>NC_135233.1:652114174-656914174 GCF_051348905.1 Ranitomeya variabilis
CAATTCTGACCACTGTCCCTTTATGAGGCTATAACTCTGGAACGCTTTGACGGATCTTGGCGATTCTGACATTGTTTTCTCGTGACATATTGTACTTCATGTTAGTGGTAAAATTTATTCGATATAACTTGCGTTTATTTGTGAAAAAAATGGAAATTTGGCGAAAATTTTGAAAATTTAGCAATTTTCCAACTTTGAATTTTTATGCCCTTAAATCACAGACATATGTCACGCAAAATACTTAATAAGTAACATTTCCCACATGTCTACTTTACATCAGTACAATTTTGGAACCAAAATTTTTTTTTGTGACGGAGTTATAAGGGTTAAAAGTTGACCAGCAATTTCTCATTTTTACAACACCATTTTTTTTTAGGGACCACATCTCATTTGAAGTCATTTTGAGGGGTCTATATGATAGAAAATACCCAAGTGTGACACCATTCTAAAAACTGCACCCCTCAAGGTGCTCAAAACCACATTCAAGAAGTTTATTAACCCTTCAGGTGTTTCACAGGAATTTTTGGAATGTTTAAATAAAAATGAACATTTAACTTTTTTTCACACAAAATTTATTTCAGCTCCAATTTGTTTTATTTTACCAAGGGTAACAGGAGAAAATGGACCCCCAAAGTTGTTGTACAATTTGTCCTGAGTACGCTGATACCCCATATGTGGGGGTAAACCACTGTTTGGGCGTATGGCAGAGCTCGGAAGGAAAGGAGCGCCATTTGACTTTTCAATGCAAAATTGACTGGAATTGAGATGGGACGCCATGTTGCGTTTGGAGAGCCCCTGATGTGCCTAAACACTGAAACCCCCTACACGTGACACCATTTTGGAAAGTAGACCCCCTAAGGAACTTATCTTGATGTGTGGTGAGCACTTTGACCCACCAAGTGCTTCACAGAAGTTTATAATGCAGAGCCGTAAAAATAAAAAATCATATTGTTTCACAAAAATGATCTTTTCGCCCCCAATTTTTTATTTTCCCAAGGGTAAGAGAAGAAATTGGACCCCAAAAAATGTTGGCCAATTTGTCCTGAGTACGATGATACCCCATATGTGGGTGTAAACCATTGTTTGGGCGCATGGCAGAGCTTGGAAGGGAAGGAGCGCCATTTGACTTTTCAATGCAAAATTGACTGGAATTGAGATGGGACGCCATGTTGCGTTTGGAGAGCCCCTGATGTGCCTAAACACTGAAACCCCCTACAAGTGACACCATTTTGGAAAGTAGACCCCCTAAGGAACTTATCTTGATGTGTGGTGAGCACTTTGACCCACCAAGTGCTTCACAGAAGTTTATAATGCAGAGCCGTAAAAATAAAAAAATCATATTTTTTCACAAAAATGATCTTTTCGCCCCCAATTTTTTATTTTCCCAAGGGTAAGAGAAGAAATTGGACCCCAAAAAATGTTGTGCAATTTGTCCTGAGTACGATGATACCCCATATGTGGGTGTAAACCATTGTTTGGGCGCATGGCAGAGCTTGGAAGGGAAGGAGCGCCATTTGACTTTTCAATGCAAAATTGACTGGAATTGAGATGGGACGCCATGTTGCGTTTGGAGAGCCCCTGATGTGCCTAAACATTGAAACTCCCTACAAGTGACACCATTTTGGAAAGTAGACCCCCTAAGGAACTTATCTAGATGTGTGGTGAGCACTTTGACCCACCAAGTGCTTCACAGAAGTTTATAATGCAGAGCCGTAAAAATAAAAAATCATATTTTTTCACAAAAATGATCTTTTCGCCCCCAATTTTTTATTTTCCCAAGGGTAAGAGAAGAAATTGGACCCCAAAAAATGTTGGCCAATTTGTCCTGAGTACGATGATACCCCATATGTGGGTGTAAACCATTGTTTGGGCGCATGGCAGAGCTTGGAAGGGAAGGAGCGCCATTTGACTTTTCAATGCAAAATTGACTGGAATTGAGATGGGACGCCATGTTGCGTTTGGAGAGCCCCTGATGTGCCTAAACATTGAAACTCCCTACAAGTGACACCATTTTGGAAAGTAGACCCCCTAAGGAACTTATCTAGATGTGTGGTGAGCACTTTGACCCACCAAGTGCTTCACAGAAGTTTATAATGCAGAGCCGAAAAAATAAAAAATCATATTTTTTCACAAAAATGATCTTTTCGCCCCCAATTTTTTATTTTCCCAAGGGTAAGAGAAGAAATTGGACCCCAAAAAATGTTGGCCAATTTGTCCTGAGTACGATGATACCCCATATGTGGGTGTAAACCATTGTTTGGGCGCATGGCAGAGCTTGGAAGGGAAGGAGCGCCATTTGACTTTTCAATGCAAAATTGACTGGAATTGAGATGGGACGCCATGTTGCGTTTGGAGAGCCCCTGATGTGCCTAAACATTGAAACTCCCTACAAGTGACACCATTTTGGAAAGTAGACCCCCTAAGGAACTTATCTTGATGTGTGGTGAGCACTTTGACCCACCAAGTGCTTCACAGAAGTTTATAATGCAGAGCCGTAAAAATAAAAAATCATATTTTTTCACAAAAATGATCTTTTCGCCCCCAATTTTTTATTTTCCCAAGGGTAAGAGAAGAAATTGGACCCCAAAAAATGTTGGCCAATTTGTCCTGAGTACGCTGATACCCCATATGTGGGTGTAAACCATTGTTTGGGCGCATGGCAGAGCTTGGAAGGGAAGGAGTGCCATTTGACTTTTCAATGCAAAATTGACTGGAATTGAGATGGGACGCCATGTTGCGTTTGGAGAGCCCCTGATGTGCCTAAACATTGAAACTCCCTACAAGTGACACCATTTTGGAAAGTAGACCCCCTAAGGATCTTATCTAGATGTGTTTTGAGAGCTTTGAACCCCCAAGTGTTTCACTACAGATTATAACGCAGAGCCGTGAAAATAATTTTTATTTTTTTTCTCAAAAATGATTTTTTAGCACCCAGCTTTGTATTTTTACAAGGGTAACAGAATAAATTGGACCCCAAAATTTGTTTTCCAATTTGTCCTGAGTACGCTGATACCCCATATGTGGGGGGGAACCACTGTTTGGGCGCATGACAGAGCTCGGAAGGGAAGGAGCGCCATTTGGAATGCAGACTTAAATGGATTGGTCAGCAGCCGTCACGTTGCATTTGCAGAGCCCCTGATGTACCCAAACAGTACAAACCCCCCACAAGTGACCCCATATTGGAAACTAGACCTCCCAAGGAACTTATCTAGATGTGTTTTGAGAACTTTGAACCCCCAAGTGTTTCACTAAAGTTTATAGCGCAAAGCCGTGAAAATAAAAATTCTTTTTTTTTTTCACAAAAATGATTTTTTAGCCCCCAGTTTTGTATTTTTACAAGGGTAACAGGATAAATTAGACCCCAAAAGTTGTTGTCCAATTTGTCCTGAGTACGCTGATACCCCATATGTGGGGGGGAACCACTGTTTGGGTGCATGACAGAGCTCGGAAGGGAAGGAGCGCCATTTGGAATGCAGCCTTAAATGGATTGGTCTGCAGGCGTCACGTTGCATTTGCAGAGCCCCTGATGTACCCAAACAGTACAAACCCCCCACAAGTGACCCCATATTGGAAACTAGACCTCCCAAGGAACTTATCTAGATGTGTTGTGAGAACTTTGAACCCCCAAGTGTTTCACTACAGTTTATAACGCAGAGCCGTGAAAATAAAACATCTTTTTTTTTCCCACAAAAATGATTTTTAGCCCCCCAAATTTTTATTTTCCTAAGGATAACAAGAGAACTTGGACCCCAGAAGTTGTTGTTCAATTTGTCCCGAGTACGCTGATAACACATATGTTGGGGTAAACCCCTTTTTGGGCGCACGGGAGAGCTCGGAAGGGAAGGAGCACTGTTTTACTTTTTCAACGCAGAATTGGCTGGAATTGAGATTGGACGCCATGTCGCGCTTGGAGAGCCCCTGATGTGCCTGGACAGTGGAAACTCCCCAATTCTACCTGAAACCCTAACCCAAACACACCCCTAACCCTAATCCCAACGGTAACCCTAACCACACCCCTAGCCCTGACACACCCATAATTCTAATCCCAACCCTAATCCAAACGTAAATGTAATCCAAACCCTAACCCTAACTTTACCTCCAACCCTAGCCCTAACCCTAACCCTACCCCTCACCCTAACCCTAAACGTGACTGAAATACGTGTCACTAAAATACGTGTCACTAAAATACGTGGCACTGAAATACGTGGCACTGAAATACGTGGCACTGAAATACGTGGCACTGAAATACGTGATACGTGGCACTTAAATACGTGGCACTGAAACACGTGGCACTGAAATACGTGATACGTGGCACTGAAATACGTGGCACTGAAATACGTGGCACTGAAATACGTGGCACTGAAATACGTGGCACTGAAATACGTGGCACTTAAATACGTGGCACTGAAATATGTGGCACTGAAATATGTGATACGTGGCACTTAAATACGTGGCACTGAAACACGTGGCACTGAAACACGTGGCACTGAAACACGTGGCACTGAAATACGTGGCACTGAAATACGTGGCCCTGAAATACGTGGCACTGAAATACGTGGCACTGAAATATGTGGCACTGAAATACGTGGCACTGAAATACGTGGCACTGAAACACGTGGCACTGAAATACGTGATACGTGGCACTGAAATACGTGGCACTGAAATACGTGGCACTTAAATACGTGGCACTGAAATATGTGATACGTGGCACTGAAATACGTGGCACTGAAATATGTGGCACTGAAATACGTGGCACTGAAATACGTGGCACTGAAATACGTGGCACTTAAATACGTGGCACTTAAATACGTGGCACTTAAATACGTGGCACTGAAATATGTGATACGTGGCACTTAAATACGTGGCACTGAAATACGTGGCACTGAAATACGTGGCACTGAAATACGTGGCACTGAAATACGTGGCACTTAAATACGTGGCACTTAAATATGTGGCACTTAAATACGTGGCACTGAAATATGTGATACGTGGCACTTAAATACGTGGCACTGAAATACGTGGCACTGAAATACGTGGCACTGAAATACGTGGCACTGAAATACGTGGCACTGAAATACGTGGCACTGAAATACGTGGTACTAAAATATGTGGCACTGAAATACGTGATACGTGGCACTGAAATACGTGGCACTGAAACACGTGGCACTGAAATACGTGATACGTGGCACTGAAATACGTGGCACTGAAATACGTGGCACTGAAATACGTGGCACTGAAATACGTGGCACTGAAATACGTGGCACTATGACTGTCAGAAAATGTTCATTAAACGGTTAGGGATGAGTTTAGGGGTAGAGTTAGGGTTAGGGTTTGGATCCCTTTATCACCTTGATGGTGGTGGGTGGCTTTTCAGTGTGTTTTCTGTTTTTTTTCGATAAAAATGCATGCGTTTTTAACGCAAACAAACGCATGTGCTTAAAAACGCAAGAAAATACTGCAGGTTGTATTTCTGAAAATGAACGCATGCAGAAAAAAACCGCATGCGTTTGAAAACGCGACCAAACGCGTACAAAAAAACCGCATGCGTTTTCAATGTCAAATATAGGGAAAAAACGCATGCTTTTTTTGTGCAAAAAACGCTGCAGACAAAAACGCAAGTGTGAAACCAGCGACGCTTTTTATAGCAAAAAAGTTTTTGCGTCTCCACATTTTGAGACCTATAATTTTTCCACATTTTGCTCCACAGAGTCATGTGAGGTCTTGTTTTTTGCGGGACGAGTTGACGTTTTTATTGGTAACATTTTCGGACACGTGACCATTTTTGATCGCTTTTTATTCCGATTTTTGTGAGGCAGAATGACCAAAAACCTGCTATTCATGAATTTCTTTTGGGAGAGGCGTTTATACCGTTCCGCGTTTGGTAAAATTGATAAAGCAGTTTTATTCGTCGGGTCAGTACGATTACAGCGATATCTCATTTATATCATTTTTTTATGTTTTGGCGCTTTTATACGATAAAAACTAAAATATAGAAAAAATAATTATTTTGGTATCGCTTTATTCTCAGGACTATAACTTTTTTATTTTTTTGCTGATGATGCTGTATGGCGGCTTGTTTTTTGCGGGACAAGATGACGTTTTCAGCGGTACCATGGATATTTATATCAGTCTTTTTGATCGTGTGTTATTCCACTTTTTGTTCGGCGGTATGGTAATAAAGCGTTGTTTTTTGCCTCGTTTTTTTTTTTTTTTTTCTTACGGTGTTTACTGAAGGGGTTAACTAGTGGGGCAGTTTTATAGGTTGGGTCGTTACGGACGCGGCGATACTAAATATGTGTACTTTTATTGTTTTGTTTTTTTTATTTAGATAAAGAAATGTATTTATGGGAATAATATATTTTTTTTATTATTATTTATTTAGGAATTTTTTTTTTATTTTTTTTACACATGTGGAAAATTTTTTTTTTTACTTTTTTACTTTGTCCCAGGGGGGGACATCACAGATCATTGATCTGGCAGTGTGCACAGCACTCTGCCAGATCGACGATCTGCTGTGCAGGGCTGCAGGCTTAGCAAGTGTCTGCTCTGAGCAGACACTCGGTAAGCCACCTCCCTCCCTGCAGGACCCGGATGCCGCGGCCATCTTGGATCCGGGACCTGCGGCGAGGAGGGAGGTAGGAGACCCTCAGAGCAACGCGATCACATCGCGTTGCTCCGGGGGTCTCAGGGAAGCCCGCAGGGAGCCCCCTCCCTGCGCGATGCTTCCCTATACCGCCGGTACACTGCGATCATGTTTGATCGCGGTGTGCCGGGGGTTAATGTGCCGGGGGCGGTCCGTGACCGCTCCTGGCACATAGTGCCGGATGTCAGCTGCGATATGCAGCTGACACCCGGCCGCGATCGGCCGCGCTCCCCCCGTGAGCGCCGCTGATCGATGATGACGTACTATCCCGTCGGCGGTCATACGGGCCCACCCCACCTCGACGGGATAGTACGTCAAATGTCGGGAAGGGGTTAAACATCTCCTTATGCTCTCCTTATGCTCCAAAGAAACAAAAGGAATTTTTCAACTTCAATTCTCTCCATTCCAATCCATGTAGAATGTCCTCCTGAACCAAAAAAGTCTTTCATGTATTTAAACATAGTAGCTAGAAGTAGGGTTGAGCGACTTTTATTGTTATAGGATCGGGTCGGGTTTCATGAAACCCGACTTTCTCAAAAGTCGGGTCGAGTGAAATCGGCCGATCCTATAAAAAAGTCGGGGTCGGGGGTCAGCCGAAACGCGAAACCCAATGCAGTGCAATGGGATACTATGGTTCCCAGGGTCTGAAGGAGAGAAAACTCTCCTTCAGGCCCTGGGATCCATATTTACGTGTAAAATAAAGAATTAAAATAAAAAAAATTGATATACTCACACTCTGACGCGCCCTGGTAGTAACCGGCATCTTCCGTTCCTAAAAATGGCGCTTGAAAGACCTTTCGAATGCTTCACGGCTTGTGATTGGTCGCGGCGGCCCACGTGACCGCTGAGCGACCAATCACAAGCCGGTGACGTTATTCTCAGGTCCTGTTCTGGTTCTCAGGTACATGAGAATTACGTCACGGCTTGTGATTGGTCGCTGAGCGGTCACGTGGGCCGCCGCGACCAATCACAAAGCCGTGACGTCATCGGAAGGTCCTTCACGCGTTCATTCTTAAGAAGGAAGGCTGCCGGAAAGAAGCAGGGCACGTACGAGGGTGAGTATATACCTAATAGGAATATACTCACCCTCGGCTTCTTTCCAGCAGCCTTCCTTCTTAAGAATGAACGCGTGAAGGACCTTCTGATGACGTCACGGCTTTGTGATTGGTCGCGGCGGCCCACGTGACCGCTCAGCGACCAATCACAAGCCGTTACGTAATTCTCATGTACCTGAGAACCAGAACAGGACCTGAGAATAATGTCACTGGCTTGTGATTGGTCGCTCAGCGGTCACGTGGGCCGCCGCGACCAATCACAAGCCGTGAAGCATTCGAAAGGTCTTTCAAGCGCCATTTTTAGGAACGGAAGATGCCGGTTACCAGCGGCGATGTCCAGGCTGCGTCGGAGAGGTGAGCATATCAATATTTTTTATTTTAATTATTTATTTTACACTTAAATGTGGATTCTGATACCGATTTCCGATATCGCAAACATATCGGAACTCGGTATCGGAATCCCGATACCAGATTCAGAAGATCGCCGACCTCATGGCCGACCCCACACAGGGGTCGGGTCGGGTTTCATGAAACCCGACTTTGCCAAAAGTTGGCGACTTCTGAAAATGGTCGACCCGTTTCGCTCAACCCTAGCTAGAAGGAATATAGAGCACACATAGGGTCTTATCCGAGATAAAGGAAATATTCGTGAGAGATAATATAAATGTACTCACCTATTATGGTGGTGTGAGACACAACCACTGTACTTAGCATTGGCGGCTGCTGCAATCCCTGATGTGATGATCCTTTGCTTTCACCTAGCAAAGGATCATGTATTTAAACATAAGGAGTCCTCTAAAAGGGAACCTGTCACCCCCAGAATCGATGGTGAGGTAAGCTCACCGTCATCAGGGGCTTATCTACAGCATTCTGTAATGCTGTAGATAAGCCCCCAATGTTACCTAAAAGAGGAGAAAAAGACGTTAGATTATACTCACCCAGGGGCGTCCCGCTGCGGTCCAGCTCCGATGGGTGTCTCAGGTCCGGTCGGCGCCTCCTATCTTCATTCCATGACATCCTCTTCTTGTATTCATGCCGTGGCTGCGGCACAGGCGTACTTTGTCTGCCCTGTTGAGGGCAGAGCAAAGTACTGCAGTGCGCAGGCGCCAGGACAGGTCAGAATGCTGTAGATAAGCCCCTGATGTCGGTGAGCTTACCTCACTATCAATTTTGGGGGTGACAGGTTCCCTTTAAAAGTTCTTACTCAACTGGTATTTAACATCAGCAAAATGTTCAATAATGAACACTTTATTTCAAAGACTTATTGGAGGGGATGTGGTTGAGTATGTGGTGGAGTTCTACTTCCACATTTTGGACTTCTATCTTCTCACCCGTGCACACAGTGATGAAAAACTTCTTTTGCCCAGACCAACATTAGCTTTCTGTTTAATATGCTCAAATAGGCTGCCCCCCAAGTCTTCTGAGGCAATAAGTCACATTAATCTTGCCTTGAGACTTACAATATCTAAAACCTTTTGCACATCAAATGCCATAATTTTATAACTCCAGCTAAAACTCAAAATCCTCATCTGGGTTGTTTGGATATTATTCATAGCGATCTCCTCCCTATGACTAATAATCTCAAAATATTCCACAGTCTTCATTCTGCTGTTATTAAAGATGAGCAATTCAATCTACTGAAAATCGACTTTGAGTTGATTTTCCTTAAATTCACAGATTCCATCATGTTTGAATAATTTCTGATTCAATTTGGACAAACTTCAAAAAACAATCTTCACTATTTCATACATTGCTAAAGATTGTGTCAGCCAGAGAGTTGACTTAGAATGTCAGGTGGGGTCGCATGGGCTTACCTCTAATGCTTTGAGGTTGCCATTATAAAAGATAAAGGCAGGGAAAGTGACAGTCTTTTTAGGATTGAACAGACTTGTGATAGGAGGACAGAGAGCACAGTTTATTATTTCTGAAAGGGATAGATAGGCTTCAATCTGATTGTGGTTTAACACTACAATTCTGAACAATATAGAAAATTGGAATCTTCATTGAATTGTGTTGTGAATAATAATACTAGGTTTCAAATGATAGGGAGGTGCAAGACTTGCTGACTCAGTGTTACTATGAATTGATTGATCTATGATATACTGCAGTACAACACCTTAGTAACACATTTATTATTATTATTATTATTATTATTATTATTATTATTAACTCATTGCAAACAAGGAGAGCAGGTTACTACTTCACTGTCCTAAAAGCACTGTCTGAAGAGCATTAATGAAGCCAAAGCTTGTCTGCCTGAGAAAGTATGCTTTCTGACTTGTCAGACGGGCAAGACATAAGAAATATTATTTTGCGTTCCTTTTTGAGGTTTTTTTAGCCTTTTATTTTAACTTTTTTAAAAACAAAAGAAAAAGCTCCACATTTTACCCCTTCAAGACGGAGCCCTTTTTCTTTTTTGTGTTTCTGTTATTCGCTCACCTTCTTTCCAGAGCCATCATTTTTTTTATTTTTCTGTAAATATGGCCATGTGAGGGCTTGTTTTTTGTGGAACAAGTTGAACTTTTGAACGACAACTTTGATTTTACCATATTGTGTACTCAAAATCAGGAAAAATATTCCAAGTGCGGTGAAATTGCAAAAAAGTGCAATTCCACAACTTTTTTTTTTTTTTTACCATGTTCACCAAATGCTAAAACTGACCTGCGATTATAATTGTCCAGGTTATTATGAGTTAATAGACACCAAACATCTCTAGGTTCTTTTTTTATTTAGGTGGTGAAAAAAAATCCAAAGTTTGTTAAAATAAAAAGAAAAGAAAAATTGTGTCATTTTCCGAGATCCGTAGCGTCTACATTTTTCGTGATCTGGGGTTGGGGGAGGGCTTATTTTTTGTGCACCAAGCTGATGTTTTTATTGATTCCATTTTGGTGCAGATACAATTTCTTGATCGCCCATTATTACATTTTAATGCAATGTAGTGGTCAAAAAAATATAATTCTGGCATTTTTACTTTTTTTCTCGTTACACCGTTTAGGTTAATCATTTTTTTTTTTTGATAGATCGGGTGATTCTGAATGTGGCGATACCAAATATGTGTATGTTTGATTTTTTTATTGTTTTATTTTGAATGGGGCGAAAAGGGGGTGATTTGAACTTTTATTTTTATTTTTTAATGTTTTAAAACTTTTTTATTCTTGGCATGCTTCAATAGTCTCCATGGGAGACTAGAAGCTGCCATAACCCAATCGGCTCTGCTGCATACAGGTGATGATCAGATAACCTAAATGTTGCAGAACTGCTGACTTGCAATGAGCGCCGACCACTGGGTGGCCCTCATAGGAAGCCGGCAATGACAATCAGGTCTGTAGAAGACCTCTGGTTGTCATGCCAACACACCAGTGACCCACGATCATGTGATTGGGTCACTGGTGGGTAGATTTACGGCCCTATGGCCGGAAACGCACGTTAAATGCGACATTTAATGGGTTAATAGCCATGGGTGGATCTCCACCTGTTGCTGTTCCGGATACATGTCAGCTGTTCAAAACAGCTGACATGTGTCGGGAAAGATGTGGGCTCACCGCTGGAGCCCACATCAAAGTGGGAGACACGACATGTGCGTACATGTACGGGGCATGTCATAAAAGGGTTAAATGTAACTGTCTACTTCTCACAGTGTGCATGTTGTAAATGTAATTGCTTTTATCATACCTCCGTGTTGTAAAAGTCCAATATTAGACCGATACACTACAAACGAATTTCTGCAAGTGCTGGCTTTGGACATGTGAACCTACTTACCTTTTCTTGTTTCCTATATTTCTCCTAGCCAGATATGTTGAAGCCAATTGGGCATTACTAGGGTTGTGTTTGCATTAAAGAATTCAAAAAGAGTTTAATTCAGTCTTAGAAGTCTTCAGAGTTTCATAGATATCTTTACTGAGCAATTATAGGCTTTGTAGTATTGAGATTTACAGCTAAGTTATTTGCAGCAAATCAATTTTTGGTGAAAAATTAGTCAAAGCTGGCAAATTAGAATTTCAAAAGATTTGTTCATCTCTAGATGTTACACATGTTACCCTAAAATTATGTTTACTTGCTTGAAATGTTGTGTCCTCTCACAATGAATGTATCACCTTCCTTGGACTACTCAGTATGAGTACTATATTTTTACTAAACCAATTTGGTTATAATTATTGTTAAAACTCTGCTTTGCTTAATAATCTAAAACTAAAATTGAGCAAATGAGCTTTAACAAATTTTGCCAGGAAATTCCATTTTCAGCTGAATGATTTGCCGCAGATTGAAAATACTCCAAAGCCTCCAATTGCTGTGAAAACACAATTGAATTTATTGTTTTGTGTTTTTTCTTATTTTGTAAATGTAAATCCTCAACAAAAACATAAGTGAGAAAATACAAATAATTTTCTCAAAATCCATTTGAGTGGTATATCATTGATAACAAAAAAATTCATCTTTTTTTATTTTATTACAATAATATACTTGCTTGCTTAAAATTTGGTATGCATAAGGTATGCAGACGTGCATAATGAAAGAAAATGGCCAATAAAACTTGAGAAGCATAACAGACACCATGTATTTTATTAATTCAAATGTTTAATTCTAATATAAGATGTATTATTATTATTCCTTTTGAAATATGCCCATTGGACAAGAGAGAATCAGACACAATTTGATCCCCTTGCAGCAGATTGTGTTTCCTTGTAAAGAAACATAATATTTTGGTAAAATAATTCAATGACAACTTTTTTTTCCAAAGCAATTATTCATATTTTGTTATATTTCTATTATTTTCTAATCTTTTTTTGTAGAAATAGAACACAAAACTATTTTTTATTAAAACACATTTGCACAGCGACATAACAATGAAAGAAATCGGATTAATTCTAAGAAATCTTGAACAGTTACTAGGACTGCTTAAGCCGTCAGCTAAGGAAAAAAGTACAACTGAAAAATGAAAGGAATTCTTTATATTGGAATTATTTCAAGAGCTCGGTTTTGTGTGATTTTAAGCTACTTTTGCAGAGAGGCAAAAGTCTTTGAAAAATAAGTAAAACCATGCAAATAATTTATAAAATAAATGTCAGGGTACAATGTTTTTTTCCTCAAGTTAAAAGAAGAATATGGTAGAAATATATCAAAGATGATTGATTTGAAATTTGTTTCTTGAGTCTTTCAGTTCCTGGTTTGGCTCTAATGAAATTCATACTAATGACATCAGTCGTACTGCACTGTTAATTAGTTTTCTATTTATTTAGCAGATCTTGAAGTGAAAAGCAATCTATTGCCAATGGATTGTTTGACTTCCATGCTAAATAGAATGCATTTCAATCCTCAGATGTTGAAACTAGCATGCGTCCAGCTCCCACCCACCTCATCGCCATGTTAAATTAGCACCTAGTAGAATCTAAATTTAGAAATGCTCATGAAGTCAATAAACAAGTTTGAATGTGAAAGTTATATTTTAATACTTGTGATGTTACTTATTAACATTGTTAGAGAAATATTATTTACTTTGAAAAATAAAAAGAACTTTGGAAGATTGTGCCACAAAGAAACAAGCACTATTTAATATTCTGGCAATTGATACTTAATTTTTTTTTAATATAATATTTAGCAATTTAACATAAAAATGTAATAAAATACATACAGCACATGAAAACTATCTAGAGTAAGTACAACAATAATACAAATTTGGAGGAAAGGTTTTTTCCTCCTCCTTTGATATGGATTCAGGGTTGTTTATTGAATATGTATTGTACATACATATTCAATAAACAACCCTGAATCCATATCAAAGGAGGAAAAAAAACCTTTCCTCCAAATTTAAAAATCACAGGTAAATTACCATCATTACTAATCCAGGGGTGCAAAATACATATTCTAAGATGTAATAATAATTTAGGATACAAAAGGATATAACACATTAAAGGACTGTGCTGCTTTGGAAGGAAATCAACAACAGTACAAGTATAAGGTTTTTATTCAGAACGCATTTCCATGCCGAACCAGTATATTTTCAAAATGTAAAACAAAAAAAAATTACAGTGTGGAAATGCATTATGAATAGTGTTGAGCATTCCGATACCGCAAGTATTGGGTATCGGCCGATATTTGCGGTATCGGAATTCCGATACCGAGTTCCGATATTTTTGCGATATCGGGAATCGGGATTGGAATGCATATTCATGTGTAAAATAAAGAATAAAAATAAAAAATAGGGATATACTCACCCTCTGACGCGCCCTGGTTGTAACCGCTGCAACCGGCAGCCTCCGTTCCTAAGAATGAGCGAGTGAAGGACCTGCGATGACGTCGCGGTCTTGTGATTGGTTGCGTGAGCGGTCACATGAGCGGTCACGCGACCAATCACAAGCCGCCACGTCATCGAAGGTCCTGCACTCGCTCATTCTTAGGAACAGAGGCTGCCGGTTAACACCGCTAGGTCCAGGGTCCGCCGGAGGGGTGAGTATATCCATATTTTTTTATTTTTATTCTT
The DNA here is from genome assembly GCF_051348905.1 of Ranitomeya variabilis. NCBI lineage: Eukaryota > Metazoa > Chordata > Amphibia > Anura > Dendrobatidae > Ranitomeya > Ranitomeya variabilis. Next base: position 652,128,351 of record NC_135233.1, read on the forward strand.
TATTTTTTACATGAATATGGATCCCAGGGCCTGAAGGAGAGTTTCCTCTCCTTCAGACCCTGGGAACCATCCAGGATAGCTTCAGATACTTGTGTCCCATTGACTTGTATTGGTATCGGGTATCGGTATCGGCGATATCCGATATTTTTTGGATATCGGCCGATACTATCCGATACCGATACTTTCAAATATCGGAAGGTATCGCTCAACACTAATTGTGAATTAAAAACCTTATACTTCTATTGTTATACATTTCCTTTATTCAACAGTGCAGACCTTTATTGTGTTTTATCCTGTGGGATCCAATATCTCCTGGAGGACTTCTTCTGCCAGCCATGGGGCTAGCAGCATCTGTTTCTTCTTCCATATCTTCATAGGCGTTGCACCTATCACAACTTTACCATGTGAGCATTACCAAGCAATTACTCATATACTGTAGAAATAGGGTATGATCCTACTGTGTCCTCTGTTTCCCTTTCTTTTAGGTTTCCTCTAAATAATAACTTAGCCATAACCAATGTGATACATTAGTATTTAGACACCACAGACCTACCTCAGTCCTAATGCATAAATAATGGCAGCATGGTGTCTCAGTCGTTAGCATTGCAGATCTGGGGTCCTGGGTTAAAAACCCACCAAGGATAACATAACAACTGCAAGAAGTTTGTATATTTTCACCCTTGTTTGCGTGGGTTTCCTCCAGGTTCTCCGGTTTCCTCCCACAGTCCAAAGACATACTGATAGGGAATTTAGATTGTGAGCCCCAATGGAGACAGTGCCAATAATTTATGTAAAGAGCTGTGAAATTTATGGTGCTAAATATTGAGTAAAATAAATAAAAGAAAAGGAATATTCACATTAGCAAAACTTGTTGCTTCCAAAATTAGGTAACTTCTGTACAATTCCAGAATAAAAGCAGATTGTTAGCTTCAATATGACCACATTTGGAACAATCTAAATTCATATTTGAATACATTCATTTAATTTTGAAGGACTATAACAGAATCTATGGAAAATGTGTATCTCTGTATTTGGCCGCATTCATGTTTCCTTCAATGACAACCAGTCGTCCTGTCCCTGCAGTTGATAACCACCTCCATAGCATGCTGCTGCAACCACCATGTTTCACTGTTGGGATTGTATTGGGTAGGTGATGAGCAGTGCCTGGTTTTCTCCATACCGCTGAGAATTATCACAAAAAAGGTCTATCTTTGTCTCATCAGACCAAACAATCTTATTTCTCATAGTCTGGGAGTCCTTCATATGTTTTTTAGCAAGCTCTTTGAGGGCTTTCATATGTCTTGCACTGAGGAGAGGCTTCCGTTGGGCCTTTTTGCCATAAAGGCCCGGCTGGTGGAGGGCCGCAGTGATAGTTGACTTTGTGGAACTTTCTCCCATCCCCATGCTGCATCTCTGGAGCTCAGCCATAGTGATCTTGGGGTTTGTCTTTGTCTCTCTCACCAAGGCTCTTCTCCCATGATTGCTCAGTTTGGCTGGACGGCCAGGTCTAGGAAGACTTCTGGTGGTCCCAAACTTCTTCCATTTAAGGATTATGGAGGCCACTGTGCTCTTAGGAGCCTGGATTACTACAGAAATTCTTTTGTACCCTTGGACAGATCTGTGCCTTGCCACAATTTTGTCTCTGAGCTACCTGACCAGTTTGTTTGACCTCATGATTCTCATTTGGTCTGACATGTACTGTTAGCTGTGAGGTCTTATATAGACAGATGTGTGCCTTTCTAAATCAAGTCCTATCAGTTTAGTTAAACACAGCTGAACTCCAATGAAGGAGTAGGATTATCTGAAGGAGGATCACAAGGAAATGGATAGCATGTGACTTAAATATGAGTGTCTGAGCAAAGGGTCTGAATACTTATGACCATGTGATATTTCAGTTTTTCTGTTTTAATTAGTGTTGAGCGATACCTTCCGATATTTGAAAGTATCGGTATCGGATTGGATCGGCCGATATCCAAAAAATATCGGATATCGCCGATACTGATACCCGATACCAATACAAGTCAATGGGACACAAATATTGGAAGTGATCCTGCATGGTTCCCAGGGTCTGAAGGAGAGGAAACTCTCCTGCAGGCCCTGGGATCCATATTCATGTAAAAAAGAATAAAAATAAAACATATGGATATACTCACCCTCGGACGAGCCCTGGCTGTCAACGCTGCAAGTGTCTGCCTCCATTCCTAAGAATGCAGAGAGTGAAGGACCTTCGATGATGTCGTGGTCACGTGAGCGGTCACATGAGCGGTCACGTGACCAATCACAAGACCGCGACGTCATTGCAGGTCCTACACTCACTGCATTCTTAGGAACGGAGGCTGCCGGTTGCACCGCTGAGGTCCAGGGTCCGTCGGAGGGGTGAGTATATCCATATTTTTTATTTTTATTCTTTATTTTTTACATGAATATGGATCCCAGGGCCTGAAGGAGAGTCTCCTCTCCTCCAGACCCTGGGAACCATACGCACCGCACACGCCTGGGAAGTTATAGGAACTTCCGATTCCGATTTCCGATATCACAAAAATATCGGAACTCGGTATCGGAATTCTGATACAGTGAATATCGGCCGATACCCGATATTTGCAGTATCGGAATGCTCAACACTAGTTTTAATACATTTGCAAATATTTCTAAATTTCAGTTTTTTTCAGTGAAGATGGGGTGCAGAGTGTACATTAATGAGAAAAAAATGAACTTTTTTGAATTTACAAAATGGCTGCAATGAAACAAAGAGTGAAAAATTTAAAGGGGTCCGAATACTTTCCATACCCACTGTATATTTACCATTTAGCAACTGTTAATTGCCAAAACAAGATGTATCCGAGCCTCTAGTAGCTCTGTTCCTGCATTTTACTGAAAACCCAAATTGTGAATAAAGTGCAAAATTAGTGCAACAAAAGTAACGATTTGGGTTGTTTTAGGCACATATATAGAAATAATGCTTATACACAAATATCTTAGTTAGCTATGAATCCTCAATCAAAAAAGGAGAGAGGTAGGGGCATGTATTTATCCTAATGCACCCTATTAACTCTCCCTGCCTGTCTGCGGAGGTTGGTACCCTACTGTGAAACGGTATGGTGCCCCCTCTCAACATCAGCAGCCCTAAATGCCCGACGCGCGTGCGCGTTTCGGAGAGAAACTCCTTCGCCCCCTGACGAAGGAGTTCCTCTCCAAAACGCGCGTCGGGAAGACGTGCAGTCCATGGATCTGGCATACATCTGATAGCCGCCTGCACCAGGTATTACACATCAGAGCAGCCTTGTCTGCCTAATGGTTATGTGGTTAGTGTTACCATCCTGGTTTCTGCGGTTATGGGGTAGTAGCTCTTGGTGTTGTCTGGCATACAGGCTTTGTTAGTCTGACCTCCCTTATTTAGTCACCTGGCACTTTTTTATACCTTTGGGTCCGTTACATGCACTAGCAGATTGGTGGTGACCATTAGGGCATTGATAGTGATCTTATTATTTGTTCCAGGGCACAATAGGGTGGAATACACTGATACCAGCCACCCTTTTAGTAGTCACTTTAGGTTGTCTGCTATATCCCTTGTATTTACATTATCAGCTTACAATACTAAGCCAGTTCCTGGTCTGCATGCCTTGTTTTGCACAGTAACACTCTGTCTGAGTCTTGCACCATTTCGTCACTGTGTTCCATGTTTTGGTCCGATTTTTACTGGTTTCTATGTATTTTGCATTTAATAAAGATTTTTTACATTATAGCTATTCTCTTTTGGTCGTATTTCTGTGGTTCCCACATTTCCTCTACAATAACCAGCATAGCGGGGGTGAGTCATAGGGATCACACCAGCGTCTACCAGCTGCATACTGTGACTGCTAACAGCATTCATTTAGCGACTCTGTTAAGCAACAGAATTTGCTTCCATTCACACTGGGTGAAGCCTAACCCAAGCGTTTATCTGCCATTAGTCAGCAGCAGGTTCCATCTCTGCACAGTGGACCACGGGCTGCGAACGCACCTCATATCTCCCTTTATATTATTTGGTGCATTCCGCCAGCCCTATCAGGCAATACACTGTATTAAGAAATAGGGTATGTGACTTTTTGATCAGGGTCATTTGGATGTTTTGGGTTGTCATTATGGTTCAAAAAGAGAAAACACAGTAGTTTGACATTAAATTGCTTCAACAACCACTAACTGTGAGTGGAGAAAGTGTTTCATATTCTCAGAAAAAAGGACAAGAAAGCAAAAATTCTGCTGGTGTATGTAAACTTTTGAGCACAACTGTAACCTCCTTAATCTTTTTAAAAATCACCTACGTAGGCTAAATCCACCATACCTATCCTTTTTAACTGACTATCAGAATTTTAACGTCACTGTGTATTAATATGTGCACACCTCTTGCATGCAAAGTTAAGTGTGAAAAAAAACGTAAACAATCCATTTTTTAGTCAAATGAGCTTTCTGCAAACAACTAATTGCTGGCAGATAATTTTCAATAAAATGAAATACTACGTCTGGACCTAGTTCCTTTACATTCTAAGATAATATATCTAATATATAATTGCCTAGAATACTACTTCCTGCAATTTGTGCCAACTTCCGTGGCTTTGTCCGGAGCTAATGTCCGGAGCTAATGTCCGGAGCTAATGTCCGGAGCTAATGTCCGGAGATAAGTGACGTCACCAGTGTCCTACACCCAGGCAGAGCACAGTGGCCCCAGGCAGCATATGGGGCCCCAGGCAGAGCACAGTGGCCCCAGGCAGAGCACAGGGGCCCCAGGCAGCATATGGGGCCCCAGGCAGAGCACAGTGGTCCCAGGCAGAGCACAGGAGCCCCAGGCAGCTTATGGGGCCCCAGGCAGAGCACAGTGGCCCCAGGCAGAACATGGGGCCCCAGGCAGAGCACAGTGGCCCCAGGCAGAGCACAGGGGCCCCAGGCAGAACATGGGGCCCCAGGCAGAGCACAGGGGCCCCAGGCAGCATATGGGGCCCCAGGCAGAGCACAGGGGCCCCAGGCAGCATATGGGGCCCCAGGCAGAGCACAGTGGCCCCAGGCAGAGCACACACCAAATCGGAGGCCGAGGGGCCCCGCCAACCAAATCGGAGGCCAAGGGGCCCCGCCAACCAAATCGGAGGCCGAGGAGCCCCGCCCACCAAATCGAAGGCCGAGCGGCCCCGCCCACCAAAGCGGAGGCTGAGGGGCCCCCGACCACCACATCGGAGGCCGAGGGGCCCCGACCACCACATCAGAGGCCGAGGGTCCCCGCCCACCAAATCGGAGGCCGAGGGTCGCCGCGCACCAAATCGGAGGCCGAGGGTCCCCGCCCACCAAATTGGAGGCCGAGGGTCCCCGCCCACCAAATCGGAGGCCGAGGGTCCCCGCCCACCAAATCGGAGGCCGAGGGTCCCCGCCCACCAAATCGGAGGCCGAGAGTCCCCGCCCACCAAATCGGAGGCCGAGGGGCCCCGCCAACCAAATCGGAGGCCGAGGGGCTTCGCCAACCAAATCGGAGGCCGAGGAGCCCCGCCCACCAAATCGAAGGCCGAGCGGCCCCGCCCACCAAAGCGGAGGCCGATGGGCCTGGCCCCGCCCACCAAATCGGAGGCCGAGGGGCCCCGCCCACCAAATCGGAGGCCGAGGGTCCCCGCCCACCAAATCGGAGGCCGAGGGTCCCCGCCCACCAAATCGGAGGCCGAGGGTCCCCGCCCACCAAATCGGAGGCCGAGGGGCCCCGCCCACCAAATCGGAGGCCGAGGGTCCCCGCCCACCAAATCGGAGGCCGAGGGTCCCCGCCCACCAAATCGGAGGCCGAGGGTCCCCGCCCACCAAATTGGAGGCCGAGGGTCCCCGCCCACCAAATCGGAGGCCGAGGGTCCCCGCCCACCAAATCGGAGGCCGAGGGGCCCCAGCAACCAAATCGGAGGCCGAGGGTCCCCGCCCACCAAATCGGAGGCCGAGGGTCCCCGCCCACCAAATCGGAGGCCGAGGGGCCCCGCCAACCAAATCGGAGGCCGAGGGGCCCCGCCCACCAAATCGGAGGCCGAGGGGCCCCGCCCACCAAATCGGAGGCCGAGGGTCCCCGCCCACCAAATTGGAGGCCGAGGGTCCCCGCCCACCAAATCGGAGGCCGAGGGTCCCCGTCCACCAAATCGGAGGCCGAGGGGCCCCAGCAACCAAATCGGAGGCCGAGGGTCCCCGCCCACCAAATCGGAGGCCGAGGGTCCCCGCCCACCAAATCGGAGGCCGAGGGGCCCCGCCAACCAAATCGGAGGCCGAGGGGCCCCGCCCACCAAATCGGAGGCCGAGGGGCCCCGCCCAACAAATCGGAGGCCGAGGGTCCCCGCCCACCAAATCGGAGGATAAGGGGCCCCGCCCACCAAATCGGAGGATAAGGGGCCCCGCCCACCAAATCGAAGGCCGAGCGGCCCCGCCCACCAAAGCGGAGGCAGAGGGACCCCGCCCACCAAATCGGAGGCCGTGGGGCCCCGCCAACCAAATCGGAGGCCGAGGGTCCCCGCCCACCAAATTATTCTTACATTTGAATAAATAAAGTATATATGGATTCTAGACTCCCGATTCTTTAGAATCGGGCTGCTATCTAGTTCATATATAACTAAATAAAAAAAACTAGCTCATCACTTGGAAAATAACATCAAAAACAGATTCTTAATCTGAGTTTATTGGTTCACTAGATGGTGGCCCGATTCTAACACATCGGGTATTCTAGAATATGTATGTGCAGTAGTTTGTTTAGGAAGATTTAAGAATAATTCAATGAATACACAGGATTTTCCAGGTAAAATGTATACATTATCATTAAATTTTATTGCTCACAGAACTGAATACAACTGAACGAAATTATTAAACAGATCATCAAAATATATAAACCATTACATGAATATCTAACTGTATTTAAATAAATCATTGGACGAAAGAAGTACATCGACACTTTAATATATTTGTGCGTGGCACTGTGACTGACAGAACTTGTTCAGTAAACGTGAGTGAACTATGTGGCACTGTGACTGACAGAACTGCGCCTGTCACTGATTGGTTGCGGGCGGCTGGCGCAACCAATCAGCGACGCAGGATTTCCGTTACAGACAAACAGACAGAATTAGACAATTATATAGTAGATGTGAGGAGGCTGGACATTCTGGATTACAGTCCTGTAGGCTTATGGTTCCTGGATTATCCTGGTGAGATATGGCCTGGTAAATTACTTTAGTTGATTGCTATATGACCAATTGTGTGGAGTAGGAGAAACAAGAGAGGACGAGGATTGGGATATGTGCTGCTATTTTAAATTGAGTTTGCTTTAATATCCACTGATATCATACAAATGTTTTCTTTCATGGAGTGAGATAATTTGGTAGGTTCAAATATTTTCCAGTAGTGTACAGTATATCAAGTGATGGCAAATTTATAGTATACACGCAACTTGCAATTTTTTTACATATTCTATTTAATATTTGGTTGATATCTGCTGCTTTCCTATCTGTGGAAGGGAAGTTACTGGTGATGAATTGTAGACATTGGATTATTTATACTCTACTGATTTACATTGCCTTATTTTTGTAATTTTTATTTTAATGTTTTTATTTTTTTAAAGGAGGTAAAACAATTTTTTGTCCCTTTCAGGTTACTTGAAGAAATGATGAGAAAGAACGCTAGTAAAAATTAGAGCGGCCACTGGTCTCCTCCATCTTCTGCTCCCTTGGCCCATGTACTTGCTCTAAACAATCCAGTCTAATGATGGCTGATGCTAAATTTTGCAACTTTGCTCTTTTGCCTGTGGTTTCTAAGGTTAGAACTTTTTTAGGAGCTGGCTTATTGAATTTTCAGGCTCTTCTAGCTCTTCTAGTTCTTCTGATTTGCTATCTCGCTTACCCCATGTGCAGGGCATTACAGTACCTTAGATATCCATGGTTACGACCACTCATATAGTGACAGTTAGTTAGCTGTTAGTGTTTGTAACCATGAATAACTTGTATATAAGGGAAGCAACATAGCGAATCAGGAGAACTATACTAAATTTCTAATTGCAGTTTTTTGCTGATATTATTATTTTTACACCTACTACATATTAGGATAGGATCTTGAGAAAGGAATACCCATTTAAGGTAAAAATGTAGGTAGGATGTACACAGGCTCCTCTTGGATTTGGTAAATAAGCAGTTTTATAACATCCTATACAGCGGATGTCTAAAGTCTTAGCAGGTAATATGTAACGAAACCTACATTACAGCCTAAAAAAATAAAACATTCCAAGCTAAAATCCCTGCTTTAAAAATAACCTCATAGTTGCAGTTTTTTTCTAGGGCTAATGAAGAAAAATGAGGAGAAAAAAACATTCTTTACTTTCTTTAAAACAAAATGAACATATTTACAGAACAGAGTCCCGGAATAGAAAATCATACAGTGAGAAGCCTGATAATAAAGCACAGTCATGTATAATCATGTCTTTGATTATTAAATATCACCTCTTACGTTCTAGGAATAGTAAATAAATGGCCCGCTGTTTGTATCAGACACAACGGTTCTGGAATACAAATATCAGCATAGAAGACATCGTGCATTTACCTTGGAAGTTTGCTTTCATTTCAATATAAGAATTAGATGTGACTAATGCTCTAAAGCCTATGTATGTACATATCAAGATCAATGATTCTATCATGTAGTAGCTTTACATGGCAGAGATTCCTAGAACTTCTATAAAGTCACTACAATTTTAAAACTCAATGGGCCTGATTCATCAATTCAATTTTCAAGTCGCCTTTCTATTTTTGCCATGTGGTATTTGTTGAAGGTTTTTTTTTAGCTAAATTCTTCAAATTGGCACATACATTTCATTAATTTTTCACAAGAAAAAATGTTTATTTTTGTCTTTTAGCATTTGACAACAAAAATTGTTGCAAAATTTGCACAAAAATTTGAAGCATACACAAAATCACTCTGAGAAGCTCCCCAGAGTGGACTAAATTTGGCAACTTTTTAACCCCTTGCCAACCTCTGCCATACTAGTACTGCGGAGGTTGCATCTCTCCCCTTGATGTGGGCTCCGGCGGTGAGTCCGCATCAAAGCTGGGACATGTCAGCTGTTTTGAACAGCTGACATGTGCCCACAACAGCGGCGGGTGGAATCGCGATCCACCACCGCTATTAACTAGTTAAATGCCGCTGTCAAACGCTGACTTAAACGCATTTAACTAGCGCTTCCGGCCATCGAGCCGGAAATGAGCGCATTGCTGACCCCCATCACGTGATCGGGGGTCAGCAATGCGTCAGCATAACAACCAGAGGTCTTTGAGACCTCTATGGTTGTTGATGCTGGATTGCTATGAGCGCCACCCTGTGGTCGGCGCTCATAGCTATGCTGTAACTCAACTACATAGGAGCGATCTGATGATCGCTGCTATGTAGCAGAGCAGATCAGGCTATGCCAGCTTCTAGCCTCCCATGGAGGCTATTGAAGCATGGCAAAAGTAAAAAAAAAGTTTAAAAAAAAAATATGAAAAAAAAAATATAAAAGTCTAAATCCCCCCCCTTTCGCCCCATTCAAAATAAAACAATAAAAAAAAACGTACACATATTTGGTATCACCGCATTCAGAATCGCTTGATCTATAAAAAAAAGGATTAAACTGATCACTAAATGGTGTAGAGAGAAAAAAATTAGAAACACCAGAATTATGTTTTTTTGGTCGCTACGACATTGCATTAAAATGCAATAACGGGAGATCAAAAGAACTCATATGCACCAAAATGGTATCATTAAAAACGCCAGCTCTGCATGCAAAAAATAAGCCCTCACCTGACCCCAGATCACAAAAAATGGAGACGCTATGGGTATCGGAAAATTGCACAATTTTTATTTTTTTTAGCAAAGTTTGGAATTTTTTTACCACTTATATAAAACATAACCTAGACATGTTTGGTGTCTATGAATTCGTAATGACCTGGAGAATCAAAGCAAAAAAGCCAAACAAAAAACAAGTATGGGATTGCACTTTTTTTGCAATTTCACCGCACTTGGAATTTTTTTCCCGTTTTCTAGTACACAACATGCTAAAACCAATTATGTTGTTCAAAAGTACAACTTGTCCCACAAAAAACAAGCCCTAACATGGCCATATTGATGGAAAAATAAAAAAGTTATGGCTCTGGGAAGGAGGGGAGCGAAAAATGAAAACGCAAAAATGGAAAAGGGCAAGGTCTTGAAGGGGTTAAAAAGCAATTTATAAATTTGCTGAAAACATCTGAAAAGCTCAAGCTCTACCCACATAAAAAATAGGCTACATATGGAAAACTAATTTTAAAAAAAGCTGTAAATAAGAGAAAAATAAGACATAGATAAAAAGCAGGCAAAAAACGCACCGAAACCAAGTAAAAAAATAAGAATTATATGGAATGGGGCTATCTACCTAAATTGTTTTCAAGACTGTTGCATACTACCCTCTTTTTTATGCTATTGAATTTCCAGTGGTAATTGTAAAAAAATTCAAATAATGTAGTTTTGCATATTTATTATCTGCCCCTTTGCACCGCTTTGTTTGAGGAGCTGATGCATTTCTAGAGTTAGATTAAAATAATTAAGAAAAAGGAATTTGCCCAAAGGGTTATTCACACATAACAATTTTGGAATCCACAAAGTGAATATATTTGAACACCACAAAAACATGTTTAAAGGTACTTACTGATGCAGCTTTAGACTTTATGTCATGCCTTAGGATTTGATGCGGCAGTCTTGTGTTTGTTTGCCGGAGTCTCTATTTGCGGAGCCACTAGAGATCCAGTTGCTGATAGTGTTGAGCATTCCGATACTGCAAGTATCGGGTATCGGCCGATACTTGCTGTATCGGAATTTCCGATACCGAGATCCGATACTTTTGTGGTATCGGGTATCGCAACAACATTAATGTAATAATGTGTAAAAAAGAGAATTAAAATAAAAAATATCGCTATACTCACCTGTCCGACGCAGCCGGGACCTCAGCGAGGGAACCGGCAGCGTTGTTTGTTTAAATTTCGCGCTTTTACTTGGTTACGTGAAGTCCCGGCTTGTGATTGGTCAGGGCGGCCATGTTGCCGGGACGCGGACCAATCACAGCAAGCCGTGACGAAATTACGTCACGGCTTGCTGTGATTGGTCCGCGTCCCGGCAACATGGCCGCCATTAACCAATCACAAGCCGTGACGTCACGGGAGGCTGGACATGCGCGTATTTTGAAAAGCGCGCGTGTCCAGCCTCCAGTGACGTCCCGGCAACATGGCCGCCATTAACCAATCACAAGCCGGGACGTCACGGGAGGCTGGACATGCGCGTATTTTGAAAAGCGCGCGTGTCCAGCCTCCCGTGACGTCACGGCTTGTGATTGGTTAATGGCGGCCATGTTGCCGGGACGCGGACCAATCACAGCAAGCCGTGACGTAATTTCGTCACGGCTTGCTGTGATTGGTCCGCGTCCCGGCAACATGGCGCCGTGACCAATCATAAGCCGGGACGTCACTGGAGGCTGGACACACGCGCTTTTCAAAATACGCGCATGTCCAGCCTCCCGTGACGTCACGGCTTGTGATTGGTTAATGGCGGCCATGTTGCCAGGACGCGGACCAATCACAGCAAGCCGTGACGTAATTTCGTCACGGCTTGCTGTGATTGGTCCGCGTCCCGGCAACATGGCCGCCCTGACCAATCACAAGCCGGGACCTCATGTAACCAAGTAAAAGCGCGAATTTTAAACAAACAACGCTGCCGGTTCCCTCGCTGAGGTCCCGGCTGCGTCGGACAGGTGAGTATAGCAATATTTTTTATTTTAATTCTTTCTTTTACACATTAATATGGTTCCCAGGGCCTGAAGGAGAGTTTCCTCTCCTTCAGACCCTGGGAACCATCAGGAATACCGTCCGATACCTGAGTCCCATTGACTTGTATTGGTATCGGGTATCGGTATCGGATTGGATCCGATACTTTGCCGGTATCGGCCGATACTTTCCGATACCGATACTTTCAAGTATCGGACGGTATCGCTCAACACTAGTTGCTGATAATCTTTTGCCTTTTTGCCCACTCTTTTCTTATAGCATGTGTTTTCCATTTGCAATTTGGCCTATCCTATCACTTTGCAGGGACTTTTATTTAAACCTCACTGTTACCTTTGTACCCTGCTGGTGATAGCTTACAACTACCCAGTTTGGTTGTGAAAGAATAGTTCTTTTTGTGACAGTCTGTCAATGTTTTCTCTAATATCTACATGGTTTTGATCGTGTGTGTATTTTCTTTTCCTCTCCCATTTGGTTGGTCGCTTTTACTGTTCCTTTGTTTTCCACTTTGTTGTTTCATGGGCATTTTTGTATGTCTGCAATTTCCTTTCATCCTAGTCTGTTTCTCCACTCTGTCTGATTTGTGCTATCCATTTCACGTCAGTTCCATACCTCCCTGGGTAGGGGATGGAATAGTTTCATTCTGCATTCAGAAGCATAGTAAGGTCATGGACCTAGACTCCTCTACCTTCAAGAGTACCCCTGGGACAGGGATAGTGAAGGTCACAGCTCCAGTTATATTTGCAGGCCACCTCTCCCTTACTTCAAACTGACACATTTTGACACTTTAATGGTCAAAAAGTAAAATATGGTTTAGACTAGCTGCTTACATTCACATTTGCTAGTTCATATACGGACCGCATTTTCCAGACCATCTGCGGTGTTCCTGATCAGGTTCAACTTCCTTATAATAATAATACTTTAACTTTTTAGTTCCAGTCAAGACACCATTTATCTTTTTATCTTCCAAATATCTCAGTTTGCACATGTATCATAAAATGGACACTATGTGTCATTGCTATATCACAGTGCAGTCCAAGTGAATGGATTCAACCCTAAGAGTTCTGTAGCAATTAATTCAAGGTGCTTGGACTAGGGGTTGCAATGCTCATTCATCTGATGAAATGATTTGTAAGATTCCATGAACAATGATGGTCTATTCTGATTGGCTGGATGAGAAACCTTTAATAAGGAGAACAAGAGACCATGCTCTCCTTTTCTGTGAATAGGATATTTGCATATTTAACTTACTGGGTGAGCAGTGCAGGGCCTATAAATTTCCCAACACCAACATGTTGCTCTTCATAAGGTGAAACATTATCCTTCAGACCCTCTGTCATAGGCCTCTCAAACAGCCAATTCAGCTCTACTATTTTCACAGATGCAAAAAACCCTCTAATACAAGTGTCTGCGTATAAAGCCAAACCAGAACCTCAATTTGCAAAGACATGAAGCCAGTCCCTTTAAAGGATTGATATTGACTTTTAAGATTGCTATTTCCAATAGCAGATCCTGCTCTCTCTTCTTCTTTTAAGATATTTACATACTCGTACTTACAGTAATTTATCATGGGAGCATTGCATGACCTGTAAGTCTCTCTTTGCCAACTTGGCACAATTCAGAAGGAGAAAGTGATCTCAAATGTTGAAAATCTGCTTAAATTTCAATTCTCCCATCTAAACATATCCTAGTGATAAAGACATAAGACATAAAGAGCATTAAAATTAGCAAAAAAAAATTCAAATTCAAGGCAAAGAAAATAAAATTAGTTATGTGTGTCTTGGATGTTGTTTTCTGTTTTTTGTTCATTCTTGATCAATGCATGACATCTTTTACCTACTCTGATTCATTTGCTCTTGTGAATCCCCTGATTCTTCATGTCACATGTCTGCTTACAATGACTAGTTGATAATCTCTCCTATCTTGTTAAGCCATCACCAATCCTGAAAGAAGTCTGTTGATAATGATCATGTTGCTCCTTGAGGCCCATTTATGCATTTACATTTTTACAAACTGATTAATGATTCTCCAAAAATCTTTAGAACAAGAAGAGCAGATTAACAACTGTCATACATCACAGAACAAATTAAAACCCCAATTTTATTGGACCAGTAATGCAATTTAGTAGGAAATGTACATTCATTTTTACTATTTTTCAAGTGATCATATACTTTTATGTATGTATGACCACATTTTATCATCCGTGAGTAATGTTTAATAGATAATGTTATAATCAATCTGTGCATTAATTAAGCAATTACCATTGCAAATGTTTAGCCATTAGCCCTTTCCTAAGGGTTCTTCCTCACATGCCATTTTTAGCAGTTTCTGAAGCCATTTCCAGGAGCGGATCATAAATGGAGTCTTGTTGTTTGAGGTTATGGCTTAGTTTTTTATTACACTGTTCACTTTAATATATAATGCAGTAAAAAAGGGAAAAATTCTAAATGATGAAAAATTGCAATTCTACCACTGTTCATTGTGTGGAACTATGACCCGGTAATGTGATTCTCCAAGACAGTAAATTCCAAATATTTGTATTTTTTATATAAAAAAACCCCTGAGGTTTAAAGAAAAGAATTTTGGATTGCATCGCCATTTTCTAAGACTCATAATTTTTTATCTTTTTAGTGGATGAAGCTGTGTGAGGATTTGTTCTTTGAAGGGTTAGATTAAATTTCTATGACTTTTTATTCCAAGTTTTGTTGGAGATAAGATTTTTGAAAATAAAGAAATCTGGTGTTTTATTTATTTTTTTACTTCTTATTTTTTTCTTAGTTGGAAAATGAGGTGTTATGAAATTTTTACTATTTCACCTTAGACCTTATGTAGACCTAAACCTGAAAACATTTGATTACTTGCACAATGTATACTGCAATATTTCGAAAGCCTATTCTATACACCTCATGCACCCATAAAATTAATATTTATGTCATATGGTTGTAATGGGGTTAAATCTACAACCATGCAGACAACAAGACTTTATATCTATTTTAAATAATTGGTTCACTTTCAAAATGTGAAAGATAACAGCTCAAGTTTCCTTTAAGAAAATAGAAAAGTTCCCTCTAGTTAGATCAACGTTTTCATGGCATTATCATGTCCACACCAGTTTAAAGATATACTACTTGAATCCTGTAGAAAGCTTATACCCCCTGGTAATAAAATGTCCAAGAATAAAAAAGAAACCATGGCGTGTTGGGGTTTCCTCTGTCCACGTTCTCTTCAGGTTGGTCTATATAATTTTCAGTGTGTATTAGTCTACTCTCCTAGTGGTATCCACTTTACATCATCCAGTATGGCACCTATTTATATAGAACTATAGGGTCATATATCTACAAGGTTAGGCTTTATCGGGCTAGTGCACTTTATATATTTTCTAAATAATGGAGCTCCACATAACACTTGCCAATGTTATTTGCATATTACATTAGGTTATAAATTGCACAATGCACTAAGCACTTTGTATTTATTTTCACCTATGCTCTTGATGTGATTTGTTTACCCTGCAGAGTTTCAGCCATATTTATTCATATATATTTACACTCTATTTATTAGAGAAGGGGGTGTATGCACTTTACATAAATTCTTTGATTACCAATGGGCTATAAGTATCCTTTCTGCATACAATCGTATTTATTAGTAATTAGTGGCTGTTTTGTTTACTATTGTCATTGAGCCCACCTGCGGTTTATACGTGGCACTTGTGTGTCATCCTCCATTTTAAATTCTGTGTCACTTATATGTTTTTTTATTGTACTTAAATAGCAAATTATTCATTTGGAATGAAGATTGTGTATATAAAATTTCTTTAGCTCTAGCGTCCATTCCTTTTTGGTTTCCTGAACTCCTTATGGCGGAGCTTATATTTATACCCTTTCTTTTGGTTTAAAGGATAAATAAGGCAGTAGAACGTATAATAAGACAAAAACAAAGGGCATTCAAAACCTTGAAGGCTGAGAAATCATAAATAGCATTTCAGGAGAATAAAGATCTCAATAAGAGATGTAAAACATAATTCAGACTATCAAAGTTATCTACAGAGAAATAAATCACCAATGACATTAATATAAATCCAAAAATTTTTTACAAACACCTCAACAAAAAAATTAAAAAAGATGGTATCAACCCCTTTAAAAATGATAATAACAAGATAATTATAGAGGGCAAAGAAAAGGCTGTGATATTAAACAGTCACTTTTAAATTGTGTTCATCAATGACCTGTCTGTTTTAGGGATCATTCAACAAGGCAAAAATCAAAGTTCACCATTGGATATAACTAATTTAACACAAGAAGAAATATGCCTGCTACAGAGCAAATTAAATATTGACAAATCTCTCAGGACAGATTGCATTCATTCACTGTTATTGAGGAAATTGAACTCTGCAATTGACAAACCACTGTATCTCATATTCTCTTGTAACATGGTTAGTGCCACATGATTGGAGGATGGCTGATGTGGTACCGATATTTAAAAAGGTAAGAAGGAGCATCCAGGCAACTACTGTCAAGTAAGTCTGACCTCAATAGTGTGCAATGTTTTTTAGGACCTTTTAAGAGATGACTTGCAGAAATATATTTTAGAAAAAATTATAATAATTGACAGTCAGCATGGATTCACAAAAGATAAGTCCTGTCTCACCAATATGTTGGTCTTCTATGAGGAGGTTAGTCTAAATCTGGCTC
Source organism: Ranitomeya variabilis (assembly GCF_051348905.1). Taxonomy (NCBI): domain Eukaryota; kingdom Metazoa; phylum Chordata; class Amphibia; order Anura; family Dendrobatidae; genus Ranitomeya; species Ranitomeya variabilis. The sequence continues at coordinate 652,144,846 of NC_135233.1, forward strand.
TTGGTAATAGGGCTGATGCCATTTATCTGGATTGAAAAAGGGACTAGGGAAAACTATATGCAGATGGGTAAAGACCTGGCTAAAAGATATGATTCAGAGTCAGTGTAAATGGTACATTCTCTAAAGAGGATATAGTCAGCAGTAGGCTACCACTAGGCTGTTCTAGGCTGCATATATATTAAATGAAAGTCTTCTCAGGAGTAAAGAACAGGGGAAGGAATTGGGTGTTCTGGTTACAAGTAAGCTGAGCAGCAGGACTCAGTGTATAGATCCCAAGCTTTATCTGGTTCTGCAGTCTTCCATTCAGGTCCGGCCGCTGCAATTGCTGCTCAGCACAGACGTCGGTCCCAGCATCTTGTTCAGGCTCGTAGTATGTTTGGTTACTGCTCGTTCTTCAGCCAAGTCTATGGTAGCCAGTGATATTCAGGTTCAGCCTTGCACTCTGGAGTCTAAGTCCAGAGATCACCTTACTGAGCATGTCCGTGATGTGGTGTCTTCCCATTGGTGGTCAGACGTTAGCTGCTCTGATGATGTGCCAGCCCCGGATTGGCCCGCAGGTGATGTCTCAGCCAGCTGGGCAAGAGTGTTTGAGGTGGAGCCTAGCATATAAAAGGCTCTCAGCGGCGCACACGGGCTCGCTAGTGTCATTTACGTTTAGTGTGTGAGGGTGGATACTCTTTTACTCTGTCTGCACGCTTGTGTGTTTGCCTTTGCTTTGAGCCTGTACACGTTGGCAGTCAGGTTGCACATTTATGCGGTTTCGTAACCATGGCTCTCCGTCTGAGTCTCTAGTCTGCTACATGCTTTGGGTGCCGGTCAGGCACGGGTTCAGTAGTATCAGGACTGGGTTAACTAGTCGCTTGGCTTAGCATCTGTTTCTTTCTTGTGTGCGGTAAGCACAGTCCAGTTACAGAGCAACAGTGTTTAGCACTTAGCACTCCAAGTGCAGTACCTCTCAGTAACTGAGCTTGGTACTCGGTGTTCCGATCACACTGTGTGGTGTTAACACAGTGTGTTTAAGGTAAGGCTCACGGATTTGTTCCGTCATTATTCTCATTAACAGCAGGTGGGCCCAGGGCTGTGATTGCATTTTCATTTATATTTTATTTAGTGCATTCCGCCAACCCTAACAATATTACTCCTCTGTAAATGAATTGTAAGCTGCATCTTGAATATGGGAACCAATTTTGGCATCCACATTTTTAAAAAGGATATTCGAAAGCTAACTTGGGTTCAAAAGTAAGCAATTAGATTATTATCAAATGAGATGGAAGGTATCTTTTGTAATGAGAAGATAAAAATGTTGGGCTTGTTTAACCGAGAAAAAAATGTGTCAGAGATGATCTAATTTACATGTATAACTATATGTGTGGTCAATACCGAAGCCTAGCAAATTAATGATTGCAATTGATAAAAAATGGAAACAAGATTCTCAAAGCATCTAAATTTATTCAGTATCGAGTATGAACACTGCATGCACACACACCTTGGCATACTTTCAATGAGGTTCTTAATGGTTGTCTGAGAACTGTTCTGCCATGCGGAATGCACTTCGGCGCACAAATCGTCAAGTTCCACTGCTGCCAGCTGCCTTCACAGTTGATGAATAATGACGTGCTTGATGGGAGACAAGTTCAAAGACTCTATAGTCGATCATGGCATGTTTAGGCCATGCAGGTTGCTCATACTAACATGAGCAACATGCGACCATGCTTTATCATGTTGAAAAACAGCCTTTTTGGACACTTTGGAGAAATGGCTATACCACTGGTTCCATTGTAAGGGGTTACAAATACTGACGTGCGCCCCCATTCCCTTTAATTACGTCCTTGTTAAATGTGATCTATTATCACTGTAGGCATATCATTGTTTAGTGCTGTGTGAGTTATATTATATGTGGCAAGTGTATTTATGTATGGTATTTAAGCTGCTGCTGCACAGCGTATATTGTCTTATTATATGGAAAGTGCAGTGCTTAGTTAAGCAACAAGATGGAGGCACATAGCTTGGGATTGTACATAGTATAGTAAATAGCTAATATAGGAGGGGCATGGTGGATAAGACAGGAAGGACTTCCTGATAGGAGTCAGTTGGGGCCAGGGCACCCGTGCAGTTCACTGGAGCTAGCCAGCCCAGACAACACCGTTCCACACAACGTTAAATATGAATAGGGCCCAGCTATAAAGCATCCCTGGTCTGTACCACATGGGGAGAAGCAACAGTGCTAGCTGTGCAGTATTAGTGGGACTGCAGTTACTAGAAGAGGCTAAGCAGTACGGGCAGGTCGCTCAACATGTAGCAGCTTATTGCATGGGCTAACGCCCTCAGAACCAGAGGGAAATGGCTGAGGGAATCCCCAGAGTAAGGCTGAGCAGAGAGGATGCTGAGGGATTGAAAGGTACGGTCCGTCCGGGAAGCGAGCTTAGCGACAGATAGAAAAGGAGAGGGACAGAAGAGGAATTGCCCATAGAGAAACTTGATGTGGATGCTGGTAATAACTTGGATGTGCTGTGTAAAGTACAAAGTAAAGCAGTTGTTGTTAAAGTTGAGCTGGACTGTCTCTCTCTTTGTGTGATACTGACGACAAGGAGCCTTCAGCAGCCCAGAGAGGAACCTGATGGTGCACAGACCCAGAATGCAGGAATGCCGAAGGAAAGGCACTATTGTACTGTGAGGAGAGGCCAGGGTGTGATACAAGGATTACTCTCAGCCATGACTACCGCTCTGGCCCACCCTCACACCATCACCAAATCAATATAACGTCAAGCTCTTAGTGTACCTGAAATGAAAACTAAAGGGTTACAGCTGCCGAATATTATGCTAACACCAGATCCCAATCTGAGGAGTAGAACCAGTGTGATGCTCCTTCGTGAAGACCTCTTCATGGCATTGTCCACGTGGTTGTAATTGTTTCTCCGAAAACCATAAATAACCTTATTGAAAACTACCAAGGCATAAGTGCGTGTTTTTAAACTTAATACTGAATTAATCAATATAAAAATTTAGTTTCAATTTTTTTTTTATTATTATACATTTTTACAGCACCATTTATTCCATGGCGCTTTACATGTGAAAAGGGGGCAAGTATAGACAAATACAATTAAACATGGTCAAAAAACAAGGCACACCGGTGCATGAGGAGGGAGGACCCTGCCCGCGAGGGCTCACAGTCTGCAGGGGATGGGTGAGAATCCACTAGGAGAGGGTAGAGCTGATTGTGCGGTGATTCAGTAGGTTGAGGATCACTGCAGGCTGTAAGCTTGTCGGAAGAGTTGAGTCTTCAGGTTCATTTTGAAGGTTTATATGGTAGGCGAGAGTCTGATGTGTTGTGGTAGAGAGTTCCAGAGTATAGGGGAAGCACGGGAGAAGTCTTTGATATGGTTGTGGGAAGAAGAGATGAGAGGGGAGTAAAGAATGAGATCTTGAGAGGATCTGAATCTCTGCAGCTGGAAGCTCTTGTTGGGCTGAAATTACCACTCCAGTGACATGAGTTGTCACATGAGTTAAGGTAATTTCAGGATGGTGTTTTGAAGGGTTTTGCAGCTGACCGCGAAGTCCTCTGTTGTATCTTTCTGCTATTTAGTTAGCGGGCCTCTCTGTGCTAAATCTGCTTTCATACTACGTGTGTCTTTTCATCTGCTCTCACCGTTATTATATGTGGGGGGCTGCTATCTCCTGTGGGGACATTCTCTGGAGGCAAGCCAGGACTGTGTTTTCTTCTACCAGGGGTAGTTAGTTCTCCGGCTGGCGCGCGGCATCTAGAGACAACGCAGGAATGCCCCCTGGCTACTTCTAGTGTGGTGTGTAGGTTTAGCATCGCGGTCAGCTCTAGTTTCCATCACCCGAGAGCTTGTCCATTTATTCTATGCTTCTGATGTTTCCTTGCCATTGCTGACAGATTTATTTGCTCGCATTGAGGGGGCGAAGTGGTTCTCTAAGATTGATCTTCGCGGTGCGTATAATTTGGTGCGAATTAAGCAGGGGGATGAGTGGAAAACCGCATTTAATACGCCCGAGGGCCATTTTGAGTATTTGGTGATGCCTTTTGGTCTGTCAAATGCCCCTTCGGTCTTTCAGTCTTTTATGCACAATATTTTCCGTGAATATCTGGATAAATTTATGATTGTGTATTTGGACGATATCTTGATTTTTTCGGATGACTGGGAATCTCATGTTCAACAAGTTAGGAGGGTTTTTCAGGTTTTGCGGACCAATTCTCTGTTTGTTAAAGGTTCAAAGTGTGTTTTTGGGGTTCAGAAGATTTCTTTTTTGGGGTTGCATCGTATTTGGGGGCAGGTGGTGGACAATTTGGAGTTGTCCCAGGAGAGGACTCAACGTTTTGCTAATCGCCATCGTCGTGTTGGTCCTCGTCTTCGTGTTGGGGACTTGGTGTGGTTGTCCTCCCGTTTTGTCCCTATGAGGGTCTCTTCTCCTAAGTTTAAGCCTCGGTTCATCGGTCCTTATACGATTTTGGAAATTCTTAACCCTGTGTCTTTTCGTTTGGACCTCCCAGCATCCTTTGCTATCCATAATGTCTTCCATCGGTCATTATTGCGGAGGTATGAGGTACCACTTGTGCCTTCTGTTGAGCCTCCTGCTCCTGTGCTGGTTGAGGGTGAATTGGAGTACGTGGTGGAGAAAATCTTGGACTCCCGTGTTTCCAGACGGAGACTTCAATATCTGGTGAAATGGAAGGGCTACGGTCAAGAGGATAATTCTTGGGTTACAGCTTCTGATGTTCATGCTTCTGATTTGGTCCGTACCTTTCATAGGGCTCATCCAGATCGCCCTGGTGGTTCTTGTGAGGGTTCGGTGCCCCCTCCTTAAGGGGGGGGTACTGTTGTGATTCGGTTCGTGGGCTCCCCCGGTGGTCTCTTGTGGTACTGGTGTCCTGCAAGCTTTGCCTTCTCAGTTCACCTGTTCCTATCAGGATGTGGGAGTATCCTATTTAACCTTGCTCCTCAGTCATTCTAATGCTGGCCATCAATGTATCCAGAGTGATTCTGTTGCATGTTCCTGCTCCCAGTTTTCTGCTCAGCTAAGTTGGACACTTTAGTCCTTAAGTCTATTTTTGTATGTTTTGTCCAGTTTGCACTTATGTGAATCTCTGCAGCTGGAAGCTCTTGTTGGGCTGAAATTAGCACTCCAGTGGCATGAGTTGTCACATGAGTTAAGGTAATTTCAGGATGGTGTTTTGAAGGGTTTTGCAGCTGACCGCGAAGTCCTCTGTTGTATCTTTCTGCTATTTAGTTAGCGGGCCTCTCTGTGCTAAATCTGCTTTCATACTACGTGTGTCTTTTCATCTGCTCTCACCGTTATTATATGTGGGGGGCTGCTATCTCCTGTGGGGACATTCTCTGGAGGCAAGCCAGGACTGTGTTTTCTTCTACCAGGGGTAGTTAGTTCTCCGGCTGGCGCGCGGCATCTAGAGACAACGCAGGAATGCCCCCTGGCTACTTCTAGTGTGGTGTGTAGGTTTAGCATCGCGGTCAGCTCTAGTTTCCATCACCCGAGAGCTTGTCCGTTTATTCTATGCTTCTGATGTTTCCTTGCCATTGGAAACCATAACAATGTGGATAGCTTTGTATGTCATTGTAAGGGTTTTGACCTGGAGTCTCTGGGCAATAGGAAGCCAGTGAAGGGCTTGGCATAGGGAAGAGGCTGGGGAATAACGGGAAGACATGTAGATTAGTCGGGCAGCAGAGTGTAGGATGGATTGGAGTGGTGCCAAAGTGCTAGAGGGAAGGCCAGAGAGTAGGAGGTTGCAGTATTCAAGGCGGGAGATAACAGCATGCACTAGTGTTTTTGTGGTTTCGCGGTCAAGGAATGCGCAGATACGGGAAATATTTTTGAGTTTGAGATGGCAGGAGGAGGCAAGGGCTTGGATATGTGGCTTGAAAGAGAAGGCAGAGTCGAGGATCACCCGGAGGCATCGGGCGTGTGGAACTGGGGAAAGTGAGCATCATATCATATAGTATTAATATGTTTCATGATCTTGTGATTTCAACAATTCCTAAACTTTAACTTCCTGGAACAGCAATTTCAATGTTGAAGAGTTTAAGTGGTGTGCTATGCAAAGTTTTAGTCAAGTGTTGAAAAAATGCTGTAAAATAGAAGCTGAGTTAGTAGTTAATGTGCTAATTAAGCCAAACCAAACCCCAATCCCCATTTGTGGAGATGCAGCCCAAATCTTGCAGGCAGTCAGTCAGTCAGTGCCATGCTTCATTGTTGCCTGCAGACACTTTTTATTGTATCGCTCTCCAGTCCTCCGGTGAGCAAACTGCCTTCTGTCACAGTCAAATATTTTTTAAAAATTGACTCATCAGTTCAGAGCATCTACCTCCAGTTCTTATTTTTTCATGCATTGTTAAATAATTTGGCCTTGTTTCCATGTTGAAAGTATGACTTTTTGGTTTCAATTCTTCCACAAAGACTGCTTGTGTTCAGACTCTTAACAGTAGATGGATATAGCTGGGTTTCCAGTTTTTGCCAGTTTTTGAGTTGAAGGCACAGGTTGACATCTTCCAATTTAATGTGGAAAGAAGCATGATGTTTCATCTGCTCCACTATGATTCTTTTAGATGAAAGTATGATACTGTCTTCTAGAACCTTACATTTTCTAGCAGAGTTTGGCTGCTCCTCACCCAGTTTTAACCCATTTACCCTTACGCTTGCTTTAACCTTCCTGACCATGCCAAATTTTACAACTCTGACCAGTGTCACTTTATGAGGTAATAAATCTAGAAAACTTCAACAGATCTAAGTAATTCTTAGACTGTTTTTATGACACATTGTACTTTATGGTAGTGGTAAATTTTTAAAATGATAATTTTTGAGTTTATTTGTGAAATTTGGCAACATTTTTGAGAATCTTTCAATTTTCAAACTTTTAAATGTTCTGCCCTAAAACCAGCTAGTTACATAACACTAAATGTTAATAAATAAAATTTACCACATGTGTACTTTACATCAGCATCATTTTTTTAAACATTTTTTATGTTAAGAAGTTAAGTGGGTTAGACATTTATCAGCAATATCTCATTTTTTGAACAAATTTACAAAACCAATTTTGTTGTGGACCTCATTACATTCTAAGTGACTTAAGAGGACTGTGTGATAGAAAATGCCCAAAAGTGACACCATTTTAAAAAATGTACCACTCAAATTGATCAATACCACACTCAAAATGTTTATTAACCCTTTAGGTGCTTTACAGGAATTAAAGCAATATGGAAGGAAAAGATAAAATGTTTCTTTTTTTCCCTCAAAAATTACCCGATGTTGGAAATTAGACCCCTGAAGGAACGTATATAGATGTGTTGTGAAGACCCTGAATGCCCAGGTGCTTAACAGAATTTTATCGTTGAGCTGTGGAAATAAAAAATCACATTTTTCCCACAAAAATGTTGTTTTGGCCCCAAATTGAAAAAAAAAGTGTGGAAAAAAAGGAAAAGTTTACTGGAAGCAGAAGAAAAAATTAGAAGAAAAAAAATTGAAAAAAAAATCAGTGCTGCATTTAAAGGGGTAAAACTGGCATATGATGACATTGGATTTTGGGTGAAAAAATGATGGGCATATAAATTTGTATAGGCCACCATAAGATTTATTATATTCCCACTATAAAATACTTTGAAAAAGTCAATTTGAGTGAGGCCTGTGGAGTCAAATTTGATTCCTAAGCTGCCCCTAAAATGAAGAATAAAATGCTGATAATTTTTGGAGGGTAGAGTCCACATGGTAGTAATTGCTGAAGGGGTTGCCTCGGTCCTACGGCACCTTCCTGGGGGTCTTTCCTCACTACATGAGGAGAGGAAGGGAGAAAAATAGAGAAATATAGCATTAGGCCTCAGGATTCTTCCCCTGCATGGGATATATCCCAGGCCTCATCTGTCCATGCAGTCCTCCATTTGGATTCGACCGCTGCTGATGTTGCTCAGCAAAGACATAGGTCTCAGCACCTTGCTCAGGTTCGTGGTGTTTGGTTGGTTTCTGCTGGCTTTCCAGCCATCTCCTTTGTAGCCAGTAAAATGCAGGTGCACCCTGGTACTTGGGAGTCAAAGTCCAAAAATCCCCATACTGAGCATGTCCGTTATGTGGCATCTCCCCACTAGTGGTCGGATGTCAGCTGCTTTGGTGAGGTGGCCTTTCCGGATTGGACCATGGACAAGGTCCTGTGCGACTGGACATGAACCTTGTATAAAAGGTTCTCAGAGGCTCACGCCGGTGCACTAGTATCAGTTATGTGTGGTTTGTCACGGGGAGACTAGGTGAGCGCGTGCTAATAACCCGGACCCCTGCAATTTCCCTCAGACTAGGGAAATCCTGACTGACCCTCTACCTGGAGTTTACACTGATGGTGTGCATGTCCAGGCCTCGAACCTCACCCTGTCTCCTGTTTCAACCCTAGCCTGAAACCTCGGCCCACCACCCAGTGAAGAGGTAATACACCAATACCCACAGTTAGCACAGACAAGGATAAAGGAAAATATACACCACGCCGCAGTCACTCAGGAATACACTATAAATGTGCAGGGCAAAATAAATACAAATATAGGAAGGAGTAAATAAGACTAAGGAAAATACACCACCAGCTACGAATCTCCAACAACCAGCTCTCCACTCCAGACCGAGATAACAACGCACAAGACAGAAGCTATAATCGGCGACGCCCAATGATCAGGAGAACTATTTAAAGGCAATGGGCATGGCCCAGCTTCTAATCCGAGGATCAGGTAAATTAACCCCGGAACAGCTAGATAAAATCTAGCCGACGTCAATGAGCAAATAGTGGTCAAAAGCGGAATTACCGCTGTCTGTCGAACGACCTGGTCTGAACAGCATCTGACATGACATGGTTGTTACCAGTGGATACTCTACCACTCAATCTGCTCATTTGCATGTGTCGCCCTAATCCCAGAGAGTACTTACATGGCTAGGCAGGGTTAGTTCGTCATACTTCACTTGGCTTGACATCTGTTTCCTCCATGTGTGCAGTTAGCACAGTTGTGTCACAGAGCAAGTACCAAACCTCAGGCTAGATCTCTCTGGGAAAGCGATAGGGTCGTACATCTAGCATCCCATGTGCGGCTGGCACAATCTACTCGCAGTGCGAGTTCACTCCTTCTATATTCAGCATCTGCTTCTTCGGTTGCAGTGCTAGTTCAGTCCATGTGCTTTCCCTGTGACTTATAACAGGGTCTACAATTAGTTTTTCGCTGTGCCTCTCTGTGCAGTAACAGAGCTGGTCATATAGCGTTCTGTTTACACAGTGTCACCTTAACACTGTTAGTTTAAAAATTTCCACCTCTCTGTCTGTTCCCACCATTGTTCTACAGCTGCAGTTTTCCATCTCTGCACGGTGAACCCCGGGTTGCTATTACACTACTGTATATTACTCCTTTATTCTGTGCAATCCACCAATCCTAACATGTGGGATCTTCCTCACTTCCTGAATCCCGTGTCAGTGGCAAGGAAATCAAATGCTTCCTCTCCTCTGCTGAATAGCATCTACTTGACGAATGGGCAATTTTTATTTTATTCTTCTAACCAGTGAGGATGTGTGTGTAAGTGGTTCTATTACATGTGAATTGTGTGAGGCACCTATAAAAGGTATTATTTATTTTAAAATTTACTTTAAAAATTAGAGAAAAAATAGAGAAAAAAGTAAAAAATAAAAATGTAGAAGAAACATTTTAAAGGAAAAATTATAACAAAAAAAAAAAATCAGAAGTAATAAAAGTTTGTATAAGAAAATGTCAGTAACATTCATTACACTAATGCGCTAGCTATGAAGTTTCTGCAAAAGAAAAACTCACATCACTAAGGCTTCTTTTACACTTGCCGTGATTTTGCGGACGGTTTTTGCTGCCCCAATAGATTTCGAGCCTGCACGATCTTTTTCACGGCTTACTGACACGGCCCCCATTGTAAATCAATGGGGGCACAAAAACAACGGAAGGTTGTTTTTGCGGTGCACAGTGACTTCTGGTTTTGCGGAGCGCCGTTTTTTTCCCCAATACTTTTGCTATAGTATTGGGAACCCGAAAAAGTTTTTTGCAGCCCGGTATTGCGGCAGGCCATGAAAATTGTGGCAATACGGCCAGCCAAAAAGGCCTGCAATAATGGGCCGCAAAAAAAACCCGGTAAGTAGTGTTGAGCATTCCGATACTGCAAGTATCGGGTATCGGCCGATACTTGCGGGTATCGGAATTCCGATACCGAGATCCGATACTTTTGTGGTATCGGGTATCGGTATCGAAACAACATTAATGTGTAAAATACAACATTAATGTGTAAAATAAAGAATTAAAATAAAAAATATTGCTATACTCACCTCTCCGACGCAGCCTGGACCTCACCGAGGGAACCGGCAGCGTTGTTTGCTTAAAATGCGTGCGTTTCCTGCCTCCCGCGACGTCACGGCTTCTGATTGGTCGCGTGCCGCCCATGTGGTCGCGACGCGACCAATCACAGCAAGCCGTGACGTAATTTTGAGGTCCTGGAAGCTTAATTCTAGGCATTCAGGATTTTAAAATTACGTTCCGGCTTGTGATTGGTCGCGTCGCGGTCACATGGGCGACGCGACCAATCACAAGCCGTGACGTCACGGGAGGCAGGACACGCGCGCATTTTAAAATTACGTCACGGCTTGTGATTGGTTGCGTGCCGCCCATGTGGCCGCGACGCGACCAATCACAGCAAGCCGTGACGTAATTTCAGGTCCTGTATGCCTATTTCTGCATTCAGGACCTGAAATTACGTCACGGCTTGCTGTGATTGGTCGCTACACTACCGGTAAGTGTAAAAGAAGCCTAACACTGCAACGTATGCTCCTTTAATGTGCTACCTAAGAAGTTACTTGGCGCTAACCTGGAACTTGGAACGGATGTCATGAAGGGGTTAAGCCTCCTGCATAGCTGTTTCTGTTACAGTTAATGACTGTATTGCAACCTACATGTGATAATGATGGTCATTTTCAGCTGCTTGGAGTAACTAGTTAGTCATACACCTGACTATATTCCTAAAAAATTCCTGACATTGCAAATATTGATTAGATTTGCATTTCCCTTTGTTCATTTACTTTCCATCTTGTCAATACAGTAGATAAAAAGAAACTATTAACACTTAGATTTTGGAAAGAATTCTTACTGTTTTACACAATTTTTTCTGCATCTGTCTAAATCTTTTGCACAGTACTGTATATGTGTATAACCCTTCAGAATGCAACAGCAATTAAACAAAAAGATATAAATCTGCCATAAAATGTAGTCTATGCATTACATATTTAGATATTCAGGAAGAGATAAAATGCCACAGTCAGTCATTTTGTTCTGTAAAAATGTATCAAACAGCTGTGCATGGCCAAATACCATATGTAACAATAGACAACAAGTTATAAAAAAGAATGAGTCTTTAAAAGCTTTCTAAAATGAAAAAAGAAATAGAATTTCAGAAAGTTTAATTTTCATTGGTTGATTAATTTTGATCAACTTCTGTTCAAAGAATTTGTGTGCGTAAATTCCATCTGTTGAAGAATTGTTTTTGTGTAATATAGGTATAAACTACAAGATATTGAAAAAAAAATAATGGAGTTGTTGCAAGAAAATAACCTTTGTCTATAGCAGTGAAGTTTTATGACAGAGGTTACCCTTCTACCGAAATGATGCCATTGCTAAGTTACATTAAAGGGGTTTTCCCATAAGCAAACTTAATTTTAACCCCTTAGTGACAGAGCCAATTTGGTACTTAATGACCGGGCCAATTTTTACAATTCTGACCACTGTCACTTTATGAGGTTATAACTCTGGAACGCTTTAACGAATCCTGCTGATTCTGAGACTGTTTTTTCATGACATATTGTACTTCATATTAGTGGTAACATTTCTTCGATATTACTTGCGATTATTTATGAAAAAAATGGAGATATGGCGAAAATTTTTAAAATTTTGCAATTTTCAAAATTTGTATTTTTATGCCCTTAAATCAGAGAGATATGTCACACAAAATAGTTAATAAATAACATTTCCCACATGTCTACTTTACATCAGCACAATTTTGGAAACAAAACTTTTTTTGTTAGGGAGTTATAAGGGTTAAAATTTGACCAGCAATTTCTCATTTTTATAACACCATTTTTTTAACACCATTTTTTTTTAGGGACCACATCACATTTGAAGTCATTTTGAGGGGTCTATATGATAGAAAATAACCAAGTGTGACACCATTCTAAAAACTGCACCCCTCAAGGTGCTCAAAACCACATTCAAGAAGTTTATTAACCCTTTACGTGCTTCACAGGAACTGAAACAATGTGGAAGGAAAAAATAAACATTTAACTTTTTTTGCAAACATTTTAATTCAGAACCATATTTTTTTATTTTCACAATTGTAAAAACAGAAATGTAACCATAAATTTTGTTGTGCAATTTCTCCTGAATATGCCGATACCCCATATGTGGGGATAAACCACTGTTTGGGTGCACCGCAGAGCTTGGAAGAGAAGGAGTGCCGTTTGACTTTTTCAAAGCAGAATTGGCTGGAATTGAGATCGGATGCCATGTCATGTTTAGAGAGCCCCTGATGTGCCTAAACAGTGGAAACGCTCCACAAGTGACACCATTTTGGAAACTAGACCCCTTAAGGAACTTAACTAGATGTGTGGTGAGCACTTTAAACCCCAAAGTGCTTTACAGAAGTTTATAAAGTAGAGCCGTGAAAATTAAAAATCGCATTTGTTTGCACAAAAATGATCTTTTCACCCACAAATTCTTATTTTCACAAGGGTAACAGGAGAAATTAGATCACAAAAGTTGTTGTGCAATTTCTCCTGAGTATGTCGATACCCCATATGTGGGGGTAAACCACTGTTTGGGGGCACCACAGAGCTTGGAAGAGAAGGAGTGCCGTTTTACTTTTTCAATGTAGAATTGGCTGGAATTGAGATCGAACACCATGTCGTGTTTGGAGAGCCCCTGATGTGCCTAAACAGTGGAAACCCCCCACAAGTGACACCATTTTGGAAACTAGACCCCATAAGGAACTTAACTAGATGTGTGGTGAGCACTTTAAACCCCCAGGTGCTTCACAGAAGTTTATAACGTAGAGCCGTGAAAATAAAAAAACAAATTTTTTCTACAAAAATGATCTTTTTGCCCCCCAATTTTTATTTTCACAAGGGTAACAGGAGAAATTAGACCACAAAAGGTGTTGTTCAATTTCTCCTGAGTACGTCGATACCCCATATGTGGGGTTAAACCACTGTTTGGGCACACTGCCAAGCTTGGAAGAGAAGGAGTGCCGTTTTACTTTTTCAATGTAGAATTGGCTGGAATTGAGATCGGACGCCATGTCGCGTTTGGAGAGCCCCTGATGTGCCTAAACAGTGGAAACCCCCCACAAATGACACCATTTTGGAAACTAGACCCCTTAAGGAACTTATGTAGATGTGTGGTGAGCACTTTAAACCCCCAGGTGCTTCACGGAAGTTTATAACGTAGAGCCGTGAAAATAAAAAATCGCATTTTTTCTACAAAAATGATCTTTTTGCCCCAAAATTTTTATTTTGACAAGGGTAACAGGAGAAATTAGACCACAAAAGTTGTTGTGTATTTTCTCATGAGTACGTCGATACCCCACATGTGAGGGTAAACCACTGATTGGGCGCACCGCAGAGCTTGGAAGAGAAGGAGTGCCGTTTTACTTTTTCAATGTAGAATTGGCTGGAATTGAGATCGGACACCATGTCGCGTTTAGATAGCCCCTGATGTGCCTAAACAGTAGAAACTCCCCACAAGTTACCCCATTTTGGAAACTAGAACCCTTACGGAACTTATCTAGATGTGTGGTGAGCACTTTAAACCCCCAAGTGCTTCACAGAAATTTATAACGTAGAGCCGTGAAAATAAAAATTCCTTTTTTTTCCCTCAAAAATGATTTTTAGCCTGCAACTTTTTATTTTCTCAAGGGTAACAGGAGACATTAGGCCCCAAAATCTGTTGACCAGTTTGTCCTAAATACGCTGAGACCCCATATGTGGGGGGGGGCATTGTTTGGGTACCCATCAGGGCTCGGAAGGGAAGGAGCGCCTCTTGGAATGCAGACTTTGATGGGATGGTCTGCGGGTGTCATGTTGCATTTGCAGAGCTCCTGATGTATCTAAACAGTAGAAACCCCCCACAAGTGACCCCATTTTGGAAACTAGACCCCCCAAAGAGCTTATTTAGATATGTGGTGAGCACTATGAACCCCCAACTGCTTCACAAAAGTTTATAATGTAGAGCCATGAAAATAAAAAAAAAACAATTCCACAAAAATGATCTTTTCACCACCAAATTTTTACTTTCACAAGGGTAACAGGAGAAATTGGACCCCAAAATGTATTGTGCAATTTATGCTGAGTAGGCTGATACCCCATATGTGGGAGATAAACCACTGTTTGGGTGCATTGGCAGAGCTCGGAAGGGAAGGAGCGTCGTTTTGGAATGCAGACTTTGATAGAATGGTCTGCGGGCGTTATGTTACGTTTGCAGAGCCCCTGATGTACCTAAACAGTAGAAACCCCCCACAAGTGACCCCATTTTGGAAACTAGACCCCCCAAGGAACTTATCTAGATGTGTTGTGAGAACTTTGAATGCCCAAGTGCTTCACAGAAGGTTATAATGCAGAGTCATGAAAATTAAAAAAATATATATTTTTTCCACAAAAAAGATTTTTTTAGCCCCCAAATTTTTATTTTCACAAGGGTAACAAGAGAAATTGGACCCCAAAAGTTGTTGTCCAATTTGTCCTGAGTACACTGATACCCCATATGTGAGGGGAACCACTGTTTGGGCGCATGGCTGAGCTCGGAAGGGAAGGAGCGCCGTTTTGGAATGCAGACTTTGATAGAATGGTCTGCGGGCGTTATGTTGCATTTGCAGAGCCCCTGATGTACCTAAACAGTAGAAACCCCCCACAAGTGACCCCATTTTGGAAACTAGACCCCCCAAGGAACTTATCTAGATGTGTGGTGAGAACTTTGAATGCCCAAGTGCTTTACAGAAGTTTATAATGCAGAGTCGTGAAAATAAAAAATATTTTTTTTTCCACAAAAAAGATTTTTAGCCCCCAAGTTTTTATTTTCACAAGGGTAACAGGAGAAATTGGACCCCAAAAGTTGTTGTCAATTTATCCCGAGTACGCTGATGCCCCATATGTTGGGGTAAACCACTGTTTGGGCGCACAGCAGAGCTCAGAAGGGAGGGAGCACCATTTGACTTTTTGAGCGCAAAATTGGCTGTGGCGTTTAGAGACCCCCTGATGTACTGTACCTAAACAGTGGAAACCCCCCAATTCTAACTCCAACCCTAACCCCAACACACCCCTAACCCTAATCCCAACCCGATCCATAATCCTAATCACAACCCTAACCCCCAAAACACCCCTAACCCTAATCCCAAAGCTAACCATAACCCTAATCAAAACCCTAAACCAAACACACCCCTAATCCTAATCTCAACCCTAACCTCAAAACCTAACCCTAATCCCAATACACCCCTATCCCTAATCCCAACCCTATGTCACGGGAAGCCTAGGTAGGCAAGAGCTAATAGCCCAGGCCCCTGCGATTTCCCTCAACTCTGGGAAACCCTGACTGACCCTCTCCCAGAGTTTACACTGATGGTGTGCATGTCTGGGTCTCCACCCTTGCCCTATCTCCTGTTTCAACCCTAGGCTGAAACCACCCACCTCCCAGTGAAGAGACCACTAACCAATACCAACAGTTAGCACAGACAAGGATAACGGGAAATATACACCACGCCGCAGTCACTCAGGAATACACAATAAGTGCACAGGGCAAAACAAATGCAAATATAGGAAGGAGGAAAATATGACAAAGGGAAATATACACCACCAGATACGATGCTCCTTTTCCTAGACAACCACTCCAGACCGAGATAACCAAGCACTAGACAGAAGCTATAATCGGTGACGCCCAAAGCCCAGCAAAACTATTTAAAGGCAGTGGGCGTGACTCAGCCTTCAACCCGAGCATCAGCCAGATTAACCCCGGACAATCTGGATCAAATCTAACCGGCGCCACTGAGCATATAGTGGATGAAAGAGGAACTACCGCTGTCTGTCGGACGCCCTAGTGTGAACAGCGTCCGACATGACAGTACCCCGCCTTCTACGAGGGACCCCAGGGCCCTCACGACTTATAGGACCCGGCTTGTCCGGATTGCGGTGGTGAAACATACTGACCAGCCGGTCCACATGTATGTCCGAAGCTGGTACCCAAGACCTCTCCTCCGGCCCATAACCACGCCAGTGTACCAAGTACTGTAATGAGCGGCGCACCACACGAGAGTCAACCACCTTGGAGACTTCAAACTCTAAATTTCCATCCACCAAGACTGGAGGAGGCATCAGCACCGCGTCCACAGAACCCACCACCTTTTTTAATAACGATCTGTGGAACACGTTGTGAATCTTATATACCGTAGGGAGTTCCAATCGGTAAGCTACCGTGTTAACAATGGCGGCGACCCTAAACGGACCAATAAACCTAGGACCCAATTTAAGGGATGGTATTTTAAGTCTTATGTTTTTTGTGGACAACCACACCCAGTCACCCACACTCAGGTCCGGACCTGGCACACGTCTACTGTCAGCCACACGTTTATACCTTGCACCCACGCTCAACAGGCGCTATTTCACTTTCCTCCAGACGGATGACAGTTGTGTGTTATGGTCTGGTGATTAAGGAGCGACATGCGACTAGCTCTGGGCAGGTGGTAACTATACTGACCGCAGTTCCTAATCTTAACACAGACACTAGCAGTAGCCGTGGGATGTTCCTGTCACTCCCTGGACACCTCGTCACAGCCGGAGAACTAGCTACCCCTGAAGGTAGAAACAGGAAAGCTATCTTGCCTCAGAGAAAATCCCCAAAGGATAGGACAGCCCCCCACAAATAATGACTCTGAGAGGAGAAGGAAATGACATACGTAGTATGAAACAAGATTTAGCAAAGGAGGCCACTACTAGCTAGACTGAATTAGTACAGAACAGAAAACTGTGCGGTCAGTAATAAAAACTAGAAAAAGTCCACCGCAGAGAAATGCAAAAATCTCCACACCTGACTAAAGGTGTGGAGGGCAAACTCTGCTGCCCAGAGCTTCCAGCCTAGCTAAATAGATCCATAATGATAAGCTGGACAAATGAGCAAAACATAGAAAATGCCAAACAACAAAGTCCACAACAAGTGAACTGCAAAAAGACAAGCGAGGACTTAGCTTTGCTGAAATGGTCAGAGTGGCAGGGAAATCCTCAGAGAGCCATGACTCCAAGCTCAACAATTGACAACTGGCATTGAATTAGGGATAAAGCCAGACTAATATAGCCGAGCCAGAAAGACGATCAGTGAGAACAGCTGCTGATGCTAAATCCAAAAAGCAGCCATACCACTCAAAACCACAGGAGGGAGCCCAAGAGCAGAATTCACAAAAATGCTACTTATAACCACCGGAGGGAGCCCAAGAGCGGAATTCACAACATTCTCCCCTCTTGAGGAGGGGTCACCGAACCCTCACCAGAGCCCCCCGGCCGATCAGGACTAGCCAAATGGAAAGCACGGACCAAATCGGTGTCATGGACATCGGAGGCAACCACCCAAGAATTATCCTCCTGGCCATAACCCTTCCACTTGACAAGATACTGAAGCCTCCGCCTCGAAAAACGAGAATCCGAAATTTTCTCAACCACATATTCCAACTCCCCCTCAACCAACACCGGGGCAGGAGGATCAACAGATGGAACAACGGGTACCACATATCTCCGCAACAGAGATCTATGGAAAACATTGTGGATGGCAAAAGAGGCTGGAAGGGCCAAACGAAAAGACACTGGATTGATGATTTCAGAAATCTTATAAGGACCAATAAACCGAGGCTTGAACTTAGGGGAAGAAACCTTCATAGGAACATGACGAGAGGATAACCAGACCAAATCCCCCACACGAAGCCGAGGACCAACACACCGACGGCGGTTAGCAAAACGCTGAGCCTTTTCCTGGGACAATGTCAAATTGTCTACCACATGAGTCCAAATCTGCTGCAACCTGTCCATCACAGAATCCACACCAGGACAATCAGAAGGCTCAACCTGCCCTGAAGAAAAACGAGGATGGAAACCAAAATTACAAAAGAAAGGCGAAACCAAAGTAGCCGAACTGGCCCGATTATTAAGGGCAAACTCGGCCAACGGCAAGAAAGCCACCCAATCATCCTGATCAGCAGACACAAAGCATCTCAAATAGGTTTCCAAGGTTTGATTAGTTCGCTCAGTTTGGCCATTTGTCTGAGGATGGAACGCCGAAGAAAAAGACAAATTAATGCCCATCTTAGCACAAAAGGCCCGCCAAAACCTGGAAACAAACTGGGAACCTCTGTCAGACACAATATTCTCTGGAATGCCATGCAAACGAACCACATGCTGAAAAAATAATGGAACCAAATCAGAGGAGGAAGGCAATTTAGGCAAAGGTACCAAATGGACTATTTTAGAGAACCGGTCACAAACCACCCAGATAACAGACATCCTCTGGGACACAGGAAGATCCGAAATAAAATCCATGGAAATATGCGTCCAAGGCCTCTCCGGGACAGGCAAAGGCAAAAGCAACCCACTAGCGCGGGAACAGCAAGGCTTAGCCCGGGCACAAGTCCCACAGGACTGCACAAAAGAACGCACATCCCGCAACAAGGAAGGCCACCAAAAGGACCTAGCAACCAAATCTCAGGTACCAAAAATCCCAGGATGACCGGCCAACACAGAACAATGGACCTCAGAAATTACCTTACTTGTCCATCTATCAGGAACAAACAGCTTCCCCACAGGACAGCGGTCGGGTTTATCAACCTGAAATTCCTGAAGCGCCCGCCGCAAATCAGGGGAGATGGCAGACAGAATCACCCCTTCCCTAAGAATGCCAACCGGCTCAAGGACTCCAGGAGAATCAGGCAAAAAACTCCTAGAGAGGGCATCCGCCTTAACATTCTAAGATACTGGAAGATATGAGACCACAAAATCAAAACGGGAGAAAAACAGGGACCACCGAGCCTGTCTAGGGTTCAGCCGCTTGGCCGACTCGAGGTAAATCAGATTCTTATGATCGGTCAAGACCACAATACGGTGCTTGGCTCCCTCAAGCCAAAGTCGCCATTCCTAAAATGCCCACTTCATAGCTAACAACTCCCGATTGCCGACATCATAATTGCGTTCCGCAGGCGAAAACTTTCAGGAAAAGAAGGCACATGGCTTCATCAAGGAACCATCAGAATTCCTCTGTGACAAAACGGCCCCTGCCCCAATCTCAGAAGCGTCAACCTCAACCTGAAAAGGAAGAGAAACATCCAGCTGACGCAAGACAGGGGCAGAAGTAAATCGGCGTTTAAGTTCCTGAAAGGCCTCAACAGCCTTTCAACAGAGGACCAATTAGTCACATCAGCGCCTTTCTTCGTCAAATCGGTCAGGGGTTTAACCACACTAGAGAAGTTGGCAATGAAACGGCAATAAAAATTAGCAAAGTCCAAAAATTTCTGAAGGCTCTTCACAGATGTGGGTTGAATCCAGTCATGAATGGCTTGGACCTTAACAGGATCCATTTCTATAGACGAAGGAGAAAAAATAAACCCCAAATAAGAGACCTTCTGAACTCCAAATAGGCACTTAGACCCCTTCACAAACAGAGCATTATCACGAAGGATCTGGAATACCATCCTGACCTGCTTCACATGAGACTCCCAATCATTGGAAAAAAATCAAAATATCATCCAAATACACAATCAGGAATTTGTCAAGATAATTGCGGAAAATATCATGCATAAAGGACTGAAATACAGAAGGAGCATTAGAAAGGCATCACCAGGTATTCAAAATGGCCTTCGGGCGTATTAAATGCAGTTTTCCATTCGTCACCCTGTTTAATACGAACAAGATTATATGCCCCTCGAAGGTCAATCTTGGTAAACCAACTAGCCCCCTTAATCCGAGCAAACAAATCAGAGAGCAAAGGTAAAGGGTATTGGAATTTGACCGTGATCTTATTAAGAAGACGATAATCAATACAGGGTCTCAAGGAGCCATCCTTCTTGGCAACAAAAAAGAATCCCGCTCCCAATGGTGACGAGGACGGCCAAATATGCCCCTTCTCTAAAGACTCCTTTACATAGCTCCGCATGGCTGCATGCTCTGGCACAGACAGATTGAAAAGTCGGCCCTTAGGGAACTTACAGCCAGGAATCAAGTCAATAGCACAATCACAGTCCCTATGTGGAGGAAGGGAACTGGACTTGGGCTCATCAAATACATCCTGGAAATCTGACAAAAATTCAGGAACATCAGAAGAGGGGGAAGAGGAAATTGACATTAAAGGAACGTCACTATGTACCCCTTGACAACCCCAACTAGTCACAGACATTGATTTCCAATCCAGCACTGGATTGTGTACTTGTAACCATGGAAAACCCAGTACAACAACATCATGTAAATTATGCAACACCAGAAAACGACAATCTTCCTGATGTGCTGGAGCCATGCACATAGTCAGCTGAGTCCAATACTGAGGTTTGATCTTGGCCAACGGTGTAGCATCAATACCCCTTAAGGGTATGGGACTCTGCAAAGGCTGCAAAGAAAAACCACAGCGCCTGGCAAATTCTAAGTCCATTAAGTTCAGGGCAGCGCCCGAATCCACAAATGCCATGACAGAAAAAGATGACAATGAGCAAATCAGGGTCACAGACAAGAGAAACTTAGGCTGCACAGTACTAATGGTAACAGATCTAGCGACCCTCTTAATACTCTTAGGGCAATCAGAAATAGCATGAGCAGAATCCCCACAGTAAAAACACAGCCCATTCTGACGTCTGTATCCCCTCTGTTCCGCTCTAGTCAAAATCCTATCACATTGCATAGCTCAGGACTCTGCTCAGAGAACGCTGCCATATGGTGCACCACTTTGCGTTCACGCAGGCGCCGATCAATCTGAATGGCCAGAGACATAGACTCGCTCAAACCAACAGGCGTGGGGAACCCCACCATAACATCCTTAAGGGCTTCAGAAAGACCCTTTCTGAAAATTGCTGCCAGAGCATCCTCATTCCATTTAGTGAGCACAGACTATTTTCTAAATTTCAGGCAGTATAATTCTGCCGCTTCCTGACCCTGACACAGGGCCAACAGTGTTTTCTCAGCATGCACTACAGAGTTAGGTTCGTCATACAATAATCCGAGCGATTGAAAAAATGCATCTACATTAAGCAATGCCAGATCCCCTGACTCAAGGGAGAATACCCAGTCCTGAGGGTCACCACGCAGCAGAGAAATAACTATTTTTGCTTGCTGAATGGGGTCACCAGAGGAACAGGGTTTCAGAGCAAAAAACAATTTGCAGTTATTTTTAAAGTTCAAAAACTTAGTTCTATCCCCGTAAAACAAATCCGGAGTAGGAATTCTAGGCTCTAAGGCCGGAGTCTGAACAACATAATCTTGAATACTCTGTACTCTTGCAGCAAGCTGATCCACACGAGAAAACAACCCCTGAACATCCATGCCCGCATCCAAATCCTGAATCACCCAGAGATTAAGAGGAAGGAAAAAGACAAAACAGACTAAAGAAAAAAAAATGGCTCAGAACTCTTTTTCTTTTCCTTCTTTTGAGATGCATTCAGCTCATTTTTGGCCAGTTGTACTGTTATGGTCTGGTGATTAAGGAGCAACATGCGACTAGCTCTGGGCAGGTGGTAACTATACCAACCACAGTTCCTAATCTTAACACAGACACTAGCAGTAGCTGTGGGATGTTCCTGTCACTCCCTGGACACCTCATCACAGCCGGAGAACTAGCTACCCCTGAAGGTAGAAACAGGAAAGCTATCTTGCCTCAGAGAAAATCCCCAAAGGATAGGACAGCCCCCCACAAATAATGACTGTGAGAGGAGAATGAAATGACATACGTAGTATGAAACATGATTTAGCAAAGGAGGCCACTACTAGCTAGACAGAATTAGTACAGAACAGAAAACTGTGCGGTCAGTAATAAAAACTAGAAAAAGTCCACCGCAGAGAAATGCAAAAATCTCCACACCTGACTAAAGGTGTGGAGGGCAAACTCTGCTGCCCAGAGCTTCCAGCCTAGCTAAATAGATCCATAATGATAAGCTGGACAAATGAGCAAAACATAGAAAATGCCAAACAACAAAGTCCACAACAAGTGAACTGCAAAAAGACAAGCGAGGACTTAGCTTTGCTGAAATGGTCAGAGTGGCAGGGAAATCCTCAGAGAGCCAAGACTCCAAGCTCAACAATTGACAACTGGCATTGAATTAGGGATAAAGCCAGACTAATATAGCTGAGCCAGAAAGACGATCAGTGAGAACAGCTGCTGATGCTAAATCCAAGAAGCAGCCATACCACTCAAAACCACAGGAGGGAGCCCAAGAGCAGAATTCACAAAAATGCTACTTATAACCACTGGAGGGAGCCCAAGAGCGGAATTCACAACAGCTCCCCTCCTCTGGAGCGAAAGAAAATCCTCCTTTTATATGAGCCGGTGTCGCCACACTCTTCTCCTGCAGCATCGCCTTGGTAACCTCACAGCTTCCTCTACTCCTGCTGACAGCGGGTGAGGAAGCTACCATGCTTCTCCATGGCACTTTCCTTGTGTGACAGCTGTTCAGGGAAGCCCCGACAGGCTTCTTTGCCACATTCATCTCCTACACTGTTACAGCGGCAACCCTGCGGCTTCCTCTCCCTCTGCCTGCAGCCATCATAGGATCCACAGCTTCCCTCCTTGACCCGCTCCTTGAGTTATGGCTGATTGAGTAAGCCCCAACAGGCTTCCCCGTCGGTGTCACTTCACTGTTCTTCTTTGTCCCGGGCCTCTCTGCAGCCGACATCTTCCTCCAGGCAGGCAGCGGGGATGACTCAGCAGACTCCACGGAATTGTTTTTCTGCTTCACAGGAGGCTTCTTTTTCATTGAAATGGTGTTTTCTTTCTTGATATTGTGGCGCCCCTAGGGGTATTTGCCACAAAAATAGTTATTGACACCAAATTCAAATATTAAGATAGCAAGACTGCACTACCATCTCCGGCCAGAAGGGGGAGCTCCAGAGACTCCCCTTGATCTATTCTGGTCTGAGAGAGGGACTGGCAGTTGGGTTGAGGAGCTGAAAGTGAGAGGTCGTATAACTGAACTCCTAACAGCCCTATGACGGATTATAGGCCCGTAATATCCATAGTAGGAAAAGAGGAATAGAGAAAAAGGACAGTGTGAGAACCAGGTAGCAATAACCTCTACCCAGAATAGGCGCAGAGACGGATACCGGATCCGTGGCTCTATTCATTATATATAATACAGCAACCGGAAGGAAGTGAGGTGATATCAGCTTCACCAGGGTAAGACGCAGCAACAGACACAGAGTTCAGTGGTACTCCCAGAGGGGGTAAGCCGACAAAAAAAGCACTCGGGTTGTCCGTCGAACCAGAGCACAGAAGAGACAGATTGGGTCGGCAGCCAGTTCACACACAGCAGCAGGGCCATACAGAAATTGTGCATAATAAGAGATGGAAATCCTGACAGGGTCAAGATAATTCAGAGTTTTCATACAGACTCCGGTGACAGTACTGATTGCAAATCCCTTTATGTTGAAGTAAACTGGTTAAACGTTTCAGCGCCTCAGTCTTTCATTTGGATAATAGTCATCTATCCGGAATCGGGTTCATCACTGCTGAGAAGACCTACTGTCGATCAAGTAAGTGCCTGTTCCTTCATAATATCCCTCACAATGTGCACTGCCTGAGACCACAGCATCGGGTCAAGCCACTCGTGACATCCCCCTCAAGAGACAGATCTCATTGGTCTGGTGCTGGGTATCTTGTTCTCCTGGGCGTCACAACTGGCGTCACGTACAGGATTGGGCCAGCCCGTACACCGGGTATTGTGTGCCGTAATTGGAGTCTGAAACTGTGAAAATTTGGATTAAAAATCCTGGAAATTGACTTTGTTAAAGAAAATCCCATTCCCCATTGAAAACTATTGAAAGTGACTTTTCTCCATTGGTTATAATGAGGTAAAAATGGCCGCCATCCCCTGATGTGATCATCTCATAACCGATAGGCACAAAACTGTTAATCGAGCTACATCATTACCCAAGCCCAAGTCTAACTGAAAAATTTCAAAATCCACTATCACAGAGCGTGCGGCAGTTAGAGGCAGCAGGGGGCGTGTCATTGTCATCCTGCTGCACAGAGGAACGAATCTACATTATCTAGACAGAAGCTGGGACCGGAGGGGTCTGGATTAACTAAGGGGGTACAGTATGTTGCAGCACGGAGACGCCGCAGCACCCGGCGACGCTAATGCAGCTGAAAGACAGAGTGTCGATAGAGAGCCTGGCAGCGCAGCAGTGCAAGGAGTGGCGCCCATCATGCCAGTGTTGATGCCATATACCCCGGGTGGCCCGTGGCTTCCAATGTATGAAGGTGAACCTAATACCCTTGATGGTTTCAGGGAAAAGATGCTGGCTCATTTTGATATGTTCCCCGTGGGTGAAGCTCAGCGTGTTAGTCTCCTGATGATGCAGTTAAGTGGCCATGCTAAGCGAGAAGTCACGGCATGGGCAACTGATCTAAAAGGTACTGTTGAACGCATATTTGCTGGATTAAAAGCTACATTTGAAACCACTGCCAGCAGCAAAGCTAAAGTACGATTCTTTAATTGCAAACAAAAAGCTAATGAGGGCGTGAGAGATTTTGCCTTAAACCTGCAGGAAGCCCTTAAATCACTTACACTGGCTGAACCTATTTTTAACACAGGAGCCGATAAACTGCTAAGAGATCAATTTATTGAGGGACTCTACACCCCTTCTCACCGGGGGCATGTGAGCATGCTTGTTTTTAAGAACCCTGAATTGACATTTGCCCAATTAAAGGAGAGCGCTATACGTCTCCAGCTGGCAGAGGCACCTCGGGATCAGGATCTCACACAACCCATGGCAGATGCACTTCAGCAACGGGGAATGGCAGTGACATCAGCTACGTCCGGTGCTAGTGCTAAGTCCCTGGGGCCCATTACTAATGAGGCTCTTCAGCAAAAGCTTGACTCTTTAACGGATGTTGTTGCTTCAATGGCTAAAACCATGCAGGAGATGAGAGAACCCAAGATGGAGTTGGCAAACCGTAGAGAGGATGTTCCATGGATGAGGTCCCGGAGATACCCGACATGGAGAGGATGACCCCGTGACCGCTACCAACCGGATGGACAGCCCATTTGCCGCCATTGCCAGCAGCCAGGCCACTTTGCACGAAATTGTGATTTAAACGGGAATCCCCTGGGAATGCGGGCCGCTTCGCAGGAATGAATTTTCAAGGCCCAACACCCTGGCACGACAGGTACATCGGAGGACGACCCATCATCCCTATCGTGCTGGACGGAATTCCCCTCAATGCTTTGCTGGATACAGGTTCCCAGATTTCATCTATACCATATATCCTTTATAAGAGGTACTGGGCTGAGGTAGATATTGATAAAGGACCCTCTGATGTTGAACTAGATATATGGGCCAGTAATGGTAAGTTGGTACCGAAACTAGGATTCAGGGAGATGACCATAAAGATTGGTAAAGCAGAATTGAAGAAACAGGGTATAATTGTCGTTGATGTTGACCGACAGAACTGTGAACCAACTGTATTGATAGGGATGAATGTGTTAGAGAATTGCTTTTCCGAAGTTATTTCTGTCTTACAACAAATTGCTGAAACTGCCCGATCCTGCCAGCAGAGAGTTCTCTGGAGGGAAATAAAAGTATTAATGTCAAGGCAACAGATAGAAGTTGCAGGTGGAGAAATCGGCAGTGTGAGGGTGAGTGATCCAACGTCTATTGTAATCCCACCAAAAACAGAAATGCTGGTATGGTGTAGAGCAGCCATTGGTACTAAAGGACGAGACTATCAAGCCTTAATAGAACCAGCGTACACCGACAGCAGGCCCACTATACTCACGGCACGAGGGGTGGTCGAGGTACACCGGGGACGGGTGCCGGTACGACTTTTGAACTGTGGAGAGGAAGAGGTCACTTTGCCAAGGTACGCTACAGTGGCAAAGTTATATACTGTTGACAACAATGCCATCACAACCATTGAGCCCTTAGAATCGACCTGTCAGGTGGAAAATAACGGCTCAGATGGAGAATCGGAGGATTGGTGCCAACAGCTAGACGTGGATGTAGATTCAACACCTACCCATCAAAGACAAGGGGTGTATAGATTAGTGACGGAATATGAACAGGTCTTCAGTAAACACCCATTGGACTTCGGACGGATAGAAGGGGTGGAACATACAATCCCCACCGGTGACCATCCCCCGATAAAAGAAAGATATAGACCCATACCGCCCGCTCACTATCAATGCGCGAAGGACATGCTGAG
Organism: Ranitomeya variabilis; assembly: GCF_051348905.1. NCBI lineage: Eukaryota > Metazoa > Chordata > Amphibia > Anura > Dendrobatidae > Ranitomeya > Ranitomeya variabilis. The sequence continues at coordinate 652,171,317 of NC_135233.1, forward strand.
AGAGATGAAACAGGCCGGGGTAATAAGAGGTAGTTGTAGCCCTTGGGCGGCCCCTCTGGTGATCGTCAAAAAAAAGGACGGAACCATGAGAATGTGCGTAGACTACCGGCGGATTAATAACATCACCCATAAAGACGCCTATCCCTTGCCTAGGATAGAAGAGTCCTTGACTGCTTTGAAATCTGCTAATTATTTTTCCACCTTAGACTTAACAAGCGGGTATTGGCAAGTCCCTGTGGCTGAGAGAGATAAAGAAAAAATGGCATTCACCACACCAATGGGTCTAAGCGAATTTAATCGCATGCCGTTCGGACTCTGCAACGCATCCGGTACTTTCCAGCGACTGATGGAATGTTGCCTCGGACACAAGAACTTCGAGACTGTCCTCCTGTACCTAGATGATGTGATCGTCTACTCAAAGACTTACGAACAGCACTTAACAGACCTGGCAGAGGTGTTCGAAGCCTTATCCAAGTATGGTATGAAAATCAAACCATCCAAATGTCACCTTCTCAAGCCAAAGGTACAATACTTAGGGCACATCGTGAGTTCGGAGGGAGTAGCGCCGGATCCCGAGAAAATAACTGCCATACGGGATTGGCCAAGACCTACCAACGCAAAAGAAGTGAGGCAATTCTTGGGATTAGTGGGTTACTATCGTAGATTTATAAAAGGATTTACCAAATTGGCAGCGCCCTTGCAAGATGCTTTGATAGGACAGATGAAGAAACCTTCAAACCGAAACCCTCCTTTTCAGTGGAACGACGAAAGAGAAGACTCCTTTGAACAACTAAAGAAGGCACTAACCGGAGAAGAAGTTCCCAGATTACCATCGACCTTTCATCCTCTACACCGATGCCAGTAATGTGGGATTGGGAGCGGTGCTGTCACAAAAGCAAGAAGGTCGGGAGAAAGTCATCGCCTTTGCAAGTAGAAAACTCCGGCCTACTGAAAGAAATTCTGAAAATTATAGCTCCTTCAAATTGGAGCTACTGGCAGTAGTTTGGGCTGTGACTGAACGTTTCAAACACTATTTAACCGGTGCAGAATTTATTGTCTATACTGACAACAATCCATTGACCCACCTAGACACGGCTAAATTAGGTGCGTTAGAACAGCGATGGATAGCCCGGTTATCTAATTACAACTTCGTGATCAAGTATCGAGCAGGTCGCAAGAATGGAAATGCCGATGCCCTATCCCGGATGCCACACTCGAGAGATAATAATAATAATAATAATAATAATTTTATTTATATAGCGCCAACATATTCCGCAGCGCTTTACAACTTATAGAGGGGACTTATACAGACAATAGACATTACAGCATAACAGAAATCACAGTTCAAAACAGATACCAGTAGGAATGAGGGCCCTGCTCGCAAGCTTACAATCTATGAGGAAAAGGGGAGACACGAGAGGTGGATGGTAACAATTGCTTTAGTTATTTGGACCAGCCATAGTGTAAGGCTCGGGTGTTCATGTAAAGCTGCATGAACCAGTTAACTGCCTAAGTATGTAACAGTACAGACACAGAGGCTATTAACTGCATAAAGTGTATGAGAACATGATGGAGGAACGTGATTATGTTGTTGTTTTTTTATTAATAGGCCACACAGGGATAATTAGGTTAATGCGTTGAGGCGGTAGGCCAATCTGAACAAATGAGTTTTTAGGGCACGCTTAAAACTGTGGGGATTGGGGATTAATTGTATTAACCTAGGTAGTGCATTCCAAAGAATCGGCGCCGCACGTGTAAAGTCTTGGAGACGGGAGTGGGAGGTTCTGATTATTGAGGATGCTAACCTGAGGTCATTAGCAGAGCGGAGGGCACGGGTAGGTTGGTAGACTGAGACCAGAGAGGAGATGTAGGGTGGTGCTGAGCCATGGAGTGCTTTGTGGATGAGGGTAGTAGTTTTGTACTGGATTCTGGATTGGATGGGTAGCCAGTGTAATGACTGGCACAAGGTAGAGGCATCGGTGTAACGGTTGGCGAGGAATATGATCCTGGCAGCAGCATTCAGGACAGATTGGAGCGGGGAGAGTCTGGTAAAAGGTAGGCCAATTAGTAGAGAGTTACAATAGTCCAGACGAGAATGAATAAGTGAGACAGTAAGAGTTTTTGCAGAGTCGAAAGTAAGAAAAGGGCGAATTCTGGAAATGTTTTTGAGATGCAGATAAGAAGAGCGAGCCAGTGATCGGATGTGGGGGGTGAATGAAAGCTCGGAATCAAGGATGACTCCAAGGCAGCGGGCATGTTGCTTTGGAGTAATGGTGGAACCGCACACAGAGATGGCAATGTCGGGCAAAGGTAGGTTTGTAGAGGGAGAGAACACGAGGAGTTCAGTTTTTGACAGGTTCAGTTTCAGATAGAGGGAGGACATGATGTTAGAGACAGCGGTAAGACAATCACTGGTGTTTTCTAAAAAGGTCGGCGTGATAACAGGAGAAGAGGTATATAATTGGGTGTCGTCAGCATAGAGATGGTACTGGAAACCAAATCTACTGATTGTTTGTCCAATAGGGGCAGTATACAAAGAGAAGAGGAGGGGGCCTAGGACTGATCCTTGAGGAACCCCAACAGTAAGGGGAAGGTGAGAGGAGGAGGAACCAGCAAAACAAACAGTGAAGGATCGGCCAGAGAGATAGGAGGAGAACCAAGAGAGAACGGTGTCCTTGAGGCCGATGGAGCGGAGCATAGTGAGGAGGAGCTGATGATCCACAGTGTCGAATGCTGCGGAGAGATCCAAGAGAATTAGCATGGAATAGTGACCATTAGATTTAGCTGTTAGTAGGTCATTAGAGACTTTAGTGAGGGCAGTTTCAGTAGAGTGTAAAGAGCGGAAACCAGATTGAAGAGGGTCGAGAAGAGAATTATCTGAGAGATAGCGGGTAAGACGGGAGTGGACCAGGCGTTCCAAGAGTTTAGAGATGAAGGGAAGATTAGAGACAGGTCTATAATTAGCGGCACAATTTTGATCGAGGGAGGGCTTTTTAAGTAGTGGATGTATGATGGCATGCTTAAATGAGGAGGGAAAAATACCGGAAGTGAGGGAAAGGTTGAATATTTTTGTTAGGTGAGAGGTGACAGCCGGGGAAAGGGACTGGAGGAGATGCGACGGAATGGGGTCGCTGGTGCAAGTGGTCGGGCGAGAAGATGCAAGGAGCCTGCTTACTTCTTCTTCTGTAACTGGTTCAAAGTCAGAGAGTGAACTAGATGCAGTGGGGGAGGGAGGACAGTGCTTGGTATGAAGAGATTGGGAAATGATTTCCTGTCGAATGTGGTCAATTTTTTCTTTGAAGTAATTGGCCAGATCGTCAGCGCGGAGATCTGTGGTTGGGGCCTGCTCTCTTGGGTTGAGTAGGGACCGGAAAGTGTCAAAGAGACGTTTAGGGTTATTGGACAGCGAGGTGATGAGGGTGTTGAAATAGGTTTGTTTGGAGAGGTGAAGGGCAGAGTTGTATGTTTTTAACATGAACTTATAATGGATGAAATCTTCGGGCAGATTAGATTTTCTCCACAGACGTTCGGCGCACCTGGAGCACCGCTGCAGGAAACGTGTTTGCAGCGTGTGCCACGGTTGTCGCCGTCTGTGCCGAGTTGTTCTATGTATAGGAGGTGCAGCTTCATCCAGGGCACTTTGCAGGGTTTCATTGTAATGCATGAGAGATGTAGAATAAGAAACGAGGGAGCTTGAAGAAATTGAACTACCAGCCTTTCATCAGCCCAAGGTAAAACATCGTCAGTCAAATATCTATCAGAAACAACAAGAAGTGAATTTTAATCCGTTAGCACACCATAGATGGGCTGACACCCAAGATAGCAATCCGGCTGTGAAGCTAGTGAAGGAACTATTGACTGAGCAAAGTGCATATCCCAATGAGGATGCCCCAGAAGAGACGCATCAACTCTGGAAAGAGAGAGGCAAAATGTTCCTGTATCAAGGGAAACTCTGTAGAAGATACACCAATCCGAAAACACATGAATTGGTTTGGCAGATTATCGTGCCTAAACAAGATGTGAGGATGGTCCTCGAGGCTTACCACAATGGTGCTGGTCACTTTGGTTGGAAAAAGCTAGAAGTACTTCTGAGAGAAAGATTTTATTGGGTCGGGATGAGAAAATCAATCGAACAGTGGTGTAGAAACTGTGGCCCGTGCAACCTCAGAAGGACCGATCAAAAGAGCCAAAGAGCACCACTGCAGCCCATAATCACCAAACAACCACTTGAACTGGTAGCCATGGACCACGTGAAGTTGACACCGAGCCGGTCCGGTTACGTCTATGCCTTGACCATCGTGGATCATTATTCGCGCTTCTTGGTAGTAGTACCTGTAAAAGATTTGACTGCAAAAACAGCAGCCAAAGCGTTCCAAACGTACTTTTGTAGACCCCATGGATATCCGGAACAGGTTCTCACTGACCAGGGTACAGCCTTTGAATCAGAGATCTTCAGAGAATTCTGTAATATGTATGGTTGCAAAAAGATCCGGACGACGGCCTATCATCCGCAAACAAACGGCTTATGTGAGAAGATGAACCATATTGTGATAGACCTACTAAAGACTTTACCTGAAACGCAAAGGAATCAATGGCCAGAGAAATTGCCTGACTTGGTGGATCTGTATAATCATGTCCCGGTGAGCTCTACCAACTGCACCCCAGCTTATCTTATGCGTGCAAGATCCGGCCAATTGCCAATCGATCTAGAAATGGGAATTCTGAAACCAGACGCAGAAGTTCAAGACTCCAATTGGGATGTCGTACGGCAAAAGCAGTATCGCCAAGTGCAAGAGAGTGTGGAAAGAAGCCTCCAGCAACCCAGAGAAAGACAAGAGCGAACTTTCAACCAGAATGCTCTAGCAACTCCTGTTATGATCCCAGTGGTAGAGGATCTCTGATATTCCGGCAAGATAGCAAAAACATAAATACTGCTCTAGGGAGGTGGAAACTGGGCTAACCGCATACCTGATCCTAACACACACAACTAGAAGCAGCCGGTGAACGTGCCTACGTTGGTTCTAGACGTCTCGAGCCAGCCGGAGAACTGACTACCCCTAGAGGGAAAATAAGACCTCACTTGCCTCCAGAGAAATTGAACCCCAAAGATATAGAAAGCCCCCAACAAATAATAACGGTGAGGCAAGAGGAAAACACAAACGTAGAGATGAACTAGATTCAGCAAAGTGAGGCCCACTAGTCTAGATAGACAGAAAATAGATAGTGGACTATGCGGTCAGCAGAAAACCCTACAAAAACATCCATGCTGAACATTCAAGAACCCCCACACCGACTGACGGTGCGGGGGGAGAATATCAGCCCCCTAGAGCTTCCAGCGAGCCAGAAAATCAAATATTAAGCAAGCTGGACAAAGACACTGAAAAATGCAAACGATCCAAATTATACAAAACGGACTTAGCTTTTCTTGCATGAGACAGACTGAAAGGAATCCGGAGGAGACCATATAGGTCTGGATACAACGATGCCAGGCAAGAGACTGAGTCCGGAGGAGACTTAAATAGGGAACACCCGCTGCTTAACGACATAGCTGGAGCTCAGGCCTGCTACAAGACATGCCTAACACAATACTGTTAGTGACCACCAGAGGGAGCCCAGAAACACAGTTCACAACAGTACCCCCCCTTGAGGAGGGGTCACCGAACCCTCACCAAGACCCCCAGGGCGATCAGGATGAGCAGCGTGAAAGGCATGAACCAAATCAGCCGCATGAACATCAGAGGCGACAACCCAGGAATTATCCTCCTGACCATAGCCTTTCCACTTAACTAAATACTGGAGTTTCCGTCTAGAGATATGAGAATCCAGAATCTTCTCCACCACGTACTCCAACTCGCCCTCAACCAAAACCGGGGCAGGAGGCTCAACAGCAGGAACCATAGGCACCACGTACCGCCGCAACAAGGACCTATGGAACACATTATGAATAGCAAATGACGCTGGAAGGTCCAAACGAAAAGACACCGGGTTAAGGATTTCCAAAATCTTATAAGGACCGATAAAGCGAGGCTTGAACTTAGGAGAGGAGACTTTCAAAGGAACATGCCGAGAAGACAACCAAACCAAATCCCCAACACGAAGTCGGGGACCCACACCGCGGCGGCGGTTGGCAAAACGCTGGGCCTTGTCTTGTGACAATTTCAAATTGTCCACCACATGGTTCCAAATCCGCTGCAACCTATCCACCACAGAATCAACCCCAGGACAGTCAGAAGGTTCAACCTGGCCCGAGGAGAAACGAGGATGAAAACCAGAGTTGCAGAAAAAGGGTGAAACCAAAGTGGCAGAACTAGCCCGATTATTAAGGGCAAACTCGGCCAGTGGCAAAAAGGTAACCCAGTCGTCCTGATCAGCAGAAACAAAACATCTCAAATAAGTCTCCAACGTCTGATTAGTTCGCTCGGTCTGGCCATTAGTCTGAGGATGAAAAGCCGACGAAAAAGACAAATCAATACCCATCTTAGCACAAAAGGATCGCCAGAATCTGGACACAAACTGGGATCCTCTGTCAGACACAATATTCTCAGGGATGCCGTGCAAACGAACCACATTCTGAAAGAACAAAGGGACCAAATCAGAGGAGGAAGGCAACTTAGGCAAGGGCACCAAATGGACCATTTTAGAAAAACGATCGCACACCACCCAGATGACAGACATCTTCCGAGATACCGGAAGATCCGAAATGAAATCCATGGAAATGTGCGTCCAAGGCCTCTTTGGGATAGGCAAGGGCAAAAGCAACCCGCTGGCACGAGAACAGCAAGGCTTAGCCCGAGCACAAATCCCACAGGACTGCACAAAAGAACGCACATCCCGCGACAAGGAAGGCCACCAAAAGGACCTAGCCACCAAATCTCTGGTACCGAAAATCCCAGGATGTCCCGCCAACACTGAAGAATGAACCTCAGAAATAACTCTGCTGGTCCATCTGTCAGGGACAAACAGTCTCTCTGGTGGGCAACGATCAGGCCTATCAGCCTGAAATTTCTGCAGCACTCGTCGCAAATCTGGGGAAATGGCAGACAAAATCACTCCCTCTCTGAGAATACCAGCCGGCTCCGAGACTCCCGGAGAGTCAGGCACAAAACTCCTAGAAAGTGCATCAGCCTTCACGTTCTTCGAACCAGGCAGGTACGAGACCACAAAGTCAAAACGGGAGAAAAACAACGACCAACGAGCCTGTCTAGGATTCAGGCGCTTGGCAGACTCGAGGTAAATCAGATTTTTATGATCAGTCAAGACCACCACACGATGTCTAGCTCCCTCGAGCCAATGTCGCCACTCCTCAAATGCCCACTTCATAGCCAACAACTCCCGATTACCAACATCATAGTTCCGCTCAGCAGGCGAAAATTTTCTTGAAAAGAAGGCGCATGGCTTCATCACGGAGCCATCAGAACTTTTTTGCGACAAAACAGCCCCTGCACCAATCTCAGAAGCATCAACTTCAACCTGGAAGGGAAGAGAGACATCCGGCTGGCACAAGACTGGCGCTGAAGTAAACCGACGCTTCAGCTCCCGAAAGGCCTCCACGGCCGCAGGAGACCAATTAGCAACATCAGAACCCTTCTTGATCATATCCGTCAAAGGTTTAACCACGCTGGAAAAATTAGCGATAAAACGACGGTAAAAATTAGCAAAGCCCAAGAACTTCTGCAGGCTCTTAACAGACGTGGGCTGAGTCCAGTCATGAATGGCACGGACCTTGACTGGGTCCATCTCCACAGTAGAAGGGGAAAAAATAAAACCCAAAAAAGAAACCTTCTGTACCCCAAAGATACATTTTGAGCCCTTCACAAATAGAGCATTCTCCCGCAGAACCTGAAACACCATCCTGACCTGGTTCACATGGGACTCCCAATCATCAGAAAAAACCAAAATATCATCCAGATAAATAATCATAAATTTATCCAGATATTTCCAGAAGATGTCATGCATGAAGGACTGAAACACAGAAGGAGCATTAGAGAGTCCAAAAGGCATCACCAAGTACTCAAAATGGCCCTCGGGCATATTAAATGCCGTTTTCCATTCATCTCCCTGCTTTATGCGCACAAGGTTATACGCACCACGAAGATCTATTTTGGTGAACCAACTGGATCCCTTAATCCGAGCAAACAAATCAGACAACAATGGCAAAGGATACTGAAATTTAACCGTGATCTTATTCAGAAGACGATAATCTATACAAGGTCTCAAAGACCCGTCTTTCTTGCCCACAAAAAAGAATCCTGCACCAAGAGGAGAAGAGGATGGGCGAATATGTCCCTTCTCCAAAGACTCCTTTATATAACTCCTTATCGCGGCATGCTCTGGCACAGATAAATTAAAGAGTCGTCCCTTAGGAAACTTACTACCAGGAATCAAATCTATAGCACAATCACAGTCCCTATGAGGAGGAAGGGCACTGGACCTGGCCTCATTAAATACATCCTGAAAGTCTGACAAAAACTCAGGGATCTCAGAAGGAGTAGAAGAAGCAATAGACACCAATGGAGAATCGCCATGAATCCCCTGACACCCCCAACTAGACACAGTCATAGCTTTCCAATCTAAAACTGGATTATGGGCCTGTAACCATGGCAGACCCAAAACGACAACATCATGCATTTTATGCAGTACCAGAAAACGAATCACCTCCTGATGTACAGGAGTCATGCACATGGTCACTTGCGTCCAATACTGAGGTTTATTCTCTGCCAATGGCGTAGAATCAATTCCTCTAAGAGGAATAGGATTTTCCAAAGGCTCCAGGACAAAACCGCAGCGCTTGGCAAACGACAAATCCATCAGACTTAAAGCAGCACCAGAATCCACAAAAGCCATAACTGAGTAAGAAGATAATGAACAAATTAAAGTCACAGACAAAATAAACTTAGGCTGAAAAGTACCAATGGCGACAGGATTAACAATTTTTTTTAAGCGTTTAGAGCATGCTGAGATAACATGTGTTGAATCACCACAGTAGAAACACAACCCATTTTGACGTCTATGATTTTGTCGCTCGGCTCTGGTCAAAATTCTGTCACATTGCATAGAATCAGGTGACCGTTCAGACAGCACCGCCAAAGGATTAACAGATTTGCGCTCCCGCAAACGTCGATCAATTTGAATGGCCAGAGCCATTGAATCATTCAGACCTGTAGGGATAGGAAACCCCACCATCACATCTTTAATGGCTTCAGAAAGACCATTTCTGAAATTTGCGGCCAGTGCACACTCATTCCATTGAGTAAGCACGGACCATTTCTGAAATTTTTGACAATATACCTCAGCTTCGTCCTGACCCTGAGAGATAGCCAGCAACATCTTTTCAGCCTGATTTTCAAGATTAGGCTCCTCATAAAGCAAACCAAGTGCCAGGAAAAACGCATCAACATTCACCAATGCAGGATCTCCTGGCGCCAGAGAGAAGGCCCAATCTTGAGGGTCGCCGCGCAAGAAGGAAATAACAATCTTAACTTGCTGAGCGGAATCACCAGAGGAACGAGGTTTCAGAGACAGAAACAATTTGCAATTATTCTTAAAATTCAGGAACTTAGATCTATCTCAAAAAAACGGCTCAGGAATAGGTATTTTTGGTTCAGACATAGGGCTATGGATGACAAAATCCTGAATGCTTTGCACCCTAGCAGCAAGCTGATCCACACTAGAAGTCAGAGTCTGGACATTCATATCTGCAGCAGAGTTCCAGCCACTCAGAGAAAAAGGGGATGGAAGAAGCTAAGCAAACTGCAGCAACAAAAAAAAAAAAAAAAAACTCAGAACTTCTTTTTAATCCCGCTTCTGCGATGCAATAAACATTTTCTTTCGGCCTGGCATACTGTTATGATCCCAGTGGTAGAGGATCTCTGATATTCCGGCAAGATAGCAAAAACATAAATACTGCTCTAGGGAGGTGGAAACTGGGCTAACCGCATACCTGATCCTAACACACACAACTAGAAGCAGCCGGTGAACGTGCCTACGTTGGTTCTAGACGTCTCGAGCCAGCCGGAGAACTGACTACCCCTAGAGGGAAAATAAGACCTCACTTGCCTCCAGAGAAATTGAACCCCAAAGATATAGAAAGCCCCCAACAAATAATAACGGTGAGGCAAGAGGAAAACACAAACGTAGAGATGAACTAGATTCAGCAAAGTGAGGCCCACTAGTCTAGATAGACAGAAAATAGATAGTGGACTATGCGGTCAGCAGAAAACCCTACAAAAACATCCATGCTGAACATTCAAGAACCCCCACACCGACTGACGGTGCGGGGGGAGAATATCAGCCCCCTAGAGCTTCCAGCGAGCCAGAAAATCAAATATTAAGCAAGCTGGACAAAGACACTGAAAAATGCAAATGATCCAAATTATACAAAACGGACTTAGCTTTTCTTGCATGAGACAGACTGAAAGGAATCTGGAGGAGACCATATAGGTCTGGATACAACAATGCCAGGCAAGAGACTGAGTCCGGAGGAGACTTAAATAGGGAACACCCGCTGCTTAACGACACAGCTGGAGCTCAGGCCTGCAACAAGACATGCCTAACACAATACCGTTAGTGACCACCAGAGGGAGCCCAGAAACACAGTTCACAACAAACTCCATTAAGACCGGGTGACCAAGTACTCAAGAGGAATCGTCGAACCAATAAACTGGATAATCAATGGGAAGCCATACTCTACACAGTTTTACCAACAAGAATGGATAATCCTAAAATGTGTCTCATTAGCAAAAACGGAGGTTTAGCATCTGTACTAGTGTCAAGAAAGACAATCTTAAATCATGTCCGGAAACATTGAAAGAGCCAGAAGTTGTCCAGCCAGATCCAGAAGTTATTCAACCCATACAGGTTCAACCAGTAAAGGAAAAAGAGGAGGAAATGTATCACACCTGTATAGGAGACTTTCCCAAAACCCTATTAACATACCATGGTGCAGTAGTGGTTCCCATGGTGGCCTTTTATCCAACACTGAACCCAATATTAGAACTCCCAAGACAGGAAGAGGCTGACCCCGTACTACAAGAGGTTCCAGGTCAGGAAGAACAGATTCCTTATCAGAGTGATCCCATTCACGGTGGACTTGCCAACCCCATAGTGGTAAAATTATCTTTAGCAGATAGGGCAGATACTATATCCGCAGTAGACAGTAGTACACCACATAAAGAGACACCGCTATTACGTAGATCCCAGCGTAGTACCCAGGGTCAATTACCGGCCAGGTATGCGGATTACCAACTATAAGACTATAGTCATTGTTATCGTTCTGTAACGTTTAAGCCCAGTACCTACAGAGACTTACCTGTATGAACTTCTTGCATATTCTTGAACTTTTTATCAGCCCGGAAACACTAAATCAAAGCTCCGGAAAGACTGCTTTGTGAACTTTGCTTCCTAGTACCTTCAAGGATAGAATTGTATTAATGGACGCTATTTGAAGTGACTTTTTACAGAATTCCATTTTTTTTTTGTTTCTTTGAGTGGTTTTTGTAACTTTTCATTTTTAAGACTCTGTACATATCAATTGTTATTTCAAAATGTTATCATCCCACAGTCCCGGAGTACTGTTCTTAACTAAGGGGGAATGTGGCGCCCCTAGGGGTATTTGCCACAAAAATAGTTATTGACACCAAATTCAAATATTAAGATAGCAAGACTGCACTACCATCTCCGGCCAGAAGGGGGAGCTCCAGAGACTCCCCTTGATCTATTCTGGTCTGAGAGAGGGACTGGCAGTTGGGTTGAGGAGCTGAAAGTGAGAGGTCGTATAACTGAACTCCTAACAGCCCTATGACGGATTATAGGCCCGTAATATCCATAGTAGGAATAGAGAAAAAGGACATTGTGAGAACCGGGTAGCAATAACCTCTACCCAGAATAGGCGCAGAGACGGATACTGGATCCGTGGCTATATTCATTATATATAATACAGCAACCGGAAGGAAGTGAGGTGATATCAGCTTCACCAGGGTAAGACGCAGCAACAGACACAGAGTTCAGCGGTACTCCCAGTGGGGGTAAGCCGACAAAAAAAGGACTCGGGTTGTCCGTCGAACCAGAGCACAGAAGAGACAGATTGGGTCGGCAGCCAGTTCACACACAGCAGCAGGGCCATACAGAAATTGTGCATAATAAGAGATGGAAATCCTGACAGGGTCAAGATAATTCAGAGTTTTCATACAGACTCCGGTGACAGTACTGATTGCAAATCCCTTTATGTTGAAGTAAACTGGTTAAACGTTTCAGCGCCTCAGTCTTTCATTTGGATAATAGTCATCTATCCGGAATCGGGATCATCACTGCTGAGAAGACCTACTGTCGATCAAGTAAGTGCCTGTTCCTTCATAATATCCCTCACAATGTGCACTGCCTGAGACCACAGCATCGGGTCAAGCCACTCGTGACATCCCCCTCAAGAGACAGATCTCATTGGTCTGGTGCTGGGTATCTTGGTCTCCTGGGCGTCACAATATTCATTCCGGGTATATTCCACAGTTCTTCTACCCCAAATGGCTCCAACAGTCCACTTTATAAGTATGCTAAAGATGCTTTTTTTTAGGGGAATTTCAGGAGCTCCAGCAAGACGCAGATGCTCCCAGTCCCTGCAAACCATGCCCCCATTTACAAATGGATTTGAACAAGAGCTAAGTTGAAATATTTGTTGTAAAAACTCTGGAGAACTGATATAAAATCAATGTCATTCCTTAAGTCTACGTTCACATTAGCGTTCGGAGCCGCAGCGTCGGGCGCCGCAGCGTCGCCGCATGCGTCATGCGCCCCTATATTTAACATGGGGGCGCATGGACATGCGTTGTGATGCGTTTTGCGACGCATGCATTTTTTTGGCCGCAAGCGTTGGGCGCAGCAAACGCAGCAAGTTGCATTTTTTTTGCGTCCAACTTTTGGCCAAAAAGGACGCATGCGTCGCAAAACGCAGTGTTTTAGCGTGCGTTTTGTTGCGTTTTTGTTTGCGTTGTGCGTTGCGTCACCGACGCTGCGGCGCACAACGCAAATGTGAACGTAGCCTAAAACCATCTTTTTAGGTAAATAGATCTACAAACTTGTGCTCAATAATTTCGTAAAACTTTTTTTAACCGGTGAGAGCTCCTCTTTGTTAATATAGACTTATAAGACTCCACTTGTTGTAACTTAAGAGACATCAAAGATTGAGACAAAGAGACTCATTACTAAAGAAAGTGAAAATAGTCCCAATCTCTTCCTCAATTAAATAAGTGGTTTCCTTAAAAATAATGTGAGTAAAATGGTGGGAAAGGATGAAGGAAAGACTAATCTAGTAAATGTCTTCTTTGCTACAATGTTTACACAAAGAAATTCAATGACCTGAATAAGGAAATATTAAATTCTCCTTGAAATAATATCTGCGTATCCCAGCCAGAAAGTTCCATGGATGCTGCATGTCTGGACTTTTGATACAGTGTTGCATAAAAGGTTAGTAAATGAAATGAGAACAATTGGAATAGGGAAAATATTTGAAATTTGATTAACAACTGGTTTACTGATAGGCAAAATAGGGTGATTATTTATGAAGTGCACTCTGATTGGGTCACAATCAGTTGTGGGGCAATAAAGGGGACAGTATTGGGCCCTTTTATAAGTGTAATTTTTATTAATGATTTTGTTGAGGGCATCCAGATTATTATTTTAATAATTACAGGTGATACTAAACTCTGCACGGTAATCTCACAGGGGAGGATAATTACAAATTATAGGGGCATTTATGGAAAAGGGATGTTTGGACGGATTAATTTAAGCTTTTGGGCAAAACAAAAAAAAAGTCCAATTATTTACTAAACAGTAAAACACTGGTTAAATCTGCCACTGAAAAATGTTATCGATAGACATTAAACATAGGATTAGCAACCATTGCCAGACAGCTGCTAATAAGGCAATTATGGGATGACTAAATTTCACAATTGGAATAGTGTGTACCATTTTGGGCACCACTGGGTAGAACAAACAGGTGATCCAAATGAGTGGATGGCAGTAGCAACACAGGAAGTCAGTTAGGTTTGGGTGTGATCTAACTATATTGATAATGATAATGTACTTCCATCTCACACCACTGAGAATGGAGAGGCAAGCTGCTTATGAAGCTCTCCTTTCACTTATATTGAAGTGCCAAAAATTGCTGAGAAATTTTCAAAAATCCTTTAGAAGCGATTTAGAATTTGCATCCATCAGACGTTTATAGAATTGTGACAGGATATACCATAAAATGTGAAAATGGGAATACCCCATTAGGTGCTAAAGGAAATATTTCTACATTGATCTATATTTTTGAACAAAATATTGAATTACTAATGAGCTTAGTTAAGGTTTGTTCCCACGGTCAGTAAACACTGCGGGTTGGACGCTGCGTAGATTCGCAGCATCCAACCCGCAGCGGCCAGATGTTACAGTATAGTGGATGAGATTTCAAGAAATCCCATGTCCACTATGCGTGCACTGGCAGCTGTGGCTTCCCTGCGAAGACAGGCATGTGGCGCGTCTTTCTAGACCACAGCATTTCTATTTATCTTGCGTAGACGCTCAGTTTCTGCAAGATAAATATTACCCGTCCAATGTATTGGGCTGCGGTGATTCTGCATGGTTCAATGAACACATGCGTTATCACCTACGTTCAAAAGTTGGCAGTGCTTTGGACGTAGCGGACATGTGCTGCAGCCACAGCGCTGCCGATTACTGACCATTGGGATGCTGCCTTAAAGCTTCCTGAACTTCATAACATCTTGCAGAATATATTTTTGCTGTGTTTGAATAAACTTTGGTATTTTAGCAAGAGAAGCAACTTTGCATCATTAATGACAGCCCTTTTTAGAATGCTAACAAAAGCAGCCCATAGTTCACCACATTAGTGACAGGTGACAACCTCCTATTGTCTATAGTTGAAATGCGTGACACAGTTCACCCTGCTTATCAGTTCAGCTCCTAGTTATCGATCAAATAAAAAGTCTTTACCCTTTCTTAATTGAATTAGACAATTTCTACTTGGAAGGCATTTCTAATGGGTCTTATCCAGCCTGGATAAGCTGACAAGAACCAGATAACACACTAAGATTAGTACTGTAAAGCTAATCTATAAAGTAATTGCACAAAGGAAAACATTATCTTACTCTCTTGACATCACAAACAGCATGTGTTGTGTCTTTTCTGTTCTGCTGATAGTTAAAGGTTTTGATTCATTTTAATTAAACTGACATTGAAAAATATAAATGGTCAATAAATGAATTAATGAAATTAAACACTAAAAATGTATTTCATTGTATCATCTACTACTAAAGCCCTCCATACACCTTATATGACAGTTGGCCAAATGATGGTTAGGTTGATTATTTAGGCTGCAGCTATCTCGGTGGTGTCCCCCATACACCGAAGTACTCGCTGATTGCTCTTTTGTTCTCTACTAGAGCCACTGCCAATTGTGTCTCGCAACAGCTTACAGTATATCAGGGTTGTTTTGCAGTTGCTAAAATGCAGCTTGTTGTCTAAAACCAGCCTAAATGTATTTACGTACATTTAAAAAATGTGCAGCTTTAAAAGAAATTCTAATTATTAAAAATAAAAATTAGGTTTGTGTTGCAATTTTCTTAAATCAATAACTTTTATTTTTCCATCTTTGCTCGTGAAATAAAGTGGTCATTGGCACTACTTTGAGGAACACATGAGTTTTTAATTTTTTTATTTACATTTTTGGGAGAGGAGAGGTGAATGAAAAGTGGCAATTCTGTAATTTTTTTTATATCATCCACTGGAAGGGATGAACCATTTAAAATTTTTAAGGATTTAATTCCATGCAAGTGTCAATATTAAAAAAAAAATCATTTTTGGAATGGGAAACGTTAACTTAACTGTAAGTTGTTTTCTTTTACCATTTTTAGCTCCATTAGAGAACATAAATCTTCCAAGACAATACCACACAGAAAAAGAGGAATACTGTGGTTCTGGGTTCACACTACCCAAGATTCAAAGGTGTCATTTAGGCATAAATGCGGTTTATTGTGTCAATGTGTTTCAAGGTTTCCAAACCAAATCACAATAATAGAATAGAACTCAAAATATACTGGACTATATGGACATTGCATAAAAAAAAAGGCATGCAGTAACGAACTTTGCAGTCATATGATACCATGCCATTATAGCATATACAGAGTGGAAGCAAAATACAAAAACATAAACTGATGTAGTAATGACAGATACAGACGAGAAATTAAATAATTAAATGATTAAATGCATATGAAATATTTAAATGTGTATGTTGTCATTTGTGGAAAAGGAAAGATCAAAATCAAAAAGTGTTGGGATTTGTAGTATATATGCCAGGTGCAGTAGTGGTGTGAGCCACTAGGAACACAGAGTAAAACTGTGCCACTACCTGAGCCACTTGTGTGGGTTGTAGAGTCCATCTCATGCTACCGAGTCTGAAAGCACAACCAACATTCAAAAGTGACCAAAACATCAGCCAGAAAGCATTGGTACTGAGATGTGGTCTGTGGTCCCCACCTGCAGAACCACTCCTTTATTGAGTGTGTCTTGATAATTGCCAAATATTTAGAATTGAGAGTCCTCAGTGGTTGATACCTTTTAATGGCTAACTGAAAAGATGGTAACAAATTGCAAGCTTTCGAGACTACATACGTACGTAGTCTCGAAAGCTTGCAATTTGTTACCATCTTTTCAGTTAGCCATTAAAAGGTATCAACCACTGAGGACTCTCAATTCTAAATATTTTTCTATCTACTGGCTAACACGGTACCAAGATATATTTCTTTCCTGTTGATAATTGCCAATAATTTCCATCTGTTGTCTATTCCATTTGTACAACAGCATGTGAAATTGATTGTCAAACAGTGTTGCTTCCTAAGTGGACAGTTTGATTTCAAAGATGTTTGATTTACTTGGAGCTATATTCTGTTGTTTAAGTATTCCCTTAATCTGTGCAGTGTATATAATCTGGTGGGTAAACAAAATCACTAGAATATGAAGAGTAATAGTTAAATTTTCTTAAATTCAAAAAGACAACAAAAGCCACCTACAGGTAACAGAAGCCACCTAAATCTCTCACATACATGCAGCAAATATACGACAAAGCATATATGACTAATGTACTCTCAACAGTCGACATGGTAAATGTGAAACATGTCAACTAATGGTCTTGCACCTCTACACGTGTTTTACTTATTCTCTTGATGAAGCAATATGTGAAAATTAAAATGGGGTGCTGGATAGTGTGACACATTTACCACTTAAGCTTGTGGGGATACACCCCTGAAGAAGCAGTGTATCTCATTGATGAAGTGTCACACAAAACATGCATGTTTGTCATTTTGCATATTTAATTATTTTTCCGATCACATGTGGTCTATGTAAATAAAGACAATTGCTATAATTATCACAGAAAGCTTATGTCTACAGAGGAAGAATAAACGCAATGCATTAACAGCTCCACTTAGAAAGTTTTTATCAAATGTACATGCCACTTTTACAGATCCATGTGACAAGAAATAAATCTATCTATAAACTCAAACTATCTCCAAGTGCCTTAAATGTTATATTTGAACATAAAGGTCCATGATTGCAAATGTACTTGCATTTATTTTACCTCATTTTACTGCAAAATATTGTCTAGTCTACTTTGTCACATTTTTATTATCCATTTGCACCATGATACATAGAGCAAATCCCTACAACTTGCATAGCTTCTATTCATAGACTGGCATAGAAGCCCACATATATTATCCAGGAAATATGGTATTTTTCAGACTATAAGATGCACCGGATTATAAGACCCACTCCCAAAAAAAGATTTGTAATAGATGGGGGTCCTTCTTATAGTCCGAATTTAAGTTATCTTACCTGAGGGCCGGTGGTGGTAGAGTGGGGTCACATGGGGCATGGTCCCTTCCTCAAGAAGCTGGCAGTGGCAGAAGCGGTGTGATGTTGCAGGTCCGTTGCCGGCAATGAGGCAGAGCAGAGTGTGTAGCATGGAGCAGGGACCCTTCCTCAGGATGCCGGTGGCAGAAATGTGGCAATTCTGAGTCCTGGTGTCCATGGTGAGCAGAGCCAAGTGCATCATTGGTTTCTTGGCGGCCATTTTCCTGAAGGCGAGGGCTGCAGAGATCTCAAACTGCACAAGCGCGGCCACCGGCGGCCATTTTCCTGCAGCTAACAGCCTCAAGAAAATGAAGTGCAAGAGGCCCAGCAGAGGCACACCAGGAGTTTGGGTACCACAGTAGTGCTGCCTTCCTCTCGGGGAGGGTAGTGCTATGCCTGGAAACAAGAGGGATCTCTTTGGCAGGTAACCTCAAACACACATACAACACCTTCTGAATCCAGGCCAGGAGGGGAAGCTCAAAACCCAGTTTTAGGGCAGCTTCCCTGTATAAAAATCTTGGTCTGGAGGAGGAGTTAGACAGTCTGAGAGTGAACACAGATAGGAAAGAAGCACAGAGGAGAGAATAGGGCTCAAGGAAGCTGCGAGTGGGCCTCCGAGGAGCCAGAGCACAGAGACCGGGTACCGGGAGCCCGAGACTGTGGAGAGCTGCAAGCCCCATAGCAGAACTGAAGGGCACAGAACTACACGTATATTGCCCAAATTAAGCCTGTAGTACAGCAGCATTCTGGAGCCTGGAGTCACCATGCAGAGAACCCAGAAGGAACGGCTCAAGCTGCCTACCATACAGGTACCTGTCCCAGGACAGGGGAAAGAACCAGGCCTTGTTAGGACACTTCAGGCAGCAAGGGACTTATAGCGAGCGCAAAGTGGAAGGCTCCAAACCTGACTTGCCAAGGGGATTTCACTTGTTTCCGGGCTGCCTGGACACCTAATGTACATGTTGCCGGTACCCTGGACTGAGGCCTGTTACATCTTCAGTAAACCAGGTAAAGACTGCAACGCTGTGTACTTTACTCATTGACTGGCAAACACCATCATCGCCATGCACTTTGGGAGCCCTGGGGACCCCGCTTCACCTGTGGGAAGCTGCAACAACATCCTCCAGAGGACCCCTTTAAAGCAGAATCGGTCCTCCTATTGACCAAACGCCACAGGAGGTGTCACGACAGACTTTATCACAATCCCCTTTAAAGACCGCTCCCCTTTTACAGTGAGTCCCAGGGCCACGGACCGGGTCGCAGCCACCGTGACATCCCCTTTAATAGTGACCGAACCCCGTGCCGAGTATCCCGCTGCCCTGGTGGGCGACTCACACGTGCCACCTCCGGCGACCCACAGCTTCATGAAGATGGCTGCAGGGAAACTAATGATGCAATCCGCACAGCTCACAGCTGACACCAAGCTTTAGCATCAGCACACTTCTGCCACTGCCGGTTCCCTCAGGAAGGGACACTGCTACACAACTGCTGGGCTAGAATTCCTCTAAGCCAATGTACAGAACTAATCTACAATTACACTTAGATGCAGTTATTGCTGCACAGGTGGGTCACATCAGAAACTGAAAGCAAAGGCTCACATGACATTCTTTTGCCACTTATAAGCGTGATATTGGATAATTTTCTTCATTTAAAAGATGACAAAGTATAAACATTTTTGACTTTTGTTTAATTTGGCTCTTTATACTTTTAGATTTTGTGTAAAAATCTGATGTACATTTAGGTCAAACTTATGTACAAATATAACAAACGTTGAAGGGTTCACAAACTTTCAAGCACCACTGAAAGTGTGCTATATGTGTTAACATTAGATAGCACACTAACCACTGTTATTCTATAGGGTTGAGCAGATCTTTTGAAATTTGAATTCTACAACTTTGGCGAAGTTCCCCAAAAAATGCCATTCACGTCAAATAAATTCATGCAAATGTCAATACTGGAAAGCTTATAGTTGCTCAGAAGGTACTCATGAGGGACAGTAGAGAGAGAGAGGACCCCAATGACCATAACAGCTTATATTCTACAGGAGAAAGAATCCAGATGATATTAAGGAAATTCAACTGAAACTCCTGTGTCTGTGCATAGATAATCTCATCTCTATTATTTTATAGGACTGTTGAAATGTGGTTTTTCACACAGGCCAAGTGTCCGACTGTAAAAATATAAGCATGTATTAGTCCTTTCCATACCTCAGAGGAGACTTGCCTATTCAAGTCTATGTACGCAAAAAGAATCAGAACCCATATGGATCATACATTTATTAACATAGAAAACTGTGATTAAGCTTGTGCATTTTTTTTAAATGTTGATGTATAAAAATAAATGCCATATGGATGTCAAAGGAATAATTATAGCAATAAAGATTGAATCTATATATTTTTTCTGGATGATGGCAATTTGACAATTTCAGACTCTGAAAATGGCTCATGACACCTTTACAAATGTCTACTTTTTTAATGAAAAAAAAAGTTGGAAAACATGATTCAAATCCCAAAAAGTTACATATCTTCTCCACATGAACTCTAGAATAGAAGCCCACCCTTATTACCTAAACCAATATCTGTCAAGAGCAGGTATTATTTCTAACACAATGACAGATACATCCCCCATGACTAAATAGTGACTAGAGCACACTGTACTCACAGGATTCCGGCTAAAACACAGCTATAAAACACAATCTGGCACTAGTTGCAGCTGGCAAGAACAAAGGATTATCTGCACTGCTGGCCAACACACCTGACCGTGTCAGGTAAAAGCTGATTTGACCCGTCCCTGGGCTTTCTGGTGCCAACCAAATGTAATCAAACAATGCAGGCAAAGTCTATAGCCAAAGAAGTAAGGGTGGCACTCACCGTCCTGTTAAAAGTCCCTTTTATCCAAAATGCATAAAATAACAGAGGCAGGAGAGTCCTATGTGGAGTTTGATGGACGATGGCCGTTTTGCGCTATGTTCGCTTCTACAGGTCCTGAGGGAGAGAGGAAATAACGAGGCCCATATACCGGCATCGGTACAGGGCCTCCCACTTCCTGACGTCACCTCTGTATAGGAGAAACAGAGACCCTCCTGCTTATCAATTAGACAACGAACAGGTAAGAGAAAGTGAGCAGGCGCAGCCATTTTGATTAAGTGACATGCTTTTTTTCAAACACCCCCATTAGTATATTCAATATACAAACTAGGGGGCAGGTCACTGAGGGACCAGTGACCTGTCAGCAGTCTGCATTAAGAATAGCTAATCAGAGCACCAAATATAGGAACTCCGCCTTAGGACGCAAGCATATCATTAAATAAAAACTGAAAATAGGTTTCATTTTTTTCCAGTACAACGGCACCGACCTGACACTGTGTAGGTTACTATGCACAATCCTGCTGACAGGTTCCTTTTAAGACTGGTGTTTCATATGTCAGCCTTAAAAAATGGCGTGTCGTAATAAGATGCACCAAATTCATCAGGAGGTGCATGCCACTTACAGGGGGACCTGACTGCCCGATTCATTAGCAGTATGCATCAGAGTCTTCTTGCATATATGTTTAACTCTGAAACACTGCAGCATTTCAGCACCTATCATGGTGGAGGAAAACTTATGGCTTTCCCATCATGCAGGTTATCATGCATGATAATAAGCTTTATAAACCCACAACTTTTTCTTCTTTGTTTTCCAATTTCAATATTGAGTGTAATACAAAATATGTTGCACACAGGAAGATGTTAGGAAAAGTATTCTTTGATTGAAATAATAAGTCCAGCAGAAAAGAAAACTCATTTGAAGACAATGACCACAAATATGGTGGTTGAGCATGTGAACCATCTCTGTTCAAAGTCTATGGAATTGCTGGAGATTTCTGGCGTCTCTTCAAGTTTGAAAATAACTGCAATGCACACCATGACCTCAGCTCCATTGAAACAGTGGAATTTGTACTTATCTTCACACAATTGCTTGGTGCCCCATTGATCATCAAGCTTTTTTCTATCATCTGAATAGGTGATAATTTGTAATTTTGATACATTAGTTTTAAAAACAATCTTTATATGTGATGCAGCTCTCTGAGGAAGTTAATAGGTTCCTGAGAATTAGGAGAATGGCTTTGACTACTATGTTTTACCACTTACAGACACATTTGTGTGTTCATCCAATCAACAGTAATTTGCATATTTTATCATATACAGTTAGGTCAAAAACTGTTTGCCCTTTTCTTGAGAAACAAAGTAATTGAGATCTATCAGTCTGCAAAAGGTTATAATAAAGCCATTTCTAAAGCTTTGGGACTCCAGCAGACCACAGTGAGAGCCATTTTCCACAAATGGCTAAAACATGGAACATTGGTGAACCTTCCCAGGAGAGGCCGGAAAACCAAAATTACCACAACAGCATCCAAAGAACTGTAGGCCTCATTTCCATCAGTTAAGATCAGTGTTCATGACTCCACCATAAGAAAGAGACTGGGCAAAAATGGCCTGCATGGCAGAGTTCCAACATGAAAACCCCTGCTGAGCAATAAAAACATCAAGGTTTGTCTCAGTTTTGCCAGAAAACATCTTGATGATCCCCAAGACTTTTGGGAGAATACTCTGTGGATTGACAAGACAAAAGTTGAACTTCTTGGAAGGTGTATGTCCCATTACAGATGTATGTCCCAAAAATCCTGAAGGAGAATGTCCGGCCATCTGTTCCCAAGCTAAAGCGCACTTGGGTTATGCAGCACAAACACGATCCAAAGCACACCAGCAAGTCCACCTCTGAATGGCTTAAGAAAAGTAAAATTAAGACTTTGGAGGGACCTAGTCAAATTCCTGACCTTAATCTGATTGAGATGCCGTGGCATGACCTTAAAAAGGAGATTCATGCTCGGAAACCCTCCAATGTGACTGAATTACAACAATTCTGTAAAAATGAGTGGGGCAAAAATTTCTCTAGAGCATTGTAAAAGGCTCATTGCCAGTTATCGAAACCGCTTGATTGAAGTTGTTGCTGCTAAGGGTGGCCCAACCAGTTATTAGGTTTAGGGAGTAACCACAATTTGACACAGGGCCCATTAGGTTTAGATTTCTTTTTCCCTTAATAATCAAGACCTTCATTTAAAAACTGCATTTTGAGTTTACTTGTGTTATCTTTGTCTGATATTTTAATTTGGTGATCTGAAACAGTGTAACAAACATGCAAAAGAATAGGAAATCAGGGCAAGAACTTTTTCACACAATTGTATATGCTATAGTTGGTAAAGCATAAAAGGTTAAGGAGAGGAAAAATGTTTTAAATATATCCAAAGCATTCTATTATTTTAGTAGACACACTTCAGTGTATTAGCACAGCTAGGATTAGAGCTCAGGGACCAAGTGTTTCATTAATTGCCATCCAATTGACCTTTAAGAGCTATACCCATGAGAATATAGATACATGCTACCCGAACAGAGAGACCTGAGAAGCTGTGAGAATATTCCCCTTCACTGATAGTGGTTTTTGTGGTGTATTTGATTAACATCTGAGTTATTCCAGAAGAACATATTATTTTGTCTCTAAACAAAGCACTTGCGCTTCAGTTTCCTCATGAAACCACTTCGGATGTAGAAGTACCCTAAGACAAATTCTACAAAATGCTCTTTTTTTAAACATCTATTATTCAAGACATCTCAGTTCAGTATTAGACCCGATGTGTGATTCACTAGCTAAGATAATAAGACTTAAAAAAGACTGTTTCAATCTCTTTACGCTATCTGTTTTATTGTTTTCCTTTATTACATATCAACAACACACAGCAATTTTCAACATTCTGATACCAATCATAAAAGTAAGCCTTAAGACATAGGTTCATTTATAACATATGGACTTTCTTGGTTAGAAACACTTCTTTAGAGACTAATTGAAGAGTTGGAATATTTAATTTATGCTTAATTATTTTCATTAATAAACATAGTGGTGCTTAAAAGCGTATGATCGCTTCATAATTTCTATATTTATGCATAACTTTGACTTAAAATGACATCAACTTTTCAAGTCCTAAAAGTAAATAATGAGGAGCAAATCAGATGAATGAGTCAAAATATTACTTTGTATTTTTTATTGAGGAAAATGATCCAATATCATATTTAAGTAAGAAGCAAAACTATGCAAACCTTTAGGAGGGGGCTACATGATGACTTTTGCTGCAAAATCTGTTGTGCAACCAAAGTTCGCTAGGCATCGTTGCCATATAAGTGAATGGGGTCGCATTGCAACTTCATGGGGACTGTGATAATAACAATCAAGTCACAAGAAGTGCAACTACGTTGTATTTTTTGTGTTTGATTGTTGCAGGCGTAGTACCCTCTGGGTCGCAATGCGACCATGTTCATTTTAATGGCACTATAGTGATGTAGCAGTAACACCTAGTCACTTATGTTTGTGTGGCAGGTGTCACGGCCAAAGTTGCATTGTATCACTAGCATTAGGATTAGCAGATAATTTGAAGGTGAAATTAACGTCTGAAGTTTTAATAACAACTAGGCGTGAGTGGCAATATGTTTTATTTTAAGAGCAGTGATCTTAATAACACGTTTGTGGAAATTTATCACTGCACAAACAAAGGAGATTTCTGAAGAAGTGCTGCTAGAGCTCATCAGGCTGAAAAAGGTCACAAAATGGCCTGGGACTGTCAGTCCCGATAAGTAGGACAATCGACTGGGACAGGGAACATCTGAAAGCAGCCCAAAACCTCCAAGTCTCAGATTGGCTGACGGTCTCTGAAAGAATGTACTGACAGCTTTCCGACCCTGCACCAGATTGGATACCTGAGCTGTCAGTTACTGCATCCCAGACATATTGAGGGGTAGAATCATGACCCCTGCTTCTCTATAATGTGACATCACTGTGATTATTTTCTCTTTACAATTACCTCATTGAGTTTATTATTCCTGTTTGTATTGTCCTCGTACTATTAAGTCACTGTATTTACTATCCCTATGCTATGTCATCAGTGTTTATATTATATCACAAAAAATATAAAAATTACCTACCTACCACCTACTACTATCACCTACCATTGCCAATTCAATTCACCATGAATCTGAGCAAGCCGGGGGCCACTCGCAGCTGCTTGCATCGGGCCCCTTCCCCGGCCTGCTCAGGGCCCCGACACTTACCCAAGTGCGCCGAGTGCTGATGCCAGCCCTCCTTCTCCATATCCGGCTAATTCCTAAATGTGTTTTTCTTTCTTTTGCTACAGTTCCTGGAATGTTTTGTTTGAGAAGAGTCAAAAACGGGATGTCACAGGACTGGACTCACTTATTAGTTTCTTGCATTGCTGCCTTCTGAAGATTTC
This sequence comes from Ranitomeya variabilis, assembly GCF_051348905.1. Taxonomy (NCBI): domain Eukaryota; kingdom Metazoa; phylum Chordata; class Amphibia; order Anura; family Dendrobatidae; genus Ranitomeya; species Ranitomeya variabilis. Next base: position 652,196,530 of record NC_135233.1, read on the forward strand.
CAGGATCCACAGTGATAGAAGTTGTGAGAGAGGTGAGTGCAAGACTCTGCTTCTGTCCCATTTCCACACCTTCTAACTGTAAAACAAGATGGAGATTGAAGCAATGAGTAACAGCAAGTGCTGTTCCATAGTTTTTAGCACCTTTCTCAAACGAATTGTCATCAAAGTATCACTAAATGCTTTTATCTCCACCCTCTGCCGATGTTTGGCTTCACAGTTAGGAACAGCGGTGGGGAGGACAGATGATACAGAGTGCCAATGCAGCACTCACCTCTCCCACAGCTTCTATCACCATGGGTCAAGGACAACTTCAGAGGGCGGCAAAGAAAGCAACTATTGTAAGTTGCTACAGTGCCGCCCCGATGATGTACTGTTACAGGAGGGTGATAGATACTGCGGGGAAGTCAGTGCAACCCTAGACTCTTCTAAAGACCCATTTGAGACTTCTCAAATGAAACATCACAGGGAGTGAAATAAAAAAAACATATTTAGAGATTATCAGGATAGGGTAAAATGTATGAAATTTTATAATGAAGCTAATTAAAAAATGGTTAGGGTGTAAACATAGATATTGTAAAAAATAATAGTTGTTAGGAAAAATTGTATTGACAGGTGTTCATATGACTTCTACAGACTTTGCACAAGCCACTCTGCATAATAGGTCAGAGAGGAACCCTGACTCTCACCTTTTTAATCCCATACAGGGATTTGGACTTACAACATTGTCCGCTAGGTTCTGTTCACATAGTTGCCATATGGTACAGAGTGGAGAGCTGGCAGAGCAGAGTTGACTGGCTGAATCAAAACCAGAAAAGACAGATATAGGACAAAATAAGGTGACAGGTTTAAAGTCAGGAAAGTAGCAAAATTTAGAACAGAGTCAGAGGCAGAATTGTCAAGCAGACTAAAGGTAAAATCAATTCAAGTGCAGCAATGAGAATCAAGGAAGAAGGGTCTACTTTTAGAGCAACAGGAGAATCAACCAGGTTCCTTATATGTTTATAACACCCAACAGTAAGCTGGGAGCTTAAGTATGGCTCTATTGGTCAAAGCAGTAAGCTGGTTAGTCCTGCTAAGCTTCTGGACAGCACTCAAACCCAGTTTTGCAGGACTGAGTGACACCACATGTCCTAACCACACCAGTGTTTCTGGCTGGACAGAGCCAGCACCACGCAGAGCTATTGGCCATGACGTCTCCTCCATTATCAGTACAACTTGCAGAATGATTATGGTGGTGCCTGGTGACAGAAGCACATGTTGCTGGAGAAGATCCAGGTGAAGACGTGAAGGGAGCTTTATTATTCACACTGTAAAGCATGGTCCAACACCAGAATGTTGTCTTCATGCCTTTAAATTAATTTCTTCAAGATGCCCTAAAGAACACCATAAGGGGTCTACTATGCAGGCAACAGGACTGGAGTCTCAATATCCCACCAAGTGGTCTAAATTACCCTTTAAGTGATTCAAACAGTTGTGCCTATCTTTTGCACAATTTTTTAAGGTGAGAATGTGGATATATATTAATAATTTTCATTTCTATGGTGCCAACATATTCCACAGCATTTTACATTTCAGAGAGTACTTGTACAGACAATAACGACATAACATAGTAAACACATAATTCAACACATACCAGGAGGAGTGAGGGCCCTGCTAGCAAGCATATAATCTATGAGATATTGTTCTTGTATTGACAGAACTTGAATTGTATTACTACAAGGGCTGGTGTCACCTCCAGCGCAGCTAAGTGTCAAGGCCATGAGCAAGCAGGGGGCCCACTTGCCATCGGGGACACTGGCATGCTATGGGGCCATTGAGTCGGGGGAGCCTGGTACCAATGCCCATGAGTTGGCCTCACCTGCTTTCTGAGGGCCCTTGCACTTGCAATACTTACCTCTCCCTGTTCCTGCATAGATCCGGTGGTCTTCTGCATTTTCTGACTCTGTGATGCCTCAGAGCAGAGGGCGCAATGATGTCACTACTGTACGCCCTCTGCTCTGAGTAGTCATAGTGCAGAGAGCCGTAAGATGGCGACGATGAGGAGTCTGGAACTGCAGCCAGAGAGGACAGGTATTTGATTTTTTTTATGTATGGAGCATTATATGAGGTCCATTCTGAATGGAGCATAATATGGTGTCCATTCTGTATGGAACATTGTATGGAGCCCATACTATATGGAGCATTAAATGGGGCCCATTCTGTATGGAGCAATATATGGGGCCAATTCTGAATGGAGCATTATATGGGGCCCATTCTGTATGGAGAATTATATGGGCCCCATTCTGTATGGAGCATTATATGGGATCCATTCTATATAGAGTATTATATGGAAATAGATAAGATGGGCACTCAGGGGTTGTGGGGGTGCTGGCCAGACTGGAAAGCTCCAATTCATCAATGGAAACTAATCAGTCACAAACGCAGAAATTTATGCAAAAAGTATAGTCATTCACCACAGTGTTTCGTAGTATAATAAATGATGATGGATATAGGGATAATTTAGGTTAGGTTTCGTTCCAGTCTGTGTGTTTCTCAAAGCTCGCTAAAAATAAATAAATGCACAATTATTGTGCTGTACAAATATACATGTGGTCATATCATAGACGAAAAAATAATACAAAGATAATGAGTATTATGAGTAGTGTTGAGTAGGGTTGAGCGACCTTTACATTTATAGGATCGGGTCGGGTTTCACGAAACGCGACTTTTTCAAAAGTCGGGACGAGTGAAATCGGCCGATCCTATAAAAAAGTCGGGGTCGGCCGAAACTCGAAACCCAATGCAGTGCATTGGGTTTCCAATGGTTCCCAGGGTCTGAAGGAGCGGAAACTCTCCTTCAGGCCCTGGGATCCATATTTAAGTGTAAAATAAAGAATTAAAATAAAAAATATCGCCATACTTACCATCTGATGTGCCCTGGTACTAAGCGGAAACCTTCCTTCCTTAGAATCAGCCTTCCAGGACCTTGCGGTGACGTCGCGGTGACGTCGCGGCTTGTGATTGGTCGCGTGGCCGCCCATGTGACCGCTCGCGCGACCAATCACAAGCCGCGACGTCACCGTGACGTCACCGAAGGTCCTGGAAGGGCTGATTCTTAGGAAGGAAGGCTGCCGGAAAGAAGCCGAGGGTGAGTATATTCCTATTAGGTATATACTCACCCTCAGACGCGCCCTGCTTCTTTCCGGCAGCCTTCCTTCCTAAGAATCAGCCCTTCCGCGGCTTTTGATTGGTCGCGCGAGCGGTCACATGGGCGGCCACGCGACCAATCACAAGCCGCGACGTCACCGCGACGTCACCGCAAGGTCCTGGAAGGCTGATTCTAAGGAAGGAAGGTTCCCGCTTAGTACCAGGGCGCATCAGATGGAAAGTATGGCGATATTTTTTATTTTAATTCTTTATTTTACACTTAAATCTGAATTCCGATACCAATTCCCGATATCTTAAACATATCGGGAATCGGTATCGGAATTCCGATTCCAGATTCAGAAGATCGCCGACTTAGTGGCCGACCCCACACAGGGGTCGGGTCGGGTTTCATGAAACCCGACTTTGCCAAAAGTCGTCGACTTCTGAAAATTGCCGACCCGTTTCGCTCAACCCTAGTGTTGAGCATTCCGATACCGCAAGTATCGGGTATCGGCCGATATTTGTGGTATCGGAATTCCGATACAAAGATCCGATACTTTTGTGATATCGGGAATCAGTATCGGGATCAATATTAATGTGTAAAATAAAGAATAAAAATAAAAAATATTGATATACTCACCTCTCCGACGCAGCCTGGACCTTACCGATGTAACCGCCACGCAACCAATCACAAGCCGTGACGTCATCTAAGGTCTTTCAAGCGCTCATTCTTAGGAACGGAAGCTGCCGGTTACATCGGTAAGGTCCAGGCTGCGTCGGAGAGGTGAGTATATCAATATTTTTTATTTTTATTCTTTATTTTACACATTAATATGGATCCCAGGGCCTGAAGGAGAGTTTCCTCTCCTTCAGACCCTGGGAACCATACAGGATACCTTCCGATACTTGGTGTCCTATTGACTTGTATTGGTATCGGGTATTGGTATCGGCGATATCCAATACTTTTTGGGTATCGGCCGATACTATCCGATACCGATACTTTCAAGTATCGGACGGTATCGCTCAACACTAATTATGAGGCATTGGGGCCCATTATTACTGTATGGACCATTATATGTGGCCCTTTATTCTGTTTGTAGCCTTATATGGTTGCCCATTCTGTATGGAATATTATGTGGGGCCCAGTCTATATGGAGCATTATATGAGGCTCATTCTGTAAGGAGCATTACATGGGACCAATTCTGTATAGAGCATTATATGGGGCCAATTTTGCATGGAGAATTATATGGGGACCATTCTGTATGAAGCATTATACTGGGTCCATTCTGTATAGAGTGTTATATGAGGCATTGGGACCCACTATACTTTATGGACCATTATATGGGACCCATTATTCTGTTTGGAGCATTATATGGGGCTCATTATACTATATGGAGTAATATATGGGGCCCAGTATACTGTATGCAGCAATATAAATATTGGAGCCAACCTGGAGCCGCCACTGATTACTACACTCGGAAAGCACCCTTCTTTCTCCTCACCCTTATATTTTCCCTACACTTACCTACTTTGGGTCCACTGTCTTTTTAAAATAAATTAACAATACATGTTACCTTGAGCTATATTTTGAAATTTGAAGAATATATTTCATTATGATTATGTCTTATTTAAATACCAGTATTTTTTCATGTGTACCACAGATGCATTCTACGGACAGTATGCAAATATATTATATTCTAATGGCCTACTTACATATTTTACTTTTATGCAGATCAATGATTTGCATAATAAAACAGAGATATGTCCTACCCTGATCTGCTTTGGGACCAAACTCATACATTTACATAAATGGGCTCTTTATAAAAAAAGTGCCCATGAACGGCATCTGTGCAGCTAATTTTTTTTGAAAAAGTTTCTAGAGAATGCTTAGGAAACCCCCTTTTTGCCTCCTTTTTAGCCTACATAAAAATAGATGTTATACAGATAATAATAAATAATAATAATTTTATTTATATAGCGCCAACATATTCCGCAGCGCTTTACAAATTATAGAGGGGACTTGTACAGACAATAGACATTACAGCATAACAGAAATCACAGTTCAAAACAGATACCAGTAGGAATGAGGGCCCTGCTCGCAAGCTTACACACTATGAGGAAAAGGGGAGACACGAGAGGTGGATGGTAACAATTGCTTTAGTTATTTGGACCAGCCATAGTGTAAGGCTCAGGTGTTCATGTAAAGCTGCATGAACCAGTTAACAGCCTAAGTATGTAGCAGTACAGACACAGAGGCTATTAACTGCAATGATAAAGATACGTAAAAAAAACAGTCAAAAATATTCTATCACAGGGATACAAAACAGATGCACACATTTGAATAAGCCTATTTAGACATATGGTACAAGCTTTGCCTTCACTTTTTGTGTGCATTTTTTTCTGCAGCCGAGCACTGCCCTCAGTACTGATATACATATACAGTACAGCTCTGGCAAAAAAGTAAGAGACCACTGCAAAATGTTCAGTTTGTCTGATTTTTCCCTTTATAGGTATATTTTTGAGTAAAATGTAAATTGTTCTTTTATTCTATAAACGTCTGACAACATGTCTATACAATATGTATAGTAAAGCTGACCCAGGAGTAAAGACCCAGAGACTTCAGCAACAACTAATCAACTAATTTGAGTACAATGGAAGATTTTGTATTGAAAGTTATATTATTAACTTTAGTTTCATGTTTTGTTAAAAAAACGTTCTATGAAACTCAGTCTTTTCAAAATTTTGGAGATTTTTCGTGTTTAGTGAGATATTGATAAAAATCTTACTTTTCAAAGGGGGTGTTCTCATTTATGAGGTGTATACAGCTCTGGCAAAAATTAAGAGACCACTGCAACATGTTCAGTTTCTCTGATTTTTCTCTTTATAGGTATATTTTTGAGTAAAATGTAAATTTTTTTTAGTCTATAAACTACTGACAACATGTCTCCGAATTTCCAAGCAGTAAATTTTTTTGGGGGGGGTTTTCTGAAAAGGAGAATTGGTCCAAATTTTAAAAAACCCAGTTCTTTCAAACCTCAAATAATGCAAAGAAATCAAGTTCATAATCATTTAGAAACAACAATACTAATGTTTTAACTCAGGAAGTGTTCAGAAATCAATATTTTGTGGAATAACCATGATTTTTAATCCCAGCTTTCATGTGTCTTGGCATGCTTTATACCAGTCTTTCACACTGCTTCTGGCACAAAAATGTAATCAGTTCTTCTTTGTTTGATGGCTTGTGACTATCCATCATCCTCTGTGCTAAGGCAAGGAAATGTGCAATACATGAAATGTGAATAGCATAATGGCTTGGGAAATTTATGAAAAAACACATGAGATTCTTAGCACAAGATTTGGCCAAAAGTTGTGCTAAGAATCTCACAACTCTCACAACTTTTGGCCAAATCTTGTGCTAAGAATCTCATGTGTTTTTTCATAAATTTCCCAAGCCATTATGCTATTCATATTTCATGTATTGCACATTTCCTTGCCTTAGCACAGTAAATTTTGAGTGCTGCCATTGATCTATTTGCTATATGACTTTTCTGGTTATGCACCAGTTCAGACTAGATTGCTGTTCAGTCAGTTTTCTTATATTTACTATATCCATCATCCTCTTCATTACATTCCAGAGGTTTTCAATGGGGTTCCGGTCTGGAGATTGGGCTGCCTATGACAGGGTTTTGATGTGGTGGTCTCATAATATTTGCCAGAGCTGTATGTGACATTGGCATTTTATGCAAGTTTTGGATCATTGTCATGTTGGAAAAGTGCACAATTACCCAGGGCATCGAGTGATTGTAGCATCTTTTTTTTTTCAATATAGAGCAGTGCATCTGTGAATTCATGACACCATCAATGAAATGTAGCTCCCCGACACCATCAGCACTCATACAGCCCCACAAAAGGACTCTGCCACCACCATGTTTCATTATAGACATCAAGCTGAAGATTTTGCAGTTAGTTATATTATTAACATTACTTTCATGTTATGTCTAGAAAAAATTAAACCCAATCTTGTAAACTTTCTTGGAAATTGTTATTGTATTCAGTTAAATTGATTAAAATCTTACTTTTTAAATGGGGTACTGACTTATGTTGACCACGGTATATATACAGTGCATAAAATAAATTAGTACACCTCAACAGTAGTGTTGAGCATTCCGGTACCGCAAGTATCGGGTATCGGCCGATACTTGCGGGTATCGGAATTCCGATACTGAGATCCGATACTTTTGTGGTATCGGGTATCGGTATCGAAACAACATTAATGTGTAAAAGAAAGAATTAAAATAAAAAATATTGCTATACTCACCTCTCCGACGCAGCCTGGACCTTACCGAGGGAACCGGCAGCATTCTTTGCTTAAAATGCGCGCGTTTACTGCCTTCCGTGACGTCACGGCTTGTGATTGGTCGCGTGCCGCCCATGTGGCCGCGACGCGACCAATCACAGCAAGCCGTGACGTAATTTTCAGGTCCTGAATGCCTAATTCTAGGCATTCAGGTTTTGAAAATTACGTTACGGCTTGTGATTGGTCGCGTCGCGGTCACATGGGCGACGCGACCAATCACAAGTCGTGACGTCACGGGAGGCAGGAAACGCGCGCATTTTAAAATTACGTCACGGCTTGTGATTGGTTGCGTGCCGCCCATGTGACCGCGACGCGACCAATCACAGCAAGCCGTGACGTAATTTTCAGGTCCTGAATGCAGAATTAGTTTCCTCTCCTTCAGACCCTGGGAACCATCAGGGATACCGTCCGATACTTGAGTCCCATTGACTTGTATTGGTATCGGGTATCGGTATCGGATTAGATCCGATACTTTGCCGGTATCGGCCGATACTTTCCGATACCGATACTTTCAAGTATCGGACGGTATCGCTCAACACTACTCAACAGATTTATCTGAAAATCTTTAGTTTCTTTTCAGAATCAACATTTTGTATGGGATACCATACTACAAAATACTCCCATAAATGTGGCTCAACGATTTCAAATTAGACTTGCTATTTTGCACACCCAAAATAGTAGTTTTCCTTAAAAAAAATTTCAAGACAATGTTTACAAAATGGGTACACCCCAAGGAAAATCTAGGGAGCAAAGCTAAAGTTTAGACTACAAAATTTTGATTAGCAAGAATTCATCCACAGGTAAGTCTAATTATTAGTGATGAGCGAGTGTGCTCATTACTTGAGTTTTCCGAGCATGCTCGGGTGGTCTCCAAGTATTTTGGGCGAGCTCGGAGATTATGTTTGTGTCCCTGCAGCTGCATGATTTGCGGCTGCTAGACAACCTGAATACATGTGAGGATTCCCTAACAAACAGGCTGTCCCTGCATGTGTTCAGGCTGTCTAGCAACCGCAAATCAAGCAGTTACGGCGACTCAAACATAATTTACAAGCACGCCCAAGAAATCTCGGGTAATGAGCACACTCGCTCATGACTACTAATTATTCATTAAACAGGGGTCCAATAGACAGTTTACTATAAAAAGGTGTTACCTTCTCAAAGGGATGTGTCCCAAAACGTGGCATCAGCTGAGGTAGCCTATAGTAACTTCAGCATCCCTGTAGACTCTGTAAACTCTTAGGGAAAAGGAGAGTTTCCTGGAAATAAAGAAGCATTTGAATGCAATCTTAAGCATGTGTCCTCATTTGTATATTTATATTTAGTATTCTTTTAAAAACCTAAGTTTTGAAGTTGTTTAAGTTTTTTATGATGTAAGATGTAAAATCTTTCTAGAATATTTTCAAAAAGTAGTAATAAATCTTGACATTGTTGCACTCTGTAGTTAACAATGAAGCATAGTTATTGTTTACAGTAAACTTGTGTTATTACAGTGCATATAGCATAATCTCCTCCCTAATTTTGACTATTTATGTAGTACATATGGCATCCTTTAGTATGCATGTAATTGCTTTTGTTCATGACAACACATACTATGACAGATGCTCTTCCTGCTGTGCTTGGAAAGTAAAATGATATTTTTAGTTTATTTATGTATTTTTATGCACAAACCATTTTTCCTATTATGCAGCTACTGAGGATTTCTCTCTAATTTATAATTTCAGTCTCATGCTTTCTCATCCTTTGTGTATCTCTGTGCATGTGTTTACAGTGAAGTCTATTTGTCCTGGGACCTTATTTCAATTATCAAAACAGAATGCAGGCAGAGCACTTCATCATCTTTTTTTTTCTCTGTAAATTACACAATCTGTTTCTTCTATGTTGCAAACAAAGACAGCTATTTAATAACTAGCTTTCCATATGAAAACAGAGTATTGACAGAGTCTAGAATGGATTGCTCAAATTGTAAAAGTGACATGTACAAATGAGAAAATTAAGGCAGCAGTGGGGAAGTCTCAGCAAGTTAAGTATTGTGCTGCTCTACATGGATGCAATTGATAGGCGACCATTTAGTACCAGAGTGTACCATTTTTCCATTCAGAATAATTAAGTAATTTAATTAAATTATCAATAAATTCATAAACATGGTTGGACTTGTTAAAGGGAACCTGTCCCAAGATTCATGCTGCCTGAGCCCTGGTTAGTATATATCAGAGCATTATTTTATGATTACAGCCAAGTATAGCTTATTCTGAAACACCATTTCTGAGAAAACAAATGTGTACAAAGAAAGAAACCTGTCAATCAACTGGAGGGAGGCGAGGAGGAGCTGGGAGGCAGGAAGAAGCCCGGAGGGCAGGTTTCTACCTATAGTCCTCATTTTCTCAAATTGTGTTTCATCTGAAATGCCATGGGGTTTCACAATAACCTGCATTTGTGCAGTTAGGCGCTGATCCATACTGCTCATGGTCCAGGCAGTATGAATCTAGCTACAGGTTCCCTTTTACAAGCACAAGAAATTCCACATGCGCTTCCGAATATCTTAGGACACATGTAAACAACCTTACTATGGTTCTGTACAACATACGATATTTACCAATTACCACTACAGTATTGCAAAAAGTTATTTAAGATTCATATGAAACTAAATGTACCATTTTCCAATAAATGCCGTATTAAAGGGGTTGTCCGACAAGAAAAATATATTTTAATTAAAAGATCTTAGAATAATAATAATTTCCACAATTGGATGTGTTTAAATAAAATGTTCCTGTGCTGAGTAGTGTTGAGCGATACCGTCCGATACTTGAAAGTATCGGTATCGGATAGTATCTGCCGATACCCAAAAAGTATCGGATATCGCCGATACCGATACCTGATACCAATACAAGTCAATGGGACACCACATATCGGAAGGTATCCTGTATGGTTCCCAGGGTCTGAAGGAGAGGAAACTCTCCTTCAGGCCCTGGGATCCATATTAATGTGTAAAATAAAGAATAAAAATAAAAAATATTGATATACTCACCTCTCCGACGCAGCCTGGACCTTACCGATGTAACCGGCAGCTTCCGTTCCTAAGAATGAGTGCTTGAAAGACCTTAGATGAGGTCGTGGCCTGTGATTGGTCACGTGAGCGGTCACGTGACCACCACGCGACCAATCACAAGCCGCGACGTCATCTAAGTTCTTTCAAGCTGCCGGTTACATCGGTAAGGTCCAGGCTGCTCGAAGAGGTGGAAGTGCATCTGAACAGCAAGGTGGATTGCTGTTGAGGGGAGATAGAGAGAAAAAAAAAAAATCTATAAATCTTCAGCACAGCGAGTGTGAGCGAGCTGAGTGTGACCTGAGCGTAAGTGTGAACGGCGGTAAGTGTGTGACTTGTGATTCAGTGAGGAGGTATTTGGAAGGCCTTTAACAAATACCTGTGTGAATTTGTGTGAGTTGCTGAATTGGGAGTAGCTATATTCATAAAGAGTTAACTTAGGGTGGGGGCTCATAATTAAGGGGATATAAGGGGCAGCTGTTTGAGGCTCAAGTCCTTTTTGGAAGTGCATCTGAACAGCAAGGTGGATTGCTGTTGAGGGGAGATAGAGAGAAAAAAAAAAATCTATAAATCTTCAGCACAGCGAGTGTGAGCGAGCTGAGTGTGACCTGAGCGTAAGTGTGAACGGCGGTAAGTGTGTGACTTGTGATTCAGTGAGGAGGTATTTGGAAGGCCTTTAACAAATACCTGTGTGAATTTGTGCGAGTTGCTGAATTGGGAGTAGCTATATTCATAAAGAGTTAACTTAGGGTGGGGGCTCATAATTAAGGGGATATAAGGGGCAGCTGTTTGAGGCTCAAGTCCTTTTTGGAAGTGCATCTGAACAGCAAGGTGGATTGCTGTTGAGGGGAGATAGAGAGAAAAAAAAAAATCTATAAATCTTCAGCACAGCGAGTGTGAGCGAGCTGAGTGTGACCTGAGCGTAAGTGTGAACGGCGGTAAGTGTGTGACTTGTGATTCAGTGACTTTGGAATCAGGGAGTTTCCAAGGGAGGAATTGCTTCTGTTTTTTTTGTTTGGTTTTTTTTTTTTTTTGGGGTTTAATTAATACTTTGTATTTATTTTTAATTAACGTTTCTGTGTGCTGCAATCCCCATTAGGAAATGTGCTCCACAATTGTTAATGCCATCCAGTGTACATCTTGCCACATGTATGCAGTCCTTGACCAGCCGGTCGAGGGTGCATACTGCTGTGCGAGATGTGAGCACATTGTGCATTTGGAAACCCAGATACTGGATCTAAATGTGCAGCTGGCAACACTGAGATCCATAGACAATATGGAGAGGAGTCTTCTGCTCACAGAGCAGACGCTCAATGGGATAGATGAGGAGGGGGATGGTAGGATGGAGCTGCAGGACAGTGTGGCAGTTAGCTGGGTGACAGATAGAAGGCGGGGTAGAGGGAAGAGTGCCAGGGAGGCTAGTCCTGATCTGGCACACCCCAATAAGTTTGCTAAGTTGGCAGATGAGGGGGGTGCCAGTACAGGGGTAGCACTGCTGCAGCCAGGCATGTCCTCTGAAAGCCGGAGGAGTGACTGCTCCAGTAAGGGGGGAAATAGGAGAGCAGGGCAGGCCAGACAGGTGCTGGTAGTGGGGGACTCAATTATTAGGGGAACAGATAGGGCAATCTGTCACAAAGACAGGGATCGTCGGACGGTGTGCTGCCTACCTGGCGCTCGAGTCCAACACATCGCTGATCGGGTGGACAGATTACTGGGAGGGGCTGGTGAGGACCCAGCGGTCATGGTGCACATTGGCACAAATGACAAAGTTAGAGGTAGGTGGAAGGTCCTTAAAGATGATTTCAGGGAATTAGGCTGCAAGCTGAAAGCAAGGACCTCCAACGTGGTATTTTCCGAAATACTGCCTGTACCACGTGCCACGCCAGAGAGGCAACGGGAGATTAGGGAGGTTAATAAGTGGCTCAAGAATTGGTGTAGGAAGGAGGGGTTTGGGTTCCTGCAGAACTGGGCCGACTTCTCAGTTGGCTACAGGCTCTACGCTAGGGACGGGCTGCACCTCAATGGGGAAGGTGCAGCTGTGCTGGGGGAGAAAATGGTTAGAAGGTTGGAGGAGTGTTTAAACTAGGGAATGGGGGGGAGGGTATTCATTTTATAGGAGGGGAAGATAGTGCAGATAGAGACCTGGGCACAAATAAGGAAGTTGGGGGTGGCGGTGGCATGGGGGGTGGGGTTAGAACAGTTAGTAATTTAAGAAAGAATAGAGGTACAGAGAGTAACATCAAGTGCATGTATACTAATGCCAGAAGCCTCGCCAACAAAATGGATGAATTAGAACTAATGTTGTTGGAGCATAATTATGACATGGTGGGGATATCTGAGACGTGGCTGGATGAGAGCCATGACTGGGCTGTTAACTTGCAGGGCTATAGCCTGTTCAGAAATGACCGTACAGATAAGCGAGGGGGAGGGGTGTGTCTATATGTAAAATCTTCCTTAAAACCCATCCTGCGTGATAATATAGGTGAATTTAATGAAAATGTAGAGTCCCTGTGGGTGGAGATAAGGGGAGGGGGAAAAAATAATAAATTACTGATAGGGGTTTGATATAAATCTCCAAAACTAATGGAAGCAATGGAGAATATCCTCGTAAAGCAAATAGATGAAGCTGCGACTCAAGGAGAAGTCATTATTATGGGGGACTTCAACTACCCTGAAATAGATTGGGGAACAGAAACCTGCAGTTCCAGCAAAGGTAATCGGTTTTTGACAACTATGAGAGACAATTACCTTTCACAACTGGTTCAGGACCCAACAAGGAGGGGGGCACTGCTAGACCTAATATTAACCAACAGGCCAGACCGCATATCAAATATAAGGGTTGGGGGTCACTTGGGGAATAGTGATCACAAAATAATAAGTTTTCATGTAACCTTTAATAAGATGGGTAGTAGTGGGGTGACAAGGACACTAAACTTCAGGAGGGCAAATTTCCAACGGATGAGAGAGGATCTTGGTGCAATTAACTGGGACAATATCCTGAGACACAAAAATACACAAAGAAAATGGGAGACATTTATTAGCATCCTGGATAGGACCTGTGCACAGTATATACCGTATGGGAATAAACATACTAGAAATAGGAGGAAACCAATATGGCTAAATAGAGCTGTAAGGGGCGCAATAAGGGACAAAAAGAAAGCATTTAGAGAATTAAAGGAAGTAGGTAGTGAGGAGGCATTAAATAAATACAGAAAATTAAATAAATTCTGTAAAAAGCAAATCAAGGCAGCAAAGATTGAGACAGAGAGACTCATTGCCAGAGAGAGTAAAAATAATCCCAAAATATTCTTTAACTATATAAATAGTAAGAAACTAAAAAATGACAGTGTTGGCCCCCTTAAAAATAGTCTGGGTGAAATGGTGGATGAGGATGAGGAAAAAGCCAATATGCTAAATGACTTTTTTTCATCAGTATTTACAAAAGAAAATCCCATGGCAGCCAATATGACTAGTGATAATAATTCCCCATTAAATGTCACCTGCTTAACCCAGCAGGAAGTACAGCGGCGTCTAAAAATAACTAAAAATGATAAATCTCCGGGCCCGGATGGGATACACCCCCGAGTACTGCAGGAACTAAGTACAGTCATTGATAGACCACTATTTTTAATCTTTAAAGACTCCATAATAACAGGGTCTGTACCACAGGACTGGCGTATAGCAAATGTGGTGCCAATATTCAAAAAAGGGGCAAAAACTGAACTCGGTAATTATAGGCCAGTAAGCACTAAAGAAAAAGCTTTAAGTGGGCACAATCCAGATACTATTGAATATTCCGGGTTCACTACCATGCATGTAGTATATATACTATTTATGAGATAAGAAAAAAGTACATGCAGAACAAAGGTTGGAACTCCACAAATTGATTCTTATCAAAATATATCAAATTTTATTTATACACACAAAAAATGCAACACACAATTAAAAACATCTAAAAAGTAACTCTGCAAAATAGAGAACTCCAATCTTCCATACTATAATATATATGTGAACTGGCCATGAATTATTATTTGCACCAAATACAAAAATACAAATGCTGCATATGCTGATAGCAAAAGGAAAATTCACAGATGAACTAAACCCAATTAGGGAGGCGCTGTTTTGGATTTAAAAGTGAAACACTCTATGAAAATACATATTGGGTAAAGAGAGCCTGAATGGATTGAAAGAAAGCCTTCTACTTGTGCTAAACCCTGTCAATAATGAATATGGTCAGGATACATGGTGATATGAATACATTGCTCAGATCAACCTGATAATTTACTCATAGAGATGCTCATACATGAATCAAGTCACCCGACAGGTACAGCACACAATTGGCACAGATAGACGATCAGCAATGGCTCAATACTTTACCCTAACCGGTCCACTACAGTCACCCCCTGGTCCTTATAGCAGCGGTGCAGCCAGTGTATGGAAGAGCGCAAGACCCACGCGTTCCGACACGCACACCGTGTCTTTCTCAAGGTGAGTGCATTTCATGTGTGCAGTGATGTCTATTTAAACTATCTTAATTTGTTTTACCTGAACGGCAGGTGTGAGAGCACTTTGTATTTTTGTGGCGTCCATGCTGGCGGCCGCAGCCCGGAAATGCATCATTGGGGGTCATGCTGTGACATGGCGCCTGCGCAGTTGTCCCTTTCTTCATGCGCTTGCGCCTACTAATACCGACGACCCATATCCACATGCGGCTGCGCATTGCTGAGCTGTATTATGTCGCGCAGAAAGCAGCGCTTGCGCAATGAAGACACACATAATTGTGTTGTCTTACATAGACGTAAGGTACGCATATGACAATGATATTTGTAGATTAATTTATTTGTGCGCTTGCGTCCAGCACTGCGAATTCCCCTTATTTATATGTGCTTATATTCTAATAAGGATATACCAAGTGGTACTCACTTCAGTACCTACGTATCAGGGATGCGGTTTCATGATACCTTTTTGTACCTCTATAGAAAGCGTGTTAAGTTGCATATATGGTCTAAATAGTAAAGTCTCAATCCCATGCCTATATACACCCTCAGAGTCACTGTATACTCTTACATTGGGGTACCTGGACCAAATCCAGTACAGTCAGGCTCTAAGTTTTAATTACAGGACCATAACCACATTTTGTCACCGAGAACCTTGGGACATATAAGGGAAAAGTAGTTTCCATATATTAGGCTACCTATTGTCAGCAAAAATGGCCTCCATACGCCCATAATAAGAACCTTTTATCAAAATATTTGGTTTTCCTGCATACACAAAAGGCCCTGTGCATTTGTATTGTATGATCATGGTAGTCCCCCATGTTGTATAAAGGAGAACACCTATATAAAAAAAAAAAAAAAAAAAAAAAAAAAGAGAACAAAGAACCGGGATTTGACGTCCACTGTGGGGTATATTAAGAGCTTGTGTTGATGGCTTCCAGCCCTTCAGAGGTCTTGACTTCACGTTGCATAGAGATCATTTCCTTGATCACCCCTAGAATGGTAAAGCACATACAAAAAATGGTAGAGAGAGAGACCCACGCACATGTGCACTAGGTAAAAAAAACAATGTATAACATACACTCAACTGGTATGTACCCACAGAGAAAGGGGGCAAGGAGAAATTGGTCAACGAATGAGGTTTATTTGACATAGTTAACTAGGAGGTGTCACTCAGGTTATTTCTTTTTGTAGAAGCCTGAGTATAACAACTCCTCGTTAAGGCCCACTGGGGCAAGACTGCCCAACTCATATATCCATCTTGCTTCTCGGCGCATGAGTTCATCTACAACACTACCCCCCCTTATGTTTGTACTTACTCCCTCTAGGCCCATAACCCTAAGGGAGGCTCCCAGGCCTGCATGGGTCTCTAAAAAGTGTGATGCTACTGAAGTGATCTGCTTCCCTTTTGATTTGTCCGATTTGGCTGTGGCTATATTGGACAAATGTTGTTGAGTTCTACGTCGTATCTCCTGCGTTGTTTGTTCGACGTAGATTTTGTCACACCCACAGATCAGCGCGTAAACCACATTGCGTGAACGGCAATTAAAGTACGCTTTAGATTGTATCTGCGTTGACAAATGTTTTACCGTAATTCCCCTGTCAGCAATCATTTTTGGACAAATAGAACATCCCCCACAAGGATAAGATCCTTTGTTTACATGACCCGTCCTTAATTTTGTGGTGGGGCGTCTATAGTGGCTATTCGACAAATGATCTTTTAAATTTTTGGCCCTTCTTGCTATCACTTTGGGTCGTTCTTCGTTATTTCAGGAGCGTTTGAGTTCTCTAGGGAGAAAACGAGAGAAGAAGCCCTACAACCCCGGGTAAGATCCGACTCCAACACTATTAACTTAATCACCAAGTTTAACAACCAGTGGGGTGATATATATCGCATTCTAAACGCCAATTGGGGTATTCTAAGGAGTGAGCCCAAAATAAGATCCTTAATTGGGGAACGACCCAAAGTGATAGCAAGAAGGGCCAAAAATTTAAAAGATCATTTGTCGAATAGCCACTATAGACGCCCCACCACAAAATTAAGGACGGGTCATGTAAACAAAGGATCTTATCCTTGTGGGGGATGTTCTATTTGTCCAAAAATGATTGCTGACAGGGGAATTACGGTAAAACATTTGTCAACGCAGATACAATCTAAAGCGTACTTTAATTGCCGTTCACGCAATGTGGTTTACGCGCTGATCTGTGGGTGTGACAAAATCTACGTCGGACAAACAACGCAGGAGATACGACGTAGAACTCAACAACATTTGTCCAATATAGCCACAGCCAAATCGGACAAATCAAAAGGGAAGCAGATCACTTCAGTAGCATCACACTTTTTAGAGACCCATGCAGGCCTGGGAGCCTCCCTTAGGGTTATGGGCCTAGAGGGAGTAAGTACAAACATAAGGGGGGGTAGTGTTGTAGATGAACTCATGCGCCGAGAAGCAAGATGGATATATGAGTTGGGCAGTCTTGCCCCAGTGGGCCTTAACGAGGAGTTGTTATACTCAGGCTTCTACAAAAAGAAATAACCTGAGTGACACCTCCTAGTTAACTATGTCAAATAAACCTCATTCGTTGACCAATTTCTCCTTGCCCCCTTTCTCTGTGGGTACATACCAGTTGAGTGTATGTTATACATTGTTTTTTTTACCTAGTGCACATGTGCGTGGGTCTCTCTCTCTACCATTTTTTGTATGTGCTTTACCATTCTAGGGGTGATCAAGGAAATGATCTCTATGCAACGTGAAGTCAAGACCTCTGAAGGGCTGGAAGCCATCAACACAAGCTCTTAATATACCCCACAGTGGACGTCAAATCCCGGTCCTTTGTTCTCTTTTTTTTTTTTTTTTTTTTTTTTTTTTTTTTTTTATATAGGTGTTCTCCTTTATACAACATGGGGGACTACCATGATCATACAATACAAATGCACAGGGCCTTTTGTGTATGCAGGAAAACCAAATATTTTGATAAAAGGTTCTTATTATGGGCGTATGGAGGCCATTTTTGCTGACAATAGGTAGCCTAATATATGGAAACTACTTTTCCCTTATATGTCCCAAGGTTCTCGGTGACAAAATGTGGTTATGGTCCTGTAATTAAAACTTAGAGCCTGACTGTACTGGATTTGGTCCAGGTACCCCAATGTAAGAGTATACAGTGACTCTGAGGGTGTATATAGGCATGGGATTGAGACTTTACTATTTAGACCATATATGCAACTTAACACGCTTTCTATAGAGGTACAAAAAGGTATCATGAAACCGCATCCCTGATACGTAGGTACTGAAGTGAGTACCACTTGGTATATCCTTATTAGAATATAAGCACATATAAATAAGGGGAATTCGCAGTGCTGGACGCAAGCGCACAAATAAATTAATCTACAAATATCATTGTCATATGCGTACCTTACGTCTATGTAAGACAACACAATTATGTGTGTCTTCATTGCGCAAGCGCTGCTTTCTGCGCGACATAATACAGCTCAGCAATGCGCAGCCGCATGTGGATATGGGTCGTCGGTATTAGTAGGCGCAAGCGCATGAAGAAAGGGACAACTGCGCAGGCGCCATGTCACAGCATGACCCCCAATGATGCATTTCCGGGCTGCGGCCGCCAGCATGGACGCCACAAAAATACAAAGTGCTCTCACACCTGCCGTTCAGGTAAAACAAATTAAGATAGTTTAAATAGACATCACTGCACACATGAAATGCACTCACCTTGAGAAAGACACGGTGTGCGTGTCGGAACGCGTGGGTCTTGCGCTCTTCCATACACTGGCTGCACCGCTGCTATAAGGACCAGGGGGTGACTGTAGTGGACCGGTTAGGGTAAAGTATTGAGCCATTGCTGATCGTCTATCTGTGCCAATTGTGTGCTGTACCTGTCGGGTGACTTGATTCATGTATGAGCATCTCTATGGGTAAATTATCAGGTTGATCTGAGCAATGTATTCATATCACCATGTATCCTGACCATATTCATTATTGACAGGGTTTAGCACAAGTAGAAGGCTTTCTTTCAATCCATTCAGGCTCTCTTTACCCAATATGTATTTTCATAGAGTGTTTCACTTTTAAATCCAAAACAGCGCCTCCCTAATTGGGTTTAGTTCATCTGTGAATTTTCCTTTTGCTATCAGCATATGCAGCATTTGTATTTTTGTATTTGGTGCAAATAATAATTCATGGCCAGTTCACATATATATTATAGTATGGAAGATTGGAGTTCTCTATTTTGCAGAGTTACTTTTTAGATGTTTTTAATTGTGTGTTGCATTTTTTGTGTGTATAAATAAAATTTGATATATTTTGATAAGAATCAATTTGTGGAGTTCCAACCTTTGTTCTGCATGTACTTTTTTCTTATCTCATAAATAGTATATATACTACATGCATGGTAGTGAACCCGGAATATTCAATAGTATCTGGATGGTGCCCACTTAAAGCTTTTTCTTTAGTACATGCTGTTTTTTGATTCCTTGTTTAAGGGTCATTTCTCTTAGTGGAGGCACATTGGATAATTATACATAATGGATTTAAAAGCCAGAGAGGCAGCCTGGCAGGATCAAATGAGAGATATTTTTGGGACAGTGGATGGTGCGGCAGCTGCAAGCAGCAGCATGGGGGATGGGGAATTTCAAAATTTAACCTTGGAATTAACCAATTTGCATAAAAAATTAACCAAAACATGGTGGAATATGACAAGTCTGATTGAATATAAAAAACTAGAATTAGTACCACGGGGCCTTAGAGTTCAAATATTCCCGGCTTGGGAGGTAGATCAGGAGTTCAGGGCCACCTGGGAAGGAGGTCTACAGAGATGCTCATACATCATCATAGACATGCTGATAGATCAGGACAAATTGGTATTGACAAAAATAAAAGAAGATATAAAAAAGAGAGAACTAGAACTTGAGGCCTTTGACAGTAAAACTCAAATAGATCCCTTTAAGGTCCGACTAAAAGAAACAATTGACAAATATGAAAAGGACATCATTAGAGGGAAAAAAATTAAGTTCCAGCGAGACAAACTTGACAAAGAGAGACAGAGGATGTATAGATGGACACATCAAGGCAATGGGAGAACCTTTACCAAACCAATGGACAAAGGGGCGGGACCAAGCAAAATTGGAGCAGGACCCAGCCTTAGTAGTGATTTTTTATCAACAGACACGAGCGATCGAGAAAGCAGCATAGAAGGGGGCGAAGAAAACCAAAACACTCGCATAAAAAGAAATCGCAATCTGAGACAGTGGTCCCCGAGTTCGAAACGCATCACGCGCTTCAACAACAGGAAACGATTCTAGATACATACCACTCTAGGGCCAACATGGGTAATGACGCAAATGAATTTCGTATCATTAATCTTTCAACATACCAGTTATCGCCAATAGAAACCAAATTACTCACAAAGGGTTTGTCCTTCTCACCCATGAGTGGGTTGGACAAATTCGAATTAACTAAGGACCTCTATTTATTTTGTCGCCAACTGACGTTCAAAATGTTATATCATCAACCATCATTAATAGATGATCTACCGGACCTAGATAGACAGACCTTTAGGGATTTGTTGGATCTACTAATTGAAAACGATGGTGATCAGGGGAGAAGACGGTTTGGTGGCAGATTACCATCCCAAGCAACTCCCAAATTTTCCATGTTTCCAGCTATACAGATCTTCTTTGAAACAACATGTAATGATATTAAAAAACTCCACACAGATAAACATGGCCAAAACAACCTCACGAGGGAAGAAAGAAGGGCTTTATCGGCTTTGAAAAAGAATAACTCAATAGAAATTAAAGAATCGGACAAGGGAGGCAATATCGTACTATGGCCCAAAGAAATGTATCAACAGGAAGCAAAACGTCAATTGGACAATGTCTCACACTATCAAAAATTGCCAACAGATCCAACATCAATTTTCAAAAATCAGTTAGACAAATTAGTTACTAGGGCCTTCACCCAGGGCATTATAAATAAAAAGGAACGAGACTATCTAACAACAGATCATCCAATTGTCCCGACGCTTTACCTGGTGCCAAAAGTTCACAAGTCCACTGTTAGGCCACCAGGTAGACCCATAATCTCGGGGATGGGGGGGCTTTACGAGAAACCTTGTTCATATGTGGATTATTTTTTACAGCCGTTGGTGAAATCCCTAGACTCCTATGTGCGAGATTCCTCACACCTCATAGAAATTTGTGAGACCCTGGAAATTCCGAAGGACGCAATAGATGTGGAAGCCCTATATACGAATATTGGACACAATCTGGGTATGATAACAACATCTTATTTCCTAAATAAACAATCTACAGGGGATAGGGCCCATGACACATTTGTCCTGGAATTACTTAAAAGCGCTTGAAATACCTTAGAAGACGTCACTGCTTTGTGATTGGTCGCGTAGCGGTCACGCGACCGCTACGGACCAATCAGAGCGCAGTGACCTCATCTAAGGCCCTTCAAGCGCGCATTCTTAGGTACAACGGCTCCCGGTTACGGCGGTAAAGTCCAGGATGCGTCGGAGGGTGAGTATATCCCTATTTTTTATTTTAATTCTTTCTTTTACACATTGATATGGATCCCAGGGCCTGAAGGAGAGTTTCCTCTCCTTCAGACCCTGGGAACCATACAGGATACCGTCCGATACTTGGTGTCCCATTGACTTGTATTGGTATCGGGTATCGGTATCAGATTAAATCCGATACTTTGCCGGTATCGGCCGATACTTTCCGATACCGATACTTTCAAGTATCGGACGGTATCGCTCAACACTAGTGCTGTGATAATCTTATAAATGTGTTCCTGCTGTGTACTGTGTAATGGCTGTGTCTGACCATACAGGAATATGCTCTGGCCATACCACAGCTCCTGGGCAGGGGAGGAAGGAGAAGAGTATAAAGACAGGACAGCACAGGATCACAACTGATTCTCTCTGTAAGGCCTCTTTCACACTTCCGTCTTTAAGCTCCCGTCACAATTCGCCATTTTTTGAGAATGTAGGATCCTGCATTTTTTCATAGACTTGTATTAGCGATGGATGGCCATCCGTTTCATCTGTCTTTCACTGGATCCTGCATAAAAAAAGGTCCGTTGGGCAGAGAAAGCGTTCAGAGGAACGTTTTTTCTGCACGTCGGAAAATCGGTCGCTGCCTGCGAAAAGCAGGAATTCCGCCTTTTCAAAGAGAGCATGTGTGGAAGAATTTCCCGTCAAGGAAATTCTCTCTCACTCGCTCTCTTTCTCTTTTTACTATTGATGCAGGCCTATGCAGCATCAATAGTAACAAGAAATAATGTTAAAAATAATTTTAAAAAATAAAAAATCGCAATATTCTCACCTACCGGCATTCCCGTGCAGCGTCACCAATGCTCCCGGCAGCTAGCATTACTTCCTAGTAATACATTGTGAAATCTCGCGAGACGGCGACTTCTCACGAGATTTCGCAATGTATTACTAGGAACGCTAGCTGCCGGGAGCATCGCTGCGCGGGAACGCCGGTAGGTGGGAATACTGCGATTTTTTGTTATTTTTTTTAACCTGGTTTGTGTTGTATATGCGTTTTCGCAGTGAAATACCGCTGTGAAGACGCATACACAACAGGTGCACATAGCCTCGACGGGTCCGTAAGAAAAACGGGCCCAGTGCACACGTTTTCCACAATCTGCACAGGATCCGTCATTTCAACGTCTTGACGGATCCTGTGCAGATTTGGAAGACAGAAGTGTGAAAGAAGCCTAAGGCAAAACATTGTTTTTAAACAGGCAGGGAAATGAGAAAGAATCATCTGTGATCCCATGTTGTCCTGCCTGTATACTCATTTTCCTCAAAGAAAGAATAATTTGTGACCTCATGCTATCCTGTCTGTATCCATTATTTTGCTTCCTCCCCTCCCCAGGAGCTGTGGTATGACCAGACCATGTTCCTGTACGGTCAGACACAGCCATTACACAGTACACAGCAGGGGCACATTTATAAGATTATCTCAGCACAGGAACATTTTTTAACAAATGTGGAGCGCCCCCACTGCCGCAGGGCCGAGGGGTACCCGGTACCGGGCCTCTGTGTCTCAGTCCTGGGGTTGTCACGGTGGCTAGGCCCGGTCTGTGACCCTGCTGAGGGGCGTCCAGTGAAAGTTGGGAATGTGATGATGTTATGGTGCGGTGCAGGTCACGGTGAATAATGAGGACACCAAGTTGTAGTCTCTTTACCTCTTTACTGAAGGCTTCAGGATCCTCAGTCCGGAATACGGTCAACTGGGCTACCGGAGTCCGGCCGGTCTGATGGCACCTCCAGAGTTCCCTTTGCAGGTGGAAATCTGTGCCTACCTTCTATCGCTTGTGTGTTGTGGTCCTTCCCTGCTGTGCTTACGGGACAGTCCCCACAACTGTTGTGTCTGTTTCTGAAGTTCCCTCACAACTCGATGATGATGTTCTTCTTCGTCCCCCCCAGATGATATGGCTAGGACGCACCCGTATGATGGGTAGGCTCAGAGCTATTCCGGGACCCTAGAGTCGCCCCTCTCCAAATGTTGCCCCCTGTGTCTGCTTAGGTGATTTTGGGTGAGACAGCCCGCCTAGAACTGACTGTCCTGCCATAGGTTTGAAATAAGGCCTGGAGCTCAATACTTCCTCGGCGTTTCCGGACACCGGCTACGCGCCTCAGTAGGATGTTGCCTCGTCTTACAGCACAACTCCTACTGGTGTTTCTCCTTGTTGCATTGATCTCGTTTCTCACTCAGCACAATTTACCTCGCTTCTTGTTCTTTCTTGGGGTACCGCCGCGATGAAGTGCAGGCGCGGTCCCGTAACGTTCTTTCTGTTCGCTAGGCCTCTGTCAGGATCCCACCCCTGACAGGGACCCCCCTGAATCTTCCCCTGCAACACCCTCTGCCACAGGATGTTGCCTGGTTCCAACCCAGTCAGCTTCTGTCTAACTTCCTATCTAACCCCCAGTTTTACCAGATTGTGAGGAGTGGCCTAATACATAGCACCCTTAGCTCCCCCTGGAGGCCAGACTGTGAAGTGTATTGGTGTCTGTGATACCTGGTCAGGTGAACTCCTTCAGTGCCATCAGACGTACCATAGCCCCCCTTAGCGGCGGAGCCACAGTACTGCAACGACCAGGACTCTGGGGCGCTGCAAATGCACATATGGAAATTATTTTTATTCCAAGATCTATAGATTAAAATGTACTTTGTATGTGGGAAAGCACTTTTAAGGGGGCACAATATAGCTTATGCTGAAATACTAAGCAGTAGAATAGAATACTAAAATATTATTGTTAAATAGTGTTAAAGGTGTTTATCCATTTCAGAAAATAATAATAATAATCTTTATTTATATAGCGTCATCATATTCTGCAGCACTTTACAGTTTACCAGTTTCATACACAACAGTCATAAGTAATAACGTTAACAATAATACCATTATTAAAGCAAAATAGGACGACCCTGCTCGTGAGAGATTACAATCTACAATGAGGTGGGGGAGACACAAGGTACAGGTGCTTATTTATAATGATGGTCCAGCCATCTTGAGGGAGTGGAGGATATATAAAGGCTGAATGACCTAGTCACCAACCATTATTTGTGGTGCTGTTGGGTGCAGTGGTGTTTGATGGAGAGCTATTCTCAGATAGTGAATGGGCTACACACATACTTACACATAAAATTACTTTGATTAGGGAACATGATAGGCTGCTCTGAACAGATGTGCTTGAGAGAGCACCTAAAACTGTGCAAGCTGTGGATAGCCCTAAGTTCTTGGGGTAGAGCATTACAGAGGATTGGCGCAACATGGGAGAAGTCTTGGAGCAGGGAGTGGGAGGTATGGACTAGTGCAGAGTCATTTGCAAATGTCATTTGTAGAGTGTAATGAGTGGGTAGGCAGATAAACGGAAATGAGGGAGAAGATGTAGGGGGGTGCCGCACTGTGGAGAGCTTTGTTGGTGAGAACAAGTAGTTTGAATTGGATCCCATAATGAATGGGCAGCCAGTGCAACAACTGGTGAACAGCAGACACGTCTGAGTATCGATTAGCCAGATGGACAACCCTGGATGTTGCTTTAAGGATGGACAGGAGAGGGGAAAATAGAGTGAGGAGAAGGCCAATTAATAGAGCAATTACACTAGTCCAGGCTGGAGTGGATCAGGGCAACAGTGAGGATTTTTGATTGTTTCCATGGTGAGAAAAGGCATATTCCAGAGATGTTCTTTAGGTGTAAGCAGCAAGAGCAGGCAAGATATTGTATCTGGGAAGTGAAGGAAAGATTGATGTCTAACATAACACCCAGACAAAGCACCTGCTGCCGGGGTGCTATTATGGTGCCTCCCAGGGAAAGGGAGATGTCAGATTTAGGGAGGTTAGTAGACAGCAGGAGCAGACAAAGTTCAATTTTGGAAAGGTTGAGTTTCAGATAGGGAGTGGACACGATGTTGGAGACAGCGGACAGTCACTGGCGTTCTGCAGTACAGCTGGGGTAAGGTCAGGGGATGACTTGTATAGTTGGGTGTCATCGGCATAAAGATGGTACTGAAAGCCAAATCTGCTGATAGTCGTGTAGAGAAAGAAGAGAAGGGGGCCAAGGACTGAGCCCTGTGGGACCCCAATAGTGAGAAAAATAGGAGACGAAGTGGAGCCAGCGAGCGATTCACTGAAGTAGCAGTCAGAAACATAGGAAGAGAACAAGGAGAGAGCAGTGTCCTTAATGCCTATTGACAGGAGCATAGAGAGTAGGAGATGGAGATCAACATTTTGCTGTCAGAAAGTCATTGGTCACTTTGAGTGCAGTTTCTGTCAAATGTAGGGGCGGAAGCTGGACTGTGAAGGAGAGGGAGAGATTAAAGACTAGTTAGGTGAGTAGTGATGACTGGAGAGGGGGACTGGTGGAGATGTGAGGGAATGAGGTAGGTAGTGCATGTAGTTGGACAAGAAGAAGAGAGGAGTCTGGAGACTTCTCCTGTAATGGGATCAAATGTGGAGAGTGAGCTTGGGGAAATGCAGGGAGGAATGGGAGTCACAGCACTTGGTGGCTGGGAGCGGATTTCCTGATGGATATTATCTATTTTCTCTATAAAGTGGGAGTCCAGGTCATCAGCACAGATGTCTGTGATAGGGGCCTGTGCTTTCAGACTGAGAAGGGAGTGAAAGGTGTCAAAAAGTTTTTTGGGGTTGTTAGATAGTGAGGCGATCAGGGTGGTGTAGTAGGTCTGTTTGGTAAGGTGAGGGGCAGAATTATAGATCCTTAAGTTAAATTTGTAGTGGATGAAGTTTTCTGGTGTGCAAGTTTTCCTCCATAGGTGTTCAACACTCCTAGAGCATCGCTGGAGAAATCGAGTTTGCGATGTGAGCCAGGGTTGTTTTACTCTGTGTTTGGAGGTTCTGAGGGTGGGGGACGCTACTTGGTCAAGGGTGCTTCTGGGAGTGTCATTGTAATAGTGTACAGCCAGGTCAGGACAGGAAAAAGAGGAGATTGGGAACAGTGATGAATGTAGGGAGTCTGTGAGTGAATTAGTGCTAATGGCTTGTAAATTTCTGCAAGTGCAGTAGGTAGGAGTGTGCTGGGGTGGGGGAGGATTTGTGAGCATGAAGGAGAGAATATTGTGGTCAGAGAGGGGAAGGAGTGAGTTATCTAGATAGGAGATTGAACAGAGGCGGACAAAGACCAGATCAAGGGTGCTACAGTCTTTGTGTGTCTCAGAGGTTGAGAGCTGTGAGAGGCCGAGATAAGTGGTTAGTGATAGAAGCTGGGATGCAGATGTGGAAGTGGGGCTGTTAATGGGGATGTTAAAGTCTCCCAGGATTAGGGTTGGTAGTTCTGAGGAAGATTATTATTATTATGAAGTGAGGCAGCCAGGCAGAGAAATGGTCAAGGAATTGGGTGAGTGAGCCTGGGACGGTATATGACCGCTACTCTGAGGGAGAGGGGACAGAAAATCCTGATGGTGTGGACCTCAAAAGAAGGGAATGAGAGTGATGGAACTGGGGGATGACCTGGAAAGTGCATTGTGGGGACAGGAGTATGCCTACTCCACCACCAAATCTGTTTGTGGGTCTCGGGGAATGGGAGAATTGTAAGCCACCATGGGAAATGGAAGCAGGGGAGACAGTGTCAAAATCCTGAATCCAGGATTCGGTGAGGGCCAACAAATTAAGAGAGTTGCTCAGAAAGTAATTGTGCAGGAAAGGAAGCTTTTTGCATACAGACCGCAGATTCCAGAATGCACAGTTAAAAGAGGGAGATGAAGGAGTACAGCTAATGTTAATTAGGTTAGCAAGGTTTCGATGTGAGGTAGGGTAGGGGTTGAGGTTGGGGGATGGTGGACCAGGGTTGGGGGAGATATCCCCTGAAATCAGTAGGAGTAGAAAGATAAAGAGCAAGAATTTGTTAGAATTGTAAGAAGTGTTTTTGTGCGATGTGTTTGGGCAAGATGGGATGAGGTTTTTCAGGAAGGTGAGGCTGTACATAGGACAGGAAAGTATAGAGGGGCTGATGTGTATGAGTCGTGATGGAGATTGGATGGTGCCGTGAAAGAGGATGGCAAGGGAACACAGGAGGGTAGAAATAAAGCACATGGCTAAAAGAGACAGCAACGTGTGGGTTACCTGTCTCCTGCCCTGACTAACTGCCATGGATTAACTGCTTCTTCAAGATGCTTAGCTACTGGGATGGTTTGCTTAAGGGATGCGTGCATGCACCCCACATGCATGGCACCCCTTATAAAATCTT
This sequence comes from Ranitomeya variabilis, assembly GCF_051348905.1. Classification (NCBI taxonomy): domain Eukaryota; kingdom Metazoa; phylum Chordata; class Amphibia; order Anura; family Dendrobatidae; genus Ranitomeya; species Ranitomeya variabilis. The sequence continues at coordinate 652,224,297 of NC_135233.1, forward strand.
GATCCCTGGGGACAGTTTGTTATAAAAAGAAAAAATAAACATGCATTCCTTGCTTGATCCCCAAGTTCCTTGCTGAGCCTCTACTGCTGCTCCTGGTTTCCTCCAGAGTGAGCTCACTAACTCATGTAGATTGGATGCCCCACTCAGATCACTGACTGACTGCTGCGCTGTCTTCACGACATCAACATCACAGCCAGTACCAGACATTGGAAACAGTGGCAGAGACTCCATGGTGGACCCGGTGATGTGGGGTTTTTTTTATAACAAACTGTACCTGTGGACCAAAATTTTTTGAAACAGGGCAACCCCATTAACTCTATCTATAATATTGGTGCATTATAATGTTGACACTGGCATCCATTGTCTATCCATGCTATGATAGTGTGACATTGATAGTCAAATGTGGTACTCAATCCCATAAGGCGAATAGCTAAAGTATTAGATCCATGTGAATTAAGGTTTGTTTGCTATAATTAAAACTATAATTAAGTTTTATAATTGTCAAAAATTAGTGATCTCATATATTAGTTATAAATCAAAGTGTTATTTTTAGTTTTTGAAAAAAAAATGTGAAAAAGGATTTGCATAGAGGAATGTGTTATCTAAAGAAAAGTTAGTATGAAGACAAAGAGGCCCTGATTCATCAAGACCAGGATTTTTCATGCCAGTCTTGGTGAGAAGATGTGATGGAGTCAGACACTCTTGATTTATTAAGAGGTGCATGCCTCTTAACGAATAAGGAGTGTCAAACAAGTGATGCACTCCTCCATATGCATCTCGTACCTAATTTTACTCCAGTCCTCAACTGGAGTAAGATTTGTGCTGTAAAGAACGCCGACACTCTTTATGAATTTTAAGAACAGAGGTTGCTATGCGCCCTTCCCATTCCTCATGTGGTGCCAAAAGATTTGACAGTAGATTGCTCCTGAATTTCCCAACCCTAAATCTCTTGTGGATAACCTTGTAGCTTTAGCTTTAAGAACCCCTGAAGGAACACAAACAAAACCTATGGACTCCTCTTACATAATGAAAGTCGATTCCTTTGTGACAGCTTTTCCTTCCCAATGCAATGAAAAAACGCACCCATCAAACTCTGGCACCTACAGCATTATGAGAAGCTCAGCCATAGCATTAAACAGTACAGATAAATTGAAATTCATCATATTTGCAGCCAAAATGGAATGATCTTCCAGGAATAACACACTAAACATGAATTCAGGCGGCCAGTAATACTCTATCATACATGATCCACTGTGGATTTTAGCAGGCTTGGAGTCCTCATTTATAACAGATAAACAGTCTTCTATAGTGATCTGCTATAAGCTCTCATCAGACCCAGAATCCTCTGACAACATCTTTTTGGCCAACATGACAAGGATTTCTGCACCATTAGTATCGGGAACGTGCTTGGTAGATAATGATGTTTTGAAACGTGAGCAGATTTATAATGAACAAGCATTTTCTGTACAGTGTTTTGCAAGTATTAAGTGCCAAAATAGTGCTGCAACTAAGTGGAGAAGCTGGAGCAAGCTGTAATTGTGAAAATATGTTAAAGTAGAAGATAAACGACATGCAATAGGTTTCATAATTTGTAAATAAAAATACACGACTGAGCTTAGAGCCCATTTATCACCAGTAGTGTAAGACTCTTAGACTCCCAAAACCATAATCAATTCTAAATAGTGTACAGAGAAGCCTGCTGGTGTTAATAAACAGATCTGTTACCAGAGTCTCATTCACTCTACATGCAGGAGCTTTGAGACCACTTCACAAATATAACTATGGCAACGTTTCTTTTACCATGAACTGTCTGTGTTCATAATGATGGTACAGTGGATTTGCTATCTGTTCTGTGGCCATAATTTCAATTAAATCGTTTTTAAAAAAATCACCAATAAATACTAGAATAATATGCAATAATAATTTCATAGATTGAAAAAAGAGAGAATTTTCCATTTATTATGATTTTTATTATTTCCATTAACCCCTTCATGACCCAGCCTATTTTGGCCTTAATGACCTTGCCGTTTTTTGCAATTCTGACCAGTGTCCCTTTATGAGGTAATAACTCGGGAACGCTTCAACGGATTGTAGCGATTCTGAGATTGTTTTTTCGTGACATATTGGGCTTCATGTTAGTGGTAAATTTAGGTCGATAATTTCTGCGTTTATTTGTGAAAAAAATGGAAATTTGGCGAAAATTTTGAAAATTTTGTAATTTTCACATTTTGAATTTTCATTCTGTTAAACCAGAGAGTTATGTGACACAAAATAGTTAATAAATAACATTTACCACATGTTTACTTTACATCAGCACAATTTTGGAAACAACATTTTTTTTTGCTAGGAAGTTATAAGGGTTAAAATTTGACCAGTGATTTCTCATTTTTACAACAAAATTTACAAAACCATTTTTTTTAGGGACCACCTCACATTTGAAGTCAATTTGAGGGTTCTATATGGCTGAAAATACCCAAAAGTGACACCATTCTAAAAACTGCACCCCTCAAGGTGCTCAAAACCACATTCAAGAAGTTTATTAACCCTTCAGGTGTTTCACAGCAGCAGAAGCAACATGGAAGGAAAAAATGAACATTTAACTTTTTAGTCACAAAAATGATCTTTTAGCAACAATTTTTTTATTTTCCCAAGGGTAAAAGGAGAAACTGGACCACGAACGTTGTTGTCCAATTTGTTCTGAGTACGCTGATACCTCATATGTGGGGGTAAACCACTGTTTGGGCGCACGGCAGAACTCGGAAGGGAAGGAGCGCCATTTGACTTTTTGAATGAAAAATTGGCTCCAATCTTTAGCGGACACCATGTCGCGTTTGGAGAGCCCCCGTGTGCCTAAACATTGGAGCTCCCCCACAAGTGACCCCATTTTGGAAACTAGACCCCCCAAGGAACTTATCTAGAAGCATAGTGAGCACTTTAAACCCCCAGGTGCTTCACAAATTGATCCGTAAAAATGAAAAAGTACTTTTTTTTCACAAAAAAAATATTTTAGCCTCAATTTTTTAATTTTCACATGGGCAACAGGATAAAATGGATCCTAAAATTTGTTGGGCAATTTCTCCTGAGTACACTGATACCTCACATGTGGGGGTAAACCACTGTTTGGGCACATGGTAAGTCTCGGAAGGGAAGGAGCGCAATTTGACTTTTTGAATGAAAAATTATCTCCATCGTTAGCGGACACCATGTCGCGTTTGGAGAGCCCCTGTATGACTAAACATTGGAGCTTCCCCACAAGTGACCCCATTTTGGAAAGGAGACCCCCCAAGGAACTTATCTAGATGCATAGTGAGCACTTTAAACCCTCAGGTGCTTCACAAATTGATCCGTAAAAATGAAAAAGTACTTTTTTTTCACAAAAAAATTCTTTTAGCCTCAATTTTTTAATTTTCACATGGGCAACAGGATAAAATGGATCCTAAAATTTGTTGGGCAATTTCTCCTGAGTACGCCGATACCTCATATGTGGGGGTAAACCACTGTTTGGGCGCATGGCAAGGCTCGGAAGGGAAGGCGCGCCATTTGACTTTTTGAATGGAAAAGTAGCTCCAATCGTTAGCGGACACCATGTCGCGTTTGGAGAGCCCCTGTGTGCCTAAACATTGGAGCTCCCCCACAAGTGACCCCATTTTGGAAACTAGACCCCCCAAGGAACTTATCTAGATGCATAGTGAGCACTTTAAACCAACAAGTGCTTCACAGAAGTTTATAACGCAGAGCCGTGAAAATAAAAAATAATTTTTCTTTCCTCAAAAATGATTTTTAGCCCAGAATTTTTTATTTTCCCAAGGGTAACAGGAGAAATTGGACCCCAAATGTTGTTGTCCAGTTTGTCCTGAGTACGATGATACCCCATATGTGGGGGTAAACCACTGTTTGGGTGCACGGCAGGGCTTGGAAGGGAAGGCACGCCATTTGGCTTTTTGAATGGAAAATTAGCTCCAATCATTAGCGGACACCATGTCGCGTTTGGAGAGCCCCTGTGTGCCTAAACATTGGAGCTTCCCCATAAGTGACCCCATTTTGGAAACTAGACCTCCCAAGGAACTAATCTAGATGTGTGGTGAGCACTTTGAACCCCCAAGTGCTTCACAGAAGTTTATAACGCAGAGCCGTGAAAATAAAAAATAATTTTTCTTTCCTCAAAAATGATTTTTAGCCCAGAATTTTTTATTTTCCCAAGGGTAACAGGAGAAATTGGACCCCAAATGTTGTTGTCCAGTTTGTCCTGAGTACGATGATACCCCATATGTGGGGGTAAACCACTGTTTGGGCACATGCCGGGGCTTGGAAGTGAAGTAGTGATGTTTTGAAATGCAGACTTTGATGGAATGCTCTGCGGGCATCACGTTGCGTTTGCAGAGCCCCTGATGTGCCTAAACAGTAGAAACCCCCCACAAGTGACCCTATTTTGGAAACTAAACCCCCAAGGGAACTTATCTAGATGTGTGGTGAGCACTTTGAACCTCTAAGTGCTTCACAGAAGTTTATAACGCAGAGCCGTGAAAATAATAAATACGTTTTCTTTCCTCAAAAAAATTTTTTTAGCCCTGATTTTTTTTATTTTCCCAAGGGTAACAGGAGAAATTTGACCCCAAGAGTTGTTGTCCAGTTTCTCCTGAGTACGGTGATACCCCATATGTGGGGGTAAACCACTGTTTGGGCACATGCCGGAGCTCGGAAGTGAAGTAGTGACGTTTTGAAATGCAGACTTTGATGGAATGCTCTGCGGGCATCACGTTGCGTTTGCAGAGCCCCTGATGTGCCTAAACAGTAGAAACTCCCCACAAGTGACCCCATTTTGGAAACTAAACCCCCAAGGGAACTTATCTAGATGTGTGGTTAGCACTTTGAACCCCCAAGTGCTTCACAGAAGTTTATAACGCAGAGCCGTGAAAATAAAAAATCATTTTTCTTTCCTCAAAAATAATTTTTTAGCCCGCAATTTTTTATTTTCCCAAGGGTTACAGGAGAAATTGGACCCCAAAAGTTGTTGATCAGTTTCTCCTGAGTACGCTGGTACCCCATATGTGGGGGTAAAGCACTGTTTGGGCACACGTCGGGGCTCGGAAGGGAGAGAGCACCATTTTACTTTTTCAACGCAAGATTGGCTGGAATCAATGGTGGCGCCGTGTCGCGTTTGGAGACCCCCTGATGTGCCTAAAAAGTGGAAACCCCTCAATTCTAACTCCAACACTAACCCCAACACACCCCTAACTCTAATCCCAACCCTAACCACAACCCTAACCCCAACACACCCCTAACCCTAGTCTTACCCCTAATTCCAACCCTAAGGCTATGTGCTCACGTTGCGGATTTGTGTGGATTTTTCTGCAGTTTTTGAAAAATCTGCAGGTAAAACGCACTGCGCTTTACCTGCGGATTTACCGCGGATTTCCAGTGTTTTTTGTGTGGATTTCACTTGCGGATTCCTATTATGGAGCAGGTGTAAAACGCTGCGGAATTGCACAAAGAATTGACATGCTGCGGAAAATACAACGCAGCGTTTCCGCGCTGTATTTTCCGCACCATGGGCACAGCGGATTTGGTTTTCCATAGGTTTACGTGGTACTGTAAACGTGATGGAAAACTGATACGAATCCGCAGCGACCAATCCGCTGCGGATCCGCAGCCAAATCCGCACCGTGTGCACATAGCCTAATTCTAACCCTAATTCTAACCCTAAGTGCAACCCTAGCCCTAAGTGCAACCCTAGCCCTAAGTGCAACCCTAAGTGCAACCCTAGCCCTAAGTGCAACCCTAAGTGCAACCCTAGCCCTAAGTGCAACCCTAAGTGCAACCCTAAGTGCAACCCTAGCCCTAAGTGCAACCCTAAGTGCAACCCTAAGTGCAACCCTAAGTGCAACCCTAGCCCTAAGTGCAACCCTAAGTGCAACCCTAAGTGCAACCCTAGCCCTAAGTGCAACCCTAAGTGCAACCCTAAGTGCAACCCTAAGTGCAACCCTAGCCCTAAGTGCAACCCTAAGTGCAACCCTAAGTGCAACCCTAAGTGCAACCCTAGCCCTAAGTGCAACCCTAGCCCTAAGTGCAACCCTAAGTGCAACCCTAGCCCTAAGTGCAACCCTAAGTGCAATCCTAAGTGCAACCCTAGCCCTAAGTGCAACCCTAAGTGCAACCCTAAGTGCAACCCTAAGTGCAACCCTAGCCCTAAGTGCAACCCTAGCCCTAAGTGCAACCCTAAGTGCAACCCTAAGTGCAACCCTACCCCTAACCCTAACCCTACCCCTAACCCTACCCCTAACCCTAACCGAAAAACTAAAATAATTATATTTTCTGTATTTTATTATTATCCCTACCTATGGGGGTGATAAAGGGGGTGATTTATTTACTATTTTTTTTATTTTGATCGCTGTGATAGAACTTATCACAGCGACCAAAATGTGCAGGAACGAATCTGCCGGCTGTCAGATTCGGCGGGCGTACTGCTCATGCGCCCGCCATTTTCCAAGATGGCGGCGCCCATGAAGCAGACGGCCGGACACCGGGAGGGACATCGGAGCTAGGTAAGTATGGGGGGGTGGGACCGGAACACGGGGGGGGGGATCGGAGGACCTGGGGAGCGGACAGGAGGACCGGGGGAGCCGACAGGAGGGAGGAGGGGAGCGGAACGGACATCGGGGCAAAAAGGACGACTGGGGGGGCGATCGGTGGGCTGGGGTGGGGGCAGATCGGGGTCTCCAGCCATGGCAGATGCTATTGCAGCATCGGCCATGGCTGGATTGTAATATTTCACCATTTTCATAGGTGAAATATTACAAATCGCTCTGATTGGCAGTTTCACTTTCAACAGCCAATCAGAGCGATCGTAGCCACGGGGGGGTTAAGCCACCCCCCCTGGGCTGAAGTACCACTCCCCCTGTCTCTGCAGATCGGGTAAAATGGGAGTTAACCCCTTCACCCGATCTGCAGGGACGCGATCATTCTGTGACACAGCATATGCGTCACAGGTCGGGAAGGCACCGACTTTCATGACGCATACGCTGTGTCACAGGTCGGGAAGGGGTTAAGTCAGAAATAAAAACTTAAACACATAAAGTGTCAATAGGTTAGGAAACTGGTAATGCTGGTATAATGTGAAAATAATAACTTTAGTATTTAAATATATATAAATATACAGTACAGACCAAAAGTTTGGACACACCTTCTCATTTAAAGATTTTTCTGTATTTTCATGACTATGAAAATTGTACATTCACACTGAAGGCATCAAAACTATGAATTAACACATGTGGAATTATATACTTAACAAAAAAGTGTGAAACAACTGAAATTATGTCTTATATTCTAGGTTCTTCAAAGTAGCCACCTTTTGCTTTGATGACTGCTTTGCACACTCTTGGCATTCTCTTGATGAGCTTCAAGAGGTAGTCACCGGAAATGGTTTTCACTTCACAGGTGTGCCCTGTCAGGTTTAATAAGTGGGATTTCTTGCCTTATAAATGGAGTTGGGACCAGCAAAGCACCCCCACACCATCACACCTCCTCCTCCATGCTTCACCATGGGAACCAGTCCATCCATTCACCTTTTCTGCGTTGCAAAAAGATACAGTGGTTGGAACCAAAGATCTCAAATTTGGACTCATCAGACCAAAGCACAGATTTCCACTGGTCTAATGTCCATTCCTTGTGTTCTTTAGCCCAAACAAGTCTCTTCTGCTTGTTGCCTGTCCTTAGCAGTGGTTTCCTAGCAGCTATTTTACCATGAAGGCCTGCTGTACAAAGTCTCCTCTTAACAGTTGTTGTAGAGATGTGTCTGCTGCTAGAACTCTGTGTGACATTGACCTGTTCTCTAATCTGAGCTGCTGTTAACCCACGATTTCTGAGGCTGGTGACTCGGATAAACTTATCCTCAGAAGCAGAGGTGACTCTTGGTCTTCCTTTCCTGGGGCGGTCCTCATGTGAGCCAGTTTCTTTGTAGTGCTTGATGGTTTTTGCAACTGCACTTGAGGACACTTTCAAAGTTTTCCCAATTTTTCGGACTGACTGACCTTAATTTTTTAAAGTAATGATGGCCACTCGTTTTTCTTTACTTAGCTGCTTTTTTCTTGCCATAATACAAATTCTAACAGTCTGTTCATTTATAAGGCAAGAAATCCCACTTATTAAACCTAGAATATAAGACATAATTTCAGTTGTTTCACACTTTTTTGTTAAGTATATAATTCCACGTGTTAATTCATAGTTTTGATGCCTTCAGTGTGAATGTACAATTATTATAGCCATGAAAATACAGAAAAATCTTTAAATGAGAAGATGTGTCCAAACTTTTGGTCTGTACTATATATATATATATTTACTATAATTACATTCTTCAGGCAATGTAATATGACAATGAAAATTGTGGGAATAAAAGGGTACATAAATAGAGATCAGGAACAGATCAGTTACTTGAATTAAAATATTCCAAAAACAGGGTCTAAACACGACGCAGGGTGAGAAGGTATTAAGAGGCACAGCATGCAGGAGCAGACAAGAGTGTGATCTATGGGATACCAAGACCAGTGTCCAAGAGCAAGCCTCAAAGTGAACCTGGACATGCTGAAAGTAGCCACCTGTTGTGAATTTGGATTCTGGGCTCCCCCGGTGGCTACTGGTGGAATTGAACTTGTGTCATCATCTTCCCTGTTCACCTGTTCTCATCAGATCTGGGTGTCGCTATATAACCTGGCTTCTCTGTTAGTTGCTTGCCGGTCAACAATGTTATCAGAAGCCTCTCTGTGCTTGTTCCTGCTCCCAGACATCTACTAGATAAGTTGGACTTTCGTCCTTGTTTGTTTTTGTTTTTTGGTTCCAGTTCACAGCTGCAGTTTCGTTACTGTGTCTGGAAAGCTCTTGTTGATCAGGAATTGCCACTCTGGTATTATGAGTTAATGCCAGAGTCCTAAAGTAATTTCTGGATGGTGTTTTGTTAGGGTTTTCTACTGACCATGAAAGTGTGCTTTCTGTCTTCTGCTATCTAGAAAGCGGACCTCAAATTTGCTAAAACTATTTTCCTGCTGCGTTTGTTATTTCATCTAAAATCACCGCCAATATATGTGGGGGGCCTCTGTCTCCTTTTTGGGCATTTCTCTAGAGGTGAGTCAGGTCTTATATTTCCCTCTGCTAGCATTATTTAGTTCTCCGGCCGGCGCTGGGCATATAGGGATAAAAAGTAGGACATGCTACCTGGCTACTTCTAGTTGTGCGGTAGGTTTAGTTCATGGTCAGTACAGTTACCATCTTCCAAGAGCTTGTTCCTATATAGGCTTATGCTAGTTCTCTGGCCATGGAGATCATGACAGTTTGACCGGCCCACTAAAGGGTTAAAATCCTTGGCTGAGAAAGGAGAGAAATAAGAAGTCTGCTGAGAGTTTTTTTTTTTTTTTTTTGTGCTCTTAATTGGATCACTTGCCAGTCTGTCTATGCTGCAGTCTTTCTTTTTTTTTTCTCTCCTTCTAATCTTTGAATGGCTCTGTGTTCACCTGTCTATAATGGATCTTCAGAGTGTAACTGCAGGTTTGAATAATCTCGCCACGAAAGTACAAAGTTTGCAAGATTTTGTTGTTCATGCTCCGGTATCAGAGCCGAGAATTCCTTTGCCGGAATTCTTCTCAGGGAATAGATCTGGCTTTCAGAATTTTAGAAATAATTGCAAGTTATTTTTGTCCCTGAAATCTCGTTCTGCTGGAGACCCTGCACAGCAGGTTGGGATTGTGATTTCCTTGCTCCGCGGCGACCCTCAAGACTGGGCTTTTTCATTGGCACCAGGGGATCCTGCGTTGCGCAATGTGGATGCGTTTTTTCTGGCCTTGGGGTTGCTCTATGAGGAACCTCATTTGGAACTTCAGGCAGAAAAAACTTTGATGTCCCTATCGCAGGGGCAAGATGAAGCTGAAATTTACTGCCAAAGATTCCGTAAATGGTCTGTGCTTACTCAGTGGAATGAGTGTGCCTTGGCGGCTACTTTCAGAGAGGGTCTCTCTGATGCCATTAAGGATGTTATGGTGGGGTTCCCTGTGCCTGCGGGTCTGAATGAGTCCATGACAATGGCCATTCAGATCGATAGGCGTCTGCGGGAGCGCAAACCAGTGCACCATCTGGCGGTGTCCACTGAGAAGACGCCAGAAAGCATGCAGTGTGATAGAATTCTGTCCAGAAGCGAGCGGCAGAATTTTAGACGGAAAAATGGGTTGTGTTTCTATTGTGGGGATTCTACTCATGTTATATCAGCATGCTCTAAGCGTACTAAAAAGCTTGATAAATCCGTTTCCATTGGCACTTTACAGTCTAAATTTATTTTGTCTGTGACCCTGATTTGCTCTTTGTCATCTATTACCACGGACGCCTATATCGACTCTGGCGCCGCTTTGAGTCTTATGGATTGGTCCTTTGCCAATCGTTGTGGGTATGATTTAGAGCCTTTGGAGACTCTTATTCCTCTGAAGGGGATTGACTCCACCCCATTGGCTAATAATAAACCACAATACTGGACACAAGTAACTATGCGTATTAATCCGGATCACCAGGAGACTATTCGTTTTCTGGTGCTGTATAATCTACATGATGATTTGGTGCTAGGATTGCCATGGCTGCAGTCTCACAACCCAGTCCTTGACTGGAGAGCTATGTCTGTGTTGAGCTGGGGATGTAGGGGGACTCATGGGGACGTACCTTTGGTTTCCATTTCATCATCTATTCCCTCTGAAATCCCTGAGTTCCTGTCTGATTATCGTGACGTCTTTGAAGAACCCAAGCTGGGTTCACTACCTCCGCACCGTGAGTGCGATTGTGCTATAGATTTAATTCCGGGTAGTAAATACCCAAAGGGTCGTTTATTTAATCTGTCTGTGCCTGAACATGCTGCTATGCGAGAATATATAAAGGAGTCCTTGGAAAAGGGACATATTCGTCCATCGTCATCTCCCTTAGGAGCCGGTTTTTTCTTTGTGTCAAAAAAAGACGGCTCTTTGAGACCATGTATTGATTATCGGCTTTTGAATAAAATCACGGTTAAATATCAATACCCATTGCCGTTGCTGACTGATTTGTTTGCTCGCATAAAGGGGGCCAAGTGGTTCTCTAAGATTGATCTCCGTGGGGCGTATAATTTGGTGCGGATCAGGCAGGGGGATGAGTGGAAAACCGCATTTAATACGCCCGAGGGCCACTTTGAGTATTTGGTGATGCCTTTTGGTCTTTCTAATGCCCCTTCAGTCTTCCAGTCCTTTATGCATGATATTTTCCGCGATTTTTTGGATAAATTTATGATAGTGTATCTGGATGATATTCTGATTTTTTCGGATGACTGGGACTCTCATGTTCAGCAAGTTAAGAGGGTTTTTCAGGTTTTGCGGTCTAGTTCTCTGTGTGTCAAGGGTTCTAAGTGCGTATTTGGGGTTCAGAGAATTTCCTTTTTGGGATATATTTTTTCTCCCTCTTCCATTGAGATGGATCCTGTCAAGGTTCAAGCTATTTGTGATTGGACGCAGCCCTCTTCTCTTAAGAGTCTTCAGAAATTTTTGGGCTTTGCCAACTTTTATCGTCGATTTATTTCTGGTTTTTCGGATGTCGTTAAGCCATTGACCGATTTGACTAGACAGGGTGCTGATGTTGCTAATTGGTCCCCTGATGCTGTGGAGGCCTTTCAGGAGCTTAAGCGCCGTTTTTCTTCTGCCCCTGTGTTGCGTCAGCCTGATGTGGCTCTTCCTTTTCAGGTTGAGGTCGACGCTTCTGAGATCGGAGCTGGGGCAGTGTTGTCGCAGAAAAGTTCTGACTGCTCCGTGATGAGGCCTTGTGCCTTCTTTTCCCGTAAATTTTCGCCCGCTGAGCGGAATTATGATGTTGGGAATCGGGAGCTTTTGGCCATGAAGTGGGCGTTTGAGGAGTGGCGCCATTGGCTTGAGGGGGCCAGACATCAGGTGGTGGTATTGACTGACCACAAAAATTTGATTTATCTTGAGACCGCCAGGCGCCTGAATCCTAGACAGGCGCGCTGGTCATTATTTTTTTCTCGGTTTAATTTTGTGGTGTCATACCTACCGGGTTCTAAGAATGTTAAGGCGGATGCCCTTTCTAGGAGTTTTGAGCCTGATTCACCCGGCAACTCTGAGCCCACAGGTATCCTTAAGGATGGAGTTATTTTGTCAGCCGTTTCTCCAGACCTGCGGCGGGCCTTGCAGGAGTTTCAGGCGGATAGACCGGATCGTTGTCCGCCTGATAGGCTGTTTGTTCCTGATGATTGGACCAGTAGAGTCATCTCTGAGGTGCATTCTTCTGCATTGGCAGGTCATCCTGGAATTTTTGGTACCAGGGATTTGGTGGCAAGATCCTTCTGGTGGCCTTCCCTGTCACGAGATGTGCGAGGCTTTGTGCAGTCTTGTGACGTTTGTGCTCGGGCCAAGCCTTGTTGTTCTCGGGCTAGTGGATTATTGTTGCCCTTGCCTATTCCTAAGAGGCCTTGGACGCACATCTCGATGGATTTTATTTCAGATCTGCCTGTTTCCCAGAAGATGTCTGTCATCTGGGTGGTGTGTGACCGTTTTTCTAAGATGGTCCATTTGGTTCCCCTGCCCAAATTGCCTTCTTCTTCCGAGTTGGTTCCCCTGTTTTTTCAAAATGTTGTTCGTTTGCATGGTATTCCTGAGAATATCGTTTCTGACAGAGGAACCCAATTTGTGTCTAGATTTTGGCGGGCATTCTGTGCTAGGATGGGCATAGATTTGTCTTTTTCGTCTGCTTTTCACCCTCAGACTAATGGCCAGACCGAGCGGACTAATCAGACCCTGGAGACATATCTGAGGTGTTTTGTGTCTGCTGACCAGGATGATTGGGTTGCTTTTTTGCCATTGGCGGAGTTCGCCCTCAATAATCGGGCCAGCTCTGCCACCTTGGTGTCCCCGTTTTTCTGTAATTCGGGGTTCCATCCTCGATTTTCCTCCGGTCAGGTGGAATCCTCGGATTGTCCTGGAGTGGATGCGGTGGTGGAGAGATTGCATCATATCTGGGGGCAGGTGATGGACAATTTGAAGTTGTCCCAGGAGAAGACTCAGCTTTTTGCCAACCGTCACCGTCGTGTTGGTCCTCGGCTTTGTGTTGGAGATTTGGTGTGGTTGTCTTCTCGTTTTGTCCCTATGAGGGTCTCATCTCCTAAGTTTAAGCCTCGGTTCATCGGTCCGTATAAAATATTGGAGATTCTTAACCCTGTTTCCTTCCGTTTAGACCTCCCTGCATCCTTTTCTATTCATAACGTTTTTCATCGGTCGTTATTGCGCAGGTATGAGGCACCGGTTGTGCCTTCCGTTGAGCCTCCTGCTCCGGTGTTGGTTGAGGGTGAGTTGGAGTACGTTGTGGAGAAAATCCTAGACTCCCGTGTTTCCAGACGGAGACTCCAGTATCTGGTCAAGTGGAAGGGATACGGCCAGGAGGATAATTCTTGGGTCACTGCATCTGATGTTCATGCCTCCGATCTGGTTCGTGCCTTTCATAGGGCCCATCCTGATCGCCCTGGTGGTTCTGGTGAGGGTTCGGTGCCCCCTCCTTGAGGGGGGGGTACTGTTGTGAATTTGGATTCTGGGCTCCCCCGGTGGCTACTGGTGGAATTGAACTTGTGTCATCATCTTCCCTGTTCACCTGTTCTCATCAGATCTGGGTGTCGCTATATAACCTGGCTTCTCTGTTAGTTGCTTGCCGGTCAACAATGTTATCAGAAGCCTCTCTGTGCTTGTTCCTGCTCCCAGACATCTACTAGATAAGTTGGACTTTCGTCCTTGTTTGTTTTTGTTTTTTGGTTCCAGTTCACAGCTGCAGTTTCGTTACTGTGTCTGGAAAGCTCTTGTTGATCAGGAATTGCCACTCTGGTATTATGAGTTAATGCCAGAGTCCTAAAGTAATTTCTGGATGGTGTTTTGTTAGGGTTTTCTACTGACCATGAAAGTGTGCTTTCTGTCTTCTGCTATCTAGAAAGCGGACCTCAAATTTGCTAAAACTATTTTCCTGCTGCGTTTGTTATTTCATCTAAAATCACCGCCAATATATGTGGGGGGCCTCTGTCTCCTTTTTGGGCATTTCTCTAGAGGTGAGTCAGGTCTTATATTTCCCTCTGCTAGCATTATTTAGTTCTCCGGCCGGCGCTGGGCATATAGGGATAAAAAGTAGGACATGCTACCTGGCTACTTCTAGTTGTGCGGTAGGTTTAGTTCATGGTCAGTACAGTTACCATCTTCCAAGAGCTTGTTCCTATATAGGCTTATGCTAGTTCTCTGGCCATGGAGATCATGACAGCCACCCATGGTAGACCTTAGATGGAAACAGGTGAAACCTAAAGCGGTCAGTGATGAAAACCTGAAGATTATTTAGACAGGAAACAAGAACTGACCTTAGAAAGGATTATGAAGTACTAGGCAGAGATGCCAGAAAATGACATTAGACAGGCCCAGGAGGTATCTCTCACCAGAGAAGATCTTACTGTTACTTAACTAGAGTCATGGAGTGTGGTCTTTCCGTATGGGATGAACAAATTCTGATTTTGGATAGGTACTAAACTGTGCCATGGTGGTGCTCAGGCAACATTGCCTACTTAAATCCTTAACACTATCACATGAGCTCTCTCCACATGTAGAAGATACCAGCTAAATTAAATAGCCGACATCTGTTTATAACACATTCAGCTCAGCTCTCACCAAGGATAAAAACCATTTAAACGTAGTTGTCAGTCTCTGACAGTGGTATGAAAATGGAACACGCATTGCTACTTGTGCTTACCAGCCTGTGACACGATTGCAGGGCGCCAATAGGTTTATATGGCAGGCTGATCCTGCTTGAGGCCTCCTTCACTGCCATGTTGGCACTCCTCTGATGCTCAGCTACAGCAGCATGTAAAAGATTTGGCACCCTTTGTCAAAATTATTGTTATTGTGAACAGTTAAGCAAGTTGAACAAATAATTATGCAAATTACATTTTTCTCGGATTTTCCTAAATGGTCAGTACAAAGGACAGTCAGGCTAATAAAAGTCATCACCCGTTAGAGTATACATCAAATTTTATTGAAGAAACCTCCCAATGATAACAGTATAATCTCCAAAATGAATAAAACCTCAAAATGCACTGTTCCAAATTATTAGGCACAGTAGAATTTCTAAACATTTGATATGTTGAACTGAAAATGCTCATTTGGGGAATTTGCATTTTGCAGCATTAGAAGGTCACATTCACTGAACAAAAAAGCTATTTAACTCCAAAACATCCTAACAGGCCAAGTTACATTTTAACATAGGGAATCCTTCTTTGATATCACCTTCACAATTCTTGCATCCATTGAACTTGCGAGTTTTTAGAAAGTTTCTACTTTTATTTATTTTCATGAAGTCAGAATAGCCTCCCAGAGCTGCTGTTTTAATGTGAACTGCCTCCCACCCTCATAGATCTTTTGCTTGATGATACTCCAAAGGTTCTCTGTAGGGATGAGGTTAGGGGAAGATGGTGGCCACACAATGAGTTTGTCTCCTTTTATGTCCATAGCAGCCAATGACTCAGAGATATTCTTTGCAGCATGAAATGGTGCATTGTCATGCATGAAGATGATTTTGCTCCTGAAGGCACATTTCTGCTTTTTATACCATGGAAAAAAGTTGTCAGTCAGAAACATTATATAATTTGCAGAGGTCATTTTCACACCTTCATGAACCTTAAAGGGCCCTACCAGCTGTTTCCCCATGATTCCGGCCCAAAACATGACTCTTCCACCTCCTTGATGATGTCACAGCCTTGTTGGGACATGGTGGCCATCCACCAACCATCCACTACTCCATCCATCTGAACCATCCAGGGTTGCTCGACACTCATCAGTAAACAAGACTGTTTGAAAATTAGTCTTTATGTATGTCTGGGCCCACTGCAATCGTTTCTGCTTGTGAACACTGTTTTGGGGTGGCCGAATAGTTTATGCACCACAGAAAGCCTTTGAAGGATCCTACACCTTGAGGTTCAAGGGACTGCAGAGGCACCAGCAGCTTAAAATAACTGTTTGCTGCTTTGTAATGGTATTTTGGCAGCTGCTCTCTTAATCCAATGAATTTGTCTGGCAGAAACCTTCCTCATTTTGCCTTTATCTGCATGAACTCTGTCTGTGCTCTGTTTCAGTAACAAATCTCATCACAGTATGATGATCACTCTTAAGTTTCCATGAAAAATCTAATTTTTTCATACCTTGTCCAAGGCATTGCAGTATTTAACGCTTTTCAGCAGCAGAGAGATCCTTTTTATTTCCCATATTGCTTGAAACCTGTGGCCTGCTTAATAATATGGAGCATCATTTTTAAGTAGTTTTTCTTTAATTAGAATCACCTGGAAAACTAATTATCACATGTGTTTAAGATTGATTTCAGTGATCCATTGAGCCCTGAGACACAATATTATCCACGAGTTTATTTGAAAAACAAAACAATTAAATCTTTATGACACTTAAATCCAATTTTCATAATAATTTGGAACACTGTGCAATGACCCCATATAATGCTCATAATGCTCCATACAGTATAATGGCCCTATATATTGCTCCATACAGAATAAATGGCCACAGACAGTGCTCCATTTGGTATAATGGGTCCCATATAGTGTTCGATACATAAAAAAAATCAAATACACACCACTCCTCGTTCCCCGCAGCTCTGTTCTCAGTGTCTTCTGGCACTCTGCACTGCCTGGCAGAGGGCACACAGTAGTGATGTTATTGCGCTTTCTTCCCTGCATCGTCACAGAGAGTCAGAAGATGCTGAAGATACTGAAACTGCAGGGAACAGGTAGAGGTGAGTATTTGAGGAAGGCAGATGCCAGCGCTGGCACTGGGCTCCTCCAACCTATGGGCCCCATAGCATGCTAGTGCCCCTGACGGCGAGTGGCCCCAGAATTCGTCCAGATCCCCGGAACTTGTCCGTGTGCACCAGGTGATGACGACAGCTCTGTTGCCTACCATTAAGCATGGGTGTGGATCAATCATACTTTGGGGTTGTGTTGCAGCCAATGGCATGGGGAAGAAGGAGAATGCTGGAATAGGGAGTGGGGAGTACAGTGCTGGCAGTTCTGTTCCATGAAAAATTCACCCTTGGAGAGTCAAAATGCATAAAGTAGGATAAGAAAGTGTCCCCTAATCTTTATACATTTTATTCTTCTTATTGATAGACATTTTATATACATTAAATTAAGAAAATAAAATGCATGAAATATGGCACAAAAAGTATTTGTCTCAGTATGTGGAGACACAAAAATATTTTTTTGTGTAAAATGTATCTTTAATTGTGCAAAAGTGCTAAAATCTCCTCTTATTTGGCATTGCCATATTTGTAAAAACCTGAAGAACAAAATTACCTTTTTATTTTTAACACACAGTAAACACACAGTAAACTGTGTGAATTAAAATAATAAAAATCCCTTCCTAATTCTAAAATAAAGACAGCAACTTTTCATCTGTTAAAATTTGAAGTCACCTACCCATATGTTGGGGTCTTTTAAATCACTGGCACATTTTAATCTATAGACTTCTGACATATAAATCTTGAAATTATGTTATTCCATGAATATAAATATTGTACGTGCTGTATACACATGAATACATTTTTATTCTTTTTTTCTTTAAAACTCAGGTAATTCAGTTCAAAGTTATGTGACATTTTGAGGTTGAAAATGTTGAACCATAGTTATTAGTCATTATTTTAAGTCATATATAATAGGTGGGTGACTTCTGAATTTCTTTCCTGATTCATGCCTGTAAATAAGGGTACAATAATGTAAAGTGAAGTTTCCTAAAGAAATTATGTAGCTATTAAAAGTAATCTCTTGTTTTGTAAACAGATTTTTTCTCCAACTTGGCAAACAAAGATTTCTCACAAAGCTGTAGCAAAACTGAGCAGATGTAATCCATCAGCATTTAGAGCCTTGGACTAGATGAGCATATTATTAAAGTAAACTAAATTTAGTTTGCCACAAATTTCACAAAATAAATTCTGATTTTCTTGAGTCCAAGCTTTTTTTGTGATTTGTTTCAGGTGAATTCAGCAAAATGTCATGTTGCATGTTCTATTTTGGCATTTTCACTCTGCCCCTGGACTCCTAGTATCTGCTGGGCTTCTGATGGTGGGTGGGAGCTGCATGGCCATGAGGGAGCTGTACAGAGGACCGGACAGGGCTGCAGCAGCAGAATAGGTGGGCAGAAGGTTTTAGGGTTTTTTCAATCTATATTTGTTATGCTTTGGATAGATCTAGAGCATAATATGATTTTTGATGCCAATAAAATTTTCTGGAAAAACTTCAAGAGGACTGCCAAATTCAAATTTCAGCATATCTGCTCATCAGTAGATTAAGGAATGCTCCACAAAATAAAAGAGGGATTTTGAAAGGAGCCTTTAAACTTAAGGTCTAGAAGTTCTGGTTCCAGAGGACAAAGTTGACATGCATATGTCTGCTTAGACCATAATAAAGAGACAGCCCTTGAGTTCTATATTTCTGCAAATGACAGATGACACAAGAATAACAATTTTACAATCATACAGTACAGTAAGTTTTCAATAACAGAGGTGACACCAAACAATGGCTTTTACGGAGAGCAATTAAAGTTCACAGGTCAGTTTGATACGATATGGGGACGAGTACGGTCAGAGTAGAAATGTTGATGAGAGAGTTCAAAGTGAACAGTGCACTGGCTGATAAATCCTATACAAGTCTTGGTGTTCCTGTCAAAACATTGATGTGCAGTAAGTTGAAGCAGATGCACCAAGGTGGAGGGGTAGGTGGGGTGGTCACAATACAGACCTGCTGGACCAGTGATGCAATGGATAGAGTAGAGTTGTCTTGATTGCCGAATATCCAAGCAACTTTAAGTTTAAAAATTTGAACTGGTGATCAAAGCTTTCTCTCCATTGCCCTTACAAAGCTATTGGCACCAACAGAAATTTATGTGAAGCCTGGTGTGTAGTGCAGCTATTGCACTAGCATTGTATCATGCATTGCTCATGCATGGGTGAAACCTACGTTGGACCAGTCTGAGCTTAGTATTGAACCTTGGAATGTCAAATATTACAAAAAAGTCTGACCTTTGAATTTGAGAATTATTTTCCCTTGGACAGCAGCCATAATCAAAGAAAAATGTCATCATTTTAGGTGTTACTTTTTAATAGACAAATTTAATCTTCATGAAGAAGAAAAAACAGAGAAAAAATAAAACGCTAATTAACTGATCACATTTTTAACTTAATAACTGTGAAGATATATCAAAGACATAGTTTGGAGAGACAAAACAATGGTTTAAAATAATATTTTCACAGAATAACAGATTATAACAAGTACAATCATTTGAACATACATTTCTTTAGGAGAGTTATAGGCTTTTGGGTTTGAAATTCAGGATTGGATAGAAAATCAGCTCTAATATAAAAAAAAACCATGATGTTGGGCAGAAAACAGGTAAAATATAGGAAATATTACACTGTTTTGACTGTGTCTATCTGAAAGTTCATTTCTTGGTCCAATGCTTTTTAATTTGTTTATTAATAGCATTGACATGGCTGTTGACAGTAAAATATATTAGCTGATTACAGCAACATATTTAAGGATAGAAATGCAGTATAAGAGCACACTGCAGGTTGAATAAATGTTAAGATTACATTTATATTATACTAGCTGAAGAGCCCTGCATTGCCAGGGAATAATAACTAACTGTGGTTAGTTATAGCATCTCAATTTTCTCATTTTTCCATCACGCTTTTCATTTTCTTCCTTACATGTCATTTTCCCCCCTAACACCTGTCATTTTGACCTCATACCTATCATTTTCCCCTCAGTATATACCTGTATGCCATCTCCTCCTGTATATACCTGTATGTCATCTCCTACTGTATAGAGTATATACCTGTATGTCATCTCCTACTGTATAGAGTATATATCTGTGTGTCATCTCCCCTGTATATAGTATATACCTGTGTGTCATCTCCCCTGTATATAGTATATGTTAGGGGTCGAGATCACACCTCTGCACAGGGGGAATCTCGAGCCATCTCCACTGCGGTCTCCCATCCTTCTCCAGCCACAGTGGAGCCTGCTCAGCTGAGACGTCGGTCCCAGCATCTTGCTCAGTCTGACTCTATCCAAATGGTTACTGCTGCTTTTCCAGCTTCTGCCATTAAAGCCAGTACTGGGCAGCGGTGAGCAGACGCTTCTGGGACTAAGTCCTGCTTTTCTTGTTCTGAGCATGCCCAGAGTAAGATCTCTCAGTGGAGATCGAGGATCACATGTTCAGATACTGCAGCCAAATCTATTAGTCCTTCTAGGAAGGTCCTGTAGGTGCGCAGGCTCTGTAGAAGCCTCTCATTGGTCCTTCTAGGAAGGTCCTGTACGTGCTGCAGCTATTTAAGGCTTGTATGGCCGCACGGCCATGCGCTAGTATTGAATCAGTTTTGTGCATGCGCCAGTGTGGTCACATTTATGTGTGTTCAGGGACTTGGCTGAAATAAGCCCCTAGAATGCCGGCACCTCCGGCGAGGAGATTTTGTGTGTGGATCTAGGGCCACAGCTGAAATAAGCCCCTAGAATACCGGCTTCTCCGGTGAGGAGATTGTATGTGTGTTTGACCACAGACTGCTTTCAGCTCGGCAGTTAGCTGTGAACTCCTGTGGGGTTAACAGGGCACAGCATCTTGTTTCCGTGCGACTCTGTGAAGTAACAGAGGTCGCTTAAACCACCATATAGTGCCGTCATTTGCTAGCAGCAGGTTCCTCCTGCACGGTGGACCCCGGGCTGCGAACGCACCAATAATAACATCTATATTTACTCGGTGCGTTCCACTAGCCCTAACAGTATATACCTGTATGTCATCTCCTCCTGTATATAGTATACACCTGTATGTCATCTCCTCCTGTATAGAGTATATACCTGTATGTCATCTCCTCCTGTATATAGTATATACCTGTATGTCATCTCCTCCTGTATATAGTATATACCTGTTTGTCATCTGCTCCTGCATATAGTATACCCTGTATGTCATCTCCCCTGTCTATAGTATATACCTGTATGTCATCTCCCCTGTATATAGAATGAAGTTAGATGGCACGTCACTCCTTAGAATATAATGGTGCTCGGATAAGGGTTGCTAATCCCTTAATCATATAAATATTAAAAATCCGGCACTCAAAGGGTTAATGCTGATCAAAAAAATATTTTATTGGGAAACATAATCCAAAAATATAACATTTCGGTCCTTTCTTTGACCTTCATCAAACGGATTATGATAGTGGGACATAATCATGGAGTAATAATTGGTGTGTTAGAAAGGTAATCCCGGAGATAAAGCACTATATGAAAACGGATAGGAGCCGGTAGAGGTAGGAGAGCGCAATTCTACTGGCTCCTTTCCGTTTTCATATAGCGCTTTATCTATAGCTGATGATGTTTGTAGAGCACTATGGAATTAATGGCGCTACATCAGTAAGATTACTACAATAAATAAATAAGGGTGGAGAAGTGGGTTAGGAGGCGCAGGAAAGTAGATTTAGTACATTTTATAAAAGGAAATTCTAGGGCGAATTTAAATATTGTTTTGGGCCAGGTCTGGCAGAAAGTGCAATAAAAATTGTCACAAATCATTGCTCTAAAGCAAAAACAATGTGTTTTTTTTTACCTGGCATATAGAGATTTTTGTATTTATATATTTTTTAAAGGAGTGGTCACTTTGTATTACATTATGCATATTTCTGACAAGGACCAGTAAATTTAACCCCTTACTGACATCGGACAGGATAGTACGTCCGATGTCAGCTCCCCTGCTTTGATGCAGGGCTCCGCGGTGAGCCCGCATCAAAGCCGGGACATGTCAGCTGTTTTGAACAGCTGACATGTGCCCGCAATAGCGGCGGGTGAAATCGCAATTCACCCGCCGCTATTAACTAGTTAAATGCCGCTGTCAAACGCAGACAGCGGCATCTAACTACCGCATCCGGCCGGGCGGCCGGAAATGACGGCATCGCCGACCCCCGTCACATGATCGGAGGTCGGCGATGCTTCTCCATTGTAACCATAGAGGTCCTTGAGACCTCTATGGTTACTGATCGCCGGTAGCTGTGAGCGCCACCCTGTGGTCAGCGCTCACAGCACACCTGATTTTCTACTACATAGCAGCGAAGAGCAGATCGCTGCTATGTAGCAGAGGCAATCATGCTGTGCCTGCTTCTAGCCTCCCATGGAGGCTATTGAAGCATGGCAAAAGTAAAAAAAAAAAAAGTTAAAAAAAATGTGAAAAAAATAAAAAAAAATATAAAAGTTGAAATCACCCCCCTTTCGCCCCAATCAAAATAAATCAATAAAAAAAAATCAAATCTACACATTTGGTATCACCACGTTCAGAATCGCCCAATCTATCAATAAAAAAAAGCATTAACCTGATCGCTAAACGGCGTAACGAGAAAAAAAATCGAAACGCCAGAATTATGTTTTTTTGGTCGCCGCGACATTGCATTAAAATGCAATAATGGGCGATCAAAAGAACGTATCTGCACCGAATTGGAATCATTAAAAACGCCAGCTTGGCACGCAAAAAATAAGCCCTCAACCGACCCCAGATCATGAAAAAGGAGACACTACGAGTATCGGAAAATGGCGCAATTTTTTTTTTTTTTTTTAGCAAAGTTTGGAATTTTTTTTCACCATTTAGGTAAAAAATAACCTAGTCATGTTAGGTGTCTATGAACTTGTAATGACCTGGAGAATCATAATAGCAGGTCAGTTTTAGCATTTAGTGAACCTAGCAAAAAAGCCAAGCAAAAAACAAGTGTGGGATTGCAATTTCACCGCACTTGGAATTTTTTTCCCGTTTTCTAGTACATGACATGGTAAAACCAATGATGTCGTTCAAAAGTACAACTCGTCCTGCAAAAAATAAGCCCTCGCATGGCCAAATTGACGGAAAAATAAAAAAGTTATGGCTCTGGGAAGGAGGGGAGTGAAAAACGAACACGGAAAAACGAAAAATCCCACGGTCATGAAGGGGTTAACACCACACTGTATAAAAATGGATCTATGTTTTAGGATTGAAAATTTGGTGTCCTTGTTATGCTTTCAGGTTGCATAATCAGCCTAGTGTTTGCAATGTTGCTTAACTACTCGTATTGCTTAATCTAATATTCCTAGTTCAATTTCCAAATGTCAGAAAAGGGAAACATAAAACTGTAAAGATTGTCTGGAAAAGCATAATCAATAATTAATATGATACAACTTGAATCAAAACCTATTTGCATTAAAACGAATGTCTGCAAGAGAAAGAATTTGGCGACGAGGAAAGCCTGTGTTTCAGGAAACATCTCATAAAATCATCTGTTTACTACTGTGTATTTTCTATTGTTACTTCACAGAGATTATATGAAATAATATTTACACTGGATACAAACTACTTTAGTTGATCAACTTCATCTATATGGAAGGCTACATATTTTATGTGGTTCATTACATAAAAAAGTAGCAGTTAGGATTTTTAAATTAGTATTATAGATGAGCGATCACTTGTCTAGCGCAGCCAATCAGGGGGGACTATCACAGGCACATTACGATACATTGCAATTCTATAGCATTGGAAACTGAATTTGGTCCTGTAAATTTTAATAACTGAATACATATAAACAGATGCTGTAAATTACAAATGAAAAATCATCCATTGTTTTCCTGTGTGAACTTGGCCAAAATGTTCTTCCTGGCTTGTAACACAAGACACCTATAATACGGTATATCCTTATATGGTAGCCATAAATACAAATACACCTACAAATAAGGCTCCACACAAGAGCAATATAATGATAAAAAATATATATTTATTAATAGCAGGAGATAAAAACAAGACCAAGCATGGTCATAAAAGAACCAAATACATAACAGGTGAGGTACACAAAAACACAGAAAAAAACAGGTGGACAATCCTGGAAAATAATAAATGCAAATACCAGTGTATGTATATCCCTCTTAGGCTATGAATGATCAATATAAAATATAAAAAAGACAGAGTGGCACTTTTTATTCATTATCAGTCAATACTACACCATTTACACTAGTAAATAGAAATATTCAAAAGTAAAATTAGCATATAAAGTACATTTAGGTGTATATACTGATATAAAGAAAACACACGTGTTAAATATTGAGATATAAGGCTAGATATATAGCCAGTAAGCAAATGTACAGAGTTTTAACTCGGCCATCTCAAGAACACGTCTAGTAAAACACTACACCATTTATTACCGGGAGGGATAGGAAAAATCCAGATGTCCACCACATCCGACGCGCGTTTCGCACTGAAGTGCTTCATCCAGGGGTTTTGTAACACAGACAAACTAATTTATTGTGTGGCGGCCATTGTTGCTGTGGCTTTGTGCTGGTGGGGCGGCGCGGTTTGGAGCCATGGGGGCTCAGTCTCGCAGCATGGGTGCTGTGGGGCAACAAGCCGTCCACCCCGCTGGTGCATTGCCACTGTGACAGTGGTCACCGCACGGCTCCGCTCCATTAGGGCGGTAGAACCCACTACAAGGTTTGCTGTGACATGACAGTGGGCTTCATACAGTCTGATCAGAATGTTAAACTGAAAACCTCTTATTCAGTTATGTAAATTTTTGCCTAGCGGCTTTAGATCAACTTATGATTTTTGGAGGTGCTTTTCATGCCCTTTTTTTTCCTTTTTGTGCAAACTAATTCATTTTCATTGCAATTATTTAAAACATTTTTTAAAAGAATTTTATTTTTTTTAAAAATAAATAAAAAACTGGAAACGGTTAAGGTATTGCAATGTGTTTTACTAGTCGAATTTGACAAAAAATTTGTCAATTATTTGCATAATTGTTTTACTGGTAAAAATTAACAAGTATATGTGTCACTGATATACTACAGTCTGTTGCTGCAAATCCTTTCCTTGTGGGTACCTACCAACCAATATAGCATTCTTGGTTACAGATTTTTTTATTTTATTATTTTAAATAACAACAATAAAACATTTTACTTTTGCATTCCTGTTTTTACATTCCAATTTGGCAATCGTACACCCTACAACAATACCATGAGCTATTGCAGTATTTTTATGCGGGGTTTCTATGTACTGGCATTTATGATTATATCCTCCTTTTCGGGTAGGAACAATTAATCTGGAAACCAATTATTACAGTTAATCATGACATTTAACTGTGCAGGTCTATTTTGGCACACATTTTTAAATTCTCAAATTACAGGCACATACACATCACAATATTAAAAGCAGGCTATTGCTGCAGGGTGTCGTGTTCCCTGCTTACCATTTATGAGTTCATATGTTTCTAGGTTTGGGAAGGTGTCGTAAAAAAAATTAAAATTACATAACATTATCCAAAATTTGCGGTTATCCAGAATGTGGTACTGGCAAACGTCAAGGTAGTACAGTTGTGTGAAAAAGTGTTTGCCCCCTTCCTGGATTCCTATTCTTTTGCATGTTTGCCACACTAAAGTGTTTCAGATCACCAAACAAATTTAAATATTAGACAAAGATAACACAAGTAAACACAGAATGCAATTTTTATATGAATGTTTATTAGTGAGGGGAACAAAATCCAAACCTACAGGGCCCTGTGTGAAAAAGTGATTGCCCCCACTTTCTCATCTTTAAATATAAATGAACTGGAATTACATGTAATATGATGCTACATATTTTGGAACATCTGAATGAGCAGTGTAAATGATAAAGAACTGTCATGCAGGAGTCAAACTGCAGCGTGGATAACTTTGAGATCTTCTATTGGCTGCACAAGAGGCATGCGTGTTGCCTAGTCAACACTATGTGATAAACAATGTCATCCTACTCATATTTGTCTTGAATAAAAACTCACCAAAATGTAACAGAGGATGGAATAAAAATAACAACTTGCACATGTTCATAGCCAGCTTGTGTATGTTGCAGACCCTCAAGGCCCATGTTACACGCTGCAGGATTTGTAGAAGGATAAGTAGGAAAAGAAGGAGCAGTAGGTGTATGTGCACAGAAACTAAGAGTTGCCACAGAAAGGGGAAAAGGCTGACAGAGAGAGTCAAATTGATGATGACAAAAACATTGAATATAACAAATATTGCAGTGGGAAGATGAAAGTGACATTTCATGGCATGCTGTATCCTGGAATCCTTGTGGGAAGATGGCCACAGACAATGGCCGAATTTTTGCCAGCTTACGAAAGGGTTTCCAAATTGGCCTATTATTACCAGAATAAGCTGTGTTACCTGCTCTTTGAAACTTTCAGCAAGTGGACAACTGCCATACATATAACTGACCAGGAGACCCCGCTGAGATCCCCAGACCCAATGCTTCAGCACTTGTACAGCTACAGTACAGT
The DNA here is from genome assembly GCF_051348905.1 of Ranitomeya variabilis. NCBI lineage: Eukaryota > Metazoa > Chordata > Amphibia > Anura > Dendrobatidae > Ranitomeya > Ranitomeya variabilis. Next base: position 652,250,685 of record NC_135233.1, read on the forward strand.
ATAGCTACAGTATACTTGACAAAATGGACCACATGTTTTATCTGTCATTGTGCACTTTAGCAAAGATGCTCTAGCTTAACAGCCTGGTTTGGTCATACCTGCATTGTGTCCTTTCTCATATTTTGAGCCTTGATGCCATGGACTACTGGGTCAGCAGATTGCCAAGTGGCAAGATTAGACCTAGTTTGCTATGGCTGTCTGTATTGTCATGTCTGACATGTGCAATGTCAGAGAGGGTATTCAGTGTGGCCATTGTCTTTGTCACACCCAAGCAGTTAAAGTTATTTGCTGCAAGTATTTAAAACTTTGCCTTTGTCAAAATCGATCAGTGTCAACTTACATTCAGCTACAGCAGACGCCAATGATTAGATCAGCTGTGAGGCTAGCCACTACATAATGTGATGCTTGTCACTACTCACGGACTTGCCGTGAGGCAGGATAGCCCGCAGTACTCAGATTAGTACCAAGAGGGCTAAAAATAGACACAGGGAAAAGACAAAAGCATAGTCAGGTCACACTCTGAGGTCAGAGTATCAAGGTAGCAGATCAAGACAAAGGGGAAAGACAAATGGATGGTCAAAGGTAAATCCAAGGTCAACAACAGAGATCAGAAGACAGAGCACACAGCTAACTCACACCACTTGAGCAAAGCTACAATTGACAATGGTCTGAAATTCAATAGTTATGTAAAATTTGTCTTATTAATATGTCACTGCCCTAAATGCATGGGCGACAATTCAGATAAAACAATGTTTGCAATGAAAAGTTACCTAATTGTGAATTTCACAATGGTAATAATGAAGTGTCATTAATTCTTTATAAAACAAAATATTGAATTAATATAATTATTATAAAAACAAGTTAAAATAGAAGAGTGCTGAAAAAAAAGAAAAAAGGAATGGTAATCAAAGGTTTTCAATGCAATAGATGTAACCCAATATAGACAGACATTAAAATATAAAAATGATCAAGAAGTGAAATTGAATTCATAGCAATCATGTATAAATATTAAATCTAATGAGACAATTTCCCACCGCGCTCACGCTAAAGTCAGAAAGGTGAAGTGAATTCAATGGCTGTGAACTCGCAGGACCTGTCTGACCGCACCGCAAGCAGGAAAACTTTCTCATGCTTGCAGTGCTCTCAAACAGGGAATAGGAGTTCACACTTTGCACACGCTGCTCAGTAGCTCTGCTGGATTACAGGCTGTATGGTCACATCATATAACCATGCAGACTACCGTCTAGATGTAGTAGAGCTGGACCCGTTGTATGACAAAGGCATCTCTGCTGAAATGTGAGGGATATTGTTGCGGTTTATTTTTAACTCTTTTGCAGATGACAATGAAATAGGCGAGGTCATAAGTATGGTTTATTTAAGATTTATTAAAGGAGTCTGTGCCATTCTTTCAATTAACCCCTTAATCCCATATGACGTACTATCCCGTCGAGGTGGGGTGGGCCTTATTTCCCACCGACGGGACAGTACGTCATAGCGATCGGCCGCGCTCACGGGGGCTGCCTATCGCAGCTGACATCCGGCACTATGTGCCAGGAGCGGTCACGGACTGCGCCCGGCACATTAACCCCCGGCACACCACGATCAAACATGATCGCAGTGTACCGGCGGTATAGGGAAGCATCGCGCAGGGAGGGGGCTCCCTGCGGGCTTCCCTGAGACGATCGGTACAAGGGAATGTACTCACCTTGTACCGAGCGTCTCGTCCCTGCAGGCCCCGGATCCAAAATGGCCGCGGGGCTGCATCCAGGTCCTGCAGGGAGTACTTCCGGGTGCCGTGCAGGTGCTGGTAAGCCTGCAGCGATGTGAGTGAGATCGCCGATCTGATAGAGTGCTATGCAAACTATCAGATCGGCGATCTGTGATGTCCTCCCCTGGGACAGAGTAAAAAAGTTAAAAAAAATTTTTCCACATGTGTAAAAAAAAATAAAAAATCCTAAATAAAGAAGAAAAAAAAAAATATTATTCCCATAAATACATTTCTTTATCTAAAAAAAAAAAAGCAATAAAAGTACACATATTTAGTATCGCCGCGTCCGTAATGACCCAACCTATAAAACTGTCCCACTAATTAACCCCTTCAGTGAACACCGTAAGAAAAAAAAAAACGAGCCAAAAAACAACGCTTTATTATCATACCGCCGAACAAAAAGTGGAATACCATGCGATCAAAAAGACGGATATAAATAACCCTGGTACCGCTGAAAACGTCATCTTGCGAGCCGCAATATAGCATCATATCCAAAAAAATAAAAAAGTTATAGTCCTCAGAATAAAGCGATGCCAAAATAATTATTTTTTCTATAAAATAGCTTTTATCGTATAAAAGCGCCAAAACATAAAAAATGATATAAATGAGATATCACTGTAATCGTACTGACCCGACGAATAAAACTGCTTTATCAATTTTACCAAACGTGGAATGGTATAAACGCCTCCCCCAAAAGAAATTCATGAATAGCTGGTTTTTGGTCATTCTGCCTCACAAAAATCGGAATAAAAAGTGATCAAAAACTGTCACATGTCCGAAAATGTTACCAATAAAAACGTCAACTCGTCCCACAAAAAACAAGACCTGATATGACTCTGTGGACCAAAATACGGAAAAATTATAGGTCTCAAAATGTGGAGACGCAAAAACATTTTTGCTATAAAAAGCGTCATTTAGAGTGTGACAGCTGCCAATCATAAAAATCCGCTATAAAAATGCTATAAAAGTAAATCAAACCCCCCTTCATCACCCCCTTAGTTAGGGAAAAATAATAAAATTAAAAAAATGTATTTATTTCCATTTTCCCATTAGGGTTAGGGTTAGGGCTAGGGTTAGGGCTAGGGTTAGGGCTAGGGTTAGGGTTAGGGCTAGGGTTAGGGTTAGGGTTGGGGCTAGGGTTGGAGCTAAAGTTAGGGTTGGGGCTAAAGTTAGGGGTAGGGTTGGGGCTAATGTTAGGGTTAGGGTTGGGGATAAAGTTAGGGTTAGGGTTGGGGCTAAAGTTAGGGTTAGGGTTTGGATTAAATTTATGGTTGGGATTAGGGTTCGGATTAGAATTAGGGGTGTGTCAGGGTTAGGGGTGTGGTTAGGGTTACAGTTGGGATTAGGGTTAGGGGTGTGTTTGGATTAGTTTCAGGTAGAATCGGGTACTTTCCACTGTTCAGGCACATCAGGGGCTCTCCAAACGCGACATGGCGTCCGATCTCAATTCCAGACAATTCTGCGTTGAAAAAGTAAAACAGTGCTCCTTCCCTTCCGAGCTCTCCAGTGCGCCCAAACAGGGGTTTACCCCAACATATGGGGCATCAGCGTGCTCGGGGAAAATTGGACAACAACTTTTGGGATCCAAGTTCTCTTGTTATCCTTGGGAAAATAAAAATTTGGGGGGCTAAAAATCATTTTTGTGGGAAAAAAAGGATTTTTTATTTTCACGGGACTGCGTTGTAAACTGTAGTGAAACACTTGGGGGTTCAAAGTTCTCACAACACATCTAGATAAGTTCCTTGGGAGGTCTAGTTTCCAATATGGGGTCACCTGAGGGGGGTTTCTACTGTTTGGTACATCAGGGGCTCTGCAAATGCAACGTGACGCCTGCAGACCAATCCATCTAAGTCTGCATTCCAAATGGCGGTCCTTCCCTTTCGAGCTCTGCCATGCACCCAAACAGTGGTTCCTCCCCACATATGGGGTATCAGCATACTCAGGACAAATTGGACAACATCTTTTGGGGTCCAATTTATCCTGTTACCCTTGTGAAAATACAAAACTGGGGGCTAAAAAATCATTTTTCTGAGAAAAAAAAGAATTTTTATTTTCACGGCTCTGCCTTATAAACTGTAGTGAAACACTTGGGGGTTCAAAGCTCTCAAAACACATCTAGATAAGTTCCTTGGGAGGTCTAGTTTCCAATATGGGGTCACTTGTGGGGGGTTGTACTGTTTGGGTACATCAGGGGCTCTGCAAATGCAACGTGACGCCTGCAGACCAATCCATCTAAGTCTGCATTCCAAATGGCGCTCCTTCCCTCCCGAGCTCTTCCATGTGCCCAAACAGTGGTTCCCCCCTACATGTGGGGTATCAGCGTACTCTGGACAAATTGGACAACAACTTTGGGGTCCAATTTATCCTGTTACCCTTGTGAAAATACAAAACTGGGGGCTAAAAAATCATTTTTCTGAAAATAAAAATGAATTTTTATTTTCACGGCTCTCCATTATAAACTGTAGTGAAACACTTGGAGGTTCAAAGCTCTCAAAACACATCAAGACAAGTTCCTTATGGGGTCTACTTTCCAAAATGGTGTCACTTGTGGGGGGTTTCAATGTTTAGGCACATCAGGGGCTCTCCAAACGCAACATGGCGTCCCATCTCAATTCCAGTCAATTTTGCATTGAAAAGTCAAATGGCGCTCCTTCCCTTCCGAGCTCTGCTATGCACCCAAACAATGGTTTACACCCACATATGGGGTATCAGCGTACTCAGGACAAATTGCACAACAATTTTTGTGGTCCAATTTCTTCTCTTACCCTTGGGAAAATAAAAAATTGGGGCGAAAAGATCATTTTTGTGAAAAAATATGATTTTTTATTTTTACGGCTCTGCATTATAAACTTCTGTGAAGCACTTGGTGGGTCAAAGTGCTCACCACACATCTAGATAAGTTCCTTAGGGGGTCTACTTTCCAAAATGGTGTCACTTGTGGGGGGGTTTCAATGTTTAGGTACATCAGGGGCTCTCCAAACGCAACATGGCGTCCCATCTCAATTCCAGTCAATTTTGCATTGAAAAGTCAAATGGCGCTCCTTTCCTTCCGAGCTCTGCCATGCGCCCAAACAGTGGTTTACCCCCACATATGGGGTATCAGCGTACTCAGTACAAATTGTTCAACAACGTTTGGGTTCCATTTTCTCCTGTTACCCTTGGTAAAATAAAACAAATTGGAGCTGAAATAAATTTTGTGTGAAAAAAAGTTAAATGTTTATTTTTATTTAAACATTCCAAAACTTCCTGTGAAACACCTGAAGGGTTAATAAACTTCTTGAAAGTGGTTTTGAGCACCTTGAGGGGTGCAGTTTTTAGAATGGTGTCACACTTGGGTATTTTCTATCATATAGACCCCTCAAAATGACTTGAAATGAGATGTGGTCCCTAAAAAAAATGGTGTTGTAAAAATGAGAAATTTCTGGTCAACTTATAACCCTTATAACTCCCTAACGAAAAAAAATTTTGGTTCCAAAATTGTGCTGATGTAAAGTAGACATGTGGGAAATGTTACTTATTAAGTATTTTGCATGACATATCTCTGTAATTTAAGGGCATAAAAATGGAAAGTTGGAAAATTGTGAAATTTTCAAAATTTTCGCTAAATTTCCATTTTTTTCACAAATAAACACAAGTTATATCGAATAACTTTTACCACTAACATGAAGTACAATATGTCACGAGAAAACAAGAATCGCCAAGATCCGTTGAAGCGTTCCAGAGTTATAACCTCATAAAGGGACAGTAGTCAGAATTGTAAAAATTGGCCCGGTCATTAACGTGCAAACCACCCTCGGGGCTTAAGGGGTTAAAGGTCTTTATTCTGGGTGTCTGTGTTTTCACACAATGTGACTAAGGGGGTAGTAATGGGGCATCTTATTGACATCTCTCCACTATTAACCTCGGGGTTTGATGTCACCTGATAATATAAAGGTGACATCAACCCCCCACCTATCACCCCACTTGCCACCGCTAGAGGGCAAGTGGGAAGAGCGAGGCTAAGTACCAGAATTGGCGCATCTTACAGATGCACCGTTTCTAGAGTTTATTAACCCTTCAGGTGCTTCACAGGAATTTATGGAATGTGGAGGGAAAAAATAAACATATAACTTTTTTTTCACAAAATTTTCCTTTAGACCCAATTTCATTTATTTTTATAAGGTTAACTGGAGAAATTGCACCATGCACTTTGTTGTGCAATTTGTCCTGAGCATGCCAATACCCCATATATGAGGGAGAACCACTGTTTGTGTGCACGACAGGACTCGGAAGGGAAGGAGCACCATTTTACTTTTGAATGTCAAATTTTTTGGAATCATTAATGGATGCCATGTTGCATTTGGGGAGCCCCTGATGTGCCTAAAGAGTGGAAATCCCCCAACAAGTGACATCATTTTGGAACCTAGACCCCTAAGGGAACTTATCTAGATGTGTGGTAAGCACTTTGAATCCCAAGGTGCATCACAAAAGTTTATAACGTTGAGCTGTGAAAATAAAAAAAATCCCATTTTTCCCACAAAAATGTTTTTTTTTGCCAAAAAGTTTGTATTTTCACAAGGGTAAAAGTAGAAAATGGACCCCAAAATTTGTTGTGCAATTTCTTTTGAGTATACAGATACCCCATATATGGCCAAAAACTACTTTTGAGGCAAAGTGCAAAGCTCAGAAGGGAAGTAGTGCCAAATTTCAGTGCAGATTTTGCTGCACTGGTTTGAGGATGCCATGTCACATTGGCAGAGCCCCTGAGATGCGGGAACAGCAGAAACCCCTATAAATGACCCCATTTTACAAATTAAACACTCAATGAATTCATCTTGGGGTGCAGTGATCATCCTAACACCACAGGTGTGTCACGGAATTTTATACCATTGGGCTGTGAAGAAAAAATAATTTACCTTTTTACCACCAAACTTTGTGTTAGCCCCATATTTTACATTTTCATACTGTGAAAACGGTAAAAATTTCACAAAAATTTGTCCCGCAATTTCTGCTGAATGTAGAAACACCCCATAAATGGCTGAACAGTACTGTTTAGCCATACGGAGAGACTCGGGAGGGATAGAGTGCTATTTGCCTACTGCAGCACAGATTTTCTTAAAATAGTCTGCAGAATTCATATACAGAGCCCCTAAGTGAAAATCATATAAGAAAAAGCGCCAAAGAAGGAATCAAAAAATAATAAAATATAAAAACTTTATTGAAACTAAAATATGTAAAACCATAAAGCTAACGATAAATAGGGATATGACAGAGGTAAGCCAAACAGGGTGGGAACACAGTCAGAGTCAGGTAACCGACAGGCATGTAAAAGATTAACAATTTTGCTCAGAAAAGTGCAAATGCATAAGTGGAATGTAACAAATTTAATAATGGGACCTGGAAAGTAATTAATTAAATCAAAAAGTATAACAGTGACCAAGAAGGATGCATACCACATCAAGGCAAGAAAGTGCAGAGCAAAGAAAAAATAGCATCAAAATGATAATAATTACGAGGAGGATACCTGGAACTCTGTGGCGCCACCTGCTCCAAGTGCTATAAAAGCAGAATCCCACCTCAAGTGACCCCATTTTGGAAACTATACCCCTTTGGAAATTTATCTATAGGTGTAGTGACAATTATGACTCCGTGGGTGTTTTCTAGAAACAAGCAGTAGTGGATATTGCTGAACGAAAATTGCAAACTGTCATTGTAGTAACCAGTACGCTGCAGTCACCAGTACGGTATGGCCAGCCCGTGCTTCTGCAGACATGCACTCGTAAATTAGGCAGGCTCTCATCACTACAGAAATGCCAAACATGTGGGTGCTATATGTGGTTTAGACACACTGGGGCTCATAAGAGAAGCAGGCATTTGGATTTGAGAGCGCAGAATTTGCAGAATTTCTTTTGGAGGGTGAGGAGCCATTTCACTTTTCCAGAGCCTTTTCGCTACCAGTAATGTGGAACATTTCCGTTAACAGATGACAGACCTGAGTGGGGACTTGCTTTTTTTGCGGGTTGAGTTGAAGCTTTTATTGGGAACATTTTACATAATGTTTGGGATCACATTTATCCAGCGCTCTACGCTGAGCACTTACTTTGTGGTTTTCATCTAAAACTCTGAGTGATATGATTCAGATGAAACTCCAAGGGATCCATTCACTATAAGGAGGCAGCAGAATTACTCTGGTCTCCATCTGGCTTGTGTTCAGCGTTGTTTTCAGAAGTGCACAAAACTATGGCCGACGGCACTTTTATGCAATCCTAAAAAGACGGACACCACTGGATCACAGGTCAGATGGAATCCACAGTGCCTACATCTGCCTCATTATAGGGAATCTTCCAGCGGGGGTTCCATCTGAATCACGTATTTCAGAGATTTACACAAAAAAACCAATGTAAGCACACAGCGCAAAGCGCAAGAGAAATGTGAACTGAGCCTTACTGTGATGTTTGGTACGCAGAATGAACAAATCAACAGCAAGTGAGGAATTGATTTTATTTATATTTTACGCAGTTCCTTGTGCAGTATAAGTAATTATGTGACTTTATTCTTCGGGTCAGTGCGATTACAGTGATACCAGATTTATATCGGCTTTTTACGTTTGGCAGCTGTCACACACTAAAAGATGGCTTTTATTGTAAAAATTAGTTTTCGCATCACCATATTTTGAGAGCCATCATTTTTCTATATTTCTGCCCACAGAAATGGCTTGTTTTTGCGGGACAGAGTCGGGCACAAGACATTTTTTGATCACTTTCTACTCTGGTTTTGGGGAGGCAGAATGAACAAAAATCAGCAATTGTTTTTTTTTTTTTATGTCATTCCTCGTGTGATGATTGATAAGGCAGCTTTATTAAGTACGATTACAGCGATACCTCACTTACTTTTTTTATGTTTTGGCACTTTTAAATAATAAAAGCTATTTTATAGAAAAAATGAATTATTTTTGCATCGCTTTATTCTGAGAGCTATAACTTTTTTATTTTTCAGCTCATAGAGCTGTACAATGGCTTGTTTTTTGTGGGACAAGATGATGTTTTCAGCGGTACAATTTTTATTTACATTCACCTTCTTAATCGCTTTTTATTGCACTTTTTCTTTGGCGATATAATGATAAAGCATTGTTTTTTGCCTCATTGTTTTATGGAGTTCACTGAAGGGGTTAACTAGTGGGACAGTTTTATAGAGCAGGTCTTTACGGACACAACAATACCAAATATGTGTACTTTTTCTGTTTATTTTTTTACATAAATTAATGTATTTATTGCAAAAATATTTTTATTTTTTTTGTTCCTATTTGAGGATTTTTAAAAAATATTTTTATACTTTTTAATAGTTGTTTCTTAACTTTTTTACATTGTCCCAGGATGGGATATCACTATACTGTATCGCTGATCTGATGCTCTGCAATGCTTCTGCAGCTCCCTGTGCGGCGCACATCAAGAAGGGGTTAAAGGGGTTGTCCGGCCTTGGGCTACATGTCTACTGTCACTCTATGTGACTACAGACTTGTAAATCCTCACATCGCTTGCACAGTCTTGAGGGACTGATTGAATCTGGGGAGTCTTAGGCTACTTTCACACTAGCGTAGTTTGCAATACATTGCAATGCGTCGTTCAGGAGAAAAAACGCATCCTGCAAAGTTGTCTGCAGGATGCGTTTTTTCCCCATAGGCTAACATTACCGACGCATTGCGACGTATTGCCACACGTCGCAACCGTCGTGCGACGGTTGCGTCGTGTTTTGGCAGACTGCTGTCACAAAAAAAGGTTACATGTAACTTTTTTTGCACGTCGTGTCCGCCATTTTCGACCGCGCATGCGCGGCTGAATCTCTTCCCCCTCTTCCCCGGACCTTACAATGGGACAGCGGAAGCATCGTAAGATTGCTTCCGCTGCCCACGTCGGGCATTTTTTTCACAGTATGCGTCAGTACGTTGGGCCGACGCAGCGCGACGTATCGATGCTAGTGTAAAAGCAGCCTTAAGTGTCTGCCTAAATTTGGAGACTTAATTAATTTTATAGTCTGGGTAGGGAGCTGAGTTTATTTTAGGATCTGCGATTTTTTGAGGACTTGTATTTGAATTAGTTTTGTGGACTAATATGGAATCTGAATTAATTTAAGGTTCAAGGGTCAGGCATTTGTTTTTGGGATCGTCCTGACCTTGAGATCTAAACATTATGTAAAGATCTGGGCAGGGTTCTGAACTTATATTTGGGTCAGTTGTGGAGTCTAAATTTATTTTGTTATTGAGGTCTGATTTGGGCTTTAAATAATGTTTAATTTTTTTTTAGATTTTTACTTCACAAAACTGTCAAACTTATAGAGAGTAAATGATCAAGCTATAACATAATTATAACTTAGGTAGCACATCCAAAACTTATATATTGGTGTGTTGTGAATATGCATAAATTTATAAAACTGAACACGTAGTTATGTAGATGCATAGGATGGCTCAGATGACATAATGGAACAGATTACTCAGTATCCATCCTCCTAAGGACCAACTTTTCAACATCATCCAAAACCACTTGTAACTTCTTGCTGTTGGTTTAAGAGGTAGTTCTGGAAAGATCCTGATGATCTATCCGGAGGATAGATTATCAATATTAGATTAGTGGGGGTCTGGCATCTGTCGCACCCACTTATCTGCTGTTATCATGTTCTACAAAGGCTGGAAAATTTGCAAAGAAGGGTTGGCTAATATTCTAAACATTCCATATAGTTGTAGAGTTGGCTCCTCAAATCAATGTTACTGGGGTACCCTTGGCACCCCAGTCTGATACTGAGGATGTACAGTAGGTATGGAAAGTATTCAGACCCCTATACATTTTTCACTGTTTGTTTCATTGCAGCCAAAAAGTTCGTTTTTTTTTTCTTATTAATGTACACTCTGCACCCCATCTTGACTGAAAAAAACAGAAATGTAGAAATTTTTGCAAATTTATTAAAAAAGAAAAGCTGAAATATCACGTCATAAGTATTCAGACCCTTTGCTCAGTACACCCATTTGAGCTAGTACAGCCATGAGTCTTCTTGGGAATGATGAAACAAGTTTCTCACTCATGGATTTGGGGATCCTCTGCCATTCTTCCTTGCAGATCCTCTCCAGTTCCGTCACGTTGGATGGTGAACATCTGTGACATCAGATGTAATAATCAGTCCATGTGCCCTGGGCCTATTTGACCATGGATGGATTATTATGTCCGTGCAATCCCCACCCACACGGGTGGTAAGCGGGTGATCGCCGCCAGGTGTGAGCTGATTCTGACAGCTGACACCCATCACTTAGTTCCAAGAGCAGTCACGACCACTCCTGGCATTTTAACCCCCGAAATGCTAAGATTGAACGATATTGCAGCATTCCGGAAGGCGGCAGAGGGATGACAGCCCCTCAGCCTTTGGATCGGAGACCCCCTCGGAGTGATTCAGGTTCTCTATCATTGCCATGGTGACCTGATGTCGTCATGACAACATTCGGGTTACCAGAGCTAGGAAACATTCTGATCATGTGCAATGCATGATCAGCAAGTTTCTGTGTCAGTGCAGAGATGACAATTTCTACAGCATGGGGATGCTCCTGCTGAAAAGAAGGACACCACTGAACAGAGGCCAGACAGAGTCCAGAGTAACACTGCTGCCTCAGTATGGTGAATGGAACCCTAGGGGGTTTCATCTCATAAATTTAGATGGAAACCCCAAAGTAAGTAGTCAGCGTAGAGCTCTGGATAACTGTGATCCAAAACATTATGTAAAATGTTCCCAATAAAAGCTTCAACTCAATCCACAAAAAAAGTCCCCACTCAGGTCTGTCATCTGTTAATGGAAATAAAGCGGGCTTCCATGTTACTGTTAGCTCAAAGGCTCTGGAAAAGCGAAATGGCTCCTCACCAAAAGAAATACAGCAAATTCTCTGCTCTCAAGTCCAAATGCCCCCCTCTCTTTCGAGGCCCTCAATGTACCTGAACCACATATTGCATCCACATCTGGCATTTCTAAAGCTATGAGAGCCCGCCTAACTTACGGGTACATGCCTCTAGAAACACAGGCATCACTAGATTAATTCATCGGGGAGTGTAGTTTGAAAAATGATTTCAAACACAGGGGGTTTCTGTTGTTCTGGCACTTCAATGTGACATGGAACCTTCAAACCATTCCAACATAAGCTGAACTCCAACATGGTGCCTCTTCCCTTCTGAGCTTTGCACTGTGCCTCAAATGTATTATTCCCCCACATATGGGGTATCGGCGTATTCAGAGGAAATTACACAGCAAACTGTATGGTGCAATTTCTCCTGTTACCCTGATGAAAATGCAAAATTTGGGTCCAAAATAACATTTTTGTGGGGAAAACTTGTTTTTTTTTATTTTCACGGCTAAATGTTATAAACTTCTGTGAAGCACCTGGGGGATAAAGGTGCTCACCACACATCTAAGTACATACCATGAGGGGTCTAGCTTCCAAAATGGGATCACTTGTGGGAGGTTCTACTGTTTAGGCACATCAAGGGCTCTCCAAATGGGACATGAAGTCCGCTAATGATTCCAGAAAATTTTAATTCAAAAAGTCAAATGACGCTCCTTCCCTTCTGAACAGTAGTTTTCTCCCTCATATTGGGTATCAGCGTACTCTGGAGAAATTGCACCATAAATTATATGGTGCAATTTCTCCTGTTACCCTTATGAAAATGCAATATTTCTTGCTAAAAACATTTTTGTGGGGAAAATTAGATTTTTTTTATTTTTACGGCTCAACGTTTAAAGCTTCTGTGAAGCACATGAGGGCTCAATGTGATTACCACACATCTAGATCAGTTTCCTGAGGGGTTTAGTTTCCAAAATGGTGTCTCTTGTGGGGATTTTTGCTGTTTAGGCACATAAGAGGCTCTCCAAATGTGACATGGCCTCCGCCAATTGTTCCAGCAAATTTTGCATTCAAAAAGTCAAATGGCACTCCTTCCCTTCCAAGCTCTGCCGTGTGCCCAAACAGTGGTGTTCTCTGTAGTATGGGGTATCAGCGTACTCAGGGGAAATTGAACAACAAATTGTATGGTACAATTTCTCTTGATACCCTTATGAAAATGCAATATTTTGTGCTTTAAACATACTCAGGAGAAATTACGCAACAAATTTTGGGGTCCATTTTTTCCCCATCTTTCCCGTGTCAAAATAAACAAATGTTGGATCTGAAGTAAATTTTTTGTGAAAAAAGTTAAATGTTCATTTTTTTACACATTCCAAAAATTCATGTGAAGCATCTAAAGGGTTAATAAACTTCTTGAATATTGTTTTGGGCATCATGAGGGCTGCAGTTTTTAGTATGGTGTCACTTTTGAGCATCTTCTATCATATAGACCCCTCAAAGGGACTTCAAAAGTGAGGTTGTCTCTAAAAAAAAATGGTTTTGTAAATTCAGTTGTAAAAATTATAAATCACTGGTCAACTTTTAACTCATAACTTCCTAACAAAAAGAAATTTTGGTTCCAAATTTGTGCTGACGTAAAGTGGACATGTGAGAAATATTACTTATTAAGTATTTTGTGTGACATATCTCTGTGATTTAAGGGCATGAAAATTTAAAATTGGAAATTGCAAACTTTTTGCCAAATTTCCTTTTTTTTCACAAATAAAATCATATCAAAGACATTTCACCACTATCATGAAGTACAATATGTCACGAAAAAACAATCTCAGAATCACTAGGATCTTTTGAAGCGTTCCACAGTTTATTACCTCATGAAGTGACAGTAGTCAGAATTGCAAAAATTGGCTCAGTCATTAATATGCAAACCACCTTTGGAGGTAAAGAGGTTGAATTAAAAAAAATATATATTTTTTAATCTGCTCTGTAACTACTTTGCTTGTTTCACCAGGTTCATCATTTGCAACTTATTCAGAATGATTTCCTTTGGAGAAAAAATAGAGAAGAGAATATTTAGCAGTAACTAGTTGCTGTTTCAATTAGGGATTAACGAACCCAATCTGGAAAGTTTGGGGTTCGAACCAGACGCCCAGTGTCCAGTACTGAATACCGAACACAGACATTTCACTGTAGGTCCAATTTTCTGCTCGGTTTTGCCAGTCTAATAAAGCTTGTTGCAAGGCAGCGCAGACAATCAACAAGCCTTTAGACTAAATCAACATGGGGAAAGGGGAAAAAGGATTTTCTCAGTGCTCACAAAAGTATCACAGGACCACGGGTGCCAGGTTCAATGTGGCTTGAGTAAAAAGTTAAAAACATACTTGTCATTACATGTCAGGGCGCAAACATCCCCTGCACGCCTGATGCATTTCGGTCTTTATGTCCTTACTCATAGATATCTCTTTACAAGCAATGGATTAAATAAAAAGACTACATTTGTATTTTTCTGGAAATCACATGGGGCTGGTTTTTCCAAGCTTTTAGACTGTAGGCACTTCCTGAGCCATCACAACCATGCCATGGCTGTGATTGGCAGGTGCAAGACATGACCAAGCCGGTATAAAGGCTGCATTACGAGTGCTGCCACTATTATGCTCATGTTAGTGTAGGGATAGTACGCATCTGGCGTGAGGGACAGATTCTGACTGCGCACTCTGCAATCACAACTCTGAGTGTACTCTGAAACCCCATATGTGCTAATTTCGTGGTAAAAGACACTATGTGTACTCATCACCCCCACGCCTGTGGGAGTACTTTATTTTAAGCTGCTGTGTGTACTCTGCACTCCCCAGCTGTGGGAGTACTGTCCTTCAAGCTGCTGTGTGTACTCTGCACTCTCTGTCTGTGGGAGTGCTGTCCTTAAAGCCACTATTTGCACTCTTCGCCCCCTGCCTGTGATGGTAAGGTCCTTGAAGCTGCTATGCGCACTCTGCGCCCCCCGCCTGTGGGAATACCATCCTTTAAGCCGCTGTGTGTACTCTGCACCCATTGTCTGTGGGAGTGCTGTCCTTGAAGCAGCTGTGTGTTTTATATTAGTCTGAGAGATAAATAATTGACATCAGCCATCTCATTGCTATTAGTAGGTCCCAAAATTACTTCTTCAGTGCTGTTGTGTTTTTACTATTTTGTTTTGCAAATCAATATATCACATCAGCCTTTTCGTTGCTATTTCTAGGCCCCAAAAATAAGTTTTAAGGCCTGATGTGCGTTTTCTAGTACTTTTGCAAATCAATATATTGCATCAGCCTACTTGTTGCCATTTCTAGACCCCAACAATAATTTTTAAGGCCAGGGTGTGTGTTTTCTAGTACTTTTGCAAATCAATATATCACATCAGCCTTCTTGTTGCTATTTCCAGGCCCCAAAAATAATTTTTAAAGCCTCCTGTGTGTTTTCTAAAAGTCTTGCAAATCAATATATCATATCAGCCATCTTGCTGCCGTTTCTAGGCCCCCAAATTAATTTCTAAGGCCCATTGTATGGATTCTAGTAGTTTTGCAAATTAATATATCGCATTAGCCATGTCGTTGGCCTTTGTAAGCCACAAAAACACTTGTTCAGTCATGTTGTCTATTTTCTAGTCATTTTGACAATAAAATACAGCTCTGGCAAAAATTAAGAGACCACCACATCAAAACCCTGTCATGGGCAGCCCAATCTCCAGACCTGAACCCCATTGAAAACTTCTGGAATGTAATCAAGATGATGATGGATAGTCACTAGGGTTGAGCGAAACAGGTCGACCATTTTCAGAAGTCGCCGACTTTTGGCAAAGTCGGGTTTCATGAAACCCGACCCGACCCCTGTGTGGGGTCGACCATGAGGTCGGCGATCTTCTGAATCTGGTATCGGAATTCCGATACCGAGTTCCGATATGTTTGCGATATCGGAAATCGGTATCGGAATCCACATGTAAGTGTAAAATAAAGAATTAAAATAAAAAATATTGATATACTCACCTCTCCGACGCAGCCTGGACATCGCCGCTGGTAACCGGCATCTTCCGTTCCTAAGAATGGCGCTTGAAAGACCTTTCGATGACGTCACGGCTTGTGATTGGTCGCGGCGGCCCACGTGACCGCTCAGCGACCAATCACAAGCCGTGACGTAATTCTCTCAGGTCCTAAATTCCTCATTCTAGGAATTTAGGACATGAGAATTACGTCACGGCTTGTGATTGGTCGCTGGCGGTCACGTGGGCCGCCGCGACCAATCAAAAGCCGTGACGTCATCGAAAGGTCCTTCACGCGCTCATTCTTAAGAAGGAAGGCTACCGGAAAGAAGCAGGACGCGTCCGAGGGTGAGTATATACCTAATAGGAATATACTCACCCTCGGCTTCTTTCCGGCAGCCTTCCTTCTTAAGAATGAGCGCGTGAAGGACCTTTCGATGACGTCACGGCTTTTGATTGGTCGCGGCGGCCCACGTGACCGCCAGCGACCAATCACAAGCCGTGACGTAATTCTCATGTCCTAAATTCCTAGAATGAGGAATTTAGGACCTGAGAGAATTACGTCACGGCTTGTGATTGGTCGCTGAGCGGTCACGTGGGCCGCCGCGACCAATCACAAGCCGTGACGTCATCGAAAGGTCTTTCAAGCGCCATTCTTAGGAACGGAAGATGCCAATTACTACCAGGGCGTGTCAGAGTATATCAATATTTTTTATTTTAATTCTTTATTTTACACTTAAATATGGATCCCAGGGCCTGAAGGAGAGTTTCCTCTCCTTCAGACCCTGGGAACCATAGTATCCCATTGCACTGCATTGGGTTTCGTGTTTCGGCCGACCCCGACCCCGACTTTTTTATAGGATCGGCCGATTTCACTCGACCCGACTTTTGAGAAAGTCGGGTTTCGTGAAACCCGACCCGATCCTATAAAAATAAAAGTCGCTCAACCCTAATAGTCACAAGCCATCAAACAAAGAAGAACTGCTTACATTTTTGCACCAGAAGCAGTGTGAAAGACTGGTGGAAAGCATCCCAAGACGCATGAAAGCTATGATTAAAAATTATGGTTATTCCACAATATATTGATTTTTGAACTATTCCGGAGTTAAAACATTAGTATTGTTGTATCTAAATGATTCTGAACTTGTTTTCTTTGCCTTATTTAAGGTCTGAAAGCACTGTTTTTTTTATTTTGATAATTTTTCTTTGTCAGAAAAAAAATAAAAAATGTATTGCTTGGAGATTCGGAGACATTGTAAGTAGTTTATACAGTAGAATAAATGAACAATTTACATTTTACTCAAAAATATACCTATGAAGAGAAAAATCAGACAAACTGAACATTTTCTAGTGTTGTCTTAATTTTTGTCAGAGCTTTATATTGCAGCAGCGCCTAGCCAGCATATCAGCTACTACTGCCCACCATGTTGCTGTTATAAGCACACCAAAGACAACTCAAAAGAGTTCCCTGACATGGCATTTCTTCAGGGAATGTGCTGCCGACAAGCGACAGGTAGTTTGCACTGTGCAGTCAGACCCTGAAATGAGGCATAAATGCTCTGAACCTGAGCACCACCTGTAGTCATCTAAATTCCAAGCACAAAGTGCAGTGGAGTACACTCCTCAAAACCATGACAGATCTGAGCCTCCTTCTGCTTACTCTTCTGCCGCAGTTTTAGCCTCTTCTTCCCACTCATGATCAACAGGGCCATCAGGTCTAGGATCAAACAGCAGACAGATGAGTGGATACTGCCTGTGAACTTCTTGCCCGGCCTGGTGGTGTGCAATAGTGGGTGAAACCTCATAGCAGCTCTGGGCCTTGTCGGTTTGACACACATCCCTTGCCTGGTGCATGCGCTAAATTTGATGGTGCAAAGCTTCCTAAAAAACTACCCACACATGTCAAAGTTACTGCTGAACTTGCGTGCTGTGTGTGAGTACTTTCGGCGTTCTCACCCTGCTGATGATTGCTTGTCTGCGCTGTAGCATCACTTCTGCCTTCCCGCTCACTGGCTGACATGTGACGTACCAACAAGGTGGAACTTTACATGTGCTAGCAGCAGCAGGAAATAGTGGAGTTTCAGCTGCAGCACGCACGGATGAGTCACACTGCAGAAGAGCACCACTACAACACCAATAAGTTAGTCTCCATGCAGGACGTGTGTGCCATGTTGCACTACTTGGAATATTCCACTAATATGGTCAACACTGATGATGCCATATTCAGAGTTACTATGCCACTTATATGACTGAAATAAAAACAATTCAGGCCATAATGGATAAAGTGGTCACCCCAGGAGGAAGAGGACCAGGAGGAGGAGAAGAGCCATTTCACATCGTTATTAGGCCTGTCATCCACACATGGTTCGAAGGGTAGGTTACTGCGTCAACATCGGCCATGTACCCAACTGTATAGCATGGGACAGTTTGTGAGGATGATAGTGAGAAGTATGTGGGGGAGGTGGAACAACCATTTTCACAGCAGTGGCACTCAGGTCAGCTCACAGGCATCTCAGTAGCATGGCTGGGGGGATACAGAGTACACAGGTGACATACCTCCCACCAAGGACAGCTTGTCTTTGTGCAAGCAGGTTGCAGGATGCAGTGACAGACAGAAGGCATAGCAAGGGTTAACAAATATAAACAGTTTTAATTTAACTGGGTTAACTCCTCGCAGGGATGTGCATGTTTAAATGGGGAGAATAACAGTCCAATTGTAAAGGATATGCAGAGACAAGGAACAATTAATCAGATAATGGCAGTTCTTGTGAATCACTTAACGTGGCTTTAGTTCCCCAGACTGTGATTTCTGCTGGGAAGTCAATAACGCCAACAGCGCCTGGCGCGGTGCTTGTACAAGAAGGTTCAGCTGACAATGGTGGTCCATCTTCTGTCGGCAGCAGTTGGTGTCCGGTACCTTCCGCCGAGCCCCTAGTCCATGCGTCATGTGCGCTGTATTCACGGTCACAAAGTGCACGGCACCTCACTCTCTGCCAGCTACTGGGTGTGCTGCATTTCTCTCTCTATTAATAGCACCAAAATATGTCCCCAAATATCATGACTAGATATGGCACTTCATAAATACTATACACACTGGATGACTTACAGCATTGTAGTCCAAAAAGAAGCGAACCATCAATGTAAAAACAAATAGCTTTATTGAGAATAAAAGGAAAAATAATAACGATCTAAGTAATACAAACAGGAGAGTCCAGTAGGAGGGGCCCTAAGTACGGCATAAAATGACTCAGTAAAATGTAATGCAGCTCCACATTAATCAGTAAAATAATAAATATTTGTAGCACTAAGAATATTATATAATGTAATATGTAACATCAAGAGCTGAAAACCACGGACAAAGGTGCTGTATATGTAATAACTAGAAAAATATCTAATCTCAAAGTAAAAGTGATCCATCCAGACAATACATATACCACAAACTACAATAAGGGTGGATATGTGAACTATGGAATCAAAAATAAATCAGCAACCGATGCCTATACCTGGTAGAAGAGTCAACGCCGACCAAGGGACCCTCCTCACCCCGTCTCTCTCTATGCTGCGCGCTGCCTGTTCCCACCAAGACCGTGGCGCCAACAACAGTTGGTGCAACATTTCTCCAAAAAGGTCCTGCAGACCACAGTCCGACGACGAGGGCAACAGTGAACAGTCCTGAACTCTGCCCTGTCAGCATTTTTTGACTGGTCATAGGACCTTTATGAGGAATAGGAGCACTTTTGGTAAATCTTGTATAATTTTGATTTATTGAGTTATCCTTTTACTCATGTTTTGTTATTGTTAGATACTCGGTTCACGATCCCTCCTAAGGGTACATTCAGTGCATTATTTATAATCTTTCATCATTACTCCTTGTGACGATCTATTGACAAATATAAGGATTGTTTTTGTATTGTTACATGAGGTGTAGTTTTCATCTGCCTGCTCACCATTTCTTTGCATGTCATTCCATCAATGGTTTTAATTGTTTTTAATATTCGTCTCTTTTTGGCACTTTTGTCTAAATAAAGCATTTTTCTATTTATCATTCATGCGGTGTGTGCACTATTTTGCGTTATTTCCCTTTCTTTTTTCTTGTGAACAGGGCTCCTGGCTCTTTCCTTATTACTGCGGTGGGCTCCGGTAGCATCCCAGCATCGGATCAGCCGCGTGTCATTGCGGCCCGGGTGCGCACCCCTCGGAGCCCACTGCACATGCACCTTGCCTCTATCACTGACTGCAGGAAACTGCTCGACGCTGCATGCTCTTTTAGTTATAACCGAGTCCCCAGCCTCCTGGTCAGGGAACCTGTCTGGGCCTTTTTGTCTTTCCCAGGACAACATGGGATGCAGCCTCAGCAGTCCCGGACCAAGCATGATACAGGCACCTGTAGCAAAAAATGGAAAAACAGGAGCGCACTTACCCTGGTGGGATTAACATCACTTTATTAGGACATGATAAAACACGAACAGCAGGGAGGGATGAAGTCAGCTGCGGACAACGGCCGTTTCGTGCTGCACTGCACTTCAACGGGTCCTAGCGCTGAATGGATCCGGGGAGTATTTTATAGAACCACCTGAGTCCCAAACTCCTCCCCCATATTCAAAACAGAAACATACTAACATTTTAAAAACAACGTGCATTTAAAAACAAGCTCTGTGAACATAAATTCAAGCGAGATTTAGATATTAACGATCAGAAATACATGTATTACAAGAAAACCGACATGTCGACTTTTTCATTCAGGCCTGACGGCCCCGCTGCGTCTGCACGCAAAATCCATCTCGCCTCTCTACGTAGTAGAAGGCGGCACAGATCACCTCCACCCTCTGGCAGGGAGACGAGCTCCAAGCCGGCAAACCTCAGTACCTGAGCATCTCCTGCATGGTAAGTCCGTATATGTTCTATTAGTCTCGGAGCCCCCTTGCCCGTTCTGACAGAATTAAAATGCTCTCTGACACGAACAAATAAGGGGCGGATCGTTTTGCCGATGTAAAATCTCCTGCATGGACAGAATAGAACATAGACAACATGAGAAGTCCTGCAAGATATAAAATCACGTACTATATGTTGTATGTGACCTACTCTGACACTGTTTCCTATATGATGGTATATATAGAAATTGCAACCCCCGCATTTAAAATTACCTTTAGGGATACTATCTGTAAGCCAATTGTTTCTGTTCGTTACAAAGCGGTTGTGGACTAGACTATCCCTAATATTTCTGCTCCGACGACTAGCAAAGAGGGGTCCCCTGTCCACTATTTCTTTCAAATCGTTATCTTGCCGCAAAATCTGCCAATTTTTGCGGATGACTGCTCTGATGTGATTGTCAAGTGGGCCAAATTTAAAGCTGAAAACAAACTTTTTATCTGATTTTTTCTGGGGGACAGTGGAAATCTCCGTGGCGACCGCCCTATCATAAGCATTTTTTAGAACAATGGGGGGATACCCACGTTTTTTAAACCTTTCAAATAGATCGACTGACTGCTGCGCAAAGCCCACTGGATCGCTATTGATTCTTTTTACCCTGAGGAATTGACTATAGGGTAATGATCGTTTCATATATGCCGGATGAGCGCTGTCATAGTGTAGTAATGAATTCGAAGCAGAAGGTTTTCGGTATACCTCTGTGGAGATGCCCGTCTCATTAGCAAGTAATTTCACATCTAAAAAAACCAAGTTGGTTCCTCCAAATTGCGAGGTAAACCCCATGTTCATGGTGTTTGATGTCCCCAGGTACCTCACAAATTCTGTGAAAGTATCCTGGTGCCCATCCCACACCATGAACATGTCGTCGACATATCTCGCGTAAAGCTTGATATGTCGAAGGAAGGGGTTATTTGAGGAATAAATGTACTCCTCCTCAAACCTGGCAAGGAAGAGGTTAGCCAGGGTACACGCGACGGGGGTACCCATCGCGGTACCCACCGTCTGCCGGTACCACTGGCTATCAAATTGAAAAGCATTGTGCTTTAAAATGAAAGAGAGTCCCTCACAAATGAAATTAACCATATCTTGTCCGGTAGGTGTGTTCTCCAAAATACTTCTGATCGTGTCCACCCCCATTTTTTGTGGAATTCTGGTATACAAACTCTCGATATCAATCGAGGTCAGGGCATATGACTCATGCCACTCCAAGTTCTTTACTATTTTCAAAAAATCTCCCGTATCTTTAATATATGAAGGGATGTCACATAACAGGGGGCGCAGCAGCCAGTCGATATAAGAAGAAAGGGGCTCTTTCAAGGAACCCACCCCCGACACGATGGGACGGCCGGGGGGGGCCGTTGCAGATTTGTGCAATTTAGGTATGTGGTACCAGTGCGGTCTTCTCGGAAATTCTGGTAAAAGCTTCTCAGCCTGTTTTAAAGAAAACACCCTTTTATCCACATAATGTCTCAACAGAGAACGCAAAAGATTCTTAAATGTACTAGTGGGATCCCCCTTTAATTTCAAATATGTTTTCTCATCGGACAATTGTCTTAATGCCTCTGTTCTGTAGTACTCACTTGCCATTAAGACTACATTTCCCCCTTTATCCGCACCGCGGACAATCACATCAGACCAGCCCTGTAACTCTACAAGAGCCCGCTTTTCTTCACACTGTAAGTTCTCTATAGGCTGTGCCTATATTAATGCCTCTATGTATTTTAACACTTGTAATTGAAAAATATCTACAGGATTCCCTGGAGATACTGGGGGCATATAAGTTGATTTATTACCCCCTGTGAAAGGTAGACTAACCAATTCCTCGCCGCTAACAAAACTCGATGTTGGGTGTAAAGAGTCAAGCAAATCACGTGTCTCTTCCCGCACATCGCCAAATGGGTCCTCCGTGACAAAAAAGCCAAGAGGACCCACATGGCAAGGTGATTCTCCTGGGAACACCTCCCAGGGGGCTGTGTTGTTTTTAGACGTGGCAAACGATTTAAACAAATGGATTTTACGAATCGCTTTAAACAAGTCGATTTTAAAATCAACTATATTGAATTGCTCTGGTACACAAAAGTTCAGGCCCTTAGATAGAATCGATAAATGCGCCTTATCCAATGTCCGGGGGGTTAAATTGACTACAGTTATTTCGTTGGTCTCCACGAGACTTGTCGCCTTTTCTTGGCGTTTCCTGTTGTGGATTCTGTTTGTGGGCTCCCTCTGGTGGTTACTGCTGGTACTGGGTGACTTTGGTGGGTTGCGGCCTTTGGTTTCCACCTGTCCATCAGAGGCTGGGTGTTTCCTATTTTACCTGGCCTTTCTGTCATTCCCTTGCCGGCTATCAATGTATTCAGATGTGCTCTGTTTGGTTCCTGCCTACCTGCTCCCAGATCTTTCAGAATAAGCTAAGTGCTGATTTTCAGTTGTTTGGTTTTTTGTCCAGCTTGCTTATTATGTCTCTATGCTAGCTGGTAGCTCTAGTGGACTGAGGTTCTCCCCATGTGCCATGAGTTGGCACATGGGTTCTTGTAATCTCAGGATTTTTTTTTTGATTAGGGTTTTTTGCTGACCGCTCAGACCCCTTTTGTATCGTTCTGCTTTCTAGTTTACAGCGGGCCTCAATTTGCTGAACCTATATATATCATCTCTATGTGTGTGCCTTCCTCTCATTTCACCGTCAATACATGTGGCAGGCAACTATACCTTTTGGGGTTCATTCCTCTGGAGGCAAGTGAGGTCTTATTTTCTCTGCAGTACTAGTTAGCTCTTAGGCTGGTGCGTGGCGTCTAGAACAAACGTAGGCACGCTCCCTGGCTATCTCTAGTTGCGTTTGTCAGGCGTAGGGCAGCGGTCAGCCCAGGTTCCATCACCCTAGAGCTCGTCCGATATTTTGTATTACTTTGCTTGTCCCTTGCTATCCCTAGCCATTGGGATTCATGACAGTATAGCCGGCCCACAAAGTGTTAATTGTTTGGGCTGAAGCAGGAGAAAAAGAAGTGTTTAAGGGAAATTTTTTTTTTTTTTTTTTTTTTTCCTTCAGAGTTTTGCTGCCTAGCCCTTAATTGCTGTCTAGCTGCTTCTTACCTCCTCTTAACCCTTGAATGGCTCTGATATTAGCTGTTTAACATGGATGTCCAGAGTTTGGCTTCCAGCCTGAGTAATCTCGCGGCAAAAGTTCAAAACATACAGGATTTTGTTGTTCACACTCCCAAGTCTGAACCTAGAATTCCTATTCCAGAGTTCTTTTCTGGAGATAGATCTACCTTCCTGAATTTCAGGAACAATTGTAAATTGTTTCTTTCTATAAAATCTCGCTCCTCTGGAGACCCTGCTCAACAGGTCAAGATTGTAATATCTTTCCTGCGGGGCGACCCTCAGAATTGGGCATTTGCATTGGCACCAGGGGATCCTGCATTGCTCAATGTGGATGCGTTTTTTCTGGCATTGGGATTGCTCTATGAGGAACCCAACCTGGAGATTCAGGCTGAAAAGGCTTTATTAGCCCTCTCTCAGGGGCATGATGAAGCGGAAATATATTGTCAAAAATTTCGGAAATGGTCGGTGCTTACTCAGTGGAATGAGTGCGCCCTGGCTGCTAACTTCAGAAATGGTCTTTCCGAGGCTATTAAGGATATTATGGTGGGGTTCCCTACGCCTACAGGTCTGAATGAGTCGATGGCTATGGCCATTCAGATTGATCGGCGTTTACGGGAGCGCAAACCTGTGCACCAGTTGGCGGTGTCTTCTGAACAGGCACCTGAGACTATGCAATGTGATAGAATTCAGTCCAGAAGTGAACAGCAAAATTATAGGCGGAAAAATGGATTGTGTTTTTATTGTGGTGATTCAGCTCATGTTATATCAGCATGCTCTAAACGCACTAAAAGGGTTGATAAATCTTTTGCCATTGGTACTCTGCAGCCTAAGTTCATTTTGTCTGTGACTCTGATTTTTTCACTGTCTTCCATTTCCGTCGATGCCTATGTGGATTCAGGCGCTGCCCTGAGTCTTATGGATTGGTCATTTGCTAAACGCTGCGGTTTTAGTCTGGAGCCTCTGGAAGTTCCTATCCCTCTGAAGGGAATTGACTCTACACCATTGGCTATGAATAAGCCGCAGTATTGGACACAAGTGACCATGCGCATGACTCCCGTTCATCAGGAGGTGATTCGCTTCCTTGTACTGTATAATTTACATGATGTACTAGTGCTTGGTCTGCCATGGTTACAAACTCATAATCCTGTCCTGGACTGGAAAACAATGTCTGTGTTAAGCTGGGGATGTCAGGGGGTTCATGATTATGCACCTCCGATTTCAATCGCTTCATCTACTCCTTCTGAGATCCCTGCGTTTTTGTCTGACTATAGGGATGTTTTTGAGGAGCCTAAGCTCAATTCGCTCCCTCCTCATAGAGATTGTGACTGTGCTATAGAATTGATTCCTGGCAGTAAGTTCCCTAAGGGTCGTTTATTTAATCTGTCACTGCCAGAGCATACTGCTATGCGGAATTATATTAAGGAGTCCTTGGAAAAGGGACATATTCGTCCATCTTCGTCCCCTCTGGGAGCAGGTTTTTTTTTCGTGACAAAAAAAGATGGTTCCCTGAGGCCTTGTATAGATTATCGCCTTCTGAATAAGATTACAGTCAAATATCAGTATCCACTGCCATTATTGACTGATTTGTTTGCTCGCATTAAGGGGGCTAGGTGGTTCACTAAGATAGATCTTCGCGGTGCGGATAATCTGGTGCGGATAAAACAGGGTGACGAGTGGAAAACCGCATTTAATACGCCTGAGGGCCATTTTGAGTATTTGGTAATGCCTTTTGGACTCTCCAATGCTCCGTCAGTCTTTCAGTCCTTTATGCACAATATTTTCCGTGAATATCTGGATAAGTTTATGATTGTGTATTTGGATAATATTTTGGTGTTTTCTGATGACTGGGAGTCTCATGTTTTACAGGTCAGGAAGGTGTTTCAGGTTCTGCGGGCCAATTCTCTGTTTGTGAAGGGCTCAAAGTGTCTCTTCGGAGTCCAGAAGATTTCTTTTTTGGGGTACATTTTTTCTCCTTCTACTATTGAGATGGATCCCGTCAAGGTTCAGGCGATTTGTGACTGGACACAACCTACATCTGTTAAGAGCCTTCAGAAGTTCTTGGGGTTTGCTAATTTTTATCGTCGGTTCATTGCTAATTTTTCCAGTATTGTTAAACCTTTGACTGATTTGACTAAAAAGGGTGCTGATGTTGCTGATTGGTCTCCTGCGGCCGTGGAGGCCTTTCAGGAACTTAAGCGCCGGTTTTCTTCTGCTCCTGTGTTGTGTCAACCAGATGTTTCACTTCCTTTTCAGGTTGAGGTTGATGCTTCCGAGATTGGAGCGGGGGCGGTTTTGTCACAGAGAAGTTCTAATGGCTCGGTGATGAAGCCATGTGCATTCTTCTCTAGAAAATTCTCGCCCGCCGAGCGCAATTATGATGTGGGTAATCGGGAGCTTTTGGCCATGAAGTGGGCATTTGAGGAGTGGCGTCATTGGCTTGAGGGTGCTAAACATCGTGTGGTGGTCTTGACTGATCACAAGAATCTCATTTACCTTGAGTCTGCCAGGCGTTTGAATCCTAGACAGGCTCGTTGGTCGTTGTTTTTTTCTCGTTTCAATTTCGTGGTTTCATACCTGCCAGGTTCAAAGAATGTGAAGGCAGATGCTCTTTCCAGGAGTTTTGTGCCTGACTCTCCTGGAGACTCTGGGCCTACTGGTATCCTTAGGGATGGGGTAATATTGTCCGCCGTATCCCCAGACTTGCGACGTGCATTGCAGGAGTTTCAGGTGGATAAACCGGATCGTTGTCCACCAGAAAGACTGTTTGTTCCGGATGATTGGACCAGTAGAGTCATCTCCGAGGTCCATTCTTCTGTGTTGGCTGGTCATCCTGGAATATTTGGTACTAGAGACTTGGTGGCCAGGTCTTTTTGGTGGCCTTCCTTGTCTAGGGATGTGCGTACCTTTGTGCAGTCTTGTGAAGTGTGTGCTCGAGCTAAGCCTTGCTGTTCTCGGGCCAGTGGGTTGTTGTTATCCTTGCCCATCCCGAAGAGGCCTTGGACGCACATTTCCATGGATTTTATTTCTGATCTCCCGGTTTCACAGAAAATGTCCGTTATCTGGGTGGTGTGTGACCGCTTTTCTAAGATGGTTCATTTGGTGCCCTTGCCTAAGTTGCCTTCCTCCTCTGAGTTGGTCCCTTTATTTTTTCAGAACGTGGTTCGTTTGCATGGGATTCCGGAGAATATCGTTTCTGACAGGGGATCCCAGTTTGTGTCTAGATTTTGGCGGACGTTTTGTGCCAAGATGGGCATTGATTTGTCTTTCTCGTCTGCATTCCATCCTCAGACGAATGGCCAGACGGAGCGAACTAATCAGACCTTGGAAACTTATTTGAGGTGTTTTGGTTCTGCTGATCAAGATGACTGGGTTGCTTTTTTGCCGCTGGCCGAATTTGCTCTTAATAATCGGGCTAGTTCTGCCACGTTGGTCTCTCCTTTTTTTTGTAATTCGGGGTTTCATCCTCGTTTTTCCTCTGGTCAGGTGGAGTCTTCGGATTGTCCTGGAGTGGACGTGGTGGTGGACAGGCTACATCAGATTTGGAATCAGGTGGTGGACAATTTGAAGTTATCTCAGGAGAAGACTCAGCAGTTTGCTAATCGCCGTCGCCGCGTGGGTCCCCGACTTCTTGTTGGGGATTTGGTGTGGTTGTCTTCTCGTTTTGTCCCTATGAAGGTCTCTTCTCCTAAGTTCAAGCCTCGGTTCATCGGTCCTTATAGGATCTCGGAGATTCTTAACCCTGTATCTTTTCGTTTGGATCTCCCAGCATCGTTTGCTATTCATAATGTGTTCCATCGGTCGTTGTTGCGGAGGTATGAGGTGCCCGTTGTTCCTTCGGTTGAGCCTCCTGCTCCGGTGCTGGTGGAGGGAGAATTGGAGTATGTTGTTGAGAAGATCTTGGATTCTCGTGTTTCCAGACGCAAACTCCAGTATTTGGTTAAGTGGAAGGGTTATGGTCAGGAGGATAATTCCTGGGTGGCCGCCTCCGATGTTCATGCGACTGATTTGGTCCGCGCCTTCCATAGAGCTCACCCTAATCGCCCTGGGGGTTCTCGTGAGGGTTCGGTGACCCCTCCTCAAGGGGGGGGTACTGTTGTGGATTCTGTTTGTGGGCTCCCTCTGGTGGTTACTGCTGGTACTGGGTGACTTTGGTGGGTTGCGGCCTTTGGTTTCCACCTGTCCATCAGAGGCTGGGTGTTTCCTATTTTACCTGGCCTTTCTGTCATTCCCTTGCCGGCTATCAATGTATTCAGATGTGCTCTGTTTGGTTCCTGCCTACCTGCTCCCAGATCTTTCAGGATAAGCTAAGTGCTGATTTTCAGTTGTTTGGTTTTTTGTCCAGCTTGCTTATTATGTCTCTATGCTAGCTGGTAGCTCTAGTGGACTGAGGTTCTCCCCATGTGCCATGAGTTGGCACATGGGTTCTTGTAATCTCAGGATGGTTTTTTTGATTAGGGTTTTTTGCTGACCGCTCAGACCCCTTTTGTATCGTTCTGCTTTCTAGTTTACAGCGGGCCTCAATTTGCTGAACCTATATATATCATCTCTATGTGTGTGCCTTCCTCTCATTTCACCGTCAATACATGTGGGGGGCAACTATACCTTTTGGGGTTCATTCCTCTGGAGGCAAGTGAGGTCTTATTTTCTCTGCAGTACTAGTTAGCTCTTAGGCTGGTGTGTGGCGTCTAGAACCAACGTAGGCACGCTCCCTGGCTATCTCTAGTTGCGTTTGTCAGGCGTAGGGCAGCGGTCAGCCCAGGTTCCATCACCCTAGAGCTCGTCCGATATTTTGTATTACTTTGCTTGTCCCTTGCTATCCCTAGCCATTGGGATTCATGACAGTTTCCTTCTGCCATTTCCCTGTTGTGAACTCTGTTTTTGGGCTCCCTCTAGTGGTCACAAGCGGTACTGTGTAGTGTTGTCTTTCTGCAGGTTGGCAGCATCAGCTGGTTCGTTATCCTTTGTTGGTTTCCTATTTAGCTCACCTGGATACTCAGTTCCTTGCCTGCTCTCAATGTATTCAGTGCTCTTCAGATTCCTTGTGACTACCTTGCTCCCAGTCTCTCCAAGACAAGCTAAGTTTTTGTTTGATCATTTTTTGATTATCAGCATTTATTATGTTTTTAGTCCAGCTCACTAAAATGTGATTTCCTCGCTTGCTGGTTGCTCTAGGGGACTGAGTTTCTCCCCCCACACCGTTAGTTGGTGCGGGGGTTCTTGAAATCTCAGTGTGGATATTTTGTAAGGGTTTTTTTACTGACCGCACAGACCCCTTTACTATTTTCTGCTATCTAGTATTAGTGGGCCTCATTTGCTAAATCTGTTTTCACCCCTGTGTATGTGCCTTCCTCTTACCTCACCGTTATTATATGTTGGGGGCTTCTATATCTTTGGGGGATTATTTCTCTGGAGGCAAGAGAGGTCTTTCTTTCTCTCTAGGGGTAGTTAGTTCCTCAGGCTGGCTCCAGACGTCTAGGATTTTTAGGCACGTTCACTGGCTACTTCTAGTGTGTTTGGATAGGTTCAGATTTGCGGTCAGTCCAGTTTGCCACCTCCCTAGAGCTTGTCCTATGTATGTTACTTAGCTGGAGTAATTTGTGATCCTCAACCACTAAGGATCATAACAGTAGAGCAGGCCTCAAAAGTGTTTAATGCATCGCAGAAGTGGGATAAATAGAAGACCTGAGTACATTTTTTTTTTTCCTCCCGCTTTTCCTTTGCTGCAGTCTGTTTAGCTTCTTTCATCCCCTTGAACTCTGGGTGGTTTTGAGCTCAGCTGCAGACATGAATGTTCAGACTCTGACTTCTAGTGTGGATCATCTGACTGCACGGGTGCAAAGTATTCAGGATTTTGTTATTCATAGCCCTATGTCAGAACCAAAGATACCCATTCCGGAGTTGTTTTCTGGTGATAGATCTAGGTTTCTAAACTTTAAGAATAATTGTAAGTTATTTCTATCTCTGAGACCTCGTTCCTCTGGTGATTCCGCTCAGCAAGTTAAAATTGTTATCTCCTTGTTGCGTGGCGACCCTCAAGATTGGGCTTTCTCTTTGGCGCCAGGAGATCCTGCATTGCTTAATGTAGATGCATTTTTTCTGGCTCTTGGATTGCTTTATGAGGAGCCTAATCTTGAGAATCAGGCAGAAAAAGCGTTGCTGGCTATCTCTCAAGGTCAGGATGAAGCAGAGGTGTATTGTCAAAAATTTTGGAAATGGTCGGTGCTTACTCAATGGAATGAGTGTGCCCTGGCTGCAAATTTCAGAGAAGGTCTTTCTGAGGCCGTTAAGAATGTTATGGTGGGGTTTCCCACCCCTACAAGTCTGAGTGATTCTATGGCTTTAGCCATTCAGGTTGATCGGCGTTTGCGGGAGCGCAAATCTGCTCATCCTTTGGCGGTGTTTTCTGAACAGAGACCTGAGTCTATGCAATGTAACCGAACTCTGACCAGAATTGAGCGACAAAGTCATAGACGTCAAAATGGGTTGTGCTTTTACTGTGGTGATTCTACTCATGTTATCTCAGCATGCTCTAAACGCTTTAAAAAAATCGCTAAACCTGTCACCATTGGTACTATGCAGCCTAAATTTATTTTGTCTGTTACTTTGATTTGTTCTTTGTCATCCTACCCGGTTATGGCTTTTGTGGATTCGGGAGCTGCCCTGAATCTGATGGATTTGTCGTTTGCCAGGCGCTGTGGTTTTGTCCTGGAGCCTTTGGAATTTCCTATTCCTCTGAGGGGAATTGATGCTACGCCATGTGCATGACTCCCGTACATCAGGAGGTGATTCGCTTTCTTGTTCTGCATAATTTGCATGATGTTGTCGTTTTGGGTCTGCCATGGCTGCAGGCTCATAATCCAGTTTTAGATTGGAAAGCTATGTCTGTGTCTAGTTGGGGTTGTCAGGGAATTCATGGCGATGCTCCGTTGGTGTCTATTGCTTCTTCCACTCCTTCTGAGGTCCCTGAGTTTTTGTCTGACTACCAGGATGTATTTGATGAACCCAGGTAGAGTGCCCTGCCTCCTCATAGGGATTGTGACTGTGCTATAAATTTAATTCCTGGTAGTAAATTCCCTAAGGGACGACTTTTTAATCTGTCTATACCAGAGCATGCCGCGATGCGGAGTTATATAAAGGAGTCTTTGGAGAAGGGACATATTCGCCCATCCTCTTCCCCTCTTGGTGCAGGATTTTTTTTTGTGGCCAAGAAGGACGGTTCTTTGAGACCTTGTATAGATTATCATCTTCTGAATAAAATCACAGTCAAATTTCAGTATCCTTTACCACTATTGTCTGATTTGTTTGCTCGGATTAAGGGTGCCAGTTGGTTCACCAAGATAGATCTCCGTGGTGCGTATAACCTTGTGCGCATTAAGCAGGGAGATGAATGGAAAACAGCATTTAATACGCCTGAAGGCCATTTTGAGTACTTGGTGATGCCTTTTGGACTCTCTAATGCTCCTTCTGTGTTTCAGTCTTTCATGCATGACATCTTCTGAGAATATCTGGATAAATTTATGATTGTTTATCTGGATGACATTTTGGTCTTTTCTGATGATTGGGAGTCCCATGTGAAGCAGGTCAGGATGGTGTTTCAGGTCCTGCGTGCTAATGCTTTATTTGTGAAGGGCTCAAAATGCCTCTTCGGAGTACAGAAGGTCTCCTTTTTGGGTTTTATTTTTTCTCCTTCTACTGTGGAGATGGACCCAGTCAAGGTCCAGGCTATTCATGACTGGACTCAGCCCACGTCTGTTAAGAGTCTTCAGAAGTTCTTGGGTTTTGCTAATTTTTACCGTTGTTTCATCGCTAATTTTTCTAGCGTGGTTAAACCTTTGACGGATTTGACCAAGAAGGGTTCTGATGTGACTAATTGGTCTCCTGCGGCCGTGGAGGCCTTTCGGGAGCTGAAGCACCGGTTTTCTTCAGCTCCAGTCTTATGTCAGCCAGATGTCTCTCTCCCCTTCCAGGTCGAGGTTGATGCTTCTGAGATTGGAGCAGGGGCTGTTTTGTCGCAGAGAAGCTCTGATGGCTCTGTGATGAAACCATGTGCTTTCTTTTCAAGAAAGTTTTCGCCTGCCGAGCGGAATTATGATGTTGGTAATCGGGAGTTGTTGGCTATGAAGTTGGCATTTGAGGAGTGGCGACATTGGCTCGAAGGAGCTATACATCGTGTGGTGGTCTTGACTGATCACAAAAATCTGATTTACCTTGAATCTGCCAAGCGCCTGAATCCTAGACAGGCTCGTTGGTCGTTGTTTTTCTCCCGTTTCAACTTCGTGGTCTCATATCTGCCTGGTTCGAAGAACGTGAAAGCTGATGCACTTTCTAGGAGTTTTGTGCCTGACTCTCCGGGAGTTTCTGAGCCGGCTGGTGTTCTCAGAGAGGGAGTGATTTTGTCTGCCATTTCCCCAGATTTGCGACGAGTGCTGCAGAAATTTCAGGCGGATAGACCTGACCGTTGTCCACCAGAGAGACTGTTTGTCCCGGATAGATGGACCAGCAGAGTTATTTCCGAGGTTCATTCTTCGGTGTTGGCGGGTCATCCTGGGATTTTTGGTACCAGAGATTTGGTGGCTAGGTCCTTCTGGTGGCCTTCCTTGTCGCGGGATGTGCGTTCCTTTGTGCAGTCTTGTGGGATTTGTGCTCGGGCTAAGCCTTGCTGTTCTCGTGCCAGCGGTTTGCTTTTGCCTTTGCCTATTCCGAAAAGGCCTTGGACGCACATTTCCATGGATTTTATTTCGGATCTTCCGGTATCTCAGAAAATGTCTGTCATCTGGGTGGTGTGTGATAGTTTTTCCAAGATGGTCCATTTGGTGCCCTTGCCTAAGTTGCCTTCTTCCTCCGATTTGGTTCCTCTATTTTTTCAGAATGTGGTTCGCTTGCACGGCATTCCTGAAAATATTGTCTGATAGAGGATCCCAGTTTGTGTCCAGGTTTTGGCGGACTTTTTGTGCTAAGATGGGCATTGATTTGTCTTTTTCGTCGGCCTTCCATCCTCAGACTAATGGCCAAACCGAGCGAACTAATCAGACGTTGGAAACTTATTTGAGATGTTTTGTTTCTGCTGATCAGGATGATTGGGTGACTTTTTTGCCATTGGCCGAGTTTGCCCTTAATAATCGGGCTAGTTCTGCTACTTTGGTTTCGCCTTTTTTCTGCAATTCTGGTTTCCATCCTCGTTTTTCCTCGGGTCATGTTGAGCTCCTGCACCGATCTCAGAAGCATCCACTTCAACCTGAAAGGGAAGTGAGACATCAGGCTGGCACAAAACAGGTGCCGAAGTAAACCGGCGCTTCAGCTCCCGGATGGCCTCAATGGCCGCAGGAGCCCAATTAGCGACATCAGAACCTTTCTTGGTCATATCCATCAGAGGTTTAACAACGCTAGAAAAATTAGCAATAAAACGACGGTAGAAATTAGCAAAACCCAAAAACTTCTGAAGACTCTTAACAGACGTGGGTTGAGTCCAATCATGAATAGCTCGGACCTTGACTGGGTCCATCTCCACAGCAGAAGGGGAAAAAATAAAACCCAAAAAAGAAACCTTCTGCACTCCAAAGAGACACTTTGAGCCCTTCACAAACAAAGCATTATCACGCAAAACCTGAAACACCATCCTGACCTGCTTTACATGAGAATCCCAATCATCAGAAAAAACTAAAATGTCATCCAGATAAACAATCACAAATTTATCTAGATACTTCCGGAAGATGTCATGCATAAAGTATTGAAACACTGAAGGAGCATTAGAGAGCCCAAAAGGCATCACCAAGTACTCAAAATGACCTTCGGGCGTATTAAATGCAGTTTTCCATTCATCTCCCTGCCTAATGCGCACAAGGTTGTACGCACCACGAAGATCTATCTTGGTGAACCAACAGGCACCCTTAATCCGAGCAAACAAGTCCGACAATAGTGGCAGAGGGTATTGAAATTTAACCGTGATTTTATTCAGAAGCCGATAGTCTATACAAGGTCTCAAAGATCCGTCTTTCTTGGCCACAAAAAAGAATCCCGCACCAAGAGGGGAAGAGGATGGACGAATATGTCCTTTCTCCAAAGACTCCTTTATATAAGAACGCATCGCGGCATGCTCAGGTACCGACAGATTAAATAATCGTCCCTTAGGAAACTTACTACCAGGAATCAAATCTATAGCGCAGTCACAGTCCCTATGAGGAGGAAGAGCACTGGACCTGGACTCACTGAACACATCCTGATAGTCAAGCAAATACTCAGGAACTTCTGAAGGAGTGGAGGAAGCAATAGACACCGACGGGGAATCGCAATGAATTCCCTGACAACCCCAACTTGACACAGACATAGCCCTCCAATCCAGAACAGGATTATGAGCCTGTAACCATGGCAGACCCAAAACGATCAAATCATGCATCTTATGCAGAACAAGAAAACGAATCACCTCCCGATGTTCAGGAGTCATGCACATGGTCACTTGTGTCCAATACTGCGGTTTATTCTCCGCCAATGGCGTAGCATCAATTCCTCTAAGAGGAATAGGATTTTCCAAAGGCTCCAGGACAAAACCACAGCGCCTGGCAAACGACAGGTCCATAAGACTCAGGGCAGCGCCTGAATCCACAAACGCCATAACAGGGTAGGAAGACAATGAGCAAATTAAAGTCACAGACAAAATAAATTTAGGCTGCAAGTTACCAACGGCGACAGGACTAACAAACTTTGTTAGGCGTTTTGAGCATGCTGATATAACATGTGTAGAATCACCACAGAAAAAACACAACCCATTCTGACGTCTATGATTTTGCCGTTCAGTTCTAGTCTGAATTCTATTACATTGCATTAACTCAGGCGTCTGTTCAGACAACACCGCCAAAGGATTAGCGGATTTGCGCTCCCGCAAACGCCGATCAATCTGAATGGCCAGCGTCATAGAATCATTCAGACTTGTAGGAATGGGAAAGCCCACCATCACATTCTTAATGGTTTCAGAAAGGCCATTTCTGAAATTTGCGGCCAGAGCACACTCATTCCACTGAGTAAGCACGGACCATTTCCGAAATTTTTGGCAATACACTTCGGCTTCATCCTGGCCCTGAGAAATAGCCAGCAAAGCCTTCTCTGCCTGAATTTCAAGATTGGGCTCCTCATAAAGTAATCCGAGCGCCAGAAAAAACGCATCAATATTCGCCAATGCCGGATCTCCTGGCGCCAATGAGAAAGCCCAATCCTGAGGGTCGCCCCGCAAGAAGGAGATAACAATTTTAACTTGCTGAGCTGAGTCTCCAGACGAACGAGGTCTCAAAGACAGAAACAATTTACAATTATTCCTAAAATTCCTAAATTTAAATTGATCTCCAGAGAACAGCTCAGGAATAGGAATCTTAGGTTCTGACATAGGACTGCTAGTAACAAAATCCTGAATGCCCTGCACACGAGCAGCAAGCTGATCCACACTAGTAATCAGAGTTTGCACATTCATGTCTGCAGCAGAGTTTCAAGCCATTCAGAGATAAAGGGGAAGGAAGAAAAAAAAAAAAAAACTCAGAACTTCTTTTCTTTTAATCCCACTTCTGCAATGCATTAACTATTCACTGGCCTGGCATACTGTTGTGATCCTAATGGCAGAGGATCTCAGGGTCTTCAGCAAAGTCTGCAAACATAAAAACTAGCTCTTAGGGAGGTGGTAACTGAGCTGACCACATACCTGATCCTAGCCCACAACTAATAGCAGCCGGGGAACGTACCTACGTTGGTTCTAGACGTCTCGCGCCAGCCGGAGATCTAACTAACCCTTTCAGAGAAAATACAGACCTCACTTGCCTCCAGAGAAAGGTACCCCAAAGTAGATACAGGCCCCCAACAAATAATAACGGTGAGGTAAGAGGAAAGGACAAACGTAAGTATGAACTAGATTCAGCAAAGAGAGGCCCACTAAATAATAGCAGAAATATAGAAAGCGGACTTATGTGGTCAGCGAAAAACCCTACAAAAATATCCACGCTGAATATCCAAGAACCCCCGTACCGACTAACGGTATGGGGGGAGAATATCAGCCCCCTTAGAGCTTCCAGCAAAATCAGGAATCACATTATAAACAAGCTGGACAAAAAACAGAATAATACAAATAACAAAAAACAAGAAAGCAGGACTTAGCTTATGTTGCAAAAATCAGGACCAGTAGACAAGAGCAACCAGACAAGGACTGATTACATGGATGCCAGGCAATGGACTAAGACTCCAGGAAGTTTAAATAGAAACACCCAGAGTGTTAACGAACCAGGTGACTACCAACCTGGGGAAAGAGTATACAAGAGCCATACCGCGAGTGACCACAAGAGGGAGCCCAAAAGTATAGTTCATAACAGTCTACCTCATTATCTGTGGGTGAAATTTGTAAGTTGCTAATACACAGTTACTCTGCCCCATGGTCTGTAGGAGAAATTTGTAAGCTGCTTCTTAGAAGGTACTTTGCCCCCTTGTCATTGACTGAAATTTGTAAGCTGCTTGTTAGGGGGTACTCTGCTCCATGGTCTGTAGGAGAAATTTGTAAGCTGCTTCTGAGGGGGTACATTGCCCCATGGTCTATGGATTCAATTTATAAGCTGCTTTTTAGAGGGTACTCTACCCCACTGTCTGTGGGTAAAATTTGTAAGCTGCTAAAGTAGCGCTACTGTGCCCCATGCTCTGTGGGTAATATTTTTATATGAACTGGAAGTAGGTAGTCTCAGTCTCTGTGAGGGCACTGTTAAAATGTTTATTCATTTACTTCCTTTTTTCCAGTGTTGCTATGGTGACAGAACCCCTTTAAGTCATTTCCCTATTCACATTTTTTTCTGCAGGGCAATTGTGCTCTTTCCCTCATTTAGCTTCCTTTTACAGCCCACTAGCACTAACTATGACCATTTTACAGCCATTTAAAGGCACTGATATTCAGGTCCCCTTTGACTTCTATTGGTTTTAGGTCCAGGGTCAAGTTCGAGGTCAAGATCGGACCCGAACTGACATTTTACTGTATGTTCGTCAAACCCGGCGAACTCAAATGTCCATGGGTTCGCTCATGTCTACTTTCAATGGCTAAAATAACCTACGATAGCAGCAATAAAACAATGTTTTTTAGCTTTTAACAAATAATGCAAAATCTTTTATTTCTTTATTGTTTGGAAAATAAATTGTCTATTAGTTTAGAGTTTTATTTATTCTTTGCTTCCACAAGGCATTTACAGTTTACCTGTTGTACTGCATAAAATGGTATGTGTGTGCAAAGGTCTCAGAGGGATAATTTATTTAATCAGTGTTCAATTTGTCTAAATCAGTGCTTTCAGCTTCTGGATTGGTCTCTTCTAATTTTCTCACATGCTAATTTATTTCCAGTTAGTTAATATTAACCTAAAGTCTACAAATTACATATTGTTCATCCGGCAAAATTCTTTCTAAAGAATAGCTGAATAAGTAGGTCCAATGTGATAAAAAACAACATTATAAAAGATTGAAAGAAATAGTCTATGGGGTCATTTACTTTAGACTAGAGATAAGCAAATATTTCAATATTTGATTTGGATTACAATCGTCATATTTCCAATATTCGCTGAACATAGCCGAATGCCATTGGAGTCAATGGGAGTTCAGATGAGCGAATATGTTTGGAAACGATCATCAAACATATATTCGTACATATGGCACGAATATGTCAAATTCGTATTTGGCGATCGTTTTCCGAATGTATTCGCTCATCTCTACTTTAGACCAGTATTTATAAGGCTGTCTTCTTGAAAAAGATGTTGGATGTTGAAACAGCGCGTAATGGCACTATATGTCTCATGTGTGATCTGAGTTCTTTCACTGTTGTACGCTGTAAACTCCTACAACTGAAATAAGGAAGAGCAAAGGTGATTCAAGGTATACCTACCGCAAAATGAAAATGAAATGGAGAAATTATTTATGAAGGTTTTTCTCTCCAGCGCATGTCGGCAAGGTGATAACTGAGTTGAAGAAGGAGGACATACTCACTGAGGGAACAAGAGCACAGCAGAACAATAAGGGTATGTGCCAACGATCAGGAATTGCTGCAGTTTTGATGCTGCGTATTTATGCAGCGTCAAACCCGCAGTAGTCAGATGTTACAGCGTAGTAGATGGGATTAACTAGAAATCCCATGTCCACTATGTGGCCTGCGGATCACACATGTAAAGTGACTTGTGGTGCGGATTTGCGGATTTGCTTGCTTTCAATAGAAGGCAGCACTTTGGAAGCAGAGAACATACTTTGTCATATTGTCAATTTGTCATATTGGAGGGACGGCCATTACCTAATACAGGGATTCAGTGAAAGAAGCTGGTCACATGCAGCACACAGATTAATTAAGGTCTCCTGCTCACAGAAGATCAGGAGAACAGTAATAGAAGAAATTATGTACAAATCAAGGACTTGATGAAAATACTGCACAAGAGATGGTCCTATCTGTAGGAGAGTAGGCTGCTATAGAACAGATCCACATAAGACAACCATCCCAGAGGAATAATCTGTGGAATGCTAAGTTTTGTACACAGCCTTGAGATTATGGCAAAGTTAAGGGATCAATGTGAGATCCTACTCTTTGAAGGATCCAAACTGCAATTATACCAAGTCATTACACCATACACTTCTGCATCTCTCGACAAGTATTTTGGCCCACTCCTCAAAAGCAAACTGCTCCAATTGTCTCATGTTTGAAGGTTGCCTTTCCCAGACAGCATGTTTCAGCTCTTTCCAAAGATGCTCAATTAAAATAATAAAATTCATAAAATAGGCCTGGACAGAAATTATGGTACCCCTGAAAATAATGTGACAAATGGGATGTGTTAAATCAAGGTGTGTCCACTAATTAGCATCACAGGTGTCTACAATCTTGGAATAAGTGAGTGGGCCGGTATATAGGGCTACAGATACTCACTGTGCTGTTTGGTGACTCAACATGGACCAGAGGAAGTGAAGGAATGAGTTGCCTCAGGAGATTAGAAAGAAAATTATAGACAAACATGTTAACGGTAAAAATTTTAAGATCATCTCCAAGTAGCTTTATGTCTCATTGACAGTTACAAGAATCGCTTGATTGCAGTGATTGCATCAAAAGGTTGTGCAAGTTAAGGGCACCATCACTTCTGTCCATGCCTATTTTATGAGTTTTTTATTTTTTTTTTATTCTGTGGAAGTATGGTTGAAAAGCAATGTCTGACTTTCATTTGTTCATTTTCATAGATTTTTTATTTAGTATTACTTTTGTAAGATTCAAGTTATTTCTGTGACCATTGTGGGTTTTTCTGTCATTAAACGAGGGAAACCAACAAATTTTACCACGTGTGTAGACACCCTCTGGTAGCCATTACTTGAAAACAATAGCGTAGCTACTGGTGGAGGGAGAGGGGGCGGTCACCCAGAGCTATGCTACTGTTAACCGTATGGGCGTGTGCAGCGCATATATGGCAACAGCGGCTCAGAATTGGGGTATCAATAGGATGAGGAGATTGTGCAGGTCAGGAATAGATGGGGACGGTGCAGGAAATATGAGAAGCCAAATATGTATTTGTTGTAATCTCTACAAACGGATTCCTGACTAGAGAAGCCGTCAAGTCGGTCTGGGCCAGATGGAAAAGATGGGAAAAGTGAATGATTACGTCAGAAAGCGCGTCATCTGTAAGGCACTATCTATAACTGTAGAGTATTTTGACTCTGCCATACTACCCTAGTTCTTTTTTGCACACTTTGTTATACCTTACAGATGCAATTACTGAATCCTTAAATGCATTACCCACTATTATAGGCAGCTCTTTTTACTATATATTATCAGAAATCAGAGTGCCTGAAGGAAACCCACACAAAATCTCCTTGCAGATGTAGTACTTGTTGCGATTTGAACCCAGGACTCCAGATTTACAAAGCTAAGTGCTAATCACGGTCTTTTCCATTGTTAAGGATATACTGGGATTTGT
Source organism: Ranitomeya variabilis (assembly GCF_051348905.1). Taxonomy (NCBI): domain Eukaryota; kingdom Metazoa; phylum Chordata; class Amphibia; order Anura; family Dendrobatidae; genus Ranitomeya; species Ranitomeya variabilis. The sequence continues at coordinate 652,290,284 of NC_135233.1, forward strand.
ACTTTCATGTGATGTGATGTGATATATGGGGCTGACCTTACATTGCAATTGATCCCTGGGCTAAGCTTGGCGATGCATTCCTGTACTGATAATGGTACTGGTGATATTCATGTACTGATTATGCTTTTAGTGTTGCATTTATGAATGATGATAGATCTGGTTCTGCGTTCATATGGTGATGGTGTTTGATGCTGTATATCTGTACTGCTATTGATTGTGATCCTGTATGCATGTGGCAATTGTAAAGATTTACTCTCTCTGGCATTAGGCCTTAGGTAGCGTTCACACAAGCAATGCAATTTTTGTCATCCAAACACGTGCAGAAACTGATTATTGTCTCCTGGGGAACCACATTTAGCACACTTACATTTTCCTGAGTACCTTTTACAGTAATGTCTCTAAACTGGGAAGCCCCATAGTTTTCCTGGGATTCCTCCAGGTCAGGGACAATATTAAGTTGAATTAATTTTAGTGTATTGTTTTGGCCCTCCACAACAGTCACGGTCTCTCATGTGGCCCCTCGAGAAAAGTAATAGCCCACCCCTGGTCTATACTATGATTACCTTTATACTTAAGTAAGCTGGAGGCTTGGGTTGAGAAATGGCAATTGAAGTTTAATGTGCACATGGGCAGAGGAAATAAAATGTATAATTATGTCCTAAATTGTAAAACCGTGGGTAAAACTGTCACTGACTCCACATTAGTGATTGGTGTCAGGCAGCTGCTGCCAAGGCAAATAAAATAATGGTAAGCAGTAAAAGAGGCATTGGTGCTCATAATGAGAGCATAGTTTTGCCTCTTTTGAAGCTACTAGTGCAGTCACACTTAGAATACTGTGCACAATGTTATTAAGGGAATGGATGGACTGCAATACCAAGATAGGTTATTACACTTGGGGTTATTCAGTTTGAAGAATTGAAGGCTTAAGGGTACAAATACATGTGGGGACAGTACAGAGATCTTTCTTCTAAGCTTTTTACACCAAGGCCTGCAATGGGGACAAGGTTGCATTCTCTACGTCAAATTTGTCAAACTCTGGCTTGCAGGGTGAGGCCAACCTTCGACCTTAAATCTATGAAACTACATTTTGACATTTACATTATGCCGTCTGCTCATGTTTCAATGCTCATTAAAGGGTCAGATATTTACCTACAGGGTCACTATCTATTCTAGGTGGTATTTGCAATATTGTGTTTTTTTGTTCTGCAACAGAGCTAATTTGAATACTTTTCACTGATGGAACATTTTCTGTATGACTACTTACTCAGATTGTCTCTTTAATGAGAAACTTCCCCCATATCAACAGTATAATCAACAATCATCAATATATACAGGATGAATGATAGGCAATGTTCACAACTCAATAACATATTTCCATGTTAGGCTTCTTTCACACTTCAGTTTTTTGGCGTCAGTCACTTCCGACATAATGACGGATCGACGGATCTGTCACAATATTTGAAAAAACGGATGTAACGGATCCGTTTTTTTGACGGATCCGTTACTCGGGGGTTGTATATACTTTTTGGAGCATGCGCAATTGAAAAAAATTGAAAAAACGGATTGGGGCGACGGATCCGCCGAAATGACAGTCGTGATGGATCCGTCGCCCATAGGTGGCCATTCTATGAAATGACGGACACAACGGATCCGTCGCGATCCGCCATTTCAACGCAGACAAAAAACATTGCAATGACCGTCAATGTCTAGATGACGTCCGCCAAATTTTGATGGATCCGTCGCATGACGGATGGAACGGACGACCATCTGTCACAATCCGTCGCTAATGCAAGTCTATGGGGAAAAAAACGGATCCGTCGAAAAAAAAAACGGATCCGTTTTTTGAGGAAAATGGCGGATTTAGACTGACGCCAAACAACTGAAGTGTGAAAGAGGCCTTAAATCCAATTTGGGATAACGAACAAAGGAAATAAACTGATCCAGTTCAGGAACCATTCATTTGAATGGGACAGAATTGTCCTAAAATGTCTTCTATTTTACTGCAATCCATTTTTCAGCTGCATCAAAAGACATTTTCTGTACAACTTTTTGTCCAATCAAAACAGCCACAGTTTGTTTTTTACGTTAAAGTCTATGGGAAATGGCTCACAACAGATGGTCATTTGTTATGTCAGCCTAGACTGATGTTTTTTAAAGCACTGCACATGCTGAAACACTCAAGGTGTTTAGCGACACCTCTAGAAAAAAAACAGATTTGTTACAAATGGAACAAAACAGATGAAAAATGGAAACCAATGTGTAAATCTAGTTTTTCTTTGCTTGTAACAAATCCAGTTTTGTTAATACTGGATCTGTTCCAAACAAACGACATGTGAGTGTAAGGAGGTGGCGAGGATCTTCAGTTGCCTCCTCTCTTGTTTATGTTGGGCATGTGTCCCCCATGCGGTGTCCTAATAGTTTGGCTATGTATTAATGTGTTACTGTTATGAACTACTGTTTTATTAATATGTCTGTATGTCTGATATTGTACTATTGTAAGTGTACTGTATTTTACAATCTGTATTTAATTATTTCAGGGTTAGAACAGGTTAACCAAAAGTGGCTGGGTTAGTAGCCTGGAAGAAGCAGCAATTTCCTGCTTCTGCAGCAGAGCCTGGGCAGGCTTGCCCATGGCAGGATGTGCTCCAGGGATGGGAACATATCGTATCCCCAGAAGGGAGGAAGTGCTGCCAAAGGACTATTAGACAGCTGGAATGGGCACTAGGACTGTGAGAGTGCCCCATAAAGGACTGTCTGCTTATCGGAAATGGACAGGAGCTGTTGGAAAATAATATCTGAATAGGGATAGCGCAGGAAGCATTATCTTCTCAATTTCATTGTTATTACAGTTTTGCCACTGTTGGAGCCAAAGTGTGACGTGTGGTGCATCCAGAGGACGCTGTCCCAGTATGGAGAACAACCGTGTGCCAGAGGTAACCAACTGTGCTATAGGGCTGGGACTGCATCCGTGCATTTATGTGCAAGGAGCCGGAGTTCTCACTGACTGTGACTTAGGAGACTCGACCATGACTACCACCCCGTGCCACTTTGTTACATTAGCATAACTCAAGTATACGTAATACAGAGAACTTCTTGATCTGTCCATTGTTAGTTTCTGGATTTCCTAATTCTTTATTGAGCAGAAGATACATTAGAAGATCTTGGAGAACTAAGATGATGCTATTTATATTTATTTATATGTAGTGAATGTATTGAAGTACACCTAGTGAAAGTTTTAAAACTTTCGCAAATCAAGCAACAACAAACAAACAAACAACAAAGATTTGTATTGTGCTTTTTCCACATGGACTCAAAGTGCATTTGGACAGTAAATTACTGAGTTTGGTACAATGTCCAATTTAGCCAGCAAGTACATAATTTGTCTTTACATGCCAACCTGAGCAGGTGCTTTTTGGGTCTTCATGCATATGTGTCCAGGGATGATATCTCTCTGATTCATACAGGTAAGACAAGAGTTCTCAGGAGATTAGAAAGAAAATTATAGACAAACATGTTAAGGTAAAGGCTATAAGACAATCTCCAAGTAGCTTGCTATTCCTGTTTTTTTAAGTAGCATACAATGTACTGTGTCACAACACAGTATATATTTTTTCTCCATCAATCATACATATCACAAGAATATAATGTACTGTACCAAACAGATAAACTTACAATATACATTGCACTCCTATGCTACACAAACACCGAAGCTGAAGAGGAAAAGAAAAATAGATTCCAACAACAAAATACAAGATAGGGGAAGAGAAATTGGAAGCAGGAGATATGGAGGGGGAAATAACAGACCCAAAACTTTATTGAAGGACAGCACAAATGGAGGGTAATAATAATATCTATAATATAACGCTGGGAGCGTCACTCTGTCCGAAGCCTTTGTAGACTGCGCAAGCGCGACGCACCGCGCCTCTGCAGTCTGGACCAGAGTGACGCAGCCAAACTTACTTATTCCCCCCCCAATATATCGGTCATGGGGGCTCCACACACCCGCGTATCCCCCATAATATAGCGGCCATGGGGGCTCCACACACACCTGTATCCCCCCTAATATACCGGACATGGGGGCTCCGTGCTCTGCAGCTCCAGTCAGGGTGGCTGTAGAGCCCAGCGGAGATCCAGGACCTTTGATGATGTCACCACCAGCATGTGACCAGTGACGCGAGTGGGCGGAGTCAGCCCTCGCTGTGCTGGCTGCAGGGGTGCTGTATCCATTATAGCCAGCGCCGCACTCAGGCAGTAAGTACAGCCGCCCGCACTCAGCACAGCCACGCACAGCTGCCCGCACTCAGCACAGCCACGCACAGCTGCCGGCATTCGGCACAGCCACGCACAGCCGCCCACACTCAGCACAGCCACGCACAGCTGCCCGCACTCAGCACAGCCACGCACAGCTGCCGGCATTCGGCACAGCCACGCCCAGCCGCCCACACTCAGCACAGCCACGCACAGCTGCCCGCACTCAGCACAGCCGCCTGCACTCAGCACAGCCACGCACAGCCGCCCGCACACAGCACAGACACGCACAGCCGCTCGCACTCAGCACAGCCATGAACAGCTGCCCGCACTCGGCACAGCCACGCACAGCCGCCCGCACTCAGCACAGCCACGCACAGCCACCCACACTCAGCACAGCCACGCACAGCCGCCCGCACTCAGCACAGCCGCGCACAGCCGCCCGCACTCAGCACAGCCGCGCACAGCTCCCCGCACTGAGCACAGCCGCGCACAGCTGCCCACACTCAGCACCGCCATGCACAGCCGCCCGCACTCAGCACAGCCGCGCATAGCCGACCGCGCTCAGCACAGCCGCCCGCGCTCAGCACAGCCGCCCGCACTCAGTACAGCCACGCACGCCGCCCGCACTCAGCACAGCCGTGCACAGCTGCCAGCACTCAGCACAGCCGCGCACAGCCGCCCGCACTCAGCACACCCACGCACAGCCGCCCGCACTCACCACCGCCATGCACAGCCGCCCGCACTCAGCACAGCCACGCACAGCTGCCTGCACTCAGCAAAGCTGCCCGCACTCAGCACAGCCACGCACACCTGCCCGCACTCAGCACAGCCACGCACAGCCGCCCGCACTCAGCACCGCCACGCACAGCCACCCGTACTCAGCACAGCCGCGCACAGCCACCCGCACTCAGCACAGCCGCGCACAGCTCCCCGCACTCAGCACAGCCGCGCACAGCCGCCCGCATTCAGCAACGCCACGCACAGCTGCCCGCACTCAGGACAGCTGCGCACAGCTGACCGCACTCAGCACAGCCGGCCGCACTCAGTACAGCCACACATGCCGCCCGCACTCAGCACAGCCACGCACAGCCGCCCGCACTCAGCACCGCCACGCACAGCTGCCCGCACTCAGCACAGCCACGCACAGCCACCCACACTCAGCACAGCCGCGCACAGCTGCCAGCACTCAGCACAGCTGCGCAAAGCCGCCCACACTCAGCACAGCCACGCACAGCCGCCCGCACTCAGCACCACCACGCACAGCTGCCCGCACTCAGCATCGCCAAGTACAGCCGCCCGCACTCAGCACAGCCACCCGAACTCAGCACAGCCACACACATGCCCGCACTCAGCACAGCCATGCACAGCCACCCGCACTCAGCACAGTCACGCACAGCCATCCGCACTTAGCACAGCCGCCCGCACTCAGCACAGCCGCCCGCACTCAGCACAGCCACTCACACTCAGCACAGCCGCCCGCACTCAGCACAGCCGCCCGCACTCAGCACAGCCGCCCGCACTCAGCACAGCCACGCACAGCCACCCACACTCAGAACAGCCACGCACAGCTGACTGCACTCAGCACAGCCACGCACAACCGCCCGCTCTCAGCACAGCCACGTACAGCCGCTCGCACTTAACACAGCCACGCACAGCCACCTGCACTCAGCACAAACACGCACAGCCGCCCGCACTCAGCACAGCCGCCCGCACTCAGCACAGCCGCCCGCACTCAGCACAGCTGCCCGCACTCAGCACAGCCACGCACAGCCGCCCGCAATCAGCACAGCCGCCTGCACTCAGCACAGCCACGCACAGCCGCCCGCACTCAGCAGAGCCGCCCGCACTCAGCACAGCTGCCCGCAACTCAGCACAGCCACGCACAGCCGCCCGCACTCAGCACAGCCACGCACAGCCGCCCGCACTCAGCACAGCTACGCACAGCCGCCCGCACTCAGCACAACCACTCACAGCCACCCGCATTCAGCACAGCCGCCCGCACTCAGCACAACCACGCACAGCCGCCCGCACTCAGCACAGCCAAGCACAGCCGCCCGCACTCAGCACAGCCACGCACAGCCGCTCGCACTCAGCACAGCCACGCACAGCCGCCTGCACTCAACAAAATCACGCACAGCCGCCCGCACTCAGCACAGCCGCCCGCACTCAGCATAGCTGCCTGCACTCAGCACAGCTGCCTGCACTCAGCACAGCCGCCCGCACTCAGCACAGCTGCCCGCACTCAGCACAGCCACGTGCAGCCGCCCGCTCTCAGCACAGCCGCCTGCACTCAGCACAGCCACGCACAGCCGCCCGCACTCAGCACAGCTGTCCACACTCAGCACAGCCGCCCGCACTCAGCACAGCCGCCCGCACTCAGCACAGCCACCCGCAGTCAGCACAGCTGCCCACAACCCAGCAAAGCCATGCACAGCCGCCCGCACTCAGCACAGCCGCCCGCACTCAGCACAGCCACGCACAGCCGCCCGCACTCAGCACAGCCACGCACAGCCGCCCGCACTCAGCACAGCCACGCACAGCCGCCCGCACTCAGCACAACCACGCACAGCCGCCCACACTCAGCACAGCCACCCGCACTCAGCACAGCCACGCACAGCCGCCCGCACTCAGCACAGCCGCCCGCACTCAGCACAGCCACGCACAGCCGCCCGCACTCAGCACAGCCACGCACAGCTGCCCGCACTTAGCACAGCCGCCTGCACTCAACAAAATCACGCACAGCCGCCCGCACTCAGCACAGCCGCCCGCACTCAGCATAGCTGCCCGCACTCAGCACAGCTGCCTGCACTTAGCACAGCCGCTCGCACTCAGCACAGCTGCCCGCACTCAGCACAGCCACGTGCAGCCGCCCGCTCTCAGCACAGCCGCCTGCACTCAGCACAGCCACGCACAGCCGCCCGCACTCAGCACAGCTGTCCACACTCAGCACAGCCGCCCGCACTCAGCACAGCCGCCCGCACTCAGCAAAGCCACCCGCAGTCAGCACAGCTGCCCGCAACACAGCACAGCCATGCACAGCCGCCCGCACTCAGCACAGCCGCCCGCACTCAGCACAGCCACGCACAGCCGCCCGCACTCAGCACAGCCACGCACAGCCGCCCGCACTCAGCACAGCCACGCACAGCCGCCCGCACTCAGCACAACCACGCACAGCCGCCCACACTCAGCACAGCCACCCACAGCCACCCGCACTCAGCACAGCCACGCACAGCCGCCCGCACTCAGCACAGCTGCCCGCACTCAGCACAGCCACGCACAGCCGCCTGCACTCAGCACAGCTGCCCGCACTCAGCACAGCCACGCACAGCTGCCCGCACTTAGCACAGCCCTGCACAGCCGCCCACACTCAGCACAGCCGCCCGCACTCAGCACAGCCACACACAGCCGCCCGCACTCGGCACAGCCACCCGCACTCAGCACAGCTGCCCGCACTCAGCACAGCCACGCACAGCCGCCCGCAATCAGCACAGCCGCCTGCACTCAGCACAGCCACGCACAGCCGCCCGCACTCAGCAGAGCTGCCCGCACTCAGCACAGCTGCCCGCAACTCAGCACAGCCACGCACAGCCGCCCGCACTCAGCACAGCCACGCACAGCCGCCCGCACTCAGCACAGCCATGCACAGCCGCCCGCACTCAGCACAACCACTCACAGCCACCCGCACTCAGCACAGCCGCCCGCACTCAGCACAACCACGCACAGCCGCCCGCACTCAGCACAGCCAAGCACAGCCGCCCGCACTCAGCACAACCACGCACAGCCGCCCACACTCAGCACAGCCACGCACAGCCACCCGCACTCAGCACAGCCACGCACAGCCGCCCGCACTCAGCACAGCCGCCCGCACTCAGCACAGCCACGCACAGCCGCCCGCACTCAGCACAGCCACGCACAGCTGCCCGCACTTAGCACAGCCGCCTGCACTCAACAAAATCACGCACAGCCGCCCGCACTCAGCACAGCCGCCCGCACTCAGCATAGCTGCCCGCACTCAGCACAGCTGCCTGCACTTAGCACAGCCGCTCGCACTCAGCACAGCTGCCCGCACTCAGCACAGCCACGTGCAGCCGCCCGCTCTCAGCACAGCCGCCTGCACTCAGCACAGCCACGCACAGCCGCCCGCACTCAGCACAGCTGTCCACACTCAGCACAGCCGCCCGCACTCAGCACAGCCGCCCGCACTCAGCACAGCCACCCGCAGTCAGCACAGCTGCCTGCAACACAGCACAGCCATGCACAGCCGCCCTGTTATGACCCCAATGGCGAGGGTCTCAGAGGAACGTGGAAGTCTGCAGAATACAAAAATCCAGCTCATAGGGCAGTGGTAACTGGGTTGACCATATATCTACTCCTAACGCCAACACTAGAAGTAGCCGGGGATCATTCCTACGTTGATTCTAGATGACACGCGCCAGCCGGAGAATCTAGCTACCCCTAGTAGAGGAAAACAAAGACCTTTCTTGCCTCCAGAGAAGGGGACCCCAAAGCTGGATAGAAGCCCCCCACAAATAATGACGGTGAGGTAAGAGGAAATGACAAACACAGAAATGAACCAGGTTTAGCACAGAGAGGCCCGCTTACTGATAGCAGAATAAAGAAAGGTAACTTATATGGTCAACAAAAACCCTATCAAAATCCACACTGGAAATTCAAGAACCCCCGAACCGTCTAACGGTCCGGGGGGAGAACACCAGCCCCCTAGAGCTTCCAGCAAAGGTCAGGATATAGATTTGGAACAAGCTGGACAAAAATACAAAACCAAAACAAATAGCAAAAAGCAAAAGGCAGACTTAGCTGATATAACTGGAACCAGGATCAGTAGACAAGAGCACAGCAGACTAGCTCTGATAACTACGTTGCCAGGCATTGAACTGAAGGTCTAGGGAGCTTAAATAGCAACACCCCTAACTAACGACCCAGGTGCGGATAAAAGGAATGACAGAAAAACCAGAGTCAAAAAACTAGTAACCACTAGAGGGAGCAAAAAGCAAATTCACAACAGTACCCCCCCCTTAGTGAGGGGTCACCGAACCCTCACCACGACCACCAGGGCGATCAGGATGAGCGGCATGAAAGGCACGAACTAAATCGGCCGCATGAACATCAGAGGCGACCACCCAGGAATTATCCTCCTGACCATAGCCCTTCCACTTGACCAGGTACTGAAGCCTCCGCCTGGAGAGGCGAGAATCCAAGATCTTCTCCACCACGTACTCCAACTCGCCCTCAACCAACACCGGAGCAGGAGGCTCAGCAGAAGGAACTACAGGCACAATGTACCGCCGCAACAAGGACCTATGAAATACATTGTGAATAGCAAACGACACAGGAAGATCCAGACGAAAAGATACAGGATTAAGGATTTCCAATATCTTGTAAGGCCCAATAAAACGAGGTTTAAATTTGGGAGAGGAGACCTTCATAGGAACAAAGCGGGAAGAAAGCCATACCAAATCCCCAACGCGTAGTCGGGGACCCACACCGCGACGGCGGTTGGCAAAGCGCTGAGCCTTCTCCTGTGACAACTTCAAGTTGTCCACCACATGATTCCAGATCTGCTGCAACCTATCCACCACAGAATCCACCCCAGGACAGTCAGAAGGCTCCACATGACCCGAAGAAAAGCGAGGATGGAAACCAGAGTTGCAGAAAAAAGGCGAAACCAAGGTGGCGGAACTAGCCCGATTATTAAGGGCAAACTCAGCCAACGGCAAGAATGTCACCCAATCGTCCTGATCAGCAGAGACAAAACACCTCAAATAAGCCTCCAAAGTCTGATTGGTTCGCTCCGTCTGTCCATTAGTCTGAGGATGGAAAGCAGACGAAAACGACAAATCAATGCCCATCCTACTACAAAAGGATCGCCAGAACCTGGAAACGAACTGGGATCCTCTGTCTGACACAATATTCTCAGGGATGCCGTGCAAACGAACCACGTTCTGGAAAAACACAGGAACCAGATCGGAAGAGGAAGGCAGCTTAGGCAAAGGAACCAAATGGACCATCTTGGAGAAGCGATCACATATCACCCAGATAACGGACATGCCCTGAGATAGCGGAAGATCAGAAATGAAATCCATGGAGATATGTGTCCAAGGTCTCTTCGGGACAGGCAAGGGCAAGAGCAAACCGCTGGCACGAGAACAGCAAGGCTTAGCTCGAGCACAAGTCCCACAGGACTGCACAAATGACCGCACATCCCTTGACAAGGAAGGCCACCAAAAGGACCTGGCCACCAGATCTCTGGTGCCAAAAATTCCCGGGTGACCTGCCAACACCGAGGAATGAACCTCGGAAATGACTCTGCTGGTCCACTTATCCGGGACAAACAGTCTGTCAGGTGGACAAGACTCAGGCCTATCAGCCTGAAATCTCTGCAACACACGTCGCAGATCCGGAGAAATAGCTGACAAGATAACTCCATCTTTAAGAATACCAACAGGATCAGTGACTCCAGGAGCATCAGGCACAAAGCTCCTAGAAAGAGCATCGGCCTTCACATTCTTTGAACCTGGTAAATACGAGACAACAAAATCAAAGCGGGAGAAAAACAATGACCAGCGGGCCTGTCTCGGATTAAGGCGTTTAGCAGACTCGAGATACATCAGATTTTTGTGATCAGTCAAGACCACCACACGATGCTTAGCACCCTCGAGCCAATGACGCCACTCCTCAAATGCCCATTTCATGGCCAACAACTCCCGATTGCCCACATCATAATTTCGCTCGGCAGGCGAAAACTTCCTAGAGAAAAAGGCACAAGGTTTCATAACAGAGCAACCAGGGCCTCTCTGCGACAAAACGGCCCCTGCCCCAATCTCCGAAGCATCCACCTCAACCTGAAAGGGAAGTGAGACGTCAGGCTGGCACAAAACAGGCGCCGAAGTAAACCGGCGTTTCAACTCCTGGAAAGCCTCCACGGCAGCAGGAGCCCAGTTAGCTACATCGGAGCCCTTCTTGGTCATATCCGTCAAAGGTTTCACAATGCTAGAAAAATTAGCGATAAAACGACGGTAGAAGTTAGCGAAGCCCAAGAACTTCTGAAGACTCTTAACTGACGAGGGCTGAGTCCAATCAAGAATAGCTCGGACCTTGACTGGGTCCATCTCCACAGCAGAAGGGGAAAAAATGAACCCCAAAAAGGGAACCTTCTGTACACCAAAGAGACACTTTGAGCCCTTGACAAACAAAGAATTTTCACGCAAAATTTTAAAGACCAACCTGACCTGCTCCACATGCGAATCCCAATTATCAGAAAAAACCAAAATATCATCCAGATAAACAATCAAAAATTTATCCAGATACTTCCGGAAAATGTCATGCATAAAGGACTGAAAAACTGAAGGCGCATTGGAGAGCCCAAAAGGCATCACCAAGTACTCAAAATGACCTTCAGGCGTATTGAATGCGGTTTTCCATTCATCACCTTGCTTAATGCGCACAAGGTTGTACGCACCACGAAGGTCTATCTTGGTGAACCACTTGGCACCCTTAATCCGGGCAAACAAGTCAGACAACAGCGGTAAAGGATACTGAAATTTGACAGTGATCTTATTCAAAAGCCGATAATCAATACAAGGTCTCAAAGATCCGTCCTTTTTTGCCACAAAAAAGAATCCCGCACCAAGAGGGGAAGAAGACGGACGAATATGTCCTTTCTCCAGAGACTCCTTGATATATGAACGCATAGCGGTATGTTCAGGTACCGACAGATTAAACAGTCTTCCCTTAGGAAATTTACTGCCCGGGATCAAATCTATAGCACAGTCACAGTCCCTATGAGGAGGCAGTGCACTGGACTCAGACTCACTGAAGACATCCTGATAATCAGACAAATACTCCGGAACTTCCGAAGGCGTAGAAGAAGCAATAGACACAGGCAGGGAATCCCCATGAATACCACGACAGCCCCAACTTGAGACTGACATAGCCTTCCAGTCCAGGACTGGATTATGGGTCTGTAACCATGGCAGCCCTAAAACAACCAAATCATGCATTTTATGTAAAACCAGGAAACGTATCACCTCGCGGTGTTCAGGAGTCATGCACATGGTAACCTGTGTCCAATACTGTGGTTTATTTGCTGCCAATGGTGTAGCATCAATACCCCTAAGAGGAATAGGATTTTCTAATGGTTCAAGAGTAAAACCACAGCGCTTAGCAAATGAGAGATCCATGAGACTCAGGGCAGCACCTGAATCTACAAACGCCATGACAGGATAAGATGACAGTGAGCAAATCAAAGTTACAGACAGAATAAATTTAGGTTGCAAATTACCAACGGTGACAGGACTAACAACCTTAGCTATACGTTTAGAGCATGCTGAGATAACATGTGTAGAATCACCACAGTAGTAGCACAAGCCATTCTGGCGTCTATGAATTTTCCGCTCATTTCTAGTCAGGATTCTATCACATTGCATTAAATCAGGTGTCTGTTCAGACAACACCATGAGGGAATTTGCGGTTTTTCTATCACATTGCACCGAATTAGGTGTCTGTTCAGACAACACCATGAGGGAATTTGCGGTTTTGCGCTCCCGCAACCGCCGGTCAATTTGAATAGCCAGTGCCATAGTATCATTCAGACCTGTGGGAATGGGAAAACCCACCATAACATTCTTAATGACTTCAGAAAGGCCATTTCTAAAATTAGCAGCCAGTGCACACTCGTTCCAATGTGTCAGCACGGACCATTTCCGAAATTTTTGGCAATACACTTCAGCCTCGTCCTGCCCCTGAGACATAGCCAGCAAGGCCTTTTCTGCCTGAATCTCAAGATTGGGTTCCTCATAAAGTAAACCGAGCGCCAGAAAAAACGCATCAAGATCAGCCAATGCCGGATCTCCTGGCGCCAGCGAAAAAGCCCAATCCTGAGGGTCGCCCCGTAAGAACGAAATAACAATTTTTACTTGCTGAGCAGAATCTCCAGATGAACAGGGTCTCAGGGACAAAAACAATTTACAATTATTCACGAAATTCCTAAACTTAAACCTGTCTCCGGAAAACAGTTCAGGAATCGGTATTTTAGGTTCTGACCTAGGATTTCTGATAACATAGTCTTGTATGCCCTGCACACGAGTAGCCAGCTGGTCCACACTTGTAATCAAGGTCTGGACATTCATGTCTGCAGCAAGCATAGCCACTCTGAGGTAAAGGGGAAGAAGAAAAAAAAAAAAAACTCAGAATCTTCTTTCTTATAATCCCTCTTCTGCAATGCATTAAACATTTAATACTGGCCTGGCAAACTGTTATGACCCCAATGGCGAGGGTCTCAGAGGAACGTGGAAGTCTGCAGAATACAAAAATCCAGCTCATAGGGCAGTGGTAACTGGGTTGACCACATATCTACTCCTAACGCCAACACTAGAAGTAGCCGGGGATCATTCCTACGTTGATTCTAGATGACACGCGCCAGCCGGAGAATCTAGCTACCCCTAGTAGAGGAAAACAAAGACCTTTCTTGCCTCCAGAGAAGGGGACCCCAAAGCTGGATAGAAGCCCCCCACAAATAATGACGGTGAGGTAAGAGGAAATGACAAACACAGAAATGAACCAGGTTTAGCACAGAGAGGCCCGCTTACTGATAGCAGAATAAAGAAAGGTAACTTATATGGTCAACAAAAACCCTATCAAAATCCACACTGGAAATTCAAGAACCCCCGAACCGTCTAACGGTCCGGGGGGAGAACACCAGCCCCCTAGAGCTTCCAGCAAAGGTCAGGATATAGATTTGGAACAAGCTGGACAAAAATACAAAACCAAAACAAATAGCAAAAAGCAAAAGGCAGACTTAGCTGATATAACTGGAACCAGGATCAGTAGACAAGAGCACAGCAGACTAGCTCTGATAACTACGTTGCCAGGCATTGAACTGAAGGTCTAGGGAGCTTAAATAGCAACACCCCTAACTAACGACCCAGGTGCGGATAAAAGGAATGACAGAAAAACCAGAGTCAAAAAACTAGTAACCACTAGAGGGAGCAAAAAGCAAATTCACAACACGCCCGCACTCAGCACAGCCGCCCGCACTCAGCACAGCCACGCACAGCCGCCCGCACTCAGCACAGCCACGCACAGCCGCCCGCACTCAGCACAGCCACGCACAGCCGCCCGCACTCAGCACAACCACGCACAGCCGCCCACACCCAGCACAGCCACCCACAGCCACCCGCACTCAGCACAGCCACGCACAGCCGCCCGCACTCAGCACAGCCGCCCGCACTCAGCACAGCCACGCACAGCCGCCCGCACTCAGCACAGCCACGCACAGCTGCCCGCACTTAGCACAGCCCTGCACAGCCGCCCACACTCAGCACAGCCGCCCGCACTCAGCACAGCCACACACAGCCGCCCGCACTCGGCACAGCCACCCGCACTCAGCACAGCTGCCCGCACTCAGCACAGCCACGCACAGCCGCCCGCAATCAGCACAGCCGCCTGCACTCAGCACAGCCACGCACAGCCGCCCGCACTCAGCAGAGCCGCCCGCACTCAGCACAGCTGCCCGCAACTCAGCACAGCCACGCACAGCCGCCCGCACTCAGCACAGCCACGCACAGCCGCCCGCACTCAGCACAGCCATGCACAGCCGCCCGCACTCAGCACAACCACTCACAGCCACCCGCACTCAGCACAGCCGCCCGCACTCAGCACAACCACGCACAGCCACCCGCACTCAGCACAGCCAAGCACAGCCGCCCGCACTCAGCACAGCCACGCACAGCCGCTCGCACTCAGCACAGCCACGCACAGCCGCCTGCACTCAACAAAATCACGCACAGCCGCCCGCACTCAGCACAGCCGCTCGCACTCAGCATAGCTGCCCGCACTCAGCACAGCTGCCTGCACTCAGCACAGCCACCTGCACTCAGCACAGCTGCCCGCACTCAGCACAGCCACGTGCAGCCGCCCGCTCTCAGCACAGCCGCCTGCACTCAGCACAGCCACGCACAGCCGCCCGCACTCAGCACAGCTGTCCACACTCAGCACAGCTGCCTGCACTCAGCACAGCCGCCCGCACTCAGCACAGCCACCCGCAGTCAGCACAGCTGCCCGCAACTCAGCACAGCCATGCACAGCCGCCCGCACTCAGCACAGCCGCCCGCACTCAGCACAGCCACGCACAGCCGCCCGCACTCAGCACAGCCACGCACAGCCGCCCGCACTCAGCACAGCCACGCACAGCCGCCCGCACTCAGCACAACCACGCACAGCCGCCCACACTCAGCACAGCCACGCACAGCCACCCGCACTCAGCACAGCCACGCACAGTTGCCCGCACTCAGCACAGCCGCCCGCACTCAGCACAGCCACGCACAGCCGCCCGCACTCAGCACAGCCACGCACAGCTGCCCGCACTTAGCACAGCCGCCTGCACTCAACAAAATCACGCACAGCCGCCCACACTCAGCACAGCCGCCCGCACTCAGCATAGCTGCCCGCACTCAGCACAGCTGCCTGCACTTAGCACAGCCGCCCGCACTCAGCACAGCTGCCCGCACTCAGCACAGCCACGTGCAGCCGCCCGCTCTCAGCACAGCTGCCTGCACTCAGCACAGCCACGCACAGCCGCCCGCACTCAGCACAGCTGTCCACACTCAGCACAGCCGCCCACACTCAGCACAGCCGCTCGCACTCAGCACAGCCACCCACAGTCAGCACAGCTGCCCACAACTCAGCACAGCTATGCACAGCTGCCCGCACTCAGCACAGCCACGCACAGCCGCCCGCACTCAGCACAGCCACGCACAGCCGCCCGCACTCAGCACAGCCACGCACAGCCGCCCGCACTCAGCACAACCACGCACAGCCGCCCACACTCAGCACAGCCACGCACAGCCACCCGCACTCAGCACAGCCACGCACAGCCGCCCGCACTCAGCACAGCCGCCCGCACTCAGCACAGCCACGCACAGCCGCCCGCACTCAGCACAGCCACGCACAGCTGCCCGCACTTAGCACAGCCCTGCACAGCCGCCCGCACTCAGCACAGCTGCCCGCACTCAGCACAGCCACACACAGCCGCCCGCACTCGGCACAGCCACTCACAGCCGCCCGCACTCAGCACAGCCGCCTGCACTCAACAAAATCACGCACAGCCGCCCGCACTCAGCACAGCCGCCCGCACTCAGCATAGCTGCCCGCACTCAGCACAGCTGCCTGCACTCAGCACAGCCGCCCGCACTCAGCACAGCTGCCCGCACTCAGCACAGCCACGTGCAGCCGCCCGCTCTCAGCACAGCCGCCTGCACTCAGCACAGCCACGCACAGCCGCCCGCACTCAGCACAGCTGTCCACACTCAGCACAGCCGCCCGCACTCAGCACAGCCGCCCGCACTCAGCACAGCCACCCGAAGTCAGCACAGCTGCCCGCAACTCAGCACAGCCATGCACAGCCGCCCGCACTCAGCACAGCCGCCCGCACTCAGCACAGCCACGCACAGCCGCCTGCACTCAGCACAGCCACGCACAGCCACCCGCACTCAGCACAGCCACGCACAGCCGCCCGCACTCAGCACAACCACGCACAGCCGCCCACACTCAGCACAGCCACGCACAGCCACCCGCACTCAGCACAGCCATGCACAGCCGCCCGCACTCAGCACAGCTGCCCGCACTCAGCACAGCCACGCACAGCCGCCCGCACTCAGCACAGCCACGCACAGCTGCCCGCACTTAGCACAGCCCTGCACACCCATCCAAACTCAGCACAGCCGCCCGCACTCAGCACAGCCACACACAGCCACCCGCACTCGGCACAGCCACTCACAGCCACACGCACTCAGCACAGTCACGCATAGCCGTCCGCACTTAGCACAGCCGCCCGCACTCAGCACAGCTGCCCGCACTCAGCACAGCCGCCCGCACTCAGCACAGCCGCCCGCACTCCGCACAGCTGCCCACACTCAGCACAGCCGCCCGCACTCAGCACAGCCACACTCGGGCAGTAGAGCCGGAGAGGGAAAGATGGGAGCAGCATATGGCAGAATGGAAACAGGAACAGGCAGAATGGATGCAGCACATTACAACAGAATGGGCGCACAGGATGGGAGCAGCACATAACAGAATGGGGGCGCAGGATGGGAACAGCACATGACAGAATGATTGCGCACAATGGGAGCAGCACATGACAGAATGGGGGTGCAGGATGGGAGCAGCACAAGACAGAATGGGGGCGCACACATGACAGGATGGGGGTGCAGGATGGGAGCACATGACAGGATGGGGGCGCAGGATGGGAGCACATGACAGGATGGGGACGCAGGATGGAGCAGCACATGACAGGATGGGGGCACAGGATGGGAGCAGCACATGACAGATTGGGGGCACAGGATGGGAGCAGCACATGACAGAATGGGGGTGCACACATGACAGGATGGGAGTGCAGGATGGGAGCACATGACAGGATGGGGACGCAGGATGGAGCAGCACATGACAGGATGGGGGCGCAGGATGGAGCAGCACATGACAGGATGGTGATGCAGGTTGGAGCAGCACATGACAGGATGGGGGCGCAGGATGGAGCAGCACATGACAGGATGGGAAAGCAAGATGGGAGCAGCACGTACCAGGATGGAGACCATATACCAATATAAATGCTCACCACCTGGGCATAGAACGGGTTCAATAGCTAGTAATAATAATAATAATAATAAGAATTTTATTTATATAGCGCCAACATATTCCGCAGCGCTTTACAAATTATAGAGGGGGCTTGTACAGACAATAGACATTACAGCATAACAGAAATCACAGTTCAAAATAGATACCAAGAGGAATGAGGGCCCTGCTTGCAAGCTTACAAACTATAAGGAAAAGGGGAGACACGAGAGGTGGATGGTAACAATTGCTTTAGTTATTCGGACCAGCCATAGTGTAAGGCTCGGGTGTTCATGTATGGCTGCATGAACCAGTTAACTGCCTAAGTATGTAGCAGCATGTAGAGTAGCTGCGGAGACACCATCATGTGTTTCTCAACACAAGCAATGAATAGCCAGGCCTTTCCCCAGGAAGGAAAAACCACGGGAAGGGCAGCATCCGATAAAGGAAAACATCCAATAAAGGAAAACCACCTATGCCAAGCATGGTAACCATCCACAGACAGCTGTTTCAGGGTTTTTGCCCCTCATCAGTGTGGAGTAGGAAACTGGCTATTAGGAGCAGTGCCTAGGAAAAAGGCTGTGAAGGTACAGATGATTGACCTCGGGGAGACCAAAACATCCAACACCGCGGAGACACCATCACGTGTTTCTCAATGCAGTGATCCAGAACACTGCCCCAATATGCAAATGCATGTAGAGTAGCTGCGGAGACACCATCACGTGTTTCTCAACGCAAGCAATGAATAGCCAGGCCTTTCCCTGGGAAGGAACAACCATGGGAAGGGCAGCATCTGCTAAAGGAAAACATCCAATAAAGGAAAACCACCTATGCCAAGCATGGTATCCATCCACAGACAGCTGTTTCGGGGTTTTTGCCCCTCATCAGTGTGGAGTAGGAAACTGGCTATTAGGAGCAGTGCCTAGTAAAAAGGCTGTGAAGGTACAGATGATTGACCTCGGGGAGACCAAAACATCCAACACCGCGGAGACACCATCACGTGGTTCTCAACGCAGTGATCCAGAACACTGCCCCAATATGCAAATGCATGTAGAGTACCTGCGGAGACGCCATCATGTGTTTCTCAACGCAAGCAATGAATAGCCAGGCCTTTCCCCGGGAAGGAACAACCACAGGAAGGGCAGCATCCGATAAAGGAAAACATCCAATAAAGGAAAACCACCTATGCCAAGCATGGTATCCATCCACAGACAGCTGTTTTGGGGTTTTTGCCCCTCATCAGTGTGGAGTAGGAAACTGGCTATTAGGAGCAGTGCCTAGTAAAAAGTAAAAAGTATGTAGCAGTACAGACACAAAAGGCTATTAACTGTATAAAGTGTATGAGGTAGAAGTGGAAGAAGAATGTTCAGTCCTCATCCTCATCATCAACATCCGGTCTGTTCAAGTTGAATAGTCTTTGAGCAGGCTGTAGATCAGCATACAGCAGTCCTGAATGGTTATGCTCTCACTCTGCAAAATGAGCCATTTCCTGGTGACCCAAACAGCTTCCTTACAACAGTTCATAAGCACCAAGCCTCCTGCATGGCTCCAACGGTGTGTACCCAAGGGAAGAGTTTATAAAGCACAGAATGGTATGGTAAGCTCCTCCTGATACAGAGTTCCTTAGGTTGTCCTCCAGGGCAACCAAAAGGCTCTGGGCAAAGTCCCAAAAGATGTGCAGAGATGTTTCCTCCTCAAAAGGTTAACTTGAGAGTGCTATAAGACACCCCCACTAAGCAGAGCCAAAGCAGAGACTTTCGGACTACTTTTCAGCTTGCCTGGATCCAGTTGCAAGGGAAGCCTCTTCCTCCCGCATGAGAGCAGCAGTTGCAGCACACGCCCTCCTGGACAGGACTACTGACATCAGTGGAAAAAACCATTGGAAATCCTGGCTCTGCATGACATCTCAGCAATCCTCAACCAAACCCAGCTAAAACATCTCTCCACCGCCAGGTATCTTCGCCTCCAGTGCTCTCTACTCCTGCCCAACAATGTCACCATCTCCAGATGCACAGTCCTCAACCCGTCCACTCTACTCCCACTCCCAAGGGGGGATACAGATATGGACCCTCAGATAAAAAGTCTGATCAAAATCTGCATGACACCTTCTGCAGGGATCTGAATTTGCTCCGGACGGATGACCATGATTGCTTCAGCATCATGCAACAGGAAACAGCAGGACTACCCAAGGTGGCAGAAGAGCCAGTGACCAACCCAGAGTTGATCCTCTCTGTGGATGGCTCCAGATTTGCAGATGATGAAGGAAGATTCCACACGGGATGTGCAGTGACCAGCAATCAAGAGATCCTGTGGTCCAGAAGTCTGCCGCCCAGTCTGTCAGCCCAGGAAGCAGAACTAATAGCGCTGATGAAGGCCTACCAGATGGCAGAAGACAAAACTGAGAAAATGTATACCGATTCAAGGTACTTGCATGGCATAGCACACGACTTCGGACCCATCTGGGCTGCAAGGGACTTCATCACAGCAAGTGGAACAACCGTGAAGCATCATGGAGCCATTAAGGACCTGCTGAACACACTTCAACTTTCAAAAGTGGTGGCAGTACTAAAAGTCAAAGCGCACGGAAAACTAAACACAGTAGGGGCACGAGGCAATAACATGGCGGATATGGCAGCCAAAGAAGCAGTCAAGGGAAGACAATATGGAAAAGTGGAAGAGGTCGCAGAGCCAGACGGCTACTACATGACGACTGAAGACAAGAAACCTGACCAAATGACGTCCTGTGATCTGCTCAAAAAGCTGCAAGAGCAAGCCCCAAAGGACAAGAAGGAATGCTGGATGCAGAAAAGAGCAGCACATGAAGAAGGAAGGGTATACTGTCATGAATCCCAATGGCTAGGGATAGCAAGGGACAAGCAAAGTAATACAAAATATCGGACGAGCTCTAGGGTGATGGAACCTGGGCTGACCGCTGCCCCTACGCCTGACAAACGCAACTAGAGATAGCCAGGGAGCGTGCCTACGTTGGTTCTAGACGCCACGCACCAGCCTAAGAGCTAACTAGTACTGCAGAGAAAATAAAGACCTCACTTGCCTCCAGAGGAATGAACCCCAAAAGGTATAGTTGCCCCCCACATGTATTGACAGTGAAATGAGAGGAAGGCACACACATAGAGATGATATATATAGGTTCAGCAAATTGAGGCCTGCTGTAAACTAGAAAGCAGAACGATACAAAAGGTGTCTGAGCGGTCAGCAAAAAACCCTAATCAAAAAAAACCATCCTGAGATTACAAGAACCCATGTGCCAACTCATGGCACATGGGGAGAACCTCAGTCAACTAGAGCTACCAGCTAGCATAGAGACATAATAAGCAAGCTGGACAAAAAAAACAACAACTGAAAATCAGCACTTAGCTTATCCTGAAACATCTGGGAGCAGGTAGGCAGGAACCAAACAGAGCACATCTGAATACATTGATAGCCGGCAAGGGAATGACAGAAAGGCCAGGTAAAATAGGAACCATCCAGCCTCTGATGGACAGGTGGAAACCAAAGGCCGCAACCCACCAAAGTCACCCAGTACCAGCAGTAACCACCAGAGGGAGCCCACAAACAGAATCCACAACAGTACCCCCCCCTTGAGGAGGGGTTACCGAACCCTCACGAGAACCCCCAGGGCGATCAGGGTGAGCTCTATGGAAGGCGCGGACCAAATCAGTCGCATGAACATCGGAGGCGACCACCCAGGAATTATCCTCCTGACCATAACCCTTCCACTTAACCAAATACTGGAGTTTGCGTCTGGAAACACGAGAATCCAAGATCTTCTCAACAACATACTCCAATTCTCCCTCCACCAGCACCGGAGCAGGAGGCTCAACCGAAGGAACAACGGGCACCTCATACCTCCGCAACAATGACCGATGGAACACATTATGAATAGCAAACGATGCTGGGAGATCCAAACGAAAAGATACAGGGTTAAGAATCTCCGAGATCCTATAAGGACCGATGAACCGAGGCTTGAACTTAGGAGAAGAGACCTTCATAGGGACAAAACGAGAAGACAACCACACCAAATCCCCAACAAGAAGTCGGGGACCCACGCGGCGACGGCGATTAGCAAACTGCTGAGTCTTCTCCTGAGATAACTTCAAATTGTCCACCACCTGATTC
This sequence comes from Ranitomeya variabilis, assembly GCF_051348905.1. Taxonomy (NCBI): domain Eukaryota; kingdom Metazoa; phylum Chordata; class Amphibia; order Anura; family Dendrobatidae; genus Ranitomeya; species Ranitomeya variabilis. The sequence goes on from NC_135233.1 coordinate 652,312,298, forward strand.
CAAATCTGATGTAGCCTGTCCACCACCACGTCCACTCCAGGACAATCCGAAGACTCCACCTGACCAGAGGAAAAACGAGGATGAAACCCCGAATTACAAAAAAAAGGAGAGACCAACGTGGCAGAACTAGCCCGATTATTAAGAGCAAATTCGGCCAGTGGCAAAAAAGCAACCCAGTCATCTTGATCAGCAGAAACAAAACACCTCAAATAAGTTTCCAAGGTCTGATTAGTTCGCTCCGTCTGGCCATTCGTCTGAGGATGGAATGCAGACGAGAAAGACAAATCAATGCCCATCTTGGCACAAAACGTCCGCCAAAATCTAGACACAAACTGGGATCCCCTGTCAGAAACGATATTCTCCGGAATCCCATGCAAACGAACCACGTTCTGAAAAAATAAAGGGACCAACTCAGAGGAGGAAGGCAACTTAGGCAAGGGCACCAAATGAACCATCTTAGAAAAGCGGTCACACACAACCCAGATAACGGACATTTTCTGTGAAACCGGGAGATCAGAAATAAAATCCATGGAAATGTGCGTCCAAGGCCTCTTCGGGATGGGCAAGGATAACAACAACCCACTGGCCCGAGAACAGCAAGGCTTAGCTCGAGCACACACTTCACAAGACTGCACAAAGGTACGCACATCCCTAGACAAGGAAGGCCACCAAAAAGACCTGGCCACCAAGTCTCTAGTACCAAATATTCCAGGATGACCAGCCAACACAGAAGAATGGACCTCGGAGATGACTCTACTGGTCCAATCATCCGGAACAAACAGTCTTTCTGGCGGACAACGATCCGGTTTATCCACCTGAAACTCCTGCAATGCACGTCGCAAGTCTGGGGATACGGCGGACAATATTACCCCATCCCTAAGGATACCAGTAGGCGCAGAGTCTCCAGGAGAGTCAGGCACAAAACTCCTGGAAAGAGCATCTGCCTTCACATTCTTTGAACCTGGCAGGTATGAAACCACGAAATTGAAACGAGAAAAAAACAACGACCAACGAGCCTGTCTAGGATTCAAACGCCTGGCAGACTCAAGGTAAATGAGATTCTTGTGATCAGTCAAGACCACCACACGATGTTTAGCACCCTCAAGCCAATGACGCCACTCCTCAAATGCCCACTTCATGGCCAAAAGCTCCCGATTACCCACATCATAATTGCGCTCGGCGGGCGAGAATTTTCTAGAGAAGAATGCACATGGCTTCATCACCGAGCCATCAGAACTTCTCTGTGACAAAACCGCCCCCGCTCCAATCTCGGAAGCATCAACCTCAACCTGAAAAGGAAGTGAAACATCTGGTTGACACAACACAGGAGCAGAAGAAAACCGGCGCTTAAGTTCCCGAAAGGCCTCCACGGCCGCAGGAGACCAATCAGCAACATCAGCACCCTTTTTAGTCAAATCAGTCAAAGGTTTAACAATACTGTAAAAATTAGCAATGAACCGACGATAAAAATTAGCAAACCCCAAGAACTTCTGAAGGCTCTTAACAGATGTAGGTTGTGTCCAGTCACAAATTGCCTGAACCTTGACGGGATCCATCTCAATAGTAGAAGGAGAAAAAATGTACCCCAAAAAAGAAATCTTCTGGACTCCGAAGAGACACTTTGAGCCCTTCACAAACAGAGAATTGGCCCGCAGAACCTGAAACACCTTCCTGACCTGTAAAACATGAGACTCCCAGTCATCAGAAAACACCCTGTTTTATCCGCACCAGATTATACGCACCGCGAAGATCTATCTTAGTGAACCACCTAGCCCCCTTAATGCGAGCAAACAAATCAGTCAATAATGGCAGTGGATACTGATATTTGACTGTAATCTTATTCAGAAGGCGATAATCTATACAAGGCCTCAGGGAACCATCTTTTTTGGCCACGAAAAAAAAACCTGCTCCCAGAGGAGACGAAGATGGACGAATATGTCCCTTTTCCAAGGACTCCTTAATATAATTCCGCATAGCAGTATGCTCTGGCAGTGACAGATTAAATAAACGACCCTTAGGGAACTTACTGCCAGGAATCAATTCTATAGCACAGTCACACTCTCTATGAGGAGGGAGCGAATTGAGCTTAGGCTCCTCAAAAACATCCCTATAGTCAGACAAAAACGCAGGGATCTCAGAAGGAGTAGATGAAGCGATTGAAATCGGAGGTGCATCATCATGAACCCCCTGACATCCCCAGCTTAACACAGACATTGTTTTCCAGTCCAGGACAGGATTATGAGTTTGTAACCATGGCAGACCAAGCACTAGTACATCATGTAAATTATACAGTACAAGGAAGCGAATCACCTCCTGATGAACGGGAGTCATGCGCATGGTCACTTGTGTCCAATACTGCGGCTTATTCATAGCCAATGGTGTAGAGTCAATTCCCTTCAGAGGGATAGGAACTTCCAGAGGCTCCAGACTAAAACCGCAGCGTTTAGCAAATGACCAATCCATAAGACTCAGGGCAGCGCCTGAATCCACATAGGCATCGACGGAAATGGAAGACAGTGAAAAAATCAGAGTCACAGACAAAATGAACTTAGGCTGCAGAGTACCAATGGCAAAAGATTTATTAACCCTTTTTGTGTGTTTAGAGCATGCTGATATAACATGAGCTGAATCACCACAATAAAAACACAATCCATTTTTCCGCCTATAATTTTGCCGTTCACTTCTGGACTGAATTCTATCACATTGCATAGTCTCAGGTGCCTGTTCAGAAGACACCGCCAAGTGGTGCACGGGTTTGCGCTCCCGTAAACGCCGATCAATCTGAATGGCCATAGCCATCGACTCATTCAGACCTGTAGGCATAGGGAACCCCACCATAATATCCTTAATGGCCTCGGAAAGACCATTTCTGAAGTTTGCAGCCAGGGCGCACTCATTCCACTGAGTAAGCACCGACCATTTCCGAAATTTTTGACAATATATTTCCGCTTCATCATGCCCCTGAGAGAGGGCTAATAAAGCCTTTTCAGCCTGAATCTCCAGGTTGGGTTCCTCATAGAGCAATCCCAATGCCAGAAAAAACGCATCCACATTGAGCAATGCAGGATCCCCTGGTGCCAATGCAAATGCCCAATTCTGAGGGTCGCCCCGCAGGAAAGATATTACAATCTTAACCTGTTGAGCAGGGTCTCCAGAGGAGCGAGATTTTAAAGAAAGAAACAATTTACAATTGTTCCTGAAATTCAGGAAGGTAGATATATCTCCAGAAAAGAACTCTGGAATAGGAATTCTAGGTTCAGACATGGAAGTGTGAACAACAAAATCCTGTATGTTTTGAACTTTTGCCGCGAGATTACTCAGGCTGGAAGCCAAACTCTGGACATCCATGTTAAACAGCTAATATCAGAGCCATTCAAGGGTTAAGAGGAGGTAAGAAGCAGCTAGACAGCAATTAAGGGCTAGGCAGCAAAACTCTGAAGGAAAAAAAAAAAAAAGTTCCCTTAAACACTTCTTTTTCTCCTGCTTCAGCCCAAACAATTAACACTTTGTGGGCCGGCTATACTGTCATGAATCCCAATGGCTAGGGATAGCAAGGGACAAGCAAAGTAATACAAAATATCGGACGAGCTCTAGGGTGATGGAACCTGGGCTGACAGCTGCCCTACGCCTGACAAACGCAACTAGAGATAGCCAGGGAGCGTGCCTACGTTGGTTCTAGACGCCACGCACCAGCCTAAGAGCTAACTAGTACTGCAGAGAAAATAAAGACTTCACTTACCTCCAGAGGAATGAACCCCAAAAGGTATAGTTGCCCCCCACATGTATTGACGGTGAAATGAGAGGAAGGCACACACATAGAGATGATATATATAGGTTCAGCAAATTGAGGCCCGCTGTAAACTAGAAAGCAGAACGATACAAAAGGGGTCTGAGCGGTCAGCAAAAAACCCTAATAAAAAAAAACCATCCTGAGATTACAAGAACCCATGTGCCAACTCATGGCACATGGGGAGAACCTCAGTCCACTAGAGCTACCAGCTAGCATAGAGACATAATAAGCAAGCTGGACAAAAAAAACAACAACTGAAAATCAGCACTTAGCTTATCCTGAAAGATCTGGGAGCAGGTAGGCAGGAACCAAACAGAGCACATCTGAATACATTGATAGCCGGCAAGGGAATGACAGAAAGGCCAGGTAAAATAGGAACCACCCAGCCTCTGATGGACAGGTGGAAACCAAAGGCCGCAACCCCCCAAAGTCACCCAGTACCAGCAGTAACCACCAGAGGGAGCCCACAAACAGAATCCACAACAGTATACTAAATGGACTACAAACCCGGTTTACCCCGAAGCATGTATCCTATGGTGGTCCAGTGGGCACATGGGCCCACACACAGATTAAAGACACAGATGAATGTTCCGATTGGTGCTTACTGGTTTGCTCCAGAAATCTCCACCCTAACAGCCAAGTTCATAAACAGCTGTCTGACCTGTGGCAAATGCAACCCTGGAAGAATGAAGAAAGTTCCCACACATCGTCTTGCCAGACCACTGTACCCCCTTCCAGAGGATCCAGATAGACCACATCCAAATTCCGCCAAGTGAAGGATTCGAATATGCCCTTGTGGTCGTGGACATGTTCTCAGGATGACAGCCAGAAGCTTTCCCAGTGAGGAAGCTTCTGGCTGTCATCCTGAGAACATGTCCACGACCACAAGGGCATATTCGAATCCTTCACTTGGCGGAATTTGGATGTGGTCTATCTGGATCCTCTGGAAGGGGGTACAGTGGTCTGGCAAGACGATGTGTGGGAACTTTCTTCATTCTTCCAGGGTTGCATTTGCCACAGGTCAGACAGCTGTTTATGAACTTGGCTGTTAGGGTGGAGATTTCTGGAGCGAACCAGTAAGCACCAATCGGAACATTCATCTGTGTCTTTAATCTGTGTGTGGGCCCATGTGCCCACTGGACCACCATAGGGTACATGCTTCGGGGTAAACCGGGTTTGTAGTCCATTTAGTATACCCTTCCTTCTTCATGTGCTGCTCTTTTCTGCATCCAGCATTCCTTCTTGTCCTTTGGGGCTTGCTCTTGCAGCTTTTTGAGCAGATCACAGGACGTCATTTGGTCAGGTTTCTTGTCTTCAGTCGTCATGTAGTAGCCGTCTGGCTCTGCGACCTCTTCCACTTTTCCATATTGTCTTCCCTTGACTGCTTCTTTGGCTGCCATATACGCCATGTTGTTGCCTCGTGCCCCTACTGTGTTTAGTTTTCCGTGCGCTTTGACTTTTAGTACTGCCACCACTTTTGAAAGTTGAAGTGTGTTCAGCAGGTCCTTAATGGCTCCATTAAGCGGTTGTTCCACTTGCTGTGATGAAGTCCCTTGCAGCCCAGATGGGTCCGAAGTCGTGTGCTATGCCATGCAAGTACCTTGAATCGGTATACATTTTCTCAGTCTTGTCTTCTGCCATCTGGTAGGCCTTCATCAGCGCTATTAGTTCTGCTTCCTGGGCTGACAGACTGGGCGGCAGACTTCTGGACCACAGGATCTCTTGATTGCTGGTCACTGCACATCCCGTGTGGAATCTTCCTTCATCATCTGCAAATCTGGAGCCATCCACAGAGAGGATCAACTCTGGGTTGGTCACTGGCTCTTCTGCCACCTTGGGTAGTCCTGCTGTTTCCTGTTGCATGATGCTGAAGCAATCATGGTCATCCGTCCGGAGCAAATTCAGATCCCTGCAGAAGGTGTCATGCAGATTTTGATCAGACTTTTTATCTGAGGGTCCATATCTGTATCCCCCCTTGGGAGTGGGAGTAGAGTGGACGGGTTGAGGACTGTGCATCTGGAGATGGTGACATTGTTGGGCAGGAGTAGAGAGCACTGGAGGCGAAGATGCCTGGCGGTGGAGAGATGTTTTAGCTGGGTTTGGTTGAGGATTGCTGAGATGTCATGCAGAGCCAGGATTTCCAATGGTTTTTTCCACTGATGTCAGTAGTCCTGTCCAGGAGGGCGTGTGCTGCAACTGCTGCTCTCATGCGGGAGGAAGAGGCTTCCCTTGCAACTGGATCCAGGCAAGCTGAAAAGTAGTCCGAAAGTCTCTGCTTTCCCCCCTGAAGCTGCGTCAGGACTCCAGTAGCAAGGCCTTCTTTTCTCATCAAGTAGAGATGGAATGGCTTCTCGTAGTCAGATGGGCCTAGTGCTGGCGCTGAGACTACTGTGCCTTTTAACTTCTTGAACGAGCTGAAGGCTGCATCAGTCAGGAGGAACGGGGCCAAGGAAAGCCTGTAGAACCATCTTCTCCACTGTGGTCTTCCGGTCATCTGTCAGGCGTTTCGCCTGGTGAGCAATACAGTGTCTCTGGAAAGTAACTTGCTTCAGACACCACTGGACTTTGTTCTTTGAGATCTTGCAGTGCTGCTCCGCCAGGTAGAGTAGGAGTAGGAATGGGCTTTACACGTGTCAAAGTCAACTGCACAAAGGAGTAGATCGTCCACGTATTGTAGCAGGGTTACTTCTGCATGTTCTGCGACCCAGTTGGTGAAGACTGTGGACATTGCTTTGGTGAACTGTGAATGGCTTTTCTGGGCCCAATGTGACATCACTGTTCATGTGTGGTGTCCCCCCTGGTGCATTAAGGCAAACAGGAACTGGTCTTCCAGATGAAGGGGAACACTGGAGAAAACATTAGCCAGGTCGGTCACTGTGAACACTTTTGCTGTGGCAGGCACATTTGAGAGCAGAGTGTGCAGATTCGGCATATTTGTAGTTTCAAACACCGTGGCGTCATCCACAGCTCTCAGGTCATATACCATTCTGAACTTGGCTGGCTCTCCTTTTACAGTCTTTTTCTTGATGGGGAAAAGCGGGGTATTGCAAGGCGATGTGCGAGGAACAATGATTCCTATTTCCAGGTAGACCTTCAGTCGGTAAGAGGCAGCTTGACTCTAGGCCTGGCCTGGGCCTTACGAGGGTACGGGGTATCTGTCTTGAGTGACACCCGTACTGGGGCAACTTGAGGTTTTCTCACGTGCTGGGGTCCCTTAGACCATAGACTTTCTGGTACTACATCCAGTACCTCCTTGGGTAGGCCTCATCGATTGTTTAATGTTCTTGTAGGGCCGCCAGCATGACTCTTCTTGGGTCAGGGATGAAGTAAGTGTCACTGTCCCATCTTCCTGGAACACTGTGGTTGCCTTCAGCTTCTGCAGTAGGTTCGCTCCCAGCAGGTTGAGTGGCAGGTCCTTTACACCACAAACTGGGACAGGATAGAGTGTCCTGGCTGAGTGCACACGCTCAGTGGCTTTGTAAGCTGAGAATGTCTGACTTGACCATCAATGCCCATGCGAGACACAGAGGATTCTGATAGGCAGGTGGGATCAGTGAGTTCCACAGGTGTCATCACACTTCTGGCTGCACCACTTTGGATCTGACAACGCCATCCATTTTAAGGGTAATTTGAGGTAGTGGTCTTGTAGATGAAGTTTTACATGTCAGGAGCATAGTGTCTTGCGGGCCTGGCTTGCTTGCCTCTGTCCTATGGACGGGGTACTTCACTGCTTTCTGCACCTCCTCCTTGACCTGTTTCTCTGGACCAACTCTTGGATTGCATGGGTCCAGTCTCTTCGGGGGCGTGGGTGCTTTGCACTGGTTCTGGAAATGGCCAAACTTGCCACAGATGTAACACTTGGCACTTCTTCTGTCTTTGTAGGGTGGTTGGGCTTCCAGGTCAGTGGTCACCATGAGAGTGGCTGTCTTCTGCACCCCTGGTTGGGACTCAATCCCTTTGGCTACTGTGGACAACATGATGGGTACTTGTTATGACCCCAGTGGACAGGGTCTCAGAGGAACGTGTAAGTCTGCAAGATACAAAAATCCAGCTCATAGGGCTGTGGTAACTGGGTTGACCAAATAGCTACTCCTAACGCCAACACTAGAAGTAGCCGGGGATCATGCCTACGGTGATCGCTAGATGACTCGCGCCAGCCGGAGAATCTAACTACCCCTAGGAGAAGAAAACAAAGACCTCTCTTGCCTCCAGAGAAAGGGACCCCAAAGCAAGATACAAGCCCCCCACAAATAATAACGGTGAGGTAAGAGGAAATGACAAACACAGAAATGAACCAGGTTCAGCAAAGAGAGGCCAGCTTACTAATAGCAGAATAAAGCAAGATAACTTATCTGGTCAACAAAAACCCTATAAAAATCCACGCTGGAGATTCAAGAACCCCCGAACCGTCTAACGGTCCGGGGGGAGAACACCAGCCCCCTAGAGCTTCCAGCAAAGGTCAGGATACAGATAGGAACAAGCTGGACAAAAAATACCAAACAAAACAAAAGCAAAAAGCAAAGAAGCAGACTTAGCTTGAAAAACAGGAACCAGGATCAGAGGACAAGAGCACAACAGATTAGCTCTGATTTCAACGATGCCAGGCATTGAACTGAAGGTCCAGGGAGCTTATATAGCAACGCCCCTGAACTAACGGCCCAGGTGAGGATATAGGAAAAGACAGACGCTCCAGAGTAAAATCACTAATGACCACTAGAGGGAGCAAAAAGCAAAATCACAACAGTACCCCCCCCTTAGTGAGGGGTCACCGAACCCTCACCACGACCACCAGGGCGATCAGGATGAGCGGCGTGAAAGGCACGAACTAAATTGGCCGCATGAACATCAGAGGCGACCACCCAGGAATTATCTTCCTGACCATAGCCCTTCCACTTGACCAGGTACTGAAGCCTCCGCCTGGAGAGACGAGAATCCAAGATCTTCTCCACCACGTACTCCAACTCGCCCTCAACCAACACCGGAGCAGGAGGCTCAGCAGAAGGAACCACAGGCACAACGTACCGCCGCAACAAGGACCTATGAAACACGTTGTGGATAGCAAACGACACAGGAAGATCCAGGCGAAAGGACACAGGATTAAGAATTTCCAATATCTTGTAAGGACCAATAAAACGAGGTTTAAATTTGGGAGAGGAAACCTTCATAGGAACAAAGCGGGAAGAAAGCCACACCAAATCCCCAACACGTAGTCGGGGACCCACACCGCGGCGGCGGTTGGCAAAGCGCTGAGCCCTCTCCTGTGACAACTTCAAGTTGTCCACCACAAGATTCCAGATCCGCTGCAACCTATCCACCACAGAATCCACCCCAGGGCAGTCAGAAGGTTCCACATGACCCGAAGAAAAACGAGGGTGGAAACCAGAGTTGCAGAAAAACGGCGAAACCAAGGTGGCGGAACTAGCCCGATTATTAAGGGCAAACTCAGCTAACGGCAAGAAGGTCACCCAATCGTCCTGATCAGCAGAGACAAAACACCTCAAATAAGCCTCCAAAGTCTGATTAGTTCGCTCCGTCTGTCCATTAGTCTGAGGATGGAAAGCAGACGAAAACGACAAGTCAATGCCCATCCTACTACAAAAGGATCGCCAGAATCTGGAAACGAACTGGGATCCTCTGTCTGACACAATATTCTCAGGGATGCCGTGCAACCGAACCACGTTCTGGAAAAACACAGGAACCAGATTGGAAGAGGAAGGCAGTTTAGGCAAAGGAACCAAATGGACCATCTTGGAGAAGCGATCACATATCACCCAGATAACAGACATGCCCTGAGACACCGGAAGATCAGAAATGAAATCCATGGAGATATGTGTCCAAGGTCTCTTAGGGACAGGCAAGAGCAAGAGCAACCCGCTGGCACGAGAACAGCAAGGCTTAGCTCGAGCACAAGTCCCACAGGACTGTACAATTGACCGCACATCCCTAGACAAGGAAGGCCACCAAAAGGATCTGGCCACCAGATCTCTGGTGCCAAAAATTCCTGGGTGACCTGCCAACACCGAGGAATGAACCTCGGAAATGACTCTGCTGGTCCACTTATCAGGCACAAACAGTCTGTCAGGTGGACAAGAATCAGGCCTATCAGCCTGAAATCTCTGCAACACACATCGCAGATCTGGAGAAATAGCTGACAAGATAATACCATCCTTAAGAATACCAACAGGTTCAGCGACTCCAGGAGCATCAGGCACAAAGCTCCTGGAAAGAGCATCGGCCTTCACATTCTTTGAACCTGGTAAATACGAGACAACAAAGTCAAAATGGGAGAAAAACAATGACCAGCGGGCCTGTCTAGGATTCAGGCGTTTAGCAGACTCGAGATACATCAGATTTTTGTGATCAGTCAAGACCACCACACGATGCTTAGCACCCTCGAGCCAATGACGCCACTCCTCAAATGCCCATTTCATGGCCAACAACTCCCGATTGCCCACATCATAATTTCGCTCCGCAGGCGAAAACTTCCTAGAGAAAAAGGCGCAAGGTCTCATAACAGAGCAACCAGGGCCTCTCTGCGACAAAACGGCCCCTGCTCCAATCTCTGAAGCATCCACCTCAACTTGAAAGGGAAGCGAGACATCAGGCTGGCACAAAACAGGCGCCGAAGTAAACCGACGTTTCAACTCCTGGAAAGCCTCCACGGCAGCAGGAGCCCAATTAACCACATCGGAGCCCTTCTTGGTCATATCCGTCAAGGGTTTCACAATGCTAGAAAAGTTAGCGATAAAACGACGGTAGAAGTTAGCGAAACCCAAGAACTTCTGAAGACTCTTAACTGACGAGGGCTGAGTCCAATCAAGAATAGCTCGGACCTTGACTGGGTCCATCTCCACAGCAGAAGGGGAAAAAATGAACCCCAAAAAGGGAACCTTCTGTACACCAAAAAGACACTTTGAGCCCTTGACAAACAAAGAATTTTCACGCAAAATTTTAAAGACCATCCTGACCTGCTCCACATGCGAGTCCCAATTATCAGAAAAAACCAGAATATCATCCAGATAAACGATCAGAAATGTATCCAGATAGTTCCGGAAAATGTCATGCATAAAGGACTGAAAAACTGAAGGGGCATTAGAGAGCCCAAAAGGCATCACCAAGTACTCAAAATGACCTTCGGGCGTATTGAATGCGGTTTTCCATTCATCCCCTTGCTTAATGCGCACAAGGTTGTACGCACCACGAAGGTCTATCTTGGTAAACCACTTGGCACCTTTAATCCGGGCAAACAAGTCAGACAACAGCGGCAAAGGATACTGAAATTTGACAGTGATCTTATTTAAAAGCCGATAGTCAATACAAGGCCTCAAAGATCCGTCCTTTTTAGCCACAAAAAAGAATCCCGCACCAAGAGGGGAAGAAGACGGACGGATGTGTCCTTTCTCCAGAGACTCCTTGATATATGAACGCATAGCGGTATGTTCAGGTATCGACAGATTAAACAGTCTTCCCTTAGGAAACTTACTGCCTGGAATCAAATCTATTGCACAGTCACATTCCCTATGAGGAGGCAATGCACTGGACCTGGACTCGCTAAAGACATCCTGATAATCAGACAAGTACTCCGGAACTTCCGAAGGCGTAGAAGAAGCAATAGACACAGGCAGGGAATCCTCATGAATACCACGACAGCCCCAACTAGACACTGACATAGCCTTCCAGTCAAGGACTGGATTATGGGTCTGTAACCATGGCAGCCCCAAAACAACCAAAATCATGCATTTTATGTAGAACGAGAAAACGTATCACCTCGCGGTGTTCAGGAGTCATGCACATGGTAACCTGTGTCCAATACTGCGGCTTATTTTCTGCCAATGGCGTAGCATCAATACCCCTAAGAGGGATAGGATTTTCTAATGGTTCAAGAATAAAACCACAGCGCTTAGCAAATGAGAGATCCATAAGACTCAGGGCAGCACCTGAATCTACAAACGCCATGACAGGATAAGATGACAGTGAGCAAATCAAAGTTACAGACAGAATAAACTTAGGATGCAAATTACCAACGGTGACAGGACTAACAACCTTAGATATACGTTTAGAGCATGCTGAGATAACATGTGTAGAATCACCACAGTAGTAGCACAAGCCATTCCGGCGTCTATGAATTTTCCTCTCATTTCTAGTCAGGATTCTATCACATTGCATCAAATCAGGTGTCCGTTCAGACAACACCATGAGGGAATTTGCGGTTTTTCTATCACATTGCATCACATCAGGTGTCTGTTCAGACAACAACATGAGGGAATTTGCGGTTTTGCGCTCCCGCAACCGCCGGTCAATTTGAATAGCCAGGGACATGGTATCATTCAGACCTGTGGGAATGGGAAAACCCACCATAACATTCTTAATGGCCTCAGAAAGGCCATTTCTAAAATTAGCGGCCAGTGCACACTCGTTCCAATGTGTCAGCACGGACCATTTCCGAAATTTTTGGCAATACACCTCTGCCTCGTCCTGGCCCGGAGACATAGCCAGCAAGGCTTTCTCTGCCTGAATCTCAAGATTGGGTTCCTCATAAAGTAAACCGAGCGCCAGAAAAAACGCATCAATATCAGCCAATGCCGGATCTCCTGGCGCCAACGAAAAAGCCCAATCCTGAGGGTCACCCCGTAAGAATGAAATAACAATTTTTACTTGTTGAGCAGAGTCTCCAGACGAACAAGGTTTCAGGGACAAAAATAATTTACAATTATTCCTGAAATTCCTAAACTTAAATCGGTCTCCTGAAAACAGTTCAGGAATCGGAATCTTGGGTTCAGACCTAGGATTTCTGGTAACATAATCTTGTATACCCTGCACACGAGCAGCAAGCTGGTCCACACTTGTAATCAAGGTCTGGACATTCATGTCTGCAGCAAGCTTAAGCCACTCTGAGGTAAAGGGGAAAAGAAAAAAAAAAAAAAATGAGAGAGGGAAAAAAAAAAACTCAAAATTTTCTTTCTTATAATCCCACTTCTGCAATGCATTAAACATTTAATACTGGCCTGGCTGTCATGATTCTCAATGGCGAGAGAACATAGCCCAGCATATATGAGAACTAGCTCTTGGAAGATGGAAACTATACTGACCATGAACTAAACCTGCCGCACAACTAGAAGTGGCCGGGTAGCATGCCTACGTTTTTTAACCCTAGATGCCCAGCGCCAGCCGGAGAACTACCTAATCCTAGCAGAGGAAAAGACAGTCCTGGCTCACCTCTAGAGAAATTTTCCCAAAAGGCAGACAGAGGCCCCCACATATATTGGCGGTGATTTTAGATGAAATGACAAACGTAGTATGAAAATAGGTTTAGCAAAATCGAGGTCCGCTTTCTAGATAGCAGGAAGACAGAAAGGACACTTTCATGGTCAGCAGAAAACCCTATCAAAACACCATCCAGAAATTCCTTTAAGACTCTAGCATTAACTCATAACACCAGAGTGGCAATTTCTGATCACAAGAGCTTTCCAGACACAGTAACGAAACAGCAGCTGTGAACAGGAACAAAATGCAAAAACACACAAGGACAAAAGTCCAACTTAGCTGGGAGTTGTCTAGTAGCAGGAACAAGCACAGAAGGCTTCTGATTACATTGTTGACCAGCAAGAAACTGACAGAGGAGCAAGGTTATATAGCGACTCCCACATCCTGATAGGAGCAGGTGAACAGAGGGGATGATGCACACAAGTTCAATTCCACAAGTGGCCACCGGGGGAGCCCAGAATCCAATTTCACAACAGTACCCCCCCCTCAAGGAGGGGGCACCGAACCCTCACCAGAACCACCAGGGCGATCAGGATGAGCCCTATGAAAGGCACGGACAAGATCGGAGGCATGAACATCAGAGGCAGTGACCCAAGAATTATCCTCCTGACCGTATCCCTTCCATTTGACCAGATACTGGAGTCTCCGTCTGGAAACACGAGAGTCTAAGATCTTTTCCACAACGTACTCCAACTCACCCTCAACCAACACCGGAGCAGGAGGCTCAACGGAAGGCACAACCGGTACCTCATACCTGCGCAACAATGACCGATGAAAAACATTATGAATCGAAAAGGATGCAGGGAGGTCCAAACGGAAGGACACAGGGTTAAGAATCTCCAATATCTTGTACGGGCCGATGAACCGAGGCTTAAACTTAGGAGAAGAAACCCTCATAGGGACAAAACGAGAAGACAACCACACCAAGTCCCCAACACAAAGCCGAGGACCAACACGACGACGGCGGTTGGCAAAAAGCTGAGTCTTCTCCTGGGACAACTTCAAATTGTCAACCACCTGCCCCCAAATCTGATGCAACCTCTCCACCACAGCATCCACTCCAGGACAATCCGAAGATTCCACTTGACCGGAGGAAAATCGAGGATGAAACCCCAAATTACAGAAAAACGGGGACACCAAGGTGGCAGAGCTGGCCCGATTATTGAGGGCGAACTCCGCCAAAGGCAAAAAAGCAACCCAATCATCCTGATCCGCAGACACAAAACACCTCAAATATGTCTCCAAGGTCTGATTAGTCCGCTCGGTCTGGCCATTAGTCTGAGGATGGAAAGCAGACGAAAAAGACAAATCTATGCCCATCCTAGCACAGAATGCCCGCCAAAATCTAGACACGAATTGAGTCCCTCTGTCAGAAACGATATTCTCAGGAATACCATGCAAACGAACAACATTTTGAAAAAACAGAGGAACCAACTCGGAAGAAGAAGGCAACTTAGGCAAGGGAACCAGATGGACCATCTTAGAGAAACGGTCACACACCACACAGATGACAGACATCTTCTGAGAAACAGGCAGATCCGAAATAAAATCCATCGAGATGTGCGTCCAAGGCCTCTTCGGAATAGGCAAGGGCAACAACAATCCACTAGCCCGAGAACAACAAGGCTTGGCCCGAGCACAAACGTCACAAGACTGCACAAAGCCTCGCACATCTCGTGACAGGGAAGGCCACCAGAAGGACCTTGCCACCAAATCCCTGGTACCAAAGATTCCAGGATGACCTGCCAACGCAGAAGAATGAACCTCAGAGATGACTCTACTGGTCCAATCATCAGGGACAAACAGTCTACCAGGTGGGCAACGATCAGGTCTATCCGCCTGAAACTCCTGCAAGGCCCGCCGCAGGTCTGGAGAAACGGCAGACAATATCACTCCATCTTTAAGGATACCTGTGGGCTCAGAATTACCAGGGGAGTCAGGCTCAAAACTCCTAGAAAGGGCATCCGCCTTAACATTCTTAGAACCCGGTAGGTACGACACCACAAAATTAAACCGAGAGAAAAACAACGACCAGCGCGCCTGTCTAGGATTCAGGCGCCTGGCAGACTCAAGGTAAATTAAATTTTTGTGGTCAGTCAATACCACCACCTGATGTCTGGCCCCCTCAAGCCAGTGACGCCACTCCTCAAAAGCCCACTTCATGGCCAAAAGCTCCCGATTCCCAATATCATAATTCCGCTCGGCGGGCGAAAATTTACGTGAAAAAAAAGCACAAGGTCTCATCACGGAGCAGTCGGAACTTCTCTGCGACAACACCGCCCCAGCTCCGATTTCAGAAGCGTCGACCTCAACCTGAAAATGAAGAGCAACATCAGGCTGACGCAACACTGGGGCGGAAGAAAAGCGGCGCTTGAGCTCCCGAAAGGCCTCCACAGCATCAGGGGACCAATCAGCAACATCAGCACCCTTCTTAGTCAAATCAGTCAATGGTTTTACAACATCAGAAAAACCAGCAATAAATCGACGATAAAAGTTAGCAAAGCCCAAAAATTTCTGAAGACTCTTAAGAGAAGAGGGTTGCGTCCAATCACCAATAGCCTGAACCTTGACAGGATCCATCTCGATGGAAGAGGGGGAAAAAATGTATCCCAAGAAAGAAATCTTTTGAACCCCAAAAACACACTTAGAACCCTTCACACACAAGGAATTAGACCGCAAAACCTGAAAAACCCTCATGACCTGCTGGACATGAGAGTCCCAGTCATCCGAAAAAATCAGAATATCATCCAGATACACAATCATAAATTTATCCAAATAATCGCGGAAAATGTCATGCATAAAGGACTGGAAGACTGAAGGGGCATTTGAAAGACCAAAAGGCATCACCAAATACTCAAAATGGCCCTCGGGCGTATTAAATGCGGTTTTCCACTCATCCCCCTGCTTGATTCGCACCAAATTATACGCCCCACGGAGATCAATCTTAGAGAACCACTTGGCCCCCTTTATACGAGCAAACAAATCAGTAAGCAGTGGTAACGGATATTGATATTTAACCGTGATTTTATTCAAAAGTCGATAATCAATACACGGCCTCAAAGAGCCGTCTTTCTTAGACACAAAGAAAAAACCGGCTCCTAAGGGAGATGACGAAGGACGAATATGTCCCTTTTCCAAGGACTCCTTTATATATTCTCGCATAGCAGCGTGTTCAGGCACAGACAGATTAAATAAACGACCCTTAGGGTATTTACTACCCGGAATCAAGTCTATGGCACAATCGCACTCCCGGTGCGGAGGTAGTGAACCAACCTTGGGTTCTTCAAAAACGTCACGAAAGTCAGACAAGAATTCAGGAATCTCAGAGGGAATAGATGATGAAATGGAAACCAAAGGTACGTCCCCATGAGTTCCTTTACATCCCCAGCTTAACACAGACATAGCTCTCCAGTCGAGGACTGGGTTATGAGATTGCAGCCATGGCAATCCCAGCACCAAAACATCATGTAGATTATACAGCACCAGAAAGCGAATAACCTCCTGGTGATCCGGATTAACACGCATAGTCACTTGTGTCCAGTATTGTGGTTTATTACTAGCCAATGGGGTGGAGTCAATCCCTTTCAGAGGTATCGGAGCCTCCAGTGGCTCCAAATCATACCCACAGCGTTTGGCAAAGGACCAATCCATAAGACTCAAAGCAGCGCCAGAGTCGACATAGGCGTCCGCGGTAATAGATGACAAAGAACAAATCAGGGTCACAGATAGAATAAACTTAGACTGTAAAGTGCTAATTGAAACAGACTTGTCAGGCTTCTTAGTACGCTTAAAGCATGCTGATATAACATGAGTAGAATCACCACAATAGAAGCACAACCCATTTTTTCGTCTAAAATTCTGCCGCTCGCTTCTGGACAGAATACTATCACATTGCATATTTTCTGGCGTTTTCTCAGTAGACACCGCCAAATGGTGCACAGGTTTGCGCTCCCGCAGACGCCTATCGATCTGAATAGCCATCGTCATGGACTCATTCAGACTCGCAGGCACAGGGAACCCCACCATAACATCCTTAATGGCATCAGAGAGACCTTCTCTGAAAATCGCCGCCAGGGCGCACTCATTCCACTGAGTAAGCACAGACCATTTGCGGAATTTTTGGCAGTATATTTCAGCTTCATCTTGCCCCTGAGACAAGGACATCAAGGCCTTTTCCGCCTGAAGCTCTAAATGAGGTTCCTCATAAAGCAACCCCAAGGCCAGAAAAAACGCATCCACATTGAGCAACGCAGGATCCCCTGGTGCCAATGCAAAAGCCCAGTCTTGAGGGTCGCCCCGGAGCAAGGAAATTACAATCCTGACCTGCTGTGCAGGGTCTCCGGCAGAGCGAGACTTCAGGGACAAAAACAATTTGCAATTATTTTTAAAATTTTGAAAGTGAGATCTATTCCCCGAGAAGAATTCAGGCAAAGGAATTCTAGGCTCAGACATAGGTGCATGAACAACAAAATCTTGCAAATTTTGTACCTTTGTGGCGAGATTATTCAAACCTGTAGCTACACTCTGAAGATCCATTTGAAACAGGTGAACACAGAGCCATTCAAGGATTAGAAGGAGAGAAAGAGAGGAAGGCTGCAGTATAGGCAGACTAGCAAGTGATTCAATTAAGAGCACACTCAGAACTAGAGGAAAAAAAAAAAAATTGTAGCAGACTTCTTTTTTCTCTCCTTTCTCAGCCAGTAATTTAACCCTTTTTTGGGCCGGTCAAACTGTCATGATTCTCAATGGCGAGAGAACATAGCCCAGCATATATGAGAACTAGCTCTTGGAAGATGGAAACTATACTGACCATGAACTAAACCTGCCGCACAACTAGAAGTGGCCGGGTAGCATGCCTACGTTTTTTAACCCTAGATGCCCAGCGCCAGCCGGAGAACTACCTAATCCTAGCAGAGGAAAAGACAGTCCTGGCTCACCTCTAGAGAAATTTTCCCAAAAGGCAGACAGAGGCCCCCACATATATTGGCGGTGATTTTAGATGAAATGACAAACGTAGTATGAAAATAGGTTTAGCAAAATCGAGGTCCGCTTTCTAGATAGCAGGAAGACAGAAAAGACACTTTCATGGTCAGCAGAAAACCCTATCAAAACACCATCCAGAAATTCCTTTAAGACTCTAGCATTAACTCATAACACCAGAGTGGCAATTTCTGATCACAAGAGCTTTCCAGACACAGTAACGAAACAGCAGCTGTGAACAGGAACAAAATGCAAAAACACACAAGGACAAAAGTCCAACTTAGCTGGGAGTTGTCTAGTAGCAGGAACAAGCACAGAAGGCTTCTGATTACATTGTTGACCGGCAAGAAACTGACAGAGGAGCAAGGTTATATAGCGACTCCCACATCCTGATAGGAGCAGGTGAACAGAGGGGATGATGCACACAAGTTCAATTCCACAAGTGGCCACCGGGGGAGCCCAGAATCCAATTTCACAACACCTGGCATACTGTTATGACCCCAGTGGACAGGGTCTCAGAGGAACGTGTAAGTCTGCAAGATACAAAAATCCAGCTCATAGGGCTGTGGTAACTGGGTTGACCAAATAGCTACTCCTAACGCCAACACTAGAAGTAGCCGGGGATCATGCCTACGGTGATCGCTAGATGACTCGCGCCAGCCGGAGAATCTAACTACCCCTAGGAGAAGAAAACAAAGACCTCTCTTGCCTCCAGAGAAAGGGACCCCAAAGCAAGATACAAGCCCCCCACAAATAATAACGGTGAGGTAAGAGGAAATGACAAACACAGAAATGAACCAGGTTCAGCAAAGAGAGGCCAGCTTACTAATAGCAGAATAAAGCAAGATAACTTATCTGGTCAACAAAAACCCTATAAAAATCCACGCTGGAGATTCAAGAACCCCCGAACCGTCTAACGGTCCGGGGGGAGAACACCAGCCCCCTAGAGCTTCCAGCAAAGGTCAGGATACAGATAGGAACAAGCTGGACAAAAAATACCAAACAAAACAAAAGCAAAAAGCAAAGAAGCAGACTTAGCTTGAAAAACAGGAACCAGGATCAGAGGACAAGAGCACAACAGATTAGCTCTGATTTCAACGATGCCAGGCATTGAACTGAAGGTCCAGGGAGCTTATATAGCAATGCCCCTGAACTAACGGCCCAGGTGAGGATATAGGAAAAGACAGACGCTCCAGAGTAAAATCACTAATGACCACTAGAGGGAGCAAAAAGCAAAATCACAATAGGTACTGCAGCGGCAGCGGGGTCCGGACTGCTGATTGAAGCTGCTGTGGTAAGACGGGGCCTGCAGGTGCATTCGTGGCGAGGCCCGGGGGTGCCATGAGACCGGCGGCTGCATCCAACCCAAGGTCTTGGGGCATTACAGGGGCTGTGGCTGCATCTGCCATGACTTCTTCCTCCTGCTCCGACATAGCTTCTCCCCTTTGCTAACCTTATTGAGGTCGGTGTCTTCTCTCTGGAGTCTGCAGCGGTTCTTCCTGTGTGTTGATCGGCACTTTGCAGCGTCTTCACATCTGGCTCCCCTTCTGGTGTTCTCAGCAGCACGGCACCCGTTTCCTTCTTCGTGCTCTTTGTGGTGCTATAATGGTGGCAGTTTTGGCAACAATTAGCAATAAACAGTCTCCTAGGCGCACATAAAACATTTTGCTGGGTCAGTCCACTGCTATTGACCTGTTCTCAGGCCTAGCCACTATCAGTGGTTTCCTGATTGGCTGTCTCAGTCCATGCCCAAAGGCCTGTGTATCTGGTCATGAATGGTGAAGCCCAAGTCTTGGAATACTTGCATTACTCTGCAATGAAACTTCTTTACAGACTCTGTCTTATCTTGGCTCATGTCATGGCTTGTCCTGCCAATCTGCCTTTGGCCCACTCTCTGAGCTGTTCAATTAGCTGTGTCCCTGACTCCCAAGCATGTACGTCTGATTCTGCTGGAAGTTTGAATTGTTCCTTCATGATTGGCCAGAGTGCATCACCTGCTTCTATTTTCATTCATGGCCCAGAGATCATTCCAGCTGGCTGCATATGTTTGCTGCTTCTGCTACATTCTTCGGTAAAATGGCATGGGATGCATCCCTGGGTCTGGAAGATTGTCATCTGACTTGAAGTGCAGTGCACATAGTGTAATGGTGGTGCCTCTATCTGCCCTTGCATTCTTGGTGCCTGTGGGTTTCTTTTCTAGTACTGGACAGCATGTGATGTTCCCTCTTCATCTTCATCAGAGGAATAGTTGTGATAGCTTGTACTGGGGTCGTACACTGACTGATTCTGGACTTAGAAGTTGCTTTTTTTTTTCTTCTTATGTGAGGATGTCTCCCCCCTTGCTGAAACTATGATGGATTAGACTTATAGTTCTATGTTGGTGTGAATGTAGGCAGCTCTGACCGGTGCTGAAGTTGTACATTATCAATACATGGTGATATCAAAGTTCATGTAAAACCTTAAGGGTTACAATATTGTTGACTGTGAAATGAGGTAACAGAGGATCTGTCAGTGAGCTCATTCTGATATCATTCCTCCCCCCTCTGCACCCAGGGCTGAGCTGCCTGCTGCCTGATGTGTCTGGGGCTGCCCACTGTAGGGGGGGACTTTCACCTTCTTTCCCCGATATCACAACTGGCAATGGCTGGTTTGTGCCAGGGGCATATAGGGAAACCTTGTGCTGTAAGCACCATATTGTTTGAATTGGGCGTTGGCCCAGCCGGCAGCAAGGAGGAAAAAAGAGGAAGAAGAAGAGGGAGGGGTTGAGGAGTGAGACAAAGGAATAGTAGGAGGGGAGAGAGAATGTGGAGAGAGAGATAGAAGAAGAGAGGAGAGAGAAGGAGGGGAGAAAGAGGGTGAGGAGAAGAGGGAGGAGAGATGGGTGTGGTGGGGGAGTGGAGAAAGAGGAGAGAGAGAGAGGCTATGGAGAAAGAGGGAGGAGAGATGGAGGGTATGGAGGAGAGAGATAGAGAGGGGAAGAGAGAGAGAGAAAAAAAAATGTGGAGGAAGAGGAGAGGAAAGGAGAGAGAGAGAATGCGGAGAGAAAAGACTGACAGAGAGAAAAAAAAAGGATAGATGAGAACAACAAGAATAACAGAGAGGAGCAATTATGCCCTCTCCCTGTAGGGAGAGACGGGGCGCACCACATACTGTGCAAAAATAACTACCTATACCATGGATTCTGCTAAAAGCAGACTGCGCAGATTCTCCCGTCTCATACCCACAAAAATCACTTCCTGGTTTGCTCACATAACTTTCTGTACCACCTAAACGATGTAAGCTCTGCTGCCACTTCATACCATGTATTAGTATTCAGCAATCTAACATCAGCTAACTTCCCTTATCTTCCTTTCTACGTCATGCCATTCCGCAGCTTGAAGTCTGCCATTCTAATGAATTTCACGTACTTTATACCTTTCAAAATCTTCACATACTTAACACCTTCGTGTTCTGCCACTTTATTCCCCATGGCAAAAGCAAAAAAAATGAAAAACACATAAAAATGAAAAAAACAGTGCTAAATAATAAAAAACTTCTAAAAATGAGTATATAAAACTCTAAGAAAAACCCAAAACGATAAGAAAAACCGTCAAAAACTCAGTTCACAACCAAAAACTCCAAACTTTGATACAAGAGGAAAAAAAAACTTTTTTCAAAAATAAATAAATAAAAAATAAAAAGGTAAAGAGATTGAAGATTGAGGAAAACTTAATTAAAAAACTTTAAAATGCCGCAAAAAGAAAGACCCTTTAAGAGAGTAAAAAAAATTAAAAATTAAAACGGCTTTTCTCTTTTTTCTTTCTTTAGAATCTCTGCGCTCAAATGTAGTCAGAGACACACTTCCTCTTTTTAATCCGTATGCCATTGCAATAATATCAAATGTCACTAAAATCACGTATCTGAAAACACTTACGTCACATCAAAAATGATAGATACAATTTAAATTTAACTTCTTCACAAAAAGCTACACATAGCCAGCATTGCAGCTGAAAACAGTCAGAAAAAACCTGATGTGACAGTTTGATTTACAATGCATATCTCTCTGCTAAACAGCACGGAGAAAGAGGAAGTTCAGAGAAGACAGAGAAGAAATAAAAAAAACTTTCTTTTACTATTTCATGCTCTTAAAGAAGCAACACTTGACAGACAGAAACAGATAGACAATCCGAGAGACGCCCTTTTAAATTCTGTGACACATGCAGGTTGCGCTGGGAACAGACAACTATCAATCGCACTGGCACGCATATGCCGGACTCTACCACCCTCCGCTCCGGTCGTCCTGACTGGCCGCCGGCTACGGGAATCTGTGGCAGCCCTTTTTTAACCATCACCATCCGAGCCTGGAGCATGGAACTGCCTGTCCCGAGACCTCCTGTCTCTCCTATTGCACGGGAATCTGTGATAGCTTATTCAGCGATTTGACCTCCTGCTGTCCGTTACTCAGCCACCATAAGCAAAAATCACTTTTCCTTCCTTCTCCCGGATCTTACACAAACATAGAACATATACACGGCTCACAGCAGACACCTCCCCGGGTGGATTCGTGGCTACGGATTTTTTACACTACCTGGGAATTGATGACCACACCTGACCGGCAAGAGGCATAGACAAGGACCGGGCACAGGGGACTTTCAGGTAAGATGATAACATTTTCTTACCTTACTTATGGAGCTGCGCAGTCTCCTGCCCCTGCGCCAAGGCCACTGCTACAACTTCCGTATCTCCGGTCAGTAGTGGGTCCACGTGTGCGTTTCATCCGTGCCGTTGGGCGCCATTCTGTTATGGAAATATTAGGGTTGGATAAATATATCCCTGTGTGTGCTGCGGCCGCTCCCAATTAGACTGAGTCAGCAAAGACTACTGCAAAGAAGCTACTCTCAGAGACGAGATATGCAGCTATGGGGTCCCAGAAGTGATAGAGAGTGACCAGGGACCCGCATTCATAGCAAACCTCACACGAGAGATCTAGTCAGCAGTAGGGTCAGACTTAGGCCTACACACTCCCAATCACACTACTCAGTGTTAGGCACACTCCCAGAGGCCCAGAAAAAGCTGTCATTATATGAAATTTTGTTTGTGTCTAGTCCCAGGTTAGGGGTATCCTTCCCTCAGCAGCTGATTATGTAATATGATACTTTGTCTGCTTATGTAATTGAACTCACCAAGAAACTTGCTAACATCCATTCTCGAGTTTTTTTTCTTCATTGCCAGATCCAGATTCAGTGTCCGGTATGCACTCCTAGAAGCCAGGAGACTGGGTGTTGGTGAAAAAGTTTGTAAGGAGAACACCACTCGATCCCAGATTTGATGGTCCTGCTCAAGTGCTGCTGATGACACCAAACTCTGTGAAACTGGAGGGAAGACCCGCTTGGATCCACTCATCGCATGGCAAGAAAGCTCCCCTACCAGAAGATGACACCCAAGCCAGAATGATGTTGCGGCCTGACCGAAAAGATGACCTACCTGATAAAGACTACACATCGCTCACTACACATGCTATTGACTAAGAGACTGATTGCAACGAACCCCCGTTAGGGACAGATCTCCTGACCGCCCATTTGCGAAAAGTCTGTACGGAGTGGGGCACAGGCGTTAGGCTTGTGTCAGTTCACCGACAGCACAAAAGAGTTGCAGCGCTTTGGGACAGGAGGCTAGGATTAGGGCAAGTGATATCTAAGGGGGGCTTGTGATAGAAATATATATATCATGTAGATCTCACTTGCATGTATACTCTTCTATAATCAAATATATACTTATATGCTCACAGCTAATATATACATTATAATCAATGGTTTAAAATGGCTGACACAAACTAATATAACCTAGACAGATCATAAAATGGCTGACATGAACTAATATAAACCAGACAGATCATATGGGGTTTTCCATCCCTAAAAGCGGAATAATGTCAGATGTCTGATGACTGCTGATCAAATGTCTCCACTTTGTCCTAGATTCAGAGCTCAATTCTAGTTGCTTAATCAGCTTAATCAGCAGTCATATGAGCATTAATCACAATATTCCATATATGTTTAGATAACCAATGACAGAGGAGCTAGACAATATGGTAATTAACTAACCACCCCTGACAACCCCTAACCACTCCTTTCTATGTGAAAATATAAAACTATGTATGTACAATAAAGTTTCAGTATTGATGGAATGTTGTTCTGTCACAGTTGTGTACAGTCCATTCTTGATGAGCGCTCAAAATACTCAGTCTAATTGGGAGCGGCCGCAGCACACACAGGGATATATTTATCCAACCCTAATATTTCCATAACACTTACCCCATGGTTAGATTGTAAAAAATGCAAAGCCAGAGTAAAGTCCTTTAATTGAAATAAAGATACTGACTCCTTTAGTTGAAATAAAAATAATAAAGCAAAGTTATTCTCACCTTTACGCCTAATCCACTGAAGCCCATGTCCCCTGTAAAAGATAGAAAATAATAAACTACCATATTCCTCACCTGTCTGCAGAGAAAATATTCCATATCTGTCCCATGAAGATCTGGATGATTTGGGGAGCAGTCACATCAGTGACTGTTCTCCACACCACACAGCTCACAGTGTGATAGGAGTTTAAACACGCTCCTGCAATGTGTAACGCAGACCTGCCGTGAGACAGTTCACCAGGGGGTTAAGACCTGAGGAATCCTGGTCACTTCATTCATGGCACCGTTCACTGCGTGAGACACCAACACTGATCAACTGTTATCACATACAGCACTGGCCGAATGTAACTACTGCGTGCAAATGTTTAGTGGCAGCTGCTGGGTACTGCTGAGTGGCTTCTATTCCTTTCCACAGGAGATGAGCTATTGGATATCTTCATGCTACTATTTTTGAAAAAAGTTCACAGCCATATCCACCTGTATGCAACTTTGACCATATTTGCCTAAAGTCATTGTTTCATACAGAGAGTTTAATTTGATGACTTAAAAAACTTCTAGGTCAGAACTACTTTGTAAATACATGAAAACTATCAGTGCATGGAAATGTAAAAAAAATAGTTTTTATGGTCATAAAAAATAATCATTTTTAGGATAACTTTAGTGTTTAAAAGGTAACTCGTCTTTCTTCCTGTTTTATCTTTATTTAGCACACACTTTAATTTTCCCCAGATTTGTGGGGGATCAGGTCCTGAGACCATCACCGATCACTCAATAAACCCCCAAAAGCAGAGGCATAAGAAGGTGTTTGGATCGGGAGGGGCAAAACCTCTAAGTGGGCCCCTAACCATGTAATTCTGATTATAAATACAGTATGGTGGCCCTTTTACTGAAAAAAATCTCTATACAAAGACCAGCACTGATATAACTGCCATATGGTGACCATGTAGTGGTAGACACCAGTGCTGCAGAACATGTAAGAGATTACAGTGCAGTTAATGATGGTGACAACATTCTTTCTGGTGGTGTCATTCACTTTTCCCGTCTTTTTCCTCTGGCCCATACCAACATGGCAACTTGTTCCAACCAGGACTCAGCTGCAGAGATTAGTCTCATTTGTTTCTCACAGTTGTCTTCTCACATTTCAGACAGCGATCCATCTATCCACAATCTGCACAAACTCCTTATCCTGCTGATACCCCAATACTGAGCTGCTGCTGCCGTATGTGTCCCTATTACTGCACCTACTGTGTGGTACTGTGTACCCTCTATATTTCCTCCTATTTGAGCCCTTGATTCCCCTTTCAGTGCACTCATAAAATAAAATGTCAACAAAACTGCCAAAGAAACACTAAGATACCCATACAGTGAATTCCTCCACAGTACCCTCCACACATGCAGTAGGGTGACCCTACTGTACCCCACCCCTCAACTGCCTTGGAAAAGTATTGTGACCCCCAACACAGTATGATCTCCCAACTTTGAACCCCACATAGCACTCCATGCATTATAATGGGCCTACATGCAATATAATTGCCCCACACAACTCCACACTGTATAATGGCCCCCACAAAGCATGATGGACCCTGCACAAAGCTTCTCACTGTATAATTGCTTGCATGCTTAAAAAAGCATGATTGACAATATTGAAGTCATTTGATGCTTTATTCCCAGCTTCCTGACATCCGCTGTGGAAGATTGACGAGCACAGAAAGATCATTAGTAGATCAATCTGTCCTCATACAGTATCATGTTATCAGCAGTATATCTACAGTTTACACTGGGCAATGTGCTGCTGAAAACAATGATTTTTGCTCCAGCATAAACCATCCAATCACTCGGTGAATAGGCAGCATTTTGCTTGTTTAGTATAATACATAGTCCTCCACATAGTATAATGCACCCCATAGTCAACCATATATTATAATGTGCCCCATAGTCCCCCATATAGTATAATGTGTCCCATATCCCTCCATATAGTATAATACACTCACCATAGTCCACCATATACAGTAGTATAAGACACTCCCCATAGTCCACCATATGGTATAATACACTCACCATAGTCCTCCATATAGTATAATATGCTCCCCATATACTCCCTATAGTATGAAGCACTCCCCAGAGTATTCAATATAGTATAATGAATCCGATAGTCCTCCATTTTGTATAATGCACCCCCCATAGTCCTCCATATAGTACAATGCACTGCTTATAGTATAATGCACCCCAAGTCCTTCATATAGTATAATGAATTCCCCATAGCCCTCAATACAGTATAACACAGTTGCCATACAGTACATATAGTATAATGAATGCCATAGTCCTAAATAGAGTGTAATGCAGCCCCCCTCAGATCATAATACAACCCTGTCAGATTATAATGCAGCCACCTCAGAGCATAATGCAGCCCCCTGAGACCATACTGCAACCCCCCTCAGAGAATAATGCAGCCACCTTGTGATGACACAACATTTATTCTTAATTATCCAGAGGTATTATTTCAGTTGGCCCAATTGTTGAATGGCTGCTAATTAGCTATTGTATCTGTCCTAGTATTGCAGTCCTAGTATTTTTCTACTATCCTTGGGAAACAAAGGCACAGAATAGTTGAACAATGTTTAATATGTTGATGACCCATTGGTGCTCTGCAAATATGAAGGAGAAACTATTCATGATGTTTGAACACTGGAGAAGTGAGAAATTACCTATTTCCATATTCCCCTAAGCCTGTGGAAAAATGCCTGAATAAGAGTTGTGAACTATAAAAAGGAGGATCTGCTTGTGTTTAGAGACTCTACATTATAGTAGCCAAGGCATCATAGCTCCAACTGAAGACGTACAGAGCTGCTTCATTGACCATGACTTAACCCTCAAAAACGCTTGGAGAATCAAGTTTAGGACAAACAGGTCACCTGGCCTCATACATCAATGGACTGTCAGCTTCCTAACCTTGTCGTTACCTCATCTCTATGTATGCCACAGGTGGAGGTAGTCAGCCCTGGAAGCTCTGAAATTACAGCTATTCTTATCTCGGCAAGTCAGTAGAAGGGTGAGGCTCTGTAATTTTGAACCATTTTGGATATTTTTCTGAGACTGTTTTATGTATTATATGCCTGTTTTGCAGTTCAATAAAGTATCGCCACACTGTTTTACCCTCACCCTGTGTTATTTGAGTAGTATTATGCCCATGGTAAAAGAGAAGTGGGCGTTCAGTGGTATGATCCCTGGTCCATGCGGTTTTGGCTAGCAGACTAGAGCACTCGCTGATCTCCATGTCTTCACATATCTCATAGAGTATAATGAAGCCACCTCATAGAGTATAAGGTTGCCCCATAGAGCATAATGTAGACTCCCAATAGAGTATAATGCAGCCCCCCACAGAGTATAATGCAGCCTCCCACACACAGAGTATAATGCAGCTCCCACACACAGAGTATAATGCTGCTCTCCACACACACACAGTGCAATGCATCCTCACACATAGAGTATAATGCAGCCCCCCCATCGATTTTAAAGCAGCCCCCAAAGGGTTTAATGCAGCCACCGCATAGAGCATAATGCAGCCCCCACACAGAGTATAATGCAACCCCCGTAGAATATAATGCAGTGACCCCAGACAGACACAGAGAGCCTAATGCAGCCTCCACACACAGAATATAATGAAAACCCCGTAGAATATAATGCAGCCACCCCACACGCACATAGAGCCTAATGCAGCCCCTACACACAGAGTATAATGCAGCATCCATAGAATATAATGCAGCCACCCCACACACAAAGAGCCTAATGCAGCTTCCCACACAGGGAGCATAATGCACACCTTCCAAACCCACAGAGTATAAGGCAGCCCACACACAATATAATGCAGTCACACACACGGAGTATAATGCAGTCCCCCAAATAGAGTATTATGCAGCCCCCCTACACACAGAGTATAATG
Source organism: Ranitomeya variabilis (assembly GCF_051348905.1). Taxonomy (NCBI): domain Eukaryota; kingdom Metazoa; phylum Chordata; class Amphibia; order Anura; family Dendrobatidae; genus Ranitomeya; species Ranitomeya variabilis. The sequence goes on from NC_135233.1 coordinate 652,340,669, forward strand.
CACTCCCCCACACACAGAGTATAATGCAGTTCCTCACCCCACATACACACACTAACAGTATAAAGCACTGCCCCCCACACACCGAGTATAATGCATCCCCCCACATAGAATATAATGCAACCCACATAGAGTATAATGCACCCCCCTACACACAAAGCATATTACAGCCCCCCCGCACACACACACACACACTATAATTCAGCCTACCACACATACTCAGAGTATAATGCAGCCCCACAGTCCTGTAGTATTATAAAAAATATATAAATACAATATTTACCACTCCCCATTTCCCTCTGCTCTGGCCTCTGCAGAGTGTCTCAGCAGCTTCACTGTCAGCACAGCATGGTGCACACTGAAGTTACATCATTGCCCGACTGCTGCATCAGAGGCAGAGGGGGAGTGATGGGACAGGGAGCATCATTTGACTCTCTCTCCTCCATCATCTCTTTCATCTGTATCGGCAGCAGGCCGGCGCTGGCTCCTTGGCCCCATGACTCATGGGCCCAACAGTGGCATCATGGTGTGGCGCTGTTAGGGTATGTGCACACGTTGCGGATTTCTTGCAGAAATTTCCTGAAGAAAACCGGAAATTTTCTGCAAGAAATCCGTTTTTTTTTTTTGCGTTTTTTTTCCGTTTTTTTTCGCGTTTTTTTAGCATTCTGCAAGCGTAATTAGCTTGCAGAATGCTAAAGTTTTCCAAGCGATCTGTAGCATCGCTTGGAAAACTGACTGACAAGTTGGTCACACTTGTCAAACATACTTTTTGACAAGTGTGACCAACTTTTTACTATAGATGCAGCTTATGCAGCATCTATAGTAAAAGATAGAATGTTTAAAAAAAATAAAAAAAATAAAAAAATGCTTATACTCACCCAGACATCTCATCAGCGGCGTCCGTTCGTCTTCCTATAGCTGGTCTGTGCGCACAGGACCTTCCGTGACGTCACGGTCACGTGAGCGGTCACATGACCGCTCACGACCAATCACAGGACAGTGACGTCATTGGCAAGGTCCTTCGCCGCACATCAGCTACAGGAACCGAAGCGACAGCATGCAGTGGAGGCGGGAAGACATCGAGGGTGAGTATAGGACTATTTTTTATTTTAATTCTTATTTTTTGACCACTTATATGGTGCCCAGTGCGTGGAGGAGAGTCTCCTCTCCTCCACCCTGGGTAGCAACTGCACATAATCTGCTTAGTTCCCGCATCGTGGGCACAGCCCCGTGCGGGAAGTAAGCAGATCAATGGACCCCTAGGTGTGCGGAATCCCCTGCAATTCCGCATTTTAATGAACATGTTGCTTTTTTTTCCGCGATGCGATTTTTTCGCGGAAAAAAGGCTACATTTGCACAAAAAATGCGGAATACACTTAAAATAATGGGAGGCATATGTAAGCGTTTTTTTCGCGTTTTTATCACGTTTTTATAGCGAAAAAACGTGAAAAAAACGCGAAAAATACTTAACGTGTGCACATGGCCTTAGCAGCATGCCACTGGCTGAAGGACCCTGGGGTAGCGGAGGCCCTAGAAAAATGCTTAGTCTGCCTGCCTCTTATGCTGGCCCTGCCCCCCGATCCATAAAGGCAAAATTGGGTGAGTTTAGGGTGGGGGAACTTGACTATACTGCAGAGTCTTGATTTAAACCCCATCTAACATTTTTGGGATGAACCAGAATGAAGATTGCTAGCCAGGACCTCTTCTCCAATATCAGTGTCTGACCTCACAAATATTCTTCTTATGAATGGACAAAATTTCCCGAGATGCATTCCAAAATCTTGGATAAATACATTAAAGAAAAATGGGAGCTGTTTTAGCTGCAAAGGAGAACAGCTCCATATACAGCTCTGGCAAAAATTAAGAGACCACCACATGGAAAAACCCTGTCATGGGCAGCCTAATCTCCAGACCTGAACCCCGTTAAAAACCTCTGGAATGTAATCAAGAGGATGGTGGATAGTCACAAGCCATCAAACAAAGAAGAACTGCTTACATTTTTGGCCAAAAGCAGTGTGAAAGACTGGCGGAAAGCATGCCAAGCATGAAAGCTGTGATTAAAAATCATGGTTATTCCACAAAATATTGATTTCTGAACTCTTCCTGAGGTCAGGGCCGGACTGGCCATAGGGCAGTTCTGGCAAATGCCAGAAGGGCCGGTGGCAGTAGTGGGCCGCTCGAATGTGCCGCTGTCGGCACATTCCCCGCTGTCGGCGCACTCCCGGCCCCGCATTCAACTATACCGGAGTCATGGACGCCGGTACAGTTGAATGCAATGATGGAGGAGAGAGCGTCTGCTGACGCCCCCTCTCCCATCATTCCCCGCTCTGCCTGCCGCTGACACTGCGGGTGCGCGATGACATCATATCATCGCGCACCTGCTGTGTGACCGGGCGGGCAGACTGCGACTGCTGAGGCCGGAGCCAGGAGCAGCGCGGGGCAGGAGGAAAGGTGAGTAGAGTGTTTGTTTTTTTTTATCAATGAGTGATGACTGGATTGTGGAGCTATTGGGGGGGGGCTGCCTGCCTGCATTACATTCTATGGGGGCTGCCTGCCTGCATTACATTCTATGGGGGCTGCGTGCCTGCATTGCATTCTATGGGGGGCTGCCTGCCTGCATTACATTCTATGGGGGCTGCCTGCCTGCATTACATTCTATGGGGGCTGCCTGCCTGCATTACTTTCTATGGGGGCTGCCTGCCTGCATTACTTTCTATGGGGGCTGCCTGCCTGCATTACTTTCTATGGGGGCTGCCTGCCTGCATTACTTTCTATGGGGGCTGCCTGCCTGCATTACTTTCTATGGGGGCTGCCTGCCTGCATTACATTCTATGGGGGCTGCCTGCCTGCATTACATTCTATGGGGGCTGCCTGCCTGCATTACATTCTATGGGGGCTGCCTGCCTGCATTACATTCTATGGGGGCTGCCTGCCTGCATTACATTCTATGGGGGCTGCCTGCCTGCATTACATTCTATGGGGGCTGTGCTGCATTATATTGTATGGTGTCTGCCTGCTTTACATTCTATGGGGGCTGGCTGCATTCCATTCCATGGGCCTGTGCTGCATTATATTCTATGGGGCTGGCTGCATTCCATTACATGGGCCTGTGCTGCATTATATTCTATGGGGCTGGCTGCATTACATTCCATGGGCCTGTGCTGCATTATATTCTATGGTGGCTGTGCTGCATTCCATTCTATGGGCCTGTGCTGCATTATATTCTATGGGGCTGTGCTGCATTACATTCTATGGGGCTGTGCTGCATTACATTCTATGGGGCTGTGCTGCATTACATTCTATGGGGGCTGCCTGCATTACATTCTATGGGGGCTGCCTGCATTACATTCTATGGGGGCTGCCTGCATTACATTCTATGGGGGCTGTGCTGCATTATATTGTATGGTGGCTGCCTGCATTACATTCTATGGGGGCTGGCTGCATTCCATGGGCCTGTGCTGCATTATATTCTATGGGGCTGGCTGCATTCCATTCCATGGGCCTGTGCTGCATTATATTCTATGGGGCTGGCTGCATTCCATTCTATGGGCCTGTGCTGCATTATATTCTATGGGGCTGGCTGCATTACATTGTATGGTGGCTGTGCTGCATTATATTGTATGGGGCTGTGCTGCATTATATTGTATGGGGCTGTGCTGCATTATATTCTATGGGGCTGTGCTGTATTACATTCTATGGGGCTGTGCTGCATTTAATTCTATGGGGCTGGCTGCATTACATTCTATGGGGGCTGTGCTGCATTACATTCTATGGGGCTGGCTGCATTACATTCTATGGGGGCTGTGCTGCATTACATTCTATGGGGACTGTGCTGCATTAAATTCTATGGGGCTGTTCTGTATTACATTCTATGGGGCTGGCTGCATTACATTCTATGGGGGCTGTGCTGTATTACATTCTATGGGGGCTGTGCTGTATTACTTTCTATGGGGGCTGTGCTGTATTATAGTCTATGGGGGCTGGCTGTATTACATTCTATGGGGGCTGTGCTGTATTACATTCTATGGGGGCTGAGCTGTAATGCTGGATACAGCTGTAATTAAATGTTATATAGTCGTGTTACACTCCCCTCACTTCTTGTAGCCTACAAGTGTACAAAGATATCATACAGTCACCATGTGACAAGTGGGCCTGTGTGACTTCAAATGCCAGGGCTGAATTTTAGTCCCAGTCCGGCCCTGCCTGAGGTAAAACATTAGTATTGTTGTTTCTAAATGATTATGAACTTGTTTTCTTTGCATTATTTGAGGTCTGAAAGCACTGGTATTTTTTCTGTTATTTTGATCATTTCTCCTTTTCAGAAAAAAATACAAAATTTGTTGCTCGGAAATTCGGAGACATGATGTCAGAAGTTTATAGAATAAATGAAAAATTAATATTTTACTAAAAAATATACCTATACAGAGAAAAATCAGAGAAACTGAAAATTTTGCAGTGGTCTCTTAATTTTTTCCAAAGCTGTATAATGTAATGCCTTTGGTTTTAAATTGGGATGTTGCAAACCTTCCTATAGGTGAAATGTGTAGGTGCCCATATGGTAAAGATTGATAGCTAGAGATATTCAGATTGATGTTATACCTACAGTACTGGAGATATTTTCTTTTTCCAAACTGTAAAAATGGCATAAACTGGACACATTCTAGTGCAGTAAAAGAAGCAAAAACTCCTGTAATATGCATTCCGTTCCAATTTGCTTCATGCATATGAAATATACATATTCTGAAATCCTTGAGGCAAGCACTGCAGCTCTAAATGAACACCTGTATAATTTACTCTGTCCCAGAATGTTACTACATAATAACAAGTCTGCTCCTATTTTGATGCCACGCTGTGAAAAAAAGAAATGGAACAGGTCTTTAAAAGAAAAAAAGAAAGGGAAAGAATAGAAACAAAGACAGACAAATTAATTCTAGCCGCAGCTTAAAGAAAGACACTGAAACGCGATTGGTAATAATTACAATAAGCCTCAGCTAGACCAAAATAAATCTGCACTGCATTTATGCAAATTCAAATTTCACTATTTAGGAACTACAAATGATTTTTTTAAGATTATACTAAACCTTCTTCTCTGCTTAAGGCCTCGATCACACGTCCATGTTAAACACAGTCGTGAAAGAATGGTACCGTGCCATCAGTGTTTTGGATCAGTGCGTCATCAGTATATGTTCTCTGCGTCTGTTTTTACTATCAGTGTGTCATCCGTGTGCCCATTTTTACCATCTGTGTCTTCGTTTTTACCATTAGTGTGAATATTTTTACTGTCAATGTGTCATGTGTGTCCATTTTCACAACCATTGTGTAATCAGTGTGTCCGTCTTTTCCATCAGTGTCATTCGTGTGTAATCAGTGTGTCCGTCTTTTCCATCAGTGTCATCCGCGTGTCCATTTTTTACCATCAGTGTGTCATGTGTGTGTTCATTTTTACCATCCGTGTGTCCGTTGTTACCATCATTGTGTCATCTGTGTCTCTGTTTTTACCATCAGTTTGCCATCCGTTGGTCCGTTTTTACCTTCAGTGTTTCATCTGTGTGCTGAACGTGTTTTTCACGGACCCATAGATTTGTATAGGCTGCCAGAAAGAAGTGAACATGTCTCCAGAGGGGAACACAATCTCAATTAAACCTCTGACTAAAATAAAAATGGAGCTAGACAGCAGAGGTAACAGACGGCTAGTTTTTGTTTATGAGGCAGGAATATTATTTGAAGCATGTCAGTTCATTCCTACTATATAAATTGGCCTAATTTTCCATTTCTAGCCATTCAGTAATAAGGAGATGCTAGCAAATATATCCTAACAAGTTACTGGTCAAAGATCAAACTAAAGCGTAAATTAGTATTCAAGCTGGTCGTACATATATGGCAGGTCACTGGAAATAGCACTGTCAATTTAGCTATGGACATAAATGATGGGGCTGGAATAAATGAAGGTGCGATGGCTATATTGGATTCAATTATATTTCAAATTGAACATCCAGAAAACAAAGGATTATGAAAAGCAGAACGTATTTATTAAGGTGCTGTGCTACAAGCTCCTGATAGGCACATTATAAATGATATATAGGCCCCAGTAATAAAATCACATAGCATTTAAAAGCCTATGAAGTAAAATTCTATCAATGTCGGAATTCCCAAGAGGCGTTAGGAGGCGTCCTTTTTCTTTGCACAGATGGTTCTCTTGACTGAGGAAGATTATTTTTCTGAAGGGTAAAATTCTCAGCTGCTCCAGTTCCATTTACCTGGTTCCAATCTGGTTCTGATATCAGCAGTTTTCAGCATTGAATATGACATTCTCATGTTATGAACAGAACAACAAGCATTTATTGAGCTTTGATATGGCACATTTTCTGCAGCATTTCTGTTCCAATTAAATTTATTATTGCGGGTTTTTTTTACATACGCTGTTATCACGTTTTTGATGCTGTAGTTTTTTCTCTAGTAGGTATATCATGTTATAAATAAAGTTGCTTTGTTTTTGGTACTTTCTGGTATTTAACTTTTACAAAACGTTATTGATACACTCATGTGTAGGTTAGAAGCGTTTCCAGCGTGATGCCGCAGTGAAAATGCATTAAATATCCATATGTATTTTTACTTCCAGATTTTCTCATTCTAAAGCATTTCTCTGGTGAAAATGCGCACATAAAACTTGCAGAGAAATTGACAAGTTGTGGATTTTAAACACACTGTAGGGCAGTGTAAGCAAAATAACAAAAAGCACAATGCACATAAGATTTATATAAGGCCACGTTCATACATTCAGTATTTGGTCAGTATTTTACCTCAGTATTTGTAAAGCAAAACCAAGAGCGGGTGTAAAATACAGGTGCTTCTCACAAAATAAGAATATCATCAAAAAGTGAATTTATTTCATTTCTTCAATACAAAAGGTGAAACTCATATATTATATAAAGTCATTGCAAACAGAGATCTATTTCAAGTGTTTTGTTTCTGTTAATGTTGATGATTATGGCTTACAGCCAATGAAAACCCAAAAGTCAATATCTCAGTAAATTAGAATACTTTATAACTAGAGTTGAGCAAATTTCTTCGGGTCCCCGCTTACTCGGCAAGCTATAGCACTTGCCGAATAAGCTGCAGCTGGAACCCGGCTTCCTGGATCGCTCCGGCTGATCAGCTGATCGGCGCCGCAGCTGCATGTGTCACTGTCACAGCACATCAATGGAGTTCCGTCTGCAGCATATTCACTAAGTGCTATAGCTTGCCGAATAAGCGGGGATTCAAAGAAATTTGCTCAACTCTATTTATAACACCAGCTTGAAAAAGATTTTAAAATCCGAAACATTGGCCTACTGAAATGTATGTTCAGTAAAGCACTCAATAGTTTGTCGGAGCTCCTTAATTATTGCATCAATGCGGCGTGGCATGGAGGCGATCAGCCTGTGGCACTGAGGAGGTGTTATGGAATAAACATAAACCACACAGGGAACCTTTAATAACAAACTGCCATGAGGACCTAAAGCCCTGTGGATAGGCCTCAGAAAGAGCATTAAAATAGGACACCCCAGAATTCAACAGTGAAATGAAAAGAGAAAATTAGGAGCAACACTGTCCAACAAACAGTTAAAAAGGTGAGGGGACACCACAAGCACCAGCACTTTTATCAGGTAATTAGCTTTTACCACGTGTGTCTTGGGATAGGTGATGCCATATTGTTTGCCTAAGGATAAGATGGTATGTCACATGTGAATAGTCCTATAGATCTGGAGACTTTGCAGATGGGATGGTTTAGCCCATGAGCCACTGTGTTCTGTAATAACAGCAATGTGACTATTCAGTATGAATTTAATTATAGAGTTAATCTGCATCTAATATTCTCTGGGTGTTGTTTTTTGGATATTTTCCGCATGGTGGTACAGTATTTAGGCTAGATATTGATTGAAGAAATATGGCATCCTTCGAAAATATATATAATACCCGGTGTGGTTATAGACATAGCATACCTGTATAGAAGCATCTATGTGTTTTGGTGTTGTTGGAGGTGTCTCCTACGGTATTTTATGTATTTTTTGCTTTTTTACATGTATGTGTTTTTACAACTTATTAATAAATATTGGTTTTATTATTATTTTGGGATCTCTTCATTTTTCTCACACATATTTTGATGTGAGATTTCAGTTGTTGCAAATATTGAACATGTGAATATGGCCTAAAGGTCACTTCACATGCTATAGATTTTATTTCAGATATTTCAGCAACTGAAAATCCATTACACTAATCTAAAATGGGCTTTTTTTCAGATGAATAGGACAGTAACAGAAATTTCTACAACAAAATTTGCATCAAATCCACTACGTGTGAACAAGATCTAAGAAAGGTAAAAATTCAAGTGAAAGTAGTTACACAGCAAGGTTAAAGACCACAAAAGTACTTTCCCCTGTACTGAGCAAGACATGCAATTGCAAGAGGAGAGTTATCAAAACAAGGAAATGTGGAGCAGTATCACCTAATCAGGTCGCCAATGTAAGGGTATGTGCACACGTTGCGGATTTCTTGCAGAAAATTCCTGAAGAAAACCGGAAATTTTCTGCAAGAAATCCGCATTTTTTTTTTGCGTTTTTTTTCCGTTTTTTTCGCGTTTTTTTAGCATTCTGCAAGCGTAATTAGCTTGCAGAATGCTAAAGTTTTCCAAGCGATCTGTAGCATCGCTTGGAAAACTGACTGACAGGTTGGTCACACTTGTCAAACATAGCGTTTGACAAGTGTGACCAACTTTTTACTATAGATGCAGCTTATGCAGCATCTATAGTAAAAGATAGAATGTTTAAAAATAATAAAAAAAATAAAAAAATGCTTATACTCACCCAGACATCTCCTCAGCGGCCGTCCGGCTCCTCTTCTAGCTGGTCTGTGCGCACAGGACCTCCCGTGACGTCACGGTCACGTGAGCGGTCACATGACCGCTCACGACCAATCACAGGACAGTGACGTCATTCGGCGAGGTCCTTCAGCGCACACCAGCTACAGGAACCGAACGGCAGCGTGCGAGGAGGCGGGAATACATCGAGGGTGAGTATAGGACTGTTTATTATTTTATTTCTTATTTTTTGACCACTTATATGGTGCCCAGTGCGTGGAGGAGAGTCTCCTCTCCTCCACCCTGGGTACCAACCGCACATAATCTGCTTACTTCCCGCATGGTGTGCACAGCCCCGTGCGGGAAGTAAGCAGATCAATGGACCCCTAGGTGTGCGGAATCCCTGCAATTCCGCATTTTTAATGAACATGTTGCTTTTTTTTCCGCTATGCGATTTTTTCGCGGAAAAAATCGCAACATTTGCACAAAAATGCGGAATACCCTGTAAATAATAGGAGGCTTATGTAAGCGTTTTTTTTCGCGTTTTTATCACGTTTTTATAGCGAAAAAACGCGAAAAAAACGCTAACAATCCTGAACGTGTGCACATGGCTTAATTCTTCAAAGAGCACCTAAAATCTGATAAGGGCAACTGCTGAACCTTTCTATTTCAATCGCTGTGATAAATCTCCCCTAGAGAACCTGTGAAAAGATAATAGAATGAAGGTTTTTTTAGAAGCTGTTAAGACAGTTGAGCCCCTTCGCTATTTCATAACTCAATCCAATAAAAGGATTCACAGGTAAATACTAATATGTGCAGATCCCAAGTGGTCAATGCCAATGAGAACTTGTGTAACTTACACTGCTATCTTTGTCGATAGATCGCCTGGATCCTCAATCAGTGGGAAAATTCAAGTGTGGCCATGAGAGTATGGGCAGATAAAAGCTAGATATTCAGCTTTTCATTTAGCATTTAATTGGTCATGTAGTATCATTTCAACTTAAATTAATTTTGATTTTGGATGACTTTTTCTTAAATATTTATTGATTGTATATGTAATTTTATTTATTAATTGTATATTTGATATAGAATTTGATATACTACTTATTAATGTGATACTATAAAAAGTGTGTTAAACATTTCAGAAAAAGTTATATGCATAGCAAATCTTCAACATGCAAAAACCTGACGGGAGTGTTTGGCTTACCAAGACTCTTAGGTCCTGTTCACATGAAAGTGTCCATGTTTTCAGAAAGTCGCTCAAATGTAGCAGATCTCCTTTATATGCCCATCTGAAAAGATGGACACTTTCAGAAAACACATACAGGTGATTTGAATTCTGTTCACATCATAGCAGTCTATGGTTCCATCGGAAGTTCGTTTACCTCCTGTTTTTAGGAGGATTCAGGTGGAACCCCTGAAAGAACTTCAAAATGTATGAAAAGGGCCTCAAAGGAACCCTTCACCAAGGTAATGAAAAGTGAGTGTCTGTCACGTTTCATCAATTTACCTAGTTACCTCTATTTGTCTCTTGCTGCATCACCCTGTGAGACCAGCCTTCTGGCCTTTCTAGATACTGGATGATCACCATAGTGGCATGTGGAATGCAATAGTAAGTTTGAACCATGCCTCTCCACCTTTCCGGTGATGGGGAGGCACAGTTTAGACTTTTCAGTATTCCTTATCCAATTGCAGAGTCCATTTTGAATGCTGGAGGATAGGAACCATGATCTCAGTGAATGAGGCAATGGGAGGCAAACAGAGGGCACCAGGAAGGATGACCATGTATGACAAATGTATCCTCCTTTTCATTATCAAAGAGGAGGGTCACATTAAGCTGACTGAGGAAAAAAAGTCTGGCAATGTTGGGTATTCTAAACAAAATTAGTTTGAAGGATTTATATAAGCAGGTAAGGTGATAGTTTCCTTCTGATTCATTCTCGTCTCGTTACTAATCTTTACAAAGTCTCCAGACAAAGTAGTAAGAGAGCCAGAAAAGCTGCATGAAGTTTGTATGCAATGTCTGATCCATTAAATGCTGTTTTGTTTGTGTATAGGTGAGAAAACCTGCTTTTGAAGTTAGTTAGCTCACTGGCACGATGGTGTTTATTTTGTTAATTGCTGCAAAAGTCTCTGCATAACATGAATTGGTCTACTGGGACTAAAGTTTGTAGGTTGTTTGTGAAGTTCACATTGCAAACCACACACTCCACATGCACAAATCTGACAGAATATTTCTCAAAAATTGTATACACTTTCTCGGTAGAGTTCTCAGCATGTTTAGGTATGCACTTCATACATTCACTTGCAGGGTGTACATAATTAACTTGAAAAAACAAATTGGAACCTATGCATGATAGATTCCACTGTCGTCCTTCTTTCGAAAACCTGTTTAATGTATACTGTATATCAGGAGATTTTATCGTGACCAGAAAGGCAAAATGGGAATAACCCTTGTCAGAGTGGCTGCCATTTTGTATGTTCTTATACTCCATTTTGTATGCTTTCATTTAAATATGTTGTCTTTTATTAGTGTTTTTCTTGGCATAATGCCCAGACTCCTATATTGTGAGAAACTGCTAAGATTCAAGGTTATATTCATAAATGCAAACATTTAAAGAATTCTATCTGGATAGCTATACCAATTAAAGTTGATTTCTTTGTATTTGCACATTATGAAATTAGCTATATGACTTCTTTGTTTTATAATTTTGGGTAACTCAATAAAGTTTGGAGAAACTCTTGTACTTACACCTAACGCCAGTGTGAATTGCGTTCTTTGCACTTGCAACTCCTCCTTATTTACAATGAATATACTGCTGTACAACAATGATGGCTACTTTCATACCGTGCTAGCTACCTACAAATTATGAATCAGTAATTCAGGATACTGCCCAATTCCTCAAACCATACACATAACTCTACAACTGGGTTGACTTATACGAGTCTACTTTTCACTGAAGATACAGTAAACCTTGAATAAAGTAAACATCAATCATCATCATCAATCATGACATTGTTGATTAGCACAGTTGAATAACATCTGTATTTATTTTTTAAAATGACATTAACTATTTATGACACAAATGGTTACAGATCTCAAAGGCTCTTATACTGAGTATGGAAACACCACGTGCTCCACTACATTTTAATGACATCAGTCTCTAACTTTTAGCACAAGACATATGCAGGAAGAAGCACTTACTGAGCATGAAGAGGCTGTTGTCCATACTTTCCTGTGTTGCTTTTTAATTCTTTAAAATAAAACTGTGGAATTCTTTATGACTAATGAGGGCCTCAATTTTCTTATTTTCTGTATGGTAATAAATTGTTTGCATTACCTTTTGCTGCTATTACAAAACACCAATGAAGTCATAGGAAATAACTATACCGAGAGTGGCAGTATTCATTCTATGGACATATTACTTATTACATTAGCTATAATATTAAAGGGTTGCACTACTTCCCTGCCTCCTGGCTCTTTGCTTGGCAGCTGGCGATGTTTTCATGAAAATTGAAGTGCCCTCCTATGGACTGACAACTTTGGATGGTGGCATTGCCGTATTATTAGCCAGAAATGTGCCATACTCAATATTGAATCAGCTTTGCCTTTGCAGCATTGGAGGAGCACAGGAACACATGCTGGCTACATCCAGCGATCAAGCCTGATCCAGAAAGGCACTTGCAAGCTTCACCGCAAAGAGCTTGGGAGTAAGCTCTCCTTTTGTCACAGGTGTGTCAGATGCAACAGACAGTCACTCTACATCTGGCTGCAGATGGTCATTTGGCATTGCAGACACCTTCTTAAATCCTTCTAACTGTTGGACCCAGCGGCAACCTCCCTCCAGTTCTAATTGACACACCTTAACCTTGGTGCTTATAAATTCCCAGTCTACTTCAGGGAGTTGGTGGTGATATTCACTTTTTCCCTTGTGGAGGTTGGGAGCTGTAGTTGTCAGTTAACTTCCTCTCTTTTGCTCTGGGAGGACGTTTGGTGTTACAGTTGTGCTCAAAAGTTTACATACCCCAGCATAATTTTTGCTTTCTTGGCATGTTTTTCAGAGAATAAGAATGATAACACCAAAACTTTTTCTCCACTCATGGTAAGTGGTTGGGTAAAGCCACTTGTTGTCAGACTATTGTGTTTAATATTTTTAAATCATAATGACAACCCAAAACATCAAAATGATTCTGATCAAAAGTTCACATACCCTGGTGATTTTGGCCTGATAACATGCACAGAAGTTGACACAAATGGGGTTGAATGGCTACTAAAGGTAACATCTTCACCTGTGACCTGTCTGTTTGTAATCAGTGTGTGTGCATAAAAGCTAAGTGAGTTTCTGGGATCCAGACAAACTCTTGAATCTTTCATCCAGCCACTGACGTTTCTAGATTGTGAGTCACGGGGAAAGCAAAAGAATTGTCAACAGATCTATGGAAAAAGGAAGTTGAACTGCATAAAACAGGAAATGGATAAAAAAAGATATCCAAGGAATTGATAATGCCAGTCAGCAGCGTTCAAACTGTGATTAACAAATGGAAAATCAGGCGCTCTGTAAAAACAAAACCACGGTCAGGTAGACTAACAAGAATGTAATACACAACTGCCAGAAAAATTGTTTGGGATAAAAAGAAAATACAAATAACATCAGCTGAAATACAGGACTCTTTGAAAACTAGCAGTGTGGCTGTTTCAAGATGCACAATAAGGAGGCACTTGAAGAATAATGGGCTGCATAGCCGAGTCGAAAGAAGAAAGCCATTACTACGCAAATGCCACAAAGTATCTTGCCTACAATATGCAAAACAGCACAGAGACAAGCCTCAAAACTCATGGAACATGGTAATTTGGAGTGATGAAACCAAAATAGATCTTTTTGGCCACAACCATAAACGTTACATTTGGAGTAAGGTCAACAAGGCCTATGATGAAAGGAACACCATTCCTACTTTAAAGCATGGAGAGGGATCGCTGATGTTTAGGGGATGTGAGCTACAAAGGCACAGGAAACTTGGTCAAATTTAAGGAAAGATGAATGCAGCACATTAACAGCAAATACTAGAGGCAAATTTGCACTCATCAGCCCGGAAGCTGCGCATAGGATGTACTTGGACGTTCCAACATGACAATAATCCAAAACACAAGGCCAAGTCGACCTGTCATTGGCCACAGCAGAACAAAGTGAAGATTCTGGCGTGGCCATCTTGGTCTCCTGACCTCAATATCATTGAGCCACTCTGGGGGATAGCGCAAGCGCGCAGTTCATGCTAGACAGCCCAGGAATTTGCAGGAACTGGAGACTTTTTGCCAATAAGAGTGGGCAGCTATACCATCTGAGAAAATTAAGAACTTCATCCACAACTACCACAAAATACTTCAAGCTGTCATTGATGTTAGAGGGGGCAATACACAGTATTAAGAAATGGGGAATGTGAACTTTTGATCAGGGTTATTTGGATGTTTTTGGCTGTCATTATGATTTAATGTAAATGTAGAATGTAAGCCCGCAAGGGCAGAGTCTTCTCCCCTCTGCATCAGTCTGTCATTGTTAGTTTGCTTACTGTAAGTGATATCTGTAATTTGTATGTAACCCCTTCTCATGTACAGCACCATGGAATCAATGGTGCTATGTAAATAAATAATAATAATAATTTAAAAAGAGAAAACACAGTAGTTTGACAATAAATGGCTTCACCCAACCACTAACCATGAGTGGAGAAAAATGTTTGGTGTTATCATTCATATTCTCTGAAAAAAAAGACCAAGAAAGCAAAAATTCTGCCTGGGTATGTAAACTTTTGAGCACAACTGTATCTCTCTGGAGTTTGCTCAAAATAAGTTCCTCTCTACTTGTTAGTCTCCCTTGTTGTCTTTAGTTATCAGTGTGTACTGACCAGTGCTCATCCCCCTCTTTATCCAGGGCCTAGCTCTAGGGATATACAGGGCTTAGGTTTCCTGCTCGGCGATTGGTGAGGAACCAATTTAGGGATGGTAGGGCAGGCAGGGTGTTATAAGATCTGCCTAGGGGTCTCCATTCCCCCATACCCTAGTGTTTGAGATGCCTTCCCCTCATCCCTTCGTGTTGCACTTAGTTTTTCCCACACTGTGAGTGACATTTTGCCTAGGAAACTGGCCACGCTGTTGTGAATTCTGTCCTCGAACTCCCTCCGGTGGTTATGAATGGTACTTCGGCGAGTTCTGTCCATGGACTCCCTCTGGTGGCTGTGAGTGGAGCTGCTGGTTCTGAGGTTCTGTCCTCAGCTGACCTCGGTTAGTCCTAGGCTGGCTGCTCTATTTAACTCCACTTAGATCGTTACTTGATGCCAGCTGTCAATGTCCTAGTACTGGTTCAGTTTGCTTTTGGATCTTTCAGATGACCTGTCTACTCCAGCAAAAGCTAAGTCCCTGCTAGCTTATTTGTTTACCACTGTTTCTTTGTCCAGCTTGCTATCATGATTCTGATTGGCTAGCTAGAAGCTCTGGGATGCAGAGTGGCACCTCCACGCCGTGAGTCGGTGTGGGGTCTCTTTTGCACACTCTGCGTGTTTTTTTGGTAGTTTTTTATGCTGACCGCAAAGATACCTTTTCTATCCTCAAGTCTGTTTAGTTAAGTCTGGCCTCCTTTGCTGAAACCTATTTCATTCCTGTGTTTGTGACTTCCATCTTAACTCACAGTCAATACGTGTGGGGGGCTGCCTATTTCTTTGGGGAATTTCTCTGAGGCAAGTTAGGCCTTATTTTATATCTTTAGGGGTAGTTAGCTCTTAGGCTGTGAAGAGGCGTCTAGGCAGAGTCAGGTACGCTCCACGGCTATTACTAGTTGTTGTGATAGGTTTAGGGGTTGCGGTCAGCAAAGCTCCCACTTCCCAGAGCTTGTCCTGTATTACTAGTTTGCTCATCAGGTCATTCCTAGTGCTCCTAACCACCAGGTCATCATAACACCACGCATTATCTAATCTTATAAACAACCTATAAATTAAAAAATTAAAAACACTTCCATTCTTGAGAACATAAAAGGTTTTTAATAAGAGGTAACTTGCAAAGTTGTTTGTTTTTACAAATCTTTGTAATTTTACACATTTACAAGATTAAGATATTTCAGAACTGTGAAAATATTTGCGGTGTATCACAATATTAGATTCTTATCTTACAATTAAATATTTACAAACATTTCTGATCTATTATATACTTGGATGTAAGACTACAAACTTCTACCTTCTTACTGTGCACAGCAAAAAACTTTCTGTTTGTGGTAATGGCCTTAGATTCTGGATATGCTGTATACCATCTATGACAGTACAAGAGTCATCAAGCACAATACAACACTGAGGCCGGGAGTAAACAAATATCACTCCCCCATCATAAACACCAAGATAGGATGGCTGAAAAGAACTGCTCCCAAATACAATGTACACAGCAAAATGGAGCATACTCAATGTCCCACTGATCATGCTAAAAAGATTATTTTACTGAAACAAATCATGTATACAAATAAATATACAAATTACAGTAAAGACCCAGAAACAGGAGGTACAAGGGGAAACATGGCGATAAATAGGGAAGGAGTGGGAGATGAAGTGTATCCCATCAGGGTATAGGCATGACTATGGTCCAGGCAGAGTTCAATGGCTAACCCCATCAGAGCAGCGTCATTACATATATAGGTAACATGCCCATCATGAGCACAGAACAACTGCAATTATATCCGCATGCTTACCCATGAGTAGGGGTGACTCCCACGGCTTCCCAAATGCCCCTGACGGGCATTTCGCGGTCCATATTTTTCAAAGGGGATGTGTACCGACTACTCTTTCGAGTTTAAATAAGGCAATTCCGGAAAAGCCGATGATCGCGGCGCACGTGTCCTGGACTCCAGGTGTCACCTCCCCCATGGCCGTCACAAGCAGCTAGCGCATGTGGGCAGAATTCCGTCCAGTGACGTCATAGAACATGCGCACACCGCAGGAGCTGATAGCCACTGAGAAGGCAAGAACCAAACGGAGTTAAGGCACGCATGCATACCATCGGCGGCCATCTTACTGAAGACCAAAGGAACGGCCATTAAACTGAAGGTAAAGAGTGTACCTTCATACTTCACAGAAAACAAGAAGAAAAACGAGAAAAATAAAAAAGGGGGGTAAAACTTTAAGTGTAAAAAAGTGAAATATGTAACACGGAGAAGAAATAGCAGAATATTTATCTATTCTGCTAAGATAGAACCCCCAAAAAAGGGAAACTTCACATAAAGTGCAATCGTGCCATATGGTCAGTGATAACCTAGATGATTAGTGTAACATGAATATCAAAAATTAAGGGCAAACAACCCGTTACACTAAAATGCATAGTACATAGCAGCAATTAATACCATATACAACATCATTATGCAGTGTAATATAAATTAAGAAGGAATAAAATAGCAATAAAGAAACAAAAAATAATGACGATGTGATGTGCATCTTCTTTTTCTCCATACGAATTTTCAGGAAAGAATGTAATGATTTCAAAAGACTGTCCAGATGATCCCAACAGGCCAATTCGTTCAATATACAAGTGTAATGGATAAACATAAACTAGAAGAGATAACAAATAACAAATAAATATAAAGTAAAAGAATAAAAGCACGGTGACTACGACTCACTCAGGAGAAGAGAGAAGACCAGAACAAAACATGACATTAATGGTTATGCATCCCAAAGCGGTGATGGAATTTGGACGCCTCCAGTCCACCATATATAAAACCTATACCAGGGCCATGGAATGGCACAAATCACAAGAAGGGAACAAAGCTTAATTTCTTATTAAGACCCTTTGGAGCGAGGGTATCAAGGGTGACAATCCACCTGCACTCGCGTTGTGCTAAGACCTGGTTCAGATTTCCACCCCTGACACCACCATGGATTTTCTCAATCCCTCTCACCTTCAATCCACCAGGATCGGACCCGTGACATGTCCTAAAATGCCAAAATGCCTGGACAGTGTCTTCAATGTTGATACATCCACTACCTACCTGGCAGCTATGATGTCCCGTACGTGTTCCCGTGTTCTCACCTTCAATTCCCTTGACGTGAGACCCACATATATGAACCAATTTAGGGATGGTAGGGCAGGCAGGGTGTTATAAGATCTGCCTAGGGGACTCCACTCCCCCATTCCCTAGTGTTTGAGATGCCTTCCTCTCATCCCTTCGTGTTGCACTTAGTTTTTCCCACACTGTGAGTGACATTTTGCCTAGTAAACTGACCACACATTATCTAATCTTATAAACAAACTATAAGATGAAAAATTACAAACACTTCCATTCTTGAGAACATAAAGGGTTTTTAATAAGAGGTAACTGGCAAAGTTGTTTGTTTTTACAAATCTTTGAAATTTTACACATTTACAAGATTAAGTTATTTCAGGACTGTGAAAATATTTGCGGTGAATCACAATATTAGATTCTTATCTTACAATGAAATATTTACAAACATTTCTGATCTATTATATACTTGGATATAAGACTACAAACTTCTACCTTCTTACTGTGCACAGCAAAAACTGTTCTGTTTGTGGTAATGGCCTTAGAGTCTGGATATGCTACATACCGTCCATGACATCCTGGCCTGACCAATGCTTAACTTTGACCTAGAATCTACATTGATCCCATATCTTAACCGTCAATTATCACGCCTAATAGTAAGCTAAACAAAGTAGCATACAGACCAGAAAATCTGGTTTTAACAAATGAACAATTTTTCTCTGCAGGTAGCCTCCAAGATTTTCTTTTCAACTCTGTTTTTGTACATATTATTTTGCTGTGCCATTTCTTAATTTTGTTAGTGTGATTTATTCACAGTCAGGCACAATGAGTATAAGACCCCCCGAAGAAGGAAGGTACGAAACGCGCGTTGGGGCAGACGCGCACGGACTGAGCTGTGTATCGTGCCCAAGACTGCCGGTAATAATGATTGTTGCTAAATATATCTTGAACATTGTATGTATACTTAAATACATACCTTTAGATAAATGATAGTGTGTGGTCTGGCGGCCTATATGGGCACGATTGAGGTGATATACAATGGAATGTACCCTATATGATACTATTTTGAATGTACTCTATAGGGCATCATTTGGAATGTAATATACTTTAGGGAGACGTTCGATACCTCATAGTTACAGCTCAGGTCCCTGCGTGGCCAATTTTGCACTATACTGTGTGTGACATTTCCTTGTGACTATTCCCCCATTACTGAAGTCTGTTATATTTTAATACTAAAGTTTGTATTTTTATATGAATATAGACCTTAGTATCATCATTTCTGTTGGTATTTCTATGCTATTTGTGATGATAGGTCATACTAGTCCTAACTATTTAGACACATGGCCCTGTTAATTAACTAATTAGGGTAGATTGTTGCAACATGTGTTATCGTCATATAAGATTTTGTTACATAAGACTCTTGCACAGATCTTTTTATTTTGACATGGGCCAAAACTTTGCCTCTGTGTAGCTTTTTACAGAAAATTATTTTCACATAAGCACTAGCACTATTTGTTTTTCAATAGACATTTTAGATTGGAGTCATTATATGAAAATTAGAAAGGATCAGGATAGAGGTAAGTGAATACATTTGAGTGGAATTGAATTCTACTCCACTTCTACAAAAATCTGCATTTGCTAAAATGATGATTTTTTTAAAATTTGCTTCCATGAGGATTCAGCAAAATGATGGGCCCTGGCCGCCTTCAGCCCCACTGCTACTCACCGCCACCTGTCCAGTCCTCGCCACATCCTTGTATCCGCTGTAGCTTGTGCTTTAAACTTCTGTCCTCTTGCACTGTTTTGGACTTCTGGATGGCAAGGTGCCTGGGTGGGTTCTGGGCAGGCGATCATGGCACATGTTATGACGTCATGATGCTGTTGACATCACATAAACCTATGCAGAACCCTCTCTATTGCCATGACACCCAGGAGTCTGGCACATTGTAAAAAAAACAAAAATTCCAATGTGAGCAATGGGGGATCAGAAGATGTGTCAGGCACAGGTAGCGATGAATAGCGGAGAGTGATTACAAGGATTTTAATTATTTTTTTTTACATATTACATTTATTATTCTTTGAGGTCTGGAGAGACACCCTTGGGCATAATAAAGGACATTATATACATGGAGAATAACTCATAAGCAAATCTAATTTCTAAGATAGAAATGCACAAAAATGCAAATTCGAATATTGACCGACAACCTGTACGCCAAAGCTCAGAGCTGATGAGGACCCAGCCTAGAAGTAAGCAGTGCCAAGTAAATGTAAAGATCTAAGAGACGGTGATTATTTTAAGGAATCTTCTGGTATAAGTGGTCTTAGGCTTTGAATTCATTTTGGCATTAGTTCTGGGTCCAAAATCATTACCCTTGCTGTGTACTGTGTACTGGCTGGGTCTGACCATGCAAGAACATGATCTGATCATACCACAGCTACTGGACAGGGGAGGACGCAAAAAAGAGTATACAGAAAAAACAGTACGTGATTTTAGCTGATTCTTTTTATAAAGTAAAACATTTCATTGCTTGATTTTAAACTGTTTTTCCTCAAAGAAAGAATCATTTGTGACCTCATGCTGTCCTGTCTGTATCCTTTCTTTTGCTTTCCCCCTGCCCAGGAGCTGTGGTGTGATCAGACCATGTCCCTATACGGTCAGACATAGCCAATACACAGTACACAGCACGGGAACATTTTATTTAACACATCCAATGGCGGAACTTATTATTATTCCAAGATGTATTGAATAAAATGTACTTTGTATGTTGGAAAACTCCTTTAAGGCTGGGGATTCATAGAGATGTGTTGTGTAACAACAATTGTCAGAGTTTTGAAACCTTAAAACGTGTGTAACTTGTCTGCAATCTGCTGCTGTGTACTACTCTTTTTCAGATATTTCTACAGGTTCACAAGATAAGTCACTTTTTTGAGTCATTATATTGTAAGAGCCCCAACTTTTTACTGTAATTTTTGTGTTCACAGAACTGTATAATGGCTTGATTTTTGCACAACAAAACTGTAGTTTTTATTCATAACATTTTGAAATGCCTATGACTTTTTGATCACGTTTATTTCATTTGTCTTTTTGAACAAAGATTAATAAAATGTCAATTATGGCATCGTTTTTAATATTTTTTAATATATCGTTTGAAAAACGTTTTATAGTATGTGTAGTTATGAACATGGTGACACTAAAAATGGGATGCTTTTGTCAGGGGTTCATTTTTGAACAAATAGACCATTGTTTATTACTAAAAAAAATGTTGTAGTTGGGTGCTCTATATTCTTACATTTTTCTAAAACTTAAAAACTGTTTTTTAACAGTACTTGTGTTACAAGGGAACTTACACTGAAGCTTAGCTTTCTGCTGCTAATATGCTGTTGTTGTACTGTAGATCCACAGGAAGACTATCTCTTTTGTTATTCATTAGGACTGAAGCCGAATTCACATCTACATAAAACATGTATTGCACTCAGAAAGCAATACCTGGCCTGACCAGCAGGTCTCCTGGCCTGAACTAAGTGTCTGAAACACATATATCAGCCAGACAGCTCAGGTTTGGTGATCCACCAGTAGACCCAGGTTTTGGGGTCCAAGTGTGGTCCATAATGTGATTCCCAGATGCCTGAATAGACCCAGGTTTTGGTGTCCAAGTGTGGTCCATAATGTAATTCCCGGATGCCTGTATAGACCCAGGTTTTGGGGTCCAAGTGTGGTCCATAATGTAATTCCCGGATGCCTGAATAGACCCAGGTTTTGGGGTCCAAGTGTGGTCCATAATGTGATTCCCGGATGCCTGAATTCAGCCTTCTTTTTTGTTTTTATAATAACGCTAAGTCATCTGTAACATTATTTTTTCTATGACTATGAACCACTTTAAAAACATGTAACACCAAGTATGACAAGATAACTAATTACCAAGCAAGCCTTTAATAAGGAGACATTAACATTTTTACAATGAACTTGAATAAAGTAACAGTACGACCTTACATGTAAGTATTTGTTCGGTATTTTGTATCCGTATTAGTTAGCCAAAATTAGCCGTTGAACAGATAAATATTTCTTGTGTGTTTCAGAGCTACTCCTAGTTTAGGTTCCAAATACTAAGGAAATATTGAACTAACGTGAAATGGCCGTCGTCCTGTCTTTTCCTCTCCCCACATTCCTTGCCTCTCATGCACACCATGTTTACGTCCCGAAGTATGGAATAAAGGACTTGCATTTTTTAATGAGTGCTGCTTTCTCTTCCTTCTATGCTTGAATTTGAATTACTCACAGCAGAGCACCCAAGCATATCCAATATATCGTATATCTGAGATGGCTAGGGAATGATTGATAGATAAATACCGCATGTTGCATAGTGCTGATATACTTTTTTGTTTTATTGGAACTTATGTCTTAGCCTGGCCATCTTCTCCTTTATGACACTCAGGTCTAGCTACAGTCTAGTGCTTGCATGAGATTAGGAATCCTTCACATAGTCCTCGCTTAAGGCCCCCCTGCCTGTGATAAGGAATCATTCTGCCACTTAATCCTTGATTCTTTCAGAAAGTGCTGTATGGTCTACCCTCTTTGCACACAAACAACCATTTCAATGCAGGTCTGCTTAACTAGGACCATAGTTCCTTCTACTTCTGAATACTCTTCACTATCTGCCTAACAGGAAACTGTTTTTCCTTGTGCCGACTCCTCCCACCATGGACTGACCTCAATAGTTAACCCAACCTTATCTGTAGCTAACTCATTGTTGCAGAACATAAACCAGATAAAACAACACTCAAAACATGGCAAGCAATACATTATATAACCATAAGATATTCAAGGGGTGTATGGGCAACTTCTCCACTAATTCACATCAGCCTCAAAAAATACAAATAAAAAAGAAAAACCATATAAATAATCTACAACATGTAAGGAACTAAATTAAAGGTGAAGTTTTGTCTTCTGGTTTAGTGTGATGTTTCAGTCTGATGCAATGACCTTTTTACAAGCGGACAGATCCAGACCAGTCACTGGCATCCTAATTGACATAGTGCCACTATAGCATTTCTATTTTTTTAATAAGGATGTATTTATTTATTTATTTTATTAGTTCTTATTTTATGTATATAAGTGCTTCAGCAGCCTAGTCATGTTAGTGTGGTGACATGATCCTGTAGGCTCCCCTGTCATAACAGTCCAGTTAAACCTGTGGCACCCATAGCTACGCCACTAATAAAGTACATATTCTAAAATTACAGTGACAAATACACATAAATTTATTCAAACTCTTGATTTGTCCCAACTAGTGGTTGAAGTTGAGAGAGTTTCACAACTTTCCATAGGTTCAGACCAGCCCATTGGTGCCCATACAACCTTTATAATGTATATGCAAGAATAGTGAGAGACCAAGTTCCTACTGCCTGCAGACTGAACTCTGAGAGAACTGATTTTCTGCCATATTGAACGCAATAAAGAATCTTTTAATGTGGTCATCTACTAGACTGAAAAGCATGGGAGGTCAATTCATTTTTCCCAGGGGACACATAAGAAACTGTGACTGTTGTAGAGACCTAAACCAAAAATCTAAACTTATTTCTGCTCAATATTATTTTTACTACTTTATCCATAGTAAATTATATGGTTTTGAGTAGCTGCTTCTGGTAAAAATGCATGTTATACAAAGCCTTATTGTAAAATGTATTTATTATGCTGAATTATATAGTACTAACATGTTCTGCAGAACTTAGCAGATATTGTTTTCAATGTCCCCATTAGGGCTTTTGTTCTAAATTCAGTGTGTCTGGGAAGAAACCCAAACATGGAGAAAACCCTAACACACCTCTTCAACCTCTCACTCACAACTGGTGTCTTCCCCTCATCCTTCAAACATGCCAAGATCACACCCATCCTCAAAAAGCCCTCCCTCGACCCATCCTCTATGTTTAGCTATCACCTGATATCCGAGGCGTAGCTAGGGTTTTGGTTCAGAGGGGTCAAGCTTCTGAGTGGGCCCCTAACCAGGTAACCTTCATTTCAATTCGGTGACGTGCCCTAATAGTGGAGGAGAACCTCAGCAGATGACCACTCTATTACTGAAGATTAGAGTTGAGCGACTTTTACTTTTTTAGGATCGAGTCGGGTTTCGCGAAACCCGACTTTGTGAAAAGTCGGGTCGGGTGAAATCGGCCGATTATTGCGAAAAGTCGGGGGCCTACTGAAACACGAAACCCAATGCAAGTCAATGGGGAATCAAAGTCGGCAGTGAGTGGAGGACAGGAAAACACCTACAGTGCCCATTTTAATGCCAAAAACATCAATTCTTATTACTGAAGCTTGTCAATCTTCATTTACTTTATAATAATAGTTAGGCATTGAAAACTGGGGGTCATTTGGCTAAAGTTGTGGGGGGGTAGGGCTGGCTCAAGATTTTCGTGGGCCCAGGAAACATGGAATACGTCACGGCGGTGGAGCAGGGAGAGGTAAGTATTTCAACTTTGCAAGTGCTGTGATCCTGAGCAAGCAGGGGGGGCCCACACGTTGGCATTGGCACTGGCACAGGGCCCCTCATAGTACGGCGGTGTGTTTGACGGCGGGTGGCGCCTCCCACCGGCAAAGACACTTTTGCGTATTATGAAGGGCCCTGTGCCAGTGACGTCGCCAAAGAGTATGCCCCCCCACACTTGATGAAGGAACCTGCACTTTCATCTGTACCTTCCTCTTTGTCCCCGTGTAAGGTGGTATAGTATGCGGGAAGGGGAACCTGACTTTCAGCATGGTCAGATTCTGGCTCTGTAGAGTGCAAGGGGAATGTAGTGGTCTGGGTGAATGTACCAGCAGACTCATCTAGCAGTGGCTGGGCAATGGGCAGGATGAGGAGGAAACACAGATATAGGCCCAAATAATAAAGTGGGCTAAATGCAGTTCAAAATTGGAACCAGGACTAAACAGGCGGCATTGCTTTGTTCAGTGGAGGACAACTGTAATGAGTGGCAGACACAGTTAGTAGGCCCAAATAATAAAATGGGCTAAATGCAGTTCAAAATTGGTAACAGGACACTAAACAGGCGGCATTGCTTTGTTCAGCGGAGGACAACTGTAATGAGTGGCAGACACAGTTAGTAGGCCCAAATAAGAAAGTGGGCTAAATGCAGTTCAAATGTGGTAACAGGACTAAACAGGCAGCATTGCTTTGTTCAGCGGAGGACAACTGTAAGGAGTGGCAGACACAGTTAGTAGGCCCAAATAATGAACTGGGCTAAATGCAGTTCAAAATTAGTAACATGACTAAACAGGCGGCATTGCTTTGTTCAGCGGAGGACAACTGTAAGGAGTGGCAGACACAGTTAGTAGGCCTAAATAATGAAGTGGGCTAAATGCAGTTCAAAATTGGTAACAGGACTAAACAGGCGGCATTGCTTTGTTCAGCGGAGGACAACTGTAAGGAGTGGCAGACACAGTTATCAGGCCCAAATAATAAAGTGGGCAAAATGTCTGCCCAAAAATTGTTCATAAATAAACAGGTGGCATAGCTAGGTACAGGGGTGGGCTCCTCTGCTGAGTAGCAGACAGTGGTAGTAGGCGCAAAGTATTAACTGGTCTAAAGGGAGGCCAGGGCCCCTGTATATTTTAACTATCATCTATCATTTCAACAAATTTGTATTGGCAGTGCCATTGAAGGATTTAACA
This sequence comes from Ranitomeya variabilis, assembly GCF_051348905.1. Lineage (NCBI taxonomy): Eukaryota > Metazoa > Chordata > Amphibia > Anura > Dendrobatidae > Ranitomeya > Ranitomeya variabilis. Next base: position 652,366,194 of record NC_135233.1, read on the forward strand.
GCACAGACTACACAGTGGTGGAGCAGGGAAAGGTACGTATTGCAAGTGGAAGAGCACTGTTCGAGCTAGGGGGAACACTCTCTCGTGGTCAGCGGTACTGGCACAGGGCCCCTCATATTACGACGGTGTGTCTGACGTTGGTTGTGCACCTGTTATGATCTGGTGGTTTAGGAGCAACATGGGACGAGCTCTGGAGGAGGTGGTACCTGTACTGACCGCAGTTCCTGATCTTAACACAACACTAGAAGTAGCCATGGGATGTTCCTGTCACTCCCTAGACACCTCATCACAGCCGGAGGACTAACTACCCCTAAAGATAGAAACAGGAAAGCTATCTTGCCTCAGAGAAAATCCCCAAAGGATAGGCAGCCCCCAACAAATATTGACTGTGAGTGGAGAGGGAAATGACATACGCAGAATGAAACCAGGATGAAGCAAAGGAGGCCACTCTAGCTAGATAGATAGAATAGGACAGAATACTGTGCGGTCAGTATTAAAAACTAGAAAAATCCACCACAGAGTTTACAAAAATCTCCACACCTGACTAAAGGTGTGGAGGGTAAATCTGCTTCCCAGAGCTTCCAGCTTAACTGAATAAATCCATACTGACAAGCTGGACAAGAAAAAACATAGAAAGTGCTGAACGATAAAGTCCACAAAATGTGGACTGCAAAGAACAAAGCAAGGACTTATCTTTGCTGAACTGGTTAGAACATCAGGGAAATCCAAGAGAGATGTGAATCCAAGCAGGAACCATTGACAACTGGCACTAGCTGAAGGATAGAGCCAGGATAAATAGCCGAGCCAGAATAGACGATCAGTGGAAGCAGCTGCTGACTGCTAAATCCAAGGAGCAGCAGTTCCACTTAAATCCACCGGAGGGAGCCCAAGAGCAGAACTCACAAAAGTGCCACTTACAACCACCGGAGGGAGCCCAAGAGCGGAATTCACAACAGTAGCCCCCCCTTGAGGAGGGGTCACCGAACCCACACCAGAGCCCCCAGGCCGATCAGGACAAGCCAAGTGAAAGGCACGAACCAAATCGGCGGCATGGACATCGAAGGCAACAACCCAAGAATTATCCTCCTGGCCATAACCCTTCCACTTAACAAGATACTGAAGCCTCCGCCTCGAAAAACGAGAATCCAAAATTTTCTCCACCACATATTCCAACTCCCCATCAACCAACACCGGGGCAGGAGGATCCACAGAGGGAACAACGGGCACCGCATATCTCCGCAACAAAGATCTATGGAAAACATTATGGATGGCAAAAGAGGCTGGAAGGGCCAAACGAAAAGATACCGGATTGATAATCTCAGAAATCTTTTAAGGACCAATAAACCGAGGTTTGAACTTAGGGGAAGAAACCTTCATAGGAACATGACGAGAAGATAACCAGACTAAATCCCCCACCCGAAGCCAAGGACCAACACACCGACGGCGGTTAGCAAAACGCTGAGCCCTTTCCTGAGACAACGTCAAATTGTCCACCACATGAGTCCAAATCTGCTGTAACCTGTCCACCACAGAATCCACACCAGGACAATCAGAAGGCTCAACCTGCCCCGAAGAAAAACGAGGATGAAAACCAAAATTACAAAAGAAAGGCTGTTATGGTTCTCAATGGCAAGAGAACATAGCCCAGCATACATAGGAACTAGCTCTTGGAAGGATGGAAACTTAAACTGACCATGAACTAAACCTGCCGCACAACTAACAGTAGCCGGGTAGCGTAGCCTGTTTTATCCCTAGACGCCCAGCGCCGGCCGGAGGACTAACTAATCCTGGCAGAGGAAAATATAGTCCTGGCTCACCTCTAGAGAAATTTCCCCGAAAGGCAGACAGAGGCCCCCACATATATTGGCGGTGATTTAAGATGAAAATGACAAACGTAGTATGAAAATAGGTTTAGCAAAATCGAGGTCCGCTTACTAGATAGCAGGAAGACAGAAAGGGTACTTTCATGGTCAGCTGAAAACCCTATCAATACACCATCCTGAAATTACTTTAAGACTCTAGTATTAACTCATAACATCAGAGTGGCAATTTCAGATCACAAGAGCTTTCCAGACACAGAAACGAAACTGCAGCTGTGAACTGGAACAAAATGCAAAAAACAAACAAGGACAAAAGTCCGACTTAGCTGGAAGTTGTCTGGTAGCAGGAACATGCACAGAAAGGCTTCTGATTACAATGTTGACCGGCATGGAAGTGACAGAGGAGCAAGGTTAAATAGCGACTCCCACATCCTGATGGGAACAGGTGAACAGAGGGGATGATGCACACAAGTTCAATTCCACCAGTGGCCACCGGGGGAGCCCAAAATCCAATTTCACAACAGTACCCCCCCCCTCAAGGAGGGGGCACCGAACCCTCACCAGAACCACCAGGGCGATCAGGATGAGCCCTATGAAAGGCACGGACCAGATCGGAGGCATGAACATCAGAGGCAGTCACCCAAGAATTATCCTCCTGACCGTATCCCTTCCATTTGACCAGATACTGGAGTTTCCGTCTGGAAACACGGGAGTCCAAGATCTTTTCCACAACGTACTCCAACTCGCCCTCAACCAACACCGGAGCAGGAGGCTCAACGGAAGGCACAACCGGTACCTCATACCTGCGCAACAATGACCGATGAAAAACATTATGAATAGAAAAAGATGCAGGGAGGTCCAAACGGAAGGACACAGGGTTAAGAATCTCCAATATCTTGTACGGGCCGATGAACCGAGGCTTAAACTTAGGAGAAGAAACCCTCATAGGGACAAAACGAGAAGACAACCACACCAAGTCCCCGACACAAAGCCGAGGACCAACCCGACGCCGGCGGTTGGCAAAAAGCTGAGTCTTCTCCTGGGACAACTTCAAATTGTCCACCACCTGCCCCCAAATCTGATGCAACCTCTCCACCACAGCATCCACTCCAGGACAATCCGAAGATTCCACCTGACCGGAGGAAAATCGAGGATGAAACCCCGGATTACAGAAAAAAGGAGACACCAAGGTGGCAGAGCTGGCCCGATTATTGAGGGCAAACTCCGCTAAAGGCAAAAAAGCAACCCAATCATCCTGATCTGCAGACACAAAACACCTCAAATATGTCTCCAAAGTCTGATTCGTCCGCTCGGTCTGGCCATTAGTCTGAGGATGGAAAGCAGACGAGAAAGACAAATCTATGCCCATCCTAGCACAGAATGCCCGCCAAAATCTAGACACGAATTGGGTTCCTCTGTCAGAAACGATATTCTCCGGAATACCATGCAAACGAACCACATTTTGAAAAAACAGAGGAACCAACTCGGAAGAAGAAGGCAACTTAGGCAGGGGAACCAAATGGACCATCTTAGAGAAACGGTCACACACCACCCAGATGACAGACATCTTCTGAGAAACAGGAAGATCCGAAATAAAATCCATCGAGATGTGCGTCCAAGGCCTCTTCGGGATAGGCAAGGGCAACAACAATCCACTAGCCCGAGAACAACAAGGCTTGGCCCGAGCACAAACGTCACAAGACTGCACAAAGCCTCGTACATCTCGTGACAGGGAAGGCCACCAGAAGGACCTTGCCACCAAATCCCTGGTACCAAAGATTCCAGGATGACCTGCCAACGCAGAAGAATGAACCTCAGAAATGACTTTACTGGTCCAATCATCAGGAACAAACAGTCTACCAGGTGGGCAACGATCAGGTCTATCCGCCTGAAAATCCTGCAAGGCCCGCCGCAGGTCTGGAGAAACGGCAGACAATATCACTCCATCCTTAAGGATACCTGTAGGTTCAGAATTACCAGGGGAGTCAGGCTCAAAACTCCTAGAAAGGGCATCCGCCTTAACATTCTTAGAACCCGGTAGGTATGACACCACAAAATTAAACCGAGAGAAAAACAACGACCAGCGCGCCTGTCTAGGATTCAGGCGTCTGGCGGACTCAAGATAAATCAAATTCTTGTGGTCGGTCAATACCACCACCTGATGTCTAGCCCCCTCAAGCCAATGACGCCACTCCTCAAAAGCCCACTTCATGGCCAAAAGCTCCCGATTCCCAATATCATAATTCCGCTCGGCGGGCGAAAATTTACGAGAAAAAAAAGCACAAGGTTTCATCACGGAGCAGTCGGAACTTCTTTGCGACAAAACCGCCCCAGCTCCGATTTCAGAAGCGTCGACCTCAACCTGAAAAGGAAGAGCAACATCAGGCTGACGCAACACAGGGGCGGAAGAAAAGCGGCGCTTAAGCTCCCGAAAGGCCTCCACAGCAGCAGGGGACCAATCAGCAACATCAGCACCCTTCTTAGTCAAATCAGTCAATGGTTTAACAACATCAGAAAAACCAGCAATAAATCGACGATAAAAGTTAGCAAAGCCCAAAAATTTCTGAAGACTCTTAAGAGAAGAGGGTTGCGTCCAATCACAAATAGCCCGAACCTTGACAGGATCCATCTCGATGGAAGAGGGGGAAAAAATGTATCCCAAGAAGGAAATCTTTTGAACCCCAAAAACACACTTAGAACCCTTCACACACAAGGAATTAGACCGCAAAACCTGAAAAACCCTCCTGACCTGCTGGACATGAGAGTCCCAGTCATCCGAAAAAATCAGAATATCATCCAGATACACGATCATAAATTTATCCAAATAATCACGGAAAATGTCATGCATAAAGGACTGAAAGACTGAAGGGGCATTTGAAAGGCCAAAAGGCATCACCAAATACTCAAAGTGGCCCTCGGGCGTATTAAATGCGGTCTTCCACTCATCCCCCTGCTTAATTCGCACCAAATTATACGCCCCACGGAGATCTATCTTAGAGAACCACTTGGCCCCCTTTATGCGAGCAAACAAATCAGTCAGCAGTGGCAACGGATATTGATATTTAACCGTGATTTTATTCAAAAGCCGATAATCAATACACGGCCTCAAAGAGCCATCTTTCTTAGACACAAAGAAAAAACCGGCTCCTAAGGGAGATGACGAAGGACGAATATGTCCCTTTTCCAAGGACTCCTTTATATATTCTCGCATAGCAGCATGTTCAGGCACAGACAGATTAAATAAACGACCCTTAGGGTATTTACTACCCGGAATCAAATCTATGGCACAATCGCACTCCCGGTGCGGAGGTAATGAACCAAGCTTAGGTTCTTCAAAAACGTCACGATAGTCAGACAAGAATTCAGGAATCTCAGAGGGAATAGATGACGAAATGGAAACCAAAGGTACGTCCCCATGCATCCCCTTACATCCCCAGCTTAACACAGACATAGCGTTCCAGTCGAAGACTGGGTTATGAGATTGCAGCCATGGCAATCCAAGCACCAACACATCATGTAGATTATACAGCACAAGAAAGCGAATAATCTCCTGATGATCCGGATTAATTCGCATAGTTACTTGTGTCCAGTATTGTGGTTTATTACTAGCCAATGGGGTGGAGTCAATCCCCTTCAGAGGTATAGGAGTTTCAAGAGGCTCTAAATCATACCCACAGCGTTTGGCAAAGGACCAATCCATAAGACTCAAAGCGGCGCCAGAGTCGACATAGGCATCCGCGGTAATAGATGATAAAGAACAAATCAGGGTCACAGATAGAATAAACTTAGACTGAAAAGTGCCAATTGAAACTGACTTATCAAGCTTCTTAGTACGCTTAGAGCATGCTGATATAACATGAGTTGAATCACCACAATAAAAGCACAACCCATTTTTTCGTCTAAAATTCTGCCGTTCGCTTCTGGACAGAATTCTATCACATTGCATATTCTCTGGCGTCTTCTCAGTAGACACCGCCAAATGGTGCACAGGTTTGCGCTCCCGCAGACGTCTATCGATCTGGATAGCCATTGTCATGGACTCATTCAGACCCGCAGGCACAGGGAACCCCACCATAACATCCTTAACGGCATCAGAGAGACCCTCTCTGAAATTCGCCGCCAGGGCGCACTCATTCCACTGAGTAAGCACAGACCATTTACGGAATTTTTGGCAGTATATTTCAACTTCATCTTGCCCCTGAGATAGGGACATCAAGGCTTTTTCCGCCTGAAGCTCTAAATGAGGTTCTTCATAAAGCAACCCCAAGGCCAGAAAAAACGCATCCACATTGAGCAACGCAGGATCCCCTGGAGCCAATGCAAAAGCCCAATCTTGAGGGTCGCCCCGGAGCAAGGAAATCACAATCCTGACCTGCTGAGCAGGATCTCCAGCAGAGCGAGATTTCAGGGACAAAAACAACTTGCAATTATTTTTGAAATTTTGAAAGCAAGATCTATTCCCCGAGAAAAATTCAGGCAAAGGAATTCTAGGTTCAGATATAGGAACATGAACAACAAAATCTTGTAAATTTTGAACTTTCGTGGTGAGATTATTCAAACCTGCAGCTAAACTCTGAATATCCATTTTAAACAGGTGAACACAGAGCCATTCCAGGATTAGAAGGAGAGAGAGAGAGGAAGGCTGCAATATAGGCAGACTTGCAAGTGATTCAATTGAAAGCACACTCAGAACTGAAGGAAAAAAAAAAAAAAAAAATGGACCATTTTAGAGAACCGGTCACAAACCACCCAGATAACAGACATCTTCTGGGAAACAGGAAGATCCGAAATAAAATCCATGGAAACATGCATCCAGGGCCTCTCAGGGACCGGCAATGGCAAAAGCAACCCACTAGCGTGGGAACAGCAAGGCTTGGCCCGGGCACAAGTCCCACAGGACTGCACAAAAGAATGCACATCCCGCGACAAGGAAGGCCACCAAAAGGACCTAGCAACCAAATCTCTGGTACCAAAAATCCCAGGATGACCAGCCAACACTGAACAATGAACCTCAGAAATTACCTTACTAGTCCATCTATCAGGAACAAACAGCTTCCCCACTGGACAGCGGTCAGGTTTATCAGCCTGAAATTCCTGAAGCACCCGCCGCAAATCAGGGGAGATGGCACAAAGAATCACCCCTTCTTTAAGAATGCCAACCAGCTCAAGGACTCCAGGAGAATCAGGCAAAAAACTCCTAGAGAGGGCATCAGCCTTAACATTCTTAGATCCCGGAAGATACGAGACCACAAAATCAAAACAGGAGAAAAACAGGGACCATTGAGCCTGTCTAGGGTTCAGCCGCTTGGCCGACTCGAGGTAAATCAGATTCTTATGATCGGTCAAGACCACAACGCGGTGCTTGGCTCCCTCAAGCCAATGTCGCCACTCCTCAAATGCCCACTTCATAGCCAACAACTCCTGATTGCCAACGTCATAATTGCGCTCCGCAGGCGAAAACTTTCTGGAAAAAAAGGCACACGGTTTCATCAAAGAACCATCAGAATTCCTCTGAGACAAAACGGCCCCTGCCCCAATCTCAGAAGCGTCAACCTCAACCTGAAAAGGAAGAGAAACATCCGGCTGATGCAACTCAGGGGCAGAAGTAAATCGGCGTTTAAGCTCCTGAAAGGCCTCAACAGCCGCAGAGGACCAATTCGTCACATCAGCGCCTTTCTTTGTCAAATCGGTCAGGGGCTTAACCACACTGGAAAAGTTGGCAATGAAACGGCGATAAAAATTAGCAAAGCCCAAAAATTTCTGAAGGCTCTTCACCGATGTGGGTTGAATCCAGTCATGAATGGCTTGGACCTTAACAGGATCCATTGCTATAGACGAGGGAGAAAAAATAAAACCCAAAAAAGAGACATTCTGAACTCCAAATAGGCACTTAGACCCCTTCACAAATAAAGCATTATCACGAAGGATCTGGAATACCATCCTGACCTGCTTCACATGAGACTCCCAATCATCGGAAAAAATCAAAATATCATCCAAATACACAATCATGAATTTATCAAGATAATTGTGGAAAATATCATGCATGAAGGACTGAAATACAGAAGGACCATTAGAAAGCCCGAAAGGCATCACAAGGAATTCAAAATGGCCTTCGGGCTTATTAAATGCAGTTTTCCATTCGTCACCCTGTTTAATACGAACAAGATTATATTCCCCTCGAAGGTCAATCTTAGTAAACCAACTAGCCCCCTTAATCCGAGCAAACAAATCAGAAAGCAAAGGTAAAGGGTATTGGAATTTGACCGTGATCTTATTAAGAAGGCGATAATCAATACACAGTCTCAAGGAGCCATCCTTCTTGGCAACAAAAAAGAATCCCGCTCCCAATGGTGATGAGGACGGCCGAATATGCCCCTTCTCCAAAGACTCCTTGACATAACTCTGCATGGCGGCATGCTCTGGCACAGACAGATTGAAAAGTCGGCCCTTAGGGAACTTACAGCCAGGAATCAAGTTAATAGCACAATCACAGTCCCTATGTGGAGGAAGGGAACTGGACTTGGGCTCATCAAATACATCCTGGAAATCCGACAAAAACTCAGGGACTTCAGAAGAGGGGGAAGAGGAAATTGACATCAAAGGAACGTCACAATGTACCCCTTGACAACCCCAACTAGTCACAGACATAGATTTCCAATCCAGCACCGGATTATGTTCCTGTAACCATGGAAAACCCAGTACAACAACATCATGCAAGTTATGCAACACCAGAAAACGGCAATCTTCCTGATGTGCTGGAGCCATGCACATGGTCAGCTGAGTCCAATACTGAGGTTTATTCTTGGCCAATGGTGTAGCATCAATCCCCCTCAAAGGAATAGATCTCTGCAAAGGCTGCAAGGAAAAACCACAGCACCTGGCGAATTCCAAGTCCATTAAGTTCAGGGCAGCACCTGAATCCACAAATGCCATGACAGAAAAGGACGATAATGAGCAAATCAGGGTCACAGATAAGAGAAATTTAGGCTGCACAGTACTGATGGTAACAGACCTAGCGACCCTCTTAGTACGCTTAGGGCAATCAGAAATAACATGAGCAGAATCACCACAGTAAAAACACAGCCCATTCTGACGTCTGAATCCCTGCCGTTCTGCTCTAGTCAAAATCCTATCACATTGCATAGGCTCAGGACTCTGCTCAAAGGATACCGCCATATGGTGCACAACTTTGCGCTCGCGCAGACGCCGATCAATCTGAATGGCTAGAGACATAGATTCGCTCAAACCAGCCGGCGTGGGGAACCCCACCATAACATCTTTAAGGGCTTCAGAAAGACCCTTTCTGAAAATTGCTGTCAGAGCATCCTCATTCCATTTAGTGAGCACAGACCATTTTCTAAATTTCTGGCAGTATAATTCTGCCGCTTCCTGACCCTGACACAGGGCCAACAGGGTTTTTTCTGCATGATCCACAGAATTAGGTTCGTCATACAATAATCCGAGCGCTTGAAAAAATGCGTCTACATTCAGCAATGCCGGATCCCCTGATTCAAGGGAGAATGCCCAGTCCTGAGGATCACCACGCAGCAGAGAGATGACAATTTTAACCTGCTGAATGGGATCACCAGAGGAACGGGGTTTCAAAGCAAAAAACAATTTGCAGTTATTTTTAAAGTTCAAAAACTTGGATCTATCCCCAAAAAACAAATCAGGAGTAGGAATTTTAGGCTCTAAAGCCGGAGTCTGGACAACATAATCTTGGATACTCTGTACTCTTGTAGCAAGTTGATCCACACAAGAAAACAAACCCTGAACTTCCATGCCAGCGCCAAAATCCTGAACCACCCAGAGATTAAGAGGAAAAAAAAGACAAAACAGACTGCAGAAAAAAAAATTACTCTGAACATTTTTTTCCTTCTTTTGAGATGCATTTAATTCATTTTTGGCCAGTTGTACTGTTATGATCTGGTGGTTTAGGAGCAACATGGGACGAGCTCTGGAGGAGGTGGTACCTGTACTGACCGCAGTTCCTGATCTTAACACAACACTAGAAGTAGCCGTGGGATGTTCCTGTCACTCCCTAGACACCTCATCACAGCCGGAGGACTAACTACCCCTAAAGATAGAAACAGGAAAGCTATCTTGCCTCAGAGAAAATCCCCAAAGGATAGGAAGCCCCCCACAAATATTGACTGTGAGTGGAGAGGGAAATGACATACGCAGAATGAAACCAGGATGAAGCAAAGGAGGCCACTCTAGCTAGAAAGATAGAATAGGACAGAATACTGTGCGGTCAGTATTAAAAACTAGAAAAATCCACCACAGAGTTTACAAAAATCTCCACACCTGACTAAAGGTGTGGAGGGTAAATCTGCTTCTCAGAGCTTCCAGCTTAACTGAATAAATCCATACTGACAAGCTGGACAAGAAAAAACATAGAAAGTGCTGAACGATAAAGTCCACAAAATGTGGACTGCAAAGAACAAAGCAAGGACTTATCTTTGCTGAACTGGTTAGAACATCAGGGAAATCCAAGAGAGATGTGAATCCAAGAAGGAACCATTGACAACTGGCACTAGCTGAAGGATAGAGCCAGGATAAATAGCCGAGCCAGAATAGACCATCAGTGGAAGCAGCTGCTGACTGCTAAATCAAAGGAGCAGCAGTTCCACTTAAATCCACCGGAGGGAGTCAAAGAGCAGAACTCACAAAAGTGCCACTTACAACCACCGGAGGGAGCCCAAGAGCGGAATTCACAACATGCACCACCATGTCAGAAACACTTCATTGTACTATGAGGGACCCTGTGCCAGTGCAGTCGTCCAAGAGTGGGCACACCCACATGTCCAGGCAAACGGCACTCGCACGGATGCTTGCGCCAGGTGGTGACCACGGCCCTGTGGGGGGAGTCAGCCCATTTAGGGAGGTATAAAAATGGCCTATGGTGGACATTCAGCAGCTGCAAGTGGAGGAATTGGAGAAGTCAGTAAGAGGAGGCCAAAAGTAAGACTTTTTTCAGGCAAACTACGTGTCAGCAGGGGAAGGTGGGACAAAAGTTTTTGAAATCCATAATTGGTTCATTTTAATGAAGGTTAGATCATCAACATTTCGGTTAGCCAGACGTGTCCTTTTTTTGGTCAGTATTGAACCAGCAGCACTGAAGACTCTTTCTGATAGCACACTAGCAGCAGGGCAAGCGAGCTCCTGTAATGCATATTCTGCCAATTCAGGCCAGGTGTCTATTTTAGATGCCCAGTAATCAAAGGGGAATGACCTGTGAGGGAGAACATCGATAAGGGAGGAAAAGTAGTTCGTAACCATACTGGACAAATGCTGTCTCCTGTCACTTTGAATCGATGCAGCAGTACCTGTCGTGTCAGCGGTCATTGCGAAATCACTCCACAACCTGGTCATAAAACCCCTCTGTCCAACGCCACTTCGGATTTGTGCACCTCTAACACCTCTGCCATGTTGCCCCCTACGGCTCGTGTGAGAAGCATCACCACCGCTGTGTGCTGGGAATGCCTGAACCAAAGGTCTACAAGAGTTGCTTGTTTGGTAGTCAATATTTGCTCAAGGTTCTCATGTGGCATGATATTTTGTAATTTTCCTTTATATCGTGGATCCAGGAGGCAGGCCAACCAGTAATCGTCATCGGTCATCATTTTGATAATGCAGGGGTCCCTTTTAAGGATACGCAAGGCATACTCAGCCATGTGGGCCAATGTTCCAGGTGTCAAGTCACTGCTTGTGTTGGGTAGAGGAGCACTTTCTTGCAAATCAACATCACTTGTGTCCCGCAAAAACCCTGTACCTGACCTTGCAACACCACCAGTTTCTAATGCCCCCTGAGAAGCATCCTCCCATAAATATTCATCCCCATCCTCCTCCTCCTCCTCCTCTTCGTCCGCCACCTCATCCAGGAGAGTTCCCTGAGCAGACAATGGCTGACTGTCATCAAGGCTTCCCCCCTCCTCGGCTGCAGACGCCTGCTCTTTAATGTGTGCCAGACTTTGCATCAGCAGACGAATTAGTGGGATGCTCATGCTTATGATGGTGTCGTCTGCACTTACCAGCCGTGTGCATTCCTCAAAACACTGAAGGACTTGACAGAGGTCTTGTAGCTTCGACCACTGCACACCAGACAACTCCATGTCTGCCATTTAAGTGCCTGCCTGTGTATGTGTATCCTCCCACAAATTAATTACATCACGCCTCTGTTCACACAGCCTCTGAACCATGTGCAGTGTAGAGTTCCACCTTGTTGCAACGTCGATTATTAGGCGGTGGTGGGGAAGATTCAGCAATCGCTGATGGTTCAGCATACGGCTGGAGTGTACGGGCGACCGGCGGATGTGCGAGCAAAGTCTTTGCACCTTCAGGAGCAGGGCTGGTAACTCCGGATAAGTTTTGAGGAAGCACTGCACCACCAGGTTCAAGGTGTGAGCCAGGCAAGGTATGTGTTTCAGTTCTGAAAGGGCTATGGCAGCCATAAAATTCCTTCTGTTATCACCGGCTACCTTGCCTGTTATGTTGAACTGGTGGTTAGGAGCACTAGAAATGACCAGATGAGCAAACTAGCAATACAGGACGAGCTCTGGGAAGTGGGAGCTCTGCTGACCGCATCCCCTAATCCTATCACAACAACTAGAAATAGCCGTGGAGCGTTCCTGACTCTGCCTAGACGCCTCACAGCCTAAGAGCTAACTACCCCTAAAGATAGAAAATACAGCCTACCTTGCCTCAGAGAAATTCCCCAAAGAAATAGGCAGCCCCCACATATATTGACTGTGAGTTAAGATGGAAGTCACAAACACAGGAATGAAATAGGTTTCAGCATAGGAGGCCAGACTTAACTAAACAGACTGAGGATCGAAAAGGTATCTTTGCGGTCAGCATAAAAAACTAACAAAAAACCTCGCAGAGTGTGCCACTCTGCATCCCAGAGCTTCCAGCTAACAAGATAAACTCATAATAGAAAGCTGGACAAAAACACAGTGGTAACAAATAAGCTAGCAGGGACTTAGCTTTTGCTGAAGTAGACAGGTCATCTGAAAGATCCAAGAGAACTGAACCAGTACTAGGACATTGACAGCTGGCATCAAGTAACGATCTGAGTGGAGTTAAATAGAGCAGCCAGCCAAGGCCTAAACGAGATCAGCTGGAGAAGGAACCTCAGAACCAGCAGCTCCACTCACAGCCACCAGAGGGAGCCCATGAACAGAACTCGCCGAAGTACCATTCATAACCACAGGAGGGAGCTCGAGAACAGAATTCACAACAGTACCCCCCCTTGAGGAGGGGTCACCGAACCCTCACCAGAGCCCCCCGGCCGATTCGGACGAGCCAAATGAAAGGCACGAACAAGATCGGCAGCATGAACATCAGAGGCAACCACCCAGGAATTATCCTCCTGACCATAACCTTTCCACTTGACTAGGTACTGAAGTTTCCGTCTCGAAATACGAGAATCCAAAATCTTCTCCACCACATACTCCAACTCCCCCTCAACCAACACCGGGGCAGGAGGATCAACGGAGGGAACCATAGGAGCCACATATCTCCGCAATAACGACCTATGGAACACATTATGGATGGCGAAAGAAGCTGGAAGGTCCAATTGAAATGACACAGGATTAAGAATTTCAGAAATCTTATAAGGACCAATGAAACGAGGCTTAAACTTAGGAGACGAAACCTTCATAGGAACAAAACGAGACGACAACCAAACCAAATCCCCAACATGAAGTCGGGGACCAACACAGCGACGGCGGTTAGCGAAACGTTGAGCCTTCTCCTGGGACAATGTCAAATTGTCCACTACGTGAGTCCAAATTTGCTGCAACCTGTCCACCACAGAATCCACACCAGGACAGTCCGAAGGCTCAACCTGCCCTGAAGAAAAACAAGGGTGGAAACCAGAATTACAGAAAAAAGGCGAAACCAAAGTGGCCGAGCTGGCCCGATTATTAAGGTCGAACTCAGCCAAAGGCAAGAAGGACACCCAATCATCCTGATCAGCAGAAACAAAGCATCTCAGATATGTTTCCAAAGTCTGATTGGTTCGTTCGGTTTGGCCATTTGTCTGAGGATGGAAAGCTGTAGAAAAAGACAAATCAATGCCCATCTTAGCACAAAAGGACCGCCAAAATCTTGAAACAAACTGGGAACCTCTGTCCGACACGATGTTCTCCGGAATGCCATGTAAACGAACCACATGCTGGAAAAACAATGGAACCAAATCAGAGGAGGAAGGCAATTTAGGCAAAGGTACCAAATGGACCATCTTAGAGAAGTGATCACAAACCACCCAGATAACTGACATCCTCTGAGAGACAGGGAGATCTGAAATAAAATTCATGGAAATATGCATCCAGGGCCTTTTCGGGACCGGCAAGGGCAAAAGCAACCCACTGGCACGAGAACAGCAGGGCTTAGCTGTCCCACAGGACTGCACAAAAGAACGCACATCTCGTGACAAGGAAGGCCACCAAAAGGATCTAGCCACCAAATCTCTGGTACCAAAGATTCCAGGATGACCAGCCAACAACGAACAATGAACATCAGAGATAACTCTACTAGTCCATCTATCAGGGACAAACAGCTTCTCCGCTGGGCAACGGTCAGGTCTATCAGCCTGAAACTCCTGCAGCACCCGCCGCAAATCAGGGGAGATGGCAGACAAAATTACCCCCTCTTTGAGAATACCAACCAGCTCAGGAACTCCCGGAGAATCAGGCACAAAACTCCTTGAAAGGGCATCAGCCTTCACATTCTTAGAACCCGGAAGGTACGAAACCACAAAATTGAAGTGGGAGAAAAACAGCGACCATCGAGCCTGTCTAGGATTCAACCGCTTGGCAGACTCGAGATAAGTCAGATTCTTGTGATCCGTCAAGACCACCACGCGATGTTTGGCTCCCTCAAGCCAATGTCGCCACTCCTCAAACGCCCACTTCATAGCCAACAACTCTCGATTGCCCACATCATAATTGCGCTCAGCAGGCGAAAACTTTCTAGAAAAGAAAGCACATGGTTTCATCACCGAGCCATCAGAACCTCTTTGAGACAAAACAGCCCCTGCTCCAATCTCAGAAGCATCCACCTCAACCTGAAACGGGAGCGACACATCTGGCTGACACAACACAGGGGCAGAAGAAAAACGACGCTTCAGCTCCTGAAAAGCCTCAACAGCCGCAGAGGACCAATTGACCGCATCAGCACCTTTCTTGGTTAAATCAGTCAATGGTTTAACAACACTAGAAAAATTAGCGATGAAGCGACGGTAAAAATTAGCAAAGCCCAGAAATTTCTGAAGGCTCTTCACAGAAGTAGGCTGAGTCCAATCATAAATGGCCTGAACTTTAACAGGGTCCATCTCGATAGTAGAAGGGGAAAAAATGAAGCCCAAAAATGAAACCTTCTGGACACCAAAGAGACATTTAGACCCCTTCACAAACAAGGAATTAGCACGAAGGACCTGGAACACCATTCTGACCTGCTCACATGAGACTCCCAATCGTCCGAAAAGACCAAAATATCATCCAAATATACAATCATAAATCTATCCAGGTACTTTCGGAAGATGTCATGCATAAAGGACTGAAACACAGATGGAGCATTAGAAAGCCCGAATGGCATCACCAAGTACTCAAAATGGCCCTCGGGCGTATTAAATGCTGTATTCCATTCGTCGCCCCGTTTAATACGCACAAGATTATACGCCCCTCGAAGATCTATCTTGGTGAACCAGCTAGCCCCCTTAATCCGAGCAAACAAATCAGACAGTAGCGGCAAAGGGTACTGAAATTTGACCGTGATTTTATTGAGAAGGCGGTAATCTATACAAGGTCTCAGAGAACCATCCTTCTTGGCCACAAAAAAGAACCCTGCTCCCAACGGTGACGACGACGGGCAAATATGCCCTTTCTCCAAGGACTCCTTTATATAACTCCACATTGCGGCGTGTTCTGGCACAGATAAATTGAACAGTCGGCCCTTCGGAAACTTACTACCAGGAATCAAATTAATAGCACAATCACAATCTCTATGAGGAGGTAGGGCACTGGATTTGGGCTCATCAAATACATCTCGGTAATCTGACAAGAACTCAGGGACTTCAGAAGGATGGGAAGACGAAATAGATAACAATGGGACATCCCCATGTACCCCTTGACAACCCCAACTGGATACAGACATTGATTTCCAATCCAATACTGGATTATGGACCTGTAGCCATGGCAAACCCAAAACGACCACATCATGCAGATTATGCAACACCAAAAAGCGAATATCCTCCTGATGTGCAGGAGCCATGCACATGGTCAATTGAGTCCAGTACTGAGGCTTATTCTTGGCCAAAGGTGTAGCATCAATTCCTCTCAATGGAATAGGACACTGTAAGGGCTCCAAGAAAAAACCACAGCGCCTGGCAAACTCCAAGTCCATCAAATTCAGGGCAGCGCCTGAATCCACAAATGCCATAACAGAATAGGACGACAAAGAGCAAATCAGAGTAACGGACAAAATAAATTTTGGCTGTACCGTACCAATGGTGGCAGACCTAGCGAACCGTTTAGTGCGCTTAGGACAATCAGAGATAGCATGAGTGGAGTCACCACAGTAAAAACACAGCCCATTCTGACGTCTGTATTCTTGCCGTTCAGCTCTGGTCAAGGTCCTATCACATTGCATAGGCTCAGGCTTCTGCTCAGAAAATACCGCCAAATGGTGCACATTTTTACCCTCACGTAAGCGTCGATCGATCTGAATGGCCAAGGACATAGACTCATTCAGACCAGCAGGCGTGGGGAATCCCACCATAACATCCTTAAGGGCTTCAGAAAGACCCTTTCCGAAAATTGCCGCCAGGGCACTGAGTAAGCACAGACCACTTTCTAAACTTCTGACAATATACCTTCCGCTTCATCCTGACCCTGACACAAAGCCAGCAAAATTTTCTCTGCCTGATCCACTGAATCTGGTTCATCATAAAGCAATCCAAGCGCCAGAAAAAACGCATCTACATTACGCAATGCAGGATCTCCTGGCACAAGGGAAAATGCCCAGTCTTGAGGGTCGCCACGCAGCAAAGAAATAATGATTTTTACTTGCTGAATGGGGTCACCAGAGGAGCGGGGTTTCAAAGCAAAAAACAGTCTACAATTATTTTTGAAATTCAGGAACTTAGATCTATCCCCAGAAAACAAATCAGGAATTGGAATTCTGGGTTCTAACATCGGGTTCTGAACTACATAATCTTGAATGCCTTGTACCCTTGCAGTGAGTTGATCCACACAAGAGGACAGACCTGGAATGTCCATATCTACACCTGTGTCCTGAACCATCCAGAGATTTAGGGGAAAAGAGAAATAAAACACACTGCAGAGGAAAAAAAAATGGTCTCAGAACTTCTCTTATCCCTCTATTGAGATGCATTAACACTTTACTGGCCAGCTGTACTGTTATGTTGAACTGGTGGTTAGGAGCACTAGAAATGACCAGATGAGCAAACTAGCAATACAGGACGAGCTCTGGGAAGTGGGAGCTCTGCTTACCACATCCCCTAATCCTATCACAACAACTAGAAATAGCCGTGGAGCGTTCCTGACTCTGCCTAGACACCTCTTCACAGCCTAAGAGCTAACTACCCCTAAAGATAGAAAATACAGCCTACCTTGCCTCAGAGAAATTCCCCAAAGAAATAGGCAGCCCCCACATATATTGACTGTGAGTTAAGATGGAAGTCACAAACACAGGAATGAAATAGGTTTCAGCATAGGAGGCCAGACTTAACTAAACAGACTGAGGATAGAAAAGGTATCTTTGCGGTCAGCATAAAAAACTAACAAAAAACCATGCAGAGTGTGCAAAAGAAACCACCGCACCGACTCACGGCGCGGTGGTGCCACTCTGCATCCCAGAGCTTCCAGCTAACAAGATAAACTCATAATAGAAAGCTGGACAAAAACACAGTGGTAACAAATAAGCTAGCAGGGACTTAGCTTTTGCTGAAGTAGACAGGTCATCTGAAAGATCCAAGAGAACTGAACCAATACTAGGACATTGACAGCTGGCATCAAGTAACGATCTGAGTGGAGTTAAATAGAGCAGCCAGCCAAGGCCTAAACGAGATCAGCTGGAAAAGGAACCTCAGAACCAGCAGCTCCACTCACAGCCACCAGAGGGAGTCCATGAACAGAACTCGCTGAAGTACCATTCATAACCACAGGAGGGAGCTCGAGAACAGAATTCACAACACTTGCCTGCCTCAAGATGTACACTGCCCAGCCATAAATGAGTTTGTTGCTGCAACTACTCGGCCAGTACTTCCGCGGTGTGTCTGTTGTCGCCCAAACACTTCATTTGTAACACAGCCTGCTGATGCTTACCACTAGCTGTTTGATAATGGGACACCTCATGTGCAACACTGGCAGCTGCGGATGGAGTTGTCATGCGACTGCACTGTGTGGATGAGCTTTCACTTAAAGAGGAGGAGGGGTGGCGAACGCCTACAGCCAACTGTTTCCTAGACTGTGGGCTAGGCAGAACTGTCCCACTATGGCTGTCCTCTGTGGACCCTGCATCCACCACATTAACCCAGTGCGCTGTGATGGACACGTAACGTCCCTGGCCATACCTACTGGTCCATGTATCTGTTGTGAGGTGCACCTTTCCACTGACTGATTGCCTCAGTGCATGGACAATGCGGTCTTTGAAATGCTGGTGGAGGGCTGGGAAGGCTTTTCTCGCAAAGAAGTGCCGACTGGGTAGGTCATAGCGTGGTACTGCATAGGCCATCAGGTCTTTGAAAGCTTCGCTTTCAACCAACCGGTAGGGCATCATCTCTAACGAGACTAGCATAGCAATGTGGGTGTTCAAACCCTGTGTACGCGGATGAGAGGATAAGTACTTTCTTTTCCTAAGGAGAGTCTCTTGTAGGGTGAGCTGGACTGGAGAGCTGCATATGGTGGAACTAGCGGTGGGGGTGGTGAACATGGCGGATTGAGAGAGGGTTGGTGATGGAATTCTTGATGTTGGCCTACATACAGTGTTTCCTACCAAGAACCTTGTGATTCCCTGACTGCTTTGGCCTTGCGACGATACCTCCACATTTGCTGCTGGTGGTGTCCTAACTGGTGTGCTAACAGTGAGGGAAGCAATGTTGCGTTGCTGACTACCTCCAGTCTGAGCAAGTGCACCAACGGTACGGGACGTTTGGTAGTTAGTCCAGGCTTGCAAGTGCATGCTGGTTAAATGTCTAAGCATGCACGTTATATTTAAATTTTGAAGATTCTTCCCTCTGCTAAAGGTCTTTGAGCATTTCTTACAGATAACTTTGCACTGATCATTCGGATCTGGGTTAAAATCTTGCCACACTACACTCTTCCTACTATGGAATACCTTTTCAGGCATTGCACGCAGTGCTACTTTCACCGGATAGCCACGCTGTCCTAAAACTGTTTTTGTTTTGACAAACCTTTTTGGCCTGATACGGGCCTGCCAGATGACAGCTGTTGTGATCATCCTCCGCTTCTGAGCTACAGGCAGCGACACCCTCTTCTCCCAATGGCTGCCAATCTGGGTCAACAACTGGGTCACCTATCACCTACTCTTCAATGTCATGTGCACCTTCCTCTGTGTCACCGTGTAAGGTGCTATAGCGTTCGGGACGGGGCACCATTGTCTCATCAGGGTCAGATTCTGGCTCAGTACACTGCGATGGCAATGTAGTGATCTGAGTCAATGGAACAGCATAATAATCTAGCTTGGCTGTGCATCAGTGCACTCCATGTCCGATTCATCTTGTAATGGGCAGTTAACAATTTTCCTTTCTAACCTAGGCACGGTATGTGTAAAGAGCTCCATGGAGTAACCTGTAGTGCTGCCTGACGCATCCTTCACTTTTGTCTTCGGTGAAGGACACAAGGAAACGTCTTGTTCCTGACCAGGAGCATCCACTGACAACTCGCTGCTTTTATATTTGGAACTTTCTGAAGAGGAGGCGAAAGAGCTAGAGGCTGAGTCAGCAAGGAAAGCCAAAACTTTTTCCTGCTGCTCCGGCTTTAAAAGCTGTTTTCCTACTCCCAGATAAGGGAGCCTTCGAGGCCTTGTGTAGCCAGACGATGACACTGGCTCAACACCTCCAGCCTTTGGTGCTATTGTGCTTTTCCCACTACCACCAGATGCACCACCACCACCACCACCATCAGTACCAGCTGGCGACCCACGCCCACGGCCTCATCCACCAGACTTCCTCATTTTTTGGAAAATCTAACCAAAATAACAACCGTTATATGGTACTGTAAAACAAGGTAGAAGGTGTATATAAACGTGTTGAGAATTTGAATCTCCCTGAACCACAACTGAAGCCCAGTCTATAAAACAACGCAATGTAAGTGGCAGAAAGTGGCTGGCTGATGTACGACAAACTAACAGGACTGAAATATATCCACTTTGTAAGAATTTCAATCTTCCTTTTTTGGGGGGGACTGAATCACAACTGATGCCCAGTTTATAAAACAACGTAATGTAAGTGGCAGAAAGTGGCTGGCTGATATACAACAAACTAACAGGACTGACATATATCCACTTTGTGAGAATTTCAATCTCCCTTTTTTTGGGGGGGGGACTGAACCACAACTGAGGCCCAGTTTATTAAACAACGCAATGTAAGCGGTAGAAAGTGGCTGGCTGATATACGACAAACTAACAGGACTGAAATATATCCACTTTGTGAGAATTTCAATCTCCCTTTTTTTTGGGGGGGGGACTGAACCACAACTGAGGACCAGTTTATAAAACAACGCAATGTAAGTGGCAGAAAGTGGCTGGCTGATGTACGACAAACTAACTGGACTGAAATATATCCACTTTGTGAGAATTTCAATCTCCCTTTTTTTGGGGGGGACTGAAGCACAACTGAGGCCCAGTTTATAAAACAACGCAATGTAAGTGGCAGAAAGTGGCTGGCTGATATACGACAAACTAACAGGACTGAAACATATCCACTTTTTGAGAATTTCAATGTCCCT
Organism: Ranitomeya variabilis; assembly: GCF_051348905.1. Classification (NCBI taxonomy): domain Eukaryota; kingdom Metazoa; phylum Chordata; class Amphibia; order Anura; family Dendrobatidae; genus Ranitomeya; species Ranitomeya variabilis. Next base: position 652,387,009 of record NC_135233.1, read on the forward strand.
TTTTTTTGGAGACTGAACCAAAACTGGGGCCCAGTATATAAAACAACGCAATGTACGTGGCAGAAAGTGGCTGGAAGATATATGAAAAAAAACAAGGACTGTAGTACAATTTCAATCTCCCTACAATGATCTCAGGACAAGTGTGGCAGCAATAAAAAGGACTGCTGCACACAAAAGTGTGGACAAATAAACAAGATATCTGTGCAGAAAGGAGCAACAGGATTTTTGCTTTTAAAAAAGCAGTTGGTTTGCACAGCAGCGGTGCAAACAGCAATGCAGCTATCAGGGAGCCTTATAAGGCAGCCTAATAAGCTACAGAGCTGATGCACAAAAATATAGCCTCCACTGTCCCTGCAAAAAAAGGTGGTGTTGGACAGTGGAGATCTCTACAGCACAAGCAGTTTCGGGGTTAATCTTCCCTCCCTAACTATGTCCCTTCTTCTGATGAAGCTGCAGCAACCTCTCCCTATGTTAACATCGGCAGAAGTAAGATGGCGGTCGGCGTGCACGCCCCTTTACAGCCCCTGTGACGCCGCAGAAAGCAAGCCAATCACTGTCATGCCCTTCTCTAAGATGGTGGGGACCGAGACCTATGTCATCACGCTGCCCACACTCTGCATCCTCCTTCATTGGCTGAAAAATGGCGCTGAACGCATCATATGAAACGCGACTTTGGCGCGCTGATCGCCGACCGCATGGCCGATCCCACACTAGGATCGGGTCGGGTTTTATGAAACCTGACTTTGCCGAAAGTGGGCGATTTTTGAATTTGTCAGATCCGTTTCGCTCAACCCTACTGAAGATAATCTCTATATAACGACCAACATGGATATTACCGCCATATGGTCAGTGGTATATACCAGTCCTACAGAACATATAAGACATCACAGCACACTTACAAATAATGTCTTACCGCTGATGTTCTCTGATGGAATCGTTCACTTTTCCCGTCTTTTCCATCTGGCACAGACCGACATGACAACTTCTTCCAGCCAGGACTTGTCTGCAGAGAATATAATAAAGACACATTTCACTTCTCATATTCCAGCCATCACCATCTATTCCCAAACTGCACAAACTCCTCATCCTGCTGATATCCCAATACTGAGCCGCTGCTGCCATATGTGTCCCTATTACTGCCCCTGATACCCCAATTACTGAGCCGCTGCTGCCGTATGTGTCTCCATTACTGCCCCTGATACCCCAATACTGAGCCGCTGCTGCCGTATGTGTCCCTATTACTGCACCTGCTGTGTGGTTCTCTGTGCCTTCTAAATTCTAAAGCACCCCTCTATAATACAGTAATGCCGGGTGCAAGTGCCCTAGAAAACAGTGCCCACATTTTGCTCCCTAGAAAGTAATATTGCCATGTGTGCCCCTTTGATTGTCACAGTAACCTGAGATCCCCTATTACAAGAAGTGCCCACTTTACATTTAATAATGTCCCGAGTCTGCCCCCCTGAACAGCTCCTCTATACAGTATAATGCCACCTCACTGTATAGTACCATCCACACAGTATACTGACCCCTTAGTAGCCCCGAAACTGTTTGATGGCTCCAACACTGTATGATGGCCCCTTCACTGTAATCTCCACACTGTATGATGGCCCACTAGATGGCCTCCATATAGTATGATGCACCAGATCATCCTAAATATAGTATAATGCATGCCCCATAGGTCTCAATATAGTATAATGCACTCCCCATAAGCCTCCATATAGTATAATGCACTCCCCATAGGACTCCATATAGTATAATGCACTCCCCATAGGCCTACTCTATAGCACAAGACAGCACCCCCATAGGAAGACCCTGTAGTATAAGACAGCACCCCATAGGCAGACCCTGTAGTATAAGACAGCACCCCATAGGCAGACCCTGTAGTATAAGGCAGCACCCCATAGGCAGATCCTGTGGTATAAGGCAGCACCCCATAGGCAGATTCTGAAGTATAAGGCAGCACCCATATAGCCAGACCCTGTAGTATAAGGCAGCCCCCCATAGGCAGACTCTAGTAAAAGGCAGCACCACATAGGCACATCCTGTAGTATAAGGCAGCACCCCATAGGCAGACTCTAGTAAAAGGCAGCACCCCATAGACAGACCCTGTAGTATAAGACAACACCCCATAGGCAGACCCTGTAGTAAAATGCAGTACCCCCATAGGCAGATTCTGAAGTATAGGGCAGCACCCATATAGGCAGATCCTGAAGTATAAGGCAGCACCCCTATAGGCAGATCCTGAAGTATAAGGTAGCCCCTCTATAGGTAGATCCTGATGTTTAAGGCAGCCCCCATAAAAAACAATAAATAAATACTTACCTCTCTTCCTCCTTGTTCCAGCGGTGCTCCAACCTCCCACTCATCTTCTGACAGCGAGCACCGGGTGGTGACATCATCGTGCCCACTGTCTGCGTCGGCGTCGGTGATGCCAGATGCTGACAGGGGGATGATGGGAGAAGGAGCGCAGCGCTCCTACCCTCATCAGTGTGGTGACAGGTGGGGGCCCACTACTGGCACCGCCCCCCAGCCTGCTCAGGGGCCCCATAGCGGGTGGTAGAGCAGGGAGATCAGTTCTCCCTTCTCTGCTGCAGAAGGTAACTGTATGAGTTACTGGATATCTCTCTACTTGGCCCCATTCATGTTTCCTTCAATGGCAGTCGTCCTGTCCCTGCAGCTGAAAAACACCTCCATAGCATGATGCAGCCACCACCAGGTTTCACTGTTGGGATTATATTGGGCAGGTGATGAGCAGTGCCTCTTTCTCCACACATACCACTAAGAATTATCACCAAAAATGCATATGTTTGTCTCATCAGACCAGAGAATCTTATTTCTCATAGTCTAGAAGTCCTTCATGTGTTTTGTAGTAAAGTCTATGTGGGTTTTCATATGTTTTGCACTGAGGAGAGGCTTCTGTCAGGCCACTCTGCTATAACGGCCTGACTGGTGGAGGGCTGCATTGATAGTTGACTTTGTGGAACTTTCTCCTATCTCCCTACTGCATCTCTAGAGCTCAGCCACAGTGATCTTGGAGTTCTTCTTTACCTTTCTCACCAAGGCTCTTGAGTCGCCCCACCAGGGCCATGGGGTACTCGGTACTGGGTCCTGCGGTTCACAGGGGGATGTCACGGTGACGACCCGGTCCGTGGCCCTGGGCGCCCATGTAAAAGGGGAAAAGTCTTTAAAGGGAATAAAGTTTATGTTCGTGACGCCACCTGTGGTATTCGGACAGTGAGGACCAACGCTGCTTCAAGGGGTCCACTGGGGTGATGTTATGGCAGCTAGATGGTATACCTTCCCACAGGTGAAGTATATCCCCAGGACTCCCGGTGTGTAGATTGTAGATGGTGAATGGCACAGTAAGGAATGAGGACACAGGGTTGCAGTCTCTTTACCTTGTTTACTGTCAAATTCAGGCAGCCACAGTCCAGGGCACCAAGGCTCTTGAGTCGCCCTGCCAGGGCCATGGGGTACTCGGTACCGGGTCCTGTGGTTCACAGGGGGATGTCACATGATGACCCAGTCCATGGCCCTGGGCACCCAAGTAAAAGGGGAAAGGTCTTTAAAGGGAACAAAGTTTATGTTTGTGACGCCCCCTGTGGTATTTGGTCAGTGGGAACCAATGCTGCTTTAAGGGGTCTACTGGGGTGATGTTATGGCAGCTAGATGGTATAACTTCCCACAGGTGAAGTATATCCCCAGGGCTCCCGGTGTGTAGATGGTAGATGGTGAATGGCGCAGTAAGGAATGAGGACACAGGGTTGCAGTCTCTTTACCTTGTTTACTGTCGACTTCAGGCAGCCACAGTCCAGGGCACCAGATCACAGGGCAGGCAGAGTCCGGCCGGCTTGGAGGCAAGTTAGGAGTCCCCTTATCCAGGTGGAAATCAAAGCCTTCCTCTAGCGCTGTGGTGTTGTAGTCCCTTACTGCCTATGGCTTCACATAAGGTCCTCACCGATGTCCCAAGTATAGGATAGGACACGACACGTATGACTGGTGACTTGAGGTGGTTTATAGGGACTGTAGCATGCCCCAGCCTCTAAGGTGTCACCGTGCCTCCTGGGTACTATGGAGGACAGGGAACGTGGAGTTCAGCTGTCCTGCCGGTCTCTGATGTAAGTCGTGGAGAGCCTTACGATCCTTGGTGTTCCGGCTACCGGTCTCTGTGTCTCAGAAGGAGGCAGCCTGCTTGGGGCTGGTCTCCCCCTGGTATCCTCTCCTGTGCTTTGCTCTCCTGCATGTTCACTGCAATGTATTCGGCTTTCTGAATGTCTCTTTCCAGGAACTGCTACACTGCGGCTACACAGCTCCATAAACCCTCTTCTGCCTCAGACTGAGCCAGTCTTTTTCCTGGCAAGAACTGTTCTCCAGCTCTGACTGACTGCTTTCCCTCCTGGCTACCATTTACATGGGGAGTCACCTAGTAAATAGGATCAAAAGCTCCCCATGGTGGCCTGGAGTGTGAATGTGTTGCATGCTTGTGTTACCTGGTTACAGTCATCCCTTCTTGCCTTCAAGCGTAACATCACTCTCCCGTGAGGAAAGCAATGCTACTGTGCCTACCAGGACCGTGGGGCGCCACAATTTTCTCCCACTTTTGCTCAGTTTGGATGGATGGCCAGATCTAGGAAGAATTTTGGTGGTCCCAGACTTCTTCCATTTAAGAATTATGGAAGCCTATGTCCTCTTAGGAGCCTTGAGTACTGCAGAAATTCTTTTGTAACCTTGGCCAGATCTGTGCCTTGCCACAATTCTGTCTCTGAGCTCCTTGGCCAGTTCCTTTGATCTCATTATTCTCATATGGTCTGACATGCACTGTGAGGTCTTATATAGACAGGTATGTGCCTTGCCAAATCAAGTCCTATCAGTTTAATTAAACACAGCTGGACTCCAATAAAGGAGTAGAACATCTCAAGGAGGATCACAAGGATATGGATAGCATGTGACTTAAATATGAGTGTATGAGCAAAGGGTCTGAATACTTATGACTAGTGTTGAGCATTCCGATACCGCAAGTATCGGGTATCGGCCGATACTTGCGGGTATCGGAATTCCGATACCGAGATCCGATACTTTTGTGGTATCGGGTATCGGTATCGAAACAACATTAATGTAAAAATGTGTGAAAGAGAGAATTAAAATAAAAAATATTGCTATACTCACCTCTCTGACGCAGCCTGCACCTTACCGAGGGAAGCGGCAGCGTTCTTTGTTTAAAATTCGCGCTTTTCTTTCCTTACGTGAAGTCCCGGCTTGTGATTGGTCGCATGCTGCCCATGTGGCGGCGACGCAACCAATCACAGCAAGCCGTGACATAATTTCAGGTCATTCAGTATTTTAAAATTACGCTCCGGCTTTGTGATTGGTTGCGTCGCAGTCACATGGGCGACGCAACCAATCACAGCAAGCCGTGACGTAATTTCAGGTCCTTAAGGATTTTAAAATTACGTCCCGGCTTTGTGATTGGTTGCGTCGCAGTCACATGGGCGACGCAACCAATCACAAGCCGTGACGTCACGGGAGACGCACGCATTTTAAAATGGGCGCGTGTCCAGCCTCCCGTGACGTCCAGGCTTGTGATTGGTTGCGGCGCGGTCAACCAATCACAAGCCGGGAAGCCATTTTAAAATGCGCGCGTGTCCAGCCTCCCGGCTTGTGATTGGTTGACCGCGCCGCAACCAATCACAAGCCGGGACATCACAGGAGGCTGGACACGCACCCATTTTAAAATGCGCGCGTGTCCAGCCTCCCGGCTTGTGATTGGTTGACCGCGCCGCAACCAATCACAAGCCGGGACGTCACGGGAGGCTGGACACGCGCCCATTTTAAAATGCGCGCATGTCCAGCCTCCCGTGACGGCACGGCTTGTGATTGGTTGCGTCGCCCATGTGACTGCGACGCAACCAATCACAAAGCCGGGACGTAATTTTAAAATCCTTAAGGACCTGAAATTACGTCACGGCTTGCTGTGATTGGTTGCGTCGCCCATGTGACTGCGACGCAACCAATCACAAAGCCGGAGCGTAATTTTAAAATACTGAATGACCTGAAATTACGTCACGGCTTGCTGTGATTGGTTGCGTCGCCGCCACATGGGCGGCATGCGACCAATCACAAGCCGGGACTTCACGTAAGGAAAGAAAAGCGCGAATTTTAAACAAAGAACGCTGCCGCTTCCCTCGGTAAGGTGCAGGCTGCGTCGGAGAGGTGAGTATAGCAATATTTTTTATTTTAATTCTTTCTTTTACACATTAATATGGATCCCAGGGCCTGAAGGACAGTTTCCTCTCCTTCAGACCCTGAGAACCATCAGGAATACCGTCCGATACTTGAGTCCCATTGACTTGTATTGGTATCGGGTATCGGTATCGGATTGGATCCGATACTTTGCCGGTATCGGCCGATACTTTCCGATACCGATACTTTCAAGTATCGGACGGTATCGCTCAACACTACTTATGACCATGTGATATTTCAGTTTTTCTTTTTTAATAAATATGCAAAAATTTCCACATTTCTGTGGGGATTTCAGTCAAGATGGAGTGCAGAGTGAACATTAATGTGAAAAAATGAACCTTTTTGAATTTACCAAATGGCTGCAATGAAACAAAGAGTGAAAAATTTAAAGGGGTATGAATACTTTCCGTACGCACTGTACGTCCAATGTAATGAAGGGGTTCAGGATATCTGCAAAAGTTCAGTATATGAGGCAGTTTGTTCTGCTGCCCTTTGTGTGCATTTTAAATACGTTTCTAATGCATTTTTTCCATCCATATGAATAGGTAAAAATCACTGCAAAAACGCTGAAAGAATTGACATGCTGCAGCTTTGAAGCTGTAACAAATCTGCAAGGAAAAAATAAACAGATTGTGTCTTAGATTTCAGAACTTTCATTCACTTTGATGATGCTGTAAAACGCTTCTTTTTCGCTGCAAAAAAAAAGCGCAGCAAAAGTGCAATGTGTGAAGAAGTTCTAAGGGTATGTGCACACGTTGCAGATTTAGCTGCAGATCCGCAGCGGATTTGGCCCTGCGAAACCGCAGCAGTTTTCCATGCGTTGTACAGTACCATGCAAACCTATGGAAAACCAAATCCGCAGTGCACATGCTGCGGAAAATTCCACGCAGAAAAGCAGTGGTTTATTTTCCACATCATGTCAATTCTTTGTGCAGAATCTGCAGCGTTTTACACCTATTCCATTATAGGAATCCGCAGGTGTTAAAACATATGCGAATTCCACACAAAATCTGCACAAAATCTGCAGAAAACCTGCAGGGAATCCCTGCGTTTTACCTGCAGATTCTGCAGAATCCGCATGGAAAAATCCGCAATGGAATCCGCAACGTGTGCACAGACCATTAGGCTTCATTCCCGTGATGAGTATTTGCTGAGTTTTCGAGGTTGCAGAAACCTTTATTAATACAGTTATGTGCTGATCACGTGCGTTTTTTACCTGTGGATTTTCAGAATCTAATGTATGTCACGCCGCAGGTCAATTTACACCATATAAAAAAAAGCAGAGTGGGCTTGAGGTTTCTATAAATCCCATCCACTTTGAACTGTGGCAAAAATATGCAGCATCAAAACCCCAACAAAAACTCATCATGGGAACTTAACCTAAATGTTTTTGCTAATAGCTTGATAATGTCATTTGTGGTGCATATAACAAACATGTGGTCATCACCACCTACATGTTGGTCATGTGTTAGTGCAACAACAGCATGTCCCTCCTCCAAAAACAAATTACGACCCTTTCCCAATGTCAATTCTACCAGCCATTTTTCTCTCACCAGCCCCACTAACCTAATAAAGGCATTTAGCAGTTTTAGTATGGATTATTATGTGTTTGCTTACTCTGTCCTTAGAGGACCTGCTACGTAAGTGACATCTATAACTCTACATGCAGCTAAAGCTCGGTTGTGAAAATGAACTTGCTTTATTCCATTTGAAATGTGGGCATTATAAAACAGGAACTGCTCTGCAGTTAAAAGGAGAAAAGATTCAACTTTGTTCTTTCTTTTCAGCTCAGCTGTACAATTTATTTTCGTCCTGGCAACAGATTTTAAATCTCTTTGCCTGTCTTTTTTTTTCATGGGAACTGTTTGGTAAGTGCCGACATCAGAGCTGACAAAGCTTTGTGTGTGTGGTTTTTTTCTTGCCTGGTTTCTGTGTCTGTGTGTGCAGGCATGCATTCATTAATGTAATTCCTCAACATTTAAAAAGAGAGTATCATAAACCATGGAGGAGAGTGGGAATAAACCCTCATAAATATTTAGATTTTTCCGATCTACCTTCTAAACCTAAGTGGGAAAATTGGTAGTATTTCCTAGGGCCTCTCTCTAACTTCATCTGCATGTGAATTCAGGGGAGGGGGGTTCAAAAGGATGAAAAGGTGGTGCAAAGTAGCATACAAATCCTAGATTCTCTAGGGGGTCATTCATCTTGTTCTTGTCAATACAATCTCAGTCTCACTCTTGGCTATTTTCTGCGCATGGCCAAACAGACACACTGTGCAGTGTTGCAAATGATGTTCTCAGTTTGTTTCTGCTTAATTCTGCTATGCAGGGCTTCATTGAACAGCTTTAATAGCTTACATTTTTCCAAGGGTAATAAAAAATGTACTTTGTGTTATACCTTCAGTTAATTTGTAAAAGTTCTGTGTGTTCCTGGCACTTTGTACGCAGAGGAAATCTTCCGTTTATTAGATTTGTCATTCTTTAGTAGACTAATGTAAGTTTCTTCATTCTTACTTATACATGCAGAGACATTTGGCATCATGCAAACTCATCATTTTGAAACACTTTGCAGAGGTTGACATTCAGCTGAAAAGAGGAAAACGCAGTATAATTATATAGACACAAGTGTTATTTTCGTCTAGCGCACATCTTATTTGGCTTTTCTTTTTTTTTATGGTCTCAGGATGAACACCTTGCATTTACCATCATTGAATTCCCCCAGTAATAAATAGCATAAGAAATGTTCCTTTGGAAGCTAAAGCTGAGAACACTATTTGTTCATTATTTCTGTGACATTAGCTTTCTTTCCACGTACAGAATAGAAACATCTAGTCTTATGAATGTTATTTCTCCCCAATATTTGCAGAACATTACACATCTACAATTGACACAGTGTCCAGTGCAGTGTCATGTAACTCACATTGTCCACATCTGACCAAATTGTATATATTCCTTCCTTTACTTACAAATATCTTCTATACATACTGCGTATAAAACACAAACTAAGACCATAGTAAAGAAAACTGCAATCCTGAGTTCCTTGTTCAGTCAGTCACACCGATTATTCTCCTTTCTGTTTACCTGCTGGTGTTTCATAGTTATCATTTTGACTTTGGTTTGTTTTTCCTGGTGTAGTACATTTATTGCTTCTACAAACTTAAAAATATCATGATAGGTAAAATATACCTATCACTTTACATCATTTAGTATCTGTCATGCGGCTGTCTACTGGATTCCCAAGTTCTAGTGGCTTAAAGGAACCTGTCATGTGATAGAAAACACTATTAAACTACAAATATAAGGTTAATCTGCAGGTTAATAGCGTTCTGAAGCTGCTTGGGGCCTGCACTTAGAGCCCCGCTGCTGGGAGGAAATGAACTTTACTCCTCTCGGCAGTTAAGGTTCAGTCATGAGGCTGGCGACGGCAGCATACTGGTTTCAGTTACTGCTCAATGTATAATGAGGCCGTAACTGCACCCCAATAATGACTGACAGCCAGCCCTAATGATGAGCTTGCTCTCAGTCAGTGCCGGCAGTGTGGTTACAGTTGCCACTCTCTATACACTGACCGGTGATGGCTCCTACGCTGGCACCATCCCCATGACTGAAACGCTGCCAGGAGGAATAAAGTTCATTTCTGCCCATCAGTAGGGCTCTAAGTGTGGGCACCAGCCGGGTTCAGAATGCTATTAACCTGCGGTTTAACCCCATATATGCAGATTAATAGCTTATTTTCAGGTAATAATAATATTTTTTTATTTTGTAGCGCTAACATATTCTGCCACACTTTATAAGTAAACGGGGACAATTTAGGGTGTTTCATTTTTCCAAAGTTATGATTTTCACATGACTTTGCTTGAATCCTTGGTCTAAGTCATCTAAAAGATCCATGTAAAAATTTTTAGCGAAATCGATTAATATTTAGGGGTTGCACACTTTGATCACTTTTATCTGAAAGTACTGAAATTCATGAAAATGTATCATCGACATCACACTAATGTGTATGTTGTGTTTCCATTATGTTTTGCAGGTAGTCAAACTGAAAATGAGTACTAGAAAGGGAATTTGGTTACTTGAACGGGTGCCTGGTGGTGAATTTTTGGGAGCTCGACTCCCTTCCAAGGAACAAGTGCTTTTAGTTTTTATTTACAATCACAAGGAAATGAAAGAAACACTCTCGTGTGCTGCTAAATCCACAAGTATTAAACTACAGGAAGTGTGGAAGAAAGCAAGTATCCCTGTTATGACAGAGGAAAATATCTGAACTCGTATACACAAGTTATACAAGGAATATCAACATCTGGGTAAAGAGAAATCAAGAAACACTGACAAAGCAAATATGAAGCGGCAGATTTGGAAAGGTGATCTTGTTGAGCTATTTGATATTGCCAGGCAAAATGTGATGTCCATGAACAGCGTACTAGAAGATGATAAAGCATTCCTTATGCCACAAAGAGAGTATCGTATGAGTTCATCAATGAGTGGTGTAGATAAGGTTCTTGCCTCACAACTTAAAATGAAGAAAATAAATACAGAAAAAAAGGAGGCATACAAGATGAAACATTATAAAGAAATCGCCTAAATGCACAAGACAGTTATAGTGGAACACTCAGTCTCATCTCAATCATCATCAATTCATGAAGAGGATGAATTTTCTGCACCACCAGTGAAAAAATCTTATTCAGGTCGTAGATTAAAACCTCTTGATCACACACTCACGGCTACATGGGATCGAAAACAACTCTCCATTCGACAGCAAGTACTTCATTTATTGCAACTGCAAAAAGTCTTGGTCACGATGTTTCATGCATTTCCATATCTCCATCTACCGTTTTCCGAGCTCGGGCAATTAACAGAAGACAAATGGCTGAGAACATGGAAAAGTCACTGTTTGAAAATCCTCCTTATTTAGTCTTACATTGGGATAGTAAATTGTTGCCCTCGGTTGCCTGTGGGAGTGTCAAAACTCTAGAAGACAGAGTTGCTGTTCTTGTAACTGGAAAAGATTTTGAGCATTTGCTTGGCGTACCTGTTGCCCAGAAAGGTACTGGTGAGCTAATAGCTGAAGTTGTTATTCAGGAGGTGGACCGATTCGCGCTACATGACCATATCATTGGTATATCTTTTGATACAACTGCATCTAATACAGGAATGATCCAAGGAGCATGTATCAGAATTGAAATTGAATTTGTGAATCCATTGTTGTGGTTGGCTTGCCGCCACCACACCCACTAATTAATCTTGAAAGGAGTGTTTGGTAACTGTTGTAACATACCATCAAGTGGTCCTGACATCCAGATTTTCTGAAAGTTCCAAAATCAGTGGAATTCAGTTGATAAGAAGTCCTATTCCACGATGTTAGATGAAGAAAATCCCATTCAAGGTTTTCTAGAAGAATGTGTGAAAATGGTGGACTACCTCAACAATGTCTTGAAAGATGGTAGTCATCCAAGAGAAGATTACAAAGAGCTATTACAACTATCACTTCTATATCTTGGAGGTTGGGATGAAAACGATTTCGAATTCAGGGTTCCAGGGGCTCTGACTGAAGCAAGGTGGATGGCAAAGGCCATATATGTACTCAAAATTGTGCTATTCACTAAACAATTGCATATTTCTACTACCGAATTGAAAGGAATAAGAAAAGTAGCGCGTTTTGTCTGTCTAATATATGTCCGCTTTTGGCACGAGGCATTTGTAAGTCGATGGGCTCCAAAGAATGATTTGGAGATGCTACAGCTTTTGCAATATTATCCAGATAAAGATGTCAGAGAAAGTGCCCTCACAGTGGCAAAGAGACACATTTGGTATCTGTCAGAAACTAACATAGGGTTGGCATTTTTGGATGACCATATCGGTCAGGCTGAGAAGGATAAGATGTTTGAAAATTTAAGAATGAAACCTGCAAAGAAAAAGGAACTGAAATGGTTGGAAGGTAAAAACCTAGTTTTTGAAGGAAAAGACCTCAGCGATTTTGTTACAAGTAAAACAAAGACATTCTTTGAATTGTTTGGGATCCACGACGTAGAAGAATAGTGCAGTGATACACTAAGAAGCTCCATCAATGCTCTTAAGGTGGTGAATGACACCGCGAAAAGGGGCATTTCTCTGATAAAGAAGTTTAATAATTCAATCAGAGATGAACAACAGAAACAGTTCTTGTTAAGAGTTGTCGAGTATCATAGAAAAGCCGTCACCAAGCGAACAAAAGAAGGAGTTGCATCTTTCACAGCACATTAGTGTAAATCATTTAATACGTATGATATTGCCTATCAATGTTACTGTTTATTGTCACTATTATTCTAAGTTTTTAATTGTTTGAATTTCTAATAAAAAATACTTAACATTGAAAATCTGTTTTTTGTGTACTTTTATTAAACTGATAAAAGTGTGCAACCTCTAAATATTGTTTGATATTCAACAGTTGCAGGATTCGTGAGGGTCCTGCTCGCAAGCTTACAATCTACATAGGACAAGTTCCCGGTAAGAGAGTCTTCACAATTGACTTGCCATGGATCCAACATTTACAGCCTATTCTATGGAGAGATAATTAATGTTTGTGGCTGAAACACTCTCCTAAAACCATACCCCACCCAGTAAGCTAAAGTCCTTGTCAAGTTATTAATCTAGTCTTTGAGCTGAAAAAGTAAGGTGCAATATGGCAACCATTCCAGTTTCTGCAATACCAAGGCTTACAACTCTGCTTAGTTTTACGTGAGGAAAAGACACAGAAAAAAAACATATTTCAAGGGAAAATATTCTCTTTATTAGGGAACATCGTAGCTGAAAAAGATCCAGAATAAATCAAGTCTTTATGGGGTATGACTTTGATAGACACAGGAAGGCCAGCTTCTCACATCAGTGATCCGTGTGTTGCGGTCTGAGTACGGACCATGATGCATAGAATGGCTGTAGGTCTCTTGACCCCAACTTGCCAGCCTCATATACAGTATGCCTGTAAGATTGTTGCCTTCAAATCAAGAAAACAGCTTTCCAGTATGTAAATCATGGACCATGACATAAGCATCTGTGAATGCGGCCTAAATCAACATTTATACATCCGTGCCTATTTTTATATTTGAGTAAACAGGACTATTTTTCTCTCGCGTCATCTTTATTGGCTCTGTATTGTATCCATGTTGCATTTATTTTTTTCTCATCTGCTTTTTAAAAATGATGAAGATAAATTGTATAAACTTTTATTTATGAATTGATTATTTATCATGTATGAGTGAAAAATCAGATAAAACATGGATTGAATGCTGAAGTAAAAAGATGTCTTCTAATTTTCATGCTTGTTTAATGTGTTCCCTGTGACAAAGTCACTGATAAAGTACTGGAGGGGAGATATGTGTCACTACGCTTAATGGCATCAGTGATGTGAAACCCAGAGTATTTTCCTCCAGCACACTAAGTGTCATGAGGGGTTAAGCTAATTTTCATAATGGGCTGGCTTTTATGTGGACTTCCATAGAGGAGGTGGGAGAATGTCCACCTTTTCTCAAACCCAGGGTGTGGTCAGGGACTTAAATAGCTTGGCTCCAGAAGCAGTTTTTGTTCTGCAGAGCTGGAGAGAAGATCTCCAGTGATTTGTGTCCTGAGGAGGAAAGACTGAACCTGTGTGCAGCTCCCCACAACTGCTTGGATTGTATACATCATTTTTGTTTTCTTTGTCTTCCTGTTTTTGCATGAAGGGCTGTGTTTTACTTTCCCCTTCTTCATACCACCATATAAAAAAACAACTGAAGCTTTAGGGTATGTTTCCATGGTCAGGAAATGCTGCATTCAGATGTTACAGCATAGTGGATGGGATTTCATGAAATCCCATCTCCACTATGCGTTCAGAGACGCAGGCGGCAGACCTGCATATCTGGACATGAGGCGCATCTTTCCAGACCGCAGCATGTCTATTTACGATGTGGGGATGCTCCGTCCCCACAGCGTAAATTTCCCATAGACTAACATTAGATGCGGTAAAACTGCATCTAATTGTTAGTCACATGCATAGTAACTGCGTAAACGCAGCTTACTATGCACGCGAACTAATGCATTGGGACACTCGTTATTAATGACTACGTCAGACATGAAGTATTTGTGTTGGTTTATTATTTTATTTTTTTTGCAGGAGATTGAGGGATTTGGGGAATTAGCAGAACAATAAAGATGGGAAAACTGTGTTGTGTTTTATTTTATTAAAATACTTTATTCTGGCTGTGTCTTTATTTAACCCCTTAACAACTCTAGAAGTAGTAATTGATAGGTGTCTTATTGACGCCTCTCTATTACTAATGCGCTTGATGTCACCTTACATTACAAAGGTGACATTAACCCCGCAACTATTATCCCACTTGCCACTGCTACAGGGCAAGTGGGAAGAGCGAGGCTAAGTGCCAGAATTGGCGCATCTTAGAGATGCGCCACTTCTGGGGTGGCTGAGAGCTGGTGTTTGTAGACGGAGGGTTCAATATCCATGGTCCCTTCCTAAGCTATTAATGTCAGCCCGCAGCTGACTGCCTAGCCTTTGCTGGTTATAAATTATAGGGGGAGCCCACATCATTTTTTGGGAGGTCCCCCTATTTTAATAGCCAGTAAAGGCTAAATATACAGCTGTGAGCTGATATTAATAGCTTGGGAAGCTCCATGGGTATTACCCCCTTCCCAGGCTATAAACATCGGCCCTCAGTCACTGGCTTTCCCTCTGCTGGTTTTTAAAATTGCAGGGAGCCCACGACATTTTAAAAAAATATATATTTATTTAGTAAAAAAAATATGGCCGGTGTCACATTTGCGATTGTGATGTGAGAAACTTGCGCAAGTCTCTCGCATCAATACCCAGCACTCGGGACCGGAGTGTGCGGCTGCATGTATTTCTATACAGCCGCACACACCGGTCCAAGTGCTGGTAGCAGTGCCAGGTGTTGATACGAGAGACTCGCGTGAGTTTCTTGTATCACACTCACAAGTGAAACCCTAGCCTGTCATGTACTTCCGGATGTGACACCAGATTCAACATATGTAAATTAGTACGCATAATTAGATGCGGTTTTACCTAATGATAGTCTATGGGAAATTTACGCTGCGGGACGGAGCATCTCCGTATCGTAAATAGACATGCTGCAGTCTGGAAAGACGCGCCACATGTCCGTTTATGCAGGTCTACCACCTGCGTCTTTGAATGCATAGTGGAGATTGGATTTCATTAAATCCCCTCCACTATGCTGTAAAATCTGGCAGCTGCGTGTTGGACTCTGCAGATGTACACAGCGTCCAATCCGCAGCGTTTACTGACTGTGTGCACGTACCCTATCTGCAAACAGGAAATTACATTTTTTTACTTCCCAGAAGCCAACTTTAAATAAGCTGTATTTCAAGAGACAAAAAAATTCATGTATTGGAAAACGCAAGTGGAAAAACTCATGTTAAAAAAAAAGCATCAAAAACGCAGGTGACCTGCCAGTGACCTTTGATGCAGATTTCACCTGCGTCAAATCCTGAGCAAATACTGAGCCAATCCTGACCGTGGAAACATACCCTTAAAGAGACAGTGCTCCTGTTTTCTACCTCCGTGTACCCTGAGTGATTTGAACTACCACACCTGTTATGACCCCAATGGCGAGGGTCTCAGAGGAACGTGGAAGTCTGCAGAATACAAAAATCCAGCTCATAGGGCAGTGGTAGCTGGGTTGACCATATATCTACTCCTAACGCCAACACTAGAAGTAGCCGGGGATCATTCCTACGTTGATTCTAGATGACACGCTCCAGCCGGAGAATCTAGCTACCCCTAGTAGAGGAAAACAAAAGACCTTTCTTGCCTCCAGAGAAGGGGACCCCAAAGCTGGATAGAAGCCCCCCACAAATAATAACGGTGAGGTAAGAGGAAATGACAAACACAGAAATGAACCAGGTTTAGCACAGAGAGGCCCGCTAACTGATAGCAGAATAAAGAAAGGTAACTTATATGGTCAACAAAAACCCTATCAAAATCCACACTGGAAATTCAAGAACCCCCGAACCGTCTAACGGTCCGGGGGGAGAACACCAGCCCCCTAGAGCTTCCAGCAAAGGTCAGGATATATATTTGGAACAAGCTGGACAAAAATACAAAACCAAAACAAAATAGCAAAAAGCAAAAAGCGGACTTAGCTGATATAACTGGAACCAGGATCAGTAGACAAGAGCACAGCAGACTAGCTCTGATAACTACGTTGCCAGGCATTGAACTGAAGGTCCAGGGAGCTTAAATAGCAACACCCTTAACTAACGACCCAGGTGCGGATAAAAGGAATGACAGAAAAACCAGAGTCAAAAAACTAGTAACCACTAGAGGGAGCAAAAAGTAAATTCACAACAGTACCCCCCCCCTTAGTGAGTGGTCACCGAACCCTCACCACGACCACCAGGGCGATCAGGATGAGCGGCATGAAAGGCACGAACTAAATCGGCCGCATGAACATCAGAGGCGACCACCCAGGAATTATCCTCCTGACCATAGCCCTTCCACTTGACCAGGTACTGAAGCCTCCGCCTGGAGAGGCGAGAATCCAAGATCTTCTCCACCACGTACTCCAACTCGCCCTCAACCAACACCGGAGCAGGAGGCTCAGCAGAAGGAACTATAGGCACAATGTACCGCCGCAACAAGGACCTATGAAATACATTGTGAATAGCAAACGACACAGGAAGATCCAGACGAAAAGATACAGGATTAAGGATTTCCAATATCTTGTAAGGCCCAATAAAACGAGGTTTAAATTTGGGAGAGGAGACCTTCATAGGAACAAAGCGGGAAGAAAGCCATACCAAATCCCCAACGCGTAGTCGGGGACCCACACCGCGGCGGCGGTTGGCAAAGCGCTGAGCCCTCTCCTGTGACAACTTCAAGTTGTCCACCACATGATTCCAGATCCGCTGCAACCTATCCACCACAGAATCCACCCCAGGACAGTCAGAAGGCTCCACATGACCCGAAGAAAAGCGAGGATGGAAACCAGAGTTGCAGAAAAAAGGCGAAACCAAGGTGGCGGAACTAGCCCGATTATTAAGGGCAAACTCAGCCAACGGCAAGAATGTCACCCAATCGTCCTGATCAGCAGAGACAAAACACCTCAAATAAGCCTCCAAAGTCTGATTGGTTCGCTCCGTCTGTCCATTAGTCTGAGGATGGAAAGCAGACGAAAACGACAAATCAATGCCCATCCTACTACAAAAGGATCGCCAGAATCTGGAAACGAACTGGGATCCTCTGTCTGACACAATATTCTCAGGGATGCCGTGCAAACGAACCACGTTCTGGAAAAACACAGGAACCAGATCGGAAGAGGAAGGCAGCTTAGGCAAAGGAACCAAATGGACCATCTTTGAGAAGCGATCACATATCACCCAGATAACGGACATGCCCTGGGATAGCGGAAGATCAGAAATGAAATCCATGGAGATATGTGTCCAAGGTCTCTTCGGGACAGGCAAGGGCAAGAGCAAACCGCTGGCACGAGAACAGCAAGGCTTAGCTCGAGCACAAGTCCCACAGGACTGCACAAATGACCGCACATCCCTTGACAAGGAAGGCCACCAAAAGGACCTGGCCACCAGATCTCTGGTGCCAAAAATTCCCGGGTGACCTGCCAACACCGAGGAATGAACCTCGGAAATGACTCTGCTGGTCCACTTATCCGGGACAAACAGTCTGTCAGGTGGACAAGACTCAGGCCTATCAGCCTGAAATCTCTGCAACACACGTCGCAGATCCGGAGAAATAGCTGACAAGATAACTCCATCTTTAAGAATACCAACAGGATCAGCGACTCCAGGAGCATCAGGCACAAAGCTCCTAGAAAGAGCATCGGCCTTCACATTCTTTGAACCTGGTAAATACGAGACAACAAAATCAAAGCGGGAGAAAAACAATGACCAGCGGGCCTGTCTCGGATTAAGGCGTTTAGCAGACTCGAGATACATCAGATTTTTGTGATCAGTCAAGACCACCACACGATGCTTAGCACCCTCGAGCCAATGACGCCACTCCTCAAATGCCCATTTCATGGCCAACAACTCCCGATTGCCCACATCATAATTTCGCTCGGCAGGCGAAAACTTCCTAGAGAAAAAGGCACAAGGTTTCATAACAGAGCAACCAGGGCCTCTCTGCGACAAAACGGCCCCTGCTCCAATCTCTGAAGCATCCACCTCAACCTGAAAGGGAAGTGAGACATCGGGCTGGCACAAAACAGGCGCCGAAGTAAACCGGCGTTTCAACTCCTGGAAAGCCTCCACGGCAGCAGGAGCCCAGTTAGCTACATCGGAGCCCTTCTTGGTCATATCCGTCAAAGGTTTCACAATGCTAGAAAAATTAGCGATAAAACGACGGTAGAAGTTAGCGAAACCCAAGAACTTCTGTAGACTCTTAACTGACGAGGGCTGAGTCCAATCAAGAATAGCTCGGACCTTGACTGGGTCCATCTCCACAGCAGAAGGGGAAAAAATGAACCCCAAAAAGGGAACCTTCTGTACACCAAAGAGACACTTTGAGCCCTTGACAAACAAAGAATTTTCACGCAAAATTTTAAAGACCAACCTGACCTGCTCCACATGCGAATCCCAATTATCAGAAAAAAACAAAATATCATCCAGATAAACAATCAAAAATTTATCCAGATACTTCCGGAAAATGTCATGCATAAAGGACTGAAAAACTGAAGGCGCATTGGAGAGCCCAAAAGGCATCACCAAGTACTCAAAATGACCTTCGGGCGTATTGAATGCGGTTTTCCATTCATCACCTTGCTTAATGCGCACAAGGTTGTACGCACCACGAAGATCTATCTTGGTGAACCACTTGGCACCTTTAATCCGGGCAAACAAGTCAGACAACAGCGGTAAAGGATACTGAAATTTGACAGTGATCTTATTTAAAAGCCGATAATCAATACAAGGTCTCAAAGATCCGTCCTTTTTTGCCACAAAAAAGAATCCCGCACCAAGAGGGGAAGAAGACGGACGAATATGTCCTTTCTCTAGAGACTCCTTGATATATGAACGCATAGCGGTATGTTCAGGTACCGACAGATTAAACAGTCTTCCCTTAGGAAATTTACTGCCTGGGATCAAATCTATAGCACAGTCACAGTCCCTATGAGGAGGCAGTGCACTGGACTCAGACTCACTGAAGACATCCTGATAATCAGACAAATACTCCGGAACTTCCGAAGGCGTAGAAGAAGCAATAGACACAGGCAGGGAATCCCCATGAATACCACGACAGCCCCAACTTGAGACTGACATAGCCTTCCAGTCCAGGACTGGATTATGGGTCTGTAACCATGGCAGCCCTAAAACAACCAAATCATGCATTTTATGTAAAACCAGGAAACAAATCACCTCGCGGTGTTCAGGAGTCATGCACATGGTAACCTGTGTCCAATACTGCGGTTTATTTGCTGCCAATGGCGTAGCATCAATACCCCTAAGAGGAATAGGATTTTCTAATGGTTCAAGAGTAAAACCACAGTGCTTAGCAAATGACAGATCCATAAGACTCAGGGCAGCACCTGAATCTACAAACGCCATGACAGGAAAAGACGACAGTGAGCAAATCAAAGTTACAGACAGAATAAATTTAGGTTGCAAATTACCAACGGTGACAGGACTAACAACCTTAGCTATACGTTTAGAGCATGCTGAGATAATATGTGTAGAATCACCACAGTAGTAGCACAAGCCATTCCGGCGTCTCTGAATTTTCCGCTCATTTCTAGTCAGGATTCTATCACATTGCATTAAATCAGGTGTCTGTTCAGACAACACCATGAGGGAATTTGCGGTTTTGCGCTCCCGCAACCGCCGGTCAATTTGAATAGCCAGTGCCATAGTATCATTCAGACCTGTGGGAATGGGAAAACCCACCATAACATTCTTAATGGCTTCAGAAAGGCCATTTCTAAAATTAGCGGCCAGTGCACACTCGTTCCAATGTGTCAGCACGGACCATTTCCGAAATTTTTGGCAGTACACTTCAGCCTCGTCCTGCCCCTGAGACATAGCCAGCAAGGCCTTTTCTGCCTGAATCTCAAGATTGGGTTCCTCATAAAGTAAACCGAGCGCCAGAAAAAACGCATTAATATCAGCCAATGCCGGATCTCCTGGCGCCAGCGAAAAAGCCCAATCCTGAGGGTCGCCCCGTAAGAACGAAATAACAATTTTTACTTGCTGAGCAGAGTCTCCAGATGAACAGGGTCTCAGGGACAAAAACAATTTACAATTATTCACAAAATTCCTAAACTTAAACCTGTCTCCGGAAAACAGTTCAGGAATCGGTATTTTAGGTTCTGACCTAGGATTACTGATAACATAGTCTTGTATGCCCTGCACACGAGTAGCCAGCTGGTCCACACTTGTAATCAAGGTCTGGACATTCATGTCTGCAGCAAGCATAGCCACTCTGAGGTAAAGGGGAAGAAGAAAAAAAAAAAAAACTCAGAATCTTCTTTCTTATAATCCCTCTTCTGCAATGCATTAAACATTTAATACTGGCCTGGCAAACTGTTATGACCCCAATGGCGAGGGTCTCAGAGGAACGTGGAAGTCTGCAGAATACAAAAATCCAGCTCATAGGGCAGTGGTAGCTGGGTTGACCATATATCTACTCCTAACGCCAACACTAGAAGTAGCCGGGGATCATTCCTACGTTGATTCTAGATGACACGCTCCAGCCGGAGAATCTAGCTACCCCTAGTAGAGGAAAACAAAAGACCTTTCTTGCCTCCAGAGAAGGGGACCCCAAAGCTGGATAGAAGCCCCCCACAAATAATAACGGTGAGGTAAGAGGAAATGACAAACACAGAAATGAACCAGGTTTAGCACAGAGAGGCCCGCTAACTGATAGCAGAATAAAGAAAGGTAACTTATATGGTCAACAAAAACCCTATCAAAATCCACACTGGAAATTCAAGAACCCCCGAACCGTCTAACGGTCCGGGGGGAGAACACCAGCCCCCTAGAGCTTCCAGCAAAGGTCAGGATATATATTTGGAACAAGCTGGACAAAAATACAAAACCAAAACAAAATAGCAAAAAGCAAAAAGCGGACTTAGCTGATATAACTGGAACCAGGATCAGTAGACAAGAGCACAGCAGACTAGCTCTGATAACTACGTTGCCAGGCATTGAACTGAAGGTCCAGGGAGCTTAAATAGCAACACCCTTAACTAACGACCCAGGTGCGGATAAAAGGAATGACAGAAAAACCAGAGTCAAAAAACTAGTAACCACTAGAGGGAGCAAAAAGTAAATTCACAACACACACCCCATGGACTTTAACTGGAAAGTTTGATCCTCAAATCAGATGAGAATAATATATTCTCTGAGTCTCACGAATCAGACTCTTGGATCCATTCTTAACCCCTTCACCCCCGGAGCTTTTTCCGTTTTTCCGTTTTCGTTTTTCGCTACCCTCCTTCCCAGAGCCATAACTTTTTTATTTTTCCGTCAATTTGGCCATGTGAGGGCTTATTTTTTGCGGGACGAGTTGTATTTTTGAACGACATCATTGGTTTTAGCATGTCGTGTACTAGAAAACGGGAAAAAAATTCCAAGTGCAGTGAAATTGCAAAAAAAGTGCAATCCCACACTTGTTTTTTGCTTGCCTATTTTGCTAGGTTCACTAAATGCTAAAACTGACCTGCCATTATGATTCTCCAGGTCACTACGAGTTCATAGACACCTAAATGACTAGGTTATTTATCACCTAAGTGGTGAAAAAAAATTCCAAACTTTGCAAAAAACAAAACAAAACAAAATTGCGCCATTTTCCGATACTCGTAGCGTCTCCATTTTTCATGATCTGGGGTCGGGTGAGGGCTTATTTTTTGCGTGCCGAGCTGGCGTTTTTAATGATAGCATTTTGGTGTAGATACATTCTTTTGATCGCCCGTTATTGCATTTTAATGCAATGTCGTGGCGACCAAAAAAACGTAAATCTGGCGTTTCGAATTTTTTTCTCATTACGCCATTTAGCGATCATGTTAATGCTTTTTTTTATTGATAGATCGGGCGATTCTGAACGCGGCGATACCAAATATGTGTAGGTTGGGGTTTTTTTTTATTGATTTATTTTGATTGGGGCGAAAGGGGGGTGATTTAAACTTTTATATTTTTTTTATTTTTTTCACATTTTTAAAAACTTTTTTTTTTTACTTTTGCCATGCTTCTATAGCCTCCATGGGAGGCTAGAAGCAGGCAAAGCCCGATCGGCTCTGCTATGCAGCAGTGATCATAAGATCGCTGCTACACAGCAGATTTGCAGGTGTGCTGTGAGCGCCGACCACAGGGGGCGCTCACAGCCACCGGCAATCAGTAACCATAGAGGTCTCAAGGACCTCTATGGTTACAATGGAGGAGCATCGCCGACCCCCGATCATGTGACGGGGGTCGGCGATGCGCTCATATCCGGCCGCACGGCCGGATGCGGTAGTTAAATGCCGCTGTCTGCGTTTGACAGCGGCATTTAACTAGTTAATAGCGGCGGGTGATCGCGATTTCACCCGCCGCTATTGCGCGCACATGTCAGCTGTAAAAAACAGCTGACATGTCGCGACTTTGATGTGCGCTCACCGCCGGAGCGCACATCAAAGCGGGGGTCCCGACATGTGACGTACTATTCCGTCACATGTCGGGAAGGGGTTAAAGCAGATGTGTGTATGGATCGATGAAATTTGATGGGTCATTGAGCTGTCAGTGTAAATGATCGACAGTAGGGTTGAGCGAAACGGATCGGTCAATTTCATAAATCGCCGACTTTCGGCAAAGCCGGGTTTCGTGAAACCCGAGCCGATCCCAATGTGGGATCGGCCATGCGGTCGGCGATCTTCGCTCCAAAGTCGCGTTTCATATGACTCGTTCAGCGCCATTTCTCAGCCAATGAAGGTGGACGCATAGTGTGGGCAGCGTGATGACATAGGTCTCGGTCCCCAACATCTTAGAGAAGGGCATTACAGTGATTGGCTTGCTTTCAGCGGCGTCACAGGGGCTATAAAAGGGCGTGCACGCCGACCGCCATCTTACTTCTGCCGATCGTAGCATAGGGAGAGGTTGCTGCAGCTTCGTCAGAAGCAGGGATATTGTTAGGGAGGAAATATAAACCCCCAAACCGCTTGTACTGTAGCGATTTCCACTGTCCAACACCACCTTTTCTTTGCAGGGACAGTGGAGGCTAGATTTCTGTGCATCAGCTTATAAGCTTATAAGGCTCCCTGATAGCTGCATTGCTGTTTGTACGCCGCTGTGCAAACCAACTGCTTTTTTCAAAGCAAAAATCCTGTTGCTTCTTTCTGCACAGTTCTCTTGTTTCTTTGTTTGTCCACACTTTTGTGTGCAGCAGTCCATTTTACTGCTGGCTGCCATACTTGTCCTGAGATCATTGTAGGGAGATTGTTATTGTAGCACAGTCCCTTTTTTTTAATATACTGTATATCTGCTAGCCACTGTCTGCCACTGAAGCTGTGTAGTGTAATACAGTGGGCCTGATTTTCCCAGCAGTCTCCCACACCTATAAAGGGAAATTTCTATTGCCACTAAGTGCATCTGCATCAGTCCTGTTTGTGGCATATCTGTCAGCCACTTTCTGACACTGAAACTGTGTAGTGTAATACAGTGGGCCTGATTTTCCCAGCAGTCTCCCACACCTATAAAGGGAAATTTCTATTGCCACTAAGGGCATCTGCATCAGTCCTGTTTGTGGCATATCTGTCAGCCACTTTCTGACACTGAAACTGTGTAGTGTAATACAGTAGGCCTGATTTTAACAGCAGTCTCCCACACCTATAAAATGAAATTTCTATTGCTACTAAGGGCATCTGCGTCAGTCCTGTTAGTGGCATATCTGTCAGCCACTTTCTGACACTGAAACTGTGTAGTGTAATACAGTGGGCCTGATTTTCCCAGCAGTCTCCCACACCTATAAAGGGAAATTTCTATTGCCACTAAGGGTATCTGCATCAGTCCTGTTTGTGGCATGTCTGTCAGCCACTGTCTGACACTGAAACTGTATAGTGTAATACAGTGGGCCTGATTTTCCCAGCAGTCTCCCACCCACACCTATTAAGGGAAATTTCTATTGCGACTAAGGGCATCTGCGTCAGTCCTGTTTGTGGCATATCTGTCAGCCACTTTCTGACACTGAAACTGTGTAGTGTAATACAGTGGGACAGATTTGTCAAACAGTCTCCCACACTTATAAAGGGAGATTTAAATTCACAACAAGTTTACGTACACCTTCTACCTGGTTTTACAGTACCATATAACGGTTGTTAGTTTGGTTACATTTTTCCAAGAATGAGGAAGTCTGGTGGAAGAGGTCGTGGATATGGGCGGTCATTGCCAGCTGGTAATGATGGTAGTGGTGGTGGAGCATCAGGTGGTCGTGGGAAAAGCAAAATAGCACCTAAGTCTCGAGTTGTTGAGCCAGCATCATCATCTGGCTACACAAGGCCTCGAACGCTCCCTTTTCTGGGAGTAGGAAAACCGCTTTTAAAGCCGGAGCAGCAGGAAAAAGTTTTGGCTTTCCTTGCTGACTCTGCCTCTAGCTCTTTCGCCTCCTCTTCGGAAAGTGCAAAATTTAAAAGCAGCGCGTCGTCAGTGGATGCTCCCGGTCAGGAACAAGTCGCTTCCTTGTGTCCTTCACCCAGAATAACAGTGAAGGATGCGTCAGGCGACACAACAGGTTACTCCATGGAGCTCTTTACACATACTGTGCCTGGGTTAGAAAGGGAAATTGTTAACAGGCCATGCCCATTACAAGATGAATCGGACATGGAGTGCACAGATGCACAGCCACAGCTAGATTATTATGCTGTTCCATTGACTCAGATCACAACATTGCCCTCGCAGTGTACTGAGCCACAATCTGATGATACTATGGTGCCCCGTCCCGAACGCTAAAGCACCGGCTTACACGGTGACACAGAGGAAGGTGCACAGGACATAGAAGAGGAGGTGATAGATGACCCAGTTGTTGACCCCGATTGGCAGCCATTGGGGGAACAGGGTGCCGCTGGCAGTAGCTCTGAAGCGGAGGAGGAGGAGCCGCAGCAGGCATCAACATCGCAATAGCTTTCATCTGGCAGGCCCGTATCTGGCCAAAAACGTGTGTCAAAACCAAAAACAGTTGTAGGACAACATGGCCATCCGGTTAAAGTAGCACAGTGTGCAATGCCTGAAAAAGTATTCGATAGTAGAAAGAGTGCAGTCTGGCAATTTTTTAACCAAGATCCGAATGATCAGTGCAAAGTGATCTGTAAGAAATGCTCAAGGACCTTTAGCAGAGGTCAGAATGTCAAAAATTTAAATACAACTTGCATGCGTAGACATTTAACCACCATGCACTTGCAAGCCCGGACTAACTAACAAACGTCCCATAACGTTGTTGCACCCGCTCACAATGAAGCTAGTCAGCAACGCTACATTCCTTCCCTCACTGTAAGCCCACCGTTTACGACACCACCTGCAGCAAATGTGGAGGTATCGTCACAAGGCCAAAGCAGTCAGGGAATCACCAGGTTCTTGGTAGGAAACACTGTATGTAGGCCAACAGCAAGAATACCATCACCAACCCTCTCTCAGTCTGCCATGTCCACCATATGCAGCTCTCCAGTCCAGCTCACCCTACAAGAGACTCTCGTTAGGAAAAGGAAGTACTCGTCCTCTCATCCGCGTACACAGGGTTTGAACGCCCACATTGCTAGACTAATCTCATTAGAGATGATGCCCTACTGGTTGGTTGAAAGCAAAGCTTTCAAAGCCCTGATGGCCTACGCAGTACCATGCTATGACCTACCCAGTCGAAACTTCTTTGCGAGAAAAGCCATCCCAGCCCTCCACCAGCATGTCAAAGACCGCATTGTCCATGCACTCAGGCAATCTGTCAGTAGAAAGGTGCACTTCACAACAGATGCATGGACCGATAGGCATAGCCAGGGACGTTACGTGTCCATCATGGCACACTGGGTTAATGTGGTGGATGCAGGGTCCACAGGGGATAGCCATATTGGGACAGTAGCCCACGGTCTAGGAAACAGTTGGCTGTAGGCGTTCGACACCCCTCCTCCTCATCCTCCAGGAGAAGCGAGAGCTCATCCACAGACCACAGTCGCATGACCAATCCATCCGCAGCTGCCAGTGTTGCACACGAGGTGTCCCATTATGGAACAGCTAGTAGTAAGCGTCAGCAGGCTGTGTTGGAAATGAAGTGTTTGGGCGACAACAGACACACCGCAGAAGTTCTGTCTGAGTTCTTGCAGCAAGAAACTCAGTCATGGCTGGGCAATGTACATCTTGAGGCAGGCAAGGTAGTCAGTGATTACAGAAGGAATTTTATGTCTGCCATAGCCCTTTCACAACTGAAGCACATTCCTTGCCTGGCTCACACCTTAAACCTGGTGGTGCAGTGCTTCCTGAAAAGTTATCTGGGGTTACCCAACCTGCTCCTCAAAGTGCGCAGACTTTGCTCGCATATCCGCTGTTCGCCCGTACACTCCAGCCGTATGCAGAACTATCAGCGTTCTTTGAACCTTCCTCAGCATCGCCTAATCATCGACGTTGCAACAAGGTGGATCTCCACCCTGCACATGCTTCAGAGAGTGTGCGAACAGAGGCGTGCTGTTATGTATTTGTGGGAGGATACATGGGCAGGCAGTTGGATGGCAGACATGGAGTTGTCAGGTGTGCAGTGGTCGAAGCTACAAGACCTGTGTCAAGTCCTTCAGTGTTTTGAAGAATGCAAACGCCTGGTTAGTGCAGACGACGCCATCATAAGCATTAGCATCCCCCTAATGCGTCTGCTGATGCAAAGTTTTTGAGGGAGACAAGTGATGTTGATTTGCCAGAAAGTGCTCCTCAACCCAGCACAAGCAGTGAATTGACACCTGGAACATTGGCCCACATGGCGGATTATGCCTTGCGTATCCTAAAAAGGGACCCCCGCATTATCAAAATGATGACCGATGACGATTACTGGTTGGCCTGCCTCGTGGATCCACGCTATAAAGGGAAATTGCAAAATATCATGCCACATGAGAACCTTGAGCAAATATTGGCTACCAAACAAGCAACTCTTGTAGACCGTTTCGTTCAGGCATTCCCAGTACACAGCGTCGGTGATGGTTCTCACACGAGCTGCAGGGGGCAACATGGCAGAGGTGTTAGAGGTGCACAAATCAGAAGTGGCGTCTGACAGAGGGGTTTTATGACCAGGTTGTGGAGTGATTTCGCAATGACCGCAGACACGACAGGTACTGCAGCATCAATTCAAAGTGACAGGAGACGACATTTGTCCAGTATGGTTACTAACTATTTTTTCTCCCTTATCGATGTTCTCCCTCACACGTCATTCCCATTTGATTACTGGGCATCCAAAACAGACACCTGGCCTGAATTGGCAGAATATGCATTACAGGAGCTTGCTTGCCCAGCTGCTAGTGTGCTATCAGAAAGAGTATTCAGTGCTGCTGGTTCAATACTGACCGAAAAAAGGACTCGTCTGGCTACCCAAAATGTTGATGATCTAACCTTCATTAAAATGAACCAATCATGGATTTCTAATTATTTTGCCCCACCTTTCCCTGCTGACACCTAGCTTTCCTGTAAAAAGGTCTTGCTTTTGGACTCGTCTTACTGACTGCTCCAATTTCTCCATTTGCAGCTGCTGTATGTCCACCATAGGCCATTTTTACACCTCCCTAAATGGGCTGACTGCCCCCACGGGGCCGTGGTCACCAGTCACCAGTTGGCGCAAGCACCCGTGCGAGTGCTGTTTGGCTGAACAGGTGGGTGTGCCCACTTTTGGGCGACGGCCCTGGCACTGGGTCCCTCATAGTACAATGAAGTGTCTCTGCCAGTGGTGGTGCACACCCAACGTCAGACACACCATCGTAACATGAGGGGCCCTTGGCCAGTACCGCCGCCCACGAGAGAGTGTTCCCCCCCAGCTCCAACAGTGCTCTACCACTTGCAAAATTACCTCTCACTGCTCCACCACTGTTTAGTCTGTGCTGTTAAATCCTTCAATGGCACTGCCAATACCAATTTGTTGACATGATTGATGCTAGTAAAAATATTCAGGGGCCCTGTCCTACATTTACACCAGTTAATACTTTGCGCCAACTACCACTGTCTGCAAGTCAGCAGAGGAGCCCACCCCTGTACCTAGGTATGCCACCTGTTTATTTGTGAAATTTTTTTTTTGCCAGACATTAACCTCTCTTTATTATTTTGGCCTACTAACTGTGTCAGACACTCCTTACAGTTGTCCTCCACTGAACAAAGCTAGGCCGCCTGCGTACTCCTGTAACCTATTTTTAACTGCATTTTGCCTATTACTTTTTTGGCCCTACTAACTGTGTCTGCCCCTCATTGCAATCGTCCTCCGCTGAACACACCAATGCTGCCTGTGCACCCCTGTAGCCTATTTTAAACTGCATAGAGCCAACTTTTTTATTTTAGGCCTAGTAAGTCTGTCTGCGGTCCCTCCTTGCAATCGTCCTCCGCTGACCAAACCAATGCTGCCTGTGTACCCCTGTAACCTATTTAAAATTGCATAGAGCCTACTTTTTTATTTTAGGCCTAGTAAGTCTGTCTGCGGTCCCTCCTTGCAATCGTCCTCCGCTGACCAAACTAATGCTGCCTGTGTACCCCTGTAACCTATTTAAAACTGCATAGAGCCAACTTTTTTATTTTAGGCCTAGTAAGTCTGTCTGCGGTCCCTCCTTGCAATCGTCCTCCGCTGACCAAACCAATGCTGCCTGTGTACCCCTGTAACCTATTTTAAACTGCATAGAGCCAACTCTTTTATTTTAGGCCTAGTAAGTCTGTCTGCGGTCCCTCCTTGCAATCTTCTTCCGCTGACCAAACCAATGCTGCCTGTGTACCCCTGTAACCTATTTTAAACTGCATAGAGCCAACTTTTTTATTTTAGGCCTAGTAAGTCTGTCTGCGGTCCCTCCTTGCAATCGTCCTCCGCTGACCAAACCAATGCTGCCTGTGTACCCCTGTAACCTATTTAAAACTGCATAGAGCCTACTTTTTTATTTTAGGCCTACTAAGTCTGTGCCACTCCTTCCAATTGTCCTCCGCTGACCACACCAATGCTGCCTGTGTACCCCTGTAACCTATTTTAAACTGCATAGAGCCAACTTTTTTATTTTAGGCCTAGTAAGTCTGTCTGCGGTCCCTCCTTGCAATTGTCCTTCGCTGACCAAACCAATGCTGCCTGTGTACCCCTGTAACCTATTTTAAACTGCATAGAGCCTACTTTTGTATTTTAGGCCTAGTAAGTCTGCACCACTCCTTCCAATTGTCCTCCGCTGACCACACCAATGCTGCCTGTGTACCCCTGTAACCTTTTTTAAACTGCATTGAGCCAACTTTTTTGGTTAAGGCCTACTACCTGTGTCTGTCTGCGCCACTCAATACAGCTGTCCTCCTCTGAAAAAAGCTGAGCTTCAATTGTCAGGTTTTCAGCCTATAGGAATTTGAAAACTGCATTGGGGCTACTAGTTTGGTTGGGCCTACTAACGGTGTCTGCCGCTCCTTGGTGTTCTCCTGGTTTTTTATCCTGAGCTTCTATCTTCAGGCTTTTGGCCTGTATTTAGAATATTAAACTGCATTTAGGCTACTAGTTTGGTTGGGCCAACTTACGGTGTCTGCCGCTCCTTGGTGTTCTCCTGTTTTTTTTTCCTGAGCTTCAATCTTCAGGCTTTCGGCCTATATTTTTACTATGAAACTACATTTAGGCTACTAGTTTAGTTGGGCCTACTAACGGTGTTTGCCGCTCCTTGGTGTTGTCCTCCAAGGAAAAAAGCTGAGCTTCAATCTTCAGGCTTTCGGCCTATATCAGATATTAAACTGCATTTGGCCTTCTAGTTTGGTTGGGGCCTACTAACGGTGTCTGCCGCTCCTTGGTGTTGTCCTCCAGGGAAAAAAGCTGAGCTTCAATCTTCAGGCTTTCGGCCTATATCAGATATTAAACTGCATTTGGCATACTAGTTTGGTTGGGCCCTACTAACGGTGTCTGCCGCTCCTTGGTGTTGTCCTCCACTGAACAAAGCTGAGCTTCAATCTTCAGGCTTTCGGCCTATATTTACAAATTTTAAACTGCATTTGGCCTACTAGTTGGTTGGGCCCTACTAACGGTGTCTGCCGCTGCTTGGTGTTGTCCTCCACGGAAAAAAGCTGAGCTTCAATCTTCAGGCTTTCGGACTATATTTTTAATATGAAACTGCATTTGGCCTACTAGTTTGGTTGGGCCCTACTAATGGTGTCTGCCGCTCCTTGGTGTTGTCCTCCACTGAACAAAGCTGAGCTTCAATCTTCAGGCTTTCGGCCTATATTTACAAATTTTAAACTGCATTTGGCCTACTAGTTTGGTTGGGCCCTACTAACGGTGTCTGCTGCTCCTTGGTGTTCTCCTCCACTGAACAAAGCTGAGCTTCAATCTTCAGGCTTTCGCCTTATATTTTTAATATGAAACTGCATTTGGCCTACTAGTTTGGTTGGGCCCTATTAACGGTGTCTGCCTCTCCTTGGTGTTGTCCTCCAAGGAAAAAAGCTGATCTTCAATCTTCAGGCTTTCGGACTATATCAGATATTAAACTGCATTTGGCCTACTAGTTTGGTTGTGCCCTACTAACGGTGCCTGCCGCTCCTTGGTGTTCTCCTCCACTGAGCAAAACTGAGCTTCAATCTTCAGGCTTTCGGCCTATATTTACAAATTTTAAACTGCATATGGCCTACTAGTTTGGTTGGGCCCTACTAACGGTGTCTGCCGCTGATGGTGTTGTCCTCCACGGAAAAAAAGCTGAGCTTCAATCTTCAGGCTTTCGGCCTATATTTTTAATATGAAACTGCATTTGGCCTACTAGTTTGGTTGGGCCCTACTAACGGTGTCTGCTGCTCC
Organism: Ranitomeya variabilis; assembly: GCF_051348905.1. Taxonomy (NCBI): domain Eukaryota; kingdom Metazoa; phylum Chordata; class Amphibia; order Anura; family Dendrobatidae; genus Ranitomeya; species Ranitomeya variabilis. The sequence goes on from NC_135233.1 coordinate 652,418,191, forward strand.
TTGGTGTTCTCTTCCACTGAACAAAGCTGAGCTTCAATCTTCAGGCTTTCGGCTTATATTTTTAATATGAAACTGCATTTGGCCTACTAGTTTGGTTGGGCCCTACTAACGGTGTCTGCTGCTGCTGCTTGGTGTTGTCCTCCACGGAAAAAAGCTGAGCTTCAATCTTCAGGCTTTCGGACTATATTTTTAATATGAAGCTGCATTTGGCCTACTAGTTTGGTTGGGCCCTACTAATGGTGTCTGCCGCTCCTTGGTGTTGTCATCCACTGAACAAAGCTGAGCTTCAATCTTCAGGCTTTCGGCCTATATTTACAAATTTTAAACTGCAATTGGCCTACTAGTTTGGTTGGGCCCTACTAACGGTGTCTGCTGCTCCGTGGTGTTCTCCTCCAATGAACAAAGCTGAGCTTCAATCTTCAGGCTTTCGGCTTATATTTTTAATATGAAACTGCATTTGGCCTACTACTTTGGTTGGGCCCTACTAACGGTGTCTGCCGCTCCTTGGTGTTGTCCTCCAAGGAAAAAAACTGAGCTTCAATCTTCAGGCTTTCGGCCTATATCAGATATTAAAGTGCATTTGGCCTACTAGTTTGGTTGGGGCCTACTAACGGTGTCTGCCGCTCCTTGGTGTTGTCCTCCAAGGAACAAAGCTGAGCTTCAATTTTCAGGCTTTCAGCCTATATCAGATATTAAACTGCATTTGGCCAACTAGTTTGGTTGGGCCCTACTAATGGTGTCTGCCGCTCTTTGGTGTTCTCCTCCACTGAACAAAGCAGTGCCGCCTGTTTACTCCTGTTACCAATTTTGAACTGCATTTGGCCCACTTTATTATTTGGGTCTACTAACTGTGTCTGCCTCTCATTACAGTTGTCCTCCACTGAACAAAGCAATGCCGCCTGGTTAGTCCTGTTACCAATTTTGAACTGCATTTAGCCCACTTTATTATTTGGGCCTATATCTGTGTTTCCTCCTCATCCTGCCCATTGCTCAGCCAGTGCTACATGAGTCTGCTGGTATATTGACCCAGACCACTACATTCCCCTTGCACTCTACACAGCCAGAATCTGACCCTGCTGAAAGTCAGGTTCCCCTTCCCGCATACTATACCACCTTACACGGGGACAAAGAGGAAGGCGCAGATGAAAGTGCAGGTTCCTTCATCAGGTGGGGAGGGCATACTCGTTGGCAACGTCACTGTCACAGGGCCCCTCATAGTACGCAAAAGTGTCTCTGCCGGTGGGAGGTGCCCCCACCATCAAACACAACACCGTACTTTGAGGGGCCCTTTACCAGTGCCAATGCGAACGAGTGCCCCCCCTGCTTGCTCAGGATCACAGCACTTGCAAAGTTGAAATACTGACCTCTCCCTGCTCCACCGCCGTGATGTAGTCCGCATTTCCTTGGCCCACGAAAAACTTGAGCCAGCCCTACCCCCCCACAACTTTAGCCAAATGACCCCCAATTTTCAATGCCTAACTATTATTATAAGGTAAATTAAGATTCACAAGCTTAAGTGACACGAATTTATCTTTTTTACATTAAAATGGGCACTGTAGGTGTTTTCCTGTCCTCCACTCACTGCCGACTTTGCTTCCCCATTGACTTACATTGGGTTTCGTGTTTCGGTCGATCCCCGACTTTGCGCGATAATCGGCCGATTTCACTCGACTCGACTTTTGACAAACTCAGGTTTCGCGAAACCCGACTCGATCCTAAAAAAGTAAAAGTCGCTCAACCCTAATGGACAGCACACAGATGTTTAAAACAAATGTGTGAATATAGTCTAAGACTGATTTCAAATATACTGTATCTGATGCATTAGGTTCAGTTTTTAAGCCTGAAACAACTTAGATCAAACTTGATGCAAAAATGCAAGAATTACCATCAGGCAGTTTCACCATTTACCCCTAGGTGTAGGCAGTACCTGTATCTCTACATCAAGTTAAACTTTGTGATCCAGCCACCAGAAAGGTGTCTGCACTTGTTGTGTTCTGACAGGGTGGAACAATCCCAAAGAATTCCATCCAGCATTTTAGTTAAAAGTCAGATGTAGACTTCAACACAATGCTGGATGCACATGCATTAGGTCTGAGATTGTAAGGCAACACTAATGAAACTTTGGGATCTAGTTCTGTTTGTTAAGAACTTATTCAGGTTTTTGCTTTTTCTGTTATTTAAAGAAATATTGCGGTATTGTAAAGTGGCGCAGGGCAGTAGCCGTGAGCGAGTTACTTGTCTGTTGCTCTCCAGCACGTTACATAAAAGTGGGGGTCCTGGCTGGGTGTGTGGACTTGTGCTGTGAGGATGTTACACCCGTGCTGGCTGTATGCTACTGATTTTGCTGGTTTGTCAGGTCCAGGTGTTAAACAGTTCAATGAGGGAGAACACCATTCAAAAATATTTTTTTACTGAACCGGAACTTGGTAGGGAATATATACAAGAAATAATGGTTACACAGTCTTGTGAATATTTCCTTTACAACCCAAAGCATTTTCCACATATTTTCAATACCTTCTTTTCTCTATTGTGCTCTCTCTTCACCTTTCCTCTTTATTCTTTCTATTGTTCCTCTGTTTCCACTGTTTCTCACTACTTCACCACAACCATGCTGACACTACAGTCCTGCTTAGTCATGCACTTGTCTCGCAGTTTCGTGTCTTCTTTCCCTAGGGGCTCATACTCATTTGCAAGAATAACGGACGAGTGCTATCCGATAAAAAATCGGATTGCACTCTGACCAATGTTATTCAATGAGTTACATCTCATCTGCGATTTTTTTTCTCGGCTGAAATCGGACTGAGAAAAAAATCGCAGCATGCTGTGATTTTCTGCGTATCTTGGACGATACTCGCCAATGCAAGTCAATGGATGCGAGAAAAAAACGCACAGCACTCGCACCATGCGAGTGCTGTCCGTTTTTTACACACTGGTGTCCTTTGAAAAGCCGGTAATTCATGTGCGGTGTACAGTAAAATCGCACTGACAGGTTATAATAGAAAAGAGAATAGAAATATACATATAGAATGCATATATATATACATGTCAGTAACACACATATATGTATTTATATTGAACTGAAAGATAGAATAAAAGCCGGTAATTCATCTGCCAGCTTCTGTAAAACACAGCAGGATCCGACAGGATAGAAGAGATGGATTACATACAGGAAATACATATAGAATAGGTAGATATATAGATGTCAGTGACAAATACAATTAGTACAGTGTGTGAAAATTACTGGACATGTATTTAATTCATAAACGATTATTTATTGGAAAAAAATGGCGTGGGCTCCCACGCAATTTTCGGAACCAGCAGAGGGAAAGCCAGCAACTGGGGGCAGATGTTTATAGCCTGGGAAGGGGTTAATACCCATGGAGCTTCCCAGGCTATTAATATAAGCTCACAGCTGTATACTTAGCCTTTACTGGCTATTAAAATGGGGGACCCCATAATTAAAAATGAAGTGGGGTTCCCTCATAATTAATAACCAGCAAAGGCTATGCAGACAGCTGTGGGCTGATATTAATAGGCTAGGAAGGGGCCATGGATATTGGCTCCCCTGGCTAAAAAACATCAGCACTCAGCCACCCCAGAAAAGGCAGATCTCTAAGATGTGCCAATTTCAGCACTTAGTCTTGCTCTTCCCACTTGCCCTGTAGCGGTGGCAAGTGGGGTAATAGTTGCAGGGTTGATTTCACTTTTGTATTGAGAGGTGACATCAAGCCCACGGCTTAGTAATGGAGAGGTGTCAATAAGACACCTCTCCATTACTAATCCTATAGTTGGTATATGTTAAATAAAGACACAGCCAGAATAAAGTCTTTTAATGAAATAAAACACTGAACACAGTTTCTCATCTTTATTATACAGCTAATCCATGCAACGCCCTCGATCTCCTGTAATAAAAAAAAATAACAAACCAACAATATACCCATACCTGTCCATCACTGGGTCCCACATCGTAATCCATATCTGGGGTATATACAGTTTTCAACCAGGACGGTGCCAAGATGCGACTGCCCCAGCTGAAAACCACTAATGAATGAGGAGATGCTGCCAGCGCAGCTTCAGTGACTAGCGGTTCCGTCATTGAAGCTGTGCTGCCTCACAGCCTGACCTGCGCTGAACTCTGGAGCGTGGGAAAATGAACAGCAGCTATCAGATCTCTATACAAATTGATAGCTGCTACTACACACGTGTAGTGGGCGTAATTTTCAAATTGCCTTTTTTTTACTCACTCAATTCAGTGAAAGGGATTAAGTGCACAGTAAACATGCGATTATGCTGCAGTGCAGGTGCCACGGCTGGAAGCATTTTTTTTTAATTCAGTATGTGGTGGTATTTATTATGCAAACTAGGGGGCAGGTCAGTGCGAAATCAGTGACCTGTCAGCAGTCTGCATTATGAATATATAATCAGAGCACCACATACCCCAACCCCACCTTAGGGCACGAGAATCTCAATAACACAAAACTGAAAATAAAGATTAAGAAATGACCACAAGACAGATTTCATCAACCAATGTATAATTTTATTCAGTATAACGGCGCTGACCTGACACTGTGTGTACTTTATTATGCACAATTCTGCTGACAGGTTCCCTTTAAGAGTGCAATTTCGCCGGTAAGGCTGACACTGTAGAACTCTCGCTCTGGACACATTACTCATCTCAAGTCCTGTGTAGGCCCATTACCTTTGACAGTTATAAACTCTGGGCCTTGTGGCTAGGCATCCTCTCCCAGGACCCATTACACCATTCTGTCCCTTCTGCTCTGGAATCTAGATATCTGTTTCCTTTCAGTCTCCTCTCGCTTCGGGACACCCAAAATGCACTTTACACCCAAAACCTCTTTCTATGCTCTCCAGGCTCTATCTGACTTTTGATAGGAAAACCATAACTTTCCCTTCAACTTAGCCCCTACTACTCAGGGCTAATCCCAAACATTAACTTTCACTTTCAGTTTTGTCAAACTACACACTTTACTAATCCTACTTACACCTTAAAAAATAAACAATGGACTAAAGAAAAACGGTTATTTCAGTTAATGTTCCAAAAAGCAGACTGACTAGTCACACCTGTATAAGTGGTGATTATTATAATTATTTATTACCTTGTAAGTGGCTGCGAAAACAGAAAAGATTTACTGCAAGCCTCCTAGTAACCCCTGCAAAACTGTTTTATCCGCTAAACTCAATGTTTAATTGATGTGGAATCCACATTTCACTTTCACCTTTCAATCCTGCACAAACACCTTTTCAACATTTTTTACAATTTGTAAAAAAATGCCATAAATATGCACTTTTTCATAGTATTTTTTTAAAAATGTTTTATTACCTTTTATGGTTACATGTATAAAATGTGTGGGTTTTTTTACATTTTCATATCCTAAAGAAAATCATATGTTAAAAAATTCCAAAAAACGTACCCAGAGAACTCTGTGTTTTAAAAAGCAAAACACACCATTATGCCAGCAAAATTCCATAAAACAATATTATGACCATTTTAAAATGGTTTCATAGAGCACTGTGGAGATGATGTAATATTTAGCAATATACAAAAGTAATCTTAGAAACTGTAATTAAGACACCATTGAAAAAGTCCTTGTAAAACAGCAATTTTAGAAAAACACTTTTTTTTTACAAAGTTTTAATTTTCTTTTCATTCTTGGTCAAAAATATTTTAGATAAATTATATTTTAAATCCCATAACACACAGCGTATTATTATTATACATTTTTATAGCGCCATTTATTCCATGGCGCTTTACATGTGAACAGGGCAAATATAGTCAAGTACAATAAACATGAGTAAAACAAGGCACACACAAGTAAAGGGGCAGAGAGGACCCTGCCTGTGAGGGCTCACAGTCTGCAGGGGATGGGTGAGGATACACTAGGAGAGGGTGGAGTTAGTCATGCGGCGGTTCAGCAGACAGAGGATCACTGCAAGTTGTAGGCTTGTAGGAAGAGATGGGTCTTCAGGTTCCTTTTGAAGGTTCCGTGGTAGGAGAGAGCCTGATAATAATGATAATAATAATCTTTATTTTTATATAGCGCTAACATATTCCGCAGTGCTTTACAGTTTTGCACACATTTTCATCGCTGTCCCCAATGGGGCTCACAATTTAGAATCCCTATCAGAATCTCTTTTGATGTGTTGGGGTAGAGAGTTCCAGAGTATAGGGGATGCACGGGAGAAGTCTTGTATGTGGTTGTGGGAGGAAAAGATGAGAGAGAAGTAGAGAAGGAGATCATGAGAGGATCGAAGGCTGCATGTAGATAGGTACCGGGAGACCATGTCACAGATGTATGGAGGAGACAGGATGCAAATGGCTTTGTTTGTCATTGTTAGTGTTTTGAACTGTAGCCTCTGTGCAATAGGAAGCCGATGAAGGGCCTGGCAGAGAGGAGAGGTTGGGGAATAATGGGGAGACAGGTGGATTAGTCACAGCAGAGTTTAGGATGGATTGGAGTGGTGCCAGAGTACTAGAGGGGAGGCCAGAGTGTAGGAGGTTGCAGTAGTTGAGGCGGGAGATGATAAGGGCATGCACTAGTGTTTTTGTGGTTTCATGGTCAAGGAATGCATGGATCCGAGAAATGTTTTTGAGTTGGAATAGGCAGGAGGAGGCAAGGGCTTGGATATATGTCTTGAAAGAGAGGGCAGAGTCAAGGATCACCCCGAGGCACCGAGCGTGTGGGACTGGGGAAAGTGAGCAGCCATTGAAAATGATGGATAGGTCGGGTGGAGGGGTAGAGTGAAGTGGGGGAAAGATGATGAATTCTGTTTTGTCCATGTTCAGCAGAAAAGAAAGATGAAATAGCAAACAGATATTGTGGGATTTTGGTTAGGAAGGAAATGAGGTCAGGTCCAGATAGGTAGATCTGCATGTCATCAGCGTAGAGATGATATTGTAAACCATGGGATTCTATGAGCTGTCCCAGGTCGAAGGTGTAGATGTAGAAGAATAGCGGTCCTAGAACTGAGCCTTGGGGAACACAGACAGACGGGATGAGATGAGGAGGTGGTGTGGGAGAGGGAGACACTGAATGTCCGGTCTGTTAGATAGGATGAGATCCAGGATAGGGCCAAGTCTGTGATGCCAATAGATGATAGAATCTGTAACAGGAGGGAATGATCCACAGTGTCAAAGGCAGAAGATAGGTCCAGGAGGAGGAAGACAGAGTAGTGTGGCTTGTTCTTGGCGGTAAGTAGGTCGTTGGTCACTTTAGTTAGGGCAGTTTCAGTTGAGTGATGTGGTCGGAAGCCAGATTGTAACTGGTCAAAGAGGGAGCAGGAGAAGAGGTGGGAGGACTGTTCAAGTTGGACATGCTGTTCCAGTAGTTTTGAGGTATAAGGGAGAAGGGATATCGGGCGATAGCTGGACACAGAGGATGGGTCGAGGGAGGGTTTTTTGAGGATAGGTGTGATTGATGCATGTTTGAAGGATGAGGGGATGACACCGTTTGTAAGTGAGAGATTGAAGAGCTTTCTTAGGGTTGAGATGAAGACTTTGGCGAGGTTAGGGATGAGGTGGGACGGGAGCAGGTCAAGCGTGCAAGTGGTGAGATGTGATCTTGACAAAAGGGTGGAGAGCTGATCGTCTGTCATGGTGGAGAAGCTGGCTTTGGAAGAACAGAGCTGAGCAGTCAAGAAGAGGGACATTGGGGTCTGCGGGCCAAAGCTTTGTCTGATGTTATCTATCTTCTGCTTAAATAAAGAGGCAAAGTGTTCAGCAGAAATGAGAGGAGAGGGAGGAGATGCTGGGGGACGGAGTAGAGAATTGAAAGTGTTGAAGAGCTGTTTAGGGTTGTGAGTCAGGGAGGATATGAGAGATGAGAAGTAGGTTTGTTTTGCGGCAGTGAGAGTGGACCTGAAGATGGTGAGGGACTGCTTGTATGCGATAAAGTGCTCAGCAGAACAAAATCTCTTCCATCTCCGCTTAGCGACCCTGGAAGCCCGTCTCAGTCCTTTGATCAGGCTGGTCAGCCAGGGCTGCCTGTTGATTGTATGAGTTTTGCTATGCGTGAGGGGGCAGCTGAATCAAGTGTAGCTGTTATTGTGTTATAAAATGTGGAAGCAGCATCTGTGTCATGGAAGGAAGCTATAGTGAAAATAAATGAAACCTGGCACTCAACTGAAGGTGAATCTCCTTTTATTTGGCAAAGGAGAATTTAAACGTTTCAGCCTTTTGGCCTTCCTCGGTAACCTATTTATCAAGATGTAGCAGGAATGCTAATGAACCATGTTGTGGAGCTGTGTAACGCCTATAGTCAAATTAAATAGAAATGTAAAAGGTGTCCGGATTGCAGACAGCAGCCTGTGTAGCTTCCAGTATCCGGCTCGTGCCCCAGCGGCGCGGTGTCCACCGAACATTATAGTAGTTTTCTATTCATTTACCTTCCAGTCAATTCCAGTCCAATTCTAGTCTAATTCAGAGTAATTAGAAATCTGTGCTTTGAAAGATGTAATTTGAAAGATGGTCAAACACATCTGGTCAGACTCATGGCTTTGAATTTATGTGCACCTAAGGGCTCACAGCAGAGAGGGGATGTGGGCGTGTGTGTCCAGAGAACATGTTCACAGTTAAGCCAGGTCATGAACAGGGGAGGGGTTAGATTGACCATTCAGGTATGCAAGGGAGATGCAAGAGGAATGAAGTACATATGGATAGAAAATAATGGGCAAGCAAAGCATACCAGGTGGGGATGATATGCACTTCATATAGACAGACAAAGCAGGAAAGTTGAGTGGATGAGCATACCAGGTGGGGATTATATGCACTTCATATAGACAGTGTCGGGACCACACTCAGTCGGAGCAGCCTTTGGAAGTGGGGAATCACCAGAAATAATACACAAGACACGTCTCGTATAGTATATCACTGGGAAGCCTCTGAAGCACGCCTGCCTTCAAGGTGCTATCCCCTCTTTATATAGTTGTACAGGTAGTTTCAGTGGTTATACAAGTTTTGCTTGTTTAAACAAAGAGAGAAAAGAGAAGACAAAAAAAACAGTTTCGGCTATGTGATAGTTTCACAACAAACAAAACAGTACAGTTTCGCCTAAGTGGCAGTTTCACAAACAAAAAATAGGATTTCACACTATAGCTAAAATGTCCTTGAATGGACAGGTCAATATTGATCACAAATTCTTTTTGGTTCATTGAGGTAACCATTTTTGTTCCGCTCTTCACAATCCCCCCTTTGACATATTCCATTCAAAACCTTGTCATATAGACGATTATTTTAGTCATTCTTTTTGTGATATCACAAAAAAACCTTTATATTCTCGCATCCATTACACAAAATTTATTTGTGCATACCGAGATACCCTTGAGTACAACCTTGAATAATACATATATAATTACAATAACTATAACTGTATGTATTAGGCTTTGCATAATCCCGGTAACCCACCCACCGATCCCCCTGAACCAATTGGCCGGGTTAAGAAAAGAAAAGGTATCTGACCACCAGCTATCCTTATTTTGGTCATTGTCTTTGTCATACTGATCCCTAGTCATTGTACGTCTAATTTAAATCTCATACTCATAGTACTATTCGGGTCTATATAATGACATCAGGTGGGTCCGATGATTTGACACATACCCCCTTGTGAGGCAGTTAGGTAATCCAATACCAGGGTATGTTGGTTAGTGACTATTATAAGCTGATTCTGTACAGCTATACTAGTATTTAATATGTCCAATATATCCCAAATCTGGTCATCTAGATAATCCGTGGCTCTAACTAATTTATCCCACATCTGTGTTAACATAGGATAAATAAAAATGGTACTAGCAATTTTGTTGGGAATTCCCATTTGTACTATATGTGGCCTCCCCGAGGGACGTGGTGAGTTATCTGCAGCTCTTTTATACAGTGTGTGCTTGGGCACGGCTTGCATATTCACTTGTTTGTTCGAAATTATGAAAGTAGCCGGGGTTAGGCGTCCTAATGTACAAGTACCCTTTATACCTACGGGAAGCCATTTATATGCTCCTTCTCCGCATATCCAAAATGTACCCTCAGGCAGATCCCACAAAGCTGAGTGCTGCAATACCAATCTGTGAGCAGCCAAATCCACAAAACTAGATACATTCTGAAGCATACACCAAGAGGGTTTTTGTCCCAAGGGGCTACAGTACCCGGCTGCGGGATTCCCACATACACGCATTCCGTTGACATACTCATCGGATTCATTACAAACCAGGTTCCCCGGCTTACTTGTACAACTGTTTGCATCACCTTCTGGGAACAACTCGGAATGTTCCCATTTTCTATTATGTATGTACCTTTCCAATACTGTAGGTTTGAAAGCATCAGAGGAAGGGGTGGTTGTACTGAAACTGAGCTGTAGATTTTCAGTGGGGACCTGTCCTAAATCAGTTAATCCAGTCTTATTCCTAGGTACCCATGCTCCTCCTCTGAGTGCTAAATATTGTAAGTTGCCTATTTTTCCTGTAAGATTGCCCTGCCACCAAGGAAATTCTACCCATCCCACAACTGGTATGGCGATTGTAGTATTCCATAGTCTAGTATTGCCAGGTTGGTTGTTGGCCAGGTTGTCTGAACAATTAGGCCAAGCGAATATTTCTTCAGCTGACACAGGAACTGCTAGAAAAGGTATACTTGTGGCTGATACTGGTGAATGGGTACAGATCCAACAATCTGCCAGGGGTTGCGTATTATTTAACAAATCATGCACTAATTTTCTATGATGTTGTACGAATCTATTGTTCAAAGGGGCTAGAGAATTCAATCTTTCCCATGCCTCCGTTGAGGTTAACATTATTAACATCAATATCATGAGTCTTATACTGCTTTTTTGCAATGGCTTGCATGTATCCATGATGCCTTTCCTTCAAGCTTGACTGCTGTTGGAGTTGTTAACAGGACTTGGAAAGGTCCGTCAAATCTCGGTTCCAGAGTCTTTCTGGTGTGTCTTTTCACGTAGATTTGATCACCAGGTTCCAACTTGTGGCCTCCTTCGAGATTTTCTGGATCTGGAAGGGAAGCAAAAACTTGCGAATGCACTTTAGTTAAACGTTTTTGTAATTCTTGTACATAAGCAGTTAAAGTCTCAGTATTCAACATCAGTTGTTGTGGAAAATAACAACCCAAATTTGCTGCTCTACCAAAAAGAATCTCATGTGGTGACAGCTTAGCCTTCCCCCCTTGGGGCGTTTCGGATGGAATACAGGGCAAGTGGTAGACACTCGGTCCAAGGCTTTCCTGTTTCTGCCATGGCCTTCTGGATTTTTAATTTTATTGTTCCATTTAATCTTTCCACTTTACCTGAACTCTGTGGGTGATACGAAGTGTGAAACTGGTTTTCTACTCCCAACATTTTCATAACATTCTGGAATATTTCTCCAGTAAAATGGGTACCCCTATCTGACTCGATCACCTCAGGCATGCCGTAACGGGGTATCAGTTCATGTGCTATTTTAATGGCAGTAGTTTTTGCTGAGGCTTTACGAACTGGATAAGCCTCTGGCCACCCTGAGAACATGTCCACACACACAAGCACATATTCGTATCCATTGTACCTAGGAAGCTGGATGTAGTCGATCTGGAGTCTTTGAAAGGGATACAGTGGTCTTACATGATGCTTGGTTGGGGTTTTAATGGTCTGACCTGGATTGTGTGCCAGGCATATAGCGCATGCAGCACACATGTTCCGAGCGAAATTACCAAAGCCTGGAGCCAACCACCTTTCTTTTACCTTGAGCGTCATACCGTTTGCCGATACATGCGTAGGTAGGTGGAGGTCACTCGCCACTGCGGGGTACCAGGCTCTGGGTAAACACAACAAAGTTCCTTTTTTCCATAATCCTTGCTGATCTTCTGCCCCTTTTTTCTGCCACTGCCCTCGTTCTTCGTCGTCTACCTGTTTCTGAGCTTCCTTCAATCTCTCCTCATCATCTTCAGAGCTATCTAGTGTGTGGGCATGATGTAAGGGTTTACGTGCTGCCTGTTTTGCTGCTTTGTCGGCTTTATCGTTACCCCTGGCTTCCTCGGTGTCGAGTCTCACATGTGCAGCTACCTTTATCACCGCTATTTCTTTAGTTTCTTGTGCTGCCTCCAGAATCTGTCTAATGAGGGAGGCATGTTTAACAGGTTGGCCTGAAACAGTCATATAACCTCTGGCTCTCCATATTACGCCAAAATCGAAAATAATGCCATGTGCATATCTAGAATCAGTGTATATGTTTGCTGTCTGATCTTTGGCTATTTTTAGAGCTTCAACTAATGCCGTAAGTTCTGCTTCTTGTGCAGACTGATTAGCAGGGAGAGGTTCTGCTTTCAGCACTTCATGCTGAGTTACTACCGCATAACCTGTATGAAATTGTCCATTCATATCTGCATATCTACTGCCATCTATGAAAAGTTCAAATGTAGCATTACAGAGTGGCTTGTCACGTACATTACGTAAGCCCTGAGTCTCTTGTTCCATTAATTGTACACAATCATGCATTGACTCTGATGGGTCAAAGGAGTTGGAGAGTGCAGTTTCCTCAGGTATGGTACCCCCCTCAGACTCTAAAGGGAGCAAAGACGCGAGATTAAGAGTCTGAACCCTGGCAAAGGAAATGTTGGGCGGCAGTAGTAGGGAACATTGGAGACGGAGGTGTCTGGCCATTGAAATATGTTTAGGTTGGACCTGGTTAAGAATGCCATGTACATCATGAGTGGTCTGAACTAGAAGTGGGTGATCAAGAACAATCTCAGAAGCTTTATCTAATAACAGTGAAATTGCGGCTACTACTCTTACACAAGAAGGTGCGGCTCTAGCTACAGGGTCCAGATGAGCTGATATGTATGCCACAGGTCTCTGTTTGTTTCCATGTTTTTGTGTGAGCACCCCTGTAGCATGTGAGGATATCTCAGCTGCCATCAATTGAAAAGGTTTAGTGTAGTCTGGGAGTCCCAAAGCCGGAGCTGATACCAGTGCTGTTTTCAAAGAGGAAAATGACTGTTTAGCCTCTTCACTGAGTGAATATGGCGTGTTGGCAATACAGTCATATAAAGACTGCATGAGTTGACTTGCATGTATGATCCACTGTCTACAGTGTGAAACAATACCCAGGAAAGCACGCAGCTGTTTGTGATTCCTGGGTTCAAGCATGTTACGTATGGCTTCCGTACGTTGAGGTGTGAGGTGTCTGATGCCCTGTGATATGCAGTGACCTAAGAACACGACTGTTTGTTGACAAGCCTGGAGTTTCTGTCTATTTACTTTACAGCCTTCTTGCGCTAGGAAAATTAAGAAATTAACAGTTGAGGTAACTGCCGTCTGCTCATCAGGGCAACAAATAAGTAAGTCATCTACATACTGTAGAATGACTACTCCTGGTTCTGGGGTGAAATTTTTCAGCACGGTCTGCATTGCTTCAGAGTACAAAGTTGGTGAGTGTACCATACCTTGTGGCAATCTTGTCCATGCTAATTGTTTACCCTTGAATGTAAAGGCAAACAAATGCCAACAGTTCTTATGTAGTGGCACAGAAAAAAATGCGTTTGATAAGTCAATTACCGTAAAATATGCAGCAGTGCTGGGAATTTGAGACAGTAAGGTATGAGGATTCGGTACCACAGGGGTGACCGGTGCCAAAACCTTATTGATTTCCCGTAGGTCGTGCACCATGCGATATTTCACCATAGTTTCTTTGGAGGAAACTTTCTTTTTAACAGGATATAAGGGTGTATTGGCGGGTGACCTGATTTCTACCAAAACACCTTGTAACACATAATCCTGAATTTGTTGAGAAATCGCCAGTTCTTGCTGGGCGCTGATGGGGTATTGCCTAAGCTGAGGTAAAATGGTTCCCGGGGCAGTTTCTAACAGTATAGGAGCTACTGATAAGAATCCTACATCAGTGTCTCCTTTTGCCCATAGGCTGTCAGGAACCCGAGACAAGTCAATTTTTGCTTGTTGAGTGTAAATTTCGGGAAAATCCTCCATTGCCTGTATTCTAACATATTGTTCCAGAGTTTCTGCATCTTCAGGGATGGTCAGCATAACTGTGCCATTTTCTCTAAAATGGATGTTTGCGTGCATTTTACTTAAGACATCAGTACCCAGCAAGCAGGTAGGTGCACCTTTAGCAAATAAAAATTTGGATACAAAGGTTTTAGGGCCAAAGCTCACATTTAAAGGTTTTGTAAAGGGCAACGCCTGAATTTTACCATCATACCCTTCTGCATATGTTACCTTTGAGGATATATTGTCAGGATATGGTAAAAAGTCTTGATTTAAAATGGAGGATGTTGCTCCCGTATCTATCAGAAAAGGTACATTTTTACCCTCAACCTCAACTTGTATTATTGGTCTTCTAGAAGGAAGAGAGACCTGCATAACCTTCAGTCATTCTGAGCTGTCTGTTTGATCAGGCGCTGGGTTATTTATCCTATTTTTGGGTACAAAGGTTCCTGAATCTATATCTGCTTTTCTCTTCCTACATTCCCTTTGGAAATGTCCTGGCTTCTTACAGTAATGACAAGTAAACTTTTGATTAGCAGAGCCAGTATTAGCCTGTGCAATTCTTACTGGCTTAGAATTTTCTCTTAAGTCCATTTCTATCCCTACAGCTTTCTGTCTAGCCAGGTGTGGGTCTTCCAAGGTTCTCCAATCAGGGGTTGCGGCCTTAAGCTTTTCCTTCACTTTTGGAGACAATCCATCTATAAAGGTTTTTGTAACTAACCTCATCATTCCTGAAGCGGTTAGATCCATGCCTTCATCTCTGAAATTATTTTCTACACTTAGATAATATTCGTCTACTGATTGTCCAGATTTCTGAGCCACCACTCCCGTTGTTCCTCTCTGCCTCTGTTTTTCCCTCATGAAAACCATTAAGTGATCTACAAATTGCGTACCTGATTCTATCGTTTGTAAGGCACCATCTCCTGCCTGGGGCCTATGTACCTGTAGATTTGCTAATAGCTCCTGGAAGAGTCCAGGAGTCATTTTCATTCTACATAATTCTTCTCCATCTGCCCAAACTCCAGCGTGAGTCTGCATAATTTGCTGTATATATTGTGCAAATCTAACTGGACACTGGGTGGGATCTGGTGCGTTATGCAAGAGAGACATGCCTTCAGCGGGGGACCAAGGGAAATATTGTCGAGTTTGGTGATATCTAGTTCCCATTACTCCGTCAGCACCAGGTTCCCTAAAGGGTCTTGGTACTACCCTAACAGGGGCAAGTACAGCGCCATGTCTAGGTGTACCACAGGCTAGGCAATCATTTCTCCAGTCTGGATTTTGTTGTCCACAGTGCGGACATACCCATCCTCCTGGTCCGGCTAAACTTTGAGGTGGTGTTTGGAGAAAAGATGGGGCATGTGGGTTAAGGTATGGGGGTGGGGTGTTCTTATATTCCACATTTTGTTTTTCTCCATAGCCTGCGGGTCTAATACACCACTTTTTATTCTGTTGATTATATGTCCATCCCTCTTTTTCTGCTACCCTAGAGACATCAATCAACGCTTGGATCTGATCTATCCATTTCTTGTCTCTGATTATGCCTTTTTTTTTTCCTGAATTCCTTCCCATTTTTTTCTACTAAAGGCTTCTGCCTTAGTAACTCCAAACTTACTAAAAATCTTTCTCAGCCCCTTAGTGGCATCTTCACCACTTCTCTCCTTTATGATAGTATAGATATCTAATTCTTCTGGTTCCGACTTTGTTTGCTTATTCCCCATTTTCTTATCCTGAGCTTTTTTCTTTTCTTGCCCTAGGTGGTGTTTGGGTATGAGAATATCTCGTTACCTTCTTCCTAAGGAGCTAGGATGTTTAACGGCTTCTGCGTACCGTGTTGATGTAAGAAAATCCTGATTCCTACACCTATAGCAAACAACACAAATGCAACCAGACAGAGGATCAAAATACAACGTATCTTGTCCCAGGCTAATTTATCTGTCCTGGGCTCATACTATCATACACTTATCCGTCACCAGGTTTTCGTCAAAGACAGGATCAGAGATTGAACATAGGCGCGGAGGTCTCCCCGAAAGGACGCAACCACGTTGCCCAGTGGGACAGTCACTTCTTCTGTTTCAACACCCTGGGCGGCTTATAGGGCTATTCCCAACTTCCACACACCTTCTATTCACATTCACTCTCATTCAATGCCGTACTTCGTGAGGTGGTAAATTCCTAAGTAGTTCAAGAACCCGAGCTATAGGTATCCTCCTCTACTAGAACTACCCGCTAAAGGACACGACACAGATAATCTTACGGACAGTGCAGGGCAGATATAAGAGATCTAACAGTGTCTCTTACCTGGCCAGGTTTTTATTCATCTGCTGTCCATTATCCCAGAATCTCTTTTCGTTCGTATTCTGCCGGTGTTCTTGAAGGAGTACACAGACCTCGGGTCCCTGTTCAGGCGCCAGGAAATGTCGGGACCACACTCAGTCGGAGAAGCCTTTGGAAGTGGGGAATCACCAGAAATAATACACAAGACACGTCTCGTATAGTATATCACTGGGAAGCCTCTGAAGCACGCCTGCCTTCAAGGTGCTATCCCCTCTTTATATAGTTGTACAGGTAGTTTCAGTGGTTATACAAGTTTTGCTTGTTTAAACAAAGAGAGAAAAGAGAAGACAAAAAAAACAGTTTCGGCTATGTGATAGTTTCACAACAAACAAAACAGTACAGTTTCGCCTAAGTGGCAGTTTCACAAACAAAAAATAGGATTTCACACTATAGCTAAAATGTCCTTGAATGGACAGGTCAATATTGATCACAAATTCTTTTTGGTTCATTGAGGTAACCATTTTTGTTCCGCTCTTCACAACAGACAAAGCAGGAAAGTTGTGTGGGTGAGCTGTCATGATCTCTGCAGGCAGAGATCATAGCAAGCCTATAGAGGGACAAGCTCTCGGAAGATGGAACTATACTGACCATGAACTAAGCCTGCCGCGCAACTAGAAATAGCCAGGTAGCATTTCCTATTTATCGCTAGATGCCCAGCTCTGGCCTAAGACCTAAATAGCTAGCAGAGGGAAATATAAGACCTGGCTCACCTCTAGAGAAATATTCCCAAGAAGACAGTAGCCCCCCACATATAATGACGGTGAGTTCAGATGAAACAACAAACGCAGCAGGAAAATAGTCTTAGCAAATTTGATGTCCGCTTACTAGATAGCAGAAGACAGATAGTATACTTTCATGGTCAGCAGAAAAACACTAACAAAACACCATCCAGAGATTACCTTAAACTCTGGCATTAACTCATAACGCCAGAGTAGCAATCCCTGATCCACGAGAGCTTTCCAGACACAGTAACAAAACTTCAGCTGTGAACTGGAACAAATAGGCAAAACAAAACATGGACAAAAGTCCAACTTATCTAGTAGTTGTCAGAAGCAGGAACAAGCACTGAGAGGCATCAGATAACATTGTTGACCGGCAAGAAACCACCAGAGAAATGAGCTTAAATAGCGACACCCACTACTGATGGAATCAGGTGAAACAGGAAAGAGGATGACAAGTCCAATTCCACAAGCGGCCACCGGGGGAGCCCAGAATCCAAATTCACAACAGTACCCCCCCCTCAAGGAGGGGGCACCGAACCCTCACCAGATCCACCAGGGCGACCAGGATGAGCCCTATGGAAGGCACGAACAAGATCAGAAGCATGAACATCAGATGCATTGACCCAAGAATTATCCTCCTGGCCGTAACCCTTCCAGTTGACCAGATACTGGAGTTTCCGTCTGGAAACACGAGAGTCCAAAATTTTCTCCACAACGTACTCCAACTCACCCTCAACCAACACCGGAGCAGGAGGCTCAACTGAAGGTACAACAGGTACCTCATACCTGCGCAATAACGACCGATGAAAAACGTTATGAATGGAAAAGGACGCAGGGAGGTCCAAACGGAAAGAAACAGGATTAAGGATCTCCAATATTCTATAAGGGCCGATGAACCGAGGTTTAAACTTAGGAGAAGAGACCCTCATAGGGACAAAACGAGAAGACAACCACACTAAATCTCCAACACAAAGCCGAGAACCAACACGACGATAACGGTTGGCAAAACGCTGAGTCTTCTCCTGGGACAACTTCAAATTGTCCATAACCTGCCCCCAGATGTGATGCAATCTCTCCACCACCGCATCCACTCCAGGACAATCCGAGGATTCCACCTGACCGGAGGAAAATCGAGGATGAAACCCCGAATTACAGAAAAACGGGGACACCAAGGTGGAAGAACTGGCCCGATTATTGAGGGCGAACTCTGCCAATGGCAAAAAAGCAACCCAATCATCCTGGTCAGCAGAGACAAAACACCTCAGATATGTCTCAAGGGTCTGATTAGTCCGCTCGGTCTGGCCATTAGTCTGAGGGTGAAAAGCAGATGAAAAAGACAAATCTATGCCCATCCTAGCACAGAATGCCCGCCAAAATCTAGACACAAATTGGGTACCTCTGTCAGAAACAATATTCTCAGGAATACCGTGCAATCGGACAACATTCTGAAAAAACAGAGGAACCAACTCAGAAGAAGAAGGCAACTTGGGCAGAGGAACCAAATGGACCATTTTAGAGAAACGGTCACAGACCACCCAGATGACAGACATCTTCTGGGAAACAGGCAGATCTGAAATAAAATCCATCGAGATGTGTGTCCAAGGCCTCTTAGGAATAGGCAAGGGCAACAGCAGTCCGCTAGCCCGAGAACTACAAGACTTGGCCCGAGCACAAACGTCACATGACTGCACAAAGACTCGCACATCTCGTGACAGAGAAGGCCACCAGAAGGATCTTGCCACCAAATCCCTGGTACCAAAAATTCCGGGATGACCTGCCAATGCAGAAGAATGTACCTCAGAGATGACTCTGCTGGTCCAATCATCCGGAACAAACAGTCTATCAGGCGGACAACGATCCGGTCTATCCGCCTGAAACTCTTGCAAGGACCGCCGCAGATCAGGAGAAACGGCCGACAAAATTACTCCCTCCCTAAGGATACCTGTGGGTTCAGAATTACCAGGAGAGTCCGGGTCAAAACTCCTAGAAAGGGCATCTGCCTTAACATTCTTAGAACCCGGTAGGTATGACACCACAAAATTAAAGCGAGAAAAAAATAAAGACCAGCGCGCCTGTCTAGGATTCAGGCGTCTGGCAGTCTCAAGATAAATCAAATTTTTGTGGTCAGTCAATACCACCACCTGATGCCTAGCCCCCTCGAGCCAATGGCGCCACTCCTCAAACGCCCACTTCATGGCCAAAAGCTCCCGATTCCCAACATCATAATTCCGCTCTGCGGGCGAAAATTTGCGAGAAAAGAAAGCACAAGGCCTAATGACGGAGCAGTCGGAACCTTTCTGCGACAACACTGCCCCAGCTCCGATCTCCGAAGCGTCAACCTCAACCTGAAAAGGCAGATTCACATCAGGCTGACGCAACACAGGGGCAGAGGCAAAACGGCGCTTAAGCTCCTGAAAGGCCTCTACAGCATGAGGGGACCAATTAGCAACATCAGCGCCTTGTCTGGTCAAATCAGTCAGTGGTTTAACGACATCCGAAAAACCAGCAATAAATCGGCGGTAAAAGTTGGCAAAGCCCAAAAATCTCTGAAGACCCTTAAGAGAGGAGGGCTGAGTCCAGTCACAAATAGCTTGCACCTTGACGGGATCCATCTCAATGGAAGAGGGAGAAAAAATATACCCCAAAAAGGAAATTTTCTGGACTCCAAAAACGCACTTAGACCCCTTCACACATAAAGAATTAGACCGCAGAACCTGAAAAACTCTCCTGACCTGCTGGACATGAGAGTCCCAGTCATCAGAAAAAATCAGAATATCATCCAGATATATTATCATAAATTTATCCAGAAAATCGCGGAAAATATCAT
The DNA here is from genome assembly GCF_051348905.1 of Ranitomeya variabilis. Taxonomy (NCBI): domain Eukaryota; kingdom Metazoa; phylum Chordata; class Amphibia; order Anura; family Dendrobatidae; genus Ranitomeya; species Ranitomeya variabilis. Next base: position 652,438,068 of record NC_135233.1, read on the forward strand.
GCATAAAAGACTGGAAAACTGAAGGGGCATTAGAAAGACCAAAAGGCATGACCAAATACTCAAAGTGGCCCTCGGGCGTATTAAATGCGGTCTTCCACTCATCCCCCTGCCTGATCCGCACCAAATTATACGCCCCACGAAGATCAATTTTAGAGAACCACTTAGCACCCTCTATACGAGCAAACAAATCAGTAAGCAATGGCAATGGGTATTGATACTTAACAGTGATCTTATTCAGAAGCCGATAATCAATACATGGTCTCAAAGAGCCGTCTTTTTTTGAGACAAAGAAAAACCCAGCTCCCAAGGGAGAAGAAGATGGACGAATATGTCCCTTTTCCAAAGACTCCTTTATATATTCCCGCATAGCAGCATGTTCCGGCACAGACAAATTAAACAAACGACCCTTTGGATATTTACAACCCGGTATCAAATCTATGGCACAATCGCACTCACGGTGCGGAGGTAACGACCCAAGCTTGGGTTCGTCAAAGACGTCTTGATAATCAGAAAGGAACTCAGGGACTTCAGAGGGAATGGACGACGAAATAGAAACCAAAGGTACGTCCCCATGAATACCCTTACATCCCCAGCTCAACACAGACATTGCTCTCCAGTCCAAGACTGGGTTGTGAGACTGCAACCATGGCAATCCCAGTACCACATCGTCATGTAAATTATACAGTACCAGGAAACGAATAATCTCCTGGTGATCCGGATTGATACGCATGGTTACTTGTGTCCAGTATTGTGGTTTATTATTAGCCAATGGGGTGGAGTCAATCCCCTTCAGAGGAATAAGAGTCTCCAAAGGCTCTAAATCAAAACCACAACGATTGGCAAAGGACCAATCCATAAGACTCAGAGCGGCGCCAGAGTCAACATAGGCGTCCGTGGCAATGGATGACAAAGAGCAAATCAGGGTTACAGACAAAATAAACTTAGACTGAATGGTGCCAATGGAAACAGACTTATCAAGCTTCTTTGTACGCCTAGAGCATGCCGATATAACATGAGTAGAATCCCCACAATAGAAACACAATCCATTCTTCCGTCTAAAATTCTGTCGCTCGCTCCTGGACAGAATTCTATCACACTGCATACTTTCTGGCGTCTTTTCCATAGACACCGCCAGATGGTGCACCGGTTTGCGCTCCCGCAGACGCCTATCAATCTGAATAGCCATTGTCATGGACTCATTCAGACCTGCAGGCAAAGGGAACCCCACCATAACATCCTTAACGGCATCAGAGAGACCTTCTCTGAAAGTTGCCGCCAAGGCGCACTCATTCCACTGAGTAAGCACAGACCATTTACGGAATTTTTGGCAGAAAACTTCAGCTTCGTCTTGCCCCTGAGATAGTGCCATCAAAGTTTTTTCTGCCTGAAGTTCCAAATGAGGTTCCTCATAAAGCAAGCCCAAGGCCAGAAAAAACGCATCCACATCGCGTTACGCAGGATCCCCTGCTGGCAATGAGAAGGCCCAATCTTGAGGGTCACCCCTGAGCAAGGAAATCACAATCCTAACCTGCTGAGCAGGGTCTCCAGCTAAACGAGACTTCAGGGACAAATAAAGCTTACAATTATTTCGGAAATTCTGGAAGCTAGCTCTATTCCCTGTGAAGAACTCCGGCAAAGGAATTCTCGGCTCAGATACCGGAGCATGTACCACAAAATCTTGTAAATTTTGTACTTTCGTGATGAGATTATTCAAACCCGCAGTTACACTCTGGAGATCCATTATTGTCAGGTGCACACAGAGCATACAGAGATTAGGAGGAGGGAGAGAAAAAAGACTGCAGCAAGGCAGACTGGAGGAAAAAAAAAAAAAAAAAAAATTCCAGCAGACTTCTTATCACTCTCCTTTCTCAACCTGGGTCTTTAACACTTCATGGGCCGGTCAAACTGTCATGATCTCTGCAGGCAGAGATCATAGCAAGCCTATAGAGGGACAAGCTCTCGGAAGATGGAACTATACTGACCATGAACTAAGCCTGCCGCGCAACTAGAAATAGCCAGGTAGCATTTCCTATTTATCGCTAGATGCCCAGCTCTGGCCTAAGACCTAAATAGCTAGCAGAGGGAAATATAAGACCTGGCTCACCTCTAGAGAAATATTCCCAAGAAGACAGTAGCCCCCCACATATAATGACGGTGAGTTCAGATGAAACAACAAACGCAGCAGGAAAATAGTCTTAGCAAATTTGAGGTCCGCTTACTAGATAGCAGAAGACAGATAGTATACTTTCATGGTCAGCAGAAAAACACTAACAAAACACCATCCAGAGATTACCTTAAACTCTGGCATTAACTCATAACGCCAGAGTAGCAATCCCTGATCCACGAGAGCTTTCCAGACACAGTAACAAAACTTCAGCTGTGAACTGGAACAAATAGGCAAAACAAAACATGGACAAAAGTCCAACTTATCTAGTAGTTGTCAGAAGCAGGAACAAGCACTGAGAGGCATCAGATAACATTGTTGACCGGCAAGAAACCACCAGAGAAATGAGCTTAAATAGCGACACCCACTACTGATGGAATCAGGTGAAACAGGAAAGAGGATGACAAGTCCAATTCCACAAGCGGCCACCGGGGGAGCCCAGAATCCAAATTCACAACAGTGAGCATACCAATATAGAGGAAGCAACTCTGTTTAGATTAATGAATTAGTAAATGCAATTCATTTCAAGTTCCAAAAAATTCTGCAACAAAACTGGTGCATGTGAATATACCATAAATAGACAACTCTATGGAGGGGATCTACTCAAATCCTAACAGTACTCACAAGCTAAAAAAAATCTGAGATAGACCCAGGGGTTTCCCCAGGAGTTATAAAGAATCTGGCAGCAGTCATCTTACAGACTTTCTATTAAGCCTGTATTTTCATACAAGAAAGATATATATCTTTGTATCGTGTTTGCCAGCAGTCAGTTGCCGAGGGGAGTACAGCTTCTGTCCTCCATTTTCCTTAGTTAGTGGGCTAGCCCTCATCAAAATTAAAATGGTCTGATGCATCTCTATGATGTGTTGAAAGTTTTATGAAAAAATACTTCTGAAATGAAACCTGTCACTGAGTGATATTACATTAGAGGGGTTTCTGGCTGGCCCGCTTATGTGGCATGTTTTCAGAGCTGATGACAGAGCTGTGAGAGTGACATCATCCTACACTCACACGTAGGCCGGGGTCACACTAGCGTAGAATATGGAAGAGTGCTATGCGAGAAAACATTGCATAGCACTCGGACCACTGTTAATCTATGGGGCAGCTCCCATTACCGTTTTTATTCTTGGGCATATTCAGCATGCGAGTGAAATCGCAGCATGCTGCGATTTTACGCATATATATCGGCCGAGTCTCGCCAATGCAAATCTATGGGAGCGAGAAAAAATCGGACACTACACTGACCATCTGTGTGACTTGCGAGAAATACGAACACATTTTCCTCATTTCAGCCCATTGAGCCATTAAATTCAATGGGAAAAAGCAGTGAGAAATGTAAAGACATACGCATGTCATACTGATGCCATACAGATGCATAGGTGTGAGAAAATAGCATCATTGCATTGCAAACGCATTACACACGGATGACCATATGGAGAACACTTCGGCAGGGAGACTCAGACCGATTTTCCATATGGTAAGTGTGCCATAGGCAGAGACCTGTCAATCCATGGCAGCAGATGGGAAGCTATTAAAGGGAACCTGTCTTTTAAACAAACGTGCACATATAGGATTAATCTGCATGTTAATAGCATTCTGAAGCTGCCCGGCGCCTACTCTAAGAACCCCGCTGCCAGGAGGAAATTAACTTTATTCCTCCCTGCAGCCTTGAGCTTTCAGTCATAAGGGTGCAACTTGTACGGCTTCATTTATCGCTTAGTGCATAGTGAGCCGTGGCTGTAACCACGGTCCAGCACTGATTAACAGCCGGCTCAGTATTACAACCAGCAGCAATGCTGTCAGTGTGGGTGTTGGGCAGCTTCAAAATATTATTAACATGCAGATTAACCATAGTACCCATGATAATAAATGGTTAAAGGAAAGACTTTGTTGGGAAGTGCTTTCCTACGTGTGTGTTTCTTTCTTTTGACTACCTGGTTAGTAATGGGGGTTTCTGACAGATGCCTCTCCATTACTAACCCCTGGGATTGATGTCAATGGACATTACACAGCTGACATCAACACCAAACCAAAATCATTACCCCGATTGCCAAGGCTTAGTGCCAGAATTGGCGCATCTTATTGCCCTATGTAATTTTCTGGCGTCCCCTCTTTTTAACCAGTATAGGCTAATCAGACAGCTGTGAGATGATATTAATAGGTTGGGAAGGTCCATGGTTATTGGTCCCTTCCAAGACTAATAAGACCAGCTCACAGCTGTCTGCTTTCCCTTAGATAGTTATTAAAAATAAGGGGATCCCCATGTAATTTATTATCTCGGTACAAGTTCAGAAAACTACACATGCAAAGCACTGATTAGAATATATATCTCATTGACCTATTTCTATTAGTGATGATCGAACCCATGGATGTTTGGGTTCGCCGGGTACGACGAAGCTACAGTGAAGAGTTCACTTTGGAACCGAATTTGACCCCGAACCTGAACCCAATAGAAGTCAATAGGAACTCAAACTTGGGTGCTTTAAAATGGCTGTAAAATGGTCATAGTAAGAGCTAGGGGGCTGCAAAATGAAGTCATCTTTGTATAAGAGCATTACAATTGCCCTACAAAAAAATGTGGATAGGAAATGGGCTTAAAATAACATAGAATTTAAAAAAAATAAATTATAATCTTGAACCAGGAGGTGGAGGCTTAAGTGGAGTAGGAGGTTGAGGAGGAGAAGGTAGGTGGTGGTGTAGGTGGTAGATGCAGAGGAGGCAGTCAACACAGTTTTTTGTTTTTTTTATTATTTTGTAGGGTACTCTGAAAATTGTGGAGGAGAGAAGGAAGACTTGGGAGGACAAGAGATTACTTGGTGAGAGATATCGAGAGGTAAGTTCATAGCTATATGGGGGAGACAAGCAACAATGATTTTGCTACTGAGAGAAAAACACGTAATGTATACTAAATTGATCTCTCCGATTCCAAATACGAACTTCAAATTTGCCTGAAACGTCTAGATTTTATGTTATACATGCAAAGCCTATTCAGTTATAATATTAAGGCATTATATATTAGAAATATTTTAACGGACATGCCCGAACCTGTCCAGACGTGCTTAGACAGATCTATCGGCTGATGTCAGAAGTAAGTATATAAGGCAAGCTTGACAGACTTAAAGTGATCAGTTATAGTGCTATCAGTTCTTAAACTTAAGATGGACAGACGCAATTGTGTTAACAATCTGGACAATTTCTGCTACATATGTGGCAAATACACTACTTATGATTAGCACAAGAATCTGAGAAAGCGAGTGTGTCTTACTTACAAGTACTGCTTTGACTGTCAAATTGGAGAGTAAGAAAAAAAGCTGGGCACCTTATGTTTGTTGCACTGTGTGTTACTCTGGGCTAATGCAGTGGATGAATGGTAAAAGGAAAGTAATGGCAGAAAGTTTGGCGGGAGCAGAAAAATCTACAGATGGCTATTTTTACATGACTAAAATCGCCAGATATTCAGAGAGAAAAAAGTCACAAATTGTGTATCCTGACTGTGAGGCTACTCTTAAACCAATACCCACATGGTGTAAAGAATCCAGTGCCTGCCCCTCCGGAGCAGCAACGACAATTGAAACTGATGGTTCTGAACCTAATAAAGACGAATATGTTGGTTGGCATGATGTATTTCCTGATCCAGAACAACCCGGTCAGCCGCACTTGCTGAGCCAATGAGATTTAGACAATCTCGTAAGAGACCTGTCATTATGTAAAGAAAACTCAAAACTGCTAGCTTCTAGACTTCGGGAATGGAATTTATTACGAGGTGGTCATCAACACACCTAGTTAGCTGTATACCATGCAATGGGAAGCGATGTCTGTTTCTGCATCGATGTAAATGGTCTTATGATGGAGTTAGATGGTAAAAAGTTTGAAATCTGTCTTGTTGCACAATGGTAACGAAAAATTATCAGTTCCATTGCCTCATGCAGTTGGAATGAAAGACACCCATGTTCCTATGGAGTTAATTTTGAAAATGGTCAAATACTCAAAACATAAATGGAAAATTTGCACTGACCTGAAAGTGGTAGCACTGCTGCTTCACCTACAGTTAGGGTACACAAAGCATATGTGTTTCTTGTGCCTATGGAACAGTTGTGATGACAGCAATAATTGCAAAACGAGACAGTGAACTCTCAAATTTGAGCACACAGTTGGTCGGTACAATGTACATCAGAAATCACTGGTCGATCCACTGCAAGTTCATCTGCCACCACCACACATTAACTTGGCTTAATAAAAAATTAAGGATGGAATTTTTATTGGCTCTGAAAACAAACCTATGCATGATGACACATTCAGAACAAAACTCAACTCTCTGAAACTTGCAGCTTGGGATGAATTTGTGCTAGTAGTGCAGAACTTTCTTGGGAACGAACAAGCTAAAAACTATGCTGAACTAGTCGACAAGATGCTTAAAGCATATAAACAATTTGGCTGCCGAACGTCACTGAAAATGCATTTCTTACATTCCCATCTTGACTTTTTTCCACCCAATTTGGGGCATGTAAGTGACGAACATGGAGAGAAGTTACATAAAAATAATTCTACAATGCAGAACAGATATCAAGGCCACTGGAATACCAATGGAGGACTACAGCTAGTTTTTTAAATCCGCACGTATGACCAATCGCAAGCACAAAAGCAGATACCTGAAGCACTTTTAACAGTACTGGACCTTGCTCAAGTAAGACTTTTAAACTGTAATACGAGACTTTTTGAAATGTTGCTGTTCCATTACATTTTCATATAATGTTTACTATGAAAACTTTGATGTAGATCTGGCAATTGTTGGAGTAAAACTTGTTCTGTACAAAATTATTCAATGCTTTCCAAATGCTTAATTCATTTGGGCAGACTTATGCATTACCACATTTTCTGACGTGTTACAACAATTCTGACTTCGGATTTGGAATATGCACACTTAATTTAGTATAGAAAACAAGTTTTTTGCACAGCAGCTTTGTAAGTCAGTGTCACTAGCTTGAAGTGGATACGTTGTGGAATTGGGAGACAATGAAGGGGTTTTCATAAGCAGAGGAGTAGCGAGGACAGAAGTGGATTAGTAAGGTGGAAGAGTTTTGGACAGACTAGAGAGTTGTGATGATGCAATAGGGGATGATGAGGTTATCCTAGTTACTTGGGCAGTTCGGAGGAAGAGGTGGTGGTCATGCTGACCCAGATGCACAGCAAACAAGGGAGCAGGGTGCAAAAGTGCTGAGGCCAGCTCCTAGCCATTAATTTAGCTGCTACTGCGCAATGTGGCGGCACCTAGTCTCTACACTGTCCTTGTTGCATCCTCCTACTCCGCTTCCTCCACCGTTTCCTCATCCACTCAGAAAGTGTGGGCAGTTTGTGTGTGTTTTGGGCATTTTAACCCTACTGCTGCTCGTCTATCTGCAGTGTAACATTACTTCTGCCTTCCTGCTTCCCGTCTCATATGCAACGTACCTACTAGATGCAACTCGACCTTGAATATGCTGTTATGGGGAGAATTATTGCACTTAGACATTTGTTGAGTATATCACCTGGTTCAGAGAAAGATTTGTACATATCAATCCATTTTAGTTTAAAAAAAAAGTAGAAATGATTCATATGTTTCATGAATGCCATTGGGTGATTTCTATTCCTATTACACATAAATTGGGGGAATTGAAATGGGTACTGTCCAATCTCCTCAAGGTTTGTGCTGTAAGTTAGTGTTGCAGATGATAAATCAGATAAGTCATCAAAGTATTTGTATTTGACAAGGGAGGTATTTTCTTCTCGCCATGACAGTACCCACTGAGAGATATGATCCGCCCCTAGAAAAAGGAAACCTACAGAATAATAGGGTGGCCCCCCTCACCTCCTCAGTTGGTTTCCTATTCCCACGGGAACCTGCAGAGGAAAAGGTTACCTGGGCCTGTGCATGCTGCCTGTGCGGTGTCTGTGGGAAAGGCAGGGGTTGCAGCACCAGAAGCAGCGTCAGGGGAGCCCTGCCTGTCAGACTCCCCCCTCATCTGGCGGTGGATGATGTGAGGCCAGGATCAGGGAGAGGCCATCCTGGCTCACACGGAACGTGGTGCGGCAGGAACAGACCAGCACTCATCTAGTGGAGCAGGGTGCGAGCATCGGCCGCCCTGCTCCTCCATCAGGCAGTATTTCCGGGTTTCGGCCCACGCATGCGCACTGTACATTCCAGAACTGGAAGTGCTTAAAGTTCACTTCCAGGGATCCGGGGAAGCGTGTTTTGGGGATGGACGGGCTGTAAGGATAAGATCCGGTGGCCTCCTACTGCCGGTGTGTCCCAAGATGTCCCATCCAGGAGAATCTGAGGTGCACCCACAGATGGTGGAAGCGCAGCTGCACAGCAATCCCAAGAGCAGCAGTGGGCACTCCTGAGAGGATGACTTCACTGACAAGAAGGTATGAAGTAAGAGAGCTGAACCAACTAGAACTCGTGCTGTGCCTCCGCCTCCAGAACCTATAACACATTGATAGATTCACTGGGTGAGTGTTGCATGACTCTGCCTACTAAGCTGATTCCCCTTCTTTCTGTGTACCTCCCTTTCAGGCTAAAAAAGCTAAAAAATCCAAGCACAAAAAATGTGCTTTGTGCTCACAGCCCCTTCTTGACACTTATCTTAAAAGACTTTGTCAGAGTTGTATCAGCCAGATTTTAGAGGAGGAGTCCTCGGTTAGATCCACTGATATACGATTAATGATAAGAGAAGAACTCCAGTCCTTAGGATGTTCGAACAGGCCTAAGAAGCATAGGTCCAAAGCAAGGGGTGTTACCCATCTTCATTTCTGTTTCCGGTAGTGACCAGGCTGGATCCTCTGGTGCTTCTGATTCATCATCATCTGGTGAAGAAGGGCAATCTTGTTTTCCCATAGAGAGTATGAATAACCTGGTGAAATCAGTTAGAAATACCATGGGGCTTTCAGAGGCGAAAGCAGCTAGATCTACGCAGGAGATTATGTTTGCGGGTCTCTCGAAAAAAAAGAGACATGCTTTCCCGGTTATTGGTGCGGTGAAGGATTTGGTCAGGAAGGAATGGAACAAGCAGGGGCAGCGAGGGTTCCTCCCTTCATCTTCCAAGAGGAGGTATCCCTTTGAGGATGATGACCTGACAACTTGGTCCAAGGTTCCCAAGGTGGATGCTGCAGTGGCCTAAACTTCTAGGCATTCTGTCCTACCTGTAGAGGACTCTGGGGTCCTATCTGACCCTCTAGACTGCAAAGCAGAGACATTACTCAAAAGATCATGGGAGTCCTGCATCGGAGCCTTTAGACCAGCTACATCTAGCACGTGTACAGCAAGGTCAATGCTTGTTTGGGTGGACCAGCTGGAGGAAAAGATCAAGAAAGGAGTGTCTAGAGAGAAGCTGTTGTCCTCTATCCCATCGATCAGTGGAGTCACAGCATATCTATCTGATGCTTCTGTGGACTCCCTACGCCTGGTGGCTAGGTCAGCTGGTCTTGTTAATTCTGCTTGTCGTGCCCTATGGCTGAAGGGCTGGAAAGGGGATGCGCAATCAAAGTCTAAATTGTGCCCAATTCCAAGCCAGGGTGCGTTCCTGTTTGGCAAGGTGTTCGATGAGATCCTCACTAAGGCAGGGGTTCCCTAACCAGTCTGATCCATCCTACAGGAGGGCCTTCAGAAAGCGACCATTCGGTAGAAGGAGGACTTATGAAAACGAGTTCACTGGAAGACAAAGGAGACCAAACAAAAAGGTGCCCTTTTTACCGGATCCTCTTCCAGGAAGAGTAATAAATTCTGTTGATACTGACCCTCCCATGGGTGGAAGGTTAAAATTCTTTTGCCACAGATGGAGGGAGATCACATCTAATCCCTGGACCCGGGGCTTAGTAACATCTTGGTTGAAGCTAGAATTTCATCAGATCCCCCAGGATTCCTTTGTCATGACCTCTCTTATATCCCTGGCACAACAGGAGGCTCTTGAGTTGGAGGTTTTGCATCTGTTATCTAAGCCTGTCCTGATGGAGGTCCCGGGCGACCAGGAGGGAAGGGGATTTTATTCCTCTTTGTTCCTGTTCTCCAAGCCAGATGGTTCTTATAGAACCATCATTAATTTGATGAGATTAAATACTTTCCGTCGATGTCACACCTTCAAAATGGAGTCTATAAGATCAGCTATTAAGCTTTTATTCCCCAGATGCTTCATTACTGTCCTGGACCTGAAAGATGCTTATTACCATCTGGCCATACATGTCGAGTTCCAACAGTACCTCAGAGTAGCGGTTTTCATGGGAGGTCAGGTCTGACATTCCAGTTCGCAGCGATGCCATTTGGTCTTTCTATGGCTCCTTGAGTGTTCACAAAAGTAATGTCGGAGGTGATGGCATATTTACTCCTACGGGACATGCTTATTATCCCATACTTGGATGATTTCCTGATAGTAGGGAGATCTGCTTCCCAATGTAGGGGTTGCTTTGCTAACACAATTTCATCATTAAAGGCGTTGGGCTGGATAATCAACCTAGATAAATCCATACTGGTCCCGGTAACTCTTCAGTCCTTCCTGTGTCTACACCTAGATTCAGTAAGTCAGAGATGTCTCCTCCCAGAGGCAAAAATGCTGAGTATAATTAATAAGGTTAGGACAGCAATTGATAACCCTCATATATCCCTGAGAGATGCTATGCCTCTTCTGGGTTCACTCACATCCTGCATTCCAGCAGTCCAATGGGCCCATATTCATACTAGATATCTGCAGCGAGAGATCCTGTGTGGAAGAACGACTGCAATGTCACCTTGGGGGGGCAGAATAACTGTCATTGGAAGTAATAAGCTCCCTACCATGGTGGTTAGATCAGGATCATCTTTTTAGGGAGGTTCCATGGGTAGTAAAACTGTCCAGGATAGTTACTATGCATCCTGATGAATGAGCAGCTCATGTGGATTATAACCTGGCCCAGGGGTAGTGATCCATGGCGAAGGCTGATGAATCTTCAAATTAAAAGGAATTAAAGGCAGTCAGTCATGCTTTACTTCACTTTCTCCCCCAGTTGCAGGGGGGGGTCTTATGTGTGTATTTTGTCAGACAATAACATGTCAGTCGCATATATGTATCGGCAACGCAGACCTCGACCAAAAGCGCTGATGTCTGCTGTGGTGGAGATCCTCGAACTGGCCGAAATCCATCTCTTGTCCCTCTCAGCCCTTCACATGAGGGGAGTAGAAAATCTCAAAGCGGATTTTCTCAATAACCATACATTACAACAAGGAGAATGGGTTCTCAGTCACCAAGTATTCAGGAAGATAGTGGGCTTGTGGGGGTTTCCAGAAATAGACTTGCTTGCTGCCAGGGACAACAGACAGGTCCAGATTTTTGCCTCTCTGAACAGGGCAGATCAGCCGGAGATGGTCGACTTCCTCCAGTTCACTTGGCAGTTCAGTCTGACCTATGCGCTTTCCCCAATGATGGTGCTTCCACTCGTCATCAGGAAGATCAGGGAGGACAGAGTAAGGGTGATTCTCATCACTCCTTTCTGGCCCAAGAGACCTTGGTTTTTATGGCTCAGAGCCATGTCCATATCCGACACCTGGATCCTCCCATCAGATCCGGGCCTGCTCTCTCAGGATCCATACTGTCATCCTCAGGTGAGGGGTCTCCACTTGACGGCGTGAAACTTGAGAGGTAGTTGTTTAAATTAAGGGGGCTTTCTGACAACCTGATTAACACCCTTCTGCAGAGTAGGAAGGAATCCATGATGAGGGTATACAGTAGAGTGTGGAGAAAGTTCCTTGATTTTCATACTGGGCCCTTCTCTAATGAGGTTCCAATTGCTGCAATGCTCAAGTTTCTGCAGAAAGGTCGGGAGCTGGGTCTTTCAGTTAACACATTAAAGGTTCAGATATCAGCTTTGGGATAGATGGGTTACATGTATATTTCAGAGTGTGAGCGTAGCGACCTTGTACAAATTGCTCGGTTGCCTCCTTGGGACCTGAACCTGGTCCTTGATGCCCTGACGGGTCCTCCATTTGAACCTTTAGGCTATGTGCACACACCGCGAATTTTGCTGCGGGTTCGCAGCGGATTTAACGCTGCGGATCTGCAGCAGTTTTCCATGAGTTTACAGTACCATGTAAACCTATGGAAAACAAAACACGCAGTGCACATGCTGGGGAAAAAACGCACAGAAACGCAGCGGTTTATATTCCGCAGCATATCAATTCTTTGTGCGGACTCCGCAGCAGTTTACACCTGCTCCTCAATAGGAATCTGCAGGTGTAAAACCGCAGGTGGAACCCACAGAAAAACCGCAGAAAAACCACAGTAAATCTGCGGTAACTCCACGGTAAATCCGCAGTGCAGTTTACCTGCAGATTTACCAAAATCAGTGCCGATAAATCCGCACACCATTCCGCAGCATGTGCACATACTCTTAGAGTCTGTTGCTTTAAAGTACTTATCATTAAAGACTGCTCTGTTAGTTGCTTTAACATCAGCTAGAAGAGTTAGTGACATACAGGCTCTATCTATTGACCCTCCTTTCCTGTTACTATTTCCTGATAGGATAGTGCTGAAGCCAGACCCTTCCTACCTCCCTAAGGTAGCTGCCAGGTTTCATAGAAGTCAGGAGATTTTCCTTCCCTCCTTTTTTGATAACCCTTCTACTCCTGAGGAAGAGAGATTCCACACCTTAGTTGTGAGAAGAGCTGTCCTGAGTTATATAGACAGAACTCATGCCTGGAGGCAGAGTGGGGCTCTGCTTGTGTTCTTTCAGGGCCACAGGAAGGGGTTTGGAGTCACAAAGAGCACTTTATCAAGATGGATCAGAGATGCAGTCTGGCTTACTCAACAAAAGGTGAAACTCCTCCAGATGGAGTAAGAGCCCATTCGGCACGGGCCATCCTCCTGGGCTGAGAAGGCGGACATTTCGATTGATCCGATATGTAAGGCTGCAACATGGTCTTCACCACCTACCTTCTGCAACCACTATAGACTTGATTTATCATCATCCTCTGACTTGGTTTTTGGGAGACCTTTCCTCAACACGGTGGTCCCCTCCAGGTGATGGTTCTCTGAAAGTCTCTCAGTGGGTGCTGTCATGGCAAGAAGAAAAAAATGGATTACTTACCGGTAACTGTGTTTTATGGAGTCCACGACAGCACCCACTCACTTCCCTCCCTTAGTTATATATAGGTATATGTGTATATATTTTGAATGAGTTATTATGAAGATTGTCTAAATCTTGTTTGGCGGTTCCTGTCATACTCTGTAATCCAACTGAGGAGGCAAGGGGTACCACCCCTTTTATTCTGTAGGTTTCCTGTTCCTAGGGGTGGATCCTGTTATGATCTGGTGGCCTAAGAGCAGCATGAGACGTACTCTGGAGAAGGTTGTACCTGTACTGACCGCAGACCCTGAACTTAACACCGCAACTAGAAGTAGCCGTGGAATGTAGCTTAGCTAAATAGAAAGGATAGGACAGAGTACTATGCGGTCAGTATTAAAACACTAGAAAATATCCACCACAGAAAATACAAAATCTCCACAGCTAACTAAAGATATGGAGGGTATATCTGCATCTCCAGAGATACCAGCTTGGCTAAACAAATCCTTATACAGACCAAGCTGGACAAGACAAAAACATGGAAAAGAACTGAACAATAAGGCCCACAGCATGTAGACAGCAAAAATCAAGGCCAGAACTTATCTTTGTTGAAATGAACAGCAAAGCAGGAGAGACCAGGCAGAGATGTGAATCCTCCAGGAACAATGGACAACTGGCACTGACTAAAGGGTCAAGCAAGACTAAATAGCCCCCAGGCCGATCCGGACGAGCCAAATGAAAGGCACGAACCAAATCCTCAGCATGAACATCGGAGGCAACAACCCAAGAATTATCCTCCTGGCCATAACCCTTCCATTTGACAAGATACTGAAGCTTCCGCATCGAAAAACGAGAATCCAAAATCTTCTCAACCACATACTCCAACTCCCCATCAATCAACACCGGGGCAGGAGGATCAACAGAGGGAACAACGAGCACCACATATTTCCGCAACAAAGATCTATGAAAAACATTATGGATGGAAAAAGAGACTGGAAGGGCCAAACGAAAAGACACTGGATTGATAATCTCAGAAATCCTATAAGGGCCAATAAACCGAGGCTTAAACTTAGGGGAAGAAACCTTCATAGGAACATGACGGGAAGACAACCAGACCAAATCCCCAAACCGAAGCCGGGAACCAACACACCGACGACGGTTAGCAAAACGCTGAGCCCCCTCCTGAGACAACACCAAATTGTCAACAACATGAGCCCAAATTTGCTGCAACCTGTCAACCACAGAGTCCACCCCAGGACAATCAGAAGGCTCAACCTGCCCCGAAGAAAAACGAGGATGAAAACCAGAGTTACAAAAGAAGGGTGAAACCAAGGTAGCAGAACTAGCCCGATTATTAAGGGCAAACTCGGCCAATGGCAAGAAAGCCACCCAATCATCCTGATCAGCAGACACAAAGCATCTGAAATAAGTTTCCAAAGTCTGATTAGTTCGCTCGGTTTGGCCATTTGTCTGAGGATGAAATGCGGAAGAAAAAGACAAATCAATGCCCAGCCTAGCACAAAAGGCCCGCCAAAACCTAGAAACAAACTGGGAACCTCTATCGGACACAATATTCTCCGGAATGCCATGCAAACGAACCACATGCTGAAAAAACAACGGAACCAAATCAGAAGAGGAAGGCAACTTAGGCAAAGGTACCAAATGAACCATCTTAGAAAACCGGTCACAAACCACCCAGATAACTGACATCCTCTGGGAAACCGGAAGATCCGAAATAAAATCCATAGAAATATGCGTCCAAGGCCTCTCAGGGACCGGCAAAGGCAAAAGCAACCCACTAGCGCTGGAACAGCAAGGCTTGGCCCGCGCACAAGTCCCACAGGACTGCACAAAAGAACGCACATCCCATGACAAAGAAGGCCACCAAGAGGACCTACCAACCAAATCTCTGGTACCAAAAATCCCAGGATGACCAGCCAACACAGAACAATGAACCCCCGAAATCACTTTACTAGTCCATCTGTCAGGAACAAACAGTTTCCCCACTGGACAGCGGTCAGGTTTATCAGCCTGAAATTCCTGAAGAACCCGTCGTAAATCAGGGGAGTTGGCAGAAAGAATCACCCCTTCCTTCAGAATGCCGACCGGCTCAAGGACCCCAGGAGAATCAGGCAAAAAGCTCCTAGAGAGGGCATCAGCCTTAACATTCTTAGAACCCGGAAGATACGAGACCACAAAATCAAAACGGGAGAAAAACAGGGACCATCGGGCCTGTCTAGGATTCAGCCGTTTGGCAGACTCGAGATAAATCAGATTCTTATGATCGGTCAAGACCACAATACGGTGCTTGGCCCCCTCAAGCCAATGTCGCCACTCCTCAAATGCCCACTTCATAGCCAACAACTCACGATTGCCGACATCATAATTGTGTTCCGCAGGCGAAAACTTTCGAGAAAAGAAGGCACATGGTTTCATCAAGGAACCATCAGAATTCCTCTGAGACAAAACAGCCCCTGCCCCAATCTCAGAAGCATCAACCTCAACCTGAAAAGGAAGAGAAACATCCAGCTGATGCAACACAGGGGCAGAAGTAAATCGGCGTTTAAGCTCCTGAAAGGCAGAAACAGCCGCAGAGGACCAATTCATCACATCAGCGCCTTTCTTCGTCAAATCGGTCAGGGGTTTAACCACACTGGAGAAGTTGGCAATGAAACGGCGATAAAAATTAGCAAAGCCCAAAAATTTCTGAAGGCTCTTCACGGATGTGGGCTGGATCCAATCATGAATGGCCTGAACCTTAACCGGATCCATTTCTATAGATGAGGGAGAAAAAATGAAGCCCAAAAAAGAAATCTTCTGTACTCCAAAGAGGCACTTAGACCCCTTCACAAACAAGGCATTATCACGAAGGATCTGAAATACCATCCTGACTTGTTTCACATGAGACTCCCAATCATCTGAAAAAATCAAAATATCATCCAAATATACAATCATGAATTTATCAAGATAATTCCGAAATATATCATGCATGAAGGACTGAAACACAGATGGAGCATTAGAGAGTCCGAATGGCATCACAAGGTATTCAAAATGGCCTTCGGGCGTATTAAACGCAGTTTTCCATTCGTCACCCTGCTTAATACGAACAAGATTATATGCCCCTCGAAGGTCAATCTCTGTAAACCAACTAGCCCCCTTAATCCTAGCAAACAGATCAGAAAGCAAAGGCAAAGGGTATTGGAATTTGACCGTGATCTTATTCAAGAGGCGATAATCAATACAGGGTCTCAAGGAGCCATCTTTTTTGGCAACAAAAAAAAAACCTGCTCCCAATGGTGAAGAAGATGGCCGAATATGCCCCTTCTCCAAGGACTCCTTAACATAGCTCCGCATGGCGGTATGTTCTGGCACAGACAGGTTGAAAAGTCGGCCCTTAGGGAACTTACAGCCTGGAATCAAGTCAATAGCACAATCACAGTCCCTATGCGGTGGAAGGGAACTGGACTTGGGCTCATTGAATACATCCTGGAAATCTGACAAAAACTCAGGAATTGCAGAAGAGGGGGAGGAGGCAATTGACATCAAAGGAACGTCACCATGAACCCACTGACAACCCCAACTAGTCACAGACATAGATTTCCAATCTAATACCGGATTATGCACCTGTAACCATGGGAAACCCAGCACAATAGCATCATGCAAATTATGCAACACCAGAAAACGACAATCTTCCTGATGGGCTGGCGCCATGCACATGGTCAGCTGTGTCCAAAACTGAGGTTTATTTTTAGCCAACGGTGTAGCATCAATGCCCCTCAAAGGAATAGGACTCTGCAAAGGCTGCAAGGAGAAACCACAACGTCTGGCAAATTCTAAGTCCATTAAGTTTAGAGCGGCGCCTGAATCCACAAATGCCATGACAGAAAATGATGACAATGAGCAGATCAGGGTCACAGATAACAGAAATCCAGGTTGTACAGTACTGATGGTAACAGAACTAGCGATTCTCTTGGTACGCTTAGGGCAATCAGAAATAACATGAGCAGAATCGCCGCAGTAAAAACACAACCTATTCTGACGTCTGAATCCTTGTCATTCAGCTCTAGACACAATCCTATCACACTGCATAGGCTCAGGACTCCGCTCGGAAGACAATGCCATAGTGTGCACAACTCTGCGCTCGCGCAAGCGCCGATCAATCTGAATGGCCAGAGACATAGAATCACTCAGACCAACAGGCGTGGGGAACCCCACAATAACATCTTTAACGGATTCAGAAAGACCCTTTCTGAAAATTGCCGCCAAGGCATACTCATTCCATTTAGTCAGTACAGACCATTTTCTAAATTTCTGGCAATATGATTCTGCCGCTTCTTGACCCTGACACAGGGCCAACAAGGTCTTCTCAGCATGATCCACTGAATTAGGTTCATCATACAATAACCCAAGCACCTGAAAAAAGGTGTCTACATTAAGCAACGCCGGATTCCCAGGTTCCAGGGCAAATGCCCAATCCTGGGGGTCACCACGCAGCAGAGATATAACAATTTTAACCTGCTGGATGGGATCACCAGAGGAACGGGGTTTCAGAGCAAAAAACAGTTTACAGTTATTTTTAAAGCTCAGAAATTTGGACCTGTCCCCAAAAAACAAATCAGGAGTTGGAATTCTAGGCTCTAAAACCGGAGTCTGAACGATATAATCGGAAATACCCTGTACTCTAGCATGAAGTTGATCCACACGAGAAGCCAATCCCTGAACATCCATACCAGCGCCGAACTCTTGAGCCACCCAGAGGTAAAGAGGGAAGAAAAAAAAAAACACAACAGACTACAGAAAAAAAAAATGGCTCAGCACTTTCCTTCCCTTCTTCTGAGATGCGGTTAACTCATTGTTGGCCAGTTGTACTGTTATGATCTGGTGGCCTAAGAGCAGCATGAGATGTACTCTGGAGAAGGTTGTACCTGTACTGACCGCAGACCCTGAACTTAACACCGCAACTAGAAGTAGCCGTGGAATGTACCTATCACTCCCTAGACATCTCGACACAGCCGGAGGACTAATTACCCCTAGAGATAGAAAAGGGAAAACTATCTTGCCTCAGAGAAAATCCCCAAAGGAAAGACAGCCACCCACAAATATTGACTGTGAGAGGAGAGGGAAAAAACATACACAGACTGAAATCAGAATTTAGCAAAGGAGGCCACTTCTAGCTAAATAGAAAGGATAGGACAGAGTACTATGCGGTCAGTAGTAAAACACTAGAAAATATCCACCACAGAAAATACAAAATCTCCACAGCTAACTAAAGATATGGAGGGTATTTCTGCATCTCCAGAGATACCAGCTTGGCTAAACAAATCCTTATACAGACCAAGCTGGACAAGACAAAAACATGGAAAAGAACTGAACAATAAGGCCCACAGCATGTAGACAGCAAAAATCAAGGCCAGAACTTATCTTTGTTGAAATGAACAGCAAAGCAGGAGAGACCAGCCAGAGATGTGAATCCTCCAGGAACAATGGACAACTGGCACTGACTAAAGGGTCAAGCAAGACTAAATAGCCCAGTCAAAATTGCAAAAAGTGAACACACCTGATAAATGCTGTGATTCAGAGACAGCAGCGCTACCACTTACAACCACCGGAGGGAGCCCAAGAGCAGAATTCACAACAGGATCCCCTCTCTTAGTGGGTGCTGTCGTGGACTCCATAAAACACAATTACCAGTAAGTATTCCGGTTTTTCTCCCTAATTTCTCACTGGGTAAATCTAGTGGCAGCTGTGACTGAGGCAGATAGCATTTTGGCATATGTCCTACCCACCACCGATGATTGCTGGATGTTTCTCTGTCCATGTTGTCTACTCTTCCTCCACTGCTTTCTGATCCAGTCAATTTAACACTTGCAGGACCAACTTCAGCACAGCCAGGGGAAAACTACAGCAGGCTGTTTTGAAAATCATATGTTTGTGGGAAAAATCCCTCACCGTGCAGGAGCTGTGAATGGAGATCAAAAAACAGAATGATGTGTTATTAGTGACTATAAACCTCAAGCCTGGCCTGGCAGTGTGCGATAATGGACAAAATCTCATAGCAGCTCTGGGCCTAGCCTGTTTGATGTACACCCCTTGAATGGTGCATTTGTTGAATTGGATGGTGAAGAGCTTCCTTAAAAATTACACATATGTCAGAGCTGCTGCTGAAAGTGCAGGCTGTCTGTACTCACTTTCAGCAATTTTACCCTTATGCCGCTCCTCTGACTGCGCTGCAGCTTCATTTCTGCCTTTCTGCTCACCTCCTCATATGCGACGTACCCACAAGGTGGAACTCCACCTTGCATAAGCTGGAAAGACTGTGCGAACAGCAACACAGGATAGTGGAGTTTGAGCTGCAACACGCATGTGTGAGTCACTCTCCGGAACAACACCACTTCAAGACCAACAAGTGAGCCTCCATGCAGGATGTGTTGTGCTGCTCTGAGTACCCCACGAACATGGCCAGCGCTGATGATGCCACCATCAGCATTACTATCCCGTTTCTATACCTACTAGAAAAACAAATCTTCAGGCAATGATGGATGAGGTGGTGGAACAGGAGCATTCGCATCATTATCAGGCTAGATGTCCACACGTGTCTTGGAGGATGGGTTCCTGTACCAAAAGTGTGCAGGTACACAAATCTCCAGCCAGGTGACAGGTTTGAAGGATGAGTAGGAGTATGAGGAGGAGGAAAAGGAATAATCATGCTGACAGCAGGATGGCACTCAAACTATCTCATGGCTCATGGGTATCACTGTAGCATGGCTGTGGGATACAGTCGATACAGAGAAAACACACATTACACCTTCCACTGCAGACAGCGTGTTGTTGCCTCTGGGTAGCCTGGCACACATGAGGCAGTACATGCTGCTGTGCCTGCGTTATGACCGTTGAGATACCCAGATTGTTACTAGCGCTAACTACTGGGTGGCTACCCTGCTGGATCCCCGCTACAAACACAACGTGCCATCTTTACTTCTGTCACTACAGCAAGATTGTAAAATGTGGGAATACAAGTGTACGCTGGTAGACACACTACTGACGGTGTTCTCACCTGACAGCAGGGGCTCAATGGAAGAACAAGGCAGAGGAGGATTGTAAAGATTATAAGGGATAACCCAGGAGACTCTTTGCATGGAACAAGACAACTACAGGATACAGTTTTATAAGTGGTAAAGTCTATATTATCACACGGTGATTCAAACAGGTGCAGAGAGAAACTCAAGTCCACAACACTTGGTGTAAATATTAAACGCAGCTTAACAGTCTATAGGAAACTTCAGAGAAAAATGCAATCACGCAGAAAGTCTATGAAGCACAATTATTCTTGAGGTTACTTGACACGAATAAGTCCTTGGTAGTCCCAACTCAGATAGATATGCTTATAAGGCAGTTCAAATAATATCTTAGCACAACCACGAAGGCCTGGGTAAAAGTCTCAGGTTTAAGCAGAACAGCAACAGCTTACATGTCCAGCAAATGCAGATGGAAACAAACACAAGCAGCCAGATGGAGGATTACTGGAAACCGATGTATGCAGCAGAAACTCAGAGCTGAGTAGCAGGATCTCCACACAGGTTCACAGGAGCAAATGCAGGTGCAGATGCAAAGCCAGGGAGTCATCAGGAGCTGGATGCAAGGCAAATACTCTAGCACAGACTAAAGGCTGGGGTGGAGTTATATAGCAGGAAGACAGAGTGCACATGAGACTAAAGACGCCATCTTGGAAAAGGGCAGTAATGCACAAAAGGTAATCAAAATGTTCAGAGTCCTGACATTACTCCCTCCTTAGAAGTGGCCTCAGGACGATCCTGCACCTGGTTTCTCAGGCAATCTTTGATGAAAACGAGTGATCTTCTGTTGGGCATTGATGTTTTCCACAGGTTCCCAAGAGTCTTCCTCAGGGGGATATCCCTGCCATCTTATCAGATATTGGAGCCGATTCCTGCGAATCCTGGAATCAATAATTTCCTCTACCACAAATTGTTCTTGCCCATCAATCACCACAGGCTGCGGAGGTGGCACAACACGTCCCTGGAAGGTATTAGGAGATACAGGCTTTAGTAAAGATACATGAAAAACTGGGTGTACCTTCATAGTCCTAGGCAGCTTCAGACGGCAGGCCACAGAGCTCACAATACCGTTGATCTTGAAAGGGCCAATGAATTTTTGTCCAAGTTTTTGTGAAGGAATGTTTAACTTCAGATTCTTAGTTGATAACCACACGGAATCTCCTACCTTGAACATGGGTGCAGGTTTACGGAATCTATCAGCCAATCTCTTATAACGTTCTTGAGCCGTGGTCAGGGATTCCTTTAGAACCTCCAGATTTTGCCTCATCTCAGTCAGCCTTTCCTCAACTGCTGGAACCGGATAATTAATTGGAGACCTAGGTAAGATACATGGATGATAACCCAGAGTGGCAAAGAAAGGAGTGAACTTAGTGGAGGCGCTCCTAGAATTGTTGTATGAAAATTCGACTAACGACAGTAATTCCAACCAATCATCTTGGAGATGGCTAATATAGCATCTTAGATATTGTTCCAACATCTGGTTGGTACGCTCAGTCTGACCATTTGTCTGGGGATGGTAAGCAGAAGAGAGACAGACATTAATATTGAGTGCAGAGCAAAACCCCTTCCAGAATCTTGAAGTGAACTGTACGCCATGGTCAGAGATGTTCTCATCCGGGACCCCATGCAGCCGGAAGACATTCTGAATAACCAAGTTCACTGTATCCTTAGCTGAGGGGAGGCCGGTGCATGGAACAAAATGAGCGGCTTTATGCCCCCCGATGTAGGCAGCTCCACAATAAAGTCCATTGATATAGACCCCCAAGGTCGGGACGGATAAGGTAATGGTGGCAGGAGACCCATAGGTGCCACACGAGGAGTCTTGTAACGAGCACATACCTCGCAAGAGAGAACATAGTCCTTAGTATCCTTCAGACAAGTTGGCCACCAGAAAAATTGGCTTAGGAACTCTTGTGTCTTCTGTACCCCCCCTGTGACCAGCCAACTTGGAGTCATGTACGAACTTGAGGATCTGCAGACGGACGACCTCAGGGACGTGGATACGTCGATCTCTGAACCACATGCCACCCTTAAAGACAAGATTAATATCAACAGGTGGGTTGGCCAGAAATACATCACCATCATAAGCATCCCTGCACTTCTTCCACAAGTCCTGAGCGTGAATAACTCCGATGAAATTGGCATCAGATAGAATGGTCTTGGACGGGGCTCCAGGTACGGAATCTGCAGCATGGATTCGGGATAAAGCATCAGCCTTCCCATTACGAGAACCTGGAAGGTACGAGATAACAAAGTTAAATTGATTTTAAAATAAATTCCAACGAGCCTGACGAGGAGAAAGACATCTAGTGGATCTGAGGAATTCTAAATTGCGATGGTCAGTAAGCACTACGATCTGTTGTGCAGCTCCTTGCAGATGATGCCTCCATTCCTTGAAAGCCACAATAATAGCCAGCAATTCCTTGTCTCCCACAGGATACTTGACACGAATAAGTCCTCGGTAGTCCCAACACAGATAGATATGCTTATAAGGCAGTTCAAATAATATCTTAGCACAACCAGGGAGGCCTGGGTAACAGTCTCAGGTTTAAGCAGAGCAGCAACAGCTTACATGTCCAGCAAATGCAGATGGAAACAAACACAAGCAGCCAGATGGAGGATTACTGGAAACCGATGTATGCAGCAGAAACTCAGAGCTGAGTAGCAGGATCTCCACACAGGTCCACAGCAGCAGGTGCAGGTGCAGGTGCAGATGCAGGTGCAAAGCCAGGGAGTCATCAGGAGCTGGATGCAAGGCAGAATACTCTAGCACAGACTAAAGTCTGGGGTGGAGTTATATAGCAGGAAGACACAGTGCCCATGAGACCAAAGACGCCATCTTGGAAAAGGGCAGTAATGCACAAAAGGTAATCAAAATGTTCAGAGTCCTGACAAGGATAAAGTTGCCAACACAGCTGGGGCACTGGCAGCACCTCAGAAGGGATGGTTAGCTTGGCAAAAATGAGGAAAACCTTACTCAGCACATAGCAAAATCCAGCACCAGCATCTGATATGTTCCCTATTTTGTATATAACACAAGAGAACGGAGTAATAAAATCCCAAAAATCATATTAGTAAAATAGTATAAATTTTATTTAGACCAATAATAACAAATTATATCACAATAAGAAACAGGCACATAGCCAAGGAATAGGGTGTAGAGGAAGCTAATGATATGCCTGGGGAATGAGAGGAAACAATCAAGGGTTAACACCCTGGGTTTTGCTGGAGAGGTATTTGCTAATCACATTAAGGACTTGTGAAAAAATATCACAGTCCCAAATAACTCAGTAAAGTGTCCATAGCACTATAAAATCAGATATCACAGTGCAATAAGTATAAGCACAAATGCTGACAGAAATCAAGCAGCTTACCCATATAGGTGGATGGTTCCCTCAGATTCCACAGGCGGCCCCCTGACGCACGTTTCGCGGTCTGCTTTTTCAAAAGGGGTATGTCTATTGGTCACTCGTATGAGTTTAAATGGGGAAAAGACCGGAAATGAATTTAGCTTATCGGCGCGTGCGCATTTGAGACCCAGCTCCTGTCTCCATAGCAGCCGCCATCGCTGTGTGCGCATAGGGCGGAAGTCCGCCTATTGACGTCACTTTGTATGCGCCCACAGCTACGTCAGATAGCCCCACAGGAGAAAGGAGGTAAGGATCCGAAATGCGCATGCGCACAGCCGGTGGCCATCTTACCGAAGACCATACTAATCGCCATATTGCTGGGGAGACTTTTAAAAGAACGATGTAAAGTAAAACCGCTGTGTAGGTATAAGGTAAATTACAGTGCAAAGCTTAAGATTAATATACCGCACCATTAGGACAAAGGATGGTGCAATAATAATAATGAAAAATCCCCAGCACGTACATTTGATCGGCGGTCCTGACAACATGACCACAGAGCTCATAATACTGCCAGAGTTCATATAAGAACAACATAGTGCTACACTGTAATACACAATCACCAAAAACAAAAAATAAAAAAATACAAATTATATACAAAATGTGCAATTAAGCATATATATATAAAAGTGCAAAGAGCATAATACATAAGAATTTTCCTATGACAGAAATACATGTCATACAACGTGAATAATAGCACACTATTGTGAAAAGTCCATTTCATCCATAGAAGATATGTAAAATCTCGATCCCTGCAATCCGGCGGTTGAAGACGAGAATAAAGGCCCGGTATTATAACCCCATGTGATGAGAATAACTAAAACAAAGAACAACAAACATTAAAAACAAATTAAAAACTGAGAAGGAGGAGATATACAGGGAGGAGGAAAATAATTCCTATCAAATCAAGAGTGAGGACACGTGTCCGCACTAATGTCGTAAAAAACCGGAGGACAAGGAAGCGGCGAAACATAGTAGGGAAACCCTATTTGCAAACCATCACAAAAAAGGAACAAAACTTAATTGTTCATTCAATCCTTTGGGGGACATAGTATCAAGGGTGACAATCCACCTGCATTCACGTTGTGCAAGTAGTTGTTTTAGATTGCCACCCCTGATGCCCCCATGGATTTTATCAATCCCTCTTACTTTTAAACCGCTAGGATCGGATCCGTGATGTGTATAGAAATGCCTTGGTAAAGTCTTGAGTGTAGACACATCCAAGACCTCCCTTGCAGCCACTATATCCCGAATGTGTTCGCGCGTCCTAACCTTCAATTCCCTAGAAGTGAGACCGACATAAATGAGGGAGCAGGGACAAGTGGCATAATACACCACATAAGTTGAATTACAGGAAATATAATCTTGTATTCACTGCTCCCATCAGATGATTTCAAGGTCCCACTTCTAAGAATGTTAGGACACGCGACACAGGATCCGCATGGGAAGCAGCCGACTCTGGGGCTGGTTTTAGTAAGGAAGGTATTATGCTTGGCCACATAATGACTAGCAACCAAGCTATCCTTCAAATTTCTACCCCTACGTTGCACCATACATGGGGAGGAAGACAAATGTTTCGCCAAGGCATTATCAGTTAGTAAAACCGACCAATGTTTGGTCATAATCTCACGGATCCGATCCCAGCGGCAGTTAGCCGTAGAGATGAATCTTGTTACAGTGTCTCTTGATGTATTAGTTTTCTTTGATGGTAATAGTAGGTCCTCATTACGAGTCTGTTTAGCCCCTCTATACCCAGCCCTAATGCACCGATTGCTGTACCCCCTGGCTTTAAACCTATTAGCAAGGGTTGTGGACTGCCCCTCAAAACGGGCCTCTGTTGAGCAGACACGCCTGTTCCTCAAGAATTGGCCAACTGGGATGGCCTTAATAGTTGAATAATTGTGTGCCGAGGAGGCATGCAGTAATGAGTTGACTGCTGTCTCTTTCCGGTAGAGATCCGTCTCAATGGATCCATCCTCGGCAACACAAAGAGTGATCTCCAGAAAATTAATCCAATTATAATCCCAAACATATGTAAATTTCAAATTAAAACAATTTGTGTTAAGGTACTGCATAAATTTGGTTAGGCTGGCCTCGTCACCGTTCCAGATCATGAGCACATCATCGATGTACCGAAACCAGCCCACCACTTGGTCCGCGGCATGCGCTCCGTCCCCCTGGAAGATGGTACGTTCCCAGTAGCCCAAAAAGAGATTGGCGTAGGACGGAGCGCATGCCGCCCCCATGGCAGTACCCTGTATTTGTAAATAAAATGTATCTTTAAATACAAAAAAATTGTGTGTCAACACAAATTCTAACAGTTCTAAAACAAACTCAGAAAAATGTCCATCCCAGTTGGCCGTCTCGAGGAAGAAGCGTGCCGCCATCAGACCATCACAATGCCTGATTGAAGTGTACAATGATTCTATATCAATAGTGACCAGGAGCATGCCCGCCTCAAGAGACAGGCCATTGACCCTTGTAAGTACATCAGTAGTGTCTCTGACATAGGAGGGGAGTGTTTCCACAAGTGGTTTAAGGTAGAAATCAATAAACTTACACACATTGTCACTCAACCCCCCTATGCCAGAGACTATAGGTCTGCTAGGGGGATTAACAGCATCTTTGTGCACTTTGGGCAATAGGTAGAAGGTAGCAATTTTTGGAAATTTGGGTAGAAGACCATCCAGGACTTTTTTTGGAATCAGCCCTGACTCATTTGCATATAATAAGATGGATTCTAAATCCCTGGTAAAACGCTGTAGAGGGTTACTCGTCAATATCTGGTATGTGGTTTTGTTCCTGAGTTGACGGAATGCCTCTTTTTCATATTTATCGGACCACATTCCCTCCCTTGTCCGCTGGTTTATATACCACTGAGTCTAAGGATTGTAAATCCCTCAGGGCCTTCCTCTGTATACCTGTAAGATTATCATTGCATATATATTTTGGTATTTTCTTGAGATCCTCTGTGACAAGCCTGCAGAAGATCTCTACCTGAGGACAAAGGGACAAGGGAGGGAATGTGAGAGATCCTGGCACAACTGATGTGAGGAAATTACCTAAAGGTTCAGGTTCTTGTTCCCTCAATACATCTTCCAATGCATTTAGTGCTTCACGTTCCACATCCGTAAGTGGGCCTTGATCTGGCTTTTTCTTGCTGTATAATTTCTTAAGTAACAGCTTACGACAAAAGAGATGTACATCTTTTAAGACTGTAAAAAAATCAAAATTGTTACAAGGTACAAAATTCAGACCCAATTTTAGCAACTCAATTTGTGTTTTAGAGAGAGAGTGGGAGGATAAGTTGATTACCTCTAGGTTACAGTTTTTCGCTTTACAATCATATTTCATTGGGGATGTAAATTTTCTTTTATAATTATACCGTCCTTTTACTGCTCTTCCAGGTTGTATTTTTCTGTTAGTTGCTCTGTCAGTTGATCTTGATTGGTCAGATGCCACACTTGAATCCTCAACCGAGGTCAGGGATGTGATGGAACCAGATCTAGATTGTGATGGAGGGCGTACCTTTTTGGAATAGTTTCTCCACCGA
The DNA here is from genome assembly GCF_051348905.1 of Ranitomeya variabilis. NCBI lineage: Eukaryota > Metazoa > Chordata > Amphibia > Anura > Dendrobatidae > Ranitomeya > Ranitomeya variabilis. The sequence goes on from NC_135233.1 coordinate 652,465,329, forward strand.
TAGACTTTATTGTCTTGATAATCGGTGTTATCCCTTTGTAACTTTTTAGTCTTGACTGCACCTATTTCTTGTTCCCATTTAGTGAAATCTTTATCTAGGTCACCAGGTTAGTTTCACAAGGGCCTCTGGTGTCAAGTCTTCTTTAATTAATGTTTGTAGGGTATCAATCTCCTTCTCAATATCATTCAGTTTGGTTTCATCCAATCCCATTAATAGTTCTATAAAACCTCTAGAGCATTGGGTGGCCAATTCCTCCCACTTCCCCTTAAAAACCTCATCCTCAATTGTAAATGACGGGAAAATTTGGATGCGTAAACCCCTAGGTATTAAATTACGGGCCAAATATTGACCCAATGAGATTTTACATATCTTCTATGGATGAAATGGACTTTTCACAATAGTGTGCTATTATTCACGTTGTATGACATGTATTTCTGTCATAGGAAAATTCTTATGTATTATGCTCTTTGCACTTTTATATATATGCTTAATTGCACATTTTGTATATAATTTGTATTTTTTTATTTTTTGTTTTTGGTGATTGTGTATTACAGTGTAGCACTATGTTGTTCTTATATGAAGTCTGGCAGTATTATGAGCTCTGTGGTCATGTTGTCAGGACCGCCGATCAAATGTACATGCTGGGGATTTTTCATTATTATTATTGCACCATCCTTTGTCCTAATGGTGCGATATATTAATCTTAAGCTTTGCACTGTAATTTACCTTATACCTACACAGCGGTTTTACTTTACATCGTTCTTTTAAAAGTCTCCCCAGCAATATGGCGATTAGTATGGTCTTCGGTAAGATGGCCACCGGCTGTGCGCATGCACATTTCGGATCCTTACCTCCTTTCTCCTGTGGGGCTATCTGACGTAGCTGTGGGCGCATACAAAGTGACATCAATAGGCGGACTTCCGCCCTATGCGCACACAGCGATGACGGCTCGTATGGAGACAGGAGCTGGGTCTCAAATGCGCACGCGCCGATAAGCTAAATTCATTTCCGGTCTTTTCCCCATTTAAACTCATACGAGTGACCAATAGACATACCCCTTTTGAAAAAGCGTCAGGGGGCCGCCTGTGGAATCTGAGGGAACCATCCACCTATATGGGTAAGCTGCTTGATTTCTGTCAGCATTTGTGCTTATACTTATTGCACTGTGATATCTGATTTTATAGTGCTATGGACACTTTACTGAGTTATTTGGGACTGTGATATTTTTTCACAAGTCCTTAATGTGATTAGCAAATACCTCTCCAGCAAAACCCAGGGTGTTAACCCTTGATTATTTCCTCTCATTCCCCAGGCATATCATTAGCTTCCTCTACACCCTATTCCTTGGCTATGTGCCTGTTTCTTATTGTGATATAATTTGTTATTATTGGTCTAAATAAAATGTATACTATTTTACTAATATGATTTTGGGGATTTTATTACTCCGTTCTCTTGTGTTATATATATGTGGGAGTTTCCTGAATGGTCCTATAGATTTGGACAACATTATTGGAGGAGATACACAATTGAACTCCTGGCCACAAAAAAATTACTATACGGTTTTGGAGTTTTTTGTCAAATCATGTTCCCTATTTTGGTACAGTACAAACAGAGGTTTTTTTGCCACTGTACACACAGTGACTTTTTGCTGAAAGGGAGACTTTTTGACACAGTAGTCCCAGAGGCTTTTAAGTAAAGTATAACCAAAGGCTTTTTGGCACAGTACACATATAGGCTTTTTATTAAAGTAGAAACAGAGGTGTTTTGGCACAGTCCACACAGAAGCTTTTTGGCACAGTACAAACAGCGGCTTTTGGGCAAAGTACAAACAGAGGATTTTTAGCCCACAAATGAGAAAGACAAAGCTGCCTACCAGAATTTTTTTTTAGACACACCACTCACAAAAAGACAGCTGCAGAGTAGAAAAACTTTTTAGAAACACTGCTTGTATAGGCACAGCAGTACAATAAAATAATTTTTTTAGGCCCACAAATAGAGAGAGATGCACAGTATAACATTTTTTAGATACACTACTCACAAGAAGACAGCTGCAGAGTATACATTTTTTTTTAGAAACACTGCGCATATATACACAGAGAGGTGCAGTAAAACAATTTTTTAGGCCCACAAATGGGAAAGAAACGGCTGCAGAGTAGAATTTTTAAACGAAACGCTACTCCTAAAAACATAGCTGTAGACTAGAAAAAATGTATTAGAAGCACTGTTCGTATAGACAGCGTGGTACAGTTAAATTATTTGTTTGGCCTTCAAATGGCAAAGAGACGGCTGCTGAGATTTATTTATTTGTCACACTACTAGAAAAGGCTCAGCAGTCCTGAAAAATGATTTGTTTGTCCTATAAATGGCAACAAGATGGCTGATGCCAATTATTTATTTGCAACACTACTACTTAAAGGCACAGTACAGCCACAGATGGGGGAGGGGTAGAGTACACAAAGCAGCTTAAAGGCACAGTACTCCTGTAGGCGGAATGTGCAGAGTACACACAGTGGCTTAAAGACACAGTATTCCTATAAGTGGGGGGCAGGGTGCACACAGCAGCTTAAAGGCACAGCAATCCCACAGGCGGTGGTTGCAGAGCACCCACAGCAGCTTTTTGGCACAGTACTCCCACAGATATGGGTTGCAGAGTAAACACAGTGGTTTTTTGTAGTCAGAATCTGTCCCTTTCTCCAGCTACAGTATGTTATATCCCTACAGTAATAAGAGCAGAATGGCGATAGCACTCATGATCCAGCCTTTATACAGGCCAGGTCACGTCATGCATCGGCAAATCACAGCCATGTCAATACTTGGTCCATGTGCCTTGCAATTTTTTTCTCGCAACCCATTGATTTGCATTGGCAAGTGCGATCCGATTCTCACATACAATCGCAGTATGCTGCAAATTCTTTCTCAGCCTGATCCGAGCTGAGAAAAAACTAGCACATGAGCACTGACTCATTTACTAACATTCATCATCCGAATTATACCAGTGTGAGTGAGCCCTTAAAGGATGTTTTCCTCTAAAATGCTGCAGCCTGAGATAATATACGGATTGGACAGCATGTATCAGCTGTTGGAATCACTTCAAACCGGGGACAGTAAGGAATCAAAAAGGTGAGCAGTTAGGAAAATTAGATATTGTATCAATATATTATAGTATTTTTAATATTATTTTGTTCACTTTGGATGTATTTTTGGGCCTTTGAGATCATAGCAGGTGTTGCATTTGTTATGCATTTTCCCAACTTTGCAATCATTTGGGGTCCGACTGCTGGGGCCCCCAACGATTCCGAGAACCTCTGTACTCTGAATGGAGCAAATGTCAATCAAGTGCAATGTTACTCTATTCATTGAAATGGGAGTGCTGAAGACAAGCCGAGTGCAGTGCTCAGCAATCTCTGGCGCTGCCATTAAAAGTGAGCGAAACAGCAGTGCCTATGATCGACCTCGACTCCATTCACGCAGGGCTGTTCAGAGCCTTAGTTCTCGCTATCACTAGAGGCCCTAGCAGTTGGACCCCCCGTGATTGATTAGAGTAGAACTTACAAACTGGAGAATACCTCTTTAATATTATATGGAGAATTTGGATGTAGATAGAAATTGTTGTCAGTTTTAGTAACTAATTTTTGCTAAATAACAATTTAAAGTGAACTAAAACTGCATATCACTGCCTTATTCTCATTTCTGTTACATGATTCGGTATTATTTTGCATCTTTAATTAAAAACAGTAAAAATTATAGAGCTTAGGATCCTTATCCTGTATGGTAATTACCTTACGTTACTACGAATTATCAGGCAAAACTCATTAAAAGTCCATATTCGCCTGATCTGTATATGACCTAATTTTGTGATGAAGGGAATGTTTCAGATCAGTTGTTCACGCGAAGCATTTTCTAAATAAGATACTAATGTTAGCAATGGGAAAAGAAAAAAGAATAAAAATAAAAGGGAGCACAGTACACAGCGCAAGGCAAGGAATAGGCTGCATCTCATTCAGACGTCAAAAGCTATTAAATGTGTTCTGTGTCACATAAGGGGCTGCTTCCTACTTTACATTTCCATGTTTTATTCAAATAGGAAACCTTCTAATAAGCATTTAAGACAAAGTGACAGAGACAGAAACTCAAGTTCACCTTGATTTTGATTTTGTACATTCATCATTTTGACCGCATTTTCTTGTCTCCATACATTGCAATATACACCCTCTTGTGCACCAAAAACCTAGTAGCTGAAATACACCTAGGAGCAGCTTAAATATAGCTGATCCTGTGTTTGCCTAATAAAATAGTTTTTATATGTTTAGAAAAAAAGTCTAGTAATTTTTTTACCCTGAAAAACTGCCACTGTTATCCGTTATCGCAGCCTTTTCCCATTTAAACGGGTTTTCTCTCTGTCAATAAAGAAAAATCAATAGTTAAAGGAAATGTAATTATACATTCCTAAATACCCTTAATTAAAATAGCACAATTGTTTTCTCAAAGTAAATAAATGCTACAGAATTAAAATGGCCACCATTCTGATACACGGAGAGAAAATTTAATAAGAATGTAACAGGTGCCTAAGATCATATGTAGCAGAAAGCACCACATCAATAACCTGGAGATAACCTATATGATGCATTGGCATTCAGAAAGACGGGGTGGACAGCAGTAGGAGTGACCTCTTCTTACCTTAGTACCCCTGGTACCTCCAGTGTTAGTTTATAAACACACAGCAGTGTAATTGCCCTCTTCTTACCTTAGCACCCCTGGTGTCGCTAGAATTAGATCAGAGAGACATGATGGACAGCAATGTGAGCAACCTCTTTTAACCTCAACACCCCTATTGACTCCAGTATTAGATTAGAAAGATAAGATGGATGGCAGTGTGAGCAGCCTCTTCTTCCCTTAGCACCTCTGGTATTTATTATTTATTCCATTTATGCCATTTATTCCATGGCGCTTTACATGTGAGGAGGGGTATACATAATAAAAACAAGTACAATAATCTTAAACAATACAAGTCACAAATGGTACAGGAGGAGAGAGGACCCTGCCCGCGAAGGCTCACAATCTACAAGGGATGGGTGAGGATACAGTAGGCGAGGGTAGAGCTGGTTGTGTAGCGGTTTGGTGGGTCAGTGGTTACTGCAGGTTGTAGGATTGTCGGAAGAGGTGGGTCTTCAGGTTCCATTTGAAGGTTTCCACAGTAGGCGAGAGTCTATGTTGCGGTAGAGAGTTCCAGAGTAGGGGGAATTATAAATATTTATAAATATAATTATATTCTATTTCCTCCCTTATAATTATGATATATTTGCTTATAGATTGTAAATTTGCAAGCAGGACCCTCACTCCTGTAACTGTTAAACTGTGTTACTCAGTAATGTCTTTATTTGTCTGTACATGTCCCGACTCAATTGTAAAGTGATACGGAATATGTTGGCGGTATAAAAATAAAATATTTATTATATTACATGGCTCTGCAGCCTAGTACACAGCGGGATGACCTCATAAAAGTATAGAAAAAATGAACATTATCACTCTTGACACTTCTATATATGTCAGCTATTTCCCCTTTCACCCCCTCATCTGTACAGTTCTTAACATTGATAAAGAATAATCTGACTTCAAATATGGAAAAGATTTTCTCATGCAATGAGGCCAACATGAAAGCTTGCAAACCTAATTTTTCTGGTTAGCCAATAAATGTCTATTAGAATGGACACAGCTTTTTAATTGAACTGTATTACAGAGAGAAAACAAATAATACCAGTTAGGCTCTGTTCACATCAGGTTTTATGAACATATTGGGCATATGCTCCAGAACAGCTCCCAGTGCATAATCTGGATATAGCCAGTTAAGTATTAGAGGCTAAAAGACTGTTTTGACTTTTTGGGGGTTTTATGGTCTAAGACTTTTTTTTTCAACTGTACACTGTACTTTCCTATAAGGTGGGCAAAAACTGTGCCTGGATACCATGTGCCATAGCTATAAAGCGCCAAGTGTAGTTCCCATACGTTGGACTTCTGTTATGGATGCGGAGAGCCTGGAGGGGCGTGACTAAGCGAACACCTAACTGTTCACTAGAGCCTCTGATGGTGAGGTTATACTTGGCTCCCGATGAATGCCAGGTGCCACTCCAGGACAGACCAAAGGACGCACAGCAGCTGGACCCAGAAGAAAGACCGGAGGGAGCAACTGGCAGAGTTTATATCAGAAAAAAGCAGACAGTTTGCATCACAGTGCAGCAGGCAGTGTTTGTATCAGAGTGCAGCAGGCAGTGTTTGTATCAGAGAGCAGCAGGCAGTGTTTGTATCAGAGAGCAGCAGGCAGTTTTTGTATCAGAGTGCAGCAGGGGGGATCTGCATCAGATTTCAGCAGGCAGGATCTGCAGTAGAGTGCGGCAGGCAGGATCTGCAGTAGAGTGCAGCAGGCAGGAACTGCATTAGAGTGCAGCAGGGACTGGTATGCAACATTACACAACTTAGACTGCGAAACAAGAAGGTTGCTCAGGTACCTCCCCAGTGGGGAGGAAGCAATATATACATAGTGTCCCACAGCTATTGGCTGGTGAGGATATAGCAAGTGCCCTAAGGACATGGCTAGAGGAGCAGCTGGAAGCATGCAGAGCATGGGGAAGGGAAGAACTGACCGCAGCACGGGTGAGTGAAGAGACATGCCGGAGACCCTACCTGTCAGAGCAGGACTCCGGAGTGGTGCTAACAATTTCTACATAGGGGAATATTTACACTTTATTTTCTGATGTAAATAATGGAAATGAAGGAAACCAATTATTAAAATATAAAGGTAAAAAATATGCCTTCCTCCTTGGAATATGTTATGCTATGGAAGATTTGTTGGACTGTTAAACCTTGTGTGTGGAGAAATGGGGTCAGTGGGTGCTCTCCTCCACTGGCCCGGCTGCCTTTAGCAAGACTGCATGGACCAGGGCTCATACCAATGAACGCCTGCTCTATCTCCCAGTGGGCAATACACTACACAGACAACACAGGGTTGAAGTAAAACAGTGTGGCAATAGTTTATTGAACCACAACACCCAATAGCAAACAGAACAATCCCAGCAATTACCCCAAGATATTGCACATTACAGGGTCTCACCTTTCCGCTGACTCACCGGGATAATGGTAGATGTTATGTCCGAGCTCCCAGGGTCACTACTCCACCTGTGATACGCACGCAGAGAGGAGGTAACGACAAGCATAGGGAGATAACCAAGAGCAGTCCTGTGTTCTTTCAGCCGAGTGTGATGTACCCTCAGCTGAGATCCTGAAGAGTGATGCCAACTAGAAGAAAAGTCTCTTTTATACCCGAGGCAGGTGATCTATTTTTAGATTTACCCAGGGTCCTTCAGTCCACCCTCACAGCCTTTCCCTATCTAAATTTGAAGTAAAAAAAACTGGTTATAGAATACAATACACAATTAGCATATCAGCACACAATAAACAAAGATAAACACACACTATGTACAAGTCACTATTACAGACTTACACGGTATGTTAAATGGTATATCACTTTGCAAATTTGTCTTCTTGACCCACAAGACATAAACACTTAAATCCACAAGCCAATATATAGATAAAAAGTCATTTCTTCTTGGTTTGCAAAATATGGTTGTCTGGGAAATTAAGATATAATCTGGTTTCTTCACATCATAGTTACTGTATTTCCTTCAGAGTGCAGTTGTTGGACTACAGTATCATGAGTAATGGCTAAGGAGTACTCTTTTAATAACTCAATTAAATCTTGCAAGTTTACACAAGTTTATTAATTTGATTATCATGATAAATTTGGTTATTGTGTTAAAAATTGTATCACTCCTAAAATGTATTGTAGATTGCAGGACTTAGGACACACTTGCGAGTGCAATGCGAGAAACTCGCATCAATACCCAGCACTGCCGCCGGCACTCAGGATCGGAGTGGTCAGCTGCATAGAAATACATGCAGCCACACAAACTGGTCCTGAGTGCCGGTGGCAGTGCCGGATATTGATGCGAGTTTCTTGCATTGCACTAGCAAGTATGACACCGGCCTTAGAGAGAAAATGGTTGGTCTTCAATAAAATGGCGCCGGGAGCAGCAGATGCACAGATTGAGATGTCACCTTATTGATGAGTTGAAGAGATGTCATTGAGCCAAGATCTTAAATGTGTCTCCACACATTTCCTTGTTTTCACATCATGAAGAATTATGGCTTATTGCTACAATATGCCATAACATTCTGATCACTGGAGGTCTAGACAGTGCAAACCACTAGTGATGAGCAAATATACTCGTTACTCGAGATTTCTCGAGCATGCTCGGGGGTCCTCCGAGTATTTTTTAGTGCTCGGAGATTTAGTTTTTCTTGCCGCAGCTGAATGATTTACATATGTTAGCCAGCATAAGTACATGTGGGGATTCCCTAGCAACCAGGCAACCCCCACATGTACTTATGCTGGCTAACAGATGTAAATCATTCAGCTGAGGCAAGAAAAACTAAATCTTCGAGCACTAAAAAATACTCGGAGGACCCCCGAGCATGCTCGAGAAATCTCGAGTAACAAGTATATTCGCTCATCACTACAAACCACATTGATCCAGACACGGAAATGGCTGACATTCCTACCACTTATGTACAGAATGTTTTCATGGGTTGTATTTTTTGACAAAATCAAAATTTTAGCAAAATTTTGCCTACCGTTTTTTGCAGCACTACAAGCAGTGCATTTTATGTGGAACTTTTTTTCACACTCTTGGTACATTTTTGGGGGGGAGGTGGGGGTTACTGGCATTATTCTTCTATTATTATAATGTGGATTATTCTCAATAATTTCTTCTATAATCTTCCCTAAAAAAAATTCACAGCCATAAAAGGAATGAAATTCAGGGGGCTTTTTTCTAAGCTACAAAAATCTATTTCGCATACATTTATAGCTATGTTTCCATTACAATTCACTTTTCTCTGTACAAAAGATGCAATACTTGTATTATATATGTAGAAATGCATCTAAAAATAATCATCGGTGATGAACTGAAGATTTGTACGTATTATATATACATTGTATGCCAGCAAACATAAGAAGAAAAATCTTATATCTTCTTCTGAAGCTCATCCCACTGTGGCCAGATTTGTCATTTAGCAGCAAATGTAAAAAAGAGATTTTTTGACAGATCCCTTCTTTGTTTCGGAAGGATCTCTGCCAAAAGCGAGAAGTTCAAATGTTTGGGTGAAAACACTGTTGGGATTGTTCCGCTGCTTGTAGGAAATAACTTTGCATGAATCACGGTCATTTTTTTAACCATGGATTTTCAATTGATTGGGCCTCTGAATGTTCAGTCACTTTTAGATGTAAATGAGCTGTCTGTGCTGGATGTAATTGGCATGGGCATGAGATCATCATTGGCCAATCAGCACTAGCCATCCTGTCCCAAGCTCTGAAAGACTGGCGAAATCCGTGCTTGCTTACTGCATAACTCCCAAACACCATGGTTTCCATCAACTCTCTGCACTTCCACATTTATTTCTAGTTGTTTCATCATTTTTTTTAAACCAACATAGTAATATCAGAAGGTGAACCAAGGATCATATAACATGTTCCACCTACTTAACCATTTCTTCTGAATGCTCACGATGAAACAATACATATTCTCTAGAACCATTTAGAGCTTGGAAACAATGTATCTAATATTAACATGCGAAATTTCGCATGTCCCTTACCAAAACACCATATTCATAAGTTTTCAAGACGCAATGGTACAGAATGCTGCTATGAAATCAGTGCCTGCAAGTGGTGTCGGATTGTTTTTAAAGTGTTTCTGTACACCGCAGGAAGGCAGAACCCAAATGTAATCAGTATGCTTTGTAACTAAATTGCAGCTTAATGTCGGAGACTCCTGATTGCTTATGACGATCTTATTTTTAAAGCAACAACCCATAGACACGGTAATAATGCAGCAGCTGCACAAAGCAGTGATAACCTCAGCATATTCATAAGAAGCCCAGAAGAACAATCGACACATTGAATCTTGTTACATATGCACTCCTGAGCTGTGTACTATTCATTATGGGATATCTCCGCAGCTATTTGTTTTATGTATGCATGATGAATAGCAATTTAGTATGTCTCTCTTTAATACATGGAGAATCCAAAGGCGTAATATTATATTTCATTCTGGACACCAGGCTTGTACAATGCAACAAACGTATCTACCACTACATATTATATTTATGCCAAGATATAAAAAAAGGAAGAATATCTACTCTGTCTCATAATGCACCTGTGTGTAGCTGCTTGTTTTCTTCAGCACCTACACATTAATCATTCATTAAATGTATTAGAGTTCTGATGATTGTGAGAAAATAGATCTAAAAAAAAAACTGCTTCTTTCGCATTTACCAAAAATAGCAAAAATGAAAAAAGTGCAAAAGTAAAAACACTGGAAAAAGATGAAATAATAAGTCTAATACAGGTGCAATGTAAACAGAGTGGGTATAAAATGTTTAGAATTATTTTCTGAGCCATTGCCTGGTATTGTGTCTTTTACACAGGGAATCGTACTTAAAGGGAATCTGTCTGCAGGATTTTACTACCGCATCTGAGAGCAGTATGATGTATGAGCAGCAACCCTGATTCCAGCAATGTATCACTTAGGCTGGGGTCACACTTGGCGTAAGACAATACGCCACGTATTATACGTCCGTACTACGGCCGTAATACGGAGAAATGTTCCCAAAATATTGATCCATAGGCAGGGTGTGTCAGCGTATTTTGCGCATGGCATCCTCCGTATGTAATCCGAATGGCATCCGTACTGCGAGATTTTCCCGCAGGCTTGCAAAACCGACATCTAATGGATTTATGTGCTCAAATGTTCGGGAAAACATATATACAGTATATATATATATATATATATATATATATATATATATATATATATATATATATATATATGTCATTGAGACACATATATATATATTCTGTATTTAGATTTCATTCAGCGCGATATCTGTGAACAGCCGGAAATTCAATTGCCGGCTTTTCATTTCTCCTGCACAAACCCGACAGGATATGGGACATATAGTAAACCATCTCATATCCCCATTTTTTTTGCATATTCCACACTACTAATGTTAGTAGTGTGTATGTGCAAAATTTCAGCGCTGTAGCTGCTAAAATAAAGGGTTAAATGGCGGAAAAAATTGGCGTGGGCTCCCGCGCAATTTTCTCCGCCAGAATGGTAAAGCCAGTGACTGAGGGCAGATATTAATAGCCTAGAGAGGGTCCATGGTTATTGGCCCCCCTGGCTACAAACATCTGCCCCCAGCCACCCCAGAAAAGGCACATCTGGAAGATGCGCCTATTCTGGCACTTGGCCACTCTCTTCCCACTCCCTGTAGCGGTGGGATATGGGGTAATGAAGGGTTAATGTCACCTTGCTATTGTAAGGTGACATTAAGCCAGATTAATAATGGAGAAACGTCAATTATGACACCTATCCATTATTAATCCAATTGTTTGAAAGGGTTAAAAAACACACACACATTATTAAAAATGATTTTAATGAAATAAACACAGCGGTTGTTTTAATAATTTATTGCTCTCTCAATCCATTTGCAGGCCCTCGCTTGGCAAAATAATAAACACACAAGATACATACCCTCAGCTGAACCGTCACGTCCCATGAGGTAATCCATCTGAAGGGGTTAAAATATTTTACAGGCAGGAGCCCTGCTAATGCAGCTGTGTGCTCGTGCTTGTAATTCCCCGGCGAATGAATGAAATGTAGGTCATTGACCTACATTTCCTTCAGTCGCGGTGATGCGCCCCCTGGTGGATGTCCTCATATGACCTGGAGTGTGGGAAAAAGTTCCCAGGCTGCAGTTCATGAGAACATCCAGCAGGGGCGCATCACCGCGACTCAATGTAAGTACAGATCCAGCTTTCCTTTCAGCACCCGGGGATTACAGGCACGAGCGAGTGGTTTATCGCAGCTCGTGCCTGTAATATTAGTTAACCCCTTCAGATGGATTACCTCGTTGGACGTGATAGGACATCAGAAGGTATGTATCTTGTGCGTTTATTATTTTGCCAAGCGAGGGCCTGCAAATGGATTGAGAGAGCAATAAATTATTAAAACAACCGCTGTGTTTATTTCATTAAAATACTTTTAAATCATGTGTGTGTGTGCTTTTTAACCCTTTCAAACAATTGGATTAATAATGGATAGGTGTCATAATTGACGCTTCTCCATTATTAATCTGGCTTAATGTCACCTTACAATAGCAAGGTGACATTAACCCTTCATTACCCCATATCCCACCGCTACACGGGAGTGAGAAGAGAGAGGCCAAGTGCCAGAATAGGCGCATCTTCCAGATGTGCCTTTTCTGGGGTGGCTGGGGGCAGATGTTTGTAGCCACGGGGGGGCAATAACCATGGACCCTCTCCTGGCTATTAATATCTGCCCTCAGTCACTGGCTTTACCACTCTGGCGGAGAAAATTGCGCGGGAGCCCACGCCAATTTTTTCCGCCATTTAACCCTTTATTTTAGCAGCTACAGCGCTGAAATTTTGCACATACACACTACTAACATTAGTAGTGTGGAATATGCAAAAAAAAATGGGATATGAGATGGTTTACTGTATGTAAACCATGTCTCATATCCTGTCGGGTTTGTGCAGGAGAAATGAAAAGCCGGCAATTGAATTATCGACTTTTCACTAACACCGCTGCGTATTTCTCGCACGTCACACTGCTGGTCCGTGTGGAATCCATATTTTTCTCGCCCCCATAGACTTTCATTGGTGATTTTTTTTTGCGCAATACGCTGACAAACGCAGTATGCTGCGATTTTCTACGCCGGTACAACGCCGTATATTACGGATCCGTAATATACGCCTGATAGGACTAGACCCATTGAGAAGCATTGTGCTGTATGTAATGCGAGTTTTACGGACGTAGTTTCTGCGCTCTTACGTCCGTAAAACACGCATGTGTGACCCCGGCCTCACTGGTTGCTGCAGTTTTTTTATATTATATTTTCTCTGCTGCAGATCTGCCAGTTGTCTGAATGCTGAGCTCTGTACAACCCCACCCACACCACTGATTGACAGATTTCTGTGTACACTGTGCATAGGCAGAAAGCTACCACTCAGTAGTGGGAGTGCAGTTGCATTATCTGGCAGAAAACTGACATTCAGTGGAGGGAGTGTGGTTGAACTATCTGGCAAAAGGACTAGTCGTCTAGTGATAATCGCCTGCAGATAAAACAGTGATTTTATGAAAACTACACTAAGCAGATCAGTTAGAGATATAATGCTGTAATCAGGGACTCAGTGACTACTTAGTGCTGCTCTCAGATAAGTATCAAAAACATGGTGATAAAGATTTCCCTTAACACATACATTTAAAGACTAAGGAATGTTATGGGTCAATCTAAAAAGGATGGATGATATGAATTAAACTGGCTGTCTGAGGTAGCAAATTCCAGAGAAATTGTGCAGCATGAGAAAAGTCTTTTTGTAAGAGGTTTGTATTACTACGATTATGTAGGATGTTCAGCGGCAGTGAATAAAATACTTATTTTCCCCACTGTATGTTTAAATTGTATTTGGAAGTGGAAGGGCAACAGATGCAATAATTGGCACAGAGTGGGAAAGCATCAGTTTAGCGATTGATTGGAGAGGAAAGTGGAGAAAGAAAACTGAGTAAATTAAAGTTTATCAAGATGAGACTAAATCAGAGCAACAATAAAAGTTATTGCTGTTGTTAAGAAAGGGGGATGGGAATCTGGAGTTGTTTGCCGTACAGCGCAGAGTAGTACAATGCTACCAGACAGTAGGCCACACGGTAAGCACCGCAGCCCAATTGTCATGTCTAAACTATATCTTAGACTGAATATACCCCAATGCCTCGATTACACACACTTCATTTTCCGCTTGAATCTAAAATGCTTTTATTGAGCTTTTGCAAATATTTTGGGATTTTTAAAAATATTTATTACATTTGCAATGTGTTTTTTTCTCATGTTTTTAATGTCCTATAGTAAAGACTATGGGAAGAAGTAAAGCAAACAAAAACAAATAAAAAACACCACACCCAGGGCATACACATAAATTTGGATGACCAAAACAAAATGTTATGTATCCCATTCCATGGTCAGAAAATACACCTAAGTTACAAGAACTTTAACCCCTTTCTGACATTGAACGTAATAATACGTCCCTGTGCCTTGGGCCTATTTGACCAGGGACAGATTATTACGTCTGCGCGATCACCAGTGCACACGGTTGGTGTGCGGGCGATCGCCGCCAGGTGTCAATTGATTTTGACAGCTGAAACCTGGCACTCACAGACCGCATCTGGCACTTTAACCCCTTAATGACCAGAGCTTTTTACGGTTTTGCGTTTTCGTTTTTCGCTCCCCTCCTTCCCAGAGCCATAACTTTTTTATTTTTCTGTCAATATGGCCATGTGAGGGCTTATTTTTTGCGGGACGAGTTGTAATTTTGAACAACACCATTGGTTTTACCATTTCATGTACTACAAAATGGGAAAAAAATTCCAAGTGCGGTGAAATTGCAAAAAAAGTGCAATCCCACACTTGTTTTTGTTTGGCTTTTTTGCTGGGTTCACTAAATGCGAAAACTGACCTGCCGATATGATTCTCCAGATCATTACGAGTTCATAGAAACCAAACATGTCTAGGTTACTTTTTATTTAAGTGGTAAAAAAAATCCAAACTTTGCTTAAAAAAAAAAAAAAAAAAAAAAAAAAAAGTTGCGCAATTTTCCGATACCCGTAGCGTCTCCATTTCTTGTGATCTCGGGTCGGGTGAAGGCTTATTTTTTGCATCTTTTTAGTGATACCATTTTGATGCAGATGGAATCTTTTGATTGCCCGTTATTGCATTTTAATGCAATCTCATGGAGACCAAAAAAAGTAATTCTGGCATTTTGAATGTACAGTAGCTGAATTACAGCATAGCTATGAGCGCCAACTCACAGCAATCTGGCATCAACAACCATAGAGGTCTTCAGGAGACCTCTGATTGTCATGTCGAGGCATCGCTGACATCCGATCCGATCACGTGACGGGGGTCAGCAATGTGTACATTTCCGGCCCGATGGCCAGAGGTGCTTGTTAAAAGCCGCTATCAGAGTTTGACAGCGGCATTTAACTAGTTAATAGGCGTGGGTGGATTGCAATTCCACCTGTGCCTATTGCGGGCACATGTCAGCTGTTCAAAACAGCTGACATGTCCCGGCTTTGATGCGGGCTCACCACTGGAGCCCGCACCAAATCGGGGGTTCTGCCATAGGACGTACTATTCTGTCTGATGGCAGAAAGGGGTTAACCCCCGAAATGCTGCGATTGAACACAATGGCCGCGTTCTGGGAGCCGGCAGTGGGCTGACAGCCCCTCTGCCTTTGGATCGGAGACCCCACGGCGTGACAGAGTCCTGGTCGTTGCCATGGTGACCCGATGTCGTCATGAGTCATGACAACATCCACGTCAATAAAGCTGGGAAACATGTTGAGCATATGCAGTGCATGATCAGCAAGTCTCTGTCAGTGCAGAGCTCACAGTTTCTACAGCATGGGGATGCTGCTGCATCCCTATGCTGTACAAACGATCAGCCTGCAAAAAATGATTGTCCCATAGTGGAACTAAGAGAAAAGTTAAAAAAGTAAAAACAAAAAAGTTTAAATAATTATAATAATTTTTTTTTAAAAACAAAGAAAAGTTCCCATGGTCAAGTTCATATGAGTTCATCCAGCAGAGGGCGCATCACCTCGACTCGAGGTAACTATAGAACATTCCCCTGCATTCCATTCATTCACCAAATTTTACAGACAGGAGCACAGCTGCATTAGCAGAGCTCCTGGGTGTAAAATGATTTAACCCCTTCAGATGGATTTACAGAGTGGGACAAGACTGATCGACGGAAGGTATGGAATATTGTTGTTTGTTTTGTTTAACTTTATTTCAGATGACAAGGGTCTTCAGGTGGATTGTGAGTCTAATAAAATATTAAAACACCCTGTGTCTTTATTTCATTAAAATACTTTTTAATAATGTGTGTGTGTTTTATTAACCATTTCATACTATTGGATTAATAATGGATAGGTGTCATAATTGACGCCTCTCCATTATTAACCTGGCTTAATGTAACCTTACAATAGCATGGTGACATTAACCCTTCATTACCCCATATCCCACCACTACACGGGAGTGGGAAGAGAGAGGCTAAGTGCCAGAATAGGCGCATCTTACAGATGTGCCTTTTCTAGGGTGGCTGGGGGCAGATGTTTTTAGCCAGGGGGGTCCTATAACCATGGTATCTCCCTAGGCTGTTAATATCACCCCTCAGTCACTGGCTTTCCCACTCTGGCAGAGAAAATTGCGCGGGAGCCCACGCCAATTTTTTCCGGGTTTTAACCCTTTAATTTAATAGCTAGAGCTTAAAAATTTTACACACAGACACTTGTTACATTACTAAAGAGGAATATGTAATAAAAGAAGGGATATGAGATGGTTTACTGTGTGTGTGTGTGTACCGGCTTTTATGCTATCTAGCGCTGAATTAAATATAAATATATATATATATATATAGGTGTCTCACTGATATATATATATATATATATATATATATATATATATATATATATATATATGTATATATATATATATATACCTATTCTATGTGTAGACATTTATTCTACCTATTCTATTCTATTCTATCAGTGTGATTTTACTGTACACCGGACTGAATTGCCGGCTTTTCTAGAGAACACCGCTGCATATTTTTCACAAGTCACACGCATGGTCCGTGTGTAATCTGTAATTTTCTCGCCCCCATAGACTTTCATTGGTGGATTTTTTGTGCAATACGCTGACAAATGCAGCATGCTGCGATTTTCTACGGCCGTACAAGACCATATAATACGGATCAGTAAAATACGGCAGATAGGAGCAGGGCCATAGAGAATCATGGTACCATATGCAATCCGTATTTTCTGTGCCTCTCATACGTCTGTAAAACACGCCAGTGTGACGCCGGCCTAAGAATAAAACTGCCTTATCAATTTAACCACACACAGAATGGCAAAAACCCACCCCCAAAAAGAAATTCCTGAATTGCTGTTTTTTCTGCCTACTAAAAATCGAAATAGAAAGTGATCAAAAACTGTCAAATGTCGGAAAAAGTTACCAATAAAAACGTCAACTTGTCCCACAAAATATAAGATCTCACATGACTCTGTGGGCCAAACTATGGAAAAATCATAGCTCTCAAAATGTGATGATGCAAAAACTATTTTTTGAAATAAAAAGTCTTTAATAAAGTAAATCTTTAACTATGACAGCAGTCAAGCATAAAAACCTGATATAAATCTGGTATTGCTGTAATCGCACCGCCTCGTAGAATAAAGTCGCCTAATCACACACACTACATGAGGAATAGTGTAAAAACAATCAATAAAACCAATTCTTCACATGCTGTTGATTTTTTCATTGTGCCTCCCAAAGATCGTAGTAAGGCTTTGCGAATATGTATCCTGCACCCTGTGCTGAGCGATTACAACGGGGTTTCCGTGTAAATCTCTAAAATACATAAATCAGATGGAACCTCCAGCAGGAGATTCCCTATAATGAGACAGATGGAGGCACTGTGGACACCATGTGACCTGTGATCAGGCGGTGTCCCTCTTTTTAGGATTGCATAAAAGTGCCGTTGGCCACAGTTTTGTGCACTGAACAGAAGGACAATGCTGAACATAGGCCAGACAGAGTCCAGAGTAATTGCTGCCTCATTATAGTGAATGAATCCATCAGGGGTTTCATCTGAATCACGTCTCTCGGAGATTTAGATGGAAACACCAAAGTAAGTGACGGGTAACTGTGATTATGAATGTTATGCAAAATGTTCCCAATAAAAGCTTCAATTTAATCCACACAAAAAATAGGAAGCACTCAGATCTGTCATCTGTTAATGGATATACAGGGGGCTTCCATGTTACTGGTAGCACAAAGGCTGTGGAAAAGTGAAATGGCTCCTCACCTGCCAAAAGAAATTCAACAAATTCTGCGCTCCCAAATCCAAATGCCCCACTCCCTTCTGAGCCCCATAGTATACCTAAACCACATATTTCATCCACGTTTGGCATTTCTGAAGCGATGAGAGCCCACCTAACTTACGGGTACATGCCTCCAGAAGCAAGGGTTGTGCATAACCTACTAGTGACTGCAATGTACTGGTCACTACAAAGGCAGTTTGCAATTTTCATTGCTGTTTGTTTCTGGAAAATACCCATGGAGTCAAAATTGTCACTACACCTGTAGATAACTTCCCTAAGGGGTATAATTTCCAAAATGGGGTCACTTGAGAGGGGATTCTGCTCTACTAACAATTAGGGGCTCTGTATATGGAGTCTGAAAACTGTTCTAAGAAAATCTGCGCTCCAGGAGACAAATAACATTCCTCCCGAGTCTCTCCGTATGGCTAAGTAGTACTGTACAGCCACATATGGGGTATTGCCACATTCGGTAGAAATTGTGGGACAAATTTGGTGCCACTTTTACCCAATTCCTGTGTGAAAATGTAAAATCTGGGGCTAAAATAAAATTTTGGTAAAAATGTAGTTATTTTTGTCTTCATTGTCCAATGGTATAAAATTCTGTGATGTCACACTGCTGCAATGCAGGTAATTGCAAGCTCCACTAGGTGGCAATAGAGTGGAGGGAGGGCTGCACAGACCGGACCTGCAATGCAGCAGAGAGGCCACCACCAGGTGGCAGCAGAATAGTCGAAACAAGCCGGGTCGATATAAGACAGTCTAAGATATAAGACTGTAGCGCAGTACAAAAGGAATAAGCAAACACAATAGCAAGTCAATAGCAAGCTAAATGGGTCAGTACTAGTCAGGACCAGATATGTCAAAGAAAAGGGACAAAACAACATGTCAGGGTCCAAGCCAAATCAAAACCCTGTGAGTCAATACACGAAAGGGGAACACACAGTCGGAAAGCAAAGAGGGGGTAAACAGACACGGGTTCACTAAGCAAGCAGCAGGACCAGACTGAAGCTGAGAAAGTTATTCCCTGGCATGACCAGACCGGAAAAAGGGGAAGACAGGACTCAAAACCCGGTCTGGATCATGACATGTGACACATCCATGGTGTCAATATGATCACTGCACCCCTAGATAAATTCATTGAGAGGTGCAGTTTGTTAAATGAGGTTACTTATGGGGGGTTCTGCTGTTCTGGTACCTCATGGGCTCTTGTAGTTGGTCATGGCACCGGCAAACCATAACAGTAAAATCTGGCGCTCCTTGCCTTCTGAGCTTTGCACTGTGCCTGAAAAATATTTTCCGATTATATGTAGGGTATTGGCACACTCAGGATTTTTTTTACAACAAACTGAGGTCCATTTTTTTTCTGTTGGCCCTTAAAACAGTTAAAAACTTGGGGCTAAAACATTTTAGTGGTAAAAATGTATTTTATTCTCTCTTCACCACTCAGTGGTATACAATTCTGTGAGGAACATGAGGTGTTAATATGATCACTGCACCTCTAGATTAAATCAATGAGGAGTGTAGTTTGTAAAATGAGTTCACATATAGGGGGATTCTGTTCTTGGACCTCAGGGGCTCTGCCAATGTGACATGGCACCCGCAAACCATTCCAGCAAAATATAAACTCCAATATGGCGCCTCTTCCCTTCTGAGCTTTGCATTGTGCCTCAAAAGTAGTATTCCCCCATGGGGTATTGGCATACTCAGAAGAAATTGCGCAACAAATTTTGGGGTCCATTTTTTCCTGTTATCCTTGTCAAAATAAAAAAAATTGGATCTGAATTCATTTTTTTGTGAAAAAAAGTTAAATGTTAATTTTTTTGTTTTGTCCAAAAATTCTTGTGAAGCATCCGAATGGTTAATAAAATTCTTGAATGTGGTTTTTAAAATGGTGTCACTTTTGGGTATCTTCTATCATATAGGCCCCTCAAAGTTACTTCAAATGTGATGTGGTCCCTAAAAAAAAATGGTGTTGTAAAAATGAGAAATCGCTGGTCAATGTTTAACCCTTATGCTGATGTAAAGTAGACATGTGGGAAATGTTACTTAAGTATTTTTTGTGACATACATCTGTGATTTAAAGGCATGAAAATTCAAAGTTGGAAAATTGCTAAACTTTACAAATTTTCACATTTATTCTACCTATTCTATTCTATTCTGTCAGTGTGATTTTACTGTACACCGCACTGAATTACCGGCTTTTCTATAGAACACCACTGCATATTTCTCGCAAGTCACACGCATGGTCCATGTGTAATCCGTAATTTTCTTGCCCCCATAGACTTTAATTGGTGGATTTTTTGCGCAATACGCTGACAAACGCAGCATGCTGCGATTTTCTACGGCCGTACAAGACCGTATAATACAGATCCGTAAAATACAGCAGATAGGAGCTGGGCCATAGAGAATCATTGTACCGTATGCAAACCGTATTTTCTGCGCCTCTAATACGTCCGTAAAACTCGCTAGTGTGACGCCGGCCTTAAATGTTATCATCTATATATTTCATTTGATTAGGACATGGAGATATTATTTTTGTTATGGTCAAGTAAGCTGCCAGTAAGACATGACCAACTATTATTGTAGTATGTGGGGAAATTAATCCAAAAGACATAATGCGAACTGAAGAGATATGAGGATGTCCAGCCACATCATTTGTTTAATAAATGTTTACATGAGTAACCAAAATTGTTGCATAATTGGACAATCCCACCAGATTTGAAGTAGGATCCTAACATTGTTTACAACATTTAAGAGATGATGGCTTCATTCTAGTGAACTTATCTGTTATAGACTGATCTGAGTTGGAGTAGTGGTATTTCTACCACTAGGGGCAGCACTGGCAGGTAGCATAGTCAGGAATAGCCAGAAGTCTGTACATAGGAGCAGCAGTATAGTTGGGAGGATAAGCAGATTGCGTAGTCAGGAATAGCCAGAAGTCAGTACAAAGGAGCAGCAATATAGTTAAAGGATTAGCAGGTTGTGCGTAGTCAGAGGTTGGTACACTATAACAGTAGTATAATCTTGAGGATAAGCAGCAGGTGGAAAGAGGCTTGACTAAAAGCTGGGCGCTCAATAATCTGACAAGCAAGGAAGTACAATGCCAGGTTTAATTAGGGTGTTCGATCAGGAGATCATAGAGTTGAGCCAATCAGAAACTCAGGGTAGAGACAATCGGGTACTAGTATGTGGGTTAGCAAGGAACTGTCCAAAGAGCTGAATAGCTAAATAGGAAGAGATGGTGCCTGGTGCACAAGAGCTGCTGGGTTCGAGTCCTGACTTTATTTGAGTAACAAAACAATTAAGAAGAATCCATGTTATAGCTTCAAAGTGAAAATTCTTGAAAATCTTAATGTCAGCAGTTTTTATGTAATCTGACAGCAGTGATGTAGGGACAGAAACACCTGCACTAATGCATAACTTAGTTTATGTGTTGTAGTAGTTATGATACTTGCCAACACCACTGGCAGTTTTTCGTATACACTGTGCATTAACAGAAAGCTGCTAAATAGTGATGGGGGTAGGGTTATACAAAGCACCAGACACCTAGTCCTGTAGTGATGATCTCTTGCTGATAAAACTTTTTTGAAACAGGAAAACACAGCTTAGTAAGTGAATCGGGGTCTCTGCCACTATATTGTGCTGCTCTCAGATTACATAGCAAAATCCAGCTGCCAGATTCCCTTTAGCTAATTTTAAAGCTATTAGCCGATCTTGAGTGTAACATTGATTTGAAACTAGGTATCCTATTTTATTGATTTATTGGTTACAATGTGCAATAATTGTCAGATCCTATCAAAAGTTGATAATGATAAACCCTTAATTTTACTTGTTCAGTTTAGACACGTAATTGCATGTTTAGAAAGGGAAATGATCCATTAACCTAAGGATGCATGATCTCCCTGATCCTAAGGTAAGAAACTGTAATGTTGGATTTGAAATTGGAAAGTTATTTCACGGAATAGATGAAGTTGATTATGAAATAGTGAGGTGATAGTCTTAATATTAAAGAGAATCCAAGCTCAGTTATACAAGACTTTTGCAAAGAAAGTTGAAAGGAATTATGGAGTTTTTCCAGACTTTGTAGGTAGTTTTTATATTAAAAATGTTTTGTCCTAATAGGTTTGTGAGTATGTTTTTTTCCAATATTTCTTCTTCCATACTCACTCATAGTTTATCATTTGTGCTTGACTATTCAAATTTCATTTGATACTGCTGAAACATAACATTTTTGAGGTCTGGTTTCCTCATCCCACCCTATTCCCAATGAACTGTGAGAGCATTAGCTTGAATTTTAGGGCACTTATCAAAACCAGATAAAATTAGAAAGGACCCTTTCAAGAACAGATGGTATTGCTAAGTGGCCTAACCACTCAAATAAAGTGTATAGAATAATGGGTACTATAAACATTATAATTTTAGCGATTCTACCTACCCAAGAAAAAAAAGCATGATAATATTTTTCTAATAGTTTAGTTATATTTAGAATAATAGGGTCATAGTTATGTTTATAAAGTAGATTACTTGTACCAGAAAGGTCAATTCCTAAGTATTTTCTATCATCTTATTCCTAAATACAGGCCAGAGAATCTCTTGATGCTAATGTTTCCAATGATTTGTTGTGGAGTACAATGTAATGCAATGCTGAGCATTTTATCTTGGGATTTTGTTTTATATTTTATTTATATTGAAGGTTGACATATTTTGGCTATTAGCAGCACATCGAAAAACTGCATTGGAAAAGCGCATGGAGTTTCAAAGCAGTTTACATTGAGCTTTTTTACTCATTAATCTAATTGGAAATAGAAAAAATGACTCATCATAAAATTTGCAAAAACCGTGCTAAAAACTAGTTGATTTTTGAGCATTTTTTGCGAACAAAAGAGTAACATGGAAGAAAGCCTGATAAGGTAGACCTGAAGGATATAGCCTAAGCTTGAAGAGACACCTGCATCATCATCTCCTAACACAAGGTGTTGAATAGGAATCTTTTGCTTGTATGAACGGTAAAGTATTGTTGCTTGGCATTAGACAATCATTGGCCAATGCTTTTTGTTTCTATTTTTATATCACAATCTGATTTTTTTGTGGACAAGCCATTTTGTCTGTACAATTATCCATCAAGTCTAGTTCTGCAACCAATACAGATCTCCTTACCATGGCATATGTCTAGTTAACTTACTGCATATAAATGAACTTACTACTTATGAATCTGGCTGTAGTTGAAAAATCATTGGTCGAAATAGGATAGAAGCACCAAATAAAACAAAGAGTTTTGCTGTATAGGTTTTTGCCATTTATTAATAAAAACATGAAAGAACAAATCTGCTGATGCTTCCTATTTTTATCTATTGTAAGTGTGGCACCCCAGGAGTCCGGTTGCCACAGAGGCATTGTCTCCCTCACAGGAGGTGATGTCATGCCTGGAAGCAAGGAGGGATCCCCTTTCCAGATACATCAGCATGCAACACCTTTCCTATTTCAGACCTGATTTCAGGGGAGCTTCCCTATAAGTTCTGGCCCGGAGGCTGGGTTATTGAGTTTTTAGTTGAATCTGAGACAGTGATGGAGGAAGAGGCACCGGACACCGGAGTCCATGGTTGTGTGGTAACTGCAGGCCCAGCAACTGAGACAGGAGGGCAGAAGATTGCAGGTCTCCTGACCCCAGCTGACACCCTGAGGTACAGCAGCATATGAGAGCCCGGAGCCATCACAAGGGAGTGACACCTGGAACACGCTCAAGCTGTCTGCCATGCGGGTAGTGTTCCATTTAATGGACAGACAGAGAGGGACTTGAGTAGAGCATAAAGCACTAAGAACCCAGAGAACAGCGCAGTAGGGAGGCCTCCAACTCCACCTGGCTAAGTGGATTCTGAATTGCTTCCAGGCTGCCTGGATCTCCAATATCACCTGTTACCTGTGCTCTGGACTACATCTTCAAACAGGAATTAAAGGTAAAGAAAACTGCAGCCCTTGTGTCCTCTAGTCCTTTCCCGCACCCTCAGTCCTGCACCCCAACCTCCACTATCCCTGATAGACTGTACTCGTAACCCTGGGCCCTTACCCACCTGTGAGGAGCAGAACCATCTCAGCTGTGACACCATCAGCTCCAGTGGTCCCTTTAAGCAGCGTCAGCTACCCACTGCCGAACACCACAGGTGGCGTCACATGAAATCCTCTACAAACATTACCGCATTACTTTTATTGCACGCCCAGGGCCAAGGACCGGGTCACCGCTGCCGTGACCACCCCTTTAAGAATCATCCGACCTGGTTTCGAGTACCCCATGGCCCTAGCGGGTGTCGCATAAGGGTTAGGGTTTGGCCCTCAGGTAGATGCTGGTGCACAAACAAGTATCCAGTTTGCTGCTTCAAAAAAACATGTAGTTCATTAAATGTTGATAAACCATCCAGCTTAACAAAACAAAATAGCTTCCTCTGGCTACAACAGGTATAACAGGACAAAAACAGAACATAAACAGTCAATATATAGCACGTGCTCACCCGTTTAAATGTCAGGCCTTTACTCAGCCTCTAGCAGACATACAAGCAAGGTCTTTTCACCTTGCACACACCATACTAATGTTACAGCTGGACTTCGTTATATCTGCTATATCACACCCTGGGGTTGGGATATGTGAGCAGCCAGTCCACCCATCTCTTTGACTGCATGTAAATCCTGGACACCCCTATTAATTTTCTCAAGACCATAAGTGCTGTAGCCTGCTTTTCCGGGCTTAAATCACTGAGGCTGTAAAGGTACCATCACACTCAGCAACTTTGCAAAGAGAACGACAACAATCTGTGACGTTGCAGCGTCCTGGATAGCGATCTCGTTGTGTTTGACACGCAGCAGCGATCTGGATCCCGCTGTGCCATCGCTGGTCAGAGCTAGAAGTCCAGAACTTTATTTTGTCGCCAGGTCGGCGTGTATCGTCATGTTTGACATCAAAAGCAACGACGCCAGCAACGAGCATAGGGGGCGTCGCAGCATCTCCTTCTAGCCAGTCGGTACACTCCGGCTGTTTGACATGGAGCTAACAACCAGCGAGAACGAGAAGTGACTCGCTGTTATATCACTGGAACGCTCCTGCATCGTTCTGGAGTTGCTGTGTTTGACGTCTCTACAGCGACCTAAACAGTGACGCTCCAGCGATCTAGTTTAGGTCGGCTCGTTGTCTATATCGCCGCAGCATCGCTGAGTGTGACGGTACCTTAAGCCTCAATGATACATATCTCCTTTCAAGGCCTTATCCAGCGGCCATCTTACAAAGCGGCCATCTGCCCAAAGCGGGGGGTTTGGCACCTTCCGCTATCAAACAGTGGTCTCACGACAGAGCGTCAGCATTGCTATATAGTTTCTCAAGCCTATGTTCTACATAGAAGCTAAAATCCTGAAGTTTTAGGAGCCTCCTGTTTACCCAGGCATTGTTCCCTTTCTTCTCCAACGTCCACCTCAGTGGGGCATGGTCTGACACTAACCTGAACTTTCTGCCTAATATGTAGTGTCTTAAAGTATCAAATGCCCACTTGATGGCCAAACACTCCTTCTCCAATATGAAGTAGCTTTTTTCACAGGGAGACAGTTTCTGACTCAGGTACATTATCAGGTGTTCTTCACTGTTCACATTTTGAGATAAGACTGCACCTAATCTGACATCTGATGCATTCGTCTGGACCACAAATTCCCTGGAGAGGTCCAGAGCCACTATTACAGGCAGTTTACACAAAGCTAGCTTCAGTTCCTGGAACGCTGCCTTAGCTTCTGGAGACCACTTGGCCATAGCTGACTTCGTACCCTGAAGGAGGTCAGTCAGAGGTGCCACTGTCATGGCGAAGTTAAGGATGAACCAACGGTAGTAACCATCAATGCCCAGAAACACTCTGATCTGCTTCTTTGAGAGTGGTTGTGGTTAATTCTTGATTCCGTCAACCTTATTCACTTAGAGTTTGATGTCGCCCCTGCTTATGACATCCCAGTTTCTTGGCTTCTTCCATCCCCATGACACATTTCTTCAAGTTCATGGAAAACCTCACTTTCTTTAAAGCATCAAGTACCACCTTGACTTAGCCTAGATAGCTTCCCCAATCTTAGCAGAAGATCACAATGTCATCCAGGTAGGTCACTGCATACTTCTTATGGGGAGCTAGAATTCAGTCCATGGCTCTCTGGAAGGTGGTGGAGCTCCTTGCAACTCAAATAGCACCATGACATACTGAAAACAACCATCTGGCTTTGAAAAGCCCATCTTCCTGGCATCCTCGGAGAGGAGAATCTGCTAATACTCTTTTGTGAGGTCCAGAGTGGTAATGTACCAGGCTAGCTCTAGCCTTTCAATGAGCTTGTCGACGTGGGACATTGGATATGTGACAAATTTAGAAACTTCATTCAGCTTATTGTAGTCAATGCAAAACCGCCATTCTGCATCTGGCTTTCGCACCAAGATTATAGGATTACTCCAACCAATCTTCAATGGTCTCTTCAATGACACCTAGGTCCAACATTCATTTCATCTCCTTCAAGATTACCTCTAAGCAAACTTCAGGAATCCGATACGGTTTCAAATTCACCAACACATGAGGCTCCATGAGGACTTCATGTTCTGTGATCTGAGCATAACTTTGCAACTCTGCAAACAGATCTCTGTTCCAATTAACCAATTCTCAACACTGCTGCTTTTGGACAGGTGACAGTGTTTCTGCCACCTTGACATCTTTCACATCATCTTTGGCCTTAGCCAGCATGCATGGAGTTTCCACGGGGTCCCTATCTCGCCATAGCTTAGTCAGATTGATGTGGTATACCTGGTGGTTCTTCCTTCTTCCCAGCTGGTGGACATTATAATTAACCTTGCCAAACTTTTTGACCAATTCATAGGAATCATGCCATTTGGCCTGAAATTTGCTCTCTACCATGCTTACCAGTACTATTATCCGATCTCCAGACTGAACTGTCACAGACTTGGCCATGCTTCTCAACGATCCTTTTAAGCATGGCCTTCGAAGTTTTATTAAACCTTTCCACCAGACCGTCCGTTTTGGGATGGTACACTGAGATCATGAGTTGTGTAATTATCAGGGTTTTGCACAACCCCCTCATCACCTTTGACATGAATGGAGTCCCTCAGTCCATTAGGATCTCTCTTGGCAGTCCCGTTCTATAAAAGATACGAACAAGCTTTCAAGCGATACTCTTAGCAGAGGAGTTCCTTAACAGTACTTCCTCTGGGTACCATGTAGCATAATCGAGTACTACCAGGATATACAGGTGCCCTCTGTCTGACTTGATCAGGGGATCCACTAGTTACATCGCTATACTATAAAACGGGACTTCAATCAGGGGTAGAGGCTCTAAGGAACTACATAAGTGAGTGACCGTGGGGAGCTAGTTGGCAGGTTAGACAGGTCCTCAGGGGCGGATTATCAGAGGGTCAAAATGGGCGGTAGCCCAGGGCCCAGTGGTGTGGGGGGGCCCTGGGCTACCGCACAGATTGACCCTCTGATAATCCGCCCGAGTGTGACCGTGAATGCCCGCTGGCATTTATGTGCCCCCAGACCCGGTGGGCAGAGAGAGGGGGCCCGCATCGGGCCCCTTCTCATTTGCTCACCGGGCCCCTTCCGGCGCTGCGGCGGTTTCCTATTGACGTGCAGGCGCGCGCCCGCACGTCAATGGTTAACAAAAGCCACCAGCCAATTGGAGGCTGGCAGCTGAAGTCGGCCGCAGCGCACACGTCGCCGGCGTCTGATGTCATTGTCAGTCGCCGGCGAGTGTGCGCTGCTGGAGGGAGCTCGCCACCTGGAGCGCTGGTCAGGTGAGGAGACTCTGTTTTTTTTTTTTTGTTTTTTTTTTTTTTTGATAAGCTAACGGTGGACACACTGGGGCAATGCTGGAGACACTGGGGCAATGCTGGAGACACTGGGGAAGATTGCTGGACACATTGGGGGCAATTCTGGAGACACTGGGGCAATGCTGGAGACACTGGGGAAGATTGCTGGAGACACTGGGGCAATGCTGGAGACACTGGGGCACATTGCTGGACACACTGGGGCAATGCTGGACACACTGGGGCAATGCTGGAGGACACACTGGGGCAGATTGCTGGAGACACTGGGGCAATGCTGGAGACACTGGGGCAGATTGCTGGAGACACTGGGGCAGATTGCTGGACACACTGGGGCAATGCTTGAGACACTGGGGCAATGCTGGAGACACTGGGACAATGCTGGAGGACACACTGGGACAATGGTGGAGGACACACTGGGGCAGATTGCTGGAGACACTGGTGCAATGCTGGAGACACTGGGGCAATGCTGGAGACACTGGGGCAATGCTGGAGACACTAGGGCAGATTGCTGAACACACTGGGGCAATGCTGGAGACACTGGGGCAATGCTGGAGACACTGGGGCAATGCTGGAGGACACACTGGGGCAATGGTGGAGGACACACTGGGGCAGATTGCTGGAGACACTGGGGCAATGCTGGAGACACTGGGGCAATGCTGGAGACACTGGGACAGACTGCTGGAGACACTGGGGCAATGCTGGAGACACTGGGGCAGATTGCTGGACACACTGCGGCAATGCTGGAAGACACACTGGGGCAGATTGATGGAGACACTGGGGCAATGCTGGAGACCTGGGGCAGATTGCTGGACACACTGGGGGCAATGCAAGAG
The DNA here is from genome assembly GCF_051348905.1 of Ranitomeya variabilis. NCBI lineage: Eukaryota > Metazoa > Chordata > Amphibia > Anura > Dendrobatidae > Ranitomeya > Ranitomeya variabilis. Next base: position 652,494,073 of record NC_135233.1, read on the forward strand.
GACACACTGGGGCAATGCTGGAGACACTGGGGCAATGCTGGAGACACTGGGGCAGATTGCTGGAGACACTGGGGCAGATTGCTGGACACATTGGGGGCAGGTTAGACAGGTCCTCAGGGGCGGATTATTAAAGGGTCAATATGGGCGGTAGCCCAGGGCCCAGTGGTGTGGGGGGCCCTGGGCTACCGCATAGATTGACCCTCTGATAATCCGCCCGAGTGTGACTGTGAATGCCCGCTGGCATTTATGTGCCCCCAGACCAAGTGGGCAGAGAGAGGGGGCCCGCTTTGGGCCCCTTCTCATTTGCTCACCAGGCCCCTTCCGGCGCTGCGGAGGTTTCCTATTGACGTGCAGGCGCGCGCCCGCACGTCAATGGTTAACAACAGCCACCAGCCAATTGGAGGCTGGCAGCTGAAGTTGGCCGCAGCGCACACGTCGCCGGCGTCTGATGTCATTGTCAGTCGCCGGCGAGTGTGCGCTGCTGGAGGGAGCTCGCCACCTGGAGCGCTGGTCAGGTGAGGAGACTCTGTTTTTTTTTTTTTTGTTTTTTTTTTTTGATAAGCTAACGGTGGACACACTGGGGCAATGCTGGAGACACTGGGGCAATGCTGGAGACACTGGGGAAGATTGCTGGACACATTGGGGGCAATTCTGGAGACACTGGGGCAATGCTGGAGACACTGGGGCAGATTGCTGGAGACACTGGGGCAATGCTGGAGACACTGGGGCACATTGCTGGACACACTGGGGCAATGCTGGAGGACACACTGGGGCAGATTGCTGGAGACACTGGGGCAATGCTGGAGGCACTGGGGCAGATTGCTGGAGACACTGGGGCAGATTGCTGGACACACTGGGGCAATGCTTGAGACACTGGGGCAATGCTGGAGACACTGGGACAATGCTGGAGGACACACTGGGACAATGGTGGAGGACACACTGGGGCAGATTGCTGGAGACACTGGTGCAATGCTGGAGACACTGGGGCAATGCTGGAGACACTGGGGCAATGCTGGAGACACTAGGGCAGATTGCTGAACACACTGGGGCAATGCTGGAGACACTGGGGCAATGCTGGAGACACTGGGGCAATGCTGGAGGACACACTGGGGCAATGGTGGAGGACACACTGGTGCAGATTGCTGGAGACACTGGGGCAATGCTGGAGACACTGGGGCAATGCTGGAGACACTGGGACAGACTGCTGGAGGCACTGGGGCAATGCTGGAGACACTGGGGCAGATTGCTGGACACACTGCGGCAATGCTGGAGGACACACTGGGGCAGATTGATGGAGACACTGGGGCAATGCTGGAGACCTGGGGCAGATTGCTGGACACACTGGGGGCAATGCTAGAGGACACACTGGGGCAATGCTGGAGACACTGGGGCAATGCTGGAGACACTGGGGCAGATTGCTGGAGACACTGGGGCAGATTGCTGGACACATTGGGGGCAGGTTAGACAGGTCCTCAGGGGCGGATTATTAAAGGGTCAATATGGGCGGTAGCCCAGGGCCCAGTGGTGTGGGGGGCCCTGGGCTACCGCATAGATTGACCCTCTGATAATCCGCCCGAGTGTGACTGTGAATGCCCGCTGGCATTTATGTGCCCCCAGACCCAGTGGGCAGAGAGAGGGGGCCCGCTTTGGGCCCCTTCTCATTTGCTCACCAGGCCCCTTCCGGCGCTGCGGAGGTTTCCTATTGACGTGCAGGCGCGCGCCCGCACGTCAATGGTTAACAACAGCCACCAGCCAATTGGAGGCTGGCAGCTGAAGTTGGCCGCAGCGCACACGTCGTCGGCGTCTGATGTCATTGTCAGTCGCCGGCGAGTGTGCGCTGCTGGAGGGAGCTCGCCACCTGCAGCGTTGGTCAGGTGAGGAGACTCTGTTTGTTTTTTTGGTTTGTTTTGTTTTTTTGATAAGCTAACGGTGGACACACTGGGGCAATGCTGGAGACACTGGGGCAATGCTGGAGACACTGGGGAAGATTGCTGGACACATTGGGGGCAATTCTGGAGACACTGGGGCAATGCTGGAGACACTGGGGCAGATTGCTGGAGACACTGGGGCAATGCTGGAGACACTGGGGCACATTGCTGGACACACTGGGGCAATGCTGGACACACTGGGGCAATGCTGGAGGACACACTGGGGCAGATTGCTGGAGACACTGGGGCAATGCTGGAGACACTGGGGCAGATTGCTGGACACACTGGGGCAGATTGCTGGACACACTGGGGCAATGCTGGAGACACTGGGGCACATTGCTGGACACACTGGGGCAATGCTGGACACACTGGGGCAATAGTGGAGGACACACTGGGGCAGATTGCTGGAGACACTGGTGCAATGCTGGAGACACTGGGGCAATTGTTATGGGCCTGGTGGTTAGGTGCACCCAGAATGACCTGATGGTTAAACTGGAAATCGGGACAAGCTCTGGGAAGTGGGAACTCTGCTGACCGCAAACCCTAATCCTATAACACACAACTAGAAATAGCTGTGGAGCGTACCTAACTCTCCCTAGACGCCTCTTCACAGCCTAAGAGCTAACTACCCCTAAAGATAGGAAATAAAGCCTTACCTTGCCTCAGAGAAATTCCCCCAAATGTAAAGCAAGCCCCCCACATATATTAACTGTGAGTTAAGAGGAAAGTCACAAACACAGGGATGAAACAGGTTTCAGCAAAGGAGGCCAGGCTTACTAGATAGACTGAAGATAGGAAAGGGATCTATGCGGTCAGCATAAAAAACTACAAAAAGCCACGCAGAGTGTGCAAAAAGCCCTCCACACCGACTCACGGTGTGGAGGTGCAACCCTGCGCCCCCAGAGCTTCCAGCTAGCAAGGAGATATCATGATAGCAAGCTGGACAGAACTTAGCAAGTACTAAGAAATATATTCAGAACACAATAAACAATAAATAAGCTAGCAGGGACTTAGCTTCTGTTGGAACAGTCAGGTCATCAGAGAAATCCAAGAGAGATCTGAACCAGTACTGAAACATTGACAGCAGGCATGAGGCAACGATCTGAGTGGAGTTAAATAGAGAAGCCAGCCTAGATAAACGAGGGCAGCTGGGAAAGCAACCTCAAGGATCAGCAGTACCACTCAAAGCCACCAGAGGGAGTCCAAAAACAGAACTCACTGAAGTACCATTCATGACCACAGGAGGGAGTCCAAGAATGGAATTCACAACAGTACCCCCCCCTTGAGGAGGGGTCACCGAACCCTCACCAGGGCCCCCAGGCCGATCAGGACGAGCCAAATGAAAGGCATGAACTAAATCGGCAGCATGGACATCGGAGGCAACAACCCAGGAATTATCCTCCTGACCATAGCCCTTCCATTTGACCAGGTACTGAAGTTTCCGTCTCGAAACACGAGAATCCAAAATCTTCTCTACCACATACTCCAACTCCCCCTCGACCAACACCGGAGCAGGAGGGTCAACGGAGGGAACCATAGGCGCCACATATCTCCGCAGCAATGACTTATGGAACACATCATGGATGGCAAAAGAAGCTGGAAGGGCCAAACGAAACGATACAGGATTGAGAATTTCAGAAATCCCATAAGGACCAATGAACCGAGGCTTAAACTTAGGATAAGAAACCTTCATAGGAACATAACGAGATGACAACCAAACCAAATCCCCAACACGAAGTCGGGGACCAACACAGCGACGGCGGTTAGCGAAACGTTGAGCTTTCTCCTGGGACAATGTCAAATTGTCCACTACATGAGTCCAAATTTGCTGCAACCTGTCCACCACAGAATCCACGCTAGGACAGTCCGAAGGCTCAACCTGCCCCAAATAAAAACGAGGATGAAAACCAGAATTGCAAAAAAAAGGCGAAACCAAAGTAGCCGAACTGGCCCGATTATTCAGGGCGAACTCAGCCAATGGCAAAAAGGTCACCCAATCATCCTGATCAGCAGAAACAAAGCATCTCAGATAGGTTTCCAAGGTCTGATTGGTTCGTTCGGTTTGGCCATTTGTCTGAGGATGGAAAGCCGAAGAAAAAGACAAATCAATGCACATCTTAGCACAAAAGGACCGCCAAAACCTCGAAACAAACTGGGAACCTCTGTCCGACACAATGTTCTCCGGAATGCCATGCAAACGAACCACATGCTGGAAAAATAATGGAACCAAATCAGAGGAGGAAGGCAATTTAGGCAAGGGTACCAAATTGACCATCTTAGAGAAGCGATCACAAACCACCCAGATGACAGACATCCTTTGAGAGAAGGGAAGATCTGAATTAAAATCCATGGAAACATGCGTCCAGGGTCTTTTCGGGACCGGCAAGGGCAAAAGCAACCCACTGGCATGAGAACATCAGGGCTTAGCCCGAGCACAAGTCCCACAGGACTGAACGAAAGAACGCACATCCCGTGACAAGGAAGGCCACCAAAAGGATCTAGCCACCAAATCTCTGGTACCAAAAATCCAAGGATGACCAGCCAACACCGAACAATGAACCTCAGAGATAACTCTGCTAGTCCATCTATCAGGGACAAACAATTTCCCTGCTGGACAACGGTCAGGTCTATCAGCCTGAAACTTCTGCAGCACCCGCCGCAAATCAGGGGAGATGGCAGACAGAATCACCCCCTCTTTGAGAATACCAGCCGGCACAGGGATTCCTGGAGAATCAGGCACAAAACTCCTTGAAAGGGCATCAGCCTTCACATTTTTAGAACCCAGAAGGTATGAAACCAGAAAATCGAAACAGGAGAAAAACAGCGACCATCGAGCCTGTCTAGGATTCAACCGCTTGGCAGACTCGAAATAAGTCAGATTCTTGTGATCCGTTAAGACCACCACGCGATGTTTGGCTCCCTCCAGCCAATAACGCCACTCCTCGAATGCCCACTTCATAGCCAACAATTCCCGATTGCCAACATCATAATTACGCTCAGCAGGCGAAAACTTTCTAGAAAAGAAGGCACATGGCTTCATCACAGAGCCATCAGAACTTCTTTGAGACCAAACAGCCCCTGCTCCAATCTCAGAAGCATCAACCTCGACCTGAAAAGGGAGCGAAACATCTGGCTGACACAACACAGGGGCCGAAGAGAAACGACATTTCAACTCCTGAAAAGCCTCAACGGCCGTAGAGGTCCAATTCACGACATCAGCACCTTTTTTGGTCAAATCAGTCAACGGTTTAACAACACTAGAAAAATTAGCGATGAAGCGACGGTAAAAATTAGCAAAACCCAGGAATTTCTGAAGGCTCTTCACAGATGTAGGCTGAGTCCAATCATAAATGGCCTGAACTTTAACAGGATCCATCTCGATAGTAGAAGGGGAAAAAATGAAGCCCAAAAAGGAAACCTTCTGAACTCCGAAGAGACATTTAGACCCCTTCACAAACAAGGAATTAGCACAAAGGACCTGGAATACCATTCTGACCTGCTTCACATGAGACTCCCAATCATCCGAAAAGACCAAAATATCATCCAGATATACAATCATGAATCTATCCAGATACCTTCGGAAGATGTCATGCATAAAGGACTGAAACACAGATGGAGCATTAGAAAGTCCGAATGGCATCACCAAGTACTCAAAATGGCCCTCGGGCGTATTAAATGCTGTTTTCCATTCATCGCCCTGTTTAATACGCACAAGGTTATACGCCCCTCGAAGATCTATCTTGGTGAACCAACTAGCCCCCTTAATCCGAGCAAACAAATCAGACAGTAGAGGCAAAGGGTACTGAAATTTGACCGTGATTTTATTGAGAAGGCGGTAATCTATACAGGGTCTCAGAGAACCATCCTTCTTGGCCACAAAAAAGAACCCTGCTCCCAGCGGTGGCGATGACGGGCGAATATGCCCTTTCTCCAAGGACTCCTTTATGTAACTTCGCATAGCGGCGTGTTCTGGCACAGATAAATTGAAAAGTCGCCCCTTAGGAAACTTACTACCAGGAATCAAATTGATAGCACAATCACAATCCCTATGAGAAGGTAGGGCACTGGATTTGGGCTCATCAAATACATCCCGGTAATCCGACAGAAACTCAGGAACTTCAGCAGGAGTAGAAGAAGAAATTGACAACAACAGAACGTCACCATGTACCCCTTGGCAACCCCAACTAGACACAGACATTGATTTCCAATCCAATACTGGATTATGAACCTGCAGCCATGGCAAACCCAAAACGACCACATCATGCAAATTATGCAACACCAAAAAGCGAATATCCTCCTGGTGCGCAGGAGCCATGCACATGGTCAACTGAGTCCAGTACTGAGGTTTATTCTTGGCCAAAGGCATAGCATCAATTCCCCTTAGTGGAATAGGATACTGCAAGGGCTCCAAGAGAAAACCACAGCGCCTGGCAAACTCCAAGTCCATCAAATTCAGGGCAGCGCCCGAATACACAAATGCCATAACAGAGTAGGACGACAAAGAGCAAATCAGAGTAACGGACAAAAGAAATTTAGGCTGTACTGTACCAATGGTGACCGACCTAGCGAACCGCTTAGTGCACTCAGGACAATCAGAGATAGCATGAGTGGAGTCACCACAGTAAAAACACAGCCCATTCTGACGTCTCTGTTCTTGCCGTTTAGCTCTGGTCAAAGTCCTGTCACATTGCATAGGCTCAGGCCTCTGCTCAGAGGAAACCACCAAATGGTGCACAATTTTGCGCTCACGCAAACGCCGATCGATCTGAATGGCCAAGGACATTGATTCATTCAGACCAGCAGGCGTGGGGAACCCCACCATAACATCCTTAAGGGCTTCAGAAAGACCCTTTCTGAAAATTGCTTCCAGGGCACACTCATTCCATTGAGTAAGCACAGACCACTTTCTAAACTTCTGGCAATATACCTCCGCTTCATCCTGACCCTGACACAAAGCCAGCAAGATTTTCTCTGCCTGATCCACAGAATTAGGTTCATCATAAAGCAATCCAAGCGCCAGAAAAAACGCATCTACATTAAGCAGTGCAGGATCTCCTGGCGCAAGGGAGAATGCCCAGTCTTGAGGGTCGCCACTCGCCACGTAACAAAGAAATAATAATTTTTACTTGCTGAATGGGGTCACCAGAGGAGCGGGGTTTCAGAGCAAGAAATAGTCTACAATTATTTTTGAAATTCAGAAACTTAGATCTATCCCCAGAAAACAAATCAGGAATTGGAATTCTAGGCTCTAACATCGGATATTGAAACTACATAATCTTGAATGCTTTGTACCCTTGCAGTGAGTTGATCGACACAAGAGGACAGACCTTGAATGTCCATATCTACACCAGAGTCCTGAACCACCCAGAGGTTAAGGGGAGAAGAAAGACAAAACACACTGCAGAGAAAAAAAAATGGTCTCAGAACTTCTCTTTTCCCTCTTTTGAGATGCATTAACACTTTACTGGCCTGCTGTACTGTTATGGGCCTGGTGGTTAGGTGCACCCAGAATGACCTGATGGTTAAACTGGAAATCGGGACAAGCTCTGGGAAGTGGGAACTCTGCTTACCGCAAACCCTAATCCTATAACACACAACTAGAAATAGCTGTGGAGCGTACCTAACTCTCCCTAGACGCCTCTTCACAGCCTAAGAGCTAACTACCCCTAAAGATAGGAAATAAAGCCTTACCTTGCCTCAGAGAAATTCCCCCAAATGTAAAGAAAGCCCCCCCACATATATTAACTGTGAGTTAAGAGGAAAGTCACAAACACAGGGGTGAAACAGGTTTCAGCAAAGGAGGCCAGGCTTACTAGATAGACTGAAGATAGGAAAGGGATCTATGCGGTCAGCACAAAAAACTACAAAAAGCCACGCAGAGTGTGCAAAAAGCCCTCCACAACCCTGCGCCCCCAGAGCTTCCAGCTAGCAAGGAGATATCATGATAGCAAGCTGGACAGAACTTAGCAAGTACTAAGAAATATATTCAGAACACAATAAACAATAAACAAGCTAGCAGGGACTTAGCTTCTGTTGGAACAGTCAGGTCATCAGAGAAATCCAAGAGAGATCTGAACCAGTACTGAAACATTGACAGCAGGCATGAGGCAACGATCTGAGTGGAGTTAAATAGAGAAGCCAGCCTAGATAAACGAGGGCAGCTGGGAAAGCAACCTCAAGGATCAGCAGTACCATTCAAAGCCACCAGAGGGAGTCCAAAAACAGAACTCACTGAAGTACCATTCATGACCACAGGAGGGAGTCCAAGAAAGGAATTCACAACAGGCAATGCTGGAGACACTGGGGCAATGCTGGAGACACTGGGGCAATGCTGGAGGACACACTGGGGCAATGGTGGAGGACACACTGGAGCAGATTTCTGGAGACACTGGGGCAATGCTGGAGACACTGGGGCAATGCTGGAGACACTGGGGCAGACTGCTGAAGACACTGGGGCAATGCTGGAGACATTGGGGCAGATTGCTGGACACACTGCGGCAATGCTGGAGGACACACTGGGGCAGATTGATGGAGACACTGGGGCAATGCTGGAGACACTGGGGCAGATTGCTGGACCCACTGGGGGCAATGCTAGAGGACACACTGGGGCAATGCTGGAGACACTCGGGCAATGCTGGAGACACTGGGGCAGATTGCTGGACACACTGGGGGCAATTCTGGAGACACTGGGGCAGATTGCTGGACACACTGGGGCAATGCTGGAGGACACACTGGGGCAGATTGCTGGAGACACTGGGGCAATGCTGGAGACACTGGGGCAGACTGCTGGACACACTGGGGCAATGCTGGAGGACACACTGGGGCAGACTGCTGGACACACTGGGGCAGATGATTGCTGGAGACACTGGGGCAATACTGGAGCAATGCTGGAGACACTGGGGCAGATTGCTGGACACACTGGGGGTAATATGCTGGAGACACTGGGGCAGATTGCTGGACACACTGGGGGCAATGCTGCATACTCTGGGGCAATATGCTGGACATACTGGGGCAGATTGTTGAACACACTGTCTGGGGGCAATGCTGGAGACACTGGGGCAATGCTGGAGACACTGGGGCAGATTGCTGGACACACTGGGGCAATGCTGGAAACACTGGGGCAATGCTGGAGACACTGGGGCAAAGCTGGAGGACTGTTGTGAATTTGCTTTTTGCTCCCTCTAGTGGTTACTAGTTTTTTGACTCTGGTTTTTCTGTCATTCCTTTTATCCGCACCTGGGTCGTTAGTTAGGGGTGTTGCTATATAAGCTCCCTGGACCTTCAGTTCAATGCCTGGCAGCGTAGTTATCAGAGCTAGTCTGCTGTGCTCTTGTCTACTGATCCTGGTTCCAGTTATATCAGCTAAGTCTGCCTTTTGCTTTTTGCTATTTGTTTTGGTTTTGTATTTTTGTCCAGCTTGTTCCAAATCTATATCCTGACCTTTGCTGGAAGCTCTAGGGGGGCTGGTGTTCTCCCCCCGGACCGTTAGACGGTTCGGGGGTTCTTGAATTTCCAGTGTGGATTTTGATAGGGTTTTTGTTGACCATATAAGTTACCTTTCTTTATTCTGCTATCAGTAAGCGGGCCTCTCTGTGCTAAACCTGATTCATTTCTGTGTTTGTCATTTCCTCTTACCTCACCGTCATTATTTGTGGGGGGCTTCTATCCAGCTTTGGGGTCCTCTTCTCTGGAGGCAAGAAAGGTCTTTGTTTTCCTCTACTAGGGGTAGCTAGATTCTCCGGCTGGCGCGTGTCATCTAGAATCAACGTAGGAATGATCCCCGGCTACTTCTAGTGTTGGCGTTAGGAGTAGATATATGGTCAACCCAGTTACCACTGCCCTATGAGCTGGATTTTTGTATTCTGCAGACTTCCACGTTCCTCTGAGACCCTCGCCATTGGGGTCATAACAGTTTGCCAGGCCAGTATTAAATGTTTAATGCATTGCAGAAGAGGGATTATAAGAAAGAAGATTCTGAGTTGTTTTTTTTTTCTTCTTCCCCTTTACCTCAGAGTGGCTATGCTTGCTGCAGACATGAATGTCCAGACCTTGATTACAAGTGTGGACCAGCTGGCTACTCGTGTGCAGGGCATACAAGACTATGTTATCAGAAATCCTAGGTCAGAACCTAAAATACCGATTCCTGAACTGTTTTCCGGAGACAGGTTTAAGTTTAGGAATTTCGTGAATAATTGTAAATTGTTTTTGTCCCTGAGACCCTGTTCATCTGGAGATTCTGCTCAGCAAGTAAAAATTGTTATTTCGTTCTTACGGGGCGACCCTCAGGATTGGGCTTTTTCGCTGGCGCCAGGAGATCCGGCATTGGCTGATCTTGATGCGTTTTTTCTGGCGCTCGGTTTACTTTATGAGGAACCCAATCTTGAGATTCAGGCAGAAAAGGCCTTGCTGGCTATGTCTCAGGGGCAGGACGAGGCTGAAGTGTATTGCCAAAAATTTCGGAAATGGTCCCTGCTGACACATTGGAACGAGTGTGCACTGGCCGCTAATTTTAGAAATGGCCTTTCTGAAGCCATTAAGAATGTTATGGTGGGTTTTCCCATTCCCACAGGTCTGAATGATACTATGGCACTGGCTATTCAAATTGACCGGCGGTTGCGGGAGCGCAAAACCGCAAATTCCCTCATGGTGTTGTCTGAACAGACACCTAATTCGGTGCAATGTGATAGAAAAACCTCAAATTCCCTCATGGTGTTGTCTGAACAGACACCTGATTTAATGCAATGTGATAGAATCCTGACTAGAAATGAGCGGAAAATTCATAGACGCCGGAATGGCTTGTGCTACTACTGTGGTGATTCTACACATGTTATCTCAGCATGCTCTAAACGTATAGCTAAGGTTGTTAGTCCTGTCACCGTTGGTAATTTGCAACCTAAATTTATTCTGTCTGTAACTTTGATTTGCTCACTGTCATCTTATCCTGTCATGGCGTTTGTAGATTCAGGTGCTGCCCTGAGTCTCATGGATCTCTCATTTGCTAAGCGCTGTGGTTTTGCTCTTGAACCATTAGAAAATCCTATTCCTCTTAGGGGTATTGATGCTACACCATTGGCAGCAAATAAACCGCAGTATTGGACACAGGTTACCATGTGCATGACTCCTGAACACCGCGAGGTGATACGTTTCCTGGTTTTACATAAAATGCATGATTTGGTTGTTTTAGGGCTGCCATGGTTACAGACCCATAATCCAGTCCTGGACTGGAAGGCTATGTCAGTCTCAAGTTGGGGCTGTCGTGGTATTCATGGGGATTCCCTGCCTGTGTCTATTGCTTCTTCTACGCCTTCGGAAGTTCCGGAGTATTTGTCTGATTATCAGGATGTCTTCAGTGAGTCTGAGTCCAGTGCACTGCCTCCTCATAGGGACTGTGACTGTGCTATAGATTTGATCCCAGGCAGTAAGTTTCCTAAGGGAAGACTGTTTAATCTGTCGGTACCTGAACATACCGCTATGCGTTCATATATCAAGGAGTCTCTGGAGAAAGGACATATTCGTCCGTCTTCTTCCCCTCTTGGTGCGGGATTCTTTTTTGTGGCAAAAAAGGACGGATCTTTGAGACCTTGTATTGATTATCGGCTTTTAAATAAGATCACTGTCAAATTTCAGTATCCTTTACCGCTGTTGTCTGACTTGTTTGCCCGGATTAAGGGTGCCAAGTGGTTCACCAAGATAGACCTTCGTGGTGCGTACAACCTTGTGCGCATTAAGCAAGGTGATGAATGGAAAACCGCATTCAATACGCCCGAAGGTCATTTTGAGTACTTGGTGATGCCTTTTGGGCTCTCCAATGCGCCTTCAGTTTTTCAGTCCTTTATGCATGACATTTTCCGGAAGTATCTGGATAAATTTTTGATTGTTTATCTGGATGATATTTTGGTTTTTTCTGATAATTGGGATTCGCATGTGGAGCAGGTCAGGTTGGTCTTTAAAATTTTGCGTGAAAATTCTTTGTTTGTCAAGGGCTCAAAGTGTCTCTTTGGTGTACAGAAGGTTCCCTTTTTGGGGTTCATTTTTTCCCCTTCTGCTGTGGAGATGGACCCAGTCAAGGTCCGAGCTATTCTTGATTGGACTCAGCCCTCGTCAGTTAAGAGTCTTCAGAAGTTCTTGGGCTTCGCTAACTTCTACCGTCGTTTTATTGCTAATTTTTCTAGCATTGTGAAACCTTTGACGGATATGACCAAGAAGGGCTCCGATGTAGCTAACTGGGCTCCTGCTGCCGTGGAGGCTTTCCAGGAGTTGAAACGCCGGTTTACTTCGGCGCCTGTTTTGTGCCAGCCTGACGTCTCACTTCCCTTTCAGGTTGAGGTGGATGCTTCGGAGATTGGGGCAGGGGCCGTTTTGTCGCAGAGAGGCCCTGGTTGCTCTGTTATGAAACCTTGTGCCTTTTTCTCTAGGAAGTTTTCGCCTGCCGAGCGAAATTATGATGTGGGCAATCGGGAGTTGTTGGCCATGAAATGGGCATTTGAGGAGTGGCGTCATTGGCTCGAGGGTGCTAAGCATCGTGTGGTGGTCTTGACTGATCACAAAAATCTGATGTATCTCGAGTCTGCTAAACGCCTTAATCCGAGACAGGCCCGCTGGTCATTGTTTTTCTCCCGCTTTGATTTTGTTGTCTCGTATTTACCAGGTTCAAAGAATGTGAAGGTCGATGCTCTTTCTAGGAGCTTTGTGCCTGATGCTCCTGGAGTCGCTGATCCTGTTGGTATTCTTAAAGATGGAGTTATCTTGTCAGCTATTTCTCCGGATCTGCGACGTGTGTTGCAGAGATTTCAGGCTGATAGGCCTGAGTCTTGTCCACCTGACAGACTGTTTGTCCCGGATAAGTGGACCAGCAGAGTCATTTCCGAGGTTCATTCCTCGGTGTTGGCAGGTCACCCGGGAATTTTTGGCACCAGAGATCTGGTGGCCAGGTCCTTTTGGTGGCCTTCCTTGTCAAGGGATGTGCGGTCATTTGTGCAGTCCTGTGGGACTTGTGCTCGAGCTAAGCCTTGCTGTTCTCGTGCCAGCGGTTTGCTCTTGCCCTTGCCTGTCCCGAAGAGACCTTGGACACATATCTCCATGGATTTCATTTCTGATCTTCCGCTATCTCAGGGCATGTCCGTTATCTGGGTGATATGTGATCGCTTCTCCAAGATGGTCCATTTGGTTCCTTTGCCTAAGCTGCCTTCCTCTTCCAATCTGGTTCCTGTGTTTTTTCAGAACGTGGTTCGTTTGCACGGCATCCCTGAGAATATTGTGTCAGACAGAGGATCCCAGTTCGTTTCCAGGTTCTGGCGATCCTTTTGTAGTAGGATGGGCATTGATTTGTCGTTTTCGTCTGCTTTCCACCCTCAGACTAATGGACAGACGGAGCGAACCAATCAGACTTTGGAGGCTTATTTGAGGTGTTTTGTCTCTGCTGATCAGGACGATTGGGTGACATTCTTGCCGTTGGCTGAGTTTGCCCTTAATAATCGGGCTAGTTCCGCCACCTTGGTTTCGCCTTTTTTCTGCAACTCTGGTTTCCATCCTCGCTTTTCTTCGGGTCATGTGGAGCCTTCTGACTGTCCTGGGGTGGATTCTGTGGTGGATAGGTTGCAGCAGATCTGGAATCATGTGGTGGACAACTTGAAGTTGTCACAGGAGAAGGCTCAGCGCTTTGCCAACCGCCGCCGCGGTGTGGGTCCCCGACTACGCGTTGGGGATTTGGTATGGCTTTCTTCCCGCTTTGTTCCTATGAAGGTCTCCTCTCCCAAATTTAAACCTCGTTTTATTGGGCCTTACAAGATATTGGAAATCCTTAATCCTGTATCTTTTCGTCTGGATCTTCCTGTGTCGTTTGCTATTCACAATGTATTTCATAGGTCCTTGTTGCGGCGGTACATTGTGCCTGTAGTTCCTTCTGCTGAGCCTCCTGCTCCGGTGTTGGTTGAGGGCGAGTTGGAGTACGTGGTGGAGAAGATCTTGGATTCTCGCCTCTCCAGGCGGAGGCTTCAGTACCTGGTCAAGTGGAAGGGCTATGGTCAGGAGGATAATTCCTGGGTGGTCGCCTCTGATGTTCATGCGGCCGATTTAGTTCGTGCCTTTCATGCCGCTCATCCTGATCGCCCTGGTGGTCGTGGTGAGGGTTCGGTGACCCCTCACTAAGGGGGGGGTACTGTTGTGAATTTGCTTTTTGCTCCCTCTAGTGGTTACTAGTTTTTTGACTCTGGTTTTTCTGTCATTCCTTTTATCCGCACCTGGGTCGTTAGTTAGGGGTGTTGCTATATAAGCTCCCTGGACCTTCAGTTCAATGCCTGGCAGCGTAGTTATCAGAGCTAGTCTGCTGTGCTCTTGTCTACTGATCCTGGTTCCAGTTATATCAGCTAAGTCTGCCTTTTGCTTTTTGCTATTTGTTTTGGTTTTGTATTTTTGTCCAGCTTGTTCCAAATCTATATCCTGACCTTTGCTGGAAGCTCTAGGGGGGCTGGTGTTCTCCCCCCGGACCGTTAGACGGTTCGGGGGTTCTTGAATTTCCAGTGTGGATTTTGATAGGGTTTTTGTTGACCATATAAGTTACCTTTCTTTATTCTGCTATCAGTAAGCGGGCCTCTCTGTGCTAAACCTGATTCATTTCTGTGTTTGTCATTTCCTCTTACCTCACCATCATTATTTGTGGGGGGCTTCTATCCAGCTTTGGGGTCCTCTTCTCTGGAGGCAAGAAAGGTCTTTGTTTTCCTCTACTAGGGGTAGCTAGATTCTCCGACTGGCGCGTGTCATCTAGAATCAACGTAGGAATGATCCCCGGCTACTTCTAGTGTTGGCGTTAGGAGTAGATATATGGTCAACCCAGTTACCACTGCCCTATGAGCTGGATTTTTGTATTCTGCAGACTTCCACGTTCCTCTGAGACCCTCGCCATTGGGGTCATAACAGAGGACACACTGGGGCAATGGTGGAGGACACACTGGGGCAGATTGCTGGAGACACTGGGGCAATGCTGGAGACACTGGGGCAATGCTGGAGACACTGGGGCAGACTGCTGGAGACACTGGGGCAATTCTGGAGACATTGGGGCAGATTGCTGGACACTGCGGCAATGCTGGAGGACACACTGGGGCAGATTGATGGAGACACTGGGGCAATGCTGGAGACACTGGGGCAGATTGCTGGACACACAGGGGGCAATGCTAGAGGACACACTGGGGCAATGCTGGAGACACTCGTGCAATGCTGGAGACACTGGGGCAGATTGCTGGACACAATGGGGGCAATTCTGGAGACACTGGGGCAGATTGCTGGACACACTGGGGCAATGCTGGAGGACACACTGGGGCAGATTGCTGGAGACACTGGGGCAATGCTGGAGACACTGGGGCAGACTGCTGGACACACTGGGGCAATGCTGGAGGACACACTGGGGCAGACTGCTGGACACACTGGGGCAGATGATTGCTGGAGACACTGGGGCAATGCTGGAGACACTGGAGCAATGCTGGAGACACTGGAGCAATGCTGGAGACACTGGGGCAGATTGCTGGACACACTGGGGGTAATATGCTGGAGACACTGGGGCAGATTGCTGGACACACTGGGGGCAATGCTGCATACTCTGGGGCAATATGCTGGACATACTGGGGCAGATTGTTGAACACACTGTCTGGGGGCAATGCTGGAGACACTGGGGCAATGCTGGAGACACTGGGGCAATGCTGGACAATTGGACATACTGGGGCAGATTGCTGGACACACTGGTGGTAATATGCTGGACACACTGGGGCAATGCTGGACATACTGGGGCAGATTGCTGGACACACTGGTGGTAATATGCTGGACACACTGGGGCAGATTGCTGGACACACTGGGGCAGATTGCTGGACACACTGTATGGGGGCAATGCTGGACATACTGGGGGCAATATGCTGGAGTCAGACACTGGGGCAGATTGCTGGACACACTGTCTGGGGGCAATGCTGGACACACTGGGGCAATATGCTGGACATACTGGGGCAGATTGCTGGACACACTGGGGGTAATATGCTGGACACACTGGGGCAGATTGCTGGACACACTGGGGGCAGGACTGGAGGCATGGGCAAAATGTAGACACGGGGCATGATTGGAGACACGGGGCAGAATGAAAGACATGGGGCAGGATTGGATCATGGAGCAGGATGGATACGATGGAGACAGATGGGGCAGGATGGGGAGATCATATGGTGTAGAAAGAATGGATACTCATGAGTGCAGGATGGGAGAACATATGGCTGGAGCCAGGAATGAGACACACGTGGCCAGGGTGGGGAATATTATTACCATAGGGGCTAATTAAGGGATATTATTACTGCAGTGATGTATTTATTTTATTTTTTGAGTATACTGTTTTAAATGGGGGGGCGGTCCTGTTACTGTGCAGAGTGACACTATATCGCCTTTTTTTCTCCATGTGGTGTAATGTAGAAGTTGTGAAAAATTAAGTAATGTGTTCTGCAAGCAGAGCTCGAGATAACTGTGTTATTTCCTGCAGAAACGAGTCATGGCTGGAAGAAATTATGGCGGTCTGTGCTGGATGAAAGATGAAGGACTTCACCTAGAGATGTCACTGGTGAGTCAGTGTTACCTATACACTGTATACTATATACAGAGGTCCTGTGTACAATGTCACCAGTGATCACTGTATTACCTATACATTATATACAGAGCTCCTGTGTATAATGTCACCAGTGATCTCTGTATTACCTCTACACAGACACTGCCTACTAAGTACAGATCTCCTGTGAATACTGGCACTTATGGTGATAGTATTGTGTTTTGTTTTTTTTTTAATTACTGATCAGTATTGTAGTATTCAGTCACTATGTGGTGGTAATATGTGGTCTGGAAATGGTGTTGTGGTATTTGTCCCTTGAATGTGCTATTTGGTCACCAAGTGGTGGTAATATGTGGTCTTGACATGGTGCGGTGGTATTTGTTCCTTGCATGTGATATTATTCGATCACTGTGGTTGTAATTTGTGGTCTGGTCATGGAGCGATGGTATTTGTTCCTTGTATGTGATATTATTGGTCAAAATATACCTAAATTGTATTGCAGATTTTAACAAATATTTTAATAGTTTACAGTAGAGTAGGGCCCGGCCATTTTTCTGGAATAATCTGGTTCGGGTGTCACATGACCCCCTTCACATGACCCCAGTCACATGACCCCCGTCACATGACCCCCGTCACATGACCGGGGGGGCCCACAGTGTCTGAACAGCCTGGGGCCCTGGCTACCCTTAATCCACCCCTGCAGGTCGTACAATAATTTATGATCAATCAGTGACAGCCGGGCCAGTGGAACCTTTGAATTATCTGTTTATGGGTTTTGCCTACCCCCAAATAGCCACCTATGACATGGGTATGGGCCATGTTTAACATCCAGTGTCTATAGGGTCCTGGTATCAACAACTCCTCAATCACCTCACTACTCTGCTTGGTGACACAATATAATAATTCTCCATTCATAGCAAAATAAGCATACCGGGTATCAACCCCTGGCTCTTGAGCAACCATATTTACTACAGTTACATTGTCAAACGCATCTTTATGAGTTAGGTCCCTGAGTTGGTCAGTCCCAAAGTTTCCCCCGACACCCATAGCTTGGGGATGTTGGCCTCAGATGACCTGTTTTATCCTCATCTTCAACCAACAGACAAAAGAGAAACCTGTCAGACTTGGGCTGTTTTGAGTTCTCTTTACGGGTGACCTGGCTGTCGTCTGAGTAACCAAGCACCCCCACTTTCACACATAAGTGTTATGATCTGGTGGCCTAGGAGCAGCATGGACGAGCTCTGGAGTAGGTGGCCTCTATACTGACCGCAGACCCTGAACTTAACACCGCAACTATAAGTAGCCGTGGGATGTTCCTGTCACTCCCTCGACACCTCGTCACAGCTGGAGGACTAATTACCCCTAAAGAAAGAAACAGGAAAACTATCTTGCCTCAGAGAAAATCCCCAAAGGAAAGACAGCCCCCCACAAATATTGACTGTGAGAGGAGAGGGAAATTACAAACGCAGACTGAAAGCAGAATTTAGCAAAGGAGGCCACGCTACCTAGAAAGAAAAGACAGGACAGAGTACTGTGCGGTCAGTATTAAAATACTACAAAAATCCACCACAGAGAATACAAAAATCTCCACACCTAACTAAAGGCATGGAGGGTAACTCTGCGACTCCAGAGCTTCCAGCTTGGCTGAATAAATCCTTACACAGACAAAGCTGGACAAGAAAAAACATAGCAATTCACTGAACTATAAAGTCCACCGCATGTGGACTGCAAAAACAAGCCAGGACTTATCTTTGAAGATTTGGACAATCCAGCAGGAGAAACCAAGCAGAGATGTGAATCCTCCAGAAAAACAATGGACAACTGGCACTCACTAAAGGGTGAAGCCAGACTAAATAGCCCCGTCCAAAGTGGAAGCACCTGATGACTGCTGTGAAGGACAAACAGCAGCACTACCACTTATAACCACCGGAGGGAGCCCAAGAGCAGAACCCACAACAGAATTCACAACAGTACCCCCCCTTTGAGGAGGGGGTCACCGAACCCTCACCAGAGCCCCCAGGCCGATTTGGACGAGCCAAATGGAAGGCACGAACCAAATCGTCAGCATGAACATCGGAGGCAACAACCCAAGAATTATCCTCCTGGCCATAACCCTTCCACTTGACAAGATACTGAAGCCTCCGTCTTGAAAAACGAGAATCCAAGATCTTCTCCACAACATACTCCAACTCCCCATCAATCAACACCGGGGCAGGAGGATCAACAGAGGGAACCACGGGCACCACGTATTTCCGCAACAAAGATCTATGAAAAACATTATGGATGGAAAAAGAGCCTGGAAGGGCCAAACGAAAAGACACTGGATTGATAATCTCAGAAATCCTATAAGGACCAATAAACCGAGGCTTGAACTTCGGGGAAGAAACCTTCATAGGAACATGACGAGAAGACAACCAGACCAAATCCCCAACCTGAAGCCGGGAACCCACACGCCGACAACGGTTGGCAAAACGCTGAGCCTCCTCCTGAGACAACACCAAATTGTCCACAACATGAGCCCAAATCTGCTGTCAACCACAGAGTCCACCCCAGGACAATCAGAAGACTCAACCTGCCCTGAAGAAAAACATGGATGAAACCCAGAATTACAAAAGAATGGTGAAACCAAGGTAGCAGAACTAGCCCGATTATTAAGGGCAAACTCGGCCAATGGCAAGAAAGCCACCCAATCATCCTGATCGGCAGACACAAAGCATCTCAAATAAGTTTCCAAAGTCTGATTAGTTCGCTCGGTTTGGCCGTTTGTCTGAGGATGAAATGCGGAAGAAAAAGACAAATCAATGCCCAGCTTAGCACAAAAGGACCGCCAAAACCTAGAAACAAACTGGGAACCTCTATCGGACACAATATTCTCCGGAATGCCATGCAAACGAACCACATGCTGAAAAAACAACGGAACCAACTCAGAAGAAGAAGGCAATTTAGGCAAAGGTACCAAATGAACCATCTTAGAAAACCGGTCACAAACCACCCAGATAACAGACATCCTATGGGAAACAGGAAGATCCAAAATAAAATCCATAGAAATATGCGTCCAAGGCCTCTCAGGGACCGGCAAAGGCAAAAGCAACCCACTAGCGTGGGAGCAGCAAGGTTTGGCCCGTGCACAAGTCCCACAGGACTGCACAAAAGAACGCACATCCCGTGACAAAGAAGGCCACCAAAACGACCTACTAACCAAATCTCTGGTACCAAAAATCCCAGGATGGCCAGCCAACACAGCACAGTGAACCTCCGAAATCACTTTACTAGTCCATCTGTCAGGAACAAACAGTTTCCCCGCTGGACAGCAATCAGGTTTATCAGCCTGAAACTCCTGAAGAACCCGTCGCAAATCAGGGGAGATGGCAGAAAGAATCACCCCCTCCTTCAGAATACCAACCTGCTCAAGAATCCCAGGGGAATCAGGCAAAAAACTCCTAGAGAGGGCATCAGCCTTAACATTCTTAGAACCCGGAAGATACGAGACAACAAAATCAAAACGGGAGAAAAACAGGGACCATCGGGCCTGTCTAGGATTCAGCCGTTTGCCAGACTCGAGGTAAATCAGATTCTTATGATCGGTCAAGACCACAATACGGTGCTTGGCCTCCTCAAGCCAATGTCGCCACTCCTCAAATGCCCACTTCATAGCCAACAACTCACGATTGCCGACATCATAATTGCGTTCCGCAGGCGAAAACTTTTGAGAAAAGAAGGCACACGGTTTCATCAAGGAACCATCAGAATTCCTCTGAGACAAAACGGCCCCTGCCCCAATCTCAGAAGCGTCAACCTCAACCTGAAAAGGAAGAGAAACATCCGGCTGACGCAACACAGGGGCAGAAGTAAATCAGCGCTTAAGCTCCTGAAAGGCAGAAACAGCCTCAGAGGACCAATTAGCTACATCAGCGCCCTTCCTCGTCAAATCGGTCAAGGGTTTAACCACACTGGAGAAGTTGGCAATGAAACGGCGATAAAAATTAGCAAAGCCCAAAAATTTCTGAAGGCTCTTCACGGATGTGGGCTGGATCCAATCATGAATGGCCTGAACCTTAACTGGATCCATTTCTATAGATGATGGAGAAAAAAATGAAGCCCAAAAAAGAAACCTTCTGTACTCCAAAGAGGCACTTAGACCCCTTCACAAACAAGGCATTATCACGAAAGACCTGAAATACCATCCTGACTTGTTTCACATGAGACTCTCAATCATCTGAAAAAATCAAAATATCATCCAAATATACAATCATGAATTTATCAAGATAATTCCGAAAAATATCATGCATGAAGGACTGAAACACAGATGGGGCATTAGAGAGTCCGAATGGCATCACAAGATATTCAAAATGGCCCTCGGGCGTATTAAACGCAGTTTTCCATTTGTCACCCTGCTTAATACGAACAAGATTATATGCCCCTCGAAGGTCAATCCTAGTAAACCAACTAGCCCCCTTAATCCTGGCAAACAAATCAGAAAGCAAAGGCAAAGGGTATTGGAATTTGACCGTGATCTTATTCAAGAGGCGATAATCAATACAGGGTCTCAAGGATCCATCCTTCTTGGCAACAAAAAAAAAACCTGCTCCCAATGGAGAAGAAGATGGCCGAATATGCCCCTTCTCCAAAGACTCCTTTACATAGCTCCGCATGGCGGCATGTTCAGGCACAGACAGGTTGAAAAGTCGGCCCTTAGGAAACTTACAGCCTGGAATCAAGTCAATAGCACAATCACAGTCCCTATGCGGTGGAAGGGAACTGGACTTGGGCTCATCGAAAACATCCTGGAAATCTGACAGAAACTCTGGAATTTCAGAAGAGGGGGAGGAGGAAATTGACATGAGAGGAACGTCATCATGAACCCCCTGACAACCCCAACTAGTCACAGACATAGATTTCCAATCCAACACCGGATTATGTACCTGTAACCATGGAAACCCCAGCACAATAGCATCATGCAAATTATGCAACACCAGGAAACGACAATCTTCCTGATGGGCTGGCGCTATGCACATGGTTAACTGTGTCCAAAACTGAGGTTTATTTTTAGCCAATGGTGTAGCATCAATACCCCTCAAAGGGATAGGACTCCGCAAAGGCTGTAAGGGAAAACCGCAACGTCTGGCAAATTCTAAGTCCATCAAATTTAAAGCGGCGCCTGATGTTGTGAATTCCGTTCTCGAACTCCCTCCTGTGGTCATGAATGGTACTTCGGCGAGTTCTGTCCGTGGACTCCCTCTTGTGGTTGTGAGTGGAACTGCTGGTTCTGAGGTTGCTCCCTCAGCTGCTCTCGTTTGCAGCTAGGCTGGCTTCTCTATTTAACTCCACTCAGATCGTTACTCCATGCCAGCTGTCAATGTATCAGTACTGGTTCAGATCTCTCTTGGATCCTTCTGATGACCTGTCTACTCCAGCAGAAGCTAAGTTCTTACTAGTTCATTTGTTGTTCATTTTGTACTGAATATATTTCTTAGTACTAGCTAATTTCTAGTCCAGCTTGCTTATATGATATTGCCTTGCTAGCTGGAAGCTCTGGGGTGCAGAGTGGCACCCCCACACCGTGAGTCGGTGTGGGGGTCTTTTTGCACACTCTGCATGGCTTTTTGTAGTTTTTTGTGCTGACCGCATAGATACCTTTCCTATCCTCAGTCTTTTTAGTAAGTGTGGCCTCCTTTGCTGAAACCTGTTTCATCCCTGTGTTTGTGACTTTCCTCTTAACTCACAGTTAATATATGTGGGGGGCTGCCTTTACCTTTTGGGAAATTTCTCTGAGGCAAGGTAAGGCTTTACATCCTATCTTTAGGGGTAGTTAGCTCCTAGGCTGTGAAGAGGCGTCTAGGGAGAGTTAGGTACGCTCCACAGCTATTTCTAGTTGTGTGTTTTAGGATTAGGGTTTGCGGTCAGCAGAGTTCCCACTTCCCAGAGCTTGTCCTGTCATCTAGTTTAACCATCAGGTCATTCCAGGTGCACCTAACCACCAGATCCATAACAGTACAGCTGGCCCACAAAGTGTTAATGCATCTCAATAGAGGGATAAGAGAAGTTCTGAGACCATTTTTTTTTCTCTGCAGTGTGTTTTGTCTTTCTTTTCCCCTTAACCTCTGGGTGGTTCAGGACTCAGGTGTAGATATGGACATTCAAGGTCTGTCCTCTTGTGTTGATCACCTCACTGCAAGGGTACAAAGCATTCAAGATTATGTAGTTCAGAATCCTATGTTAGAGCCTAGAATTCCAATTCCTGATTTGTTTTTTGGAGATAGGTCTAAATTTCTGAATTTCAAAAATAATTGTAAACTGTTTCTTGCTTTGAAACCCCGCTCCTCTGGTGACCCCATTCAGCAAGTAAAAATCATTATTTCTTTGTTATGTGGCGACCCTCAAGACTGGGCATTCTCCCTTGCGCCAGGAGATCCTGCATTGCTTAATGTTGATGCGTTTTTTCTGGCGCTTGGATTACTTTATGATGAACCTAACTCTGTGGATCAGGCAGAGAAAATCTTGCTGGCTTTGTGTCAGGGTCAGGATGAAGTGGAGGTATATTGCCAGAAGTTTAGAAAGTGGTCTGTGCTTACTCAATGGAATGAGTGTGCCCTTGCAGCAATTTTCAGAAAAGGTCTTTCTGAAGCCCTTAAGGATGTTATGGTGGGGTTCCCCACGCCTGCTGGTCTGAATGAATCAATGTCCTTGGCCATTCAGATCGATAGGCGCTTGTGTGAGCGCAAGGTTGTGCATCATTTGGCGGTATCCTCTGAGCAAAGGCCTGAGCCTATGCAATGTGACAGGACTTTGACCAGAGCTGAATGGCAGGAACATAGATGTCAGAATGGGCTGTGTTTTTACTGTGGTGACCCCACTCATGCTATCTCTGATTGTCCTAAGCGCACTAAGCGGTTCGCTAGGTCTGTCACCATTGGTACTGTACAGCCTAAATTTCTTTTGTCCGTTACTCTGATTTGCTCTTTGTCGTCCTACTCTGTTATGGCATTTGTGGACTCAGGCGCTGACCTGAATTTAATGGACTTGGAGTTTGCCAGGCGCTGTGGTTTTTTCTTGGAGCCCTTGCAGTATCCTATTCCATTAAGGGGAAGTGATGCTACGCCTTTGGCCAAGAATAAGCCTCAGAACTGGACTCAGTTGACCATGTGCATGGCTCCTGCACACCAGGAGGATATTCGCTTTTTGGTGTTGCATAATTTGCATGATGTGGTCGTTTTGGGTTTGCCATGGCTGAAGGTCCATAATCCAGTATTGGATTGGAAATCAATGTCTGTGTCCAGTTGGGGTTGTCAAGGGGTACATGGTGACGTTCCGTTGTTGTCAATTTCTCCTTCTACTCCTTCTGAAGTCCCTGAGTTTTTGTCAGATTACCGAGATGTATTTGATGAGCCCAAATCCAGTGCCCTACCTCCTCATAGGGATTGTGATTGTGCTATTAATTGGATTCCTGGTAGTAAATTTCCTAAGGGACGACTTTTTAATTTATCTGTGCCAGAACACGCCGCTATGCGGAGTTATATAAAGGAGTCCTTGGAGAAAGGGCATATTCGCCCGTCGTCGTCACCGTTGGGAGCAGGGTTCTTTTTTGTGGCCAAGAAGGATGGTTCTCTGAGACCTTCTATAGATTACCGCCTTCTCAATAAAATCACGGTCAAATTTCAGTACCCTTTGCCTCTACTGTCTGATTTGTTTGCTCGGATTAAGGGGGCTAGTTGGTTCACCAAGATAGATCTTCGAGGGGCGTATAATCTTGTGCGTATTAAACAGGGCGATGAATGGAAAACAGCATTTAATATGCCCGAGGGCCATTTTGAGTACCTGGTGATGCCATTCGGACTTTCTAATGCCCCATCTGTGTTTCAGTCCTTTATGCATGACATCTTCCGAAAGTATTTGGATAGATTTATGATTGTATATTTGGATGATATTTTGGTCTTTTCGGATGATTGGGAGTCTCATGTGAAGCAGGTCAGAATGGTGTTCCAGGTCCTTCGTGCTAATTCTTTGTTTGTGAAGGGGTCTAAATGTCTCTTCGGAGTTCAGAAGGTTTCCTTTTTGGGCTTCATTTTTTCCCCTTCTACTATCGAGATGGATCCTGTTAAAGTTCAGGCCATTTATGATTGGACTCAGCCTACATCTGTGAAGAGCCTTCAGAAAATCCTGGGCTTTGCTAATTTTTACCGTCGCTTCATCGCTAATTTTTCTAGTGTTGTTAAACCGTTGACTGATTTGACCAAGAAAGGTGCGGTATTCACGGTGGAAAATGAAATGCTAGGTGAAATCCCAAGAAACAATGAAAACCCTATATTAAGGGTCACCAATCTAACCCAAGAAGAGGTGCGAAACCGGCTAAATAAGATTAAAATAGATAAATCTCCGGGTCCGGATGGCATACACCCACGAGTACTAAGAGAACTAAGTAATGTAATAGATAAACCATTATTTCTTATTTTTAGGGACTCTATAGCGACGGGGTCTGTTCCGCAGGACTGGCGCATAGCAAATGTGGTGCCAATATTCAAAAAGGGCTCTAAAAGTGAACCTGGAAATTATAGGCCAGTAAGTCTAACCTCTACTGTTGGTAAAATATTTGAAGGGTTTCTGAAGGATGTTATTCTGGATTATCTCAATGAGAATAACTTCTTAACTCCATATCAGCATGGGTTTATGAGGAATCGCTCCTGTCAAACCAATCTAATCAGTTTTTATGAAGAGGTAAGCTATAGGCTGGACCACGGTGAGTCATTGGACGTGGTATATCTCGATTTTTCCAAAGCGTTTGATACCGTGCCACACAAGAGGTTGGTACACAAAATGAGAATGCTTGGTCTGGGGGAAAATGTGTGTAAATGGGTTAGTAACTGGCTTAGTGATAGAAAGCAGAGGGTGGTTATAAATGGTATAGTCTCTAACTGGGTCGCTGTGACCAGTGGGGTACCGCAGGGGTCGGTATTGGGACCTGTTCTCTTCAACATATTCATTAATGATCTGGTAGAAGGTTTACACAGTAAAATATTGATATTTGCAGATGATACAAAACTATGTAAAGCAGTTAATACAAGAGAAGATAGTATTCTGCTACAGATGGATCTGGATAAGTTGGAAACTTGGGCTGAAAGGTGGCAGATGAGGTTTAACAATGATAAATGTAAGGTTATACACATGGGAAGAAGGAATCAATATCACCATTACACACTGAACGGGAAACCACTGGGTAAATCTGACAGGGAGAAGGACTTGGGGATCCTAGTTAATGATAAACTTACCTGGAGCAGCCAGTGCCAGGCAGCAGCTGCCAAGGCAAACAGGGGTGCATTAAAAGAGGTCTGGATACACATGATGAGAGCATTATACTGCCTCTGTACAAATCCCTAGTTAGACCGCACATGGAGTACTGTGTACAGTTTTGGGCACCGGTGCTCAGGAAAGATATAATGGAACTAGAGAGAGTACAAAGGAGGGCAACAAAATTAATAAAGGGGATGGGAGAACTACAATACCCAGATAGATTAGCGAAATTAGGATTATTTAGTCTAGAAAAAGGACGACTGAGGGGCGATCTAATAACCATGTATAAGTATATAAGGGGACAATACAAATATCTCGCTGAGGATCTGTTTATACCAAGGAAGGTGACGGGCACAAGGGGGCATTCTTTGCGTCTGGAGGAGAGAAGGTTTTTCCACCAACATAGAAGAGGATTGTTTACTGTTAGGGCAGTGAGAATCTGGAATTGCTTGCCTGAGGAGGTGGTGATGGCGAACTCAGTCGAGGGGTTCAAGAGAGGCCTGGATGTCTTCCTGGAGCAGAACAATATTGTATCATACAATTATTAGGTTCTGTAGAAGGACGTAGATCTGGGGATTTATTATGATGGAATATAGGCTGAACTGGATGGACAAATGTCTTTTTTCGGCCTTACTAACTATGTTACTATGATGTGGTGAATTGGTCCTCTGCGGCCGTTGAGGCTTTTCGGGAGTTGAAACGTTGTTTTTCTTCGGCTCCTGTGTTGTGTCAGCCAGATGTTTCGCTCCCTTTTCAGGTCGAGGTTGATGCTTCTGAGATTGGAGCAGGGGCTGTTTTGTCTCAGAGAAGTTCTGATGGTTCTCTGATGAAGCCATGTGCTTTCTTTTCTAGAAAGTTTTCGCCTGCTGAGCGTAATTATGATGTTGGCAATCGGGAGTTGTTGGCTATGAAGTGGGCGTTCGAGGAGTGGCGACATTGGCTTGAGGGAGCCAAGCATCGCGTGGTGGTCTTGACGGATCACAAGAATCTGACTTATCTCGAGTCTGCCAAGCGGTTGAATCCTAGACAGGCTCGATGGTCGCTGTTTTTCTCCCGTTTCAATTTTGTGGTTTCTTACCTTCCGGGTTCTAAGAATGTGAAGGCTGATGCCCTTTCAAGGAGTTTTGTGCCTGATTCTCCGGGAGTTCGTGAGCCGGCTGGTATTCTCAAAGAGGGGGTAATTCTGTCTGCCATCTCACCTGATTTGCGGCGGGCGCTGCAGGAGTTTCAGGCTGATAGACCTGACCGTTGTCCAGCGGAGAAACTGTTTGTCCCTGATAGATGGACTAGTAGAGTTATCTCTGAGGTTCATTGTTCGGTGTTGGCTGGTCATCCTGGGACTTTTGGTACCAGAGATTTGGTAGCTAGGTCCTTTTGGTGGCCTTCTTTGTCACGGGATGTGCGTTCTTTTGTGCAGTCCTGTGGGACTTGTGCTCGGGCCAAGCCCTGCTGTTCTCATGCCAGTGGTTTGCTTTTGCCCTTGCCAGTCCCAAAAAGGCCTTGGACGCATGTTTCCATGGATTTTATTTCAGATCTCCCTGTTTCTCAAAGGATGTCGATCATCTGGGTGGTTTGTGATCGCTTCTCTAAGATGGTCCATTTGGTGCCCTTGCCTAAATTACCTTCCTCCTCTGATTTGGTTCCATTATTTTTCCAGCATGTGGTTCGTTTGCATGGCATTCCGGAGAACATCGTGTCGGATAGAGGTTCCCAGTTTGTTTCAAGCTTTTGGCGGTCCTTTTGTGCTAAGATGGGCATTGATTTGTTTTTTTCTTCGGCTTTCCATCCTCAGACGAATGGCCAAACCGAACAAATTAATCAGACTTTGGAGACCTATCTGAGATGCTTTGTTTCTGCTGATCAGGATGATTGGGTGACCTTCTTGCCATTGGCTGAGTTCGCCCTTAATAATCGGGCCAGTTCGGCTACTTTGGTTTCGCCTTTTTTTTGTAATTCTGGTTTTCATCCTCGTTTTTCTTCAGGGCAGGTTGAGCCTTCGGACTGTCCTGGTGTAGATTCTGTGGTGGACAGGTTGCAGCAAATTTGGGCTCATGTAGTGGACAATTTGACATTGTCCCAGGAGAAGGCTCAACGTTTCCCCAACCGCTGTCGCTGTGTGGGTCCCCGACTTCGTGTGGGGGATTTGGTTTGGTTGTCGTCTCATCATGTCCCTATGAAGGTTTCTTCTCCTAAGTTTAAGCCTCGGTTCATTGGTCCTTATAAGATTTCTGAAATTCTTAATCCTGTGTCGTTTCGTTTGGCCCTTCCAGCTTCTTTTGCCATCCATAATGTGTTCCATAGGTCGTTGTTGCGGAGATATGTGGCGCCTATGGTTCCCTCCGTTGACCCTCCTGCTCCGGTGTTGGTCGAGGGGGAGTTGGAGTATGTGGTGGAGAAGATTTTAGATTCTCGTATTTCGAGACGGAAACTTCAGTATCTGGTCAAATGGAAGGGCTATGGTCAGGAGGATAATTCCTGGGTTGTTGCCTCCGATGTCCATGCTGCCGATTTGGTTCGTGCCTTTCATTTGGCTCGTCCTGATTGGCCTGGGGGCTCTGGTGAGGGTTCGGTGACCCCTCCTCAAGGGGGGGTACTGTTGTGAATTCCGTTCTCGAACTCCCTCCTGTGGTCATGAATGGTACTTCGGCGAGTTCTGTCCGTGGACTCCCTCTGGTGGTTTTGAGTGGAACTGCTGGCTCTGAGGTTACTCCCTCAGCTGCTCTCGTTTGCAGCTAGGCTGGCTTCTCTATTTAACTCCACTCAGATCGTTACTCCATGCCAGCTGTCAATGTATCAGTACTGGTTCAGATCTCTCTTGGATCCTTCTGATGACCTGTCTACTCCAGCAGAAGCTAAGTTCTTACTAGTTCATTTGTTGTTCATTTTGTACTGAATATATTTCTTAGTACTTGCTAATTTCTAGTCCAGCTTGCTTATATGATATTGCCTTGCTAGCTGGAAGCTCTGGGGTGCAGAGTGGCACCCCCACACCGTGAGTCGGTGCGGGGGTCTTTTTGCACACTCTGCGTGGCTTTTTGTAGTTTTTTGTGCTGACCGCATAGATACCTTTCCTATCCTTAGTCTTTTTAGTAAGTGTGGCCTCCTTTGCTGAAACCTGTTTCATCCCTGTGTTTGTGACTTTCCTCTTAACTCACAGTTAATATATGTGGGGAGCTGCCTTTACCTTTTGGGAAATTTCTCTGAGGCAAGGTAAGGCTTTACTTCCTATCTTTAGGGGTAGTTAGCTCTTAGGCTGTGAAGAGGCATCTAGGGAGAGTTAGGTACGCTCCACAGCTATTTCTAGTTGTGTGTTTTAGGATTAGGGTTTCCGGTCAGTAGAGTTCCCACTTCCCAGAGCTTGTCCTGTCATCTAGTTTAACCATCAGGTCATTCCAGGTGCACCTAACCACCAGATCCATAACAGCCTGAATCCACAAATGCCATGACAGAGAATGACGATAATGAGCAGATCAGGGTCACAGATAACAGAAATTTAGGTTGTACAGTACTGATGGTAATGGAATTAGCGATTCTCTTGGCACGCTTAGGGCAATCAGAAATAACATGAGCAGAATCGCCGCAGTAAAAACTCAACCTATTCTGACATCTGAATCCTTGGCGTTCAGCTCTAGACACAATCCTATCACACTACATTGGCTCAGGACTCCGCTCGGAAGACAATGCCATAGTGTGCACAACTCTGCGCTCACGCAAGCGCCGATCAATTTGAATGGCCAGAGACATAGAATCACTCAGACCTGCAGGCGTGGGGAAGCCCACCATAACATCTTAAACAGATTCAGAAAGACCCTTTCTGAAAATTGCCGCCAAAGCATCCTCATTCCACTTAGTAAGCACAGAACATTTTCTAAATTTCTGGCAATATGATTCTGCCGCTTCTTGACCCTGACACAGGGCCAACAAGGTTTTCTCAGCATGATCCACAGAATTAGGTTCATCATACAATAACCAAAGCACCTGAAAAAAGGTGTCTACATTAAGCAAGGCCGGATCCCAGATTCCAGGGAAAATGCCCAATCTTGCGGGTCGCCACGTGTTATGACCCCAATGGCAGAGGGTCTCAGAAATAATTACTAAGTCTGCAAACACAAAAAACCAGCTCATAGGGCAGTGGTAACTGAGCTGACCATATATCTAATCCTAGCACCACAAATAGCAGCAGCCGGGGAACGTGCCTACGTTGGTTCTAGACGTCTCGCGCCAGCCGGAGAACTAACTAACCCTAGAAGGGAAAAGAAAGATCTTTCTTGCCTCCAGAGAAAAGACCCTAAAAGTAGGATACAAGCCCCCAACAAATAATAACGGTGAGGTAAGAGGAAAAGACAAACGTAAGAATGAGCTAGGTATTTAGCAAAGAGAGGCCCACTAGCTAATAGCAGAATATAGTAAGATGACTTATATGGTCAGCAAAAACCCTATCAAAATTTCCACGCTGGATATTCAAGAACCCCCGAACCGTCTAACGGCCCGGGGGGAGAACACCAGCCCCCTAGAGCTTCCAGCAAAGTCAGGAATCACATTTAGTACAAGCTGGACAAAAGATAAGAGCAAAGCAAATAACCAAAAAACAAAGAAGCACTACTTAGCTTAATTTTGCACGAACCAGGACCAGCAGACAGGAGCAAACAGAAAGGATCTGATTACAACGATGCCAGGCACTGGACTAAGGATCCAGGAAGTTTATATAGCAACACCCCTGGACTAACGACCCAGGTGGGTGCCAAACTGAGGAAAGACAATCCCAGAGTAATATCACTAGTAACCACAAGAGGGAGCCAAAAAGTCTAATTCACAACAGTACCCCCCCCTTAAGGAGGGGTCACCGAACCCTCACCAAGACCACCAGGGCGATCAGGATGAGCAGCGTGAAAGGCACGAACTAAATCGGCCGCATGCACATCAGAAGCAACCACCCAGGAATTATCCTCCTGACCATAGCCCTTCCACTTGACCAGATACTGAAGCCTCCGTCTGGAGAGACGAGAATCCAAGATCTTCTCCACCACGTACTCCAACTCGCCCTCAACCAACACCGGAGCAGGAGGCTCAACAGAAGGAACCACAGGTACAACGTACTGCCGCAACAAAGACCTATGGAACACGTTGTGAATGGCAAACGACACCGGAAGATCCAAGCGAAAGGACACAGGATTAAGGATTTCCAATATCTTGTAAGGACCGATGAAGCGAGGCTTAAATTTAGGAGAGGAGACCTTCATAGGAACAAATCGAGAAGACAGCCATACCAAATCCCCAACACGAAGTCGGGGACCCGCACCGCGGCGGCGGTTGGCAAAACGCTGAGCCTTCTCCTGTGACAACTTTAAGTTGTCCACCACATGATTCCAGATCTGCTGCAACCTATCCACCACAGAATCTACCCCAGGACAGTCAGAAGGCTCCACATGTCCCGAGGAAAAACGAGGATGGAAACCAGAGTTGCAGAAAAATGGCGAAACCAAAGTAGCGGAACTAGCCCGATTATTAAGGGCAAACTCAGCCAACGGCAAGAAGGTCACCCAATCATCCTGATCTGCCGAAACAAAACACCTCAAATAAGCCTCCAGAGTCTGATTAGTTCGCTCCGTTTGTCCATTAGTCTGAGGATGAAAGGCAGACGAAAACGACAAATCAATGCCCATCCTAGCACAAAAGAATCGCCAGAACCTGGAAACAAACTGGGATCCTCTGTCAGACACAATATTCTCAGGAATGCCGTGTAAACGAACCACATTCTGAAAGAACACAGGAACCAGATCGGAAGAGGAAGGCAGCTTAGGCAAAGGCACCAAATGGACCATTTTAGAAAAGCGATCACATACCACCCAGATGACAGACATGCCCTGAGACACCAGGAGATCTGAAATGAAATCCATGGAAATGTGTGTCCAAGGCCTCTTCGGGACAGGCAAGGGCAAGAGCAACCCGCTGGCACGAGAACAGCAAGGCTTAGCTCGAGCACAAGTCCCACAGGACTGCACAAATGACCGCACATCCCATGACAAAGAAGGCCACCAAAAGGACCTAGCCACCAGATCTCTGGTGCCAAAAATTCCCGGATGCCCTGCCAACACCGAGGAATGAACCTCGAAAATGACTCTGCTGGTCCACTTATCAGGAACAAACAGTCTGTCAGGTGGACAAAAGACAGGTCTACCAGCCTGAAATCTCTGCAACACACGTCGCAAATCAGGAGAAATGGCCGACAAGATAACTCCCTCTTTAAGAATACCAACTGGATCTGCGACTCCAGGAGAGTCAGGCACAAAGCTCCTTGAAAGAGCATCAGCCTTCACATTCTTTGAACCTGGTAAATACGAGACCACAAAGTCAAAACGGGAGAAAAACAATGACCAGCGGGCCTGTCTAGGATTCAGGCGTTTAGCAGACTCGAGATACATCAAATTTTTGTGATCAGTCAAGACCACCACACGATGCTTAGCACCCTCGAGCCAATGACGCCACTCCTCAAATGCCCACTTCATGGCCAGCAACTCCCGATTGCCAACATCATAATTCCGCGCAGCAGGCGAAAACTTCCTAGAGAAGAAAGCACATGGTCTCATTACCGAGCAACCAGGGCCTCTCTGCGACAAAACGGCCCCTGCCCCAATCTCAGAAGCATCCACTTCGACCTGAAAGGGAAGTGAGACATCAGGCTGGCACAAAACAGGCGCCGAAGTAAACCGGCGCTTCATCTCTTGGAACGCCTCCACGGCTGCAGGAGCCCAGTTAGCAACATCAGAACCTTTCTTGGTCATATCCGTCAAAGGTTTAACAACGCTAGAAAAATTAGCGATAAAACGACGGTAGAAGTTAGCAAAACCCAAGAACTTCTGAAGACTCTTAACTGACGTGGGTTGAGTCCAATCATGAATAGCTCGGACCTTGACTGGGTCCATCTCCACAGCAGAAGGGGAAAAAATAAACCCCAAAAAGGGAACCTTCTGTACTCCAAAGAGACACTTTGAGCCCTTAACAAACAAAGCATTCTCACGCAAAACCTGAAACACCATCCTGACCTGCTCCACATGTGAGTCCCAATCTTCAGAGAAAACCAGAATATCATCCAGATAAACAATCATAAATTTTTCCAGATACTTCCGGAAAATATCATGCATAAAGGACTGAAACACTGAGGGAGCATTAGAGAGCCCAAAAGGCATCACCAAGTACTCAAAATGACCTTCGGGCGTATTAAATGCTGTCTTCCATTCATCTCCTTGCTTAATGCACACAAGGTTGTACGCACCACGAAGATCTATCTTGGTGAACCACTTGGCACCTTTAATCCGGGCAAACAAGTCCGACAACAGAGGCAAAGGATACTGAAATTTAACAGTGATTTTATTCAGAAGCCGATAGTCAATACAAGGTCTCAAAGATCCATCCTTCTTGGCCACAAAAAAGAATCCCGCACCAAGAGGGGAAGAGGATGGACGGATATGCCCCTTCTCCAGAGACTCCTTGATATACG
This sequence comes from Ranitomeya variabilis, assembly GCF_051348905.1. NCBI lineage: Eukaryota > Metazoa > Chordata > Amphibia > Anura > Dendrobatidae > Ranitomeya > Ranitomeya variabilis. Next base: position 652,527,353 of record NC_135233.1, read on the forward strand.
AACGCATTGCGGCATGCTCAGGTACAGACAGATTAAATAGTCTTCCCTTAGGAAATTTACTACCTGGAATCAAATCTATGGCGCAGTCACAGTCCCTATGAGGAGGCAGAGCACTGGACCTGGACTCGCTGAATACATCCTGATAATCAGTCAAATACTCAGGAACTTCCGAAGGAGTAGAGGAAGCAATAGACACTGGCGGGGAATCAGCATGAATTCCCTGACAGCCCCAAATTGACACAGACATTGCCTTCCAATCCAAGACTGGATTGTGGGTCTGTAACCATGGCAGACCCAAAACGACCAAATCATGCATTTTATGCAGAACAAGAAAACAAATCACCTCCCGATGTTCAGGAGTCATGCACATGGTTACCTGCGTCCAAAACTGCGGTTTATTTTCCGCCAATGGCGTAGCATCAATACCTCTAAGAGGAATAGGATTTACCAATGGTTCAAGAACAAAACCACAGCGCTTGGCAAATGACAGATCCATAAGACTCAGGGCAGCACCTGAATCCACAAATGCCATAACAGGGTAAGAAGACAATGAGCAAATTAAAGTCACAGACAAAATAAATTTAGGTTGCAAATTACCAATGGCGACAGGACTAACAACCCTTGTTAGACGTTTAGAGCATGCTGATATAACATGTGTAGAATCACCACAGTAAAAACACAACCCATTCTGACGTCTATGATTTTTCCGCTCATTTCTAGTCTGAATTCTATCACATTGCATTAAATCAGGTGTTTGTTCAGACAACACCACCAGAGGATTAGCGGTTTTGCGCTCCCGCAAACGCCGGTCAATTTGAATAGCCAGCGCCATGGAATCATTCAGACTTGTAGGAATGGGGAAACCCACCATCATATTCTTAATGGCTTCAGAAAGGCCATTTCTGAAATTTGCGGCCAGAGCACACTCATTCCACTGAGTAAGCACGGGCCATTTCCGAAATTTTTGGCAATACACTTCAGCTTCATCCTGGCCCTGAGAAATAGCCAGCAAGGCTTTTTCTGCCTGAACTTCAAGATTGGGTTCCTCGTAAAGCAATCTGAGCGCCAGAAAAAACGCATCAATATTTGCCAATGCCGGATCTCCTGGCGCTAGCGAGAAAGCCCAATCCTGAGGGTCGCCCCGTAAAAAAGAGATAACAATTTTAACTTGCTGAGCTGAATCTCCAGATGAACGGGGTCTCAGAGATAGAAACAATTTACAATTATTCCTGAAATTCCTAAACTTAAATCGGTCTCCAGAAAACAGTTCAGGAATAGGTATTTTAGGTTCAGACATTGGACTACTGATAACAAAATCTTGTATGCCCTGCACACGAGCAGCAAGCTGGTCTACACTTGTAATCAAGGTCTGGACATTCATGTCTGCAGCAAGCACAAGCCACTCAGAGGTAAAGGGGAGGAAGAGAGAAAAAAAAAAAACCTCAGAATTTCCTTTCTTAGTATCCCACTTCTGCAATGCATTAAACATTCAATGTTGGCCTGGCATACTGTTATGACCCCAATGGCAGAGGGTCTCAGAAATAATTACTAAGTCTGCAAACACAAAAAACCAGCTCATAGGGCAGTGGTAACTGAGCTGACCATATATCTAATCCTAGCACCACAAATAGCAGCAGCCGGGGAACGTGCCTATGTTGGTTCTAGACGTCTTGCGCCAGCCGGAGAACTAACTAACCCTAGAAGGGAAAAGAAAGACCTTTCTTGCCTCCAGAGAAAAGACCCCAAAAGTAGGATACAAGCCCCCAACAAATAATAACGGAGAGGTAAGAGGAAAAGACAAACGTAAGAATGAGCTAGGTATTTAGCAAAGAGAGGCCCACTAGCTAATAGCAGAATATAGTAAGATGACTTATATGGTCAGCAAAAGCCCTATCAAAATATCCACGCTGGATATTCAAGAACCCCCGAACCGTCTAACGGCCCGGGGGGAGAACACCAGCCCCTTAGAGCTTCCAGCAAAGTCAGGAATCACATTTAGTACAAGCTGGACAAAAGATAAGAGCAAAGCAAATAACCAAAAAACAAAGAAGCACTACTTAGCTTAATTTTGCACGAACCAGGACCAGCAGACAGGAGCAAACAGAAAGGATCTGATTACAACGATGCCAGGCACTGGACTAAGGATCCAGGAAGTTTATATAGCAACACCCCTGGACTAACGACCCAGGTGGGTGCCAAACTGAGGAAAGACAATCCCAGAGTAATATCACTAGTAACCACAAGAGGGAGCCAAAAAGTCTAATTCACAACAGCCACGCAACAGAGAAATGACAATTTTTACCTGCTGGATGGGATCACCAGAGGAATGGGGCTTCAGAGCAAAAAACAGTTTACAGTTATTTTTAAAGCTCAAAAATTTGGACCTGTCCCCAAAAAACAGATCGGGGGTAGGAATTCTAGGCTCTAAAACAGGAGTCTGCACGATATAATCAGAAATACCCTGTACTCTAGCAGCAAGTTGATCCACCCGAGAAGCAAGTCCCTGAACATCCATGTCAGCGCCTAACTCTTGAGCCACCCAGAGGTGAAGAGGGAAAAAAAAACACAACAGTGTACAGAAAAAAAAATGGCTAAGCACTTTCTTTCCCTTCTTTTGAGATGCGGTTAACTCACTGTTGGCCAGTTGTACTGTTATGATCTGGTGGCCTAGGAGCAGCATGGACGAGCTCTGGAGTAGGTGGCCTCCATACTGACCGCAGACCCTGAACTTAACACCGCAACTATAAGTAGCCGTGGGATGTTCCTGTCACTCCCTCGACACCTCATCACAGCCGGAGGACTAATTACCCCTAAAGAAAGAAACAGGAAAACTATCTTGCCTCAGAGAAAATCCCCAAAGGAAAGACAGCCCCCCACAAATATTGACTGTGAGAGGAGAGGGAAATTACAAACGCAGACTGAAAACAGAATTTAGCAAAGGAGGCCACGCTACCTAGAAAGAAAAGACAGGACAGAGTACTGTGTGGTCAGTATTAAAATACTACAAAAATCCACCACAGAGAATACAAAAATCTCCACACCTAACTAAAGGCATGGAGGGTAACTCTGTGACTCCAGAGCTTCCAGCTTGGCTGAATAAATCCTTACACAGACAAAGCTGGACAAGAAAAAACATAGCAATTCACTGAACTATAAAGTCCACCGCATGTGGACTGCAAAAACAAGCCAGGACTTATCTTTGAAGATTTGGACAATCCAGCAGGAGAAACCAAGCAGAGATGTGAATCCTCCAGAAAAACAATGGACAACTGGCACTCACTAAAGGGTGAAGCCAGACTAAATAGCCCCGTCCAAAGTGGAAGCACCTGATGACTGCTGTGAAGGACAAACAGCAGCACTACCACTTATAACCACCGGAGGGAGCCCAAGAGCAGAACCCACAACAGAATTCACAACACATAAGTCCTTCAGGCAAAATCCTGCCCTATTATTAAAAGCTGCAATAGGTCCTTGACTATTCCAATATCATGGGACTCAGGCCACAGGGTCCCCCATGGATACAGCGGATGCCCACCATCTTCCCATCGAACCATGCAGAAGAAAATGGAGTTAAAAAGGATGTCCACTTCTACATTTTTTAATGACTGTTGTATTAAAAGGCTGTTGTTTTAAGCTGCTCGGTTTCTCGTATGCCTTTCTGCTATAGGAATAGAACCACAAAATGCAAGGATTTGTGACTTTTCAGCCAGTGATTCACTGGAGACATTACATTTTCATTTACAAATATTGTACATATATTGTATACTTGCTGTGTAATGTTAATTTGTTTGGATGTCTATCACAGACAAACTTAAACCTCCAAGACATTAATGTTATGGAGAAAATGAAATCCTAAAATGTAGCTAATTAAATAGATTCTAATAGTGTTTCTAGTCAACCAAATAGAAAAGAACGTATTGTAAAGTCAAAGGAAGAAATAGTGAACAACTTCAGAATTAATAAACAAATGTCTACCCTCACAAAGATAGTCCCTAAGAGAGATTCAACCTCTTTAAAGATTTTTGAAATACTGTGTAGAAAAATCAAGTCTTTACACCCTCGAAAGATTAATAGTTTCAGCCTCCATGGAAACAAATTAGCACCACATGCTCTTCCTTTCACAAAGAGCTGTTGGCACAGTGCTCCCTAGCACAAAAGGAGCACTTTTTAGTCCTCTAGGACAATAGAATGTTTCTGTTGTAATATGGTGATTATGTTTAAACTGAGTGTTACTATAGCAACTAAAAGAGTTTTTCATTACGGCAATATTCGGTGTTATGTAGACCCAAAAATATTTCAAATCCTCTAGTTTAATTTGACTAGTAGTGTGAATGGACACCACGTAACAAGGGATAAAAAAAACCATGAGTAATAAAGAGGTCATTTACTACACAACAGAAGATAAAGAAGTGTACATGTCACAAAAAGAATGATTTCCTGACAAGAAAAATAGTTTCACCGCCCTGACATTCATGTTCATAACCCTACTCCTAAAGCATAGACTTTGGCTACCTTATTCTGGTGGTTCATTCAGATGTATGGTTCATGCACATAGTTATGCCTTGTACACCGAGCATGCAAGGAGGGAAACAGAGTTAGTCCGGTTGTCCTTTGGTATATACTGTATTCTCCATGCAGAACTAGGTATTAGCTATGCATCATAGTAAGCTTCCATAAAAAGGTCTTTTAGAGCTTTGGAGACAGGTAGAAGGTTTTATGAAACAGGAGAACGCAATCCAAACAAGACAAAGTGGTCAGGAATTTGGGATAGAAGATGGAGGTGTTTACTGCAGGTTAATCCAGTATCCGGTCATTGGCTGAATGGAGTAGATTAGAGAAGGCACGGATGTTGCCTAACAAGTTTTATCAGAATTCTAAACTGGATGGGTAACCCAGTGATTTTCAACCTTTTTTGAGCCGCGGCACACTTTTTATACTTAAAAAATCCCGAGGCACACCACCAACCAAAATGGCACAAAATGGTGCGTCCAGGTTTGAAATGAAAGTGTGCAGTCATTCTATGTGACTGCAGGCTTCTGAATTCTCACAGCGCAAGCACTGCACACTTTCAGGATTCTCCCTTGCCGGTGGCCAGAGTGGACGGTCATGACAGCACAAGTATGTGATTTGGATACTTCTGGTAACATTCTAACTAGACGTGTCCGGCCTCAGTCAATTCATTTTCATTGAATGAGGCCACACATGTCTAGTCAGCACGTGACCGCATGTATGTAAATCACCAACATCAGAGAATTATGATAGCAGTGTGCACTGTGAGAATTCAGAAGTCTGCAGTCACATAGTATGACTGCAGACTCATCACAACCTTGGACATCCCCTTTAATGTTCCTAACAAATAAAAATGAGAATTAGTATCACAAAAAAAACACATTTACATCCATGTACCTGATAGATGACGTTGTTTGTGGAGTCGCCTCTTTCTTTTCATCTTCACCTTGTCCAGATGCCATGATAACTCTTCTCATCCACCGGCAGAGCTCGTTTCTGCAGACTTCCATCTTCTCCTGTCTTCTGCAGCACATCCCGACACAACACCCTTAAAGATAGCAGTGTTATTATAATGCTCCGGAATAACAATATCTGCCCTAGGCTGAGCCTCTGAGTAAATAATTGCCCCTCACTTTATTCCCAGCACATAATATGACCCTCACTGTCCCTCTTATGGTACATGCCATCCACACTACCCTCTCTCTCTTTTCCATACTTCACACTGCCTTCTCATACGATGTCCCTCATAGAGAGCCCAGTCTCTCTACTGTGCCCCTTCATTACACTCCTCCTACTTGGCATACTGTCTCCTCCTGGCTGTTACCCTCACACTACTCAGTATCTATTATGTGTCCACTCACACTTTCATCCCCCCATACTGTCTGCACACATTTCTAATAGCCTCCTCCTGTACATCCCCCCCCCCTGCTAACATACCCCTTTGCTCTCTCCATATTTCCTCCTCACACATTCCCCCCTCACACATTCCCCCGACTCCCCATACTGTCCTCACACATCCCATCACCGTTGCTCCCAGTACTGTCAGCACACATTTTTCCCCTCGCTACTGTGTCCACCCCCATCTCCCCACTCACCCCCACAGAATATATCCACTGCCCTTCCGATAGAATAAATCCATCCCCTTCCACAGAATAAATGCACCCTGCCCCACACATGCTAAATAAATTCCAGCCCCCCCCCACGTACACACTGAATAAATCCCCCCCACACACTGAATAAATCCCCCCCACACACTGAATAAATCCCCCCCCCCACACTGAATAAATCCCCCCCCACACTGAATAAATCCCCCCCCACACTGAATAAATCCCCCCACACTTAATAAATCCCCCCACATACTCCCCATAAACCCACCCCACGCTGAATCTTCGGTGTCTTCAGCTCCACAGCACAGGAGCACTTACCACCAAGTCTCTTCTTTCTCCTGCGCGCCGGATAGTGACGTCAGCAGCGTGATCACATGACTTGATCACGCTGCTGGCGTCGCTCTGACCCGGCAGTCAGAGCCTCAACTGTACTCGCAGCTGGTAGATGTCTGCGAGTACAATTGATCTCCGGGAGCCGGCGCGCTGCAGCTTCTCTGTGCCGGCTGTCAGCTTGACAGTCGGCACAGAGAACAGCTGACTCCCGTTCCCCGCGGCACACCCGACCATGTGCCGCGGCACACTGGTTGAAAAACACTGGGGTAACCAATAAAGTGGTGATGTCGTGTTTGTAGAAATGGTAGTAAACAGATAAATCTGGAGTATGCAATAATTATAATTTTACCTTTTTTAAGATTAAATAAGATACCAAAAACATAAGTAAATTATTATTCTACTTTTAGCTCATCTGTTTACAGGAAATATTTACATTTGTCTAACTGTTCTTTCTGATTTTGCATAAATAATAAAAACTAAACGAGAAGAGCAACCAAGGTTATAAAGGGAATAGATGGAGTGTAATACCAAGACAGGTAATCAAAGATCAAGATGTTTGGCTATAGGTTGAACTTGATGGACTTACGTGTAACATCAACCTTAAAAACTATTAAACTATCAAGTTTAGAATACGCTAAAAGTTTTTTCTACAATTTTGGAAATAATTCTGTAATTGAACAGAGATAATCATCTAATTCATGTCAAAGTTAGTGTCTAAGGACCACAGTGATGTTGTAGCACTTGCATACAAAATGAAAATACAAAGATAATGTACTGAGAATGCACACACTGATGCCAAAATTCTAAAATTGCAAGAAATGTTCAGCTATTAGCGCTAGGCTATGTTAAAACGCAGCGTTTTGGCAGCATTCTTTTAGACTGTGGCTTTTTTCAGTAGAAAATAAGTTGTATTTTACAGAACCAGCAAAAGCTATGAGAGATGAGAAATGTCATGCACACCTGTTTTTTTGCTGACTGAATTTGAGCACTGCAGCTTTTTTTTAACCCCTTTCTGACATCGGGCATAATACTACGCCGATGTCGGCATCCCTCCCTTTGATGTGGGCTCTGGTGCCTGCACAGGTACAAATGTGATCCACCCATGGCTGTTAACTAGTTAAATGCCACTGTCAATCTCTGACCGTGGCATTTAATGCGCACTTGCGGCAAGCGCACCAGAAATCCCGCCCATCGGGGACCCTGTCACATGACCACGGGTCACCGATGAGTTGGCATGACAACAAGAGGTCTCCAGCAGACCTCTATGGTTGTCACTGACTGATTGCTATGAGCATTGCTCGGTGGTCGGCACTCATAGCAGGTGAGAAATTCGGCTACATACAGGCGAGCTGATCATTGCCTGTATGTAGCAGAGTCGATCGGATTATGGCAGCTTCTAGTCTCCCATGGAGACTATTGAAGCATGCCATAAATTAAAAAAACTGTTTTTAAAAATATTTAAAAAATTTAATAAATATGAACTTTCAAATCACCCCCTTTTGCCCTATTTAAAATAAAACAATAACAAAAAAATCAAGCATACACATATTTGGTATCACTGCATTCAGAATCACCCGATCTATAAAAAAAATTAACCCAATTGTTAAGCGGAGTAACGAGAAAAAAAAGACAAAATACCAGAAATACGTTTTTTGGTCACTGCAATATTGCATTAAAATGCAATAATGGGCAATCAAAAGATCATATTTGCACCAAAATTGTATCATTAAAAACATCAACTCGGCACGCAAAAAATAAGCAATCAACCAACCCGAGATCACGAAAAATGGAGACGCTAAGGGTATCGGAAAATGGCGCTTTTTTTTTCTTTAACTAACTTTGGAATTTTTTTTCTCCACTTAAATAAAAAATAACCTATACATGTTTGGTGTCCATGAACTTGACATGACCTGGAGAATCATAATGGCAGGTAAGTTTTAGCATTTAGTGAGCATACCAAAAAAAAATTAAAAAAAACTGTGGGATTGCACTTTTTTTTGCAATTTCACCGCACTTGGAAATTTTTCCCTGTTTTCCAGTACACGATATGTTAAAACCAATGGTGTTATTCCAAAGTACAACTCGTCTCACAAAAAACAAGCTGTTACATGGCCATTTTCACCAAAAAAATAAAAAAGTTATGGCTCTGGGAAGAAAGGGGGCAAAAAATAAAAATGCAATAGCAAAAATACCTCTTGTCTTTAAGGGGTTATATATGTTTCATATCGATTGTTTCAGCATTTTTTCACCCAAACAAAGCAATGACATAGTGTAAAGAAAGCAGCAAAAAGGTCTTACTGTTTTTTGCTGAGTTTTTGGTGAATAAAACTAACTTTATAAAATATGTTCATTAGAATTTTTTTTTTAATCACACCATAATCACACCTGATACTTTAAAGTTGTGTCATACAATGCACAATATGGATATTGGCAAATCTTTTCACGATGTGGAACTGAATTGCTGGCAAAATTCCTTCATTTTCGGAGCAATATACATATTTATGAAGAGAGTACATAAAAACGAGTATATACACTGCAGTATGAAAATACGATGCATAAACGTCCTCTGTAATGCAGCTGGTCTAGGGTGCCAGGATCACTTGGCCCACCCAACGCTGAATAGCAGCTGGCAGAGTTCTTACTAGCCAGTCGACCATCACTCTCTCCACCATATGATAAGGGGTTAAGGTCTCAGGCTGCAGCCATTTTTTTACCAGCTGTAACGAGTCATATGCCTGAGACCTGGCTGGGCGAAACTCCACAAAGGACCACTGAAAGACCCGTTGAGCCCTCACATATGTATTAATCTCCAGTCAGGCCAGTATCTCACCTCTGAGTTTCTCATAGTCCGGGGCATCATCCCAACTGTGGTCCAAGTAGGCTTTCCAGGCATCTCCCATCAGGAAGGGGGCCATCCACTTCAGCCCACTGGGACATCGGCAAGCTCTCCCACTCTGCTGTGCGCTCGAACACGATGAGGAAAGCCTCCAGTTCATCTTCAGGACACATCTTCCTCAGCGCTGACCAGACTTTGTACCGGCCTCTGAACGGATCGAGGTCGCAGCAGAGGGCGCCTCTCGCAGAGCTGCAATCTTTCGCTTTATCAACTTATTAGTTTTCTGCTGCTTATACAGCAGCTGCTTCTGGTGATTGTGCTGCTGCTGCTCCTGTTGGTGTTGCTGCTGCTCCTGATGCCACTGCTGAGTGAGGACCAACTTCTTCAAAAGCTCCTCCATCTTATCGGCAGGCTTGAGCTGCAGTGCTGCAGGCCTAATAACTGACATGCAGTGGGATTTGGGTGTGCCTCAGATCACTCTCCCCACATTCCCTAACCATATGTAGTGCATCAGGGTTGGTGCAGTGCAAAAGACAAACAGGGACCACAGGAACGTTCCAAGCAAAGTGTCTTTAATGTCCAAAACTTACAAATGAAAAGCAGATGGTATCCTCTGGATCGCAGCCGGGGTGTCAAGACAGTCCGTATCAGAGAGCATTTGCCATGGTCGACTGCAGCTCCATGTCACACTGAGATCCGGTGCCACGGATCTGTAAGTAGAAGTCATCCTGGAACATGAAATAATTGCGGGTAAGGATGGTGGTTAGTAGTTCAACACATAAATTAACTTGGTCATTTTGTAAACCGGATTGAGTAAGAAGTTTGTGTACGGAATTAATGCCCTCAATATGTGGAATGGATGTATACAAATCTTTTACATCCATCGTCACTAGTACAGAATGAGGAGGGATGGGTCCCAGGTCTTTCAGAATATTTAAGAAGGAACCTGTATCCAAGATAAATGATTTGGATGTACGTATTAATGGGGTTAGGATTTTTTCGAGGTATACTGCCAATGGGGAGAGTATGGAGTCGGTGGAGGCTACTATCGGCCTCCCTGGAGGTTTCTCCAAACTTTTGTGGATTTTAGGGATAGTATAAAAAACAGGAATTACCGGATGTGGATTAGTGAGAAATTCGCATGTTTTGGTATCCAGAACCCCTAGCTGTGTGTATTTCAAAAGGGTATCTGAGATGACTTGTCGAATAGCGGCCGTGGGGTCCCGTTGTAATTTTACATAAATGGTGGTGTTGTCCAATTGGCGTCTAATTTCATGAAGGTAATCTGTTTTGTTCATTATCACCAGGGCACCCCCTTTGTCAGCCGGTTTTATGACCAGGCTGCTGTCATTTTGTATGCCTTGTAGGGCCTGACTTTCCATAATGGAGAGATTGGGGGGATAGGACAATCTGCCCCTTCTGATGTCATCACACAGTGATCTAAACGAATTTTGCACGAAACCTATAAAGGTTTCCATGGCGTGTGAGCCATGTGGGGGCCTAAAATGGCTTTTTGTATGGAGCCCCAGACTGCGAGAGGACAGGGTACGGTCTGGTGGTTCTGTTTGGGATTGTGTCGGGGCCGGCTCTGGGGAATTAGCAAAAAAGCCTTGAGTCTAAGAGTCCGGAAGAATCGTTGGAGGTCCATTTCAAGATCAAAAGTGTGGCATTGATATGAAGGACAAAAGGATAATCCCTTTTGCAATACTTTATATTCAGCCACCCCCCCTAATCTATCAGAGATATTTATCACCAGCGGGTTAATACCTGAGATCTCGTTATTCTCACATGGTCTGAGTCTCTTCCTATGTCCGTGGCCGCGCCTCGTTGCCTTCTTCGCGGGTGGCGTTGTCGTTGGCCTAAAAAACGAGGAGGGATGGCCATGGAGGTACCGCGTTCTTGTTCCGAGCCTGATGTCGAGTAGTCGAGGGAGGATCGAGGAGCCTGGCGTGAAGAGTTTTGTCGAGCATAGAAGTTGTCCTGCCATCTGTATACCTGTTGTCGTTCGTAGTCCTCCGTATCTCTGTTAAATTTGATGCGCTTCCTCTCCTCCGTCTCCCGTCGGTGTTTCTCAATGTTCTTGGATATCTGGTCTCTGAGGGCTGTGAGTTCTTCAGGAGGACCAGATGAGGACAGCTGGGCCTCAATGGACTTGATGGACTCGGTGCTAGTTGTAATCGCCTTCTGCAGGTGCTCAATTGTCAGGGTGATAATGTCAAAAGAACATTTGTTAAGTATCTGTTCGTACTTAATGCAATAATCAGAGGAGTCCCGAAAGAGTGTGGGACGTAGTGGTACACGGAGACCCCTAGGAATCCGCTGTGCTCGGAGATATTCAGTGAGTGTGGCACAGTGGAGTTCAATGTTCGTGAAGTGGCGGAGTTCCCGTTCTAAATCTCTCCCCCTGATCTCCCTAGGTGGGATTTTTAGAAAGTCACTATTAAATGTGGAACGTGCCAGAATATTCGAGGTCTCTTCTGCATTATAAGAGAATGTCGTCATGACTAGTGTTGAGCGATACTTTCCGATATCGGAAAGTATCGGTATCGGAAAGTATCGGCCGATACCGTCAAAATATCGGATCCAATCCGATACCGATACCCGATCCCAATGCAAGTCAATGGGACGAAAATATCGGAATTAAAATAAACCCTTAATAAACTTGTAGGTTCATTCTACATGAAGGAAAACAACTAAGAATAATGTAGGATGTATTGGGGGACGTGGCGGAGATATTAAAGGGACAGAGGTTTAGCCCAATGTAATAGAATAGCAGGATTTTTTATTTTTTTTTATGAAGTTCGGCGTTAGAAAGAATTTGACTATGTTATTTTTTTTTTTTTTTATGTCAGATATTGATGTTTCACTACTTCCACGCCCTTCACCTTCTTTTTTACTTCTCCCACGCTTTCTTCTTAATTATCCTCATCATCAGCTTCTTTGACATCAACTTCTTCACCTTATTCATCTTCTTCTTCATCTTCTACCTATTATTTTTTGGGTTACATTGTTCATATTCTTTTTATTTTACTATTATCTTCATCATATTCAACTTCTTCATCATATTCTTATTTGTGACAGGCATTCCCGTAGTTGTTATCTATAAAAGTTTGAAGATTACACCTTCCGTTCTGCCTGTCACAAACCAGTTACATTTGTCCGCGTTCAGTTTGGCCTGCAGCATCAGGCTTTATCCAGGGGCACCACGAGGAGGAACGGACTCACCCCCATACACTGCTTAGTCTTCTTCTGCTTATAATTTACATAATATTTTTTTGCTCTGATATTTTGTGTTATGCTTAATGTCCTTCTGCTCTTTGTTCTGCAGCCTCTTGTTCTTCTGCTTCTCGGTCTTCCAGGTCGTCGTCGTCTCCAGGGTCGTCGTCTCCGGGGTCGTCGTCATCGGGGTGGTCTCCGGGGTCGTCGTCATCGGGGTGGTCTTCAGGGTCATCGTCTCCAGGGTCGTCGTCATCACGGTGGTTGTCGTCTCTGGTGTCGTCGTCATCTTAGGGGTGTTCTTCCGGGTCATCGTGTTTAGTCTCTTGAACTTGGAAATGTAGCAGAAGGTACAAGAAGGCTGAGAAAATGCCGAGAACCAGCTGATGGAACTGGAACTCGGATGGCTACCCGAAGGTCCAAGAGCCAATGGAACTACCGAGGACCAGCTGACGTTACTGGAACCCGGTTACTAAGCAGGAGGTACCCGTGCCTGAAAGCACTACCAAGGACCACCTGACGTTGGTGGAACTCGGATACCCAGAGGGAGGCACCTAAGCCAAAGGCTCTGCCCGGAACCAGCTGACGGTACTGGAACCAGGATGGGGAGCAGAAGGTACAAGAGCAAAAGACACTGCCGAGAACCAGCTGACGGTGCTGGAACCCGGATGGGTAGCCGAAGGTCCAAGAGCCAATGGAACTACCGAGGACCAGCTGACGTTACTGGAACCCGGTTACTAAGCAGGAGGTACCCGTGCCTGAAAGCACTACCAAGGACCACCTGACGTTGGTGGAACTCGGATACCCAGAGGGAGGCACCTAAGCCAAAGGCTCTGCCCGGAACCAGCTGACGGTACTGGAACCAGGATGTGGAGCAGAAGGTACAAGAGCAAGTGTCTGCGTGGCTTTTGCAGGACACGTTGCCGGCTGCACAGCAGGGGAACAGCTGGCGGTGCTGGACCCCACTGACACATTGGCGAGGTGTTTGGCTCTGTGCAGCCAGCACTTCCGGACAGCAACGAGCGGTGTTGTAGCCCGGGCTCTGCAGGGGGAGCAGAGTGTAGGCCGAAGCCTACTTGAACCAATTTCAAAGGTAACCTTTAACCCCCCCTCAGGGGTTACAAAGTAGAAGAGCCACAGCTTATGCAGCAGTAGTGCTGCACAAGTCAAAGGTTGCTCTTTTAATTTCGCTCCTTGCACACGCTGAATGAAACACGTATAACATTTAGCCCTTTATACAGTCAAACTGTGTTGGAGGCGCGAGTTCCCTTTGTAATGAGACGCAGCACAGATGTCAAGAATCCCACCTTGGTGCTGGGTGCAGCCTCCTGAGCGTTGTTATTTGCTGTACAGGAGTCTGCGCTGTCGTGTTATCCCCTGGCCTAGCGCCGTTAGCGCTGCCCATCTTCTGACCTCATTTAATGTTGGCCGGTGCGGTTCGCGATGCCCATGAATCACAGCCCCGCAGTGTATTGACATAGTTTAAACACTGCGGGGCTGGGATTCATGGCCTGGCGCAGTACATATGTTCGCCTCTCGCTTGGGTTCTTACACCCGCTTCAGACTATGCGGCGTCATCTGATCCCTTATCGCATGCCACGGCCATGAAGCCGCACAGTCCGAAGAAGGCGGAAGGAGAGGAGGGACAGGCGAACTGATGCACTGATCCTGCCCATCAATCACACCCTCGCAGTCCCAATAAATAAGACACCGAGGGGCGTTGTGTGGGTCAGGGCGGCCGCAGAGGCGCAGGCAGCCAAACCATGATGCCAGAAGACGGGCAGCGCTACCAAGGGGGTTGCAGCGTGTCATTACAAAGGAAAGTCACACCACCGGGACGGTTAAATGGTCACACAGAGGACACATTGCAGACGTGTTTTCAGTTCCACATGTGCGAGGAGAATACGTTTCTGAGCCACCTTGCACACATGCAGCATTACCGCTGTACAAGGTGGCTGGATAACGTAAAAACGCCTGGGGGAGGGGGGACAGGTTCCCTTCAATTTCAGTTCTTGTGTCTGCGTGGCTTTTGCAGGACACGTTGCCGGCTGCACAGCAGGGGAACAGCTGGCGGTGCTGGACCCCACTGACACATTGGCTGGTGTTTTTCTCTGTGCAGCTAGCACATCTGGGCAAAAACTGGCGGTGTGTTAGAGCCCAGGGACAGCAGGAGGAGGAGCAGGAGGAGGAGGAGCAGGGGGAGGGGAGTGTAGGCCGAAGCCTGCACAGGCGGCAGCTTTGGGTGTGTTGTGTCTGCGTGACTTTTGCAGGACACGTTGCCGGCTACACAGCAGGGGAACAGCTGGCGGTGCTGGACCCCACTGACACATTGGCGAGGTGTTTGGCTCTGTGCAGCCAGCACTTCCGGACAGCAACTAGCGTTGTTGGAGCCCGGGCTCTGCAGGTGGAGCAGAGTGTAGGCCGAAGCCTAATTGAACCGATTTCAAAAGTCACCTTTAACCCCCCCTCAGGGGTTACAAAGTAGAAGAGCCACAGCTTATGCAGCAGCAGTGCTGCGCAAGTCAAAGGTTGCTCTTGTAATTTTTCTCCTTGCACACGCTGAATGGAACACGTATAACATTCAGCCCTTTAGACAGTCAAACTGTGTAATGGAGGCGAGAGTTCCCTTTGTAATGAGACGCAGCACAGGTGTCAAGAATCCCACCTTGGTGCTGGGTGCAGCCTCCCGAGCGTTGTTATTTGCTGTACAGGAGTCTGCGCTGTCGTGTTATCCCCTGGCCTAGCGCCGTTAGCGCTGCCCATCTTCTGACCTCATTTAATGTTGGCCGGTGCGGTTCGCGATGCCCATGAATCACAGCCCCGCAGTGTATTGACATAGTTTAAACACTGCGGGGCTGGGATTCATGGCCTGGCGCAGTACATATGTTCGCCTCTCGCTTGGGTTCTTACACCCGCTTCAGACTATGCGGCGTCATCTGATCCCTTATCGCATGCCACGGCCATGAAGCCGCACAGTCCGAAGAAGGCGGAAGGAGAGGAGGGACAGGCGAACTGATGCACTGATCCTGCCCATCAATCACACCCTCGCAGTCCCAATAAATAAGACACCGAGGGGCGTTGTGTGGGTCAGGGCGGCCGCAGAGGCGCAGGCAGCCAAACCATGATGCCAGAAGACGGGCAGCGCTACCAAGGGGGTTGCAGCGTGTCATTACAAAGGAAAGTCACACCACCGGGACGGTTAAATGGTCACACAGAGGACACATTGCAGACGTGTTT
Organism: Ranitomeya variabilis; assembly: GCF_051348905.1. Classification (NCBI taxonomy): domain Eukaryota; kingdom Metazoa; phylum Chordata; class Amphibia; order Anura; family Dendrobatidae; genus Ranitomeya; species Ranitomeya variabilis. The sequence goes on from NC_135233.1 coordinate 652,543,091, forward strand.
TCAGTTCCACATGTGCGAGGAGAATACGTTTCTGAGCCACCTTGCACACATGCAGCATTACCGCTGTACAAGGTGGCTGGATAACGTAAAAACGCCTGGGGGAGGGGGGACAGGTTCCCTTCAATTTCAGTTCTTGTGTCTGCGTGGCTTTTGCAGGACACGTTGCCGGCTGCACAGCAGGGGAACAGCTGGCGGTGCTGGACCCCACTGACACATTGGCTGGTGTTTTTCTCTGTGCAGCTAGCACATCTGGGCAAAAACTGGCGGTGTGTTAGAGCCCAGGGACAGCAGGAGGAGGAGCAGGAGGAGGAGGAGCAGGGGGAGGGGAGTGTAGGCCGAAGCCTGCACAGGCGGCAGCTTTGGGTGTGTTGTGTCTGCGTGACTTTTGCAGGACACGTTGCCGGCTACACAGCAGGGGAACAGCTGGCGGTGCTGGACCCCACTGACACATTGGCGAGGTGTTTGGCTCTGTGCAGCCAGCACTTCCGGACAGCAACTAGCGTTGTTGGAGCCCGGGCTCTGCAGGTGGAGCAGAGTGTAGGCCGAAGCCTAATTGAACCGATTTCAAAAGTCACCTTTAACCCCCCCTCAGGGGTTACAAAGTAGAAGAGCCACAGCTTATGCAGCAGCAGTGCTGCGCAAGTCAAAGGTTGCTCTTGTAATTTTTCTCCTTGCACACGCTGAATGGAACACGTATAACATTCAGCCCTTTAGACAGTCAAACTGTGTAATGGAGGCGAGAGTTCCCTTTGTAATGAGACGCAGCACAGGTGTCAAGAATCCCACCTTGGTGCTGGGTGCAGCCTCCCGAGCGTTGTTATTTGCTGTACAGGAGTCTGCGCTGTCGTGTTATCCCCTGGCCTAGCGCCGTTAGCGCTGCCCATCTTCTGACCTCATTTAATGTTGGCCGGTGCGGTTCGCGATGCCCATGAATCACAGCCCCGCAGTGTATTGACATAGTTTAAACACTGCGGGGCTGGGATTCATGGCCTGGCGCAGTACATATGTTCGCCTCTCGCTTGGGTTCTTACACCCGCTTCAGACTATGCGGCGTCATCTGATCCCTTATCGCATGCCACGGCCATGAAGCCGCACAGTCCGAAGAAGGCGGAAGGAGAGGAGGGACAGGCGAACTGATGCACTGATCCTGCCCATCAATCACACCCTCGCAGTCCCAATAAATAAGACACCGAGGGGCGTTGTGTGGGTCAGGGCGGCCGCAGAGGCGCAGGCAGCCAAACCATGATGCCAGAAGACGGGCAGCGCTACCAAGGGGGTTGCAGCGTGTCATTACAAAGGAAAGTCACACCACCGGGACGGTTAAATGGTCACACAGAGGACACATTGCAGACGTGTTTTCAGTTCCACATGTGCGAGGAGAATACGTTTCTGAGCCACCTTGCACACATGCAGCATTACCGCTGTACAAGGTGGCTGGATAACGTAAAAACGCCTGGGGGAGGGGGGACAGGTTCCCTTCAATTTCAGTTCTTGTATCTGCGTGGCTTTTGCAGGACACGTTGCCGGCTGCACAGCAGGGGAACAGCTGGCGGTGCTGGACCCCACTGACACATTGGCTGGTGTTTTTCTCTGTGCAGCTAGCACATCTGGGCAAAAACTGGCGGTGTGTTAGAGCCCAGGGACAGCAGGAGGAGGAGCAGGAGGAGGAGGAGCAGGGGGAGGGGAGTGTAGGCCGAAGCCTGCACAGGCGGCAGCTTTGGGTGTGTTGTGTCTGCGTGACTTTTGCAGGACACGTTGCCGGCTACACAGCAGGGGAACAGCTGGCGGTGCTGGACCCCACTGACACATTGGCGAGGTGTTTGGCTCTGTGCAGCCAGCACTTCCGGACAGCAACTAGCGTTGTTGGAGCCCGGGCTCTGCAGGTGGAGCAGAGTGTAGGCCGAAGCCTAATTGAACCGATTTCAAAAGTCACCTTTAACCCCCCCTCAGGGGTTACAAAGTAGAAGAGCCACAGCTTATGCAGCAGCAGTGCTGCGCAAGTCAAAGGTTGCTCTTGTAATTTTTCTCCTTGCACACGCTGAATGGAACACGTATAACATTCAGCCCTTTAGACAGTCAAACTGTGTAATGGAGGCGAGAGTTCCCTTTGTAATGAGACGCAGCACAGGTGTCAAGAATCCCACCTTGGTGCTGGGTGCAGCCTCCCGAGCGTTGTTATTTGCTGTACAGGAGTCTGCGCTGTCGTGTTATCCCCTGGCCTAGCGCCGTTAGCGCTGCCCATCTTCTGACCTCATTTAATGTTGGCCGGTGCGGTTCGCGATGCCCATGAATCACAGCCCCGCAGTGTATTGACATAGTTTAAACACTGCGGGGCTGGGATTCATGGCCTGGCGCAGTACATATGTTCGCCTCTCGCTTGGGTTCTTACACCCGCTTCAGACTATGCGGCGTCATCTGATCCCTTATCACATGCCACGGCCATGAAGCCGCACAGTCCGAAGAAGGCGGAAGGAGAGGAGGGACAGGCGAACTGATGCACTGATCCTGCCCATCAATCACACCCTCGCAGTCCCAATAAATAAGACACCGAGGGGCGTTGTGTGGGTCAGGGCGGCCGCAGAGGCGCAGGCAGCCAAACCATGATGCCAGAAGACGGGCAGCGCTACCAAGGGGGTTGCAGCGTGTCATTACAAAGGAAAGTCACACCACCGGGACGGTTAAATGGTCACACAGAGGACACATTGCAGACGTGTTTTCAGTTCCACATGTGCGAGGAGAATACGTTTCTGAGCCACCTTGCACACATGCAGCATTACCGCTGTACAAGGTGGCTGGATAACGTAAAAACGCCTGGGGGAGGGGGGACAGGTTCCCTTCAATTTCAGTTCTTGTGTCTGCGTGGCTTTTGCAGGACACGTTGCCGGCTGCACAGCAGGGGAACAGCTGGCGGTGCTGGACCCCACTGACACATTGGCTGGTGTTTTTCTCTGTGCAGCTAGCACATCTGGGCAAAAACTGGCGGTGTGTTAGAGCCCAGGGACAGCAGGAGGAGGAGCAGGAGGAGGAGGAGCAGGGGGAGGGGAGTGTAGGCCGAAGCCTGCACAGGCGGCAGCTTTGGGTGTGTTGTGTCTGCGTGACTTTTGCAGGACACGTTGCCGGCTACACAGCAGGGGAACAGCTGGCGGTGCTGGACCCCACTGACACATTGGCGAGGTGTTTTTCTCTGTGCAGCTAGCAGTACCGGGCCCCAACTGGCGGTGTTGGAGCCCAGGGTCAGCAGGTGGAGCAGGGGGAGCGGAGTGTAGGCCGAAGCCTGCACTCGAGCAAGTTGAAAGGAAACCTTTAACCCCCCCCCCCCCCCAGGCGTTTGTAGCTGAAAGAGCCATTGTGTACAGCACTAATGCTGGAAAAGGTAAACTTAGCTCTTTTAATTATGGTCCTTGCACATGCGGAACCTAACAGTTATGAAATGTGTCCCCTCACAGCGTTAAACCGTCCGGTAGGTGGAACTTTCCTTTGTCGTGTGACGCAGCACAGCCATCATTTTTACACCCTTGGCGCCGTGCGCCGCCTCCTCAGCGTTGTTTTAATCTGTCCCGGAGCCTGGGCTGTTAGGTTAGCCCTTGGCCATGCACACATTTTGCGCTGCCCGTCTTCTGACATCATTTGGTGTCAGGCTGGCTGCGCCTGTGCGGGTGCGCTGGCCGAGATCCCGCCTCGCAGTGTCGTCTAATGTAATCCCACCGCGGGCCTGTGATCCGTGCCCGTGCGCAGTGCATATCCTCTCCTCTCACTCCCCTCCCTACGGCTTTTTCAGACTGTGCGGTGTCACGGCCGTGGCATGCTATTAGGGACCAGCTGACATCGCACAGTCTGAAGAAGCCGTAGGGAGGGGAGTGAGAGGAGAGGATATGCACTGCGCACGGGCACGGATCACAGGCCCGCGGTGGGATTACATTAGACGACACTGCGAGGCGGGATCTCGGCCAGCGCACCCGCACAGGCGCAGCCAGCCTGACACCAAATGAGGTCAGAAGACGGGCAGCGCAACATGTGTGCATGGCCAAGGGCTAACCTAACAGCGCAGGCTCCGGGACAGATTAAAACAACGCTGAGGAGGCGGCGCACGGCGCCAAGGGGGTAAAAATGATGGCTGTGCTGCGTCACACGACAAAGGAAAGTTCCACCTACCGGACGGTTTAACGCTGTGTGGGGACACATTTCATAAGTGTTTGGTTCAGCATGTGCAAGGAGCATCACGAAAAGAGGCACTTTTTCCCTTTGCATCATTACTGCTGCACAAGGTGGCTCCTTCAGTAACAAACGCCTGTGGGGGGGGGGGGGGGTCAGGTTCCCTTACATTTAACTTGTTGTGCCTGCGTGGCGGTCGCAGTACACGTTGCCGTATACACAGCAGGGGAACAGCTGGCGGTGCTGAACCCCACTAACACATTGGCGAGGTGTTTGGCTCTGTGCGTACAGCACTTCTGGACGGCAACTGGCGGTGTTGGAGCCCAGGGGCAGGTGGAGGAGGAGGAGGTTGGAGGAGGTAGGAGGAGGTAGGAGGGATTGCCACACACACAGCAGGGGAACAGCTGACGTTACTGAACCCCAATAACAGAGGAGGGACTGTTGACTGTGCGTACAGCACTTCTGGATGGCAACTGGCGGTGTTGGAGCCCAGGGGCAGGTGGAGGAGGAGGAGGTTGGAGGAGGTAGGAGGAGGTAGGAGGGATTGCCACACACACAGCAGGGGAACAGCTGACGTTACTGAACCCCAATAACAGAGGAGGGACTGTTGACTGTGCGTACAGCACTTCTGGACGGCAACTGGCGGTGTTGGAGCCCAGGGGCAGGTGGAGGAGGAGGAGGTTGGAGGAGGTAGGAGGAGGTAGGAGGGATTGCCACACACACAGCAGGGGAACAGCTGACGTTACTGAACCCCAATAACAGAGGAGGGACTGTTGACTGTGCGTACAGCACTTCTGGACGGCAACTGGCGGTGTTGGAGCCCAGGGACGGGTGGAGGAGGAGGAGGTAGGAGGAGGTAGGAGGGATTGCCACACACACAGCAGGGGAACAGCTGACGTTACTGAACCCCAATAACAGAGGAGGGACTGTTGACTGTGCGTACAGCACTTCTGGACGGCAACTGGCGGTGTTGGAGCCCAGGGACGGGTGGAGGAGGAGGAGGTTGGAGGAGGTAGGAGGGATTGCCACACACACAGCAGGGGAACAGCTGACGTTACTGAACCCCAATAACAGAGGAGGGACTGTTGACTGTGCGTACAGCACTTCTGGACGGCAACTGGCGGTGTTGGAGCCCAGGGGCAGGTGGAGGAGGAGGAGGTTGGAGGAGGTAGGAGGAGGTAGGAGGGATTGCCACACACACAGCAGGGGAACAGCTGACGTTACTGAACCCCAATAACAGAGGAGGGACTGTTGACTGTGCGTACAGCACTTCTGGACGGCAACTGGCGGTGTTGGAGCCCAGGGACGGGTGGAGGAGGAGGAGGTAGGAGGAGGTAGGAGGGATTGCCACACACACAGCAGGGGAACAGCTGACGTTACTGAACCCCAATAACAGAGGAGGGACTGTTGACTGTGCGTACAGCACTTCTGGACGGCAACTGGCGGTGTTGGAGCCCAGGGACGGGTGGAGGAGGAGGAGGTTGGAGGAGGTAGGAGGGATTGCCACACACACAGCAGGGGAACAGCTGACGTTACTGAACCCCAATAACAGAGGAGGGACTGTTGACTGTGCGTACAGCACTTCTGGACGGCAACTGGCGGTGTTGGAGCCCAGGGACGGTTGGAGGAGGAGGAGGTTGGAGGAGGTAGGAGGGATTGCCACACACACAGCAGGGGAACAGCTGACGTTACTGAACCCCAATAACAGAGGAGGGACTGTTGACTGTGCGTACAGCACTTCTGGACGGCAACTGGCGGTGTTGGAGCCCAGGGACAGGTGGAGGAGGAGGAGGTTGGAGGAGGTTGGAGGAGGTAGGAGGGATTGCCACACACACAGCAGGGGAACAGCTGACGTTACTGAACCCCAATAACAGAGGAGGGACTGTTGACTGTGCGTACAGCACTTCTGGACGGCAACTGGCGGTGTTGAAGCCCAGGGACGGGTGGAGGAGGAGGAGGTTGGAGGAGGTAGGAGGGATTGCCACACACACAGCAGGGGAACAGCTGACGTTACTGAACCCCAATAACAGAGGAGGGACTGTTGACTGTGCGTACAGCACTTCTGGACGGCAACTGGCGGTGTTGGAGCCCAGGGACAGGTGGAGGAGGAGGAGGTTGGAGGAGGTTGGAGGAGGTAGGAGGGATTGCCACACACACAGCAGGGGAACAGCTGACGTTACTGAACCCCAATAACAGAGGAGGGACTGTTGACTGTGCGTACAGCACTTCTGGACGGCAACTGGCGGTGTTGGAGCCCAGGGACGGGTGGAGGAGGAGGAGGTTGGAGGAGGTAGGAGGGATTGCCACACACACAGCAGGGGAACAGCTGACGTTACTGAACCCCAATAACAGAGGAGGGACTGTTGACTGTGCGTACAGCACTTCTGGACGGCAACTGGCGGTGTTGAAGCCCAGGGACGGGTGGAGGAGGAGGAGGTTGGAGGAGGTAGGAGGGATTGCCACACACACAGCAGGGGAACAGCTGACGTTACTGAACCCCAATAACAGAGGAGGGACTGTTGACTGTGCGTACAGCACTTCTGGACGGCAACTGGCGGTGTTGGAGCCCAGGGGCAGGTGGAGGAGGAGGAGGTTGGAGGAGGTAGGAGGAGGTAGGAGGGATTGCCACACACACAGCAGGGGAACAGCTGACGTTACTGAACCCCAATAACAGAGGAGGGACTGTTGACTGTGCGTACAGCACTTCTGGACGGCAACTGGCGGTGTTGGAGCCCAGGGACGGGTGGAGGAGGAGGAGGTAGGAGGAGGTAGGAGGGATTGCCACACACACAGCAGGGGAACAGCTGACGTTACTGAACCCCAATAACAGAGGAGGGACTGTTGACTGTGCGTACAGCACTTCTGGACGGCAACTGGCGGTGTTGGAGCCCAGGGACGGGTGGAGGAGGAGGAGGTTGGAGGAGGTAGGAGGGATTGCCACACACACAGCAGGGGAACAGCTGACGTTACTGAACCCCAATAACAGAGGAGGGACTGTTGACTGTGCGTACAGCACTTCTGGACGGCAACTGGCGGTGTTGGAGCCCAGGGACGGTTGGAGGAGGAGGAGGTTGGAGGAGGTAGGAGGGATTGCCACACACACAGCAGGGGAACAGCTGACGTTACTGAACCCCAATAACAGAGGAGGGACTGTTGACTGTGCGTACAGCACTTCTGGACGGCAACTGGCGGTGTTGGAGCCCAGGGACAGGTGGAGGAGGAGGAGGTTGGAGGAGGTTGGAGGAGGTAGGAGGGATTGCCACACACACAGCAGGGGAACAGCTGACGTTACTGAACCCCAATAACAGAGGAGGGACTGTTGACTGTGCGTACAGCACTTCTGGACGGCAACTGGCGGTGTTGAAGCCCAGGGACGGGTGGAGGAGGAGGAGGTTGGAGGAGGTAGGAGGGATTGCCACACACACAGCAGGGGAACAGCTGACGTTACTGAACCCCAATAACAGAGGAGGGACTGTTGACTGTGCGTACAGCACTTCTGGACGGCAACTGGCGGTGTTGGAGCCCAGGGGCAGATGGAGGAGGAGGAGGTTGGAGGAGGTAGGAGGAGGTAGGAGGGATTGCCACACACACAGCAGGGGAACAGCTGACGTTACTGAACCCCAATAACAGAGGAGGGACTGTTGACTGTGCGTACAGCACTTCTGGACGGCAACTGGCGGTGTTGGAGCCCAGGGACGGGTGGAGGAGGAGGAGGTTGGAGGAGGTAGGAGGGATTGCCACACACACAGCAGGGGAACAGCTGACGTTACTGAACCCCAATAACAGAGGAGGGACTGTTGACTGTGCGTACAGCACTTCTGGACGGCAACTGGCGGTGTTGGAGCCCAGGGGCAGGTGGAGGAGGAGGAGGTTGGAGGAGGTAGGAGGAGGTAGGAGGGATTGCCACACACACAGCAGGGGAACAGCTGACGTTACTGAACCCCAATAACAGAGGAGGGACTGTTGACTGTGCGTACAGCACTTCTGGACGGCAACTGGCGGTGTTGGAGCCCAGGGACGGGTGGAGGAGGAGGAGGTTGGAGGAGGTAGGAGGGATTGCCACACACACAGCAGGGGAACAGCTGACGTTACTGAACCCCAATAACAGAGGAGGGACTGTTGACTGTGCGTACAGCACTTCTGGACGGCAACTGGCGGTGTTGGAGCCCAGGGACAGGTGGAAAAGCAGAGGAACACAATGTAGGCCGAAGCCTGAGAAAGTCGAAAGGGAACCTTTAACCCCCCCCCAAGGCGTTTGTAGCTGAAAGAGCCAGCTTGTGCAGCACAAAAGATGCAAAAGGAAAAGGTGGCTCTTTTCATCATGCTCCTTGCAAACACAGAACTAAACACTTATAAAATGTGTCCCCTGCAACCGTAAAACCGTCCCGGAGGTGGGACTTTCCTTCGTAATGTGACGCAGCCCAGCCGTCATTCCTACCCCCCCGGCGCCGCGCACCGGCTCCTCAGCGTTGTTTTATTCCGTCAAGGAGCCTGCGCTGTTATGTTATCCCGTGGCCAGGCACACTTAGCGCTGCCCGTCTTCTGGCATCATTTGGTGTCTGGATGGCTGCGCCTGTGCGGCCGCGCTGGCAGAGAGCCCGCCTCGCAGTGTCTTCTGATTTAATCCCACTGGGGGCCTGGGATCCATGGACATGCGCACTGCATATCTGAACCTCCACCTCTCACTCATCTCCCTATGGCTTCTTCAGACTGTGCGGTGTCACGGCCGTGGCATGCTGTTAGGGACCAGCTGACACCGAACAGTCTGAAGAAGCCATAGGGAAATGAGTGAGAGGTGGAGGTTCAGATATGCACTGCGCATGTCCATGGATCCCAGGCCCCCAGTGGGATTAAATCAGAAGACACTGCGAGGCGGGCTCTCTGCCAGCGCGGCCGCACAGGCGCAGCCATCCAGACACCAAATGATGCCAGAAGACGGGCAGCGCTAAGTGTGCCTGGCCACGGGATAACATAACAGCGCAGGCTCCAGGACGGAATAAAACAACGCTGAGGAGCCGGTGCGCGGCGCCGGGGGGGTAGGAATGACGGCTGGGCTGCGTCACATTACGAAGTAAAGTCCCACCTCCGGGACGGTTTTACGGTATCAGTGGACACATTTTATAAGTGTTAAGTTCTGCGTGTGCAAGGAGCTAAACAAAAATAGCTACCTTTTCCTTGGGCAGCATTACTGCTGCACAAGGTGGCTCTTTCAGTAACAAACGCCTTGGGGGGGGGGGGACAGATTCCCTTACATTTCAGTTGTTGTGTCAGCGTGGCGGTCGCATGACACATTGCCGGCTACACAGCTGGGGATCAGCTGACATTACTGAAACCCAATAACACTGGGTCGTATGTTTTGACTGTGCAGACGGCACGTCTGAGCCTCAACTGGCGGTGTTGGAGCCCAGGAATTTAAGTTCAGGTGGTAGAAAGATGAACACAACAGGAGACCTGGATAACGTATACAGTGACCTAATTATTCAATCAGGAGGAGGAGTGGCAAATTCCGGCGAGATCCAGGCCTTGTTCATTTTCAGGAAAGTAAGCCGGTCAACGTTATCGGAGGATAGTCGCATGCGACGGTCAGTTAGTACACCACCTGCAGCACTAAAGACACGTTCCGATAATACACTGGCCGCAGGGCAAGACAGCACCTCCAATGCATACTGGCTTAGCTCTGGCCATGTATCCAGCTTTGAGACCCAAAACTTGAAAGGGGAAGAGCCGTCTGGGAGTACAGCAAGAGGGCAAGACATGTAGTCTGTCACCATCTGACGGAACCGTTGCCTCCTGCTGACTGGAGCCGTCTGTGATGGTGTAGACTTTTGTGGCGGGCACAGAAAACTGTGCCACAGTTCGGCCATACTGGTCTTGCCTTGGGCAGAGGCACTGCTTCTGCTCCCTCTTTGTGCAGAGCCTCCACCACGGCCTGGACGCACTGAGCTGCTTTGGAATGCACTAGCAGCACTTCTCTCAGTTGGAATGGAGAAGATGATGGAATTGACCAGTGTGTCTTGGTACTCCCGCATTTTTCGCTCCCGGTTCAACGGTGTGATGAGGCTTTCTACGTTGTCCCGGTAGCGAGGATCGAGGAGGGTGAACACCCAATAATCAGACATGTTGAGAATGTGGGCGATGCGGCGGTCGTTTCTCAGGCACTGCAGCATGTAATCCACCATGTGCTGCAGACTGCCAACTGCCCAAGAAACGCTGTCCCCTGCTGGAGGCGTGATCTCTGCCCGCTCGTCATCACCCCACCCTCGCTGTACACACTGAGTACTGGACAATTGTGTAACTCCCTCCTCTGGACGGATGTCTTCCTCCTCCATTGACTCCTCCTCATCCTCCTCACAAACGGTCCCCTGCCTACGCGTTTGTGAGGAACCACGTGGCGCTGACTGTCCAGAAGATGATGGAAATGGTGAATCCTCATCCTCCACCTCTTCCACAACATCATCCCTTAGCGCTTGCAGTGATTTTTCAAGCAGGCAGATAAGGGGGACAGTCATGCTGACTAGTGCATCATCTGCACTCGCCATCCGCGTGGAATAATCAAAGGGACGCAAAACCTGGCAGACGTCATTCATAGTGGCCCACTCTGTGGTTGTGAAGTCTGTACGGCGCTGACTGCGACTTTTTTGCGCCTGAAGCAGCTGGTACTCCATTACAGCTTGCTGCTGCTCACACAACCGCTCCAACATATGTAACGTGGAATTCCACCTGGTAGGTAGGTCACATATGATGCGATGTTCCGGCAGGCGGTGTCGGCGCTGCAGAGCCGCAATGCGCGCTTTTGCCGTGCTGGAACGCCGCAAGTGAGCACACTCTAGGCGGACCTTGTGCAGCAGTGCATCAAGATCCGGATAGTCCCTCAAAAAGCTCTGCACGACCAAATTGAGCACATGTGCCAGACATGGGATGTGAGTGAGGTTGCCGAGGCCCAGAGCTGCCACCAGATTTCGGCCATTATCACACACTACCATGCCTGGCTGGAGATTCGCTGGCACAAACCACACATCGCTCTCCTGCTTGATGGCATTCCAGAGCTCCTGCGCTGTGTGGCTACGATTCCCCAAGAAAATTAATTTCAAGACGGCCTGTTGACGTTTGGCCACGGCTGTGCTCATGTCGGTCGTAACAGGTACACGTTCATCACGGGTCCATGTGGAGGTGGACTGTGACGGCTCCTGCAGCGATGATTCTGAGGAACTGGTGTAAGAGGAGGAGTCAATGCGTACAGAATGGATTCCTGCAATCCTTGGAGTGGGCAGGACACGTCCTGCGCCACTCGCACGGTCTGTACCCGGCTCAACGACATTAACCCAATGGGCAGTGAGGGAAAGGTATCGCCCCTGTCCATGTTGACTGGTCCACGCATCGGTGGTGAGGTGGACCTTGCTACTGACGGCGTTCAGTAGCGCGTGTTTTATGTGTCCCTCCACATGCTTCTGCAGGGCAGGGACGGCTTGCCTGCTGAAGTAAAAGCGGCTGGGCACTTTGTACTGTGGGACTGCCAATGACATGAAGTCACGGAAGCTGTCAGTCTCCACCAGCCTGAATGACAGCATTTCCAGTGACAGAAGTTTGGCAATGCCTGCAGTCAGAGCCTGTGCTCGTGGGTGGTTTGACGAGAAAGGCCGCCTTTTCTCCCATGCCTGTACTACCGATGGCTGTAGACTGGGCTGGGAGTGTGTGGATGACTGGGAAAGTGGCGCTGCGGGTGGAATTACAGCGGGTCTCTGGACAACAGGGGCAGAGGTTCTTCCACGGCGATCCTGGGAGGACGCCGAACCAGCTGCGTGTGAGGTAGAGGAAGAGGCAACACGAGCTGAAGAGGTGGTAGCTGCCGCTGTTGGTTGGCCTACCTCTTCAGTGTGTTTTTCTAACTCCGCCGGGTGCCTGTTGCGCACATGTTTCCACATGTTGGAGGTATTGAGGTTGCTGACATTTCGACCTCTTTTGACTTTTTGATGACACACGTTGCATCTGACATAGCAAATGTCATCTGCAACTGTGTCAAAAAAGGACCAGGCACTGCAAGTCTTGGGAGCGCCCTTTTTGGCTTTTGGAAGAGACATGCTCCTAACGGGTGCCAAAGCGGAGGCTGCAGGATCCGCAGTCTTCCCCCTCCCTCTCCCTCTTTGGGCCGTACGGGGAATCTCTTCCTCAGAGCTGCTCCCACCACCTTCCTGTCCCTCACGCCAAGATGGGTCGAGGACCTCATCATCTACACTACCCTCTGCCCCCAACTGCTCCTCCTGGGTAGTCTCAGCAGCAGAGCACGCACCAGTAAGTGGCACCTGAGTGTCATCATCAGCTGATGCGGCCTGCGATGTGGTGACCGGAGCCACTGGCCCACCCGCCTCTTCAGAGGAAGACAGAAAAAGCTGTTGGGCATCACTGCACCCTGCCTCTTCTTCCATTTCTCCAATGCTGCTTGGCTGGCCCCCTGTTTCCAAGCCAAGAGATTCAGAGAACAGAAGTAGAGACGGCTCCTGTCCTGGGCTCTCTGTCTGCCTGGGCAATTTGGCAGGTGGTGAAGAGACAGATGGCTGCTCTCCAGTGCTCTGTGTCTGAGAGGATGTGGCACTAATGGAAGTTGATGCATTAGCTGCCATCCATCCGACAACAGCTTCAATTTGTTCTTCACGCAGCAGCGGTGTACGGCGCTCGGACACAAAGCTTCGCATGAACGACTGTTGCCTGGTGAAAGTGGGTGCTGATGAGTCACCGGTGCCCGCAGCAGGCACAGAATCCCCACGTCCCCTCCCTGCTCCGCGACGGCTCCCACGCCCCCGTGCCTTACTCACTGCCTTCTTCATCTTGGTTGACTGATAAAGATAAGCAGAAAAGTACTAACGGATTTGTGTGCTTATTCCTGAGCAACTCCTCCTAACAGGTATAAGAAGCACTAATTATCTAAAGTGTGGACTAGACACAAATATGAGCTAATGTGGCCTACAGAAATGTAAAGTGGTGTAACTGGTGTGTTTGGTGAACTTTATTATTTATTTATTTTTTGGGGGCTGAACTGACAACAGATAGAGCTGCAGTCACACGGAGACCGTGCAGACAGACGTAAACGGCGCTACAAGGCCCAAAAACCCTCCTCTACTTTATCCTATGTAGTGTTTTTCCACAAATTAGCTGGAGACGGGTGGAAAGACACTAATAGGATTTTTTTGAATAAATTAGCAGCAGACTACACTATTTTGAAAAAAAAGAAAATTGATTTGGCGGTATGACGCAGTGAAAAACCCTGAGCTGGAGACAACCAGGCTATAGCTGCTCACAGATTACAGGGCGAGCTGCAGTCACACGGAGACCGTGCAGACAGCCGTAAACGGCGCTGCAAGGCCCAAAAACCCTCCTCTACTTTATCCTATGTAGTGTTTTTCCACAAATTAGCTGGAGACGGGTGGAAAGACACTAATAGGATTTTTTTAAATTAATTAGCAGCAGACTACACTACTTTGAAAAAAAAGAAAATTGATTTGGCGGTATGACGCAGTGAAAAACCCTGAGCTGGAGACAACCAGGCTATAGCTGCTCACAGATTACAGGGCGAGCTGCAGTCACACGGAGACCGTGCAGACAGCCGTAAACGGCGCTGCAAGGCCCAAAAACCCTCCTCTACTTTATCCTATGTAGTGTTTTTCCACAAATTAGCTGGAGACGGGTGGAAAGACACTAATAGGATTTTTTAAAATTAATTAGCAGCAGACTACACTACTTTGAAAAAAAAGAAAATTGATTTGGCGGTATGACGCAGTGAAAAACCCTGAGCTGGAGACAACCAGGCTACAGCTGCTCACAGATTACAGGGCGAGCTGCAGTCACACGGAGACCGTGCAGACAGCCGTAAACGGCGCTGCAAGGCCCAAAAACCCTCCTCTACTTTATCCTATGTAGTGTTTTTCCACAAATTAGCTGGAGACGGGTGGAAAGACACTAATAGGATTTTTTTAAATTAATTAGCAGCAGACTACACTACTTTGAAAAAAAAGAAAATTGATTTGGCGGTATGACGCAGTGAAAAACCCTGAGCTGGAGACAACCAGGCTACAGCTGCTCACAGATTACAGGGCGAGCTGCAGTCACACGGAGACCGTGCAGACAGCCGTAAACGGCGCTGCAAGGCCCAAAAACCCTCCTCTACTTTATCCTATGTAGTGTTTTTCCACAAATTAGCTGGAGACGGGTGGAAAGACACTAATAGGATTTTTTTGAATAAATTAGCAGCAGACTACACTACTTGGGAAAAAAAAAAAAAAAAGGAACAGTATGAGGCAATGAACCACCCTCCCTGAACTGAATACAACCAACTATGGATGGCCTATGTGGCTGCACTCAGACTGGAGACTGGGCTGCACTCACACACACACACACACAGACCCTGCAGATCGCTGTGAAAACAGCGCTACAAGGCAAAAGCAAGGTGAATAGTAGGTGAACACAGCGGTTGCTAAATTAGCCTTTGGAAAGCACAAAGAAGCAAATCGCTATCTCTAAACTGTCCCTCAGTCAGCAAACAGCGTCCTGTCACTAACTGAATTCACAGCAGAGTGATCGCAAAATGGCGCCAGCGACTTTTAAACTGCATCATGACATCATTACACCAGCCAATCACAGCCTTGCCAGTAGTTTCATGCCCTCCATGCTAAACAGGATGTGCCCACACTTGGAATCAATCTCATTGGCTGAATTTCTGCTTTTTGAATCTTAGAACTTCCGATTCCGGTATCCGATACGCGGCAAGTATCGGAATCCCGGTATCGGAATTCCGATACCGCAAGTATCGGCCGATACCCGATACTTGCGGTATCGGAATGCTCAACACTAGTCATGACCTGTCAGTGTGCTCCACGTAAGGGAAACAATGCTAGTAGAAAATAGCGTGTGCACTACTGGTCAAATGGTGCTAAGGTAGGCTCCCACACCTTAATCCAAATAAAGAAAAAACCTAACACTCAACTGATGCTTATGTGCAAATTTTATTGTAGTACCCAAAACGTTTCGGTCCCTCAAGCGGACCTTCATCAGTTACTACAGGTGAAAACAAATAACCAAAAAAATACAGTGAAATTAACAAAAGTATTCTATCCAGTACAGCGTTCTGCCAAGGTATGCCCACACTAGCACTCCTTCTGGCCACAGCACCTTGTAGCATGCTTTTAATCTGTACTCTCCCATGATCTATAGACACTGCAGGTACAAGTGCCCTGAGACAATATTGTCTCTTATGCCCGAGCTTCAGTTTAGTACGGTACGTGTCACACACTCACTCCTTCCATTGTTTCACCCTGTGGATAACCTAGTGCCTCTATATTTCGTATGGTCTACTTCAGCTTATATTTCGCTTATACACTGGACCTGTTTTTCTATAGATGCTGTATATATATGTATATATATTATTTTCTGCTCTCCATATTATGTAAATACTTTTGTTAATTTCACTGTATTTTTTTGGTTATTTGTTTTTACCTGTAGAAACTGATGAAGGTCCGCTTGAGGGACCGAAACGTATTGGGTACTACAATAAAATTTGCACATAAGCATCAGTTGAGTGCTAGGTTTTTTCTTTATTTGGATTAAGGTGTGGGAGCCTACCTTAGCACCATTTGACCAGTAGTGCACACGCTATTTTCTACTACCATCCAGAAGAAATGAGAGCTAGCAGGTGCAGATCTCACTTCCTTCCAATGTTAGTTACATTCATAGGAGACGAGAGTGAAACAAGAGCTGATTGGCCGCAAGGATCCTCAAGAGAGCCAGTGCCGACATGGCTAAAATGGCGATGGCACCAAAGGTGAGTATAAGTGTTATTATTTTACTGGGGGGAAACATAAGAATTCAGAAGGGGGTTGGCTGAGTAGTGGACAACTCTTTTAATGGCAGCTTGTTGAATGAGGTTTGAATAAGGGTTAAGAGAAGCTGTAAAGCTTTAGGCGCTTCTTAAAGAAATAAGGAACAAACAAGGGTTTTAAATTCTTACTTTCTGCCATTCCACTTTTATTAATTATCTCTTTACTGGAATTATTTCAAAATTCCATAAAGACTTTCTGAAACAAAACAAAGCTCAGTTTTTTTTATCTAGCTTTGCTGAAAAATCACTTGGAATGTCTGTCCTTTCACTTTTTGACCTCTGGTTTATTAAACATTTCATGGATTGCTGAATAGAGATATGTCTTATTTACATTCTGCATTTTTCCTGAGTGCCCTCTAATGACAAATCTATTCAATTAGACAGAATTATTTACACCTCTGTTGTCTACTTGCTTTTTTTCCTTAATAATTAATTGTTTATGTTATATCGTTAAGACACTTTCTAGAGATTAGGAAAATACATGCACAAAAAGTCAGCAGAGCATTATTTCACAATAATTATGCAAAACTCAATGTGACTACTAGTGAAATAGGAGATAGGTCAAAGCTACAAATACGTCTCATAAGACACACTGATCATCAGGACAGAAAGGGGAACAGCAAAAGTAAAATGCTTCCAATCCTTAAATTTATACTTTGGAAAGTAGATGTTTTATTATCTGCCTATTCATATGGATTTTAAACCTTGCTTTAAAATGTCTTACAGACCCAAAATTATGACATTTTCTTAAGTCTATGACTTCATGCTTTCTTTTCAGAATCACCTTCACATCTCCGGCCCTATCTTAGATTTAATAGATTTACTACAGTCGATGTGTATTCTTGACGCATTTTTCTCTTTTATAGCCGCATCTCATTTAGCTGGAAATCATACAGATAGTGTTGGCGATTTTCTTAAATTATTGTGTTGCTGGAACTAAATTCTCCTTGAAGAATAAAAAGAAACATCATAAAACTAATCATCCAGTCTGGTATTAATAAATATAAGCATTTTCTCTACAATAAATTGCCCTATTCACAAGCACAGGCACCGGCACACGGCATAATAGATGTATTAAGAGATTTGAAGCAAATATTTTACTCTTGTTACTAATGTTTTGTAAATAGTCATGAGCTCTGTTCAATATTTCACAAAAGCATTTTAAATAATCCATTTCAATGTTTCAATGCAGTTTGCTTCAAAAAAAAAAAAAAATCCTGAACTTCTAAACATAAAGAAGGATTCATAGCCGCCTGTATACAAGGCTCCTGTGTTTCCATTACTAGTGTATGGATGATTAAAGAAATGCTGTGAAGAATGTTGGGGGTGGAGAAGGAGGAGTGGATTCCATTGCAGATTGCAGCTGCCTTGGGCAGAAAGAAGCCTTCATAGGGATAAATATTTATTGTGTACAGAATAGAAGCCTATGTGACCAGTGACTAGTTTCTTTGCATTAGCTCGAAATATAGCATTTTGTTCTGACTTTCGTATCCACAGACAGGTCACAGAAAACATTAATGCTATGGATTATTAACATTTTGTCCCATTCAAGTTTGCACCATAAATTCTTTACATTTCCCGAGAGAGAGAAAAATGCAGGACAATTAATTATTTATCAACTTAGGACTTTAAATAAGAATAAGCAAATAAAGTATGACAAGATAATGTAACTGGTCTACAAAAGTGTGAACAGGGAAAATCTGCTTATATTGATATTGTCTGAAGAAAGAAGAAAGAACTATCAAGTCATGAATTTATATTTCTAGAAATCAGTGTAACCATCCAGTAACCATGCCACTGAAACATAATTAGGTTATGGGGAAAACTGTTAACTTGCAAATAAGATCATTTCCTTCTTTAATCACTTTTTTCTTACCACATAATTGATGTGAGAATTAGGGACTTTTAACATTGTGAACAAAAATGTCATCAGTTTTAATGGCATGCCGAGCTGACAGCTGTGCTTATTGTGCCGTCTACATTGCTGTGAAGCCCTGGTAGTCAAACATTTCAGACTTTGATAAACAACTTTATTTGGGCATGGACTTTTGTTTTTATATACAGTACAGACCAAAAGTTTGGACACACCTTCTCATTTAAAGATTTTTCTGTATTTTCATGACTAGGAAAATTGTACATTCACAATGAGGACATCAAAACTATGAATTAACATGTGTGGAATTATATACTTAACAAAAAAGTGTGAAACAACTGAAATTATGTCTTATATTCTAGGTTCTTTAAAGTAGCCACCTTTTGCTTTGATGACTGCTTTGCACACTCTTGGCATTCTCTTGATGAGCTTCAAGAGGTAGTCACCTGGAAAGGTTTTCACTTCACAGGTGTGCCCTATCAGGTTTAATAAGTGGGACTTCTTCCCTTATAAATGGGGTTGGGACCATCAGTTGCGTTGTGCAGAAGTCTGGTGGATACACAGCTGATAGTCCTACTGGATAGACTGTTAGAATTTGTATTATGGCAAGAAAAATGCAGCTAAGTAATGAAAAACAAGTGGCCATCATTACTTTAAGAAATGAAGGTCAGTCAGTCCGAAAAATATGGAAAACTTTGAAAGTGTCCCCAAGTGCTGTGGCAAAAACCATCAAGCGCTACAAAGAAACTGGCTCACATGAGGACCGCCTCAGGAAAGGAAGACCAAGAGTAACCTCTGCTTCTGAGGATAAGTTTATCCGAGTTACCAGCCTCAGAAATCGCAGGTTAACAGCAAGCTCAGATTAGAGACCAGGTCAATGCCACACAGAGTCCTAGCAGCAGACACATCTCTACAACAACTGTTAAGAGGAGACTTTGTGCAGCAGGCCTTCATGGTAAAATAGCTGCTAGGAAACCACTACTAAGGACAGGCAACAAGCAGAAGAGACTTGTTTGGGCTAAAGAACACAAAGAATAGACATTAGACCAGTGGAAATCTGTGCTTTGGTCTGATGAGTCCAAATTTGAGATCTTTGGTTCCAACCACCATGTCTGTGTGCGACGCAGAAAAGCTGAATGGATGGACATGCCTGGTTCCCACCGTGAGGCATGGAGGAGGAGGTGTGATGGTGTGGGGGTGCTTTGCTGGTGACACTGTTGGGGATTTATTCAAAATTGAAGGCATACTAAACCAGCATGGCTACTGTTGTGAATTCCGTTCTCGGGCTCCCTCCTGTGGTCATGAGTGGTACTGTGTGAGTTTGTTCTTGGGCTCCCTCTGGTGGCCTTTAGCGATATGGCTGGTCTGTGGCTGGGCTCAGCTGCTTCATTTCCTGCTTTGCTGTTCCTATTTAACTCACCTGGACCTTCACTTGTTGCCTGCTGTCGTTGTATTCAGTCCTGATTCTGATCACTCCTGGATCTTCCTTGTGACCTGTCTCCTACTGGAGAAGCTAAGTCTTGCTTGTTCATTTTGCTCATTATTTCCTTGAAAACGTTTCTCAGTATATGATGAGTTCAGTCCAGCTTGCTTTAATGTGATTTTTTGCTTGCTGGTTAGTTCTGGGGTGCAGAGTGCGCCCCTCACATCGTGAGTCGGTGTGGGGGTTCTTGTATTCTCTGCGTGGTTTGTTTTTGATAGTTTTTGTACTGACCGCACAGATTCCTAGCTATCTTCTGTCTGTCTAGTGTTAGTGGGCCTCATTTGCTAAACCTGTTTCATTTCTACGTTTGTATTTTCCCCTTATTTCACCGTCATTATTTGTGGGGGGCTGTCTAAAACTTTGGGGTTATTTCTCTGAGGCAAGTGAGGTCTTTGCTTTCTCTCTAGGGGTAGCCAGTTTCTCAGGCTGTGAAGAGGCGTCTAGGTTTTTAGGTAACGCTCCACGGCTGCCTTTAGTGTGTGTGGATAGGATCAGGATTGCGGTCAGTATAGCTTCCACATCCCCAGAACTTGTCCTAATATTCTGGTTTACAGGTCAGGTCAGTTTTGTGATCCTACCACCGGATCATAACAGTACAGCAGGCCACAAAGTGTTAATGCAGCAGAAGAGGGAGAAGAGAAGTCTTGAGGTCATTTTTTTTTCCTCTGCACTGTGTTTAGCCTCTCTCCTCCCCTTAATCTCTGGGTGGTTCTGAATTCAGCTGCAGGTATGGACATTCAGAGTCTGTCTTCTAGTGTGGATCATCTCACTGCAAGGGTACAGGGCATTCAGGATTATGTAGTCCACAGTCCTATGTCAGAGCCTAAAATACCAATTTCTGAGCTGTTCTCCGGAGATAGATCTAGGTTTTTGAACTTTAAGAATAATTGCAAGTTATTTCTTTTTCTGAGACCTCGCTCCTCTGGTGACTCTGTTCAGCAAGTTAAAATTGTTATTTCTTTGTTACGTGGTGACCCTCAAGATTGGGAATTCTCTCTGGCGCCAGGAGATCCTGCATTGCTAAATGTGGATGCGTTTTTTCTGGCGCTTGGATTGCTTTATGAGGAACCTAATTTAGTAGACCAGGCAGAAAAGATTTTGCTGGCTCTTTCTCAGGGTCAAGATGAAGCTGAGGTTTACTGTCAGAAGTTTAGGAAGTGGTCTGTGCTCACTCAATGGAATGAGTGCGCCCTGGCAGCGATTTTCAGAAAGGGTCTTTCTGAAGCCCTTAAGGATGTTATGGTGGGGTTCCCCGCGCCTGCGGGTCTGAATGAGTCAATGTCTTTGGCCATTCAGATTGATCGGCGTTTGCGGGAGCGCAAACCTGTGCACCATCTGGCGGTATTTTCTGAGCAGAAGCCTGAGCCTATGCAATGTGACAGGATTCTGACCAGAATTGAACGGCAAAATCACAGACGTCAGAATGGGTTGTGCTTTTACTGTGGTGATTCTGCTCATGTTATTTCAGAGTGTTCTAAGCGCACAAAAAGGTTCGCCAGGTCTGTCACCATTGGTACTGTACAGCCTAAATTCATTTTGTCTGTTACTTTGATTTGCTCTCTGTCATCCTACTCAGTTATGGCTTTTGTTAAGTACATAATTCCATATGTGTTAATTCATAGTTTTGATGTCTTCAGTGTGAATGTACAGTTTTCATAGTCATGAAAATACAGAAAAATCTTTAAATGAGGTGTGTGCAAACTTTTGGTCTGTACTGTACCCCAGGCCATATTTGTTCAGTGGCCCTATATCGATAGTTCCAAAATATTCCCATTTGAAATGCCACTAAACAAATTAACTTTTAATATTTAATACTTTGTTAAACTATATATAATAATATTGTGGGTAAAATGAGGGTTTAATATGATACTGCAATAGGACCAGCATTTTAAAATGTGGCAAGCTTTACATAAAGAATTGAACAGAATAGGAAACAAATACAGTGCTCCTTTCATATTTTAATGCAGTTTGTTTAACCAATTATATCCAGTCCCTAAAGTAGCCCTTTATTTAAAAAAAAAAGTGTAGTCTTTCCAACTTTAGAGGTTGCTATAATGCTGAAATCACACATGCAGTAACCATTTAAATTTTCATTGTCATGATTGATTGCAAGAACGCAGAAAAACATTAGTTTTTATTTTTAAATTTTTCCTCCTTTTCAGATCCTTGTCTTGGTTTAGCTAATACAACTGCATCTAAATCTATAGTTAAAAAACTACATGTGTGTTTCCAGCCTAACGGTTGAGACCAAATGTCCTAATTAATGTAATGGCAGTGCGTTCCACAACACTAGCATCCATTACACTTAGAGCACATAGCTCCATCCTGGCAGCAAGTCTTCTAAGCTGACTGATAATTTGCAACAATATAAATCATTTTGTACACGCGTGATCATTGATTACTACTGAGTTGTATCATGTGTTTATATAGATTTCTATGGAACCTCTCTCTACCTCTGTATGACTAGGGTTTCACACAGTCTTTTATTTTGCCAAATGTTAAACAGGTCCAACAGAAGAACTGCCAATCCCTTAGGAGCCATTGGAAGGTGGAGTTCTTCCTTTCACAGCACAGATATACAGGGAACTATTTATGTTGCAGTACAGCCTCCAGCACACAACAGGTTATATTATGCCCACTAGGAAAAAAAATGGCCCCCCTGAGTACAGACCCTATTTACATTGGCTTGCCACTCTGGTTAATGTGGAGGGGGAACATAAGCCTGGGATTCTTTATTACAGCCACCCTCCATGGCGGGGCTTATGGATAAGGAGTTGAGTTAAATTGACATTTGGTGTAAAATAAGACTAAGTAATGGCGTTCTAATGTCAGTTAATGTAGCCTCAGCTGACACTAGAGTAACTTTGGTGTCATGTGTCACTGGTTACCTTTGTCATAGTTTTTGCTATACTTGATGTTCCTGCTCCAGGCCCTTGTTCCAAGTGTTGGTTTGTTTTGGTTCTTGTTGTTAGGAATTAGGGCTGCTTCTGTTTCTGCATGTCTAGTCACTCTGATTACATCTACGAGACTCCTGTACTTTATGGTTAATGAAAATCTTTTTAATGGGTTTGGATATTGGTATTCTACTCCATATATGCTACCACTGACATGGCGACTAACATTGTTTGCTTAAGAACATTGGCATACATGAAAACTACAGTCATATCTCAGCATGTGTGTGTGTAATATATATATATGCATATATATACACACACAAACACATACACACAGTATATATATATATATATGTGTGAAATAAGAAATATAGATTGTGAGCTTCATTGGTGAAGCAATGCGATGTATGTTGGCACTACATAAGCAATGGGAAATAAATAGATAAATAAACATGAATTTTCAAAGCAGCAATACAAAACTAAGTTTACTAACTAATAACCTGACTATTTCATGAGTTGTACTATTCTGGAAGGTGATATTCTTAACTTCATGACATACAGTAGATGTGGTATAGTAATTATCCATTGAGCCAGCAAATATCAGTGAGGCTAGACACTGGAAATCGGTCTGGCTCTTAAAGTGACTAGACTTAAATTAGTTGAACCTACTGAATTTGGAGAGACCGGATGACTATCACATGTGTCTGGAACCTCAGGTTTGGCAGCTGTTGAATTTCAATCCCTGATCTTCTTTGCCTTCAGAGATAAATAGTTGACCACCTGAAATGACTGGCAGCTGCTTGCTCCTTTCTCCCTGCCCAGAACACATACAGGCTCAACCAAACCAAGTGTGCATGTTTATGGGGTGTCAGGAGAAATGCCTACTGGTCCAACAGCTACTGAAGCATTGCCAACTTTGATATGTACAACTTTTCATCCCAAAGGTGCTAGATGGCCTTCAAGTAAAGGCTTTCTGCATTCCAAATGAAACCATCTGGTAAAGCAGTGAAGAACTTTCTAACAAGAGAAAGTTATGTATTTCTCCCACCTACAGTTTGTGATATGAAATATATGTTTCTTTTGTAGCATGTGTTTCTCTGCTTTAGTACACTATAAAATCAGGACTCTATGTGGAATAAACACAAAGCCTTGATTTAAATGCCACCGAACACCTTTGGGATGAAAAGGCATGCAACTAAAGGTGACAATAAACCCTAATTGGCCCAGTCTCAGTGGATGTATAACAGATGGCACACCCATAATAAACACCCACTTACATGATGAGTAGTGATGAGCGAATATACTCGTTACTTGAGATTTCTTGAGCATGCTCGGGGGTCCCCCGAGTATTTTTTAGTGCTCGGAGATTTAGTTTTTCTTGCCGCAGCTGAATGATTTACATCTGTTAGCCAGCATAAGTACATGTGGAGGTTGCCTCGTTGCTAGGGAATCCCCACATGTACTTATGCTGGCTAACAGATGTAAATCATTCAGCTGCAGCAAGAAAAACTAAATCTCCGAGCACTAAAAATACTCGGAGGACCCCCGAGCATGCTCGAGAAATCTCGAGTAACAAGTATATTCCCTCATCACTAATGATGAGGCCTTTATCTGAAGATTATGTCTTAACACAGCATTCAAATATTTACACATATGTCCATAAAATAATCATAAACCCATAAATGTATTTTCTTAGTTTTGATTTCTTTTAAAACATACCAATATCTACAATGATTAAATAAACATGCCCGAAAGTGACAAAATAAAACAGATTAATGAAAGGTGGTAGGGATCATACTATGATACAGTGAGATACTGTGCTAAAGGGACTGATAAAGCACTCTAATAGTCAGCTGGTCACAGTCATTGGTGACATCTGGACAAATGAGGAGAGGACTGCACTGGATGCTTGGAGGCAAAGGGAGGTGAGTTTGCCTTTGGTTGGCATTTTGAAAACATCCATGCCTAAAAAATGTTTTTAAAAAATTACAGCGCAAGTAAAAGTTCAGCTGTCACTGTTGCAACCTGTGGCCTGTCACACTGATTTTCTATTTAAACTAGCAGTCTGCAAGTGCCACAGTATCCCACTGTCACCTTACACCTTTCACATAAGGGGTAGTAAGCTCCAATCAACCAGGTAAAGAATGCCAACAACCAGTTAATACCAGCACTGTTTTATACTGCACCCTGGCATTGTAGTCTACCTTGGTTACATCTTAAGGTGACAATACAGTCCTGTATCTTGGCATTATGATGACAAGCAATCTAGCTAAATTTTCATTTTGGAAATGATGGGTCCCATCCATGACATGATCATGTGTCCGTATAAGTCTAAAACAAACGATGATGACATGGATCTGATATAACGCTTGCAATACATCTTATCTGTATACATCCTAGTATTACTTCTCACCAGTATACAGCTGTTTCAGGGAGCCAACCTATGATGTTACAGAGGTTACAAAAATTCTTATTGTCATAACCTACAGATCACAACCCAATTTTGAGGGGGAAGTTATACTTGGTCACAAAAGGTGAGGGATTTAAGCAAAACCCACCCAAAAGTGTTGTTTTGGGCACTTTCTGTGTGTAATTTAACCATGTTGGTAAATGTGGATAAAATGAGGTATTGCTGACAATGTATTTTCAAGTGCAAAAGTGTATACAGGTTAGATTACTGCTTCATAAATCGGGAAGCAACGTTTACCAAAGGACATAACTAATATTGTTAACTCCAGAAGGAGTTGAAAGAATAATGAACAAGTAGGAATTTACTCAGAAGAAGAAAGTGGGAGAAGGCTGGATGGATGAAGTGAACATAATGGAGGAAAACGAGAAAAGGTTATAGTGTAGGAAAGATTCCTGAGAGAATGAAAAAGTTGTTTTCATGTTTTCACTATTGGTTGCTTTTACTGAAATGAGAAAAATGAAAAATATAATTATAGATTATGTTTTTGCAGAGTAAAGCCTTACCAAAGATCCCCCTAACGTTGATTTGTAGAACTGTCTAAATTAGATGATAACACCAAATCCACAAATTTTAGCCCACAGGGAATGAGTGTGTCAAAGAGTGAAAGTGCCTGGATTACTGCCTCTAAGGCTGGTTTCACACTTGCGTTTATAAACGCAGCATTTAAAAAAAAACGCAGGTGGTGAAAAAACGCATGTAAACGCGTACAAACGCTGCGTTTTTTAGACGCATGCGTTTTTGCATGCGGTAAAAAAACGCTGCGTTTTGACGCGTTTACATGCGTTTTTTCATGCGTTTGCGTTTTTGAAGCGCATACTGAGAAGTGTGTGACAGCTGCCAATCATCAAAATCAACTAGAAAACCCACTATAAATAGAAATAGCTCGGGTTAGGGTTAGGGTTAGTGTTAGGGGTAGGGTTAGGGTTTGGATCCCTAGGGTTAGGGTTAGGGTTAGGGGTAGCTTTTTATTAGAAGAATGTCCTGGTCACCAGGTCACTGATAAGCCACTCCCCACCATCAAGGTGATAAAGGGATCCAAACCCTAACCCTAACCCTAGCCCTAGGGATCCAAACCCTAACCCTAACCCTAACCCTAGGGATCCTAGGGATCCATAGGGATTGGCTATTATGTTGACCAGGTGACCAGGACATTCTTCTAATAAAAAGCTTTGTTCAATGTGGACACCCCAAGATATACGGTATTGCTATAGAGTACTAAAAATATTAACTCGTAGAGTATTCACTGTCATATTGTTAGGGTTAGGGTTAGGGGTAGGATCCCTTTATCACCGTGATGGTGGGGGGTGGCTTATCAGGGTGTATTCTTGTTTTTTTCTATAAAAACGCATGCGTTTTTAACGCAAGCAAACGCATGTGCTTAAAAACGCATGCGTTTACATAGACAACAATACGGTTTTTTGCCGCAAAAAAACGCCTCTAGAAATTACTACATGTTGCATTTCTGCGACAGAACGCATGCAGCAAAAAAATGCATGCATCGTAAAAACGCGGCCAAACGCGTACAAAAAAAACGCATGCGTTTTTAATGTTAAACATAGGGGGAAAAAACGCATGCATTTTTTTCTGTACAAACGCTGCAGATCAAAACGCAAGTGTGAAACCAGCCTAAGAAGGGTTGTCCGATAAGTTCACAGTCCCTGTCAAATACTAAATTCCCCAGTGTAAAAAAAAAGAAATTACAGATAACTGCTGCTAGTGTAAATAATGATGGATAAAAAACTAGCGAATACACTGCTTTAAAACCACACAGAGAGAACGGGACGCAGAGTAACAAGCTCAGAAAATATAAGTACCAAGCTCAACTAACCACCGAGAGGCACAGAAAATATAAGTACCAAACTCAGCTAACCACCAAGAGGCACAGAAAGATATAAGTACCAAACTCAGCTATCCACCAAGAGGCACAGAAGATATAAGTACAAAACTCAGCTATCCACCAAGAGGCACAGAAAAATATAAGTACCAAACTCAGCTAACCACCAAGAGGCACAGAAAAATATAAGAACCAAACTCAGCTAATCACCAAGAGGCACAGAAAATATAAGTACCAAACTCCGCTAACCACCAAGAGGCACAGAAAAATATCAGTACCATGCTCAACTAACCACCAAGAGGCACAGAAAAATATAAGTACCAAACTCAGCTAACCACCGAGAGGCACAGAAAAATATAAGTACCAAACTCAGCTAACCACCGAGAGGCACAGAAAGATATAAGTACCAAACTCAGCTAACCACCAAGAGGCACAGAAAGATATAAGTACCAAACTCAGCTAACCACCAAGAGCCACAGAAAGATATAAGTACCAAACTCAGCTAACCACCAAGAGGCACAGAAAAATATAAGTACCAAACTCAGCTAATCACCAAGAGGCACAGAAAAATATAAGTACCAAACTCAACTAATCACCAAGAGGCACAGAAAAATATAAGTACCAAACTCAGCTAATCACCAAGAGGCACAGAAAATATAAGTACCAAACTCAGCTAATCACCAAGAGGCACAGAAAATATAAGTACCAAACTCAGCTAATCACCGAGAGGCACAGAAAAATATAAGTACCAAGCTCAGCTAACCACCGAGCAGCACTGAAAAATGAGAAGTGTGCAATACCCTGTTAAACCTGCAGGGAAAAGCACGTGGGTTGAGCTTGCCCCGCAACTGACCCGTGCTCAACACACACAAAAGGATACAGACAGAGTGGATATGCAAACAGTAAACAAAATACAAAACTATGTACAACATCACAGGATAAGAAGCAAATATGACGCTAGGGGTGGAACCCTATCGCTCTCCCAGGGAAGTCTAGGCTAAGGTTGGACTTGCTCTGTAACTCAGCTTGTGCTAACCGCACACACGACGGAAACAGATGCTAAGCCAAGTGGGGTTTCCCACCCGACACTACCTGCCTGGAGACACAGACACTGGTACAAGAGCGATTCACACATATGAGCAAACAGTGGTATCCACTCACACACCAAAACACAATTGATGCTAGCACACCCGTGTGCACCGCTGGGAGCCTTTTATGCACTAGTCTCCACTCCAAACACTCATACCCAGTCGGACGGTGCATCGATCGTGGGCCAATCCAGAGCTGCTACATCACCAGAGCAGTTAGCGTCTGAGCACCAATGGGAAGGCGCCACATCATGGACATGCTCAGTAAGATGATTTCTGGACTTAGACTCCAGAGGGTAGGGCTGCAGGGCTGCCTCTGTATACCACTGGTTACCATAGACTTTAGCTGGAGAGCCAACAGTAACCACATGGACACTACAAAACAGTGCAAGACACTGGGACTGAAGCCTTGTGCTAAGCAACAATCCCAGTGGCTGGGCCTGAATGGGAGACCGCAGAGGCAGATAAGGCTTGGGATCCATCCAGTGCATTGGAAGAGTCTCGGCACCTAACACACTGTTACAGTGATTTTGGCAGCAGGCTTTCCAGTCATTGTTATGTCATATGCCACTGTAGTCACTAATGGACTGATTCGTCCACACTTCCTTCGAATGAACCTTGGCTGTTTGAGGGCTGCATCCCATTAGTGGCCACTGATTGGCTGCAGTGTTCATGTGGCATAATGTTGACACACAAGCCTCGGTAGACCTGACACTGATACCGCTGGAACGTCACCAGTGCAGGAGGTAAGTACCTATTATTTCTATTTTACACTGGGGAATAAAATATTTAAGATGACGTTGTCCGAGTAGAGGACACAGTTGTAAGCCACAGTATGATTCTAAATGTACTTTTGCATGCACGACATATGCTTTCACCAAGGACAGTGGCAATTATAAATTTTAAATGAGCTAGGAATGTCTAGCATAAAAACAATTTTAACCGTTCTGTCTCCTACAAAGCAAAACCCCTCCTTTTGTTAACTCAGGAGTATCTAAAAAGTAGACCCTTAATCCCCATCCAGACATGTTACAGTATGTATATGTAAGTTGGGTGGTCACAATAACATATAAATCAGTTAATGAGAAGCAAGGACTAGCACTGTGTATCAATGTCTGTAATATTTCTATGGGAAGGAAGAATGCTGTACCAAGGACTTGGTAATATGAGAAAAGTGAATCATACTTCTGATTAAAAGAAAGTTTATTCACAGAACATACTACTAAAAATAAACTTCATTAGCTGCCTCCCTACTTCCTTTTTATTTAAATTTCGTTACAGCTGAAGATTGATGCCAACACCCATAGTACGAATAAATGAGGCCTCGACTGAGTTATTAAAGCATTAGATATCTGAATCCTGCTGTTGATATTGATATTTCCCTGACTAAGGCCGGCATCACACTAAGCGTAAGACAATACGGTCCGTTTTTACGGCCGTAATACACAGAAATGTTCCCAAGATAGTGATCCGCATGTCATCCGTAGGCAGGGTGTGGCAGCGTATTTTGAGCATGGCATCCTCCGTATGTAATCCGTATGGCATCCGTACTGCGATATTTTCTCGTAGCCTTGCAAAAACGATATCTAATGGATTTATGGGCTCAAATGTTCGGTAAAACATATATACAGTATATATATATATATATATATATATATATATATATATATATATATGTCATTGAGACACATATATATATCTACAGTATATTTAATTCAGCGCGATATAGCAGAAAAGCCGGTAATTCAATTGCCGGCTTTTCATTTCTCCTTCACAAACCCGACATGATATGAGACATGGTTTACATACAGTAAACCATCTCATATCCCTTTTTTTTTGCATATTCCTCACTACTAATGTTAGTAGTGTGTATGTGCAAAATTTGGGCCCTCTAGCTATTAACCCCTTCCCGACCTTTGACGCCACGTAGGCATCATGAAAGTCGGTGCCAATCCGACCTATGACGCCTATGTGGCGTCATGGCGGGAATGCTTCCCTGCGGGTCCGGTGACCGGGGTCATTCAAATGTCACCGTACCCGCAGGTGCAGGGGGACCTGTACTTCACCCCAGGGGGGGTGGCTTTGCCCCCCCGGGTGTACGATCGCTCCCGGTGACCTTTTTTTAACCCCCTCCAGCTCTGATTGGAGCTAGCGTCCTTGTGACGCTAGCTCTCCAATCAGACCTGGAGGGGCGGAGTAAAATAGCTCTGTCCTCGTTCTCCAGACTCATCTCGTTGCTGGAAGCTGGAGAACGAGGACCCTCCCCTCATATCTCCCGCCGATCGCCGCCGATTGCCGCCGCTGCCGCTCCTCTTGCCGCGTGTGCCACCGCCGCTTGTGTTCCTGCCGCCGCTGCCGCCTGTGCTCCTGCTGCCGCCGCCAGGTACTCCCCTCTCTGCCATCTACCTCTGCGCTCTGCTCCCCTGATCACCCTCCCCCCCGATCTTACCCCCTGCCCCCCTTTTCAACCCCCCCTGCTGCTGCTGCCAGCTCCATCATCCCAGCTCCCCTAGCTCCTGACAGCCCCCGCCTGCCCCCTGGTGATCACCCCCTGCCCCGGTGATCACCCCCTGCCCCCCTGATCACCCCCCTGATCACCCCCCCGCCCCCCTGATCACCCCCCCCTGATCACCCCCCCCCGCCCCCCTGATCACCCCCTGCTGCTGCCGCAGATTTCATCTGCTCCTGCTGCATTGCTTCAGCCCCCCCGTGCCTGACAGCCCCCTCCTGCCCCTCGGTGTTCACCCCCTGCCCCCCTGATCACCACCTGCCCCCCTGATCACCCCCTGCCCCCCTGATCACCCCCTGCCCCCCTGATCACCCCCGATCACCCCCTGCTGCTGCCGCTGATTCCATCTGCTGTTGCATCGCTTCTGCCCCCCCGCACCTGACAGCCCCCTCCTATCCCCCAGTGATCACCCCCTGCCCCCCTAATCACCCCCTGCCCCCCTAATCACCCCCTGCCCCCCTGATCACCCCCCCGTCCCCCTGATCACCCCTGCTGCTGCCGCTGATTCCTTTTGCTGCTGCTACTGCATCGCCTCTGCCCCCCGCGCCTGTCAGCCCCCTCCTGCCTCCCCTGATCACCCCTACCCCCCTGATCACCCCCTGATCACCTCCCGTCCCCCTGATCACCTCCCGTCCCCCTGATCACCCCCCGTCCCCCTGATCACCCCCCGCTGCTGCCGCAGATTCCATCTGCTGCTGCTACTGCATCGCCTCTGCCCCCCCACGCCTGACAGCCCCCTCCTGTCCCCCGGTGTTCACCCACTTCCCCCCTGATCACCCCCTGATCACCCCCTGCTGCTGCTGCCGCCGATTCCATCTGCTGCTGCATCGCCTCTGCCCCCGCGCGCCTGACAGCCCCCGCGCGCCTGACAGCCCCCGCACGCCTGACAGCCCCCTCCTGCAGTGGAAAGTTTCACCAAACACTCGCACATACACACACGCACACTATAATAAAGTTTATTTTACACACACCACACACACAATGTCCCGCTCATCCCAGTCCCAGTCACAAAGGCTGTACTCAGCTGAGGAGGCATATTCCTTTCTTGCCTCCGAAGCTGATAGTGAGGGTGAGGACCCCACTTTTCTGTATTCCTCCCCCTCTTCCTCCTCCAGTGACACGGACTCGCCACCCCCAAGATGTCGCAGGACGAGAAATCGCCCGGAGCCCAGCGGAGGAGAGCCGGAGCCCAGGGGAGAAGACACACAGCCAAGGGTGAGTATCCCCCAACCTAGTGCTAGTCACGCCCAACCTAGCACTAGTGCCCCCACCTGGACCCCCGTCCCTCAAAACTTTGCTCCACGGATTCCTGATTTCATTCCCCAATCAGGAATCCAATTTGAGACTGCCAACCTCAGGGAAATAGACTTTTTCAAAGTCTTTTTCTCTGAGTCAATTGTCAGTCTCATGGTGGAGCAAACAAATTTGTACGCCCTGCAATTTTTTGCCGAAAACCCAAGTTCATCATTTACTACTTGGAATCCCGTTGACTCCGTAGAAATGATGAAATATTGGGGACTGGTCCTTCACATGGGGATTGTGAAGAAACCAGAAATTCGCCAATACTGGAGTACTGATATTTTATATCAAACTCCAGTATATGGCATGGTTATGATTCGCAAACGCTTTGAGGCGATTCATAAATTTCTTCATTTTAGGGACAACACTGACATCCTTCCCCGCGATGACCCGAATTTTGACAGACTGTTCAAAATTCGGCCTGTCATCGAACACTTCAGCAACAAGTTTGCTGAAGTGTACATTCCCCAAAGGGAAATTTGTGTGGATGAATCCCTTATCCACTTCAAAGGGCGGCTTCAGTTCCGTCAGTACCTGCCCAGCAAACGGGCAAGGTACGGGATTAAGCTCTATAAGCTCTGCGAGAGTACCTCAGGGTACACGCTCAGCTTTAGAGTTTATCAAGGAAAGGACAGCAGTATCCAGCCCCCAGAATGTCCACCCGCTCTGGGGGTGAGTGGGAAAATAGTGTGGGATTTGGTTCACCCACTGCTTGATAAAGGTTACCATCTGTACGTTGATAACTTTTATACAAGCATCCCACTCTTTCAATCCCTCTCTGCCAGAGCTACCGTCGCTTGCGGTACTGTGCGCAGAAACAAGAGGGGTCTCCCTTTGTCGCTAATTGAGCAGGCTCTCCCAAAGGGTGAGAGCCGGGCCCAATCTAGCGGCAACATGCTTGTGGTCAAGTTCAAAGACAAAAGGGACGTCTTTTTCTTGACCACAATCCATGGTCCCGGCACCACGGCCACCACCGTTCGAGGTACCCCAGCACAGGTCCACAAACCGGACTGTGCCCTGGGGTACAACAAACACATGGGGGGAGTTGATCTTTCTGATCAAGTCCTCCAGCCCTATAGTGCCATGCGGAAAACGAAGGTGTGGTATAAAAAACTGGCTGTGCACATCGTACAAATGGCACTATATAACGCATACGTGCTATCACGATGTGCAGGCCAGACCAACAACACCTTCCTTCAGTTCCAGGAGGTGGTGATAAAGGCCCTGATGTTTGGAGGCGAGGAAGGAGCGGGCCCCAGCACCACTGGAAGTCAAGGTTCCCGTGTGGTACCAGGGCAACATTTTCCCTGTGAGGGGAGAGCAAAAAAAAGGTGCCGGGCGTGCTATAAAAGGGGGATAAGAAGGGAAACTCGTTTCCAATGTGAAACGTGTCCCGACAAACCTGGACTGTGTTTGAATGAATGCTTCAGAATTCATCACACGTCCGTGGACTAGCCACATCCTGATATTCCACTACAGAACTCACCCACACCAGGCTGATATACACAACACCACACACACACACCAACCTGACGTACACTACACCACACACCAACCTGACGTACACTACACCACACACCCCAACCTGACGTAGTGTACGTCAGGTTGGTGTGTATGGCGTAGTGTACGTCAGGTTGGTGTGGTATAGTGTACGTCAGGTTGGTGTGTGTGTATGGTGTACGCTACACCACACACACCAACCTGACGTACACTACACCACACACCAACCTGACGTACACTACACCACACACCCCAACCTGACGTAGTGTACGTCAGGTTGGTGTGTATGGCGTAGTGTACGTCAGGTTGGTGTGGTATAGTGTACGTCAGGTTGGTGTGTGTGTATGGTGTACGCTACACCACACACACCAACCTGACGTACACTACACCACACACCAACCTGACGTACACTACACCACACACCCCAACCTGACGTAGTGTACGTCAGGTTGGTGTGTATGGCGTAGTGTACGTCAGGTTGGTGTGGTATAGTGTACGTCAGGTTGGTGTGTGTGTATGGTGTACGCTACACCACACACACCAACCTGACGTACACTACACCACACACCAACCTGACGTACACTACACCACACACCCCAACCTGATGTAGTGTACGTCAGGTTGGTGTGTATGGCGTAGTGTACGTCAGGTTGGTGTGTGGTGTGGTATAGTGTACGTCAGGTTGGTGTGTGTGTATGGTGTACACTACACCACACACACCAACCTGACGTACACTACACCACACATCAACCTGACGTACACTACACCACACACCCCAACCTGACGTAGTGTACGTCAGGTTGGTGTGTATGGCGTAGTGTACGTCAGGTTGGTGTGTGGTGTGGTATAGTGTACGTCAGGTTGGTGTGTGTGTATGGTGTACACTACACCACACACACACCAACCTGACGTACACTACACCACACATCAACCTGACGTACACTACACCACACACCCCAACCTGACGTAGTGTACGTCAGGTTGGTGTGTATGGCGTAGTGTACGTCAGGTTGGTGTGTGGTGTGGTATAGTGTACGTCAGGTTGGTGTGTGTGTATGGTGTACACTACACCACACACACCAACCTGACGTACACTACACCACACACCAACCTGACGTACACTACACCACACACCCCAACCTGACGAAGTGTGTCAGGTGGGTGTGTATGGCGTGTACGTCAGGTTGGTGTGTAGTTTGGTATAGTGTATGTCAGGTTGGTGTGTGTGGTGAATACTACACCACACACACCAACCTGACATACACTACATACCTTCCACACGCAACATGGTGTCCGCTAATGATTGGAGCTAATTTTCCATTCAAAAAGTGAAATGGCGCTCCTTCCCTTCCGAGCCTTGCCGTGCGCCCAAACAGTGGTTTACCCCCACATGCGAGGTATCGGTGTACTCAGGAGAAATTGCCCAACAAATTTTAGCATCCATTTTATCCTGATGCCCATGTAAAAATGAAAAAAATTGAGGCTAAAATAAAATTTTTGTGAAAAAAAAGTACTTTTTCATTCTTATGGATCAATTTGTGAAGCACCTTGGGGATCAAAGTGCTCAATATGCAGCTAGATAACTTCCTTGGGTGGTCTAGTTTCCAAAATGGGGTCACATGTGGGGGAGCTCTAATGTTTAGGCACACAGGGGTTCTCCAAACGCGACATGGTGTCCGCTAAAGATTGGAGCTAATTTTCCATTCAAAAAGTGAAATGGCGCTCCTTCCCTTCCGAGCCTTGCCGTGCGCCCAAACAGTGGTTTACCCCCACATGCGAGGTATCGGTGTACTCAGGAGAAATTGGCCAACACATTTTAGCATCCATTTTATCCTGATGCCCATGTAAAAATGAAAAAAAATTGAGGCTAAAATAAAAATTTTGTGAAAAAAAAGTACTTTTTCATTCTTATGGATCAATTTGTGAAGCACCTTGGGCTTCAAAGTGCTCAATATGCAGCTAGATAACTTCCTTGGGTGGTCTAGTTTCCAAAATGGGGTCACATGTGGGGGAGCTCCAATGTTTAGGCACACAGGGGCTCTCCAAACACGACATGGTGTCCGCTAAAGATTGGAGCTAATTTTCCATTCAAAAAGTGAAATGGCGCTCCTTCCCTTCCGAGCCTTGCCGTGCGCCCAAACAGTGGTTTACCCCCACATGCGAGGTATCGGTGTACTCAGGAGAAATTGCCCAACAAATTTTAGCATCCATTTTATCCTGATGCCCATGTAAAAATGAAAAAAATTGAGGCTAAAATAAAATTTTTGTGAAAAAAAAGTACTTTTTCATTCTTATGGATCAATTTGTGAAGCACCTTGGGGTTCAAAGTGCTCAATATGCAGCTAGATAACTTCCTTGGGTGGTCTAGTTTCCAAAATGGGGTCATATGTGGGGGAGCTCCAATGTTTAGGCACACAGGGGCTCTCCAAACGCGACATGGTGTCCGCTAAAGATTGGAGCTAATTTTCCATTCAAAAAGTCAAATGGCGCTCCTTCCCTTCCGAGCCTTGCCGTGCGCCCAAACAGTGGTTTACCCCCACATGCAAGGTATCGGTGTACTCAGGAGAAATTGGCCAACAAATTTTAGCATCCATTTTATCCTGATGCCCATGTAAAAATGAAAAAAAATGAGGCTAAAATAAAATTTTTGTGAAAAAAAAGTACTTTTTCATTCTTATGGATCAATTTGTGAAGCACCTTGGGGATCAAAGTGCTCAATATGCAGCTAGATAACTTCCTTGGGTGGTCTAGTTTCCAAAATGGGGTCACATGTGGGGGAGCTCCAATGTTTAGGCACACAGGGGCTCTCCAAACGCGACATGGTGTCCGCTAAAGATTGGAGCTAATTTTCCATTCAAAAAGTGAAATGGCGCTCCTTCCCTTCCGAGCCTTGCCGTGCGCCCAAACAGTGGTTTACCCCCACATGCGAGGTATCGGTGTACTCAGGAGAAATTGCCCAACAAATTTTAGCATCCATTTTATCCTGATGCCCATGTAAAAATGAAAAAATTGAGGCTAAAATAAAATTTTTGTGAAAAAAAAGTACTTTTTCATTCTTATGGATCAATTTGTGAAGCACCTTGGGGTTCAAAGTGCTCAATATGCAGCTAGATAACTTCCTTGGGTGGTCTAGTTTCCAAAATGGGGTCACATGTAGGGGAGCTCCAATGTTTAGGCACACAGGGGCTCTCCAAACGCGACATGGTGTCCGCTAAAGATTGGAGCTAATTTTCCATTCAAAAAGTCAAATGGCGCTCCTTCCCTTCCGAGCCCTGCCGTGCCCCCAAACAGTGGTTCCCCCCCACATATGAGGATTCAGCGTACTCAGGACAAATTGGCCAACAACTTTTGGGTTCCAGTTTCTCCTTTTACCCTTGGGAAAATTAAAAAAATGTTGCTAAAAGATCATTTTTGTGACTAAAAAGTTAAATGTTCATTTTTTCCTTCCATGTTGCTTCTGTTGCTGTGAAACAACTGAAGGGTTAATAAACTACTTGAATGTGGTTTTGAGCACCTTGAGGGGTGCAGTTTTTAGAATGGTGTCACTTTTGGGTATTTTCAGCCATATAGAACCCTCAAAGTGACTTCAAATGTGAGGTGGTCCCTAAAAAAATGGTTTTGTAAATTTTGTTGTAAAAATGAGAAATCGTTGGTCAAATTTTAACCCTTATAACTTCCTAGCAAAAAAAAATTTTGTTTCCAAAATTGTGCTGATATAAAGTAGACATGTGGGAAATGTTATTTATTAACTATTTTGTGTCACATAACTCTCTGGTTTAACAGAATAAAAATTCAAAATGTGAAAATTGCGAAATTTTCAAAATTTTCGCCAAATTTGCATTTTTTTCACAAATAAACGCAAAAATTATCGACCTAAATTTACCACTAACATAAAGCCCAATATGTCACGAAAAAACAATCTCAGAATCGCTAGGATTCGTTGAAGCATTCCTGAGTTATTACCTCATAAAGGGACACTGGTCAGAATTTCAAAAAACGGCAAGGTCATTAAGGCCAAAATAGGCTGGGTCATGAAGGGGTTAAATTAAAGGGTTAAATCGCGGAAAAAAATTGGCGTGGGCTCCTGCGCAATTTTCTCCGCCAGAGTGGTAAAGCCAGCGACTGTGAGCAGATATTAATAGCCTAGAGAGGGTCCATGGTAATTGCCCCCCCCTGGCTAAAAACATCTGCCTCCAGCCACCCCAGAAAGGCATATTTGTAAGATGCGCCTATTCTGGCACTTGGCCACTCTCTTCCCACTCCCGTGTAGCAGTGGGATATGGGGTAATGAAGGGTTAATGTCACTTTGCTATTGTAAGGTGACATTAAGCCAGATTAATAATGGAGAGGCGTCAATTATGACACCTATCCATTATTAATACAATAGTACGAAATGGTTAAGAAAACACACACATTATTACAAAGTCCTTTAATGAAATAAAGACACATGTTGTTGTAATATTTTATTAGACTCTCAATCCACCTGAAGACCCTTGTGTCATGGGGATACTAGGTGGGCAAGAGCTAATAACCCGGGCCCTTGCAATTTCCCTCAGACTAGGGAAATCCTGACTGACCCTCTACCTAGAGTTTATACTGATGGTGTGCATGTCTAGGCTTCGACCCTCGCCCTGTCTCCTGTTTCAACCCTAGGCTGAAACCACCGCCCACCACTCAGTGAAAAGATCATACACCAATACCCACAGTTAGAACAGACAAGGATAACGGAAAATATACACCACGCCGCAGTCACTCAGGAATACACTATAAATGCACAGGGCAAAATAAATACAAATATAGGAAGGAGTAAATAAGACAAAGGGAAATACACCACCAGCAACGATACTCCAACTACTAGCTCACCACTCCAGACCGAGATAACAACGCACAAGACAGAAGCTATAATCGGCGACGCCCAATGTTCAGGAGAACTATTTAAAGGCAATGGGCATGGCCCAGCTTCCAATCCGAGCATCAGGTAAATTAACCCCGGACCAGCTAGATAAAATCTAGCCGACGCCAATGAGCACATCGTGGTCAAAAGCGGAATTACCGCTGTCTGTCGAAAGACCTGGTCTGAACAGCGTCCGACATGACACCTTGTCACCTGAAACAAAGTTAATAAAAACAAACAACAATATTCCATACCTTCCGTCATTCTGTCCCACGTTGTAAATCCGTCTGAAAGGGTTAACTAATTTTACAAGCAGAAGCCTGTTAATGCAGCCGCCCCTGCCTGTAAAAACTCGGGGAATGAATAGAAAGCAGGGTGACCTGTAGTTACCTTGAGTTGCGGTGATGCGCCCTCTGCTGGATGTCCTCATGAACTGGAGCCTGGGAAAAGTTCCCACGCTCGAGTTCATATGAGGACATCCAGCAGAGGGCGCCTCACCGCAACTCAAGGTAACTACAGGACATTCCCCTGCATTTCATTCATTCCCCGGGGTTTTACACACAGGAGCACAATTGCATTAGCAAAGCTCCTGGGTGTAAAATGATTTAACCCCTTCAGATGGATTTACTTTGTGGGACTTGACCTGAGCGACGGAAGGTATGAATTATTGTTGATTTTTTATTTTTCCTTTTTTACAGAAAGAGGGTCTTCAGGTGGATTAAGAGTCTAATAAAATATGACAATAACATGTGTCTTTATTTCATTAAAGTACTTTGTAATAATGTGTGTGTGTTTTATTAACCATTTCGTACTATTGTATTAATAATGGATAGGTGTCATAATTGACGCCTCTCCATTATTAACCTGGCTTAATGTCACCTTACAATAGCAAGGTGACATTAACTCTTCATTACCCCATATCCCACCGCTACAAGGGAGTGGGAAGAGAGTGGCCAAGTGCCAGAATAGGCGCATCTTCCAGATGTGCCTTTTCTGGGGTGGCTGGGGCAGATGTTTTTAGCCAGGGGGGGCCAATAACCATGGACCCTCTCTAGGCTATTAATATCTGCCCTCAGTCACTGGCTTTACCACTCTGGCGGAGAAAATTGTGAGGGAGCCCACGCCAATTTTTTCCACGATTTAACCCTTTATTTTTCAAGCTACAGCGCCCAAATTTACCACATACACACTACTAACATTATAACCAAAAAGGGATATGAGATGGTTTACTGTATGTAAACCATGTCTCATATCCTGTCGGGTTTGTGAAGGAGAGAGGAAAAGCCGGCAATTGAATTACCGGCTTTTCTATAGAACACGCTGTGTATTTCTTGCAAGTCACACTGCTGGTCCGTGTGTAATCCGTATTTTTCTCGCCCCCATAGACTTTCATTGGTGTATTTTTTGCGCAATACGCTGACAAATGCAGCATGCAGCGATTTTCTACAGCCGTACAATACCGTATATTACGGATGCGTAATATACGGCTGATAGGAGCAGCCCCATAGAGATTCATTGGGCCGTGTGTAATGCGTATTTTACGGACGTATTTTCTGTGCTCATACGTCCGTAAAACTCACTAGTGTGACGCCGGCCTAATAAGTAATAGTTGAAATTTTTGCTGCACCACTAATTCATGGCCTATTACAGGTCCTTCTCAAAAAATTAGCATATAGTGTTAAATTTCATTATTTACCATAATGTAATGATTACAATTAAACTTTCATATATTATAGATTCATTATCCACCAACTGAAATTTGTCAGGTCTTTTATTGTTTTAATACTGATGATTTTGGCATACAACTCCTGAAAACCCAAAAAACCTGTCTCAATAAATTAGCATATTTCACCCGGCCAATCAAATAAAAGTGTTTTTTAATAACAAACAAAAAAACCATCAAATAATAATGTTCAGTTATGCACTCAATACTTGGTCGGGAATCCTTTGGCAGAAATGACTGCTTCAATGCGGCGTGGCATGGAGGCAATCAGCCTGTGACACTGCTGAGATGTTATGGAGGCCCAGGATGCTTCAATAGCGGCCTTAAGCTCATCCAGAGTGTTGGGTCTTGCGTCTCTCAACTTTCTCTTCACAATATCCCACAGATTCTCTATGGGGTTCAGGTCAGGAGAGTTGGCAGGCCAATTGAGCACAGTAATACCATGGTCAGTAAACCATTTACCAGTGGTTTTGGCACTGTGAGCAGGTGCCAGGTCGTGCTGAAAAATGAAATCTTCATCTCCATAAAGCATTTCAGCCGATGGAAGCATGAAGTGCTCCAAAATCTCCTGATAGCTAGCTGCATTGACCCTGCCCTTGATGAAACACAGTGGACCAACACCAGCAGCTGACATGGCACCCCACACCATCACTGACTGTGGGTACTTGACACTGGACTTCAGGCATTTTGGCATTTCCGTCTCCCCAGTCTTCCTCCAGACTCTGGCACCTTGATTTCCGAATGACATGCAAAATTTGCTTTCATCAGAAAAAAGTACTTGGGACCACTTAGCAACAGTCCAGTGCTGCTTCTCTGTAGCCCAGGTCAGGCGCTTCTGCCGCTGTTTATGGTTCAAAAGTGGCTTTACCTGGGGAATGCGGCACCTGTAGCCCATTTCCTGCACACGCCTGTGCACGGTGGCTCTGGATGTTTCCACACCAGGTCTGGAATCGGTCCTTCTCCACAATCTTCCTCAGGGTCCGGTCACCTCTTCTCGTTGTACAGCGTTTTCTGCCACATTGTTTCCTTCCAACAGACTTACCATTGAGGTGCCTTGATACAGCACTCTGGGAACAGCCTATTTGTTGAGAAATTTCTTTCTGGGTCTTACCCTCTTGCTTGAGGGTGTCAATGATGGCCTTCTTGACATCTGTCAGGTCGCTAGTCTTACCCATGATGGGGGTTTTGAGTAATGAACCAGGCAGGGAGTTTTTAAAAGCCTCAGGTATCTTTTGCATGTGTTTAGAGTTAATTAGTTGATTCAGAAGATTAGGGTAATAGGTCGTTTAGAGCAGAGGTCCCCAACCTTTTTTGCACCAGGGACCGGCTTTAAGCAAGACCAGTTTTCCATGGCCCGGTGGGGGTGGGGCAGGGGCGGGGCTTTGGTCATATGGGGGTGGGGTTATGGAGGGATGGAGCTTAGTGCATACTTATCATATAATTATGACATTTATAATGAGAATGTGATTCAACTTACCATAGGTTCAGAATGAGTGGGAGCACCATGCTTGTTTCCCTGGTGCTCTGCACCATTATTGCCCCATAGCTGTGCCATATAGTGCTCTGCACCATTATTGCCCCATAGCTGTGCCATACAGTGCTCTGCACCGTTTATTATTGCCCCATAGCTGTGCCATACAGTGCTCTGCACCGTTTATTATTGCCCCATAGCTGTGCCATACAGTGCTCTGCACCGTTCATAATTGCCCCATAGCTGTGCCATATAGTGCTCTGCACCGTTCATAATTGCCCCATAGCTGTGCCATATAGTGCTCTGCACCGTTCATAATTGCCCCATAGCTGTGCCATATAGTGCTCTGCACCATTGCCCCATAGCTGTGCCATATAGTGCTCTGCACCGTTATTGCCCCATAGCTGTGCCATACAGTGCTCTGCACCATTATTGCCCCATAGCTGTGCCATACCGTGCTCTGCACCGTTATTGCCCCATAGCTGTGCCATATAGTGCTCTGCACCGTTATTGCCCCATAGCTGTGCCATATAGTGCTCTGCACCATTATTGCCCCATAGCTGTGCCATATAGTGCTCTGCACCATTATTGCCCCATAGCTGTGCCATACAGTGCTCTGCACCATTATTGCCCCATAGCTGTGCCATACAGTGCTCTGCACCATTATTGCCCCATAGCTGTGCCATACCGTGCTCTGCACCGTTATTGCCCCATAGCTGTGCCATATAGTGCTCTGCACCGTTATTGCCCCATAGCTGTGCCATATAGTGCTCTGCACCATTATTGCCCCATAGCTGTGCCATATAGTGCTCTGCACCATTATTGCCCCATAGCTGTGCCATACAGTGCTCTGCACCATTATTGCCCCATAGCTGTGCCATACCGTGCTCTGCACCATTATTGCCCCATAGCTGTGCCATATAGTGCTCTGCACCGTTATTGCCCCATAGCTGTGCCATACCGTGCTCTGCACCATTATTGCCCCATAGCTGTGCCATATAGTGCTCTGCACCATTATTGCCCCATAGCTGTGCCATATAGTGCTCTGCACCGTTATTGCCCCATAGCTGTGCCATACAGTGCTCTGCACCATTATTGCCCCATAGCTGTGCCATACCGTGCTCTGCACCGTTATTGCCCCATAGCTGTGCCATATAGTGCTCTGCACCGTTATTGCCCCATAGCTGTGCCATATAGTGCTCTGCACCATTATTGCCCCATAGCTGTGCCATATAGTGCTCTGCACCATTATTGCCCCATAGCTGTGCCATACAGTGCTCTGCACCATTATTGCCCCATAGCTGTGCCATACCGTGCTCTGCACCATTATTGCCCCATAGCTGTGCCATATAGTGCTCTGCACCGTTATTGCCCCATAGCTGTGCCATACCGTGCTCTGCACCGTTATTGCCCCATAGCTGTGCCATATAGTGCTCTGCACCGTTATTGCCCCATAGCTGTGCCATATAGTGCTCTGCACCATTATTGCCCCATAGCTGTGCCATATAGTGCTCTGCACCATTATTGCCCCATAGCTGTGCCATATAGTGCTCTGCACCGTCCATTATTGCCCCATAGCTGTGCTGCTGCTGCTGTGTTATGGAAATATTAGGGTTGGATAAATATATCCCTGTGTGTGCTGTGGCCGCTCCCAATTAGACTGAGTATTTTGAGCGCTCATCAAGAATGGACTGTACACAACTGTGACAGAACAACATTCCATCAATACTGAATTTTATTGTACATACATAGTTTTATATTTTCACATAGAAAGGAGTGGTTAGGGGTTGTCAGGGGTGGTCAGTTAATTATCATATTGTCTAGCTCCTCTGTCATTGGTTATCTAAACATATATGGAATATTGTGATTAATGCTCATATGACTGCTGATTAAGCTGAGACATTCGATCAGCAGTCATCAAACATCTGACATTCTTCTGCTTTTAAGGATGGAAAACCCCATACGATCTGTCTGGTTTATATTAGTTCATGTCAGCCATTTTATGATCTGTCTAGGTTATATTAGTTTGTGTCAGCCATTTTAAACCATTGATTATAATGTATATATTTGATTATAGAGGAGTATACATGCAAGTGAGATCTACATGATATATATATTTCTATCACAAGCCCCCCTTAGATATCACTTGCCCTAATCCTAGCCTCCTGTCCCAAAGCGCTGCAACTCTTTTGTGCTGTTGGCGAACTGACACAAGCCTAACGCCTGTGCCCCACTCCATACAGACTTTTCGCAAATGGGCGGTCAGGAGATCTGTCCCTAACGGGGGTTCGTTGCAATCAGTCTCTTAGTCAATAGCATGTGTAGTGAGCGATGTGTAGTCTTTATCAGGTAGGTCATCTGTTCGGTCAGGCAGGGCATCCACGACATCATTCTGGCTTGGGTGTCATCTTCTGGTAGGGGAGCTTTCTTGCCATGCGATGAGTGGATCCAAGTGGGTCTTCCATCCAGTTTCACAGAGTTTGGTGTCATCAGCAGCACTTGAGCAGGACCATCAAATCTGGGATCGAGTGGTGTTCTCCTTACAAGCTTTTTCACCAACACCCAGTCTCCTGGCTTCTAGGAGTGCATACCGGACACTGAATCTGGATCTGGCAATGAAGAAAAAAACTCGAGAATGGATGTTAGCAAGTTTCTTGGTGATTTCAATTACATAAGCAGACAAAGTATCATATTGCATAATCAGCTGCTAAAGGAAAGGATACCCCTAACCTGGGACTAGACACAAACAAAATTTCATATGGTGACAGCTTTTCTGGGCCTCTGGGAGTGTGCCTAACACTGAGTAGTGTGATTGGGAGTGTGTAGGCCTAAGTCTGATCCTACTGCTGACTAGATCTCTCGTGTGAGATTTGCTGTGAATGCGGGTCCCTGGTCACTCTCTATCACTTCTGGGACCCCATAGCTGCATATCTCGTCTCTGAGAGTAGCTTCTTTGCAGTAGTCTTTGCTGACTGGTTCCTCACTGGGAAAGCTTCTGGCTGTCATCTTGAGAACATGTCCACGGCCACAAGGGCATATTCGAATTCTCCACTTGGCGGCATCTGGATGTGGTCTATCTGGATCCTCTGGAAGGGGGTACAGTGGTCTGGCAAGACGATGTGTGGGAACTTTCTTCATTCTCCCAGGGTTGCATTTGCCACAGGTCAGACAGCTGTTTATGAACTTGGCTGTTAGGGTGGAGATTTCTGGAGTGAACCAGTAAGCACCAATCGGATCATTCATCTGTGTCTTTAATCTGTGTGTGGGCCCATGTGCCCACTGGACCACCATAGGGTACATGCTTCGGGGTAAACAGGGTTTGTAGTCCATTTAGTATACCCTTCCTTCTTCATGTGTTGCTCACTTCTGCATCCAGCATTCCTTCTTGTCCTTTGGGGCTTGCTCTTGCAACTTTTTGAGCAGATCACAGGACGTCATCTTGTCAGGCTTCCTGTCTTCAGCCGTCCTGTAGTAGCCGTCCGGCTCTACG
This sequence comes from Ranitomeya variabilis, assembly GCF_051348905.1. NCBI lineage: Eukaryota > Metazoa > Chordata > Amphibia > Anura > Dendrobatidae > Ranitomeya > Ranitomeya variabilis. Next base: position 652,587,637 of record NC_135233.1, read on the forward strand.
ACCTCTTCCACTTGTCCATATTGTCTTCCCTTGACTGTTTCTTTGGCTGCCATATCCGCCATGTTGTTGCCTCGTGCCCCTACTGTGTTCAGTTTTCCATGCGCTTTGACTTTTAGCATTGTCACCACTTTTGGAAGTTGAGGTGTGTTCAGCAGGTCCTTAATGGCTCCATTGATGCTTCACGGTTGTTCCGCTTGCTGTGAGGAAGTCCCTTGCAGCCCAGATGGGTCCGAAGTCGTGTGCTATGCCATGCAAGTACCTTGAATCGGTAAACATTTTCTCAGTCTTGTCTTCTGCCATCTGGTAGGCCTTCATCAGCGCTATCAGTTCTGCTTCCTGGGCTGACAGACTGGGCGGCAGACTTCTGGACCACAGGATCTCTTGATTGCTGGTCGCTGCACCTCCCGTGTGGAATCTTCCTTCATCATCTGCAAATCTGGAGCCATCCACATAGAGGATCAACTCTGGGTTGGTCAGTGGCTCTTCTGCCACCTTGGGTAGTCCTGCTGTTTCCTGTTGCATGATGCTGAAGCAATCATGGTCATCCGTCCGGAGCAAATTCAGATCCCTGCAGAAGGTATCATGCAGATTTTGATCAGACTTTTTATCTGAGGATCCGTATCTGTATCCCCCCTTGGGAGTGGGAGTAGAGTGGGCGGATTGAGGACTGTGCATCTGGAGATGGTGACATTGTTGGGCAGGAGTAGAGAGCACTGGAGGCGAAGATGCCTGGCGGTGGAGAGATGTTTTGGCTGGGTTTGGTTGAGGATTGCTGAGATGTCATGCAGAGCCAGGATTTCCAATGGTTTTTCCACTGATGTCAGTAGTCCTGTCCAGGAGGGCGTGTGCTGCAACTGCTGCCTTCATGCGGGAGGAAGAGGCTTCCCTTGCAACTGGATCCAGGCAAGCTGAAAAGTAGTCCGAAAGTCTCTGCTTTCCCCCCTGAAGCTGTGTCAGGACTCCAGTAGCAAGGCCTTCTTTTCTCATCAAGTAGAGATGGAATGGCTTCTTGTAGTCGGATAGGCCTAGTGCTGGCGCTGGGACTACAGAGCCTTTTAACTTCTTGAACGAACTGAAGACCACATCTGTCTGGAGGAACGGGGTCACACTGACGTATTCACACAGAGGCTGCATTAGGACGGAAGCATCAGGGGTCCAGGCTCTGCAATATGAAACTTGACCAAGGAAGGCCTGTAGCACCTTTGGAGTTGTCGGAGGGACCATCTTCTCCACTGTGGTCCTCCGGTCATCTGTCAGGTGTTTCGCCTGGTGAGCAATACAGTGTCTCTGGAACGTAACTTGCTTCAGACACCACTGGACTTTGTTCTTTGAGATCTTGCAGTGCTGCTTCGCCAGGTAGAGTAGGAGATACAAGGAATGGGCTTTACACGTGTCAAAGTCAACTGCACAAAGGAGTAGATTGTCCATGTATTGTAGCAGGGTTACTTCTGCTTGTTCTGTGACTCAGTTGGTGAGAACTGTGGACATTGCTTTGGTGAACTGTGAAGGGCTGTTCTGGGCCCACTGTGGCATCACTGTCCATGTGTGGTGTCCCCCCTGGTGCATTAAGGCAAACAGGAACTGGTCTTCCGGATGAGGGGGAACACTGAAGAAACCCTTAGCCAGGTTGGTCACTGTGAACACTTTTGCTGTGGCAGGCACATTCGAGAGCAGAGTGTGCGGATTCGGCATAATTGCAGTTTCAAACACTGTGGTGTCATTCACAGCTCTCAGGTTATATACCATTCTGAACTTGGCTGTCTCTCCTTTTACAGTCTTTTTCTTGACGGGGAAAAGCGGGGTATTGCAAGGCGATTTGCGAGGAACAATGATTCCTATTTCCAGGTAGACCTTCAGTTGGTCAGAGGCAGCTTGACTCTAGGCCTGGCCTGGGCCTTACGAGGGTACGGGGTACATGGCTTGAGTGACACCCGTACTGGGGCAACTTGAGGTTTTCTCACGTGCTGGGGTCCCTTAGACCATAGACTTTCTGGTACTATGTCCAGTACCTCCTTGAGTAGGCCTCATTGGTTGCTTAATGTTCTTGTAGGGCCGCCAGCATGACTCTTCTTGGGTCAGGGATGAAGAAAGTGTCACTGTCCCATCTCCCTGGAACACTGGTTGCCTTCAGCTTCTGCAGTAGGTTCGCTCCCAGTACGTTGAGTGGCAGGTCCTTTACACCACAAACTGGGACAGGATAGAGTGTCCTGGCTGAGTGCACACGCTCAGTGGCTTTGTAAGCTGAGAATGTCTGACTTGACCATCAATGCCCATGCGAGACACAGAGGATTCTGATAGGCAGGTGGGATCAGCGAGTTCCACAGGTGTCATCACACTTCTGGCTGCACCACTTTGGATCTGACAACGCCATCCACTTTAAAGGGTAATTTGAGGTACTGGTCTTGCAGATGAAGTTTTACATGTCAGGAGCGTAGTGTCTTGCAGACCTGGCTTGCTTGCCTCTGTCCTATGGACGGGGTACTTCACTGCTTTCTGCACTTCCTCCTTGACCTGTTTCTCTGGACCAACTCTTGGATTGCATGGGTCCAGTCTCTCCGGGGGCGTGAGTGCTTTGCACTGGTTCTGGAAATGGCCAAACTTGCCACAGATGTAACACTTGACACTTTTTCTGTCTTTGTAGGGTGGTTGCGCTTCCAGGTCAGTGGTCACCATGAGAGGGGCTGTCTTCTGCACCCCTGGTTGGGACTCAATCCTTTTGGCTACTGTGGACAACGGCATGGTGGGTACTGTAGCGGCAGCGGGGTCCGGCCTGCTGATTGAAGCTGCGGTGGTAAGACGGGGCCTGCAGGTGCATTCGTGACGAGGCCCGGGGGTGCCATGAGACCGGCGGCTGCATCCAACCCAAGGTCTTGGGGCATTACAGGGGCTGCGGCTGCATCTGCCGTCACTTCTTACCCCTGGTCTGGCATAGCTTCTCCCCTTTGCTAACCTTATTGAGGTCGGTGTCTTCTCTCTGGAGTCTGCAGCGGTTCTTCCTGTGTGTTGATCGGCACTTTGCAGCGTCTTCACATCTGGCTCCCCTTCTGGTGTTCTCAGCAGCACGGCACCCGTTTCCTTCTTCGTGCTCTTTGTGGTGCTATAATGGTGGCAGTTTTGGCAACAATTAGCAATAAACAGTCTCCTAGGCGCACATAAAACATTTTGCTGGGTCAGTCCACTGCTATTGACCTGTTCTCAGGCCTAGCCACTATCAGTGGTTTCCTGATTGGCTGTCTCAGTCCATGCCCAAAGGCCTGTGTATCTGGTCATGAATGGTGAAGCCCAAGTCTTGGAATACTTGCATTACTCTGCAATGAAACTTCTTTACAGACTCTGTCGTATCTTGGCTCATGTCATGGCTTGTCCTGCCAATCTGCCTTTGGCCCACTCTCTGAGCTGTTCAATTAGCTGTGGCCCTGACTCCCAAGCGTGTATGTCTGATTCTGCTGGAAGTTTGAATTGTTCCTTCATGATTGGCCAGAGTGCATCACCTGCTTCTATTTTCATTCATGGCCCAGAGATCATTCCAGCTGGCTGCATATGTTTGCTGCTTCTGCTACATTCTTCTGTAAAATGGCATGGGATGCATCCCTGGGTCTGGACTATTGTCACCTGACTTGAAGTGCAGTGCACATAGTGTAATGGTGGTGCCTCTATCTGCCCCTGCTTTCTTGGTGCCTGTGGGTTTCTTTTCTAGTACTAGACAGCATGTATGATGTTCCCTCTTCATCTTCATCAGAAGAATAGTTGTGATGGCTTGTACTGGGGTCATACACTGGCTGATTTTGGACTTAGAAGTTGCTTTTTTATGTGAGGATGTCTCCCCCCTTGCTGAAGCTATGATGGATTAGGATTATAGTTTCATGTTGGTGTGAATGTGGATGTAGGCAGCTCTGACCGGTGCTGAAGCTGTACATTATCAATACATGGTGATATCAAAGTTCATGTAAAATCTTAAGGGTTACAATATTGTTGACTGTGAAATGAGGTAACGGAGGATCTGTCAGTGAGCTCGTTCTGATATCACTCCTCCCCCCTCTGCACCCAGGGCTGAGCTGACTGCTGCCTGATATGTCTGGTGCTGCCCACTGTAGGGGGGGCTTTCACCTTCTTTCCCCGATATCACAACTGGCAATGGCTGGACTGTGCCAGGGACACTTTGTGCTGTAAGCACCATATTGTCTGAATTGGGCGTTGGCCCAGCCGGCATCAAGGAGGGAAAAAGAGGAAGAAGAAGGGGGAGGGTTTGAGGAGTGAGACAAAGGAATAGTAGGAGGGGAGAGAGAGAGAGAGAGAGTGTGGAGAAGAGGGAGGAGAGATGGGTGTGTAGAAGGAAAAGAAGGAGGAGATAGGTGTGGTTGTGAAGTGGAGAAGAAGGGAGGAGAAGATGGAGGGTGAGAAGAAATATGTGGAGGAAGAGGAGAGGAAAAGAGAGAGAGAGAGAAGAATGCAGAGAGAAAAGACTGACAACAGAATGAGAACAATAGAGTGGAGCAATGATGCCTTCTCCCTGTAGGGAGAGATGGGGTGCGCCACATACTGTGCAAAAAAATAACTACCTACACCATGGATTCTGCTAAAAGCAGACTGCGCAGATTCTCCCGTCTTATACCCACAAAAATCACTTCCTGGTTTGCTCACATAACTTTCTGTAACACCTAAACGATGTAAGCTCTGCTGCCACTTTATACCATGTATTAGTTTTCAGCAATCTAACATCAGATAACTTCCCTTATTTTTCCTTTCTACGTCATGCCACTCCGCAGCTTGAAGTCTGCCATTCTAATGAATTTCACGTACTTTGTACCTTCCAAAATCTTCACATACTTAATACCTTCGTATTCTGTCACTATCTAGGGGCTGTTTTCTCATCAGGAAGTAAAAAGACTTTCCTGTTGCTCGGCTACTTTATTCCCCATGGCAAAAGCGAACAATGAAAATGAAAAACACACAAAAATGAGAAAAGAAAACAGTACTAAAAAAAACTTCTAAAAATGAGTATATAAAACACTAAGAAAAACTCAAAACGATAAAAAAAAACGTCAAAAACTTAGTTCACAACCAAAAAACTCCAAACTTTGATACAAGAGTAAAGAAAAAACTTTTTTCAAAAATAAATAAATAAAAAATAAAAAGATAAAGAGATTGAAGATTGAGGAAAACTTAATTAAAAATTTTAAAATGCCGCAAAAAGGAAAAAAGACCCTTTAAGAGAGTAAAAAGAATTAAAAATGAAAACGGCTTTTCCCTTTTTTTTTTTTTTTTTTAGAATCTCTGCGCCCAAATGCAGTCAGAGACACACTTCCTCTTTTTTAATACTATAATATTCTAATATGCAATGTCACTAAAATCCCGTTTGTCATATCAAAAATGATAGATACAATTTAAATTTCACTTCTTCACAAAAAAACTACATATACCCAGCATTGCAGCTGAAAACAGTCAGAAAAAAAAACAAAAAAACAGATGTGACAATTTGATTTACAATGCATATCTCTCCTTCAGCAGCCGAAAAAGAGGAAGTTTAAGAGAACTATTTCTGCTTCTTAAAGCGGCAATAGTTCATGACACAAACAGACAGATAGACAATCCGAGAGATGCCCTTTTAAATTCTGTGACACATGCAGGCTGCGCTGGGAACAGACAACTATCAATCGCACTGGCACGCATATGCCGGGTTCTACCACCCTCCGCTCTGGTCGTCCTGACTGGCCGCCGGCTACGGGAATCTGTGGTAGCCCCTGAAAACTATCACCATCCATGCCTGGATTCTGGAGCCACCTGCTCCGGAACTACCTGTTCCTTTCCTCTTGCACGGGAATCTGTGATAGCTTACTCAGCGATTTGAACTCCTGCTGTCTGCTACCCAGCCACCATAAACAAAAGTCACTTTTTCCTTCCTCTCTCGGATTTTACACAAACACATACACGGTCCACAGCAGACACCTCCCAGGGTGGATTCGTGGCTACGGATTTTTTACACTACCTGGGAATTTGTGACCACATCTTACCGGCAAGAAGCATAGACGAGGACTGGGCACAGGGGACTTTCAGGTAAGATGATAACATTTTCTTACCTTACTTATGGAGCTGCGCAGTCTCCTGCCCCTGTGCCAAAGCCACGGCCATAACTTCGGTTCCGGTCAGTAGTGGGTCCACGTGTGCGTTTCATCCGGGCCTCGCTGTTGGGCGCCATTCTGTTATGGAAATATTAGGGTTGGATAAATATATCCCTGTGTGTGCTGTGGCCGCTCCCAATTAGACTGAGTATTTTGAGCGCTCATCAAGAATGGACTGTACACAACTGTGACAGAACAACATTCCATCAATACTGAATTTTATTGTACATACATAGTTTTATATTTTCACATAGAAAGGAGTGGTTAGGGGTTGTCAGGGGTGGTCAGTTAATTATCATATTGTCTAGCTCCTCTGTCATTGGTTATCTAAACATATATGGAATATTGTGATTAATGCTCATATGACTGCTGATTAAGCTGAGACATTCGATCAGCAGTCATCAAACATCTGACATTCTTCTGCTTTTAAGGATGGAAAACCCCATACGATCTGTCTGGTTTATATTAGTTCATGTCAGCCATTTTATGATCTGTCTAGGTTATATTAGTTTGTGTCAGCCATTTTAAACCATTGATTATAATGTATATATTTGATTATAGAGGAGTATACATGCAAGTGAGATCTACATGATATATATATTTCTATCACAGCTGCAATAAAAATAATAAAACACATACTCACCTGTCTTGCTTGCAGCTCCTCGGCGCCATCTTCCCGGCGTCTCTCTGCACTGACTGATCAGGCAGAGGGCGCCGCGCACACTATATGCGTCATCGCGCCCTCTGCCTGCAGTCAGTGCGGAGAGATGCCGGGAAGATGGAGACAGCGCCCGGCGTGTGGAACGAGGACAGGTAAATATGCGATACTTACCTGCTCCCGGCGTCCCGCTCCTTCCCCCAGACAGCTGGTCTTCGGTGCCGCAGCCTCTTCCTCTGTCAGCGGTCACCGGCACCGCTGATTAGAGAAATGAATTATGCGGCTCCGCCCCTATGGGAGGTGGAGCCGCCTATTCATTTCTCTAATGAGCGGTCCAACGTGACCGCTGAACAGGGGCGCCGCGGACCGGCTGAAAAACCCCAACGGCCCGGTCCTGGTCCGCGGACCGGCGGTTGGGGACCTCTGGTTTAGAGAACCTTTTCTTGATATGCTAATTTATTGAGACAGGTTTTTTGGGTTTTCAGGAGTTGTATGCCAAAATCATCAGTATTAAAACAATAAAAGACCTGACAAATTTCAGTTGGTGGATAATGAATCTATAATATATGAAAGTTTAATTGTAATCATTACATTATGGTAAATAATGAAATTTAACACTATATGCTAATTTTTTGAGACGGACCTGTATAAGGATAGATATTGTTATTCCCATCTCAGCTTTTCATGGTTGAGATGCAAAAGCTTAATCCAGGCACTGACCACAGGAGGACGGAGAAACTCCTGTCTTCCCATGAAAACTGAAATGGGAATAACCCTTTAGCTTCTGGGAATCAACCTTTGGAACCCAACTGACCATTTTTCAACTGAATCTCAATCCCATTTACATGATAGTGCAGTTTAGCGATACAACAAATATTCATTTAATGGAGGAAACAATTTAATCATGACCTTGACACAAATCTAGACTTCTTTATGTACAAGGAACATTGTATCTAATACGCATGCAGCATGTTATAAAATAGGAAGAGATGAGCGCAAGATCATTATTGGAAAGAATCACTATACCTTTTATGTTTTTTTCATTTAAATTGCTGCTTATTCTAAGTTTATGATTCCCTAGGGTGGTCTCAGTGACTGACAGTCTTCTCTGCATGACTGAGTATAAAGATAGCTGCCAGTTAAGAAGTAGGACCGTCCATTGGACTCCTAGGCATTAAAATAGCAGGAATATAAAGGAATAAAATTCTTAATCAATCAATCCATCGATCTGCTCACCTCCTTCTCCTCTATATTATGCTGCCTACAGAGTCCATGTATATGACAGTTTCCCTTTAAAGGGGATATCCAGGACTTTAAAAAAAGGCATGTATTTGCTAACAGAGACAATTACCTACCTGTTGGACCTGATTCAGCTACCCATAGAGTAGCAGTTTCTCTTCCTGTTGACAGGGCGGCACTACTGGTGTCATGCTGATTGACAGCCGGCTTCCCTCAATTAAGCACCGGAGAGTCGGCTGTCAATCAGCATGACACCAGTAGTACCGTCTTGTCAACAGGAAGAAAGTGCTGCTCTGTTTACAGGGAGTAGCGGTCAATGACCGGCGCCGGGTACAACAACTACATGCCTTTTTTTTTAAAGTTCCGGATATCCACTTTAAGGTTGCAGTCAAAATACCAAAATACACAGTTCATTACAATACATTTTCTGCTTCAAAGAGGTTATCCCAAATTTGAAAAAAAAGTTTTCTTTTTCAGCACACCATTTGCTAATGAGATTGGTCCAGTATTATAGGTCACTCCTTTAGCCTAACTAAGCATTAGTTGGAATTTCAGATAAAACCCACAGACAGCAATATGTAGAGAGAACAGCAGACACATTTTCTTACCTGGACAATCCAGCTGGTACTACCCTTCTGTAGCCATTGTACACATTTCACTCCTAAAATCCAATACCGAAGACATTTATTTCTGTAATATCTACAAGCATACAATAGAATATAACATATATAACTTTCTCATGTCACTAGGTGAACATGTTTTCAATTCATTGTCCTGAAAAAATGAGTACAGAAAATCTGAGCAATAAATCAATATGGATTATTTGTTCTAAAACTGCATCAAGCAAAATGTAGAGCTTCATTGAAAATTCTGCATGCAAAGTCATGTTCTGGTCTCACATGTGTCACAATTGTTCAAGACAATTCTTTTTTTACTAGAGGCTATACAAAATGATTTATTAATAATAATAATAATAATAATAATAATAATATAGACTACTGGTGTGGAAATAACAACTTTCATTTCAGTTCAAAACTTTTAGAAAAGGAGCAGAAAAAGTTATCTATCTATTATCTAAGGGTCTGTTTGTCTGTAACCGAAATCCCGAGTCGCTGATTGGTTGCGCCCGGCCGGCCTCGAGAATAACATGAAGAACAGTCTGTGAGGGAGAGAATAACATGGAGGACAGTGTATGAGGGAGAGAATAACATGGAGAACAGTCTGTGAGGGAGAGAATAACATGGAGAACAGTCTGTGAGGGCGAGAATAACATGAAGGACAGTCTGTGAGGGAGAGAATAACATGGAGGACAGTGTGTGAGGGAGAGAATAACATGGAGAACAGTCTGTGAAGGAGAGAATAACATGGAGGACAGTCTGTGAGGGAGAGAATAACATGAAGGTCAGTCTGTGAGGGTGAGAATAACATGGATGACAGTGTGTGAGGGAGAGAATAACATGGAGGACAGTCTGTGAGGGAGAAAATAACACGGAGAACAGTCTGTGAGGGAGAGAATAACATGTAGGACAGTGTGTGAGGGATAGAATAACATGGAGGATGGTCTGTGAGGGCGAGAATAACATGAAGGACAGTCTGTGAGGGAGAAAATAACATGGAGGACAGTTTGTGAGGGAGAGAATAACATGGAGGACAGTCTGTGAGGGAGAAAATAACATGGAGGACAGTCTGCGAGGGAGAGAATAACATGGAGGACAGTCTGTGAGGGAGAGAATAAGATGGAGGACAGTCTGAGAGGGAGAGAATAACATGGAGGACAGTCTGTGAAGGAGAGAATAACATGGAGGATAGTCTGTGAGAGAATAACATGGAGGACAGTCTGTGAGGTAGAGAATAACATAGAGGACAGTGTGTGAGGGAGAGAATAATATGGGGGACAGTCTGTGAGGGAGAGAACAACATGGAGGACAGTGTGTAAGGGAGAAAATAAACATTTTCCCTGTTTTTAAGTTTATCATATGGTAAAATAAATGGTGTCTTTGAAAACTATATGTCATCCTGTAGAAAACAAGCTGTCATACAGCGATAGATGACTAATAAAGTTTTGACTCTTAAAATAAACACAGGAGAAAAACAATGGCAGTGTGTCCAATGGGTTAAAACATAAATGTAAGCGCCAATGTTTATATGAATACTAGATGGTGGCCCGATTCTATCTATATATATAATCGTCTAAGGTCCACTTCTGTCTGTTTGCCTGTCTGTCTGTTTCTCTGTCACGGAAATCCCGCATCGCTGATTGGTCACTGCTGGCTCGGCGCGACCAATCAGGGACAGGCACAGTCCAGCCATGAATTGGCCCCTCCCTACTCCCCTACAGTCAGTGCCCCCTCCATACTCCCCTCCAGTCAGCTCCCACGGACCAACTTTTTACTATTGATGCTGCCTAAGCAGCATCAATAGTAACAAAAATATAATGTTAAAAATAACAATAATTAAAAAATCATTATATTCTCACCTTCCGGCATCTGCGGCAGCCTTTCCCGCTCCTCGAGACGCTCCGGTCCCAAAAATGCATTGCGGCAATGACCCGTGGTGATGTGCAGTCTCGCGAGATGATGAAGTAGCGGTCTCGCGAGACCACTACATCATCACGGGTTATTGCCGCAAGGCATTACTGGGAACGGAGCGTCGCGAGGAGCATCGCTAAAGGCCTGGGCTGGTTCCGGGGGAAGGTCAGTATATAACAATTTTTTATTTTAATTCTTTTTTAACAGTGATATGGTGCCCACATTGCTATATACTATGTGGGCTGTGTTATATACTACGTGAGCTGTGTTACATTCTGCATGGGCTGTGTTATAAGCTGCATGGGCTGTGTTATATACTATGTCGCTGTGCTCTACACTACATGGGCTGTGCTATATACTACGTGGCTGTACAATATACTACGCGGCTGTGCTATATACTACGTGGCTGTGTTATATACTACATGGGCTGTGTTATATACTGCGTGGGCTGTGCTATATACTATGTGGGCTGTGCTATATACTATGTGGGCTGTGCTATATACTACATGGGCTGTGTTATATACTGCATGGGCTTTGTTATATACTGCGTGGGCTGTGCTATATACTACGTGGCTCTGCAATATACTACGTGGCTGGGCTATATACTACGTGGCTGCTATATACTATGTGGCTGTGCTATATACTACGTGGCTGTGCTATATGCTACGTAGCTGTACTATATGCTACGTAGCTGTGCTATATGCTATGTGGCTGTGCTATATACTACGTGGCTGTGCTATATACTATGTGGCTGTGCTATATACTACGTGGGCTGTGTTAAATGCTACGTGGGCTGCGAGACTCTTTCCCTAAGGGCCCTCAAAAACCTGCAGGTGGCCCTGGCTTCACTGATTGGACGCGGCCGGCCGCCAACAATCAGTGACAGGTGCAGTCCGGCCTCGAATTGGTGCGGGATTTGAACCACGCTTTGCTAATTGGTCGCACCCAGCCGGCCGAATGCTGTGTATTTATTGCATTATTCTGAAATCTTCATAAATAAACTACATACATATTCTAGAATACCCGATGTGATAGAATTGGGCCACCATCTAGTCTACTATACAATCGTCTAATTCTGTTTGTCTGTAACGGAAATTCTGCATCGCTGATTGGTCTCGCCAGCTGCCCGCGACCAATCAGCGATATTGGCGCAGTCCGCCCGCGAATTGGCACGGGATTTGAACTACGCTTCACTGATTGGTCGCGCCCGGCCAGCCACGACCAATCAGCAATATTGGCTCCAGATTTAAACCCCGCTGCGCTGATTGGTCGCTCCAAGCCGGCCGCGACCAATCAGTGATATTGGCACGGGATTTAAACACCGCTTCACTGATAATGTATATATTTTACCCAGTAAATCCTGTGTATTCATTGCATTATTCCTAAATCTTCATAAATAAACTACATACATATTCTAGAATACCTGATGCGTTAGAATCTGGCCACCATCTAGTCTATTATAACATTGTTAATTCTGTTGGCTAATGGGTAAATCGTCTTTTTATAAACTGTAAAAATTCATATAGAAACCTGTGCCGAGTCTGCCGACTCATGCTGTACCAATCTTCAGTTATTGATCTAGATGCGCCTATTTTGTGGTCTGCTGGCGTATAACAAGGTGAGATACTAACATTAGGGAGCACCCTGACTGGGTTCACCTTATTGCGGTAGAATGGCTTTTTTTGACTTTTTTTTAATCAAAATTTTGTCAATTAAGTACCCTTACGTAAGGGTACCGTCACACAGTGGCATTTTCATCGCTACGACGGCACGATTCGTGACGTTCTAGCGATATAGTTACGATCTCGCAGTGTCTGACACGCAGCAGCGATCAGGGACCCTGCTGAGAATCGTACGTCGTAGCAGATCGTTTGAAACTTTCTTTCGTCGCTGGATCTCCCGCTGTCATCGCTGGATCGTTGTGTGTGACAGCGATCCAGCGATGCGTTCGCTTGTAACCAGGGTAAACATCGGGTTACTAAGCGCAGGGCCGTGCTTAGTAACCCGATGTTTACCGTGGTTACCAGCGTAAAAGTAAAAAAAACAAACCGTACATACTCACCATCTGATGTCCGTCAGGTCCCTTGCCGTCCGCTTCCCGCTCTGACTGTCTGCCGGCCGGAAAGTGAGAGCAGATCACAGCGGTGATGTCACCGCTGCACTCTGCTCTCACTGTACGGCGGCACTCGATGGTTACCAGCGAACCTCGGCATCGTTGGTCGCTGGAGAGCGGTCTGTGTGACAGCTCCCCAGCGACCACACAACGACTTACCAACGATCACGGCCAGGTCGTATCGCAGGTCGTGATCGTTGGTAAATCGTATAGTGAGACGGTACCCTTATTCACATGTACAATTACTATTTATTTACTTACTGCAGGGTATTTGCTAATTGAACAAACCCCAGGATAAAAACAATTAGGTATAGTCTAAAGAAACGAAAATGCACTCCCATAAGATCAATAAGTCATATCTGGTTTATCTCTCCTGGATCTCATGGTACCTTTTGGTAGGTTCTTGGATCTCACACTTGATCTGGGTGTTTGGGCACCAAAGCAAAACATAACATTACATCCATCATCTGAAAGGCATCAAGCAGTGATAACGTGCTAATGTGATTTTATCAACAGGTATATTTAATGTTGCTTACATGTATTTCTGACACATAAGACCATGTCGTTGGCAATGTTTAAATTAAAACATGTATTTCAGTCTATATGGTCTGATATCTGTTTTACAACAGGAAAAGTATCTGTCACTGAAGCGCCCATGAAGCAAATTTTAACAAAACCACTCCATTATAGTGGCAAGCCTTAAAATGCAATATGAATGTGACATGCATACATTGCCAAGAAGCCCCACAAAAAAAGTTATGACTGTTGGTCACAACTAGGATGTTATTCATGAAAAAGGTGTGCCATCCCATTTTCATAAATTATAATGATGTACCATAATATTTTTAACTTAACATAAATATAGTTTGTTTCCTGATTATTTATATGATGCCCTCGTTGTTTTATAAATCTGTCATTCTTATCTATAAGGCATTTCTCACTAAAGAACAAGTAAATATATTGCTTTACTATTTGTATTTCAGGATTAAGACATCAGACTTCATGTGAATAGGAGATCATGCTTGATATTTTAATTCAGTTAAGCTCACTGTTGCACCCAGCTGTGATGGTAAAAAAAAGAGAACAGATGCACTGGTTGTACAGGCAGGGCCTGATGACCTTTTGTACAATTTTTCAATTGTATTGGTGCCATGACTGCAGCTGCATTTACTGGCAACATAGCAAAATCTCAACCAACTTGGCCTTCATATGAAACAGTAGGCTATAGGCATACAGTATCTCTACTTTTGTTACCGTTATTCTCTTAAACATTTTTAATAATATAAATATAGATGTTAAAAACACACATGAATATATCAATGTATCAATGTTGTAATATTACCATTTATTTTATGTATTATTATTAATAAAGACATATTAAGAATAGGGATGAGCAAATGTGCTAGGTGATACTCTGCTACTCGAGTATCACGGTGCCTGAATGTGCTTGTTACTCGGTAAGTAATGGGTGGTGCTCTATGTAAAACGTGAATCCCCGCCCAGCATCCTTGGCGCCTGTTACGCAGCCTATAAGCATGTGGGGATTGCCTGTGTGTCACTGTAATGCCATAGCCATCTTGGTTTTGGCATTACTATGATTAGCTGGCCGTGTGATATCGTCAGGGATTATAAAAGGACATGCGCACTGACGTCATTGCACAGCTCTGTAACACTTGTATTGGAGGGAAGGAGTGCTTGTCTAGACCTGTGTGCACAGTATAATGAATCAGAGTCCTGTAGTGTTGAAGCTGTTGCTGAAGCTGAGCCATCATACTAACAGCCCTTTTAAGGGCTAATCATTTGCTTTGTTGTTTGTATCACATAAAATCTGCATTTAGCCTAGGGAGGGAGAGAGAGTCACAGGAGCAGGGGGAGTGACATAATCCAGTTTGAAGACAGGGATTAGGCCTGAGAATTCCATTGGCAAATATATAGCTGCAGTTTTTTTGTGGGGACTGAAAAAATGTAATATATTTTGATTCAAGTATTACGTTCTTTGAGGTCTTTGTGTTATTTAACACATCCAAAAATCATTGAAACATTTTCCTGGGCTACATTTCTCAGCCATACGCTATTCCGCAATGTGTAGTACATTTCTGTGTTCTCTAAAACTGCTAAAAAAAACTTTTTAAAATGTTGTAGGCTTCCATTTGTCAGCCATACAATGTTATGTGTTCTGTGAACATTTCTGTAATCTCTAAAACTGAGGAAAAGCATTGAATCATTTTTATGGATTGAATTTGATTGTAAACCATTCACTTTTGCATTCATTCTGTTACATTACGGTGAAGTAAACCCTCAAAAACTTGCTTTGATTGCTGCAGGTGACTTTTTTTTTTTCTTTTATTAAAACTAAACTTGGCTTCAAGGGTCCTAGCAATTACAAAATGCGCAAGGCATGCATTAAGGGAAGTGGAAGTGATGATGATGGTGAAATAGATGCCGAGGACGTGGGGCAGACGCCTGTTGCTGAAGCACTAGAAACACGCCCATCCATGACACAAAAGATAATGTCCCACTTTGCAGGGAGACATGGTATACCACTTCTGAACCAGAGCAGTGCAAACAGGTGGTCAGTTGGAAGGCAGATAATGCTTCCAGCAGGCATGGCAGCACCACACAGTCTTCCACATGGTCCTGTCTCACCAGCCTAAAGTCTGTATCACCTAATCCTCACGCTGATCCTCCTTCCTTCCACCACATTGAGTCTCGGGAAACTAGTGATTCCACAATAGGACACTCCAAGGAGCTCTTAACAACATTATTTCTTGATTGTGGACTCTCAATCTGCATGCTTTAAGGAGGTACAGGAAGACATGCTGTTTTAGTGATGCACAAACCTTAGAGCAGCCACGGCCACAATAAAATAATGTTGGGGAATGGCAAATTTGAGATAAGGAGGAAGATCATGCCGCTAAGTTTTGTTGCTGTTAAGTCAGGAGGACCAGAATGCAGGGTTGGATGACGAAGTGCTGAGAGGAAGAGATTGGAAGCACCGAAACAGACAGGAAGAGGCAGTGGGGTGACCAGATTGATAAGGAATGATAAGATGGGCAACTGTTCCGCAGAGCACCGACACTCCAGAAATTCTCCATCAAAGGGTTAGGTGTTCCCCAGTCTGGGACTTTTCTGAAGAGAGTTCTGAGACAAACAAAATGGCCATTTGCAACCTATGCCATGCCAAGATCAACAAGGGCCTGAAAACGAAGAATCAAACCACAACCAGCATGATTAGGCACATGTCATCTAAGAACTCAACTTGGTTGGCTGAATGTCTGGTGTTGTGAATTCTGCTCTTGGGCTCCCTCCGGTGGTTGTAAGTGGTAGCGCTGCTGTCTCTGAATCGCAGCATTTATCAGGTGTGTTCACTTTGTGCAATTTTGACTGGGCTATTTAGTCTTGCTTCACCCTTTAGTCAGTGCCAGTTGTCCATTGTTCCTGGAGGATTCACATCTCTGCCTGGTCTCTCCTGCTTTGCAGTTCTTTTCAACAAAGATAAGTTCTGGCCTTGATTTTTTGCTGTCCACATGCTGTGGCCTTATTGTTCAGTTCTTTTCCATGTTTTTGTCTTGTCCAGCTTGGTCTGTATAAGGATTTGTTTAGCCAAGCTGGTATCTCTGGAGATGCAGATATACCCTCCATATCTTTAGTTAGCTGTGGAGTTTTTGTATTTTCTGTGGTGGATATTTTCTAGTATTTTAATACTGACCGCATAGTACTCTGTCCTATCCTTTCTATTTAGCTAGAAGTGGCCTCCTTTGCTAAATTCTGATTTCAGTCTGTGTTTGTTTTTTCCCTCTCCTCTCACAGTCAATATTTGTGGGGGGCTGTCTATCCTTTGGGGATTTTCTCTGAGGCAAGATAGCTTTCCCTTTTCTATCTCTAGGGGTAATTAGTCCTCTGGCTGTGTCGAGATGTCTAGGGAGCGCTAGGTACATTCCACGGCTACTTCTAGTTGCGGTGTTAGGTTCAGGGTCTGCGGTCAGTACAGGTTCCACCTTCTCCACAGTACGTCTCATGCTGCTCCTAGGCCACCAGATCATAACAGTACAACTGGCCAACAATGAGTTAACCGCATCTCAGAAGAAGGGAAGGAAAGTGCTGAGCCATTTTTTTTTCTGTAGTCTGTTGTGTTTTTTTTTCTCTTCCCTCTTTACCTCTGGGTGGCTCAGGAGTTCGGCGCTGGTATGGATGTTCAGGGATAGGCTTCTCGTGTGGATCAACTTGCTGCTAGAGTACAGGGTATTTCTGATTATATCGTTCAGACTACAGTTTTAGAACCTAGAATTCCAACTCCTGATTTGTTTTTTGGGGATAGGTCCAAATTTCTGAGCTTTAAAAATAACTGTAAACTATTTTTTGCTCTGAAACCCAGTTCCTCTGGTGACCCCATCCAGCAGGTTAAAATTGTTATATCTCTGCTGCGTGGTGACCCCCAGGATTGGGCATTTGCCCTGGAACCTGGGAATCCGGCGTTGCTTAATGTAGACACCTTTTTTCAGGCGCTTGGGTTATTGTATGACGAACCTAATTCAGTGGATCATGCTGAGAAGACCTTGTTGGCCCTGTCTCAGGGTCAAGAAGCGGCAGAATCATATTGCCAGAAGTTTAGAAAATGGTCTGTACTGACTAAATGGAATGAGGATGCCTTGGCGGCAATCTTCAGAAAGGGTCTTTCTGAATCCGTTAAAGATGTTATGGTGGGGTTCCCCACGCCTGCGGGTCTGAGTGATTCTATGTCTCTGGCCATTCAGATTGATCGGCGCTTGCGCGAGCGCAGAGTTGTGCACACTATGGCATTGTCTTCCGAGCGGAGTCCTGAGCCTATGCAGTGTGATAGGATTGTGTCTAGAGCTGAACGACAAGGATTCAGACGTCAGAATAGGTTGTGTTTTTACTGCGGCGATTCTGCTCATGTTATTTCTGATTGCCCTAAGCGTACCAAGAGAATCGCTAGTTCCATTACCATCAGTACTGTACAACCTAAATTTCTGTTATTTGTGACCCTGATCTGCTCATTATCGTCATTTTCTGTCATGGCATTTGTGGATTCAGGCGCCGCTCTAAACTTAATGTACTTAGAATTTGCCAGATGTTGTGGTTTCCCCTTGCAGCCTTTGCAGAGTCCTATTCCTTTGAGGGGCATTGATGCTACACCGTTGGCTAAAAATAAACCTCAGTTTTGGACACAGCTGACCATGTGCATGGCGCCAGCCCATCAGGAAGATTGTCGTTTTCTGGTGTTGCATAATTTGCATGATGCTATTGTGCTGGGTTTCCCATGGTTACAGGTGCATAATCCGGTATTAGATTGGAAATCTATGTTTGTGACTAGTTGGGGTTGTCAGGGGGTTCATGGTGACGTTCCTGTGATGTCAATTGCCTCTTCCCCCTCTTCTGAAATTCCTGAGTTTTTGTCAGATTTCCAGGATGTATTCAATGAGCCCAAGTCCAGTTCCCTTCCACCGCATAGGGACTGTGATTATGCTATGGACTTGATTCCAGGCTGTAAGTTCCCTAAGGGCCGACTTTTCAACCTGTCTGTGCCTGAACATGCCGCCATGCGGAGTTATGTTAAGGAGTCTTTGGAGAAGGGGCATATTCGGCCATCTTCTTCACCATTGGGAGCAGGTTTTTTTTTTGCTGCCAAAAAAGATGGCTCCTTGAGACCCTGTATTGATTATCGCCTCTTGAATAAGATCACGGTCAAATTCCAATACCCTTTGCCTTTGCTTTCTGATCTGTTTGCTAGGATTAAGGGGGCTAGTTGGTTTACTAAGATTGACCTTCGAGGGGCATATAATCTTGTTCGTATTAAGCAGGGTGACGAATGGAAAACTGCGTTTAATACGCCCAAAGGCCATTTTGAATACCTTGTGATGGCATTCGGACTCTCTAATGCTCCATCTGTGTTTCAGTCCTTCATGCATGATATATTTCGGAATTATCTTGATAAATTCATGATTGTATATTTGGATGATATTTTGATTTTTTAAGATGATTGGGAGTCTCATGTGAAACAAGTCAGGATGGTATTTCAGATCCTTCGTGATAATGCCTTGTTTATGAAGGGGTCTAAGTGCCTCTTTGGAGTACAGAAGATTTCTTTTTTGGGCTTCATTTTTTCTCCCTCATCTATAGAAATGGATCCGGTTAAGGTTCAGGCCATTCATGATTGGATCCAGCCCACATCTGTGAAGAGCCTTCAGAAATTTTTGGGCTTTGCTAATTTTTATCGCCGTTTCATTGCCAACTTCTCCAGTGTGGTTAAACCCCTGACTGATTTGACGAAGAAAGGCGCTGATGTGACGAATTGGTCCTCTGCGGCTGTTTCTGCCTTTCAGGAGCTTAAACGCCGATTTACTTCTGCCCCTGTGTTGCGTCAGCCGGATGTTTCTCTTCCTTTTCAGGTTGAGGTTGACGCTTCAGAGATTGGGGCAGGGGCCGTTTTGTCTCAGAGGAATTCTGATGGTTCCTTGATGAAACCGTGTGCCTTCTTTTCTTGAAAGTTTTCGCCTGCGGAACGCAATTATGATGTCGGCAATCGTGAGTTGTTGGCTATGAAGTGGGAATTTGAGGAGTGGCGACATTGGCTTGAGGGGGCCAAGCACCGTATTGTGGTCTTGACCGATCATAAGAATCTGATTTATCTCGAGTCTGCCAAATGGCTGAATCCTAGACAGGCCGATGGTCCCTGTTTTTCTCCCGTTTTGATTTTGTGGTCTCGTATCTTCCGGGTTCTAAGAATGTTAAGGCTGATACCCTCTCTAGGAGCTTTTTGCCTGATTCTCCTGGGGTCCTTCAGCCGGTCGGTATTCTGAAGGAAGGGGTGATTCTTTCTGCCATCTCCCCTGATTTACGACGGGTTCTTCAGAAATTTCAGGCTGATAAACCTGACCGCTGTCCAGTGGGGAAATTGTTTGTTTCTGACAGATGGACTAGTAAAGTGATTTCGGAGGTTCATTGTTCTGTGTTGGCTGGTCATCCTGGGATTTTTGGTACCAGAGATTTGGTTGGTAGGTCCTTTTGGTGGCCTTCTTTGTCACGAGATGTGCATTCTTTTGTGCAGTCCTGTGGGACTTGTGCGCGGGCCAAGCCTTGCTGTTCCCGCGCTAGTGGGTTGCTTTTGCCTTTGCCGGTCCCTGAGAGGCCTTGGACGCATATTTCTATGGATTTTATTTCGGATCTTCCGGTTTCCCAGAGGATGTCAGTTATCTGGGTGGTTTGTGACTAGTTTTCTAAGATGGTTCATTTGGTACCTTTGCCTAAGTTGCCTTCCTCTTCTGATTTGGTTCCGTTGTTTTTTTAGCATGTGGTTCGTTTGCATGGCATTCCGGAGAACATTGTGTCCGATAGAGGTTCCCAGTTTGTTTCTAGGTTTTGGTGGGCCTTTTGTGCTAGGCTGGGCATTGATTTGTCTTTTTCTTCTGCATTTCATCCTCAGACAAATGGCCAAACCGAGCGAACTAATCAGACTTTGGAAACTTATTTGAGATGCTTTGTGTCTGCTGATCAGGATGATTGGGTGGCTTTCTTGCCATTGGCCGAGTTTGCCCTTAATAATCGGGCTAGTTCTGCTACCTTGGTTTCACCCTTCTTTTGTAACTCTGGTTTTCATCCTCGTTTTTCTTCAGGGCAGGTTGAGCCTTCTGATTGTCCTGGGGTGGACTCTGTGGTTGACAGGTTGCAGCAAATTTGGGCTCAAGTTGTTGACAATTTGGTGTTGTCTCAGGAGGGGGCTCAGCGTTTTGCTAACCGTCGTCGGTGTGTTGGTTCCCGGCTTCGGGTTGGGGATTTGGTCTGGTTGTCTTCCCGTCATGTCCCTATGAAGGTTTCTTCCCCTAAGTTTAAGCCTCGGTTTATTGGCCCTTATAGGATTTCTGAGATTATCAATCCAGTGTCTTTTCGTTTGGCCCTTCCAGCCTCTTTTTCCATCCATAATGTTTTTCATAGATCTTTGTTGCGGAAATATGTGGTGCCCGTTGTTCCCTCTGTTGATCCTCCTGCCAAGGTGTTGATTGATGGGGAGTTGGAGTATGTGGTTGAGAAGATTTTGGATTCTCGTTTTTCAAGGCAGAGGCTTCAGTATCTTGTCAAATGGAAGGGTTATGGCCAGGAGGATAATTCTTGGGTTGTTGCCTCCGATGTTCATGCTGATGATTTGGTTCGTGCCTTTCATTTGGCTCATCTGGATCGGCCTGGGGGCTCTGGTGAGGGTTTGGTGACCCCTCCTCAAGGGGGGGTACTGTTGTGAATTCTGCTCTTGGGCTCCCTCCTTTGGTTGTAAGTGGTAGCGCTGCTGTCTCTGAATTGCAGCATTTATCAGGTGTGTTCACTTTTTGCAATTTTGACAGGGCTATTTAGTCTTGCTTCAACCTTTAGTCAGTGCCAGTTGTCCATTGTTCCTGGAGGATTCACATCTCTGCCTGGTCTCTCCTGCTCTGCAGTTCTTTTCAACAAAGATAAGTTCTGGACTTGATTTTTTGCTGTCCACATGCTGTGGCCTTATTGTTCAGTTCTTTTCCATGTTTTTGTCTTGTCCAGCTTGGTCTGTATAAGGATTTGTTTAGCCAAGCTGGTATCTCTGGAGATGCAGATATACCCTCCATATCTTTAGTTAGCTGTGGAGATTTTGTATTTTCTGTGGTGGATATTTTCTAGTGTTTTAATACGGACCGCATAGTACTCTGTCCTATCCTTTCTATTTAGCTAAAAGTGGCCTCCTTTGCTAATTTCTGATTTCAGTCTGTGTATGTTTTTTCCCTCTCCTCTCACAGTCAATATTTGTGGGGGGCTGTCTATCCTTTGGGGATTTTCTCTGAGGCAAGATAGTTTTCCCTTTTCTATCTCTAGGGATAATTAGTCCTCCGGCTGTGTCGAGATGTCTAGGGAGCGCTAGGAACATTCCATGGCTACTTCTAGTTGCGGTGTTAAGTTCAGGGTCTGCGGTCAGTACAGGTTCCACCTTCTCCAGAGTACGTCTCATGCTGCTCTTAGGCCACCAGATCATAACAGTACAACTGGCCAACAATGAGTTAACCGCATCTCAGAAGAAGGGAAGGAAAGTGCTGAGCCATTTCTTTTTCTGTAGTCTGTTGTGTTTTTTTTTTCTTCCCTCTTTACCTCTGGGTGGCTCAGGAGTTCGGCGCTGGTATGGATGTTCAGGGATTGGCTTCTCGTGTGGATCAACTTGCTGCTAGAGTACAGGGTATTTCCGATGATATCGTTCAGACTCCGGTTTTAGAGCCTAGAATTCCAACTCCTGATTTGTTTTTTGGGCATAGGTCCAAATTTCTGAGCTTTAAAAATAACTGTAAACTGTTTTTTTGCTCTGAAACCCCGTTCCTCTGGTGATCCAATCCAGCAGGTTAAAATTGTTATATCTCTGCTGCGTGGTGACCCCCAGGATTGGGCATTTGCCCTGGAACCTGGGAATCTGGCGTTGCTTAATGTAGACACCTTTTTTCAGGCACTTGGGTTATTGTATGATGAACCTAATTCAGTGGATCATGCTGAGAAGACCTTGTTGGCCCTGTGTCAGGGTCAAGAAGTGGCAGAATCATATTGCCAGAAATTTAGAAAATGGTCTGTACTGACTAAATGGAATGAGGATGCCTTGGCGGCACTCTTCAGAAAGGGTCTTTCTGAATCCGTTAAAGATGTTATGGTGGGGTTCCCCACGCCTGCTGGTCTGAGTGATTCTATGTCTCTGGCCATTCAGATTGATCGGCGCTTGCGCGATCGCAGAGTTGTGCACACTATGGCATTTTCTTCTGAGCGGAGTCCTGAGCCTATGCAGTGTGATAGGATGGTGTCTAGAGCTGAACGACAAGGATTCAGACGTCAGAATAGGTTGTGTTTTTACTGCGGCGATTCTGCTCATGTTATTTCTGATTGCCCTAAGCGTACCAAGAGAATCGCTAGTTCTTTTACCATCTGTACTGTACAACCTAAATTTCTGTTATCTGTGACTATGATCTGCTCATTATCGTCATTTTCTGTCATGGCATTTGTGGATTCAGGCGCCGCTCTAAACTTAATGGACTTAGAATTTGCCAGACGTTGTGGTTTCCCCTTGCAGCCTTTGCAGAGTCCTATTCCTTTGAGGGGCATTGATGCTACACCGTTGGCTAAAAATAAACCTCAGTTTTGGACACAGCTGACCATGTGCATGGCGCCAGCCCATCAGGAAGATTGTCGTTTTCTGGTGTAGCATAATTTGCATGATGCTATTGTGCTGGGTTTCCCATGGTTACAGGTGCATAATCCGGTATTAGATTGGAAATCTATGTCTGTGACTAGTTGGGGTTGTCAGGGGGTTCATGGTGACGTTCCTTTGATGTCAATTGCCTCCTCCCCCTCTTCTGAAATTCCTGAGTTTTTGTCAGATTTCCAGGATGTATTCAATGAGCCCAAGTCCAGTTCCCTTCCACCGCATAGGGACTGTGATTGTGCTATTGACTTGATTCCAGGCTGTAAGTTCCCTAAGGGCCGACTTTTCAACCTGTCTGTGCCAGAACATACCGCCATGCGGAGCTATGTTAAGGAGTCCTTGGAGAAGGGGCATATTTGGCCATCTTCTTCACCATTGGGAGCAGGTTTTTTTTTTGTTGCCAAAAAAGATGGCTCCTTGAGACCCTGTATTGATTATCGCCTCTTGAATAAGATCACGGTCAAATTCCAATACCCTTTGCCTTTGCTTTCTGATCTGTTTGCTAGGATTAAGGGGGCTAGTTGGTTTACTAAGATTGACCTTCGAGGGGCATATAATCTTGTTCGTATTAAGCAGGGTGACGAATGGAAAACTGCGTTTAATACGCCCGAAGGCCATTTTGAATACCTTGTGATGCCATTCAGACTCTCTAATGCTCCATCTCTGTTTCAGTCCTTCATGCATGATATATTTCGGAATTATCTTGATAAATTCATGATTGTATATTTGGATGATATTTTGATTTTTTCAGATGATTGGGAGTCTCATGTGAAACAAGTCAGGATGGTATTTCAGATCCTTCGTGATAATGCCTTGTTTGTGAAGGGGTCTAAGTGCCTCTTTGGAGTACAGAAGATTTCTTTTTTGGGCTTCATTTTTTCTCCCTCATCTATAGAAATGGATCCGGTTAAGGTTCAGGCCATTCATGGTTGGATCCAGCCCACATCCGTGAAGAGCCTTCAGAAATTTTTGGGCTTTGCTAATTTTTATCGCCGTTTCATTGCCAACTTCTCCAGTGTGGTTAAACCCCTGACCGATTTGACGAAGAAAGGCGCTGATGTGGCGAATTGGTCCTCTGCGGCTATTTCTGCCATTCAGGAGCTTAAACGTAGATTTACTTCTGCCCCTGTGTTGCGTCAGCCGGATGTTTCTCTTCCTTTTCAGGTTGAGGTTGACGCTTCTGAGATTGGGGCAGGGGCCGTTTTGTCTCAGAGGAATTCTGATGGTTCCTTGATGAAACCGTGTGCCTTCTTTTCTCGAAAGTTTTCGCCTGCGGAACGCAATTATGATGTTGGCTATCGTGAGTTGTTGGCTATGAAGTGGGCATTTGAGGAGTGGCGACATTGGCTTGAGGGGGCCAAGCACCATATTGTGGTCTTGACCGATCTTAAGAATCTGATTTATCTCGAGTCTGCCAAACGGCTGAATCCTAGACAGGCCCGATGGTCCCTGTTTTTCTCCCGTTTTGATTTTGTGGTCTCGTATCTTCCGGGTTCTAAGAATGTTAAGGCTGATGCCCTCTCTAGGAGCTTTTTGCCTGATTCTCCTGGGGTCCTTGAGCCGGTCGGTATTCTGAAGGAAGGGGTGATTCTTTCTGCCATCTCCCCTGATTTACGACAGGTTCTTCAGGAAATTCAGGCTGATAAACCTGACCGCTGTCCAGTGGGGAAATTGTTTGTTCCTGACAGATGGACTAGTAAAGTGATTTCGGAGGTTCACTGTTCTGTGTTAGCTGGTCATCCTGGGATTTTTGGTACCAGAGATTTGGTTGGTAGGTCCTTTTGGTGGCCTTCTTTGTCACGGGATGTGCATTCTTTTGTGCAGTCCTGTGGGACTTGTGCGCGGGCCAAGCCTTGCTGTTCCCGCGCTAGTGGGTTGCTTTTGCCTTTGCCGGTCCCTGAGAGGCCTTGGACGCATATTTCTATGGATTTTATTTCGGATCTTCCGGTTTCCCAGAGGATGTCAGTTATCTGGGTGGTTTGTGACCGGTTTTCTAAGATGGTTCATTTGGTACCTTTGCCTAAGTTGCCTTCCTCTTCTGATTTGGTTCCGTTGTTTTTTTAGCATGTGGTTCGTTTGCATGGCATTCCGGAGAATATTGTGTCCGATAGAGGTTCCCAGTTTGTTTCTAGGTTTTGGCGGGCCTTTTGTGCTAGGCTGGGCATTGATTTGTCTTTTTCTTCCGCATTTCATCCTCAGACAAATGGCCAAACCGAGCGAACTAATCAGACTTTGGAAACTTATTTGAGATGCTTTGTGTCTGCTGATCAGGATGATTGGGTGGCTTTCTTGCCATTGGCCGAGTTTGCCCTTAATAATCGGGCTAGTTCTGCTACCTTGGTTTCATCCTTCTTTTGTAACTCTGGTTTTCATCCTCGTTTTTCTTCGGGGCAGGTTGAGCCTTCTGATTGTCCTGGGGTGGACTCTGTGGTTGACAGGTTGCAGCAAATTTGGGCTCAAGTTGTTGACAATTTGGTGTTGTCTCAGGAGGGGTCTCAGCGTTTTGCTAACCGTCGTCGGTGTGTTGGTTCCCGGCTTCGGGTTGGGGATTTGGTCTGGTTGTCTTCCCGTCATGTCCCTATGAAGGTTTCTTCCCCTAAGTTTAAGCCTCGGTTTATTGGCCCTTATAGGATTTCTGAGATTATCAATCCAGTGTCTTTTCGTTTGGACCTTCCAGCCCTTTTCCATCCATAATGTTTTTCATAGATCTTTGTTGCGGAAATATGTGGTGCCCGTTGTTCCCTCTGTTGATCCTCCTGCCCCGGTGTTGATTGATGGGGAGTTGGAGTATGTGGTTGAGAAGATTTTGGATTCTCGTTTTTCGAGGCGGAAGCTTCAGTATCTTGTCAAATGGAAGGGTTATGGCCAGGAGGATAATTCTTGGGTTGTTGCCTCCGACGTTCATGCTGATGATTTGGTTCGTGCCTTTCATTTGGCTCATCCAGATTGGCCTGGGGGCTCTGGTGAGGGTTCGGTGACCCCTCCTCAAGGGGGGGGTACTGCTGTGAATTCTGCTCTTGGGCTCCTGTTGTGAATTTGGATTCTGGGCTCCCCCGGTGGCTACTGGTGGAATTGAACTGGTGTCTTCATCTTCTCTGTTCACCTGTTCCCATCAAGATGTGGGAGTCGCTATATAACCTTGCTGCTTTGTTAGTTGCTTGCCGGTCAACAATGTTATCAGAAGCCTCTCTGTGCTTGTTCCTGCTCCTAGACAACTACTAGATAAGTTGGACTCTTGTCCATGTTTGTTTTTGCATTTTTGTTCCAGTTCACAGCTGTAGTTTCTTTACTGTGTCTGGAAAGCTCTTGTGAACAGGAATTGCCACTCTGGTGTTATGAGTTAATGCCAGAGTTTTAAAGTAATTTCTGGATGGTGTTTTGATAGGGTTTTCAGCTGGCCATGAAAGTGTTCTTTCTGTCTTCTGCTATGTAGTAAGTGGACCTCAAATTTGCTAAACCTATTTTCATACTACGTTTTGTTATTTCATCTTAATTCACCGCCAATACATGTGGGGGGCCTCTGTCTCCTTTCGGGGTATTTCTCTAGAGGTGAGCTAGGACTTATTTTCCTCTGCTAGCATTATTTAGTCCTCCGGCTGGTGCTGGGCATCTAGAATCAACGTAGGCATGCTACCCGGCCACTGCTAGTTGTGTGTTAGGTTTAGTTCATGGCCAGCTCAGTTCCCATCTTCCAAGAGCTAGTTCCCATATATGCTGATGCTATGTTCTCTTGCCATTGAGATCATGACAGTTTGACCGGCCCACAAAGTGTTAATTGTTTGGGCTGAAGCAGGAGATAGAGAAGTGTTTAAGGGAAATTTTTTTTTTTTTTTTTTCTTTTTTTCCCTTCAGAGTTTTGCTGTCTAGCCCTTAATTGCTGTCTAGCTGCTTCTTACCTCCTCTTAACCCTTGAATGGCTCTGTGTCCACCTGTTTGTAATGGATCTTCAGAGTGTAACTGCAGGTTTGAATAATCTCGCCACGAAGGTACAAAATTTGCAAGATTTTGTTTGTCATGCACCTGTATCTGAGCCGAGAATTCCTTTGCCGGAATTTTTCCCGGGGAATAGATCTGGGTTTCAGAATTTTCGAAATAATTGCAAATTATTTTTGTCCTTGAAATCTCGCTCTGCCGGAGACCCTGCACAGCAGGTCAGGATTGTGATTTCCTTGCTCCGGGGCGACCCTCAAGACTGGGCTTTTTCATTGACACCAGGGGATCCTGCGTTGCTCAATGTGGATGCGTTTTTTCTGGCCTTGGGGTTGCTTTATGACGAACCTCATTTGGAGCTTCAGGCAGAAAAAACTTTGATGTCCCTATCTCAGGGGCAAGATGAAGCGGAAATTTACTGCCAAAGATTCCGTAAATGGTCTGTGCTTACTCAGTGGAATGAGTGCGCCCTGGCGGCGACTTTCAGAGAGGGTCTCTCTGATGCCATTAAGGATGTTATGGTGGGGTTCCCTGTGCCTGCGGGTCTGAATGAGTCCATGACAATGGCTATTCAGATCGATAGGCGTTTGCGGGAGCGCAAACCAGTGCACCATCTGGCGGTGTCCACTGAGAAGTCGCCAGAGAGTATGCAGTGTGATAGAATTCTGTCCCGAAGCGAGCGGCAGAATTTTAGACGGAAAAATGGGTTGTGTTTCTATTGTGGTGATTCTACTCATGTTATATCAGCATGCTCTAAACGCACTAAAAAGCTTGGTAAATCTGTTTCCATTTGCACCTCACCGTCTAAGTTTATTCTATCTGTGACCCTGATTTGCTCTTTGTCATCTATTACCACGGACGCCTATGTCGACTCTGGCGCCGCTTTGAGTCTTATGGATTGGTCCTTTGCCAAACGCTGTGGGTATGATTTAGAGCCTTTGGAGACTCCTATTCCTCTGAAGGGGATTGACTCCACCCCATTGGCTAATAATAAACCACAATACTGGACACAAGTAACTATGCGTATTAATCCGGATCACCAGGAGATTATTCGCTTTCTGGTGCTGTATAATCTACATGATGATTTGGTGCTAGGATTGCCTTGGCTGCAATCTCACAACCCAGTCCTCGACTGGAGAGCTATGTCTGTGTTGAGCTGGGGATGTAAGGGGGCTCATGGGGATGTACCTGTGGTTTCCATTTCATCATCTATTCCCTCTGAAATTCCTGAGTTCCTGTCTGACTATCGTGACGTCTTTGAAGAATCCAAGCTTGGTTCGTTACCTCCGCACCGAGAGTGCGATTGTGCCATAGATTTAATCCCGGGTAGTAAATACCCAAAGGGTCGTTTATTTAATCTGTCTGTGCCTGAACATGCTGCTATGCGAGAATATATAAAGGAGTCCTTGGAAAAGGGACATATTCGTCCATCGTCATCTCCCTTAGGAGCCGGTTTTTTCTTTGTGTCAAAAAAAGACGGCTCTTTGAGACCATGTATTGATTATCGGCTTTTGAATAAAATCACTGTTAAATATCAATACCCATTGCCGTTGCTGACTGATTTGTTTGCTCGCATAAAGGGGGCCAAGTGGTTCTCTAAGATTGACCTTCGTGGGGCGTATAATTTGGTGCGAATCAGGCAGGGGGATGAGTGGAAAACCGCATTTAATACGCCCGAGGGCCACTTTGAGTATTTAGTGATGCCTTTTGGTCTTTCAAATGCTCCGTCAGTTTTCCAGTCCTTTATGCATGATATTTTTCGCGATTATTTGGATAAATTTATGATTGTGTATCTGGATGATATTCTGATTTTTTCGGATGACTGGGACTCTCATGTCCAGCAAGTCAGGAGGGTTTTTCAGGTTTTGCGGTCTAATTCTTTGTGTGTGAAGGGTTCTAAGTGTGTTTTTGGGGTACAGAGGATTTCCTTTTTGGGATATATTTTTTCCCCCTCTTCCATTGAAATGGATCCTGTCAAGGTTCAAGCTATTTGTGATTGGACGCAGCCCTCTTCTCTTAAGAGTCTTCAGAAATTTTTGGGCTTTGCTAACTTTTATCGTCGATTTATTGCTGGTTTTTCGGATATTGCTAAGCCATTGACCGATTTGACTAAGAAGGGTGCTGATGTTGCTGATTGGTCCCCTGATGCTGTGGAGGCCTTTCGGGAGCTTAAGCGCCGTTTTTCCTCTGCCCCTGTGTTGCGTCAGCCTGATGTTGCTCTACCTTTTCAGGTTGAGGTCGACGCTTCTGAGATCGGAGCTGGGGCAGTGTTGTCGCAGAAAAGTTCTGACTGCTCCGTGATGAGGCCTTGTGCCTTCTTTTCCCGTAAATTTTCGCCCGCTGAGCGGAATTATGATGTTGGGAATCGGGAGCTTTTGGCCATGAAGTGGGCTTTTGAGGAGTGGCGCCATTGGCTTGAGGGGGCCAGACATCAGGTGGTGGTATTGACGGACCACAAAAATTTGATTTATCTTGAGACCGCCAGGCGCCTGAATCCTAGACAGGCGCGCTGGTCATTATTTTTCTCTCGGTTTAATTTTGTGGTGTCATACCTACCGGGTTCTAAGAATGTTAAGGCGGATGCCCTTTCTAGGAGTTTTGAGCCTGACTCGCCTGGTAACTCTGAGCCCACAGGTATCCTTAAGGATGGAGTGGTATTGTCAGCCGTTTCTCCAGACCTGCGGCGGGCCTTGCAGGAGTTTCAGGCGGATAGACCTGATCGTTGCCCACCTGATAAACTGTTTGTTCCTGATGATTGGACCAGTAGAGTAATCTCTGAGGTTCATTCTTCTGCGTTGGCAGGTCATCCTGGCATTTTTGGTACCAGGGATTTGGTGGCAAGGTCCTTCTGGTGGCCTTCCCTGTCACGAGATGTGCGAGGCTTTGTGCAGTCTTGTGACGTTTGTGCTCGGGCCAAGCCTTGTTGTTCTCGGGCTAGTGGATTATTGTTGCCCTTGCCTATTCCTAAGAGGCCTTGGACGCACATCTCGATGGATTTTATTTCAGATCTGCCTGTTTCTCAGAAGATGTCTGTCATCTGGGTGGTGTGTGACCGTTTCTCTAAGATGGTCCATTTGGTTCCTCTGCCCAAGTTGCCTTCTTCTTCCGAGTTGGTTCCTCTGTTTTTTCAAAATGTTGTTCGTTTGCATGGTATTCCTGAGAATATCGTTTCTGACAGAGGGACTCAATTCGTGTCTAGATTTTGGCGGGCATTCTGTGCTAGGATGGGCATAGATTTATCTTTTTCGTCCGCTTTCCATCCTCAGACGAATGGCCAGACCGAGCGGATTAATCAGACCCTGGAGACATATCTGAGGTGTTTTGTGTCTGCTGACCAGGATGATTGGGTTGCTTTTTTGCCATTGGCGGAGTTCGCTCTCAATAATCGGGCCAGCTCTGCCACTTTGGTGTCCCCGTTTTTCTGTAATTCGGGGTTTCATCCTCGATTTTCCTCTGGTCAGGTGGAATCTTCGGATTGTCCTGGAGTGGATGCTGTGGTGGAGAGATTGCATCAGATCTGGGGGCAGGTGGTGGACAATTTGAGGTTGTCCCAGGAGAAGACTCAGCTTTTTGCCAACCGCCACCGTCGTGTTGGTCCTCGGCTTTGTGTTGGGGATTTGGTGTGGTTGTCTTCTCGTTTTGTCCCTATGAGGGTCTCTTCTCCTAAGTTTAAGCCTCGGTTCATCGGCCCGTATAAGATATTGGAGATTCTTAACCCTGTTTCCTTCCGTTTGGACCTCCCTGCATCCTTTTCTATTCATAACGTTTTTCATCGGTCATTATTGCGCAGGTATGAGGTACCGGTTGTGCCTTCCGTTGAGCCTCCTGCTCCGGTGTTGGTTGAGGGTGAGTTGGAGTACGTTGTGGAGAAAATCT
Organism: Ranitomeya variabilis; assembly: GCF_051348905.1. Classification (NCBI taxonomy): domain Eukaryota; kingdom Metazoa; phylum Chordata; class Amphibia; order Anura; family Dendrobatidae; genus Ranitomeya; species Ranitomeya variabilis. The sequence goes on from NC_135233.1 coordinate 652,618,313, forward strand.
TAGACTCTCGTGTTTCCAGACGGAGACTCCAGTATCTGGTCAAGTGGAAAAGATATGGCCAGGAGGATAATTCTTGGGTGAATGCATCTGATGTTCATGCCTCTGATCTGGTTCGTGCCTTTCATAGGGCCCATCCTGATCGCCCTGGTGGTTCTGGTGAGGGTTCGGTGCCCCCTCCTTGAGGGGGGGGTACTGTTGTGAATTTGGATTCTGGGCTCCCCCGGTGGCTACTGGTGGAATTGAACTGGTGTCTTCATCTTCTCTGTTCACCTGTTCCCATCAAGATGTGGGAGTCGCTATATAACCTTGCTGCTTTGTTAGTTGCTTGCCGGTCAACAATGTTATCAGAAGCCTCTCTGTGCTTGTTCCTGCTCCTAGACAACTACTAGATAAGTTGGACTCTTGTCCATGTTTGTTTTTGCATTTTTGTTCCAGTTCACAGCTGTAGTTTCTTTACTGTGTCTGGAAAGCTCTTGTGAACAGGAATTGCCACTCTGGTGTTATGAGTTAATGCCAGAGTTTTAAAGTAATTTCTGGATGGTGTTTTGATAGGGTTTTCAGCTGGCCATGAAAGTGTTCTTTCTGTCTTCTGCTATGTAGTAAGTGGACCTCAAATTTGCTAAACCTATTTTCATACTACGTTTTGTTATTTCATCTTAATTCACCGCCAATACATGTGGGGGGCCTCTGTCTCCTTTCGGGGTATTTCTCTAGAGGTGAGCTAGGACTTATTTTCCTCTGCTAGCATTATTTAGTCCTCCGGCTGGTGCTGGGCATCTAGAATCAACGTAGGCATGCTACCCGGCCACTGCTAGTTGTGTGTTAGGTTTAGTTCATGGCCAGCTCAGTTCCCATCTTCCAAGAGCTAGTTCCCATATATGCTGATGCTATGTTCTCTTGCCATTGAGATCATGACAGGCTCCCTCCGGTGGTTGTAAGTGGTAGCGCTGCTGTCTCTGAATCGCAGCATTTATCAGGTGTGTTCACGTTTTGCAATTTTGACTGGGCTATTTAGTCTTGCTTCACCCTTTAGTCAGTGCCAGTTGTCCATTGTTCCTGGAGGATTCACATCTCTGCCTGGTCTCTCCTGCTTTGCAGTTCTTTTCAACAAAGATAAGTTCTGGCCTTGATTTTTTGCTGTCCACATGCTGTGGCCTTATTGTTCAGTTCTTTTCCATGTTTTTGTCTTGTCCAGCTTGGTCTGTATAAGGATTTGTTTAGCCAAGCTGGTATCTCTGGAGATGCAGATATACCCTCCATATCTTTAGTTAGCTGTGGAGATTTTGTATTTTCTGTGGTGGATATTTTCTAGTGTTTTAATACTGACCGCATAGTACTCTGTCCTATCCTTTCTATTTAGCTAAAAGTGGCCTCCTTTGCTAATTTCTGATTTCAGTCTGTGTATGTTTTTTCCCTCTCCTCTCACAGTCAATATTTGTGGGGGGGCTGTCTATCCTTTGGGGATTTTCTCTGAGGCAAGATAGTTTTCCCTTTTCTATCTCTAGGGATAATTAGTCCTCCAGCTGTGTCGAGATGTCTAGGGAGCGCTAGGTACATTCCACGGCTACTTCTAGTTGCGGTGTTAAGTTCAGGGTCTGCGGTCAGTACAGGTTCCACCTTCTCCAGAGTACGTCTCATGCTGCTCTAAGGCCACCAGATCATAACAGAAATGATGGGGAAGTGGGAGCCATGTTTTCTTTAGCCTAATAGTGGACTTATGGCTTGAGATCCTGTCCCTAACATGTTGTGTGGTCTCGCCTACGTAAGCGAGGCCACAAGGGCATTTTACCAGATAGACTACAAAGTTAGAGTCGCATGTGTGGAATCCCTTAATTCCAAATGTCTTGCCAGTATGTGGATGTATAATGTCGCTAGACTTGATCACATTAGCACAGCAACCACATCCTAAACAAGGAAACGTGCCTGTCCTTTGGGAACCCAGAAATTGCTGTTTGGGTTGTCTGGTGAAACTGCCAACATCCGCCCTTACCAAGTAATCTCTGATATTCCTAGGCCTATGCTTACACATCAAGGTAGGAGATTGGAAAGGGAATATTTGTGGGTAGGCCTCGGACAGGAGGGGCCAATGTTTATTGATCACTTTGTAAACCATGGGCATGATGGGGTGATGGGTATGCATAAAAGAGACCCTGTCATTTTTGGGGGTTCGGTTCACTCAAGGAGAGTGTTGCAGAATTCTCAGTTTTTCTTTTTGAAGTATATTAGCTGAACTTCTGGGACATGTCATCCAATCGGGTCTCAATCAAATTGGGATCTGAGACTATGTTAGTGACCCTGTGATATTGTGATCATGGTAAACTGTTTCTGGTGGATCTGGGGAGACAGCTTGTGTATAGGAGTAAATTATTGGAATCCGTTGGCTTTACAAAAATGTCTGTATCCAGACTGCCAAGCCCATTTTTGATCACAAGAGTATCAAGAAATGGAATTTTCAGGGTATCACAGTTGGGTACAAACTGTAATTCAGGTCTAAGGGTACCGTCACACAGTGAAATTTCCATCGCTGCGACGGCACGATTCGTGACGTCGCAGCGTCGTATGAATATCGCTCCAGCGTCGTAGACTGCGGTCACACTTTGCAATCACGGCGCTGGAGCGATGCCGAAGTTCCCGGGTAACCAGGGTAAACATCGGGTTACTAAGCGCAGGGCCGCGCTTAGTAACCCGATGTTTACCCTGGTTACCAGCGTTAACGTAAAAAAAACAAACAGTACATACTTACATTCCGGTGTCTGTCCCCGGCGTTCTGCTTCTCTCCACTGTGTAAGCGCCATAGCCGGAAAGCAGAGCGGTGACGTCACCGCGTCACCGCTGTGCTCGCTTTCCGGCTGGCAGGCGCTCACAGTGCAGAGAAGCTGAGACGCCGGGGACAGACACCGGAATGTAAGTATGTACTGTTTGGTTTTTTTACGTTTACGCTTGTAACCAGGGTAAACATCGGGTTACTAAGCGCGGCCCTGTGCTTAGTTACCCGATGTTTACCCTGGTTACAAGCAAACACATCGCTGGATCGCTGTCACACACAACGGTCCAGCGATGTCAGCGGGTGATCAAGCGACGAAAGAAAGTTCCAAACGATCTGCTACGACGTACGATTCTCAGCAGGGTCCCTGATCGCTGCTGCGTGTCAGACACTGCGATATCGTAACGATATCGCTAGAACGTCACGAATCGTACCGTCGTAGCGATGGAAATTTCACTGTGTGACGGTACCCTAACCCTGTTAATTTGGGATATGAAGAGAGAGAAGGTTTCTGCTGGTCCGTCCCATAGACAGAAGACGTCGTCTATGTAGCAGAGCCAGCATTTTGAATGTGTTTGAAAAAAGGGGTTACCATAAATGTGGTTCTTCTCAAAAGTGTCCATGTACAGATTGGCATAGGCCGGCACCATATTTGACCCCATGGCTGTCCCACACATTTGTAGGTAGAACTGGTCGCCAAAGAGGAAGTAGTTTTCCTCCAGGACTAGGGACAGGAGTTCCAGGATAAATTGTTGTGACTGAGAGCTAAGGTTAGAAGTCAATAGGACATTACTTACCGCCTACACACCCAAATCATGTTTGATTGAGGTGTAGAGGCTTTTGACATCCAGAGTAGTCAGAAGACACTGTGTTGAAATAGTGGAAAATTGTTTAATTGTCCTTATGAAATGGCCGGTGTCTAAGATGAAAGATCTGGTGTTTTTGACTAATGGAGTTAGGTATTTTTCAAGAAAGATGGATAGTGGGGATAAAATAGAGTCTGTGGACCCCACTGTGGGGCGACCTGGGGGATTGGTTAGGGACTTATGAATTTTGGGAAGAAGGTAGAATACTGGTATTACTGGATGTGGATTTAATAAAAAGGTAGCCGTTTTCTGATCAATACAGTTAAGGGTCATGTATTTCAGGAGTACTGTGTCAATCTTCTTTTTGATCTTTGGTGTGGGGTCATGTGCAATTTTTTTATATGTAGAGGTGTCTGAAAGTTGGTTATTAATTTCCCTCACATAGTCGCTAGAGTTCATAATGACTATGGCCCCACCATTATCTGCTGGTTTGATTGTTGTTTTTATTATTCCTTAGAGATTCAATGGCCTGTTTTTCTAGAGGTGTTATATTGTTTTTGTGGGAAAATGGCCCTTCTGGTGCCGTGTGAGGATGTCTTGTATATCCCTGTGGATCAGATCGATACATGTTTCGGTTGCATGATAAGTGTGAGGTGGATTACAGCCATTTAGGCTGTGTCATGATGTGACCAAAGTGGTGTGACACGACCTCACAATTGGTCGGCCACCAGACGGCACAACATGCCAGGGGACACCAGGGAAACTTTAACAACAGTGGGCCCTCTCGTTAGGTAATGAGGAATGGACACCTCCTGCACTTACCTGAGGATGTGCCCTGCTCTTTCCAACATCCCTATATGTGTTCTTTCAACCCGTCGCTGACTAGGACACCTAAACCCTCACTTGCCCTGCTCCTATCCCTAAGTGGGGAATTGGCAAGTGAGAACACTGGTCCCGCCACTGCACTAAGACAACACAAGGTAAGGTAAGACAGACACTGAAAGGGGCAGGGTATTAAAAATACCACACTTAGCTTTCTGCTGTAAAGCACCACACAGCAAGGTAACGAAACCAGATAAACCGAACACAGCTGTAGAACCACTGCTCCCAGAAAGCTCCTTCTCTCAGCAAGGTCGCTGCAGAATGAACTAACACCGACAGTCAGCTGATGCATCAGGTGACCTCTTGAAGAATGGTGGGAGTGGTCACCACCCACATCAGCTGACCCAGCAGCAATGCAATTACGCCTGCTGGCCACCTGGAAAAAACTGCATTAACCCCTGATAGCCTGAAAGGAAAAAAGTTTTAATTTGAGAGGCCAAATCTGCCACAAATCCAAAAATGGATTGTGACAGGCTGGTAGACATGGAGGATTTCCATCGACTCATGGCTGCAGCCGTCTGGCAGTACTAGGTCCCCAGATGCCACTTTCTTCCAGTGTGGCTTCCACGCCTTGTACCAGCACATGTCCAGGAACATCACTCATCCCTTACCAATGCACTTACTGGCATTGTCCACTTAACGACTGACATGTGGATAAGCGCTTGTGGCCAAGGATGCTTCATTTTCCTGATGACACATTGGATGAACATTGTGGAGACTTGGGTCGAGTGACACCCTGGCATGGCGCATGTGCTCCCAACACAGAGGATTGCTGGCCTTACTTCTGTCAGAGTTTCCTCCACCTCCTACAGCAGTTCCTGCACCCCCTCTTCTCCTCCTCATCCTCCATTTCCGATGTGGTATCTCAAAGCATGTCATCCACATCAGCCAAAGCTGGAAGCTCTGCCTCAGTGAAGCGGAAAATAGGTTCTGCTGAAGCAAATTTGTCTAGAAGACAAACCACACACCGAGGCAGAGTTCCTTAAAGGAATAAGACCAGACCGATCTGTGGTTTTTGCTGCTGAACCTCCAACCAGGCATGGCCTGTGAAGCTTGACAAGCTCACACAAATACCATGCTTGGCACATGTGCTTAACTTGGTGGTTAAGAGGTTTCTGAAAACATATCCAGTTTTGCCAGAGCTTCTAGTCAAGGCACGCCACGTCAGCACTAATTTCAGCTATGGCAGTGCTGGAGCAGCTCATGCAACTGCCAGGTCAAAGACTGGTGTGTGATGTAACCATGTGCTAGAACTCCACACTGCAAATGATGGCGAGGCTTTGTGAGCAGAAGAGACCAGTGATTGAGTACCAGCTCCAACTGGACCATTGAGATTCTGGTCAGACTCCACACATAACTGAAGAGTGGGCATGGATGTCTGACATTTGTGCAGTTCTCCAAGACCAAAGATGGTGAGCAGTGATGACACCATAGTCAGCACAACTATCCTGCTTCTGTGCCTACTTAAACTGTCACTGCTCACAATTAAACATGAAGCTTTGCATGTGGAGCAGGTGGGGGTGGAGGAAGACATATGACAGAGAGATTGTAACCAGCCCAGCCTCATCTCATCTGCTCATCAAAGAAAGGGTAACAATGAGGAGGTGGAAGCTGAGGAGAAAGAAGAGCAGGAACAGGAGCTGGTGGCTAGCACACAGAGGATAGTATCCACACAACCTTCAGCCCCTCTCTCCTATGTGGATGGACTGAGAATGAGGAGGAAGAGAGGGAGGAGATGGAGATTTGTCATCATGGTGGAGACAGGGAAGTGTTGGCTCTATGGAGCTTGGTACATATGGCCAACTTTATATAAAGCTGCCTTTCCCATGACCCTCACGTTACATTCATCTTAGACCCAAAAAAGTACTGTTGTTCCGTTTGCTAGATCCGTGCTACAAAGAGAATTTTGCATATCTTCTTGGAGGTAGAGAGGTATTCTAAAATGGTGCTATACCAGAAGGCCATTGTGGAAAATATTCCCATCAGACAACACTAGTGGCAGGGAGCAGGCTTCCTTGCCCAACCAAAGAAAGGCCAGGTAAACACACAGCAGAGGCAGGGGTAACTGTCAAAGGCGTGAGACAATTTCATGACACCAGCCCATTGCTAATGCCCTGATGGGTATTTTGACAAGGAGGGAAAGGTTTTAAAGATTGCCAAGCAGTACCTCACCAACCAAACCAGTGTATTCCCTAGTTTCTCTGCAACTTTCAACTATTGGGTCTCAAAGCTGGACAACAGGCATGAGCTGTCCCTCTAAGCTTTAGAGGTGTTGTGCTGACCTGCCACTAGCATCTTGTCTGAGCGGGCTTTTAGTGCCGCTGAGGGGGTGCTAACCTACAGGTGCTTTCGTCTGTCATTGGAGAATGCAGACAGGTTCATTCCCATAAAAATGAACAAAGCCTGGATTAGCCCACAATTTTCCACACCACCAGATGACAGCAGCACACAAATTCTTTGTAATATTTAATATTTTAATGAGGCCTGCCAGTTGTTGCCTTTCAGGGGTCTATGGATAACCCTGCTGATAATTTCTGCTTGGCTTTGCACTTTCTGTGCAGCCTTTGTGACTGCATAAGTACATCAACTACACTTTCAAAACATTTTCATTCAACATTTTTGATGGATTCAATAACTCATCAATACAGTCTAACACAGTTATTGTTACATTATGATGGTATGTAAAACTTACAAAAAGCATAGAAAAATAGTTCAGGATTAGATTACTCATCCATACAGTATTACATGCTCTGTCACATTTTGGTGGTATATAACAATAGAACAAAGGATTTGAACATTTTGTTTGTTTCTTCACATTTCTTACCCATAAGTTTAAGAAGTTTCCTGGGTAACATTTCTCAGCCATACAGTATTACGTGTTATTGGGTACATTTTGTTGGTATATAACCCTCAAAAAACTTGTTCAAAATGTTATTGTTATAATAATGATCACCCATAGACTATTCCGTGGTCTAGAGTACATTTACTTGATATATAACCCTCAAAAAACTTCATAATTTATTGGTCTTATATTGCTCATCCATAGGGTATTACATGTTGTTATGTAAATAATGTTGCTATATAAGCGTCAAAAATGTTCTTGGGTAGATTTCAGAGTTATATAAGTCTCCAAAAACTTGTTAAAAAATGTATCACTATTATAATGCTTACATATAGACTATTCAGTCTGGAGTACATTTTGTTGCTATAAAAGCCCCCAAAAACTTGTTCAATAGTTTATCGGCATCATATTGCTTATCCATAGGGTACTACATATTCTTGTGTAAATTTCATTGTTATATAACCCTCGAGAATCCTGAAGAGTCATGCACACGCTGAGTATTTTTGGCTTGCAGATTTGGTGCAGAAAATAATCTGCAGCATGTCAATTCTCTGCACGTTTTGCCCTGCGTTTTTTCAACATTCACTTCACTCAAATCAATAAAAAATGCACGAAAATAGCGTGTTTTTGCAGTTGCGCTTTTCCTGCCAAGAGATGTAGAAATTTAACTCAACGTGTGCACATAACCTTATGAGTATTATATTGCTCACCCATAGACAATTCTGGAGTACATTTCGTTGATACATAACTCTCAAAAGTGCATTGCCTTTATGAGTCTAGGAGTAATAATACATGACAATTTGAACAGAATGTGTATTACCGTATATACTCGAGTATAAGCCGACCCGGGTATAAGCCGACCCCCCTAATTTTGCCACAAAAAACTGGGAAAACTTATTGACTCGAGTATAAGCCTAGGGAGGAAAATGCAGCAGCTACCGGTGAATTTCAAAAATAAAAATAGATACTCCATACCGTTCATTATGGCCCCATAGCTGTGCCATATAGTGCTCTGCACCGTTCATTATTGCCCCATAGCTGTGCCATATAGTGCTCTGCACCGTTCATTATTGCCCCATAGCTGTGCCATAGATAGTTGTGCCATATAGTGCTCTGCACCGTTCATTATTGCCCCATAGCTGTGCCATAGAAAGCTGTGCCATATAGTGCTCTGCACCGTTCATTATTGCCCCATAGCTGTGCCATATAGTGCTCTGCACCGTTCATTATTGCCCCATATCTGTGTCATATAGTGCTCTGCACCGTTCATTATTGCCCCATAGCTGTACCATAGAAAGCTGTGCCATATAGTGCTCTGCACCGTTCATTATTGCCCCATAGCTGTGCCATAGAAAGCTGTGCCATATAGTGCTCTGCACCGTTCATTATTGCCCCATAGCTGTACCATAGAAAGCTGTGCCATATAGTGCTCTGCACCGTTCATTATTGCCCCATAGCTGTGCCATATAGTGCTCTGCACCGTTCATTATTGCCCCATAGCTGTGCCATATAGTGCTCTGCACCGTTCATTATTGCCCCATAGCTGTGCCATATAGTGCTCTGCACCGTTCATTATTGCCCCATAGCTGTGCCATATAGTGCTCTGCACCGTTCATTATTGCCCCATAGCTGTGCCATATTGTGCTCTGCACCGTTCATTATTGCCCCATAGCTGTGCCATATAGTGCTCTGCACCGTTCATTATTGCCCCATAGATGTACCATATAAAGCTGTGCCATTGCTGCTGCTGCTGCTGCAATAAAAAAAAAATGACATACTCACCTCTCTTGCTTGCAGCTCCTCAGCGTGCCGTCCCGGCGTCTCTCTGCACTGACTGATCAGGCAGAGGGCGGAGCGCACACTATATACGTCATCGTGCCCTCTGACCTGCACAGTCAGTGCGGAGAGACGCCGGGAAGATGGAGCGGCGCCCGGCGTGTGGAACGTGGACAGGTGAATATGTAATACTCACCTGCTCCCGGCGTCCCGCTCCTTCCCCCGGACAGCTGGTCTTCGGTGCCGCAGCCTCTTCCTCTATCAGCGGTCACCGTTACCGCTCATTAGAGAAATGAATATGCGGCTCCACCCCTATGGGAGTGGAGTCCATATTCATTTCTCTAATGAGCGGTCCCACGTGACCGCTGAACAGGGGAAGAGCTGCGGCACCCGGAGACCGTGGGACTGCAGGGACAGCGCCAGGAGCCCCGTAAGCAGGTAAGTATGCCTCAGCGCCCTCTCCCCCTCACCCGCCGACCCTTACACCGACCGTGACTCGAGTATAAGCCGAGAGGGGCACTTTCAGCCCAAAAATTTGGGCTGAAAATCTCAGCTTATACTCGAGTATATACGGTATACCCTCATTTATGTCTAATACAAGGTGTATCTTTCCGAGTACCTTATTTTTGGCAGTTCTTGTTTCCTTCATAAATTATTTGGAAAGTTTCTATTTTCTAAGGAAACCTATTTTGGTTTATTAAATTATATTTTTTTACATCCTTTTTTAAATTTTTCCTTATATACAACTCATTATACATAAAAAATGTTTAACATTTTTTTCCTGTAAAATGCAATTTTTTGTTGGTATGGAATAAGTGTGACACCATTATTCTCAGCAGTGATCTAGGAGTCAGAGATGCATCCAGGTTTCTTCCCCATGCTGTTCTCCTTCCAATTCAGCACTTTTCCCATTCATTTGAACATTTTCACTGCCCCCGCCCAGACCTCTTTGTAGGGTCTGCTGGAAAAAAGATAGGCTTTCCCATGTACTCTCATTATACTCGTTACTCAAAATGAGCATGCGAGTATTAGGAATTGCTCAGTTCGAGTAAAGAGCACCTGAGCATTTTAGTGTTCACTCATCCCTAATTAAGTGTTGGCAGATATGCAACAGATACAGACTTATTTGTGGTCAGGAGGAGTTTACACTTTTCTGACAGTAGATGGCGACGTTGTTACTGTTATATGCTTAGTTGAATGCAATGCATATACTTGTTGTACTTTGGTTTCATTTTCTCTCTGGTAAAAGGTCCTTCAGACTTCCTGTTATGCTGTATTAGGAAGCTGATGCATATACCTCATGTTATGTGTAGATAAAAGTTGATTTACCTCATATAATCTACTCTCGCAAGCTTCTTCTGTGACCAAACTATGCAACATTAAGATCTTTGAATGTGAGCATTTTTGAAATGTGGTCCTACTTGTATAAATCCGTCCAATATATTGGATTCTAGTGATATTGCTATTAAGGGCTCATACTCACTTGCAAGAAAAACGGACGAGTGCAATCTGACAAAAAATCGGATTGCACTCAGACCAATGTTATTCAATGTGTGACATCTCATCTGCGAATTTTTTTCTCAGCTGCAATCGGACTGAGAAAAAAATCGCAGCATGCTGCGATTTGCTGAGTATCTCGGACGAGACTTTCCAATGCAAGTCAATGGATGCAAGGAAAAAATGCACAGCACTCGCACCATGCGAGTGCTGTCCGTTTTTTACGCACCGGTGTCCTTTGAAAAGCCAGTAATTCATATGCCGCTACTGTAAAAATCACACTGACAGGTTATGATAGAAAAGATAGAATAGATCTATACACATAGAATACATATATACAGTATATTAGAGCAAGGAGTACAACAGGAGTCTATAGGTACTATAAAAAGTAATGATTTATTATGCAAATAAATAAAGTGCATACAACGTACATAGAATACTAAAGTGCATAAGGATGGAACATGTGGATAGCCACCGGTGCGAGCTGCCCATATAAAGTGTCTATCCTAAGGATGTGCAACGCTGCCAAACAATCCATAAGTAATCAGGCTCGTGGGTAAAGCATATCCCACAGCAATATATAAACACAAGACAGCAACGCTTACCAAGATGGGACAGCGGGCACCGGATCGGATCCAAAATACAAAACCCCCATATACAGTGTATACATGTCATTAACACACACACATATATATATATATATATATATATATATATATATGTATTTATATTACATAGATAGAGAGATAGAGAGAAGAATAGCCGGTAATTCATTTGCCGGCTTCTGTAAAATCAATGCAAGAGCCGACAGGATAGAAGACATAATTACATACAGTAAATACAGATAAAATAGGTAGATATATAGATGTCAGTGACAAATACAATTAGTACAGTGTGCGTGCAAATTAGGGGACATGTATGTTATTAATAAACGATTATTTTATGAAAAGAATGGCGTGGGCTCCCGCACAATTTTCAAAACCAGCAGAGGGAAAGCCAGCGACTGGGAGCAGATGTTTATAGACTGGGAAGGGGGTAATACCCATGGAGCTTCCCAGGCTATTAATATCAGAACACAGCTGTAGCTGTATACTTAGCCTTTACTGGCTATTAAAATGGGGGACCCCCCCAAAAAAAAATGATGTGGGGTCCCCCCATAATTAATAACCCGCAAAGGCTATGCAGACAGCTGCGGGCTGATATTAATAGCCTAGGAATGGACTAAGGATATTGGCCCCCAACTGGCTAAAAACGTCAGCACTCAGCCACCCCAGAAAATGCGCATCTGTAAGATCCGCCAATTCTGGCACTTAGCCTCGCTTTTCCCACTTGCCCTATAGCATTGGCAAGTGGGGTAATAGTTTGGGGGTTAATGTCACCTTTGTGACATTAAATAAGCCCCGAGGTTAGTAATGAAGATGTGTCAATTAGACGCCCCCATTACTAACCCCATGTAATGAAATAGTAAATAAAACACAGACACCCATTAAAAAATCATTTATTTGAAATAAACACACAGACTCCTGTATTGTTCTTAATTAAACCATACTTACAACATCTGCTAATTCCATGGGGTTAGTAATGGGGGTGTCTAATTGACGCCTCTTCATTACTAACCTCGGGGTTGATGTCACAAAGGTGACATCAACACCCCAACTATTACCCCATACGCTTCCTCAAGCTCAATGTGGACAAATCTGAACTCATTATCTTTCCTCCATCATGCATATCTTCCCTACCTGATCTATCTATCAAAATAAATGAAATCACACTTTCCCCTGTCCCCAAAATCCGCTGCCTCGGAGTAACCCTTGACTCTGCCCTGTTCTTCAAACCGCACATCCAAGCTCTCGCCACCTACTGTCGCCTCCAGCTCAAAAATATTTCCAGAATCCGTCCTTTCCTCAACCCACACTCTACCAAAATGCTCGTGCATGCCCTAATCATCTCCCGCCTCGACTACTGCAACATACTCCTCTGTGGCCTACCTTCTAACACATTCGCACCCCTCCAGTCCATCCTTAACTCTGCTCGACTAATTAATCTCTCTCCTTGCTACACTTCTGCTTCCCCTCTTTGCAAATCCCTTCACTGGCTCCCAATTTCCCAGCGTATCCAGTTTAAATTACTAACACTGACCTACACAGCCATCCATAACCTTTCTCCTCCGTATATTTCCACAGTAATCTCTCAATATCTTCCCTCATGTAATCTCCGGTCCCCCCAAGACCTCCTCCTCTCCTCCACGCTTATTCGCTCCTCACCCAATCACCTCCAAGACTTCTCCTGAATATCCCCCATCCTCTGGAATTCAGTGCCCCAACACATCCGGTTATCCACTACTTTTGGATCCTTCAAAAGAAACCTGAAAACCCACCTCTTCAAGGAAGCTTACAGCCTGTAAAGACCACACGACCAGCTCAACACCATTGGAGCTACTGCAACCCTCGATCTACTGTCTCCTTCCCCATAAACCTGTAGAATGTAAGCCCACAAGGGCAGGGTCCTCACCTCTCTGTATCAGTCTGTCATTGTTAGTTTTGTTTACTGTAAGTGATATTTGTATTTTGATGTAACCCCTTCTCATGTACACCACCATGGAATTAATGGTGCTATATAAATAAATAATAATAATAATAATAATAATAATATGCCACCGCTACAGTTCAGTGGGAAGAGCAAGGCTATGTGCCATCTTACAGATGTGCCTTTTCTGGGGTGGCTGAGAGCTGATGTTTGTAGCCGGGGTGGCACTATCCATGGCCCCTTCCTAGGCTACAAATATCAGCTCATAACTGTCTGCATAGCTATTGCTGGCTATAAATTATTGGGGGACCCCACACCATTTTTTTCCCCATAAAATATCTTTTATCAATTACATATATGTCCCCTAATTTACACACACTATACTAATTGTATTGTCACTGACATATATAGCTCCCTATTCTGCATCTATTTACTGTATGTAAATTTCCCCAAGATGTCAATTCAAAATGGAATAATCATTAGAAAAACTCTTTAAGGCAACCTTCAGCTCCTCTGGGAAACTGAGGCCTACCCAAGAACTGCTTCTGTTCCTTCATGAGGGACTGGAGTTCAATATTGTTAACATAATTGGCTTTATCCACAGCACCCACTGTAACACTCGCACATGGAGCGTGGACCCAATGTGCAACAGTCTGTGGAGAGCCTGTAGCTGTTCTTCACTAGAGCCCCTGATGGTGATGGTGTGGTTAGACTTGAACCCAGGTAAACGCCAGGTGCTACTCCAAGGCAGACACCAGATGGACAGGAAAGAAGAATCAGAGCCAGAGTAATCGGCCAGGCATGAACTGTTAACAGGTGTATAGGACCATGTATAGGAGTACCACAAGTGGCAACAGGTAGGGAAAAGCTGGTGCAGATAAGCAAGGAACCGCAGGTGCGGATAGGCAAGGAACCGTAGGTGCAGACAGGCAAGGAAAAGCAGGAAAGGACTGGTACGGAACTGCAGATGCTGACAGGAATGGAACCGCAGGTACAGACAAGCACAGAACCACAGCTGTGGACAGGGAGGGAACCGCAGGTGCCGAAACACAAGGAACCACAGGTGCGGACAAGCAAGGAACTGCAGGTTTAGAGATAGGTACTGAATTAGACACAGCAGGTGTAGAAGTGGATACTGATGCAGAGATTTCAGGTTTAGTGATAGGTACTGGTTCAGACAGCAGGTTTAGGGATAGATTCTGATTCAGACACAACCGGTTTAGGTTTCAGGCCCAGGGGAAGCTGGATCAGGCAAGATCAGATACAAGGTACAGGTTCAGGCTTTACAGGCCCAAGGAGGGTTCAAGTATAGACAGAACCTTACAACGGACGTAGCTTAAAGACAAGCTAGATACTAAAGTTATAGATGTTGAACAGGCACCTCCCTTTAGGGGAGGCCCCTTACATATCAGGTGTCTCCCAGCAATCGGCTGGGAACATTTCAGAAATGTGCAAATGTAACACCCCAGGTAACTGGTTGTTACAGTGGCATTGCTTTCCTCACAGGGAGAGTGATGTCATGCCTGGACGCAAGGAAGGATCCCTGTAACAGGTATTCAGCACATACAACACCGTTCTGAATCCAGGCCAGAAGGGGGAGCTCTACACCAGACTTCAGGGGAGCTGCTCTCTCTGGTCGGGAGGAGTCAGTTGCTAGGCAGTTAGAGAGAGTCAGTTGGTGAGAGGAGAGCGAGGAGTGAGGAAGGAAAGCTGGGGCCATGGAGACGAGTGATTCTGCAGCTCCTGGGAAGGAAAAAGACAGCAGAGCAACTTTTAAAAATACTGAAAGGAGGAAGGAGCAAATGCGAAGTGAAGAGCTGGAGAGAGAAGTTGTGACTGAACTTCCTCCATGCTGATCGCATATACTGGTAGCCAGAAGACTGAGGTTGTGGGGGTAACTTCATGTCCCAAGGCAGAAACCAGCAGACAGCTAGATTTCAAGTTACCTGTCCACCATTAACACCTGAGGATACGGTAACAGATAGAGCCTGGGTTGTGATAGAGATCCCGTAAAAAAGGCTCGAGTTACCTGTTGGACGGGTTAGTGTCCTACCTCGCAGGGATGCTGGTGTTACTTCCACCTTAAGTTTAGCAGCATAAGCATCTTTATAATAGACATGTAGCAAATCAAGGATATCACATCGCTAGAGACATCTGACCACCTGAGCTCTCAACTTTACAATATGTGAACTAATCCTTTTTGCTGACTGACTAATGGCTGATGCTGGTTGATTTTGCTTGAGTCACAAAAAACGCAAATCTTTAAGTCACATTACCCAGCCCCCGCACATTCCAGGCCACTATACTAAACTTGTTAGCCATGGTCACTAGGAAGGCATATCACTTCAAAGGCCCCAAGCAATCCTTCCTATTTCACAGAAGTATAAATACATATGCGCATACTGAGTAGTTTCTCCATTCTATTCCCTAAAGCAAAACAACCGCAACATTCCTGACAAATATCCTCTTTTGAAAAGGAGACAGGGAGCAAACAGATTTCCTGAAACATTCAATTAAGTCATTAGATATTACTTATCACAATTGTAAAAACATAGGTCACTGTGTTCTCTATATGTAAAATGTACTGAGTGTAAAACTACATATATGAAAAATAAAAAACAGAACCCCAGATATAAGGCAATTAGATTAGAAAAGCTGTAGGTCCTTATCAGCTTGGTACAGTTAAATAAGGATTTTAGAGCTTTTCGGGTGGTTAATATTTGCATCCAATTAGAAAGTAGCCACAGACATGTCACACTGATGTTTCTCCAACCAAGTTGTTGCTACTTACCTGCCTGCTCTGCACCGTTCTTCCCCGACACAAAGCGGACACAGACGCTCCTGATGGGGATTCATAAGCCTTCTACTTCTACTATAGCCAGGTGTTCTATAAACCTGCCAGATCATTGACATAGGCTGCATTGTGGTCAGCACCAGTATAGTAGTATTACACTGCATGATGGCAATAAAGAAATTGTTGATTGCAGGCATATACCGCTCCATGGCACTGTACAGGATAGCCCTACACTGCTATTCCAGACACACAGGGTGTTAGTGAGACACTCTGGGAGTAACTCCACTGATCAAGATGTTGGGGCTTGGACAAATCTCTTTAGTCGAGCTATGACCTGACATGTTTCACTGACATTGAAGCAGCTCTGTCTTTCCCCTTATTTTCCTTCCTTCTTTTCCTTCTATCCTTCCTTTCTACTAATAAATACACCAATCTAGTAGGCACTTGTTCACAACCAAGATCAAGCTATTTTACAGATGAAAACAGCAGGATACAGGAGATTGTCATAGATTATTGCACTTGTTTTTTATTATGTATACCCCTCCTCACATGTACAGCGCAATGGAATAAATGGCGCTATAATAATAATAATAATTAAAGAAGGAGTCACACCCCAAGCAGCTCTGGTAAGGGCCCTAGTGTATCGTTTCTATGATATCTCTTCTAATGGTAAGAAAGTTTCTTTAATCTGGAAGCTGTATAAAAGTTGTATAGACAACGCTAACATTTATGAATATGAGAACCCTCTGCAATTTAACATTCCCTACATGTAAAGATATCTATACACTTTAGTTAAAGAATTCCACATCTGGAAGAAAGACCACTTCAGACTTCGGACATTGGAATAAAATTGACAGCACCACGGAGAACTGCTCCAAGAGGATATTATTGAGTTGATAATGACTAGCCTAAGGTGAGGAGGCTAAGGCGTCCTTACCAATTTCCCCCTTAATTCCTGCGGTGCACAGAATTTTCATTAGTGGAAAGATGGTTAGCTAGTAGCAAGTTGGACATAGTGCATAGTCAGAACAGATCCAGTTCAGAAAGAAGATAAGTAATTTTAACTCTAAATTTGGTATTAGAAAACAGAGGGCAAACAAACTCTATCAGGAAAATGTCCATTTAAAAAGTTACACCGCTGTTTTCATTCTAAAGATTGATTGATTATGTCATTGTGCCTAAGATGTCTGATGATGTTGAGGGTTAAAAGTCCTTTTCCTTCTGAAGAGGGTATTTGCGGTATATCGAGTAATATTGTTCTGTATGGTTTATAACATTTTACCCACAGAATTTGGGCAGCCCAAACATGTCAAGCAGGAGCTGATGAACCAGTGTGCACAGGTATTTGATGAAACCATTACTGCATGCCATACTGCAGTAGGAGGTGTCACTCAGAAGGGTCATTGCTTGACCTGTACATGAGGATACCAAGATTTCATCTTTAAGTGATGTTAAGGTGTGTTTGATCCCTATGGTGAGTGCAATAAAAGCATGAGAGACAGTGAGTTTTGCTGTGAAACTGAAGGTAGGTCTGGGCCAGTTCAGCTATTGAAGAACATGCTGATAGACGATGAGAAGGTGACAATAACCTGTGGAGGAATGAAGCTTTTGTGACTACTGTGTGAGGATAGTGTGAAAGAAATGGTTCTAAAATAAGATGCCCTTAGAGGGGTTACTTTAGGATTGAGAAAAAGACTGAAAGATTGAGTCTGAGAAATTGCTGCAAGGTAGCCAATGGCTATCTAACGACCTGGAGCATTGTTTCAACTCCATTAAATTCATCATTGTATTTGACAGGTTGCCCCACTGCCTGCTCAAACATCATTAAGAGACTGTAAAGTTTTGTGTCTACAGGTGACAAAACTATGAGTTACTGATACAGAATCAATGTCTTCCCTTGAAAAAGCCCTCTGTTTGCGGGCGAAACGCGCGTCGGGGGTCGCTTTCTGTGGACCCTAACCGGTGTACCCTGCCTGGTGCCTCTCACGGGTAAGCGCTGCCTTTTCAGCCTCTCAATTTTATGCCACACGGCATGTGTTTTACCGCTATAGCGATATAGGTATTTGCAGCAGCTGCCTGTATGTAGCATAATCATGCATAAATAAGCTTACTGGCATGTGTACACCGGGGGTTTATCCACTGGGGGTCGTGCTTTGTGGACCCTAACCGGTGTACCCTGCCTGGTGTCTCTCACGGGTAAGCGCCGCCTTTTCAGCCTCTCAATTTTATGCCACATGGCATGTGTTTTACCACTATAGCGATATAGGTGTTCGCAGCAGCTGCCTGTATGTAGCATAGTCATGCATAAATAAGCTTACTGGCATGTGCACACCGGGGGTTTATCCACTTCTCTTTTTAAAACATCCTTGTATAAATTATATACTTATGTGTGCTTTGTGTGTTTTTTTTGTATTTTGCTACTAAGCGTGTTAATTACACACCTACTAATAAAGCCTTTTCTAATTAAAAATATCTGCATGCTCCTATTTTTCTCCTTTTATTATTGACTGTTATGGAGTTGGTTTCTTCTTCCGGTGGGGGGTTTTCTTGCACTATTTAGTGCCGGCAGTCTCTCCCCCCCTCCGTGTGTATCTAATATGTTGCCTGATTTTGTTATTAGAATCAATGTCTGTAGTTATCTTGCTTCTGCAAATAAGGAAGCAAACAAGAGGCACCCGGAAGTCAAAGAACTGTGCCCATCTCTTTCTTGCATTTCACTTCCAACTTACTGAAGTCATGTAAACACATTAAAAAAAGCAGGAAACTTTTAGGAAACCTTAACCCTAATTCCTGCTGGATCTGTTTCAAACAGATGATTACTGGACATGTGCACATAGCCTTATCCACATAACTCAGCACAATCAAACTACCCACAACTCATGAAAAATGTATTAGGCACAAATTGATTGTTTTGATGAACCTGGCAAATTCGAATTTCAAAAGGTTTGATCATCTCTAGTTGGTGCTGATGGGGCTTATCTGGTGAGGTGGATTTAAGAAGCTGCAGGTCTGGGTGAGCACAAAAGCATTGGCATAGTGGATACACTGGATAGAACTTGCCAGATGGCACCAGGAACAACAGGCATACAATGCAGGATACAGTAGAAGATACAGAGACTGAAGTGTAGACACACACAGAAATTGAAGTATTGCCAGTCCAAGAATTGCTCCAGCGTAGTATGAACAAGTCCACAGGCAGGCCTACACTTACTTTCAGTCAACTACCTTACAGTACATTCTTCTACCAATAGTACTGTATGAAACTGATGTTTATGCCATCAAAGTGTGGGTGGAATTAAAAAAAAACAAATTGGAGGTGTTGCATGCGATATCAGTTCTCCCAGCTAAGAAGGCTTACACCGCTCCCTTAACCACCAGGTCCTCATTGAAACTTGACATCATGAATTTCCAGGACAGTACAATTATGGCGATACCAAGCATGTGTAGGGTATTTTAAAAAAAATATTTTAGTGTTTATACAAATTCTGACCTTTCTAAAAAAATAAGTAAATAAATTGGTTTGCGTCGCCATTTTACAAGCCCCATAGTTATTTTTTATTTTTCCATGGAGCTAAATAAGGTATTTTTTGCGTGACAAGCTGGTATTTTAATTTATGCAGTTTTTCAGTACATACAATCATTTTATCACATTTTATTGCATGTTTTTGCAGTGTTTCCGAGACCAAAAAAAGGCATTTCTGGCTTTCCTTTTTTCATTTTTTCAGTTTTCTTATAGCGTAAATTTTGTACTTTGATAAATTACTAAAAGTACCGTATATACTCGACTATAAGCTGACCTGAGTATAAGCCGAAACCCCTAATTTTGCCACAAAAAACTGGGAAAACTTATTGACTCGAATATACGCCTAGGGTGGGAAATGCAGCAGCAAAAATAAAAATAGATACCAATAAAAGTAAAATTAATTGAGACATCAGTAGGTTAAGTGTTTTTGAATATCCATAATGAATCAGGAGCCCCATATAATGCTCCATACAGTTCATCATGGGCCCCATAAGATGCTCCATACAAAATATGCCCCATATAATGCTCCATAAAGTTCATGATGGGCCCCATAAGATGCTCCATATTAAAATATGCCCCACACAATTCTGCCTAAAAGGTTCATGATGGCCCCATAAGATGCTCCATAGAATAATATGCCCCATATGCTGCTCCATAAAGGTTGATGGCCCCAAAAGATGCTCCATAGAATAATATGCTCCATATGCTGCTCCATAAAAGTTGATGGCCCTATAAGATGCTCCATAGAATAATATGACCCCATATGCTGCTCCATAAAAGTTGATGTCCTCGTAAGATGCTCCATAGAATAATATAACCCCATAGCTGCTCCATAAAAGTTGATGGCCTCATAAGATGCTCCATAGAATAATATAACCCCATATGCTGCTCCATAAAAGTTGATGTCCTCGTAAGATGCTCCATAGAATAATATAACCCCATATGCTGCTCCATAAAAGTTGATGTCCTCGTAAGATGCTCCATAGAATAATATAACCCCATAGCTGCTGCTGCGATTAAAAAAAAATGACATACTCACCTCTCGTCGCTGGGAGCCAGGTGCCAGTGTCCAGAGCAGGCGGGGACACCGGCGCGCTATGGGGGCCAGGTGCCAGAGTCGCCGCTGGATCAGGACACCGGCACTTGCGATATTCACCTCTCCCCGTTCCACCGCCGTGTGCCGCTGTGTCTTCCGTCTCTCTGCAGTGACTGTTGAGGCAGAGGGTGCGCACTAACCACATCATCGTGCCCTCTGACCTGAACATCACAGCCAGAGGATGCGGAAGACACAGCCCGGCAGTGGAACGGGGACAGGTGAATATTGAATGGCTCACCCTCCCCCGTCCTACTCACCCCCTCCTAGCGCGGTCTCTGTATGTCCCTGCTTCTCAGATGATCTCGGTGCCGGCAGCTCTTCCTGTGTTCAGCGGTCACATGTTACCACTCATTAAAGTAATGAATATGCGCTCCACGCCTATGGGAGTGGAGGCACGTCCATATTCATTATTTTAATATATACGGTACTTATAAGGATGCTGTGATACTAAACACGTTTTATATATTTACTATATACAGTGGGGCAAAAAAGTATTTAGTCATTCAGCAATAGTGCAAGTTCCACCACTTAAAAAGATGAGAGGCGTCTGTAATTTACATCATAGGTAGACCTCAACTATGGGAGACAAACTGAGAAAAAAAAATCCAGAAAATCACATTGTCTGTTTTTTTATCACTTTATTTGGATATTATGGTGGAAAATAAGTATTTGGTCAGAAACAAACAATCAAGATTTCTGGCTCTCACAGACCTGTAACTTCTTCTTTAAGAGTCTCCTCTTTCCTCCACTCATTACCTGTAGTAATGGCACCTGTTTAAACTTGTTATCAGTATAAAAAGACACCTGTGCACACCCTCAAACAGTCTGACTCCAAACTCCACTATGGTGAAGACCAAAGAGCTGTCAAAGGACACCAGAAACAAAATTGTAGCCCTGCACCAGGCTGGGAAGACTGAATCTGCAATAGCCAACCAGCTTGGAGTGAAGAAATCAACAGTGGGAGCAATAATTAGAAAATGGAAGACATTCAAGACCACTGATAATCTCCCTCGATCTGGGGCTCCACGCAAAATCCCACCCCGTGGGGTCAGAATGATCACAAGAACGGTGAGCAAAAATCCCAGAACCACGCGGGGGGACCTAGTGAATGAACTGCAGAGAGCTGGGACCAATGTAACAAGGCCTACCATAAGTAACACACTACGCCACCATGGACTCAGATCCTGCAGTGCCAGACGTGTCCCACTGCTTAAGCCAGTACATGTCCGGGCCCGTCTGAAGTTTGCTAGAGAGCATTTGGATGATCCAGAGGAGTTTTGGGAGAATGTCCTATGGTCTGATGAAACCAAACTGGAACTGTTTGGTAGAAACACAACTTGTCGTGTTTGGAGGAAAAAGAATTCTGAGTTGCATCCATCAAACACCATACCTACTGTAAAGCATGGTGGTGGAAACATCATGCTTTGGGGCTGTTTCTCTGCAAAGGGGCCAGGACGACTGATCCGGGTACATGAAAGAATGAATGGGGCCATGTATCGTGAGATTTTGAGTGCAAACCTCCTTCCATCAGCAAGGGCATTGAAGATGAAACGTGGCTGGGTCTTTCAACATGACAATGATCCAAAGCACACCGCCAGGGCAACGAAGGAGTGGCTTCGTAAGAAGCATTACAAGGTCCTGGAGTGGCCTAGCCAGTCTCCAGATCTCAACCCTATAGAAAACCTTTGGAGGGAGTTGAAAGTCCGTGTTGCCAAGCGAAAAGCCAAAAACATCACGGCTCTAGAGGAGATCTGCATGGAGGAATGGGCCAACATACCAACAACAGTGTGTGGCAACCTTGTGAAGACTTACAGAAAACTTTTGACCTCTGTCATTGCCAACAAAGGATATATTACAAAGTATTGAGATGAAATTTTGTTTCTGACCAAATACTTATTTTCCACCATAATATGCAAATAAAATGATAAAAAAACAGACAATGTGATTTTCTGGATTTTTTGTTCTCAGTTTGTCTCCCATAGTTGAGGTCTACCTATGATGTAAATTACAGACGCCTCTCATCTTTTTAAGTGGTGGAACTTGCACTATTGCTGAATGACTAAATACTTTTTTGCCCCACTGTATATATATATATTTATATATATAATTTTTTTATAGAATGTCAAAATATATAGAAAATATTCTTTATCTACAGGCTTTTTCAGATTCCACAAGTAAAATATAAAAATAAATAAATTAGGCCTTGTTTGTGATCCAAAAAAATCTATGTTCTGGCAAGTGAAAGGCACAGAATGATACAAAGTGAACACCGTCTGCCACTTGTAACAACTGTACCTTCACAAATCAGCTGTTAGGACAAAGAGAATATAAAAGGAAAGATAATCTGAATCTGTAAGGCATGGCAATACCAATAAACTGTGACATTAAATTAGACTGCCATTTTAATTCCACTCACCTACAAGAAGACAATCTATTGCTCAAAAATAACTTATTTTCCTCTACCGCTCCTATGAAAGTACTGATCGTTCTCTCTTGAACCCTACATTCTGCATCTATGTGCCATTTTCCTTTCATCAAATAACAAACAAAAGCAAAGATTTCAAGGATGAACGAAAAAAGCTGTAGTAGGTTGTCAAAGAAATCAATAAAGACAAATAAAAAAGAAAAATGTGAACAACTTTTAGATGTCAGAAAAAATAAAGTTTAGAAAATGCAACTTGATCAACAAATCCAGCTGATAATGTAGATTCTTGTAAAGCAAACAATTGTATATACAGTATGCCTACTGTATATCAGCAAAGAAAAGCAGATATTGTGCCACTTATCTCTTCGCTCTAATGTGTATGTGGGTGTCCACCGACTGATGGTTGGGAGAGATGTTAATCAACCATGTCAAATTTTGGACTGCTTATCTCCTTGTGTTCCCTGAGATAAGCTGCCGGCTGATATGTCAGATGGCGGCTCTCTAAAAGAGCTGAGAGCTCCTGTGTATGGGAGAGTTGGCTGAGATGGCTGTCAGCTGAATGATCAGCCAAAGCATAGTTTGACCAACACCAATCTAATGTGTATGGCCATCTTAAGTCGATGCAAAAAGTACTCAGTTAAGTTATTTAAAACATAACATCCTCTTTACTGGTGTCACTCACTGCTCTATCACCGCCTGCTAATGACAAATCACATAAGGGTGGTGTTAGAAACTGTATGGCGGAGTTAATAATAATATAATAATAATCTTTATTTTTATATAGCGCTAACATCAGTGGCGTAGGAAGGGGGGGCGGGGGGGGCGGTCCGCCCCGGGCGGCACAATGCCCGGGGCGGGTCCGACCCAAAGAGGGGGAGGAGGAAGAAAAAAAAAAAAAAAGAGAGACGCGGGCCCTTTAAATCTTAGGGCGGCGCCGACCGCCGCCACGACCAGGGTCCCCCGACCAGCGCTGGCATTGGGCCCCCGTTCTAATGCTCACCTCTCCTGGTTCCTGCGGCAGCTGCAGCGTCTTCGGCGCCCTCTGACTCTGCGACGTCTCGGGGCAGAGGGTGCGATGACGTCATCACTGCGCGCTCAGCCTCTCTGTCCTGAACGTTGCAGAGCCGGAGAGATGCTGAGTGCACCGGACCTGCGCTGGGAATGGGAGAGGTGAGGATTTTACATTTTTTTTTTTTTCTTTATGTCTGACTCAGACACACTGGGGCAGATTGCTGGACACACTGGGGCAGATTGCTGGACACACTGGGGGCAATGCTGGACACTGGGGCAGATTGCTGGACACACTGGGGGCAATGCTGGACACTGGGGAAGATTGCTGGACACACTTGGGGTAATGCTGGACACTGGGGCAGATTGCTGGACACACTGGGGGCAATGCTGGACACTAGGGCAGATTGCTGGACACACTTGGGGTAATGCTGGACACTGGGGCAGATTGCTGGACACACTGGGGGCAATGCTGGACACACTGGGGCAATGCTGAACACTGGGGCAGATTGCCGGACACACTGGGGCAATGCTGAACACTGGGGCCGATTGCTGGACACACTGGGGGCAATGCTGGACACTGGGGCAGATTGCTGGACACACTGGGGCAATGCTGGACACTGGGGCCGATTGCTGGACACACTGGGGGCAATGCTGAACACTGGGGCAGATTGCCGGACACACTGGGGTAATGCTGAACACTGGGGCCGATTGCTGGACACACTGGGGGCAATGCTGGACACTGGGGCAGATTGCTGGACACACTGGGACAATGCTGGACACTGGGGCAGATTGTCGGAAACACTGGGGCAATGCTGAACACTGGGGCCGATTGCTGGACACACTGGGGGCAATGCTGGACACTGGGGCAGATTGCTGGACACACTGGGGCAATTCTGGACACTGGGGCAGATTGCTGGACACACTGGGGGCAATGCTGGACACTGGGGGTAATGCTGGACACTGGGGCAATGCTGGACACTGGGGCAGATTGCTGGACACACTGGGGGCAATGCTGGACACTGCGCCTGTGCGGCCGCCCTGCTTGTGAATCCCAGCCCCGCACTCTGCATAATGCATAACACACTGCAGGGCTGGGATTACCAAGGTGGGTGGCCGCACTCGCTGCACAGGCGCAGTCTGCAAGCCTGGCTGTGACGTCAGACGGCCAGAGCTCTCTGCGCCTGCATCAAACAGCAATACACAGCGCAGGCGCCGGATTTCATGGGTAAACAGTGCTGAGGGGGCGGTGCCCGGCGTTGAGTGACGGCAATGGGGGGGGGGGCGCCAAACTCGGGAACAGCCCCGGGTGGCAAAAGCTCTAGCTACGCCAGTGGCTAACATATTCCGCAGCGCTTTACAGGTTTCACACATTATCATCGCTGTCCCCGTTGGGGCTCACAATCTAAATTCCCTATCAGTATGTCTTTGGAATGTGGGAGGAAACCGGAGTACCTGGAGAAAACCCACGCAAACACGGAGAGAACATACAAACTATTTGCAGATATTGTCCTTGTTGGGGTTTGAACCCAGGACTCCAGCACTGCAAGCCTGCTGTGCTAACCACTGAGCCACCGTGCTGCCCATGCTGTTTTGTCGCCGCCCACTGATAACGATTTGTGTGACAATGGTGCCAGAAGATGTACGGTGGTACTGGTATCACGAATGCTTTCATCTCTTCCCCCTAACAAAGTCTTGCTTCACAGCTATAAGCTAGGGTGGTGGAGATAGAAGCAGAGTGTCGACACTGCGCTCACCTTTCCCACAGCTTTTTTCACCATGGATCCAGCAAATCTTCAGAGGGCAACGATGCAAGATATTGTAGTAAATAACTTCAGTGGTGCCCCATGGTAATGTCCTGATAGACACTTCAGGGAAGGTGAGTGCAGCCCCAGCTTCCTGCGTCATATTGTTTGACAATCATCTCAAACGAAACGTCACCTGAAGTAAATAAAAAACATATTTAGGGATTAGCAAGATAGAGAGAAGTGTAGGGTGTGACGGGGTGTATGGCAGAGCAAGAAGGGACAACAGGACAAGGGATGATTCAACGGATTTATTATCAAGAACGCTGGAACAACACATGCAGGTAGATCTACAGAGTCCACAATTAGTCCAACGGAACAGGTTCGGGGCTCCTCCCGATAATCCTTGTGCCAGCTAACAAAGGAATAGCCCACACGAGTCCAAAGGATCCTAAAACAATCCCACGAATGATGAGATATGTCCTCAGCTCAAGTCTCGCCCCGTTCGCTTCCGCAGTCACAGATGGACGTGGGGTCTTGCCTCAGCTAAGAATCCCCACTCCTTCTCCTTCAAGGGTCAACTCACATCTGATCTCAAAAATAAGAATGGATTGTCTGAGCTCCTTGGATCAGCCCACCCATGAAGGGGGTAGGGGTCACACCTTCTATTCAATGGTTGGGTCCACCAGACGATTCTAGACTGGTCGACTCCGTTTAGTCTATCCAGTATGTGCATTTGACTAGCCACCTGCTGTGAGGAAGAATGGCTATTCCTTCACTAGTGGTGTTGACAAAGCTTAATTACATTATAGCTTAGGGCTGCAAGTATTGGGGGAAGGAGACAGGTTAAGTTACATACATCCCATGACATTGCAAAGTGTACAGTAAATACAACCAAAGAGAAGTCACACCACATCATGACATATTATACAAAATACAGGACAGGGAAAAAATACATATCAAGACATAGGGTATTTATAGTAAATCACAAAAGTGGTTAGGGTGTAAAGATAGATATTTAGAAAGGACATTTTAGGTTCAGAAAAAGTCCTTTGAAAAAATAGATGTACCATAAAAACCTGATTGAAGCAATAGGTAATTTTCTGATAACAGATTTTTTGTACTATGCACTGATTTATTGATATGTAAATTATAACCAGTGGTGATCATGGGACCTAGATAATGCTCCATCTTAGAATACGTTTTGTATTAGGAGAGCCCTGGACATCCTGACAATGTGCCCTATATAAGTATAAAAAAGTGTAACAGCGTGCTAAACTACATTTTTCTATTTTGCATGATCTAGTAAAAAAAGAAAAATTACTTGAATGGATATGTTAAAGGGGTTGTCCACTACTTGAACAACCCATTTTTGATTTAAATGTTTGGCCCGATAAAGTAAAGAAGCCTATACTCACCTCCCGTGCCAGCACCATTCCAGCAGTGTCAGCACTCGCTCCTCTGGGGCTCTCATGTGGTTGTTATGACATGTGATCCCGGTACCCAATCAGCGTTGGCATCACTGTCCCCACCTTCGTGCGAATTGAAAATGAAGAGGAAGTCAGAGATCAGCAGTTGGTGACCAAGCTACACAGACAACTTTTGAAGCTTCATGTTTCCACCTTGTAAAATAATAAGACTTATTCTCAACTATGGTGTCAATGTTGTTCCAGTGGTGCCGGAACTAACTCTCTCGTGTAACATCGTCATGTCATGAGATCCCTGTGGCCAATCAGCTTTGGCTTTACTCACCCAAAAGCATAGCTGGAATAAAGATAGAGATTTTCTCATCCTCTCTTCAGGAGCACACAGCTAGCCTTCCTCCTGGGTTTTTGATTGATGGTAGTTGACAGTTTGGACCAAGAACCACCTGAGCTTTGCACTCTGAGGCAGCTTTTGCAGCACTAGAGGAGCACAAGTGCCCTGAATTGTCCGGATCGGGAGCTAACAGTGGGAGGCAGCCATCTTTTGAGCAGTGCTACAAACTTTATTGGAAAGAGCACGTACACACTGCAAATGTTCAACCACCACCGCTAGACTCCAGGAGTGGCCGGTAACACCAACAAACAGTAACTCATAAAGTTTAAAATCTTTCTGTTCTGGAGAATGAAATGTATTTTTAATAACAATTAACTTGCCTAGTTGCTTATTTTAACTCTCTATTTCCAACTTAAAAATAAAAATAACCCTTTAAGGACTGAGGGCAGAATACGTTGGCCAGGAAAGGATAATTCTTTTCACAACCATTGTCTATTTTTTCTTATGCTGTTTGCTGGCATCACATTTCTGACTTGTTTAGTAGCCAACAACTTGTGATGGCTGACAGCAGAGAATGACAAAATGCTACCCACTTCTATTACTGTGCTGGGAGAAGGTGATGATTTCATATTATAAAGTACTTGCCAATCTTTTAGTCTCTCTTTTTTGTTGAGCTTGTACAATATAACAGATCAAATGGTAGAAAACATTTTATTCCTACAATCCATGGCACAGGTGTGCCGGACCTACCCAGGACCCTGACCTTTGCCAACAGCGACTTTATGAATAAGACCCTATGAGGGTCGAAACGTTAATGTTCTTGTCACCTCACCATTTTCTCCATCCCTGCGCCAATTCCTTATTCATGAATTGTATTATCGCTGCATCTACATCTGTATAATAAAGTCTTCACAAGCATCTACTGTACTAAGAGTGTGCGGTGACTGAACATTACTCAGCCTCTGTTTGAAGACTTCCATTGAAGGTGAACTCACCATCTCATGTGGCAGCCTGTTCCACTCATTGTCAGGTCTGAAAGGTCTAAGTAATAATGTAAGCAATTTGTATTTTAAAATCAAGTGACAAATCCCTTTTAAAAGCAAAATCATCTCCAGGATTTCCAAGTAATCAATAAAAATCATGTAAATATCTATGTATCTATTTACTCTTTTTTAGCATTTCTCTTGATAAAACACATACGTAAGGCAGAGTTCTTTATATAGTATGCTGTTATACAGGAATAAATACAATGAATGCAAATTGTTCCAATTAAATAAAATTAGCTGACAATTATGACAGGTGAATGATCCCTTCATCAGGAATCTTTAATTCACTAGTCAGACAATGAAGGTGACATTTCTTCCATTGTAATACTAGATAGACAGCTGCTGTGTCCATGTTGTGATCAAGCAATATAATTTACAAATTTCTTTACAAAGCAAAAAAGTATTCCCAATCCACTATTAAAAAAAATTATATAAAGGGTGAATAATAAGTATAACTAGATAAATGTCATAAACTAAAAGCATAAATCAATCTGGTGCCTTTAATGATAGAACAAGAATGAGAGAAATCACAGGTGACGCTGGAGCATATGGCATATGATCTCTGTATGTTCATGGTGTGAAGCTGCAAATATCATCAAATTATATCCACTAACGTGACTAATAGACAAGGGCTTTCCTTTCTAGTCCTCGTGCTGTCTAATGCCTTTGTCTCTGCTGCAACAGTCACAATTAGTCAGTCTGATACATAGAGACTCGTCGGTTCCTTCCAGTCAGCTCGTTGCACGTCACAATGCTCACAGACATAGGCATACTGAAATGTGCTTTGGGCATACCAAAGAATACCAGTATGTGTGTCTAATAGTGATCACTGCAAAGAGGGGCACCAATATTAATCATAATGGTATTCTGCTAGGACACAAAAAGAGCCAGTTACAAAGAGAGCTGGCAGAAAAGAGGGGTTTGCTTTGTTTTATTTTTCAACCATTTCCTTCACAGGAACATGACCTTATCTGTTAAAATAGTGGAAGGAGGATTGCAATCTGATGGTCTGACTACAAAGAACCACTGTATGAGTCTGGGAAAGGACACCCGAAATATGTCAAGTTACCACCCTTGCTGCGCGGTCACCTGGTCATGTCGGGACGCCATTGGGCAAGTACAAAGACTGCCAAGGCACCATAAAGCAGTGGATTGGTAAGGCAAGTATGATCTCTTTTACTATTTTAATCCATTTCTGTGATTTTAAAATATATTATTCTAAGCAAATTTCCAAAACTACATTACATTTTTAAAGCTCCCCCAGCCCTCCCACGTCAAGCAATAATAAGCCCAACTTTAATTTATTCTCCATTCCCGAACCTCCAACTTTGTTACGCTACAAGTTTTGTAATTAAGAGAGATGTGACATTTCAGCCATTGTGGTGACATGCCGTGAAGAAACAATTAGATACTCCATCATGGACATGTCAGGTAACCGTCATCCAAACATGTAAGTGGAGAAGCATGGGGGCACATGGTACAAGGATAAGGAGAGTTTAGATGAGGGAGTATACTGAAAGGTTTATTTTTAGGATACTTCTAGGTGTGGGTTCACATATGACCAGCACTGCATAGGTTCCATTTTGGCCACCATGGTGGCTCAGTGGTTAGCACTGTTGCCTTGCAGCATTGGAGTCCCGAGTTCAAATCCCACCAAGGACAACTTCTGCAAGGAGTTTGTATGTTCTCCCTGTGTTTGCAGGGGTTTCCTCACTCCAAAGAAATGCTGGAAGGGAATTTAGATAGACCCTATGGGGACAGTGATGATAATATCAGCATAATAAATAAACTAAACTCTGAAAGGAAGGTGGTGGAGGACCTTATCCCATTGCTTGCAACGGAATCATTCCCTTGTGTCCAGGGTAACAGTGTTTGCGCCTGGCAGGGGCAGTTGCTCTTTTGGAGGCCTAAACATAATGTTTCATCATGTAACATTATTTCATGTTGGGATCCAGAACCAGACCAGCTCATGGGAATAAATTGTAAAACAATTCTGATGGACACTGTTATCATCAGGTATCAACTGATTAAATCAGACTAAATAATCTGAGCCTGATGTGACAGATAAATGTGAACACATCTTAAGACATATTTTATTGTCACTGATGTGCATAAGTAACATAGGGCCCAAAGTCACACATGGCTGGAAAACAATAAGCTGGCGAAAACTGTTTAATGGGTGCAGTTTCCACAAGTGAAACTCTGCTGCAGCTTGTAAAATAGAAACGCTAACTAATATAACCATGCTTCCCCCCACAAACTCTGCATGGTAGTTTCATAGGAAACCGTCTGTACAACATTTATATGTAATAAAGCCGTGCATGTCCATACAGAATGTTTCCTACCTGTGAATTTATAGGTATGGTAAAGAAAAGCTACCAGTACAATAGGTCATTCTCATCACCAACAAAGTACTGTGGGACAAGTTATAGAGCAGGGCTGTCAATCACACCACAAACTACAGCCCAGCCTACTAGGGCAATACAATTGGGACCAGTCCAAACAATGTTTTTCGGGCACAGTTGCTCTGCTTTTGTAGTTTAATGTGCCATAATAAGATAAGACTCCAGTAGAATCTGCAGCTAACCAACTTTGTAACTTTGTAACTTTGTCTGTTAATTAGTTTGGATTTTCAATAAGATTAAGGTCTTTAGAAGATGGGAAAAATGTATATCATAGGAGGGCTGAATAAACTAGATTATTGCGTAAATGAACAGCTTCAGCAAATATTATCTTTCAAGCCATAACGAAAAATTTAATGTGATATCAGTGTGTAGCAGGGTGTTTAGTTTTATGGCTTCAGCTAAGGGCAGGTGGACAACACCGTTTTTTTCTCCATCTGAGAAAACAGTCCAATTATGCTGATTGGACTATGATCAGAGTTTGTTCAGCGTGGGATCAGTTTTCTTTGATTTCAGCAGAGTGCGATCCAATGTTTTTATCGGACCCATAGACTTTTAATTCAACACTTGAATCGAAATTGGATGTCATGAATTTTTTCCTCCAACCACTCAGTACGAGGAAAAAAAATCGGACATATGAACAGCCCCATAGAATAACATAGGTACGAGTGCTATCCGTCAAAACCACGGCTAGCATTTATCCGATAGGAACGATAGTGTGCATGAGCCCTACGGTGGAGGAGAGCAGTAATCTACAAATCATTGTAGAAAAAAAAGACACGTTTCTCTGGTGCTGAAATTTAGCAGGCCTGCAAACTTTGAGAATAGACATTTGAAAATCTATAGATCGGGAGGTTTCTGTTAAAAGCCAATGTCCTGATCCCGCGGTCGCGGCCCCCCGAGCGGCTGTCACCGTATTCCGGGCCTCGTGCCCCCCGCAGGCGCAGGAGCCCCTCCCGGGACCCTCCAGGTCGGGCGCCGGTAAGGGCAGCGGTTAGCAGGCCCCGGCCTGGGAGGAATCCTAATGCCAGACGGGGCACAGCGGCTGTAGCTAGGCCCTCACCTCGTGGTGTGGTGGGGGTGGAGCCAAGACGTGCCGGGCAGCGTCTAGGGCCTGCAGCATCGCGAGGCCGCGGCGGTGACGTGCCTGCCGCGCGGCCTGCCTCGGCTAGATCAACCAGGTCCGGAGGTTCGTTGGCGGTGGCAGGTGCAGGCGGCCTGAGGCTGGATGATGCTGGGCTGGCCTCTTCAGCGGCGGCGGGGGGTTCCCCTGTTCTTGGGCCACGGTCAGGTCGGCCTTCCGCGGCGGCAGCGAGCGCGGCGGACATTGAGCGGCGCGTGTCAAGCTCCTCAACTTAGACAGCAGGATCCCCTGGCGCGTGGAGTCCGATCCATGTGCATCCTGCATCGACACACGGTGGACGGGCCGGTGGTGGATTGGTCAGCGTGGGGACGTCTGGATGCCAGCACTCCGGCTGGAGGGACCACAGATTCCTCGCAGCCCGGTGAGTATGCATCCGTGTCTGTGTCTCGTTCTTGTCCTCCAGATGCGTGGTCACCTGCAGTTAGTGGTGGTCAGGGGGTGCCTGGCGTTGCTGTGGGGTCCGGGTTGGCAGGTGGCAGAGAAGCGGCAGGGGTTCGGGAGCTTTTGGCTAATGTGCAGAGCCTGCTAGCGAGGTTGGATCAGGGGGTGAGTCCACAGAGACATTTGGGAGCCTGGTCAGGCGTGCAACCGGGACAGGGTAGTGCAGTGGCGGCGCAGGCCGTGGTTGTTGAACCGGTTTCTGTTTCAGTGCAGATGGAAAAAGAGAAGGAGTGTAGAATCCATTTGGATGATAGGGCCCATGGGGAGGTATACTTGTGTTTTGAGGGCCCGTTGGGTGCCCATCTTAAGAAAGAGGTTAAGGAAAAGATAGGTAAAGACGAATACGTGGAAATTTTTTCTTTGCTTCCTCTGGAAAAATTTAATCTTGATAAGGCAAAGAAGGAGGATACTAAAAAAGAGGAGGAAAAACGGCGGTGGCGTTTGATTCCTCAGACGTTTACTAATTGGCTTCAGGCTTTCGCCATCCTGGCCAGTGTGATAGGCGAGAAGGCTCCCGAGAATTGCTCGGGGTTATTTTGTTATATGGATTCTATCAGTGAAGCGCACAGGGTGTATGGCGGTCAAGCGTGGCTCAGGTACGACGAGCAGTTTAGACAGCGAAAAGCGGTTCGGCCGGCTATTAGGTGGGACCAAAAAGATATCGGTCTCTGGTTACGGGTCATGGCACAATACAGGTTTGGCTATCCCTTTCCCGGGGGGCCAGGGGTTCCGGCCATGGTTCCCAGTCAGGTGCTGGAGGGTCCTCAGGCAGCGCCAGTCAGACAGGCGGACAGAAGCTGGGCGTGTGCTGGCAATTCAATGAGGGGCAGTGCAAATTCGGAGTCAATTGTAAGTTTAAACATTTGTGCTCACACTGTAGCGGCTCCTCTCATGGTGACGCAAAATGTTTTAAAAAGAGTAAAGGAAAGGCCGGTTCCAGTAATTCCCATGGGGGAGACACCGGTGATAGTGGAAAGGATGGCCCCTTATCTAAATAGATATCCGGATAGGGAAAAGGCGTCCTTGTTGTTGTCAGGTTTTACGGAGGGTTTTGTTATTCCGGCTCCGTCTTTTGCGGTTCCCTGTGTTAAGAAGAATTTGCGGTCAGCTTTGTTACATGCTGACGTAGTGTCGGAGAAATTGAGTAAGGAGGTGGCGCTGGGGCGTATGGCGGGTCCGTTTGCACAGGCTCCGTTTGAGGATTTAGTGGTTTCTCCTTTGGGGGTAGTTCCTAAGAAGGAGGTTGGTAAATTTCGCCTGATTCAGCACTTGTCGTATCCCAAGGGTCGGTCGGTAACTGATGTCATCGATCCTGAGTTGTGTTCGGTGGTATACGCATCTTTCGACGAGGCTGTGGTGTGGGTGCAAAAATGCGGAAGACGCGCCCTTCTTGCCAAGACAGATATAGAATCAGCCTTTCGTTTGCTGCCCGTTCACCCATCTAGCGTTAGACTTCTGGGTTGTTTTTGGGATGACCGATTTTTTGTTGATAGATGTTTGCCCATGGGCTGTTCTTTATCTTGTGCCTTGTTTGAGGCGTTTAGTTCCTTTTTGGAATGGGTGGTACGGGACGTTTCGGGTTATGATTCGGTTTTGCATTATTTAGACGATTTTTTGTGCGTCGCCTGTTGTGAAATTGGATTCTGGGCTCCCCCGGTGGCCACTTGTGGAATTGTACTTGTGTGCATCATCCCCTCTGTTCACCTGCTCCTATCAGGATGTGGGAGTCGCTATATAACCTTGCTCCTCTGTCAGTTTCATGCCGGTCAACAATGTAATCAGAAGCCTTTCTGTGCATGTTCCTGCTACTAGACAACTCCCAGCTAAGTTGGACTTTTGTCCTTGTGTGTTTTTGCATTTTGTTCCTGTTCACAGCTGCTGTTTCGTTACTGTGTCTGGAAAACTCTTGTGAGCGGAAATTGCCACTCTGGTGTTATGAGTTAATGCTAGAGTCTTAAAGTAATTTCTGGATGGTGTTTTGATAGGGTTTTCTGCTGACCATGAAAGTGCCCTTTCTGTCTTCTTGCTATCTAGTAAGCGGACCTCGATTTTTGCTAAACCTATTTTCATACTACGTTTGTCATTTCATCTAAAATCACCGCCAATATATGTGGGGGCCTCTGTCTGCCTTTTGGGAAAATTTCTCTAGAGGTGAGCCAGGACTGTCTTTTCCTCTGCTAGGATTAGGTAGTTCTCCGGCTGGCGCTGGGCATCTAGGGATAAAAAAAACGTAGGCATGCTACCCGGCCACTTCTAGTTGTGCGGCAGGTTTAGTTCATGGTCAGTATAGTTTCCATCTTCCAAGAGCTAGTTCTCATATATGCTGGGCTATGTTCTCTCGCCATTGAGAATCATGACAGTTTGACCGGCCCAAAAAAAAGGGTTAAATTACTGGCTGAGAAAGGAGAGAAAAAAGAAGTCTGCTACAATTTTTTTTTTTTTTTTTTTCCTCTAGTTCTGAGTGTGCTCTTAATTGAATCACTTGCTAGTCTGCCTATACTGCAGCCTTCCTCTCTTTCTCTCCTTCTTATCCTTGAATGGCTCTGTGTTCACCTGTTTCAAATGGATCTTCAGAGTGTAGCTACAGGTTTGAATAATCTCGCCACAAAGGTACAAAATTTGCAAGATTTTGTTGTTCATGCACCTATGTCTGAGCCTAGAATTCCTTTGCCTGAATTCTTCTCGGGGAATAGATCTCACTTTCAAAATTTTAAAAATAATTGCAAATTGTTTTTGTCCCTGAAGTCTCGCTCTGCCGGAGACCCTGCACAGCAGGTCAGGATTGTAATTTCCTTGCTCCGGGGAGACCCTCAAGACTGGGCTTTTGCATTGGCACCAGGGGATCCTGCGTTGCTCAATGTGGATGCGTTTTTTCTGGCCTTGGGGTTGCTTTATGAGGAACCTCATTTAGAGCTTCAGGCGGAAAAGGCCTTGATGTCCTTGTCTCAGGGGCAAGATGAAGCTGAAATATACTGCCAAAAATTCCGCAAATGGTCTGTGCTTACTCAGTGGAATGAGTGCGCCCTGGCGGCGATTTTCAGAGAGGGTCTCTCTGATGCCATTAAGGATGTTATGGTGGGGTTCCCTGTGCCTGCGAGTCTGAATGAGTCCATGACGATGGCTATTCAGATCGATAGGCGTCTGCGGGAGCGCAAACCTGTGCACCATTTGGCGGTGTCTACTGAGAAAACGCCAGAAAATATGCAATGTGATAGAATTCTGTCCAGAAGCGAGCGGCAGAATTTTAGACGAAAAAATGGGTTGTGCTTCTATTGTGGTGATTCAACTCATGTTATATCAGCATGCTTTAAGCGTACTAAGAAGCCTGACAAGTCTGTTTCAATTAGCACTTTACAGTCTAAGTTTATTCTATCTGTGACCCTGATTTGTTCTTTGTCATCTATTACCGCGGACGCCTATGTCGACTGTGGCGCTGCTTTGAGTCTTATGGATTGGTCCTTTGCCAAACGCTGTGGGTATGATTTGGAGCCATTGGAGGCTCCGATACCTCTGAAAGGGATTGACTCCACCCCATTGGCTAGTAATAAACCACAATACTGGACACAAGTGACTATGCGTGTTAATCCGGATCACCAGGAGGTTATTCGCTTTCTGGTGCTGTATAATCTACATGATGTTTTGGTGCTGGGATTGCCATGGCTGCAATCTCATAACCCAGTCCTCGACTGGAGAGCTATGTCTGTGTTAAGCTGGGGATGTAAAGGAACTCATGGGGACGTACCTTTGGTTTCCATTTCATCATCTATTCCCTCTGAGATTCCTGAATTCTTGTCTGACTTTCGTGACGTTTTTGAAGAACCCAAGGTTGGTTCACTACCTCCGCACCGGGAGTGCGATTGTGCCATAGACTTGATCCCGGGTAGTAAATACCCTAAGGGTCGTTTATTTAATCTGTCTGTGCCTGAACACGCGGCTATGCGAGAATATATAAAGGAGTCCTTGGAAAAGGGACATATTCGTCCTTCGTCATCTCCCTTAGGAGCCGGTTTTTTCTTTGTGTCTAAGAAAGACGGCTCTTTGAGGCCGTGTATTGATTATCGACTTTTGAATAAAATCACGGTTAAATATCAATATCCGTTACCACTGCTTACTGATTTGTTTGCTCGTATAAAGGGGGCCAAGTGGTTCTCTAAGATTGATCTCCGTGGGGCATATAATTTGGTGCGAATCAAGCAGGGGGATGAGTGGAAAACCGCATTTAATACGCCCGAGGGCCATTTTGAGTATTTGGTGATGCCTTTTGGTCTTTCAAATGCCCCTTCAGTCTTCCAGTCCTTTATGCATGACATTTTCCGCGATTATTTGGACAAATTTATGATTGTGTATCTGGATGATATTCTGATTTTTTCGGATGACTGGGACTCTCATGTCTAGCAGGTCAGGAGGGTTTTTCAGGTTTTGCGGTCTAATTCCTTGTGTGTGAAGGGTTCTAAGTGTGTTTTTGGGGTTCAAAAGATTTCCTTCTTGGGATACATTTTTTCCCCCTCTTCCATCGAGATGGATCCTGTCAAGGTTCAGGCTATTGGTGATTGGACGCAACCCTCTTCTTTTAAGAGTCTTCAGAAATTTTTGGGCTTTGCTAACTTTTATCGTCGATTTATTGCTGGTTTTTCTGATGTTGTAAAACCATTGACTGATTTGACTAAGAAGGGTGCTGATGTTGCTGATTGGTCCCCTGATGCTGTGGAGGCCTTTCGGGAGCTCAAGCGCCGCTTTTCTTCCGCCCCAGTGTTGCATCAGCCTGATGTTGCTCTTCCTTTTCAGGTTGAGGTCGACGCTTCTGAAATCGGAGCTGGGGCGGTGTTGTCGCAGAGAAGTTCCGACTGCTCCGTGATGAGACCTTGTGCTTTTTTTTCCCGTAAATTTTCGCCCGCCGAGCGGAATTATGATATTGCAAATCGGGAGCTTTTGGCCATGAAGTGGGCTTTTGAGGAGTGGCGTCACTGGCTTGAGGGGGCCAGACATCAGGTGGTGGTATTGACTGACCACAAAAATTTAATTTACCTTGAGTCTGCCAGGCGCCTGAATCCTAGACAGGCGCGCTGGTCGTTGTTTTTCTCTCGGTTTAATTTTGTGGTGTCTTACCTACCGGGTTCTAAGAATGTTAAGGCGGATGCCCTTTCTAGGAGTTTTGAGCCTGACTCCCCTGGTAATTCTGAGCCCACAGGTATCCTTAAAGATGGAGTGATATTGTCTGCCGTTTCTCCAGACCTGCGGCGGGCCTTGCAGGAGTTTCAGGC
Organism: Ranitomeya variabilis; assembly: GCF_051348905.1. Classification (NCBI taxonomy): domain Eukaryota; kingdom Metazoa; phylum Chordata; class Amphibia; order Anura; family Dendrobatidae; genus Ranitomeya; species Ranitomeya variabilis. The sequence continues at coordinate 652,656,049 of NC_135233.1, forward strand.
GGATAGACCTGATCGTTGCCCACCTGGTAGACTGTTTGTTCCTGATGATTGGACCAGTAGAGTCATCTCTGAGGTTCATTCTTCTGCGTTGGCAGGTCATCCTGGAATCTTTGGTACCAGGGATTTGGTGGCAAGGTCCTTCTGGTGGCCTTCCCTGTCACGAGATGTGCGAGGCTTTGTGCAGTCTTGTGACGTTTGTGCTCGGGCCAAGCCTTGTTGTTCTCGGGCTAGTGGATTGTTGTTACCCTTGCCTATCCCGAAGAGGCCTTGGACGCACATCTCGATGGATTTTATTTCGGATCTGCCTGTTTCTCATAAGATGTCTGTCATCTGGGTGGTGTGTGACCGTTTCTCTAAGATGGTCCATCTGGTTCCCTTGCCTAAGTTGCCTTCTTCTTCCGAGTTGGTTCCTCTGTTTTTTCAAAATGTTGTTCGTTTGCATGGTATTCCGGAGAATATCGTTTCTGACAGAGGGACCCAATTCGTGTCTAGATTTTGGCGGGCATTCTGTGCTAGGATGGGCATAGATTTGTCTTTTTCGTCTGCTTTCCATCCTCAGACTAATGGCCAGACCGAGCGGACTAATCAGACCTTGGAGACATATTTGAGGTGTTTTGTGTCTGCGGATCAGGATGATTGGGTTGCTTTTTTGCCTTTGGCGGAGTTCGCCCTCAATAATCGGGCCAGCTCTGCCACCTTGGTGTCCCCGTTTTTCTGTAATTCGGGGTTTCATCCTCGATTTTCCTCCGGTCAAGTGGAATCTTCGGATTGTCCTGGAGTGGATGCTGTGGTGGAGAGGTTGCATCAGATTTGGGGGCAGGTGGTGGACAATTTGAAGTTGTCCCAGGAGAAGACTCAGCTTTTTGCCAACCGCCGTCGTCGTGTTGGTCCTCGGCTTTGTGTTGGGGACTTGGTGTGGTTGTCTTCTCGTTTTGTCCCTATGAGGGTTTCTTCTCCTAAGTTTAAGCCTCGGTTCATCGGCCCGTACAAGATATTGGAGATTCTTAACCCTGTGTCCTTCCGTTTGGACCTCCCTGCATCCTTTTCGATTCATAATGTTTTTCATCGGTCATTGTTGCGCAGGTATGAGGTACCGGCTGTGCCTTCCGTTGAGCCTCCTGCTCCGGTGTTGGTTGAGGGTGAGTTGGAGTACGTTGTGGAAAAGATCTTGGACTCTCGTGTTTCCAGACGGAAACTCCAGTATCTGGTCAAATGGAAGGGATACGGTCAGGAGGATAATTCTTGGGTCACTGCCTCTGATGTTCATGCCTCCGATCTTGTCCGTGCCTTTCATAGGGCTCATCCTGATCGCCCTGGTGGTTCTGATGAGGGTTCGGTGCCCCCTCCTTGAGGGGGGGTACTGTTGTGAAATTGGATTCTGGGCTCCCCCGGTGGCCACTTGTGGAATTGTACTTGTGTGCATCATCCCCTCTGTTCACCTGCTCCTATCAGGATGTGGGAGTCGCTATATAACCTTGCTCCTCTGTCAGTTTCATGCCGGTCAACAATGTAATCAGAAGCCTTTCTGTGCATGTTCCTGCTACTAGACAACTCCCAGCTAAGTTGGACTTTTGTCCTTGTGTGTTTTTGCATTTTGTTCCTGTTCACAGCTGCTGTTTCGTTACTGTGTCTGGAAAACTCTTGTGAGCGGAAATTGCCACTCTGGTGTTATGAGTTAATGCTAGAGTCTTAAAGTAATTTCTGGATGGTGTTTTGATAGGGTTTTCTGCTGACCATGAAAGTGCCCTTTCTGTCTTCTTGCTATCTAGTAAGCGGACCTCGATTTTTGCTAAACCTATTTTCATACTACGTTTGTCATTTCATCTAAAATCACCGCCAATATATGTGGGGGCCTCTGTCTGCCTTTTGGGAAAATTTCTCTAGAGGTGAGCCAGGACTGTCTTTTCCTCTGCTAGGATTAGGTAGTTCTCCGGCTGGCGCTGGGCATCTAGGGATAAAAAAAACGTAGGCATGCTACCCGGCCACTTCTAGTTGTGCGGCAGGTTTAGTTCATGGTCAGTATAGTTTCCATCTTCCAAGAGCTAGTTCTCATATATGCTGGGCTATGTTCTCTCGCCATTGAGAATCATGACAGTCGCCCCGGCTGCGTCTGATTGTTGTTCCAGGATTTTGAAGGCAATCGAATGGGTGGCGTTTCGTTTCGGCATTCCACTGGCCCCCGGTAAGACCGAGGGTCCGAGCACGTGTTGATGTTTTTTAGGTATCGTCATCGATACTGTTCTGTGGGAGTTCTGGTTGCCAGAAGACAAGCTGGCGGGTCTTAGGGACGATGTTCGGCGGGCTGGTCGCCTGCGCAAGTTGCCTTTGCGAGATTTGCAGTCATTGCTAGGAAAACTGAATTTCGCTTGTCGTGTCATGCCGATGGGCAGAGTTTTTACTAGAAGGTAGGCTAGTGCTATGGCGGGAGTTATGGCTCCTCATCATTTTGTACGCCTATCTGCTGAGCATAAAGATGATTTGGTGGTGTGGAGTGAATTCTTGGAGAGTTATAATGGCAGGTCATTGTTTATTGAGAAGGTAATTGACAACGAGTCTTTGGAGTTGTTTACCGATGCCGCAGGTGGGTCGGGTTTTGGAGCGTATTTTCAGGGCCAATGATGCGCGGCGGAGTGTCCGGGGACTTGGATTTCTGCGGGCCTAGTTCGTAACATTGCGCTTTTGGAAATTTTTCCCATTTTGGTTGCAGTGCATTTGTGGCAAGGGGTTTTTCGAAATAGGAGAGTTCGTTTCCACTGCGATAACATGGGGGTGGTTTGCGCGATTAACAGTTTGTCCGCGTCATCGCCTCCGGTGGTGTGCGTGTTACGGCAGTTGGTGTTGTTGTGTCTGAATTTGAACGCGCACGTAACAGTGTTGCATGTACCAGGGGTCCATAATGGCATTGCTGACTCTCTTTCTCGTTTACAGTTCGATCGTTTTCGGTTATTGGCCCCGGGGGCGCAGACGGTCGGGTTGGAGTGCCCTGCGGAACTTTGGCAGGTGGTATCCGGGACGCAGAGGCATTGATTAGGGCATCGTTGGCTCCTAGAACTTGGGAGGCTTATCAGTCTATTTGGCGGGAGTGGGAGGATTTGTTTACAGCAGGTTTTTATGGGGTTAGCCAGCAGGATCAGGTGGGTATCTTGCTGTTGTGGTTGAGCCATGGGGCGTTGGGTGGATGGTCTTCTTCCAAAGTGTCAAGAGTCATGGAGGCTTTGGCAGTTGGTTTCAAATTGCGGGGTATGGCTGATGTCACCAAGTCTTTTTTGGTGCAGCGGGCGGTGAAAGGCTTTCGACGGCGACCGGAGAAATTGGATTCTAGGCGGCCGGTTTCCTTTTCAGTGTTAGAAAGGTTGGGGGAGGCGTTGTCATCCGTATGTTTTTCAGTTTTTGAGCTTTGTTTGTTTCGGCTGGCTTTTTCGCTTGCCTTTTTTGGGGCCTTTCGCGTGGGTGAATTGGTGTCACCCAATAAACAGGTGTCGGGGGGGGTCTGTTGGCCAGGGATGTGTTTTTGGCCGATGGGAGTGTTGAGATTTGGTTGCGGCGATCTAAATCGGATCAGGAGGGCCGTGGTAGGAGAATCATTTTGGGCTCAGTCGCAGGTTCAGCTACAGTTAGGTCCATATATATTTGGACACAGACAACATTTTTCTAATTTTGGTTATAGACATTACCACAATGAATTTTAAACAAAACAATTCCGATGCAGTTGAAGTTCAGACTTTCAGCTTTTATTTGAGGGTATCCACATTAAAATTGGATGAAGATTTTAGGAGTTTCAACTCCTTAACATGTGCCTCCCTGTTTTTAAAGGGACCAAAAGTAATTGGACAGATTAAATAATTTTAAATAAAATGTTCATTTCTAGTACTTGGTTGAAAACCCTTGGCTGGCAATGACTGCCTGAAGTCTTGAACTCATGGACATCACCAGACGCTGTGTTTCCTCCTTTTTGATGCTCTGCCAGGCCTTCACTGCGGTGGTTTTCAGTTGCTGTTTGTTTGTGGGCCTTACTGTCTGAAGTTTAGTCTTTAACAAGTGAAATGCATGCTCAACTGGGTTGAGATCAGGTGACTGACTTGGCCATTCAAGAATATTCCACTTCTTTGCTTTAATAAACTCCTGGGTTGCTTTGGCTTTATGTTTTGAGTCGTTGTCCATCTGTAGTATGAAACGACGACCAATCAGTTTGGCTGCATTTGGCTGGATCTGCGCACACAGTATGGCTCTGAATACCTCAGAATTCATTCGGCTGCTTCAGTCCTGTGTGACATCATCAATAAACACTAGTGACCCAGTGCCACTGGCAGCCATGCATGCCCAAGCCATCACATTGCCTCCGCTGTGTTTTACAGATGATGTGGTATGCTTTGGATCATGAGCTGTACCACGCCTTCGCCATACTTTTCTCTTTCCATCATTCTGGTAGAGGATGATCTTGGTTTCATCTGTCCAAAGAATGTTCTTCCAGAACTGTGCTGGCTTTTTTAGTTGTTTTTTTTAGCAAAGTCCAGTCTAGCCTTTTTATTCTTGATGCTTATGAGTGGCTTGCACCGTGCAGTGAACCCTCTGTATTTACTTTCATGCAGTCTTCTCTTTATAGTAGATTTGGATATTGATACGCCGACCTCCTGGAGAGTGCTGTTCACTTGGTTGGCTGTTGTGAAGGGGTTTCTCTTCACCATGGAGATTATTCTGCGACCATCCACCACTGTTGTCTTCCTTGGGCGCCCAGGTCTTTTTGCATTAATGAGTTCACCAGTGCTTTCTTTCTTTCTCAGGATGCACCAAACTGTTGATTTTGCCACTCCTAATATTGTAGCAATTTCTCGGATGTTTTTTTTTTCTGTTTTCGCAGCTTAAGGATGGCTTGTTTCACCTGCATGGAGAGCTCCTTTGACCGCATGTTTACTTCACAGCAAAACCTTCCAAATGCAAGCACCACACCTCAAATCAACTCCAGGCCTTTTATCTGCTTAATTTAGAATGACATAACGAAGGGATTGCCCACAACTGTCCATGAAATAGCCTTGGAGTCAATTGTCCAATTACTTTTGGTCCCTTTAAAAACAGGGTGGCACTTGTTAAGGAGCTGAAACTCCTAAACCCTTCATCCAATTTTAATGTGGATACCCTCAAATGAAAGCTGAAAGTCTTCAACTTCAACTTCAACTGCATCTGAATTGTTTTGCTTAAAATTCATTGTGGTAATGTCTATAACCAAAATTAGAAAAATGTCGTCTCTGTCCAAATATATATGGACCTAACTGTATGTGTCCTGTGGCATGTCTGCGCAAGTTTTGGGGTCTCCAACCTAGGCGCGATCGGTCTTTGCTATGTCATCAGGATGGCTCTTGCCTGTCTCGCCATCAATTCTCTGCAGTTTTTAAAAAGGCTATTGCGTTGTTGGGTTTAGATGGGGCGGGTTTTGCTTCCCATTCTTTTCGTATTGGGGCCGCGACCGAGGCGGCAATTTGGGGTTTGGGGGCTTCTGCCATTTGGCGGATCGGCAGGTGGCGCTCGAGCAGATTTCGTAGCTATGTGCGGCCTCAGGGCATGGTCGAAGGGTTTCTTTAAGAGTTACGATGGTGGCGTCTGTTATGGTGTGTGGTACAATGCCAATTGTGTTTTGTTTTTTCAGGTTCCCGGGCATTACTGGTGTGGATTTTCGGACACTCATATGTGCATTGGGGAGCTCTGCGCGCGGACATGCGGACGGCGGGCAGACAGCTCGGTTTTGATCACAGCGTAGCATTACTACGGTGGTTGGGTTTTCGGGGGATGCTATGGAACCGAGTGTTGCGGGAGATCCACAATAGTGTGAGTTTGGACAAAGCCCCGGATGTTTTGGTTTTGCATGTTGGGGGTAATGATCTGGGGGTTCGGCCTTTTCGGGAACTGATAAACGATATTAAGCAAGACTGCTTGCGGTTATGGGTGTTGTACCCGGGTTTGACCATTGTGTGGTCTGACATTGTGCCGTGTAAACGCTGGAAACATATGCGGTCTTTGGAAAAACTCGATAAGGCCAGGATAAAGGTGAACAGGTCGGTGTCCGCCTTTGTGTCTCGAAATGGGGGAGTGGCGGTGAGACATTTCGAATTGGAAACGGGTAAAGGTGGTTATTGGTTGGCTGACGGTGTTCATTTGAATGCTGTGGGGATGGATTTTTGGTCTCTTGCTTTGCAGGAAGGGATTGAACGGGCCATGGCTTTTCGGTCTGGTGGGGTCTCGGGCCTTTGAGGTTTTCAAAGGCCTTTCGTTGTGGCGGCTGGGGGGAGTCCTTGGAGTTGGTGGAAATTGGTTTGGGGGGTCCATTGGCATATGGCTCCCCTGTTTTGGTGTTTAATATGTTTCGGATCTGGTGAATGGTGGTGGGGAGTTCTGGCAGGGGTGCTCGGATCTCCAGCTTATTAACGTGAACAGTGAACCCACTTGTGGGTTTTTGGTGCTCCCGAGCCAGGTTTACAACGGCTGGGAGTAAAATCATTGGTTTTTAGTTATGTTCACGTTATGGGTTGTTAAATCACCAGATTCGTGTGGGCTCCAAGGACTTCTCCTAGTTTTAAATAAAAGAAATGTTAATGTTTTTTACATTTATTGTTAACTGTTGTTTATGTTAATAAAAGAGGCTGCTGCGGCCTATATTATTCCAACAAAATTTGGTCTCTGTCATTAATCGGGGTATGGGGTGGGGGGAAATAATGGTTGGTTGCCATTTGCTAGTTCACAGAGCGTCTTCGACTATACCAGTGTCAAGGACAGGCCGGAGCGAGCCGCCCCCCCCCCCCCCCCGCGGCCTAAGTGAAGGCCATCATGACATGGTTAGGAGAGGAGGAGGTGGGCATTTTTAGGGTAATTATCAGGCGGGTGGCTTGCCTCAAGGGGGGTAGTGTGGAGGGCAGGGGGTGGGGGCTGGCAGTTTCCCGCTCACCTCTGCTGAAGCGTCCCTCCCTCCCGCCCTTAATATTTGTTTATTTGGGGTGCCATGATTAGTGGGGAGTGGGTAGTCTTAGTCTGTATTTAGTTTTGGTAATGTTGGGTCATTGCGGCCTAGGCGGCTGGGGGGAGTCCTTGGAGTTGGTGGAAATTGGTTTGGGGGGTCCATTGGCATATGGCTCCCCTGTTTTGGTGTTTAATATGTTTCGGATCTGGTGAATGGTGGTGGGGAGTTCCAGCAGGGGTGCTCAGATCTCCAGATTATTAACGTGAACAGTGAACCCACTTGTGGGTTTTTGGTGCTCCCGAGCCAGGTTTACAACGGCTGGGAGTAAAATCATTGGTTTTTAGTTATGTTCACGTTATGGGTTGTTAAATCACCAGATTCGTGTGGGCTCCAAGGACTTCTCCTAGTTTTAAATAAAAGAAATGTTAATGTTTTTTACATTTATTGTTAACTGTTGTTTATGTTAATAAAAGAGGCTGCTGTGGCCTATATTATTCCAACAAAATTTGGTCTCTGTCATTAATCGGGGTATAGGGTGGGGGGAAATAATGGTTGGTTGCCATTTGCTAGTTCACGGAACGTCTTCGACTATACCAGTGTCAAGGACAGGCCGGAGCGTGCCGCCCCCTCCCCCCGTGGCCTAAGTGAAGGCCATCATGACATGGTTAGGAGAGGAGGAGGTGGGCGTTTTTAGGGTAATTATCAGGGGGTGGCTTGCCTCAAGGGGGGTAGTGTGGAGGGCAGGGGGTGGGGGCTGGCAGTTTCCCGCTCACCTCTGCTGAAGCGTCCCTCCCTCCCGCCCTTAATATTTGTTTATTTGGGGTGCCATGATTAGTGGGGAGTGGGTAGTCTTAGTCTTAATGTTTTTTACATTTATTGTTAACTGTTGTTTATGTTAATAAAAGAGGCTGCTGTGGCCTATTTTATTCCAACAAAATTTGGTCTCTGTCATTAATCGGGGTATGGGGTGGGGGGAAATAATGGTTGGTTGCCATTTGCTAGTTCACGGAGCGTCTTCGACTATACCAGTGTCAGGTGTTGCCATGCCACATCATACAAAAAATAATGTAAATACATATTTATGACAAGTAAATATAATTTTGTCCAATAAAACCTATTTTGGGCATATTTTTTACCATGAAGAGAAAAAGCAAAAATATTTCAAAAGCCACACTAGCACTTTGAAGCAGAATGCAACCTGCTTCCAGAACTTCTCTGGGCATTTTGTTTTTAGCAAACAGGAACACTTTGTAGTTCTACTCGCTGCTTAGTATTTCCAAGCAAACTTTTCTGCTAAAAGTACCCAAATAACATTTAAAAAAAAAAAACATCTGAATCCCTACTTGATGTTCTTGGAACTTAAAATTCATTTTCATATTATATCCACAATATTGAAGTGCATCTGTGTAGCTTTATCCTTCAGAGGAAAACTACCAGTGGTGTAGGGTTGTTGCTTTCACCTTTTATTTTGTATATAAAATACAAGTAGGCTTTAAACATAGTAGCAATCACTTAATACTAAGCAGTAAAACAAGGATCTTCCAGTAAGAAGAGAGGTTAGTGAAGATCTGACACCATATTGACACTGCTACCCTACACAGTGGTGTGCGTCTAATAAGTCACATTGAGACAGCTGTCTCCGGAATCATGTTTTAAAAAAGAAGCGAATGTAGGGAATTAATGCTGAATATCAATGGGATTGCTGGAAAATTGTCAAATCTGGGTTTCTAACTAGCTGGTAGATCAATTAATTATAGCAAAGTGCAACATTTCTTATGGATTTTATTGTATGGATTATTTAGGGCACACGAACAATCCACGACTCTTCAGCATGTGTGGGTACACAGTCAAGTCCAAGCCGGTCCAACTAGCAAGAACATGCAGCACCCCAATAGTTAAAAGTGGTAAAAAGGGGCCAAGACTACAGCAAAAGTGATACAAAACCTCACCGGAATACAAATCATGCAGAGATCAAAACCTGACAATGTCTGTGAAGACTCCATACTTTTGTGGTATAAATCTTGAATTGCCACTTTATTAAGGGCTGGAATAAAGAAATATATTATTTAGTATTACTAAGTACAGGACAGAGAACAAGCAGTTGAGAAATTCTGCTAGACTAAGGGTCCGTTTTAAAAGTCCAACTGGCGGGACTAAACGATTGACAATCGGCAAACCTTCACAATCCTCAAAACCCAAGTGTATTCCAAAATGAGGTATGGAAGCAGGAGTATAGTAGCGCTACTCGCAGAAAACAGGAGTATAGTAGCCATATTTGCACAAAAACAGGAGTATAGCAGCCATACTTGCACAAAAACAGGCGTATAGTAGCCCTACTGGCACAAAAACAGGAGTATAGTAGCTCTACTGGCACAAAAATGGGAGTATAGTAGCCTTACTAGCAGAAAAACTGGAGTATAGTAGCGCTGCTGGCACAAAACAGTAGTATAGAAGCCATACTGGCACAAAAACTGGAGTATAGTAGCCATACTGGCACAAAAACAGGAGTATAATAGCCCTACTGTCACGCTCGCGCCCTGACTGGAAGGCGTGAGCACGCGGGGTATGTGTGGCCCCACTGTGCCACAGACCAAACCTCCCTGGAAGGGGCGTAACTAAGTAGCTTCCTAGGTGTTCGCTGGAGCCTCTGATGGTGAGGTCAGACTTGTGCAATAGGAAGCTACCAGGTACCACTCCAGGGTGGAGTCTGGTTGTGGCTGCTGATCCCACCGGGGAACGGAACATAGACAAGCAAGCGGGCACGGATGGCACATAGGCAGGCAGACGGGTACAACAGGAACACAGGCAGGCGGGCACGGCTGGCTCTGGTAGGCAGGCGGGCACGGCTGGCTCTCTGGCAGGACTGGTGGACAAGACTGGTACACTGGAAGAACCGGTAGGGACCAGTCTGCAGGCAGGTATGTAGAACGGGTAAGAACCTGTTCAGACACGAGGACCTAGGAATAAGTAGATAAAGACCGCAAGAGCGGATGCAGAGCGAAAGCACAGGAGCTAGAGCCAAGAACAGAAATGCAGGAGGCGGAGCCAAGTGCAGACAGCCAGGAGGCGGAGCCAGGTAGAACCGCAAGGAGCGTAGAGGAGCTGCGGGAGGGGTCTCTGCAGCAAAGCTGAGCAGAGCCACAAAGAATGTGGAGAGAAGCTGCAGCAAGGGATAACTGCAACAGCAGAAGATAAGCTGAGTAGAAAGGAGCAGAAACGCAGAAGTGAGGAGCAGAGGTAAAGTAACAAAGGTTCAGAGCAGGCAGAGCTGCAAGAGTGCGGAGTGTAAGCAGACTGAGAATACAAGGAAAGACAACAGGTAAGGAAGCCAAAGACTAGGAGACCGAGGTAAGACTAAGTGCAGACAAGGCAATGGAACAAGACACAAGGACAAAGACACTGGGACCAGGATATACTGCCTCCTGGAGGGCGGACAACAAGACTAAGAATACAGAGTACAGCCTCAGCGAGGGAGTAATATAGAGCAAGGCCAGGCAAACTCAGCAGCTAGACACTAACTGAGCAAACACATTGCACTGGCCCAGAACACTGGGTGGAGCTGAACTATATACTGGAGGCCTCTTGACAATTGGTCAGGAACAGATTGGACAGATGCACCTGATTCCTATAAAAACCAGAGAGTTCAGGCGCCGCCCCTCTATACACAGAACCATGAAGCATGCAGAGAGCAGAGACACAGAACATGGAGCTGGCAAGAAACAGAAACCACATCATGACCTGGAGCAGTGGGTAAGATAGTGTGAGAAATGTGAGGCCATGCCGTGATGCCAGCAGAGTTGTTACAGTACCCCCCCCTTTACGGCCCCTCTTCTTCAAGCCCACCAGAATAACTTGTAGAAGAAGGATGGGAGCACACATAGTCCAGGCCAACATGATATCTTCAGGGTAGAAAGCGGCAGGAGGGTCACCAGGTATCTCAAAAAACAAAGTCTCTCTGTGCTCTGCAGGTTTAGCTTCATCAGAAATCTCGGATAGCAAAGTCTCATTGTACCCAATAGGGTTAGCCTTCTCAATGGACTGGACCATTTCCTCAGGGAAGACAAGAAGCAGGGACTTGGAAGCTACCGACTTGTTATCTTCACCAGCCGGCCACATGGAAGCCGAAGGAATACTCACAGGATACACCTTCTGCCCGATATCCAGAGACAAACTTTCAGGTAGCAGAGATGTTCTAGAGTACTGAACACAGGAAAAGTCATTAGAGATGAGTGTGGAGAGCATCAGCTCCACCGGGTCAGAGAAAAGTTGAGGAGAACAAACCTCTGTTTTGAAGTCTTCACCAGCCGGCCACAAGGACGCTGAAGGTATAAACATAGGAACCATCTTCTGCCCGTTATCCAGAAGAAATCGTCCAAGCGGCGGGGATGTTCCTAGGAACGGATTACAGGTATAGTCGTTGGAGATGTGTGGAGAGATAGTCACCGCCTCCCCATGTTCGGTGACATTAGCACACCTTGACTCGACTACTAAGTGCTTACTGGTATAGTCGCTGGAGATGTGTGGAGACATCGTCACCGTTTCCCCATCTTCGGTGACGTCAGCACACCTTGACTCGACGACTAGCAGACCAGCTGAAGAAGATGACACTGCTGAGTGTCTTTGACGCATGGGAACCAGACAGTTCTCAAGACTGGGTAAGTTCAAACGAAGCACCTTACTGCAACTCTTGACCAGAGCGGGTGGTAGAGTCCTTGGCTTAGAATGACCCATGGGCATAACAGACAGCATACGGAAAACAAACTTCTTCGTGTATAAGGCTCCAACTTGGAGCTGTAGTTGTCCTTGCAGGACTAGACTGCTCTTTAGCAGGGTTCGGCCATTATCAGGCAACGCCCACACCGGGTTCTGGAGCTGAAGAACGGAGACCATACACTGACTCCGCATGACAGGCGGCTTAAACACACCAAAGCTCCCAGAAGGCAGAGAAACAGTCATTAACTTAGATGGAGAGGGAGTACTCTCGCCAGGGGCAGCCTCTCCTACTGGCCCAGGGTTTTGGAGTACAGGCTTCACAGGGCAAAGGCCACCTGAATGTTCTTTACAACCACAGGGATACCGAATTTCAATCTCAGCACCAGATTCAGGCTGCAGATTTGCCAGCCCCCTTTTATTAGACCTCTCGGATCTTGCTCGGGTAGCTGCTTCGGCAGGTTGTGGAACAGGTGAGTCTTGGATGGTCATGGACGGAAGCGACGGTTTATCTTCAGGTTTCTTTTGTCTGGACCGTCTCTGTGAGCTTGGAGGGGAAGACTTTTCAGGAGACGCAGAGGTAGGCACATCGAAGACTTTACGGAAGGCCGCCAGGAAGGCCTCCAAGTCCATGATGATGAGATCCCCTGCTTCAAACAAGGGGTTGATCCATTGCAAAGCATCTCCTCTTAGGTAAGACATTATGTATCCAACCTTGAACAAATCAGAGGGGAAAGCAGAAGCATACCATTCGAAGTTCAGCATACACTGCTCCAGGAACACATGGCACTGCTTCGGATCCCCATAGTACCTTGGCGGATCCGCAGGAGCCTGCTTTTCATAGGCCAAAAGTTTATTAAAGATAGCATCAGAGACAACGATTAAAGCATCTTGCTCCGAGAGCGAAGGCACATGGGACTCAGCGGGGACCATGGCCTGTGCAAACTGTCACGCTCGCGCCCTGACTGGAAGGCGTGAGCACGCGGGGGTATGTGTGGCCCCACTGTGCCACAGACCAAACCTCCCTGGAAGGGGCGTAACTAAGTAGCTTCCTAGGTGTTCGCTGGAGCCTCTGATGGTGAGGTCAGACTTGTGCAATAGGAAGCTACCAGGTACCACTCCAGGGTGGAGTCTGGTTGTGGCTGCTGATCCCACCGGGGAACGGAACATAGACAAGCAAGCGGGCACGGATGGCACATAGGCAGGCAGACGGGTACAACAGGAACACAGGCAGGCGGGCACGGCTGGCTCTGGTAGGCAGGCGGGCACGGCTGGCTCTCTGGCAGGACTGGTGGACAAGACTGGTACACTGGAAGAACCGGTAGGGACCAGTCTGCAGGCAGGTATGTAGAACGGGTAAGAACCTGTTCAGACACGAGGACCTAGGAATAAGTAGATAAAGACCGCAAGAGCGGATGCAGAGCGAAAGCACAGGAGCTAGAGCCAAGAACAGAAATGCAGGAGGCGGAGCCAAGTGCAGACAGCCAGGAGGCGGAGCCAGGTAGAACCGCAAGGAGCGTAGAGGAGCTGCGGGAGGGGTCTCTGCAGCAAAGCTGAGCAGAGCCACAAAGAATGTGGAGAGAAGCTGCAGCAAGGGATAACTGCAACAGCAGAAGATAAGCTGAGTAGAAAGGAGCAGAAACGCAGAAGTGAGGAGCAGAGGTAAAGTAACAAAGGTTCAGAGCAGGCAGAGCTGCAAGAGTGCGGAGTGTAAGCAGACTGAGAATACAAGGAAAGACAACAGGGAAGGAAGCCAAAGACTAGGAGACCGAGGTAAGACTAAGTGCAGACAAGGCAATGGAACAAGACACAAGGACAAAGACACTGGGACCAGGATATACTGCCTCCTGGAGGGCGGACAACAAGACTAAGAATACAGAGTACAGCCTCAGCGAGGGAGTAATATAGAGCAAGGCCAGGCAAACTCAGCAGCTAGACACTAACTGAGCAAACACATTGCACTGGCCCAGAACACTGGGTGGAGCTGAACTATATACTGGAGGCCTCTTGACAATTGGTCAGGAACAGATTGGACAGATGCACCTGATTCCTATAAGAACCAGAGAGTTCAGGCGCCGCCCCTCTATACACAGAACCATGAAGCATGCAGAGAGCAGAGACACAGAACATGGAGCTGGCAAGAAACAGAAACCACATCATGACCTGGAGCAGTGGGTAAGATAGTGTGAGAAATGTGAGGCCATGCCGTGATGCCAGCAGAGTTGTTACACCTACTAGCACAAAAACTGGAGTATAGTAGCCCTACCAGCATAAAAAACTGGAGTATAGTAGCCCTACTGGCACAAAACAGTAGTATAGTAGCCCTACTAGCACAAAAACTGGAGTATAGTAGCCATACTGGCACAACAACTGGAGTATAATAGCCCTAATGGCACAAAAACTGGAGTATAGTAGCCCTATTAGCACAAAAACAGGAGTATAGTAGCCCTACCAGCACCAAAACAGGAGTATAGTAGCCATACTGGCACAAAAACAGGAGTATAATAGCCCTACTGGCACAAAACAGGAGTATAGTAGCCCTACTGGCACAAAAACAGGAGTATAGTAGCCTTACTGGCACAAAACAGGAGTATAGTAGCCTTACTGGTACAAAACAGGACTATAGTAGCCATACTGGCACAAAACAGGAGTATAATAGCCGTACTGGCACAAAAACTGGAGTATAGTAGCCCCACTGGCACACAAACTGGAGTATAGTAGCCCTACTGGCACAAAAACTGGAGTATAATAGCCCTACTGGCACAAAAACTGGAGTATAGTAGCCATACTGGCACAACAACAGGAGTATAATAGCCCTACTGGCACAAACACTGGAGTATAGTAGCCCTACTAGCACAAAACAGGAGTATAATAGCCGTACTGGCACAAAAACTGGAGTATAGTAGCCCCACTGGCACACAAACTGGAGTATAGTAGCCCTACTGGCACAAAAACTGGAGTATAATAGCCCTACTGGCACAAAAACTGGAGTATAGTAGCCCTACTAGCACAACAACAGGAGTATAGTAGCCTTACTAGCATCAAAACAGGAGTATAGTAGCCCTACTAGCACAAAAGCAGGAGTATAGTAGCCCTACTAGCACCAAAACAGGAGTATAGTAGCCCTACTAGCACAAAAACAGGAGTATAGTAGCCATACTGGCACAAAAACAGGAGTATAATAGCCCTACTGGCACAAAACAGGAGTATAGTAGCCCTACTGGCACAAAAACAGGAGTATAGTAGCCTTACTGGTACAAAACAGGACTATAGTAGCCATACTGGCACAAAAACAGGAGTATAATAGCCGTACTGGCACAAAAACTGGAGTATAGTAGCCCCACTGGCACACAAACTGGAGTATAGTAGCCCTACTGGCACAAAAACTGGAGTATAATAGCCCTACTGGCACAAAAACTGGAGTATAGTAGCCCTACTAGCACAACAACAGGAGTATAGTAACCTTACTAGCATCAAAACAGGAGAATAGTAGCCCTACTAGCACAAAAGCAGGAGTATAGTAGCCATACTGGCACAAAAAACAGGAGTATAGTAGCCTTACTGGCACAAAACAGGAGTATAGTAGCCTTCCTGGCACAAAACAGGACTATAGTAGCCATACTGGCACAAAAACAGGAGTATAATAGCCCTACTGGCACAAAAACTGGAGTATAGTAGCTCTACTGGCACACAAACTGGAGTATAGTAGCCCTACTGGCACAAAAACTGGAGTATAATAACCCTACTAGCACAAAAACAGGAGTATAGTAGCCCTACTAGCATCAAAACAGGAGTATAGTAGCCATACTGGCATCAAAACAGGAGTATAGTAGCCATACTGGCACAAAAACAGGAGTATAGTAGCCCTACTAGCATCAAAACAGGCATATAGTAGCCCTACTGGCACAAAAACAGGAGTATAATAGCCCTACTGGCTCAAAACAGGAGTATTATAGCCATACTGGCACAAAACAGGAGTATAGTAGCCCTACTGGCACAAAACAGGAGTATAGTAGCCCTACTGGCACAAAACAGGCGTATAGTAGCCCTACTTGCACAATTCCTATCATGTTCTAAATATATATTCACATGTCTAGTAGTTTTTTCAGTTTTTGAATCCGTTTTGAGATGATAAAAAGGAAATAAAATGATTGTGAACAGGATCCAATCATTTCCATAGGGGCATAAATGTCCTAAAGTGTCTTCTGTTTGACTGCAATCCATTTGAAGCTCAAGCTGCATCATCAAAAATCCATTTTATTTTCAACATTGAAGTCTGTGGGAAAGGGATCATAATGGACGGTCATCTGTTTCCTCATGAATGTTCCAAGACACCTCTAGTAAAGAAGGATCTGATGCACTCGGATCCTCCTCCTGGACAATTCGTTTCTTCTCCTTTCTACTGCTTACTCTACGTACTGTCAACTCCCGGGATCTACTGGATTTAAATCTTAGGAGCCTGTAGGCACAAAATGTGTCGCAGTAAAACACCCAGCAGTGCACTGTCACTCCAATGCTCCGGTGGTCTTTGTTTCCCCCCCTTAGCAGTGACTTGCAGCACTGGCATGTGACCATTGCAGGTAATTTTCTGGCCTTTGTGGTCATGTGTGACACGGAGGCCAGTGACTGGGTGCAGCTGCCTACTGCTGAAATAGTACATCACAACTGGAGGAAAGGAAGACGAGGCTGGCCACTGGAGGGACAAGGGACTCAATAAGAACCGTTCCTCCATTAACAGCTCCTCATTTCCCATTTTGACAAGCCCACTATCTGCACCATGTTGGCACAGTATTTGTATCACCTTCTCGCAAACAGGATAAAGATAAGTTATCACCTCAATCTTCCAGAGCAGTAGGTGGTCCGACTGGTGGGACCTGCACTGGTGGGCAGAGTGGGTCACTATTATCTCCATGGAGCAGATAAACGGAGGGGATAATAGTCTCCCCGCAGCCGGCCACCCACCGATCTGTAAGCTACCACTTAGGCTACAGATAGGTGATACTTCATCCTTGTTACACAACCCCTTTTCATGCCGCATATTAGTGTAGCACTAAGCAGTATGGAGCCTGTACTTTGTATTTTACCATCTGTCTTGGAGGGGCTCTCCATTCTTTCTTTATCTTCACAGTATATTGGGGATGAGATTTTGCAGCACTGAGTGTTAAGGCCCCGTCACACATAGCGAGATCGCTAGCGAGATCGCTGCTGAGTCACAAGTTTTGTGACGCAACAGCGACCTCAGTAGCGATCTCGCTATGTGTGACACGTACCAGCGACCCGGCCCCTGCTGCGAGATCGCTGGTCGTGTCGGAATGGCCTGGACCTTTTTTTGGTCGTTGAGGTCCCGCTGACATCGCTGAATCGGTGTGTGTGACACCGATCCAGCGATGTCTTCACTGGTAACCAGGGTAAACATCGTGTTACTAAGCGCAGGGCCGTGCTTAGTAACCCGATGTTTACCCTGGTTACCAGCGTAAATGTAAAAAAAAAAAAACAGCACATACTCACCATCTGATGTCCGTCAGGTCCCTTGCCGTCTGCTTCCTGCTCTGACTGAGATCCGGCCGTACAGTGAGAGCACAGCACAGCAGTGACGTCACCGCTGCGCTCTGCTCTCACTGTACGGCGGCACTCAGTCAGACGGACATCAGATGGTGAGTATGTACTGTTTGTTTTTTTTGGTAACCAGGGTAAACATCGGGTTACTAAGCGCGGCCCTGCGCTTAGTAACCCGATGTTTACCCTGGTTACCCGGGTGCTGCAGGGGGACTTCGGCATCGTTGAAGACAGTTTCAATGATGCCGAAGTCGTTCCCCTGATCGTTGGTCGCTGGAGAGAGCTGTCTGTGTGACAGCTCCCCAGCGACCACACAACGACTTACCAACGATCACGGCCAGTTCGTATCGCTGGTCGTGATCGTTGGTAAATCGCTGTGTGACGGGGCCTTTACAGGTTCTCCTTCTGCTTGTTATTTCAGCCTTCCCGACAGCACAGATCCCTATTCCCTAACCTGCCTGTGATGGAGGACATGTGAGTAGACTGGTCAGCACCCAGTAGAAAGACAGCTATCCTATGTGAAGTGCTCCTCAGCAGGAGGAGACTAAAGGTACCTTCACACTAGTGTGAAGGTACCTAATGGACTGGTCTCCTCACATACTCCTCCATCAAATTAAAGTATTACTGGTTTAATTTTTCATATATTAACCCTTCTAATGGTATCAAATATGAAAAATAATGTTAAACAGTTTTGATATTTTCCACTTTTAAAGACTAGGATCATTCTCCTCAGGAGTCTGAGCACCATCAAACTTCTGGAAGGACAGTCCATTGTGAATGGAGCAGAGTAACTGTCTACAATGAGGAGAGGACTTCATTAGTTTGGCCCTGCCAGGACAACAGCAGGAGGAAAGATCAGCTACAGCAACCTGCACCAGATTTACTGTAAAATAACAGTCACCATAACAGAAACCAAACAGCCCCCTTGTGGTCAATAGGGTCCTTCTGGTGCAGCTTACAGCAGTTATATAATGGATCCGTCTGCCTCATCAATTCTGTTTCCCTCTTCCGGGAAGGAATAGATAAATGGTTTTACAAAATCCAGGTGTGATCAGCATCGTATAAGGACCACTATCCAGCCTTAGGAAGATTCCTGGGCAGCTATAAGATGGCCTGTGGACAACAATGTTAGGGCCCTGGGCAGCCATTGTAGGAACCCTGGGCAGCTATAGGATGACCCTTGGGTAGTCGCTGTAGAACCTCATGGTGGCATTAGTATGACTCCTGGGCAGCAGTAGGATGATCACTGGGCAGTCATAGTAGGCCCATTGTGCAGTCATATGACCCCAAAACAGCCATAGAAGGACCACTGGGCAGTCACAGTAGGACCCCGGGGCTGCAGTAGGAGGACCCACTGACAGCAATAGTAGGACCCCTGGGCAGCAGGAGGACCCATTGACAGCCAAAATTTGACCCCTGAGCAGTAGTAGGAGGACCCACTGACAGCCAAACTAGGACCCCTGGGCAACAGGAGGACCGATTGACAGCCACAGTAGGACCCCTGGGAAGCAGTAGGAGGACACATTGACAGCCACAGTAGGACCCCTAGGCAGCAGTGGGAGGATACATTGACAGCCACAGTAGGACCCCTGGGCAGCAGTAGAATCCATTGACAGCCACAGCAAGACCCCTAGGCAGCAGTAGGATGATACATTGACAGCCACAATAGGACCCCTGGGCAACAGTAGGAGGACCCATTGACAGCCACAGTAGGACCCCTGGGAAGCAGTAGGAGGACCCATTGACAGCCACAGTATGAACCCTGGGTAGCAGTAGGACGACCCGTTGACAGCCACAGTAGGAACCCTAGGCAGCAGGACACATTGACAGCCACAATAGGACCCCTGGGCAGCAGTATCATGACCCATTGACAGCCACGGTAGAACCCCTGGGCAGCAGTAGGACATATTGACAGCCACAGTAAAACCTCTGGACAGCAGTAGGAGGACCCATTGCCAGCCACACTAGAACCCCTGAGCAGTAGTAGGATGACCCACTAACAGCCACAGTAGGACCCCTGGGCAACAGGAGGACCCATTGACAGCCATAGTAGCCTCTCTTGGGCAGTCATAGGAGGGCCCCTGGACAATACAGTTATTGTAAGACCCCATGGCAACCATAGTTGGATTCCATGGCAGCTATAGCATGACCCCTTGGGCAGCTGCTGTAGGACCTCATGGCAGCAGTAGTAGAACCCCTGCCCAGTCATTGTAGAACTCCATTGCAGCCATAGTAGGACTCCTGTACAGCCATGGTATGATCCCTAGGCAGTTATGGTAGGACCCCATGGCAGCAGTAGGACCCCTGGGCAGCTGCTATAGGACCCCTGGGTTGTCATTGAAAGGCCCCTGAGCATTTACATCTCCAGTGGGTATGGTCTGTGGAGAGCTATTGCCAGTATGTTCAGTCGTTTGTGGCTGGAGCACATGATGGCACAGGCTGGGGTGCATGATGGCACAGGCTGGGGCACTGGCAGGAGCACATAATGGCACAGGCTGGAGCACATGATGGCACTGGCTGGAGTACCGGCAGGAGCACATCATGGCACAGGCTGGAATAAAGGCAGGAGCACATGATGGCACTGGCTGGAGTACAGGCAGGAGCACGTGATGGCACAGCCTGGGGAACTGGCAGGAGCACATAATGGCAGAGGCTGGAGCACAAGATGGCACTGGCTGGAGTGCAGGCAGGAGCACATGATGGCACAGGCTGGAGTACAGGCAGGAGCACATGATGACACAGACAGGAGCACATGATGACACAGACAGGAGCACATGATGACACATACAGGAGACATGATGGCACAGGCTGGAGCATAAGATGGCACAGGCAGGAGAACATGATGGCATAGGCTAGGGCACATGATGGCACAGGCTGGAGCACATGATGGCACAGGCAGGAGCACATAATGGCACAGGCTGGAGTACCGGCAGGAGCACATCATGGCACAGGCTGGAATAAAGGCAGGAGCACATGATGGCACTGGCTGGAGTACAGGCAGGAGCACGTGATGGCACAGCCTGGGGCACTGGCAGGAGCACATAATGGCAGAGGCTGGAGCACATGATGGCACTGGCTGGAGTGCAGGCAGGAGCACATGATGGCACAGGCTGGAGTACAGGCAGGAGCACATGATGACACAGACAGGAGCACATGATGACACATACAGGAGACATGATGGCACAGGCTGGAGCATAAGATGGCACAGGCAGGAGAACATGATGGCACAGGCTAGGGCACATGATGGCACAGGCAGGAGCACATAATGGCACAGGCTGGGGTACATGATGGCACAGGCTGGAGCACATGATGGCACAGGCAGGAGCACATAATGGCACAGGCTGGAGCACATGATGGCACAGGCTGGGGCACATGATGGTACAAGCAGGAACACAATGGCACAGGCTGGAGCACATGATGGCACAGGCTGGGGCACATAATGGCACAGGCTGGAGCACAAGCTGGCACAGGCAGGAGCACATAATGGCACAAGCAGGAGCACATAATGGCACAAGCTAGGGACCATGATGGCACAGGCAGGAGCACATGATGGCACAGGCTGGAGCACATGATAGGGGACAGGCTGGGGCACAGGCAGGAGCACATGATGGGGGGACAGGCTGGGGCACAGGCAGGAGCACATGATGGGGAGACAGGCTGGGGCACAGGCAGAAGCACATGATGACACAGGAAGGAGCACATGATGGCACAGGCTGGAGCACAATATGGCACAGGCAGGAGCACATGATGGGGGGACAGGCTGGAGTACATGATGGGGGGACACATTGGAGCACAAGCCGGCACAGGCAGGAGCACATGATGGGGGGACAGGCTGGGGCACATGATGGCACAGGCAGGAGCACATGATGGGGAGACAGGCTGGGGCACAAGATGGCACAGGCAGGAGCACATGATGGCACACGCTGGGGCACATGATGACACAGACAGGAGCACATGATGGCACACATGATGGCAAAGGCTGGAGCACAAGATGGCACAGGCAGGAGAACATGATGGCGCAGGCTGGGGCACATGATGGGGGGACAGGCTGGAGCACAAGAATGCACAGGCAGGAGCACATGATGGCACACGCTGGGGCACATAATGGCACAGGCTGGGGTACATGATGGCACACGCTGGGGCACATGATGACACAGACAGGAGCACATGATGGCGCACATGATGGCAAAGGCTGGAGCACAAGATGGCACAGGCAGGAGCACATGATGGCGCAGGCTGGGGCACATGATGGGGGGACAGGCTGGGGCACAGGCTGGAGCACAAGAATGCACAGGCAGGAGCACATGATGGCACACGCTGGGGCACATAATGGCACAGGCTGGGGTACATGATGGCACAGGCAGAAGGACATGATGGGGGGACAGGCTGGAGCACAAGCCGGCACAGGCAGAAGCACATGATGGGGGGACAGGCTGGGGCACATGATGGCACAGGCTGGAGCACAAGATGGCACAGGCAGGAGCAAATGATTGCGCAAGCTGGAGAACAAGATGACACAGACAGGAGCACATGATGACACATACAGGAGACATGATGGCACAGGCTAGGGCACATGATGGCACAGGCAGGAGCACATAACGGCACAGGCTGGGGTACATGATGGCACAGGCTGTGTCACATAATGGCACAGGCTGTGTCACATAATGGCACAGGCAGGCACCATCATCCTGCCCGTGCCCTGCGCTCTCATGCTGGATCGCTGCATGTGACTGGCACAGCCTGTGACTGACGAGCAGGAGCCGCCGTGGGCACCATACCGGGGCGCCTGGCCAGCCCCTTCCCTCTGGCACAGGATGAGCGCCCCTCCTCCCGTCGGCATGCGCCCCTCCTCCCGTCGGCATGCGCCCCTCCTCCCGTCGGCATGCGCCCCTCCTCCCGTCGGCATGCGCCCCTCCTCCCGTCGGCATGCGCCCCCTCCTCCGGGTGTGACTCCGCCCCAGCCCCTCCCTCCGCTGTCCGCCTATCCCCTGCACTCTCCGCCCCGCCGCCTCTTCCTCTCTGTAACTGAAGCAAACTCCTATAGAGGAGCAGCGGCAGACACAGCGCAGCCCGAGAGCCGGCGATAGGGACGTGTACACACGGGAGAACGGCATTGTGCTGACAGGGAAGCGGGGAGAGGCGGGAGCTGAGCGGCTGGAGGAGGCGGCGGCGGAGAGCAGACAGCAGCCCGGCCACGGAGCGCCACAGCTGAGGGGAGACCAGTGCCCTCCCTGCTGTCCCTGGACGCAGCCTGCCGGGGAGACCGTACCGCCGCGACCACCCGGAGGGGAGAGCTCCTGTCCCCCTCGTTCATGTGATCGCCGTTCATGTGTGTGGACACCCGGGGGCGGAAGAAGGAACGTGCGGCTTGTGGTCGGGGCTCCGGTGAAGTTTCGGCAGCCTCGCTCGTCCTCTCCTCGCCAGCGGCCACTTCTTGTTCCTAGTGCCCCGCTCTCCGGAGACATTGGATAATGGTGGGGGAAATGGAAACAAAGGAGAAGCCCAAGCCGACCCCCGACTATCTGATGCAGCTCATGAACGACAAGAAGCTGATGAGCAGCCTGCCCAACTTCTGCGGGATATTTAACCACCTGGAGCGGCTCCTGGATGAAGGTACCGGCGGCGCACACGGGCACACGGCTCCGCTAGAGAGCAACTTCTCTCCCAACTTGTAGCCGCAGCTTCTCCGGACTCCGGCTCCCCCCGGGCACTGCCTGCCAATGTGCCGCCATGTGACCTGCTGGAATGTGGCGGATCTGGTGCTCGCCAAGCTTGTGGAGGGAGGGGGTCTCCACTGGTGGCTGGGTATACTGTGCGGGGGGCTCCCACCAGTAGTGGCCTGTGTATACATGTGCGCGGGGGGGCTCCCATCAGTAGTGGCCTGTGTATACATGTGTGCGGGGGGCTCCCACCAGTAGTGGCCTGTGTATACATGTGTGCGGGGGGCTCCCATCAGTAGTGGCCTGTATATACATGTGTGGGGGCTACTATCAGTAGTGGCCTGTATATACATGTGTGTGGGGGCTACTATCAGTAGTGGCCTGTATATACATGTGTGTGGGGGGCTACCATCAGTAGTGGCCTGTATATACATGTGTGCGGGGGGCTCCCATCAGTAGTGGCCTGTGTATACATGTGTGCGGGGGGCTCCCATCAGTAGTGGCCTGTATATACATGTGTGCGGGGGGCTCCCATCAGTAGTGGCCTGTGTATACATGTGTGCGGGGGGCTCCCACCAGTAGTGGCCTGTATATACATGTGTGCGGGGGGCTCCCATCAGTAGTGGCCTGTGTATACATGTGTGCGGGGGGCTCCCATCAGTAGTGGCCTGTATATACATGTGTGCGGGGGGCTCCCATCAGTAGTGGCCTGTATATACACGTGTGCGGGGGGCTCCCATCAGTAGTGGCCTGTATATACATGTGTGGGGGCTACTATCAGTAGTGGCCTGTATATACATGTGTGCGGGGGGCTCCCATCAGTAGTGGCCTGTGTATACATGTGCGCGGGGGGGCTCCCATCAGTAGTGGCCTGTGTATACATGTGTGCGGGGGGCTCCCACCAGTAGTGGCCTGTGTATACACGTGTGCGGGGGGCTCCCATCAGTAGTGGCCTGTATATACATGTGTGTGTGGGGGCTACTATCAGTAGTGGCCTGTATATACATGTGCGCGGGGGGCTCCCACCAGTAGTGGCCTGTGTATACATGTGTGCGGGGGGCTCCCACCAGTAGTGGCCTGTGTATACATGTGTGCGGGGGGCTCCCACCAGTAGTGGCCTGTGTATACATGTGCGCGGGGGGGCTCCCATCAGTAGTGGCCTGTGTATACATGTGTGCGGGGGGCTCCCATCAGTAGTGGCCTGTATATACATGTGTGTGGGGGCTACTATCAGTAGTGGCCTGTATATACATGTGTGCGGGGGGCCCCCATCAGTAGTGGCCTGTATATACATGTGTGCGGGGGGCTCCCATCAGTAGTGGCCTGTATATACACATGTGCGGGGTGCTACCATCAGTAGTGGCCTGTGTATACATGTGTGCGGGGGGCTCCCATCAGTAGTGGCCTGTATATACACATGTGCGGGGGCTCCCATCAGTAGTGGCCTGTATATACACGTGTGCGGGGGGCTCCCATCAGTAGTGGCCTGTATATACACGTGCGGGGCGCTACCATCAGTAGTGGCCTGTGTATACATGTGTGCGGGGGGCTACCATCAGTAGTGGCCTGTATATACATGTGTGCGGGGTGCTACCATCAGTAGTGGCCTGTATATAGATGTATGTGGGGCTACTATCAGTAGTGGCCTGTATGTAGATGTGTGTGTGTGTGGGGGGGGGGGCGGCTACCATCGGTAGTGGCCTGTATATACATGTGTGCGGGGCGCTACCATCGGTAGTGGCCTGTATATACATGTGTGCGGGGTGCTACCATCAGTAGTGGCCTGTGTATACATGTGTGCGGGGCGCTACCATCGGTAGTGGCCTGTTTATACATGTGTGCGGGGGGCTACCAACAGTAGTAACCTGAATACACATGTCATGGGGCTTCCCACAGTTGTGGCCTATATATATGAGGTTGGGGGGGGGGGGCTACCTACAGTAGTGGCCTGTATATAGATGCCTGTGGGGGGCTACCATCAGTAATAACCCAAATGCATGTGTGTAATGGGGCTATCTACAGTTGTGGCCTATATATAGATGTGTGTGGGGGCTACATACAGTAGTGGTCTGTATATGGATGTGTGGGGGGGTACCTACAGTACTGGCCTGTATATAGATGTGTGTGTGGGCTGCATACAGTAGTGGCCTGTATATGATGTGTGTGTGTGTGTGTGTGGTGGGCTACCTACAGTAGTGGCCTGTATATAGATGTGTGTGTAGGGGCTACATATAGTAGTGGGGCCTGTATATGGATGTGGGGGGGGGGCTACCTACAGTAGTGGCCTGTATATAGATGTGTGTGGGGGGGTACCTACAGTAGTGGCCTGTATATAGATGTGTGGGGGGGCTACCTACAGTAGTGGCCTGTATATAGATGTGTGTGGGGGGGCTGCATACAGTAGTGGCCTGTATATAGATGTGTGTGTGGGGGCTACATACAGTAGTGGTCTGTATATGGATGTGTCTGTGGGGCTGCCTACAGTAGTGGCCTGTATATAGATGTTTCATGTGGATACTTACAGTAGTGGCCTGTATATAGTTATAGGGCTGCTTAGAGTAGTGACCTGTTTATAGATGTCATGTGGATACTTACAGTAGTGGCCTGTATATAGATGTTCTATGGGGCTGCCTACAGTAGTGACTCCAGTATAGATGTACGGGGCTACTTACAGTAGTCCTGTATATAGATGTGTGTGGAGGCCTACCTATAGTAGGACCCTGTATATAGGTGTGTATGTGTGGGGGTGGGTGCTACCTTCAGTAATGACCTGTGTATAGATGTGTGTGTGTGTGGGGGGGTACCTACAGTAGTGGCCTGTATATGGATGTGTGGGGGGTACCTACAGTAGTGGCCTGTATATAGATGTGTGGAGGGCTACCTACAGTAGTGGCCTGTGTGTGTGGGTGGGCTACATACAGTAGTGGCCTATATATAGATGGATGTGTGTGTGTGGGGGGCTACATACAGTAGTGGCCTGTATATAGATGTGTGTGTGTGGTACCTACAGTAGTGGCCTGTATAAGATGTGTGTTGGGGGCTACTTACAATACAGGCCAGTATATAGATGTGTATGTGGGGCTGCCTACAGTAGTGGCCTGTTTATAGATGTGTCATGTGGATACTTACAGTAGTGGCCTGTATATAGATGTTCTATGGGGCTGCCTACAGTAGTGGCCTGTATGTACATGTATGAGGGCTACCTACAATAGAGACGTATGGGTGCTGCCTACAGTAGTGACTCCAGTATAGATGTGCGGGGGCTACTTACAGTAGTCCTGTATATAGATGTGTGTGGAGGCCTACCTATAGTAGGACCCTGTATATAGGTGTGTATGTGTGGGGGTGGGTGCTACCTTCAGTAATGACCTGTATATAGATGTGTGTGACGGGGCTGCCTACAGTAGGGCCCTGTATGTAGAAGTGTGTGTGGCTGCTTACAGTGGTTTCTGTACTTAGAGCGATGTGTATGGGGGTGGATTGTAAATAGATATAGATGTGTGGGGGAGATGGAGTGGACTATAGGCGGATATAGATGTGTGTTGGGGTATGTGCACACTTTGCGGATTGGCCTGCGGAATTTTCCGCACAGAATCTGCACCTCATGGCAGAAAACGCAGCCCAAAATGCTTGCAGATTTAAGGCGGAATTGATGCGGATTTCTTGCGGATTGTCATGCGTTTTTTGATGTGCGGATTTGCCTTACTCAATGTATAGCCAATGGGTGCAGAAACGCTGCGTTTCAACTCAAAGAATTGACATGCTGCGGGACAAAAAAAAACGTAGCGAATCCGCGTTGATTTTTCTGCAGCATGTGCACAGCAATTCTCAAATTCCCATTGACTATCATTGTTACTGCACTACACTGCGGATTTTATGCATTCCGCACGTCTAAAAACGCTACGCATCCGCATCAAAATCTGCAGTGTGTGCACACAGCCATAGTGGGCCATCTACAGTAGTGGCTGAATAGTGTGTGTGGGGCTGTCTACAGTTGTGGCCTGTATGGATGTGGGCAGGGGAATCTATACAATAGTGGTCTGTGTATGAATGTGGGAGACTTCTATACGAGCGGCCTGTTCATACATGGAGAAGTACTCTGTACAATGTGACCGGTGTATAGATGGAGGGGTGAGGTTACTCTGCACTGTGGCCCTTACATACATGGCGGAATGAAGGAATAGGGGACAGTAAATAGAGGGGTGAGGGTATTCCCTACAGTGGCCTGTAAAGGCTATGTGCACACGTTGCGGATTAGGCTTAGGAATTTCTGGTGCGGATTCTGTCTCTCCTGGCAGAAAACGCACCTGCGGTTTTTTGTGCGGTTCCGCAGCGTTTTTGCTGCGGTTTTCTTGCGGATTTGCTGCGTTTTTTACCCCTGCGGTTTTCTATAATGGAATGGGTACAAAAACGCTGCAGATTCACAAAAAAGAAGTGACATGCTACTTCTTTTAAACCGCAGCGTTTCCGCAGCGGATTTTCCACAAAGTGTGCACAGCATTTTTTTTTTCTCATTGATTTACATTGTACTGTAAATCAATTGCAGATCTGCGGCGTTTCTGCACTGCAAAAAACACTGCGGATCCGCAGAGAATCCGCAACGTGTGCACATACCCAAATAGACGGAGGGGTGAGAGTACTATGTATAGTGTGACCTGTATATAGATGTAGGGGTTGTGGTCAGGCTCGGACTGGCCCATAGGGTAACGGGAATCCCCAGTAGGCTCATGTGCAGATCTGGGCCTCCATCCCCACTATATGGGCATTATTTGGCATAATTCAATTGATTCACTCAGTACATAAAAAAGCAGCATTTCATCATTCATTATCCAAACTACCCAGTTTATTGTTATATAGAGATATAGGTAAATTTGTGAACAAGGGTCGTGTAATATTTGTATGCAGGTGAAAAGTGGGCCCCCACAGTCAATGTTGCTGGTGGGCCCTTAGCACCCCAGTCCGACACTGGTTGTGGTCCTCTATACATTGGCCTGCAAGTAGATGGGGGCTTGAGGTTACGCTGTACATTCCTCTTTAGGGGTGAGGGTCCTCTATACAGTGTCCTATAATTAGATGGTGGGGTGAGAGTACTCTGTATAGTGTGGCCTGTATATAGATGTAGGTGTTGCGGTCCTCTATATAGTGGCCTGTAAATAAATCGAGGGGTAAATGTACTCTGTACAATGGCCTGTAAATAGATGGAGTGGTAGTTTTTCTGTCCCATGGCCTACAATTAGATGGAGGGGTAAAGGTACTCTGCACAGTGGCCGCCTGTAAGTAGGTGAAGACGTTGAGTTATTCTGTACATTGGCCTACAAATAAATGGAGATGTGAAAGTACTCTATACAGTGGCCTGTAATTAGACGGTGGAATGAAGGTACTCAGTACATTTTCCTATATAGTTGTAGGGGTGATGGTAATGTGTCCAGTGTCCAGTAAATACATGGCGAAGTGAGTGTACTCTGCACCGTGGCCTGTATATGGATGGATAGGTGAGGATGTTCTGTACATTGACCTGTATATAGATGTAGGGGTGGGACTGGTACTCTGTACAGTAAATACATGGAGGAGTGAGGGTATGCTGCACCGTGGCCTGTATATGGATGGATAGGTGAGGATGTTCTGTACATTGGCCTGTATATAGATGTAGGGGTGGGACTGGTACTCTGTACAGTAAATACATGGAGGAGTGAGGGTATGCTGCACTGTGGCCTGTATATGGATGGATAGGTGAGGATGTTCTGTACATTGGCCTGTATATAGATGTAGGGGTGGGACTGGTACTCTGTACAGTAAATGCATGGAGGAGTGAGGGTATGCTGCACCGTGGCCTGTATATGGATGGATAGGTGAGGATGTTCTGTACATTGGCCTGTATATAGATGTAGGGGTGGGACTGGTACTCTGTACAGTAAATGCATGGAGGAGTGAGGGTATGCTGCACCGTGGCCTGTATATGGATGGATAGGTGAGGATGTTCTGTACATTGACCTGTATATAGATGTAGGGGTGGGACTGGTACTCTGTACAGTAAATGCATGGAGGAGTGAGGGTATGCTGCACTGTGGCCTGTATATGGATGGATAGGTGAGGATGTTCTGTACATTGGCCTGTATATAGATGTAGGGGTGGGACTGGTACTCTGTACAGTAAATGCATGGAGGAGTGAGGGTATGCTGCACCGTGGCCTGTATATGGATGGATAGGTGAGGATGTTCTGTACATTGACCTGTATATAGATGTAGGGGTGGGACTGGTACTCTGTACAGTAAATGCATGGAGGAGTGAGGGTATGCTGCACCGTGGCCTGTATATGGATGGATAGGTGAGGATGTTCTGTACATTGACCTGTATATAGATGTAGGGGTGGGACTGGTACTCTGTACAGTAAATGCATGGAGGAGTGAGGGTATGCTGCACTGTGGCCTGTATATGGATGGATAGGTGAGGATGTTCTGTACATTGACCTGTATATAGATGTAGGGGTGGGACTGGTACTCTGTACAGTAAATGCATGGAGGAGTGAGGGTATGCTGCACTGTGGCCTGTATATGGATGGATAGGTGAGGATGTTCTGTACATTGACCTGTATATAGATGTAGGGGTGGGACTGGTACTCTGTACAGTAAATGCATGGAGGAGTGAGGGTATGCTGCACCGTGGCCTGTATATGGATGGATAGGTGAGGATGTTCTGTACATTGACCTGTATATAGATGTAGGGGTGGGACTGGTACTCTGTACAGTAAATGCATGGAGGAGTGAGGGTATGCTGCACTGTGGCCTGTATATGGATGGATAGGTGAGGATGTTCTGTACATTGACCTGTATATAGATGTAGGGGTGGGACTGGTACTCTGTACAGTAAATGCATGGAGGAGTGAGGGTATGCTGCACCGTGGCCTGTATATGGATGGATAGGTGAGGATGTTCTGTACATTGGCCTGTATATAGATGTAGGGGTGGGACTGGTACTCTGTACAGTAAATGCATGGAGGAGTGAGGGTATGCTGCACCGTGGCCTGTATATGGATGGATAGGTGAGGATGTTCTGTACATTGACCTGTATATAGATGTAGGGGTGGGACTGGTACTCTGTACAGTAAATACATGGAGGAGTGAGGGTATGCTGCACTGTGGCCTGTATATGGATGGATAGGTGAGGATGTTCTGTACATTGACCTGTATATAGATGTAGGGGTGGGACTGGTACTCTGTACAGTAAATGCATGGAGGAGTGAGGGTATGCTGCACCGTGGCCTGTATATGGATGGATAGGTGAGGATGTTCTGTACATTGACCTGTATATAGATGTAGGGGTGGGACTGGTACTCTGTACAGTAAATACATGGAGGAGTGAGGGTATGCTGCACTGTGGCCTGTATAGAGATGGAGGGGTGAGGGGGGTTCTCTGCTCTGTACGGGTGGCCTGTATAGAGATGGAGGGGGGTACTGTTCTCTGTATGGGTGGCCTGTATATAGATGGAGGGGTGAGGGGGTACTCTGCTCTGTTCGCGGGTGGCCTGTTTTTCGATAAGTGTAGAGCTGAGTGGTGGAAGGTCAGTGCTGGGGCTGCCTGGTATTACATGTCAGGGCTATATCTATTCCCAGGATGAGCTCACAGTGCCAGGAATCTCTTAATCCAGTATAATTTACAAATAACCCAGTGCAGGATTGTACCCATATCTGAGCTCTAGATGCCATAGTCTAGGCACATTGCATTGCTGGAAGATGGGGTGGAGGCTAACTATAGCTGTCCTTTTGTCTGCTGTACATCCATTTGCTGCCCTTAGTTGGCACCAGGGCATGAGGCACATTAATACTGGAGTATGATGGTTAGTATGTGTGGTGGGATAGAGGACGATTCCGGTTCTTTGACTACATCTAGAAAGCAGTAGCAATGTGCGCTGGTGGATTTTCTTCTGTTGTGCTCTCAGATGATGTTAGGAGATAGAGGAGAAGTGTGCCTGTCCGTGAGAGCACATAGAGCTAGAACATCCTGCTCTTTGTCGGTTGTAAGTCTGTGGATGTGACGAGGCGCTGTGTAGTGGGAGCACTGTGCATTTCCACTTTCCTCTTTACTCCTTTTCCTGTTTAGCTGTGATCCATAAACGGTCGTCCCTTTAAGCAGAGCTGTCCTGTTCCCAGTAGATAGAGGGTGCAAATAGCGCCGTTCAGGGGTCACTGGCTATAACTGCAAGGCTAGGAACTAGAGGTTGGGCAGGCCCAGGATTCCTTTACCCAGCCTATCCTTTATTTCCCTTTCTTTATATTAATTGCCTTCTCTCCCCCTTATCTTCTGAGCAGGGGGCGGTCACTTTGTAGCTTTTGCAGCTGTTGGTCAAGCAAATGCCAATGTGTAAATATTTGTCCTGCAAACATTGCAGCAGACCTTTCATGTCAGTGCCTCATGGACCCTGGAATAAAGAGCTGGCCGGCCATTTGTTTTCTCTGTAAATTATAAATGCTGTAAACCAAATGAGCAGCTCCCTCCATCATGACATCAATGCTTTTTATAAGGAAGTAGACATGGCCTGCGGAGGAATTCCCTCCTGTAAGTCTTTCCGGTGATGCTGCTATGCTAGGCTTTGTATTGGTGAAACCGGGCGAGTGTTGTGAGTAAACAGAACATATTGGGCTGTGTGGGCAGCGGACCCCATATGGTGTGCTGGTAGACATAGGAGGAACTGTTAATCAGTGTGTGACCATGGCTCGGAAATGAGATTGTAACTAGAATGTGCCCTGGTTACACGTGTTAGTCACTGGGCCTGTACAAAGCGGCAGATGGCGAGTACTTGGACCCCTTAATGTAACGATCTTCCCCTATGTTATGTGCCATAACGACATTAGGGCCGGGAACATGACAAGCTGCAGTGCTGTGCTGCTCTTTGCCAGGTTTCTGCGTGTTAAAATATTATTTTCTTTGCTTGTAGAACCTTTTGTACCACCATAGGGTAGTCTGCAGGTTTAGTAAATGCCGTATACCTACTGTACACCTAGTAACTGTTTCCCAGTTGGGGTCTGCTGTTGCCTCCAGCTGCTGTAACCTGATGCTTCAGGCTCAGTCTGATTAAAGGGCTTGGTTGTTCTTCCTGTTTTTGCGCATTTGGCCTGTGCAGGCCGGAGGAATCTATGTGTAAAAGGAGGAGGGGACCTAAAACTTCCAGGAATGTGCAACAATAACACACCGGAGGCAGGAAAAGGCCCTGCGTGGAACTGAGCTTTATTTAATAGCTGTGGGTTGTAAACCGCTAAGGGGCGCCGGTACGTTCTCTACTAGTTCACATCAATGTGATTTTTGTTTTCAGAAAAGACACTGATTGACTGTATCTTCATACAAAGACACATTATGCTGGGCGATTTTCTTTCCCTGCAGTGGTTTAGAGCGCCACTGGCGTGACTCCCAGCTAATGACACTTAAATTTACCGAGCTAAAATATTTGTGTATACAGTATATTAATACCAGTTTATGCAATAATAAGTTATACCGTTTTGCATCACTATTATTAAAAAGTCATGTTACTGCATCTAAATTGTTCTAAAAAAAAACCCTCATAGAAGAAATAGCCCTTAAAGAAGCCCAGAGCCATGGATTGCCGCTGAGTGTTCAAAGGCTTTAAACGTTCATTTCATCTTGGAATCAAAATGATAAAACAAACAAAAAACAACAACACAGCCTTGTTCCTCTGCCTGGTGAATTATTCAGGGACGGAGCAGCCTCTAAACGAATCACTCTGGAGAATTCGCTTTACCCAGTTTTCAGGGGTTTTTTTGTTCTGAGAGGATTTGAAGCTTACAGCGCACCAAAAGTAAAGGCAGTGACATTTTATGAAGATCATGAAACTGTGACATGTCTGGCAGGGCAGTGCAAGCCGGGAAGTCCTGTGCTGCCACCAACACTGAGATTTACGTCTTCACTAAAATGGCTCTAAATTTATTTTTTAAATGCCAAGAAATGAATCCTCTTTCTTAAGATTGTGCACCATGTATTTTATAACTATACACAAATGCATAAAATATCTGTGTATGTGCGTGTACCTCCACCAATGTATGAATATACTTATACAGTTGCTCTTCCCCAAATTAAGAAATATTGACGTTGTGGTGCAGTCGACAAAATTGTTGCTGCCAATACTTTGCATGTTTTGCTGATATATATTTTTGCAATTCAGAATAATTATAGGTAGCGACATTGTCGATCGCACCACAATTTCACCGTTTCTTACTTTGGAAAAAGTATGAATGGCACCATATACTGTAATGAGTACGTGAAAACCACAGATAGAACATGTATGTGGAAAAGCAGATGTCAGAATGGTCCCATATGTAGGCCCAGCCTGTGTAACTTACCAGCTTGTGCTAATATTTGTCCCTCTTCACTAGATTGGGTTTCTGGAACGTAAGCCACAAGAATAATACAAATTCTATAAGATGTAGAATCATTGATGTATGTGACTCGGAAATGGGGGGAAAAAAAACCCCTAAAAATGCAATGTGTTCTGTGGGGGGTTAGCACAGGGCAGGATCCATTTATCCATTTCTTCTATTTGGTAAAGTGCAACTAAAGCAGTGACTATGGACACAGCAGCTGTTCTCCTGCAGAAATGGCTGATAACAGAGAACAACAACGTGCAATGGGCTGCACATACAAATAAAGTTCCAGTGCTGTCCTCCACATAGGAATGAATGAAGTGCTTCCTTTTATTTATTTTTTTCTGAGATGATTGAGGTTCTAGCGTTTGGAAGGATTTCTGGCTGCAGACTTGATGTAATGCAGATTATATATTGGGCCTTTCCTATAAAACGATTGGCCAATATGAAGCGGTGAAATGGTGTTGACGCCATATTTAACCTTTACTACGCTGGCTTTGGTTATTGTAGAGGTTTCGGATAACTAAGCCACGGGCATAATATTTCATTTCGGGCCCACCCTTCTCTGGAATAAGCTGTGCCTATTGGGAAGTATTTAATGACTGGCATTTGTAATTTAGAGGAGCACATTTCAGCCCATGAGTTGGTGTGAATAATACCCACCAGAAAACATGTTAAGCGATCCAGTCACGAGAGGATTGGCATTTTCTCCTACACTGATAGGCATGTAGAAAGAAGAAGAAAATCTTTGTCCCTTTGTACCCGCTTGCTCAGGAGAGAGCTCATGAAATAAGTGGCTGTCTTATGCTAATGTCTCCATTGAGCTCTGGCTATGAGCTTCCCAGCACTGCGTTCTTTTGTAAGGGCCACTTCCCCCTGCTTACACGGAGGATTTCCCAGCTCTCGCCATAGCACTGTAAGGGTATGTGCACAAAATGTCTTTTTCAGGCAGATTACTATGCCTGGAACCCACCTGAAAAAGTGCTAGTAAAATGCCAAAAAGGGTCTTTTAACTGCTTCAGACCTCAAGTCGTCAATCAACTAAAAGAAGTAACCAGGCTGCATTCTTCAGACAGCTTCTGCTTGGAAGACAATGTGGAATTTAAAAAAAAAAAAAAAAAAAAAGCTGGCGGCAAAGATGCTGCAATAGTCAGAAAAGCCACTTCAAGTAAAACCAGAGGTGGCACACATAGCAGGCAGATGGCGCTCTGCGGAAATTGGCTTCTGCGACTCTTCATTCACCTCTTACTCCCGCTGCTGTCTGCGTGTCTGATGAAGGTCCACCTTGTAGGACCGAAACGTCATCACTTTGGATTCCTGAAAATATGTACAAATTAGAGGAGTGCCAAGTTGTTATGTTTCCTTAGGAGGTAAAACCCTACCCACACATGCACCATATATCCGAACTTCTGCAATAGAAAAGCCAGCAACATAAAAGCATAGCTTAGGGTGGGGTTCAGTTTGGTTTACGGGACAGATGTCCGCCTGTAACAAGTGCCGATAGGCCAAATAGTCAATGGGTGCTTGTTGAAAGCCTTTTGTCCATGAACAGATGCAAAGATCATTAATGGATTGGTCCCCACACAGTTCACATATTGTTGCCATCATCTCCGTGGCTAACATTTGGAGATGTTCTGCAGACAACTATAATCTTACCCGTCCCGATCTGGGTCACCTTGTCGCGGTGGGATGGCTTTTATGCTGTTTTTGATCAGTAACCGTATTACTAAGAACGCGGTGTTTAAATGCACTTTAGCTTTTTACTTATTTATTTACAGCAGGGTTTTTGCTCATTTTGTTTCTTGTAGGTTTTGTATAATCTTTTTTACATGCATGAACGACCCAACTAGTTACCGAATTAGCATTTTGCGGATTGCTGCCCTGTTGACATTGACTAAAGCTTCTGAACAAACTTTCATCCGAACTTTCGTTTTATCGTCCTATGTAAAGGGCCTTTACCTGGAGGCTTTTCAGGCTGGCGCCCACATTGTAGCGGACGCTGCGCTGAGGTGCGGCTTTATGGGGCTCGATGCACCGCCATCCAGAAGTCCACATGAGATGTAGGCAGCACTTCAGGTGAATGTATTAACCCCACACAAGGACTCTGCTCAATGATATGAGAAATGCTTTATAAACCCTGGACTCCCATTATATAGTATGTAGCTGAGAAAAAAGTAAAAACCTAAACCCAGCAGTTGTACAATTTGCATCATAACTAAGTGCGCCTTATACTAATGGTGTAAGTCCGGGATTCTCCACTATGTGCTGATCTATGGCTCTTGTGTTGGCAGGTAGATTAGTTTTCTTCTGGTTTCACCAGGGCTAGTGAATTGTAGCAGCTAATAAGTAGTTCTGGCACCCTAGGCACTGTTCCCACTTCCTAAGCATTTGACCTGGCCAAAGGTATGTTTCTGGAAGGCAGTGTTTGGTTTTGGGCTGTAACAGTCCACGTGACATGGTTCCGATTTCACATTTTGCTCCATTGGATAATATGACCGCTCCAGAGATACATAGTCCAATTTGGGGCAATTTGAAAGGATCCTAGTATAAAGAGACCATGACCGCACCACTACCGCCCTGTGTGAATGACTAGGCTCTTGTCGTCTTCGTCTGCTTTTTGTTCATTATGTAAAGGAATCTTCCAAACAGACAGCGGAGGAACCAGGAAGCAGAATCTGTTTTATCAGCTGCGAGCAAACCTACAGGAAGGGGGTCTGTTCCTGCTCTTGGTGTATGGTGTTTCCTAGTATTGTTTTCTAAGGGATATGGCGGAGCATAAGGTATATGTATTGTTTTCCCAACACCAGGCAGATGAGTTATTGTTTGCTTCGTATGGTGGCAATATTTAGATCTGCACGTGTTTGCAGTGTTATAATGTGCACTGACAGGCGGGAGGCTCACTATTCCAGCTTTCTCTGCATACTCATTACATTTTTCTGCTTTTGTTGCAAAATGGTAGCAAAACCAAACTGTAATATACAAAATCCTTCTTTATTTAGATCCGTAAATGTCCTTGTCCCTATCGTATGGTAGGAGCACACTTTCCAAAGTACGGCTGTGCTTTCATGCTACACTTGCGTGCTTGGACAGGTCTTTGTCCGTTTGGTTAAGCCCTTTATATGACTGTTGCGTCTCATTTTGTACAGATCAGTAATTGGGCCTGTAGGCTTCGCTCATCTACGTCACGAGCTCCATTAGAAACCTTTTTTTTTCTTTTTTTCTCCAGTATATTGACGTAAATGCCATCTCGTGCTGTTGATTGTCACGTGACAGATTCTTCCTCTACCATAAATTCTGTTCCTATAGCAAAAAAAGTAATTCCTAACACAGATGTGACTAAAGCCTTGATGTGCCCACATCTGCTTCCAATTTCAGATGGAGGCTCATGAAAAAGGACAGTTACTTGGTTGAAAATCCTCCATTAAATGCTGTATGTATCAGGGCTGTGGAGTTGGTAAGCCAAACCTCCCGACTCCTCAATTTCCCCGACAGACTCCACAGCACTGGTCACTACTGACCTTGTACATAAAGTGCTGCAGATTCATCTCCGCTAAAAGCCCAGATCCTTGGATCAGGAATAGGACATTTCATAACTTTCCCAAATTCTTAGGAAAACCTTTACAGCACATCCTGCACTGACCTACTGAATCAAATTTATGATATATTTTAGGAGTCGGTCCATTTTATGCCAACACAAAAATGGACTCTGACTCCACAGCCCTGGTATGTATGGAGCGGTTTGCCATATCCTAGTAGGCGAGTACAGCGGTGTGCATGCTGATGAGAGCACTGTACTGCGATCAGCCTTGTCTGGCTCCACTATGGCTACGTGCACGTTGGACTATGACATTTTGTTAATCACAAACAACAAACTGAGAAGACTAGGAAAGATGGAGAATATCATAGAGGTTTAAGCTGCCTACCAACAAACTAATGCCTAAGGGGTTTGTCATCGGGAGGAGGAAACTTTTACCTGCGCACCCTCCCTATAGAAATAATTTGTGCATCTTTTTAAGCATGAAGTGCCTGTTACGAGCCATGTTACAGCACGTGAGGCTTTCGTCACCCCTCTAGCCTATATGTATCCATGTGAAGTCGCTGTCGGGATAAGCCATGCCACACTAAGCCCTGGTCGCTGTATGTTAGGGTCACACTTTGCCATGCCTTACTGTGCGGTCTACGATGTGTGATGGGCAGTGAAGGTGCCGTCCTACATCCACCTGAATGTGCACCCCAGTCCCATCGCAATGCTGTAGTATAGTCTGATTGTTTTAATGTGTCAGGTTCTCTTTACCTTTTTTTTTCTGACTATCATTAAAAATCTAAGTGTGCTTGATAATATTTGCTTGTGGTTCTCTTGAGGGAAACCACACGTTTTGTTTCTGTGCCTGTGACTTCACATAGCCGAAATATTTGCCTACATGACATTAAACGATTTGGTAACTCATTGGCTTTATAAAGGTACTGGAACATAACCTGAATTCTCCATACATGTGCACACAAAGTTGGATGGTGACAGAAGAGGTTATCGGTGGGAGTAGAGGATCTGCCTTCAAAAAATCTAACCTGTCCAGTCCTTCTCTCCACTACTGACTGTGTTTTGGGGGTTTTCAGTGTATTAATTTACCCTTTGGAGTTTTGGCAAAATTTTACTTAATTTTAGGGAGAACATAAAGGCTCTGGACATTTTATCTTCTAGTATACGTGTGATTTATTGGTTTAGATATATTCACCGTTTACTGATTATGCTGCTACCCAGCAATAGATGGCACCAGTATATTAAATCGACATATCACTGCAGATACAAGATATAATGCTGATATATAGTTGTAGAAGTCAGGATTCCTCATACTAGAGTTATTGTGCCCGTTATTGTGCCCTTTAGTGTGAACGGCCTTGAATATGGGACACAATGTAAGCACACATTATGATGTGCTACATGTGTATGGGGATGTGATGAAGCCTATCCCTCCTTTGTCCTCCTGCATTGTTTTCCTTCCTTCCTCCCAGTGTCTTCTAGTCCTTGAATGTACCGTAATAATGACTGTTTTGTCCATCGCATTGGTGAATGTGTCCTGATTAGGCATGTCGCTCTAGTGGGAGTATGCATGCCCCCACCATTGACAGGAGGCGCTGCTCTTATGCGAAGCGCTGCCACTTCCTGAAACCACCGGCTTATTGAACGAAACAGGAGGCTGCTACGCGGAGCTTCAGGTGGATGAACGGCGTTGGTACACCAGGTCAAGAAGTGATCTGGAAATAGTCTGCAGCTGGTTACATTTCGATATATATATATATTTTTTGGTGTGTTCTGTAATAAACTAGTATGGAAGTCTAAGGTATAGCTCCTATTTACCTTATTGCACTATGTGTTCAATTAATAGATAATTTGTATTTTAGATTAATTTCTTTTTGACCACAGCGCTGTTCGTCAATCCAAAAGGTTAATAAGGGTACCGTCACACAGTGCAATTTTGATCGCTACAATGGCACGATTCGTGACGTTCCAGCGATGCATTTACGATATCGTTGTGTCTGACATGCTACTGCGATCCGGATCCCCGCTGAGAATCGTACGTCGTAGCAGATCGTTTGAAACTTTCTTTCGTCGTCTAGTGTCCCGCTGTGGCGGCATGATTGCATTGTGTGACACAGGTTGTATACGATGTGCGCACAGTAACCAATGGCTTCTACATCGCAAATACGTCATGAAATTATCGCTCCAGCGCCGTGTATTGCAACCTGTGACCGCAGTATACGACGCTGGAGCGATACTTATACGACGCTGCAACGTCATGAAAATGGCACTGTGTGACGGTACCCTATACCTGAAGCCTGAATATTTAAGATAGTGAGCTTTTGTCTTTCTTAGATTATTGGTGTTCATAATTATTGGGCAACTATTAGTATGCAGAACTACGTAATTGCGTGAACAATGTAAATTTTCCCATATCAATTGTTTCTTTTCTTCTGTTAAAGTGAGACTAATACCCAAACAACTCAAAATTTCTGACAATTCAAATTTAGTGACCAATACAGTCACCCTTCTTTTCAATAGTAATCATAATCCATAAATGGAGTCATCCCGTTTCTTAATCTGTTGACTTTTTGAGCAGCTTGAACCACCACCTTAGAGACACTGTTCAGGAAGGTGTACTGTTTTTTCACTTTAAGTCCACTACAGGGAGGCTACAGTTCTGGAATATGACAGCAGTGGTGGCTTCCGAAACGCTTCACGCCATAACTATTACGTATAATAATCTAGAGTATAGTTCCTATGGACCTTACTGTGGTGATCTAGGGTGTAGTTTGGATGGACCTTACTGTAGTGCTCTAGGGTGTAGTTTGAATGGACTTGCACTCAGTAATCCAACAGAATAACATTCCTATCTAGTTAGCGCTATGTACATATTCCTTCTCACCTCCCCAGTAAACATGATTTGCATGCATAAAGAGTTAAAGCTGTTGCATCGTTATTTTCCCTGTGAGAATGGTCCAGAATCACATTTGGTGTTTTTTTGCATTTACCGCTACTATTTCTAATCAGGCCTTACTATTCAAGTGAGACTTCTAGGGAACCGAAGGACAGCACCAGAGCTATTTAGATAATGGGGTGCATAAACCTACTGCCTATTGATTTACTGACTCCGCACTTTTCATAACTATTCATGAGGAAAGTGGTTGGTTCCAAATGGGAGGTTTAATGCACAGTGATAGTGCTGGGTTTTAATATAGCTAAGTGTCTTCAGTGTAAAGGTGCACTTGCCTCAGCCTCTGATTAACATAGGGTGAATAACAGAGCCATTTATCACCCAGGCAGCCCTGAAGAGTGTCAGCAAGAAGGCTGACTATGATAAATTGGAGGGGAATGGGCTTGGAAGTAGGTGGCCACAGTGTCCCACAGCTTAGGCTGGAGTGCTTCTGGGTGGCAGCTGATATTTAGGTTAGACGCAGGGTAATTAAGTGAGGAGGACGAGCTGCAGTTGTCTGCATGCCTGAGTGGCAAAGACGCTAGTCCCTTTCCACTTCACAAATTTTAGTGACTTTAACAGATTTAAGTGCCAGATGGACAGTAGAAGCATGTAACTTGGAAGGAGAGCCATGTACAGATGTCACAAAGCTGCAGACGTACACTACCAAAGGTGCAATGTTTTCCACAGCTTCCTATAAATGTTTTCTATTTGGCTTCATTACTGAATGGATTTTTTTCCAGACGTCTTTGAGCCCACTGTTTCCGTAGCACAGAGATGTGTACACACTGGGGTTCTGATCCAGTTTATAGGCTCTTAACCTGATTCTTACTTTTCAGCTATTTCTGTAGGGCCTCATTCAGACGTCTTTTGTGGATAAAACAAGCACCCATTATAATCTAAGGGGCTGTTCATGTGTCACTGGCGTTTTTTGTTTTACATCCATGTACTATATCAGAGTGTTGGACATGATTAACAGGAATGTATAGGAGACATTTTATTTTTTTATACCTGAAATTTGTTTAGGGTAAAAACTACCACAGTGAAAATCGGAGTAAAAGCACTGACACTCAGACCTCTTTGCATGTGTGAAAAATCAAAGCTGTCTGAATTAGACCTAAAATGTACTATATTCTGTTCTTACTATACCGACCACTGAAGACAAATCCTCTTTAGGCCACGTTCACACATCAGTATTAGGTGAGCTTTTGACCTCAGTATTTATAAGCCAAAACTAGGAGTGTCACAATCAGAGGAAAAGTATAGAAACATATCACCACTTCTGTATTTTCGCCCACTCCTGGTTTTGGCTTATAAATGCTGATGTAATACTGAAACGTGTGAACATGGCCTTACACACAATGATCACCACACTATTCTGCATATATTTCTGTGGTAGGATCCATAAATTACAGGACAGTACTGTGGGTCATTCACACACGTGCAGTAAACTCATTGCTCCATATGCAAAAATGTAGTGTGGAAAGCTACTCTGTCCTCGTATGAGGTAACTGCTTTCAAGTCTTTGCCTCATCTGAG
Source organism: Ranitomeya variabilis (assembly GCF_051348905.1). Lineage (NCBI taxonomy): Eukaryota > Metazoa > Chordata > Amphibia > Anura > Dendrobatidae > Ranitomeya > Ranitomeya variabilis. The sequence continues at coordinate 652,697,300 of NC_135233.1, forward strand.
GTTATTCTCTGTGTAGACACCATAGCACCCCTCTCGCACAAAAGAAAAGGATTCTTTCATTTGATTGTCCGTAAAGCTCTCTAGACCCTTTGGTGCACGTGTCGTTTTAAAGCCAACTTTTCTGTTCTCCTGGACCTTGGTCACATCCAGGTTGGAATCTGAAAAGGGTCCTTCATACATGTGCAGACATCTGACCCTCCTCTCTGTCCAGTCAGAATCGGTCCCAATTACTTGGTAGAGCAGGCCGATGGATGTGAATCTGTTAATTTCATTATCTGATTAGAAATTTGTGAGTAAACCCAGCTGAAAGACCCCCATACACATTCTGGGAAGGCTGATGTGTTTGGGGACTGACCAACTCAACCCAACAAATGGTGTCAGGGGACAGAAGGATGCGCTCGTTGGAATTTGAATGGCCTATGCTGTTTTTTCAGTGGAGAAAATCCTGAAAGCAGATTTTTTCCTCCTTTTTTTTTTTTTTTCCCCCGATTGAAATCGCACGATCTCTCCCGTGTGTCCATGCAGGCTGGTGTGTGTGGGCTGACTGTTGTGTGTTTGGACAGATTAAGGGTATGTTGGGACTTCTTACAGGAAACCTGTCCCCATGAAAATGCAGTCTAATCTGCAGACAACATGTTATAGAGCAGGGGAGCTGAGCAGATTGAGGTGTAATTTTGTAAGAAAAGGCTCAGTGTCTCTGCTTCTGACACGTTCATGTGAGAGAATCGGCCGATTATGCTAATGACACTCTGCTCATACTCTCTGATCCGAGTGTCTCCTTACTGTGATTCTCTCACAAGAGGGAATTGCAGCATGGTGCGGAGAAAACGGAGATCTTAAAGATATATCTGGGACTTTGTGCTTAGAACCAGCAGGTAGTTGCCACCTACCTACCTGTTGTGCCCGGTGCTGTTCTCTGCCAGCACAGAGCGCTCACAGACTTCCACTGATGTCACATCAATATTGCGGCAGTCTCTTCCTGTTGACAGGGTGGGACTAAGACTGTGTGCCCACGTTGCGTTTTTTATGCATTTCTGCTGCGTTTTTTACCGCAGCTGAAATGCATAAAAACGCTTAAAAATCGCATTCCCATGCAATCCTATGGCATTCTGCAGTTGCTGTGCCCATGCTGCGGATTTTCCCGCTGCGGAATTGCAAATATCGGTACAATTCGCAGCATGTTCATTATTTCTGCAGAATTGCGGTGATTCCGCAGCCATAGGATTGCATTGAACGCTCACTTTACGCATGTGGCTATGCCCACCATGTGTAAAGTGAGCACTTCATGTGCGGCTGGTAACCGGGTCTGGAGGAGAGGAGACTCCTCCAGGCCCTTGGGAACCATATTTCTGTAAAAAAATGAATTAAAAAAAATGAGTATACTTACCTTCTGATGGACCCCAGAGTCCTTCCAGCTCTCAGCGATGCACGCGGTGGCTTCCGTTCCCAGGGATGCATTGCGCGAAGGACCTGGGATGACATCGCGGTCAGGCGACCGTAACGTCACAAAGGTCCTTTGCGCAAAGCATCCATGGGAACGGAAAGTATCGGGGGCCGTTGGAAGGTGAGAATAAACATATTTTATTATTTTTTTTTATTTTTAAATTCTATCTTTTAAAATAGGCAGCATCAATAGTAAAAAGTTGGTCACACTGTCAAGCACTATGCTTGACAAGTGTGACCATCCTGTCGATCACTTTTCCAAGCGATGCTTCAAATTGCTTGGAAAACGCAAGCATTCCTCAAGCTAAAAACGCTTGTGTTTTGCGGGAAAACGCATGCGAATTCCGCATGCGTTTTACCCGTCAGGGAGCTGCGGACATTTCTGCAACGTGGGCACATAGCCTTATAGTGTCATGCTGATTAACACCTGGCTACCTGCTGCCTAATTGGGGGAAGTCAGCTGTAAATCACTATGATGCCATTGTTCCGCTCTGTCAACAGGAAGACAAACTGCTGCTCTGTTGACAGGAGCTGAATCTCCGGCAGGAGCAACCAATGGTCTGTGCCGAGTACAACAGATGGGTAGTTGCCTCTGTTAGCAGCTACATACCTGTTAGTGTTTAGGTTCATTTTTTAAAGTCCCAGAAATCCCCTTTAATTTCTCCATCTTCTCAATTGTCAGCTTAAACTAGACTGCACTTCAATGACATCAGAGTGCAGTCCAATGTTTTACATGCACCCATAGACTTGAATAGGGGCACGTAATTTGGTTATCGGATGCACCCACAGCATGCTGAGACGAATCAGCATGAGCAAATAATTGCACATCTGCTCTGCCCCACAGTATAACACGGGGCCGAGTGCTATCCGATAAAACGTCACATAGCAGTCGGCCATGTTATACGCTCATGTGAGCGAGCCCTAACTTGTGTTTTATTCATTTAACCCTCTGCTATCTCTGGGGTTTCGGTCCAGATGTCTTTCCTTTCAGTGGCTGACAGTTCCTGTATAAGTGTGTATACAGAGATATGGGAAGCTGTAGTTATTTAGTCTTGCAAATTTTCTTTCATGACTGCTGTATAAAAACAATTACCGTACCATACGGATTGCGATAATTGTCATAAGATTTTTTTCTCCTTATGGGCATGTGAATGTGGCCCTAGAGAAAGCGGCTGAAATTGACCTGCACGGACTTTCACACCAGATTTTATAGTTTGCAGTGTAAAAGGCTGCATTCACACATCAGTTTTTTACTGTCAGGCACAATCCAGCAAATTTTGCAAAAAAACGGATCCGGCAAAAATTTTGAATTTTGAAAAACTTAAAATTCGGGGGTAAAATTTTGACTTCCTGTTCCGAGAGAGAGAGACGCAATACGGCGCTAATACAATTCTATGAGAACAAAACGTATCCGGTGGAAAAAAAAAACAAATCTTTTTTTTTTTTTTTTTTTTTTTTTCAAAATTCGCCGGATTGTGCCTGACGGCAATAACCTGATGTGTGAAAGTAGCCTAAGAGTGTGTCCGTTCTTGCCGCCCTGTTACTTTGTATTTTACGCTGCTTCACAGAAATATGGCATTTCTGCAATGAAACATGCCATTGGTTTTGACTCTGTGGGTTTGCAGATTTTTCCACTGTGGAAAGTCATCAGCAGATCAGTCGTGTGTGGACGGGCCCTCAAGGCTCTAGTGTTTGCCTGCCAGGCTCACTGAAGCACTTAGCAGCACCCATGGGTGTCACATAACACACACTTCCCTGCAGACCTGACTTTACTCTTTAAAAAGGCTACTTACCATTGAAATGTAATATGGGAATGACACAGCTGGAAAATCCTTGCGGGGTCTGTGATAACTGATCGATGCCGTATGTGGCATCTACTCCTCTTGTGGGTGGCCACGTCTGGTGCGCCTGACATTGATATTTAGGTCACTATATTGGTTTATATGATCGGTGCTGATGCTACACTAAAGGCCTTTCTAATGTTGTATAATGATGTAATGTGCCTTTTCCTGCTAAATAGAACAAACTCAGTGTAGCCTTTCCCACGTAATGTAGCTTTAATAAAGCATGTGCCGAGTGCAGTAATGAGGGGGCCGGTGTGAGCATCCCTTTACCCAATGTGCACCGCATTGCTCCATTTAATGCTTTGTGACACATGACAAAACCTTTCACATGTTTTGCTTCACAAATGCTAAGCGTGTATCGTGTCTGACTTCTCCTTCATGTTCTCCATTGGTATGTAGGCGATTAATTATCCCAAGCGATACAAGAAGATTTAAACATGACTGGTAATAAAACTCTGTGTATTCCTCATCCCTCAGGGCAAATGGATGTGCGTGGAATATCTACATAGACTATTCCTGAGGCAATAAACAAATCAAGAAATAGAAAATATTCGGTTTTTTTAACAGTACCTTTTTTGTGTAAATGTCTCCCTTCCTCCAAAGTGCCGTAAATCATGTTGTGGTTCAGGTTCTCGTGCGGGTTCAGTCTGTGATTCTGGATTTTTGCCAGTAAAATTTGGCCCAGAGAATAACGGCTAGCTACAAACAAGCAGAGAATGTTATTGGATCATCATCTGCGTTTTAATTGGCTATTAAAAAAATCTTGCAGCTCTAAATGACTGTATTGTCCCCTGGGGTGCTGGTAGGCATTGGTGATGGTCAGATATCAAGGAGGAGACCTCAGTAGTGATGAGCAAGCATTATATGAGCATGATCGTGTGCTAGTCGAGTGTCTCCAGCGTGCTCGAATACTGTGCTCTAGTCACCGTGGCTGATCAACAGCTACAATACATGGGCCCATACACTCCATTCACCAAACAGAGGCTGACCTTGTGAGAGAAGTGTCTGCCCCGTAAATTAATCTAAAAGGGGCTTGGAGAAATTATGTGCATGCCACTGGAAGAACCCCATACAGATGACTGGATCTGATATTTGGTGTCTGACTTGTCCGCGGCTTGTGAATTGCCCTTAGGAGAGCTCTGTGCAGATGGTATGTGTGACCTATGCTGTGTGAATTGTGACCATGACCTGTAATACATGACACATGGAGATGTTCACCTCATACATGATACATAGCGGGAACGAAGCTTTCCATAGCGAAACGCGCGTCGGGTGTGGTGGGTCCCTGGCTCTTGGCTCTTACTTGGTAAGCATATGCTATACACTTTACATATGGGCTTTATTGGTAATATATGTTAAATACGGCGGGCAGTTGCGTTCTGGCATATGTTACTTGTGCTCTTTCACTACTGATTGTAGTTTGACTACTTATACTATGATAATGCACTTTATATTTATTATTTGCTCGATTGCTGCTGCCCGCACTTTGAATTGATACAATGTAACAATGTATATACGCTTGTGTGAACAATCAATTGTATAGTCCCGTTATGTATTTTTTTTGTAGCCAAACCCACCGGTCGTTTTCCTGTACTTGATCTTTGTTTTAACTTTCTATGCTTTTATTGTTATATATTTGATAATAATAAAGTTTATATTATCCAAACCAGCATTGTGGGCGATAGTTTTGGTGGATTTATGATACATAGCGGGAGCCAAAAGAGCAGGGCACTGCCACCTCCAGTGTGTATAGAAGCCGGCCTGTGGTCCTAACCAGTAGCTGCACTCTAATGGTAATTACTGCCCATAAATCCTATCTCCGGATTCATTGTGCAAACACTCAAATCATATCATATCTGCTATTCTCAGATTAGCTAACTGCTCCTGGCAGGAGGGTTTTATGGTCTCTGCACTTGGCTGGTTTCCTCTTTCACGAAGAAAAGTGATCAAGACATGACCTATGTTCTACCTCAGGCATGCAAAATAATAAACCCACTTGTGGTGTACTGCTAGTGAGCCATTCTGCTCCACTACCGTGTATGCAAGGCAATTGTAGGGTGCAGGATAGCAGTATGGCAGTAGGTAGGGATCGCAGTGTAGTTACAGGCCACGCTGGGATTCTGAAGTGGGGTCTGCCCGCCTGGAAGGCACAGTACTGCTGCAGCTTGTAACTGATAGATCTGAGCAAAAAGCGTATCAATATCTAAAAGTAAAATAAATTCTTTATTAAGGAGTAATATGAAGACATTAAGAGTTATATTTAAAAGCAGGAGAGTATCGGCGAGTGTCACAACACCAGGGGTATATGGAATTCCCCACAGGTAGATCGAAATAGAACGTAATGTTGCAAACAAATGATCTGATGAGTAACTCAGAACAATGCAAAAAACAATGTATACATACATAAAAGTCAATTATCAAACTAGTAATACATGACAGCTCAGCAGTGACTTCCATAGATACAGATAGTGCTCTAAACTGCGAGGAAGTATCCGAAGTAATATAACACTACATCAGTCCGCTAGATATATAGAGCCAGCCACAGTCCTAATATAAGGTGCATCATTCAGACCAAGATGTCAACAGATCAATATAAATGTAACTCCACATACTACCTGGTGGTAAGGTACAACTAACCTGGCTACTGAAGTGGTGTCTGCTCCGTCTGGAAATCGCAGTGCTGCTGCAGCTTGTGATTGGCTGCAGCGGTCAGGTGACTAGAAGAGTGTTTCCCTGATGACAACGCTCTTACCTGACCACTGCTGTGGCTTCCAAACCGGGCGGACACCACATCAAGTGCCAGTTACCTCTGGAGTGGCCTGTGCCTTGCGGTCAGTAGGCCTTTGTTGTTTATTCCCTAGACACGGATTTATTAAAAATAAGTGTTTTTGATGGCCACCCCCCCCTTTAAGGCTGTACACAAGAAATATGATTGTTTCTGCTACGCTAGGGGTCAGGGTATAGAAAAATAATCTGGTCTAAAATAAAAACCAGACAATCTAGTAGAAGTTCTGCTGGCGGCCCATTGGATGTGCCATGTCATAGATCGTATATCCAGAACTCCCCACTGGAGAATGTGTACGGTGGCCACAATCTCTGTAGTTGGTGTTTATGAAGCAGATTCTCCCTCACATTCCATCCATAATGTGACATACGAGCTGTTTTTCTCCTTATTGAGTGGCATCCAGTTATGATTATGCAGCTGTATATGTAAATTACATACAAATATATGATCTTACAGCATGTACATTTTCTGTCAAATATAAGTGTCAAATGTTAAGGACAGGAAATATCTTTTTTTTTTTTTTTTTTTTTTGACACACAGGCACATTCTGTTTTTAACAGAGCCTGATAGATAACATGGCAGACGCGGACCCACAGATCAGAATAGAACTCGCACGGCGTTCACAGAGCAAACACACAGAGCCAGAGATGTGCAAACCCCTCTAGTAACACTATATCCCAGGAGGGGTGATGACAAAAATATTGGTGCACAATCTTCAGTAGTAAAAAAATCTGCGTAGAAGCCAAGAAATGATGGGACTCTGGCACGATGCAGGCCATATTTGAAGCAGGGCAGTTTGCTGGCGCTCACCGACAAAGGTTACTCTGCGTGTTCCACGCTTCTAGGCCTTATTCTCAGGCCAATAGAAGTACAAGGACGGGCAAAACGCCCCTTACCTGTGCGGGCCAGCAAACTCTTACTGTAATTGGCACAAGTCTAAATAAAGATTGCACCCTTTCTTGGCTTGTCTACCACTAGACTGGTTGAACAATCATAGGGCCCACACAACCATTTTGCCGGTCTATAATCCCTCAACTTGTTCATACATGTTCAGTGTCTTCAAGCAACAAAAGAACCTTCTCTCAATAGTCTTTCAATGAAATTCATGGACCAGCCTTCTTTCTTTGAACAAAAGGTCTTTTGGCTGAAAAAGAAAAAAAAGTTTGTACGTCAAAAATGAACGTTTTGGTTGATCTTGTCTATTTTTTTTCAACTTTAGAGTGTATTAGTGCTTCTATGATTAGGTAGCGTAGTACCCCCTTCACACCTTCTCCTTGAATGTGAATGGACCTATTACACTTCCTAGGGTCTGGACACCCTCCAAAAATACCAGGTTGTTCCTCATGCTGATGTTATGTATCTGAGACCTGCCAGAACATATCGACCTGCATGGGAGGATTGTAATGGCTAGCCATTGTGGACACAACCGATGGTGTGTAGTGCCATACTGTAACTGTCTTTCTCCCCTAGAAGCGATAGTCTGACAGATCTCTGATGTTGGAGGATTATGAATATACAGTAGCCTGTATAGAAGTCTACAGTCACATCCCACCACCACGCTGAGTATATGGCACGGTGTATGAGGCCTCCTCACAATTGGTAATAATGTTCTTGGTCATTTCCAAATCCACAGCACAGTTGGGTATTATCAGGATCTTCATATAGCCTGACTGATGGGTTTCTCCTGTCCTGTGCATTACAATAAGTAATCCACGGGATATGTATGTGCATATGTCTTCCATACCGTTAATGATTAGTTCATCTTCCTGGTAAATGATTCCATGGCTGCCGCCCTTTGGAGCTCTGGTGTGGATGGTTCCATCCTCCATATTGGCAGTGGGACACCCTCAATCATGGTGATGTTTTTTACCATGTAAAATCTAATTCAACAATGAATTAGTTGTCTTGTTTTTGTGATTTAAAGGGAATCTGTCAGCAGGTTTTTGCTGCCCCATGTTGAGAACCTCATGATGTAGGCACAGAGGCCCTGAGTTTAGCTATGTATCACTTTTTGTTAAAATCCTTTTTTTTTTTAATGCCGAGCTCCTTAGAAAGCCTGCCCGTGCCACTGATTGACAGCATTCTGTGTGCAGTGTGCATAGGCAGAAAGTCGCTAATCCGTGGTGGGCGTGAGCTGATGACTACATGGAAGCAGGTTAACTGGTCCTCTAGTGATGAAATCAGTGTTTGTATAAGGAGATTTATCAAAACTACAGCTAGCAGCGCAGTAAGGTATTGTGCCTGTACACCACTCTGCTCACATGGTCCTGCAGAGCAGTGTTTTGACCAATCCCTGGGGTCTTAAGACCCCAACCAGTCAATATCACTTTGCAGTCTCTAAAGAGTAACAAAACTTATGATCGTTACACTTCTACAACCTTTAATACATGTCCATTACCAAGATGATTGAGCGAATACTTTAAGGAGAACATGCTCCCCAGAGCCACCCTATATGGGCCATCATTTTATGATTTGGGACTCCTTTGTCACCAGACGTCCTCCTTCTACCGTTTTGCTGCATCGGAGTGTCCGCGTGCTGCAGCATTGCTGGGAACAGACCATGACCAGAAGCGCCAGTGTGTAGGCATCATGTCCCAATGGGTGCCCCTCCAGGAGACGTACTCACCGCAGATGGCACGGTACACCATTCCCTAGGGTTGTGTGCAGGAGGATGCCATCATATGTCAGTGTCTTCAGCCTTTCAATGTCGGGAAATTCTCTTTTCAGCGTGATTAGAGGATTCATTTGGTAACCTCACCGTACTGCATTCATGACTTCTCCCGGAAAATACAGGTGCTCATTAGTACCTTGAAGAATTATCGCCTTCTGCGTGATGTCGGACAAGTGATGAATTCAGGATGGATGGTGAATATTAATGTTCTGTTGTCTGTGTAATGTTGCCTGATGCAAGTGCTTTTTGCAGCTTTTTAGGAGAGGCGTGTATGTGGCAGGATGCCAGAAGCCGAGCTGAAAGATGCCGCCTGTGCAGAATTTGGCTTCTCCAGGGTATACAATTGTTAAGGATTTGTCTGCTGTGAGTGATAGGCCTCCTGCATCAAGTTGGAGCAGCTAATGCCTGAATGGATGTGGTGGCTGCCGGAGAATGATGCAGCCGTTAGCAGTGAAAAATGTCTTCCTTACAATGCTTGTGCAGCAGGCCATGGAGTGAAGCGCATTTTTATAATAAAGGTGATGAATTTAATCGCAAACTGGCAGCCAAATGGAAATTGCAGACCTTGATACTGGTAGGAAATTGCCTATAAAGCAACTCTTCAGAGAGCAGGCTTTAAATTTATCCACCCATTTCGACATTGAGAAGAACACGGGAAGAGGAGGATATTTTGGCCTACTTAGTTCAGATGAATGGCCTTAAACAGGTTTTTTATTTATATAAAAAGCAACATCTCCGGAGTACAGCGTGTAAAAGAAATCCGGCAGAGGCGCATTGTTTAATGTGTTTGGGGGGAGTCGGGCCTGCCGTGCCGCTGTCTTAAAGGTAAAGTAGCATGAAAAGTCTGGCTCAGCCTTTTATTGGATTGTCTCCGCGCACACAAGCCTGCAGATATAATTATCAACTGAAACCAGAGCAGTCTATATAAATGGAAAATGTAGTGCTGCATGCATGCAGACGTGCATGGAAAATCCGCGGCGGGTTACATTACTGGCCACGTGGATGGGAGATTTCGGCCACAAATGCACCGAAAAGTTCACACGTACTATGTATTTTTCTTCCAGGCTGAATGAATTTTCTGCTTTGACATTTTGGGTGCATGTGTATGTGTTTTTCCAAGAACTCTTTAAACGTTCAAAGAAATGTAGTAACTTAAGGTACCGTCACACTCAGCAACTTTGCAAAGAGAAAGACAACGATCCGTGACGTTGCAGCGTCCTGGATAGCGATCTCGTTGTGTTTGACACGCAGCAGCGATCTGGATCCTGCTTTGCGATCGCTGGTCGGAGCTAGAAGTCCAGAACTTTATTTGGTCGTCAGGTCGGCGTGTATCGTCATGTTTGACATCAAAAGCAACGATGCCAGCAACGTCAGACATGGAGCTAACGACCAGCGAGAACGAGAAGTGAGTCGCCGTTACGTCACTGGATCGCTCCTGCATCGTTGTGGAGCTGCTGTGTTTGACCTCTCTACAGCGACCTAAACAGCGACGCTGCAGCGATCGGCTCGTTATATCGCCGCAGCGTCGCTGAGTGTGATGGTACCTTTACCATGTTCTAAAATGCAGAGGCTGACCTTGTTTTCTGTAAAGAATGTAGCATCCAGAAATGTAACCAGCATCTTCCTTCCCTCCAGTGAAACTTGAAAAGGGGTTGGCCACTATTTTTACATTGATGAGGTTGACGAATATGATTGGTTGGGGTCTGACGCCCAGTATCCTCCTGGATCAGCCGTTATCACTGCCGGTGGGCAGATGTCGGCAGAATAGCACCTCCACACTGCCTAGTGGCCGCTCACTGGTACTGCAGATCAGCTCTAGTAGGAGCCGAAGTGTAGTACCCAGCAGCGGCCAAGAAACGTTGTGATGGATACGTACTCCATACGCTGTGTGCATCTGGCCTCCGCCGGCGGTATCGGACCCCACCGATCTTATAGTGATAACCCATAATAAGGAAAGGTGGGCAGGACACAAACTGTTTATCATAATTGTGACACTAACGTGTCTACAAGACCCTGCACTGATATGGGGGGGATTTACTGCATTGTAACTGCCATAAAGCGCACACACCCCTTTAATATAACTGCGGTACGTAAAACTGTTTTTTGGAGGGCATGTTTCTTGTTCGGTCAAATATATATAAAGTGAATGTATCATCAGAAAATGACTTATTGTTTAAATCAGGTTTGCGTTAAATGCATTTTTAAAAAAATATTTTGGAATACATTTTTTTTCTTACATTTCCTGTTAAAGTAAAACAATGTTCACTCTGGCGACTTGGTCTGTTTTAGACACATACTTCCTGTGGCGTAAGGGTATGTGTCCACGTTCAGGCCGGCCGGCGGTTTGGACGGAGCGGAATCCCCGCTGCGCCCAAAGCACCGCCCCTTCTGTAGACGCGATGATGCCGGATGTGTTCATAGCACACATCCGGAATAATCGCACCGCACACATAGGGCCCTGTGTTATTCCTTGCGGCGGCGCAGCGTCGCCGCAAGGTAAACTGACATGCTGCGATCTAAAAAGACGGTCCGCATGTCCGGAAACACAGGGCTGCCGAGTGCGTGTTACCACGCATAGTGGAGACGGGATTTCATAAAATCCCCTCCACTATGCTGTAACATCTGGACGCTGCGGGTTGAACGCTGCGGCTCCACACAGCGTTCAATCTGCTGCTATTCCGGATGTAATATGGCCCGTGGACACATACCCTTAGAATGACTCTTCAGCAGTCTTATTATCATCAGAGGCATGGTGACATTGAAAGGTAACACTTCTATACACAGAATCTGCCATTCATAGTAGTGTGTGACATTTCTCCCTTTAGACACAATGACCTTTGCACATGCTCAGTAAGCGCCTCAGTACAAAAGCTGGGGTCTAAGTTAGTATTTTGCTGCAAATGTACAAGTGCTCATCCTGAAGCACCACAAACTATGGTTTAATGTAGCTTCAGTGGCCAGTGTGAACATGGCAAGGGTTTTATTTATTTATATGTAAGTGCAGACTGTGATAAAAAAAAATGCTCGAAAAACATTCAAAATACCCACTTACCGTAAATTATACAATTGGGAATTTTCTGGTGACTCCTTCACTTTAACGACTCTAGTTCACTTTAACCTTTTGAGATGCAGAGGTTTTGAGAATTGTTAGGCCTCACAGTATGGGTATGTTTCCACGTTCAGGAAACGCTGCGTGTTTGACGCTGAGTAGAGCCGCAGCCTCAAACACGCAGCGTCCAGATGTTACAGCATAGTGGAGGGGATTTCATGAAATCCCGTCTCCACTATGCATTAAAAGACGCAGGCGGCAGACCCGCGGAAACGGACATACGGCGCGTCTTTTCAGAACGCAGCATGTCCTTACAATGATTTTACCTGCATAAAAGCCTGACCAAATCCTGAACGTGGACACAAACCCTAAGAATGACTTCACACATCCACATTTCAATATCTGCATTTTCCAGACTGAGGCCGGGGTCCCACTAGTGAATCCCCTCAATGTGAGATCTCTGCTGTGAGCGTGAGCGGAGTGTCGGTGCTCTTTGCTCCGAACCTGTCACACGATAGGATCACAGCACAGATGCTGCCTGCAGGAATCGCACTGCACTCTGGTGACATCAGAGAGCAGTTCAGAACTATGGGCCGGACACTGATCTGTATGGCATCGGCCTCCAGAGCTTATTTTACATGAAGGGGAAGTTACCAGTGTGATGTGTAATGGCCGCTCTCTGCTCTCCTGATCTCACTGCAGGGCTGTGTGTGGTTATACCTGACACATCTCCGCTGCAGCTTCCATCTCTGGAGGGAGATTCTCATGCAGATCAGGGTCTACCCCATAGTCCTGAGCAGCTCCTTTTACATATAAGAAAATGTGTATTTCTCTGGAGTAAGACCTCGGATCACCGATAACAAGGCACCATTTTCCGCTTCCTATGACCTGCATGCCCATATAGTTGGCTTAGGAGGGTTGATCCTACTGGAAGTTCATATAGAATGGAATTGTTTGGGGTTTTACTGGAAAATTTGTGGTGATACGTGTGGATTTAATCTAGAGGTTTCTGATTGGTGAGAATGGATATTCAGCGGGCTGCAGACTATTGCTGTATTTGGTTCAGTGAGAGGCGTACTGTATCCAGTTCTGATTTTGTGGGGGCCGTCTATTTTGGCAACTCGCATGCGGTGGCCCTGAGAATAGATATCATTACAGTAATTAGAAGTTGATACACGAATTCCCATGAACACATCATTTTTTTTTATACTATTTCATCAGCTCCTTGGATTATTATCGTGTTGCTCTAGCATTCGTTTTGGTTGAATATTTTTTTTCTATTGGGCCAACAGCAAAATTATATACAGATGGTATTATGCATGAGCCTTTCATACCACACAGATCCCTTATTTAACATACGAAGAGGAGATTTGTGCATTCCTGAAAGCTCATGTACGATAGATACCATCTGTACGCCTTGGTGTTCCAGTAACTGAATAGAAATACTATGTTCACTCACTTCATTTGCCAGTGTAGCAGGGCAGCTTTACCTAGCCCTGATTGTATCTGGCACCCAGTAATCCCATGTTGTGGTCTATAAGGATCTATGGTGGGAGCTTCTTACCTGCTCCTCAGCTGGAGCTGTCAGTACTGGTACGTTCGTATGACCAGATTTTCAGCTTGCTCTGTGAAAAATCTGATATTGTATGAATACCGTCAATATCAAAGTTATTCAACATGGCCTTTCACAAGACCAGTGTTTTTCCACACGGGTTGAAAGACCATTTGAAAAAAAAAAATGGCACCATGCACAAGTCTTTTTATTCCAGATGAGACTCGCCAAAAAAAAAAAAAGATTTCATACGGATCAACCGTATAACAGAGTTTTACGGAAACACTGCATTCTTACCTCACTCTGGTTCTGCCTGGGCTTACATTTGAACCCCCCCACAGAACAGGTTTTGGACGTACGCGCTGACGATGCCATTGACCATAATGATGCAGACTGAGTCACCGTGTTCTGTTGTGCATCATTTTTGGACATGTATGCGTACTCGAGGTGGACACCTAGATGCAATCTACTACGTCTGGGTGTCCGCTTCCTGGCGGCGTATACGGCCAAAAATGATGCATGACAGATTACACGATGACTCAGTCTGCACCATTAGACTATGTTCACACGTTGCGTTTTTGCTGCGTTTTTTCTTAAGGCAGAACTTGCTCTCTTAGCAGTAAGCAACTTGCTGATTCTACTTCATCAGGTTTTGGCACAAAAAAATCATCAAAAACTGATACCTGCATTTTTTTCAGCGTTTTTTGCACCACCCAGTGCTTTTGATGGGTGAAAAATGTTGAAAAAACCCACTGAAGGTGACATGCTGCATTTGGCAAAAATCAAAGTATTGCGCAAATTACTAGGGACATAAAAAAACAAAACAAGCTGTGTGCATGAGATTTCTAAAATCTCAGACTTTGCTCTTAAACGCATCTGAAGGTTTGCATTAAAAAATGCTGAAAAAATGCAACGTGTGCACATAGCCTTATTGTCAGTGTCACTATTCAACTTATACGCTTGAAACCCGTTTTGCGGGGGATTGAACATAAGCCCCGATGGACCACTGAACATGATGAGGGACGCAGTGTGAAAGGGGCCTAAGATTTGCAGTGTATCCGTAAAACTGTTATACATATGAAATCCCTTTTTAAACAGTGAAAAAAAACACTTGATACCATATGGATGGAAAAATGGACATACGGATATAATGGGCGTTGGTGAAGGAACCAACTGTGTGATCCCATACTGCACACTGAGGCTGCTTTCACATTTGCGTCGGTGTACGCCGTGTTTCATCCGCATGCGTCCTGCGTACCTATCTTTAACATGGTGTACGCAGAGAAATGCGTTTGTATGCGTTCGCATGCTTTTGCGTATGTGTGCGTCGCTTCGCGGTCGCAGCATCGTCTGGCAAACGCAACATGTTGTATTTTTGGAAGCGTCCAAAATCTGTCAAATATGCATGTGCATGCGGATGATGCGTAAAAAAACCGCATTACTGTCTGTGTACGCATGCGTTCGATGTGCTTGGTTACTTTGGACTGCGCATGTCCAGGAACTGTTTTGAGACACGCCCTGCTGGAAATATGGAACGCATGCGCATAAACTCAAACGCAGGCAAAAACCGCATACAAACGCCGCATTTTTGTGCCGTCTTGCGTAAGCTGATGCGGATTAAAAGCGCTGCGTTATCATGCATTTGCATGCGTTTTTGCATGTGTTAGCGCATACGTATGATATGCTGCGGACTCAAACGCTAATGTGAACCTAGCCTGAGCGATGCCCAATGGTTTGCGCCCTGCCAATCTGTAGGGTAATACTTTTGGTGTGACTTGCCATAATAAGGTCATTTATGGTCACCCCCACTAATAATCATTTATCCCCCCTCAGTCCTTTGCTTATTACGGAATTGTTTCTTGGTCTTCATGCCGGCAGCTGTAGAAATGGCTGGTCCTATCTTATGCCGGCTTATTTGTCAGATAACGCGCCAATCTATTAACATAAGATGACTGAATAATTGCTTCCATGCCCACAGGTCACGCTTCTTCTTGTGAAATGAACATCGTAAGTGACAACAGCAACAAGTTTATCCTAAAATAAAGCTTTATGTGAAGTGTTGAAGAAAGTCACACTGTATAGGCAAAAGTGATGAGTCTGTATGTAGAAATGCGTGTGCACACATGGTCATGGGTTTTGGGATAAAGCCGCCCCCACGGGATCTCCCAACTACAATGCCCCCAAATTCTGTGCCATTGGGGGAAGCGGACGGCCAGCAGTGAAAGCTGCAGTTACTTGGGCTGCTATCCTGGCTCCTGTAAGGTTCCTCACGTCCCAGCACCACAGCGCAGCTGAAGGGTGATGCTTGTTACTCTGGCGCCCATGAGCCTTTAGTCTTTTGTATCCCGGCCTGTGCTTTCCATCCATAGTTATGGATCAGCATTGCGCTGCCGTTCCTTTACAGTAATTGTTGAGATGCTCACAGCATCAGTCAGCTGAGCTCGCGGTTGGCGCACAATGCCGCACCTGTGAGTGTCAGTTGGCATTAATACATTTGGTAATTAATGTTGATGTGCTGATCAGCCCGCTGTGCCTACCTGCATGTTTCTATCTTCTTCATTACGCTTACGTGTAGAATGTGACTGCAGAAAGAATTGTTCAAACTGTAGTAATTACATTTGATTATATATGTGAGGGGGAAGGAAACCTCTAGTCTTTAATTTACCTGGCTGGGAGCAATGCATTAAAATTAACTTCAGCCAGCTGTTAGGAGCGATCACAACAGGATGATGGATCTGGAGACGCTAATGAATTTAGATGGGAGAATGCATTGAGTGAAGTATGGGCAGACAGTGACCTGGTAACTTGCGAGTGCATAATCTTGTTTGGGACCCTCAGTTCACCTTTAGGTTAGCGTCTACCGGGAGTCCGTGATGCTGCAGACTCTACATTTCCAACCAAGTGTATGGGGTTTGGGCTGTAAGCAGATTTTTCTGCTGCAAAAAAAGTGTTGGCAAGAAGAACTCTGCATAAAATGGCTTCATGTTTGCCTGATTTTAATGTGCCTGCTTTCCTATTCATTTAACTGGTTGGAAAATGTTCCAAATGCGGGTAGACTTGGTTCAGCGGTGTCCCACTGCTCAGCCTGCCGGTGGGCTGGTGGGCCTTCTCTCCTATACCTGAGAGGTCAGCCCGGTCTCCCAATCTAGCCTGAGTGTGCACACTTGTGACGCTGCTGTATAAGGAGCCCTGCCAGTCTCTGCAGCATCACAAGTGCTGGGATCATTCAGCTATGAGGAGCGCGATTGTCATGAAGGAACCCCTTTGTATGTGCGCCCAGCAGCCATTTTTTGTAAGTCTGTTGGGCTGGCGAGAGGTAGAAGCTGTATAGTGCCCTATAAGACTTCCCCTTCCCCCCCCCCCTTCTTGTGGCTTCTATGAATTGAAACCTCTCCTTCATGGTCGCTACAAAGAACAGTGTTTAATTTTCAAATCCTGATTGTACCACTGGTCTACACTTCAGCATGGAATGAGTGTGCAGTAGCTATTTCTTGTAGTGTTGTGGGAACCCACCCCCATTCCGCTAGCGCCTCAGGAAAATCGATTGTGTGCACTCCGAATGTTACTACATATGGGCTGGTAGGGAGATGGCTGGGTCAGAAGCCACAAAACTGGTTCGAGAAACTGAACGTGTGCAGCCAAAGCTCCTAGTTCACAGCAATGACCAGGACTCGCTAGTAACAAGCTATAAACCATGAAGTAGAAGAAATTAAATATTGGGAGAATGAGGGTAAATTGTCTGCACAGACCATTTAAAGGGAATCTCTCTGGAGTTTTTTTCTGCGTCATCTGAAAGCCACATGATGTAGGCAAAGAGAAGCTGAGTCCAGCAATGTATCACTTAGTTTACTGGGTGCAGCTATTCTAGCACAATCAGCTTTTATATGTTTCAATACATAGAACTCCACCAGAAAAGATGATCATAAGGCAATTTTTTATGTATCAAAACCATAATTTTATTAAAGCACTAAATCATTTAAAATCATACTGCCAGAGTTAGAGAAGTGGAACAACAGCGGTTACGCCTGCTGGCTTTCGGCGTCTGTTGACGTGGTTGGGGCCCGCCCGGCTCCGCCCACGCTATGACGCCGACGCCTGCTGGTGTGGCTGTTGACCGGGCAACAGAGTGCGTCACATCCGGGGGAGAGAACGCTACATCCCGGAGCTATAAAATGGCCGAGACATATATGCATACAACAGGCCCCTTGAGAAAGGAGTCCGAAACGCGCGTCGGGGCGGACGTGCAGATCCGGGTGATAGCAGGCAGTCCACATTTCAGCTATTTAAGGTAATTATACCATTTCACTTACCGCATACCCAATATGGTCTGGGTTGGTGGAACTGAAAGGTAGTGGAATGTGGCTGATAAATGGTGGTGATATACAGGATTAAGTAATATAAGGATACATATGACTTTAGACTTATTATATCTCTATGCTAACTTGAAAAATTATGTATTGTGGTTATTGTTAGCTTCCCACCAGTACTCAATATGTGAGGTAATTGTCTATCGCTTGGCGCTGTGCGTTAACAATGGTGATTGTGTGAGATATATCTGTTGTTCCACTTCTCTAACTCTGGCAGTATGATTTTAAATGATTTAGTGCTTTAATAAAATTATGGTTTTGATACATTAAAATTGCCATGTGATCATCTTTTCTGGTGGAGTTCTATGTAGTAATTGATGATAGGCTGTAGTAATCCTGTTGATTACATAGTAATTGGTGAATTTATCTATACCATACCATGGTTGACTGTTATATTTGTTTATGGATGTTTCAATACAGCAGAGCTGAGAAAGCTGCCCCCGCCCACACCTGGCTCTCCATATACAAAGTCTATAGAAAGTGAGCTGCCTATCACAGGAGGGGCGTGTCAGACTGACATCCATTCACACTGTGTCCTAGCAATGACAAGCTCCTGGTGCTAAAACAATCATTGCAGGTCATTATGGGCATCGCTGAAATGTGTGTTAATTCCTACAGCATAGTCTTCAGATTATACAGCAAAAACCTGCTGACAGTTTCCCTTTAAGTAATGTTTAGCACTCTGAAGCCCCAGCCTAACACTTTTGTTGGGAAAAACAGGCAGATGCTATTGCCAATCCTGGTATGAGAGCACAGTGACAAGTCATGTGGTATTAGAAATGATGTGTATGTAGTGGGGTGTGTATGTGTCGGCGTGCTTTCTGTGCGCCATTATTCCTGTTTATGTACCGAGCCACTGTGTACAATGCATTATCTTCTTTTGCTTGGAGCTGATGTTTTCCCTTGGCTGCAGTTTTTCTTTTGAGATTTACATTTTGATTTAGTCTGAATGAGTTGGTACCTGGAGAAAAAGCAAGATTAATGTTCTCCTACTAGAGAGAGATGTGCCTCTTGTCTGGTTAGCTGGTGCAGAGGTTATCTCTCCTGGACGTGCATCACATGACTCTGTAGCACCTTGTAAGATCCTAATCGCTGGCTACATAAATCACTTCTATCATGGCCGCAGGGGTTTCCTCTTGTATTGTTAGCTTCACCAAACAGGCGATTTGTGTGGAATTCATAGTCACCTATTATTTCTTTACATCCCTTACTATCCAATGTGCACCTGCAAGGACGTGGTAGAAGACCTTTTCTGTTCTTCACTCATAGTTTTGAAGGCTTTTGTCTTTGAATGTCTACAGTTCAGACTGACTGCTTGAGGACATGCTATCAGAATAACATATTTAGATCATGTCCTTATGTTAAAAAATTAGTGATGAGTGAGCGTGCTTGCATAAGGTGTTATGTGAGCATGCTCCTGTCCTAATCGAGTATTTTCTGTTTGCTAGAAATATATGCTAGAGTCCCCACAGCTGTACGTTTCGCGGGCTGTTCGACAGATGTAACATGTGCAGGGATTGCTTGTTTATTAGCAGAAAACACTCGATAAGGACACGAGCATGCTCGAACACCTTATTCGAGCTTGCTCGCTCAACACTATTACATATCTTTTTTTTATTTAATTTTTTTTTTTTCATTTTTTTCATTTTTCTATATATAAAAGAAAATCTGAACTTTTTGCTATTTTCAAACTATCAACTAGGCCTAATACCAGGCATATACTTCCAATTATTTTCAGCAGCCACATGGACGTAGGCAGCACAAGTCATTGTGAATGAAGGGGGAGCAGGTGAGCTGTGACATCACTTATTGTAAATGGTGGATCATGTGATACAGAGCTGATAACTTTTTTTTTTTTTTTTTTTGTAATCCGATCCTGTGGTGAGACTGCTGAAAAAACGTTTTTTGTAGAGAACAGGAAGTTTGAGTTAAAACCTTGCAATTTTTCCAGTAGCCACTAAACATAAGGCCTCATTCACATGTGAATTGTCCAGACATGGCTTCTACCTTTGTTATCTGCGGATAGAAAATTTACCCATTATAATCTATGGAACTGTTCACTTTCTTTTCTTCTTCCATGTGCTGGGTCTCTGCAAAACGATCATAGAGATTTCCATTTTTGATCTCTGAACATGATGGCCAGCATGTGGATGGCACGGTCTGTGGTTAGCACTGCAGTGGATAGGAGAAGCTTTGAATATATATATTTTTTTTTGAGAGCACTGATGCTGTAGACTGAGAGAACCCTTCAGAGACTAGGATCGTTTAATGAGGCCCAATAGAGATAGTAATATGGAAGATTTGTGGATATTTTTCTTTACGCTACAGAAGTAATTTTGTGAAAATAACGAATATAATATTCTGCAGCGCTTTACAATTGAGAAGTATGAAGCGTCTGAAGTTGGGCATAAGGCAGAGGAGCCCATGTAAGAGCTCAGTATTGCCTTCCTTTAGCCGCTGTATCTTTTCAGATAAATGAATGGTGTCTTGTTATTTTGTAGCCCATGACTCTACTGTAGCTGCTGTGTGATGGGTACAGGCGCTCCCTGCCATGATGCTTGTCTGATATATCCTATACTTTATATACCCTGGCATCACATTTCCTGACCCGAAGCAATGTACATCACAATAATGGTGCATACGCCTTTAAATGTTTTCACTTCCTTGACTCTGGCACGATGAGAGGATTTTGACGTCTTGCTGGATCTGTCAGATGAGCGTGGAAGAAAGAGCTTTCCGAATAATAGGAGCGTGCTAATATTTGTATATGGCGATACGTTGCTTCTCGTGTCCTGGTGTGATCCGCTACTATTCCATGTGCAGTCTTGTGCCCGTCCTTATCTTGTTTTCTGACTTCTCCATGAGGGATGGGGTTTGTCAATAGTGGATGTCTTGCCAGAGAGACATCAGTAGAGGTGTCCCTAATGATGACACCGCTGGATCTCGCCATTTGTCACCGAGTGGCTGGTGTTTGATTTTAGGTGCTCATGTACTTGGCTGTCGCTTCCAATTCCTCTCCTCAAAGATGGAGCTGCGGCTGTGTGGTTCGCTGGCAGCCCTGTCATACACATACTGTGTCTTTGAGGAGTCAAAGCGCTTCATAGCTGAGAATTGTCAGGCTCCATCTAATGAAACGTAGATGTCTTTCCTCCAAAGAGTGTAATGTCTGTCAGGCTTGTGACAAGTGGCGGGCTAATCCTTTTCATGAGCCCAGACGAACACCATGTATATAGTAATGAGATATGCTGTATATACACTCGGCTGGCATTATTGGTGAGATTTGGTGTTCTGATCCATCTGAAGTGATGAGCGCGGTCAGGGGGCAGCAGAGTCCTAATCTCTGCAGGCTAGTCGTGCATCCGCTCTGTCCGATCTCCCACCACTACAGTAGCGTGCTTAGTGCCCCTCCTCCCCTCCCCCTCGCTGGGCTACAGTTGTAGCGTAATTATTATATTTGTGTGTGCGTGTGACTGATCTTGACTGTAGCTTTAGATGACTAGCGATGCACAAAGAGAAAACAGATGGACGCAGAGATTCAACTTTGCATATGTATGGCATTCGCACAGCAAGTTGAGCGATCATAATGATGCTAATAAATTTGCTTTCATAGAGATCTCAACAAATGCTACATATAAATTGGACTTGTAAGAATACACAAAATGTTTCCCTGCTTTGCCAAAGTGCAATAATTTAAATGACTCCTCCGCCAAGCATTAAGGCATTAGGAGGAGCGTGCAACATTAACACGATGACCGTTCTAATTAGAAGAGCACTTTACTGGAAAAGGCCCCCCTATGTGGCCACCTTACCCCCCCCTACGTGGCCACTTACCCCCCCTACGTGGCCACTTACCCCCCCTACGTGGCCACTTACCCCCCCCTACGTGGCCACTTACCCCCCCTACGTGGCCACTTACCCCCCCCCCCCTACGTGGCCACTTACCCCCCCCTACGTGGCCACTTACCCCCCCCCTACGTGGCCACTTACCCCCCCCTACGTGGCCACTTACCCCCCCCCCCCTACGTGGCCACTTACCCCCCCCCCTACGTGGCCACTTACCCCCCCTACGTGGCCACTTACCCCCCCTACGTGGCCACTTACCCCCCCTACGTGGCCACTCACCCCCCCTACGTGGCCACTTACCCCCCCTACGTGGCCACTCACCCCCCCTACGTGGCCACTCACCCCCCCTACGTGGCCACTCACCCCCCCTACGTGGCCACTTACCACCCCCCCTACGTGGCCACTTACCCCCCCCACGTGGCCACTTACCCCCCCCTACGTGGCCACTTACCCCCCCTACGTGGCCACTTACCCCCCCTACGTGGCCACTTGGCCACTTACCCCCCCCCCCCCCCCACGTGGCCACCTTACCCACTAGGTGTTCATTGTATACACCTGATAGTTCTGGGTTCTGACAATCAAAATATGGCTTTTGAGATTTTGTACTGCAACTTATGTGGGTCTTCACAACCTGTTGTCAGCATACTCTTGTGTTTAGGTGGTTGTGGTAATAAATCACAAATGATCATTGTGTGTTCCTGAAGTGTCACTGTACATCCTTCATGATACTACATGGACATACCGCAGCACTGAAGAATTTCTAGGAAATAAAATCTCTCTACCCCCGAGCACAATAATACATTTCTACCGTTGAGTACCCACCATATTATCCCTACTGTACAGCCATCAAGTGACCGAACCTTCCAGTCACAGGAGCTCACATGGGACCAGATGGCAACATGACTTCTTCAGGTCACTGCCAGGACCTCCTGTGTCCACACTAAGGTCACAATCCAATTAGAGTAAGGCCGGGGTTTTCATACAGCGCTTTATTCACAATTGTGAAAAACACACAAGTCTGGAACAAGATGTTACTTCAACCAAGAGGTGCACAACTTTTTTGGTCTTGATGACAAATTTGTGAATGTACCACTCCCAAGGCTGTGTAAAATTTGAAGGGATATTCCGATCCAAGCTATATATCAATCAACATTACGAAGTATGCCATAATCTAATAAATGGGGGTTTGATTCCTGCAACTTCCACTATTACAGACCAAGAGGGCCTTCTAAAAATTTCAGAAAAAAGGAATCAAAATGACCATACAATCAGGGCAACTATCCCCATATTTTGAGAGATGCTGAACACAGAGGAGTCAGATGTTTGGTGGCCGGCCACACAGAATGGCATTGCACGACACAATGGTCAGGTCACTGTGCGGCTTTCAAAGCCCGACGTGGCTGAAAGATGTTCCAAAAGATGAAACCTATGGACAGCAAGATGGTTTTTACACAGTGTGAATTTTCAATATCTTTAATGTGCATTGAGTGCTTTTTCAGGCGAGTCCCATGCGTTATCTGCCTGGAAAAGACTACATGTGCACATAAACAAAAATGTTAATATTTTGCAATAGGAATAGAGAAAACCTATTTAATACCTGCATTATTTTTGTATTTTAAATTTTGTGCTGATAATGGTACATTTATTTCATGAGACTGCATGATTACGGCAACACTAAATATGTATAGGGTTTTATTGTTCTACTTTTAAATGGTAAGGGCAAGCAAAATCAAATTTAGCAGATTCTAACCTCATTCTACTTTCTTAATACTTATTAGTCATATTGTGCAATATTTCTTTTTATTTTTTGTGTTCTTTCACCACATGGTATATTGGGTAACTAAATTATTTGCACCATGGCAATTGCAACACAACCGTGTGTGTGTGTTGTATATATTTTACTTTAGTAACACATTATTCCTTTAAAGTTTTTGTTTTTTTACCGTAGACATGTTAATTTACTATACATGGGATACCAAAGCATTGCCCTGCCAAGGCATGCAGCTGTGGTAGCCCAGGGGATTGTTTTTTTAGTTAAGTTACCATGGCAGCTCAGTACTGCTGTTCAGTCTGTGGATGGATGACAGAAGAAGCCTTCTTCCTCAGTCAAACCACTTAGTTATGTAATGGGGTTACAAGTCCATAGTATTATGATGAACCGTGTTCATGAACAGCGTTTTGAGATTAGCAGTGGTTTATCGAAACACTGCATGGTCTAGGTATAGTAATATCATTTTCTGATGCTTTTGTCTAAGGGCTTCTGCAGAAAACTTCAAAATGTCAGACACATTTCTGCATAAGATGACACTTAAAACCTCCATTTTTTTATGGCAGTCACAGTATGTGAGAGTGTGAAGGAGACATCTTGCCCTGCTAACATGTCTAAAGTCTTAACTGTGACCCCACAGACAACATCTGAGGGAGAGCTAAGGTTCTGATGGGCTCCATTTTGTGTTCAGTGTCGTCTTTTGTGAGGTGGGACATTTTCACTGATGGACTGGTGGCACAGACTTGAGAATGTAGACTTAAGGTTGCAGACTCTTCTTTGTACTCCAGGTTCTCCCAGTTTCCAGGGCATTGATGCCACACCTGATGTTTAATAGTGGCACAGCGCCAAACATGAACATCTCCACAGTCTCATTTCTCTGGTGAGTTTTACAGTGGAGGCCGGATGAGTGCAGTGATATCAGAGGTTTTGTCATTGAGGTAAATGTGGCTGCATTGTTTAGTGATTTTTATTCTGGTAAATTATTTTGAGTGGTGCTTGAGTTTTACCAGTCTATGTAAAAACAAGAGCAACCTTTTGTTGCTAACATTGTAAAATAATCCAGCACTTGCTGCTGTCGGCTTCAAGGCCTCCCGCTCTCAAGGTCATTCTTTGTCTGAGGGAACTGGCAGAAAAATAAAAATAGCATACATGTCAGCCATGGCATTGGCGAGGGATGGCATTCTTCCTTGTCAGTCTCCTTCATTAGAGCCGTGCCGGTGTATATTTAGCACTGCTGGTATGTAATGTTCACATCAATTGAAATAGATACATGTCATTTTTCTATTTTCAGGTAGAAAGTAGTGTTCATTTCTGTGTGACTACAATGTTTGCCATGGAAATATAATAGAGCAGTGCATCCCTTCCCTGTACACCAGAGGTGTCAAACTGCATTCCTCGAGGGCCGCCAACAGGTCATGTTTTCAGGATTTCCTTAGCATTCCACAAGGTGCTGGAATCATTCTGTGCAGGTGATTAAATTATCACCTGTGCAATACAAGGAAATCCTGAAAACATGACCTGTTGGCGGCCCTCAAGGAATGCAGTTTGACACCTCTGCTGTACACAATGGTGGGAGGAGGAATGGGGCTGTCAAGATGGAGGTCGGGACATCACATCTCTTCATAGTTAGAATGCCGGGCTTCCTGCCACCACACTGATAAGCGGAGGTTCACTTACTACAAGGAGGATATGTTAAAGAAGCTTACCCAACTGCTTGCCATTCTTGCCCATGCTTACAACATATGCCATATAGGTTATTACTTGGGTTTGGGATTCTCTTCTGTCCTGTATTTAGTGGAACATCCCCAGCATGAGTTTTGTCCTGCTAAGAAATAACTCTTCTGGTTTGTGTGTATATATGTATATAATATTCACTTTTCTATAACATGTTGTATTTTGGAAAAAAAAAAGCCTTCATACTGAAAAACTCATTTCAATGAAAACTTCACACGTTGTCCTGTTGATTTAAGGCCACATTCAGACATTGGATCCAGTTTTCATCAGTGTTTGGTCAGTGCCAGGATTCACCATCAGTGCTAAATCAGTGATTTTCACTTATGGATGAATACATTGCAAAGCTTCCATAGATTTACTGCACACGGATTACAAGATGTGCTGTCAATGATCTTTCACAGGCCCATAGACTCAGATCGCACACACAGTCTGCAGAACAACATGATCATGTGACTAGGCCATAGATTATAGCGGTATGTATTCTGGCCGTGAAACGCACGGATAAAACGTGTATGTGATCCTTGGATGTCTACATGAGGCCTGAATAATGGCAAAAGGTCATTTTAGCTAAAAACCTTGGGCTCATAATAAAACCTGGCATTCTGTACCCCTGCCTCTTGATAAACTGCACACTACAATAAGATGCGCTAACTTCATTAAAAGGCGAGCGTCCCTTACCGTAATGAATCTAGCACATCTGTGTTACTCCAGTCTGGGTCTTCAATATATTTCTGGCATAATTTCCACTACTTTAGTTGCATAAAAATGTTGCGACATTTCAAGTTGATTTGCGTCAGAATTCTGGCAGACATCTTGAGGACTCGGGCCCTTTGTGTGAAAGCACTCTGCATTCTTACTGCACCACATTACATGAATACTGTGAATTAGGGGGGGTTCAGGCAGTTCCAAAATGAAATGCCATGGTTTTTTTAACTCATCAAAGCATTACAAGAGTTCTTCTGTAGATTTGTTACGTGACTACATCCTTTTCTGGGAATTTTTCTCCCTCTGTGTCACGCTGAGATACAGGCAACTATTCCCAGAATCCGTTCCAGCCATCTGTTTTTCAATGAAACATCTGTTATGAGCGGCTATTCTAAAATATCGTTTGTGGTGAGATGTGCCACTTTCCCCCTGCTACTGGCTGGGTTGGCCTCTTTTCTTAGGCTAGCTCAGCCCCCTATTTCCCTCATTTTTATCTCCCCCTAAACTTACTCCTGCAGCTTTTCCATTACTGGTCTAGTAGAGATGGATTTTAGACTTGATGGGCCATTACGGTCTTGGCATTCTTAGTTTTTAACACCTTTCTATGGTTTGATGGTCACTCTTATGTCCAGTTTGGGTTGTCTACCCATGAAGTGGGCAGGGAAAAAATCTCTGAGAAAAACAGACCAATTTGTTTTTTTTGCTCAGTTGTCATCCTAGTTGCATCCATTTTTTTTTCTTTAGTTTTCTTACACTGATGCCAACTGTATAAACTTTTTTAATCCATTAACTCTGAACAATGTTTCAGTTAAAAAGCCTGATGATCAGATGGAAAAAGTACAAAGTATCTGTATTACACAGATCCTGTAGACTTTAATGACTGAGCCTGCCGCACAAAGCTGATGAGAATTGGACCTGTTCAGTTTTTCACACCAGACATACAGATCCGTTTAAAAATCTGTATGTGGATTAATGCAACTCTATAGGACAGTGTGCTATCTGCGAAGATGACTGAGCACTAGGATGTGTCGCACAGATGTGTGAATGTAGCCTGACGCTGGAGGGAGGGGGATAGAGTCCTCAGAACTAAGCGCTCTGAGCAGCTAGCCAGATAAAGGACTTGTTACAGTTGTGGACAAAAGCCCACAATGGTCATTGATGTCACTTAAAACTGACAAAAGTAATTTTTAATTTTAATATACTTAATATCTACTTATTAAAATCACATGTTGCTTTTGTAATGAGATTGAACAGAAAAGTTTAAGAAAAAAAACTAATGAACATGGCCTGAACAAAAATGATGGCACCCCTATAAAAGATTGCCAATAATTTGACCATAGGGACATGTTAAACGAAAGTGTCCTGTAATTTGCGTCACAGGTGTCAACAAGCTGGTAATCAGTCAGTGTGTCTATTAAAGCACACTTCAATTGTTAATAAAGATTATTTAGTGCGTGATTATTTCCAAAGATTCTTTTCTATATTCTACACTCCGAAGAGCTGCTGACTGGTGGAGGTGGAGTGCTCAGACCGTGTGTAGCATGCGCAGCCCCTGCCGGGGTGCGGGCCCAGAGCGGTGTATGGGCTCAGGAGGAAGTCTGTGGCGTCCATACGCTGCTCTGTCCGAGTAGTGTAAATAATGGAAGATGGTAAGGGACAATGGATGTACACTATATTCTGTGTGAGGGTGTATTCACCTAGTGCGGACATATCCGGATCTGTGGTGTATTTTTTTGGTCATGATTTTCTGAAGTCTCATATTAGAAATTCTTGTGAATCCAGCCTAGTAACTCCATGCACTCATTAAGGTTTTTTGTTACTTGTTTAGAAAAACAAATTTAAACCGTTTTTCTTTCTCTTTTGCGTTGATATTTGCAGGGTGGAGATGATTGGGTCTCACCGGGAAAACTGTATATATTTTCCAAAGGAGACTTGGCTCCTAGGCCAGAGCCGTTCCTACAGCAGCTCTGCAGGGTACAAGGCTCCTAGAACACAATGTGACTGCCTAGAGATAACCGAAAGGCTGTTAGCTGGCTTGGGGCTCCTACCATGTATATGTCTGTGCAGGGCTGAGGTGGATGATATACAGCTAATTTTTCAACAGTTGGTTAGCAGACCTTCTACATAAGGGGTTAAAATAAAATCTGGTTTTCTCCTGTGAGCACTATTTATAAAAGTACTTAGGATGATTAAACTGTCACGCTAGTGATTAATGGACAGTGCTTTTGCTGATTTGTCAGCTCTCTCAATTTCAGAATTCAATCATTTTCTTTTGTGTGGAAAGCCTGCAGGCCTGGAGAAGTCTTACCTCCCTAGCCCTGCTGTAAGGCTTTCATCAGCCCCACCGCTTCCTGACCGGAGCCACTGCCGGGCCTCACTGCCCCTTCAGCTGATATGCTCAAACTCACCTGACATTAGTGATGCACGAATCTCTCATGGAGTTATTGAAGATCCATAAAAATGTGTGTGTTTGCTCGTATATAATTTAAGTGTGCAAATATTTAAAGTTTGTTTATGTAAAACACTGTAGTTGCATACTGTTCTTCAGTTACTGTGGCGTATAGTTGGCTTGGTTATTTTTCTCTCCGGGAATATTGTATCTCCTGCACTGTATATTCATCCCATTGTAGGCCGGGCTTTTCACAAGCGATGTGAAATTGATGATGATTTTGCCAAGGGTACTGTAATGTTTTTCATTTCCGCCTATGTAGGCTGAATATAACCTTATGGCCACAGAGGAAGCATAATAATGTAAAGGCTGTTACAATAGCAAGTGAGTACAGCCCCCTAATCCAGGGTAATCTCCTGCCTTGCTAGGGATTTGGTTATCATTTTTAAAATCAACCAGCTGATTATGTAAAACCAACTCCCGTCTAGTGCAGAACACGCCGGCTCGTACCCTGGGAGCCAGTTTTGCTTACTTGCTTGGGGCAGCATTTTTCGCTGGTCTCTCAGGTCCATTATGTTGTTGCCCTTTCAATTTATTTGACATACTTGATATATATTCGGCTGTATTTTATTAGAATGACCTTTCAAATTAAAAGCAGGTTACATGGCTGCTGCTGTTTTTTTCTCTTAAGCATTTCTGCTTTAGCCACCATCCATCACTTTCGTAAAGTCACAGCCCTTACTGTTGGATGCAGTGCAGACCCTAATTGTAGTTTGTACCCGTGGTCCACTCCCATTTATCTCATTTGGAGACATGCGAGTTACACACTTTTCAACACTAGAAATGCATTTTTTTTAGGTGAAAAATAAAAATGTGCAGCTGATTGGTATAAGTAACGGCCTAATAGATGCTCTGACTGTAAAATGCTTTGGCAGGCCAGCTGCCTTCCCCCAACCCTCCTGTTGTGATGATGGAGCATCAGAGCAGGCTACTTTATTCATAGTTTTCATTTCTAAAAAAAAATAACAATACTATAAAAAAAAACCCTGAAGTCAAAGCACAGTACTTGGAAACAAGCGTGTGCTCATATTAGTATTCTCGTCTCTGTAAGTTGGGAGCAGGCTATTTCTACCAGTCCTTTTATAGATCCACAAGCAGATACTTGTCAGGTTATCGTAAGAAGCAAATGAATGAAAATGGATCAAACCTTCCATGTGCATGAATTTGTCCTGACTCTGGCACTTGCTAGTGGAGGACGTCCAGAATCCCCGGTATCGCACACCACCATGGCTAGCTATAGCGTGCTGCTATTTGGGGTACACCTCCTGACGCTCAGTAATTCTGTAATGAAGCCATGTTATTCTGTCCCCTTATATTTGTAGATGGCAGCTATTGACTGTGTTTTCTGTTTGTTTCCTTGCAGAGATCAGCAGGGTACGGAAAGACATGTACAATGACACATTAAATGGCAGTGGCAACCCTGACAGGCGAAGTGCAGAATTACCTGACGGTATTGGACCTATTGTACAGTTACAAGAAAAACTTTATGTGCCTGTAAAAGAATATCCAGATGTAAGTATATGCCTCATTTGTGTGTGTGATTTTATTATTGAGACAGTTGCATTATTGATATGTGATGTGATGGGGCCAGTGTAATGCTAAGTGGCCGTCCTGTAGTTTCACTTTATTCCTGCAATGCACCTGATAACACTGACCCTGCGGAGGCTACTGCTCTGGTTAATGCGGAAAAGACTTGTCTAGATTATATAATCCACTTGAAGGTGGCAGTCTCATCTGGGGCATTTCAAGAATAGCTACAGAATATATCATTCAATTTTAATACATGTAAGGGCCACCACCGGCACCTGCACCTATCATGCCTAGTGCCTGATGGTTGGGATGCATGTGCCGCTTTCTCCAGTGACTTCTGTGGGAGTCCTGGATATAGCCAAGCAGGTGTGTGCTACTCCATAAATGATCGCACCCCTTAGATTTCACACTTTATTAATGGAACTGTCACCAATGTTTGGGCTATAATCTGCATTGGTTTCCAGTGTATAAATCCTGGAGCTGTTGGGCTGTGATTAAGCATATTCTGATGATAGATCCGCTGCTTAATGTTACCTATCCAAACCATAGGTGAAAACTTGCTGATTGGTGTCGGTCTGATCACTGGGACTTCTATCGATCTCAATTGAGGCTCAGGAACGGATCAGTGGCCATTGCTCTTATCATTCTATGAGACTGCCAGAGGTGGCTTAAAGAAGTTGTCCACTATTTTTCCACTGATGACCTATCCTAAGGATCGGTCGGAGTCCAACACCACAACCGATCGGCTGCTTGATTGTGGAGCTACACAGTCTACCGATAGTGGCTACAGCAGGCTACTAGACATGCACCTCCTATTGATTTGAATAGGAGGTGGATATGTAGTACCCTTCCGTGGCCACTACTGGAAGACAGAGCAACTCCACGATCGAACAGTTCAAGCCGAGAACAGCTGATTGGTGGGACTGCCGGGTGTCTGACCCCGACCAATCAGATATTGATGACCTATCCTATGGATAGGTAGTCTGTGAAAAAGTAGCCTACCTCTTTAAGGGTATGTGCACATGTAGATGGAACCCCTGCGGCTTTTTCCGCACCTGTTTTGAGAAATCCGCAGGTAAAAAGCACTGCGTTTTACCTGCGGATTTACCACGGATTTTATGCGGTTTTTGTGCGGATTTCACCTGCGGTTTACACCTGCGGATTCCTATTATGGAGCAGGTGTAAACCGCTGCGGAATCCGCCCAAAGAATGGACATGCTGCGGAATAAACAACGCAGCGTTTTGTCGTTTTTAACATGTGCACTGCGGATTTTGTTTTCCATAGGTTTACATGGTACTGTAAACTCATGGAAAACAGTTGCAAATCCGCAGCATCAAAACCGCTGTGGATCTGCAGCAAATTTCACAGTGTGCACATAGCCTAACACTGTGCTCTGCTCTATTTTGAAGTCCTACAGCGATTGAATAAAGCTCCATTCAGTTGAGGAATGTCTGATAATTTGCTCTCATAACACTTAATAATGGGAATATACTTTAATCTTGTATCTATAAGGCTTCAAATATATAAGGCTTGTATTTATAAAGGTTCACATCTGCATCAGAGGTTCTGTCTGATATAGACCGGAAATAAAATAGAGCAGCATGTATTTTTGTGTATACAGTTGAACACTGTGACAGGCCATGACCCTATAATAGTCAATTCTGTGGTTCTAATGAATCTGATTCTTATTTGTAGCCATTATTTGTCTTGAGTCGTGGATATGAGTAGATGGTGACCTTATAATTGTGCTGTAGTACACAGATTTTATTCTTATGGTCTTGTCTTTGTAACCAAAACGCACTTTTAGTAGCAAACCGCATTGGGACATTGCAGCCACTGAACCCAGCAGCTAAAGGTTACAGCCGTCTCTTGACATTGACAAATAATATTTCAGGAAAGGCGACAGAATTGCATCCCTGCGATAATGTGTCCATTTAAAGCTTCCCCAAAATAGATTTGGGATAGAATTTCCCAAGCATGAAATAGGTTTCTGTTGTTCGATTTTCATTTTTAAATTTCAAATGCAATGGCACAATTCGAAAAAATTGAGATTTTTTTTTTTTGCAAGTCTCTGGCTGAAAATAAAAATATATATTCCAGTATGAACTTAAAGGGGTTGTCCACTACTTTCAATTAACCCCCCAATGTACCCCCCCGGGGCCCCTAATGAATTGTGCCATTACCTTCTGTTGACGTTTTCGCCTGTGAGCGGCGCTATTCCTCCTGCTGAGTCCGGGTCACATGACCCCCAGACTGCAGCCGCCGCTCATTTCCGCCGACGTCACGTCAATTTCCAGGCTCTGAAAATTGACGTGACGTCAGCAGCAGGCGTGACCCAGCCGCACAGTCAGCAGTCACTCAGCAAGAGTGACTGGGCTGTGGGCGGTGCTGGGGGCTGCCTGCAGGGCTGTGCTGGGGGCGGGCAGGGCTGTGCTGGGGGCGGGCAGGGCTGTGCTGGGGGCGGGCGGGGCTGTGTGTGCTCACTGCTCAGTGCTGGGATCATGGTGTGTGGCTGGGCTGTGCTTCGGTCGCCGGGGGTCTGCCGGTGCTTGTGCCCGCCGGCGCCGGTGTTTCTGCCCGCCGGTGCATGTGCCCGCCGGCGCCGGTGCTTGTGCCCGCCGGCGCCGGTGCTTGTGCCCGCCGGCGCCGGTGCTTGTGCCCGCCGGCGCCGGTGCTTGTGCCCGCCGGCGCCGGTGCTTGTGCCCGCCGGTGCTTCTGCCCGCCGGCGGTGTGTGTGTGTGTGTGTGTGTGTGTGTGTGTGTGTGTGTGCCGGCGCTGTGTGTGCGTGTGCCGACGCTGTGCGTGTGTGTGTGTGCCGGCGCTGTGCGTGTGTGTGCAGGCATCGTCCGATGGGACTACAAGTCCCATCGGGCTCTGCCTGCTACACTGACAGTGAGTGACACATTAGCCAATGATGGGACAGTAGTAGTCCCATCATCCGGCTAATGTGTTGAATGTAAAAAAAAAAAACACAGTACATACATACATACATACAACACCATGCAACGACATGCACCATGCAACGACATGCGACATGCACCATTCTACGACATGCACCATGCGGCAACATGCACCATGCGACCACATGCACCATGCGACCACATGCACCATGCGACACATGCACCATGCGGCGACATGCACCATGTGACATGCACCATGAGACGACATGCGACATGCACCATTCTACGACATGCACCATGCGGCAACATGCACCATGCGACCACATGCACCATGCGACCACATGCACCATACGACATGCACCATGCGACACATGCACCATGCGACGACATGCACCATGCGGCGACATGCACCATGCGACGACATGCGACATGACCATGCGACGACATGCACCATGCAACGACATGCGCCATGCGACGACATGCGCCATGCGACGACATGCGCCATGCGACGACATGCGCCATGCGGCGACATGCACCATGCGGCGACATGCGCCATGCGACGACATGCACCATGCAACAACATGCACCATGCGACGACATGCAACAACATGCACCATGCGACGACATGCACCATGCGACGACATGCACCATGCGACAACATGCACATGCGTCAACATGCGACATGCACCATGCGTCGACATGCGCCATGCGTCAACATGCACCATGCGTCAACATGAGACATGCACCATGCGACGACATGCAACACGCACCATGCGTCGACATGCACCATGCGTCGACATGCACCATGCGTCGACATGCACCATGCATCGACATGCACCATGCGTCAACATGCACCATGCGACGACATGCAACATGTGACATGCGACATGAAACATGCCACATACAGTACGTACATACAACAGACATACAGTACATATAACATAGATTACATACTCACCATCACTTGTCACTTTGATCCCCGAAGCCATTGTCATCTGTAAAAAATATTAAAATAATAAACAACCAATATACTCCCTGATCCGCAGAAATCCAATTAAAACAAGTGTCCCACGACGATCTCCCGTGGAGAGCAGGAGCCTCTGCTGATGCAACCACTCTCCAGGGGCTCCAGGAACACAATGAGGGGAGGAAGGTATCCTTCCACAATGTATTCCCCACAATGTATTCCTACACCCCTGTGAGAAAATAGTCCCTAGTCTCACTTTATGGCATGCTGTATGAGAAAGTTCCCACGCAGCTTTTTGCCATAAAGTGAGACCAGTGAACTTTAGTAACCTCAGTGATGCACTACAGGAGCCATTGTCTTCTGTCAGTGTGTCACTGAGGGTCCTATAGAGCAGTGACACCACCCAATGTCACTGTTCTATAGGGGAGATCGTCGTGGGACACTCGTTATTAATTGGACTACAGCGGACAGGTAGTATACGGTTTATTTTACTTTTTTGCAGGTGCTGGAGTATGGTAAGTATGGTTAAATGAAGAATATTAAAATACTTTTTCCTAATGTGTGTGTGTTTCATTAACCCTTTTTTAGTATTGGATTAATAATGGATAGGCGTCTTATTGACGCCTCTCCGTTATTAACCCGGCTTAATGTCACCTTACAATAGCAAGGTGACATTAACCCCTTATTACCCCATATCCCACCGCTACACGGGAGTGGGACTGAAATACATGGCACTTTAATACGTGGCACTGAAATACGTGGCACGTGGCACTTACGTACGTGGCACTGAAATATGTGGCACGTGGCACTGAAATACGTGGCACTTACATATGTGGCATTTAAATCCGTGGCACTTAAATCCGTGGCACTTACATACATCGCACTTGCATACATGGCACTTAAATACGTGGCACTTACATACGTGGCACTTATATACGTGGCACGTGGCACTTACATACGTGGCACTTATATACGTGGCACTGAAATAGGTGGCACTTAAATCCGTGGCACTGAAATACGTGTCACGTGGCACATACGTGGCACTTACATACGTGGCACTTACATACGTGGCACTTACATACGTGGCACTTACATACGTGGCACTTACATACGTGGCACTTAAATCCGTGGCACTTAAATCCGTGGCACTTAAATCCGTGGCACTTAAATCCGTGGCACTTAAATCCGTGGCACTTAAATCCGTGGCACTTAAATCCGTGGCACTTAAATCCGTGGCACTTAAATCCGTGGCACTTAAATCCGTGGCACTTAAATCCGTGGCACTTACATACGTGGCACTTACATACGTGGCACGTGGCACTTACATACGTGGCACTGAAATACGTGGCACTGAAATACGTGGCACTGAAATACGTGGCACTGAAATACATGGCACTGAAATATCGTGGCACTATGACTGTCAGAAAATGTTCATTAAACGGTTAGGGGTAGGGTTAGGGTTTGGATCCCTTTATCACCCTGATGGTGGTGGGTGTTTTTTCAGTTTTTTTTCTATAAAAACGCATCATCGGTGAGGGTGGAAGATATGGTTATCGCAATCCCAGTGATGACATAACCAAAGTAAAGACCATAAATATAAAGTAATGGACAAGTACTGAACAATCCCTTTAATATATGATACTAAAACTGTTTTGAATCTATAAAATGCACAGTGTAGACTACAGTCTACAAATCTGTAATTTCTCAGTGTGAATGCAGATTTTTGGTTACTCATATTACACTCAGAGAGTGAATACAAGGATGTGATTTGAATACTCCCAATGTTGTCACCACGGTTTCTCTCACGGAGAATTTGTGTCAGTGTCATTATGTGAACCCTGTGGACAATCAGTGGCTGCTTCACTGTCTTCGCCTTAGGAAGAAGTGGCTTACATTTGGTAATTCTTAAAAAAAATGCAGCAACACTCACTTCCTACAGATATAAGAGTTTGCTTAGAAGGTGGTGAGAGTGATGCGGCCACTGATTGACCACAGGTACAATCGCTGCGAGACACCGCGCCGACACTATTGGAACGTGCAGGCACTGGAATCTAGTAAACATACAGACTGAGAGGGGGTTGTTAGAATAGTGGACAAACCCTTCAAAGTTCTATATGTATGTATATATCACTGCAACAAAATATTAAAGTGTATGTATATGAATAAATAATTTATTCCATACATACACATAGAAGTATATATTGGTGTGTATATAAAAGGTGTGATCACATATTTGTGCAGCTAAAATGCAATGGGGGCCATTTCTACCTCGAAAGCAGGTGGAATTGTGACTTAGGATGAGCTGTTATACTGCAAATGGCCCATATATTGTTTCTGAAACTGGGGCCTCTCCTGTATATGAGCACAAATAGTGTAAAATAAGAACACACATAATATATATACAGGCACACAAGCGTATGTAGATGGACATATATAACCACACATGTACTGTGTAATTTACATATCTAAGACATATACGCAGTAGGATCTCTTTACAGTATATCATATGTATACTAAACTATATATACTATGAAATAGATGAGAAAGAAAAAAAGCTAAAAGCTTGATCACCATGGTTGTGCAGTTCTTGGTGCTGCTTTACAGCTTGTGACCAAGATGTGACCTCTCCTCATCAGCCTGAAGAGAGAGGAGGGAGGGGTTTGGGTGTGTTTTGGAGTGGGTGTGCTAAGTTCGGGCTTAGAGGACAGTGCAAAGCATCATGGAACTTGTAGTATTAGGGCACAATAAGGAAGTAGTCGATTAACCCCATGAGAGCTGAATCCAGCACTGAAGATGTGCTGCTACAGCATGATAACAGGTAATATTGTTAAAATAAACACAGTAGATGTTTTCAGTGGCACATAATAGCAAGATTTATGAAAAAAAAAAAAAAAACTTTATAGTAGTGGACAACTTCTTTAAAGGGCTGTAAATAATGTTTGAGATCTTGTTGGCCACTCGTAGAAGTAAAATTTAACAGTAAATGCCTCGTGTCCTCATGTACCGCCAGAGTAGTTGTTTTCTGTGACCACCACAATTTTTTGATTGATCATTGGTTATGCTTGTAAAGAGACAGTATTATACCCTCACATAGCTAGAAGTTTTTCTCTTAAAGAGACAGTATTATACCCTCCCATAGCTAGAATTGTGGTTTCAAGTGCACATTATTTTCCTTGAGCTGAAAATAGAACACTTCATTTCTCTGGAGTCAGTCTATCCCAAGAAGTCTGTCAACAGCTCTGAAATCATGTTGTAATCTTCAACCACTGATCCTTTTAGACATACAGACTGATCAGGTGATATGCCATGTGACCTCACTGGGCCGAGTAGATTGATAGCCCAAGAGTGGTGTGCATTTCTAAAATCATAAGTGTTGAAATCCCTTTGATTTGCGTCAAGTGATTATCACCAGATTTTCGAAATACAAGCTGCATGCATTCTTTGAGCTTTTAAACCTGATGAGGCTGACATACTTATTTTAAAAATCCATGTCAGAATGGTTTTATAGTCAATAAATGTGTAAACTCCAAGCTCGACCCATCTAACCCTGATTTATTGCTCCTCAGTGTCCCCCCCACCTCTATGCTGCTGAGATCTCACACTGCTCAGTACAAGCTGACACCTCTTCAGGTTTTATCACAGACTCTGATTCATCAATGCTTTTACCCCATTTAACTCATTAAAAGTTATGAAGGCTTGAAAAATCTTTGTGCAACAATGTACTGACTTTGGTGTTTTCACTGCTGTTTCTCCCAGTTATGCCAAAATGGGCTGGGTGGAAGGGGAACGCCACAGCTCTTCGACTTAATGATGTGCGGTAGAGTGCCTTTCTCTAGGAGTCTGACTCCAGTCAGTTACCAGAGTAAGATTTGTGGCACGGCACAAAGGCACATCACTTGTCAGATACTCCTGATTCATTAAGAAACGTGATTCCAACATGCTTCCTCATTGGTGATGGGCGAACGTGCACGTTATCCAAGCATCTTTCAGTGCTCGTATA
The DNA here is from genome assembly GCF_051348905.1 of Ranitomeya variabilis. Lineage (NCBI taxonomy): Eukaryota > Metazoa > Chordata > Amphibia > Anura > Dendrobatidae > Ranitomeya > Ranitomeya variabilis. The sequence goes on from NC_135233.1 coordinate 652,734,908, forward strand.
TTATGTTCGCATCCCTGTGACTTCATGATTTGTGGCTGTTAAACAGCCTGAATACATGTGGGGATTCCCTAATAAACAGGCTGTCCCTGCATGTGTTCAGGATGTCTAACAGCCGCAAATCATGCAGTCACGAGTAATAAACGAGTATGCCAAAGATACTCTGATAACTCCCGAGCATGCTCAGATAAGACGTTTTCCGAGCACGTTCGCCCATCACTATTCTTCATTGAACGTTGCCAGCCTCGATGAAACAGGGCTGTAGTTTTAATGTTTTTCTTCTTCTTTATATATCAACTTTGTAATTTTTTTTTTCCAGTTCTTTAGTTTTTTTTTTTTTTTTTTTTAATTACGGTTTGTTCATACACGCAATTATTTGTTAGATACATTTCTGTCAATGTCCTATACTCATCTGAATTGGGTTTTTGGATATTCATTTAAATGTAGGGAATACGTTTTTTTAGTCTCAAAAATTCCTGCCACATATAAACATATCATTAGTCTGTATTTTTTATTTTTTTTTCCTCTCATATTTAGATGCTTTGTTTGGAAAACTTTAGGATATCATTCTCTTTAAAAGGAACCTGTCATGTAAAAAAAATGCTATTAACCTGTAGAAACGTTCATCAGCTGCAGAGCTGGCTGTCAGTCAGTGGTGGGGCGTGGTTCTAGCAGCCACTCGATATACACTAACTAAAGCCGCATCGGTCTACCCGTGACTGAAAGCCCAAGGCTGCTGGGAGAAATGAAGTTCATTTTCTCCCAGCAGCAAGATTCTTAATGTGGGCCCGACAGTTTGATTGCTATTCACCTGCAAATTAACCCTATATTTGTAGGTTTATAGTGTTTTTTTTTTTTACATAATCTGTTTGCTTTGAATGGCCACCAGGGCCAAAAAGGAGCACTTCCTGTGGTTTCGCTCGTTTTTCAATTACGTGACCGAAAGCAGAGAATTTAATCTTTTCCTTTTATTTACATTTTAATCTGAATCTAATACTGCAGAATTCTTTGGGTTCTGCAGAAACCAAGTCATACAGTGAGTCATTTTTTCTCAAAAACCAACTTCAACACATGTCTACATGGGGGAGCGATGACCTTTCAAAGTTGGTGACCCAAGAAATCACATTTTGCAGGCTACAGAATCTGATAGATTCCAAAAAATGTTATGCATAAAATTCAACCCGTTTCCATGTTTACACAATGAAGGCTTTAAATTCTGCACATGACAAAGTTTTGCGTTATCACTTTTCCTTCTCTTTGGTAAAACCTCTGTTGAATTGTTAATTGAAGAGTATTTAACAAAATTGACTTAATCGAAGACTTTCATCTGAATGTTCTTCAATGTTAAACTGCTCTCCCTTATTCTCACAAATGAATAAATGTTTTTTAAATTATAATTACAGCTTTAATAAAAAAAAAAAAGTGTTAACTCTGATTAATGTGAAATTCACTACTGGTGTTCCTCTGTGGCTTCTTAGTCAAACTCAAGAACTCAATAATTATCACATCTAAAGCCTCCAGTCCTCGGAGTATTGTGGAGCTCAAAGGGCAGCAGTGATAAACAGCTTCTGCGTACTTTTTGACCATTTTCGTTAAAATGTTTAATTAGTGCAACAAAATGATGAACCTGGGGATTAATTGCACTTTAGGGAGCTTACTAACTAAATAACATCTCATCATCACCGAATATTAAAATGCTGAAATGATATAGATAAGTTTCTTTCCACGTAGACTATATGGTACATGCAGAAGGAGTATTCATTGCTGATGAAATTTGGCTAAGGGATTTTCTTATAAACCCAAGATGTATTTCAACCTGAGTAAGCGACAACACTTGAGAAAACTTGGCAATACTGTGTTTTTTGCCTTTACTTGGTTCGGTTATGTAACACTCAGCCTTTTCCTTAAAACTGCTTTTAGGTGTGAAAGATACTGCCAGGTATGGGAACACTCCTAGTAGAGCGATGAAGCCCAGCTTTTATGGTGGTCTTCAGTATATCAAAACGATATTACTTCTCTTCTTTGGTCGCAGTGATACAGACTTAAGAGTGCAGTTTTAACGATTAGTGATCAGCAAATGTGCTCAGATAAGGCGTTATCCCAGCATGTTTGGGTGCTAATAGAGTATCTTCGGCGTGCTCGAAAAATGTTAAGTCACTGTGGCTGCATATTTCGGTGTCTGTTCGACAGCCACAACACATGCAGGGGTTGCCTGTTTGTTAGGGAATCCTGGCAAGTGTTGCGGCTGTTGAACAGATCCCGAGATATGCAGGCGCAGGAACTTGGACTTAGTATTTGAGCACTCTGAAGTCACTCAGTTAGCACATGATGCACCTTATCTGAGCACATTCGCTCCTCACTATTAAGGATACATTTAGTCTAAGCTCTTGTTCAAACGTAGCGTAAATACTACAGTTTTTTGTTCAGAAAATCTGCTGTGTATCTGTCCAAAAAAGTGGATGTGATTTAATAAAAGTTCATGCCCACTTATTTCCTTTCCGCTCCTTATCCCCATCATTGTCTGCGTGGCCCCTTATCCCCATCATTGTCTGCGTGGCCCCTTGTGCCCATCATTGTCTGCGTGGCCCCTTGTGCCCATCATTGTCTGCGTGGCCCCTTGTGCCCATCATTGTCTGCGTGGCCCCTTGTGCCCATCATTGTCTGCGTGGCCCCTTATCCCCATCATTGTCTGCGTGGCTCCTTATCCCCGTCATTGTCTGCGTGGCTCCTTATCCCCGTCATTCTCTGCGTGGCTCCTTATCCCCATCATTGTCTGCGTGGCCCCTTGTGCCCATCATTGTCTGCGTGGCCCCTTGTGCCCATCATTGTCTGCGTGGCCCCTTGTGCCCATCATTGTCTGCGTGGCCCCTTATCCCCATCATTGTCTGTGTGGCTCCTTATCCCCGTCATTGTCTGCGTGGCTCCTTATCCCCGTCATTCTCTGCATGGCTCCTTATTCCCGTCATTCTCTGCGTGGCTCCTTATTCCCATCATTGTCTGCGTGGATCCTTATTCCCATCATTGTCTGCGTGGATCCTTATTCCCAAGCGGGCATCCGTTAAAACACAGCCCGCAGGCTTCTATCAGTTGCTGTAACTGTACGCACACTATAAGAGAAATGAATATTCATTGCCAGTGCAGTGAATATTCGTTTCTCTTTAGCAGCGGGCACAGGCTTTAGCCACAGCCTCTGGCTCCTTCCTCCTGTGACTTGCTGCTCCCTCTCCCCCGCTATAAACTGGGACAATGACTTGTGTATAAGCCAAGGGGGGCATTTTCAGCACAAAAAAAAAATCTACTGAACTCTGCTTGTGCTCGAGTATATACGGTACTTTAAGTGCACAATGAAAGGTTTTCTGATCTTAAAATAAAAAAATGTTGAATTAAAATCTGCACTAAAAATGCATCAAACAAATGGGAAAATACATACAAAACCTGCACATATTCAGATTATTTCTGTAGTGGGTTTAAAGGGTTTGTTCGACCCTACTTCCACATCGTCTTATTTTCTAGAAACAGACAGGTACATTACTGACGACTGTGCAAACATCCCAACATATATATGGTATGTTGATAGTGTCATCGGCACCACTCTCTTCCCGATAACAAAGTAAAAATAAGTGAAAGCTGCAGTGAGGATCTCCAGACGAAAATCGTACTCTGCAGATTCCAAAATATGCACAATCGGTAAAAAAAAAAAAAAAGTTAAGACTTTCAAAATCTCATCTACTAACTTGGTTCTGAATTACACTGAAGATGATAATCCTTATACAGTAGCAAAGTAAAGTTTCAGAACGGTACAATTCATAGGACACGTGTACAGACTGTATCGGACATAATACAGCTACACCCATATGGGCCAAACAAGGAGTGAGGGCCCTGCTCACTAGGAAATTGTGGGGATACGAGTCACCTGCAATTTTCACCCTGGCCACTAGGGATATTTTAGACTTCTGCTTCCTGTCCTTTCAGGAAGAGTTTCCAGCAAGGCTCCTTGTTATCAGAGGCAGGATTACAATTTCTGGTAACACAGTGAATCACCATGTGTAACAGATGAGGTCCCACTCTCTTACCATGACTTTTGCACATGCTCATTAGGCATGTCAAAGACAAAAGACAAGGTTGGGGTCTGACCATTGTGGCTTTGTAGATGTGGCTTGTCCTGAAACAGCAAGAAATATGATTTTATGAAAGCCAGAGTAAAAATTACAGCCATGCATCCGTCAGGAAGCATCATACATGGTCACAGCTATGGCTCCCTATGGTGACCATATGTGGTGCTGTAGTCATTTAAGTTACTGTGAATTTCTTATTGTTTAGTAACAGAATAATAATGTAACTATTGCCTGCATTCATTGCAGCTATTGTAGTGAAAGAATTGTGGCTCAGGTCTGAGGTTACTTAGGGAAATCTGCACATATTGTAAGATCTGTTAGCTACTTTCCATGTTTACAAACCATAACCACAATGCAAATTGGTTGGTTCTTGTTCTTTGTCATCTGCTCTGTCCATCTTTTACATTTGGAGCCACTGGAGATGCCTGGAAATTGGCAACCTGTGTTTGAGTCCTGCGTTCATAGGATTGTACAGCCTTTCACACATGATGCACATACTACATCCTAATCCGAGCAAAGGTGTCTTTTTAGTATCGCATGCAATTGGTATTGTGAGATCTAGTGACCAATCCTGTTTGAGTTGTACTATTTATCCTCTTCCCATCATTCATTAGTCTAACCGAGTAAAGTGTTTTTATTAATCATTCTGAATTGTCAGCGTGATGAATATCTGCTATAATTAGAAGATCAGTGCCTATTTCAATAACATCTACATATCTTGTCCTCCTTGAACTTCACGTTCTGAAGGTCTAGTCTCCCATTGTCTTTTCGTGTCATAGAAAGATTGGATTGTGGCACGAGTGGGACTATTGACCTTCGGGAAAAATTAAAAGTATCCATTCTCATGAAAAAACTAGAACTCTGGGTCCTCCTAAATCTCCCTTGACAGCAGACACAGGATTTATCATGTTGAGGTTCAAGTAGTAGTTTGCCGGTAAAGGGAATCTGCACAAGTCACTTGGCGCTATGTGCATGCTTACCATGCAGGTGGGAGCAGTAGTTAAGCCACTTTAGACCCTAATATCATATGAAATCTATACCTGTAAGGCAATGTTCACTATTTATTTTCATTTTTAAATGTTTTTTGGGATTATGAAAAAAGAAATAAAATGTTTCAGTACAGGAGCATAAAATGTCTTCCATTTGCCTCCTCCATCTGATATTCATTTTTTTTAACCTGGTAAAAAAGAAAATGTAGGCTCTGCCCACCTTTTTTTCATCCAGCCAAAATAGAAGGGTATCAACTGCATCTCTTGAAGTTTATGGAAGGTCATGACGATTGGTTTCCATTTTGCATCCTTTTTTCCGTTTTTGCTCCAGTATTGTGTGTGCGTATGTGTGTATATAATGTGTGTATGTATAGAGCGAGATGGGGAGAGATGGGGAGAGAGAGAGATAATACACTCCGCACACACTCCGCACACACTCCGCACACACACGCACACACACACACACACATGCACATACACATACACAAATAATTTTATATAGAATCTGTTATGATTGGATGGCAAGTAGACATGTGAACAGCGCCTAACAAGTGAGTGTGTTTATGACCTTGGCTGGATAAATATGGCCACTGTACAAGAAGCCGAAAGTGCCGAGTTCCTGCCTGGTTTGAATTCAGCTTGGATCCCCGCTGTTTATCTTCTTAGATGCCATAGTTGATGGCGACGGTGGCATTTTAAGATGTTTGACAGTAGGAGGGGGTTATTAGCCCATGACATCTTGCAATATGATTCTGGCATTCGAATGTGGCACCAGTGCTGCTGGGCACCTACCAAAGTGAAGGCCTTGCACTGGCAATAATGTTATGTAGAGTGGATAAATAATTTCAGATTGTAGTCCTCTAATAGGACACAAAAATATCAGAGTTGCTTTTTCCCCCACAAACTACACTAGTAGAATGCAGATCTTACTTCCCACATCTCATGCATGGCTCTTCTGCCTCCCAGTATCAGATGGGAGCGCTGTGCGTGGCATCCCTGCTCGCCCTGATTCAGCACACTTGGCCACGAGCCTGTCCATCGGGGTGTTGCCGGCAGCTAATCTAACATGTATGGCCTCCTGCGCTCGGGCCAGTTCCAGGAACAGGCAGCCGCGTTCTCTGTAGAAATGTGAAGTGCTGTCAGCAGATGCACTGACAGGGGTGGCTCTTCACGCTGTCACTACTATTTTTAATAAGCAGATTCTCCCAGAAAATGAGTCAATGAATGAGGAGCGCACAATGTGCAATATTGTAACCATGCTGTTAGCTAGTCTAAGCAATTGTGTGTTATGGCTGCAGAGTCCTATGACATTTCATACATTGCACTTCATATCCTAAAGCATGCGAACCCTAAAGTTAATTCCCATAAACAAGTCCGCCTTGACAGATTTATAATTGCGCCCTCGTAGTGAAGGGCGGCATTTGAGCAGCAGGGTTAATGAATGTATTTTCCCCTCTTCCTCTTGGCCTTTCCAGTGTCCTGTAGCTAATGCACTTTGAAATTATTTTGCCAGAGCATTTTGTGTGACATCATTTTAATTAAGTGGAACAACACTGGCATAATAAATCAACACGGAGCAAATTTCCGATACAGTAGACAAAGCAGCTGATAGGAGCACATCCACCCACCTTTATATATACAATCTGAAGAAACTGCCTTGCCAGCCCTGATTGTTGGCAGATTGTGAAATGCCAGTGTTGAAGGTCTTAACGGCTGACTGCTCTCACTATATAATTTGCTGCTACGACAGAGATTGTTATTTTGTACAATTCACCGTTTTCTGCCAGTGTTATAGAAATTATAGTGGGCTCCCACTTACTGCACTGGTTTATCTTCAAAAATCCAATCCAAAAGCAAAGTTTTGTGCTTTGAATTGCATGCACATATGTAGGCGGGGGGAAAACTGTGCCCTACTAAACATACTTGTGTGTTCATGATAATTAGAGATGGGAGTTTTCTTCTTTGGTTTTATTTTCCAGAGTAGTTGTAAGCCAATACAACCAATATATGTTTAGGGGAAAAAAAAAGTACATCCCAGCAGAGAGATATGTGTCCATATTGTGTAATGAATGGAACTAACCAAAGTGTCCGTGACAAATAATATTGAAATACACAATAACTGTTTTTTTCTATTGAAGAGTCTGTTCACATTTACTTTTCCTTCATACTTGGCATATGATTCAGGAATGTTCCTGGCGCACACGCTGAATGTATCCATAGGGCCCAAACCCAGAGGACATTCTTGGCATAAGCTGGGTGCATTATGTTAGGACTTCTGCATGGAATCAATGTGCCACCATAGAAGTTCTATACAGAAGGCTCATCCTAAGGCCAAATTCAGACATCAGTGATTTTTTTTTTTTTTTTTTAAAACACACAAAGTCTGCTGACTTCCATAAGTATATTTTCATCAGTGTTTGGTCAGTTCTAATAACAAAATTGCAGTGTTAATCAAGGATATCTCACAGGCTGCACAATGATGACTGAGACCCATAGACTTGAACAGGGGTCATTTTGACCCATGACTCTGATCAAAGACATTGTCATTTTGCTTTTTTTTTATTAATACAGAGACAAGGTCCTCAAAAACAAAAATCCATGAATGTGTGACTTGTTCCATACACTTTAGTGGGTTACGTAATCTATCCATGAAATGTATCTGTCTGAATGAGGCCTAAGCAGGATAAGAAATAATAAATGTAGGGAGGTAATTTCTAACAGGGAAGAAAAAAGGGAAGTGAAAAGGGTTGAGTCAGAAGCAGAGCCCTCCTCTGCCCCTGCGTGCTGAATGCGGCTCACACCTGTAGGCTTTATTCCCAGATGTACATGTGCATACATATCTCCAATTCTTAGCATGTTATTTCTGTGCTGCTTCGAAATGATGCGCTCCTAAGCATTTTTATAACTTTGTCATCACATGTAGAAATGTAAGGAATTTGTCTGTATCTCCTAAAGTTCACCCATGGCTGAAAGCTCTATAAGGATCTTGTTTTATAACTGGGTGTAGAGTTGGAGGGTAAAACAAAGCAAGGTCAAAGGCGTCATATATTCAGATGTCCACATGCTGCCTGACAATGTGATGTGCGGAGGAGGTCGTGCTCCACTCACTAGAAGTCCCGGATGTGCTGGGAATTTTTCTTAGCCTGCTTTTGGATGTGAACTTTGTGGGTCACAAATGTCCCAACGGCCTTAAACATGGCAAATTGCATAACAAATAAATTGGTAGTGATTCTAGTAAATTGAATTAAAGGACTGGCACTTTGTCAGGATATATACCGTAGATTATATCTATCTAGATCCCTATCAGTATGTTTTTGGAGTGCAGAAGGACACCCATGCAAACACGGGGAGAACATACAAACCCATGAGCCACCATGCTGTCCATTTTTGTGTTCAGCTGTGTCCGGATCTTAACCATGGAGTTACATTTACATTGTGCAGTGAATGGTCCCAGGTTCCTCTTAGAATATAATGGCCTCATGGTTATTCCGACATCAAATAAAATGCCCTTTCTGAGAGAAGCTTTGTTGATGGTGACCACCTTTGGCGACCTGTGATGTCTCCTTCCACATCCTTCTGCTTCATGCTATGGTGCTTTGATTAGGTCTTCGACATGGTGACAGAAGCAATTGTCACACATAAACCTGTGTATGCAGGAGCTCGTGTGTCAACACACCTCTTTGCAGTTCACACATCTGCAGATCCCGCTGTGAGGATGGATGGCCCTTTTTATGTTTATTCTGCTTTCTGGATGACTTATTCTGGTGGCTACTTGCTCATTCACTTTGTATCTCTTTAGGCAGAAATGTTGACAGTGGAGCAAATAGGGACATTAGGAGTCTGACTCCAAGCGTGGCGAGAAGTGAGCTCAGAGCTAAATATATAGGTTTGTGACATTCTAGCAGCTGTTGTAAGCCCTTCTGTTTGTTGCAGGGGTGCAGTGCCCTAAAAAAGGAAGAGAATGTATTGTAGCCCTGGGAGAAAAACAAGCAGCTGGTGGTCTTATCACTAGCGCTGACAGCTAAGGTCACATGTTTGGAAGGACAAGCATTTGCTCAAAAGACAATGTGTCTGTTAGTCAGTTTTTCCAGGGTCTGGACTTCTGGAATTAAGGGAGGCATTTCCTTATCTTCTGCTTGGTTACTGTTGAGTTATGATCCCATTGGTTTCTACCTATTCGTAATTTTGTATAGGTGCCCAGAAATGTTGCATCATGCACCTAGTTTATCACGGCCTTCTGCATTTAGTTTTGTTTTTGTTTTCTTGCAGAAAATGTTCATAATGTTAATACAATTATCCAGAAACCTGCATTACTTTTATCTGTCATCTCATTGAAATGCGAATATTTACCTCCTGCCCAGACTTTCCTTCATTCTTTTCTTAGTATTGATAACACATGTAAATGGCCTATTTACTATAATTGACTTGACTCTGCTTTGTTCACGTTGCATGTTGGCATTAAGGCCCCGTCTCACATAGTGATTTACCAACGATCACGACCAGCGATACGACCTGGCCGTGATCGTTGGTAAGTCGTTGTGTGGTCGCTGGGGAGCTGTCACACAGACCGCTCTCTCCAGCGACCAACGATCAGGGGAACGACTTTGGCATCGTTGAAACTGTCTTCAACGATGCCGAAGTCCCCCTGCAGCACCCGGGTAACCAGGGTAAACATCGGGTTACTAAGCGCAGGGCCGCGCTTAGTAACCCGATGTTTACCCTGGTTACCAAAAAAACAAACAGTACATACTCGCCTTTCGGTGTCCCTTGCCGTCTGCTTCCTGCTCTGACTGAGCCGCCGTAGAGTGAGAGCAGAGCGCAGCGGTGACGTCACTGCTGTGCTGTGCTCTCACTGTACGGCCGGATCTCAGAGCAGGAAGCAGACGGCAAGGGACACCGAAAGGCGAGTATGTACTGTTTGTTTTTTTTTGGTAACCAGGGTAAACATCGGGTTACTAAGCGCGGCCCTGCGCTTAGTAACCCGATATTTACCCTGGTTACCAGTGAAGACATCGCTGGATCGGTGTCACACACACACCGATTCAGCGCTGTCAGCGGGACCTCAACGACCAAAAAAAGGTCCAGGCCATTCCGACACGACCAGTGATCTCGCAGCAGGGGCCTGATCGCTGGTACGTGTCACACATAGCGAGATCGCTACTGAGGTCGCTGTTGCGTCACAAAACTAGTGACTCAGGAGCGATCTCGCTAGCGATCTCGCTATGTGAGACGGGGCCTTTAGGTTGAACTTTCCCTGAGAGGTGTTTAGGAGGCGGATACTTTGTCACACTGACCATCCTTCCTTCCATTATACCTTGCAATCCGGTAACATACCGTAGTTTGCTCAAATTACAATTAATGTTAATGAGCACCTATTATCAGAGAATACGCGCAATTCCGGAGTTTACTACACCACCCAATATGTGATTATCCTCACTGCCATGAATAATTATACACTACTAGATGGTGGCCAGATTCTAACGCATCGGGTATTCTAGAATATGTATATAGCAGCCACATAGTATATAGCACAGGCCACGTAGTATATAGAAGCCATGTATTATATAGCAGACAAATACTACGTGGCCTGTGCTATATACTATGTGGCTGCTATATACATACATATTGTAGAATACCTGATGTGTTAATACAGGCCACTCAGTATATAACACAGCCCAAACAGTATATAACACAGCCCACGCAGTATATACACAGCCCACATAGTATCTAACAGTGGCCAGGTAGTATATAGCAGCCACGCGGTATATAACACAGCCCACGTTGTATATAGCAGGGTGGGCTCCATATCCCTGTTTAAAAAAAATAAAAAAATAATTATTAAAATAAAAAATAGTTATATACTCACCTGCCGGGATCCAGCGAAGCTGTGCCGATGCGCGCACGGCTGCCGCCATCTTCCGTTCCCAGGATGCATTGCGAAATTATCCAGATGACTTACCCAAGACAGCTAAGTGTTCTGGGTAATTTCGCAATGCATCTCTGGGAAAGGAAGATGGCGTCAGCTGCGCGCGCCTCGGCGGACTATGGAAGGTGAGAATAGCAGGTTTTTTTTTTTTTATTATTATTTTTAACATGACATCTTTTTACTATTGATGCTGCATAGGCAGCATCAATAGTAAAAAGTTGGGGACACAGGGTTAATAGTAGCGTTAACGGAGTGCGTTACCCGCGGCATAACGCGGCCCGTTAACGCTGGCATTAACCCTGTGTGAGCGCTGACTGGAGGGGAGTATGGAGCGGGTGCCGGGCACTGACTGCAGGGGAGTAGGGAGGGACTAATTCTCGGCCGCACTGTGTCCGTCGCTGATAGGTCGCGGCAGCCAGGACAGGCAGCTGGCGAGACCAATCAGCAACGCGGGATTTCCGTGACGGAAGTTGCCGACAGAAGGACAGACAGAAAGACGGAAGTACCGCTTAGACAATTACATAGTAGACTAGATGGTGGCCCGATTCTAACGCATCGGGTATCGGATTTCCGTGACGGAAGTTGCCGACAGAAAGACTGAAGTACCCCTTAGACAAATATATATATATATATATATATATATATATATATACACTCACCGGCCACTTTATTAGGTACACCATGCTAGTAATGGGTTGGACCCCCTTTTGCCTTCAGAACTGCCTCAATTCTTCGTGGCATAGATTCAACAAGGTGCTGGAAGCATTCCTCAGAGATTTTGGTCCATATTGACATGATGGCATCACACAGTTGCCGCAGATTTGTCGGCTGCACATCCCAAAGATGCTTCATACAAGGCAGGATGGATCCATGCTTTCATGTTGTTTACGCCAAATTCTGACCCTACCATCTGAATGCCGCAGCAGAAATCGAGACTCATCAGACCAAGCAACGTTTTTCCAATCTTCTACTGTCCAATTTCGATGAGCTTGTACAAATTGTAGCCTCAGTTTCCTGTTCTTAGCTGAAAGGAGTGGTACCCGGTGTGGTCTTCTGCTGCTGTAGCCCATCTGCCTCAAAGTTCGACGCACTGTGCATTCAGAGATGCTCTTAGGCCTACCTTGGTTGTAACAGGTGGCGATTTGAGTCACTGTTGCCTTTCTATCAGCTCGAACCAGTCTGCCCATTCTCCTCTGACCTCTGGCATCAACAAGGCATTTCCGCCCACAGAACTGCCGCTCACTGGATTTTTTTTCTTTTTCGGACCATTCTCTGTAAACCCTAGAGATGGTTGTGCGTGAAAATCCCAGTAGATCAGCAGTTTCTGAAATACTCAGACCAGCCCTTCTGGCACCAACAACCATGCCACGTTCAAAGGCACTCAAATCACCTTTCTTCCCCATACTGATGCTCGGTTTGAACTGCAGGAGATTGTCTTGACCATGTCTACATGCCTAAATGCACTGAGTTGCCGCCATGTGATTGGCTGATTAGAAATTAAGTGTTAACAAGAAGTTGAACAGGTGTACCTAATAAAGTGGCCGGTGAGTGTATGTGTGTATATATATATATATATATATATATATATATATATATATATATATATATATATATATATATATATATATATATATATATATATACATATATTCTCATTGATGGCAGTGGGGATAATCACCTATTAGGTGATGACGTAAACTCGGGAGCCGCATGTATTTGATATCTGCGCTCTTGCCCATGCCAAGGGTGCACCAGAGCTCCCTAATTTGCATACAAACTTGTTATATTCTCAAGCGCTGTAATGGAAACAGGTAAACTGCTAATATAATTTTTGTATAGGCTAAATCCCCAACAACACTGTATATCTCATTCAATATGTATTTTGGGCCTTCACTTCTTTTAGAAATAACATATGGAGCTCTTGGAATTTCAGCCCTTTTGTTTCAGGAAATAACACATGTACCTAGCCAAAATGATTAGATTCCAACGCTATCTTATGTATTGGTGTTTAATAGACCTATGTGAAGGTCATTGTAAAGAGAAGGGGAGCTGAGATATCAGACATCAGGACTGATGGGTCCTGAATTATCAGCTTCTTATAGAAACGTAGTAATCCTGTCTCTGTTGATAAGGCTGGTTGAAAACTCTTCCTCAGAGGAAAGTATGATAATAAAAAAGCCTCAGTGATCAGTGTGTGAATTGCAAGATAACTAATTTAAGGATATCACCAAGTGAATTAATTTTTTACAGTATAAGGCTGCCGTCACACTCGCAGTATTTGGTCAGTATTTTACCTAAGTATTTGTAAGCCAAAACCAGGAGTGGAACAATTAGAGGAAAAGTATAATAGAAACATATGCACCACTTCTGCATTTATCACCCACTCCTGGCTTTGGCTTACAAATACTGATGGAAAATACTGACCAAATACTGCTAGTGTGACGGCAGCCTAAGGACGTCCATGGATCTTGGTCCGATCACGGACAGTAATGCACAAAGTGTGGCTGTGGGTCTCCCGACCCGAGCGCGTCAACCTTATAGAAATACATGAAGCTGTTATCCTTTGGATGAAAGACCAGCGGCCGATCAGTGATCGGACTGAGATCCACTTACATCTCTATGAGCCCTTACAGTGTAGCCCGAAGGCCTTCCATATATCCGTTTTTAATTTGCAAGCCACAGCAGGTCAGTGCTGGATTCAGCTGCTATGAAGTAAGTAATGGTTGTAGGAGACTCCTACTACAATTAGACGTCACAGCATAAGGAAGTACATCTAGCAGTGTGTCTAAAGGTACCGTCACACTCATCGACGCTGCAGCGATATAGACAACGAGCCGATCGCTGCAGCGTCGCTGTTTAGGTCGCTGTAGAGACGTCAAACACAGTAGCTCCAGAACGATGCAGGAGCGATCCTGTGACGTAGCGGTGACTCACTTATCGTTCTCACAGGTCGTTAGCTCCATGTAAAACATTGACATAAAAAGCAACGATGTCAGCAAACACGACGATACACGCCGACCTGACGACCAAATAAAGTTCTGGACTTCTAGCTCCGACCAGCAATATCACAGCGGGATCCCGATCGCTGCTGCGTGTCAAACACAACGATATCGCTATCCAGGACGCTGCAACGTCGCGGATCGTTGTCGTTCTCGTTGCAAAGTTGCTGAGTGTGACGGTACCTTTAGACCTCATTCAGATTTAGGTGTTTTTCATGCACGCAAAAAAATTGGCATCGGTGTAATCCGTGTTTTAGATCCATGTGTCATCAATATTTTCCCTTCACCATGACAGCACCGCACATGAGAGATGGCATCCGCCCCCAGGAACAGGAAATCTGCAGCAGAGATAAAAGAATGGGGCGGCCACTCTCTCCTCAGTTTGGTTTCCTGTTCTGCAGGTGGACACCTGTGGCAGAGCTCCTACCTCCGGAGGGATACCCCTCTGATGATTCCGGTCCGGAGGCCGAGGTCCGCGGGGGGGGGGGGGGGGTGTAATCCAGCCATGCTCGGCGGCACTGCGTGCGGTGCTGTCCGGGTGAAGGAGCTGCTGTGCCGCGCCTGCTTCCCCTCGCTGGACTCCCCGGCGACCGCTCTGGGCAGGAGGCAGGTCTGGGCAGGGGGCGTGTCCTTCACCGCCGCCGGCCGCCGAAGTGAAGGATGACGACTTCCGGTCGCGCCGGAAGTGACGTCTCACGCCGAAGGAGCCGGTGTGCTGGATACTTCCGGGCGGAAGCTGTTCCAGAGGCGCGCACACCGCTCCTTCTATATAATGGGAGCAACCGAAAAGTCGCTGGTCCTCTACAGCAAGCAGTCTGCCTGCCAAAATGACCGAACCAGCGATGGATCCGGAAAAGCCTGCACCCAGAATGTCTGAGGAAGCACAATCTACCGTGGTATCCGGGGTCCTGGAGGGGTGAGTGCCTTTGTAAGGCAAACCACACGCACTGATACCCTGTATACTGTGTCTTTTAGGGAAGGAAAGCCACCTACAAACAAAAGAATAGGGTTTGTCCACTATGTAAGGAAACACTCCCTAGGCTATATAGCAAAAGAATCTGCCTGGCCTGTATAGACAAGACATTTGCAGAAGAATCACCTTCCTTATTACAGAATATTAAGACAATAATACGGGAAGAGGTTAAATCTACGGTTAAGGAGCAGCTGAAACATCATACAGCAAAAGAAAACCCCCCTCCCCCAACAAGTGAACAGGGGTCGGACATAGATTCAGGGGATGAGCCGGGAGCATTAACCCCCTCTGATTCCTCAGACTTAGACTCCTCGGATGAGGAGTATGGCCACCCGTATTTCCAGTCAGAGGATATTGGAAAACTGCTCAAACTCGTCAGAGCAACTATGGAGGTGGAAACCCCAAAGGAGCCACAGTCAATTCAAGATAGCATGTTCAGTAACTTGGAGGGGAAGAAGCGAAAGTTTTTTCCCTTCCATGATAATATAGTTAATTTAATTAAAAAAGAATGGAAAAAGCCCAATAAAAAGATGTCCATCCCTCAAGCCTTAAAACGCAAATACCCCTTTGATGAAGCGGTCTGCGAGAAGTGGGAGAAAGCTCCTAAATTAGACGCTGCCATAGCCAGCACCTCTAAAGGGGTAGCATTGCCATTTGAGGATATGGGAGCCCTAAAAGACCCCCTCGACAAGAAGGCAGATGCCTTTCTGAAATCTGCTTGGAAGGCATCAACATAGTCGTTTAAACCCGGGGTTGCTGCCACTTGCACGGCACGTGCTATGGTCAAGTGGTTGGAGGAGTTAAGTGACCAAATCAAAAATAAGTGCCCACGAGAAAGACTACTGGAAGCATTGCCCTCCCTACAAGGTGCCGCAAAATTCCTGGCAGATGCCTCAATTGATTCTGTCAGAAGTGCCGCACGTGCCTGTGCTTTATCCAACTCGGGTCGTAGAGCATTGTGGCTGAAGAATTGGACGGCTGACTTCCAATCGAAGGTCAAACTCTGTGGGGTACCCTGTGAAGGACAATATCTTTTTGGTAAAGCTCTAGACGAGATTCTTGAGAAAGCGTCAGACAAGAAGAAGCGATTCCCACCTCCTTCCTTTCCTAGGCGCCGATGGGAGACTTCCCGTTAGTCCTTTCGGGGATCTGGATACAGAGGGACCCGCGGCCGTTCAGATGACAGGTCTGGCCGAGGCAGACCTTGGAGAGATCGAAAGGAAAAGGGATTCCTTTTCAACAAGCCTCCCCCTAAGTCTGATCCCAAACACCAATGATGCCAGGATTCCGGTGGGGGGAAGACTCTGATGGTTTGTCCACCACTTGGCAGCACTGCCAGCTTCTCAATGGATAACCAACTTATTGTCAGAGGGGCTAAAACTCAAGTTCTCCAGCCTCCCACCAAATCGTGTGACAATGACCCAAGTGGGGGAAAAAAATCAGGCCACGCTTGAAAGAGAAGTTCATCTCCTCATACAAAAAGAGGTATTAGTAAAAGTTCCTCATCAAGAAATAGGAAAAGGGTTCTACAGCACCTTGTTCCTAACACCGAAACCAGACGGATCGTTGAGAGTGATATTCAACTTGAGGGCTTTAAATCATTACATTCAAATAGAGAAATTCAAAATGGAGACTCTAAAGGTACCGTCACACTAAACGATATCGCTAGCGATCCGTGACGTTGCAGCGTCCTCGCTAGCGATATCGTTTAGTTTGACACGCAGCAGCGATCAGGATCCTGCTGTGATGTCGCTGGTCGCTGAATAAAGTCCAGAACTTTATTTGGTCGTCCGATCGCCGTGTATCGTTGTGTTTGACACCAAAAGCAACGATACCAGCGATGTTTTACACTGGTAACCAGGGTAAACATCGGGTTACTAAGCGCAGGGCCGCGCTTAGTAACCCGATGTTTACCCTGGTTACCAGCGTAAAAGTAAAAAAAACAAACAGTACATGCTCACCTGCGCGTCTCCCAGCGTCTGCTTCCTGCTCTGACTGAGATCCGGCCCTAAAGAGAAAGTGAAAGCACAGCGGTGACGTCACCGCTGTGCTGTTAGGGCCGGAGCTCAGTCAGTGTCAGGAAGCAGACGCTGGGAGACGCGCAGGTGAGTATGTACTGTTTGTTTTTTTTACTTTTACGCTGGTAACCAGGGTAAACATCGGGTTACTAAGCGCGGCCCTGCGCTTAGCAACCCGATGTTTACCCTGGTTACCCGGGGACCTCGGCATCGTTGGTCGCTGGAGAGCGGTCTGTGTGACAGCTCTCCAGCGATCAAACAGCGACGCTGCAGCGATCGACATCGGTGTCGCTATCGCTGCAGCGTCGCTTAATGTGACGGTACCTTTAGAACGGCGGTAAAAATACTCAACCCAAACTGTTATATGGCAGTAATCGATCTTACAGATGCTTACTACCATGTGCCGATCGCTGTCCAACATCAGCAATATCTGAGACTACTGGTAAACCTCGGAAAAACCCCCACCCACCTACAGTATCAATCTCTTCCCTTTGGGGTAGCTATTGCACCCCGCGTATTTACCAAAATTTATTCCGAAGTGGCGTCCTTCATCAGGAAAGAAGACATTATGCTGGTGCCTTATCTGGACGATTTTTTGGTGATAGCAAACAGCAAAGAAGATTGCGAAAAAACGGTCACAAGAGTGCTAGACGTGTTAACCAAATTAGGATGGATGATAAACCTGAAGAAATCAAGACTTATCCCAACACAGTCTCAAGAATTCCTCGGGATCCTACTAGATTCCATCAAACAGGAGTGTATCCTCCCACAGAGGAAAATTAAATCTATCCAGCAGAAAGTACAACTGTTTCAGCTACAGCGGTCTATCTCTCTACGGAATGCAATGTCGCTCCTGGGAGTTCTAATGGCGACAATTCCAGCAACACGGTGGGCTCAAAGCCACACAAGAGAATTGCAATGGCAGATACTAGCCGAACAAGTGAGGAATCCTTACAATCTGAATCGGAAGATTCTCCTATCCCCAAGGGTTCAGGACTCACTAGAATGGTGGCTAGAAACAAAAAATCTAAGCAAAGCAGTACCGTGGTCAATACAAAATCCAGTAGTCCTCACTACCGATGCGAGCCCATGGGGATGGGGAGCACACGTGGAGGATCAGGTCCTACAGGGTCAATGGGAGGCCTCAATGACAGCAGCGTCTTCCAATCTAAAAGAACTGTCGGCAGTAAGGCAAGCACTTCTTCAAATAGGAGAAAGGATACAAGGAAGACATGTGGTGGTGTTGTCCGACAACAACACGACGATAGCCTATATAAATCGCCAAGGGGCACAAGATCACCATCCCTTATGGCAGAAGCCAAAGAGCTTTTTATGTGGGCCGAAAGCAACCTTCTCTCTCTAACCGGAACATACTTAAGAGGATCAGAGAATCAAGTAGCCGACTTCCTAAGCCGTCACTCATTACACCAAGGGGAGTGGTCCCTGAGCCAGGAAGTCTTTGGGAAAATATGTGCCAACTGGGGCGTTCCAGAAATACTTATTCGCCACAAAACAATACCGGAAAGTGAAGAAGTTTTATTCTCTGAACCCAAAAGACCACCCGGAGGGAGTAGACGCGTTTCTATACCAGTGGAACTTCCATCTGGCATACGCATTTCCCCCAATACCGTTAATCCCGACAGTCCTCAGGAAAATTTGGGAAGACAAGGCACGAGTGATCCTCATAGCTCCCTTTTGGCCGAAAAGGGCATGGTTTACGTGGCTCAGACGCATGTCTATCTCGGACCCGTGGATCCTCCCGGATGCCTCGGACCTCCTACACCAGGGACCAGTTCAACATCCCCAAGTACACAGGCTACATCTCACCGCCTTGAACTTGAGAGGGGACTTCTATCAGCAAAGGGATTCTCGAACCCTTTAGTGACCACATTGCTCGCCAGCATGAAAAAAGTCACCTCAGAAAAATATCAAAAAATTTTGCAAAAATTCCTGGAATTCTCAGGGCGACGGTTGTCTGAGACAAGCCAAGAAGTCCCGGTAAAAGAAATTTTAGAATTTCTCCAAAAAGGGTTGGAGAGGGGGATATCTACTAGCACCTTAAAGGTGCAAGTCTCCGCCCTGGGTGCGTTGTTTGATCAGAAACTTGCTGACCACCCTTGGGTCTATAGGTTCATCCGAGCCTCTTTTACATCTAGACCTCAAAATTATTACCTAAGGTGGCTCCCTGGGATTTAAATTTAGTTTTAAATGCACTAACTGTTTCCCCCTTTGAGCCTCTTGATTCTATTTCAATAAAATCTTTGACACTAAAAACTGTCCTCCTGGTTGCTTTAACTTCAGCCCGCTGTACTTGCGAGCTGCAGGCTATTTCAGTAAACCCCCCTTACACTACCTTCCAGGATAACAGGGTAATTATCAAAACCGACCCGGCCTTCTTACCAAAGGTCAATTCTAAATTTCATAGGGACCAGGAAATTATTTTACCCTCATTTTGTCCTCAACCAAAATCCCAGGGAGAGCAAACCTTCCATTGTCTTGATGTCAGACGCTGCCTGCTTCAATACATAGAAGCCACAAAATCTTGGCGTCGGTCATCAGCCCTTTTTGTCACCTTCCAGGGGACAAACAGGGGAAAAAAGGCCTCAAAGGCAACTATTGCACGGTGGTTGCGTACGGCTATTTCACTTTCGTATTCCTCTTCTGGCCAAATCCCCCCACAGGGTGTTACGGCCCACTCCACGCGTTCTATTGCCACATCCTGGGCGGAAAGGGCAAACGCCTCGGTGGAACAGATTTGTAGGGCGGCAGTATGGTCTTCATCTACCTTCTTCCGACATTATAGGCTAGACTTAGGTCTATCAAACTTGTCTTTCGGGAGAAAGGTGTTATCTGCTGTTGTCCCACCCTAGGAGTCATCTATTTCTTCCTCTCATGTGCGGTGCTGTCATGGTGAAGGGAAAAAATGATAATTACTTACGGGTAATTTGATTTTCCAGAACCATGACAGCACCGCATTAATTCCCGCCCTATCTTGGCGATGGTTGTGTGATTCACAAAAAAAAAAACAAAAAAATTTTTTTCTATATATCTAAATATACTTTAGAACATATATGTATAAATAAGAGCTAATAAACAGCTATACAATGTAAATATGATATGAGTGTGTACTAACAAAGCGGTCATCTTCCATACTCTGAAACAAACTGAGGAGAGAGTGGCTGCCCCATTCTTTTATCTCTGCTGCAGGTTTCCTGTTCCTGGGGGCGGATGCCATCTCTCATGTGCGTTGCTGTCATGGTTCTGGAAAATCAAATTACCCGTAAGTAATTATCATTTTTTTCTCAGCGTTTTTCATGTATGGATAAATAAACATTGGTACTGCAGTATGTAGTATAATCAATCAGATGATTAAAAGTCTCGTTTAGGGGATACAAAAAAAAATTGAAAAAAAATGCCAACATAAAAATGAGTGAATTACTCCTTTTTTTTCCCCAATTTAAAATACAGAAAGAAAAAAAATAAACATTTCGTTCGTATCGCTTCGTTCGTAAAAGTCCCGATCAAAGTATAAAATGAATTAATCTGATCGGTAAACGCTGTAATAAGAAAAAATATCAAAATTCCTGAAATGCGGTTTTTTTTAAATCACCACTCCTCTCTAATAAAAAAAAGGTATCAAGGAAGCGATCAGCTCGTGACACACACAAAAAAAAGCTCTTGTGCAGCTCAATTGACTGAAAACAAAAATGTTCTGGGACTCAGAAAATGACAACACAAACCAAAAAAATTACTTGCACATTTCTGAATTTTTTCTTCTCCACTTAAATGAAAATAATCTGTACAAATTTGGAAAGTCCGTAATGATTTAGCCTAATTTATACCACATAATTTATGCTGTAAACAACATACCCAAATAACCCATAGCGGAATAGCATTTTTATCTACATTTCACTACACTTCCAATTTATTTTCCTCATGTTTCAGTACTAATGCAGTCATTGAAAACTACATTTCATCATGCAAAAAAAAATAAGCCCCCATACAGCTAAGTCAGAGTTTTCAAAGGCAAGCACACAGAAGGCCAGAATTAAAAGCTTGGACAGTCTCGGACCAATTGTGATATTTATTTAAAAAAAAAAAAAAAAAACTACAATGGAAGTTTTTTCCTTAACCTCTTCAAATGGAAAGAAACTTAATTGGGTTGTCCCACAAACAAAGCACATTTTAATAGATCTTAGCAAAAATGTGGCTCAATGGCCTATTCTAAATAAGTAATAACAAAGGATAAAAAAAACCTTGAATAATGCAGAAAATGAAATATGACTCCAACAAAAGTCCCCCCTGAACATAAGACACCTTCCACGTGCACGTTATAATGACCCTACTATACTTCCCCCAGCGAAGTATGGTGACCCCCCATCACAGTATGATTTCCTAAGTGTGATCCCACACAGATCTTCATACAGAATAATGGACCCCACATAGTCCTCCATACAGTTTAATGGGCCCTGCATTGCCTTCCATACAGTATAATGGCCTCCAGTATAGTGGTCCACACAGTATAACCCCTTCACGACCTTTGACGTATCCATACGTCCAGGTCGGTAGGTACTTACAGACCTTGGACGTATGGATACATTCAGGCGTTTTTGTGTTCACGCGATCGCCTCCAGGTGATCTGCTGATATCACAGCTGACACCCGCCACTTATTGCCAGGAGCAATATCAATCACAGCATTTAGGAGGCAAGGAAAGGGAGCGAGCACCCTCTGCCCTTCAATCGGCGTTATTGCGGAAAAATTAAAAACTTGGAGCGTAAAACAGCATTTTAGTGGTAAATATGTAATATTCATTCTTTACCGCCTGATAGTATAAAATTCTGGGAGGAATATGTGCTGTCAACATGCTCACTGCACCCCTAGATGAATTCATTGGGGGTGTAGTTTGTAAAATGAGGTCACCTAAAGGGAGGTTTCTGCTGTTCTGGCACCTCAGGGGCTCTGCCAATGTGACATGGCAACCTCAAACCATACCAGCAAAATCTGAATTCCAACATGGCGCCTCTTCCCTTCTGAGCTTTGCACTGTGCCTCAAAAGTAGTTTTCCACCACATCTCCGTGCACTCAGGAGAAATTGCACAACAAATTTTGGTGTCCATTTTCTCCTATTACCTTTGTGAAAATAAAGAAATATGGATCTAAATCCAAATTTTTGTGAAAAAAAAAAAAAAAGTTAAATGTTAGTTTTTTTTTTTCTCCCACATTGTAAAAATTCCTGTGAAACACCTGAAGGGTTAATCAACTTCTTGAATGTGGTTTTGAGCACCTTGAGAGTTTTTAGAATGGTGTCACTTTTTAAATATTTTGTCATGTAGGCTCCTTGAAGTTACTTCAAATGTGAGTTGATCCTTAAAAAAAAAAAATGTTTTTGCAAATTTTGTTGGAAAAGAGAATGAGAATTCGCTGGTCAACTTCTAACTACCTAACAAAGAAAAATGTATGTTTAAAAAATTGTGCTGATGTAAAGTAGACATGCGGGAAATGTTATTTATTACCTATTTTGCATGACATGGCTCTTTTGTTTTAAGGGCATAAAAATGAAGTTTGACACTTTTTTTGAAAATTTAGCAAATTTCCAATTTATTTCGCAAATGAACGCAAGTCATATTGAAAGTTTGTTACCACTATCATGGAGTACAATATGTCACAAAATACAGATCAGTGGGATCCATTGAATAGTTCCACAGTTCTTACGTAATGACATCGCACCTGTTTCGAGAAAGATGGCGGAGGGAACGTCAGCTGACAATCCCTTTTCAATCATTGGGGTCAACTGTATCGGCATCCGAGATGTCGAGCGGGGTGGGGGCATGCTTGGCATTGCAGGATAAATGTGGCCCACGGGCCAGAGTTTGACACTGGCTATGTGGATGGAAAAATTAAAAAAAAAAAAAAAAAAGTTATGGCTCTTGGAAGAAGCGGAGGTAAAAACTAAAGGGCAAAAGTGAGAACTGGCTGTGGAGGGAAGAGGTTAAAGGGAACCTGTCACCACGTTTTTGGAAGATGGGATAAAAATAGCGTTAAATAGGGGCAGAGGTGGGCGTTACATTAGTGTGTGTGTTATGCGTTTATTACCCACCTAAGTTGCCGAAATAACTTTGCAAAGTCTCCGTTTTCGCCTGTCAATCAGGCTGGTCAGGTCACATGGGCGTGGTGTCTTCACCCAGATTTGGCGTAGTTTTCCGTTGGTGGCGTAGTGGTGTGCGCATGCCCAAAGTCCGGAATCCTCTTCCAGGGGATTTAAAATAGCGCGGTGTTCGTTATTGCATTGGTGATCGGTGGGCGCGGCCATCTTCCTTTGGCCGCGCGTGCGCAGAAGCGGCGCTCTGCTGGCCGCGGCTTCAGGAAAATGGCCGCGGGATGCCGCGCGTGCGCAGATGGATATCGCGGCGGCCATTTTCCTGAAGCCGCGGCCAGCAGAGCGCCGCTTCTGCGCACGCGCGGCCAAAGGAAGATGGCCGCGCCCACCGATCACCAATGCAATAACGAACACCGCGCTATTTTAAATCCCCTGGAAGAGGATTCCGGACTTTGGGCATGCGCACACCACTACGCCACCAACGGAAAACTACGCCAAATCTGGGGGAAGACAACGCCCATGCGACCTGACCAGCCTGATTGACAGGCGAAAACGGAGACTTTGCAAAGTTATTTCGGCAACTTAGGTGGGTAATAAACGCATAACACACACACTAATGTAACGCCCACCTCTGCCCCTATTTAACGCTATTTTTATCCCATCTTCCAAAAACGTGGTGACAGGTTCCCTTTAAAGTATAGCTACTGACCAAAGCCTTACCTGGCTTGCACCGTTTATGGTGTTTATAGAGAGTTTTTGGCAACTCACCACAAAGATAATGGGTTGTGTGACAAAAAGGACCTCCAAAATAAACCTTTCTAGGCAAAGGAGATGACTGGTGACTCGTGGTGAGGCTTCTGTTCCCTGTACCTAATGTGCAGTTAAAGGAGCACTTGAGTACACACTATTCACATGGTAGTTGGCGGTTTGTTTCGTGATGTCAGTGTATTATTTGTATACTACTGATCCTGTGATACATGGAACAAGTGTTGTGCATCACCCGGACCAACATTGCTGAATGTCTTAGGTGTGTGCGTGCCTATATTAGTGTCAGCAACTCTTTTCTACACGATTTTTCTTAAGTTTGATTCGTTCATCCTGCTGTAGGGATTGTGTGTGTAGATGTATTTACCGTATTTTGAGTTTTAGATTATCTGTCTCCACCACCTGACTCCCCGCCTGTGTGCGTGGTAGCGGTGAGGACCCCAGTGTACGAGTTTGTAATGAGTTCAATTGATGCTGATTGGGAAGGTCAAGAGCCGGGTGGCAGGCTGCCGCTGAATCTCGCTCTACCTCTGAGCCAGCAGAAAAAGCATTCCCGGATATCTTGCCTTTGCAGTTTCATCTTTTTTTTTCTTCTCTGTATTGCTCTGCAAAGGCAAATAAAGAGCCACAAATGCCTCCAAATAATCGTGCAGAATCCCTAAGGATTACAAAAATAATTTTCATTCATATTGCGCTCTCATCAAAAGGTCACCGCAGACTGTTCCAGGGGCTCTGAATGATTGTCTTATCAACACGAAACTAATCTAACCAAAACAGGCCGGCGCTGGCAACCGCGCTCGCCCCGCAGAACAGGTGCATGGAGGCTTTAGAAGCAGAGCGAAAAAATGCATTTATCCATAATGCAGCCCAGATTAGACAAGCCGGTTAAATCCGCTAAATCTACATTTATTCACATTCAACAACAGAAGCAAGGATGGCTTTAGCCATTGTTCAGTCCAGATTAGGATTTGCAATCACTGAGTAATGCAATGGATCCGTGTACATGAGCTGCTGCTGAATATGTCATGGACAGCAGCATCGGCCGTGGCTACATACGATGTATCCGGCACTCGTTACACCCAACATTCCCCTGCAGCAGTTAGCCCGCCATTATTAGTAGAAATACTCATTATCGGGCTGTGCATATTCTCATCACACGGAATAGTATGGCCACGGGGGTCGGTGTCATTCTGATAAAATAAGGGTGCATTGTTTGTGGGTACCCACTTGTCCTAGTGTCCTTCTCACTCGGGGATGACCTATCCATGTGTATATATATATATGGAGCTTGGCTTGTTTTCTGTGTGTTGGGGCTGTGACACAGCTTTGCGAGTGTGACTTGGAATTGAAAACTACGTCTGTGTTCACCTCGGCTTGATTGATCCTGATCAGTGTTGATTTACGTGCTGGCTCTTCAGCAATCAGACATTTCCTTTCTAAGCCACGCAGGGAATAACCATGCTGTGATTTTTTTTTTTTTTCCCTCTCCTTGAACTGCTGTCCTTTTGAATATTCACTGGAGCATAGCCAAAAATAAAGGCGAGGATTGCACACCCTTTTCTCTGTACATCCAGGCTTTTTGTTAGTAATTTTCTGTTATTGCTCAGCTTATCAGTCTTCTAGCGAAGAATGTATCTATTGTAGAGTTTTAATATTTTTTTAATCTCTTGTAAATACCACGCTTTTTTAATAGGCTGTTCAGGATTGTTGGCATAGTTTGATAGTAAAATTGTATGTCAAGCTTAAGAGTTTTCTCACAAACTTAATTTTAATCAATATATCTTTGAATAATAATAATTTCCACAATTAGATGACTTTAAATAACATGTTTCTGTGCTGAGATAATCTTATAAATGTGCCCCTGCTGTGTACTGTGTAATGGCTGTGTCTGACTGTGCAGGGACATGGTCTGATCATACACCGCTCCTGGGCAGGGGAGAAAGGGTATACAGACAGGACAGCACGGGATCACAGCTGATGCTTTGAGGTAAAGCATTGCTTAAAAACAGGCAGGAAAATGTTTTATTTCACAAAAAGAACCAGCTGTGTTCCCATAACGTCCTGTCTGTATACTCTTACTTCCGCCCCTGCCCAGGAGCTGTGTATGATCAGACCATGTTCCTGTATGGTCAGACACGGCCATTACACAGTACACAGCAGGGGTACATTTATAAGATTATCTCAGCACAGGAACATTTTTTAACACATCACATTCAGTTGTGGAATTTTTATTCCAAGATCTGTGAATTGTACTTTGTTCATGGGAAAACCCATTTAAGGAGTTAACACACTTCATGACCTATCAACTGCTTGTGCCTTAAATGTCTGACGGGCACTGCCATGATGATACACTGCCTCTCTCCTTGATTTCAGTATATTTCACCCTCATTCTTAGGCTGTCAGAGAGGTCCCAGTGGTCACACCTCCGCTACTCATACATGTACAAATTTCTAGCTAATTCTGCCCCCTAATAGATGTTGGGGGAGAGTGGGGAGGCCCCAAAAACATTAAACTGTCGGCCCAACTTCTATATATGTGGGTTTGGACCATGTTGGTGTACAGTGCCTCCTCCTTTAGTTCCACAATCTGCCAAGACAAGCAGTCTTCTAAAAGGTCAGATTAGGTGTTCAGCGGTCCGAGGAAGCCATGGTGGTAGGCATTGATTGTTTCCCAGCTTTCTTATAAATAGAGAGCAGAAGATGGCTGAAGGATAGAATAATTCCTTGCCATGTTCTATTTTCGGACCACATTCTCTATGAATTTGGCCTATTCTATAGAAGGTTAATCCTTGCCTGTGTTTCACTGATGGGGGGGAAATTTACATTCACTCTCCAGAAAATGAATATGAATATCTTGAGACTTTATTTTTTTTAATTTTTTTTTCCTCAGTCTTAGACAGGTAGCAATATATCATATTTATCGTCTAGCTTGTTAGACTTCTAAGAGCACGGTTTTAAAAGGGCATTTAGAAGTGTTATCTTCAGAGCAAAAGTGCTTTAGAAGGATGTGGTATCGGTGCCCTTGTCTGAGGGACATTACAGGTTCACAGTGTCAATGACTGCTGTATCCCTGCGTGTAATTAAAACCCCAAATTGTCATATAATATTGACATTTATATTTAGACTCCGACACACAAGCACTGTGCAAACTGTCTGCTGCAGCCGTCTGTATTAAGCATTTATAAATGGTGAAATTAGGATGTGACTTCCTGTTCATTTCTAAATCTGGCTTCTATGTTGCATTGCCTTCATAGCCCTAAGATCACACTGTATTTGGTTAGATTAAACGGCACAAACCTGTGGTCAGATTCCTGCAGTGTAATATACAGTGCCAGTTTCCAGAGATGTCTCTTATTAGGCTGTGTTGTAATTTCCAAGCAATCAGTGTTTTATCAGCATGAGATTATCACTGCCGACTAGGTCTCATGTGCAGACCAGTCAGGCTCTTCTGTGTAGCCCCGCCCCCACCACTGATTGGCACTAACAATGCACAGGTTGCTGCCAATCAGGCTGTGAGCAATGTTATATGCAGCTACATCTACAGCAGAGAAAACTGGAATTCTACCAAAGCTACAGCAATCAGTCTAGTAAGTGACACATCTCTGGAATCAGGGTCTCTGTCCCTGCATCATGCTGCACTCAGATTACAGAACACAAAAATGCTGACCGATTCCCTTTAAGGTCACTTGTTTCATGCTTTGTCTGAAGACCAATGATATGGGTCCTGATGCTAAACCAGTGGCACCAGGGCTCTTTCGGGCTGTGTTTACATACAGCAAATTGATTACAGAAATTTCTAACTGTCCTCAGATATATGCAACAGATTTGTAGTGAGAGAAGCTAATAAACATAAATATCCCCTAATACCCATCCTATTCAGCAACTCCTTTCCAAATCCGCTTCCTCATAATACTCAAGAGCTAGCAGTCTTTTTTCCCCTGTCCTTAAATTCTAGTGAACTGTTTATAAATTGTCTTGTGCAATTAATACTGAGCAAATATTATTTTTGAACAAGAGTTATTACTCTTCTAGACATTTCCTGCAGAGTATAAAAGTTAACAAAATAGTAGTGCATTTGGATCAATGTATTAGAACAGTTGAGGTACTGTGGAGCCAAACGTCTCAGACCATTGTTGTACTGGTGGTATCTTATTACACAAAGCTGAAACGGGGCGTTATGTCCATTTACAGAACCAGAATGTAATACCGTAAATGCAATTGTGTGTATGTGTGCCGAGGAGTTTACGATTATTAGGGAAAAAAGTACATTATAGTGCAAAATGAGTTACGGTAATAAAAATCAACAAGAGTCATAATATACGATATAACACGATTAATATCATTTCATTGAAAAAACTGTTCACCCATAATGTAATATCGTAAAACTAATAATAAATTACCATTAAATATCAGCTATCCAGAGGCCTTTTCATAATAAACAGCACATAGAGTACATAAAGGACTGGTGACAATGTCTTGGTCTCTACCCAGTATTACCAACCAAGAGGGAGTGTCATTAATAGCGCTGGTGTCTAACTGATCGTTCTGCCTCCACAACTCTCAATCGCTACTTCAGCGGTGTGTAAAGCACGGCCTCCTCATCCCTATCCTGGTATGCACTGCCTCCTCATCCCTATCCTGGCAAGCACGGCCTCCTCATCCCCATCCTGGTATGCACTGCCTCCTCATCCTTATCCTGGCAAGCACGGCCTCCTCATCCCTATCCTGGTATGCACTGCCTCCTCATCCCTATCCTGGTATGCACAACCTTCTCATCCCTATCCTGGCATGCACGGCCTCCTCATCCCTATCCTGGTATGCACGGCCTCCTCATGCCCATCCTGGTATGCATGGCCTCCTCATGCCCATTCTGGTATGCACGGCCTCCTCATGCCCATCCTGGTATGCACGGCCTCCTCATGCCCATCCTGGTATGCACGGCCTCCTCATGCCCATCCTGGTATGCACTGCCTCCTCATCCCCATCCTGGTATGCGCGGCCTCCTCATCCTGGTATGGACTGCCTCCTCATCCCTATCCTGGCATGCACGGCCTCCTCATGTTCATCCTGGTATGCACGGCCTCCTCATGCCCATCCTGGTATGCACGGCCTCCTCATGCCCATCCTGGTATGCACTGCCTCCTCATCCCCATCCTGGTATGCACTGCCTCCTCATCCCTATCTTGGTATGCACGGCCTCCTCATCCCTATCCTGGTATGCATGGCCTCTTCATCCCCATCCTGGTATGCACGGCCTCTTCATCCCCATCCTGGTATGCACGGCCTCCTCATCCCCATCCTGGTATGCACGGTCTCTTCATCCCTTTCCTGGTATGCACGGTCTCTTCATCCCTATCCTGGTATGCACTGCCTCCTCATCCCTATCCTGGTATGCACTGCCTCCTCATCCCTATCCTGGTATGCACAGCCTCCTCATCCCTATCCTGGAATGCACAGCCTCCTCATCCCTATCCTGGTGTGCACGGCCTCCTCATCCCTATCCTGGTATGCACGGCCTCCTCATCCCTATCCTGGTATGCACTGCCTCCTCATCCCTATCCTGGTATGCACGACCTCCTCATCCCTATCCTGGTATGCATCGCCTTCTCATCCCTATCCTGGTGTGCACGACTCGCTCATCCCCATCCTGGTATGCATGGCTCCCATCAAAAAAGTATTAAAAAAATATCATCCTACTTACCTTCCTGCGCTCCCTCGCAGCGTTTTGTTTCGGTGCTAGCAACTTCCGTATGCTTGTAAGCAGTGCATGGCAGTGACGTCATATACTGTTTACAAGCGCAGCACAGCTTCCAGAATACTCACTGCTCCCCACGCCGGGTCTATGTGCGTGGAAGGCAGCGAGTATTCATTGCTATTAAGTAGCGTGCACAGTGTCAGCCGCAGCCGCCGTGCGGTCAAGTGTCTCCACTACTTAAGGGAATAAATATTCACCTCTCTCCATGCCTATGGGAGTGGAGCGAGGTGAATGTTCATTTCTCTTAAGTAACGGGCGCACATGATTGCCAGCTGCTGCTGGAAACCAGCGGCTGCAGATGATACTGTGCGTGCTATAATAGAAATGAATATTCACTGCCAGGCACAGGCTTTAGCCGCAGCAGCCGGTTCCTGCCTCCTGTAGACCGCTGCTTGACCGCTGCCGCTCCTCCTCCATCTTCTTGGACAATGACTCGAGTATAAGCCGAGGCGGGCGTTTTCAGCACAAAAAAAAAGTGCTGAAAAACTCAGCTTATACTTGAGTATGTACAGTAAGTCTAAAATCTATTTACCAATGTGAGATCAGTTAAAAAAGTGTGTTGATGGACTTTACATAGTCGATCATTGCTTGTTATATGTAGAAATCTGCTGTTGATCTTCATCTCTTACTATCGAGACACATGACAGTTATATCGGACCTCCTGATGAGCCAGAGGGGCGAAACGCGTTGAGGCGATTTATGACAGTGGGCTGACGGCATGGCACCTGACGATGAGTATCAATCGTGCAGACATATATATGATCGATTGATTTTGACAAGGGGTCTTTTTGCTTACAGCATTGGCATTTATGTATGGCATGTCACTATTTATCGGGCAGACTGCCCAGTTCTGGACTTATCAATTAGTCCATAGGACATGATGTTGTCTGTGACCCATTGTATAGGTGCTTTTGGATTATAATTATCAATACAAAAAATTCCTGGTTTAAGCTAGAGTGACTACGCGTTCCATCTACATTTTTCATGTCCGTCATGAGCCTACTACATGTTGTCATTTGTTTTTATATTCACGGTGCTGGGGTTTAGGATTCCCTACATATAGGTGTGTTATTGTTTAGTAAATTAGGGGTACCTTTAGTCTATCAAAATTGTGTGGGTAGAGGGACCCATTGGTAATACTAGGGCTTTTTAGGGACCCCAGGGCAAGCCGTCGTGGAGTGGGGGCGCCACAACGTTCCCCCTAGGGCGCCAACCCCCGCTGTCAGGCAGCCATCAGTATAGATACTCTCTAAGGATCATTCTCCTTCCCCCCAACACTAGTTTTTTTTCACGGTGTGTTTTGTTGGTTTGTTCTCTTTGGTGCAGCCACAGGATGGTGGCATTTTAGATATTTATAATAAATACATTGTGGGTTTTATATGAATACTAAATTTGATTATCCTAATCTAAATTGTTAAACGGAAGAATTTTTTGTAGAAATCTGCTGTTGTAAACCCTAATTGAATAAGCCGTTACTAGAGTCATGTAGCTTGTTCGGGATGTCAGGTGAAGCCCAGGTTAACAAAGAGCTCAATGGAATATGCATTTACTGGGTTTCGGCTTAAAAGGATTTTGTCAACAGGGTTTTTGCTATGTTTTCTGAGACCCGCATGATGTAGTGGTTATAAACCTGATTCCAGGGATATATTGCTTACTAGACTGTTTTTGTATCTGTACACTAAGTGGTTTATCAGGAGGAGATTATCACTACAAGACTAGGTACCCATGCCTCCTAGTCAACTGCTCCGCGTAACCCCCGTCCCCAGCACTGATCAGTAGCTTTCTGACAATCAGTGGTTTGGGCAGAGTTATACAGAGCTCAGCATTAGAGAACTGTTACATCTGCAGTAGAGAACATTGATTGTATCAAAATAACAGCATGTAGACTAGCAAGCAACACATTGCTGGAATCCGGGTTCCAGCCACTACATCATGCTTAAGTTCCCTTTAAGGTGCAGTTTATAAAACACTTGATAAAACGGATGAGCATCTACTTAATCTTGTATGTATTTTACAAACTGTTAAATAGCTGCGAGGTTCTAACATTGACTTTCTTCTCTTTTAGTTCAACTTTGTTGGACGTATCCTTGGACCACGGGGACTAACTGCAAAGCAATTGGAAGCAGAAACCGGATGCAAGATTATGGTTCGAGGCAAAGGCTCAATGAGAGACAAGAAAAAGGTTGGTATACCCACTTACCGCAAAGAGCTATTCATCTCCAATTCTGCCGCACGCAGCGATAGGATAACTACATGATTTCTAGAGGCAGGTCTGGCATGGCGGTGCTCTCGGGCCCAAGACATGGCCGTCCATTTAGAGCAATCCTTACAGATACCGCGGGATGCAGAAGCGTACTGTGACCGCTATACTCATTAGATTGGCTGAACGTGGCCTTGTTCTTTATGCTTTGTTTCCTTACTTATTAATGATTCGTAATGCCACACATGGTCACAATTGTCTTTAACATTTCCAAAATAAAAGAATTGTAACTTTTTCTATACTATAAAGTTACCAAAGGTACAGTTGCTTGAATCCAATCCATTTCAGTCCTGCTTCTAGCTATAAATGCGTTTTTTTGTAAGTACAATTGGCCTAAATACCAGTTGCCACTATTGCCCGTAGTAAGCAGACTGTGGCCAGTGTAACCTTGGGATGAGATTATTCTCTTTATCGTGCCAAGCCCCCATCATAAGTAAACTTATTCTTTAGCAATATGCCATCCCTTTTAGAGAAGTCAAAACACCTTTAAAATTGTTATGAAAGAGAGTTAATCCCAGGCTAGAGCTGCTCCATGTCCATCTGTCATAATACATAGATTTCTAAGATCTGACTTTATCAGGAGTATCCTTACCCTAATGTTAGTAAGCTTGTAGACTATATGATGTGTATGTTCTCGTGTCACTTAGCTTTTATTGTTCATTATGTTCCTGTAATATGCCTTTCTAACTAGCAATTATTACTGTTTTGACATGCTGCATGTAGGCTGTTACCAATATACTGGAATGCAGTATGTTGGCGCTTAATAAGGTAAGCTGATACAAAACTTGTTTATATCTTTAAAAAGAAAATACTCTGCATATTCTGTGAATCTGGAAACGCAAAAAAAAATCTGTTTGATTTTTGTTTAGACTGAATAGAAAAATGTTAAATCTGGCAGACATTGACTTTAAGATAGTGGGGTCTGATGTGTAATGGATCTGGGTCTCCATCAGTTTAATGTTTCTCTGCTATTATGAAGGAGGAAAAGATCGGAATGGTACCATCTTACCCAGTACATTTTTGGAAAGTAGCAGGATATTAAGAAAAGTGCAGACTTTGAAATAAATAAGTGCTGCAATTAACCACAGTCTTGGGGCATAACCCTCTTTTACAAGTATAATTACGACCCTGGTTGCATCATTTCTTACCGGAGTACAGTTTATGTGACGGTAACCACCATGACGTATATAGGCATTTGCATGCAGTTGTATCCATAACTTCAGGTTGGAGTATGAATATTGATGTTAATGACAAGTTCCGTCCACACTCAAAGTGTGCTTTGTGTAATGACTCTTTGCAAGGCATATGCTAGGCTCCGCTAAAATGTAGCCATATGTACAGTATATACTCGAGTATAAGCCGACCCCCCCTTAATTTTGCCACAAAAAACTGGGTAAACTTAATGACTCGAGTATAAGCCTAGTGTGGAAAATGCAGCAGGTACTGCTACATTTCAAAAATAAAAAGATACCAATAAAAGTAAAATTAATTGAGACATCAGTAGGTTAAGTGTTTTTGAATATCCATATTGAATCAGGAGCCCCATATAATGCTCCATACAGTTTATGATGGCCCCATAAGATGCTCCATACAAAATACGCCCCATATAATGCTCCATACAGTTTATGATGGCCCCATAAGATGCTCCATACAAAATACGCCCCATATAATGCTCCATACAGTTTATGATGAGCTCTATAAGATGCTCCATATTAAAATATGCCCCATATAATGCTGCACAAATGTTGATGATGACCCCATAAGATGATCCATACAGACATTTGCCCCATACAATGCTGTGCAAATGCGGATTATGGCCCTATAAGATGCTCCATAGACACATTTGCCCCGTATAATGCTCCACAAATGTGGATTAAGGCCCCATAAGATGCTCCATAGAGATATTTGCCCCATATAATGCTGCACATGGCCCCATAAGATGTTCCATACAGATATTTGCCCCATATAATGCTGCACATGGCCCCATACAGATATTTGTCCCATATAATGCTGCACATGGCCCCATAAGATGCTCCATACAGATAATTGCCCCCATATAACGCTGCACATCGCCCCATAAGATGCTCCATACAGACATATGCCCCATATGCTGTTGCTGCGATTAAAAAAATCACTTACCTCTCAGGCCCCCCGGCACTTGCTATATTCACCTGCTCCGCGTTCCACCGCCGACCGCCGCTGTGTCTTCCCGTCTTCTGCACCGACGTTCAGGCACACAAATCGTGTCATTGCGCCCTCTGACCTGAGCGTCACTGCAGAGGATGCAGCGGTGCCGACGGTGGAACGGGGAGCAGGTGAATATCACGCACTGCGTTATACTCACCTGCTCCTGTCGCTGCACGTCTGTTCCCCGGCGCCTGCAGCTTCTTCCTGTAGTAAGCGGTCACATGGTACCGCTCATTACAGTAATGAATATGCGGCTCCACCCCTATGGGAGTGGGGTCCATATTCATTACTGTAATGAGCGGTAACATGTGACCGCTCACTACAGGAAGAAGCTGCCGGCGAAAAGACGTGCAGGGACCGCCCCAAGAGCAGGTGAGTATTATTACACAGCTCCGCCTCCCCTGCCGACCCCTGGGTATGACTCGAGTGTAAGCCGAGAGGGGCAATTTCAGCCTAAAAAAGTGGGCTGAAAATCTCGGCTTATACTCGAGTATATACGGTATATGATTTATATAGGCCAAACCAGCCAATTGCAGCAAGATTTGCAGCAAGATTTGCCTACCAAATTACATTATATTTTCTGTGTACGGTCATCGGAAATGTTTGTACAATATCTTATGAATTCAGGTATTGGAAATAATTAGAATCACTTATGTGATTTTAAGGTTAAATCTACCTACACTTCAGATTGTTAGTGTTATCACAGTTCTCGAAGTTTGATGTTACACTCCTCATCCTGTATAACCACTTGTCTGACATTGTTCGCTAGTTTCGAGTTGTGATTGCAACGTTCATTGTTTAACGGGGATATCTGGGATTTAAAGAAAAAGGCATGTATTTGGTAACAGAGGCAACTACCTATCTGTTGTACGTGGCCCGCTCATTGACCGCTCCTACTAGAGATTTTGCTACTCCCTGTGAACAGAGCAGCAGTTTGTCTTCCTGTTGACAGGGCGGGACTACTGGTATCATGGTGATTGACATCTGTTTCTCTGTCTAATTCAATCTGTATGACACCAGAAGTCCCGCCCTGTCAGCAGGTAGATAAACTGCTGCTCTGATGACAGGTAGCTGAATCTCTGGCAGGAGCGGTCAATGAACGGTGCCGGGTACAACAGATGGGTAGTTACCTCTGTTAGCAACTACATGCCTTATAAAAGTCCCGAATATCCCCTTTAAATGATTGTTTGCTTGTGTAAATGGACTCTTAGATTCGAAGTACCTTGTTCTTGAGGTGATAAGCTTCTGACAGGTGTCTTGCCTCTTTCTACTGAAAATACATGCATGCCTTGAAAAAGTATTCATATCCCGTGAACTTTTTCATGTTATACTCACAAGCTTAAATGTATTTTATTTGGGTTTTATGTGATATATCAATACAAAGTAGCACATATTTGTGAAGTGTAAAGGAAACTAGACATGGTTTTCTAATTATTTTAAAAAGATAAATTTGAAAATTGTGATTTGCAGTTGTATTCAGCCCCCTGAGTCAATACACTGTGTAGGACCACCTTTCTCTGCAATTACTGCTACTTGCTACTTTTTGTTAGTAGATCACATAAAGTTCCAATAAAATAGTTGTTTGTGGGTGGCGGTTCATGGGGCATGAATACTTTTCCATGGCACTGTATGTGTACAGGCGGCTGAGATGGTGCTCTGGGTCTAACCTGATGCATCCAGCTGTACAGTTATGGCAGGAGGCTTATGATTTTGACCCTTTATAGTGCTAGTATATTGTGCAGATGCATTACCTTAGCCCCACGCTGAAAGCATCGGAGTGCGGTTTTGTTTCATGCAGTTATCGTTGTTCCATAGCTGCTGCATCTCTTTAGAGACTCTAGAAGTAGTCCAGTTTATTGGATCAAGCTCCGAATTGTGTGCGCTTTATCCTAAGTTGTGAAATAAAGTGTTTTCTATGCATTAAAGTCAAGCAAAAAGAACAAGCATCGAAACTGTTTTTTTTTGAGAGTACAGGGAGTAAGAAGAAAGGAAAGAGATTATTAGCTAATATGACTTTGTATTGTGAAGTGAAATTTGACTTCTCTTTTAATATTGCATGATCCCCAGACAGCCGTGCAGAAGAGAACAGACAGGCTGGAATGTTAATGCGTAGCGGCGCTATTCAAACACCTGGCACAGTATCGCTGAGCTGAGGAAAAATGGCAGCTCGGCGTTCATTCATGTTCCTACCACATGGAGCTTGAAAGACAAATGGCAATCACTGAGAAGTTGGGGTGGAAGTAATGTGACCAGATGAAGTATTTTGAAAGTGATGAAAAGGAAAAATATTTTGCCAGAAGCTGTATGGTGAAGACGAAATGTAACCTTAAGGCCTAGAAAACAGACGACGAGTGTCTGACTTCACTGACTGTCTTCATTGCCCCCAGTTAGTAAAAATGCCAGCACTCAGCGTGTGGTGCAGCTTCACAACAGCCACTCTTTGAGGTCTTTGCTGGCTCAAATAACTCCTGAACTCCACAACGTACTTTTTACTTCTGACATTTAAATGTCAGGTGTGAAGAGAGAGCTCTGACAATGTATCGCTTGTTCTTCACATTTTCTCTCCTTTCCTTTTTGTCGGGTGGTTGGTCTTAGGCTACTTTCAGACATAGCGCATTTTTGAGCGCTATTTTGCGGGCGCTTTTCAAAAATGCGCAATGTCATTTTCGTCTGCCGGCAAAGTGAATGAGAAATTCACTTTGCCGTTCAGACACACCGCAAAAAAACGCGGCGCTTTTGTCTGCAAACACGCCGGCGTAAAAAGAATTGACATGTCAATTCTTTATGCAGCGGCGTGTCTGCGTATCCCCCTAGGGCCCCATATTACCTTCCACACACAGCGCCTTTGTCCTGGGTGTCGGCGTCTTTGTACGGAGGGGTTGACACCCAGGACCGGACGTGACGTCGGACAGGAAGAGGGAAGCCCCCGCCCCCCAGAGAAGCAGCATGGCGTCCTTAAACGTGGGGCTGCTGATCGATTTGGGGTGTGTGTGTGTGTGTGCGCGTCCCCATGCGACGCTAGTGCCACCATTGTGCTAAGTCGCCGTATGGGACTACTACTCCCATCCGGTATTAGGATGGGAGAGTTGTCCCTGTGTCCGGCGACTTAGCACAATTGTAAAGTTACACAAAACACCTACACACAATACACATACATGACACACAGTACAGTACATACAACACATAACATAGAGTATATACTCACCAACAGCACACTTGTAGGCGAAGCCCTCGATCCTCCAGGAAAAAATCCAAAAATAATAAACCAAATTCATACTCCCTGTCCGCAGAATC
The DNA here is from genome assembly GCF_051348905.1 of Ranitomeya variabilis. Lineage (NCBI taxonomy): Eukaryota > Metazoa > Chordata > Amphibia > Anura > Dendrobatidae > Ranitomeya > Ranitomeya variabilis. Next base: position 652,772,284 of record NC_135233.1, read on the forward strand.
CATAAAACGAGTGTCCCACGCCGATCCCCTGCTCTCCGGCGATACACTGCCAGGAGCGAAGCTCCTAGCAGTGTATCGCGTACTGTCCCGGAGTTCAATGACTCCGGCGTCTCGGTTAACAGCAGTACAGCTGCGTTGAACTTTCCCACGCAGCACTGCCGTTAAGCGAGAGTGCCGGGGTCAATGACCGCTGGTAAACTCGCTCGCGCATGCGCAGTGACACACCAACAGGAACTATGGCTCCTGTCAGTGTGTTTCTGCAGCCGTGGAGAGCAGACATATCTCTGGATGTGTCTGTTCTCCATGGAAAATCTTGATACGTGGCACTTAAATATGTGGCAATTAAATACGTGACACGTGGCACTTATACGTGATACGTGTCACTTAAATACGTGGCACTGAAATATGTGGCACGTGGCACTTTGATACGTGGCACGTGGCACTTTGATACGTGGCACGTGGCACTTTGATACGTGGCACGTGGCACTTTGATACGTGGCACTGAAATATGTGGCACGTGGCACTTTGATACGTGGCACGTGGCACTTTGATACGTGGCACGTGGCACTGAAATATGTGGCACGTGGCACTTTGATACGTGGCACGTGGCACTTTGATACGTGGCACTGAAATATGTGGCACGTGGCACTTTGGCACGTGGCACTTTGATACGTGGCACTGAAATATGTGGCACTTTGATACGTGGCACGTGGCACTTTGATACGTGGCACTGAAATATGTGGCACGTGGCACTTTGATACGTGGCACGTGGCACTTTGATACGTGGCACGTGGCACTGAAATATGTGGCACTTTGATACGTGGCACGTGGCACTTTGATACGTGGCACTGAAATACGTGATACGTGGCACTGAAATACGTGGCACTGAAATACGTGATACGTGGCACTTAAATACGTGGCACGTGGCACTGAAATACGTGGCACGTGGCTCTGAAATACGTGGCACTGAAATACGTGGCACTGAAATATGTGGCACTGAAATATGTGGCACTGAAATATGTGGCACTGAAATATGTGGCACTGAAATATGTGGCACTGAAATACGTGGCACTGAAATACGTGATACGTGGCAAAGAAATACGTGGCACTTAAATACGTGGCACTTAAATACGTGGCACTTAGGCTATGTTCACATTTGCGTTGTGCGCCGCATGCGTCCTTTTTTTGATTGATTTTGGACGCAGCAAAAATGCAACTTGCTGCGTCCTCTGCGGCCGGATGCGTGCGCTGCAGTGACGCATGCGGCGCAAAACGCAAGTGCGACGCATGTCCATGCGCCCCCATGTTAAATATAGGGGCGCATGACGCATGCGGCGCCCGACGCTGCGGCGCAGACCGCAAATGTGAACGTAGACTTAAATAGCTGGATAGAGCTGGATCCGCGGGCTGTGATCTGGCCTACGCTCAGCACTCTGCGGAGCGCTGTCATTCAAAACACGTCCACTCATTTTGGTGTTTAGTCCCAAAATGGAGGATGGAAGAAGAAAAGGGTTGGACAAGGAAATGACATCATTTCTTTTTTTTTTTCCCCCACTGCAGTTAAAGCTTTATTTGTGTCAAACACAGACAATCTGCAGAGAAAACTGCATAAAAAAAACGCACTAAAAACCGCATCAAAAACCGCACCAAAAACGCACCTGCGTTTTCTGCCAAGAGCTGCGGTTTTTGTCCTGAAAAAAAAGGATTGAAATCAGGATCGTGTGAACATACCCTTACCGTACAGGGTTACGAGGGGGGGCGTCTGACTGACGCCTGCCCTAGTAACCTGGGGTTAGTGACAGTGGGGTTAGTAAACCCCAGCTGATGTCTGTTCCGCTTGCTGAGGCGTCTTTGGCTCAAGGCCATTGCAGCTGGCAGAATCGACATGATGTTAACTCCAGTGTGTATTGTATTCCGAGTCATAAAGACAGGAAATGACCTCAATGACTCTTTTTTTTTCCCCCTTTTTTTTTTTTTCAAACAAACTTTATTTTCAGTACACAATGCTGAAAAAAACGCAGCTGCAAAAAACGCAGCAAAAAACGCAGCAAAAAACGCAGTGTGTGAAAGCAGCTGCGTTTTTTGCCTGCGTAAAAAAACGCAGGTAAAGCAGCAGCAAAATACGCGCGCGTAAAAATACGCAGCAAATATGCTGTGTGAATGTAGCCTAAAAGTAGTAATCATTGGTATCATGTTTAACATATGTTTCAGCTGGCAAACATAGGAAGTCTCTAAAGATTTGTGTGTATAGGTTTTGTATTGGATGGATGTGTATCTATGTGCTGTGAGTATAGATGTATACTTCTGCCTATATCTGTGTACACCTGGTCATCACACCTAGAGGAGCTTGTTGGCTAGCCCTTTCCACAATTATGGCCAATGATGGAGTTGGGCTTCTTTATACCACGTTCACACATCAGATACTTAGCGATATCATTTGTAATAAGTAAAATCCATGTTACAAATCTACAGCATTTCCATGGAAGATAGTGAATGCAATGGGTTTTTTTTTTGTTACAATTTTTAATGGATTGGGTTTAAAACCTATACATTAACATTGTACTGTATAGCCACAAAGTTGGAAGCATCCAATTGTCAAGAATGGCTTTGTATGCCATGCTATAACATTAATACTAGCCTTAGTGGGCCAAGTCCAACTCATGCCGACCTGCCCCATACTGATATTGCCATTGTCCCTCTTCCACCGAATTTACAGTGGGCCCTGTGGCCTTGATTCAGTAAGTTAATTAGCGGGCGCACCCAACTTAATGAATTTATCAGAGGCATGCGCCTCGTCGGAAGTTTTCTTCCAATCAGGAACCATCACTTTTGATTGACTTGTCAGGCGGCTGTTAGCCCGCTCTTTCTCCTCCCCAACTTGCCCACTTTGACTTAGCTGGCTGAAAGTGGCGTTAGAATGCCAAAGTCAAAATTTGCGACTTTTCAAAATCTTTTTTGCCAGAGTTCTAGTCCACACGCTTGAATTAAACTAGTCCTGTGATTTGTCCATCCTGCTGGCAGACATGATTGTGTCATCGCTTTAGAGAACACATTTCCAGTGTGCTTCCCGCCACCCCTAGCGGGCGCTTGGTATTGTTCATGGTGATGTCGTCATGTGGCGGTAGTCTGCTCTGAGGATTCCGGCACCGTTCTTGTGCGGAGTCCGGTTCTCGGCTCTGAGTGATGCAGCTGTAGATGCGTGGTGTAGAGATGTGCACACTTCCGCCAGCTACATGTCTTTCACTCACTGAATGTATAGCGTGGTGACATATAATCCTTGCGCGTGATTGATATGTTTATCTCATTAATTTCCAGAGATTGTGTTGTCCCTAGACATGTGACCCCTGCGTGTCCGTGATTGACCTTTGCTCGGCGGCATCCCAAAATGGAGCATTTATTTCCACTAATTGGGGATGCCACCAGATAATGTCAGCTTTCTACAGTAGCATGTAGAAAGTATGTGCTGCGGTAATTCATTTACCTAGGAATAATGCATGAATCTAGCAGTGTAATTCCACGGGGAGTGGTAATGCATGGCCGCCGTGCTCCGCTTCTGCTGTGTATACAAATATGAGAGGCTGTCTAATTTTGTGGCAACTGCGAGAAACAATTCTTGTCCCACTGCGTATTAGAGATTGACTTCTCAATCAGCTCATGAAATAAAGTGCCTGTGCCTTTTTCAGCGCTGGTCTTCTCAGCGTTTGCCATAAACATCATGGTGAGAAATTGTGCAGCATGCAATCAATACGATCGCAAGCTTTCAATGGTCTTTGTTTGGAGAGGCAAAGCCACCTTGTGGGGGTACAAGTAGCACTCGAAACGGTGCATGGAGTTCACATGTAGATCTCAGGGATTTATCAACTCCTACTATGGTGTTTTTTACTTGTCCATAATGACAGCCCGATGAATCCCACTCACATGAGGGTTATATCGGGCTGTCACCATAATAACCGAATGATCTTGATTAGCATACAGACTTTTTCTCTTACACACACTTGTTTTTAAGAATGATTTTGTACTTTTTTTTTTTTTTTTTGTTAAATTTTAAGTTTCCACTCAAGTTAGAGCTGCTCCACTGACTCTGGAACAATTTTTATTTTTCCTCGATGCCCCTCCGTTCCAAATTTTTGCCAACACTGTAATAAACATGCTAATTTTTCCTTCAGCCAACTGGGCGTATACCGCAAGTGTTTGAAATTCTGTGATAATTGTCTCATTGGTTGAAGAAAGGAAAATTTTCCTCTTTATTAGAGTTGAGCCAATTTTCTTAATTCAGTTCCAATTACTATCGGTAGCGAATATTGTATTTGCAATATTCGCCGAACACAGCCAAACTTCATTGGAGTCAATGGGAGTAGAAATGCCCGAATATGTTCGGAATCCATCATGAAACACATATTCGGCACGAATAGGGCACCAATATGGCATATTCAGATTCGGCGACCAATTCCGAACATATTTACTTAACTGTAATCTTTATTTCCGGGCACATAAGTTTGGAAAGCATTTCAGTGAGAATTAAAGGAGTTTAAATTAAAATCGCGATGCCAATCGGACCGGACCACTCCTGGGTGAGTATAATCTAACCTCTTTTTCTTATCTTTCAGGTTACATCGGGGGCTTAGCTACAGCATTATAGAATGCTGTAGATAAGCCCCTGATGCCGGTGGCTTTTGCTCATATGCGATTTTTGGGGTGACAGACTCCCTTCAACCCAAACCTGGTACAGTCGGATGGTTTAGCTAGCTTAAATGTTCATTGGAGCCTTTAGGGAGAATTCACACTCTGCAGACTTTTTGCAGTAATTTTTGCAACTAAAAATCGATTCCTTTCATCTGAATAGGTTTGTTTCAGAGGAATAAGGGTATGTGCATGCGTTGCGGATTTGGCCCTGTGTATCTGCAACAGTTTTCCATGCGGTGTACAGTACCTTGTAAACCTATGGAAAACCAAATCCGCTGTGCCCATGCTGTGGAAAATTCAGAGCAGAAATGCAGCGGTTTATTTTCTGCAGCATGTCAATTCTTTGTGCAGATTCCACAGCGTTTTACACCTATTCCATTATAGCAAAACACAAATGAAATCCGCACAAAATCTGCACAAAATCCGCCGGGAATCCCCAGGTAAAACACAGGTCATTTTAACTGCGAATTCTGCAGAATCTGCACGGAAAAATCCGCAATGGAATCCGCAACGTGTGCACATACCCTAAGACAAAAACTGCAGAAAATATGCAAGGTTTGGCTGGAGAAGGTGTAAAAAAAACTGTAAAGCCAGCTGTAATTCCATAAGGGTGGGTTCACAAAGAGATATTTTTAACATTAAAAAACTATTTGAATGTAGCTTGAACAAGCTAAGAAAAAGCCCAGTTTGACTGTTGAACAAAAATCTGCACCAAAAACCCATGCATAAAAAATCAGCGTTTTGTAGACTTTTCAGCAAAAAAATGAATATGGCTTATTATTTTGAGACCAGCGATTTCTAAAACCATTTAACATGGATCCACTTTAAAGTCCGCATCAAAAACCTCTCCAAGTGCTCTCTGAGTACTCCTTGATGTGGAACTTGAAGTAGGTCTGCTTCATAACCCATGCAAAAATCCTGTGTGAACATATCTTTTGGGTTAATTTTGATTGTTTTGGCCATCAATAAATTGCTTTTGAAATGGCTGGTCTCTGAATTTTAGTTCTGATGTTTGTAAAGATATCACTTAAGTTACATTTACACAGTTACATAATGAGTACAGTTGTAAAAAACAATCTGCATCCAGGAAGTTCAGCTTAGAGATGGGAAAGAATTACAGGACAGCCATAATGTCTTATAACCTCTGCCATGGAGAGCAAGCTTACCATCCTTATCCAAAGTGTCGATCCTCTGGATCCACATCCACAAGAATTTTATATACATACCTTTTTTTTTTCTGTCAGCAATCAATACTTCTCACTGTGACCAACTCTAAAGGCCGCGTCACACACAGCGACGCTGCAGCGATACAGACAACGATGCTGATCGCTGCAGCGTCGCTGTTTTGTCGCTGTGTGGTCGCTGGGGAGCTGTCACACAGACAGCTCTCTCCAGCGACCAACGATCAGGGGAACGACTTCGGCATCATTGAAACTGTCTTCAACGATGCCGAAGTCCCCCTGCAGCACCCGGGTAACCAGGGTAAACATCAGGTTACTAAGCGCAGGGCCGCGCTTAGTAACCAGATGTTTACCCTGGTTACCAAAAAAAGCAAACAGCACATACTCACCATCTGATGTCCGTCAGGTCCCTTGCCGTCTGCTTCCTGCTCTGACTGAGCGCCGCCGTACAGTGAGAGCAGAGCGCAGCGGTGACGTCACTGCTGTGATCTGCTCTCACTGTACGGCGGCACTCAGTCAGAGCAGGAAGTATGTGCTGTTTGTTTTTTTTGGTAACCAGGGTAAACATCTGGTTACTAAGCGCGGCCCTGCGCTTAGTAACCAGATGTTTACCCTGGTTACCAGTGAAGACATCGCTGGATCGGTGTCACACACACCGATTCAGCGATGCCAGCGGGACCTCAACGACCAAAAAACGGTCCAGGCCATTCCGACACGACCAGCGATCTCGCAGCAGGGGCCTGATCGCTGGTACGTGTCACACATAGCGAGATCGCTACTGAGGTCGCTGTTGCGTCACAAAACTTGTGACTCAGCAGCGATCTCGCTAGCGATCTCGCTATGTGTGACGGGGGCCTTTAAAGTAGACTATTCCGTTGATTAAAGGCACCTGCAGATGACCCTGTTGTCGGTCAGAGTGCGATCCAACAAAACATTGTCAGTATTATTCTATGGGGCCGTGCACATTCCTGATTTTTTTTTTTTCCCTTGGGCTGAGTCTTTGCAAGGAAAAAATCACCGCGTGCAGGATTTGCATCCATTGATCAGATCGCACTCGGCCATGCAAGTAAATGAGTCCATTGAAAAGAAAAAATCAGGGACATCAGTGCGGTATGATTTTCACAGACTGAATGGAGATGATGGAGATTTTTTTTTTCAATCTTCATAACCCAAGAAAATCTGATAGTTCTTATGGTGAAGAAGCATTGTCGCCTCTGGAGCTTACAGATGGAGGGAATGCACCTTATGGGTGGGTCATGAAACGGCTTTTCACCAAATTTTTTGTTGCTGTGGTGCTATTTATTTACTTGCACAAGTTTAATCAAGGACTGACTTAAATTTAATTCTCTTAATCTTTTCCCATTTAGACTTCTAGATTTCTGATAAATTCTTTGGCTTTTAGGTAAACTCCTTTATTTTAGCTAGTTTGACATAACTTACCAGAACATGGATCTCATTCTGCAGTTATTGCCCATGACTGACTAAATACATTTTACTCTCTGAATACAAGGAAAGTCCATCTTATTAGTGTAAATGGAACGTTCTAGACTGTTTAAATTAGTAAGACACCTAGCGGTTCTGTTTTAGTCTACAAGACTTTTTATTGTTTCTCATTTTTAGCACACGTGTTGGGACTGGTGTAACGCTTTAACAGCTTTCAGAAGCGATTTCTGTGCAAACCCTAAATCCTTTGAAAAATGATTGAATGCGATTTTTTTTTTTTCAGCCTCTTAGAATTAAGCACATAGTAGGTAAAATATAAAAAAGTGTAAGATTAGGGTCATGTGAACCAACCTAAAAATGCTAGGAATGTTCCTATAGCTGCTTTTATGGCAAAGCACATTTCCCTCATTGAAGTAGGAAAAGGCGAAGCATCTCAGGACAGCAAAATTGCAAGAGAAGGGCATCGAGGACATAAGAATATGAATTCAGGCTGTGCATATAACCATATACAGTATTTTATTAGTGGGAAAACCTAGTAATTGTGCCGAATTCTGTGTAAGTGTATAAGCATGCGTGCGCTGCTTTCTGCCATACAATTGCCACACAATAAATGTGTAGAAGCTGTTCTAGGTACATGAACTGCAACAATAGAACAATAGAAAAGGCAAACACTGGTTTTAGTTGCAGATTTCATTACAGCTGTGATTTCATCTGTAATGTCATTCTTCATTGCAGCGTGAGAATCCCTATACCTACTGTAAAGGTACAGATATGGTACTACCGCTATATACTGACTCACTAAGTACATATGTACACAATCATACTGTCTGAGTGGTATAGTGTACCTTTTATAGCAAAATAATAACTTTGGCACTGAAGAATGAAACGCTCAAAAATTTCTGAACAATTGGTATTTACGGTAATTACCGTATTTTTCAAATTATAAGACATATTATTTTCCCCAAAAAATTTGGGCGTAAAATGGAGGTTTGTCTTATAATCCAAAGGTAGCTTTCAGGGGGGGTGGCTGCGGTGGAGCGGAGTCACAAGAGGCTGGTGGCAGGAGCTGGGTGATGCTGCGGACTCCAGGCTGGGAGGAAGTGGGTGTCTCGACGGTGCAAGGCAGCGGACCCTGGGTTCTCATAAGATTTCCCTGCTGTGGTCTTCGGGAAAATGGCCGCCAGAGGTAGCGCACACGCAGATTGAGGTTTCTGGAGATGAGATCTCAATCTGAGAATGTACCCCCTCTGGCAGCCATTTTCCCTTAGCACACCGCAAGGAAATGGATAGCAGGGAACTCTGCTCACCGCAAACATCTTACCCCGGGTTTGCTGCCTTGCACCATCGGGACACCCCCTCCCAGCATGGGGCCCGCATCATCGCCCACTCCGGCCACGCTCTACCGTCACTGCCGCCCCCTGTTAGCTACCTTAAAATCCAACTATAAGACACGCCACCATTTTATTTAAAAAAAAAAAAAAAAAACGTTTCTCCTATTTTCCTCCCCAAAACTTAAAGTGCATGTTATGGTCCTGTGCATCTTATAGTTCTCAAAATATGATAAACTCTGACCAAGGAGATCCCACTAAATATCACTTGTTCAGCAATTTTTTGAGAATTTCATTCTTCAGTGCCGAAGTTATTTTACTATTTTGACACCGTTCATTCTTCTGGGCCCTCACGGTTTAGCAGATCATCTACCTTAGCATGTGCCTTCATGGCAGTTATGGTGGTGGACTAGGAGCGGCTGGAGAGCTGACTGTTTCCCTTTTAAACCCCACTGCACTGGCACACATTGCGCTGTGAAGACCTGGTGGCATACTGCACATTGGTTTGCTCTGACATAATACAAATATATTTGCAAACCAATGTTGCTGTGGTGAAATATGTAAAAAGAAAAAACTTAGGCGGAAAAAAATTTGGTGCAGCTTCTGTTTTTTTGTGAACAATTGACAGTTGCTTGGCTTTTTAAGGCTACGTTCACATTTGCGGTGTGCGCCGCAGCGTCGCCGCCGCAACGCACAGCGCAAATGTGAACACATGCACAACGCTGCTTTTTGCGCCGCATGCGTCCTTTTTTCCATTGAATTTGGACGCAGCAAAAATGCAACTTGCTGCGTCCTCCGCGCCCCGACGCGGGCGCCGCAGGGACGCATGCGGCGCAAAAAGCAAGTGCACCGCATGTCCATGCGCCCCCATGTTAAATATAGGGGCGCATGATGCATGCGGCGCCGCTGCGGCGCCCGACGCTGCGGCGCTAGCCGCAAATGTGAACGTAGCCTAAGGGATTCTCTCAAGTTCTTATCTAGTAAATACTGCAAAGTGCTTGTAAAAGCGAGCATCTTAGCTTTTTCTTATATTATATATTATTATTTTTATTCTCTCTATTCTGAAGAAATGAAAAGATTTCTACATCTATAGTGTACAGCTCATTACCGTCAGTTGCCGGCCAGTTACCATCATAAGGAACGTGAACTGGGATACAAACTGGTGTGCATGCAGCATGTAAGTGCGCATTCACACTGGCCACTGAACAGAAAAAAAAAAACAAAGACCTAAAAATAATGATTAAATACCCTGGAGTAAATAAATAAATACCATAGTGCATGAAAATAATATAGGGTACTTAGTTAACTTTTTTATATATTTAAAAAAAAAAAAAAAAATTGCAAAAGCCATCCCTCCATTTCCAATTAGGACCACCTAATTTGGACATGTGAAGAAACAGATGATTGGCCTCGGGGAGACCAAAACATCCAACACCGCGGAGACACCATCACGTGTTTCTCAACGCAGTGATCCAGAACACTGCCCCCATCCCTTATGGGAAATATGCAAATGCATGTAGGATAGCTGCAGAGACACCATCACGTGTTTCTCGACGCAAGCAGTGAATAGCCAGACCTTTCCCCGGGAAGGAACAACCACGGGAAGGGCAGCATCCAATAAAGGAAAACATCCAATACAGGAAAACCACCGCGGTGTTGGATGTTTTGGTCTCCCCGAGGCCAATCATCTGTTCCTTCACAGCCTTTTACTAGGCACTGCTCCTAATAGCCAGATTCCTACTCCACACTGATGAGGGGCAAACACCCCGAAACAGCTGTCTGTGGATGGATACCATGCTTGGCATAGGTGGTTTTCCTGTATTGGATGTTTTCCTTTATTGGATGCTGCCCTTCCCGTGGTTGTTCCTTCCCGGGGAAAGGTCTGGCTATTCACTGCTTGCGTTGAGAAACACGTGATGGTGTCTCCGCAGCTATCCTACATGCATTTGCATATTTCCCATAAGGGATGGGGGCAGTGTTCTGGATCACTGCGTTGAGAAACACGTGATGGTGTCTCCGCGGTGTTGGATGTTTTGGTCTCCCCGAGGCCAATCATCTGTTCCTTCACAGCCTTTTACTAGGCACTGCTCCTAATAGCCAGATTCCTACTCCACACTGATGAGGGGCAAACACCCCGAAACAGCTGTCTGTGGATGGATACCATGCTTGGCATAGGTGGTTTTCCTGTATTGGATGTTTTCCTTTATTGGATGCTGCCCTTCCCGTGGTTGTTCCTTCCCGGGGAAAGGTCTGGCTATTCACTGCTTGCGTCGAGAAACACGTGATGGTGTCTCCGCAGCTATCCTACACACCTAATTTGGACAGTCCTAACTAATATTAAAAGGAACCTGTCACCCACTTTTTTCGTATATAAGCTTCGGCCCCCCATGAGGGGCTTAAGGTACCTTCACACGAAACGACATTATAACGATATCGCTAGCGATCCGTGACGTTGCAGCGTCCTCGCTAGCGATATCGTTTCGTTTGACACGCAGCAGCGATCAGGATCCTGCTGTGATGTCGCTGGTCGCTGAATAAAGTCCAGAACTTTATTTGGTCGTCCGATCGCTGTGTATCGTTGTGTTTGAAAGCAAAAGCAACGATACCAGCGATATTTTACACTGGTAACCAGGGTAAACATCGGGTAACTAAGCGCGGGGCCGCGCTTAGTAACCCGATGTTTACCCTGGTTACTAGCGTAAAATGTAAAAAAAACAAACAGCACATACTCACATTGCGTCCCCTGCAGTCTGCTTCCTCCTCTGACTCAGCGCCGCAAAGTGAAAGTGAAAGCAGCACAGCGGTGACGTCACCGCTCTGCTCTCACTTGTACGGCGCTCAGTCAGTCAGGAAGTGGACGCAGGGGGATGTGAATGTAAGTATGTGCTGTTTGTTTTTTTTAGATTTTACGCTGGTAACCAGGGTAAACATCGGGTTACTAAGCGCGGCCCTGCGCTTAGTTACCCGATGTTTACCCTGGTTACCAGGGGACCTCGGCATAGTTGATCGCTGGAGAGCGGTCTGTGTGACAGCTCTCCAGCGACCAAACAGCGACGCTGCAGCGATCGACATCGTTGTCGCTATCGCTGCAGCGTCGCTTCGTGTGAAGGTACCTTTATCTACAGCATTCTGTAACGCTGTAGATAAGCCCCCCCCCCGATGTATCCTGAAAGATAAGAAAAAGGTTAGATTATACTCGCCCAGGGGCGGTCCGGTCCGATGGGCGACGCAACCCGGTCCAGTCCGGGGCCACCCATCTTCATGTAGACACACAACCATGGGAGACCACATCAATATAATGTCCAGCTCAAAGTGGTGGGATGGCTTTTGCTTGTTTGCTATATTTTCATGCACTATGCTATTTATTTACTGCAGGGTTAATGTTTGTCTTTTTTTTTTTTTACCTACATAAGCAGTGCTTGCCACGAACAGGCTGTATACTTTAGATCCTGCTTGTGACGATGTAAAGCTGTCCAGATCGCTAGATTCTAGCAGCATGGGAGACTGCTCAGTCAGTGGTGCGACCATGCTGCTGGTTTGATCGGTCAGTCTTCAGGAGCGCACCGTCCCAGCGTAGCAGGAGCTGGGAGCGGTGTGCTCATGAAGAATAGACGTTGGGACAACCCATTATATCTTGTGTACAACAGTAAACCAGGAAGCAGAAGCAGAATATGAAAGCAATTTTTTGGCCTTGAATGAGGTGGAGGATGAAGCCTAATGCAGTGTCAATGACCTGTGGGCCAGACAAATACTCGGTGTCAGATGTTAGTTTGGTTTCTGCTGCTTTATCAGTCAGTTTGAGGCTGAAGTCAGCAATAACATTTGGGAAGAAGAGGAGGCATCATTGTGTAACTACGCAGATGCCTGGGAGAGGAAGTGAGAATGCCTCATATCTGTTCTTCAGAATAAGTGACTGACTTTGCAGCTCGGTCGTCTTGTGTTTAGAGGAATTGTTCAGGGGTAGACAGCCATGTGACCTCCAGAAAGGTAGTGTTGGAGCCAACAGGAGAAAAAGTAGCACAGACCTTTTCACTATTTATAGTCATTGGCAGGGGTCACAGACGTTGGACCTTTACCGACCTGACTTTGGTGGCATATCATATTCTTAGACGACCCTTTCTATGCAATATCCATGAGGAGAAAGGATTATTTCTCACTGATTACATTTTTTTTTTTTTTTTTAAGTTTATGCTTCTGTTTGATCTTTTGACAATCTACACAGATTTGCATGTAAACACAAACTCCCAGTTGTTACACAACCTTAATTGTAAACCTCACTAAAATAAGGACTGGCCTACAAAAAATCATGTCAGAACCTATACAAAAACCAAGCAAGCAAACAATATGTATTTATAGAATTAAAGGTATTTAAAAAAAAAAAAAAAAAACAGCCAAAAAACGTCCTACTACTAATGGATACAGAACAGTCAGGCTCACTCAGCCTGTATGAAATGCCGCTAGAAAAATGTAGTTAAGCCCAGTTGTAAATCCCCAAAGACCATTCACAAATATCCAGCACACATACTGTGACTAAACTCATGAGATTTTATACCAGCCTCCTCACATCAATCATGCAAATAATACACCAAATCAAAAACAAATATATAGACAAGTTAAGGTATAAAGTGTGTTAAGCGACTTGAATGTAGTGCTACCAATGGAAAGCATTCTGGAACAGATACATATATAGTAACCACTACTATTAGTAATACTAACTAGTTGCATAGGTCTATTGGAATATACACAATAATCCAGTCATATATAGTAGATCTCACTAATCAACATTATTACACCAAGTGCAACAGTAATACAAAACTGAATAGCTCACCCTGCAACATACTGCTGGAGAGTGACAGACAATGCTCGTTTCGCTGTGACTGCAGCTTCGTCAGGGGGCCTACTCACTGTCATTGAAGATTTTTAGTGTGACACCGTAATCCTTTCTAAAAGCATACATGCTGACGTGGTAAACTGCGGATGTATGCAAGGAAGTGTGTGATCTAATACTGTTGTTGCATCAACATATAAAGAGCCAATCAGATTTTAGCGACATCTAGACAATAGCAGGTAATGAGCGGCTTGTGTACGTAAGACAGTAACACTGATTGCTTGTAATTTGATGATTTTAGAGCATTGTTTTCTTTTTTTTTTTTTTTCCCCATCTAGTTTCTTAGCCTGTATAATTGCTATGCAATCAAAAACACTGTAACTACTTGAAACCATAAAATGAAAGGCAATCATTTAAACAAAAAAAGGGAAATGCGCTCTCATGTAAGCATACTTGAATATTGGAATTATTTTCCTTTCTGTGTTTAATTATAGGTGGCTGGCTAAGCTCGGAATTTCTAAATGTGACCCTGAAATATCAGCCGGGCTTTGTTGTTGTCAAGTACTGGCGTTGAGAGAACTTAGCTGCATTGTGTGTTTCAGTGATAATGGTTTGTGCCAGAATAGCTGTTAATTAGCTACTTTTGTTTGATGTAGGAAAAATGGATCTGTTCTCTTCTCTCCACCAGTTTCCAGATTCAGTTCAGACTTGTATTGTCAAGTGATACTACTTACTCAATCTAGTGCTGATTCGGAAGTACCGGTATGTGCTGGCAATGCTAATGCAGGAAAGCAGCTAGTCTAAGAGACATTTTAAGAATAAAAAAGGAAATACAATTTTATAGGTTTTTTTATGATGTTGACAAGATTTCAACTTTTCTTTAAGCAAGAACTTGCAAACATATGAATGAGTTCAAGGGGTAATCCCGGCTTGGGACAAAAGTCTCCAGTAACTCTGACTACAGACTACGATTACCTGGTAGTCCTGCTGCGAGCTGGTCACATGCCGACTAGTCTCAGCGCTGACTTCTCTCGACTCTTCTATTGAAGTCTAGTCTGCATGTGAAATTGTGCACTGTGTAGCTTGTGTACAGTGCACTGTCACCATTCCACAGTATACTGTCACATAGTGACTGCAGAATTTTAGCCCTGGCTGGGACAACCCCATTAACACTGCCCTTTACATCATGTTCTTTTGATGTCCTCCATGCCATCTTGATTTTTCTCAGATCTCCTGCCTGCTGATTGTGATATTTACATGGTGTAACATGAAGAGGAGAGACTAGATGGCCTTATGGAAAATCTTCTGTATAATACATATGATATTAACCTTGGGGTAAAAGATCAGACTTACCCGTTGGCCGTTTTGAATGTCTCCGTTTGAATAAATTGAACATGTTTTGTAGAAGCATCATTTATTTCTACCCAACGTCTTCTCTAGTACACTTCTGGCCTGTACAGGCTGGGAAATAACTTTATTGCCGTTTTATACATAGGATTGTGTAAAAGCCTTAGTTTTTTTTTTGTACTGTAAATCATGTGCACAAAACCAGGAAAGGAATTATAAAAGTACGGTATACAGAAGTGAAACTTGGCCATGGTGTTTTCAGTGTGCATCACTTTCTGAAGTTTTAGCAGCCATGCCCAAGATGGTGCCAGGGGAGCAATGACACATCCCATTCATTGTTTAGCAGGCGGGGCTCCGTACTTTTACCGTCACTAAAATTGCAATCCGAGGCACAGCCAGTAGTACACATACAGCTGTTCCTCGCTGGACCAGCAGTCTCTACAAACCGCTGTCTGGGACGGTGCTGAGAGTTGTACCCACACAGATCTAATGTGGAAGGCAATCCCTCGCTAAGACAAGGCAGTCTAGTCTGCAGGCGCCATGTTACCGACCAGTGGGAGCTGAGCGATGTATAGATTTGTGAGAAAAGATTCAGTAAAACTTTAACAATCTAATTCTTTGCTCTTTCTGGTCCCATCAGTGGCTGACAGTGTTCTGTGTTCAAGTTTGCATAGAGGGCTAGCTGTCTGTCACTGATAGGACCGCCCACTGGACCAAACAGCCCAGAAAGAGCAGAGGGTTAAATGATGAAAACACAGGTTTGTTTTCCCATAAACTATACTGTATATCATTTTACTCCTCACTGCTTTATAACATGGTGTCTGCCAATTAGCCTGCTTTTTTATAGCCTAATCTAAGGCTAGGCCATTACTTTTAGGGTCCGCTCACCGTGGCGAGCAGCCAGCTTGTATCTAGGACGAGTGCTTATCCCATGTTTCATCATATAGCACTCACTCCAATATTATACTATGGAGCAGTGCTGACTAGGGTTTATTTTCATCTACGATGGGGGAAAAAAATTGCTGCATGCGGTGATTGGCAGCGTATATTGGACGGCATGCACCCATTCAAGTCTATGGGTACGTGTAAAACATCAGACTGCACTCTGATGTCATCTGAGTGCAGTCTGATGTACGCCAGCTCACACAATGGAGAAGTTGGAGAAATTAAGTTCACCATCTTCTCTGCACCTATGATCCGATTCTCGCAGAATTGGATCACAGTAAAATGACACTCCGATCACACTCGCAGGAGAGTTTGCGCCGAGGGTCATTTGCATATAGCATTGGATTCTCGGAGAGAATCATTGGATGCTTTACACTAGTGTGAGTGGCCCTTAAAGAGACGAATAACCCCTTTAAATATATTGGGATGGGTGGTCTCCGGTCATGAATTATCCAAGTTAGAAAATATCTTACTCTAGTTTTGTTCTAGAGACTCCATACTTGCCTTTCTTTGTGAGGTTTGCTCTTTAATGTGTGATCTAGTCTTGTGCAGTCAATTACACGCCTGCATGAGATGTAAGTTTAGCGTATTTGGGGCATATATGGGGTCATGTAAGTGGAGGACCCCCAGAACACTAGCTTTCCCTCACAACTGCTGATGATCTCCATTAGATGCATATTTCTATTCCCAGGCTTCTCATGATTCTGCTATTCTAGTTCTATTGTCCCATCTAACTGCACAGACCTGTCAGTGGAAGCCTCCTGCCGCGGCGGTTAATCGCCTGGACTGACCCTAAATCCAGAAGCCCACTTCCCTTTCATTTCAGTGGATGCACACTGCAGATCACTGGCTGTACGTCTCAGTTCTGTTCAGTAATTAATGTTCTCTATTGTGGCTACGTAGTGCTGCCATGTGGAGGTAATTCACTTGCAGCAATTCCCAGCTCTGGATCGCTCGATTTCAGCAGGTAGCCTTTCACACATTTCTTTATCTTTCCACAGCCCCTTCTGTACTATCATGTAGGTTAAGTACATCTCCGAGGGATCTTCATGTAGCATTTTAACAAAGCTGAAGCGCTCTTCATAATTGATGTAGTCTCAGGAGGAGATACACCCTGCAGGATTGTAATGGCTAATGTGCTTCCCAGCTATAATAAATTTGGTCAGTAACATTTTGTTACAATACTAAAATAAAACGACTGTTTTATGCCTGAACTACTAGCTTCAACGTAAGCATTTTTCTTTTCTTTTTTTTTTTTTTTTTCGACCTGTGCAGGAAAAAAAAAGTTCCCGTGAAGCACTGCATCATTCTTAAGGCCCCGTCTCACATAGCGAGATCGCTAGCGAGATCGCTGCTGAGTCACAAGTTTTGTGACGCAACAGCGACCTCCATAGCGATCTCGCTATGTGTGACACGTACCAGCGATCAGGCCCCTGCTGCGAGATCGCTGGTCGTGTCGGAATGGCCTGGACCTTTTTTTGGTCGTTGAGGCCCCGCTGACATCGCTGAATCGGTGTGTGTGACACCGATCCAGCGATGTCTTCACTGGTAACCAGGGTAAACATCGGGTTACTAAGCGCAGGGCCGCGCTTAGTAACCCGATGTTTACCCTGGTTACCAGCGTAAATGTAAAAAAAAACAAACACTACATACTCGCCTTCTGATGTCCGTCAGGTCCCTTGATGTCCGTCAGGTCCCTTGCCGTCTGCTTCCTGCTCTGACTGAGTGCCGGCCGTACAGTGAGAAGTGAGAGCACAGCAGTGACGTCACCGCTGCGCTCTGCTCTCAGTGTACGGCCGGATCTCAGTCAGAGCAGGAAGCAGACGGCAAGGGACCTGGACACCGAAAGGCGAGTATGTACTGTTTGTTTTTTTTGGTAACCAGGGTAAACATCGGGTTACTAAGCGCGGCCCTGCGCTTAGTAACCCGATGTTTACCCTGGTTACCCGGGTGCTGCAGGGGGACTTCGGCATCGTTGAAGACAGTTTCAACGATGCCGAAGTCGTTCCCCTGATCGTTGGTCGCTGGAGAGAGCTGTCTGTGTGACAGCTCCCCAGCGACCACACAACGACTTACCAACGATCACGGCCAGGTCATATCGCTGGTCGTGATCGTTGGTAAATCGCTTAGTGAGACGGGGCCTTTAGTGATTTATTTGAGCATATACTATTATTTGTATAATAAGGTCTATTACCTTTGACTTTTTATATACCTGCAATTTGCATATAATAAATATGCGCTGGGCCCTATAACACTGTAAGCATAAAATACTAAAAACCTTGCTGGTATAAGTGAGAAACTAGATTCTTATAGAAATTCAGAGATTTGTATGCGGCCGGGATCACACGTGAGAAATACGTCCGAGTCTCGCATGTTAACACCCGGCACTGCTGCCGTCACTCAGGAGCGGAGCATGCGGCTGCATAGCAATACATGGCGCCGCACGCTCTGCTCCTGAATGCAGACGGCAGTGCCGGGTGTTAACATGCGAGACTAGGCCGTATTTCTCACGTGTGATCCCGGCCTTATAGGCGGATTTCCAGCCGCTGGAATAGGCTAGACTGCACAGTAGCTGAGCAGGGCCACAGCACTGAATCGGCAAGGGTTAATAGAAGCCATAGACATTGGAGCCTACTGATTATAATGTGATGGAATTGTAACGGAGTAAAAAGATTGCCAGACCAGGCCAGTCTTCACTTTGCACCCTGCGTCCTGGGCCCCTTCTTGTGCTTTCCAGACACACGCCTTACATTGTACCAGAAAGTAACATGAATGGGTCTAGAAGAACAACGCACTTCCTGAGTGCCAGGCCAAGGCTGTAAGAGCAGGAGTGCAGTGCAAAACTTTCTGCCAACTTGGAAATCTGCAACTGTTAGGAATAATGTAATTTTACGCACACCATTGAAAGAGTTCCCCATGTTCTTTGCTTTTGCTGCCATCTAGTTAAAGCACCAGAGACTTTGGGTGGAAGGCAATCTAAAAAGTGTCCTGACAAAGCTGAGCGGTGAACTTTGCGCATCAGTCCCGTCCGCAGTACCGTGTCCATATAGAGCGGGGCAGGAGCCGCCTACTATTTATGAGCATCAGTCTGTACTGTAGATCAGACCACGTGCTGCTCTAGCACGGCAAACGTGGGTCTTATGTAGCCGACTGAACTAATGTCAGTTTGTTGTAGATTCTGTTGCTAGCCCCATGGATGTACAGGGTAGCCCACCTCCAATGCCAGTACCACGCTCTTAGTTGCAGGCAGTAGCCACTTCCTCTCTTTTTTGCAACCTGATGTTGCCCCTGGATCATCGTTCCAGTTTTATTTTGCCTTCCAGTTCTTTCTGTGCACATTGTGCCAGAAAATGGAGTTCTCCCTGGAGCATTGAATCGTGATTGTGGAAGACTGTGCACAATGGATCGATTGATGAAACGCAAGAGGTCTGTGCCAAGTGCCCAGGAACAAAACCTCCAGCTAAACGTTGGGTTCGGAGATGGCCTCAAAATGGCTCTGTCACAAACGTGAAGAAACTGAGGCCTTTATCGGTCAGAATGGCATACTGCTTATTTGTAGACTGTCAATTCTTTCAGTGTTTTTGCAGCGTTTTTACCCATTCAAATTGTAAAAAATCCAAATAAAAGACATTTTACAGAAAAATCTTCTTCAGATACTGTGCGTGCGCACATAGTCTTAGCAGCCGTCATCCAATCTGGAAAGTTCTGGCTCCGTTTTCAGGAGTACCTATTCTGTCTAATGCTAGCCCCCCCCCGTCAAAAAATGAAATAAAGGGGGGGTCTCATGGCATTACAGATCTTAGGAATATTGTTGTTATCAGATATGCACATTGGGCTTTAATTTAGGGTTCAATCTCAGGTCAGTTTAAATGTCCATGGTGAGCTATTTTTAGAAGCTCTGGTTTTAACTGGCGCTTTTGGCGCCCATTTCAACTGATTTTTATTGGTGGTTATGGTTGTTGGGCAGATTTATTCTGCTATATATTTGCCGGCTTTTACCAGGGAACATCATTCCGCTGGAGCAGTGAAGAAAAGAAGAGTCCTTTCCATGATGGAAGATTTACTTCAGCAGCTGATCTCCAGAGCCGGCGCTGAGGGCGGGGTTGACTGGCTGAGGAGCTGCCTGGCTATAGAACCTTATGCGGTAGCTTCCGAAGCCGTCTCCCCCCCTCCCTTACCGGCATCCCAGCCTGAGTCCTCGCGTCAAGAATCTGCAGAGCCACCGTCTGTCAGCGGAGTTCCAGGCTCTCCGGCGCTGCCGGCAACACAGGAAGGACCGCGCCCGGCTCAGAGGACTAGACGCCGCTCTCAAGCGCCCTCCAGGAAGCCTCGCGGCGCTGCATCCAGGAGATCTCGCAGCCCGGCGCGAGATCTCCCACAGCGTCTTCAGCCGTCGCCAGCCGCGTCATCAGTGAGCGCTGGCAGCTCAGGGGTAAGATGCAGCCGTACAAGCGCTGCGGAAACCCCTCTGTCAGGCGCCCTGTCGGCGATGGCTGCGACCTCCTCCAGCATCCCAGCTCCCGCACCGGACCGCGTGCTCCCGCAGCGTGAGGACTCCATCGGGTCAGGATCAGCTGGCTCGCACCGGCGCTCGCCCAACATGGAGGGCTGGAGCGCTGGCAACGCTTCTGGACGCAGCAGTGACGCCATCAGTAGGGGTGAGAACATTCATGTGCCCCTGTCTGTCTCGCACTCTGATTTCAAAAACATGATCAAGGATGTGGTTTCAGAGACACTGGGGGAGGTTTTTAAATCTCCTTCTCCCACAGTTGTCAGTTTTGACAACAGTCCTGGAATTTCCACATCCTCTACTGTAATTCCTCAGAATCATTTTAAAGAAGCTCTGACTTGTGAGCTTTCTCCCCTTGGTTTTCATCTCAGCTCAGCAACAAAGGAGCTGATTTGGAGTAACCAATACATTGATTTATTTTCTCTGCTTCCTCGCAGGGATCAGCCGGGTAGGTTGGAAAGGCGCGATGAGAGATCTGATTCTGATGACGTTAAGCGTGGTCACATCAGGTCTTTCAACAATTGGATACAGGCCTTTTCAATTTACTCGGCGGTCCTGGGCGAGAAATCACCCAATTTATGTAGTAAATTGTTTCAACACATTGATATAATTTTGGAGGCATACCGCAACTTTGGCGGTTTTGCCTGGATTAATTACGACGAATCCTTTAGGCAAAAGTTAGCTGTTCATCCTGACCTCTCCTGGGGTACGAAGGATGTGGGGCTTTGGATTAATCTGATGCTGCCTCAGAGACAGTCTTCAGCTAAACAGGTGTCATCAGCCCTTCCTAAGAAGGGCGTCTGCTTTGCTTTTAATGACTCTGTCTGTAAGTGGAATACGAACTGCAGATTTCGACATGAGTGTTCATTTTGCGGAAATGCGCACTCTATGTCACGATGCTTTAAAAAGCAGTCCGCTCAGCAAACACTTTCCAAGGACAGTAATGCAAAAAGCCTCGACCCCAGTGAAGCTGGAAAGACTGGTGTACTGGCTAAACAAGTACCCAGATCTTCTGAGCAGTAAATTAATTTTTAACGGGTTTTCTAAAGGTTTTTTTGTGCCTTCTTTTAAAGGGATCGGTTGTAAGTTGTTAAGGAATCTTCCCTCTCTGGCGTTTAATCCCGAAATAGCTAGAGAAAAAATTTTTAGCGAGCTGGAACTTGGTAGGGTCGCAGGTCCTTTTACCTCCCCTCCTTTCCCAAATTTTCGTATTTCTCCGTTAGGTTTAGTACCCAAAAAAGATACGGGATCTTTCCGCCTGATTCACCACCTATCGTACCCCACCGGTTCATCTCTAAATGATGAGGTAGATAAAGACGTCTGTTCTGTTAGCTACTCATCATTTGACTTGGCCATAGACATGCTTAGGACTATGGGTAAGAACGCTCTTATGTCCAAATCGGACATTAAGTCGGCGTTTCGGTTATTACCTATAGATCCTAACGGCTTTAATTCATTAGGCTTTTATTTTGAAAACCATTTTTTCTTTGACAAATGCCTCCCTATGGGCTTTTCCCTGTCTTGTTTTTACTTTGAGAGCTTCTCATCATTTTTGCATTGGATACTGGAATCCAATTCCCCTAATGTCAATATTTTGCATTATCTAGACGATTTTTTGTTTGTAGGCCCCCCTGAATCCTCAATTTGTTTAGATACACTTAATAGTTTTATTAAAATGTGCGAGTATTTTGGTGTTCCCATTGCCCATGAGAAAACCGTTTTTCCTTGTAATTGTATCGAGTTTTTAGGCGTTACGTTAGACTCGGTTAAAATGGAATCCAGACTCCCGCTGGACAAAATTGTAAAATTATCCACTGCACTAAATAATTGTCTTACCAAAAAGAAGGTGATCTTAAAGGATCTTCAATCTTTACTCGGCCTACTAAATTTTGCTTTGCGTATTATTCCATTCGGTCGAGTTTTTTCTAGACGGCTTTATGATGCTACCAAAGGATTAACGTCTCCTACTTCGCATATCAGAATTTCTTCTGAGATGAAGGAGGATGTAAAAATTTGGTTAGAATTTCTTTCAGATTTTAACGGAAAGTCTTGCTGGCAAACTGCTTTTATTTCTGCTGACTCAATCCCCTTCTCTGTTTCAGTGAATTCCACTTTCGGCTGTGGTGTTTTCTTGTCACATCATTGGTGTTATGTTCAGTGGCCATCTCATTGGTTGGATTCTCATATCACAAATAATGAGATGGTGCTGGAACTCTTTGCAATTTTTTTGGGGCTCTATTTATGGGGCTCTTTGATTCAGAACTCCAGGATTAGCATCTTTTCATTGAATCAAGGAGTACTTCTCTCCATAAACACCCTGTCCTCTAAAAATAAATGTGCTTCTTTGATTATAAGACAGTTGGTTTTAACATGCCTAAAATTTAATATTTGGATCAAAGCGAAACAAGGTGTGAGTGCATGGGCTTCAGTGGCGGGTTCACTGTACAAACATGAGCGGTCAATCTTTTGCTTACAGGTACCCAACGCAGATTTGGAGCCAACTCCTTGCCCGCAGTCAATTTGGGAGCTGATTTCGATCTGATTCCTCAGTGTATTAGGAATTCCCTCTCTGCTAGATCATGGGCCGATTATTCGGCCGCGTGGCTTAGATGGGTGAATTTTTGCGCCCTTCATAACTTAAATTGTAATGTATCCAATGCCTTATCCGGCCTGCAGTTTGCAGTATCTCTGTCTGAATCAGGCCTCTCCCACTCAGCTATAGCTAAATCCATTGCAGGGGTATCGTTTTTTCTAAAATTGAGGGGTAACCCCCTGCTAACTAGTTTTTTCCCCTTAAAGCAATTTTTGAAGGGCTTGAAGAGATCTAACTTTAAACCTGATTCAAGACGCCCGATCTCTTTCCAGCTTTTGAAGGAATTATGCTTAGCGCTCCCTGATGTTTGTAGTTCTAGAGAGGAGAGCCTTTTATTTTATTCAATATTCACACTCACATTTTTCGGTGCCTTGCGGGTTGGCGAGGTAGTCTCAACTAAAAAATCTGAACCTTCTGGTCTGTTCATTTCTGATGTCAGAGTTGATAATTCTCAAGTAGTTTTATTTATTAGAAAATCAAAAACAGACCAGATGGGCAGAGGATCTAGGTTAATTATTAACTCTTTCCCTGAGCCGTTAATCTGCCCAGTATCTAGTTTTATGCGTTGGCTTACTATTAGGCCAGATATTTCAGGCCCGTTATTTATTCATTTGGATGGTTTACCTGTAACTATATTTCAATTCAATGCAGTCCTAAAAAAATGCTTATGTTCTTTGAATTATCAACACCTTAGGATCACTTCCCATTCTTTCCGTATAGGAGCTGCTACCGAAGCAGCCAGATCAGGCTTAGAGGATGCTTCAATACAGAAATTGGGTAGATGGGAATCTAATAGATTCAAATTGTATGTTTGCCACGAACTTTACGATTACTAATTATCTATTTATTTTTCAGGTCCATTCATAGTGTGGATTATTGGACACTCGTATATTTTTTGGGCAGAGAAGAGGGCCAGGCAGAGAGTTTATACTGAGAATTTATCATTTAATTCTTCTCAAGTTCAGATCTTCTGGCACAGTGTTCGGGGCATGAAATGGTCAAATTTTTGTTTTGAGTTTAGAAAATGTATTAACATGTTTCCTTTTCCAGATTTAGTGATTTTTCATCTGTCCGGTAACGATCTGGGCAAAATGAGAACTTTAGATTTATTGGCTTTTATGAGGTCTGATATTTGCAGCATTAGACAGTCCTTTCCGTCTGTGGGTCTTGTTTTTTCTGAAATTGTCCCCAGAATTTTATGGTCTGATTCTAAGTTTTTATTTTTGGATAAGATTCGTAAAAGAATTAATAGGAGTATGAGTAAATTTTTACCATTAATTGGCGGTTTTTCTTTTCGTCATGAGGATTTAGAAGGGTTTTTACCAGGACTTTTCCGGAATGATTTGGTCCATTTATCAGTTATTGGATTGGATATTTTTAACTTAAATTTACAATCGATGGTTGAAAAGTGGCTGTGTGGTTTTGGGGGGGCCTCGCCTCTTTGAGGCTTGGCTCTTGGGAAAATCGCCCATTGGTATGGGCGGATTGGATTTGGTCTTTTTATGGAAATATGGAAGTTGTGATTACATTATTTATTCTGTTTGTAACTGGTTTAACCCTAAATAAACATCACGGCCATTTTTCTTCCACTCATTAAATTATGTGTTGTGTTTTTATTTATTATTTAAGGAATAGATCTTGTAATGCCATGCTAGCCCCCCCCCGTCAAAAAATGAAATAAAGGGGGGGTCTCATGGCATTACAGATCTTAGGAATATTGTTGTTATCAGATATGCACATTGGGCTTTAATTTAGGGTTCAATCTCAGGTCAGTTTAAATGTCCATGGTGAGCTATTTTTAGAAGCTCTGGTTTTAACTGGCGCTTTTGGCGCCCATTTCAACTGATTTTTATTGGTGGTTATGGTTGTTGGGCAGATTTATTCTGCTATATATTTGCCGGCTTTTACCAGGGAACATCATTCCGCTGGAGCAGTGAAGAAAAGAAGAGCCCACCCTCCCTCCCCTTTTCTTTGTTAAGTCCCCGTCGTGATGTTCTTGTTTGTGGGAAAATCGCCCATTGGTATGGGCGGATTGGATTTGGTCTTTTTATGGAAATATGGAAGTTGTGATTACATTATTTATTCTGTTTGTAACTGGTTTAACCCTAAATAAACATCACGGCCATTTTTCTTCCACTCATTAAATTATGTGTTGTGTTTTTATTTATTATTTAAGGAATAGATCTTGTAATGCCATGCTGTCTGAATGTCCATATGGGTTCGGATCACGTAATTACATGGGTAATATGTTCTGCATCTAGCAGAGAACGTTACTGCTTTGTGTTGGCCACTGGGAGCTGAGCAAGCTGGCAACAAGTGTCGGTGGTCTTATGCTGTGTAACTCTGCAGTGGGACCACCAGAAGCATCTATTGCTTCTCTCCATCCAATTCTTAGTGCTGTAATATGAGAAGTGCTTTCTGAGATGCTGTCGCTGCATAAATCTATTCATGCATTCTGATTAATGTTTGGAAATGCCTAGATAAGTAATCGGGAATGTTTTCTTACTCGTGGCTTTTATGTTTGAAATGGTAACTCTGACTTGTAAAGAAAAATCTCCTGGCAGCAATGTGTCGTCTTGGGCGAATATTAACAGTTAACTTGGCCAGCGAAGAATAATGCGCAGTTCCAGACTATAAATTTCCCTTTGTTTTATAATTCTTCACCGGTGTCTAGAAGTAACTTTTTTCAATAGTGTGCCGTTTTTGATTTTCGTCTTGTATCCCTGAGTGATGACTACAGTTTTGACAGATGCAGATGAATCCTCAGGTCAGGGTTGTTCACTATAAAGATTAAAATAAAATGGATAACATTTAAAGAAAGCATCAATCTCGCTGTGTAGCTCTCGGTGCAACATACGGAGAATACTAATGGAAGATTGCACAGGTTGAACGATTTACCATCTTCATACTCTCATATGTGGGCGCTTCTTACTCAGCGTGTCCTTACTTATCAGTGCACATTGGCCCCAGCACATGCACCAGCTGCCATCGGGGTCCGCTCAGTGTAACATGGCAAGAGGGGGGTTTCTAGTGGGGAAGCTATATACTACATGTGCATTATCCAACCAGATATCACTCGTTTTACCTCCCTTATCCTTTATTTTCATGGCTCACTTTTAGGCAACCTTAATAAAATGCAGTATTAATTGGGCCTCATAGATTATTGGAATTAAGGGCCCTTCAAAATAAATCTGAACAACAATAATAATGGTTATTGACCACTTTTACACTATATAGTTTTAAAGTTGACTTGTAAGCGTAGAGAATTTTCAAAAATAAAAATGTGAAAAGTCTTTAATAAGAAATCCACAAACTCATTCATTTTTTATTAAATGGAATCTGTCAGCAGGTTATTGCTATTTAATCTGAGGGCTGCATGATGTAGGGGCAGAGACCCGAATTCGATGAATCACTTACTAGACTGCTTAGTGTGTTTTGATAGGATATGTTTAATCTGTTGTTGATTTAAAAGTGATCAGAATATTGAGCGTGTATAATCCCGCCTTCTTTCCTGATTGGCAGCTTCCTGTGTACGTGGTCAGCATGCCGCCAATCAGTGGAGGGAGCAGGGGTACACAGATTGGCCTGACTGGTCTGCACGTGAGACCTAGTTAAGCAGTGATAATTAGCTGTTGATAAAATGTGATTGTATTGAAACTACAGCACACAGCCGACTAAGTGACACATCCCTGGAATAAAGCTGTCTGCCCCTATATCATGCTACTCTATAACAAACACCTGCTGCCAAATTCCCTTTACTAGACCTATTTGTTATTGCTGCTCTGAATTTAGTTATACACTCACCGGCCACTTTATTAGGTACACCATGCTAGTAACGGGTTGGACCCCCTTTTGCCTTCAGAACTGCCTCAATTCTTCGTGGCATAGATTCAACAAGGTGCTGGAAGCATTCCTCAGAGATTTTGGTCCATATTGACATGATGGCATCACACAGTTGCCGCAGATTTGTCGGCTGCACATCCCAAAGATGCTCCATACAAGGCAGGATGGATCCATGCTTTCATGTTGTTTACGCCAAATTCTGACCCTACCATCCGAATGTCGCAGCAGAAATCGAGACTCATCAGACCAAGCAACGTTTTTCCAATCTTCTACTGTCCAATTTCGATGAGCTTGTACAAATTGTAGCCTCAGTTTCCTGTTCTTAGCTGAAAGGAGTGGTACCCGGTGTGGTCTTCTGCTGCTGTAGCCCATCTGCCTCAAAGTTCGACGCACTGTGCGTTCAGAGATGCTCTTAGGCCTACCTTGGTTGTAACGGGTGGCGATTTGAGTCACTGTTGCCTTTCTATCAGCTCGAACCAGTCTGCCCATTCTCCTCTGACCTCTGGCATCAACAAGGCATTTCCGCCCACAGAACTGCCGCTCACTGGATTTTTTTTCTTTTTCGGACCATTCTCTGTAAACCCTAGAGATGGTTGTGCGTGAAAATCCCAGTAGATCAGCAGTTTCTGAAATACTCAGACCAGCCCTTCTGGCACCAACAACCATGCCACGTTCAAAGGCACTCAAATCACCTTTCTTCCCCATACTGATGCTCGGTTTGAACTGCAGGAGATTGTCTTGACCATGTCTACATGCCTAAATGCCGCCATGTGATTGGCTGATTAGAAATTAAGTGTTAACAAGAAGTTGGACAGGTGTACCTAATAAAGTGGCCAGTGAGTGTAGAATATAGTAAGCAGCAGAAGACCGCATGGGAAACACCCTATAGAAGTTTGTAAAAACGCAAACCTGCGTTTCTGTATATTTGACTGACTCAATAGAAGTCAATGGGTGAAAAACACGGCAAAACACACAAAGAATTAACATGTTGCCGATTTAAAAACTGCACAAATCGTGAAAAGAAAAATGCTGATTGTGTGCACAGCACTTCAGGATTCTCATTGATTTTGCTGGCATAAGGATTCCTTAGTGGTTTTGTGCAAATTCCATGTATTAATGGATTAATAATGGATAGGTGTCATAATTGACGCCTCTCCATTATTAATCTGGCTTAATGTCACCTTACAATAGCAAGGTGGCATTAACCCATCATTACCCCATATCCCACCGCTACTCGGGAGTGGGAAGAGAGTGGCCAAGTGCCAGAATAGGTGCATCTTCCAGATGTGCCTTTTCTGGGGTGGCTGGGAGCAGATGTTTGTAGCCAGGGGGGCCAATATTTGCTATTAATATCTGCCGTCAGTCACTGGCTTTACCACTCTGGCGGAGAAAATTGCGCGGGAGCCCACGCCAATTTTTTCCGCGATTAAACCCTTAAATTTAATAGCTACAGCGCCGAAATTTTGCACATACACACTACTAACATTAGTAGTGTGGAATATGCAAAAAAAGGGGATATGACATGGTTTACTGTATGTAAACCATGTCTCATATCATGTCGGGTTTAGGCAGGAGAAATGAAAAACAGGCAATTGAATTACCGGCTTTTCTGCTATATCGCGCTGAAGTAAATATAAAAATATATAGATTTCCCGTTGACTTGCATTGGGTTTCGTATTTCGGCCGATCCCCCGACCCGGACTTTTCAAGAAGATCGGCCGATTTCACTCGACTCGACTTTTGAGAAAGTCGGGTTTCGCGAAACCCGCCTCGACCTCAAAAAAGGAAAAGTCGCTGAATCCTAACCCTAAAACCCTAACCCTAGGGATCCTAACCCTAGCTATTTCTATATATAGTGGGTTTTGTTGATTTTGATGATTGGCAGCTGTCACACACTTCTCAGCATGCGTTTCAAAAATGCAAACGCAGGAAAAAACGCATGTAAACGCGGCAAAACGCCACGTTTTTTTTACCGCATGCGAAAACGCATGCGTCTAAAAAACGCTGCGTTTTGCCGCGTTTACATGTGTTTTTTTCACCACCTGTGTTTGCGTTTTAAAGGCTGCGTTTTTAAACGCAAATGTGAAACTAGGCTAAGTGGTTTTTTTGCATTTGGGCCTCATTCTCTAGATTTTGCACCACTGTTAAATTTGACAGTTTTGTGATTTTTTTTTTTTTTTTTCAAATGAATTGACTTTTGCTGAAAAGTCACAAAAAACATTTAAAGTCAAAATAAAGTGGTATTTGATTTTCACCAAATTCACCATTCTTTTCACCAAAGAGATTGGTGCAGAAAACATCAGCGAATACCACAAGACAAAAAAAAGAAAAATGACTTCAGTAAATCACAAATGATGAATTGGGCCTGATGTGTTTCCAGACTAGTATGCCATCTTTTCACTGTCTCATCCAGTTTCCCCTAAGTTGACAAGTCTTTCATCACGTTCACACGTATTTGGTGAGTTTTTTTACCTCAGTAACCAGGCGTGGGTGATAAATACAGAAGTGGTGACGTGTTTCTATTATACTTTTCTTCTGATTGTTTCACTCCTGGTTTTGGCTTACACATACTGAGGTAAAAACTCTCCAAATACTGCTAGTGTGAATATGGCCTTTCCCTGCAGTGTTCTTGTCATGTGAAATGTATGGTCCCCACCTCTTGTCCCTGTCTCGTGGCAGCATTTCAGAGTGAAACATACATGGCTGCAATGATACAGCCAGTGTCTGATTCATGCTGCCCGTTGCTTTCTCAGCATGAATCTGTTGACGGGTTCTCTTTTAAGGCCGTCTGGTGGAAGTGCGCCCTGAGAATTAGACAGTGTTGCTATGCCCAGTGTGTGGACGCCTGTGCATCAGTTTCCATGAAGATGCATGATTTGCGCCATGCCGTCCCCTGTAATGTGCTTACGAGCTTGCCCTGCTTTTCTTTCCTGGGCATTCTTTGCTGCACATCTTCCTCTGTGTGAACTCTTGCTATTAGAGGCACAGTAGGAGCAAAAGTCTTTGCTAATTTCCCAGCTATAAATGCTCAATTAAAGCGGTGTATCAGCGGGGGTTAGGACAATCAGTGAGCCCTGATGCCGAGTGTTACCGAATTGCTGCTGCTGTTCAAATAGATAATTAGTGTGTCATTTGGAAGCGATTTCCACTGCAGACCAATGACTTATGCTACCTCCATTACTTGGCACTTGGACCACGAAACGCGTGGTAACCCTGAAGCCCATAAATTTGAGTAATACTCTGGTGAGCATGTGCGAACGTCATGTAGATTTGTGTGTTATAAATAGATGTATCTCTCACAGGAGCATGGATTAGAGAGGGAGTCAGTCCATAGAATATACCTCTTCTCTTTTATTCTCCAAAAATAAACGTCCTGTGTGAGGAAGCGATGGCAGGTGAGCTGGGCTGTTCCGTGTGCTTGTCTTTAATAGAAAGGCAGATGCACACAAAGTGAATGTGTAAAGAAGGGTGCCATTGGCAGTTTGGCTCAGTAGCTGGCGGAAGACATCCTTTGTGCGATGTACGCCGGTGAGGAATGGATCTGTTTTGTGCTTTCTGCTTTAACTACATCGTGATGAGCTCTGAATAAACCACTTTTTCAATTTTGCGTTTCCTTCTCCATGATTTATGGTCCCCTGTGCTGGACACATCACACTGGCAGTCAATTAGTGAGCTCTGCTCCCTTCTTAACTCACATTAATTAGGTTAATAATTCAACAATATTCCCTTATGTGCTAGGAATTACCTGCAAGTGATAATCGTATTTGCCTTGTCATTGAATTATTCTGGGAATTTACCTGGAATCCTCCAGTGTGCGCAGAGCTTTCTGTCTGAACCTCTCTAGATGAAGCATCAGCTGATTGTCTCTTCCCAGTTGTGTATGAAAAAGCATTGAGCTTTTGCAATTTGAGAAAACTTCAAAGATGTAACTTCCGACTATTCATTTCTTCTTACGCAACATCAAACAATGTTTTTGTTAATGTAAGTTTAGAAATGCGCCTTGCTACCGCTGCTGCATTCCCAAATAGTTCTCTGATTTGTTTTTTGATCTTATCTCCGTTTCCAAGCCCTGCAAATATGCTTTGTATCGCCAGTCCATATTGTGCTAGATCAGACACGGTGTGTCTCATACATACCGTGGCATTTGGCCTTCCCCATAACCTTTTAGGCTCGTTTCCAACTGGAATTCAGGAAGCCCTTGGGAAAGAAAAGTGATTTGTGCTGCTGTGAGACCTATTAGGTTTGGACAGG
This sequence comes from Ranitomeya variabilis, assembly GCF_051348905.1. NCBI lineage: Eukaryota > Metazoa > Chordata > Amphibia > Anura > Dendrobatidae > Ranitomeya > Ranitomeya variabilis. The sequence continues at coordinate 652,803,236 of NC_135233.1, forward strand.
TTTTAAGTCGAGCGTACATGTTAGAGGGGAGTCGGTGGAAATTGCTGTTGGCCGAACAAGCATTCAACTTGCCCAAGTGTAGGGAATGTAGTCCAAACATTGAGCTTAAGACGTGCCTCTGATTTTTAGAAGCCCTTTCCTTTTCTTGTCGAATTTGTATGAGGACAACAGAAAATGTTGAGTTCCATTGGACCACTGTATTTTTAAAGCTTTTTCTCTTGCCGAAGTAATGTAATATTTCTGTAATGTTTGCCATATGGCACTATGATGGAGGCACACCGTTTCTACACATATTTTGTAATGAGTTGCACGGGCTGCGTGCGTTCCTTCAATCCAGCCTCCTGCAACACGAGGCCCCACAATCCATTACTATATAACGTTCACCATGTGCCACAGATGTACGGCGTAAGTGGCCATTCACCCTGCTGAACTGTCCCGTTGGACGGGAATATGTCAGCAGTTTTATGTTATCTGGTAGCAGTACAGGGTAGTGACAGAGACCCTGATTCCAATGATGTGTCACTTAAGGTACCTTCACACTAAAGGTACCGTCACACTAAACGATATCGCTAGCGATCCGTGACGTTGCAGCGTCCTGGCTAGCGATATCGTTGAGTTTGACACGCAGCAGCGATCAGGATCCTGCTGTGATATCGCTGGTCGTTGATTAAAGTTCAGAACTTTATTTGGTCGTCAGATCGCCGTGTATTATTGTTTGACAGCAAAAGCAACGATACCAGCGATGTTTTACAATGGTAACCAGGGTAAATATCGGGTTACTAAGCGCAGGGCCGCGCTTAGTAACCCAATGTTTACCCTGGTTACCAGTGTAAAATGTAAAAAAACAAACAGTACATACTCACCTTCGCGTCCCCCGCCGTCCGCTTCCTGCACTGACTGTGAGTGCCGGCCCTAATAGCAGAGCGGTGACGTCACCGCTGTGCTGTGCTTTCACTTTACGGCCGGCGCTCAGTCAGTGCAGGAAGCGGACGCCGGGGGACGCGAAGGTGAGTATGTACTGTTTGTTTTTTTACATTTACACTGGTAACCAGGGTAAACATCAGGTTACTAAGCGCAGCCCTGCGCTTAGTAACCCGATATTTACCCTGGTTACCATTGTAAAACATCGCTGGCATCGTTGCTTTTGCTGTCAAACACAACGATACACGGCGATCTGACGACCAAATAAAGTTCTGAACTTTAACCAACGACCAGTGATATCACAGCAGGATCCTGATCGCTGCTGCCTGTCACACTCAACGATATCGCTATCCAGGACGCTGCAACGTCACGGATCGCTAGCGATATCTTTTAGTGTGAAGGTACCTTTAGTTTACTGGGTGTAGCAGTTGTGATTTAATCAGTTTTTCTGTGCTACTGATACAGCAGTGCTGGGAGTGTTGAGCCCTGTGTAGCCCCGTCCACATCACTGATTGACTGCTTCCTGTATACAATGTATATTGATAAAAAGCTGCTAATCTGTGCCGGTGGCATGGTTGGGCTATGAGGCATCTTGTCCTGTAGTGATTTTCTGCTAATAAAACACTAATTGTATTGAAACCGTAAAACACAGCCCAATAAGGAACACATCACAGGAATCGGGCTCGAAGCCCTTGCATCAAGCTGCTCTCGGATTACATGGCAAGAACCTGCTGACCCTTTTAGTAACACTACGCCAGATGTTGGCTTATTTTCCCACCGGCTATTCCTTGTGGATCCCTCCATACACAGAAACTCTGGTCATCCGAGTGTGTTCAGTGGGGAGAGGGGTGTAAGCCGCAGCTAGGGATTTCTAAAGAGGTCTTCTCTCCCATGAGCACAATAGAGCATGGAGGTTGAAATCCAACACTGGGACCACCCCCCAGACATATTGCTGACCTTTCCCAACAAAATCTACTGACTTTCATGAATGTGTGTGGGCAGCTTAGGAATGGTTATGATGGAAAATGGCTTGTGATCAGTTGATGGCTGGCATTGGCATTTGTGAGCCCTAAGTGATGACGTGTATCTGGTGATTTGCATGGTATGTGCTACCCCTCTGATTACTTCTGCATGGGGATGGATGTAGTATTCAGATTCCAAATAGAAGCTGCTGGGAGGAAATGCACTAATGATACTGGACGCTCACTTTGACAAGCTGCATAAGCAAACGTGTACAACAAATGTCTTCTGGCAGATGATTTTGTGGAAGATTACATTGTGACTGTTCACGTTGGGATTCGGCTCCTGGATTTTATTAATCACGAAGTAAAGCTGCCGTAACCCATTCTTTACAGGTTCCGTTAAACGGACTCCAAATACTTGTTACTTCTTAAACAACAAATCGGATTGTCCAGCTATAGTAATGTGATGCCATTATTGGGCTGTGCGCTTCATCTGCTCACAGAGAAAACATGCTAGAGGGGAATACAAATAATGGCCTGCAGTGGGGACTCTCGAGGGATGAGCAGACATTTGTAATAATAAATAAATCAGCATGATTCAAGCTGTAGCGATCAATAGTGACCACACAGCCCAATCACTTTACATCACATAAAGCATGTCTTGTTCAGATCTGAAGGTTGCCTCATCTGAAGTCTGCTAGGGTTATGGATGACAGCGGCTCTCTAGTGGAATCTGCAGGATGAAATTTTACCTGAACAGGTTTTTTCTTCATAAAAATAAACAGGAGGCGGTTTTATATGTCAGATAAAGCTATTAAATCGAATCGTCGCTGCAGGCTTACAAATGCAAGGATGGATAGATCATCAACTGTGCAGCAGTCTGGGGACTGAAACTATCCAAAGATTCCTATAAAGGAGTGAAGGGCATGCTCGCAAGAGCTAGCTATCCAGGGAAAGCTAGGGCTGACCTGAAAGGTAACATTTGTGCTATTGTTCAATGGTCCAACCATCTTTTATAAAACAAGGTAGTGCCAATAGTTACAAGGAGTCACCTATCCAGTGTCTGAGCAGAAATGGAGTGCATCCGTGTGCCAAAATTGTGGGGATCTGGGTTTCCAGAAATAAAACGTAGGATGGTTAATGGAAAGGAGTAAGAGTAGGGTATGTAATCAGCCTGCATAAAAAGGTGTTTTTAAGGCATGATTGAAAAGGTTGGGGATTACTTTGCTTCTCCTGGCTAGTGCATTTTAGTTAACTAGTGCATCACAAAAAAGGATTGGAGGATAATTTCAGATTGTGAGTTTGTAGATCAGATAGAGTTGTAAAAATGGAGAACGAAGAAAATGAAAGTAGGTGCTGCGCTGTGGAGAGCTTTGTGAACTTTTAATAAAACTGGAATCCAGAGTGACTTGTACAAGGTGGAGACATTGGTGTAGTGCTGGCTTGCGTTCCACGTGTCCTTCAAAGTGAGGTCACTTTACAATATGGTCAGTGATGTTTATATGTGATGGTCTCCCATCCAGTTGGATTAGTTCTCACATCCATGCACAAGTCGGCTTTGGGATAATGGAGATGGCTCCTGATTGTCTTGTTATCAAGGGAAAACCAAGAAGTTAAGAAGAATTGTAGTTTGTCACTCGTGCTGATGATCTGTATATATCTAGTTTGTGAGAAGTTCATTAATGCGTCACAGAACACATGGCTTCAGACATGGTTCTAATCTACAATTTAATTATAAAAGTTGTTGACAATATGGTGTGACAAGTGTATAAAAAGTATGGAAGTCTGTTTTTTTAATATGTTTACTACTAATTTTACTTCTAGGAGGAACAAAATCGAGGAAAACCAAACTGGGAGCATCTGAATGAAGACTTGCATGTACTGATCACAGTGGAAGATGCCCAAAACCGAGCAGAAATTAAATTAAGAAGAGCAGTGGAAGAAGTGAAAAAATTGCTGGTTCCAGCAGTAAGTGACTTTATTTTATCCTAACAATACACCTAACTTCTGACTGCAGTGGCACATGGCCTTCACCTTCTATCAGTATGGTTATTGCCCAGGCTGTCCAAGCATGAGCGCGGCCAGTGACCTCATCTGGATGTTTTCAGTCTTCAGTTTTGATTGGATTCTTACAGATGGTTGGTGGATTTGAGCTTACTTCTGCTTGAAATATCTGTCTAAATCACTGACTTGGGTATTGCTTTTAAATCCAATTCACAATACTAGTTAATTTGAATGTTGAAGTGAAGCTCTACACCTTTTAAAGGGTTATTCCCAAAAATGTTGTTATCCACTATCGTAGGATGAGGGATAACTTTCTGATCACTGAAGTCTTACCACTGGGACCCCGGCAGTCCTTAAATTGAGCGAAGGGACCTAGAGAACGGGTCTCTGCAACCTCATCTTGAATGGACCTTAGGTGCAAATGCTATATATTGTCGATGGGACTGGCCTAGACTCCCGCTGTCTTTGTTTTTTTTTTTGTTTTGTTTTGTTTTTTAAATGTATATTCTTATTTTCCGAGCAAATATGTAAATCCTTTTAGCCTGCACAGAGTACTGTAATTGGCACAGGTACCTTTCTGTAGTCTGGGCTCATATACCATGTTCTACCAAATGTATAATGTACACATGTGCAGAGCTACCCTCGGCGTGCAGGATTGGGTTAGAACCTATTAGTCCTCACGGACACTGCTGCTGAAAGGCTACCTATATCTTCATGTAGTGCTTTAGAGACTGCCGTTTCTGCTGTGCGAGTGCCAGAATTCAGGAGCAGGGATGAGGACAGTGAGAGGTGCTCAGTCGAGCTAGTTGGGCAGGGATGGAGTTTGCAGCGTGAATACACTTGGACTCATAAAATCTGGCAGTGTGCATCTGGACTCGTAAACTGCAGTCATTCTGGGTTGGCTCTGCAAAGTGCACCACTCTTATAAGGGCTAGGTGATCTCTAGAATGATGTATACAGGTTGTATTGTTCGATCTGCTGACAAATCCTCTTTAAATATTGCTACAACAAATTGTTAAAGTTGGCATGGCCAAAATGGGAAATCCTGATCTCATAATGGGTCTTCAGTGGAACCACAACCTCAGCAATTTTACAATCCCTGGAAGCTTGTAGGTTTTTTCTCTTGGGTTTATTCTTGTACCGAAAAAGAAAATGATGACATAATGTTCTGGCATTGATGTTTTGTACAATTGTATATAATTTGATAGCCGTCAGTGTATATTGCCTTACTTCGGTGTGCCCATAAACCACACTGCCCTCAAAGTCCCATTGTTCTGGCTCTCCGTTTCTTTTTCTTTGCTGCTCTCATTCATAAGCGGAATCATTGAGTTAAGTAACTGCTGTGTTACCGGAATGGAAAGGTCATTTTACGTGGCTAGCCACTACAAAGCAACTCACAAGTCAGATTTTATTGATTGTCCATTCCGCCTCTGTCTCTGTACCGGTATACCTTCCTGCAGCCTTTTCCAAACTAAACAGCGGTGTGAAGGATGATCGAGAAATTCCAATGGGCCTAAAGCAAGCCGTTAAAGTAATGCTACGTTTTTGAAGCAGCATGTTCAGGTTCAGTGGATATATGTCAGCTAACAGGAGCTTCAGGTGATATTTTTTTCCTGGTGTGGTGTAAAGTGTCTCATGGGCCTCGGGCCTATCAACCAATTCTGTGTAACGTTTATGTAAGCAGTTCTGTCTTCAGAAACTGTACACTTGGCATAATCATTTTCATTGGGATTTCTTTGACTTTTTTTCTGGCCCAATTGGACCGGCTGTCAGGTACATTTGGTTAGTATAGTTCCATATTTGAAGAAATGGATGCATTTTGGGTGAGGAGAAAGTGTTAAATAATTAGGTAAGGGCTGTATAGCCAATGTTTGAGCTTTCCGTCAGGTATGTGCTCACAATGCATATTTTCAACAGAAAGCTTGGAAGTAAGCTACGGTATATGCATGCAGATTCGTATGTCACTCATAGTTGAGTAAAAAAAAAAAAAAAAAATATATATATATATATATATATATATATATATGTATATATATATATATATATATATATATATATATATATATATATATATATATATATATATATATATATAATCATACATGCCTCCTTGTAGTCTGTAACATAATATTGATTTTATTCTTTACTTTTTTTCTTCTAAATTTGGATGAAAGGCTTTGCATTTTAGAAGCAGAAACCCTTCTTTGCCCTTATGGGGAAAGTATGTAGACGTTGCAAATGACACACATTTTCATTCCGACATCTATTCAATCTCACAGGTTCTAATGCTATACTTTGTCCATAAGCCTAAGACGGTGACATCTGCTAAATTGTTTTTTTCTTTTCAGCTTTTCTTTTTCAGAGTGTGAGAAAGAAAGGCAATTTCTTTTTCTATCCCAGCAATATAGACATGACACTGTGGTATTTCACCGATAGTAGAAATGTGAAATTAGAGCTCACACACCTACAGATTAATGTATCAACACAGCGAGATTGAGCCGCTTCTTTGCAGGGCTGAAAGAGTATTCTTTGAGGAGATTTAGGCTGCAAAAATATCATGGATAATAGCATAGTATATACAGTGTCGGGGCTGGAATTTCCTTAACTATTCATGGTCCATGTGTTCTAATCTGGAAAGGATACATTTTGGGGTCATCACATGGTCTTCTAGCGGATGGATTCCGAGGCTACGTATTTCAGTAGTGCCACTTCCTCACCTATGGCGGTGTGTACAATATACAGCAGAGTGAGGGTTTCTAGGATGGTCGTAACCTGATATTTTGGGGGAATGATTGAGCCCCGTCCTCCCCTTCTTGCATTAAGTACAACCCTGCTTTCCTTTGTGCCCTCGTGATCTGCCTTGAGCATGACTTATCTTGATCCCCCTGTCCCTTCCTCTTCTGGTGAAGGGTGATTAGCAGCTGAATGCTTCTCACTTTGCTGTTTACTCTAAGCTGAAGCATATGATTTTGTGTCTAGGCGAGGCGCAGCTAGAGTCGCAGGCTGTAACGTTTGGGCATATTGTGTGCCTGCCAGCAATATGTATACGTGGGTGGGAAAGCATGAGTTTATACTTTGGCATTTTCTGCACTGTTGGACTGTGCTACATTTAGACTCTGATCGGATCACTTTACTGGATTCCATTAAATGTGGTGCGTGATCATATCATTATTCATCAGGAATGTAATTAACTCTTGGGTTTCTTCCATCCTTCCAACTGTATATTTACATAATGCATCTGTTCGTATTTCCCATGAAATCAATATTAGGGAACTTATGAAGAAATCTTTGGATACATTTCTTTAGTCACCTAAGGGTTACAGCAGTAAATACAATAATCCCAGGGATAAAATTGAGTGCTATGCTCTTGTTGGGGCGATAAAGGGCTAACTACGGGGATTGTCCACCTTTAGAGACCATTTTTGGGGGGCTTAAATATATGAAGTTTTTGCTAAAAGCTATTTTTGTAATTGGGTTTCGTTAAAAATGTTGCACGGATTGCCTTCTGTAGGCTTTGTGTTGCAATGTCTATAGAACGATTTAACCCAGAATCTGTCAGTGAGCTTGTTCTGATGGTTTAACAGAAAAGTTTGTAACTCTTTTCTGTCCTTTTTTGAGCTCCTCTGTTTCCTTGTACATATAAACGTGATGTTGCCTGTGGTCATAAGTAAACAAAAAGCCTGTAAATGCAAAACGGGAATGATTTTTATCCCCACATACACATGCATTAAAAAATAATGAAAATTGTCCCCAGAGGTGAACAACCCCTCTGTAAATGTAGATTTTGCTGCAAATATGAAGCCTGATAATAGAGGCAATTTATACCCTGCGGGTACTGTTACTCTGGTTGTTTGCAGTTACCTGCTCTATTCTGTTTCCAATATGTACGTTTCTAGCAGACATTAAGGGTATGTGTCCACGTTCAGGAAACGCTGCGTTTTTGACGCAGCGCTGAGCCGCAGCGTCAAAAACGCAGCGTCCAGATGTTACAGCATAGTACTGAAATCCCGTGTCCACTGTGCATTAAAAGACGCATGCGTTTTTTCAGAACGCAGCATGTTGCTACAATGAGCAAAACACGCAGGAACACCGCAAATGACCTCAGGTGCATTTTTGGTCAGGATTTTACCTGCATAAAATCCTGACCAAAGCCTGAAGCAAACCTGAACGTGGACACATACCCTAACAGATCAAACTGCTGCTGACTGGTGCCAGTTGTGTCCCGAAATGCTGTCCGCCCACCTTACTGAAAGCACTGCTACTGAAAAAATGAACTTTATTCCTCCCGGCAGTTGCTGGCTTTCAGTCATATAGTTGTGCCCAAAGCAGCTACAGTCCCCACTGAAAGCACATGGGCGGCCATAGGCATGCCATGGCACATTGACAGCTCGCTGTGCACAGGGTATGCTTATAGGCGCCACTCACTGTGCGCTGATCGGTAACTGTAGATGCTCCGTGCATGTCTCTATGATGGAAAGCCAGCGGCTCCAGGGAGGAATAAAGTGCATTTTCTCCTGATAGCCACACTTTGAGCAATGCAGATGGATGGACAACATTGGAGCTCTGTTAACCTATGAGTTAACTCTATAAATGCAGAGTAATAACTTTTGGGGACATGACAGGTTCCTTTTTAATATAGCAAAGAAAAAAATAGCTGCTCTCTGAAATGCTAAAAACAATGAATTTAGAAAATTATAGTTGCATTACGGGCATTAAAAATGTGAATACTATAATATGCAAATATGAAATATAGAAAAATGGAACTGCAATGTTGCTACAGAAAAAATGAAGATACTTGGCCAGTTCATGAGCCCAACAGTAGAAATGAGCATACCTGTGACCACACACCTTCTCTGCTGCATGTACAGGCCTGTATGCCTGCTTTACAAGAATTATCACCTTTACAATTTCTCCCTGGGGTTTTGAATAGATTGTAATGGTGGAGGTATTATTTTGGCACACCAGAAGGAGTTCCTTTCCTATGTCACCCACTCTGAGCGCAGCAGGAGCTGTACAGCAATATAGGTCTGTTTGGTAAGGTTCTGGCCCGAGGCCCCGTGTGCCTTTTCTGCCACTAGGAATGTGGGAGGTGGGTGCGGGCTGTCTGGTTTTAAATAAAACAGGATACGTCTGCATTAGTTTTCGGAAGGAAATTAACTGTCTGGTATATTTTGGTGTATAATACATTGGTTGTATTTGTGTACATACAATAAAATTAGATTGCAAAAATGCTACTGTAGCTCATTTGAGGAATTAGAATTTTAGACTTTGTACTTTACAAATATATACTATTTAGTCGTCTTCAGTTGTGAAAGCATTATATTTTCGTTATGCATTTGTCGGTGGAAATGAAGGTTCTGCACTACCACACTTCCGCCCAGAGAATGGGAAATAGCCACTTGGCTGCCGATTTTGTTACTTACAAGACATTATGCAGAAAATGTACAAGATAGACATCGCCCTAACACAGCTGGAACTGGGCTGAGGTGCATCAGTGTCACAGCGGGGAGCACTCTTGATTTATAGGACAACCTGATTTTGACCTTCGCTCATCTGTGTCTTTCCTATGTTTTGCTGTTTTTTTTAAGTATTGTAGTATAGAGAAATCTATGCATGCTGTGCAGATCTATAAATGTCTTCCTTTTCATACACCAAGAAATGATTGGAACACTAACAAAAAACCGTACGCTTGCAGAGGACAGAGTTGTTGATGATTTGCCCTTTATAGAAGACATAGTTATCCATGGACATTATGGTATATTGCAAGATATAGCATACAAATTGGAGTAGTTGGACTCTGAATTAGGTGACAACCAAAACTCTTATGCCATTTTAAATTATGTACATGAGTGTTCTATTTCCGAGATCCTGCCTTCTCATGTTGGACTTCTGCACAGTTGTGATAGTGGCATCTTCAACATGGCGTAGCTGAAATGTGCTACTATCAGATGTTTTATTGCACACGGATATGATCTGAACATGCTCAATCAGCAGCGTTAGTTATTGGAGGACGGATAGAGCGCCCCCTGGAGGGTCATCATTATGGGGGTAATAGCTGCAAATTAGTGCACACTTAAACATGGGTTGTATCAGAAACATGATTAACTTTGTATGCACAGAAAACTGTGTCTACATTATTATTTTGGGAATAATCTGTACCAGTCTGTCATTGTAAATTTGTTTACTGTAAACAATATCTATAATTCTGTATCTAACCCCTTCTAATGTACAGCACCATGGAATTAATAGTGCTATATAAATTAATAATAATAATAATAATAATAATAATTTCACTGCAGATGAAATTTTACAAAATGCCATTCCAAAAAAATGTAATTCCCAATGAATGGATTTGCAGCACATCACAATACCGCAAAGCCCCTAATTGTCATGAAAAGATGTTTGTAACATTCTGAAGCTTTCTAGGACTGTATCCCTTCCCTTTGCAGGTCTTGAACACAAGCTTAGCGTTTTGGTAGTGTTATTGATTTCACCATAGAAACGGATGATATATTTGTAGTAATCAATTACCCATTTGATAACCCTACGTACTGACATACTTTTCAAGTGTTTTTTTTTTTTTCCTAAACTAAAATAGTTTAAAAATTATCCTCCTTAATCATTTGTGATCATGCAGACCATTCTATGCAGATTAGTGTCTCAAACTGGTGATGTTGCTGTCAGAGGTAACTGTGACCAACTACTGTGCCGAATGTTCCATATCTCTTCACTTCCTCTCCAGTATTATTCATGCTAGAGACAAAGGTGGCCAATTTTGACGTGTTTGGTAATTACTGCCAAGATGGCTGTAGGTGCTGGTTCTGCTGCTAGCTGCTCCCACGTTTTTAGCCATGGGCTTCTTTTCATTCTTCATTTCCTTGTCCATTGCCACATTGCCCTTGCAAAAAGGAACTTGGTAAGCAATGCTAGGTAGTTATACATACAGAAAATGAAATGTGGCAGCAGGCTGCAGTATGCGTGTGGCATTTATTGTCAAGTCGCACGTTTAAGGATATGTTCCCATTGTCAGGAATTGCTGCGAGTTTGACGCTCCGTATTTATGCAGTAAATATGTGTGCGCCTGCGGATCACCAGCGGACACTTATATGCGGTTCATCTTTCAGGACTGCAGCACGTCAATTTCTCTTGTGGAGGTGCCAGTCTCCACAACAGAAATTTATCAATAGAATGTGTTGAATGAGGTGAGCACATGCAGATTTACCTGTGTTCAATAGAAGGCAGCGCTTTGGACTCGGCGAACATATGCTGCTAGTTTCGGATTGTGGGCACATAGCCTAAAACAGACATGCATATTTAAAGGTGTACATTTTTACTATTTAACAAAATTCAACCCCTTTCCAAATAATAACCCACAAATAAATGCTTGGTAGATACATGTCTAAAAAGGCAGCACCTACGGAAAGTGCTCTACTGATGTGATGTTGACAGCTGTGAAATTTATATTGTAATATATTTTTTACCCTCCCTCTCCCCACAAGAAATGCAAACATTCTGTACAGTAACCTGACAAGCAAGCACACACTAAATGTATCACTTTTTTTTTTCCTTGTAAAAAATATTGTGCTGCCCTGCTGCTGCTTTCTAGTGCATAAAGACTAAAGAAAAAAAATGAATTGAAATTCAAATACAGCAGGACGGATGCAATCTACAGCATAACACTGATCAATAACACTTGAGTCTGTTACTCCTGCTTCTAGTGCCTTACCCATCTCCATCAAACCCTATTAATTAATTTTCTCAGGCTACTGCCCCAACCTCCTCAGTGCATCAGTTGTATAACGTATTGCTGTCTAAAGTCTTTGGCAAATATGTTACAGCGTTCTCTTTTGTTGAGCTGTGAGCTCTGACATGTTCACCATCCTAAATCGCCTGAAATTGTGGCGTCTTTGCCTGTCTTGGCTTTTGCACATGCTATGATGGTCACTCCTGTTCGGCTGCACTATACCATGTGATGTGATATTTGCAAGGCATTATGGGGCATTAGTTGCAGCCACACCTGGAGTCATGCCATCTTTCTGTAGATGTTGCAGTCTTCTGCACTGTGTAAGATGGAAGCAGACTGTTTTTTGCAATCTGCACAAATTGAATCTCCAATTGTTTGAATTCTCCTGGAAAGGTGAATTTCATAAGTCAACACTAATTCAATTTGCATCGAATCGATTTGTTCATTTCTATTTCTGATTTTATTTGTTTAGTGTTTTCCTGTTGCAATAATAATTTGTGGCTTTCCTTGTATTTGGGAGAAATAATACATGACGTTTTGACAAATGTCTGCATTCTGTATACTTCAGATTATGTCAGGCCAGTTTAGAGATTAAAATCAGTTGCTTGCTTTGTACAAGCCCTACGAATGTGATATTTCCGAACCAGCTATCTCACGACAACAAGGACACAGCTGTCTGACCTGTAGTCTAGAAAAAAAAGCTTCATCTCTGCTCGGTTTTCACTCAGCTATGACTGTTGTGAGAAAGGTTTGCTCACTCGTACATACACTTGACCTTGAAGGTGCTGTATGGTAATGTTGAGGAGACCTGAAAATGTGTCATGGAGGCATCAGCCTAGGTGGTATGCTTTAATTCTGGCACCAAAAATGGATGTATACTTTGGATATTATACCCATCATACAGTACAAGGGTTCCTGTCCTCAGTGGTGTCTAGCTTCACAATCTCCAGCACATGGACACCACCACTAATATGTAGGATCATGGTGTGGTCATCTGCAGTTCTTGGAAACGATACATGATGTTCTGTACAGCTCTACCCTGCACCTTCACTGCTGACATAGTGGATTTGTCTTGCAGGTCAGCAGTGTGTGAGGCAACCCTGTCCATCAGGAAACGAGCAGAAACTAAGCATGAAAATGAGATTTCTAGATGGAATTGATTTTTGACACCATATTTGTTGCTGGCGCTCGGAGTTATTTATAACATTATTCAATTTAACACTGATTAATTCTGGAAGACGCACACATTTTCTATGTTCATCGCGTGTGCTAAAATTCCAACTTCGTGCACATTTATCCATGTCCTCTGGTTTTTAGTGTCACTGATTTACATGGTGCTCACTGTGCTGCCTTATGCATGGAGGAAAATGTAAGACCCAATCACTAGCCCCCTGAGGGCCTTATTGTCAAGAGCGGTCAAGTCAGCTGAAGTGAAATCAACGGCTTCAGGCACTCTAAAATAAAGGGCCTTAGGCAATGAGTTATGAAGCCCAGATCTACTTCTTCCCTGTAGTAAATTGACTTCATTTGCAGGTATTGTGTGGTCCTTATATGATGCACATGGCATTACGACTTCACATCCAGGAATGAAGTCTTATTCTCATCTGGCTTCTGGATGAAGGAAATTTATACTAGTGTTGCAATTCTCTCAGTAAGCGACATCAAATGGGGAAATATACGCTTAATTGTCATGGATTATAAGGAAATGATCATCAAGGAAATCTACAAGATTTTATTCCACTTTTCAGTGAAAGTTTGTCCTTTTTAACAAAAGAATCTACTAGCTGATATAATTACATCAAAATATTTGCTTTGTAATTGAATGCAACCTACTGTCCCCTATAGAGATGAAAATATGTAATTTGTGGGGAATATTCAGCAAATTTACATTTCAACAGATTCTCTTATCTCTAGTCTCTTGTTATTGGTTTGTACAGGCTAGAATAGGGTGTACTGTTTAACCCCCGTAATGGTTGCCATATCATCTAGAAATGTTTCTCTGAATTGTAATGGCTTTTTTTATGAGCTATATCTTTTAAATGTGTGTTTTTTCCTGCTTGTCTATCGTTGAATTTAATTTTTTACATGTGTGCCACTTATTTTAGAGAATTTTTGAGTTGTTTAAGGGTGCCTGTGATGAGCAGCGCGGAGGACACACGGCTGTACTGAGCAGTGCAGCTGTCCATCCAGCTCTGAAACCCTGGAAGCAGCTTACATTTGTCTCTGACCCTCTCTCACTTGGTTTTTGCCATCTCCTCTATAAATAGAGATGAGATGAAGAGAAGATATCATCAGATGACTCGGTGAATAAAATATTCTATCTTAATCTTTGCACATCTCAAGATGAATTTAAGTGAATTCAGAGTAAATTATTAATGTAGGAGGTAGGGAGGAGAACTGGCTGAGAAAGGGGACTTCTGGCTAATATATTTTGCAAAGTTTATTTCTTTTTGAATACTATTGGTTTGTAAGAACAGTGGCCATTTAAGCATTACCATAAAACTCTCTTGTACTTAGATTTGAAATTGGCCACCACCACAGTTCATCTGAATTGTGAACATAATTATAATGCCTTTCAGACTACATTACATTTTGGCCTGCCCAGTTAATCTCTTGTATATTTCTGAACCTTCCATAAATGTATTTCCCCTATAATTCTCCTAGTGTGTGTCTGTGGCACCTATTTCTTTTTCGTAAACTATCCTGATGCATGTAAGCATGCTTGTCCCTTTTTAGAATACTACTCACGGGTTTGCACCATGTTTTGAGATGGATTTATGTTGCGGCATCTCTTGTGAGGCGTTAAATACATACTGTTGCCGAAGCTATTAGTTTGTACAAATACTTACCTACCCAGTCACTGTTTGAGTTTTGGAACTACTTTAAAATACAATACTATGCAAATAAGCTAAAACTTTGAGGATTTGTGAAGAAGGGAACATTGAATCTTTTTTTAGATGATTGTAATCTCACCAAGTTCAATAATTATTTTACGCACTGTCTTGCAAATGCCTATGGCATTCGTCCTAATCCAGTCAATCATAAGCAGGAGACTATAATATGCATTTGGAATTCCACTTGCTATAATCCATTCCAAGTGTCGTAATGAAAAACAGTGCTGTATAAGAACAGCATCTGGGCATAAGAAAACGGAAGCGAAGCTAGCTCCAATCTGGATTTCCAAATATACATATACTCTCCTCAACATTGATATTGCAACACCACGAAGGGAAAGTCATGGAATTATAGCAATCACAGGATCAATAGACATGTTAATGGTATGCATATGATGAAAATGGAAATAACATCATTTTGAAAAACATCTTGATTATTCAGGACTGAGTATGAGCACCAAGCACTTGCACTTTCATTCTTTCGCATGCAATGAATGAGGTTATTAATGGTTGGTTGAGGAATGTTCTTCCACGCTGAATGCACTCGGGCACAAACAATCATCAAGATCTGCTGCAGGCATCTCCATTTGCACTTGCCAACAAACGATGTCCCAAATATGCTCAATAGGAGACAAGTCCAGACATGCTTCAGGCCATGGTAGCAATTTTAGGGCCTACAGTCTGCTCCTTGGACACTTAGAAGATATGGCTCTACGACTGGTTCCATGACCATATCAATGTAACGTTATGCTATTAGTGTATCTGGAATTAGTGTATCTAGCGGAGTCTGGCTACTGTACATTATGGCACCCCACACCATAATCTGTTTGACATTCCCTTGTAAAGGCTTCTTCATGGCGTTTCCAATGTGGTCTGTATGTGGAAACCCAGAGGCTGGAGTAGAGGTATTTACACTTAAGTAATGAGTCTTGCTTTTGTGTTAGACACAGTGATAGCTGGCGATTGGTCTGGAGATTAAATAATGCCAGTCTGCATGTTTGTGCTACTGTGAGCATCCATCATAACCTGAACTTGCTATCATGACCTGCAGCACCTTCGAATTGCTCGATGAAGGACGACATTGCAAGGGAGTTGTCAGCTGCAGATTTTGATGACTTGCATACTCAAGTGTGTTCAGCATGGCAGTACGTTCCACAGACAACCATTAATCTCCTCAGGGATAGTATGCCAGGGCATGAAAGGGCATGTATTTCTGCGTTTCACACTCATACTCAGCACTTTATAACTCTATTTAAACATTTTGTTAATTTTATTCTAATTAGGAAACTGTTAACATGTTTATTAATCCTGTGATTATCATAATTCTACAAGTTTTCCTTCTTGCTGTTGCAACTTCAATGTTGAGAATTGTGTATTCAGTACACAGAACTGTTACAGCCCCCTGAGGAAGCCCATGCGAAACGCACGTTGGGACTGCATTGCTCAGGCCACAGCAGTGGAGATTATGGGTAAGGACACTAGCAGATACCTCTAACGTTGTGACTTTATTCTTAAATGATATATACTTAACTATTGGATAAATGTCATTTTGACTGGCTTAGCTGCCTTTTGGACCAGTAGCACTTTATATTTGGGTATAATTCTTATGAAACTGGCACTTTAAAGATAGTATGAATTTATTATATTTGGCATTTTTTAGCGGCTGCGCCATGAAATGTGACAGTGACATTTATTAATTATAGATTCTTTGTTTTTGTGTCCTCCCAACCACATTTATGCTGTCCCTGGGTATTATACCTGTGAAGTCAGCTTTTCCACCCTGTCGATATTTGATTATCTTTGTTGTTCTTTGCGTATAATTTACCTGTATTTGTTAAATAAATTATTTGGATTTTATTCAGGACTTTTTGTACTCTTTTTGGTTCTCTTGTGTGCTATAGTTAGTACACAGAACTGTGTGGCATTTCTTCCACATGTACCTAAAAGTTTTTCAAAATACAAATGTTTTCAGAAATTGAAGTAGTAATAGTTTAATTGATAAAAATAAAGTGAGCAAAAGAGAAATCTGTATCAAATGAATACTTTGTCCACAGAGAAGAAAAAAATGTATACCCGCACTGCTGCCTACGCGATCACCTATCTGCGTGCTGTGAAATGCTGTACCAGTGCCTTTACCTCCTACTCAATTGCATGGGCACTAGGGGTGCGTAACCAAAAAAGTGCATGACATCCAAAAAAGAAAAAAAGTAGTTAGCAATCACCAAGCCCGTTGCTGTAAAAGTCTTTATTAGGACATGGACAGGGAGAACATGATGTCTATAGGATGACAGCTGTTTCGCGCTACATTCGCTTCCACAGATCCCGATCTTACAGCAACGGGCTTGGTGAGTGCTAACTACTTTTTTTTCTTTTTTGGGTATCAAATGAATACTTAGTGTGACAGCCCTTTGCCCTCAAACAGCATCACACATTGCACACATTTTTTTAAAGGAAATTGTTCAAAACATCTTGGAGAGCGAACCACAGATCGTCTTAGGACATAGCTTGCACAAATCCTTCTGTCTCCATGAAATCCCAAACACACAGTAATATGGAGATGTCTGTGTTAAGGCCTACATCTACGACTTTTTTTTCTTCTGCTGGAGATAGATCATAATTACATGGGCTGTAACTTTGGGGTCATTGTCCGGCTGCAAAATCAATTTGGATCTTATCAGACATCTCCATGATGGTACTGCATGATGGATAACTAACTTCCTGTATTTCTTAGGATTAAGGACAGCAAGAAAGGTGCAACTTTGAATACCATAGACACAGTGGTCAGCTAAGGCTATGTTTCCTAGTGGCGTATTGGCAGCTCTTTGAACGCAGCAGATCCACGCTCTGTTCAAAGTGCTGACGGCTTTTGTACGCGCGGTGATTCCGCATGTGTTCATTGCGAAATCACCACATCCTATACATAGACCGGTGCTATTTATCTTGCGGAGATGCACAGATAGACATGCTGCGGTCTATAAAGACGCGCCACATGTGCGTAAACGTAGGTCTGCAACCTGCGTTTTTGTACGCATAGTGGATATGGGATTTCATAAAATCCCATCCACTATGCTGTAACATCTGGATGCTGCAGATTGGATGCTGAAGTTGTAGGCAGCGTCCAGTCCGCAGCAAATATGCCACGTGGAAACATACCCTAAGGAAACAGTGCAGCAGAGGAAAAACCCATTATGCTTAACTTCCGTTCAAAATAGAAAGATTTCTGAAAGTGCCGTCAGCTCAGAACTTGCTGTAACGAGTGTGACCCAGTTTCACCAATATGCTGATTGGAGAAGTCTGGCCAAAAGTTCTCGTCATGGCAGGATTGCAGGCAAAAAACATACCTTTGATAGGGAGACAAGGCTAAGCTACTCACCTATGTATGAAAACATGGCAACTGGGGTGCAGAAAGATGGCAGCAGGTCTCCTGGACTGTTAGTCAAGATTTGAAATATTTGCCTGTAAGAAAAAGGCAGTTTGTTTGAAATGCTGGAGAGCAGTAGAATGAGTGTCAGCAGGTAACAGTGAAGCATGGTGGAAGATTTTTGCAAGTGTGGGGCTGTATTTCAGCAAATGGAGTTGGAATTTGGTCAAGATTAATGGTGTACTCAATGCTGAGAAAGAGGTAGATACTTCAAATTTATTCTGCAGCAGATCAATGACCCCAAAAATACAGCCAGTGTCATTAAGAACGGGCTTCAGTGTAATGAGGAACAAGGAGTCCTTATGGCTGCATAGAGCCCTGATTTCAACATCAACCTTGTCTAGGGTTGCACGCGTAGGTCTATAAGCCTGTATGCCCATATTAATAGTATAGATATGTCAAATGTGGTGACAGCATTCTTTGCAGCATTTTTTCCACACCTGCCTAAAACTATTGCACAGTACTGTATGTGTGTGTGTGTATACATACAGACTTCATTTTATTTTTATTTTTTAATGAATAATTGTAGACTTTTTGTGTTACAATTGTTAACTGTTAAGGCCCCGTCTCACATAGCGAGATCGCTAGCGAGATCGCTGCTGAGTCACAAGTTTTGTGACGCAACAGCGACCTCAGTAGCGATCTCGCTATGTGTTACACGTACCAGCGATCAGGCCCCTGCTGTGAGATCGCTGGTCGTGTCGGAATGGCCTGGACCTTTTTTTGGTCGTTGAGGTCCCGCTGACATCGCTGAATCGGTGTGTGTGACACCGATCCAGCGATGTCTTCACTGGTAACCAGGGTAAACATCGGGTTACTAAGCGCAGGGCCGCGCTTAGTAACCCGATGTTTACCGTGGTTACCAGCGTAAATGTAAAAAAAAAAAAACCGTACATACTCACTATCTGATGTCCGTCAGGTCCCTTGCCGTCTGCTTCCTGCTCTGAGTGCCGCCGTAAAGTGAGAGCACAGCACAGCAGTGACGTCACCGCTGCGCTCTGCTCTCACTGTACGGCGGCTCAGTCAGAGCAGGAAGCAGACGGCAAGGGACCTGACGGACATCAGATGGTGAGTATGTACTGTTTGTTTTTTTTTGGTAACCAGGGTAAAAACATCGGGTTACTAAGCGCGGCCCTGCGCTTAGTAACCCGATGTTTACCCTGGTTACCCAGGTGCTGCAGGGGGACTTCGGCATCGTTGAAGACAGTTTCAACGATGCCGAAGTCGTTCCCCTGATCGTTGGTCGCTGGAGAGAGCTGTCTGTGTGACAGCTCCCCAGCGACCACACAGCGACTTACCAACGATCACGGCCAGGTCGTATCGCTGGTCGTGATCGTTGGTAAATCGCTATGTGAGACGGGGCCTTTAATAACATTGGCTCCGTTTTTGAGCCAGGCAGTAAGATACCAGCTGGGGGTAGCTTTACTTTCCGAATGATAAACATAGCCTGCCGATTTTTAGTCTGTTCTTCTCTGTTGATATGTTACTTTGTCCACATATAGTAACTAAGGTAGTTTGTCTCATTTTGCTTGGTAAAACATTGTGGTCTGTCTTTAATTTAAACTTGTGTTTAATCAGCAGGTTTAATGTCGAAAGGCTCATAAAGTAGATTGATGTCTAATTGTCAGCTAAATTACAAGGTAAAATGAAACTATGAAATAGTCTATGGAAAGCAATAGGCTAGACCAGCTACAAGACACATACTAAATGTTTGAAAGTGTTGTGTGCAAATGGATGTAGATTTTACCTTTTAGACTATGTTCACGCAAAGCATTTTTACAATGTTTTTTTTTTTTCTGCAGCCAAAATCTGCTCTCTTGGCAGTAAAAATGCTGCATTCATAACACAGGTTTTGCTGTTTTTTGGGGGGTGTTTTTTTGTGTTTTTTTGCAGATTTTACATATTCAAATGGTGAATTGGGTAACTATGACACTAAAATTTCAGACATTTCTGCCGCTAAACATGGCAATATGTGGCTGTACAGTATTGCTTAGCCAAGCGAGGAGACTATGAACGAAAGAAGCGTTGTTTATGGAGTACAATTTATCATAGAATAATTTGAGGACTCCATTTATAGAGCCCTCTAAGTGCCAGAAGAACAGAATCCCCCCCTCCAGTGACCCCATTTTGGCAGTTACACCCTTTTGAGAATTTATCTACAGCTGTAGTGACAATTTAATTTTGACTCGATGGGTGTTTGACAAACAAGCAGCAGTGAATGTTGCGTAATGAAAATTGCAAATCTGCCACTGAGGTGCCCTTACATTGTAGTGCCCATACATTGTGCCCTGCTTGTGCTTCTGGAGACATGGACCCCGTATATTAAGCTGGCTCTCATAACTACAGAAATGCCAAACATTTGGATGCTAAATGTGTTTAAGGCATACTGCGGGGCTCAGTAGGGAGGGGGGACATTTGGATTTAAGTGCAGAGTTTGCTTTTGGGGCTAAGGAGCCATTGTACTTTTCGAGAACCTGTGTTACCAGTAACGTGAAAGCCCCCTATATTTCCATTGGCAGATGACAGACCTGAGTAGGGGCTTGCTTTTTTGTAGATGGAGTTGAAGCTTTTATTGGGAACTTTGTACATAACATTTTGTAACATTTATCCTGTGCTCTACGCTGAGCACTTACATCGGCGTTTCCATCTAAATCTCCAAATCATGTGATTCAGATGAAGCCCCCTGGGATCCATTCACTGTAATGAGGCAGCAGAGTTACTCTGGACTCCGTCTGGCCTCTGTTCAGCAGTGTCTGTCTTTAGAGGTGCAGAAAACTGTGGTTTAAAACGATGGACGCAGCCTGATCACCGGTGTCCACAGTGTCTCAATCTACCTCATTATAGGGAATATTTCACCGCAGTTTCTGTCTGAATCACGTATTTCAGAGATCTGCACAGGAAAGATGTAAGCCAGGCCTTACTGCGATCTTTCTGAGGCAGAATGAACAAATCAGTAGTAGGTCATGAATTTGTTTTATTTATTTTTCTTATGATGTTCCTTATATAAAGTGATTAGACATCTCTATTCTTTAAGTCTCTGTGATTACAAAGATACCAGACTTATACTGTTTTTTTTATACAAAAGTTTTTGCATTGCCATATTTTGAGAGCTATAGTTTTTCTGTATTTCTGTTGTCATGTGAGGGCTTGTTTTTTCTGGGACAAGTAGACATTTTATTGGTACCATTTATGGACACAACCGTTTTGCTTTCTTTCTATTCCGATTTTCAGAGGGCCTAAAAGAACAAAAACTAGCAATTGAGGAATTTTTTTTATGTACCATTCACAGTGTGGTAAAAGTGATAAGATAACTTTATTGTTCGGGTCACTGTGATTACAACGTTACCACATTTATATAATTTTTTTCATGTTTTGCCACTTTTTCAATACAAACAATTTTATAAAACAATTGTTTGCTATGTTTTGAGAGCTATAGTATATTTATTTTTCCGCTGATGGCGCTGTATGGCGGCTTGTCGTGTTTTTTTCAGGACACGATGGCATTTTCAGTGATACTATTTTTATTTACAATTGGCGTTTCTTTTTCAGCGATATGAAAAAGCATCATGTTTGGCTAAGCTTATTGTTACATTTTTACGGTGTTCACGGAAGGGGGTTAACTAGTGTGATCGTTTTATATGCCAGATCGCCTATACCACATATGTGCACTTTGTTTATTTTTGTATACATAGAAAAATATACCGTATATAATTTTTTTTTACAAACTTTCCCTGCCCTGATCGATGAGCTACTCTGAAATGCTTTAGCATTGCAGTCTAAGGGGTAACGTTTCTCCTTTTGGAGAGTGACACACCAGCGAGGGCCAACAGCCCGAACCACCGTGTCTGCGAATTGATACTGATTTGGCTCTTATCCAAAGTCATATTGCACGACTCGTTAAAGGGTTGATTGTGACTTCTAGGATGGCTACTTCCAACAGGTGGCGCTATAGAGTTCAAGTCCTCTTTTTCTCTGAAGAGGCAATTTGCATATTAGCATTGCAGGGCATTACATAAGGAAATCGCACACAATGAGCAGGCGTGTCAGCTCCTGCTCTGAAAAGGAGCTTACAGACCACCGTACCTGGGTGACCCTATGGCTGTTTCGTCCCGGAGTCACTGTGGAGACATGCGGCACAATGCGCTCGCAATCTAGTGCCGATCGAAGCAGAGGGGGAGCTCCCTCTTTCTGTTTCTCTATCGACAGCAGCATCAGAGGGGTTAAACGCCTGCACCGATGGTGGATGTTGCTGCAGGGTGTCAGCTCTCATATAGTGCTTACACCCGCATTTTATCACGCCGGTGCTCTGTTAGCCCGCACATCGACATGCTGTGCTTGTACGGCGGGTTGTGGGACTGCGCCTTCAGGTCATCTTTTCCAAATTAGCTTTCACATTTCAAAGTACGGTAATAAATTTAGCGCATTTCAATATATATATACATTTTTCTTTTTGTTAAACGCATTTATGTAACAGTTGAATTGTTATATACTAGTCCTGCCACTGGACGTGGCAATCGCCATAATTGAGACTTGCAATTCTTATAACTAATATTCTATGAGAACTTGAAGATCCCCTCTTTAGTACAGTAGTAAGTTGATGGCATGTTGTGTAACATTGTGTCCCATTATGCTTAGACCTGTATCGTTTACTTGGAAGGGTAAAGTAATGGTTTGAGGATATTGCTTATATGGTTTCTGGGATAAACTTTTGTTAAATCTTTTTTTTTTTTTTGTATTTTTTTTTTTTTTTTTTACGAATTAACAATTTTAAATTTGACTACTAAGATGTTCCTCTAAATTATACACACAGACTGGATGATTTTCTTCACAATTTGTTTAATTTCTTAATTATCTGCATTAATGATAATAAGAATGTAGGAGTTTTTTGTGCAGGAAGGTGTTGCCTCCGTTTTGCTTCATGCACATTTTAATCTGAAGGCCCAATCTGTCTGGGGACTAAGAGTACAGTAATTAGCAATCTCTCCTGACTGTCAGAGCAGAATTGTCATTATGATGGTTTAGCCGTAGGATGAAAGCCTTGCTTTAGACCTGCCCGTCTGCCACACTAAATGAGTTACCAAGGGAATTTCACCACCTAAGAGGCGTTTCTTGATAGCAGTTTGGTGAGTTTAAATAAACCCATAAATTACTGGTTTGAAAGGTAAGATTCCCTCTTCGCATGGCGTAGACTGAGCAGCCGGGAAGCTGCTTACGGTCCTGATGAGGAGTTAATCCATGCCCCCTCGCTGGCGATCAGCTTATTAAGGCTAAATACAGTACAGTAAGCACATTTCATCAGACAGTTTGCATGAACTCACCAGAGTAAAAGAAAATGAAATGAGTGCATGGTTCCAAGCACAGATTGGATACCCTTTTGGTAGATTAGATCTGGTTTTGAGTAATCCTGCTAAACATCACTAACTTGTATTGTATCAGTATACATTATGCTGGTATTGATTTTTAACTCGTGTGTATGCAACGTTCTGCTCCACAGAGCACTATTTTAGGCTCATAACGTAACTTTGAATAAAACAAGGATCCAAGAGGTTGGGTGCTTCCGGACGTGGGTTCTGTTAGGTCAGTAATGCCGTCTCAATTGAAACATACGTAGGTTCCTGAGGAGTCGAAGCACTGACCTGCTGACTCATTTGTCGGCTCGGATGCTGATGAAATGTGAGAAAATGGACTCTGTGCTCTCACAAATGCCTAAAGTGATGAACATCACTTATGCTTGTTTAACCTTCACTTGTTCTCAAGGAGTGTGATGTAGCGATCAGCAACAATACTCCGGTGCTTTCTACACGGCAATCATCATGTTTCCCCAATATCCTAAAACCTGCTCATGTTCACAGATGGCATGCAGCAGCTCATTCCGATGTTATCATTACTGTGATCACAAATCTTTTCACATAAGATGCTGCTTTGTGACCTGTCTCGTGATCTCTTGTCCATATACTGCTCCAGGACGTTGCACCACTGTGCTCATCACATCCATGTGGTCAGCAGGGATTAGTACTCCATCACTTCACATTACAGTACTTCTCTACCTTCTAGGCTGAAACTTTGAAGGCAGTATTGCATTTTTCAAACTACAAGACACACCCAAGGTTTAGCCAGCAGACTGTAGACTGTAGATAGCAGAATGAGGAGGCTTTGTAAAAAAATGGCTGCAATTCCTAAACGTTTCACAGGATCGTTTTGTTCAACCCCTTTAATTAAACCTTAGTCTACACTTCAATTGAATCTCAGTTGTTGGTATGTGGTGTGTTTTTAGTGTGTTTTTTTTTTTTTTTTTTTTTTTTTTTTTTTAATTATTATTGCAAACTATGGCAAAGTATTTATAAAGGGTTTTCTGCTTTCACCAACTATTAAAGCATTGCAATGCCTATTAGGTATAAACAACCTAATTTACCCTCCATTAAAATTCTGCTTCTTTCACGTCCTATCACATGTGATCTCCTGCTTCTTCTTGCTAGTCTAGGCAAAGCACAGAGATTTCCAGTCTGTGCTTGGAGTACAATGCAGCCTTCCAGAAAAGCACAGCCCTTCGTGCAGGGGGCGGGGCTCAGCCATGTGCTCTGGATAATGTCATGGGGGTGTGGCCATCATCCTGTGGCTGTGAGTGGCTGGGTATGTGTACAGGGAGGAGGGGCATCAGAGGCAGTGCTGGCTCCACAGAGAATAGTAATGTAACCAGCTACTTCCTGTAGAGCATGTTGCTGGCTCTTCAGACTACTAGATTCCATTAGAATAAATCCGTTTGTGATTCACTGCCCCCATTCAGTACCCTGACCCAGTGTGGTGTCAGCACCTGTAACATAACCTTTCCAGGACATTGCATAGTAAGTGAAGTGATGGGAATGTTAGCGAGAAACTGTAGAGTGGGCAACATTGAGGGGTTGTGTGTGAGCTCCAGATACAGCTCTGCCTCCTGGGAAAAACCTTTTTTAACCACGTTGATTTTTTTTTTTTTAATTCATGGCAAGGATTTATTGGCTTTCTCTACTCTCAGAATTTTTCACACAGGATCTACACTGGAGATGCTTAGTAGATACGATGGAAATGTCTGTATGTGTATAGACAGTTATGGCTGTTCGGAGTCACACTGAAATGTATCTACGTAACACTTGCTCACACTTTAAGGGGAAGAAAAGGACCATTCAAGTCAATATTTTCTATTCTTTTTAGAGGTCTAATATTTAGTAACAGATTTGACATTTTGTTTAACATTTTAGCATTTTTCAGTTCTGTGTGTTTTTCTTTTGGAAATGCAGCGTTCTCTTCCCCAGTTCCTGTTCACTGTCATTCACAATTTCTGAGAGGTTGGAGCATGTGGGAACAGCTGGTGGAAAAGATTCCATTAAAATGTGATAAAGCTCAGTGGTAAGCGGGCAGCTGTAATGGAAGGGGTGAGCGAAGCCCAACAACTGAAGCCACAAGGAGCTGCCCATAGTAGTAGCCTCCTGTAATGTCCTATCTTATCTTTAGCTTAAAAGCCATTCACTTCCTGGCAGGTGTCGCTGATGATAGAAGCTGCTGGAGAAACAATAAATTAGAAAATATGTGCAACAGAAAAGGAAATTCTACAATGCAAATTGATCTGTTTGATCTTAATAAGAGTTTAATTTCCATCTCTCCTGGATGGTGCAGTGTGTTTTAGAGTTAAGCGGACATATTGTTGTAGTGTTCATTCAGATCTTTGCTCTGGATGTGTTTACAGAAGAGGATGCAGTTCCCACAGCTCACAGAGGAAGTGAGATTCCTTATTCTCTGTCCACTTGACTTAGTTTTTTTTTTTTTTTGCCATACTGACAAATTTCCTGTCAGCCTTAGTAAAGCAGCATTATTTTCTTCTGAGCTTTAAATACTGTTGTAAGCACACTCTTCCTTGTAGAATTAGTCTGCTGTGACCTATTACTTACAGTAGTGTAGGCTACATACCTCCTTGTGACCTGTCACCTACAGTAACTTTACTTTACTGCCTCGGCACATCTGTTCTAAAATCTTTTACAAACACTATTGAACTGCTGTGACCATTGGAGTTTGGAATATAAGGATCATTTCCTAACCATAGATGCCCTTGCCAGTGAGGGTACTACGTGGTCGAATATCTCCTAGAAACAAACGTTCATAGAGATTGGCATCGGCACTGACATATGTATTTTAAGATGCTGTCATCCCTATTGTCCCCTTAATGCCTGGATTGTGCCTAGCCGAAGGCAAGACTACCCTTTGTTTCTTTTTAAGGCACATGTGTTTTCTCTGGTCTTCAGTGTGATAAAACAACCTATTAATACTTACCATGCAAGCCATTTTATCTTGACTTATCCTGCAGTGACCACGTACCAGCACGTGTGAAGTCAGTCACTAGCCTTAGCAGGGATGCCTGCATGCATGACCCATGATTGCTGGGGCCAGTGATTGGTTGCAGAGGTATTTTGTGCATGTCATCACTGCAGGTCAAGTCAGCAATGATCAGAATAATACTATCCAATAACTGGGACTGGTCCATGTTAGTTAATGTCATATTTTTAAAACCTTATCCTTGTCATGGCATTCTGATTTCATTTGTTCCCTACTATGGATGTGATGTATATTAGGAAGATGATGATAAAGAAATGCAAGAATATATTGTTTAGAAGTGATTGCATGCCTCTGTGGTTATTGCTTGACTTCCTTTGATACATTATCAGTACTTTAATTGCTTTTCAGTGTTGACTTAAAAATGTCATCTTTCCAAATAGACACGTTCAGACTTTTGCTTGCCCCCTAAGCACTAATCTTTCAAACCGCATATCTGTTCACACATTTTAAATGGCAATGATTATCTCCAGTGACCTCCGTGCCTGTACCCTTGCTGCTTAAAAATGCTCCATTTAAATCCATTCTTTTAAATATCAGTGGCCTGTTTTCTGTTTGCTTCTACCTTTTTGTTGTTTTTTGTTCAGACTCTTTGTGTTGACTTTGGGGTAAGTGTTGTAGGAATTCTCTTAAGGGTAGCAAAGAGGTGGGGAATACAGTTTATATAGGGAAGAGTATATAAAATTACCAGACTGGGGGTGTTTTGGTACAAAATCCCAATATAAGTTTGTCTATATGCATCAATTTTATGATTATAATCTATTTCTTATGGTGATCTATACATTATATAATGAGCTTGCCACGTATTGACTTTGTCTGGTGAAATATGAGTATTCTACACGGGAGCCAATGGGAGGAGGCGCAGGTGCATGGGAGAACCAGTCAGAACCAGTGATGAGACAGAAGGTGTGTCCCAGACTACCTTTTACACCTGTAGACACTGTAGCTAACCTGTAGTCACCGATTGCAGCTCTGCCTAAGGCCTGGTGCAGACGGCTGTATTTCACGGTCTATATACGGAGCTCAATGCAAAGACTGAAACTGGATCTCCTGATTTGAATGCAGTTGTAAATTTGGGTCAGGAGATCCTTTGTTTCATTGTGGTTCATATGCAGACTATCAAATATGGATTCTGAGTCTACTGTAAGGCTTGTCTACCCATTTCACTTTTTCAGCTCATTTTTGCTGAGGAATAAAAGTGTTTTACTGTACCGGCAAAATTAAATACTGTAGATATTCTGAAGTCCAATGCTCGTGTATTTTGTCCTTGTAGATTTGCAGAAGTTGCATATCTGCAGCATGTCAATTCTTTCAGCGTTTTTGCATCATTTTCAAATGAATGTCTCCAAATTAAAGAGGTTGTCCACTACTTTTACATTGACCTATCCTTAGGATAGGTTATCAATGTCTGATCTGCCGGAGTCCTACACCCGGCCCCCTTACCGATCAGCTGTTTTCGGAAATACTCACATGTGCAGCGTGCCATCTTCCGGTAGCAGCTGCCATAGGGTCCTATACTTCCGCCTCCTATTGATTTGAATAGGAAGTAGATGTGTAGTACCCTCACACGGCCACGATCAAAAGATGGCACGCTGCAGATGTGAGTATTGTCAGTTGGCACTGATAACAGCTGATCGGGGGGTGCCAGGTGTCAGAATCCGGCAGATCAGGCATTGATGACCTTTCCTAAGGATAGGTCATCAATGAAAAAGTAGTTGATAACCGCTTTAACGGATTTCCCGTGGCTAAAAAAAGTTGATGGGCACTAGACACCTGGGAAGCTTAAGGCTTTCTTATTAGAAGGGTAATTACGATGAGCTCTTTTATATCAAATTGTTGCATGGCTTTTAAATGCGTGAAATGTCATCTCTGTACACAGCATATACTGTTCCAGAGCTGTAAAGTTGATGCCGGAGTAGATTGTTTGCAGAGTTTTCGGTAGCCGGTCACATGTCCTGCAGTCTCTTTCAAAGACCTCTTAGTGAAAGGCGCTTTGTTTTCCGTCTCAGCCGAGCAGCCCCATGCTCCACACTACAGTACTTCTCAGTGCTATGAAAACTAACCACTGGCTGGAGAGAAGGGGCCTAAGAGAGCGCACAGTAAACAGTAGAGCTTTCTCCCAGGCAACGCCATGGCTCCGGCTTCTAAATAGGTCATGTGATTGACACATTTGTCCCCATAGAGGGCTCTTTCAATTCATTGCAATCTTTGAAGAATGAGTGTAGGTCTGAGCTGGCTGTAAAACAAGCTGTGACTGGCTCTCCTAAACAGTTACATTGTAACTGCTCTCTGGCCACGTTTGTGTAAATGTATCCTTGGAAGAGTGATTCTACAGTTATATAATGTGTGTTTAATGTGAGGAACCTAGAATATGTGGGGAAATATAAATAAATGACTCCTTTTTAATAAGTAATTAGTCTTTTGGTCAACAAAATATTTTGCACTTAAAAAAAAAATAGAACATAAAAGCAACTTATTTGCTCATTTGAAGCCAGATAAAATCAGAATGAGTTTTCCTCCCTCATATTTACTATTAAGAAACTTGATATATTTTAATTCCAAGTGGTGGAGACATGTTTAGGCCCTTAACGACCGCCGATATGCCTTTTAACGGCCGCAGTTAAGGGTACTTATTCCTCAGCACCGCTTTTTAACAGCGCTGAGAAGTAAGATTATAGCGTCCCCCAGCTTTGGAAATTCTCCAGGGTCTTGGCTACCGAGGGGCACATGAGACCCCGGATAACATGATTTGGGTTGGTTTTTACTGTCCCCAGTGTTGCAATCACTGTTATTCACAGATTAATGGCGACTGCAAAAAGAAATAAAAAGTCAAATTTCCTATTTATTTCTCTCTCCTATGATATCATCTAGCACATCAGAGGAGAGAGAAATGGAGTGCCCCGAGCCTTGCCCCTGGTACCTCGGGCACCTCCTGCATCCCTCGATGATCTCCCCCGGCCCTCCGCATCTTCTGGGAAGAAAATGGCGGGCACATGCGCTGTGCGCCCGTTGAGATCTGCCGGATTTCTCCCATTGGTTCATTTTGATTGCTGTGATAGACCCTATCACAGTGATCAAAATAGGTAAAAATATTTAAAAAATAGGGTTGGGGTTGGGGCTGTTTTAGGGTTGAAGTTAGAATTGGGGGGCTTCCACTGTTTAGGTATGTCAGGGGGTCTCCAAACGTGACATACTGCCTGCCATTGATTCCAGCCAATTTTGCGTTCAGAAAGTCAAACGGTGCTCCCTCCCTTCTGAGCCCTGCCATGCACCCAAACAGTGGCTTTCCCCCACATACGGAATATCGGCGTACTCAGGAGAAATTACACAACAAATTTTGTGGTCCATTTTCTCCTGATACCCTTGTGAAAATAAAAAGTTTGGTTCCGAAGTAATTTTTTTGTGGAAAAAGTAAAATGTTCATTTTTTTTCTTCCACATCGCTTTAGTTCTCGTGCAGCACCTGAAGGGTTAAAAAACTTCTTGAATGTGGTTTTGCGCACCTTAAGGGGTACAGTTTTTGTTAGAATGGTGTCATTTTTGGGTATATTTTGTTATACAGACTCCCCAAACTCACTTCAAATGTGAGGTGGTCCCTATTTTTGCTGGAAAAATGAGAAGTTGCTGGTCAGCTTTTAACCCTTTTATTAACGTCCTAACAAAAAAAAAGATTGTTTTTAAAAATGATGCTGATGTAAAGTAGACATTCTGGAAATGTTATATAACTATTTTGTGCAATATGACTCTGATTTAAGGGCACAAAAATTAAAAGTTTGAAAATTGCAAAATTTTCAAAATTTTTGCTGAATTTTTTTTTCATAAATAAATGCAAGTCATATTGAAGAAATGTTACCACTAACATGAAGTGCAATATGTCATGAAAACATGTTCTCAGAATCAGTGGGATCCGTTCAAGCGTTCCAGAGCTATAACCTCATAAGGTGACAGTGGTCAGAATTTCAAAAAGTGGCTTGGTCATTAAAGGGAACCTGTCGCCCCCCCAGGGCCTATTAGGGTAAAGAGCCACCTTCAGCAGCGCTAAGGCTGCATTCTGTGAAGGTGGCCCTTATGTTTTTGCTCCCTAATAACGCTGAAATATTCACTTTTATAAATTGTGCGCCATACCTGTATTGAGTCCGGGGGGTATGATTTCTCCCCCTGACTCAGCCGCCTCCCAGCCATCCGTCATCCCCTCAGTGCATCGGGCGCCGCCTCCTAATGCGCCTGCGCATGCGCCAGATTCCCAGCCCCGCAGTGTGAATACATCATAACACACTGCGGGCGGGATCTCGGGCCTCCGCTACACGCAAGCGCGATATCAGTACATGAGCTGATGTGAGTTCCAGGGCAGAGCGCATGGCGCATGCCCGAAAAATGAGAGCACAGCACAGGCGCCGGTGACGTGAGGAAACAGAGGAGCACTGAAGGGATGATGGACGGCTGAGTCAGGGGGAGAAAACGTGCCCCTCCGGACTCCATACAGGAATGGGGCGCAATTTATAAAAGTGAATATTTCAGTGTAATTAGGGATCAAAAACATAAGGGCCACCTTCAGAGAATGCAGCCTTAGTGCTGCTGAAGGTGGGTCTTTTACCTTAATGGGCCCTGGGGAGGTATGACAAGTTCCCTTTAAGTACAAAATTGGCTCTGTCACTAAGTCATTACGAAGCTAGAACTGCAGCATTCACTGCTGAAACAGCAACACAGCCAGGAGTAATAGAAAGTACCGGAGCCCCAGACTGCACGGGAATAGACAAGCTCAGTCTTGCATCAAAATCCAGCTACTAATTCTCTACGCGGTTAGATGAATTGTGTTCTCCGGTAGACACTTGCATGTTGCTCCGCAGATTCCAAGGAAAGCAATATTTCCTTAGTGGAGCTTAAGAAAAGTGTAAGTGTTCTTATACCATAGAGACTTTGTTTCGGTCCTCCAGTGAACTTTATTGTTCCTGTTGGTTGAGGAGGGTTCATTTTCTTACTAATTCTATTTTTCCCCTGGCCTCGGTTTCCGCAAAGCAAACACCTTCATGTAACACCCGCTACTAGAAGAAGAGTATCCTGAGTAAATGGGATCATGTCAGTAGGGTGATGGGCAATGTAAAAAGATAATGCCAAGATGTTTCCCCAGTGTATCTTTAACATTCTGACCCACAAATTTGTCAAGTGAAATAGCCGCGTCATCTTTGCATATCATTTGAACCCGTGCCTGTACTTTGAAGAAGATAAGCAGGCTATGTTGCTCCTGAGAAATAATGATGCTAATTTATCTTTGCCAGTCCACCTTGGAAAGGAATAGCACGGCAAGGCATTCGGAAAGGAAATCGAGAAATAACTGAGCCATGTGCTGCAATTTCTTTCAGTTTATTTTTCTGCTTTGGTTTTCAAAACTCTGAAATGGCTGTCAGCTGGGATTTTATCCTGCTTTTTAGGCTTTACATTGATAGTTTAGTTAGTGATATAAATAATACCCTGGTGAATGTTGTATGCATCAGATATATGTTGCCTGCCAGACTTAGAAGTTGTCCACTACTTCATTATTGACGACCCATCCTTAAGATAGGTTATCAATGTCTGATCGCTCAGGGTCTGACATCCCTGCCGATCAGCAGTCAGCTGGAAATGCTGGATTGCAGAGCTGTTCTGTCTTCAGCTAGTGGCTGCGGCCGGGAATTGCACATCTGCCTCCTATTGAAATCAATAGAAGGCTGCAGTACCCGACTGCACCACTATCAGAAGAAAGAGCAGCTCCTCAGTCGAGCATTTCCGGACGATGACAGACACCAGCTGATCAGTGGGAGTGCCGGGTATCGGACCCTAACAGGTCATCAATGTGATTGATCCTAGGGATAGCTGATCAGTGATAAAGTATTGGACAACCTCTTTAAAGTACCACTCAAGTGATATTTTTTTTCCCTTTGTTACGGATTGTGTGCAAGTGTCATGAAGGTAGTTACTTGCAGGCCACAGTCTTCTCACAGCTTCAGGTCCATTCTTGCTCCATGTGACTGCATTTGTGACCTGCCGAATCACACAGTGGTTGTTGTTTGGAGCAGAAGTCACTTTTTGAATTGTCTCAATGCCAGTCTGGGATTTGGAACGAGGGTCTTGTCCTGAGTGTCAAAGATTTGCACTGAGAAAGTAAACAACGCTCAATCGACAGTGATCTGACAGGTTACAGATGCTGTCACCTGGTACCAGACCGCCACATAACCCAGGAGAAGTCTGCAACCAGTAAGTATGTTACTACCTTCATGAGTCTGTTACATGATACATAAGGGGCAAATTAAAAAAAAAAAAAAATCTCTTGAGGTCAGTTTTTTTTTTTTTTTTTTTTATTAAAATATTTGTTCAGGCAGAACAAATAGATTATTGTTGTAAGTCTAGTATGGGGTCCAATGTGGGGGTCACCCATACTTTTCATACAAGTATACAACCAACAGGTTGCTGATGTGAAAAACCCTTTTAAAGCAATTTGCCCGAGACGCCTGCCCCCGTCCATGTACAGTACAGACCAAAAGTTTGGACACACCTTATCATTTAAAGATTTTTCTCTATTTTTATGATTATGAAAATTGTACATTCACACTGAAGGCATCAAAACTATGAATTAACACATTTGGAATTATATACTTAAAGGGCCACTGTCACCCCCTCCAGCCGTTATAAACTAAAAGAGCCACCTTGTGCAGCAGTAATGCTGCATTCTAACAAGGTGGCTCTTTTAGTTTTTGGTGCATGTTTTCCCAAAATAAAGCGTTTTATAACTTCTCCAAAATACCTGTCTTTCGCCAGGGAGGCAGGTCCTCACCCCCCTGCTTGAAGCGCCGCACTGCCGTCACTCAAATCTTCAGGGGCGCCGCCCCCTCCGCGCTGTTTTTGCATGAAATCCGGCTCCTGCGCTGTGTAGTACTGTCTGGTGCAGGCGCAGTGAGCTTTGGCCGTCTAAGGCTACGTTCACATTTGCGGTCAGCGCCGCAGCGTCGGGCGCCGCATGCGTCATGCGCCCCTATATTTAACATGGGGGCGCATGGACATGCGTTGTGCTGCGTTTTGCGCCGCATGGCCGCAAGCGTTGGACGCAAGAAACGCTTCAAGTTGCATTTTTTTTGCGTCCAACTTTCGGCCAAAAAGGACGCATGCGGCGCAAAACGCAGCGTTTTAGCGTGCGTTTTGCCGCGTTTTTGTTTGTGTTGTGCGCTGCGGCGCACAACGCAAATGTGAACGTAGCCTAACATCACAGCCAGGCTTGCAGACGGCGCCAGTGCGGCCACCCACCTTGGTAATCCCAGCCCCGCAGTGTGTTATGCATTATGCACAGTGCGGGGCAGGGATTACCAAGGTGGGTGGCCGCACAGGCGCCGTCTGCAAGCCTGGCTGTGACGTCAGACGACCAAAGCTCACTGCGCCTGCACCAGACAGTACTACACAGCGCAGGCGCCAAATTTCATGCGAAAACAGCGCGGAGGGGGCGGCGCCCCTGAAGATTTGAGTGACGGCAGTGTGGCGTTTCAAGCAGGGGGGTGAGGACCTGGCGAAAGACAGGTATTTTGGAGAAGTTATAAAACGCTTTATTTGGGGAATACATGCACCAAAAACTAAAAAAGCCACCTTGTTAGAATGCAGCATTACTGCTGCACAAGGTGGCTCTTTTAGTTTATAACGGCTGGAGGGGGTGACAGTGGCCCTTTAACAAAAAAGTGTGAAACAACTGAAATTATGTGTTATATTCTAGGTTCTTCAAAGTAGCCACCTTTTGCTTTGATGACTTCTTTGCACACTCTTGGCATTCTCTTGATGAGCTTCAAGAGGTAGTCACCAGGAATGGTTTTCACTACACAGGTGTGCCCTGTTAGGTTTAATAAGTGGGATTTCTTGCCTTATAAATGGGGTTGGGATCATCCGTTGTGTTGTGCAGAAGTCTGATGGATACACAGCTGATAGTCCTACTGAATAGACTGTTAGAATTTGTATTATGGCAAGAAAAAAGCAGCTGAGTAAAAAAAAAAATGAGTGGCCATCATTACTTAAGTAATGAAGGTCAGTCAGCCCGAAAAATTGGGAAAACTTTGAAAGTGTCCCCAAGTGCAGTGGCAAAAACCATCAAGCGCTACAAAGAAACTGGCTCACATAAGGACCGCCCCAGGAAAGGAAGACCAAGAGTCACCTCTGCTTCTGAGGATAAGTTTATCCGCGTCACCAGCCTCAGAAATCGCAGGTTAACAGCAGCTCAGATTAGAGACCAGGTCAATGCCACACAGAGTTCTAGCAGCAGACACTTCTCTACAACAACTGTTAAGAGGAGACTTTGTACAGCAGGCCTTCATGGTAGAATAGCTGCTAGGAAACCACTGCTAAGGACAGGCAACAAGCAGAAGACTTGCTTGGGCTAAAGAACACAAGGAATGGGCATTAGACCAGTGGAAATTTGGTCTGATGAGTCCAAATTTGAGATCTTTGGTTCCAACCACCGTGTCTTTTTGCGACACAAAAAAGGTGAACGGATGGGACTCATGCCTGGTTCCCACCATGAACTATGGAGGAGGTGGTTTGGGGGTGCTTTGCTGGTGACACTGTTGGGGATTTATTCAAAATTGAAGGCATACTGAACCAGCATGGCTACCACAGCATCTTGCAGCGGCATGCTATTCCATCCAGTTTGTGTTTAGTTGGACCATCATTTATTTTTCAACAGGACAATGACCCCAAACACACCTCCAGGCTGTGTAAGGGCTATTTGACCAAGAAGGAGAGTGATGGGGTGCTACGCCAGATGACCTGGCCTCCACAGTCACCAGATCTGAACCCAATTGAGATGGTTTGGGGTGAGCTGGACCGCAGAGTGAAGTCAAAAGGGCCAACAAGTGCTAAGCATCTCTGGGAACTCCTTCAAGATTGTTGGAAGGCCATTCCCGGTGACTACCTCTTGAAGCTCATCAAGAGAATGCCAAGAGTGTGCAAAGCAGTCATCAAAGCAAAAGGTGGCTACTTTGAAGAACCTAGAATATGACATAATTTCAGTTGTTTCACACTTTAAGTATATAATTCCACATGTGTTAATTCATAGTTTTGATGCCTTCAGTGTGAATGTACAATTTTCATAGTCATGAAAATACAGAAAAATCTTTAAATGAGGTGTATCCAAACTTTTGGTCTGTACTGTATGTAATTTTCCTCTGAGGAATGGGGGTGTATTTATCTGCTATATATTCACCTTACAGATATGTAATGTCTATGATCAGCTTATGTCATGTACAGTGAGACTTGGTGAATTTTCCATTCCATAAGTAGATATATAGAGATTTTAAGGGAGATTTTCCGCAGGTCCTAGCATGGTGAGGGGCAGCAGCAGAAAACCAACACCGTGAACCCTTCATTCTCAGGATTGGTAGATGCTTCGGCCGTCAGACCCCAAATGATTAAAAATGTTATGCAATTTATTTTATTTTTTTTTTAATGTTGACCATTCTCAGTCACTTTCTATAGCCAATCATTGTGTTTTAGGCTTTAAACTACTTCTCTTATTGTAGTTGCTTTTCCTAACTCTGAAATAACCTTTTGCTGTAGTCTTCTGGATGCTCATGTGATGTAGTCACAGGAATGAGAGCGTTTCCTGTTTGAGGCTTGGTCAGGGCATGATCTCACATAAATCCTGTGTCAATGCAGAGCACTGTTTAATAGAGGAGCAAGACGCTTCCTTTTGTATAACTTTAGGGGGAGATGCAAGACGCTTCCTTTTGTATAAGTTTAGGGGGAGATGCAAGACTCTTCCTTTTGTATAAGTTTAGGGGGAGATGCAAGACTCTTCCTTTTGTATAAGTTTAGGGGGAGATGCAAGACGCTTCCTTTTGTATAACTTTAGGGGGAGATGCAAGACGCTTCCTTTTGTATAAGTTTAGGGGGAGATGCAAGACTCTTCCTTTTGTATAAGTTTAGGGGGAGATGCAAGACTCTTCCTTTTGTATAAGTTTAGGGGGAGATGCAAGACTCTTCCTTTTGTATAAGTTTAGGGGGAGATGCAAGACTCTTCCTTTTGTATAAGTTTAGGGGGAGATGCAAGACTCTTCCTTTTGTATAAGTTTAGGGGGAGATGCAAGACTCTTCCTTTTGTATAAGTTTAGGGGGAGATGCAAGACTCTTCCTTTTGTATAAGTTTAGGGGGAGATGCAAGACTCTTCCTTTTGTATAAGTTTAGGGGGAGATGCAAGACTCTTCCTTTTGTATAAGTTTAGGGGGAGATGCAAGACTCTTCCTTTTGTATAAGTTTAGGGGGAGATGCTAGACACTTCCTTTTGTATAACTTTAGGGGGAGATGCTAATGCTTCCTTTTGTATAACTTTTGGGGGAGATGCTAGATGCTTCCTTTTGTATAACTTAAGGGGGAGATGCTAGATGCTTCCTTTTGTATAACTTAAGGGGGAGATGCTAGATGCTTCCTTTTGTATTACTTTTGGGGGAGATGCTAGATGCTTCCTTTTTTATAAGTTTAGGGGGAGATGTTATAACTCCCAGAATGATGTCCACCTTCTGGGTGCAGGGGACCTGTTCACACCCCTGCACCTCACTCTAGGGGTATGTCATGGAGTATTGATCCTCTAGGCTGTCGCAGCCAAGTGGGGACCTGTTTTTAGTGTTTCTATATCGCTCTACAGGGCACATTCCACATAGTTTCTTTTGACCGTTGAGATCAAGTTATGTCTAGCATTCTGCCTTTGGAGGTTTGCTGGAAGTGTCTCGGAGGTCATTCTATACATATTTTGTTAGCTTGTGGATATAAATAACATTCTATAGCGCGTTTTTGGATGAGCGAGTGGTCTTCTTGCAGGTCACATCCTGTTTTCCTGTCCCGTATGCAGTCTGGAGTTGAGCACAGCATGAAGCGTGGGATTCTTAAAATGAAAAGATTCACTTGTAGCCAAGTAGCAGGATGTGGAAATAATGGAGGGGACCTGTCGTGCTTTGTGATTGCATTACTAGTGCTGGTCACAATATACATTCTGCTACTTTATCGGCTTCATTGGTGTACTGTTTTCCTTACAATTGTCGATGAATAATGGTTGGCTGGCTGTCGAAGTCACACTGTGACCACAACTTTCCACCTGTCCGGCTGGCTCCTGATATAGTCCAGTCACCTTCTTGGAGAGTTGTAGGCCGAGTCGGCAGACACACGTGTGCCTAGGAATCTGCTCTGTGCCTTATTAATTCTGAAGGGCATGGTCTCCACGCTGAATAGGAACATTCATGTGGAAAGGATATTGCCTGGGCCATGGTGTATCTGGAGGGAGGCCAGAGTTGCAGGGGGAAGGTTTCTCTTTGTCAGCAGGATAAAAGCATTCCACGGCATGCTCCATCAGAATGAGCCTCCCAGGGCAGGGCTTGGAGGTTGCAGCTGTTGCCATGCATGACATCCTTCTGGGGCCCCAGAGGGAGGAAGAGGAGGAGAACGCCGTGCACAAGCTATGTGGGCCTCTAGATCCCTCAGGGCCATTGCATTAAAAGGAACCATGTCGGCCGCATAGTTTTCCGCTACTGCCCAAGTTTCTGTTTAGGGGAAGCAGCTCAGTTTTTATTGAATTGCTAGCTGGTGTCTTCACACCACATATACACTTGTTTCCCCGTAAAACCATGTAGTATAACAGCATGTAACATTTGTCTAAACTGTTATTGCAGTACAGATGCCACTTAGCGTTTCCTTTTTATTAATCTGTTTTTTATAGTATACATACAGAATACAAGGGGAATGTTGAAGAATTAAGAGGATGAAAGGCTTGAGTCAATCGCTTGGGCTTAAACTAAGCAATGCAAATCCGGCTTTAAGTGACCTTATTGATGTTTGCTTAAAGCAGCTTCCTCCTAGTACAAATGACTATGCTTTGTGGTCGTTCCTTCCAGGTAGTAGTGTGTCCCACTGCAGATTGCCTCGGCATCCCAAGTGCATCCTCACTTTGCGTAGTCCGCCAGAGCCTCCAGGATTGCCTGCAGCTAATATAGATTGTCTGAGCGGAGCCTGCTTGATCTGCTGTCAGGTGGCCAGAGGACAGGTCACGTAACAAAAACTTCTAGGTGCAAACACTGGGGGAAAATGGCGACCTAAGCCCAGTGGCTCCGCGTATTGTACGGCTTGGCGTTTTGGTAAACAAGACGAAGTGCTGCACAGCAAATTTCTGTGGTCTGTGCTATCCAAGGGTGAAATGACTGCTTGCTGTAAGAAATGGCGCCATCTGCTGGTGAGAAGTGATATCTGCTGTATGCACACACGACTTGTCAAGCGTTTCTCTGGGTCTGAGCGCAGACATCAGGGTGCACCCATACACTGAATACTTTTGTAATAAGTATGTGTCTTGCTAACGGTGAGAATGAAAGGATAGATTTTTCTAACTTGGCATGAATGTTCTAGAATGCTGGCTTTTTCGGAGTGTGTTTTTTTTCACTTTGTTGCTTCAGGTGTCTGCTTTGCAACTGATAGCGAAGTGCACGGAGTAGTACCAATTACTGAACACCAGCAGCACTCTTATTAAAGGACCACTCCATGGCATCAGCCTATCGTACGAGATCGTATACTCGGCAGCGCTAGCAATTTCCTCAGATGAAAAAGCCCACACTGAGGAGTGTCTAGGACAGGGGATTATTATATTTCAGAGCTCTATCTTAGTTGCTAGGTTACTTTTCAAATCCATCCTACCGCCTCCTAAACAATAAAGTAAAGCTGTATGAGCAATAATTACACATGTATCATGTGGAAACGTAACACTCTGCTTAAGCTGTGTGTCCCTTTTATGAGTTTGATTTAGCGTTGACCTCTTTTTATTAGTATTTTAACACCTAATCTCTGGCTATCTTTACAATTGATCTTTGTCCACCTGCAATTGAATGCTGCCAATGGTTCTACTCTCCTACCTCCCCCTAATACCTACCACAGTCCGGCTTCGCAATTTCATATGTTCTAATGAAGAACTGTGCAATTTTAGATAAGAACTTTTATTAAGTCACCTATAAATGGCTGCAGAACCGGATGTGTATTCGGCAAATACTGAAGATGGAGTATTGACCTTAGTAAGGGTCATTGGGACAATAATTTTTTTTCTTCACTGTGTGTATGTGTGATGTGTGTATGTGTGTGTATGTATGTGTGTGTGTATATGTGTAGTATGTATGTGTGTGTATATATATATATATATATATATACATACATACATACATACATACATACATACATACATACATACATACATACATACATACATACACGCACAGTGTTTTTTGTGTTTTCTAGTACAACTACGTTCCGTTTCTCAGGCCTTAACTGTTTCTATTTTCTACTAGGTACTCTGAAAACTTATTAAGTTTACAAAAAAATATTCAGAGTTAACCATGGCAACTATTATGTCTCCTAACGTCTGCAGACTGTTAGTAATTCTGACTCTTTCTAATGACTAGTAAAACTCCGTTTGAGTGAAGCAGATGATGTCCGGGTCCTTGGATTTATTTAGTTAAGACCATTAAGGGCTTGTTCATACTCGTTTTTGCTGATAAAACAATGCGGCGTTTTACTGCCCCACCAAAGTGAATGAGAGTTCTGAAATCTCATTGCACATGCTACTTTTTTCCTTGCAGATATGACGTAGTTTAAGATCTGCAGCATGTCAATTGCTTCAGCTTTTTTCAGTCATTCAAATGAATGCGGAAATAAAAAACTCAACCAAAAAGTGGCGAAAGCACTCTAATTATTAACCCCTTAACGACCTTTGACGCATACGCTGCGTCATGAAAGTCGGTGCCAAAACGACCTATGACGCAGCGTATGCGTCATGGAATGATCGCGTCCCTGCAGATCGGGTGAAGGGGTTAACTCCTATTTTACCCGATCTGCAGGGAGAGGGGGAGTGGTGCTTCAGCCCAGGGGGGGTGGCTTCACCCCCCCGTGGCTACGATCGCTCTGATTGGCTGTTGAAAGTGAAACTGCCAATCAGAGCGATTTGTAATATTTCACCTAAAAAACTGGTGAAATATTACAATCCAGCCATGGCCGATGCTGCAATAACATCGGCCATGGCTGGAAATACTAAAGTGCCCCCCCCCCCACACCCACCGATCGCCCCCCCAGTGCTCCGTTAGTCCTCCGGTCCCCTCCGTCCGCCTGCCGGCTCCCCCGTCCTGCTGTCCGCTCCCTCGTCCTGCTGTCCGCTCCCTCCTTGCTCAGATTTCCCCCCCCTGTGCTCCGATCACCCCCCCTGTGCTCCGATCCACCCCCCCACCACCCCTTCATACTTACCGATCCTCCCGGTGTCCGGCCGTCTCCTCCCTGGGCGCCGCCATCTTGGAAAATGGCGGGCGCATGCTCAGTGCGCCCGCCGAATCTGCCAGTCGGCAGATTCCTTACAGGTACATTTTGATCGCTGTGGTAGGTTCTATCACAGCGATCAAAATAAAAAAAATAATAAATAACCCCCCCCCCCCTTTATCACCCCCATAGGGACAATAATAAAATAAAGAATTTTATTTTTTTTTTTTCCACTAGGGTTAGGGTTAGAACTAGGGTTAGAACTAGGGTTAGAACTAGGGGTAGGGTTAGGGTTACGGGTAGGGTTAGGGGTAGGGTTATGGCATGTGCACACAGAGCGGATCGGCCGCGGATCCGCAGCGGATCGGCAGCGGATCGGCAGCGGATCGGCAGCGGATTGGCAGCGGATCCGCAGCGGATTGGCAGCGGATCCGCAGCGGATTGGCAGCGGATTGGCCGCGGATCCGCAGCGGATTGGCAGCGGATTGGCAGCGGACCCGCAGCGGATTGGCCGCGGATCCGCCGCGGATCCGCAGCGGATCCGCAGCGGATCGGCAGCGGATCCGCAACGGATCGGCAGCGGATCCGCAGCGGATTGGCCGCGGATCCGCAGCGGATTGGCAGCGGATCCGCAGCGGATTGGCCGCGGATCCGCAGCGGATTGGCAGCGGATTGGCAGCGGATCCGCAGCGGATTGGCCGCGGATCCGCAGCGGATTGGCAGCGGATTGGCCGCGGATCCGCAGCGGATTGGCCGCTGCGAATTCGAAGCAGTTTTCCATCAGGTTTACAGTACCATGTACACCTAAGGAAAACCAAATCCGCTGTGCCCATGGTGCGGAAAATTCCGTGCAGAAACGCTGCGTTGTATTTTCCGCAGCATGTCAATTCTTTG
Organism: Ranitomeya variabilis; assembly: GCF_051348905.1. NCBI lineage: Eukaryota > Metazoa > Chordata > Amphibia > Anura > Dendrobatidae > Ranitomeya > Ranitomeya variabilis. Next base: position 652,844,714 of record NC_135233.1, read on the forward strand.
TGCGGATTCCGCAGCGTTTTACACCTGTTCCTCAATAGGAATCCGCAGGTGAAATCCGCACAAAAAAACACTGGAAATCTGCTGTAAATCCGCAGGTAAAACGCAGTGCCTTTTACCTGCAGATTTTTCAAAAATCGTGCGGAAAAATCTCACACGAATCCGCAACGTGGGCACATAACCTTAGGGTTAGGGTTGGAATTAGAGTTAGGGTTGGAATTAGGGCTAGGGTTTGAAATAGGGTTAAGATTAGGCTTGTGGTTAGGGTTACGGATAGGGTTAGGGGTGTGTTGGGGTTACAGTTGTGGTTAGGGTTGGGATTAGGGTTACGGTTGGGATTAGGGTTAGGATTAGGGTTGGAATTAGGGTTACGGGTCTGTTGCGGTTAGGGTTGTGGTTAGGGGTGTGTTGGGGTTAGGGTTGTGATTAGGGTTATGGCTACAGTTGGGATTAGGATTAGGGGTGTGTTGGGGTTAGTGTTGAAGTTAGAATTGAGGGATTTCCACTGTTTAGGCACATCAGGGGTCTCCAAACGCAACATGGCGCCACCATTGATTCCAGCCAATCTTGCGTTCAAAAAGTCAAATGGTGCTCCCGCCCTTCCAAGCCCCGACGTGCGCCCAAACAGTGGTTTACCCCCACATTTGGGGTACCAGCGTACTCAGGACAAACTGGGCAACAACTGTTGGGGTCCAATTTCTCCTGTTACCCTTGCAAAAATAAAAAATTACTTGCTAAAACATAATTTTTGAGGAAAGAACAATTATTTTTTATTTTCACGGCTCTGCGTTATAAACTTCTGTGAAGCACTTGGGGGTTGAAAGTGCTCACCACACATCTAGATAAGTTCCTTCGGGGGTCTAGTTTCCAAAATGGGGTCACTTGTGGGGTGTTTCTACTGTTTAGGCACATCAGGGGCTCTGCAAATGCAATGTGACGCCCGCAGACCATTCCATCAAAGTCTGCATTTCAAATGTCACTACTTCCATTCCGAGCCCTGACGTGCGCCCAAACAGTGGTTTACCCCCACATATGGGGTATCAGCGTACTCACAACAAACTGGGCAACAAATATTGGGGTCCAAATTCTCCTGTTACCCTTGTGAAAATAAAAAATTGCTTGCTTAAACATCTTTTTTGAGGAAAGAAAAATGATTTTTTATTTTCACGGCTCTGCGTTGTAAACTTCTGTGAAGCACTTGGGGGTTGAACGTGCTCACCACACATCTAGATAAGTTCCTTGGGGGGTCTAGTTTCCAAAATGGGGTCACTTGTGGGGGGTTTCTACTGTTTAGGCATATCAGGGGCTCTGCAAACGTAACATGATGCCCGCAGACCATTCCATCAAAGTCTGCATTCCAAAACGTCACTACTTCCCTTCCGAGCCCCGGCATGTGCCCAAACAGTGGTTTACCCCCACATATGGGGTATCAGCGTACTCAGGAGAAACTGGACAACAACTTTTGGGGTCCAATTTCTCCTGTTACTCTTGCAAAAATAAAAAATTCTGGGCTAAAAAAATATTTTTGAGGAAAGGAAACACATTTATTATTTTCACGGCTCTGCATTATAAACTTCTGTGAAGCACTTGGGGGTTCAAAGTGCTCACCACACATCTAGATAAGTTCCCTTGGGGGTCTAGTTTCCAAAATGGAGTCACTTGTGGGGAGTTCCTACTGTTTAGGCACATCAGGGGCTCTGCAAACGCAACATGATGCCCGCAGAGCATTCCATCAAAGTCTGCATTTCAAAACGTCACTACTTCCCTTCCGAACCCCGACGTGTGCCAAAACAGTGGTTTACCCCCACATATGGGGTATCAGCGTACTCAGGAGAAACTGGAAAACAACTTTTGGGGTCCAATTTCTCCTGTTACTCTTGCAAAAATAAAAAATTCTGGGCTAAAAAAATATTTTTGAGGAAAGGAAACACATTTATTATTTTCACGGCTCTGCATTATAAACTTCTGTGAAGCACTTGGGGGTTCAAAGTGCTCACCACACATCTAGATTAGTTCCTTGGGAGGTCTAGTTTCCAAAATGGGGTCACTTGTGCGGGAGCTCCAATGTTTAGGCACACAGGGGCTCTCCAAACGCGACATGGTGTCCGCTAATGATTGGAGCTAATTTTCCATTCAAAAAGCCAAATGGCGTGCCTTCCCTTCCGAGCCCTGCCGTGCGCCCAAACAGTGGTTTACCCCCACATATGGGGTATCATCGTACTCAGGACAAACTGGACAACAACATTTGGGATCCAATTTCTCCTATTACCCTTGGGAAAATAAAAAATTCTGGGCTAAAAATCATTTTTGAGGAAAGAAAAATTATTTTTTTATTTTCACGGCTCTGCGTTATAAACTTCTGTGAAGCACCTGGAGGTTATAAGTGCTCACTATGCATCTAGATAAGTTCCTTGGGGGGTCTAGTTTCCAAAATGGGGTCACTTGTAGGGGAGCTCCAATGTTTAGGCACACAGGGGCTCTCCAAACGCGACATGGTGTCCGCTAACGATTGGAGCTAATTTTCCATTCAAAAAGTCAAATGGCACGCCTCCCTTTCCGAGCCTTGCCGTGCACCCAAACAGTGGTTTACCCCCACATATGAGGTATCGGCATACTCAGGAGAAATTGCCCAACAAATTTTAGGATCCATTTTATCCTGTTGCCCATGTGAAAATGAAAGAATTGAGGCTAAAAGAAATTTTGTGTGAAAAAAAAGTACTTTTTCATTTTTGCGGATCAATTTGTGAAGCACCTGGGGGTTTAAAGTGCTCACTTTGCCTCTAGATGAGTTCCTTGGGGGGTCTAGTTTCCAAAATGGGGTCACTTGTGGAGGAGCTCCAATGTTTAGGCACACAGGGGCTTTCCAAACGCGACATGGTGTCCGCTAACGATGGAGATAATTTTTCATTCAAAAAGTCAAATGGCGCTCCTTCCCTTCCGAGCCTTACCATGTGCCCAAACAGTGGTTTACCCCCACATGTGAGGTATTGGTGTACTCAGGAGAAATTGCCCAACAAAATTTAGGATCCATTTTATCCTGTTGCCCATGTGAAAATGAAAAAATTGAGGCTAAAATAATTTTTTTGTGAAAAAAAGTACTTTTTCATTTTTACGGATCAATTTGTGAAGCACCTGGGGGTTTAAAGTGCTCACTATGCTTCTAGATAAGTTCCTTGGGGGGTCTAGTTTCCAAAATGGGGTCACTTGTGGGGGAGCTCCAATGTTTAGGCACACGGGGGCTCTCCAAACGTGACATGGTGTGGGCTAAAGATTGGAGCCAATTTTTCATTCAAAAAGTCAAATGGCGCTCCTTCCCTTCCGAGCCCTGCCGTGCGCCCAAACAGTGGTTTACCCCCACATATGAGGTATCAGCGTACTCAGGACAAATTGGACAACAACGTCCGTGGTCCAGTTTCTCCTTTTACCGCTGGGAAAATAAAAAAATTGTTGCTAAAAGATCATTTTTGTGACTAAAAAGTTAAATGTTCATTTTTTACTTCCATGTTGCTTCTGCTGCTGTGAAACACCTGAAGGGTTAATAAACTTCTTGAATGTGGTTTTGAGCACCTTGAGGGGTGCAGTTTTTAGAATGGTGTCACTTTTGGGTATTTTCAGCCATATAGAACCCTCAAAATGACTTCAAATGTGAGGTGGTCCCTAAAAAAAATGGTTTTGTAAATTTTGTTGTAAAAATAAGAAATCACTGGTCAAATTTTAACCCTTATAACTTCCTAGCAAAAAAAAAAAATGTTTCCAAAATTGTGCTGATGAAAAGTAGACATGTGGGAAACGTTATTTATTAACTATTTTGTGTCACATAACTCTCTGGTTTAACAGAATAAAAATTCAAAATGTGAAAATTGCGAAATTTTCAAATTTTTTGCCAAATTTCCGTTTTTTTCACAAATAAACTCAGAAATTATCGACCTAAATTTACCACTAACATGAAGCCCAATATGTCACGAAAAAACATTCTCAGAATCGCTAGGATCCGTTGAAGCGTTCCTGAGTTATTACCTCATAAAGGGACACTGGTCAGAATTTCAAAAAACGGCAAGGTCATTAAGGCCAAAATAGGCTGGGTCATGAAGGGGTTAATAATCTTATTTTTCTGCCAAGAGACATTTATTTTCAGAAGACATTTTTGCACCAAATACCTAATGTTTGCACATTCCCCAACTGTTTCATATGCCAGGAAGCATGAGTTTTAGTAGCCACGTTGTAATAGTATGCCATGTAGCTGGTTTAAGAAGGTACAAATAGGAAGAAGTATGATGACCACATAACAAGGCTTCAGGGATTACCTTTATGAGTTTTTTTTTTTTTTTTTTACTCATTTCGAAAACTATAACTATTAAGCGTTGTCCACTTCTAGGACAACCCCTTAATGTGAATGTTTGCCCCCATGAAAATAAAAATACCTATACTGTCTTCCGGTGCTGGTGCTGTTCCAGCGGAGTCAGCGAATGGTAAACTAACACTACAAGCAATAAAGCTACCGCAGTGCTACTTCTGGATGTCATGTACATCTTGTCATCTTGAGGCACGGATTTTTCTTTACTTCGTGTACATCTCATTACTTGCTGGGACTTGACTGCAATTGATTAAAATAATGAAAAGGGTGTTAAGCCGACTGCACAGCAAAAACCACAAGTGAGCAACTGGTCCCGGCACTGTATTAACTTCAGTGATTTATAGCCATAGAGCAGCACTCTGCGCTGCATTTAGGAGAATAATCGTGCACTCCAAGTGAGCCATCTGCTTACCATTTCACATTCCCTGAAGGGAAATAACAGCACTTTTTAGAAATTATATCCCATTTCATGTTCTTGTAGCTTCTGTGAGATAAGTGTCATTTTATTATGGCAACTTTTAGGTCTTCTAATTTGTATACATGGTTGCTGGGAATACATTATTGTACTGTAACTATAGGACTTTTAATTAAAAATACATGTCCACTATTGTGTTCTGTAGACTTACTGAGCGTTATGCAGGCACACATGATATGTATTTGGTAATTAGTACATGCTCTGTTATGCCAGCCAAAAGTTGCTAAAAAGTCCCCCAAAAAACGCTTCCCTGCCCTGGAGTATGTATGACACATACATCACCGCTGATCTCAGAAACCGGTTGATCCTCGCAGCCCACAGTGCATGCGCTGGGGGGAGTCAAAAGTCTGCGGTCACACAGAGTGATAGCCTTTTCATTTTAGACCTGACAATCCATTTAAGGATAGTTTTACCTTTTTTATAGCATAAAACCCTTTTAAGTGTTGGAAGACTTTGCGGCAACTCAAAGTTGAAAAATAATTTTAGATCTTTTCGTCATTTTTACACCAGTCCCAACGGAGCTGGAGCAAAATCCACACATCAAATTTATCAGAATTAATAGGCGGGCACCTTTCAATGAATGTGATACACTGTTCATTGAGACTGGTGTGCAAAACGCCTGTCCGTCTTAATGACTGCACACAATGTAATACTGGCAGTATGTGCACCCCAACCGTGATGTCAGCTGACCCATTTAAAGGTGTATTTCAATCTGAAAATGTTAGGGCTTGGATGGATTTGTTATGATCCATGGAAATCAAACCTAGAGATCCCCATTTTCTGGAGATTGTTGCATATTAGTGATCCCATACATGCGTACAGCTTGTCGGAACCTGCATCATGGTCACATTCAGGTAAAATCCATGTAGGTGGCTCGGTGTATGAATGAGACCATTTGGCCCTTGTTGGTCAGACCATATCTATGTCCTTTACATACACCGCTTGGTAAACCAAGTTGGAAAACCCCTTTAAGTGTGATCCTTTTCCCTGCCTTGGTGTTATTACATCATTATGGTGTATGTTTTCTGTAGTGGATAGTAAAATCAATGAAATTGTTGTGTTTTCAAAATAACTGTACCTGTTGTGAAGTGCAATTTCAGTCATTTTTCTTTTATTCTAACTTGCAGGCTGAAGGAGAAGACAGTTTAAAAAAAATGCAGTTGATGGAACTGGCCATCCTGAATGGCACGTACAGAGACGCCAACTTAAAATCACGTAAGCTGTTTCTTGTTTGTTCTTTGTTTTAGCTTCTTTTTTTTATGCAGATTTTGTTTCATGATAAATACTATAAATAAATACATTGTAAATCTGAACTATTTTTTCTCTAATAATACACTTACCATAACAACTACTCATACCACTTGTTGTATAGAATATATATATATATATTAATATATATTATGTAAGAATACTTCAGTACTAGTGTCCCCTGCCTCCAATATCACAGGTTGATCAATCATCTTGTCCCTGGCAAGATTGGAACTAGCACTAGTGATCTTCCAGGTTTTTAAGGATAATTGCTAGTGATGAGCGAACGTGCTCAGATAAGGTGTTATCTCAGCATGATCATGTGCTAACCGAGTGTTTTTGGCGTGCTCAAAAAATATGTTCGTCACCACAGCTGCTTGTCTTGCGGTTGTTTGACAGGCAATTCCTGCATGTGTTGTGGCTGTCAAACAGTCGTGAGACATGCAGCTACAGGGACTCATATTTTTTAGCACGCCAAAGACACTCAGCACCCAAGCATGCTGGGATAACACCTTATCTGAGCATGTTCGCTCATCACTAATTAGTAAAAGCTGTAATCCTTTATATTTCACTTGTATTTTTTTCTTAAATAATGCTATTCCTCCATCTTTTTATTGCACACCTGTGCATGCTTTATGAATATTGCTTGGCTATACAAAATCATATTGAAGATCTAGTCAAGCTGTTACTTGATCTTTGTGCATGCCTTCTGCTGTACAGCTTTTACATCGAATGATTCCGCTTGATAACTTGATAACAATGTCAATAGGTAAAATGTTTCTTAAAAGCTTAAATACATATTGTTCTCTCCTAGTAGGAGCCAAAAATTGTGACATGCATACCACTTTCTTACTTTAGGTATTTTCATTCATTACATTCTATATTTAAAGGTTTTCCCACATACAGATGCTTCTCACAAAATTAGAATATCATCAAAAAGTTAATTTGAGTTCTTCAGTACAAAAAGTACATCTCAGTAAATTAAAATAATTAACAAAGAACACCTGTAAAGGCTTCCTAAGCGTTTAAAAAGGTCCCGTAGTCTGTTTTCAGTAGGCTCCACAATCATGGGGAAGACTGCTGACTTGACAGATGTCCAGAAGGCAGTCATTGACACACTCCACAAGGAGGGTAAGCCACAAAAGGTCATTGTTAAAGAAGCTGGCTGTTCAGAGTGTTGTATCCAAGCATATTAATGGAAAGTTGAGTGGAAGGAAAAAGTGTGGTAGCAAAAGGTGCACAAGCAACCGGGATAACTGCAGACTTGAAAGGTTTAAGAAAGTCATTCAAAAGTTTGTGGGAGATTCACAAGGAGTGGACTGCTGCTCGAGTCATTGCTTGAAGAGCCACCACACACAGATGTATTCAGGACATGGGCTACAAGTGTCGCATTCCTTGTGTCAAGCCACTCTTGACCAATAGACAATGCCAGAAGTGTGGTACCTGGGCCAAGGAGAAAATGAACTGGACTGTTGCTCAGTGGTCCAAGGTGTTGTTTTCAGATTAAAGTAAATTTTGCATTTTATTTGGAAATCAAGGTCCTAGAGTCTGGAGGAAGAGTGGAGGGGCACACAATCCAAGTTGCTTGAGGTCTAGTGTGAAGTTTCCACAATCAGTGATGGTTTGGGGACCCTTGTCATCTGCTGGTGTAGGTCCACTGTGTTTTATCAAGACCAAAGTCAGCGCAGCCGTCTAATAGGAAATTTTAGAAAAATTCATGCTTCCTTCTGCCAACAAGCTTTTTGGAGATGGAAATTTCAGGACTTGGCACCTGTCTACACTGCCAAAAAGTACCAATACCTGGTTTAAAAACAACAGTATCACTATAATTTATTGGCCAGCAAACTCTCCTGACCTTAACCTCATAGAGAATCTATGGGGTATTGTCAAGAAGAAGATGAGACACCTGACCCCACAATGCAGACGAGCTGAAGGCTGCTATCACAGCAACCTGTGCTTCCAAAACACCTCAGCTGTTCCACCGGCTGATCGCCTCCATGCCACGCCGCATTGATGCAGTAATTGATGCAAAACGAACCCTGACCAAGTATTGTGTGCATTTACTGAACATACATTTTAGTAGGCCAACATTTCGGATTTTAAAATCACTTTTCAAGCTGGTGTTATAAAGTATTCTAATTTCCGGAGATAATGACTTTTGGGTTTTGATTGGCTGTAAGCCATAATCATCAACAGTAACAAATAAATGCTTGAAATAGATCACTCTGTTTGTAATGACTCTATATAATGAGTTTCACTTTTTGTATTGAAGAGCTGAAATAAATTTGCTTTTTTTTTCTAATTTTGTGAGAAGCACCTGTATGTAATTAAATCGCTAAGCAATCTTAATATATACTTACCTTGTAATGTCTTCACATCCTGTTCCGTCCAGATATGTCTGGATCCCAAAATTCCAAGCTGCGGAAGTTCACCGACTGCCATATTGGGACACCCAAGTGATGGTTGTCTCAATATGGAAACTGCTGGTGAAAACAGCCTCTTGTGCGGTACCACCAGCGGACCACTGTCGTGAACACGCCGCCGGGATCAGCCGAGAGATTCACTAACCGCCACCATCTCTGTACAGGAGGAAGCGCATGCGCAGTTTTAATATGACCACCGCTATCTGCACAAAGATGGCGGCGGTCTGATTTACTGCGACTGCGTGAAATCCGCGGAGGCGCAGTGAATCATTCGGCTGATCCCTGTGGCAGATGTGCGACCTGTCTACAGGCAGAGGAAGCCGGTCACATGAAAGGGATTTTTCCACGAACGAAAGTTCATTTTAAAAATTGTCTGTGTCTGACCCTGTATGGAGCATACCACATCTCCTGGGCAGGGGAGGAAGCAAAAGACAATACTGACATTACAGCAGTGGATTCCAGAGGATTCATTTTGTCAGGTAAAATATTTCACTGACTGTTTTTATACAATGTCTTTTGCTTCCTCCCCTGCCCAGGAGCTGTGGTATGTTCTGAGTCAGCACATGGGGAAAGAGTGGATAGGTGGGTGAGCACATGGGGGGTGGGGGGGATTCTAAACGCTGCAAGGCCTGCCCCCATCGTGACATTACCGCCCTCCATCTAGTTTAAAATAAACGCTTCCCTCGTTGACTGACATTATTGTAGAGTTCCTATAGCCATCTTTGTCCATTTGGATCGATTCTAGGCAATGGCCCACAAACTGGGAGTTTAAAGATTGAAACCATTTTTGCTGACACCATGTTTTGATGCATGTGATCAAATCAACCACCATCATGATTTGGTGTCAGTATCATCTGGCCATTGGGCATCATTGCTGGTGGAGATTCACCCTACGTGTTAACATAAAAAGTAGTGAAGTACCTTTTGCTTTCCCCATTGTAATGCTGACCGCACCACTCCCTTTTATGCTTGTTACAATTTTGCTACTTTGTAACAATAAAAAAATTGCTTTGTCCCGTCCTTATGCATTTTGAATATTTCTTGTACAAAATCACTGGCTATGCTAACATTTATTTTTAATTGTGAAACTTACCAATCGTGTTCTTTCTGATTGGAGTAATCTGTTCCACATCCAATGTGCTCATTTTTATGGTATTTGCTTTTATTTTAAGCATGGTAATCACACTAGTAATTTTGGGTAGCTTGTATGCATCTGAGTGGTGTGCTTTGGCACTTCGTGTGATCAGCGCATGAACTAATGATTCTCCTTTTTTCCCCTTTCCTTCCTTCCTGCTTCTTTTTCCTCTTCCATTCTTTCCTTTTATCTATTCCTTACCCTATTTTCCATACTGCTGCCTCTACACTTCTTTCTAATTTTCTTTGCTTACTGTAGCAGCCCTTGCCTTTTCTCTTGCAGCGACAGCTCAGGCCCCACGGATTATAACTGGGCCTGCGCCTGTACTGCCCCCAGCTGCTCTGCGTACACCTACGCCAGCTGGCCCTACCTTAATGCCTTTGATAAGACAAATACAGACTGCTGTCATGCCAAATGGAGCCCCTCATCCGACTGCTACACTAGTCTCACAGGCACCAGAAGCTGGCTTGATCTACACACCGTATGAATACCCTTATGCACTGGCCCCAGCCACATCAATCCTTGAGTATCCTATTGATGCAAGTGGGGTATTAGGTAAGTTTCGATCAAGTTTGTATTTCTTTTAATGTTGATATTTTACCTTCGGTTCCTAATAGGAAAAATTGTAAGGAAAGTTATTTAATGTGCTAGATATGCTATGTAAACAGGACTCCTGGGTTTTACCAATTTTTATGCATTATAGAATTTTATTTTAAAGCCACTTTAAAAGTAAGCATTCTTAATTTAAAAGTAAATTGAACAAAAAATTTGATTTCTTTTGTTGCTGCCCCACCCCTCGCCATGTTAAATCATTGAATTCTAAGGCAGCTTTCTACGTGCTTTTAGTTTACAGCTAACTGCTAAAGTTGCTGTTCTGTAAGCCACTGCCAATATTTAGGAATAAACATGTTTCTTTGGTAAAGGAACCATTTTTGGCATTTGCAACATGGATGAGATGTAATGAGCCTTAGGAAAAATGTCATAATCCCTACTAATTGCATGAGATTACAACTCTTTCAGAGTTCATAAAATGATGTTAGCTTGTTGATGGCCTATCCTTTTTAGATTTGTCATCATTTTCAGATTGTTTGGGGTTCGACACCCAGCAACCTTGTGGATCAGTTGCTATAAACTCCACCAGTGGCCAGATGTCACCGCACTAAGCGCAACTGCATTATACAGCTTTAATGTGTAGCTGCTGCTCCTGGGTACTGCAGAACAGCCATATGGACATATATAAGCCCACATGGCAGTAGCGTATGTAATTGCATTGTAATTCTTCAGGAACCTAATCTTTGATTCAATTTATTAATGTAAGTTTCCTAAATCAGTTATGTAAATCAGAAGTTACCAAGTGAATGTGACTACCAACCTTCAGGCGGTTTTCCTGTTTGTTAGAATGTTATTGTATAATAAACAATACAGTAAACAATTTAGGATGGTATTAACTCGAGGGATACAGCCATTAGTGCAGTCCAAGGTGAATGAAAATTAATAGCATTAATCTTTATTTCCCAAGAGAGATGGTATTGAGTATCACTTTAGAATATCTGATGACTAGAAGTAGTAAAACCATTCTTTCCAAAAGGTAATGCTGTATCATTACAGTACTTTCACAACACACAACCACCTTTTTCCTCCTGTTTTCTTCAAAGCACCTTAAAATGCATCAGTTCACTTAAAGGAAACCTGTTAGCATTATTGGGCACAGTAAACTACGGACAGTGTCAGGTTGGCGCTGTTATACTGAATACAATGATACCTTGGTTGATGAAATCTGTCTTGTGGTTGTTGTTTTTTAATTTTAATTTTAGTTTTATTTGTAGTTTTCAGTTAATTAAGTTCTCATGCTGTGGGGCGGCCTGTAGGGGGGGGGGCTTTATGTTTTGCTCTGCTTACATATGCAGGTCTATGGGCTTACGACAGGTCGTTGATCCTTCACTGACCTGCCCCCTATTTTACATACTGCCTAGAATTTTGTGTGGGGAAAAAAAAAAGAACATTCATCATGCAGGCGCCTGTGCTGATCATGATACAATGGCTAATATGTCTATATGCATATGTTATTTAGTCCTGTAGTATTGTGGGGAGAAAAAAATATTATTTGGCGGCACCTGCGCAGTAGCATCTTATCTCATTCCGATAGATTCTACTGCGCTGGCGCTTTTTTGATAGAACCAATTTTTCTTCCTTCGAGCAAAATTGCACCTGTGCAGTAGCATCTATAGCGTTCCAATAGATGGTATTGTGCAGGCGATGGTGCCGTTTTGATGAAAATATATATTTTTTTCTGCCCACAATACTATATGACACAAATAATAAATGCTTATAGACATATTATCCATTGTATCATGCTGCAGCGCAGGCGTAATGAATGTTGTTTTTTTCCCCCACAAAATTCTATGCAGTATGTAAAATAGGGGGCAGGTCAGTGAAGGATCAGTGATCGGTCATAAGCCTATAACCATGCATATGTAATCAGAGCACCACATAAACCACCCTGGAGAACAAGAATCTCATAAACTGAAAATGAAGATTACACAACAACCACAAGACGGATTTCGTCAACTTAGGAATCATTTTCATTAGTATAACGGTGCCGACCTGACACTGTGTTGAGGTTACTGAGCACAATCCTGCTGACAGGTTCCCATTAAGGCTATTGCGTAGCTCTGTCAGCTATTATATATGTAGTGTGTTGACTTGCTGCAGGCGAGCCATACTCTGCATTAGCACTGCTATGTAGTGTACCGGGTGGGTATACTTGTCCATAGCCATAGAGCTGAGCAGCCTAGACCTATATGTAATACTTTCAGAGATGCTTTGTACTACATGTCATTTATTATCATTGTGCACATACAGAAGCCTGCCATTCCCGGTCTGTGCTACATGCACTGGTGAAACTGTTTTTATACAATGGCACACAATCCGACCTTATCGTAAACTGATATATTAGTAGAGGAGTACTAGAAAGCCAATATAACAAAAAAGAGTGGTTATATTCAAATAATATAATTATACCATTGGTGTTCATTGAGGAAAAATGAACCGCTGACTGTAGTTAGTTTGAATTAGAAGGCACTTGTGACACCACTGATTAATATGACATGTATCAGACTATACTGCCTTGTTGGATGGCACCATTGTGTGAGGTTGGGTCCGGTCTACGGCCAGATGAAATAGCACAAAGTGCTCTCCCCTAATGAATACAGGGGATTTAGAATGGCTGCATTTTCTGTTGGCTGCCATTGCCCCTGTTGGGAGGAGTAATAGTGGACACCATCTTATTTAATGTTAATATTTTCCATATGGGTGGATTGTCTTCATCACAGAAATTAGTGGCACATGATTTGCCTCCCAGTGGCCGACTGCTGTCAATAACTAGAGCAAAGTAACAGCGATGCTTAGAAAGCATTATGGAGCTTGGTTTACTTTCTACTTCTCACGGCTCCATCATCAACCATTGATTAAATTGCAGAATGGACACAGTTACACCGCTCTTTTCAAGCACCATCTTGTGTTAGCAATATGGGGGGTCCCGACGACATGCTGTATAATCCGATTCTATTTTCAGATATAATAAAATGCTAACTTGCTTCTTAATTCCCTTCCTTTTGTCTTCAGGTTTGGCTTTCCCCACGAAAGGCTAAGAATTCAAGAAAATCTTAAATGACCCTTCACTGATCATCAGATTTGAAATTTAGCAATTGCCTAGTTTCAGCAGTCTTGAAACAAAAGAGAGACATAAAGAAATAAACTTTGCCTAGCAGTCAGTGACTTACTTGCACTTATTTTTTTATTTTGCACATAGATAAAAATAAACTTTTTCTTTATGTTGATCAATATTTGATTTAGTCTATACGTTATAAGTAGCAGTGAGTGTGTAGTAGTATGCTGACTGCTAAGTTTCCTACTTGTGCGCTTTACTAATCACTTAATTCATGTGGTTTCTACTTAATGACTTAAGATAATGAATACTCAAATCATTAAAAATGGACAACTGGAATCCTTTATAATACAACTGATGTCAGTATTAAATTAAAAGTAAAACTGTAATTGTGCAGCAAGTAAAGCACTTCAATGATTATGTGACTAGTAAAGCTTCATTATTCTTGGGTCTAACAGATTTCAAGATAAACTGCTATTCATTGGCAAGTAAATGCATTATGATGCCCTTCAGTGTCCCAGGTGCTTGCAGACACCAAGCGAACTCACAGGGCTGAGCAGGTTAAGGCCAGGCGTGTGATATTAAATGCAATATTAATCTGCACATGTATCTTTTATATAGCAATGACTCTAAACTACTGTGCCTTAACGAGTTGCTTTCTTTAATATAAATCCTTTTTTTGTAGCAAGACATCATGTAAACTCCCGTTTTGATGAACCTGTTAATGTTTTGTGTGTACTTTTTAAATGAATGTTGTGTTTCTAACATTGTCTTGGTAATTGCAATTTAACTAGGTGCGGTGGCAACTAAAGTTCGAAGGCATGATATGCGAGTCCATCCTTACCAAAGGATTGTGACCGCAGACAGAGGTTAGTTTAGCTGTGTAGTTTGTGTGTTATTGTGTTTTTTCCTTTTTGTTGCCTAAATGCTATGTCTGTAAGTTTACTACACCACAATTAATATGCACAGCAATACTTTAGAGCAGATGTTTAAGATGTGCTGATCACCCATCGGTGGTTCATCCGTTTCTTTCTATATACCGATTTTACCAGTGCTCACACAGCTGACATACACTGCTCTATGTTGGTGTGCAGAATTTCCTTTGGTGTTGCAAAGCTGGACAGATGAATGCTTAAATATAAAAGTTGAAAGTAAGGGTCTTTGAATCCGTGGCCTTGGCTAATATTTGCAAATGGAATTTTAGTCTTTGTTTTGATTTTATGATGAATGATTATATATTTCTTTGTGTCATTGAAGCCCCATTTGATATTATAAATCATCCCCATCTTTACATTTTCTATTTTATTAGGTTTGCCAGTATTAGAAAACTGGACCCCAAACACTGTAAAATACCCAAAATACTGAACGCAGTAGGTACTTGCCATCCTTGGGTCCACCTCCCCTCTGACGCACCTGTCAATCACTGAGCTCAGCGGCTCATGCGGTCTACTTCACCATGATCAGTGATTAGCTACAGCAGGGATCCACGCTGTCGCCTTAACTTCGCCACTGCAGCATTATTACTGACACAAGAGCAGTGTCGGGGACCTGGAACTGGACCCAAGGAAGCGGGAGTAGTTGCACTGCTTGTTCTTTTAAACATTTTATAGCATTTGGGGTCCTTTTTCCTGAAAGTGGACAACCTCTCTAAAGGATATGAACCTATGATAAGTATAAAAAAGCAGGGCGATCCATAGGGCAGAAATCCTTAATAAAATGGAGATGGTGAGGGCTGACAGGGCATATGGTAGTGAGCTTACCTTGCAGGGATGTGCATATACTGGGCAACATCTTGTTTCAAATCCAGAAATGGAAGGAATCTGCTGCAGCTGCCCCAGGAGGTGATCCAGTCCAGGAGACCCCATGTATGAAAGAAATGTTTAAAAAAATTAAATAAAAAAAGGGGAGACAGGCAGGTAAAATCTTCATAAGAATTAATTAAATATTTATTAAAAGTATAAGGGCTTCTTTTTTAAAGAAAAAAAATAAGACCATTTGTTTTAACCAGTATTGTTCACAATGTTAAGAAATATGTGTGCACAATATCTGAATAGTCCTGGATATGCCTAACAATAACGTTAGGTCGCTTATAACACAGGCAGAGAGAGCGGAAAGGGTAAGAAGTACACTATTCCGCTGTCATGTATTGTTTGTAAAGTACACTTTTTTCCCCCATTTCTTCAACATTGAAAGAGGCAGTAGGAATCTTGGAGGTCTCAAGGTTCTAAAACTTCATTTTCAATGATCTTGCAAACAGCCATTCAGTAAAAGATCAAAAATTTGAGACTAAAATCCAATAATATTCTGGTTATGGACAAAACCTCATTATAGTAATCAGGATCCCAGCATCTGCTATTTTGGCCTCGAGCTTCCTAGATCCTTTGACGAGTAGTGAAACATTACCTGTTGTTATAGTACCTCTGTGAATGTGATTCTTAATGTAGTCCTGGTAAATATTCTTCTTTTGTAATTAAGCATTCCTGACTTGAAGGGCAGTCATTTCAAAGATTATTCATGACTACATTTGTATCCTATAATATTCAGTTTAATTGTTGTAACAGACAGACTAGACTGAAATGCTTGTTATAATCTGTTGTTAATGTTGCACAGTAATAAAACCTGTGTGTACTGTATTTGGCCATAGACTCGGCAGAGGATGTATCACAGCTATGCCAGTAAGTTGCACCAACTGATATTACAGTATAATTTTGTAACCACATTTTTTGATGATATCTCTTAATCCAGTTCTAGAAGTAGTGCATTGAGCTTAACGTCCATCAAAATCTAGAAGTCTTTATGACTGCATAATGCCATTGTGGTAGTTTTGAGCCACAGTTTTATTTAGATTCTGATTAAGTAATGAAGAGGACGCGGTTATATTTTTGTGTTCCTACATAAAACCTAAGCTATTGGAAGGGAATCCGATTCATACAAGAGATACTGTATATCTTTTGCCATTCTGTTTATGAAGTTGACCAACTGATGCATGGTCTTTAAGACTAAGCTATCTGCGAACCTACTGGATTTCATTTTGCGAAATGCCACAAATCTGACTTTGCACTGAAAACTTCTTGACTACATTTCCTCTGCTTTAGTCATAATGGCAACAGTACAATATAAGCAAATGGAACCTCATAATATATAGTAAAGCTGTTGAAAGAGTCTTAAACATACTACTGTTAAGTGGACCAAGTTTAGTGAAGGAGATTATGAGTTACTGAGGAAGGAAGAGCTCAAGAACACTGGGAATGTTAACTTTCCACTTGAGAACTTTTTGTGTTTTACTGTATTTTTATTTTTTTAATTTTTTTTTTCAAAAAAGAAAATAGTATTTACAGATGGCGTAAGAAATATAAAAATATAATGCAGGAATGTATATGAAATGTCAGATTTTATTGTATTTGCAGAGTATTCGCTTTGAAATTAGGGGGCTGTTTGTAGTTATAAAATGCTTTATTAGCATATTAGATTATTCTGTTTTGGTTTTTCTATGTACTTCAAAATTTTTGAGTCTAGAAATAAAAAAAGCCAGGACTTTTACAGTGTTTACATACAAATGCATTTTATATGTGTCCTATATTGTGTAAATTAGTATTTTCAACTGGAAATGCTGCCAGTAGCAATAGTGTTAGCCATTCCTGGTTCACATGATGACGCCTACTGTGCTAGACCAGAGTTTATTACTGCTTTGTATTATGAGGCCAAGATATTTTGTGTTTGTAAATAGAAATGAGCAATAAAATTTATTGAACAAAAACGATCTTGTTTGGCCCCTAGTTTTATATTAAAGCATTGATTTTTCTCCATTTAATTTTTGCTTTAAAAAAAAAAAAAAATCTTTAGATCCATTACTCTAATCCAAGTTAATAATCACATCATCATTAATATTAGATGCTTCAATGCTTGCACCATTGGGGAGTACTAATGCTTAATAGCAGTCAGATACTGATTGTGTGCACTGACTGTCTGAAAATTTCTTTCCGAGTTCCAAGCTGATTCATTATTGTCTCCAATTTCCGACTGCTACTAACCATTAGCCCTTAGTTGTGTTTTATTTCCATTTTTCCTACTTGTTAACCAGTTTTATGGGCGTGGGCTCCTCCTTCACACATTCGAATCATGATACTTGGTGTCATGATTTTGTTGCATTCTGTAGATGGTGTCAATCAGTATGTCAGTATTAAACATGCTTGTTTTTTTATTAGTTGTGATTAGTTTTTCATGTTGTCATTAAGCAGTCACTAGCTGAAACTAATCTCTTCTCTATCTTTTCTTTCTTTTTTTTTTTCATTTTTTTTATTTTTGTTTCTAACCACCCAGCCGCCACCGGCAACTAACCTATGACCTTCTGACCTCTGAATTCTTCACCCAATGATGACCTGACCATGCCTGCCTGCTGATCAGTTAACTGGTAAACGCCTCTGCTTGCCTGTCTTCAGTGCAGGGAGCTGAGGCACTTGTCCGTTCGTCTTACCATCTAACAAAAGACACAGAAAAATGGTTATCTTCCAACTCAACATTTTTTGCTTTTTTTTTTTTTTACTTTCTTTCCCTGATTGGGTGAAAGTGATTCTTAGTATCTGCACTGAATTGTAGTAAAGCAATAAGGTCCAATTCAACCCTTCGCACTGATCATATTCTAGTGTCCTAACCAAACGAGCGGTATAAAGGCTTCACCTACAGTACTGGCAAGACAGCTGATCCTCAACTACCAATGACAGAGGCAGTTACTGTGAGAGACTTCTAGGGAACTCTACTTTGTTTGTTTTTTCTCTCGTATAGTGAAGTATAAAGCTGAATGTACTGTGTTGTGATGATGCATCATGCATGAACCTGATTGGTCAGGGATTTCACTGGTGAAGTGATTTTATATATTTAAAAGAACAAATATTAAATTTAGGAATTACTCTAGTCACTACAATACCCTAACAGGGTGAATTTTTTGCAATTTGTTTCTTTATATCACCTGCCAAATGTTTTACATTGATAAAAGGGTGCCATGAAATTCTGAGTTATAAACTTTTTACCCTGCTATACCAATTAAGACTGTGACGACATTATCTGCATGCAGATATTGTGATGCAATTAGTAAAATGTTAGTCACAAAGACTCACCTATTTAATTATTGGAGCAAGGTACATGCATTATGTATCACATTACTGGGCAAACTGTTCAAATATGTTTTAGACCTCCCTGTATAGAAAACAAAAAAGATAAGGATGTAAAAGCCATGCTTGCCTATTTGCTGTATAATTGTATTGAAATTGTAGATACAAGTGTAGTGCATTGAAAACATGAACAAAAGTAGATACTTTTACTATACAAGGGTGCTGGTGCAGAAAAAAAAAACTATATTTTTGGAAATGTAGCATTTTATACTTTCAAGTGTTATAAAAAAAGGAAAAAAAAAACAAAAAAAAACTCCAACCCTTCGTTGCATTAAATGCTTTTGTTTTGGTGATAGTCAAGGAATAAGACCAAAAAGAGCTTTTTGTCTTTGTTCCCCATCCCTCACCTTTTTTTTCTTATTTTTTTCCTTTCTTTAGTTTTAATATCGGTGTAAGTCTAAAGAAAAGAAAGTGCCTTATTTTTCTCCATGGTCATTTAGTCCCATGGTCTTGTATAAGTTTGTTCCTTTTATTTACGTCAAGGTCAAATGGCCTGCAGCATGTTGCCAAGCAAGTTTTGATAGACCTCAAATTTATTAGCAGTATGAAAAACTTTACTATTCGGTTGAGTTGTACAATTCAGTCGCCCAGTACAATATGGTATTAAGAAACAAAAAAAATCTAATATGGTTGCCACAACAAAAAAGCTTTTCATAGGAGTCATAACTTTTTTGCCTGTACTTGACATAATGCCAACTACTTTTTAGTATTGCCAAACTTCTGTGAATAGTGAACAGTTTAGTCAAACTTTGCCATTGTAACAAAACTTACTTTTAAGATGTCACTGAGCTGTTTGTTCCCATCACTGCCCTGTTTGCAGTGTTTTACACAGTCTATAAAAAGGTCAGCCCTAGAGCGCCTAGGTTTCATGCTTTTTTGTGGTGACCTAGTCAGCCATCCCATCTCACCGAAACCAATTCAGTTGATTTACTATGCAACAGACATTCATGCTTTCCTCTTCAGCTTCCTGCTTTTATTTCCCATGCCACCAGCTTTGTCTTCCTGATCTATATATCGTAGTTTATTTTTTTTCCTCCCTTTCTAGGGTATGGTTTTTGAACAATTTTGAGACACTTTTACATTTAGCGATCAGACAGTTTCTAAATCAGTATTTGATCCAGATTCATCTCAGTTATGAAAAACCTGGACCTTTTAGCAGTTTTAATATTTTATTTTTTTTTATTTTTGGGAATGGTGGAAGATGCATAGATCTATTGAATAGACATGTAAGTAGTCATGATTGCTATGAACAAACTTAAGAACAAATGGGTCAACTTTATGATAAAAGCATGATGTTTGCAAACTCTGGATGCCTTTGATCTCAGTATTATGATTTTAAAGTTTTTATTCTTTATAATTAGTTTTTATTTTCATTCTTTCTTTGTTTCTTTGACAGTATTATATATTTTATTTTTTAGAATGTTTAGCTGGGAGTGTCGCTGATAATGTAACCGTACAGATGAAATGTATTTGTCTGTTCTTTATAACCTTAGTAGTTTCATGCTATGTATGTATCATAACCAACCTATTGCCTAAAAATGTAAAATAATGTATTTACAGCCATTGTTACAAGTTTATAATGTATTTTTCTATCTTGTTTTATATGTATGTTATATAACATTCAAGTGGATTTTTTCCTGATTGAGAAAAAGGATACAAAATGCAAAACCCACAATTTTGATAACTGAAATTGCCAATTGTTTTGCAGTACTTTATTATATTGGGAGTGTTGTCTTTCTTGGCTTCTAGTTAGCGACTGGATGACATTAGACATTTTTGGGTCTTAGTTGGGTTTTTACATGGCTTGCATTTTAATTCTTTGGTTCTTTGCTGTTTCTATTAACCCCCATAGCATTATTTTAATAAATGTTATAATACCAAGATACTAACTCTGGACTTTGTCTGTTTATTAACATTGTGTGTTTTATTAAGGTAAGATCTAGAAAACAACCAGAATGTAAAGTCTTGAGTTACACACTAACACTGAAGAGCGTGACCACAGATAACTCTGCGTTACTTGTTTTAATATTGTATGTCGGCTGACATTCTGCACATTACTTTTAAATATGCCTTGCCAATACGTGCCAGTAGAGATGGGAACAAAATGTTGATTTCACTGGGCATAGTGTCTTGCCACTTGCCTATGCAGCCTCTGCATTACTAATGCCACACTCTCCTTCCTTGTTGTTCTCTAAATAATCAGCTCTCGCAAGTCACCAGTGAGAATATTTGTATCTTCTTTGAAATAACACACTCACTGCAGCGCTTTTTAGCTCCTGATTTCACTTTTTAATACTGAATGAGATCTGACTCTGAAATCATTCTGCTTGGCCCTAATATATTGCACAGTTCCAGTCACTGCAGTCATGCCTTTCCACATGTAATCAGATTTTATCAAATAATTATTGGGCTATTTAAATATCTTTACTAACTGGAAATAAGAGTTTACTTTATAATTATTTACATTAAGAGTTTTTCCTCACTGTAAAAAATCCCTGTAATAATGATTTTAGAAAGTTTTCACTGAAGGTTGAGGATAACATTGGCTTCACTGTACATGGCGTATACCAGAATTCCTACCGTGAACGTCTGACTATGGTGTACAGTTGGTGGTCAAATCAAATTTTTCTTTTCCATAATCATTTTGATTTTGGGTTATACACTTGTGTGGTTCTAAGAGTATATTAAGTAATCATAGTTTACCTGGCATGTTCTCAGATTTTCGTATCATAAAATCTTGGACAGCTGGGGATTATGGTTGTGTGTTCTGCACATGTAATTATAATTTATATGTACAACCTTTTGTCTATATTTGCAAAATATACAGTGACATTGTGTTTTCACAAGGTTTGCTCAGGTTTGTTTTTATTTTTTAAATTATTGGGAGTTAACTGGAAAATGTTTAAGATATTATGGTAATGTTCATTATATAAAATATTAACTTAATTTCAAGCCGAAGAACTTGGTTGCATATACCTGGGTAACTGGGAGATGAAAGGATGTCATTTCTCATCTGTTCTAGATCATTTCAAAAAGGTGTTACAGTGCAAACTGAAAAGTGCTCACATTGAGGGAAAGTATTAAAATTGACAATTTAAAGGAGATGTCCACAAGTGGTGTCTTGTTTTTTCAAAGCCCTATACCTATTCTCTCGAAAGGTTGAGCTGCACTAGCAAACATGGCCCATGGACATGAGTGGCACTAATCCTACAGGTTAAAAATATAACTTTCTAATCCTGGACATTTTTTTTAAGCTGCACAATTTTTGTTTTGTAACAATTAAAAATTCTAAATAAACAGTAGTCAATGTTATTTGTCTTCATATACGTTGGTGTGGGAATTACAGGTATAATGAAGTTTAGCAATGTATCGTATACACAAACATATGCTCGCTCATGTAATAAATCACAATACTAGTGCAGTCACAAGGCCACACAATGTTAGTTTTTATTAAATGGAAGCACATTGAATTAAAGGATCCATTCACCCAAATTCTGCCAATATGAGAGCGAGCAACTACAGGCACATGGTAAGTGTTGAACATGAAAGTTTAGTGAAAAAGGGCTTTGCAATCTTCTATTTTTTGCTAGTTTTCTTCATAATTGTATCTTTTCAAGATGACGCCTTTAAAAAATTAAATGCTGGTGTGCATTGCCTATATTCCACAACCACTGCCCTTTTTGCTTTGTGATGATAGTATCACAACATATGCATACTACACACTCTAATTATTTTATCATGGGAAGAGGCAGCCCACTTTTTATTACTCCCTATGCACACCTTGTACTGTTTTCTCAGGCCTTTCTTTCTTCCTGTAGCTGCTGAAAGGATTCTTCTCAATTACTGCAAGATGATGACATCTGAGAGATATCAGTCTGGAATCTGACTACAGAGAAGATTTGTAGTTTAGTATCCACTAGATATCCACAAAATGGTATACACATTTGTAGCAAAAACACCAAAAAGTGAAGTGCAACTGAAAATGCAACAACCTATTGCAAAGAGGTGTTTTTTTTTTTTTAATTATTCGTATACTTGTAAACTTGTGTGTAGGTGAATTATGTGCATTGAAGATACCTTATATGTGTTATCTTAAATAGTCATTAAAGACTTTGTGCCAAATTAGTAAGCTATTTAATGTCTGAAAGGAGAAGAGATCGAGCATACACATCTCCGCTCCATTCATTTTCTATGGGACTGCCAGAGATAACTGATAACAGCACTTGACTGCCGCTCCAGTCAGAATGGCTCAGTGAGGGTCCCATTTGTCCATCATCTTACAAGAAGTAAGGCGTCCCTTATTCTATGGAGTTGAAGCAAACACTTTTTAAAGCAGAGCTGTCACTAGATATGACAATATAAACTACATACAAACCTGTTGAGGCTGGTGTATAGTGAAAAATCAATGGCTGTATAATCCTCAAATTAAAACTAGCGCTTTACAAGTCCAGCAATGGTTGGACTCCTAAAAACACTCAATTTGAAATTAAGCAGGACAACTTTCAAATTACACGTACAGACATTCAGCAAGCAGAGCTGTGGAGTAGGTAAGCAAAGGATCTGGCTCCTTTATTTTTTACATACGGACTCTAGCTCTGCCTCTGAATTTCGATCGATGTAAAATACACTGCTCAAAAAAATAAAGGTAACACTAAAACACCACTTCCTAGGTATTATTCAATTAAATATTCCAGTTGCAAATCTTTGTGTTGAGAAGAATAAAACATAAAAAAATGATCAATGTAATTCAAAATTAATATCCCATGGAGGTCTGGATTTGGAATGTTGCTCAGTCAAAGTGTAAAATCAAATTACAGGCTGAGATCCAGCTTCAGTGGAAATGCCTGAATACAAGGAAATGATGTTTTGCAAAAATGCTGACTAATAGGGTGGGCATGCTCCTAGACACGCTTGTTTTGCCACAACAAACGGGCTTTGTTAGAGGTAGGGAGGGCAGGGACAATTCAATGCGAGTGCTGCACTTGGTACAGTATGCACACATTCATCGCAGACCCTTCATATTGCTGGGAACGAATGCGGAGAAAGCGTTCAACAGGGTAGACTGGATTTATATGCAAGAAACACTTAAACAATTTGCCTTTCCCTTAATAATAATAATTGCTATTTTCCATATGTACACGTGCCCAACTGTGAGAGTGAAGGTAAATGGGGACCTATCCACACCCTTCAAGATCAGAAATGGTACTCTGCAGGGCTGCCCGCTATTCCTGTCCTTATTTATATTAGCTATGGAAACTTTGATTCAAAGCATTAGGCCACATCCAGATATAGAAGGAGTTTGGATAGCCGGAATGTCACATGTTGCAGCAGCCTTTGCGGATGACGTTTTGCTGTTGCTAACTAACCCTAACCCTTGGAAAAATTCAGAGATATGTCAAATTTTAAAATCAACCTAGATAAATCTGAAAGCGCTTAGTCTGAACATCCAGAACTCAACTTTACAGGATATTAAGTCCAAATTCCCAATCAGGTGGGTTTCACGATATATCACTTATCTGGGTATCAAACTAAGTCTTCATTGAAATTCGTTTTCACGCTCAACTTTCTACCGCTCCTAAATTCTACAAATGATCAAGGCGTGGAGAGCGCCTTCTGTCTCTTTGATGGGGCGCAAAAACTTACTTAAAAGCTTCATATTACCTAAATTTAGTTATATATCATGAATGCTCCCTATAAAAGTCCCAGTTACATTCTTCCACAAAGTACGCACCATATTTGGAAGATGGATACATTTGGAAAGGATCAAAGTCTAGACTTAGCTTTAATACTCTCTTACTGCCTAGTACTAAAGGGGGAATGGGAGTACTTGACCCACAAAAATACCACACAGCAGCAATCCTGTCTGATTGTTGATTGGGCGAGAAACCCTGAAAATAAACTGGACAAAAATAGCAGATGACTCACTGCCAATACACTATTGCTACACTACATGCATCCAAAGAGTTTATACATAAATTGGAAATCCCGAATGCAATCTCCAGACATATTGTACATACTTAGGCTAATCACTCCAACACATTAACGCCGCTCCCATCACCGTTAGCCAGTGTTATAGACCTACCAGGGTTCTAGACCAAACTCGAACAAAATCAACAGACTTCCTTCACATGATTAGAATCAGAATAGTCACTCTTTGTAGATGGTACACTTCCCTCGATCTCAGAGATACAGGACATTTTTCCTGAGTACCCAATTCATTTTCTCCATTCTTAAAAAAGCTATAAGATCTTATCTGCAAGCTGGGGTCCCAACCAGGGAGCTAACTATCTTTGAGACACAGCTTAAACAAGCAAGGGGAGTCCTGACGAAAATGTGTCAGTCTCTTTTAACTAAATCTATCCCTTTAAGGCAAGCTTATATAGTGCCTTGAGAAAGTATTCGGCTCCCTGGAACTTTTCAACCTTTTCCCACATATCATGCTTCAAACCTAGATACCAAATGTACATTTTTGATGAAAAATCAACAGGTGGAACACAATTGTGAAGTTGAATGACATTAATTGGTTATTTTACATTTCTTGGGAAATTCAAAAACTGAAAAGTGGGGTGTGCAATATTATTTGGCCCCTCTACTTTCAGTGCCGCAAACTCACTCCAGAAGTTCATTGTGGATCTCTGAATGATCCAATGTTGTCCTAAATGCCTAATAATAAATATAATCCACCTGTGTGTAATCAAGTTTCCGTATAAATGCTCCTGCTCTGTGATAGTCTCAGGGTTCTGTTTGAAGCACAGAGAGCGTCATGAAGACCAAGGTACACAACAGGCAAGTCCGTGATACTGTTGTGGAGAAGTTTTAAGCCGGATTTGGATACAAAATGATTTCCAAAACTTGAAACTTCCCAAGGAGCACTGGGCAAGCGATCATATTGAAATGGAGGGAGTATCATACCACTGCAAATTATTATTATTTATTATTATAGCGCCATTTATTCCATAGCGCTTTACATGTGAGGAGGGGTATACATAATAAAAACAGGTATAATCTTGAACAATACAAGTCACAACTGCTACAGGAGGAAAGAGGACCCTGCCCGCGAGGGCTCACAATCTACAAGGGATGGGTGAGGATACAGTAGGTAAGGATAGAGCTGGTCGTGCAGTGGTTTGGTCGATCGGTGATTACTGCAGGTTGTAGGCTTGCTGGTAGAGGTAGGTCTTCAGGTTCTTTTTGAAGGTTTCGATGGTAGGTGAGAGTTTGATATGTTGTGGTAGAGAGTTCCAGAGTAGGGGTTATGCGCAAGAGAAATCTTGTATGCAATTGTGGGAAGAGGAGATAAGAGGGGAGTAGAGAAGGAGATCTTGTGAGGATCGGAGGTTGCATGCAGGAAAGTACCGGGAGACAAGGTCACAGATGTATGGAGGAGACGGGTTGTGGATGGCTTTGTATGTCATGGTTAGGCTTTTGTACTGGAGTCTATGGGTAATGGGGAGCCAGAGAAGGGATTGACAGAAGGGAGAGGACGGGGAATAGCGGGGGGGACAGGTGGATTAGTCGGGCAGCTGAGTTTAGAGTAGATTGGAGGGGTGCGAGAGTGTTTGAGAAGAGGCCACAGAGCAGGAGGTTACAGTAGTCGAGGCGGGAGATGATGAGGACATGGACTAGGGTTTTTGCAGATTCTTGGTTTAGGAATAAATCTACCAAGACCCGGCCGTCCCTCTAAACTTTCATCTAAAACAAGGAGAAGACTTATCAGATGTAGCCAAGAGG
Source organism: Ranitomeya variabilis (assembly GCF_051348905.1). NCBI lineage: Eukaryota > Metazoa > Chordata > Amphibia > Anura > Dendrobatidae > Ranitomeya > Ranitomeya variabilis. The sequence continues at coordinate 652,870,912 of NC_135233.1, forward strand.
CGCATGATCATTCGGGATGAACTGCAGAGAATTACAGCTGAGGTGCGAAGTCTGTCCATAGGACAACAGTCTGGCCTTTATGGAAGAGTGGCAAGAAGAAAGCCATTTCTCAAAGATATCCATAAAAAGTGTCCTTTAAAGTTTGCAACAAGCCACCTGGGAGACACACCAAACATGTGGAAGAAGGTGCTCTGGTCAGATGAAACCAAAATTGAACTTTTTGGCAACAATGCCAAACGATATGTTTGGCGTAAAGGCAACAGCTCTTCACCCTGAACACACCATCCCCACTGTCAAACATGGTGGCGGCAGCATCATGGTTTGGGCCTGCTTTTCTTTAGCAGGGACAGGGAGGATGGTAAAAATAGATGGGAAGATGGATGGAGCCAAATACAGGACCATTCTTGAAGAAAACCTATTTAAGTCTGCAAAAGACCTGAAACTGGGACGGAGATTTGATCCCAAACATAAAGCAAAATCTACAATGGAATGGTTCACAAATAAACATGTCCAGGTGTTAGAATGGCCAAGTCAATGTCCAGACCTCAATCCAATCAAGAATCTGGAAAGAGCTGAAAACTGCTGTTCACAAAAGATCTCCATCAAACCTCACTGAGCTCGAGCTGTTTTCCAAGGTAGCATGGGCAGTTTCTCGATTTACAAAACTGATAGAGATATACCCCAAGTGATTTGCATTTGTAATCGCAGCAAAAGGTGGTACAACAAAGTATTAAGTTAAAAGGGCCGAATAATATTGCGTGCCGCACTTTTCAATTTTTGAATTTCCACAAAAATTTTAAATAACCAAAATTAAAATTTCATTCAACTTCACAATTGTGTTCCACTTGTTGATTCTTCACCAGAAATTTACATTTGGTATCTTTGTTTGAAGCATGATATGTGGGAAAAGGTTGAAAAGTTCCAGGGAGCCGAATACTTTCGCAAGGCACTGTATTAATGTGGGAAGGAGAACTGAGTGCACATCTATAATATTTTGTTTGGCCCATCCAAATGCATTAGAGTCCAAGAGAATTCCTACAAGATTGTCACAAAGTGGTGTACCACCTTGGATAAAACACATCTGGCTTCCCAGCATTCCCCCAATGTGTTGGCGATGTGGGATGGCTGCGGGTATGTTCCTACACATATGGCGGTTATGTGAGATGATCAAATTATTTTGAGGAAACACCTTGAAAATTATCACTAGGATGTGCTTGCTCCCTGAACCCCACAACCAAATCTCATTTTCCTTAACTGGTCTAGCAGTCTGTCTCAATCCAGGCATAAAACATTACTATTATTTTTATTGGTGGCACCCAAAACTGTCCAAGCATTTTGGAGTGGGTACATAAAGTTGACCACCTCTATCATATTGAAGAGAGAGCTGCATATGCACACTACTCCCATGACAAATTTAGAGGAATCTGGGCTCCATGGATGGCATATAGAAAATTTAGTGAATATACAGATTCAATAGGGAGACAGACCTCCATGCAGATGTAATGGTTGTGTAAATTCAAAAAAGGAATTAACATATTTAACGATAGCTTCACACTACGATACAATGCTAGACCTCTCGGACTCATTTAGACTTTGCTTGACCCACCAAATCTATCATCCACTTTACTGCTGAAGGGCTCCCCAAATCACCTCATCTTCTCCGTTTCTTCTCTCTTATGTGTCCATGTTATATGTTGGAAGTGTTTGAAGGGTTTACAGTACGGGAATATTATCATGCTAGTAAATGTTTGTATATTGGGAAGAAATATACGACAACTGAACTTAGAGGATAACCGCTCCATCTGAAGTGGGAGTGGACCTTACAGACCATACCCATGTGGGTTGATATACTAGATAATTTTCAGACATGGAACTAAGAACTCGTGATTCCTAAATAGGATCTTTGAATTTAGTCACTGGTGATTGTTTTGGTGAAGCACATTAGTACTTTTGAATTTCATGGTTAGGTCTGGTCACCTGCTGTCAGATGAATGATTTTTCTAAATACGCAACATGTAGCTATATATGTTGTACTCATACTGGATTTGTTTGCCTTAAAACTAATAAAAGGATGATTAAAACAAGGAAATGATGCTCTGTAGTGTGTGTGTGTGGCCGCCTCCACAAGCCTGAATGACCTCCCTACAAAGCCTGCGCATGCTCCTTATGAGTCAGTGGATGTTCACTTGAGGGATCTCTTCCCAGACCTGGATTAAAGAATCAGTCAACTCCTGGACAATCTGAGGTGCAATGTGGTGTTGGTGGATTGAACTAGACATGATGTCCCAGATGCACTCTATTGAATTCAGGTCTGGGGCGCAAGCTCTCCAGTCCATATCATCAATGCCTTAATCATGCAGGAACTGCTGACACACTTCAGATACATGATGCCTAGCATTGTCATACACGAAAAGGAACCCATGGCCCACTGCGTATGGTCTCACAATGGATCTAAGGATCTCATCCTGGTACCTAATTTTCAGGGTACCTGGCTAGCACATGGAGGGCTGAATGGCCCTCCAAAGAAATGCCTCAGCACACCCTTACTGACAAACCATTCATGCTTGAGGATGTTGCAGGTAGCAAACTCTGGAAACTCCATTGAGAACGTTCTGTCACATGCTCAGTGTGAATGTGATACCATTCGTGAAGAACACAGCAAATGCCAATCGCCCTGCAAGGTGTTGGACTGTAAGCACAACACCCACTTGTGGACGTCGGGCCCACATGGAGTATGTTTCTGACAGTTTGAGCAGACACATGGATGTTAGTGGCCTCCTGGAGGTCATTTTGTGGGGCTCTGGCACTTCTGTTCCTCCTTGCACAAAAGAGGAGTTAGCGGTCCTGCTGCTGGCTTGTTGCCCTCCTATGGCCCCCTCAATGTCTCCTGGGGTACTGGTCTTTCTCCTGGTACCTGCTTCATGCTCTGGACACTGCTAACAGACAGCTACTTTTCTTGCCATAGCTCGCATTAATGGGTCATCCTGGGTGACCTGCACTACCGGAGCAACTTCTGTTTGTTGTTGACACTGCCTCATGCTATTGTACAGCATCTGTAGGTGAAAGAGAAATAACAAAATGTGAAAGTGAGCAAAACAGCCAAAAAGGATGAGAACAGAGAAATGATCTGTAGTCACCCCTTGCAGAACCACTCATTTAAGCCAGGTTCACATTTGCGTTCAGGAGGGCTGCGTACGTCCTCCCTTCTTCCTCCCTGAAGCTCTGCCTATGCTCCGCCTACTTCTGTATGCATCCTGCGTACCATCTTTAACATTGGGTATGCAGGGACATGTGTTGTATGCGGATGGGTCCGCCTGCGGCGATTTGATGTGTGCGGCGACTGCACGGAAACTCAAAAATCCCTAGCTTTATAGGGATTGTCTTGCTAATTACCTATCTTTTCTGTTAAATTCCTATGAACGTTCTAATATGTTTTCAGTGGGGGAAAAAAAAATTCCAGCTGCATAACAATTAAAAAGTTTATTAAAACATCTTTAACCCCTTTCTGACATTAGACATAATAATCTGTCCATGTGCCCTGGGCCTATTTGACCAGGGATGGATTATTACATCTGCGTGATCGCCCACGGAGATGTGCGGACAATAGCCGCCGGGTGTTAGCTAAGTGCCAGGAGTGATCACGGACCGCTCCTGGCACTTTAACCCCTGAAATGCTGCGATCGAATGAGATCGCAGTATTCCAGGAGCCAGCAGAGGGCTAACAACCTCTCTGCCTTTGGATCGGAGCCCCCGCAGCGTGACGCGGGGTCCCGATTTTTGCCATGGTGACCCAATGTCATCATGACAACATCCAGGTCACCAGACCTAGAAAATTTGCTGATCATGCCCAGTGTAGGATGCGCAAATTTGTAAGTGCAGAGCTGACACTTTCTACAGCATGGGGGAAAAAAAGTTTGAAATAATTGTAAAAATATATATTTTTTAAAAGATCAAAATTAATTAAAAAAAATCTAAAGATATTGTATCTCTATTTGAAAAAGAATATATAAACAATAAAAGTACACATATTTGGTATTGCTGCATCCGCAATTACCCGACCTATAAAACTGTCCCACTAGTTAATCCCTTTAGTGAGCACCATTGAAAAAAAGGCAAAAGACAATGCTTTATCATCATACTGCGGAACAAAAAGTTGAATAACACAGAGAAATACGGATGTAAATAAACATAGTAGCGTTGAAAATGTCATCTTGTCCTGCAAAAAGCAAGCTCCCACACAGCTCCATCAGTGAAAAAATAAAAAAAGTTATAACTCTCAGAATAAAGCGATGCAATAATAATTATTTTTATATAAAATAGTTTATTGTACAAAACCACCAAAACATAAAAAAATTATAAATGAGCTACTGCGATAATCGTGCTGACCCGAAGAATAAAGCTGCCTTATCAATTTTACCACATATGAAACAGCATAATCCCACACACACCTAAAAGAAATTCCTGAATTGCTGCTTTTTCTTCATTCTGCCTCCTAATACTCGGAATAGAAAACGATCAAAAAATGGCATATGCCTGAAAGCGGTACCAATAAAACATCAACTCGTCCCACAAAAAAAAGACGTCATGACTCTTTGGGCCAATATATGGAAAAATTATAGCTCTCAAAATGTGGTGATGCAAAAACTATTTTTTGAAATAAAAAGCGTCTTTTAGTGTGTGTGTGACAGCTGCCAAACATAAAAACACAATATAAATCTGGTATTGCATCAACCAGAATAAAGTCGCCTAATCACTTATACCGCATGATGAACGGCGTAAAAAATAAATAAAACCAATTCTTCACATGCTGTCGATTTTTTCATTCTGCGTCCCAAAGATCGCAGTGAGGCTCGGTGCACATTTATCCTGCGCTCTGTGCTGAGCGCTTGCATCGCTGTTACCGTGTAAATCTCTGAAATACGTGAATCAGACAGAACTCCCGGCATAAGATTCCCTGTAATAAGGCAGATGGAGGCACTGTGGACGTCATAGGACCTGTGATCCGGCAGGATTGCATAAAAGTGCCATCAGCCACAGTTTTGTGCACTTCTGAAAAGGACACTGCTGAACAGAGGCCAGATGGAGTCCACTCTGCTGCCTCATTATTGTGAATGGATCCCTCAGGGGTTTGATCTGTATCTCGTTGCTCAGAGATTTAGATGGAAACCCCAAGGTAAGTGCTCAGCCTAGAGCGCCTGATAAATGTGATCCCAAACGTTATGAAAAATGTTCCAAATAAAAGCCTCAACTCAAGCCAGAAAACAAGCAAGCCCTCACTCACGTCTGTCATCTGTTAATGGAAATATTGGGTGCCTCCATGTTACTGGTAGCACAAAGGCTCTGATAAATCGAAATGGCTCCTCACCTGCCAAAAGAAATTCTGCGCTCCCAAATCAAAATGCACCCTCCCTTATGAGCCCCAGTCTACCTGAATCACATATTGCGCCTACTTTTGGCATTTCTGAAGTGATGACAGCCCGCCTAACTTACGGGTGCATACCTCCTGATGCACGGGTTGGGTATAATGTACTGATGACTGCAATGTACTAGTCAAAACAGCGTACTTGTCACTTCAACTGAAGTTTGCAATTTTCCCTCGGCAACATTCATTGCTAGTTGTTTCTGGTAAATAACCATGGAGTCAAAATCATCACTACACCTGTAGATAAATTCCCCAAGGGGTATCATTTCCAAAATGGAGTCACTTGAGGGGATTCTGCAATTCCACGGGCTCTGTATATGAAGTCCACAAAAAGTGCTAGGAAAATCTGCAGTCCAGGAGGCAAATAAGCGCTCTGTTCCTCCCAAGTCTCTCCGTATGGCTAAGTAGTATTGAACAGCCACATATGGGGTATTGCCACGTTTAGCAGAAATTGTGGGACAAATTATGGTGCCAATTTTACCCACTTCTTGTGTGAAAATGTAAAATCTGGGGCTAAAACTAAATTTTGGTGGTAAAAATGTAGTTATTTTGTCTTCATTGCCCAATGGTATAAAATTCTGTGACATACCCGTGATGTCAATATGATCACTGTACCCCTAGATGAATTCATTGAGAGGTGTAGTTTGGGGTCTCTTATGGGGGGGTTCTGCTGTTCTGGTATCTCATGGGCTCTCGCAGTGAGTCATGGCACCTGCAAACCATAACAGTAAAATCTGGCACTCCTTGCCTTCTGAACTTTGCACTGTGCCTGAAAAATATTTCTCGATTACATGTAGGGTATTGGCGCACTCCGTAAATAATGGACCTCAGATTGTAGTATCAAAATATATATATATTAACCCTTGGAAAAATTAAAAACTTGTGGCTAAAACAACATTTTAGTGGTAAAACTAATTTATTCTTTACTCACCGTTCAGTGGAATAAAACTGAGAGGCACATGTGGTGTCAATATAATCACTGCACCCCCTAGATGAATTCATTTGGGAGTGTAGTTTGTAAAATGAGTTCACATATAGGGGGTTTCTGTTCTGGCACCTCAGGGGCTCTACCAATGTGGCACCCTCAAACCATTCCAGCAAAAGCTGAACTCCAATATGGCACCTCTTCCCTTCTGAGCTTTGTACTGTGCCTCAAAATAGTATTCCCCCATATATGGGGTATCTGAGTAGTCAGGAGAAATTGCACAACAAATTGTATGGTGCAATTTCTCCTGTTACCCTTATGAAAATGCAATATTTGGGGCTGAAATAACATGTTTATGAGGAAAATTATATTTTATCATTTTCACGGCTCTACGTTATAAACTTCTGTGAAGCACCTGGAGGTTCAAGGTGTACACAATACATCTAAATATATTCTGTGAGTGGTCTAGTTTCCAAAATGGGGTCACTTGTGGGGGTATTTCCACCCTTTAGGCACATCAGGTGCTCTCCAAATGGGACATGTCTGCTAATGATTCCAGAAAATTTTACATTCAAAAAGTCCAATGACGCTCCTTCCCTTCTGAGCCCTGCTGTGCGCCCAAACTGTAGTTTTCTCATTCATATTGGGTATGGGCATACTCAGAAATTACACAACAAATTGTATAGTACAATTTCTCCTGTTACCCTTACGAAAATGCAATATTTTGTGCTAAAACCTATTTGTGGGGAAAATTAGATTTTTTTTTCTTAATTTTACGGCTCAACGTTATAAACTTCTGTAAAGCACCTGAGGGTTCAATGTGCTCACATCACATCTAGATCAGTTCCCTGAGGGGTCTAGTTTCCAAAATTGTGTAACTGGTGGAGTTTTTCACTGTTTAAGCACATCAGAGGCTCTCCATGATGTCCGCCAATTGTTCCAGCAAATTTCACATTCAAAAAGTCAAATGGCGCATCTTCCCTTCCAAGCTCTGCCGTGTGTCCAAATAGTGGTTTTCTTTCTCATATGGAATATTGGCATACTCAGGGGAAATTGCTCAACAAATTGGTGCAATTTCTCCTGTTACCCATATGAAAATGCAAAATTTGGGGCTAAAATAACATTTTTATGAGGAAAATGTGATTTTATTATTGTCATGGCTCAACGTTGTAAACTTCTGTGAAGCACCTGGGCGTTCACAGAAGTTTACATCATTGAGTTTCCAAAATGGGGTCGCTTGTGGGAGGGTTCCACTGTTTAGGCACATCAGAGGCTCTCCAAACGCAACATGGTGTCCACTAAGGGTATGTGTCCACGTTCAGGATTGCATCAGGATTTGGTCAGGATTTTTCATCAGTATTTGTAAGCCAAAACCAGGAGTGGAACAATTAGAGGAAAAGTATAATAGAAACATATGCTCCACTTTTGCATTTATCACCCACTCCTGGTTTTGGCTTACAAATACTGATGAAAAATCCTGACCAAATCCTGATGCAATCCTGAACATGGACACATACCCTAAATGTTCCAAAAAATTTTGAATTCAAAAATTCAAATGAGACTCCTTCCATTCCGAGCTCTGCCGTGCACCCAGTGGTTTTCTCCCTCAAATGGGGTTTTCTGCATACTAAGGCGAAATTGCACAACAAATTGTGTGGTGCAATTTGTCCTGTTACCCTTATGAAAATGAAATATTTTGTGCTAAAACATATCTGTAGGGAAAATTTGATATTTTTTTTATTTTTACAGCTCAACGTTATAAACTTCTGTGAAGCACCTGAGAGGGATCAATGTGCTCACTACACATCTAGATCACTTCAATGAGTGGTCTAGTTTTCAAAATGGTGTCACTTGTGGGGGATTTTCACTGTTTAGGCACATCAGTGGCTCTCCAACATGACATGGCAGCCACCAATTGTTGCAGCAAATTTTGCATTCAAAAATTAAATGGCACTCCTCACCTTCCAAGCTTTGATATGCGCCCAAACAGTGGTTTTCACCCTCATATTATGTATTGTCATGCTCAGCAGAAATTACACAACAATTTTTGGGGTCATTTTTTTCCCGTTACCATTGTCAAAATAAAAACATTTGGATTTGAAGTAAATTTTTGTGAAAAAAGTGAAATGTTAATTTCTGTGAAGCACCTGAAGGGTTAATAAACTTGGTTGTGGGGAGCTCCTTGAGGGGAGCAGTTTTTAGAATGGTGTCACTTGGGTATCTTTTATCATATAGACCCCTCAAAGTGACTTAAAATGTGATGTGATCCCTAAAAAAAAAAATGCTGTTGTAAAAATGAGAAATCGTTGGTCAACTTGTTTTAACCCTTATAACTTCCTAACAGTTTTGGTTCCAAAATTGTGCTGATGTAAAGTAGACATGTGGTAAATGTTACTTATTAAGTATTTTGTGTGACATATCTCTGTGTTTAAGGGCATGGAAATTCAAATTTGAAAGCTGCAACATTTTCCAAATTTTCGCCAAATTTCATTTGTTTTTCCACAAATAAACGAAAGTCCTATCAAAGAAATTTTGCCACTATCATGAAGTACAATATGTCACAAAAAAATCTCAATCACTGGGATCCGTTGAAGCTTTCCAGAGTTGAGCCAGGTTCATATTACGTTAATTGCAATGCGCTGATGGCATCCGTTACATAGCGACAGTAATGCTATGTAACGGATACGTTAGCACACCCATTGACTGCCATAATGTAGCGCATCACTAACGCATGTCATGATCGGTATGCGTTAGCGATGTGCCGTCATTATGTAACGGACCCTCGGACGCGTTCTACAGCGTTTCGGGGTCCGTCACCGCTAGTGCAGATTGAGCATCTGCGCTAGCGCGATCGCCTGACGCGACCTTTAAAAGGCACTTGCGTTGTGCAGTCCGTTGAACGCATGCGTTGAACGGACTGCACTAACGCAATATGAACCTGGCCTTATTCATAAAGGTACAGTTGTCATAATTGTAAAAATTGACATTAACATGATTAATTGGTCATTAACATGCAATCCACTCTCGGGGGTAAAGGGGTTAAAAGTTGATTACACATGAAAGGTCTGCATGACTACCTACAAAGCAACACGTTTCAAACACTCAGGCGTCCATTTTCAATGCTTTGAAAAAGACCTTTCATTTGTAATCAACTTTTAAAGATGTTCTAATAAACATTATGATTTTTCTGATGCTGGAATCTATTTTTTCACTTTGTGGACTGCACGTGGGTCAAACGAGTACCTTGCTTCAGCACACCAAGTGCCGATATAGGTGAGATGGTTTCAATTCCCTTTTTTGCATATCTAAAATGCATTGACTGATTTTGGTTATGAACAATATTCTCAACATGGAAACACCAAGAAGGAAAAGTGATGGAATTATGTAAATCATACAATTAATAAACGTTAATTATCTGCAAATACATGCATTTATGTGCACATGTCTAGTAATCATTCGTTACAACGGACCCAGCAGCAAACTATTGACAAAAAGAGTTGTGCAGACACATCTTTATTGTCCGCCTAAAATAACACTTTTTTTTTTTCTACTATAACACTGAAGTCTATGGAAAACGGGTCTGATAAATAGTCATCCATTTTACTTTTATTTGAAAAGTACCCGTTTTTGCTTACTGAATCAGTTTCAAACGGAAGACCGCTATTGGCTATTTAAAGATCCATTTTCCATAGACTTGAATAATAAAAAAAAAAATGATATACTTGAAATCAGTATTTCTTAGTCTGACAAAAATGTATCTGCACAACTATTTTGTCAACGGATTGCTGCAGTATCCATTCTAACAAATGATTATTGGACATGTAAACATACCCTTAGGCTGGAGTCACACTTAACGTATAAAAAATCGGTCCGATTTTGACGGCCGAGAATCGCACAAATGTTCTTCAAACAGTGATCCGTGTGTAATCAGTTTGCAATGCGAGGATGTTACTTCCTTGCATCAAGTAACCATGCGACACCCGTATGGCATCCGTATGCAATGCGATTTCAACATGAGCCTTTACATACAGCAGTTCTCTGTATGTAAAAGCTCATGTTAAAATCGCATTGTAATGGTAATGCACAATTGTTCACATTGTTTTAAAACCAAATATTGTTCAAAATACACACACACACACACACACACACACACACACACACACACACACACACACACACACACACACACACACACATACATATATATATATCTTCTTAATATATACTTACCTTGTAATATCTTCACATCCTGTTCCATCCAGATCCCAGAATTCCAATATTGGAACCTCACCGACCTCCATATTGCGACACCCAAGTGATGGGTGTCTCAATATGGAAACTGCTGGTGGTACCAGCCTTTGTGTGGTACCACCAGCGGAACACCGTCGCATCACACAAACACACACTGTATACGCCCACAAACACACACTGTATACGCCGTACGCACCACACAAACACACACTATATGCCGTACACACCAGACACACAAACTATACGCCGTATGCACCATACACGTACGCACACCCTATACATGTCGTACACAGCCTCTTGTGCGGTACCACCGGCGGAACACTGTTGCGAGCACACCGATGCCGGGAGCAGCCGAACGATTCACTGACCGCCGCCATCTTTGTACAGGAGGAGGGCATGAACAGTTTTAATGTGACCGCCGCTATCTGTCTGCACAAAGATGGCAGCGGTCTGATTTACTGCGCCTGCACGAATGCGCAGTGAATCATTCGGCTGATCCCGGAGGCAGATGCGTGATGTATCTACAGGCAGAGGAAGCCGGTCACATTAAAGGGGTTTTCCCATGAATGGAGGTTCATTTTAAAGATTGTCTGTGTCTGACCGTGTACGGAGCATACCACAGCTCCTGGGCAGGGGAGGAAGCAAAAGATAATACTGATATTACAGCAGGGGATCACAGAGGATTTTGTTTGTCAGGTAAAATATTTCACTGACTGTTTTTAAACAATATTTTACCTCACAAAATATATCCTCTGCTGTAATGTCAGACACCGTTTTTAAAAAAATCATTGACGCCATTGGCAATGCCATCACATCGGCTCCAATTTAAAATTGGCACCATTGTCAGGGGGGGAGACAGCTCAAACGGGACAGCACATGAGGGGAGAACACAGCCTAGGAAGGAGAGAGACAGCAGACAAGAGGGATAGCACATGGGGTAGACAGGTCAAAGAAGAGAGCACAGACGGGAGAAGTCAGCACATGGGGAAAGAGACGCGGATAGGTTAGTGAGCACATGGGGGGAGAGATTCTCAACGCTGCAAAGCCTGTCCCCATCGTGACATTACCGCCCTCCATCTAGTATGTCCGCCATCTAGTATATATAAATATTAGATAGATTAAAAGCTGAAAAATGATCTGCCGCGTACAGTATAGAATAGACTAGAATAGAATAGATAGAATAAAATAGGCATTTTCCCATGCTCCTGAGGTCATCCCAGTTCAGGCTGTGAGGGAGCGCAGTTTCAGTGATTGCACCGCTAATCACTGAAGCTGCCGCTCGCAGCTGTGCTGAACTGGGATGACCTCAAGAGCTCACCGCCGGTCAAACTGTGAGTCAGCGCAGCATCAGTGACATCAGTGCTAGTCACTGATGCTGCCGCCGGCAGCTTCTCATTCATTCATCAGTGGTTTACAGCCGGGACGGTTGCATTAGTGTAACACCCCAGAGTCCTGGTTGTTACAGTGGCATTGCTTTCCTCACAGGGAGAGTGTCACGCTTGGAAGCAAGGGAAGATCTCTTCTATCAGGTAAACACATACATGCAACAAGTTCACACTCCAGGCCAGAAGGGGGAGCTCTGAACCTGGTTTTCCAGGGAGCAGGCTCTTCATATGTATTCTGGCTGGAGGGGAAGTCAGTAGGCAGTCTGTCAAGAGGACAGAAAGAGAGCAGTCAGACACTGAGGGTCAGAAAGACTGAAGGGGCTGTGCAGCCAGAGTTGCTGTAGCTCCAGCGGAAAAAGAATTAAGAAAGAAGAACAGTGTAGAAAGCATGGAGGAGAGCAAAGCACAGGAGTGTGACATCAGGGGAGGATAGCTGTGACTGGGCTACATCCCTGCAGAGCGCAGGTTCCCGTAGCCGGAAGACCGAGGATGTGTCGAACTCTAAGGCACAGCAGAAACCAGCAGGACAGCTGGATTACAAATCACCTGTCTGCCCTAATACCCAGGAGTCAGTGGCACATAGAGCCCGAGTCATGTTAGAGACCCTATAAAAGGTTTGAGCCACCCGTCATATGGGTTTGTGTCCTAACCTTTATGGAGGACGAGTGAACTGTGAGGACCTTGCCAGAAGCCATAGGCAGTAAGGGACTACACCAAAGTGCTGGTAGGAAGGCTTTCATCTCCACCTGGTAGAGGGGACTCTGAACTTGCTTCCAAGCTAGCCGGACCCTGCCTATACCTGTGATCTGGTGCCCTGGACTGTGGATACCTGAAGTCTCCAGTAAACCAGGTAAAGAGGCTGCAAACCTGTGTCCTTGTTCTTTACAACACCATTCACCATCTTCACCTATACACCGGGAGCCATGGGGACCTACTTCACCTGTGGGAAGTTATAACATCACCCCAGCTGACCCCTTTTAGCAGCATCGGTCTCCACTGACCAAATACCACAGGTGGCGTCACGAACACAAACTATTCAAAACCCCTTTAAAGACATCCCCTTTTACATGTAGATACAGAGAAGACAGGCTAATGGAGCGCCACCTGATGAAGATGGAGCTGCTCCGTCGAAACGCGTTTTGGATTTCAATAAACAAAGGAATGTTTAATCCTTCCATCTGTGTCCTGTGTGCTCCCTTGTGCCTGGGGTATCCTGCAATTCCCTTTTACATGGGCACCCAGGGCCACGGACCTGGTCGCCGCCGCTGTGACACATCCCCTTAAGTACCGGACCCGGTACTGAGTACCGACTCATTTTCACCGCTCCCAGTTGTTAACTGTATATTCCCTAGATATGGATTATGGCATGGGACTCAACACCAGACAGGTATGGTTATATAGTTGGGTTTTTTTTTCATTTATTAGAGGAAATCAAGGGTGTTGCATGGATTAGCAGTAACAATAAAATGGTCAAACTGTGTTTAGTGTTTTATTTCAATAAAAAAAACTTTTCTGGCTGTGTCTTTATTTAACCCTTTACCAACTATAGGATTAATAATGGATAGATGTCTTATTGACACCTCTCCATTAATAAGCCGGCTACAAAGTTGACATTAACCGACTATTACCCCATATGTCATCGCTGCAGTGCAGCAGGAAGAGAGAGGCTAAGTGTCAAAATTGGCTAGAGATGCATCATTTCTGGGGTGGCTGTGAGCTGGTGACTTTAGCCAGGAGGGGGCCAATAATAATGGTCCCTTCCTAGGCTATGAATATCAGCCTGCAGCTGTCTGCATAGCCTTTTCTGGCTATTATAGGGGGCCCCACGTCCTTTTTTTTGGGGCCCCCCTTTTTTAATAGCCAGTTACGGTTAAATATACAGCTGCTGGCTGATATTCATAGCCTGGGAAGATCCATGGGTATTAACCCCTTCCTAAACTATAAACATTGGCCCTCAGTCGCTGCCTTTCCCTCTCTGGCACAGAAAATTGCGCGGGAGCCCACGCCATTTTTTTTCCCTCAAAAGAATCTTTTATCAAATACATACATGTCCCCTAATTTGCACACACACTATACTAATTCTATTGATTATTATTATTATTTATTGTTATAGCGCCATTTATTCCATGGCGCTTTACATGTGAGGAGGGGTATACATAATAAAAACAAGTACAATAATCTTAAACAATACAAGTCATAACTGGTACAGGAGGAGTGAGGACCCTGCCCGCAAAGGCTCACAATCTACAAGGGATGGGTGAGAATACAGTAGGTGAGGATAGAGCTGGTCATGCAGCGGTTTGGTCGATCGGTGGTTACTGCAGGTTGTAGGCTTGTCGGAAGAGGTGGGTCTTCAGGTTCTTTTTGAAGTTTTCGATGGTAGGCGAGAGTCTGATGTGTTGTGATAGAGGGTTCCAGAGTAGGGGTGATACGCGAGAGAAATCTTGTATACGATTGTGGGAAGAGGAGATAAGAGGGGAGTAGAGAAGGAGATCTTGTGAGGATTGGAGGTTGCGTGTAGGTAAGTACCGGGAGACGAGGTCACAGATGTATGGAGGAGACAGGTTGTGGATGGCTTTGTACGTCATGGTTAGGGTTTTGTACTGGAGTCTCTGGGCAATGGTGAGCCAGTGAAGGGATTGACAGAGGGGAGAGGCCGGGGAATAGCGGGGGGACAGGTGGTTTAGTCGGGCAGCAGAGTTTAGAATAGATTGGAGGGGTGCAAGAGTGTTTGAGGGGAGGCCACAGAGCAGGAGGTTGCAGTAGTCAAGGCGAGAGATGATGAGGGCATGGACTAGGGTTTTTGCAGATTCTTGGTTGAGGAATGAACGGATTCGTGAAATATTTTTGAGTTGAAGTCGGCAGGAAGTGGAAAGTGCTTGGATATGTGGTTTGAAGGAGAGATCAGCGCCAAGGATTGATCACACACATCTATATATCTAACTATTCTGCATACATTTTTTGGATGTAAATCATATCCTGTCATATCCTGCATTGATTTTACAGAAGCCGACAAATGAATTAACGGCTAATCTTCTTTCTATATCTCTATGCAATATAAAGATATATATATATACACACACAGTATATATATATATATATATATATATATATATATATATATATATATATATATATATATATATATATATTTACACACACTGCTTAAAAAATTAAAGGGAACACTAAAATCCCACATCCTAGATATCACTGAATGAATATTCCAGTTGTAAATCTTTATTCATTACATAGTGGAATGTGTTGAAAACAATAAAACCTAAAAATGATCAATGTAAATCACAACTAATATACCATGGAGGTCTGGAGTTGAAATGATGCTCAAAATTAAAGTGGAAAATGAAGTTACAGGCCGATTCAACTTCAGTGGAAATGCCTCAAGACAAGGAAATGATGCTCAGTAGTGTGTGTGGCCTCCACGTGTCTATGTTCTCCCTACAATGCCTGGGCATGCTCCTGATGAGGCGGCGGATGGTTTGCTGAGGGATCTCCTTTCAGACCTGGAATAAAGTGACGTTGGTGGATGGTGCGAGACATGATGTCCCAGATGTGTTCAATCGGATTCATTTCTGGGGAACGGGCGAGCCAGTCCATAGATTCAATGCCTTCATCTTGCAAGAACTGCTGACACACTCCAGCCACATGAGGTCTGGCATTGTCCTGCACAAGGGCCAACTGCACCAGCATATGGTCTCACAAGAAGTCTGAGGATTTCCTCTCGGTACCTAATGGCAGTCAGGAACATAGTTAAATAGTTACACAGTTATTAAGGTTGAAGGAAGACTTTAAGTCCATCTAGTTCAACCCATAGCCTAACCTAACATGCCCTAACATGTTGATCCAGAGGAAGGCAAAAAAAAACCATGTGGAAAAGAGTAAGCTCCACAATGGGGAAAAAAATTCCCTGGATCAACGACCTATCAAGGAATCTAGTGTATATACCCTGTAACATTATACTTTTCTAGAAAGGTATCCAGTCCCCTCTTAAATTTAAGTAATGAATTACTCATTACAACATCATAGGGCAGAGCGTTCCATAGTCTCACTGCTCTTACAGTAAAGAATCTGCGTCTGTCATTATGCTTAAACCTTCTTTCCTCCAGACGTAGAGGATGCCCCCTTGTCCCTGTCTCAGGTCTATGATTAAAAAGATCATCCAAAAGGGCTTTGTACTGTTCCCTCATATATTAAAATACATTAAAATAAGATCACCCCTTAGTCTTCGTTTTTCCAAACTAAATAGCCCCAAGTGTAATAACCTATCTTGGTATTGGAGACCCCCCAGTCCTCTAAGAACCTTGGTTGCTCTTCTCTGCACCCGCTCTAGTTCAGCTATGTCTTTCATATACAGCGGAGACCAGAAATGTGCACAGTATTC
Organism: Ranitomeya variabilis; assembly: GCF_051348905.1. Taxonomy (NCBI): domain Eukaryota; kingdom Metazoa; phylum Chordata; class Amphibia; order Anura; family Dendrobatidae; genus Ranitomeya; species Ranitomeya variabilis. The sequence goes on from NC_135233.1 coordinate 652,887,291, forward strand.
TAAGTGTGGTCGAACTAGTGACTTGTATAGAGGTAAAATTATGTTCTCCTCATGAGCATGTATGCCTCTTTTAATACATCCCATTATTTTATTTGCCTTTGTAGCAGCTGCCTGACCCTAGCCACTGAATATGAGTTTGTCATCCACCCATGCACCCAGGTCTTTTTCATTGACAGTTTTGCCCAGAGTTTTAGAATTAAGCACATAGTTATGCATCTTATTACTTCTACCCAAGTGCATGACCTTACATTTATCCCCATTAAAGCTCATTTGCCATTTATCAGCCCAAGCTTCTAGTTTACATAAATTATCCTGTAATATAAAATTGACCTCCCCTGTATTGATTACCCTGCAGAGTTTAGTGTCATCTGCAAATATTGAAATTCTACTCTGAATGCCCCCTACACGGTCATTAATAAATATGTTAAAAAGAAGAGGGCCCAATACTGACCCCTGTGGTACCCCACTGCTAACCGCGACCCAGTCAGAGTGTGCTCCATTAATAACCACCCTTTGTTTCCTATCCCTGAGCCAGCTCTCAACCCACTTACACATATTTTCCCCTATCCCCATTATTCTCATTTTATGTATCAACCTTTTGTGTGGCACCGTATCAAAAGCTTTTGAAAAGTCCATATACACTACATCTACTGGGTTCCCTTGGTCCAGTCCGGAACTTACGTCTTCATAGAAGCAGATCAGATTAGTCTGACATGAACGGTCCCTAGTAAACCCATGTTGGTATTGGGTCATGAGGTTATTCCTCTTCAGATACTCCATTATAGCATCCCTTAGAATGCCCTCCAGGATTTTACCCACAGTAGAGGTTAAGCTTACTGGACTATAATTACCGAGTTCAGTTTTTGTCCCCTTTTTGAATATTGGCACCACATTTGCTATACGCCAGTCCTGAGGTACAGACCCTGTTATTATGGACTCTTTAAAGATTAAAAATAATGGTTTATCAATGACTGTACTTAATTCCTGCAGTACTCGGGGGTGTATCCCATCCAGCCCGGAGATTTGTCAATTTTAGTGATTTTTAGATGCCGCCTTATTTCCTGCTGGGTTAAGCAGGTGACACTTAATGGGGAATTTTTGTTATCACTGATCATATTGTCTGCCATGGGATTTTCTTTTGTAAATACTGATGAAAAAAAGTCATTTAGCATATTGGCTTTTTCCTCATCCTCATCCACCATTTCCCCCAGACTATTTTTAAGGGGGCCAACACTATCATTTTTTAGTTTCTTACTATTTATGTAGTTAAAGAACATTTTGGGATTATTTTTACTCTCTCTGGCAATGAGTCTCTCTGTCTCAATTTTTGCTGCCTTGATTTGCTTTTTACAGAATTTATTTAATTTTCTGTATTTATTTAATGCCTCATCACTACCTACTTCCTTTAATTCTCTAAATGCTTTCTTTTTGTCAGTTATTGCGCCCCTTACAGCTCTATTTAGCCATATTGGTTTCCTCCTATTTCTAGTATGTTTATTCCCATACGGTATATACTGTGCACAGGTCCTATTCAGGATGCTAATAAACGTCTCCCATTTTCTCTGTGTATTTTTATGTCTCAGGATATCGTCCCAGTTAATTGCACCAAGATCATCTCTCATCCGTTGGAAATTTGCCCTCCTGAATAGAGTTGAGCGACTTTCATTTTTTTAAGATCGAGTCGGGTTTTGTGAAACCCGATTTTGTCCAGAGTCGAGTCGAGTGCAGTCGGCCGATTATCGCTAAAAGTCGGGGATCGACCGAAACACGAAACCCAATGCAAGTCAATGGGGAAGCATAGTCGGCAGTGAGTGGAGGCCAGGAAAACACCTACAGTGCCCATTTTAATGCCAAAAACATCCATTCTTGTTTCTGAAGCTTGTCAATCTTAATTAACTTTATAATAATAGTTGGGCATAGGGAATTGGGGGTCATTTGGCAAAAGTTGTGGGGGGAGTAGGGCCGGCTCAAGTTTTTCGTGGGCCCAGGAAATGCGGACTACGTCACGGCGGTGTTGCAGGGAAAGGTAAGTATTTCAACGTTGCAAGTGCTGTGATCCTGAGCAAGCAGGGGGGGCCCACTCGTTCGCATTGGCACTGGCACAGGGCCCCTCAAAGTACAGCGATGTGTGTTTGCATGGCGGGGGCGCCTCCCACCAGCAGCGACACTTTTGCGTACTCTGAGGGGCCCTGTGCCAGTGACGTCGCCAACGAGTATGCCCCCCCACCTGATGAAGGAACCTGCACTTTCATCTGCACCTTCCTCTCTGTCCCTGTGTAAGGTGGTATAACATGCGGGAAGGGGAACCTTACTTTCAGCAGGGTCAGATTCTGGCTGTGTAGAGTATAAGGGGAATGTAGTGGTCTAGGTCAATGTACCAGCAGACTCATCTAGCAGTGGCTGGGCAATGGGCAGGATGAGGAGGAAACAGATATAGGGCCAAAGAATAAAGTAGGCTAAATGCAGTTCAAAATTGGTAACAGGACTAAACAGGCGGCATTGCTTTGTTCAGTGGAGTAGCAAACCCAAGAGCAGCAGACACTGTTTCAAGGGCATAACCACACTAGTAGGCCAAATGCAGTTTAATATCTGATAGTATAGGGCGAAAGCCAGAATGTGGAAGCTCAGCTTTGTTCAGTTGAGGACAACACCAGGCAGGGGCAGACAGACACCTTTAGTAGGCCGGAGCAGCCAATTGCATTTTTAAAAATGGTAATTTGGAACTGAAGGTAGAAGCTCAGCTTTATTCAGTTGAGGACAACACCAGGCAGGGGCAGACATTCACCTTTAGTAGGCCGGAACAGCCAATTGCATTTTTAAAAATGGTAATTTGGAACAGAAGGTTGAGGCTCAGCTTTATTCAGTTGAGGACAACACCAGGCAGGGGCAGACATTCACCTTTAGTAGGCCGGAACAGCCAATTGCATTTTTAAAAATGGTAATTTGGAACAGAAGGTTGAGGCTCAGCTTTATTCAGTTGAGGACAACACCAGGCAGGGGCAGACAGACACCTTTAGTAGGCCGGAACAGCCAATTGCATTTTTAAAAATGGTAATTTGGAACAGAAGGTTGAAGCTCAGCTTTATTCAGTTGAGGACAACACCAGGCAGGGGCAGACAGACACCTTTAGTAGGCCGGAACAGCCAATTGCATTTTTAAAAATGGTAATTTGGAACAGAAGGTTGAAGCTCAGCTTTATTCAGTTGAGGACAACACCAGGCAGGGGCAGACAGACACCTTTAGTAGGCCGGAACAGCCAATTGCATTTTTAAAAATGGTAATTTGGAACAGAAGGTTGAAGCTCAGCTTTATTCAGTTGAGGACAACACCAGGCAGGGGCAGACAGACACCTTTAGTAGGCCGGAACAGCCAATTTTTTTAAAAAACAGCAGTTAGTAAGAGGCAGAAGGTAGAAGCTCAGCTTTATTCAGTTGAGGACAACACCAGGCAGGGGCAGACAGACACCTTTAGTAGGCCGGAACAGCCAATGGCATTTTTAAAAATGGTAATTTGGAACTGAAGGTTGAAGCTCAGCTTTATTCAGTTGAGGACAACACCAGGCAGGGGCAGACAGACACCTTTAGTAGGCCGGAACAGCCAATTGCATTTTTAAAAATGGTAATTTGGAACAGAAGGTTGAGGCTCAGCTTTATTCAGTTGAGGACAACACCAGGCAGGGGCAGACAGACACCTTTAGTAGGCCGGAACAGCCAATTGCATTTTTAAAAATGGTAATTTGGAACAGAAGGTTGAAGCTCAGCTTTATTCAGTTGAGGACAACACCAGGCAGGGGCAGACAGACACCTTTAGTAGGCCGGAACAGCCAATTTTTTAAAAAAACAGCAGTTAGTAAGAGGCAGAAGGTAGAAGCTCAGCTTTATTCAGTTGAGGACAACACCAGGCAGGGGCAGACAGACACCTTTAGTAGGCCGGAACAGCCAATTGCATTTTTAAAAATGGTAATTTGGAACTGAAGGTTGAAGCTCAGCTTTATTCAGTTGAGGACAACACCAGGCAGGGGCAGACATTCACCTTTAGTAGGCCGGAACAGCCAATTTTTTTAAAAAACAGCAGTTAGTAAGAGGCAGAAGGTAGAAGCTCAGCTTTATTCAGTTGAGGACAACACCAGGCAGGGGCAGACAGACACCTTTAGTAGGCAGGAACAGCCAATGGCATTTTTAAAAATGGTAATTTGGAACAGAAGGTTGAAGCTCAGCTTTATTCAGTTGAGGACAACACCAGGCAGGGGCAGACATTCACCTTTAGTAGGCCGGAACAGCCAATTGCATTTTTAAAAATGGTAATTTGGAACAGAAGGTTGAGGCTCAGCTTTATTCAGTTGAGGACAACACCAGGCAGGGGCAGACAGACACCTTTAGTAGGCCGGAACAGCCAATTGCATTTTTAAAAATGGTAATTTGGAACAGAAGGTTGAAGCTCAGCTTTATTCAGTTGAGGACAACACCAGGCAGGGGCAGACAGACACCTTTAGTAGGCCGGAACAGCCAATTGCATTTTTAAAAATGGTAATTTGGAACAGAAGGTTGAAGCTCAGCTTTATTCAGTTGAGGACAACACCAGGCAGGGGCAGACAGACACCTTTAGTAGGCCGGAACAGCCAATTTTTTAAAAAAACAGCAGTTAGTAAGAGGCAGAAGGTAGAAGCTCAGCTTTATTCAGTTGAGGACAACACCAGGCAGGGGCAGACAGACACCTTTAGTAGGCCGGAACAGCCAATGGCATTTTTAAAAATGGTAATTTGGAACTGAAGGTTGAAGCTCAGCTTTATTCAGTTGAGGACAACACCAGGCAGGGGCAGACATTCACCTTTAGTAGGCCGGAACAGCCAATTGCATTTTTAAAAATGGTAATTTGGAACAGAAGGTTGAAGCTCAGCTTTATTCAGTTGAGGACAACACCAGGCAGGGGCAGACACCTTTAGAAGGACGGAACAGCCAATTTTTTTAAAAACAGCAGTTAATCAGAGCCAGAAGGTAGAAGCTCAGCTTTATTCAGTTGAGGACAACTTGAACTAGGGACTGCAGACAGACTTTGCAGGCTGTCCCCTGTGTGGACCATGCATCCAATACATTAACCCATTTAGCCACAAAGGACACGTAACCTTCCATGGCCAGGCCTACAGGTCCATGTGTCTGTTGTCAGGTATACCTTTGGACTGACAAATTGACAGAATGCAAGGACAATGCGGTCTTTAACATGCAGGTGGAGGGGTGGGATGGCTTTTCTCGCAAAAGAATTGTCAACTGGGTAGCTCATAGCGTGGTATATCGTAGTTCATCCTGGCTTTATTAATATTAAATTAAATAAAAAAATAGGCTCTAGGCACTTTATTATTGGTTCCAGGGGTACACGGGCAGCAGTGGTCAGGTGAGTGGAGGCCTAGTGGAAGGAGGGACCTTAGACAGGCTTCGAAGGCCTAACATAATAAAATGGGCTGGCGGTAGGCACTTTATTATTGGTTCCAGGGGTACACGGGCAGCAGTGGTCTGGTCAGTGGAGGCCTAGTGGAAGGAGGGACAGCAGACAGGCTTCAAAGGCCTAACATAATAAAATGGGCTGGCTGTAGGCACTTTATTATTGGTTCCAGGGGTACACGGGCAGCAGTGGTCAGGTGAGTGGAGGCCTAGTGGAAGGAGGGACCGCAGACAGGCTTCGAAGGCCTAACACAATAAAATGGGCTGGCTGTAGGCACTTTAAAATTGGTTCCAGGGGTACACGGGCAGCAGTGGTCTGGTCAGTGGAGGCCTAGTGGAAGGAGGGACCGCAGACAGGCTTCGAAGGCCTAACACAATAAAATGGGCTGGCTGTAGGCACTTTAAAATTGGTTCCAGGGGTACACGGGCAGCAGTGGTCTGGTCAGTGGAGGCCTAGTGGAAGGAGGGACCGCAGACAGGCTTCGAAGGCCTAAAATAACAAACAATAGGCTCATGGCAGTTTTACAGCGGTTACATGGATACACGGGCAGGCAGCTTGGTGGTGAGTGGAGGAGTATTTAAAGTAGGGACCGCAGACAGGCTATCAAAGGCCTAAAATAACAAACAATAGGCTCATGGCAGCTTTACAGCGGTTACATGGATACACAGGCAGCTTGGTGGTGAGTGGAGGAGTATTTAAAGTAGGGACCGCAGACAGGCTATCAAAGGCCTAAAATAACAAACAATAGGCTCATGGCAGCTTTACAGCGGTTACATGGATACACGGGCAGGCAGCTTGGTGGTGAGTGGAGGAGTATTTAAAGTAGGGACCGCAGACAGGCTATCAAAGGCCTAAAATAACAAACAATAGGCTTATGGCAGTTTTACAGCGGTTACATGGATACACGGGCAGGCAGCTTGGTGGTGAGTGGAGGAGTATTTAAAGTAGGGACCGCAGACAGGCTATCAAAGGCCTAAAATAACAAACAATAGGCTCATGGCAGCTTTACAGCGGTTACATGGATACACGGGCAGGCAGCTTGGTGGTGAGTGGAGGAGTATTTAAAGTAGGGACCGCAGACAGGCTATCAAAGGCCTAAAATAACAAACAATAGGCTCATGGCAGCTTTACAGCGGTTACATGGATACACAGGCAGCTTGGTGGTGAGTGGAGGAGTATTTAAAGTAGGGACCGCAGACAGGCTATCAAAGGCCTAAAATAACAAACAATAGGCTCATGGCAGCTTTACAGCGGTTACATGGATACACAGGCAGCTTGGTGGTGAGTGGAGGAGTATTTAAAGTAGGGACCGCAGACAGGCTATCAAAGGCCTAAAATAACAAACAATAGGCTCATGGCAGCTTTACAGCGGTTACATGGATACACGGGCAGGCAGCTTGGTGGTGAGTGGAGGAGTATTTAAAGTAGGGACCGCAGACAGGCTATCAAAGGCCTAAAATAACAAACAATAGGCTCATTGCAGCTTTACAGCGGTTACATGGATACACAGGCAGCTTGGTGGTGAGTGGAGGAGTATTTAAAGTAGGGACCGCAGACAGGCTATCAAAGGCCTAAAATAACAAACAATAGGCTCATGGCAGCTTTACAGCGGTTACATGGATACACGGGCAGGCAGCTTGGTGGTGAGTGGAGGAGTATTTAAAGTAGGGACCGCAGACAGGCTATCAAAGGCCTAAAATAACAAACAATAGGCTCATGGCAGCTTTACAGCGGTTACATGGATACACGGGCAGGCAGCTTGGTGGTGAGTGGAGGAGTATTTAAAGTAGGGACCGCAGACAGGCTATCAAAGGCCTAAAATAACAAACAATAGGCTCATGGCAGCTTTACAGCGGTTACATGGATACACAGGCAGCTTGGTGGTGAGTGGAGGAGTATTTAAAGTAGGGACCGCAGACAGGCTATCAAAGGCCTAAAATAACAAACAATAGGCTCATGGCAGCTTTACAGCGGTTACATGGATACACAGGCAGCTTGGTGGTGAGTGGAGGAGTATTTAAAGTAGGGACCGCAGACAGGCTATCAAAGGCCTAAAATAACAAACAATAGGCTCATGGCAGCTTTACAGCGGTTACATGGATACACGGGCAGGCAGCTTGGTGGTGAGTGGAGGAGTATTTAAAGTAGGGACCGCAGACAGGCTATCAAAGGCCTAAAATAACAAACAATAGGCTCATTGCAGCTTTACAGCGGTTACATGGATACACAGGCAGCTTGGTGGTGAGTGGAGGAGTATTTAAAGTAGGGACCGCAGACAGGCTATCAAAGGCCTAAAATAACAAACAATAGGCTCATGGCAGCTTTACAGCGGTTACATGGATACACGGGCAGGCAGCTTGGTGGTGAGTGGAGGAGTATTTAAAGTAGGGACCGCAGACAGGCTATCAAAGGCCTAAAATAACAAACAATAGGCTCATGGCAGCTTTACAGCGGTTACATGGATACACAGGCAGCTTGGTGGTGAGTGGAGGAGTATTTAAAGTAGGGACCGCAGACAGGCTATCAAAGGCCTAAAATAACAAACAATAGGCTCATGGCAGCTTTACAGCGGTTACATGGATACACAGGCAGCTTGGTGGTGAGTGGAGGAGTATTTAAAGTAGGGACCGCAGACAGGCTATCAAAGGCCTAAAATAACAAACAATAGGCTCATGGCAGCTTTACAGCGGTTACATGGATACACGGGCAGGCAGCTTGGTGGTGAGTGGAGGAGTATTTAAAGTAGGGACCGCAGACAGGCTATCAAAGGCCTAAAATAACAAACAATAGGCTCATTGCAGCTTTACAGCGGTTACATGGATACACAGGCAGCTTGGTGGTGAGTGGAGGAGTATTTAAAGTAGGGACCGCAGACAGGCTATCAAAGGCCTAAAATAACAAACAATAGGCTCATGGCAGCTTTACAGCGGTTACATGGATACACGGGCAGGCAGCTTGGTGGTGAGTGGAGGAGTATTTAAAGTAGGGACCGCAGACAGGCTATCAAAGGCCTAAAATAACAAACAATAGGCTCATGGCAGCTTTACAGCGGTTACATGGATACACAGGCAGCTTGGTGGTGAGTGGAGGAGTATTTAAAGTAGGGACCGCAGACAGGCTATCAAAGGCCTAAAATAACAAACAATAGGCTCATGGCAGCTTTACAGCGGTTACATGGATACACAGGCAGCTTGGTGGTGAGTGGAGGAGTATTTAAAGTAGGGACCGCAGACAGGCTATCAAAGGCCTAAAATAACAAACAATAGGCTCATGGCAGCTTTACAGCGGTTACATGGATACACAGGCAGCTTGGTGGTGAGTGGAGGAGTATTTAAAGTAGGGACCGCAGACAGGCTATCAAAGGCCTAAAATAACAAACAATAGGCTCATGGCAGCTTTACAGCGGTTACATGGATACACGGGCAGGCAGCTTGGTGGTGAGTGGAGGAGTATTTAAAGTAGGGACCGCAGACAGGCTATCAAAGGCCTAAAATAACAAACAATAGGCTCATGGCAGCTTTACAGCGGTTACATGGATACACGGGCAGGCAGCTTGGTGGTGAGTGGAGGAGTATTTAAAGTAGGGACCGCAGACAGGCTATCAAAGGCCTAAAATAACAAACAATAGGCTCATGGCAGCTTTACAGCGGTTACATGGATACACAGGCAGCTTGGTGGTGAGTGGAGGAGTATTTAAAGTAGGGACCGCAGACAGGCTATCAAAGGCCTAAAATAACAAACAATAGGCTCATGGCAGCTTTACAGCGGTTACATGGATACACGGGCAGGCAGCTTGGTGGTGAGTGGAGGAGTATTTAAAGTAGGGACCGCAGACAGGCTATCAAAGGCCTAAAATAACAAACAATAGGCTCATGGCAGCTTTACAGCGGTTACATGGATACACAGGCAGCTTGGTGGTGAGTGGAGGAGTATTTAAAGTAGGGACCGCAGACAGGCTATCAAAGGCCTAAAATAACAAACAATAGGCTCATGGCAGCTTTACAGCGGTTACATGGATACACAGGCAGCTTGGTGATGAGTGGAGGAGTATTTAAAGTAGGGACCGCAGACAGGCTATCAAAGGCCTAAAATAACAAACAATAGGCTCATGGCAGCTTTACAGCGGTTACATGGATACACAGGCAGCTTGGTGGTGAGTGGAGGAGTATTTAAAGTAGGGACCGCAGACAGGCTATCAAAGGCCTAAAATAACAATCAATAGGCTCATGGCAGCTTTACAGCGGTTACATGGATACACGGGCAGGCAGCTTGGTGGTGAGTGGAGGAGTATTTAAAGTAGGGACCGCAGACAGGCTATCAAAGGCCTAAAATAACAAACAATAGGCTCATGGCAGCTTTACAGCGGTTACATGGATACACAGGCAGCTTGGTGGTGAGTGGAGGAGTATTTAAAGTAGGGACCGCAGACAGGCTATCAAAGGCCTAAAATAACAAACAATAGGCTCATGGCAGCTTTACAGCGGTTACATGGATACACGGGCAGGCAGCTTGGTGGTGAGTGGAGGAGTATTTAAAGTAGGGACCGCAGACAGGCTATCAAAGGCCTAAAATAACAAACAATAGGCTCATTGCAGCTTTACAGCGGTTACATGGATACACAGGCAGCTTGGTGGTGAGTGGAGGAGTATTTAAAGTAGGGACCGCAGACAGGCTATCAAAGGCCTAAAATAACAAACAATAGGCTCATGGCAGCTTTACAGCGGTTACATGGATACACAGGCAGCTTGGTGGTGAGTGGAGGAGTATTTAAAGTAGGGACCGCAGACAGGCTATCAAAGGCCTAAAATAACAAACAATAGGCTCATGGCAGCTTTACAGCGGTTACATGGATACACGGGCAGGCAGCTTGGTGGTGAGTGGAGGAGTATTTAAAGTAGGGACCGCAGACAGGCTATCAAAGGCCTAAAATAACAAACAATAGGCTCATGGCAGCTTTACAGCGGTTACATGGATACACAGGCAGCTTGGTGGTGAGTGGAGGAGTATTTAAAGTAGGGACCGCAGACAGGCTATCAAAGGCCTAAAATAACAAACAATAGGCTCATGGCAGCTTTACAGCGGTTACATGGATACACAGGCAGCTTGGTGATGAGTGGAGGAGTATTTAAAGTAGGGACCGCAGACAGGCTATCAAAGGCCTAAAATAACAAACAATAGGCTCATGGCAGCTTTACAGCGGTTACATGGATACACAGGCAGCTTGGTGGTGAGTGGAGGAGTATTTAAAGTAGGGACCGCAGACAGGCTATCAAAGGCCTAAAATAACAAACAATAGGCTCATGGCAGCTTTACAGCGGTTACATGGATACACGGGCAGGCAGCTTGGTGGTGAGTGGAGGAGTATTTAAAGTAGGGACCGCAGACAGGCTATCAAAGGCCTAAAATAACAAACAATAGGCTCATGGCAGCTTTACAGCGGTTACATGGATACACAGGCAGCTTGGTGGTGAGTGGAGGAGTATTTAAAGTAGGGACCGCAGACAGGCTATCAAAGGCCTAAAATAACAAACAATAGGCTCATGGCAGCTTTACAGCGGTTACATGGATACACGGGCAGGCAGCTTGGTGGTGAGTGGAGGAGTATTTAAAGTAGGGACCGCAGACAGGCTATCAAAGGCCTAAAATAACAAACAATAGGCTCATGGCAGCTTTACAGCGGTTACATGGATACACAGGCAGCTTGGTGGTGAGTGGAGGAGTATTTAAAGTAGGGACCGCAGACAGGCTATCAAAGGCCTAAAATAACAAACAATAGGCTCATGGCAGCTTTACAGCGGTTACATGGATACACAGGCAGCTTGGTGGTGAGTGGAGGAGTATTTAAAGTAGGGACCGCAGACAGGCTATCAAAGGCCTAAAATAACAAACAATAGGCTCATGGCAGCTTTACAGCGGTTACATGGATACACGGGCAGGCAGCTTGGTGGTGAGTGGAGGAGTATTTAAAGTAGGGACCGCAGACAGGCTATCAAAGGCCTAAAATAACAAACAATAGGCTCATTGCAGCTTTACAGCGGTTACATGGATACACAGGCAGCTTGGTGGTGAGTGGAGGAGTATTTAAAGTAGGGACCGCAGACAGGCTATCAAAGGCCTAAAATAACAAACAATAGGCTCATGGCAGCTTTACAGCGGTTACATGGATACACGGGCAGGCAGCTTGGTGGTGAGTGGAGGAGTATTTAAAGTAGGGACCGCAGACAGGCTATCAAAGGCCTAAAATAACAAACAATAGGCTCATGGCAGCTTTACAGCGGTTACATGGATACACAGGCAGCTTGGTGGTGAGTGGAGGAGTATTTAAAGTAGGGACCGCAGACAGGCTATCAAAGGCCTAAAATAACAAACAATAGGCTCATGGCAGCTTTACAGCGGTTACATGGATACACAGGCAGCTTGGTGGTGAGTGGAGGAGTATTTAAAGTAGGGACCGCAGACAGGCTATCAAAGGCCTAAAATAACAAACAATAGGCTCATGGCAGCTTTACAGCGGTTACATGGATACACGGGCAGGCAGCTTGGTGGTGAGTGGAGGAGTATTTAAAGTAGGGACCGCAGACAGGCTATCAAAGGCCTAAAATAACAAACAATAGGCTCATTGCAGCTTTACAGCGGTTACATGGATACACAGGCAGCTTGGTGGTGAGTGGAGGAGTATTTAAAGTAGGGACCGCAGACAGGCTATCAAAGGCCTAAAATAACAAACAATAGGCTCATGGCAGCTTTACAGCGGTTACATGGATACACGGGCAGGCAGCTTGGTGGTGAGTGGAGGAGTATTTAAAGTAGGGACCGCAGACAGGCTATCAAAGGCCTAAAATAACAAACAATAGGCTCATGGCAGCTTTACAGCGGTTACATGGATACACAGGCAGCTTGGTGGTGAGTGGAGGAGTATTTAAAGTAGGGACCGCAGACAGGCTATCAAAGGCCTAAAATAACAAACAATAGGCTCATGGCAGCTTTACAGCGGTTACATGGATACACAGGCAGCTTGGTGGTGAGTGGAGGAGTATTTAAAGTAGGGACCGCAGACAGGCTATCAAAGGCCTAAAATAACAAACAATAGGCTCATGGCAGCTTTACAGCGGTTACATGGATACACAGGCAGCTTGGTGGTGAGTGGAGGAGTATTTAAAGTAGGGACCGCAGACAGGCTATCAAAGGCCTAAAATAACAAACAATAGGCTCATGGCAGCTTTACAGCGGTTACATGGATACACGGGCAGGCAGCTTGGTGGTGAGTGGAGGAGTATTTAAAGTAGGGACCGCAGACAGGCTATCAAAGGCCTAAAATAACAAACAATAGGCTCATGGCAGCTTTACAGCGGTTACATGGATACACGGGCAGGCAGCTTGGTGGTGAGTGGAGGAGTATTTAAAGTAGGGACCGCAGACAGGCTATCAAAGGCCTAAAATAACAAACAATAGGCTCATGGCAGCTTTACAGCGGTTACATGGATACACAGGCAGCTTGGTGGTGAGTGGAGGAGTATTTAAAGTAGGGACCGCAGACAGGCTATCAAAGGCCTAAAATAACAAACAATAGGCTCATGGCAGCTTTACAGCGGTTACATGGATACACGGGCAGGCAGCTTGGTGGTGAGTGGAGGAGTATTTAAAGTAGGGACCGCAGACAGGCTATCAAAGGCCTAAAATAACAAACAATAGGCTCATGGCAGCTTTACAGCGGTTACATGGATACACAGGCAGCTTGGTGGTGAGTGGAGGAGTATTTAAAGTAGGGACCGCAGACAGGCTATCAAAGGCCTAAAATAACAAACAATAGGCTCATGGCAGCTTTACAGCGGTTACATGGATACACAGGCAGCTTGGTGATGAGTGGAGGAGTATTTAAAGTAGGGACCGCAGACAGGCTATCAAAGGCCTAAAATAACAAACAATAGGCTCATGGCAGCTTTACAGCGGTTACATGGATACACAGGCAGCTTGGTGGTGAGTGGAGGAGTATTTAAAGTAGGGACCGCAGACAGGCTATCAAAGGCCTAAAATAACAAACAATAGGCTCATGGCAGCTTTACAGCGGTTACATGGATACACGGGCAGGCAGCTTGGTGGTGAGTGGAGGAGTATTTAAAGTAGGGACCGCAGACAGGCTATCAAAGGCCTAAAATAACAAACAATAGGCTCATGGCAGCTTTACAGCGGTTACATGGATACACAGGCAGCTTGGTGGTGAGTGGAGGAGTATTTAAAGTAGGGACCGCAGACAGGCTATCAAAGGCCTAAAATAACAAACAATAGGCTCATGGCAGCTTTACAGCGGTTACATGGATACACGGGCAGGCAGCTTGGTGGTGAGTGGAGGAGTATTTAAAGTAGGGACCGCAGACAGGCTATCAAAGGCCTAAAATAACAAACAATAGGCTCATTGCAGCTTTACAGCGGTTACATGGATACACAGGCAGCTTGGTGGTGAGTGGAGGAGTATTTAAAGTAGGGACCGCAGACAGGCTATCAAAGGCCTAAAATAACAAACAATAGGCTCATGGCAGCTTTACAGCGGTTACATGGATACACAGGCAGCTTGGTGGTGAGTGGAGGAGTATTTAAAGTAGGGACCGCAGACAGGCTATCAAAGGCCTAAAATAACAAACAATAGGCTCATGGCAGCTTTACAGCGGTTACATGGATACACGGGCAGGCAGCTTGGTGGTGAGTGGAGGAGTATTTAAAGTAGGGACCGCAGACAGGCTATCAAAGGCCTAAAATAACAAACAATAGGCTCATGGCAGCTTTACAGCGGTTACATGGATACACAGGCAGCTTGGTGGTGAGTGGAGGAGTATTTAAAGTAGGGACCGCAGACAGGCTATCAAAGGCCTAAAATAACAAACAATAGGCTCATGGCAGCTTTACAGCGGTTACATGGATACACAGGCAGCTTGGTGATGAGTGGAGGAGTATTTAAAGTAGGGACCGCAGACAGGCTATCAAAGGCCTAAAATAACAAACAATAGGCTCATGGCAGCTTTACAGCGGTTACATGGATACACAGGCAGCTTGGTGGTGAGTGGAGGAGTATTTAAAGTAGGGACCGCAGACAGGCTATCAAAGGCCTAAAATAACAAACAATAGGCTCATGGCAGCTTTACAGCGGTTACATGGATACACGGGCAGGCAGCTTGGTGGTGAGTGGAGGAGTATTTAAAGTAGGGACCGCAGACAGGCTATCAAAGGCCTAAAATAACAAACAATAGGCTCATGGCAGCTTTACAGCGGTTACATGGATACACAGGCAGCTTGGTGGTGAGTGGAGGAGTATTTAAAGTAGGGACCGCAGACAGGCTATCAAAGGCCTAAAATAACAAACAATAGGCTCATGGCAGCTTTACAGCGGTTACATGGATACACGGGCAGGCAGCTTGGTGGTGAGTGGAGGAGTATTTAAAGTAGGGACCGCAGACAGGCTATCAAAGGCCTAAAATAACAAACAATAGGCTCATTGCAGCTTTACAGCGGTTACATGGATACACAGGCAGCTTGGTGGTGAGTGGAGGAGTATTTAAAGTAGGGACCGCAGACAGGCTATCAAAGGCCTAAAATAACAAACAATAGGCTCATGGCAGCTTTACAGCGGTTACATGGATACACGGGCAGGCAGCTTGGTGGTGAGTGGAGGAGTATTTAAAGTAGGGACCGCAGACAGGCTATCAAAGGCCTAAAATAACAAACAATAGGCTCATGGCAGCTTTACAGCGGTTACATGGATACACAGGCAGCTTGGTGGTGAGTGGAGGAGTATTTAAAGTAGGGACCGCAGACAGGCTATCAAAGGCCTAAAATAACAAACAATAGGCTCATGGCAGCTTTACAGCGGTTACATGGATACACAGGCAGCTTGGTGATGAGTGGAGGAGTATTTAAAGTAGGGACCGCAGACAGGCTATCAAAGGCCTAAAATAACAAACAATAGGCTCATGGCAGCTTTACAGCGGTTACATGGATACACAGGCAGCTTGGTGGTGAGTGGAGGAGTATTTAAAGTAGGGACCGCAGACAGGCTATCAAAGGCCTAAAATAACAATCAATAGGCTCATGGCAGCTTTACAGCGGTTACATGGATACACGGGCAGGCAGCTTGGTGGTGAGTGGAGGAGTATTTAAAGTAGGGACCGCAGACAGGCTATCAAAGGCCTAAAATAACAAACAATAGGCTCATGGCAGCTTTACAGCGGTTACATGGATACACAGGCAGCTTGGTGGTGAGTGGAGGAGTATTTAAAGTAGGGACCGCAGACAGGCTATCAAAGGCCTAAAATAACAAACAATAGGCTCATGGCAGCTTTACAGCGGTTACATGGATACACGGGCAGGCAGCTTGGTGGTGAGTGGAGGAGTATTTAAAGTAGGGACCGCAGACAGGCTATCAAAGGCCTAAAATAACAAACAATAGGCTCATTGCAGCTTTACAGCGGTTACATGGATACACAGGCAGCTTGGTGGTGAGTGGAGGAGTATTTAAAGTAGGGACCGCAGACAGGCTATCAAAGGCCTAAAATAACAAACAATAGGCTCATGGCAGCTTTACAGCGGTTACATGGATACACGGGCAGGCAGCTTGGTGGTGAGTGGAGGAGTATTTAAAGTAGGGACCGCAGACAGGCTATCAAAGGCCTAAAATAACAAACAATAGGCTCATGGCAGCTTTACAGCGGTTACATGGATACACAGGCAGCTTGGTGGTGAGTGGAGGAGTATTTAAAGTAGGGACCGCAGACAGGCTATCAAAGGCCTAAAATAACAAACAATAGGCTCATGGCAGCTTTACAGCGGTTACATGGATACACAGGCAGCTTGGTGGTGAGTGGAGGAGTATTTAAAGTAGGGACCGCAGACAGGCTATCAAAGGCCTAAAATAACAAACAATAGGCTCATGGCAGCTTTACAGCGGTTACATGGATACACGGGCAGGCAGCTTGGTGGTGAGTGGAGGAGTATTTAAAGTAGGGACCGCAGACAGGCTATCAAAGGCCTAAAATAACAAACAATAGGCTCATGGCAGCTTTACAGCGGTTACATGGATACACAGGCAGCTTGGTGGTGAGTGGAGGAGTATTTAAAGTAGGGACCGCAGACAGGCTATCAAAGGCCTAAAATAACAAACAATAGGCTCATGGCAGCTTTACAGCGGTTACATGGATACACAGGCAGCTTGGTGGTGAGTGGAGGAGTATTTAAAGTAGGGACCGCAGACAGGCTATCAAAGGCCTAAAATAACAAACAATAGGCTCATGGCAGCTTTACAGCGGTTACATGGATACACGGGCAGGCAGCTTGGTGGTGAGTGGAGGAGTATTTAAAGTAGGGACCGCAGACAGGCTATCAAAGGCCTAAAATAACAAACAATAGGCTCATTGCAGCTTTACAGCGGTTACATGGATACACAGGCAGCTTGGTGGTGAGTGGAGGAGTATTTAAAGTAGGGACCGCAGACAGGCTATCAAAGGCCTAAAATAACAAACAATAGGCTCATGGCAGCTTTACAGCGGTTACATGGATACACGGGCAGGCAGCTTGGTGGTGAGTGGAGGAGTATTTAAAGTAGGGACCGCAGACAGGCTATCAAAGGCCTAAAATAACAAACAATAGGCTCATGGCAGCTTTACAGCGGTTACATGGATACACAGGCAGCTTGGTGGTGAGTGGAGGAGTATTTAAAGTAGGGACCGCAGACAGGCTATCAAAGGCCTAAAATAACAAACAATAGGCTCATGGCAGCTTTACAGCGGTTACATGGATACACAGGCAGCTTGGTGGTGAGTGGAGGAGTATTTAAAGTAGGGACCGCAGACAGGCTATCAAAGGCCTAAAATAACAAACAATAGGCTCATGGCAGCTTTACAGCGGTTACATGGATACACGGGCAGGCAGCTTGGTGGTGAGTGGAGGAGTATTTAAAGTAGGGACCGCAGACAGGCTATCAAAGGCCTAAAATAACAAACAATAGGCTCATTGCAGCTTTACAGCGGTTACATGGATACACAGGCAGCTTGGTGGTGAGTGGAGGAGTATTTAAAGTAGGGACCGCAGACAGGCTATCAAAGGCCTAAAATAACAAACAATAGGCTCATGGCAGCTTTACAGCGGTTACATGGATACACGGGCAGGCAGCTTGGTGGTGAGTGGAGGAGTATTTAAAGTAGGGACCGCAGACAGGCTATCAAAGGCCTAAAATAACAAACAATAGGCTCATGGCAGCTTTACAGCGGTTACATGGATACACAGGCAGCTTGGTGGTGAGTGGAGGAGTATTTAAAGTAGGGACCGCAGACAGGCTATCAAAGGCCTAAAATAACAAACAATAGGCTCATGGCAGCTTTACAGCGGTTACATGGATACACAGGCAGCTTGGTGGTGAGTGGAGGAGTATTTAAAGTAGGGACCGCAGACAGGCTATCAAAGGCCTAAAATAACAAACAATAGGCTCATGGCAGCTTTACAGCGGTTACATGGATACACAGGCAGCTTGGTGGTGAGTGGAGGAGTATTTAAAGTAGGGACCGCAGACAGGCTATCAAAGGCCTAAAATAACAAACAATAGGCTCATGGCAGCTTTACAGCGGTTACATGGATACACGGGCAGGCAGCTTGGTGGTGAGTGGAGGAGTATTTAAAGTAGGGACCGCAGACAGGCTATCAAAGGCCTAAAATAACAAACAATAGGCTCATGGCAGCTTTACAGCGGTTACATGGATACACGGGCAGGCAGCTTGGTGGTGAGTGGAGGAGTATTTAAAGTAGGGACCGCAGACAGGCTATCAAAGGCCTAAAATAACAAACAATAGGCTCATGGCAGCTTTACAGCGGTTACATGGATACACAGGCAGCTTGGTGGTGAGTGGAGGAGTATTTAAAGTAGGGACCGCAGACAGGCTATCAAAGGCCTAAAATAACAAACAATAGGCTCATGGCAGCTTTACAGCGGTTACATGGATACACGGGCAGGCAGCTTGGTGGTGAGTGGAGGAGTATTTAAAGTAGGGACCGCAGACAGGCTATCAAAGGCCTAAAATAACAAACAATAGGCTCATGGCAGCTTTACAGCGGTTACATGGATACACAGGCAGCTTGGTGGTGAGTGGAGGAGTATTTAAAGTAGGGACCGCAGACAGGCTATCAAAGGCCTAAAATAACAAACAATAGGCTCATGGCAGCTTTACAGCGGTTACATGGATACACAGGCAGCTTGGTGATGAGTGGAGGAGTATTTAAAGTAGGGACCGCAGACAGGCTATCAAAGGCCTAAAATAACAAACAATAGGCTCATGGCAGCTTTACAGCGGTTACATGGATACACAGGCAGCTTGGTGGTGAGTGGAGGAGTATTTAAAGTAGGGACCGCAGACAGGCTATCAAAGGCCTAAAATAACAATCAATAGGCTCATGGCAGCTTTACAGCGGTTACATGGATACACGGGCAGGCAGCTTGGTGGTGAGTGGAGGAGTATTTAAAGTAGGGACCGCAGACAGGCTATCAAAGGCCTAAAATAACAAACAATAGGCTCATGGCAGCTTTACAGCGGTTACATGGATACACAGGCAGCTTGGTGGTGAGTGGAGGAGTATTTAAAGTAGGGACCGCAGACAGGCTATCAAAGGCCTAAAATAACAAACAATAGGCTCATGGCAGCTTTACAGCGGTTACATGGATACACGGGCAGGCAGCTTGGTGGTGAGTGGAGGAGTATTTAAAGTAGGGACCGCAGACAGGCTATCAAAGGCCTAAAATAACAAACAATAGGCTCATTGCAGCTTTACAGCGGTTACATGGATACACAGGCAGCTTGGTGGTGAGTGGAGGAGTATTTAAAGTAGGGACCGCAGACAGGCTATCAAAGGCCTAAAATAACAAACAATAGGCTCATGGCAGCTTTACAGCGGTTACATGGATACACAGGCAGCTTGGTGGTGAGTGGAGGAGTATTTAAAGTAGGGACCGCAGACAGGCTATCAAAGGCCTAAAATAACAAACAATAGGCTCATGGCAGCTTTACAGCGGTTACATGGATACACGGGCAGGCAGCTTGGTGGTGAGTGGAGGAGTATTTAAAGTAGGGACCGCAGACAGGCTATCAAAGGCCTAAAATAACAAACAATAGGCTCATGGCAGCTTTACAGCGGTTACATGGATACACAGGCAGCTTGGTGGTGAGTGGAGGAGTATTTAAAGTAGGGACCGCAGACAGGCTATCAAAGGCCTAAAATAACAAACAATAGGCTCATGGCAGCTTTACAGCGGTTACATGGATACACAGGCAGCTTGGTGATGAGTGGAGGAGTATTTAAAGTAGGGACCGCAGACAGGCTATCAAAGGCCTAAAATAACAAACAATAGGCTCATGGCAGCTTTACAGCGGTTACATGGATACACAGGCAGCTTGGTGGTGAGTGGAGGAGTATTTAAAGTAGGGACCGCAGACAGGCTATCAAAGGCCTAAAATAACAAACAATAGGCTCATGGCAGCTTTACAGCGGTTACATGGATACACGGGCAGGCAGCTTGGTGGTGAGTGGAGGAGTATTTAAAGTAGGGACCGCAGACAGGCTATCAAAGGCCTAAAATAACAAACAATAGGCTCATGGCAGCTTTACAGCGGTTACATGGATACACAGGCAGCTTGGTGGTGAGTGGAGGAGTATTTAAAGTAGGGACCGCAGACAGGCTATCAAAGGCCTAAAATAACAAACAATAGGCTCATGGCAGCTTTACAGCGGTTACATGGATACACGGGCAGGCAGCTTGGTGGTGAGTGGAGGAGTATTTAAAGTAGGGACCGCAGACAGGCTATCAAAGGCCTAAAATAACAAACAATAGGCTCATGGCAGCTTTACAGCGGTTACATGGATACACAGGCAGCTTGGTGGTGAGTGGAGGAGTATTTAAAGTAGGGACCGCAGACAGGCTATCAAAGGCCTAAAATAACAAACAATAGGCTCATGGCAGCTTTACAGCGGTTACATGGATACACAGGCAGCTTGGTGGTGAGTGGAGGAGTATTTAAAGTAGGGACCGCAGACAGGCTATCAAAGGCCTAAAATAACAAACAATAGGCTCATGGCAGCTTTACAGCGGTTACATGGATACACGGGCAGGCAGCTTGGTGGTGAGTGGAGGAGTATTTAAAGTAGGGACCGCAGACAGGCTATCAAAGGCCTAAAATAACAAACAATAGGCTCATTGCAGCTTTACAGCGGTTACATGGATACACAGGCAGCTTGGTGGTGAGTGGAGGAGTATTTAAAGTAGGGACCGCAGACAGGCTATCAAAGGCCTAAAATAACAAACAATAGGCTCATGGCAGCTTTACAGCGGTTACATGGATACACGGGCAGGCAGCTTGGTGGTGAGTGGAGGAGTATTTAAAGTAGGGACCGCAGACAGGCTATCAAAGGCCTAAAATAACAAACAATAGGCTCATGGCAGCTTTACAGCGGTTACATGGATACACAGGCAGCTTGGTGGTGAGTGGAGGAGTATTTAAAGTAGGGACCGCAGACAGGCTATCAAAGGCCTAAAATAACAAACAATAGGCTCATGGCAGCTTTACAGCGGTTACATGGATACACAGGCAGCTTGGTGGTGAGTGGAGGAGTATTTAAAGTAGGGACCGCAGACAGGCTATCAAAGGCCTAAAATAACAAACAATAGGCTCATGGCAGCTTTACAGCGGTTACATGGATACACGGGCAGGCAGCTTGGTGGTGAGTGGAGGAGTATTTAAAGTAGGGACCGCAGACAGGCTATCAAAGGCCTAAAATAACAAACAATAGGCTCATTGCAGCTTTACAGCGGTTACATGGATACACAGGCAGCTTGGTGGTGAGTGGAGGAGTATTTAAAGTAGGGACCGCAGACAGGCTATCAAAGGCCTAAAATAACAAACAATAGGCTCATGGCAGCTTTACAGCGGTTACATGGATACACGGGCAGGCAGCTTGGTGGTGAGTGGAGGAGTATTTAAAGTAGGGACCGCAGACAGGCTATCAAAGGCCTAAAATAACAAACAATAGGCTCATGGCAGCTTTACAGCGGTTACATGGATACACAGGCAGCTTGGTGGTGAGTGGAGGAGTATTTAAAGTAGGGACCGCAGACAGGCTATCAAAGGCCTAAAATAACAAACAATAGGCTCATGGCAGCTTTACAGCGGTTACATGGATACACAGGCAGCTTGGTGGTGAGTGGAGGAGTATTTAAAGTAGGGACCGCAGACAGGCTATCAAAGGCCTAAAATAACAAACAATAGGCTCATGGCAGCTTTACAGCGGTTACATGGATACACAGGCAGCTTGGTGGTGAGTGGAGGAGTATTTAAAGTAGGGACCGCAGACAGGCTATCAAAGGCCTAAAATAACAAACAATAGGCTCATGGCAGCTTTACAGCGGTTACATGGATACACGGGCAGGCAGCTTGGTGGTGAGTGGAGGAGTATTTAAAGTAGGGACCGCAGACAGGCTATCAAAGGCCTAAAATAACAAACAATAGGCTCATGGCAGCTTTACAGCGGTTACATGGATACACGGGCAGGCAGCTTGGTGGTGAGTGGAGGAGTATTTAAAGTAGGGACCGCAGACAGGCTATCAAAGGCCTAAAATAACAAACAATAGGCTCATGGCAGCTTTACAGCGGTTACATGGATACACAGGCAGCTTGGTGGTGAGTGGAGGAGTATTTAAAGTAGGGACCGCAGACAGGCTATCAAAGGCCTAAAATAACAAACAATAGGCTCATGGCAGCTTTACAGCGGTTACATGGATACACGGGCAGGCAGCTTGGTGGTGAGTGGAGGAGTATTTAAAGTAGGGACCGCAGACAGGCTATCAAAGGCCTAAAATAACAAACAATAGGCTCATGGCAGCTTTACAGCGGTTACATGGATACACAGGCAGCTTGGTGGTGAGTGGAGGAGTATTTAAAGTAGGGACCGCAGACAGGCTATCAAAGGCCTAAAATAACAAACAATAGGCTCATGGCAGCTTTACAGCGGTTACATGGATACACAGGCAGCTTGGTGATGAGTGGAGGAGTATTTAAAGTAGGGACCGCAGACAGGCTATCAAAGGCCTAAAATAACAAACAATAGGCTCATGGCAGCTTTACAGCGGTTACATGGATACACAGGCAGCTTGGTGGTGAGTGGAGGAGTATTTAAAGTAGGGACCGCAGACAGGCTATCAAAGGCCTAAAATAACAAACAATAGGCTCATGGCAGCTTTACAGCGGTTACATGGATACACGGGCAGGCAGCTTGGTGGTGAGTGGAGGAGTATTTAAAGTAGGGACCGCAGACAGGCTATCAAAGGCCTAAAATAACAAACAATAGGCTCATTGCAGCTTTACAGCGGTTACATGGATACACAGGCAGCTTGGTGGTGAGTGGAGGAGTATTTAAAGTAGGGACCGCAGACAGGCTATCAAAGGCCT
The DNA here is from genome assembly GCF_051348905.1 of Ranitomeya variabilis. Taxonomy (NCBI): domain Eukaryota; kingdom Metazoa; phylum Chordata; class Amphibia; order Anura; family Dendrobatidae; genus Ranitomeya; species Ranitomeya variabilis. Next base: position 652,910,198 of record NC_135233.1, read on the forward strand.
AAAATAACAAACAATAGGCTCATGGCAGCTTTACAGCGGTTACATGGATACACGGGCAGGCAGCTTGGTGGTGAGTGGAGGAGTATTTAAAGTAGGGACCGCAGACAGGCTATCAAAGGCCTAAAATAACAAACAATAGGCTCATGGCAGCTTTACAGCGGTTACATGGATACACAGGCAGCTTGGTGGTGAGTGGAGGAGTATTTAAAGTAGGGACCGCAGACAGGCTATCAAAGGCCTAAAATAACAAACAATAGGCTCATGGCAGCTTTACAGCGGTTACATGGATACACAGGCAGCTTGGTGGTGAGTGGAGGAGTATTTAAAGTAGGGACCGCAGACAGGCTATCAAAGGCCTAAAATAACAAACAATAGGCTCATGGCAGCTTTACAGCGGTTACATGGATACACGGGCAGGCAGCTTGGTGGTGAGTGGAGGAGTATTTAAAGTAGGGACCGCAGACAGGCTATCAAAGGCCTAAAATAACAAACAATAGGCTCATTGCAGCTTTACAGCGGTTACATGGATACACAGGCAGCTTGGTGGTGAGTGGAGGAGTATTTAAAGTAGGGACCGCAGACAGGCTATCAAAGGCCTAAAATAACAAACAATAGGCTCATGGCAGCTTTACAGCGGTTACATGGATACACGGGCAGGCAGCTTGGTGGTGAGTGGAGGAGTATTTAAAGTAGGGACCGCAGACAGGCTATCAAAGGCCTAAAATAACAAACAATAGGCTCATGGCAGCTTTACAGCGGTTACATGGATACACAGGCAGCTTGGTGGTGAGTGGAGGAGTATTTAAAGTAGGGACCGCAGACAGGCTATCAAAGGCCTAAAATAACAAACAATAGGCTCATGGCAGCTTTACAGCGGTTACATGGATACACAGGCAGCTTGGTGGTGAGTGGAGGAGTATTTAAAGTAGGGACCGCAGACAGGCTATCAAAGGCCTAAAATAACAAACAATAGGCTCATGGCAGCTTTACAGCGGTTACATGGATACACAGGCAGCTTGGTGGTGAGTGGAGGAGTATTTAAAGTAGGGACCGCAGACAGGCTATCAAAGGCCTAAAATAACAAACAATAGGCTCATGGCAGCTTTACAGCGGTTACATGGATACACGGGCAGGCAGCTTGGTGGTGAGTGGAGGAGTATTTAAAGTAGGGACCGCAGACAGGCTATCAAAGGCCTAAAATAACAAACAATAGGCTCATGGCAGCTTTACAGCGGTTACATGGATACACGGGCAGGCAGCTTGGTGGTGAGTGGAGGAGTATTTAAAGTAGGGACCGCAGACAGGCTATCAAAGGCCTAAAATAACAAACAATAGGCTCATGGCAGCTTTACAGCGGTTACATGGATACACAGGCAGCTTGGTGGTGAGTGGAGGAGTATTTAAAGTAGGGACCGCAGACAGGCTATCAAAGGCCTAAAATAACAAACAATAGGCTCATGGCAGCTTTACAGCGGTTACATGGATACACGGGCAGGCAGCTTGGTGGTGAGTGGAGGAGTATTTAAAGTAGGGACCGCAGACAGGCTATCAAAGGCCTAAAATAACAAACAATAGGCTCATGGCAGCTTTACAGCGGTTACATGGATACACAGGCAGCTTGGTGGTGAGTGGAGGAGTATTTAAAGTAGGGACCGCAGACAGGCTATCAAAGGCCTAAAATAACAAACAATAGGCTCATGGCAGCTTTACAGCGGTTACATGGATACACAGGCAGCTTGGTGATGAGTGGAGGAGTATTTAAAGTAGGGACCGCAGACAGGCTATCAAAGGCCTAAAATAACAAACAATAGGCTCATGGCAGCTTTACAGCGGTTACATGGATACACAGGCAGCTTGGTGGTGAGTGGAGGAGTATTTAAAGTAGGGACCGCAGACAGGCTATCAAAGGCCTAAAATAACAAACAATAGGCTCATGGCAGCTTTACAGCGGTTACATGGATACACGGGCAGGCAGCTTGGTGGTGAGTGGAGGAGTATTTAAAGTAGGGACCGCAGACAGGCTATCAAAGGCCTAAAATAACAAACAATAGGCTCATGGCAGCTTTACAGCGGTTACATGGATACACAGGCAGCTTGGTGGTGAGTGGAGGAGTATTTAAAGTAGGGACCGCAGACAGGCTATCAAAGGCCTAAAATAACAAACAATAGGCTCATGGCAGCTTTACAGCGGTTACATGGATACACGGGCAGGCAGCTTGGTGGTGAGTGGAGGAGTATTTAAAGTAGGGACCGCAGACAGGCTATCAAAGGCCTAAAATAACAAACAATAGGCTCATTGCAGCTTTACAGCGGTTACATGGATACACAGGCAGCTTGGTGGTGAGTGGAGGAGTATTTAAAGTAGGGACCGCAGACAGGCTATCAAAGGCCTAAAATAACAAACAATAGGCTCATGGCAGCTTTACAGCGGTTACATGGATACACAGGCAGCTTGGTGGTGAGTGGAGGAGTATTTAAAGTAGGGACCGCAGACAGGCTATCAAAGGCCTAAAATAACAAACAATAGGCTCATGGCAGCTTTACAGCGGTTACATGGATACACGGGCAGGCAGCTTGGTGGTGAGTGGAGGAGTATTTAAAGTAGGGACCGCAGACAGGCTATCAAAGGCCTAAAATAACAAACAATAGGCTCATGGCAGCTTTACAGCGGTTACATGGATACACAGGCAGCTTGGTGGTGAGTGGAGGAGTATTTAAAGTAGGGACCGCAGACAGGCTATCAAAGGCCTAAAATAACAAACAATAGGCTCATGGCAGCTTTACAGCGGTTACATGGATACACAGGCAGCTTGGTGATGAGTGGAGGAGTATTTAAAGTAGGGACCGCAGACAGGCTATCAAAGGCCTAAAATAACAAACAATAGGCTCATGGCAGCTTTACAGCGGTTACATGGATACACAGGCAGCTTGGTGGTGAGTGGAGGAGTATTTAAAGTAGGGACCGCAGACAGGCTATCAAAGGCCTAAAATAACAAACAATAGGCTCATGGCAGCTTTACAGCGGTTACATGGATACACGGGCAGGCAGCTTGGTGGTGAGTGGAGGAGTATTTAAAGTAGGGACCACAGACAGGCTATCAAAGGCCTAAAATAACAAACAATAGGCTCATGGCAGCTTTACAGCGGTTACATGGATACACAGGCAGCTTGGTGGTGAGTGGAGGAGTATTTAAAGTAGGGACCGCAGACAGGCTATCAAAGGCCTAAAATAACAAACAATAGGCTCATGGCAGCTTTACAGCGGTTACATGGATACACGGGCAGGCAGCTTGGTGGTGAGTGGAGGAGTATTTAAAGTAGGGACCGCAGACAGGCTATCAAAGGCCTAAAATAACAAACAATAGGCTCATTGCAGCTTTACAGCGGTTACATGGATACACAGGCAGCTTGGTGGTGAGTGGAGGAGTATTTAAAGTAGGGACCGCAGACAGGCTATCAAAGGCCTAAAATAACAAACAATAGGCTCATGGCAGCTTTACAGCGGTTACATGGATACACGGGCAGGCAGCTTGGTGGTGAGTGGAGGAGTATTTAAAGTAGGGACCGCAGACAGGCTATCAAAGGCCTAAAATAACAAACAATAGGCTCATGGCAGCTTTACAGCGGTTACATGGATACACAGGCAGCTTGGTGGTGAGTGGAGGAGTATTTAAAGTAGGGACCGCAGACAGGCTATCAAAGGCCTAAAATAACAAACAATAGGCTCATGGCAGCTTTACAGCGGTTACATGGATACACAGGCAGCTTGGTGATGAGTGGAGGAGTATTTAAAGTAGGGACCGCAGACAGGCTATCAAAGGCCTAAAATAACAAACAATAGGCTCATGGCAGCTTTACAGCGGTTACATGGATACACAGGCAGCTTGGTGGTGAGTGGAGGAGTATTTAAAGTAGGGACCGCAGACAGGCTATCAAAGGCCTAAAATAACAATCAATAGGCTCATGGCAGCTTTACAGCGGTTACATGGATACACGGGCAGGCAGCTTGGTGGTGAGTGGAGGAGTATTTAAAGTAGGGACCGCAGACAGGCTATCAAAGGCCTAAAATAACAAACAATAGGCTCATGGCAGCTTTACAGCGGTTACATGGATACACAGGCAGCTTGGTGGTGAGTGGAGGAGTATTTAAAGTAGGGACCGCAGACAGGCTATCAAAGGCCTAAAATAACAAACAATAGGCTCATGGCAGCTTTACAGCGGTTACATGGATACACGGGCAGGCAGCTTGGTGGTGAGTGGAGGAGTATTTAAAGTAGGGACCGCAGACAGGCTATCAAAGGCCTAAAATAACAAACAATAGGCTCATTGCAGCTTTACAGCGGTTACATGGATACACAGGCAGCTTGGTGGTGAGTGGAGGAGTATTTAAAGTAGGGACCGCAGACAGGCTATCAAAGGCCTAAAATAACAAACAATAGGCTCATGGCAGCTTTACAGCGGTTACATGGATACACGGGCAGGCAGCTTGGTGGTGAGTGGAGGAGTATTTAAAGTAGGGACCGCAGACAGGCTATCAAAGGCCTAAAATAACAAACAATAGGCTCATGGCAGCTTTACAGCGGTTACATGGATACACAGGCAGCTTGGTGGTGAGTGGAGGAGTATTTAAAGTAGGGACCGCAGACAGGCTATCAAAGGCCTAAAATAACAAACAATAGGCTCATGGCAGCTTTACAGCGGTTACATGGATACACAGGCAGCTTGGTGGTGAGTGGAGGAGTATTTAAAGTAGGGACCGCAGACAGGCTATCAAAGGCCTAAAATAACAAACAATAGGCTCATGGCAGCTTTACAGCGGTTACATGGATACACAGGCAGCTTGGTGGTGAGTGGAGGAGTAGTGCAAGGAGTGTCTGTCCCAGTACTCCCAAAATATAAATAGATGTTAATGTCTCGCAAAACAACCAAAACAAAAAAAAAGGTGGCATACTTAGGTACAGGGGTGGGCTCATCTACTGAGTTTCTGACATAGTAATTTGGCAGTAACTGTTTAATGGTGCCAATATAGGACACAGACACAGACTACTTTAAGTTGCATCATAGATGTCTACAAATTTGTATTGTCAGTGCCAGACATTAAATGATGTCAGCGAATAGACTAAAGATTGGTGGAGCTGTGCGACATAATTTTGCACGTGGTAGAGCACATTTTGAGCTGGGGTAGGGGGGAACTCTCTTGAGGCCGGCGGGACCGCCCCAGGGCCCCTCATGTTACAACGGTGTGTCTGACGTTGGGTGCGCACCACCACCGCCAGAGACACTACATTGTACTATGAGGGACCCAGTAGCAATGCCGTCAACCAAAAGCGAGCACACCCACCTCTTCAGACAAACAGCAGTCTCACGGGTGCTTGCGCCAAGTCGCGATACCACGGCCCCGTGTGGGGAGTTTTGCCATTTAAGGAGGTGTAAACATGTCGTATGCTGTACAATCAGCTGCAGCAAATTAGACATTAGAAAAGTAATTCACAGGCAAGAGCTTTTCATAGGAAAGCTAGGTGTCGGCCGGGCAAGGTGGGGCAAAAGATTTCGAAATCCAGTTGTGGTTCATTTTAATGAATGTTAGATCGTCAACATTTTGGGTAGCCAGACGAGTCCTTTTTTCGGTTAATATTGAACCTGCAGCACTGAATACTCTTTCTGATAGGACACTTGCTGCCGGGCAAGCAAGCTCCTGCAATGCATATTCTGCCAATTCTGGCCAGGTGTCTAATTTGGAGGCCCAGTAATCAAATGGGAATGACGGTTGAGGGAGAACATCGATAAGGGATGAAAAATAGTTAGTAACCATACTGGACAAATGTTGTCTCCTGTCACTTTCAATTGATGCAGCAGTACCTGTCCTGTCTGCGGTCATAGCAAAATCACTCCACAACCTGGTCAGAAAACCCCTCTGTCCAACACCACTTCTGATGTGTGCACCCCTAACACTCCTAGTCTGCTGCCCCCTGGAGCTCGTGTGAGAACGATCACGTGCGCTGTGTGCTGGGAATGCCTGAAGCAAACGGTCAACAAGAGTTGATTGTTTGGTTGCTAATATTAGTTCCAAGTTCTCATGTGGCATAATATTTTGCAATTTGCCTTTATAGCGTGGATCAAGGAGGCAGGCCAACCAGTAATCGTCATCGTTCATCATTTTCGTAATGCGTGTGTCCCTTTTTAGGATACGTAAGGCATAATCCGCCATGTGGGCCAAAGTTCCAGTTGTCAAATCTCCGGTTGTGATTGGTTGAGGGGCAGTTGCAGGCAAATCTACGTCACTTGTGTCCCTCAAAAAACCAGAACCCGGCCGTGACACGCAACCAATTTCCTGTGCCCCCGGGAAAGGTTCGGCATTAAAAATATACTCATCCCCATCATCCTCCTCGTCCTCCACCTCCTCTTCGCCCGCTACCTCGTCCTGTACACTGCCCTGACCAGACAATGGCTGACTGTCATCAAGGCTTTCCTCTTCCTCTGGTGCAGACGCCTGCTCCTTTATGTGCGTCAAACTTTGCATCAGCAGACGCATTAGGGGGATGCTCATGCTTATTACGGCGTTGTCTGCACTAACCAGCCGTGTGCATTCCTCAAAACACTGAAGGACTTGACACATGTCTTGTATCTTAGACCACTGCACACCTGACAACTCCATGTCTGCCATCCTACTGCCTGCCCGTGTATCCTCCCACAAATAAATAACAGCACGCCTCTGTTCGCACAGTCTCTGAAGCATGTGCAGTGTTGAGTTCCACCTTGTTGCAACGTCTATGATGAGGCGATGCTGGGGAAGGTTCAAAGACCGCTGATAGGTCTGCATACGGCTGGCGTGTACAGGCGAACGTCGGATATGTGAGCAAAGTGCACGCACTTTGAGGAGCAGGTCGGAGAACCCAGGATAAGTTTTCAATAAGCACTGCACCACCAGGTTTAAGGTGTGAGCCAGGCAAGGAATGTGTTTCAGTTGGGAAAGGGAGATGGCAGCCATGAAATTCCTTCCGTTATCACTCACTACCTTGCCTGCCTCAAGATCTACTGTGCCCAGCCACGACTGCGTTTCTTGTTGCAAGAACTCGGACAGAACTTCCGCGGTGTGTCTGTTGTCGCCCAAACACTTCATAGCCAATACAGCCTGCTGACGCTTGGCAGTAGCTGGCCCATAATGGGACAACTGGTGTGCAACAGTGTCATCTGCCGATGGAGTGGTTGGCAGACTGCGTTCTGTGGAAGAGCTGTAGCTTCTGCAGGAGGACGAGGAGGAGGAGGAGGAGGGGGTGCGAACGCCTACAGCCAACTGTTTCCTAGACCGTGGGCTAGGCACAACTGTCCCTAAATTGATGTCGCCTGTGGACCCTGCATCCAACACATTCACCCAGTGTGCCGTGATGGACACATAACGTCCCTGGCCATGCCTACTGGTCCATGCATCTGTAGTCAGGTGCACCTTTGTACTCACAGATTGCCTGAGTGCATGGACGATGCGCTGTTTAACATGCTGGTGCAGGGCTGGGATGGCTTTTCTGGAAAAAAAGTGTCGACTGGGTAGCTCGTATCGTGGTTCAGCGTACTCCATCAGGGCTTTGAAAGCTTCGCTTTCAACTAACCGGTAGGGCATCATCTCTAACGAGATTAGTCTAGCTATGTGGGCGTTAAAACCCTGTGTACGCGGATGCGAGGATAAGTACTTCCTTTTTCTAACCAGAGTCTCATGTAGGGTGAGCTGGACTGGAGAGCTGGAGATCGTGGAACTTTCGGGTGTGCCGGTGTACATGGCAGACTGAGAGACGGTTGGAGACGGTATTGTTTCCGCCGGTGCCCTAGATGCAATATTTCCTCCTACAAAACTGGTGGTTCCCTGACCCTGACTGCTTTTGGCTGGCAAAGAAACCTGCACAGATACTGCCGGTGGTGCGGAAAATGGTGGCCTTACAGTGACGGAAGGGATGTTGCGTTGCTGACTAGCTTCATTGGCCGAGGGTGCTACAACCTTAAGGGACGTTTGGTAGTTAGTCCAGGCTTGAAAATGCATGGTGGTTAAGTGTCTATGCATGCAACTAGTATTTAGACTTTTCAGATTCTGACCTCTGCTTAAGCTAGTTGAACATTTTTGACAGATGACTTTGCGCTGATCAGTTGGATGTTGTTTAAAAAAATGCCAGACTGCACTCTTCCTAGACTCGGATCCCTTTTCAGGGATTGCAGACTGAGCTTTAACCGGATGGCCTCGCTGTCCTCCAACAGGTTTTGGCTTTGACACGCGTTTTGGGCCAGATACGGGCCCGGCAGATGGAACCTGTTGCGATGTTGATGCCTGCTGCGGCCCCTCCTCCACCTCCGCTTCTGAACTACTGCCGCCTGCACCCTGTTCCCCCAATGGCTGCCAATCGGGGTCAATAACTGGGTCATCTATTACCTCCTCTTCGAGCTCGTGTGCAACTTCGTCTGTGTCACTGTGTCGGTCGGTGGTATAGCGTTCGTGGCGGGGCAACATAGTCTCATCAGGGTCTGATTGTGGATCTGTACCCTGAGAGGGCAATGTGGTGGTCTGAGTCAAAGGAGCAGCATAGTACTCTGGCTGTGGCTGTGCATCAGTGCACTCCATGTCAGAATATACTTGTAATGGGCATGGCCTGTTAAATGTTTCACTTTCTAAGCCAGGGACGGTATGTGTAAAGAGCTCCATGGAGTGACCCGTTGTGTCGCCTGCTGCATCCTTCTCTCTTGTTGTAGTTTTTGCTGAGGAGGACAAGGAAGCGACTTGTCCCTGACCGTGAACATCCACAAGCGACGCGCTGCTTTTACATTTACCAGTTTCGGAAGAGGAGGCAAAAGAGCTAGAGGCTGAGTCTGCAATGTAAGCCAAAACTTGCTGTTGCTGCTCCGCCTTTAAAAGCGGTTTTCCTACTCCCAGAAAAGAGAGCGTTCGAGGCCTTGTGTAGCCTGACGACGAAACTGGCTCCACAGCTCCAGACTTAGGTGGAATATTTTTATCCCCACGACCACCTGATGCTCCACTACCACTACCATCATTACTAGCTGACAATGAACGCCCACGACGACCTCTTGCACCAGACTTCCTCATTGTTTTAAAATCTTAACCAAAGTAACTTTATTTGTTGCTGTCAAACAACTTACACGGTGAGCTATAACTTCAGTATGATTTCAATATCCCTTAACAGGTTGGTGAGACCACAAGGAAAATCAGGCACAATGTTACACACTCTGTTTTCTGTGGCACAAAATCACAGAGATGACACACACGCAGGACTGTCACTCAAGCACTAATGTCAATATTAATCTCCCACCTAATTTATTTATTTTTTTTTCTCAGGGAGACTTTAGAAACCAAATAATATAAAAAAAAAAAAAAAAAAAAAGGCTTTCTATGGCCCACTGAATGAGAGGGAGAGAGGTGGCACACCCAGGAGTCAAGACTGGCACACAAGCTGAAAGGGCAATATTACTCTCCCACTGTTTTTTTATTTTTTTTATTTTTTTTTCAGGGAGACTTTAGAAACCAAATAATAAGAAAAAAAATAAATAAATAAATAGGCTTTCTATAGCCCACTGAATGAGAGATAGCACACACAGCAGTGGCACACAAGCCCTGACTGAGGCCAATATTTTTCTACCACTGATTGATGTAGTGTTTTTGTGTTGAGGTAGATTTTAGAACACAAATCAAGGAAAAAAAAAAAAATGCTTTCTATGGCCCACTGAATGAGAGAGGTGGCACACCCAGGAGTCAAGACTGGCACACAAGCTGAAAGGGCAATATTACTCTCCCACTGTTTTTTTATGTATTTTTTGTTTTTTAAGGGAGACTTTAGAAACCCAATAATATTTTTAAAAAAAAATAAATAGGCTTTCTATGGCCCACTGAATGAGAGAGGTGGCACACCCAGGAGTCAAGACTGGCACACAAGCTGAAAGGGCAATATTACTCTCCCACTGTTTTTTTAAGTTTTTTTTTTTTATTTTCAGGGAGACTTTAGAAACCAAATAATATTAAAAAAACCAAAAAAATAAATAGGCTTTCTATGGCCCACTGAATGAGAGAGAGGTGGCACACCCAGGAGTCAAGACTGGCACACAAGCTGAAAGGGCAATATTACTCTCCCACTGTTTTTTTTTTTGTTTTTTTTTTTCAGGGAGACTTTAGAAACCAAATAATAAGAAAAAAAATAAATAAATAAATAGGCTTTCTATAGCCCACTGAATGAGAGATAGCACACACAGCAGTGGCACACAAGCCCTGACTGAGGCCAATATTTTTCTACCACTGATTGATGTAGTGTTTTTGTGTTGAGGTAGATTTTAGAACACAAATCAAGGAAAAAAAAAAATGCTTTCTATGGCCCACTGAATGAGAGAGGTGGCACACCCAGGAGTCAAGACTGGCACACAAGCTGAAAGGGCAATATTACTCTCCCACTGTTTTTTTATGTATTTTTTGTTTTTTAAGGGAGACTTTAGAAACCCAATAATATTTAAAAAAATAAATAAATAGGCTTTCTATGGCCCACTGAATGAGAGAGGTGGCACACCCAGGAGTCAAGACTGGCACACAAGCTGAAAGGGCAATATTACTCTCCCACTGTTTTTTTTTTTTTTTGTTTTTTTTCAGGGAGACTTTAGAAACCAAATAATAAGAAAAAAAATAAATAAATAAATAGGCTTTCTATAGCCCACTGAATGAGAGATAGCACACACAGCAGTGGCACACAAGCCCTGACTGAGGCCAATATTTTTCTACCACTGATTGATGTAGTGTTTTTGTGTTGAGGTAGATTTTAGAACACAAATCAAGGAAAAAAAAAATGCTTTCTATGGCCCACTGAATGAGAGAGGTGGCACACCCAGGAGTCAAGACTGGCACACAAGCTGAAAGGGCAATATTACTCTCCCACTGTTTTTTTATGTATTTTTTGTTTTTTAAGGGAGACTTTAGAAACCCAATAATATTTTAAAAAAAAAATAAATAGGCTTTCTATGGCCCACTGAATGAGAGAGGTGGCACACCCAGGAGTCAAGACTGGCACACAAGCTGAAAGGGCAATATTACTCTCCCACTGTTTTTTTAAGTTTTTTATTTTTATTTTCAGGGAGACTTTAGAAACCAAATAATATTAAAAAAACCAAAAAAATAAATAGGCTTTCTATGGCCCACTGAATGAGAGAGAGGTGGCACACCCAGGAGTCAAGACTGGCACACAAGCTGAAAGGGCAATATTACTCTCCCACTGTTTTTTTTTTTTTTTTCAGGGAGACTTTAGAAACCAAATAATAAGAAAAAAAATAAATAAATAAATAGGCTTTCTATAGCCCACTGAATGAGAGATAGCACACACAGCAGTGGCACACAAGCCCTGACTGAGGCCAATATTTTTCTACCACTGATTGATGTAGTGTTTTTGTGTTGAGGTAGATTTTAGAACACAAATCAAGGAAAAAAAAAAAATGCTTTCTATGGCCCACTGAATGAGAGAGGTGGCACACCCAGGAGTCAAGACTGGCACACAAGCTGAAAGGGCAATATTACTCTCCCACTGTTTTTTTATGTATTTTTTGTTTTTTAAGGGAGACTTTAGAAACCCAATAATATTTAAAAAAAAAAATAAATAGGCTTTCTATGGCCCACTGAATGAGAGAGGTGGCACACCCAGGAGTCAAGACTGGCACACAAGCTGAAAGGGCAATATTACTCTCCCACTGTTTTTTTAAGTTTTTTTTTTTTATTTTCAGGGAGACTTTAGAAACCAAATAATATTAAAAAAACCAAAAAAATAAATAGGCTTTCTATGGCCCACTGAATGAGAGAGAGGTGGCACACCCAGGAGTCAAGACTGGCACACAAGCTGAAAGGGCAATATTACTCTCCCACTGTTTTTTTTTTTTTTTTTCAGGGAGACTTTAGAAACCAAATAATAAGAAAAAAAATAAATAAATAAATAGGCTTTCTATAGCCCACTGAATGAGAGATAGCACACACAGCCGTGGCACACAAGCCCTGACTGAGGCCAATATTTTTCTACCACTGATTGATGTAGTGTTTTTGTGTTGAGGTAGATTTTAGAACACAAATCAAGGAAAAAAAAAATGCTTTCTATGGCCCACTGAATGAGAGAGGTGGCACACCCAGGAGTCAAGACTGGCACACAAGCTGAAAGGGCAATATTACTCTCCCACTGTTTTTTTATGTATTTTTTGTTTTTTAAGGGAGACTTTAGAAACCCAATAATATTTAAAAAAAAAAATAAATAGGCTTTCTATGGCCCACTGAATGAGAGAGGTGGCACACCCAGGAGTCAAGACTGGCACACAAGCTGAAAGGGCAATATTACTCTCCCACTGTTTTTTTAAGTTTTTTTTTTTTATTTTCAGGGAGACTTTAGAAACCAAATAATATTAAAAAAACCAAAAAAATAAATAGGCTTTCTATGGCCCACTGAATGAGAGAGAGGTGGCACACCCAGGAGTCAAGACCGGCACACAAGCTGAAAGGGCAATATTACTCTCCCACTGTTTTTTTTTTTTTTTTTTTTTTTCAGGGAGACTTTAGAAACCAAATAATAAGAAAATAAATAAATAAATAGGCTTTCTATAGCCCACTGAATGAGAGATAGCACACACAGCAGTGGCACACAAGCCCTGACTGAGGCCAATATTTTTCTACCACTGATTGATGTAGTGTTTTTGTGTTGAGGTAGATTTTAGAACACAAATCAAGGAAAAAAAAAAAATGCTTTCTATGGCCCACTGAATGAGAGAGGTGGCACACCCAGGAGTCAAGACTGGCACACAAGCTGAAAGGGCAATATTACTCTCCCACTGTTTTTTTATGTATTTTTTGTTTTTTAAGGGAGACTTTAGAAACCCAATAATATTTTTTAAAAAAAATAAATAGGCTTTCTATGGCCCACTGAATGAGAGAGGTGGCACACCCAGGAGTCAAGACTGGCACACAAGCTGAAAGGGCAATATTACTCTCCCACTGTTTTTTTAAGTTTTTTTTTTTTATTTTCAGGGAGACTTTAGAAACCAAATAATATTAAAAAAAACAAAAAAATAAATAGGCTTTCTATGGCCCACTGAATGAGAGAGAGGTGGCACACCCAGGAGTCAAGACTGGCACACAAGCTGAAAGGGCAATATTACTCTCCCACTGTTTTTTTTTTTTTTTTTTTTTTTTTCAGGGAGACTTTAGAAACCAAATAATAAGAAAAAAAATAAATAAATAAATAGGCTTTCTATAGCCCACTGAATGAGAGATAGCACACACAGCAGTGGCACACAAGCCCTGACTGAGGCCAATATTTTTCTACCACTGATTGATGTAGTGTTTTTGTGTTGAGGTAGAATTTAGAACACAAATCACGGAAAAAATAAATAGGCTTTCTATGGCCCACTCAGTGAGAGATGGCACACACAGGGATGGCACTGTAGCAGAAATGCCAATCTTAATCTCCCACAAAAAAAAAAAAAAACAGGGACTGTCCTACAATTACTATCTCCCTGCAGTAATCTAAGCCAGGTATGGCAGGCAGCAATAGGAGTGGACTGATGCACAAATTAAATAAAAAGTGTGGACAAACAAAAAAGATAGCTGTGCAGAAAGGAACAAGAGGATATGTGCTTTGAAAAAAGCAGTTGGTTTGCACAGTGGCGTACACACAGCAATACAGCTATCACGGAGCCTTCTAGGGCAGCCCAATGAGCTACAACGCTGAGGAAAAAAAAAAAAAAAATAGCTTCCACTGTTCCTGCACACCGAAGGTGGTGTTGGACAGTGGAAATCGCTACAGCACAAGCGGTTTGGTGGTTAGTGGATCCTGCCTAACGCTCTCCCTGCTTCTGACGAAGCGGCAGCAACCTCTCCCTAAGCTCAGATCAGCAGCAGTAAGATGGCGGTCGGCGGGAACGCCCCTTTATAGCCCCTGTGACGCCGCAGACAGCAAGCCAATCACTGCAATGCCCTTCTCTAAGATGGTGGGGACCAGGATCTATGTCATCACGCTGCCCACACTCTGCGTTCACCTTCATTGGCTGAGAAATGGCGCTTTTCGCGTCATTGAAACGCGACTTTGGCGCGAAAGTCGCGTACCGCATGGCCGACAAGCACAGGGGTCGGATCGGGTTTCATGAGACGCCGACTTAGCCAAAAGTCGGCGACTTTTGAAAATGATCGACCCGTTTCGCTCAACCCTACTCCTGAAGTTTAGTGTCCTTTTAACTCCCCTACTACCCATCTTATTAAAGGATACATGAAAGCTTATTATTTTGTGATCACTATTCCCCAAGTGACCCCCAACCCTTATATTTGATATGCGGTCTGGCCTGTTGGTTAACCCCTTCACCACCAAGGGTGGTTTGCACGTTAATGACCGGGCCAATTTTTACAATTCTGACCACTGTCCCTTTATGAGGTTATAACTCTGGAACGCTTCAACGGAACTTGGCGATTCTGACAATGTTTTCTCGAGACATATTGTACTTTAGTTAGTGGTAAAATTTCTTCGATATAACTTGCGTTTATTTGTGAAAAAAACGAATATTTGGCGAAAATTTTGAAAATTTCGCAATTTTCCAACTTTGAATTTTTATGCCCTTAAATCACAGACATATGTCACACAAAATACTTAATAAATAACATTTCCCACATGTCTACTTTACATCAGCACAATTTTGGAACCAAAATTTTTTTTTGTGACGGAGTTATAAGGGTTAAAAGTTGACCAGCAATTTCTCATTTTTACAACACCATTTTTTTTTAGGGACCACATCTCATTTGAAGTCATTTTGACGGGTCTATATGATAGAAAATACCCAAGTGTGACACGATTCTAAAAACTGCACCCCTCAAGGTACTCAAAACCACTTTCAAGAAGTTTATTAACCCTTCAGGTGTTTCACAGGAATTTTTGGAATGTTTAAATAAAAATGAACATTTAACTTTTTTTCACACAAAATTTATTTCAGCTCCAATTTGTTTATTTTACCAAGGGTAACAGGAGAAAATAGACCCCAAAAGTTGTTGTACAATTTGTCCTGAGTACGCTGATACCCCATATGTGGGGGTAAACCACAGTTTGGGCGCATGGCAGAGCTTGGAAGCAAAGGAGCGCCATTTGACTTTTCAATGCAAAATTGACTGGAATTGAGATGGGACGCCATGTTGCATTTGGAGAGCCCCTGATGTGCCTAAACATTGAAACCCCTAACAAGTGACACCATTTTGGAAAGTAGACCCCCTAAGGAACTTATCTAGATGTGTGGTGAGCACTTTGACCCAACAAGTGCTTTACAGAAGTTTATAATGCAGAGCCGTAAAAATAAAAAATCATATTTTTTCACAAAAATGATCTTTTCACCCCCAATTTTTTATTTTCCCAAGGGTAAGAGAAGAAATTGTACCCCAAAAATTGTTGTGCAATTTGTCCTGAGTACACTGATACCCCATATGTGGGTGTAAACCATTGTTTGGGCGCAGGGCAGAGCTCGGAAGGGAAGTAGCGCCATTTGACTTTTCAATGCAAAATTGACTGGAATTGAGATGGGACGCCATGTTGCGTTTGGAGAGCCCCTAATGTGCCTAAACATTGAAACCCCCCACGAGTGACACCATTTTGGAAAGTAGACCCCTTAAGGAACTTATCTAGATGTGTGTTGAGCACTTTGACCCAACAAGTGCTTCACAGAAGTTTATAATGCAGAGCCGTAAAAATAAAAAATCATATTTTTTCACAAAAATTACCTTTTCACCCCCATTTTTTTATTTCCCCAAGGGTAAGAGAAGAAATTAGACCACAAAAGTTGTTGTGCAATTTGTCCTGAGTACGACGATACCCCATATGTGGGTGTAAACCATTGTTTGGGCGCATAGCAGAGCTCAGAAGGGAAGAAGCGCTATTTTACTTTTCAATGCAAAATTGACTGGAATTAAAATGGGATGCCATGTTGCGTTTGGAGAGCCCCTGATGTGCCTAAACATTAAACCCCCCCACAAGTGACACCATTTTGGAAAGTAGACCCCCTAAGGAACTTATCTAGATGTGTTTTGAGAGCTTTGAACCCCCAAGTGTTTCACTACAGTTTATAACGCAGAGCCGTGAAAATAAAAATTATTTTTTTTTTTCACAAAAATGATTTTTTAGCCCCCAGTTTTGTATTTTCACAAGGGTATCAGGATAAATTGGACCCTAAAAGTTGTTGTCCAATTTGTCCTGAGTACGCTGATACCCCCTATGTGGGGGGGAACCACTGTTTGGGCGCATGACAGATCTCAGAAGGGAAGGAGCGCCATTTGGAATGCAGACTTAAATGGATTGGTCTGCAGGCGTCACGTTGCATTTGCAGAGCCCCTGATGTACCCAAATAGTACAAACCCCCCACAAGTGACCCCATATTGGAAACTAGACCTCCCAAGGAACTTATCTAAATGTGTTGTGAGAACTTTGAACCCCCAAGTGTTTCACTACAGTTTACAACGCAGAGCCGTGAAAATAAAACATATTTTTTTTCCCACAAAAATGATTTTTAGCCCCCCAAATTTTTATTTTCCCAAGGATAACAAGAGAACTTGGACCCCAGAAGTTGTTGTTCAATTTGTCCCTAGTACGCTGATACCCCATATGTTGGGGTAAACCCCTTTTTGGACGCACGGGAGAGCTCGGAAGGGAAGGAGCACTGTTTTACTTTTTCAACGCAGAATTGGCTGGAATTGAGATTGGACGCCATGTCGCGTTTGGAGAGCCCCTGATGTGCCTGAACAGTGGAAACTCCCCAATTCTACCTGAAACCCTACCCCTAACCTCACCCCTAACCGTTTACTGAACATTTTCTGACAGTCATAAGTGCCACGTATATAAGAGCCACGTATTTAAGAGCCACGTATTTAAGAGCCACGTATTTAAGTGCCACGTATTTAAGTGCCACGATATTTCAGTGCCACGTATTTCAGTGCCACGTATTTCAGGCACTGAAAAATACGTGGCACGTAAATACTTCAGTGCCACGATATTTCAGTGCCACGTATTTCAGTGCCACGTATTTCAGGCACTGAAAAATACGTGGCACGTAAATACTTCAGTGCCACGATATTTCAGGCACTGAAAAATACGTGGCACGTAAATACTTCAGTGCCACGATATTTCAGTGCCACGATATTTCAGTGCCACGATATTTCAGTGCCACGTATTTCAGTGCCACGTATTTCAGGCACTAAAAAATACGTGGCACGTAAATACTTCAGTGCCACGATATTTCAGTGCCACGATATTTCAGTGCCACGATATTTCAGTGCCACGTATTTCAGTGCCACGTATTTCAGGCACTGAAAAATACGTGGCACGTAAATACGTGGCATGTAAATACGTGGCACTGAAATGCGTGGCACTGAAATACGTGGCACTTAAATACGTGGCACTTAAATACGTGGCACTTAAATACGTGGCACTTAAATACGTGGCACTTAAATACGTGGCCACTGAAATATTGTGGCACTTATATACGTATATACGTATATAAACGTATATTTCAGTGCCACGTATTTCAGTGCCACGTATTTCAGGTTAGGGGTAGGGTTAGGGTTTTTTGTTTTTTTCTTGTTTTCTTGTGTTTTTCTATAAAAACGCATGCGTTTTACCGCGTTTACATGCATTTTTTCACACATGTGTTTTTTTTAAAAAACGCATGCAGATAAAAACGCAAGTGTGAAACCAGACTAAAAGACGCTTTTTATAGCAAAAAAGTTTTTGCGTCTCCACATTTTGAGACCTATAATTTTTCCACATTTTGGTCCACAGAGTCATGTGAGGTCTTGTTTTTTGCGGGACGAGTTGACGTTTTTATTGGTAACATTTTCGGACACGTGACCATTTTTTATCACTTTTTATTCCGATTTTTGTGAGGCAGAATAACCAAAAACCAGCTATTCATGAATTTCTTTTGGGAGAGGCGTTTATACCGTTCTGCGCTTGGTAAAATTGATAAAGCAGTTTTATTCGTCGGGTCAGTACGATTACAGCGATACCTCATTTATATCATTTTTTTATGTTTTGACGCTTTTATACGATAAAAACTATTTTATAGAAAAAATAATTATTTTGGCATCGCTTTATTCTGAGGACTATAACTTTTTTATTTTTTTGCTGATGATGCTGTATGGCGGCTCGTTTTTTGCGGGACAAGATGGTGTTTTCAGCGGTAACATGGTTATTTATATCCGTCTTTTTGATCGCGTGTTATTCCACTTTTTGTTCGGCGGTATGGTAATAAAGCGTTGTTTTTTGCCTCGTTTTTTTTTTTTTTTCTTACGGTGTTTACTGAAGGGGTTAACTAGTGGGCCAGTTTTATAGGTTGGGTCGTTACGGACGCGGCGATACTAAATATGTGTACTTTTATTGTTTTTGTTTGTTTTTTTTAGATAAAGAAATGTATTTATGGGAATAATATTTTTTTTTTATTATTATTTATTTAGGAATTTTTTTTTATTTTTTTTTTACACATGTGGAAATTTTTTTTTTTACTTTTTTACTTTGTCCCAGGGGGGGACATCACAGATCGCAGATCTGATAGTGTGCACAGCACTCTATCAGATCGGCGATCATACTTTCATCGGAGCAGGCTGCAGCTTTCATCTGCAGCCTGCTCCGACCCGGAAGTGCTCCCTGCAGGACCCGGATACAGCCCCTCGGCCATTTTGGATCCGGGGCCTGCAGGGAGAAGACGTTCGGTACGAGGTGAGTACATCACCTTGTACCGATCGTCTCAGGGAAGCACGCAGGGAGCCCCCTCCCTGCGCGATGCTTCCCTGTACCGCCGGTACACCGCGATCATGTTTGATCGCGGTGTGCCGGGGGTTAATGTGCCGGGGGCGGTCCGTGACCGCTCCTGGCACATAGTGCCGGATGTCAGCTGCGATATGCAGCCGACACCCGGCCACGATCGGCCGCGCTCCCCCCGTGAGCGCGGCCGATCGCGTATGACGTACTATCCCGTCGGCGGTCATGGGGGCCCACCCCACCTCGACGGGATAGTACGTCAAATGTCGGGAAGGGGTTAATATTAGGTCTAGCAGTGCCCCCCTTCTTGTTGGGTCCTGAACCAGTTGTAAAAGGTAATTGTCTCTCATAGTTGTCAAAAACCGATTACCTTTGCTGGAACTGCAGGTTTCTGTTCCCCAATCTATTTCAGGGTAGTTGAAGTCCCCCATAAGGCTACGTTCACATTTGCGTTCAGCGCCGCAGCATCGGGCGCTGCAGCGTCGCCGCATGCGTCATGCGCCCCTATATTTAACATGGGGGCGCATGGACATGCGTTGCACTTGCGTTTTGTGACGCATGCGTCACTGTGGTGCATGCGTCAGGGCGCAGAGGACGCAGCAAGTTGCAGTTTTTTCTGCACCCAAAACCATACAAAAGCGGACGCATGCGTCACAAAACGCTGCGTTGTGCATGCGTTTACATTTGCATTGTGCGTTGCGTCGCCGACGCTGCGGCGCACAACGCAAATGTGAACGTAGCCTAATAATGATTTCTCCTTGAGTCACAGCTTCATCTATTTGCTTTACGAGGATATTCTCCATTGCTTCCATTATTTTTGGAGATTTATAACAAACCCCTATCAGTAATTTATTATTTTTTCCCCCTCCCCTTATCTCCACCCACAGGGACTCTACATTTTCATTTAATTCACCTATATTATCACACCGGATGGGTTTTAAGGATGATTTTACATACAGACACACACCTCCCCCTCGCTTATCCGTTCAGTCATTTCTGAAAATGCTATAGCCCTGCAAGTTAACAGCCCAGTTATGGCTCTCAGATATGTCTCAGATATCCCCACCATGTCATAATTATGCTCCAACAACATTAATTCTAATTCGTCCATTTTGTTGGCGACGCTTCTGGCATTAGTATACATGCACTTGATGTTCCTCTCTGTACCTCCATTCTTGCTTAAATTATTAACTGCTCTTACCCC
The DNA here is from genome assembly GCF_051348905.1 of Ranitomeya variabilis. Taxonomy (NCBI): domain Eukaryota; kingdom Metazoa; phylum Chordata; class Amphibia; order Anura; family Dendrobatidae; genus Ranitomeya; species Ranitomeya variabilis. The sequence continues at coordinate 652,930,184 of NC_135233.1, forward strand.
ACCCCCCATGCCACCGCCACCCCCAACTTCCTTATTTATGCCAAGGTCTCTATCTGCACTATCTTCCCCTCCTATAAATTGAATACCCTCCCCCCAATCCCTAGTTTAAACACTCCTCCAACCTTCTGGCCATTTTCTCCCCCAGCACAGCTGCCCCTTCCCCATTGAGGTGCAGCCCGTCCCTAGCGTAGAGCCTGTAGCCAACTGAGAAGTCGGCCCAGTTCTGCAGGAACCCAAACCCCTTCTTCCTACACCAATTCTCGAGCCACTTATTAACCTCCCTAATCTCCCATTGCCTCTCTGGCATGGCACGTGGTACAGGCAGTATTTCAGAAAATACCACATTGGAGGTCCTTGCTTTCAGCTTGCAGCCTAATTCCCTGAAATCGTTGTTAAGGACCTTCCACCTACCGCTGGGTCCTCACCAGCCCATCCCAGTAATCTGTGAACATGGAGGGCTGTGCGGTCCTCCAAAGAAATGCCACCCCACACCATTACTGACCCACTGCCAAACTGGTCATGCTGAAGGATGTTGCAGGCAGCAGATTGCTCTCCACGGCGTCTTCTGACTTTCACGTCTGTCACATGTGCTCAGTGTGAACCTGCTTTCATCTGTGAAGAGAACAGAGTGCCAGTGCCGAATTTGCCAATCCTCATGTTCTGTGGCAAATGCCAAACATCCTGAATGGGCTGTGAGCACAACCCCCATCTGTGGACGTCAGGCACTCAGACCATCCTCATGGAGTCGGTTTCTAACCGTTTGTGCAGACACATGCACATTTGTGGCCTGCTGGAGGTCATTTTGCAGGGCTCTGGAAGTGCTCATCCTGTTCCTCCTTGCACAAAGGCTGAGGTAGTGGTCCTGCTGCTGCTGGTTTGTTGCCCTCCTACGGCCCCCTCCACATCTCCTGGTGTACTGGCCTGTCTCCTGATAGTGCCTTCAGCCTCTGGACACTACGCTGACAGACACAGCAAACCTTCTTTCCACAGCTCACATCGATGTGCCATCCTGGATCAGCTGCACTACCTGAGCCACTTGTGTGGGTTGTAGAGTCCGTCTCATGCTATCACGAGTGTGAAAGCACAAACAACATTCAAAAGTGACCAAAACATCAGCCAGAAAGCATTGGTACTGAGATGTGGTCTGTGGTCCCAACCTGCAGAATCACTCCTTTACTGAGTGTGTCTTGATAATTGGCAATAATTTCCACCTGTTGTCTATTCCATTTGCATAACAGCATGTGAAATTGATTGTCAAACAGTGTTGCTTCCTAAGTGGACAGTTTAATTTCACAGAAGTTTGATTTACTTCGAGCTATATTCTGTTGTTTAAGTGTTCCCTTTTTTCTTTTTTGAGCAGTGTATATATATACAGGTCCTTCTCAGAAAATTAGCATATAGTGTTAAATTTCATTATTTACCATAATGTAATGATTACAATTAAACTTTCATATATTATAGATTCATTATCCACCAACTGAAATTTGTCAGGTCTTTTATTGTTTTAATACTGATGATTTTGGCATACAACTCCTGATAACCCAAAAAACCTGTCTCAATAAATTAGCATATTTCACCCGACCAATCAAATAAAAGTGTTTTTTAATACCAAACAAAAAAACCATCAAATAATAATGTTCAGTTATGCACTCAATACTTGGTCGGGAATCCTTTGGCAGAAATGACTGCTTCAATGCGGCGTGGCATGGAGGCAATCAGCCTGTGACACTGCTGAGATGTTATGGAGGCCCAGGATGCTTCAATAGCGGCCTTAAGCTCATCCAGAGTATTGGGTCTTGCGTCTCTCAACTTTCTCTTCACAATATCCCACAGATTCTCTATGGGGTTCAGGTCAGGAGAGTTGGCAAGCCAATTGAGCACAGTAATACCATGGTCAGTAAACCATTTACCAGTGGTTTTGGCACTGTGAGCAGGTGCCAGGTCGTGCTGAAAAATGAAATCTTCATCTCCATAAAGCATTTCAGCCGATGGAAGCATGAAGTGCTCCAAAATCTCCTGATAGCTAGCTGCATTGACCCTGCCCTTGATGAAACACAGTGGACCAACACCAGCAGCTGACATGGCACCCCACACCATCACTGACTGTGGGTACTTGACACTGGACTTCAGGCATTTTGGCATTTCCTTCTCCCCAGTCTTCCTCCAGACTCTGGCACCTTGATTTCCGAATGACATGCAAAATTTGCTTTCATCAGAAAAAAGTACTTGGGACCACTTAGCAACAGTCCAGTGCTGCTTCTCTGTAGCCCAGGTCAGGCGCTTCTGCCGCTGTTTATGGTTCAAAAGTGGCTTTACCTGGGGAATGCGGCACCTGTAGCCCATTTCCTGCACACGCCTGTGCACGGTGGCTCTGGATGTTTCCACACCAGACTCAGTCCACTGCTTCCTCAGGTTCCCCAAGGTCTGGAATCGGTCCTTCTCCACAATCTTCCTCAGGGTCCGGTCACCTCTTCTCGTTGTACAGCGTTTTCTGCCACATTGTTTCCTTCCAACAGACTTACCATTGAGGTGCCTTGATACAGCACTCTGGGAACAGCCTATTTGTTGAGAAATTTCTTTCTGGGTCTTACCCTCTTGCTTGAGGGTGTCAATGATGGCCTTCTTGACATCTGTCAGGTCGCTAGTCTTACCCATGATGGGGGTTTTGAGTAATGAACCAGGCAGGGAGTTTTTAAAAGCCTCAGGTATCTTTTGCATGTGTTTAGAGTTAATTAGTTGATTCAGAAGATTAGGGTAATAGGTCATTTAGAGAACCTTTTCTTGATATGCTAATTTATTGAGACAGGTTTTTTGGGTTATCAGGAGTTGTATGCCAAAATCATCAGTATTAAAACAATAAAAGACCTGACAAATTTCAGTTGGTGGATAATGAATCTATAATATATGAAAGTTTAATTGTAATCATTACATTATGGTAAATAATGAAATTTAACACTATATGCTAATTTTTTGAGAAGGACCTGTATATATGTGTGTCACTGACATATACATATACATTCACCTATTCTATTATTATTATCATTATTATTATTATTTATTGTTATAGCGCCATTTATTCCATGGCGCTTTACATGTGAGGAGGGGTATACATAATAAAAACAAGTACAATAATCTTAAACAATATAAGTGATAACTGGTACAGGAGGAGTGAGGACCCTGCTCACGAAGGCTCACAATCTAAAAGGGATGGGTGAGAATACAGTAGGTGAGGATAGAGCTGGTCATGCAGCGGTTTGGTCGATCGGTGGTTACTGCAGGTTGTAGGCTTGTCGGAAGAGGTGGGTCTTCAGGTTCTTTTTGAAGATTTCGATGGTAGGTGAGAGTCTGATGTGTTGTGGTAGAGGGTTCCAGAGTAGGGGTGATACGTGAGAGAAATCTTGTATACGATTGTGGGAAGAGGAGATAAGAGGGGAGTAGAGAAGGAGATCTTGTGAGGATCGGAGGTTGCGTGTAGGTAAGTACCGGGAGACGAGGTCACAGATGTATGGAGGAGACAGGTTGTGGATGGCTTTGTACGTCACGGTTAGGGTTTTGTACTGGAGTCTCTGGGCAATGGGGAGCCAGTGAAGGGATTGACAGAGGGGAGAGGCCGGGGAATAGTGACAGGTGGATTAGTCAGGCAGCAGAATTTAGGATAGATTGGAGGAGTGCGAGAGTGTTCGAGGGGAGTCCACAGAGCAGGAGGTTGCAGTAGTCAAGGCGAGAGATGATGAGGGCATGGACTAGGGTTTTTGCAGATTCTTGGTTGAGGAATGAACGGATTTGTGAAATATTTTTGAGTTGAAGTCGGCAGGAAGTGGAAAGGGCTTGAATATGTGGTTTGAAGGAGAGATCAGCGTCAAGGATTACCCCGAGGCAGCGAGCTTGTGAGACTGGGGAGAGTGGGCAGCCATTTACTGTAATGGTTAGGTTTGTTGGGGGGGTCGCGTGAGATGGGGGAAAGATGATGAATTCTGTTTTGTCCATGTTAAGTTTCAGAATTCTAGCGGAGAAGAAGGATGAAATAGTGGGCAGAGATTGAGGGATTCTGGTTAGTAGGGAGGTGATATCTGGTCCAGAAATGTAGATCTGTGTGTCATCAGCATAGAGGTGATACTGAAAGCCATGAGATTCTATGAGCTGTCCCAGGCCAAAGGTGTAAATGGACAAGAGCAGGGGCCCAAGAACTGAACCTTGCGGGACTCCGATAGATAGGGGGCGAGGTGAGGAGGTGGTGTGTGAGTGGGAGACGCTGAATGTCCGGTCTGTTAGGTATGATGAGATCCAGGATAGGGCCAAGTCTGTGATGCCAAGGGATGAGAGGGTCTGTAATAATAGGGAATGGTCCACTGTGTCAAAGGCAGCCGACAGGTCGAGGAAGAGGAGGACAGAGTAGTGTCGCTTGCTCTTGGCGGTTAAGAGGTCGTTGGTGACCTTAGTTAGGGCAGTTTCAGTGGAATGGTGTGACCGGAAGCCAGATTGTATGCGGTCAAAGAGGGAGCAAGAAGAGAGATGGGAGGACAGTTCAAGGTAAACGTGTTGTTCCAGTAGTTTGGAGGCATAAGGGAGAAGTGATATAGGGCGATAGCTAGATACAGAGGATGGGTCAAGAGAGGGCTTTTTGAGGATAGGTGTGATGGAGGCATGTTTAAAGCTTGAGGGGAAAAGACCAGTTGTTAGTGATAGGTTGAAGAGATGGGTTAGGGTTGGGATGAAGACTGTGGTGAGGTTTGGGATGAGGTGGGATGGGAGCGGGTCAAGTGCACAGGTGGTGAGATGCGATCTTGAGAGTAGAGTGGAGAGTTGATCTTCTGTAATGGTGGAGAAGTTGGTTTTGGAGGTGGAGGGCTGGGAAGTCGGGAGGAAGGGCTCTGGGGGCTGTTGACCAAAACTGTCTCTGATGCTATCAATCTTCTGCTTGAAAAATGAGGCAAACTTTTCAGCGGAGATAAGTGAGGAGGGAGGAGGTGCTGGGGGACGGAGGAGAGAATTGAAGGTGTTGAATAACTGTTTAGGGTTGTGAGACAGGGAGGATATGAGAGATGAGAAGTAGGTTTGTTTAGCTGTGGCGAGTGTGGTCTTGAAAGTAGTGAGGGACTGTTTGAATACGATGAAGTGCTCGTTGGAGTGGGATCTTTTCCATCTGTGCTCAGCAGCCCTGGAAGCTCGCCTCAGTTCTTTGGTCAGGCTCGTGTGCCAGGGCTGTCTGTTGATTTTGCGAGCTTTGGTATGTGTAAGTGGGGCAGCAGATTCCAAAGCTACAGCTATTGTGGTGTTATATAGAGCGGCAGCGTCATCCGCATTGTGTATGGAACTTATGTCTGTGAGAGGGAGGAGGGATTCAGAGAATGAATGTAGGTCAAGATGTTTAAGATTTCTGCGAGGGTGTGAAAGTTTGTGGGGTGGGGATTGTAGACATGGAGTGGAGAGAGATGAGAATGTGAGAAGGTTGTGGTCAGAGAGTGGAAGAGGTGAGTTAGAGAGGTTAGATAGGGAGCAGAGGCGGGTGAAGATGAGGTCCAGTGTGTGACCATCTTTGTGAGTGGCTGCAGAAGACCATTGCATGAGGCCAAAGGAGGAAGTGAGAGATAGAAGTTTAGTGGCAGCTGAGAGGGAAGTGTCAATGGGGATGTTGAAATCGCCCATGATGATAGTGGGGATGTCCGCAGAAAGGAAATGAAGTAGCCAGGTGGTGAAGTGGATATATACGTGCATATATATGTGCATATATCTTTTCTATCTATTCTATTCTGACTGTACACCGCACATGAATTGCTGGCTTTTCAAAGGACAACGGTGCGTATTTCTCATAAGTCACACTGATGGTCCATGTGGTGTGCGATTTGTTCTCGCACCCATAGACTTGTATTGTCAAGTCTTGGCCACGCTGCAAATCGCGGCATGCTGCGATTTCACTTGCACGTATAAAATGGCCTAGTAAAAAAAACAGTGATGGGAGCTGCCCCGTAGATTAACAGTGGTCCGAGTGCTATGCCATCATGCTAAGCGAATGGTCTAAAAGGCTTCTGTCACTGAAGCACTGATGGGTATAAAGTATTTTATTTATTTATTTTTATAAAATAAATGTATTTTTATTTTAATGTATTAAACTACTGAACAGATTAATAAAAGTTAAAATTACATGGAAGGGCTAAGTAGAAAAAGTAATGAAAAAATTGTGAAAACATTTTAAAAAAATCATAAAATAAAGAAAAATACTAAACCAATAAATAGGTATATTTGTGTAAAAATTTTTTTACACATTTGGCATCACTGCCTCTGGAACGACCTGATCTGTAAAACTGTCATTATTTTACCCCTTCAGTAATCTCCGTATCCATATTAAAAAGAAAAAAAAAGGTGCCCAAAAACTATGCCTTTTCGTCATACTGTCAAAGAAAAAATTGGAATAAACGAGATCAGTCAAATGTAAATAATAATATTTCTATAGTGCCAACATTTTCTACAGCACTTTACATTTTAGACGGGACTTGTGCAGACAATAAATGACAGTACAGAATAAAAATAATCACATAAATCAACAGCTACCAAGAGTAGTGACAGCCCTGCTCGCAAGCTTACAATCTATGAGGAAATAGGGGAGACACGACAAGTGGATGGTAACATTCACCTGTATTGCACTGTCCAACCATCAATATAATAAATTGGGGTGTTTATGTAATGCTGCATGAACTGGTCACCAACCAGTATGTGTATGGGCACAGAGGGACATTAAGTGCAGGGTGTGTGAACAGATGATGAGGGTCCTGGTTTTGAAGAAAATTTTGTATGGGCAAAATAGGCATAGTTATATAAGAATGTTGAGGCGATAGGCCAGTCTAAAGATATGCGTGTTTTAGGGCACACTTAAAACTGTGGGTATTGGGGATTGACCGAAGTGTCCTGGGTAATGCGTTCCAAAGAATTGGCACAGCTCGTGAGAATTCTTGGAGGCAGGAATGAGAGGTTCGGATTATTGAGGATTTTAATCTTGGGTCATTAGTAGAACGGAGGACATGTGTAAGGTGGTAGATTGAGACGAGGAAGGAGATGTTTGGGGTGCTGAAACATGGAGAGTTTTGTGGGTGAGAGTGATGAGTTCATATTGAACTCTATATAGGATGGGCAACAAGTGCAACAACTGGTGCAGAGTAGGGTTGAGCGACTTTCATTTTTTAAAGATCGAGTCGGGTTTTGTGAAACCCGACTTTGTCCAGAGTCGAGTCGAGTGCAGTCGGCCGATTATCGCTAAAAGTCGGGGGTCGACCGAAACACGAAACCCAATGCAAGTCAATGGGGAAGCATAGTCGGAATGTAGTGGTCTAGGTCAATGTACCAGCAGACTCATCTAGCAGTGGCTGGGCAATGGGCAGGATGAGGAGGAAACAGATATAGGGCCAAAGAATAAAGTAGGCTAAATGCAGTTCAAAATTGGTAACAGGACTAAACAGGCGGCATTGCTTTGTTCAGTGGAGTAGCAAACCCAGGAGCAGCAGACACTGTTTTAAGGGCCCAAACACACTAATAGGCCAAATGCAGTTTAATATCTGATACTTTAGGCCAAAAGCCTAAAGACTGAAGCTCAGCTTTATTCAGTTGAGGGCAAACACCAGGGAGGGGCAGACACCGTTAGTAGGCCCTAACCACCAATTTTTAAAAACACAGCACTTAATGAGAGCCAGAAGGTTGAAGCTCAGCTTTATTCAGTTGAGGACAAACACCAGGCAGGGGCAGACACCGTTAGTAGGCCGTAACCAAAGTTGAAGGCCAAATGCAGTTTAATATCTGATATTATAGGCCGAAAGCCAGAAGGTGGAAGCTCAGCTTTATTCAGTTGAGGGCAAACACCAGGGAGGGGCAGACACTGTTAGTAGGCCCTAACCACCAATTTTTAAAAACACAGCACTTAATGAGAGCCAGAAGGTTGAAGCTCAGCTTTATTCAGTTGAGGACAAACACCAGGCAGGGGCAGACACCGTTAGTAGGCCGTAACCAAAGTTGAAGGCCAAATGCAGTTTAATATCTGATACTATAGGCCAAAAGCCAGAAGGTGGAAGCTCAGCTTTATTCAGTTGAGGGCAAACACCAGGGAGGGGCAGACACCGTTAGTAGGCCCTAACCACCAATTTTTAAAAACACAGCACTTAATGAGAGCCAGAAGGTTGAAGCTCATCTTTATTCAGTTGAGGACAAACACCAGGCAGGGGCAGACACCGTTAGTAGGCCGTAACCAAAGTTGAAGGCCAAATGCAGTTTAATATCTGATACTATAGGCCGAAAGCCAGAAGGTGGAAGCTCAGCTTTATTCAGTTGAGGGCAAACACCAGGGAGGGGCAGACACTGTTAGTAGGCCCTAACCACCAATTTTTAAAAACACAGCACTTAATGAGAGCCAGAAGGTTGAAGCTCAGCTTTATTCAGTTGAGGACAAACACCAGGCAGGGGCAGACACCGTTAGTAGGCCGTAACCAAAGTTGAAGGCCAAATGCAGTTTAATTTCTGATACTATAGGCCGAAAGCCAGAAGGTGGAAGCTCCGATTTAGACAGTGGAGGACAATTTGAATTAGGGACTGCAGACAGACTTAGTAGGCTGTCCCCTGTGGACCATGCATCCACCACATTAACCCATTGTGCCTTAATAAACACGTAATCTTCCGTGGCCATGCCTACAGGTCCATGCGTCTGTTGTCAGGTGCACCTTTGTACTCACAGATTGCCAGAGTGCATGGACAATGCGGTCTTTTACATGCTGGTGGAGGGTTGGGATGGCTTTTCTCGCCAAAGAAGTGTCGACTGGTTAGCTTGTAGCGTGGTACAGCGTAGTCCATCATGGCCTTATTAATAGTAAATAAAATATATAACTAGGCTCTATGAACTTTTAAATAGGTTCCAGGGGTACACGGGCAGCATTGGTGTGGTCAGTGGAGGAGTATTGCAAGTAGGGGCCGCAGACAGGCTATCAAAGGCCTAAAATAACAAACAATAGGCAGGCATGGCAGTTTTAAATCGGTTACATGGATACATAGGCAGGCACTCCAGGCAGCATTGTGGTCAGTGGAGGAGTATTGCAGGTAGGGGCCGCAGACAGGCTATCAAAGGCCTAAAATAACAAACAATAGGCAGGCATGGCAGTTTTAAATCGGTTACATGGATACACAGGCAGGCAGCATTGTGGTCAGTGGAGGAGTATTGCAAGTAGGGGCCGCAGACAGGCTATCAAAGGCCTAAAATAACAAACAATAGGCAGGCATGGCAGTTTTAAATCAGTTACATGGATACACAGGCAAGCACTCCAGGCAGCATTGTGGTCAGTGGAGGAGTATTGCAAGTAGGGGCCGCAGACAGGCTATCAAAGGCCTAAAATAACAAACAATAGGCAGGCATGGCAGTTTTAAATCGGTTACATGGATACACAGGCAGGCAGCATTGTGGTCAGTGGAGGAGTATTGCAAGTAGGGGCCGCAGACAGGCTATCAAAGGCCTAAAATAACAAACAATAGGCAGGCATGGCAGTTTTAAATCGGTTACATGGATACACAGGCAGGCAGCATTGTGGTCAGTGGAGGAGTATTGCAAGAAGTGTCTGACACAGTTAGTACTCCCAAAAAATAAATAGATGTTAATGTCTCGCAAAACAACTATAAATAAAAAAAAGGTGGCATACTTAGGTACAGGGGTGGGCTCATCTGCAGAGTTTATGACAAAGTAATTTGGCAGTAAATTAGTATTTACTGGTGTCAATATAGGACACTGACCCAGACTACTGTAACTATCATCATAGATGTCAACAAATTGGTATTGATTGTCAGTGCCAGGCATTGAATGATGTCAGCGCATAGAATAAACATTGGTGGAGCTGTGCGAGATACTTTGGCACGTGGTAGAGCACAGTTTGAGCTGGGGGGGGAACTCTCTTGTGGCCGGCGGTACCGCCCCAGGGCCCCTCATGTTTCAACGGTGTGTCTGACATTGGGTGCGCACCACCACCGCCAGAGACACTACATTGTACTATGAGGGACCCAGTGGCAGTGCCGTCGACCAAAAGCGAGCACACCCACCTCTTCTGACAAACAGCACTGTAACTAACGGGTGCTTGCGCCAAGTGTCGAGAGTGAGACAACGGCCCCGTGGGGGGAGTTTTCCCATTGGGGGATGTGTAAACATGTCGTATGCTGGTCAAACAGCTGCTGCAAATTAAGAGATTTTAACACTCAGTAAGACCAGTCCACAAGCAAGACCTTTTTATAGGAAAGCTAGGTGTCAGCCGGGAAAGGTGGGGCAAAATAATTTGAAATCCAGGAGTGGTTCATTTTAATGAAGTTGAGATCATCCACATTTTGGGTAGCCAGACGAGTCCTTTTTTCGGTTAAAATTGAACCAGCAGCACTGAATACTCTTTCTGATAGCACACTAGCTGCTGGGCAAGCAAGCTCCTGCAACGCATATTCTGCCAATTCAGGCCAGGTGTCTAATTTGGATGCCCAGTAATCAAATGGGAATGACGGTTGAGGGAGAACATCAATAAGGGCTGAAAAATAGTTAGTAACCATACTGGACAAATGTTGTCTCCTGTCACTTTGAATAGATGCTGCAGTACCTGTCCTGTCTGCGGTCATTGCGAAATCACTCCACAACCTGGTCAGAAAACCCCTCTGTCCAACGCCACTTCTGATCTGTGCACCTCTAACACCTCTGCCCTGTAGCCCCCTGCAGTTCGTGTGAGAACCATCACCGGCGCTCTGTGCTGGGAATGCCTGAATCAAACGGTCTACAAGAGTAGCTTGTTTGGTTGCTAATATTTGTTCGAGGTTCTCATGTGGCATAATATTTTGCAATTTGCCTTTATAGCGAGGGTCAAGGATGCAGGCCAACCAGTAATCGTCATTGCTCATCATTTTAATAATGCGTGGGTCCTTTTTGAGGATACGTAAGGCATAATCCGCCATGTGGGCCAAAGTTCCAGCTGGCAAATCTGCGGTTGTGCTGGTTTGAGGGGCAGTTACAGGCAAATCTACGTCACTTGTCTCCCTTACAAAAACAGAACCCGGCCTTGCAACGCCACTAATTTCTGTTGGCCCAGGAGAAGCTTCCTCAGTAAAAAAGTACTCATCCCCATCATCCTCCTCGTCCTCCTCCTCCTCTTCGCCCGCTACCGCGTCCTCTACACGGCCCTGACCAGACAATGGCTGACTGTCATCAAGGCTTTCCTCTTCCTCGGCTGCAGACGCCTGCTCCTTTATGTGCGTCAAACTTTGCATCAGCAGACGCATTAGGGGGATGCTCATGCTTATTATTGCGTTGTCTGCACTAACCAGCCGTGTGCATTCCTCAAAACACTGAAGGACTTGACACAGGTCTTGTAGCTTCGACCACTGCACACCTGACAACTCCATGTCTGCCATCCAACTTCCTGCCCGTGTATCCTCCCACAAATACATAACAGCACGCCTCTGTTCGCACACTCTCTGAAGCATGTGCAGTGTGGAGTTCCACCTTGTTGCAATGTCGATGATTAGGCGATGCTGAGGAAGGTTCAAAGAACGCTGATAGTTCTGCATACGGCTGGAGTGTACAGGCGAACGGCGGATATGCGAGCAAAGTCTGCGCACTTTGAGGAGCAGGTCGAGTAACCCCGGATAACTTTTCAGGAAGCACTGCACCACCAGGTTTAAGGTGTGAGCCAGGCAAGGAATGTGTTTCAGTTGGGAAAGGGCTATGGCAGCCATGAAATTCCTTCCGTTATCACTCACTACCTTGCCTGCCTCAAGATGTACAGTGCCCAGCCATGACTGAGTTTCTTTCTGCAAGAACTCGGACAGAACTTCCGCGGTGTGTCTGTTGTCACCCAAACACTTCATTGCCAATACATCCTGCTGACGCTTGCCACTAGCTGTCCCATAATGGCATAACCGTCAATATATGTGGGGGGCTTCTGTCTCCTTTTTTGGGGGAATTTCCCTAGAGGTAAGCCAGGTCTGTTTTTTCCTCTATTAGGGTTAGTTAGTTCTCCGGCTGGCGCTGGGCGTCTAGGGATAAAACGTAGGTACGTCACCCGGCCACTGTTAGTTGTGTGGTAGGTTTAGCTCACGGTCAGCTCGAGATTCCATCACCCAAGAGCTAGTCTGTTATTTAAGTTCTCTGACGTTCCCTTGCCATTGGGAACCATGACAGTACTGAACTCACCGTCATATATTGACGGTGAGTTCAGAGGAAAAGACATACGCAGTATGAAGGTAGGTTCAGCAAAGCGAGGTCCGCTTACTAGATAGAAAGAAGATACAATAGGGAACTTCACGGTCAGCTGAAAACCCTATTAAAATACCATCCAGAAATTACTTTAAGACTCATGTGTCAACTCATGACACCGGAGTGGTAATTTCGGCCCACAAGAGCTTCCAGCTACAGAAACATAACATAACTGTGAACTGGAACAAAAATGCAAACAAACTTAGGACTAAGAGTCCAACTTAGCTGATAGTAGTCTAGAAGCAGGAACATGCAACAGAAAGGCTCTGGTTACATTGATGGCCGGCACTAGAATAACTGAGCAGCAAGGCTAAATAGGATACTCCCACATCCTGATGGAAACAGGTGAACAGAGAAAGTGAAGCACACAAGTCCAGTACCACCAGCGACCACCGGGGGAGCCCAAAAACCAAATTCACAACACCTGACACTGAAAGGAAAATCAGGCCCAATGTTACACACTAGGTTTTCTGTGCCCCAATAATTTGAGACAGATGGCACACACAGGACCAGCACTCAAGCAGAAATGCCAATCTTAATCTCCCACTATTTTTTTTTTTTTTCTGGGAGAATTTAGCAAAAAAAAAAAAAAAATGGCCAAGTATTACACAGTGTTTTCGGTTGAAAAAAATCTGTCAGCCCCCACCCAAATTGACATGCAGGGATATCTGCTATAACACGTGTTCAGATAGATCTGTTTATATGCATGACATTATACCTGAGGAAGACTCTAAGAAGTCGAAACCGGTTGTATTTTAGTTTGAAATAAAATTCATCTTTGAATCAGAATATCGAGTTCCATCATCATCCTTCAGGAGCGCATATTGCTGGGAAAAACATTCACAAACAGTGTTTTCGGTGGCACACAATGAGAGACAGATACCACACACAGCAATGGCACGGAGGCAGACTTGCCAATATTTATCTCCCACTAATTTTTTTTTGGGGAAAAGGGAGAATTTAGCAAAAAAAAAAAAAAATGGCCAAGTATTACACAGTGTTTTCGGTGGCACACAATGAGAGACAGATACCACACACAGCAGTGGCACGGAGGCAGACTTGCCAATATTTATCTCCCACTAATTTTTTTTGGGAAAAGGGAGAATGTACCCAAAAAAAAAAAAAAAAGGGCCAAGTATTACACAGTGTTTTCGGTGCCACACAATGAGAGACAGATGCCACACACAGCAATGGCACGGAGGCAGACTTGCCAATATTTATCTCCCACTAATTTTTTTTTTCTGAAAAGGGAGAATTTAGCAAAAAAAAAAAAAAATGGCCAAGTATTACACAGTGTTTTTGGTGGCACACAATGAGAGACAGATACCACACACAGCAATGGCACGGAGGCAGACTTGCCAATATTTATCTCCCACTAATTTTTTTTTTGGAAAAGGGAGAATGTACCCAACAAAAGAAAAAAAATGGTCAAGTATTACACAGTGTTTTCGGTGCCACAGAATGACAGACAGATGCCACACACAGCAATGGCACGGAGGCAGACTTGCCAATATTTATCTCCCACTAATTTTTTTTTTGGAAAAGGGAGAATTTAGCAAAAAAAAAAAAAAGGGCCAAGTATTACACAGTGTTTTCGGTGGCACACAATGAGAGACAGATACCACACACAGCAATGGCACGGAGGCAGACTTGCCAATATTTATCTCCCACTAATTTTTTTTTTGGAAAAGGGAGAATGTACCCAAAAAAAGAAAAAAAATGGCCAAGTATTACACAGTGTTTTCGGTGCCACACAATGACAGACAGATGCCACACACAGCAATGGCACGGAGGCAGACTTGCCAATATTTATCTCCCACTAATTTTTTTTTTTTGGAAAAGGGAGAATTTAGCAAAAAAAAAAAAAAATGGCCAAGTATTACACAGTGTTTTCGGTGGCACACAATGAGAGACAGATACCACACACAGCAATGGCACGGAGGCAGACTTGCCAATATTTATCTCCCACTAATTTTTTTTGGGGAAAAGGGAGAATTTAGAAAAAAAAAAAAAGGGCCAAGTATTACACAGTGTTTTCGGTGGCACACAATGAGAGACAGATACCACACACAGCAATGGCACGGAGGCAGACTTGCCAATATTTATCTCCCTGCAGTTATCTCAGAAAAGTATGGCAGGCAGCTATAAAAAGGACTGCTGCACACAAAAGTGTGGACAAACACACAAGATAGCTGTGCAGAAAGGAAGGAAAAACAGGATTTGTGCTTTGAAAAAAGCAGTTGGTTTGCACAGCGGTGTACACACAGGCACAGCAACGCAGCTATCAGGGTCAGGGAGCCTTCTAGTGCAGCCCAATGAGCTACAGCGCTGAGGAAAAAAAAATGCAGCTTCCACTGTCCCTGCAATCAAAAGGTGGTGTTGGACAGTGGAAATCGCTACAGCACAAGTGGTTTGTAGCTTTATGTACCCTGCCTATCACTATCCCTGCTTCCGAAGAAGCTGCAGCAACCTCTCCCTACGCTCAGATCAGCAGCAGTAAGATGGCGGTCGGCGGGAACGCCCCTTTATAGCCCCTGTGACGCCGCAGAAAGCAAGCCAATCACTGCAATGCCCTTCTCTAAGATGGTGGGGACTGAGATCTATGTCATCACGCTGCCCACACTCTGCGTCCACCTTCATTGGCTGAAAAATGGCGCTTTTAGCGTCATTGAAACGCGACTTTGGCGCGAAAGTCGCGTACTGCATGGCAGACCCCACACAGGGATCGGCTCGGTTTCATGAGAATCCGACTTTGCTAAAAGTCGGCGACTTATGAAAATGAACGATCCGTTTCGCTCAACCCTAGTGCAGAGTAGAGGCATGTAGTGGTTGGCAAATAATATGATCCTGGCTGCTGAATTCAGGATGGATTGCAAAGGGGAGAGTTTAGTAAGCGGGAGACCGATCAGTAAAGAGTTGCAATAGTCCAGACGAGAATAAATAAGCAGCAGTAATCGCTTTTTGCAATTCTAGAAATGCTTTTGAGGGGTAGATAACATGAGCGGGTGAATGATCAGATGTGGGGAGTGAAGGAAAGATCTGAATCAAATATGACCCTAAGACAGCGTGCAGGTTGCTGGGGAGTGATGGCAGAGCCACACACGGAAATGGCAAAATCAGGTGAAGGTAGGTTGTGCTGTTTCATATATGTTCTTCATGCTATGTATGTTTTACTCTGCTGCCACCCAATGGCCTTTTTCTGTATGGCAGCTTGTTATTCATTTATTCTTGTGGGCATGTCTTTCTCTTCCGGTTCAGGGGTCAAGTCTTCTCTTCCTCTGGCAGCCATTTCATTTTCAGTTTCATACTGTTGTGAGTTGTCACAGCGACAGACACCCATCAGCCTTGCACCCAGCCTCAGCCATCCAGCAGTCGCAGTTACCTCTAGTCCCGCTATAAACCATGGCGGGGAGCCACAGAGTCACGCCATGTCCACCACAGCTGTTTCCTGCTCATGCTCAGAGGTATGTGGGGAGAATCAAAGTGCTAAATGCTGTGCCAGGATATGCCTAATCAGAGTTTATCCAGAAGGACAACCAGAGAAGGCAGTAAAAATGTATGCCATCATTGACGATCAGAGCAATCGATCCCTAGCTGGACCTAAGTTCTTTGAAGCCTTTAGAATCAAGGGACCAGCAATGCCCTACACTCTGAATACTTGCTCGGGGTGCATAGAGACTAGCAGCAGAAGAGCACAAGGTTTCATTGCTTCTCTTGTCAAAGGAGACGTAGAGATACCCCTACCTACGCTAATTGAATGCGATCAAATACCAGACCAAAGGGATGAGATCCCTACCCCAGAAGCTGCTTTCCACCAACCACACTTAAGGCACCTAGACAGCATTATCCCACCTTTGGACGCAGATGCTGAAATCCTACTTCTGCTCGGCAGAGATAATTTAAGGATACATAGGGTCCGTCAACAGTGTAATGGTCCTGACTATGCCCCCTAGGCCCAGAGACTTGACTTGGGGTGGGTAGTCATAGGAAATGTATGCTTGGACCGAACAGGAGTCCATTCCTCTAAGACCTATGTACGCCGAGACGGGCGTACTACTTTCTGCAAATCATGTCCTCATCACTATGAGGTGAAGGAAAAGCTTCCAGATCCTGTACAGCTGCCTGATGTTATCCCTTCTCCCTATGCAGACGACTTGGGAAGATCAGTGTTTCGTACCACTAAGGATGACAACAAAGTAGCTCCGTCTATGGAAGACAAGGAATTCGTCAGGATAATGGACAATGAGTTCCTTAAGGACGAGACCAATCACTGGGTTTTTTCCTTACCCTTCCGAGCTACCAGGGTAAGGCTCCCGAACAATCGTGAACAAGCCTTGTCCAGATTCAACTCTCTCCAGCGCACACTAAGCAATAAAACAGAGATGAAAGAACACATCATCACCTTTATGGGCAAAATATTCCATAACAACCATGCGGAGCCTGCGCCTCCCTTAAAGGAAAATGAGGAGTGCTGGTACACACCCTCATTTGGAGTATATCACCCAAGGAAACCTAAACAAATTAGAGTTGTCTTCGATTCAAGCGCCAAACATCAAGGCGTATCTCTCAATGATGTCCTCCTCACAGGTCCTAATCTGACAAACAACTTAGTAGGAGTGTTGATGAGGTTCAGGAAAGAGGCCATCGCCATCACTGCCGACATTGAACAGATGTTTCACTGTTTCATAGTCAGAGAGGACCACAGGAATTTCCTCAGGTTCCTGTGGTACAAGGACAATGACCCCAGCAAAGAGATGGTGGAGTATCGCATGCGGGTGCACGTATTCGGGAACAGCCCATCACCCGCAGTGGCAACATATGGCCTGCGGAGAACCGCACTAGAAGGAGAGTCCGAGTATGGAAAAGACGCCAGAGACTTTGTAGAGAAAGACTTCTACGTAGATGATGGACTAAAATCTCTACCCACAGAAGAAGCGGCAATCGACCTACTTAAGGGTATGGCTCCACGGTCCGGAGGGGCGGAAGCCGCTCGGCGCTAAGCCCTGCCCCCTTTCTGGGACGCGATGGTGCCGGATGTGTACTGTACACATCCGGGATCATCGCACCCCTCGCCATAGGGCCCTGTGATATGCCTTGCGGGGACGCTGCATCCCCGCAAGGTGTACGGACATGCTGCGATCTGAAAAGACGCGCAGCATGTCCGGAGTCGCAGGGCCGCCGCGTGCGGGTTTCCACGCATAGTGGAGACGGGATTTCATAAAATCCCCTCCACTATGCTGGAACATCTGGACGCTGCTTGTTTGACGCTGCAGCGTCACACAAGCAGCGTTTACTTACCATGGAAACATACCCTAAAAGGACCCAACATATGCTATACCGAGCTAAGCTTAGACTGCACAAAATTGCTTCAAACAGCCTGGCTGTCATGAGAGCCTTTTGTTTCAAGTGACCACGCACATGGATTCAAGGACATAGACCTAGGACCAGACCGTCCGCTTGTGCAGAGAAGCTTAGGCCTGAGGTGGAACCTGTCAGCCTACACCTTCGGTTTCCAAATCAACTGTGCAGACAAACCATTCACTAAACGTGGTGTACTGTCAGTGGTAAATAGCCTATATGACCCACTGGGATTCGTAGCAACAATTAACATACAAGGTAAATCCCTTCTGAGACAGCTTTCCGAAACCGTCAAGGACTGGGATGCCCCACTACCTCCTGATAAGGAATCAAAATGGGAAACCTGGAAACAGTCTTTGTGTGCTTTGGATGAAATCCACATACCGAGATGCTACACCGGAATCTCATTTGCTGCTAGCACTAGGATGGAGCTCCATGTGTTCTCGATACATCCACAGAGGCCATTGCAGCTGTTGCCTACCTGAAGGTGACGGGATCCGACAATCAAGATCACGTTGGTTTTGTTTTCGGCAAGGCTAAGTTGACTCCCAAGCCTGACCACACTATTCCCAGGCTTGAACTCTGTGGGACTGTGCATGCAGTAGAACTTGCAGACTTTGTTCAGCATGAGCTGGACACTCACATAGATGACATACAATACTACAGTGACAGTAAAGTTGTCTTAGGTTACATCTACAACCAAACAAGGCGCTTCTTCGTGTATGTCAGTAACCGCATTGAGAGAATAAGAAGGTCTTCCAAACCTGAACAGTGGCACTATATCCCATCTGAACTTAATCCAGCCGACCACGCCACTAGACCTATGTCTATAAGTTCTTTTGCTAACTCTTCTTGGCTTTCAGGTCCAAAGTTTCTGCTGGAACAGAAGGGAAGTGAATGTGTCCAGGAAGTCTTCAGCATCCAGGATCCGGATGATGATCCAGAAGTCCGCTCCGAGGTCAGTGCTCTGGCCACGAACGCTAAACCAACCTCCACCCTCGGTTGCCAGCGCTTCGAACGCTTCTCCAATTGGATGAAACTCGTCAAGACTATCGCAAGGTTAGTCCACATTGCGAGATCTCATCACAATTCACATGGAGACAAAGACTGTCATGGTTGGCATGTCTGCCAAAAACCACTCTCTACTTATCACATTCCGGTAGGATAAACTATGAACCGAACTCTGCTATAGCATTTGTCCATTGGATTACAGTTGGGTCAGAGATCGTTTGGCCTAGTGCGGCTTCTCTGATCCGAAGATGGGTTTTCCTTTGGATTATCTCAGGAACTGACTTAATGTCTTATCTTGTTTAAAGTTGTTATTGCATTACATGCATGTTTGGTTTCCTTTTCAAGGTTGTTGGACATTATTTCAAGGACATTAATATAGTGAAATCCCTTACAGAATTTCAGACGGGGAGTGTGCTGTTTCATATATGTTCTTCATGCTATGTATGTTGCTATATTTTACTCTGCTGCCACCCAATGGCCTTTTTCCGTATGGCAGCTTGTTATTCACTAATTCTTGTGGGCATGTCTTTCTCTTCCAGTTCAGGGGTCAAGTCTTCTCTTCCTCTGACAGCCATTTCATTTTCAGTTTCATACTGTTGTGAGAGTATGCTCTTTAACCGGCTTAGGAAGGCTTCAGTCTTTCGACCACACTCTCTCTTGTTGCTCACACTTGCAGTCATACTTGGTGCTACATCTTACTGTACCTTGTCTACACCTGCATTTCTGGAGAAAGTACTGTATTACCAGTTATACGCTGTATGTCCGGATTTACAAATAAACAAGTCTGGATTGCACAATCCCTGGTGAGCATCATCTCTTCGGACGCTGAGCAGCATCGGTCCTGTCTGCCCTATAGCAAGGAAAATACTGAAGATACGATTCTCTCTCTCACAACGCTTATTAGTCACTCACACCTCCATTCACCTCATGTGGGGAACAGAACATGGTTAGTGGAGGGATGACACACAAGGGGTTCAGATTTAGACAGGTTCAGTTTTAGATAGAAGGAGGACATGATGTTAAGACATCAGAAAGATAATCACTGGTGTTTTGTAATAATGCAGGTGAGATATCAGGAGTAGAGGTGTATAATAGGGTATCATTGGCATAGAGATGGTACTAAAAACCAAATCTACCAATTATTTGTCCAATAGGTGCAGTATGCAGGAAGAGAAGGGGACCTAGGACTGATCTTTTAGAAACCTTGAGACTAAGGGGAAAAGGAGTGGAAGAGGAGGCAGCAAAGGATACAGTGAAGGAGCAGACAGAGAGATAGGAGGAGAACCAGGAGAGAACAGTGTCCTTGAGGCCGATAGAGTGTAGCATAGTGAGGAGGAGCTGGTGATCCACAATCTCAATTGCTGTAGAGAGACCCAGGAGAATCAGCATGGAGTAGTGACCATGGGATTTAGTAGTTGTAGATCATTAGAGGCTTTAGTGAGGAAAGTGAAAAGAGCAGAAATTGGATTATAGAAGGTCAAAAAGAGAATTATCTGAGAAATAACTGATTAGATGGGAGTGAGGGGTAAGGTTTCTCCATGCGAAGAGTGACATACCAGCTCTGGCTTGTCAAGGTAAGGAGGGTTATTCGCCATACAATGCTCCTCTGGGAAATTTAATGTGCAAATTGCCTCTTCAGAGAAAAAGAGGATTTGAACTCCAGAGACTCTCACCTTGTCAAATCAGTTCTCGTGCTTCGCACTGATGAGGGCCGACAGCCCGAAACACCGTGTCTGCGAATTGAGATACTGATTTGGCATTTTATCCTAAGTCATATTGCAAGACTCATTAAAGGGTTGATTGTGGCTTGTAGGATCGCTACTTCCAACAGGTGGCGCTGTAGAGTTCAAGTCCTCTTTTTCTCTAAAGAGGCAATTTGCTTATTAGATGGGAGTGGAGATGAAGGAAAGATTATAGACAGGTCTATAGTTAGCAGCACAATTTCGGTCGACGGCTGTTTTTTTAAGTAATGGATGTATGATAGCGTGTTTAAATGAGGAAAAAATACCAGAGAGAAAGGTTGAATATATTAGTTAGGTGATTTGTGACAGCTGGGGAAATGGATTTGAGGAGATGTGAGGGAATAGGATCACGGGTGCAAGTAGAAAGGTGAGAAGTTGCAAGGAGCCTAATTACTTCTTCCGTGACTTGTTCAAAGACAGAGAGTGAGTTAGATTCAGTGGGAGAGGGAGGACCGTGCATGGTATAAAGGGATTAGGAATAAATTCCTATGGGATATGGTAAAAAAAATTTTTGAAATAATTTCCCTGATCGTTAGCGCTGAGGTCTGTGGTCGAAGCCTTTACTCTTGGATTTAGGAGGGAATGAAAGGGTCAGAGATGTTTAGGATTTTTGGATAGTGAGGTAAAGAGGATGTTGAAATAGCTTTCATTGATGAGGTGAAGGGCAGAATTGTATGTTTTAAGCATAAACTTATAATGGATGAAATCTTCTGCCAGATTGGATTTTCTCCACAGGCGTTCGGCGCACCTGGAGCACCGCTGTAGGAAATGTGTTTAGAGCATGTGCCAGGGTTGTTGCCATCTGTGCTGAGTTGTTCTATTTGTAGAAGGTGCAGCTTCATCCAGGGTACTCTACAATGTATCATTATAATGCTTCAGTGAAGAGCATGAAAGGGAAGAGATTTGGGCCAATGATGACTGCAAATTCTTTATAAGTTTCTGCGTGTTAATAGCGTGAATATTTATATAAGTGACTGGTGTCCTGAGCTGGTTGACAATTCTTGTCAGAGAATGAAAGAAGGTTTCAGTCAGAGAGCGGGAGAGGGGAGTTAGCAAAATCATCCACTGAGCAGAGCCGGGAGAAGGTCAGGTCCAGCATATTTCCGTATTCATGTGAAGGAGAGTTAGTAAGCTGTGAAAGGCCAAAAGAGGAGGTTAGAGATA
Source organism: Ranitomeya variabilis (assembly GCF_051348905.1). Lineage (NCBI taxonomy): Eukaryota > Metazoa > Chordata > Amphibia > Anura > Dendrobatidae > Ranitomeya > Ranitomeya variabilis. The sequence continues at coordinate 652,951,706 of NC_135233.1, forward strand.
AAAGGTGAGCGGCAGATTGGGAGAGTGGGATCTCCAATGGGGATATTAAAGACCCCCATGATCATGATGAGGGTGGGGATGTCATAGGATAGAAAATGTGGAAACCCGATGGCAAAGTGATCCAAGAACTGACGGGAGGGGTCTAGAGGGGCGATACACAATTGCCACTCGCAGTGAGAAAAGGTGGTAGAATCTGACAGTGTGGACCTCAAAAGAAGGCAAAATACAGTTAGGTCCATATATATTTTGACAGAGACAACATTTTTCTAATTTTGGTTATAGACATTACCACAATGAATTTTAAACAAAACAATTCAGATGCCGTTGAAGTTCAGACTTTCAGCTTTCATTTGAGGGTATCCACATTAATTGGTTGAATGGTTTAGGAGTTTCAGCTCCTTAACATGTGCCACCCTGTTTTTAAAGGGATCATAAGTAATTGGACAATTGACTCCAAGGCTATTTCATGGACAGGTGTGGGCAATCCCTTCGTTATGTCATTCTCAATTAAAGGGACTCTGTCACCCGGATTTGGAGGGAACAATTTCAGCCATAGGGGCGGGGTTTTGGGGTGTTTGATTCACCCTTTCCTTACCCGCTGGCTGCATGCTGGCTGCAATATTGGATTGAAGTTCATTCTCTGTCCTCCGTAGTACATGCCTGCACAAGGCAGTCTGGTGGAGACTGACAGCTTCCGTGACTTGATGTCATTGGCAGTCCCACAGTACAATGTGCCCAGCCGCTTTTACTTCAGCAGGCAAGCCGTCCCTGCTCTGCACAAGCATGTGGAGGGACACATAAAACACGCGCTACTGAATGCCGTCAGTAGCAAGGTCCACCTCACCACCGATGCGTGGACCAGTCAACATGGACAGGGGCGATACCTTTCCCTCACTGCCCATTGGGTTAATGTCGTTGAGCCGGGTACAGACGTGTCCTGCCCACTCCAAGGATTGCAGGAATCCATTGTGTACCCATTGACTCCTCCTCTTACACCAGTTCCTCAGAATCATCGCTGCAGGAGCCGTCACAGTCCACCTCCACATGGACCCGTGATGAACGTTTACCTGTTACGACCGACATGAGCACAGCCGTGGCCAAACATCAACAGGCCGTCTTGAAATTAATTTCTTTGGGGAATCGAAGCCACACAGCGCAGGAGCTCTGGAATGCCATCAAGCAGGAGAGCGATGTGTGGTTTGTGCCAGCGAATCTCCAGCCAGGCATGGTAGTGTGTGATAATGGCCGAAATCTGGTGGCAGCTCTGGGCCTCGGCAACCTCACTCACATCCCATGTCTGGCACATGTGCTCAATTTGGTCGTGCTCGAGTTTTTTGAGGGACTATCCGGATCTTGATGCACTGCTGCACAAGGTCCGCCTAGAGTGTGCTCACTTGCGGCGTTCCAGCACGGCAAAAGCGCGCATTGCGGCTCTGCAGCGCCGACACCACCTGCCGGAACATCGCATCATATGTGACCTACCTACCAGGTGGAATTCCACGTTACATATGTTGGAGCGGTTGTGTGAGCAGCAGCAAGCTGTAATGGAGTACCAGCTGCATCAGGCGCAAAGAAGTCGCACTCCGCGCCGTTCAGACTTCACAACCACAGAGTGGGCCACTATGAAGGACGTCTGCCAGGTTTTGCGTCCCTTCGATTATTCCACGCGGATGGCGAGTGCAGATGATGCACTAGTCAGCATGACTGTCCCCCTTATCTTCCTGCTTGAAAAATCACTGCAAGCGCTAAGGGATGATGTTGTGGAAGAGGTGGAGGATGAGGATTCACCATTTCCATCATCTTCTGGACAGTCAGCGCCACGTGGTTCCTCACAAACGCGTAGGCAGGGGACAGTTTGTGAGGAGGATGAGGAGGAGTCAATGGAGGAGGAAGACATCCGTCCAGAGGAGGGAGTTACACAATTGTCCAGTACTCAGTGTGTACAGCGAGGGTGGGGTGATGACGAGCGGGCAGAGATCACGCCTCCAGCAGGGGACAGCGTTTCTTGGGCAGTTGGCAGTCTGCAGCACATGTTGGATTACATGCTGCAGTGCCTGAGAAACGACCGCCGCATCGCCCACATTCTCAACATGTCTGATTATTGGGTGTTCACCCTCCTCGATCCTCGCTACCGGGACAACGTAGAAAGCCTCATCACACCGTTGAACCGGGAGCGAAAAATGCGGGAGTACCAAGACACACTGGTGAATTCCATCATCTTCTCCATTCCAACTGAGAGAAGTGCTGCTAGTGCATTACAAAGCAGCTCAGTGCGTCCAGGCAGTGGTGGAGGCTCTGCACAAAGAGGGAGCAGAAGCAGTGCCTCTGCCCAAGGCAAGACCAGTATGGCCGAACTGTGGCACAGTTTTCTGTGCCCGCCACAAAAGTCTACACCATCACAGACGGCTCCAGTCAGCAGGAGGCAACGGTTCCGTCAGATGGTGACAGACTACATGTCTTGCCCTCTTGCTGTACTCCCAGACGGCTCTTCCCCTTTCAAGTTTTGGGTCTCAAAGCTGGATACATGGCCAGAGCTAAGCCAGTATGCATTGGAGGTGCTGGCTTGCCCTGCGGCTAGTGTATTATCGGAACGTGTCTTTAGTGCTGCAGGTGGTGTACTAACTGACCGTCGCATGCGACTATCCTCCGATAACGTTGACCGGCTTACTTTCCTGAAAATGAACAAGGCCTGGATCTCGCAGGAATTTGCCACTCCTCTTCCTGATTAAATAATTAGGTCACTGTCTACGTTATCCAGGTCTCCTGTTGTGTTCATCTTTGTACCACCTGAACTTAAATTCCTGGGCTCCAACACTGCCAGTTGAGGCTCAGAAGTGCCGTCTGCACAGTCAAAACATACGACCCAGTGTTATTGGGTTTCAGTAACGTCAGCTGATCCCCAGCTGTGTAGCCGGCAATGTGTCCTGCGACCGCCACGCTGACACAACAACTGAAATGTAAGGGAACCTGTCCCCCCCCCAAGGCGTTTGTTACTGAAAGAGCCACCTTGTGCAGCAGTAATGCTGCACAAGGAAAAGGTAGCTATTTTTGTTTAGCTCCTTGCACACGCAGAACTTAACACTTATAAAATGTGTCCACTGATACCGTAAAACCGTCCCGGAGGTGGGACTTTCCTTCGTAACATGACGCAGCACAGCCGTCATTCCTACCCCCTTGGCGCTGTGCCCCGGCTCCTCAGCGTTGTTTGATTCCGTCCCGGAGCCTGCGCTGTTATGTTATCCCTTGGCCAGGCACACTTAGCGCTGCCCGTCTTCTGACATCATTTGGTGTCAGGATGGCTGCGCCTGTGCGGCCGCGCTGGCCGATAGCCCTCCTCGCAGTGTCTTCTGATTTAATCCCACTGGGGGCCTGAGATCCATGGACATGCGCAGTGCATATCTGAACCTCCACCTCTCACTCATCTCCCTACGGCTTCTTCAGACTGTGCGGTGTCAGCTGGTCCCTAATAGCATGCCACGGCCGTGAGACCGCACAGTCTTAAGAAGCCGTAGGGAGGGGAGTGAGAGGCGAGGATATGCACTGCGCATGGCCATGGATCCCAGGCCCGCGGTGGGATTACATTAGACGACACTGCGAGGCGGGCTCTCGGCCAGCGCGTCCGCACAGGCGCAGCCAGCCTGACACCAAATGATGTCAGAAGATGGGCAGCGCTAAGTGTTGTGAATTAGACTTTTTGGCTCGCTCTTGTGGTCACTAGTGGTATGACTCTGGGATTGTCTTTTTTCTGTTTGGCACTCACCTGGGTCGTTAGTCCAGGGGTGTCACTATATTAACTTCCTGGATCCTTAGTCCAGTGCCTGGCATCGTTGTAATCAGATCCTTCTGTTGCTCCTGTCTGCTGGTCCTGGCTCTTGCTAAATTAAGCTAAATCTTGCTTCTTTGTTTTTTGAATTACTTGCTTGCTACTATTTTTGTCCAGCTTGTACTAAATGTGATTTCTGACCTTGCTGGAAGCTCTAGGGGGCTGGTGTTCTCCCCCCGGGCCGTTAGACGGTTCGGGGGTTCTTGAATATCCAGTGTGGATATTTTAATAGGGTTTTTGCTGACCATATAAGTCATCTTACTATATTCTGCTATTAGCTAGTGGGCCTCTCTTTGCTAAATACCTAGCTCATTCTTATGTTTGTCTTTTCCTCTTACCTCACCGTTATTATTTGTTGGGGGCTTGTATCCAACTTTTGGGGTCTTTTCTCTGGAGGCAAGAAAGGTCTTTCTTTTCCCTTCTAGGGTTAGTTAGTTCTCCGGCTGGCGCGAGACGTCTAGAACCAACGTAGGCACGTTCCCCGGCTACTTCTATTTGTGGTGCTAGGATTAGATATATGGTCAGCCCAGTTACCACTGCCCTATGAGCTGGTTTTTTGTGTTTGCAGACTTGGTATTGATTATTGGCTTTTGAATAGAATCACATTTAGTACAAGCTGGACAAAAATAGTAGCAAGCAAGTAATTCAAAAAACAAAGAAGCAAGACTTAGCTTAATTTAGCAAGAGCCAGGACCAGCAGACAGGAGCAACAGAAGGATCTGATTACAACGATGCCAGGCCCTGGACTAAGGATCCAGGAAGTTAATATAGCGACACCCCTGGACTAACGACCCAGGTGAGTGCCAAACAGAAAAAAGACAATCCCAGAGTCATACCACTAGTGACCACAAGAGGGAGCCAAAAAGTCTAATTCACAACAGCTAAGTGTGCCTGGCCAAGGGATAACATAACAGCGCAGGCTCCGGGACGGAATCAAACAACGCTGAGGAGCCGTGGCACGGAGCCGGGGGGGGGGGGGGGAAGAATGACGGCTGTGCTGCGTCATATTACGAAGGAAAGTCCCACCTCCGGGACGGTCTCACGGTTTCAGGGGACACATTTTATAAGTGTTTAGTTCTGTGTTTGCAAGGAGCATAATGAAAAGAGCCACCTTTTCCTATTTCATCTTTTGTGCTGCACAAGCTGGCTCTTTCAGCTACAAATGCCTTGGGGGGGGGGGTTAAAGGTTCCCTTTCGACTTTCTCCAGTCAGGCTTCGGCCTACATTGTGTTCCTCTGCTTTTCCTCCTGTCCCTGGGCTCCAACACCGCTAGTTGCCGTCCAGAAGTGCTGTCCGCACAGTCCCAACAGTCCCTCCTCTGTTATTGGGGTTCAGTAACGTCAGCTGTTCCCCAGCTGTGTGTGTGGCAATCCCTCCTATCTCCTCCACCTCCTCCTCCTGTCCCTGGGCTCCAACACTGCTAGTTGCCGTCCAGAAGTGCTGTCCGCACAGTCCCAACAGTCGCTCCTCTGTTATTGGGGTTTAGTAACGTCAGCTGTTCCCCAGCTGTGTGTGTGGCAATCCCTCCTATCTCCTCCACCTCCTCCTCCTCCTCCTGTCCCTGGGCTCCAACACTGCTAGTTGCCGTCCAGAAGTGCTGTCCGCACAGTCCCAACAGTCCCTCCTCTGTTATTGGGGTTTAGTAACGTCAGCTGTTCCCCAGCTGTGTGTGTGGCAATCCCTCCTATCTCCTCCACCTCCTCCTCCTCCTCCTGTCCCTGGGCTCCAACACTGCTAGTTGCCGTCCAGAAGTGCTGTCTGCACAGTCCCAACAGTCGCTCCTCTGTTATTGGGGTTCAGTAACGTCAGCTGTTCCCCAGCTGTGTGTGTGGCAATCCCTCCTATCTCCTCCACCTCCTCCTCCTCCTCCTGTCCCTGGGCTCCAACACCGCTAGTTGCCGTCCAGAAGTGCTGTCCGCACAGTCCCAACAGTCCCTCCTCTGTTATTGGGGTTCAGTAACGTCAGCTGTTCCCCAGCTGTGTGTGTGGCAATCCCTCCTATCTCCTCCATCTCCTCCTCCTCCTCCTGTCCCTGGGCTCCAACACCGCTAGTTGCCATCCAGACGTGCTGTCCGCACAGTCCCAACAGTCCCTCCTCTGTTATTGGGGTTCAGTAACGTCAGCTGTTCCCCAGCTGTGTGTGTGGCAATCCCTCCTATCTCCTCCACCTCCTCCTCCTCCTCCTGTCCCTGGGCTCCAACACCGCTAGTTGCCGTCCAGAAGTGCTGTCCGCACAGTCCCAACAGTCCCTCCTCTGTTATTGGGGTTCAGTAACGTCAGCTGTTCCCCAGCTGTGTGTGTGGCAATCCCTCCTATCTCCTCCATCTCCTCCTCCTCTTCCTGTCCCTGGGCTCCAACACCGCTAGTTGCCGTCCAGAAGTGCTGTCCGCACAGAGCCAAGAGCCAAACACCTCGCCAATGTGTTAGTGGGGTTCAGTAATGCCTGCTGCTCCCCTGCTGTGTATACGGCAACGTGTCCTGCGACCGCCACGCAGGCACAACAAGTTAAATTTAAGGGAACCTGTCCCCCCCCCCAGGCGTTTGTTACTGAAGGAGACACCTTGTGCAGCAGTAATGATGCAAAGGGAAAAAGTGCCTCTTTTCGTCGTGCTCCTTGCACATGCTGAACCTAACACTTTTGAAATGTGTCCCCTCACACGGTTAAACCGTCCGGTCGGTGGAACTTTCCTTTGTCATGTGACGCAGCACAGCCGTCATTCTTACCCCCTTGGCATCGTGCACCTCCTCCTCAGCGTTGTTTGAATCTGTCCCGGAGTCTGCGCTGTTATGTTATCCCTTGGCCAGGCACACTTAGCGCTGCCCATCTTCTGACATCATTTGGTGTCAGGATGGCTGCGCCTGTGCGGCCGCGCTGGACGAGATCCCGCCTCGTAGTGTCTTCTGATTTAATCCCACTGCGGACCTGTGATCCATGGACATTAGCAGTGCATATCTGAACCTCCGCCTCTCACTCATCTCCCTACGCCTTCTTCAGACTGTGCGCTGTCAGCTGATCCCTAATAGCATGCCACGGCCGTGACACCGCACAGTCTGAAGAAGCCGTAGGGAGTGGAGTGAGAGGCGAGGATATGCACTGCTCATGCCCATGGATCACAGGTCCGCAGAGTGATTACATTAGATGACACAGTGAGGCGGGATCTCCTCCAGCGCGGCCGCACAGGCGCAGCCATCCTGACACCAAATGATGTCAGAAGACGGGCAGCGCTAAGTGTGCCTGGCCAAGGGATAACATAACAGCGCAGACTCCGGGACAGATTCAAACAACGCTGAGGAGGAGGCGCACGGCGCCAAGGGAGTAAGAATGACGGCTGTGCTGCGTCACATGACAAAGGAAAGTTCCACCGACCGGACGGTTTAACCGTGTGAGGGGACACATTTCAAAAGTGTTAGGTTCAGCATGTGCAAGGACCATAATTAAAAGAGCTAAGTTTACCTTTTCCAGCATTAGTGCTGTACAAGATGGCTCTTTCAGCTACAAACGCCTGGGGGGGGGTTAAAGGTTCCCTTTCAACTTGCTCCAGTGCAGGCTGCGGCCTACACTCTGCTCCACCTGCAGAGCCCGGGCTCCAACACCGCTAGTTGCTGTCCAGAAGTGCTGGCTGCACAGAGAAAAACACCTCGCCAATGTGTCAGTGGGGTTCAGCACCGCCAGCTGTTCCCCTGCTGTGTAGCCGGCAACGTGTCCTGCAACAGCCACGCAGACACAACAGACCCAAAGCTGCCGCCAGTGCAGGCTTCGGCCTACACTCTGCTCCCTCTCCTCCTCCTGCTGACCCTGGGCTCTAACAACGCCAGTTGGTGCCCGGTACTGCTAGCTGCACAGAGAAATACACCAGCCAATGTGTCAGTGGGGTTCAGCACTGCCAGCTGTTCCCCTGCTGTGTAGCTGGCAACATGTCCTGCAACAGCCACGCAGACACAAGAACTGAATTTGAAGGGAACCTGTCCCCCCTCCCCCAGGTGTTTGTATGTTTTACAGCCACCTTGTACAGCAGTAATGCTGCATGTGTGCAAGGTGGCTCATAAACTTATTCTCCTTGCACACGTGGAACAGAACACGTCTACAATGTGTCCTCTGAGACCATTAAAACATCCCTGAGGTGTGACTTTCCTTTGTAATGACACGCAACAACCCCCTTGGTAGCACAGCCCTTCTTCTGACATCATTGTTTGGCTGGCTGCGCCTCTGCGGCCGCCCTGCCCGACACAACGCCCCTCGGTGTCTTATTTATTTTGACTGCGAGGGTGTGATTGACGGGCATGAGCAGTGCATATCTTCGCCAGGCTGTCACTCAGCTCCTTCCGCCTTCTTCAGACTGTGCGGCTTCATGGCCGTGGCATGCGATAAGGGATCAGCTGACGCCGCACAGTCTGTAGCAGGTGTAAGGACACGAGCGAGAGGCGAACCTATGTACTGCGCCAGGCCATGAATCCCAGCCCCGCAGTGTGAAACACTGTAAAGACACTGCAGGGCTGGGATTCATGGGCATCGCGAACCGCACCAGCCGACATGAAATAATGTCAGAAGACGGGCAGCGCATGGCCAAGGGATAACGCAACAACGCAGACTCCTGTACAGCAAAATGCAATGCTCAGGAGGCCGCGCCAAGCACCAAGGTGGTATTTTTGCCAGCTGTGCTGCGTCTCATTACGAAGGGAACTCTCGCCTCCAACACAGTTTGACTGTATAAAGGGCTAAATGTTATACGTGTTTCATTCAGCGTGTGCAAGGAGAAAAATTAAAAGAGCAACCTTTGACTTGTGCAGCACTACTGCTGCATAAGCTGTGGCTCTTCTACTTTGTAACACCTGAGGGGGGGTTAAAGGTTACCTTTAAAATTGGTTCAATTAGGCTTCGGCCTACACACTGCTCCCCCTGCAGAGCCTGGGCTCTAACACCGCCAGTTGGGGCCCGGCACTGCTAGCTGCACAGAGAAAAACACCAGCCAATGTGTCAGTGGGGTTCAGCAACACCAGCTGTTCCCCTGCTGTGTAGCCGGCAACGTGTCCTGCAACAGCCACGCAGACACAAAGCTGCCGCCAGTGCAGGCTTCGGCCTACACTCTGCTCCCTCTCCTCCTGCTGACCCTGGGCTCTAACACCGCCAGTTGGGGCCCGGTACTGCTAGCTGCACAGAGAAAAACACCAGCCAATGTGTCAGTGGGGTTCAGCAATGCCAGCTGTTCCCCTGCTGTGTAGCCAGCAACGTGTCCTGCAAATGCCACGCAGACACAAGAACTGAAATTGAAGGGAACCTGTCCCCCCTCCCCCAGGTGTTTGTATGTTTTACAGCCACCTTGTACAGCAGTAATGCTGCATGTGTGCAAGGTGGCTCATAAACTTATTCTCCTCGCACATGTGGAACTGAACACGTCTAAAATGTGTCCTCTGTGACCATTTAACCGTGCCGGAGGTGTGACTTTCCTTTGTAATGACACGCTGCAACCCCCTTGGTAGCGCTGCCCGTCTTCTGGCATCATTGTTTGGCTGCCTGCGCCTCTGCGGCCGCCCTGCCCGACACAACGCCCCTCGGTGTCTTATTTATTTGGACTGCGAGGGTGTGATTGATGGGCATGAGCAGTGCATATGTTCGCCTGTCCCTCATCTCCTTCCGCCTTCCTCAGACTGTACGGCTTCATGGCCGTGGCATGCGATAAGGGATCAGCTGACGCCGCACAGTCTGAAGCGGGTGTAAGGACCCGAGTGTGAGAGGCGAACATATGTACTGCGCCAGGCCATGAATCCCAGCCCCGCAGTGTTTTAGCAATGTTAAGACACTGCGGGGCTGGGATTCATGGTCATCGCGAACCGCACCGGCCGACATTAAATGATGTCAGAAGATGGGCAGCGCTAACAGCACTAGGCCAAGGGATAACACGACAGCGCAGACTCCTGTACAGCAAATAACAACGCTCAGGAGGCTGCACCCAGCACCAAGGTGGGATTCTTGACATCTGTGCTGCGTCTCATTACGAAGGGAACTCGCGCCTCCAACACAGTTTGACTGTATAAAGGGCTAAATGTTATACGTGTTTCATTCAGCGTGTGCAAGGAGAAAAATTAAAAGAGCAACCTTTGACTTGTGCAGCACTACTGCTGCATAAGCTGTGGCTCTTCTAGTTTGGAACACCTGAGGGGGGGGTTTAAGGTTACCTTTGAAATTGGTTCAATTAGGCTTCGGCCTACACTCCGCTCCCTCTCCTCCTCCTGCTGACCCTGGGCTCTAACACCGCCAGTTGGGGCCCAGATGTGCTGGCTGCACAGAGCCAAACACCTCGCCAATGTGTCAGTGGGGTTCAGCACCGCCAGCTGTTCCCCTGCTGTGCAGCCGGCAACGTGTCCTGCAACTGCCACGCAGACACAACAGACCCAAAGCTGCCGCCAGTGCAGGCTTCGGCCTACACTCTGCTCCCTCTCCTCCTCCTGCTGACCCTGGGCTCTAACACCGCCAGTTGGTGCCCGGTACAGCTAGCTGCACAGAGAAATACACCAGCCAATGTGTCAGTGGGGTTCAGCACCGCCAGCTGTTCCCCTGCTGTGCAGCCGGCAACGTGTCCTGCAACAGCCACGCAGACACAAGAACTGAAATTGAAGGGAACCTGTCCCCCCTCCCCCAGGCGTTTGTATGTTTTCCAGCCACCTTGTACAGCAGTAATGCTGCATGTGTGCAAGGTGGCTCATAAACGTATTCTCCTCGCACATGTGGAACTGAAAACACGTCTAAAATGTGTCCTCTGTGTGACCATTTAACCGTCCCGGAGGTGTGACTTTCCTTTGTAATGACACGCTGCAACCCCCTTGGTAGCGCTGCCCGTCTTCTGGCATCATTGTTTGGCTGCCTGCGCCTCTGCGGCCGCCCTGACCCACACAACGCCCCTCGGTGTCTTATTTATTTGGACTGCGAAGGTGTGATTGATGGGCATGAGCAGTGCATAAGTTCGCCTGTCCCTCATCTCCTTCCGCCTTCTTCAGACTGTGCGGCTTCATGGCCGTGGCATGCGATAAGGGATCAGCTGACGCCGCACAGTCTGAAGCGGGTGTAAGGACCCGAGTGTGAGAGGCGAACATATGTACTGCGCCAGGCCATGAATCCCAGCCCCGCAGTGTTTTAACAATGTTAAGACACTGCGGGGCTGGGATTCATGGTCATCGCGAACCGCACCGGCCGACATTAAATGATGTCAGAAGATGGGCAGCGCTAACAGCGCTAGGCCAATGGATAACACAACAGCGCAGACTCTTGTACAGCAAATAACAACGCTCAGGAGGCTGCACCCAGCACCAAGGTGGGATTCTTGACATCTGTGCTGCGTCTCATTACGAAGGGAACTCGCGCCTCCAACACAGTTTGACTGTATAAAGGGCTAAATGTTATACGTGTTTCATTCAGCGTGTGCAAGGAGAAAAATTAAAAGAGCAACCTTTGACTTGTGCAGCACTACTGCTGCATAAGCTGTGGCTCTTCTAGTTTGGAACACCTGAGGGGGGGGTTTAAGGTTACCTTTGAAATTGGTTCAATTAGGCTTCGGCCTACACTCCGCTCCCTCTCCTCCTCCTGCTGACCCTGGGCTCTAACACCGCCAGTTGGGGCCCAGATGTGCTGGCTGCACAGAGCCAAACACCTCGCCAATGTGTCAGTGGGGTTCAGCACCGCCAGCTGTTCCCCTGCTGTGCAGCCGGCAACGTGTCCTGCAACTGCCACGCAGACACAACAGACCCAAAGCTGCCGCCAGTGCAGGCTTCGGCCTACACTCTGCTCCCTCTCCTCCTCCTGCTGACCCTGGGCTCTAACACCGCCAGTTGGTGCCCGGTACAGCTAGCTGCACAGAGAAATACACCAGCCAATGTGTCAGTGGGGTTCAGCACCGCCAGCTGTTCCCCTGCTGTGTAGCCGGCAACGTGTCCTGCAACAGCCATGCAGACACATGAACTGAAATTGAAGGGAACCTGTCCCCCCTCCCCCAGGCGTTTGTATGTTTTCCAGCCACCTTGTACAGCAGTAATGCTGCATGTGTGCAAGGTGGCTCATAAACGTATTCTCCTCGCACATGTGGAACTGAAAACACGTCTAAAATGTGTCCTCTGTGTGACCATTTAACCGTCCCGGAGGTGTGACTTTCCTTTGTAATGACACGCTGCAACCCCCTTGGTAGCGCTGCCCGTCTTCTGGCATCATTGTTTGGCTGCCTGCGCCTCTGCGGCCGCCCTGACCCACACAACGCCCCTCGGTGTCTTATTTATTTGGACTGCGAGGGTGTGATTGATGGGCATGAGCAGTGCATAAGTTCGCCTGTCCCTCATCTCCTTCCGCCTTCTTCAGACTGTGCGGCTTCATGGCCGTGGCATGCGATAAGGGATCAGCTGACGCCGCACAGTCTGAAGCGGGTGTAAGGACCCGAGTGTGAGAGGCGAACATATGTACTGCGCCAGGCCATGAATCCCAGCCCCGCAGTGTTTTAACAATGTTAAGACACTGCGGGGCTGGGATTCATGGTCATCGCGAACCGCACCGGCCAACATTAAATGATGTCAGAAGATGGGCAGCGCTAACAGCGCTAGGCCAAGGGATAACACGACAGCGCAGACTCCTGTACAGCAAATAACATCGCTCAGGAGGCTGCACCCAGCACCAAGGTGGGATTCTTGACATCTGTGCTGCGTCTCATTACGAAGGGAACTCGCGCCTCCAACACAGTTTGACTGTATAAAGGGCTAAATGTTATACGTGTTTCATTCAGCGTGTGCAAGGAGAAAAATTAAAAGAGCAACCTTTGACTTGTGCAGCACTACTGCTGCATAAGCTGTGGCTCTTCTAGTTTGGAACACCTGAGGGGGGGGTTTAAGGTTACCTTTGAAATTGGTTCAATTAGGCTTCGGCCTACACTCCGCTCCCTCTCCTCCTCCTGCTGACCCTGGGCTCTAACACCGCCAGTTGGGGCCCAGATGTGCTGGCTGCACAGAGCCAAACACCTCGCCAGTGTGTCAGTGGGGTTCAGCACCGCCAGCTGTTCCCCTGCTGTGCAGCCGGCAACGTGTCCTGCAACTGCCACACAGACACAACAGACCCAAAGCTGCCGCCAGTGCAGGCTTCGGCCTACACTCTGCTCCCTCTCCTCCTCCTGCTGACCCTTTGCTCCAACACTGCTAGTTGGGGCTCTAGGAAGACAAGCTTGAATAGGTCCCCATCCGGGTTCCAGCACCGTCAGCTGGTTCTCGGCAGTGTCTTTTGCTCTTGTACCTTCTGCTCCCCATCCTGGTTCCAGTACCGTCAGCTGGTTCCGGGCAGAGCCTTTGGCTTAGGTGCCTCCCTCTGGGTATCCGAGTTCCACCAACGTCAGGTGGTCCTTGGTAGTGCTTTCAGGCACGGGTACCTCCTGCTTAGTAACCGGGTTCCAGTAACGTCAGCTGGTCCTCGGTAGTTCCATTGGCTCTTGGACCTTCGGCTACCCATACGGGTTCCAGCACCGTCAGCTGGTTCTCGGCAGTGTCTTTTGCTCTTGTACCTTCTGCTCCCCATCCTGGTTCCAGTACCGTCAGCTGGTTCCGGGCAGAGCCTTTGGCTTAGGTGCCTCCCTCTGGGTATCCGAGTTCCACCAACGTCAGGTGGTCCTTGGTAGTGCTTTCAGGCACGGGTACCTCCTGCTTAGTAACCGGGTTCCAGTAACGTCAGCTGGTCCTCGGCAGTTCCATTGGCTCTTGGACCTTCGGGTAGCCATCCGAGTTTCAGTTCCATCAGCTGTTTCTCGGCATTTTCTCAGCCTTCTTGTACCTTCTGCTACATTTCCAAGTTCAAGAGACTAAGCACGATGACCCGGAAGACCACCCCTAAGATGACGACGACACCAGAGACGACAACCACCGTGATGACGACGACCCTGGAGACGATGACCCTGAAGACCACCCCGATGACGACGACCCCGGAGACGACGACCCTGGAGACGACGACGACCTGGAAGACCGAGAAGCAGAAGAACAAGAGGCTGCAGAACAAAGAGCAGAAGAACATTAAGCATAACACTAAATATCAGAGCAAAAGATATTATCTAAATTATAAGCAGAAGAAGACTAAGCAGTGTATGGGGGTGAGTCCGTTCCTCCTCGTGGTGCCCCTGGATAAAGCCTGATGCTGCAGGCCAAACTGAACGCGGACAAATGTAACTGTTTTGTGACAGGCAGAACGGAAGGTGTAATCTTCAAACTTTTATAGATAACAACTACGGGAATGCCTGTCACAAATAAGAATATGATGAAGAAGTAGAATATGAAGAAGATAATAGTAAAATAAAAAGAATATGAACAATGTAACAAAAAAAATAATAGGTAGAAGATGAAGAAGAAGATGAATAAGGTGAAGAAGTTGATGTCAAAGAAGCTGATGATGAGGATAATGAAGAAGAAAGTGTGGGAGAAGTAAAAAAGAAGGTGAAGGGCGTGGAAGTAGTGAAACATCAATATCTGACAAAAAAATAAATAAATAAATAACAGTCAAAATCTTTCTAACGCCGAACGTCATAAAAAAAAAAAAAAAAATCCTGCTATTCTATTTGATTGGGCTAAACCTCTGTGCCTTTAATGTCTCCTCCACCTCCCCCAATACATCCTTCATTATTCTTAGTTGTTTTCCTTCATGTAGAATTAACCTACAAGGAAAGAAAGGGTATATTTTAATTCCGATATTTTCGTCCCATTGACTTGCATTGGGATCGGGTATCGGTATCGGATTAGATCCGATACTTTGACGGTATCGGCCGATACTTTCCGATACCGATACTTTCCGATATCGGAAGGTATCGCTCAACACTACTGGTGAACTCATCAATGCAAAAAGACCTGGGCGCCCAGGGAAGACAACAGTGGTGGATGATTGTAGAATAATCTCCATGGTGAAGAGAAACCCCTTCACAACAGCCAACCAAGTGACCAACACTCTCCCGGAGGTCGGCGTATCAATATCCAAATCTACCATAAAGAGAAGACTGCATGAAAGTAAATACAGAGGGTTCACTGCACGGTGCAAGCCACTCATAAGCATCAAGGATAAAAAGGCTAGACTGGACTTTGCTAAAAAACATCTAAAAAAAGCCAGCACAGTTCTGGAATAACATTCTTTGGAATGATGGAAAGAGAAAAGTATGGCAAAGGCGTGGTACAGCTCATGATCCAAAGCATACCACATCATCTGTAAAACACGGCGGAGGCAGTGTGATGGCTTGGGCATGCATGGCTGCCAGTGGCACTGGATCACTAGTGTTTATTGATGATGTGACACAGGACAGAAGCAGCCGAATGAATTCTGAGGTATTCAGAGACATACTGTGTGCTCAGATCCAGCCAAATGCAGCCAAACTGATTGGTCGTTGTTTCATACAACAGATGGACAATGACCCAAAACATAAAGCCAAAGCAACCCAGGAATTTATTAACCCATTATCTACCAATGTCCTTTTTTTGGGGCGCCTAATCTTTAGCCTCTAGCAACTAAGATTTTATAATTTTTATAATTAGGTCCAATATTTTGTGTTGTGTTTGTAAAATGAATGTTTACAAAATAGGAAATCATGTCATTGTCATTTTTAATTGAATATTGGGACGCCCTTTTCTGAAAAATCCGTACTTGAAAAAATTTTGCAAATTATGTTTCTGATTCATTAGGACCCAAATCATTAAAAATCTGTCATTAAAAATTAAAAAAAATGAAAATTGTAATTTGGCAAGTAATGGGTTAAAACAAAGAAGTGGAATATTCTTGAATGGCCAAGTCAGTCACCTGATCTCAACCCAATTGAGCATGCATTTCACTTGTTAAAGACTAAACTTCAGACAGAAAGGCCCACAAACAAACAGCAACTGAAAACCACCGCAGTGAAGGCCTGGCAGAGCATCAAAAAGGAGGAAACACAGCGTCTGGTGATGTCCATGAGTTCAAGACTTCAGACAGTCATTGCCAACAAAGGGTTTTCAACCAAGTGCTAAAAATTAACATTTTATTTAAAGTTATTGAATCTGTCCAATTACTTTTGATCCCTTTAAACACAGGGTGGCACATGTTAAGGAGCTGAAACTCCTAAACCCTTCATTCAATTTTAATGTGGATACCCTCAAATGAAAGCTGAAAGTCTGAACTTTAATTGTATCTGAATTGTTTTGTTTAAAATTCATTGTGGTAATGTCTATAACCAAAATTAGAAAAATGTTGTCTCTGTCCAAATATATATGGACCTAACTGTAAGTGAGGGTACTGGGGGGATAACCTGAAAAGTACATTTGGTTGATAGGAGCGAACCCACACCTCCACCTTGTCTGCTGTCAGGTCTGGGAGTATGTGAAAAATGTAGTCCACCATACGAAAGCAGCGGCGGTGGTGTCTCACTCCTGGATCTAGGTTTCAGTAAGAGCCAGAAGGTTAAGGGAATTTGTACATAGGAGGGGAGAGAGGAGATGATATGGATGGAGTGCAAATAAATTGTGCAAGGACGTTGGATGTGAGTGAATGCAGCAGCCTGAATATAGATGAAATGGTATAGCTGAAAACGTCATCTTGTCCTGCGAAAAATAAACTGCCATATGGCTCCGTCAGTGGAGAAATTAAAAAAGTAGTAGCTCTCCCAAATCCAAATGCATCCCTCCATTCTGTGCCCCACAGTGTGCCTAAACTACATTTAGCATCCACATATTTGGCATTTCTGTAGCGATGAGACCCCGCTTAATTTACTTTTGTATGTTTCCAGAAACACGGGCTCTATGTATGGAGCCCACAAACTATTCTACCATAATTTGTTCTCCAAGATTCAAATGGCACTCTTTCCCGCCTGAGTCTCGCTGTGTGGCTAAGCAGTACTGTACAGCCACATGTGGGGTATTTCCACATTCAAAGGAAGTTGTGTAACATATTTTGGTGCCATTTTTACACAATTCTCCATGTGAAAATATAGCATTTGGTGCTACAACATTTTTGTGGTAAAAATGTAATTATTTTTTCTTCACTGCCCAATGGTGGAAAATTCTGTGTGCAATAAGAGGTCAGTTAACACTAATATTTTAAATATGAAAAATATGAATCACATAACACTTAAATGGGTTGTCCTTAAAACTAAATGCCATGGATACAAATTTGTAACATTCCTCCTGCTGCAGTGTCAACTTTCTGCTGCTTTCCTAGAGCTTTTTTTGTTGATTGGACTGCAACTACCTCACCATCACTGGCCTTGATGGTGATTTGCCATCTACCTCGGCATAACTGGTGAGACCTTGTTTTTTTACACTGGAGATTAAAAGAGCAATAGAGAGGTATGTGCATCAAAAGGTAATTAATGTTTATAATGTTAATTTTAAGCTTTTCCTTCAATAGTTGCAATTCATTCTCTTCAAAGTAACAATAGTGTAAATTTATAAAGCATGTGGCTTAAACACATTTTTATTATTGGTTATAAAAAGCTGATCATGCAAAATGGAGTTGATAGCTGTTTTTTAGTCTGATCACATTGTTGATTCTCTAAATAATTCAAGTGACCATTTCATTTTAAATTGGGTTCAAACAGTCAGACGCCTTTTTTTTTTTATTGAATCCTAAAAAAAAGTAACAATAAAGGTTTGTTCACATCTGTCAGATTTTTTGTGGAAATGTCTTCAACTGTTCCATAAATCTTTATATTAATTTGTGAAAGTTACCTGCTGAAACATAACCATTTAGATGGATGGATGGATTTTAAATTGAAAAAATTTGGTTAACCCCTTTACACCATAAGCCTGTTTTCACTTTCATGACCAGGCCAAATTTTACAATTCTGATCAGTGTCACTTTATGAGGTAATAACTCTGGAACGCTTCAATTAATCTCACTGATTATGAGAATTTTTTTTGTGATAAATTGTACATCATGATAGTGGTAAGATTTCTTCGATATGACTTGCGTTTATTTGGGAAAAAAACTGAAATTTGGTGAAAATGTATAAGTCTTTAAATCAGAGAGATATGTCACACAAAATAGTAAATAACATTTCTATATGTCTACTTTATATCAAGACAGTTGACCATTGATTTCTAATTTTTCAAACAAAATTTACAAAACCTTTTTTTAGGGATCACATCACATTTAAAGTGACTTTGAGGGCCTGTATGACCGAAAATACACAAAAGTGACATCACTCTAAAAACTGCACCCCTCAAGGTGCTCAAAACCACAGTCAAGAAGTTTATTAACCCTTCAGGTGCTTCACAGGAACTGAAGCAATGGGGAAGGAAAAAATTAACATTTTACTTATTTTCACAAAAATTTTACTTTAGACAATTTTTTTTAATTTTCACAAGAGTAAGAGGAGAAAACGGACCCTGAAAATTGCTGGGAAAACCCCTGTTTGGGCTTGCTGCAGGGCTCAGAAGGGAAGGAGCGCTGCTTGACTTTTTGAACAAAAAAATTGTCTGGAGTCAAGAGCAGATGCCATGTCACATTTGGAGAGTCCCTGAGGTACCTAAACAATGGAAACCCCACACAAGTGACCCTTTTTGTAAATTAGATCCCCCAAGGAATTTATGTAAATCTGTGGTGTACACCTTGAACTCCTCATGTGCTTCACAAAAAATTATAACGTTGTAAAAATAAAAAAATCTAATTATTTCACCAAAAACTTTATTTTAGCTTCAATTTTTTATATTTTTACAAGGGTAACAGGAGAAAGTAGACCCCACAATCTGTTGTGCAAGTTATTCTGATACCATATATGTGGAGGAAAACTACTGTTTGGGAGCATGGCAGAGCTCAGACATGAAGGAGTGACATTTTAGAATGCAGGCTTTGAGGGAATGGTCTGCAGGCATCATGTCACATTTGGAGAGCCCCTGATGTGCCTAAACAGTGGAAAACCCCCACCAGTGACCCCATTTTGGAATTGATCTAGGGTTTTCTGCTATTGAAATTTTATAATATTGTGGCATACGTATATTGGGTAGAGTGCATCAGGTTGGCACATGTGAGTTGTGTAGTGTGCATCAGGTTGGCACACGTGAGTTGTGTAGTGTACGTCAGGTTGGCATGCGTGAGTTGTGTAGTATGCATCATGTTGGCATGCATGAGTTGTGTAGTGTGCATCAGGTTGGCATACGTGAGTTGTGTAAGTAAAAAATGAATAATTTAGTAGTCCATGGATGTGCTGTACAGTTTGAAGCATTTTTTTTATACACAGGCCAGATTTGTCGTGGTAGGTGTCACATTGATAAGTGGTGTCCTTTCGTATCCCCCTTCTGTAACACACTTGTCACCTCTTTTGCGGACTTCCTTTCTTTGTGATCTGAGTGACCTTCCTTGGGAAATGTTGGCATGGTACGATATGAGCACCTTCATTTCCTGAAGTACTGATGATCGCTCCTTCCTGACTTCCAAATATTAGGGCCTTGATCAATCCCTCCTGGAACTGAAGGTATGACGTAAAGCTCTGGCCTGCACATTGTGATAGCACGTAAGCGTCGTACATTGCCATATGTACGATGTGCATGGCCAGCTTCTTGTACCAAACCTTGGCTTTTCTCATGGCACTGTATTGCTGGTGGACTTTGTCAGAGACATAAACTCCCCAATGTTCTTGTTGTACCCCAGTGCACAGTCTGGTTTGGTGACCTGTGTAGAGGTACCTCGTACAGCAGTGGGAGTCTGCTATCACCATGTAAGGTGATCAAAATAGAGATGATACCCTTGATCCAGCAGTAGATGCATGAATTCCACACAATTTTCCCACTTATTCCCAGGACAGAGGAACATTCAGGGGTTTCAATCTGAGTGTCCTTCCCTTCATAAACTCTAAATCTGTGGGTGTACTTTGAGGTACTCTTGCACAGCTTGTAGAGTTTAATTCCATACATGTCCCTCTTACTGGGCAAGTATAGTCAGAATTTGAGCCTTGAAATGTATTAGGGACTCATCCACGCAGATGTTCCTTTGGGTAATGCACACCTCAGCAAACTTATTGCTGAAGTGCTCAATGACCGGCCAAACTTTGAAAAGATGATCAGAGTTGGGGTCATCTCCTGGAGGACATTGTGCATTATCATTATAATGCAAAAATGTTTGGATTTCCTCAAATCTTTTACTGGTCATAGCCATTTGGAATAGTGGAGCATTGTTTAAAACATCAACACTATAATATTGCCAAAGTTGTGGCTTCTTCACTAATTCCTTGTGAAGGACTACAACCCAAACCATCATCATTTCTACTGCATCTAAAAGGGTCCAGTTAGAAAATGAAGGGCGGTTTTGTGCTAAAAATTGCTGTGTGTACAAATTTATTTGGACCTCCATGAGGTTTACAAAATCCTCAGAGAAAAAAACGTTGAAAAAAGTCTATTTTTGAGAGGCTGTCGGTGTCCAATTTGACTTCTGATTGTGCCACAAAATCAGGAATCAGTGGCTCATATTCTTCAGGGTAGTGAGGTCCATATGGGGTCAGTAACAGTGGGCACCTGGTCAGTTTCTGTCCTGGGGCATCTGCGTGTCAGTTCAGTAATACTTGAGGAGTAGTGTTGAGCGATACCTTCCGATACTCAAAGGTATCGGTATCGGATGGTATCTTCCGATATCCAAAAAATATCGGATATCGCCGATACCGATACCCGATACCAATGCAAGTCAATGGGACACAAGTATCGGAAGGTATCCTGGATGGTTCCCAGGATCTGAAGGAGAGGAAACTCTCCTTCATGCCCTGGGATCCATATTCATGTAAAAAATAAAGAATTAAAATAAAAAATATGGATATACTCACCCGTCCGGCGGCCCCTGGACCTTACCGATGTAACCGGCAGCCTCCGTTCCTAAGAATGAGGAGTTTAGGACCTTCGATGACGTCACGGCTTGTGATTGGTCACGTGACCGCTCATGTGACCGCTCACACGACCAATCACAAGCCGCGACGTCATCGCAGGTCCTAAACTCCTCATTCTTAGGAATGGAGGCTGCCGTTTACATCGGTAAGGTCCAGGGGCCGCCGGATGGGTGAGTATATCCATATTTTTTATTTTAATTCTTTATTTTTTACATGAATATGGATCCCAGGGCCTGAAGGAGAGTCTCCTCTCCTCCAGACCCTGGGAACCATACACTGGGAACTTCCGATTCCGATTTCCGATATCACAAAAATATCGGAACTCGGTATCGGAATTCCGATACAGCAAATATCGGCCGATACTTGCGGTATCGGAATGCTCAACACTATTGAGGAGGAAAGATAAAGGAAGGTGGGATCCTCTCCCTCACTACCGGTGCTGGAGACAAGGAAAGTATATGCCCCATACTGCGTTTGGGACAACTGGGACAACATTTTTTCACATGTGTTGTTTGTTACATAGTTACATAGTTATTAAGGTCGAAGGAAGACTTTAAGTCCATCTAGTTCAACCCATAGCCTAACCTAACATGCCCTAACATGTTGATCCAGAGGAAGGCAAAAAAAAACCATGTGGCAAAGAGTAAGCTCCACATTGGGAAAAAAATTCCTTCCCAACTCCACATACGGCAGTCAGACTAGTTCCCTGGATCAACGCCCTATCAAGGAATGTAGTGTATATACCCTGTCACATTATACTTTTCAAGAAAGGCATCCAGTCCCCTCTTAAATTTAAGAAATGAATCACTCATTACAACATCATACGGCAGAGAGTTCCATAATCTCACTGCTCTTACAGTAAAGAATCCACGTCTGTTATCATGCTTAAACCTTCTTTCCTCCAGACGTAGAGGATGCCCCCTTGTCGCTGTCTCAGGTCTATGATTAAAAAGATCATCAGAAAGGTCTTTGTACTGTCCCCTCATATATTTATACATTAAAATAAGATCACCCCTTAGTCTTCGTTTTTCCAAACTAAACAGCCCCAAGTGTAATAACCTATCTTGGTATTGCAGACCCCCCAGTCCTCTAATAACCTTGGTCGCTCTTCTCTGCACCCGCTCTAGTTCAGCTATGTCTTTCTTATACACCGGAGACCAGAACTGTGCACAGTATTCTAAGTGTGGTCGAACTAGTGACTTGCATAGAGGTAAAATTTTGTTCTCCTCATGAGCATCTATGCCTCTTTTAATACATCCCATTATTTTATTTGCCTTTGTAGCAGCTGGCTGACACTGGCCACTGAATATGAGTTTGTCATCCACCCATAAATATGTTAAAAAGAAGAGGGCCCAATACTGACCCCTGTAGTACCCCACTGCTAACCGCGACCCAGTCCGAGTGTGCTCCATTAATAACCACCCTTTGTTTCCTATCCCTGAGCCAGCTCTCAACCCACTTACACATATTTTCCCCTATCCCCATTATTTTCATTTTATGTATCAACCTTTTGTGTGGCACCATATCAAAAGCTTTTGAAAAGTCCATATACACTACATCTACTGGGTTCCCTTGGTCCAGTCCGGAACTTACCTCTTCATAGAAGCTGATCAAATTAGTCTGACATGAACGGTCCCTAGTAAACCCGTGCTGATACTGGGTCATGAGGTTATTCCTCTTCAGATACACCAGTATAGCATCCCTTAGAATGCCCTCCAGGATTTTACCCACAGTAGAGGTTAAGCTTACTGGCCTATAATTTCCGAGTTCAGTTTTTGTCCCCTTTTTGAATATTGGCACCACATTTGCTATACGCCAGTCCTGTGGTACAGACCCTGTTATTATGGACTCTTTAAAGATTAAAAATAATGGTCTATCAATGACTGTACTTAATTCCTGCAGTACTCGGGGGTGCATCCCATCCGGGCCCGGAGATTTGTCAATTTTAGTGATTTTTAGACGCCGCCGTACTTCCTGCTGGGTTAAGCAGGTGACATTTAATGGGGAATTTTTGTTATCACTGATCATATTGTCTGCCATGGGATTTTCTTGTGTAAATACTGATGAAAAAAAGTCATTTAGCATATTGGCTTTTTCCTCATCCTCATCCACCATTTCCCCCAGACTATTTTTAAGGGGGCCAACACTATCATTTTTTAGTTTCTTACTATTTATGTAGTTAAAGAATATTGTGGGTTTATTTTTACTCTCTCTGGCAATGAGTCTCTCTGTCTCAATCTTTGCTGCCTTGATTTGCTTTTTACAGAATTTATTTAATTTTTTTTATTTATTTAATGCCTCATCACTACCTACTTCCTTTAATTCTCTAAATGCTTTCTTTTTGTCACTTATTGCGCCCCTTACAGCTCTATTTAGCCATATTGGTTTCCTCCTATTTCTAGTATGTTTATTCCCATACGGTATATACTGTGCACAGGTCCTATCCAGGATGCTAATAAACGTCTCCCATTTTCTTTGTGTATTTTTATGTCTCAGGATATCGTCCCAGTTAATTGCACCAAGATCATCTCTCATCCGTTGGAAATTTGCCCTCCTGAAGTTTAGGGTCCTTGTAACCACTCTACTACACATCCTATTAAAGGATACATGAAAACTTATTATTTTGTGATCACTATTCCCCAAGTGACCCCCAACCCTTATATTTGATATGCGGTCTGGCCTGTTGGTTAATATTAGGTCTAGCAGTGCCCCCCTTCTTGTTGGGTCCTGAACCAGTTGTGAAAGGTAATTGTCTCTCATAGTTGTCAAAAACCGATTACCTTTACTGGAACTGCAGGTTTCTGCTCCCCAATCTATTTCAGGGTAGTTGAAGTCCCCCATAATAATGACTTCTCCTTGAGTCGCAGCTTCATCTATTTGCTTTACGAGGATATTCTTAATTGCTTCCATTATTTTTGGAGATTTATAACAAACCCCTATCAGTAATTTATTATTTTTTCCCCCTCCCCTTATCTCCACCCACATTTTCATTAAATTCACGTATATTATCACGCCGGATGTGTTGGTTGTGTGTGTGTAGCAAATTTTATTCAGGTGTGTGAGTGCTTGGTGTAAACTTTTTTTTATTTAGAAGAGATAAAAAAGAAAAGAATCTAGAAAGAAAAAAATAAAAAGAATATAAGTAAACTTTGAGCCCTCACGGACAGGGTCCTCTCTCCCTCTGTACTTGAGTGTGCCTTGTTTTTCTAATGTTTATTGTACTTGTGTATATTTGTCCCTTCCACGTGAAAAGCGCCATGGAATAATTGGCGCTATAAAAATGTTTAATAATAATAATATATTTGGGAAACTAAAAGCAAACTTACTAAATGGTCGTCAGTAAAAAAATAATTCTGAGCGCCTGCAATTGATACTAAACTTGACTCAATTCAGTAAAAAATACTGTATTCGTCACCGATTACTCCAGTATATTTTTACTGTCCCTAATCTAATTTTTTTAAATTCTTTTTTCACTCCAAAAAAAGCAACAACTGGAGGCCAATCTCTGATGTGCATCAGTGATCAGCGCTCGCCGACTGTAGGACGCACACACGGATGTGATTCTTTTTTTCTGCACTAACCATTAATCAATTGAGTAAAAAATACTGTAGTAGATTCCGATTACTATGGTATAGTTTTACAGTCCCTAATCTAGTCCTTTCAACTAATTTAAATGATTTTTTCACACAAAAAAAAAACAACCGAAGGCCAATCACTGATGTGTGTCACTGCTTCACAGCTGTATGATGCATGGATGGATGTGGTGCAAAAAGAGGATAAAAAAAAATAGACAAAAAAAAACCCTTGCCAAAAGTGAGTACAGGCGCTAATTAGTGATGTGTGTCTGTTCAGCGGCTTGGTAGATGTAGGATGCACATTTGGAGTGGTGCAAAGGGGGGAGAAAAAATAGTTATGGACAAAAAAGTCTGTGAAAACAGCAAGCACGATTGCGGATCAGTGATTTATGTCACTGATCAGCGCTCAGTGGCTGCAGGACACATGCATGGAGGTGGGGAAAAGGGGGGTAAGAAAAAATAGACAAAGTCCTGGAAAACATTCAGATCAATGATTTGTGTCACTGATCAGCACTCGGGGGCTTCCGGATGCATGAAAAAGAAATAACCTGCCAAATATCAAGTGATCAGCGCTCGACGGCAGAAGGGGGATTGGGTTGGATTAGGAAAGATCAGGAATGGATCAGGGAAAAATCAGGAACATCTTTCTTCAGCAGCACCAGCAGTGATGGCACCGGCTTGAATTGGTCTGTGGCACCACAAGGCTCAGCACACCTCACAGAAAGACACAGTGACCCCCCTGTACACATCCACTGCTAGAGAGAAGAAATACAGGGCGGTCACTGTGGGATCAAAACGCATTTGTGCACACTGATTGCTGTGATCAATGTCATCGTCCGATTGCATCAGTCAGAGCTGGCCCTGGTGATGCCATAGTTGCTAGGCTCCAGTCTTTTACAGCACCGATCATAGGCTGGACATTGGTGTTGCAGTCAATTTTATTTCCTGAAACACTGAAGGCACTGTAATTGGCTGTTCAGAATTGAACAGCCTATCACAGCGATCGTAGTTGCACGGAGGTATTGCCACTCCCAATACTAAAACTCAGCAGGCATCTTAATGTGATCAACGTGACTGCAGTCATGGTGTCACATTACAGATGTTACATATCCATACGTCCAAGGTTGATAAGCATCTACCAACCTGGAAGGTCCTTTTCTAATCTGAGTAAAATTGCAAAGTGTTTGTAAAAGCAAGCAGCTTTGCAATTTACCTCTTATAAATCCTCTCCGTTCTCAGGAACAGGCTAATTTTTAATTTGTGCTGTTTATTGTCTAGGTTACTAGCCACGTCTACAGTTTTTCAATGGTGTCTAGTCTCCTAAACAAAGAGCACAGCTCTTACAAATTCCTTGCTTGCTGTACAATTTGCAACTACTTCTCTATAGCTTGCCAAAATACAATGTGTTCAGCTTTAGTGTCTCCTCCAATGCTGAAGAGGTAAAGCTGCTTCTGTTAGGAGCAAACAAGAGTGCATGTTCAGACTAGTGACTCAGACATGCCGCTGGTCTGATATTTCCATCACCAAAAGTGCAATGCACCTGGCAAGCAGAAAGCCAGGGGGCTTAGGAGCTGAGCACTCCTGAAACATAGTGAAACAACCACTATAGGGTATATGTGAATATACTGTAAAACTTTTCTCTTACACTTATTAAAAACAAGACAGAAAAGAAAGACGTGCCAGCTGTTCTGTTTTTATTAAAAAGAAGCGGAACGTAATAAAGATAAACATTTTGACTTCCCATTTTTGTCCATTTTTCAAAACTCATTAAATTCCTTGTCAGTATGTTTCATTTCACATTAATGTAATTGGTAGAATTGTAATTCCCCTGTACATGTTGGGTATTTTTTGAAGTTACCGTATAAAATGGCAAATGTTGTGATTTTATAATACATACGGTAAGGTTTTTCTCCGCAGAATTATTTTTCATGAAATAAGAAAAATTGAATTGAATGAAGAGTAACTTGAAACAGTTTGTTATTAAAGGAGTTTTTAAGACAAACATACAACAAAAGTTCAAATGTTGAAAAATAGTTTTTCTCAATTAAAATAAATATTTGTTGGGATTACCCTTTGCCTTCAGAGGAGCATCTTCTTGTAGGTTCAGTTGCATACAGTTTTTAAAAATTAACCTACCCTTAAAATTATAGACTTAAAAACTTACAAAATCAGCAAGGGATTAAATACTTATTTCACCCACTGTGCATAAAAAGAGAAGGATTTGCACAAGCTCACATCCACAGAACTGTGGTTAATTCTTCAGGATGTTTGGACCAATTTGCATAAGTTTTTTAAGGAACTCAGCAGTGTGATGTACCTAGAAGATTTGATACTGTTTTGAATGCATAGGAGGGATATTCCAAATATTGGCTTAATTTAAAGCTCTTTTGTTTATTCACTTTGCATTCTCTTAATCACTAAAAATATAACAATTCTATTTTTAAAGCACTTATTTTGCAACTTATTTTTTCCCACCTGCCTAAAACTTTTGCACAGAGCTGTAACATATACATGAAAGAGCTTAGGCTAAGTTCACATTAATGTTCGGGGGCTTTGTGGAGAGCTGCGTAAGTTCTCTGCTAAGCCCCGCCTACTTCTGAATACTTCTGCATGCGTCCTGCATACCTTTCTTTAACATTGGGTATGCAGGACATACAGATGTATGCTGATGCGTTGTTTTGACGAGCCCGCAACAAGTTACATTTTGTGCGGACAGCAGGCGCGTCAAAACGACGCATCTGCATACATCCGCATGTCCTGCATACCCAATGTTAAAGATAGGTACGCAGGACGCATGCAGAAGTATGCGGAAATAGGCGGGGCTTAGTGGAGGACGTACACAGCCCTCCGCAAAGCCCCCGAACGCAAATGTGAACCCGGCCTTAGATATTAAGTTATATTACTCATTTACTTTAGATATTGAAGGTCCCCATATGGTCTACAAGCTTATCAATCCTGGGTCCCAGTCACATCACTTCCAGTTCTGTGCTTGACACATAACAGTATTTTCTTTGCCAGCATTTGGCTGGAGCAGTGTATTAAATACCGTAGGTAAGTTGACTACTCTATCAAAAGCTATGCCAGACCTTTTCTCTGTCTGTATATCTAGACAGAAAAGGGGGCTGGCTTAGTTTTTGAAATAAGTTAGCTAGGCCCAGAGGTGTAGCTAGGGTTTAGGTTCAGGGGGGCGAAGCTTCTGATTGGATAACCTTCACTACAATTTGGTGACGCGCCCTAATAGTGAAGGAGAACCTCAGCAGATAACCGTGCTATTACTGAAGATAATCTCTATATAGCGACCAACATGGATATTACCGCCATATGGTCAGTGGTAGATACCAGTCCTACAGAACATATGAGAGATCATAGCACAGTTACAGATAATGACTTATCGCTGATGTTCTCTTATGGAATCATTCACTTTTCCAGTCTTTTCCATCTGGCACAGACCGACATGACAACTTCTTCCAGCCAGGACTCGTCTGCAGAGAATACAACAAAGATACATTTCACTTCTCATATTACAGCCCCATTACCATCTATTCCCAAACTGCACAAACTCCTCATCCTGCTGATACTCCAATACTGCGCCGCTGCTGCCGTATGTGTCCCTATTACTTCCCCTGACACCCCAATACTGAGCCACTGCTGCCGTATGTGTCCCTATTACTGCACCTGATACCCCAATACTGCGCCGCTGCTGCCGTATGTGTCCCTATTACTTCCCCTGACACCCCAATACTGAGCCGCTGCTGCCGTATGTGTCCCTAATACTGCACCTGATACCCCAATACTGAGCCGCTGCTGCAATATGTGTCCCTATTACTGTACCTGATACCCCAATACTGCGCCGCTGCTGCCATATGTGTCTCTATTACTGCCCCTGAAACCCCAAAACTGAGCCGCTGCTGCCGTATGTATCCCTATTACTTCCCCTGATACCTCAATACTGAGCCGCTGCTGCCGTATGTGTCCCTATTACTTCCCCTGATACCCCAATACTGAGCCGCTGCTGCCATATGTGTCCCTATTACTGCACCTGCTGTGCGGTTCTCTGTGCCTTTAACCCCTTTCTGCCAGCTGACGGAATAGTACGTCAGCTGGCAGATCCCCTTCTTTGAGGTGGGCTCCGGCGGTGAGCCCACCTCAAAGCCGCGACATGTCAGCTGTTTTGTACAGCTGACATGTGCGCGCAATGGGCGCGAGCGGAATCGCGATCTGCCCGCGCCCATTAACTAGTTAAATGCCGCCGTCAAGCGCTGACAGCAGCATTTAAGTAGCGCTCCCAGCCGCGCGGCCGGAAGTGCTCGCACTGCTGACCCCCGTCACATGATCGGGGTCAGCGGTGCATTGCCATAACAACCGGAGGTCTCCTTGAGACCTCTATGGTTGTTGATGGCTGATTGCTTTGAGCGCCAACATGTGGTCTGCGTTCAAAGTACACCTGGATTTCTACTACATAGAGGTGATCTGTGCTTCACCTCTATGTAGCAGAGCCAATCGTGTAGTGCATGCTTCTAGCCTCCTATCGAGGCTATTGAAGCATGCCAAAATAAAAAAAAAAGTGTTTAAAAATATAAAAAAATAAAAAATATATAAAAGTTCAAATCACCCCCCTTTCGCCCCAATTAAAATAAAACAATTACAAAAAAATCAAACATACACATATTTGGTATTGCTGCGTTCAGAATCGCCAGATCTATCAATAAAAACAAAGGATTAACCTGACTGCTAAATGGCGTAGCGAGAAAAAAATCAAAACGCCAAAATTACGTTTTTTTGGTCTCCACGACATTACATTAAAATGCAATAACGGGCGATCAAAAGAACGTATCTACACCAAAATGGTATCATTAAAAATGCCAGCTTGGCACGCAAAAAATAAGCCCTCACCTGACCCCAGATCACGAAAATTGGAGACGCTACGAGTATCGGAATATCGCACAATTTTTTTCTTTTTTTTTTAGCAAACTGTGGAATTTTACTTCACCACTTAGATAAAAAATAACCTAGACATGTTAGGTGTCTATGAACTCGTCATGACCTGGAGAATCATATTGGCAGGTTAGTTTTAGCATTTGGTGAACCTAGCAAAAAAGCCAAACAAAAAACCAGTGTGAGAATGCACTTTTTTTGCAATTTCATCACACTTGGAATTTTTTTCCCGTTTTCTGTTACACGGCATGGTAAAACCGATGGTATCGTTCAAAAGTACATCTCGTCCCGCAAAAACTAAGCCCTCACATGGCCATATTGACAGAAAAATAAAAAAGTTATGGCTCTGGGAAGGAGGGGAGCGAAAAACGAAAATGGAAAAACGGAAAAAGCTCCGGGGGTGAAGGGGTTAAAATTCTAAAGCACCCCTCTATAATATAGTAATGCCGTATGCAAGTGCCCTAGAAAACTGTGCCAACATTTTGCTCCCTAGAATGTAATATTGCCATGTGTGCCCCTTTGATAGTCACAGTAACCTGAGATCCCCTATAACAAGAAGTGCCCACTTTACATTTAACCCCTTAAGCCCCGAGGGTGGTTTGCACGTTAATGACCGGGACAATTTTTATAAATCTGACCACTGTCTCTTTATGAGTAGTCTTGAGCGATACCTTCCGATATTCAAAAGTATCGGTATCGGTTTGGATACCGGCAAAATATCGGATCTCGCCGATACCGATACCCGATACCAATACAAGTCAATGGGACACAAATATCGGAAGGTATCCTGGATGGTTCCCAGGGTCTGAAGGAGAGGAAACTCTCCTTCAGGCCCTGGGATCCATATTCATGTAAAAAATAAAGAATAAAAAAAAAAAAATATGGATATACTCACCCCTCCGGCGGACCCTGGACCTTAGCGGTGTAACCGGCAGCCTCCGTTCCTAAGAATGCAGAGTGAAGGACCTTCGATGACGTCGCGGCTTGTGATTGGTCGCGTGACCGCTCATGTGACCGCTCACGCGACCAATCACAAGCCGCGACGTCATCGCAGGTCCTACACTCACTGCATTCTTAGGAACGGAGGCTGCCGGTTACACCGCTAAGGTCCAGGGGCCGCCGGATGGGTGAGTATATCCATATTTTTTATTTTTATTCTTTATTTTTACATGAATATGGATCCCAGGGCCTGAAGGAGAGTCTCCTCTCCTCCAGACCCTGGCAACCATACACTGGGAACTTCCGATTCCGATTTCCGATATCACAAAAATATCGGAACTCGGTATCGGAATTCCGATACAGCAAATATCGGCCGATACCCGATACTTGCGGTATTGGAATGCTCAACACTATTTATGAGGTTATAACTCTGGATCGTTTCAACTGATCTTGGCGATTCTGACATTGTTTTCTCATGACATATTGTACTTCATGATAGTGGTAAAATTTATTCGATATAACTTGTGTTTATTTGTGAAAAAATGGAAATTTGGTGAAAATTTTGAAAATTTCGCAATTTTCCAACTTTGAATTTTTATGCCCTTAAATCACAGAGATATGTCACGCAAAATACTTAATAAGTAACATTTCCCACATGTCTACTTTACATCAGCACAATTTTGGAACCAAAATATTTTTTTGTTAGGGAGTTATAAGGGTTAAAAGTTGACCAGCAATTTCTCATTTTTACAACACCATTTTTTTTTTAGGGACCACATCTCATTTGAAGTCATTTTGAGGGGTCTATATGATAGAAAATACCCAAGTGTGACACCGTTCTAAAAACTGCACCCCTCAAGGTGCTCAAAACCACGTTCAAGAAGTTTATTAACCCTTCAGGTGTTTCACAGGAATTTTTGGAATGTTTAAATAAAAATGAACATTTAACTTTTTTTCACACAAAATTTATTTCAGCTCCAATTTGTTTTATTTTACCAAGGGTAACAGGAGAAAATGGACCCCAAAAGTTGTTGAACAATTTGTCCTGAGTACGCTGATACCCCATATCTGGGGGTAAACCACTGTTTGGGAGCATGGCAGAGCTTGGAAGGAAAGGAGCGCCATTTTACTTTTCAATGCAAAATTGACTGGAATTGAGATGGCACGCCATGTTGCGTTTGGAGAGCCCCTGATGTGCCTAAACATTGAAACCCCTACAAGTGACACCATTTTGGAAAGAAGACTCCCTAAGGAACTTATATAGATGTGTGGTGAGCACTTTGACCCAACAAGTGCTTCACAGAAGTTTATAATGCAGAGCCGTAAAAATAAAAAATCATATTTTTTCACAAAAATGATATTTTTGCCCCCAATTTTTTATTTTCCCAAGAGTGAGAGAAGAATTTGGATGCCAAAAATTGTTGTGCAATTTGTCCTGAGTATGGTGACACCCCATATGTGGGTGTAAACCATTGTTTGGGCGCATGGCAGAGCTTGGAAGGGAAGGAACGCCATTTCACTTTTCAATGCAAGATTGACTGGAATTGAGATGGGACGCCATGTTGCGTTTGGAGAGCCCCTGATGTGCCTAAACATTGAAATCCCCCATAAGTGACACCATTTTGGAAAGTAGACCCCTTAAGGAACTTATCTAGATGTGTGGTGAGCACTTTGACCCAACAAGTGCTTCGCAGAAGTGTATAATGCAGAGCCGTAAAAATAAAAAATCATATTTTTTCACAAAATGATCTTTTTGCCCCCAATTTTTTATTTTCCCAAGGGTAAGAGAAGAAATTGGATGCCAAAAATTGTTGTGCAATTTGTCCTGAGTACGCTGATACCCCATATGTGGGTGTAAACCATTGTTTGGGCGCATGGCAGAGCTCGGAAGGGAAGGAGCGCCATTTGACTTTTCAATGCAAAATTGACTGGAATTGAGATGGGACACCATGTCGCGTTTGGAGAGCCCCTGATGTGCCTAAACATTAAAACCCCCCACAAGTGACACCATTTTGGAAAGTAGTCCCCTTAAGGAACTTATCTAGATGTGTTTTGAGAGCTTTGAACCCCCAGGTATTTCACTACAGTTTATAACACAGAGCCGTGAAAATAAAAATTCTTTTTTTTTCACAAAAATGATTTTTAGCCCCCAGTTTTGTATTTTTACAAGGGTAACAGGATAAATTGGACCCTAAAAGTTGTTGTGCAATTTGTCCTGAGTACGCTGATACCCCATATGTAGGAGGAAACCACTGTTTGGGCACATGGCAGAGCTCGGAAGGGAAGGAGCACCATTTGGAATGCAGACTTAGATGGATTGGTCTGCAGGCGTCACGTTGAATTTGCAGAGCCCCTGATGTACCCAAACAGTACAAACTCCCCACAAGTGACCCCATATTGGAAACTAGACCTCATAAAGGAACTTATCTAGATGTGTTGTGAGAACTTTGAACCCCCAAGTGTTTCACTACAGTTTATAGCGCAGAGCCGTGAAAATAAAAATTCTTTTTTTTTTCAGAAAAATGATTTTTTTAGCCCCCAGTTTTGTATTTTCACAAGGGTAACAGGATAAATTGGACTCCAAAAGTTGTTGTCCAATTTGTCCTGAGTATGCTGATACCCCGAATGTGGGGGGGAACCACTGTTTGGGCGCATGGCAGAGCTCGGAAGGGAAGGAGCACCATTTGGAATGCAGACTTAGATGGATTGGTCTGCAGGCATCACGTTGCATTTGCAGAGCCCCTGATGTACCCAAACAGTACAAACCCCCCACAAGTGACCCCATATTGGAAACTAGACCTCGAAAGGAACTTATCTAGATGTGTTGTGAGAACTTTGAACCCCCAAGTGTTTCACTACAGTTTATAGCGCAGAGCCGTGAAAATAAAAATTCTTTTTTTTTTTTCAGAAAAATGATTTTTTAGCCCCCAGTTTTGTATTTTCACAAGGGTAACAGGATAAATTGGACTCCAAAAGTTGTTGTCCAATTTGTCCTGAGT
This sequence comes from Ranitomeya variabilis, assembly GCF_051348905.1. Classification (NCBI taxonomy): domain Eukaryota; kingdom Metazoa; phylum Chordata; class Amphibia; order Anura; family Dendrobatidae; genus Ranitomeya; species Ranitomeya variabilis. The sequence goes on from NC_135233.1 coordinate 652,984,809, forward strand.
ATGCTGATACCCCGAATGTGGGGGGGAACCACTGTTTGGGCGCATGGCAGAGCTCGGAAGGGAAGGAGCACCATTTGGAATGCAGACTTAGATGGATTGGTCTGCAGGCATCACGTTGCATTTGCAGAGCCCCTGATGTACCCAAACAGTACAAACCCCCCACAAGTGACCCCATATTGGAAACTAGACCTCAAAAGGAACTTATCTAGATGTGTTGTGAGAACTTTGAACCCCCAAGTGTTTCTACAGTTTATAACGCAGAGCCGTGAAAATAAAAATTATTATTTTTTCCCAAAAATGATATTTTAGCCCCCAGTTTTGTATTTTCACAAGGGTAACAAGATAAATTGGACCCCAAACGTTGTTGTCCAATTTGTCCTGAGTACGCTGATACTCCATATGTGGGGGGGAACCACTGTTTTGGTGCATGGCAGAGCTCGGAAGGGAAGGAGCGCCATTTGGAATGCAGACTTAGATGGATTGGTCTGCAGGCGTCACGTTGTATTTGTAGTGCCCCTGATGTACCCAAACAGTAGAAACCCCCCACAAGTGACCCCATATTGGAAACTAGACCTCCCAAGGAACTTATCTAGATATGTTGTGAGAACTTTGAAACCCCAAGTGTTTCACTACAGTCTACAACGCAGAGCCGTGAAAATTAAAAATCTTTTTTTCCCACAAAAATGATTTTTAGCCCCCCAAATTTTTATTTTCCCAAGGATAACAAGAGAACTTAGACCCCAAAATTTGTTTTCCAATTTGTCCCGAGTACGCTGATACCCCATATGTTGGGGTAAACCCCTGTTTGGGCACATGGGAGAGCTCGGAAGGGAAGGTGCACTGTTTTACTTTTTCAACGCAGAATTGGCTGGAACTGAGATCGGACGCCATGTCGCGTTTGGAGAGCCCCTGATGTGCCTGAACAGTGGAAACTCCCCAATTCTACCTGAAACCCTAATCCAAACACACCCCTAACCCTAATCCCAATGGTAACCCTAACCACACCCCTAACCCTGACACACCCCTAACTCTAATCCCAACCCTAATCCCAACCGTAAATGTAATCCAAACCCTAACCCTAACCTTAGCCCCAACCCTAACCCTAACTTTAGCCCCAACCCTAACCCTAGCCCTAATCCTAACCCTAGCCCTAACCCTAGCCTTAACTTTAGCCCTAACCCTAACCCTAGCCCTAGCCCTAACCCTAACCCTAGCCCTAGCCCTAACCCTAACCCTAACCCTAACCCTAGCCCTAACCCTAGCCCTAACCCTAGCCCTAGCCCTAACCCTAACCCTAGCCCTAATCCTAATGGGAAAATGGAAATAAATACATTTTTCTAATTTTATTATTTTTCCCTAACTAATGTGATGAAGGGGGGTTTGATTTACTTTTATAGCATTTTTTTTATATCGGATTTTTATGATTGGCAGCTGTCACACACTAAAAGACACTTTTTATAGCAAAAAGGTTTTTGTGTCTCCACATTTTGAGACCTATAATTTTTCCATATTTTGGTCCACAGAGTCATGTGAGGTCTTGTTTTTTGCGGGACGAGTTGACGTTTTTATTTTTAACATTTTCGGGCACATGACATTTTTTGATCACTTTTTATTCTGATTTTTGTGAGGCAGAATGACCAAAAACCAGCTATTCATGAATTTCTTTTGGGGGAGGCGTTTATACCGTTCCACGTTTGGTAAAATTGATAAAGCAGATTTATTTATCGGGTCAGTACGATTACAGCGATATCTCATTTATATCATTTTTTTTATGTTTTGGCGCTTTTATACGATAAAAGCTATTTTATAGAAAAAATAATTATTTTGGCATCGCTTTATTCTGAGGACTATAACTTTTTTCATCTTTTTGCTTATGATGCTGTATCATGGCTTGTTTTTTGCAGGACAAGATGATGTTTTTAGCTGTACCATGGTTATTTATATCCATCTTTTTGATCGCGTGTTATTCCACTTTTTGTTGAGCGGTATGATAATAAAGCGTTGTTTTTTGGCTCGTTTTTTTTTTTTTTTTCTTATGGTGTTCACTGTAGGGGTTAACTAGTGGGACAGTTTTATAGATTGGGTCGTTCCGGACGCGGCGATGCTAAATATGTGTACTTTTATTGTGTTTGTTTTTTTTATTTAGATAAAGAAATGTATTTATGGGAATAATATATATATATTTTTTCTTTATTTAGGAATTTTTTTTATTTTTTTTTTACACATGTGGAATTTTTTTTTTTTACTTTTTTACTTTGTCCCAGGGGGGGACATCAAAGATCGTTGATCTGACAGTTTGCACAGCACTCTGTCAGATCAGCGATCTGACTTAGAGCACTGCAGGCTTACCAGCGCCTGCACTGGACCCGGAAGTAATCCCTGCAGGACCTGGATGCAGCCCTGCGGCCATTTTGGATCCGGGGCCTGCAGGGATAGGAGGTAAGAGACGCTCGGAGCAACGCGATCACATAGCGTTGCTCCGGGGGTCACTGGGAATTAAGTCCCAGGTCACCTCAATGGGATAGTACGTCATATGGGATTAAGGGGTTAAAAGTTTTATAATATTTGATATTTCTACATAAATTTAGTCTAAAACTACATCAGATTTTCACACAAGGCTTAATTAAAGGAAACCAAATTTAACAAATCAGTCAAAAATAGTAGACTGCCACATTTTAAAGAAGGTAAATGAACCAATATCACAGGTCTGTGAATCTTTACTTTCTATATTCATTTGTGCAGCAATAATTGCATCTAAACATTTCTGGTAATTGTTGACTAGTCCTGTTATGCTGGTGGGTTTTCTGCCATGAATTTCTTCCTTCAAGACCTCTCTTAAAGGGGTTGTCCACTACTAGAACAATACTTTCTTAAAGTAAATACTGCTATAAAATAATAAAGTTTATACTCAATTCCCGTGCCGGCGCCATTCCTTCAGTGTCGGCACTGACTCTCCCCAGGGCTGTGATGCAATGTTGTGACACATGATACCGGTGCCCAATCAGCTCTGTCATCACATGTCGGCTCCATTGCAGCGGTGTCTGCACTAGCAGTCTCAGGGCTGTGATGCGGTGGAATGACATGTGATGCCAGGCGCACAATCAGAGGTCGCATCACTGTCTCCGCCTTCGAGACAACCCTCATTATCTAACACTTCCTCCACTGCTTCTACCTCCTTCACCCTTCTAGGGCATCCACCTGTGCCCTCAACCTCTCCCTTATCAGATATGTATTCCAACAGTGGAGATTGAATCCTGCCCCCACCTCCGTACTGCGCAGCAATGGCTCACCGCAATCAGACAGTGTTCAAATTAATATGCCTTTTAGCTCTAAATCACACAGCTGAAAACTTGTGGACACCTATCCAAGCCAAGCTAGAGCAATGGCTGTCTCCACTGAACCTGGAGCCAGGGAAGGCAATGTGCAATAATGGTACTAACATGGCAATTCCACTCCGTACAATGTTTCAGCGACTATAGCAGCAGCGATGATCCCTGGTGCAGTATGTACTTTTGCATAGCGTGGGCCAAAGCAGAACAGACGTGGTGCAAATCACGCTTGCGGAGTGGGGAAGAGGTGGAAGTAGAGGAGGATGCGGAAGGAATAATATCTCAAATTTCCAGACTGTCATCACACAAGCGAGTGCCATGGGAGGGTAGCTTACACCGATTGATGGGGATTCATGGTACCAGACAAATGGTACCTGTTACTGATGGTGCAAGAGCCGAATAACAAATGGAGGAGGTTGATGTGATGGATGCGCAACAGGCAGGATATGAAGAGAATAATGATCTCCTCTCGGTTGTCTGTGGTTGGCGGGAGGGGATGGAGGAAGCAACCTTGAGTGTTACCCCGCCATCAACACATGAGTGCCTTCTTGCTGCACTATGTTCAACATGATACCCGCATTTATAGGGTTTTAAATAGTTCTGACTACTGGGTTGCCAATCTGTTAGATCCATGGTACAAGAGTAAATTTAGCCAGATGCTTCCCCCCCTTGGAAATGGACGTGCACATGCTGGAGTATCAAAACACACTTGTAGACAATAAGTGTTTTTCCTCAAAACAGCAGTGAGCCACACAGTGTGCTTCGCAGTTCTAGACATCCAACCCTGGGAACGTCAAGGTATCATCACAAAAACATTAGTAGCAGCAGTGTAAGTGGCATAAGCAATTTCTGTGAGTAATTTCACACATTTTTTAGAAGAGCCCATGCACCAGTAGAACAGAGTACAATTTGACACATTGTGAACGACTGGAGAGGATGGTGCAGGAGTATCTGGAGCTCAATATCAATTTCATCAAGGAGGGTTTGCACCCTTTTGAATTTTGGTCTTCAACAATGGAAGAGTGGCCTGAGGTCCCCTGTTACTCTTTGGAGGTTTTGTCATGCCAGGCAGCCAGCGTTCTCTCATAACGTGTCTTCAGCGCTCCTTGTGGCACAGACTGGACTGACTAGTCGATGATGCCATTTCTAGTGTCATTCATTGATCTTGCATTATGGCAGTCTGTGCCATCTTTGTGGTATCTTCTGTGCTTGCTGTTGCTACTGCTGCTGATGTTACAAACATTTTTTGGAAATGTGGAGACTCCAAGTTGGGTCTCCATCTGGTGGGTTGCCTGTAGTGGAAGGTGTGTCAGAGGCCAATTATAACATTTCTACTCTGTGGAAATTGATGCCACTTTAGTGGTGTGTGACAATAATTTTAAAATGTGGAAACTCCAAGTCGAGTCTCCATTTAGTGGGTTACCTGTGTAAGTAGGGTTCCCACACAGGTAGGCCTGCACTTCCTGTCAGTCAATTACCTGTGTTTCTTTCCTTAAATTTTTCTACCAAACGTGCTGTATGAAACTGATGTTTGTGCCATCTGAGTGTGCTGGAAAAAAAATTGGAGGTGTTTGAGGTATCAGGGCTCCCAGCTAAGAAGGTTAAGATCGCTCCCTTAACCACCAGGTCCTCATTGAAACTGCAATTCCAAACTGTAAATGCTGTGTCAAACCCTGATACCTCATGCATGGCCCATGGTTGACTGCTGGTGTGCAAATTTCTACTGTGGGTCAATTGATGGCACTTTTGCCATGGTGTCTGCCCTTAATTTTAGCTGTTTGAGAAGCTTTTTATTACCCCTTAAGGTGTTGCGTATATGTTTGGCCTCCCATTTAATTTAATGCTGTTCGGGTACTCTCGACGAACCAATTGTCGAACGTCTAAACTAGGGTTGAGCGAAACGGGTCGACCATTTTCAGAAGTCACCGACTTTTGGCAAAGTCGGGTTTCATGAAACCCGACCCGACCCCTGTGTGGGGTCGGCCATGAGGTCGGCGATCTTCTGAATCTGGTATCGGGATTCCGATACCGAGTTCCGATATGTTTGCGATATCGGAAATCGGTATCAGAATCCACATTTAAGTGTAAAATAAAGAATTAAAATAAAAAATATTGATATGCTCACCTCTCCGACGCAGCCTGGACATCGCCGCTGGTAACTGGCATCTTCCGTTCCTAAAAATGGCGCTTAAAAGACCTTTCGAATGCTTCACGGCTTGTGATTGGTCGCGGCGGCCCACGTGACCGCTGAGCGACCAATCACAAGCCGGTGACGTAATTCTCAGGTCCTGTTCTGGTTCTCAGGTACATGAGAATTACTTCACGGCTTGTGATTGGTCGCTGAGCGGTCACGTGGGCTGCCGCAACCAATCACAAAGCCGTGACGTCATCGGAAGGTCCTTCACGCGTTCATTCTTAAGAAGGAAGGCTGCCGGAAAGAAGCCGAGGGTGAGTATATTCCTATTATGTATATACTCACCCTCGTACGCACCCTGCTTCTTTCTGGCAGCCTTCCTTCTTAAGAATGAACGCGTGAAGGACCTTCCGATGACGTCATGGCTTTGTGATTGGTCGCAGCGGCCCACGTGACCGCTCAGCGACCAATCACAAGCTGTGAAGTAATTCTCATGTACCTGAGAACCAGAACAGGACCTGAGAATTACGTCACCGGCTTGTGATTGGTCGCTCAGCGGTCACGTGGGCCGCCGCGACCAATCACAAGCCGTGAAGCATTCGAAAGGTCTTTCAAGCGCCATTTTTAGGAACGGAAGATGCCGGTTACTACCAGGGTGCGTCAGAGGGTGAGTATATCAATTTTTTTTATTTTAATTCTTTATTTTACATGTAAATATGGATCCCAGGGCCTGAAGGAGAGTTTCCTCTCCTTCAGACCCTGGGAACCATAGTATCCCATTGCACTGCATTGGGTTTCGCGTTTCGGCCGACCCCGACCCCGACTTTTTTATAGGATCGGCCGATTTCACTCGACCCGACTTTTGAGAAAGTCGGGTTTCGTGAAACCCGACCCGATCCTATAAAAATAAAAGTCGCTCAACCCTAGTCTAAACGTTTGGCGAATCGAATTGAACCGTGAAAGGTTTGCTCATCTCTAGTTAAGATCAGGACTCTGTGGGGGCCATATAATCTTTTCCAGGACTATTTGTTCTTTCTTCATGCCACAGGTCATGCGCCATGACAAGAGTGAGCACGTCAACATTACACAATGTGGTATTTTTTTTAATATACTGTATACATATATTTACATTTTATTTATCATTTTTATATTTTGCAAACTCACATTCTACATGTTTTGCATTCTATACAGACGTTACATATATATCTTTGCAATACACTCATTTTATTTGCACATTATCTTACATAATTTCATTTTTGTACATAAACTCCTTTGGGAATACTCATCAAGAGCGTCTTTCACTTATTTGCATGTTCTATATATGGATATATATTTTCATATACCTTTCACTTTTCATGTGTATTATATTCATGACATGCACTATTTACATAGTTTCCACATTCACATACTTTTTTCCTCACTTAATGATAATAATAACATTATTATTATCATTATTTGCATCATATTTGACAATTATCTTTCTTTATTCAATACATACACTCACCGGCCACTTTATTAGGTACACCTGTCCAACTTCTTGTTAACACTTAATTTCTAATCAGCCAATCACATGGCGGCAACTCAGTGCATTTAGGCATGTAGACATGGTCAAGACAATCTCCTGCAGTTCAAACCGAGCATCAGTATGGGGAAGAAAGGTGATTTGAGTGCCTTTGAACGTGGCATGGTTGTTGGTGCCAGAAGGGCTGGTCTGAGTATTTCAGAAACTGCTGATCTACTGGGATTTTCACGCACAACCATCTCTAGGGTTTACAGAGAATGGTCCGAAAAAGAAAAAAAATCCAGTGAGCGGCAGTTCTGTGGGCGGAAATGCCTTGTTGATGCCAGAGGTCAGAGGAGAATGGGCAGACTGGTTCGAGCTGATAGAAAGGCAACAGTGACTCAAATCACCACTAGTGTTGAGCATTCCGATACTGCAAGTATCGGGTATCGGCCGATACTTGCTGTATCGGAATTTCCGATACCGAGATCCGATACTTTTGTGGTATCGGGTATCGGGTATCGCAACAACATTAATGTATTAATGTGTAAAAAAGAGAATTAAAATAAAAAATATCGCTATACTCACCTGTCCGACGCAGCCTGGACCTCAGCGAGGGAACCGGCAGCGTTGTTTGTTTAAATTTCGCGCTTTTACTTGGTTACGTGAAGTCCCGGCTTGTGATTGGTCAGGGCGACCATGTTGCCGGGACGCGGACCAATCACAGCAAGCCGTGACTAAATTACGTCACGGCTTGCTGTGATTGGTCCGCGTCCCGGCAACATGGCCGCCATTAACCAATCACAAGCCGTGACGTCACGGGAGGCTGGACATGCGCGTATTTTGAAAAGCGCGCGTGTCCAGCCTCCAGTGACGTCCCGGCAACATGGCCGCCATTAACCAATCACAAGCCGTGACGTCACGGGAGGCTGGACATGCGCGTATTTTGAAAAGCGCGCGTGTCCAGCCTCCAGTGACGTTCCGGCAACATGGCCGCCATTAACCAATCACAAGCCGGGACGTCACGGGAGGCTGGACACGCGCGTATTTTGAAAAGCGCGCGTGTCCAGCCTCCCGTGACGTCACGGCTTGTGATTGGTTAATGGCGGCCATGTTGCCGGGACGCGGACCAATCACAGCAAGCCGTGACGTAATTTCGTCACGGCTTGCTGTGATTGGTCCGCGTCCCGGCAACATGGCGCCGTGACCAATCATAAGCCGGGACGTCACTGGAGGCTGGACACGCGCGCTTTTCAAAATACGCGCATGTCCAGCCTCCCGTGACGTCACGGCTTGTGATTGGTTAATGGCGGCCATGTTGCCGGGACGCGGACCAATCACAGCAAGCCGTGACGTAATTTCGTCACGGCTTGCTGTGATTGGTCCGCGTCCCGGCAACATGGCCGCCCTGACCAATCACAAGCCGGGACCTCACGTAACCAAGTAAAAGCGCGAATTTTAAACAAACAACGCTGCCGGTTCCCTCGCTGAGGTCCCGGCTGCGTCGGACAGGTGAGTATAGCGATATTTTTTATTTTAATTCTTTCTTTTACACATTAATATGGTTCCCAGGGCCTGAAGGAGAGTTTCCTCTCCTTCAGACCCTGGGAACCATCAGGAATACCGTCCGATACCTGAGTCCCATTGACTTGTATTGGTATCGGGTATCGGTATCGGATTGGATCCGATACTTTGCCGGTATCGGCCGATACTTTCCGATACCGATACTTTCAAGTATCGGACGGTATCGCTCAACACTAATCACCACCCGTTACAACCAAGGTAGGCCTAAGAGCATCTCTGAACGCACAGTGCGTCGAACTTTGAGGCAGATGGGCTACAGCAGCAGAAGACCACACCGGGTACCACTCCTTTCAGCTAAGAACAGGAAACTGAGGCTACAATTTGTACAAGCTCATCGAAATTGGACAGTAGAAGATTGGAAAAACGTTGCTTGGTCTGATGAGTCTCGATTTCTGCTGCGACATTCGGATGGTAGGGTCAGAATTTGGCGTAAACAACATGAAAGCATGGATCCATCCTGCCTTGTATGGAGCATCTTTGGGATGTGCAGCCGACAAATCTGTGGCAACTGTGTGATGCCATCATGTCAATATGGACCAAAATCTCCGAGGAATGCTTCCAGCACCTTGTTGAATCTATGCCACGAAGAATTGAGGCAGTTCTGAAGGCAAAAGGGGGTCCAACCCGTTACTAGCATGGTGTACCTAATAAAGTGGCCGGTGAGTGTATATTCACAGTTTGAATTTTGTACATGTAAATATACATTTTGTGTATATTTTTGGCCGTTATTTTTTGTATATAATCTTTTTTATTTAATTTACATGTAATCATTTTTGTACATAGGTATATGTATAGGTTCTCTGGTACACTTTACTATAATTGTCTTCACGTACAAACACTATACTTCGTATACACTATATTTATTTGGGTATAAAAATATATAGATATTTATAGTTATTTTTATTTTTGCATATGTGGCACCCCAGGAGTTCAGGTATCACCTTGGTATTGCCTTCCTCTCGGGGAGGGTGGTGCCATGCCTGGAAACGAGGGGAATTCCTTTGGCTGGTAGGCTGTACATTCAATACATTCTGACTCCAGGCCAGAAGGGGGAGCTCTGAACCTGGTTTTAGGGGAGCTTCCCTTGATATACATTCTGGTCTGGAAGAGGAGTTAGGCTGGTTTCACACTTGCGTTTTTTGCCGCTGCGTTTTAGCGCTAAAAAATGCATGCATTTTTTTTTCTATACTTAACATTAAAAACGCATGCGTTTTGATGCATTTTTGGCAACGCATGCGTTTTTTTATGCTTGCGTTTTGTTGCAGAAATGCAACCTGTAGTAATTTCTAGCGGCGTTTTTTTGCCGCAAAAAAACGCATGCGTTTTTTCGCGGCAAAAAAATGTATTGCTGTCTATGTAAACGCATGCGTTTTTAAGCACATGCGTTTGCATGCATTTTTAAATGCATGCGTTTCTATAGAAAAACACAAGAAAACACAAGAAAAAACAAGAAAACCATAACCCTAACCCTAAGGTTAGGATCCCTAGTAAACCCTAGGGATCCTAACCCTAACCCTACGGGTTAGGATCCTAACCCTTAGGGTTAGGGTTAGGATCCCTAGGGTTACGGTTAGGGTTAGGGTTAGGATCCATAGATACCCTAGAGAACCTAACCCTAACCCTAACCCTAACCTTAGGGATCCTAACCCTAACCCTTAGGGTTAGGGTTAGGATCCTAACCCTTAGGGTTAGGGTTAGGATCCCTAGGGTTAGGGTTAGGGTTAGGATCCCTAGGGTTAGGGTTAGGGTTAGGATCCCTAGGGTTAGGGTTAGGGTTAGGATCCCTAGGGTTAATAGGGATCCTAACCCTAACCCTAACCCTAGCTATTTCTGTTTATAGTGGGTTTTCTAGTTGATTTTGATGATTGGCAGCTGTCACACACTTCTCATCATGTGTTTCTAAAACGCAAACGCAGGAAAAAACGCTTGTAAACTCGTCAAAACGCCGCGTTTTTTTACCACATGCAAAAACGCATGCGTCTAAAAAACACAGCGTTTAAACGCGTTTACATGCGTTTTTGCACCAAATGCGTTTGCGTTAAAAACGCTGCGTTTTTAAACGCAAATGTGAAACCAGCCTTAGTGAGTCTGTTGCAGACAAGGAACAGAAAAGGAGCACAGGAGAAGTCAAGGGCTAGAGGAGAGCTGCGAGTGGGCTCCCTTTAAGCTAGAGCACCAGAAACCAGGCACCGGGAGCCCGAGGCTGTGAGGAACTACAAGTCCCATGGCAGAACCGGAGGGAAGGAAACTGAAAGGTACTTGCTCACATTGCATCTGAGGTACAGCAACAACCAAGGCCTGGAGTCACCATGAATAGAGACCCCAAGGAAACGGCTGTCCTGTCTCAGGACAGGAGAGAAAGAGTACCTTGCCAGAAAGCCGCAGGCAGCGAGGGACTAATATTAAGTGCATAGTGGAAGTCTCCCAACCTGACCTGGCAAAGAGGATTCTACTCATTTTCAGGCTGCCTAGACTCCACTGTCACCTGTTGCTGGTACCCTGGACTGTGGCTGACTACAACCAGTAAACCAGGTACAAAGACTGCAAACCTGTGTCTTTTGTTAATTCTGGCACCACACCACTCTGGCCAAACACACCGGGAACCTTGGGGACCCTGCTTCACCTTTGGGAAGCTACATCATTGTTATGGAAATATTAGGGTTGGATAAATTTATCCCTCTGTGTGTGCTGCGGCCGCTCCCAATTAGACTGAGTATTTTGAGCACTCATCAAGAATGGACTGTACACAACTGTGACAGAACAACATTCCATCAATACTGAAACTTTATTGTACATACATAGTTTTATATTTTCACATAGAAAGGAGTGGTTAGGGGTGGTTAGTTAATTACCATATTGTCTAGCTCCTCTGTCATTGGTTATCTAAACATATATGGAATATTGTGATTAATGCTCATATGACTGCTGATTAAGCTGATTAAGCAACTAGAATTGAGCTCTCTGCATGTAGGACAGAGTTGAGACATGTGACACTGTTGGTCTGCCGTTTCAGCAAGATTCAGCTATATTCTAGGCATTATTTCAGACATCTGACCCGAGTTCCTGTTTTTAAGATGGAAAAACCCCATACAGTCTGTCTGGCTTATATCAGTTTGTCAGCCATTTTAAACCATTGATTATAATGTATATATTAGCTGTGAGTATATGAGTATTTATGATTATAGAGGAGTATACATGCAAGTGAGATCTACATGATATATATATATTTCTATCACAAGCCCCCCTTAGATATCACTTGCCCTAATCCTAGCCTCCTGTCCCAAAGCGCTGCAACTCTTTTGTGCTGTCGGCGAACTGACACAAGCCTAACGCCTGTGCCCCACTCCGTACAGACTTTTCGCAAATGGGCGGTCAGGAGATCTGTCCCTAACGGGGGTTCGTTGCAATCAGTCTCTTAGTCAATAGCATGTGTAGTGAGCGATGTGTAGTCTTTATCAGGTAGGTCATCTTTTCGGTCAGGCCGCGACATCATTCTGGCTTGGATGTCATCTTCTGGTAGGGGAGCTTTCTTGCAATGCGATGAGTGGATCCAAGTGGGTCTTCCCTCCAGTTTCACAGAGTTTGGTGTCATCAGCAGCACTTGAGCAGGACCATCAAATCTGGGATCGAGGGGTGTTCTCCTTACAAACTTTTTCTCCAACACCCAGTCTCCTGGCTTCTAGGAGTGCATACCGGACACTGAATCTGGATCTGGCAATGAAGAAAAAAACTCGAGAATGGATGTTAGCAAGTTTCTTGGTGAGTTCAATTACATAAGCAGACAAAGTATCATATTACATAGTCAGCTGCTGAGGGAAAAGATACCCCTAACCTGGGACTAGACACAAACAAAATTTCATATAGTGACAGCTTTGCTGGGCCTCTGGAAGTGTGCCTAACACTGAGTAGTGTGATTGGGAGTGTGTAGGCCTAAGTCTGACCCTACTGCTGACTAGATCTCTCGTGTGAGATTTGCTGTGAATGCGGGTCCCTGGTCACTCTCTATCACTTCTGGGACCCCATAGCTGCATATCTCGTCTCTGAGAGTAGCTTCTTTGCAGTAGTCTTTGTTGACTGCTTCCTCACTGGGAAAGCTTCTGGCTGTCATCCTGAGAACATGTCCACGACCACAAGGGCATATTCGAATCCTTCACTTGGCGGAATTTGGATGTGGTCTATCTGGATCCTCTGGAAGGGGGTACAGTGGTCTGGCAAGACGATGTGTGGGAACTTTCTTCATTCTTCCAGGGTTGCATTTGCCACAGGTCAGACAGCTGTTTATGAACTTGGCTGTTAGGGTGGAGATTTCTGGAGCGAACCAGTAAGCACCAATCGGAACATTCATCTGTGTCTTTAATCTGTGTGTGGGCCCATGTGCCCACTGGACCACCATAGGGTACATGCTTCGGGGTAAACCGGGTTTGTAGTCCATTTAGTATACCCTTCCTTCTTCATGTGCTGCTCTTTTCTGCATCCAGCATTCCTTCTTGTCCTTTGGGGCTTGCTCTTGCAGCTTTTTGAGCAGATCACAGGACGTCATTTGGTCAGGTTTCTTGTCTTCAGTCGTCATGTAGTAGCCGTCTGGCTCTGCGACCTCTTCCACTTTTCCATATTGTCTTCCCTTGACTGCTTCTTTGGCTGCCCTATCCACCATGTTGTTGCCTCGTGCCCCTACTGTGTTTAGTTTTCCATGCGCTTTGACTTTTAGTACTGCCACCACTTTTGAAAGTTGAAGTGTGTTCAGCAGGTCCTTAATGGCTCCATGATGCTTCACGGTTGTTCCACTTGCTGTGATGAAGTCCCTTGCAGCCCAGATGGGTCCGAAGTCGTGTGCTATGCCATGCAAGCACCTTGAATCGGTATACATTTTCTCAGTCTTGTCTTCTGCCATCTGGTAGGCCTTCATCAGCGCTATCAGTTCTGCTTCCTGGGCTGACAGACTGGGCGGCAGACTTCTGGACCACAGGATCTCTTGATTGCTGGTCACTGCACATCTTCCTTCATCATCTGCGAATCTGGAGCCATCCACATAGAGGATCAACTCTGGGTTGGTCAGTGGCTCTTCTGCCACCTTGGGTAGTCCTGCTGTTTCCTGTTGCATGATGCTGAAGCAATCATGGTCATCCGTCCGGAGCAAATTCAGATCCCTGCAGAAGGTGTCATGCAGATTTTGATCAGACTTTTTATCTGAGGGTCCATATCTGTATCCCCCCTTGGGAGTGGGAGTAGAGTGGACGGGTTGAGGACTGTGCATCTGGAGATGGTGACATTGTTGGGCAGGAGTAGAGAGCACTGGAGGCGAAGATGCCTGGCGGTGGAGAGATGTTTTAGCTGGGTTTGGTTGAGGATTGCTGAGATGTCATGCAGAGCCAGGATTTCCAATGGTTTTTCCACTGACGTCAGTAGTCCTGTCCAGGAGGGCGTGTGCTGCAACTGCTGCTCTCAAGCGGGAGGAAGAGGCTCCCCTTGCAACTGGATCCAGGCAAGCTGAAAAGTAGTCCGAAAGTCTCTGCTTTCCCCCCTGAAGCTATGTCAGGACTCCAGTAGCAAGGCCTTCTTTTCTCATCAAGTAGAGATGGAATGGCTTCTCGTAGTCAGATGGGCCTAGTGCTGGTGCTGAGACTACTGTGCCTTTTAACTTCTTGAACGAGCTGAAGACTGCATCAGTCAGGAGGAACGGGGCCAAGGAAGGCCTGTAGAACCATCTTCTCCACTGTGGTCTTCCGGTCATCTGTCAGGTGTTTCGCCTGGTGAGCAATACAGTGTCTCTGGAACGTAACTTGCTTCAGACACCACTGGACTTTGTTCTTTGAGATCTTGCAGTGCTGCTCCGCCAGGTAGAGTAGGAGATACAAGGAAAGGGCTTTACACGTGTCAAAGTCAACTGCACAAAGGAGTAGATTGTCCATGTATTGTAGCAGGGTTACTTCTGCTTGTTCTGTGACTCAGTTGGTGAGGACTGTGGACATTGCTCTGGTGAACTGTGGAGGGCTGTTCTGGGCCCACTGTGGCATCACTGTCCATGTGTGGTGTCCCCCCTGGTGCATTAAGGCAAACAGGAACTGGTCTTCCGGATGAAGGGGAACACTGAAGAAAACATTAGCCAGGTTGTTCACTGTGAACACTTTTGCTGTGGCAGGCACATTTGAGAGCAGAGTGTGCGGATTCGGCATAAATGCAGTTTCAAACACCGTGGCGTCATTCACAGCTCTCAGGTCATATACCATTCTGAACTTGGCTGGCTCTCCTTTTACAGTCTTTTTCTTGACGGGAAAAGCGGGGTATTGCAAGGCGATGTGCGAGGAACAATGATTCCTATTTCCAGGTAGACCTTCAGTTGGTCAGAGGCAGCTTGACTCTAGGCCTGGCCTGGGCCTTACGAGGGTACGGGGTACATGGCTTGAGTGACACCCGTACTGGGGCAACTTGAGGTTTTCTCATGTGCTGGGGTCCCTTAGACCATAGACTTTCTGGTACTACATCCAGTACCTCCTTGGGTAGGCCTCATCGATTGTTTAATGTTCTTGTAGGGCTGCCAGCATGACTCTTCTCGGGTCAGGGATGAAGAAAGTGTCACTGTCCCATCTTCCTGGAACACTGTGGCTGCCTTCAGCTTCTTCAGTAGGTTCGCTCCCAGCAGGTTGAGTGGCAGGTCCTTTACACCACAAACTGGGACAGGATAGAGTGTCCTGGCTGAGTGCACACGCTCAGTGGCTTTGTAAGCTGAGAATGTCTGACTTGACCATCAATGCCCATGTGAGACACAGAGGATTCTGATAGGCAGGTGGGATCAGCGAGTTCCACAGGTGTCATCACACTTCCGGCTGCACCACTTTGGATCTGACAACGCCATCCACTTTAAGGGTAATTTGAGGTATTGGTCCTGCAGATGAAGTTTTACATGTCAGGAGCGTAGTGTCTTGCGAACCTGGCTTGCTTGCCCCTATCCTTTGGATGGGGTACTTCACTGCTTTCTGCACTTCTTCCTTGACCTGTTTCTCTGGACCAACTCTTGGGTTGCATGGGTCCAGTCTCTTCGGGGGCGTGGGTGCTTTGCACTGGTTCTGGTAATGGACAAACTTGCCACAGATGTAACACTTGACACTTCTTCTGTCTTTGTAGGGTGGTTGCGCTTCCAGGTTAGTAGTCACCATGAGAGGGGCCGTCCTCTGCAATCCTGGTTGGGACTCGGTCCCTTTGGCTACTGTGGACAATGGCATGATGGGCACTGTAGTGGCAGCGGGGTCCGGCCTGCTGATTGAAGCTGCGGTGGTAAGATGGGGCCTGCAGGTGCATTCATGGCGAGGCCCGGGGGTGCCATGAGACCGGCGGCTGAATCCAACCCAAGGTCTTGGGGCATTAAAGGGGCTGTGGCTGCATCTGCCATCACTTCTTCCCCCTGCTCCAACATAGCTTCTCCCCTTTGCTAACCTTATTGAGGTCGGTGTCTCCTCTCTGGAGTCTGCAGCGGTTCTTCTGGTGTGTTGATCGGCACTTTGCAGCATCTTCACCTCTGGCTTCCCTTCTGGCGATCTCAGCAGCACGGCACCCTTTTCCTTCTTTGCGCTCTTTTGTGGTGCTATAATGGTGGCAATTTTGGTGACAATCGGCAATAAACAGTCTCCTAGGCGCACATAAAACATTTTTGCTGGGTCAGTCCATTGCTATTGACCTGTTCTCAGGCCTAGTCACTATCAGTGGTTTCCTAATTGGCTGTCTCAGTCCATGCACAAAGGCCTGTGTATCTGGTCATGACTCATGAATGGTGAAGCCCAAGTCTTGGAATACTTGCATTATTCTGCCATGAAACTTCTTTACAGTCTCTGTCTTATCTTGGCTCATGTCATGTAAGCTGAGGGCCTGTCCGGCCAGCCTGCCTTTGGCCCACTCTCTGAGTTGTTCAATTAGCTGTGGCCCTGACTCCCAAGCGTGTATGTCTGATTCTGCTGGAAGTTTGAATTGTTCCTTCATGATTGGCCAGAGTGCATCACCTGCTTCTATTTTCATTCATGGCCCAGAGATCATTCCAGCTGGCTGCATATGTTTGCTGCTTCTGCTACTTTCTTCGGTAAAATGGCATGGGATGCATCCCTGGGTCTGGAAGATTGTCACCTGACTTGGGGTGGAGTGCACATAGTGTAATGGTGGTGCCTCTATCTGCCCCTGCATTCTTGGTGCCTGTGGGTTTCTTTTCTAGTACTGGACAGCATGTATGATGTTCCCTCTTCATCTTCATCAGAGGAATAGTTGTGATAGCTTGTACTGGGGTCGTACACTGACTGATATTGGACTTAGAAGTTGCTTTTTTTATGTGAGGATGTCTCCCCCCTTGCTGAAGCTGTGATGGATTAGGCTTATAGTTCTATGTTGGTGTGAATGTAGGCAGCTCTGACCGGTGCTGAAGTTGTACATTATCAATACATGGTGATATCACAGTTCATGTAAAACCTTAAGGGTTACAATATTATTGACTGTGAAATCAGGTAACGGAGGATCTGTCAGTGAGCTCGTTCTGATATCATTCCTCCCCCCTCTGCACCCAGGGCTGAGCTGTCTGCTACCTGATGTGTCTGGGGGCTGCCCACTGTAGGGGGGGGCTTTCACCTTCTTTCCCAATTATCACAACTGGCAATGGCTGGACTGTGCCAGGGGCATAGAAGGGGAACCTTGTGCTGTAAGCACCATATTGTTTGAATTGGGCGTTGGCCCAGCTGGCAACCAAGAGGAAAAAAAGAGGAAGAAGAAGGAGGAGGGGTTGAGGAGTGAGACAAAGGAATAGTAGGAGGGGAGAGAGAATGTGGAGAGAGAGGGAGGAGGAGAGAGGAGAGAGAAGGAGAGGGGTGTGGAGAAAGAGGGAGGAGAGATGGGTGTGGAGAAAGAAAAGAAGGAGGAAAAAGGTGTGGTGGGGGAGTGGAGAAGGAGGGAGGAGAAGATGGAGGGTATGGAGGAGAGAGATAGAGAGGGGAAGAGAGAGAAGAGAAAAAAATGTGGAGGAAGAGGAGAGGAAAGGAGAGAGAGAATGCGGAGAGAAAAGACTGACAGAGAAAAAAAAAAGAGGATAGATGAGAACAACAAGAATAATAGAGAGGAGCAAATATGCCTTCTCCCTGTAGGGAGAGACGGGGCGCGCCACATACTGTGCAAAAATAACTACCTATACCATGGATTCTGCTAAAAGCAGACCGCGCAGATTCTCCCGTCTCATACCCACAAAAATCACTTCCTGGTTTGCTCACATAACTTTCTGTACCACCTAAACGATGTAAGCTCTGCTGCTACTTCATACCATGTATTGGCATTCAGCAATCTAACATCAGCTAACTTCCCTTATTTTCCCTTCTACGTCATGCCATTCCGCAGCTTGAAATCTGCCATTCTAATGAATTTCACGTACTTTATACCTTCCAAAAATCTTCACATACTTAACACCTTCGTGTTCTGCCACTATCTAGGGGCTGTTTTCTCATTAGGAAGTAAAAAGACTTTCCTGTTGCTCGGCCACTTTATTCCCCATGGCAAAAGCAAAAAAATGAAAAACACACAAAAATGAAAAAAAAACGGTACTAAAAAAAAAACTTCTAAAAATGAGTATATAAAACTCTAAGAAAAACCCAAAACGATAAGAAAAACCGTCAAAAACTTAGTTCACAACCAAAAAATTTTGATACAAAAGGAAAGAAAAACTTTTTTCAAAAATAAATAAATAAATAAAAAAATAAAAAGGTAAAAAGATTGAAGATTGAGGAAAACTTAATTAAAAAACTTTAAAATGCCGCAAAAAGAAAAAGACCCTTTAAAAGAGTAAAAAAAAAATTAAAAATTAAAACGGCTTTTCTCTTCTCCTTTTTTTTTTTTTTTATAGAATCTCTGCGTTCAAATGCAGTCAGAGACACACTTCCTCTTTTTATTCCGTATGCTATTGCAATAATATCAAATGTCACTAAAATCACATATCTGAAAACATGTGTCACATCAAAAATGATAGATACAATTTAACTTAACTTCTTCACAAAAAGCTACACATAGCCAGCATTGCAGCTGAAAACAGCCAGAAAAAAAACCAGATGTGACAGTGTGATTTACAATGCATCTCTGCTTCAGCTGAAAAAAGAGGAAGTTCATGAGAGAAGGAAAAAAAAACCAAAACTTTCTTTTCACTATTTCATGCTTCTTAAAGAAGCAACACTTGACAGACAGAAACAGATAGACAATCCGAGAGACGCCCTTTTTAATTCTGTAACACGTGCAGGCCGTTCTGGGAACAGACAACTGTCAATCGCACTGGCACGCATATGCCGGGTTCTACCACCCTCCGCTCCGGTCGTCCTGACTGGCCGCCGGCTACGGGAATCTGCAGTAGCCCTCTAAGTTATCACTACCCGTGCCTGGAACATGGGACTGCCTGTCCCGAGACGTCCTGTCTCTCCTATTGCACGGGAATCTGTGATAGCTTATTCAGCGATTTGACCTCCTGCTGTCCGTTACCCAGCCACCATAAACAAAAGTTACTTTTTCCTTCTTCTCTCGGATTTTACACAAACACATAACATATACACGGCACACAGCAGACACCTCCCAGGGTGGATTCGTGGCTACGGATTTTTTACACTACCTGGGAATTTGTGACCAGACCACACCTGACCGGCAAGAGGTATAGACAAGGACTGGGCACAGGGGACTTTCAGGTAAGATGATAACATTTTCTTACCTTACTTATGGAGCTGCGCAGTCTCCTGCCCCTGTGCCAAGGCCACGGCTACAACCTCCATCTTTCCGGTCAGTAGTGGGTCCCCGTGTGCGTTTCATCCATGCCTCGCTGTTGGGGGCGCCATTCTGTTATGGAAATATTAGGGTTGGATAAATGTATCCCTCTGTGTGTGCTGCGGCCACTCCCAATTAGACTGAGTATTTTGAGCGCTCATCAAGAATGGACTGTACACAACTGTGACAGAACAACATTCCATCAATACTGAAACTTTATTGTACATACATAGTTTTATATTTTCACATAGAAAGGAGTGGTTAGGGGTGGTTAGTTAATTACCATATTGTCTAGCTCCTCTGTCATTGGTTATCTAAACATATATGGAATATTGTGATTAATGCTCATATGACTGCTGATTAAGCTGATTAAGCAACTAGAATTGAGCTCTCTGCATGTAGGACAGAGTTGAGACATGTGACACTGTTGGTCTGCCGTTTCAGCAAGATTCAGCTATATTCTAGGCATTATTTCAGACATCTGACCCGAGTTCCTGTTTTTAAGATGGAAAAACCCCATACAGTCTGTCTGGCTTATATCAGTTTGTCAGCCATTTTAAACCATTGATTATAATGTATATATTAGCTGTGAGTATATGAGTATTTATGATTATAGAGGAGTATACATGCAAGTGAGATCTACATGATATATATATTTCTATCACACCATCTTTGCTGCAGCACCATCGCCCCCAGAGGACCCTTTTTAAGCAGCGTCGGTCACTGACAGAGAATCACAGGTGGTGTCACAAACTTTTATTATTTTCACATCCCCTTTAAAGACTGTACCTAGTTACTTGGGCACCCAGGGCCACAGACCGGGTCGCCGCCACCGTGACCTCCCCTTTAACAACGACCGGACCTGGTACCGAGTACTCCTAAGCCCTGGCGGGAGACTCAACTACTTAGGTTTTATTTTTTGTTTCATTTTGATGAATTCTTTCTATATATTTTTTAGGTATATTGTTTTGATATAGTTTATTATTCTTTTGATATATGTATGATCGATTGTTTATTATTATGACACATAGATGTATTTTATGCACTAATTGTATCTGTGGCTGTAATAGTTAGAAATCTATGTTTTCCCAAATATTAGGAGCACATGCCATCTTGTGGTTTATTCTGAGAATACACATATCCTTTGCCTTTTGTACACATTATACTGCTGTTATACACTGAGGTTCTCCTCAATGTGGCTCGCTGGGGTGGTACACATGTGCGCAGTGTGCCTGGACAGCCTCTGTTGCCTGTGTCTTTTGCTGCCTTGATGTCACGGTTATTTGACTGTGATGTCAGGTGACGTGGGGGCTGGGGACTGCTGTCTTCCTGGGCCTCCTGTGTGTGCATCTGTCGTCCCACACTCCAGCCACCCCTCATTGGCGGAAACTCTATATCACAGTCTTCTCTCTTTGGCAGAGATAATATATTTAATCTGGCCTCTCCTAGATGACTCCACCTCCTGTCGAAGGTACGCCAAAACACGCGTCGGGGTGGACACATACTGTGGATACTGTTGTTCACATACAATCAGGTATATGCATCTCTGATGTCTTGCATCATATTCCTGTTGTCTGTCATTCTTTACTAGGACTCTCAATATGGTATAGTACCCTACATGGATCCCTGATTGTCGGACTAGAAAGACAATGTTATTATTATTATTTATTATTATAGCGCCATTTATTCCATGACGCTTTACTGCACTTTAATATGCTATACAGCACTATTCTAATGATCTAATGATCCATACAGCTACAGTTGTGCAAAAAAAGTTTGCCCCCTTTCTGATTTCCTATTCTTTTGCATGTTTGTCACACTTAAATGGTTCTGATTACCAAACATATTTAAAAGTTTGACAAAGATAACACAAAATGCAGTTTTTAAATGAAGGTGTTAGGGGTTGAGTTCCCACCTCTGCACAGGGGGAATCTCGGGCCATCTCCGCTGCGGTCTCCCATTCTTCTCCTGCCGCAGTAGAGCCTGCTCAGCGGAGACATCAGTCCCAGCGTCTCGCTCAGTCTGACTCTGTACAAAGGGTTATTGCTGCTTTTCCAGCTTCTGCCATTGAAGTCAGTGCTGGGCACTGGCGAGCAGACGCTTCTGGGACTAAGTCCTGCTTTTCTCGTTCTGAGCATGCCCAGAGTAAGATCTCTCAGTGGAGATCGAGGGTCACATGGTCAGATACTGCAGCTAAATCCATTGGTCCTCCAGGAAGGTCCTGTACTTGCTGCAGCTATTTAAGGCTCT
Source organism: Ranitomeya variabilis (assembly GCF_051348905.1). Taxonomy (NCBI): domain Eukaryota; kingdom Metazoa; phylum Chordata; class Amphibia; order Anura; family Dendrobatidae; genus Ranitomeya; species Ranitomeya variabilis. The sequence goes on from NC_135233.1 coordinate 653,006,368, forward strand.
CATGACCGCACGGCCATGCGCTAGTATTGAATCTGTTACGTGCATGCGCCAGTGTGGTCATTTATGTGTGTTCAGGGACTCGGCTGAAATAAGCCCCTAGAATGCCGGCACCTCCGGTGAGGAGATTGTGTTTGCATGACCACTGACTGCTCTCTGATGGGCAGTTAACCTGTGCTCCTGTGAAGTCTAACAGGGCGCAGAGCTTTCCTTTCTTGGCTACTCTGTGAGGTAACAGAGCTAGTCTATACCGCCAAATAGTGCCACCATTTACTAACAGCAGGTTCCCCTGCACGGTGGACCCTGGGCTGTGAACGCATCAATAATAATAAACATCTATATTTACTCGGTGCGTTCCGTTAGCCCTAACAGAATACTAGCGCCAGGGTCTGGCTAGTAAATGACATACAGCAGTCTTTGCGGTACATCCAGCTGCTGGAGGGTAGGTTGGCAGCTCTTGAGAGCACAACCTCAGCTGTGGATGTTACCACAGTTGCTGTACAGGCTGCTAGCGTAGCTGCAGCAACCTTGTCCATTGCCACCCCTGTTCCGACATTATCTCGCCTCCCGCTGCCAGAAAAATTTTCTGGAGATAGCAAATCTTCTAGGGGTTTCATGAGTCAGTGCTCTATATACCTCGAGCTCCTGGCTGCACGTTTTCCCACAGAGCAGGCAAAGGTGGGATTTATTGTGTCTCTCTTGTCGGACAGGGCGCTGGAATGGGCTACGCCACTGTGGCAGCGTGGCGATCATGTGGTGCAGAGTGCTCCGCTGTTCCTGAGCACTCTGGAACAGGTCTTTTTAGGACCTCGAGTCACCCATGACACGGCGCTCCAACTGCTGGCATTGACTCAGGGTTCGTCCTTGGTCAGCCATTTTGCCGTCCACTTCCGTACCCTAGCATCTGAGCTGGAGTGGTCGGATAAAGCCCTTATCCCCATATTTTGGAGGGGGCTGGCTGACCACGTGAAGGATGCTCTGGCCACTAGGGAGATTCCCGCCACACTGGAGGAGTTAATAGCTGTCTCCACTCGTATTGACCTCCGTTTTAACGAGCGGAGGTTAGAGCGAGCCCAGTGTAGGCAGAGGTTTCGGCTGGCTCCCACCTTCGCCAAACTTCTGGAATATCTGGTCCTGGTCCCTGAGTCACATGAGGCCATGGAAGTGTCAAGAGCGGGGTCTAAGTCCTGGACCGCTTGTGCACACAAGGTCTGTCATGTTTGCCAGCAGTCAGGACATCTTGCCACCTGATGTTCCCAGCGGTCGAGGAAACGTCAGCGTCTAGTGGTAGTAGGTGGAGGTACACTAGACACGGCGACATTTGCCTCCAAATTGTCCTTTAAGGGGACAATTACTATAGGCTCATCCACCCACTCGGTGGAGCTCTGCGTGGATTCTGGGGCGGAGGGCAATTTTATGTCTTCTGCCTTCACCCAACGTCACGCTATAACCCTGGTAATGTTAGCTCAGCCAGTGATGGTACGAGTGGTGAATGGGTCAACACTGCCCTCACAGATAACACACCAGACCATCCCTTTTACTCTGTCCATGTCGCCATCCCATCAGGAGATTATATCTCTGCTCGTCATTCCTGAGGGAATTGAGGTCCTGTTGGGGATACCTTGGCTACGGTACCACTCTCCTCATATCGAGTGGTCCTCAGGCAGAATTCTGGGATGGGGTGAATCTTGTGGGGGTAGGTGTCAGAGGGAATGCGTTCAGGTTGCTACTACTGAGGTACCCGCAGATCTATCCTCTCTCCCCAAGCAATATTGGCCCTATGCGGACGTGTTCTCCAAAAAGGCGGCGGAGACCCTTCCGCCCCACCGCCCATATGACTGTCATATTGATCTCTTGCCTGGTGATGAGCCTCCCCGGGGTTGAGTCTATCCATTATCTCTCCCGGAGATGGAGGCAATGTCTCAGTACATTCAAGAGAATCTGGCAAGAGGGTTCATCAGGAAGTCAGTGTCACCTGCAGGGGCTGGGTTCTACTTCGTACAGAAGAAGAACGGGGAACTACATCCATGCATAGATTACAGGGGTCTTAACGCCATCACCATTAAGAATAAGTATCCTCTGCCCCTGATATCGGAGCTCTTTGATAGGCTTCGGGGAGCAAGGGTATTCACAAAATTAGATCTGCAGGGTGCTTACAACCTGATTCGCATCCGTGAGGGGGACGAATGGAAGACGGCTTTTAACACCAGGGATGGGCATTATGAATATCTGGTGATGCCCTTCGGGCTCTGTAAAGCCCCAGCCATTTTCCAAGACTTTGTTAACGATATCTTCTGGGATATGCTCTCCACTTCGGTCATTGTCTATCTGGATGATATTCTCATCACTCTCCAGATATTGACTCCCACCAGAGAGATGTTGGCAGAGTCTTTGACCTCTTACGGGCAAATTCCCTCTATGCAAAGTTGGAGAAGTGTATGTTTGAGCAGGAGTCTTTACCTTTCCTGGGCTATATCATCTCCGCCCAGGGATTGGCTATGGATCCTGCCAAACTACAGGCTGTGATGGACTGGCAAGAACCCCATTCTCTTAAAGCGGTGCATCGCTTTATGGGGTTCATTAATTACTATCACCAGTTCATTCCCCACTTCTCCACTTTGGTAGCTCCCTTGGTAGCCCTCACCAAGAAGGGAGCAAATCCCAAATTGTGGTCTGAAGAGGTCTCCAAGGCCTTCTCTTCTACTAAGTCGCATTTTGCTAGCGCTCCCATCCTACATCGCCTCGATGTAGATAAGCCATTTTTCATGGAGGTGGATGCCTCATTCGTTGGTGCTGGAGCAGTCCTTTTCCAAAAGGATGCTCAAGGTCGGAAGCATCCTTGCTTCTTCTTCTCCAAGACCTTCACACCAGCGGAGAGGAATTACTCCATCGGGGACAGGGAGTTGCTAGCCATGAAGTTGGCTTTCTCTGAGTGGAGACATCTCTTGGAGGGGGCTCGCTTTCCCTTTCAAGTATTCACAGACCACAAGAATTTGGTTTACAGACCGCCCAGTGGCTAAATTCTCGCCAGGCCAAATGGTCCTTGCTCTTCTCTCCGTTTCATTTCACCCTCCATTTTCTTTCCGGGGAGAAGAACATTCGTGCCGACGCTCTCTCTCGCTCCGTGGTATCATCTGAGGAGGAGGAAGAGGAGCCTCGGCTTATTGTCCCTTCCGAGAGCCTGAGAACTGTGGCCCCAGTTTCGCTAGAGTCTGTGCCTCCGGGCAAGACTTTTGTACCATCCAATTTGCATCCGGAGGTTCTCTCTTGGGCTCACTCGTCTAGGGTGGGTGGACATTTTGGGACCAAAAGGACATCTGAGTTACTGGCGAGGACATATTGGTGGCCTAATATGGTCCGTGACGTTGCAGATTATGTTCGGGCATGTGACATGTCCAAGAACAAGTCTCCTCGTCAATGGCCAGCTGGGTTGCTTTATTCTCTGCCGGTGGCAGATAGGCCCTGGGAGATGGTCGGGATGGATTTTGTGGTGGACTTACCCAAGTCTTGTAGCTGCACCATTATTTGGGTGATCACCGACCATTTTTCCAAAATGGTGCACTTGGTGCCACTTCCACGGCTACCTTCTGCACGGGCTCTGGCGGCGTTGTTTATCAAACACATATTTTGTCTACACGGTATGCCGGACAAAATTGTCAGTGACCGGGGTCCCTAGTTTGCGTCTCGATTCTGGAAAGAGCTTTGTCGTCTACTCAGCATTGAGTTGAATCTCTCCTCAGCATATCATCCCGAGACGAATGGGTTGGTAGAGAGGGCCAACCAGACCCTGGTCACATATCTGCGACATTTTGTCTCTGCCAGGCAGGATGACTGGGCATCCCTGCTACCGTGGGCGGAGTTTGCGCTTAACAACGCTGTAGCCGACTCCACCGATCAAACTCCTTTCCTACTTAATTATGGCCAGCATCCGCGGGTTCCTGTGCCTATGCCCGTGTCTTCTGCTGACTCCAGGGTGGCAGACTGGGCAGTGGAGGCACAAGACATTTGGGACTACACTCAGGATGCCATCCGGGCCTCTAAGAAGAGAATGAGGTCCTCCGCCGATGCACATCGGCGCCCTGCTCCGACCTTTGCTCCTGGCGACTTAGTGTGGCTCTCTGCCCGTAACATCAGGCTGCGTGTTGAGTCCACTAAGTTTTCACCTCGCTACTTGGGTCCCTTCAAGGTCCTCGAACAGGTTAACCCTGTGGTCTACCATCTGGCCCTTCCTCCACGCCTAGGTATCACCGACACCTTTCATGTGTCCCTCCTTAAGCCCGTATACATGTCCCGGTTTTCTGAGTCATCTGCCGGGACATCGATTTCGTCTACGGACGATTACGAGGTGAATGCTATTTTGGGGTGCAAGGTGGTACGTGGCAAAAAATTTTATTTGGTGGACTGGAAGGGTTATGGTCCTGAGAGCCTGCTGAGCGCATTCAGGCTCCGCAGCTCATTGCTGCCTTAGAGCGTAGCGAGGCCCAAGGAGGGGGGCCAATGTTAGGGGTCGAGTTCCTGCCTCTGCACAGGGATAATCTCGGGCCATCTCCGCTGTGGTCTCCCATTCTTCTCCTGCCGCAGTGGAGCCTGCTCAGCAGAGATGTCAGTGCCAGCGTCTCGCTCAGTCTGACTCTGTACAAAGGGTTATTGCTGCTTTTCCAGCTTCTGCCATTGAAGTCAGTGCTGGGCACTGGCGAGCAGACGCTTCTGGGTCTAAGTCCTGCTTTTCTCGTTCTGAGCATGCCCAGTGTAAGATCTCTCAGTGGAGATTGAGGGTCACATGTTCAGATACTGCAGCTAAATCCATTGGTCCTCCAGGAAGGTCCTGAATGTGCTCAGGCTCTGTAGCAGCCTTTCATTGGTCCTTCTAGGAAGGTCCTGTACTTGCTGCAGCTATTTAAGGCTCTCATGCGCTAATATTGAATCTGTTACGTGCATGCGCCAGTGTGGTCATTTATGTGTGTTCAGGGACTCGGCTGAAATAAGCCCCTAGAATACCGGCTCCTCCGTGAGGAGATTGTATGTTTGCATGACCACTGACTGCTCTCTGATGGGCAGTTAAGCTGTGCTCCTGTGAAGTCTAACAGGGCGCAGAGCTTTCCATTCTTGGCTACACTGTGAGGAAACATAGCTAGTCTATACCGCCAAATAGTGCCACCATTTACTAGCAACAGGTTCCCCTGCATGGTGGACCCCGGGCTGCGAACGCATCAATAATAATAAACATCTATATTTACTCTGTGCGTTCCGCTAGCCCTAACAGAAGGTCTTTATTATTAAGGGAATAATAAATCCAAACCTACAGTGCCCTTTGTGAAAAATTGATTGCCCCTAAACCTAATAATTGGTTGGGCCAACCTTACAAGCAACAACTGCAATCAAGCATTTGTGATAACTGGTAATGAGTCTTTTACAACATTCTGGAGGAATTTTGTCCCACTTATCTTTGCAGAATTGTTGTAATTCAGCCACATTGTAGGGTTTCCAAGCATGAACCACCTTTTTAAGGTCATGCCACAGCATCTCGATTAAAGTCACGACTTTGGCTAGGCCACTCCAAATTCTTAATTTTGTTTTTTCTTAAGACATTCAGGGGTAAACTTGTCGTAGTGTTTTGGATCATTGTCCCGCTGCAGAACTCAAGTGCGCTTCAGCTGCAGACCACGAACAGATAGTTGGACATTCTCTGTCAGGATTTTTTGGTACAACAGAATTCTGGACCGCAGAGTGAAGGCAAAAGGGCCAACAAGTGCTAAGCATCTCTGGGAACTCCTTCAAGATTGTTGGAAGACCATTTCCGGTGACTATCTCTTGAAGCTCATCAAGAGAATGCCAAGAGTGTGCAAAGTAGTCATCAAAGCAAAAGGTGGCTACTTTGAAGAACCTAGAATATAAGACTTCATTTCAGCTGTTTCACACTTTTTTTGTTAAGTATATAATTCCACATGTGTTAATTCATAGTTTTGATGCCTTCAGTGTTCATTTACAATTTTCATAGTCATGAAAATACAGAAAAATCTTTGAATGAGAAGGTGTGTCCAAACTTTTGGTCTGTACTGTACTTTGTATAAAATTACGATGGTTTAAAAATTTTTCAAACCGCTTGGCTTGCTAAAAATACTTCAAAGAAAGAGAAAATTATCGCCTAGCACTTATGGCATGCTTCAAAAAACAGCACATGTCAAATTTGAAAAGATGGAAGCATTTAGCCATGGGATATATAAGAAAGTTTCCTTTATTTAAATATATTCTTTTAAAATTAACATGTATAAATCACTATAGTATTGTCAACAAAAAAATGGGGGTTAAAGCTGCACAGAGAAACACCACCAATTGCTACACAGGTAAGTAGATAGCATGTGATAATAAATTTAAAGGATATATATTCCTTGAAAGTGAATGAAATAATAAATTTGTAAATAGTTTTCACCAATTATTGCACATATTCCCTACTTATTTTATGGTGCTGTTGCACCAGTGTACACTTTCCCCGCAGACGAAGCCACAGGCGAAACGCGCGTCCGGGTCGGGTCACCGCCATTACGCACAGGTACTTGCTCTCACACATTCACCTCCTTATGTTTCAGCAAATTAAGGCTACTGTTAAACCTTTCCTGAGGCATTAAAGCCCTTACTCTGCTTTTTATCGTGCTAAAACCATTATGGTTATATGTATGAAGGCATAAACTTTCTGGCACACTGGTGCAACAGCACCATAAAATAAGTAGGGAATATGTGCAATAATTGGTGAAAACTATTTACATATTTATTATTTCATTCACTTTCAAGGAATATATATCCTTTAAATTTATTATCACATGCTATCTACTTACCTGTGTAGCAATTGGTGGTGTTTCTCTGTGCAGCTTTAACCCCCATTTTTTTGTTGACAATACTATAGTGATTTATACATGTTTAATGTATATGACGTCACGGGAGGCAGGACACGCGCGCATTTTAAAATTACGTCACGGCTTGTGATTGGTCGCGTCGCCCATGTGACCGCGACGCGACCAATCACAAGCCGGAACGTAATTTTAAAATCCTGAATGCCTAGAATTAAGCTTCCAGGACCTCAAAATTACGTCACGGCTTGCTGTGATTGGTCGCGTCGCGGCCACATGGGCGGCACGCGACCAATCAGAAGCCGTGACGTCGCGGGAGGCAGGAAACGCGCGCATTTTAAGCAAACAACGCTGCTGGTTCCCTCGGTGAGGTCCAGGCTGCATCGGAGAGGTGAGTATAGCAATATTTTTTATTTTAATTCTTTATTTTACACATTAATGTTGTATTTTACACATTAATGTTGTTTCGATACCGATACCCGATACCACAAAAGTATCGGATCTCGGTATCGGAATTCCGATACCCGCAAGTATCGGCCGATACCCGATACTTGCGGTATCGGAATGCTCAACACTACTTATGATGTGTAAAACCATTTAATAGTTAATTAACCCTTAAAGGAGTTTCCCACAAATGTGATAAAGATGTTGCCTGTGACATAATGTATCTCAACTATCAGAGGAGCTGCCATCACACGCATACATAAACTCTGTCAGCCAAGGAGCAGCACTGTGAACATGAGATGGAAAATAAATGTTCACTGACTTTTCACTGCTGAGCACTAAAGCTGGAGGATCCCTCCCCTCCTCTGATATGCTGAGTTAGTGGAAAGATTTGTCACGTCTCCTGTCAACAGTGCTGCTCCTTGGCTGAGAAAAGTGATTCTGATCACAGCGCCTCTCACAGTTGAAATATGTCTCAAGCTCTGTTTCATCAGTGTGCAGCTGTCCCCACACATGACTAGGATGGTTGCAGTTATAATTATGTCACAAGTGCCATCATCACAGTATACCATTCTCAGAGAACCACTTTTGTGTAGTAAGGTAATTTGCATTGGCCGATAATCAGATAATGCTCATTCCCAATCTAAACATGTTACTGACATATGAGCAAAACCATTGCTCATTGGTTTACTTGATTATTAATGCCAGCATTAAAATCATTATTGCTGACAACATTCAAGATGAATTTTCGCACCCATTCAGTGTGTGTTGGCCTTTGAGAACGAGACATTAAATTAGTGCCAGTTCACTTGTATATTGTATATTCAATTGGCTCATGTAAATGAGCCATAAGTTACATTACATTATATTAAAGGGAAACATTGCGTCAAGGTGGGAATAGGGACAGCAAACACAGTAGGAAATCAGAGCAATCGGAGTCAGCTACAGCAGCTCTAGGCAAAAACTATACCTGACATCGCCTGCAGGAAGCAGCGACAATAAATAGCCAACCTGAGCCCAGACTGAGGCTGGAAAAGGTTAACTCTTGACATGACCAGACCGGTAAAAAGGGGCAGGACTCAAAACCCGGTCTGGATCGTGACAGTTGCTCAAAGCTTTCTCATCTAACTCACCTTTAACTCCAAAAGAAGGCTTTCAATCTTAAGCACTTATTCATATTCTTTTTTTTGTTTCAATAATTTTATTTGAAAAATTTCACAATAATCTCCCAACGTGGGAGTGTTGAAAATACAACAATTACATAAGTATCAACACTAGCATTGTATTGTATGGGGGAAGTATTAATGTTGATTAATTAAAGACAAGACAAAAACAAGACAGAAACAAGAGGGGATGAGCTCAATACCAAAGACATTATAAAACCACTCTACAATTTTACAATAAATTTCTCACATATCAGCAAATATCAATCGGTCGACAACATTGTCCAGCTCAGAAATCCCACTCCACCGATGAGAAAAAAGGAAAGCAACATCTCAGGGAGACAAGGTGAGAGCCATCTTCATTTGACCATCCGGGTGTAGTTCCAGCCATGGCGACCAGGTTTGGAAAAAGGAGTTCCAGCTATCGGTTCTCGTCGCCTGGATGCGTTCATATATCATGATAGTGTTCATTCTATCTTTGACAAGAGATATTGAAAGTGAAGGAGACTTCCATTTTGACGCAATGTGTATTTTGGCCGCCATTCCCAATAAGACCACCATTCTGTGTAATTTTTTAGATAATCCCTGTGGTTTTAATCCCAGGAGGAGGGTCAGTGGATTCATTGGTATCTCTTTTCCAAGCATCCTATCCATTAGGAGCTTTACCTCCTGCCACAGACCAGACACCACCGGACAGGACCACCATATATGACCCATATCCCCTGGTGCGTCACAAACCTCTAAAGCATTTGTCAGAAACCTGTGGGTATATGGAATGAAGCCTCGTAGGGACTAGGTATGTTCTATGTAACACTTTAAGGGAAGACTCAACTAGAGACACCTGGTGGGAGCCTCTTGATAAGGTATCACAACAGCTCTGCCATTCCTTCAGCGAGATGTCAAACCCCAAGTCCTCCTCCCACTGTCGCATAAACCTAAACTTTTTCTCCTCTTGTACATTAGTAAAGGAAGAATATAAATAAGAGATAGTCCCCCCACCCAGTGGATCATCTATACATTTTTGTTCAAAACCAGTGATTCGAAAAGGCGTTCCACCCGGTACACTCTTTCTGACAATATCAAAGATTTGATTAATACGGAATATTTCTCGTACTGGCGGGTCATATTTTTGGATAAACTCTTGTTTAGACAGGACTATGTTAAACGGGGAACAAAGATGTTTTATTGAGGTTATTCCTCTGAGTATCCACCAGGAAAAGGGTTGTGGTTCAAGACCCGGAGGGAAGACCGGATATTCTTAAAGGGAACCTGTCAACCCCAAAATCGAAGATGAGCTAAGCCCACCAGCATCAGGAGCTTATCTTCAGCATTCTGTAATGCTGTAGATAAGCCCCCAATGTATCCTGAAAGATGAGAAAAAGAGGTTAGATTATACTCACCTGGGGGGGCTGGTCCGATCCGATGGGCGTCTCGGTCCAGTCTGGGGCCTCCTATCTTCATAGGATGACGTCCTCTTCTTGTCTTCACGCTGCGGCTCCGGCACAGGTGTACTTTGTCTGCGCTGTTGAGGGCAGAGCAAAGTACTGTAGTGCGCAGGTGCCTGGCATCTCTTACCTTTCCCGGCGCCTGTGCACTGCAGTACTTTGCTCTGCCCTCAACAGGGCAGAAAAGGTACACCTGCGCCTGAGCCACAGCATGAATACAAGAAGAGGACGTCATCTTAAGAAGATGGGAGGCGCTGGACCGGACTGCGACGCCGATCGGACCGGACCGCAGCGGGACCGCCCCGGGTGAGTATCATCTAACCTCTTTTTCTCATCTTTTAGAATACATCGGGGGCTTATCTACAGCATTACAGAATGCTGTAGATAAGACCCTGATGCCGGTGGGCTTAGCTCATCTTCGATTTTGGGGGTGACAGGTTCCCTTTAAGATCATTCTGTAGAGAATTCTCACTTCAAATGTACTTGTCTCTAACCAAGAATAACTTAACGACATAATGTACTTTATTACTTTAAAACTAGGAATTTATTACTTTAAAACCAGAAATTGAAGCTCAAGGTAGCTAATTTGCATATTCCCACTGTATTCCAGGAAGAGTGAAAATTCGCCAAGAATCTGAAGATCTTTGGATGTAGTTGGATTGAGCTGCTTGAATAAAATCATTACAACATTTCAACAACATTTCATTTTGTTCAACATGGCCAAGGAGATTACCCATATGGTGTGCTGCAATGTATGCTATATGTTTACATACTTTACATGCCAGAAATACAAGCTTTTGATTCTGTTAGAGGGAAGCTGCAAAGTCTTTAGGAGAGGATTGCTACACTGAAGCTCATCAAAGATCAAGATTTCCTTGACTGAGCAGAAGAATCTCTTCAGGCTCTCTCTCAGGACAACTACGAAGATGTACATTAAAAAAGTGCTTTGCCCACAAAGAACACTCTACTAATCAACCAGAAGCCTCTTAAAGGGAGAAAAAGTGCCGAGTGAAGAAAAAAAGGGGATTCCCTACTGAGAGGAACAGAAACCGCTATCTGTTGACTGGACTACACCTTACGAGAAGTATGCTCTTTTCCAGATGCCCAAATCAAAGATGCGTCTAATACGGTAATAAGACTCTTTAGTGCTACAAATGACACCCTACGTCTACTAATACACGTAAGCACAAATGACACAGCAAAAAAGGACCTGGAAACTATATGCAGTGACCTTGAAGACCTAGATAGTGATGGAACTGGGAGCACAGGTCGTCTTCTCATCCTTCCTCACAGTGGATGGCAATGGAAAAAGGAGATTGAATAGGATTCTACAGGTGAACCACTGGCTAAGTTGATGGTATCATCAGCAATATTTTGGGTTTCTTGACCATGGAGTGAATTACCTGTATGATGGACTCCTTGCTAGAGATGGGTTGTAGCTCATGAAAACCGGAAGACACATATTTGGTAGGTGCCTTCCTACACTCATCAGCAGAGCTTTAACTAGAACAATATGAGATTGGAAACCTACAGCCAGAAAAAAAGTATGCAGCTAATGAATTCTTATGAGAACCTTACTATTTGAAGTGGAAATAAAGAACAAACACAACAAATTCTAAATGAAAATAGAGCAGCAAGAGAAAAACTACAAACAAAAATGTGTCTATACAAATGCACAGAGCATGGGAAACAAACAAGGAGAATTGGTGCTACTAACACATGAAGAGAGATATGATGTCATCACTGAAACATGGTGAATGATACAAATAATTGAAATACAAACCTTGAAGGCTACTAGTGATGAGCGAGCACTAAAATGCTCAGTTGCTCGTTGCTCGGGTCGAGCAGATTGGTATACTCGGGTACTCAGCCAGAACAACGAGCCCAATGTAAGTCTATGGGAGACCCGAGTATTTTTACTGCGATCCTCCCGGGGGTCCTTTTAAGGTCTAAAAACATCTGAAAATGATGAAAACACTGCTCAAATGACACAGGGACATCATGGGGATCGCCCCTGGAAGCATTCCTGACTCCTAGTTCACAGCTGTAAACATTTTTTTCCCGAGGTTCATGCCATTTTTCCCATTGCAACAAAAAACACACTAAAGCGAAACAAAAATGGATTTTGATGGGAAATATGTTAAGGTACATCCAGGGCCGGTTTTAGGCAAAGTGGGGCCCTAGGCAAAGTTTAAAATGGGTCCCCAAATGCTAACATATTGCACATCACACAGAAGCATTTCGGTTGTATTTACATGTGCTGATCTCAGGCCGCTAAACGAGTGTGATCGACAATACCGAAGTCGTTGGACACTTATTTCCCGGCCTCTTTCCACCAACTGAGAAAGAATCATGGGGACAGAACGATCACTAGTAGATCACTAACAGATCACCATACAGTATCATGTTAGCAGCACATCTACAGTTTACACTGGCCATGTCCTGCTGAGAACAATGATTTTTATTCCGGCATAAACAATCCAATCACCCAATGAATATGCAGCATTTTGCTTGTTTAGTATAATACACCCCATACTCCTCCATATATTATAACGTGCTCCACAGTCCTGTATATTGTAAAATGCACAACCCATAGTCCTCCATATAATATAATGTGGCCCATAGTCCTCCATATAGGATAATACACTCCTCATAGTCCTCCATATATTAAAATATACTCCTCAGTCCTCCATATAGCATAATACACTCCTCACAGTGCTCCATATAGTATAATGCACCATCATAGTCATCCATGTAGTACAATTCACTTCCCATAGTATAATGCACCCCATAGTTCTTCATATAGTATATGTATTCCCCATAGTCCTTGATACAGTATAAATCAGCCCACATATAGTATAATGCAGCCACCACCCCACAGAGTATAATACAGCCACCCCATAGAGTATAATGTAACCCCCCACAGAGTATAATGTAACCTCCCCATAGAATATAATGCAGCCCCCCATATAGTATAATGTAGCCCCCTCATAGAGTATGATGCAATCACACCTCATAGAATATAAATATAATACAGCCCCCCATAGAATATAATGTAGCCCTGAACAGGATATAATAAAGCCCACCTCCCCATATAATGTAGCCCCATCAAAGAGTATGATGCAATCATCCCTCATAAAATCTAATAAAGCCCCCACAGAATATAATGCAGCCCCCCATAGTATATAACACAGCCTCCTCCATAGAATATAATGTACCCCCAAATATATAACACAGCCACATAGTAAATAACGCAGCCTCCCCCATATAATATAATATAACCCCATAGTATATAGCATAGCCCACATAGTAGTATATAGCACAGCCATGTAGTATATAGCACAGCCCACACATTAGTATATAGCACAGCCCACACAGTAGTATATAGCACAGCCCACATAGTAGTATATAGAACAGCCCACACAGTAGTATACAGCACTGTCCACACAGGGATTCAAGCTTGAGGAGGATAATTTGCATATTCCAGGTGCCTTCTGGGAAAAGCGAAGAGTCTCCCTCAGCAAGAAGATCGTTGGGTACAGCTGGGACCAGCTGCTTGGAAAGCATCACCAAACCAGGGATTCAAGCTTGAGGAGGATAATTTGCATATTACAGGTGCCTTCTGGGAAAAGCGAAGAGGCTCCCTCAGCAAGAAGACCGTTGGGTACAGCCGGGACCAGCTGCTTAGAAAGCATCACCAAACCAGGGATTCAAGCTTGTGGAGGATAATTTGCATATTCCAGGTGCCTTCTGGGAAAAGCGAAGAGTCTCCCTCAGCAAGAAGACCGTTGGGTACAGCCGGGACCAGCTGCTTGGAAAGCATCACCAAACCAGGGATTCAAGCTTGAGGAGGATAATTTGCATATTCCAGGTGCCTTCTGGGAAAAGCGAAGAGTCTCCCTCAGCAAGAAGACCGTTGGGTACAGCCGGGACCAGCTGCTTGGAAAGCATCACCAAACCAGGGATTCAAGCTTGAGGAGGATAATTTGCATATTCCAGGTGCCTTCCGGGAAAAGCGAAGAGTCTCCCTCAGCAAGAAGATCGTTGGGTACAGCCGGGACCAGCTGCTTGGAAAGCATCACCAAACCAGGGATTCAAGCTTGTGGAGGATAATTTGCATAATCCAGGTGCCTTCTGGGAAAAGCGAAGAGTCTCCCTCAGCAAGAAGATCGTTGGGTACAGCCGGGACCAGCTGCTTGGAAAGCATCACCAAACCAGGGATTCAAGCTTGTGGAGGATAATTTGCATATTCCAGGTGCCTTCTGGGAAAAGCGAAGAGTCTCCCTCAGCAAGAAGACCGTTGGGTACAGCCAGGACCAGCTGCTTGGAAAGCATCACCAAACCAGGGATTCAAGCTTGAGGAGGATAATTTGCATATTCCAGGTGCCTTCTGGGAAAAGCGAAGAGTCTCCCTCAGCAAGAAGACCGTTGGGTACAGCCAGGACCAGCTGCTTGGAAAGCATCACCAAACCAGGGATTCAAGCTTGAGGAGGATAATTTGCATATTCCAGGTGCCTTCTGGGAAAAGCGAAGAGTCTCCCTCAGCAAGAAGACCGTTGGCTACAGCTGGGACCAGCTGCTTGGAAAGCATCACCAAACCAGGGATTCAAGCTTGAGGAGGATAATTTGCATATTCCAGGTGCCTTCTGGGAAAAGCGAAGAGTCTCCCTCAGCAAGAAGACCATTGGGTACAGCCGGGACCAGCTGCTTGGAAAGCATCACCAAACCAGGGATTCAAGCTTGAGGAGGATAATTTGCATAATCCAGGTGCCTTCTGGGAAAAGCGAAGAGTCTCCCTCAGCAAGAAGATCGTTGGGTACAGCCGGGACCAGCTGCTTGGAAAGCATCACCAAACCAGGGATTCAAGCTTGAGGAGGATAATTTGCATATTCCAGGTGCCTTCTGGGAAAAGCGAAGAGTCTCCCTCAGCAAGAAGACCATTGGGTACAGCCGGGACCAGCTGCTTGGAAAGCATCACCAAACCAGGGATTCAAGCTTGTGGAGGATAATTTGCATAATCCAGGTGCCTTCTGGGAAAAGCGAAGAGTCTCCCTCAGCAAGAAGATCGTTGGGTACAGCCGGGACCAGCTGCTTGGAAAGCATCACCAAACCAGGGATTCAAGCTTGAGGAGGATAATTTGCATATTCCAGGTGCCTTCTGGGAAAAGCGAAGAGTCTCCCTCAGCAAGAAGACCGTTGGGTACAGCCGGGACCAGCTGCTTGGAAAGCATCACCAAACCAGGGATTCTAGCTTGAGGAGAATAAATTGCATATTCCAGGTGCCTTCTGGGAAAAGCGAAGAGTCTCCCTCAGCAAGAAGACCGTTGGGTACAGCCGGGACCAGCTGCTTGGAAAGCATCACCAAACCAGGGATTCAAGCTTGAGGAGGATAATTTGCATATTCCAGGTGCCTTCTGGGAAAAGCGAAGAGTCTCCCTCAGCAAGAAGACCATTGGGTACAGCCGGGACCAGCTGCTTGGAAAGCATCACCAAACCAGGAATTCAAGCTTGTGGAGGATAATTTGCATAATCCAGGTGCCTTCTGGGAAAAGCGAAGAGTCTCCCTCAGCAAGAAGATCGTTGGGTACAGCCGGGACCAGCTGCTTGGAAAGCATCACCAAACCAGGGATTCAAGCTTGTGGAGGATAATTTGCATAATCCAGGTGCCTTCTGGGAAAAGCGAAGAGTCTCCCTCAGCAAGAAGATCGTTGGGTACAGCCGGGACCAGCTGCTTGGAAAGCATCACCAAACCAGGGATTCAAGCTTGTGGAGGATAATTTGCATAATCCAGGTGCCTTCTGGGAAAAGCGAAGAGTCTCCCTCAGCAAGAAGATCGTTGGGTACAGCTGGGACCAGCTGCTTGGAAAGCATCACCAAACCAGGGATTCAAGCTTGAGGAGGATAATTTGCATATTCCAGGTGCCTTCTGGGAAAAGCGAAGAGTCTCCCTCAGCAAGAAGACCGTTGGGTACAGCCGGGACCAGCTGCTTGGAAAGCATCACCAAACCAGGGATTCAAGCTTGAGGAGGATAATTTGCATATTCCAGGTGCCTTCTGGGAAAAGCGAAGAGTCTCCCTCAGCAAGAAGACCGTTGGGTACAGCCAGGACCAGCTGCTTGGAAAGCATCACCAAACCAGGGATTCAAGCTTGAGGAGGATAATTTGCATATTCCAGGTGCCTTCTGGGAAAAGCGAAGAGTCTCCCTCAGCAAGAAGACCGTTGGCTACAGCCGGGACCAGCTGCTTGGAAAGCATCACCAAACCAGGGATTCAAGCTTGAGGAGGATAATTTGCATATTCCAGGTGCCTTCTGGGAAAAGCGAAGAGTCTCCCTCAGCAAGAAGACCATTGGGTACAGCCGGGACCAGCTGCTTGGAAAGCATCACCAAACCAGGGATTCAAGCTTGAGGAGGATAATTTGCATATTCCAGGTGCCTTCTGGGAAAAGTGAAGAGTCTCCCTCAGCAAGAAGACCGTTGGGTACAGCCGGGACCAGCTGCTTGGAAAGCATCACCAAACCAGGGATTCAAGCTTGAGGAGGATAATTTGCATATTCCAGGTGCCTTCTGGGAAAAGCGAAGAGGCTCCCTCAGCAAGAAGACCGTTGGGTACAGCCGGGACCAGCTGCTTAGAAAGCATCACCAAACCAGGGATTCAAGCTTGTGGAGGATAATTTGCATATTCCAGGTGCCTTCTGGGAAAAGCGAAGAGTCTCCCTCAGCAAGAAGACCGTTGGGTACAGCCGGGACCAGCTGCTTGGAAAGCATCACCAAACCAGGGATTCAAGCTTGAGGAGGATAATTTGCATATTCCAGGTGCCTTCTGGGAAAAGCGAAGAGTCTCCCTCAGCAAGAAGACCGTTGGGTACAGCCGGGACCAGCTGCTTGGAAAGCATCACCAAACCAGGGATTCAAGCTTGAGGAGGATAATTTGCATATTCCAGGTGCCTTCTGGGAAAAGCGAAGAGGCTCCCTCAGCAAGAAGACCGCTGGGTACAGCCGGGACCAGCTACTTGGAAAGCATCACCAAACCAGGGATTCAAGCTTGAGGAGGATAATTTGCATATTCCAGGTGCCTTCTGGGAAAAGCGAAGAGTCTACCTTAGCAAGAAGACCGTTGGGTACAGCCGGGACCAGCTGCTTGGAAAGCATCACCAAACCAGGGATTCAAGCTTGAGGAGGATAATTTGCATATTCAAGATTCCTTCTGGGAAAAGCGAAGAGTCTCGCTCAGCAAGAAGACCATTGGGTACAGCCGGGACCAGCTGCTTGGAAAGCATCACCAAACCAGGGATTCAAGCTTGAGGAGGATAATTTGCATATTCCAGGTGCCTTCTGGCAAAAGTGAAGAGTCTCCCTCAGCCTTAAGGAGCGCAAATTTTTGCCTGTAGGACATTATTGCAAGAAAGCTTGGCTGAGTAGATTACACAAGAAGGAAAACACACAGCAAGTCAGCAGGATCTAGGAGCAACATGGCAGATGTGACATCCTACATGGTGAGCTGCAGCATGTGCTACACGTTCTCAGATCGACCAGAAGAAGAATCCAATTTCATCTGTCAGAAGTGTAGACTAGTGGCCCTTTTAGAAGAAAAGGTGCGGGGTCTGGAAGAAAGAATAGCAACTTTGAAACTCATCAAAGAGAATGAAGACTTCCTAGACAGAACAGAAGCATCTCTACTGGTCACAGAAGGTGAAAAAAGTGTCAGAGAACCTCCAAAAGCAGATGAGTGGAAGCATGTGACCAAAAGAAGCAAGAAGACCATGGAGAAATCACCAACCACACAACTGAAGAACCGATATCAAATCTTTGTAGAGGATGAAGATGGCACACCTAAGGATGAAGCACTACCAGCAAGCAAAAAAGAAAAGGGTACACAGCAACAAGTGACAGCAAAAAGTACAGCCAAGAAGCAGCGAAGAGCGGTGGTGGTGGGAGACTCACTACTGGGAGGCACAGAAGCAGCCATCTGCAGACCGGACATAACCGCAAGAGAAGTATGCTGCCTTCCTGGTGCGATGATCAAGGATGTGACCGATAGGATACCAAAGCTCTTCAGCTCCAAGGACGTCCACCCATTTCTTCTGATACATGTTGGCACCAATGACACGGCAAGGAAAGACCTACCGACAATCTGCAAGGACTTTGAAGAGTTGGGGAAGAAAGTAAAGGAACTGGATGCACAGGTAGTTTTTTCTTCTATCCTTCCAGTAGACGGGCATGGCACCAGGAGATGGAACAGGATCCTTGATGCGAACAACTGGCTAAGACGATGGTGCAGATAACAACGATTCGGATTCCTGAACCACGGTGTGAATTACTTGTACGATGGACTCCTCGCCGGAGACGGACTACACCTCAACAAACCTGGGAAACACACATTCGCCAGAAGACTCGCTACACTCATCAGGAGGGCGTTAAACTAGAAGAAGAGGGGACGGGAAGAAAAACATTAGACTCGAACAAAGAAGACCCAGGAAAACATACTCAGAAGGGAGGTAAGAACATTTCTAAAACAATCCACAGCGAGGAGATTGGAACAAAACAAAATCCTCTAAACTGCATGCTTGCAAACGCCAGAAGCCTGACAAACAAGATGGAAGAACTAGAAGCAGAAATATCTACAGGTAACTTTGACATAGTGGGAATAACCGAGACATGGTTAGATGAAAGCTATGACTGGGCAGTTAACTTACAGGGTTACAGTCTGTTTAGAAAGGATCGTAAAAATCGAAGAGGAGGGGTTTGTCTCTATGTAAAGTCTTGTCTAAAGTCCACTTTAAGAGAGGATATTAGCGAAGGGAATGAGGATGTCAAGTCCATATGGGTCGAAATTCATGGAGGGAAAAATGGTAACAAAATTCTCATTGGGGTCTGTTACAAACCCCCAAATATAACACAAATCATGGAAAGTCTACTTCTAAAGCAGATAGATGAAGCTGCAACCCATAATGAGGTCCTGGTTATGGGGGACTTTAACTACCCGGATATTAACTGGGAAACAGAAACCTGTGAAACCCATAAAGGCAACAGGTTTCTGCTAATAACCAAGAAAAATTATCTTTCACAATTGGTGCAGAATCCAACCAGAGGAGCAGCACTTTTAGACCTAATACTATCTAATAGACCTGACAGAATAACAAATCTGCAGGTGGTCGGGCATCTAGGAAATAGCGACCACAATATTGTACAGTTTCACCTGTCTTTCACTAGAGGGACTTGTCAAGGAGTCACAAAAACACTGAACTTTAGGAAGGCAAATTTTGACCAGCTTAGAGATGCCCTTAATCTGGTAGACTGGGACAATATTCTCAGAAATAAGAATACAGATAATTAATGGAAAATGTTTAAGAACATCCTAAATAGGCACTGTAAGCGGTTTATACCTTGTGGGAATAAAAGGACTAGAAATAGGAAAAACCCAATGTGGCTAAACAAAGAAGTAAGACAGGCAATTAACAGTAAAAAGAAAGCATTTGCACTACTAAAGCAGGATGGCACCATTGAAGCTCTAAAAAACTATAGGGAGAAAAATACTTTATCTAAAAAACTAATTAAAGCTGCCAAAAAGGAAACAGAGAAGCACATTGCTAAGGAGAGTAAAACTAATCCCAAACTGTTCTTCAACTATATCAATAGTAAAAGAATAAAAACTGAAAATGTAGGCCCCTTAAAAAATAGTGAGGAAAGAATGGTTGTAGATGATGAAGAAAAGGCTAACATATTAAACACCTTCTTCTCCACGGTATTCACGGTGGAAAATGAAATGCTAGGTGAAATCCCAAGAAACAATGAAAACCCTATATTAAGGGTCACCAATCTAACCCAAGAAGAGGTGCGAAACCGGCTAAATAAGATTAAAATAGATAAATCTCCGGGTCCGGATGGCATACACCCACGAGTACTAAGAGAACTAAGTAATGTAATAGATAAACCATTATTTCTTAATTTTAGGGACTCTATAGCGACGGGGTCTGTTCCGCAGGACTGGCGCATAGCAAATGTGGTGCCAATATTCAAAAAGGGCTCTAAAAGTGAACCTGGAAATTATAGGCCAGTAAGTCTAACCTCTACTGTTGGTAAAATATTTGAAGGGTTTCTGAAGGATGTTATTCTGGATTATCTCAATGAGAATAACTGTTTAACTCCATATCAGCATGGGTTTATGAGAAATCGCTCCTGTCAAACCAATCTAATCAGTTATTATTAGTGTTGAGCATTCCGATGCTGCAAGTATCGGGTATCGGCCGATACTTGCTGTATCGGAATTCCGATACCGGGATTCCGATACTCTTGTGGTATCGGGTATCGGGTATCGCAACAACATTAATGTTAAAATGTGTAAAAGAGAGAATTAAAATAAAAAATATCGCTATACTCACCTCTCCGACGCAGCCGGGACTTCAGCGAGGGAACCGGCAGCGTTGTTTGTTTAAAATTCGCGCTATTACTTGGTTACGTGAATTCCCGGCTTGTGATTGGTCAGGTCGGCCACGTTGCCGGGACGCGGACCAATCACAGCAAGCCGTGACGAAATTACGTCACGGCTTGCTGTGATTGGTCCGCGTCCCGGCAATATGGCCGCCCTGACCAATCACAAGCCGTGACGTCACGGGAGGCTGGACACGCGCCCATTTTAAAATGAGCGCGTCCAGCCTCCCGGCTTGTGATTGGTTGACCGCGGCGCAACCAATCACAAGCCGTGACGTCACGGGAGGCTGGACACGCGCCCATTTTAAAATGAGCGCGTCCAGCCTCCCGGCTTGTGATTGGTTGACCGCGGCGCAACCAATCACAAGCCGTGACGTCACGGGAGGCTGGACACGCGCCCATTTTAAAATGAGCGCGTCCAGCCTCCCGGCTTGTGATTGGTTGACCGCGGCGCAACCAATCACAAGCCGTGACGTCACGGGAGGCTGGACACGCGCCCATTTTAAAATGAGCGCGTGTCCAGCCTCCCGTGACGTCACGGCTTGTGATTGGTCAGGGCGGCCATATTGCCGGGACGCGGACCAATCACAGCAAGCCGTGACGTAATTTCGTCACGGCTTGCTGTGATTGGTCCGCGTCCCGGCAACATGGCCGACCTGACCAATCACAAGCCGGGAATTCACGTAACCAAGTAATAGCGCGAATTTTAAACAAACAACGCTGCCGGTTCCCTCGCTGAAGTCCCGGCTGCGTCGGAGAGGTGAGTATAGCGATATTTTTTATTTTAATTCTTTCTTTTACACATTTATATGGTTCCCAGGGCCTGAAGGAGAGTTTCCTCTCCTTCAGACCCTGGGAACCATCAGGAATACCGTCCGATACATGAGTCCCATTGACTTGTATTGGTATCGGGTATCGGTATCGGATTGGATCCGATATTTTGCCGGTATCGGCCGATACTTTCCGATACCGATACTTTCAAGTATCGGACGGTATCGCTCAACACTAGTTATTATGAAGAGGTAAGCTATAGGCTGGACCACGGTGAGTCATTGGACGTGTTATATCTCGATTTTTCCAAAGCGTTTGATACCGTGCCGCAAAAGAGGTTGGTACACAAAATGAGAATGCTTGGTCTGGGGGAAAATGTGTGTAAATGGGTTAGAAACTGGCTTAGTGATAGAAAGCAGAGGGTGGTTATAAATGGTATAGTCTCTAACTGGGTCGCTGTGACCACTGGGGTACCGCATGGGTCGGTATTGGGACTTGTTCTCTTCAACATATTCATTAATGATCTGGTAGAAGGTTTACACAGTAAAATATTGACATTTGCAGATGATACAAAACTATGTAAAGCAGTTAATACAAGAGAAGATAGTATTCTGCTACAGATGGATCTGGATAAGTTGGAAACTTGGGCTGAAAGGTGGCAGATGAGGTTTAACAATGATAAATGTAAGGTTATACACATGGGAAGAAGGAATCAATATCACCATTACACACTGAACGGGAAACCACTGGGTAAATCTGACAGGGAGAAGGACTTGGGGATCCTAGTTAATGATAACCTTACCTGGAGCAGCCAGTGCCAGGCAGCAGCTGCCAAGGCAAACAGGATCATGGGGTGCATTAAAAGAGGTCTGGATACACATGATGAGAGCATTATACTGCCTCTGTACAAATCCCTAGTTAGACCGCACATGGAGTACTGTGTCCAGTTTTGGGCACCGGTGCTCAGGAAGGATATAATGGAACTAGAGAGAGTACAAAGGAGGGCAACAAAATTAATAAAGGGGATGGGAGAACTACAATACCCAGATAGATTAGCGAAATTAGGATTATTTAGTCTAGAAAAAAGACGACTGAGGGGCGATCTAATAACCATGTATAAGTATATAAGGGGACAATACAAATATCTCGCTGAGAATCTGCTTATACCAAGGAAGGTGACGGGCACAAGGGGGCATTCTTTGCGTCTGGAGGAGAGAAGGTTTTTCCACCAACATAGAAGAGGATTCTTTACTGTTAGGGCAGTGAGAATCTGGAATTGCTTGCCTGAGGAGGTGGTGATGGCGAACTCAGTCGAGGGGTTCAAGAGAGGCCTGGATGTCTTCCTGGAGCAGAACAATATTGTATCATACAATTATTAGGTTCTGTAGAAGGACGTAGATCTGGGGATTTATTATGATGGAATATAGGCTGAACTGGATGGACAAATGTCTTTTTTCGGCCTTACTAACTATGTTACTATGTTACTAGTATACAGCACAGCCCACACAGTAGTATACAGCACTGCCCACACAGTAGTATACAGCACTGCCCACACAGTAGTATACAGCACTGCCCACACAGTAGTATACAGCACAGCCCACATAGTAGTATACAGCACTGCCCACACAGTAGTATACAGCACTGCCCACACAGTAGTATACAGCGCAACCCACACAGTAGTATACAGCACAGCCCACACAGTAGTATACAGCACAGCCCACACAGTAGTATACAGCACTGCCCACACAGTAGTATACAGCACAGCCCACACAGTAGTATACAGCACTGCCCACACAGTAGTATACAGCACAACCCATACAGTAGTGTACAGCACAGCCCATATCTCCCCTTCCCACCTCTCCCCTCCCGAGAATGGCCCCACAGTCCAGTAAAAAACAAAAAAAACACAAGCTCCTCACCTCTCCTCGTGCCCGCGCTGCTCCTGTGCCGACGGCTGCCGCCGCACTGCCTGGCACACAGTGAGTGCGCAATGACGTGCACCCGCAGTGTCAGAGGCAGAGTGGGGAATGATGGGAGAGGGAGCGTCAGGTGATGCTCTCTCCTCCATCATTGCTTTAAACTGTACCGGCAGACGGCGGTATAGTTCAATGCGGCAGGAGAGTCGGCGCTGGCGGCAGGCGGGCCCCCCTGCCTCACAGGGGCCCCATAGTGGCTGCGTGACTTGCCATTAGCTGGGGGCCCCTGTGGGAGGAGGGGCCCCAGGCAGCTGCCTGGTCTGCCTGCCCCTAACACCGGCCCTGGGTGCATCCTTTGCAGGTTAATGACTTGCCTGTAAGGCCAAATATTTAACCCCAGACCGAAAATTTCCTCCCCCACTTCGGCTTAGTTTAGACGCAGCGTTTTTGAAGCATTTTTCAACTTTAACATTGCTTTCAACCACTACAAATGCATTCACTGGGAAATGTCATTGTAATATTTAACAACCCTAGCTAGCCATGTGGTGTGTGACACATAAGCAGACCCATCTTGTTTCATTTATGAAGGAGGGACTCTTAAAGTCATAGAGCCTATTTTTACTGGTGCATCAGGCGGCATTAATCTTCTTAAAGGGCCATTATTAAACAGTGGGTCTCCTAAACTGTTGTGGCCTATGCTGTGAGTGGATGGGCTGCCAAGAATTACGACGCACCACAATACCCCTTTCATAAGATGTCCAGGAGGGCCTCCTGAAAAAATGTTGCATTGAATGCAATGCCTGCCCTGTTACCAATTAATATGCACACCAATAAGCCTTTGAACCAACATACTGGATGGGACCATGCAAATCCACTTCACAATATGCATTTTGTACTCCCGTACTCCTTTGTTTTACACATTGGCAGCAAAGCCAGTCCTGCTGCATAGTCATATGCATCCCATTACGCCTTGAAACCCACATACTGGATGGGCCCATGAGAATTCACTTCACAATATGCATTTTATACTCCTGTACTCCTTTGTTTTACACATTGGCCTCAAGGCCAGCCCTGCTGCATAGTCAGTCATATGCACCCCATTATGTTTTGGAACCCACATACTGGATGGGCCCATGAAAACCCACTTCACAATATTCATTTTGTCCTCCCCTAATCCTTTGTTTTACACATTGGCAGCAAGGCCAGCCCTGCTGCATAGTCATATGCACCCCATTATGCCTTGGAACCCACATACTGGATGGGCCCATGAAAATCCACTTGTATTTTTTAATGCTATGATGGTTCCCTCTTTGCAGAATTATTTACAGGAGAATTTGACAGTTTTATTTGCCATGTTTTTAACACTAATGTGCAGATAAGGCTTTAAATAAGGGTAATACTTGCAATGCAACGCAATTTTATTGCAAACTACAAAATTCAAGGAATAGTGTGATTGAATAGTGTGAGTGCGTACACTTTTGCATATGTTAACATACAAAGGTTAATAAGTACATATAAGGATTAAATACATATAGTTATTACTTATATATAAAGATTAACTACATACAGTACACTTACATCATCCACAAGAGGCTTTTAAACATCATCATCTGTCTGGAATATCAGAGAAGCAACACCAAGACAGAGAACCCCTGGGAGATAACCTACGCTGCATGGGCGCCCCCAATTATGCAGGTATCAGCACACTGTACATGTACAGGTATCCCAGTTTTGGTATCTGTCTTAGTCATGTTTCTCTGGTCTTATATAGTGATTTACACTAGGTAGTAACTGTAGTTTCACTCAGCCCTTCAAGTTCTGCTTTCAAGGTTGTATGAAACTGAGATATCATGGAGTCATCAGACGAGGGCCTATAAACCCCTAGAAAATAAAAGCCACAAGGATTGAGATCAGACCACCACAGGCAGAGTTTCAGTAAACCTTAATGTTTTACAATGACAAACATCAAACATATAGAGGCTTAGAACTGTTTGTGAAGTGAATAAACAAACATTTCTCAAGATTGTGTCACTATGAGCATTGTCTGTCACATCTGGAAATGTTTTACAAGAAATACAGCTATGTGATTGTCTGAATGCATTCGGTATACAGCATTTTAATCTGGATTCCAAATCGCCATTTGTATATTCGCCATTTGTACATTTGAGGCAGCCTAAGTTATGGCTCTCAAGGAGAGAAACTAATATAGTGGACAAATAAATGTTTGTAATGAACTACTGAGCAAAACTAACAGCATTGGTTTATCAAATGTATATGAAGTGTATTGTGTCCAATGTGAGCAACCAGGCAACACAAAAAGGAGCTTTTCAAGTGAGCTCTTTAAGGTACACAAATGTTATGAAGTCTTTGCCAACAAGGATGTGGCTTCACCAATGGGGGGTACCTTTTTTTAAAAATATACTATTGCCATCACAGCCCCCCTTGCTCAAAATTCTGTGGCCTATAAAAGTACAGAACACGTTCACTCAGGTCATGTCATCAGAGATAAGGAAGAGACATTGCAGGAAACAGAGTTAAGAAGTAGGCCCAATGTAGGGATGTGGGTCTCGGAGACTTGTAATGGAGGGCATGAGCTGACAAACAATTCCCCAATGTGGGGTCATTTTTTTTACTAAATAAAATAGTGCCATCATAGCCCCCTTGCCCAAAATTCACCGTGCAGATCACGTTCAACCTGGTTATCTAGTGGCAGTTAAAGGACACATTGCAGGAGACAGAGTTAAGAAGTAGGGAGCTGACAAACAATTCCCCAATGGGGTGTCTTTTTTTAATAAATAAACAAGTGCCATCACAACCCCCTTGCCCAAAATTCAATCGCCTATAACAGTACAGAGCACGTTAACCCTGGTCATCTAGTGGTTCTGGATGATGAGGATGAGAATAAGGAGGATAAGAACAAACAGACCAAATCTTGAAGCGTATACCCATGTGTGGTTGTGAAGAGGTGCATACACTTCCCCAAAACAGAGAATGTGTTTGAGGTTATGTTTCGCTGTTTTCACTTGGAGGTGTACAGAAGTCTTTACCAATCCAGCCCTTGTTCATTTTTATAAGAGTCAACCTGTCAGCATTTTCAGTTGACAGGCAGATGCGTTTATCTATTATAATTCCACCAGCGGCACTAAAAACCCGCTCTGACAGAACACCAGCAGCAGGGCAGGCCAGGATCTCCAAGGCATAGAGAGCCAGTTCATGCCATGTGTCTAGCTTGGATACCCAATAATTAAAAGGCACAGAGGAATCACGGATGACATTTGTATGATCTGCAAGGTACTCCCTCATCATCTTCCCAAACATTACATTTCTTGTGACAGCACCCCTTGCCTCTGTGCCATCACGATGGGAAGGTCTGCGAAAACTGTCCCAGAACTTTGCCACTGTTCCCCTGCCTGAGCTGGATTGTACTTCTGTCTCTCTCGCTTGGACTCCTTGGTTGTACAACAAACTCTGACGTCTGCTGCCAGCTTTCTCTGGGAAATTTCTAAGTTCTTCCGCTACAAAGGCCCTCTGGTACTGCAACATTTTAGTACAATTTCTGCCTCTGGCAGAAGAGATTGAAAGTTCTCCTTGTAGTGTGGGTCTAGAAGTATCACCAACCAGTAGGGTTGAGCGAAACGGATCGTTCATTTTCATAAGTCGCCGACTTTTGGCAAAGTCGGCGTCTCATGAAACCGAGCCGATCCCTGTGTGGGGTCTGCCATGCGGTACGCGACTTTCACGCCAAAGTCGCGTTTCAATGACGCTAAAAGTGCCATTTCTCAGCCAATGAAGGTGGACGCAGAGTGTGGGCAGCGTGATGACATAGATCTCAGTCCCCACCATCTTAGAGAAGGGCATTGCAGTGATTGGCTTGCTTTCTGCGGCGTTACAGGGGCTATAAAGGGGCGTTCCCGTCGACCGCCATCTTACTGCTGCTGATCTGAGCATAGGGAGAGGTTGCTGCAGCTTCTTTGGAAGCAGGGATAGTGATAGGCAGAGTACATAAAGCTACAAACAGCTTGTGCTGTAGCGATTTCCACTGTCCAACACCACCTTTTGATTGCAGGGACAGTGGAAGCTACATTTTTTTTTCCTCAGCGCTGTAGCTCATTGGGCTGCACTAGAAGGCTCCCTGACCCTGATAGCTGCATTGCTGTGCCTGTGTGTACGCCGCTGTGCAAAACAACTGCTTTTTTCAAAGCACAAATCCTGTTTTTCCTTCCTTTTTGCACAGCTATCTTGTGTGTTTGTCCACACTTTTGTGTGCAGCAGTCCTTTTTATAGCTGCCTGCCATACTTTTCTGAGATAACTGCAGGGAGATAAATATTGGCAAGTCTGCCTCCGTGCCATTGCTGTGTGTGGTATCTGTCTCTCATTGTGTGCCACCGAAAACACTGTGTAATACTTGGCCATTTTTTTTTTTTTTGGGGTACATTCTCCCTTTTCCCAAAAAAAAATTAGTGGGAGATAAATATTGGCAAGTCTGCCTCCGTGCCATTACTGTGTGTGGCATCTGTCTCTCATTGTGTGGCACCGAAAACACTGTGTAATACTTGGCCCCCTTTTTTTTTTTGGGTACATTCTCCCTTTTCCAAAAAAAAAATTAGTGGGAGATAAATATTGGCAAGTCTGCCTCTGTGCCATTGCTGTGTGTGGTATCTGTCTCTCATTGTGTGCCACCGAAAACACTGTGTAATACTTGGCCATTTTTTTTTTGGGGGGGGTACATTCTCCCTTTTCCAAAAAAAAAATTAGTGGGAGATAAATATTGGCAAGTCTGCCTCCGTGCCATTGCTGTGTGTGCCATCTGTCTCTCATTGTGTGGCACCGAAAACACTGTGTAATACTTGGCCCCTTTTTTTTTTTTGGGGTACATTCTCCCTTTTCCAAAAAAAAAATTAGTGGGAGATAAATATTGGCAAGTCTGCCTCCGTGCCATTGCTGTGTGTGCCATCTGTCTCTCATTGTGTGGCACCGAAAACACTGTGTAATACTTGGCCATTTTTTTTGGGGGGGGGTACATTCTCCCTTTTCCCAAAAAAAAATTAGTGGGAGATAAATATTGGCAAGTCTGCCTCCGTGCCATTGCTGTGTGTGGCATCTGTCTCTCATTGTGTGGCACCGAAAACACTGTGTAATACTTGGCCCCTTTTTTTTTTTTTGGGTACATTCTCCCTTTTCCAAAAAAAAAATTAGTGGGAGATAAATATTGGCAAGTCTGCATCCGTGCCATTGCTGTGTGTGGCATCTGTCTCTCATTGTGTGGCACCGAAAACACTGTGTAATACTTGGCCATTTTTTTTTTTGGGGGGGGTACATTCTCCCTTTTCCAAAAAAAAATTTAGTGGGAGATAAATATTGGCAAGTCTGCCTCCGTGCCATTGCTGTGTGTGCCAACTGTCTCTCATTGTGTGGCACCGAAAACACTGTGTAATACTTGGCCATTTTTTTTTTGGGGGGGGGTACATTCTCCCTTTTCCCCCAAAAAAATTAGTGGGAGATAAATATTGGCAAGTCTGCCTCCGTGCCATTGCTGTGTGTGCCATCTGTCTCTCATTGTGTGGCACCGAAAACACTGTGTAATACTTGGCCCCTTTTTTTTTTTTTTGGGTACATTCTCCCTTTTCCAAAAAAAAAATTAGTGGGAGATAAATATTGGCAAGTCTGCATCCGTGCCATTGCTGTGTGTGGCATCTGTCTCTCATTGTGTGGCACCGAAAACACTGTGTAATACTTGGCCATTTTTTTTTTTTTTTTTGCTAAATTCTCCCTTTTCCCCCAAAAAAATTAGTGGGAGATAAATATTGGCAAGTCTGCCTCCGTGCCATTGCTGTGTGTGCCATCTGTCTCTCATTGTGTGGCACCGAAAACACTGTGTAATACTTGGCCATTTTTTTTTTTTTGGGGTACATTCTCCCTTTTCCCCAAAAAAAATTAGTGGGAGATAAATATTGGCAAGTCTGCCTCCATGCCATTGCTGTGTGTGCCATCTGTCTCTCATTGTGTGGCACCGAAAACACTGTGTAATACTTGGCCATTTTTTTTGGGGGGGGTACATTCTCCCTTTTCCAAAAAATAAATTAGTGGGAGATAAATATTGGCAAGTCTGCCTCCGTGCCATTGCTGTGTGTGGCATCTGTCTCTCATTGTGTGGCACCGAAAACACTGTGTAATACTTGGCCATTTTTTTTGGGGGGGTACATTCTCCCTTTTCCCCCAAAAAAATTAGTGGGAGATAAATATTGGCAAGTCTGCCTCCGTGCCATTGCTGTGTGTGGCATCTGTCTGTCATTGTGTGGCACCGAAAACACTGTGTAATACTTGGCCATTTTTTTTGGGGGGGGGGGTACATTCTCCCTTTTCCCCAAAAAAAATTAGTGGGAGATAAATATTGGCAAGTCTGCCTCCGTGCCATTGCTGTGTGTGGCATCTGTCTCTCATTGTGTGGCACCGAAAACACTGTGTAATACTTGGCCATTTTTTTTTTGGGGGGGGGGGTAAATTCTCCCAGAAAAAAAAAAATAGTGGGAGATTAAGATTGGCATTTCTGCTTGAGTGCTGGTCCTGTGTGTGCCATCTGTCTCAAATTATTGGGGCACAGAAAACCTAGTGTGTAACATTGGGCCTGATTTTCCTTTCAGTGTCAGGCACCTATAAAGGTATATATAAATCCTACAGAAGTTTGAGTTCACCTGATAAGTTGTTTTACAGTAACAAATAGCGTTACTTTGGTTACGATTTGCAAACAATGAGGAAGTCTAGTGGAAGAGGTTGTGGCCGTGGTCGGTCATTGTCAGCTGGTAATGATGGTAGTGGTGGTGGAGCATCAGGTGGTCGTGGTAAAAGCAGTACAGCACCTAAGTCTCGAGTTGTTGAGCCAGGTTCGTTGTCTGGCTACACAAGGCCTCGAACGCTCTCTTTTCTGGGAGTAGGAAAACCACTTTTGAAGCCGGAGCAGGAGGAACAAGTATTGGCTTTCATTGCTGACTCTGCCTCTAACTCTTTCGCCTCCTCCTCGGAAAGTGCCAAATGTCAAAGCAGTGCATCGTCAGTGGATGCTCCCGGTCAAGAACAAGTCGCTTCCTTGTGTCCTTCACTAAAAACAACAGTGAAGGATGCGTCAGTCGACACAACAGGTTACTCCATGGAGCTCTTTACACATACCGTTCCTGGGTTACACAGTGAAATAGTTAACAGGCTATGCCCATTAGAAGTTGAATCGGACATGGAGTGCACAGATGCACAGCCACAGCCAGATTACTATGCTGTTCCTTTGACTCAGACCAGAACATTGCCCTCGCAGTGTACTGAGGCAGAATCAAAACCAGCGGAGACTATGGTGCTCCGTCACGAACGCAATACCACCGGCTTAAACGGTGACACAGACGAAGTTGCACACAACATAGAAGAGGAGGTCATAGATGACCCAGTTGTGGACCCCGATTGGCAGCCATTGGGGGAACAGGGTGCAGGCGGCAGTAGTTCTGAAGCGGAGGAGGAGGAGCCGCAGCAGGCATCAACATCACAACAGGTTCCATCTACCGGGCCCGTATCTGGCCAAAAACGCGGTATCCAATAGTAGAAAGAGTGCAGTCTGGCATTTTTTTAAACAACATCCAAATGATCAGCGCAAAGTCATCTGTCAAAAATGTTCAACTACCTTAAGCATAGGTCAGAATCTTAAAAGTCTAAATACAAGTTGCATGCGTAGACATTTATCCACCATGCATTTGCAAGCCTGGACTAACTACCAAACGTCCCTAAAGGTTGCAGCACCCTCGGCCAATGAAGCTAGTCAGCAACGCTACATCCCTTCCCTCCCTGTAAGCCGACCATTTCCCACACCACCTGCAGTATCTGTGCAGCTTTCGTCGCCAGGCCAAAGCAGTCAGGGAATCACCAGGTTAGTAGTAGGAAACACTGCATGTAGGGCACCGGCAAGAATACCATCTCCAACCCTCTCTCACTCACCCATGTCCACCGGCACCACCGCTAGTTCCACGATCTCCAGCTCTCCAGTCCAGCTCACCCTACATGAGACTCTTGTTAGGAAAAGGAAGTACTCATCCTCGCATCCGCGTACACAGGGTTTGAACGCCCACATTGCTAGACTAATCTCATTAGAGATGATGCCCTACCGGTTAGTTGAAAGCGAAGCTTTCAAAGCGCTGATGGACTACGCTGTACCACGCTACGAGCTACCCAGTCGGCACTTCTTTTCTAGAAAAGCCATCCCAGCCCTCCAACAGCATGTTAAAGACCGCATCGTCCATGCACTCAGACAGTCTGTGACTACAAAGGTGCACCTGACAACAGATGCATGGACCAGTAGGCATGGCCAGGGACGTTACGTGTCCATCACGGCACACTGGGTGAATGTGGTGGATGCAGGCTCCACAGGGGACAGCAATATTGGGACAGTTCTGCCTAGCCCACGGTCAAGGAAAGTTGGCTGTAGGCGTTCGTCCCCCCCTCCTCCTCTTCCTCCTCCTCCTGCAGAAGCGAGACCTCATCCACAGACCGCAGTCGCACATCCACTCCATCCGCAGCTGCCACTGTTGCACACCAGGTGTGCCATTATGGGACAGCTAGTGGCAAGCGTCAGCAGGCTGTATTGGCAATGAAGTGTTTGGGCGACAACAGACACACCGCGGAAGTTCTGTCCGAGTTCTTGCAGAAAGAAACTCAGTCATGGCTGGGCACTGTACATCTTGAGGCAGGCAAGGTAGTGAGTGATAACGGAAGGAATTTCATGGCTGCCATAGCCCTTTCCCAACTGAAACACATTCCTTGCCTGGCTCACACCTTAAACCTGGCAGTGCAGTGCTTCCTGAAAAGTTATCCGGGGTTACCCGACCTGCTCCTCAAAGTGCGCAGACTTTGCTCGCATATCCGCCGTTCGCCTGTACACTCCAGCCGTATGCAGAACTATCAGCGTTCTTTGAACCTTCCTCAGCATCGCCTAATCCTCAACGTTGCAACAAGGTGGAACTCCACACTGCACATGCTTCAGAGAGTGTGCGAACAGAGGCGTGCTGTTATGTATTTGTGGGAGGATACACGGGCAGGCAGTTGGATGGCAGACATGGAGTTGTCAGGTGTGCAGTGGTCGAAGCTACAAGACCTGTGTCAAGTCCTTCAGTGTTTTGAGGAATGCACACGGCTGGTTAGTGCAGACAACGCAATAATAAGCATGAGCATCCCCCTAATGCGTCTGCTGATGCAAAGTTTGACGTACATAAAGGAGCGGGCGTCTGCAGCCGAGGAAGAGGAAAGCCTTGATGACAGTCAGTCATTGTCTGGTCAGGGCCGTGTAGAGGACGCGGTAGCGGGCGAAGTGGAGGAGGAGGACGAGGAGGATGATGGGGATGAGTAATTTTTTAATGAGGAAGCTTCTCCTGGGCCAACAGAAATTAGTGGCGTTGCAAGGCCGGGTTCTGTTTTTTTAAGGGAGACAAGTGACGTAGATTTGCCTGTAACTGCCCCTCAAACCAGCACAACCGCAGATTTGCCAACTGGAACTTTGGCCCACATGGCGGATTATGCCTTACGTATCCTCAAAAAGGACCCACGCATTATTAAAATGATGAGCGATGACGATTACTGGTTGGCCTGCATCCTTGACCCTCGCTATAAAGGCAAATTGCAAAATATTATGCCACATGAGAACCTCGAACAAATATTAGCAACCAAACAAGCTACTCTTGTAGACCGTTTGATTCAGGCATTCCCAGCACACAGCGCCGGTGATGGTTCTCACACGAGCTGCAGGGGGCTACAGGGCAGAGGTGTTAGAGGTGCACAGATCAGAAGTGGCGTTGGACAGAGGGGTTTTCTGACCAGGTTGTGGAGTGATTTCGCAATGACCGCAGACAGGACAGGTACTGCAGCATCTATTCAAAGTGACAGGAGACAACATTTGTCCAGTATGGTTACTAACTATTTTTCAGCCCTTATTGATGTTCTCCCTCAACCGTCATTCCCATTTGATTACTGGGCATCCAAATTAGACACCTGGCCTGAATTGGCAGAATATGCGTTGCAGGAGCTTGCTTGCCCAGCAGCTAGTGTGCTATCAGAAAGAGTATTCAGTGCTGCTGGTTCAATATTAACCGAAAAAAGGACTCGTCTGGCTACCCAAAATGTGGATGATCTCACCTTCATTAAAATGAACCACTCCTGGATTTCAAATTATTTTGCCCCACCTTTCCCGGCTGAC
Organism: Ranitomeya variabilis; assembly: GCF_051348905.1. Taxonomy (NCBI): domain Eukaryota; kingdom Metazoa; phylum Chordata; class Amphibia; order Anura; family Dendrobatidae; genus Ranitomeya; species Ranitomeya variabilis. Next base: position 653,039,599 of record NC_135233.1, read on the forward strand.
ACCTAGCTTTCCTATAAAAAGGTCTTGCTTGTGGACTGGTCTTACTGAGTGTTAAAATCTCTTAATTTGCAGCAGCTGTTTGTCCAGCATACGACATGTTTACACATCCCCCAATGGGAAAACTCCCCCCACGGGGCCGTTGTCTCACTCTCGACACTTGGCGCAAGCACCCGTTAGTTACAGTGCTGTTTGTCAGAAGAGGTGGGTGTGCTCGCTTTTGGTCGACGGCACTGCCACTGGGTCCCTCATAGTACAATGTAGTGTCTCTGGCGGTGGTGGTGCGCACCCAACGTCAGACACACCGTTGTAACATGAGGGGCCCTGGGGCGGTACCGCCGGCCACAAGAGAGTTCCCCCCCCCAGCTCAAACTGTGCTCTACCACGTGCCAAATTATCTCGCACAGCTCCACCAATGTTTATTCTATGCGCTGACATCATTCAATGCCTGGCACTGACAATCAATACCAATTTGTTGACATCTATGATGATAGTTAAAGTAGTCTGGGTCAGTGTCCTATATTGACACCAGTAAATACTAATTTACTGCCAAATTACTTTGTCATAAACTCTGCAGATGAGCCCACCCCTGTACCTAAGCATGCCACCCTTTTTTTTATTTATAGTTGTTTTGCGAGACATTGACATCTATTTATTTTTTGGGAGTACTAACTGTGTCAGACACTTTTTGCAATACTCCTCCACTGACCACAATGCTGCCTGCCTGTGTATCCATGTAACAGATTTAAAACTGCCATGCCTGCCGATTGTTTGTTATTTTAGGCCTTTGATAGCCTGTCTGTGGCCCCTACTTGCAATACTCCTCCACTGACCACAATGCTGCCTGGAGTGCCTGCCTGTGTATCCATGTAACCGATTTAAAACTGCCATGCCTGCCTATTGTTTGTTATTTTAGGCCTTTGATAGCCTGTCTGCGGCCCCTACTTGCAATACTCCTCCACTGACCACACCAATGCTGCCCGTGTACCCCTGGAACCTATTTAAAAGTTCATAGAGCCTAGTTATATATTTTATTTACTATTAATAAGGCCATGATGGACTACGCTGTACCACGCTACAAGCTAACCAGTCGACACTTCTTTTGCGAGAAAAGCCATCCCAACCCTCCACCAGCATGTAAAAGACCGCATTGTCCATGCACTCTGGCAATCTGTGAGTACAAAGGTGCACCTGACAACAGACGCATGGACCTGTAGGCATGGCCACGGAAGATTACGTGTCCATTAAGGCGCAATGGGTTAATGTGGTGGATGCATGGTCCACAGGGGACAGCCTACTAAGTCTGTCTGCAGTCCCTAATTCAAATTGTCCTCCACTGTCTAAATCGGAGCTTCCACCTTCTGGCTTTCGGCCTATAGTATCAGATATTAAACTGCATTTGGCCTTCAACTTTGGTTACGGCCTACTAACGGTGTCTGCCCCTCCCTGGTGTTTGTCCTCAACTGAATAAAGCTGAGCTTCAACCTTCTGGCTCTCATTAAGTGCTGTGTTTTTAAAAATTGGTGGTTAGGGCCTACTAACGGTGTCTGCCCCTCCCTGGTGTTTGCCCTCAACTGAATAAAGCTGAGCTTCCACCTTCTGGCTTTCGGCCTATAGTATCAGATATTAAACTGCATTTGGCCTTCAACTTTGGTTACGGCCTACTAACGGTGTCTGCCCCTCCCTGGTGTTTGTCCTCAACTGAATAAAGCTGAGCTTCCACCTTCTGGCTTTCGGCCTATAGTATCAGATATTAAACTGCATTTGGCCTTCAACTTTGGTTACAGCCTACTAACGGTGTCTGCCCCTCCCTGGTGTTTGTCCTCAACTGAATAAAGCTGAGCTTCAACCTTCTGGCTCTCATTAAGTGCTGTGTTTTTAAAAATTGGTGGTTAGGGCATACTAACGGTGTCTGCCCCTCCCTGGTGTTTGCCCTCAACTGAATAAAGCTGAGCTTCAGTCTTAGGCTTTTGGCCTAAAGTATCAGATATTAAACTGCATTTGGCCTATTAGTGTGTTTGGGCCCTTAAAACAGTGTCTGCTGCTCCTGGGTTTGCTACTCCACTGAACAAAGCAATGCCGCCTGTTTAGTCCTGTTACCAATTTTGAACTGCATTTAGCCTACTTTATTCTTTGGCCCTATATCTGTTTCCTCCTCATACTGCCCATTGCCCAGCCACTGCTAGATGAGTCTGCTGGTACATTGACCTAGACCACTACATTCCCCTTGCACTCTACACAGCCAGAATCTGACCCTGCTGAAAGTAAGGTTCCCCTTCCCGTATGTTATACCACCTTACACAGGGACAAAGAGGAAGGTGCAGATGAAAGTGCAGGTTCCTTCATCAGGTGGGGGGGCATACTCGTTGGCGACGTCACTGGCACAGGGCCCCTCAGAGTACGCAAAAGTGTCGCTGCTGGTGGGAGGCGCCCCCGCCGTGCAAACACACCGCTGTACTTTGAGGGGCCCTGTGCCAGTGCCAATGCGAACAAGTGTGCCCCCCTGCTTGCTCAGGATCACAGCACTTGCAACGTTGAAATACTTACCTCTCCCTGCTCCACCGCCGTGACGTAGTCCACGATTCCTGGGCCCACTAAAACCTTGAACCAGCCCTACCCCCACAACTTTTGCCAAATGACACCCAAGTTCCATTGAACAACTATTATTATAAAGTTAATTAAGATTGACAAGCTTCAGAAACAAGAATGGATGTTTTTGGCATTAAAATGGGCACTGTAGGTGTTTTCCTGGCCTCCACTCACTGCCGACTATGCTTCCCCATTGACTTGCATTGGGTTTCGTGTTTCGGTCGATCCCTGACTTTTAGCGATAATCGGCCAACTGCACTCGACTCGACTCTGGACAAAGTCGGGTTTCACAAAACCCGACTCGATCTTTAAAAAATGAAAGTCGCTCAACCCTACCAACCAGTAATGAATGTCACCCAAAATTTTTATAATTTGAGGATCACGTGAAACGCAGCGCAGCATAAAGTCAGCCATGCGTGCCAGACTGCTAACAGGCAAGATTTCCGTGTCCTCACCAGCAGGATGGCTGACCATGCTGTCCTCCTCCTCCTCCTCCTCATCCTTCTCCTCCCTGTCCTCAGGCCATCCACACTGAACAGATGGTATGACAGCTGTCCTTGTAGTAAAGTCTATAGTGCATGAAACTAGCTCCTGTTCTTCCTCCTCCTCCTCATTGCCTACCAATCCACATTGAGAAGACATGAGGCTGGGCTGAGTGTAATCCCCCTGTATGGTTCCTTGCTCCATGCCCTCGTGCTCTGACTGCAATTCATCCTCTTTGATTGTGAGCAGAGAGTTTTTCAGAATGCTGAGAAACGGGATGGTGATGCTAATTATGGCGCCATCGCCGCTCACCATCTTGGTGCAGTCTTCAAAGTTTTGGAGGATGGTACATATGTCTGACATCCATGTCCACTCCTGAGGTCTTATGTGTGGAGTCTGAACTGAATATCGACGGCCTTGTGGATGTTGGTAGTCAACAACTGCCCTCTTCTGCTCACAAATCCTTTCCAACATATGCAGCGTAGAGTTCCAGCGCGTGGGGACATCACACACCAGTTGGTGAGCTGGAAGCTGCAAAACGCTGCTGAAGCACGGCAAGGGCGGCTGAAGCTGTAGCTGACTTTCTAAAATGGGCAGACAGACGGTGTTCCTTCACTAGCAGATCCGGCAGCTCCAGGTAGCTTTTCAGAAAACGTTGAACCACAATGTTAAGCACATGGGCCAAGCAAGGTACGTATGTGAGCTCACCTTGCCTCAGAGCCACCACCAGGTTACAGCCATTGTCACACAGGACCATGCCTGGCTGTAGGTTCATCCAAATATTTCAGCGCTGTCCACAACTCTTTTGCATTGTGCGGTTTGTCACCTATGCAGATTAGCTTCAGCACAGCCTGTTGCTGCTTGGCTGAGGCAGTGCTGCAGTGCTTCCAGCTTCTGACTGATGTGTTGATTTCAGAGATGAACAGGAGGAGAAGGTGCAGGAACTGTAGACTGTGGGTGCAACCCTGATTGACGTAGGGCCAGCAATCCCCGGATGTGTTCCATCCCAAGGTCCGATTGGGTACCGGCTTCCACTATATTAACCCATTGTGCCGTCAGTGAGATGTACCGTCCCTGCCCACAAGCACTTGTCCACATGTCCGTGATTAGGTGGACTTTCCCTGTAACAGCATTGCTGAGGGCACGGGTAATGTTGTGGGACACATGCTGGTGTAATGCCGGTATGGCACACTGGGATAAAAAGTGGCAACTGGGGACCGAGTACCTTGGGACGGCCCCCACCATCAGGTTGCGGAAATCTTCCATCTCAACAAGCCTAAAAGGGAACACTTTGAGCGCAAGCAGCAGAGAAATGATAGAATTTAGGACTGTGGCCTGTGGGGCGTTGGCTGGGTATTTTTGCTTGCGTTCCAAAGACTGGGGTATAGACAGCTGAAGGCTGTGCTAGGACAAGGACGTGGACCGGCTTGATGATGGTGCTGCTTGACTGTGGGCAACAACAGGTGCAGGGCTAGAGGCATCTTCACATGCACGGTGGACTGGGGATTGGCTTTGCCTTCTACACAACAGTGGAAGAAGCAGTGGTGTCACCTGCAGACAGTGTTCCTGGAGCATGGGATTGGGCCCAAAAATTCGGGTGCTTTGCTGCCATGTGCCTGATCATGCTGGTGGTGGTCAGGCTGGCTGTTTTGCCCCTGCTGATGCGGGCACAGCAGGTGCTGCAAATGGCCTGTTTAGGGTTATCGTCAGATTCTTTAAAAAATAACCAGACTTGGGAAGATCTAATATTTGGAATGGAAACTTCACTCATGTTGGTGTTACGGGGAACGGATGCACGCCTTCTGTCTGTGGTCACCACACTGCTTCTTCCTGCCTGTTGGGGGGATGTGCCTCCTTCCCCATTTGTGCTGTTGTCCTTGCTATGCATGTCCTCCTGCCAGGTTGGGTCAGTCACTATGTCATCCACCACCTTGTCTTCCACATCCGCACCCTGCTCCTCCTCCTGACTTTCTGGCAATTGTGTCTCATCATCGTCCACCTCTTGTGACACTTTCCCACCATCGCCTTCATGTGACCTGGGATGGTCAAAGCTTTGGGCAGCTCTACATGCAATCTCATCAGTCCCCACTTCAAGTAGATCAACCGAGAGTCCGGAATCTTGAAATGGAAAACTGAATAGCTCTTCAGAGTTTCCAAGTGTGGGATCAGTTGATCAGGGCACTCGGCATGGCAGGATGAAGGAGGATCAGGGTGAGGAATATCTGGGCCACACTCATGGCTACTCAGACTTGACTGTGTGGAAAACATGGTGGTGGTGGCTAAGTGACTGGAAGCATTATCCGCTATCCAACCAAAAACAGTTTCACACTGCTCTGGCTTCAATAGTGGTGTGCTGCGGTCCCCTAGAAACTGGGACAGGAAGGTCGAGCGAGAAGATGTGGGCCTTTGTTGTGGCCCACTTTCACCTTGGCCACGGCCTCATCCTCTGCATGCACCATCAGCATCACGTCCATTTCCCCGTCCCTTGCCCCTTGCCTTGACCATTTTAAATGGACTACTGCACTATTTCAAAAGCTCAACACAAATGTATTTATTTGGAGCTAAATGATATCTGATCAGTATGCCTGCAAAGCTACGATTTTTCAAACACAAACACCAGGCCTCAGCCTGACATAACAGACTGCATTAAATTTTTGGGGACTTTTGCTGAACTTAAAACCCCCCAGAAAAGAGTGGCACAAGGCTAGCACACAGAACTATGCTACGTATGCCTGCTGAAATACGATTTTTCTAAACCAGATACAACAGAACTCAGCCTGACCTAACAGACTGTACTAACTTTTTCTTAGGTTCTGTATAATTAAAAAAAAACAAAGAACAAGGCTAGCAGACAGAACTATGAAACTTATGCCTGTCAAGCTACGATTTTTCAAAAACAGATACAACAGGCCTCAGTCTGACATAAAAGACTGTCTTACATTTTTGGAGGGGGTTGTAGAATTTTTTTAAATGAAAAATAGTGCTGTATATAAGTAGAGTAACAGACACCAAAACAGTGGAAAATCGGCCTAAAATGCCCAAACTTGGAGCACGCAGATATATGAGGCCTGTCACGGAAATAACACACTGCCAAATATGTGTCCTGTATTTTTTTAAATGCAAAATAGTGCTGTTTATAACTAGAGTAAGAGACAGCAAAAACAGTGGAAAACCAGCCTACAATGCACAAACTTGGAACACAAAGATACAGTATATGAGGCCTGTCACGGAACTATAACACTGCCAAATCTGTGGCCTATATTTTTTTAATGCAAAATAGTGCTGTATATAAGTAGAGTAAGAGACAGCAAAAACAGTGGGAAACTGGCCTACAATGCAACAACTTGGAGCACGCAGATATATGAGACCTGTCACAGAAATACCACACTGTCAAATATGTGACCTGTATTTATTTAAATGCTAAATAGTGCTGTATATAAGTAGAGTAACAAACACCAAAAAAAGGGGGAAACCTGCCTACAATGCCAAAACTTGGAGCACGCAGATATTGGAGGCCTGTCACAGAAATACCACACTGCCAAATATTTGGCCTGCATTTTTTTTAAATACAAAATAGTGCTGTATATAAGTAGAGTAACAGACAGCAAAAACAGTGGAAAACCAGCCTACAATGCACAAACTTGGAGCACGCAGATTTATGAGGCCTGCCATGGAAATATCACACTGCCAAATATGTGACCTGTATTTTTTTTAATGCAAAATAGTGCTGCATATAAGTAGAGTAAGAGACAGCAAACAAAATGGGAAACCGGCTTAAAATGCCCAAACTTGGGGCATGCAGATTTATGAGGCCTTTTTTGGTGAATTTAAAACCCCCAAAAAAGAGCGGCACAAGGCTACCACACAGAACTATGCTGCTGCGGAAATTTGATTTTTCAAAAACAGATACACCAGAACTCAGTTTGACTTAACAGACTATATTGTCTTTTTTTCTTTTTGGTGAATGTAAACAAAAAAAAATGACCAAGGGTAGCATACAGAACTATGCTACTTATGCCTGTTAAAACACGATTTTTCTAAACCAGATACAACAGAACTCAGCCTAGCATAACAGACTATGTTAACTTTTTTTTAGGGTTTTTTATAAAAAAAGAAAAAAGGAACAAGGCTAGCAGACAGAACTATGAACCTTATGCCTGTCCAGCTATGATTTTTCCACCACAGATACAGCCTCAGTCTGACATAACAGACTGTCTTCATTTTTTTTTTTTTTTGGGGGGGGGGTTGTAGAATTTTTTTAAATGCAAAATAGTGCTGTATATAAGTAGAGTCACAGACAGGAAAAAAAATGGACTAATGGCCTAAAATGGCCAAACTTAGAGCACGCAGATATTTGCAGGCCTGTCACAGAAATATCACACTGCCAAATATGTGGCCTGTATTTTTTTGGGGGGGTCTGCAAAATAGTGCTGTATATGAGTAGAGTCACAGACAGCAAAAACAGTGGAAAACCGGCCTAAAATGCCCAAACTTGGAGCACGACGATATATGAGGCCTTCTTTGTTTTTTGGCACAAGGCTACCATACAGAACTATGCTACTGCGGAAATACGATTTAAAAAAAACAAAACACCAGGACTCAGCCCGACATAACAGAATGTATTTTTTTTTTGGCTTTTGGGTTAATTTATAAAAAAAGAAAAATAGTAGAACAAGGCTAGCACACACAACTATGCTACGTATGCCTGACAAACTATGATGTTTCTACAGATGCACCAGGACTCAGTCTAACATAACAGACTGTATTTTTTTTGGGGGGGGTGGGTGAATTTTTGGAAAAAAAAATGAAAACTGCAACTAGGTATATAGTAAATAAGCAGCATCAGGCAGTTATGGAGCTTTGGGAGGGACGCAGTGGGAGCAATAGACGCACATACAGTGCCTGCAGGCCTTGCACTGATGTGGATATGCTGTGCCCTGCCTATCTAGCACTGCAATCTCGGGACCCACGAATTAGCCCTAAAAAGGACTGTTGGTTTCTGAGGAGTTGTGGATGTAAGAGTTGCAGACCAACACTAACCATTTAAAACCACAATTCTGACCCTATATCTGCAGCAGCTCTCCCTACTGTCGCTGAATCCGGAACAAAATGCGGCGAGCATGGCGGCGCCAGGTCTCTTATACTCAGGATGATGCTGTGCGGCCAAGCCAATCACTGCACAACCACAACAAAGATGGCTGCGGCGTTTCATGGCCTGGCAGACAATCCCTGCAGCGTGATTGGGTCTCTAAAGTCCGCCACAAATGCTGGGTGGAGACAACAATTACCGCCGAATAATCCCGGAAATGCTCGGTGCTCGCCGAGTACACCGAGTACAGTGATACTCGGGCGAGTAAAGAGTAGTGGTGAGCACGTTCGCTCATCACTAATAAAGAATAAACATTAATTTTAAAGCTTCTGCTTCTGTTATCAGGAATGAGGGAATGTAATCTTCACGGTAGGTTGTCTTGCAAATATTTTAAAATTGTGTTGATAACCTATTGGAATCTGAATATTGATAGTAAAAGAATTTGTAGATTTACCATGCATTTAAAGTGTAACTGACATTTTATAAAAATATTGTAAATTAAAGGTGCTGCATAATGTTGCTGATCAGTTGGTCAAAACACCACTTTAAAGTAATAAAAAATACTATGTAGGTCCTGTAATATATATGTATATGAACTTTTTTTTTTAAATAGAGTTAATTTAGAAGGCTAAGAGTAGACATGTTATTATTACAATACTGAATCTTTAGCTACTGGGTAAGCCCTAAATCAAGGAATGCAATATGGAAAAATGTAGGATCTTGAAGGGATTCAAAAAATAACCACAAAAAGAGGGAATTTCTTTCTAGTTTTGCAATACTTTTTATATTGCCGTTTGACAATTATTACAATATTCATGATTAAAAAATGAAAAAGTTTCTGGAGCAAATTGTATTTTACAAATAAATCTGTATGTATTATGTAAATGCATCCTGATTCTGAAGAGAATTTACTCTCCTTGCAGTTGCGATAATAGTTTAAGCAAACACGTGTTTCATTATTTAGAACAAACAAGAGGCTAGCACCTTGTAAAGGAAAACATTTTAATATATGTGAATACACAATGAAGAAACAATAAATTGTGTTTGACAGGGTGACCTTTACCTCTGGCTATACTGTGGAGCAATAGCACAACTCGCATGCTGTTAATGTACAGCATAAAAATCCACGCTTGCCTATAAAATCAAATAGGGAAAAAAGAGTTGACTTTCCTTTAATGTGATATTAGGCAAGCTTAGCTGTAGTTGGTATGTGATGAATTTCCATCCGGCTGTGTGTATTGTTCAATAAACAACACATATGCACATAAAATTTTTGCAGCCAATTACAGCTTCATTTCCAGAAGCGTAACTCGCCATACTTCATTTGTAATTAAAATGTTATGAACTTAGATATACTTGAAATAAAACTGTACTGAGATATAAAATATAACCATTACTTCATAAGTAAAAGGAATGCATAATATTATTTATGCTTCACACACATTTTTTACTTTTCACCCACTAGTAGATATTGTAACAATAATGCTAAAGTCAATGTAAAGGTGAGGTACACTGATAAGGTTTGGTGCAGTTAGAATAGGTCAGTAACAGTGTTCTTTACTTTGTTAGGCTTGTCCCACACGTCCAGATAATTCCGGTACCGGAAAAAATCGGTACCGGAGTTATCCGTGTCCGTGAGTCCGTGAGCTCACGTAGGCCATCCGTGTGGCACACGTGCGGCAGCCGTGTGCCGCCTGGGTACCACACGGACTGTGCAGGAGAGACAGCGCTACAGTAAGCGCTGTCCCCCCAGCATGGTGCTGAAGCCGCCATTCATCCATTCTCTCCAGCGCTCGCTGGGAAGAAGGGATGAAAAATCTTTTTTTTTTTTTTTTTATGTGTTTAAAATAAACTTTAGGGCATCCTCCCCCCTCCCACCCCCTGTGCGCCCGGCCGCCGGCATTAAAATACTCACCCGCCTCCCTCGACGCTTGCTCTCCGCCCCGCAGCTTCTCCTGCACTGAGCGGTCACGTGGTGCCGCCCATTACAGTTGATGAATATGCGGCTCCACCTCCCATAGGGACAGGACCTGTCTGATGGCACCGCGAACATGATAACTTTATCACACTCACAGTGCCATCAGACAGGTAATAGGAGTTGACAGGGAGACACTGAGCTTAATCTTGCTCACAGGTTCCCATTAAGTAAATTTCTGTGATCTCAGTGATCAAAAGCTTTTAAAAATGTTGTAGGTTTCCATTTCTCAGACATACAGTGTTATGTGGTCTGAAAACATTTTTGTGATCCGTAAAACTGAGAAAAAGCATTGACATTTTTTTCTGGATGGAATTTGATTGTCAACCATACACTTTTGCATTCTGCTACATTACGGTGGAGTAAACTCACAAAAATCGCTTTGATTGCTGAAGGTGACCTATTTTTTTCTTTCATCTAAAATAAACTTGGTTTGAAGAGACCTAGCAAATACAAAATGCATAATGCGTGCATTAAGGGACAGGGAAGTGGAAGTGCTGATGATGGTGCATGCAGATGCCAAGGACATAGGGCAGATGGTACAATGCCTGTTGGGGGAGCACAAGACACATGCCCATCCATGACACTTTGGTTCCTGTCCTACGGCACGGTACACCACTTCTGAAGCCAGGGCGGTGCGAACAGGTGGTTGGTTGAATAGCAGATAATGCTGCCAGCAGGCTTGACAGCACCATACAGTCTTCCACATAGTCTAGTCTCACCAACCTAAAGCCTGGATCACTTAATCCTCACCCTTACCCTTCTTCCTCCTACCATGTTGAGTAACCCGCCACGTGATGCGGACCCCGGCTGGCATAGCAGTCATCACGGCAACGCATGCGTTACTTCAGATCTGCACGGTGACCATGTACGCATGCATGCTGTGCCCGCTGGCCTTCTGCATCTTACAGGCTGGTGTTGGGTCATGATCACCATGTGCCCCCAACATCGCCTGCCGCGTGACATAGACACCGGCTGGCATGCACGCATTGCTTCCGGTCCCCACATAATTGACTCGGCCCACCTTTTTAAACTATGCACTTACATTTTCGGCATGCCCCCTGACAAAGACAGTTCGAAACGCGGACGCACATGCTGCTGTGCCCTCTGCTTTGTGGTGTCTTTACCAGGTGTGCACTAACCTCTCAAACATCGTTACGCTAATTGTAACACTTTATATCCCCATGGCCTAGCTCCATTATTGGCTTATTCTACCTGCTACTTGACACCATACGACTTGGTACTGACTCTGGATTTTTGTCTGTAAGTTCTAAATATTAATGTGATATATATATATATATATATATATATATATATATATATATATATATATATATATATATATATATAATATATTAACTGTTTGACCATCAGCTTGCACTGTGCATCCTGCACTCTGTTATACTGCACATATGCACTTTTTTATCCTCTTTCATCTGTTTTGATATAATTATGATAATAAAGTGTTTACATTTTTATTCATTTTTGGGCTGCATGATCGTTTTTTCCTCTTCTTTTCTTCATGTTGAGTCCTAGGAGATTAGTGATCCCACATTGGGGCACTCCGAGGAGCTCTTTACAACATCATTTTTTGATTGTGGCCTCTCAGCCTGCTTGCTCCAAGAGGGATGGGACGACTTGCTGTTTAGTGATGCAGCCGTGGCCACAAGAGCATGATGGTGGGGATATTTGGAAAAAGAAGGAGGAAGATGATGATGAGACACAGTTTCCACTAAGTCTTGTGGTTAAATCACAAAGTCAGGAGGACCAGGGTGCGGTGGTGGAAGACAAGCTGGTGGATGATGAATTCACCAACCCAACCTGAATAGCTGGCATGCAGAGCAAGGCCAGCAGCACTGAAGAGGAGAGATAGGAAGCACCAAAACAGACCGGAAGAGGCAATGGGGTGACCAAAGGGAGAAGGCGGGCAACTGTTCATAGAGCATCGACAGTCCTTAATTTCTCTGTCAAAGAGCTATGCGTTTCCCAGTCTAGAAGTGTTTTAAAGAGATTTCAGACACAAACAAAATGGCCATTTGCAGCCTGTGCCATGCAAAGATCAGCAGGGGCCTGACCTCTAAGAACCTAACCACCACCAGCATGATCAGGCACATGTCTTCTAAGCCCCCAACTCAGTGGACAGAATGCCTGGGTACACAATTGGTGCCATCAGGTGACACCACTGATTCTTCTCCTATCGCGGGTGCTTCCCAATCCCCTGCCCAAAACACTGGCGCAGATGCCTCCTGCCTTGCACTTATCCTTGCACATTTTAACTTACCATCATCAGGGGCTTCCAAATCCTTGTCCTAGCACAATGTTCAGCTTTCCCTACCCCAGGCATTTTAACAAAAAAGAGAGTTCCTTGCCACCAATCCACAGGCCCAAATCCTAAAGAGGCACATTTACAGGCTGCTTGAAGTTGAAATGTTGCCAATTAGTCTGGTAGACAGGGATGCTTTCTGCCGACCTATGATGGCAGCCGTCCCTCGATACTTGGTCCCAAGCCTCTACTTTTTATCCAGGTGACAAATTTCAAAAAAACTGACCGTCACATCCAAACATAGACTAAGTGTGAACAGGTGCTGAACCTAGAGTCACCAACTCATATACAGTTAAATAAATAAGGCAGCACACTGCGGCGCCAAAACATGCAAACATGAAAATTGAACTGCATTAGAAATGTTAGGAGTCAAGTTCCCGCCGCTGCACAGGGGGAATCTCGAACCATGTCTGCTGCAGTCTCTCATTCTGCAACAGCCGCAGTGGAGCCTACTCAGCGGAGACGTCGGTCCCAGCGTCTTGCTCAGTATCACTCTGTGCAAAGGGTTACTGCTGCTTTTCCAGCTTCTGCCATTGAACCCAGTGCTGGTCAGCGGCGAGCAGACGCTCTTGGGACTAAGTCCTGCTTTTCCTCTTCTGAGCATGCCCAGGGCAAGATCTCCCGTTGGAGATCGAGGGTCACATGCACAGATACTGCAGCAGATCCCATTGGTCCTCCAGGAAGGTCCTGAGGGTGCTCAACTTCTGTGGCAGCCTCCCATTGGTCCTTCTGGGAAGGTCCTGTACATGCTGCAGCTATAAAAGGTGCGCATGGCCAGACTTGTAACCAACACTGGTACACAAACAGCATCTATTGCTGTGACCGTCAGTGCGGCGCCGTGCGCTATTACCACGCTTTCCAAACCCACGTCTGGGTGGTTAGTGGCATTTGCCAGTGTGGCATCGCATGCACTCTCGTGCTATTTAATTATTAGTTTTGTTATGTGCGGTACTGTGGCCCTGTGACGCAAAAGGGTTCGCTTCTTTCACACAGGGTGAAGCTAACCCGTGTGTATCCTCATTGTACCGCCATATAGTCTGTCATTGCTTAGCAGCAGGTTCCATCTTCCCCTTTCCATTCTTCCCCTTTAACTTCACCGTTCCCAATCCCACCAACACCTTCACCATACCTCCCACAGTCGACATCTGTATCTCAACTCCCTGCCCAACCTCATGTTTTCACCACCCATTCCACTTCTGTTCCTCCCCGTGATGTCCTGTCCCCCACTATCGACGTGGTCCACCCTGTCAGCCCCTCCGCTACTATCTCCACCCCAAATTATGAGAACCTGTAAACTTGTACATAAATAAAACTTTTTTTGGTTTAAAAACAATTTGTCTTTCCTTTTTTTTTTTAAACTGTATAAAAACCACCAAGGTTATGGTAAAAGTAAGAGTAGAAAATGTGTAAAGGGGTACCGGTACAAAACATACAGTACTGCGAGGTTAAAGTCCAAAGGTTTTGTAACAAAACAAAAAACATGGTATGTTTACAAGTGTGAAAAAAAAATTTTTTTACACCATTTCGTACTGCCAGTCAACTGATCCTTGAGGAGACATGAAGTAGTCTGCAAAATTGTCCCGCATTCTGGAGACTGCTACTGGACTGCGAAAACTTGTGTTGTGGTAATCCCGCAAGGTGGTTTCTGACACATTATCCTCCAGGGAAACATGTTCTTTGGATAATACAAAATTGTGAAGTACCACACAAGCCTTCACCACATCATCAACAGTGTCAGTCTGCAGTTTAATTGCAGTTAGTAGGACTCTCCATTTAGCAGTTAATATGCCAAAGGCACATTCCACAACTCTTCGTGCTCTGGTTAAGCGATAATTAAAAATGTTCTTCCTCTGGGTCAGTCCACTACTTCCATACGGTTTTATCAAGTATGGTGAAAGCTGGAAGGCATCATCTCCAACGCACACAAATGGTAATGGTGGACCGGTGGTTCCAGGGAGAGGTCTAGGCGGTGGAAAGTCAAATGTCTCTCCATACAAACGACGCCCCATTGGTGAAGTTTTAAAAATCTGGGAGTCATTTGTGCGTCCATATGCACCGATATCCACAGCGATAAATTTGCTGTGTGCGTCGGCTATGGCCATCAATACAATTGAGAAGTACTTTTTGTAATTGTAAAATTCAGATCCAGAGCCATAAGGTTTGACAATCCTTATATGCTTGCCATCGACTGCTCCGACGCAATTTGGGAACTGGCATATTTCTTCAAAATTGTGGGCAATCTCCAGCCACCTCTCCTGTGATGGCTCTGGAATGTATTCCGCCTGTAAGCAATCCCACAATGCCCGGCAGGTCTCTCTGATGATGCCTGAGATTGTGGATATCCCAAGCCTGAACTGGAAATGTAGGGATGAAAACGATTCTCCAGTTGCAAGGAATCTGTTAACAAAAGGAAAAGACAATAATTAATAAAAACTTCAAAAAACAACATTACAGTTATGAGTCTGATGAATGAGAATCATTAAAAAAAAGAGAATAACTTACCGAATAGTCACCATGAGACGCTCCGCTGGTGATATGGAGAAGCGCATCTGGGTGTCTCGTCTCCGTATTGATTCTTCAACAGGGCCCAACAAAATTTCTAAATTTTCCGCTTTAATGCTCACATAGCTGAAGAATTTTTCAGGATTTTCCCTCAATTCAATATACAGTGTGGAATAAACGCCACGGGTCATGCATTGGGCTGTGATAGGATGGATCCACAGCCTTCTCTTCCGCCACTGCCGCAGGATGCGCAGTCTTTCTTCCTCCTTGTCTCGAACGATGACTGCCAACTGATTAGCCTCAAAAGTGAAATCCGCACATATCTTCACAATATTTGCCAGCACCCCTTCCATCTTTGCCACTTTCTCTACAACCTTTCAAAGATGTGGTGTAAATACACTGTATATATAGTTTTCCAGTAGTTTCCAGTAGCCAATCCCTTTTTTTTTTTTTAAATGGATCCGTCAAAAAACGGTTACAGCGGATGTAAAAACGGTCGCAACGGTCCGAATGGATCCGTTTTTGTATCAGTATCAGTATCAGTATAACTGATGCGTAAAAAAAAAAGATCCGTTAGAATCGTTTTCTAAACAATTTTGACGGATCCGTCGATCCGTCACGATGTCGGAGCTGACTGACGCCAAACAACTGAAGTGTGAAAGAAGCCTAAGTGACATACTTCATCAAACCATGAGTGAGTGGTGTATCTTCAATAGCAGTGACTTTCATAGGAAAACATATTTTTGGCAGTGCAAAACCAAGATCTTTAGCCACTTGGGAATCAATAAAATTAGTGGCAGAACTGTAATGAATAAATTTATTATTATATAAACAAACAAACAAGTAGCAATGATTTTGCGGAGTCATAGGCAAATACCTGTGTTTTGCTACCTCACAACATGGAATTTCACTATTTTTTTTAAGGGTTTGTATCAGTTCATGTAAAGAACATGTCTAGAAGTGTGAATATTTGTTTTTCTTTTTATTGTGAAACAAACAACAAATAGGACAAAACAACTGATAACTTCAGTGTGTATATCTGTTTTCCCACTTAAAGTCAGTACTTTTATAGAGTCTCCTTTTCCATCAATTACAGCTGCAAGTTGCTTTGGATAAGTTTCTATGAGCTTTCCACATCTTGCCACTGTGATTTTTGCCCATTCCTCAAGGCAAAACTGCTCCAGCTCCTTCAAGTTAGATGGTTTCCTCTGGTGCACAGCAATCTTCAAATCTGACCACAGATTCTCAGTTGGATTAAGGTCTGGGCTTTGACTTAGCCACTCCAAAACATTTAAACATTTCCCATTAAACCACTTGAGTGTTGCTTTAGCATTATGCTTTGGGTCATTGTCTTGTTGGAGAGTGAACCTACGTTCCAGTCTCAAATCACTGACAGAGTGAAACAGATTTTACTCAAGAATATCCCTGTATGTTGCACCATCCAGCTTCCCCTGAGCTTGGACCATTTTCCCTTCCACTGCTGACAAAAAGCTTCTCCACACCTGCCACCACCATGTTTCACTGTGGGGATGGTGTTCTTGGTGTGACGCAAGTCACTCCTCATGGCCAGGCTGTAAGTAGCCATGAAGAAAGACAGCTGCTGCTGCTCCATGGATGGTGGATAAATCCTCCAGGAAATATAGGATTCAGTTGGATGAAACATATTAGGTGGGCTGCATTGTTGGAGTAAATCAATTCTTCATAATAAGTTTTTTTTATATTCAGAATGCATTTCAATGTCATACCGGCATCTTTAACAATTGAAAAAACAAACATTTTTTTTTTTACTTGATAAAGACGACGTTATAAAGTTGAATCGCCCCCAAATAACATGTTTCATTTGATACTAATAAATACTGTAGCCTTTTGAAGGACCTCAGTAAGCAATGTGTTACTTATTGCCTGCCAATGGCAGTTCTAAAGGTAACATAAGCTCCAGTTTCTTTTCTGCATTATATAATCATCCTGCTCACCACCTTATGTTGCTCATACAGATGTTGCCACATATGCACTGAGGAATTTCAATATACAGTTGCTTGCAAAAGTATTCAAATCCTCCTCCCCCAACCCTCCTTGGCATTTTTCGTGTTTTGCTACCTCACAACTTGGAATTTCATGTTTTTATTAAGGATTTACATTTAAAGAACATGCCTACATATTTAAACATCTGATTTTCTCTTTTTTTTTGAGAAGCAAACAACAAATAGGACAAAATGACTGAAAACTTTAGTGTGCATAACTATTTATCCCCCTAAAGTCAGT
This sequence comes from Ranitomeya variabilis, assembly GCF_051348905.1. Classification (NCBI taxonomy): domain Eukaryota; kingdom Metazoa; phylum Chordata; class Amphibia; order Anura; family Dendrobatidae; genus Ranitomeya; species Ranitomeya variabilis. The sequence continues at coordinate 653,056,819 of NC_135233.1, forward strand.
AGCAGAAAGTCACTTTGGATAAGTCTCTATGAGATTTCCACATCTTGTCCATGAGATTTTAGAAAAAAAAACAGCCAGTATTTAATTTGGGTATATACTTGGAGAGCAAACCAGAAAAACAAAACAAATACCCTTCTAAAATTTAACCTTTAATTAATCAGTTTAAAAGTATCCAGACAAACAATTTGTATAAAACGCCTTCTATGCTCTTTTGAGGGCGATGCAGTTTTGGGCACAGAGAAAGAAAAAATCCATATAAATAGCCTCAAATCACCCTAATAGGTCCCTTTTTGTCCATTAAGCTATCTGACTGCGGAGTTTGATGTGGCATCTCTGCTCAATGTCGGCAGTCCCTCAGGTCAATGTGCACCCACCTATGCTAATTTGCTCCTGAACTGTTTGGAAGATACAGTGGAATTCGGGGACAAGGATGTCATCTTGGGTTTCCACATCCAATTTAGGGGACGTCACGTTACATAGATGACATCCTCCCCCTTTGAACGGGGGATCTTTCATCATTTGTGAAGCTTACCATCTGAGCATCAACCAACTTGGTCTTGATATCATGATATCAATTGAAAAAAACAGGTCTCTAAAGACTTCAATATACCGTAAACTTACAGCGGCCAATCGCCTTCTTAGGTAGGAGAGCAACCAACCAACCTCACATGTCTTTTGGCAAGCTCAAAATTAGTCTTACAATTTTTGTGTGTCTGAAACTAGCCCGAATCAGTGTCAGTAACTGTTCTGTAGAGGTGCGTGAATTTACTAGTCTAAAGCGGGCCTATCCCTAATCACTGTCAGCATATCTGACCACTATGGCCACAAGTTCCTTGCAAAAACGCTGCAGCAAAGGGTTGGGTGAGTCAGTCTTGGTTTGCAAACTGCAGAGCAGGAAGTAACACAGAGCCAAGTGGAGCCAAAAGGTCTGGCACCACTCAGCATACATGGTGTACATCACCCACGGCAACCGGTCTGAAAACGGACTGTCTTGTTTCCCGGCTGTAATACGGGAGGATACCATTTGCTTTCTGTTTGCGAGTATGCTGAACAATAAAAGAGACTTTGTTTTGAACTTTCCTATGGTCACTGCATGTCTGTCACACTACACCAATGCTGCTGCACTACAATGTAAATTTTTAGTTATTTGATCCCATAAATGTAACTTATGCCTAAATTTTTCTCACTTCACTTGACCAACTTAGACTATATAGTGCTGATGCATCACACACAAATCAAATTACAAAAATATTTAAACATGGGTTGTAATGTAGGTAAAAAGTGAAGGGGGTTAATACTTTCGCAAGCCACTGTATTGCAATTTCGCAAAACAGGCATAGCTTTGTCAGACAGCTGTGTTACTGTAAATCCTGGAGGCAATTCTTCGCACAACCTTGTTCAAGTATGAATATTTGCTTGAAAAATATTGCATGTTCAAACTATCTCCTTAGTGATGGGGCCAATGTTCATCTTATTGACCAAGCCCAATTTTTGAAATCTGACCAGTGTCACTTTATGTGGGAATCACGATTCAATGTGTCCTAGTGATTCTGAGAATCTTTTACTTTACGTTAGTGTTAAATTTAAGTTGATATGTTTTGCGTTTACTTGTGAAAATGTTGAAAAATTTGCAATTTTGAAACTTTCAATTTTTATATATGTAAAGGGAATCTGTAAGTAGTTTCAACCCTCCTAAGCCAACTATTTGGGCACACTAGCCATAGGAAGCTGAAAAAAATGACACCTTGATATCTGCGATCTGATGTGTTAGGGCTGGTTTCACACTTGCGTTTGGCTGGTCTGTGTATGGCTTCGTACATCCTCAGTTAACGCCTTTCTGACCTCGGACAGGATAGTACATCCGAGGTCAAAACCCCCGCTTTGATGCGAGTGTAACACCCCAGGTAACCAGTTGTTACAGTGATGTTGCCTTCCTTTCGGGGAGGACGATATCATGCTTGGAGGCAAGGAGGATTCCCTTTATCAGGTAAGTATGCAAATTGCCTCTTCTGAGAAAAAGAGGACTTAAACTCTATAGTGCCACCTGTTGGAAGTAGCGATCCTACAAGTCACAATCAACCCTTTAACGAGTCGTGCAATATGACTTAGGATAAAAGCCAAATCAGTATCTCAATTCGCAGACACAGTGTTTCGGGCTGTTGGCCCTCGTCAGTGCAAAGCATGAGAACTGATTTGGCTAAGTGAGAGGCTCTGGACTGGGGTCTAAGGGGTAATGTTTCTCCTTATGGAGAGTGACATACCAGCTGGCTTGTCAAGGTAAGGAGGCTTATTCGCCGTGCAATGCTCCTCTGGGAAATTATCGTTAAAGGGTTGATTGTGACTTGTAGGATCGCTACTTCCAACAGGTGGCGCTATAGAGTTTAAGTCCTCTTTTTCTCAGAAGAGGCAATTTGCATATTTAATTTCCGAGAGGAGCATTGACAAGCCAGCTGGTATGTCACTCTCCATAAGGAGAAACATTACCTTTATCAGGAAAAGCATCTACATACAGCACATTCTGAATCCAGGCCAGAAGGGGGAGCTCTGAACCAGGATTCAGGCTTCCCCAGCTTTAAGTTTTCTTGTCTGGAGGAGTAGTTAGTTCAGTCTGGAGATACAGTGGAAGCAGAGGCGTGGTGTTATGACCTGGTGGGTACGGAGCGGTGCTGAGATGACCTGGTGGGCAAAACTAATCATGGACTCAATACGGAGCAGCACTGAAATGACCTGGTGGGTAAAACAAAAATAGGACTAGCTCTGAGGAGGTGGTAACTTTACTGACCGCAATCCCTACTCCTAACACCAACACTAGAAATAGCCGTGGAGCGTACCTAACTCTGCCTAGACGCCTCTGCACAGCCTAAGAACTAGCTACCCCTAAAGATGGAAACGGAAAGCTATCTCACCTCAGAGAAACCCCCAAAGGAAGATAGCCCCCCACAAATATTGACGGTGAGTGGAGAGGGAAATGACAAACTCAGAAATGAAACTAGATTTTTTTAGCAAAGGAGGCCACTACTATCTAAATAGACAGAGATAGGATAGGTTGCTGTGCGGTCAGTATAAAAACTAAAAGTCCACGCAGAGTTTACAAAAATAACCACCACACCGACTCACAGTGTGGAGGGGGGCAAATCTGCGACCCCAGAGCTTCCAACTAGCCGGAATATTTCATAATGACAAGCTGGACAAAAAGACATAAATTGAACTAAACAGAAGGTCATAAGCAGGGAAAACCCAAAAAGTAGCAAACTTATCTTAAGCTGAAAATGGACTGGCCAACAGAGAACTTCCAGGAAAGAACTGAATCCACAGGAAATACATTGACAGCTGGCATCCACTAAAGCCAAAAGCCCAGTTAAATAACAAGGCCGGGAAACCGATAAGTGAACGCAGCTGCTAAGTTCCACTTGAAACCACCAGAGGGAGCCCAAGAGCAGAACTCCCAAAAATACCATTCGCAACCACAGGATGGAGCCCATGAACGGAATTCACAACAGTACCCCCCCCTTGAGGAGGGGTCACCGAACCCTCACCAGAGCCCCCAGGCCGATCGGGACGAGCCAAATGAAAAGCATGTACCAAATTGGCAGCATGGACATCGGAGGCAAAAACCCAAGAGTTATCCTCCTGGCCATAACCCTTCCACTTGACCAAATACTGAAGTTTCCGCCTTGAAAGACGAGAATCCAAAATCTTCTCCACCACATATTCCAGCTCCCCCTCAACCAACACCGGAGCAGGAGGGTCAACGGAGGGAACCATGGGCACCACATATCTCCGCAACAAAGATCTATGGAACACATTATGAATGGAAAACGAAGCTGGAAGGGCCAAACGAAAAGACACCGGATTGATAATTTCTGAAATCCTATAAGGACCAATAAAACGAGATTTGAACTTAGGGGAAGAGACCTTCATAGGAACATGACGAGAAGACAACCAGACCAAATCCCCAACCCGAAGCCGGGGACCAACGCACCGACGGCGGTTAGCAAAACGTTGAGCCTTTTCCTGAGACAATGTTAAATTGTCCACCACATGAGTCCAAATCCGCTGCAACCTGTCCACCACAGAATCCACCCCAGGACAGTCCGAAGACTCAACCTGCCCTGAAGAAAAACGAGGATGAAAACCGAAATTGCAAAAAAAAAGATGAAACCAAAGTAGCCGAACTAGCCCGATTATTAAGGGCAAACTCGGCCAACGGCAAGAAGGTAACCCAATCATCCTGATCAGCAGACACAAAGCATCTCAAGTAGGTTTCCAAGGTCTGATTGGTTCACTCCGTCTGTCCATTTGTCTGAGGGTGAAATGCCGAAGAAAAAGACAAATTAATGCCCATTCTACCACAAAAGGACCGCCAAAACCTAGAAACAAACTGGGTACCTCTGTCAGACACAATATTCTCCGGAATACCATGCAAACGAACCACATGCTGGAAAAACAAAGGAACCAAATCAGAGGAGGAAGGCAACTTAGGCAAAGGTACCAAATGGACCATTTTAGAAAACAGGTCACAAACCACCCAGATGACAGACATCTTCTGAGACACAGGAAGATCGGAAATAAAATCCATGGAAATATGCGTCCAGGGCCTCTCAGGGATAGGCAAGGGCAAAAGCAACCCACTAGCACGAGAACAGCAGGGCTTAGCCCGAGCACAAATTCCACAGGACTGCACAAAGAAACGCACATCCCGTGACAAAGAAGGCCACCAAAAGGACCTGGCAACCAAATCTCTGGTTCCAAAGATCCCAGGATGACCAGCCAACACCGAACAATGGATCTCAGAAATCACCTTATTAGTCCATCTATCAGGAACAAACAATTTCCCCACAGGACAGCGGTCGGGTCTATCAGCCTGAAACTCCTGAAGCACCCGCCGCAAATCAGGGGAGATAGCAGAAAGAATCACCCCCTCTTTGAGAATACCAGCCGGCTCACGGACTCCAGGAGAATCAGGCAAAAAACTCCTAGACAAGGCATCAGCTTTCACATTCTTAGATCCTGGAAGATACGAGACCACAAAATCAAAACGGGAGAAAAACAAAGATTACCGAGCCTGTCTAGGATTCAAGCGCTTGGCCGACTCAAGGTAAATCAGATTCTTATGGTCGGTCAAGACCACAACACGATGCTTGGCTCCCTCAAGCCAATGTCGCCACTCCTCGAATGCCCACTTCATAGCCAACAACTCCCGATTGCCGACATCATAATTACGCTCAGCAGGCGAAAACTTTCTGGAGAAGAAAGCACACGGCTTCAACACAGAGCCATCAGAGCCTCTCTGAGACAGAACAGCTCCTGCCCCAATCTCAGAAGCGTCAACCTCAACCTGAAAAGGGAGAGAAACATCTGGCTGACGCAACACAGGGGCAGAAGTAAAATGACGCTTAAGCTCCTGAAAGGCCTCCACAGCCGCAGAGGACCAATTCACCACATCTGCACCTTTCTTGGTCAAATCGGTCAGAGGTTTAACCACAGTAGAAAAATTAGCAATAAAGCAACGATAAAAATTAGCAAAGCCCAAAAATTTCTGAAGGCTCTTCACAGATGTGGGCTGAGTCCAATCATAAATAGCCTGGACCTGAACAGGGTCCATTTCAATAGCCGAGGGAGAAAAAATGAACCCCAGAAAAGAAACCTTCTGAACTCCAAAAAGGCACTTAGACCCCTTCACAAACAGTGTATTAGCACGAAGAATCTGAAATACCATCCTGACCTGCTTCACATGAGTCTCCCAATCATCGGAAAAAACCAAAATATCATCCAAATATACAATCATAAATTTATCCAAATACTCCCGGAAAATATCATGCATAAAGGACTGAAACACAGATGGAGCATTAGAGAGCCCGAAAGGCATCACAAGATATTCAAAATGGCCTTCGGCGTATTAAATGCTGTTTTCCATTCATCACCCTGTTTGATACGAACCAGATTATACGCCCCTCGAAGGTCAATCTTGGTAAACCAGCTAGCCCCTTTGATCCGAGCAAACAAATCAGAAAGCAAAGGCAAAGGGTACTGGAATTTGACCGTGATCTTATTGAGAAGGCGATAATCTATACAGGGCCTCAAGGAGCCATCCTTCTTGGCAACAAAAAAGAACCCCGCTCCCAATGGTGACGAAGACGGGCGAATATGCCCCTTCTCCAAGGACTCTTTTACATAAGTCCGCATAGCGGTATGCTCTAGCACAGACAGATTGAAAAGTCAACCCTTAGGGAACTTACAGCCAGGAATCAAATTAATAGCGCAATCTGTCATGGTTCCCAATGGCAAGGGAACGTCAGAGAACTTAAACAACAGACTAGCTCTTGGGTGATGGAATCTCGAGCTGACCGTGAGCTAAACCTACCACACAACTAGCAGTGGCCGGGTGGCGTACCTACGTTTTATCCCTAGACGCCTAGCGCCAGCCGGAGGACTAACTAACCCTAATAGAGGAAAAGACAGACCTGGCTTACCTCTAGGGAAATTCCCCCAAAAAGGAGACAGAAGCCCCCCACATGTATTGACGGTGAGTTCAGAGGAAAAGACATACGCAGTATGAAGGTAGGTTCAGCAAAGCGAGGTCCGCTTACTAGATAGCAAGAAGATACAATAGGGAACTTCACAGTCAGCTGTAAACCCTATTAAAATACCATCCCGAAACTACTTTAAGACTCATGTGTCAACTCATGACACCGGAGTGGCAATTTCGGCCCACAAGAGCTTCCAGCTACAGAAAAGTAACATAACTGTGAACTGGAACAAAAATGCAAAACAAACTTAGGACTAAGAGTCCAACTTAGCTGATAGTAGTCTAGGAGCAGGAACATGCAACAGAAAGGCTCTGGTTACATTGATGGCCGGCACTAGAATAACTGAGCAGCAAGGCTAAATAGGATACACCCATATCCTGATGGAAACAGGTGAACAGAGAAAGTGAAGCACACAAGTCCAGTACCACCAGTGACCACCGGGGGAGCCCAAAAACCAAATTCACAACAGTACCCCCCCCTCAAGGAGGGGGCACCGAACCCTCACAAGAACCACCAGGGCGATCAGGATGAGCCCTATGAAAGGCACGGACCAAATCAGAGGCATGAACATCAGAGGCTGTCACCCAAGAATTATCCTCTTGACCGTAGCCCTTCCACTTGACCAGATACTGAAGTTTCCGTCTGGAAACACGGGAGTCCAAGATCTTCTCCACAACGTACTCCAATTCACCCTCAACCAACACCGGAGCGGGAGGCTCAACGGAAGGCACAACCGGTACCTCATACCTGCGCAATAATGACCGATGGAAGACATTATGGATAGAAAAAGATGCTGGGAGGTCCAATCGAAAGGACACGGGGTTAAGAATCTCCAAAATCTTATACGGGCCGATGAACCGAGGCTTAAACTTAGGAGAAGAAACCCTCATAGGGACAAAACGAGAAGACAACCACACCAAGTCCCCAACACGAAGACGAGGACCAACACGACGACGGCGGTTAGCAAAATGCCGAGTCTTCTCCTGGGACAACTCCAAATTGTCCACCACCTGTCCCCAAATCCGATGCAACCTATCCACCACAGTATCCACTCCAGGACAATCCGAAGACTCCACCTGACCGGAAGAAAAACGAGGATGAAACCCCGAATTGCAAAAGAAAGGAGAAACCAAAGTGGCAGAACTAGCCCGATTATTGAGGGCAAACTCCACCAACGGCAAAAAGGCAACCCAGTCATCCTGATCCGCAGACACAAAACACCTCAAATAAGTCTCCAAGGTCTGATTAGCTCGCTCAGTCTGGCCATTAGTCTGAGGATGGAACGCAGACGAAAAAGACAAATCAATGCCCATCCTAGCACAGAACGCCCGCCAAAATCTAGACACGAACTGGGTCCCCCTGTCAGAAACGATATTCTCCGGAATACCATGCAAGCGAACCACATTTTGAAAAAACAGAGGAACCAACTCGGATGAGGAAGGCAACTTAGGCAAGGGCACCAAATGGACCATCTTTGAAAAACGGTCACACACCACCCAGATGACAGACATTTTCTGAGAAACAGGGAGATCAGAAATAAAATCCATAGAGATGTGAGTCCAAGGCCTCTTCGGAATAGGCAAAGATAACAACAATCCGCTGGCCTGAGAACAACAAGGTTTGGCCCGAGCACAAACATCACAAGACTGCACAAAAACTCGTACATCTCGAGACAGGGAAGGCCACCAGAAGGACCTAGCCACCAAATCCCTGGTACCAAAGATCCCGGGATGACCTGCCAACACAGAAGAATGAACCTCCGAGATAACTCTACTGGTCCAATCATCAGGAACAAACAGTCTACCAGGCGGGCAACGATCAGGTCTATCCGCCTGAAACTCCTGCAAAGCCCGTCGCAGGTCTGGGGAAACAGCAGATAATATCACCCCATCCTTAAGGATACCTGTAGGTTCAGAATCACCAGGGGAATCAGGCTCAAAACTCCTAGAAAGGGCATCCGCCTTCACATTTTTAGAACCTGGTAAGTATGAGACCACAAAATTAAACCGAGAGAAAAACAACGACCAGCGCGCCTGTCTAGGATTCAGGCGCCTGGCAGACTCAAGATAAATCAAATTCTTGTGATCGGTCAATACCACCACCTGATGTCTAGCCCCCTCAAGCCAATGACGCCACTCCTCAAAAGCCCACTTCATAGCCAAAAGCTCCCGATTACCAATATCATAATTTCGCTCGGCGGGCGAAAATTTTCGTGAAAAGAACGCACAAGGTCTCATCACGGAGCAGTCGGAACTTTTCTGCGACAAGACCGCCCCAGCTCCGATCTCGGAAGCATCGACCTCAAGCTGAAAAGGAAGAGTAACATCAGGCTGACGCAACACAGGGGCGGAAGAAAAGCGGCGCTTAAGCTCCCGAAAGGCCTCCACAGCAGCAGGGGACCAATCAGCAACATCAGCACCCTTTTTGGTAAAATCAGTCAAAGGTTTAGCAACATCAGAAAAACCAGTTATAAATCGACGATAAAAATTAGCAAAGCCCAAAAATTTCTGAAGGCTCTTAAGAGAAGAAGGCTGCGTCCAATCACAAATAGCCCGAACCTTGACAGGATCCATCTCAATGGAAGAGGGGGAAAAAATGTACCCCAAAAAAGAAATCTTTTGAACCCCCAAAATGCACTTAGAACCCTTCACACACAAGGAATTAGCCCGCAAAACCTGAAAAACCCTCCTGACCTGTTGGACATGAGAATCCCAGTCATCCGAAAAAATCAAAATATCATCCAGATACACGATCATAAATTTATCCAAATATTCACGGAAAATGTCATGCATAAAGGACTGAAAGACTGAAGGGGCATTTGAAAGACCAAAAGGCATTACTAAATACTCAAAATGGCCCTCGGGCGTATTAAATGCGGTTTTCCACTCATCCCCCTGCTTAATTCGCACCAAATTATACGCCCCACGGAGATCAATCTTAGAGAACCACTTAGCCCCCTTTATTCGAGCAAACAAATCAGTCAGCAGTGGCAGAGGATACTGATATTTGACTGTAATTTTATTCAAGAGTCGATAATCAATACACGGCCTCAAAGAGCCATCTTTTTTAGATACAAAGAAAAAACCGGCTCCTAAGGGAGATGAAGAAGGACGAATATGTCCCTTTTCCAGGGACTCCTTAATATATTCTCGCATAGCAGCATGTTCAGGTACAGATAGATTAAATAAACGACCCTTTGGAAATTTACTGCCTGGAATCAGATCTATGGTACAATCGCAATCTCTGTGAGGAGGTAGTGAACCAAGCTTAGGCTCCTCAAAAACATCACGATAATCAGACAAAAATTCCGGAATCTCAGAGGGAATAGATGACGAAATGGAAACCAAAGGTACGTCCCCATGAGCCCCCTGACATCCCCAGCTTAACACAGACATAGTTTTCCAGTCAAGGACTGGGTTATGAGATTGTAACCATGGTAATCCGAGCACCAAAACGTCATGTAGATTGAACAACACAAGGAAGCGAATCATCTCCTGATGGTCTGGATTCATACGCATAGTCACTTGTGTCCAGTATTGTGGTTTATTACTAGCCAATGGTGTAGAGTCAATACCCTTCAGAGGTATAGGAACTTCCAGAGGCTCTAGATCAAACCCACAGCGCCTGGCAAAGGACCAATCCATTAGACTCAAAGCGGCGCCAGAGTCGACATAGGCATCCGCGGTAATTGACGATAATGAACAAATCAAGGTCACAGACAGAATAAACTTAGACTGTAAAGTGCCAATTGAAATAGACTTATCAACCTTTTTTGTACGTTTAGAGCATGCTGATATAACATGAGTTGAATCACCACAATAGAAGCACAACCCATTTTTTCGCCTAAAATTCTGCCGTTCGCTTCTGGACAGAATTCTATCACATTGCATATTTTCTGGAGCCTTCTCAGAAGACACCGCCAAATGGTGCACAGGTTTGCGCTCCCGCAAACGCCGATCAATCTGAATAGCCATTGTCATGGACTCATTCAGACCTGTAGGTGCAGGGAACCCCACCATAACATCTTTAATGGCATCAGAGAGACCCTCTCTGAAATTCACCGCCAGGGCGCACTCATTCCACTGAGTAAGCACAGACCATTTACGAAATTTTTGGCAGTATATTTCAGCTTCATCTTGCCCTTGAGATAGGGCCATCAAGGCTTTTTCAGCCTGAATCTCTAAATTAGGTTCCTCATAAAGCAACCCCAAAGCCAGAAAAAACGCATCCACATTGAGCAACGCAGGATCCCCGGGTGCCAATGCAAATGCCCAGTTTTGAGGGTCACCCCGCAGCAAGGAAATTACTATCTTAACCTGCTGTGCGGGATCTCCAGCGGAGCGAGATCTCAGGGAAAGAAATAATTTACAATTATTTTTGAAATTCAGGAAACGAGATCTATCCCCGGAGAAAAATTCTGGTATAGGAATTCTAGGTTCAGATATAGGAGCATGAATAACAAAATCCTGTAAATTTTGAACCTTCGTAGCAAGATTATTCAAACCTGTAACCAAACTCTGAGGATCCATTTTAATCAGGTGAGATCAGAGCCATTCAAGGATTAGAAGGAGAGAGAGAGACAAAGGCTGCAATTAGAGCAAAAATGCAACTGAGTCAACTAAAAAGCAAACTCAGAAGAAAAAAAAAAAAAATCTGCAGACTTCTTTTTCTCTCCTTTCTTCTGCCAACGGTTTTAACCCTTGGCCGGCCATACTGTCATGGTTCCCAATGGCAAGGGAACGTCAGAGAACTTAAACAACAGACTAGCTCTTGGGTGTTGAATCTCGAGCTGACCGTGAGCTAAACCTACCACACAACTAGCAGTGGCCGGGTGGCGTACCTACGTTTTATCCCTAGACGCCTAGCGCCAGCCGGAGGACTAACTAACCCTAATAGAGGAAAAGACAGACCTGGCTTACCTCTAGGGAAATTCCCCCAAAAAGGAGACAGAAGCCCCCCACATATATTGACGGTGAGTTCAGAGGAAAAGACATACGCAGTATGAAGGTAGGTTCAGCAAAGCGAGGTCCGCTTACTAGATAGCAAGAAGATACAATAGGGAACTTCACGGTCAGCTGAAAACCCTATTAAAATACCATCCCGAAATTACTTTAAGACTCATGTGTCAACTCATGACACCGGAGTGGCAATTTCGGCCCACAAGAGCTTCCAGCTACAGAAAAATAACATAACTGTGAACTGGAACAAAAATGCAAAACAAACTTAGGACTAAGAGTCCAACTTAGCTGATAGTAGTCTAGGAGCAGGAACATGCAACAGAAAGGCTCTGGTTACATTGATAGCCGGCACTAGAATAACTGAGCAGCAAGGCTAAATAGGATACACCCATATCCTGATGGAAACAGGTGAACAGAGAAAGTGAAGCACACAAGTCCAGTACCACCAGTGACCACCGGGGGAGCCCAAAAACCAAATTCACAACAGCAATCACAGTCCCTATGAGGAGGCAGAGGACTGGATTTAGGCTCCTCAAATATATCCTGGAAATCTTACAAAAACTCAGGAACCTCAGAAGAAGGGGACGAGGAAATTGACATCAGAGGAATGTCACTATGTATCCCCTGACAACCCCAACTAGTCACGGACATGGATTTCCAATCCAGCACTGGATTATGTACCTGTAACCATGGAAACCCCAGCACAACCACATCATGCAAATTTTGCAACACCAAAAAGCGAATATTTTCCTGATGTGCTGGAGCCATGTTCATGTGTCCAGTACTGAGGTTTATTCTTGGCCAATGGCGTAGCATCAATCCCCCTCAAGGGAATAGGACTCTGCAACGGCTCCAAGGAAAAACCACAGCGCTTGGCAAATTCCAGGTCCATTAAGTTCAGGGCAGCGCCAGAATCCACAAATGCCATTACAGAAAAGGACGACAATGAGCAAATCACGGTAACAGACAAGAGAAATTTAGGCTGTAAAGTACTGATGGTAACTGACCTAGCAACCCTCTTAGTTCGCTTCGGGCAGTCAGAGATAGCATGAGTAGCGTCACCACAGTAAAAACACAGCCCATTCTGACGTCTGAACTCCTGCCGTTCTGCTCTTGTCAAAACTCTATTGCATTGCATAGGCTCAGAACTACAAGCTGGACAAAAAGACATAAATTGAACTAAACAGAAGGTCATAAGCAGGGAAAACCCAAAAAGTAACAGACTTATCTTAAGCTGAAAATGGACTGGCCAAAAGAGAACTTCCAGGAAAGAACTGAATCCACAGGAAATACATTGACAGCTGGCATCCACTAAAGCCAAAAGCCCAGTTAAATAACAAGGCCAGGAAACCGATAAGTGAACGCAGCTGCTAAGTTCCACTTGAAACCACCAGAGGGAGCCCAAGAGCAGAACTCCCAAAAATACCATTCGCAACCACAGGATGGAGCCCAAGAACGGAATTCACAACAGCGTAGCTAGGGTTTTGGTTCAGGGGGGTGAAGCTTCTGAGTGGGCCCCTAACCAGGTAACCTTGATTACAATTCGGTGAAGCACCCTAATAGTGGAAGAGAACCTCAGAAGATGACCGCGCTGTTACTGAAGATAATCTCTATAAAACGACCAACATGGATATTACCGCCATATGGTCAGTAGTAGATACTAGCCCTACAGAGCATATAACAGATCACAGCACAGTTATAGATAATGACTTACCGTTGATGTTCTTTCTGATAATAATAATAATAATAATACTACTAATAATAATCTTTATTTATATAGCGCCAACATATTCCGCAGCGCTTTACAGTTTAAAGTTCTGATGGAATCATTCACTTTTCCCATCTTTTCCTTCTGGCCCAGACCAACATGACAACTTCTTCCAGCTACAACTCGTCTGCAGAGAAAACAACAAAGACACGTTTCACTTCTCACATTCCAGCCATCACCATCTATTCCCAACCTGCACAAACCCCTCATCCTGCTGATACCCCAATACTGAGCCCTGCTGCTGTATGTGTCCATATTACTACACCTGATACCCCAATACTGAGCCGCTGCTGGCGTATGTGTCCCTATTACTGCAACTGATACCCCGACACTGAGCCGCTGCTGCCATATGTGTCCCTATTACTGCACCTGATACCCCAATACTGAGCCGCTGCTGCCGTATGTGTCCCTATTACTCCACCTGATACACCGATACTCAGCCTCTGCTGCCGTATGTTACCCTATTACTGCACCTACTCTGTGGTTCTCTGTACCCTCTAAATTCTAAAGCACCCCTCTATAATATAGTAATGCCGGGTGCAAGTGCCCTAGAAAACAGAGACCACATTTTGCCCCATAGAAAGCAATAATGCCCTCTGTGTGCCCCTTTGATAGTCACAGTAACCTGAGTTCCCCTATTACAATAAGTGCCTACTTTACATTTAATAATGTCCAGAGTCTCCCCCCCTGTACAGCTCCCCTATACACAGCATAATGCCCCCTAACTGTACAGTACCACCCACACAGTATACTGACCCCTTAGTAGCCTTCAAACTGTTTGATGGCTCCAACACTGTAATCCCCACACTGTGGCCACACAATGGCCCCATAGATAACCTCCATATAGTATAATGTGCCAGATAGTCCTCAATATAGCACAAGGCAGCACCCCTATAGGCAGACCCTGTAGTATAAGGCAGCACCCCCCATAGGCAGATCCTGTAGAAAAAGGCAGCACTCCCCCCATAGGCAGATCCTGTAGAATAAGGCAGCACTCCCCCCTATAGGCAGATCCTGTATATAAGGCAGCACTCCCCCCATTGGCAGACCTTGTATATAAGGCAGCACTCCCCCTTATAGGCAGATCCTGTATATAAGGCAGCACTCCCTCCCCTATAGGCAGATCCTGTATATAAGGCAGCACTGCCCCCCATAGTCAGATCCTGTAGAATAAGGAAGCACTCCCCCCATAGGCAGATCCTGTAGAATAAGGCAGCACTCCCCCCAGGCAGATCCTGCATATAAGGCAGCACTTCCCCCCTATAGGCAGATCCTGAAGAATAAGGCAGCACTCCCCCCCTATAGGCAGATCCTGTATATAAGGCAGCACTCTCCCCTATAGGCAGATCCTGTATATAAGGCAACACTCCCCCCTATAGGCAGATACTGTAGAATAAGGCAGCACTCCCCCCTATAGGCAGATCCTGTATATAAGGCAGCACTCCCCCTATAGGCAGATCCTGTATATAAGGCAGCACTCCCCCCATAGGCAGATCCTGTATATAAGGCAGCACTCCCCTCCTATAGGCAGATCCTGTATATAAGGCAGCACTCCCCCCTATAGGCAGATCCTGTAGAATAAGGCAGCACCCCCCCTATAGGTAGATCCTGTATATAAGGCAGCACTCCCCCCTATAGGCAGATCCTGTATATAAGGCAGCACTCCCCCCCTATAGACAGATACTGTAGAATAAGGCAGCCCCCATAAAAACACAATAAATAAATGCTCACCTCTCTAACTCCTTGTTCCAGCGGTGATTCCTGCTCCTGCTCCCACTCATCTGACAGCGGGCGCTGGGCAGTGACATCATCCTGCCTGCTGTCAGACGTGTGGGGGATGATGGGAGGAGCACAGCGCTCCTTCCCTCATCACTGCGGTGAGCTGTATCGGCTAGATGCCAATACAGCTCACCATGCGATGATGGCCTGGGGGCCCACTGCTGGCACCGGCCCCCCCACCTGCTCAGGGGCCCCATAGTGGCAGAGCAGGGAGATCGATTGAGCGCCGATGCAGTTACAGTAGCATAGCTCCTGCTGGGCCCCCTCAGAGCACAGGGCCTGGGGCGATGGACCCCTCTGCCCCCCCGGTAGCTACGCTACTGAGTGGAAGTGAAAGGACTGAGAGCAGAGAGCTGAGCCTTTCAGCCAGGACTGAGCTGCAGCTCCAGGAAAGGAAGTGAAGGTTGAAGCATCAGAGGAAAGAAGCACAGGAAAAGAAAGGGGCTCAGAGGGGAACTGTGACCGGGCACCCTCAGAGCCGAAGTGCAGGAACCGGGCACCGGGAGCCCGAGGCTGTGTTGTACTCCAGGTCACACGGCAGAACCGGAGGGCATAGGACTTTATGTAATTTGCCCGCACCCACACCTGAAGGTGCAGCAGTACACTAAGGCTGTGTGCACACGATGCGGAATTTGTGCGGATCCGCAGGTCCACACAGTGATTTACAGTACAATGTAAATCAATAGGGGAAAAAAAAAGCTGTGCTAATGGTGCGGAAAAATCCGCACTGAATCCGCTGCGGATTGAAAAAAAGTGCATGTCACTCCTTTTGTGCGGAACTGCAGCGTTTCTGCACCCTTCCATTATAGAAATCCGCAGTGGTAAAAACCGCAGAAAATCCGCATTAATTCTGCATCAAAACCACACAAAATCCGAGGCAAATCCGCGGCAATTAAGCACCTGTGATTTCTGCCACGAGATGCGGATTTTGTGCAGAAAATTCTGCACCCCAATCCGCAACGTGTGCACATAGCCTAAGAGCCCGGGTCGTGATAGAGACCCTATAAAAAGGCTCACACTGCCCATCATACTGTCCCAGGACAGGAGAGAGAGGACTTTGCCAGCAAGCTACAGGCCGCAGGGACCTCGCATACGAGCACGAGTAGGAAGGCTTACGGACCTCACCTGGGAGAGGGATCATCTTTGCCTCCAGGCTGGCCGGACCACATCACCACCTGTTCCTGGTACCCTGGACTGCTACCATCAGTAAACCAGGTAAAGACATTACAACTCTTTGTCCTCCATTTATTTGCCGGCATACACCATCTCTGCCCAGCACACCGGGAGCCCTGGGGACCCCACTTCACCTGTGGGAAGCGTCACCATCTATGCTGCTGCAGCACCCCAGGTTACTGGTTGCTGCAGTGATGTTGCTTTTCCTTCAGGGAGGGTGATGTCATGCTCAGCGGTAAAGGAGTTCTCTTCACCAGGTAAGGCATACACATGCAACACTTTCTGAATCCAGGCCAGGAAGGTGAGCTCAAGACCAGGGGAGCTTCCCTAGGCTTTATGTTTCCTGACCTGGAGGAGGAGTTAGATCAATTGTTCAGAGACACAGAAGGAGTAGGATATCTGGGGCAGATATGAGAGGCCTGGCAGCCACGAGGGAGCTGCAGCCTTTGGGAAGGAGTAACTTGTTGGGTTCCATGTGGAGCAGCCAGAAGGTAAGGAGCACAGGAGAGAGACAGAGCTCAGAGGGGAACTGTGGCAGGGCACCCTCAGAGCTAAAGCTCAGAATATGGGAACCGGGAGCCCGAGGCTTTCGTGGACCCTAGGACACGGAGCAGAACCGGAGGACATAACACTACACGTCACCTGCCCGCATCATGCCTGAGATGCAGCAGCACTGGAGGAGCCCGGGGCATCTGAGAGTCCCTGTAAAAAGGCTTAAGCTGCCCGTCGTGCAGGTACCTGTCCCAGGACAGGGGGAAAACTGGAGGACCCTGTAGGAAGCTTAATTAAGCAGGGACCTTACTTAGAAAGGCTCTAGTTGGAAAGGCTCACGGACCTCTACTGGTACAGGAGAACTCGCACTTGCTTCTGAGCCGGCCGGACCCCAATCACCCATGCCGGTGCCCTGGACTGTGGCTTGTCACCCACATGTAAACCAGGTAAAGACTTACCACTTGTCTCCTCCATTTATTCACTGGCTACACCATCTACACCACACACCATAGGACCCCTGGGGACCCCGCTTCACCTGTGGGAAGTGTAAAATTTGGGCTGCCGCAACATCCCCCAGGGGACCCTTTAATGCAGCATCGGTCCACTACTGACCGAACCCCACAGTTGATGTCACAACAACAAACTTTGAACAATTAACCCCTCTTTAACGTTGATGCCAAGGGCCACGGACCGGGTCGCAGCCACTGTGACATCCCCATTTGCAACCCGGTACTGAATATCCCACTGCCCTGTGAGCGCATCAACTTTTGGCATCACAAACAGGATTTCATGCCCTGGCATCGCCGGGTACTGTGCGCCATGGATTACAATGGACTGTGTTGTACTGTGTGAATTTGAAATTTGGCCACCATTGCTGTACAAAGAGGCGGACAGAGAACAGGAAAAGATGTGTTGCTATGGGTGGAGTTCAAAAGCTGGATCCACCCCCTTCAGAGACTGTAATGCTAAACAAAGATGTCCATCACCAGGACAGGTTCGCCTCCAGAAGGAGCTGGCGGGAAAGTGCGTGAGGCACAGAAAGAAGAGGAAGCACGTGGAACAGCACGGCAGCAGGATGACTGCGCGTAACCTGGTCAAGTCCCTGGTAAACAGTGAAGAAGTGCTGCCAGACCTGAGAGAAACCCTGAAAGATGTCCCCAGTCTGCAGCGGCAAGAAATCTCAGACCTGCAACCTATCCTGGACCCGGAACTCCTCGCCGCAGAGATGGAGGAGCTGGCCCAGCAACTGATGAAGACCTAGATGCAGCGGTGGCCGCATGGAAAGATTCCCTGGTCTGGAGAATGAAGACAGCCCAGCCGCCACGCCAGCACTAACCAGCCGCTTTCCCAGCCGCTTTCCCAGCTCTGGCGGAGCCTGCACCGTCGACTTCGGTGGAGCCAGAGGGCGACGCGCTAATGGAGGAGACGCCGCCGACGGGAGATCCGGAGCCCCCTCCTACAGCACCGACAGAGCCAGAAAGCAAGACCCTGCCGAAACTTGAGACAAGACCGTCAACAGAAAACCTGGACCTCGCGACTGCCTCCCTGATGGAGCCGGAAAGTGAGGCCCAGCCAGAAACCGAGAAGCCGACAAGTGAGACGCCGAACACAGAGACGACAACACCGCAGCACCAGGCCCTGCAGCCCGCGAACCAGGAGCAGCAACAAGTGATCCAGACCCCAGCGGAGGAGACAAAACAAGATACTGGCACCGGTGAGACAGGTATGTTCACTGCCCCGGTAGCTGAAGACACCTTAGTGGGACCAATAGCACCCCTGCCAACCTTAGTGCTCAAACAAGTAACAACTGCCATAACTTGGGACTGCATAACTGATGTATGTGACACATTGACTGAGCCAATGATCCCAGTAGCATCACCCCTGAAGGCATGCAGACTAGTGATGAGCGAATATACTCGTTACTCGAGATTTCTGGAGCATGCTCGGGGGTCCTCCAAGTATTTTTTAGTGCTCAGAGTTTTAGTTTTTCTTGCCGCAGCTGAATGATTTACATCTATTAGCCAGCTTAAGTATATGTGGGGATTCCCCAGCAACGAGGCAACCCTCACATGTACTTATGCTGGCTAACAGATGTAAATCATTCAGCTGCGGCAAGAAAAACTAAAACTCCGAGCACTAAAAAATACTCGGAGGACCCCCGAGCATGCTCGGGAAATCTCGAGTAACGAGTATATTTGCTCATCACTAATGCAGACCTAAAGAGACATTACGCTGGAAACATCCCCACACAGACCTTATGGGATTTCCTATAGAAGCCCAATCTGCAGCTAATAGCGTGACAGTTACTGAAACAGAGGACTACTGCAAACAGCAGATTCTAAAACTGGCAACAGAAGGACAATGATGTAGCGCTAAATGGGAGGCCATGGAGCAACAGAACTTAACAGCTAAAGCTCAATCCCACTTAATTAAACCTGCCAGTAGAGGGCCCACTAGAACTGGAACTGTAGTATCTATTAATGTGGACAGAGGTTGGGGATTTATCAGAGAGCACATTGGCCAAAGAGAACTGTTTGTAAATCATAGGGATGTGGAGTCACACCTGTTAAGAGGACACCCTGATTGTGATTTGTACCCTGGCGACAAAGTCACTTATACCCGGCACCATGGAGAAAGGGGATACTACGCCCTTCATATAAAATGGTGCCATGGACATCCTGATCAGACCCATGTAGCCACTGAAAGTGGAACTGAAACACAGACTCAGGCTACACAAACTGAGGAACTTGATCATTCTTTTAAGGAGTCACCTGCTGACCCCTGTGTTAATAGACTTCCCCAGTCACGAAGCTGTGCACACCAGGACCTGCCCTGGAAACAGCAGAAATAAAGGACATTCACCTGCGTGAAGTAATTGTTGTAAATATGTGGTTTTGATGCCTTTTCTTTTGCAGTACTTATGGACAAGATGTTTCCCTGGAAACTGATTTTATAAATAGTTGGCACCGGTTAAGGTGCACCCTGGTTCTGCCCACTTGCTGGTGTGGGTAGGACCTTGTTTGCCTTGTTTACATGGTTTCTTTGCAGACTCAAAGCAGAATTGTATATATGTGTACTAGTGTAGTGTTTTACTGTGCTTGCTTTAGCACAGTAAAATTGAGTGCAGCCATTATCTATTTGCTATGTAAGACTTTTTGGTTATGCACCAGTTCAGACTAGATGGCTGTTCAGTCAGTTTTCTTATATTTACTATGTACTATTTTTTCTGACTTAAACGCCCCGCCCTTCACCATGCTGTGATTTTAACTACATCCAGACACAGTTGGTTCTGAGCCTCCTATAAAAGCAGGCTTTACCATGTTATTAGCCATAGGTAAGTGTTCACACTAGGCAGTCAGCTCAGTTACCCATCCGTTTTGAGATTACCTTGACGTTTGGTGGATGGGCTCACAACATTTGGCCAAATCTTGTGCTAAGAATCTCATGTGTTTTTTCATAAATTTCCCAAGCCATTATGCTATTCACATTTCATGTATTGCACATTTTCTTGCTTTAGCACAGTAAAATTGAGTGCAGCCATTATCTATTTGCTATGTAAGACTTTTTGGTTATGCACCAGTTCAGACTAGATGGCTGTTCAGTCAGTTTTCTTATATTTACTATGTACTATTTTTTCTGACTTGAACGCCCCGCCCTTCACCATGCTGTGATTTTAACTACATCCAGACACAGTTGGTTCTGAGCCTCCTATAAAAGCAGGCTTTACCATGTTATTAGCCATAGGTAAGTGTTCACACTAGGCAGTCAGCTCAGTTACCCATCCGTTTTGAGATTACCTTGACGTTTGGTGGATGGGCTCACAACATTTGGCCAAATCTTGTGCTAAGAATCTCATGTGTTTTTTCATAAATTTCCCAAGCCATTATGCTATTCACTTTTCATGTATTGCACATTTTCTTGCTTTAGCACAGTAAAATTGAGTGCAGCCATTATCTATTTGCTATGTAAGACTTTTTGGTTATGCACCAGTTCAGACTAGATGGCTGTTCAGTCAGTTTTCTTATATTTACTATGTACTATTTTTTCTGACTTGAACGCCCCGCCCTTCACCATGCTGTCATTTTAACTACATCCAGACACAGTTGGTTCTGAGCCTCCTATAAAAGCAGGCTTTACCATGTTATTAGCCATAGGTAAGTGTTCACACTAGGCAGTCAGCTCAGTTACCCATCCGTTTTGAGATTACCTTGACGTTTGGTGGATGGGCTCACAACATTTGGCCAAATCTTGTGCTAAGAATCTCATGTGTTTTTTCATAAATTTCCCAAGCCATTATGCTATTCACATTTCATGTATTGCACATTTTCTTGCTTTAGCACAGTAAAATTGAGTGCAGCCATTATCTATTTACTAGTGTTGAGCATTCTGATACTGCAAATATCGGGTATCGGCCGATATTTGCTATATCGGAATTCCGATACCGAGTTCCGATATTTTTGTGATATCGGAAATCGGAATCGGAAGTTCCTATAAGTTCCCAGGCGTTTGCGGTGCGTATGGTTCCCAGGGTCTGGAGGAGAGGAGACTCTCCTTCAGGCCCTGGGATCCATATTCATGTAAAAAATAAAGAATAAAAATAAAAAATATGGACATACTCACCCCTCCGACAGACCCTGGACTTCAGCGGTGCAACCGGCAGCCTCCGTTCCTAAGAATGCAGTGAGTGTAGGACCTGCGATGACGTCGCGGCTTGTAATTGGTTGCGTGAGCGGTCACATGAGCAGTCACGCGACCAATCACCAGCCGCAACGTCATCGAAGGTCCTTCACTCTGCATTCTTAGGAACGGAGGCTGCCGGTTGCAGCGGTGACAGCCAGGGCTCGTCCGAGGGTGAGTATATCCATATTTTTTATTTTTATTCTTTATTTTTTACATGTTTATGGATCCCAGGGCCTGAAGGAGAGTTTCCTCTCCTTCAGACCCTGGGAACCATCCAGGATCACTTCTGATATTTGTGTCCCATTGACTTGTATTGGTATCGGGTATCGGATTGTCTTTAACCTGTAATGCTGTTTTTCTTTTCCCAGTCTGGGAGTACTGATGTTAATGGAAAGCCGGGGGGGGGGAGTGCAGCACCCCAGGTTACCGGTTGCTGCAGTGATGATGCTTTTCCTTTGGGGAGGTTGATGTCATGCTCAGAGGTAAAGGAGTTCTCTTCACCAGGTAAGGCACACACATTCAACACATTCTGAATCCAGGCCAGGGGGGGAGCTCAAGACCCGGATTCAGGGGAGCTTCCCTATGCTTTATGTTTCCTGACCTGAAGGAGGAGGAGTTTGATCAGTTGTTCAGAGACACAGAAGGAGTAGGACATCTGGAGCAGACGTGAGAGGCATGGCAGCCACAAGGGAGCTGCAGCCTCTGGGAAGGAGTAACCTGTTGGGTTGCATGTGGAGCAGCCGGAAAGGAAAGGAGCACAGGAGAGAGAAAGAGCTCAGAGGGGAACCGTGGAAGGGCACCCTCGGAGCTAAAGCGCAGAATACGGGAACCGGGAGCCCGAGGCTTTTGTGGACTCTAGGACGCGGAGCAGAACCGGAGGGCATAACACTACACGTCACCTGCCCGCATCACGCCTGAAATGCAGCAGCACTGGAGGAGCCCGGGACATCTGAGAGTCCCTGTAAACAGGCTCAAGCTGCCCGTCGTGCAGGTACCTGTCCCAGGACAGGGGGAACACTGGAGGACCCTGTAGGAAGCTTAAAGCAGCAGGGACCTCACTTAGAAAGGCGCATTTAACTAGCGCTTCCAGCCATCGGGCCGGAAATGCGTGCATCGCTGATCCCCGTCACATGATTGGGGGTCAGCGATGCATCAGCATTACAACAAGAGGTCTATTGAAGACCTCTATGGTTATTGATGCCGGATTGCTATGAGTGACACCCTGTGGTCGGCGCTCATAGCAATGCAGTAAATCTACTACATAGGAGCAATCTGACCATCACTCCTATGTAGCAGAGGCGATCAAGTTGTGCCAACTTCTAGCGTCCTGTGGAGGCTATTGAAGCATGGCAAAAGTAAAAAAAAATGTTTTTAAAAATATGGAAAAAATAAAAAAAAATAAAAGTTTACATCACCCCCCTTTCGCCCCATTCAAAATAAAACAATAAAAAAATCAATCCTTCACATATTTGGTATTGCCGAGTTCAGAATCGCCCGATCTATCAATAAAAAAAGGATTAACCTGATCGCTAAACTGCGTAGTGAGAAAAAAATTTGAAACGCCAGACTTACATTTTTTTGGTTGCCGCGACATTGCATTAAAATGCAATAACGGGCTATCAAAAGAACGTATCTGCAATAAAATGGTATCATTAAAAACATCAGCTCAGCATGCAAAACATAAGCCCTTACCCAACCCCAGATCACGAAAAATGGAGACCCTATGGGTGTCAGAATATGGCGCACATTTTTTTTTTTTTAGCAAAGTTTGGAATTTTTTTTTAACACTTAATGTGAAAAAAGAACCTAGACATATTTGGTGTCTATGAACTAATGACCAGAAGAATCATAATGGCAGGTAAATTTTAGCATTTAGTTAACCTAGCAAAAAAGCCAAACAAAAAACAAGTATGGGATTGCATTTTTTTTTTGTAATTTCTCCGCACTTGGAATTTTTTTCTCATTTTCTAGTACACGACATGCTAAAACCAATAATGAGTTCAAAAGTTCAACTTGTCCATCATAAAATAAGCCCTCACATATCCATATTCAAGGAAAAATAAAAAAAATTATGGCTCTGGGAAGGAGGGGAGCAAAAAAGGAAAACACAAAACCAAAAAAAGCTGGGGTCATGAAGGGGTTAAGCTCTGCCTAAGCTCCGCCTATTACCGCATGCATCCTGGATTGTCCTGTGTACCTATCTTTAACATTGGGTACGCAGGGACATGCGTTGTATGCGGCAAGTCAAAATGCCACATCCGCACACATCCGGATATGACGCAGGATGCATGCGGAAGTAGGTGGGGCGTAGGTGGAGCTTAAGGGAAAATGTACACAGCCATACGCAGACCAGCCACACGCAAGTGTAAAACCAGCCTAATTCCAGAGAATTACACATTTATTTTATATGTAAATGAGCTGTTCAGGACTATGGGTCAGATAATGATCTGCATGAGAATCGGCCTCCACAGCTTATTTTACATGGAAGGGGGCATTTTAGAATGATGATTTTGTTTCATTAAATTGTGGGCTCTGTTTGTCAAGTTCTCGAGGTGCAAGATCAGCAGAAATACCCACAAGTGAACCCATATTGGAAATTTCACTGCTTAAGGATTTCTTCTGGGGTGTAGTGAATATTTTGAACCCACAGGTGTATCACAGACTTTTATAACATTGGGACATGGAAATATAATATATTAGTGGATTCGCAGGTCTGCAGTCATATAGTGACCCATAAAGGGACTGCAGGCTTGTGGATTTAGACTGGACAACCCCTTTAAGGCTCATTCAGCAGTGATTTTGGAGTGCCCGCTAGGACCGTTGGGTACTCGGTAGGGTTGAGCGACTTTCATTTTTTTAAGATCGAGTCGGGTTTTGCGAAACCCGACTTTGTCCAAAGTCGAGTCGAGTGAATTCGGCCGATTATCGCGAAAAGTCGGGGATCGACTGAAACATGAAACCCAATGCAAGTCAATGGGGAAGCATAGTCGGCAGTGAGTGGAGGCCAGAAAAACACCTACAGTGCCATTTTAATCCCAAAAACATCCATTCTTGTTTCTGAAGCTTGTCAATCTTAATTAACTTTATAATAATAGTTGGGCATTGGAAATTGGGGGTCATTTGGCAAAAGTTGTGGGGGGTAGGGCTGGTTCAAGGTTTTAGTGGGCCCAGGAAACGTGGACTACGTCACGGCGGTGGAGCAGTGAGAGGTAAGTATTTCAACTTTGCAAGTGCTGTGATCCTGAGCAAGCAGGGAGGCCCACTCGTTCGCATTGGCACTGGCAGAGGGCCCCTCAAAGTACGGTGGTGTGTTTGCACGGCGGGGGCGCCTCCCACCGGCAGTGACACTTTTGCATACTCTGAGGGGCCCTGTGCCTGTGACTTCGCCAACGAGTATGCCCCCCTACCTGTTGAAGAAACCTGCACTTTCATCTGCACCTTCCTCTTTGTCCCTGTGTAAGATGGTATAGTATGCGGGAAGGGGAACCTGACTTTCAGCAGGGTCAGATTGTGGCTGTGTAGCGTGCAAGGGGAATGTAGTGGTCTGGGTCAAAGTACCACAAGACTCATCTAGCACCGGCTGGGCAATGGGCAGGATGAGGCGGAAACACTGATATAGGCCCAAATAATAAAGTGGGTAAAATGCAGGTCAAAATTGGTAACAGGACTAACCAGGTGGCATTGCTTAGTTCAGTGGAGTAGAAAACCCAGGAGCGGCAGACAGACACCATTAGTAGGGCCGAGCCACACTAGGAGGCCCTATGCAGTTTAATATTACAAATGAAGGCAGAAAGCCTGAAGATTAAAGGTCAGGAAAATAACACAGGACAACACCAAGGTGCGGCACACACCGTTACTAGGCCCAACCAAAGTAGTAGGCCAACTGCAGTTTAATTATTTAAAATGTAAGCCGAAAGCCTGAACATTGAAGGTCAGGACAACAAAACAGGAGAAAACCCAGTAGCGTCAGACACCGTTTTAAGGGCCCAACCACACATTTTAAAAACAACTACTTAACGAGAGCTTTAAGATTGAAGCTCAACTTTATACAGTGGAGGACAACACCATGGAGCTGCACACACCGTTAGTAGGCCCCAACCACCAATTTTTAAAAACAACTACTTAATGAGAGCCTGAAGGTTGAAGCTCAGACAAGGAAACCTGGAGGAGAACACCCAGGAGGAGGAGAACACCCAGGAGGAGGAGAACACCCAGGAGCGTCAGACACCGTTGGTAGGCCCCAACCACCAATTTTTACCAACAAATACTTAATGAGAGCCAGAAGGTTGAAGCTCAGCTTTATACAGTGGAGGACAACACCAGGGAGCGGCACACACCGTTAGTAGGCCCCAACCACCAATTTTTAAAAATAACTACTTAATGAGAGCCTGAAGGTTGAAGCTCAGATTTATACAGTGGAGGACAACACCAGGGAGCGGCACACACCATTAGTAGGGCCCAACCAAAGTTGAAGGCCAAATGCAGTTTAATATCTGAAACTATAGGCCAAAAGCCAAAAGGTTGAAGCTCAGCTTTATACAGTGGAGGACAACACCAGGGAGCGGCACACACCGTTAGTAGGCCCCAACCACCAATTTTTACCAACAAATACTTAATGAGAGCCAGAAGGTTGCAGCTCAGACAAGGAAACCTGGAGGAGAACACCCAGGAGGAGGAGAACACCCAGGAGGAGGAGAACACCCAGGAGCGTCAGACACCGTTAGTAGGCCCCAACCACCAATTTTTACCAACAAATACTTAATGAGAGCCAGATGGTTGAAGCTCAGCTTTATACAGTGGAGGACACCACCAGGGAACGGCACACACCATTAGTAGGGCCCAACCAAAGTTGAAGGCCAAATGCAGTTTAATATCTGCTACTATAGGCCAAAAGCCAAAAGGTTGAAGCTCAGCTTTATACAGTGGAGGACAACACCAGGGAGCGGCACACACCGTTAGTAGGCCCCAACCACCAATTTTTACCAACAAATACTTAATGAGAGCCAGAAGGTTGCAGCTCAGACAAGGAAACCTGGAGGAGAACACCCAGGAGGAGGAGAACACCCAGGAGGAGGAGAACACCCAGGAGCGTCAGACACCGTTTGTAGGCCCCAACCACCAATTTTTACCAACAAATACTTAATGAGAGCCAGAAGGTTGCAGCTCAGACAAGGAAACCTGGAGGAGAACACCCAGGAGGAGGAGAACACCCAGGAGGAGGAGAACACCCAGGAGGAGGAGAACACCCAGGAGTGTCAGACACCGATAGTAGGCCCCAACCACCAATTTTTACCAACAAATACTTAATGAGAGCCAGAAGGTTGAAGCTCAGCTTTATACAGTGGAGGACAACACCAGGGAGCGGCACACACTGTTAGTAGGCCCCAACCACCAATTTTTACCAACAAATACTTAATGAGAGCCAGAAGGTTGAAGCTCAGCTTTATACAGTGGAGGACAACACCAGGGAGCGGCACACACTGTTAGTAGGCCCCAACCACCAATTTTTACCAACAAATACTTAATGAGAGCCTGAAGGTTGAAGCTCAGACAAGGAAACCTGGAGGAGAACACCAAGGAGGAGGAGAACACCGTTACTAGGCCCCAACCCAAGTAGTATGGCAACTGTAGTGTTACATTTAAAAATACTTAATGAGAGCCTGAAGGTTGAAGCTCAGACAAGGAAACCTGGAGGAGAACACCAAGGAGGAGGAGAACACCGTTACTAGGCCCCAACCCAAGTAGTATGGCAACTGTAGTGTTACATTTAAAAATACTTAATGAGAGCCTGAAGGTTGAAACTCAGACAAGGAAACCTGGAGGAGAACACCAAGGAGGAGGACAACACCGTTACTAGGCCCCAACCCAAGTAGTATGGCAACTGTAGTGTTACATTTAAAAATACTTAATGAGAGCCTGAAGGTTGAAGCTCAGACAAGGAAACCTGGAGGAGAACACCAAGGAGGGGGAGAACACCGTTACTAGGCCCCAACCCAAGTAGTATGGCAACTGTAGTGTTACATTTAAAAATACTTAATGAGAGCCTGAAGGTTGAAGCTCAGACAAGGAAACCTGGAGGAGAACACCCAGGAGGAGGAGAACACCCAGGAGGAGGAGAACACCCAGGAGTGTCAGACACCGATAGTAGGCCCCAACCACCAATTTTTACCAACAAATACTTAATGAGAGCCAGAAGGTTGAAGCTCAGCTTTATACGGTGGAGGACAACACCAGGGAGCGGCACACACTGTTAGTAGGCCCCAACCACCAATTTTTACCAACAAATACTTAATGAGAGCCAGAAGGTTGAAGCTCAGCTTTATACAGTGGAGGACAACACCAGGGAGCGGCAGACACCGTTAGTAGGCCCCAACCACCAATTTTTACCAACAAATACTTAATGAGAGCCTGAAGGTTGAAGCTCAGACAAGGAAACCTGGAGGAGAACACCAAGGAGGAGGAGAACACCATTACTAGGCCCCAACCCAAGTAGTATGGCAACTGTAGTGTTACATTTAAAAATACTTAATGAGAGCCTGAAGGTTGAAGCTCAGACAAGGAAACCTGGAGGAGAACACCCAGGAGGAGGAGAACACCCAGGAGGAGGAGAACACCCAGGAGTGTCAGACACCGATAGTAGGCCCCAACCACCAATTTTTACCAACAAATACTTAATGAGAGCCAGAAGGTTGAAGCTCAGCTTTATACGGTGGAGGACAACACCAGGGAGCGGCACACACTGTTAGTAGGCCCCAACCACCAATTTTTACCAACAAATACTTAATGAGAGCCAGAAGGTTGAAGCTCAGCTTTATACAGTGGAGGACAACACCAGGGAGCGGCAGACACCGTTAGTAGGCCCCAACCACCAATTTTTACCAACAAATACTTAATGAGAGCCTGAAGGTTGAAGCTCAGACAAGGAAACCTGGAGGAGAACACCAAGGAGGAGGAGAACACCGTTACTAGGCCCCAACCCAAGTAGTATGGCAACTGTAGTGTTACATTTAAAAATACTTAATGAGAGCCTGAAGGTTGAAGCTCAGACAAGGAAACCTGGAGGAGAACACCAAGGAGGAGGAGAACACCGTTACTAGGCCCCAACCCAAGTAGTATGGCAACTGTAGTGTTACATTTAAAAATACTTAATGAGAGCCTGAAGGTTGAAACTCAGACAAGGAAACCTGGAGGAGAACACCAAGGAGGAGGACAACACCGTTACTAGGCCCCAACCCAAGTAGTATGGCAACTGTAGTGTTACATTTAAAAATACTTAATGAGAGCCTGAAGGTTGAAGCTCAGACAAGGAAACCTGGAGGAGAACACCAAGGAGGGGGAGAACACCGTTACTAGGCCCCAACCCAAGTAGTATGGCAACTGTAGTGTTACATTTAAAAATACTTAATGAGAGCCTGAAGGTTGAAGCTCAGACAAGGAAACCTGGAGGAGAACACTAAGGAGGAGAACACCGTTACTAGGCCCCAACCCAAGTAGTATGGCAACTGTAGTGTTACATTTAAAAATACTTAATGAGAGCCTGAAGGTTGAAGCTCAGACAAGGAAACCTGGAGGAGAACACCAAGGAGGAGGAGAACACCAAGGAGGAGGAGAACACCGTTACTAGGGGCCAACCCAAGTAGTATGGCAACTGTAGTGTTACATTTAAAAATACTTAATGAGAGCCTGAAGGTTGAAGCTCAGACAAGAAAACCTGGAGGAGAACACCAAGGAGGAGGAGAACACCGTTACTAGGCCCCAACCCAAGTAGTATGGCAACTGTAGTGTTACATTTAAAAATAATTAATGAGAGCCTGAAGGTTGAAGCTCAGACAAGGAAACCTGGAGGAGAACACCAAGGAGGAGGAGAACACCAAGGAGGAGGAGAACACCGTTACTAGGCCCCAACCCAAGTAGTATGGCAACTGTAGTGTTACATTTAAAAATAATTAATGAGAGCCTGAAGGTTGAAGCTCAGACAAGGAAACCTGGAGGAGAACACCAAGGAGGAGGAGAACACCAAGGAGGAGGAGAACACCCAGGAGCGGCAGACATCACTAGTAGGCCCCAACCAAACTAGTAGCCCAAATGCAGTTTCCTATTTTTTAAAAAAGCCCGAAAACCTGAATTGAGTACAATTTTAATTAGGGACTGCAGACAGACTTAGTAGGCTGTCCCCTGTGGACCATGCATCCACCACATTAACCCATTGCGCCGTAATGGACACGTAACCTTCCGTGGCGATGCCTACAGGTCCATGCGTCTGTTGTCTGGTGCATCTTTGTACTCACAGATTGCCAGAGTGCATGGACAATGCGGTCTTTTACATGCTGGTGGAGGGTTGGGATGGCTTTTCTCGCAAAAGAAGTGTCGACTGGTTAGCTTGTAGCGTGGTACAGCGTAGTCTATCATGGCTTTATTAATATTAAATAAAATATATAAATAGGCTCCATGAACTTTTAAATAGGTTCCAGGGGTACACGGGCAGCATTGGTGTGGTCAGTGGAGGACTATTGGAAGGAGGGACCGCAGACAGACTTAGTACGCCTACAATTAAAAAGAGTGGCTATATGCACTTTAAAATAGGTTCCAGGGGTACATGGGCAGCATTGGTGTGGTCAGCGGAGGACGATTGCAAGGAGGGACCGCAGACAGGCTTACTGGGCCTAAAATAAATAAAAATAGGCTCTATGCAGTTTTAAATAGGTTACATGGGTACACAGGCAGCATTGGTGTGGTCAGCGGAGGACGATTGCAAGGAGTGTCTGACACAGTTAGTACTCCCAAAAAATAAATAGATGTTGATGTCTCGCAAAACAAAAAAACAAAAAAACAAAAGTGTGGCATACTTAGGTACAGGGGTGGGCTCCTCTGCTGAGTTTCAGACATAGTAATTTGGCACTAAGTATTTACTGGTGTCAATATAGGACACTGACCCAGACTATTTTAACTAGCATCATAGATCTCAACAAATTGGTATTGTCAGTGCCAGGCATTGAATGATGTCAGCGCATAGACTAAACATTGGTGGAGCTGTGAGAGATAATTTTGCACGTGGTAGAGCACAGTTTGAGCTGGGGGGGGTGAACTCTCTTGTGGCCGGCGGTACCGTCCCAGGCCCCTCATGTTACAACGGTGTGTCTGACGTTGGGTGGGCGCCACCACTGGCAGAGACACTTTATTGTACTATGAGGGACCCAGTGGCAGTGCCGTCGACCAAAAGCGGGCACACCCACCTCTTCAGACAAACGGCACTCTAACGGGTGCTTGCGCCAAGTGGCGAGACCACGGCCCCGTGGGGGGAGTTTTCCCATTGAGGGAGGTGTAAACATGTCGTATGCTGGACAAACAGCTGCTGCAAATTAAGAGATTGGAACACTCAGTAAGACCAGTCCACAAGCAAGACCTTTTTATAGGAAAGCTAGGTGTCAGCCGGGAAAGATGGGGCAAAATAATTTGAAATCCAGGAGTGGTTCATTTTAATGAAGGTTAGATCATCCAAATTTTGGGTAGCCAGATGAGTCCTTTTTTCGGTTAATATTGCAACAGCAGCACTGAATACTCTTTCTGATAGCACACTAGCTGCTGGGCAAGCAAACTCCTGCAATGCATATTCTGCCAATTCAGGCCAGGTGTCTAATTTGGATGCCCAGTAATCAAATGGGAATGACGGTTGAGGGAGAACATCGATAAGGGATGAAAAATAGTTAGTAACCATACTGGACAAATGTTGTCTCCTGTCACTTTGAATAGATGCTGCAGTATCTGTCCTGTCTGCGGTCATTGCGAAATCACTCCACAACCTGGTCAGAAAACCCCTCTGTCCAACGCCACTTCTGATTTGTGCACCTCTAACACCTCTGCCCTGTAGCCCCCTGCAGCTCGTGTGAGAACCATCACCGGCGCTGTGTGCTGGGAATGCCTGAATCAAACGGTCTACAAGAGTTGCTTGTTTGGTTGCTAATATTTGTGCGAGGTTCTCATGTGGCATAATATTTTGCAATTTGCCTTTATAGCGAGGGTCAAGGATGCAGGCCAACCAGTAATCATCATCGGTCATCATTTTAATAATGCGTGGGTCCCTTTTGAGGATATGTAAGGCATAATCCGCCATGTGGGCCAAAGTTCCAGTTGTCAAATCTGTGGTTGTGCTGGTTTGAGGGGCAGTTACAGGCAAATCTACGTCACTTGTCTCCCTTAAAAAAACAGAACCCGGCCTTGCAACGCCACTAATTTCTGTTGGCCCAGGAGAAGCTTCCTCATTAAAAAAAGTACTCATCCCCATCATCCTCCTTGTCCTCCTCCTCCTCTTCGCCCGCTACCGCGTCCTCTACAAGGCCCTGACCAGACAATGGCTGACTGTCATCAAGGCTTTCCTCTTCCTCGGCTGCAGACGCCTGCTCCTTTATGTGCGTCAAACTTTGCATCAGCAGACGCATTAGGGGGATGCTCATGCTCATTATGGCGTTGTCTGCACTAACCAGCCGTGTGCATTCCTCAAAACACTGAAGGACTTGACACAGGTCTTGTAGCTTCGACCACTGCACACCTGACAACTCCATGTCTGCCATCCAACTGCCTGCCCGTGTATCCTCCCACAAATACATAACAGCACGCCTCTGTTCGCACAGTCTCTGAAGCATGTGCAGTGTGGAGTTCCACCTTGTTGCAACGTCGATGATTAGGCGATGCTGGGGAAGGTTCAAAGACCGCTGATAGTTCTGCATACGGCTGGAGTGTACGGGCGAACGGCGGATATGCGAGCAAAGTCTGCGCACTTTAAGGAGCAGGTCGGGTAACCCCGGATAACTTTTCAGGAAGCACTGCACCACCAGGTTTAAGGTGTGAGCCAGGCAAGGAATGTGTTTCAGTTGGGAAAGGGCTATGGCAGCCATGAAATTCCTTCCGTTATCACTCACTACCTTGCCTGCCTCAAGATGTACAGTGCCCAGCCATGACTGAGTTTCTTTCTGCAAGAACTCAGACAGAACTTCCGCGGTGTGTCTGTTGTCGCCCAATCACTTCATTGCCAATACAGCCTGCTGACGCTTGCCACTAGCTGTCCCATAATGAAACACCTGGTGTGCAACAGTGGCAGCTGCGGATGGAGTGGTTGTGCGACTGCGGTCTGTGGACGAGCTCTCGCTTCTGCAGGAGGACAAGGAAGAGGAGGAGGGGGGGCGAACGCCTACAGCCAACTGTTTCCTAGACCGTGGGCTAGGCAGAACTGTCCCAATATTGCTGTCCCCTGTGGACCCTGCATCCACCACATTCACCCAGTGTGCCGTGATGGACACGTAACGTCCCTGGCCATGCCTACTGGTCCATGCATCTGTTGTCAGGTGCACCTTTGTAGTCACAGATTGCCTGAGTGCATGGACGATGCGGTCTTTAACATGCTGTTGGAGGGCTGGGATGGCTTTTCTGGAAAAGAAGTGTCGACTGGGTAGCTCGTAGCGTGGTACAAAAAGGAGTACTTCCTTTTCCTAACAAGAGTCTCATGTAGGGTGAGCTGGACTGGAGAGCTGGAGATCGTGGAACTAGCGGTGGTGCCGGTGGACATGGCAGACTGAGAGAGGGTTGGAGATGGTATTCTTGCCGGTGCCCTACATGCAGTGTTTCCTACTACGAACCTGGTGATCCCCTGACTGCTTTGGCCTGGAGACGAAAGCTGCACAGATACTGCAGGTGGTGCGGGAAATGGTGGGCTTACAGTGAGGGAAGGGATGTAGCGTTGCTGACTAGCTTCATTGGCCGAGGGTGCTGCAACCTTTAGGGACGTTTGGTAGTTAGTCCAGGCTTGCAAATGCATGGTGGTTAAATGTCTATGCATGCAACTTGTATTTAGACTTTTAAGATTCTGACCTCTGCATAAGGTAGTTGAACATTTTTGACAGATGACTTTGCGCTGATCATTTGGATGTTGTTTAAAAAAATGCCAGACTGCACTCTTTCTACTATCGGATACCTTTTCAGGCATTGCAGACTGAGCTTCTTTAACCGGATGTCCACGTTGTCCTCCAACTGGTTTTGGTTTTGCCATGCGTTTTTGGCCAGATACGGGCCCGGCAGATGGAACCTGTTGTGATGTTGATGCCTGCTGCGGCTCCTCCTCCTCCGCTTCAGAACTACTGCCGCCTGCACCCTGTTCCCCCAATGGCTGCCAATCGGGGTCAACAACTGTGTCATCAATGACCTCCTCTTCTATCTCGAGTGCAACTTCGTCTGTGTCACCGTGTAAGCCGGTGGTATAGCGTTCGTGACGGGGCACCATAGTCTCAGCTGGGTTTGATTCTGGCTCAGTACACTGCGAGGGCAATGTTCTGGTCTGAGTCAAAGGAACAGCATAGTAATCTGGATGTGGCTGTGCATCAGTGCACTGTTATGATGACCTGGTGGTTAGGAGCACTAGGAATGACCTGATGGGCAAACTAGTAATACAGGACAAGCTCTGGGAAGTGGGAGCTCTGCTGACCGCAACCCCTAATCCTATCACAACAACTAGAAATAGCCGTGGAGCGTACCTGACTCTGCCTAGACGCCTCTTCACAGCCTAAGAGCTAACTACCCCTAAAGATAGAAAATAAGGCCTAATTTGCCTCAGAGAAATTCCCCAAAGAAATAGGCAGCCCCCCACATATATTGACTGTGAGTTAAGATGGAAGTCACAAACACAGGAATGAAATAGGTTTCAGCAAAGAAGGCCAGACTTTACTAAACAGACTTGAGGAAAGAAAAGGTATCTTTGCGGTCAGCATAAAAAACTACCAAAAAAACACGCAGAGTGTGCAAAAGAGACACCGCACCGACTCACGGCGTGGAGGTGCCACTCTGCATCCCAGAGCTTCCAGCTAGCAAGGTAGAATCATGATAGCAAGCTGGACAAGAAAACAGTGGTAAACAAATAAGCTAGCAGGGACTTAGCTTTTACTGGAGTAGACAGGTAATCTGAAAGATCCAAGAGAGAACTGAACCAGTACTAGGACATTGACAGCTGGCATCAAGTAACGATCTAAGTGGAGTTAAATAGAGCAGCCAGCCTAGGACTAAACGAGGTCAGCTGAGGAAGGAACCTCAGAACCAGCAGCTCCACTCACAGCCACCAGATGGAGTCCATGGACAGAACTCGCCGAAGTACCATTCATAACCACCGGAGGGAGTTCGAGAACAGAATTCACAACAGTACCCCCCCTTGAGGAGGGGTCACCGAACCCTCACCAGAGCCCCCAGGCCGATCAGGACGAGCCAAATGAAAGGCACGAACAAGATTGGCAGCATGAACATCAGAGGCAACCACCCAGGAATTATCCTCCTGACCATAACCTTTCCACTTGACTAGGTACTGGTTTCCGTCTCGAAATACGAGAATCCAAAATCTTCTCCACCACATACTCCAACTCCCCCTCAACCAACAAAGGGGCAGGAGGATCGACGGAGGGAATCATAGGAGCCACATATCTCCGCAATAACGACCTATGGAACACATTATGGATGGCGAAAGAAGCTGGAAGGTCCAAACGAAATGACACAGGATTAAGAATTTCAGAAATCTTATAAGGACTAATGAAACGAGGCTTAAACTTAGGAGACGAAACCTTCAAAGGAACATAACGAGACGATAACCAAACCAAATCCCCAACACGAAGTCGGGGACCAACACAGCGACGGCGGTTAGCGAAACGTTGAGCCTTGTCCTGGGACAATGTCAAATTGTTCACCACGTGAGTCCAAATCTGCTGCAACCTGTCCACCACAGAATCCACACCAGGACAGTCCGAAGGCTCAACCTGTCCTGAAGAAAAACGAGGGTGGAAACCAGAATTACAGAAAAAAGGCGAAACCAAAGTGGTCGAGCTGGCCCGATTATTAAGGGCGAACTCAGCCAAAGGCAAGAAGGACACCCAATCATCCTGATCAGCAGAAACAAAGCATCTCAGATATGTCTCCAAAGTCTGATTGGATCGTTCGGTTTGGCCATTTGTCTGAGGATGGAAAGCCGAAGAAAAAGACAAATCAATGCCCATCCTAGCACAAAAGGACCGCCAAAACCTCGAAACAAACTGGGAACCTCTGTCCGACACGATGTTCTCCGGAATGCCATGTAAACGAACCACGTGCTGGAAAAACAATGGAACCAAATCAGAGGAGGAAGGCAATTTAGGCAAAGGTACCAAATGGACCATCTTAGAGAAGCGATCACAAACCACCCAGATAACCGACATCCTTTTAGAGACAGGGAGATCTGAAATAAAATCCATGGCAATATGCGTCCAGGGCCTTTTCGGGACCGGCAAGGGCAAAAGCAACCCACTGGCACGAGAACAGCAGGGCTTCGCCCGAGCACAAGTCCCACAGGACTGCACAAAAGAACGCACATCCCGTGACAAGGAAGGCCACCAAAAGGATCTAGCCACCAAATCCCTGGTACCAAAGATTCCAGGATGACCAGCCAACACCGAACAATGAACCTCAGATATAACTCTACTAGTCCATCTATCAGGGACAAACAGTTTCTCCGCTGGGCAACGGTCAGGTTTATCAGCCTGAAACTCCTGCAGCACCCGCCGCAAATCAGGGGAGATGGCAGACAAAATTATCCCCTCTTTGAGAATACCAGCCATCTCAGGAACTCCCGGAGAATCAGGCACAAAACTCCTTGAAAGGGCATCAGCCTTCACATTCTTAGAACCCGGAAGGTACGAAACCACAAAATCGAAGCGGTAGAAAAACAGCGACCATCGAGCCTGTCTAGGGTTCAACCGCTTGGCAGACTCGAGATAAGTCAGATTCTTGTGATCCGTCAAGACCACCACGCGATGCTTGGCTCCTTCAAGCCAATGTCGCCACTCCTCGAACGCCCACTTCATAGCCAACAACTCTCGATCGATTGCCCACATCATAATTGCGCTCAGCAGGCGAAAACTTTCTAGAAAAGAAAGAACATGGTTTCATCACCGAGCCATCAGAACTTCTTTAGATAGAACAGCCCCTGCTCCATTCTCAGAAGCATCCACCTCGACCTGAAACGGGAGCGTAACATCTGGCTGACACAACACAGGGGCAGAAGAAAAACGACGCTTCAACTCCTGAAAAGCCTCAACGGCCGCAGAGGATTAATTGACCACATGTGCACCTTTCTTGGTTAAACCAGTCAATGGTTTAACAACACTAGAAAAATTAGCGATGAAGCGACGGTAAAAATTAGCAAAGCCCAGGAATTTCTGAAGGCTCTTCACAGAAGTAGGCTGAGTCCAATCATAAATGGCCTGAACTTTAACAGGGTCCATCTCGATAGTAGAAGGGGAAAAAATGAAGCCCAAAAATGAAACCTTCTGAACTCCAAAGAGACATTTAGATGCCTTCACAAACAAGGAATTAGCACGAAGGACCTGGAACACCATTCTGACCTGCTTCACATGAGACTCCCAATCGTCCGAAAAGACCAAAATATAATCCAAATATACAATCATGAATCTATCCAGGTACTTTCGGAAGATGTCATGCATAAAGGACTGAAACACAGATGGAGCATTGGAAAGCCCGAATGGCAAAACCAGGTACTCAAAATGGCCCTCGGGCGTATTAAATGCTGTTTTCCATTCGTCGCCCTGTTTAATACGCACAAGATTATACGCCCCTCGAAGATCTATCTTGGTGAACCAGCAAGCCCCCTTAATCCGAGCAAACAAATCAGACAGTAGCGGCAAAGGGTACTGAAATTTGACAGTGATTTTATTGAGAAGGCGGTAATCTATACAAGGTCTCAGAGAACCATCCTTCTTGGCCACAAAAAAGAACCCTGCTCCCAACGGTGACGACGACGGGCGAATATGCCCTTTCTCCAAGGACTCCTTTACATAACTCCGCATAGCGGCGTGTTCTGGCACAGATAAATTGAACAGTCGGCCCTTCGGAAACTTACTACCAGGAATCAAATTAATAGCACAATCACAATCCCTATGAGGAGGTAGGGCACTGGATTTGGGCTCATCAAATACATCCCGGTAATCTGACAAGAACTCAGGGACTTCAGAAGGATGGGAAGAAGAAATTGACAACAATGGGACATCCCCATGTACTCCTTGACAACCCCAACTAGATACAGACATTGATTTCCAATCCAATACTGGATTATGGACCTGTAGCCATGGCAAACCCAAAACGACCACATCATGCAGATTATGCAACACCAAAAAGCGAATATCATCCTGATGTGCAGGAGCCATGCACATGGTCAATTGAGTCTAGTACTGAGGCTTATTCTAGGCCAAAGGCTTAGCATCAATTCCTCCCAATGGAATAGGATACTGTAAGGGCTCCAAGAAAAAACCACAGCGCCTGGCAAACTCCAGGTCCATCAAATTCAGGGCAGCGCCTGAATCCACAAATGCCATAACAGAATAGGATGACAACGAGCAAATCAGAGTAACGGACAAAAGAAATTTTGGCTGTACCGTACCAATGGTGGCAGACCTAGCGAACCGCTTAGTGCGTTAAGGACAATCAGAGATAGCATGAGTGGAGTCACCACAGTAAAAACACAGCCCATTCTGACATCTGTATTCTTGCCGTTCAGCTCTGGTCAAGGTCCTATCACATTGCATAGGCTCAGGCTTCTGCTCAGAAGATACCGCCAAAGGGTGCACAATTTTGCGCTCACGTAAGCGTCGATCGATCTGAATGGCCAAGGACATAGACTCATTCAGACCAGCAGGCATGGGAAATCCCACCATAACATCCTTAAGGGCTTCAGAAAGACGCTTTCTGAAAATTGCCGCCAGGGCACACTCATTCCACTGAGTAAGCACAGACCACTTTCTAATCTTCTGACAATATACCTCCGCTTCATCCTGACCCTGACAGAAAGCCAGCAAGATTTTCTCTGCCTGATCCACTGAATCTGGTTCATCATAAAGCAACCCAAGCGCCAGAAAAAACGCATCTACATTACGCAATGCAGGATCTCCTGGCGCAAGGGAAAATGCCCAGTCTTGAGGGTCGCCACGCAGCAAAGAAATAATGATTTTCACTTGCTGAATGGGGTCACCAGAGGAGCGGGGTTTCAAAGCAAAAAACAGTCTACAATTATTTTTGAAATTCAGGAACTTAGATCTATCCCCAGAAAACAAATCAGGAATAGGAATTCTGGGTTCTAACATCGGGTTCTGAACTACATAATCCTGAATGCCTTGTACCCTTGCAGTGAGTTGATCCACACAAGAGGACAGACC
The DNA here is from genome assembly GCF_051348905.1 of Ranitomeya variabilis. Taxonomy (NCBI): domain Eukaryota; kingdom Metazoa; phylum Chordata; class Amphibia; order Anura; family Dendrobatidae; genus Ranitomeya; species Ranitomeya variabilis. The sequence goes on from NC_135233.1 coordinate 653,095,427, forward strand.
TTGAATGTCCATATCTACACCTGTGTCCTGAACCACCCAGAGATTTAGGGGAAAAGAAAAACAAAACACACTGCAGAAAAAAAAAAAAAGGTCTCAGAACTTCCTTTATCCCTCTATTGAGATGCATTAACACTTTACGGGCCAGCTGTACTGTTATGATGACCTGGTGGTTAGGAGCACTAGGAATGACCTGATGAGCAAACTAGTAATACAGGACAAGCTCTGGGAAGTGGGAGCTCTGCTGACCGCAACCCCTAATCCTATCACAACAACTAGAAATAGCCGTGGAGCGTACCTGACTCTGCCTAGACGCCTCTTCACAGCCTAAGAGCTAACTACCCCTAAAGATAGAAAATAAGGCCTAATTTGCCTCAGAGAAATTCCCCAAAGAAATAGGCAGCCCCCCACATATATTGACTGTGAGTTAAGATGGAAGTCACAAACACAGGAATGAAATAGGTTTCAGCAAAGGAGGCCAGACTTAACTAAACAGACTTGAGGATAGAAAAGGTATCTTTGCGGTCAGCATAAAAAACTACCAAAAAACCACGCAGAGTGTGCAAAAGAGACCCCGCACCGACTCACGGCGTGGAGGTGCCACTCTGCATCCCAGAGCTTCCAGCTAGCAAGGCAGAATCATGATAGCAAGCTGGACAAGAAAACAGTGGTAAACAAATAAGCTAGCAGGGACTTAGCTTTTGCTGGAGTAGACAGGTAATCTGAAAGATCCAAGAGAGAACTGAACCAGTACTAGGACATTGACAGCTGGCATCAAGTAACGATCTAAGTGGAGTTAAATAGAGCAGCCAGCCTAGGACTAAACAAGGTCAGCTGAGGAAGGAACCTCAGAACCAGCAGCTCCACTCACAGCCACCAGAGGGAGTCCATGGACAGAACTCGCCGAAGTACCATTCATAACCACTGGAGGGAGTTCGAGAACAGAATTCACAACAGTGCACTCCATGTCCGATTCAACTTCTAATGGGCATGGCCTGTTAACTGTTTCACTGTCTAACCCAGGAACTGTATGTGTAAAGAGCTCCATGGAGTAACCCGTTGTGTCGCCTGACGCATCCTTCTCTCTTGTTCTGGGTGAAGAAGACAAGGAAGCGACTTGTCCCTGACCGTGAACATCCACTAACGACACGCTGCTTTTACATTTAGCACTTTCAGAAGAGGAGGCAAAAGAGCTAGAGGCTGAGTCAGCAAGGAAAGCCAAAACTTGTTCTTGCTGCTCCGGCTTTAAAAGCGGTTTTCCTACTCCCAGAAAAGGGAGCGTTCGAGGCCTTGTGTAGCCAGACGACGAACCTGGCTCAACAACTCGAGACTAAAGTGCTGTATTGCTTTTACCATGACCACCTGATGCTCCACCACCACTACCATCATTACCAGCTGACAATGACCGCCCATGGCCACGACCTCTTCCACCTGACTTCCTCATTGTTTGCAAAACGTAACCAAATTAACGGTATTTGTTACTGTAAAACAACTTATAAGGTGAACTCTAACTTCTGTAGGATTTATATACACCTTTATAGGTGGCTGACAATGAAAGGAAAATCAGGCCCAATGTTACACACTAGGTTTTATGTGCCCCAATAATTTGAGACAGATGGCACACACAAGACCGGCACTCAAGCACAAATGCCAATCTTAATCTCCCACTATGTTTTTTTTGTCAGGGAGAATTAAAAAAATTCCCAGTATGACACACTAGGTTTTATGTGCCCCAATAATTTGAGACAGATGGCACACACAAGACCGGCACTCAGGCACAAATGCCAATCTTAATCTCCCACTATGTTTTTTTTTTTCAGGGAGAATTAAAAAAAAAAAAAAAGATTCCCAGTATGACACACTAGGTTTTCTGTGCCCCAATAATTTGAGACAGATGGCACACACAAGACCGGCACTCAAGCACAAATGCCAATCTTAATCTCCCACTATGTTTTTTTTTCAAAGAGAATTAAAAAAATTCCCAGTATGACACACTAGGTTTTCTGTGCCCCAATAATTTGAGACAGATGGCACACACAAGACCGGCACTCAAGCACAAATGCCAATCTTAATCTCCCACTATGTTTTATTTGTCAGGGAGAATTAAAAAAAATTCCCAGTATGACACACTAGGTTTTCTGTGCCCCAATAATTTGAGACAGATGGCACACACAAGACCGGCACTCAAGCACAAATGCCAATCTTAATCTCCCACTATGTTTTTTTTTTCAGGGAGAATTAAAAAAAAAAAAAAAAAAAAAAAAAAAGGACTGTCCTACAATTACTATCTCCCTGCAGTAATCTCAGCAAGGTATGGCATGCAGCAATAACAAGGAGTGGACAGCTGCACAAAAAAAACTAAAGTGTGGACAAACAAACAAGATAGCTGTGCAGAAAGGAAGGAACAACAGGATTTGTGCTTTGAAAAAAGCAGTTGGTTTGCACAGCAGCGTACACACACAGCAACGCAGCTATCAGGGTCAGGGAGCCTTCTAGGGCAGCCCAATGAGCTACAGCGCTGAGGAAAAAAAATGTAGCTTCCACTGTCCCTGCAAACAAAAGGTGGTGTTGGACAGTGGAAATCGCTACAGCACAAGTGGTTTGGGGCTTTATGTACTCTGCCTAACACTATCCCTGCTTCTGAAGAAGCGGCAGCAACCTCTCCCTACGCTCAGATCAGCAGCAGTAAGATGGCGGTCGGCGGGAACGCCCCTTTATAGCCCCTGTGACGCCGCAGAAAGCAAGCCAATCACTGCAATGCCCTTCTCTAAGATGGTGGGGACTGAGATCTATGTCATCACGCTGCCCACACTCTGCGTCCACCTTCATTGGCTGAGAAATGGCGCTTTTAGCATCATTGAAACGCGACTTTGGCGCGAAAGTCACGTACCGCATGGCCGACCCCACACAGGGATCGGGTCGGGTTTCATGAGACGCCGACTTTGCCAAAAGTCGGCGACTTATGAAAATGACCAATCCGTTTCGCTCAACCCTAGTACTCGGTACTGGGACGGTTCTGTTCTTAAAGGGGTGGTCACCGTGGTGATGACCCGGTCCGTGGCCCTGGGCATCCAGTGAAAGGGGGTTATTGAAAATGGAAATAAAGTCTAATGTAGTAAGGTTCTTGACGCCACCTGTGGTATTCGTCCAGAGGTGGCCGATGCTGCTTAAAGGGGTCATCTGGGGCTGATAGTTTTGGGCTCCCAGTGTAGTTGGTAAGAGGGATGATTGACGGTGGGGTGCAGGATGGAGGGTGCAAGAAATAATTGCAGGACACAGGGATAGCAGTCTCCTTTACCTTTTACTGTAGAATTCAGGTACAGTCCAGGGTACAGGTAACAGGTGATGGTGGGGTCCGGGCAGCCTGGAAACAGCTTAAGATCCACTTATCTAGGTGGGTTCGGAGGCCTTCCCTCTGCGCTGTATATCTGACCATTGCTGCCTATATCTCTGCACAAGTCCTTTCAGTGTCTGTATTCTCAACCTGTATGGCTGACAGCCTGAGCCTGTCATGGGCATTGTCCTCTCTCTCTGGCAGCCCCAGGCTCCTGACTCACTGTGGTACCTGCAGGTGTTAGATGGGACAGGAGACTTGCAATCTCCTGCCCTCCGGGTTCAGTGGCTGGGTCTGCAATTCCCACACCATCACGGACCCCGGTGTCCGGTCTCTTGGCGCTTTCCTCTGGGGTGAGCCCACTCGCAGCTCCAGACCCAAGGCTCCTGTCCTTTGCCTCTTCTCCTCTCACTGTCCCTGCACACACTCTCCCTCAGACTCCCTAGCAGACTCTCTAACCCCTCCCCCAGGCCAGAATTTATAGGGAAGTTAAGTTTGAGCTCCCCCTTCTGGCCTGGAGTCAGGACGGTGTTGCATGTCAGTATTACCTGATTAAGGGATCTCTTCTTGTTTCCAGGCATGACATCACCTACCCTGTGAGGAAGGCAATAGCATTGTGGCATCCGGACTCCTGGGGAGCCACAATTTACTCCCTGTGATTCCGGAGCGCCGTGTTAGTAGCTGCAGGATCACGTATCTAGCCACACACAGCAGCGACCCACCCTGGAGCTCTGAGTACAGTCACTATTCACTGCTTGTAATCTGTGACAGGACAGCCTCCGGTCATTACATTCTTGTTATACTGAACTTGTGTACTATAGAGAAATAGGTGCAATAAATACAGTACCTACATATAATACATAAGAGCAAACTTTATATACACACACTGTATAGTACAGGTACATAAAATATACAGTATATGCTTTGTTTTATATACCGGTATGTATTATATATACTGTGTTTGTGTGTTTTATATAGGTATATAGTAATATTTTTGATCTAAGTAACAAAATCACTTTAGTCTTAAACTCGTTTTGAAAAATTCAACCACGGTGTGCAAAACATTGGGGCACTGTAATCATTTTAAAGCACAAGCATTTTTTTTCATCACTGGAGTGGTGCTTTAAAGAGCTCTGTCAGCAGAGAATGACTGATCAACCAAGTACAGGTGCTTGGTGTTTCATGGCAGCCAGTCATTGAAATACACCTTCTCACCTGCTTGGTTTCTCTCTATCTCCACCCTTCTCTGGCCCTATGAAGCCAGAGCTGTCAATTAAAGAAGAGGGGATGGAGATAGAAGGAAAAGAAGCAGGTGGGAAGGTGAATTTAAATGATTGGCCCCGCCGTGAAACAGAGTGGAGGGACTTTGTTTGAACAGTCATTCTGTGCTGTCAGGGTCCCTTTAAAGCTAAATCCCCTCTCATACTCACCTTCCGATATCTTCATCAATTTTCAGCACCAATCCGGTCTTATGGTGCCATCTTTTAAGCACAGCTTCTGGCTGGCTAGAAATCAGAAGCTACGTCATAAGCTGCCAAAACAGTCTACCTTGTTGTGGTGGCGGCTTAAAAAATCTTTTGGTTAAAACAAAGGCTGATGACTATGTATGTGATATGGTGTTAATGTGTGATTGATTGGGACGTGGTGCAGGAATTTTTCCAAGAGTGGACGGTGGGACTGTGCAAGATTCGAGGGGTGGAGGTGGAGCTAGGGGTGGAGCCTGGGCAGAGTCTCAAGGGGGCCCCAAAATTTTGACAGCATGGGGCCCTGAAATTCCTAGTGGCAGCCCTGAGAATTCATCACCCAGTTGTAATCAAGGTTACTTGGTTAGGGGCCCACTTAAAAGTTTTGCTCCCCTTGAACCAAAACTCTAGCTACGCCTTTGGATATACTGATTTAATGTATCTCTTATTTATTAATGATTGATATAACTTTTAATGTCATATTTTCCTACGAAAACATGGGGGGAAGTGAAAGATACAGATGCAGGGCATACAGGAGTTACGGTAATAAGTTAGTGGTTGGTGTGACAAGATAAAGGAGAAGTCTAGCCCCATATTGGTTGTGTGCAATGAAGAAAAATTCAACTGTTTTCCAGGAAAACCTTGTATGCAGGTTGATTCATACGTCCTTTGCAAAGAACAACCTGCCCAATTCCAGCCTTGCTGAAGCATCCCCTGATCATCACAGATCCTCCACCAAATTTCTCTGTGGGTGCAAGACACTGTGGCTTGTACTCCTCACCTGGTCTCCGTCTAACCATTAGACGACCAGGTGTTAATCTGGGGATGCTTCAGCAAGGCTGGAATTGGGCAGGTTAATCTTTGCGAAGGACGTATGAATCAAGCCGCATACAATGTTATCCTGGAAAAACAGATGATTCCTTCTCATCAGGCAATGTTCCCCAACTCTGAGGACTGTTTCTTCCTGCAGGACAATGCACCATGCCACACAGCTAGGTCAATCAAGGTGTGGATGAAGAACCACCACATCAAATCCCTGTCATGGGCAGCCCAATCTCCAGACTTGAACCCCATTGAAAACCTCTGGAATGTAAACAAGAGGAAGATGGATAGTCACAAGCCATCAAACAAAGAAGAACTGCTTAAATTTTTGTACCAGGAGTGGCATAGGTCACCCAAAAGCAGTGTGAAAGACTGATGGAAAGCATGCCAAGACGCATGAAAGCTGTGACTAAAAATCATGGTTATTCCACAAAATATTGATTTCTGAACTCTTCCTGAGTTAAAACATTAGTTTTGTTGTTTCTAAATAATTATGAACTTATTTTTTTCTTTTGCATTATTTGAGGTCTGCAAGCAATGCCCATTTTTGTTATTTTCACCATTTCTCATTTTCAGAAAATAAATACAAAATTCATTGCCTGGAACTTCAGAGGCATGTTGTCAGTAGTTTATAGAATAAAAGAACAATTTACATTTTACTTAAAAATATACCTATAGAGAAATCAGACAAATTGAAAGAGCTGTATATATATCTATATCTATCTATCTATCTATCTATCTATCTATCTATCTATCTATCTATCTATCTATCTGTCTGTCTGTCTGTCTGTCTGTCTGTCTGTCTGTCTATCTATCTATCTATCTTGCAAGGCAGTGACCCATGTCACTGGTAAGGGTCGCTATTTTTGCTCCCCAGAATGCGCACGGAGGCTCAGTGAGGTCATAAGGGGGTATTGCAGTCAGAGGTGTAGCTATGATTGCAGTGATGGAGCAGTGACCAATGTCACATGTAGGGGTCACTGTGTTTTCTCCCCAAGATGTGCAAAGAGGCATAAGAAGGCCATATGAGTGCATGGTAGTTACGGGCGTAGCTGTGACTGCAATGCAGACTGATAATAAAAAGAAATGTAGTCTTGGAAATGCTAGTGGCCAAGACAGATATAGGGAAAATCTGCTCTGAAATGTGTATTTTGAAACTGGCTGCAGTATGTAGTAGTGCAGTCCGTTTTATTTCCAGTCCAGGTTTTCCATGTGGCTTGATGCCACAGGTTTGTTTGTTAAAAGCCCTGCAGAAGAGGGTTTGGGTGTGTCAGGCTGTGAGTGAAAGAGACATTGACATGGCGTGCAGTCACCCACGGTGAACACTGAACAAAAGGAGGTTCAGCATGTTTAGGGAATGAAAACTAATAAAGTGTAGCTGTGTGTAAGAGACTTTGTCGTGGTATGCAGTCACCCACGGAAACTGGACAACTGGACACAGAGAAGTCCGGTGTGTTTATGGACTGTGATTTGAAGCAATGTGCTATGTAGTGCTATGAACTGGTGCGAACTGAACACTAATGGGATGCACTTGTGTGAAATGGACTTTAATGCTGTGAAGATAACACATTAAAGAGACTTTGTGTTTGAACTTTGTGGGTCACTGCCTCTTCACTGCGTATTGTGCTAACGCTGTACTACTATATATATACACTCACCGGCCACTTTATTAGGTACACCATGCTAGTAACGGGTTGGACCCCTTTTGCCTTCAGAACTGCCTCAATTCTTCGTGGCATAGATTCAACAAGGTGCTGGAAGCATTCCTCAGAGATTTTGGTCCATATTGACATGATGGCATCACACAGTTGCCGCAGATTTGTCGGCTGCACATCCCAAAGATGCTCCATGCAAGGCAGGATGGATCCATGCTTTCATGTTGTTTACGCCAAATTCTGACCCTACCATCCGAATGTCGCAGCAGAAATCGAGACTCATCAGACCAAGCAACGTTTTTCCAATCTTCTACTGTCCAATTTCGATGAGCTTGTACAAATTGTAGCCTCAGTTTCCTGTTCTTAGCTGAAAGGAGTGGTACCCGGTGTGGTCTTCTGCTGCTGTAGCCCATCTGCCTCAAAGTTCGACGCACTGTGCGTTCAGAGATGCTCTTAGGCCTACCTTGGTTGTAACGGGTGGCGATTTGAGTCACTGTTGCCTTTCTATCAGCTCGAACCAGTCTGCCCATTCTCCTCTGACCTCTGGCATCAAAAAGGCATTTCCGCCCACAGAACTGCCGCTCACTGGATTTTTTTTCTTTTTCGGACCATTCTCTGTAAACCCTAGAGATGGTTGTGCGTGAAAATCCCAGTAGATCAGCAGTTTCTGAAATACTCAGACCAGCCCTTCTGGCACCAACAACCATGCCACGTTCAAAGGCACTCAAATCACCTTCTTCCCCATACTGATGCTCGGTTTGAACTGCAGGAGATTGTCTTGACCATGTCTACATGCCTAAATGCACTGAGTTGCCGCCATGTGATTGGCTGATTAGAAATTAAGTGTTAACAAGAAGTTGGACAGGTGTACCTAATAAAGTGGCCAGTGAGTGTATATATATATATATATATATATATATATATATATATATATAATACCAAGCCCAAGGTTTTGTAATGAACAGATGTCAGCCAGATTCCCTCATTAATAAAATGGGACATAAAGAGTTAAATAAAGACACACACACTCACAAAATCTGCATAAAACTCAATATGTTTATTTTTCAAAAAATAAAAAAAAAATTGCGTGGGCCCCCACGTAATTTACATGACCAGCATAGGGAAAGCTGGCAGCTGAGGGCTGAGGTTAATATTCTGGGAAGGAGCCAATAGCCATAAAGGTTCCCAGGCTATTAATATCAGCTCACAGCTTTTTGCTTAGCCCTTACTGGCTAGCTTACAGGGGAACCCCAGAAAAAAATGTACATGGGGTCCCCCTATAAAATGTAACCAGCAAAAGCTTGTCAGACAGCTGCGGGCTCATATTAATAGTCTGGGAAGGGGCCATGGATATTGGCACCCCCAGGTTAAAAACATCAGCTCTCAGCCACCACAGAAATGGTGCATCTAATAGATGCGCCAATTCTGGCACTTAGCCTCGCTCTTCCCACTTGCCCTGTAGCGTTGGCAAGTGGCAAGTGGGGTTCATATTTGTGGGGTTGATGTCAATGTTGTATTGTCCAGTGACATCAAACCCAAGGCTTAGTAATGGAGAGGCATCAATAAGACACCTGTCCATTACCAATCCTATAGTTATATGGTAAATAAAGACACAGCCAGAATAAAGTCCTTTATTTGAAATAAGCACACAGACTCCTTTATTGAATCTTAATTTACCATACTTACTGAATGCCTAGTCCCTGACTCCCTCGCCTCCTGCAGCAAAAATAAAATAATAAACCAACATGTAATACTTCCTGTCCGATGTATTCTATTTACCGAGTGTCCCACGACGATCTAACATGTAGAACAGTCACATCGGGAGATGTGACTGCTCTACCCGGCCTCTGGTGTGACTGTCCTACACGTGAGATCGTCGTAGGACAATCTGGATTACCTGGACTATGGAGGAGAGAAAGTATATGTTGGTTTATTATTTTACATTATTTCTAGGAGACGAGGGCATCGGGGATTTGGTGTGAGGTGAGTATAATGGGTTTTTACTTTTATGTGAATATGTATGCAATTTTACTTTTTTTAAGTGTGAGCACAGGCACTGGCAGATGACACTACTCTCAAGTCAGCAGCACCTGCTGTCACTGTTATCAGTGACAGCATATATAGCCTGATGGGAGCAGTAGTCTCATCGGCCCACGCCTGCTTTTTTTAACGCAGGTCACCACTGCGGGTCACAGTCAGCTGCAGGATCTGACTTCTGACAACATGATCCCGCAGTGCTGTTACCTACAGTACCGGAGGTAGCATTACTGCACACACATGCAGACACCCGCACATACATGCAGACACCCGCACAGAGCCACAGACACCCACAGACAGATATGCACATATTCTCCGCTCACACATAGTCTCTGCCCACACACTCTTCCTCCTTCTGACATCATTTCCATTCTGCAGCATTTTTGGCACGCAACTCCGCAGCAAATCCGCAAACCTTTTTACACCTGCAGTTTTGCTGCAGATTTGACTGACTCAATGGAAGCCATTGGGTGCAGAAACGCTTCAGATCCGCAACAAGAATTGACATGCTGTGGAAAATAAAACGCTGCAAATAAGGATGGAAATTTCCGCAGCATGTGCATAACAATTCAGGAATGCCATTGATTAACATTGCATTAATAATCCATTGCGGATTTATAGCATTTCCACGCAGAAAAAACGCTGGTGGAACTAAGCAAATCCGCAACGTGTGCACATAGGCTAATACTGTTCATATATTGAGCCATAACGAGTTATTCCCATCTTACTTCCATCTCTACTGTAGAATGGGGGTCTCAGAGTCAGACCCCTTTCTCATAGCCTCTGAGAATGGGGAGGTGACTGTTCTCTTTTTTGTGAGTTCCAAAAATAGCAGAGCTCAAATTGCAATAATTGACTGAGATACGACTAACTCATTTGGAACAAGTATATTTATTTTCATGTTTTCTTCGCGTATAATATTATTATTACTACTAATAATAATCATTTTTATTTCTATAGCGTCAAAATATTCCGCACTACTTTACATTTTAGAGGGGACTTATCCAGACAAGGTTAAGACTACGCCCGGGAAAACTCAGAGTTCTACGCCGATCAAGGCCCAGAGACCAGACGTCACCCAGAAGGAGCCCATGTCCAGTCCTTTTCGCCCCTATAAAATAAGGCACTGAAAAAAGATTTTCAAACAAAAATTCAAAACAGATGCCCGAGTGGTTTAGATCAAAACCTTGCTGTTGAAGGTCAAACTTGAATCAGATTTTTAACCTGAACAATAGCTGTGAGAGCAAATTAATGTGTGTACATATATATATATATATATATATATATATATATATATATATATATATATATACATTATATACAGGGCCGTATTTTGAGTACTTTTAGTTTTGCCTCCCCCATTGGTGAGTATGACACTATTGGCAGTGACTTTGGCAAAAATCACTGATGTGAAAGTAGCATTTTGCAGCAGATCCGGCAGTTTTTCCGCATCTGCGGATCACTTACGGAAACAGTGCGTTCAGGCCTCATTCATTCCCTATGGGACTTGCAGACATGTGCGGCACTTGCGGTTTTGCCGCGATCTGGCAAATGCGGTACTTGCAGCAATGGAAAAAAAACGCTGCTAGAAGTGGGTTTTTTTGTCTCACGGCAAGTGCTGCACATGTCCGCAAGTAGCCATCACTACCTGTCCCTGCACCTTGCTAGCTCATCCCTAACCATCCCTCTCTGACCTAAAACTACACGATAAAGCCTTAGAAAAACAATTTATTAACTGACATATTCCTACGATAAGGAGGGCTCCAGGCTACGGCGTAGACTGGGACAGCCAGTCTCTGGGTCTCCATTCTCTCTCTGCGCACACCCTCAGTCCCTGACTCACTGCCTGTGCACAGGAGAGATATATTTAATGGTACCGTGTTAGCCAGTTGATAGAAAAATATTTAAAATTGAGAGTCCTCAACCACTGAGGACTCTCAATTCTCAATATTTTGCCTGTGCACAGACATCCCTCCACTGGACCTGGTAATCGCCGCTCGCATTAGCATAGTGGCAGCGGTGTATCTAGGGTTTCTGGCACCCGGGGCAAGAATTCAGTTTGGCACTCCCCCTTCCCAAGGACATATATGATTTGCACAATTTGTCATGTACCGACAAGCTCATCTCCTTAATGCTCTCAATGTTCAGTGAAAAACTGAGAGAAGCAGGAAGAGAAGCTCATTGTCACAGGACCATAAGTATGAAAATCACATATGAGTGAAGTGTCCATGTGATGACCACTGGAACCTGTAGAGCTTAATCCTGGCATTGCAGGCTTCAGAATTCTCACTGCACACTTTTAAGATTCTCCCTTGCCGAGGGACAGTCATGTCAGCACAAGCATGTGATTTATATACTTCTGACCACATTCCGACTAGACGTGCCCACCCTCGCTCAGTTCATTTTCATTGACTGAGGCCATACATGTCTAGTCGGCATGTGACCGTATGAATGTAAATCGCCAGTACGAGAGAATCCTGACAGCATGCAGTGTGCACTGTGAGAATTCAGAAGTCTGCAATCACATAGAATTACTGCAAACTCATTACAAACCTGGACATCCCCTTTAATGCTCCTAACATAAATAAAAACATGATAGTCAGTATCACAAAAAACATTTACATCCAGATACCTTATAGATGACGTCGTCTCTCGAGCCGTTCTCCTTCTTTTCTTCATCTTGTCCAGACCCCATGATGACTTTTCTCATCCACAGCTCGTTTCTTCAGACTTCCATCTTCTCCGCTCTTTTGCAGAAAATCTCCACAACGCCCTTAAAGTTAGAAGTGTCATTATAATGCTCCTGAATAAAAAATTGCCCCTCACTATATTGTCTGCACAAAATATGACCCCCACACTGTCCCTCTTATGGTACATGCTCTTTACAATGACCTCTCCTTTTCATACTGGCCCCCTCTTCACACTGTCCTCTCACACTGTGTCCCCCATATAGGGCCCAGTATTTATACTGTACTCTCTCATCACACTCCCCCTTCTTGGTATACTGTCCCCTCCTGGCTGTGCCCTTACACTGTCCCCACATGCTACGAACCCACTACTCAGTTTCTATTCTGTGCCCACTCACTTTTCTCCCCCCATACTGTCTCCTCACACTATTCCCCTCCCTCCTTATACTGTCTCCTCTCACATCCCTCCTGTTCACCATACTGTCTCCTCATATATTTACCCCCTCACTTTCTATTCTGCCTGCTCACCTGACTCCCCATACTGCGTCTCCACACATCCCATCACCCTCACCCTCGTACTCTGTCTACATACATTTTTCACATCGCTACTCATACTGTGTCCAGATACATTCCCCCGTTTGCTCCCCATACTGTCTGCACCCATCCCCCATACTGTTTCCTCATATTTGCCCCCATTCCCCTGTACTGTTTCCCCATCTTACCCTTTGCTCTTCATTTTGTGTCCTCAAATCTCCCCCACACATTAATTCCCCCCATCCCCACTTCAAATCTCCCCACACACAATAAATAACCCCATCCCCACTCCAATTCTCTACACACATAATAAATCCCCCTATCCTCACTCAAATTCTCCCCATACACAATAAATCCCTCCATCCCCACTCTAATTCTCCCCACACATAATATATCTCCCCATCCCCACTCAAATTCTCCACACACATAATAAATCCCCCATCCCTACTCCAATCGCCCCCCCACCGTGCACTTAATCTTTGGTGTCTTCTGCTCCACTGGAGCACTTACCACCAGTGTTCACCTCTGCAGCGCGAGTGAGCGATGTCAGCAGCATGATCACATGATCTGATCATGCTGTCAATGTCGCACTGACCCAGCAGTCAGAGCCTCAAATGTAATCACCTCTGTAAGATGCAAGTACAATTGATCCCTGGGCAGGGGCAGACACTGACAGCTTGGGGCCCCTGTGCAAGAACTGTGTCTGGGCCCCCCTCCTTCATGGCGACAAAGCTATATATATATATATATATATATATATATATATATATATATATATAGCCACACACACATAGATGTGTATATATTACATACCGTATATACTCGAATATAAGCCGACCCGAGTATAAGACGAGGCACCTAATTTTGCCACGGAAAAATGGGTAAGCTTATTGACTCAAGTATAAGCCTGGTATGCATTGTCCCCTCATTCCTATCCCGATATGTGTGGTTCCCCCATCCTGTCCTGCTCTGTGTGGCTCCCCCTGTTGTTTGCATGGCTCCCCTGTTGTATGCATGGCTCGGCTCCCCTCTTCCCATCTTGTGTGCATGGCACTCCCATCCCATCCCTGTATGCATGGCTTGGCTCCCCCTCCTCCCATCTTGTATGCATGGCTTGGCTCCCCCTCCTCCCATCTTGTATGTATGGCTCAGCTCCCCCCATCTTGTATGCATGGCTCAGCTCCCCACATCTTGAATGCATGGCTCAGCTCCCCCCATCTTCCATGGCTCGGCTCCCCCTCCTCCCATCTTGTATGCATGGCTCAGCTCTCCCCCATCTTGTGTGCAAGGCTTAGCCCCTCATCTTGTATGCATGGCTCAGCTCCCCCAATCTTGTATGCATGGCTCAGCTCCCCCCAATCTTGTATGCATGTCCTGTCCTGCTTTGTGTGGCTCTCCCTGTTGTATGCATGGCTCCCCTGTTGTATGCATGGCTTGGCTCTGCCTCCTCCCATCTTGTATGCATGGCACCCCCATCCCATCCCTATATGCATGGCTCGGCTCCCCCTCCCATCTTGTATGCATGGCTCAGCTCCCCCTCCTCCCATCTTGTATGCATGGCTCAGCTCCCCCTCCTCTTGTATGCATGGCCCAGCTCTCCACATTTTGTATACATGGCTCGGCTCCCCCTCCTCCCATCTTGTATGCATAGCTGAGCTCCCCCTCCTCCCATCTTTTATGTATGGCTCAGCTCCCCAATCTTGTATGCATGGCTCAGCTCCCCCATCTTGTATGCATGGCTCAGCTCCCCCCATCTTTTATGCATGGCTCAGCTCCCCCCATCTTGTATGCATGGCTCAGCTCCCCCCATCTTGTATGCATGGCTCAGCTCCCCCCATCTTGTATGCATGGCTCAGCTCCCCCCATCTTTTATGCATGGCTCAGCTCCCCCCATCTTGTATGCATGGCTCAGCTCCCCCCATCTTGTATGCATGGCTCAGCTCCCCCCATCTTGTATACATGGCTCAGCTCCCCCCATCTTGTATGCATGGCTCGGCTCCCCCTCCTCCCATCTTGTATGCATGGCTCAGCTCCCCCCATTTTGTATACATGGCTTGGCTCCCCCTCCTCCTATCTTGTATGCATAGCTCAGCTCCCCCTCCTCCCAACTTTTATGCATGGCTCAGCTCCTTTCATCTTGCATGCATGGCTCAGCTCCCCCATCTTGTATGCATGGCTCAGCTCCCCCCATCTTGTATGCATGGCTCAGCTCCCCCCATCTTGTATGCATGGCTCAGCTCCCCCATCTTGTATGCATGGCTCAGCTCCCCCCATTTTGCCACGGAAAACTGGGTAAGCTTATTGACTCGAGTATAAGCCAGGTATGCATTGTCCCCTCATTCCCCCCATCTTGTATGCATGGCTCAGTTCCCCCCATCTTATATGCATGGCTCAGCTCCCCCATCTTGTATGCATGGCTCATCTCCCCACCCCATCTTGTATGCATGGCTCAGCTCCCCCCATCTTGTATGCATGGCTCAGCTCACCCATCTTGTATACATGGCTCAGCTCCTCCATCTTGTATGCATGGCTCAGCTCCCCCATCTTGTATGCATGGCTCAGTTCCCCCTCTTGTATACATGGCTCAGTACATGGCTCACCTCCCCCATTTTGTATGCATGGCTCAGCTCCCCCCATCTTGTATACATGGCTCAGCTCCCCCATCTTGTATGCATGGCTGAGCTCTCCTCCCATAATGTATGCATGGCTCGGCTCCCCCCATCTTGTATGCATGGCTCAGCTCCTCCCATCTTGTATGCACAGCTCAGCTCCCCCCATCTTGTATACATGGATCAGCTCCCCCATCTTGTATGCATTATTCAGCTCTCCCCCATCTTGTATGCATGGCTCAGCTCCCCTCCCATCTTTTATGCATGGCTCAGTTCCCCCATCTTGTATGCATGGCTCAGCTTCCTCCCATCTTGTATGCATGGATCGGCCCCCCATCTTGTATGCATGGCTCAGCTCCCCCCATCTTGTCTGCATGGCTCAGCTCCTCCCATCTTGTATGCATGGCTCAGCTCCCCCCATCTTGTATGCATGGCTCAGCTCGCCCCATCTTGTATGCATGGCTCAGCTCCCCCATCTTGTATGCATTGCTCAGCTCCCCATCTTGTATACATGGCTCAGCTCCCCCCATCTTGTATGCATGGATTGGCTCCCCCATCCTCCTTCATCCTCCACCCATCCTCCTCCCATCCCCCTCCCATCCTCCTCCTGTCCTCTCTCATCCTCCCCCCATCCTCCTCCGTCTTCCCTCATCCTCCCTATCCTCCCGTCATACTCACCTTTCTCACACCACGCTGAACGTCCCTGAATCTCTGTCCTGGCGTGGCAGCTTCTTCCTGTGTGAGCAGTCACGTGATACCGCTCATTAAGATCATGAATATATGTCCATATTCATAATCTTTATAAGCGGTACCGCGTGACCGCTAAGCACAGGATGAGCTGCTGGTGATGAGGCCCTCGGAGTTGCAGGCACCGCTGGAGAAGGGTAAGTATGATGTCATCAAGGAGGTGAGCGTGCGGGGAGAGGGGGCAGACGGTGACCCCAGACTTTAATTAAAAAAAAAAATGTTGAGGTGCCGCCTCCCGTATTCTGGCGCCCTAGGCACATGCCCTCAAGTGCCTAGTGGCAAATACGGCTCTGTATATATATATACCGTATATACTCGAGTATAAGCCGACCCGAGTATAAGCTGAGACCCCTAATTTAAAAAAACTGGGAAGACTTAATGACTCGAGCATAAGCCTAGGGTGGAAAATGCAGCAGCTACTGGTAAATTTAAAAAATATAAATAGATACCAATAAAAGTAAAATTAATTGAGACATCAGAAGGTTAAATGTTTTTGAATATCCATATTGAATTAGGAGCCCCATATAATGCTCCGTACAAAATACACCCCATACAGTATAGACCAAAAGTTTGGACACACCTTCTCATTTAAAGATTTTTCTGTATTTTCATGACTATGAAAATTGTAAATTCACACTGAAGGCATCAAAACTATGAATTGACACATGTGGAATTATATACAAAAAAGTGTGAAACAACTGAAAATATGTCTTATATTCTAGGTTCTTCAAAGTAGCCACCTTTTGCTTTGATGACTGCTTTGCACACTCTTGGCATTCTCTTAATGAGCTTCAAGAGGTAGTCACCTGAAATGGTCTTCCAACAATCTTGAAGGAGTTCCCAGAGATGCTTAGCACTTGTTGGCCCTTTTGCCTTCACTCTGCAGTCCAGCTCACCCCAAACCATCTCGTTTGGGTTCAGGTCTGGTGACTGTGGAGGCCAGGTCATCTGGCGTAGCACCCCATCACTCTCCTTCTTGGTCAAATAGTCCTTACACAGCCTGGAGGTGTGTTTGGGGGTCATTTCCCTGTTAAAAAATAAATGATGGTCCAACTAAATGCAAACCGAATGGAATAACATGCCAGTCCTTGTTAAGTATATAATTCCACATGTGTTAATTCTTAGTTTTGATGCCTTCAGTGTGAATTTGCAATTTTCATAGTCATGAAAATACAGAAAAATCTTTAAATGAGAAGGTGTGTCCAAACTTTTGGTCTGTACTATATATACATAGCTCTCTCAAAAATTAAGAGACCACTGCAACATTTTTAGTTTGTCTGATTTTTCTCTTTCTAGGTATATTTTTGAGTAAAATGTAAATTGTTCTTTTATTCTATAAACTACTGACAACATGTCCCCAAAGTTCCAAGCAATAAATTTTGTATTTATTTTCTGAAAATGAGAAATGGTCAAAATAACAAATAAAATGCATTGTTTTCAGACCTCAAATAATGCAATAAAACAAGTTCATAATCATTTAGAAACAAGAATACTAAAGTTTTAACTCAGGAAGAGTTCAGAAATCAATATTTTATGGAATAACCATGATTTTTAATCCCAGTTTTCATGCGTCTTGGCATGTTTCCACCGGTCTTTCACACTGCTTTTTGGTGACCTTATGCCACTCCTGGTACAAAAATTTAAGCAGTTCTTCTTTGTTTGATGGCTTGTGACTATCCATCTTCCTCTTGTTTACATTCCAGAGGTTTTCAATGGGGTTCAGGTCTGGAGATTGGGCTGCCTTGATTGACCTAGCTGTGTGGCATGGCGCATTGTCGTGCTGGAAAAAACAGTCCTCAGAGTTGGGGAACATTGCCTGAGCAGAAGGAATCAACTGTTTTTCCAGGATAACCTTGTGTGAGGCTTGATTCATACGTCCTTCGCAAAGATTAACCTGCCAATTCCAGCCTTGCTGAAGCATCCCCAGATCAACACCTGGTTGTCTAATGGTTAGACGAAGACCTGGAGAGGCATACAAGCCACAGTGTCTTTGTGAAATTTGGTGGAGGATCAGTGATGATCTGGGGATGCTTCAGCAAGGCTGCAATTGGGCAGGTTGTTCTTTGCGAAAAACATATGAATCAAGCTGCATACAAAGCTATCTTGGAAAAACAGTTGATTCCTTCTGCCCCATGCCCCAACTCTGAGGACTGTTTTTTCCAGCAGGACAATGCGCCATGCCACACAGCTAGGTCAATCAAGGTGTGGATGAAGGACAACCACATCAAATCCCTATCATGGCCAGCCCAATCTCCAGACCTGAACCCCATTGAAAACCTCTAGAACGTAATCAAGAGGAAGATGGATAGTCACAAGCCATCAAACAAATAACTACTTAAATTTTTGTGCCAGAAGTTGCATAAGGTCACCCAAAAGAAGTGTGAAAGACTGGTGGAAAGTATGCCAAGAGGCATAAAAGTTGTGATTAAAAATCATGGTTATTCCACAAAATATTGATTTCTGAACTCTTCCTGAGTTAAAACATTAGTATTATTGTTTCTAAATGATTATGAACTTGCTTTTTTTTGCTTTATTTGAGGTCTGCAAGCAATGCATTTTTTTGTTATTTTGACCATTTCTCATTTTCAGAAAATAAATACAAAATGTGTTGCTTGGAACTTTGGAGACATGTTGTCAGTAGTTTATAGAGTAAAAGAACAATTTACATTTTACTCAAAAATATACCTAGAAAGAGAAAAATCAGACAAACTGAAAATTTTGCAGTGGTCTCTTAATTTTTGCCAGAGCTCTATATATACACTGCAAAAATAATAAAGGGAACACTAAAATCCCACATCCTAGATATCATTGAATGGAATATTTGAGTTGTAAATCTTTTTTCATTACATAGTGACATAATAAAACCTAAAAATGATCAACGTAAATGACAACTAATATCCCACGGAGGTCTGGAGTTGGAATGATGCTCAAAATCAAAGTGGAAAATGAAGTTACAAGCTGATCCAACTTCAGTGGAAATGCCTCAAGACAAGGAAATAATGCTCAGTAGTGGGTGTGGCCTCCATGTGCTTGTATGATCTCCCTACAATGCCTGGGCATGCTCCTGATGAGGCGGCGGATGGTCTCCTGAGGGATTTCCTCCCAGACCTGGACTAAAGCATCCGCCAACTCCTGGACAGTCTGTGGTGCAACTTGACGATTGTGGATGGTGCGATACATGATGTCCCAGATGTGTTCAATCTGATTCAGGTCTGGGGAATGGGCGGGCCACTCCATAGCTTCAATGCCTTCATCTTGCAGGAACTGCTGACACACTCCAGCCACATGAGGTCTGGCATTGTCCTGCATTAGGAGGAACCCAGGGCCAAATGCACCAGCATATAGTCTCACAAGGGGTCTGAGGATCTCATCTCGGTACCTAATGGCAGTCAGGCTACCTCTGGCAAGCACATGGAGGGCTGTGCGGCCCTCCAAAGAAATACCCCCCCACACCATTACTGACCCACTGCCAAACCGGTCATGCTGAAGAATGCTGCATGCAGCAGATCGCTCTCCATGGCATCTCCAGACTCTGTCAAACTTGTCACATGTGCTCAGTGTGAACCTGCTTTCATCTGTGGTAGCGGTCCTGCTGCTGGGTTGTTGCCCTCTTACGACCCCCTCCACGTCTCCTGGTGCACTGGCCTGTCTCCTGGTAGTGCCTCCAGCCTCTGGACACTACACTGACAGATACAGCAAACCTTCTTGCCACAGCTCGCATTGATGTGCCATCCTGGATGAGCTGCACTACCTGAGCCACTTGTGTGGGTTGTAGAGTGCATCTCATGCTACCACGAGTGTGAAAGCACAACCAACATTTAAAAGTGACCCACCTGCAGAACCACTCCTTTATTGAGTGTGTCTTGATAATTGCCAATAATTTCCACCTGTTGTCTATTCCATTTGCACAACAGTAGGTGAAATTGATTGTCAAACAGTTTTACCTCATAAGTGGACAGTTTTATTTCACAGAAGTTTGATTTACTTGGAGTTATATTCTGTTGTTTAAGTGTTCCCTTTATTCTTTTGAGCAGTATATATATATATATATATATATATATATATGTATATATATATATATATATATACATATATATATTACTAGCTAAGACACCATGACAATACATGTCATAAGCAAAGAATATTGGATTGTATGTATTGCAATCATTAACTACTAAGTAATTAAAGCAAAATGCAGTATTGCGATTTAAAGAATTAAATTACCAGGCAGTAAACAGCTTTCTACTGATGTCATAGCACATGGAGCCTGTTAAGAAGAGAAGATTGATGTCACTCATTTTTATGTCCTATTGGCAAAAGTGTCATTGTCAGTAATGATGTCACCATGTGCTTATTATTTTAAGGTGATCATGTTAACCGATGCTGATGCTATGGATTGAATTTGTAATGGCAGTGATGCCTAATAAACTCTGGGATCTCATTGGTTTATTCATTTCAGAGCTGCAGTGCCTATATGTGCTCTGTTAATAGCCCTGTACTTAAACAATATAATTTTAATAATGTAACAACTGAAATGGATATGGGTTAATGTTATTCTTTGCCTATTTCCTTTCTTGTTACTTTCTATTTATTTTTTATACATACCTTTTAATGTTATGCTATAAGGTGAGCTGAAGGTATTTCTTTTTCGCAGCCAGAACTGTTCTAGTTACAGATGGATCAGGATCTCCCCCTTGTGTTGATTTTTGCATAGGACAAGAGATGAACAATAAATGGATGTCTGTTCAGATTCACCTGACTGAAAAATGCAAGCATACAAAGTAATTCAAAATATATCCCTTATCTCCCATCACAAATTATTTTTTTTAAACTGTGCACAAATTACTCTGATGCAAATAATATCTCTGGGACAATTAAAGGCTACTATTTATATCTTTATTTTTTAAGCTTGTAAAATGGCATATGCTTTCATATAAAATAGCAAACAAGCATATGCTCATCATATAAAGTATCTTGAAATTTCATGGCAGATCCTGATAACAATATAGTCAAAGAGACACGGGCATGTAGTTAGTTATTTAGTTGAACCACAGACAGCTTGAATCAGACATTGGCTGCATTACTGCAGTTTTGTATGATTTAATCTGAAATGCGGCTGCATTTCAGGGAAAACATATCTTTTAAAGCTAGTTGGGGACTATGTGCCTTGGATGACTGTCCAACGCAGGTCCTCATTCTGCTCCTCTAGACTGACAGGTCTCTCGCTATGCATGTATATAGGAAAAAAGTGTCAGTCTAGAATGGGGGGAAGCCACTGTGAACCTGTCTTGGACTAGTCATCCAAAACGCATAGTCCCTAGATGGCTATTGAACGTATATTTTCATTGGAACACTCATGTCTCAAATTGAAATACACATGGCTGTAATAAATGACATGGACTTAAATGTCCTGCCATGTTACCTTTAAGTGCATGAAGACTGCAGAATTGTTTTCAACAGATACAACAATTGATCCACCTTGAATACGACTAGTGATGAGTGAGTATACTCGTTACTCAAGATTTCTCAGAGCATGCTTGGGTGATCTCCGAGTATTGTGATGTGCTCAGAGATTTAGCGTCTGTCGCCGTAGTTGTATGATTTGCGGCTGCTAGACAGACTGAATACATGTGAGGTTTCCCTAACAAACAGGCAACCCCCACATGTATTCAGGCTGTCTAGCAGCCGCAAATCATGCAGCTAGAGAGAAAGAAACATAATCTCATCCAAATCCACATCCACATACTCGGAGACCACCTGAGCATGCTTGGGAAATCTTGACTAACGAGTATACTTGCTCATCACTAAATATAACCTGTCCAGTCTTATTTTTCCATACAAAATGATTTTCTGCTCCACAGGTGATTAGCTTTGGCTTACCTCCCTTCAAACATTGGCACAAGGGGATAACTAGAAGAGTCGAGACCCATAGCAAAATTCAAATGGGCCTTCCCTCACGTGATAGGACCCCACATTCTGTCTTGACATTGACATGTGTAAAGAATGGAAGAAACCACATTTTTAGACTATAGGACACACCTTTCTATAAGATGCATCTTTGGTTTAGATATCTAGAAATAGGACAAACATGTTTCAAACCTAATTAAAACTTCCTTGGAGGTGTAGGAAGGGAAGGGGTCAATGCCATTATGTTTTTTTTAAATCAAGGAAATAAGATCCTGTTAGTATTTATATGCAGAATGAACATTATAATGACACAGCTATGCAGCATCCTCATTATGTACACAAACATCTCTGCAATATGCTAATAAACACAACAGCAACACCCGGCTGCATGTTTCTTGTTCTAGTGTGAGCAGCCTGTGTTGCCTAAACATGCTTCCATGGCCTGCAACATCCCCAGTCTAATTTCACATCAAGCACTTCTTGGACGTCACTGATTAGCAATTGCAAACGGATCTGCCAGCAGCAGATATTGATGATCTGCATGTCCAAGTGCATTTAGCATGGCAGAACATTCCTCACACAATTAATAACCTATTTGATAGCAGCCAAGGTTTATAAATGCATGTATTTCTGTGAATGTCACTCGTACTTGACACTGACTAAATCGGGATGTTTTGAACATTTTTGTAACATTTTTTCATCATTTGCATATCATTAACAGGTCTATTGATTATGTGACTTTCATAATTTTACTACTTTTCCTTCTTGGTGATGCAATTTCAATTTTGAGGAGAATTTATCTGCACCAGATATGTCACCTATCGTAGTCGGTCAGAGAATTGCATGACGATAACCGAACACGTACACTGGGACAAACATGAGAGAGTTGGAGTTTGGACATGCAGGTTTCTTTATCCCAATACAATGGACAGCTTTATACACAGCTTTATACACTTCCGCTTCTTATTGCTGAATCAGACAGCTAACATCAACTTTATCCTCCAAGTGTCAAGGGCAACCATGGAATTCCAGCAGGTCAAGTCTGCTGCTTAAAGACCAACCCTACGCTGGTCTTTACTAGAGATTAACGAATATTTCAATGCTCGGTTCAGATTATGTTTGCCGAATTTGAAATATTTGCCAATTAATTTGTCGAATATTCGCAGAACATTACCGAATGCCATTCACGGCAATGGGAAGCAAAAACAAATGCATGCACAACACCTTATAACGGCCCCAAATGCTGCCAAAACACATCAAATGAGGGACAGACACCAGGTAAGTGGCCTCAATTCACCCATCGTGCAAATTGCAGCATGCAGCAATCAGCCAGGCATGAGGTATCGGGGTCTGCAACAGTATTTACAGCTTTCAATTGAAGGTCACAGTAAGACGAGGTGAGTGAGGGATCGGTGTAGGCCCCCTTTGCTGGGAGCCCTGATACCACATGCAACACCTCTACCTGCTTTCATGCCGATCCACAATCAGGTGGCACAAATATCAGTTTTGCAGACTACCATTGTCAGAAAATTTTAGGGATAGTAACACGAGTAGTTGAGTCCAAGTAAGTGGAGTCCTGACGGTCTCGGAGGCCTACTGCTACAGGCAACACACGTGAAGGAGACCCAACTAGGAGAATAGTATAATAGGGACTGACAGGTCTTCCACAAAACCCAATACTGCAACTGGACACCCAACCAGGTGTGTTCACATTTCCAAAAAATATTGGCAGACAACACCAAAGTGGCATCAATTTCACCACAGTAGAAATAGTATAATAGGGATCGACAGGTCTTCCACTACACCCAATCCAGCAGATAGACACCCAACAAGGAATGTTCACATTTCTAAAAAATATTGGCAGACACCACCAAAGTGGCATCAAGTTTACCACAGTAGAAATAGTATAATAGGGACCAACAGGTCTTTCACTACACCCAATCCAGCAGATGGACACCCAAGAAGGAGTGTTTACATTTCCAAAAATTATTGTCAGACACCACCAAAGTGGCATCAATTTCTCCGCAGTAGAAATAGTATAATAGGGACCGACAGGTCTTCTGTTATGGCTGGACCTGGTGGTTAGGAGCACCGGGAATGACCTGATAGTCAAAACTGCAAAATAGAGCGAGCTCTGGGAAGTGGGAGCTCTGCTGACCGCAGCCCTAATCTATTATCACAAACACTAGAATTAGCCGTGGATCGTACCTGACTCTGCCTAGACGACTCTTCACAGCCTGAGAGGTAACTACTCCTTAAGAGAAATATAGCCTCACCTTGCCTCAGAGAAATTCCCCAAAGGAAAAGAGCAGCCCCCCACATATATTGACTGTGAGTTAAGAGGAAGGCACAAACACAGGAATGAGACAGGTTTCAGCAAAGGAGGCCCGACTTACTAAATAGACAGAAGATAGATAAAGGGATCTTTGCGGTCAGCACAAAAAACTACAAAAAGCCACGCAGAGTGAGCAAGAAACCCCCCGCGCCGACTCACGGCGCGGTAGGTGCCACTCTGCAACCCAGAGCTTCCAGCTAGCGAGACAATATCATGATAGCCAGCTGGACAAAACTTAGCAGGTACTCAGAAATATATTCAGCACACAACTGAACAACAAATGAGCTTAACAGGGACTTAGCTTCTGCTGAAGTAGACAGGTCATCAGGAGATCCAAGTGAGATCTGAACCAGTACAGATACATTGACAACTGGCATCAGGTAACGATCTGAGCAGAGTTAAATAGAGGAACCAGCCCAGTCTTAAACGATGCAGCTGAGGAAGCCACCTCCAGACCAGCAGCTCCACTTTCAGCCACCA
Source organism: Ranitomeya variabilis (assembly GCF_051348905.1). Classification (NCBI taxonomy): domain Eukaryota; kingdom Metazoa; phylum Chordata; class Amphibia; order Anura; family Dendrobatidae; genus Ranitomeya; species Ranitomeya variabilis. Next base: position 653,120,034 of record NC_135233.1, read on the forward strand.
GAGGGAACCCACGGACAGAACTCACAGAAATACCATTCCTGACCACAGGAGGGAGCTCGAGAACAGAGTTCACAACAGTACCCCCCCCTTGAGGAGGGGTCACCGAACCCTCACCAGAACCCCCCGGGCGATTAGGATGAGCCAAATGAAAGGCATGAACCAAATCGGCAGCATGGACATCGGAGGCAAGAACCCAGGAATTATCTTCCTGACAATAGCCCTTCCATTTGACCAGATACTGAAATTTCAGTCTCGAGATATGAGAATCTAAAATCTTCTCCACCACATACTCCAATTCTCCCTCAACCAACACCGGAGCAAGAGGGTCAACGGAAGGAACCATAGGCGCCACATATCTCTGCAACAACGACCTATGGAACACATTATGGATGGCAAAAGAAGCTGGAAGGTCCAAACGAAATGACACAGGATTGAGGATTTCAGAAATCTTATAAGGCCCAATAAAATGAGGCTTAAACTTAGGAGAAGAAACCTTCATAGGAACATAACGAGATGACAGCCAAACCAGATCCCCAACACGAAGTCGAGGACCAACACGGCGACGGCGGTTAGCGAAACGTTGAGCCTTCTCCTTTGACAATGTCAAATTGTCCACTACATGAGTCCAAATTTGCTGCAACCTGTCCACCACAGAATCCACACCAGGACAGTCCGAAGGCTCAACCTGCCCTGAAGAGAAACGAGGATGGAAACCAGAATTACAATAAAAAGGTGAAACCAAAGTAGCCGAACTGGCCCGATTATTAAGGGCGAACTCAGCCAATGGCAAGAAGGTCACCCAATCATCCTGATCAGCAGAAACAAAGCATCTCAGATAGGTTTCCAAAGTCTGATTGGTTTGCTCAGTTTGGCCATTTGTCTGAGGATGGAAAGCAGAAGAAAAAGACAAATCAATGCCCATCTTAGCACAAAAGGACCGCCAAAACCTCGAAACAAACTGGGAACCTCTGTCCGACACAATGTTCTCCGGAATGCCATGCAAACGAACCACATGATGGAAAAACAACGGAACCAAATCAGAGGATGAAGGCAACTTAGGCAAGGGTACCAAATGGACCATCTTAGAGAAGCGATCACAAACCACCCAGATGACCGACATCCTTTGAGAGACAGGGAAATCTGAAATAAAATCCATGGAAACATGCGTCCAGGGCCTCTTCGGGACCGGCAAGGGCAAAAGTAACCCACTGGTATGAGAACAGCAGGGCTTCGCCCGAGCACAAGTCCCACAGGACTGCACAAAAGCACGCACATCCCGGGACAAGGAAGGCCACCAAAAGGACCTAGCCACCAAATCTCTGGTACCAAAAATTCCAGGATGACCAGCCAACACCGAACAATGAACCTCCGAGATAACCCTACTAGTCCATCTATCAGGGACAAACAGTCTCTCTGCAGGACAGCGGTCAGGTCTATCCGCCTGAAAATCCTGCAGAACCCGCCGCAAATCAGGGGAGATGGCAGACAAAATCACCCCCTCTTTGAGAATACCAGCCGGCTCAGAAACTCCCGGAGAATCAGGCACAAAACTCCTTGAAAGGGCATCAGCCTTCACATTCTTAGAACCCGGAAGGTATGAAACCACGAAATCGAAACGGGAGAAAAACAGTGACCATCGAGCCTGTCTAGGGTTCAACCGCTTGGCAGACTCGAGATAAGTCAAATTCTTGATCTCTGATCCGTCAAGACCACCACGCGATGCTTGGCGCCCTCAAACCAATGTCGCCACTCCTCGAATGCCCACTTCATGGCCAACAACTCCCGATTGCCAACATCATAATTACGCTCAGCAGGCGAAAACTTTCTAGAAAAGAAAGCACATGGCTTCATCACAGAGCCATCAGAACTTCTCTGAGACAAAACAGCCCCTGCTCCAATCTCAGAAGCATCAACCTCGACCTGAAAAGGGAGCGAAACATCTGGCTGACACAACACAGGAGCCGAAGAAAAACGACGTTTCAGCTCCTGAAACGCCTCAACGGCCGCAGAGGATCAATTCACCACATCCGCACCGTTCTTGGTCAAATCAGTCAGTGGTTTGACAACACTAGAAAAATTAGCGATAAAGCGACGGTAAAAATTTGCAAAGCCCAGGAATTTCTGAAGGCTCTTTTCAGATGTAGGCTGAGTCCAATCATAAATGGCCTGGACTTTAACTGGATCCATCTCGATAGTAGAAGGGGAAAAAATGAAGCCCAAAAAGGAAATCTTCTGAACTCCGAAGAGACACTTAGACCCCTTCACAAACAAGGAATTAGCACGAAGGACTTGGAACATCATTCTGACCTGCTTCACATGAGACTCCCAATCATCCAAAAAGACCAAAATATCATCCAAATATACTAACATGAATCTATCCAGATACTTTCGGAAGATGTCATGCATAAAGGACTGGAATACAGATGGCGCATTAGAAAGCCCGAATGGCATCACCAGATACTCAAAATGGCCCTCGGGCGTATTAAATGCGGTTTTCCATTCATCGCCCCGCTTAATACGCACAAGATTATACGCTCCTCGAAGATCTATCTTGGTAAACCAACTAGCCCCCTTAATCCGAGCAAACAAATCAGACAATAGAGGCAAAGGGTACTGAAATTTGACCGTGATTTTATTAAGAAGGCGGTAATCTATACAAGGTCTCAGAGAACCATCCTTCTTGGCCACGAAAAAAAACCCTGCTCCCAACGGTGACGACGACGGGCGAATATAACCTTTCTCCAAGGACTCCTTTATATAGCTCCGCATAGCGGCGTGTTCTGGCACAGATAAATTGAAAAGTCAGCCTTTAGGAAACTTACTACCAGGAATCAAATTAATAGCACAATCACAATCCCTATGAGGAGGCAGGGCACTGGGCTTGGGCTCATCAAATACATCCTGGTAATCTGACAAAAACTCAGGTACTTCAGAAGGAGTGGAAGAAGAAATTGACAACGCTGGAACATCATCATGGGCCCCTTGACAACACCAACTGGACACAGACATAGATTTCCAGTCCAATACTGGATTATGGACCTGTAGCCATGGCAAACCCAACACGACCACATCATGCAAATTATGCAACACCAAAAAGCGAATATCTTCCCGATGTGCAGGAGCCATGCACATGGTCAACTGGGTCCAGTACTGAGGCTTATTCTTGGCCAAAGGCGTAGCATCAATTCCCCTTAATGGAATAGGATGCTGCAAGGGCTCCAAGAAAAAACCACAGCGCCTGGCATACTCTAAGTCCATCAAATTCAGGGCTGCACCTGAATCCACAAACGCCATAACAGAGTAGGATGACAAAGAGCAAATCAAAGTAACGGACAAAAGAAATTTAGGCTGTATATGTTGTGAATTTGCTTTTTGCTCCCTCTAGTGGTTACTAGTTTTTTTGACTCTGGTTTTTCTGTCATTCCTTTTATCCGCACCTGGGTCGTTAGTTAGGGGTGTTGCTATATAAGCTCCCTGGACCTTCAGTTCAATGCCTGGCAACGTAGTTATCAGAGCTAGTCTGCTGTGCTCTTGTCTACTGATCCTGGTTCCAGTTATATCAGCTAAGTCTGCCTTTTGCTTTTTGCTATTTTGTTTTGGTTTTGTATTTTTGTCCAGCTTGTTCCAAATCAATATCCTGACCTTTGCTGGAAGCTCTAGGGGGCTGGTGTTCTCCCCCCGGACCGTTAGACGGTTCGGGGGTTCTTGAATTTCCAGTGTGGATTTTGATAGGGTTTTTGTTGACCATATAAGTTACCTTTCTTTATTCTGCTATCAGTAAGCGGGCCTCTCTGTGCTTAACCTGATTCATTTCTGTGTTTGTCATTTCCTCTTACCTCACCGTCATTATTTGTGGGGGGCTTCTATCCAGCTTTGGGGTCCCCTTCTCTGGAGGCAAGAAAGGTCTTTGTTTCCTCTACTAGGGGTAGCTAGATTCTCCGGCTGGCGCGTGTCATCTAGAATCAACGTAGGAATGATCCCCGGCTACTTCTAGTGTTGGCGTTAGGAGTAGATATATGGTCAACCCAGTTACCACTGCCCTATGAGCTGGATTTTTGTATTCTGCAGACTTCCACGTTCCTCTGAGACCCTCGCCATTGGGGTCATAACAGTTTGCCAGGCCAGTATTAAATGTTTAATGCATTGCAGAAGAGGGATTATAAGAAAGAAGATTCTGAGTTTTTTTTTTTTTTTTTTTTTTTTTCTTCTTCCCCTTTACCTCAGAGTGGCTATGCTTGCTGCAGACATGAATGTCCAGACCTTGATTACAAGTGTGGACCAGCTGGCTACTCGTGTGCAGGGCATACAAGACTATGTTATCAGAAATCCTAGGTCAGAACCTAAAATACCGATTCCTGAACTGTTTTCCGGAGACAGGTTTAAGTTTAGGAATTTCGTGAATAATTGTAAATTGTTTTTGTCCCTGAGACCCTGTTCATCTGGAGATTCTGCTCAGCAAGTAAAAATTGTTATTTCGTTCTTACGGGGCGACCCTCAGGATTGGGCTTTTTCGCTGGCGCCAGGAGATCCGGCATTGGCTGATCTTGATGCGTTTTTTCTGGCGCTCGGTTTACTTTATGAGGAACCCAATCTTGAGATTCAGGCAGAAAAGGCCTTGCTGGCTATGTCTCAGGGGCAGGACGAGGCTGAAGTGTATTGCCAAAAATTTCGGAAATGGTCCGTGCTGACACATTGGAACGAGTGTGCACTGGTCGCTAATTTTAGAAATGGCCTTTCTGAAGCCATTAAGAATGTTATGGTGGGTTTTCCCATTCCCACAGGTCTGAATGATACTATGGCACTGGCTATTCAAATTGACCGGCGGTTGCGGGAGCGCAAAACCGCAAATTCCCTCATGGTGTTGTCTGAACAGACACCTAATTCGGTGCAATGTGATAGAAAAACCGCAAATTCCCTCATGGTGTTGTCTGAACAGACACCTGATTTAATGCAATGTGATAGAATCCTGACTAGAAATGAGCGGAAAATTCATAGACGCCGGAATGGCTTGTGCTACTACTGTGGTGATTCTACACATGTTATCTCAGCATGCTCTAAACGTATAGCTAAGGTTGTTAGTCCTGTCACCGTTGGTAATTTGCAACCTAAATTTATTCTGTCTGTAACTTTGATTTGCTCACTGTCATCTTATCCTGTCATGGCGTTTGTAGATTCAGGTGCTGCCCTGAGTCTCATGGATCTCTCATTTGCTAAGCGCTGTGGTTTTACTCTTGAACCATTAGAAAATCCTATTCCTCTTAGGGGTATTGATGCTACACCATTGGCAGCAAATAAACCGCAGTATTGGACACAGGTTACCATGTGCATGACTCCTGAACACCGCAAGGTGATACGTTTCCTGGTTTTACATAAAATGCATGATTTGGTTGTTTTAGGGCTGCCATGGTTACAGACCCATAATCCAGTCCTGGACTGGAAGGCTATGTCAGTCTCAAGTTGGGGCTGTCGTGGTATTCATGGGGATTCCCTGCCTGTGTCTATTGCTTCTTCTACGCCTTCGGAAGTTCCGGAGTATTTGTCTGATTATCAGGATGTCTTCAGTGAGTCTGAGTCCAGTGCACTGCCTCCTCATAGGGACTGTGACTGTGCTATAGATTTGATCCCAGGCAGTAAGTTTCCTAAGGGAAGACTGTTTAATCTGTCGGTACCTGAACATACCGCTATGCGTTCATATATCAAGGAGTCTCTGGAGAAAGGACATATTCGTCCGTCTTCTTCCCCTCTTGGTGCGGGATTCTTTTTTGTGGCAAAAAAGGACGGATCTTTGAGACCTTGTATTGATTATCGGCTTTTAAATAAGATCACTGTCAAATTTCAGTATCCTTTACCGCTGTTGTCTGACTTGTTTGCCCGGATTAAGGGTGCCAAGTGGTTCACCAAGATAGACCTTCGTGGTGCGTACAACCTTGTGCGCATTAAGCAAGGTGATGAATGGAAAACCGCATTCAATACGCCCGAAGGTCATTTTGAGTACTTGGTGATGCCTTTTGGGCTCTCCAATGCGCCTTCAGTTTTTCAGTCCTTTATGCATGACATTTTCCGGAAGTATCTGGATAAATTTTTGATTGTTTATCTGGATGATATTTTGGTTTTTTCTGATAATTGGGATTCGCATGTGGAGCAGGTCAGGTTGGTCTTTAAAATTTTGCGTGAAAATTCTTTGTTTGTCAAGGGCTCAAAGTGTCTCTTTGGTGTACAGAAGGTTCCCTTTTTGGGGTTCATTTTTTCCCCTTCTGCTGTGGAGATGGACCCAGTCAAGGTCCGAGCTATTCTTGATTGGACTCAGCCCTCGTCAGTTAAGAGTCTTCAGAAGTTCTTGGGCTTCGCTAACTTCTACCGTCGTTTTATTGCTAATTTTTCTAGCATTGTGAAACCTTTGACGGATATGACCAAGAAGGGCTCCGATGTAGCTAACTGGGCTCCTGCTGCCGTGGAGGCTTTCCAGGAGTTGAAACGCCGGTTTACTTCGGCGCCTGTTTTGTGCCAGCCTGACGTCTCACTTCCCTTTCAGGTTGAGGTGGATGCTTCGGAGATTGGGGCAGGGGCCGTTTTGTCGCAGAGAGGCCCTGGTTGCTCTGTTATGAAACCTTGTGCCTTTTTCTCTAGGAAGTTTTCGCCTGCCGAGCGAAATTATGATGTGGGCAATCGGGAGTTGTTGGCCATGAAATGGGCATTTGAGGAGTGGCGTCATTGGCTCGAGGGTGCTAAGCATCGTGTGGTGGTCTTGACTGATCACAAAAATCTGATGTATCTCGAGTCTGCTAAACGCCTTAATCCGAGACAGGCCCGCTGGTCATTGTTTTTCTCCCGCTTTGATTTTGTTGTCTCGTATTTACCAGGTTCAAAGAATGTGAAGGCCGATGCTCTTTCTAGGAGCTTTGTGCCTGATGCTCCTGGAGTCGCTGATCCTGTTGGTATTCTTAAAGATGGAGTTATCTTGTCAGCTATTTCTCCGGATCTGCGACGTGTGTTGCAGAGATTTCAGGCTGATAGGCCTGAGTCTTGTCCACCTGACAGACTGTTTGTCCCGGATAAGTGGACCAGCAGAGTCATTTCCGAGGTTCATTCCTCGGTGTTGGCAGGTCACCCGGGAATTTTTGGCACCAGAGATCTGGTGGCCAGGTCCTTTTGGTGGCCTTCCTTGTCAAGGGATGTGCGGTCATTTGTGCAGTCCTGTGGGACTTGTGCTCGAGCTAAGCCTTGCTGTTCTCGTGCCAGCGGTTTGCTCTTGCCCTTGCCTGTCCCGAAGAGACCTTGGACACATATCTCCATGGATTTCATTTCTGATCTTCCGCTATCTCAGGGCATGTCCGTTATCTGGGTGATATGTGATCGCTTCTCCAAGATGGTCCATTTGGTTCCTTTGCCTAAGCTGCCTTCCTCTTCCGATCTGGTTCCTGTGTTTTTCCAGAACGTGGTTCGTTTGCACGGCATCCCTGAGAATATTGTGTCAGACAGAGGATCCCAGTTCGTTTCCAGGTTCTGGCGATCCTTTTGTAGTAGGATGGGCATTGATTTGTCGTTTTCGTCTGCTTTCCATCCTCAGACTAATGGACAGACGGAGCGAACCAATCAGACTTTGGAGGCTTATTTGAGGTGTTTTGTCTCTGCTGATCAGGACGATTGGGTGACATTCTTGCCGTTGGCTGAGTTTGCCCTTAATAATCGGGCTAGTTCCGCCACCTTGGTTTCGCCTTTTTTCTGCAACTCTGGTTTCCATCCTCGCTTTTCTTCGGGTCATGTGGAGCCTTCTGACTGTCCTGGGGTGGATTCTGTGGTGGATAGGTTGCAGCAGATCTGGAATCATGTGGTGGACAACTTGAAGTTGTCACAGGAGAAGGCTCAGCGCTTTGCCAACCGCCGCCGCGGTGTGGGTCCCCGACTACGCGTTGGGGATTTGGTATGGCTTTCTTCCCGCTTTGTTCCTATGAAGGTCTCCTCTCCCAAATTTAAACCTCGTTTTATTGGGCCTTACAAGATATTGGAAATCCTTAATCCTGTATCTTTTCGTCTGGATCTTCCTGTGTCGTTTGCTATTCACAATGTATTTCATAGGTCCTTGTTGCGGCGGTACATTGTGCCTGTAGTTCCTTCTGCTGAGCCTCCTGCTCCGGTGTTGGTTGAGGGCGAGTTGGAGTACGTGGTGGAGAAGATCTTGGATTCTCGCCTCTCCAGGCGGAGGCTTCAGTACCTGGTCAAGTGGAAGGGCTATGGTCAGGAGGATAATTCCTGGGTGGTCGCCTCTGATGTTCATGCGGCCGATTTAGTTCGTGCCTTTCATGCCGCTCATCTTGATCGCCCTGGTGGTCGTGGTGAGGGTTCGGTGACCCCTCACTAAGGGGGGGTACTGTTGTGAATTTGCTTTTTGCTCCCTCTAGTGGTTACTAGTTTTTTTTACTCTGGTTTTTCTGTCATTCCTTTTATCCGCACCTGGGTCGTTAGTTAGGGGTGTTGCTATATAAGCTCCCTGGACCTTCAGTTCAATGCCTGGCAACGTAGTTATCAGAGCTAGTCTGCTGTGCTCTTGTCTACTGATCCTGGTTCCAGTTATATCAGCTAAGTCTGCCTTTTGCTTTTTGCTATTTTGTTTTGGTTTTGTATTTTTGTCCAGCTTGTTCCAAATCAATATCCTGACCTTTGCTGGAAGCTCTAGGGGGCTGGTGTTCTCCCCCCGGACCGTTAGACGGTTCGGGGGTTCTTGAATTTCCAGTGTGGATTTTGATAGGGTTTTTGTTGACCATATAAGTTACCTTTCTTTATTCTGCTATCAGTAAGCGGGCCTCTCTGTGCTTAACCTGATTCATTTCTGTGTTTGTCATTTCCTCTTACCTCACCGTCATTATTTGTGGGGGGCTTCTATCCAGCTTTGGGGTCCCCTTCTCTGGAGGCAAGAAAGGTCTTTGTTTCCTCTACTAGGGGTAGCTAGATTCTTCGGCTGGCGCGTGTCATCTAGAATCAACGTAGGAATGATCCCCGGCTACTTCTAGTGTTGGCGTTAGGAGTAGATATATGGTCAACCCAGTTACCACTGCCCTATGAGCTGGATTTTTGTATTCTGCAGACTTCCACGTTCCTCTGAGACCCTCGCCATTGGGGTCATAACAGTATAGTACCAATGGTGACAGACCTAGCGGACCGCTTAGTGCACTTAGGACAATCAGAGATAGCATGAGTGGAGTCACCACAGTAAAAACACAGCCCATTCTGACGTCTGTGCTCTTGCCGTTCAGTTCTGGTCAAAGTCCTATCACATTGCATAGGCTCAGGCCTCTGCTCAGAGGACACCGCCATATGGTGCACAACTTTCCGCTCCAGCAAACGCCGATCGATCTGAATAGCCAAGGACATTGATTCATTCAGACCAGCAGGCGTGGGGAACCCCACCATAACATCCTTAAGGCCCTCAGAAAGACCCTTTCTGAAAATCGCTGCCAGAGCACACTCATTCCATTGAGTAAGCACAGACCACTTTCTAAACTTCTGACAATACATTTCAGCATCATCCTGACCCTGACATAGAGCCAGCAAGATTTTCTCTGCCTGATCCACATAATTTGGTTCGTCATAAAGCAATCCAAGCGCCAGAAAAAACGCATCTACGTTAAGCAATGCAGGATCTCCTGGCGCAAGGGAGAATGCCCAGTCTTGAGGGTCACCACGCAACAAGGAAATAATGATTTTTACTTGCTGACTAGGGTCACCAGAGGAGCGAGGTTTCAGGGCAAGAAACAGTTTACAATTATTCTTGAAATTAAGAAACTTTGATCTATCCCCAGAAAACAAATCAGGAATTGGGATTCTAGGCTCTAACATAGGATTCTGAACTATATAATCCTGAATGCCTTGTACCCTTGCAGTGAGATTATCCACACAAGAGGACAGACCTTGAATGTCCATAACTACACCTGAGTCCTGAACCACCCAGAGGTTTAGGGGAAAAAAAAGACTAAACACACTGCAGAGAAAAAAAATGGTCTCAGAACTTCTCTTATCCCTCTATTGAGATGCATTAACACTTTTTGGCCAGTTGTACTGTTATGGCTGGACCTGGTGGTTAGGAGCACCGGGAATGACCTGATAGTCAAAACTGCAAAATAGAGCGAGCTCTGGGAAGTGGGAGCTCTGCTGACCGCAGCCCTAATCTATTATCACACACACTAGAATTAGCCGTGGATCGTACCTGACTCTGCCTAGACGACTCTTCTCAGCCTGAGAGGTAACTACTCCTAAAGAGAAATATAGCCTCACCTTGCCTCAGAGAAATTCCCAAATATTTGCCAATTAATTTGTCGAATATTCGCAGAACATTACCGAATCCCATTCACGGCAATGGGAAGCAAAAACAAATGCATGCACAACACCTTATAACGGCCCCAAATGCTGCCAAAACACATCAAATGAGGGACAGACACCAGGTAAGTGGCCTCAATTCACCCATCGTGCAAATTGCAGCATGCAGCAATCAGCTAGGCATGAGGTATCGGGGTCTGCAACAGTATTTACAGCTTTCAATTGAAGGTCACAGTAAGACGAGGTGAGTGAGGGATCGGTGTAGGCCCCCTTTGCTGGGAGCCCCGATACCACATGCAACACCTCTACCTGCTTTCATGCCGATCCACAATCAGGTGGCACAAATATCAGTTTTGCAGACTACCATTGTCAGAAAATTTTAGGGATAGTAACACGAGTAGTTGAGTCCAAGGAAGTGGAGTCCTGACGGTCTCGGAGGCCTACTGCTACAGGCAACACACGTGAAGGAGACCCAACCAGGAGAATAGTATAATAGGGACTGACAGGTCTTCCACAAAACCCAATACTGCAACTGGACACCCAACCAGGTGTGTTCACATTTCCAAAAAATATTGGCAGACAACACCAAAGTGGCATCAATTTCACCACAGTAGAAATAGTATAATAGGGATCGACAGGTCTTCCACTACACCCAAACCAGCAGATAGACACCCAACAAGGAATGTTCACATTTCCAAAAAATATTGGCAGACACCACCAAAGTGGCATCAAGTTTACCACAGTAGAAATAGTATAATAGGGACCGACAGGTCTTTCACTACACCCAATCCAGCAGATGGACACCCAATAAGGAGTGTTTACATTTCCAAAAATTATTGTCAGACACCACCAAAGTGGCATCAATTTCTCCGCAGTAGAAATAGTATAATAGGGACCGACAGGTCTTCTGTTATGGCTGGACCTGGTGGTTAGGAGCACCGGGAATGACCTGATAGTCAAAACTGCAAAATAGAGCGAGCTCTGGGAAGTGGGAGCTCTGCTGACCGCAGCCCTAATCTATTATCACAAACACTAGAATTAGCCGTGGATCGTACCTGACTCTGCCTAGACGACTCTTCACAGCCTGAGAGGTAACTACTCCTTAAGAGAAATATAGCCTCACCTTGCCTCAGAGAAATTCCCCAAAGGAAAAGAGCAGCCCCCCACATATATTGACTGTGAGTTAAGAGGAAGGCACAAACACAGGAATGAGACAGGTTTCAGCAAAGGAGGCCCGACTTACTAAATAGACAGAAGATAGATAAAGGGATCTTTGCGGTCAGCACAAAAAACTACAAAAAGCCACGCAGAGTGAGCAAGAAACCCCCCGCGCCGACTCACGGCGCGGTAGGTGCCACTCTGCAACCCAGAGCTTCCAGCTAGCGAGACAATATCATGATAGCCAGCTGGACAAAACTTAGCAGGTACTAAGAAATATATTCAGCACACAACTGAACAACAAATGAGCTTAACAGGGACTTAGCTTCTGCTGAAGTAGACAGGTCATCAGGAGATCCAAGTGAGATCTGAACCAGTACAGATACATTGACAACTGGCATCAGGTAACGATCTGAGCAGAGTTAAATAGAGGAACCAGCCCAGTCTTAAACGATGCAGCTGAGGAAGCCACCTCCAGACCAGCAGCTCCACTTTCAGCCGCCAGAGGGAACCCACGGACAGAACTCACAGAAATACCATTCCTGACCACAGGAGGGAGCTCGAGAACAGAGTTCACAACAGTCTTCCACTACACCCAATCCAGCAGATGGACACCCAACAAGGAGTGTTCATTGATCGCCCCCAGGCGCAGGGCAGTGGGGTACTCGGTACCGGGTCTGTTGTGAATTTTGATTCTGGGCTCCCCCGGTGGCCGCTTTTGGAATTGGACTTGTCATCCTCTTTCCTGTTTCACCTGGTTCCATCAGTAGTGGGTGTCGCTATTTAAGCTCATTTCTCTGGTGGTTTCTTGCCGGTCAACAATGTTATCTGATGCCTCTCAGTGCTTGTTCCTGCTTCTAGACAACTACTAGTTAAGTTGGACTTTTGTCCATGTTTTGTTTTGCCTATTTGTTCCAGTTCACAGCTGAAGTTTTGTTACTGTGTCTGGAAAGCTCTCGTTGATCAGGGATTGCTACTCTGGCGTTATGAGTTAATGCCAGAGTTTAAGGTAATCTCTGGATGGTGTTTTGTTAGTGTTTTTCTGCTGACCATGAAAGTATACTATCTGTCTTCTGCTATCTAGTAAGCGGACCTCAAATTTGCTAAGACTATTTTCCTGCTGCGTTTGTTGTTTCATCTGAACTCACCGTCATTATATGTGGGGGGCTACTGTCTTCTTTGGAATATTTCTCTAGAGGTGAGCCAGGTCTTATATTTCCCTCTGCTAGCTATTTAGGTCTTAGGCCAGAGCTGGGCATCTAGCGATAAATAGGAAATGCTACCTGGCTATTTCTAGTTGCGCGGCAGGCTTAGTTCATGGTCAGTATAGTTCCATCTTCCGAGAGCTTGTCCCTCTATAGGCTTGCTATGATCTCTGCCCGCAGAGATCATGACAGTTTGACCGGCCAATAAAGTGTTAAAGACCCAGGTTGAGAAAGGAGAGTTATAAGAAGTCTGCTGGAATTTTTTTTTTTTTTTTTCCTCCAGTCTGCCTTGCTGCAGTCTTTTTTCTCTCTCTCCTCCTAATCTCTGTATGGCTCTGTGTGCACCTGACAATCATGGATCTCCAGAGTGTAACTGCGGGTTTGAATAATCTCATCACGAAAGTACAAAATTTACAAGATTTTGTGGTACATGCTCCGGTATCTGAGCCGAGAATTCCTTTGCCGGAGTTCTTCACAGGGAATAGAGCTAGCTTCCAGAATTTCCGAAATAATTGTAAGCTTTATTTGTCCCTGAAGTCTCGTTCAGCTGGAGACCCTGCTCAGCAGGTTAGGATTGTGATTTCCTTGCTCAGGGGTGACCCTCAAGATTGGGCCTTCTCATTGCCAGCAGGGGATCCTGCGTTACGCGATGTGGATGCGTTTTTTCTGGCCTTGGGCTTGCTTTATGAGGAACCTCATTTGGAACTTCAGGCAGAAAAAACTTTGATGGCACTATCTCAGGGGCAAGACGAAGCTGAAGTTTTCTGCCAAAAATTCCGTAAATGGTCTGTGCTTACTCAGTGGAATGAGTGCGCCTTGGCGGCAACTTTCAGAGAAGGTCTCTCTGATGCCGTTAAGGATGTTATGGTGGGGTTCCCTGTGCCTGCAGGTCTGAATGAGTCCATGACAATGGCTATTCAGATTGATAGGCGTCTGCGGGAGCGCAAACCGGTGCACCATCTGGCGGTGTCTATGGAAAAGACGCCAGAAAGTATGCAGTGTGATAGAATTCTGTCCAGGAGCGAGCGACAGAATTTTAGACGGAAGAATGGATTGTGTTTCTACTGTGGGGATTCTACTCATGTTATATCAGCATGCTCTAGGCGTACAAAGAATCTTGATAAGTCTGTTTCCATTGGCACCATTCAGTCTAAGTTTATTTTGTCTGTAACCCTGATTTGCTCTTTGTCATCCATTGCCACGGACGCCTATGTTGACTCTGGCGCCGCTCTGAGTCTTATGGATTGGTCCTTTGCCAATCGTTGTGGTTTTGATTTAGAGCCTTTGGAGACTCTTATTCCTCTGAAGGGGATTGACTCCACCCCATTGGCTAATAATAAACCACAATACTGGACACAAGTAACCATGCGTATCAATCCGGATCACCAGGAGATTATTCGTTTCCTGGTGCTGTATAATTTACATGACGATTTGGTACTGGGATTGCCATGGTTGCAGTCTCACAACCCAGTCTTGGACTGGAGAGCAATGTCTGTGTTGAGCTGGGGATGTAAGGGTATTCATGGGGACTTACCTTTGGTTTCTATTTCGTCGTCCATTCCCTCTGAAGTCCCTGAGTTCCTCTCTGATTATCAAGACGTCTTTGACGAACCCAAGCTTGGGTCGTTACCTCCGCACCGTGAGTGCGATTGTGCCATAGATTTGATACCGGGTTGTAAATATCCAAAGGGTCGTTTGTTTAATCTGTCTGTGCCGGAACATGCTGCTATGCGGGAATATATAAAGGAGTCTTTGGAAAAGGGACATATTCGTCCATCTTCTTCTCCCTTGGGAGCTGGGTTTTTCTTTGTCTCAAAAAAAGACGGCTCTTTGAGACCATGTATTGATTATCGGCTTCTGAATAAGATCACTGTTAAGTATCAATACCCATTACCATTGCTTACTGATTTGTTTGCTCGTATAGAGGGTGCTAAGTGGTTCTCTAAAATTGATCTTCGTGGGGCGTATAATTTGGTGCGGATCAGGCAGGGGGATGAGTGGAAGACCGCATTTAATACGCCCGAGGGCCACTTTGAGTATTTGGTCATGCCTTTTGGTCTTTCTAATGCCCCTTCAGTTTTCCAGTCTTTTATGCATGATATTTTCCGCGATTTTCTGGATAAATTTATGATAATATATCTGGATGATATTCTGATTTTTTCTGATGACTGGGACTCTCATGTCCAGCAGGTCAGGAGAGTTTTTCAGGTTCTGCGGTCTAATTCTTTATGTGTGAAGGGGTCTAAGTGCGTTTTTAGGGTCCAGAAAATTTCCTTTTTGGGGTATATTTTTTCTCCCTCTTCCATTGAGATGGATCCCGTCAAGGTGCAAGCTATTTGTGACTGGACTCAGCCCTCCTCTCTTAAGGGTCTTCAGAGATTTTTGGGCTTTGCCAACTTTTACCGCCGATTTATTGCTGGTTTTTCGGATGTCGTTAAACCACTGACTGATTTGACCAGACAAGGCGCTGATGTTGCTAATTGGTCCCCTCATGCTGTAGAGGCCTTTCAGGAGCTTAAGCGCCGTTTTGCCTCTGCCCCTGTGTTGCGTCAGCCTGATGTGAATCTGCCTTTTCAGGTTGAGGTTGACGCTTCGGAGATCGGAGCTGGGGCAGTGTTGTCGCAGAAAGGTTCCGACTGCTCCGTCATTAGGCCTTGTGCCTTCTTTTCTCGCAAATTTTCGCCCGCAGAGCGGAATTATGATGTTGGGAATCGGGAGCTTTTGGCCATGAAGTGGGCGTTTGAGGAGTGGCGCCATTGGCTCGAGGGGGCTAGGCATCAGGTGGTGGTATTGACTGACCACAAAAATTTGATTTATCTTGAGACTGCCAGACGCCTGAATCCTAGACAGGCGCGCTGGTCTTTATTTTTTTCTCGCTTTAATTTTGTGGTGTCATACCTACCGGGTTCTAAGAATGTTAAGGCAGATGCCCTTTCTAGGAGTTTTGACCCGGACTCTCCTGGTAATTCTGAACCCACAGGTATCCTTAGGGAGGGAGTAATTTTGTCGGCCGTTTCTCCTGATCTGCGGCGGTCCTTGCAAGAGTTTCAGGCGGATAGACCGGATCGTTGTCCGCCTGATAGACTGTTTGTTCCGGATGATTGGACCAGCAGAGTCATCTCTGAGGTACATTCTTCTGCATTGGCAGGTCATCCCGGAATTTTTGGTACCAGGGATTTGGTGGCAAGATCCTTCTGGTGGCCTTCCCTGTCACGAGATGTGCGAGTCTTTGTGCAGTCATGTGACGTTTGTGCTCGGGCCAAGTCTTGTAGTTCTCGGGCTAGCGGACTGCTGTTGCCCTTGCCTATTCCTAAGAGGCCTTGGACACACATCTCGATGGATTTTATTTCAGATCTGCCTGTTTCCCAGAAGATGTCTGTCATCTGGGTGGTCTGTGACCGTTTCTCTAAAATGGTCCATTTGGTTCCTCTGCCCAAGTTGCCTTCTTCTTCTGAGTTGGTTCCTCTGTTTTTTCAGAATGTTGTCCGATTGCACGGTATTCCTGAGAATATTGTTTCTGACAGAGGTACTCAATTTGTGTCTAGATTTTGGCGGGCATTCTGTGCTAGGATGGGCATAGATTTGTCTTTTTCATCTGCTTTTCACCCTCAGACTAATGGCCAGACCGAGCGGACTAATCAGACCCTTGAGACATATCTGAGGTGTTTTGTCTCTGCTGACCAGGATGATTGGGTTGCTTTTTTGCCATTGGCAGAGTTCGCCCTCAATAATCGGGCCAGCTCTTCCACCTTGGTGTCCCCGTTTTTCTGTAATTCGGGGTTTCACCCTCGATTTTCCTCCGGTCAGGTGGAATCCTCGGATTGTCCTGGAGTGGATGCGGTGGTGGAGAGATTGCATCACATCTGGGGGCAGGTTATGGACAATTTGAAGTTGTCCCAGGAGAAGACTCAGCGTTTTGCCAACCGTCATCGTCGTGTTGGTTCTCGGCTTTGTGTTGGAGATTTGGTGTGGTTGTCTTCTCGTTTTGTCCCTATGAGGGTCTCTTCTCCTAAGTTTAAACCTCGGTTCATCGGCCCTTATAGAATATTGGAGATTCTTAATCCTGTTTCTTTCCGTTTGGACCTCCCTGCGTCCTTTTCCATTCATAACGTTTTTCATCGGTCGTTATTGCGCAGGTATGAGGTACCTGTTGTACCTTCAGTTGAGCCTCCTGCTCCGGTGTTGGTTGAGGGTGAGTTGGAGTACGTTGTGGAGAAAATTTTGGACTCTCGTGTTTCCAGACGGAGACTCCAGTATCTGGTCAACTGGAAGGGTTACGGCCAGGAGGATAATTCTTGGGTCAATGCATCTGATGTTCATGCTTCTGATCTTGTGCGTGCCTTCCATAGGGCTCATCCTGGTCGCCCTGGTGGATCTGGTGAGGGTTCGGTGCCCCCTCCTTGAGGGGGGGGTACTGTTGTGAATTTTGATTCTGGGCTCCCCCGGTGGCCGCTTTTGGAATTGGACTTGTCATCCTCTTTCCTGTTTCACCTGGTTCCATCAGTAGTGGGTGTCGCTATTTAAGCTCATTTCTCTGGTGGTTTCTTGCCGGTCAACAATGTTATCTGATGCCTCTCAGTGCTTGTTCCTGCTTCTAGACAACTACTAGTTAAGTTGGACTTTTGTCCATGTTTTGTTTTGCCTATTTGTTCCAGTTCACAGCTGAAGTTTTGTTACTGTGTCTGGAAAGCTCTCGTTGATCAGGGATTGCTACTCTGGCGTTATGAGTTAATGCCAGAGTTTAAGGTAATCTCTGGATGGTGTTTTGTTAGTGTTTTTCTGCTGACCATGAAAGTATACTATCTGTCTTCTGCTATCTAGTAAGCGGACCTCAAATTTGCTAAGACTATTTTCCTGCTGCGTTTGTTGTTTCATCTGAACTCACCGTCATTATATGTGGGGGGCTACTGTCTTCTTTGGAATATTTCTCTAGAGGTGAGCCAGGTCTTATATTTCCCTCTGCTAGCTATTTAGGTCTTAGGCCAGAGCTGGGCATCTAGCGATAAATAGGAAATGCTACCTGGCTATTTCTAGTTGCGCGGCAGGCTTAGTTCATGGTCAGTATAGTTCCATCTTCCGAGAGCTTGTCCCTCTATAGGCTTGCTATGATCTCTGCCCGCAGAGATCATGACACGGGTCCCTCTGTCTCAGTTCTGGGGATGTCACAGTGACCCGACCCGGTCCGTGGCCCTGCTAAGGGGCGCCCAATTAAAGGTGTAGTTTGTCAAGTGTTCGTGATGCCACCTGTGGTGTTCGGTCAGGGTGACCGACGTTGCTAGGGGTCCGCTGGGTTGATGGAATTGCAGCTAGATGGTATACCTTCCCACAGGTGAAGTATGTCCCCAGGGCTTCCCTTGATGAGTAGGTGGTAATGGTGGATGTTGTAAGGTGTGATGAATAACGAGGATACAAAAGTTGCAGTCTCTTTACCTTTTACTGAAGACTTCAGCGTCCACAGTCCAGAGTATCGTTCACAGGGCTAGCTGAGTCCGGCCGGTCCGAAGGCACATCCAGAGTTCCCTTTGCAGGTGGAACTCAGTAGCCTTCCTACTAGCGCCTGTGTGTTGTAGTACCTCCCTGCTGAGCACCACGGGATAGTCCTCACAACTGTCATGTATATTTCTGATGTTCTTTCTCTCCGCCCCCCAGATGGTATGGATAGGACGACCCGTATGACGGGGTAGGCCTGGAGCTATTTTATAGGGACCCTAGTGACACCCCTCTCCCACAATTTGCCTCCGTTGTCTTCATTAGGTTAAAGGTTGGGCAGCCAACTTGGAATTAACTTTCCTGCCATTGTTTGAAGTAATGTGTAGAGCCTATTACTCCCTCGGTGTTCCGGCCACCAGCTACGCGCCTCAGAAGGATGTTGCCGATCTTAAGGCAGGACTCCTCCTGGTATTATCTCCTTGTGCTGTGATCTCGTTTATCACTTCTCCACAATATACTTTGCTTCTTGTCCTTTCTTAGGACGCTGCCGCAATGAGGTGCAGGCGCAGCTCCATAACGTTCTATCTCTTGCTATGTCTCTGTCAGGATCCAGCCCCTGACAGGGACCTCTCTCTACAGCTCCGATGTTCCTCCTTCTCTCTCTGTCTGCCTGACAGGTCTTCTCTGGGTCGAACCCAGGTAGCTTTCTCCACTAACTTCCTATCCAACCCCCAGTTTTACCCGAGTGTGAGGAGTGGCCTAATAGATAGAACCTTTTGCTCCCCCTGGTGGCCGGAGTGTGAAGTGTAGTGTGTGACTGTGATACCTGGTCAGGTGAACTCCTTTAGTACCATCAGACGTACCATCACTCCCCCTAGTGGAAGAGCGACAATACTGCAACGACCAGGACTCTGGGGCGCTGCACTCACATTTCCAAAAATTATTGTCAGACACCACCAAAGTGGCATCAATTTCACCACAGTAGAAATAGTATAATAGGGACCGACAGGTCTTCCACTACACGCAATGCAGCAAATGGACACTCAACAAGGAGTGTTCACTAGGGTTGAGCGACTTTTATTTTTAGAGGATCGGGTCGGGTTTCACGAAACCCGACTTTCTCAAAAGTCGGGTCGAGTGAAATCGGCCAATCCTATAAAAAAGTCGGGTCAGCCGAAACACGAAACCCAATGCAGTGCAATGGGATACTATGGTTCCCAGGGTCTGAAGGAGAGGAAACTCTCCTTCAGGCCCTGGGATCCATATTTAAGTGTAAAATAAAGAATAAAAATAAAAAATATTGATATACTCACCTCTCCGACGCAGCCCGATGTAACCGGCAGCTTTGGTACCTCAGAATGAGCGCTTGAAAGACCTTAGATGACGTCGCGGCCTGTGATTGGTCGCGTGGCAGTCACGTGACCGCCACGCAACCAATCACAGGCCGCGACGTCATCTAAGGTCTTTCAAGCGCTTGAAAGACCTTAGATGATGTCGCGGCTTGTGATTGGTCACGTGGCGGTCACGTGACCGCCACGCGACCAATCACAGGCCGCGACGTCAACTAAGGTCTTTCAAGCGCTCATTTTGAGGTACCGAAGCTGCCGGTTACATCGGGCTGCGTCGGAGAGGTGAGTATATCAATATTTTTTATTTTTATTCTTTATTTTACACTTAAATATGGATTCCGATACCGATTCCCGATTTCGCAAACATATCGGAACTCGGTATCGGAATTCCGATACCAGATTCAGAAGATCGCCGACCTCATGGCCGACCCCACACAGGGGTCGGGTCGGGTTTCATGAAACCCGACTTTGCCAAAAGTCGGCGACTTCTGAAAATGGCCAACCCATTTCGCTCAACCCTAGTGTTCACTTTTAAAGAAATGAGGGCCTTACACCAAAGAAGTGGCATCAATTTCACCACAGTGGAAATAGTATAATATGGACCAACGGTTCTTCCACTAGACCCAATCCAGCAGATGGACATGCAACAAGGAGTTCACATTTAAAGAAATGAGGGCCTTACACCACAGAAGTTGCATCAATTTCACAACAGTGCAAATAGTATAATATGGACCAACGGTTCTTCCACTACACTCAATCCAGCAGATGGACACCCAACCAGGAGTGTTCACATTTTAAAAAATGAGTGCCTAACACCACCGAAGTGGAATAACTGTCACGAGAATAAAAATAGTATAATTGGGACCAAGATGTCTTCCAGTACAGCTAACCCAACAGATGTAGACCAACCATGACTGTTCACATTTCCACAAATTTGGGTTAACATTAGCAGCAGCAGCCACAGCAGGCTCAGAAGCCACACTAAAGATATCACAGAGTGCAGTTACGTGACATTAATGCATCACACTAAAAAATGCAATATCACATAGTCTGTACAGTCTGCGATAGGGGTGCAAAAGTCCTTGGAGATCCATGACTTGTTCATCTTAATGAAAGTTAGGTGGTCTACACTTTCAGGGGACAGTAAACTGTGCTTATTCATCAGGGCACCACCAGCAGCACTGAAGACACATTCTGAGAGAATGCAGGCTGTCGGGCAAGATAAAAACTACAAGGCGTGTTAGGTGAGCTCAGGCCACTCATCTATTTTGGAAGACTAAAATGTGAAATGGTCCAAACCCTCACTGATGGTATTGATATTTAGTTCTAAATACTCCTGCACCATCCTCTCCATTTGTTCACCATGTGTAAGACTTGGACTCTGTTGTGCTGGTGCACAAGTTGGTCTAAAAAAAGTGTCAAAGGAGTAACAGAAATTGTTTCTTCCACGTCCACCACTGCTGCTGCTGCTGCTAATGTTTTGGCATTGACGAATTGACGTGTCGGAGATTGGAAGTCTACGGCTGCGATGCGAACTGTGTGCTTCACGATTGCAGTAATCCACCCTCCTTTGGCACCTGCCTGCATGACGACAGTCTTGAGCTTAGAGACAATGTTATCCCTTCTGCATCCTCCTCTGCTTACTCCCCTTCTTCTGGGACCATCCACTCCTCCCGCAAGCTATTCAAAGTCTGCTCCAGCATATAGATGACCGTAATAGTGATGCTGATGAAGGTGTCATCAGCACTAACCATCTTAGTAGCCATTTCAAAACTGTGCAGAAGGGTGCAGAGGTCCTTAATCTGTGCCCACTCTGTAAACGTGATATGCTCCACGCCTGTACTGCAATGGCCAAGGCTATACAACATGACATACTGCATCAGGGCTCATTGCTGCTGCCACAGTCGCTGCAACATGTGCAGAGTGGAATTCCACCGTGTCGACACATTGCTTGTCAACCTGTTAACTGGCATGGACAAAGACCTCTGTATTGATGCAAGTTGATAAGCAGAAGGGTGCGAAAGGCAAAAATTTGGATCACCTTACCCAGGCCAGGTTTGTGGCTGAGAAAATGCTGCACCACCAGGTTGAGGAGATGAGCCATGCAAGGCAGGTGTGTGAGCTTGCCTCGCCGTATGGCAGCCACCAGTTTTGCACCTTTATAGGACACGGCCTTCCCTGGATGCAGGTTCAGCGGAGACAGCTATTGATCAAACTCCGCCTGGAGAGCTGTCCACAACTCTTTGGTCGTATGACTGTGATCTCCAAGGCACATCAAGTTTAAGACTGCCTGATTACAGTGAGCCCTGGCTGTGTAGTATAGAGGTGGTGGGGTTTGCTCTGCACTGTTGAAACGCATGTCTCGTTAATGCAGAGGTTGAGGGCGCAGGTGGAGGCCCTTGAGGAGAAAGAGGAGTCAGAAGCAGTGGAGGAAGTGTTAAATGTAGAAGTTTTTCCTGCAAGCCTTGGGGATTCCAAGACTTGTGGAGCAGCGCCTCTCCCCATAGCCACCAGAGTCACCCAGTGCCCAGTCAGCGAGATGTAATAGCCTTGGCCATGCTTACTTGTCCAAGTGACTGTGGTGAAATGCACCCTGGCAGACAGAGATTTTGTCAAGGAACGGGTGATGTTGTCTGCGACATGTTGGTGTAGCGCAGGCACAGCTTTCTTAGAAAAGTAATGGTGACTGGGTAATCGGTACTGAGGGACTGTGACTGCCATCAGCTTTCAGAAACCGTTTGTATCTACCAGGTGGAAAGGCAGCATTTCCATGGAGAACAGATTGGAGATGATGGAGTTCAAACTCTTAGCTTTGTCATGCGTAGGAGGAAACAATTGTTTACGTTACCACAACTGCAGGATCGTGGGATGGCTGCAGTTCTTTGAGACGGCAGAGTACGGTGAAACGGGCAAACTGCTGGACCATGAGAGAGGTGCAGGTGGAGATGTTACTGTGGATTGAGTAACTTGTGATGAGATCGTTCTATGGTATCGATCAAAAACAGCAGGCACATCCACTTCTGTTACAGCTGAAGGTGGCCTCTTAGTCAATGTGACTAGAGTGAGTAAAGAATTCGAGGTTCTGCGGTCGAAGACTTGCACCTCAATAGTTGGCATGACAAAAGGCAAGACAAAGATCATGCCCACATGTATAGGAACACCACCACATATAACAGTATCAAATTGTATTTTATTAGCAAACCTCAAAGAACATTATACATGTGAAAAACAGAACACACACAACAATTAAAAACACTTAAAAATTGAAAATATGCAAATAGTACCTATACAAATGTCATGCCCTAGTATAGGGGCAATGACAACCCACAGAGCATGTGTCACCCACAGAGCATGTGTCACCCACAACAAGGATTTCAAAATGGTATTACTGCAAAATACAAATGATACAGGTCCTCAAAGCCCCATTATGCAATATGCATGATAGTATCAACATCACAGTACCATACAGACCCAACAATAAGGTGCATAATTTTAGCGCAGTGGTATTTAGCAATTAAAGACACATCAAGCACATGACAGAAAATGAAAAATTAGAGCTGTGCCCAACCCAAACCTCAAACCAAAGCCCCCTCATACCCACAGTCCAAAAAAATGCTGTATGAGGTCATGTGAAGTGGGGAGACAGGATGTGGGATAGGTTCCCACGCGTATCGCCGCCCAAATCGCGGCTTCCTCAGGGAAAAGAGTAGTATGATGTGTTGAGCGTCCTACACAATTATATATACATATCTCTCATAGTAATAAAGGGTGTTAACCTGCGTAAAAGAGCCTCCAGGGATTACGCAAATGGGGCACAACGCGGCCGCGGCCATCTTGTAAATGCCCAAACCCGGGTTGTACAATAAAGTTGTGTTAAATGTTTACTGCGCATGCGCGAGATTGTGAGTGTGATGTGCACCAGCAGTCTATAGCTGGCCGGTATAATCCCAGCTGCGCAAGCAAGATAATAGCGCATGCGCAATGCACAGCGTTGCACTAAGGGAAGCATGATGATTGGGCGGCGATACGTGTGGGAGCCTATCCCACATCCTGTCTCCCCACTTCACATGACCTCGTACAGCATTTTTTTGGACTGTGGGTATGAGGGGGCTTTGGTTTGAGGTTTGGGTTCTTATATTTTTCAGTTCCCTCTCTCCCTGCCCCTCTCCACAGCTCAAATTTTTTCATTTTATGTCATGTGCTTGATGTCTTTAACTGCTAAATACCACTGCTCTAAAATTATGCACCTTATTGTTGGGTCTGTGTGGTACTGTGATATTGATACTATCATGCATATTGCATAATGGGGCTTTGAGGACCTGTATCATTTATATTTTGCAGTAATACCATTTTGAAATCCTTGTTGTGGGTGACACATGCTCTGTGGGTTGTCATTGCCCCTATACTAGGGCATGACATATGTATAGGTACTATTTGCATATTTGCAATTTTTAAGTGTTTTTAATTGTTTTGTGTGTTCTGTTTTCACATGTATAATGTTCTTTGAGGCTTGCTAATAAAATACAATTTTGATACTGTTATATGTGGAGGTGTTCCTATACATGTGGGCATGATCTTTGTCTTGTCTTTTGTCATGTTTAAATCCAGGCCCATGGTGAACCTTCCTTGTTGGTACTTATTTGCGGTGCCCTCCAATTCTTATCTATCAATAGTTGGCATGGTAACAGAGGAGGAGGAAGAAGCAGCTGATGCAATTGATGGGGCAGCTGATGGTTGCTGAAGTCCACTGGTCTGCATTTTTGCGCAGTGGGATTCCCACAGTAAAGCAGGCTTTTTGCGCATGTGAAGGTTCATACATGTAGAAGTCAAATTATTGCACTTTTTACCTTTACTCAGTTATTTTTGCAAAGTTGGCAGATTACATGAGTTGGCTCATCCTTTGCAGTGTCAAAAAAGGCCCAAGCTAGGCAACTTTTTCCACCCCTGCAAGCTGCAGACCCACGGACACTGCTGGTTAGAGGCACAGTTGTGGCTGAGGATGCATAGCTCATCGTGGCTGCATAACTACGTGTCTGCGACATACGTCGCAACGTAACTTCCTCGTCTTCCTCCTCAGATGACTTACTCAGCTGTGTGACTCTATGTTCATGCCAATTGGGATCTAACACCTCATCATCCTCTGTGTTATCACATTCCTCACCATTGGAGTCACCCTCCTCCTCTTCTTGCCCTGACTGCACAGTACAGTCCTCGTGAGCCTCAGATATCTGAGCCTCATCAGGATCACCTCCCCCCAGGGGTTAACGTCTGATGATGAGGGTCAGGATGCTGTTCAGACTGTACTTTGTCCTGCCTTGGATCCAAGCTAAAAAATTTGGGGCATCGGTGCAGATTTCCTCATTTTGACTCTGCAAAGCTTCTGAGTACACTTCTGATGAACATGGCATAGAATGTGTGAACAGCTTCATACAGTCAGTTGAACGGCTGAATAGTTGGGATGCGGGGGTAAGCAAGGGGAATTTTGGTGCCACATCTGTGGACTGTACTGGATGTGATGTTGAGGTAGAGGAAGAGGAGAGGCCACTTGAAGCTGCACTTGCCATGCACTCAAGTACATGCTCTTTCTGGGCATCATCGATAAGGCGCACTGCTGTGCATCTGCCAAAGAAAGGTAGTGGTGTAGCCTGTCCAGTAACATAAGTTGTCAGTTGTCTTTGCATAGGATGTGACGTTGCTTCACTAGTGCTTTCACAAACATCACCACCTACCTCATGTACACAAGAACACCAAGCCTAATTCCCCTTCCACCACGGCCTCGCTTTTTTCAGTCATGTTGCACAGATAGTGTGGTAGGAGCACAGTATTAGCAACATGAAAAATAGATTTTAAACTTTGCACCTCCTCTGCAAACAGTTGAATTTCAGCAAAAGTAAATTGAAACATTGAAATATGTCATGCTGTATCGTGTTAGTCACAGAAAAAAGAATTGTTTGTGTGAATGAGGCCTGTATGACAAAGAAGGTATGCTACAAACAATTTTAAAGTCAGGTCCCTTACTGTATGATGTTGATAACAGAATAATTTTTTGTGGCCTATGGATAAGGCCTATATAACAAAATAAATGCTACAAAGTATTTAAATGTCATGTCCCTTACTGTATGACATTAATAACAGAAGACTTTTTTGTGGCCTATTGATCAGGTCTCTACAGCTTAATTTCAACCCAACAAAATGACAAAGGGTGATACAGCGGGTAGTCTAACTTTTTCCAACTGAAAAATTATAATTTGTTTTAATGTGCCTTAGGTCTGCAGACAGGTTCATATCACCGCCACAAAATGACAATGTGGGATACAGAAAGCTGTTTAATATTTTTGACTAGCTACATGTGAATTAGAATGCTATAGTCGTGTATGGATCACAATAGAAGCAGTGCACAACACGTGCCCTGCTGGCTTTCTTTGTGGACCTCAGTAATGTCCAAAAAAGAAAAAAAATACTGGAAGGTAAATTTAATAGCCACACTGGACAGTAGCTCGCTACACTATCTGACTGATATACAACCACGTAGCTGACTAGCTAAAATGTGAGATGCAGCAGGCTTTTACACATTTAGCTACTGAAAAAATATTATTTAGAATGCTATACTCGTGCATGAAGCGCAATAGAAGCAGTGCACAACACACTTGTAGGACATTTGCCCTGCTGGCTTTGTCTGTGGACCTCTGTATTGGCCAAAAAAAAAAAAATTCCGTAAGCTAAATTTTATAGCCACACTGGACACTATTTAGCTACACTATCTGACTGATATACAACCTCCTGGCTCGGTCTGCACGTCCCTGCTTCTCCCATGGTCTCCAATGCGTGCCGGCAGCTTGTTCCTGTGTTCAGCGGTCACATGGTACCGCTCATTAAAGTAATGAATATGCGCTCCACGCCTATGGGAGTGGAATGGCGTGTACATATTCATTACTTTAATGAGCCATACCACGTGACCACTGAACACAGGAAGAGCTGACGGCGCGTGCTTGAGACCATCGAAGAAGCAGGACATGAAGACATTGCCAGGAGGGGGTGAGTATGATGGGGAGGGTGAGCCATGCGATACTCACCTGTCCCCGTTCCACAGCAGGACTGTCACCAATGTTGCAGAGGGGAAGGTTTTCAGACAAGGACAGACCCTTGCATGTGACTGCGGTAGGCGGTCAGAGTCTGAGAAGTCTGAAAGCTAGGCAGACAGATGGGTGCAGTATCAGCATTGAGAGCAGTGCATCCCTTGAGCACAGGCTGACCTGACAGATCCCCTGCATACCGGTCTGCTGTGGATGACAGGCTGCCAGCTTCCTACTAACCTCCGCGCCAGGAGGTGACTCTCAGTTGAGACAAGTGACTGTAATGTGCGCGCAGCGCAGTGAGAAGATGGTGCCTAGACCAGAACCCCTTAGCCAGGTACCTTTATACACCACGGAGTGAGGCCTTGAGGACTTCTTACTGGACTGAGAACAGTGTTTGGCATTCGTGAGTGCAGGAGCACTCCGCATCTTTCAAAGACTCATCACCCACTTCGTGGATTGGAACCCCGTCCTCTACAAACACCTCTGAGACTTCATGTTTCATGTGCCGCTGTTGTCAGTGCCGCTGTTGGAGAACCGAGATGCTGCAATCAAGAAGACTACAGACTGATAAGTTTTATTGCCTTGGTTTCTTCCTATCGAACTATCATTTGTTCCTGTCCTATTCTGTCCTAGCTCCCAGTTCTGCCCTTCTCCCTTACACACCTCCGGAGTCCTTACACTTCCTGCGTGGAGCATACGTGTTGTTAATAAGCCTGTTAACTCTTGATCTGCCTCCTTTCCAAGATGACATCTCACATTCTTGTGGTTTCTACATAATAGTAGCTGTCTCAGGTCCTTTCCATAGCTATAATTATGAAAGTAGCTAAGTAAATCCTTAGTTTAGCTGGACATGAGGTTGAGACTTCTCCATAATAAAGCAAACGTTTGCATGTTTATTTTAATGAGAGGTAGGGAAAGCACAATAGGATGAAACGATTAGGCATATTTAAAACCATCATGCCAGATTTTTCTTTCAAACAACTATTTCTGCTGCAGGTTAAGAGTTTACTTTTAGATACAAAACAATGGGATATTTGGAAATTTCACTACAATCGCAGGCAATCCCACTGCATTATGTTAAACATTTGCCAAGTCCTACACTGCTGTTAAGGTACCTTCACACTAAACGATATCGCTAGCGATCCGTGACGTTGCAGCATCCTGGCTAGCGATATCGTTTAGTTTGACACGCAGCAGCGATCAGGATCCTGCTGTGATATCGCTGGTCGTTGAACAAAGTTCAGAACTTTATTTGGTCGTCAGACCGGCGTGTATCGTTGTGTTTGACACCAAAAGCAACGATACCAGCGATGTTTTACACTGGTAACCAGGGTAAACATCGGGTTACTAAGCGCAGGGCCACGCTTAGTAACCCGATGTTTACCCTGGTTACCAGTGTAAAATGTAAAAAAACAAACAGTACATACTCACCTTCGCATCCCCCGGCGTCCACTTCCCACACTGACTGAGCGCCGTAAAGTGAAAGTGAAAGTACAGCACAGCGGTGACGTCGCCGCTCTGCTGTTAGGGCCGGCGCTCAGTCAGTGCAGGAAGCGGACGCCGGGGGACGCGAATGTAAGTATGTAGTGTTTGTTTTTTTTACATTTTACGCTGGTAACCAGGGTAAACATCGGGTTAATAAGCGCGGCCCTGCGCTTAGTAACCCGATGTTTACCCTGGTTACCCGGGGACCTCGGCATCGTTGGTCGCTGGAGAGCGGTCTGTGTGACAGCTCTCCAGCGAACAAACAGAGACGCTGCAGCGATCGGCATCGTTGTCGCTATCGCTGCAGCGTCGCTTAATGTGAAGGTACCTTTAGTCATTCACTGTAAGTACTGTTAAAATAGTCATTTACTTACATTGGCGATTGAAAGTTTGTGAATTTTTAAGAATTTTTCGAATTCCTTCCTAAATTTGACTTAAAACTATGTTGAATTTTTACACAAGTCATAAAAGTAGGAAAAGAAGAACCAAAATAAAAAAGTAAGCAAAATCAAACAAAGGAGTAAAAATATTTTTTTGTTGTAAAAGAATCCTATGTTACATGTCTGTGAGTGGCAAAATATGTGAACTTTTCAGATAAGTTTCTGGTGTGAAACCCTCTTCCCCACCCTGAGCAGCAATAACTGAAACTAAATGTTTCCAGTCATTTTCTCCAATGAACTGCTCATTTCCACAACATTGCTATAAGATTACGGTAAGGACTTTAAGTTGGCTATTCCAAAACTTTAACGTTATTCTTCTTTAATCATTCTTTTGTAGAAAAACCTGTGTGCTTTGGTTTGTTTACTTGCTGTATGACCCTCGTTGTTTTGAGATTCAGCTCATGGATACAGATGTTGTTAGGGTTAGCGAATTGCACTAAATAAAAATAAATAATAAAGTGCAATCGCAACCCGGGGTCCACCATGCAGAGATGTATAACTGCTAGTGTTGAGCATTCCGATACCGCAAGTATCGGGTATCGGCCGATCCTTGCGGTATCGGAATTCCGATACCGAGATCCGATATTTTTGTGGTATCGGGTATCGGAATCGGAAGTCCCCACAGTGCTAAAATCACTATAATGTAAAGTGGGCGGTGCGTGGGCGGAGACTGCGTGTCTCTGTGCGGGCGGGGTCTGTGCGGGCCTGCCAGGGATCTCATTCTATGCGGCCGGCGCTGTATGCCCAGGCTTGATGCGGCGTGCCGGGGCTTGATGCGGCGTGGGAGGGCTCTGCGGCGTGCTGGGGGGGTCTATGCGGCGTGCTGGGGGGGTCTATGCGGCGTGAGGGGCTCTCTGCGGCGTTCTGGGGCGTCTATGCGGCGTGCTGGGGGATCTATGCGGCGTGAGGGGCTCTCTGTGGCGTTCTGGGGCGTCTATGCGGCGTGCTGGGGGGTCTATGCGGCGTGCTGGGGGGTCTATGCGGCGTGCGGGGGTCTCAGCGGCGTGCGGGGGTCTCTGCGGCGTGCTGGGGGGTCTCTGCGGCGTGGGGGGGGGTCTCTGCGGCGTGGGGGGGGTCTCTGCGGCGTGCGGGGGTCTCAGTGCGGGCATCGTCCGATGGGACTACAAGTCCCATCGGGCTATGCCTGCTACACTGACAGTGATTGACACATTAGCCAATGATGGGACAGTAGTAGTCCCATCATCCGGCTAATGTGTTGAATGAAAAAAAAAAAAAATACTCCATACATACATTCTACATACATACATACATATAGACATACAGTACATTCATACATTACATACATGACATACATTACATTAAACATAGATTACATACTCACCATTACTTGTCATTTTGATCCCCGAAGCTAGTGTCATCTATAAAAAATGTGAAAAAAACAAACAACCAATATACTCCCTGTCCGCAGAAATCCACGAGTGTCCCACGACGATCTCCCGTGGAGAGCAGCAGCATCAAATAATGCGACCGCTCTCTAGGGGCTCAGAAACACAATGACGGGAGGAAGGTATCCTTCCGCCACTGTATTCCTCCGCCGCTGTAAAAAAAAAAGTCCCTAGTCTCACTTTATGGCATTGCTGTATGAGACATTTTCCCATGCAGCAATTATATAAAGTGACACTTTGAACTCAGGTAACCTCAGTGATGCACTGCAGGAGCCATTGTCTCCTGTCAGTGTGTCACTGAGGGTCCTATAGAGCAGTGACGTCACCCGATGTCACTGTTCTATAGGGGAGATCGTCGTGGGACACTCGTTATTAATTGGACTACGGCGGACAGGTAGTATGCGGTTTATTATTTTACGTTTTTTGCAGGCGCTGAAGTATGGTAAGTATGGTGAAATGAAGAATATTAAAATACTTTTTCCTAATGTGTGCGTGTTTTATTAACCCTTTTCTTACTATTGGATTAATAACGGATAGGCGTCTTATTGACGCCTCTCCGTTATTAACCCGGCTTAATGTCACCTTACGATAGCAAGGTGACATTAACCCCTTATTACCCCATATCCCACCGCTACACGGGAGTGGGAAGAGAGGGGCTAAGTGCCGGAATTGGCGCATCTTACGGATGCGCCATTTTCGGGGCGGCTGCGGACTGGTATTTATAGCCG
The DNA here is from genome assembly GCF_051348905.1 of Ranitomeya variabilis. NCBI lineage: Eukaryota > Metazoa > Chordata > Amphibia > Anura > Dendrobatidae > Ranitomeya > Ranitomeya variabilis. Next base: position 653,150,622 of record NC_135233.1, read on the forward strand.
GGGGGGGGCCAATATCCATGGCCCCTCTCTAGGCTATGAATATCAGCCCGCAGCTGTCTGCGTAGCCTTTCTGGCTATAAAATATAGGGGGACCCCACGTCATTTTTTTGGGGGGTCCCCCTATTTTAATAGCCAGTAAAGGCTACCCAGACAGCTGCGAGCTGATATTCATAGCAGGCTACAAATATTGGCCCCCGGCCGTCGGCTTTCCCCCTCTGGCGCAGAAAATTGCGCGGGAGCCCACGCCGTTTTTTTCCATTTTTTTTTTTTTAAATTCAACGCTCATAAAGGCCTCTTTCACCCTTGCGTCAGTACGGGTCCGTCGCTATGCGTCGAGCCGACGTACCGACGCACGTTGTGAAATTTGTACACGACGTGGGCAGCGGATGCAGTTTTTCAACGCATCCACTGCCCATTCTGAAGTGCGGGGAGGAGGGGGCAGAGTTTCTGCTGCGCATGCGCAGTAGAAAATGGCAGACGCGACGGACAAAAAAACGTTCACTTGAACGTTTTTTCGTGCCGACGGTCCACCAAAACTCGACGGATCCGTTGCAGAACGGACGCGACGTGTGGCCATTCGTCGCGATCCGTCGCTAATACAAGTCTATGGGGAAAAAAAATGCATCCTGCGAGCACATTTGCAGGATCCGTTTTTTTCCGCCAGATCCGTTTTTTCAGTCGGATCCGTTGTTTTCCGCCAGATCGGTTTTTTTCCACCGGATCCGTTTTTTTCCGCTAGATCCGTTTTTTTTCCGCCGGATCCGTTTTTTCCTGCCGGATCCATTTTTTTCTGCGAGATCCGTTTTTTCTCATAGAGTTGTAATAGCGCCGGATTGCGCCTGATGGCCACACATTTCATCCGTTTTTTGCAGGATTCGTAAAAAAAAACTTTCCGCCGGACGGAAAACTCATAGGAACGTTTTTTGTCCGTTATTTTTCATGCATGTTTCCATTCAAATCATGCACATTTTCCGTTTATTTATTTTCCAAAAACCTCATCAAAACCTGCATCAAAACTAAACTGCATGAAAAACCGCACCAAAAACCTGCATCAAAAACAGCATCAAAAACCGCACCAAAAACCTGCAGCAAAAAAAGCACCAAAAACTGCATCAAAAACTGAACCAAAAACTACATCAAAAACCGCACCAAAAACATGCAGCAAAAAAGCACCAAAAACTGCATCAAAAACCGCATCAAAAACTGCACCAAAAACCGCACCAAAAACCTGCAGCAAAAAGCACCAAAAACTGCATCAAAAACCGCATCAAAAACTGCACCAAAAACTGCATCAAAAACCGCACCAAAAACCTGCATCAAAAAAAGCACCAAAAACTGCATCAAAATCTGAACCAAAAACTACATCAAAAACCGCACCAAAAACATGCGGTTTTTGATGCAGTTTTTGGTGCTTTTTTGCTGCATGTTTTTGGTGCGGTTTTTGATGTAGTTTTTGGTTCAGTTTTTGATACAGTTTTTGGTGCTTTTTTTGATGCAGGTTTTTTTTGGTGCGGTTTTTGATGCAGTTTTTGGTGCAGTTTTTGATGCGGTTTTTGATGCAGTTTTTGGTGCTTTTTGCTGTAGGTTTTTGGTGCGGTTTTTGATGTAGTTTTTGGTTCAGTTTTTGATGCAGTTTTTGGTGCTTTTTTTGCTGCAGGTTTTTGGTGCGGTTTTTGATGCAGTTTTTGGTGCAGTTTTTGATGCGTTTTTTGATGCAGTTTTGGGTGCTTTTTGCTGCAGGTTTTTGGTGCGGTTTTTGATGCAGTTTTTGGTGCAGTTTTTGATGCAGTTTTTGATGCAGTTTTTGGTGCTTTTTTGCTGTGCACCAAAAACCTGCAGCAAAAAACACCAAAAACTGCATCAAATACTGCACCAAAAACTGCATCAAAAACTTGCAGCAAAAAAGCAAAAAAACTGCATCAAAAACGGCATCAAAAACCTGCAGCAAAAAAAGCACCAAAAACAGCACCAAAAACCTGCAGCAAAAAAAGCACCAAAAACTGCATCAAAAACCGCATCAAAAAGCTACATCAAAAACAGCACCAAAAACTGCATCAAAAACTGCACCAAAAACCTGCAGCAAAAAAGCACCAAAAACTGCATCAAAAACGGCATCAAAAACCTGCAGCAAAAAAAGCACCAAAAACTGCATCAAAAACCTCAACAAAAAGCTACATAAAAAACAGCACCAAAAACTGCATCAAAAACCGCACCAAAAACCTGCAGCAAAAAAAGCACCAAAAACTGCTTTAAAAATTGAACCAAAAACTACATCAAAAACCGAACCAAAAACATGCAGCAAAAAAGCACCAAAAACTGCATCAAAAAACGCATCAAAAACTGCACCAAAAACTGCATCAAAAACCGCACCAAAAACCTGCAGCAAAAAGCACCACAAACTGCATCAAAAACCGCATCAAAAATTGCACCAAAAACTGCATCAAAAACCGCACCAAAAACCTGCAGCAAAAAAGCACCAAAAACTGCATCAAAAACTGCATCAAAAACAGCACCAAAAACCTGCAGCAAAAAAAGCACCAAAAACTGCATCAAAAACCGCATCAAAAAGCTACATTAAAAACAGCACCAAAACCTGCATCAAAAACCGCATCAAAAACTGCACCAAAAACTGCATCAAAACCTGCATAAAAAACTGGTGCAGTTTTGATGCGGTTTTTGATGCAGTTTTTGCTGCAGGTTTTTGGTGCGGTTTTTGATGCAGTTTTTGGTGCAGTATTTGATGCAGTTTTTGGTGCTTTTTTTGCTCCAGCTTTTTGATGCGGTTTTTGATGCAGTTTTTGGTGCAGTTTTTGATGCGGTTTTTGCTGCAGTTTTTGGTGCTTTTTTGCTGCAGGTTTTTGGTGCGGTTTTTGATGCAGTTTTTGGTGCTGTTTTTGATGTAGCTTTTTGATGCGGTTTTTGATGCAGTTTTTGGTGCTTTTTTTGCTGCAGTTTTTTGGTGCTGTTTTTGATGCAGTTTTTGGTGCAGTTTTTGGTGCTGTTTTTGATGTAGCTTTTTGATGCGGTTTTTGATGCAGTTTTTGGTGCTTTTTTGCTGCAGTTTTTTGCTGCAGTTTTTTGGTGCGGTTTTTGATGCAGTTTTTGATGCAGTTTTTGGTGCTTTTTTGCTGCAGGTTTTTGGTGCGGTTTTTGATGCAGTTTTTGGTGCGGTTTTTGATGCAGTTTTTGGTGCGGTTTTTGATGCAGGTTTTTGGTGCGGTTTTTGATGCTGTTTTTGATGCAGGTTTTTGGTGCGGTTTTTCATGCAGTTTTGATGCAGGTTTTGATGAGGTTTTTGGAAAATAAATAAACGGAAAATGTGCATGATTTGAATGGAAACATGCATGAAAAATAACGGACAAAAAACGTTCCTATGAGTTTTCCGTCCGGCGGAAACAGTTTTTTTTAACGAATCCTGCAAAAAACGGATGAAATGTGTGGCCATCAGGCGCAATCCGGCGCTATTACAACTCTATGAGAAAAAATGGATCTGGCGGAAAAAAATGGATCCGGCAGGAAAAAACGGATCTGGCGGAAAAAAAACGGATCCGGTGGAAAAAAACAGATCTGGCAGAAAAAAACGGATCCAATGTAAAAAAAACGGATCTGGCGGAAAAAAACGGATCCGGTGGAAAAAAAACGATCTGGCGGAAAACAACGGATCCGACTGAAAAAACGGATCTGGCGGAAAAAAACGGATCCTGCAAATGTGCTCGCAGGATGCATTTTTTTCCCCCATAGACTTGTATTAGTGACGGATCGCGACGAATGGCCACACGTCGCGTCCGTTCTGCAACGGATCCGTCGAGTTTTGGCAGACCGTCGGCACGAAAAAACGTTCAAGTGAACGTTTTTTTGTCCGTCGCGTCTGCCATTTTCTACTGCGCATGCGCAGCAGAAACTCTGCCCCCTCCTCCCCGCACTTCAGAATGGGCAGTGGATGCGTTGAAAAACTGCATCCGCTGCCCACGTCGTGTACAAATTTCACAACGTGCGTCGGTACGTCGGCTCGACGCATAGCGACGGACCCGTACTGACGCAAGGGTGAAAGAGGCCTTTATGAGCGTTGAATTTAAAAAAAAAAAAAAAATGGAAAAAAACGGCGTGGGCTCCCGCGCAATTTTCTGTGCCAGAGGGGGAAAGCCGACGGCCGGGGGCCAATATTTGTAGCCTGCTATGAATATCAGCTCACAGCTGTCTGCGTAGCCTTTACTGGCTATTAAAATAGGGGGACCCCCCAAAAAAATGACGTGGGGTCCCCCTATATTTTATAGCCAGAAAGGCTACGCAGACAGCTGCGGGCTGATATTCATAGCCTAGAGAGGGGCCATGGATATTGGCCCCCCCCCGGCTACAAATACCAGTCCGCAGCCGCCCCGAAAATGGCGCATCCGTAAGATGCGCCAATTCCGGCACTTAGCCCCTCTCTTCCCACTCCCGTGTAGCGGTGGGATATGGGGTAATAAGGGGTTAATGTCACCTTGCTATCGTAAGGTGACATTAAGCCGGGTTAATAACGGAGAGGCGTCAATAAGACGCCTATCCGTTATTAATCCAATAGTAAGAAAAGGGTTAATAAAACACGCACACATTAGGAAAAAGTATTTTAATATTCTTCATTTCACCATACTTACCATACTTCAGCGCCTGCAAAAAACGTAAAATAATAAACCGCATACTACCTGTCCGCCGTAGTCCAATTAATAACGAGTGTCCCACGACGATCTCCCCTATAGAACAGTGACATCGGGTGACGTCACTGCTCTATAGGACCCTCAGTGACACACTGACAGGAGACAATGGCTCCTGCAGTGCATCACTGAGGTTACCTGAGTTCAAAGTGTCACTTTATATAATTGCTGCATGGGAAAATGTCTCATACAGCAATGCCATAAAGTGAGACTAGGGACTTTTTTTTTTACAGCGGCGGAGGAATACAGTGGCGGAAGGATACCTTCCTCCCGTCATTGTGTTTCTGAGCCCCTAGAGAGCGGTCGCATTATTTGATGCTGCTGCTCTCCACGGGAGATCGTCGTGGGACACTCGTGGATTTCTGCGGACAGGGAGTATATTGGTTGTTTGTTTTTTTCACATTTTTTATAGATGACACTGGCTTCGGGGATCAAAATGACAAGTAATGGTGAGTATGTAATCTATGTTTAATGTAATGTATGTCATGTATGTAATGTATGAATGTACTGTATGTCTATATGTATGTATGTATGTAGAATGTAGGTATGGAGTATTTTTTTTTTTTTCATTCAACACATTAGCCGGATGATGGGACTACTACTGTCCCATCATTGGCTAATGTGTCAATCACTGTCAGTGTAGCAGGCATAGCCCGATGGGACTTGTAGTCCCATGGGACAATGCCCGCACTGAGACCCCCGCACGCCGCAGAGACCCCCCCACGCCGCAGAGACCCCCCCCCCACACCGCAGAGACCCCCCCCACGCCGCAGAGACCCCCCAGCACGCCGCAGAGACCCCCGCACGCCGCTGAGACCCCCGCACGCCGCTGAGACCCCCGCACGCCGCATAGACCCCCCAGCACGCCGCATAGACCCCCCAGCACGCCGCATAGACACCCCAGCACGCCGCATAGACACCCCAGAACGCCGCAGAGAGCCCCTCACGCCGCATAGATCCCCCAGCACGCCGCATAGACGCCCCAGAACGCCGCAGAGAGCCCCTCACGCCGCATAGACCCCCCAGCACGCCGCTTAGACCCCCTCACGCCGCATAGACCCCCCCAGCACGCCGCAGAGCCCTCCCACGCCGCATCAAGCCTGGGCATACAGCGCCGGCCGCATAGAATGAGATCCCTGGCAGGCCCGCACAGACCCCGCCCGTACAGAGACACGCAGTCTCCGCCCACGCACCGCCCACACTCTCCCCCCCCTCCAGAACCCCATATAGAAGGACAGAAAGGGCTGATTTACCGTCCGATACTTGAGTCCCATTGACTTGTATTGGTATCGGGTATCGGTATCGGATTAGATCCGATACTTTGCCGGTATCGGCCGATACTTTCCGATACCGATACTTTCAAGTATCGGACGGTATCGCTCAACCCTAATAACTGCTGCTAGTGTGAACAATGGCGGGACACAACAGCGTGCGACCGCTACAACCGCACTGTGTTAACGTCACACAGTACGAACAGTACGCAAAGTAACTAGCTCAGTTACTTCACAGAGATATACTGCACTCAACTTGCTGAGTACTATACCCTGTTAAATGTCACAGGGATGAAAACACATGGATTGCGCTCGCTCTGCAACTATACTGTGTCAATTGCACACAAGAATGAGGCAGATGCATAGCCAAAGGAAAAACTCATGTGACGCTAGGTGCAAAGCCCTGATGCTTTCCCTGAGAGGTGCAGCCTGAGGGTTGGACTTGCTCTGTGACTCAACTGTGCTAACCGCACACATGTAGGAAACAGATGCTAAGCCAAGGGGTAGCTGCCCGGTCCTAACCCTACCTAGCCAAAGAAAGAACTCTCAGTGTAAAGAGCATCACGTGCAAACAGAGTGGTAGAGTATCAACTCACAAACACCACACATAAATGATACTAGCGCGCATGCCTGAGCCACTGAAAGCCTTTTAAACCCTAGGCTCCACCCCAAACACTCACGTATAGCTGGACAATGGCTTATCCGGAGTCGCCACATCACCAGAGCAGCTAACGTCTGACCACCAATGAGAGGAAGCCACATCACGGACATGCTCAGTAAGGTGATCTCTGGACTTAGACTCCGGAGTGCAGGACTGCACCTGAATATCACTGTTTCCCATAGACTTAGCTGGAGAGCCAGCAAAAGCCAAGTGAATAGCACAAGCCTGAGCAAGATGCTGGGACTGATGTCTGTGCTGAGCAGCACCTGTCTTGGCCAAACCTGAATGGGAAACCACAGCATCAGGCAATGCTTGGGATCTATCCCACGCAGTGGGAGAATCCTGACATTTTCCTATGGAATTTGCTGATAAAAATCAAATTTTTCTATCAATGATGAAAAGTCGTCCTCAACCAAGTGATCTTTAGCAAACTGCAGATAGGTAGTAATGTTCTTTGTGGCTTTCTCCTTACAATCCTTCCATGCACACCAGTGTTGTTCAATGTCCTCATGATGGTGGACTCATTAACAGTAACATAAGGTTATGTCTAAATGACTAAAGACCTCTCACATTACCTAGAGTTTCTTTGTGACTTTGATCTTGGCATGATCTTTGTCGGTCAGCCATGATGGGGGAGGGTAAAAATGGTATTGATTTTCCTCCATTTGTACGCAATCTGTCTGTGGAATGGTGGATTTCAAACTCATTAGAAATGGTTTTGTAACATTTTCCAACCTAGTGAGCATGAACGACTCACGTTTCAAGGTCCTCAGAAATCTTCTCTGTTCATATTTTGAAAATCAGAGTTTTATACACCATTCTTTACCCATTCTTTAACCTTTTGATGACCCAGGGATTTTTTTTTGTTGTACTTTACTTTTTTCTTTCTTTGTTCCAACAGTCATAACTTTTTATTACTTTGTATGGTATAGTCACATGATGGAATGCTTTTTTGCAGGATGTGTTGTAGTCTTAAATGAAATGTTCATATTACCATATTTTGTACTGAACAATGGTAAAAAAAATTGAAAGTGCAAAGAAATTGCAAAAAAGCCACAATTCTGCTAGTGTTTTTGAGTTTTGTTTTACACTGTTCAATGTGAGGTAAAAATTACCATTCATAAAACAAAAAAATAGTTTATTTCACCTTTTTCTAAGACCCATAACTTTTAAATTTTGTATCTATTAGTGCTGCACGAGAGCTTGTTTATTGTGCACTCAGCTGATGTTTTCAATGACATCATTTTGATTGCTTTTTATTATATTTTTTTTTAGAAGTGTGGACACCAAGCTCCACAATTCTGGCATACAGCATTTTTTTCTGCCATTTAATGTATGGTTTCAATCATTTTATATTTTGATAGAGAATCAATTATTATTATGGAGCTTGGCCTTTACTCAGCTTTAGGCTGGGGTCACACTTGCGAGTTCAATGCGAGAAACTCACGTGAGTCTCTCGCACCAAGTCCCGGCACTGCCGCCGGCACTTGGGATCGGAGCATGTGTCTGCATGTACAGTGCCTTGCGAAAGTATTCGGCCCCCTGGAACTTTTCAACCTTTTCCCACATATTATGATTCAAACATAAAGATACCAAATGTACATTTTTGGTGAAGAATCAACAACAAGTGGAACACATTTGTGAAGTTGAACAAAATTTATTGGTTATTTTAAATTTTTGTTGAAATTCAAAAACTGAAAAGTGGGGCATGCAATATTATTCGGCCCCTTTAACTTAATACTTTGTTGCGCCACCTTTTGCTCCATTTACAGCTGCAAGTGGCTTGGGGTTGTCTTTATCAGTTTTGTACATTGAGAGACTGAAATTCTTGCCTATTCTTCCTTGGCAAACAGCTCGAGCTCAGTGAGGTTTGATGGAGATCGCTTGTGAAGAGCAGTTTTCAGCTCTTTCCACAGATTCTCGATTGGATTGAGGTCTGGACTTTGACTTGGCCATTCTAACACCTGGATACGTTTATTTGTGAACCATTCCATTGTAGATTTTGTTTTATGTTTGGGATCATTGTCTTGTTGGAAGACAAATCCCTGTCCCAGTCTCAGGTATTTTGCAGACTCCAACAGGTTTTCTTCAATAATGGTCCTGTATTTGGCTCCATCCATCTTCCCATCAATTTTAACCATCTTCCCCATCCCTGCTGAATAAAAGCAGGACCAGACCATGATGCTGCCACCACCATGTTTGACAGTGGGGATGGTGTGTTCAGGGTTATAAGCTGTGTTGCCTTTATGCCAAACATATCATTTGGCATTGTTGCCAAAAAGTTCAATTTTGGTTTCATCTGACCAGAGCACCACATGTTTGGTGTGTCTCCCAGGTGGCTTGTTGCAAACTTTAAACAACACTTTTATGGATATCTTTGAGAAGTGGCTTTCTTCTTCCCACTCTTCCATAAAGGCCAGATTTGTGCAGTGTACGACTGATTATTGTCCTATGGACAGACTGTCCCACCTCAGTTATAGATCTCTGCAGTTCATCCAGAGTGATCATGGGCCTCTTGGCTGCTTCTCTGATCATTCTTTTCCATTTTTGAGATGAAAGTTTGGAAGGACAGCCGGGTCTTGGTAGATTTGCAGTGGTATGGTACTTCTTCCATTTCAATATGATCGCTTGCACAGTGCTCCTTGGGATGTTTAAAGTTTTGGAAATCATTTTGTATCCAAATCCGGCTTTAAACTTCTCCACAACAGTATCACAGACCTGCCTGTTGTGTTCCTTGGTCTTCATAATGCTCTCTGTGCTTCAAACAGAACCCTGAGACTATCACAGAGCAGGTGCATTTATACAGAGACTTGATTACACAAAGGTGGATTATATTTATCATCATTAGGCATTTAGGACAACATTGGATCATTCAGAGATCCACAATGAACTTCTGCAGTGAGTTTGCTGCACTGAAAGTAAAGGTGCTTTATAATATTGCACGCCCCACTTTTCAGTTTTTAAATTTCCACAAAAATATAAAACAACCAATACATTTCGTTCAACTCCACAATTGTGTTCCACTTGTTGTTGATTCTTCACCAAAAATTTACATTTGGTATCTTTATGTTTGAAGCATGAAATGTGGGAAATGGTTGAAAAGTTCCAGGGGGCCGAATACTTTCGCAAGGCACTGTATTTCTATGCAGCTGAATGCTCCATTTCCGAGTAACGCCGGCTGTGCCGGGACTTGATGCAAGAGACTCTCTCGAGTTTCTCGCATTGAACTTGCAAGTGTGACCCCGGCCTCATAGGAAAACTAACATGGCAGTTACAGTATAATTTGCCAGTCTCCCAGCTACTATAATAACATATCGATTTCTTGCAATCACGACGCAGTGAAATGGTGATTGCACACCTGCACTGATATAATTTAAATGCCACTGTTAGAGATTAATATTGACATTTAGGTGTTTTATCTATAGTGATAAGAGAAACTGCTGTTGTTACAGGCAGATGCCAGCTGTGTGACACAGGTGACAACTGATTAATATGAAACAGTTTAAGCTGTTAAGACTTCTTAGTGCATTCTTTATTGACCTCTGGTGAACATGCATTCTTTAGGTCATTAAGAGGTTAAAACACTGAAGAAAATTTGCAAAATAAGGTGAAAAAAATAAAAAAAACAAAAGGAACCTTATATCATAGTGATATCATAGATAAAACTTAACATTTTATTAATGAAAAGGGTATACACGACACTCAAGGTCCTCGTTGGTGGTGCACAAGTCAGGTTTCCAGCCTGTCAATTAATAATCACAAAAAACTTGGAACTCATGGTTTTGCAGAAAAAGTTGAACATTTCTTTTATTGTGCATCCAGTTCAAAGATTTTAAACGTTTTTGGTCTATTCACACGCTCTCCGGGATGGTTGGTATCTCTGCACCTCGGACCTGGAAACTTAAGTGCCAGTTCATACTGTGACTCATCGCTCTTCCTATGCGCCTCTTAGCTTTTGTACACTCCAGGATCCTACAGGTTTAATTCTCCCGGGTCGTATTGATACGCAGGCTTCAGGCCCATATATCGTGCTCATTATTCCAGTTTTGTTAAAGATTATTCTGATGAAGGTCTTGTAAATAGACCGAAAACGTTTAAAATCTTTGAACTGGATGCGCAATAAAAGAAATGTTCAACTTTTTCTGTAAAACCATGAGTTTTTTGTGATTATTAACATTTTATTAGTCACTTTAAAACCATGAAATATACACAATCAACATGCAGACAACTATGTTGAACTAACAAAACCCTCACACTTTAAACTGATTGAAACTGCATATCAGCGGAGGTTGGCACCCTACAGATAGCCCGAGATAGGCGCCCCCGCTCCTCGACGGCTATCCTTTAATCTACTATGTGTACCCTAAACTGGTGTGTCAGATAAACCATCATTTAGTCACAACAGGAAAATGGAAAAAGACAGGGATTGCCAATGGAGAAATGATGAATGGCAGTAATTAAACAGCGTGACAAAGGATGAATGTCATGTTAACAAAAAAGTGCAAAAAGTGCATAATACACATACATGTTGTAGCTCACTAAAACTGTTCCCTGCAGATGTAAGCAACCTGCCTATCTGCGGGGGTAGGCACCCTACTGTTCAGCGGATGTGGCACCCCCACTCCGCGGCGGCTCATCCTAGAAATCCCTAAAGATTAACTGATGCATTCATAAGGTACCATACATTTGGCCCAAACAGTGGCCATGTTGGCAAACTCAAGGCAGATTAGGTGCAAAAAGCAAAAAAGCAAGAAAACACACAGTACAGATAGAAGAATGGTGTCACATATTGCATCATAATGATAATAGTAAAAAAGGAGAGATACTCATCATATCAGATGTCTAAAACACACCTGAACGCGTTTCACCAATTAGGATCATCAGGAGGTTCAGATATATGGATGCTGAGGGTTATATTAGTTCAACACATTTGTCTGCATGTTGATTGTGCCTATTTCATGGTTTTAAAGTGACTAATAAAATGTTAAGTTTTATCTATGATATCGCTATGATAAAAATTTTCCTTTTTTTTTTTTAAGTGGTTAAAATATACCTGGTTGCCTTCTCATACCTGACTCTAATTTCACTATCAAATTTTAAAAGTTTATATACTTTTGCTCAGACATGTGATATTGTATTATTTTCCTCATTTAAAAAAATGGTACCATATAATATATTTGATTATTTTGCTGATTTCCTTGTCTTCATCTACTTTTAAGGCTGGTATAAAAAATTGTGGCAGTTTTAGGTCAAATTTATGCCTAAATATAGAAAATTCTAAAAGGTTCACAAACTTTCAAGCACCAGTGCAGACACTCCATTTTTAATGCTTCAAGGAGTAGTATCCAAATTCATCAAGTTATAAGATCCAATATTAAATGAGCATGTAGCGCCGACATCTCTGCATGCTGCCCCTCTCCACTGGCAGGGACCTGGACTCACACGCCTTCAGTGGCCCTCGTCCTGCTCTTCCTCCTTCCTTGTGTGCTGCTGCCTGGTGTGCGCACACAGGTCCCAGGCACTGTGCTTAGGGTGTGCTCCCTCCTTCTTTAAGGGGCCAAGCGTGCCATTCTAAAGTGTTGCCAGCCAATGGCTGGGAGACACATATTATTTAAGGCACCTCCACCTGCATGGAGGGGCTTGTGCAACGTTGTTAGTTTGTACCTAAACATGCTTGCTAGTTCTCAGGTCCCAGTCTGCTAGTTCCTGCTAGTGTCTGTCTGTCTCTAACCCTATTGCCAGTATTTGCCTTGTCAGTCTGTATTACAGCTGGATATGCCAGCACATACCGTGCCAGTCTGTACATCAGCCGGATCCACCTGCATCTGCCGTGACAGTCTGTATATAAGCCGGACCTGCCTGCACGTGTCGTGCCAACCTGTGTATCATACGGAGCCGCTTGCACCAGCCGTGAAAGTCTGTATATCAGCCAGATCTGCCAGCACTTGCCAGCTGTACCAGCCCGCATCTGCCTGTGCCTGCCTGCATCAGCTGTTCATTCCCTCTTGACAGTTCCAGTTGCCAGTCCTTTGGGGGTCAGCTGCTGTGTGTCCGTGTTCTGTCCTGGAGTAGCACCTGGTGTTCATCAGGAGCCAAAGCTTAACTCCACCTTCAAGGAGTGAAAAGTTGGGTACTCACCCTCCAGGCTCTCCTTGGACCACGGCACAGTGGTTCCACCATTTCCATTACACAGCACAGGTAATTCTAATACAAGAGATGACCCCTGCTCTCTAGTGTGAAGGAAACCCGGTTCCTCCCACATCAGCAATCCGTGACATCACTACACAGGCACAGCTCTCCGGCGCCCCCTTTGTCAGGTCAATAAGGGAACTGCGCCTAGAGCAAATGGCCGCCGGGAAGACTGCCCAGTTACCCGTCTGGGGGTATTCTAATATTCGCAATCAAAATAAAAGGATCAGCCCAAAATTAATTTATGGTTTAATTGCCTTAAGGGCGCACTAGGTAATTACAAGAAATATACAGCAAAAATATATCAAGAGTTACAGTCAGAGTAAAATATAACAATAATAGTACAAGGCTTAGAGGTATAAAGCTGGAAGTCAATTTACCAGGTTGAAGGTCGCTTGTGGAAGCTGGGGGGCTCTGCGCTCCACAGATACAAGACTTAGTTGCCAGGCAGCCCCCAGAAAGCGTGTGCTTGCTCCCCTCTGGCTGGCATATGCTCTGTTCCTTAGTTCATCATCATCTTCTTCTGTTGTGTCTCCCACTCTCCAAGTGTCCTCAGCTCTTAAACCTTCTGTGTCCCTCCCCCTGTAACTGGGTGGGCTAGCAATCTCCACCCCTCAGCTTCCCTGCAAGATCTGTATCCAATATCTAAAAAATGGGATAACTGCTCTCAGGATGATCGGATCAGTACATGGGCGGTACCAGCGCATGAGGTTTGTTCTGCCAGTCGTATAGGGATCAAACCTGGACCCATTCGGTCACTATGGGAGGCTGATCTCTATATCTCAGGTGCCAGAACTCCCACAGATCCGGGAGTTGCACTGTCAGATGCACAATTTCTTTAGGGCGATGAGGATATTTTTTATGTGCATGTACCTCGGATGATGCATCCATAATTCATAATTTCATGGTGGAGACGGTCCGGCTGGGCAGATAATAGACTTTGGCTCCTGTAGCCACCTGACATGTATGTTTTAATTGAGCCCCCAGGCACCTCCATGCCCCCTGCTGATGTGGCTTCCTCACTCAAGCTCTGAAGTGCCATCTGCCTGCTACACTGCGCTCAGTTCATTACCATACTAAAAGGAACTTTATTCAGCTAGGGGAAAAGGGTGGGGGCCAGGAGTGCTCATCCCTGCAGATGTGTGACCAGGTGAATTCAGATAGGAGACAAAATGGAGCCATGCCAATCTCTGTTAGTATGCCCCATATCCAAGATGGCGGCTGCTCCCTCATCACACCTAGTAATAAGCCAAGCATATATAGGTAGAAAACTATTTTTAATTACTTCTACAGTTTGAACGAACATAATATTGCTGCATGTCTAAGATCGCTATGAATGAATACTTACATTGGAAAACTATATATATGTTTTATTTTTTTATCTGTACATGTCTACAGTGGGTACGGAAAGCATTCATACCCATTTCAATTTTTCACTCTTTGTTTCATAGCAGCCATTTGGTAAATTAAAAAAACTTCATTTTTTTTCTCATCAACGTACACTCTGCACCCCATCTTGACTATAAAAAAACAGAAATGTAGCAATTTTTGCAAATTTATTAAAAAAGAGAAAATGAAATATCACATGGTCATAAGTATTCAGACCTTTGCTCAGTATTGAGTAGAAGAACCCTTTTGAGCTAGTAAAGCCTTGAGTCTTCTTGGGAATGATGCAACAAGTTTTTCACACCTGGATTTGGGGATCCGATCCTCTACCCAGGGCTGGTGTTAGCGGCAGGCAGACCAGGCAGATGCCTATGGCCCCCGCTTCCCCAGCTAGCGGCACATCACACAGCCGCTATGGGGCCCATGAGGCCCCCCGCCTGCCACCAGCACCGACTCCTGCTGCCGCCGCATTGAACTATACTCAGCTCAAAGCAATGATGGAGGAGAGAGCGTCAGCTGATGCTCCATCTCCCATCATTCTCCTCTGCCTCTGACACTGCGGGTGAGTGATGATGTCAGTGCAGCCGCTGAGACCGGAGCCAGGAGCAGCACAGGGCATGAGGAGAGGTGAGGATTGTGTGTTTTTCTATATATATCCGTGAGTACTGGACTATGGGGGAGGGGCTTCATTATATTCTATGGAGGAGGCTGTGTTATATACTATGGGGGAGCAAGTTATATTCTATGGAGGAGGCTGTGTTATATACTAAGGGGGCACATTATAGTCTATGGAGGAGACTGTGTTATATATTATGAGGGGCACATTATATTCTATGGAGGAGGCTGTGCTATATACTATGGGGGGCACATTATAGTCTATGGAGGAGGCTGTTATATACTATGGGGGCACATTATATTCTATGGAGATGACTTTGTTGGATACTATGGGGGGCACATTATATTCTATGGAGGAGGCTGTGGTATATACTATGGGGAGGCACATTATAGTCTATGGAGGAGGCTGTTATATACTATGGGGGCACATTATATTCTATGGAGATGACTGTGTTGGATACTATGGGTGGCACATTATATTCTATGGAGGAGGCTGTGATATATACTATGGGGGCACATTATATTCTATGGAGATGACTGTGTTGGATACTATGGGGGGCACATTATATTCTATGGAGGAGGCTGTGTTATATACTATGGGGGCACATTATATTCTATGGAGATGACTGTGTTAGATACTATGGGGGGCACATTATATTCTATGGAGGATTCTGTGTTATATACTATGGGGGCACATTATATTCTATGGAGGGGCTGTGCTATATACTATGGGGGTACATTATATTCTAGGGCGGAGGATGTGCTATATACTATGGGGGGCACATTATATTCTATGGAGGAGGCTTTGTTATATACTATGGGGGTACATTATACATTATATTCTATGGGTGAGGCTGTGTTTTATACTATGGGGGCTACATTATATTCTATGTTGGAGATTGTGTTATATACTATGGGGGGTACATTATATTCTATGCGGGGGGGCTGTATTATATTCTATGGGTGGGCTGTATTATATTCTATGGGGAGTACATTATATTCTATGGGGGCTATATTCTATTCTATTGGGGCTGTATTATATTCCATGGGTGGGATGTATTATATTCTATGGGGCTGTTTTATATTCTATGGGGGGTACATTATATTCTATGGGGGCTATATTATATTGGCGCTGTATTATACTCTATGGGTGGGCTGTATTATATTCTATGGGGCTGTATTATATTCTATGGGGGTACATTATATTCTATAGGGGGCTATATTACATTCTATGGGTGGGCTGTATTATATTCTATGGGGGCTACATTATATTCTATGGGGGGCTGCATTATATTTTTGGGGGGCTAGATTATATTGTATGGGGGGCTTCATTATGTTCTAAGTGGGCTACATTATACTGTATAATGGGGCTGCATTATATTCTATGGAGTGGCTGCATTATATTCTATGGGGGCTGCATTATACTCTTTTGAGGGGGCTACCATATTTCTATGGAGGGGCTGCATTATACTATATGAGGGGGCTGCATTATATTCTATGGGGGTTACATTATATTGTATGGCGAGGCTGCATTATACTCTGTGGGGTGGCTGCATTATACTCTGTGGGGTGGCTGCATTATACACTGGGGTGGATGCATTACACTCTGTGGGGTGGCTGCATTATGCTCTATGGGGTGGCTGCATTATACTATATGTGGGTTGCATTATACTGTATCAAGGACTATGGGGAATACATATACTATATGAAGAACTATGGGGTGCCTTATACTATGGGAAGTGAATTGTACTACATGGATGACTATGGTGGTGCATTATACTATATGGAGCACTACAAGTTGTGTATTATACTTTATGGAGGGCTATGAGGAGTGTATTATACTATATGGAGGACTTAGGAGTGTATTATACTATATGGAGGAAGTAGGAGTGTATTATACTATATGGAGGACTGAGGAGTGTATTATACTATATGGAGGACTGAGAAGTGTATTATACTATATGGAGGACTATGGGAAGTGTGTAATACTATATGGAGGACTGAGGAGTGTATTTTAATATATGGAGGACTATAGGGAGTGTATTATACTATATGAAGGACTACAGTATATTATACAATATGAAGGACAATAGGGAGTGTATTATACCATATGGAGGACCATGGGGAATGTATTATACTATATGGAGGACTACAGGGAGTGTATTACACTATATGGAGGACTATAGGGAGTGTATTATACCATATGGAGGAGCATGGGGAGTGTATTATACTATATGGAAGACTACGGGGAGTGTATTATACTATATGAGGACTATGGGGCACATTATAATATATGGAGGACTATGGAGTGTATTATACTAAACAAGCAAAATGCTGCATATTCATCAAGTGATTGGATTGTTGATGCGGAAAAAAAATCATTGTTCTCAGCAGCACATTGCCGGTGTAAACTGTAGATGTGCTGCTGATAACATGATACTGTATGGGGACAGATTGATCTAATAGTGATTGTTCTGTTCCCATCATTCTTTCTCAGTTGGTATAAAGAAGCCAGAAAGCAAGCGTTGAACGACTTCAGTATTGTCGATCACACTCGTTTAGCGGCCTGAACTCAGCGCTTGTAAATAGAGCAGAAATGCTTCTGTGTGATGTGAAATATGTTAGCATTTGGGGCTACATTTTAAACTTTTGCCTAGGGCCCCACTTTGCCTAAAACTGGGCCTGCCTTTGCCAGTCTTCCTTGTAGATCCTCTCCAGTTTTATCAGATTGGATGGTGAACATCGGTGGACAGACACTTTTAGGTCTCTCCAGAGATGCTCAATTGGGTTTAGGTCAGGACTCTGCTGGGCCAGTCAAGATTGGTCACAGAGTTATTCTGAAGCCACTCCTTTGTTATTTTAGCTCTGTGCTTATAGTCATTGTCTCATTGGAAGGTGAACCTTCGGCCAAGTCTGAGGTCTAGAGTACTCTGGAAGAGGTTTTCATCCAGGATATCTCTGCACTTGGCCGCATTCATGTTTCCTTCAATGACAACCAGTCGTCCTGTCCCTGCAGCTGAAAAACACCCCCATAACATGATGCTGCCACCACCATGTTTCACTGTTGGGATTGTATTGGGCAGGTGCCTGGTTTTCTCCATACCACTGAGAATTATCTCCAAAAAGGTCTATCTTCGTCTCATCAGACCAGAGAATCTTATTTCTCATAGTCTGGGAGTCCTTCATGTGTTTTTTTTTAGCAAACTCTATGCGGGCTTTCATGTGTCTTGCACTGAAGAGAGGCTTTTATTAGGTCACTCTGCCATAAAGGCCTGACGGGTGGAGGGCTGCAGTGATAGTTGACTTTGTGGAACTTTCTCCCATCTGTATCTCTGGAGCTCAGCCACGGTGATATTGGGGTTCTTCTTTACCTCTCTCATCAAGGCTCTTCTCCCACGATTGCTCTGTTTGGCTGGATGGCCAGGTCTAGGAAGACTTCTGGAAGTCCCAAACTTCTTCCATTTAAGGATTATGGAGGCCACTGTGATCTCAGTAACCTTGAGTATTGCAGAAATTCTGTTGTAGCCTTGGCCAGATCTGCGCTTTGCCACAATTCTGTCTCTCAGCTCCTTGACCAGTTCTTTTGACCTCTTGATTCTCATTTGATCTGACATGCACTGTGAGCTGTGAGGTCTTATACAGACAGATGTGTGCCTTTCCAAATCAAGTCCTATCAGTTTAATTAAACACAGCTGGACTCCAATTAAGGAGTAGAACAATCTCAAGAGAAATGGGTAGCATGTGACTTAAATATGAGTGTCTGAGCAAAGGGTCTGAATACTTATGACTGTGATATTTCAGTTTTTGCTTTTTATTAAGTTTGTCAAAACTTCTCCGCTAGATTTCTGAAACTTAACATGGACAAAACAGAATTCATCATCTTTCCCCCATCTCACGTGACCCCCCCAACGAACCTATCCATTACAGTAAATGGCTGCCCACTCTCCCCAGTCCCACAAGCTCGCTGCCTCGGGGTAATCCTTGATGCTGATCTCTCCTTCAAACCACATATCCAAGCCCTTTCCACTTCCTGCCGACTTCAACTCAAAAATATTGCACGAATCCGTTCATTCCTCAACCAAGAATCTGCAAAAACCCTAGTCCATGCCCTCATCATCTCTCGCCTTGACTACTGCAACCTTCTGCTCTGTGGCCTCCCCTCAAACACTCTCGCACCCCTCCAATCTATTCTAAACTCTGCTGCCCGACTAATCCACCTGTCCCCCCGCTATTCTCCGGCCTCTCCCCTCTGTCAATCCCTTCACTGGCTCCCCATTGCCCAGAGACTCCAGTACAAAACCCTAACCATGACGTACAAAGCCATCCACAACCTGTCTCCTCCTTACATCTGCGACCTCATCTCCCGGTACTTTCCTACACGCAACCTCCGATCCTCACAAGATCTCCTTCTCTACTCCCCTCTTATCTCCTCTTCCCACAATCGCATACAAGATTTCTCTCGCGTATCACCCCTACTCTGGAACCCTCTACCACAACACATCAGACACTCGCCCACCATCGAAACCTTCAAAAAGAATCTGAAGACCCACCTCTTCCGACAAGCCTACAACCTGCAGTAACCACCGATCGACCAAACCGCTGCATGACCAGCTCTACCCTCACCTACTGTATTCTCACCCATCCCTTGTAGATTGTGAGCCTTCGCGGGCAGGGTCCTCTCTCCTACTGTACCAGTTATGACTTGTATTGTTCAAGATTATTGTACTTGTTATTATGTATACCCCTCATCACTTGTAAAGCGCCATGGAATAAATGGCGCTATAACAATAAATAATAATAATAATAATAATAATAACTTCTACATTTTGGTTTTTTTCAGTCAATATGGGGTGCAGAGTGTACATTAATGTGAAAAAAATGAACTTATCAAATGGCTGCAATGAAACAAAGAGTGAACAATTTAAAGGGGTCTAAATACTTTCTGTACCCACCCCACTGTATATCTAGATCACTTTCCTATTTCATCTAACAGCTCTTTCTTTACTAATTGTTCAGAGTACAGGAAGCGTTTCACCTTGTAAGGTCAGACACTAGACTGAGCCGTTGAAGGACATGACTATTATTCTTCCTGCTTTCATTATCTCTTGTACAATAAAACAGAACTTTGCAGTCTTCAAGCTTCTTATCCTTCATATCTATTATATTTTATTATCTGCATAGCTCATTTGGAAGCATACAACCATAGAATGCTCTACAGATCTTCCTTTCACAATTATATTTATTGCTTTCACCACATACAGAAAATATGTTAAAAATAATCCCAGTAAGAAATTCCTACTGTATTCACAAGAACATAAGAACATCATCATTCTATAAACTCTCAGCTAGCCCCAACCACTATAAGTGTTTTCTGTACTTGGATAGTTCAGGAATTATGTTGATCATTGGCTTGTTTTGGGCAAAGTTATTCCCCAGTACTCTTCCCCTGAGCTATAAATTGCATGATCAGTTGTAGTTTTTTGCTATGTTTGACCTTTTATCTTAAGATTGTATACTTATACCTATTGAGCCCTACAAGAAGAATATACTCAATAAAAAATGGTTATAAACTATAATAATATATAAGCTTGAGTTCTACATTGCTTCTGGGGAAGGTTCCCTTTAAGACTGGGCTACAAAATGCTTGTCTTCATGAATTGAGCCCCCTGCCTCCAGATCACATGACGTTCTTAGACATTGTCACTACCTAGACAGATTGGTGAAGCAAGGACCTGTTTGCACTTTGCCAAACTATTATATTCAGCACTGTGTCCCTGGGACATGGATACAGTTGAAGTCAGGACATAACCCCAACCTCCCAAGATGGCAGGACTGCTCTCCAAATTTGGGACTGTCCCTGTGGATCACACCTCCCAAGATGGCGGGACTGCTCTCCAAATTTGGGACTGTCCCTGTAGATCACAAATAGTTGAGAGATATGCATGTACACCCTAAAGATTAATATACATAGCACA
The DNA here is from genome assembly GCF_051348905.1 of Ranitomeya variabilis. Taxonomy (NCBI): domain Eukaryota; kingdom Metazoa; phylum Chordata; class Amphibia; order Anura; family Dendrobatidae; genus Ranitomeya; species Ranitomeya variabilis. Next base: position 653,171,410 of record NC_135233.1, read on the forward strand.
TTCATGTTTGGCACATCACTGCATTGCACCAACTTTAATACAAACCCCACAAAAAACGTTGCTGCAAAACTGTGTAAGTACATCTTAACACCTTAACTTCCTGACAATTTTTAGTTTTAGACTTTAGGTTTTTTTCCTCCACTTCTTAAAAATGACCTAACTATTTTACTTTACTGACAAAGCTGTACAAGGGCTTTTTTTTTGCAGGACGTGTTGTAGCTTTGAATGATGCTTTTTATTTTGCCATACAATTTCTTGATAAACTGGAAAAAAAATTCAAGGAGGGTGAAATAGTGACAACTATGAAATTTTCCCATTGTTTTTTAAGCTTTGTTTTTATGGCATTCAGTGCATGGTAAAAGTATGGTAACCTGAAAATTTAATTCTCCAGGTCATTATGGTTATGGCAATAATATACTTGTATATATTTTTATTTTATTTAAGTGGTAAAAAATATTCTGAAATTTGTAACGTTTTTACTTTCCCACCAATGAAGCTGATTGAGGGCTTTTTTTGTGTATATGGCAAACTGATGTTTTTATTTATATCATTTTGAGTTCTATAAGACAGTTGAGACGGGATGAACAAAAATTCACAATTCTGGCGTTTTGAGTTTTTTCTTGTTACGGTGTTTCTCAAATGGGTTAATTAATTTTGTATTTTGAATGGACTTTTACTGACATAACAATATAAATTATTGTTTGAATCTCCCTCTTTTCTCCCATTAAAAATTAAGAAATTAAGAAAAATAAACAATATTTTATATCGTTATGTCAGTAAAAGTAAATGTAGCAATAATTGTTTATTTTTTTCAAGAAAATGTACAAAACTTGTTTTTTTAGGTAACTGTTCAGTTTTGAAGTGACTTTCTGGGTGCTTTATATTGTAATCCCCAAAAGTGATACCATATTAAAAACCACAGCCCACAGCATATTCAAAATTGCTTTCAGGTAGTTTATTAATCATTCAGGCCGCTATAGCTGTCAGACTTTAAGGACATTATTTAGCCGTCAACTGCCATGGCAAACATCAGGACCACACAATCAAGAGCTCAGAGTGCCAATAAGGTTAAAGAGGGAGCCCCCCACTCTGTTAACCATCTAGCTGCAGTAGTCACAATTGACAGCAGCATGGGCTTAAACGACCACAGTCGATGCCAACACTGATCGTGGCTAGTGCAGAAAGTGGTCAGCAATAGCGAACAGCTACAGGATTTTCAGCAGTTGTGGGATGTTAGTCTCCTATATCGCAGGGCAGTAAAAAGATAAATTGGTGGTCACTAAGGGGCCACTGTAATTTTCATCATACTGTTCTGGCCAAAGAGGATGTGGTTTCCCCAGCTCATTCAGTAAAGAGTGATATTAGAAGTTTTCCCTACTGCAATTTTGTTTCCTGTAATTTGCTGCAGCTTTCTAGTGCATTAAGAACAAAGAAAAATATTAGTAATTGTGAAAAATGTATTTCAATAGTTAAGGTTGTTTTGATACCACAACTGTACTTCTATTAGATGATCTACTTTGACATCACAATTAGTTTGCATTATATAAAGGTTTTTTTTCCCATGAACAAAGTTCTTTTTAATCAATAGATCTGGGAATAATGATAACTTCCACAATTGGATGTGTTTAAATAAAATGTTCCTGTGCTGAGATAATCTTATAAATGTGCCCCTGCTGTGTACTGTGTAATGGCCCTGTCTGACCGTACAGTAACATGGTCTGGTCACACCACAGCTCCTGGGCAGGGGAGAAGGCAAAAGAATATGGAGACATTACAGCATGAGATCACAGTTAATTCTTTTTGCGAGGTAAAACATTTCCCTGCCTTTTTTCCAACAATGTTTTACTTCAAAGAAGAATCATTTGCGATCCTATATGCGATATAAGATTATCTCAGCATAATAACATTTTATTCAAACACATCCAATTGTGGAAGTTATTATTATTCCAATATCTATTGATTAAAATGAGCTTTTGTTCATGGGAAAATCTCTTTAAGCTCAGAAGTGAGGTCAGACAAGGTACACAAAAAAGCTGGAATTCATGGAGACCATAAACTGTTTGAACAGGGGACGTTTGTTGTTGGTGTCTGTCCCCGAGTTAAAAGCATTGTATATTCAGACCACTGTAATCCATAACTATATTCATATGCTCTTGAGAGTTTTAAAAGATTATCACATTTTTTTTTTATTATTTCCAATCAGGAAAAATGAAATTGTCTTGTTGGTGTGTGACAGTTTATTAACTCACAATAAGGCCTTGTTCACACATCTATTTTTCATATAAACTTTGATAGAACATTTATCTATAATAATTTATGGAACAATTCACATGTCTGTGCTTTTTTGAGCACCGTGTGTCTACAAAAAGATCACAGCAACCAGATGAATGGAAACAATGTGCCACATGAAAGGAAACTATTCCATAGAAAACTATGGGATTATCTTGCACATTGTTGCTACAAAAAAGCTGGAATAACAAATATTCTAGATTGCCTTGATAAATTAAAACTACAGTGGCATGTAAAAGTTTAGACACCCCTGGTTAAAATTACTGTTATTGTGAACAGTTAAGCAAGTTGAAAATTAAATGATCTCTAAAAGGCCTAAAGTTAAAGATGACACCTTTCATTTGTAAGCTGAAAAGATGATTCGAAACCGCGCTTGAGGAGGTAAAAGAGCCTGTAAAGGTAAGTATGGGATAGGACATACAAAACGGAGCATACACAGACTGCCCTGTAGGTGTGTGTCAGTGGGCGCGATGCACAAGACAATGGGACGAGAAATCTGCGTCTAAGAGGTGCCCCGACCCTTAAACGCCAAGAGCTGGTCACCTACGGGACGCTGCACTGAACCCCAGATGGTGCTGCTGATGGGCTGTGGATCTAACTGACAGGTGTATCGGTATAGGACTCACCGGATGGATGAAGCGGTCGTGGCCGAGAGCTGGAGAGTCCGCAGCGGCAGGAGGGAGATGAACCTCATCACCTGCCCTCCGCCGACTCCCATCTCCCTCCTGCCGCTGCGGACTCTCCAGCTCTCGGCCACGACCGCTTCATCCATCCGGTGAGTCCTGTACCGATACACCTGTCAGTTAGATCCACAGCCCATCAGCAGCACCATCTGGGGTTCAGTGCAGCGTCCCGTAGGTGACCAGCTCTTGGCGTGTAAGGGTCGGGGCACCTCTTAGACGCAGATTTCTCGTCCCATTGTCTTGTGCATCGCGCCCACTGACACACACCTACAGGGCAGTCTGTGTATGCTCCGTTTTGTATGTCCTATCCCATACTTACCTTTACAGGCTCTTTTACCTCCTCAAGCGCGGTTTCGAATCATCTTTTCAGCTTGCATCATCCCTACGACAGTGTTTTCGGCACCTCCTGTCTCGATTCCAGCTGCTGAGACTGTTTCCTTCTTCTTTTTTAGGTTAGCGCTGGTGTGGTTTTTGTATACATTTCATTTGTATGTTAGGTGCAAATATAAATACTTTTTTATCTTTTATTTTTTAAAAATTAAAAAAAGATAAATGGGCTGATTCAAAAGTTTGGGAATCCTGCATTGTTAGTAACCAGTAGCACCCCCTTTTGAAAGCATCACAGCTTATGAACCCTTTTTGTAGCCAGCCAAGAGTTTTTCAATTCTTGAGGGATTTTCATCCATTCTTCTTAGGAAAATTCTTCCAGTTATATGAGATTTCTGGGTCGTCCTGCATGCACTGCTATTTTCAGATCTAGCCACAGATTTTCAATGATGTTCAGAACAGAGAACTGTGAGGGCCATTGTAAAACCGTTAGCTTGAGCCTTTCGAGGCAGTCTTTTGTGGATTTTGGCATGTGTTTAGGATTGTTATCCATTTGTAGAAGCCATCCATTTTCATCTTCAGATCTTTTAATAATGGTGTTATGTTTGCATCAAGAATTTGTTGAAATTTCCTCAAATCCATTCTTCCTTCTACCTGTGAAATATTGCCATTGTTTGCAACACAACCCCAAAGGATGATTGATCCACCCCCATCAATGGTTGGTGACATGATCTTTCCTAAAATTCTGTGCCCTTATCTCCACACATGCCTTTGCTCATTGTGGCCAAAGAGTTCTATTTTATCCTCATTGCCTCACAGGACTTGTTTCCCAAATGCATCAAATGCATCAGGCTTGTTTAGATGTTCCTTTGCATACTTATGATCCTGAATGTTATGGTGATGATGCAGGAGTGGTTTTCTTCAGATCACTCTTCCATGAAGGCCATATTTGTACAGGTGTTATTGAACAGTAGTCAAGTGAGGCCGATTTGCCTCTCTAGAAATATTATGAGCAGCCCTCACTGAAATTTTGCTTGGTATTCCAGACCTTATTTTGACTTCCACTGCTGCTGTTAACTGCCATTTCTTAATTAGTTTTGGAACTGAGGAAATTGCAATCATCTTATAGCCTTCTCCTGCTTTGTGAGCCTCCATCATTTTTATTTTCAGAGTGCTAGGCAGCTGCATAGAGGAACCCACGGCTACTGTTTTTTGGCACAAGGTTAGAGGAGGCTGGGTTTTATACAGCTGGGAAATTTGCATCACCTGGGCTTTCCTAACAATGATAGTGAGCAAGCCATAACCCTAAGGGTACTGTCACACAGTGCAATTTTGATCGCTACGACGGCACGATCCGTGACATCGCAGCGTCGTATGATTATCGCTCCAGCGTCGTAGACTGCGGTCACACTTTGCAATCACGGCGCTGGAGCGATGCCGAAGTCCCCGGGTAACCAGGGTAAACATCGGGTTACTAAGCGCAGGGCCGCGCTTAGTAACCCGATGTTTACCCTGGTTACCAGCGTAAACGTAAAAAAAACAAACAGTACATACTCACATTCCGGTGTCTGTCCCCCGGCGTTCTGCTTCTCTCCACTGTGTAAGCACCATAGCCGGAAAGCAGAGCGGTGACGTCACCGCGTCACCGCTGTGTTCGCTTTCCGGCCGGCAGGCGCTCACAGTGCAGAGAAGCTGAGACGCCGGAGGACAGACACCGGAATGTGAGTATGTACTGTTTGTTTTTTTTACGTTTACGCTGGTAACCAGGGTAAACATCGGGTTACTAAGCGCGGCCCTGCGCTTAGTTACCCGATGTTTACCCTGGTTACAAGCGAACACATCGCTGGATCGGTGTCACACACAACGATCCAGCGATGTCAGCGGGTGATCAAGCGACGAAAGAAAGTTCCAAACGATCTGCTACGACGTACGATTCTCAGCAGGGTCCCTGATCGCTGCTGCGTGTCAGACACTGCGATATCGTAACGATATCGCTAGAACGTCACGAATCGTACCGTCGTAGCGATCAAAATTGCACTGTGTGACAGTACCCTAACAGGCTAATTAAGGTCTGAAAGCTTGGCCAAAGTTATCTGAACACACAAATATCTAAGGGTGACCAAACTTTTGCATCAGCCCATTTTCCTTTTTTGAATTTTTTACAATGTAAAAAGTGACAATATATTAAAATACAAAGAAAACTTATCATCTTTAACTTTTGGCCTTTTAGGGATCATTTCATCTTTAACTTGCTTAATTGTTCACAATTACATTGATTTTTACCAGGAGTGCCAAACTTTTACATGTCAGATAACTATTTATATGAAGACTGGATAACGTTTGTATGATTTCTGTGTATCATATCCAATATAATTTTTATCTGCCCTGAAGAATAAATTCTAAGTAACTTGATCATATAAAAGCCACTCGATAAGGGCGGCACCGACAGACAAACAAGCCATGGGAGAACAGACTGTTCCAGCACTGCCAGTAGGGGGCACTGGAGGATGAGGCACACTTCCTGTTTCACTGCAACAAATACTCAGCAGTGAGGGCCTCCCACTTCCAGAGACTTTCCATTCACAACCTGGACTTCCCATCCATGGACAAGGAGAGGAAACTCTGCATCCTACTGGGGGAAGAGGAAAGAACAGTGGGGATCGCCGCCCAATATGTCACCATATGTCATAAGCTGAGAGGAACTTAAAACACCCAAATGGACTATTATTTCCCAAATTGTGCCCCCAACACCCCATTCCCATAATCCCCAATGCCCTCCCCTGTCACATCTATTTTCCTTGCTTTGGCAACACTAAATGCATTTTGGTCCTGCCAATAAAGCCTATTTGAGTTTGAGTTTGTGTTTGAAATAATAATCTTTATTTGTGGGGATCCACCCGCTCAGGAAAAAAAAACAACATTCACAAGTTCAGCTTCCTTATCAGAACACCTAGCACTGGTGTTCCACTCTCCAGGCCTACCGAACACTGAGTGCATGTGGAGGCCAATTATTTAAACCCCAGACTACACCCTGGGGTAGAGATAATGTGGACAACCTCCCACCCACTTTATGGTTGTCCACAAAAACCGAGCCCTTAACCCCTTCACCCCGAAGCCTGTTTTGACCTAAGTGACAGGGCCAATTTTTACAATTCTGACCACTGTCACTTTATGAGGTCATAACTCTGAAATGCTTCAACGGATCCTGGTGATTCTGACACTGTTTTCTCGTGACATATTGTACTTTATGATAGTGGTAAAACTTCTTCAATATGACTTGCATTTATTTGTGAAAAAAACAGAAATTTGTCGAAAATTATGAAAATTTAGCAATTTTCAAATTTGTCATTTTTATGCCCTTAAATTAGAGTTATATCACACAATATAGTTAATAAACAACATTTCCCACATGTCTGCTTTACATCAGCACAATTTTGGAAACATAATTTTTTTTTGTTAAAGAGTTATAAGGGTTAAAAGTTGACCAGCGATTTCTCATTTTTGCAACAAAATTTGCAAAACCATTTTTTTTACCGACCACCTCACACTTGAAGTGACTTTGAGGGGTCTATATGACAGAAAATACCCAAAAGTGACACCATTCTAAAAACTGCACCCCTCAAGGTACTCAAAACCACATTCAAAAATTTTATTAACCCTTCGGGTGCCTCACAGGAATTTTTGGAATGTTTAAAAAAAATTGAACATTTAACTTTTTTTTCACAAAATTTTTACTTCAGATCCAATTTGTTTTATCTTACCAAGGGTAACAGGAGAAATTGGGCCACAAAAGTCGTTGTACAATTTGTCCTGAGTACGCCGATACCCCACATGTTGGGGTAAACCAATGTTTGGGCACATGGCAGAGCTCGGAAGGGAAGGAGCGCCATTTGACTTTTCAATGCAAGATTTGCTGGAATTGAGATCGGAACCCATGTCGCGATTGGAGATCCCCTGACGTGCCTAAACAGTGGAAACCCCCACAAGTGACACCATTTTGGAAAGTAGACCCCCTAAGGAACTTATATCGATGTGTGGTGAGCAATTTGTCCTGAGTACGCTGATACTTCATATATGGGGATAAACCACTGTTTGAGCGCATGGCAGAGCTTGGAAGGGAAGGAGCGCCGTTTGACTTCTCAATGCAAAATTGGCTGGAATTGAGATCGGAACCCATGTCACGTTTGGAGAGCCCCTGACGTGCCTAAACAGTAGAAACCCCCACAAGTGACTCCATTTTGGAAAGAAGACCTCTAAGGAACTTACAGTTAAGTCCATATGTATTTGGACAGAGACAACATTTTTCTAATTTTGGTTACAGACATTACCACAATGAATTTTAAACAAAACAATTCAGATGCAGTTGAAGTTCAGACTTTCAGCTTTCATTTGAGGGTATCCACATTAAAATTGGATGAAGGGTTTAGGAGTTTCAACTCCTTAACATGTGCCACCCTGTTTTTAAAGGGACCAAAAGTAATTATACAGATTCAATAATTTTAAATAAAATGTTCATTTTTAGTACTTGGTTGAAAACCCTTTGTTGGCAATGACTTCCTGAAGTCTTGAACTCATGGACATCACCAGACGCTGTGCTTCATCCTTTTTGATGCTCTGCCAGGCCTTCACTGCGGTGATTTTCAGTTGCTGTTTGTTTGCGGGCCTTTCTGTCTGAAGTTTAGCCTTTAACAAGTGAAATGCATGCTCAATTGGGCTGAGATCAGGTGACTGACTTGGCCATTCAAGAATATTCCACTTCTTTGCTTTAATAAACTCCTGGGTTGCTTTGGCTTTATGTTTTGGGTCATTGTCCATCTGTAGTATGAAACGACGACCAATCAGTTTGGGGGCATTTGGCTGGATCTGAGCACACAGTATGGCTCTGAATACCTCAGAATTCATTCGGCTGCTTCTGTCCTGTGTCATATCATCAATAAACACTAGTGACCCAGTGCCACTGGCAGCCATGCATGCCCAAGCCATCACACTGCCTCCGCCATGTTTTACAGATGATGTGGTATGCTTTGGTTCATGAGCTGTACCACGCCTTCGCCATACTTTTCTCTTTCCATCATTCTGGTAGAGGTTGATCTTGGTTTCATCTGTCCAAAGAATGTTCTTCCAGAACTGTGCTGGGTTTTTTAGATGTTTTTTAGCAAAGTCCAGTCTAGCCTTTTTATTCTTGATGCTTATGAGTGGCTTGCACCGTGCAGTGAACCCTCTGTATTTACTTTCATGCAGTCTTCTCTTTCTGGTAGATTTGGATATTGATATGCCTACCTCCTGGAGAGTGTTGTTCACTTGGTTGGCTGTTATGAAGGAGTTTCTCTTCACCATGGAGATTATTCTGCGATCATCCACCACTGTTGTCTTCCGTGGGCGCCCAGGTCTTTTTGCATTGATGAGTTCACCAGTGCTTTCTTTCTTTCTCAGGATTTACCAAACTGTAGATTTTGCCACTCCTAATATTGTTACATAGTTACATAGTTATTAAGGTTGAAGGAAGACTTTAAGTCCATCTAGTTCAACCCATAGCCTTGTAGCAATTTCTCGGATGGGTTTTTTCTGTTTTCGCAGCTTAAGGATGGCTTGTTTCACCTACATGGAGAGCTCCTTTGACCGCATGTTTACTTCACAGCAAAACCTTCCAAATGCAAGCACCACACCTCAAATCAACTCCAGGCCTATTATCTGCTTAATTGAGAATGACATAACGAAGGGATTGCCCACACCTATCCATGAAATAGCCTTGGAGTCAATTGTCCGATTACTTTTGGTCCCTTTAAAAACAGGGTGGCACATGTTAAGGAGCTGAAATTCCTAAACCCTTCATCCAATTTTAATGTGGATACCCTCAAATGAAAGCTGAAAGTCTAAACTTCAACTGCATCTGAATTGTTTTGTTTAAAATTCATTGTGGTAATGTCTATAACTAAAATTAGAAAAATCTTGTCTCTGTCCAAATATATATGGACCTAACTGTATCTAGATGTGTGGTGAGCACTTTTAACCCCCAATTGTTTCACTAAAGTTTAGAATGTAGCGCCGTGAAAATTAAAAAATCATTTTTTCTTTCCACAAAATGATGTTTTTGCCCGCAATTTTTTTTCCCAAAGGTAACAGGAGAAATTGGACCACAAAAGTTATTGTCCAATTTGTCCTGAGTACGCTTTTACCCCATACATGGGGGGAAACCACTGTTTGGGCGCAGGGCAGAGCTCGGAAGGGAAGGAGCGCCGTTTGAAATGCAGACTTAGATGGATTGGTCTGCAGGCGTCATGTTGCATTTGCAGAGTCCCTGATGTACCTAAACAGTAGAAACCCCCCACAAGTGACCCCATATTGGAAACTAGACCCCCCAAGGAACTTATCTAGATGTGTTGTGAGAACTTTGAGCCAACAAGTGTTTCACTACAGTTTATAACGCAGAGCCATGAAAATAAAAAATATTTTTTTTCCACAAAAATGATATTTTAGCCCCCACATTTTTATTTTCCCAAGGGTAACAGGAGAAATTGGACCACAAAAGGTGTTGTCCAATTTGTGCTGAGTACGCTGATACCCCGTATTTGGGGGGGAACCACTGTTTGGGTGCACGGCAGAGCTCGGAAGGGAAGGAGCACTGTTTTACTTGTTCAAAGCAGAATTGGCTGCAATTCAGATCGGACGCCATGTCGCGTTTGGAGAGCCCCTGATATGCCTAAACAGTGGAAACCCCCCAATTCTAACTGAAACCCTAACCCCAACCCTAACCCCAGCCCTAACCCTAGCCCCAACCCCAACCCTAACCCTAGCCCTAACCCCAACCCTAACCCTAGCCCTAACCCTAACCCTAACCCTAGTGGGAAAATGGAAATAAATACATTTTTTAAAATTTTATTATTTTTCCCTAACTAAGGGGGTGATGAAGGGGGGTTTGATTTACTTTTATAGCTTTTTTTGGCGGATTTTTATGATTGGCAGCCGTCACACACTAAAAGATGCTTTTTATTGGAAAAAATAGTTTTTGCATCACCACATTTTGAGAGCTATAATCCATATTTTGGCTCACAGAGTCATGTGAGATCTTGTTTTTTGCGGGACCAGTTGACATTTTTATTGGTACCATTTTCGGGCACATGACATTTTTTGATCGCTTTTTATTCCGATTTTTGGGAGGCGGAATGAACAAAAACCAGCAATTCCTGAAATTCTTTTAGGGGGGGCGTTTATAGCGTTCCACGTGTGGTAAAATTGATAAAGCAGCTTTATTCTTCAGGTCAGTCAGATTACAGCGATACCTCACTTATATCATTTTTTTATGTTTTGGCGCTTTTACACAATAAAAACTATTTTATATAAACAAATAATTGTTTTGCATCGCTTTATTCTGAGAGCTATAACTTTTTTACTTTTCTGCTGATGATGCTGTATGGTGGCTTTTTTATTGCTGGACAAGATGATGTTTTCAGCGGTACCATGGTTATTTATATCTGTCTTTTTGATCGCGTGTTATTCCACTTTTTATTTGGCGGTATGATAATAAAGCGTTGTTTTTGCCTTGTTTTTTTTTTTGTTTTTTTTTGTGGTGTTCACTGAAGGGGTTAACTAGTGGGATAGTTTTATAGAGCGGGTCGTTACGGACGCGGCGATACCAAATATGTGTACTTTTATTGTTTTTTTTTAATTTACATAAATAAATGGATTTATTGGGAAATGTTTTTTTTTCCGTTATTTGGGGATTTTTTTTTTTTTTTTTTTTTTTTTTATACATTCTATTTCTTTTTTTTTTTTACTTTCTACTATTGTCCCAGGGTGGGACATCACTGTATTAGATCAGATCGTTGATCTGACAGTGTGCATAGCACTCTGTCAGATCAACGATCTGACAGGCAAGTTTAGGTGACTTTCCGGCTCCTGCTCTCAGCAGCTCGGAGCAGGCGCCGGCTAGCCAGGTCATTTCATGACCCGGAAGGAGTCCCGCGGCCATCTTGGATCCGGGGACTCCTTCCAAATCACCGGAGCAATGCGATCTCATCGCGTTGCTCCGGTGGGAGAGCGCAGGGAGCCCCCATCCCTGCGTGATCCCCCTCTATGCCGCTGTCACTACTGACAGCGGCACCAGAGGGGTTAAATGCCCACGATCGGCGCTAGCGCCGATTGTGGGCATTGCTGCGGGGTGTCAGCTGTCATATACAGCTGACACCCGCACCCGATCACCGCGGCGCTCAGCGCGAGACCGCGGTGATCGATGCGCCGTACTAGTACTGCTGCTGGCACAAATGCAGTGCCGGCAGCGCAGTACTAGTACGGCGCATGTCGCGAAGGGGTTAAAGTGTCCAATTAACCCCTTTTAACACATAGTGTGATGCATGAAACTTTTGGGTTTCAAATCACTGAAGCAAATAGCCTCAGCGAAATGTATCTCCCCCCCAGCACTTTGCCAGTGACTTTGTCACAGTACACTTCAACTGTGAGAGACAGAATCTAATAAAAACCAAAAAACCACATTGTATGATTTTTAAATAATTAAGTTACATTTTATTGCATGAAATAATTATTTGAACACCAACCAACCAGCAAGAATTCTGGCTCTCACAGACCTGTTAGTTTTTCTTTAAGAAGCCCTCCTACTCTGCACTCATTACCTGTACTAATTGTGCCTGTTTGAGCCCATTACCTCTCCACCATGGCCAAGTACACCAGGGAGAAAATTGTAAACCTGCAGAAGGCTGGGATGCACTACAGGACAATAGGCAAGCAGCTTGGTGAGAAGGCAACACGTGTTAACACAATTATTAGAAAAAGGAAGAAACACAAGATGACTGTCAATCTTCCTCGGTCTGGGGATCCATACAAGATCTTGCCTCCTGGGGTAAGGATAATTATGAGAGAGATAAGGAATCTGCCCAGAAGTATACAGGAGGACCTGATCAATGACATGAAGGGATCTGGAACCACAGTCTCAAATATTACCATTAGTAACACACTATGCCATCATGGATTAAAATCCTGCAGGGCATGCAAGGTCCCCCTGCTCATGCCAGCACATGTCCAGGCCCGTTTGAAGTTTGCCAATGACCACTTGGATGATCGAGAGGAAGGGGAGCAGTTTTGTGTGCTGGACCTGGTCAGGTGACGTGCAGGACAGAGTACCGGAATATAAAAGCCCTGCATGGTGAACAGCAGGCAGATTTGGTAAGAGAGGAGCATACGTGGACCAGGGTTGACAGGTCTCAGTGGGAAGTCTATGCCTCTAGACCAGACAAGATATTGCCTGTTAAGAGCTGAGACCTAGTCCTCTCCGCTTCAGGCCCAGCAGATGTTCGCCAAGGGTCGAGCAACAAAAATCTGAGAGGAGATGACTACTAATGAGGCACCTGCGATTGCTGAGGGACAACGCAAGTGGGAGGGAGCCAGTTGGTGAGTGGGAGGCTTAATGTACTTTAATAGACTTCACCAGAAAGACTTGCGGCCTCACAGGAAAATTAGTGACCCTTGCTAGGGCCATAGCTAAAGAGATAACCTACCTGGTAACTCCTGCGAATGGGCGCACCCCCTTTGTGAAGGGGACATTAGTATTAGATACTGAAGAACTTTCATTGATATTTGACTTGGATCATTATTTGGGCAATTGTTTGATTTGCTTTGTTGTTATCACCACCTGTTTAGAATTACTGTAAATTACCATTGTAGTTAAACAGAATTTTATCGTTCGTTGACTGTTCTTGCCTTGTTTTATCTGTGCGTTTAAATTACCTGCATTACATAGTCGGCAGGATGCAACATTCAAACATAGAGATGGCAGACCAGTCTGTGACCTGTCTCATCAGGTGAAATATACTTATGGGGGCTATGCTCAGCAATCTTCCCAAGTTTACACTGATGGTGTGCATGTCCAGGCCCCGAACCTCACCCTGTCTCCTGTTTCAACCCTAGGCTGAAACCTCCGCCCACCACCCAGTGAAGAGGTAATACACCAATACCCACAGTTATACAACCATAGAACATTTGCGAACAAACACCCAACAAAAGTATATAATATAAATACTTTATTGAATGAAAAATACAATATGATATTAAAAGACCAGGGAGGGAAGTAGAAAACACTCAGGTCACAATGTGCACCATGAAACGGCCAGGGGAACCAGCATGTGGACCATGTGGATAAAAATAATTCAAGTATGGGATCCAAGAAGGACTCCTAAATAAGCCATCACAGGAACAAGTATGCTAGCATATCTAATAGCACAACAACAATGGACGCTATTAAAAGTAAGAATGTGATTACCTGCTCAGGCACGAACAACACCACGGTCCACAGCTAGAACCCACCCCAACACGCGTTTTGGCGTGATGAGCCTTTCTCAAGGGGAGAAAGGCTCATCACGCCGAAACGCGCGTTGGGGTGGGTTCTAGCTGTGGACCGTGGTGTTGTTCGTGCCTGAGCAGGTAATCACATTCTTACTTTTAATAGCGTCCATTGTTGTTGTGCTATTAGATATGCTAGCATACTTGTTCCTGTGATGGCTTATTTAGGAGTCCTTCTTGGATCCCATACTTGAATTATTTTTATCCACATGGTCCACATGCTGGTTCCCCTGGCCGTTTGATGGTGCACATTGTGACCTGAGTGTTTTCTACTTCCCTCCCCGGTCTTTTAATATCATATTGTATTTTTCATTCAATAAAGTATTTATATTATATATTTTTTGTTGGGTGTTTGTTCGCAAATGTTCTATGGTTGTATATCTTCAGTCAGCGAGTATCCCATAGATATGTTCATCATGGCCCTTGCTATATGATTGGATTTCATTAATCTACTTATTATTGATATAAGGGCATGGTTCTCATGAAGTTGTGGTTTTAATACCCACAGTTAGCACAGACAAGGATAAAGGAAAATATACACCACGCCGCAGTCACTCAGGAATACACTATAAATGTGCAGGGCAAAATAAATACAAATATAGGAAGGAGTAAATAAGACTAAGGAAAATACACCACCAGCAACGAATCTCCAACAACCAGCTCTCCACTCCAGACCGAGATAACAACGCACAAGACAGAAGCTATAATCGGCGACGCCCAATGATCAGGAGAACTATTTAAAGGCAATGGGCATGGCCCAGCTTCCAATCCGAGGATCAGATAAATTAAGGTGGTCAAAAGCGGAATTACCGCTGTCTGTCGAACGACCTGGTCTGAACAGCGTCCGGCATGACAGTTATATACCGCTCACCTAAAGATTGTGAAAATGTGGTCTAAATGATAAAAATCTTAGGGTACATGCAGGGTGACACTACTGATCTAGGGCATTTCTGTATACCGTTGTTTCAGCGGGTACAATGGGAAGGTGAGACAGTAGCTCTGCATGTTAATGCATTGCAGGAAGTGACAGCCCAAATCAGCAAGAAGACCCAAGATGGCAACAGAGGACTTAGTCCATTAGACGAAGTGCTGCGGGAGTATTCCCCACTGCAGAGAAGGTAGCTGCAGTACAGATGGAGCCCACTCCTGCCAATGTGAGAGGACTGAGAGAATTCCTGGGGCTAGTTGGATTCTACTACAGGTTCATAGAAGACTTTGCGAAGATTGCGGCACTGCTCAATGAGTTGTTGCCGGGGATGACCGGGGAAGCTAAGTGTCAGCCAATTCAGTGGTGCTCTCGACAGGGACCGTTCCAAGCACTGAAGATAGTGCTAACGGACGCTCCAATCTTGGCCTACTCTGACTTCTCTCATCCCTTTGTGCTGTACACTGGTGGAGGCCTTTACAGACTGGGGCAGTACAGGCCCATTGCAAGAAGAAAGAAAGAGAGTTATCACGTATGCCAATCAGTTACTGAGAGATGCGGAAAAGAATACAGACAATTATAGTTCTTTCAAACTGGAGTTGCTGGTATGGTCCATGACAGGAACATTTGCAGAGTTTGAGGAAAAACAAGAGCTGGGGGATTCGGATATCCCCGGCCATCACCAATCTGTGACAGCTCTCTGCCAAATGAATAAATCCAAAATGAAGTCTCCCTCGTCCTTCATTCCTCTCACTTTAGAGGGTGCTTGCTGGGATAACCCATCAGCATTCCCAGGGTCACACCCCCTTTTGTGTCAAATGGTGGAGTGGTATTGCTGGAGCGAGAGGCTCCAGCATAGCAACCTCCCATTCATCCCGGAGACCGTGTATAACCAGCTGAGGGGGTTGTGGTCCATTTCCACTGTGAAGTGGTGCCCGTATAAGTAGGGCTGCAGATGCTACAATTTGCAGGCATTCCTTTTCCATGACGGAGTAGGCCACCTCCCTTGGCAATAGTTTCCTGCTCAGGTACAAGACAGGATGTTCCTGACCCATTGACTTATCCTGACTGAGCACAGCACCGAGGCCAAAGTCAATGGCATTGATCTATACTACAAATGGCAGTTCAAAGTCAGCAGCTTATAGTACTGGGAAGCTAGAGAGAGTGGTCTTGAGTGCTGGAAAGCTGTCTCGCAGGGGACTGTCCAGTCAACTGCGACGGGCAGCTTCTTCTTGGTGAGGTCTGTCAGGGGCTTTGCCAGGGTACTATAGTGAGGGAGGAACCTCCTATAGTACCCAGAGGTCTCCAGGAAGTACATCACCTTATTCTTGTTCCTGGGGGTGGGCCAGGATGCAATGGCATCCATTTTCCCAGGCTCTGGCTTCAGATCCCCCCCCGCCTACCCGGTAACCCAGGTAGATGACCATGCTCATGCCCAGCTGGCATTTTTCCGACTTGATGGTCAAACCTGCCTGTTGGATCTGCCCAAGCACCTGCGCCAGATGCTCTAGGGGATCCTCCCAGGTGGGACTGAAGATGGCAATATCATTCAGGTACGTGGCCGTGTACCCTTTAAGTCCCTTGAGCAGTGTGTTGACCATCCACTGAAAAGTGGCAGGGGCCTTCTTCATGCTGAACGGCACCACGGTGGACTCGTACAGTCCAAAAGGGGTAATAAAGGCAGAGTGATCCTGTGCCTCACAGGTCAGGGAAATCTGCCAATGTCCCCAGCTCAGATCCATGATGGTCAGGTACTTACCCCCAACTGGTCGAGCAGGTCATCTGTGCATGATATGGAGAATGCATCGGTGACCGTCACAGCATTGAACCCCCTGTAGTCCATGCAGAATCAGGTTGTTTGGTCCTTTTTTGGGACGAGGACCACTGGCAAAGCCCACACGCTGCTTGATGCTTTGATCACCCCCAACTTCAGCATTTTGTCAATCTCTTGGTGAATGTGCTGAAGCACCTCGAGAGAACCCCATATGCTGAACATCTCGGATGGGGGGTGATTCCCAGTGTTCACATCATGGATGGCTGTCTCAGTCCTTCTAAGCAGGCTGCTGAACAGCTTCCGGAAAGGGTGTAGGGTGACCCCAAGCTGGGACCGAAGCCAGGTCTTCTGAGAGCTGGTTGCCAACCTTGACATCCTCAATAGATCCACCTGCCTTGGCCTGGGTGAGCAGATCCAAGTGGGTTTCTGCCTCTCCTTCCTCCGGAAGGTTGCACACGGAGAGGGCCCAGGCCTCCCACTCATGATGGGCTTTCATCATGTTCACGTGAAATACCTTCCTCCTTCTACAGGCGTGATCCAGGTTGACCAGGTACATGACGGCCTTGAGCTGCTGGTGCACAAGGTATTGGCCTTCCCAGGCTGCCTGAAGCTTGTTCTGTGGTACGGATACCAGTACCCGCACCTTTTGACCCACCTCATAGGTCCTCTCACAAGCAGACTGGTCGTACTAACGCTTCTGGTCAGTCTGGGCTTGGGCCATATTGTCATTAACTAGCCACATCAAGGCCATCATCTTATCCCGGAGCGCATGACATACTCGATGACTGACACACCAGGGGTGGCTAAGTCCCCTTTGCATGCCTCTTTCACCAGAACCAGGGGCCCCCGCACACATCGCCAATACAGGAGCTTAAAGGGGGAGAACCCCGTTGAGGCCTGCAGAACCTCCCGGTAGGCAAATGACAGGTGTGGGAGGTACAGCTCACAATCTCTCCCTTGGGAGTCGATCAACATCTTAAGCATCTGCTTCAAGGTGCCATTGAACCACTCGCACAGGTCATTAGTCTGTGAGTGGTATGGGCTGGCCACCATATGTTGCACATGTATTTGCTTACAGAGGGACTCCATCAGCTGCAACATGAACTTGGTACCTCGGTCGGTGAGAATTTCTTGGGGAAACCCCACTCGGGAAAAAATCTCCAGTAAGGTGTTAGGCACCTTATCTGCACGAATGGATGACAAAGCTACAGCTTCCGGGTACCAGGTGGCATAATCTACCGTCAGTATGATGCATTTCCCGGAGCGGCAGGGAATGGACAGCAGTGCAATGAGATCCACAGCTACTCTCTTGAAAGACTCTTCTATGATGGACAGAGATACCAGAGGGGCTTTGGGGTGCAGCCCCACCTTCCCCACCCTCTGACAGGTGTCACATGAACAGCAGTAGGCAACCACATCGCCCCCCATTTTTACCAGTAGAAATCGGCTAGCCTGGCCTTGGTTTTCGCAATCCCTAGATGTCCTGCCATCAGAATCTCATGTGCGATCCGTAACAATTCCACCCTGAACAGATAAGGTACCACTAACTGTTGGTCCCTGGCCCACGCCTCTGGTGAACCCTGCTGAACCGTTACCCGTTAGAGCCGTCCCTGGTCCCAGACCACCCGATTGCAGTCTGACTCCATGGGAGGCTGTGCTGCCTGCTATTTAAGAGCTTTCGGGCTGTCATCAGCTTCTAGTGCCGCCTGAAACCCCTGACTAGATGTGGCCAGAATATATGAAACTGTCACGTCTTCCATCAGTTCCTTGGGACCTGTCTCCTGGCTTCCGTCTGACTCGTCAGCCACTTAGTCAGAGGTGGGGAAGCTGCCAGACCTCCTTGAGGTTACTTGGGCTCTGGTGCTCCCACTCCTGGTGATAGTGGCCACGACCGCTGTCACTGTGGGTAGTGCCTGCTTCCCCCTCGGCTCCTGACCAAGTTGCCGGTTCAGGCAGACTAACCTGGCCTCTTGATATCCCTGATGTGGGGAACTCCTGCCCTGGGGTCTTACCTGGTGGATCCATGTCTCCTGTGACACCCCAATCCCCAGGGTCTGTTCCTCTCCCTGAAGCGGTTCTGAACTCAGCAGTCTGGACTCATCTAGGGGCCCTGCATTTCCCACGGCAGCCCGCTCTCCAACCCCGAGTCCTCCCTCTGCAGCTTCATGCCCCCTGTCTCTCCCACTAGAGGACAATAGATCCTAGCACACTGGCTGATCACACCTGAGGGCATCTTCACACCTCCTGCCTGTCACAGCTGCTGTCCCTGTGCATGTAGTGTCAGTGTATGGGCAAGTTTCAGATTTCACTTCCCCCTCCACAGCAGGAGGCACATTTAATACATCAACATCAACGACATTAGCCATGGACATTTGAAGACAGTCTATAGGAGCCAAACTTGGGGATTCAGTAGCCACATACTGGGACAATAGCCACCTCAAATCAGTCCCAATCAAAACATTGGCAGGAATATTTGCTGATACCCCCTTCTCTCGCATTCCCCTCCCGGCGCCCCAGTCCAAATACACCTTGGCAATGGGCAGCACCAGTGCGACACCTCCAATCCTGGAGACGGAAAGTGTTTTTTTGGAGAGACACCACCTCAGGCCATACAAGTGTCATCTCAGCAACT
The DNA here is from genome assembly GCF_051348905.1 of Ranitomeya variabilis. NCBI lineage: Eukaryota > Metazoa > Chordata > Amphibia > Anura > Dendrobatidae > Ranitomeya > Ranitomeya variabilis. The sequence goes on from NC_135233.1 coordinate 653,190,390, forward strand.
GTATCCCGCAGTCCCATGACTGCTGCATGGCCGATGGTGACGGGTGGGCAAATGTCAAGGAACCTACCACCACCCCCTCTCACACACAAACAGTGGAAGGTTTCTGGGAGGGGGCCTTATGGCGCTGGGAACACATGGCCTTGAAGTGTCCTGGTTGGTTGCAATGATAACATCGATGGGGTTCCACCACTGACCTGGAGAGGGGAGCAGAGGGGTGTGCCCCCTGCATTCTAGAGGCCGAGGAAAAGGGGGCAGGATTGGTCTTAAGGCCCCGTCTCACTAAGCGATTTACCAACGATCACGACCAGCGATATGACCTGGCCGTGATCGTTGGTAAGTCGCTGTGTGGTCGCTGGGGAGCTGTCACACAGACCGCTCTCCCCAGCGGCCAACGATCAGGGGAACGACTTCGGCATCGTTGAAACTGTCTTCAACGATGCCGAAGTCCCCCTGCAGCACCCGGGTAACCAGGGTAAACATCGGGTTACTAAGCGCAGGGCCGCGCTTAGTAACCCGATGTTTACCCTGGTTACCAAAAAAAACAAACAGTACATACTCGCCTTTCGGTGTCCAGGTCCCTTGCCGTCTGCTTCCTGCTCTGACTGAGCCGCCGTACACTGAGAGCAGAGCGCAGCGGTGATGTCACTGCTGTGCTCTCACTTCTCACTGTACGGCCGGCAGTCAGTGAGAGCAGGAAGCGGACGGCAAGGGACCTGGACACCGAAAGGCGAGTATGTACTGTTTGTTTTTTTTTACATTTACGCTGGTAACCAGGGTAAACATCGGGTTACTAAGAGCGGCCCTGCGCTTAGTAACCCGATGTTTACCCTGGTTACCAGTGAAGACATCGCTGGATCGGTGTCACACACACCGATTCAGCAATGTCAGCGGGGCCTCAACGACCAAAAAAAGGTCCAGGCCATTCCGACACGACCAGCGATCTCGCAGCAGGGGCCTGATCGCTGGTACGTGTCACACATAGCGAGATCGCTATGGAGGTCGCTGTTGCGTCACAAAACTTGTGACTCAGCAGCGATCTCGCTAGCGATCTCGCTATGTGAGACGGGGCCTTTACTCCCTCTCCAGGTAATGCTGCTGGCCCTCTTGGCCTCAGGTGTCCTGTTGTTGAAGTATTTGTCCCCCCAGGATGGCTGTAGCAGTGGCCCCATTTGGTTTCTGGTCACAGAAACTGCTGGATGTCTTCCAGGCAGTTCCACAAAAACTGCTCAGTTGCGATAAGCTCCTTCAGCTGCTGGACAGTGATGAGCTCCAGTCCTGTGGTCCATTGGTCAACTGCTCTCAGTAAGGTCCACATTTGATTGGCCCAGCTGCATTCTCTGGAGCTGTCTCAGGGGTCAAATTGTACTGCCGGACCAGAGCCTGCTTGATGTCCTCATAGCTCAGTTGGTCTCACTCAGCAGGTAGCCAAAGATTTCCAGAGCCTTACCACTGAGGAAAGGAGTTAAGAACCAGACCAACTGGTCCTCAGGCAGATGGAACTGATGGCAAGTTTTCTCAAATGCTAGCAAGAAAGTGTTCAAGTCCCCTTCTTGGTCCAGCTGAAGGAAGTCTTCTGCCCATTGCTTCAGGATCTGGATCTCAGGGGGACTCGTGACAGGCTGGGGTATGCAGCTGGAATTGGAAATTAAGCATTTGTTGCTGGTGTTTGTGCTCCTGCTGATGATGCTCGTGCTCCCACTGACATTCTGCCATGAGAGTAACGCAAGTGGCTTTGTCTCCGGCCTTGAGACTGGCCATAGTCGCTTGCAGGAGGGCATCTGATCCTGCTTGGCTCGGGTGGGCAGATGAGGGGTAGTCCACTGCAGGACTGAGCATGGCTAGCAGGCTCCTCGGGGAGCCTTGGCTGGACTCCTGATCGCATTGAACAACACAATCGTCCACCTCCTCCCCATCGACCATAGCATTGGCCATTTCCTGGGCTCTGGCCCTTGTGCCACTGGCCATCCTTGCACTCTTTGGTTACTGACAGGGCTGCGACCTGTGCACCCACACACCTTATATTATTTGCACACTGACAGTCTAGTGCTGGGATGATCTTAAGATCCCAGCAGCAAAAGCTGCTGCTGGTAGTCCTTAGTGACTGGGAGTAGGGGTCCCATACACACTATTATCTCGATCCCATTGCTGCCACCACGAGAGCCAGGGGATATAGATATCCCACTGCATTCACCAATCTGTGATGGAGCTTACACAGTCACAGCTCACTGGCGCTCCCATTACCCTCAGGTCGGTTTGGGAACTACATCTAGGATAAGTAGTCGCCGGAGAGGCTGCCCTTCTATGTACTAGTTATTGAGGCACTCTGCAGTGAGGGAGGTACACTCACTGGCCACTTTATTAGGTACACCTGTCCAACTTGTTAACACTTAATTTCTAATCAGCCAATCACATGGCGGCAACTCAGTGCATTTAGGCATGTAGACATGGTCAAGACAATCTCCTGCAGTTCAAACTGAGCATCAGTATGGGGAAGAAAGGTGATTTGAGTGCCTTTGAACGTGGCATGGTTGTTGGTGCCAGAAGGGCTGGTCTGAGTATTTCAGAAACTGCTGATCTACTGGGATTTTCACGCACAACCATCTCTAGGGTTTACAGAGAATGGTCCGAAAAAGAAAAAAAATCCAGTGAGCGGCAGTTCTGTGGGCGGAAATGCCTTGTTGATGCCAGAGGTCAGAGGAGAATGGGCAGACTGGTTCGAGCTGATAGAAAGGCAACAGTGACTCAAATCGCCACCCGTTACAACCAAGGTAGGCCTAAGAGCATCTCTGAACGCACAGTGCGTCGAACTTTGAGGCAGATGGGCTACAGCAGCAGAAGACCACACTGGGTACCACTCCTTTCAGCTAAGAACAGGAAACTGAGGCTACAATTTGTACAAGCTCATCGAAATTGGACAGTAGAAGATTGGAAAAACGTTGCTTGGTCTGATGAGTCTCGATTTCTGCTGCGACATTCGGATGGTAGGGTCAGAATTTGGCGTAAACAACATGAAAGCATGGATCCATCCTGCCTTGTATGGAGCATCTTTGGGATGTGCAGCCGACAAATCTGCGGCAACTGTGTGATGCCATCATGTCAATATGGACCAAAATCTCTGAGGAATGCTTCCAGCACCTTGTTGAATCTATGCCACGAAGAATTGAGGCAGTTCTGAAGGCAAAAGGGGGTCCAACCCGTTACTAGCATGGTGTACCTAATAAAGTGGGCGGTGAGTGTATATTGTATATATATATACCCAGTCCCAAGCCGAGAACATATATATAAACCTCCGGTCCGTCACTGCCAGGATCCCCCAGTAACACCAGAATGGTATGCTGCTAACAGTTCCTCGTTAGATATAAGCAAAGTCTGTTATCAAGCTTATATCAGGTCAGATAATACAAGTATATACAGAGTAATATACAGATATTGCAGCCAGAAGTACAGATAAAGGTAGGGTACAGGTATGGGATTGCAGCTAGCTGTATGTGTCAAGTTACCATTTTTTATAGCATGTGTGCCCCAGGGATGCGCTTGAGTCTACAGGTACTTTCTTAGGTTTTGGTCTGTCTCCACGTGTGACGTGACGCGGATTCCATGGCAGAACAATGAAAAAAAGCTAAAGGTTTGTAGCTAGCTTTTAACCCCTAGCTCGCCCCCTCCCATATTTGCTACTGTTCCTCTGGGTTGGACTGAAATCTCCTCCCTTGACCTCCTGGCTGAAATAATTCCCAATATCGAGGATGGGTCATAACTTCCTAGTGGGAGGTCCAAATGGGACGACTGACATCCCAACAGGTTCGTTGTGGCTTTACCGATATGGAGAGTCCAAACTTGGGTTGGCTAAGTGGTTCTGGAGAGCCAGTCTTGATAGCTCAGTATCCGGGACAGCAAGAGAAAGAAGAGCAGGGGTGTGTGTGTAGGGCTCGCAGGGTTCTGGTGGTATCTTGGACTTAACCCTGAGATGCACGGTACTCTCATAATTCATCTCTAGGTGTTAGTTCCCAAGTGTCTACACTTTCATTGTACTCTCATTATTCATCTCTAGGTGTTGAAGTTCAAGTGTCTACGCTTTCCCTTGATAGCTGATTGACGTTGCCCGCATTGTACAAAATGCAGCAAGGGGTCCCAGCTCTGGTCCTCCTCGCCTTCATTAGCATGTGGCCTCTAATTCTCTGGCCATATTGCAAAGTCATGTTCTTTTGGGAAATTGTATACTTAACCCAAAGGTGGGGGCCACAGCTCTGCTGTGAAAGGTGATCTCTGAATAATCTTTGGGGCCTGAATTAATAAATCCAAAATGGAGTCTCCCTAATCCCTCACACAGAGTATTTGTCAGAGTAAGAAATACATGTGTGAACAGACAACTATCCTGTGACCCACCTGGAAAAAGCAAAGCTGGGTGCTAGAACTGCAGCGGGTCGTGAGAATGTCCAAATACCAGTACAAATTCTCTCTGGGCATGATCAGAAGGATAGAACTGCTTTACCCACAAACAGACTACAGATCTTGGGCCAGTGAGAAAGGCTCTTCCTGAGAGTTGGCCTGCTGTGCTGAAGAATTTAGCTTCCTTGAGAGTTTGATTTTACCTGGCAGGTGGTGACTCCAGGAAGTGTTGTAGCTTGAATAAGAAGCTCATTAGAGAGATGCCCACTTCGGTGTAGAGAAGACCTGTCGGTGATTGCAACGGCTGGTACATTAGCCCCAACGGAAACAGGTGATCAAAAATGTTTGCTGAAAATGTTGTCGATGTGAGCTGAACAAATGTTCCGAAACAGCGGGCCCCTATTCAGGCTATACGAGCCTCTGCGCCCTTGGAGATTCTGTTGATTGATCTGATGATCGGAACTTTTCACAACAGCTATGAATATTGTTTAGTGATGAATGGCCAGTTCATCAAGTTCACAGTGGTGAACCCGGGATCAAACAGCTGAAGCTGCGTCCAGTGCCATATGTCGTGACTTCATTCACCTATATGGGTACCTAAAGTGAATTCACTCCAACCAAGAGGGCTGCTTCCAAAATCAAATAATGAACAAACTTTATCATATCTATGGGATAGATAAGTCCTGAAATATGCCGTATTATCCACAAGAGAACAGGGCCTGTGAACGCTACATCCAGATTCTGTTACTAACATTGCGGAGCGTCGAAGAGGAAAAGAAGGTGAAGTGGTCCCGATTTCATGTCTGAGTTGGTGTGGGTCTACAGCAACAGAGTCTACGTGACTGCCGGTTACACTTCCTATATGCTGCTGTTTGGGCAAAGTGGACGAGAGATTACTGAAGTGAAGCTAGATTCGGAGGACCCCTGTCTGGGCAGTAGTCCAAGTACCTGTACCCGAGAACATGACACAAACTCCAGACGGTAAGGAACTTGGACAAGGTGTAACACTTAGGTTGACCCCCGATGTAGGCTGGACAGCTCTAGCCAGGGAACCATGTGCTGGTGCGAGCCAAACGACTCAAAAGCAAGCTAGATCACTGTTGGGAAGCAGTACCCTACCGAGTAGTGAGATTGACTCATAACTCAGTCTATAAGGTCAGGCCTGAAGAAGATGAAGGAGCATTTCTACAGGTTCTACAATTTATTACAACGGGTACTGCATCAAAATATGCTGCTGCCCTCTTCCTTCAAAGCAGAGGAGAGTCCCGAGGCCAGATGCCCAATTGGGGTGGGTGAAGTTCCCCAAAGGGGAGTCTCAGAGGAGAAGGAAGGATGAGTTACAGTGCTGTTGAGCTCATCTGAGATGCTGATGCCTCTCTTGAATGGGAAAGGGAATGAACCAGGCGTCAACTCGCAATCTCCTGTGGCTGAGTCTCCAAGTACTCATGAAGTGCCTTTACAGGAAGAGCCTCGCAGCACAGAGTGGGCCAAAACTGGATTTCCCCCAAATCAGTATGCCCAAGATGAATTTGTCTGATCACAGATATAACAGTAATCAAGGACTGATGAGCTAAAAAAGGGAGGAATGTAAAAGAAAGCAGTGATACCACTGAAGAGCCCTTGCAGGATATGATCATAGTGAGGAAAGACTGCCATCTACTGACCAGGTGCAATGAGGTAGAACCAATTTGTACCCCAAGAATTACAGGGGGAGCTTCTTTGTGTGTTAGATTTTGACTCACAGAACAGAGTCCCAGGATATAAAAGCCCTGCACGCCAAACCGCAGGCAGATTTGGCACAGAGAGAGCAGAGGAGACGCGGATCAGGGATGGTGCTGAGGTCAGTGTGACAGGCCTCAGCAGGAAGTATATGCCACTAGGGTGCTGATCACCGCCTGACAAGGTTCAGACTACAACAGGGGAGATCCAGAGTTCCGACTGTGCTGGTCAAGACCCAAAGACCAGCCTGTCAAGAGTCGAGCCCCAATCCAATCCGCTTCGGGCCCAGCAGACGTTTGCCAACAGTCAAGCAGTGAAGATCCACCAGGAGATGATGACTAATGAGGCGCACCTGCGATTGCCATGGGACAGCGCGATTGAGCATGTCCATCACTTCAAGTTTTAGCTGGGCTGGCTGGGGCCAGCACAACAGGTTTGGAGGGAGCCAGTTGGTGCATGGAGGCTCAATGCGCTCCAATAGACTTTGTCAAAAAGACTTGCAGCCTAGCAGGAAAACCCGGTGACCCCTGCTAGTGCCAGTGTTAAAGAGGGAACTTATGTAGTAACTCCCATGAATGGGCGTACCACCTTCATGAAGGGCACATTAGTATTATATAGTGAAAAACTTTTGTTGCTTTTTCACTCGGATCGTTATTTGGTTAATTGTTTGGTTTGCCATGTTATTATCACCAACCGTTTGGAATTACTGTAAATTACCATTGTATTTAAACAGAATTTTATCGTTCACTGACTTAGTGTTGAGCGATACTTGAAAGTATCGGTATTGGATAGTATCGGCCGATACCCGAAAAGTATCGGATATCGCCGATACCGATACCCGATACCAATACAAGTCAATGGGACACCAAGTATCGGAAGGTATCCTGATGGTTCCCAGGGTCTGAAGGAGAGGAAACTCTCCTTCAGGCCCTGGGATCCATATTACTGTGTAAAATAAAGAATGAAAATAAAAAATATTGATATACTCACCTCTCCGGAGGCCCCTGGACATCACCGCTGGTAACCGGCAGCCTTCTTTGCTTAAAATGAGCGCGTTTAGGGCCTTCCATGACGTCACGGCTTCTGATTGGTTGCGTGCCGCTCATGTGACCGCCACGCGACCAATCACAAGCCGTGACGTCATTCTCAGGTCCTAAATTCCGAATTCTAGGAATTTAGGACCTGAGAATGACGTCACGGCTTGTGATTGGTCGCGTGGCGGTCACATGAGCGGCACGCGACCAATCAGAAGCCGTGACGTCATGGAAGGTGCTGAACGTGCTCATATTAAGCAAAGCAGGCTGCCGGTTACCAGCGGTGATGTCCAGGGGCCTCCGGAGAGGTGATTATATCAATATTTTTTATTTTAATTCTTTATTTTTTACATGGATATGGATCCCAGGGCCTGAAGGAGAGTTTCCTCTCCTTCAGACCCTTGGAACCATACACTGGGAACTTCCGATTCCGATTCCCGATACCACAAAAGTATCGGATCTCGGTATCGGAATTCCGATACCACAAGTATCGGCCGATACCCGATATTTGCGGTATCGGAATGCTCAACACTACTGACTGTTCTTGCCTTGCGTTATATGTGTGTTGCAACCAGTCACCTGCATTATACTTGCTTCAGTCTTTTTAGAGTAATACGTGTTTTCATTTATTCATTTGTCTGCTCCTTGTCACTTTTTAGATGGTGCACCTTTATATGCTTCCCCTACAGGTATTTCTGCTGGTAATATTCTCATTTGCATGTTCAGACATACTGCTGTATTTTAAGCCAGTCAGCGAAAGACTCTTTACTTTTTATGATCTTTACAATGCACCTATCTTTTGTTTCTTTTTAGGAAGTAGGCAGCATATTCTCTAACAGTACGTACTTAATCCTTTATTTTGTATTTAGTAGTTTGTTTTACTCACTCTGAGATCTCTTTCTATTTCAATACACTTTCTGTAGGTAATTTGCACTCTCGTCTGCCCTCTGGTTCTTTAGGAGGAATATGAAGCGCTCGGTGGCCTTTCAGGCAGCATAGGTCCAGTTTGCCAGCATCTAGTCTGTGGTTAGGGCTTTCTCTGCTCATGCAGGAACCACTATGGACTGCGAGGTCAGGATTTTTAGTCTGTACAGGAATCGTCAGGGTCCGTTACAGTTTTTTAGTGTTTTACGTATTTTCCCGATTGAGTTGCTACACAATCATGACACTATATTTTTTCTTTTTTCCTACTGGTGAATTTTATCTGGGAGTTAACTCCAAGCGACGAGGCATCAGTGACTATTATTTTTAAGGAGGTGCCCCATATCCTCCTAGGTGAGCAATACTATTATTTGATACTAGATGGTGGCCCGATTCTAACGCATCGGGTATTCTAGAATATGTATGTATGTATGTCGCGCATAGCACAGCCACATAGTATATAACACAGCCACATAGTATATAGCACAGCCACATAGTATATAGCACAGCCACATAGTATTGTTAGGGTTTGGCGGAATGCACCAAATATATATTTATAGAGTAATCGATGCGTTCGCAACCCGGGGTCCACCGTCCAGGAGTACAACCCGCTGCTAGTAACTGACGGTACTATATGGCGGTATAAGTGAACTCTGTTACTTCAGAGTCACTTAAGACAAGAGAACGCTGTGCCCTGTTAAACTCACAGAGGAACACAGCTACCAAATAGAGCGAATCGAGATGAATGCTGGGGACCCAGGTCACTGACAATTTTGTCCGGCATACCATGTAGGCGAAAGATGTTTGATAAACAACGCTGCCAGCGCCCGTGCAGAAGGTAGCCGTGGAAGAGGCACCAAGTGCACCATTTTGGAAAAATGGTAGGTGATCACCCAAATAATGGTGCAGCTACGAGACTTGGGTAAGCCCACCACAAAATCCATCCCAACCATGTCCCACGGCCTGTCCGCCACCGGCAGGGGGTAAAGGAACCCAGCTGGCCATTGACGAGGAGACTTGTTCTTGGCGCAGGAGACACACGCCCGAACATAGTCTGCGACGTCACGGGCCATATGCGGCCACCAGTATGTCCTCACCAGTAGCTCAGATGTCCTTTGGGACCCAAAATCTCCACCCACCCTGGATGAGTGAGCCCAAGAGAGAACCTCCGGACGCAGACTGGATGGTACAAAAGTCTTGCCTGGAGGCACAGACTCTAGCGAAACCGGGGCCACAGTTCTCAGACTCTCGGTAGTAGCAACCTGAACGCATTTCCTCTGACATCTACCCCCACAAGATTCACCCCATCCCAAAATTCTGCCTGTGGACCACTCTATATGAGGAGAGTGGTACAGTAGCCAAAGTATCCCTAACAGGACCTCATCAAATCCCTCAGGAATGACAAGCAGAGATATAATCTCCTGATGAGATGGCGATATGGACAGAGTGAAAGGGATGGTCTGGTGTGTTATCTGAGAGGGCAGTGTCGACCCATTCACCACTCGCACGGTAACTGGTTGAGCTAGCATTACCAGGGGAATTGGTGACGTTGGGTGAAGGCTGAGAACATATAATTGCCCTCCACCCCAGAATCCATGCAGAGCTCTACCGAGTGTGAGAATGAGCCTATAGTAATTGTCCCCTTAAAGGACAATTTGGAGGCAAATGACGCCGTGTCTAGTGTACCTCCACCTACTACCACTAGATGCTGACGTTTCCTCGACCGCTGGGGACATCTGGTGGCAAGATGTCCTGACTGCTGGCAAACATGACAGACCTTGAGTGTACGAGCGGTCTGGGACTTAGATCTCGCTCGTGACACCTCCATGGCCTCATGTGACTCAGGGACCAGGACCGGAGATTCCAGAGGTTTGGCGAAGGTGGGAGCTATACCCTCTGCTCATAAAAACGGAGGTCAATACGAGTGGACATAGCTATTAACTCCTCCAGTGTGGCGGGAATCTCCCTAGTGGGCAGAGCGTCCTTCACGTGGTCAGCCAGTCCCCTCCAAAATATTGGGATAAGGGCTTTATCCGACCACTCCAACTCAGATGTTAGGGTACAGAAGTGGACGGCAAAATGGCTGACCAAGGACGAGCCATGAGTCAATGCCTACAGTTGGAGCGCCGTATCATGGGTGACTTGAGGTCCTAAAAAGACCTGTTTCAGAGTGCTCAGGAACAGCGAAGCTCGAGATGTATAGAGCACTGGCTCACAAACCTCCTACAAGATTTACTATGTCCAGAAAATTTCTCTGGCAGCGGGGGGCGAGAAAGATTCGGAACAAGGGTGGCAGTGGACAAGGTTGCTGCAGCCACGCTAGCAGCCTGAACAGCAACTGCGGTAACATCCACTGCTGAGGTTGAGCACTCAAGAGCCGCCAACCTACCCTCCAGCTGCTGGATGTACCACAAAGATTGCTGCTTATCCACCATTTACTAGCCAAACCCTGGCGTTAGTATTATGTTAGGGTTTGGCGGAACGCACCAAATATATATTTATAGAGTAATCGGTGCATTCGCAACCCAAGGTCCACCGTGCAGGAGTAAAATCCTCTGCTAGTAACTGACGGTACTATATGGTGGTATAGGTGAACTCTGTTGCTTCACAGAGTCACTTAAGACAAGAGAACGCTGTGCTCTGGTAAACTCACAGAGGATCACAGCTACCAAATAGAGCTAACAGTGGTCATGCAGTCAGAATAGCACAGGCAAAACTCCTCACCGGAGATGCCGGTATTCTAGGGGCTTATTTCAGCCAGGCCTTGATTCCACTCACACAAAACTCCTCACTGGAGGTGCCGGTATTCTAGGGGCTTATTTCAGCCGAACCCTGAAACCACATACATATGACAACACTGGCGCAGAACGCATAACTTAGTTGATACTAGCGCATGGCCGTGTGGCCATGCAAACCTTTTATAGCTGCAGCAACTTCAGGACCTTCCTAGAGGACCAATGGGAGTTGCTACAGTACCTGAGCAACTTCAGGACCTTCCTAGAGGACCAATTGGAGCTGCTGCAGTACCTTAGCATGTGACCCCCGACCTCCAATGAGAGGTCTTACCCTGGGCATGCTCAGAAGGGGAAAAGCCGGACTTGGTCCCAGAGACATCTGCTCGCCGCTGACCAGTACTGGTTACAATGGCTGAGCCTGGAAAGGCAGCAGTAATCATCCGCACCGTATCAGGTTGAGCCAGACGCTGGGACCGACGTCTCCACTGAACTGGCTCCACTGTGGCTGGAGCAGAATGGGAGACCGCAGCAGAGATGGCTCAAGATTACCCCCTGTGCAGAGGCGGGAACTCAACCCCTAACAAGTATATAGCACAGCCACATAGTATATAGCACAGCCACATAGTATATAGCACAGCCACATAGTAATAGCACAGCCCACATAACACAGACAGCCACGTAGTATATAGCACAGCCAGGTAGTATATACCAGCCATGTAGTATATAACACAGCCCACGTTATAGCACAGCCCACGCAGTATATAAGACAGGCCATGTAGTATATGACACAGCCCACGCAGTATATAGGACGAAGCATGAGCCACAAGGGCCCGAAAAAACGACCTCAAAGTCCATATAAAGTATTACATATCAAAAAATCTTTATTAATCATTAAAACTATATTTTAGGACAATACAGAAGAGGTAAGATGGAATACCACATGGTGTACACAAACACCTCACCGACGTGTGATCCACCACAGGCGCACGGAGCCAAGGAAAGAAAACACCTGCATGTATATAAAAACAGTCTACCGTAACGATGCTGAAGCTTACCACAACCAAATACCAAAATAGCATATAATCTGTATAAGTAGCAATGCCGATCTTTTAACAGAGGCAAAGGTGCATAATGCCTAAATATAATTAACCGTAGCCCTGCATGTAATTATTATTATTATTATTATTATTATTTATTTATATAGCACCATTAATTCCATGGTGTTGTACATGAGAAAGGGGTTACATACAGGGTTATAAATATCGTTTACAGTAAACACGTTTACAGTGACAGACTGGTACAGAGGGGAGAGAGGACCCTGTCCTTGCGGACTTACATTCTATGGGATAGTGTGGAAGAGATAGAAGGTCGGAGGTGCAGCAGCTCTGGCGGTGGTGAGGTGGCTGCTCTGGCGATGGCGAGGCGGCAGAATGGTTATTGCAGGCTGTAGGCTTTCTTGAAGAGATGGGTTTTCAGGTTCCGTCTGAAGGATCCGAGGGTGGTGGATATTCGGACGTGTTGAGGCATGGAATTCCAGAGGATGGGGGATATTCGGGAGAAAACTTGGAGGCGGTTGTGTGAGGACCGAATAAGTGTGGTAGAGAGTAGGAGGTCTTGGGAGGATCAGAGATTACGTGAGGGAAGGTATTGGGAGATTAGTTCAGAGATATAGGGAGGGGACAGGTTGTGGATGGCTTTGTAGATTAGTGTTAGTAGTTTGAACTGGATTCGTTGGGGAATTGGGAGCCAGTGGAGGGATTTGCAAAGGGGAGAAGCAGGGGAGTAGCGAGGAGAGAGGTGGATTAACCGGGCAGCAGAGTTGAGGACAGACTGCAGTGGTGCAAGAGAGTTAGCGGGGAGGCCACAGAGGAGGGTGTTGCAGTAGTCGAGGCGGGAGATGATAAGGGCATGCACAAGAGTCTTAGTAGATTGTGGGGTGAGGAAGGGACAGATTCTGGCAATATTTTTGAGTTGGAGGCGACAAGAGGTGGCAAGAGTTTGAACGTGCGGTTTGAAGGACAAGGCAGAGTCGAGAGTTACCCCGAGGCAGCGGATTTCAGGTGCGGGAGAGAATGTGATGCCGTTTACCATAATAGATAGATCAGGTAGGGGAGATACGTGAGATGGGGGAAAGATGATGAGTTCGGTTTTGTCTACATTGAGTTTTAGGACGCGAGAGGTGAAGAAGGAGGATATGGCTGACAGAAACTCTGGGATTCTGGACAGAAGAGAGGTGACATCTGAGCCAGAGAGGTAGATCTGAGTGTCGTCCGCATACAGATGGTACTGGAAGCCATGGGACTTTATGAGTTGCCCTAGGCCAAGAGTATAGATGGAAAAAAGTAGGGGCCCTAGGGACTCCAACAGAGAGAGGGCGGGATGAGGAGGTAGTGTGGGAGTGGGAAACGCTAAATGTGCGGTCGGAAAGGTAAGAGGCAATCCAGGACAGGGCAAGGTCTTTGATGCCAAGGGAAGAAAGAATCTGTAGCAGTAGGCAGTGATCGACTGTGTCAAAAGCAGAGGACAGGTCAAGAAGGAGGAGGATGGAGAATTGTCTGTTAGCTTTGGCTGTGAGTAAGTCATTAGTAATTTTTGTCAGGGCAGTTTCGGTGGAGTGGTTGGGGCGGAAGCCAGATTGGAGGTTGTCAAGGAGAAAGTTAGATGAGAGGTGGGAGGAAAGTTGAGCATGGACATGCTGCTCAAGGAGTTTTGAAGCAAACGGGAGCAGTGATATGGGGCGGTAGCTGGGCATAGCAGTTGGGTCAAGGTTAGTTTTTTTGAGGATGGGTGTGATGGTGGCATGTTTGAAGGCAGAGGGGAAGGTATCAGAAGATAGCGATAGGTTGAAGAGATGGGTTAGGGCTGGAATGAGCATGTGAGTGAGGTTGGGGAGAAAGTGGGAGGGGATGGGGTCAAGTGCACAGGTGGTGAGGTGTGATTTGGAGAAGAGGCGAGTAAGCTCTCCTTCGGTGATGTTGGAGAGGGAGGTTATTAGGGAGGGGCAGAGGTCTGGTATATGGAGTGGTTGGGGACGTGGAACAGTTAGGGTTTGCCTTGTTTGGTCGATCTTGTTTTTGAAGTAGGTGCCAAAGTCCTCGGAGGAGATGAGGGGAGTTGCGGGTGGCAGTGGTGGGCGGAGGAGGGAGTTAAATGTGCTGAACAGTTGTTTTGGGTTGTAGGATAGTGAAGATACAAGGTTAGTGAAATAGGTCTGTTTAGTGGAGGTGAGGGCTAATTTGAAGTCAAATGTAGCTTGTTTGAAAGCAGTGAAGTCGTCTGGCAGGCGTGTTTTCTTCCAACGTCGCTCTGCAACCCTGGATGCTTGTCTAAGTTTTTTTGTGAGATTGTTAAGCCAAGGTTGCCTATTGGTTCGTCGCACTTTGCCATGCATTGTAATATGGCAATAAAGCTACATAACCTGTACACCTATGGACATTTGGAATGGACCTTACCTCTTAGTAGAGAGCAATGTGTTAACTTCCCACGGGTCCGTGCGCCCACCCCGACGCGCGTTTCGGTCGCACACCTTCCCCAGGGGGCTTAGTAGAAAGATGCAGAGAATGTGGTTTTATACTGTTCCGTCCCGGAAGTACTATTAAATTAACCGGAAGTATACTCCCGTAACCATGGAAACACATACATAATCCCCTCCGTAACATGATGGCATACCGCATAAGATAATATATAGAGCAGCGGGCAGATAATACCTCCTATGGGTGCCCGCATTGCGCCACGCCAGCTGCTAAATAGTCACAGGGCCCTGTGAAATCAGGCAGTGGACGCGCAGCCAGGACAGGCACCCAGTAGAGCGGAGAAAAGAGCCTGCATGCGCAGACCTAATCTAAAGCCAAAACCGCCATGCTAGAGCTGGTAACGTACAGCAAAGATCCCAGGAAACTAATTATACATAAATATACATATAAGGGACAACAAAACAGGTAACCACAAACAAAAACAAGATATTATTCACAGATATATGGGTACTGAGCATTATTAAAAAACAGATCAATGCAAAAGTCTATACAGCGCTGGTACGAATAGTTTAAACAGCCCCACTCAGATTCCATATGAGAGCTAACACCGAAAAAATCAAGAATGGCTGGCATGGAGCATTAATAGATCAAGAATAGATATATAGACAGAGTCTATCTAACACTGGTACAAATAGTTGAACCACTCAGATTCCATAAAAAAATCAAAAGCCAAAAGTCAAAAGGGCTGGCAAAAATGTATCAAACTGGTCACTTAGAAATCTCCACATACAAATTAAGGCAGTATATGACAATATTTCTCAAAAAATCAGTACGTAAGGAAATGTCACTCCATAGTATGATGATATGAGGCACTTTCAAATGGTGCGTCCTCCCCGACAAGGAAAGTTCGATGATAATGGCTATCTGGTGTCAATCTGATATTTCTTCCGTCAGCCAATGTCCAGTATCGTATCCGCCAGCCAGCTTGGTAGTACAGACAGATCTCAAAGAGCAGCTCCCTCCATATATCCACAAAAATCAAACAATACTATATAGAACACAGACATCTATGTCAAAACCTAAAACACAAAAAGAAATAATTAATAAAAAAAGCAATAAAAAGATTAAAAACACACAACACACCCGGTGGAGCGTGAGAAAATAAGATACAAGATGTGCAACGGGTGGTGATCACAAGAAGGGTGAGAAGCTTAAATTCTCGTTCAATCCACGTGGATGAACCATGCCCAAAGTCCAGATCCAACGAGACTCTAACTGAGCCAAACGTTGGGAGATATTCCCTCCGCGTATACCTAAGTCAATAGTATCAATACCTCTAACGCGCAATAATTTGCTATTACACTCATGATAGAGCTTAAAGTGTCTGGGTATTGTTTTTAGGAGGGCTGCATCCCCTTGACCGCCGGCCGCCTGGATGCCCCGTACGTGCTCCCTGACCCTAACCTTAAGTTGGTGTTTAGTTAAGCCAACGTAGATCAGGGAGCACGGACAAATGGCATAATAAATCACACTCGTAGTAGTACACGTTATTGACTTCTTAATCCTATAGTTCTTACGGCCAGAAGAATCCGAGAATGAGTCACAACGGTCGATATTAGCACAGGCGACACAGCGAACACAGCCCCCCTAACAGGAATATCGCTAAGAAATGTCCTATTGGATCCTCCATTGTAATGACTGCGCACCAAACAGTCACGTAAGTTCTTAGATCGCCTAAAAGTAATGGCGGGACTTGAGGGTAAGATTTTGGCAATAGTTGAATCTGTCATAAGAATTGGCCATGCCTTCTCAAGTGTAGTCCATATCGTTTCAGAGCATGTATTGAAGTTGGTGACAAATCTCACCACTCCAGAATATTTAGTTGCAGTCGTGCTTTGGTATAGCAGTGAATTCCTATCAGACCATTTCACTCTGTGATAGGCCGTTTTTATGGCTCGGCGGCTATAGCCCCTCTCAATAAATCGTAGCTTGATTTTGTCGGCCTCCACCTCAAATGAAGCTTGCATAGAACAAATGCGCCGAAGTCGTAGGAACTGCCCCATGGGCACAAACCGAATTATATGGGACAGGTGTAAGGAGGAGGCATGTAGTAACATATTAGTGGACGTAGGTTTACGGTAGATATTAGTACAGATGTTATCACCCGTATCTCTCCGAAGAACAACGTCCAAGAATTCTATTTCATCCGGGTGGTGTTTAACAGTAAGCCGTATATTCAAATCATTGCTGTTAACCACCTCAAAAAATTGATCAAGAGCCAAAGCGGTACCCTGCCAGATAAGGAAGACGTCGTCGATGTACCGCGTCCAAGTAAGGACGCGGTCCACCAACGACGGCCGCCCATCCGACAGGAAGAGGTCCCTCTCCCACAGCCCCAGGAACAGGTTTGCATAGGAGGGGGCAAAAGCCGCCCCCATAGCAGTGCCCTGGAGCTGCAGGTAGAAGGACCCCTTAAACGTAAAAAAATTATGAGTCAGAGTAAACTCTAACATCTCAAGCACCAGAGCCCTGAAGTCGGAGGAGTAGTCAGACGAATCCAAGAAAAATTTAACAGCCCGTAATCCGTCACAATGCCGGATACTAGTATATAAAGACTCAACATCAGCTGCAACCAGGAGGGTATCAGGGTCCAACGAGAGCCCATCAACCATCCGGAGCAGCTGAGTCGTGTCCTTTAGGAAGGAAGGCAGTCCCATCACCAGCAGTTGTAAAATGGAATCAATCCATTTATTAATGTTCTCCAGGAAGTTTCCCCGACCTGACACAATTGGGCGTCCTGGGGGGACCTTGATGTTCTTATGTATTTTAGGGAGGAGGTAAAATGTTGGAATAGTAGGTTCATTGACCACCAAAGCGGTTGCCAAATCCTTCGTAATGACCCCACCATCAACAGCGGCAGATAGAATAGTAGATAGGTGTGTACTATAGGCGGACAAGGGGTTAAACGTGAGTTTCTTATAACACACCGAGTTCTTCAACTGGTGGAAAGCCTCATGTTCATA
This sequence comes from Ranitomeya variabilis, assembly GCF_051348905.1. NCBI lineage: Eukaryota > Metazoa > Chordata > Amphibia > Anura > Dendrobatidae > Ranitomeya > Ranitomeya variabilis. The sequence continues at coordinate 653,207,681 of NC_135233.1, forward strand.
CATTGCTATGGGCCAGATAACAACATTGCCCCCCTTGTCCGCCGGTTTAAGTACCTGTTGTGAAATTGGATTCTGGGCTCCCCCGGTGGCCACTTGTGGAATTGAACTTGTGTGCATCATCCCCTCTGTTCACCTGCTCCTATCAGGATGTGGGAGTCGCTATATAACCTTGCTCCTCTGTCAGTTTCTTGCCGGTCAACAATGTAATCAGAAGCCTTCTGTGCTTGTTCCTGCTACTAGACAACTCCCAGCTAAGTTGGACTTTTGTCCTTGTGTGTTTTTGCATTTTGTTCCTGTTCACAGCTGCTGTTTCGTTACTGTGTCTGGAAAGCTCTTGTGATCGGAAATTGCCACTCTGGTGTTATGAGTTAATGCTAGAGTCTTAAAGGAATTTCTGGATGGTGTTTTGATAGGGTTTTCTGCTGACCATGAAAGTGTCCTTTCTGTCTTCCTGCTATCTAGAAAGCGGACCTCGATTTTGCTAAACCTATTTTCATACTACGTTTGTCATTTCATCTAAAATCACTGCCAATATATGTGGGGGCCTCTGTCTGCCTTTTGGGAAAATTTCTCTAGAGGTGAGCCAGGACTGTCTTTTCCTCTGCTAGGATTAGGTAGTTCTCCGGCTGGCGCTGGGCATCTAGGGTTAAAAAACGTAGGCATGCTACCCGGCCACTTCTAGTTGTGCGGCAGGTTTAGTTCATGGTCAGTATAGTTTCCATCTTCCAAGAGCTAGTTCTCATATATGCTGGGCTATGTTCTCTCGCCATTGAGAACCATGACAGTTTGACCGGCCCAAAAAAGGGTTAAATTACTGGCTGAGAAAGGAGAGAAAAAAGAAGTCTGCTACAATTTTTTTTTTTTTTTTCCTCTAGTTCTGAGTGTGCTCTTAATTGAATCACTTGCTAGTCTGCCTATACTGCAGCCTTCCTCTCTTTCTCTCCTTCTAATCCTTGAATGGCTCTGTGTTCACCTGTTTCAAATGGATCTTCAGAGTGTAGCTACAGGTTTGAATAATCTCGCCACAAAGGTACAAAATTTGCAAGATTTTGTTGTTCATGCACCTATGTCTGAGCCTAGAATTCCTTTGCCTGAATTCTTCTCGGGAAATAGATCTCACTTTCAAAATTTTAAAAATAATTGCAAATTGTTTTTGTCCCTGAAGTCTCGCTCTGCCGGAGACCCTGCACAGCAGGTCAGGATTGTAATTTCCTTGCTCCGGGGCGACCCTCAAGACTGGGCTTTTGCATTGGCACCAGGGGATCCTGCGTTGCTCAATGTGGATGCGTTTTTTCTGGCCTTGGGGTTGCTTTATGAGGAACCTCATTTAGAGCTTCAGGCGGAAAAGGCCTTGATGTCCTTGTCTCAGGGGCAAGATGAAGCTGAAATATACTGCCAAAAATTCCGCAAATGGTCTGTGCTTACTCAGTGGAATGAGTGCGCCCTGGCGGCGATTTTCAGAGAAGGTCTCTCTGATGCCATTAAGGATGTTATGGTGGGGTTCCCTGTGCCTGCGAGTCTGAATGAGTCCATGACGATGGCTATTCAGATCGATAGGCGTCTGCGGGAGCGCAAACCTGTGCACCATTTGGCGGTGTCTACTGAGAAAACGCCAGAAAATATGCAATGTGATAGAATTCTGTCCAGAAGCGAGCGGCAGAATTTTAGACGAAAAAATGGGTTGTGCTTCTATTGTGGTGATTCAACTCATGTTATATCAGCATGCTTTAAGCGTACTAAGAAGCCTGACAAGTCTGTTTCAATTAGCACTTTACAGTCTAAGTTTATTCTATCTGTGACCCTGATTTGTTCTTTGTCATCTATTACCGCGGACGCCTATGTCGACTCTGGCGCTGCTTTGAGTCTTATGGATTGGTCCTTTGCCAAACGCTGTGGGTATGATTTGGAGCCACTGGAGGCTCCGATACCTCTGAAAGGGATTGACTCCACCCCATTGGCTAGTAATAAACCACAATACTGGACACAAGTGACTATGCGTGTTAATCCGGATCACCAGGAGGTTATTCGCTTTCTGGTGCTGTATAATCTACATGATGTTTTGGTGCTGGGATTGCCATGGCTGCAATCTCATAACCCAGTCCTCGACTGGAGAGCTATGTCTCTGTTAAGCTGGGGATGTAAAGGAACTCATGGGGATGTACCTTTGGTTTCCATTTCATCATCTATTCCCTCTGAGATTCCTGAATTCTTGTCTGACTTTCGTGACGTTTTTGAAGAACCCAAGGTTGGTTCACTACCTCCGCACCGGGAGTGCGATTGTGCCATAGACTTGATTCCGGGTAGTAAATACCCTAAGGGTCGTTTATTTAATCTGTCTGTGCCTGAACACGCTGCTATGCGAGAATATATAAAGGAGTCCTTGGAAAAGGGACATATTCGTCCTTCGTCATCTCCCTTAGGAGCCGTTTTTTTCTTTGTGTCTAAGAAAGACGGCTCTTTGAGGCCGTGTATTGATTATCGACTTTTGAATAAAATCACGGTTAAATATCAATATCCGTTACCACTGCTTACTGATTTGTTTGCTCGTATAAAGGGGGCCAAGTGGTTCTCTAAGATTGATCTCCGTGGGGCGTATAATTTGGTGCGAATCAAGCAGGGGGATGAGTGGAAAACCGCATTTAATACGCCCGAGGGCCATTTTGAGTATTTGGTGATGCCTTTTGGTCTTTCAAATGCCCCTTCAGTCTTCCAGTCCTTTATGCATGACATTTTCCGCGATTATTTGGATACATTTATGATTGTGTATCTGGATGATATTCTGATTTTTTCGGATGACTGGGACTCTCATGTCCAGCAGGTCAGGAGGGTTTTTCAGGTTTTGCGGTCTAATTCCTTGTGTGTGAAGGGTTCTAAGTGTGTTTTTGGGGTTCAAAAGATTTCTTTCTTGGGATACATTTTTTTCCCCCTCTTCCATCGAGATGGATCCTGTCAAGGTTCAGGCTATTGGTGATTGGACGCAACCCTCTTCTCTTAAGAGTCTTCAGAAATTTTTGGGCTTTGCTAACTTTTATCGTCGATTTATTGCTGGTTTTTCTGATGTTGTAAAACCATTGACTGATTTGACTAAGAAGGGTGCTGATGTTGCTGATTGGTCCCCTGATGCTGTGGAGGCCTTTCGGGAGCTCAAGCGCCGCTTTTCTTCCGCCCCAGTGTTGCGTCAGCCTGATGTTGCTCTTCCTTTTCAGGTTGAGGTCGACGCTTCTGAAATCGGAGCTGGGGCGGTGTTGTCGCAGAGAAGTTCCGACTGCTCCGTGATGAGACCTTGTGCTTTTTTTTCCCGTAAATTTTCGCCCGCCGAGCGGAATTATGATATTGGGAATCGGGAGCTTTTGGCCATGAAGTGGGCTTTTGAGGAGTGGCGTCACTGGCTTGAGGGGGCCAGACATCAGGTGGTGGTATTGACTGACCACAAAAATTTAATTTACCTTGAGTCTGCCAGGCGCCTGAATCCTAGACAGGCGCGCTGGTCGTTGTTTTTCTCTCGGTTTAATTTTGTGGTGTCGTACCTACCGGGTTCTAAGAATGTTAAGGCGGATGCCCTTTCTAGGAGTTTTGAGCCTGACTCCCCTGGTAATTCTGAGCCCACAGGTATCCTTAAAGATGGAGTGATATTGTCTGCCGTTTCTCCAGACCTGCGGCGGGCCTTGCAGGAGTTTCAGGCGGATAGACCTGATCGTTGCCCACCTGGTAGACTGTTTGTTCCTGATGATTGGACCAGTAGAGTCATCTCTGAGGTTCATTCTTCTGCGTTGGCAGGTCATCCTGGAATCTTTGGTACCAGGGATTTGGTGGCAAGGTCCTTCTGGTGGCCTTCCCTGTCACGAGATGTGCGAGGCTTTGTGCAGTCTTGTGACGTTTGTGCTCGGGCCAAGCCTTGTTGTTCTCGGGCTAGTGGATTGTTGTTGCCCTTGCCTATCCCGAAGAGGCCTTGGACGCACATCTCGATGGATTTTATTTCGGATCTGCCTGTTTCTCAGAAGATGTCTGTCATCTGGGTGGTGTGTGACCGTTTCTCTAAGATGGTCCATCTGGTTCCCTTGCCTAAGTTGCCTTCTTCTTCCGAGTTGGTTCCTCTGTTTTTTCAAAATGTTGTTCGTTTGCATGGTATTCCTGAGAATATCGTTTCTGACAGAGGGACCCAATTCGTGTCTAGATTTTGGCGGGCATTCTGCGCTAGGATGGGCATAGATTTGTCTTTTTCGTCTGCTTTCCATCCTCAGACTAATGGCCAGACCGAGCGGACTAATCAGACCTTGGAGACATATTTGAGGTGTTTTGTGTCTGCAGATCAGGATGATTGGGTTGCTTTTTTGCCTTTGGCGGAGTTCGCCCTCAATAATCGGGCCAGCTCTGCCACCTTGGTGTCCCCGTTTTTCTGTAATTTGGGGTTTCATCCTCGATTTTCCTCCGGTCAAGTGGAATCTTCGGATTGTCCTGGAGTGGATGCTGTGGTGGAGAGGTTGCATCAGATTTGGGGGCAGGTGGTGGACAATTTGAAGTTGTCCCAGGAGAAGACTCAGCTTTTTGCCAACCGCCGTCGTCGTGAGAGAGTGGTCTTGAGTGCTGGAAAGCTGTCTCGCAGGGGACTGTCCAGTCAACTGCGACGGGCAGCTTCTTCTTGGTGAGGTCTGTCAGGGGCTTTGCCAGGGTACTATAGTGAGGGAGGAACCTCCTATAGTACCCAGAGGTCTCCAGGAAGTACATCACCTTATTCTTGTTCCTGGGGGTGGGCCAGGATGCAATGGCATCCATTTTCCCAGGCTCTGGCTTCAGATCCCCCCCCGCCTACCCGGTAACCCAGGTAGATGACCATGCTCATGCCCAGCTGGCATTTTTCCGACTTGATGGTCAAACCTGCCTGTTGGATCTGCCCAAGCACCTGCGCCAGATGCTCTAGGGGATCCTCCCAGGTGGGACTGAAGATGGCAATATCATTCAGGTACGTGGCCGTGTACCCTTTAAGTCCCTTGAGCAGTGTGTTGACCATCCACTGAAAAGTGGCAGGGGCCTTCTTCATGCTGAACGGCATCACGGTGGACTCGTACAGTCCAAAAGGGGTAATAAAGGCAGAGTGATCCTGTGCCTCACAGGTCAGGGAAATCTGCCAATGTCCCCAGCTCAGATCCATGATGGTCAGGTACTTACCCCCAACTGGTCGAGCAGGTCATCTGTGCATGATATGGAGAATGCATCGGTGACCGTCACAGCATTGAACCCCCTGTAGTCCATGCAGAATCAGGTTGTTTGGTCCTTTTTTGGGACGAGGACCACTGGCAAAGCCCACACGCTGCTTGATGCTTTGATCACCCCCAACTTCAGCATTTTGTCAATCTCTTGGTGAATGTGCTGAAGCACCTCGAGAGAACCCCATATGCTGAACATCTCGGATGGGGGGTGATTCCCAGTGTTCACATCATGGATGGCTGTCTCAGTCCTTCTAAGCAGGCTGCTGAACAGCTTCCGGAAAGGGTGTAGGGTGACCCCAAGCTGGGACTGAAGCCAGGTCTTCTGAGAGCTGGTTGCCAACCTTGACATCCTCAATAGATCCACCTGCCTTGGCCTGGGTGAGCAGATCCAAGTGGGTTTCTGCCTCTCCTTCCTCCGGAAGGTTGCACACGGAGAGGGCCCAGGCCTCCCACTCATGATGGGCTTTCATCATGTTCACGTGAAATACCTTCCTCCTTCTACAGGCGTGATCCAGGTTGACCAGGTACATGACGGCCTTGAGCTGCTGGTGCACAAGGTATTGGCCTTCCCAGGCTGCCTGAAGCTTGTTCTGTGGTACGGATACCAGTACCCGCACCTTTTGACCCACCTCATAGGTCCTCTCACAAGCAGACTGGTCGTACTAACGCTTCTGGTCAGTCTGGGCTTGGGCCATATTGTCATTAACTAGCCACATCAAGGCCATCATCTTATCCCGGAGCGCATGACATACTCGATGACTGACACACCAGGGGTGGCTAAGTCCCCTTTGCATGCCTCTTTCACCAGAACCAGGGGCCCCCGCACACATCGCCAATACAGGAGCTTAAAGGGGGAGAACCCCGTTGAGGCCTGCAGAACCTCCCGGTAGGCAAATGACAGGTGTGGGAGGTACAGCTCACAATCTCTCCCTTGGGAGTCGATCAACATCTTAAGCATCTGCTTCAAGGTGCCATTGAACCACTCGCACAGGTCATTAGTCTGTGAGTGGTATGGGCTGGCCACCATATGTTGCACATGTATTTGCTTACAGAGGGACTCCATCAGCTGCAACATGAACTTGGTACCTCGGTCGGTGAGAATTTCTTGGGGAAACCCCACTCGGGAAAAAATCTCCAGTAAGGTGTTAGGCACCTTATCTGCACGAATGGATGACAAAGCTACAGCTTCCGGGTACCAGGTGGCATAATCTACCGTCAGTATGATGCATTTCCCGGAGCGGCAGGGAATGGACAGCAGTGCAATGAGATCCACAGCTACTCTCTTGAAAGACTCTTCTATGATGGACAGAGATACCAGAGGGGCTTTGGGGTGCAGCCCCACCTTCCCCACCCTCTGACAGGTGTCACATGAACAGCAGTAGGCAACCACATCACCCCCCATTTTTACCAGTAGAAATCGGCTAGCCTGGCCTTGGTTTTCGCAATCCCTAGATGTCCTGCCATCAGAATCTCATGTGCGATCCGTAACAATTCCACCCTGAACAGATAAGGTACCACTAACTGTTGGTCCCTGGCCCACGCCTCTGGTGAACCCTGCTGAACCGTTACCCGTTAGAGCCGTCCCTGGTCCCAGACCACCCGATTGCAGTCTGACTCCATGGGAGGCTGTGCTGCCTGCTATTTAAGAGCTTTCGGGCTGTCATCAGCTTCTAGTGCCGCCTGAAACCCCTGACTAGATGTGGCCAGAATATATGAAACTGTCACGTCTTCCATCAGTTCCTTGGGACCTGTCTCCTGGCTTCCGTCTGACTCGTCAGCCACTTAGTCAGAGGTGGGGAAGCTGCCAGACCTCCTTGAGGTTACTTGGGCTCTGGTGCTCCCACTCCTGGTGATAGTGGCCACGACCGCTGTCACTGTGGGTAGTGCCTGCTTCCCCCTCGGCTCCTGACCAAGTTGCCGGTTCAGGCAGACTAACCTGGCCTCTTGATATCCCTGATGTGGGGAACTCCTGCCCTGGGGTCTTACCTGGTGGATCCATGTCTCCTGTGACACCCCAATCCCCAGGGTCTGTTCCTCTCCCTGAAGCGGTTCTGAACTCAGCAGTCTGGACTCATCTAGGGGCCCTGCATTTCCCACGGCAGCCCGCTCTCCAACCCCGAGTCCTCCCTCTGCAGCTTCATGCCCCCTGTCTCTCCCACTAGAGGACAATAGATCCTAGCACACTGGCTGATCACACCTGAGGGCATCTTCACACCTCCTGCCTGTCACAGCTGCTGTCCCTGTGCATGTAGTGTCAGTGTATGGGCAAGTTTCAGATTTCACTTCCCCCTCCACAGCAGGAGGCACATTTAATACATCAACATCAACGACATTAGCCATGGACATTTGAAGACAGTCTATAGGAGCCAAACTTGGGGATTCAGTAGCCACATACTGGGACAATAGCCACCTCAAATCAGTCCCAATCAAAACATTGGCAGGAATATTTGCTGATACCCCCTTCTCTCGCATTCCCCTCCCGGCGCCCCAGTCCAAATACACCTTGGCAATGGGCAGCACCAGTGCGACACCTCCAATCCTGGAGACGGAAAGTGTTTTTTTGGAGAGACACCACCTCAGGCCATACAAGTGTCATCTCAGCAACTGTATCCCGCAGTCCCATGACTGCTGCATGGCCGATGGTGACGGGTGGGCAAATGTCAAGGAACCTACCACCACCCCCTCTCACACACAAACAGTGGAAGGTTTCTGGGAGGGGGCCTTATGGCGCTGGGAACACATGGCCTTGAAGTGTCCTGGTTGGTTGCAATGATAACATCGATGGGGTTCCACCACTGACCTGGAGAGGGGAGCAGAGGGGTGTGCCCCCTGCATTCTAGAGGCCGAGGAAAAGGGGGCAGGATTGGTCTTACTCCCTCTCCAGGTAATGCTGCTGGCCCTCTTGGCCTCAGGTGTCCTGTTGTTGAAGTATTTGTCCCCCCAGGATGGCTGTAGCAGTGGCCCCATTTGGTTTCTGGTCACAGAAACTGCTGGATGTCTTCCAGGCAGTTCCACAAAAACTGCTCAGTTGCGATAAGCTCCTTCAGCTGCTGGACAGTGATGAGCTCCAGTCCTGTGGTCCATTGGTCAACTGCTCTCAGTAAGGTCCACATTTGATTGGCCCAGCTGCATTCTCTGGAGCTGTCTCAGGGGTCAAATTGTACTGCCGGACCAGAGCCTGCTTGATGTCCTCATAGCTCAGTTGGTCTCACTCAGCAGGTAGCCAAAGATTTCCAGAGCCTTACCACTGAGGAAAGGAGTTAAGAACCAGACCAACTGGTCCTCAGGCAGATGGAACTGATGGCAAGTTTTCTCAAATGCTAGCAAGAAAGTGTTCAAGTCCCCTTCTTGGTCCAGCTGAAGGAAGTCTTCTGCCCATTGCTTCAGGATCTGGATCTCAGGGGGACTCGTGACAGGCTGGGGTATGCAGCTGGAATTGGAAATTAAGCATTTGTTGCTGGTGTTTGTGCTCCTGCTGATGATGCTCGTGCTCCCACTGACATTCTGCCATGAGAGTAACGCAAGTGGCTTTGTCTCCGGCCTTGAGACTGGCCATAGTCGCTTGCAGGAGGGCATCTGATCCTGCTTGGCTCGGGTGGGCAGATGAGGGGTAGTCCACTGCAGGACTGAGCATGGCTAGCAGGCTCCTCGGGGAGCCTTGGCTGGACTCCTGATCGCATTGAACAACACAATCGTCCACCTCCTCCCCATCGACCATAGCATTGGCCATTTCCTGGGCTCTGGCCCTTGTGCCACTGGCCATCCTTGCACTCTTTGGTTACTGACAGGGCTGCGACCTGTGCACCCACACACCTTATATTATTTGCACACTGACAGTCTAGTGCTGGGATGATCTTAAGATCCCAGCAGCAAAAGCTGCTGCTGGTAGTCCTTAGTGACTGGGAGTAGGGGTCCCATACACACTATTATCTCGATCCCATTGCTGCCACCACGAGAGCCAGGGGATATGGATATCCCACTGCATTCACCAATCTGTGATCTGAGCTTACACAGTCACAGCTCACTGGCGCTCCCATTACCCTCAGGTCGGTTTGGGAACTACATCTAGGATAAGTAGTCGCCGGAGAGGCTGCCCTTCTATGTACTAGTTATTGAGGCACTCTGCAGTGAGGGAGGTACACTCACTGGCCACTTTATTAGGTACACCTGTCCAACTTCTTGTTAACACTTAATTTCTAATCAGCCAATCACATGGCGGCAACTCAGTGCATTTAGGCATGTAGACATGGTCAAGACAATCTCCTGCAGTTCAAACTGAGCATCAGTATGGGGAAGAAAGGTGATTTGAGTGCCTTTGAACGTGGCATGGTTGTTGGTGCCAGAAGGGCTGGTCTGAGTATTTCAGAAACTGCTGATCTACTGGGATTTTCACGCACAACCATCTCTAGGGTTTACAGAGAATGGTCCGAAAAAGAAAAAAAATCCAGTGAGCGGCAGTTCTGTGGGCGGAAATGCCTTGTTGATGCCAGAGGTCAGAGGAGAATGGGCAGACTGGTTCGAGCTGATAGAAAGGCAACAGTGACTCAAATCGCCACCCGTTACAACCAAGGTAGGCCTAAGAGCATCTCTGAACGCACAGTGCGTCGAACTTTGAGGCAGATGGGCTACAGCAGCAGAAGACCACACTGGGTACCACTCCTTTCAGCTAAGAACAGGAAACTGAGGCTACAATTTGTACAAGCTCATCGAAATTGGACAGTAGAAGATTGGAAAAACGTTGCTTGGTCTGATGAGTCTCGATTTCTGCTGCGACATTCGGATGGTAGGGTCAGAATTTGGCATAAACAACATGAAAGCATGGATCCATCCTGCCTTGTATGGAGCATCTTTGGGATGTGCAGCCGACAAATCTGCGGCAACTGTGTGATGCCATCATGTCAATATGGACCAAAATCTCTGAGGAATGCTTCCAGCACCTTGTTGAATCTATGCCACGAAGAATTGAGGCAGTTCTGAAGGCAAAAGGGGGTCCAACCCGTTACTAGCATGGTGTACCTAATAAAGTGGGCGGTGAGTGTATATTGTATATATATATACCCAGTCCCAAGCCGAGAACATATATATAAACCTCCGGTCCGTCACTGCCAGGATCCCCCAGTAACACCAGAATGGTATGCTGCTAACAGTTCCTCGTTAGATATAAGCAAAGTCTGTTATCAAGCTTATATCAGGTCAGATAATACAAGTATATACAGAGTAATATACAGATATTGCAGCCAGAAGTACAGATAAAGGTAGGGTACAGGTATGGGATTGCAGCTAGTTGTATGTGTCAAGTTACCATTTTTTATAGCATGTGTGCCCCAGGGATGCGCTTGAGTCTACAGGTACTTTCTTAGGTTTTGGTCTGTCTCCACATGTGACGTGACGCGGATTCCATGGCAGAACAATGAAAAAAAGCTAAAGGTTTGTAGCTAGCTTTTAACCCCTAGCTCGCCCCCTCCCATATTTGCTACTGTTCCTCTGGGTTGGACTGAAATCTCCTCCCTTGACCTCCTGGCTGAAATAATTCCCAATATCGAGGATGGGTCATAACTTCCTAGTGGGAGGTCCAAATGGGACGACTGACATCCCAACAGGTTCGTTGTGGCTTTACCGATATGGAGAGTCCAAACTTGGGTTGGCTAAGTGGTTCTGGAGAGCCAGTCTTGATAGCTCAGTATCCGGGACAGCAAGAGAAAGAAGAGCAGGGGTGTGTGTGTAGGGCTCGCAGGGTTCTGGTGGTATCTTGGACTTAACCCTGAGATGCACGGTACTCTCATAATTCATCTCTAGGTGTTAGTTCCCAAGTGTCTACACTTTCATTGTACTCTCATTATTCATCTCTAGGTGTTGAAGTTCAAGTGTCTACGCTTTCCCTTGATAGCTGATTGACGTTGCCCGCATTGTACAAAATGCAGCAGGGGGTCCCAGCTCTGGTCCTCCTCGCCTTCATTAGCATGTGGCCTCTAATTCTCTGGCCATATTGCAAAGTCATGTTCTTTTGGGAAATTGTATACTTAACCCAAAGGTGGGGGCCACAGCTCTGCTGTGAAAGGTGATCTCTGAATAATCTTTGGGGCCTGAATTAATAAATCCAAAATGGAGTCTCCCTAATCCCTCACACAGAGTATTTGTCAGAGTAAGAAATACATGTGTGAACAGACAACTATCCTGTGACCCACCTGGAAAAAGCAAAGCTGGGTGCTAGAACTGCAGCGGGTCGTGAGAATGTCCAAATACCAGTACAAAGTCGCTCTGGGCATGATCAGAAGGATAGAACTGCTTTACCCACAAACAGACTACAGATCTTGGGCCAGTGAGAAAGGCTCTTCCTGAGAGTTGGCCTGCTGTGCTGAAGAATTTAGCTTCCTTGAGAGTTTGATTTTACCTGGCAGGTGGTGACTCCAGGAAGTGTTGTAGCTTGAATAAGAAGCTCATTAGAGAGATGCTCACTTCGGTGTAGAGAAGACCTGTCGGTGATTGCAACGGCTGGTACATTAGCCCCAACGGAAACAGGTGATCAAAAATGTTTGCTGAAAATGTTGTCGATGTGAGCTGAACAAATGTTCCGAAACAGCGGGCCCCTATTCAGGCTATACGAGCCTCTGCGCCCTTGGAGATTCTGTTGATTGATCTGATGATCGGAACTTTTCACAACAGCTATGAATATTGTTTAGTGATGAATGGCCAGTTCATCAAGTTCACAGTGGTGAACCCGGGATCAAACAGCTGAAGCTGCGTCCAGTGCCATATGTCGTGACTTCATTCGCCTATATGGGTACCTAAAGTGAATTCACTCCAACCAAGAGGGCTGCTTCCAAAATCAAATAATGAACAAACTTTATCATATCTATGGGATAGATAAGTCCTGAAATATGCCGTATTATCCACAAGAGAACAGGGCCTGTGAACGCTACATCCAGATTCTGTTACTAACATTGCGGAGCGTCGAAGAGGAAAAGAAGGTGAAGTGGTCCCGATTTCATGTCTGAGTTGGTGTGGGTCTACAGCAACAGAGTCTACGTGACTGCCGGTTACACTTCCTATATGCTGCTGTTTGGGCAAAGTGGACGAGAGATTACTGAAGTGAAGCTAGATTCGGAGGACCCCTGTCTGGGCAGTAGTCCAAGTACCTGTACCCGAGAACATGACACAAACTCCAGACGGTAAGGAACTTGGACAAGGTGTAACACTTAGGTTGACCCCCGATGTAGGCTGGACAGCTCTAGCCAGGGAACCATGTGCTGTTGCGAGCCAAACGACTCAAAAGCAAGCTAGATCACTGTTGGGAAGCAGTACCCTACCGAGTAGTGAGATTCACTCATAACTCAGTCTATAAGGTCAGGCCTGAAGAAGATGAAGGAGCATTTCTACAGGTTCTACAATTTATTACAACGGGTACTGCATCAAAATATGCTGCTGCCCTCTTCCTTCAAAGCAGAGGAGAGTCCCGAGGCCAGATGCCCAATTGGGGTGGGTGAAGTTCCCCAAAGGGGAGTCTCAGAGGAGAAGGAAGGATGAGTTACAGTGCTGTTGAGCTCATCTGAGATGCTGATGCCTCTCTTGAATGGGAAAGGGAATGAACCAGGCGTCAACTCGCAATCTCCTGTGGCTGAGTCTCCAAGTACTCATGAAGTGCCTTTACAGGAAGAGCCTCGCAGCACAGAGTGGGCCAAAACTGGATTTCCCCCAAATCAGTATGCCCAAGATGAATTTGTCTGATCACAGATATAACAGTAATCAAGGACTGATGAGCTAAAAAAGGGAGGAATGTAAAAGAAAGCAGTGATACAATCACTGAAGAGCCCTTGCAGGATATGATCATAGTGAGGAAAGACTGCCATCTACTGACCAGGTGCAATGAGGTAGAACCAATTTGTACCACAAGAATTACAGGGGGAGCTTCTTTGTGTGTTAGATTTTGACTCACAGAACAGAGTCCCAGGATATAAAAGCCCTGCACGCCAAACCGCAGGCAGATTTGGCACAGAGAGAGCAGAGGAGACGCGGATCAGGGATGGTGCTGAGGTCAGTGTGACAGGCCTCAGCAGGAAGTATATGCCACTAGGGTGCTGATCACCGCCTGACAAGGTTCAGACTACAACAGGGGAGATCCAGAGTTCCGACTGTGCTGGTCAAGACCCAAAGACCAGCCTGTCAAGAGTCGAGCCCCAATCCAATCCGCTTCGGGCCCAGCAGACGTTTGCCAACAGTCAAGCAGTGAAGATCCACCAGGAGATGATGACTAATGAGGCGCACCTGCGATTGCCATGGGACAGCGCGATTGAGCATGTCCATCACTTCAAGTTTTAGCTGGGCTGGCTGGGGCCAGCACAACAGGTTTGGAGGGAGCCAGTTGGTGCATGGAGGCTCAATGCGCTCCAATAGACTTTGTCAAAAAGACTTGCAGCCTAGCAGGAAAACCCGGTGACCCCTGCTAGTGCCAGTGTTAAAGAGGGAACTTATGTAGTAACTCCCATGAATGGGCGTACCACCTTCATGAAGGGCACATTAGTACTATATAGTGAAAAACTTTTGTTGCTTTTTCACTCGGATCGTTATTTGGTTAATTGTTTGGTTTGCCATGTTATTATCACCAACCGTTTGGAATTACTGTAAATTACCATTGTATTTAAACAGAATTTTATCGTTCACTGACTTAGTGTTGAGCGATACCGTCCGATACTTGAAAGTATCGGTATTGGATAGTATCGGCCGATACCCGAAAAGTATCGGATATCGCCGATACCGATACCCGATACCAATACAAGTCAATGGGACACCAAGTATCGGAAGGTATCCTGATGGTTCCCAGGGTCTGAAGGAGAGGAAACTCTCCTTCAGGCCCTGGGATCCATATTACTGTGTAAAATAAAGAATGAAAATAAAAAATATTGATATACTCACCTCTCCGGAGGCCCCTGGACATCACCGCTGGTAACCGGCAGCCTTCTTTGCTTAAAATGAGCGCGTTTAGGGCCTTCCATGACGTCACGGCTTCTGATTGGTTGCGTGCCGCTCATGTGACCGCCACGCGACCAATCACAAGCCGTGACGTCATTCTCAGGTCCTAAATTCCGAATTCTAGGAATTTAGGACCTGAGAATGACGTCACGGCTTGTGATTGGTCGCGTGGCGGTCACATGAGCGGCACGCGACCAATCAGAAGCCGTGACGTCATGGAAGGTGCTGAACGTGCTCATATTAAGCAAAGCAGGCTGCCGGTTACCAGCGGTGATGTCCAGGGGCCTCCGGAGAGGTGAGTATATCAATATTTTTTATTTTAATTCTTTATTTTTTACATGGATATGGATCCCAGGGCCTGAAGGAGAGTTTCCTCTCCTTCAGACCCTTGGAACCATACACTGGGAACTTCCGATTCCGATTCCCGATACCACAAAAGTATCGGATCTCTGTATCGGAATTCCGATACCGCAAGTATCGGCCGATACCCGATATTTGCGGTATCGGAATGCTCAACACTACTGACTGTTCTTGCCTTGCGTTATATGTGTGTTGCAACCAGTCACCTGCATTATACTTGCTTCAGTCTTTTTAGAGTAATACGTGTTTTCATTTATTCATTTGTCTGCTCCTTGTCACTTTTTAGATGGTGCACCTTTATATGCTTCCCCTACAGGTATTTCTGCTGGTAATATTCTCATTTGCATGTTCAGACATACTGCTGTATTTTAAGCCAGTCAGCGAAAGACTCTTTACTTTTTATGATCTTTACAATGCACCTATCTTTTGTTTCTTTTTAGGAAGTAGGCAGCATATTCTCTAACAGTACGTACTTAATCCTTTATTTTGTATTTAGTAGTTTGTTTTACTCACTCTGAGATCTCTTTCTATTTCAATACACTTTCTGTAGGTAATTTGCACTCTCGTCTGCCCTCTGGTTCTTTAGGAGGAATATGAAGCGCTCGGTGGCCTTTCAGGCAGCATAGGTCCAGTTTGCCAGCATCTAGTCTGTGGTTAGGGCTTTCTCTGCTCATGCAGGAACCACTATGGACTGCGAGGTCAGGATTTTTAGTCTGTACAGGAATCGTCAGGGTCCGTTACAGTTTTTTAGTGTTTTACGTATTTTCCCGATTGAGTTGCTACACAATCATGACACTATATTTTTTCTTTTTTCCTACTGGTGAATTTTATCTGGGAGTTAACTCCAAGCGACGAGGCATCAGTGACTATTATTTTTAAGGAGGTGCCCCATATCCTCCTAGGTGAGCAATACTATTATTTGATACTAGATGGTGGCCCGATTCTAACGCATCGGGTATTCTAGAATATGTATGTATGTATGTCGCGCATAGCACAGCCACATAGTATATAACACAGCCACATAGTATATAGCACAGCCACATAGTATATAGCACAGCCACATAGTATTGTTAGGGTTTGGCGGAATGCACCAAATATATATTTATAGAGTAATCGATGCGTTCGCAACCCGGGGTCCACCGTCCAGGAGTACAACCCGCTGCTAGTAACTGACGGTACTATATGGCGGTATAAGTGAACTCTGTTACTTCAGAGTCACTTAAGACAAGAGAACGCTGTGCCCTGTTAAACTCACAGAGGAACACAGCTACCAAATAGAGCGAATCGAGATGAATGCTGGGGACCCAGGTCACTGACAATTTTGTCCGGCATACCATGTAGGCGAAAGATGTTTGATAAACAACGCTGCCAGCGCCCGTGCAGAAGGTAGCCGTGGAAGAGGCACCAAGTGCACCATTTTGGAAAAATGGTAGGTGATCACCCAAATAATGGTGCAGCTACGAGACTTGGGTAAGCCCACCACAAAATCCATCCCAACCATGTCCCACGGCCTGTCCGCCACCGGCAGGGGGTAAAGGAACCCAGCTGGCCATTGACGAGGAGACTTGTTCTTGGCGCAGGAGACACACGCCCGAACATAGTCTGCGACGTCACGGGCCATATGCGGCCACCAGTATGTCCTCACCAGTAGCTCAGATGTCCTTTTGGACCCAAAATCTCCACCCACCCTGGATGAGTGAGCCCAAGAGAGAACCTCCGGACGCAGACTGGATGGTACAAAAGTCTTGCCTGGAGGCACAGACTCTAGCGAAACCGGGGCCACAGTTCTCAGACTCTCGGTAGTAGCAACCTGAACGCATTTCCTCTGACATCTACCCCCACAAGATTCACCCCATCCCAAAATTCTGCCTGTGGACCACTCTATATGAGGAGAGTGGTACAGTAGCCAAAGTATCCCTAACAGGACCTCATCAAATCCCTCAGGAATGACAAGCAGAGATATAATCTCCTGATGAGATGGCGATATGGACAGAGTGAAAGGGATGGTCTGGTGTGTTATCTGAGAGGGCAGTGTCGACCCATTCACCACTCGCACGGTAACTGGTTGAGCTAGCATTACCAGGGGAATTGGTGACGTTGGGTGAAGGCTGAGAACATAAAATTGCCCTCCACCCCAGAATCCATGCAGAGCTCTACCGAGTGTGAGAATGAGCCTATAGTAATTGTCCCCTTAAAGGACAATTTGGAGGCAAATGACGCCGTGTCTAGTGTACCTCCACCTACTACCACTAGATGCTGACGTTTCCTCGACCGCTGGGGACATCTGGTGGCAAGATGTCCTGACTGCTGGCAAACATGACAGACCTTGAGTGTACGAGCGGTCTGGGACTTAGATCTCGCTCGTGACACCTCCATGGCCTCATGTGACTCAGGGACCAGGACCGGAGATTCCAGAGGTTTGGCGAAGGTGGGAGCCAGCCGAAACCTCTGCCTACACTGGGCTCGCTATACCCTCTGCTCATAAAAACGGAGGTCAATACGAGTGGACATAGCTATTAACTCCTCCAGTGTGGCGGGAATCTCCCTAGTGGGCAGAGCGTCCTTCACGTGGTCAGCCAGTCCCCTCCAAAATATTGGGATAAGGGCTTTATCCGACCACTCCAACTCAGATGTTAGGGTACAGAAGTGGACGGCAAAATGGCTGACCAAGGACGAGCCATGAGTCAATGCCTACAGTTGGAGCGCCGTATCATGGGTGACTTGAGGTCCTAAAAAGACCTGTTTCAGAGTGCTCAGGAACAGCGAAGCTCGAGATGTATAGAGCACTGGCTCACAAACCTCCTACAAGATTTACTATGTCCAGAAAATTTCTCTGGCAGCGGGGGGCGAGAAAGATTCGGAACAGGGGTGGCAGTGGACAAGGTTGCTGCAGCCACGCTAGCAGCCTGAACAGCAACTGCGGTAACATCCACTGCTGAGGTTGAGCACTCAAGAGCCGCCAACCTACCCTCCAGCTGCTGGATGTACCACAAAGATTGCTGCTTATCCACCATTTACTAGCCAAACCCTGGCGTTAGTATTATGTTAGGGTTTGGCGGAACGCACCAAATATATATTTATAGAGTAATCGGTGCATTCGCAACCCAAGGTCCACCGTGCAGGAGTAAAATCCTCTGCTAGTAACTGACGGTACTATATGGTGGTATAAGTGAACTCTGTTGCTTCACAGAGTCACTTAAGACAAGAGAACGCTGTGCTCTGGTAAACTCACAGAGGATCACAGCTACCAAATAGAGCTAACAGTGGTCATGCAGTCAGAATAGCACAGGCAAAACTCCTCACCGGAGATGCCGGTATTCTAGGGGCTTATTTCAGCCAGGCCTTGATTCCACTCACACAAAACTCCTCACTGGAGGTGCCGGTATTCTAGGGGCTTATTTCAGCCGAACCCTGAAACCACATACATATGACAACACTGGCGCAGAACGCATAACTTAGTTGATACTAGCGCATGGCCGTGTGGCCATGCAAACCTTTTATAGCTGCAGCAACTTCAGGACCTTCCTAGAGGACCAATGGGAGTTGCTACAGTACCTGAGCAACTTCAGGACCTTCCTAGAGGACCAATTGGAGCTGCTGCAGTACCTTAGCATGTGACCCCCGACCTCCAATGAGAGGTCTTACCCTGGGCATGCTCAGAAGGGGAAAAGCCGGACTTGGTCCCAGAGACATCTGCTCGCCGCTGACCAGTACTGGTTACAATGGCTGAGCCTGGAAAGGCAGCAGTAATCATCCGCACCGTATCAGGTTGAGCCAGACGCTGGGACCGACGTCTCCACTGAACTGGCTCCACTGTGGCTGGAGCAGAATGGGAGACCGCAGCAGAGATGGCTCAAGATTACCCCCTGTGCAGAGGCGGGAACTCGACCCCTAACAAGTATATAGCACAGCCACATAGTATATAGCACAGCCACATAGTATATAGCACAGCCACATAGTATATAGCACAGCCCACATAACACAGACAGCCACGTAGTATATAGCACAGCCAGGTAGTATATACCAGCCATGTAGTATATAACACAGCCCACGTTATAGCACAGCCCACGCAGTATATAAGACAGGCCATGTAGTATATGACACAGCCCACGCAGTATATAGGACGAAGCATGAGCCACAAGGGCCCGAAAAAACGACCTCAAAGTCCATATAAAGTATTACATATCAAAAAATCTTTATTAATCATTAAAACTATATTTTAGGACAATACAGAAGAGGTAAGATGGAATACCACATGGTGTACACAAACACCTCACCGACGTGTGATCCACCACAGGCGCACGGAGCCAAGGAAAGAAAACACCTGCATGTATATAAAAACAGTCTACCGTAACGATGCTGAAGCTTACCACAACCAAATACCAAAATAGCATATAATCTGTATAAGTAGCAATGCCGATCTTTTAACAGAGGCAAAGGTGCATAATGCCTAAATATAATTAACCGTAGCCCTGCATGTAATTATTATTATTATTATTATTATTATTTATTTATATAGCACCATTAATTCCATGGTGTTGTACATGAGAAAGGGGTTACATACAGGGTTATAAATATCGTTTACAGTAAACACGTTTACAGTGACAGACTGGTACAGAGGGGAGAGAGGACCCTGTCCTTGCGGACTTACATTCTATGGGATAGTGGGGAAGAGACAGAAGGTCGGAGGTGCAGCAGCTCTGGCGGTGGTGAGGTGGCTGCTCTGGCGATGGCGAGGCGGCAGAATGGTTATTGCAGGCTGTAGGCTTTCTTGAAGAGATGGGTTTTCAGGTTCCGTCTGAAGGATCCGAGGGTGGTGGATATTCGGACGTGTTGAGGCATGGAATTCCAGAGGATGGGGGATATTCGGGAGAAATCTTGGAGGCGGTTGTGTGAGGACCGAATAAGTGTGGTAGAGAGTAGGAGGTCTTGGGAGGATCGGAGATTACGTGAGGGAAGGTATTGGGAGATTAGTTCAGAGATATAGGGAGGGGACAGGTTGTGGATGGCTTTGTAGATTAGTGTTAGTAGTTTGAACTGGATTCGTTGGGGAATTGGGAGCCAGTGGAGGGATTTGCAAAGGGGAGAAGCAGGGGAGTAGCGAGGAGAGAGGTGGATTAACCGGGCAGCAGAGTTGAGGACAGACTGCAGTGGTGCAAGAGAGTTAGCGGGGAGGCCACAGAGGAGGGTGTTGCAGTAGTCGAGGCGGGAGATGATAAGGGCATGCACAAGAGTCTTAGTAGATTGTGGGGTGAGGAAGGGACAGATTCTGGCAATATTTTTGAGTTGGAGGCGACAAGAGGTGGCAAGAGTTTGAACGTGCGGTTTGAAGGACAAGGCAGAGTCGAGAGTTACCCCGAGGCAGCGGATTTCAGGTGCGGGAGAGAATGTGATGCCGTTTACCATAATAGATAGATCAGGTAGGGGAGATACGTGAGATGGGGGAAAGATGATGAGTTCGGTTTTGTCTACATTGAGTTTTAGGACGCGAGAGGTGAAGAAGGAGGATATGGCTGACAGAAACTCTGGGATTCTGGACAGAAGAGAGGTGACATCTGAGCCAGAGAGGTAGATCTGAGTGTCGTCCGCATACAGATGGTACTGGAAGCCATGGGACTTTATGAGTTGCCCTAGGCCAAGAGTATAGATGGAAAAAAGTAGGGGCCCTAGGGACTCCAACAGAGAGAGGGCGGGATGAGGAGGTAGTGTGGGAGTGGGAAACGCTAAATGTGCGGTCGGAAAGGTAAGAGGCAATCCAGGACAGGGCAAGGTCTTTGATGCCAAGGGAAGAAAGAATCTGTAGCAGTAGGCAGTGATCGACTGTGTCAAAAGCAGAGGACAGGTCAAGAAGGAGGAGGATGGAGAATTGTCTGTTAGCTTTGGCTGTGAGTAAGTCATTAGTAATTTTTGTCAGGGCAGTTTCGGTGGAGTGGTTGGGGCGGAAGCCAGATTGGAGGTTGTCAAGGAGAAAGTTAGATGAGAGGTGGGAGGAAAGTTGAGCATGGACATGCTGCTCAAGGAGTTTTGAAGCAAACGGGAGCAGTGATATGGGGCGGTAGCTGGGCATAGCAGTTGGGTCAAGGTTAGTTTTTTTGAGGATGGGTGTGATGGTGGCATGTTTGAAGGCAGAGGGGAAGGTATCAGAAGATAGCGATAGGTTGAAGAGATGGGTTAGGGCTGGAATGAGCATGTGAGTGAGGTTGGGGAGAAAGTGGGAGGGGATGGGGTCAAGTGCACAGGTGGTGAGGTGTGATTTGGAGAAGAGGCGAGTAAGCTCTCCTTCGGTGATGTTGGAGAGGGAGGTTATTAGGGAGGGGCAGAGGTCTGGTATATGGAGTGGTTGGGGACGTGGAACAGTTAGGGTTTGCCTTGTTTGGTCGATCTTGTTTTTGAAGTAGGTGCCAAAGTCCTCGGAGGAGATGAGGGGAGTTGCGGGTGGCAGTGGTGGGCGGAGGAGGGAGTTAAATGTGCTGAACAGTTGTTTTGGGTTGTAGGATAGTGAAGATACAAGGTTAGTGAAATAGGTCTGTTTAGCGGAGGTGAGGGCTAATTTGAAGTCAAATGTAGCTTGTTTGAAAGCAGTGAAGTCGTCTGGCAGGCGTGTTTTCTTCCAACGTCGCTCTGCAACCCTGGATGCTTGTCTAAGTTTTTTTGTGAGATTGTTAAGCCAAGGTTGCCTATTGGTTCGTCGCACTTTGCCATGCATTGTAATATGGCAATAAAGCTACATAACCTGTACACCTATGGACATTTGGAATGGACCTTACCTCTTAGTAGAGAGCAATGTGTTAACTTCCCACGGGTCCGTGCGCCCACCCCGACGCGCGTTTCGGTCGCACACCTTCCCCAGGGGGCTTAGTAGAAAGATGCAGAGAATGTGGTTTTATACTGTTCCGTCCCGGAAGTACTATTAAATTAACCGGAAGTATACTCCCGTAACCATGGAAACACATACATAATCCCCTCCGTAACATGATGGCATACCGCATAAGATAATATATAGAGCAGCGGGCAGATAATACCTCCTATGGGTGCCCGCATTGCGCCACGCCAGCTGCTAAATAGTCACAGGGCCCTGTGAAATCAGGCAGTGGACGCGCAGCCAGGACAGGCACCCAGTAGAGCGGAGAAAAGAGCCTGCATGCGCAGACCTAATCTAAAGCCAAAACCGCCATGCTAGAGCTGGTAACGTACAGCAAAGATCCCAGGAAACTAATTATACATAAATATACATATAAGGGACAACAAAACAGGTAACCACAAACAAAAACAAGATATTATTCACAGATATATGGGTACTGAGCATTATTAAAAAACAGATCAATGCAAAAGTCTATACAGCGCTGGTACGAATAGTTTAAACAGCCCCACTCAGATTCCATATGAGAGCTAACACCGAAAAAATCAAGAATGGCTGGCATGGAGCATTAATAGATCAAGAATAGATATATAGACAGAGTCTATCTAACACTGGTACAAATAGTTGAACCACTCAGATTCCATAAAAAAATCAAAAGCCAAAAGTCAAAAGGGCTGGCAAAAATGTATCAAACTGGTCACTTAGAAATCTCCACATACAAATTAAGGCAGTATATGACAATATTTCTCAAAAAATCAGTACGTAAGGAAATGTCACTCCATAGTATGATGATATGAGGCACTTTCAAATGGTGCGTCCTCCCCGACAAGGAAAGTTCGATGATAATGGCTATCTGGTGTCAATCTGATATTTCTTCCGTCAGCCAATGTCCAGTATCGTATCCGCCAGCCAGCTTGGTAGTACAGACAGATCTCAAAGAGCAGCTCCCTCCATATATCCACAAAAATCAAACAATACTATATAGAACACAGACATCTATGTCAAAACCTAAAACACAAAAAGAAATAATTAATAAAAAAAGCAATAAAAAGATTAAAAACACACAACACACCCGGTGGAGCGTGAGAATATAAGATACAAGATGTGCAACGGGTGGTGATCACAAGAAGGGTGAGAAGCTTAAATTCTCGTTCAATCCACGTGGATGAACCATGCCCAAAGTCCAGATCCAACGAGACTCTAACTGAGCCAAACGTTGGGAGATATTCCCTCCGCGTATACCTAAGTCAATAGTATCAATACCTCTAACGCGCAATAATTTGCTATTACACTCATGATAGAGCTTAAAGTGTCTGGGTATTGTTTTTAGGAGGGCTGCATCCCCTTGACCGCCGGCCGCCTGGATGCCCCGTACGTGCTCCCTGACCCTAACCTTAAGTTGGTGTTTAGTTAAGCCAACGTAGATCAGGGAGCACGGACAAATGGCATAATAAATCACACTCGTAGTAGTACACGTTATTGACTTCTTAATCCTATAGTTCTTACGGCCAGAAGAATCCGAGAATGAGTCACAACGGTCGATATTAGCACAGGCGACACAGCGAACACAGCCCCCCTAACAGGAATATCGCTAAGAAATGTCCTATTGGATCCTCCATTGTAATGACTGCGCACCAAACAGTCACGTAAGTTCTTAGATCGCCTAAAAGTAATGGCGGGACTTGAGGGTAAGATTTTGGCAATAGTTGAATCTGTCATAAGAATTGGCCATGCCTTCTCAAGTGTAGTCCATATCGTTTCAGAGCATGTATTGAAGTTGGTGACAAATCTCACCACTCCAGAATATTTAGTTGCAGTCGTGCTTTGGTATAGCAGTGAATTCCTATCAGACCATTTCACTCTGTGATAGGCCGTTTTTATGGCTCGGCGGCTATAGCCCCTCTCAATAAATCGTAGCTTGATTTTGTCGGCCTCCACCTCAAATGAAGCTTGCATAGAACAAATGCGCCGAAGTCGTAGGAACTGCCCCATGGGCACAAACCGAATTATATGGGACAGGTGTAAGGAGGAGGCATGTAGTAACATATTAGTGGACGTAGGTTTACGGTAGATATTAGTACAGATGTTATCACCCGTATCTCTCCGAAGAACAACGTCCAAGAATTCTATTTCATCCGGGTGGTGTTTAACAGTAAGCCGTATATTCAAATCATTGCTGTTAACCACCTCAAAAAATTGATCAAGAGCCAAAGCGGTACCCTGCCAGATAAGGAAGACGTCGTCGATGTACCGCGTCCAAGTAAGGACGCGGTCCACCAACGACGGCCGCCCATCCGACAGGAAGAGGTCCCTCTCCCACAGCCCCAGGAACAGGTTTGCATAGGAGGGGGCAAAAGCCGCCCCCATAGCAGTGCCCTGGAGCTGCAGGTAGAAGGACCCCTTAAACGTAAAAAAATTATGAGTCAGAGTAAACTCTAACATCTCAAGCACCAGAGCCCTGAAGTCGGAGGAGTAGTCAGACGAATCCAAGAAAAATTTAACAGCCCGTAATCCGTCACAATGCCGGATACTAGTATATAAAGACTCAACATCAGCTGCAACCAGGAGGGTATCAGGGTCCAACGAGAGCCCATCAACCATCCGGAGCAGCTGAGTCGTGTCCTTTAGGAAGGAAGGCAGTCCCATCACCAGCAGTTGTAAAATGGAATCAATCCATTTATTAATGTTCTCCAGGAAGTTTCCCCGACCTGACACAATTGGGCGTCCTGGGGGGACCTTGATGTTCTTATGTATTTTAGGGAGGAGGTAAAATGTTGGAATAGTAGGTTCATTGACCACCAAAGCGGTTGCCAAATCCTTCGTAATGACCCCACCATCAACAGCGGCAGATAGAATAGTAGATAGGTGTGTACTATAGGCGGACAAGGGGTTAAACGTGAGTTTCTTATAACACACCGAGTTCTTCAACTGGTGGAAAGCCTCATGTTCATACATTGCTATGGGCCAGATAACAACATTGCCCCCCTTGTCCGCCGGTTTAAGTACCTGTTGTGAAATTGGATTCTGGGCTCCCCCGGTGGCCACTTGTGGAATTGAACTTGTGTGCATCATCCCCTCTGTTCACCTGCTCCTATCAGGATGTGGGAGTCGCTATATAACCTTGCTCCTCTGTCAGTTTCTTGCCGGTCAACAATGTAATCAGAAGCCTTCTGTGCTTGTTCCTGCTACTAGACAACTCCCAGCTAAGTTGGACTTTTGTCCTTGTGTGTTTTTGCATTTTGTTCCTGTTCACAGCTGCTGTTTCGTTACTGTGTCTGGAAAGCTCTTGTGATCGGAAATTGCCACTCTGGTGTTATGAGTTAATGCTAGAGTCTTAAAGGAATTTCTGGATGGTGTTTTGATAGGGTTTTCTGCTGACCATGAAAGTGTCCTTTCTGTCTTCCTGCTATCTAGAAAGCGGACCTCGATTTTGCTAAACCTATTTTCATACTACGTTTGTCATTTCATCTAAAATCACTGCCAATATATGTGGGGGCCTCTGTCTGCCTTTTGGGAAAATTTCTCTAGAGGTGAGCCAGGACTGTCTTTTCCTCTGCTAGGATTAGGTAGTTCTCCGGCTGGCGCTGGGCATCTAGGGTTAAAAAACGTAGGCATGCTACCCGGCCACTTCTAGTTGTGCGGCAGGTTTAGTTCATGGTCAGTATAGTTTCCATCTTCCAAGAGCTAGTTCTCATATATGCTGGGCTATGTTCTCTCGCCATTGAGAACCATGACAGTTTGACCGGCCCAAAAAAGGGTTAAATTACTGGCTGAGAAAGGAGAGAAAAAAGAAGTCTGCTACAATTTTTTTTTTTTTTTTCCTCTAGTTCTGAGTGTGCTCTTAATTGAATCACTTGCTAGTCTGCCTATACTGCAGCCTTCCTCTCTTTCTCTCCTTCTAATCCTTGAATGGCTCTGTGTTCACCTGTTTCAAATGGATCTTCAGAGTGTAGCTACAGGTTTGAATAATCTCGCCACAAAGGTACAAAATTTGCAAGATTTTGTTGTTCATGCACCTATGTCTGAGCCTAGAATTCCTTTGCCTGAATTCTTCTCGGGAAATAGATCTCACTTTCAAAATTTTAAAAATAATTGCAAATTGTTTTTGTCCCTGAAGTCTCGCTCTGCCGGAGACCCTGCACAGCAGGTCAGGATTGTAATTTCCTTGCTCCGGGGCGACCCTCAAGACTGGGCTTTTGCATTGGCACCAGGGGATCCTGCGTTGCTCAATGTGGATGCGTTTTTTCTGGCCTTGGGGTTGCTTTATGAGGAACCTCATTTAGAGCTTCAGGCGGAAAAGGCCTTGATGTCCTTGTCTCAGGGGCAAGATGAAGCTGAAATATACTGCCAAAAATTCCGCAAATGGTCTGTGCTTACTCAGTGGAATGAGTGCGCCCTGGCGGCGATTTTCAGAGAAGGTCTCTCTGATGCCATTAAGGATGTTATGGTGGGGTTCCCTGTGCCTGCGAGTCTGAATGAGTCCATGACGATGGCTATTCAGATCGATAGGCGTCTGCGGGAGCGCAAACCTGTGCACCATTTGGCGGTGTCTACTGAGAAAACGCCAGAAAATATGCAATGTGATAGAATTCTGTCCAGAAGCGAGCGGCAGAATTTTAGACGAAAAAATGGGTTGTGCTTCTATTGTGGTGATTCAACTCATGTTATATCAGCATGCTTTAAGCGTACTAAGAAGCCTGACAAGTCTGTTTCAATTAGCACTTTACAGTCTAAGTTTATTCTATCTGTGACCCTGATTTGTTCTTTGTCATCTATTACCGCGGACGCCTATGTCGACTCTGGCGCTGCTTTGAGTCTTATGGATTGGTCCTTTGCCAAACGCTGTGGGTATGATTTGGAGCCACTGGAGGCTCCGATACCTCTGAAAGGGATTGACTCCACCCCATTGGCTAGTAATAAACCACAATACTGGACACAAGTGACTATGCGTGTTAATCCGGATCACCAGGAGGTTATTCGCTTTCTGGTGCTGTATAATCTACATGATGTTTTGGTGCTGGGATTGCCATGGCTGCAATCTCATAACCCAGTCCTCGACTGGAGAGCTATGTCTGTGTTAAGCTGGGGATGTAAAGGAACTCATGGGGATGTACCTTTGGTTTCCATTTCATCATCTATTCCCTCTGAGATTCCTGAATTCTTGTCTGACTTTCGTGACGTTTTTGAAGAACCCAAGGTTGGTTCACTACCTCCGCACCGGGAGTGCGATTGTGCCATAGACTTGATTCCGGGTAGTAAATACCCTAAGGGTCGTTTATTTAATCTGTCTGTGCCTGAACACGCTGCTATGCGAGAATATATAAAGGAGTCCTTGGAAAAGGGACATATTCGTCCTTCGTCATCTCCCTTAGGAGCCGTTTTTTTCTTTGTGTCTAAGAAAGACGGCTCTTTGAGGCCGTGTATTGATTATCGACTTTTGAATAAAATCACGGTTAAATATCAATATCCGTTACCACTGCTTACTGATTTGTTTGCTCGTATAAAGGGGGCCAAGTGGTTCTCTAAGATTGATCTCCGTGGGGCGTATAATTTGGTGCGAATCAAGCAGGGGGATGAGTGGAAAACCGCATTTAATACGCCCGAGGGCCATTTTGAGTATTTGGTGATGCCTTTTGGTCTTTCAAATGCCCCTTCAGTCTTCCAGTCCTTTATGCATGACATTTTCCGCGATTATTTGGATACATTTATGATTGTGTATCTGGATGATATTCTGATTTTTTCGGATGACTGGGACTCTCATGTCCAGCAGGTCAGGAGGGTTTTTCAGGTTTTGCGGTCTAATTCCTTGTGTGTGAAGGGTTCTAAGTGTGTTTTTGGGGTTCAAAAGATTTCTTTCTTGGGATACATTTTTTTCCCCCTCTTCCATCGAGATGGATCTTGTCAAGGTTCAGGCTATTGGTGATTGGACGCAACCCTCTTCTCTTAAGAGTCTTCAGAAATTTTTGGGCTTTGCTAACTTTTATCGTCGATTTATTGCTGGTTTTTCTGATGTTGTAAAACCATTGACTGATTTGACTAAGAAGGGTGCTGATGTTGCTGATTGGTCCCCTGATGCTGTGGAGGCCTTTCGGGAGCTCAAGCGCCGCTTTTCTTCCGCCCCAGTGTTGCGTCAGCCTGATGTTGCTCTTCCTTTTCAGGTTGAGGTCGACGCTTCTGAAATCGGAGCTGGGGCGGTGTTGTCGCAGAGAAGTTCCGACTGCTCCGTGATGAGACCTTGTGCTTTTTTTTCCCGTAAATTTTCGCCCGCCGAGCGGAATTATGATATTGGGAATCGGGAGCTTTTGGCCATGAAGTGGGCTTTTGAGGAGTGGCGTCACTGGCTTGAGGGGGCCAGACATCAGGTGGTGGTATTGACTGACCACAAAAATTTAATTTACCTTGAGTCTGCCAGGCGCCTGAATCCTAGACAGGCGCGCTGGTCGTTGTTTTTCTCTCGGTTTAATTTTGTGGTGTCGTACCTACCGGGTTCTAAGAATGTTAAGGCGGATGCCCTTTCTAGGAGTTTTGAGCCTGACTCCCCTGGTAATTCTGAGCCCACAGGTATCCTTAAAGATGGAGTGATATTGTCTGCCGTTTCTCCAGACCTGCGGCGGGCCTTGCAGGAGTTTCAGGCGGATAGACCTGATCGTTGCCCACCTGGTAGACTGTTTGTTCCTGATGATTGGACCAGTAGAGTCATCTCTGAGGTTCATTCTTCTGCGTTGGCAGGTCATCCTGGAATCTTTGGTACCAGGGATTTGGTGGCAAGGTCCTTCTGGTGGCCTTCCCTGTCACGAGATGTGCGAGGCTTTGTGCAGTCTTGTGACGTTTGTGCTCGGGCCAAGCCTTGTTGTTCTCGGGCTAGTGGATTGTTGTTGCCCTTGCCTATCCCGAAGAGGCCTTGGACGCACATCTCGATGGATTTTATTTCGGATCTGCCTGTTTCTCAGAAGATGTCTGTCATCTGGGTGGTGTGTGACCGTTTCTCTAAGATGGTCCATCTGGTTCCCTTGCCTAAGTTGCCTTCTTCTTCCGAGTTGGTTCCTCTGTTTTTTCAAAATGTTGTTCGTTTGCATGGTATTCCTGAGAATATCGTTTCTGACAGAGGGACCCAATTCGTGTCTAGATTTTGGCGGGCATTCTGCGCTAGGATGGGCATAGATTTGTCTTTTTCGTCTGCTTTCCATCCTCAGACTAATGGCCAGACCGAGCGGACTAATCAGACCTTGGAGACATATTTGAGGTGTTTTGTGTCTGCAGATCAGGATGATTGGGTTGCTTTTTTGCCTTTGGCGGAGTTCGCCCTCAATAATCGGGCCAGCTCTGCCACCTTGGTGTCCCCGTTTTTCTGTAATTTGGGGTTTCATCCTCGATTTTCCTCCGGTCAAGTGGAATCTTCGGATTGTCCTGGAGTGGATGCTGTGGTGGAGAGGTTGCATCAGATTTGGGGGCAGGTGGTGGACAATTTGAAGTTGTCCCAGGAGAAGACTCAGCTTTTTGCCAACCGCCGTCGTCGTGTTGGTCCTCGGCTTTGTGTTGGGGACTTGGTGTGGTTGTCTTCTCGTTTTGTCCCTATGAGGGTTTCTTCTCCTAAGTTTAAGCCTCGGTTCATCGGCCCGTACAAGATATTGGAGATTCTTAACCCTGTGTCCTTCCGTTTGGACCTCCCTGCATCCTTTTCGATTCATAATGTTTTTCATCGGTCATTGTTGCGCAGGTATGAGGTACCGGTTGTGCCTTCCGTTGAGCCTCCTGCTCCGGTGTTGGTTGAGGGTGAGTTGGAGTACGTTGTGGAAAAGATCTTAGACTCTCGTGTTTCCAGACGGAGACTCCAGTATCTGGTCAAATGGAAGGGATACGGTCAGGAGGATAATTCTTGGGTCACTGCCTCTGATGTTCATGCCTCCGATCTTGTCCGTGCCTTTCATAGGGCTCATCCTGATCGCCCTGGTGGTTCTGGTGAGGGTTCGGTGCCCCCTCCTTGAGGGGGGGTACTGTTGTGAAATTGGATTCTGGGCTCCCCCGGTGGCCACTTGTGGAATTGAACTTGTGTGCATCATCCCCTCTGTTCACCTGCTCCTATCAGGATGTGGGAGTCGCTATATAACCTTGCTCCTCTGTCAGTTTCTTGCCGGTCAACAATGTAATCAGAAGCCTTCTGTGCTTGTTCCTGCTACTAGACAACTCCCAGCTAAGTTGGACTTTTGTCCTTGTGTGTTTTTGCATTTTGTTCCTGTTCACAGCTGCTGTTTCGTTACTGTGTCTGGAAAGCTCTTGTGATCGGAAATTGCCACTCTGGTGTTATGAGTTAATGCTAGAGTCTTAAAGGAATTTCTGGATGGTGTTTTGATAGGGTTTTCTGCTGACCATGAAAGTGTCCTTTCTGTCTTCCTGCTATCTAGAAAGCGGACCTCGATTTTGCTAAACCTATTTTCATACTACGTTTGTCATTTCATCTAAAATCACCGCCAATATATGTGGGGGCCTCTGTCTGCCTTTTGGGAAAATTTCTCTAGAGGTGAGCCAGGACTGTCTTTTCCTCTGCTAGGATTAGGTAGTTCTCCGGCTGGCGCTGGGCATCTAGGGTTAAAAAACGTAGGCATGCTACCCGGCCACTTCTAGTTGTGCAGCAGGTTTAGTTCATGGTCAGTATAGTTTCCATCTTCCAAGAGCTAGTTCTCATATATGCTGGGCTATGTTCTCTCGCCATTGAGAACCATGACAAGTACCAC
The DNA here is from genome assembly GCF_051348905.1 of Ranitomeya variabilis. Classification (NCBI taxonomy): domain Eukaryota; kingdom Metazoa; phylum Chordata; class Amphibia; order Anura; family Dendrobatidae; genus Ranitomeya; species Ranitomeya variabilis. The sequence goes on from NC_135233.1 coordinate 653,237,806, forward strand.
ATCAGAGAGCCGCTGCAAATGGTGGAGACGTTGCCGCTCCTCCCTAGTTAAATTGTCCCCCGAATGTGCTGTGGAATTTTCAGAAAATCATTCGTAACCACCTGCACAAATAAATCAATTGCGCTACAATTGGAAAGAGGGGGAAACCTCCTGGAGCGTGGTCTAATCGATGGGGGTATCGTACCTCCCTCTGTAGACTTGTGTTCGTCCGACAACTCCTCCAATACCCTCAGGGCTGCTTGCTCTTCTTCTGTTGGAAAAAGAATATGCAAATTGTCATCAAAGAAATACCTTTTAAAAAGTAAAGACCGAGCAAAAAGATGAAGGTCCTTGTCAAGTGAAAATGTGTCAAGGCCTGCTGATGGTGAGAAAGAAAAGCCTCTATTAAGTAAAGACAAATCAGCAGGTGTTAGCTGGTGTTCACTAAGGTTAATTACCTTATTACTAGTGTTGAGCATTCCGATATCGCAAGTATCGGGTATCGGCCGATACTTGCGGTATCGGAATTCCGATACTGAGTTCCGATACTTTTGTGATATCGGAAATCGGAAGTGTGCGGTGCGTATGGTTCCCAGGGTCTGGAGGAGAGGAGACTCTCCTTCAGGCCCTGGGATCCATATTCATGTATAAAATAAATCATAAAAATAAAAAATATTGATATACTCACCCGTCCGGCGGCCCCTGCTCTTAGCGGTGCCTCCGTTCCTAAGAATGCAGGGGTGAAAGACCTTCGATGATGTCGCGGCTTGTGATTGGTCGCGTGAGCGGTCACATGAGCGCTCACGTGACCAATCACAAGCCGCGACATCATCAAAGGTCCTTCAGGCGCTCATTCTTAGGAACGGAGGCTGCCGGTTACAGCGGTTACTACCAGGGCGCGTCAGAGGGTGAGTATATCCCTATTTTTTATTTTTATTCTTTATTTTACACATGAATATGGATCCCAGGGCCTGAAGGAGAGTTTCCTCTCCTTCAGACCCTGGGAACCATCCAGGATACCTTCCGATACTTGTGTCCCATTGACTTGTATTGGTATCGGGTATCGGTATCGGCGATATCTGATATTTTTCGGATATCGGCCGATACTATCCAATACCGATACTTTCAAGTATCGGAAGGTATCGCTCAACACTACTTATTACTACTCTGTCCCTCATCTGGTGAACAAATATCCTGATGTCTGTATGGATGGTAGTTGCGTTTACGAGTTCTCCTATACGCTATTCCCGATCGAGTCACCATGGAAGATTCGGACGCGTCTGAAATTTCACCAGTTGATGACATTGATGAAAAGGAGCTAACCCGATTTCTGGGGTATGTTTGTGGTAAAGTTTTGGCCCACCGATAAACTGTCTTCAGCTGATAATCTTTAGAATCTCTATTAAATTTTTGGGTTTGATTATCTTGTATCTTTTTCAAAATCTGGTCTAGTGCTTTTTCCAAGTTTAATTCAAAGGATTGGATTTTCTCCTCCGTGCTGTTTGTCCGGAGATCCACCTGTGCTGCATCGATCTGTCTGTCAAGATCCTCAATTGACTTTGTGTTCAATTTTATAAGTAACTGCATCAATATTTTGGAACAGCCACTACATGCCTCCTCCCATTCACTAAAAAATGCCCTATCGTCAACCAGATATGCAGGGACTACTCTTACCCTCAAACCTCGAGGGATCATAGAACGTGACACATATTTTTCCAGGAATGCCCGATTCCACCAGGGTTTAGTACGCTTGACTAGTAGAGTCTGTACTAGGGCACACTTCTCCTCCCACAAGTGATCACCATCCCGCTGGACACCAGAGGTACCCTCCCCAATCACCTGTTCCATTTGTCCGAGCCAGACCCGTTCTCTGGCCCTATAGTCCATTTTGTCATGCAGGACACCTGTGCAAAACACAGTAAAAATATAGCAATTAACCAGAAGCACAACAAACCACAGCATGATAAAACCAAATGTATATTAAGATGTCACTAGAACCACATAAGTAGATCATAAGCTGAACCCAAAAAAAGGGGGACAATATGAAGAGACTGGTCGCTAATAAACATAGGACGAAGCATGAGCCACAAGGGCCCGAAATAACGACCTCAAAGTCCATATAAAGTACTACATCAAAAAATCTTTATTAATCATTAAAACTATATTTTAGGACAATACCGAACAGGTAAGATGGAATACCACATGGTGTACACAAACACCTCACCGACGTGTGATCCACCACAGGCGCATGGAGCCAAGGAAAGAAAACACCTGCATGTATCAGGGCCGGACTGGGACTAAAATTCAGCTCTGGCATTTGAAGTTACACAGGCCCACTTGTCACATGGTGACTGTATAATATCTTTGTACACTTGTAGGCAGGGCCGGTTTTAGGCAAAGTGGGGCCCTAGGCAAAGTTTAAAATGGGTCCCCAAATGCTAACATATTGCACATCACACAGAAGCCTTTCTGTTGTATTTACGTGCGCTGAGTTCAGGCCGCTAAACGAGTTTGATCGACAATACTGAAGTTGTTCAACGCTTGTTTCCCGGCCTCTTTCCACCAGCTGAGGAATAATGATGAGACAGAACGATCACTAATAGATCACCATACAGTATCATGTTTTCAGCAGCACATCTACAGTTTACACTGGCAATGTGCTGCTGACAACAAGGCTTTTTGTTCCAGCAAAAACAATCCGAATATGCAGCATTTTACTTGTTTAGTAAAATACACCTCCATATAGTATAATACACTCCCTATAGTGCTCCATATATTAAAATACACTGCTCAGTCCTCCACATAGTATAATACACTCCTCATAGTCCTCCATATAGCATAATACAATCCTCATAGTCCTCCATATAGCATAATACAATCCTCATAGTGCTCCATATAGTATAATGCACCGCCACAGTCATCCATGTAGTACAATTCACTTCCCATAGTATAATGCACCCCATAGTTCTTCATATAGTATAACGTATTCCCCATAGTCCTCGATACAGTATAATGCAGCCCACATATAGTATAATGCAGCCACCCCAGAGTATAATGCAGCCACCCCAGAGTATAATGCAGCCACCCCAGAGTATAATGCAGCCACCCCACAGAGTATAATGCAGCCACCCCAGAGTATGTAACCCCCATAGAATATAATACAGCCCACCTCCCCATAATATATAATGTAGCCCCCCATAGAATATAATGCAGCCCCCCATAGTATATAACGCAGCCTCCCCCATAGAATATAATATACCCCCACAATAGTATATAACACAGCCACATAGTACATAACATGGCCTCCCCCATAGAATATAATATACTCCCCATAGTATATAGCAAAGCCCGCATATTATATAGCACAAACCGCATAGTATACAGCACAGCCTGCATACTATAGCACAGCTCGCGTAGTAGATAACACAGCCCACACAGCAGTATTCAGCACAGACCACACAGTAGTATACAGCACAGACCACACAGTAGTATACAGCACAGCCCACGTAGAAGTATACAGCACAGTCCACACAGTAGTATACAGCACAGCCCACAGAGTAATATATACAGCACAGCCCACAAAGTAATATATACAGCACAGTCCACAAAGTAATATATACAGCACAGCCCACAGAGAACTATATACAGCACAGCCCACAGAGAACTATATACAGCACAGCCCACAGAGAACTATATAAAGCACAGCCCAGAGTACTATATACAGCACAGCCCACAGAGCAATATATACAGCACAGCCCACAGCGTACTATATACAGCACAGCCCACAGAGCACTATATACAGCACAGCCCACAGAGCACTATATACAGCACAGCCCAGAGTAATATATACAGCACAGCCCACAGAGTACTATATACAGCACAGCCCACAGAGTACTATATACAGCACAGTCCACAGAGTACTATATACAGCACAGCCCACAGAGTACTATATACAGCACAGCCCACAGAGAACTATATACAGCACAGCCCAGAGTACTATATACAGCACAGCCCAGAGTACTATATACAGCACAGCCCAGAGAGTACTATATACAGCACAGCCCAGAGAGTACTATATACAGCACAGCCCAGAGAGTACTATATACAGCACAGCCCACAGAGAACTATATAAAGCACAGCCCAGAGTACTATATACAGCACAGCCCAGAGTACTATATAAAGCACAGCCCAGAGAGTACTATATACAGCACAGCCCAGAGAGTACTATATACAGCACAGCCCAGAGAGTACTATATACAGCACAGCCCACAGAGTACTATATACAGCACAGCCCACAGAGTACTATATACAGCACAGCCCACAGAGTACTATATACAGCACAGCCCACAGAGTACTATATACAGCACAGCCCACAGAGTACTATATACAGCACAGCCCACAGAGTACTATATACAGCACAGCCCACAGAGAACTATATACAGCACACAGTAGTATACAGCACAGAGCACAGCCCACAGAGAACTATATACAGCCCACAGTAGTATACAGCACAGAGCACAGCCCACAGAGAACTATATACAGCCCACAGTAGCATACAGCACAGAGCACAGCCCACAGATAACTATATACAGCCCACAGCAGTATACAGCACAGAGCACAGCCCACAGAGAACTATATACAGCCCACAGTAGTATACAGCACAGAGCACAGCCCACAGAGAGCTATATATAGCACAGAGCACACAGTAGTATACAGCACAGAGCACAGCCCACAGAGAGCTATATACAGCCCACAGCAGTATACAGCACAGAGCACAGCCCACAGAGAACTATATACAGCCCACAGCAGTATACAGCACAGAGCACAGCCCACAGAGAACTATATACAGCCCACAGCAGTATACAGCACAGAGCACAGCCCACAGAGAACTATATACAGCCCACAGTGGTATACAGCACAGAGCACAGCCCACAGAGTACTATATACAGCCCACAGTAGTATACAGCACAGAGCACAGCCCACAGAGAGCTATATACAGCCCACAGCAGTATACAGCACAGAGCACAGCCCACAGAGAACTATATATAGCACAGAGCACACAGTAGTATACAGCACAGAGCACAGCCCACAGAGAGCTATATACAGCCCACAGCAGTATACAGCACAGAGCACAGCCCACAGATAACTATATACAGCCCACAGTAGTATACAGCACAGAGCACAGCCCACAGAGAGCTATATACAGCCCACAGTAGTATACAGCACAGAGCACAGCCCACAGAGAACTATATACAGCCCACAGTGGTATACAGCACAGAGCACAGCCCAAAGAGAGCTATATAAAGCCCACAGTAGTATACAGCACAGAGCACAGCCCACAGAGAACTATATGCAGCCCACAGTAGTATACAGCACAGAGCACAGCCCACAGAGAACTATATACAGCCCACAGTGGTATACAGCACAGAGCACAGCCCACAGAGAGCTATATACAGCCCACAGCAGTATACAGCACAGAGCACAGCCCACAGAGAGCTATATACAGCCCACAGCAGTATACAGCACAGAGCACAGCCCACAGAGAGCTATATACAGCCCACAGCAGTATACAGCACAGAGCACAGCCCACAGAGAACTATATACAGCCCACAGCAGTATACAGCACAGAGCACAGCCCACAGAGAACTATATACAGCCCACAGTAGTATACAGCACAGAGCACAGCCCACAGAGAACTATATACAGCCCACAGCAGTATACAGCACAGAGCACAGCCCACAGAGAACTATATACAGCCCACAGCAGTATACAGCACAGAGCACAGCCCACAGAGAACTATATACAGCCCACAGCAGTATACAGCACAGAGCACAGCCCACAGAGAACTATATACAGCCCACAGTAGTATACAGCACAGAGCACAGCCCACAGAGAACTATATACAGCCCACAGTAGTATACAGCACAGAGCACAGCCCACAGAGAACTATATACAGCCCACAGTAGTATACAGCACAGAGCACAGCCCACAGAGAACTATATACAGCCCACAGCAGTATACAGCACAGAGCACAGCCCACAGAGAGCTATATACAGCCCACAGTAGTATACAGCACAGAGCACAGCCCACAGAGAACTATATACAGCCCACAGCAGTATACAGCACAGAGCACAGCCCACAGAGAACTATATACAGCCCACAGCAGTATACAGCACAGAGCACAGCCCACAGAGTACTATATACAGCCCACAGTAGTATACAGCACAGAGCACAGCCCACAGAGAGCTATATACAGCCCACAGCAGTATACAGCACAGAGCACAGCCCACAGAGAACTATATACAGCCCACAGCAGTATACAGCACAGAGCACAGCCCACAGAGAACTATATACAGCCCACAGCAGTATACAGCACAGAGCACAGCCCACAGAGAACTATATACAGCCCACAGTGGTATACAGCACAGAGCACAGCCCACAGAGAACTATATACAGCCCACATCTCTTCTCTTCCTCCCCTCACCTCCTCCGAGAATGGCCCCACAGTCCAGAAAAAAAAAAAAACTCTCCTCACCTCTCCTCGTGCCCAGCGTTGCTTCCTGGTTCCTGCTCCTGTCTCAGCAGCTGCAGTCTGCCCGGGACACAGCAGGTGTGCGATGATATGACATCATCGCGCACCCGCAGTGTCAGAGGCAGAGCGGGGAATGATGGGAGAGGAGCGTCTGTAGACGCTCTCTCCTCCATCATTGCATTCAACTGTACCGGCGTCTATACGCCGTTATAGTTGAATGCGACGGCGGGGGCGGCGGATTGAGCGGCCCACCACTGGCACCGGCCCTTCTGGCATTTGCCAGAAGTGCCCTATGGCCAGTCCGGCCCTGGCATGTATATAAAAACAGCCTACCGTAACGATGCTGAAGCTTACCACAACCAAATACCAAAATAGCATATAATCTGTATAAGTAGCAATGCCGATCTTTTAACAGAGGCAAAGGTGCATAATGCCTAAATATAATTCACCGTAGCGCTGCATGTAAAATGGCAATAAAGCTACATAACCTGTACACCTATGGACATTTGGAATGGACCTTACCTTAGTAGAGAGCAATGTGTTACCTTCCCACGGGTCCGTGCGCCCACCCCGACGCGCGTTTCGGTTGCACACCTTCCCCAGGGGGCTCAGTAGAAAGATGCCGAGAATGTGGTTTTATACTGTTCCGTCCCGGAAGTACTATTAAATTAGCCGGAAGTGTACTCCCGTAACCATGGAAATACATACATAATCCCCTCCGTAACATGACGGCATACCGCATAAGATAATATATAGAGCAGCGGGCAGATAATACCTCCTATGGGTGACCGCGTTGCGCCACGCTAGCTGCCAGATAGTCACAGGGCCCTGTGAAATCGGGCAGTGGACGCGCAGCCAGGACAGGCACCCAGTAGAGCGGAGAAAAGAGCGCGCATGCGCAGACCTAATCTAAAGCCAAAACCACCATGCTAGAGCTGGTAACGTACAGCAAAGAGCCCAGGAAACTAATTATACATAAATATACATATAAGGGACAACAAAACAGGTAACCACAAACAAAAACAAGATATTATTCACAGATATATGGGTACTGAGCATTATTAAAAAATAGATCAATACAAAAGTCTATACAGCGCTGGTACAAATAGTTTAAACGGCCCCACTCAGATTCCATATGAGAGCCAACACCGAAAAAATCAAGAATGGCTGGCATGGAGCATTAATAGATCAAGAATAGATATATACACAGAGTCTATCTAACGCTGGTACAAATAGTTGAACCACTCAGATTCCATAAAAAAATCAAAAGCCAAAAGTCAAAAGGGCTGGCAAAAATGTATCAAACTGGTCGCTTAGAAATCTCCACATACAAATTAAGGCAGTATATGACAATATTTCTCAAAAAATCAGTACGTAAGGAAATGTCACTCCATAGTATGATGATATGAGGCACTTTCAAATGGTGCGTCCTCCCCGACAAGGAAAGTTCGATGATAATGGCTATCTGGTGTCAATCCGATATTTCTTCCGTCAGCCAATGTCCAGTATCGTATCCGCCAGCCAGCTTGGTTGTACAGACAGATCTCAAAGAGCAGCTCCCTCCATATATCCACAAAAATCAAACAATACTATATAGAACACAGACATCTATGTCAAAACCTAAAACACAAAAAGAAATAATTAATAAAAAAAGCAATAAAAAGATTAAAAACACACAGCTTATGATCTACTTATGTGGTTCTAGTGACATCTTAATATACATTTGGTTTTATCATGCTGTGGTTTGTTGTGCTTCTGGTTAATTGCCACGCAGTACATAGCACAGCCCACGCAGTATATAACACAGCTACATAGTATATAGCACAATTTTTTATTTTTTTAATTATTTTTAACATTATATCTTTTTACTATTGATGCTGCATAGGCAGCATTAATAGTAAAAAGTTGGTCCGGGATGGGGCGACACACTGGCACTGACTGGAGGGGAGTAGGGAGGGGTCACTGACTTGAGGAGAGTTGGGAGGGGCCAATTCGCGACCGGACTAAGCGTGTCACTGATTGGTCGCAGCCGGCCGTGACCAAACAGCGACGCGGGATTTCCGTTACAGACAGACAGACTGACAAACAGACAGAAGTACCCCTTAGACGATTATATAGATAGATGTTTTTTCTCCTCTAATAGGTTCACCCTGTTATGTGAACTTTCTTTCCCAGTACAGTACATCCTGAATCCTAGATTATTAACAGAACAGAGTGAACAGGTAGGGTGACAGTCAGAGATAAGTGAAGAGATGTAGGACTGTGCAGAACTGTGGAGCACTTTGTGGATGAGAGTGATAAGTTTATATTGTACTCATTCTAGTACAGAAGAGAATGAATCAAAGCAACAGTGAGAGTGTTTGCAGTGTAAAAGCTGAAGAAAAACACAGATTCTGTTGACAATTGTATTTGCTTAAATTTTAAAGGATTTGTCATAAAGATAATTCCTGTTCACATGTTTATTAGGGCTTGAAGAAATCAAAGAGGAAGATCCCCACTTGAAACTCTTATGTTTAAGCTAGAATAGTGATCCATTTTTGGCTGAGCTATTTTGTACAAATAAGATAGCAGATCATTTCATTAAGAATATAACATCCTATGCTCTGCAGAACACTAGTGGTTATGAATATAATTTAAAATGCGCAGATCAGTGAATTGTTACTATATGAATAAATTACTTTTTTCATCGTGAATAGCCAAATTACTTTCTTTAGCTCTGTGGAAAAGAATGCCAACTGGACTAAAATCATTACAACAGAATTATCTGGAACCTATTGCCATGAATAATTATTAATAACGGTATACTAAATCTATGTCATATTATTGCAGTCAATGAAATCTCTCCTGCAATATTTATTTCCAGTCTGCAAAGAAAGCTTTTTAAGGCTCACAAAACTGTGATTTTTTTCCTAACCCAGATGGCTGTTTTTCCCCTGGCTGCATTACCAGTGATGAACTGGGATTTTAATGAACATCAACATGAAAACATCTGGGTGGTATTTCCATGTTACTTTAAATACAAAGGCTGATATTTTTATCTTCAAGTTTAAAAACTTGTGAGTATCCCAAGTGGATGTTCATAAATTTTATATCTGGTTTGTGCCACTTGTTTATCCTGAAATATTTATTAGCTCCTTTATCTGCAATTCAAACAAGAAAGCCTTTTTGTAATAAACTATGGGAATAAACTTCAGTCATGCACAATTAAATTGTGCCTTCATTTCCTGATGATAATAATTTATAAACTATTTGGAATGGGAGGAAGACATTGGATAGGTAAAAGAGCCCAAAAATAAACTTTCAAATTTGTAACTTTGGAAAAATACAAAGAGCATCTTATGAGATCTATGTCAGATGGAAAATGTCAGTAAAGCGCTGTGGAATATTTTGCCAGTATATAAATAAGTAAATAAATAAAAATAATGGAGCATCAGTGCACAAAAGAGTAAGGAATATATTGTGCTACTGTTTGTGATGGGTGAGCACTAAGATGCTTGAGTACTCATTACAGTTACTCAAATTAAGCAAATTGTAATGCTTGGGTGCTTGACTCAAGTAATGAGTATGATGGAAGTCAATGGGAAATGCAAACCCTACCAGGAGGTTCCTCTTTATACATAAGCCCTGTCCGACAACAGTCTTATGTCGGGTCAGAAACCAACCCAGAGTAGTGTATCATTGACCAACCGAGCGTGCAGATGTGGGGATTCGTGAATTGAGATAAAAGAGCAGCCCAATATTAATTTTATATTTAATCGCCGAAAATGCGCACTAGATAAGTACAGGCATATATACAAGAACAAATATACAAGTTCATAGTCTGGAGTGCAGTATAAAGGTAGGGTAAAGATAGGTTGCAATTACCGTGTTATGTAGCATGTGACCACAGGGAGGCGCTGATGGCTCACAGGTCCAAATCTTAGTTACAGGCTTTCCTGGTTGCGTCAGCTAATGTATCCTCTTGCCAGTAGAAAAATTAAGTCCAAAATGAGGGACTGCCTTATATCTCCTAGGCTGTTCCCTCCCACACTCTGCTCTCACCCCTGGGTGGTGTAGCCTCTCTCCTACCAGCTCTGAGAATGTGATTTTCTGTCCAGAACCTTGGATGGCCCATAATGTTCCCATGAAGCTTTGAATGAGTTGGCGGTGACGCTACTGGGTTCTGTGGGATTTTATCTGCGCATAGAGACTAAATACCGTATGTAATTCCTGGTAGCTATGCTTTATAATTCAAAAATGCTACAGGTGGCTGCCAGGCACGGGTGTATGGGGGAAGGAATGCCGATTCAGATTATGTGCTCGGCTAGTCACAGAGATATTGCATTCTGTTCTTATAGGTAATTTTCCAGATTCAATACCTCAGAGCCTTGCTGTGACTTGTTGTACCACGGTGTCTCCATGTGTTTCAGTCAAACAAAAGAGTTCAGTTTGCTGTAGCTGCAGAAGAGTTCACACCCTTGTGTTAAGAGCTTCAAAGAGCTTCTTCCTGGCATTTTAATTAACAGAAAATAATGATCCTGTGGAATCCCAAGTATGGGGGACACATTTCAGGAGGGGGAGACATTTACCCCGTCCCACACACCCTCATTCTCTCATTTATTAAAAATTAAAATCTTATATAGTTCTGAAGTAGTCCAACGATTTCACAATGTCCCACATCATCTGAAGAGTATGGAGTGCTGTAACGATGTTCCAAAGGTTTTCTTTGCCACCACTGCCAGACTTACTGCTTTGCGAGACCGGCCCTCTATGAACTGATACACAAAGAAAAGCACAGTAAAACCAAAAAATACTCTGTTGCAAAAAATATCAGTAAACAGCAAGTGCTAATAAAAGGATGGAAAAACACAGGGTATTTGGTTAATAAGTTTTTTGCAAAAAATGTATATTAAGCCGCTCTACCAAACATCAAGTTATACCTGTATTAGAGCAGTCCTAACTAATGTATGTAATCCCTATCTGATCTATTTAAAAACCTGGTCATGTGTATAGTACCTATCTGAGCAGGATTCAGAAAGGTAATGTCCAATGTGGACACACAGCATAGAACGCCTTTTATGTACACGGCTCACAAGGAGAGGTGGAAACCTCCTTAGTCTTGTAGAAACAAGAAAACAATTGATTAAAACAAACACATGAGGCATGCACATGGTGAACAAGCCTATAGGGACATTGTTCACACCACCAAGAAAAAGAAACACAAAAAAGCACAGTAAAACCAAACAATACTCTGTTGCAAAAAATATCAGTAAACAGCAAGTGCTAATAAAAGGATGGAAAAACACAGGGTATTTGGTTAATACGTTTTTTTGAAAAAAATGTATATTAAGCCACTCTATTAAACGTCAAGGTATACCCATATTAAAGCAGTCCTAACTGTTAGGGCTGGCGGAACGCACAGAGTAAATAGAGAGATGTTATTTGGTGCGTTCGCAGCCCAGGGTGCACCGTGCAGGAGAGAACCTGCTGCTCGCAAATGGCGGCCCTATATGGCGGTAGAAGTTCACAGAGTCACCTAAAGAGAGCACTGTGTCCTGTTAAACTCATAGGAGTACACAGCAACTGCCGAGCAGATAGCAGTTTGTGGTTACACAATCATACAATCTCCTCATCGGAGGTGCCGGTATTCTAGGGGCTTATTTCAGCCGGGTCCCTGAACACATATACACATAACCACATGGGTGCAAAGCACATAACTTAGATTTGATAATAGCGCATGGCCGTACGGCCATGCAAACCTTTTATAGCTGTAACAAGTACAGGACCTTCCTAGAAGGACCAATGAGAGGCTGCCACAGCGCCTGAGCAACTTCAGGACCTTCCTGGAGAACCAATGGGTTTTGCTGCAGTATCTAAGCATGTGACCCTCGATCTCCAATGAGAGATCTTACCCTGGGCATGCTCAGAAGGGAAAAAGTAGGACTTAGGCCCAAAAGCGTCCGCTCGCCGATGCCCAGCACCGTCTTCAATGGCAGAAGCTGGAAAAGCAGCAGTAACCCTTTGCACAGAGTCAGACTGAGCGAGATGCTGGAACCGACGTCTCCGCTGAGCAGGCTCCACTGCGGCAGGAGAAAGAATGGGAGACCGCAGCAGAGATGGCCCGAGATTCCCCTTGTGCAGAGGTGGGAACTCGACCCATAACATTACCCCCCTAGGGCCCGCCCCCCCCTTGGACCCTGCTATGCTTGAAGGCAGCAATGAGCTGCAGAGCCTGAATATACTCAGCAGGCTCCGAGGACCTGACCTCAGGACCATAACCCTTCCAGTCCACCAAATAAAATTTTTTGCCGCGTACCACCTTGCACCCCAAAATAGCGTTCACCTCGTAATCGTCCGTAAATGAACCCGATGTCCTGGCAGATGACTCGGAAAACCGGGACATGTATATGGGCTTCAAGAGGGACACATGAAAGGTCTCAGTGATACCCATGCGTGGCGGAAGGGCCAGACGGTAGACCACTGGGTTAACCTGTTGGAGGACCTTGAAAGGGCCCAAGTAGCGAGGTGCAAACTTAGTGGACTCAACTTGCAGCCTGATGTTACGGGCGGAGAGCCACACTAAGTCACCGGGAGCAAATGTCAGAGCGGGGCACCGATGTGCATTGGCGGACGACCTCATTCTCTCCTTGGAGGCCCGAATTGCATCCTAAGTGCGGTCCCAAATATCCCGTGCCTCCACAGCCCAGTCTGCCACCCTGGAGTTGGCAGAAGACACGGGCATAGGCACAGGTACCCGCGGATGCTGACCATAGTTAAGGAGGAATGGGGTTTGTCCAGTGGAGTCAGCTACGGCGTTGTTCAGCTCAAACTCCGCCCACAATAGCAAGGATGCCCAGTCATCCTGCCTGGCTGAGACAAAATGTCGCAGATATGTGACCAAGGTCTGGTTGGCCCTCTCTACCAACCCATTCGTCTCGGGATGATATGTGGAAGAGAGATTCAACTCAATGCTGAGAAGACGACAAAGCTCTCTCCAGAACTGAGATGCAAACTGGGGACCCCGGTCACTGACAATTTTGTCTGGCATACCGTGTAGGCGGAAGATGTGTTTTATGAACAACACTGCCAAGGCCCATGCAGAAGGTAGCTGTGGAAGCGGCATCAAATGCACCATTTTAGAAAAATGATCAGTGATAACCCAAATGATGGTACAGCCATGAGACTTGGGCAAACCCACCACAAAGTCCATCCCAACCATCTCCCATGGCCTGTCTGCCAAAGGCAAGGGATAGAGTAACCCAGCTGGCCGTTGTCGAGGAGACTTATTTTTGGCGGAGAAGACACACGCCTGAATATAATCTCTGACGTCACGGACCATATGTGGCCACCAGTACGTCCTCGCCAGCAGCTCAGATGTCCTCTTTGTCCCAAAGTGTCCACCCACCCTGGATGAATGAGCCCAAGAGAGAACCTTCGGTTGCAAATTAATGGGTACAAAAATCTTGCCCGGAGGCACAGACTCTAGCGAAACTGGAGCTACGGTTCTCAGGCTCTCAGAAGGGACAATAAGCCGAGGCTCCCCTTCCTCCCCCTCAGATGACACAACGGAGCAAGAGAGGGCATCAGCACGAATGGTCTTCTCCCCAGCGAGATAATGGAGGGTGAAGTGGAACCGGGAGAAGAACAAGGACCATTTGGCCTGACGAGAATTTAGCCACTGGGCAGTTTTAAATATACCAAATTTTTGTGGTCCGTGAAGACTTGAAAGGGAACGCGAGCCCCCTCCAAAAGATGTCTCCACTCAGAGAAAGCCAACTTCATTGCTAGCATCTCCCTGTCCCCGATGGAATAATTCCTCTCCGCTGGTGTGAAGGTCTTGGAGAAGAAGAAGCAAGGATGCTTCCAATCTTGAGCATTCTTTTGGAAGAGGACTGCTCCTGCACCAACGGATGAGGCATCCACCTCCATTATAAATGGCTTATCAACATCAGGACGATGTAGGATGGGAGCGCTAGCAAAATGAGACATAATACAAGAGAAGGCCCTGGAGACCTCTTCAGACCACAATTTGGGATTTGCTCCCTTCTTGGTGAGGGCTACCAAGGGAGCTACCAAAGTTGAGAAGTGGGGAATGAACTGGCGATAGTAATTAATGAACCCCATAAAGCGCTGCACCGCTTTAAGGCCGGCGTCACACTCAGCGTATGGAAATACGGTTCGTTTTTTACAGCCGTAATATGCAGTAATTGTCCCAAAACACTGTTCCGTATTCAATGCGAGGATGCGATTTTTAAGCACAAATTTATCCGTGTGTCATCCGTATGGCTTCCGTATGGCGTTTTTTTCTCGCAGGCTTGCAAAATGGACATATCAAAATCATATATACAGTCTATACTATATATATATATATATATATATATATATATATATATATGTCAGTGAGACACACACACACATATATATATATATATATATATATATATATTTAATTCAGCACTAGATAGCAGAAAAGCCGGTAATTCAATTGCCGGCTTTTCCTCTCTCATTCACAAACCCGACAGGATATGAGACATGGTTTACATACAGTAAACCATCTCATATCCCTGCCTTTATTACATATTCCTCTTTACTAATGTAACAAGTGTCTCTGTATAAAATTTGGGGTCTCTAGCTATTAAATTAAAGGGTTAAATCCCGGAAAAAATTGGCGTGGGCTCCCGCGCAATTCTCTCCGCCACAGTGGGAAAGCCAGGGACAGAGGGCAGATATTAATAGCTTAGGGAGGGACCATGGTTATAGGACGCCCCTGGCAAAAACATCTGCCCCCAGCCACCCCAGAAAAGGCACATCTGGAAGATGCGCCTTCTTCTGGCACTTAGTCTCTCTCTTCCCACTCCCGTGTATCGGTGGGATATGGGGTAATGAAGGGTTAATGTCACCTTGCTATTGTAAGGTGACATTAAGCCTGGTTAATAATGGAGAAGCGTCAATTATGACACCTATCCATTATTAATCCAATAGTAGGAAATGGTTAATAAAACACACACACATTATTAAAAAGTATTATAATGAAATAAAGACACATGTTGCTTTAATATTTTATTATACTCTTAATCCACCTGAAGACCCTTGTCACCTGAAATAAAGTTAAACAAAACAAACAACAATATTCCATACCTTCCATCGTTCAGTCTTGTCCCACGCTGTAAATCCATCTGAAGGGGTTAAATCATTTTACACCCAGGAGCTCTGCTAATGCAGCTGTGCTCATGGCTGTAAAACGTGGTGCATGAATGGAGTGCAGGGGAATGTACTGTAGTTACCTCGAGTCGCGGTGATGCGCCCTCTGCTGGATGAACTCATATGAACTCGAGCCTGGGAATATATTCTGAAAAGAGATCAATAGGACAGTCATAGGAGCTGTGAGGTGGAAGGGTCTCCGCAGCCTTTTTGGAGAAGACGTCTGCATAGGACCAATAGCATTTGGGAAGGGAAGGATGATCTGCGGGTATCTCGGTGGTGGAAACCTGAACGCACTCTCTCACACATCTGCCCTTATATGATTCACTCCAACCCAATATCCTCCCAGAGGTCCACTCAATATGTGGGTAGTGGAAACGGAGCCAGGGTGTTACTTCACAAAGTCGCCTAAAGATAGCACTGTGTCCTGTTAAACTCACAGGAGTACACAGCAACTGCCGAGAAGATAGCAGTTTGTGGTTACGCAATCATACAATCTCCTCACCGGAGGAGCCGATATTCTAGGGGCTTATTTCAGCCGAGGCCCTGAATCCATACACACAATCTCCTCACCGGAGGTGCCGGTATTCTAGGGGCTTATTTCAGCTGGGTCCCTGAACACATATACACGTAACTACACTGGCGCAAAGAACATAACTTAGATTTGATACTAGAGCATGGCCGTGCGGCCATGCGAACCTTTTATAGCTGCAGCAAGTACAGAACCTTCCTAGAAGGACCAATGAGAGGCTGCCACAGAGCCTGAGCAACTTCAGGACCTTCCTGGAGAACCAATGGGTTTTGCTGCAGTATCTAAGCAGTCACCCTCGATCTCCAATGAGAGATCTTACCCTGGGCATGCTCAGAAGGGGAAAAGCAGGAATTAGTCCAAAAAGCATCTGCTTGCCGCTGCCCAGCACTGGCTTCAATGGCAGAAGCCGGAATAGCAGCAGTAACCCTTTGCAGAAAGTCAGACTGAGCGAGACGCTGGGACCGACGTCTCTGCTGAGGAGGTGCGGAAACCTCCCTAGTCTTGTAGAAAAATTGAAAAAATGAGGGCTGCCCTCTGACAATAGTGAGAGCCACCTGCTGGCCCTCTAACTATAGTAAAGCGTGCCAGATGGCCCTTTAGAAATAGTAAGGGCCGCCTGATGTACCTGAAAAAAAAAATTAAGACTTTCAGAGTCCCTTCTTGATACATTGAACAGGATGTGTCAGATCATGTCTCACATACCACTTGGCCAGATAAGGTAGTAAAATGTTAAAATTACATTTCCTGGCAAATGTTTTTTTCCACCATTGAAAACAATGCAAATGTGCAAAAATGCAGCAAAAATACTATATATAAACATAGCTCAAGGTGGGGAGGGTCTTTTTTTTAATTATTTACTTGGCCTTATATACAAGTCATTATCCTGGAAATAATGTTTCTTAACATTTTTCTAGCAAAATCCAATTTAACTGTGGTTTTCTATGTTTTATTGTCAGTTTGTAAAAGTGGCACAATACTCTAACAAAATTGTACCTAGCAGCGTCCTAGGATTCAGAGATGCTTCCAGAGGTCTTCTCCATACTGTTCCCGTTCTATTTCAGCACTGTTTCCATCAATTTCACCAATTCTTAGATCCCCTTCAGACCTACAGGGGGCACCCAAAAAATGCTCAAGTTTTGACTTCCATTATGGTAATTACTCGTGTCATGCATCCAGGGCTGGTTTTAGGCAAAGTGGGGCCCTAGCCAAAGTTTAAAATGGGGCCCCAAATGCTAACATATTGCACATCACACAGAAGCATTTTGGTTTTATTTACATGCACTGATCTCAGGCCACTAAACGAGTGTGATCGAAAATACTGAAGTCGTTGGACGCTTGTTTCCCGGCCTCTTTCCACCATCTGAGAAAGAATAATGGGGACAGAACGATCATTAATAGATCACTAACAGATCACCATACAGTATCATGTTATCAGCAGCACATCTACAGTTTACACCGGCGATGTCCTGCTGAGAACAATGATTTTTATTCCAGCTTAAACAATCCAATCACTCGATGAATAAGCAGCATTTTGCTCGTTTACTATAATACACCCCATAGTCCTCCATATATTATAATGTGCACCACAGTCCTCCATATTGTAAAATGCACACCCCATAGTCCTCCATATAATATAATGTGCCCCATAGTCCTCCATATAGTATAATACACTCCTCATAGTCCTCCATATAGTATTATACACTTGCCATAGTCCTCCATATAGTGTAATACACTCCTCATAGTCATCCATATATTAAAATATACTCATCAGTTATCCATATAGCGTAATACACTCCTTACAGTGCTCCATATAGTTTAATGCACCGCAATAGTCATCCATGCAGTACGATTCACTTCCCATAGTATAATTATTATTATTATTATTATTCATTGTTATAGAGCCATTTATTCCATGTCGCTTTACATGGGAGGAGGGGTATACATAATAAAAACAAGTACAATAATCTTAAACAATACAAGTCATAACTGGTACAGGAGGAGAGAGGACCCTGCCCACGAAGGCTCACAATCTACAAGGGATGGGTGAGAATACAGTAGGTGAGGATAGAGCTGGTCATGCAGCGGTTTGGTTGATCGGTGGTTACTGCAGGTTGTAGGCTTGTCAGAAGAGGTGGGTCTTCAGGCTCTTTTTGAAGGTTTTGATGGTAGGCGAGAGTCTGATGTGTTGTGGTAGAGGGTTCCAGAGTAGGGGTGATAAGCGAGAGAAGTCTTGTATACGATTGTGGGAAGAGGAGATAAGAGGGGAGTAGAGAAGGCGATCTTGTGAGGATCGGAGGTTGCGTGCAGGTAAGTACCGGGAGACGAGGTCACAGATGTATGGAGGACACAGGTTGTGGATGGCTTTGTACGTCATGGTTAGGCTTTTGTACTGGAGTCTCTGGGCAATGGGGAGCCAGTGAAGGGATTGACAGAGGGGAGAGGCCGGGGAAAAGCGGGGGGACAGGTGGATTAGTCGGGCAGCAGAGTTTAGAATAGATTGGAGGGGTGTGAGAGTGTTAGAGGGGAGGCCACAGAGCAGGAGGTTGCAGTAGTCAAGGCGAGAGATGATGAGGGCATGGACTAGGGTTTTTGCAGATTCTTGGTTGAGGAATGTACGGATTTGTGAAATATTTTTGAGTTGAAGTCGGCAGGAAGTGGAAAGGGCTGTGGATAATGCACCCCATAGTTCTTCATATAGTATAATGTATTCCCCATAGTCCTCAATACAGTATAATTCAGCCCACATATAGTATAATGCAGCCACCACCCCACAGAGAATAATACAGCCACCCCACAGAGCATAATGCAGCCACTTCACAGAGTATAATGTAACCCCCAAACAGAGTATAGTGTAACCTCCCCATAGAATATAATGTATAAATGTACCCCCCAAATATATAGCACAGCCTCATAGTATATAACACAGCCTCCCCCATAGAATATAATATACCCCCATAGTATATAGCCCAGCTCACATAGTAGTATATAGCACAGCCCACATAGCAGTATATAACACAGCCCACATAGCAGTATATAGCACAGCCCACATAGCAGTATACAGCACAGCCCACACAGTAGTATATAGAACAGCCCACACAGTAGTGTACAGCACAGCCCATACAGTAGTATACAGCATTGCCCACATAGTAGTATACATCACAGCCCACACAGTAGCATACAGCACTGCCCACACAGTAGCATACAGCACAGCCCACACAGTGGTATACAGCACAGCCCACACAGTAGTAAACAGCACTGCCCACACTGTACTATACAGCACTTCCCACACAGTAGTATACAGCACAGCCCACACAATAGTATACAGCACAGACCACACAGTAATATACAGCACAGCCACATAGTAGTATACAGCACTGCCCACACAGTAGTATACAGCACTGCCCACACAGTAGTATACAGCACAGCCCACACAGTAGTATACAGCACTACTCACACAGTAGTATACAGCACTGCCCACACAGTAGTATACAGTACTGCCCACACAGTAGTATACAGCACAGCCCACACAATAGTATACAGCACAGCCCACACAGTAATATACAGCACAGCCACATAGTAGTATACAGCACTGCCCACACAGTAGTATGTAGCACTGCCCACACGGTAGTATACAGCACAGCCCACACAGTAGTATACAGCACTGCCCACACAATAGTATACAGCACACCCCACACAGTAGTATACAGCACTGCCCACACAGTAGTATACAGCACTGCCCACTCAGTAGTATATCCACTGCTCACACAGTAGTATACAGCACAGCCCACACAGTAGTATACAGCTCAGCCCACACAGTAGTATACAGCACTGCCCACACAGTAGTATACAGCACTGCTCACACAGTAGTATACAGCACAGCCCACATACCCACTTCCCTTCCCCTCCTCTCCCCTTTTGAGAATGGCCCCACAGTCCAGTAAAAAAAAAGCACAAGCTCCTCACCTCTCCTCGTGCCCCGCGCTGCTCCCTGCTCCTGTGTCGGCGACTGCCGCCGCACTGCCTGGCACACAGTGAGTGCGCGATGACACGCACCTGCAGTGTCAGAGGTAGAGTGGGGAATGATTGGAGAGGGAGCGTCAGGTGACGCTATCTCCTCCATCATTGCTTTGAACTGTACCGGCTGACACCGATATAGTTCAATGCAGCGGGGGAGTCGGCGCTGGAGGCAGGCGGGCCCCCCTGCCTCACAGGGGCCCCATAGCGGCTGCGTGACTTGCCGCTTGCTGGGAGCCCCTGGGGGAGTGGGGGACCCAGGCAGCAGCCTGGTCTGCCTGCCCCTAATGCCGGCCCTGCACGCACCCGAGCATTACAATTTGCTCGACTCGAGTAGCGAGTACCCGAGTATTTTAGTGCTCGCTCATTACTAGTGATACCTCTACTGAGAAAATTGTCACACAATTATATAGTAAGCCTATTTTTGGCAACAAACTGGCAAAAAGGTGTAACCAGCTTACCTGAACCTTCAAGGTGTGCAGAAGCAGGGAAAATGTGCAACCTCACGTGGATAATACAAAGAATTTGAAATTCCAGCATATTGCAATTCCAAAATGTATTTATAGAAGTTTAAAAATTAATCGCATGAATCCATGGTGTGATCAGGAGCAATGCGTTTCTACGGGATTCTTTCCTAGAGCTAATGAAGGTGAATCACAGTGGAACTAAAAACGCTGGTATACCTAATAGGAACCAATACATATATCACAAGACATAGAAATATACAATAAAAGCAAGAACAAATTTTACAAGATATAAAATAAAAATATACAAATCAAAGAGACAAATATGGAGTCCAGAAAAAAACAACAATGAAACATAATCTCTTTGCGAGCATTCAAGCCTCCAGGATAGCAGGTGCCAAAGGTGTATTTCCAAAACGCCTCGCTTGTCAGAAGGCATCTCTTGATGTATCCTTCTCTGCAGGATTTCCACATTCTTTCAATACCCTATATTCTAAAAGACGTTGTTCGGGTTCATGGTGAGTAATAAAATGTTTGAATGCAAGGGATACCGTGCAGTGCAAACTAGAAAAAGAGACAGTGCATGTTAAAAGTTCTGGGCCTGATTCTAGTATGCTGGAAAAAATAGCATCCTCATACAAAATAGTGATATGTTTAAGAATAATAGACTTTATTTAGTTGAATTGAGGACAAAATTGAAGAGACAAAACTGGTTTGAAATTGGTATCAAACCTGATGTTATGTTTGTCGGTAATTAAATTTTGGTGATTTTTTTTCTATACAATATTGTTGGCTCTATGTAAAATCCAGTGAGGATAACCCCTTTTCTTCAATTTCTTATGATAATGCTCAAATTCAGTGGCTAACTTGGTACTGAAATTATAATTTCTTCTAATGCTTGTGAATTAATCTACTGGAACTAGAAGAGACTTAAAGGGAACCTGTCAGCAGGATTGTGCACAGTAACATACAGACAGTGTCAGGTCGGTGCCGTTATACTGATTAAACTGATACCTGGTGATGAAATCCATCTTGTGGTTGTTGTTTAATCCTTATTTTCTGTTTTGAGTTAATGATTTGCTCGTGTTCTGGGGCAGCCTGTGGGGGTCTTCATGGGTTGCTCTGCTTAGGTATTCATCAGTATGGCTTTTGACAGGTCACTGATCCCCGAGTGAACTGTTAACATAATGAATATTATATATACATACCGAAAAATTAATATTATATATACATACTAAAAAATAAAATAAAACCTTCTGCAGGCAGGCGCCAGCTGTGGCACCTAGGCTGCAGCATAATCGCATTTGTAATGTGCATATAATTATTATGGTTGAGGTTATCCTGATATTTAAAAAAAACAAAACACAGTAGCAGCTATTGGTGTACATAGAGGTGATCCAATAGCTGCTATTGCGCATGTGCCAGTGGCGCCATCTTGAAAGAGAAGAAAAAAAATCCTGCAAGATGGCGCCGCCGAGCCTGAGCACTAGTAGCTATGGACGATAGCCTATAGCTGCTACTGCGCATGCGCCGGTGATGCCGTTTTGGAGGAGGACATTTCTTTTCTCTAGCTAGATGGCACCGACGGCGCATGTGCAGTTTTCAAATGGAATTTTTTTTTCTTTTATATCAGGATAACCTCAACCATAATAATTATATGTACATTACAAATGTGATTATGCTGCAGCGCAGAAGGTTTTTTGTTTTTTTTTAATTTTAGCTTGTGTACTGCATATAATATTTATTATGTAATCTAGGGGGTGGGTCACTGAGGGATCAGTGACCTGTCAGCAGTCTTCTGTATGAACAGCTAATCAGAGCATCACATAAAGACCCCCACAGGCCGCCCCGGGGCACGAGAATATCATTAACTCAAAACTGAAAATAAAGATTAAACAACAGCCACAAGGTGGATTTCATCAACCAAGGTATCATTTTAATCCATGTAACGGCGCCGACCTGACCCTGTCTGTAGGTTACTATGCACAATCCTGCTGACAGGTTCCCTTTAACAGTATGCCTAGGATGGCTGCTATCTGCATGGAAATTTGTTTTACCTGATTATAGTTTACAAAAAGTGGAAGTGGAGATTATTTTGTCACAAATACCTTCAAGCAGTAAGTCAAGGAATGAAATAGATGACAAATTAGCAAATTACAATGATTATTATTGAGCTATTGAACAAATTCTGATATGGGAGATACATCCCCCTCCATATAAAGAGCATATCGTTGATGTGTCTACCATACCAGTACAAGTGAGAAACAAATGGATTGTCATCACACTACAAATAACTCTTCTCCCAAAACGGGATCACCAAGTTTGCCAAAGAAGGTGGGTGCTTCACACTCATAGGGACTCCTCTGCATTGCAAAAAAAATTCATTATCGAATGAAAAATAATTGTGTGCCATAAGAAACTGCTCCCTTACATTAGCAAACATATACATGTCACGGAGTGAAAAGAACATTATCATTATTCCAATTGGAATCCATTTAAGAGCTGTATAAAATGGTTTGGCAGATATACAATTTTATTTTTATTTTTCATAATGATATTCAAAGGATAAATCCTTTCAATTTCTGAATAATAAAATTATGAATCTACAATTCATATCTGAGAAGAAAGAAAAAATGATACCTTTTTGGATATAAACTTGATAGGTGATATCTCTTCTGAGAAAATCATCACACAATTATTTAGAAAACCTATTTTTGGTAACACTCGTTTGCATGCCACCAGATGTCATCCACAGCATGTTATTAAAAATATCTGAGATGGAGAATTTATTCATGCAAAACAAGAGTGTTCAAATGATATCGATTTTAGAACGTAATGTGACAACTAGGGTTGAGCGAAACGGGTCGGCCATTTTCAGAAGTCGCCGACTTTTGGCAAAGTCGGGTTTCATGAAACCCGACCCGACCCCTTTGTGGGGTCGGCCATGAGGTCGGCGATCTTCTGAATCTGGTATCGGAATTCCGATACCGAGTTCCGATATGTTTGCGATATCGGAAATCGGTATCGGAATCCACATTTAAGTGTAAAATAAAGAATTAAAATTAAAAATATTGATATACTCACCTCTCCGACGCAGCCTGGACATCGCCGCTGGTAACCGGCATCTTCCGTTCCTAAGAATGGCGCTTGAAAGACCTTTCGATGACGTCACGGCTTGTGATTGGTCGCGGCCGCCCACGTGACCGCTCAGCGACCAATCACAAAGCCGTGACGTAATTTTCAGGTCCTAAATTCCTCATTCTAGGAATTTAGGCCATGATAATTACGTCACGGCTTTTGATTGGTCGTTGAGCGGTCACGTGGGCCGCCGCGACCAATCACAAGCCGTGACGTCATCGAAAAGTCCTTCACGCGCTCATTCTTAAGAAGGAAGTCTGCCGGAAAGAAGCATGGCGCGTTCGAGGGTGACTATATTCCTAATAGGAATATACTCACCCTCGGCTTCTTTCCGGCAGCCTTCCTTCTTAAGAATGAGCGCGTGAAGGACCTTTCGATGACGTCACGGCTTGTGATTGGTCGCGGCGGCCCACGTGACCGCTCAGCGACCAATCAAAAGCCGTGACGTAATTCTCATGGCCTAAATGAGGAATTTAGGACCTGAAAATTATGTCACGGCTTTGTGATTGGTCGCTGAGCGGTCACGTGGGCGGCCGCGACCAATCACAAGCCGTGACGTCATAAAAAGGTCTTTCAAGCGCCATTCTTAGGAACAGAAGATGCCGGTTACCAGCGGCGATGTCCAGGCTGCGTCGGAGAGGTGAGTATATCAATATTTTTTATTTTAATTCTTTATTTTACACTTAAATATGGATCCCAGGGCCTGAAGGAGAGTTTCCTCTCCTTCAGACCCTGGGAACCATAGTATCCCATTGCACTGCATTGGGTTTTCGTGTTTCGGCCGACCCCGACCCTGACTTTTTTATAGGATCGGCCGATTTCGACCCGATCCTATAAAAATAAAAGTCGCTCAACCCTAATTAGAACCATCCACAATTTGCATAGTTTTAGGCGCTCCCTCAAAACACATTTGTTCAGAGCGGCCTATCACGTTCCCTAATCAAACTCATTTTATGTTTGTGTGTGTGTAGCCCATTCGCTTTCTCCATCTACCCCCCACTCCCTGAAGATGGCTGGACCATCATTGTAAATACATCATTGTAAATACACACCTGTACTTTGTATCTCCCCACCTTTACTGTAGATTGTAAGCTCTCACGAGCAGGGTCGTCGTATTTTGTTTTATTCTGCTTTATTACTGTATTGTTAACATTGTTACCTATGACTGTTGTGTTTGAAACTGTTAAACTGTAAAGCGCTGCGGAATATGTTGGCGCTATATAAATAAAGATTATTATTATTATCATATAATTGTAAAAGAAAGTTTTTTTTCTCTCTTCTGAACTTCCCCTTTTCCACGCTGCAAGCAGAGATATATGCATTGTAAATCACACTGTCACATCTGTTTTTTTTCTGGCTGTTTCTGCAATGCTGGCTATGTCTAGCTATGTGTGAAGAAGTGAAACAAATTGTATCTATCATTTTTGATGCGACATACGTGTTTTCAGATACGTGATTTTAGTGACATTGGATACAATAGCATAATACAATAGCATAAGAAAAGGGGAAGTGTGTGTCTCTGACTGCATTTGAGCGCAGAGGAAAAAAACTATAGCTTTTTTTACTCTTTTGAAGGTCTTTATTCTGTTTTTTTATATTTTTAAAAGTTTTTTTTTAAGTTTTTTAAGTTTTCCAAAGTTTTCCTTCAAATTCTTTACTTTTTCCTTCTTTAAAAAAAAAGGTTTTTTTTCCTTTCGTATCAAAATTTTGAGTTTTTGATCGTGTACCAGGTTTTTGATGGTTTTCTGTTCTTTTGGGGGTTTTTTGGAGTTTTTATATACTAATTTTTAGAAGTTTTTGCTGTTTTTTTCCTTTTTTGTTTGTTTTTTATTTTGTTTTTTGCCATGGGGTATAAGGTGGCCCAGCAACAGGAGGGTCTTTTACTTCCTGATGAGAAAACAGCCCCCCAGATAGCAGCAGAACACGAAGGTGTTAAGTATGTGAAAAATTTTGGAAGGTATAATGTATGTGAAATTCATAAGAATGTCTTCAAAGGGAGATTTGTAGTTAAAATTCTGCGCTGCCGCTAAGATGAATTTCAGGAGAGTATAGTTGATTCACAGTGGTTTTATTCAACGCGTTTCAGGGGTCTCATGCCCCCTTCATCAGGAAATACCACACAGAATATACAGGCATCACAGGTATAAATAGTTTTGCTAGGTTACAAAAAAAAAGGGCACAAACAGGTCAGATGACTCAGTGTCAAAGTTCAATGATAACACACAATTAACAATTCAAACGATTAGAGAGGTATATATAATGAAAAAAATACACTGACATCTTTTATATTTCTAGACAATAGTTCAAAATTTGCAGCATTTAGGAGGAGGAACAAAAAAAAAAAAAAAAAAAAAAAGATCTCTACTTAAATGGACAAGAAGCTGTAAGAAAAGGAATTTCTCCAGTTCGGAAGCGAATGCCTTACAGATAGTGTTGAGCATTCCGATACTGCAAGTATCGGGTATCGGCCGATATTTGCTGTATCGGAATTTCCGATACCGAGATCCGATACTTTTGTGGTATCGGGTATCGGGTATCGCAACAACATTAATGTAATAATGTGTAAAAGAGAGAATTAAAATAAAAAATATTGCTATACTCACCTCTCCGACGCAGCCTGGACCTCAGCGAGGGAACCGGCAGCGTTGTTTGTTTAAATTTCGCGCTGGACATGCGCGTATTTTAAAAAGCGCGCGTGTCCAGCCTCCCGTGACGTCACGGCTTGTGATTGGTTAATGGCGGCCATGTTGCCGGGACGCGGACCAATCACAGCAAGCCGTGACGTAATTTCGTCACGGCTTGCTGTGATTGGTCCGCGTCCCGGCAACATGGCCGCCCTGACCAATCACAAGCCGGGACTTCACGTAACCAAGTAAAAGCGCGAATTTTAAACAAACAACGCTGCCGGTTCCCTCGCTGAGGTCCAGGCTGCGTCGGACAGGTGAGTATAGCAATATTTTTTATTTTAATTCTTTCTTTTACACATTTATATGGATCCCAGGGCCTGAAGGAGAGTTTCCTCTCCTTCAGACCCTGGGAACCATCAGGAATACCGTCCGATACTTGAGTCCCATTGACTTGTATTGGTATCGGGTATCGGTATCGGATTGGATCCGATACTTTGCCGGTATCGGCCGATACTTTCCGATACCGATACTTTCAAGTATCGGACGGTATCGCTCAACACTACTTACAGATGAACTACCGTGTGGAATCAACAAGCTGCTTTTTCTTATCAAAAATCCATTGGAATCTTTACATTGAATGTGGCATAAAATCATGTTTTCTTATTTTACATTAAAAAATATAAATATATATATGAAGATTAATTTGTGGTAATTTGTGGTGATCTAAAATTATGAAAATTATATTTAGTGAGTTTAAAATTGCATCACGTATATAAGAGTAACAGTTTAAGCAGCAAACCAGAGCTTAAGGTGAGCGCAGAAACAAAGTGAAAGTAACACTTCACCTGTCCAAGGACCAATGATAGATATCATATGTAACAAAAGACAATTTAGCATTGCCAAGGGAGGCGAATGAATGAATGCACAGCACTCAGTGATCACAAAGAACAGCAGAGTAAAGGATTGAGTTAGGGTACTGTCACACAGTGGCACTTTGGTCGCTACGACGGCACGATCCGTGACGTTCCAGCGATATCCATACGATATCGCAGTGTCTGACACGCTACTGCGATC
Source organism: Ranitomeya variabilis (assembly GCF_051348905.1). Lineage (NCBI taxonomy): Eukaryota > Metazoa > Chordata > Amphibia > Anura > Dendrobatidae > Ranitomeya > Ranitomeya variabilis. Next base: position 653,265,346 of record NC_135233.1, read on the forward strand.
AGGGACCCCGCTGAGAATCGTACGTCGTAGCAGATTGTTTGAAACTTTCTTTCGTCGTCTAGTGTCCCGCTGTGGCGGCATGATTGCATCGTGTGACAAAGGTGTGCACGATATTGTATACGATGTGCGCATAATAACCAATGGCTTCTACATCGCAAATACGTCATGAAATTATCGCTCCAGCGTCGTGCATTGCAAAGTGTGACCGCAGTCTACAACGCTGGAGCGATAATCAAACGACGCTGCAACGTCACGGATCGTGCCGTCGTAGCGACCAAAGTGTCACTGTGTGACAGTACCCTTACTCCTGTCGGGAGGGGTCATTACACCCTGTGAAGCTGCCACAATCAGCACTATCTCCCAGGATTTGATCCCAAGAGAAAATAAACCATTTTTTAGGACACAGTTGTGGTGGAGACAATTTGTATGATTTTAAAGAGTGAAAGCGCTCCTCTCCAGGGCAGACTCAGACTATGCAAACATGAGGGCAGAGGAGGAAGAATTTTCTTGTAAAAAATATAAAAATATAAAAAAAGGAATTACATGGATTAAAGGCAGAAATTACAACTAAACATATCAACGAATGACTCCAAGATGATCCTAAATGTAAATATATATTTAAATCTTAAATGGCTCAAAGCACAAAGGATTAAAAATCAATCATAACTATACAAATAAAAATATAAATATAGAAATATCAAATTCTTAAAAAAGGGGAGGAGGGCTGCGCATTCAAATAAAACCTTGGTAGTTACACTAAATATATACATATATATACACATACAAACATACACACATATATATATATATATATATATATATATATATATATACATATACAAAAATAAATAAAAATATATAAACATCTAAAAATAGGGGAAAAAAAAATTGCACTATTCAGATGAAAACCTCAGTTATTTCATTTAAGCCTTGTGGTTTAGGCTACCTAATTTGTAGATCCAATATACTTCTTTCCTATTTAATTTCATGGATCTGTTAGGTACATGCTTAGATATATGATCAATAGGGCTGTAGTTAATAGTTAATAGTTTTGTAGCAAAACATTTTTTTAAAAAGTAGACCAAGGTTTTATTTGAATTCGCAGCCCTCCTCCCCTTTTTTTAAGAATTTGATATTTCTATATTTATATTTTTATTTGTATAGTTATGATTGATTTTTAATCCTTTGTGCTTTGAGCCATTTAAGATTTAAATATATATTTACATTTAGGATCATCTTGGAGTCATTCGTTGATATGTTAAGTTGTAATTTCTGCCTTTAACCCCTTCATGACCCAGCCTATTTTGGCCTTAATGACCTTGCCGTTTTTTGCAATTCTGACCAGTGTCCCTTTATGAGGTAATAACTCAGGAACGCTTCAACGGATCCTAGCGATTCTGAGATTGTTTTTTCATGACATATTGGGCTTCATGTTAGTGGTAAATTTAGGTCGATAATTTCTGAGTTTATTTGTGAAAAAAACGGAAATTTGGCGAAAATTTTGAAAATTTCGCAATTTTCACATTTTGAATTTTTATTCTGTTAAACCAGAGAGTTATGTGACACAAAATAGTTAATAAATAACATTTCCCACATGTCTACTTTACATCAGCACAATTTTGGAAACAAATTTTTCTTTTGCTAGGAAGTTATAAGGGTTAAAATTTGACCAGTGATTTCTCATTTTTACAACAAAATTTACAAAACCATTTTTTTTAGGGACCACCTCACATTTGAAGTCAGTTTGAGGGTTCTATATGGCTGAAAATACCCCAAAGTGACACCATTCTAAAAACTGCACCCCTCAAGGTGCTCAAAACCACATTCAAGAAGTTTATTAACCCTTCAGGTGTTTCACAGCAGCAGAAGCAACATGGAAGGAAAAAATGAACATTTAACTTTTTAGTCACAAAAATGATCTTTTAGCAACAATTTTTTTATTTTCCCAAGGGTAAAAGGAAAAACTGGACCACGAACGATGTTGTCCAATTTGTCCTGAGTACGCTGATACCTCATATGTGGGGGTAAACCACTGTTTGGGCATACGGCAGGGCTTGGAAGGAAAGGAGCGCCATTTGACTTTTTGAATGAAAAATTGGCTCCAATCTTTAGCGGACACCATGTCGCGTTTGGAGAGCCCCCGTGTGCCTAAACATTGGAGCTCCCCCACAAGTGACCCCATTTTGGAAACTAGACCCCCCAAGGAACTTATCTAGAAGCATAGTGAGCACTTTAAACCCCCAGGTGCTTCACAAATTGATCCGTAAAAATTAAACAGTACTTTTTTTTCACAAAAAAATTATTTTAGCCTCAATTTTTTCATTTTCACATGGGCAACAGGATAAAATGGATCCTAAAATTTGTTGGACAATTTCTCCTGAGTACACTGATACCTCACATGTGGGGGTAAACCACTGTTTGGGCACATGGTAAGGCTCGGAAGGGAAGGAGCGCCATTTGACTTTTTGAATGAAAAATGATCTCCATCGCTAGCAGAGACCATGTCACGTTTGGAGAGCCCCCGTGTGCCTAAACATTGGAGCGCTCCCACAAGTGACCCCATTTTGGAAAGTAGACCCCCCAAGGAACTTATCTAGAAGCATAGTGAGCACTTTAAACTCTCAGGTGCTTCACAAATTGATCCGTAAAAATTAAAAAGTACTTTTTTTTCACACAAAATTTCTTTTAGCCTCAATTTTTTCATTTTCACATGGGCAACAGGATAAAATGGATCCTAAAATTTGTTGGGCAATTTCTGCTGAGTATGTTGATACCTCATATGTGGGGGTAAACCACTGTTTGGGTGCACGGCAAGGCTCGGAAGGGGAGGCGTGCCATTTGACTTTTTGAATGGAAAATTAGCTCCAATCGTTAGCGAACACCATGTCGCGTTTGGAGAGCCCCTGTGTGCCTAAACATTGGAGCTCCCCTACACGTGACCCCATTTTGGAAACTAGACCCCCCAAGGAACTTATCTAGATGCATAGTGAGCACTTATAACCCCCAGGTGCTTCACAGAAGTTTATAACGCAGAGCCGTGAAAATAAAAAAATAATTTTTCTTTCCTCAAAAATGAGTTTTAGCCCAGGATTTTTTAATTTTCCAAGGGTAATGGGAGAAATTGGACCACAAATGTTGTTGTCCAGTTTGTCCTGAGTACGATGATACCCCATATGTGGGGGTAAACCACTGTTTGGGCACACGGCAGGGCTCGGAAGGGAAGGCACGCCATTTGGCTTTTTGAATGGAAAATTAGCTCCAATCATTAGCGGACACCATGTCACGTTTGGAGAGCCCCTGTGTGCCTAAACATTGGAGCTCCCTAACAAGTGACCCCATTTTGGAAACTAGACCTCCCAAGGAACTAATCTAGATGTGTGGTGAGCACTTTGAACCCCCAAGTGCTTCGCAGAAGTTTATAACGCAGAGCCGTGAAAATAATAAATGTGTTTCCTTTCCTCAAAAATAATTTTTTAGCCCAGAATTTTTTATTTTTGCAAGGGTAACAGGAGAAATTGGACCCCAAAAGTTGTTGTCCAGTTTCTCCTGAGTACGGTGATACCCCATATGTGGGGGTAAACCACTGTTTGGGCACATGCCGGGGCTCGGAAGGGAAGTAGTGACGTTTTGGAATGCAGACTTTGATGGAATGCTCTGCGGGCGTCACGTTGCATTTGCAGAGCCCCTGATGTGCCTAAACAGTAGAAACACCCCACAAGTGACCCCATTTTGGAAACTAGACCCCCCAAGGAACTTATCTAGATGTGTGATGAGCACATTCAACCCCCAAGTGCTTCACAGAAGTTTACAACGCAGAGCCGTGAAAATAAAAAATCATTTTTCTTTCCTCAAAAAAGATGTTTTAGCAAGCAATTTTTTATTTTCACAAGGGTAACAGGAGAAATTGGGCCCCAATGTTTGTTGCCCAGTTTGTTGTGAGTACAGTGATACCCCATATGTGGGGGTAAACCACTGTTTGGGCACACGTCAGGGCTCGGAAGGGAAGTAGTGACATTTGAAATGCAGACTTTGATGGAATGGTCTGCGGGCGTCATGTTGCATTTGCAGAGCCCCTGATGTGCCTAAACAGTAGAAACACCCCACAAGTGACCCCATTTTGGAAACTAGACCCCCCAAGGAACTTATCTAGATGTGTGATGAGCACATTCAACCCCCAAGTGCTTCACAGAAGTTTACAACGCAGAGCCGTGAAAATAAAAAATCATTTTTCTATCCTCAAAAAAGATGTTTTAGCAAGCAATTTTTTATTTTCACAAGGGTAACAGGAGAAATTGGGCCCCAATGTTTGTTGCCCAGTTTGTTGTGAGTACAGTGATACCCCATATGTGGGGGTAAACCACTGTTTGGGCACACGTCAGGGCTCGGAAGGGAAGTAGTGACATTTGAAATGCAGACTTTGATGGAATGGTCTGTGGGCGTCATGTTGCATTTGCAGAGCCCCTGATGTGCCTAAACAGTAGAAACACCCCACAAGTGACCCCATTTTGGAAACTAGACCCCCCAAGGAACTTATCTAGATGTGTGATGAGCACGTTCAACCTCCAAGTGCTTCACAGAAGTTTACAACGCAGAGCTGTGAAAATAAAAAATAATTCTTCTTTCCTCAAAAATTATGTCTTAGCAAGTAATTTTTTATTTTTGCAAGGGTAACAGGAGAAATTGGACCCCAACAGTTGTTGCCCAGTTTGTCCTGAGTACGCTGGTACCCCAAATGTGGGGGTAAACCACTGTTTGGGCACACGTCGGGGCTTGGAAGGGAGGGAGCACCATTTGACTTTTTGAATGCAAGATTGGCTGGAATCAATGGTGGCGCCATGTTGCGTTTGGAGACCCCTGATGTGCCCTAACAGTGGAAACCCCTCATTTCTAACTTCAACACTAACCCCAACACACCCCTAATCCTAATCCCAACTGTAGCCATAACCCTAATCCCAACCCTAACCCCAACACACCCCTAACCACAACCCTAACCCCAACACACCCGTAACCCTAATTCCAACCCTAGCCCTAATTCCAACCCTAACCCTAAGGGTATGTGCCCACGTAGCGGATTCGTGTGAGATTTTTCCGCACGACTTTTGAAAAATCTGCAAGTAAAAGGCACTGCGTTTTACCTGCGGATTTACAGCAGATTTCCAGTGTTTTTTTGTGCGGATTTCACCTGCGGATTCCTATTGAGGAACAGGTGTAAAACGCTGCGGAATCCGCACAAAGAATTGACATGCTGTGGAAAATACAACGCAGCGTTTCTGCACGGAATTTTCCGCACCATGGGCACAGCGGATTTGGTTTTCCATAGGTGTACATGGTACTGTAAACCTGATGGAAAACTGCTACGAATTCGCAGCGGCCAATCCGCTGCGGATCCGCGGCCGATCCGCTGCGGATCCGCGGCCGATCCGCTGCGGATCCGCGGCCGATCCGCTGCGGATCCGCGGCCGATCCGCTGCGGGTCCGCCGCGGATCCGCTGTGGATCCGCGGCCGATCCGCTGCGGATCCGCGGCCGATCCGCTGCGGATCCGCGGCCGATCCGCTGCGGATCCGCTGCCAAATCCGCACATGCCATAACCCTAACCCTACCCGTAACCCTAACCCTAGTTCTAACCCTAACCCTAGTTCTAACCCTAACCACAGTGGGAAAAAAAAAAAAAAAAAAATTTCTTTATTTTATTATTGTCCCTATCTATGGGGGTGATAAAGGGGGGGGTTTATTTATTATTTTTTTTATTTTGATCGCTGTGGTAGAACCTACCACAGCGATCAAAATGTACCTGTAAGGAATCTGCCGGCCGGCGGGCGTACTGAGCATGCGCCCGCCATTTTGGAAGATGGCGGCGCCCAGCGAGGAGAAGGCCGGACACCGGGAGGATCGGTAAGTATGAAGGGGTGGTGGGGGGGTGGATCTGAGCACAGGGGGGGTGATCGGAGGACGGGGGGAGCGGACAGCAGGACGGGGGAGCGGGCAGGAGCACGGGGCAGCGGAGCACAGGACGGAGGGGACCGGACCCCATAACGGAGCGGTGGGGGGGCGATCGGTGGGGTGGGGGGTGGTCACTTCAGGTTTTCCAGCCATGGCCGATGATATTGCAGCATCGGCCATGGCTGGATTGTAATATTTCACCTGTTTTTTAGGTGAAATATTACAAATCGCTCTGATTGGCAGTTTCACTTTCAACAGCCAATCAGAGCGATCGTAGCCACGGGGGGGTGAAGCCACCCCCCCTGGGCTGAAGTACCACTCCCCCTCTCCCTGCAGATCGGGTAAAATAGGAGTTAACCCCTTCACCCGATCTGCAGGGACGCGATCATTCCATGACGCCACATAGGCGTCATGGGTCGGATTGGCACGGGTTTTCATGACGCCTATGTGGCGTCATGGGTCGGGAAGGGGTTAATCCATGTAATTCCTTTTTTTATATTTTTATATTTTTTACAAGAAAATTCTTCTTCTGCCTTCATGTTTGCATAGTCTGAGTCTGCCCTGGAGAGGAGCGCTTTCACTCTTTTAATCCATACAAATTGTCTCCACCACAACTGTGTCCTAAAAAATGGTTTATTTTCTCTTGGGATCAAATCCTGGGAGATAGTGCTGATTGTGGCAGCTTCACAGGGTGTAATGACCCCTCCCGACAGGCTCAATCCTTTACTCTGCTGTTCTTTGTGATCACTGAGTGCTGTGCATTCATTCATTCCCCTCCCTTGGCAATGCTAAATTGTCTTTTGTTACATATGATATCTATCATTGGTCCTTGGACAGGTGAAGTGTTACTTTCACTTTGTTTCTGCGCTCACCTTAAGCTCTGGTTTGCTGCTTAAACTGTTACTCTTATATACGTGACGCAATTTTAAACTCATTAATTATAATTTTCGTAATTTTAGATCACCACAAATTACCACAAATTATTCTTCATATATATATTTATATTTTTTAATGTAAAATAAGAAAACATGATTTTATGCCACATTCACTGTAAAGATTCCAATGGATTTTTGATAAGAAAAAGCAGCTTGTTGATTCCACACGGTAGTTCATCTGTAAGGCATTCGCTTCCGAACTAGAGAAATTCCTTTTCTTACAGGTTCTTGTCCATTTAAGTAGAGATCTTTTTTCTTTTTTTTTTTGTTCCTCCTCCTAAATGCTGCAAATTTTGAACTATTGTCTAGAAATATAAAAGATGTCAGTGTATTTTTTTCATTATATATACCTCTCTAATCGTTTGAATTGTTAATTGTGTGTTATCATTGACCTTTGACTCTGAGTCATCTGACCTGTTTGCGCCCTTTTTTTTGTAACCTAGCAAAACTATTTATACCTGTGATGCCTGTATATTCTGTGTGGTATTTCCTGATGAAGGGGGCATGAGACCCCTGAAACGCGTTGAATAAAACCACTGTGAATCAACTATACTCTCCTGAAATTCATCTTAGCGGCAGCGCAGAATTTTAGCTACAAATCTCCCTTTGAAGACATTATTTTCTCTGGTTGGTGAAGACCTGTGGATCTGCAGCAGCTGCTATCTACATGCTCTAATCTCATCCTAACCAGGTGAGCAAATTTGGTGTATATTCTCCTCTGTGTAACGTGGATAAGACCCTATTGCGCTCTTTGTCTCCCCATTGTTTTACAAAAATTCATAAGAATGGCAGACTTCAAGCTGCGGAATGGCATGAGGTAGAAAGGAAAATAAGGGAAGTTAGTTGATGTTAAATTGCTGAATACTAATACATGGTATGAAGTAGCAGCAGAACTTACATCATTTAGGTGATAAAGAAAGATATGTGAGCAAACCAGGAAGTGTTTTTTTGTGTGTATAAGACGGGAGATATTGGATCTGTGCAGTCTGCTCTCAGCAGAATCCATGGTATAGGGAGTTTTTTTTTTTTTTGCACAGTATGTGGCGCGCCTCGTCCCTCCCTACAGGGAGAAGGCATCATTGCTCCTCTCTATTGTTCTTGTTGTTCTTCTCTATCATCCTTTTTCTGTCACTCTTTCTCTCCTCCTTCTCTCTCACTCTCCTTTCCTCTCCTCTTTCTCCACACTTTTCTCTTCTCTCTCTCTCTATCTCTTTCCTCCACATCTGTTTCCCCTTTTTTCCCTCACCCTCTCTCTCCTCCTTCTCCACTCCCCCACCACACATATCTTCTCCACCTGTTTCTTCTCCACTCCCTTCAACCAATCCTCCTGTTTCTTCTTCTTCCCTCTCCACCTCCTTCGCACACCCTGATTCTCCCCCTTTCTCTTCACCACACCTTTCTGTCTCTCTCTATCTCCTCATTCTCCTTCTCCACACCTCTTTCCTCCTTCTTCACTCATCTCCACATTCTCTCTCTCCTCCTTCTATTCCTTTTTCTCACTCATCTACCCCTCCTCCTTCTTCTTCCTATTTCTTCCTCTTCGTTGCCGGCTGGGCCAATGCCCAATTCAAACAATGTGGTGCTTACAGCACAAGGTTCCCCTTCTTTGTCCCTGGCACAGTCCAGCCATTGCCAGTTGTGATATCAGGGAAAGAAGGTGAAAATCCCTCTACACACAATTCAGTAGGCAACCCCCAGACACATCAGGGAGCAGACAGCTCAGCCCTGGGTGCAGAGGGGGGAGGACTGACATCATCATCATCTGCTGATAATGTACAACTTACTTCAGCACCGGTCAGAGCTGCCTACATTTACACCAACACAGAACTATAAGCCTAATCCATAACAGCTTCAGCAAGGGGGAGACATCCTCACATAAAAAGGCAACTTCTAAGTCCAATATCAGCCAGTGTATGACCCCAGCACACACTATCACAACTATTCCTCTGATGAAGATGAAGAGGGAACATCATACATGCTGTCCAGTACTAGGAAAAGAAACCCACAGGCACCAAGAATGCAGGGGCAGATAGAGGCACCACCATTACACTATGTGCACTTCACCCCAAGTCAGGTGACAATCCTCCAGACCCAGGGATGCATACCATGCGATTTTACCGAAGAATGTAGCAGAACCAGCGAACATATGCAGCCATCTGGAATGATCTCTGGGCCATAAATGGAAATAGAAGCAGGTGATGCACTCTGGCCAATCATGAAGGAACAATTCAAACTTCCAGCAGAATTAGATGTACACACTTGGGAGTCACGGCCAGCTGATTGAACAGCTCAGAGAGTGGGCCAAAGGCAGATTGGCAGGACAAGCCCTCAGCTTACATGACATGAGCCAAGACAAGACAGAGTCTGTAAAGAACTTTCATGGCAGAGTAATGCAAGTATTCCAAGACTTGGGCTTCACCATTCATGACCAGATACACAGGCAAATGTTGGCACAGGCCTTTGTGCATGGACTGAGACAGCCAATACAGGTCAATAGCAGTGGACTGACCCAGAAAAATGGTTTATGTGCGCCTAGGAGACTGTTTATTGCCAATTGTTGCCAAAACTGCCACCATTATAGCACCACAAAGAGCACGAAGAAGGAAACGGGTGCCATGCTGCTTAGAACACCAGAAGGGGAGCCAGAGGTGAAGACGCTGCAAAGTGCCGAGCAACACACCGGAAGAACCGCTGCAGACTCCGGAGAGGAGACACCGACCTCAATAAGGTTCGCAAAGGGGAAAGAAGTGATGGCAGATGCAGTAGCAGCCCCTGTAATGCCCCAAGACCTTGGGTTGGATGCAGCCGCCGGTCTCATGGCACCCCCGGGCCTCACCACTGACGCACCTGCAGGCCCCATCTTACCACCGCAGCTTCAATCAGCAGGCTGGACCCCGCTGCCGCTACAGTGCCCATCATGCCATTGTCCACAGTAGCCAAAGGGACCAAGTCCCAACCAGGAGTGCAGAGGACGGCCCTTCTCATGGTGACCACTAACCTGGAAGCGCAACCACACTACGAAGACAGAAGAAGTGTCAAGTGTTACATCTGTGGCAACTTTGGCCATTTCCAGAACCAGTGCAAAGCACCCACACCCCCGAAGAGACTGGACCATGCAACCCAAGAGTTTGTCCAGAGAAACAGGTCAAGGAAGAAGTGCAGAAAGCAGTGAAGTACCCCGTCCAAAGGACAGGGGCAAGCAAGCCAGGTCCGCAAGACACTACGCTCCTGACATGTAAAACTTTATCCGCAAGACCATTACCTCAAATTACCCTTAAAGTGGATGGCGTTGTCAGATCTTTTCTTCTGCACACTGGTGCAAGTGTGATGAGACCTGTGGAACTCGCTGATCCCACCTGCCTATCAGAATCCTCTGTGCCTCGCATGGGCATTGATGTTCAAGTCAGTCATTCACAGCTTACAAAGTCACTGAGCATGTGCACTCAGCCAGGACACTGTAGCCTGTCCCAGTTTGTGGTGTCAAGGACCTTCCACTCAACCTGCTGGGAGCGAACCTACTGCAGAAGCTGAAGGCAACCACAGTGTTCCAGGAAGATGGGACAGTGACACTTTCTTTATCGCTGACCCAAGAAGAGTCATGCTGGTGGCCCTACAAGAATATTAAACAACTGATGAGGACTACCCAAGGAGGTACTGGACATAGTACCAGAAAGTCTATGGTCTAAGGGACCCCAGGATGTGAGAAAACCTCAAGTTGCCCCAGTACAGGTGTCACTCAAGCCAGGTACCCCGTACCCTCGTAAGGCGCAGGCGAGGCCTAGAGTCAAGCTGCCTATGACCAACTGAAGGTCTACCTGGAAATAGGAATCATTGTTCCTTGCACATCGCCTTGCAATACCCTGCTTTTCCCGGTCAAGAAATAGACTGTAAAAGGAGAGCCAGCCAAGTTCAGAATGGTACATGACCTGAGAGCTGTGAATGACCCCACGGTGTTTGAAACTGCAATTATGCCGAATCTGCACACTCTGCTCTCAAATGTGCCTGCCACAGCAAAAGTGTTCACAGTGACCGACCTGGCTAATGTTTTCTTCAGTGTTCCCCTTCACCCGGATGACCAGTACCTGTTTGCCTTAATGCACCAGATAAGTAACACACAGAATACCCACAGTTGGTTTAAGAGATTCTTTCCATCGTATTGGTTCTCAAAAGGGAGATAACCACTTTAAATTCAAATTACTAAAACCACCAAGGTGCGCTGTGTCCGATTGCAATGAAGAACCACTGCCTAAACATGTATCAACACAAGGCAATACCGCACAGATCACAGGAAAAAAGATTATATATCAAGCGTAGGGGTATCAAAATACGGCTTTATTCAAAGAAATGCCAAATGATTTACATAATCAGGAAGAAATCATTTTTTTAAAAAAGGAATTAATTAAATTAAAAATATATATATAAAAACAAACACATCCGCGCAGTACAGGATTGTAGGGCTGTGTGTATTAACCAGCAATATGGCCCACCATACCAGGATTTTTTATGGGCTGTACAGTATATACTAAGGTGCAAACAAAGGAGAGGATGGAGATGTGAAATTATCCTCGTATAAGAAATTATTTAAAAAATATATGTATAAAAACTTTGAAAATGCACACGCTGCTCACATAATAATATAAAGTGCAAAAATTTTTTTAAAAAAATTAATGAATATATGTGCTGCACAAAAATATGTGTATAAAAAAATATGGGGAAGGGGTTATTCAAACCCTATAATAGAAATCACAAAGCCACGATTAAACCATAATAAAAGTGCACTCAAACAAAGTGACACAGTGCAGGGTGAATTTAGTGGTGTGCACGCTTGCAAACAGCTGCCAAAGTTAAATGGTGATACCATCCACCCAATAAAGCATAACTCAGTATGCAACAGCACAGCCATAATTAAAATGTTTACCTATGCCAGGGGGTCTCCTGTACCAGCGCGTACCCGACGCGCGTTTCGGAATTATCCTTCGTCAGGGGTGATTCACTATGTGTAACTAAGGTCTTTTATATTGTGCGTCTTCAACGCTGCAGCCCAGGTGTGTCCGGCGCATGCGCAGTCAGGAGGCACAGGAGTTCCGGTCCCCGCGTCACGTGACCGGCCGCATGGGGACGGAGTACCCAGCGTTGCCACGGTTACACGCACGCGAGGAATCAGGACTCCAAGGCACAGACCACGCATGCGCTCAGCCAGGGGCACAGCGTGGAAGAAGATACGCAGCATAAGTATGTCGATACATAAAAGATTTCAAGGTGGGCCTGGAAAGTCAGAGAGTGGAAAACAATAAAAGGGAATGAGAAATGAGTTATTAGACAAATAATGAAAACCCCCCGAGAGAACTATAGCAATAATTCCCGTAAATAGAGGGGAATTATCTATAGAAAAAGGGAAGACATATATGAAATTTGGCCCCTAATAAGGGGAAAAGGAAAAACACGGGGCTTATAAACCACTAACCAAGAAGATATTATATAATAATAAAGAAAAAAGGGGGGGAGGGGGTGGAAGATTATTTTAGACGCGCAGGAAGAATATACAAATTATATTATACAACAATAATTAGCACATCCAAATTGGATCATTCACATGTAAATATTAAATCATTTTTCTTCCATTCTATAGATTGGACACCTCATCCGACACCAACAATCCGAATTCCATCAGCGGCCAACCGACCAACGGCCAGACAGGCCCACAATCTGCATGTGGTAAGTACTAAAATGGATGATAAAATATAAATTAGTATCAATCATAAAATAAGAATATTGCCACATAGAAAATCGATATATAAATTTTTTTTTTTTTTTACACTTTTTATATAAAAAAAAATATATATATATTTAAAAATTAAATATTTATTCTTCCTTTAAAATTGTTTTTCTAAAAAATCTGCAAGAAATGGTTATTATAAAAAAGGTACAAAACTTAGGTTCTCATTTAATCCCTTTGGTGAGACAGTGTCGAGCGTCCAGATCCACTTAGTCTCTTTCTTGGCTAGTGCTACACTTATTTTGTCACCTCTTTCATTCACCCTTACCATGTCTATGCCAGTTATTTTCAGCAGCGATGCATCACAATCATGATGTAATTTAAAATGCCTAGGGATTGTCTTCAATAGTGACGCATCGCTTGCTTCCTTGGCATCCAGAATACCCAAAATGTGTTCCCTGGTACGAACCTTCAATTGTCTCGTTGTCATGCCCACATATACCAGGGAGCAAGGGCATGTGGCATGGTAAATTACCGCTTTAGATGAACATGTTATACCATGTTTAATTTTATACATATTCGTGCCATCGTGATTCACAAATGAGTCGGTTTTTTGAATGTTCGGGCAGGCGACGCATTTGCCACAAGGTTTACATCCTACAACCGTTTTTATATTCGTGAGGAAAGTAGGGATCACTGGGTCATAAGTATAATGGCTCTTAACTAGGTTATCTTTTAGATTTTTTGATCTACGGTATGTAATATTGGGTTTCTCTCCTATATACTGTGACAGAACTGGGTCCGATTTAAGAATAGCCCATGATTTCGTTAAGTATGACCTCATTAGTTCCGTTTGGCCATGATACTGGGTAATATACCTAGTCATCTGATTACTTTTGGATGGTTTACTTTCATATAGGGCTTGGTGTCGTGTGCTATACTTAGCCCGATTGTATCCTTTCTTGATTGAACGCTTGCTGTAACCACGTTCTAAAAACCTCTCCTTCATGTCCAAAGCTTGTTTCTCAAAATCTCCATCATTTGCACATATCCTTCGTAGGCGTAAAAATTGGCCTATCGGAATCGACTTAATCATTGTTGGCGGATGTGACGAGGAAGCATGAAGGAGGGAGTTAACCGCTGTTGGCTTACGAAAAATATTAGTATAAAGGCAGCCATTCTCATCTTTATGTACACCCACGTCTAAAAATTCCATATATTTTGTGTCACACTTATATGTCAAGTGGATATTCAAAGAATTCAAATTCAGCTGTTCCATAAAATCATGGAGAGATTCCACTGACCCTTGCCAGATGAAAAATATGTCATCAATGAACCGCACCCAAATAGGGATGCGGTCCATTGATGACACTGGCTCAGTGTGAAAGAGGTCCCTCTCCCACAGCCCCAGGAAAAGATTGGCGTAAGAAGGCGCAAAAGAGGCACCCATTGCAGTGCCCTGGAGCTGTAGGTAGAGGGACCCCTTAAATAGAAAAAAATTCTTTTCCAAAGCAAATTCGAGGAGTTGTATAACAAACCTCCTCATAGACGTGGGCATAATTGATGTTTCCAAAAAATAACCAGCCGCTTGTAGACCATCCCGATGGCGGATATTCGTGTACAGGCTTTCGACGTCACATGATACTAAAAAAGTATCGTTGCCTACAAAAAGACCATCTATTTTCTTTAGAAAATCATTCGTATCTTTTATGAATGACGGTAAACTTTCTACCAAGGGTTGTAGTCTTGAATCAAGAAATCTGTTAATATTTTCCAAATAGTTCCCGCAACCTGAAACAATAGGTCTACCTGGTGGGGTTACTTTATTCTTATGAACTTTCGGTAGCAAATAAAATGTTGCCACCGTTGGTTCAGATACCTGAAGTGCTAAAAAAAGATCTCTATTAAGGACCCCAGTGTCAAGGGCTTTATTTAAGATTAATAGAAGTTCAGCCCGAAATTTGCTCAAAGGATTAAAAGTCAATTTTTTGTAGAACACATTGTCCCTCAACTGTCGAAACACCTCGTGCTCATACATTTTTATAGGCCAAATCACGACATTACCCCCCTTGTCAGCCGGTTTAATAACCACATCAGATAAACCCTCTAATTTTTTAAGAGCCATTTTTTCATCTCTATCAAGATTCTCATTAGATGGATACCGTGGAATTTTGTCAAATTCCTTGCTGACTGTCTTGACAAAGGTATCAATGATAGGACAGGCTGACAAGGGGGGAAACTTACGCGACTTGGGGCGAATGGATGTCGGAATCTTACCTCCCATAGGCTCATTGTGCTCCTGCGCCAGTTCATCAAGGATACCTAGTGCCTCCTGCTCCGCCTCTGTGGGAAACAATTGTAACACCTCCTCATTGTGAAACTGTTTTTTAAAAAGTAATTTCCTAGCAAATAAGTGTAAGTCTTTTATGGCTACAAATTTGTCAAATTGTGCCGTAGGGCAAAATGTGAGGCCCCTTTGTAAAACATTCACCTCACTCTCAGACAAGACATGATTACTCAGGTTAATCACCTTTAAATTATTCCGTGGATTTTCCGGTGAGTTTCTGTAGTTACGCTTAATTGGTGCATAACGTGGTTCCCTTTTCCGCTTTGGAGTGGATATAATGGAAGCCAAAGTTGACACAGAGGCGGAGGAGGAGGCACCCGAGACATCCCCCATTGCTTGAATAGATGAGGCTGAATCCATCCGATCACGTGCATTATCGTTCTGATTCTGCTTTCGCCACCTATAAATCCTTCCTTTGGCAAAATCATCCTGATCTCTTGCCAATTTGTTTTTTTGAGTCGTTTGAATACTCTTAATCCACTGATCCATTTGTTTTTCTAACAGATTGTCCATAGACATCAACTGTTCGGTGGAAAAACATGCCTTAGCCTTGATATACATTTCATCCAATGATTTATCAATCATTTCAATATTACTGGAGTTATATTTTATCAATAATTCCATTAATTGTTTGGAAGCAGTATTACATGTCTCCTCCCAGTTCTTTATGAATTCCTCGTCACTGACAGGGAAAGCGGGGGTCACATGTATCCGCAAACCTCTAGGTATTAATTGATATTGAATATAATTTTCAAGGAACGCTTTACTCCACCATTGTTGTGAATTTACCTTTTGGCTCCCTCTAGTGGTTACTAGTGATTTTACTCTGGGTATGTCATTCATCCCTTGTATGCTCACCTGGGTCGTTAGGTCAGGGGTGTTGCTATATAAGCTCCCTGGACCTTCAGTTCAATGCCTGGCAACGTTGTAATCAGAGCTAATCTGTTGTGCTCTTGTCTTCTGATCCTGGTTCCTGCTAAATTAAGCTAAGTCTGCTTTCTTGCTTTTTGCTATTTGTTTTTGTTTGCATTTTTGTCCAGCTTGTACATAATCTGTATCCTTACCTTGCTGGAAGCTCTAGGGAGGCTGGAGTTCTCCCCCCGGGCCGTTAGACGGTTCGGGGGTTCTTGTATCTCCAGTGTGGAATTTTGTTAGGGTTTTTGTTGACCATATAAGTTATCTTACTACATTCTGCTATTAGTAAGTGGGCCTCTCTTTGCTAAACCTAGTTCATCTCTGTGTTTGTCATTTCCTCTTACCTCACCGTTATTATTTGTGGGGGGCTTGTATCCGACTTTTGGGGTCTATTCTCTGGAGGCAAGAGAGGTCTTTGTTTTCCTCTTCTAGGGGTAGTTAGTCCTCCGGCTGGTGCGAGACATCTAGCGACCAACGTAGGCATGTTCCCCGGCTACTTCTAGTGTTGGCGTTAGGAGTAGTTATATGGTCAACCCAGTTACCACTGCCCTATGAGCTGGATTTTTGTACGTCGCAGACTTACTTGTTCCTCTGAGACCCTCGCCATTGGGGTCATAACAACCATGACCTAGTTCTTTTGTATGTTAGATTTTTGATTGTTTTAAATAATTTATCAAATTCACAACCATCAGTATCCGTCATATTCACATTTCCTTTGGAAAAAACTGCCTTAATTTGTCCCTGCCATGATAATTCCTTTGTCCTGAAATCCATGTCCTGATTGCGGAGAAACAACCTGTGCAAAACACAGTAATATATTAAATAAGTAACACACAGAATACCCACAGTTGGTTTAAGAGATTCTTTCCATCGTATTGGTTCTCAAAAGGGAGATAACCACTTTAAATTCAAATTACTAAAACCACCAAGGTGCGCTGTGTCCGATTGCAATGAAGAACCACTGCCTAAACATGTATCAACACAAGGCAATACCGCACGGATCACAAGAAAAAAGATTATATATCAAGCGTAGGGGTATCAAAATACGGCTTTATTCAAAGAAATGCCAAATGATTTACATAATCAGGAAGAAATCATTTTTTTAAAAAAGGAATTAATTAAATTAAAAAATATATATAAAAACAAACACATCCGCGCAGTACAGGATTGTAGGGCTGTGTGTATTAACCAGCAATATGGCCCACCATACCAGGATTTTTTATGGGCTGTACAGTATATACTAAGGTGCAAACAAAGGAGAGGATGGAGATGTGAAATTATCTTCGTATAAGAAATTATTTAAAAAATATATGTATAAAAACTTTGAAAATGCACACGCTGCTCACATAATAATATAAAGTGCAAAAAAATTTTTTTAAAAATTAATGAATATATGTGCTGCACAAAAATATGTGTATAAAAAAATATGGGGAAGGGGTTATTCAAACCCTATAATAGAAATCACAAAGCCACGATTAAACCATAATAAAAGTGCACTCAAACAAAGTGACACAGTGCAGGGTGAATTTAGTGGTGTGCACGCTTGCAAACAGCTGCCAAAGTTAAATGGTGATACCATCCACCCAATAAAGCATAACTCAGTATGCAACAGCACAGCCATAATTAAAATGTTTACCTATGCCAGGGGGTCTCCTGTACCAGCGCGTACCCGACGCGCGTTTCGGAATTATCCTTCGTCAGGGGTGATTCACTATGTGTAACTAAGGTCTTTTATATTGTGCGTCTTCAACGCTGCAGCCCAGGTGTGTCCGGCGCATGCGCAGTCAGGAGGCACAGGAGTTCCGGTCCCCGCGTCACGTGACCGGCCGCATGGGGACGGAGTACCCAGCGTTGCCACGGTTACACG
Source organism: Ranitomeya variabilis (assembly GCF_051348905.1). NCBI lineage: Eukaryota > Metazoa > Chordata > Amphibia > Anura > Dendrobatidae > Ranitomeya > Ranitomeya variabilis. Next base: position 653,283,068 of record NC_135233.1, read on the forward strand.
CACGCGAGGAATCAGGACTCCAAGGCACAGACCACGCATGCGCTCAGCCAGGGGCACAGCGTGGAAGAAGATACGCAGCATAAGTATGTCGATACATAAAAGATTTCAAGGTGGGCCTGGAAAGTCAGAGAGTGGAAAACAATAAAAGGGAATGAGAAATGAGTTATTAGAAAAATAATGAAAACCCCCCGAGAGAACTATAGCAATAATTCCCGTAAATAGAGGGGAATTATCTATAGAAAAAGGGAAGACATATATGAAATTTGGCCCCTAATAAGGGGAAAAGGAAAAACACGGGGCTTATAAACCACTAACCAAGAAGATATTATATAATAATAAAGAAAAAAGGGGGGGAGGGGGTGGAAGATTATTTTAGACGCGCAGGAAGAATATACAAATTATATTATACAACAATAATTAGCACATCCAAATTGGATCATTCACATGTAAATATTAAATCATTTTTCTTCCATTCTATAGATTGGACACCTCATCCGACACCAACAATCCGAATTCCATCAGCGGCCAACTCTCTGACTTTCCAGGCCCACCTTGAAATCTTTTATGTATCGACATACTTATGCTGCGTATCTTCTTCCACGCTGTGCCCCTGGCTGAGCGCATGCGTGGTCTGTGCCTTGGAGTCCTGATTCCTCGCGTGCGTGTAACCGTGGCAACGCTGGGTACTCCGTCCCCATGCGGCCGGTCACGTGACGCGGGGACCGGAACTCCTGTGCCTCCTGACTGCGCATGCGCCGGACACACCTGGGCTGCAGCGTTGAAGACGCACAATATAAAAGACCTTAGTTACACATAGTGAATCACCCCTGACGAAGGATAATTCCGAAACGCGCGTCGGGTACGCGCTGGTACAGGAGACCCCCTGGCATAGGTAAACATTTTCATTACGGCTGTGCTGTTGCATACTGAGTTATGCTTTATTGGGTGGATGGTATCACCATTTAACTTTGGCAGCTGTTTGCAAGCGTGCACACCACTAAATTCACCCTGCACTGTGTCACTTTGTTTGAGTGCACTTTTATTATGGTTTAATCGTGGCTTTGTGATTTCTATTATAGGGTTTGAATAACCCCTTCCCCATATTTTTTTATACACATATTTTTGTGCAGCACATATATTCATTAATTTAAAAAAAAAATTTTTTGCACTTTATATTATTATGTGAGCAGTGTGTGCATTTTCAAAGTTTTTATACATATATTTTTTAAATAATTTCTTATACGAAGATAATTTCACATCTCCATCCTCTCCTTTGTTTGCACCTTAGTATATACTGTACAGCCCATAAAAAATCCTGGTATGGTGGACCATATTGCTGGTTAATACACACAGCCCTACAATCCTGTACTGCGCGGATGTGTTTGTTTTTATATATATTTTTTAATTTAATTAATTCCTTTTTTAAAAAAATGATTTCTTCCTGATTATGTAAATCATTTGGCATTTCTTTGAATAAAGCCGTATTTTGATACCCCTACGCTTGATATATAATCTTTTTTCTTGTGATCCGTGTGGTATTGCCTTGTGTTGATACTTAATGCACCAGGGGGGACACCACACATGGACAGTGATGCCACAGTGGGCCCAGAACAGCTCTTCACAGTTCACCAAGGCAATGTCCACAGTCCTCACCAACTGGGTCACAAAACATGAAGAAGTAACCCTGCTACAATACGAGGACAATCTACTCCTTTGTGCAGTTGGCTTTGACACATGTGAAGCCTATTTCTTGTATCTCCTACTCTACCTGGCAGAGCAGCATTGCAAAGTCTCAAAGAACAAAAGTCCAGTGGTGTCTGAAGCGAGTTACGTTCCAGAGACACTGTATTGCTCACCAGGCGAAACACCTGACAGATGACCGGAAGACCACAGTGGAGAAGATGGTTCCTCCAACAACTCCAAAGGTGCTACAGGCCTTCCTTGGTCTAGTTTCGTATCGCAGAGCCTGGATCCCTGATGCTTCAGTCCTAATGCAGCCTCTGTGTGAATACATCAGCATGACCCCGTTCCTCCTGACAGATGCAGCCTTCAGCTCGTTCAAGAAGTTAAAAGGCTCTGTAGTCTCAGCGCCAGCACTAGGCCTATCTGACTATGAGAAGCCATTCCGTCTCTACTCGATGGGAAAAGAAGGCCTTGCTACTGGAGTCCTTACGCAGCTTCAGGGGGGAAAGCAGAGACCACTGGACTACTTTTCAGCTCTCCTGGATCCAGTTGCAAGGGGAGCCTCTTCCTCCTGCATGAAAGCAGCACACGCCCTCCTGGACGGGACTGCTGACATCATTGGAAAAACCATTGGAAATCCTGGCTCCGCATGACATCTCAGCAATCCTCAACCAAACCCAGCCAAAACATCTCTCCACCGCCAGGCATCTTCGCCTCCAGTGCTCTCTACTCCTGCCCGACAATGTCACCATCTCCAGATGCACCGTCCTCAACCTGTCCACTCTACTCCCACTCCCAAGGGGGAATACAGATATGGACCCTCAGATCAAAATTCTGGATTTGCTCCGGACAGGTGACCATGATCGCTTCAGCATCAGAAACAGCAGGACTACCCAAGGTGGCAGAAGAGCCACTGACCAACCCAGAGTTGATCCTCTATGTGGATGGCTCCAGATTTGCAGATGATGAAGGAAAGTTCCACACGGGATGTGCAGTGACCAGCAATCAAGAGATCCTGTGGTCCAGAAGTCTGCTGCCTAGTCTGTCAGCCCAGGAAGCAGAACTAATAGCGCTGACGAAGGCCTACCAGATGGCAGAAGACAAGACTGCAAAAATGTATACCGATTCGAGGTACTCGCATGGCACAGCACACGACTTTGGACACATCTGGGCTGCAAGGGACTTCATCACAGCAACCAGAACAACCGTGAAGCATCATGGAGCCATTAAGGACCTGCTGAATGCACTTCAACTTCCAAAAGTGGTGGCAGTACTAAAAGTCAAAGCGCATGGAAAACGAAACACAGTAGAGGCATGAGGCAACAACATGGCGGATTTGGCAGCCAAATAAGCAGTCAAAGGAAGACAATATGGAAAAGTGGGAGAGGTCGTAGAGCCGGACGGCTACTACATGACGAGTGAAGACAAGAAACCTGACCAAATGACGTCCTGGGATCTGCTCAAAAAGCTGCAAGAGCAAGCCCCAAAGGACAAGAAGGAATGCTGGATGCGGAAGACAGCAACACATGAAGAAGGAAGGGTATACGCAATGGACTACAAACCCTGTTTACCCCAAAGCATCTACCCTATGGTGGTTCAGTGGGCACATGGGCCCACACACAGATTAAAGACACAGATGAATGATCTGATTGGTGCTTACTGGTTCGCTCCATGGATCCCCACCCTAACAGCCAAGTGGAGGTTTCGAATATGCCCTTGTGGCCGTGGACATGTTCTCAGGATGGCCAGAAGCTTTCCCAGTGAGGAACCAGTCAGCAAAGACTACTGCAAAGAAGCTACTCTCAGAGACGAGATATGCAGCTATGGGGTCCCAGAAGTGATAGAGATTGACTAGGGACCCGCATTCACAGCAAATCTCACACGAGAGATCTGGTCAGCAGTAGGGTCAGACTTAGGCCTACACACTCCCAATCACACTACTCAGTGTTAGGCACACTCCCAGAGGCCCATAAAAGCTGTCACCATATGAAATTTTGTTTGGGTCTAGTCCCAGGTTAGGGGTATCCTTTCCCTCAGCAGCTGATTATGCAATATGATACTTTGTCTGCTTATGTAATTGAACTCACCAAGAAACTTGCTAATATCCATTCTCGAGTTTTTTTCTTTATTGCCAGATCCAGATTCAGTGTCCGGTATACACTCCTTGAAGCCAGGAGACTGGGTGTTGGTGAAAAAGTTTGTAAGGAGAACACCACTCGATCCCAGATTTGATGGTCCTGTTCAAGTGATGCTGATGACACCAACCTCTGTAAAACTGGAGGGAAGACCCACTTGGATCCACTCATCGCATTGCAAGAAAGCTCCCCTACCAGAAGATGACACCCAAGCCAGAATGATGTTGTGGATGCCCTGCCTGACCGAATAGATGACATACCTGATAAAGAATACACACCGCTCACTACACATGCTGTTTACTATGAGACTGATTGCAACGAACCCCCGTTAGGGACAGATCTCCTGACCGCCCATTTGTGAAAAGTCTGTACGGAGTGGGGCGCAGGCGTTAGGCTTGCGTCAGTTCACCGGCAGCACAAAAGAGTTGCAGCGCTTTGGGACAGGAGGCTAGGATTAGGGCAAGTGATATCTAAGGGGGGCTTGTGATAAAAAAATATATATCATATAGATCTCACTTGCATGTATACTCCTCTATAATCATATATACTCATATATCCACAGCTAATATATTACTCAGCTAGTTTATAATCAATGGCTTAAAATGGCTGACATAAACTGATATAAGCCAGACATATTGTATGGGGTTTTCCATGCAAAAGCGGAACAACGCCAGATGTACTAAGTGCTGATCAGATGTCTCAACTCTGTCCTAGATGCAGAAAGATGCAGAGAGCTCAATTTTAGTTGCTTAATCAGCATTCATATGTGCATTAATCACAATATTCCATATATGTTTAGATAACCAATGACAGAGGAGCTAGACAATATGGTAATTAACTAACCACCCCTACTAACAACCCCTAACCACTCCTTTCTATATGCAATTATAAAACTATGTATGTACAATAAAGTATCAGTATTGATGGAATGCTTTTCTGTCACAATGGTGTACAGTCCATTCTTGATGAGCGCTCAAAATACTCAATCTTATTGGGAACGGCCGCAGCACACACAGGGATAAATTTATCCAAACCAAATTTCCATATCAAATGTATTACATCAAGTTATGGGTTATGCAGACATATAAAAAAAATTACTATTTATACATTTAGTGTTACTGTGTCCACTTTTCATGATAAAGACATTAACTAATTCCAATTCAATGCATTTGGTATATTTGGCTACATGTAAACTTGCAGCCTCTAATATATTGGTTGTACAATGAGAAAACTGAAAAAATTAATTTCTAAACATAAAAATGGGGCCAAGGTGAATCCTAACACAATTAAACAATCCCTTTCAGGTATATCACAAACTTTTTTGAAAGACATAGTTGGGATGTGACTGATTTTATGGTCTGTGGCATTGAGAAAGTTAATTGCCCTCTGAGAGTTGGAGACTGGTGTTCCCTCTTGCGGATACGTGAGGCATATTGGATCCTTTCCATGGAGACCCGAGCACCATCAGGGTTAAATTTCAAAACAAATTTATTATGCTAGTTATTAGAAGAATAATAACATATCATGTATACTTACCTGTGTGTTCCCTCCACCAGTATCCGCTCATGTATACATTAATATATGTTAACCCCTTAACGACCGCCGATATGCCTTTTAATGGCGGCAGTTAAGGGTACTTAAACCACAGCACCGTTAATTAACAGAAAAAGTGAATAACGCCCCCCAGAGTCAGATTTTCTCTGGGGTCTCGGTTATCGGGGGTAGCCAAGACCCCAGAGAACATGATTCGGGGGTATTTTACCGACCCCCGAGTTGCGATCTTTGGAAATTAACCGTATACCGGCGGTCGCAAAAAACAAAAAACGCGATTTCCCATTTAGTTTCTCTGTCCTCCGATGTCATCGCACATCACAGGACAGAGAAATGGGGTCTCCAATCACCCCCAATAGCCCCCCAATACTCACCTGTCTCCCCCGGTGCTCCTCGTGGCTCCCGATGGGCGCCGCCATCTTGTTCCGGCCAAAAAATGGCGGGCGCATGCGCAGTGCGCCCGCCGGCCGGCACCCGGAAGATCTTTGGGGTCTCGGCTGCTGGGGGTAGCCGAGACCCCAAAGAACATGATCGGGGTCGGTTTTTACCGACCCCTGTTTTGCAATCGCCGGTAATTAACTGTTTACCGGCGACCGCAAAAAAAAAAAAAAAAAAAAGCGATGTGTAATTGTTTTTTTTTTATTTTCACGACTCTGCATTATAAACTTCTGTGAAGCACTTGGGCATTCAAAGTTCTCACAACATCTAGATAAATTCCTTGGCGGGTCTAGTTTCCAAAATGGGGTCACTTGTGGGGGGATTCTAGTGTTTAGGTACATCAGGGGCTCTGCAAATGCAACATAACGCCCGCAGACCATTCTATCAAAGTCTGCATTCCAAAACGGCGCTCCTTCCCTTTCGAGCTCTGCCGTGCACCCAAACAGTGGTCCCCCCCACACTTGGGGTATCAGTGTACTCAGGACAAATTGGACAACAACTTTTGGGGTCCAATTTCTCTTGTTACCCTTGTGAAAATAAAAACTTGGGGGCTAAAAAATCTTTTTCTGTGGAAAAAAATATATATTTTATTTTCAAGACTCTGCATTATAAACTTCTGTGAAGCACTTGGGCATTCAAAGTTCTCACAACATCTAGATAAATTCCTTGGGGGGTCTAGTTTCCAAAATGGGGTCACTTGTGGGGGGTTTCTAGTGTTTAGGTACATCAGGGGCTCTGCAAACGCAACATAACGCCCGCAGACCATTCTATCAAAGTCTGCATTCCAAAACGGCGCTCCTTCCCTTCCGAGCTCTGCCATGTGCCCAAACAGTGGTGTACTCACACATATGGGGTATCAACCCACTCAGCATAAATTGCACAATAAATATTGTGGTCCAATTTCTCCTGCTACCCTTGTGAAAGTAAAAATTTTGGGGTGAAAAATCATTTTTGTGGAAAAAATATGATTTTTTTTATTTTCATGGCTCTAAATTATAAACTTCTGTGAAGCAGCTGGTGGTTCATAGTGCTCACCACACATCTAGATAAGCTCTTTGGGGGGGTCTAGTTTCCAAAATGGTGTCACTTGTGGGGGGTTTCTACTGTTTAGGTATATCAGGAGCTCTGCAAATGCAACATGACGCCCGCAGACCATCCCATCAAAGTCTGCAATCCAAGTGGCGCTCCTTCCCTTCCGAGCCCCGATAGGGTGCCCAAACAGTGCCCCCCCACATATGGGGTATCAGCGTATTCAGGAAAAACTGGTCAACAGATTTTGGGGTCCAATGTTTCCTGTTACCCTTGAGAAAATAAAAAATTGCAGGCTAAAAAATCATTTTTGAGGAAAAATTTTTTTTTTTTATTTTCACGGCTCTACGTTATAATTTTCTGTGAAGCACTTTGGGGTTTAAAGTGCTCACCACACATCTAGATAAGTTCCTTAAGGGGTCTAGTTTCCAAAAGGGGGTCACTTGTGGGGGGTTTCTACTGTTTAGGCACATCAGGGGCTCTCCAAACGCGACATGGTGCCCGATCTCAATTCCAGCCAATTCTACATTGAAAAAGTAAAACAGCACTCCTTCACTTCCAAGCTCTGCGGTGCGCCCAAACAGTGGTTTAACCCCACATATGGGGTATTGACATACTCAAGAGAAATTGCACAACAACTTTTGTGGTCTAATTTCTCCTGTTACCCTTGTCAAAATAAAAATATGGGGGCAAAATTATCCTTTTTTTTAGAAAAAATGCGATTTTTTATTTTCACGGCTCTACGTTATAAACTTCCATGAAGCACCTGGGGGTTTAAAGTGCTCACCACATATCTAGATAAGTTCCTTTACACTTGTGAAAATAAAAAAAATGGTTCTGAAGTAAAATGTTTTTTAAAAAAAGCTAAATGTTCATTTTTTCCTTCCTCATTGTTTCAGTTCCTGTGAAGCACATAAAGGGTTAATAAACTTCTTGAATGTGCTTTTGAGCACCTTGAGGGGTGCAGTTTTTAGAATGGTGTCACACTTGGTTATTTTCTATCATATAGACCCCTCAAAATGACTTCATATGTGATGTGGTCCCTAAAAAAAAATGGTGTTGTAAAAATGAGAAATTGCTGGTCAACTTTTAACCCTTATAACTCCCTAACAAAAAAAAATTTTGTTTCCAAAATTGTGCTGATGTAAAGTAGACATGTGGGAAATGTTATTTATTAACTATTTTTTGTGACATACCTCTCTGATTTAAGGGACTAAAAATACAAAGTTTGAAAATTGCAAAAATGTAAAAAATTTTCGCCATATTTCCATTTTTTTCATAAATAATCGCAAGTAATATCGAAGAAATCTTACCACTAATATGAAGTACAATATGTCACGAAAAAATAATCTGAGAATCAGCAGGATCTGTTAAAGCATTCCAGAGTTATAACCTCATAAAGTGACAGTGGTCAGAATTGTAAAAATTGGCTCGATCATTAAGTACCAAATTGGCTCTGTCAGTAAGGGGTTAAATATATTAATGTTTTGACATTATATATTATATGTTTTGACTTTATGTTATTTGCTTTAACGTTAATTGTGGGTGGCAACACAGTAGTATGCCATGATGTTCATAAGTATTTAAGAATACCAATCATATGGAAATAGTGCTATGACTAAGATCTTTTAATGTTCGAAATGCATAGGCCAAGTGTTTCTATTTTTTACATTTTTATTTTTAAAGCATGTCAATAAATAATGGTTTTAATATAATGAATTTTATTTATGGTGGTAGCTGGACATCTGTTTTGTTCATACTGATTGTTCTACCTTAGAACCGGACGTAAGTTTTTTCCGTGCGCCACGCGCATTGAGGATAATTGCCCACTCTGGTGAGCTGCTGTGAGTTCTTCTATTTTTTCATATTTATGCTTGCTAACAATATGCCTGCAAGTCCAGAAGCAATAGAGCAAGCAGTTTGTAATGCTTGCCGACATGATCAAGGATACATTGGTATACTTTCCTCTCCTTTCTGCGACAATTGGTCATCATAGCCATCAACATCTTCATTATCATCAGTTTCACACAGACTATCAGTCTTCACCAATTTCTGAACCTTGTGCTTGGGATAACTCAATGTCCCCCCTCCACATCCACCTGCTCCTCATACTTCACCCTTGTCACATCCTGCAGCAGGTGACATTGTTCCTAAGCGTTCCCAAAAGCACCAGGATTCCAATGAACATGTACAAGTTCCTGCTTTTCCTCCATTCCAAATTGCATTCCTGTGAATGTTTTTCTAATATCAATATTAAGAGTATGGAATAGATGATTACACTAGTGTCCTTACTGGTAAGTTTAGCAGCCTCTCTAAGGGCTTCAGGAGGTTAAACACATCCTTCATCAGCTGCCAATGGTGGATTACAAAGTATCTCAAACTCTTGTTTTCCTGCTGCTTGATGTAATCAGTCGTTGCTTACATTGCCCATGCAGACACTCCAACATATGCAACATTGAATTCTATCACATTGCAATGCTGCAAATCAGGCAGTGCTAAGGCATACCATTATGTTTTACAAAATCTTGAGGGCATGCTTCACCACAAAAGAGTGGTTGAAATGTCCACACATGCCCCTGGACATGGCCACCACCTTCAAGCGGGGATATTTCTTGAAACAAAAATGTACACAATCAAATTTAGGATGTGTGCCATGCAAGAAGCATGAGTTACCGTGTCCACAAATAGTGCATCAGAAATATTACGGGCGTCATTGCTTGCTACAATATCCAGTTGCAGTCGAAGAAGAACCAAAAGACCGAGGCACATAGTAGATGCAATGTTCTGCTCTCTTGCTGTTAGAGTTGGGGTGATGTACATTGAGGAGGATTAAGAGTTTGTGTACAAGGAGATGGATAAGCAATGCCTGGTGCTAGAACCAGAACTAGCCTCTAACTGTGGAAGATTCAAAATTTGTCCTGACTGCTGTGGTACATTGCTGCTATTCAAAACATACAGTTTACTAGAGATGAGCAAACCTTTCACTGTTCGGTTCAATTCACCGAACATGTTCGCTGAACGGTTAGACAAACGTACCAAAAACCCATTAGATTCAATGAGAGGCCAAACCAAACGTATGCATAACACCTTAAGGGGTGACAAAAAGCTTCCCAAACAGCTAATCTTAGGGCCAGACACCATGAAAAGAGGCATGAATTGACCCACAGTAGACATTTGCAATTGGCACCACAGCAGTCAGCCATAGGTCATGTGTGAGGTATCAGGGTCTGGCCCAGCATTTACAGCTTGGAATTGAAGTTTCAATGAGGACCTGGTGATTAAGGGAGCAGTGTAAGCCTTCTTAGCTAGGAGCCCTGATACCTCATCCAACACCTCCATTTTTTTTAATTCCAGCCGCACTCAAATGGCACAAACATCAGTTTCATACAGTAATATTGTTAGAAAAATATGAGGAATATAACACAAGTTGTTGACTGATCAATTGATGCACAGTAGAACCTTTTTCAATGGCACAGAAGCAGTCAGCCATGGGCCTTGCATGAGGTATCAGGGTATGACCCAGCATTTACAGCTTGGAATTGAATCTGTTAATTAACAGCTTCAATTATTAATTGAATAGGCTTCTGACACACCTTCTACTACAGGTAACCACATCTCCACATTTCAAAAAATAATTGTCACAAACCAATAAAGTGGCATCAATTTCCACAGAGTAAAAGAAATATAAAAGGCCTCTGACACACCTTCCACTACAGGCAATCCACCAGATGGAGACCCAACTTAGAGTCTCCACATTTCAAAAAATTGTTTGTAATATCAGCAGCAGTAGCAACAGCAGGCACAGTAGACAACACAAAGGTGGCATAGACTGCAAAATTGCGAGATCAATGAATTACACTAAAAACTACACCATTGCCTAGTCTGCCAAGCCTGCGACTGGGGTGCAAAAATCATTGGAGATCCATGACTTGTTCATTTGGATGAAAGTTAGGCAGGCTACATTTTCAGGGGACAGACGGATGCGTTTATCCGTCAGGACACAACCAGCACCGCTGAAGACACAGAAATTGCTTATGCCACTTACACTGCTGCTGCTGCCACTGCTAACATTTTTGCAATGATGCCTTGACATTCCCGGGATTGGACAACTAGAACTGGGATGCACACTGTGTGCCTCACTGCTGTCTTGGGGAAAAACACTCTTAAGATTGTCTACAAGCGTGTTTCAATACTCCAGCATGCACGGGTACCTTTCTTGTACACTGGATCTAACAGAGTGGCAATCCAGTAGTCAGCGCTATTGCTAACCCTAAGAATATGACCATTATGTTGAAGATAGTGCAGCAAAAAGGCGCTCATGTGTCGGATGCTTCTATGTGGTTCAAGTCCATGGTGTGTTGGTGGCAGGGTAACACTCAAGTTTGCTTCCTCCACTCCTTACCACCAACGATGGACAACAGAGAGGGGATCATTATCCTCTTAATCTCCTGACTGTTGCACGCCAAATGCCTCATTCTCCTCCATTTGTTCCTTGGCACCTGCACCTTGAGTAAAAGTTTCTCTGGTACCATGAGCTCCCCTCGATCGCTGTAAGCCACCCTTCCATGGCACCCACCTGTGCAATGACAGCCCGGAATTTGAGATATTGTTATCCCTTCAGCAACCTCCTCTGCTTCCACCTGTGCCTCTGGGACCACCATCTCTTCACGCAGACTTTTCAAAGTGTGCTCCAGCATGTAGATGACCAGAATAGTGATGCTGATGACAGCATCATCAGCGCTAACCATCTTAGTATCCATTAAGAAAGGGTGCAGAAGGGTGCAGAGGTTCTTTATCAGTGCCCATTCTGCAAGCGTGATTTTCACCATGTCTGTACTGTGTTGGCCCAGGCTATGCAAAAGGACATATTGCACCAGTGCTTGTCGCTGCTGCCACAGTCTCTTTAACATGTGCAGAGTGGAATTCCACCATGTTGGAAAATTGCAAGTCAAACGGTTAAATGGTAGGCCGAAAGACCTCTGTAGCAATGCAAGTCTATGACCTGCGTGGTGCAATTGGCAGAAGAGAGCACACAGCGACCATGCTTTCTGCAGCAGCACATCCAGGCAGGGATAGCGGCAGAGAAATTGCTGTAATACCAGGTTGAGGATGTGAGCCATGCAAGGCAGATGTGTGAGGTTGCCCCAGCATGGGGCTGCCAACAGGTTTGCACCGTTAACACACACAGCCTTCCCTGGCTCCAGGTTCAGTGTAGACAGCCATTGCTCTAACTCGGCTTATATAGCTGTCCACAAATCTTGAGCTGTGTGACTGATCTCCAAGGCTTATTCATTTGAACATTGCCTGATTGCAGTGAAACATGGCTGTGCAGTACAGAGGTGAGGGTGATTCTATCTGCACTGTTGGAACATGTGTGTTGAATTAAGAGAGATGAGAGCACAGGTGGATGCCCTACAGGAAGTGGAGAAACCTGAAGCAGTGGAGGAACTGTCAGGTACAGAGGTTTGTCCCGCAAGCCTTGGGGATTAAAACACTTTTGAAACAACCCCTTGACCGCCTGCCCCCACAGCCACCAGAGTTACCCAGTGCCCACTCAGTGATATGTAATGCCTCTGCCCATGTTTGCTCATCCAGGTGTCAGTGGTGAAATGCAGCCTGGGAGACATAGATTTTTTCAGGGAACGGGTGATGTTGTCGGCAACATGCATGTGTAGTGCAGGCACAGCTTTCTTAGAGAAGTAATGGCGACTTGGCAACTTGTACTGCGGGACTGTGATGGCCATCAACTTTCGGAAACCAGGAATCATTTCCATGGCCAACAGATTGGAGATGATGGGGTTCTTAGCTTTGGCACGTGTAGGAGGAAATATTCTTTTATGTGACCACAACTGCAGGACCGAGGGCTGACTGCAGTGCTGAGAGAAGGTGGAGTATGGAGAACAGGAGATTCTGCAGAACTGTGAGTGGGGTGCAGGTAGAAATGCTATGGTGGATTGAAAAAGATGTGTTGTGCTAGGTCACACAGAAGCTGCAGTCATGTCCACTTCTGTAATAGCTGAAGGGCTCTCAATCACCCTGACTGTAGGGGATAAACAAGTGGAGTTTCTGCGGCATTGTGTGAGAAGAATTGGCATGGTGACAGAGAAGGAAGAGGCAGCAGATGGGGTTGAAGGGATTTCCGATGGTTGGTGAGGTCTACTAGTCCACATTTTAGCGCAGTGAGATTCCCACATTAAGGTATGTTGATCGCAAATGTGCCAGTTCATGCATGTTGTTATTAAATTATTGTAATGTTTGCCTCTACTGAAATTTTTTTTGCAAATTTGCATCCTTTGCATGCAAACCCATCTGTGGTTTCCCACAGTCATTTGAGCATTTGGAAATTTTGATACGAGGGAAACAAGGGTGGTTGGGGTGCCACCTCTGAGGATGGTACTGTGTGTGATGCTGGTTTAGGAAGAAGAGGTCACTTGATGGAGTGCTTGCCATCCACTGTAGCACATGCACTTTCTGAGCCTCATCTACAAAGTGTACAGCTTTGCTGCTACCAAAGAATGGGAGTTGAGTAGCCCGGCCAGTAACAGATGTTGTCAGTGGTGTTTGGATAGGACGAGACAGTGTTTGTTTAGTTGCGCTTTCATTAACATTAACACCTATTCCAACCTTAGGCACACAGCGGTCAGTCACCTGGCAGTAAATGAACAATCACTATTTATTTTCTTAGATAGTTTGCCTGAACAACACTGTTGTACCTAAAGGCCCTGTCTCACATAGCGAAATCGCTAGCGAGATCGCTGCTGAGTCACAAGTTTTGTGACGCAACAGCGACCTCAGTGCGATCTCGCTATGTTTGACACGTACCAGCTACCCGGCCCCTGCTGTGAGATCGCTGGTCGTGTCGGAATGGCCTGGACCTTTTTTTGGTCATTGAGGTCCCACTGACATCGCTGAATCGGTGTGTGTGACACGGATTCAGCGAGGGCTTCACTGGTAACCAGGGTAAACATCGGGTTACTAAGCGCAGGGCCGCGCTTAGTAACCCGATGTTTACCGTGGTTACCAGCGTAAAAGTAAAAAAAAAACGTACATACTCACATTCCGGTGTCCTTCAGGTCCCTCGCAGTCTGCTTCCCGCTCTGACTGCCGGCCGGAAAGTAAGAGCAGATCACAGCGGTGACGTCACCGCTGTGATCTGCTTTCACTTTATGGCGGCACTCAGTCAGAGCGGGAAGCAGACGGCAAGGGACCTGAAGGACACCGGAATGTGAGTATGTACTGTTTGTTTTTTTTTACTTTTACGCTGGTAACCACGGTAAACATCGGGTTACTAAGCGCGGCCCTGCGCTTAGTAACCCGATGTTTACCCTGGTTACCCGGGGACTTCGGCATAGTTGGTCGCTGGAGAGCTGTCTGTGTGACGGCTCCCCAGCGACCACACAGCGACAAAACAGCGACGCTGCAGCGATCAGCATCGTTGTCTGTATCGCTGCAGCGTCGCTGTGTGTGACGGGGCCTTAACGATTTTTAAGTGGAAATCTGGCCTTCTGATTTGTCTCTGAAACACAGTTTTATCACAAACTATTTGAATTAGCTAATTGGGCCTCGTGGCTGCACGTCAATATTAGGCCTAACAATTTATATGTGGAAATTTTGCCTCTGATTTGTCACTGAAACACAGTTTTATCACAAACAATTTGGATTACCTAATTGTGCCTCCCTGCTATACCCCAATATAAGGCCTAACGATTTTAAGTGGAAATCTGACCTTCTGATTTGTCATTGAAACAGTTTTGTCACAAACGATTTGGATTAGCTAATTGGGCCTCCTTGCTATACCCCAATGTTATGCCTAACGATTTTTAAATAGAAATCTAGCCTTCTGATTTCTCACTGAAACACTGTTTTTTCACAAATAATTTGTGTTGGCTAATTGGGTCTCCTGGCTGCACCCTTTTCTTAGGCTAGGTTCACATTGCGTTAGGGCAATCCGTTTAGCGCTAGCGCTAGCGGATTGCGCTAACGCAATGTTTTTTTAGGGGCCGCGTTAGGGGTCGCGTTAACGTCCCCGCTCTCGCAGATCCCCGATCTGCGAGAGCGGGGAACGGACCTCGGGCGCGCCGCGGACGCTGCAAGCAGCGTCCGAGGCGCGTCACAGACGAACGGCACATCACTAGCGCGAGCCGAAAAAGGCACGCGCTAGTGATGCGCTGCAGGAGAAATTTACATTGCTGTCAATGGGCACGCTAACGGACCCGTTGCCCGGCGTTAATTGCGACATTTTCGCCGTGCAACGCTGTCCGTTAGCGTTAACCCATTAACGCAATGTGAACCCAGCCTTAGGCCTAACGATTTTTAAGTGAAAATCTGGCCTTCTGATTTGTCACTGAAACACAGTTTTATCACAAACGATTTGGATTAGCTAATTAGACCTCGCAACTGCATGCCAATATTAGGCCTCATGATTTTCAAATGGAAATTTGGTGTAAGGGTTGACGGATTGCACTAAATAAATTTAATAGAGAAGTGCATTCGCAACCCGGGATCCACCATGCAGAGATGTAAAACTGCAGCTAGCGTGAACAATGACGGAACACACAGCGAGCGATTGCTTGCTCACACTGACTTAAACACCACTCAGTGAACAGCACAAGAAGCTGTGTCACTCGCACACAAAAACGAAATAGATGCTCTGCTATAGAGCTGTGTCACTTGCACACAGTAACAGAATAGATGTTCTGCTATTGAGCTGTGTCACTCACACACAGTAATATACTAGATGCTCTGCTATAGAGCTGTGTCACTTGCACACAGTAACGGAAATTCATCTTTGTGCAGAACTGATGCAGAGTAAAAAAAATATTTTTTTTCTGTTACAAACATGATACAGCAGGCCATATCTCATCTTGTCATTTAGTGGCTGTGATATTCATTTTTGTGCAGAGCTGTTGCAGAGTAAAAAAACACTTTTTTGTGTGTTACAAACATGATTTAGTGCGCCTTATCTCACCTTGTCATTTAAAGATGGTGAAATTCATCTGTGTGCAGAGCTGTTGCGGAGTATAAAAAATAAATATTTTTTTTATTTGCTAATGTGATTTAGCACGCCTCACCTCACCTTGACATTTATTGGTGGTGAAATTAATCTTTGTGCAGAGATGTTGCAGAGTACAAATATTTTTTTTTTCTGTTACAAACATGATACAGCACGCCATATCCCACCTTCTCATTTATTAGTGGTAGAATTCATTTGTACGCAGAGCTGTTGCAGAGAAAAAAAATTCTGTTGCTAACATGATGTAGCACTTCATTTCTCACCATGTCATTTAGTGGCAATGAAATTCATCTTTGTGCAGAGCTGTTGCAGAGTAAATTAACCTATATATTTTTTTTCTGTTATGAACTTGATACAGAACACCATAACCCACCTTGTCATTTTGTAGCGCTGATATTCATCTGTGTGCAGAGCTGTTGCATAGTAAAAGAACTATTTTTTTCTGTAATGAACATCATACAGCACACCATATCCCACCTATTAATTGCGAAATTCGTCTTTGTGCAAAGCTGTAGCAGAGTAAAAATCCCACCTTGTCATTTAGTGGCAGTGAAATTCATCTGTGTGCAGAGCTGTTGCAGAATATTTCAGAGTGTTTCACTTGCTAACGTGATTCAGGATGCCATATCTCACCTTGTCATTTAGTGCCGCTAAACTTATTCTGTGTGCAGACTGCAGAGCTGTTGCAGACTAAAAAAAATATTTTTTTCCGTTACAAACGTGATACAGCATGCCATATCTTATCT
The DNA here is from genome assembly GCF_051348905.1 of Ranitomeya variabilis. NCBI lineage: Eukaryota > Metazoa > Chordata > Amphibia > Anura > Dendrobatidae > Ranitomeya > Ranitomeya variabilis. Next base: position 653,299,663 of record NC_135233.1, read on the forward strand.
TCACATTTTGAGGCGGTGAAATTCAGCTGTGTGCAGAGCTCATGCAGAGTAAAAAAAGTTTTTTCTGTGACAAACATGATTCAGCAGGCTAGATCTGAGTTTGAAATTGTTTGGAACATATATTCTATTGTATACAGGCCTCATTCACTCTAAAAAATAATTATTCTGTTACTAACCTAATACAGTAATAGAGATCTCAGTTTGAAATTGTTTGGAGCATATCTTATGTTAGGGCTGGCAGAACGCACCGAGTAAATTGAGAGATATTATTTGGTGCGTTCGCAGCCACCGTGCAGGAGAGGACCTGCTGTTGGAAAATGGCGGCCCTTTATGGCAGTAGAAGCGAACTCTGTTACTTCACAGAGACGCTGTGCCAGATCTCACTCTGACTCTCGGTGGCTATAGTTCCTGCGCCTGAGGACGCCCCGAGTCAGCAGCTGAGACCTTGGCAACTAAGGAACGCGGAACCCTGTTGACTTCACAGGAGTATCCAGCAACTGCTGAGCTGATGGCAGTGTGTGGCAACACAAACATACAATCTACTCACCGGAGGAGCCGGTATTCTAGGGGCTTATTTCAGCCGGGGCCCTAAATCCATGCACACAATCTCCTCGCCGTAGGTGTCGGCATTCTAGGGGCTTATTTCAGCCGAGTCCCTGAACACACATAAATGTGACCACACTGGCGCATGCACAAACTGATTCAATTCCAGCACATGGCCGTGCGGTCATGAGAGCCTTAAATAGCTGTAGCAAGTACAGGACCTTCCTAGAAGGACCAATGAGAGGCTGCTACAGAGCATGAGCACCTTCAGGACCGTCCTGGAGGACCAATGGATTTAGCTGCAGTATCTGAACATGTGACCCTCGATCTCCACTGAGAGATCTTACTCTGGGCATGCTCAGAACGAGAAACGCAGGACTTAGTCCCAGAAGCGTCTGCTCGCCGCTGCCCCGCACTGGCTTTAATGGCAGAACCTGGAAAAGCAGCAGTAACCCTTTGTACAGAGTCAGACTGAGCGAGACGCTGGGACTGACGTTTCTGCTGAGCAGGCTCCACTGTGGCAGGAGAAGAATGGGAGACTGCAGCAGAGATGGCCCGAGATTCCCCCTGTGCAGAGGCGGGAACTCGACCCCTAACATCTTATATGTTATACAGGCCTCATCCACACTAAAAAAGTACCGTATTTTCTGGACTATAAGACGCACCCCAAATTTGAGGGTGAAAATAGCAGAAAAAATATTTTTATAAGATGGGAGTCCGTCTTATTGTCTGAATTTAAGGTATCTTATCTGAGGTCTGGCGGTGGTACAGCAGGGTCACAGGAGGCATGGTATTCCTCAGGATAAGTTTGGCTCGGTCTTGGCAGTGCTGACATTCGGTTTGGGCTGTGGGGAGTGCACCTTAGCAGGGTCCCTTCCTGCTAAGGTGGGTGACGCCATGGCCTGGTGTCCACAGGGGGTTGCAGCAGTGGTGTGGTGGCGGCAGAGGTGTGGTGATGCTGAGGCATGGTTCGGCATGCACCTGAGCAGGGTCCCTTCCTCTGGTGAGGTGACGCTGTGGCCCGGTATCAAAGGCGAGCAGCAGAGCCGGGTTAATCACGGGTTTCTCGGTGGCAGTTGCCATCTTCCTGAGGCCACGCGTGAGCAGATTGAGTACTCTGCTTCCCGGGGCATCAGGAAAATGACCGCAGGAGGCAGCATGAGGGCAGATGGAGATCGCGGCGGCCAATTTCCTGAAGCCAAGATCTCAATCTGCGAATTCAGCTTCAGAAAAATGCCACTGTGTTCTCAAGCTGCACATGCGCGGCCTCCTGCAGCCATTTTCCTGAAGCCCCGGGAAGCAGAGAACTCAATCTGCTCACCTCGGCCTCAGGAGGTTGGCTGCCATCACCGATAAACCCATGATTCACCTGGCTCTGCTCTCCGTGGAAACCGGGCCGCAGCGTCACCTCACCTGAGGAAGGGACCCTGCTTAGGTGCATGCCGTACTGCTCACTGCGCCTCAGCATCACCGCACCTCTGCTGCCGCCACACCACTGCCGCAACTAATTGGTAAGCCTGCGTTCGAACTATAAGATGCACCCCTTATTTTCCTCACAATTTTTTGTCTGAAAAAGTGTGTCATTTAGTCTGAAAAATATGGTACTTTATTCTTTTACTAGCGTGATACAGTAGCAGAGATTTCTGTCACACATACTTAAATAATTGGTGTGTATTTGTTGGTAACTGACCACCAAAAAAACTAATAGTCAAGGTGTGGTTACCCACATCAGTGAATGCAATATCAAAACATTCCAATCTTGGGGATGTACCCACTCACAGTGGCCCTACAGGGCCCATCACAAAATAGAGAAAAAGAGCCTGAATAGCCAACAGCAATAGAAATGATAATGATAAGTCTGTCCAGTTGGACTGCCTTGCCCTAATTGTACCTAAAGGCTGGCTCCTGCCAAGCTGCGGAGGTTGGCACGCTATATTGTAGTGAAGTGGCTCCTGCATTCAAGGAAAACTTTCCCTGGTTGACCCAAGACAGCCTTCACAACAATGCCCCATGACATCTGTGGTTCACTACAGTCAGTTGGGCAAGTGTAGAGTTCTGACATGAGGTTAAGCAAGGGTAATTGGGGTGCCACTTCCTCTTGTTCCTGCTTTGACCACTTGCAATCTGGCTTCCGACCGCACCATTCCACTCAAACTGCCCTTACTAAAGCCCCCCTCGTCCTACTAACTGCAAAGTCTAAGCTACGCTAGTTTATCCTCCTCCTCCTGGACCTGGCATATGCCGTTGACACAGTGGACCATTCCCTCTTACTACAGACTTTCTGATCTCTTTACAGACATTGCATTACAGACTTGGCCTTTTGTTGGATCTCCTTGTACCTAACAGACAGGACATTCAGTGTCTCCCACTCACACACCAACTCCTCATCTAGCCCCTTATGTGTCAGTGTCCCCCCAAGGTTCAGTTGTAGGCTCTGGTACTAAGCTTAGGGCTCGTGCTCGCTCCCTCTTAAAGGGATCATGAGCGTCACCCTAAGGTGTCCCCAGCAAATAGCTTGACGACACTTTCTATTTAAGACTCCTCCTCCAATATGGAGGTGCCTGAGCAATTTTGTTAGTTTGCCTTGCATGCTTGCTAGTTGTCAGGTTCCCCAGGTCCGCCTGTCTGCTTGTCTGCCCTCTACCCATTTGCTCGTACCTATCTGTGCTCTTCTGTCCATTAGCCGATCCAGCCTGCACCTGACAGTCGTCCTCTGTCTTAAACCCTGTCCAGGCCTCACCTGCCAGTGGCCATCTGTTCAATATCCGGTTCAGCCACCACCTGCCAGTGCCTTTCCGTATACCACCCGATCCAGTCTGCACCTGCCAGTGCTCTTCTGCTCCTCTGCCGATCCAACCTGCACCTGCCAGTTCTCTCCTGTTCCTCAGCCTGTCTAGCCCACATCTGCCAGTGCTCATCTTTCTAACAGCCAGTCCAGTCTGCACCTACCAGTGCTTTACTGTTCCTAGTTACGCTGCTCCAGGCTTTCCGAGGGCTACGGCACAGTGGTTTCACCACCTTGCCAGTAACACTCTCCATCTGCTGAGTTGGCTGTAGTGGAAGAGGTGTAGGTCCCAATTATACTAGTTGTACTCTATTTCAATTGATGCCACTTTGGTATTCTCTGCGTCTAATTTTTGGCAATGTGTAGACTCCTGGTTCAGTCTTCTTCATCTGTATTGCCGGTAGCAGTAGGCGTCCGAGACTGCCAGGCCATTACTTCCTTTGAGTCTATTACCCGTGTTACTATCCTTATATTTTTCTGACAACAGTCTACGAAATTGATATTTGTGCCACCTGAGTGTGGCTGAGCATCAAAGCAGGTTGAGCTGTTGCATGTGGTATCAGGGTTCCCAGCACAGCAGGCCTACAGCGATGCCTCACCCACCTCATCTTACTGTGATGTTCTATTGAAAGCTGTAAATGCAGCCCCAGACCCCGATACCTCATTCCTTGCCGATTGCTGCAATTCCATGCTACAATTAGTACTGTGGGTGAATTGAGGCCACTTTCCTGGTGTCTGCCCCTAATTTGAAGTGTTTTTGGCAGCTTTTGGGCCCGTCTGAAAGTGTTGTGTATGCGTTTGTTTTTGCCTCCCATTGACTCCAATGGCGTTCGGCTATGTTCAGTGAATATTTGTCTAATAATTCAGCAAATATTGCAAGATCAACAATCGTAATCTGAACCGAAAATTGAAATATTTGCTCATCTCCAGTCATGACGTTGTGGATGGTTTCTGCGCCCTGATTGGCTGCTAGAATCAACACACATAAAGGTAAGGAAAAAAAAAGCATGCCTCTCCTCTAACCTTTCCACACCCACTCCCTCCCAAACACGTCACCTCGTTCCCCCCCCCCCCACTCATCATACAGCACCATTTTCCTAGTCAAAGTAATAACAAAAGCATTAGTGGAAACACGATGATTTACTGAATTGTGACCAAATTTTGCCGACTTTGAGTAAAAATGCTCAGGAAACCGAACACGAATGAGAAACTGCTATGTTTGTGCTGAATTTGAAATTGGTGAACGTTTTCTGAACAAGTTCGCTCATCTCTTCCCAGTTTATCCAGTGGGTGATGAAAAACATACTTCACTTGTTCATAATTCCTGCTCCACAAGTTAATGGTATGGTGCACTTTCAAGCTCATTGCCAAATCCAGGGAGTGGCTTATGTTCTGCTCGTGAAAGCACACAGCGAGCAAACATTTCTGCAAGAAGTACAGTAATGATGGCTAGCAATTGCAACTGCAACACCAGAAACTTGATGTGATGGTAGTTGAGTTGGCACACAAGTAGATGACTGGGCGCATATTGTTGTTTCCTGGATACACAATCAGGAGTGAATACCTGATGGTGGAATAGAGAAGGAAGAGACAAAGTAGTTGGAGTATGTCAAGTAGTAGATCGTGATAATGACACCACTTGAGGATGCAGTCTGGCTATCAGAAAGATGAGTGTAAGGCCGGCGTCACACTCAGCGTATGAAAATACGGTCCGTTTTTTACGGCCGTAATATGCAGAAATGTTTCCAAAATAGTGGTCCGTATGTCATCCGTAGGCAGGGTGTGGCAGCGTATTTTGCACATGGCATCCTCCGTATGTAATCCGTATGGCATCCGTACTGCGAGATTTTCTCGCAGGCTTGCAAAACCGACATCTAATGGATTTATGTGCTCAAATGTTCGTTAAAACATATATACAATATATATATATATATATATATATATATATATATATATATATATACAGTTGTGGCCAAAAGTATTGACACCCCTGCAATTCTGTCAGATAATATTCAGTTTCTTCCTGAAAATGATTGCAATCACAAATTCTTTGGTATTATTATCTTCATTTAATTTGTCTTAAATTAAAAAACACAAAAGAGAATGAAGCAAAAAGCAAAACATTGATCATTTCACACAAAACTCAAAAAATTGGCCAGACAAAAGTATTGGCACCCTCAGCCTAATACTTGGTTGCACAACCTTTAGCCAAAATAACTGCGACCAACCGCTTCCGGTAACCATCAATGAGTTTCTTACAATGCTCTGGTGGAGTTTTCAACCATTCTTCTTTGGCAAACTGCTCCAGGTCCCTGATATTTGAAGGGTGCCTTCTCCAAACTGCCATTTTTAGATCTCTCCACAGGTGTTCTATGGGATTCAGGTCTGGACTAATTGCTGGCCACCTTAGAAGTCTCCAGTGCTTTCTCGCAAACCATTTTCTAGTGCTTTTTGAAGTGTGTTTTGGGTCATTGTCCTGCTGGAACTTTTCCCAGGCTCGAGTTCATATGAGGACATCCAGCAGAGGGCGCATCACCGCGACTCAAGGTAACTACAGGACATTCCCCTGCTTTCCATTCATTTCCCGGGGTTTTACAGCCATGAGCACTGCATTAGCAGAGCTCCTGGGTGTAAAATGATTTAACCCCTTCAGATGGATTTACATCGTGGGATGTGACCAGAACGACGGAAGGTATGGGATATTGTTCTTTTTTTTATTTTTCCTTTTTTACAGAACGAGGGTCTTCAGGTGGATTAAGAGTCTAATAAAATATTAAAACACCCTGTGTCTTTATTTCATTAAATTACTTTGTAATAATGTGTGTGTGTTTTTTCACCATTTTGTACTATTGGATTAATAATGGATAGGTGTCATAATTGACGCCTCTCCATTATTAACCCCGGCTTAATGTCCCCTTACAATAGCAAGGTGACATTAACCCTTCATTACCCCATATCCCACCGCTACACGGGAGTGGGAAGAGAGTGGCCAAGTGCCAGAATAGGCGCATCTTCCAGATGTGCCTTTTCTGGGGTGGCTGGGGGCAGATGTTTTTAGCCAGGGGGGGTCCTATATCCATAGTACCTCTCTAGGCTATTATATCTGCCCTCAGTCACTGGCTTTACCACTCTGGCAGAGAAAATTGTGCGGGAGCCAACGCCAATTTTTTCCGCGATTTAACCCTTTAATTTAATAGCTAGAGGGCCCAAATTTTGCACATACACACTACTAACATTAGTAGCGTGGAATATGCAAAAAAAAGGGATATGAGATGGTTTACTGTATGTAAACCATGTCTCATATCATGTCGGGTTTGGGAAGGAGAGAGCAAAAGCTGGCAAATGAATTACCGGCTTTTATGATATCTAGCGCTGTATGAAATATGAATATATATATGTGTCTCAATTACATATATATACTGTATATATATATATATATATATATATATATATATATATATATATATATATACCTATTCTATGTGTAGACATTTATTCTACCTATTCTATTCTGTCAGTGTGATTTTACTCTACACCGCACTGAATTGCCAGCTTTTCTCTATAACACCGGTGCGTATTTCTCGCAAGTCACACGCATGGTTCGTGTGTAATCCGTATTTTTCTCGCCCCCATAGACTTTCATTGGCGTTTTTTTTGCGCAATACGGTGACAAACGCAGCATGCTGCGATTTTCTATGGCTGTACAAGACCGTATAATACGGATCAGTAAAATACGGCAGATAGGAGCTGGGCCATAGAGAATCATTGTACCGTATGCAATCCATATTTTCTGCACCTCTCATACGTCCGTAAAACTCGCTAGTGTGACGCCAGCCTAAGAGTTTAAAGGGCAGCTTGAGCCTTGTTCATATTGCTGGCAAGTTTGCATTTCCCACATCTGTGTTGATGGAGGGCTATAATTCCTAAGCTATTTAAGTCTGGATGTTCACTTCTTAATTTTCATCTTCCAGAGCCAGCATACTGCAAAATGTTTGAAAACAATGTGGACAAGTATTCCCACACCTAAGAGATGCCTGTGTGGGGGAGCCCAAGGGCTGTTGCCATCCCTGAGACTATCTGCTTACACACGCCCTGGCCTCCCGCCATATGCAAACAATGTCCTCTTTTTAGCATACCTTCAGCAACATTATCTGCACCATCAGGGTCTCATCTGAGCGGCTGAAGATCTGCTGCTGGTGTTGTTGCACAAATAGAGACAGAGATGGTGCAATTAACTGGGACGATATCCTGAGACATAAAAGTACACAAAGAAAATGGGAGACATTTATTAGCATCCTGGATAGGACCTGTGCACAGTATATACCGTATGGGAATAAACATACTAGAAATAGGAGGAAACCAATATGGCTAAATAAAGCTGTAAGGGGCGCAATAAGTGACAAAAAGAAAGCATTTAGAGAATTAAAGGAAGTAGGTAGTGAGGAGGCATTAAATAAATACAAAAATTTAAATAAATTATGTAAAAAGCAAATCAAGGCAGCAAAGATTGAGACAGAGAGACTCATTGCTAGAGAGAGCAAAAATAACCCCAAAATATTCTTTAACTACATAAATAGTAAGAAACTAAAAAATGATAGTGTTGGCCCCCTTAAAAATAGTCTGGGTGAAATGGTGGATGAGGATGAGGAAAAAGCCAATATGCTAAATGACTTTTTTTCATCAGTATTTACAAAAGAAAATCCCATGGCAGCCAATATGACTAGTGATAATAATTCCCAATTTAATGTTACCTGCTTAACCCAGCAGGAAGTACGGCGGCGTTTAAAAATCACAAAAATTGACAAATCTCCGGGCCCGGATGGGATACACCCCCGAGTACTGCAGGAATTAAGTACAGTCATTGATAGACCATTATTTTTAATCTTTAAAGACTCCATAATAACAGGGTCTGTACCACAGGACTGGCGTATAGCAAATGTGGTGCCAATATTCAAAAAGGGGACAAAAACTGAACTCGGAAATTATAGGCCAGTAAGTTTAACCTCTACTGTGGGTAAAATCCTGGAGGGCATTCTAAGGGATGCTTGTTGTGATTCGGTTCGTGGGCTCCCCCGGTGGTCTCTTGTGGTACTGGTGTCCTGCAAGCTTTGCCTTCTCAGTTCACCTGTTCCTATCAGGATGTGGGAGTATCCTATTTAACCTTGCTCCTCAGTCATTCTAATGCTGGCCATCAATGTATCCAGAGTGATTCTGTTGCATGTTCCTGCTCCCAGTTTTCTGCTCAGCTAAGTTGGACACTTAGTCCTTAAGTCTATTTTTGTATGTTTTGTCCAGTTTGCACTTATGTGAATCTCTGCAGCTGGAAGCTCTTGTTGGGCTGAAATTACCACTCCAGTGGCATGAGTTGTCACATGAGTTAAGGTAATTTCAGGATGGTGTTTTGAAGGGTTTTGCAGCTGACCGCGAAGTCCTCTGTTGTATCTTTCTGCTATTTAGTTAGCGGGCCTCTCTGTGCTAAATCTGCTTTCATACTACGTGTGTCTTTTCATCTGCTCTCACCGTTATTATATGTGGGGGGCTGCTATCTCCTGTGGGGACATTCTCTGGAGGCAAGCCAGGACTGTGTTTTCTTCTACCAGGGGTAGTTAGTTCTCCGGCTGGCGCGCGGCATCTAGAGACAACGCAGGAATGCCCCCTGGCTACTTCTAGTGTGGTGTGTAGGTTTAGCATCGCGGTCAGCTCTAGTTTCCATCACCCGAGAGCTTGTCCGTTTATTCTATGCTTCTGATGTTTTCTTGCCTTTGGAAACCATAACAGTATGGCCAGCCAAAATGTTTAATCTATAGGCTGAAGCAGGAGAGAAAAGGAACTGTGTGAAACCTTTTTTTTTTTTTTTTTTCCTTCCTCTGAAGTTGCACTCCAGCTCTAATTGCAGTCTCCTGTTTTCCTCTCCTCTTAACCCCTGAATGGCTCAGACTTTATCTGTTGAAATATGGATCCCCAGAGTCTGGCTACCAATTTGTATAATCTTGCCTCTAAAGTTCAGAATATACAAGATTTTTTGTTACATGCTCCTCGGTCTGAACCTAAAATTCCTATACCGGAGTTTTTTTCTGGAGATCGATCTTGTTTTCTAAATTTTAAATACAATTGTAAATTGTTTCTTTCGCTGAGATCTCATTCTGCTGGAGATCCTGCCCAGCAAGTAAAAATTGTTATTTCTTTACTGCGGGGTGACCCCCAAAATTGGGCATTTTCATTGGCACCAGGGGATCCTGTGTTGCTCAATGTGGATGCGTTTTTTCTGGCTTTGGGGTTGCTTTATGAGGAACCAAATTTGGAGATTCAGGCTGAGAAAGCCCTAATAGCCCTCTCTCAGGGGCAAGATGAAGCCGAAATATATTGCCAAAAATTTCGAAAATGGTCTGTGCTTACTCAGTGGAATGAGTGCGCTCTGGCGACAATTTTCAGAGAAGGTCTCTCTGATGCTGTAAAAGACGTCATGGTGGGGTTTCCTGCGCCTACTGGTCTGAATGAGTCCATGAAAATGGCAATTCAGATTGATCGGCGTTTACGGGAACGCAAACCTGTGCACCAGTTGGCGGTGTCTTCTGAAGAGGCACCACAGAGTATGCAATGTGATAGCTTTCTGTCCAGAAGCGAACGACAGATTTATAGGCGCAAAAATCATTTGTGCTTCTATTGTGGAAATTCTACTCATGTTATATCAGCATGGTCTAAACGAACAAAGAAAGTTGATAAATCCTCTGCTATTGGCACTTTGCAGTCCAAGTTTATTTTGTCTGTAACTCTAATTTGTTCGTTATCTTCTATTGTTGCAGATGCGTATGTGGATTCTGGCGCCGCTTTGAGTCTTATGGATTGGTCCTTTGCCAGGCGCTGTGGGTTTGATCTAGAGCCTCTGGAAGTTCCTATACCTTTAAAGGGTATTGATTCTACACCATTGGCTAGTAATAAACCACAATACTGGACACAAGTGACTATGCGTATGACTCCAGACCATCAAGAGGTGATTCACTTCCTTGTACTGTATAATCTACATGATGTGTTGGTGCTGGGATTGCCATGGTTGCAAACTCATAACCCAGTCCTTGACTGGAAAACAATGTCTGTACTAAGCTGGGGATGTCAGGGAAATCATGGGGACACATCTTTGGTCTCCATTGCTTCATCTATTCCCTCTGAAATTCCTGAGTTTTTGTCTGATTATCGTGAGGTTTTTGAGGAATCTACTCTTAATTCTCTTCCTCCTCACAGAGATTGCGATTGCGCCATAGATTTGATCCCTGGCAGTAAATTTCCTAAGGGTCGTCTATTCAATCTGTCTGTACCTGAACATGCTGCCATGCGAGAGTATATTAGGGAGTCCTTGGAAAAGGGACATATTCGTCCTTCTTCGTCTCCTCTTGGAGCGGGGTTCTTTTTCGTAGCTAAAAGCGATGGTTCTTTGAGACCTTGTATTGATTATAGACTCTTGAATAAGATTACAGTCAAGTATCAGTATCCTTTGCCATTGCTGACAGATTTATTTGCTCGTATTGAGGGGGCGAAGTGGTTCTCTAAGATTGATCTTCGTGGTGCGTATAATTTGGTGCGAATTAAGCAGGGGGATGAGTGGAAAACCGCATTTAATACGCCCGAGGGCCATTTTGAGTATTTGGTGATGCCTTTTGGTCTGTCAAATGCCCCTTCGGTCTTTCAGTCTTTTATGCACAATATTTTCCGTGAATATCTGGATAAATTTATGATTGTGTATTTGGACGATATCTTGATTTTTTCGGATGACTGGGAATCTCATGTTCAACAAGTTAGGAGGGTTTTTCAGGTTTTGCGGACCAATTCTCTGTTTGTTAAAGGTTCAAAGTGTGTTTTTGGGGTTCAGAAGATTTCTTTTTTGGGGTACATTTTTTCCCCCTCTTCTATTGAGATGGATCCTGTGAAGGTTCGGGCTATTTGTGACTGGACGCAACCGACTTCTCTTAAGGGCCTTCAGAAATTTTTGGGCTTTGCTAACTTTTATCGTCGATTCATAACTGGTTTTTCTAGCATTGTCAGGCCTTTGACTGATTTGACTAAAAAGGGTGCTGATGTTGCAGATTGGTCTCCTGCTGCTGTGGAGGCCTTTCGGGAGCTTAAGCACCGTTTTTCTTCTGCTCCGGTGTTGTGCCAGCCTGATGTTTCTCTTCCTTTTCAGGTGGAAGTTGATGCTTCCGAGATCGGAGCGGGGGCGGTTTTGTCGCAGAAAAGTTCAGATTGTTCAGTGATGAGACCTTGTGCGTTCTTTTCTCGAAAATTTTCGCCCGCCGAGCGAAATTATGACGTCGGTAATCGGGAGCTTTTGGCGATGAAGTGGGCATTCGAGGAGTGGCGTCATTGGCTTGAGGGTGCTAAACATCAGGTGGTGGTCTTGACTGATCACAAAAATTTGATTTATCTTGAGTCGGCCAGACGTCTGAATCCTAGACAGGCGCGCTGGTCGTTGTTTTTCTCCCGGTTTAATTTTGTGGTTTCGTATCTGCCAGGTACTAAGAATGTGAAGGCGGATGCCCTTTCTAGGAGTTTTGAACCTGATTCCCCTGGTGATTCTAAACCTACGGGTATACTTAAGGATGGGGTGATATTGTCTGCTGTCTTCCCAGACCTGCGACGTGCTTTACAAGAGTTTCAGGCGGATCGGCCTGATCGTTGTCCGCCTGGTAGATTGTTTGTGCCGGATGAGTGGACCAATAGAGTCATCTCGGAGGTTCATTCTTCTGCGTTGGCAGGTCATCCGGGAATTTTTGGTACCAGAGATTTGGTGGCTAGGTCCTTCTGGTGGCCTTCCCTGTCTCGGGACGTGCGTACTTTTGTGCAGTCTTGCGATGTTTGTGCTCGGGCCAAGCCTTGTTGTTCTCGGGCTAGTGGGTTGTTGTTGCCCTTGCCTGTTCCTAAGAGGCCTTGGACACACATCTCTATGGATTTTATTTCTGATCTCCCTGTTTCTCAGAAGATGTCCGTCATTTGGGTGGTGTGTGACCGCTTTTCTAAGATGGTTCATTTGGTGCCCTTGCCCAAGCTGCCTTCCTCATCTGAGTTGGTGCCCCTGTTTTTTCAGAATGTGGTTCGGCTGCATGGTATTCCGGAGAATATCGTTTCCGACAGGGGATCCCAGTTTGTGTCCAGATTTTGGCGGGCGTTTTGTGCCAGGATGGGCATTGATTTGTCTTTTTCGTCTGCATTTCATCCCCAGACAAATGGCCAGACGGAACGTACTAATCAGACCTTGGAGACTTATTTGAGGTGTTTCGTGTCTGCTGATCAGGATGACTGGGTCTCCTTTTTGCCGTTGGCTGAGTTTGCCCTTAATAATCGGGCCAGTTCTGCCACTTTGGTCTCCCCTTTCTTTTGCAATTCAGGGTTCCATCCTCGTTTTTCATCTGGTCAGGTGGAGTCTTCGGATTGTCCTGGAGTGGATACCATGGTGGATAGGTTGCATCGTATTTGGGGGCAGGTGGTGGACAATTTGGAGTTGTCCCAGGAGAGGACTCAACGTTTTGCTAATCGCCATCGTCGTGTTGGTCCTCGTCTTCGTGTTGGGGACTTGGTGTGGTTGTCCTCCCGTTTTGTCCCTATGAGGGTCTCTTCTCCTAAGTTTAAGCCTCGGTTCATCGGTCCTTATAAGATTTTGGAAATTCTTAACCCTGTGTCTTTTCGTTTGGACCTCCCAGCATCCTTTGCTATCCATAATGTCTTCCATCGGTCATTATTGCGGAGGTATGAGGTACCACTTGTGCCTTCTGTTGAGCCTCCTGCTCCTGTGCTGGTTGAGGGTGAATTGGAGTACGTGGTGGAGAAAATTTTGGACTCCCGTGTTTCCAGACGGAGACTTCAATATCTGGTGAAATGGAAGGGCTACGGTCAAGAGGATAATTCTTGGGTTACAGCTTCTGATGTTCATGCTTCTGATTTGGTCCGTGCCTTTCATAGGGCTCATCCAGATCGCCCTGGTGGTTCTTGTGAGGGTTCGGTGCCCCCTCCTTAAGGGGGGGGTACTGTTGTGATTCGGTTCGTGGGCTCCCCCGGTGGTCTCTTGTGGTACTGGTGTCCTGCAAGCTTTGCCTTCTCAGTTCACCTGTTCCTATCAGGATGTGGGAGTATCCTATTTAACCTTGCTCCTCAGTCATTCTAATGCTGGCCATCAATGTATCCAGAGTGATTCTGTTGCATGTTCCTGCTCCCAGTTTTCTGCTCAGCTAAGTTGGACACTTAGTCCTTAAGTCTATTTTTGTATGTTTTGTCCAGTTTGCACTTATGTGAATCTCTGCAGCTGGAAGCTCTTGTTGGGCTGAAATTACCACTCCAGTGGCATGAGTTGTCACATGAGTTAAGGTAATTTCAGGATGGTGTTTTGAAGGGTTTTGCAGCTGACCGCGAAGTCCTCTGTTGTATCTTTCTGCTATTTAGTTAGCGGGCCTCTCTGTGCTAAATCTGCTTTCATACTACGTGTGTCTTTTCATCTGCTCTCACCGTTATTATATGTGGGGGGCTGCTATCTCCTGTGGGGACATTCTCTGGAGGCAAGCCAGGACTGTGTTTTCTTCTACCAGGGGTAGTTAGTTCTCCGGCTGGCGCGCGGCATCTAGAGACAACGCAGGAATGCCCCCTGGCTACTTCTAGTGTGGTGTGTAGGTTTAGCATCGCGGTCAGCTCTAGTTTCCATCACCCGAGAGCTTGTCCGTTTATTCTATGCTTCTGATGTTTTCTTGCCATTGGAAACCATAACAGATGCTATACTGGAGTATCTGAAGAGGAATAACCTCATGACCCAGTATCAGCACGGGTTTACTAGGGACCGTTCATGTCAGACTAATTTGATCAGCTTCTATGAAGAGGTAAGTTCCGGACTGGACCAAGGGAGCCCAGTGGATGTAGTGTATATGGACTTTTCAAAAGCTTTTGATACGGTGCCACACAAAAGGTTGATACATAAAATGAGAATAATGGGGATAGGGGAAAATATGTGCAAGTGGGTTGAGAGTTGGCTCAGGGATAGGAAACAAAGGGTGGTTATTAATGGAGCACACTCGGACTGGGTCACGGTTAGTAGTGGGGTACCACAGGGGTCAGTATTGGGACCTCTTCTTTTTAACATATTTATTAATGACCTTGTAGGGGGCATTCAGAGTAGAATTTCAATATTTGCAGATGACACTAAACTCTGCAGGGTAATCAATACAGGGGAGGACAATTTTATATTACAGGCTGATTTATGTAAACTAGAAGCTTGGGCTGATAAATGGCAAATGAGCTTTAATGGGGATAAATGTAAGGTCATGCACTTGGGTAGAAGTAATAAGATGTATAACTATGTGCTTAATTCTAAAACTCTGGGCAAAACCGTCAATGAAAAAGACCTGGGTGTATGGGTGGATGACAAACTCATATTCAGTGGCCAGTGTCAGGCAGCTGCTACAAAGGCAAATAAAATAATGGGATGCATTAAAAGAGGCATAGATGCTCATGAGGAGAACATAATTTTACCTCTATACAAGTCACTAGTGCGACCACACTTAGAATATTGTGCACAGTTCTGGTCTCCGGTGTATAAGAAAGACATAGCTGAACTGGAGCTGGTGCAGAGAAGAGCAACCAAGGTTATTAGAGGACTGGGGGGTCTGCCATACCAAGATAGGTTATTACACTTGGGGCTATTTAGTTTGGAAAAAAGAAGACTAAGAGGTGATCTTATGTTAATGTATAAATATATGAGGGGACAGTACAAAGACCTTTCTGCTGATCTTTTTAATCATAGACCGGTGACAGGGACAAGGGGGCATCCTCTACGTCTGGAGGAAAAAAGGTTTAAGCATAATAACAGACATCAATTAATCAGCCTTTTTGTGTATAAGCATGGATCAGCTTTGCTTCTTTTAAATTTTTCATTTGTAAGTACTTCCGTGATTTTGTCATTCCACGCTTTAGCTGCTTGCTTTAAACCATATATGCTTTTCTGTAGTTTACAAACTTTGTTTGGATTTCTTTCATCTTTGAATCCTGGAGGTTGTTCCATATAAATGTCTTCTGTTAAATCTCCATTCAGAAAAGCTGTCTTTACATCCAGATGTCTCAGTTGCATCTGTTTCATTGCTGCAACTGTAAGTAAAGTTCTTATTGTAGTGTGTTTGACAACTGGAGCAAATGTCTCATCATAGTCTTCTCCATATTTTTGAGAATACCGTTTAGCTACGAGTCTTGCTCGGTATCTTTCAACTGTGCCATCTGTTTGGTATTTAACTTTAAAAATCCATTTACATCCTATGGTTTTTCTTCCTTCTGGTAAATCTGTTGGTGTCCATGTATTTGAATCTTGCATGGATTTAATTTCTGTTTCTGTTGCTTCTATCCATTTATTAGCTTCTTCTACAGGAAGTATAGATATGTCTTCCCAAGAGGTAGGCTCATAGATTTTTCTTGTGCTTGTCTTGTATGAGAGACGTTTTGGTGGTTTTCCTTTGTTGTCTCTCATTGAACGTCTTGGTTCTGTGTCTGTTTGTAGTTGTGATTCTTCACTTTCAGCATTTTGTTCTTCATTAATTTCTGCTTCTTTCTCATCAGATATTTCTTCAGTTGTGTCACTATTGGTTTTCTCATTTTTTGTTTCAACTGAAATCATAATGTCTTCATTTAAATCTTCAATGAATGTCACACTGTTACTCACCGTAACTCTGTCTGTTTTGGGATCTAGGATTCTGTATCCTTTGCAATTTTCACTATATCCAACAAATATTCCTTCCATGGATCTGTTTTGAAGTTTGGAACGTTTTTCTGTTGGAATCCAAAAACTTTTAAATGATTGACACTTGGTTTCATACCTTGCCACAGTTCATATGGAGTTTTCGTCAGTTTTCTGGAAAAAAGTCGGTTCTGTAGATATGTAGCTGTCATTGCTGCCTCACACCAATATTTCTCTGGTAGTTTGGAATCCGTCAGCATACATCTTATCATTTCTGTTAGAGTTCTTTTTTTTTCTTTCTGCTACTCCATTTTGTTCAGGTGTGTATGGAACCGTTTTCTGGTGTTCTATTCCATTTTGTCTTAAGTAGTCTTCTAATCTGTGACCTGTAAATTCACCTCCATTATCACTTCTGATAACAATTGGCTTCCTTTGAAATTTGTTACTTGATCTTGTTACATATTCTACAAGTTTATCAAAAACTTCACTTTTGTTTTTAATTAAGTATGTGACTGTGTATCTTGAGTAATCATCTATAAAAGTCAACATGTATCTATTGTCTCCTGATGTGGTCACTTTCATGGGTCCACATACGTCAGTATGCACCAAATCAAGTGGTCTCACGCTTTTCATCTCACTTTCTTTTGGAATAGATATCCTTGTGGCTTTGGATTTTATACAACATTCACATCTTATGGTAATTGAGCAATCTGATATCTTTAAATCTTTTGTCAATTCTTTTCTCTGTAGTTCCCTTATACTGTCAGGGTGTCTATGTCCTAGACGTCTATGCCACATGTGAATACAGTTTTTGTGATCATGTGTACATACCTTCATCTGTTCCTTTGGTGTGTCAAAATGATATAATTGTTCATCTGCCTTGACTTTGGTTATCACCTTGTTTCCTGCAATAATTGCACACTCATTGTCTTTGAATTTCACTGTAAGTCCTTTTGCTGTTAAACGTTTCACAGATAATAATCCGCCTTCCAATTTTGGAACATACAACACATCCTGTACAAGTATCTTTGAATCTTGCCCGAACTTGTTTGAACAATTTAGCATACCTTGTCCGATACCTTCTGCGGTTATTTTGCTTCCATCTGCAAGAAAAATGGCTTCTTTCTTATCTAAATCAAAATCAGTAAAGAAATTCTTGTCACTTGTCATATGACTCGTTGCTCCTGAATCAATAAACCAACCAAGTGATGATTTCTTGTCTGTTACTTTAAATGTGCCATTCCTATTATTCTCACATGAATCGGAAAATGTGTTTTTTACTTTCTGTGTATGCTTTTTATGTTGTAATTTTTGTTGTTCTGCTTTCCATATAGTACAGTCTTTCTTTATATGACCCTTTTTCTTACATCTGAAGCATTCTCTTGTCTCTTTATTATAGGGTTTTTTGAATTCTGTAGCTTTAAGAGCATTTTCACTGTTCTTTTCAGTAGAAGAATCATTTCTTTGTTCTTTTCTTCTCTGATATTCATCTATTAGTCTTGTTTTCACAAAATCTAATGTAATGTCAGTTTCTGGTCTCGTCTCAAGGGCATTTATCAAGGCTGTATACGAATCTGGTAACCTGCACAACAATATAGCTGCTACATGACTTTCTGTAACATCTTCACCAATAGATCTTAGCTGTGATATCACTTCCATCATTGAGAATATGTGCTTCTGCATATCGTCATTTGCACTCAATCTCATACTGTACAGCTTTCTTAATAAAAATAACTTGTGATTCAAGCTAGGTCTTTCATACAGTTTTCTTAGTGCTTCCCACATTCCCTTAGCTGTTTCTTCATTTCTTATATGTATTAATTGAGCATCATCCACTAATAAGCTAGTAGTGGCTTTAGCTTGTCTATTCTTCTTATCCCATGTCTGATTATCTTGATCTGGTCTTGCTGTAACAATTACTTCCCATAGATCATCCTTAGATAACAACATCTCTACTTTGAATTTCCATAACTGATAATTTTCACTATTCAGTTTAGCTACTGTAAATTTCAGTTCTGTGTTACTCATAATCTTTATATAGTCTTACTTGTTTAGAGAGTTGTACTGAAGATATTCTCCTGTAAGTCCAGCTCCTGGGATCATGAATTCCTCTGTATCCGGATTTATTTCCTTCTGTTTACAGAGCTTATCTGTGTGCTCCGTTATCTGGGGTTATAAACCAGAATCCTGCTACCTGGGCTTGTAGTGCAGATCTATAGTGTCTGGGCCCATAACCTGTTGCAGAGTGCGTCTTCTTGCAGTCACCGCTGTAGTTACGAGAGCTTCAATCAGCAAGATATCTTGAGTAAACAGTATTTACTTCATACTGGATAAACATGAGATACAATTCAGTGTCACACAGTCCGTGCACTGAAGACAACACATTCAAGAAGAAGAAGAATAATCAGGAAGTAAGAAAAACAAACAACAATTGAAAGCTTCCCTCCCCACAATACAGCAAGTATATAACTTTACACACTATCGCCATCTGCTGTCTGGTTAGTATAAAGTCCTCATTTCACTTATAATAAGTCCTAATCTGTTGCATATGCCAACAACTTTAATGGTTTCTTCTGTCAACACATCCATGTCTTTTGCAGCATCAACATAGGGTTCCATACTGTTTATATCCTTCACTTTCCCTGTGCTCTTTCCTGTGTCCTTCGCTTCATATTCTATAAAAACTTTTTGGAGGAAAATTGTCATGAATCCCCAATGGCTAGGGATAGCACAGGACAAGCAAAGTATAACAAATATCGGACGAGCTCTAGGGTGATGGAACCTGGGCTGACCGCTGCCCTACGCCTGACAAACGCAACTAGAGATAGCCAGGGAGCGTTCCTACGTTGGTTCTAGATGCCACGCACCAGCCTAAGAGCTAACTAGTACTGCAGAGAAAACAAGACCTCACTTGCCTCCAGAGGAATTAACCCCAAAGGTATAGTTGCCCCCCACATGTATTGACGGTGAAATGAGAGGAAGGCACACACATAGAGATGATGTATATAGCTTTAGCAAATAGAGGCCCGCTGAAAACTAGAAAGCAGAATGATACAAAAGGGGACTGAGCGGTCAGCAAAAAACCCTAATCAAAAAAACCATCCTGAGATTACAAGAACCCATGTGCCAACTCATGGCACATGGGGAGAACCTCAGTCCACTAGAGCAACCAGCTAGCATAGAGACATTCTAAGCAAGCTGGACCAAAAACCAAACAACTGAAAATCAGCACTTAGCTTATCCTGAAAGATCTGGGAGCAGGTAGGCAGGAACCAAACAGAGCACATCTGAACACATTGATAGCCGGCAAGGGAAATGACAGAAAGGCCAGGTAAAATAGGAAACACCCAGCCTCTGATGGACAGGTGGAAACCAAAGGCCGCAACCCACCAAAGTCACCCAGTACCAGCAGTAACCACCAGAGGGAGCCCACCAACAGAATCCACAACAGAAAATAGAGCAACAGGGTTTTATCTGAGATTAAGCAGTCAATGCAAGGTAAAAACACTCAAATCACCAGACATAGCTTAAGACAAGCATTGCAGAGATTCGCTGCCGCAGATCCATGAGGGATCGGCTGTTGAGAATACAATGTAGGAGAACGTGTTCAAATGCTGTGCTGCTGAATCATGTAGTCCAAAGATATTATTAAAAGTGGTCTTTATTCAACATGTTTCTGAGTTTCAAAGTACTCCTTCATCAGGAAATACCACATTAGAATACCACGATTCTTATGTGGTATTACCTGATGAAGGAGTTTTTTGAAATTCAGAAACGTGGCCTGTGCTATATACTATGTGGCTGCTATATACATACATACATACATATTCTAGAATACCCGATGCGTTAGAATCGGGCCACCATCCAGTAACTATATAAAGCAGTACATTTAGCAGCATTAGGAACATAACATTATATACAGCCTAAGGCTACGGTCACACTAGCAGTATTTGGTCAGTATTTTACATCAGTATTTGTAAGCCAAAACCAGGAGTGGAGCAATCAGAGGAAAAGTATAATAGAAACACGTCACCAGTTCTGTATTTATCACCCACTCCCGGATTTGACTTATAAATACTGATGTAAAATACTGACCAAATACTGAATGTTTGAACATGGCCTAAGCATATGGTCACATGTTCAGTATTTGGTCAGTATTTTACCTCAGTATTTGGAAGCCAGAACCAGGAGTGGGTGATAAATACAGAAGTGGTGCATGTGTTTCAACTATATTTTTCCTCTGATTGTTCCACTCCTGGTTTTGGCTTACAAATACTGATGTAAAATACTGAACAAATACTGAACATGTGACCATAGCCTAAGACATACACAGTCAGGACGTATTAAAGGCATCCTGCAACCCCTTACACCTGCACACAGAACTTGCCACCATAAGAGCTTTCCATAACTTTTGAACTCCATCCGCTTTTTACTTCCTCAGATATGGCAGGAAACTTCAACAGTTAGAACAATAATTAACAAGATGCAACAGAATAATGACAAGAAAATTATATAATACAGGTCATTATAATGAGTCTTAACCCCTTCCCGACCTCTGCCGTACTATTACAGGGGAGGTCGGGTCCCCTGCTTTGATGTGGGCTCTGGCAGGTCGGGTCCCCTGCTTTGATGTGGGCTCCGGCGCTGAGCCCACCTCAAACCCGGGACATGTCAGCTGTTTTGAACAGCTGACATGTGCCCGCAATAGCGGCTGGTGAAATTGTGATTCACCCGCCTCTGTTAACCAGTTAAATGCCGCTGTCAAATGCTGACAGCGGCATTTAACCAGCACTTCCGGCCACGTGGCCCGGAAATGAACGCATCACCGACCCCGTCACATGATCGGGGGTCAGCGATGCATCAGGATGGTAACCATAGAGGTCCTTGAGACCTCTATGGTTACTGATGTCGGCCTGCTGTGAGCGCCACCCTGTGGTCGGTGCTCATAGCAAGCCTGCAATTCAGCTACATAGCAGTGATCTGATGATCGCTGCTATGTAGCAGAGCCGATCCAGTTGTGCCAGCTTCTAGCCTAGGCTAGGCTATTGAAGCATGGCAAAAGTAAAAAAAAAATGTTTTAAAAAATATGATAAAAATAAAAAAAATATAAAAGTTTAAATCACCCCCCTTTTGCCACATTCAAAATTAAACAAAAAAAAATCAAACCTACACATATTTGGTATCGCCGTGTTCAGAATCGCCCGATCTATTAATTAAAAAATGGATTAACCTGATCGCTAAACGGCGTAGCAAGAAAAAAATTTCAAACGCCAGAATTACTTTTTTTGGTCGCCACGACATTGCGTTAAAATGTAATAGCGGGCGATCAAAAGAACGTATCTGCACCAAAATGGTATCATTAAAAATGCCAGCCCTCACCTGACCGCAGATCCCAAAAAATGGAGACACTACGGGTAGCGGAAAATTGCAGAATTTTTTTTTTTTTTAGCAAAGTTTGAAATTTTTTTTACCACTTAGATAAAATGTAACCTAGACAGGTTTGTTGTCTATGAACTCGTAATGACCTGGAGAATCAAAGTGGCAGGTCAGCTTTAGAATTTAGTGAACCTAGCAAAAAAGCCAAACTAAAAACAAGTGTGGGATTGCACTTTTTTGCAATTTCACCTCACTTGGAATTTTTTTCCCGTTTTCTAGTACACGACATGCTAAAACTAATGATGTCATTGAAAATTGCAACTTGTCCCGCAAAAAACAAGCCCTCACATGGCCATATTGACGGAAAAATAAAAAAGTTATGGCTCTGGGAAGGAGGGGAGTGAAAAACGAGAATGCAAAAACGGAAAAGGGCAAGGTCGTGAAGGGGTTAAAGTTCACTTAAAACATCTTTAAGATTAAGCTTATGCAGCGCCCCAGAGTCCTGGTCATTGCAGTAATGTCGCTCTTCCACCAGGGGGAGTGATATTACGTCTGATGGTACTAAAGGAGTTCACCTTGCCAGGTATCACAGTCACACACTACACTTCACACTCCAGTCCACCAAGGGGAGCCTTGCTTCTATCTATTAGGGCACTCTTCACACACGGGTAAAACTGGTGGGTTGGATAGAAAGTGAGGGAGAAGCAGACTGGGCTCTGACCCGATAGCATCGAGTCGGGAGCTACCTGGGTAAGACCCAGAGGGGACCTGTCAGGTAGACAGGGAAAGGAAGAGGAACATCTGAGCTGCAGACAGAGGTCAAGCACGAGCTAGAACGTTACGGAGCTGCGCCTGCACTCTATTGCGGCAGCATCCTAAGAAAGGACACGAAGTGAAGTATATTGTGGAGAGTGAGCAACGAAGTCACAGCACAAGGAGATAATACCGAGAGGAGTCCTGCCCCGAGATCGGCAGCCTCCTTCCGAGGCGCATAGCCGGTGGCCGGAGCACCGAGGGAGTAATTGGCTCTACGCATTACTTCAGAGACCGGCAGGACAGTTCTGTTTCTATGGCCAATAATTTACTCAAATAGCATTAAGGGTATGGATATAAATACAAAGTGCAAGGTATCAATATGCCACCAAAAAAATTGGTACAAAATGAATTACAGCCCGATGGTTGCTCTGATAGTGGATTCAGTTACATAAGTCACAAGATTAATAGTGTGAGTGCCATGTGTAAGCGTATTTGCAGTGAGTCACTAGTGCTCTCAAAGAGAGTAAGCATATCAAATCATGTTAGGACTTGGGCTAGTTTCATACTAGCGTTTTGAGGCGCTGCGGAGGGCTGCGGACATCCTCCGTGAAGCCCCACCCTCGGCCGCACCTCAGCCGCTAGCTCCGCCTACTTCTGCATGTGGCCTGCATGCGGCCTGCGTACCTATCTTTAACATTACGTACGCAGATCGTGCGGCAGTATGCAGATGCTTCCACATGCGTCGTTTAAGATTAAGATTAAGAATAGTTACATAGTTACATAGTTATTAAGGTTGAAGGAAGACTTTAAGTCCATCTAGTTCAACCCATAGCCTAACATGCCCTAACATGTTGATCCAATGGTCATCAAAACAACACCTCCGTAGGATAGGCTGCAGTAACTGTATTATTGTTTTTCTTTCTGGCTTTTGGTAATTTTTACATTTTTAAGACTTTGTAGATTTTCATTTATTGTTACTAACTGTTCGTGTTATGTTTTCTCAGTCGGGCAGGTACTGAAGTTAACTAGGGGGAAATGTGGCACTCCAGAGCCTGGTTGCCACGGGGACATTGCCTCCCTCTGAGGGGTGATGTCATTCCTGGAGGCAGGAAGGGGTCCCCATGGCAGGTAATGCACAGCATGCATCACAATTCCTGCTCCAGGCCAGAGGGGGAAGCGCTAGACCTGTACTAGCTGTTCTCTCTGGTAGGGAGGAGGAGTCAGGTAAGTCAGTTGGGCAGTTAGTCAGGGGAGAAGGAAGGGACAGGAGCGGAAACAAGAGCTCTGGGGAATTGAAGCTGCATCAGAGCTGACCCTGGAGTGGAGCGTTGACAAAAAGGATGCCAGAGTCCTTGGCTGTGCAGGTGCTGTACGTCCCGACAGCCGAATCTGGAGGGCAGGGGACTGCAAGCTCCCTGACCAAACCGAACACCTGGAGGCACCGCAGCAGACCAAGAGCCCGGGGCTGCCAATGAAAAGGCAGTGCCTATGATAGGCTCACATTGTCTGCCATACAGGTTAAAACCAACACGCAGGAGAGGGCGCAGCTTAGCTACAGGCAGCAGGGACCCAAAAAGAGAGTGCAGCAGGAAGGTCCCCAACCCCACCTGGCAGAGTGGACCCCGTGAATGCCTCCAGGCTAGCCAGACTCCTTCTGTCATCTGTAACTGGTACCCCAGATTGCATTTTCATCTACCAAGAAATAAAAGGTAAAGAAAACTGCACTTCTCTGTGTCCTTTACTTACTCTTTGCACTCCAACATTCACCACCACCTGAACAGCCAAAAATATTTGCCCTGGGGCCCCGATCTACCCATGGGGAGCTGTACCATCTTGGCTGCATCACAATCGGCCCCAGTGGACCTGAACTGCAGTGTCGGCCACCCATTGCCAAACACCATGGGTGGTGTCACGACTCAATCCCATATAACTATCCCGCATTTTATGACAAGGCCACGGAGATGGATCATGGCCCCGTGACCTCTCTCCAAAGAACTGTCCGGCCCAGTTTCGAGTACCCCCTGGCCCAGATATCCGAGTATCACTGAAAACGTTTGCTCATCTGTAACTATAATCACTATAATCAATCACTGCCAGCTTTTTGATCTTTCTGTTTCATTATCAAATGAATCTCTGCATTATTCTCTTTTTTTCACAGACTATGTAAGAGTATTGCTGAAGAAGAATCACCCCTTGAAGATGTTAATATTAATGTGATATACTTAATGTATTTCATTTGTATTGATCTCTGATGTCAGTCTTAATGTACTATTACTTTTTCTTAAGCAAATGAAAAGGTGTGGACATTGACTGTCCGGCCCCTGCCCCTAAGACAACTATAGCATAAAATGAATAGTGTCATGTGTTTTTGTACATGTAATGTGATATGTGAAGTGTGAACTATGTCATGTGTTATGATCCGGTGGTAGGATCTCAAAACTGACCTGATACATATAACCAGAATGTTAGGACAAGTTCTGGGGATGTGGAAGCTATACTGACCGCAATCCTGATCCTATCCAATACACACTAAAGGTAGCCGTGGAGCGTTACCTAAAAACCTAGACGCCTCTTCACAGCCTGAGAAACTGACTGCCCCTAGAGAGAAAGCAAAGACCTCACTTGCCTCAGAGAAATAACCCCAAAGTTATAGACAGCCCCCCACAAATAATAACGGTGAGTTAAGGGGAAAATACAAACGTAGAAATGAAACAGGTTTAGCAAATGAGGCCCGCTAACACTAGATAGACAGAAAATAGATAGGAATCTGTGCGGTCAGTACAAAAACTATCAAAAATAAACCACGCAGAGAATACAAGAACCCCCACACCGACTCACGATGTGAGGGGCGCACTCTGCACCCCAGAACTAACCAGCAAGCAAAAAATCACATATAAGCAAGCTGGACTGAACTCATCATATACTGAGAAACGTTTTCAAGGAAATAATGAGCAAAATGAACAAGCAAACTTAGCTTCTCCAGCAGGAGACTGGTCACAAGTAGGGTTGAGCGAAACGGGTCGGCAATTTTCAGAAGTCGCCGACTTTTGGCAAAGTCAGGTTTCATGAAACCCGACCCGACCCCTGTGTGGGGTCGGCCATGAAGTCGGCGATCTTCTGAATCTGGAATCGGAATTCCGATACCGATTCCCGATATGTTTAAGATATCGGGAATTGGTATCGGAATACAGATTTAAGTGTAAAATAAAGAATTAAAATAAAAAATATCGCTATACTTACCATCTGATGCGCCCTGGTACTAAGCGGGAACCTTCCTTCCTTAGAATCAGCCTTCCAGGACCTTGCGGTGACGTCGCGGTGACGTCGCGGCTTGTGATTGGTCGCGCGGCCGCCCATGTGACCGCTCGCGCGGCCGCCCATGTGACCGCTCGCGCGACCAATCTTAAGCCGCGACGTCACCGTGACGTCACCGAGGGTCCTGGAAGGGCTGATTCTTAGGAAGGAAGGCTGCTGGAAAGAAGCAGGGCACGTCCGAGGGTGAGTATATACCTAATAGGAATATACTCACCCTCGGCTTCTTTCCGGCAGCCTTCCTTCCTAAGAATCAGCCCTTCCAGGACCTTCGGTGACGTCACGGTGACGTCGCGGCTTGTGATTGGTCGCGCGAGCGGTCACATGGGCGGCCGCGCGACCAATCACAAGCCGCGACGTCACCGCGACGTCACCGCAAGGTCCTGGAAGGCTGATTCTAAGGAAGGAAGGTTCCCGCTTAGTAGCAGGGCGCATCAGATGGTAAGTATAGCGATATTTTTTATTTTAATTCTTTATTTTACACTTAAATATGGATCCCAGGGCCTGAAGGAGAGTTTCCGCTCCTTCAGACCCTGGGAACCATTGGAAACCCAATGCACTGCATTGGGTTTCGAGTTTCGGCCGACCCCGACCCCGACTTTTTTATAGGATTGGCCGATTTCACTCGACCCAACTTTTGAAAAAGTCGCGTTTCGTGAAACCCGACCCGATCCTATAAATGTAAAGGTCGCTCAACCCTAGTCACAAGGAATATTCAGGAGAGCTGAAAATCAGGACTGAATACACCGACAGCAGGCAACAAATGAAGGTCCAGGTGAGTTAAATAGGCCCAGCATAGAAGGAAATGAAGCAGCTGAGCCCAGCCATATCGCTAAAGGCCACCAGAGGGAGCCCAAGAACAAACTCACACAATACCACTCATGACCACAGGAGGGAGCCCGAGAACGGAATTCACAACAGTACCCCCCCCTTGAGGAGGGGTCACCGAACCCTCACCAGAGCTCCCAGGCCGATCAGGACGAGCCGAATGAAAGGCACGAACCAAATCGGCCGCATGGACATCGGAGGCGACAACCCAGGAATTATCCTCCTGACCATAGCCCTTCCATTTAACTAAGTACTGAAGCTTCCGTCTCGAAATACGAGAATCCAAGATCTTCTCCACCACATACTCCAACTCCCCCTCGACCAAGACAGGAGCAGGAGGATCAACAGAAGGGACCACAGGCACCACATATCTCCGCAACAATGACCTATGGAACACATTATGAATGGCAAACGATGTTGGGAGGTCCAAACGAAATGACACAGGGTTGAGGATTTCCAAAATCTTATAAGGACCGATGAAACGAGGCTTGAACTTAGGAGAGGAAACCTTCATCGGGACATAACGAGAAGACAACCACACCAAATCCCCCACACGAAGTCAGGGACCCACACAGCGACGGCGGTTAGCAAAGCGCTGAGCCTTCTCTTGGGACAATGTCAAATTGTCCACCACATGGTTCCAAATCTGCTGCAACCTATCCACCACAGAATCCACCCCAGGACAGTCAGAGGGCTCAACCTGACCCGAGGAAAAACGAGGATGAAAACCAGAATTGCAAAAGAAAGGTGAAACCAAAGTAGCAGAACTAGCCCGATTATTGAGGGCGAACTCAGCCAATGGCAAAAAAGTCACCCAACCATCCTGATCAGCAGAAACAAAACATCTCAAATAAGTTTCCAAGGTCTGATTAGTTCGTTCGGTTTGGCCATTCGTCTGAGGATGGAAGGCCGACGAAAAAGACAATTCAATGCCCATCTTAGCACAAAAGGACCGCCAAAATCTGGACACAAACTGGGATCCTCTGTCAGACACAATGTTCTCCGGAATACCATGTAAACGAACCACATTCTGAAAAAACGGTGGCACCAAATCGGAGGAGGAAGGCAGCTTAGGCAAAGGTACCAAATGGACCATTTTAGAAAAACGATCACAAACCACCCAGATAACAGACATCCTCTGAGAGACAGGAAGATCCGAAATAAAATCCATGGAAATATGCGTCCAAGGCCTCTTCGGGACAGGCAAAGGCAAAAGCAATCCACTGGCACGAGAACAGCAAGGCTTGGCCCGAGCACAAATCCCACAGGACTGCACAAAGGAACGCACATCCCGCGACAAGGAAGGCCACCAAAAGGACCTTGCCACCAAATTCCTGGTACCAAAAATCCCAGGATGACCCGCCAACACCGAAGAATGAACCTCGGAAATAACTCTACTGGTCCATCTGTCCGGGACAAACAGTCTCTCCGGTGGACAACGGTCAGGTCTATTGGCCTGAAACTCCTGCAACACCCGTCGCAGATCAGAAGAGATGGCAGACAAAATCACCCCCTCTTTGAGGACACCAGTCGGTTCAGAAACTTCCGGGGAGTCAGGTACAAAACTCCTAGAAAGGGCATCAGCCTTCACGTTTTTCGAACCCGGAAGATATGAAACAACGAAATTGAAACGAGAGAAAAACAGCGACCATCGAGCCTGTCTTGGATTCAACCGTTTGGCAGACTCGAGATAAGTCAAATTCTTGTGATCCGTCAAGACCACCACACGATGCTTGGCCCCCTCAAGCCAATGTTGCCACTTCTCAAATGCCCACTTCATTGCCAACAACTCACGATTACCAACATCATAATTCCGCTCGGCAGGCGAAAACTTTCTTGAAAAGAAAGCACATGGTCTCATCACAGAGCCATCAGAGCTTCTCTGCGACAAGACAGCCCCTGCTCCAATCTCAGAAGCATCAACCTCGACCTGAAAGGGAAGAGAGACATCGGGCTGGCGCAAGACAGGAGCCAAAGAAAATCGACTTTTCAGCTCCTGAAAGGCCTCCACGGCCGCAGGAGACCAATTTGTCACATCAGAACCCTTCTTGGTCAAATCCGTCAAAGGCTTAACCACACTAGAAAAATTAGTGATGAAGCGACGGTAAAAATTAGCAAAACCCAAGAACTTCTGAAGACTCTTCACAGATGTAGGTTGAGTCCAGTCATAAATAGACTGGACTTTGACTGGATCCATCTCAATAGTAGAAGGAGAAAAAATAAAGCCCAAAAAGGAAACCTTCTGGACTCCGAAGAGACATTTAGAGCCCTTTACAAACAAGGCATTGGCACGCAGGACCTGAAATACCATCCTGACCTGCTTCACATGAGACTCCCAATCATCAGAAAAGACCAAAATATCATCCAGGTACACAATCATAAATCTATCCAGATACTCTCGGAAGATGTCATGCATGAAGGACTGAAACACAGAGGGGGCATTAGAAAGCCCAAAAGGCATCACCAAGTACTCAAAATGGCCTTCGGGCGTATTAAATGCTGTTTTCCATTCATCGCCCTGCTTTATGCGCACAAGATTATACACTCCTCGAAGATCTATCTTGGTGAACCAACTGGCCCCCCTAATCCGGGCAAACAGATCGGACAACAGTGGCAAGGGGTACTGAAATTTGACCGTGATGTTATTTAGAAGGCGATAATCAATACAGGGTCTCAGAGAACCATCCTTCTTGGCCACAAAAAAGAACCCCGCACCCAAAGGGGACAAGGACGGGCGAATATGCCCCTTCTACAAGGACTCCTTTATATAACTCCGCATAGCGGCATGTTCTGGTACAGATAAATTAAAAAGTCGTCCCTTAGGGAACTTACTACCAGGAATCAGATTTATAGCACAATCACAATCCCTATGAGGAGGTAGGGCACTGGATTTGGGCTCATCAAATATATCCTGGTAGTCCGACAAAAATTCAGGGACTTCAGAAGGAGTAGAAGAAGCAATTGACACAAAAGGAGCATCGCCATGAATTCCCTGGCAACCCCAACTTGACACAGACATTGCTTTCCAATCCAGGACTGGATTATGAGCCTGCAGCCATGGCAGACCCAACACTACAACATCATGCAAATTATGTAGCACAAGAAAGCGAATCACCTCCTGATGTGCAGGAGCCATGCACATGGTCACTTGGGTCCAGTACTGAGGTTTATTCTTGGCCAATGGTGTAGCATCAATTCCCTTTAGTGGGATAGGGAATTGTAAAGGCTCCAAGATAAAACCACAGCGCCTGGCAAAAGACAAATCCATCAAATTCAGGGCGGCACCTGAATCCACAAAAGCCATAACTGAGTAGGATGACAGAGAGCAAATCAGAGTAACAGACAAAATGAATTTAGGTTGTACAGTACCAATGGTGGCAAACTTGGCGAACCTTTTTGTGCTCCTAGAACACTCTGAGATAACATGAGTAGAATCACCACAGTAAACGCACAACCCATTCTGACGTCTGAGGTTTTGCCGTTCAACTCTGGTCAGAATCCTGTTGCATTGCATAGGCTCAGGTTTCTGCTCAGAAAATACCGCCAGATGGTGCACAGGTTTGCGCTCCCGCAAACGCCGATCAATCTGAATGGCCAAAGACATTGACTCATTCAGACCCGCAGCCGTGGGGAACCCCACCATAACATCTTTAAGGGCTTCAGAAAGACCCTTTCTGAAAATCGCCACCAGGGTGCACTCATTCCATTGAGTGAGCACAGACCACTTCCTACACTTCTGACAGTAAACCTCTGCTTCATCTTGACCCTGAGAGAGAGCCAGCAAAACCTTCTCTGCTTGGTCTACCAGATTAGGTTCCTCATAAAGCACTCCAAGCGCCAGAAAAAACGCATCCACATTTTGCAATGCAGGATCTCCTGGCGCCAGAGAGAATGCCCAATCCTGGGGGTCGCCACGCAACAAAGAAATAACAATTTTAACTTGCTGAACAGAATCACCAGAGGAGCGAGGTCTCAGAGAAAGGAATAACTTACAATTATTCTTAAAGTTCAAAAACCTAGATCTATCTCCGGAGAACAGCTCAGGAATTGGTATTTTAGGCTCTGACATAGGACTGCGGACTACATAATCCTGAATGCCCTGTACCCTTGCAGTGAGATGATCCATACTAGAAGACAGACTCTGAATGTCCATATCTGCAGCTGAGTTCAGAACCACCCAGAGATTAAGGGGAGGAGAGAGGCTAAACACAGTGCAGAGAAGAAAAAAAAAATGACTTCAGGATTTCTCTTCTCCCTCTTCTGCTGCATTAACACTTTGTGGCCTGCTGTACTGTTATGATCCGGTGGTAGGATCTCAAAACTGACCTGATACATATAACCAGAATGTTAGGACAAGTTCTGGGGATGTGGAAGCTATACTGACCGCAATCCTGATCCTATCCAATACACACTAAAGGCAGCCGTGGAGCTTTACCTAAAAACCTAGACGCCTCTTCACAGCCTGAGAAACTGACTGCCCGTAGAGAGAAAGCAAAGACCTCACTTGCCTCAGAGAAATAACCCCAAAGTTATAGACAGCCCCCCACAAATAATAACGGTGAGTTAAGGGGAAAATACAAACGTAGAAATGAAACAGGTTTAGGAAATGAGGCCCGCTAACACTAGATAGACAGAAAATAGATAGGAATCTGTGCGGTCAGTACAAAAACTATCAAAAATAAACCACGCAGAGAATACAAGAACCCCCACACTGACTCACGATGTGAGGGGCGCACTCTGCACCCCAGAACTAACCAGCAAGCAAAAAATCACATATAAGCAAGCTGGACTGAACTCATCATATACTGAGAAACGTTTTCAAGGAAATAATGAGCAAAATGAACAAGAAAACTTAGCTTCTCCAGCAGGAGACTGGTCACAAGGAATATTCAGGAGAGCTGAAAATCAGGACTGAATAAACCGACAGCAGGCAACAAATGAAGGTCCAGGTGAGTTAAATAGGCCCAGCATAGAAGGAAATGAAGCAGCTGAGCCCAGCCATATCGCTAAAGGCCACCAGAGGGAGCCCAAGAACAAACTCACACAATACCACTCATGACCACAGGAGGGAGCCCGAGAACGGAATTCACAACAGTCATGCAGTTTTTGGAATGTACGGAATGACTGTAGGTACATGAGGGGCAAAATACAGCTAATGTTTGGGACTAGCCCAGATTGGGAAAGGGCTAGGGCAAGTAAAAAGGGGACCACTTCCTGTTTTAATTAGTTAGTGAGAGAGTTCTTTAGTGACAGTGACAAGGTCAAGTTCAAGGAGCAGTGGGCTGATAGCTAGAGGAGTACATTTGGTGTTGGGCGGTATGAGACTTTACAAGACTCCCTGCCGACACTGCAACTTCCAGAGCAAAAGGCTTGAAACATCGGAGAGCACCTTATCCCCTTCTGTACAGAGGAAAATGGATGTGGTACCATGTGTGGGAAAGTTAGTTGATCTCGACAATACTGCTGGGCTGGACGGGAAGTACCTGGGGCTGAAGGAACCAGTAAGCGTAGGGATGGTCCAGGCAGAACTAAAAGTGAAGTGGAAAATATACTTTATGACTGAAACAAGAACTGTAGGGTGATGTGCCTGATACTGTGTGTTACAATTTGATGTACTTGATCTGTCTAGTAAACATTTGAACATTGAAACGAACTATATGTCCCCCGATATGTTTGCGGCTGTTCTTAAAGATGGAGACCAGAAGATAGTAGAGGCATGCAGCCTGCTAATGAGTGTAAGGCACCCTACATTAGACAGCAGACTGGACCTGTGACACGTTTTTCCCGTAAAGTGCCAGGGTGTTATGGAACAGCAGTCGACCATGGCTACCACCCTCTGGCACCTTACCAACATGTTGGGGAAAGTGAAAATAACAGTATGTTAATCAGAGGAATTAAGACTTACATAGCTAAGCCTGTTAGTTGTGAAGAGTCTTTGAGAGTAAAATAGGGATGCTTTCTGGTATTGCATAAGTTAGTGGTTAGTTAGGAGAAGAAAGAAGTTTAGTTGCATGCTGGGTATTTGCAAAGAAAAAGAATTCAGAAATGGCAGGCCTGAAAAAGTAATTAGATAAGTGGCAGCCTGGATCTTTATATATCCTGGATGCCTAGTGAGAAGAACAACCAGAAGGAGTGCAATGCTCAGGTGTGGTGGGTATGGCTGGGAGGTCAAAAGGTAAAACTGTGCGTTTGTATAAAATGGACTGAATCCTTCCTTGCAATTTTTGCATTAAACCTGGGGTTCCTGTTACATCTGAAGGTATACAGCCTGAGTGAAAGACACCTACAAGCAAACCACATCATACACACACCTTGAGGAACACATGTCACTGGTGTGTAGGGTCACGACAGAACAACAGGCTTAATTGGACCATTTCCAATATAAACAAACCTTCCGCACTACTGCTTAGGGTACCGTCACACAGTGAAATTTCCATCGCTGCGACGGCACGATCCGTGACGTCGCAGCGTTGTATGAATATCGCTCCAGCGTCGTAGACTGCAGTCACACTTTGCAATCACGGCGCTGGAGCGATGCCGAAGTCCCTGGGTAACCAGGGTAAACATCGGGTTACTAAGCGCAGGGCCGCGCTTAGTAACCCGATGTTTACCCTGGTTACCAGCGTTAACGTAAAAAAAACAAACAGTACATACTCACATTCCGGTGTCTGTCCCCGGCGTTCTGCTTCTCTCCACTGTGTAAGCGCCATAGCCGGAAAGCAGAGCGGTGACGTCACCGCGTCACCGCTGTGCTCGCTTTCCGGCCGGCAGGCGCTCACACAGTGCAGAGAAGCTGAGACGCCGGAGGACAGACACCGGAATGTGAGTATGTACTGTTTGTTTTTTTTACGTTTACGCTTGTAACCAGGGTAAACATCGGGTTACTAAGCGCGGCCCTGCGCTTAGTTACCCGATGTTTACCCTGGTTACTAGCGAACACATCGCTGGATCGCTGTCACACACAACGATCCAGCGATGTCAGCGGGTGATCAAGCGACGAAAGAAAGTTCCAAACGATGTGCTACGACGTACGATTCTCAGCAGGGTCCCTGATCGCTGCTGCGTGTCAGACACTGCGATATCGTAACGATATCGCTAGAACGTCACGAATCGTACCGTCATAGCGATGGAAATTTCACTGTGTGACGGTACCCTTACATACCTTACACTATCTGTAGATTATCTTCACTTTTTTACGCCTTTCTCTCAATATGTAATTTTGCTCAGCTGTGAACTGTATTGTCCTCTCATTATACTGTACATCATTCCCTGCCTGTTTTAAAGTTTTAATATAGATTATAATAGTTTTGCTTGATTTGTTGTGCTCTACTATGTGATGTAATAGCTGTAAAACATGGAGAAGTCAGCCTGACAACCAAGGTCATTGGAGCCTTCTGTTAGGACTGGCAGAATGAACCAAATAATGATAGAGAATATGAGGTGTGTTCGCAGTCTGGGGTCCACCGTGCAGAGATGACACCTGCTGCTGAGTAATGGAGGATGGACGCTTGCTCACACGTGGGTTTAGACCTCACCAAGTGTGAATGGAAGCAAACTCTGTTGCTTCACAGAGTCGCCAATATACGCTGCGCCCTGTTAGCAGTCATAGGGTGCAGCTCAAAGACACTAGTGGGATCCCTATGAATCACCCCCATTAATCTGGTGATTGGGCTCGCTCTGACCCTCGGTGGCTTTTGAGTCTACGCCTGAGAACGCCCCGAGTCAGATGCAGAGTCCAAGTGGGAATTCCCACCCTACACTGACAGGCTGTCAGGAAAGAACACTGATTGCGCACGGTGCCAATCATAAGCGGGCACTGCAAAAGGCACTGTAACGTGTGCTAGGTGTGCAGGTAGCACTGTAGGGCGCTAGATAGCATCCACCATTTGCAAGCAGTCAACAACACTAGGAAGGGGAATGATTAAGGAGCGACAGTCACACATCTACACACACACGTTTTTAAGTATACACTAGTGCATGGCCAAGCGGCCATGCGAACCTTTTACAGCAGTAGTGTTACCGGACCTTCCAGATGGTCCATTAGGAGCTGCAACATGACCAGAGCATGTGACCCCCAACCTCCAATGGGAGGTCATCCCGTGGGCATGCTCAGTATGGGAAAAGCAGGACTTAGTCCCAGAAAGACCTGCTCGCTGCTGATCAGTGCTGGCTACAAAGGCAGAGCCTGGAAAGGCAGCAGCAATCAGTCACACAGTATCAGCTTGAGCCTGGCGCTGGAACTGACATCTCTGCTGAGCAGGCTCCACTGTGGCTGGAGAAGAATGGGAGACTGCAGCGGAGGTGGTTCAAGATTCCCCCTCTGCAGAGGCGGGAACTTGACAATTAACACCTTCTCTGGCTAATCCAATCTTCTGCAAAGTGTAAAATGTTTATAGCCATTTTGGCGTTTCATGTGAAGAAAATTGTTCATTGAATTGATTCACTCATCTCTAACTAACAAGGGATCAGAGCAGTCTCGATTTAGATGTCAATATTAAAGAAAGGCATCACTATTATAACTAATAGCAGTGATTTAGTGACTGTGAAACTCGATGCTCTCTGGTTGGTGGTGGACTAGGCTTCTCATCCACACACAGCACAGACCAAAGAGTATGGCTCTTAAGAAAGACAGTAAAAAAATCACTGATGTTAGTTTTGTTAGTGCTGCCTTCCATGAATATAGACATCTTAATGTACACTGCTCTTCCACCTTGTTATCTAATAACCATTTCAAGATCATGTCATGCTGCACACCAACCCCCAAGACATTGAAATAGAAGGTGGGCAAGTGCAGAGTTGTTTATCCGAACAATGCAGTTAATTGTTGCCAGAGAAAATTAAATATCTGCACAAGCATTCATATAATATATTTGTATTTCAGTAACTTGATTAGGAGACTGCTGATGCCATCATCATGTTTTAACATAAGATAAAGTTTATTGGTTGTGATGGTTGGACCTATGGATGTTCGAGACCGTCGGGTTCGGCCAATATTTAAAATAGTTTTGTTTGCGTACTAGAATGGTACTCGAGCTTGAACCCAGACCCAAATGGGGGACCTGAACATTTGGTGTTTCCCACGCTGTCATCTGTGTGACAGAGCGAGAAACACCAGCTCTGATCTGCGGGAAGTTCATTACCACTGGTTAGAGTACTCTGGTTCCTACACTGTCACTTAACTGACAGCGTGTGAGCCAGCAGCTCTGACCAGCAGTAAAAATGTTACCGCTGGTCACAGTAGTTGGCTGATGAGAATACTACTTTCATCATCGTACACCTTGTCTCACTGATAGCATCGAGAGCAGGCATACAATGATGAGAGTATTCACCAGCTGGCGCCTGTGCAATAAATAAATAAATGAAAAAAAATGGTGTGGGGAACCTTTATAATTTTGCTAATCCATGCAGGTAAAGCTGAAAAAGTCCTTTAATTGAAAAAACACACACATAAAAAAATCCTTTATTTGAAATAAACACTCCTTAACCTCTTTTACAGATTCATTACTGTGAAACTTAAAATAATAAAACACTATATTCCTCACCTGTTCTACATTTGGGCTAGTTGATCCTATACCGACTTGGAGCATTGATGTATTATCTATATAGCCTTTATATGTCACTGATTTCTTTTATTCAGTGATCATATACCTGAGGTTAACAAGTATAAAAGCACTGTTACATTTCATACTGTATTTATATATGTATTATTTACTGTACCTACTCTAATACTATATGTGGTACACACGTTTGTTTATCTGAGTCACTGCTCAATTTTAACTTTAGACATACAGTTGTGCTAAAATGTTTACATATCCTGGCAGAATTTTTGCTTTCCTGACCTTTTTTCAGAGAATATGAATGATAAAACCAAAACTATTTCTCCACTCATGGTTAGTGGTTGGGTGAAGCCATTTCTTGTCAAACTACTGTGATTTCTCTTTTTAAATCATAATGACAACCCAAAACAACCAAATGACCCTGATCAAAGGTTTACATACCCTGGTGATTTTGGCCTGATAACATGCACAGAAGTTGACACAAATGGGTTTGAATGGCTACTAAAGGTAACATCCTCACCTGTGACCTGTTTGCTTGTAATCAGGGTATGTGCATAAAAGCTGTGTGAGTTTCTGGGATCCAGACAGACTCTTGCATCTTTCATCCAGCCACTGACGTTTCTGGATTGTGAGTCACAGGCAAAGTGAAAGAATTGTCTATGGATCTATGAGGAAAAAGTAGTTGAACTGCATAAAACAGGAAAGGGATACAAAAATATATCAAAGGAAATGATAATGCCAGTCAGCAGCGTTCAATCTGTGATCAACAAATGGAAAATCAGGGGCTCTGTAAAAACAAAAACAAGGTCAGGTAGTCCAACAAAAATGTTGTCCACAACTGCAATGAGAATTGTTTGGGTTGCAAAGAAAAACCCACAAATAACATCAGCTGAAATACAGGACTCTCTGGAAACTAGCGGTGTTGCTGTTTCAAGATGCACAATAAGGAGGCACTTGAAGAAAAATGGGCTGTATGGTCGAGTCGCTAGAAGAAAGCAATTACTGCGTAAATGTCACAAAGTATCTCACCTACAATATGCAAAACAGCACAAAGACAAGCCTCAAAGCTTCAGGAACAAGATAAGTTGGAGTGATGAGACTAAAATTGAACTTTTTGGCCACAACCAAAAACATGACATTTGTGGAGAGGTCAACAAAGCCTATGATGAAAGGAACACCATTCCTACTTTAAAGCACGGAGGTGGATCACTGATGTTTTGAGGATGTGTGAGCTACAAACACACAGAAAACTTGGTCAAAGTTGAAGGAAAGATGAATACAGCATGTTATCAGCAAATACTGGAGGCAAATTTGCACTCATCAGCCTGGAAGCTGCGTATGGGACGTACTTGGTCGTTCCAACATGACAATGATCCAAAACACTAGACCAAGTCAACCTGTCATTGGCTACAGCAGAACAAAGTGAACGTTCTGGAGTGGCCATCTCAGTCTCCTGACCTCAATATCTTTGATCCACAAGCACGCAGTTCATGCTAGACAGCCCAGGCATTTACAGGAACTGGAGGCTTTTTGCCAAGAAGAGTGGGCAGCTTTATCATATGAGAAAATAAAGAACCTCATCAACAACCACCACAAAAGACTTGAAGCTGTCATTGATGTTAGAGAAGGAAATACACGGTATTAAGAAATGGGGTATTTAAACTTTTGATCCGGGTCATTTGGATGATTTGGGTTGTCATTATGATTTGAAGAGAGAAAACACAGTAGTTTGACAATAAATGGCTTCACCCAACCACTAACCATGAGTGGACAAAAAGTTTTGGTTTTATCATTCATAGTCTCTGAAAAATGGCCAAGAAAGCAAAAATTCTGCTGGGGTATGTAAACTTTTGAGCACAACTGTACATCTTTTATAATACATATATATGTTTGCCTCTATATGTTTAATAAAGTTTTTGCATTTTATTCTGGGACCATGTGCTCCATATCTCTCTGTAATGATTCCTTTGTGTGACCTGGCAGCTGTGAATTGTGGTAATCATACTGATGTCACCGCTCATCACATCCACCGGGTCTCGCAGAGTGCAGCATGAGATTTGGCAGTGCCTGCTGCTTAACCTATCAAGCTTGGTTCTCAGAACGAGGCTCCATAGGTTTTGGACGATATGGGACCTGGTGGAAATCCATGGACTATGTTGTGGGAGTTTTTTACTTTTCATTAATAAACTAGTGAACCAGGGAAATAGTCAAGGATTTTTTTTTCAAATAAAATTTTTGTGTGTGTGTGTTTATGTTTATACAGTTATATGAAAAAGTTTAGGCACCCCTATTAATCTTAAGCTTAATGTTTTATAAAAATTGGTTTTTTTGCAACAGCTATTTCATTTTAATATATCTAATAACTGTTGGACACAGTAATGTTTCTGCCTTGAGATGAGGTTTATTGTACTAACAGAAAATGTGCAATCTGCATTCAAACAAAATTTGACAGGTGCATAAGTATGGGCACCCTTATCATTTTCTTGTTATAAATATTCCTACCTACTTTTTACTGACTTACTAAAGCACATTTTTTGGTTTTGTAACCTCATTGAGCTTTGAACTTCATAGCTAGGTGTATGCAATCATGAGAAAAGCTACTTAACCCCTTCCCGACCTTTGACGCCACGTAGGCGTCATGAAAACCCATGCCAATTCGACCCATGACGCCTATGTGGCGTCATGGAATGATCGCGTCCCTGCAGATCGGGTGAAAGGGTTAACTCCAATTTCACCCGATCTGCAGGGACAGGGGGAGTGGTACTTCAGCCCAGGGGGGGTGGCTTCACCCCCCCCATGGCTACGATCGCTCGGGGGGTGGCTTCACCCCCCCCATGGCTACGATCGCTCTGATTGGCTGTTGAAAGTGAAACTGCCAATCAGAGCGATTTGTAATATTTCACCTAAAAAACTGGTGAAATATTACAATCCAGCCATGGCCGATGCTGCAATATCATCGGCCATGGCTGGAAAACCTAATCTGTCCCCCCCCACACCCACTGATCTCCTCCCCAGTCCTCCGTTATGTGGTCCGCCCCCCTAAGTCGTCCTGTCCGCTCCCCCGTCCTCCTGCCCGCTCCCCCCGTGCTCCGATGCCACCCCCCAATCCTCCGATCCACCCCCCATGCTCAGATCCCCCCCCCTCATAATTACCGAGCCTCTGGGCGTCCGTCCGTCTTCTCCATGGGTGCCGCCATCTTCCAAAATGGCGGGCGCATGCGCAGTGCGCCCGCCGAATCTGCCGGCCGGCAGATTCGTTCCAGGTATATTTTGATCACTGCGATATAACCTATCACAGTGATCAAAATAAAAAAAAATAGTAAATGACCCCCCCCTTATCACCCCCATAGGTAGGGACAATAATAAAAAAAAAGAAAATATTTTTTTTTCTTTTTCCACTAGGGTTAGGGTTAGAACTAGGGTTAGGGTTAGGGGTAGGGTTAGGGTTAGGGTTACGGCATGTGCACACAGTGCAGATTTGGCTGCAGATCCGCAGCGGATTGGCCGCGAATACGCAGCGGATTGGCCGCGGATCTGCAGCGGATTGGCCGCGGATCCGCAGCGGATTGGCCGCGGATCTGCAGCGGATTGGCCGCGGATCCGCAGCGAATCGGCCGCTGCGAATTCGTAGCAGTTTTCCATCAGGTTTACAGTACCATGTACACCTATGGAAAACCAAATTCGCTGTGCCCATGGTGCGGAAAATACCGTGCGGAAATGCTGTGTTGTATTTTCCACAGCATGTCAATTTTGTGCGGATTCCGCAGCATTTTACACCTGTTCCTCAATAGGAATCCGCAGGTGAAATCTGCACAAAAAAACACTGGAAATCGGCTGTAAATCCGCAGGTAAAACGCAGTGCCTTTTACCTGCGGATTTTTCAAAAATAGTGCGGAAAAATCTCACACGAATCCGCAACGTGGGCACATAGCATTAGGGTTAGGGTTGGAATTAGATTTAGGGTTGGAATTAGGGCTAAGGTTGGAAATAGGGTTAAGATTAGGCTTGTGGTTAGGGTTACGGATAGGGTTTGGGGTGTGTTGGGGTTACAGTGGTGGTTAGGGTTGGGATTAGGGTAAGGGTTGGGATTAGGGTTAGGATTAGGGTTAGGGTTGGGATTAGGGTTACGGGTGTGTTGGGGTTAGGGTTGTGGTTAGGGGTGTGTTGGGGTTAGGGTTGTGATTAGGTTTATGGCTACAGTTGGGATTAGGGTTAGGGGTGTGTTGGGGTTAGTGTTGAAGTTAGAATTGAGGGGTTTCCACTGTTTAGGCACATCAGGGGTCTCCAAACGCAACATGGCGCCACCATTGATTCCAGCCAATCTTGCTTTCAAAAAGTCAAATGGTGCTCCCTCCCTTCCAAGCCCCGACGTGCGCCCAAACAGTGGTTTACCCCCACATATGGGGTACAAGCGTACTCAGGACAAACTGGGCAACAACTATTGGGGTCCAATTTCTCCTGTTACCCTTGCGAAAATAAAAAATGACTTGCTAAAACATAATTTTTGAGGAAAGAACAATTATGTGCTCACCACACATCTAGATAAGTTCCTTGGGGGGGTCTAGTTTCCAAAATGGGGTCACTTGTGGGGTGTTTCTACTGTTTAGGCACATCAGGGGCTCTGCAAATGCAACGTGACGCCCGCAGACCATTCTGTTGTGAACTCTATTTCTGGGCTCCCTCTTGTGGACACAAGTGGTACTGTGTGAGTGCTATCTTTCTGCAGGTTTGTGACTGGCATCAGCTGTCTCGTTATATGTGGGCTGGTTTCCTATTTAAGCTCACGTGGACTCTCAGTCTATGCCTGCTGTCAATGTATTCAGTGCTACTCTGATTCCTTCTGACTACCTTGCTACCAGTCTCTTCAAGAGAAGCTAAGTTTCCGTTTGTTCATTTTTTGATCATCAGTGTTCAATATATTTCTTGTCCAGCTTGCTAATATGTGATTTCCCTGCTTGCTGTTAGCTCTAGGGGGCTGAGTTTCTCCCCCCACACCGTTAGTTGGTGTGGGGGTTCTTGAATTCTCAGCGTGGATATTTTGTAGGGTTTTCTGCTGACCGCACAGCTCACTATCTGTCTTCTGCTATCTAGTATTAGCGGGCCTCATTTGCTGAATCTGTTTTCATTCCTAGGTGTGTCTTTTCCCCTTACCTCACCGTTATTATTTGTTGGGGGCTTCCTATATCTTTGGGATTATTTCTCTTGAGGCAAGTGAGGTCTTGCTTTCTCTTTAGGGGTAGTCAGTTTCTCAGGCTGCGTTGAGACGTCCAGGATTTTAGGCACGTTCACCGGCTACCTTTAGTGTGTTTGGATAGGATCAGGATTGCGGTCAGTCCAGTTACCACCTCCCTAGAGCTTGTTCTTTGTTCAGTAACTTAGCTAGTATTTCTAGTGATCCCCAGCAACTGGGATCATAACAGTACAGCAGGCCGAAAAAGTGTTTAATGCATCGCAGAAATGGGATAAAAGAAGTCCTGAGTACAATTTTTTTTTTTCTCCTTTGCTGCAGTCAGTCCAGCTTCTCTCATCCCCTTAATCTCTGGGTGGTTTTGAGCTCAGCTGCAGACATGGATATTCAGAGTCTGACTTCTAGTGTGGATCATCTTGCTGCAAGGGTGCAAAATATTCAGGATTTTGTTGTTCATAGCCCTATGTCTGAGCCAAAGATACCTATTCCTGAGTTGTTTTCTGGAGATAGATCTAGGTTTCTGAATTTTAAGAATAATTGTAAATTATTTCTATCTTTGAGACCTCGTTCCTCTGGTGATTCCGCTCAGCAAGTTAAAATTGTTATCTCCTTGTTACGCGGCGACCCTCAGGATTGGGCTTTCTCTCTGGCGCCAGGAGATCCTGCATTGCTGAATGTGGATGCGTTTTTTCTGGCGCTTGGACTGATTTATGAGGAACCTAATCTTGAGAACCAGGCAGAAAAGGCTTTGCTGGCTATCTCTCAAGGTCAGGATGAAGCTGAGGTGTACTGTCAAAAATTTCGGAAATGGTCAGTGCTTACTCAATGGAATGAGTGTGCCCTGGCTGCAAATTTCAGAGAAGGTCTTTCTGAAGCCATTAAGAATGTTATGGTGGGGTTCCCCACGCCTGCAAGTCTGAGTGATTCAATGGCTTTGGCCATTCAGATTGATCGGCGTTTGCGGGAGCGCAAATCTGTGCATCCTCTGGCGGTGTTCTCTGAACAGAGACCTGAGGCAATGCAATGTGACAGAATTCTGACTAGAATTGAGCGGCAAAGTCATAGACGTCAAAATGGGTTGTGCTTTTACTGTGGTGATTCTACTCATGTTATCTCAGCATGCTCTAAGCACTTAAAAAAAATCGCTAAACCTGTCACCATTGGTACTTTACAGCCTAAGAAAATTTTGTCTGTTACTTTAATCTGTTCTTTGTCATCCTATTCGGTTATGGCTTTTGTGGATTCAGGTGCTGCTCTGAATCTTATGGATTTGTCATTTGCCAAGCGCTGTGGTTTTGTTCTGGAGCCTTTGGAATTTCCTATTCCACTGAGGGGAATAGATGCTACGCCATTGGCTGAGAATAAGCCTCAGTATTGGACTCAAGTGACTATGTGCATGACTCCTGTACATCAGGAGGTGATTCGCTTTCTTGTGCTGCATAATTTGCATGATGTTGTAGTTTTGGGTCTGCCATGGCTGCAGGCCCATAATCCAGTTTTGAATTGGAAAGCTATGTCTGTGTCAAGTTGGGGTTGTCAGGGGATTCATGGCGATGTCCCTTTGGCGTCAATTGCTTCTTCCACTCCTTCTGAGGTCCCTGAGTTTTTGTCGGACTACCAGGATGTATTTGATGAGCCCAGATCTGATGCCCTGCCTCCTCATAGGGATTGTGATTGTGCTATAAATTTGATTCCTGGCAGTAAGTTCCCTAAGGGACGACTTTTTAATTTGTCTATACCAGAACATGCTGCGATGCGGAGTTATATAAAGGAGTCTTTGGCGAAGGGACATATTCGCCCATCCTCCTCCCCTCTTGGTGCAGGATTTGTTTTTGTGGCCAAGAAGGATGGTTCTCTGAGACCTTGTATTGATTATCGTCTTCTAAATAAAATCACGATCAAATTTCAGTATCCTTTGCCATTATTGTCTGATCTGTTTGTTCGGATTAAGGGATCCAGTTGGTTCACCAAGATAGATCTTCGTGGTGCGTATAACCTTGTGCGTATCAAGCAGGGGGAGGAATGGAAAACAGCATTTAATATGCCCGAAGGCCATTTTGAGTACTTGGTGATGCCTTTTGGACTCTCTAATGCTCCTTCTGTGTTTCAGTCCTTTATGCATGACATTTTCCGAGAATATCTGGATAAATTTATGATTGTGTATCTGGATGACATTTTGGTTTTTTCTAATGATTGGGAGTCCCATGTGAAGCAGGTCAGGATGGTGTTTCAGGTCCTGCGTGCTAATGCTTTATTTGTGAAGGGCTCAAAATGTCTCTTCGGAGTACAGAAGGTTTCCTTTTTGGGTTTTATTTTTTCTCCTTCTACTATTGAGATGGACCCAGTTAAGGTCCAGGCTATTCATGACTGGACTCAGCCTACATCTGTTAAGAGTCTTCAGAATTTCTTGGGTTTTGCTAATTTTTACCGTCGCTTCATCGCTAATTTTTCTGGCGTGGTTAAGCCCTTGACGGATTTGACCAAGAAAGGTTCTGATGTGACTAATTGGTCTCCTGCGGCAGTGGAAGCCTTTCGGGAGCTGAAGCGCCGGTTTTCTTCAGCTCCAGTCTTATGTCAGCCTGATATCTCTCTTCCTTTCCAGGTCGAGGTGGATGCTACTGAGATTGGAGCAGGGGCTGTTTTGTCGCAGAGAAGCTCTGATGGCTCTGTGATGAAGCCTTGTGCCTTCTTTTCAAGAAAGTTTTCGCCTGCCGAGCGGAATTATGATGTTGGTAATCGGGAGTTGTTGGCTATGAAGTGGGCATTTGAGGAGTGGCGACACTGGCTCGAGGGAGCTAGGCATCGTGTAGTGGTCTTGACTGATCACAAAAATCTGATTTATCTCGAGTCTGCCAAGCGCCTGAATCCTAGACAGGCTCGTTGGTCGTTGTTTTTCTCCCGTTTCGATTACGTGGTCTC
Source organism: Ranitomeya variabilis (assembly GCF_051348905.1). NCBI lineage: Eukaryota > Metazoa > Chordata > Amphibia > Anura > Dendrobatidae > Ranitomeya > Ranitomeya variabilis. The sequence continues at coordinate 653,343,621 of NC_135233.1, forward strand.
GTACCTGCCTGGTTCGAAGAACGTGAAGGCTGATGCCCTTTCTAGGAGTTTTGTGCCTGACTCTCCGGGAGTTTCAGAGCCGGCTGGTATCCTCAAAGAGGGAGTGATTTTGTCTGCCATTTCCCCAGATTTGCGACGAGTGCTGCAGAAATTTCAGGCTGATAGACCTGACCGTTGCCCACCAGAGAGACTGTTTGTCCCAGATAGATGGACCAGCAGAGTTATTTCCGAGGTTCATTTTTCGGTCTTGGCAGGTCATCCTGGGATTTTTGGTACCAGAGATTTGGTGGCTAGGTCCTTCTGGTGGCCTTCCTTGTTGCGGGATGTGCGTTCCTTTGTGCAGTCCTGTGGGATTTGTGCTCGGGCTAAGCCTTGCTGTTCTCGTGCCAGCGGTTTGCTTTTGCCTTTGCCGGTCCCGAAGAGGCCTTGGACGCACATTTCCATGGATTTTATTTCAGATCTTCCAGTATCTCAGAGAATGTCTGTCATCTGGGTGGTGTGTGATTGTTTTTTCCAAAATGGTCCATTTGGTGCCCTTGCCTAAGTTGCCTTCCTCCTCCGATTTGGTTCCTTTATTTTTTCAGAATGTGGTTCGCTTGCACGGCATCCCTGAAAATATTGTGTCTGACAGAGGATCCCAGTTTGTGTCCAGATTTTGGCGGATTTTTTGTGCTAAGATGGGCATTGATTTGTCTTTTTCGTCGGCCTTCCATCCTCAGACGAATGGCCAAACCGAGCGAACTAATCAGACGTTGGAAACTTATTTAAGATGTTTTGTTTCTGCTGATCAGGATGATTGGGTGACTTTTTTGCCATTGGCCGAGTTTGCCCTTAATAATCGGGCTAGTTCTGCCACTTTGGTTTCGCCTTTTTTCTGCAATTCTGGTTTTCATCCTCGTTTTTCCTCGGGTCAGGTTGAGCCTTCTGACTGTCCGGGGGTGGATTCTGTGGTGGATAGGTTGCAGCAGATTTGGAACCATGTGGTGGACAATTTGAAGTTGTCACAGGAGAAGGCTCAGCGCTTTGCCAACCGCCGTCGCGGTGTTGGTCCCCGACTTTGTGTTGGGGATTTGGTATGGCTGTCTTCTCGGTATGTTCCTATGAATGTTTCCTCTCCTAAATTCAAGCCTCGCTTCATCGGTCCTTATAAGATTTTGGAAATCCTTAACCCGGTGTCTTTTCGTTTGGACCTCCCAGCATCGTTTGCCATTCATAATGTGTTCCATAGGTCTTTGTTGCGGAGGTATGTGGTGCCTGTGGTTCCTTCTGTTGAGCCTCCTGCTCCGGTGCTGGTTGAGGGCGAATTGGAGTACGTGGTGGAGAAGATCTTGGATTCTCGTATTTCCAGACGGAGGCTTCAGTATTTAGTTAAGTGGAAGGGCTATGGTCAGGAGGATAATTCCTGGGTTGTCGCCTCTGATGTTCATGCGGCCGATTTCGTTCGTGCCTTCCATGCGGCTCATCCTGATCGCCCTGGGGATCTTGATGAGGGTTCGGTGACCCCCTCCTCAAGGGGGGGTTACTGTTGTGAACTCTATTTCTGGGCTCCCTCTTGTGGTCACAAGTGGTACTGTGTGAGTGCTATCTTTCTGCAGGTTTGTGACTGGCATCAGCTGTCTCGTTATATGTGGGCTGGTTTCCTATTTAAGCTCACGTGGACTCTCAGTCTATGCCTGCTGTCAATGTATTCAGTGCTACTCTGATTCCTTCTGACTACCTTGCTACCAGTCTCTTCAAGAGAAGCTAAGTTTCCGTTTGTTCATTTTTTGATCATCAGTGTTCAATATATTTCTTGTCCAGCTTGCTAATATGTGATTTCCCTGCTTGCTGTTAGCTCTAGGGGGCTGAGTTTCTCCCCCCACACCGTTAGTTGGTGTGGGGGTTCTTGAATTCTCAGCGTGGATATTTTGTAGGGTTTTCTGCTGACCGCACAGCTCACTATCTGTCTTCTGCTATCTAGTATTAGCGGGCCTCATTTGCTGAATCTGTTTTCATTCCTAGGTGTGTCTTTTCCCCTTACCTCACCGTTATTATTTGTTGGGGGCTTCCTATATCTTTGGGATTATTTCTCTTGAGGCAAGTGAGGTCTTGCTTTCTCTTTAGGGGTAGTCAGTTTCTCAGGCTGCGTCGAGACGTCCAGGATTTTAGGCACGTTCACCGGCTACCTTTAGTGTGTTTGGATAGGATCAGGATTGCGGTCAGTCCAGTTACCACCTCCCTAGAACTTGTTCTTTGTTCAGTAACTTAGCTAGTATTTCTAGTGATCCCCAGCCACTGGGATCATAACACCATTCCATCAAAGTCTGCATTTCAAATGTCACTTCTTCCCTTCCGAGCCCTGACGTGCGCCCAAACAGTGGTTTACCCCCACATATGGGGTATCAGCATACTCACAACAAACTCGGCAACAAATATTGGGGTCCAATTTCTCCTGTTACCCTTGTGAAAATAAAAAATTGCTTGCAAAAACATCTTTTTTGAGGAAAGAAAAATGATTTTTTATTTTCACGGCTCTGCGTTGTAAACTTCTGTGAAGCACTTGGGGGCTGAACGTGCTCACCACACATCTAGATAAGTTCCTTGGGGGGTCTAGTTTCCAAAAAGGGGTCACTTGTGGGGTGTTTCTACTGTTTAGGCACATCAGGGGCTCTGCAAATGCAACGTGATGCCCGCAGACCATTCCATCAAAGTCTGCATTTCAAATGTCACTACTTCCCTTCCGAGCCCTGACGTGCGCCCAAACAGTGGTTTATCCCCACATATGGGGTATCAGCATACTCACAGCAACCTGGGCAACAAATATTGGGGTCCAATTTCTCCCGTTACCCTTGTGAAAATAAAAAATTGCTTGCTAAACATCTTTTTTGAGGAAAGAAAAATTATTTTTTATTTTCACGGCTCTGCGTTGTAAACTTCTGTGAAGCACTTGGGGGTTGAACGTGCTCACCACACATCTAGATAAGTTCCTTGGGGGGTCTAGTTTCCAAAATGGGGTCACTTGTGGGGTGTTTTTACTGTTTAGGCACATCAGGGGCTCTGCAAACGTAACATGTTGCCCGCAGACCATTCCATCAAAGTCTGCATTCCAAATCGTCACTACTTCCCTTCCGAGCCCCGGCATGTGCCCAAACAGTGGTTTACCCCCACATATGGGGTATCAGCGTACTCAGGAGAAACTGGACAACAAATTTTGGGGTCCAATTTCTCCTGTTACCCTTGGGAAAATAAAAAATTGTAGGCTAAAAAATCATTTTTGAGAAAAGAAAAATTATTTTTTATTTTCATGGCTCTGCGTTATAAACTTCTGTGAAGCACTTGGGGGTTCAAAGTGCTCACCACACATCTAGATTAGTTCCATGGGAGGTCTAGTTTCCAAAATGGGGTCAATTGTGCGGAGCTCCAATGTTTAGGCACACAGGGGCTCTCCAAACGCTACATGGTGTCCGCTAATGATTGAAGCTAATTTTCCATTCAAAAAGCCAAATGGCGTGCCTTCCCTTCCGAGCCCTGCCGTGCGCCCAAACAGTGGTTTACCCCCACATATGGGGTATCATCGTACTCAGGACAAAATTGACAACAACATTTGGGGTCCAATTTCTCCTATTACCCTTGGGAAAGTAAAAAATTCCGGGCTAAAATTCATTTTTGAGGAAAGAAAAATAATTTTTTATTTTCATGGCTCTGTGTTAGAAACTTCTGTGAAGCACCTGGGGGTTTTAAGTGCTCACTATGCATCTAGATAAGTTCCTTGGGGGGTCTAGTTTCCAAAATGGGGTCACTTGTAGGGGAGCTCTAATGTTTAGGCACACAGGGGCTCTCCAAACGCGACATGGTGTCCGCTAACGATTGGAGCTAATTTTCCATTCAAAAAGTCAAATGGCGCGCCTTCCCTTCCGAGCCTTGCCGTGCACCCAAACAGTGGTTTACCCCCACATATGAGGTATCGCCGTACTCAGGAGAAATTGCACAACAAATATTATGATCCATTTTATCCTGTTGCCCATGTGAAAATGAATAAATTGAGGCTAAAATAAATTTTGTGTGAAAAAAAAGTACTTTTTCATTTTTACGGATCAATTTGTGAAGCACCTGAGGGTTTAAAGTGCTCACGATGCTTCTAGATAAGTTCCTTGGGGGGTCTAGTTTCCAAAATGGGGTCACTTGTAGGGGAGCTCCAATGTTTAGGCACACAGGGGCTCTCCAAACCTGACATGGTGTCCGCTAATGATGGAGATTAGGGTTGAGCGACTTTCATTTTTTTAAGATCGAGTAGGGTTTTGGGAAACCCGATTTTGTCCAGAGTCGAGTCGAGTGCAGTCGGCCGATTATCGCTAAAAGTCGGGGATCGACCGAAACACGAAACCCAATGCAAGTCAATGGGGAAGCATAGTCGGCAGTGAGTGGAGGCCAGGAAAACACCTACAGTGCCCATTTTAATGCCAAAAACATCCATTCTTGTTTCTGAAGCTTGCCAATCTTAATTAACTGTATAATAATAGTTGGGCATAGGGAATTGGGGGAAAGTTGTGGGGGGAGTAGGGCTGGCTCAAGTTTTTCGTGGGCCCAGGAAATGCGGACTACGTCACGGCGGTGTTGCAGGGAAAGGTAAGTATTTAAAAGTTGCAAGTGCTGTGATCCTGAGCAAGCAGGGGGGGGCCCACTCGTTCGCATTGCCACTGGCACAGGGCCCCTCAAAGTACGGCGGTGTGTTTGCATGGCGGGGGCGCCTCCCACCAGCAGCGACACTTTTGCGTACTCTGAGGGGCCCTGTGCCAGTGACGTCGCCAACGAGTATGCCCCCCCACCTGATGAAGGAACCTGCACTTTCATCTGCACCTTCCTCTTTGTCCCTGTGTAAGGTGGTATAACATGCGTGAAGGGGAACCTTACTTTCAGCAGGGTCAGATTCTGGCTGTGTAGAGTACAAGGGGAATGTAGTGGTCTAGGTCAATGTACCAGCAGACTCATTTAGCAGTGGCTGGGCAATGGGCAGGATGAGGAGGAAACAGATATAGGGCCAAAGAATAAAGTAGGCTACATGCAGTTCAAAATTGGTAACAGGACTAAACAGGCGGCATTGCTTTGTTCAGTGGAGTAGCAAACCCAAGAGCAGCAGACACTGTTTCAAGGGCCTAACCACACTAGTAGGCCAAATGCAGTTTAATATCTGATAGTATAGGGCGAAAGCCAGAATGTGGAAGCTCAGCTTTGTTCAGTTGAGGACAACACCAGGGAGGGGCAGACACCTTTAGTAGGCCGGAAAAGCCTATTGCATTTTTTAAAATGGTAATTTGGAGCAGAAGGTTGAAGCTCAGCTTTATTTAGTTGAGGACAACACCAGGCAGGGGCACACAGACAGACACCTTTAGTAGGCCGGAAAAGCCTATTGCATTTTTTAAAATGGTAATTTGGAGCAGAAGGTTGAAGCTCAGCTTTATTTAGTTGAGGACAACACCAGGCAGGGGCACACAGACAGACACCTTTAGTAGGCCGGAAAAGCCTATTGCATTTTTTAAAATGGTAATTTGGAGCAGAAGGTTGAAGCTCAGCTTTATTTAGTTGAGGACAACACCAGGCAGGGGCACACAGACAGACACCTTTAGTAGGCCGGAAAAGCCTATTGCATTTTTTAAAATGGTAATTTGGAGCAGAAGGTTGAAGCTCAGCTTTATTTAGTTGAGGACAACACCAGGCAGGGGCACACAGACAGACACCTTTAGTAGGCCGGAAAAGCCTATTGCATTTTTTAAAATGGTAATTTGGAGCAGAAGGTTGAAGCTCAGCTTTATTTAGTTGAGGACAACACCAGGCAGGGGCACACAGACAGACACCTTTAGTAGGCCGGAAAAGCCTATTGCATTTTTTAAAATGGTAATTTGGAGCAGAAGGTTGAAGCTCAGCTTTATTTAGTTGAGGACAACACCAGGCAGGGGCACACAGACAGACACCTTTAGTAGGCCGGAAAAGCCTATTGCATTTTTTAAAATGGTAATTTGGAGCAGAAGGTTGAAGCTCAGCTTTATTTAGTTGAGGACAACACCAGGCAGGGGCACACAGACAGACACCTTTAGTAGGCCGGAAAAGCCTATTGCATTTTTTAAAATGGTAATTTGGAGCAGAAGGTTGAAGCTCAGCTTTATTTAGTTGAGGACAACACCAGGCAGGGGCACACAGACAGACACCTTTAGTAGGCCGGAAAAGCCTATTGCATTTTTTAAAATGGTAATTTGGAGCAGAAGGTTGAAGCTCAGCTTTATTTAGTTGAGGACAACACCAGGCAGGGGCACACAGACAGACACCTTTAGTAGGCCGGAAAAGCCTATTGCATTTTTTAAAATGGTAATTTGGAGCAGAAGGTTGAAGCTCAGCTTTATTTAGTTGAGGACAACACCAGGCAGGGGCACACAGACAGACACCTTTAGTAGGCCGGAAAAGCCTATTGCATTTTTTAAAATGGTAATTTGGAGCAGAAGGTTGAAGCTCAGCTTTATTTAGTTGAGGACAACACCAGGCAGGGGCACACAGACAGACACCTTTAGTAGGCCGGAAAAGCCTATTGCATTTTTTAAAATGGTAATTTGGAGCAGAAGGTTGAAGCTCAGCTTTATTTAGTTGAGGACAACACCAGGCAGGGGCACACAGACAGACACCTTTAGTAGGCCGGAAAAGCCTATTGCATTTTTTAAAATGGTAATTTGGAGCAGAAGGTTGAAGCTCAGCTTTATTTAGTTGAGGACAACACCAGGCAGGGGCACACAGACAGACACCTTTAGTAGGCCGGAAAAGCCTATTGCATTTTTTAAAATGGTAATTTGGAGCAGAAGGTTGAAGCTCAGCTTTATTTAGTTGAGGACAACACCAGGCAGGGGCACACAGACAGACACCTTTAGTAGGCCGGAAAAGCCTATTGCATTTTTTAAAATGGTAATTTGGAGCAGAAGGTTGAAGCTCAGCTTTATTTAGTTGAGGGCAACACCAGGGAGGGGCAGAAGCCGTTAGTAGGCCCTAACCACCATTTTTTTTTTTTAAAACCACTTAATGAGAGCCGGAAGGATGAAGCTCAGCTTTATTTAGTTGAGGACAACACCAGGCAGGGGCACACAGACAGACACCTTTAGTAGGCCGGAAAAGCCTATTGCATTTTTTAAAATGGTAATTTGGAGCAGAAGGTTGAAGCTCAGCTTTATTTAGTTGAGGACAACACCAGGCAGGGGCACACAGACAGACACCTTTAGTAGGCCGGAAAAGCCTATTGCATTTTTTAAAATGGTAATTTGGAGCAGAAGGTTGAAGCTCAGCTTTATTTAGTTGAGGACAACACCAGGCAGGGGCACACAGACAGACACCTTTAGTAGGCCGGAAAAGCCTATTGCATTTTTTAAAATGGTAATTTGGAGCAGAAGGTTGAAGCTCAGCTTTATTTAGTTGAGGGCAACACCAGGGAGGGGCAGAAGCCGTTAGTAGGCCCTAACCACCATTTTTTTTTTTTAAAACCACTTAATGAGAGCCGGAAGGTTGAAGCTCAGCTTTATTTAGTTGAGGACAACACCAGGCAGGGGCACACAGACAGACACCTTTAGTAGGCCGGAAAAGCCTATTGCATTTTTTAAAATGGTAATTTGGAGCAGAAGGTTGAAGCTCAGCTTTATTTAGTTGAGGGCAACACCAGGCAGGGGCACACAGACAGACACCTTTAGTAGGCCGGAAAAGCCTATTGCATTTTTTAAAATGGTAATTTGGAGCAGAAGGTTGAAGCTCAGCTTTATTTAGTTGAGGGCAACACCAGGGAGGGGCAGAAGCCGTTAGTAGGCCCTAACCACCATTTTTTTTTTTTAAAACCACTTAATGAGAGCCGGAAGGTTGAAGCTCAGCTTTATTTAGTTGAGGGCAACACCAGGGAGGGGCAGAAGCCGTTAGTAGGCCCTAACCAAAGTTGAAGGCCAAATGCAGTTTAATTTCTGATACTATAGGCCGAAAGCCAGAAGGTGGAAGCTCCGATTTAGACAGTGGAGGACAATTTGAATTAGGGACTGCAGACAGACTTAGTAGGCTGTCCCCTGTGGACCATGCATCCACCACATTAACCCATTGCGCCGTAATGGACACGTAATCTTCCGTGGCCATGCCTACAGGTCCATGCGTCTGTTGTCAGGTGCACCTTTGTACTCACAGATTGCCAGAGTGCATGGACAATGCGGTCTTCTACATGCTGGTGGAGGGTTGGGATGGCTTTTCTCGCAAAAGAAGTGTCGACTGGTTAGCTTGTAGCGTGGTACAGCGTAGTCCATCATGGCCTTATTAATAGTAAATAAAATATATAACTAGGCTCTATGAACTGTTAAATAGGTTCCAGGGGTACACGGGCAGCATTGGTGTGGTCAGTGGAGGAGTATTGCAAGTAGGGGCTGCAGACAGGCTATCAAAGGCCTAAAATAACAAACAGTAGGCAGTCATGGCAGTTTTACATCGGTTACATGGATACACAGGCAGGCACTCCAGGCAGCATTGTGGTCAGTGGAGGAGTATTGCAAGTAGGGGCCGCAGACAGGCTATCAAAGGCCTAAAATAACAAACAATAGGCTCATTGCAGTTTTACAGCGGTTACATGGATAGACGGGCAGGCAGCTTGGTGGTCAGTGGAGGAGTATTTAAAGTAGGGACCGCAGACAGGCTTCAAAGGCCTAACATAAGAAAATGGGCTGGCTGTAGGCACTTTATAATTGGTTCCAGGGGTACACGGGCAGCAGTGGTCTGGCCAGTGGAGGACTAGTGGAAGGAGGGACCGCAGACAGGCTTCAAAGGCCTAACATAAGAAAATGGGCTGGCTGTAGGCACTTTATAATTGGTTCCAGGGGTACACGGGCAGCAGTGGTCTGGTCAGTGGAGGACTAGTGGAAGGAGGGACCGCAGACAGGCTTCAAAGGCCTAACATAAGAAAATGGGCTGGCTGTAGGCACTTTATAATTGGTTCCAGGGGTACACGGGCAGCAGTGGTCTGGCCAGTGGAGGACTAGTGGAAGGAGGGACCGCAGACAGGCTTCAAAGGCCTAACATAAGAAAATGGGCTGGCTGTAGGCACTTTATAATTGGTTCCAGGGGTACACGGGCAGCAGTGGTCTGGTCAGTGGAGGACTAGTGGAAGGAGGGACCGCAGACAGGCTTCAAAGGCCTAACATAAAAAAATGGGCTGGCTGTAGGCACTTTATAATTGGTTCCAGGGGTACACGGGCAGCAGTGGTCTGGCCAGTGGAGGACTAGTGGAAGGAGGGACCGCAGACAGGCTTCAAAGGCCTAAAATAACAAACAATAGGCTCATGGCAGTTTTACAGCGGTTACATGGATACACGGGCAGGCAGCTTGGTGGTCAGTGGAGGAGTATTTAAAGTAGGGACCGCAGACAGGCTTCAAAGGCCTAACATAAGAAAATGGGCTGGCTGTAGGCACTTTATAATTGGTTCCAGGGGTACACGGGCAGCAGTGGTCTGGCCAGTGGAGGACTAGTGGAAGTAGGGACCGCAGACAGGCTTCAAAGGCCTAACATAAGAAAATGGGCTGGCTGTAGGCACTTTATAATTGGTTCCAGGGGTACACGGGCAGCAGTGGTCTGGTCAGTGGAGGACTAGTGGAAGGAGGGACCGCAGACAGGCTTCAAAGGCCTAACATAAGAAAATGGGCTGGCTGTAGGCACTTTATAATTGGTTCCAGGGGTACACGGGCAGCAGTGGTCTGGCCAGTGGAGGACTAGTGGAAGGAGGGACCGCAGACAGGCTTCAAAGGCCTAACATAAGAAAATGGGCTGGCTGTAGGCACTTTATAATTGGTTCCAGGGGTACACGGGCAGCAGTGGTCTGGTCAGTGGAGGACTAGTGGAAGGAGGGACCGCAGACAGGCTTCAAAGGCCTAACATAAAAAAATGGGCTGGCTGTAGGCACTTTATAATTGATTCCAGGGGTACACGGGCAGCAGTGGTCTGGCCAGTGGAGGACTAGTGGAAGGAGGGACCGCAGACAGGCTTCAAAGGCCTAAAATAACAAACAATAGGCTCATGGCAGTTTTACAGCGGTTACATGGATACACGGGCAGGCAGCTTGGTGGTCAGTGGAGGAGTATTTAAAGTAGGGACCGCAGACAGGCTTCAAAGGCCTAACATAAGAAAATGGGCTGGCTGTAGGCACTTTATAATTGGTTCCAGGGGTACACGGGCAGCAGTGGTCTGGCCAGTGGAGGACTAGTGGAAGGAGGGACCGCAGACAGGCTTCAAAGGCCTAAAATAACAAACAATAGGCTCATTGCAGTTTTACAGCGGTTACATGGATAGACGGGCAGGCAGCTTGGTGGTGAGTGGAGGAGTATTTAAAGTAGGGACCGCAGACAGGCTTCAAAGGCCTAACATAAGAAAATGGGCTGGCTGTAGGCACTTTATAATTGGTTCCAGGGGTACACGGGCAGCAGTGGTCTGGCCAGTGGAGGACTAGTGGAAGGAGGGACCGCAGACAGGCTTCAAAGGCCTAAAATAACAAACAATAGGCTCATTGCAGTTTTACAGCGGTTACATGGACACACGGGCAGCTTGGTGGTGAGTGGAGGAGTAGTGCAAGGAGTGTCTGTCCCAGTACTCCCAAAATATAAATAGATGTTAATGTCTCGCAAAACAACCAAAACAAAAAAAAAGGTGGCATACTTAGGTACAGGGGTGGGCTCATCTGCTGAGTTTCTGACATAGTAATTTGGCAGTAACTATTTAATGGTGCCAATATAGGACACAGACACAGACTACTTTAAGTTGCATCGTAGATGTCTACAAATTTGTATTGTCAGTGCCAGACATTGAATGATGTCAGCGAATAGACTAAAGATTGGTGGAGCTGTGCGACATAATTTTGCATGTGGTAGAGCACATTTTGAGCTGGGGTAGGGGGGAACTCTCTAGAGGCCGGCGGGACTGCCCCAGGGCCCCTCATGTTACAACGGTGTGTCTGACGTTGGGTGTGCACCACCACCGCCAGAGACACTACATTGTACTATGAGGGACCCAGTAGCAATGCCGTCAACCAAAAGCGAGCACACCCACCTCTTCAGACAAACAGCAGTCTCACGGGTGCTTGCGCCAAGTCGCGATACCACGGCCCCGTGTGGGGAGTTTGGCCATTTAGGGAGGTGTAAACATGTCGTATGCTGTACAATCAGCTGCAGCAAATTAGACATTAGAAAAGTAATTCACAGGCAAGAGCCTTTCATAGGAAAGCTAGGTGTCGGCCGGGCAAGGTGGGGCAAAAGATTTCGAAATCCAGTTGTGGTTCATTTTAATGAATGTTAGATCGTCAACATTTTGGGTAGCCAGACGAGTCCTTTTTTCGGTTAATATTGAACCTGCAGCACTGAATACTCTTTCTGATAGGACACTTGCTGCCGGGCAAGCAAGCTCCTGCAATGCATATTCTGCCAATTCTGGCCAGGTGTCTAATTTGGAGGCCCAGTAATCAAATGGGAATGACGGTTGAGGGAGAACATCGATAAGGGATGAAAAATAGTTAGTAACCATACTGGACAAATGTTGTCTCCTGTCACTTTCAATTGATGCAGCAGTACCTGTCCTGTCTGCGGTCATAGCAAAATCACTCCACAACCTGGTCAGAAAACCCCTCTGTCCAACGCCACTTCTGATGTGTGCACCCCTAACACTCCTAGTCTGCTGCCCCCTGGAGCTCGTGTGAGAACGATCACGTGCGCTGTGTGCTGGGAATGCCTGAAGCAAACGGTCAACAAGAGTTGATTGTTTGGTTGCTAATATTAGTTCCAAGTTCTCATGTGGCATAATATTTTGCAATTTGCCTTTATAGCGTGGATCAAGGAGGCAGGCCAACCAGTAATCGTCATCGTTCATCATTTTCGTAATGCGTGTGTCCCTTTTTAGGATACGTAAGGCATAATCCGCCATGTGGGCCAAAGTTCCAGTTGTCAAATCTCCGGTTGTGATTGGTTGAGGGGCAGTTGCAGGCAAATCTACGTCACTTGTGTCCCTCAAAAAACCAGAACCCGGCCGTGACACGCAACCAATTTCCTGTGCCCCCGGGAAAGGTTCGGCATTAAAAATATACTCATCCCCATCATCCTCCTCGTCCTCCACCTCCTCTTCGCCCGCTACCTCGTCCTGTACACTGCCCTGACCAGACAATGGCTGACTGTCATCAAGGCTTTCCTCTTCCTCTGGTGCAGACGCCTGCTCCTTTATGTGCGTCAAACTTTGCATCAGCAGACGCATTAGGGGGATGCTCATGCTTATTACGGCGTTGTCTGCACTAACCAGCCGTGTGCATTCCTCAAAACACTGAAGGACTTGACACATGTCTTGTATCTTAGACCACTGCACACCTGACAACTCCATGTCTGCCATCCTACTGCCTGCCCGTGTATCCTCCCACAAATAAATAACAGCACGCCTCTGTTCGCACAGTCTCTGAAGCATGTGCAGTGTTGAGTTCCACCTTGTTGCAACGTCTATGATTAGGCGATGCTGGGGAAGGTTCAAAGACCGCTGATAGGTCTGCATACGGCTGGCGTGTACAGGCGAACGTCGGATATGTGAGCAAAGTGCACGCACTTTGAGGAGCAGGTCGGAGAACCCAGGATAAGTTTTCAATAAGCACTGCACCACCAGGTTTAAGGTGTGAGCCAGGCAAGGAATGTGTTTCAGTTGGGAAAGGGAGATGGCAGCCATGAAATTCCTTCCGTTATCACTCACTACCTTGCCTGCCTCAAGATCTACTGTGCCCAGCCACGACTGTGTTTCTTGTTGCAAGAACTCGGACAGAACTTCCGCGGTGTGTCTGTTGTCGCCCAAGCACTTCATAGCCAATACAGCCTGCTGACGCTTGGCAGTAGCTGGCCCATAATGGGACAACTGGTGTGCAACAGTGTCATCTGCCGATGGAGTGGTTGGCAGACTGCGTTCTGTGGAAGAGCTGTAGCTTCTGCAGGAGGACGAGGAGGAGGAGGAGGAGGGGGTGCGAACGCCTACAGCCAACTGTTTCCTAGACCGTGGGCTAGGCACAACTGTCCCTAAATTGATGTCGCCTGTGGACCCTGCATCCACCACATTCACCCAGTGTGCCGTGATGGACACATAACGTCCCTGGCCATGCCTACTGGTCCATGCATCTGTAGTCAGGTGCACCTTTGTACTCACAGATTGCCTGAGTGCATGGACGATGCGCTGTTTAACATGCTGGTGCAGGGCTGGGATGGCTTTTCTGGAAAAAAAGTGTCGACTGGGTAGCTCGTATCGTGGTTCAGCGTACTCCATCAGGGCTTTGAAAGCTTCGCTTTCAACTAACCGGTAGGGCATCATCTCTAACGAGATTAGTCTAGCTATGTGGGCGTTAAAACACTGTGTACGCGGATGCGAGGATAAGTACTTCCTTTTTCTAACCAGAGTCTCATGTAGGGTGAGCTGGACTGGAGAGCTGGAGATCGTGGAACTTTCGGGTGTGCCGGTGTACATGGCAGACTGAGAGACGGTTGGAGACGGTATTGTTTCCGCCGGTGCCCTAGATGCAATATTTCCTCCTACAAAACTGGTGATTCCCTGACCCTGACTGCTTTTGGCTGGCAAAGAAACCTGCACAGATACTGCCGGTGGTGCGGAAAATGGTGGCCTTACAGTGACGGAAGGGATGTTGCGTTGCTGACTAGCTTCATTGGCCGAGGGTGCTACAACCTTGAGGGACGTTTGGTAGTTAGTCCAGGCTTGAAAATGCATGGTGGTTAAGTGTCTATGCATGCAACTAGTATTTAGACTTTTCAGATTCTGACCTCTGCTTAAGCTAGTTGAACATTTTTGACAGATGACTTTGCGCTGATCAGTTGGATGTTGTTTAAAAAAATGCCAGACTGCACTCTTCCTAGACTCGGATCCCTTTTCAGGGATTGCAGACTGAGCTTTAACCGGATGGCAACGCTGTGCTCCAACAGGTTTTGGCTTTGACACGCGTTTTGGGCCAGATACGGGCCCGGCAGATGGAACCTGTTGCGATGTTGATGCCTGCTGCGGCCCCTCCTCCACCTCCGCTTCTGAACTACTGCCGCCTGCACCCTGTTCCCCCAATGGCTGCCAATCAGGGTCAATAACTGGGTCATCTATTACCTCCTCTTCGAGCTCGTGTGCAACTTCGTCTGTGTCACTGTGTCGGTCGGTGGTATAGCGTTCGTGGCGGGGCAACATAGTCTCATCAGGGTCTGATTGTGGATCTGTACCCTGAGAGGGCAATGTGGTGGTCTGAGTCAAAGGAGCAGCATAGTACTCTGGCTGTGGCTGTGCATCAGTGCACTCCATGTCAGAATATACTTGTAATGGGCATGGCCTGTTAAATGTTTCACTTTCTAAGCCAGGGACGGTATGTGTAAAGAGCTCCATGGAGTGACCCGTTGTGTCGCCTGCTGCATCCTTCTCTCTTGTTGTAGTTTTTGCTGAGGAGGACAAGGAAGCGACTTGTCCCTGACCGTGAACATCCACAAGCGACGCGCTGCTTTTACATTTACCAGTTTCGGAAGAGGAGGCAAAAGAGCTAGAGGCTGAGTCTGCAATGTAAGCCAAAACTTGCTGTTGCTGCTCTGCCTTTAAAAGCGGTTTTCCTACTCCCAGAAAAGAGAGCGTTCGAGGCCTTGTGTAGCCTGACGACGAAACTGGCTCCACAGCTCCAGACTTAGGTGGAATATTTTTATCCCCACGACCACCTGATGCTCCACTACCACTACCATCATTACCAGCTGACAATGAACGCCCACGACGACCTCTTGCACCAGACTTCCTCATTGTTTTAAAATCTTAACCAAAGTAACTTTATTTGTTGCTGTCAAACAACTTACACGGTGAGCTATAACTTCAGTATGATTTCAATATCCCTTAACAGGTTGGTGAGACCACAAGGAAAATCAGGCACAATGTTACACACTCTGTTTTCTGTGGCACAAAATCACAGAGATGACACACACGCAGGACTGTCACTCAAGCACTAATGTCAATATTAATCTCCCACCTAATTTATTTTTTTTTTTTTCTCAGGGAGACTTTAGAAACCAAATAATATTAAAAAAAAAAAAAAAAAAAAGGCTTTCTATGGCCCACAATTAGAGGGAGAGAGGTGGCACACCCAGGAGTCAAGACTGGCGCACAAGCTGAAAGGGCAATATTACTCTCCCACTGTTTTTTTAAGTTTTTTTTTTTATTTCAGGGAGACTTTAGAAACCAAATAATATTAAAAAAACCAAAAAAAAAAAATAGCCTTTCTATGGCCCACTGAATGAGAGACAGAGGTGGCACACCCAGGAGTCAAGACTGGCACACAAGCTGAAAGGGCAATATTACTCTCCCACTGTTTTTTTATGTATTTTTTGTTTTTTAAGGGAGACTTTAGAAACCCAATAATATTTTTTAAAAAAAATAAATAGGCTTTCTATGGCCCACTGAATGAGAGGGAGAGAGGTGGCACACCCAGGAGTCAAGACTGGCACACAAGCTGAAAGGGCAATATTACTCTCCCACTGTTTTTTTATGTATTTTTTGTTTTTTAAGGGAGACTTTAGAAACCCAATAATATTTTAAAAAAAAATAAATAGGCTTTCTATGGCCCACTGAATGAGAGGGAGAGAGGTGGCACACCCAGGAGTCAAGACTGGCACACAAGCTGAAAGGGCAATATTACTCTCCCACTGTTTTTTTATGTATTTTTTGTTTTTTAAGGGAGACTTTAGAAACCCAATAATATTAAAAAAAAAAAATAAATAGGCTTTCTATGGCCCACTGAATGAGAGGGAGAGAGGTGGCACACCCAGGAGTCAAGACTGGCACACAAGCTGAAAGGGCAATATTACTCTCCCACTGTTTTTTTATGTATTTTTTGTTTTTTAAGGGAGACTTTAGAAACCCAATAATATTTAAAAAAAAAAATAAATAGGCTTTCTATGGCCCACTGAATGAGAGGGAGAGAGGTGGCACACCCAGGAGTCAAGACTGGCACACAAGCTGAAAGGGCAATATTACTCTCCCACTGTTTTTTTATGTATTTTTTGTTTTTTAAGGGAGACTTTAGAAACCCAATAATATTTAAAAAAAAAAATAAATAGGCTTTCTATGGCCCACTGAATGAGAGGGAGAGAGGTGGCACACCCAGGAGTCAAGACTAGCACACAAGCTGAAAGGGCAATATTACTCTCCCACTGTTTTTTTATGTATTTTTTTTTTTCAGGGAGACTTTAGAAACCCAATAATATTTAAAAAAAAAAATAAATAGGCTTTCTATGGCCCACTGAATGAGAGGGAGAGAGGTGGCACACCCAGGAGTCAAGACTGGCACACAAGCTGAAAGGGCAATATTACTCTCCCACTGTTTTTTTATGTATTTTTTGTTTTTTAAGGGAGACTTTAGAAACCCAATAATATTTAAAAAAAAAATAAATAGGCTTTCTATGGCCCACTGAATGAGAGGGAGAGAGGTGGCACACCCAGGAGTCAAGACTGGCACACAAGCTGAAAGGGCAATATTACTCTCCCACTGGTTTTTTATGTATTTTTTGTTTTTTAAGGGAGACTTTAGAAACCCAATAATATTTAAAAAAATAATAAATAGGCTTTCTATGGCCCACTGAATGAGAGGGAGAGAGGTGGCACACCCAGGAGTCAAGACTGGCACACAAGCTGAAAGGGCAATATTACTCTCCCACTGTTTTTTTATGTATTTTTTGTTTTTTAAGGGAGACTTTAGAAACCCAATAATATTTAAAAAAATAAATAAATAGGCTTTCTATGGCCCACTGAATGAGAGGGAGAGAGGTGGCACACCCAGGAGTCAAGACTGGCACACAAGCTGAAAGGGCAATATTACTCTCCCACTGTTTTTTTATGTATTTTTTTTTTTTCAGGGAGACTTTAGAAACCCAATAATATTTAAAAAAAAAAATAAATAGGCTTTCTATGGCCCACTGAATGAGAGGGAGAGAGGTAGCACACCCAGGAGTCAAGACTGGCACACAAGCTGAAAGGGCAATATTACTCTCCCACTGTTTTTTTATGTATTTTTTTTTTTCAGGGAGACTTTAGAAACCCAATAATATTTAAAAAAAAAAATAAATAGGCTTTCTATGGCCCACTGAATGAGAGGGAGAGAGGTGGCACACCCAGGAGTCAAGCCTGGCACACAAGCTGAAAGGGCAATATTACTCTCCCACTGTTTTTTTATGTATTTTTTGTTTTTTAAGGGAGACTTTAGAAACCCAATAATATTTTTTTAAAAAAATAAATAGGCTTTCTATGGCCCACTGAATGAGAGGGAGAGAGGTGGCACACCCAGGACTCAAGACTGGCACACAAGCTGAAAGGGCAATATTACTCTCCCACTGTTTTTTTATGTCTTTTTTTTTTTTTCAGGGAGACTTTAGAAACCCAATAATATTTAAAAAAAAAAATAAATAGGCTTTCTATGGCCCACTGAATGAGAGGGAGAGAGGTGGCACACCCAGGAGTCAAGACTGGCACACAAGCTGAAAGGGCAATATTACTCTCCCACTGTTTTTTTAGGTATTTTTTTTTTTTCAGGGAGACTTTAGAAACCAAATAATATTAAAAAAAAAAAAAAAAAAATAGGCTTGCTATAGCCCACTGAATGAGAGATAGCACACACAGCAGTGGCACACAAGCCCTGACTGAGGCCAATATTTTTCTCCCACTGATTGATGTAGTGTTTTTGTGTTGAGGTAGAATTTAGAACACAAATCACGGAAAAAATAAATAGGCTTTCTATGGCCCACTCAGTGAGAGATGGCACACACAGGGATGGCACTGTAGCAGAAATGCCAATCTTAATCTCCCACAAAAAAACCAAAAAAAAAACAGGGACTGTCCTACAATTACTATCTCCCTGCAGTAATGTAAGCCAGGTATGGCAGGCAGCAATAGGAGTGGACTGATGCACAAATTAAATAAAAAGTGTGGACAAACAAAAAAGATAGCTGTGCAGAAAGGAAGGAACAAGAGGATATGTGCTTTGAAAAAAGCAGTTGGTTTCCACAGTGGCGTACACACAGCAATACAGCTATCACGGAGCCTTCTAGGGCAGCCCAATGAGCTACAGCGCTGAGGGGAAAAAAAAAAAAAAATAGCTTCCACAGTCCCTGCACACCGAAGGTGGTGTTGGACAGTGGAAATCGCTGCAGCACAAGCGGTTTGGTGGTTAGTGGACCCTGCCTAACGCTCTCCCTGCTTCTGACGAAGCGGCAGCAACCTGTCCCTAAGCTCAGATCAGCAGCAGTAAGATGGCGGTCGGCGGGAACGCCCCTTTATAGCCCCTGTGACGCCGCAGACAGCAAGCCAATCACTGCAATGCCCTTCTCTAAGATGGTGGGGACCAGGATCTATGTCATCACGCTGCCCACACTCTGCGTTCACCTTCATTGGCTGAGAAATGGCGCTTTTCGCGTCATTGAAACGCGACTTTGGCGCGAAAGTCGCGTACCGCATGGCCGACAAGCACAGGGGTCGGATCGGGTTTCATGAGACGCCGACTTAGCCAAAAGTCAGCGACTTTTGAAAATGATCGACCCGTTTCGCTCAACCCTAATGGAGATAATTTTTAATTCAAAAAGTCAAATGGCGCTCCTTCCCTTCCGAGCCTTACCATGTGCCCAAACAGTGGTTTACCCCCACATGTGAGGTATCGGTGTACTCAGGAGAAATAGTCCAACAAATGTTAGGATCCATTTTATCCTGTTGCCAATGTGAAAATGAAAAAAGTGAGGCTAAAATAATTTTTTTGCGAAAAAAAAGTACTTTTTCATTTTTACGGATTAATTTGTGAAGCACATGGGGGTTTAAAGTGCTCACTATGCTTCTAGATAAGTTCCTTGGGGGGTCTAGTTTCCAAAATGGGGTCACTTGTGGGGGAGCTCCAATGTTTAGGCACACGGGTGCTCTCCAAACGCGACATGGTGTCCGCTAAAGATTGGAGCCAATTTTTCATTCAAAGTCAAATGGCGCTCCTTCCCTTCCGAGCCCTGCCGTGCGCCCAAACAGTGGTTTACCCACACATATGAGGTATCAGCGTACTCAGGACAAATTGCACAACAACGTTTGTGGTCCAGTTTCTCCTTTTACCCTTGGGAAAATAACAAAATTGTTGCTGAAATATAATTTTTGTGACTAAAAAGTTAAATGTTAATTTTTTCCTTCCATGTTGCTTCTGCTGCTGTGAAACACCTGAAGGGTTAATAAACTTCTTGAATGTGGTTTTGAGCACCTTGAGGGGTTCAGTTTTTAGAATGGTGTCACTTTTGGGTATTTTCTGCCATATAGAACCCTCAAACTGACTTCAAATGTGAGGTGGTCCCTAAAAAAAATGGTTTTGTAAATTTTGTTGTAAAAATGAGAAATCACTGGTCAAATTTTAACCCTTATAACTTCCTAGGAAAAAAAAAAATTGTTTACAAAATTGTGCTGATGTAAAGTAGACATGTGGGAAATGTTATTTATTAACTATTTTGTGTCACATAACTCTGGTTTAACAGAATAAAAATTCAAAATGTGAAAATTGAGAAATTTTCAACATTTTCGCCAAATTTCCGTTTTTTTCACAAATAAACTCAGAAATTATCGACCTAAATTTACCACTAACATGAAGCCCAATATGTCACGAAAAAATAATCTCAGAATCGCTAGGATCCATTGAAGCGTTCCTGAGTTATTACCTCATAAAGGGACACTGGTCAGAATTGCAAAAAATGGCCAGGTCATTAAGGTCAAAATAGGCTGGGTCATGAAGGGGTTAAAGTGGCCACTTGCAAGTTGTTCTGTTTGAATCTCCTCTGAAGAGTGGCATCATGGGCTCCCCAAAACAACTGTCAAATGATCTGAAAACAACGATTATTCAACATAGTTGTTCAGGGGAAGGATACAAAAAGCTGTCTCAAAGATTTAACCTGTCAATTCCCACTCTGAGGAACATAGTAAGAAAATGGAAGAACACAGGTACAGTTCTTGTTATGGCCAGAAGTGGCAGGCCAAGAAAAACATCAGAAAGGCAGAGAATAAGAATGGTGAGATCAGTCAAGGACAATCCTCAGGCCACCTCCAGAGATCTGCAGCAGCAAATTGCTGCAGACGGTGTCACTGTGAATCGGTCAACTATACAACGCACTTTGCACAAGGAGAAGCTGTATGGGAGAGTGATGTGAAAGAAGCCGTTTCTACAAGCACGCAACAAACAGAGTCGGCTGAGGTATGCAAAAGCACATTTGGAGAAGCCGATTTCTTTTGGGAAGAAGGTCCTGTGGACTGATGGAACCAAGATTGAGTTGTTTGGTCATACAAAAAGGCATTATGCATGGCGGCAAAAAAACACATTGCGTTGTATAGTTGACCGATGCACAGTGACACCATCTGCAGCAAGTTGATGCTGCAGCTCTCTGGAGGTGGTCTGAGGATTGTCCTTGACTGATCTCACCATTCTTCTTCTCTGCCTTTCTGATGTATTTCTTGGCCTGCCACTTCTGGCCTTAACAATAACTGTACCTGTGTTCTTCCATTTCCTTACTATGTTCCTCAAAGTGGAAATTGACAGGTTAAATCTCTGAGACAGCTTTTTGTATCCTTCCCCTGAACAGCTATGTTGAATAACCTTTGTTTTCAGATAATTTGACAGTTGTTTTGAGGAGCCCATGATGCCACTATTCAGAGGAGATTCAAACAGGAGAACAACTTGCAATTGGCCACTTTAAGTAGCTTTTCTCATGATTGCATACACCTGGCTATGAAGTTCAAAGCTCAATGAGGTTACAAAACCAAGAAAAGTGATTTAGTAAGTCAGTAAAAAGTGGGTAGGAGTATTTAAAACAAGAAAATGATAAGGGTGCCCATACTTATGCACCTGTCAAATTTTGTTTGAATGCAGATTGCACATTTTCTGTTACTACAATAAACCTCATTTCAAGGCAGAAACATTACTATGTCCAATAGTTATTAGATATATGAAACTGAAGTAGTTGTTGCAAAAAAAACAATTTTTATAAAACATTAAGCTTAAGATTAATAGGGGTGCCCAAACTTTTTCATAGAACTGTACTACTAAACAACAGTCCATTACTAATCCATGGGCTATATGCCAGCCAGCTGCTGACATAAAGTCAAAATCCAAGGCAATCAGGAAGAGTCGAGGCAAAGCACCAGAATTAGCATCCAAAGAATTTGCCAATTCTGGGATCAGCTGCAGGCAGGAATTTTTAGACTGTGAAAGGCCCAATAACCAGGGACCTTCCCAGTAAGGTGTTAAAGACTGACCTGAGTTGGAGTAGTGATATTGCGACCACTAGGGGCAGCACTGGCAGGTAGCATCATCAGGATAAAACTAGAGGTCGGTACACGGAGCAGCAGTGTAGTTGAAGGATAAACAGGAATCGTGGTCAGGATAGAGCCAGAGGTTGGTACACAGAGCAGCAGTAGAATCTTGCTGATAAGTGAAAATCACAGTCAGGATAAAGCCAGAGGTCAGCACACAGAGCAACAGTAGGATCTTGAGGATAAGCAGCAGGTGGGAAGAAGCTAGACTAAAGTCTGGAAGCTCAATAATCTCGCAGTTACTCAATCAGGGTGCTCAATCAACAGATCACAAGGGTAAGCCAATCAGGAACTTGGAGTGGAGACATCAGGAACTCAGATTGGACACATCAGTAACGATACAGGTACTAGTAGCTGAAGGAACCATCCACCGAGCTGAATAGCTCAGAGGGAAGAGCTGCCGCCTAGTGCACAAGACCTGCTGGGATTGAATCCTTCCTGACACAAGGACCCCCTGCTCATGCCAGCACATGTCAAGGCCCATTTCAAGTTCACCAATGACTATCTGGATGATCTAGAGGAGGCATGGGAGAAGGTCATGTTGTCAGATGAGACCAAAATAGAACTTGCTGGGTTTGGAGGAAGAAAAAGGATGTGTACAACCCCAAGAACACAATCCCAAACGTGAAACATGGTGGCGGAAACATCACACTTTGGGGGTGCTTTTCTGCAAAGGGGATAGGACAACTGCACCGTATTGAAGGGATCATGTATAGAGAGATTTTGGCCAACAACCTCCTTCCCTCAGTAAGAGCATTGAAGAAGGGTCTTGGCTGGGTCTTCCAGCATGACAATGACTCGAAACACATAGCCAGGGCAACTAAGGAGTGGCTCCGTAAGAAGCCTTCCAAGGCCCTGGAGTGGCCTAGCCAGTGTCCAGATGTGAGCCCAATAGAAAATTTTTCTAGGGGGTTGACACTTATGTTGCCCCTCGACAGCTCTGAAACCTGAAAAATCTGGAGAAGATCTGTATGAAGAAGTGGGCCAAAATCACTGTGTGCCAACTTGATCAAGAACTACAGGAGACGTCTGACCTCTGTAATTGCAAACAAAAGTTTCTATATTGTATCAAATACTTATTTCATGCAATAAAATGCAAATGAATTATGTAAAAATCATACAATGTGATTTTCTGGATTTTTTTTTAAAGATTCTGCCTGTCACAGTTGAAGTGTTCCTACAATAAAAATTACAGTCCTTTCCGTTCTTTGTAGGTGAGAAAACTTGCAAAATTGGCAGTGTATCAAACACTTACTTTCCCCACTCTATCTATCTATCTGTTCATATAAACTTTTTTCCCTTGTTTTCATCTAGTTTTAATAAACAACAAATAGCAGTCATTGTTTTATAAAAATGCATTAAAAATGTGCTTACTGTACTCTGATTTTTTTGCCAAGAGACGCAGTAAGGCCGGCCTCACACTGGGCGTAAGACAATACGCCACGTATTATACGTCCGTACTACGGCCGTAATACGGAGAAATGTTCCCAAAATAGTGATCCGTAGTCAGGGTGTGTCAGCGTATTTTGCGCATGGCATCCTCCGTATGTAATCCGTATGGCATCCGTACTGCGAGATTTTCGCGCAGGCTTGAAAAACCGACATCTAATGGATTTATGTGCTCAAATGTTCGGGAAAACATATATACAGTATATATATATATATATATATATATATATATATATGTCATTGAGACACATATATATATATTCTGTATTTAGATTTCATTCAGCGCGATATGTGTTAAAAGCCGGTAATTCAATTGCCGGCTTCTCATTTCTCCTGCACAAACCCGACAGGATATGAGACATGGTTTACATACAGTAAACCATCTCATATCCCCTTTTTTTTTGCATATTCCACACTACTAATGTTAGTAGTGTGTATGTGCAAAATTTCAGCGCTGTAGCTGCTGAAATAAAGGGTTAAATGGCGGAAAAAATTGGCGTGGGCTCCCGCGCAATTTTCTCCGCCAGAATGGTAAAGCCAGTGACCGAGGGCAGATATTAATAGCCAGGAGAGGGTCCATGGTTATTGGCCCCCCCGTGGCTAAAAACATCTGCCCCCAGCCACCCCAGAGAAGGCACATCTGGAAGATGCGCCTATTCTGGCACTTGGCCACTCTCTTCCCACTCCCTGTAGCAGTGGGATATGGGGTAATGAAGGGTTAATGTCACCTTGCTATTGTAAGGTGACATTAAGCCAGATTAATAATGGAGAGGCGTCAATTATGTCACCTATCCATTATTAATCCAATAGTACGAAAGGGTTAAAAAACACACACACACATGATTTAAAAGTATTTTAATGAAATAAACACAGCGGTTGTTGTAATAATTTATTGTTCTCTCAATCCATCAGGAACACCCTCGCTTGGAAAAATAATAAACGCACAAGATACATACCTTCTGGTGAACCGTCTCGTCCCACGAAGTAATCCATCTGAAGGGGTTAACTAATATTACAGGCAGGAGCCCTGCTAAATGCAGCTGTGCTCCGTGCTTGTAATTCCCCAGCGAATGAATGAAATGTAGGTCATTGACCTACATTTCCTTCAGTCGCGGTGATGCGCCCCCTGGTGGATGTCCTCATATGACCTGGAGCGTGGGAAAAAGTTCCCAGGCTGCAGTTCATGAGAACATCCACCAGAGGGCGCCTCACCGCGACTGAAGGAAATGTAGGTCAATGACCTACATTTCATTCATTCGCCGGGGATTACAGGCACGGAGCACAGCTGCATTTAGCAGGGCTCCTGCCTGTAATATTAGTTAACCCCTTCAGATGGATTACTTCGTGGGACGAGACGGTTCACCAGAAGGTATGTATCTTGTGCGTTTATTATTTTTCCAAGCGAGGGTGTTCCTGATGGATTGAGAGAACAATAAATTATTACAACAACCGCTGTGTTTATTTCATTAAAATACTTTTAAATCATGTGTGTGTGTGTTTTTTAACCCTTTCGTACTATTGGATTAATAATGGATAGGTGACATAATTGACGCCTCTCCATTATTAATCTGGCTTAATGTCACCTTCCAATAGCAAGGTGGCATTAACCCTTCATTACCCCATATCCCACCGCTACAGGGAGTGGGAAGAGAGTGGCCAAGTGCCAGAATAGGCGCATCTTCCAGATGTGCCTTTTCTGGGGTGGCTGGGGGCAGATGTTTTTAGCCACGGGGGGCCAATAACCATGGACCCTCTCCTGGCTATTAATATCTGCCCTCGGTCACTGGCTTTACCATTCTGGCGGAGAAAATTGCGCGGGAGCCCACGCCAATTTTTTCCGCCATTTAACCCTTTATTTCAGCAGCTACAGCGCTGAAATTTTGCACATACACACTACTAACATTAGTAGTGTGGAATATGCAAAAAAAAAGGGGATATGAGATGGTTTACTGTATGTAAACCATGTCTCATATCCTGTCGGGTTTGTGCAGGAGAAATGAAAAGCCGGCAATTGAATTACCGACTTTTCACTAACACCGCTGCGTATTTCTCGCAAGTCACACTGCTGGTCAGTGTGGAATCCGTATTTTTCTCGCCCCCATAGACTTTCATTGGCGATTTTTTTGCGCAATACGGTGACAAACGCAGCATGCTGCGATTTTGTACGGCCGTAGAAAGCCGTATAATACTGAACCGTAATATACGGCTAATAGGAGCAGCCCCATTGAGAATAATTGTGCTGTTTATTTTGCAAGTTTTACGGACGTAGTTTATGCGCTCATACGTCCGTAAAACTCGCTAGTGTGAGGCCGGCCTAATAGTGCAGCTATGTCTGCAATCAAATATTCAATGTGTGTACATAGCCTATTACTCCACTTTTATTGACTGACAATAAAACATCCGAAGGTAAAATGGATTTTACAGTAAAAAATGTTAGGAAACATTTTTTTTGTATAATGACTTGCATATAAGGCAAAATTAAAAAGATAAAAAAAGCATCTCCTCCTCTCCTTAGGCTATGTTCACATGTTGCGTTCTTGCTGACCAAATAGGAAAACTGCTGCTTTTTTTTCAATCTGCAGCATGTCAGCGTTTTGCAGGGCTTTTTCACCATAAAAAGCAATCAGAAAGTGCAAAAATGCTTGAAAAAAGCAGCTCAGCGTTGTTGCTGCATTTTTGCAGCAGTTTTGGTGAAAAAAACTAACTATCTGCACAAAAACATATAAAAAACTCAGCAAAAAAAGCACAAAAAACAACAAAACTCACAAAAACCTTCTTTTTGGAAGAAGCGTCTTTACTGCCAAATTTTGAAGTTTGGAGTGTGACTGTTTAAGGTTGTGGACAGGTGTCTTTTATACTGATAACAAGTGCAAACAGGTGCCATTACTACAGGTAATGAGTGGAGGACAGAGGAGCCACTAAGGCTATGTGCACACGTTGCGGATTTTGCTGCAAGTCCACAGCGGATCTGCAGCTGCAGGTCCGGAGCAGTTTCCCATGAGTTTACAGTACAATGTAAACCTATGGAAAACAGAAAACGCAGTGCACATGCTGCGGAAAAAAACGCGCAGAAACGCAGCAGTTTACATTTTGCACCATGTCAATTCTTTGTGCGGATTAGGCAGCAGTTTACGCCTGCTCCATAATAGAAAACCGCAGGTGTAAAACCGCAGTGGAATCCGCACAAAAACCGCATAAAAACTGCGGTAAATCCGCAGGTAAAACGCAGTGCCTTTTACCTGCGGATTTCTAAAATCCGCTGCGGAAAAATCCACAGATGTCCATTCTACGTGTGCACATAGCCTTAAATAAGAAGTTACAGGTCTGTGAGAGCCAGAAATCTTGCATGTTTTCCGGTGACCAAATACTTATTTTCCACCATAATTTGAAACATAAATCTTGCCAAATCAGACAAGGTGATTTTCTGGATTTGTTTTCTCATTTTGACTCTCATAGTTGTGGTCTACCTATGATGTCAATTACGGGCCTCATCTTTTTAAGTGGGAGAACTTGCACAATTGGTGGCTGACTAAATACTTTTTTTCCCATATACATATACAGTGTATATATATATATATATATATATATATATATATATATATATATATATATATATATATACAGTACAGACCAAAAGTTAGGACACACCTTCTCATTTAAAGATTTTTCTGTATTTTCATGACAATGAAAATTGTACATTCACACTGAAGGCATCAAAACTATGAAATAACACATGTGGAATTATATACTTAACAAAAAAGTGTGAAACAACTGAAATTATGTCTTATATTCTGGGTTCTTCAAAGTAGCCACTTGTTCTTTTGATGACTGCTTTGCACACTCTTAGCATTCTCTTGATGAGCTTCAAGAGGTAGTCACCGGGAATGGTTTTCACTTCACAGGTGTGCCCTGTCAGGTTTAATAAATGGGATTTCTTGCCTTATAAATGGGGTTGGGATCTTCAGTTGTGTTGTTTTACGTATGGCTGGAGTCACGTTGTATGTGACTCCAGCCATACACAAAAACATTTTGTGAAAAGACTTCCCAGAAGAGGGGCTGTTGTTGCAATCACAAAGGAGACCAAACTTCATATTAAATGTAACCTGTCATCTAAAAAAACCCTAGTTATCATCAAACATAGAGGTAAATCTTACTCGCTCATTGCCCCAATGAATAGAAGGAAGAATAAAACTTAATTTACTCCCTGCAGCAGCTCTTCCAGTAAAGGCCCCGTCTCACATAGCGAGATCGCTAGCGAGATCGCTGCTGAGTCACTAGTTTTGTGACGCAACAGCGACCTCAGTAGCGATCTCGCTATGTGTGACACGTACCAGCGATCAGGCCCCTGCTGCGAGATCGCTGGTCGTGTCGGAATGGCTTGGACCTTTTTTTGGTCGTTGAGGTCCCGCTGACATCGCTGAATCGGTGTGTGTGACACCGATCCAGCGATGTCTTCACTGGTAACCAGGGTAAACATCGGGTTACTAAGCGCAGGGCCGCGCTTAGTAACCCGATGTTTACCCTGGTTACCAAAAAAAACAAACAGTACATACTCACCTTTCGGTGTCCGTCAGGTCCCTTGCCGTCTGCTTCCTGCTCTGAGTGCCGCCGTACAGTGAGAGCACAGCACAGCAGTGACGTCACCGCTGCGCTCTGCTCTCACTGTACGGCGGCTCAGTCAGAGCAGGAAGCAGACGGCAAGGGACCTGACGGACACCGAAAGGCGAGTATGTACTGTTTGTTTTTTTTGGTAACCAGGGTAAACATCGGGTTACTAAGCGCGGCCCTGCGCTTAGTAACCCGATGTTTACCCTGGTTACCCGGGTGCTGCAGGGGGACTTCGGCATCGTTGAAGACAGTTTCAACGATGCCGAAGTCGTTCCCCTGATCGTTGGTCGCTGGAGAGAGCGGTCTGTGTGACAGCTCCCCAGCGACCACACAACGACTTACCAACGATCACGGCCAGGTCGTATCGCTGGTCGTGATCGTTGGTAAATCGCTATGTGAGACGGGGCCTTTAGACACTCAAACATGTTATTTACTTGCAGATAACAACTATGCCTGCTGGTTAATAAGGTTTTTGTAGGTGACACGTTCTCGTTAAAGCACATGATTGTACTGGGTGTCCAATGGGTTGTTCAAATTAAATGGCAATATATTTACATGATGCATAAATGCAGTGTATACAATAAAAAGTGACAATTTTGAAACTGTTGGGCGGTTAATATCATATTCATTAAATTATAAAAGTACACAGAATTTCTAGCACTTTGTTTTCAATGTTTTATGTTTGCTGGCTAAGAATCTTTCATCATTCATTGTCATCTCATCTGTGTCACATAATTAGTAATTTTCATCTATTTTGCACAGAGGCACATTTCTCATATTCATTTTAACTGCTGCCTGAGATAAGGCTCATGATGTTTTACCATTTGTTGCCCTACATCAGCATCCTACATAAATCTCTGTGGAGCCATAAAACAGTGTGTGATAAAGATGATAATTAATATCACTGCGTCACAGTTTGACTTTCTTAGGATCATTAAATGCCTCATAAATAAATGAATCAATATGGTATTTTTTGTAGTCGGATAGATTAATTTCAAGATACAGCAATATTGCCGTTCTGGAGCATCTTTGAACTATTTTGTATTTACTTTATCATTTATATTCAACTTTTTGGAATAAATTGACAACTGGGTTTTTGCCATTCCCCTAGTCAAAGAGATGTGTCCTCTGCATTCTAACATTGTCAGCACTGACTAGCTATTGTCAGAATATATAGTGACACACTCATAACTAGTAGCACGGAGTTGTTCTTATTTATTTACTAACAAATAATGGAGCTACTGCACAAAGCAGAGTTCTGAGAACAAATTCTTCACCATTGATTTTTCATGATGCATACAAGTATTTACTGCAAGAAATAACACATGAGTTTTAACCGGCTTTCATTTTCCTTAACTTCTTGCAAGAGCCATTCTTTTTAATGTTTTCATCAACATAGACGTATGACGGCTTCTTTTTTGTGGAACATGTTGTAGTTTTGAATGACACCATTTAATTTGCCATATAAAGTACTGAAAATAAGAGAATATTCCAAATGCTATGAAATGTTGAACAAAAATTCTATTCCGCCACTGTTTTTAGGGTTTTGTTTTTACTGAGTTTATTGTTTAGTAAAACTTACCTGGAAACATCATTGTCCAGGTCAGTATGTTTATGGCAATACCAAACGAACATATATATTTTTTAACCCCTTAATGGCCAAGCCATTATTTTTTTTTTTTTTAAATCTTACATGTGTCACTTTATGTGGTAATAACTCTAGAATGCTTCAACATATCCCAGTGATTTTGAGATTGTTTTTTATTGGCTCATCATAAATTATGATAATGGTAAATTTTACGTTTGGCGGGCACGTCAAAACGCCACACAGGGACACATCCGCATACAACACATGTCCCTGCGTACACAATGTTAAAGATAGGTACGCAGGACGGATGCCAACATATGTGGATCTGAAGGTAACAAGTATGCATCCCTATGCTGCGTACACAAACGCTAATGTGAACCCAGTCTGAAACTGGAAGCCCCCACACACTGTTAACCATCTAGACACCATTGTCACTATTGACAGAAGCATTGAGGGGTTAAATACCATAGTCGATGCCAACACCAATCGTGGCTGATGCACCAAGTTGTCAGCTATACTGTACAGCTGACAGCTACAGGATTGTCTCCCGTTGGGGAATGCTAGTCTCTTATATCAGAGGTGAGTAAAAAGATATATTGGTGGTCACTAAGAGGTTAAGTAATGAAACAAAAAATTCATAACATTGTAAAAAAAAAAAAATCTTGCTCGTTTCTATTTTCTAAACCCCAGACCATTAGTTTTCTGTTGATATTGCTGTGTCAGGTTTTGTTTTTTGCACGGTGAGCTGACTTTTTATTGATACTAATATAGTGTACATAAGATGCTTTGTTTACATATTATTAGGCTATGTGCACACATTGCGGATTTGTTGCCTTTCCGCTGTGTTTTTTTCCGTGCGGAAATGCTATAAATCCGCATTGGATTATTAAAGCAATGTTAATCAATGGCATTCCTGAATTGCTGTGCACATGCTGCGGAAATTTCCGTCCTTATTCTCCGCAGTTTATTTTCCATAGCATGTCAATTCTTTTTGTGTGCAGCGTTTCTGCATCCATTGAATGAAAATATCAGACATTTTGCAAAATTTTCAGAAAGTTATGTCACAAAAAATAGTTTAAAAATAACATTTTCAACATGCCTACTTTACATCAACACAATTTTGAAATATAATTTTTTTTATTAGGGAGGTAGAAGGGATGAAAGTTGATCAGCAAATTTCTGATTTTTTTCAACAAAATGTACAAAACTACTTTTTAGGGACCACATCACATTTGAAGTGACTTTGGGGGTCCTATATGACAGAAAATACATAAAAGTGACACCATTCTAAAAACTGCACCCCTCAACGTACTCCAAACCTCATTCAAGAAGTTTATTAACCCTTCCAGTGCTTCACAGGGACTAAAGAAATGTGGAAGGAAAACATGAACATTTAACTTTTTTCACAAATATTTTACTTTAGCTCCAAATTTGTTATTTTTACAAGGGTAACAGGAGACAATGGACCCAAAAATTTGTTGTGCAATTTCTCCTGAGTATGCCGTTACCAATACCCAATATGTGGGGGAAATCCACTATTTGTGCACACGGCAGGTCTCGCAAGGGAAGTAGCACTGATTGAACACAAAAATGGCTGAAATCGAGAGCGAACGTCATGTCACATTTGGAGTGCCCCTGATGTGCCTAAACAGTAGAACTTCCCCACAAGTGACATCACTTTGGAAAATAGATCCCTTATGGAAGCAGAGCTGTGAAAATAAAAAAAAATCACATTTTATACAGAAAAATGTTATTTTAGCTCCATTTTTTTATTTTCACAAGGGTAATAGGATAAAAGGCAACCAAAATATGTTGTGCAATTTTTCTTGAGTGCGCCGATACCCCATATCTGGAGGAAAACTACTGTTTGGGCGCATGGCATACTCGGAAAGGAAGGAGTGACATTTTGGGATGCAAAATTTTATGGAATGGTCTGCTTGTGACATATTGGGTTTGCAGAGCCCCTGATGTGCCTAAACAGTGAAAAAAAATACAAATTACACCAATTTGGAAAATACACCCCTCAAGGATTTTATCCAGGGGTAAAGTGAGCATTTTGAACCCACAGGCACATATTTGTTATTTTCACAATGGATAATAGGAGAAAATGGACCCCATAATTTGTTGTTCAATTTGTTCCGGACGCGACTATACCCCATATGTGGTCAAAAACTTGTGCTTATGCACATGGCAGGGCTAGGAAAGGAAAGAGTGCTCTTTGACTGAGTTAGATTATGAATGTCATGTCGCATTTAAAGAGCACTTGACATGTGAAAACAGCAGAAACCCCTGACAATTGACCCCAATTTGGAAAACTAGACAACTCAAGGAATTCATCTAGGGGTGTAGCGAGTATTTTGAACCCACATGTTCCTCACAGAATTTTATAACATTAAAACGTGGAAATATGACATTTTAGTGGTAAAAATGTAATTTTTAGATTTGCTGCAAATTTGTCAGGTACACAAGAGTTAATAGGTGAAGCTAGACCCCACAATTTATTGCACAATTTCTCCCTGAATGCAATGATGCCCCATATGTTGTCAGAAATTACTGTTAGGCTACACATCAAGGCTGAGAAGGCAGGAGCACTATATGGCTTTTGAAGCAAAGATTTTGCGAGAATAGTTTATGGGTGCCAAAAGAGCAAAAAAACAAAATAAAAGTGACCCCATTGTAGAAAATGCACCTCTCAAAGAATTAATCTGTGGGTTCAGTTACTATTTTGTAACATCCATGCCAGGCTTTTTTCTGGAGAATTGCAAATCTAGTCTAGTAACTATACATTGTGTCCTTATACAGGGTAGAACCACCCATATATTGTAGTGCCCCATACATTGTGCCCAGCTTGTGGTTCTGGTGATACGCACCCGTAAATTAAATGCCTTTTTTTCCATTACAATAATGACAAACATATGGCCACTTACTGTAGTTTAGGTACAGTGGGGCTCAGAAGAAGGGCGGTGGGTATTTACATTTAGGAGCACACAATTCATTGGATTTTATTCAAAGCGGCGACATCCATGTCACTTTTCTTTGTTCTACCAATACCGCGGGAACTTCCTGTAGTTCCAGTGACAGATGATGGACCTGAGTGGGGCTGGTTTTGGGCAGGAAAAATTAGAGTTTTTATTGGTAACATTTTGAGGTACATTATATTTTTCGATCGCTTAGAGAAAAATGCTGGATCACATTCCTGTATTCTACGTTGAGCACTTACTTCGGGGTTTCCATATAAATCCCACTAAAATGCTATTCAGACGAAACCCCCAACAGAACCACCAACCATGAGGAAAATGGAGACAGTTGATACTCCGTTTGGCGACTCACTGAAACAGCATATGAGACCCAGCTTATAATTCCACTCAAATTTCCATACATATGCTTGGATACAGCACTCTGTGAACAGCCAACATCTTTACCAATATCCTTTTGTGGCTTACACTCCTTGTGGAGAATGTCAATTACTGCCTTCTGGACAAATGACAAGACAGCAGTCTTCTACATGATTATGGAGCCTACTAAAACAGACTAAAATACCTTTTTAAATGCTTAGGAAGTCTTTGCAGGCATTTTTTTTTTAATTATTCTGATTTACTGAGATAATGACTTTTGGGTTTTCATTGGCTGTAAGCCATAATCATCAACATTAACAGAAATAAAAACTTAAAATAGATCACTCTGTTTGTAGTGACTCTATATAATATATGAGTTTCACTTTTTGTATTGAATTACTGAAATAAATTACCTTTTTGATGGTATTCTAATTTTGTGAGAAGCATCTGTATGTTCCCCTTCCTGGCCCCATCCTGGTATATACAGATAACACAAGTAAACTCAAAATGCAATTTTTAAATGGTCTTTACTATTAAGGAAAAAAGAAATCCAAACCTACAGGTCCCTGTGTGAAAAAGTGATTGCCCCCTAAACCTAGTAACTGGTTGGGTAACCTTAGCAACGACAACTGCAATCAATTTTTTGCGACAACTGACAATGTGTCTTTTACAATGTTCTGGAGGAATTTTGGCCCACTCATCATTGCAGAATTCTTGTAATTCAGCCACATTTGCCATGTTTTGAGTGCCATGTTTTGAGTTCTGGGGTCCGAGAAAGAGAGAGGATTTTATTTTCTTACCCAGACCCAAAGTTTGAGTCTCCATTGTTTTCATTGGGTTTCAGGATCTGGTTCAAAGTTGGGTGCAGTTCTTGTACTTGAACTGATCTTTGGAAAAAAGTTTGCCAGTTACCTAAACCTGAACATCCACCAATCCTCTCATCCCTACTGTTGGCCTCTGATAGGCTGGCAGCATGGATTTCCTGCCCAGATATGTCAGGTCTCTGCATCGCAATACACTTTAGCTGAAATTAAGACACACATCTAGTTGAAGAATGTGCTGGTGTCTAGGGGCCCCTTCCACACAGGCCTTGTCATAGTCACTATTCAACTGTTCTGAATCATACCAAAGGACACCTTCCAGGAGGTGAATGCAAAATCCTTTTGCAGGAAGCGGTAAAGGACCAATACAAATTTAGTCTATGCAGATAAGAACTTAAATGTGTCTAAGTTATCACCAGATGATGTCACCACAGCATAAAAATAATTGTTTTAATTTTATTGTGCTGCTGTGCTATGAGTTGCTCTGGGATGAATTACCTGTGAACAGGTTGCAAGATGCAGTGGAGCACCCCCAGACGCAGGGCAACGGGGTACTCGGTACCGGGTCCCTCGGTCTCGGTTCTGGGGATGTCACGGTGGCTAGACCTGGTCCGTGGCCCTGCTAAGGGGCGTCCAATTAAAGGGTGATGGTGAGAGTTTGTCAAGTGTTCATGACGCCACCTGTGGTGTTCGGTCAGGGTGACCGACGCTGCTAGGGGTCCGCTGGGGTGATGGAATGGCAGCTAGGTGGTGTAACTTCCCACAGGTGAAGTATGTCCCCAGGGCTTCCCTTGATGAGTAGATGGTGATGGTGTAGGTCGCAGTAAATGACGAGGACACAGGGTTGCAGTCTCTTTACCTTTTTTTACTGAAGGCTTCGGCATCCACAATCCAGAGCACTGCTAACAGGGCTGGCTGAGACCGGCCGGTCCGAAGGCACATCCTGAGTTCCCTTTTCAGGTGGAAATCTGTAGCCTTCCTACTAGCGCCTGTGTGTTGTAGTACCTCCCTGCTGAGCACCACGGGATAGTCCTCACAACTGTCGTGTATGTTTCTGTTCTCTCTCTCCGTCCCCCAGATGGTATGGATAGGATGCACCCGTATAACGGGGTAGGCCTGGAGTTATTTTATAGGGACCCTAGAGACGCCCTTCTCCCACAATTGCCTCCGTTGTCTTCATTAGGTGTAAAGGTGAGACAGCCAATCTAGAGTTAACTGCCCTGCCGTAGTTCAGAGTAATGTGTAGAGCCTATTACTCCCTCGGCGTTCCGGCCGCCGGCTACGCACCTCAGAAGGATGTTGCTGATCTTGGGGCAGGACTCCTCCTGGTTCTATCTCCTTTGTGCTGTGATCTCGTTTCTCACTTCTCCACAATATACTTCGCTTCGTATCCTTTCTTAGGATGCCACCGCAATGAGGTGCATGCACGGCTCTGTAATGATCTGTCTCGTGCTAGGCCACTATCAGGATCCCACCCCTGACAGGGACCTCCCTGAGTCTTCCCAAGCAACGCTCTCTCTCACTAGATGTTACCTGGGCAAAACCCAGTCAGCTTCTCCCTAACTTCCTATCCGACTCCCAGTTTTACCAGAGTGTGAGGAGTGGCCTAATACATAGAACCTTTTGCTCCCCCTGGTGGCCGGAGTGAGAAGTGTAGTGTGTGACTGTGATACCTGGTCAGGTGAACTCCTTTAGTGCCATCATATGTACCATCACTCCCCCTTGTGGAAGAGCGACAATACTGCAACGACCAGGACTCTGGGGCGCTGCACTCCCCCCCTGTTAAATCCAGTACTCCCGGACTGGGAAAAGAAGAACAACAATACATGTTAGCAAAAGACATACAAAATTTTTGGAATGCTGTAAACAAGTAAATTTAACAGTGCTTCCCTTTATGGGAGGTGAGAACACTTGAACGTTGCAAACAGAAACATATTTACATTGTGCTTAAGATTTTAAATAACACTTATAATCAACTAACTATAAATAACTATCATTACCCAGCCGGGCATTCTATCTACTATCTACTAAGTGCACACTTTTCTTGAACAATAATTTAACTTTTCCTTTAAGGGCGTAAGGGCAGGTGGTGGGTGGTGCGGTCCTTCCGGGCTTGGGCCTTGACCGCTAGGTCCCGCTGGTGATGGGCCTCACGCTGAGCCTGGTATCTCTCATCCGCCTCCTTCCACTGTTGGTCAAGCTGGGCCTGGTACTCTTCCCAGCTTAGGGCCTCCACCTTCTCCCCTTCATGACACTTCATCCCGGGGAACCCCATGAAGTCCGACCCTCCCTGGGTTCACCAAGCTGCACACAGTCTGCTCTGCATAGACCTCACCTGGCAAGGTGGTTGGTGAAATCGGGGCCTTTAGGAACTGCTCCATACCCGTGGCCTGGTCCCAGGGTGCAAGGCGCTGGAATCCATGGGTCCCAGGGGAAGGTGGTGCTGCAATGGGGCCTATCAGCAGGTCCTCTGCTGGCGTGGCAGGGTCGGCGTGCTTAATGACCATGACTCTGGGGCGCTGCACTAGTACCCGGTCGGAGGCAGAGCAATGGTAAACATGGTGTTTACTTTAACAGGTATACTCCTCACAGGGAGAAAATGGGGAATACAGTATAATTGAACAAGAGGTTTGGAACTTAGGGGAAACAGGGGTAGTGAATAGGGTAGAAAGTTCCAGAATAGCAAACTTATCAGTCTGACGACGTCAGAATGTGGTTTTTGGGATATGAGCATTGGCGTCAAGGCCGTGGCGCGTATGGGTTCCGCTGTAGTCCTAGAGAAGATGGCATCCTGGATCCTTGTGGCGGCAGTGATTCCTCGTGGTCCGGTGGATGATCGGCGGGAAGAGAAATGACGAGCAGGGTAGAACACAGTCTTTTTTCCTTGTCAGAGTACAGAGACAAGGTACGATGGAAAGCAGGTATAACGGGAAACCACTCACGGTGGGTGACCCTGCTTCCCCTTCGGTATGTGCACGTGTCTATGTCCTGACTTCATGACTTTTCACTCATGGTCGGCGAGGGCTGGATGCGTCTTTGTCAGCAGTCTCTGGTCGCATTTCCCAGACCCTTCTGGCTTGGCCTGCTCTGTCTGGATGCTCTACAGAAGGAGCCCTGACACTGTCCTCCTGCGCGCTGCATGTTCCCGCTAAGACTGACTGATTTCCTGAGCGCAGCAGCTCTTTTATCTAAGCTGCTCCTCCTACTCCAGAGTACAAAGGTCGGTCTGAGGCCTAATGCTTCCCACGTGCAAGCTGGGTGACAGTCCCGACAGTTCCAGATCCGTCATGGAGTAGGTTTGCCTGATCCGGGTCTTCTCCTTACATACCTGTGACAGTGCTTTCATCTCACAGACAAGGTGTATCACAGAACAGAAATAATTCCCTGTCATTATAGACAACACTCCACTATTGAGACACAGCTATTGATAGAAAAATGTAAGAATAGTAACACAGTGTAACGCCGGTGGGTTTATACCTCGTTTCTTTGTTGTTACTCTGCATGTCTCTGCTTTAACCCTTTGCTCCTCTCCCCCTAACTTGCAGGGATACTGTAGTCTGTTACCTGTATGGAGGAGGCTAAGTTCCATGTGCCACTACATAGCTGTACATGTGCTGTAATGTCTTTGCTCTGCTGCATGACCACCCGCAAGTGCGGTCCATGGCTGCCGATGTGGAAGCTATCCACGGGTTGCAAGGTCCTCTGCAGCTGGTGCATGATTTTCCATGTGTGTTCAGGCTAGCAGTCACTGCCAGGTGCCCTAAGCCACAGTTCGTGTGCTGTCTGTGCTGTAATGGTTTCTGTGTGTGCTTAGGGTGTGCGCGACCACACCTACCCTGCTTTTATTAGGGTTTGTGTATGCACCTGTGTTGCTTTCCTCAGCTTATCGCTGAGGGGTAGCTCCTATATTAACTCTCTTTCCTGTTGGGAGAACTTTGCATTGTGTTTCTGAGTCTAGCCTTGTGTGTGAGGTATCCTGCTCCTGTTCTGACTGTAGTCTGTTCTGGGAGAGCTGATATGTGTCTTCCACCTGTTCTGGGGGCAGAGTACCCAGATCCGTTAGCATCTCATTTTTCTGCCTGTTCTGGGGGCAGAGTACCCGGATCCCACCTGCGCTGGGGGAAGAATACCCAGATCCATTTTTTTTTTCTGCCTTTTTTGGGGGCAGAATACCCAGATCTGCCTATCCTGGAGGCTGCATATCCAGTACCTGACCGTATCTGAACTGTGTCCTCTGTGTTATGTTCCTGAAGTCCTTTTGTGTCTGACACCCTGTACCCAGTGACTGAACTTCCTGGGCTCATCTTTTAAAGATGGAGTCCGGTGTTCTTGCTGAGCTTTTACTATGCTGTGCTCAGCCTGCTAAGCGGTGCTAACTCCATCCAGCCCAAGTCCAGTCCAGTGGTGCTTGCACCATCCTGCTTGGGGGTGCAGTCGGCAGAAGTGAGCACACAGCGACCGTGCTTTCTGCAGCAGCACATACAGGCCAGAATAGTGGCATAAAAATTGCTGTACCACCAGGTTGAGCACGTGAGCCATTCAAGTTATGTGTGTGAGGTTGCCATGGCGTAAGGCCACCTCTATACTTGCACTGTTATTGCACATGGCCTTCCCTGGCTCCAGGTTTAGAGGAAACAGCCATTGCTCTACCTTGGCCTGAATACCTGACTGCGGTGAGCCATGGCTGTGAAGTATGGAGGTGGGGGAGATTCTATTTGCACTGTTGAAACACGTGTCTGATTAAGTGAGTGGTTGAGGGCACAGATGGAGGTCCTAGAGGAGGTGGAGGAAGCAGAAGCAGTGGAGGAACTGTTAGATACAGAAGTCTGTCTTGCAAACCTTGGGGATGGAGTATGGAGAAGAGGACAAGCTGCTGGACTGTGAGGGAGGTGCAGGCGGAGATGTTATGATGGATTGAGACAGATGTGTTGTGCTAGGTGATATAAAAGTACCAGTCATGTCTACTTCCGTAACAGCTGACTGGCTCTCACTCACCCCAACTGTGGTGGGTAAACAATTGTAGTTTCTGTGGCCCGAGACCTGTGTGTGAACGCTTGGAATGGTCACAGAGGAGGAAGAAGTAGCAGATGGGGTTGATGGTACTGCGGGTAGTTGGTGAGGCCCACTAGTCTGCATTTTAGAGCAGTGAGATTCCAACACTAAGGCATGTTGATCGCGCATGTGCCAGTTCATGCATGTAGTTGTCAAATTATTGCAATTTTTGCCTCTACTGAGTGTTATTTTGCAAACTTGACAGATAACATGTCTTGGGTCATCCTTTGCGGTCTCAAAAAATGACCAGGCTAGACAGTGAACTCATGATCAGTGCTAGCCACAGCCATAGTTAGGGCTGAGAATGCAGTGCTTGTCATGGTTGCATCACTTTGTGTTTGTGTGGGAAGCCACAGTGTAACCTCATCTTCCTCCTCCTCCGCCTTCTCTGCTGAGCTACTCAGCTGCGTATCTCCGTGTTCACACCAAGATGGAACTACAACCTAATTGTCGTCCTCTCTGTTCTCACACTCCTCACCGCAAGAGTCACCCTCCTCCTCTTCCTGTCCTGACACCACAGTACAGTCTGCGTGCGCCTCTGGTATCTGAGTCACATCAGGATCACCTCCACCCTTGGTGGTTAACATCTGGTGAGGAGGGTCTGGATTCTGCTAGGACCCCACTGCATCTGGATCGAACATGAAAAAAATTGGGAATCAGTGCTGATGCTTTCCTCTTCTAGATTCTATGATTCTTCGGAGCAGACTTCTGATGCCCATTGATTATACTGTGTGAACAGCTCTTCAGAATGGCCCACCTGAGGTTCCCCACAGTCAGTTGGGTGGTTGGAAATATTTGACAAGGGAGGAAACAAGTGTGATTGGGATGCCATATCTGAGGATTGTACTGTGTGTGATGTTAAAGTGCTTGCGATCCACTGGAACACATGCTCTTTCTGAGCCTCATATGCAAGGCGTACCACTGTCGGCCAAAGAAAGAACTCAAGTGGGCCGACCAGAAACAGATATTGTCAGTGGTCTTTGGATAGGACGAAACTGTATTTGTTCAGTTGAGTTTTCAGTCAAATTAACACCTACCCCACGTACACGTCGAACACCAAGCCTATTCACTCTTTCTCCACGACCTTGCTTTTTCCCACTCATGTTGTAAGTAGCCTTCACTACTTGTACCCTGTAGTGTCACCACCTTAGGCCCACAGCTATCAGTCACCTGTCAATAAATGAACAATCGCTAATATTTTATTAGATAGCGTGTCTGAACAACACTGTTATGCCTAATGATTTTTAAGTCGAAATATAGCTTCTGATTTGCCACTGAAGCACAGTTTTAGCGCAAACGATTCTGAGTAGCTAATTGAACCTCGTGGCTGCGCCGATAGAGTAGGCCTAATGATTTTTATGTGGAAATCTGGCCTTCTGATTTGCCACTGAAACACAGTTTTATCACAAACGATTTGTAGTAGCTAATTGCACCTAGTGGCTGCACCACTATATTGGGCCTAACAGTTTTTTAAGTGGAAATCTGTCCTGATTTGCCACTGAAGCACAGTTTTAGCACAAACAAGTCGGAGTAGCTAATTTGGCTCATGTGTGCACCACAATAGTAGGCCACATGATTTTTACGTGAAAATCAGGACTTCTCTTTTGCCACTGAAACACAATTTTAGCACAAAAGATTCGTAGTAGCTATTTGTGCCTAATGGCTGCACCCCAATATTAGACATAAACATTTTAAGTCGAAATCTGGCCCTCTGATTTGCCACTGAAACACAACTTTAGCACAAATGATTTGGAGTAGCTAATTGGGCCTCATGGCTGCAGCACTATATTAGGTCTAACAATTTTTAAGTAGAAATATGGCCCTCTGATTTTCAAATAAAACACAGTTTTAGCACAAATGATTGGGAGTAGAAAATTGAGTCTCGTGGCTGGAACACTATATTTGGCCTAACTATTTTTAAGTGGAAATCTGGCCTTCTCATTTGCCACTGAAACACAGTGTTAGCACAAACAATTTGGAGTAGCCAATGGGTCTTCCGGAGACTTCCACACAGTTTTTGCACAGTGGGTACAGAAAGTATTCAGACCCCTAAATTTTTCACTCATCGTTTCATTGCAGCCATTTGGTAAATTCAAAAAAAGTTCATTTTTTTTCTCATTAATGTACACTCTGCACCCCATGTTGACTGAAAAAAAATAGAAATGTTGAAATGTTTGCAAATTTCTTAAAAAAAAAAAACCTGAAATATCACATGTACGAAGTGATCAATGTATAATGTGCACACTCCAATAATTCTGTGCTTCAGAGGAAAAATTAAGTCAATATTATAGAGCAAACCTCTAGCACTCAATTGATAAGAGAAAAAAAGCTTTTATCATGAAAAAAGTGAAATTTTTATTCTGGGAATTCACAGCCGGTAAAGGGATGCAACAGAAAATAGTTTCACCCAACGTTTCGGCCTGTATGGCCTTTTTCAAGGGTTCATTCTACATAAAAAAGACAAAATGTACACATAAATGTTACAAAATAAGATTGGCATGTGTCACAGCAAAATCATAGTAAATACAGCAAACCATTGTATGTTTATACAAAAAAGTCCAATTCAATACATATCACTATGTAATGTGAATCCATGCATAAAAATTAACCAAAACTAATTTTGATTTAAAC
Organism: Ranitomeya variabilis; assembly: GCF_051348905.1. Lineage (NCBI taxonomy): Eukaryota > Metazoa > Chordata > Amphibia > Anura > Dendrobatidae > Ranitomeya > Ranitomeya variabilis. The sequence continues at coordinate 653,384,484 of NC_135233.1, forward strand.
TATGTTCAAAGGGAAGGAACGAGTATAAATTCAATAATGAGCCAGTTATATACTCGACGAGAGATGCATATCCCTAACAACAGCTCAGGGAAAGAAACGCTTATTTAAACACATAAATTATAATAGCATGTTGGATGGGAATAAACATAGCCCCAAACAGGAAAACAAGTCCCAAACGTCTGTGTTTGAATGTTATAAGGGTCAAAACAGTAACACTTATCATATGAGACCCAAAAGGACACATGACAATCTTATTTTGTAACATTTATGTGTACATTTTGTCTTTGTTATGTAGAATGAACCCTTGAAAAAGGCCATAGAGGCCGAAACGTTGGGTGAAACTATTTTCTGTTGTATCCCCTTACCAGCTTGAAATATCACAATGTCATAAGTATTCAGACCCGTTGCTTAGACACTCATATTTAAGTCACATGCTGTCCATTTCCATGTGATCCTCCTGGAGGTGGTTCTACTCCTTCATTGGAGTCCAGCTGTGTTTAATTAAACTGATAGGACTTGATTTGTAAAGGCATGCACTTGTCTACATAAGATCTCACAGCTAACAGTGCATGTCAGACCAAAGGAGAATCATGAGGTCAAAGGAACTGGCCAAGGAGCTCAGAGACAGAATTGTGGTAAGGCACAGATCTGGCCAAGGTTACAAAAGAATTTCTACAGTACTCAAGGTTCCTAAGAGAATAGTGGCCTCCATAATCCTTAAATGGAAGAAGTTTTGGACCACCAGAAGTTTTCCTAGACCTGGCCGTTCAGCCAAACTGAGCAATCATGGGAAAAGAGCCTTGGTGAGAGAGGTAAAGAAAAACCCCAAGATCACTATGACTGAGCTCCACAGATGCAGTAGGGAGATGAGAGAAAGTCAAATATCACTGCAGCACTCCACCAGTCAGACCTTTATGGCAAAGTTGCCCCACAGAAGCCTCTCGTCAGTGCAAGACATATGAAAGCCTGCATAGAGTTTGCTAAAAAAAGACACATGAAGGACTCCCACACTGTGAGAAATAAGATTCTCTGGTCTGATGAGACAAAGATAGACTTTTTTGGTGATAATTCTAAGTGGTATGTGTGGAGAAAACCAGGCACTGCTCATCACCTGCCCAATACAATCCCAACAGTGAAACATGGTGGTGGCAGCATCATGCTATGGGGGTGTTTTTCAGCTGCAGGGACAGAACGACAGTTACAATGGAAGAAAACATGAATGTGGCCAAGTACAGAGCTATCCTGGATGAAAACCTCTTCCAGAGTGCTCTGGATCTCAGACATAGCCAAAGGTTCACCTTCCAACATGACAATGAGACCTGAAAATGGCTGTCCACCAACGTTCACCATTCAACCTGACGGAACTGGAGAGGATGTGCAAGGAAGAATGGAAGAGGATCCCCAAATCCAGGTATGAAAAACTTGTCGCATCATTTCCAAGAAGACTCATGGCTGTACTAGCTCAAAAGGGTGCTTCTACTCAATACTGAGCAAAGGGTCTGAATACTTATGAGTAGTGTTGAGCATTCCGATACCGCAAGTATCGGGTATCGACCGATACTTGCGGTATCGGAATTCCGATACCGAGTTCCGATACTTTTGTGATATCGGGAATCGGTATCGGAACCATATTCATGTGTAAAATAAAGAATTAAAATGAAAAATATGGATATACTCACCTCTCCGGCGGCCCCTGGATCTTACCGCTGTAACCGGCAGCCTCCGTTCCTAAGAATGAGCGCGTGAAGGGCCTTCGATGATGTCGCGGCTTCTGATTGGTCGCGCGAGCGCTCATGTGACCGCTCACGCGACCAATCACAAGCCGCGATGTCATCGCAGGTCCTTCATGCGCTCATTCTTAGGAACGGAGGCTTCCGGTTATGGCGGTAAGGTCCAGGGGCCGCCGGAGAGGTGAGTATATGGATATATATATATATATATATGGATATACTCACCTCTCCGGCGGCCCCTGGACCTTACCGCCGTAACCGGGAGCCTCCGTTCCTAAGAATGAGCGCGTGAAGGACCTGCGATGATGTCGCGGCTTGTGATTGGTCGTGTGAGCAGTCACATGAGTGCTCATGCGACCAATCAGAAGCCGCGACGTCATCGAAGGCCCTTCACGCGCTCATTCTTAGGAACGGAGGCTCCCGGTTAAATCGGTAAAGTCCAGGGGCCGCCGGAGAGGTGAGTATATCCATATTTTTTATTTTAATTCTTTATTTTACACATGAATATGGATCCCAGGGCCTGAAGGAGAGTTTCCTCTCCTTCAGACCCTGGGAACCATTCCGATACTTTGCGTCCCATTGAAATGCATTGGTATCGGGTATCAGTATCGGCGAGATCCGATATTTTGCCGGTATCGGCCGATACTATCCGATACCGATACCAATGCATATCGGAAGGTATCGCTCAACACTACTTATGAGCATGTGATATTTCAGTTTTTCTTTTTTAAGAAATTTGCAAAAATTTCTACATTCCATTTTTTTCAGTCAAGATGGGGTGCAGAGTGTACATTAATGAGAGAAAAAACGAACTTTTTTTGAATTTACCAAACGGCTGCAATGAAACAAATAATGAAAAATTTAAAGGGGTCTAAATACTTTCCATACCGACTGTACTACGATGCTGGAAGATCGATTTCACACAGGTTAAGTTAACTTTCAACACCAGCACTAGCGCAGGGGTGACCTCTCTGCACTGTGATACTGAGCAAAACAAGATGTCCACTTTTTATATGGCCAAGGACATTTGACTTCGACAACCAATGACAGGAAACTTTGTGTCATAATGTTGTGGATGGTTTCTGCACCCTGATTGTTTGCCAGAATCAACAAACATAAAGCCAGCACAGTCTTTATATGTTAGGTCTTCCAGGTCTGGCTGACGCTAGACCTTCAGATAGAGATTGCGCCTTCTATAGGCTGCCCACTTGCCTGTTATATGTGGAAACTGCCGTGACTTCTCTACTTGGTTGCTTTCAGGACTTGCTTCTTGAGTATTTTAGGACTTTTCCTCTCTTCTACATTCCCCTCCCCCACCAGAATACAGAACTGTGCTGGTGTTCATATAGTGGTGGCTAGTTATTAACCCTGTTAGTGTCAGTGGGGATCAATTAAACTAACTAAACTAAATTAAGTATTTAATATGGATCAATAAATTTGGACCCCAAATCTGCAGAAAGAAATTTAAGATTGACAATTTTAGTGAATAACCACACATTTACCCACACCAAAACATGTACCACTGATAAATCTCTCATTAGCAGATCAAGTCTGTCTACTCTGTGTTTGCCTCAAATTCTCTATAACTTCAGAGTAGACAGACCTTATCTGCTAATAAGGGATGTATCAGTGGTACATGTTTTGGTGTAGGTAAATGTGTGGTTTCAAACTATCTACAGTTTTATCAGCCTCCAGAGTGCGCAGTTGAGTGCACAGGTGCAGGCCCTAGGTGAGGAGGAGGAGGCAGAAGCACTGGTGGTAGTGTTAGAGGGCCTTGCCCTCACTCGACTTTCCCCTCTCTAGTCCATCTTTAATGCAGACGGCAGGGTCATCAATCTGGCTAATCACTACTTGCACGCTTCCGCTCTGTGTCAGTCATTGCACTGGCTGCCCATACATTATAGGATCCAGTTTCAACTGCTTGTTCTCAGTCAGAAAGCTCTCCACAGTGAGGCACCCTCCTATTTCTCCTCCATCATTTCTGTTTATCAGCCTACCCGCTCGTTACGATTCGCAAGCGACTTTTGACTAACATCCACACTAATCCATACCTCCCACTCCTGGCTTCAAAGCTGCTCACAAGTTGCACCAATCCTCTGGAATGCTGTACTCCAAGAAATTAGGACTGTACACAACTAACACAGTTTAAGGTGCTCCCTAAAAACACATCTGTTTAGGGCGGCCTATCACGTTCCCTAATCAAAGATCTTTTAATATATAGCCGATTCTCTACTTCTCTGAACAGAAACTGCCAACAAACTCCTCCTCACCCAAAAGCACTACAAATATTGGTTAGTGACTACCTCATCCAGCCTTTATCTACTCCCCATTTCCTCTAGATGGCTGGACCATCATGATAAATAAGCATCTGTACTTTCACACCCCCACCTCTATGCATATTGTAATCTGTTATGGGCAAGGGTCGATATTAAATTTGTATTCATTATTGTATTATCGTTAACTTTGTTATGACTGTTGAACATGAACTGTTGAATTGTAAAGCACTGCCGAATATGTTGGCACTATATAAATAAAGATTATTGTTAGTGATGAGTGAACGTGCTCGCCACTACTTGGTACTCGCCCAAGTATCACTATGCTCGGTGTACTCGGCGAGCACAGAGCATTTGCAGGATTATTTGGCGGGAGCTCGGGTCTCCACCCTGTAATTCTGGTGCTCTTTAGAGGCTGCCATGCACTGTAATGCTGCAGTCATCTTTGTTGTGGTATTAAAGTGATTGGCTGGCTGCACAGCGTCATCAGGTCTATAAGAGACCTGGCAACACCCTGCTCACCGCATTCTGCTCTGGACTAAGTGAGTGAAGGGAGAGCTGCTGCTGAGATAGGGTCAGAATTGTGCTTTTAATAGTTAGTGTAGGTCAGCAACTGTTCAGTCCACAACTCCTGAGAAACCAACAGTCCTTTTTAGGGCTAATTCAGGGGTCCCGAGATTGCAGCACTAGGTAGGCAGGGAAGTCTATGAGCGCATATCCACATCAGTGCAAGGCCTGCAGGCACTGTACGTGAGTACATACTGTAGCTCTCACCTCATACCTCCAAAAGCTCCATTACTGTCTGCTGCTGCTTATTTAATATATATCTAGCTGCAGTTTTCTGTGGCTTTTTTTTTCTTCACCTGATACTTGCTCCTTTTATTCTAAAGCAATCCATAGCCCCCTTATTTTAACATTTATTTGCTTATTCATGCTGCCTACTACAGCCAGGTTATTGAAATCTAAGAACGGGCAAATCTATGGCTTGGGCAAATCCATGGCCAAGCTGAAAGTGGACCACAACAAAGACCTATATCTTCTCGCTCAACCTTCCTGTCCCAGTTTCTAGGGGATTGCAGCACACCACTACTGAAGCCAGAGCACTGTGAAACGGTTGTCGGTTGGATAGCAGATAATGCTTCCAGTCACTTAGCCACCACCACCACCATGTCTTCCACATGGTCAAGTCTGAGTCACAAGAGGTGGACGATGATGAGACACAATTGCCAGAAAGTCAGGAAGAGGAGCAGGGTGCTGATGTGGAAGACGAGGTGGTGGATGACATAGTGACTGACCCAACCTGGCAGGAGGACATGCAGAGCGAGGACAGCAGCACACATGGGGAAGGAGGCATATCACCCCAACAGGCACGAAGAAACAGTGTGGTGGCCACAGACAGAAGGCATGCATTCATTCCCTGTAACACCAACATGAGGGAAGTTGCCATTCCAACTGTTAGATCTTCCTGAGTCTGGTTATTTTTTAAAGACTGCCGATAACCCCAAACAGGCCATTTTCAGCACCTGCCATGCCCGCATCAGCAGGGATAGCAAAACTTCCAGCCTGACCATCACCAGCATGGTCAGGCACATAGAAGCAAAGCACCCGACTTTGTGGGCTGAACCCCAGGCTCCAGGAACACTGTTTTTTTACATCTTTTTACTGCACTTGCGGATTACTGTGATTTTTTGAAACTGAGTGTTTTTGGTTTTACTATGCTCTTTTGTGTCTTCAAGAAAATATATACAGTCTGTTATGTCAGGCTGAGGCCTTGTGTATCTGTGGTGGAAAAATCGTAACTTTGCAAGCATAAGTTGCATAGTTCTGACTGCTAGCCTTGTTCTACTCCTTTATTCAAAAATTCACCAAACCCCCCCAAAAAAGTACTCGACCTCAACCAACACTGCCCGATTCATCTTGAAGTGCATTTGCTGTGTGATCTTGAACAGGTTCTGCAGAAAAGCATTTGCCGCGTCCTAATTTCTCCGGGTGTAAAAGAACAGCCAATTATTCATATCTTGGGGGCTGATCAGGATGGGACCCCTCTGCTCTCGCAATCAATCAACAAACAGTGGATTATATTCAGCAGAATTGTTTGTATACATGATTTCTTTCCGGACGTGCGATTCTCCTTCGAACTGTAACAGTTCGGTATCGAATTTCAGCCCCCAGTCACATAGCTCTTTCTGATCTTGGAGGCCTGGATGGCATCCTGTGTGCGGCCCCAAATGTCAAGTGTCTCCTCCACCCAGTCTGCCACCATAGAATCGGTGGATGACACGGGCATGGGCACATGGACACGCGGATGCTGGCCATAGTTAAGGAGGAACGAGGTCTGCCCAGTGGAGTCAGCTACAGAGTTGTTCAGCGCAAACTCCACCCACGGTAGCAAGGATGCCCAGTCATCTTGCCTGGCTGACACAAAATGTTGCAGGTATGTAATCAGGGTCTGGTTGGCCTTTTCTACCAACCCGTTCATTTCGGTATGGAAAGCTGAAGAGAGATTCAGCTCAATGCTGAGTAGACGACAGAGCTCTCTCCAGAACTGAGACGCAAACTGGGGACCCCAGTCACTGACAATTTTGTCAGACATACCGTGTAGGTGAAAAAGGTACTAACTAAACAATGCCACCAAAGCTTTTGCACAAGGTACCCGGGGAAGAGGCACCAGGTGCACCATTTTGGAAAAATGGTTGGTGACTACCCAGATAACTGTGCAGCTACGGGACTTGGGTAAGCCTACCACAAAGTCCATCCCAACCATTTCTCATGGCCTGTCCACCACTGGCAAGGGTTAAAGTAGCCAAGCAGGCTGTTGCATACTAGACCGATTCTTGGCGCAGGAAACACATGACCTAATATAGTCTCTGACGTCACGGGCCATATGCGGCCACCAGTATGTCCTCTCCAGGAGCTCAGATATCCTTTTAGTCCCAAAATGTCCACCCACCCTGGATGAGTGAGCCCAAGAAAGAACCTCTGGTAGCAAATTAGGTGGCACAAAAGTCTTGCCTGGAGGCACAGACTCTAGCGAAACTGGGGCTACAGTTCTCAGGCTCTCTGAAGGGACAATTAGCCGAGGTTCCTCCTCCTCTGATGATGATGGCACTACGGAGCAGAAGAGAGCATTGGCACAAATGTTCTTCTCCCTGGGTAGAAAGAGGAGGGTAAAGTTGAATCAGGAGAAGAAAAATGACCATCTAGCCTGGCAAGAGTTTAGCCGCTGGGCAGTTTGTAGGTACACCAAATTTTTGTGGTCGGTGTAAACTTGGAAGGGAAAACAAGCCCCCTCCAGGAGGTGTTTCCACTCCGAAAAGGCCAACTTCATAGCCAGCAACTCCGTGTCCCTGATGGAATAATTCCTCTCCGCTGGAATGAAGGTCCTGAAGAAGAAGAAGCAAGGATGCTTCCCACCTTGAACATCCTTCTGGAAGAGGACTGCTCTAGCACTGGCGGAAGAGGAATCCACCTCTACAATAAATGGTTTATCAACATAGGGACGTTTAAAATGGGAACACTAGCAAAGTGTGACTTGAAAGCGAGAAAGGCCTTGGAGACCTCCTCGGACCACAATTTGGAATTTGCTCCCTTCTTGGTGAGGGCAACAAGGGGAGCTACCAAAGTTGAGAAGCGGGGAATGAACTGGCAAAAATAATTAATGAACCCCATAATGCGCTGCACCGCTTTGAGAGAATGAGGCTCCTGCCACTCCATCACAGCCTGTAGCTTGGTAGGATCCATGGCCAATCCCTGAGCGGAGATGATATAGCCCAGGAAAGGCAAAGACTCCTGCTCAAACACACACTTCTCCAAGTGTCGAAGACTTTGAAAACATCTCTCCGGTGGGAGTCTATATCTGGAGAGTAGATGAGAATATCATCCAGATAGACTATGACCAAGGTGGTGAGCATATCCCGGAAGATATTGTTTACAAAGTCTTGGAAAATGGCAGGGGCATTACAGAGCACGAAGGGGATCATCAGGTATTCATAGTGCCCGGATGTATTGGGTCATTGCCTCTGTCTCCGGGAGAGATAAGGGATAGGCTCAAGCGGGGAAGCACTGTGGCAGGCAAGATGTAAATAGGACAGTCATAAGGGCGGTGAGGCGGAAGTGTCTCCGCAGCCCTCTTGGAGAACATGTCCGCATAGGGCCAATAGTGCTTGGGGAGAGAGGAAAGATCTGCTGGAACCTCTGTGGTAGCAACCTAAACACACTCCCTCAGACATCTACCCTCACAAGATTCACTCCATCCCAAATTTCTCCCTGAGGACCACTCTATGTGGTTAGTGGTGACGTAACCAGAGTATCCCTAACAATATCTCCTCAATTCCCTCGGGAATGACAAGCAATGAGATAATCTCCTGATAGGATGGTGACATAGAGTAAAAGGGATGGTTTGATGAGTTTTCTTTGAGGGCAGAGTCAACCCATTTACCACTCATATGGTCACTGGCTTGGCGAGCATCAACAGGGGTATTGCATGCCATTGAGCAACAGCAGAAGACATAAAGTTGCCCTCCGCCCCGGAATCCGCGCAAAGCTCTACCATATGAGTGGATGGAACTAAAGTAATTGTCCCCTTCAGGGACACTTTGGAGAAAAACGCCGCTGTGTCTAGTGAACCACCTCCTACGGTAAATAAACGGGGACGTTTTCCCAACCACTGAGGACATCTGGAGGTAAGATGTCCTGACTGCCAACAGACATGACAGACCTTGAGTGCACGAGCGGTCTGGGACTTAGATTCTGCTCGTGACACCTCCATGGCCTCATGTGGCTCGGATGCCTGGACCGGAGATTCCGGAGGTTGGCTAATGTGGGAGCCAACCAAAACCTCTGCCTACTCTGGGCTTGCTCCAACCTTTGCACGTTAAAATGAAGGTTGATGCGAGTTGATACAGCTATTAGCTCCTCTAGGGTGGCGGGAATCCCCATAGTGGCCAAAGCGTCCTTCACATGGTCAGCCAGCCCCCTCCAAAATACAGGGATGAGGGCTTTATCCAGACACTCCAGCTCTGATGCTAAAGTCCGGAAGTGGATGGCAAAATGGCTGACCATGGACGAGCCCTGTGTCAATGCCAGCAGTTAAAGCGCCGTATCATGGGTGACTCGAGGTCCCAAAAAGACCTGTTTCAGAGTCCTCAGAAACCGCTGAGCACTCTTCACAACATGATCGTCGCACTCCAATAGTGGCGCAGCCCACTCCAACACCCTGTCTGACAAGAGGGATATAATGAATCCCTCCTTTGCCCGCTCTGTGGGAAATCGTGCAGCCAGGAGCTCGAGGTGTATTGCGTACTGGCTCATGAATCATCTACACAGCGTACTGTCCCCAATGAACTTGTCTGGGAATGGGAGGTGGGATAAGGTCGGAACAGAAGGGGCAGTGGACAAACTAGCTGCAGCCACGCTAGCAGTCTGAACAGCTACTGCAGTAACATCCACAGCTGAGGTTGTGCCATCGAGAGCCGCCAACCTGTCCTCCAGCTGCTGGATGTGCCGCTGCAGTTGCTGTTTGCCTGCCATTTCTAGTCAGACCCTGGCACTAGTATAATGTTAGGGCTGGCAGGAAGCACCAAATGAATATAAGGATAGTAATAAGGTGCGTTCGCAGCCCGGGGTCCACCATCCAGAGATGGAATCTGCTGCTATGCAGTGGTGGAACAAGATGGTGGGTGACTGCTGAACACACACGGGTTAAACTTCCCCAGTGTAAAGTAAAGCAAACTCTGTTTCTTCACAGAGTCGCAAATAGAAAGGCTGTACCCTGTTAGCAGTCACAGGGAGCAGCAGCTGGACCCTAGTGGGATCCCTAGAACTCACCCCCACTACTCAGTGGCTTTTGAGCCCACGCCTAAGGATGCCCAGAGCAGATGCTGAGTTCAAATGGGAATTCCCACCCTATGCTGACAAGAGGTGTGAACACAGCTGTGGAGCCACTATCAGGCACTGACTATTTGCTCCGTTCACCCTAATATCCAGACAACAACCAAAGGGAAGGGGATCATTAAGGAGCATTCACAAAAGTCATTCTCACAGCACACACATACATTGTCAGGTCTATATTAGCTCATGGCCAAGCGGTCATGCAAACCTTTTATAGTTGCAGCCTTCCAGGACCTCTCTGGTGGTCCAATCTGAGCCGCTACAGAACCTGGGTATATGACACCTAACTCGACACCTAACATTTGTACACCTTTTTCTACCCCACTTTTTCCTTTTATCCAACTTTCCATTAATATGCTTGGATACAGCGCTCTGTGAATAGCCAGCTTCTTTAGCAATTACCTTTTGTGACTTAACCTCCTTGTGGAGTGTTTCAATGACTGTCTTCTGGACATCTGTCAAGTCAGCAGTCTTATTGTGGAGCCTACTGAAACAGACTAAGGGACCTTGTTAAACACTTTGGGGTTTTCATTGGCTGTTAGCCATAATTGCAGCAATCACACAGGCCGGGGTACTCAGTAGCCAGTCAGGCAGTTTATCAGGGATGTCACAGTGGCGATTGCCTAGCACCATGGCCCTGACCGGACAAATACAAAGGGAATATTTACTGGGGATAATATTTTATGGTTGCATCATGACTCCAGCTGAGGTATCTCTACAGGGATGGCCAGCACTGCAAGTGGGGTCCCCAGGGGATAGATGGTAATGCAGAAAGATGTATCACTCCCCTCAGCAGGAGCATGTCCCTGGGGCAATGATGGGAGTTGTAGTGAGCAGTGCAGCAGAAAGAAGCAAGAAGGCAAAGGAATTCGGTCTTTACCTTTACTGATAATGGAGACAGATTGCATCCAGGGGAACTGGTCACTAAGTACAGGCTCTGGCCGGTGTGGAAGCTGCTGGTGTCCACTCCACCGAGTGGGTATAAGAAGCCTTCTGTATGTTTGGAGATTCAGCAGCTTATGAACTGAACTGTACTCCCTGTTTGTCTATTCTGCAGCAGCTCCAGCCAGCACACATTGTGATCCCCTTGGGAAGCTGTACTCTCAGTTCTAGCTCTGAACTCTCGGTATTGTATTGCTTCTGGTGCTGCAGGGGTGACCAGAGGACTTGCAGTCCCTTCGGTCTCCAGATTCTGCTCCCAGGATTTGCAATCCCTGGTAGCCTAGGGCTCTTGTGCTCTGTTCTCATTGTAATCCTAGGGTGAGCTTTCCATAGCTCCAACCCCTGAAAACTCAATGTGCTTCTTCTTCCCTCTCTCACACTACACTGCACTACTCTACTCTTACTTCTCCCCCCAACTAGAAGAGGCAGCCACCCCACAAAGTAGCGGTTTGTGCTCTCCCTTCTGGTCAGGGGTCGGCTTGTCTGTGGATTTGTGGTTTACCTAGGGTAGGGAGCTCCATTTACATCCAGACATAATACCACCACTGGTTCGGGAGGAGTTACCATTGTGGCAGCCGACCACAGGGGTGCCACATATTCATCAAAATTAACAGAAATAAACACTTGAAATAGATCATTCTGTTTGTAATGACTTTATATGAGTTTCACCTTTTTGTATTGAAGAACTGAAATAAATTACCTTTTTGATGATATTCTAATTTTGTGAGAAGTACCTGTATGTATTGCTTTGTATATTTTACTGATACCCTTTGATCTAGAATGTTTCAGTGGATGACTTGTTTTTTATTGCTTACCTGGATATGCTACTAAAGTTTCACAAGTAGAAACTGTCACACAAGAGCATTTACGTGCGTGACATCATTTTTCTTTATCTACTTCCCTATTGCATCTAATATCTTAACTTCTTAGACTAAATTACCTTCCTTAGATTGTAAGTCACTATTGTGTAGGCATTCCTTGCCTATATTCATAGAATCATTGACTGGTAGAGTTGGAAGGGTCCCCAAGGGTCATTGTGTCCAACCACCTGCTCAATGCAGGATTCACTAATCCAACTCAGACAGATGCCTGTCCGGCCTTTGTTTAAAGACTATAATTGAAGATCAACTCACCACCTCTCGTGGCAGCCTATTCCACTAATTTATCACCCTCACTGTTACATTTTTTTTTCCAATATCTAATCTGTATCTTCTCTCTTTCAATTTTATTCCATTGCTTCTCGTGTTTCCATGTGCAGGTGAGAATAGTGATGATCTTTCTGCACTGTGACATCCCTTCAAATAGTCGTAGGCACTTTATGTCTCCTCTTAGCCTTCTTTTTTTGCAAGATAAACATTATCATATCCTTTAACCAATCCTTGTAGGACATATGCAGCGCCCCTGGGTCCTGGTCGTTGCAGCAATATCGTTCTCCTCTAGGGGGAGTGATGTTACATTTGGAGGCAATAAAGGAGATCTCTTTGCCAGGTATCACAAACATGCAACACATTTCATATTCCGGTCCACCAGGGGAAGCTATGCTATTTATTAGGGCACTCTTCACAATTAGCTAAAACTGGTGGTCTGGATAGGAAGTTAGGCAGATGCTGGCTGAGCTTCACTCAGGCAGCTGCTAGCTGAGCTCCGCTCAGGTAGTGGGTCCCTGACAGGGGTTCGTAACGGGTCCCTCGCATCACGTCTCGCCTCAGTCCCTCGCATCACGTCACTTTTGTTGCTAAATTGACTTGAATGTTGATGTGATTGATACTTTGCACTACCTCAGAAAAGACTTGAGTTCGCCCTTAAAGGGAATGTTTAATTGTTGCATTTTGCCAGGAAGTTAATATATTATAGAGTTAATATAGCAGATAGTGAGTTAATGTAATAAAGAAAATTGCTAAAAGAGGAGCTTGTCGTGGAACATCAGCAAAGGCAGAGTTGGTACGATGGGAGAACATCTGAGCAGACGTGGGAGTCTGTAGCTCCTGGTAGAAAGATGGAACTGAGAATCAATTTGAATTTAGATCAAAATTGTGATTTACATAGGCAATAGAATGTAGCTAACATTGTAGAGTTAAAATTAGTCTAATATAAGGTACTCTGAATAAACTGGAAGAAAATTCAGTGAGCCCGTGGGGGTTGATAGACTGTTAAAGTAAACCCGTGGGGGTTGGTTAAACTTTTGGACTTAGAAGAGTAATAATAAGGAAAATGTTGATTTGCACTTTGAGGTTCTATGTTAGTGTACCCTTAGAGGGTCCTTGCACTAAATAGACAGTATACCTGTATGGGTAATAGTGTTTCATAGCTAGTTAGTATACCGTTTATTAAATTGTTCCATTATACAATGTAAATATGTTTTTGCTTGCAACGTTCAAGTGTTCTCACCTCCCATAAAGGGAAGCAATGGTTAAATTAATTTGTAGTTTAGCATTTTAAAAATTGCATGTCTTTTTGCTAATGTATTGTTGCTTTCTTTTCCCAGTCCCGGAGTGCTGGATTTAACGGGGGGGTGCAGCGCCCCAGGGTCCTGGTCGTTGCAGTAATATTGTCCTCCTCTAAGAAGCAGTGATGTTACGTTTGGAGGCAATAAAGGAGATCTCTTTGCCAGGTATCACAAACATGCAACACATTTCATATTCCAGGCCACCAGGGGGAGCTATGCTATTTATTAGGGCACTCTTCACAATTAGGTAAAACTGGTGGTCTGGATAGGAAGTTAGGCAGATGCTGGCTGAGCTTCACTCAGGCAGCTGCTAGCTGAGCTCCGCTCAGGTAGTGGGTCCCTGACAGGGGTGGGATCCTTCAGAGGCCTAGATGGAAGGACACGGAGCTGCACCCACTTCATGTGCGGCAGCCCCTAAGAAAGGACACAATCAGAGAACTGTATTGTAGAGGGTGAGAAACGAAGTCATAGCAAAAGGAGTGGAAACCAGAAGGAGTTCTGCCCTGCACAGGCTGCCTTTTTCTGAGGCGCAGGATCCGGTAGCCGGAACACCGAGGGAGCAACAGTCCTTTATGCCTTGCTCCAGAGACCGGCAGGACAGCTAATTTCACGTTACTGATCCGCCCCATACCCAGGAGGCACGGCGGCACCCCTCAGAGGCCGGGGCGTGCTAGAGTCCCTGTAAAAAGCCTCAGGCCACCAGTCATACGGGTTGTCCTATCCATCCGGGGGACAGAGAAAGAGACATAACATCTAGAATATCTACAACAGTTGTGAGGACCTTATGAGAGGCTCAGCAATAAGGTACTACAACACCACGGCGCTAGAGGAAGGCTACTGATTTCCACCTGGATAAGGGAACTCTGGATTTGCCTCCAAACCGGCCGGACTCTGCCTGCCCTGTGATCTGGTGCTCTGGACTGTGGATGCTGAAGCCTTCAGTAAAGGTAAAGAGACTGCAACCTTGTGTCCTCATTCTTCACTGCACCTCAAACCTTCCACCATTTACACACTGGGAAGCCCTGGGGACATACTTCACCTGTGGGAAGGTATGCCATCTAGCTGCCATAACATCACCCCAGCGGACCCCTTAAAGCAGCGTCGGTCACCCTGTCCGAATACCACAGGTGACGTCACAAACATATCCCTTTAAAGACATTTCCCCTTTATACACGGATGTCCCGAGGGCCACGGACCGGGTCAGCCACCGTGACACCCCCTTGAAAACCAAAGGAGCCGGTACCGAGTACCCCTAGCCCTTGGGGGCGCTCCACATACATTGCAATCCGCTTACCATCATGGAAGCTCTTCTCTGAACTTCCTCTAGTTTTTAAAAGTATTTTTTAAAATGTGGTGCCCATAGCTGGACACAGTATTCCAGATGAGGCCTGACCAAAGAGGAATAGAGGGGGATAATTACTTCATATGATCTAGACTCTATGCTCCTCTTAATGCATCCTAGAGCTGTGTTTGCCTTTTTTGCTGCTGCATCACACTTTTGACTCATGTGCAGTCTATGATCTATTATTATACCCATCTTTTTACAAATGCTTAGTTCTATTCCTGACATTCTATAGATGTAATTTTTGTTTTTCTGAGACCTCTCTGATCTTCCTCCTCTTGTAATCCAAAATTCGAAGCTAGCATGATAGCTGCCTCCTAAATTTCCAGCCACCTTAACTTCCTATACTAGTACTTACTAGTAGTTACTACTACTAACTTTACTAGTGGGATAATGCACCCCATAGTCATACATAGTAGTATAATGCACCCTATTGTTATATATAGAAGGATAATTAACCCCATAGTTATTTATAGTAGTATAATGCACCCCATAGTCATATATAATAGTATTATGCACTCTATAGTCATATGTAGTAGTATAATGCACCCCTATTGTCATATATAGTAGTGAGGCCACTTATTTAAAAAAGAATCTATAAATAAAAACTCACCTTCCCTTCATCCCACGCAGTCATCTGTGAATCCAGCAGCTGACTTCGGCATGGAACAGGAGTGTATGACATCACTGCCATGCACCCCGTCATGTGCATACCGATGCCAGCTGCTGGCCTCTGATTGGCCTGCAGCATGTATTGTCGAGTATGGACTAGAGTACGCACATCCGGTTGAAGTTTCTGCTGGCGTCGGAGGGCCCATGATCAGCCGTTCCCCTGATTCGTCGGGCCCATGAGCCGCAGGGCCCGTTTGCAGCTTTCACCACTGCGACCACTTTCGCTAAGCCCTTAATACTGCCCCCAGTGGTACGCACATTGGCAAGCTTTTACATAAAAACTGAGTTTTAAATGCTTGCAAAAGCATTAAACATAACACCAAACTTTTCAAATTAATCATACAAGTGAAGTTTTTTCAATCTGGTTAAATATAAACTGTCAATCTCGCTTCATTATATACCTTATACAATACCAATGTGGCCTGCAATGCATGAGCAGGACCACACAGACACTACACTGAATGCTAAATTATCACCGGTTCAATATGATAAAAGGTTTCATGAACCTTGGTTTATCCCAGTAATGTTCGTAGGTACACAGTAACAACCTAAGGGTACTGTCACACAGTCACACTTTGATCGCTACGACCGTACGATTCGTGACGTTCTAGCGATATCCATACGATATCGCAGTGTCTGACACGCAGCAGCGATCAGGGACCCTGCTGAGAATCATACGTCGTAGCAGATCGTATGGAACTTTCTTTCGTCGCTTGATCACCCGCTGACATCGCTGGATCGTTGTGTGTGACAGCGATCCAGCGATGTGTTCGCTTGTAACCAGGGTAAACATCGGGTAACTAAGCGCAGGGCCGCGCTTAGTAACCCGATGTTTACCGTGGTTACCAGCGTAAAAGTAAAAAAAACCAAACAGTACATACTTACATTCCGGTGTCTGTCCTCCGGCGTCTCAGCTTCTCTGCACTGTGAGCGCCGGCCAGCAGAAAGCGAGCACAGCGGTGACGTCTGACATCACCGCTCTGCTTTCCGGCTATGGCGCTTACATAGTGCAGAGAAGCTGAGACGCCGGAGGACAGACACTGGAATGTAAGTATGTACTGTTTGTTTTTTTAACGTTTACCCTGGTAACCAGGGTAAACATCGGGTTACTAAGCGCGGCCCTGCGCTTAGTTACCCGATGTTTACCCTGGTTACCCGGGGACTTCGGCATCGCTCCAGCGCCGTGATTGCAAAGTGTGACCGCAGTCTACGACGCTGGAGCAATAATCGTACGACGCTGCGACGTCACTGATCGTGCCGTCGTAGCGACGAAAATTGCACTGTGTGACGGTACCCTAAGAGTATCTCCATTAAACTAATTGAATTAATAGGTGACAAAACTGTTTCTACAACATGATTGCCAAGGATCAAAAACAAGTCTGCAATATGTATTTCTACATATGATAGACAGTCTGGGTTGATTAGATGTAATATTCTAAAATATTGGGGTTTACTAATTAGTGACTTCAAGTATAAACCCATCTTCAAGACAAAGCCACGATTTGTGTATTGTAAATGTAAATCTCTAACCATTTGATTTGTGCTGATACGATTACACCTACAGTTTCCAAACAGACTTTTTATTAACCCCTTAACGACCGCCGATACGCCTTTTAACGGCGGCCGCTAAGGGTACTTAAACCACAGCGCCGTTAATTAACGGCGCTGTGGAAAAAGTGAATAGCGCCCCCCAGAGTCGGATTTTCTCTGGGGTCTCGGTTGCCGAGGGTAGCCGAGACCCCAGAGAACATGATTCGGGGGGTTTTTACCGACCCCCGAGTTGCAATCGCCGGTAATAAACCGTTTACCGGCGGTCGCAACAACAAAAAAAACGCGATTTGCCATTTAATTTCTCTGTCCTCCGATGTGATTGCACATCGGAGGACAGAGAAATAGGGTCCACGATCGCCCCCAATAGCCCCCCAATACTCACCTATCTCCCCCGGTGCTCCTCGTGGCTCCCGATGGGCGCCGCCATCTTTTTTCCGGGGAAAAAATGGCAGGCGCATGTGCAGTGCGTCCGCCGCCCGGCACCCAGAAGATCTTTGGAGTCTCAGCTGCCGGGGGTAGCCGAGACCCCAAAGAACATGATCGGGGTCGGTTTTCACCGACCCCTGTTTTGCCATCGCCGGTAATTAACTGTTTACCGGCGACCGCAAAAAAAAAAAAAAAAAAAAAGCGATCTGTAATTCTCTGTCCTCTGATGTGATCGCACATCAGAGGACAGAGAAATAGGGGGATTCGGGGACCCTATCATACTTACCCGGTGTCCCTGGGTCCTCCTGCGTCTCCTCCTGCCGGCCGGCTTCCTCCTCGGGAAAGAAAATGGCGGGCGCATGCGCAGTGCGCACGCCATCTGCCGTCCGGCAGGAGAGACGAGTTGGGGCTAAAATTAGGGTTAGGGTTAGGGCTAGGGTTAGGGTTAGGGCTAGGGTTAGGGTTAGGGCTAGGGTTAGGGTTAGGGCTAGGGTTGGGGCTAAATTTAGGGTTAGGGTTGGGGCTAAATTTAGGGCTAGGGTTAGGGTTAGGGTTAGGCTACTTTCACACTAGCGTTTCTTGGCTTCCGTCGCAATGCGTCGTTGGAGAAAAAACACATCCTGCAAAAGTGCTTGCAGGATGCGTTTTTTCTCCATTGACTTGCATTAGCAACGCATTGCGACGGATTGCCACACGTCGCATCCGTCGTGCGACGGATGCGTCGTGCTTTGGCGGGCCGTCGGCACAAAAAAACGCTACATGTAACTTTTTTTGTACGACGTGTCCGCCATTTCCGACCGCGCATGCGCGGCCGGAACTCTGCCCCCGCCTCCCCGCACCTCACAATGGGGCAGCGGATGCGTTGAAAAAACAGCATCCGCTGCACCCGTTGTGCGGCGCTTACAACGCTAGCGTCGGTACGTCGGCCCGACACACTGCGATGGGCCGAGTATGACGCTAGTGTGAAAGTAGCCTTAGGCTTCTTTCACACTTGCGTTGGTACGGGGCGGTCGCAATGCGTCGGCCCGACGTACCGATGCTCGGTGTGAAAATTGTGCACAACGTGGGCAGCGGATGCAGTTTTTCAACGCATCCGCTGCCCAGTCTATGTCCTGGGGAGGAGGGGGCAGAGTTACGGCCACGCATGCGAGGAAATGGCAGACGCGATGTACAAAAAAAAGGTTACATTGAACTTTTTTGTGACGACGGTCCGCCAAAACACAATGGATCCAGTGCACGATGGACGCGACGTGTGGCCATCCGTCGGTAATACAAGTCTATGGGCAAAAAAGGCATCCTGTGGGCACATTTGCAGGATCCGTTTTTTGTCCAAAACAACGGATTGCGACGGATGCCACACGACGCAAGTGTGAAAGTAGCCTTAGGGCTAGGGTTAGGGTTGGGGCTAAAGTTAGGGCTAGGGTTAGGGTTAAATTTAGGGTTAGGGTTGGGGCTAAATTTAGGGTTAGGGCTAAAGTTAGGGTTAGGGCTAGGGTTGGGGCTAAAATTAGGGTTAGGGTTAGGGTTGGGGCTAAAGTTGTGGTTAGGGTTGGGGCTAAAGTTAGGGTTGGGGCTAAAGTTAGGGTTAGAGTTGGGATTAGGGTTAGGGTTTGGATTAGGGTTGGTATTAGGGTTACGTTTGGGATTAGGTTTGGATTAGGGTTACGTTTGGGATTAGGGTTAGGGTTGGGATTAGGGTTAAGGTTTGGGTTGGGATTAGGGTTATGGGTGTATTGGGATTAGGGTTAGGTTTGAGGTTAGGGTTGAGATTAGGGTTAGGGGTGTGTTGGATTTAGGGTTTTGATTAGGGTTATGGTTAGGGCTGAGATTAGGGCTGTTTTGGGGTTAGGGTTGTGATTATCGTTAGAGTTGTGATTAGGATTATGGATCGGGTTGAGATTAGGGTTAGGGGTGTGTTGGAGCTAGGGTTGGAGTTAGAATTGGGGGGTTTCCACTGTTTAGGTACATCAGGGGGTCTCCAAACACGACAGCCAATTTTGCGCTAAAAAAGTCAAATGGTGCTCCCTCCCTTCTGAGCTCTGCCGTGCACCCAAACAGTGGTTTACCCCCACATATGGGGCATCAGCGTACTCGGGATAAATTGGACAACAACTTTTGGGGTCCAATTTCTCCTGTTACCCTTGTGAAAATAAAAACTTGGGGGCTAAAAATCTTTTTTGTGGGAAAAAAAAATATTTTTTTATTTTCACTACTCTGCATTATAAACTTCTGTGAAGCACTTGAGCATTCAAAGTTCTCACCACATATCTAGATAAGTTCCTTAGGGGGTCTAGTTTCCAAAATGTGGTCACTTGTGGGGGGTTTCTACTGTTTAGGTACATCAGGGGCTCTGCAAACGCAACATAACACCCACAGACAATTCTATCAAAGTCTGAATTCCAAAATGGCGCTCCTTCTCTTCCGAGCTCTGCCGTGTGCCCAAACAGTGGTTTACCCCCACATATGGGGTACCAGCATACTCAGGACAAATTGTAGAACAAACATTGGCATCCAATTTCTCTTGTTACCCTTGTGAAAATAAAAACTTGGGGGCTAAAAAATCTTTTTTGTGAAAAAAAAAATATTTTCTATTTTCACTACTCTGCATTATAAACTTCTTTGAAGCACTTGGGCATTCAAAGTTCTCACCACATATCTAGATAAGTTCCTTGGGGGGTCTAGTTTCCAAAATGGGGTCACTTGTGGGGGGTTTCTACTGTTTAGGTACATCAGTGGCTCTGCAAACGCAACATAACGCCCGCAGACCATTCTATCAAAGCCTGCATTCCAAAATGGCGCTCCTTCCCATCTGAGCTCTGCCGTGCGCCCAAACAGTGGTTTACCCCCACATATTTGGTACCAGCATACTCAGGACAAATTGGAGAACAAATATTGGCATCCAATTTCTCTTGTTACCCTTGTGAAAATAAAAATTTGGGGGCTAAAAAATCTTTTTTGTGGGAAAAAATATATTTTTTATTTTCACTACTCTGCATTATAAACTTCTGTGAACACTTGGGCATTCAAAGTTCTCACCACATATCTAGATAAGTTCCTTGGGGGGTCTATTTTCCAAAATGGGGTCACTTGTGGGGGGTTTCTACTGTTTAGGTACATTAGGGGTCTGCAAACGCAACATAACACCCACAGACAATTCTATCAAAGTCTGCATTCCAAAACGGCGCTCCTTCCCTTCCGAGCTCAGCCATGCGCCCAAACAGTGGTTTACCCCCACATATGGGGTACCAGCATACTCAGGACAAATTGGACAACAACTTTTGAGGTCCAATTTCTCTTGTTACCCTTGTGAAAATAAAAACTTGGGGGCTAAAAAATCTTTTTTGTAAAAAAAAAAATATTTTTTATTTTCACGACTCTGCATTATAAACTTCTGTGATGCACTTGGGCATTCAAAGTTCTCACTACACATCTAGATAAGTTCAATGGGGGGTCTAGTTTCCAAAATGGTGTCACTTTTGGGGGGTTTCTACTGTTTAGGTACATCAGGGGCTCTCCAAACGCGACATGGCGTCCGATCTCAATTCCAGTCAATTTTGCATTGAAAAGTCAAATGGCGCTCCTTTGCTTCCGAGCTCAGCCATGCGCCCAAACAGTGGTTTACCCCCACATATGGGGTGTCGGCATACTCAGGACAAATTGTACAACAAGTTCTGGGGTCCATTTTCTCCTGTTACTCTTGGTAAAATAAAAATTTGGAGGCAAAAAGATCATTTTTGTAGAAAAAATGCGATTTTTTTATTTTCACGACTCTACGTTATAAACTTCTGTGAAGCACCTGGGGGTTTAAAGTGCTCACCACACATCTATATAAGTTCCTTAAGGGGTATAGTTTCCAACATGGTGTCATTTGTGGGGGGTTTCCACTGATTAGGCACATCAGGGGCTCTCCAAACGTGACATGGCGTCCGATCTCAATTCCAGCCAATTCTACATTGAAAAAGTAAAACGACACTCCTTCTCTTCCAAGCTCTGCGGTGCGCCCAAACAGTGGTTTACCCCCACATATGGGGTATTGACGTACTCAGGAGAAATTGCACAACAACTTTTGTGGTCTAATTTCTCCTGTTACCCTTGTGAAAATAAAAATTTGGGGGCAAAAATATCATTTTTGTAGAAAAAATTCGATTTTTTATTTTCACGGCTCTACGTTATAAACTTTTGTGAAGCACTTGGGGGTTCAAAGTGCTCACCACACATCTAGATAAGTTCCTTAAGGGGTATAGTTTCCAAAATGGTATCACTTGTGGGGGGGTTTCCACTGTTTAGGCACATCAGGGGCTCTCCAAACGCGACATGGCATCCGATCTCAATTCCAGCCAATTCTGCATTGAAAAAGTCAAACGGTGCTCCTTCACTTCCAAGCTCTGCGGTGCGCCCAAACAGTGCTTTACCTCCACATATGGGGTATCGACGTACTCAGGAGAAATTGCACAACAACTTTTGTAGTCTAATTTCTCCTGTTACCCTTGTGAAAATAAGAATTTGTGGGCGAAAAAATCATTTTTGTGAAAACAAATGCGATTTTTTATTTTCACGGCTCTACGTTATAAACTTCTCTGAAGCACTTGGGGGTTAAAAGTGCTCACGACACATCTAGATAAGTTCCTTAAGGGGTCTAGTTTCCAAAATGGTGTCACTTGTGGGGGGTTTCCACTGTTTAGGCACATTAGGGGCTCTCCAAACGCGACATGGCATCCGATCTCAATTCCAGCCAATTCTGCATTGAAACAGTCAAACGGTGCTCCTTCACTTCCAAGCTCTGCAGTGCGCCAAAACAGTGGTTTACCTCCACATATGGGGTATCGGCGTACTCAGGAGAAATTGCACAACAAAATTTGTGGTTAAATTTCTGTTTTTACACTTGTGAAAATTAAAAAAAATGGTTCTGAAGTAAAATGTTTGCAAAAAAAGTTAAATGTTCATTTTTTTCTTCCACATTGTTTCAGTTCCTGTGAAGTACTTAAAGGGTTAATAAACTTCTTGAATGTGGTTTTGAGCAGCTTGAGGGGTGCAGGTTTTAGAATGGTGTAACACTTGGTTATTTTCTATCATATAGACCCCTCAAAATGACTCCAAAGGTGATGTGGTCCCTAAAAAAAACATGGTGTTGTAAAAATGAGAAATTGCTGTTCAACTTTTAACCCTTATAGCTCCCTAACAAAAAAAATTTTGTTTCCAAAATTGTGCTGATGTAAAGTAGACATGTGGTAAATGTTATTTATTAACTATTTTTCGTGACATATCTCTCTGATTTAAGGGCATAAAAACACAAAGTTTGAAAATTGCAAAATTTTAAAAATTTTCACCATATTTCTGTTTTTTTCATAAATAATCGCAAGTAATATTGAAGAAATGTTACCACTAAGGCCGGGGTCACACATGCGAGTTTTACGGACGTAAGAGCGCAGAAACTACGTCCGTAAAACTCGCATAACATACGGCACAATTATTCTCAATGGGGCTGCTCCTATTAGCCGTATATTACGGTTCAGTATTATACGGCTTTCTACGGCCGTACAAAATCGCAGCATGCTGCGTTTGTCAGCATATTGCGCAAAAAAATTGCCAATGAAAGTCTATGGGGGCGAGAAAAATACGGATTCCACACGGACCAGCAGTGTGACTTGCGAGAAATACGCAGCGGTGTTAGTGAAAAGTCGGTAATTCAATTGCCGGCTTTTCATTTCTCCTGCACAAACCCGACATGATATGAGACCTGGTTTACATACAGTAAACCATCTCATATCCCCTTTTTTTTTGCATATTCCACACTACTAATGTTAGTAGTGTGTATGTGCAAAATTTCAGCGCTGTAGCTGCTGAAATAAAGGGTTAAATGGCGGAAAAAATTGGCGTGGGCTCCCGCGCAATTTTCTCCGCCAGAATGGTAAAGCCAGTGACTGAGGGCAGATATTAATAGCCAGGAGAGGGTCCATGGTTATTAGCCCCCCGTGGCTACAAACATCTGCCCCCAGCCACCCCAGAAAAGGCACATCTGGAAGATGCGCCTATTCTGGCACTTGGCCACTCTCTTCCCACTCCCGTGTAGCGGTGGGATATGGGGTAATGAAGGGTTAATGCCACCTTGCTATTGTAAGGTGACATTAAGCCAGATTAATAATGGAGAGGCGTCAATTATGACACCTATCCATTATTAATCCAATTGTTTGAAAGGGTTAAAAAAACACACACACACATGATTAAAAAGGATTTTAATGAAATAAACACAGCGGTTGTTGTAATAATTTATTGTTCTCTCAATCCATTTCCAGGCCCTCGCTTGGCAAAATAATAAACGCACAAGATACATACCTTCTGATGTCCGATCACTTCCCATGATGTAATCCATCTGAAGGGGTTAACTAATATTACAGGCACGAGCTGCGATAAACCACTCGCTCGTGTCTGTAATCCCCCGGCGAATTAATGAAATGTAGGTCATTGACCTACATTTCCTTCAGTCGCGGTGATGCGCCCCCTGGTGGATGTCCTCATATGACCTGGAGCGTGGGAAAAAGTTCCCAGGCTGCAGTTCATGAGAACATCCACCAGAGGGCGCCTCACCGCGACTCAATGTAAGTACAGATCCAGCTTTCCTTTCAGCACCCGGGGATTACAGGCACGAGCGAGTGGTTTATCGCAGCTCGTGCCTGTAATATTAATTAACCCCTTCAGATGGATTACTTCGTGGGACGTGACGTTTCAGCAGAAGGTATGTATCTTGTGCGTTTATTCTTTTGCCAAGCGAGGGCCTGGAAATGAATTGAGAGAACAATAAATTATTAAAACAACCGCTGTGTTTATTTCATTAAAATCCTTTTTAATCATGTGTGTGTGTGTTTTTTTAACCCTTTCAAACAATTGGATTAATAATGGATAGGTGTCATAATTGACGCCTCTCCATTATTAATCTGGCTTAATGTCACCTTACAATAGCAAGGTGGCATTAACCCTTCATTACCCCATATCCCACCGCTACAGGGAGTGGGAAGAGAGTGGCCAAGTGCCAGAATAGGCGCATCTTCCAGATGTGCCTTTTCTGGGGTGGCTGGGGGCAGATGTTTTTAGCCACGGGGGGGCCAATAACCATTGACCCTCTCCTGGCTATTAATATCTGCCCTCAGTCACTGGCTTTAGCATTCTGGCGGAGAAAATTGCGCGGGAGCCCACGCCAATTTTTTTCCGCCATTTAACCCTTTATTTCAGCAGCTACAGCGCTGAAATTTTGCACATACACACTACTAACATTAGTAGTGTGGAATATGCAAAAAAAAAGGGGATATGAGATAGTTTACTGTATGTAAACCATGTCTCATATCCTGTCGGGTTTGTGCAGGAGAAATGAAAAGCCGGCAATTGAATTACCGGCTGTTCACAGATATCGCGCTGAATGAAATCTAAATACAGAATATATATATATATGTGTCTCAATGACATATATATATATATATATATATATATATATATATATATATATATATACTGTATATATGTTTTCCCTAACATTTGAGCACATAAATCCATTAGATGTCGGTTTTGCAAGCCTGCGCGAAAATCTCGCAGTACGGATGCCATACGGATTACATACGGAGGATGCCATGCGCAAAATACGCTGAAACACCCTGACTACGGATCAATGTTTTGGGAACATTTCTCCGTATTACGGCCGTAGTACGGACGTATAATACGTGACGTATTGTCTTACGCCAAGTGTGACTCCAGCCTAACTTGAAGTACAATATGTCACGAAAAAACAATCTCAGAATCAGCGGGATCCGATAAAGCGTTCCAGAGTTATAACCTCTTAAAGTGACAGTGGTCAGAATTGTAAAAATTGGCTCGGTCATTAAGTACCAAATTGGCTCTGTCACTAAGGGGTTAAACAGAAGCTAAGTGGCAAACACCACATAAACTGATTGCACAAATAGGAATCCACTCCGTAAATTATAGAAAAAGAATTTGGCACTCCAGATTTCAATTGCAGTAGATTTATTTCACAAGTGAGTCCATTAACAGTGCAAAAACAGGTGATGTAGTATTGAATTTAACGTTTCGGCCATAATGGCCTTCCTCAGAACAAAATGCTGAAAGTCAGAGTACAAAAATCCTGTAACGGCACAAAGGGGATAGGCCTTTCCCCTTTGCGCCGTTACTGGATTTTTGCATGCTGTTTTCTTTCTGCGCTGTTGCCAGCCTCATACTCTGACTTTCAGTATTCTATTTTGAGGAAGGCCATTATGGCCGAAACGTTAAATTGAATACTACATCACCTGTTTTTGTACTGTTAATGGACTTACTTGTGAAATAAATTTACTGCATCTGACCCCTGGAGTGCCAACTTCTTTTTCTATACTATGTACTTTATCACCTGGGTCTGACTCCAGTCTAGCCAGCACTGCTACCTATTTTTTGAGTGCGCATCTTTACTACTATACTAAAAGTTTCCGTAATGATTACCTGTTAGTCTTAAATGCAAAAATTCAACATTGTTTTTCTGCACATTGAAAGTGAATTTTTAATTTCATGGATTCAGATTCATATAATCAATTAATAATCATATGGCAGATTCAATGGATGCCAAGATGATGAGCAAATCATATCTAAATCTGCCATACCAGAATATACAGTCCAGAAAAGGATTGGCGACATTGAAGATGAAGTACTCCTCCCACAAACTCATTGTTAGGTTGGAGACAGAAGGTGAATATTTAGCACCTAGAGACAGTAACATCAGATAGGCAGCGTGGAAAAACTGACATTAACCCCTGATAGTCCAAAAGGAAAAAAGTTTTAAACTGAGTGGAACCAGAGCTGCCACAAATCCAAAAATTGATCGTGACAGTAGCACAAAGGATGTAGAAAAGCGCTATAGCTCCTCACCCCTCCCAAAAAGAAATCCAGAGAACTCTTTGCTCCTAAATCCAAATGCTCCCCTCCCTTCTGAGCCTCACAGTGCACTTATACCACATTTAGGCTATGTGCACACCATGCAGATTTAGTGCAGTTCTGCAGCATTTTTTTCTGCAGCAGAAACGCTGCAGAACTGCACTGTGATTTACAGTACAATGTAAATCAATGTGAAAAAAAAAAAGCTGTGCACATGGTGCAGAAAAATCCGTGCAGAAACGCTGCAGATTTCAAAGAAGTGCATGTCACTTCTTTTGTGCAGAACTGCAGCGTTTCTGCACCCATTGACTCCCATTTTGTGGGTCAAATCCGCATAAAAACTGCAGATGTAAATACCATCTGCAGATTTTATGCGGATTTGGGTGTCAAAACCGCAGCAGGAGGAAGTGACGTCAGTGATGTGGAGGAAGTGTGTGGGCGAAGTGTAGCAAAAATGGAGTCGTACCGTCGGATGGGGATCGATGTGAAGCGTATGGTAGAAATGGTATGTATAGTGTCTGTGTGTGTGTCTGTCTGTGTGTCTGTCTGTTAGTCAGTCTGTCAGTAGTGACTCATTGTAGTCATTCGTCGGGTGGGACTACTGCTCCCATCGAAATGTGATGATGGGAGAGCTGTCCCATCGTCAGGCGACTGACTACAATGGGTTAAAAACACAAACACACATATAACATGTAGTACATACTCACCACATACGTCCCCAAAGGCCACCATCCTCGATCATTCTTGTCCCAAAATGAAAAAAAAAAATAAAAAATCTTTTCCGTCGTAATCCATAGTATAGGCTGTGCCCACGACGTCCTCCGGTGATACACTGCAGGAGTTAATCGCTCCTGCAGTGTATCGGAGCTGCCCGTTCGTTTCCTGGAGTTAAATGAACTCCGGGAGCTCACTTTACAGCAATTGAACTGCCGTGAAATTTCTCATGCAGCAGTGTCGTGAAGCGAGAGTCCCGGAGTTCATTGAACTCCGGTAAACTCGCTCGCATGCGCAGGCACACTGCAGGAGCTTTAGCTCCTGTCATTGTGTTTGGGAAGCCGTGGAGAGCAGTCACATCTCCTGGTGTGGCTGTTCTCCATGGCAGATCGTCGTGGGACACTCGATATTAATGGACTACGTCGGAAAAGACTACAGATCATGAAGAGATTTGTAAGTATGGTAAAATTTTGAAAATTAAAATGCTTTTTCCCGTGTCTTTTTTTTTGTGTTCAGTAATTTGGGGTTAATAATGGAGAGGCGTCTTATAAACACCTCTCCATTATTAACTGGGGTTAACGTCACCTTACAATGTCAAGGTGACGTTAACCCCTTATTACCCCATATCCCACCACTACACGGGAGTGGGAAGAGAGAGGCTAAGCGCCAAATTTGGCGCATCTTAGATGCGCCATTTCTGGGGCGGCTGCAGGCTGGTATTTGTAGCCATCGGGGGGGGCAATATCCATGGCCCCTCTCTAGGCTATGAATATCAGCCCGCAGCTGTCTGCATAGCCTTTCTGGCTATAAAATATAGGGGGAACCCTATGTCATTTTTTTTCTGGGGTCCTCCTATTTTAATAGCCAGTAAGGCCACTCAGACAGCTGTGGGCTGATATTCAAAGCCTGGGAAGATTAACCCCTTCCCTGGCTACAAATTAGCAGCCTGCAGTCGCTGGCTTTCCCTTTCTGGACATGAAAATTGGGTGGGAGCCTACGCCAATTATTTTTGAGGGGTTAATAATGGATAGGCGTCTTATAGACGCCTCTCCATTATTAACTGGGGTTAACGTCACCTTACAATGTCAAGGTGACGTTAACCCCTTATTACCCCACTAGATGGTGGCCCGATTGTAACGCATTGTGTATTCTAGAATATGCATGTCCACGTAATATATTGCCCAACCACGTAGTATATTGGCCAGTCAGGTAGTATATTGCCCAGCTACGTAGTAGATTGCCCAGCCACGTATGTCACAGGTTAAAAAATAAAAAATCATTTTATACTCACCTTCCTCCGCCTTGACATGACCGTGACGTCATGGAAGGTCCTTCTCCCAGACCATCCTTGCCACCGGAACCTGCCGCTTGCATGTAGCGGTCACCGGAGCATCGCGAGGAGCGGGAAAGGTGGCGGAAGGTGAGTATATAATGATTTTTTATTATTTTTAACATTAGATCCTTTTACTATTGGCGCTGCATAGGCAGCATCAATAGTAAAAACTTGGTCACCCAGGGTTAATAGCGGCGGTAATTGAGTGAGTTACCCGCGGCATAACGTGGTCCGTTACCACTGTCCTTTACCCTGTGTGAGCAGTGACTGCGGGGAGTATGGAGCGGGCGCCGGGCACTGACTGTAGGGGAGTAGGGAGGGACTAATCTGACTGTGGCCGTCGCTGATTGGTCGCGGCACCCATGACAGGCAGCTGGCGAGACCAGTCAGCGACTTGGATTCCATGACAGAGGCCGTGGCCCGTGACCAATGAATATCCATGACAGACAGAAGGACAGAAAGACGGAAGTGACCCTTAGACAATTATATAGTAGATATATATATATATATATATACACACACACACACACACACACATATATATATATATATATATATATATATATATATATAACATATCGTTGTGTCTGCAATTTCTAAAAAAAAATTTATATTCTTCCTTTTTTTAATGTCTAACTATTACATCTGAGGAAGGTTTTTAATTACATTTTATTATCCGTTATAGATAAGGGACATACCCGCCATATGGAACCCGGCCGATGAGGCATATAAAGACAAGTATGCCCGTGAAAATTGCTGGACGAGGATTGTACGTGACCTCTATCCGCATTATGACGGCTACAACTGTAACCTGCAGCAGCAAATTAGTAAGTTTTTTTTTTACACCTTGCAGAAAATTTTTTTTTAAAGGGAATGTAATGATCATATTTTATTGTTTTAGATAAAGAAGTCAGACAGCGTTGGCGCTCAGTGCGAGACCGCTTCCAAAAAATTCTGACCAGCCAGTCCAAAAGAGGGTCTTCCCCGGTCAAAGGGAGCTTCAGCTTGTATGATGAGCTAAGTTTCTTGATCACAAGCAGGACTTTGAGAAGGTGATTTGTTAAAACTAAAGTGAATGCAGTACAGATGAATATAATTTATTGTATCAAACTTAAAATATCCTTTTTTTTCACAGCACTGAAGGGAACATTCCAGCTCCTGACCCCGTAGAGGACTCAACAGCAGAGTCAGCAGATGAGGCATCTGCTTTGGGCTCACAAGACTCTATCCCTCTTGTCGCAGGCACTTCGGGAATATGTTCCAGTGCAACATCTTCGGCTGACCAAAGTGATGTGCCAAGAACCCAAGAAACCTCTGTCGTTCCAGTGCCAATAACAGTCCCACCCCCCAAAAACAAATTAGGCAAAAAAAAGAAGATAAAACCACAAAAAGAGTCAATGAGACTGTTGATCTTCTGAACAAATCGGCCAAAGAAGATTATCTTGATCTTTTTGGGTCTACTATTGCAAACAAGGCATGGTTATTGGCACCGGAAAGACTGAGCAAATTCATGAGCTCTGTCCATGCCCTTTTGGATGCATTCGAAGAACCTGCACCAATTGCCCCACTAGCGGACATTGTAACAGGTATCACAAAGAGTGTGAGACCTCCACCACCACCACCAACACCACCGCCACAGCCACTGCAGCATGACCAACGGTATCACCGGCCTACCAGCCAGTACTACTCTGATACCAACTCTGACCACTTTTTATTTGGCCCAGAGTATACTATGTTACATTAGTTACAATGTTGACAGTCATAATGCTGTTCCATTATATTCTGTCACACTATTTTTGAATACCCATACCCAACAAGTTTTTTCAGAAAATCAACTCATGCTATAATTGTGATTTAGTTAAAAATAATTAATAAAAGAATGAAGTTAAACAAAGCAAGGACTATTTTTTTCATACCTTTTTTAAATGATTTATAAAAAAAATTGGATTTTCACCATCCCATAGTGTATTTTTCAAACTTTATTTACTAAAGTCCCTAAAATTTGCGTTTTCTTATTTTTAAAATAACATTTCTTTGATCTATAGAATATACAACGAAAAAAATATCTTTCTAGACCTACAACTAATGACTGGGCCCTGATGAAGCCACTATGGTAACCCTCCGTTCACGGGATCACACACACACAACAATTGGCCCTCAGCATTACATAATCTTTTTTCCCATCACTCATAATTAGACTAAAAAGAAAAAAAAAGTATAATTTGAAATAAAGCAAAAAATAGTTAGATTATAAATTTTTTTTAATAAGTGAAAAGAAAATACCAATTTTTTTCCAAAAAAAGTGAAAAATGATTCTTGGTCTTCAATTTAATTTTTAGTGTTCAGGTTAGTTTTCGTCCATCCTCTGCTGGTCCGGCTGCACATCACCGACACAGGAGTATTGCCAGTGCACAGCACCTTCTGGACTCATAAAGTAGTAAGTGAAGGTTTCTCTCACACACATGCAGCGCCCCAGAGTCCTGGTCGTTGCAGTACTGGAGCTCCGCCGCTAAGGGGGGCTATGGTACGTCTGATGGCACTGAAGGAGTTCTTCTGACCAGGTATCACAGTCACCAATACACTTCACAGTCTGGCCTCCAGGGGGAGCTAAGGGTTCTATGTATTAGGCCACTCCTCACAATCTGGTAAAACTGGGGGTTAGGCAGAAAGTTAGATCAGAAAGCTGACTGGGTTGGAACCAGGCAACACCTTGTGGCAGAGGGTGTTGTAGGGGAAGATTTGGAGGGGTCCCTGTCAGGGGTGGGATCCTGGCAGAGGCCTAGCAAACAGAGAAGAACGTTACGGGACCACGCCTGCACGATATAGCGGCGGTACCCCAAGAAAGGATAAGAAGCGAGGTTCATTGTGCTGAGTGAGAAACGAGATCAACGCAACAAGGAGAATACCAGTAGGAGTCGTGCTGTAAGACGAGGCAACATCCTATTGAGGCGCATAACCGGTGGCCGGAACGCCGAGGAAGTATAGAGCTCCAGGCCAAACTTCAAACCTACGGCAGGACAGTCAGTTATAGGCGGGCTGTCTCACCCAATTCACCTAGGAAGACACAGGGGGGTAACAACACGAGTGGGGCGACGCTAGAGTCCCGGAAGAGCTCCGAGCCTCCCCGTCATACGGGTGCGTCCTAACCATAAGATCTGGGGGACGTGGAAGAACATCAGAATCGAGTTGTGAGGGAACACGAGAAACAGACACAACAGTTGTGGGGTACTATCCCGAGAGCACAGCAGGGGAGGACCACAACACACAAGCGCTAGAAGGTAGGCACAGATTTCCACCTGCAAAGGGAACTCTGGAGGTGCCATCGGACCGGCCGGACTTGCGCAGCCTGGTTAACCATATTCCGGACTGAGGACCCTGAAGCCTTCAGTAAAGAGGTAAAGAGACTGCAACCTGGTGTCCTCGTTATTTACTGCGACCGGCACTTCACCGCACCATAACATCATCACCATACCTCCACTTTCATTGTACGCCCCTCAGCAGGGTCACGGACCGGGTCTAGCCACCATGACAACTCCAGAACAGAGACTCAGAGGCGCAGTACCGAGTACCCCTCGGCCCTGCGGCAGTGGGGGCGCTACAACTTGGCGTCACGAACAGGATCTACTTAAGCCTGAAAAATCGGGTCATGTGTGCCTTGGAACTGTGATTTATTATACTTGGACTGTGACTTATTGCAAAGACTGTGTATTGCCACTTGCCGCCAAAAGTTCCCGCCAAAACCGCCGCCATTACAGCGCTAAGGAGAGCGCAGAAGAAGAAGGGCGTGGAAGTGGGCGTGGACAAGCTGGAGAGCGCGAAAGACAATGGCCGCCCAATCTAAATATTTCTGCCCCTTGAGGACGTGTCCGTCAGCAGCCGAGATCTGCCTACTGATCCTCAATGGGGGGCGGAGACAACGAAAGCGAAACCGCCCACGAAGGAGAGAGCGGGAAAAGGACCAGGAAGAAGAAGCGAACCACGTGGAGGACGCCTGTTATGATCCTAGTGGCTGAGGATCACAAAACGGACTAGCTAAGTCTATGAACATAGACACGAGCTCTAGGGAGGTGGTAACTGAACTGACCGCAAACCTGATCCTAACCAACACACTAAAGGTAGCTGGTGAACGTGCCTAAAATCCTGGACGCCTGAGAAACTATCTACTCCTGGAGGGAAAGTAAGACCTCACTTGCCTCAAGAGAAATCACCCCAAAGATATAGGAAGCCCCCAACAAATAACGGTGAGGTAAGGGGAAAACACAAACGTAGAAATGAAAACAGATTCAGCAAATGAGGCCCGCTAATACTAGATAGCAGAAGACAGATAGTGAACTGTGCGGTCAGTAAAAAACCCTATGCAAAATATCCACGCTGAGAATACAAGAACCCCCACACCAACTAACGGTGTGAGGGGAGAAACTCAGCCCCCTAGAGCTACCAGCAAGCAAGGAAATCACATATTAGCAAGCTGGGCAGGAAAACAAAAATAAACCAAGAAACATATGACCACTGATGGTCAAAAAATGAATCAAGCAAAACTTAGCTTCTCTTGAAGAGACTGATAACGAAGGACTGCAGGAGAGCTCCAAAATAGCACTGAAGACATTGACAGCAGGCAACAACTGAGAGTCCAGGTGAACTAAATAGGAAACCAGCTAACAGATAACGAGACAGCTGATCAGCCTCAGACCTGCAGAATGACACAAAGAACCACCAGAGGGAGCCCAAAGACAGCACTACACAGTACCAGTTGTGACCACTAGAGGGAGCCCAAAAATAGAGTTCACAACAGACGCCATGGCCAGCCGCCCGGAGCCGGAGCGTGGGGTCAGAGCCGAGGACTCCCCCAGCTACCCGGAGAGGCACCGCAGCCAGACCTCCACAGTTGACGCTGACCTCCTGCAGACCGGAGCGGACGAGCTGATCCACCAACTCCTGCAGACGCAGCTGAGCACTGAGACCGGGTGGAAGAAGACCATCATCGGGAGCCTCACCAGACATCTGTCGGCAGCCTCATCTGGTCCGGAGCAAGAAAGAAGTTCCAGTGCTCCAAAGCCAGAAAGCAATGCCCTGCCAAAAAGCGAGATGCTGCAAACGGAGATGGCAACGCCGCAGCGCAAGGCCCTGCAACCAGCGTTCCAGATCCCAGCGGAGACGGAGCAGATCAGCACCGGAGGGACCGCATCTGAAGCAGGTATGAAGAACGACCCTGCCTCGCCAGCAGAGGACCTGCTGATAGGCCCCGTTGCGGCACCCCCTCTCCCTGGGACCTATAGACTCCAGCGCCTTACACCCGGGGATCAGGCCCCGGGTATGGAGCACTTCTTAAAGGCCCTGATCTCGCCGATCACCCTGCCGGGCGAGGTCTATGCGGAGCTACGGCCGCCAGAGCAGGAGTAAACCTCGGAAACCTGAAACTGTATATAGTTATTTAACTGTTTGTCCTTTTGCTGTTTTGCTGCTACAACCCGATCAGGGTTAACTCTTAAAGGGATCCCTTTGTTTACCCGGGATCCCTATTGCTTTTTATTTTTTTGTTTTCTACCTGTTTGCACAAGTTATCAAGAACTGCTGAATCATGAACAATGCATGATTACAAACTCCTTGTACATAGTTTGCACCTTCTTAAAGGTGCCCTCTACTGGTTTTATAAAAGAAAGGACTCTTTGCGAAGAAACTGTTCCTGGAAGCAGTACCGGAGTCCTTGCTGCATACGGACTTGCAGCTTGAGAAGTTGCACTACCTCATAGAGACTTAGTCCCTTCTTAAAGGGAATGTTCACCTATAGTACTTAAAGTATAATGATGCCTTAAAGAGAAGAAATAATAATAATGCTTTCCCGGAAAAGTTATGAGTAGTTACTTGACTGATTGTGAGAAATGTTTGATAATGTGATGAGAGAATGAGGACAGGAAGTAAACCCGTACGGGGTTAGTCACTGAGTCCTCCTAGGAGCCATACAGAGATGGCTCGGTAATCCTGAACTGAAAGATAGATGATAAGTTCTATACCGTGTATAGTAGTAGAAAGGCAGTAGGCCCGGGCAGAAAGGGGCGGTCCTGTAACAGAAAGGAGAGGCAGTAGGCCTGGAGCAGTTAGGACAGGCGGTCCTGCAGATGTAAAGAAGGAGAATGCATAAAAGTTGATTAGCCTTATAATGTTTTATAAGAAGGTCTTTAGTGGATTCAGCGAGTACGTCCTTAAAGGCAAAGTTAAATTATGGTTCAAAGAATTTGCACTTAGTAGAATACCCGGTTGGGTAAGAAAAGTTATTTATAGTATGTTATTTAAAATATTTAACCATGTTTGTAATGTTCAAGTGTCCTCACCTCCCATAAAGGGAAGCTCTGTTAAAAAGTTTACTTGTACTTGCATTTTCAAAATTGTATGACTTTTTGCTGACATGTATTGTTGTTTTCTTCCCAGTCCAGGAGTACTGGATTTAACCGGGGGGGAGTGCAGCGCCCCAGAGTCCTGGTCGTTGCAGTACTGGAGCTCCGCCGCTAAGGGGGGCTATGGTACGTCTGATGGCACTGAAGGAGTTCTTCTGACCAGGTATCACAGTCACCAATACACTTCACAGTCTGGCCTCCAGGGGGAGCTAAGGGTTCTATGTATTAGGCCACTCCTCACAATCTGGTAAAACTGGGGGTTAGGCAGAAAGTTAGATCAGAAAGCTGACTGGGTTGGAACCAGGCAACACCTTGTGGCAGAGGGTGTTGTAGGGGAAGATTCGGAGGGGTCCCTGTCAGGAGTGGGATCCTGGCAGAGGCCTAGCAAACAGAGAAGAATGTTATGGGACCGCGCCTGCACGATATATAGTGGCGGTACCCCAAGAAAGGATAAGAAGCGAGGTTCATTGTGCTGAGTGAGAAACGAGATCAACGCAACAAGGAGAATACCAGTAGGAGTCGTGCTGTAAGACGAGGCAACATCCTATTGAGGCGCATAACCGGTGGCCGGAACGCCGAGGAAGTATAGAGCTCCAGGCCAAACTTCAAACCTACGGCAGGACAGTCAGTTATAGGCGGGCTGTCTCACCCAATTCACCTAGGAAGACACAGGGGGGTAATAACACGAGTGGGGCGACGCTAGAGTCCCGGAAGAGCTCCGAGCCTCCCCGTCATACGGGTGCGTCCTAACCATAAGATATGGGGGACGTGGAAGAACATCAGAATCGAGTTGTGAGGGAACACGAGAAACAGACACAACAGTTGTGGGGTACTATCCCGAGAGCACAGCAGGGGAGG
Source organism: Ranitomeya variabilis (assembly GCF_051348905.1). Taxonomy (NCBI): domain Eukaryota; kingdom Metazoa; phylum Chordata; class Amphibia; order Anura; family Dendrobatidae; genus Ranitomeya; species Ranitomeya variabilis. Next base: position 653,419,959 of record NC_135233.1, read on the forward strand.
ACCACAACACACAAGCGCTAGAAGGTAGGCACAGATTTCCACCTGCAAAGGGAACTCTGGAGGTGCCATCGGACCGGCCGGACTTGCGCAGCCTGGTTAACCGTATTCCGGACTGAGGACCCTGAAGCCTTCAGTAAAGAGGTAAAGAGACTGCAACCTGGTGTCCTCGTTATTTACTGCGACCGGCACTTCACCGCACCATAACATCATCACCATACCTCCACTTTCATTGTACGCCCCACAGCAGGGTCACGGACCGGGTCTAGCCACCGTGACAACTCCAGAACAGAGACTCAGAGGCCCGGTACCAGGTACCCCTCGGCCCTGCGGCAGTGTAGGCGCTACACACACACCGGAGCTGGATGGTCTTCCCAGACCCACGCTGACCACTGGATTCAATACAGGCTGCTGGTGCTCCACATCTATGTCAGTGCTGTAGTCACGAGCATAGTTGTGAAGCACACAGCAAGCCTTAATCACAGTGTCAACGGTGTCAGTATCCAGCTGGATGGGTGTGTGAAAGATCCTCCACTGACTACTCATGATCCCAAAGGTGCATTCCACATATCTTCGTGCACGACTCAGCCGATAATTAAAAATCCTCCGTCGGGCATCCAGTCCCCTTTGTGGGTATGGGCGCAGCAGGTTGGTTGTTAAAGCAAAGGCCTCATCCGATACCATCACAAAGGGTACTGGATGTGTGGAACCCGGCAAAGGTCTTGGGGCTGGGAGAGTTCTGCCATCTTGAAGAATTTGCATCCCAATCTGTGAAGTTCGCAACACCCGAGAATCCCCGGTACTACCATAGGCACCTCATGTCAATGGCAACAAATTTGTAATGGGCATCAGCCACCGCCATCAGGACCACTGAAAAATACTTCTTATAATTAAAGAAGCGTGATCCTGATCGTGGTGGCTGCTCAACCCTTACATGTTTACCATCAAATGCACCTATGCAGTTTGGGAAATTGGCCACAGACTGAAAGCCTGCTGCAACCTGCAGCCAAGTCTCCTTGGTTGGGGAAGGCATCACGATGGGCTGCAACTTCTGCCAGATGACGGTACATGTGCACCTCACAATTTGAGAGATGGTAGATTTACCAACTCTAAATTGGAGGTGCAGGGATGTATAGCTCTCTCCTGTGGCCAGAAATCTGCAAGGAAAGAAAAGATTATTAGTAATGTCACCCTCAAGTTAAAGGAAACCTGTCAGCAGTTAGGACCGCTATGTCACCGCCTGTTGTTTCAAGAACATCTTCCAATGCTGCCAATAACTCCCCAGTCAAACTTCCCCAGTCAATGTAACAATGCAGTAGATAGGTAGGTTTTCAACATGTTCTATAGCGGCAAAAACTACTGACAGGTTTGTTCCATATGTCACAATACTAACGGTAAGGACTAATTGACCAGTGATATCTGTGTACAGGTGTGTAACTGTGTCAGACATTAGTAACACATGGATGGCCACCATGGAAGAAGAAAAGCGCTGGTCACCAGCAGCACGAGATAAAGAGTTTGTGTGCTGAGCTGGGGGGAATAACGCGATCCTCTTCATCACCTTCCGCTGTTCAACAGCACTTTTCTTTCGTGGTGGCCAGCCATGTGTGTATGTGTTTGCGTACCATGCACCCGGAAAATGTAAAAAAAAATGTTTTACATAACACCTAGCTGACCTGTGCGTACACCCAAACATTGGACTGTGATCACACATACGCGAGATACGGTCGAGTCTCGCCGGTGAAATGACTCCTCTTGCGTCTGGATTCCGGAGCGGAGCGTGCACCCGCATAGCAACACATGGAGCTGCACGCTCCGCTCATGAGTGCCGGCGCCAGAGGTGGGATTTCACCGGCGAGACTCGGATGTATATCGCGTATGTGTGATCCCAGCTGTCAAAGGGAAATTGTCCCCACCAAAATCGAGGGTGAGGTAAGCCCACCAGCATCAGGGGCTTACCTACAGCATTACAGAATGATGTAGATAAGCCCCTGATGCCGGTGGCCTTAGCTCAGCGTCGATTTTTGGGGGGACAGGTTCCCTTTAAATGGTCATCTGTCAGTGTCTCCAGGACATGGGAAAACTTTCACTACACGTACCGGAGACATTGACGTGTCAAAGAGTACTTATGACAGACAAAACAAAAAATTGAAAAATACTTACCGCAAGGTGATGAGCAGCCTTTCCTCAGCAGAGATGGACTTCCGCATCACAGTGTCCTCGTATGTCAGCTCAGCACGGACGACAGAAAGAAGATGATCAAAAGCTGGTATGCTCAGCCGACAAAACGCTATGAATTTCTCTGGGTATCTGGAAAAAAGGAGTAAAAAGGTCCGGTCAGACTTGGATAAGTATACAGGAAATCATTTCACATAAGAAAAACTTACCTCCTCAAATCTTGATATAGCACATGAAAATGTCCCTTCATAGTTCTTTGTTCCACTATTGAGTGTACCCACATTTTTCGTCTTCTGGTCTGCGACTGTAGGAAAAATATGCGTTACTGCACAACACAGTCAAAAAAGAGACATGTAATATTATTGTACACATGGTGTAGCTTAGGCTTCTTTCACACTTCCGTCGGTAGTCGCCTGTCACGAATCATCGGCGCAATGTACAGACGGAAGTGTGTGCTTTCACATTTCCACCAGACTGCTGCGTGAGGAAATAGCGTGAGAGCGATATTTCCTGCTGAGCATGCGCAGTCTGAAACAGTGGATGCAACAGACAGAAAATAGTTCCCTTGAACGTTTTTCAAAGACGACAGTTTGCAAAAACCCGACGCATCCAGTGCACGACGGACGCAACGTGTGGCCATATGTCACGATATGTTGGCAATACAAGTCTATGGTAAAGATACGCATCCTGCAGGCACATTTGCAGGATGCATTTTATTCCCAAAAGGAGGCATTGTGAGGGGAACAAAAAAAGGAAATGTGCAAGTAGCCAAGGCTTATTTCACGCATCCGTCAGTACGCGGCTGTCGTCAGCGCAACATACCGACGCATGTTGTGCAAAATCTGTGCAACGTGGGCAGCAGACGCAGTGTTTCAACGCGTCCGCAGCCCATAGTTAAGTCTGAGGGAGGAGGGGGCTGTAGTTCCGGTAGTGCCTGCGCACTTTAAAATTGCAGGACCCGACGTACGAAAAAGTGTTCCCTTGAAAATTTTTTCGCTACGACGGTCCAACAAATACCAACGCATACAGTGCACGACATATGGAACGTGTGTCCATATGTCGCGATGCGTCGGTAATACAAGTCTATGGTGAAAAACGCATCCTGCGGGCAACTTTGCAGGATGCATTTTTTCCACAGAACGAGGTATTGCAACGCTTGACAAAAGCCGGAAATGTGAAAGTAGCCTTACCTGCAATCTTTGCTGGTTCAGATACTCCAGTAAAACCCCAATCATCTGGAGGCGTTGTGGCCTGCGTATCCGGACAGAAGTTTCAACATGCTGTTCAGTATGCGGTGGGCTACTTTCTTCCCTGTGTTCTTCATTACCAGCACTCATGGTGAGGCCTGTCAGAAAGTGGTTATGGCTTTCCAAAATGGAAATTGAGAAGAGGTTGGACTAGGAAATGACATCACGTAAATATATATATATATTTTTTTAACTTTTATCTCTTTATTTAGCTTTAAAAAAGCTGACAAATCAGCATAAAAAAGGCATAAAAATGCATAAAAAACGCACTACAAACACACTACAAAACTGCACCAAAACTGCACTGCAAAAAACGCACTAAAAACGCATGAAAAACGCACAAAAAAAGCATAAAAACGCATAAAAAACGCCGGAACTGTCAGATGCGTTTTCTGCCAGAAGATGCAGATTTTGTGCAGATTTTGTGCAGAAAATTCTACACCAAATCTGCATCGTGTGCACATAGCCTTGGCATTCACATGTGTGGCATTTCTGTAGTGATGAGAGCCCATCTAATTTACATAGTCCATGTCTTCAAAAGCACAAGCAGGGCACAACTTACTGGACACAACAACGCATGGGCACTACAGTGTACTTGGTACTGCAATGTACAGGCACTACAATGGCAGATTTGCAATTTTCACTCAGCAACATCCATTACTACTTTTGTTTCTGGAAAACACATATGGAGTCAAAATCGTTACTATGCTAGTAGATAAATTCCCAGAGGGGTGTAATTTACAAAATGGTGTCACTTGAGGGGGATTTTGCTCGTTTGTCAAATAGTGGTCCTTTTTTCATGAGTCTTGCCGTGTGGCTAAGCAGTAGTATACAACCACAAATTAGGTATTGCCACGTTCAACAGAAATTGTGTGACAAATTTTGAAGCCAGTGTAACTCATTTCCTCATGTGAAAATGTTAAATCTGGGTCTAAAACAAATTTTATTTTTTGTGTTAAAAATGTCATCATTTTTTCTTACCCGCCCAATAGTATAAAATTCTGTGACATTCTGGTGTCATTATGATCACTGCTTCCTTAGATGAATTCAATGAGAGGTGCATTTTGTAATACAGGATAAATTATGGGGACTTCTGCTGTTCTGACACCTCAGGGGCTCTTTCAGGTCGTCATTGCACCCGCAAACCATTACAGGCAAATCTGCACTACAATATGGCGCTCCGTCACTTCAAAGCTTTCCTCTGTGCCTGAAAAGTATTTACCGATTACATGCAAGGTATTGAAATTGCACAACAAACTGTGAGGTCCATTTTTCTTATTAGCCTTTATAAAAATTAAAAACTTGGGTCAAAAATAACATTTTCATGGTAAAAATGTAATTATTCTTTCTTCACCGTGCAATGTTATAACATTCTGAGAGGCACATGTGGTGTCAGTATGCTCACTGCACCCCTAAATGGAATCACTGAGAGGTGTAGTGTGTGAAATGGCATCACTTATGGGGGGTGAGCTCTTTTTTTCTGGCACCTCAGGGTCTCAGCCAATGTAACCTGGCACCCTCAAACCATTCCATAAAATCTGAACTTCAATTATTTCCCTTCTGAGCTTTCCACAGTGTCTCAAAAGTAGTTTTTGACCACATATGAGGTATTGGAGTACTCAGAAAAAATTGTGTAACATACTTTGCTGTCCATAACCTCTTATTATTGAAAATTAAAAACTTAGAGCTAAAGCAACATTTTAGTGGAAAAAATTGTAATTTTCAATTAACTCTACCCAATATTCTAGAATTCTGTGAATCGCCTGAAGGTTAAAAATCTTCGCTACTACCCTAGATGAATTCCTTAAAAGGTGTAGTTTCCAAAATGCGGTAACTTGTGGTGGCTTCTGCTGTTTTCGCATGTCAGGGGCTCTTCAAATGTGACATGGCATCTCAAATCTATTCCAGCTAAAATTGCGCTCCAGAATTTAATTGACGCTCCTTCCCTTCTGAGTCCTGATGTGTGCCCAAACAGTAATTTTCCACCACATATAGGATATCGGCATGCTTACTAGAAATCGCACAACATATTTTGGGGTCTATATTCTCCTGGTACCCTTGTGAAAAGAAATAATCCAGAACTAAAGCAACATTTTTGCTGAAAAAATGTATTTTTTTTATTTTCACAGCTCAACAATATAAAATTCTGTGAAGCACCTGTGGATTCAAGATGCTCACCACACCTCTAGATAAGTTGCTTGGGGGAGTGTAGATTCCAAAATGTGGTCACTTGTGGGAGGTTTCCTCTTTTTAGGCACCTCAGGGGCTCTGCAAATGCGACATGGCATCCGTTATCTTTTCTAGCTAATTTTGCGCTTCAAAAGTGAAAGGATGCTCCTTCCCTTCTGAGCCCTGCTGTGTGCCCGAACAGTGGTTTTCCACCACATAAGGGGTATCGTCATACTTAGGATTAATGTTGCAACAAATTGTATGGTCCATTTTGTAATGTTATCCTTGTGAAAATGAAAAATTTGGTGCTGAAGCAACAGTTTTGAGGGAAAAAATATTTATTTCATTTTCACTGCTCAACGTCATAAGAGGATTATAATGAGGACAATCTGGGCTACTGTACCGCCAGATTGCCCTCATTATAATGTTTTGTGAGCCACCACCTACGGTGCACATATCCCAGCAGGGAGCTTTCCTGGCACTGCACTACAGACTATGCAGAATGTCAGCGTACTCCAGGGCAGATCCCGTCGCCTCTGCTGTGCCAGCGCGATGATGTCATCAGTTTGCGCTGGTGTGATGACGTTGTTGCACTAGCATGTACACACTGGCTAGATCACAGGTGGAGGCTTGGGGACCGCAGCAGAGTGCCAGTGGAACAGGAGCCAGGTGAGGATGTCAATATGTATTTTTTTTAATATGTGTATGAGATGTGAGGACTCGTGCACTATACAGGAGGCTATATAGGGGCTCATACTGTATACAGGATGCTTTATACACACATGGTCAAAATTGTTGGTACCCCTCATTTAATGACAGAAAAATCCACAATGGTCACAGAAATAACTTGAATCTGGCAAAAGTAATAACAAATAAAAAATCTATGAAAATGAACAAATGAGAGTCAGACATTGCTTTTCCACCATACTTCAACAGAATTTAAAAAAAATAAAACTCATGAAATAGGCCTGGACAGAAATGATGGTACACATGACCTGCGACTGAGACACAGTCTAGATATTTTATTTATTATTACTTTTATCATATTGAAGTTACTGTATTTCTGTGACCATTGTGGGTTTTTCTGTCATTAAATGAGGGGTATCAACAATTTTGTCCACGTATGTAGGGGCTTATACTGTATACAGGATGCTATGCTGGGCCTCACACTGCATACAAGAGGCTGTATAGGGGCTCAAACACAACCTAAAGGACAGACTCAAAAATCAAACCACAAAAAACAGCTTTACCAACACCAAGTCGATCACAAATACACACGCAGGATGCAGCAGACCCCAATTGTAAAGGCAGGGGCAGGACAGGGGCAAACTAAAGATAAAAGCAGCCACTCACAAACCTACTAAATTATGAAGATGGTGGCTGCCTAGTAAAAGATGTACACAAATGAGGCTTGAATAGAATGCCAGTCACACAGATACATGAGATGCACACTATCCAACTTACAGCCTATTAAGATTATCGTCACACTAGCAGTATTTGGTCAGTATTTTACATCAGTATTTGTAAGTAGTGTTGAGCGATACTTTCCGATATCGGAAAGTATCGGTATCGGAAAGTATCGGCCGATACCGTCACAGTATCGGAATCCAATCCGATACCGATACCCAATCCCAATGCAAGTCAATGGGACTCAAGTATCGGACGGTATTCCTGATGGTTCCCAGGGTCTGAAGGAGAGGAAACTCTCCTTCAGGCCCTGGGAACCATATAAATGTGTAAAAGAAAGAATTAAAATAAAAAATATCGCTATACTCACCTGTCCGACGCAGCCGGGACTTCAGCGAGGGAACCGGCAGCGTTGTTTGTTTAAAATTCGCGCTATTACTTGGTTACGTGAATTCCCGGCTTGTGATTGGTCAGGTCGGCCATGTTGCCGGGACGCGGACCAATCACAGCAAGCCGTGACGAAATTACGTCACGGCTTGCTGTGATTGGTCCGCGTCCCGGCAATATGGCCGCCCTGACCAATCACAAGCCGTGACGTCACGGGAGGCTGGACACGCGCTCATTTTAAAATGGGCGCGTATCCAGCCTCCCGTGACGTCACGGCTTGTGATTGGTTGCGCCGCGATCAACCAATCACAAGCCGGGAGGCTGGACGCGCTCATTTTGAAATGGGCGCGTGTCCAGCCTCCCGGCTTGTGATTGGTTGACCGCGACGCAACCAATCACAAGCCGTGACGTCACGGGAGGCTGGACACGCGCCCTTTTTAAAATGAGCGCGTTTCCAGCCTCCCGTGACGTCACGGCTTGTGATTGGTTAATGGCGGCCATGTTGCCGGGACGCGGACCAATCACAGCAAGCCGTGACGTATTTTCGTCACGGCTTGCTGTGATTGGTCCGCGGCCCGGCAACATGGCCGCCCTGACCAATCACAAGCCGGGACTTCGCGTAACCATGTAAAAGCGGGAATTTTAAACAAACAACGCTGCCGGTTCCTGCGCTGAGGTCCCGGCTGCGTCGGACAGGTGAGTATAGCGATATTTTTTATTTTAATTCTCTATTTTACACATTTTAACATTAATGTTGTTCCGATACCCGATACCCGATACCACAAGAGTATCGGAATCCCGGTATCGGAATTCCGATACAGCAAGTATCGGCCGATACCCGATACTTGCAGCATCGGAATGCTCAACACTATTTGTAAGCCAAAACCAGGAGTGGGTGATAAATGCAGAAGTGGTGCATATGCTTCTATTATACTTTTCCTCTAATTGTTCCATTCCTGGTTTTGGCTTACAAATACTGATGTAAAATACTGACCAAATACTGCTAGTGTGACGGCAGCCTAATGAGGCCCATAATATTATCACAAAAACAATTTTGCTCCTGATACAATAAGCAGGCTCAAAAATAGAAGTTACCAACAACAGTTTTTACAGTTAAAAAAAATAACATTTATTAGATAAGACCCCAATAAAAAACATTAAAATTTCAGAAAAAAAGTGTTGGAAAAGGAGGTACAGATAAGGCTAGTTTCACATTAGCGTTTAAATCCGCAGCGTTTAATCCGCATCCGCAAGTGGTGGAAAAAATGGATATAAACGCGTACAAACGCGACGGTTTTTAGACGCATGCGGTGTCGCATGAGGTTAAAAAAATGCCGCGTTTGTACGCATTTATATGCGTTTTTTCCTGCGTCTGTGTTTTTGGTGCGCATGATGACAAATTTCACAAGAGAAAAATCAAGATAACCAGACCCCGCCAATGGGACTACAGAGGGCGTGTATTATGGGATCTCTATATATAGACCCTAGGGCTACTGAAATCTTAACAGTTTGCTACTGTATCCTGTGTCATGATGGATCTTCGCATGGAGAGCTTTTATTTCAACCTGGATTTAAGCATCAAGCTGTTTCTTGCCTGTGCTATTGCTTGGGAGCAAGACAGAAATCGTGAAAGATGGAGAAGGAGACAACATAGGCGTTTTTGGAGACACCCCATTATCAAACTACGTGAGAGCCGTGGAGCCTATCACACGCTCTATGCCGAGCTTAATGCCAACCCGGAGAAATTCCATGAATACACAAGGATGTCGCAAGACTCGTTCCGGGATTTGCTTTCTCGTGTCCAAGGAGCCATACGGAGACAGGACACCCAACTCCGTAGAGCGATTCCACCGGAGGAACGTCTGCTGGTTACATTAAGGTACGTTCCAAATCTAAACCAATGACAGTCCAAATTTTGTGTTTTCTGACATGTATTTTTTGGGGTATTTTCCTTTCTTTGTTTAGCGTAACCACACCATAAAAAGAATAGATTGTAATGTTTTTTGTGTTTGTTTTTCTTACAGATTTCTGGCAACCGGAGAGAGTTTATCATCCCTCCACTTCCAATACCAGCTTGGAATATCCATCCTGTCCGGAATAGTTGCGGACACCTGCCGGACTTTGTGGAATGTACTCCGGGATGAGTTTATACCCCTACCCACCGTCGATATGTGGCTTGAAATTGCGGAAAAATTCTGGAGTGTGTGTGATTTCCCCAACTGTTTAGGAGCGGTGGATGGAAAGCACATTCGCATTATCAAACCAGCCAGAACAGGATCGGAGTACTTCAATTACAAAAAATATTTTTCTGCTGTGCTCATGGCAATTGCTGATGCGAACTGTCGCTTCATCGCCGTGGACATTGGAGCTTTTGGCCGTGGCAACGATTCCCAGACTTTCAAGAACTCGGATATGGGCCGCCGTGTGTATGGCAACAATTTCAATTTTCCCCCGCCACAACCTCTCCCCAACACTCAAGGTCCACCGATGCCATTTGTTATGGTTGGGGATGAGGCCTTTCAGATGTGTGAAAACCTACTGAAGCCCTATTCCAGTCGGGACTTGAACCACACTAGAAGGATCTTTAACTAAAGACTGACCAGGGTCCGAAGAACAGTAGAGTGTACCTTTGGCATTCTTGTCGCTAAATGGCGCATTCTTGCATCAGCCATAAATCTAAAAGTGGAAACAGTCGACGAGGTGGTCAAAGCCTGTGTGGTTCTGCATAATTATATAATGGTTAAGGATAGGGTTGAGCGACTTTCATTTTTTTAAGATCGAGTAGGGTTTTGGGAAACCCGATTTTGTCCAGAGTCGAGTCGAGTGCAGTCGGCCGATTATCGCTAAAAGTCGGGGATCGACCGAAACACGAAACCCAATGCAAGTCAATGGGGAAGCATAGTCGGCAGTGAGTGGAGGCCAGGAAAACACCTACAGTGCCCATTTTAATGCCAAAAACATCCATTCTTGTTTCTGAAGCTTGCCAATCTTAATTAACTGTATAATAATAGTTGGGCATAGGGAATTGGGTGAAAGTTGTGGGGGGAGTAGGGCTGGCTCAAGTTTTTCGTGGGCCCAGGAAATGCGGACTACGTCACGGCGGTGTTGCAGGGAAAGGTAAGTATTTAAAAGTTGCAAGTGCTGTGATCCTGAGCAAGCAGGGGGGGGGCCCACTCGTTCGCATTGCCACTGGCACAGGGCCCCTCAAAGTACGGCGGTGTGTTTGCATGGCGGGGGCGCCTCCCACCAGCAGCGACACTTTTGCGTACTCTGAGGGGCCCTGTGCCAGTGACGTCGCCAACGAGTATGCCCCCCCACCTGATGAAGGAACCTGCACTTTCATCTGCACCTTCCTCTTTGTCCCTGTGTAAGGTGGTATAACATGCGGGAAGGGGAACCTTACTTTCAGCAGGGACAGATTCTGGCTGTGTAGAGTACAAGGGGAATGTAGTGGTCTAGGTCAATGTACCAGCAGACTCATTTAGCAGTGGCTGGGCAATGGGCAGGATGAGGAGGAAACAGATATAGGGCCAAAGAATAAAGTAGGCTACATGCAGTTCAAAATTGGTAACAGGACTAAACAGGCGGCATTGCTTTGTTCAGTGGAGTAGCAAACCCAAGAGCAGCAGACACTGTTTCAAGGGCCTAACCACACTAGTAGGCCAAATGCAGTTTAATATCTGATAGTATAGGGCGAAAGCCAGAATGTGGAAGCTCAGCTTTGTTCAGTTGAGGACAACACCAGGGAGGGGCAGACACCTTTAGTAGGCCGGAAAAGCCTATTGCATTTTTTAAAATGGTAATTTGGAGCAGAAGGTTGAAGCTCAGCTTTATTTACTTGAGGGCAACACCAGGGAGGGGCAGAAGCCGTTAGTAGGCCCTAACCACCATTTTTTTTTTTTAAACCACATAATGAGAGCCGGAAGGTTGAAGCTCAGCTTTATTTAGTTGAGGACAACACCAGGGAGGGGCACACAGACAGACACCTTTAGTAGGCCTGAAAAGCCTATTGCATTTTTCAAAATGGTAATTTGGAGCAGAAGGTTGAAGCTCAGCTTTATTTAGTTGAGGGCAACACCAGGGAGGGGCAGAAGCCGTTAGTAGGCCCTAACCACCATTTTTTTTTTAAAACCACATAATGAGAGCCGGAAGGTTGAAGCTCAGCTTTATTTAGTTGAGGACAACACCAGGGAGGGGCAGAAGCCGTTAGTAGGCCCTAACCACCATTTTTTTTTAAAACCACATAATGAGAGCCGGAAGGTTGAAGCTCAGCTTTATTTAGTTGAGGACAACACCAGGGAGGGGCAGAAGCCGTTAGTAGGCCCTAACCACCATTTTTTTTTTTAAAACCACATAATGAGAGCCGGAAGGTTGAAGCTCAGCTTTATTTAGTTGAGGACAACACCAGGGAGGGGCAGAAGCCGTTAGTAGGCCCTAACCACCATTTTTTTTTTTAAAACCACATAATGAGAGCCGGAAGGTTGAAGCTCAGCTTTATTTAGTTGAGGACAACACCAGGGAGGGGCACACAGACAGACACCTTTTGTAGGCCTGAAAAGCCTATTGCATTTTTCAAAATGGTAATTTGGAGCAGAAGGTTGAAGCTCAGCTTTATTTAGTTGAGGGCAACACCAGGGAGGGGCAGAAGCCGTTAGTAGGCCCTAACCACCATTTTTTTTTTAAAACCACATAATGAGAGCCGGAAGGTTGAAGCTCAGCTTTATTTAGTTGAGGACAACACCAGGGAGGGGCAGAAGCCGTTAGTAGGCCCTAACCACCATTTTTTTTTTTAAAACCACATAATGAGAGCCGGAAGGTTGAAGCTCAGCTTTATTTAGTTAAGGACAACACCAGGGAGGGGCAGAAGCCGTTAGTAGGCCCTAACCACCATTTTTTTTTTAAAACCACATAATGAGAGCCGGAAGGTTGAAGCTCAGCTTTATTTAGTTGAGGACAACACCAGGGAGGGGCAGAAGCCGTTAGTAGGCCCTAACCACCATTTTTTTTTTTAAAACCACATAATGAGAGCCGGAAGGTTGAAGCTCAGCTTTATTTAGTTGAGGACAACACCAGGGAGGGGCACACAGACAGACACCTTTTGTAGGCCTGAAAAGCCTATTGCATTTTTCAAAATGGTAATTTGGAGCAGAAGGTTGAAGCTCAGCTTTATTTAGTTGAGGGCAACACCAGGGAGGGGCAGAAGCCGTTAGTAGGCCCTAACCACCATTTTTTTTTTAAAACCACATAATGAGAGCCGGAAGGTTGAAGCTCAGCTTTATTTAGTTGAGGACAACACCAGGGAGGGGCAGAAGCCGTTAGTAGGCCCTAACCACCATTTTTTTTTTTAAAACCACATAATGAGAGCCGGAAGGTTGAAGCTCAGCTTTATTTAGTTGAGGACAACACCAGGGAGGGGCAGAAGCCGTTAGTAGGCCCTAACCACCATTTTTTTTTTAAAACCACATAATGAGAGCCGGAAGGTTGAAGCTCAGCTTTATTTAGTTGAGGACAACACCAGGGAGGGGCAGAAGCCGTTAGTAGGCCCTAACCACCATTTTTTTTTTTAAAACCACATAATGAGAGCCGGAAGGTTGAAGCTCAGCTTTATTTAGTTGAGGACAACACCAGGGAGGGGCAGAAGCCGTTAGTAGGCCCTAACCACCATTTTTTTTTTTAAAACCACATAATGAGAGCCGGAAGGTTGAAGCTCAGCTTTATTTAGTTGAGGACAACACCAGGGAGGGGCAGAAGCCGTTAGTAGGCCCTAACCACCATTTTTTTTTTAAAACCACATAATGAGAGCCGGAAGGTTGAAGCTCAGCTTTATTTAGTTGAGGACAACACCAGGGAGGGGCAGAAGCCGTTAGTAGGCCCTAACCACCATTTTTTTTTTTAAAACCACATAATGAGAGCCGGAAGGTTGAAGCTCAGCTTTATTTAGTTGAGGACAACACCAGGGAGGGGCAGAAGCCGTTAGTAGGCCCTAACCACCATTTTTTTTTTTAAAACCACATAATGAGAGCCGGAAGGTTGAAGCTCAGCTTTATTTAGTTGAGGACAACACCAGGGAGGGGCAGAAGCCGTTAGTAGGCCCTAACCACCATTTTTTTTTTTAAAACCACATAATGAGAGCCGGAAGGTTGAAGCTCAGCTTTATTTAGTTGAGGACAACACCAGGGAGGGGCACACAGACAGACACCTTTAGTAGGCCTGAAAAGCCTATTGCATTTTTTAAAATGGTAATTTGGAGCAGAAGGTTGAAGCTCAGCTTTATTTAGTTGAGGGCAACACCAGGGAGGGGCAGAAGCCGTTAGTAGGCCCTAACCACCATTTTTTTTTTTTAAACCACATAATGAGAGCCGGAAGGTTGAAGCTCAGCTTTATTTAGTTGAGGGCAACACCAGGGAGGGGCAGAAGCCGTTAGTAGGCCCTAACCACCATTTTTTTTTTTTAAACCACATAATGAGAGCCGGAAGGTTGAAGCTCAGCTTTATTTAGTTGAGGGCAACACCAGGGAGGGGCAGAAGCCGTTAGTAGGCCCTAACCAAAGTTGAAGGCCAAATGCAGTTTAATTTCTGATACTATAGGCCGAAAGCCAGAAGGTGGAAGTTCCGATTTAGACAGTGGAGGACAATTTGAATTAGGGACTGCAGACAGACTTAGTAGGCTGTCCCCTGTGGACCATGCATCCACCACATTAACCCATTGCGCCGTAATGGACACGTAATCTTCCGTGGCCATGCCTACAGGTCCATGCGTCTGTTGTCAGGTGCACCTTTGTACTCACAGATTGCCAGAGTGCATGGACAATGCGGTCTTCTACATGCTGGTGGAGGGTTGGGATGGCTTTTCTCGCAAAAGAAGTGTCGACTGGTTAGCTTGTAGCGTGGTACAGCGTAGTCCATCATGGCCTTATTAATAGTAAATAAAATATATAACTAGGCTCTATGAACTTTTAAATAGGTTCCAGGGGTACACGGGCAGCATTGGTGTGGTCAGTGGAGGAGTATTGCAAGTAGGGGCTGCAGACAGGCTATCAAAGGCCTAAAATAACAAACAGTAGGCAGTCATGGCAGTTTTACATCGGTTACATGGATACACAGGCAGGCACTCCAGGCAGCATTGTGGTCAGTGGAGGAGTATTGCAAGTAGGGGCCGCAGACAGGCTATCAAAGGCCTAAAATAACAAACAATAGGCTCATGGCAGTTTTACAGCGGTTACATGGATACACGGGCAGGCAGCTTGGTGGTCAGTGGAGGAGTATTTAAAGTAGGGACCGCAGACAGGCTTCAAAGGCCTAACATAAGAAAATGGGCTGGCTGTAGGCACTTTATAATTGGTTCCAGGGGTACACGGGCAGCAGTGGTCTGGTCAGTGGAGGAGTATTTAAAGTAGGGACCGCAGACAGGCTATCAAAGGCCTAACATAACAAACAATAGGCTCATGGCAGTTTCACAGCGGTTACATGGATACACGGGCAGGCAGCTTGGTGGTCAGTGGAGGAGTATTGCAAGTAGGGGCTGCAGACAGGCTATCAAAGGCCTAAAATAACAAACAGTAGGCAGTCATGGCAGTTTTACATCGGTTACATGGATACACAGGCAGGCACTCCAGGCAGCATTGTGGTCAGTGGAGGAGTATTGCAAGTAGGGGCCGCAGACAGGCTATCAAAGGCCTAAAATAACAAACAATAGGCTCATGGCAGTTTTACAGCGGTTACATGGATACACGGGCAGGCAGCTTGGTGGTCAGTGGAGGAGTATTTAAAGTAGGGACCGCAGACAGGCTTCAAAGGCCTAACATAAGAAAATGGGCTGGCTGTAGGCACTTTATAATTGGTTCCAGGGGTACACGGGCAGCAGTGGTCTGGTCAGTGGAGGAGTATTTAAAGTAGGGACCGCAGACAGGCTATCAAAGGCCTAACATAACAAACAATAGGCTCATGGCAGTTTCACAGCGGTTACATGGATACACGGGCAGGCAGCTTGGTGGTCAGTGGAGGAGTATTGCAAGTAGGGGCTGCAGACAGGCTATCAAAGGCCTAAAATAACAAACAGTAGGCAGTCATGGCAGTTTTACATCGGTTACATGGATACACAGGCAGGCACTCCAGGCAGCATTGTGGTCAGTGGAGGAGTATTGCAAGTAGGGGCCGCAGACAGGCTATCAAAGGCCTAAAATAACAAACAATAGGCTCATGGCAGTTTTACAGCGGTTACATGGATACACGGGCAGGCAGCTTGGTGGTCAGTGGAGGAGTATTTAAAGTAGGGACCGCAGACAGGCTTCAAAGGCCTAACATAAGAAAATGGGCTGGCTGTAGGCACTTTATAATTGGTTCCAGGGGTACACGGGCAGCAGTGGTCTGGTCAGTGGAGGAGTATTTAAAGTAGGGACCGCAGACAGGCTATCAAAGGCCTAACATAACAAACAATAGGCTCATGGCAGTTTCACAGCGGTTACATGGATACACGGGCAGGCAGCTTGGTGGTCAGTGGAGGAGTATTGCAAGTAGGGGCTGCAGACAGGCTATCAAAGGCCTAAAATAACAAACAGTAGGCAGTCATGGCAGTTTTACATCGGTTACATGGATACACAGGCAGGCACTCCAGGCAGCATTGTGGTCAGTGGAGGAGTATTGCAAGTAGGGGCCGCAGACAGGCTATCAAAGGCCTAAAATAACAAACAATAGGCTCATGGCAGTTTTACAGCGGTTACATGGATACACGGGCAGGCAGCTTGGTGGTCAGTGGAGGAGTATTTAAAGTAGGGACCGCAGACAGGCTTCAAAGGCCTAACATAAGAAAATGGGCTGGCTGTAGGCACTTTATAATTGGTTCCAGGGGTACACGGGCAGCAGTGGTCTGGTCAGTGGAGGAGTATTTAAAGTAGGGACCGCAGACAGGCTATCAAAGGCCTAAAATAACAAACAATAGGCTCATGGCAGTTTCACAGCGGTTACATGGATACACGGGCAGGCAGCTTGGTGGTCAGTGGAGGAGTATTGCAAGTAGGGGCCGCAGACAGGCTATCAAAGGCCTAAAATAACAAACAATAGGCTCATGGCAGTTTTACAGCGGTTACATGGATACACAGGCAGCTTGGTGGTGAGTGGAGGAGTAGTGCAAGGAGTGTCTGTCCCAGTACTCCCAAAATATAAATAGATGTTAATGTCTCGCAAAACAACCAAAACAAAAAAAAAAGGTGGCATACTTAGGTACAGGGGTGGGCTCATCTACTGAGTTTCTGACATAGTAATTTGGCAGTAACTATTTAATGGTGCCAATATAGGACACAGACACAGACTACTTTAAGTTGCATCATAGATGTCTACAAATTTGTATTGTCAGTGCCAGACATTGAATGATGTCAGCGAATAGACTAAAGATTGGTGGAGCTGTGCGACATAATTTTGCACGTGGTAGAGCACATTTTGAGCTGGGGTAGGGGGGAACTCTCTTGAGGCCGGCGGGACCGCCCCAGGGCCCCTCATGTTACAACGGTGTGTCTGACGTTGGGTGCGCACCACCACCGCCAGAGACACTACATTGTACTATGAGGGACCCAGTAGCAATGCCGTCAACCAAAAGCGAGCACACCCACCTCTTCAGACAAACAGCAGTCTCACGGGTGCTTGCGCCAAGTCGCGATACCACGGCCCCGTGTGGGGAGTTTTGCCATTTAGGGAGGTGTAAACATGTCGTATGCTGTACAATCAGCTGCAGCAAATTAGACATTAGAAAAGTAATTCACAGGCAAGAGCTTTTCATAGGAAAGCTAGGTGTCGGCCGGGCAAGGTGGGGCAAAAGATTTCGAAATCCAGTTGTGGTTCATTTTAATGAATGTTAGATCGTCAACATTTTGGGTAGCCAGACGAGTCCTTTTTTCGGTTAATATTGAACCTGCAGCACTGAATACTCTTTCTGATAGGACACTTGCTGCCGGGCAAGCAAGCTCCTGCAATGCATATTCTGCCAATTCTGGCCAGGTGTCTAATTTGGAGGCCCAGTAATCAAATGGGAATGACGGTTGAGGGAGAACATCGATAAGGGATGAAAAATAGTTAGTAACCATACTGGACAAATGTTGTCTCCTGTCACTTTCAATTGATGCAGCAGTACCTGTCCTGTCTGCGGTCATAGCAAAATCACTCCACAACCTGGTCAGAAAACCCCTCTGTCCAATGCCACTTCTGATGTGTGCACCCCTAACACTCCTAGTCTGCTGCCCCCTGGAGCTCGTGTGAGAACGATCACGTGCGCTGTGTGCTGGGAATGCCTGAAGCAAACGGTCAACAAGAGTTGATTGTTTGGTTGCTAATATTAGTTCCAAGTTCTCATGTGGCATAATATTTTGCAATTTGCCTTTATAGCGTGGATCAAGGAGGCAGGCCAACCAGTAATCGTCATCGTTCATCATTTTCGTAATGCGTGTGTCCCTTTTTAGGATACGTAAGGCATAATCCGCCATGTGGGCCAAAGTTCCAGTTGTCAAATCTCCGGTTGTGATTGGTTGAGGGGCAGTTGCAGGCAAATCTACGTCACTTGTGTCCCTCAAAAAACCAGAACCCGGCCGTGACACGCAACCAAATTCCTGTGCCCCCGGGAAAGGTTCGGCATTAAAAATATACTCATCCCCATCATCCTCCTCGTCCTCCACCTCCTCTTCGCCCGCTACCTCGTCCTGTACACTGCCCTGACCAGACAATGGCTGACTGTCATCAAGGCTTTCCTCTTCCTCTGGTGCAGACGCCTGCTCCTTTATGTGCGTCAAACTTTGCATCAGCAGACGCATTAGGGGGATGCTCATGCTTATTACGGCGTTGTCTGCACTAACCAGCCGTGTGCATTCCTCAAAGCACTGAAGGACTTGACACATGTCTTGTATCTTAGACCACTGCACACCTGACAACTCCATGTCTGCCATCCTACTGCCTGCCCGTGTATCCTCCCACAAATAAATAACAGCACGCCTCTGTTCGCACAGTCTCTGAAGCATGTGCAGTGTTGAGTTCCACCTTGTTGCAACGTCTATGATTAGGCGATGCTGGGGAAGGTTCAAAGACCGCTGATAGGTCTGCATACGGCTGGCGTGTACAGGCGAACGTCGGATATGTGAGCAAAGTGCACGCACTTTGAGGAGCAGGTCGGAGAACCCAGGATAAGTTTTCAATAAGCACTGCACCACCAGGTTTAAGGTGTGAGCCAGGCAAGGAATGTGTTTCAGTTGGGAAAGGGAGATGGCAGCCATGAAATTCCTTCCGTTATCACTCACTACCTTGCCTGCCTCAAGATCTACTGTGCCCAGCCACGACTGCGTTTCTTGTTGCAAGAACTCGGACAGAACTTCCGCGGTGTGTCTATTGTCGCCCAAGCACTTCATAGCCAATACAGCCTGCTGACGCTTGGCAGTAGCTGGCCCATAATGGGACAACTGGTGTGCAACAGTGTCATCTGCCGATGGAGTGGTTGGCAGACTGCGTTCTGTGGAAGAGCTGTAGCTTCTGCAGGAGGACGAGGAGGAGGAGGAGGAGGGGGTGCGAACGCCTACAGCCAACTGTTTCCTAGACCGTGGGCTAGGCACAACTGTCCCTAAATTGATGTCGCCTGTGGACCCTGCATCCACCACATTCACCCAGTGTGCCGTGATGGACACATAACGTCCCTGGCCATGCCTACTGGTCCATGCATCTGTAGTCAGGTGCACCTTTGTACTCACAGATTGCCTGAGTGCATGGACGATGCGCTGTTTAACATGCTGGTGCAGGGCTGGGATGGCTTTTCTGGAAAAAAAGTGTCGACTGGGTAGCTCGTATCGTGGTTCAGCGTACTCCATCAGGGCTTTGAAAGCTTCGCTTTCAACTAACCGGTAGGGCATCATCTCTAACGAGATTAGTCTAGCTATGTGGGCGTTAAAACCCTGTGTACGCGGATGCGAGGATAAGTACTTCCTTTTTCTAACCAGAGTCTCATGTAGGGTGAGCTGGACTGGAGAGCTGGAGATCGTGGAACTTTCGGGTGTGCCGGTGTACATGGCAGACTGAGAGACGGTTGGAGACGGTATTGTTTCCGCCGGTGCCCTAGATGCAATATTTCCTCCTACAAAACTGGTGATTCCCTGACCCTGACTGCTTTTGGCTGGCAAAGAAACCTGCACAGATACTGCCTGTGGTGCGGAAAATGGTGGCCTTACAGTGACGGAAGGGATGTTGCGTTGCTGACTAGCTTCATTGGCCGAGGGTGCTACAACCTTGAGGGACGTTTGGTAGTTAGTCCAGGCTTGAAAATGCATGGTGGTTAAGTGTCTATGCATGCAACTAGTATTTAGACTTTTCAGATTCTGACCTCTGCTTAAGCTAGTTGAACATTTTTGACAGATGACTTTGCGCTGATCAGTTGGATGTTGTTTAAAAAAATGCCAGACTGCACTCTTCCTAGACTCGGATCCCTTTTCAGGGATTGCAGACTGAGCTTTAACCGGATGGCAACGCTGTGCTCCAACAGGTTTTGGCTTTGACACGCGTTTTGGGCCAGATACGGGCCCGGCAGATGTAACCTGTTGCGATGTTGATGCCTGCTGCGGCCCCTCCTCCACCTCCGCTTCTGAACTACTGCCGCCTGCACCCTGTTCCCCCAATGGCTGCCAATCGGGGTCAATAACTGGGTCATCTATTACCTCCTCTTCGAGCTCGTGTGCAACTTCGTCTGTGTCACTGTGTCGGTCGGTGGTATAGCGTTCGTGGCGGGGCAACATAGTCTCATCAGGGTCTGATTGTGGATCTGTACCCTGAGAGGGCAATGTGGTGGTCTGAGTCAAAGGAGCAGCATAGTACTCTGGCTGTGGCTGTGCATCAGTGCACTCCATGTCAGAATATACTTGTAATGGGCATGGCCTGTTAAATGTTTCACTTTCTAAGCCAGGGACGGTATGTGTAAAGAGCTCCATGGAGTGACCCGTTGTGTCGCCTGCTGCATCCTTCTCTCTTGTTGTAGTTTTTGCTGAGGAGGACAAGGAAGCGACTTGTCCCTGACCGTGAACATCCACAAGCGACGCGCTGCTTTTACATTTACCAGTTTCGGAAGAGGAGGCAAAAGAGCTAGAGGCTGAGTCTGCAATGTAAGCCAAAACTTGCTGTTGCTGCTCCGCCTTTAAAAGCGGTTTTCCTACTCCCAGAAAAGAGAGCGTTCGAGGCCTTGTGTAGCCTGACGACGAAACTGGCTCCACAGCTCCAGACTTAGGTGGAATATTTTTATCCCCACGACCACCTGATGCTCCTCTACCACTACCATCATTACCAGCTGACAATGAACGCCCACGACGACCTCTTGCACCAGACTTCCTCATTGTTTTAAAATCTTAACCAAAGTAACTTTATTTGTTGCTGTCAAACAACTTACACGGTGAGCTATAACTTCAGTATGATTTCAATATCCCTTAACAGGTTGGTGAGACCACAAGGAAAATCAGGCACAATGTTACACACTCTGTTTTCTGTGGCACAAAATCACAGAGATGACACACACGCAGGACTGTCACTCAAGCACTAATGTCAATATTAATCTCCCACCTAATTTATTTTTTTTTTTTTCTCAGGGAGACTTTAGAAACCAAATAATATTAAAAAAAAAAAAAAAAAAGGCTTTCTATGGCCCACAATTAGAGAGAGAGAGGTGGCACACCCAGGAGTCAAGACTGGCACACAAGCTGAGAGGGCAATATTACTCTCCCACTGTTTTTTTATGTATTTTTTGTTTTTTCAGGGAGACTTTAGAAACCCAATAATATTTAAAAAAAAAAATAAATAGGCTTTCTATGGCCCACTGAATGAGAGGGAGAGAGGTGGCACACCCAGGAGTCAAGACTGGCACACAAGCTGAAAGGGCAATATTACTCTCCCACTGTTTTTTTAGGTTTTTTTTTTTTTTTCAGGGAGACTTTAGAAACCCAATAATATTTTAAAAAAAAAATAAATAGGCTTTCTATGGCCCACTGAATGAAAGGGAGAGAGGTGGCACACCCAGGAGTCAAGACTGGCACACAAGCTGAAAGGGCAATATTACTCTCCCACTGTTTTTTTATGTATTTTTTGTTTTTTCAGGGAGACTTTAGAAACCCAATAATATTTAAAAAAAAAAATAAATAGGCTTTCTATGGCCCACTGAATGAGAGGGAGAGAGGTGGCACACCCAGGAGTCAAGACTGGCACACAAGCTGAAAGGGCAATATTACTCTCCCACTGTTTTTTTAGGTTTTTTTTTTTTTTTCAGGGAGACTTTAGAAACCAAATAATATAAAAAAAAAAAAAAAAAAAAAATAGGCTTGCTATAGCCCACTGAATGAGAGATAGCACACACAGCAGTGGCACACAAGCCCTGACTGAGGCCAATATTTTTCTCCCACTGATTGATGTAGTGTTTTTGTGTTGAGGTAGAATTTAGAACACAAATCACGGAAAAAATAAATAGGCTTTCTATGGCCCACTGAATGAAAGGGAGAGAGGTGGCACACCCAGGAGTCAAGACTGGCACACAAGCTGAAAGGGCAATATTACTCTCCCACTGTTTTTTTATGTATTTTTTGTTTTTTCAGGGAGACTTTAGAAACCCAATAATATTTAAAAAAAAAAATAAATAGGCTTTCTATGGCCCACTGAATGAGAGGGAGAGAGGTGGCACACCCAGGAGTCAAGACTGGCACACAAGCTGAAAGGGCAATATTACTCTCCCACTGTTTTTTTAGGTTTTTTTTTTTTTTTTCAGGGAGACTTTAGAAACCCAATAATATTTTAAAAAAAAAATAAATAGGCTTTCTATGGCCCACTGAATGAGAGGGAGAGAGGTGGCACACCCAGGAGTCAAGACTGGCACACAAGCTGAAAGGGCAATATTACTCTCCCACTGTTTTTTTAGGTTTTTTTTTTTTTTTCAGGGAGACTTTAGAAACCCAATAATATTTAAAAAAAAAAATAAATAGGCTTTCTATGGCCCACTGAATGAGAGGGAGAGAGGTGGCACACCCAGGAGTCAAGACTGGCACACAAGCTGAAAGGGCAATATTACTCTCCCACTGTTTTTTTAGGTTTTTTTTTTTTTTTCAGGGAGACTTTAGAAACCAAATAATATAAAAAAAAAAAAAAAAAAAAAATAGGCTTGCTATAGCCCACTGAATGAGAGATAGCACACACAGCAGTGGCACACAAGCCCTGACTGAGGCCAATATTTTTCTCCCACTGATTGATGTAGTGTTTTTGTGTTGAGGTAGAATTTAGAACACAAATCACGGAAAAAATAAATAGGCTTTCTATGGCCCACTGAATGAAAGGGAGAGAGGTGGCACACCCAGGAGTCAAGACTGGCACACAAGCTGAAAGGGCAATATTACTCTCCCACTGTTTTTTTATGTATTTTTTGTTTTTTCAGGGAGACTTTAGAAACCCAATAATATTAAAAAAAAAAAATAAATAGGCTTTCTATGGCCCACTGAATGAGAGGGAGAGAGGTGGCACACCCAGGAGTCAAGACTGGCACACAAGCTGAAAGGGCAATATTACTCTCCCACTGTTTTTTTAGGTTTTTTTTTTTTTTTTCAGGGAGACTTTAGAAACCCAATAATATTTTAAAAAAAAAATAAATAGGCTTTCTATGGCCCACTGAATGAGAGGGAGAGAGGTGGCACACCCAGGAGTCAAGACTGGCACACAAGCTGAAAGGGCAATATTACTCTCCCACTGTTTTTTTAGGTTTTTTTTTTTTTTTCAGGGAGACTTTAGAAACCCAATAATATTTAAAAAAAAAAATAAATAGGCTTTCTATGGCCCACTGAATGAAAGGGAGAGAGGTGGCACACCCAGGAGTCAAGACTGGCACACAAGCTGAAAGGGCAATATTACTCTCCCACTGTTTTTTTATGTATTTTTTGTTTTTTCAGGGAGACTTTAGAAACCCAATAATATTTTTAAAAAAAAATAAATAGGCTTTCTATGGCCCGCTGAATGAGAGGGAGAGAGGTGGCACACCCAGGAGTCAAGACTGGCACACAAGCTGAAAGGGCAATATTATTCTCCCACTGTTTTTTTAGGTTTTTTTTTTTTTTTCAGGGAGAATTAGAAACCAAATAATATTAAAAAAAAAAAATAAATAGGCTTTCTATGGCCCACTGAATGAGAGGGAGAGAGGTGGCACACCCAGGAGTCAAGACTGGCACACAAGCTGAAAGGGCAATATTACTCTCCCACTGTTTTTTTAGGTTTTTTTTTTTTTTCAGGGAGACTTTAGAAACCAAATAATATTAAAAAAAAAAAAAAAAAAAAAAAAAAATAGGCTTGCTATAGCCCACTGAATGAGAGATAGCACACACAGCAGTGGCACACAAGCCCTGACTGAGGCCAATATTTTTCTCCCACTGATTGATGTAGTGTTTTTGTGTTGAGGTAGAATTTAGAACACAAATCACGGAAAAAATAAATAGGCTTTCTATGGCCCACTGAATGAAAGGGAGAGAGGTGGCACACCCAGGAGTCAAGACTGGCACACAAGCTGAAAGGGCAATATTACTCTCCCACTGTTTTTTTATGTATTTTTTGTTTTTTCAGGGAGACTTTAGAAACCCAATAATATTTTTTAAAAAAAATAAATAGGCTTTCTATGGCCCACTGAATGAGAGGGAGAGAGGTGGCACACCCAGGAGTCAAGACTGGCACACAAGCTGAAAGGGCAATATTACTCTCCCACTGTTTTTTTAGGTTTTTTTTTTTTTTCAGGGAGACTTTAGAAACCAAATAATATTAAAAAAAAAAAAAAAAAATAGGCTTGCTATAGCCCACTGAATGAGAGATAGCACACACAGCAGTGGCACACAAGCCCTGACTGAGGCCAATATTTTTCTCCCACTGATTGATGTAGTGTTTTTGTGTTGAGGTAGATTTTAGAACACAAATCACGGAAAAAATAAATAGGCTTTCTATGGCCCACTCAGTGAGAGATGGCACACACAGGGATGGCACTGTAGCAGAAATGCCAATCTTAATCTCCCACAAAAAAAAAAAAAAAAAAAAAAAAAAAACTGTCCTACAATTACTATCTCCCTGCAGTAATGTAAGCCAGGTATGGCAGGCAGCAATAGGAGTGGACTGATGCACAAATTAAATAAAAAGTGTGGACAAACAAAAAAGATAGCTGTGCAGAAAGGAAGGAACAAGAGGATATGTGCTTTGAAAAAAGCAGTTGGTTTCCACAGTGGCGTACACACAGCAATACAGCTATCACGGAGCCTTCTAGGGCAGCCCAATGAGCTACAGCGCTGAGGGGAAAAAAAAAAAAAAATAGCTTCCACAGTCCCTGCACACCGAAGGTGGTGTTGGACAGTGGAAATCGCTGCAGCACAAGCGGTTTGGTGGTTAGTGGACCCTGCCTAACGCTCTCCCTGCTTCTGACGAAGCGGCAGCAACCTCTCCCTAAGCTCAGATCAGCAGCAGTAAGATGGCGGTCGGCGGGAACGCCCCTTTATAGCCCCTGTGACGCCGCAGACAGCAAGCCAATCACTGCAATGCCCTTCTCTAAGATGGTGGGGACCAGGATCTATGTCATCACGCTGCCCACACTCTGCGTTCACCTTCATTGGCTGAGAAATGGCGCTTTTCGCGTCATTGAAACGCGACTTTGGCGCGAAAGTCGCGTACCGCATGGCCGACAAGCACAGGGGTCGGATCGGGTTTCATGAGACGCCGACTTAGCCAAAAGTCGGCGACTTTTGAAAATGATCGACCCGTTTCGCTCAACCCTAGTTAAGGAGCAACCCAACATTGAACTGGATGAACCAGTTGCACACCCACTGCCCGATTTCCAGCATCACCCGCTGCGGTCAACTGCAGCAGTTGGTCTCATGCGGGACCAATTTGCTGCCTTTTTTGATTCAGATATTGGACGTGTGTCATGGCAGGACAATGTTGTGTAAATGTCCTGTTGTAATTCGATCTGTACCAGTAATTTTCTACAATGATAATAATATTTCTCATTAATAAACTTTACTTTTGGTTGTGTTGACTGTGTCTCCTACCTTTTTCCTCTCCAAACCAAGGCTCTCCTAAAACTGGCAGTATTTGATCTGTATTTAATATCAGTTTTTGTAATCCAAAACCAGGAGTGGGTGATAAAGGCAGAGGTGCTAGTTATTATGTTAGTATCATAATTTACCCCTAATTGTTCCACTCCTTGTTTTGGCATACAAATACTGATATAAAACACTGGCCACATACTGCTAGTGTTATGGCAGCCATGTTGCTTTATTGGTAAGCTTGTTGATGTCATTGATTCTGTTCTGCTGTATCCATTGGACACAAACTGAAGAGACAATGACTGTCACACTATCTATACTCATCAAGTCAGGTGTCAGAAATAATGAATTCATGATGCACATATTACAGCCTCATGAATTCACTATTTCTGACACCTGTGCAGGTGAGCATAGATATGCAGTGTGTGACCACCATTGTCCCCTCAATTTGTGTGTAATAGATTATGTATAAAGAAGAGAAAATGGTGGCTATACAAGGCAATTCTCTACTCAACAGGTCAGGTGTCATAACTAATGAGTTTTTTTTACACCTGACCTGTTCAGTAGATGTCTGCGTTGTATTTCCACCATTTTCTCTTCAGACTGCCACACTAGGCACAGACAAAAAGAGATTATGGAGATACATGTAATATTTTTTGGCCACCTCATATCTGTATACTAAAGACACACAAAGCTGCATTTTTTTAAACTACTGGAGATATGATGTGGCCCAAAAAGTAAGTGTGTGGCGAAGTTTCTTGGCGCGCGGTGTGTGTTGCCGGTGGCGGAAGACACAAAAAACCAAACATAATTGTGGCAAATCAAACTTTTTTTTATTTTGTAACAACCAAAAAATGTATTTACTGTGGCCGGCTTGGGGTAGAGTGATGTAAACAGGGGGTGTGAAGCACTGAGGCCTGGCTAACCGTGGACAACGCAGAGGTGGCAGGAGAAGGGGCAATAAAACTAGAAGGGTCTGGAAGTTCGGGGATGGGGCTTGACACATGAAAGGCTTGAGACGCACTGGAAGGGTGAGACAAACCTGACATTACAGACACATTGGGAGGTGAAGGTGGAGGAATGCTAAGAGTCCTCTGGTTTTTTTTGTGTGTTTTTTTTTGGTTTGCCTGGTTGTGGGAGGTCTTGGTGGGCTCATATGGCGTGGCGTGGTGGCGGGTGACCTGTCAGGGTCCGGCTGCACTGTGTCAGGGTCCATAGTGCTCGTAGATCGTGCAGTCATTCCAGAGTCCATAGTGCTCGTAGAGCGTGCAGCCATGCCAGAGTCCATAGTGCTCGTAGAGCGTGCAACCATGCCAGAGTCCATAGTGCTCATAGAGCGTGCAGCCATGCCAGAGTCCATAGTGCTCATAGAGCGTGCAGCCATCCCAGAGTCCATAGTGCTCGTAGAGCGTGCAGCCATGCCAGAGTCCATAGTGCTCGTAGAGCGGAAGCCCATGCCAGAGTCCATAGCGCTTGTAGAGCGGAAGGCCATGCCAGGGTCCTGCTGCATCGTGGTGGTTGCGGTACGGAAGGCCATGCCAGGGTCCTGCTGCATCATGGTGGTGGCGGTACAGAAGGCCATGCCAGGGTCCTGCTGCATCGTGGTGGTGGTGGTACGGAAGGCCATGCCAGGGTCCTGCTGCATCGTGGTGGTGGCGGTACGGAAGGCCATGCCAGGGTCCTGCTGCATCGTGGTGGTGGCGGTACGGAAAGCCATGCCAGGGTCCTGCTGCATCGTGGTGTCAGTAGAGGAGGTCCAAGCAGGAGCAGCGGATGTCATGGTGGTGTGTTATGGTTCTCAATGGCAAGAGAACATAGCCCAGCATACATAGGAACTAGCTCTTGGAAGGATGGAAACTTAAACTGACCATGAACTAAACCTGCCGCACAACTAACAGTAGCCGGGTAGCGTAGCCTGCGTTTTATCCCTAGACGCCCAGCGCCGGCCGGAGGACTAACTAATCCTGGCAGAGGAAAATATAGTCCTGGCTCACCTCTAGAGAAATTTCCCCGAAAGGCAGACAGAGGCCCCCACATATATTGGCGGTGATTTAAGATGAAAATGACAAACGTAGTATGAAAATAGGTTTAGCAAAATCGAGGTCCGCTTACTAGATAGCAGGAAGACAGAAAGGGTACTTTCATGGTCAGCTGAAAACCCTATCAATACACCATCCTGAAATTACTTTAAGACTCTAGTATTAACTCATAACATCAGAGTGGCAATTTCAGATCACAAGAGCTTTCCAGACACAGAAACGAAACTGCAGCTGTGAACTGGAACAAAATGCAAAAAACAAACAAGGACAAAAGTCCGACTTAGCTGGAAGTTGTCTGGTAGCAGGAACATGCACAGAAAGGCTTCTGATTACAATGTTGACCGGCATGGAAGTGACAGAGGAGCAAGGTTAAATAGCGACTCCCACATCCTGATGGGAACAGGTGAACAGAGGGGATGATGCACACAAGTTCAATTCCACCAGTGGCCACCGGGGGAGCCCAAAATCCAATTTCACAACAGTGGTGGCGGTGGGATGTCCAACTGCACTCGGCATGGTGGTGGTGCTGTAGTGGTGTCCAGCTGTGGAAGGAATTGAGGTGGCCGTGCAGTGGGATGCAGCAGAGGTCGGCATTGAGGTCAATCGTGACAGTGACGGAACAGGTGGATATGCCGCCACTGTCTGCTGGAAATACTGACTCTGCTGCATAGCCTGCACGTAAGCAGCATTGCATGCCTGCATGACACTCAGCTGGAGATCAGGAGTAAGGTGTTCCGACATGCCCTGCTCAATTTGGTTAAAAAAATGATGTGCTGGCCTCTGGAGGTCGGCTTTCACTTGATCAAGGCTTTTGCTGACCTCCTGGATACGTGCAAAGCCTTGATTGCTTCGTGTAAAACCGAGCTCAAGTGCAAAATCTCGGGCATGAGTGACCTGTCCGAAGCCCTCTGCCGCTGCCGGGAGGAGCCCAAAAAAAAGGGGCAGTGGAAGAGGACTGCAAAAGGGGAAGACCTGATGGACCAGCTCCCTGGTCTCCAGTTAGTGTGGCAGGCCCACTTGCTGCAGCGCTGCTGGATGGCTGGGACGGGTCCATGGCTGTCGGATGAAGGACTGCTCCAGAACCTAGGCCAACAGTAGTGCTGTATGTGCTGTGAAAAAAGGGAAAAGAAAATTAATATAAAAAATTTACCAGATGCAAAATCCTGTGGAATGTAAAAATACATATTATGGCAATACAATACAACCTAATGCACGTGATAAATACTTACGTTCTCTGGGCAAGGACCGGTCTTAAAAATGCCAGAACTCGATGGTATTTGTATCGTCTGATCCTTGCTCCTGAACCACTGGGAACACAGCTCTCTTGACGCAGGTCCTTGTTGAAGCGGTCCTTCATCGAACGCCAACGTGTTTTGACTTTGGCCACTGTTAAAAAAAAATTGTGGTCAGAAAAAGGACTTTTGGCCGTGCTCACACAACTGTGTGATGACAGAAACTCCTGAGAGTTTCTTTCATCACACACAGTCGAGTGAGCACGGCCAAGGTCTCTGCTGTATCACACTGCAGTGCAATACTTACCAAATGCATTTTGGACCCGTGTCGGGGCATTGTCCCAGCCATCCCACATCGCTTGGGCCACCTCATTCCATAAGCGCCTGATCGTGACGTTGTTTTAGTGCAGTGGATCCCGGGTGTCCCACAACGGGTCTCGCTCCTGGACCAGGGAGATGAGGAGGTCATTCTCGATAAGATCATCCTCCCGTTGTGAAACCTAAAAATTAAAGAAAGTCATTACAGTTTGCTCAATTACCATAAGGAAAAGAAAGAAAAAAGATGCTGAGAAATGGCATGAATAGGAAAGTTAACATACAAAAGGATTCCAGAAGAAAAAAGTAAAGTGGAAAGAAAGGAAGATTCAAGAATATTACACTGAGGACAATCAGCCTTGTATACGTACCCGCTGCCGTCTTTCCACCGGACCTTGACTCCGCTGCTCCTGCCCTGTCTCTGCCGCTGCCGCAGTAGAAGAGCTCTAAAAAAAAGAAAAAATCAAATTGTCACCTGTCGATGTGACCGTGAATACTTACCAATCTGACGAGGCAAGTACTCACCTCACTGACATGCTCCACTTCCGACTGTCCTGGACGAAACTCCTCATGCGATGATTCCGAAGAAGAAGACATTCTGATGCATGTAGAAAGAACGAAATGGCAGAAATTAGGACATGTAGAGAAAGAAAATAGAAAATAAAGGCATTGGCTAGGATATACTCACATTGTTCAGAGGCTTATTTGCTCCAAGGTGCTGGGGTCTGTCTGCTCTGCTTGGCTGTCCGCTGTGGGCCGTCTGCTCTGCTTGGCTGTCTGCTGAGAAGTGACCTGCAACTGTCCACACCCTCCCTTTTTCACCTTGATGGTGGGGGGTGTCTTATCAGTGTCTAGACATGTTTTTCTCTTGTGAAACGCATGCGTTCAAGAACGCAACCAAATGCATGTGCTTGTAAACGCATGCGTTCATATAGACATCAATGCGTTTTTTTGTCGCAATACTTGCGCAATCGACCACATGCGTTTCCAGGCAGCAAATAGACGCCTCTAAAAATTACTACATGTTGCATTTCTGCGCCAAGCCGCAAACGACGAGACGAAGCATGCATCGACAAACGCGGCAAAACGCGAACAAACAAAAATGCATGCGTCGATAATGTTAAATATAGGAATACACAACGCATGCGGTTATATGCGGTACAAACGCTGCGGCCACAACCTCAAATGTGAAACCAGCCTAAAACAGATTAATTTGTAGCAGCTAAGAATACTATGTTACTACTCTCTAATTCCATTGCTAGTCATATGTCACAAGATTAAACAGGTCAATTAAAGAAAAATATCCAATAATCTCTAAAGCCTAAGCAAAACAGTATAAAATAGTTAATATTGGTCCAAATCTGACTTATTTTCAGGGCGATCCTGAAAAAAAAAAAGATATCGAGTACAAAATTAAGGTGCTATTTTAGCATTTGACCACTAGAGGACACTGATTCAATCAAAAAGGTTTGTAGACACAACAAGATTGTAATCAAAGTCCAGGATCTCCTTTCTATAGGCTGCAATGCAGATGACATTTTAATTGCAATATATGCATATTACCTATCAGTAAGAACCCATATAGAAGGAGAAATACCACGATGTGACAAAAATGTTTAAACAGTGGAGCTGAGAAACATAGTGTACCTGAGGATTGCTACAATACCCATCTGATCGCGCAACTGTAACCTCCTGGCCTTCCTGGCTGAAATTGTAATATATTTTTTATTGTGGTCTCATCTAACAAATGTTATGTTTTATTTAACTGTAAAAGCTGTTGTTGGTCACTTCTATTTTAGAGCCTATTTATTATATCAGGGGCAAAATTGGTTTTATGCATATTCCTACATGAAGTTCAGCCCAGGATTTATGGGCATTTTTGAATATTTTTCCACAGCATGTGTTATTTAGCCGATAATATTATGTCAGGCGGGCTGCCCAGCACTATATGAGTGCACCCCACAAGGATAGACGCCCCAGTTCACCCAACCAACAAAATGGCCTGGCTGCATCCTGCAAAAATGGTAAAATGTGCAATATTAGATGAAAAAATTAAAAATAATGTATATGATAAATACATTAAATGAGGTATTGGTTGATATTTTGTCCAAAATAGACAACCTCACAACCAATGTCAAGGGTCCTCACATTTGCGAGTCCTAACACTAATTTCAAAAATAACCTAAAAGACAAATTCAAAACACAAACCAACGTGCGCGTTTGTGATCTGACTTGGTGTTGGTAAGGCTGTTTTTTTTCCTTATATAGGGGTTCACACTACATACAGGAAGTTATGTGCTGGCTCACACTGTAAATAAGCAGCTATGTGTGGGCTCATACTTTGTATATGAGGCTATGTGCTGGCTCATACTGTATATGGGAGGCTATGTGCGGGCTCAGAGGCGTAGCTAGGATTTCAGCTTGGGGGGGCGAAAAATCTGACTGGACCCCTAACCAGATAATCCTTACTACAGCTATGTGGTGCACGCTAATTGTGATTATAGGGGAAGATGACTGCACTGTGACTGAAAATACATCTATATGCAAAATCAAACACTGATATTAATATATGAGGAACATATATTGGTAGATACCAGTCCTGCAGACCATATAAGAGATCACAGTACAGTTATAGATTGTGACTTACAGCTGATGTTCCTTCTTATGGAATCGTTCACTTTTCCCATCTTTTCCATATGGCCCAGACTGACAAGATAACTTCTCCAGCCAGGACTACTCTGCAGAGATTACAACAACAACAACACATTTGACTTCTCAAGTTTCCTGCACCATCCATGTCTATGCCCAACCTGTGCAAACTACTAATTCTGCTATTACCCCAATACTGAGCTGCTGCTGCCATACATGTCCTACAGCACCCGATACCCCAATACTGAGCCTCTGCTGCCATAAGTGTCCTACAGCACCCAATACTGAACCGCTGCTGCCATATGTGTCCTACAGCACCTGATACCCCAATACTGAGCTGCTGCCATATGTGTCCTACAGCACCCGATACCCCAATGCTGAGCTGCTGCTGCTATAAGTGTCCTAGAGCACCTGATACCCCAATACTGAGCCGCTACTGCCATAAGTGTCCTACAGCACCTGATACCCCAATACTGAGCCGCTGCTGAAATATGTGTCCTACAGCACCTGATATCCCAATACTGAGCTGCTGCTGCCGTATGTGTCCTACAGCACCCGATACCCCAATACTGAGCCGCTCCTGCCATAAGTGTCCTACAGCACCTGATACCCCAATACTGAGCCGCTGCTGAAATATGTGTCCTACAGCACCTGATATCCCAATACTGACCTGCTGCTGCCGTATGTGTCCTACAGCACCCGATACCCCAATACTGAGCAGCTCCTGCCATAAGTGTCCTACAGCACCTGATACCCCAATACTGAGCTGCTGCAGCCGTATGTGTCCCACAGCAACCGATGCCCAATACTGAAAGCTGCTTCCATATGTGTCCTACAGCACCTGATACCCCAATACTGAGCCACTGCTGCCGTATGTGTCCCACAGCAGCTGATACCTCAATACTGAGCCGCTGCTGCCATATGTGTCCCACAGCACCTGATACCTCAATACTGAGCCGCTGCTGCCATATGTGTCCTACAGCACCTAACACCCGAATACTGAGCCGCTGTTGCCATATGTGTCCTACAGCACCTGGTACCACAATACTGAGCCGCTGCAGCCATATGTGTCCCACAGTACCTGATAGCCCAATAGCCCAATACTGAGCCGCTGCTGCCGTATGTGTGCTACTGCACCTGATATCCCGATACTGAGCCGTTGCTACCGTATGTGTCCCTATTACTGTACCTGATATCCCAATACTGAGCCGCTGCTGCCGTATGTGTCCCACAGCACCTGATAACCCAATACTGAGCCGCTGCTGCCATATGTGTCCTACAGCACCTGATACCACAATACTGAGCCGCTGCTGCCATATGTGTCCCACAGCACCCGATACCCCAATACTGAGACGCTGCTGCCGTATGTGTGCTACTGCACCTGATATCCCAATACTGAGCCATTGCTACCGTATGTGTCCCTATTACTGCACCTGATATCCCAATACTGAGCCGCTGCTGCCGTATGTGTCCCACAGCACCTGATACCCCAATACTGAGCCGCTGCTGCCATATGTGTCCCAGAGTACCCGATACCCCAATACTGAGACGCTGCTGCCATAAGTGTCCCACCCACAGCACCTGATACCCCAATACTGAGCCGCTGCTGCCGTATGTGTCCTACAGTACCTGATACCCCAATACTGAGCCGCTGCTGCAGTATGTGTCCCACAGCACCTGATACCCTAATACTGAGCCACTTCTGCCATATGTGTCCTACAGCTTCTGATACCCCAATAGTGAGCCACTGCGGCCATATATGTCCTACAGCACCTGATAGCCCAATACTGAGCCGCTGCTGCCATATCTGTCCTACAGCAGCCGATACCCCAATACCCCAAATACATTTTTTTAATTTCATTATTTTTCCCTAACTAAGGGGGTGATGAAGGGGGGTTTGATTTACTTTTATAGCAGGTTTTTTAGCAGATTTTTATGATTGCCAGCTGTCTCACACTAAAAGACGCTTTTTATTGCAAAAAATAGTTTTTGCATCTCCACATTTTGAGAGCTATAATTTTTCCATATTTTGGTCCACAGAGTTATGTGAGATCTTGTTTTTTGCGGGACGAGAGGGTGTTTTTGATGGTACCATTTTCGGGCATGTGACACTTTTTTATCGCCTTTTATTCCGATTTTTGTGAGGCAGAATGACCATAAAACAGCTTTTCATGGATTTCTTTGGGGGGCGGGGCGTTTATACCATTCCACGTTTGATAAAATTGATAAAGCAGTTTTATTTTTTGGGTCAGTACGATTACAGCGATACCTCATTTATATAATTTTTTTATGGCGCTTTTATACGACAAAAACTATTTGAAATAAAAAATTATTATTTTTGCATAGCTTTATTCTGAGGACTATAACTTTTTTATTTTTTTGCTGATGATGCTGTATGGCAGCTCGTTTTTTGCAGGACAAGATAACATTTTCAGCGGTACAATGGTTATTTAAATCCGTCTTTTTGATCGCGTGTTATTCCACTTTTTGTTCGGCGGAATGATAATAAAGCGTTGGTTTTTTGCGCGTTTTTTACTGTGTTCACTGAAGGGGTTAACTAGTGGGACAGTTTTATAGGTCGGGTCATTATGGACGCGGTGATACTAAATATGTGAGCTTTTATTGTTTTTTTTATTTAGATAAATAAATGTATTTATTGGAACAATATATATATTTTTTTATTATTTAGGAATTGTATTTTTATTTTTGTTTACACATGTAAAAAAATGTTTTTTTTTACTTTTTTACTTTGTCCCAGTGTGGGACATCACAGTATAGTGTCAGATTGCTGATCTGACACTTTGCAAAGCACTGTGTCAGATCAGCGATCTGACAGGCAGTGCTCCAGGCTTGCCAGTGCCTGCTATGAGCAGGCCCTAGAAAGCCACCTCTCTGCAGGACCAGGAAGGAGCCCTGAGGCCATTTTGGGCCTGCAGGGAGGAAGACATAGGAGACCCTCTGAACAACGCGATCACATCGCATTGTTCCAAAGGTCTCAGGGAAGCCCACTTCCCTATGCTGCCGGAACGCTGCGATCATGTTTGATCGCAGTGTTCCAGGGGTTAATGTGCTGGGAGTGGTCCATGACTGCTCCTGGCACATAGTGATCCCCCGTGAATGTGGCCGATCACCTATGACTTACTATCCCATCCCTGGGAATTAAGTTGCAGGTCACCTCGATGGGATAGTACATTATATGGGATTAAGGAGTTAATAATTTGTTCAAATATATTTCCTGGTATAGAAGTAAGGCTCACTGTCCTGTAATGTTCTGGCTCTGTCTTCTTTCCTTTTTTGATAAAAAGAATGGGATATAGCGATGGATTCTTCTCTGCGCCGCTCATAAAATTAGAAGTCCAATTGAATGATCCAATGAAAAGTGGCTTTATTTCAACGTGTTTCGGAGCACCATGGCTCCTTCATCAGGATGCCACATGAAATGATATTTGAGTTCTCGCTCATCTTTCTTCTCTTGTAATACAAAATTCGAGGCTAGCATGATAGCTGCCTCCTAGATTCCCAGCCACCTTTACTTCTTCAACCATTTCCTCCCTGTTGGTAAGAATTAGATCCAAGATTGCGTATTCTCTTGTTCTCTCATCTAACTTTTGAAAGATAAAGTTGTAAGCAAAAGAAGATAAGAATTTTCTGGACCCATTACTTTTGCCTGATTTATAGTAGTATAATGCACCCCATAGTCATATATAGTAGTATAATGCACCCCATATTCATGCATATTAGTATAATGCACCCCACAGTCATACATAGTAGTATAATGCACCCACATAGTTATACATAGTAGAATAATGCACCCCATAGTCATATATAGTAGGATAATTAACCCCATAGTTATTTATAGTAGTACTAGCTGTACTACCCGGCTTCGCCCGGGTTAATGACTGCTGTTAGCAAAATAGAATGTGTTAACAAAAATTTATTCTGCACACAAAAACCACAAAACAAATAGATAGAAATGTAATTATTAAAAGGCAAAAACTAAGCAAATAGAAGCATTTCACAACATATATTAGCTTTGTTATACTGAGAATGTCTTTGTTGCCTATATTAACCAATCAGAGCTCAGGTTAATTAACTGTAGCAAAATAGAAGCTGAGCTGTGATTGGTTGCTATTGGCAGCCTGATAAATCCCCAGCCAACAGGAAGCCCTCCCCCCTGGCAGTATATATTAGCTCACACATACACATAATAGACAGGTCATGTGACTGACAGCTGCCGTATTTCCTATATGGTACATTTGTTGCTCTTGTAGTTTGCTTATTAATCAGATTTTTATTTTTGAAGGACAATACCAGACTTGTGTGTGTTTTAGGGCGAGTTTTATGTGTCAAGTTGTGTGTGTTGAGTTGCGTGTGGCGACATGCATGTAGCGACTTTTGTGAGATGAGTTTTGTGTGGCGACATGCGTGTAGCAACATTTTGTGTGTTGAGTTGCATGTGACAGGTTAGTGTAGCAAGTTGTGTGCAGCAAGATTTGTGCATGGCGAGTTTTGCGCGTGGCGAGTTTTATGTGTGGTGCATTTTGAGTATGTGCAAGTTTTTTGTGAGGCAACTTTTGCATGTGGTGCAACTTTTGTACATGTGGCAATTTTTCTGTGTGTGCAAGTTTTGCATGAGGTGAGTTTTCCATGAGGTGAGTTTTGCACGTGTGGCGAGTTTTGCGTGAGCCTAGTTTTGCATATGGCGAGTTTTGCATGTAGCGAGTTTTGAGTGGTGACTTTTGTGTTTCGACTTTTATGTGGCGAGGTTGGTGTGTGTGTGTGGTGAAATGTGTGCTGAGGGTGGTATATGTGTTCAAGCACGTGGTAGTGTGTGGCGCATTTTGTGTTTGTGTTCATATCCCCGTGTGTGGTGAGTATCCCATGTCGGGGCCCCACCTTAGCAACTGTACGGTATATACTCTTTGTCGCCATCGCTCTCATTCTTTAAGTCCTCATTGTTCACATCTGGCAGCTGTCAATTTTCCTCCAACACTTTTCCCTTCACTTTTTCCCCATTATGTAGATAGGAGCAAAATTGTTTGGTGAATTGGAACGCGCGGGGTTAAAATTTCACCTCACAACATAGCCTATGACGCTCTCGGGGTCCAGACGTGTGACTGTGCAAAATTTTGTGGCTGTAGCTGCGACGGTACAGATGCCAATCCCGGACATACACACATACATACATACACACATTCAGCTTTATATATTAGATATACCTGTATGTAATCTCCTGTATATAGTATATACCTGTGTGTCATCTCACCTATATATAGTATATATCTGTGTGTCATCTCCTGTATATAGTATATACCTGTATGTCATCTCCTCCTATACATAGCATATACCTGTGTCATCTCCTCCTGTATATACTATATACCTGTAGGTAATCTGCTCCTGTATATAGTATATACCTGTGTGTCATCTCCTCCTGTATATAGTATATACCTGTATGTCATCTCCTCCTGTATGTAGTATGTACCTGTATGTCATCTCCTCCTCTATATAGTATATACCTGTGTGTCATCTCTCCTGTATATAGTATATATCTGTGTGTCATCTCCTCCTGTATATAGTATATACCTGTGTGTCATCTCCCCTGTAAATAGTATATACCTGTGTGTCATCTCCTGTATATAGTATATAGCTGTATGCCATCTCCTCCTGTATTAGCCCTCGTTCACACGTTATTTGGTCAGTATTTTTACCTCAGTATTTGTAAGCTAAAATGGCAGCCTGATAAATCCCCAGCCAACAGTAAGCCCACCCCCTGGCAGTATATATTAGCTCACACATACACATAATAGACTGGTCATGTGACTGACAGCTGCCGGATTCCTATATGGTACATTTGTTGCTCTTGTAGTTTGTCTGCTTATTAATCAGATTTTTATTTTTGAAGGATACCAGACTTGTGTGTGTTTTAGGGCGAGTTTCGTGTGTCAAGTTGTGTGTGTTGAGTTGCGTGTGGCGACATGCATGTAGGGACTTTTGTGAGATGAGTTTTGTGTGGCGACATGCGTGTAGCAACTTTTTGTGTGTCGAGTTGCATGTGACAGGTTAGTGTAGCAAGTTGTGTGCAGCAAGTTTTGCGCATGGCGAGTTTTGCGCGTGGCGAGTTTTATGTGTGGTGCCTTTTGAGTATGTGCAAGTTTTGTGTGAGGCAACTTTTGCATGTGTTGCAACTTTTGTGCATGTGGCAATTTTTCTGCGTGTGGCAATTTTTCTGCGTGTGCAAGTTTTGCGTGTGGCGAGTTTTGCACGTGTGGCGAGTTTTGCATGTGGAGAGTTTTGCGCGTGGCGAGTTTTGAGCGGCGACTTTTGTGTTTCTACTTTTATGTGGCGAGGTTGGTGTATGTGTGGTGAAATGTGCACTGAGGGTGGTATATGTGTTCGAGCACGTGGCAGTGTGTGGCGCATTTTGTGTGTGTGTTCATATCCCCGTGGTGGTGTGATTATCCCATGTTGGGGCCCCACCTTAGCAACTGTACAGTATATACTCTTTGGTGCCATCGCTGTCATTCTTTAAGTCCCCCTTGTTCACATCTGGCAGCTGTTAATTTGCCTCCAACACTTTTCCTTTCATTTTTTCCCCATTATGTAGATAGGGGCAAAATTGTTTGGTGACTTGGAAAGCGCGGGGTTAAAATTTCACCTCACAATATAGCTTTGACGCTCTCAGGGTCCAGACGTGTGACTGTGCAAAATTTTGTGCCTGTAGCTGCGACGCCTCCAACACTTTTCCTTTCACTTTTTCCCCATTATGTAGATAGGGGCAAAATTGTTTGGTGAATTGGAAAGCGCGGGGTTAAAATTTCACCTCACAACATAGCCTATGACGCTCTCGGGGTCCAGACGTGTGACTGTGCAAAATTTTGTGGCTGTAGCTGCTACGGTTCAGATGCCAATCCCGGACATACATACATACACACACACACACATTCAGCTTTATATATTAGATAATGCACCCCATAGTCTTATATAGAAGTATAACACACCCCGTTGTCATATATAGTAGTATAATGCACCACATAGTCATATATAGTAGCATAATGCACCCCATAGTCATATATGGTAGTATAATGCACCCCAATAGTAATATTTAGTATTGGGGCCACTTATATGAAAAAAAAAATATATAAATACTCACATTCCTTTCATTCCCACGCAGTCCTCTGTAAAGCCAGCAGCTGACTTTGTCATGGGACTGTAGCGTATGACATCACTGCCATGTACCCCGTCATGTGCATACCGACGTCAGCTGCTGGCCTCTGATTGGCCTGCAGCATGTATTGTCAAGTACAGACACGATGACGCACATCCAATTGAAGTTTCTGCTGGGGTTGGAGGGCCCCTGATAAGCCATTCCCCTGATTCTCCAGGCCCCTGAGCAGCTTTCACCGCCACAACCTCTCTTTCTTAGAAAAAAGCAAAAAGATCAGCTCAGTTCCTCTCAGTCAAACCACGCGGATCATGCAGTGCTGCAAGTAGTATGAAGGTGAAGCCGAAGGCCAGCATGGGTGATATCCATAAAAAATCACAATGATTAACGCGGCACGACCGTTGAAACGCCTTTGATTTTAAATGCACTTTAAGCCTGTGACTGTCACTGGTATAAATTACCCGTTTTTGTGTCTCTGGATAAAAAGATGGATTTTGGACTGATGTGCTTTTAATGAAAATGGAATAAAAATTATTTTTTATGGTTATCACTCACGCTGGACTTCTGCTTCACCTTCACACTGTTTCTAAGCCCCTAATGCCTCCCCCAGTGATACGCACATTCATAATCTTTTACATAAAAACTGAGTTTAAATGCTTACAAAAGCATTAAACATAACACCCAAACTTTTCAAACTAACCATACCAGGTGAAGTTTTTTCTATCTAGGTAAATATGAACTGTCAATCTCGCTTCATTATATACCTTATACAATACCAATGTGGCCTGCAATGCATGAGCAGGACCACACAGACACTACACTGAATGCTAAATTATCACCGATTCAATATTATAAAAGGTTTCATGAACCTTGGTTTATCCCAGTAATGCTCGTTGGTACACAGTAAGAACCCAAGAGTATCTTCATCAAACTAATTGAATCAATAGGTGACAAAACTGTTTCTACAACATGATTGCCAAGGATCAAAAAGAACAATGAAACTCCAATATATATTGCTACATATGATAGACGATCTGGGTTGATTAGATGTAATATTCCAAAACATTGGGGTTTACTAGTTAGTGACTTCAAGTATAGAATATACCCATCCTCTGGAATTCCATGCCTCAACACGTCCGATTATCCACCACCCTCGGATCCTTAAGAAGGAACATGAAAACCCATCTCTT
Organism: Ranitomeya variabilis; assembly: GCF_051348905.1. Classification (NCBI taxonomy): domain Eukaryota; kingdom Metazoa; phylum Chordata; class Amphibia; order Anura; family Dendrobatidae; genus Ranitomeya; species Ranitomeya variabilis. The sequence continues at coordinate 653,459,983 of NC_135233.1, forward strand.
TAGGAAAGCCTACAGCCTGCAATAACCATTCTGCCACCTCACCACCACCTGAGCTGCCGCCTCATCACCACCTGAGCTGCTGCCTCACCACCACCCAAGCTGCCGCCTCACCACCACCCGAGCTGCCGCCTCACCACCACCCGAGCTGCCGCCTCACCACCACCAGAGCTGCCGCCTCACCACCACCTGAGCTGCCACCCCCCCCGACCTTCTGTCTCTTCCCCATTATCCCCTAGAATGTAAGTCCGCAAGGACAGGGTCCTCTCCCCTCTGTACCAGTCTGTCACTGTAAATTTGTTTACTGTAAACAATAGCTATAACTCTGTAAGTAACCCTTTTCTCATGTTAAGCACCATGGAACTAATGGTGCTATATAAATAAATAATAATAATTCTATCTTCAAGACAAAGCCACGATTTGTGTATTGTAAAGGTAAATCTCTTTCTAACCATCTGATTTGAGCTGATACTATTACACCTAGAGTTTCCAAACAGACTTTTTATCAAACGAAGGCTAATCTGCACACACCACATAAACTGGGTGCAAAAATAGAAATCCACTCCGTTAATTATAGAAAAAGAATTTGGCACTCCAGGGGTCAGATGCAGTAAATTTATTTGACAAGTGAGTTCATTAACAGTGAAAAACAGGTGATGTAGTATTCAAGTTTACGTTTTGGCCTTAATGGTCTTCCTCAAAACAAAATGCTGAAAGTCAGAGTGCAAAAATCTGTGTAGGGTCCCCCACATTTTTGACAACCAGCCTTGCTAAAGCACAAAGCTGGGGGCTGGTATTCTCAGGCAGGTAAGGGGCCATTGATATAGGCCCCACCAGCCTAAAAACAGCAGCCTGCAGCTGCCCAGAAAAGGTGCATCTATTAGATGAGCCAATTAAGGTGCTTTGCCCGGCTCTTCCCCCTTGCCCTGTAGCTGTGGCAAGTGGGGTTCATATTTGTGGGGTTGAGGTCACCTTTGCATTGTCAGGTGACAACAAGCCCACGGCTTAGCAATGGAGAGGTGTCTATAAGACACCTATCTATTACTAATCCTATAGTTATATAGTAAATAGAGACACAGCCAGAATAAAGTCCTTTAATTGAAAAAATAAAATAGCACAGACTCCTTTAATATTCTCAATTAAACCATACGTATGACCTAGCCTAATTTCAACGAAGCCATCAATCTCATGTAATAACAATAAAATAAAAAACAACAATATACCATACCTGTCTGTTGTTCTGTCCCACGCCGTAATTCCATATCTTGGGGCTAAATAGCCCCATGCACTGAGGCTGTGTTCCTAACCGTCCTGAACTGCGGTGACCTCAGTACCGTGATGAGGTCATGACAGTTCAAGATCAGTGTCTTCACTGCAGATCACTGAGAAAAATTCTTACTGTGATCTGCTGTGAAGACACTGATAGTGATCCCTAATGAATACTGAAGTGACTGTTTGAAACAAGTCCTCCTTATGAATATTGCATTGTTGGCTTATACTGCTGTAACAAGGAGACACAAGGTGCTAATTGTGGGTAAGTTCATTAAGAAACAATCAGTGAGCACCCAGACACCTTCCACATGAAGATATGAGTACTCACTGTGTCTGCTGAAGTTCTAGTCCGAGGACCTACCACAGAGTCACAATCTTTGTTCCAATGGTTAAATTTTAGTAAATGGCAAGATATCTATCACATCCAGGGGTACAGTTCACGCAGGTCAACATTTCCTATGCTTTCCCTGCTTTCTCTATGTACCATTCGGGTCCCATCTGTCCATTAGGAATCATCAGCTCCTGTCCTGGTCACAGACCCCGAAGTCTTTCTGGGGATGATTTCCCACTGCTCTCCAGGCTTGGAGCAACTGTATCCCTCACGACTGGGGAACTCTTTGTGCACACTGATGTACATGTCCCGCCATGGGTAAAACTGCCTGGGCTTCTGCCACTACCCAGAAAATGCTTCCCCTATACCCCCAGTGGATCTGCACTCTCACACCCTAACTCCTCCCATCTGCTTAACCCCTATGTTGCCATACCTTGCTAACACTCCTTTCAATACCTAAGCTTATGCAAGAAACATAACAATACACATACATTACAATACACACAGTAGTACAACATTGAAAAAACATCAGGGCATCGCACGTGGCACGGGTGAACAGTGTTCAGGAGAGGGAAGGCAATTGAGGGTCCCCGCTACCTCCTTACAGCGCTATAAGATGCAAAAAAAGGGACAATAAAGAACCACCCTAATGGGACCTTATGGGAACAGATCTCTTCAGGAGTGCTTAAAATGTGGAATGCAACCAGTGCACAAAAGATATAATTCAAATTAATGTACTGCACATGGAAAATAACATTGGTCAACACAAAAAATCATCAGCAAAGGTAACATGTCTGTTCTATGGAGTTTGATTGCTGATTCCAAAAATATGCTTAGTTTTGCTCTATCACAAAAAGTTCCTGAGAAAGAAGTATTTTTGTTATTACGTTATTTCTGCATTTTAAATGTATGTGGTTTTTCCCTATGTTATTCCCATTTCTTTGCTTGTCTTACTTAATTGTGAATTTTCTTACAGGGACAACATCAGTAAAGGTTTTAGTGAGTTTTCTGGGAAGGAGTATTGACAGTGCATTCAACCAATAACTGCTTCTCGGAAAGTCACATGTTATGGGGAGGAGCTAACTTTTGAGGCGGTAAGATTTGAGTCAGTCAGAAAAAGATGGTGGTAGCAGCAAGGACTGGTATGTGAGACTCTGACAGGAGATAGGCCTCTACAGGGATCTGAGCAATGCCACAGGGAGACAGAAGGGAAGGCAGTGGACAGCCGCCAATGTGAGAGGATTTTCACTGCATTTCTGGGAGGGCAAGTCATCTCAGAGGGAAGAAAACAGCTCAGCCACCAAGGTGTAATTGAGTGAGGGTCTCCACAGAGAGAGAACCTGAAAGCAGCCAAAATCACACTGAGAAACTGCCTGTCTGCAAATGTTCATCTGTAAGGAATAGGCTGACCCATTTACCTCACAACTGTACAGTGCTTTGTGAAAGTATTCGGCCCCCTGGAACTTTTCAACCTTTTCCCACATATCATGCTTCAAATATAAAGATACCAAATGTAAATTTTTGGTGAAGAATCAACAACAAATGGAACACAATTTTGAAGTTAAACGAAATGTATTGGTTATTTTACATTTTTGTGGAAATTCAAAAAGTGGGGAGTGCAATATTATTTGGCCCCTTTAACTTAATACTTTGTTGCACCACCTTTTGCTGCGATTACAGCTGCAAGTTGCTTGGGGTATGTCTCTATTAGTGTTGAGCATTCCGATACCGCAAGTATCGGGTATCGGCCGATACTTGCGGTATCGGAATTCCGATACCGAGATCCGATACTTTTGTGGTATCGGGAATCGGAATCGGAAGTTCCCAGTGTATGGTTCCCAGGGTCTGAAGGAGAGGAAACTCTCCTTCAGGCCCTGGAATCCATATCCATGTAAAAAATAAAGAATTAAAATAAAAAATAGGGATATACTCACCCTCTGACGATAGGCAGCCTGCTTTGCTTAAAATGAGCGCGTTCAGCACCTTCCATGACGTCACGGCTTCTGATTGGTCGCGTGCCGCTCATGTGACCGCCACGCGACCAATCACAAGCCGTGATGTCATTCTCAGGTCCTAAATTCCTAATTCTAGGAAGGCCCTAAACGCGCTCTTTTTAAGCAAAGAAGGCTGCCGGTTAACAGCGGTGAGGCGCAGGGGCCTCCGGAGAGGTGAGTATATCAATATTTTTTATTTTAATTCTTTATTTTACACATTAATATGGATCCCAGGGCCTGAAGGAGAGTTTCCTCTCCTTCAGACCCTGGGAACCATCAGGATACCTTCCGATACTTGGTGTCCCATTGACTTGTATTGGTATCGGGTATCGGTATCGGCGATATCCGATACTTTTCGGGTATCGGCCGATACTATCCGATACCGATACTTTCAAGTATCGGACGGTATCGCTCAACACTAGTCTCTATCAGTTTTGTACATCGAGAGACTGAAATTCTTGCCCATTCTTCCTTGTCAAACAGCTCGAGCTCAGTGAGGTTTGAAGGAGATTGTTTGTGAACAGCAGTTTTCAGCTCTTTCCACAGATTCTCGATTGGATTGAGGTCTGGACTTTGACTTGGCCATTCTAACACCTGGATACGTTTATTTGTGAACCATTCCATTGTAGATTTTGCTTTATGTTTGGGATTATTGTCTTGTTGGAAGACAAATCTCCATCCCAGTCTCAGGTCTTTTGCAGACTCCAACAGGTTTTCTTCAAGAATGGTCCTGTATTTGGCTCCATCCATCTTCCCATCAATTTTAACCATCTTGCCTGTCCCTGTTGCAGTAAAGCAGGCCCAAACCATGATGCTGCCACCAATATGTTTGACAGTGGGGAAGGTGTGTTCAGGGTGATGAGCTGTGTTGCCTTTATGCCAAACATATCATTTGGCATTGTTGCCAAAAAGTTCGATTTTGGTTTCATCTGACCAGAGCACCTTCTTCCACATGTTTGGTGTGTCTCCCAGGTGGCTTGTTGCAAACTTTAAACAACACTATTTATGGATATCTTTGAGAAATGTCTTTCTTCTTGCCACTCTTCCATAAAGGCCAGATTTGTGCAGTGTACGACTGATTGTTGTCCTATGGACAGACTGTCCTACATCAGCTGTAGATCTCTGCAGTTCATCCAGAGTGTTCATGGGCCTCTTGGCTGCATATCTGATCAGTCTTCTCCTTGTTTGAGATGAAAGTTTAGAGGGATGGCCAGGTCTTGGTAGATTTGCAGTGGTATGATACTCCTTCCATTTCAATATGATCGCTTGCACAGTGCTCCTTGGGATGTTTAAAGTTTTGGAAATCATTTTGTATCCAAATTCAGCTTTAAACTTCTCCATAACAGTATCACGTACCTGCCTGTTGTGTTCCTTGGTCTTCATGATGCTCTCTGTGCTTCAAACGGAACCCTGAGACTATCACAGAGCAGGTGCATTTATTGCATTTATACAGAGACTTGATTACACACAGGTGGATTATATTTATCATCATTAGGCATTTACGACAACATTGGATCATTCAGAGATCCACAATGGACTTCTGGAGTGAGTTTGCTGCACTGAAAGTAAAGGGGCCGAATAATATTGCAAGCCCTACTTTTCAATTTCCACAAAAATTTAAAATAACCAATAAATTTCGTTCAACTTCACAATTGTGTTCCACTTGTTGTTGATTCTTCACCAAAAATGTACATTTGGTATCTTTATGTTTGAAGCATGATATGTGGGAAAAGGTTGAAAAGTTCCATGGGGCCGGATACTTTCACAAGGCACTGTATATAGTAATCTACCAGATTACTACCAGTAAAATCAGTTCTAAATACAAGCTGGCTCTGTCATCTCTGGGGAATTATCTTCATATAGTCGGTTGGCTCATCGCATTTTTTTTTTAGTTTGTCACTACCATTGAACTGAACTTACTCTACTTCTTCATCTGATTTAAAGGAGAAAAATAATGCATCGACAGTATATCAATCATCTGAACAGATTCTGCTATGTGTGTGGTTCGTTTGCACCAAAAGGCCAAGTATGTTCAATCACTCATGATATTAAAATCATGTACCAAATGTTCTATGACAGCCAATACGTCTTTTAACTGACCTGACATGTAAGAGAATAGCCTCCCCATACAGGTGACAATCCAGCAGCTGTCAACTGTACACTATAGCTGACAACTTGCTGTATCAGCCACTATCAGTGTTGGCACCTTACATATCTGTTTAACCCCTTAGATGCTGCTGTCAATAGTGACTACATCATTATAAATGGTTAACAGAGTGTGGGGGCTTCCTCTTTATCCCAATTGGTGCCCTCAGATCATGATTTTATGGTCCTGATGTTTGCGATGGCAATTCACGACCAAATAGCGGCCTCAGAGTCTGACGGTTGTTGTAACCTGTTCAGAAGTTAGAGGCATTTAGGTGGTAAAAATACACATTTTCATTTCTGTCATACCACTTTGCATTAATTCCTGTAAAGCACCTGAAGGGTTAATAAACTACCTGACTGCAGTTTTCAATATGTCATTGGGTCCTGTTTTTAAAATGACATAACTTTTGGAGGTTTCCCAATATATGAGACCCCTAAAGTCACTTCAAACATGGATAGTTCCCTAAAAAATAAATGTTGTGAACTTCCTGGAAAAAATGAAAAATTGCTGCTACATTTTTAAACCTCCTAAAATGCTAACAAAATAAAAGAACATTTTACAAATGGTGCTGATGTAAAGCCAACATGAGGGAAATGTTATTTATTAATCCAGATAGCCATACCACAGCAAACCATTAAAGGGATAATCATTCAAACTTTGAAAATTGCTAATCTTTTTACATTTTCCTCAAATTTTTGATATTTTTTATAAATAAACACTAAACATATTGACCTACATTTACCATTATCATAAAGTATAATGTGTCACGAAAAAACAATCTCAAAATCACTGGGATTTGTTGAAGCGTTGCAGAGTTATTACCACATAAAGTGACACTGGTCAGATTTCCAAAATTTGGCTCCGTCACTAAGGGGTTAAGTGTTCACTTGGTGATTAAGGCAAAAGCTGGGCCCCTCATGTGATGTGCTCAAGTTGTTCAAATGGTCTTCGTAACTGGTTGAATATGAGGAAAGTGGCTATGCCATTTGCTGCTCCCATGTTTTGGAGGGAACCTAAAATTCATAGTGATGACTGCTACTTTTGTTTTGTCAAACTGAAGGGCTTTTCTACAAAGATCAAACATAAGATTAATTACCCTGAAATTGAATCTGCGATTAGGCCAGTTGCAGTTCATGGTACATTGCCAGTTCCTGTACCATCGTTGTCTAGATTGGATGAAAATAAAGTAGAATATGAAGACTATGGAGCTGAAGCTACTGGCGAAGACATGGAGACCTCAATTCAAGATGAGTATGTACCTGATGGAGCAGTCGTGCAGCCAGAAGGCTTTACTCAACACAAATTAAATGATTTCATCAGAGAACTTTCATTGTCAAAAAGTAAAGCTGAACTTCTTGCATCTAGGTTGAAACAAAAGAATCTTCTTCATGATGATGTCAAAGTGTGTTATTACTGAAACAGAAGTAACGCCTTAACACAATTTTTCACAGTTGATGGACCAATGGTGTATTATAACTATGTGAATAGCCTTTTTGAACAACTGAATCAAGAGCATTTTGTTGCAGATTGGCAATTCACAAGGGTTCCAGTACATTTCACAGAAATTCTTCAGCATTTCACCAGCAAAACTGAAGGAAGGGGTATTTGTTGCTCCTCCGATCAGAGAGCTTATGAGAAGCGATGTGTTTGAAGGAACTCTAAATGATAAGGAGTTGAGATCTTGGAAAAGCTTCAAGTGGATCTGGGAAAACTATTAAGGAAAAAAAGAATCTCCGGAATATGTTGAAGGTGGAGAGGAACTGCTAAATGCATACCAATGTCTTGGATGTCGCATGTCTCTGAAAATGCACTATTTGCATTCACATTTACATTTCTTTCCTCAAAATCTTGGGGTTGTAAGCGATGAACAAGGCAAGCGGTTTCACCAGGACATTAAAGTAATGGAACACTGCTACCAGGGTTTTTGGAATGACTTAATGATGGCAGATTACTGTTGGATGTAATATAGGGACAACCCTGAAAAATCGTATCAATGACAGTCTAACGTCAAGCACTCTTAATTTCTGCTCATATTTTGGTTTCTATTTTGCATGTGAAATTATTTTGGTTAAAAAAAAAACTGTTTTGTAAGGTGAAGCATTTTTTTCTGATTTGTAGATTACTGTTTTATTAATATATATTTTCAAATACCTAATAATAATAACGCTGCTCCAAGGAAACTATATGTGCTACAGAAAAAACTATATATATTTTTGAAATGAGGACAAAAAGATGATTCAGAAAAGTACAAAGTCACCTGCGATGATTACAAAAAATATTTTTTTGTAGACCTGTGTAAGTAACCATATGTCCCAGGAAATCCTCTACCAAGCGATGAAATGGCCTACCAGGTAGAGTATATAAAAAATATGAGGCATAAGTAAGTCCTGAACTCCATGTCTATTAGTAGTCCTATTAAATGGCATGGTGCTGTAAAAGAGGAATGAAAAAAATTGGAAAAAAACTAAATACAAAAAATGAAAAAATACATGAGAGATAAGCAATAATACAGAACAAGGTTAAATTTAATTTTCAGACCAAAATAAATTATGTTCAATGAAACTTCAAGTTGTCATAATGTAAGACAGAAATATTGAAGCCTAGAATCAGAGTTAATCTGAACAAGACTTGTGGTCCAAGAACACGAGTGAAGATGGTTCTGAAGAATATTGGTGTTACCCAGAAAAGACAACAAAGAGGCGTGACCTAAGAAGCAACAAAAATGGTAAGTAAGGAAGAGAAATATGAATCAAGGAATAGAAATAGTCATAAACAGAAACACAGAATGACTTCATCTAGCCTGTTGTGAACTCCGTTCTCGGACTCCCTCCTGTGGTCAAGAATGGTACTTTGGTTAGTTCTGCTCTTGGACTCCCTCTGGTGGCTTCGAGCGTAACTGCTGGTCACTGAGGTTGGCTTTATCAGCTGCTCTTGTTTATTGCTATGCTGGCTTCCCTATTTAACTCCACTCAGATCGTTACTTCATGCCAGCTGTCAATGTTTCAGTATTGGTTCAGATCTCTCTTGGACTTCTCTGAGGACATGTCTACTCCAGCAGAAGCTAAGTCTTTGCTAGTTCATTTGTTGTTACTGCTTCCTGAATATATTTCTTAGTACTGCTAATTTCTAGTCCAGCTTGCTATCATGATATTCCCTTGCTAGCTGGAAGCTCTGGGGGTGCAGAGTGGCACCTCCACACCGTGAGTCGGTGTGTGGAGTCTTTTTGCTTACTCTGCGTGATTTTTTGTAGTCTTTTGTGCTGACCGCATAGTTCCCTTTTCTATCCTCTGACTATTTAGTGACGTCTGGCCTCCTTTGCTAAAACCTGTTTCATTCCTGTGTTTGTGACTTTCCTCTTAACTCACAGTCAATATATGTGGGGGTCTGCCTTTACCTTTGGGGAATTTCTCTGAGGCAAGGTAAGGCTTCTATTTCTATCTTTAGGTGTAGTTAGCTCTTAGGCTGTGAAGAGGCATCTAGGGAGAGTTAGGTACGCTCCACGGCTATTTCTAGTGTGTGTGATAGGAGTAGGGTTTGCGGTCAGCAGAGTTCCCACTTCCCCAGAGCTAGTCCCGATTTTGACTTTACACATCAGGTCATTCCGGGTGCTCCTAACCACCAGGTCCATAACAGTACAGCTGGCCCTAAAGTGTTAATGCATCTCAAAAGAGGGATAAGAGAAGTTCTGAACCCATTTTTTTTTCTTTGCAGTGTGTTTTGTCTCTCTTTTCCCCTTAACCTCTGGGTGGTTCAGGACTCAGGTGTAGATATGGATATTCAAGGTCTGTCCTCTTGTGTGGATCATCTCACTGCAAGGGTACAAAGCATTCAAGATTATGTAGTTCAGAATCCGATGTTAGAGCCTAGAATTCCAATTCCTGATTTGTTTTCTGGGGATAGATTCATGATTGTATATTTGGATGATATTTTGGTCTTTTCGGATGATTGGGAGTCTCATGTGAAACAGGTCAGAATGGTATTCCAGGTCCTTCGTGCTAATTCCTTGTTTGTGAAGGGGTCTAAATGTCTCTTCGGAGTTCAGAAGGTTTCCTTTTTGGGCTTCATTTTTTCCCCTTCTACTATCGAGATGGAACCTGTTAAAGTTCAGGCCATTTATGATTGGACTCAACCTACATCTGTGAAGAGCCTCCAGAAATTCCTGGGCTTTGCTAATTTTTACCGTCGCTTCATCGCTAATTTTTCTAGTGTGGTTAAACCTTTGACTGATTTGACAAAGAAAGGTGCTGATGTGGTGAATTGGTCCTCTGCGGCCGTTGAGGCTTTTCAGGAGCTGAAACATCGTTTTTCTTCGGCCCCTGTGTTGCGTCAGCCAGATGTTTCGCTCCCTTTTCAGGTCGAGGTTGATACTTCTGAGATTGGAGCAGGGGCTGTTTTGTCTCAAAGTAGTTCTGATGGCTCTGTGATGAAGCCATGTGCCTTCTTTTCTAGAAAGTTTTCGCCTGCTGAGCGTAATTATGATGTTGGCAATCGGGAGCTGCTAGCTATGAAGTGGGCATTCGAGGAGTGGCGACATTGGCTTGAGGTAGCCAAGCACCGCGTGGTGGTCTTGACGGATCACAAAAATCTGACTTATCTCGAGTCTGCCAAGCGGTTGAATCCTAGACAGGCTCGATGGTCGCTGTTTTTCTCCCGTTTTGATTTTGTGGTCTCATACCTTCCAGGTTCTAAGAATGTGAAGGCGGATGCCCTTTCTAGGAGTTTTGTGCCTGATTCTCCGGGAGTCCCTGAGCCGGCTGGTATTCTCAAAGAGGGGGTAATCCTGTCTGCTATCTCCCCTGATTTGCGGCGGGTGCTGCAGGAGTTTCAGGCTGATAGACCTGACCGTTGTCCAGCGGATAAACTGTTTGTCCCTGATAGATGGACTAGCAGAGTTATTTCTGAGGTTCATTGCTCGGTGTTGGCTGGTCATCCTGGGATTTTTGGTACCAGAGATTTGGTGGCTAGGTCCTTTTGGTGGCCTTCCTTTTCACGGGATGTGCGTTCTTTTGTGCAGTCCTGTGGGACTTGTGCTCGGGCTAAGCCCTGCTGTTCTCGTGCCAGTGGGTTGCTTTTGCCCTTGCCAGTCCCGAAAAGCCTTGGACGCATGTTTCCATGGATTTTATTTCAGATCTTCCTGTCTCTCAAAGGATGTCTGTCATCTGGGTGGTTTGTGATCACTTTTCTAAGATGGTCCATTTGGTACCCTTGCCTAAATTGCCTTCCTCCTCTGATTTGGTGCCATTATTTTTTCAACATGTGGTTCGTTTGCATGGCATTCCGGAGAACATTGTGTCGGACAGAGGTTCCCAGTTTGTCTCTAGGTTTTGGCGGTCCTTTTGTGCTAAGATGGGCATTGATTTGTCTTTTTCTTCGGCTTTCCATCCTCAAACAAATGGCCAAACCGAACGAACCAACCAGACTTTGGAAACCTATCTGAGATGCTTTGTTTCTGCTCATCAGGATGATTGGGTGACCTTCTTGCCATTGGCTGAGTTCGCCCTTAATAATCGGGCTAGTTCGGCTACTTTGGTTTCGCCTTTTTTTTGCAATTCTGGTTTTCATCCTCGTTTTTCTTCGGGGCAGGTTGAGCCTTCTGACTGTCCTGGTGTGGATTCTGTGGTGGACAGGTTGCAGCAAATTGGGACTCACGTAGTGGACAATCTGACGTTGTCCCAGGAGAAGGCTCAACGTTTTGCTAACCGCCGTCGTTGTGTTGGTCCCCGACTTCGTGTTGGGGATTTGGTTTGGTTGTCTTCTCGTTATGTTCCTATGAAGGTTTCTTCTCCTAAGTTTAAGCCTCGTTTCATTGGTCCTTATAAGATTTCTGAAATTCTCAACCCTGTGTCATTTCGTTTGGTCCTTCCAGCTTCTTTTGCCATCCATAATGTTTTCCATAGGTCGTTGTTGCGGAGGTACGTGGCGCCTATGGTTTCCTCCGTTGATCCTCCTGCTCCGGTGTTGGTTGAGGGGGAGTTGGAGTATGTGGTGGAAAAAATTTTGGATTCTCGTATTTCGAGACGGAAGCTTCAGTACCTGGTTAAATGGAAGGGCTATGGTCAGGAGGATAATTCCTGGGTTGTTGCCTCCGATGTCCATGCTGCCGATATAGTTTGTGCCTTTCATTTGGCTCGTCCTGATCGGCCTGGGGGCCCTGGTGAGGGTTCGGTGACCCCTCCTCAAGGGGGGGGTACTGTTGTGAATTCCGTTCTCGGACTCCCTCCTGCGGTCATGAATGGTACTTTGGTTAGTTCTGCTCTTGGACTCCCTCTGGTGGCTTCGAGCATAACTGCTGGTCACTGAGGTTGGCTTTATCAGCTGCTCTCGTTTATTGCTATGCTGGCTTCCCTATTTAACTCCACTCAGATCGTTACTTCATGCCAGCTGTCAATGTTTCAGTATTGGTTCAGATCTCTCTTGGACTTCTCTGAGGACCTGTCTACTCCAGCAGAAGCTAAGTCTTTGCTAGTTCATTTGTTGTTACTGCTTCCTGAATATATTTCTTAGTACTGCTAAATTCTAGTCCAGCTTGCTATCATGACATTCCCTTGCTAGCTGGAAGCTCTGGGGGTGCAGAGTGGCACCTCCACACCGTGAGTCGGTGTGGGGAGTCTTTTTGCTTACTCTGCGTGGTTTTTTGTAGTCTTTTGTGCTGACCGCATAGTTCCCTTTTCTATCCTCTGACTATTTAGTGAAGTCTGGCCTCCTTTGCTAAAACCTGTTTCATTCCTGTGTTTGTGACTTTCCTCTTAACTCACAGTCAATATATGTGGGGGTCTGCCTTTACCTTTGGGGAATTTCTCTGAGGCAAGGTAAGGCTTCTATTTCTATCTTTAGGTGTAGTTAGCTCTTAGGCTGTGAAGAGGCGTCTACGGAGAGTTAGGTACGCTCCATGGCTATTTCTAGTGTGTGTGATAGGAGTAGGGTTTGCGGTCAGCAGAGTTCCCACTTCCCCAGAGCTAGTCCCGATTTTGAGTTTACTCATCAGGTCATTCCGGGTGCTCCTAACCACCAGGTCCATAACACTAGCCATTAAAAAAGCAGAAAAAAGAAGTTCCTCATTTAAACCTTGAGGGGTCATACTGTTTAGATTAAATATCCATTTGAACTTTCGGTGAAGACAGTCCTTGGTGACATTGCCATCCAGAGTATTAACATTCACCTGGTCTACCACCATTATACGTATTCCACGATGTTGACTTTTGTGCTGCTGCAGGAGATGTGCAGCCTTGAGGTGGTGGGCTTACCTTTCTGTCTATCACCCCTTGCATTCACAATATTTGAGATGTGTTGCTGAATCCTTTGCCACACCGCTTGGCTTGTTTGCCCCACATATATCTTGGGGAATCGGCAGATAAGCAGATAAGCCACATTCCTTGACAAACAGTTGGAATAATATTTGGTTTTAATCTGTCCAGGAAAGATAGGTAAATCAATTTGATCACTGGAGATCATGTGTGGACAAATAGTTCACCCTCATACGGTAAAGAATACAGACTTAGTCATCGCTCTGTGTAAAGAGAACAGCAGATGCAAAAGCACTCCGGCCCGCACTGATAGCTGGCACTCCTGATGAGCTGTAGTGTTGGGGATGTGGTTACAGTTGCCACTCTCCATGCAAAGAGCAGTTACTGAAGCCTTGCCGGCACAACCCCCTTGACATAATCAAAATTCTTAATTCTGATTTAAAATCTGTATTCAGTGAAGAGAGAGTTTCCTATTACTGAGATAGGAGATGACAGTTACTACTGGTAGTTTTCTATTTAACCCCTTTCTGACCTCGGACAGTATAGTACTTCTGAGGTCAGAACCCCTGCTTTGATGCGGGCTCTGGTGGTGAGCCCGCATCAAAGACTGGACATGTCAGCTGTTTTGAACAGCTGACATGTGCCCGCAATGGCGGCGGGTGAAATCGCAATTCATCCACCCCTTTTGACTAGTTATTTAACTAGCGCTTCTGGCTGTCCGGCCGGAAATGAGCGCATCGCAGACCCCGTCACATGATCGGGGGTCAGCGATGCGTCGGCATAACAACCAGATAGAATGGTTGTTGATGCCGAATTGCTATGAGAGCCACCCTGTGGTCGGAGCTCATAGCAATGTAGCAATTCTACTACATAGAAGCGATCTAAGCTTTACTCCTATGTAGCAGAGGCGATCGAGTTGTGCCAGCTTCTAGTCTCCCATGGAGGCTATTGAAGCATGGCAAAAGTAAAAAAAAATGTTTTAAAAAATTTTAAAAAAATAAAAAAATACCTAAGGTTAAATCACAAAATAAAACAATAAAAAAAAACCTCACCCGACCCCAGATCACGAAAAATGGAGCTCCTGCGGGTATCGGAAAATGGCGCAATTTTTATTTTTTTTTTACCAAAGTTTGGAATTTCTTTTCACCACTTAGATAAAAAATTACCTAGACATGTTTGGTGTCTATGAACTCGTAATGACCTGGAGAATCATAATGGCAGGTCAGTTTTAGCATTTAATGAACCTCGAACAAAAGCCACACAAAACACCAGTGTGGGATTGCACTTTTTTGAAATTTCACCGTGCAGCGCCCCAGAGTCCTGGTCGTTGCAGTACTGTCGCTCCGCCACTAAGGGGAGTGATGGTACATCTGATTGCACTAAAAGAGTTCACCTTGCAGGTATCACAGACACACATGACACTTCACACTCCGGCCACCAGGGGGAGCAAAAGGTCCTATCTACTAGGCCACTCATCACACATGGGTAAAACTGGGGGTTGGATAGGAAGTCAGGGAGACAGTAGCTGGGGAGAGCTTGAGAGATGACCTGTCAGGGGTGGGATCCTGACAGAGGCCTAGAAAAGGACAGATCGTTACGGAGCCATGCCTGTGCCTTATAGCGGCAGACTCCTAAGAAAGGACATGAAGCGAAGTATATTGTGGCGAAGTGAGAAACGGGATCACAGCACAAAGGAGATAGAACCAGAAGGAGTCGTGCCTCAAGATCAGCAACATCCTTCTGAGGTGCGTAGCCAGCGGCCGGAGCGCCGAGGAAGTAATAGACTCTACGCATTACTTTGAACTATGGCCGGGCAGTTAACTTTAGGTTGGCTGTCTCACCTTAATCACCTAATGAAGACAACAGAGGCAATTGTGGGAGAGGGGCGTCTCTAGGGTCCCTATAAACTAACTCCAGGCCTACCCCGTCATACAGTTGCGTCCTATTCATATCATCTGGGGGACGGAGAGAAAGAACAGAAACATACACGACAGTTGTTAGGACTATCCCGTGGTGCTCAGCAGGGAAGTACTACAACACCCAGGGGCTAGTAGGTAGGCACTGATTTCCACCTGCCAAGGGAACTCTGGATGTGCCTTCGGACCGGCCGATCTCAGCCAGCCCTGTTAGCAGTGCTCTGGATTGCGGATGCCGAAGCCTTCAGTAAAGAGGTAAAGAAACTGCAATTCTGTGTCCTCGTTACTTACTGCGACCTACACCACCACCTACACCTTTAATTGGGCGCCCCTTAGCAGGACCACGGACCGGGTCGGGCCACTGTGACATCCTCAGAACCGAGAGACCCAGATCCGAGTACCCCGCTGTCCTGCGTCTGGGGGCCGCTCCACACCGCACTTGGAATTTTTGTCCCATTTTCTAGTACATAACATGCTAGAACTAGTGTTGAGCGATACCGTCCGATACTTGAAAGTATCGGTATCGGAAAGTATCGGCCGATACCGGCAAAGTATCGGATCCAATCCGATACCGATACCCGATACCAATACAAGTCAATGGGACTCAAGTATCGGATGGTATTCCTGATGGTTCCCAGGGTCTGAAGGAGAGGAAACTCTCCTTCAGGCCCTGGGATCCATATAAATGTGTAAAAGAAAGAATTAAAATAAAAAATATCGCTATACTCACCTGTCCGACGCAGCCTGGACCTCAGCGAGGGAACCGGCAGCGTTGTTTGTTTAAAATTCGCGCTTTTACTTGGTTACGTGAAGTCCCGGCTTGTGATTGGTCAGGGCGGCCATGTTGCCGGGACGCGGACCAATCACAGCAAGCCGTGACGAAATTACGTCACGGCTTGCTGTGATTGGTCCGCGTCCCGGCAACATGGCCGCCATTAACCAATCACAAGCCGTGACGTCACGGGAGGCTGGACACGCGCGCTTTTTAAAAAGCGCGCGTGTCCAGCCTCCAGTGACGTCCCAGCTTATGATTGGTCACGGCGCCATGTTGCCGGAACGCGGACCAATCACAGCAAGCCGTGACGAAATTACGTCACGGCTTGCTGTGATTGGTCCGCGTCCCGGCAACATGGCCGCCATTAACCAATCACAAGCCGTGACGTCACGGGAGGCTGGACACGCGCGCTTTTTAAAATGGGCGCGTGTCCAGCCTCCCGTGACGTCCCGGCTTGTGATTGTTTGCGCCGCGGTCAACCAATCACAAGCCGGGAGGCTTGTATAATACATCAGCTGAGAGGTGATACATGGGAATGTGAGACACATCCTGCAAATTCGACCAAACTTATTATGCAACAATTGATGTTTTGACAACATTGGCAGTTTCCCCTTGTTTGGTTTAGTTCATCCTCACTCATTTTTTAAAATTTTAAAATGGGCGCGTGTCCAGCCTCCCGTGACGTCCCGGCTTGTGATTGGTTGCGTCTCCCATGTGACTGCGACGCAACCAATCACAAAGCCGGGACGTAATTTTAAAATCCTTAAGGACCTGAAATTACGTCACGGCTTGCTGTGATTGGTTGCGTCGCCCATGTGACTGCGACGCAACCAATCACAACGCCGGAACGTAATTTTAAAATCCTGAAGGACCTGAAATTACGTCACGGCTTGCTGTGATTGGTTGCGTCCCGGTCACATGGGCGGCACGCAACCAATCACAAGCCGGGACTCACGTAAAGGAAAGAAAAGCGCGAATTTTAAACAAAGAACGCTGCCGCTTCCCTCGGTAAGGTGCAGGCTGCGTCGGAGAGGTGAGTATAGCAATATTTTTTATTTTAATTCTCTCTTTTACACATTTTTACATTAATGTTGTTTCGATACCGATACCCGATATCACAAAAATATCGGATCTCGGTATCGGAATTCCGATACAGCAAGTATCGGCCGATACCCGATACTTGCAGTATCGGAATGCTCAACACTAGCTAGAACCAATGATGCTGTTCCAAAGTACAGCTTGTCCTGCAAAATAATAAGCCCTCACATGGCCATATGGACGGGAAGGAGGGGAGCGAAAGACGAAAATGAAAAACATTAGTATTGTTGTTTCTATATGATTATGATCTTGTTTTCTTTACATTATTTGAGGTCTGAAAGCACTGTTTTTTTATTTTGACAATTTCTCCTTTTCAGAAAAAAATACAAAATTTATTGCTTGGATACTTGGAGACAGGTTGTCAGCAGTTAATAGAATATATGAACAATTTACATATTACTCAAAAATATACCTATAAAGAGAAAAATCAGACAAATTGAAAGTTTTTCAGTGGTCTCTTAATTTTTGCCAGAGCTGTATACTTCTTTTTGGTCTTTTGGACTACTGTATTTTTTGGATTGTATGATGCACCGGACCATAATACGCACCTAGGTTTTAGAGGAGGAAATTAGAAAAAGAAACAGAAGCAAAAAATGTGGTCAATTCTGTACTGAATTTCTCCTATCCTGGTAAACATGATCCCCTCATCTCCATCCTGATACACATGGTCCCTTGTCCCTATCCTGGTATGCATGGCCCCCCTCATACCTACCCAGGTATGCATGGCCCCCCTCATCCCTACCCAGGTATGCATGGCCCCCCTCATCCCTATCCTGGTATGCATGCCTCCTCATCCCTAGTCTGGTATGCATTTCCCCATATCTCGAACTGGGTAGGCATGGCCCCCTCATCCCTATCCTGGCAGGAATGGTCCCCCTCATCCCTATACTGGCATCAATGATCACCCTCTTCCTTATTCTGGTATTCAGGGTCCCCACCTCGTCCTAGTATGCATGGCCCCATCCCTATCCTGGTATGCAGGGCCCCATCCTTAACCTGGCATGATTGGCCCCGATCCCAGTCCTGGTATGTATGGCACCATCCTTATTCTGGCATAATTGCCCCCACCCCCATCCTGGTATGCATGGCCCCATCAGAAAACATTAAAAAAGTACCATTACACTTACCTTCCCAGTGCTTCCTCACAGCATTTGGTTCTGTCCTTTATACTTGTAAGCAGCGCATGTCAGGGACATCATGCGCTGCTTGCAAGGCGAAGGGCAGCTGCTGGAATACTGCTCTGCACATCGGCACTGTGTGCATGCAGAGCAGTGAGTATTCATTGCTCTTCAGTAGCGAGCGCAGTGTCAGCTGCCAGCTTCCTGCAGCTGCCGGTGGTCACGTGTGCTGCTACTTAAGAGAAATTAATATTCACCGCATTCCACTCCCATGGGTGTGGAATGCAGTGAATATTCATTCACTTTAGTAGCGGTACACGTGATCGCTGGCAGCTGCAGGAAGGCTCCTACATACACTATATGCACTACTGAAGAGCGAATACTCACGGCTCTAATTGCACACAGTTCCATCATGCAGAGCAGTGAGTGTTCCAGTAGCTGTTCTTTGGCTTGCAGACAGCACATGATGTACCTGCCATGCGCTGCTTACAAGCATAAAGCAGCTGCTGGCATCGGAACAAAATGCTGCGAGGGAGCGCTGGGAAGGTAAGTGTAGTGGGTTTTTTTCAATGTTTTCTGATGGGGCCATGCATACCAGGATGGGTTGGGGGGCCAATCATACCAGGATGATTAAGAGAACTGAATTCTCATTGCCCTCTATGCCCATGGGCATGGAATGCAGTTAATATTCATTTCTCTTTAGCAGCAGGCACAGAAGTCAGCCACAGCAGCCGGCTCATGCCTCTGTGAATCGCTGCTCCACCGATGCCGCTCCCCCACCTTCACACCACAGTCAGACCAGACATACGGACTATAAGACGCACCACCATTTTCCTCCACATTTTAGGAGAAAAAAAGAAGTCTTATAGTCCTAAAAATGTGGTATATTTTCTTGTTAGGATTGGTTTGTATATATTACAGATGCCCTTTGATGTAGAATGTTGCTTTGGATAACTCATGCTTTATTACTTACCTGCAAATGCTACTTAAATTTTACAAGTAGAAATTAACACACAAGAGCATTTACATGCGTGACATCATTTTTCTATATTGACTTCCCTATTGCATCTAATATGTTACTTGCTTAGACTAAACTACCTTCCTTAGATTGTAAATCACTATTGTGTGGACATTCCCTGCCTATATTCATAGAATCATAGAATGGTAGAGTTGGAAGAGACCTCAAGGGTCTTCGTGTCCAACCCCCTGCTCAATGCAGGATTCACTAATCCAAGTCACACAGATGTCTGCCCAGCCTATATTTAAAGACTTCCTCCTTTCATGGCAGCCTGTTCCACAAATTGATCACCCTCACTGTCTAAAAGTTTTTTCCAATATCTAATCTGTATCTTTTCATTTTCAGTTTTGTTCTATTGCGTCTCATGTTTCCATGTGCAAATGAAAATAATGATGATCCCTCTACACTGTGACATCCATTCAGATATTTGTAGACATCTATTAAGTATACTCTTAGCCTTCTTTTTTGCAAGCTAAACATTCCCAAATCCTTTTACCGCTCTGGAAGCTCTTCTCTGAACTTTCTCCAGTTTTTAAATGTCTTTTTTAAAATGTAGTGCCCAGAACTGGACCCAGTATTCCAGATGAGGACTGACCAAGGAGGAATAGAGGGGGATAATTACTTCAAGTGATCTAGACTCTATGCTCCTCCTAATACATCCTAGAACTATGTTTGCCTTTTTTGCTGCTGCATCACACTTTTGACTCATGTGCAGGCTATACCCAAGTCTTTTTCATATGTGCTTAGTTCTATTCCTGACATTCTGTAAATGTAATTTTTGTTTTTCTTTACAAATGCAGAATTTTGAATTTCTCCCTGTTAAATGCCATACCATTAGTTGCTGCCCATTGTTTAAGCTTATCTAGATCTTTCTGAATCCTGTCTCTGTCTTCTCTAGTGTAAACTATCTCTCCTAGCTTTGCATCGTCTGCAAATTTGATTAGTTTACCTAAGGGTACCGTCACACATTGAAATTTTCATCGCTGCGACAGCACGATTCGTGACGTCGCAGCGTCGTATAATCATCGCTCCAGCGTCGTAGACTGCGGTCACACGTTGCAATCACGGCGCTGGAGCGATGCCGAAGTCCCCGGGTAACCAGGGTAAACATCAGGTAACTAAGCGCAGGGCCGCGCTTAGTAACCCGATGTTTACCCTGGTTACCAGCGTAAATGTAAAAAAACAAACAGTATATACTCACCCGTCGGTGTCCTTCAGGTCCCTTGCCGTCTGCTTCCTGCTCTGAGTGCAGCCGTACAGTGAGAGCAGAGCGCAGCACCGCTGCGCTCTGCTCTCACTTTCCGGCCGGCACTCAGAGCAGGAAGCAGACGGCAAGGGACCTGAAGGACACCGACGGGTGAGTATGTACGGTTTGTTTTTTTACGTTTACGCTTGTAACCAGGGTAAACATCGGGTTACTAAGCGCGGCCCTGCGCTTAGTTACCCGATGTTTACCCTGGTTACAAGCGAAGACATCGCTGGATCGCTGTCACACACAACGATCCAGCGATGTCAGCGGGTGATCAAGCGACGAAAGAAAGTTCCAAACGATCTGCTACGACGTACGATTCTCAGCAGGGTGTCTGATCGCAGTAGCGTGTCAGACACAGCGATATCGTAACGATATCGCTAGAACGTCACGAATCGTAACGTCGTAGCGATGGAAATTTCAATGTGTGACGGTACCCTTAAGTTCCCTTATCTAGATCATTTATAAAAATGTTAAACAACACTGGGGCCAGGACAGAGCCTTGTTTTACCACACTTGAAACACTTTTCCAATTGGATATGCAATCATTTATTGCCACTCTTCGAGTACGATCAATGAGCCAGTTCTGAATTCACCTAACCGTAGCCTTGTCAATCCTATACTTGGTCATTTTTACAAAAAGGATAGTATAAGATGCTTTATCAAATGCTTTGCTGAAGTCAAGATATACTATATCTACTGCATTTCACTGATCCCCCCCGACAGTGATTCCATCATGGAAGGAAATTAGATTAGTCTGGCATGACTTGTTTCCTACAAACCCATGCTGGCTCTAGTTAATTACTGTATTCTTATAGAAGCACTTACATACATGCTGTTTAATAATTTGTTCAAATATCTTTTCTGGTATAGAAGTAATGTTCCCTGTTGTAATCCGCTTTTGGGCTCCCCTGGTGGTTGCTGGTGGCACTGGTGACTTGTGTGTCTTTGCTGTCTCAGTTCACCTGCTCCCATCAGTGTTTGGGAGTTTCCTATTTAGCCTTGCTCTCCAGTCATTTCCTTGCCGGTCATCATTGTAACCAGAGCCTTTGGTTGCATGTTCCTGCTACTAGTCTGCTGATCAGCTAAGTGGACTTTGTCCTTTTGTTTTGTATCTTTTGTCCAGTTTGCAGTTTTGTTATTCTCTGTAGCTGGAAGCTCTTGTGGGCTGAAATTGCCACTCCTGTGTCATGAGTTGACACAGGAGTCTTAAAGTAATTTCAGGATGGTTTTTTGATAGGGTTTTCAGTTGACCGTGAAGTCCTCTTTTGTATCCTTCTGCTATCTAGTAAGTGGACCTCTCTTTGCTAAATCTACCTTCATGCTGTGTATGTCTTTTCCTCTAAACTCACCGTCATTACATGTGGGGGGCTGCTATCATCTTTTGGGGTATTTCCCTAGAGGTAAGCCAGGTCTGTTCCTTCCTCTACCAGGGGTAGTTAGTCCTCCGGCTGGCGCGTGGCATCTAGGGTTAATCAGGTATGCTCCCTGGCTACTATTAGTTGTGTGGTAGATTTAGCTCACGGTCAGCTCGAGATTCCATCACCCAGAGCTCGTCCGTTATCTTTGTGTTTTGATGTTTCCCTGCCATTGGGAATCATGACAGTATGACCGGCCCGTGTTAAAGTTACTGGCAGAAGAAAGGAGAGAAAAAGAAGTCTGTAGAGTTTTTTTTTTTTTTTTTCCTATGTTTGCTCCATAGTTGGATCAGTTGTATTTCAGCTCTAATTACAGCCTTTGCCTTTCTCTCCTTCTAATCCTTGAATGGCTCTGATCTCACCTGTTTAAAGATGGATCCTCAGAGCTTGGCTGCAGGTTTAAATAATCTTGCTACTAAGGTTCAAAATTTACAAGAATTTGTTATACATACTCCGATGTCTGAACCTAAGATTCCTACACCAGAGGTGTTTTCCGGAGATAGATCTCGGTTTCTGAATTTCAAATATAATTGTAAATTATTCCTTTCTCTCAGACCTCACTCCTCTGGAGATCCTGTCCAGCAGGTTAAGATTGTGATTTCTTTGCTGCGAGGTGACCCTCAAAACTGGGCATTTTCATTGACACCAGGGGATCCTGCGTTGCTCAATGTGGATGCCTTTTTTCTGGCTTTAGGCTTGCTTTATGAGGAACCTAATTTGGAGATTCAAGCTGAAAAAGCTTTGATAGCCCTATCTCAAGGGCAAGATGAAGCTGAGATATACTGCCAAAAATTTCGTAAATGGTCTGTGCTTACTCAGTGGAATGAGTGCGCCCTAGCGGCAAATTTCAGAGAGGGCCTATCTGATGCCGTTAAGGATGTTATGGTCGGGTTCCCTGCGCCTACAGGTCTGAATGAGTCCATGACAATGGCTATTCAGATTGATCGGCGTTTGCGGGAGCGCAAGCCTGTGCACCATTTGGCGGTATCTTCTGAAAAGTCGCCAGAGAATATGCAATGTGACAGAACTCTGTCCAGAAGCGAGCGGCAGAATTACAGGCGTAAAAATGGGTTATGTTTCTATTGTGGTGATTCTGCTCATGTTATATCAGCATGCTCTAAACGCACAAAGAAGGCTGACAAGTCTAATTGCACTTTACAGTCTAAATTTATTCTGTCTGTAACCTTGATTTGTTCATTATCAGTTATTACTGTGGATGCCTATGTGGACTCTGGCGCCGCCCTGAGTCTTATGGATTGGTCCTTTGCCAGGCGCTGTGGGTTTGATTTAGAGCCACTGGAAGTCCCTATACCTCTGAAGGGTATTGATTCTACCCCTTTGGCTAGTAATAAACCACAATTCTGGACGCAAGTGACTATGCGTATGACTCCAGACCATCAGGAGGTGATTCGCTTCCTTGTGTTGTACAATTTACATGATGTTTTAGTGTTTGGATTACCATGGTTACAATCTCATAACCCAGTCCTTGACTGGAAAACAATGTCTGTGATAAGCTGGGGATGTCGGGGGGCTCATGGGGATGTACCTTTGGTTTCCATTTCGTCATCTACTCCCTCTGAGATTCCAGCATTTTTGTCTGATTATCGTGATGTTTTTGAAGAGCCTAAGATTGGTTCTCTCCCTCCCCACAGAGATTGTGATTGCGCCATAGATCTGATTCCTGGCAGTAAATTTCCAAAGGGTCGTTTGTTTAATTTTTCTGTGCCTGAACATGCTGCTATGCGAGAGTATATTAAGGAGTCCCTGGAAAAGGGACATATTCGTCATTCTTCATCTCCTTTAGGAGCTGTTTTTTTCTTTGTGTCTAAGAAGGATGGCTCTCTGAGGCCTTGTATTGATTATCGACTCCTGAATAAAATTACAGTCAAATATCAGTATCCGTTGCCTTTGTTGACTGATTTGTTTGCTCGCATAAGAGGGGCTAAGTGGTTCTCTAAGATTGATCTTCGTGGGGCGTATAATTTGGTGCGAATTAAGCAGGGGGATGAGTGGAAAACCGCATTTAATACGCCTGAGGGCCATTTTGAGTATTTAGTAATGCCTTTCGGCCTTTCAAATGCACCTTCGGTCTTTCAGTCCTTTATGCATGATATTTTCCGTGAATATTTGGATAAATTTATGATTGTGTATTTGGACGATATTTTGATTTTTTCTGATGACTGGGAGTCTCATGTTCAACAGGTCAGGAGGGTTTTTCAGGTTTTGCGGACTAGTTCTTTGTGTGTAAAGGGTTCAAAGTGTGTTTTTGGGGTTCAAAAGATTTCTTTTTTGGGGTACATTTTTTCCCCTTCTTCTGTTGAGATGGACCCTGTTAAGGTTCGGGCTATTTGTGACTGGACGCAGCCTACTTCTCTTAAGAGTCTTCAGAAATTCTTGGGCTTTGCTAATTTCTATCGTCGATTTATAACTGGGTTTTCTGGCGTTGCTAAACCTTTGACTGATTTGACTAGAAAGGGTGCTGATGTTGCCGATTGGTCCCCTGCTGCTGTGGAGGCCTTTCGGGAGCTTAAGCGCCGCTTTTCGTCTGCTCCTGTGTTGCGCCAGCCTGATGTTTCTCTTCCCTTTCAGGTTGAGGTCAATGCTTCCGAGATCGGAGCAGGGGCGGTTTTGTCGCAGAAAAGTTCCGATTGCTCAGTGATGAGACCTTGTGCGTTCTTTTCTCGTAAATTTTCGGCCGCCGAGCGAAGCTATGATGTTGGTAATTTGGAGCTTTTGGCCATGAAGTGGGCGTTTGAGGAGTGGCGTCATTGGCTTGAGGGTGCCAGACATCAGGTGGTGGTTTTGACTGATCACAAGAATCTGATTTATCTGGAGTCTGCCAGGCGCCTGAATCCTAGACAGGCACGCTGGTCGTTGTTTTTTTTCTCGGTTTAATTTTGTGGTCTCATACTTACCGGGTTCTAAAAATGTGAAGGCAGATGCTCTTTCTAGGAGTTTTGAGCCTGACTCTCCTGGGGATTCTGAACCTGCTGGTATCCTTAAGGATGGGGTGGTTTTGTCTGCTGTCTCCCCAGACTTGCGACGTGCTTTGCAAGAATTTCAGGCAGATAGACCTGATCGTTGTCCACCTGGTAGACTGTTTGTTCCTGATGATTGGACCAGTAGAGTCATCTCGAAAGTTCATTCTTCTACTCTGGCAGGTCATCCTGGAATTTTTGGTACTAGAGATTTGGTGGCTAGGTCCTTCTGGTGGCTTTCCCTGTCTCGAGATGTGCGTGTTTTTGTGCAGTCTTGTGATGTTTGTGCTCGGGCCAAGCCTTGTTGTTCTAGGGCTAGTGGGTTATTGTTGCCCTTGCCTATTCCGAAGAGGCCTTGGACGCACATCTCTATGGACTTTATTTCTGATCTCCCTGTTTCTCAGAAGATGTCTGTCATCTGGGTGGTGTGTGACTGTTTTTCTAAAATGGTCCATTTGGTGCCATTGCCTAAGTTGCCTTCCTCATCTGAATTGGTCCCTCTGTTTTTTCAAAATGTGGTTCGCCTGCATGGGATTCCGGAAAACATCGTTTCTGACAGGGGAACCCAGTTCGTGTCTAGATTTTGGCGGACATTCTGTTCCAGGTTGGGAATTGATTTGTCTTTTTCGTCTGCATTCCATCCTCAGACTAATGGCCAGACGGAGCGAGCTAATCAAACTTTGGAGACTTATTTGAGGTGTTTTGTGTCTGCGGATCAGGATGACTGGGTTGCCTTTTTGCCGTTGGCAGAGTTTGCTCTTAATAATCGGGCTAGTTCTGCCACTTTGGTTTCCCCTTTCTTTTGCAATTCAGGGTTTCACCCTCGTTTTTCATCTGGTCAGGTGGAATCTTCGGATTGTCCGGGAGTTGATGCTGTGGTGGATCGGTTGCATCGGATTTGGGGACAAGTGGTGGACAATTTGAAGTTGTCCCAGGAGAGGACTCAGCAGTTTGCTAACCGCCGGCGTCGTGTTGATCCTCGCCTTCGTGTTGGGGACTTGGTGTGGTTGTCTTCCCGTTTTGTCCCTATGAGGGTTTCTTCTCCTAAGTTTAAGCCCCAGTTCATCGGTCCTTATAGGATTTTGGAGATTCTTAACCCTGTGTCGTTTCGTTTGGACCTCCCGGCATCTTTCGCTATCCATAATGTATTCCATCGGTCGTTGTTGCAGAGGTATGAGGTACCGGTGGTTCCTTCTACTGAACCTCCTGCTCCTGTGCTGGTAGGGGGTGAATTGGAGTACGTTGTGGAGAAGATCCTGGACTCCCGTATTTCCAGACGGAGACTTCAGTATCTGGTTAAATGGAAGGGCTATGGTCAAGAAGATAATTCTTGGGTAACTGCCTCTGATGTTCATGCCTCGGATTTGGTTCGTGCCTTTCATAGGGCTCATCCACATCGTCCTGGTGGTTCTCGTGAGGGTTCGGTGCCCCCTCCTTAAGGGGGGGTACTGTTGTAATCCGCTTTTGGGCTCCCCTGGTGGTTGCTGGTGGTACTGGTGACTTGTGTGTCTTTGCTGTCTCAGTTCACCTGCTCCCATCAGTGTTTGGGAGTTTCCTATTTAGCCTTGCTCTCCAGTCATTTCCTTGCCGGTCATCATTGTAACCAGAGCCTTCGGTTGCATGTTCCTGCTACTAGTCTGCTGATCAGCTAAGTGGACTTTGTCCTTTTGTTTTGTATCTTTTGTCCAGTTTGCAGTTTTGTTATTCTCTGTAGCTGGAAGCTCTTGTGGGCTGAAATTGCCACTCCTGTGTCATGAGTTGACACAGGAGTCTTAAAGTAATTTCAGGATGGTTTTTTGATAGGGTTTTCAGTTGACCGTGAAGTCCTCTTTTGTATCCTTCTGCTATCTAGTAAGTGGACCTCTCTTTGCTAAATCTACCTTCATACTGTGTATGTCTTTTCCTCTAAACTCACCGTCATTACATGTGGGGGGCTGCTATCATCTTTTGGGGTATTTCCCTAGAGGTAAGCCAGGTCTGTTCCTTCTTCTACCAGGGGTAGTTAGTCCTCCGGCTGGCGCGTGGCATCTAGGGTTAATCAGGTATGCTCCCTGGCTACTATTAGTTGTGTGGTAGATTTAGCTCACGGTCAGCTCGAGATTCCATCACCCAGAGCTCGTCCGTTATCTTTGTGTTTTGATGTTTCCCTGCCATTGGGAATCATGATAGTTCCCTGTTTTGTAATTTTCTGGCTCTGTCTTCTTTACTTTCTTAAAGATAGGGACAACATTTGCCTTTCTCCAATTTTCTGGGCCTCTCCTGTTTTCCTGGATCTTTCAGAGATTCAGGCTAATGGTTCTACATTTTCCTCCGCTATCTTTTTCACTACTCTAGGATGTAATTTATCAGGGCCAGGAGATTTACATTTATTTAAATTAGCAAAGTCTTCCCTCACCATCTCTTTTTTAATCTCTCCCTGACGAAGGCAGTGTGCTGAAGCGTGCGTTGGGGAGGACGACATCCCGGAGAATGAGACCCAGATTACCTTTGTAAGTACTATTCTTCCTCCACCTTTGATTTAATGTTCACACAATTACACATGGTCTCTATTCTATTTAATAAACTATTTACATTGAATATTGTGCCTACATATCATCCCATACATCATTCCATGAACTCTTGATGATAGTCACTGGAGCTGTTTATTTATTTTCTATTATTGTAGCTGCTTTCCGCACTTAGCACTTTATTATCTTATACTTATCCTACACAACTCCCATTATGAACTTTATTACCCTATGGTTGATTTTTTTTACTTATTTTTCATCAATTCTGTGATTAGCACTTTATTATTGGTTGGATTACATCTTATTGTTTATGGCTAATATTTCCTCTCTGTGCATGCACTCTTGTTTTTAACTATTTGTGTACATTGATTTTTTTTTCTGTTATGATTACCTGTGTATTATTGATATTAATGAACATTATTGACTTTTTCATCATACTATGACTGGACTTTATGGTCAGCTTTTTTTTTTCTGTTTCTTCTTCTATGATTTTCCAACTGTCTTCACCTAACTATACAGATACAGCTGTCCGTTTGTAGAGTCACTATTTATATCTAAATAATATTTACATCACTTATACGTATAGGCACCCTGCCACTGTGAGCATACATTTGTACTGGGTTTTTTTGTTTTATTCTCTCTGTTCATTGAGATAATGTAGATTATTTAATTCCTTCGATGGCACAGTGAAGATCAGTTGATGTTAAAATTGCTTTCTTAGAAAAAACAGATGCAAAATAGGAATTTAAAAGCCTTGTCAACTTCATTTTTGCCCACTTCACCCTTTTCATCCTGTAAGAATCCTATATCCTAAATCTCTTTCTAACCTTCTGATTTAAGCTGATACTATTACAACTAGAGTTTCCAAACAGACTTTTTATCAAATTCAAAAAGGGGTAATTTCACATGTTTGTCATGTCAGAACTAATTAGTCATTATTGGAAGAGATAGATTTTCCCATCCTTTAAAGGGGACAGCTGTGAATATTGGAGATTTCTTAACCAGTGATAGTCCTGGCATGCTTTATGCATTAAAGATCTTTTCTGGAAAAGTCTGCAATGGACAGACATCACAACTAGTGTTGAGCGATACCATCCGATACTTGAAAGTATCGGTATCGGAAAGTATCGGCCGATACCGGCAAAGTATCGGATCTAATCCGATACCGATACCCGATACCAATACAAGTCAATGGGACTCATGTATCGGACGGTATTCCTGATGGTTCCCAGGGTCTGAAGGAGAGGAAACTCTCCTTCAGGCCCTGGGAACCATATTAATGTGTAAAATAAAGAATTAAAATAAAAAATATTGCTATACTCACCTCTCCGACGCAGCCTGCACCTTACCGAGGGAACCGGCAGCGTTGTTTGCTTAAAATTCGCACTTTAACTTCCTTACGTGAAGTCCCGGCTTGTGATTGGTCGCGCGCCGCCCATGTGGCCGCGACGCGACCAATCACAGCAAGCCGTGACATAATTTTAGGTCCTTCAGTATTTTAAAATTACGTTCCGGCGTTGTGATTGGTCGCGTCGCGGTCACATGGGCGACGCGACCAATCACAAGCCGTGACGTCACGGGAGGCAGGAGACGCGCGCATTTTAAAATGCGCGCGTGTCCAGCCTCCCGTGACGTCACGGCTTGTGATTGGTCGTGTCGCCCATGTGGCCGCGACACAACCAATCACAGCAAGCCGTGACGTAATTTCAGGTCCTTCAGGATTTTAAAATTACGTTCCGGCGTTGTGATTGGTCGCGTCGCGGTCACATGGGCGACGCGACCAATCACAAGCCGTGACGTCACGGGAGGCTGGACACGCGCGCATTTTAAAATGCGCGCGTCTCCTGCCTCCCGTGACGTCACGGCTTGTGATTGGTCGCGTCGCCCATGTGACCGCGACGCGACCAATCACAACGCCGGAACGTAATTTTAAAATACTGAAGGACCTAAAATTACGTCACGGCTTGCTGTGATTGGTTGCGTCGCGGCCACATGGGCGGCACGCGACCAATCAGAAGCCGTGACGTCACGGAAGGAAGGAAAAGCGCGCATTTTAAGCAAAGAACGCTGCCGGTTACCTCGGTAAGGTGCAGGCTGCGTCGGAGAGGTGAGTATAGCAATATTTTTTATTTTAATTCTTTCTTTTACACATTAATGTTGTTTCAATACCGATACCCGATACCACAAAAGTATCGGATCTCGGTATCGGAATTCCGATACCCGCAAGTATCGGCCGATACCCGATACTTGCGGTATCGGAATGCTCAACACTAATCACAACTAATTCAAATTAGACTGAATTATTCTAATTAGACTATTTGGGTCCAGGATGAAATCCACTGCTTCGACTGTCGAAAAGAATGAACAAAAACAAAGATGTGGCCAGACAATGGTTGCAAGGCATTTCTTTGAAATGGGTCACAAAAACTATGACTTAAAATGGATGGTTTTAAAGGAAGTGATGACTGCAGATTCGCAATCACTGAGTTTATTGTTCTTCATGAACTTTATAGCTTCAAAATGAAATCAACCTTTCTTCAGAACAAATTATTATTATTTATTTGTATAGAACCATTGATTCCATGGTGCTGTACATGAGAAGGGGTTACATACAACTTACAGTAGTCACATACAGTAAGCAAAATAACAATTACAGACTGATACAGAGGGGGGAGGACCCTGCCCTTGCGAGCTTACATTCTACAGGATGATGGGGATGGAGACAATAGGTTGAGGGTTGCAGGAGCTCCGGTGTTGGTGAGACGGCAGCTTTGGTAGTGGCGAGGAGGCAGCAGGGTCAGTGCAGGCTGTAGGCTTTCCTGAAAAGGTGGGTTTTCAGGTTCCGTCTGAAGGATCCGAATGTGGTTGATAGTCGGACGTGTTGGAGCAAAGAATTCCAGAGGATGGGGGATATTCGGGAGAAGTCTTGGAGGCGGTTGGGTAAGGAGCGAATAAGTGTGGAGGAGAGAAAGAGGTCTTGGGAGGACTGGAGAATATGTGAGGGAAGATATCGGGAGATCAGTTCAGAGATATATGGAGGAGACAGGTTATGGATGGCTTTGTAGGTCAGTATTAGTCATTTCAACTGGATACACTGAGGTAATGGGAGCCAGTGAAGAGATTTGCAGAGGGGGGAAGCGGAGGAGTAATGTGGAGAGAGATGAATTAGTCAGGCAGCAGAGTTATGGATGGACTGGAGAGGTGCAAGGGTGTTAGCAGGGAGGCCACAGAAAAGGATGTTGCAGTAGTCAAGGCGGGAGATGATGAGGGCATGCACAGGAATTTTAGTAGATTGACGGTTGAAGAAAGGACGGATTCTGGAGATATTTTTGAGCTGGAGGCGACAGGAGGTGGAAAGAGCTTGGATGTGTGGTTTGAAGGACAGGGCAGAGTCAAGGGTTACTCCGAGGCAACGGACTTCTGCTACAGGGTAAAGCATGACATTGTTAATTGCCATAGATAGGTCAGGTAAGGAAGATCTATGAGATGAAGGAAAGATGATGAGTTCAGATTTGTCCACATTGAGTTTGAGGCAGCGAGAGGAGAAGAAAGAGGATATGGCTGATAGACACTCCGGGATTCTGGACAGCAGGGAGGTGTCGTCTGGGCCAGAAAGGTAGATCTGAGTGTCATCAGCATAAAGGTGGTATTGGAATCCATAAGACTTTATGAGTTGTCCCAGGCCAAGTGTATAGATTGAGAAGAGTAGGGGTCCTAGAACAGAGCCTTGGGGGACTCCCACAAAGAGAGAGTGGGATGAGGAGGTAGTATGGGAGTGGGAGATGCTGAATGTGCAGTTGGAAAGGTATCAGGAGATCCAGGATAGGACGAGGTCTTTGATGCCAAAGGAGGAGAGTATCTGTAGTAGGAGGCAGTGGTCAACTGTGTCGAAAGCAGAGGACAGGTCTAGAAGGAGGAGTACAGAGTATTGTCCCTTAGCTTTGGCTGTAAGTAGGTTATTAGTGATTTTGGTCAGGGCTGTCTCAGTTGAGTGATGTGTTGTGAATTAGACTTTTTTGGCTCCCTCTTGTGGTCACTAGTGATATGACTCTGGGATTGTCTTTCCCTAGTTTGGCACCCACCTGGGTCATTAGTCCAGGGGTGTTGCTATATAAACTTCCTGAATTCTCAGTCTGGTGCCTGGCATCGTTGTAATCAGTTCCTTTCTGTTTGCTCCTGTCTGCTGGTCATGGTTCTTGCAAAATTAAGCTAAGTCCTGCTTCCTTGTTTTTTGGTTATTTGCATTGCTCTTATTTATTTGTCCAGCTTGTACTAAATGTGATTCCTGATTTTGCTGGAAGCTCTAGGGGGCTGGTATCCTCCCCCCGGGCCGTTAGACGGTTCGGGGGTTCTTGTATATCCAGCGTGGAAATTTTGATAGGGTTTTTGCTGACCGTATAAGTCATCTTACTATATTCTGCTATTAGTCAGTGAGCCTCTCTTTGCTAAATATCTAGTTCATTCTTACATTTGTCTTTTCTTCTTACCTCACCATTATTATTTGTTGGGGGCTTGTATCCAACTTTTGGGGTCTTTTCTCTGGAGGCAAGAAAGGTCTATCTTTTCCCTTCTAGGGTTAGTTAGTTCTCCGGCTGGCGCGAGACGTCTAGAACCAACGTAGGCACGTTCCCCGGCTGCTGCTATTTGTGGTGCTAGGATTAGTTATACGGTCAGCCCAGTTACCACTGTCCTATGAGCTGGTTTTTTGTGTTTGCAGACTTGGTAATTACTTCTGAGACCCTCTGCCATTGGGGTCATAACAGTATGCCAGGCCAAAGTTGAATGTTTAATGCATGGCAGAAGTGGGATAATAAGAAAGGAAATTCTGAGTTTTTTTTTTTTTTTCTTTCTTCCTCCCCTTTACCTCTGAGTGGCTTGTGCTTGCTGCAGACATGAATGTCCAGACCTTGATTACAAGTGTAGATCAGCTTGCTGCTCGTGTGCAGGGCATACAAGATTTTGTTACTAGTAGTCCTATGTCTGAACCTAAAATACCTATTCCTGAACTGTTCTCTGGAGACCGATTTAAGTTTAGGAATTTCAGGAATAATTGTAAATTGTTTCTGTCTCTGAGACCCCGTTCATCTGGAGACTCAGCTCAGCAAGTTAAAATTGTTATCTCTTTTTTGCGGGGCTACCCTCAGGATTGGGCTTTCTCGCTAGCGCCAGGAGATCCGGCATTGGCAAATATTGATGCGTTTTTTCTGGCGCTCGGATTGCTTTACGAGGAACCCAATCTTGAAATTCAGGCAGAAAAAGCCTTGCTGGCTATTTCTCAGGGCCAGGATGAAGCTGAAGTGTATTGCCAAAAATTTCGGAAATGGTCCGTGCTTACTCAGTGGAATGAGTGTGCTCTGGCCGCTAATTTCAGAAATGGCCTTTCAGAAGCCATTAAGAATGTGATGGTGGGTTTCTCCATTCCTACAAGTCTGAATGATTCCATGGCGCTGGCTATTCAAATTGACCGGCGTTTGCGGGAGCGCAAAACCGCTAATCCTCTGGTGGTGTTGTCTAAACAAACACCTGATTTGATGCAATGTGATAGAATTCAGACCAGAAATGAGTGGAAAAATCATAGACGTCAGAATGGGTTGTGTTTTTACTGTGGTGATTCTACACATGTTATATCAGCATGCTCTAAACGCCTAACAAGGATTGTTAGTCCTGTCGCCATTGGTAATTTGCAACCTAAATTTATTTTGTCTGTGACTTTAATTTGCTCATTGTCCTCCTACCCTGTTATGGCGTTTGTGGATTCAGGTGCTGCCCTGAGTCTTATGGATCTGTCATTTGCCAAGCGCTGTGGTTTTGTTCTTGAGCCGTTGGTAAATCCTATCCCTCTTAGAGGTATTGATGCTACGCCATTGGCGGAAAATAAACCGCAGTTTTGGACACAGGTAACCATGTGCATGACTCCTGAACATCGGGAGGTGATTCGTTTTCTTGTGCTGCATAAAATGCATGATTTGGTCGTTTTGGGTCTGCCATGGTTACAGACCCATAATCCAGTCTTGGATTGGAAGGCAATGTCTGTGTCAAGTTGGGGCTGTCAGGGAATTCATGGTGATTCCCCCCCGGTGTCTATTGCTTCCTCTACTCCTTCGGAAGTTCCTGAGTATTTGTCTGATTATCAGGATGTATTCAGCGAGTCCAGGTCCAGTGCTCTCCCTCCTCATAGGGACTGTGACTGCGCTATAGATTTGATTCCAGGTAGTAAATTTCCTAAGGGAAGATTATTTAATCTGTCTGTACCTGAGCATACCGCAATGCATTCGTATATCAAGGAATCTCTGGAGAAGGGGCATATCCGTCCATCCTCTTCCCCTCTTGGTGCGGGATTCTTTTTTGTGGCCAAGAAGGACGGATCTTTGAGACCTTGTATTGACTATCGGCTTCTGAATAAAATCACTGTTAAATTTCAGTATCCTTTGCCTCTGTTGTCGGACTTGTTTGCCCGGATTAAAGGTGCCAAGTGGTTCACCAAGATAGATCTTCGTGGTGCGTACAACCTTGTGCGCATTAAGCAAGGAGATGAATGGAAAACTGCATTTAATACGCCCGAAGGTCATTTTGAGTACTTGGTGATGCCTTTTGGGCTCTCTAATGCTCCTTCAGTGTTTCAGTCCTTTATGCATGATATTTTCCGGAAGTATCTGGATAGATTTATGATTGTTTATCTGGATGATATTCTGTTTTTTTCTGATGATTGGGACTCGCATGTAGAGCAGGTCAGGATGGTGTTTCAGGTTTTGCGTGAGAATGCTTTGTTTGTTAAGGGCTCAAAGTGTCTCTTTGGAGTACAGAAGGTTCCCTTTTTGGGTTTTATTTTTTCCCCTTCTGCGGTGGAGATGGACCCAGTCAAGGTCCGAGCTATTCATGATTGGACTCAACCCACGTCAGTTAAGAGTCTTCAGAAGTTCTTGGGTTTTGCTAACTTCTACCGTCGTTTTATCGCTAATTTTTCTAGCGTTGTTAAACCTTTGACGGATATGACCAAGAAAGGTTCTGATGTTGCTAACTGGGCTCCTGCAGCCGTGGAAGCTTTCCAAGAGTTGAAGCGCCGGTTTACTTCGGCGCCTGTTTTGTGCCAGCCTGATGTCTCACTTCCCTTTCAGGTTGAAGTGGATGCTTCTGAGATTGGGGCAGGGGCCGTTTTGTCGCAGAGAGGCCCTGGTTGCTCTGTAATGAGACCATGTGCTTTTTTCTCTAGGAAGTTTTCGCCCGCTGAGCGGAATTATGATGTTGGCAATCGGGAGTTGTTGGCCATGAAGTGGGCATTTGAGGAGTGGCGTCATTGGCTCGAGGGTGCTAAGCATCGTGTGGTAGTCTTGACTGATCACAAAAATCTGATGTATCTCGAGTCTGCTAAACGCCTGAATCCTAGACAGGCCCGTTGGTCATTGTTTTTCTCCCGTTTTGACTTTGTGGTCTCGTATTTACCAGGTTCAAAGAATGTGAAGGCTGATGCTCTTTCAAGGAGCTTTGTGCCTGACTCTCCTGGAGTCGCAGAACCTGTTGGTATTCTTAAAGAGGGAGTAATCTTGTCAGCCATTTCTCCGGATTTGCGATGTGTGTTGCAGAGATTTCAGGCTGGTAGACCTGACTCTTGTCCACCTGACAGACTGTTTGTTCCTGATAAGTGGACCAGCAGAGTAATTTCCGAGGTTCATTCCTCAGTGTTGGCAGGGCATCCGGGAATTTTTGGCACCAGAGATTTGGTGGCTAGGTCCTTTTGGTGGCCTTCCTTGTCACGGGATGTGCGGTCATTTGTGCAGTCCTGTGGGACTTGTGCTCGAGCTAAGCCTTGCTGTTCTCGTGCCAGCGGGTTGCTCTTGCCCTTGCCTGTCCCGAAGAGGCCTTGGACACACATTTCCATGGATTTCATTTCAGATCTTCCGGTGTCTCAGGGCATGTCTGTTGTGAATTTGGTTTCTGGGCTCCCCCGGTGGTTTCTGGTGGTACTGCACTTTTGTGCTTCATCTCCTCTGTTCACCTGTTTCCATCAGGATGTGGGAGTTGTCTATTTAGCCTTGCTCCTCAGTCATTTCTATGCCGGCCAACAATGTTACCAGAAGCCTTTCTGTTGCATGTTCCTGCTCCTAGACTACTATCAGCTAAGTTGGACTTGTAGTCCTAAGATTGTTTTGCATTTTTGTTCCAGTTCTCTGTGTTTGAATATTTCTGAGGCTGGAAGCTCTTGTGAGCTGAAATTGCCACTCTGGTGTCATGAGTTGATATTAGAGTCTTAAAGTAATTTCAGGATGGTGTTTTGAGAGGGTTTTCAGCTGACTGTGAAGTTCCCTTTTCTGTCTTCCTACTATCTAGTAAGCGGACCTCAATTTGCTAAACCTATCTTCATACTTCGTATGTCAATTTCCTCTAAAATCACCGACAATATATGTGGGGGCTACTGTCTGCCTTTTGGGGAAAATTTCTCTAGAGGTAAGCCAGGTCTGTATTTTCCTCTGCTAGGGTCAGTCAGTCCTCCGGCTGGCGCTGGGCGTCTAGGGATAAAACGTAGGCACGCTACCCGGCCACTGTTAGTTGTGCGGTAGGTTTAGCTCACAGTCAGCTCGAGTTCCCATCTTCCAAGAGCTAGTCCTTTTGTATGCTTTACTACGGTCTCTTGCCATTGAGAACCATGACAGTTTGGCCGGCCAAGGGTTAAAATAATTGGCAGAAGAAAGGAGAGAAAAGAAGTCTGCAGAGAATGTTTTTTTTTTTTTTTTGTGAGTTTGCTCATTAGTTGATTCACTTGCATCTCTGCTTACTGCAGCCTTCGTCTCTCTCTCCTTCTAATCCTTGAATGGTTCTGATTTCACCTGATTAAAATGGATCCACAGAGTTTAGCTATAGGTTTGGATAATCTCGCTATGAAGGTTCAAAGTTTGCAGGATTTTGTAATTCATGCTCCTATATCTGAACCTAGAATTCCTTTACCTGAATTTTTCTCCGGGGATAGATCTCGCTTCCAGAATTTCAAACATAATTGTAAATTATTTTTGTCTCTGAGATCTCGCTCCGCTGGAGATCCTGCACAGCAGGTCAGGATTGTAATTTCCTTGCTCCGGGGCGACCCTCAGGATTGGGCATTTGCTTTGGCACCAGGGGATCCTGCGTTGCTCAATGTGGATGCGTTTTTCCTGGCTTTGGGGTTGCTTTATGAGGAACCTCATTTAGAGATTCAGGCTGAAAAAGCCTTGATGGCCCTGTCTCAAGGGCAAGATGAGGCTGAAATATACTGCCAAAAATTTCGTAAGTGGTCTGTGCTTACTCAGTGGAATGAGTGCGCCCTGGCGGCGAATTTCAGAGAGGGTCTCTCTGATGCCATTAAAGATGTTATGGTGGGGTTCCCTGGGGTGCCTACAGGTCTGAATGAGTCCATGACAATGGCTATTCAGATTGATCGGCGTTTGCGGGAGCGCAAACCTGTGCACCATTTGGCGGTGTCTACTGAGAAGGCGCCAGAGATTATGCAATGTGATAGAATTCTGTCCAGAAGCGAACGACAGAATTTTAGGCGGAAAAATGGGTTATGCTTCTATTGTGGTGATTCAACTCATGTTATATCAGCATGCTCTAAACGTACTAAGAAGGTTGATAAGTCTGTTTCAATTGGCACTTTACAGTCTAAGTTTATTCTATCTGTGACCCTGATTTGCTCTTTATCGTCTATTACCGCGGACGCCTATGTCGACTCTGGCGCCGCTTTGAGTCTTATGGATTGGTCCTTTGCCAAACGCTGTGGGTTTAATTTAGAGCCTCTGGAAGTTCCTATACCTCTGAAGGGTATTGACTCCACGCCATTGGCTAGTAATAAACCACAATACTGGACACAAGTAACTATGCGTATTAATCCGGATCACCAGGAGATTATTCGCTTCCTTGTGTTGTATAATCTACATGATGTGTTGGTGCTTGGATTGCCATGGCTGCAATCTCATAACCCAGTCCTCGACTGGAAAGCAATGTCTGTGTTAAGCTGGGGATGTCAGGGGACTCATGGGGACGTACCTTTGGTTTCCATTTCGTCATCTATTCCCTCTGAGATTCCGGAATTTTTATCTGATTATCGTGACGTTTTTGAGGAGCCTAAACTTGGTTCACTACCTCCGCACAGAGATTGCGATTGTACTATAGATCTGATTCCGGGCAGTAAGTTTCCAAAGGGTCGTTTATTTAATCTATCTGTGCCTGAACATGCTGCTATGCGGGAATATATTAAGGAGTCCTTGGAAAAGGGACATATTCGTCCTTCGTCATCTCCCTTAGGAGCCGGTTTTTTCTTTGTATCTAAAAAAGATGGCTCTTTGAGGCCGTGTATTGATTATCGGCTTTTGAATAAAATCACGGTTAAATATCAGTATCCTTTGCCACTGCTTACTGATTTGTTTGCTCGAATAAAGGGGGCCAAGTGGTTCTCTAAGATTGATCTTCGTGGGGCGTATAATTTAGTGCGAATTAAGCAGGGGGATGAGTGGAAAACCGCATTTAATACGCCTGAGGGCCATTTTGAGTATTTAGTAATGCCTTTTGGTCTTTCAAATGCCCCTTCAGTCTTTCAGTCTTTTATGCATGACATTTTCCGTGAATATTTGGATAAATTTATGATTGTGTATCTGGATGATATTTTGATTTTTTCGGATGACTGGGACTCTCATGTCCAACAGGTCAGGAGGGTTTTTCAGGTTTTGCGCTCTAATTCCTTGTGTGTAAAGGGTTCTAAGTGTGTTTTTGGGGTTCAAAGGATTTCGTTTTTGGGGTACATTTTTTCCCCCTCTTCCATTGAGATGGACCCTGTCAAGGTTCAGGCTATTTGTGATTGGACGCAACCCTCTTCTCTTAAGAGCCTTCAGAAGTTTTTGGGCTTTGTTAATTTCTATCGTCGATTTATAACTGGTTTTTCTGATGTTGCTAAGCCGTTGACTGATTTGACTAAGAAGGGTGCTGATGTTGCTGATTGGTCCCCTGCTGCTGTGGAGGCCTTTCGGGAGCTTAAGCGCCGCTTTTCTTCCGCCCCTGTTTTGCGTCAGCCTGATGTTACTCTTCCTTTTCAGGTTGAGGTCGACGCTTCAGAAATCGGAGCTGGGGCGGTTTTGTCGCAGAAAAGTTCCGACTGCTCCGTGATGAGACCTTGCGCGTTCTTTTCTCGTAAATTTTCGCCCGCTGAGCGAAATTATGATATTGGTAATCGGGAGCTCTTGGCTATGAAGTGGGCTTTTGAGGAGTGGCGTCATTGGCTTGAGGGGGCTAGACATCAGGTGGTGGTATTGACCGACCACAAGAATTTGATTTATCTTGAGTCTGCCAGGCGCCTGAATCCTAGACAGGCGCGCTGGTCGTTATTTTTCTCTCGGTTTAATTTTGTGGTTTCTTACCTACCGGGTTCTAAAAATGTGAAGGCGGATGCCCTTTCTAGGAGTTTTGAGCCTGATTCCCCTGGTAATTCTGAACCTACAGGTATCCTTAAGGATGGAGTGATATTATCTGCTGTTTCCCCAGACTTGCGACGGGTCTTGCAGGAGTTTCAGGCGGATAGACCTGATCGTTGCCCGCCTGGTAGACTGTTTGTTCCGGATGATTGGACCAGTAGAGTCATCTCGGAGGTCCATTCTTCTGCATTAGCTGGTCATCCTGGAATCTTTGGTACCAGGGATTTGGTGGCTAGGTCCTTCTGGTGGCCTTCCCTGTCGCGAGATGTGCGAGGTTTTGTGCAGTCTTGTGATGTTTGTGCTCGGGCCAAGCCTTGTTGTTCTTGGGCTAGTGGATTGTTGTTATCTTTGCCTATTCCGAAGAGACCTTGGACTCACATCTCCATGGATTTTATTTCTGATCTCCCTGTTTCTCAGAAGATGTCTGTCATCTGGGTGGTGTGTGACCGTTTCTCTAAGATGGTCCATTTGGTCCCCTTGCCTAAATTGCCTTCCTCATCCGAGCTGGTTCCTCTGTTCTTTCAAAATGTGGTTCGCTTGCATGGTATTCCAGAGAATATCGTTTCTGACAGGGGAACCCAATTCGTGTCTAGATTTTGGCGAGCGTTCTGTGCTAGGATGGGCATTGATTTGTCTTTTTCGTCTGCTTTCCATCCTCAGACTAATGGCCAGACCGAGCGAACTAATCAGACCTTGGAGACTTATTTGAGGTGTTTTGTGTCTGCGGATCAGGATGATTGGGTTGCCTTTTTGCCCTTGGCGGAGTTTGCCCTCAATAACCGGGCTAGTTCTGCCACCTTGGTTTCTCCTTTCTTCTGTAATTCGGGGTTTCATCCTCGTTTCTCTTCCGGTCAGGTGGAGTCTTCGGATTGTCCTGGAGTGGATGCTGTGGTGGAGAGGTTGCATCAGATTTGGGGGCATGTGGTGGACAATTTGAAGTTGTCCCAGGAGAAGACTCAGCAGTTTGCCAACCGCCGTCGTCGTGCTGGTCCTCGTCTTTGTGTTGGGGACTTGGTGTGGTTGTCTTCTCGTTTTGTCCCTATGAAGGTTTCTTCTCCTAAGTTTAAGCCTCGGTTCATCGGCCCGTACAAGATATTGGAGATTCTTAACCCTGTGTCCTTTCGTTTGGACCTCCCTGCATCTTTTTCTATTCATAATGTCTTCCATCGGTCATTGTTGCGCAGGTATGAGGTACCGGTTGTGCCTTCCGTTGAGCCTCCTGCTCCGGTGTTGGTTGAGGGTGAGTTGGAGTACGTTGTCGAGAAGATCTTGGACTCCCGTGTTTCCAGACGGAGACTTCAGTATTTGGTCAAGTGGAAGGGCTACGGTCAGGAGGATAACTCTTGGGTGACTGCCTCTGATGTTCATGCCTCCGATTTGGTCCGTGCCTTTCATAGGGCTCATCCTGATCGCCCTGGTGGTTCTGGTGAGGGTTCGGTGCTCCCTCCTTGAGGGGGGGTACTGTTGTGAATTTGGTTTCTGGGCTCCCCCGGTGGTTTCTGGTGGTACTGCACTTTTGTGCTTCATCTCCTCTGTTCACCTGTTTCCATCAGGATGTGGGAGTTGTCTATTTAGCCTTGCTCCTCAGTCATTTCTATGCCGGCCAACAATGTTACCAGAAGCCTTTCTGTTGCATGTTCCTGCTCCTAGACTACTATCAGCTAAGTTGGACTTGTAGTCCTAAGATTGTTTTGCATTTTTGTTCCAGTTCTCTGTGTTTGAATATTTCTGAGGCTGGAAGCTCTTGTGAGCTGAAATTGCCACTCTGGTGTCATGAGTTGATATTAGAGTCTTAAAGTAATTTCAGGATGGTGTTTTGAGAGGGTTTTCAGCTGACTGTGAAGTTCCCTTTTCTGTCTTCCTACTATCTAGTAAGCGGACCTCAATTTGCTAAACCTATCTTCATACTTCGTATGTCAATTTCCTCTAAAATCACCGACAATATATGTGGGGGCTACTGTCTGCCTTTTGGGGAAAATTTCTCTAGAGGTAAGCCAGGTCTGTATTTTCCTCTGCTAGGGTCAGTCAGTCCTCCGGCTGGCGCTGGGCGTCTAGGGATAAAACGTAGGCACGCTACCCGGCCACTGTTAGTTGTGCGGTAGGTTTAGCTCACAGTCAGCTCGAGTTCCCATCTTCCAAGAGCTAGTCCTTTTGTATGCTTTACTACGGTCTCTTGCCATTGAGAACCATGACACATGTCTGTCATCTGGGTGGTATGTGATCGCTTTTCCAAGATGGTCCATTTGGTATCTTTGCCCAAGCTGCCTTCCTCTTCCGATCTGGTTCCTTTGTTCTTTCAGAATGTGGTTCGTTTACACGGCATTCCTGAGAATATCGTGTCTGACAGAGGATCCCAGTTTGTTTCCAGGTTCTGGCGATCCTTCTGTGCTAAGATGGGCATTGATTTGTCGTTTTCGTCTGCCTTTCATCCTCAGACTAATGGACAAACGGAGCGAACTAATCAGACTCTGGAGGCTTATTTGAGGTGTTTTGTTTCTGCAGATCAGGATGATTGGGTGACCTTCTTGCCGTTGGCTGAGTTTGCCCTTAATAATCGGGCTAGTTCCGCTACTTTGGTTTCGCCATTTTTCTGCAACTCTGGTTTCCATCCTCGTTTTTCCTCGGGACATGTGGAGCCTTCTGACTGTCCTGGGGTAGATTCTGTGGTGGATAGGTTGCAGCAGATTTGGAATCATGTGGTGGACAGCTTAAAGTTGTCACAGGAGAAGGGTCAGCGTTTTGCCAACCGCCGCCGCGGTGTGGGTCCCCGACTTCGTGTTGGGGATTTGGTATGGCTGTCTTCTCGATTTGTTCCTATGAAGGTCTCCTCTCCTAAATTTAAGCCTCGCTTCATCGGTCCTTACAAGATATTGGAAATCCTTAATCCCGTGTCCTTTCGCTTGGATCTTCCTGTGTCGTTTGCCATTCACAACGTGTTCCATAGGTCTTTGTTGCGGCGGTACGTTGTACCTGTGGTTCCTTCTGTTGAGCCTCCTGCTCCGGTGTTGGTTGAGGGCGAGTTGGAGTACGTGGTGGAGAAGATCTTGGATTCTCGTCTCTCCAGGCGGAGGCTTCAGTATCTGGTCAAGTGGAAGGGCTATGGTCAGGAGGATAATTCCTGGGTGGTTGCCTCTGATGTGCATGCGGCCGATTTAGTTTGTGCCTTTCACGCTGCTCATCCTGATCGCCCTGGTGGTCTTGGTGAGGGTTCGGTGACCCCTCCTTAAAGGGGGGGTACTGTTGTGAATTAGACTTTTTTGGCTCCCTCTTGTGGTCACTAGTGATATGACTCTGGGATTGTCTTTCCCTAGTTTGGCACCCACCTGGGTCGTTAGTCCAGGGGTGTTGCTATATAAACCTCCTGAATTCTCAGTCTGGTGCCTGGCATCGTTGTAATCAGTTCCTTTCTGTTTGCTCCTGTCTGCTGGTCGTGGTTCTTGCAAAATTAAGCTGTCCTGCTTCCTTGTTTTTTGGTTATTTGCATTGCTCTTATTTATTTGTCCAGCTTGTACTAAATGTGATTCCTGATTTTGCTGGAAGCTCTAGGGGGCTGGTATCCTCCCCCCGGGCCGTTAGACGGTTCGGGGGTTCTTGTATATCCAGCGTGGAAATTTTGATAGGGTTTTTGCTGACCGTATAAGTCATCTTACTATATTCTGCTATTAGTCAGTGGGCCTCTCTTTGCTAAATATCTAGTTCATTCTTACATTTGTCTTTTCTTCTTACCTCACCGTTATTATTTGTTGGGGGCTTGTATCCAACTTTTGGGGTCTTTTCTCTGGAGGCAAGAAAGGTCTATCTTTTCCCTTCTAGGGTTAGTTAGTTCTCCGGCTGGCGCGAGACGTCTAGAACCAATGTAGGCACGTTCCCCGGCTGCTGCTATTTGTGGTGCTAGGATTAGTTATACGGTCAGCCCAGTTACCACTGTCCTATGAGCTGTTTTTTTGTGTTTGCAGACTTGGTAATTACTTCTGAGACCCTCTGCCATTGGGGTCATAACAGTGATGAGGGTGGAATCCAGATTGCAGATTGTCAAAGAGCAAGTTAGATGAGAGGTGGGAGGAAAGTTCAGCACGGACGCGCTGCTCCAGGAGTTTGGAAGTAAATGGGAGCAGTGATATTGGGTGATAGCTGGATATACTGTAGATATTGAATCGAGGGTTGGCTTTTTAAGGATAGGCGTGATTGTGGCATGTTTGAAAGCAGAAGGGAAGGTGCCAGAAGTTAGTGAGGTGGGTAAGGGATAGGATAAGTGTGGTGGTGAGGTTGGGGAGGAGGTGGGATGGGATGGGGTCGAGCGTGCAGGTGGTGAGGTGTGATTTAAAGAGGAGACAATTAAGTCCCCCTTCAGTGATGTTGGATAGGGAGGTTATGGGGTTTGGGCATTGATCTGGTATACAAAAGGGTTGTGGTTATTGAACAATGAAGACTTGCATTGTTTGGTCGATCTTATTTTTAAAGTGTGTGGCAAAGTCCTCAGCAGAGATGAGGAAGGTTGGAGGGGGCAGTGGGGGGAGGAGTGAGTTAACCCTAATGTTCTGTTCGGGTCATAGTGACCCGAACAGACTTTTGCGGCCCTGTAGATTTTTTTCTGTAAGTCTATAAAACTTGAGACTCCTTGACTTTTCCTTATTTGGGGGGACCTACCTATGAGTATTTTTTTTTTTTTTTTCGCTTACTTTTTGCTATACGCAAAAAGTTACACTTGTTGTGTTCGGGTCATAGTGACCCGACATCGTTTTTTACAGCTGTGAGGCCATATTTTCAGTGAAATAAAGGAGTTATAACCTCAGTTGGGTCTATTTATTGCATCTACTATTGTATATCAATTGATTTATTTCCTAAATTATTTAAATGGGGTCGTACACGCGCTCTACCGGGGGTATGCATTGAGATCTGCGCACCATAAAAATGGCTTTATATTGATTATTTTTGGTGCGCAGTCTATTCTAAAATGTAGAGTGCATCCGGAGAGATCACTAGGTGTGCACTACACGTGTATATTATGCGCAGAACGGACTGCTCAGAACGCGCTGTCTAAGGGCTGTCCCACACGTCCAGATAATTCCGGTACCGGAATAAATCGGTACCGGAGTTATCCGTGTCCGTGTGCCTGGGAACTCACGGAGGCCATACGTGCGGCACACGTGTGCCGCCCGTATGGCGAGTGGGTACCACACGGAGCGTGTGGTACCCACTCTGCATGGTGCTGAAGCTGCGATTCATATCATCCCTGCAGCAACGTTTGCTGCAGGGAAAATATGAAGAATAGTGTTTAAAATAAAGATCCATGTGTCCGCCGCCCCCCCACCCCCTGTGCGCCCCCCCGCTGGTCAGAAAATACTTATCCGGGTCCCCCGTCGGCTGTCGCTCCTTCCTGGTCTGGCCGCGCCTCCTACTGTATGCGGTCACGTGGGGCCGCTCATTTACACTCATGAATAGGCGGCTCCGCCCCTATTGGAGGTGGAGCCACATATTCATGAGTGTAATCGGCCGCATACAGTAGAGAAGCCGCGGCCAGACCAGGAAGGAGCGACTGCCGACGGGGGATCCGGGTGAGTATTTGCTGACCAGCGGGGGGGGCGCACAGGGGGTGGGAGGGCGGCGGACACATGGATCTTTATTTTAAACACTATCATTCATATTTTCTCTATAGCAAACGCTGCTACAGGGAAGATATGAATCGCGGCTTCAGCACCATGTGGGGGGGACAGCGCTTACTGTAGCGCTGTCTCCGGCACGCCACACGGACCCCAGACGGAGAATGTCCGTGTGAGGTGCGTGTTTTACGCGGACCCATTGACTCTATTGGGTCCGTGTAAAACGTGCGCTCCCACGAACACTGACATGTCTCCGTGTTTGGCACACGGAGACACGGTCCGCACACGGTCCGCACAAAATCAATGACATCTGAACAGATGCATTGATTTTTATGGGTCTACGTGTGTCAGTGTCTCCGGTACGGGAGGAAACTGTCACCTCACGTACCGGAGCCACT
Source organism: Ranitomeya variabilis (assembly GCF_051348905.1). Lineage (NCBI taxonomy): Eukaryota > Metazoa > Chordata > Amphibia > Anura > Dendrobatidae > Ranitomeya > Ranitomeya variabilis. Next base: position 653,504,477 of record NC_135233.1, read on the forward strand.
GACGTGTGAAACCGGCCTAAGACGGTTTTTTTTTGTAAAGCTGAGCTGTAAAGTCTTGCAAATATTTTTTTTTTGCTAAGTAAGTCTGTCTTCCTGGCTTATCTGCTTGTTTTCAGAAGGGTTCTTATCTTCTCTGCTCTTTTCAGTACACATGTTTTGTTTGTTTTTTTTACAAAATATGTGTAGTTTTCTATTTTCGTTTTGCTCATTGATCTGTTTTTTCAGAATAAAAACAAAAAAAAAAGATTTCTAGTTCATTTTTCTTTTTTTTTTTACTACCAAACATGTTCACAAACAGTCTAGTAAGCAAAAAGTATAAAAAAATGGAGTTAGAGTGTCTAAAATCAAGGTTTAATAAGCCGGGTCATAGTGACCCGGAACACTACAAGTGTATAGTAAATGCGAACAAAACAGCAGGGTTAAAAGTTTTGAATAACTATTTGGTGTTGTAGGGTAGAGAAGATATGAGGGTTATGAAGTAGGCCTGTTTAGCAGAGGTGAGAGCAGATTTAAAGCGAATGTTGCCTGTTTGAAAGCAGTGAAGTCATCTTCTGAATGTATTTTCTTCCAATGCCGCTCTGCAACCCCAAATGCAACAAATGAATAACATAAACAGTCCATTCTTCAGCACAGTGCAACAAAATAAATGTGATGGTCTTACCAATCTTAGTATTGCAGGCAGTAGCAACTAAACTAATTTTAAAAATTTTCATCAACACAGATACCTCTGTTCAGGTACAGCACAACTCACCCTCTGAGCTGTCTTAGCTACCTTTTATTTGGCTTGTAAGACCCTGACTGGAGTATTGGAGCAACCTTTCCCACCCGAGCTCTTTTGGTCACTCCTAAGTCCCAGACCAAAAATCCACTTTCCCCCTTCATGACCAACGATGTAAATTTCCATAATCAATTGGGTCCCTGTCTTTGATACAGACTCCGGAGCAGAGCCCACATCTTTGCCTGCACTTGTTGGCTGATTTAATGAGCCATCAAGTGCCTTTTTCAGCCGCTGGTGAATATGAGATCCACCTATGGCTGTTAACCAGTTAAATGCTGTTGTCAATCACTGACCAACATCCCACCCATTAGCGCCCCTGTAATGTGATTGCGGGGGTCTGCAGAAGACCCAATGCCTGTGTAAGGTACTAGCAGGAATGCAGGATGCAGTGAAAAGCAGGAGGCAGAGCAAGAGTTAATGGGTTTTATATATATATATATATATATGTCTCAACAGTAAATGCTCCACGCAGGGAGAAAGGGGGTGTAAACATACAGGCCCACAAAGTTTATATAGCAATAAAGTAACTGCAGCGGGTGTAATAACGGGTCAACTTATCAGTCTCTGGTTCCTGGATGATGGTGGCTGGAAAATCCCATGATGGCGCCGTAGATGGTGCGTGACATCTCTGAACAGGTCCTGGAGAAAATTGAACCACTGTCTCTGTACAGCGGCGAAGAATCCTGGTCTTCTTACGCATGGTCTTGTGATCCTGTAACGAGGTGCTGAACGGGGAAAGGTCTGCTGCAGAGCCAAAGAAGTACAAAGTCCCAGAGTGGAAGCCTCCATCTCACCACTGTGAACCCCGTGCCATGCCGGATTAGCGTTGCAAAGAGAGTCAGCAGATGTCCGATGCACTGACCAGTTTGCACTGTTAGGATCGGGGATTAACGGGGAGTTTGTCTCTGGACATGCACAGTCTGTAAGCGCTGGGGATGAAAAGCTGCAAAGCGGGTCTGTCAGTTGGCATCGGTCTGCAAAGATGGAGTCAACCTTCTCCTGTAGCGCACACTGGGTACCCACCAAGCCCTGTTCCAGTGTGCGCAGTCCCTTTTATCTCACACCCACCTCCAGCAGTCAGGTGCAAAGGTCTACTCCAGTCAGAAATTACTTCCCTCAGCCTGGACACGCAATAGAGACTACTATTCTGATCCATCTTCCTACATTCCCCCACTCCTTTAGCTCGCTATTCCACGGGCGAGGGTTCTTGTGAAACACATTGCTGTCTTCTTTTCTTTGGTACATTTTGCAGCCAAATAAAATGTTCCTGATCAAACTGATTGGGGGATTTGCCTGCCGTTGTTCGTTCAGAGCGTCATAAATTGGAAGGAGTAGTGAAGTCCCCTTGAGTGGTAGTATCAGGTTTTACAAAAGGGGGCACAGGTGTATCTGTATTCTCAGGATCAGATTCTTCAATGGCCCCAAGTCTGGGTTCCTCAGTTTCTTTATATTCTTCTTCTACTATTATGGGAACTGGCTCAGGAGTCTCTGGGGTTTCTTCTGCTCCTACTGGGTCTTTTGATAGACAAGGCCGAAGCATGTTCCGATGAACTATCTGAGTGGGAGAGCTCTGTTCTCTTTCAGGCTTTATCTCATACACAGGACCCGCAGAGAAGACTCGTCGCTTAACCCGTTTCCCACCAATTTTCTAGCTTGTCTCGAGGACGTCTTTCCTTCACTAAGACACGGTCTCCGACCTGAAGCTCTGTCACCTGCGGTAGGGTCCTCTCAGCATTATCTGACTCCTGAAGCCTGGTCTGTAATAACCGATGCAAAGTCTGCAGGCGATGACGATGTTCTGAAACCCAGGAGGACACCCCCGTCCGTGGGTAGTTTTCTTCTGGATCCAATTCTAACTCGGTAATTCCCTTTCCAGCCCGACCGAATAGGAGAGAATAGGGGGTATAGCCCATGGTTCAGTGCACTTGATTATTGTATATCCATACCAAATCTGATACATACTTAAGCCACCGGGCTTTCCGATTTTCTTCCAGGGTTCTCAACATTTGAATTAATGTTCGATGGAATCGCTCACAGGCACAGTTTCCCTGAGGGTGATATGGTGTGGTGAGGGACTTGTCGATCCAGCACATACGATGTAATTCTTCCATCACTTTACCCAAGAAACAGGCGCCCTGGTCAGAATGGATCCTTGTCGGACATCCGAAAGTTGAATTAAATTTTTACAAATTGCATGTGCAGCTGATTCCACACTTTTTTCCCTGGTTGGAGTCACAGCAGCAAATTTCGTGAAATTATACAATATTACTAAACAATGTTCGTACTCCTGGTGGGCCAGCCCGATTGTTAGATAGTCTATCATTAAAAGCTCCATAGTGGCGGATGTCACAATAGACTGTATGGGGGCTCTCTGCTCCAGTGGTTTAGCCAATTCACGTGTCCGGCATGCCCTACAAGTCTCTTCCATGACCGTCTTTAACGGAGCATGAAAAATGAACCATTGTAACCACTGAAAAGTCTTCTCCTGAAAGATTAGTTACCCTGAAATTGAATCTGCGTTTAGGCCAGTTCCAGTTCATGGTACATTGCCAGTTCCTGTACCATCGTTGTCTAGATTGGATGAAAATGAAGAACAATATGAAAACTATGGAGCTGAAGCTACTGGCGAAGACATGGAGACCTCAATTCAAGATGAGTCTGTGCCTGATGGAGCAGCTAGAACGCTTTACTCAACACAAATTAAATGATTTCATCAGAGACCTTTCATTGTCAAAAAATAAAGCTGAACTTCTTGCATCTAGGTTGAAACAGAAGAATCTTTTTCATGATAATGTCAAAGTGTGTTATTACTCAAACAGAAGTAATGCTTTAACACAATTTTTCACAGTTGATGGACCAATGGAGTACTATAACAATGTGATTAGCCTTTTTGAAGAACTGAATCAAGAGTATTTTGTTGCAGATTGGCGATTGTTTATTGACTCATCCCAGAGAAGTTTGAAAGCAGTATTGCTTCACAATGGAAATATGAAACCATCAATCCCTATTGCTCACTCATGACATCTAAAGGAAAGTTATGAAAATCTGTCAGTTGTTTTGGAATCTATACAATATACGCATCATCAATGGAATTTCTGTGGAGATTTGAAAGTGATTGGTCTGCTAATGATACAAGAAAGAAATATATCTTGGTACCGTGTTAGCCAGTAGATAGAAAAATATTTAGAATTGAGAGTCCTCAGTGGTTGATACCTTTTAATGGCTAACTGAAAAGATGGTAACAAATTGCAAGCTTTCGAGACTACATACGTCTCTTCATCAGGCAAAGACTAAAACAAATTCTGAAGAATCACATATTTATGCACAACATAGTATGGAAAAAAAAGGGAGAGGGGAAAAAAACCATGGATAAGCCAGGTGACATGAAGCAGAATTACCATGGGTGATAAACAGTTACGTCCATAAATATTGGGCCAATTCTTAGATAAGGATTGTTTTATTGTCCTGTGATTAGGGTCTCTGTTTGATGACCCCACATGGTTTGATGGGCAAGTTCCTTAGTTGTAGTTAGTTGATGTAAAAAGACATAAATCCGTGTGACACATTCATTCCTGCATTTAGAGTGTCAAAGGTCGTCATCAGTTTATATTCCCAGACTCTCCTGTCTTTTTGCGATTTGAAGTTACCCTTTAATACAAGTAATTTCATGTCCATAATGTTATGATTTGGGAGACAGAAATGTATTGCCACAGGTATATCCATTCTTTTTTCTCTTATTGTATGGCGATGAAAGTTCATCCTTGTTCTCAGTTTCTGCCCTGTCTCCCCTACATACAGACCCCTAGTTGGACAATTAGTACAAATAATTAGGTACACCACATTTGAAGTGACGCAGCTGAATGTACCTGGTATCTTGTAGTCCTGATGTGAATTGGGGATCTTTATCTTGTCCGTGGTCATTATAAATGGACAGGTTTTACATTTTTTCTGGTTGCAAGGAAAGGTACCTGCAGCTGTTGGAGAGGACAGGGAGCTCTTGACAATGATGCTTCTTAGATTTGGGGGCTGCCTAAAACACAGTAGTGGGGGGTCTGGAAAAATTGCTTGTAATCGGGCATCTTTTTGCAGTAAAGGTTGTAATTTCCGTGCAGCTCCCCTTAGCGCCTCCAGATTTGGATTGTAGGTAACTACTAGAGGTACCCGGTTATTTTCTTCTTTAGTTTTGTAATGTAGCAGGTGATTCCTTGATATTCTGGTGGCTCTTGTGATCTGATTTTCAATTGTTCTTGGATGGTAGCCCTGATTCAAAAAGGTCTTTCTGAGGCGACCAAGGTGTTCATCCCTATCCATTGGGTTGGAACATATACAATTGTATCTGATGGCTTGGCTGTAGACAATGGAGTTTTTTATGTGTTTTGGATGGAAACTGTCCCATTTAAGGTATGTTGGACGGTCGATTGGCTTCTGATACAGTGATGTCTCTATTTTATTGTTTTGCAGCTTAATGATGATGTCCAAAAAGTTAATTTCAGTGCAGGAGTAGTTGAGTGTCAAGTTGATGGTGGGATGAAATTGATTAAACTGTTCATGGAACGACTTTAGCTGTGGTTCAGACTCCTTCCAGATGATTAAAATGTCATCAATGTAGCGGTAGTACGCCAGAGGCCTTATGGGACATGAGGACAAAAAGTCACTTTCAAGCTTGGCCATGAAAAGATTTGCATACTGTGGGGCCATTTTACTTCCCATTGCTGTGCCAGTCTCCTGTAGATAGATCTTCTTGTCAAACTCAAAGTAATTGTGGGTGAGGATGAATTTGATAAGTTTCACCACAGAATTTGCATCAGTCCCTGTGTTTTCCAGGAAGAATTTGCAGGCATTTAATCCATCCTGGTGTGGGATATTGGAGTACAAAGATTCCACATCCATGGTGGCCAGGATGGTTCCTTCTGGTAGAGGACCTATTGCTGATAGTTTATTTAATAGGTCAGTTGTGTCCTGAATGAAGCTGGGTGTGTCCTTTACCAAGGGTTTAAGAACACCCTCTACCCATCCAGATACCTGCTCAGTAAGGGTGCCCACACATGAAATAATTGGTCTTCCTGAGTTTCCAGATTTGTGGATTTTAGGAAGCATGTAGAATGTCCCTGTTCTTGGACTTTCTGGTATCAGGTCATTGGCTCTTATGGATACGTCGGGCAGACAAGATACTAACTTGTTTAGTTCCTTGTAATAGTCCTAAAAAATAACCTAGACATGTTTGGTGTCTATGAACTCGTAATCACCTGGAGAATCATAATGACAGGTCAGTTTTAGCATGTAGTAAACCTAGCAAAAAAGCCAAACAAAAAACCAGTGTGGGATTGCACTTTTTTTGCAATTTCACCGCACTTGGAATTTTGTTTCCCATTTTCTAGTACATGACAAGCTAAAACCAATAATGTTTTCAAAAGTACAGCTCGTCCCACAAAAAAAAGCCCTCACATGGCCATATTGACAAAAAAATAAAAAAGGTATGGCTCTGGGAAGGAGGGGAGGGAAAAATGAAAATGAAAAAACAAAAATACCCCAGGTCAAGAAGGGGTTAAACTGCAGGAAGGAGAAGCTAGAGGCAGAGCTCCTTCCCATTCTCCTATCTACTGTACATAGAATCTTATCAGCAACAACTGTCATCTCCTATCTCAGTAATGGGAAAGTCTTCACTTAATAGATGTTTGATAATGACTGATCAATTTTGGCAGAGAAAGAAGCTATTTGTTAAGAAGATATATTACAAAGTTGTTTACTTCTATGTGTAATATTAATTATATTAATTTATTAAATAAAAATTAAAAGGACTGTTTTGCTTTAACATTGGATTATACTGACTACTTTTTAGGGTGGGTGTACACGGTCAGTAATTGGCACCGCTTTTGACGCAGCACATGTCTGCTGCGTCCAAAGCGGTTCCAGGCTTTTCAATGCAGGTGATTTCGCATGTGTTCATTGAACTGTGCGGAATCACCGCGTCCAATACTTTGTACAGGTGAGATTTATCTTGTGGAGACTCGCGTCTCCGCAAGATAAATTGACATGCTACCTTCTGGAAGACGCGCTGCATGTACATCTCCACAGGTAAGCCGTGGACATCTCTGGACACAAAGTGAAAAAGGGATTTCATGAAATCCCATCCACTATTCTGTAACATCTGGACGCTGCGGGTTGAATGCTGCGGAGGTACGTTTACTGACCGTTTGTACCTACCTTACGAGTCCATTGCAATTTTGCACTACTTATATATTTTAGACTCAAATCTTTTCTTATTGATTACCTTGGAGTTTACTTCTGTACAGATTTTGTGAATAGATGTATATTTATCCATTTATTAAAATGACTCTGTATCTATCTCCTATAGTAGCCTCACTACTTTTCATTGCATGTTTTCTAAACAAACAAAGAAGAGCTGCTTAAATTTTTGCGCCAGAAGCAGTGTGAAAGACTGGTGGAAAGCATGCCAAGACGCATGAAAGCTGTGATTAAAAATCATGGTTATTCCATGAAATATTGATTTCTGAACTCTTCCTGAGTTAAAACATTAGTATTGTTGTTTCTAAATGATTATGAACTTGTTTTCTTTGTTTAATTTTGACCATTACTCCTTTTCACAAAAAAAATACTAAATTTATTGCTTGGAAATTTGGAGACAGGTTGTCAGAAGTTAATAGAATAAATGAACAATTTACATTTTACTCAAAAATATACCTATAAAGAGAAAAATCAGACATATTGAAAGTTTTGCAGTGGTCTCTTAATGTTTTCCAGAGCTGTATATTTTTTTTTGGTCTTTTGGACTACTGTATTTTTTTGGATTGTAAGACGCACCGGACCATAAGACGCACCTAGGTTTTAGAGGAGGAAATTAGAAAAAAAAAACTGAAGCAAAAAATGTGGTCAATTCTGTACTTAATTTCTCCTATCCTGGTAAACATGATCCCCTCATCCCCATCCTGATACACATGGTCCCTTATCCCTATCCTGGTATGCATGGCCCCCCTCATCCCTACCCTGGTATGCATAGCTCTCTAATCCCTAGTCTGGTATGCATTTCCCCTTATCTCTAACCGGGTAGGCATGCCCCCCTCATCCTTATCCTGACAGGAATGGTCCCCCTCATCCCTATACTGGCATCAGTGATCACCCTCTTCTTTATCCTGGTATGCAGGTCCCCACCTCATCCTAGTATGCATGGCCCCATCTCTATGCTGGTATGCAGGAGCCCATCCTTAACCTGGCATGATTGGACCCAATCCCAGTCCTGGTATGTATGGCACCATCCTTATTCTGGTATAATTGCCGCCACCCCCATCCTGGTATGCATGGCCACATCAGAAAACATTAAAAAAATACTATTACACTTACCTTCCCAGTGCTTCCTCACAGCATCTTGTTCTGTTCTTTATACTTATAAGCAGCGCATGTCAGGGACATCATGTGCTGCTTGCAAGGCCAAGGGTAGCTGCAGGAATACTGCTCTGCACACCGGGACTGTGTACACGCAGTTCACTTGTACTGCTAATTAAGAGAAATGAATATTCACTGCATTCCACTCCCATGGGTGTGGAATTCAGTGAATATTCATTCACTTTAGTAGCGGCACACGTGATCGCTGTCAGCTGCAGGAAGACTCATACATACACTTTACACGCTACTGAGGAGCGAATACTCACTGCTCTGCGTGCACACAGTCCCGGCATGCAGAGCAGTGAGTGTTCCAGTAGCTGTTCTTTGGCTTGCAGACAGCACATGATGTACCTGCCATGCGCTGCTTACAAGCATAAAGCAGCTGCTGGCATCGGAACAAGATGCTGTGAGGGAGCGCTGGGAAGGTAAGTGTAGTGGGGTTTTTTTTCAATGTTTTCTGATGGGGCCATGCATACCAGGATGGGTTGGGGGGCCAATCATACCAGGATGGTTAAGAGAACTGAATTCTCATTGCCCTCTATGCCCATGGGCATGGAATGCAGTAAATATTCATTTCTCTTTAGCAGCAGGTACAGAAGTCAGCCTCTGTGACCCGCTGCTCCACCGATGCCGCTCCCCCACCTTCACACCATAGCCCGACCAGACACACGGACTATAAGACACCCCCCCATTTTCCTCCACATTTTTGGAGAAAAAAAGAAGTCTTATAGTCCAAAAAATGTGGTATATTTAGGATTGGTTTGAATATATATTGCAGATGCCCTTTGATCTAGATTGTTGCTTTGGATAACTCATGCTTTATTACTTACCTGCAAATGCTACTTAAATTTTACAAGTAGAAATTAACACACAAGAGCATTTACATGCGTGACATCATTTTTCTATATTGACTTCCCTATTGCATCTAATATGTTACCTGCTTAGACTAAACTACCTTCCTTAGATTGTAAGTCACTATTGTGTGGGCATTCCTTGCCTATATTCATAGAATCATAGAATGGTAGAGTTGGAAGAGACCTCAAGGGTCTTCGTGTCCAACTCCCTGCTCAATGCAGGATTCACTAATCCAAGTCACACAGATGTCTGTCCAGCCTCTGTTCAAAGACTTCCACCTCTCATGGAAACCTGTTCCTCTAATTGATCACCCTCACTGTCTAAAAGTTTTTTCTAATATCTAATCTGTATCTTTTAATTTTCAGGTTAATTCTATTGCGTCTCGTGTTTCCATGTGCAAATGAGCATAATGATGATCCGTCTACAATGTGACATCCCTTCAGATATTTGTAGAGATTTATTAAGTCTCCTCTTAGCCTTCTTTTTTTCAAGCTAACCATTCCCAAATCCTTTTACCGCTCCTCATAGGACATACAGTTAGGTCCATATATATTTGGACAGAGACAACATTTTTCCAATTTTGGTTATAGACATTACCACAATGAATTTTAAACAAAACAATTCAGATGCAGTTGAAGTTCAGACTTTCAGCTTTCATTTGAGGGTATCCACATTAAAATTGGATGAAGAGTTTAGGAGTTTCAACTCCTTAACATGTGCCACCCTGTTTTTAAAGGGACCAAAAGTAATTGGACAGATTCAATAATTTTAAATAAAATGTTCATTTTTAGTACTTGGTTGAAAACCCTCTGTTGGCAATGACTGCCTGAAGTCTTGAACTCATGGACATCACCAGAAGCGGTGTTTCCTCCTTTTTGATGCTCTGCCAGGCCTTCACTGCGGTGGTTTTCAGTTGTTGTTTGTTTGTGGGCCTTTCTGTCTGAAGTTTAGTCTTTAACAAGTGAAATGCATGCTCAATTTGGTTGAGATCAGGTGACTGACTTGGCCATTCAGGAATATTCCACTTCTTTGCTTTAATAAACTCCTGGGTTGCTTTGGCTTTATGTTTTGGGTCATTGTCCATCGATGAAACGACGACCAATCAGTTTGGCTGCATTTGGCTGGATCTGAGCACACAGTATGGCGTCTCTGAATACCTCAGAATTCATTCGGCTGCTTCTGTCCTGTGTCACATCATCAATAAACACTAGTGACCCAGTGCCACTGGCAGCCATGCATGCCCAAGCCATCACACTGCCTCCGCCGTGTTTTACAGATGATGTGGTATGCTTTGGATCATGAGCTGTACCACGCCTTCACCATACTTTTCTCTTTCCATCATTCTGGTAGAGGTTGATCTTGGTTTCATCTGTCCAAAAAATGTTCTTCCAGAAGTGTGCTGGCTTTTTTAGATGTTTTTTAGCAAAGTCCAGTCTAGCCATTTTATTCTTGATGCTTATGAGTGGCTGCACCGTGCAGTGAACCCTCTGTAGTTACTTTCATGCAGTCTTCTCTTTATGGTAGATTTGGATATTGATACGCCGACCTCCTGGAGAGTGTTCTTCACTTGGTTGGCTGTTGTGAAGGGGTTTCTCTTCACCATGGAGATTATTCTGCGATCACCCACCACTGTTGTCTTCCGTGGACGCCCAGGTCTTTTTGCATTGATGAGTTCACCAGTGCTTTCTTTCTTTCTCAGGATGTACCAAACTGTAGATTGTCCCACTCCTAATATGGAAGCAATTTCTCGGATGGGTTTTTTCTCTGTTTTCGCAGCTTAAGGATGGCTTGTTTCACCTGCATGGAGAGCTCCTTTACCGCATGTTTACTTCACAGCAAAACCTTCCAAATGCAAACACCACACCTCAAATCAACTCCAGGCCTTTTATCTGCTTAATTGAGAATGACATAATGAAAGGATTGCCCACACCTGCCCATGAAATAGCCTTGGAGTCAATTGTCCAATTACTTTTGGTCCCTTTAAAAACAGGGTGGCACATGTTAAGGAGTTGAAACTCCTAAACCCTTCATCCGATTTTAATGTGGATACCCTCAAATGAAAGCTGAAAGTCTGAACTTCAACTGCATCTGAATTGTTTTGTTTAAAATTCATTGTGGTAATGTCTGTAACCAAAATTAGAAAAATGTTGTCTCTGTCCAAATATATATGGACCTAACTGTACGTTGCAGCCTGCTTACCATCCTGGAAGCTCTTCTCTGAACTTTCTTCAGTTTTTAAATGTCTTTTTTAAAATGTAGTGCCCAGAACTGGACCCAGTATTCCAGATGAGGCCTGACCAAGGAGGAATAGAGGGGATAATTACTTCAAGTGATCTAGACTCTTTGTTCCTCTTAATAAATCCTAGAACTATGTTTGCCTTTTTTGCTGCTGCATCACACTTTTGACTCATGTGCAGTCTATACCCAAGTCTATTTCATATGTGCTTAGTTCTATTCCTGACATTCTATAAATGTAATTTTTGTTTTTCTTTACAAATGCAGAATTTTGAATTTCTCCCTGTTAAATGCCACAATATTAGTTGCTGCTAGTGTTGAGCGATACCGTCCGATACTTGAAAGTATCGGTATCGGAAAGTATCGGCCGATACCGGCAAAGTATCGGATCTAATCCGATACCGATACCCGATACCAATACAAGTCAATGGGACTCATGTATCGGACGGTATTCCTGATGGTTCCCAGGGTCTGAAGGAGAGGAAACTCTCCTTCAGGCCCTGGGAACCATATTAATGTGTAAAATAAAGAATTAAAATAAAAAATATTGCTATACTCACCTCTCCGACGCAGCCTGCACCTTACCGAGGGAACCGGCAGCGTTGTTTGCTTAAAATTCGCGCTTTAACTTCCTTACGCGAAGTCCCGGCTTGTGATTGGTCGCGCGCCGCCCATGTGGCCGGGACGCAACCAATCACAGCAAGCCGTGACGTAATTTCAGGTCCTTCAGGATTTTAAAATTACGTTCCGGCGTTGTGATTGGTTGCGTCGCGGTCACATGGGCGACGCGACCAATCACAAGCCGTGACGTCACGGGAGGCTGGAGACGCGCGCATTTAAATGCGCGCGTGTCCAGCCTCCCGTGACGTCACGGCTTGTGATTGGTCGCGTCGCCCATGTGACCGCGACGCAACCAATCACAACGCCGGAACGTAATTTTAAAATCCTGAAGGACCTGAAATTACGTCACGGCTTGCTGTGATTGGTTGCGTCCCGGCCACATGGGCGGCGCGCGACCAATCACAAGCCGGGACTTCGCGTAAGGAAGTTAAAGCGTGAATTTTAAGCAAACAACGCTGCCGGTTCCCTCGGTAAGGTGCAGGCTGCGTCGGAGAGGTGAGTATAGCAATATTTTTTATTTTAATTCTTTATTTTACACATTAATGTTGTTTCGATACCGATACCCGATACCACAAAAGTATCGGATCTCGGTATCGGAATTCCGATACAGCAAATATCGTCCGATACCCGATACTTGCGGTATCGGAATGCTCAACACTAGTTGCTGCCCATTGTTTAAGCTTATCTAGAACCTTCTGAATCCTGTCTCTGTCTTCTCTAGTGTTAGCTATCTCTCCTAGCTTTGCATTGTCTGCAAATTTGTTTAGTTTACCTTCAGTTCCCTTTTCTAGATCATTTATAAAAATGTTGAACAACACTGGGGCCAGGACAGAGCCTTGTTTAACCACACTTGAAACACTTTTCCAATTGGATATGCAATCATTTATTGCCACTCTTTGAGTACGATCAATGAGCCAGTTATGAATTCACCTAACCGTAGCCTTGTCAATCCCATACTTGGTCATTTTTACAAAAAGGATAGTCTAAGATGCTTTATCAAATGCTTTGCTGAAGTCAAGATATCCAATATCTACTGCATTTCCCTGATAGACCCAGTCATTGATTCCATCATGGAAGGAAAATAGATTAGTGTGGCATGACTTGTTTCCTACAAACCCATGCTGGCTCTAGTTACCGTAATTACTGTATTCTTATAGAAGTACTTACATACATGCTGTTTAATAATTTGTTCAAATATCTTTTCAGGTATAGAAGTAAGGCTCCCTGTTCTGTAATTTTCTGGCTCTGTCTTCTTTCCTTTCTTGAAGATAGGGACAACATTTGCCTTTCTCCAATTTTCTGGGCCTCTCCTGTTTTCCAGGATCTTTCAAAGATTCAGGCTAATGGTACTACATTTTCCTCTGCTATCTTTTTCAGTACCCTAGGATGTAATTTATCTGGGCCAGGAGATTTAATTTTTTTTTAAATTAGCAAAGTCTTCCCTCACCATCTCTTTTTTAATCTCTCCCTGACGAAGGCAGTGTGCTGAAGCGTGCGTTGGGGAGGACGACATCCAGGAGAATGGGACCCAGATTACCTTTGTAAGCACTATTCTTTCTCCACCTTTGATTTAATGTTCACACAATTACACATGGTCTCTACTCTATTTATTAAACTATTTACATTGAATTATTGTGCCTACATATCATCCCATACATCATTCCATGGACTCATGATGATAGTCACTGGAGCTGTTTATTTATTTTCTATTATTGTAGCTGCTTTCCGCACTTAGCACTTTATTATCTTATACTTATCCTACACAATTCCCCTTATGAACTTTATGACCTTGTGGTTGATTTTTTGACTTATTTTTCATCAATTCTGTGATTAGCACTTTATTATTGGTTGGATTACATCTTACCGTTTATGGCTAATTTTTCCTGTCTGTGCGTGCACCCTTGTTTTTAACTATTTGTGTATATTGATTTGTTTTTTTTTCCTGTTATTATTACCTATGTAGTATTGATATTAATTAGGGTTGAGCGACTTTCATTTTTTTACGGTCGAGTCGGGTTTTGTGAAACCCGACTTTGTCCAGAGTCGAGTCGAGTGCAGTCGGCCGATTATCGCTAAAAGTTGGGGATCGACCGAAACACGAAACCCAATGCAAGTCAATGGGGAAGCATAGTCGGCAGTGAGTGGAGGCCAGGAAAACACCTACAGTGCCCATTTTAATGCCAAAAACATCCATTCTTGTTTCTGAAGCTTGTCAATCTTAATTAACTTTATAATAATAGTTGGGCATTGGAAATTGGGGTCATTTGGCAAAAGTTGTGGGGGGTAGGGCTGGTTCAAGGTTTTAGTGGGCACAGGAAATGTGGACTACGTCACGGCGGTGGAGCAGTGAGAGGTAAGTATGTCAAGTTTGCAAGTGCTGTGATCCTAAGCAAGCAGGGGGGCCCACTCGTTGGCATTGGCACTGGCACAGGGCCCCTCAAAGTACAGCAGTGTGTTTGCACGGCGGGGGCGCCTCCCACCGGCAGCGACACTTTTGCATACTCTGAGGGACCCTGTGCCAGTGACGTCGCCAACGAGTATGCCCCCCCCACCTGATGAAGGAACCTGCACTTTCATCTGCACCTTCCTCTTTGTCCCTGTGTAAGGTAGTATAACATGCGGGAAGGGGAACCTTACTTTCAGCAGGGTCAGATTCTGGCTGTGTAGAGTGCAAGGGGAATGTAGCGGTCTGGGTCAATGTACCAGCAGACTCATCTAGCAGTGGCTGGGCAATGGGCAGGATGAGGAGGAAACAGATATAGGGCCAAAGAATAAAGTAGGCTAAATGCAGTTCAAAATTGGTAACAGGACTAAACAGGCGGCACTGCTTTGTTCAGTGGAGTAGCAAACCCAAGAGCAGCAGACACTGTTTTAAGGGCCCAACCACACTAGTAGGCCAAATGCAGTTTAATATCTGATACCATAGGCCGAAAGCCAGAAGGTAGAAGCTCAGCTGTATTCAGTTGAGGGCAACACCAGGCAGGGGCAGACACCGTTAGTAGGCCGGAACCACCATTTTTTTTAAAAACAGCACTTAATCAGAGCCAGAAGGTAGAAGCTCAGCTTTATTCAGTTGAGGACAACACCAGGCAGGGGCAGACACCGTTAGTAGGCCGGAAACACCATTTTTAAAAAAAAACAGCAGTTAATCAGAGCCAAAAGGTAGAAGCTCAGCTTTATTCAGTTGAGGACAAACACCAGGGAGCAGCAAACAGAGGTATTAGGCCCCATCCAGTAATTAAAAAAAAAAAAAAAGCTTAATCAGAGCCAGAAGGTGGAAGCTCAGCTTTATTCAGTTGAGGACAACACCAGGCGGGGCAGACACCGTTAGTAGGCCGGAACCACCAATTTTTTTAAAAACAGCAGTTAATCAGAGCCAGAAGGTAGAAGCTCAGCTTTATTCAGTTGAGGACAACACCAGGCAGGGGCAGACACCGTTAGTAGGCCGGAACCACCATTTTTTTAAAAAAAACAGCACTTAATCAGAGCCAGAAGGTGGAAGCTCAGCTTTATTCAGTTGAGGACAACACCAGGCAGGGGCAGACACCGTTAGTAGGCCGGAAACACAATTTTTAAAAAAAAACAGCAGTTAATCAGAGCCAGAAGGTAGAAGATCAGCTTTATTCAGTTGAGGACAAACACCAGGGAGCAGCAAACAGAGGTATTAGGCCCCATCCAGCAATTAAAAAAAAAAAAAAAAAAAAAAGCTTAATCAGAGCCAGAAGGTAGAAGCTCAGCTTTATTCAGTTGAGGACAACACCAGGCAGGGGCAGACACCGTTAGTAGGCCGGAACCACCATTTTTTTTAAAAAACAGCAGTTAATCTGAGCCAGAAGGTAGAAGCTCAGATTTATTCATTTGAGGACAACTTGAATTAGGGACTGCAGACAGACTTACCAGGCTGTCCCCTGTGTGGACCATGCATGCAATACATTAACCCATTGCGCCACAAAGGACACGTAACCTTCCGTGGCCATGCCTTCCGCTCCATGTGTCTGTTGTCAGGTGTACCTTTGGACTCACAGATTGACAGAATGAAAGGACAATGTGGTCTTTAACATGCTGGTGGAGGGGTGGGATGGCTTTTCTCGCAAAAGAATTGTCAACTGGGTAGCTAATAGCGTGGTACAGCGTAGTCCATCATGGCTTTATTAATATTAAATAAAATAAAACAATAGGCTCTATGCACTGTAAAATAGGTTCCAGGGGTACACGGGCAGCAGTGGTCAGGTGAGTGGAGGCCTAGTGGAAGGAGGGACCGCAGACAGGCTTCGAAGGCCTAACACAATAAAATGGGCTGGCTGTAGGCACTTTATAATTGGTTCCAGGGGTACACGGGCAGCAGTGGTCTGGTCAGTGGAGGCCTAGTGGAAGGAGGGACCGCAGACAGGCTTCGAAGGCCTAACACAATAAAATGGGCTGGCTGTAGGCACTTTATAATTGGTTCCAGGGGTACACGGGCAGCAGTGGTCTGGTCAGTGGAGGCCTAGTGGAAGGAGGGACCGCAGACAGGCTTCGAAGGCCTAACACAATAAAATGGGCTGGCTGTAGGCACTGTAAAATAGGTTCCAGGGGTACACGGGCAGCAGTGGTCTGGTCAACGGAGGCCGATTGTAATGAGTGTCTGCCAGTTAGTAGTCAAAAACAACAATTAAATGTGAATGTCTCGCATTAAAACACAACAAAAACACTAAAGGGTGCAATCATTAGGTTCAGGGGTGGGATCCTCTGCGTTGTTTCAGACCTACTAATTTAGCGCAAAGTATTTACTGTGGTAAATAGAGGACACTGCCCCTGACTATGTTAAGTACCATCATACATGTCAACACAATGGTATTGTCAGTGGCAGGTATGGAAGTATGTCAGCGCATAGACTAAACATTGGTGGAAGTGTGAGAGATAACTGTGGAAGTGGTAGAGCAATGTTTGACCTGGGGGTGGGTGAACTCTCTTGTGGCCGGCGGTACAGGCCCAGGGCCCCTCATGTTACAACAGTGTGTCTGACGTTGGGTGCGCACCACCACCGCCAGAGACACTTTATTGTACTATGAGGGACCCAGTAGCAATGCCGTCGACCAAAAGTGAGCACACCCACCTCTTCAGACAAACAGCAGTCTCACGGGTGCTTGCGCCAAGTCGCGATACCACGGCACCGCGTGGGGAGTTTGGCCATTTAGGGAGGTGTAAACATGTCGTATGCTGGACAATCAGCTGCAGAAAATTAGACATTAGAAAAGTAATTCACAGTAGTCCACAGGCAAGAGCTTTTCATAGGAAAGCTAGGTGTCGGCCGGGCAAGGTGGGGCAAAAGATTTCGAAATCCAGTTGTGGTTCATTTTAATGAATGTTAGATCGTCAACATTTTGGGTAGCCAGACGAGTCCTTTTTTCGGTTAATATTGAACCTGCAGCACTGAATACTCTTTCTGATAGGACACTTGCTGCCGGGCAAGCAAGCTCCTGCAATGCATATTCTGCCAATTCTGGCCAGGTGTCTAATTTTGATGCCCAGTAATCAAATGGGAATGACGGTTGAGGGATAACATCGATAAGGGATGAAAAATAGTTAGTAACCATACTGGACAAATGTTGTCGCCTGTCACTTTCAATTGATGCAGCAGTACCTGTCCTGTCTGCGGTCATAGCAAAATCACTCCACAACCTGGTCAGAAAACCCCTCTGTCCAACGCCACTTCTGATGTGTGCACCCCTAACACTCCTAGTCTGCTGCCCCCTGGAGCTCGTGTGAGAACGATCACGTGCGCTGTGTGCTGGGAATGCCTGAAGCAAACGGTCAACAAGAGTTGATTGTTTGGTTGCTAATATTAGTTCCAAGTTCTCATGTGGCATAATATTTTGCAATTTGCCTTTATAGCGTGGATCAAGGAGGCAGGCCAACCAGTAATCGTCATCGTTCATCATTTTCGTAATGCGTGTGTCCCTTTTTAGGATACATAAGGCATAATCCGCCATGTGGGCCAAAGTTCCAGTTGTCAAATCTCCGGTTGTGATTGGTTGAGGGGCAGTTTCAGGCAAATCTACGTCACTTGTGTCCCTCAAAAAACCAGAACCCGGCCTTGCCACGCAACCAATTTCCAGTGCCCCCGGGAAAGCTTCCGCATTCAAAATATACTCATCCCCATCATCCTCCTCGTCCTCCACCTCCTCTTCGCCCGCTACCTCGTCCTGTACACTGCCCTGACCAGACAATGGCTGACTGTCATCAAGGCTTTCCTCTTCCTCTGGTGCAGACGCCTGATCCTTTATGTGCGTCAAACTTTGCATCAGCAGACGCATTAGGGGGATGCTCATGCTTATTATGGCGTTGTCTGCACTAACCAGCCGTGTGCATTCCTCAAAACACTGAAGGACTTGACACATGTCTTGTATCTTCGACCACTGCACACCTGACAACTCCATGTCTGCCATCCTACTGCCTGCCTGTGTATGTGTATCCTCCCACAAAAACATAACAGCCCGCCTCTGTTGGCACAGTCTCTGAAGCATGTGCAGTGTTGAGTTCCACCTTGTTGCAACGTCTATGATTAGGCGATGCTGGGGAAGGTTCAAAGACCGCTGATAGGTCTGCATACGGCTGGAGTATACAGGCGAACGTCGGATATGTGAGCAAAGTCCACACACTTTGAGGAGCAGGTCGGAGAACCCAGGATAAGTTTTCAATAAGCACTGCACCACCAGGTTTAAGGTGTGAGCCAGGCAAGGAATGTGTTTCAGTTGGGAAAGGGAGATGGCAGCCATGAAATTCCTTCCGTTATCACTCACTACCTTGCCTGCGTCAAGATCTACTGTGCCCAGCCACGACTGCGTTTCTTGTTGCAAGAACTCGGACAGAACTTCCGCGGTGTGTCTGTTGTCGCCCAAACACTTCATAGCCAATACAGCCTGCTGACGCTTGCCAGTAGCTGGCCCATAATGGGACAACTGGTGTGCAACAGTGTCATCTGCCAATGGAGTGGTTGGCCGACTGCGGTCTGTGGAAGAGCTGTAGCTTCTGCAGGAGGACGAGGAGGAGGAGGAGGGGGTGCGAACGCCTACAGCCAACTGTTTCCTAGACCGTGGGCTAGGCACAACTGTCCCAAAATTGATGTCCCCTGTGGACCCTGCATCCACCACATTCACCCAGTGTGCCGTGATGGACACATAACGTCCCTGGCCATGCCTACTGGTCCATGCATCTGTAGTCAGGTGCACCTTTGTACTCACAGATTGCCTGAGTGCATGGACGATGCGCTGTTTAACATGCTGGTGCAGGGCTGGGATGGCTTTTCTGGAAAAAAAGTGTCGACTGGGTAGCTCGTATCGTGGTTCAGCGTACTCCATCAGGGCTTTGAAAGCTTCGCTTTCAACTAACCGGTAGGGCATCATCTCAAACGAGATTAGTCTAGCTATGTGGGCGTTAAAACCCTGTGTACGCGGATGCGAGGATAAGTACTTCCTTTTTCTAACCAGAGTCTCATGTAGGGTGAGCTGGACTGGAGAGCTGGAGATCGAGGAACTTTCTGGTGTGCCGGTGTACATGGCAGACTGAGAGACGGTTGGAGACGGTATTGTTTCCGCCGGTGCCCTAGATGCAATATTTCCTCCTACAAAACTGGTGATTCCCTGACCCTGACTGCTTTTGGCTGGCAAAGAAACCTGCACAGATACTGCCGGTGGTGCGGAAAATGGTGGCCTTACAGTGACGGAAGGGATGTTGCGTTGCTGACTAGCTTCATTGGCCGAGGGTGCTACAACCTTAAGGGACGTTTGGTAGTTAGTCCAGGCTTGAAAATGCATGGTGGTTAAGTGTCTATGCATGCAACTAGTATTTAGACTTTTCAGATTCTGACCTCTGCTTAAGCTAGTTGAACATTTTTGACAGATGACTTTGCGCTGATCAATTGGATGTTGTTTAAAAAAATGCCAGACTGCACTCTTCCTAGCATCGGATCCCTTTTCACGGATTGCAGAGTGAGCTTTAACCGGATGGCCACGCTGTCCTCCAACAGGTTTTGGCTTTGACACGCGTTTTGGGCCAGATACGGGCCCGGCAGATGGAACCTGTTGCGATGTTGATGCCTGCTGCGGCCCCTCCTCCACCTCCGCTTCTGAACTACTGCAGCCTGCACCCTGTTCCCCCAATGGCTGCCAATCGGGGTCAACAACTGGGTCATCTATTACCTCCTCTTCGAGCTCGTGTGCAACTTCGTCTGTGTCACTGTGTCGGTCGGTGGTATAGCGTTCGTGGCGGGGCAACATAGTCTCATCAGGGTCTGATTGTGGATCAGTACCCTGAGAGGGCAATGTGGTGGTCTGAGTCAAAGGAGCAGCATAGTACTCTGGCTGTGGCTGTGCATCAGTGCACTCCATGTCAGAATCTACTTGTAATGGGCATGGCCTGTTAAGTGTTTCACTTTCTAAGCCAGGGACGGTATGTGTAAAGAGCTCCATGGAGTTACCCGTTGTGTCGCCTGCTGCATCCTTCTCTCTTGTTGTAGTTTTTGCTGAAGAGGACAATGAAGCGACTTGTCCCTGACCGTGAACATCCACAAGCGACACGCTGCTTTTACATTTACCAGTTTCAGAAGAGGAGGCAAAAGAGCTAGAGGCTGAGTCTGCAATGTAAGCCAAAACTTGCTGTTGCTGCTCCGCCTTTAAAAGCGGTTTTCCTACTCCCAGAAAAGAGAGCGTTCGAGGCCTTGTGTAGCCAGACGACGAAACTGGCTCCACAGCTCCAGACTTAGGTGGAATATTTTTATCCCCATGACCACCTGATGCTCCACTACCACTACCATCATTACCAGCTGACAATGAACGCCCACGGCCACGACGACCTCTTGCACCAGACTTCCTCATTGTTTTAAAAACTTAACCTAAGTAACTTTATTTGTTGCTGTCAAATAACTTACACGGTGAGCTATAACTTCAGTATGATTTCAATATCCCTTAACAGGTTGGTGAGACCACAAGGAAAATCAGGCACAATGTTACACACTCTGTTTTCTGTGGCACCAAATCACAGAGATGCCACACACGCAAGACTGTCACTCAAGCACAAATGTCAATATTAAGCTCCCACTGTTTTTTTTTTTTAAGGTAGATTTTAGAACCCAAATCAAGCAAAAAAATAAATAGGCTTTCTATGGCCCACTGAGTGAGAGATGGCACACACAGGAGTCAGGAGTGGCACACAAGCAGAAAAGGCAATATTAAGCTCCCACTGTTTGAATTTTTTTTTTTTTTTTCAGGGAGACTTTAGAAACCAAATAATAATAAAAAAAAAGGCTTTCTATGGCCCACTGAGTGAGAGATGGCACACACAGGAGTCAGGAGTGGCACACAAGCCCTGAGGCCAATATTTTTCTCCCACTGATTGATGTAGTGATTTTTTTTCAGGTAGATTTTAGAACCCAAATCAAGCAAAAAAATAAATAGGCTTTCTATGGCCCACTGAGTGAGAGATGGCACACACAGGAGTCAGGAGTGGCACACAAGCAGAAAGGGCAATACTAATCTCCCACTGTTTTATTTTTTATTTTTTTTCAGGGAGACTTTAGAAACCAAATAATAAAAAATAAATAGGCTTTCTATGGCCCACTGAGTGAGAGATGGCACACACAGGAGTCAGGAGTGGCACACAAGCAGAAAGGGCAATATTAAGCTCCCACTGTTTGAATTTTTTTTTTTTCAGGTAGATTTTAGAACCCAAATCAAGCAAAAAAATAAATAGGCTTTCTATGGCCCACTGAGTGAGAGATGGCACACACAGGAGTCAGGAGTGGCACACAAGCAGAAAGGGCAATATTAATCTCCCACTGTTTGAATTTTTTTTTTTTTCAGGGAGACTTTAGAAACCAAATAATAAAAAAAAAGGCTTTCCATGGCCCACTGAGTGAGAGATGGCACACACAGGAGTCAGGAGTGGCACACAAGCCCTGAGGCCAATATTTTTCTCCCACTGATTGATGTAGTGATTTTTTTTAAGGTAGATTTTAGAACCCAAATCAAGCAAAAAAATAAATAGGCTTTCTATGTCCCACTGAGTGAGAGATGGCACACACAGGGATGGCACTCTAGCAGAAATGCCAATCTTAATCTCCCACAAAAAAAAAAAACAAAAAAACAGGGACTGTCCTACAATTACTATCTCCCTGCAGTAATCTCAGCCAGGTATGGCAGGCAGCAATAAGGAGTGGACTGATGCACAAATTAAATAAAAAGTGTGGACAAACAAAAAAGATAGCTGTGCAGAAAGGAAGGAACAAGAGGATTTGTGCTTTGAAAAAAGCAGTTGGTTTGCACAGCGTCGTACACACACAGGCACAGCAACACAGCTATCAGGGTCAGGGAGCCTTCTAGGGCAGCCCAATGAGCGACAGCGCTGAGGAAAAAAAAATGTAGCTTCCACTGTCCCTGCAAACAAAAGGTGGTGTTGGACAGTGGAAATCGCTACAGCACAAGCGGTTTGCAGCTTTATGTACCCTGCCTATCACTATCTCTGCTTCTGAAGAAGCGGCAGCAACCTCTCACTACGCTCAGATCAGCAGCAGTAAGATGGCGGTCGGCGGGAACGCCCCTTTATAGCCCCTGTGACGCCGCAGAAAGCAAGCCAATCACTGCAATGCCCTTCTCTAAGATGGTGGGGACTGAGATCTATGTCATCACGCTGCCCACACTCTGCGTTCACTGTTATGACCCCAATGGCAGAGGGTCTCAGGAATAAATACCAAGTCTGCAAACACAAAAAACCAGCTCATAGGGCAGTGGTAACTGGGCTGACCATATATCTAATCCTAGCACCACAAATAGAAGTAGCCGGGGAACGTGCCTACGTTGGTTCTAGACGTCTCGCGCCAGCCGGAGAACTAACTAACCCTAGAAGGGAAAAGAAAGACCTTTCTTGCCTGCAGAGAAAAGACCCCAAAAGTTGGATACAAGCCCCCAACAAATAATAACGGTGAGGCAAGAGGAAAAGACAAACATAAGAATGAGCTAGGTATTTAGCAAAGAGAGGCCCACTAGCTAATAGCAGAATATAGTAAGATGACTTATATGGTCAGCAAAAACCCTATTAAAATATCCACGCTGGATATTCAAGAACCCCCGAACCGTCTAACGGCCGGGGGGAGAACACCAGCCCCCCAGAGCTTCCAGCAAGGTCAGAAATCACATTTAGTACAAGCTGGACAAAAATAGTAGCAAAGCAAGTAACTCACAAAACAAAGAAGCAAGACTTAGCTTAATTTTGCAAGAGCCAGGACCAGCAGACAGGAGCAACAGAAGGATCTGATTACAACGATGCCAGGCACTGGACTAAGGATCCAGGAAGTTAATATAGCGACACCCCTGGACTAACGACCCAGGTGAGTGCCAAACAGAAAAAAGACAATCCCAGAGTCATACCACTAGTGACCACAAGAGGGAGCCAAAAAGTCTAATACACAACAGTACCCCCCCCTTAAGGAGGGGTCACCGAACCCTCACCAAGACCACCAGGGCGATCAGGATGAGCAGCGTGAAAGGCACGAACTAAATCGGCCGCATGCACATCAGAGGCAACCACCCAGGAATTATCCTCCTGACCATAGCCCTTCCACTTTACCAGATACTGAAGCCTCCGCCTGGAGAGACGAGAATCCAAGATCTTCTCCACCACGTACTCCAACTCGCCCTCAACCAACACCGGAGCAGGAGGCTCAACAGAAGGAACCACAGGTACAACGTACCGCCGCAACAAAGACCTATGGAACACGTTGTGAATGGCAAACGACACAGGAAGATCCAAGCGAAAGGACACAGGATTAAGGATTTCCAATATCTTGTAAGGACCGATGAAGCGAGGCTTAAATTTAGGAGAGGAGACCTTCATAGGAACAAATCGAGAAGACAGCCATACCAAATCCCCAACACGAAGTCGGGGACCCACACCGTGGCGGCAGTTGGCAAAACGCTGAGCCTTCTCTTGTGACAACTTTAAGTTGTCCACCACATGATTCCAGATCTGCTGCAACCTATCCACCACAGAATCTACCCCAGGACAGTAAGAAGGCTCCACATGTCCCGAGGAAAAACGAGGATGGAAACCAGAGTTGCAGAAAAATGGCAAAACCAATGTAGCGGAACTAGCCCGATTATTAAGGGCAAACTCAGCCAATGGCAAGACGGTCACCCAATCATCCTGATCCGCAGAAACAAAACACCTCAAATAAGCCTCCAGAGTCTGATTAGTTCGCTCCGTTTGTCCATTAGTCTGAGGATGAAAGGCAGACGAAAACGACAACTCAATGCCCATCCTAGCACAAAAGGATCGCCAGAACCTGGAAACAAACTGGGATCCTCTGTCAGACACAATATTCTCAGGAATGCCGTGTAAACGAACCACATTCTGAAAGAACACAGGAACCAGATCGGAAGAGGAAGGCAGCTTAGGCAAAGGTACCAAATGGACCATCTTAGAAAAGCGATCACATACCACCCAGATGACAGACATGCCCTGAGACACCGGGAGATCTGAAATGAAATCCATGGAAATGTGTGTCCAAGGCCTCTTCGGGACAGGCAAGGGCAAGAGCAACCCGCTGGCACGCGAACAGCAAGGCTTAGCTCGAGCACAAGTCCCACAGGACTGCACAAATGACCGCACATCCCGTGACAAGGAAGGCCACCAAAAGGACCTAGCCACCAGATCTCTGGTGCCAAAAATTCCCGGATGCCCTGCCAACACCGAGGAATGAACCTCGGAAATTACTCTGCTGGTCCACTTATCAGGAACAAACAGTCTGTCAGGTGGACAAGAGTCAGGTCTACCAGCCTGAAATCTCTGCAACACACGTCGCAAATCCGGAGAAATGGCAGACAAGATAACTCCCTCTTTAAGAATACCAACTGGTTCTGCGACTCCCGGAGAGTCAGGCACAAAGCTCCTTGAAAGAGCATCAGCCTTCACATTCTTTGAACCTGGTAAATACGAGACCACAAAGTCAAAACGGGAGAAAAACAATGACCAGCGGGCCTGTCTAGGATTCAGGTGTTTAGCAGACTCGAGATACATCAAATTTTTGTGATCAGTCAAGACCACCACACGATGCTTAGCACCCTCGAGCCAATGACGCCACTCCTCAAATGCCCACTTCATGGCCAACAACTCCCGATTGCCAACATCATAATTCCGCTCAGTAGGCGAAAACTTCCTCGAGAAAAAGGCACAAGGTCTCATCACAGAGCAACCAGGGCCTCTCTGCGACAAAACGGCCCCTGCCCCAATCTCAGAAGCATCCACTTCAACCTGAAAGGGAAGTGAGACATCAGGCTGGCACAAAACAGGCGCCGAAATAAACCGGCGCTTCAACTCCTGGAAAGCCTCCACGGCTGCAGGAGCCCAGTTAGCAACATCAGAACCTTTCTTGGTCATATCCGTCAAAGGTTTAGCAATGCTAGAAAAATTAGCAATAAAACGACGGTAGAAGTTAGCAAAACCCAAGAACTTCTGAAGACCCTTAACTGACGTGGGTTGAGTCCAATCATGAATAGCACGGACCTTGACTGGGTCCATCTCCGCCACAGAAGGGGAAAAAATAAACCCCAAAAAGGGAACCTTCTGTACTCCAAAGAGACACTTTGAGCCCTTAACAAATAAAGCATTCTCACGCAAAACCTGAAACACCATCCTGACCTGCTCTACATGCTAGTCCCAGTCATCAGAAAAAAACAGAATATCATCCAGATAAACGATCATAAATTTATCCAGATACTTCCGGAAAATATCATGCATAAAGGACTGAAACACTGAAGGAGCATTAGAGAGCCCAAAAGGCATCACCAAGTACTCAAAATGACCTTCAGGCATATTAAACGCGGTTTTCCATTCATCTCCTCGCTTAATGCGCACAAGGTTGTACGCACCACGAAGATCTATCTTGGTGAACCACTTGGCACCTTTAATTCGGGCAAACAAGTCTGACAACAGAGGCAAAGGATACTGAAATTTAACAGTGATTTTATTCAAAAGCCGATAGTCAATACAAGGTCTCAAAGATCCGTCCTTCTTGGCCACAAAAAAGAATCCCGCACCAAGAGGGGAAGAGGAAGGACGGATATGCCCCTTCTCCAGAGATTCCTTGATATACGAACACATTGCGGTATGCTCAGGTACAGACAGATTAAATAGTCTTCCTTAGGAAATTTACTACCTGGAATCAAATCTATGGCACAGTCACAGTCCCTATGAGGAGGCAGCACACTGGACCTGGACTCGCTAAACACATCCTGATAATCAGACAAATACTCAGGAACTTCCGAAGGAGTAGAGGAAGCAATAGACACCGGCGAGGAATCACCATGAATACCCTGACAGCCCCAACTTGACACAGACATTGCCTTCCAATCCAAGACTGGATTATGAGTCTGTAACCATGGCAAACCCAAAACGACCAAATCATGCATTTTATGCAGAACAAGAAAACGAATCACCTCCCGATGTTCAGGAGTCATGCACATGGTTACCTGTGTCCAAAACTGTGGTTTATTTTCCGCCAATGGCGTAGCATCAATACCCCTCAGAGGGATAGGATTAACCAACGGCTCAAGAACAAAACCACAGCGCTTGGCAAATGACAGATCCATAAGACTCAGGGCAGCACCTGAATCCACAAACGCCATAACAGGGTAAGAGGACAATGAGCAAATTAAAGTCACAGACAAAATAAATTTAGGTTGCAAATTACCAATGGCGACAGGACTAACAATCCTTGTTAGGCGTTTAGAGCATGCTGATATAACATGTGTAGAATCACCACAGTAAAAACACAACCCATTCTGACGTCTATGATTTTTCCACTCATTTCTGGTCTGAATTCTATCACATTGCATCAAATCAGGTGTTTGTTTAGACAACATCACCAGAGGATTAGCGGTTTTGCGCTCCCGCAAACGCCGGTCAATTTGAATAGCCAGCGCCATGGAATCATTCAGACTTGTAGGAATGGAGAAACCCACCATCACATTCTTAATGGCTTCAGAAAGGCCATTTCTGAAGTTTGCGGCCAGAGCACACTCATTCCACTGAGTAAGCACGGACCATTTCCGAAATTTTTGGCAATACACTTCAGCTTCATCCTGGCCCTGAGAAATAGCCAGCAAGGCTTTTTCTGCCCGAACCTCAAGATTGGGTTCCTCGTAAAGCAATCCGAGCGCCAGAAAAAACGCATCAATATTTGCCAATGCCGGATCTCCTGGCGCTAGCGAGAAGGCCCAATCCTGAGGGTCGCCCCGTAAAAAAGAGATAACAATTTTAACTTGCTGAACTGAGTCTCCAGATGAACGGGGTCTCAGAGATAGAAACAATTTACAATTATCCCTGAAATTCCTAAACTTAAATCGGTCTCCAGAAAACAGTTCAGGAATAGGTATTTTAGGTTCAGACATAGGACTACTGGTAACAAAATCTTGTATGCTTTGCACACGAGCAGCAAGCTGGTCCACACTTGTAATCAAGGTCTGGACATTCATGTCTGCAGCAAGCTCAAGCCACTCAGAGGTAAAGGGGAGGAAGAGAGGAAAAAAAAAAATTCTGAATTTCCTTTCTTATATCCCACTTCTGCAATGCATTAAACATTCAATGTTGGCCTGGCATACTGTTATGACCCCAATGGCAGAGGGTCTCAGGAATAAATACCAAGTCTGCAAACACAAAAAAACAGCTCATAGGGCAGTGGTAACTGGGCTGACCATATATCTAATCCTAGCACCATAAATAGAAGTAGCCGGGGAACGTGCCTACGTTGGTTCTAGACGTCTCGCGCCAGCCAGAGAACTAACTAACCCTAGAAGGGAAAAGAAAGACCTTTCTTGCCTCCAGAGAAAAGACCCCAAAAGTTGGATACAAGCCCCCAACAAATAATAACGGTGAGGCAAGAGGAAAAGACAAACATAAGAATGAGCTAGGTATTTAGCAAAGAGAGGCCCACTAGCTAATAGCAGAATATAGTAAGATGACTTATATGGTCAGCAAAAACCCTATTAAAATATCCACGCTGGATATTCAAGAACCCCCGAACCGTCTAACGGCCGGGGGGAGAACACCAGCCCCCCAGAGCTTCCAGCAAGGTCAGAAATCACATTTAGTACAAGCTGGACAAAAATAGTAGCAAAGCAAGTAACTCAAAAAACAAAGAAGCAAGACTTAGCTTAATTTTGCAAGAGCCAGGACCAGCAGACAGGAGCAACAGAAGGATCTGATTACAACGATGCCAGGCACTGGACTAAGGATCCAGGAAGTTAATATAGCGACACCCCTGGACTAACGACCCAGGTGAGTGCCAAACAGAAAAAAGACAATCCCAGAGTCATACCACTAGTGACCACAAGAGGGAGCCAAAAAGTCTAATTCACAACAGTTCACCTTCATTGGCTGAGAAATGGCACTTTTTGCGTCATTGAAACGCGACTTTGGCGCGAAAGTCGCGTACCGCATGGCCGATGCAACGCTGGGATCGGCTCGGTTTCATGAGACGCCGACTTTGCCAAAAGTCGGCGACTTTTGAAAATGAATGACCCGTTTCGCTGAACCCTAATATTAATGAACATTATTGACTTTTTCATCATACTATGACTGGACTTTATGGTCAGCTTTTTTTTCTCTGTTTCTTCTGCTATGATTTTCCAACTGTCCTCACCTAACTATGCAGATACAGCTGTCCGTTTGTAAAGTCACTATTTATATCTAAATAATATTTACATCACTTAGACACCCTGCCACTGTGAGCATACATTTGTGCTGTTTTTTGTTTTATTCTCTCTGTTCATTGAGATAATGTAGATTATTTAATTCCTTCGATGTCACAGTGAAGATCAGTTGATGTTAAAATTGCCTTCTTAGAAAAAAAAGATGCAAAATAGGAAATTAAAAGCCTTGTCAACTTCATTTTTGCCCGCTTCACGCTTTTCATCCTGTAAGAATCCTATATCCTAAATCTCTTTCTAACCATCTGATTTGAGCTGATACTATTACAACTAGAGTTTCCAAATAGCCTTTTAATCAAACTAAAAAAGGGGTAATTTCACATGTTTGTCATGTCAGAACTAATTAGTCATTATTGGAAGAGATAGATTTTTCCATCCTTTAAAGGGGACAGCTGTGACTATTCGAGATATATTAACCAATAATAGTCCTGGCATGCTTTATGCATTAAAGAGCCTTTCTGGAAAAGTCTGCGATAGACAGACGTCACAACTAATTAAAATTAGACTGAATTATTCTAACTAGACTATTTGAGTCCAGGATGAAATCCACTGCTTCCACTGTCAAAAAGAATGAACAAAAACAAAGATTTGGCCAGACAATGGTTGCAAGACATTTCTTTGAAATGGGTCACAAAAACTATGACTTAAAATGGATTGTTTTAAAGGAAGTGATGACTGCAGATTCGCAATCACTGAGTTTATTGTTCTTCATGAACTTTATAGCTTCAAAATGAAATCAACCTTTCTTCAGAACAAATTATTATTATTATTATTTATATAGAACCATTGATTCTAGTGCAGGCTGTAGGCTTTCCTGAAGAGGTGGGTTTTCACGTTCCATCTGAAGGATCCGAATGTGGTTGATAGTCGGACGTGTTGGGGCAAAGAATTCCAGAGGATGGGGGATATTCGGGAGAAGTCTTGGAGGCGGTTGGGTGAGGAGTGAATAAGTGTGGAGGAGAGAAGGAGTTCTTGGGAGGACCGGAGAATATGTGAGGGAAGATATCGGGAGATTGGTTCAGAGATATATGGAGGAGACAGGTTATGGATGGCTTTGTAGGTCAATATTAGTAATTTGAACTGGATACGCTGAGGGAATGGGAGCCAGTGAAGAGATTTGCAGAGGGGCGAAGCGGAGGAGTAGCGTGGAGAGAGATGAATTAGTCAGGCAGTAGAGTTATGGATGGACTGGAGAGGTGCAAGGGTGTTAGCAGGGAGGCCACAGAAAAGGATGTTGCAGTAGTCAAGGCGGGGGATGATTAGGGCATGCCTAAGAATTTTAGTAAATTGATGGTTGAGGAAAGGACGGACTCTGCAGATATATTTGAGCTAGAGGCGAAAGGAGGTGGAAAGAACTTGGATGTGTGGTTTGAAGGACAGGGCAGAGTCAAGGGTTACTCCGAGGCAATGGTCTGCTACAGGGGAAAGCATGACATTGTTAATTGCCATAGATAGGTCAGGTAAGGAAGATCTATGAGATGAAGGAAAGATGATGAGTTCAGATTTGTCCACATTGAGTTTGAGGCAGCGAGAGGAGAAGAAAGAGGATATGGCTGATAGACACTCTGGGATTCTGGACAGCAGGGAGGTGACGTCTGGGCCAGAAAGGTAGATCTGAGTGTCATCAGTATAAAGGTGTTACTGGATTCCATGAGCCTTTATGAGTTGTCCCAGGCCAAGTGTATAGATTGAGAAGAGTAGGGGTCATAGTACAGATCCTTGGGGGACTCCAACAGAGAGAGGGTGGGACTCTCTTAATCTCTTGGCTCTTACTGAAACCTGGATCCAGCAGTCAGACACCACCGCTGCTGCTGCTCCTTCATATGGTGGACTACACTTTTCTCATACCCCAAGATCAGACAACAGAGCAGGTGGAGACGTTGGTCTGCTCCTTTCACCCAAATGTACCTTCCAAGTTATCCCCCAAGTACCCTCACTTGTATTCCCTTCCTTTGAGGTCCATGCTATCAGACTCTACGTCCCCTTCTCCATGCGAGTGGCGGTGGTGTATCGTCCTCCTGGCCCCTCTCATCATTTCCTGGATCACTTTGCCACTTGGCTTCCACACTTTCTCTCCTGTGACACCCCCACCCTTATCATGGGTGATTTTAACATCCCCATTGCTTCTCCCCTCTCCCCATCTGCTTCTCACCTTTTATCTCTAACCTCCTCTTTCGGCCTCTCGCAGCATACTAACTCTCCAACGCATGATGATGGAAACTCCCTTGACTTGGTCTTCTCCCGGCTTTGCTCAGTGGATGATTTCACAAACTCCCCTCTCCCGCTCTCTGACCACAACCTTCTTTCATTCTTTATCAAGAACTGCCACCCCGCTCAGGTCACCCCCACTTTTCACACTTATCGAAACATACAGGCCATTAACACCCAGAAACTTATGAAGAACTTGCAGTCCTCATTGGCCCCAATCTTCTCCATCTCATGTCCTGATTCTGCTCTGAAGCATTACAATGAAACCCTGCAAAGTGCCCTGGATGAAGCTGCACCTCCTATACATAGAACAACTCAGCACAGATGGCGACAACCGTGGCACATGCTGCAAACACGTTTCCTGCAGCGGTGCTCCAGGTGCGCCGAACATCTGTGGAGAAAATCTAATCTACCCGAAAATTTCATCCATTATAAGTTCATGCTAAAAACATACAACTCTGCCCTTCACCTCTTCAAACAAACCTATTTCAACACCCTCATCACCTCACTGTCTAATAACCCTTAACTTCTCTTTGACACTTTCCAGTCCCTACTCAACCCAAGAGAGCAGGCCCCAACCACAGATCTCCATGCTGACGATCTGGCCAATTACTTCAAAGAAAAAATTGACCACATTTGACAGGAAATCATCTCCCAATCTCTTCATACCATGCACTGTCCTCCCTCCCCCACTGCATCTAGTTCACTCTCTGACTTTGAACCAGTTACAGAAGAAGAAGTAAGCAGGCTCCTTGCATCTTCTCCCCCGACCACTTGCACCAGTGACCCCATTCCGTCACATCTCCTCCAGTCCCTTTCCCCGGCTGTCACCTCTCACCTAACTAAAAATATTCAACCTTTCCCTTACTTCCGGTATTTTTCCCTCCTCATTTAGGCATGCCATCATACATCCATTACTTAAAAAACCCTCCCTCGACCAAAATTGTGCCGCTAATTATAGACCTGTCTCTAATCTTCCCTTCATCTCCAAACTCCTCGAACACCTGGTCCACTCCCGTCTTACCTGCTATCTCTCAGATAACTCTCTTCTCGACTCTCTTCAATCTGGCTCCCGCTCTTTACACTCTACTGAAACTGCCCTCACTAAAGTCTCTAATGACCTACTAACAGCTAAATCTAATGGTCACTACTCCATGCTAATTCTCTTGGATCTCTCCGCAGCATTCGACACTGTGGATCATCAGCTCCTCCTCACTATGCTCCGCTTCATCGGCCTCAAGGACACCGTTCTCTCTTGGTTCTCCTCCTATCTCTCTGACCGATCCTTCACTGTATGTTTTGCTGGTTCCTCCTTCTCTCACCTTCCCCTTACTGTTGGGGTTCCTCAAGGATTAGTCCTAGGCCCCCTCCTCTTCTCTTTGTATACTGCCCCTATTGGACAAACAATCAGTAGATTTGGTTTCCAGTACCATCTCTATGCTGACGACACCCAATTATACACCTCTTCTCCTGTTATCACGCCGACCTTTTTAGAAAACACCAGTGATTGTCTTACCGCTTTCTCTAACATCATATCCTCCCTCTATCTGAAACTGAACCTGTCAAAAACTGAACTCCTCGTGTTCTCTCCCTCTACTAACCTACCTTTGCCTGACATTGCCATCTCCGTGTGCGGTTCCACCATTACTCCAAAGCAACATGCCCGCTGCCTTGGGGTCATCCTTGATTCCGAGCTTTCATTCACCCCCCACATCCAATCACTGGCTCGCTCTTCTAATCTGCATTTCAAAAACATTTCTAGAATTCGCCCTTTTCTTACTTTCGACTCTGCAAAAACTCTTACTGTCTCACTTATTCATTCTTGTCTGGACTATTGTAACTCTCTACTAATCGGCCTCCCTCTTACCAAACTCTCCCCGCTCCAATCTGTCCTGAATGCTGCTGCCAGAATCATATTCCTAACCAACCGTTACACCGATGCCTCTACCTTGTGCCAGTCATTACATTGGCTACCCATCCACTCCAGAATCCAGTACAAAACTACTACCCTAATCCACAAAGCACTCCATGGCTCAGCACCACCCTACATCTCCTCTCTGGTCTCAGTCTACCACCCTACCCGTGCCCTCCGCTCCGCTAATGACCTCAGGTTAGCATCCTCAATAATCAGAACCTCCCACTCCCGTCTCCAAGACTTTACACGTGCTGCGCCGATTCTTTGGAATGCATTACCTAGGTTAATACGATTAATCCCCAATCCCCACAGTTTTAAGCGTGCCCTAAAAACTCATTTGTTCAGACTGGCCTACTGCCTCAATGAATTAACCTAACCATCCCTGTGTGGCCCATTCAAAAAAAAAAAAATCAGGCTCCTCTCATCATGTTCTTATACACTTTATGCAGTTAATAGCACTCTATGTCTGTACTGCTACATACTTAGACAGTTAACTGGTTCATGCAGCTTTACATGAACACCCGAGCCTTACACTATGGCTGGTCCAAATAACTAAAGCAATTGTTACCATCCACCTCTCGTGTCTCCCCTTTTCCTCATAGTTTGTAAGCTTGCGAGCAGGGCTCTCATTCCTACTGGTATCTGTTTTGAACTGTGATTTCTGTTATGCTGTAATGTCTATTGTCTGTACAAGTCCCCTCTATAATTTGTAAAGCGCTGCGGAATATGTTGGCGCAATATAAATAAAAAATTATCATTATTATTATTATTATAAGAGCTACCGCCTGGTGCACAAGAGCTGCTGGGCTTGAGTCCTGACAATGGCAGCTGTCAGTAAGGTGTTAAACCTGTGTGTCCCAAAGAAGCTGCTACTTATATAGAGTAAGGATAGGGTCTCTAACACATATGTCTATGAATTGCTAGCAGTTTCCTGGCATAGATAATCTAACACTCTTATTCTTCTTGCCAAAAAGATTTAGGTAAAAAGCTATATACAACATTCCCGAAAATTTAGGCATATTTTGCTTTTGGGCAAAATTTGTGGAAAAAGTACAAAGTTCATGCTACAATGATATTTTATCATGAAAGCAAGGCATGTAAGTAAAAGCGTGCAATGGTTATTTCCTCTACTCCAACAATTTATTGAAACAAAAGCTAACAACAGTGGTGGAATGCCACCCTATGAAAATCACTTTTGCAACAACTTGCCATGCGTCCTTGAGCATCAAATAGAACTTGACAACGATGACTTCTGCTTTTCACAAATGGAGATATTGTCTGTTCAGGCATGGCATCCCACTTCTTGAAAGGTGGCCCTCAGGTGATTGTGATTTTGGGGTTCAGAGCCTCTCTATATGGCGACTCAGATGATCCCATTGGTTTTCCATGGGATTCAGGTGTGGAGAAAGTGCAGGTTACTCCATTTCAGGTACCCCAGACTTCAGCAGCCGTTCCCTAATGATGCGACCTCAATGACCTGGAGCATTGTCATCCATGAAGATGAAATTAGGCCTGCATTGTTCATGCAGAGGCACAATGACTGGATTCATTATGTTATTCCAGTAGTTGGGGCTTGTCACTACACCATTCACAAAGTGTAGGGCAGTTCTGTATTGTCTAGACCAGAGGTCTCAAACTGCATTCCTGAGATAGCGACTGTAGGACTTGCCCTTCTTGTGGGGCTCTTCTTTACTGTACTCCCTTACTTCCTCAGAGTCACAGTCACCCCCCGGAGTCTGCGTCACATCCCACAGCAGTATGGTGAACCCCCAAGTCACACTCTATCTGGGTGTCAGCTCCACTCTGTTTAACAACAATGTCCTTATCGCTCACATTGTGGTACCCCTCAGGTGACATCAGGTCAGTAAGTGGGGCAGGTGCACCCTTTTCTGACCTGTCAATTTTGCGAGGTATTACCGCCTTAAGGTACGCTACCCCACCAGCAGAGAGCCCTCCATTCTCCTGGGGTAGAGAAGCTCCCCTTTCCCACAAGTCTGTGAACAGCCCAGAGTCCCTGCCAATTATCACCGGACAGGGTAAGTTTGAGACTATGGTGACATTATGGATTGCACTGTCCCTGGCTGTCTCGAGGACCACCTTGGCCACTGGATAGACCTTAGTGCGCCCATGGATGCAGGTGACCCTGACCTTCCTAATGGGTATTTCAAATCCCTCAGGTGCCACTCTCACTAGAGTCACCAGGCTCCCAGAATTGACCAGTCTGCACATTTCTTTCTCATGCATAAGCAGGGCACACCCCCGTAAACTCTTGCCGGGTAGATAGCTCACATAGCAGACTGGACACACATAATTCATTTGCCTCAGGCAACAGTTCTTCTGTGGCACCCCTTCAGGACACTCCACCCATTTTGGGGCTACACCCCTTTTTGGGCAACTATCCCTGTTCGGGTTTCCACCCCTTTTGGGATTCCACACCTTCTTGGGCAACTATCCCTTTTTGGGTTACCGCCCCCTTCCCTGGGGTACACCCAGCGGACTCCCCACGGTACTCTCAGGCCCCAGTTCGCACAGTACACTACTATGTCTCTGGGCTTGCACTGGCCCTTTAAGAGTTTGTATGTCCTGGACCACAATGTCTTTTTGACACCTCACCAGTTCCTGCTGGTGCTACCACAGCTCCTGCTGCATCCACAAACTGCTGGCACCTCCGTCTGCCGATCACAAGCCGCTGCTGCTGCCACTGCAGCTCTGGCTGCTGTGGAACCTCTTGCTGCACCTGCAGCTCCTCTCCACAAGGCTCTGCACTGCAGACTTCGTGGACCCGCTGATCCACAGCAAAACTTTGTTTCCCCGCCGAGTTACAACCAGACACTTGTTAGCTTCGTGGACCTGCCAATCCACAGCAAGCTTTGCAACCCCACCGAGTTACAGCCAGACACTTGCAATCTTTGTGGCCCTGCTGACGAACAGCAATTACATTCACATGTGCTTCCTGGACCTTTGCCCGCATCCTCCACCATATGTGAGATAGCGCTAACTATCTGTGTTGGGGGACACTCACTTGACCGCAATATTCAGGCACACAGGAATGGTTACTCACTTAAGCAGGCAATCAGGTTTACTTAAATTCAGCATAAACCAGATAGAGTACAGTCCGTTTCATTACATCCATGAAACATTATTGGACATCAGTCAGTTCATATAGCAGATACACCTCTCTGCCTTTCTTACAACCCCCTTGTCTGAGGTTACCTTCCAGGAGCTCTTGCTCCCCACACTAACCTCCTGTCAGTACTCTCTCCTGGGGAACTTCCTTACGGGGATCACTGTCCTTGTGACCAGGGCACTGATGACAGTCCGGGCCCACCGAAGGTCAGTAGCTCTCCAACACAGCGCCATCACTGCTCTGCACTCAGACCACTCTGTAGTGTCCAGCCTGGACACATGGAAGTCTGTCCATGCTGACAGATTCCCAGACAGCTCCCCATGTGCCAAACATACCTCTATTATGTAGCTTGTAACCACACCCACAGGTGAGGTATGGATCACATAGGCTGGTCACATGATCCTGACATCACTGCAGGTCCTCAAACACCCACACTTCCCGCAGGAAAAAGGGGTACAGTGAGCACTCTTACCCAGAAGCGAGGTATGGGTGTAGCCAGACCCACCCATCTCTCATAGCTACCCGCAACCCGGACCCAGATGCACAAAATGAAATTTTAGTGCTCATGTGCACCAAAGACAAAATACTCTGGGTTGCATCACAGGGAGCAGCTCCCCATATCAAGTGAGGCTTACAGCACAGAAGACCTCCTCCTCTGCGACACATACCGGCCATTCACCACAATGCCGGACACTGTCTCATTATCCCCATTACACCTCCATGCATGTCCTGGGGAGCACATACAGCACCCCCTAGCTGTAACAGGGGTCACTGCATCACATCAACTACACAGATAATGATTACAGCACCTTGTGCAACGCTAAAGAAACCTTGAAAAGATGTATGGTTTGCAGCCCTCAAGGAATGCAGTTTAAGACCCCTGGTCTAGATACTATAATATCACCTCCACCAAAGGCTCGTCTGGTGACAACAATTGCTGATGCATTACACTCTCCTTGATGTCCCCAACATCGTTGGCGGCCATCATTTCTGCTCATCATGAATTGACTTTCATCAGTGAACAGCACTGAGGCCCACTGGTCCCTCGTACATTATAGACGATGCCTGTGCCTGGTGGTGTTGTCAGGTACCCTTGTAGGTCATCTAGCATGAAGGCCACACTGGTATAAATGTCTGAAGTGACACTTGAGTGCTTCTCACCTCCCTTAAATGTGCCTGGAGTTATATGGCATTCATCATCCCGTTCCGAAAGGCATTGTTCACAATGAAGCGGTCATCAAGGTGGGATGTGGCCAAAGGATGTCAACTGCATTTCAAGGATCTCCCTGCACTTCTTTTGCAACTTGCTGATGACACTCTATGACACTCTAAGCTCAGTAGCCACTTACGTCTGAGTACATCCTACTTGAAGCCTTGCAATGGCAAGGTACTGTTCATCAAATGTTAGGTGTCATCTTGGTCTCATGATGATGTCAAAATGTGAACAGCATGATTTGAACAGCTTGATGTTTTATTCTAATTAAACCCTAAAATTTATTGAGCGATTCATGGATCAAACACCTGTTGTGAATTTTGCCTTTAAGCTCAATGTTAGAGAACAGCAAGTTGTGCAAAAAGTACTGAAACACTGAACTGCTAGACATGTGCACTCAAAAGTTTTGAGAAGGTCACATTAAGTTCACCTCAAAAGGTTAGAGTACATTTTAGGATCTTCCTGAAACGTCATCCTAAAACCAAATATCCCCAACTTTTTTGTGAGTAGTGTAATAAATATTATACAAGAATATCATTAATTTAGTGGCTATTCTAAGTGGATAATCTTTCCTTTGAAATATTAGTCTTTTACCACTCTTAGTGACGTAGTTTTGCCAGGCAGATTAATAATCTTATCTTTATAGTATGATGGTATGTACTCTCATCCTGTAATAAAGAATTTAAAGTCAGTGACATGTGAAATAATATTATAAAGTAATAAACTGTATCATATTTAAAAAGTGTTAAATATATATATATTATGCATATATATATTTTTTATTGGGGATAGTCTTAACCCATCCAATATATTAAGGAGGACTCTACTATAATTCTTATGAAACAATATTCTGGTTTATGGAACTCTCATCATACAGTAGTTATTGTAGAAATATGCAGACTATGTAAAGAAGTTACAGAAAAATAGTCCTTTTGTCTATGGTAAGTCCATTTGATTAGTTGAATTGAATAGTTTGCACGTCTTTCTGTGCATCCTGAATGTAAAGTTTGTGATGGCTACATATGTCTGTGAGTACAAGCGAAGCAGCAGTAGTACTTTCTTCCCTCTCCACCATGAAATCCCCCTTAGCTGTCTAGTAATATATTTATACATTAAAACTAACCACCTCAGATCTATGTAAGGAGTACTATATTGAGACTCAGCCATCCTCCAAGCTATGTATATAGAAATATTGCATGCACATCAACAAGTGTATATTTATAAATCCTGTACAGTATTGAAACTAATAACATTATTTTATATGGATTAAGTAATATTTAACATGTCTTTCTTAGGAGAGTAACAGACATCTTTTGGAACTCCTAAAATAGACAAATTCAACAGTAGGGACTAAGTAGGACTTTATTCTTCTTTTCTTATTCTTTTGAAATGTAATTTAATGTCCTTAAAAAATATGTTAATATCTGAATATTGTTATTCATGCCAAATAGCAAACTTATGTTACATTTATTGTATGGTAGTCTGTGACTGATATACTGTAGATATCAAAAACATAATTATACTTTTCCAACTCTAAAATGAAGTAGGACCGGTCTTCTCATTTTCATTGGATGTTCACTTGTTTATTTGGTTCCTTTTGAAAACATTTTTCTTTTTTAGCAGAAATACAGTTTCAAAGTCATTCCTCCTTTGGAATAAATTATAGCATATACAGAGTTTTTCTTTTTTCATAAATTTGAAAAACTTACTACATTTCTGTTTTTTTTCAGTCAAGATGGGCTACAGAGTGTACATTACTGAGAAAAAAAATGAACTTTTTTGAATTCACCAAATGGCTGCAATGAAACAAAGAGTGAAAAATGTAAAGTGGCGTGAATACTTTCTGTACCCACTGTATTTAATACATTGCACAACCCATACGTTTTATTCATAAGTAAATGTTAATAGAAAAGAAAA
The DNA here is from genome assembly GCF_051348905.1 of Ranitomeya variabilis. Lineage (NCBI taxonomy): Eukaryota > Metazoa > Chordata > Amphibia > Anura > Dendrobatidae > Ranitomeya > Ranitomeya variabilis. Next base: position 653,543,486 of record NC_135233.1, read on the forward strand.
GTCCAAAACATGTAGCTTCTCATATTTGTGCAGTGTAGCACCTTCAAAGACTTGGACTTACAAACATTGAATTGCTTTTGATATTCCTAGAATCTCTCAGGGTTTTTTTGCACTGGCCTCTTGTCACTCAAACATTTGTGATGTCTTTGGTCAGCATTGCAGGATAAACTTTGACACTTCCTTGCTTTATTTAGCTACCATAAAACTTAGAACAGTTCAATAGTCATTCATGCACATAAGTAACACGTCAGGGTTTTAGAATCCAGACTACACTTTATTGCTCACACATCAAACTTTCACAGAAGCAATGCAGGTGATAGGAAACAACATGAACTTGAAGAAAAGCTAATTTGATAAAAACATAATCTGTTCAGCATTATTGGAACATTGTCTACTCCAGTCATGATTGTCATGGGTGGAAATGAATTGTAAATAACACAGTCTATTATTGATAAGCACCTATTGTGTCATTCCATTTGGGACATCTGAAAGTCAGCTTTTGCAACTTATGAGAATCACTTGAATTTGGAAATATTAAAAATGTTATATTACACATTTAATAAAGTGTTTTACAATAATTGTAGTATCTTGATTGATAGGTCTTTTTCCTTAGCTCTATATCAAAATCAGTAATTATTTCCCAACTTATAATTTCACAGTATACTATAGTAATCAATATGAATAGGGATAAGCAGACCCATGGGTTCGGGTTTGTCTGGTTTGGCCAAACTGGAATTAAAAGTTCGGTATTTGAACTTGACCCTGAACCAAAACCCAATAGAAGTCAATCGGGACCTGAATGTCGGTGTTTTAAAATGGCTGTAATAATGGTCAAAGTAAGGGGTAGCGGACAGCAAAAGGAAGCTAGGAAAATTGCCCAGCAAACAAATGTGGTTAGGGAAATTAATTAAAATTACAGAATAATATAATTATAATATTGAACCAGGAGGCGGAGGTCCAAGTGGAGGAGGAGGTTGCGGTGGAAGTGGCAGTGTAGGTGGAACAGGCATAGGAGGAGGTAACCAACACTGTTGTTTTTTTATAGATTTTTTTGAGAGTAATCTGAAAACAGGCAATGTAATTATCTGCTGGCCACTTTCTCTCTGTATACAGGACATGTAACACTCTACACTATTTTTGGATGAAAACAATGAGATGAGCATCAAATAGGCCACATGGCCGTGTTGCTGGTGGTCATGGTGTAACTGCTACAGAGAGAAAGGCGTGGTCGATCTATGCCTACTATGCACCCAAATTAAACACTTTCCTTTGGTGCAAGCAAGAGAAAAGACGTTCTGTATACAATTTGCAAGACCAAGCAGTGGTGGATGAATGGTGAGGCTGTTAGAAGATGAACTGGTTTGGGGGTACCTCTCTTGTGCCAGTTCCGGAACAGTCGGGACTGTCACCATTGTTGCAAGGGGGAGAGCTTTCTGGCCCGGACTGACCTTGGCACTTGTCATCAGGGGGTGGGTCAGGGATAAAAAAGGACTGCATGGGAGAAAAGCAGGAGTTCTGGTGGGAAGACAGAGCATGCAGCAGAGTGAGGTACAGGCCTTTGTAGTGGGGCATCCTGTAAGCGTAGATCCACCTAGCGCAATCCCTGTAATTGTGTCCACTGCTCAAGGACATCAGACAGTGACTCTCCCGACATTCTCCGTGCCAGGAGATTACTTATACATGGGACCTGTGACTGCTGAGTGCATGCGGCCTAGCCTTGTACCAGTGGCTGAGCCAGTATATGCCTATCCCTTCCCCGCCTGTGTTGCGGAGCAGAGCTATGCTCCCGCGATACCGTATAACGAACCAAGACCAGTACGAGGAAACCGCGGGTATGGGAACCCGCTTAGTGTAACAAAGACTCTTCATCTGCATCAAGAGACTGGATCTCCGCCTGACCAGGACAACCCTGAGACATCACGTGCCGCTGTTGTCAGTGCCACCATTGGAAACCGACAGACTGATAAGTTGTACTCTTCTTTCCCCTTCCTGAACATACACCTTATACCTGTTTACTCCGATCTCCCCACGAACACCCATATCATTATAATCTCTGCCTCCCATATCCACTTCCTCCCTGCATGGAGTTTTCAACTGTTAATAAATTTGTTAACCCTTGATCTGCCTCCTGTCCATGATGACATCCTGATCTCTGCAAGTCTGCAAGGCCAGGACAGGTAGAGGTGGTTTTACATTGATATGCTGAGAGTGCCTTCCATTCCTTCACCTTCTTCTACCTGATCCCCTGCTGAAAACACAGATTTTGCACCTGTGGCCCATGGGCAACTGTCTTCCACCTCATCCCCTTGCAAATCAGGTAAGAGATCTGAGCCAAAAGTCATGCAACAGTAATTTCTGGTTTTTGATGACTCTACTGGCTGTAGTTCCATGGGCCATCCACCAGGAGTAGTGAGGACTTAAGTGGATTAGTAAGGCAGAAGAGTTTCAGACAGACTGGAGAGTTGCGATGATGCCATAGAGAAGGATGAGATCCTAGACTCCATATGGAGTCAATGACATTTAAGTGACATGACATGGGCATTTTTGGAGGAAATGGTGGTGGTCAAGGTGCTCCAGCTCCACAGCAAATGAGGGAGAAGACCCCTAGCCTTTTGTCTGTCCATGATGCCTCCTCCTCCTCCACTTCCTCCACTTTCTCCTCATCTGATCATAAAGTGTGGGCCATCTGGACACTCTTTTGGTGTTCTCATCCTACTCCTGCTCGCCTGTCTGCTGTGCAGCGTCGCTTTTGCCTTCCTGCTTCCCACCTTATATGTGATGCACCTACAAGGTGGGTGTGCCATGCCGTGCTTTGAGTACTCCATGAACAATGCCAGCGCTAATTACACTATCATCAGTGGTACTATCCCACTTTTTACTTCCTTGAAAAAATGCTTCAGGTGATGATGGATCTGGTGGTAGCACAGGAGGAAGAGGAGGAGGAAGATTATTGCAGAGATATATGGGGGAGACAGAATATGGATGGCTTTGTAGATCATTGTTAGTAGCTTGAAATGGATACTTTGTGAAATTGGAAGACAATGAAGAGGTTTGCAGAAGGGAGAAGCAGAGGAATAGGGAGAATTGAAGTGGATTAGTAGGGCAGCAGAGTTAAGGACAGTCTAGAGACATGCTATGATGCAATGGGGGGATAAGGTCATAAACCCCACATTTAGTCAAGGCAATTCTAGTGATGTGGGCATTTCGCAGGAAAAGGTGGTGGTCATGCTGCCTCAGCTGCACAGCAAAAGAGGGAGCAGGGTGCAAAAGAACCACGGGTGGCCCCTAGCCAGTCTGTGGGCTGCTCCTTACCATCATGCCGACGAACTAAGGATGCATGAGCCAGCTCAATGAGCTCCTTGACAATGCACAGGTGGTTTGCATGTTGTGCCTGTGCCATTAGAGATGGAAGTGAGGCATAAATGTTCTTAACCTGAGCACTACCTGCATAACAAGGAATCTGAATGTACACACCTGGAAAACTGGAAAAGATCTGAGCCTCCTCCTGCTCCCTCTTCTATTGCAGTCTCGCCCCCCCTCCAGAGCAACAGGGTCACCTAGCTCCCCGTAAAGAGAGGATGTGGCAGCACTACCATCAATAGTGTCATCTTCACACCATCCGACTCAAGCATTCAGCTATACATCCCCGAACACTGGATCTTATACTGTACATGTGGCCTCACAAGTGATTTTGAATGGGCTAACAATATGTTGGGATCATGGGTAACACAGCACGTTTTTCCTGGCCACCACTACTTTACCAGGCAAGCAATCCCTGCCCTCCTCAAACATGTTGCGGGCCAAATCAGGTGTGCACTGTGCAATGCCATTAGTGTTAAGGTACACATAACCACCGATACATGGACCAGTAAGCATTGGCAGGGACGTTATATCTCTCTAACTGCTCACTTGTTAAATGTTGTGGCAGCTGGACCTTAGGCAGAAAATGTTTTGGTGAATGTCCTCCCACCACAGAGGATTGCTGAATTTTTTTGCTGAAGTGGTTTGACAGGAGGAAGAGGTGGGGAAACAGGGCAGCCTGGCACAGATGGGGTAATACATGCTGTTGAGCCTGCGCAATGACCACTGAGTTGCCTGGATTGTTACCAGTGAAAATTACTGTGTGGCCATCCTGCTGGATCCCCTCTACAAGCACAACAAGTCATATTTTCTTCCTTTACTAAAGCGTGATCAGAAAATGCAGGAATACATTTGCACGTTGGTAGATGCACTACTGATGGCGTCCTCACCTGACACCGGGGGCTCAGTGGAAACATTAGAGACTGAGGCGAGGCATAAATGTTCTTAACCTTTACTTCCGTCACTAAAGCGCAATAGGAAAATGCGGGACTACATATGCACGCAGGTAGATGCATTTCTAACGGTGTCCTCATCTGACAGCAGGGATATACAAAGCAGAGGAAGATAAAGTCGTCAACACAGCTATTGCACTGGCGTCACCTCAGAAAAGAGGGTTAGCATGGCAGAAATGCAGAAAACCTTACTCAGCACGTCGCAACATCCAGCACTACAGATGAGCGAAAATTCAATGTTCGGTTCGGATTACGTTCACCAAATTTGCAAAATTTGCCGATTAATTAGTCGAATATTCGCTGAACATAGCTGAATGCCATTCACTTCAATGGAAGGCAAAAACAAATGCATGCACAACACCTTATAATGGCCCCAAATGCTGCTAAAACACATCAAATAAGGGACAGATACCAGGAAAGTGGCCTCAAGTCACCCACAGTACAAATTGCAGTATCGAACTGCAGCAATCAGGCAGGCATGAGGTATCGGGGTCTGGGACAGCATTTACTGCTTTCAATTGAACATCACAGTAAGACGAGGTGGCTGAGAGATCAGTGTAGGCCCCCTTTGCTGGGAGCCCTGATTCCACATGCAACATCTCTACCTGCTTTCATGCTGAGCCACACTCAGGTGGCACAAATATCAGTTTTGTAGACCACCATTGTCAGAAAAATTTAAGGACAGTAAAATAGGTAGTTGAGTCCAAGGAAGTGGAGGCCTGACGGTCTCGGAGGCCTGCTGCTAACGGCAAAACACATGAAGGAGACCCAACCAGGAGTGTTCACATTTCCAAATATTATTGGCAGACACCACAGAAGTCGCATCAAAGTCACCACAGTAGAAATAGTATAATAGGGACCGAGAGGTCTTCCACTACACCCAATCCAGCAGATGGACACCCAACCAGGAATGTTCACATTTCCAAAAATTATTGGCAGACACTACCAAAGTGGCATCAATTTCACCACAGTAGAAATAGTATAATAGGGACCGACAGGTTTTCCACTACACCCAATCCAGCAGATAAACATCCAACAAGGAGTGTTCACATTTAAATAAATGACAGCCTTACACCACAGAAGTGGCATCAATTTCACCACATTAGAAATAGTATAATAGGGACCAACAGGTGTTCCACTACATCCAATGCAGCAGATGGACACCCAACAAGAAGTGTACAAATTTAAAGAAATAAGGGCCTAACACCACAGAAGTGGCATCAATTTCACCACAGTAGAAATGGTATAATAGAGACCAACAGTTCCTCCTCTACACCCAATTCAGCAGATGGACACCCAACAAGGAGTGTTCACATTTAAAGAAATGAGGGCCTTACACCACAGAAGTGGCATCAATTTCACCACAGTAGAAATAGTATAATAGGGACCGATAGTTCTTCCACTGCACCCAATCCAGCAGATGGACACCCAACAAAGAGTGTTCATATTTAAAGAAATGAGGGTCTTACACCACAGAAGTGGCATCAATTTCACCAAAGTAGAAATAGTATAATAGGGGCCAACAGGTTTTTAACCCCTTCACCCCCAAGGGTGGTTTGCACGTTAATGACCGGGCCAATTTTTACAATTCTGACCACTGTCCCTTTAGGAGGTTATAACTCTGGAACGCTTCAACGGATCTTGGCGATTCTGACATTGTTTTCTTGTGACATATTGTACTTCATGATAGTGGTAAAATTTCTTCGATATAACTTGCGTTTATTTGTGAAAAAAACGGAAATTTGGCGAAAATTTTGAAAATTTTGCAATTTTCCAACTTTGAATTTTTATGCCCTTAAATCACAGACATATGTCACGCAAAATACTTAATAAGTAACATTTCCCACATGTCTACTTTACATCAGCACAATTTTGGAACCAAAATTTTTTTTTGTTAGGGAGTTATAAGGGTTAAAAGTTGACCAGAAATTTCTCATTTTTACAACACCATTTTTTTTTAGGGACCACATCTCATTTGAAGTCATTTTGAGGGGTCTGTATGATAGAAAATACCCAAGTGTGACACCATTCTAAAAACTGCACCCCTCAAGGTGCTCAAAACCACACTCAAGAAGTTTATTAACCCTTCAGGTGTTTCACAGGAATTTTTGGAATGTTTAAATAAAAATGAACATTTAATTTTTTTTCACACAAAATTTATTTCAGCTCCAATTTGTTTTATTTTACCAAGGGTAGCAGGAGAAAATAGACTGCAAAAGTTGTTGTACAATTTGTCCTGAGTACGCTGATACCCCATATGTGGGTGTAAACCATTGTTTGGGCGCATGGCAGAGCTTGGAAGGGAAGGAGCGCCATTTGACTTTTCAATGCAAAATTTACTGGAATTGAGATGGGACGCCATGTTGCGTTTGGAGAGCCCCTGATGTGCCTAAACATTGAAACCCCCTACAAGTGACACCATTTTGGAAAGTAGACCCCCTAAGGAACTTATCTAGATGTGTGGTGAGCACTTTGACCCACCAAGTGCTTCACAGAAGTTTATAATGCAGAGCCGTAAAAATAAAAAATCATATTTTTTCACAAAAATGATCTTTTCGCCCCCAATTTTTTATTTTCCCAAGGGTAAGAGAAGAAATTGGTCCCCAAAAAATGTTGTGCAATTTGTCCTGAGTACGCAGATACCCCATATGTTGGGGTAAACCACTGTTTGGGCGCATGGCAGAGCTTGGAAGGGAAGGAGCGCCATTTGACTTTTCAATGCAAAATTGACTGGAATTGAGATGGGACGCCATGTTGCGTTTGGAGAGCCCCTGATGTGCCTAAACATTGAAACCCCCTACAAGTGACACCATTTTGGAAAGTAGACCCCCTAAGGAACTTATCTAGATGTGTGGTGAGCACTTTGACCCACCAAGTGCTTCACAGAAGTTTATAATGCAGAGCCGTAAAAATAAAAAATCATATTTTTTCACAAAAATGATCTTTTCGCCCCCAATTTTTTATTTTCCCAATGGTAAGAGAAGAAATTGGTCCCCAAAAAATGTTGTGCAATTTGTCCTGAGTACGCAGATACCCCATATGTTGGGGTAAACCACTGTTTGGGCGCATGGCAGAGCTCGGAAGTGAAGGAGCGCCATTTGACTTTTCAATGCAAAATTGACTGGAATTGAGATGGGACGCCATGTTGCGTTTGGAGAGCCCCTGATGTGCCTAAACATTGAAACCTCCTACAAGTGACACCATTTTGGAAAGTAGACCCCCTAAGGAACTTATCTAGATGTGTGGTGAGCACTTTGACCCACCAAGTGCTTCACAGAAGTTTATAATGCAGAGCCGTAAAAATAAAAAATCATATTTTTTCACAAAAATGATCTTTTCGCCCCCAATTTTTTATTTTCCCAAGGGTAAGAGAAGAAATTGGTCCCCAAAAAATGTTGTGCAATTTGTCCTGAGTACGCAGATACCCCATATGTTGGGGTAAACCACTGTTTGGGCGCATGGCAGAGCTTGGAAGGGAAGGAGCGCCATTTGACTTTTCAATGCAAAATTGACTGGAATTGAGATGGGACGCCATGTTGCGTTTGGAGAGCCCCTGATGTGCCTAAACATTGAAACCCCCCACAAATGACACCATTTTGGAAATTAGACCCCCTAAGGAACTTATCTAGATGTGTTTTGAGAGCTTTGCACCCCCAAGTGTTTCACTACAGATTATAACGCAGAGCCGTGAAAATAAAAATTCTTTTTTTTTTTCACAAAAATGATTTTTTAGCCCCCAGCTTTTGTATTTTTACAAGAGTAACAGAATAAACTGGACCCCAAAAGTTGTTGTCCAATTTGTCCTGAGTACGCTGATACCCCATATATGGAGGGTAACCACTGTTTGGGCGCATGACAGAGCTCGGAAGGGAAGGAGCGCCATTTGGAATGCAGACTTAAATGGATTGGTCTGCAGGCGTCACGTTGCATTTGCAGAGCCCCTGATGTACCCAAACAGTACAAACCCCCCACAAGTGACCCCATATTGGAAACTAGACCTCCCAAGGAACTTATCTAGATGTGTTGTGAGAACTTTGAACCCCCAAGTGTTTCACTACAGTTTGTAACGCAAAGCCGTGAAAATAAAAATTCTTTTTTTTTTCACAAAAATGATTTTTTAGCCCCCAGCTTTGTATTTTTACAAGGGTAACAGAATAAATTGGACCCTACAAGTTGTTGTCCAATTTGTCCTGAGTACGCTGATACCCCCTATGTGGGGGGTAACCACTGTTTGGGCACATGACAGAGCTCGGAAGGGAAGGAGCGCCATTTGGAATGCAGACTTAAATGGATTGGTCTGCAGGCGTCACGTTGCATTTGCAGAGCCCCTGATGTACCCAAACAGTACAAACCCCCCACAAGTGACCCCATATTGGAAACTAGACCTCCCAAGGAACTTATCTAGATGTGTTGTGAGAACTTTGAACCCCCAAGTGTTTCACTACAGTTTACAACGCAGAGCCGTGAAAATAAAACATATTTTTTTCCCACAAAAATGATTTTTAGCCCCCCAAATTTTTATTTTCCCAAGGATAACAAGAGAACTTGGACCGCAGAAGTTGTTGTTCAATTTGTCCCGAGTACGCTGATAACCCATATGTTGGGGTAAACCCCTTTTTGGACGCACGGGAGAGCTCGGAAGGGAAGGAGCACTGTTTTACTTTTTCAACGCAGAATTGGCTGGAATTGAGATCGGACGCCATGTCGCGTTTGGAGAGCCCCTGATGTGCCTGAACAGTGGAAACTCCCCAATTCTACCTGAAACCCTAACCCAAACACACCCCTAACCCTAATCCCAACGGTAACCCTAACCCTACCCCTAACCTCACCTCTAACCGTTTAATGAACATTTTCTGACAGTCATAAGTGCCACGTATTTAAGTGCCACGTGTTTCAGTGCCACGTGTTTCAGTGCCACGTGTTTCAGTGCCACGATATTTCAGTGCCACGTATTTCAGTGCCACGTACTATAAATACTATAACTATGTGGTTATACGTGGCACTGAAATATCGTGGCACGTAAATACGTGGCACTTAAGTACGTGGCACTTAAGTACGTGGCACTTAAATACGTGGCACGTAAATACGTGGCACGTAAATACGTGGCACGTAAATACGTGGCACTTAAGTACGTGGCACTTAAGTACGTGGCACTTATATACGTGGCACTTATATACGTGGCACTTATATACGTGGCACTTATATACGTGGCCACTGAAATATCGTGGCACTTATATACGTATATAAACGTATATTTTAGTGCCACGTATTTCAGGTTAGGGGTAGGGTTAGGGGTAGGGTTTTTTTTTTTTGTTTGTTTTCTTGTGTTTTTCTATAAAAACGCATGCGTCTAAAAACGCATGCGTTTTACCACGTTTACATGCGTTTTTTCACACATGCGTTTTTTAAAAAAACGCATGCAGATAAAAACGCAAGTGTGAAACCAGCCTAAAAGACGCTTTTTATAGCAAAAAAGTTTTTGCGTCTCCACATTTTGAGACCTATAATTTTTCCACATTTTGGTCCACAGAGTCATGTGAGGTCTTGTTTTTTGTGGGACGAGTTGACGTTTTTATTGGTAACATTTTCGGACACGTGACCATTTTTGATCACTTTTTATTCCGATTTTTGTGAGGCAGAATGACCAAAAACCAGCTATTCATGAATTTCTTTTGGGAGAGGCGTTTATACCGTTCCGCGTTTGGTAAAATTGATAAAGCAGTTTTATTCGTCGGGTCAGTACGATTACAGCGATATCTCATTTATATAATTTTTTTATGTTTTGGCGCTTTTATACGATAAAAACTATTTTATAGAAAAAATAATTATTTTGGTATCGCTTTATTCTCAGGACTATAACTTTTTTATTATTTTGCTGATGATGCTGTATGGCGGCTCGTTTTTTGCGGGACAAGATGACGTTTTCAGCGGTACCATGATTATTTATATCCGTCTTTTTGATCGCGTGTTATTCCACTTTTTGTTCGGCGGTATGGTAATAAAGCGTTGTTTTTTGCCTCGTTTTTTTTTTTTTTTTCTTACGGTGTTTACTGAAGGGGTTAACTAGTGGGGCAGTTTTATAGGTTGGGTCGTTACGGACGCGGCGATACTAAATATGTGTACTTTTATTGTTTTTTTATTTTATTTAGATAAAGAAATGTATTTATGGGAATAATATATATATTTTTTTTTCATTATTTTGGAATATTTTTTTTTTTTTTTTTTACACATTTGAAAAAATTTTTTTTAACTTTTTTACTTTGCCCCAGGGGGGGACAATACAGATCGGTGATCTGCCAGTTTGCATAGCACTCTGACAGATCACCGATCTGAGGAAAGTGCAGGCTGCTTCACAGTGCCTGCTCTGAGCAGGCGTCTGTGAAGCCACCTCCCTCCCTGCAGGACCCGGATCCGCGGCCATCTTGGATCCGGGTCTGGGAGCTGCAGGGAGGGAGGTAAGACCCTCGCAGCAACGCGATCACATCGCGTTGCTGCGGGGGGCTCAGGGAAGCCCGCAGGGAGCCCCCTCCCTGCGCGATGCTTCCCTGCACCGCCGGCACATCGCGATCATGTTTGATCGCGGTGTGCCGGGGGTTAATGTGCCGGGGGCGGTCCGTGACCGCTCCTGGCACATAGTGCCGGATGTCAGCTGTGATAATCAGCTGACACCCGGCCGCGATCGGCGGCGCTCCCCCCGTGAGCGCCGCTGATCGCGTATGACGTACTATCCCGTCGGCGGTCATACGGGCCCACCCCACCTCGACGGGATAGTACGTCGGATGTCAGGAAGGGGTTAACTACACCTAATCCAGCAGATGGACATCCAACCAGAAGTGTTCACATTTCCAAAAATTATTGGCAAACACCACCAAAGTGGCATCAATTATTCCACAGTAGAAATAGTATAATAGGGACCGACAGGTCTTCCACTACACCCAATACAGTAGATGGACACCCAACTAGGAGTGTTCACATTTAAAAAAAATAAGTGCCTGACACCAGAGAAGTGGAATAACTGTCACGAGAATAGAAATAGTATAATTGGGCCTGAGATATCTTCTAGTACAGCTAACCCAGCAGATGTAGACCAACCATGACTGTTCACATTCCCACAAATTTGTGTTAACATCAGCAGCAGCCACAGCAGGCACAGAAACTGCACTAAAGATATCACCGAGTGCAGTTGCGTGACATTAATGCATCACACTAAAAAATGCAATATCACCTAGTCTGTACAGTCTGCGATTGAGGTGCAAAAGTCCTTGGAGATCCATGACTTGTTCATCTTAATGAATGTTAGGCAGTCTACACTTTCAGAAGACAGCTGGCTGCATTTATCCATCAGTACACCACCAGCAGTGCTCAAGACACATTCTGAGAGAACGCTGGCTGCCGGCCATGATAAAACCTCAAAGAAGTGTGAGGCGAGCTCAGGCAACTCATCAATTTTGGGAGACCAAAGGGTACTGTCACACAGTACCATTTTGATCGCTACGACGGTACGATTCGTGACGTTCTAGCGATATCGTTACGATATCGCAGTGTCTGACACGCAGCAGCGATCAGGGATCCTGCTGAGAATCGTACGTCGTAGCAGATCGTGTGGAACTTTCTTTCGTCGCTTGATCACCCGCTGACATCGCTGGATCGTTGTGTGTGACAGCGATCCAGCGATGTGTTCGCTTGTAACCAGGGTAAACATCGGGTATCTAAGCGCAGGGCCGCGCTTAGTAACCCGATGTTTACCCTGGTTACCAGCGTAAACGTAAAAAAAACAAACAGTACATACTCACATTCCGGTGTCTGTCCTCCAGCGTCTCAGCTTCTCTCCACTGTGTGAGCGTCTGCCGGCCGGAAAGCGAGCACAGCGGTGACGTCTGACGTCACCGCTGTGCTTTCCGGCTATGGCGCTTACACAGTGGAGAGAAGCAGAACGCCGGGGACAGACACCGGAATGTAAGTATGTACTGTTTGTTTTTTTTATTACTTTTACGCTGGTAACCACGGTAAACATCGGGTTACTAAGCGCGGCCCTGCGCTTAGTTACCCGATGTTTACCCTGGTTACCGGGGACTTCGGCATCGCTCCAGCGCCGTGATTGCAACGTGTGACCGCAGTCTACGACGCTGGAGCGATATTCATACGATCGCTGCGACTTCACGGATCGTGCCGTCGTAGCGATCAAAATGGTACTGTGTGACAGTACCCAAAGTGTGAAAGGGTCCAAACCCTCCCTGAAGGTATTGATATTTAGTTCTAGATACTCCTGCTCCATCCTCTCAATTCATTCACCATGTGTAAAACTTGGACTGAAATTGCTTCTTCCACTTCTACTGCTGCTGCTAATGTTTTAGCGTTGATAAATTGACGTGCAAGAGGTTGGAAGTCTACATCTGCGATGCGAACTGTGTGCATCACTGCTGTCTTGGGGAAAAGCTCTCTTAAGATTGTATAAAAGCGTGTTTCAATACTCCAGCATTCGCGGGTCCCTTTCTAGGGCGGGAATCATCTAGAAAAATTTGGTTTTATAACGTGGATCTAATAAAGTGGCAACCCACTAGTCAGCATTATTACTAATCATAATTATACAGGGATCATTTTGCAGATAGTACAGCAAAAAGTCACTCATATGTCCGGCTCTACCATGAGGTCCAAGCCCATGCTGTGTTGATGGCTGGGTAACAATGAGGTTTTCTTTCCTCCTTTTCCTCCCCCCAACCACGAACAACAGAGAGAGGAGGATTATCCTCTTCATTTTACAGTTGCTCGCCCATCACCTCTTCCTCCTCCATTTGTTCCTCAGATCTTGCACTTCGATATCAGTTTGTCTGTTATCACCAGCCACCTTCGATTTCAGTAATCCACCCTCCCTTGGCACCCGCCTGTGTGATGCCAGTCTTGAACTTAGAGACAACGTTATCCTTTCCTCATTCTCCTTTGCTTCCTCCTCTTTTTCTGGGACCACCATCTCCTCCTGCAGGCTATTCAAAGTCTGCTACAGCATATAGATGACCGGAATAGTGATGCTGATGATGGCGTCATCAGTGCTAACCATCTTAGTAGTCATTTTGAAACTGTGCAGAAGGGTGCAGAGGTCCTTAATCTGTGCCCACTAAACGTAAACGTGATATGCTCCATGTCCGTACTGCGTTGGCCAAGGTTATATAACCTGACATACTGCATCAGGGCTCATTGCTGCTGCCACAGTTGCTTCAACATGTGCAGTGTGGAATTTCACCGTGTCGGCACATCACATATCAACCTGTTAACTGGCATGGACAAAGACCTCTGTATTGATGCAAGTCTATGAGCAGAAGGGTGCGGACGTTGGAAATGAGCAGACAGCTTATGTGCTTTCTGGAGCAGGTCACCCAGGCCAGGATAGTGGCTGAGAACACATTGTACAACCAGGTTGAGGACGTGACCCATGCAAGGCACATGTGTTAGCTTGCTTTGCCATAGGGCCGCCACCAGGTTCGCACTGTTATCAGACACGGCCTTCCTTGGATGCAGGTTCAGTGGAGACAGCCATTGATCAAAATCAGCCTGGAGAGCTGTCCACAACTCTTCAGCTTATGGCTGCGATCTCCAAGTCATATCAATTTTAATACTGCCAGTTCTTCAGAATCACCCATCTGTGGTTCCGTGCAGTCAGTTGAACATTTGGATAGTTGGGTCACAGGGGGAGAAAAGGGAATTTGGGTGCCACATCTGTGGACTGTACTGGATGTGACATTGAAGTGGAGGAAGAGGAAGTCAGGCCACTTGAAGCTGCACTTGCCATCCACTCGAGTGCATGCTCTTTCTGGGTATCATCGAAAAGGCGTACTGCTGTGCGACTGCCAAAGAAAGGTAGTGGTGTTACCTGTCCAGTAACATAAGTTGTCAGTTGTCTTTGCATAGGACGTGATGTTGATTCACTAGTGCTTTCACCAACATTACCACCTACCTCATGTACACCTTGAACACCAAGCCTAATTCCCCTTCCACCATGGCCTCGCTTTTTCCCAGTCATGTTGCTCAGATAGTGTAGTAGGAGCACAGTATTAACAACCAAAAATTAGATTTTAAACTCTGCACCACCACTGCAAACAGCTGAATTTCAGGGACAGTAAATTCAAAGTTGAAATATGGCGTGCTGTATCGTGTTAGTCACAGAAAAACTATTTTTTCTTTGGACCAAGGATCAGGCCTCTATAACACACTAGGTGCTACAAACTATTTTTCAAGTCAGGTCCCTTACTGTATGTCCTTACTGTGTGATGTTAATAACAGAATTTTTTTTGTGGCCTATGTATAAGTCCTCTATAACACACTAGATGCTATAAACTCTTTTTAAACTCTGGTCCCTTACTGTATGACGATAATAACAGAATTATTTTTAGTGGCCCATGTATAAGGCCTCTATAACACAGTAAATGCTTCAAACTCTTTTTAAAGGTAGGTCACTTACTGTATGATGTTAATAACAGAAGAATTTTTGGAGGGCCCTATGCATCAGGCCTCTATAACACACTAGATGCTACAAACTATTTTTCAAGTCAGGTCCCTTACTGTATGACGCTAATAACAGAAGAATTTGATTGTGGCCTCTGGATCAGGCCTCTAAAGCTTAATTTCAACCCAAACAAATGACAATGTGTGATACAGTGGGTTGTCTAACTTTTGCAACTGAAAAATTATATATTTTTTTTAATGTGCCTTAGGTCGGCAGACTGGTTCATTTCACCAATACTAAATGAATACGTGGGATAGAGCAGGCTGTTTCACATCTAGCAGCAAAAAAATTATATATTTTTTAAAATGTGCCTTAGGTCTGCAGACAGTTTTATTTCACCACAGCACTAAAATGCAAGGTGGGATACAGCAGGCTGTTTAATATTTTTTCACTAGCTACATGTGAATTAGAATGCTATACTCCTGCATCGATCACAATAGAAGCAGTGCATAACACGTGCCCTGCTGGATTTGTTTGTGTACCTCAGTATGGCCAAAAAAGAAAAAAAGTGCTGGAAGGTAAATTTTACAGCCACACTGGACACTATGTAGCTAACCTATCTGACTGATATACAACCACCTAACTAAATAGCTGAAATTTTGATGCAAACAATGGCAGCGTCAGGAGCAGCCTCTCTGTATCAGTGTCAAAATGGCGCTAAAACATGTCCGTTATTTACATGTGGGTGTATCCTGCACCCTGATGGGGTTCCAAGAACGCCGTGCCTCTGAGCTCTGCAAACCCCCTCCCCTCATCAAACATGTGCCAAATGCTCATGATACACCACCATTACCGTTGCTAAAGTGAGGAAACTATTTTGATGGCAACGTAAATATTTTCCTGCACTTTTACCTAATGTTACCGACTTTTTACCGATTTTCTGAAATTTTGCTCGGATTTATGATCACGAATCCGAATGTGCCATATTCATGCCAAATTTATGTTTGGCAATCATTTTCCGAACAAATTTGGAAATCTTATGACCATGTGATATTTCATTTTTTCTTTTTGAATAAATATGCAAAAATTTCTAAATTTCTGTTTCTTTTCAGTCAAGATGGGGTATAGAGTGTACATTAAAACCTTTCTGACATCCGACGTACTGTCCCGTCGAAGTGACCTAGGCTTGTATGACTATCGACAGGATAGTACGTCATACGTGATCAGCCGCGCTCACGGAGGTAGCACGGCCGAACACGGCCGGGTGTCAGGTAATTATCACAGCTGACACCCGGCACTTTAACCCCTGGAACACTGGGATCAAACTGGATCACAGCATTCAGGTGGCATAGGGAAGCATCGCGCAGGGAGGGGGCTCCCTGCGTGCTTTTCTGAGACCCTTACAGCAACGCAATGTGATCGCGTTGTTCCGAAGGTCTCCTCCTTGCAGGCCCCCAGATCCAAGATGGCCGTGGGGTCCTTCCGGGTCCTGCAGGGAGGTGGCTTGTCAGTGCCTGCTGAGAGCAGGACCTGAGAAGCCTCCTTCACTGCCTGTCAGATCGTTGATCTGACGCAGTGCTGTGCAAAGTATCAGATCAGCGATCTGACACTATATAGTGATGTCCCACACTGGGACAAAGTAAAAAAGTTAAAAAAAAAAAAATTAACATGTGTAAAAATATATATTTTTTAAATTCCTAAATAAAGAAAAGAAAATTATATATTTTTCCAAAAAATACATTTCTTTATGTAAATAAAAAAAACAGTAAAAGTACACATATTTAGTATCACCGTGTCCATAATGACCCAACCTATAAAACTGTCCCACTAGTTATCTTTACCCTTTAGTGAACCCCTTAAAAAAAAACAAGGCAAAAAAACAATTCTTTAATCCTCATACCGCAGAACAAAAAGTGGAATAACACGCAATCAAAAAGACATATATAAATAAACATGATACTGCTGAAATCGTCATCTTGTCCCGCAAAAAATGAGCTGTCATACAGTGTCATCAGCGAAAAAATAAAAAAAGTTATTGCTTGCAGAATAAAGCAATGCAAAAATAATTATTTTTCATATGAAATTGTTTTTATTGTATAAATGCGCCATAACATAAAAAATATAAATGAGGTATCGTTGTAATAGTACTAATCTGAAGAATAAAACTGCTTTATCAATTTTACCAAATGCTGAATGGTATAAACACCCCCCCGAAAGAAATTCACGAATTGTTGTTTTTTGTTCATTCTGCCTCCCGAACATGGTACCAATAAAAACATAAACTCGTCCTGCAAAAAATAAGACCTCACATGACTATGGGCCAAAATATGGAAAAATTATAGCTCTCAAAATGTGGTGATATAAAAACTGTTTTTTGCAATAAAAAGCGTCTTTTAGCTTGTGACAGCTGCCAAACATAAAACCCCGCTATAAATAGTAAATAAAAACCCCTTTTATCACCTCCTTAGTTAGGGAAAAATAATAAAATAAAAAAGTATTTATTTCCATTTTCCTATTAGGGTTGGGGTTAAGGCTACATTTAGGGTTAGGGTTGGGGCTAAAGTTAGGGTTAGGTTTGGGTCTAAAGTTAGGGTTGGGGCTAAAGTTAGGGTTAAGGTTATGGCTAAAATTAGGATTAGGGTTAGGGTATGGATTAGAGTTAGGGGTGTGTAAGGGTTAGATTTGTGGTTAGGGTTATGGTTAGGGTTGAGATTAGGGTCAGGGATGTGATGGGGTTAGGGTTGGAGTTAGAATTGGGGCAGTTCCACTGTTTAGGCTCATCAGGGGCTCTCCAAACGTTACATGGCATCTGATCTCAATTCCAGCCAATTCTGCATTGAAAAAGTCAAACAGTGCTCCTGCCATGCGCCCAAACAGTGGTTTACCCCCACAAATGAGGTATCAGCATTTTCAGGAGTAATTGCTCAATAACTCTTGGGGTCCAATTTCTTCTGTTACCCTTGGGAAAATAAAAAATTGGGGGCAAAAATATCATTTTCGTGGAAAATAATCTGTTTTTTATGGCTCTATGTTATGAACTTCTGTGAAGCACTTGGGGTTCAAAGTTCTCAACGCACATCTAGATAAGTTACTTCAGGGTCTAGCTTCCAAAATGGGGTCACTTGTGGGGGTTTCCACTGTTTAGGCACATCAGGGGCTCTCCAAACGTGACTTGACGCCCAGAGACCATTCCATCAAAGCTTGTAATCCAAAACATCACTTCTTCCCTTCCGAGCCCTGACGTGTGCCCATACAGTAGTTTTCTCCCACATATAGGGTATCAGCATTCTCAGAACAAATTGAACAACAACTTTTGGGGTCCAATTTCTCCTGTTACCCTTGGGAATATTAAAAATTGGGGACTAAAGATCATGTTTGTGGAAAAAATATGATTTTTTTTATTTTCATGGCCGGGCATTATAAACTTCTGTGAAGCAATTGGGGATTCAAAGTTTTCACCACACATCTAGATAAGTTTCTTGGGGGTCTAGTTTCCAAAATGGGATCACTTGTGAGGGGTTTCCACTGTTTAGGCACATCAGGGGCTCTCCAAATGTGACATGACGTCCGCAGACCATTCCATCAAAGTCTGCCATCCAAAACTTCACTACTTCCCATTCTGAGCCCCGACGTGTGCCCATACATAAGTTTTTTTCCCACATATGGGGTATCAGCGTATTCAGGACAAATTGGACAACAACTTTTGGGGTCAAATGTCTCCTGTTACCCTTTCAAAAATAAAAAATTGTGGGCTGAAAGATCATTTTTGTGGAAAAAATATGATTTTTTTATCTTCATACTCGGGTGTTACAAACTTTAGTGAAACACCTGGGGGCTCAAAGTTCTCACCACAAATCTAGACAAGTTCCTTTTGGGGTCTAGTTTACAAAATGGGGTCACTTGTGGGGGGTTTCCACTGTTCAGGCACATCAGGGGCTCTCCAAACGTGACATGGCATCTGATCTCAATTCCATCCAATTTTGTGTTGAAAAAGTCAAACGGCGCTCCTTCCCTTCCAAGCTTGGCCATGCGCCCAAACAGTGGTTCACCTCCACTTATGGGGTATCAGTGTACTCAGGACAAATTGCACAATAACTTTTGGAGTCTTGTTACCTTTAGGAAAATAAACATGGACATGGTGTCCGATCTCAATTCCAGCCAATTTTGCATTGAAAAAGTCAAACGGAGCTCCTTCCCTCCCGTGCTCTGCCATGTGCCGAAACAGTGGTTCCCCCCCATATTTGAGGTATCAGCTTACTCAGGACAAATTGGACAATAACTTTTCTGGTCCAATTTCTCTTTTTACCCTTGGTAAAATAAAAAAAATTGTACCTGAAGTAATATTTTTATGAAAAAAGTTCAATGTTCACTTTTTTAAAATATTCAAAAAATTCCTGTGAAGCACCAGAAGGGTTAATAAACTTCTTTAATGTGGTTTTGCGCCCCTTGAGGGGTGCAGTTTTTAGAATAGTGTAACTTTTGGGTATTTTCTATTATATAGACCCCTCAAAGTGACTTCAAAAGTGATGTGGTCTCTAAAAGAAATGGTGTTGTAAAAATGAGAAATCGCTGGTCAATAGTGTTGAGCGATACCGTCCGATACTTGAAAGTATCGGTATCGGAAAGTATCGGCCGATACCGGCAAAGTATCGGATCCAATCCGATACCGATACCCGATACCAATACAAGTCAATGGGACTCATGTATCGGACGGTATCCCTGATGGTTCCCAGGGTCTGAAGGAGAGGAAACTCTCCTTCAGGCCCTGGGAACCATATTAATGTGTAAAAGAAAGAATTAAAATAAAAAATATTGCTATACTCACCTCTCCGACGCAGCCTGCACCTTACCGAGGGAAGCGGCAGCGTTCTTTGTTTAAAATTCGCGCTTTTCTTTCCTTTACGTGAAGTCCCGGCTTGTGATTGGTCGCGTGCCGCCCATGTGGCCGGGACGCAACCAATCACAGCAAGCCGTGACGTAATTTCAGGTCCTTCAGGATTTTAAAATTACGTCCCGGCTTTGTGATTGGTTGCGTCACGGTCAACCAATCACAAGCCGGGAGGCTGGACACGCGCGCATTTTAAAATGCGCGCTTGTCCAACCTCCCGTGATGTCCCGGCTTGTGATTGGTTGCTTCGCGGTCAACCAATCACAAGCCGGGAGGCTGGACATGCGCGCATTTTAAAATGCGCGCTTGTCCAACCTCCCGTGATGTCCCGGCTTGTGATTGGTTGCTTCGCGGTCAACCAATCACAAGCCGGGAGGCTGGACATGCGCGCATTTTAAAATGCGCGCTTGTCCAACCTCCCGTGACGTCCCGGCTTGTGATTGGTTGCTTCGCGGTCAACCAATCACAAGCCGGGAGGCTGGACACGCGCGCATTTTAAAATGCGCGCTTGTCCAGCCTCCCGGCTTGTGATTGGTTGATCGCGACGCAACCAATCACAAGCCGGGACGTCACGGGAGGCTGGACAAGCGCGCATTTTAAAATGCGCGCGTGTCCAGCCTCCCGTGACGTCACGGCTTGTGATTGGTTGCGTCGCCCATGTGACTGCGACGCAACCAATCACAAAGCCGGGACGTAATTTTAAAATCCTTAAGGACCTGAAATTACGTCACGGCTTGCTGTGATTGGTTGCGTCGCCCATGTGACTGTGACGCAACCAATCACAAAGCCGGGACTTCACGTAAGGAAAGAAAAGCGCAAATTTTAAACAAAGAACGCTGCCGCTTCCCTCGGTAAGGTGCAGGCTGCGTCGGAGAGGTGAGTATAGCAATATTTTTTATTTTAATTCTCTCTTTTACACATTTTTACATTAATGTTGTTTCGATACCGATACCCGATACCACAAAAGTATCGGATCTCGGTATCGGAATTCCGATACAGCAAATATCGGCCGATACCCGATACTTGCGGTATCGGAATGCTCAACACTACTGGTCAACTTTTAACCCTAACTCTCTAACAAAAATTTTTTGGTTCTGATGTAATTTTTGTGCTGATGTAAAGTAGACATGCGGGAAATGTTACTTATTAAGTATTTTGTGTGACATATCTGTGTGATTTAAGGGCATGAAAATGTCAGAATCACCAGGATCCATGGAAGCGTTCCAGTATTATTACCTCAAAATGGAACAGTGGTCACAATTGCAAAAATTTGCCTGTTCATTAACGTGCAAACCACCCTTGGGAGTAAAGGGGTTAATGAGAAAAAAATGAACTTTTTTGAATATACCAAGTGGCTACAATGAAACAAAAAGTGAAAAATTTAAAGGGGTCTGAATACTTTCCATACCCACTGTATAGACAAAAACATAATCTCTTCAATGTGGAGAAATCAACTAAGTTTGATCAAACAAGAGAGAGCTTTCTGAGAGCATTAGGAGAATGATCCCCATGAGCCCTCACGTAGCCCCTTATTTCTGCTGAGTCTCACATAGCATCCTGTATATAGTATGAGCCCACACATAGCCCCTTATATACAGTATGAACTCCCACATAACCTCCTATATACAGTATGAGCCCCACATAGCCCTTTATATACAGCATGAGCCCTACATAGCCTCTTATATACATTATGTGCCCCCACATACCCTCCTATATAGAGTATGAGCCCCACATAGCCTCTTATATTTAGTATGAGTCCCCACATTGCCTCTTATATACAGTATGCCTCCCAGACAGCCTCTAATATACAGCATGAGCATCCCTATAAACAGCATGCGCCCCCACACACCCTCTATATATACATCATGAACCACCACATAGCACCCCATATACAGGATGAGCCCCCACATATCTTCCTAAATATAGTTTGATCCCCCTCACATCCACCTATATTAAGTATGAGACCCACATAGTCTCCTTTAAACTGTATGAACCACCACATTGCCTCCCATATACAGTATGAGGTCCCACATAGCCTCCTATATACAGTATGTGCCCCCACATAGTTTTCTATATACAATATGAGCCCCCCACATAGCCCCTTATATATTGCATGAACCCTCACATAGCCTCCTCTATATAGTATGAGCCCCCACAAAACCACCTACATATAGCATGAGCCCCACATAGTCTGCTATATACAGTATAAGCCACCACTTAGCCTTGTATATACAGCATGAGTCCCCACATAGCCTCTTATATGCAGTATTAACCCCCACATAACCTCATATATACAGTATGAGCCCCCATGTAACGAAATGAGGGGAGGAACCTCTCTGCCATGATCTGAGGAGAGCCTGGAGGAGTGTGGCTAGGTATGTAACCAAGTCCCAACTCGGATGCACTGGGGCTGACGATATCGTGATCCAAGGTGGGACGAGGGAGGCGGGACAAGGTGCTATACCAAGACATACCTTATGTGGATGGAAGCTGACCCACAAGGGACAGGTGGCAGGAAATGTCAGGAATGGTAAACTTGTAATGAAACATGAAGAAAGGACATACAGAAAAATGTGCACACCTAGAAGTACCAATAAGAGAAAATTACATATCCATATAACAACTTTATTACACCAACCAAAAAAGCATATTATAGATATATATAGATGTACATAAATCAAATATAACAAACATCAGAGTCATGTAAATATGCCCATATGTGAATGTGGGTGTCCCCACAAACAGAAAAT
The DNA here is from genome assembly GCF_051348905.1 of Ranitomeya variabilis. Taxonomy (NCBI): domain Eukaryota; kingdom Metazoa; phylum Chordata; class Amphibia; order Anura; family Dendrobatidae; genus Ranitomeya; species Ranitomeya variabilis. The sequence goes on from NC_135233.1 coordinate 653,565,875, forward strand.
CACAAAGAAACCCCTGATAACAGCATGGAAGATAGAAATAACAATAACCCGGGGTTAATATAAGACATGAAACCTAGTATGCAAAAAAACTGTGATGGTCTATCATGCGCAGCATGAAAAAAGTAAATAAACATCAATAACAACCTGCCGTGATCCTATCAACACTAAGAAAAACACGTGGTCAAAATTGTTGGTACCCCTCGTTTAATGACAGAAAAACGCACAATGTGTTTTTGGGATAATGACTAGTGATGAGCGAGCAATACAGTGCTCGGGTCGAGCAAATTGGAATACTTGGGTACTCGACCGGAGCAACGAGCCCAATGTAAGTCTATGGGAAACCCGAGTATTTTTACCGCGATCCCCCGGGGGGTCCTTTTAAGGTCTAAAAACATCTGAAAATGATGGAAACACTGCTCAAATGACACAGGAACATCATGGGAATCGCCATTGGAAGCCTTTCTGACACCTAGGTCACAGCTGTAAGCAATGTTGTCAGAGTTTCATGCCATTTTTACAGGTGCACCAAAAAACATACAAAAATTAAACCAAAATGGATTTTGCTGGTAAACATGTTAAGGTATATCCTTTCCAAGCTAATGACTTGTATATAAGGTAAAATAATTTACCCCAGCCCAAAATGTTCCTCCCCCACTTAGGCTATGTTCACATGCAGCGTTTTTGATGCATTTTTCAACTTTAACATTGCTTTTAACCAATACAAATGCATTCACTGGGAAATGTCATTGTAACATTTAACAACCCTAGCTCGGCATGTGATCTGTGACACATAAGGAGACACATCTTGTTTCATTTATGAAGGAGGGTCACAAAGCCTATTTTTAGAGGGGCATCAGGTGGCATTAATATTCTTATAGGACCATTATTAAACAGTGGGTCTCCTATGCTGTTATAGCCTATACAGTGAGTGGGTGTACCGTGCTGGAGTACCTCTTTCAGTACCACCCCGTGTTTCAGGAGGTCCACTCTGCTTTGGCTGGAGTCTGAATGAAGGACGCTGGCTGGAATTGCTTGGTTACATTGGCGCATATAAAAGATCACTGCTTCTCCACGTATTTCCAGTGTGACAACACTTTACTCACAGGACACAGAATATATCACATAGATTCAGAGGGCAGGCCAATTGAAAAGCGGCAGGCCAGACATACATTACAATAGCTGCAGGTGGCCAGGCTGCCAATATTTACTGTGGGAATTACAAAGGTGGGGGAGGTCAGAAGGGGGTTATCTTGTCCCCTCTGCCCAGGGGCGCAGCCTGTGGGCTGATGCATTAGGGACATGCATCTCACATGGAACCTATTATACATACATATTGCTGCACAACATTTTCTGGGTGCTGGGGGGTTCCGTAACACGGCTCCCCTTTTTCAGCGACGCGTTCGGCATACACAGTCTGATCCTTAACGGATCGGTTTGGGGATGACCAAAGTTTATGGGGTTGGTACAAGTTCCGTTTCTCGACTTAGTTCATCGGCATTACCATTTTGTTTGCCGGGTCTGTAGTGGATGGTGAAGTCCAGAGGTTGTAGGGCTAAACTCCACCGCAGTAATCTGGCGTTGTCTCCGGAAACCCGATTAAGCCAGACTAGGGGATTATGGTCCGTTAGGAGGGAAAACTGTTGTCCAAACAGATATGGTTGCAACTTTTTGAGTGCCAATGCTACCGCCAGGCACTCCTTCTCAATGGCCGCATAGCTTACTTCACGGGGCAGTAGTTTCCGACTCAGGTAAGCTACCAGGTGTTCTTGGCCGTACGGCCCGACTTGGCTCAGTACTGCCCCAATCCAAACATAGAAGCGTCTGTGTGAACAAGGAAACGTTTAGTTGGATCGGGTGCAGCCAATACAGGAGTATTGGTGAGGGCGTCCTTTAGCTGGCGGAAGGCTTCCTCACACTCTGGGGTCCAGGTTACCTGGCGGGGTTGGTTCTTACGGGTCAGATCAGTGAGGGGCTTGGCTAGGCTGCTGTTATTGGGAACAAATTTCCTGTAATACCCCGCTGTCCCTAGAGACGCCATGACCTAGGTTTTAGTGCGTGGGGTGGGCCATTTGGCTATGGCCTAAATCTTGGCTGGTTCTGGTCGCTGTTTCCCACTTCCCACCCAATGCCCTAAATACTGAACCTCTGCTTTGCCCACGTGACACTTGTTTGGGTTCAGGGTGATTCTGGCCTTGTGGATCCTGTCCAATACTGTCTCTAGGTGATTTTGATGCTCTTCCCATGTCACGCTGTAGATGGCGATGTCATCCAGGTAGGCACAAGCATAGTCCTGGAGACCATCCAGAAGCCGGTCAGCCAGCCTCTGGAAGGTCACCGGGGCATTCTTCATCCCGAATGGCATAACTCAAAACTGGAATAAGCCAAACGGAGTGACAAATGCTGACTTGGGAATAGCATCAGGACTAAGGGGAATCTGCCAGTAGCCTTTGCATAGATCGATGGTGGTCAAATACTTTGCCCCCGCTAGCCAGTCTAACAACTCATCCACACACGGCATGGGATACGCATCTGTCACTGTTTTCTCATTGAGCTTACGATAGTCTACACAAAACCATGTAGTCCCATCCTTCTTGGGCACTAACACTACGGGGGATGCCCAGGGACTATCTGACTCTTTAATGACCCCTAAACGCAACATTTCTTGTATCTCTTGTCACATCCCTTCTCGTACAGACTCAGGGACGCGGAAGGGGGGTTGTCGCAGGGGGGTCTGATCCTTGGTCTCAACTTTGTGTTGTGCCAGACAAGTGTACCCTGGTCTCCCAGAAAACATCCTCTGTCGCTGCCTCAACAACGCCTCCACCTGATGTCTCTCCCTGGGACCTAGGTCTTCACCCAAGTGTACCTGTCCTTTCCCTCTAAGACATAAGGCAAGGGAAGTCTGGCTAAATCCTCTGCTTCAGGTGCACAGATGGCCACTACCTCTTCAGGGCGCTCCCGGTAGGGCTTCAGCATATTCACGTGGAACATGCGGATATCCCTGGGGTCGTCACAATTGGCGACATTATAGGTGGTGTCGGCTATTTTCCCCACTACCTGGTAGGGCCCCTGCCATGCAGCTTGGAACTTGTTCTGCCTAGTAGGCTCTAACACCAGGACTTTCTGTCCTATTTCCAAGGTCCATTCTCTGGCCCTCCGATCGTACCATACGTGCTGGCGCTGCTGGGCCACCTGCATGTTCCCACGTACAGCCTGGGTAAGCTCCTGTAGGCGGTCCCGGAATTCCAGCACATAGGGTACAATAGTTACCCCTTCTATGATGCCCTTCCCTTCCCAGTGTTCTAGCACTAAGTCTAGGGTCCCCTTACCCGCCTCCCATATACCAGTTCGAACGGGGGGAACCCCGTGGATTCTTGGGGCACCTCCCAATAGGCAAACAGGAGGTGTAACAAGAATTTCTCCCAGTCCCTGTAGGTCCTGGTAAAAGTCCCAATAAGTTGTTTTAACGTCCCGTTAAAGCATTCACACAACCCATTGGTTTGCGGGTGGTACGTGGCGCTTCTAATGGACTTTACACCACACAGCTTCCACAGTTGGTTGGTCACCTCTGCTGTAAACTGGGTACCCTGGTCTGAGATAATCTCCTGGGGAAATCCAACCCGTGAGAAAACCTGGAGCAGGGCAGCCGCCACTGTCTCTGCCAGTATGTTAGGTAACGCAACCACCTCTGGATACCGTGTGGCATAATCTACCACTGTCAATATATACCTTTTCACTGACAGACTGGGTTTGGCTAACGGCCCTTTCAGATCGACCGCTACTCGGCTAAATGGTTCCTCCACAATGGGGAGGGGGCGTAATTTGGCCTTGCATCGATCTCCCCTCTTGCCAATGCGCTGGCAACTGTCACAGGTCTGGCAGTACTGACGAACATCATACGTTACCCCCGGCCAAAAGAAGTTTTGTGTCAGATGATGCCTGCTGCGACTGACACCAAAGTGCCCAGCCAAGGGTCATGAGAGATTCGCAGTAACTCCTGCCTATACTTCTTGGGAACTACAAGCTGTTGTTTTATAGTGGGGCTCGTCCCTGTGTGGTGCTGCTCTGTGATCCGGTAGAGGAGTCCCTGCTTCCATACAAACTGTTCCCCTTCCAGGACCCCTCTCCCCTCCTGTGCCTTCCCACGATATCCCTCCAATGAAGGATCCTCAAGTAACTCCCTCTTAACTTCAGCTGGGGTGGCCCAAGAAATGTGTCTGGCTATGGAAATACATTTAGGGCTGGGATGTCTTACCTGGGCCTCCTCTGAGTGTGATTCCGCCTCTGCAGCTCGAGCTTGTCTCCGGGTGGTCACAGGATATGTCTCAGCAAGAGGGGAAACCGAGAAGGCAGACAACATGGGCCCCAACTCATTTCCCAGCAAGACATCTGCAAGCAAATCCTCCATCAAGCCGACCTCAACAAGGCCATCCCCGACCCCCCAGTTCAGGTGAATCCTGGCAGTGGGCAGTCGATGTATGGCTCCCCCTGCTACACGGACTGCCACTGTCCGGTCCGTCTTCTCTTGGTCCCGGACGAGATGAGGCTTCACAAGGGTCAAAGTTGCCACGGAATCTCTAAGTCCCTGCATACGTTTCCCATTAACCCACATGACCTGTCGATGTTGTTGTCGATTATCTGCCTGGGCTGCCTGCATGGGGTCTACTTCATGCAGCACTTCCTCCATCTCTTCCACCCCCTGGTTAGTCGTAGCCCCCAGTGCCGGGTCAGCTTCACCTTGGTAGCAGTTTACAGCGGCCCGGCTGAAGGTAGCTGTTCCCGCCTTTGGCCACTGGGTATGCAGAGTCCGGTTGGGACATTGTCTTTGCAGGTGGCCCAGCTGATGGCAGGTGTGGCATCGCGCCCCAGGGGGACTGTGGTAGGCCGGGTTTTTAGCTGGTCCCCCTACAATCTTCTGTGGTTTGGGGGTCTCCAGGTCCATGGGTGGACCCCTAGTGACCATCTTTGATCCGGACAACTGAGGCCTCCTGGCATCATGATGTTCATCGGCCAGACGAGCGGCCTCCTCAAGAGTCATTGGCCACCTGTCCCGAAGCCATTCCTGTGTCTCAGGGGTTAGTCCATTAAAGAATCGTTCTAACAAGAAGAGCTGGAGGACGTCCTCCTTAGTGGTTGCTTGGCTCCCTTGTACCCACTGTAGCAGTGACCACCGTAATTTACAGGCCCATTCAGCGTGGGTATCGGTCACGCGTTTTATAAGTCCGCGGAACTTTTGGCGGTATGCCTCTGGTGTCAGCGCATACCAGGCCAAGATCACTTATTTGATCCGCTCATAGTCCATACAGTCCTCATCAGGTACCGTGCGATAGGCATCCGCTGCCCCGCCTGTCAGCTTGCTGGCCAGAATCTGAACCCGTTCCTCCGGCTTCACTTGATGAATAGCACACTGCCGCTCAAAGTCCTGCAGAAAGCCATCAATGTCTTCTTCTGAATCCCCCAACTGTCGGAAGGCATTATACTGGATCTTTTTGTGGCTTACTGTTGAAGGTACCTGGGCGGATGCCAGAGCTCCCCCTGCTCGCTGACTCTCCTCTCTCCGCTCTGCCATCTCCATCTTGGCCATCTCCACTTTGGTCCACTCTGCCATCTCCATCTTGGCTAGCTCTAGCCTGGTCTGCTTGGCCATCTTTTCCTTCAGATCAGTACGCACATCAGCCATCACTAGGGTTGAGCGACTTTCATTTTTTTAAGATAGAGTCGGGTTTTGTGAAACCCGACTTTGTCCAGAGTCGAGTCGAGTGCAGTCGGACGATTATCGCTAAAAGTCGGGGATCGACCGAAAAACAAAACCCAATGCAAGTCAATGGGGAAGCATAGTCGGCAGTGAGTGGAGGCCAGGAAAACACCTACAGTGCCCATTTTAATGCCAAAAACATCCATTCTTGTTTCTGAAGCTTGTCAATCTTAATTAACTTTATAATAATAGTTGGGCATTGGAACTTGGGGGTCATTTGGCAAAAGTTGTGGGGGGTAGGGCTGGTTCAAGGTTTTAGTGGGCCCAGAAATCGTGGATTACGTCACGGCGGTGGAGCAGGGAGAGGTAAGTATTTCAACGTTGCAAGTGCTGTGATCCTGAGCAAGCAGGGGGGGCCCACTCGTTGGCATTGGCAATGGCACAGGGCCCCTCAAAGTACAGCGGTGTGTTTGCACGGCGGGGGCGCCTCCCACCAGCAGCGACACTTTTGCGTACTCTGAGGGGCCCTGTGCCAGTGACGTCGCCAACGAGTATGCCCCCCCCACCTGATGAAGGAACCTGCACTTTCATCTGCACCTTCCTCTTTGTCCCTGTGTAAGGTGGTATAACATGCGGGAAGGGGAACCTTACTTTCAGCAGGGTCAGATTCTGGCTGTGTAGAGTGCAAGGGGAATGTAGTGGTCTAGGTCAATGTACCAGCAGACTCATCTAGCAGTGGCTGGGCAATGGGCAGGATGAGGAGGAAAGAGATATAGGGCCAAAGAATAAAGTAGGCTAAATGCAGTTCAAAATTGGTAACAGGACTAAACAGGCGGCATTGCTTTGTTGAGTGGAGTAGTAAACCCAGGAGCAGCAGACACTGTTTTAAGGGCCCAACCACACTAGTAGGCCAAATGCAGTTTAATATCTGCTACTGTAGGCCAAAAGCCAGAAGGTTGAAGCTCAGCTTTATTCAGTTGAGGAAAAACACCAAGGAGGGGCAGACACCGTTAGTAGGCCGTAACCAAAGTTGAAGGCCAAATGCAGTTTAATATCTGATACTATAGGCCGAAAGCCAGAAGGTTGAAGCTCAGCTTTATTCAGTTGAGGAAAAACACCAGGGAGGGGCAGACACCGTTAGTAGGCCGTAACCAAAGTTGAAGGCCAAATGCAGTTTAAAATCTGATACTATAGGCCGAAAGCCAGAAGGTTGAAACTCAGCTTTATTCAGTTGAGGAAAAACACCAGGGAGGGGCAGACACCGTTAGTAGGCCGTAACCACCAATTTTTTAAAAAACAGCACTTAATGAGAGCGAGAAGGTTGAAGCTCAGCTTTATTCAGTTGAGGGAAAACACCAGGGAGGGGCAGACACCGTTAGTAGGCCCCAACCACCAATTTTTGGTTAAAAAAGCACTTAATGAGAGCCTGAAGGTTGAAGCTCAGATTTAGACAGTGGAGGACAATTTGAATTAGGGACTGCAGACAGACTTAGTAGGCTGTCCCCTGTGGACCATGCATCCACCACATTAACCCATTGCGCCGTAATGGACACGTAACCTTCCGTGGCCATGCCTACAGGTCCATGCGTCTGTTGTCAGGTGCATCTTTGTACTCACAGATTGCCAGAGTGCATGGACAATGCGGTCTTTTACATGCTGGTGGAGGGTTGGGATGGCTTTTCTAGAAAAGAAGTGCCAACTGGGTAGCTCGTAGCGTGGTAGCTTTATTAATATTAAATAAAATATATAAATAGGCTCTATGAACTTTTAAATAGGTTCCAGGAGTACACGGGCAGCATTGGTGTGGTCAGTGGAGGAGTATTGCAAGGAGTGACCGCAGACAGGCTAACGAAGGCCTAAAATAACAAAAAATAGGCTCATGGCAGTTTTAAATAGGTTACATGGATACACAGGCAGCATTGTGGTCAGCGGAGGAGTATTGCAAGGAGTGACCGCAGACAGGCTAACGAAGGCCTAACATAACAAAAAATAGGCTCATGGCAGTTTTAAATCGATTACATGGATACACAGGCAGCATTATGGTCAGTGGAGGAGTATTGCAAGGAGTGACCGCAGACAGGCTAACGAAGGCCTAAAATAACAAAAAATAGGCTCATGGCAGTTTTAAATAGGTTACATGGATACACAGGCAGCATTGTGGTCAGCGGAGGAGTATTGCAAGGAGTGACCGCAGACAGGCTAACGAAGGCCTAAAATAAAAACAAATTGGCTCATGGCAGTTTTAAATAGGTTACATGGATACACAGGCAGCATTGTGGTCAGCGGAGGAGTATTGCAAGGAGTGACCGCAGACAGGCTAACGAAGGCCTAACATAACAAAAAATAGGCTCATGGCAGTTTTAAATCGGTTACATGGATACACAGGCAGCATTGTGGTCAGCGGAGGAGTATTGCAAGGAGTGACCGCAGACAGGCTAACGAAGGCCTAAAATAACAAAAAATAGGCTCATGGCAGTTTTAAATAGGTTACATGGATACACAGGCAGCATTGTGGTCAGCGGAGGAGTATTGCAAGGAGTGACCGCAGACAGGCTAACGAAGGCCTAAAATAACAAAAAATAGGCTCATGGCAGTTTTAAATAGGTTACATGGATACACAGGCAGCATTGTGGTCAGCGGAGGAGTATTGCAAGGAGTGACCGCAGACAGGCTAACGAAGGCCTAACATAACAAAAAATAGGCTCATGGCAGTTTGAAATCGGTTACATGGATACACAGGCAGCATTGTGGTCAGCGGAGGAGTATTGCAAGGAGTGACCGCAGACAGGCTAACAAAGGCCTAAAATAACAAAAAATAGGCTTATGGCAGTTTTAAATAGGTTACATGGATACACAGGCAGCATTGTGGTCAGCGGAGGAGTATTGCAAGGAGTGACCGCAGACAGGCTAACGAAGGCCTAACATAACAAAAAATAGGCTCATGGCAGTTTTAAATCGGTTACATGGATACACAGGCAGCATTGTGGTCAGCGGAGGAGGATTGCAAGGAGTGTCTGACACAGTTAGTACTCACAAAAAATAAATAGATGTTAATATCTCGCAAAACAACAACAACAAAAAAAAAAGGTGGCATACTTAGGTACAGGGGTGGGCTCATCTGCTGAGTTTCTGACAAAGTAATTTGGCAGTAACTTAGTATTTACTGGTGTCAATATAGGACACTGACCCAGACTACTTTAACTAGCATCATAGATGTCAACAAATTGGTATTGTCAGTGCCAGGCATTGAATGATGTCAGCGCATAGACTAAACATTGGTGGAGCTGTGTGAGATAATTTTGCACGTGGTAGAGCACAGTTTGAGCTGGGGGGGTGGGGGAACTCTCTTGTGGCCGGCGGTACCGTGCCAGGGCCCCTCATGTTACAACGGTGTGTCTGACGTTGGGTGCGCACCACCACCGCCAGAGACACTACATTGTACTATAAGGGACCCAGTGGCAGTGCCGTCGACCAAAAGCGGGCACACCCACCTCTGCAGACAAACAGCACTGTAACGGGTGCTTGCGACAAGTGGCGAGACCACGGCCCCGTGGGGGGAGTTTTCCCATTGGGGGAGGTGTAAACATGTCGTATGCTGGACAAACAGCTGCTGCAAATTAAGAGATTGGAACACTCAGTAAGACCAGTCCACAAGCAAGACCTTTTTATAGGAAAGCTAGGTGTCAGCCGGGAAAGGTGGGGCAAAATAATTTGAAATCCAGGAGTGGTTCATTTTAATGAAGGTGAGATCATCCACATTTTGGGTAGCCAGACGAGTCCTTTTTTTGGTTAATAATGAACCAGCAGCACTGAATACTCTTTCTGATAGCACACTAGCTGCTGGGCAAGCAAGCTCCTGCAATGCATATTCTGCCAATTCAGGCCAGGTGTCTAATTTGGATGCCCAGTAATCAAATGGGAATGACGCTTGAGGGAGAACATCGATAAGGGATGAAAAATAGTTAGTAACCATACTGGACAAATGTTGTCTCCTGTCACTTTGAATAGATGCTGCAGTACCTGTCCTGTCTGCGGTCATTGCGAAATCACTCCACAACCTGGTCAGAAAACCCCTCTGTCCAACGCCACTTCTGATCTGTGCACCTCTAACACCTCTGCCCTGTAGCCCCCTGCAGCTTGTGTGAGAACCATCACCGGCGCTGTGTGCTGGGAATGCCTGAATCAAACGGTCTACAAGAGTAGCTTGTTTGGTTGCTAATATTTGTTCGAGGTTCTCATGTGGCATAATATTTTGCAATTTGCCTTTATAGCGAGGGTCAAGGATGCAGGCCAACCAGTAATCGTCATCGCTCATCATTTTAATAATGCGTGTGTCCTTTTTGAGGATACGTAAGGCATAATCCGCCATGTGGGCCAAAGTTCCAGTTGTCAAATCTGCGGTTGTGCTGGTTTGAGGGTTAGTTACAGGCAAATCTACGTCACTTGTCTCCCTTAAAAAAACAGAACCCGGCCTTGCAACGCCACTAATTTCTGTTGGCCCAGGAGAAGCTTCCTCATTAAAAAAGTACTCATCCCCATCATCCTCCTCGTCCTCCTCCTCCTCTTCGCCCACTACCGCGTCCTCTACACGGCCCTGACCAGACAATGGCTGAATGTCATCAAGGCTTTCCTCTTCCTCGGCTGCAGACGCCTGCTCCTTTATGTGCATCAAACTTTGCATCAGCAGACGCATTAGGGGGATGCTCATGCTTATTATGGCGTTGTCTGCACTAACCAACCGTGTGCATTCCTCAAAACACTGAAGGACTTGACACAGGTCTTGTAGCTTCGACCACTGCACACCTGACAACTCCATGTCTGCCATCCAAATGCCTGCCCGTGTATCCTCCCACAAATACATAACAGCACACCTCTGTTCGCACACTCTCTGAAGCATGTGCAGTGTGGAGTTCCACCTTGTTGCAACGTCGATGATTAGGCGATGCTGAGGAAGGTTCAAAGAACGCTGATAGTTCTGCATACGGCTGGAGTGTACGGGCGAACGGCGGATATGCGAGCAAAGTCTGCGCACTTTGAGGAGCAGGTCAGGTAACCCCGGATAACTTTTCAGGAAGAACTGCACCACCAGGTTTAAGGTGTGAGCCAGGCAAGGAATGTGTTTCAGTTGGGAAAGGGCTATGGCAGCCATGAAATTCCTTCCGTTATCACTCACTACCTTGCCTGCCTCAAGATGTACAGTGCCCAGCCATGACTGAGTTTCTTGGTGCAAGAACTCGGACAGAACTTCCGCGGTGTGTCTGTTGTCGCCCAAACACTTCATTGCCAATACAGCCTGCTGACGCTTGCCACTAGCTGTCCCATAAAGCAGTGTTCCCCAACTCCAGTCCTCAAGGCCCACCAACAGATCATGTTTTCAGGATTTCCTTTGTATTGCACAGGTGATGCAATTATCACCTGGGCAAGACTAAGGAAATCCTGAAAACATGACCTGTTGGTGGGCCTTGAGGACTGGAGTTGGGGACCCCTGCCATAAAGGCACACCTGGTGTGCAACAGTGGCAGCTGCGGATGGAGTGGATGTGCGACTGCGGTCTGTGGATGAGATCTCGCTTCTGCAGGAGGAGGAGGAAGAGGAGGAGGGGGGCGAACGCCTACAGCCAACTCTTTCCTTGACCGTGGGCTAGGCAGAACTGTCCCAATATTGCTGTCCCCTGTGGACCCTGCATCCACCACATTCACCCAGTGTGCCGTGATGGACACGTCCCTGGCCATGCCTACTGGTCCATGCATCTGTTGTCACGTGCACCTTTGCAGTCACAGACTGCCTGAGTGCATGGACGATGCGGTCTTTAACATGCTGTTGGAGGGCTGGGATGGCTTTTCTAGAAAAGAAGTCCCGACTGGGTAGCTCGTAGCGTGGTACAGCGTAGTCCATCAGCGCTTTGAAAGCTTTGCTTTCAACTAACCGGTAGGGCATCATCTCTAATGAGATTAGTCTAGCAATGTGGGCGTTCAAACCCTGTGTACGTGGATGCGCGGATGAGTACTTCCTTTTCCTAACAAGAGTCTCATGTATGGTGAGCTGGACTGGAGAGCTGGAGATCGTGGAACTAGCGGTGGTGCCGGTGGACATGGGTGAGTGACAGAGGGTTGGAGATGTTATTCTTGCCGGTGCCCTACATGCAGTGTTTCCTACTGCAAACCTGGTGATTCCCTGACTGCTTTGGCCTGGCGACGAAAGCTGCACACATACTGCAGGTAGTGCGGGAAATGGTGGGTTTTCAGTGAGGGAAGGGATGTAGCGTTGCTGACTAGCTTCATTGGCCGAGGGTGCTGCAACCTTTAGGAATGTTTGGTAGTTAGTTCAGGCTTGCAAATGCATGGTGGATAAATGTCTATGCATGCAACTTGTATTTAGACTTTTAAGATTCTGACCTCTGCTTAAGGTAGATGAACATTTTTGACAGATGACTTTGCGCTGATCATTTGGATGTTGTTTAAAAAAATGCCAGACTGCACTCTTTCTACTATCGGATACCTTTTCAGGCATTGCAGACTGAGCTTCTTTAACCGGATGGCCACGCTGTCCTCCAACAGGTTTTGGTTTTGCCACGCGTTTTTGGCCAGATACGGGCCCGGTAGATGGAACCTGTTGTGATGTTGATGCCTGCTGCGGCTCCTCCTCCTCTGCTTCAGAACTACTGCCGCCTGCACCCTGTTCCCCCAATGGCTGCCAATCGGGGTCAACAACTGGGTCATCTATGACCAACTCTTCTATGTTGTGTGCAACTACGTCTGTGTCACCGTGTAAGCCGGTGGTATAGCGTTCGTGACGGGGCACCATAGTCTCCGCTGGATTTTATTCTGCCTCAGTACACTGTGAGGGCAATGTTCTGGTCTGAGTCAAAGGAACAGCATAGTAATCTGGCTGTGGCTGTGCATCTGTGCACTCCATGTCCGATTCAACTTCTAATGGGCATGGCCTGTTAACTGTTTCACTGTCGAACCCAGGAACGGTATGTGTAAAGAGCTACATGGAGTAACCTGTTGTGTCGACTGACGCATCCTTCACTGTTGTTCTGGGTGAAGGACACAAGGAAGCGACTTGTTCCCGACCGGGAGCATCCACTGACGATGCACTGCTCTGATATTTGGCACTTTCCGAGGAGGAGGCGAAAGAGCTAGAGGCAGAGTCAGCTATGAAAGCCAATACTTGTTCCTCCTGCTCTGGCTTCAAAAGTGGTTTTCCTACTCCCAGAAAAGAGAGCGTTCGAGGCCTTGTGTAGCCAGACAACGAACCTGGCTCAACAACTCGAGACTTAGGTAATGTACTGCTTTTACCATGACCACCTGATGCTCCACCACCACTACCATCATTACCAGCTGACAATGACCGCCCACGGCCACGACCTCTTCCACTAGACTTCCTCATTGTTTGCAAAACATAACCAAAGTAACGGTATTTGTTACTGTAAAACAACTTATAAGGTGAACTCAAACTTCTGTAGTATTTATATATACCTTTACAGGTGCCTGACACTGAAAGGAAAATCAGGCCCAATGTTACACACTTGGTTTTCTGTGCCCCAATAATTTGTGACAGATGGCACACACAGGACCGGCACTCAAGCAGAAATGCCAGTCTTAATCTCCCACTGTTTTTTTTTTTCAGAGAGAATTAAAAAAAAAAAATAAAAAATATTACACACTAGGTTTTCTGTGGCACACAATGAGAGACAGATGCCACACACAGGACTGGCACAGAGGCAGACTTGCCAATCTTTATCTCCAAGACTCCCATTTTTAATTTTTTTTTTTACAGGGAGAATTTACCCCCCCAAAAAAAAATGGCCCAGTATTACACACTGGTTTTCGGTGGCACACAATGAGAGACAGATGCCACACACATCAATGGCACAGAGGCAGACTTGCCAATATTTATCTCCCACTAATTTTTTTTTTTTGAAAAGGGAGAATTTACCCCCCCCAAAAAAATGGCCAAGTATTACACAGTGGTTTTCGGAGGCACACAATGAGAGACAGATGCCACACACAGCAATGGCACAGAGGCAGACTTGCCAATATTTATCTCCCACTAATTATTTTATTTTGAAAAGGGAGAATTTACCCCGCCCAAAAAAAATGGCCAAGTACTACACAGTGGTTTTTGGTGGCACACAATGAGAGACAGATGCCACACACAGCAATGGCACAGAGGCAGACTTGCCAATATTTATCTCCCACTAATTATTTTTTTTTGAAAAGGGAGAATTTACCCCCCCCAAAAAAAGGCCAAGTATTACACAGTGGTTTTCGGTGGCACACAATGAGAGACAGATGCCACAAACAGCAATGGCACAGAGGCAGACTTGCCAATATTTATCTCCCACTAATTATTTTTTTGTTGAAAAGGGAGAATTTGTAAAAAAAAAAAAAAATGGCCAAGTATTACACAGTGGTTTTCGGTGGCACACAATGAGAGACAGATGCCACACACAGCAATGGCACAGAGGCAGACTTGCCAATATTTATCTCCCACTAATTTTTTTTTTTTTAAAAAGGAGAATTTACCCCCCCCCAAAAAAAAAAGGCCAAGTATTACACAGAGGTTTTCGGTGGCACACAATGAGAGACAGATGCCATACACAGCAATGGCACAGAGGCAGACTTGCCAATATTTATCTCCCACTAATTTTTTTTTTTTTAAAAGGGAGAATTTGTAAAAAAAAAAAAATGGCCAAGTATTACACAGTGGTTTTCGGTGGCACACAATGAGAGACAGATGCCACACACAGCAATGGCACAGAGGCAGACTTGCCAATATTTATCTCCCACTAATTATTTTTTTTTTAAAAGGGAGAATATGTAAAAAAAAAAAAAAATGGCCAAGTATTACACAGTGGTTTTTGGTGGCACACAATGAGAGACAGATGCCACACACAGTAATGGCACAGAGGCAGACTTGCCAATATTTATCTCCCACTAATTATTTTTTTTTGAAAAGGGAGAATTTACCCCCCCCAAAAAATGGCCAAGTACTACACAGTGGTTTTTGGTGGCACACAATGAGAGACAGATGCCACACACAGCAATGGCACAGAGACAGACTTGCCAATATTCATCTCCCACTAATTATTTTTTTTTGAAAAGGGAGAATTTACCCCCCAAAAAACAAAAAGGCAAAGTATTACACAGTGGTTTTCGGTGGCACACAATGAGAGACAGATGCCACACACAGCAGTGGCACAGAGGCAGACTTGCCAATATTTATCTCCCACTAATTATTTTTTTTTGAAAAGGGAGAATTTGTAAAAAAAAAAAAAATGGCCAAGTATTACACAGTGGTTTTCGGTGGCACACAATGAGAGACAGATGCCACACACAGCAATGGCACAGAGGCAGACTTGCCAATATTTATCTCCCACTAATTATTTTTTTTTGAAAAGGGAGAATTTGTAAAATAAAAAAATAAAAATAAAAGGCCAAGTATTACACAGTGGTTTTCGGTGGCACACAATGAGAGACAGATGCCACACACAGCAATGGCACAGAGGCAGACTTGCCAATATTTATCTCCCACTAATTATTTTTTTTTGAAAAGGGAGAATTTGTAAAAAAAAAAAAAGGCCAAGTATTACACAGTGGTTTTCGGTGGCACACAATGCGAGACAGATGCCACACACAGCAATGGCACAGAGGCAGACTTGCCAATATTTATCTCCCACTAATTATTTTTTTTGAAAAGGGAGAATTTACCCCCCCAAAAAAAAATGTCCAAGTATTACACAGTGGTTTTCGGTGGCACACAATGAGAGACAGATGCCACACACAGCAATGGCACAGAGGCAGACTTGCCAATATTTATCTCCCACTAATTATTTTTTTTGAAAAGGGAAAATTTACCCCCCCAAAAAAAATGGCCAAGTATTACACAGTGGTTTTCGGTGGCACACAATGAGAGACAGATGCCACACACAGCAATGGCACAGAGGCAGACTTGCCAATATTTATCTCCCACTAATTATTTTTTTTTTAAAAGGGAGAATTTGTAAAAAAAAAAAAAAAATGGCCAAGTATTACACAGTGGTTTTCGGTGGCACACAATGAGAGACAGATGCCACACACAGCAATGGCACAGAGGCAGACTTGCCAATATTTATCTCCCACTAATTATTTTTTTTTGAAAAGGGAGAATTTATAAAAAAAAAAAAATGGCCAAGTATTACACAGTGGTTTTCGGTGGCACACAATGAGAGACAGATGCCACACACAGCAATGGCACAGAGGCAGACTTGCCAATATTTATCTCCCACTAATTTTTTTTTTTGAAAAGGGAGAATTTACTCCCTCCAAAAAAAGGCCAAGTATTACACAGTGGTTTTCGGTGGCACACAATGAGAGACAGATGCCACACACAGCAATGGCACAGAGGCAGACTTGCCAATATTTATCTCCCACTAATTATTTTTTTTTTAAAAGGGAGAATTTGTAAAAAAAAAAAAAAAAAAATGGCCAAGTATTACACAGTGGTTTTCGGTGGCACACAATGAGAGACAGATGCCACACACAGCAATGGCACAGAGGCAGACTTGCCAATATTTATCTCCCACTAATTATTTTTTTTTGAAAAGGGAGAATTTATAAAAAAAAAAAAAAAAAAATGGCCAAGTATTACACAGTGGTTTTCGGTGGCACACAATGAGAGACAGATGCCACACACAGCAATGGCACAGAGGCAGACTTGCCAATATTTATCTCCCACTAATTTTTTTTTTTGAAAAGGGAGAATTTACCCCCCCCCAAAAAAGGCCAAGTATTACACAGTGGTTTTCGGTGGCACACAATGAGAGACAGATGCCACACACAGCAATGGCACAGAGGCAGACTTGCCAATATTTATCTCCCACTAATTATTTTATTTTGAAAAGGGAGAATTTACCCTCCCCCAAAAAATGGCCAAGTATTACACAGTGGATTTCGGTGGCACACAATGAGAGACAGATGCCACACACAGCAATGGCACAGAGGCAGACTTGCCAATATTTATCTCCCACTAATTATTTTTTTTTGAAAAGGGAGAATTTGTAAAAAAAAAAAAAAAATGGCCAAGTATTACACAGTGGTTTTCGGTGGCACACAATGAGAGACAGATGCCACACACAGCAATGGCACAGAGGCAGACTTGCCAATATTTATCTCCCACTAATTATTTTTTTTTGAAAAGGGAGAATTTACCCCCCCCAAAAAAAATGTCCAAGTATTACACAGTGGTTTTCGGTGGCACACAATGAGAGACAGATGCCACACACAGCAATGGCACAGAGGCAGACTTGCCAATATTTATCTCCAACTAATTATTTTTTTTTGAAAAGGGAGAATTTACCCCCCCCCAAAAAAAAAATGTCCAAGTATTACACAGTGGTTTTCGGTGGTACACAATCAGAGACAGATGCCACACACAGCAATGGCACAGAGGCAGACTTGCCAATATTTATCTCCCACTAATTATTTTTTTTTGAAAAGGGAGAATTTGTAAAAAAAAAAAAATGGCCAAGTATTACACAGTGGTTTTTGGTGGCACACAATTAGAGACAGATGCCACACACAGCAATGGCACAGAGGCAGACTTGCCAATATTTATCTCCCACTAATTTTTTTTTTTTTGAAAAGGGAGAATTTACCCCCCCCCAAAAAAAAGGCCAAGTATTACACAGTGGTTTTCGGTGGCACACAATGAGAGACAGATGCCACACACAGCAATGGCACAGAGGCAGACTTGCCAATATTTATCTCCCACTAATTTTTTTTTTTTGAAAAGGGAGAATTTGTAAAAAAAAAAAAAAAAAGGCCAAGTATTACACAGTGGTTTTCGGTGGCACACAATGAGAGACAGATGCCACACACAGCAATGGCACAGAGGCAGACTTGCCAATATTTATCTCCCACTAATTATTTTTTTTTGAAAAGGGAGAATTTGTAAAAAAACCAAACAAAATGGCCAAGTATTACACAGCGGTTTTCGGTGGCACACAATGAGAGACAGATGCCACACACAGCAATGGCACAGAGGCAGACTTGCCAATATTTATCTCCCACTAATTATTTTTTTTTTAAAAGGGAGAATTTACCCCCCCAAAAAAAAATGTCCAAGTATTACACAGTGGTTTTCGGTGGCACACAAAGAGAGACAGATGCCACACACAGCAATGGCACAGAGGCAGACTTGCCAATATTTATCTCCCACTAATTATTTTTTTTTTAAAAGGGAGAATTTACCCCCCCCCAAAAAAAGGCCAAATATTACACAGTGGTTTTCGGTGGCACACAATGAGAGACAGATGCCACACACAGCAATGGCACAGAGACAGACTTGCCAATATTTATCTCCCACTAATTATTTTTTTTTGAAAAGGGAGAATTTGTAAAAAAAAAAAAAAAAAATGGCCAAGTATTATACAGTGGTTTTCGGTGGCACACAATGAGAGACAGATGCCACACACAGCAATGGCACAGAGGCAGACTTGCCAATATTTATCTCCCACTAATTTTTTTTTTTGAAAAGGGAGAATTTACCCCCCCCCCAAAAAAAGGCCAAGTATTACACAGTGGTTTTCGGTGGCACACAATGCGAGACAGATGCCACACACAGCAATGGCACAGAGGCAGACTTGCCAATATTTATCTCCCACTAATAATTTTTTTTTGAAAAGGGAGAATTTACCCCCCCCCAAAAAAAAATGTCCAAGTATTACACAGTGGTTTTCGGTGGCACACAATGAGAGACAGATGCCACACACAGCAATGGCACAGAGGCAGACTTGCCAATATTTATCTCCCACTAATTATTTTTTTTTGAATAGGGAGAATTTGTAAAACAAAAAAAAAAAAAAGGCCAAGTATTACACAGTGGTTTTCGGTGGCACACACTGAGAGACAGATGCCACACACAGCAATGGCACAGAGGCAGACTTGCCAATATTTATCTCCCACTAATTATTTTTTTTTGAAAAGGGAGAATTTGTAAAATAAAAAAATAAAAATAAAAGGCCAAGTATTACACAGTGGTTTTCGGTGGCACACAATGAGAGACAGATGCCACACACAGCAATGGCACAGAGGCAGACTTGCCAAAATTTATCTCCCACTAATTATTTTTTTTTGAAAAGGGAGAATTTGTAAAAAAAAAAAAAGGCCAAGTATTACACAGTGGTTTTCGGTGGCACACAATGCGATACAGATGCTACACACAGCAATGGCACAGAGGCAGACTTGCCAATATTTATCTCCCACTAATTATTTTTTTTTGAAAAGGGAGAATTTACCCCCCCCCAAAAAAAATGTCCAAGTATTACACAGTGGTTTTCGGTGGCACACAATGAGAGACAGATGCCACACACAGCAATGGCACAGAGGCAGACTTGCCAATATTTATCTCCCACTAATTTTTTTTTTGAAAAGGGAGAATTTACCCCCCCCAAAAAAAGGCCAAGTATTACACAGTGGTTTTCGGAGGCACACAATGAGAGACAGATGCCACACACAGCAATGGCACAGAGGCAGACTTGCCAATATTTATCTCCCACTAATTATTTTATTTTGAAAAGGGAGAATTTACCCTCCCCCAAAAAATGGCCAAGTATTACACAGTGGATTTCGATGGCACACAATGAGAGACAGATGCCACACACAGCAATGGCACAGAGGCAGACTTGCCAATATTTATCTCCCACTAATTATTTTTTTTTGAAAAGGGAGAATTTGTAAAAAAAAAAAAAAAAATGGCCAAGTATTACACAGTGGTTTTCGGTGGCACACAATGAGAGACAGATGCCACACACAGCAATGGCACAGAGGCAGACTTGCCAATATTTATCTCCCACTAATTATTTTTTTTTGAAAAGGGAGAATTTATAAAAAAAAAAAAAAAAAAAAATGGCCAAGTATTACACAGTGGTTTTCGGTGGCACACAATGAGAGACAGATGCCACACACAGCAATGGCACAGAGGCAGACTTGCCAATATTTATCTCCCACTAATTTTTTTTTTTGAAAAGGGAGAATTTACCCCCCCCAAAAAAAAGGCCAAGTATTACACAGTGGTTTTCGGTGGCACACAATGAGAGACAGATGCCACACACAGCAATGGCACAGAGGCAGACTTGCCAATATTTATCTCCCACTAATTATTTTATTTTGAAAAGGGAGAATTTACCCTCCCCAAAAAAATGGCCAAGTATTACACAGTGGATTTCGATGGCACACAATGAGAGACAGATGCCACACACAGCAATGGCACAGAGGCAGACTTGCCAATATTTATCTCCCACTAATTATTTTTTTTTTAAAAGGGAGAATTTGTAAAAAAAAAGAAAAAAAATGGCCAAGTATTACACAGTGGTTTTCGGTGGCACACAATGAGAGACAGATGCCACACACAGCAATGGCACAGAGGCAGACTTGCCAATATTTATCTCCCACTAATTATTTTTTTTTGAAAAGGGAGAATTTATAAAAAAAAAAAAAAAAATGTCCAAGTATTACACAGTGGTTTTCGGTGGCACACAATGAGAGACAGATGCCACACACAGCAATGGCACAGAGGCAGACTTGCCAATATTTATCTCCCACTAATTTTTTTTTTTGAAAAGGGAGAATTTACCCCCCCCAAAAAAAGGCCAAGTATTACACAGTGGTTTTCGGTGGCACACAATGAGAGACAGATGCCACACACAGCAATGGCACAGAGGCAGACTTGCCAATATTTATCTCCCACTAATTATTTTATTTTGAAAAGGGAGAATTTACCCTCCCCAAAAAAATGGCCAAGTATTACACAGTGGATTTCGATGGCACACAATGAGATACAGATGCCACACACAGCAATGGCACAGAGGCAGACTTGCCAATATTTATCTCCCACTAATAATTTTTTTTTGAAAAGGGAGAATTTACCCCCCCCAAAAAAAAATGTCCAAGTATTACACAGTGGTTTTCGGTGGCACACAATGAGAGACAGATGCCACACACAGCAATGGCACAGAGGCAGACTTGCCAATATTTATCTCCCACTAATTATTTTTTTTTGAATAGGGAGAATTTGTAAAACAAAAAAAAAAAAAAGGCCAAGTATTACACAGTGGTTTTCGGTGGCACACACTGAGAGACAGATGCCACACACAGCAATGGCACAGAGGCAGACTTGCCAATATTTATCTCCCACTAATTATTTTTTTTTGAAAAGGGAGAATTTGTAAAATAAAAAAATAAAAATAAAAGGCCAAGTATTACACAGTGGTTTTCGGTGGCACACAATGAGAGACAGATGCCACACACAGCAATGGCACAGAGGCAGACTTGCCAAAATTTATCTCCCACTAATTATTTTTTTTTGAAAAGGGAGAATTTGTAAAAAAAAAAAAAGGCCAAGTATTACACAGTGGTTTTCGGTGGCACACAATGCGATACAGATGCTACACACAGCAATGGCACAGAGGCAGACTTGCCAATATTTATCTCCCACTAATTATTTTTTTTTGAAAAGGGAGAATTTACCCCCCCCAAAAAAAAATGTCCAAGTATTACACAGTGGTTTTCGGTGGCACACAATGAGAGACAGATGCCACACACAGCAATGGCACAGAGGCAGACTTGCCAATATTTATCTCCCACTAATTTTTTTTTTGAAAAGGGAGAATTTACCCCCCCCAAAAAAAGGCCAAGTATTACACAGTGGTTTTCGGAGGCACACAATGAGAGACAGATGCCACACACAGCAATGGCACAGAGGCAGACTTGCCAATATTTATCTCCCACTAATTATTTTATTTTGAAAAGGGAGAATTTACCCTCCCCAAAAAAATGGCCAAGTATTACACAGTGGATTTCGATGGCACACAATGAGAGACAGATGCCACACACAGCAATGGCACAGAGGCAGACTTGCCAATATTTATCTCCCACTAATTATTTTGTTTTGAAAAGGGAGAATTTGTAAAAAAAAAAAAAAAAATGGCCAAGTATTACACAGTGGTTTTCGGTGGCACACAATGAGAGACAGATGCCACACACAGCAATGGCACAGAGGCAGACTTGCCAATATTTATCTCCCACTAATTATTTTTTTTTGAAAAGGGAGAATTTATAAAAAAAAAAAAAAAAAAAATGGCCAAGTATTACACAGTGGTTTTCGGTGGCACACAATGAGAGACAGATGCCACACACAGCAATGGCACAGAGGCAGACTTGCCAATATTTATCTCCCACTATTTTTTTTTTTTGAAAAGGGAGAATTTACCCCCCCCAAAAAAAGGCCAAGTATTACACAGTGGTTTTCGGTGGCACACAATGAGAGACAGATGCCACACACAGCAATGGCACAGAGGCAGACTTGCCAATATTTATCTCCCACTAATTATTTTATTTTGAAAAGGGAGAATTTACCCTCCCCAAAAAAATGGCCAAGTATTACACAGTGGATTTCGATGGCACACAATGAGAGACAGATGCCACACACAGCAATGGCACAGAGGCAGACTTGCCAATATTTATCTCCCACTAATTATTTTTTTTTGAAAAGGGAGAATTTGTAAAAAAAAAGAAAAAAAATGGCCAAGTATTACACAGTGGTTTTCGGTGGCACACAATGAGAGACAGATGCCACACACAGCAATGGCACAGAGGCAGACTTGCCAATATTTATCTCCCACTAATTATTTTTTTTTGAAAAGGGAGAATTTATAAAACAAAAAAAAAAAAAAAATGGCCAAGTATTACACAGTGGTTTTCGGTGGCACACAATGAGAGACAGATGCCACACACAGCAATGGCACAGAGGCAGACTTGCCAATATTTATCTCCCACTAATTTTTTTTTTGAAAAGGGAGAATTTACCCCCCCAAAAAAAAGGCCAAGTATTACACAGTGGTTTTCGGTGGCACACAATGAGAGACAGATGCCACACACAGCAATGGCACAGAGGCAGACTTGCCAATATTTATCTCCCACTAATTATTTTATTTTGAAAAGGGAGAATTTACCCTCCCCAAAAAAATGGCCAAGTATTACACAGTGGATTTCGATGGCACACAATGAGAGACAGATGCCACACACAGCAATGGCACAGAGGCAGACTTGCCAATATTTATCTCCTACTAATTATTTTTTTTTGAAAAGGGAGAATTTGTAAAAAAAAAAAATGGCCAAGTATTACACAGTGGTTTTCGGTGGCACACAATGAGAGACAGATGCCACACACAGCAATGGCACAGAGGCAGACTTGCCAATATTTATCTCCCACTAATTATTTTTTTTTGAAAAGGGAGAATTTACCCTCCCCAAAAAAATGGCCAAGTATTACACAGTGGATTTCGATGGCACACAATGAGAGACAGATGCCACACACAGCAATGGCACAGAGGCAGACTTGCCAATATTTATCTCCCACTAATTTTTTTTTTTTGAAAAGGGAGAATTTACCCCCCCCAAAAAAAGGCCAAGTATTACACAGTGGTTTTCGGTGGCACACAATGAGAGACAGATGCCACACACAGCAATGGCACAGAGGCAGACTTGCCAATATTCATCTCCCACTAATTATTTTATTTTGAAAAGGGAGAATTTACCCTCCCCAAAAAAATGGCCAAGTATTACACAGTGGATTTCGATGGCACACAATGAGAGACAGATGCCACACACAGCAATGGCACAGAGGCAGATTTGCCAATATTTATCTCCCACTAATTATTTTTTTTTGAAAAGGGAGAATTTGTAAAAAAAACAAACAAAATGGCCAAGTATTACACAGCGGTTTTCGGTGGCACACAATGAGAGACAGATGCCACACACAGCAATGGCACAGAGGCAGACTTGCCAATATTTATCTCCCACTAATTATTTTTTTTTGAAAAGGGAGAATTTACCCCCCCAAAAAAAAATGTCCAAGTATTACACAGTGGTTTTCGGTGGCACACAAAGAGAGACAGATGCCACACACAGCAATGGCACAGAGGCAGACTTGCCAATATTTATCTCCCACTAATTATTTTTTTTTTAAAAGGGAGAATTTACCCCCCCCAAAAAAAAGGCCAAATATTACACAGTGGTTTTCGGTGGCACACAATGAGAGACAGATGCCACACACAGCAATGGCACAGAGACAGACTTGCCAATATTTATCTCCCACTAATTATTTTTTTTTGAAAAGGGAGAGTTTGTAAAAAAAAAAAAAAAAAATGGCCAAGTATTACACAGTGGTTTTCGGTGGCACACAATGAGAGACAGATGCCACACACAGCAATGGCACAGAGGCAGACTTGCCAATATTTATCTCCCACTAATTTTTTTTTTTGAAAAGGGAGAATTTACCCCCCCCCAAAAAAAGGCCAAGTATTACACAGTGGTTTTCGGTGGCACACAATGCGAGACAGATGCCACACACAGCAATGGCACAGAGGCAGACTTGCCAATATTTATCTCCCACTAATAATTTTTTTTTGAAAAGGGAGAATTTACCCCCCCCCAAAAAAAAATGTCCAAGTATTACACAGTGGTTTTCGGTGGCACACAATGAGAGACAGATGCCACACACAGCAATGGCACAGAGGCAGACTTGCCAATATTTATCTCCCACTAATTTTTTTTTTTTGAAAAGGGAGAATTTGTAAAAAAAAAAAAAAAAAAAGGCCAAGTATTACACAGTGGTTTTCGGTGGCACACAATGAGAGACAGATGCCACACACAGCAATGGCACAGAGGCAGACTTGCCAATATTTATCTCCCACTAATTATTTTTTTTTGAAAAGGGAGAATTTGTAAAATAAAAAAATAAAAATAAAAGGCCAAGTATTACACAGTGGTTTTCGGTGGCACACAATGAAAGACAGATGCCACACACAGCAATGGCACAGAGGCAGACTTGCCAATATTTATCTCCCACTAATTGTTTTTTTTTGAAAAGGGAGAATTTGTAAAAAAAAAAAAGGCCAAGTATTACACAGTGGTTTTCGGTGGCACACAATGCGATACAGATGCCACACACAGCAATGGCACAGAGGCAGACTTGCCAATATTTATCTCCCACTAATTATTTTTTTTGAAAAGGGAGAATTTAACCCCCCCAAAAAAAAATGTCCAAGTATTACACAGTGGTTTTCGGTGGCACACAATGAGAGACAGATGCCACACACAGCAATGGCACAGAGGCAGACTTGCCAATATTTATCTCCCACTAATTTTTTTTTTTGAAAAGGGAGAATTTACCCCCCCCCAAAAAAGGCCAAGTATTACACAGTGGTTTTCGGTGGCACACAATGAGAGACAGATGCCACACACAGCAATGGCACAGAGGCAGACTTGCCAATATTTATCTCCCACTAATATTTTTTTTTTGAAAAGGGAGAATTTACCCCCCCCCAAAAAAAATGTCCAAGTATTACACAGTGGTTTTCGGTGGCACACAATGAGAGACAGATGCCACACACAGCAATGGCACAGAGGCAGACTTGCCAATATTTATCTCCCACTAATTATTTTTTTTTGAAAAGGGAGAATTTGTAAAAAAAAAAAAAAAAAGGCCAAGTATTACACAGTGGTTTTCGGTGGCACACAATGAGAGACAGATGCCACACACAGCAATGGCACAGAGGCAGACTTGCCAATATTTATCTCCCACTAATTATTTTTTTTTGAAAAGGGAGAATTTACCCCCCCCCAAAAAAATGTCCAAGTATTACACAGTGGTTTTCGGTGGCACACAATGAGAGACAGATGCCACACACAGCAATGGCACAGAGGCAGACTTGCCAATATATGTTTCTCCCACTAATTATTTTTTTTTGAAAAGGGAGAATTTACCCCCCCCAAAAAAAAATGTCCAAGTATTACACAGTGGTTTTCGGTGGCACACAATGAGAGACAGATGCCACACACAGCAATGGCACAGAGGCAGACTTGCCAATATTTATCTCCCACTAATTATTTTTTTTTTAAAAGGGAGAATTTACCCCCCCCCAAAAAAAAAATGTCCAAGTATTACACAGTGGTTTTCGGTGGCACACAATGAGAGACAGATGCCACACACAGCAATGGCACAGAGACAGACTTGCCAATATTTATCTCCCACTAATTATTTTTTTTTGAAAAGGGAGAATTTGTAAAAAAAAAATAAAAATGGCCAAGTATTACACAGTGGTTTTCGGTGGCACACAATGAGAGACAGATGCCACACACAGCAATGGCACAGAGGCAGACTTGCCAATATTTATCTCCCACTAATTTTTTTTTTTTGAAAAGGGAGAATTTACCCCCCCCCAAAAAAAGGCCAAGTATTACACAGTGGTTTTCGGTGGCACACAATGCGAGACAGATGCCACACACAGCAATGGCACAGAGGCAGACTTGCCAATATTTATCTCCCACTAATAATTTTTTTTTGAAAAGGGAGAATTTACCCCCCCCAAAAAAATGTCCAAGTATTACACAGTGGTTTTCGGTGGCACACAATGAGAGACAGATGCCACACACAGCAATGGCACAGAGGCAGACTTGCCAATATTTATCTCCCACTAATTATTTTTTTTTGAAAAGGGAGAATTTACCCCCCCCCAAAAAAATGTCCAAGTATTACACAGTGGTTTTCGGTGGCACACAATGAGAGACAGATGCCACACACAGCAATGGCACAGAGGCAGACTTGCCAATATATGTTTCTCCCACTAATTATTTTTTTTTGAAAAGGGAGAATTTACCCCCCCCAAAAAAAAATGTCCAAGTATTACACAGTGGTTTTCGGTGGCACACAATGAGAGACAGATGCCACACACAGCAATGGCACAGAGGCAGACTTGCCAATATTTATCTCCCGCTAATTATTTTTTTTTGAAAAGGGAGAATTTACCCCCCCCCAAAAAAAAATGTCCAAGTATTACACAGTGGTTTTCGGTGGCACACAATGAGAGACAGATGCCACACACAGCAATGGCACAGAGGCAGACTTGCCAATATTTATCTCCCACTAATTATTTTTTTTTGAAAAGGGAGAATTTGTAAAAAAAAAAAAATGGCCAAGTACTACACAGTGGTTTTTGGTGGCACACAATTAGAGACAGATGCCACACACAGCAATGGCACAGAGGCAGACTTGCCAATATTTATCTCCCACTAATTTTTTTTTTTTTGAAAAGGGAGAATTTACCCCCCCCCAAAAAAGGCCAAGTATTACACAGTGGTTTTCGGTGGCACACAATGAGAGACAGATGCCACACACAGCAATGGCACAGAGGCAGACTTGCCAATATTTATCTCCCACGAATTTTTTTTTTTTTTGAAAAGGGAGAATTTGTAAAAAAAACAAACAAAATGGCCAAGTATTACACAGTGGTTTTCGGTGGCACACAATGAGAGACAGATGCCACACACAGCAATGGCACAGAGGCAGACTTGCCAATATTTATCTCCCACTAATTATTTTTTTTTGAAAAGGGAGAATTTACCCCCCCCCAAAAAAAAATGTCCAAGTATTACACAGTGGTTTTCGGTGGCACACAATGAGAGACAGATGCCAAACACAGCAATGGCACAGAGGCAGACTTGCCAATATTTATCTCCCACTAATTATTTTTTTTTTAAAAGGGAGAATTTACCCCCCCCTTAAAAAAAAATGTCCAAGTATTACACAGTGGTTTTCGGTGGCACACAATGAGAGACAGATGCCACACACAGCAATGGCACAGAGGCAGACTTGCCAATATTTATCTCCCACTAATTTTTTTTTTTGAAAAGGGAGAATTTACCCCCCCCCAAAAAAAGGCCAAGTATTACACAGTGGTTTTCGGTGGCACACAATGCGAGACAGATGCCACACACAGCAATGGCACAGAGGCAGACTTGCCAATATTTATCTCCCACTAATAATTTTTTTTTGAAAAGGGAGAATTTACCCCCCCCCAAAAAAAAATGTCCAAGTATTACACAGTGGTTCTCGGTGGCACACAATGAGAGACAGATGCCACACACAGCAATGGCACAGAGGCAGACTTGCCAATATTTATCTCCCACTAATTATTTTTTTTTGAAAAGGGAGAATTTGTAAAAAAAAAAAAAGGCCAAGTATTACACAGTGGTTTTCGGTGGCACACAATGAGAGACAGATGCCACACACAGCAATGGCACAGAGGCAGACTTGCCAATATATGTTTCTCCCACTAATTATTTTTTTTTGAAAAGGGAGAATTTACCCCCTCCCAAAAAAAATGTCCAAGTATTACACAGTGGTTTTCGGTGGCACACAATGAGAGACAGATGCCACGCACAGCAATTGCACAGAGGCAGACTTGCCAATATTTATCTCCCACTAATTGTTTTTTTTTTTGAAAAGGGAGAATTTACCCCCCCCCCAAAAAAAAATGTCCAAGTATTACACAGTGGTTTTCGGTGGCACACAATGAGAGACAGATGCCACACACAGCAATGGCACAGAGGCAGACTTGCCAATATTTATCTCCCACTAATTATTTTTTTTTGAAAAGGGAGAATTTGTAAAAAAAAAAATGGCCAAGTACTACACAGTGGTTTTCGGTGGCACACAATTAGAGACAGATGCCACACACAGCAATGGCACAGAGGCAGACTTGCCAATATTTATCTCCCACTAATTTTTTTTTTTTTTGAAAAGGGAGAATTTACCCCCCCCCAAAAAAGGCCAAGTATTACACAGTGGTTTTCGGTGGCACACAATGAGAGACAGATGCCACACACAGCAATGGCACAGAGGCAGACTTGCCAATATTTATCTCCCACTAATTATTTTATTTTGAAAAGGGAGAATTTAACCCCCCCAAAAAAATGGCCAAGTATTACACAGTGGATTTTGGTGGCACACAATGAGAGACAGATGCCACACACAGCAATGGCACAGAGGCAGACTTGCCAATATTTATCCCCCACTAATTTTTTTTTTTGAAAAGGGATTATTTGTAAAAAAAAAAAAAAAAAAAAGGCCAAGTATTACACAGTGGTTTTCGGTGGCACACAATGAGAGACAGATGCCACACACAGCAATGGCACAGAGGCAGACTTGCCAATATTTATCTCCCACTAATTTTTTTTTTTTGAAAAGGGAGAATTTGTAAAAAAAACAAACAAAATGGCCAAGTATTACACAGTGGTTTTCGGTGGCACACAATGAGAGACAGATGCCACACACAGCAATGGCACAGAGGCAGACTTGCCAATATTTATCTCCCACTAATTATTTTTTTTTGAAAAGGGAGAATTTACCCCCCCCCAAAAAAAAATGTCCAAGTATTACACAGTGGTTTTCGGTGGCACACAATGAGAGACAGATGCCAAACACAGCAATGGCACAGAGGCAGACTTGCCAATATTTATCTCCCACTAATTATTTTTTTTTTAAAAGGGAGAATTTACCCCCCCTTAAAAAAAAATGTCCAAGTATTACACAGTGGTTTTCGGTGGCACACAATGAGAGACAGATGCCACACACAGCAATGGCACAGAGGCAGACTTGCCAATATTTATCTCCCACTAATTATTTTTTTTTGAAAAGGGAGAATTTGTAAAAAAAAAAAAAAAATGGCCAAGTATTACACAGTGGTTTTCGGTGGCAAACAATGAGAGACAGATGCCACACACAGCAATGGCACAGAGGCAGACTTGCCAATATTTATCTCCCACTAATTATTTTTTTTTGAAAAGGGAGAATTTGTAAAAAAAAAAAAAAAAAAGGCCAAGTATTACACAGTGGTTTTCGGTGACACACAATGAGAGACAGATGCCACACACAGCAATGGCACAGAGGCAGACTTGCCAATATTTATCTCCCACTAATTTTTTTTTTTTTGAAAAGGGAGAATTTACCCCCCCCAAAAAAAGGCCAAGTATTACACAGTGGTTTTCGGTGGCACACAATGAGAGACAGATGCCACACACAGCAATGGCACAGAGGCAGACTTGCCAATATTTATCTCCCACTAATTATTTTTTTTTGAAAAGGGAGAATTTGTAAAAAAAAAAAAAAAAGGCCAAGTATTACACAGTGGTTTTCGGTGGCACACAATGAGAGACAGATGCCACACACAGCAATGGCACAGAGGCAGACTTGCCAATATTTATCTCCCACTAATTATTTTTTTTGGAAAAGGGAGAATTTGTAAAAAAAAAAAAAAAAATGGCCAAGTATTACACAGTGGTTTTCGGTGGCACACAATGAGAGACAGATGCCACTCACAGCAATGGCACAGAGGCAGACTTGCCAATATTTATCTCCCTGCAGTAATGTCAGAAAAGTATGGCAGGCAGCTATAAAAAGGACTGCTGCACACAAAAGTGTGGACAAACACACAAGATAGCTGTGCAGAAAGGAAGGAAAAACAGGATTTGTGCTTTGAAAAAAGCAGTTGGTTTGCACAGCGGCGTACACACAAAGCAACGCAGCTATCAGGGAGCCTTCTAGGGCAGCCCAATGAGCTACAGTGCTGAGGAAAAAAAAATGTAGCTTCCACTGTCCCTGCAAACAAAAGGTGGTGTTGGACAGTGGAAATCGCTACAGCACAAGCGGTTTGTGGCTTTATGTACCCTGCCTATCACTAACCCTGCTTCTGAAGAAGCGGCAGCAACCTCTCCCTACGCTCAGATCAGCAGCAGTAAGATGGCGGTCAGCGGGAACGCCCCTTTATAGCCCCTGTGACGCCGCAGAAAGCAAGCCAATCACTGCAATGCCCTTCTCTAAGATGGTGGGGACTGAGATCTATGTCATCACGCTGCCCACATTCTGCGTCCACCTTCATTGGCTGAGAAATGGCGCTTTTAGCGTCATTGAAACGCGACTTTGTGCGAAAGTCGCGTACCGCATGGCAGACCCCACACAGGGATCGGCTCGGTTTCATGAGACGCCGACTTTGCCAAAAGTCGGCGACTTATGAAAATGAACGATCCGTTTCGCTCAACCCTAGCCATCACCTCTCATATGATCTCTACTGCAGGGTTTGGGCCATAGAATGCCAGTCTGTTCTTTACCTCCCTCTGGAATTCAGTCTCTTCCATGTTCACATTGGGGGGCACTGCACTGTCATGTTCCATAATGGCTGCTATCAAATCCACTTTTGTTTTATGCTGGCGATTAACCCTCGGGCTTCCACCAGATCTTTTAATGTAGTCCTCTTTAACTTCTGGTAATTGTTTTTTATTCGTTCCTTTCCTCCTGTAGACGGGGTATCACATCCTGCTGTCTGCCACCAGTGTAACGGGGTCTACCGTGCTGGAGTACCTCTTTCAGTACCACCCCATGTTTCAGGAGGTCCACTCTGCTTTGGCTGGAGTCTGAATGAAGGACGCTGGCTGGAATTGCTTGGTTACATGGGCGCATATAAAAGATCACTGCTTCTCCACGTATTTCCAGTGTGACAACACTTTACTCATAGGACACAGAATATATCACACAGATACAGAGGGCAGGCCAATTGAAAAGCGGCAGGCCAGACATACATTACAATAGCTGCAGGTGGCCGGAGCCTGCTGATATTTACTGTGGGAATTACAAAGGTGGGGGAGGTCAGAAGGGGGATATCTTGTCCCCTCTGCCCAGGGGCACAGCCTGTGGGCTGATGCATTAGGGACATGCATCTCACATAGAACCTATTATACATACATATAACTGCACAATATTTTCTGGGTGCTGGGGGTTCTGTAACATACATGTACAGAGTTAAACTATCCCTGTAGTTTTACAATTGGCAAAAAATTTCATGGTATTACTTCTTTTCATGTGGGAACTATAGAAGGTTTTAGAGGGACAAACAGATTGACAAAAGCTACAAAGTCTGCATCTAAAGGTACCTAGGGACCTATTTGGCAACCAGGTACGATTTTTTGGGGGGATCCAGATGGCTCTGTACTACACGGTCTTTAACGTACCTCCCTTTTCTATACATGACCGATGGTCTGGGGAAGACAAAGTCTCAGATATCCGGGTTCA
Source organism: Ranitomeya variabilis (assembly GCF_051348905.1). Taxonomy (NCBI): domain Eukaryota; kingdom Metazoa; phylum Chordata; class Amphibia; order Anura; family Dendrobatidae; genus Ranitomeya; species Ranitomeya variabilis. The sequence goes on from NC_135233.1 coordinate 653,597,520, forward strand.
TTTTCAAAATTGCCCAGTGTTTACTCAGGATATCCATGACTCTCCTAGATTGGTAATCGTAAGTACCAATGAGTCTTATCAAAGGGTCCGATTCCTCTTTTAATCTCGGAGTGAGCAAAGAATGCCTATTCACTCCCTTTGCAAATGTAATTGCTGAATCAATAATGTCCTTCGGGTAGCCCCTATTTTTGAACCATCCCCTAAGATTCTTTGGCTGAGATTCAAAATCACCCCAGTTGGAACAGTTTCTCCTCAACCTCAGGAAATGTCCCCTTGGGATACCTTGATTGAGGGAGGATGGTGACTCTCCCACCTCAAGAGGCTATTAGTTGAGGTTGGCTTACGGAATAGGGAGGTTCTGAGCGAGCCATCTTGCTCACCTGATATATTAATGTAAAAAATGTGATCCAATTCCCTCCCACCTCTGAGGTAAAAAACAGACTGATATAATTAGAATTGAGGTACTTTATGAATTTCTCAAAAGACTCCATATCTTCTGACCATAGGACGAGGACGTTGTCTATGTATCTACCCCAGAACAATATTCGGAGACACCAGATGACATCCTTGTCCCTGAAGATCATTATATCGCTCCACCAGCCATGGAGCAAATTAGTGTATGTGGAGGCACACGGGCTCCCCATCGCAGTGCCCCTGAGCTGGTGGTTGGTTCAAAAATAGGGAATGAATAGGCCGCCTTTGCTCACTCCGAGATTAAATGAGGAATCGGACACTATGATAAGACTCATTGGTACTTACGATGACCAGTCTAGGAGAGTCATGGATATTGTAACAACTCTGCTGGCATCACGGCATGGCCTCACATCTCTCACACTATCTTACCCACTGCTCCAGGACATGATGTAGTTTCTGTTTTATGCCAGCTCCATGTTCTGTGTCTCTGCTCTCTGCATGCTTCATGGCTTTGTGTATAGGGGGGCGGCGCCTGAACTCTCTGGTTCTTATAGCAATCAGGTGCATCTGTCTAATCTGTTCCTGACTAATTACCAAGAGGCCTCCAGTATATAGTGCAGCTCCACCCAGTGTTCTGGGCCTGTGCAATGTGTTAGCTCAGTTAGTGTTTAGCTTCTGAGTTTGCCAGGCCTTGCTGTGAGTTACTCCCTCTCTGGAGGCTTTTCTCTGTATTTTTGCCTTGGTCTTGTTTTCCGCCCTCCAGGAGGCAGAATATCCTGGTCCCTGTGTCTTTGTCCTTGTGTCTTGTTCCATTGCCTTGTCTGTACTTAGTCTTATCTCTGTCTCCTTGTCTGTGGCTTCCTTCCCTGCTGTGTCTTTCCTTGTCTTCTCAGTCTGCTTACACTCTGCACTCTTGCAGCTCTGCCTGCTCTGTACCTTTGTGGCTTTTACCTCTGATCCGCACTCCTGCGGTTCTGCTCCGTTCTTCTCTGCTCCACTCCCATTGCTGTAAGAATCTCTTTCTGCAGCTCCCCTCCGCATTCCTTGCGGTTCTGCTCCGTTCATCTCTGCTCCGCTCCCGTTGCTGTAAGAATCTCTTTCTGCAGCTCCTCTCCGCATTCCTTGCGGTTCTGCTCCATTCATCTCTGCTCCGCTCCCGTTGCTGTAAGAATCTCTTTCTGTAGCTCCTCTCCGCATTCCTTGCGGTTCTGCTCCGTTCATCTCTGCTCCGCTCCCGTTGCTGTAAGAATCTCTTGCTGCAGCTCTTCTCCACATTCCTTGTGGTTCTGCTCTGCTTTGCTTTTATTGCTGCGCTATCTCTTGCTGCTCTACCTTTCCTATCCGCAGCCTTGCGGTTCTCTTCCTGTGTGAACAGGTCTCAACCTGTTCCTTCATTCTCCCTTCCTTCTGGTTTATTTCCATACCTACATCTCCTGTGTGAACAGGTCCTACCTGTTCCTTCATATTTCATATCCGTTCCCGCACCACCTGTGTGAACAGGTCCCTACCTGTTCCTTCATACATCACATCAACCAGTCCTGTGTTCTCTGCCGTGCCTGCCAATCCAGTGTTCCTGCCTACTGCCTATCCCGTGTTCCTGCCAGTCCTACCGTTCCTGCCGTGCCTTCCAGTTCTGTGTTTCCTGCCGTCCCTGCCAGTCCTGTGTTCCTGCCAGCCCTGTGTTCTCTGCCGTGTCTCTGCCAGCCCTGTGTTCTCTGCCGTGTCTCTGCCAGCCCTGTGATCTCTGCTGTGTCTCTGCCAGCCCTGTCACAGCCGTGCCAGCCTACTCGTCTGAGTTTCAGCCGTGCTCTTCTGCCAGTCCTGCCTGATGCCCGCACCAATCCTGGTATTCCTGTCTCCCAAGTGGGATCAGCAGCCACAGCCAGACACCACCCTGGAGTAGCACCTGGCAGCTGCCTGCTGCACAAGCCTGACCTCGCCATCAGAGGCTCCAGTGAAAACCCAGGCAGCTGTCATAGTCACGCCCCGTCCAGGGTAGTCTGGTTTGTGGCACAGTGGGGCCACAAACCCCCCGAGCTCACGCCTACCAGTCAGGGCGTGAGCGTGACAGATATCCTGAGTAAAAACTGGGCAATTTTGAAAATGGACCCGGATATCTGTGATTTTGTCACCCCCAGTCCATCGGTCATGTATAGAAAAGGGAGGTCCATTTAAGACCATGTAGTACAGAGGCATCTGGATCCCCCAAAAAAAGAGGGTACCTGGTTGCCAAATAGGTCCCTAGGTACCTTTAGATGCAGACATTGTAGCTTTTGTCAATTTTTTTGTCCCTCTAAAACCTTCTCTAGCTCCCACACGAAAATAAGTTACACCATGAAATATTTTGCCAACTGTAAAACTATGGGGGTAGTTTACCTCTGTACATGTACTTGCCCTATGGATTATGTGCGGAAGATGAAGCAGGAGCTATGTGCAGGATCAGCGAGCATTTGGGTGACATTAGACATGGGAGGGACACCCCTTTGGTAAGGCATGTGAATCAAAAACATAGGGGTGACAATACTCAGATTTCCTTTTAAGTTATTGAGAAAGTTGAACCCGCAGTAAGACAAGGAGATTGGGATCAGAAAATAATCCAGCAAGAAAGTCAGTGGATTTTTTGGTTTGAATCTCTTAGACCATAATGGGCTTAGCGAATAATTGAGCTTCTCTCGCTTTATTTAACAATAAGGTCACAGACAGGTCCAGATAATGCTTTAAATATAGACTCATTTTGAGCCATAGAGAAATTATTGCAATTAATATTACTAGTTGATATTTTTGTTTAATGGTTGTCTTTATCTTACACTTCCTTAATTGTCCTGGTATTCTATATATCGTTGCATTACTAATGAGAGGCGGTTCCTGCCCCTTTAATATTGGTGGTACACAAGAGAAATTTGGCATTTACATTATCTTTGTAAAACATCCTTTCTCTCCCCCTTCCCAACCCCCCTCTTGTTAAATTATTTGGTATCTATCTAGTGTTTGCGCTATTTGTGCCTTATTTTTCTCTTGTCCCTGCTATTTAGCAGAGACAGGACCTTTTAGGGGCGGGGTTAATAGTCATGTGACCGTTGTGGAACGCATATTGCGGTCCAGGTATCCGTCCAGCATGCCTAGCGGTGGAATTGAAGACACTACCCGATTTGGGCGGTGTCTGGAATCACATGACTGGGGTGCAACGCAGCTTGCTTTCCAGGTACTTACCCAGCATTCACGGCGGCAAAAGTGAGGACATCATCTAAGGACGGCGCGTACTATAAAAATTTGGCGCCGATACCAGTACTCTGCCGCACAAAGCATTGACAATGGCCAGAGGGAAGATTGAAGCCCCCAACTCTAAGTCCCCTGATGAACCCTTACATCTTAAGGGGGAAATGCGTTGGGTAATAGAGGGAGCTGAACAATGGCTGATAAGTACCACAATTTAGTGGAAACTTCTTTTGAAACTATTTGATTTTATACTCATGTGTTGGTCTGTGTCAGGAGTGAAATCAGACCACTGATTTATTTGTAATTTTTTTTTAATTTAACTGTCAGCAATGCTGTTTTCTTTTTCTTTTTGTCATGCAATTATGGCATATGATTACTTGATGGGCATTGTGCAATAGGGCTATTGAAATACGGCATCTGTCACTGCCTGGTTGGGCATCCATAATAGGTCATTTGACAAAGTATGTGTATGGGCATTGTGCAATAGAGATATTAAATGAGGCATTTGCCACTGCATGATTAGGTATTCATTATTTGATATACAGGTCATCTGACAAGGAATGTGTATATTACAAAACTATCTGAACTTACAAAACTATCTGACCTTATGGGTACTGTGTAATAGGAATAGTGGCTTGATTCTACCAGCTAAAACTGTAGCTTAAAATATTGCCATCAGCACTACAGACTTTGGCCCTATTATTAGACATAGGGCACTTTTTCAGCTAATTATCTGTGAATCTTTGGTTCTAAATTGCAGCTTAAAATATTGTTATTGGCCCTATCATTTGATACAGGTCACTTTTTTGCTACCCATTTTTTGGTTGCAATATTTCTCCTGGCACTACGAGATCATTTTCACTTTGGGTATTTCCTTGTATGTGTGTGTTTTTTGTGAATATTTAGTGTAAGATTTTTTCAGGGTGTATGAGGTCCTTCAGGGCTGCTGACACTGAGCGGGGGTGCCATTACATCAACAAATTAGGGTGCCAACTTCCGCTGGTAGGAAGGGTGAATCTAAGGTCAGGCTAGGGAGAGATTAGCCCTAGTTAAGTTATCACTCCCCTTCTACTTTAATTTTGTAAATTTCTGCACTCTTTGGATAACTACTATTATGTAATTAATGTACCTGTGTGCCTTGTTTTTTGCTCATGTTTAATATATTTGTCTATACTTGCCCTGTATTCACATGTAAAGTGCCATGGAATAAATGATGCTATAAAAATGTATAATAATAAATAATAATAATGTGATATACTTTTTTAAATATTTCAAATAAAGGTTAATTTTCAGAGGCCTAGGGTTCTTTTTTTGGTTTATAACTGCTACTCATCCCACCAATGGTTTCTGTAAAGCCAAAATCCTTCTTGCAGCCCCTTCCCTCCTCTCTGCAAATTTCCACTCTCCCCTCGCTTCTGCCAAATGGTCATTCTGCAATGTGAGTTTATGACTCTGCCAGCTAGCAGAGAGCAGAATGTGTTTTTCCGCCAAAATCCCTTTGTCTGCTAGGCATAACACTTAACCCCTTCACCCCCGGAGCTTTTTCCGTTTTTCCGTTTTCGTTTTTCGCTCCCCTCCTTCCCAGAGCCATAACTTTTTTATTTTTCCGTCAATTTGGCCATGTGAGGGCTTATTTTTTGCGGGACGAGTTGTACTTTTGAACTACATCATTGGTTTTAGCATGTCGTGTACTAGAAAACGGGAAAAAAATTCCAAGTGCAGTGAAATTGCAAAAAAAGTGCAATCCCACACTTGTTTTTTGCTTGCCTATTTTGCTATGTTCACTAAATGCTAAAACTGACCTGCCATTATGATTCTCAGGTCACTACGAGTTCATAGACACCTAACATGACTAGGTTATTTTTCACCTAAGTGGTGAAAAAAAATTCCAAACTTTGCAAAAAACAAAACAAAACAAAATTGCGCCATTTTCCGATACTCGTAGCGTCTCCATTTTTCGTGATCTGGGGTCAGGTGAGGGCTTATTTTTTGCGTGCCGAGCTGGCGTTTTTAATGATAGCATTTTGGTGCAGATACGTTCTTTTGATCGCCCGTTATTGCATTTTAATGCAATGTCGTGGCGACCAAAAAAACGTAAATCTGGCGTTTCAAATTTTTTTCTCATTACGCCATTTAGCGATCAGGTTATTGCTTTTTTTTTATTGATAGAACGGGCGATTCTGAACGCGGCGATACCAAATATGTGTAGGTTGGGGTTTTTTTTTATTGATTTATTTTGATTGGGGCGAAAGGGGGGTGATTTAAACTTTTATATTTTTTTTATTTTTTTCACATTTTTAAAAACTTTTTTTTTTAACTTTTGCCATGCTTCTATAGCCTCCATGGGAGGCTAGAAGCAGGCACAGCCCGATCGGCTCTGCTATGCAGCAGTGATCATAAGATCGCTGCTACACAGCAGATTTGCAGGTGTGCTGTGAGCGCCGACCACAGGGGGGCGCTCACAGCCACCGGCAATCAGTAACCATAGAGGTCTCAAGGACCTCTATGGTTACAATGGAGGAGCATCGCCGACCCCCGATCATGTGACGGGGGTCGGCGATGCGCTCATATCCGGCCGCACGGCCGGATGCGGTAGTTAAATGCCGCTGTCTGCGTTTGACAGCGGCATTTAACTAGTTAATATTGTGGCTATTGCGGGCACAAGTCAGCTGTTCAAAACAGCTGACATGTCCCGGCTTTGATGTGCGCTCACCGCCGGAGCGCACATCAAAGCGGGGGTCCCGACATGTGACGTACTATACCGTCACATGTCGGGAAGGGGTTAAAGTCAAAGTTCAAAAACACACATTAAACCTAGAAACATGAAAATTAGATTTCCAGGATCTGGGCAATTAGACCTATGCATGGCAGCGTTTTGCAGCATTTAAGGCCCTCAGAAACCCAGGAAATGAATTTCTGCCCCCCAATAAATCACAGACATACCATGTTTGGACTCTAAAGAACGGTAAAATAACAGGGGTAAAAAATAATGCCAATATCGTTGGCCTGTGAACTTCTGGGCCAAAGATATGGAAAGAATGAGTTTTTGATAACTTTGTAAAATAGATATATCTACCAGGAAAAAGCTCACATGTGAGGTCAGCCACAGTGTGAGTCCCTAAGTTTCTGGCTAAACCATAAAACAGGAATGTCCATTTTGGGAGGCATTCAGAGCCGGAGCGACAGCAGCTAACACCATGCTGGGGTGCTGAATCATTCCTTTGGGAACTCTCCTCCCCTTTATTGACACATCATACCTGTGATTGAGATTTAGTAAGTTTCCTACCTTTACCCCTTTTATTTTATAACTCTTTGTACATATTTGTATTTTGTCTCTTTTGTAATATCTTTTGTATTTTTGTAAACACTGCCAATTTTTTTTCTGGAGGAAACTTATAATTTTGCTAGCTTCATTCTTTTTCCTCTATGATCAAACCGACATGTACTCCATGCAAATTCACGCTACCTGGGGTTGGTTTCTGACCCGATATAGGCTTGGTAATGGACTAGGCTTATATCTAACGAGGAACTGGTGGAAGCATCCCATTATTAGGGGTTCCTGGCAGTGACTGACAGAGGTTTATATGTGTATCCCCTAGGACTGCCTGGGACTAGTGATATATATATATACCACCCTCACTGCAGAGTACCCCGATAACCAGTACGGGACAGGGCAGCTGCTCTGGTGAATACTTATCCTATGTGCAGTTCCCTGACTAACCTAAGGGTAATGGGGGTGCCAGAGTGCTGCAAGTTCATGACTAAAATGAAAAATTTGGGTTTCCCTGACACTGACTCTGCAGCAGCACAACAAAGTTACGTCATGGCATCTGCTGTTTCACACACGGATTGGTAGAAAAAGGAGCAGGCAGCCTTGTCCTCCACCAATGTATTTATTGCTGTCTTTATATCGTGGATGTGGATAGCGGTGACAGAGGGAACCCAGAGATGGGCATCAGAGATCTTGGAGTGGCCTGTGAGCCACTATTTTTAGTCCATTGGCTGCACTTTATTATTATTATTATTATTATTATTTATTTATTTATATAGCACCATTGATTCCATGGTGCTGTACATGAGAAGGGGTTACATACAGGTTACAGATATCACTTACAGTAGACAAACTAACAATGACGGACTGATACAGAGGGGTGAGGACCCTGCCCTTGCGGGCTTACATTCTACAGGATTATGGGGAAGGAGACAGTAGGTTGGGGGTACTGGGCACTTTGCCCAGCTCTGCTGTAAGATCATTAATAAATAAATTATAATGGACAGGCCACTTTGCTACTCAGCAAATCAGATGGATTGCTTTATTCCTTCATAGTAGCAAGTTGAAATTCACAGTGTGAACCTTATCTTTTTGTTTTATTACATAGACAATAAGGAAATTATAGCTTCCCTGTTTCAATCATAATTATCTCAGTAATGTCACCGATTATCACCTATACTTTACTTTGAAGCAAACATATTAGGTAGATGACATAAAATGTGGTTGGATGAGACCCAAATTGTGTGAAAAACTGGCAAATGATTTTATAATCAACAAATTAAAGTTAATATTTTGAAGATCTCTAATGCTTTGCGCATATAATGACCTGGAAACTGTTGGTCAAAACTCTGAATCAAAGTCACGTTGAAATTCTGAGTTTATGCAATAGGAAAAATGATCCGAACTGCTCTGAATCAAATTAAAGTGAAGCAGAGGCAGTGTGATGAAGAAGAATGCTTGAATATGCTCAGTACAGTTTTATGTCTAGGAATTTTTTAGGATAAAGATTAGTACTGAGTAGTAGTGTTGAGCGATACCGTCCGATACTTGAAAGTATCGGTATCGGAAAGTATCGGCCGATACCGGTAAAGTATCGGATCTAATCCGATACCGATACCCGATACCAATACAAGTCAATGGGACTCAAGTATCGGACGGTATTCCTGATGGTTCCCAGGGTCTGAAGGAGAGGAAACTCTCATTCAGGCCCTGGGAACCATATTAATGTGTAAAATAAAGAATTAAAATAAAAAATATTGCTATACTCACCTCTCCGACGCAGCCTGGACCTTACCGAGGGAACCGGCAGCGTTCTTTGCTTAAAATGCGCGCTTTTACTTCCTTCCGCGATGTCACGGCTTGTGATTGGTCGCGTGCCGCCCATGTGGCCGCGACGTGACCAATCACAGCAAGCCGTGACGTAATTTTCAGGTCCTCAATGCCTAATTCTAGGCATTCAGGAATTTAAAATTACGTTCCGGCTTGTGATTGGTCGCGTCGCGCTCACATGGGCGACGCGACCAATCACAAGCCGTGACGTCACGGGAGGCAGGAGACGCGCGCATTTTTAAAATTACGTCACGGCTTGTGATTGGTTGCGTGCCGCCCATGTGACCGCGACGCGACCAATCACAGCAAGCCGTGACGTAATTTCAGGTCCTGATGCCTATTTCTGCATTGAGGACCTGAAATTACGTCACGGCTTGCTGTGATTGGTCGCGTCGCGGTCACGTGGGCGGCACGTAACCAATCACAAGCCGTGACGTAATTTTAAAAATGCGCGCGTCTCCTGCCTCCCGTGACGTCACGGCTTGTGATTGGTCGCGTCGCCCATGTGACCGCGACGCGACCAATCACAAGCCGGAACGTAATTTTAAAATCCTGAATGCCTAGAATTAAGCTTCCAGGACCTCAAAATTACGTCACGGCTTGCTGTGATTGGTCGCGTCGCGGCCACATGGGCGGCACGCGACCAATCAGAAGCCGTGACGTCGCGGGAGGCAGGAAACGCGTGCATTTTAAGCAAACAACGCTGCCGGTTCCCTCGGTGAGGTCCAGGCTGCGTCGGAGAGGTGAGTATAGCAATTTTTTTTATTTTAATTCTTTATTTTACACATTAAAGTTGTATTTTACACATTAATGTTGTTTCGATACCGATACCCGATACCACAAAAGTATCGGATCTCGGTATCGGAATTCCAATACCCGCAAGTATCGGCCGATACCCGATACTTGCGGTATCGGAATGCTCAACACTACTGAGTAGTGTTGAGCATTCCGATACCGCAAGTATCGGGTATCGGCCGATACTTGCCGTATCGGAATTCCGATACCGAGATCCGATACTTTTGTTGTATCGGGAATCGGTATCGGGACCATATTAATGTGTAAAATAAAGAATTAAAATAAAAAATATTGATATACTCACCTCTCCGACGCAGCCTGGACATCACCGCTGGTAACCGGCAGCCTGCTTTGTTTAAAATGAGCGCGTTCAGTACCTTCCATGATGTCACGGCTTCTGATTGGTCGCGTGCCGCTCATGTGACTGCCACGTGACCAATCACAAGCCGAAACGTCATCTCTCAGGTCCTAAATTCCCTTCTAGGAATTTAGGACCTGAGGGATGACGTCACGGCTTCTGATTGGTCGCGTGGCGGTCACATGAGCGGCACGCGACCAATCAGAAGCCGTGACATCATGGAAGGTACTGAACGTGCTCATTTTAAACAAAGCAGGCTGCCAGTTACCAGCGGTGATGTCCAGGCTGCGTCGGAGAGGTGAGTATATCAATATTTTTTATTTTAATTCTTTATTTTACACATTAATATGGTTCCCAGGGCCTGAAGGAGAGTTTCCTCTCCTTCAGACCCTGGGAACCATCAGGGATACCTTCCAATACTTGAGTCCCATTGACTTGTATTGGTATCGGGTATCGGTATCGGATTAGATCCGATACTTTGCCGGTATCGGCCGATACTTTCCGATACCGATACTTTCAAGTATCGGACGGTATCGCTCAACACTAGTACTGAGTTTTGTTAAATATATACAGTATGTTAAGTATATATATTTATTACTGGACTTCTTACCAGTTATGATACATCAAGGAGATTTTTATGATAATTTTTATGAAAAAATATAGCAGTTTATTGGATGTTCTTCATAAATAATTATTGTAGCAAAATACAGAATTTGTGATAAAGTTACAAGAGCAATGGTCCATTTTCCTGTGGTCACTTCATTACATTGTTTAAAGGCAATATCTCACCCATCTTTTTTCATATCCTTATTGGAAGGCTTGCCAACATCCATGCCTGTTAGAATCCAACTGCAGCAGAGCAAACCTTGTGACCACCCCTGAGTTCAGTTCCCTGAAGACCCCATGTGAAAAATTTATATACACTGATTCAGCACCTAATGAGTCTAGGTTTAGCATTCTGATCTTACAGTAATGACAATGCCATATACCCATGCTGAGTGTCTAGAAATAATATATACATATATATGTATTTGAAACTAATAATTTTATATGAGTTAATTAATGTTTAACATGCTCTGCAAAGCCTTCCAAAGAATTTTTCTGTCCAGGATGATACCAAGGTTTCCGGGGCTTCAAAAAAAAGATCTGCATCAGTGCCTTTGTCCTATCATGTTTTCTTTTTTTCAAATAAGTTGTCTTTTAGCAAACTAAAAACAAGACTAATGTAACCTCTCATATAGCAGAAAAGGACGCTGCTTTCTGGGCCTTCAGTTCATTATGTCTTCAAATGATTAATAAACAAGGAAAAATATTTATAATAAATTATACAAACAATTTGAAATAACATTTTCACATGCTGAGATTTTCGCTTGCTAGTGATGAAATTGAACTACCCTTTTGGCTCATTCTGCTAATTGCAGCTACCAAAATCGCTCTTCCCTGTTTCAAATTTCCAGTATTGTTTCAAATTTCCAGTATACACAGTAAATCCAAGTCTCATTTCACTGAGTAGACTAGGAAATGCTGAAATTGAGTGTTTTTTTTCATATGCAGGTGCTTCTCACAAGATTAGAATTTCATCAAAAAGTTAATTTATTTCAGTTCTTCAATGCAAAAAGTGAAAGTCATATATTATATAGAGTCATTACAAACAGAGGGATCTATTTCAAGTGTTTATTTCTGTTAATGATGATTATGGCTTATAGCCAATGAAAACCCAAAAGTCATCTTCTCAGTAAATTACAATACTTTATAACACCAGTTTGAATAAATGATTTTAAAATCCGAAATGTTGGCCTACTGAAATGGATGTTCAGTAAATGCACTCAATACTTGCTTGGGGCTCCTTTTGCATCAATTAATTCATCAATGCGGCATGGCATGGAGGCGATCAGCCTGTGGCACTGCTGAGGTGTTAAGGAAGCCCAATAATAATAATCTTTATTTTTATATAGCGCTAACATATTCCGCAGCGCTTTACAGTTTGCACACATTATCATCGCTGTCCCCGATGGGGCTCACAATCTACATTCCCTATCAGTATGTCTTTGGAATGTGGGAGGAAACCGGAGTACCCGGAGGAAAACCACGCAAACAAGGAGAGAACATACAAACTCTTTGCAGATGGTGTCCTGGGTGGGATTAGAACCCAGGACTCCAGCGCTGCAAGGCTGCAGTGCTAAGCACTACACCACTGTGCTGCCCAAGTTGGTTTGATAGCAGCCTTCAGCTTGTCTGCATTGTTGGGTCACCGATTGTGGAAATTTCACACTAGACCTCAAGCAGCTTGGATTGTGTGCCTCTCCACACTTCCTCCAGACTCTGGGACCTTGATTTCCAAATGAAATGCAAAATTTACTTTCATCTGAAAACAACACCTTGGACCACTGAGCAACAATCCAGTTCTTTTTCTCCTTTGCACATGTAAGACACTTCTGGTGTTGTCTATTGGACATGAGTGGCTTGACACAAGAAATGCGACAAATGAGCCCATGTCCTGCATACGTGTGTGTGTGTGTGTTTGGTGGCTCTTCAAGCAATGATTCCAGCAGCAGTCCACTCCTTGTGAATGTCCCCCAAATTTTTGAATGACCTTTTCTTAACAATCCTTTCAAGGCTGCAGTTATCCCGGTTGCTTGTGCGTCTTTTTCAAACACACTTTGTCCTTCCACTCAACTTTCCATGAATATGACTGGATACAGCACTCTGTGAACAGCCAGCTTCTTTAGCAATGACCTTTTGTGGCTTACCCTCCTTGTACAGTGTGTCAATGACTACCTTATAGACATCTGTAAAGTCAGTAGTCTTCCCCATGATTGTGGAGCCTACTGAAACAGAATAACGGACCTTTTTAAATGCATAGGAAGCCTTGTCAGGTGTTTTTTTTTTCTTAATTATTCTAATTTACTGAGATAATGACTTTTGGCATCTCCCTGAAATGTTATAAGCTTAAGGACCTAGTTTAGAGCCTTCTCATGGCATTTCAAAGTGCTGCCAGCAGTGGCACTTTTTTTTATAGTAAGCTTTATTTCTTTATTAACCATCATTTCTGCAATACCCAAAATAGGAAAGGATAGGGTACACAGTGGGAACTGCTGCCAAATCTCCCTTATCAATGAGGCTGTAAAATTATATTCTAAGATATTGGTGATCCATAAAAATGCTTTTATTAACTTCCTAATCCATAATGACAAGTTGGTCTTGTCCCTGGTAATGAGGTCTGAGTCCAAACAAATCTTTCTCACTAATCTCTCTGATCTCCCTTGTTCCTCTTATCATTTGTTGCCACAAAATGTTTCTGTGGCTTCCTTAGGGCCACACTGAGGCCATGTGCACACGTTCAGTATTTTTTGCGTTTTTTTCACGTTTTTTCGCTATAAAAACGTGATAAAAACACGAAAAAAAGCTTACATATGCCTCCTATTATTTACAGTGTATTCCGCATTTCTTGTGCAAATGTTGCATTTTTTTCCGCGAAAAAATTGCATCGCGGAAAAAAAAGCAACATGTTCATTAAATTTGCGGAATTGCGGTGATTCCGCACACCTAGGAATGCATTGATCTGCTTACTTCCCGCGCGGGGCTGTGCCCACCATGCGGGAAGTAAGCAGATGATGTGCGGTTGGTACTCAGGGTGGAGGAGAGGAGACTCTCCACGGACTGGGCACCATATAATTGGTAAAAAAAAAAGAATTAAAATAAATAATAGTCATATACTCACCTTCGATGGCCCCCGGAGTCTTCCCGCCTCAGCGGTGCATGCTGCCGCTTCCGTTCCTATAGATGGTGTGTGTGAAGGACCTGCGATGACGTCGCGGTCACGTGACCGCGACGTCATGGAAGGTCCTGCACACACCATCTGTAGGAGCGGACGCTGCTGAGGAGATCGGCTGTCTGCAGAGGGTGAGTATAACCATTTTTTTTTTTTATTATTATTTTTAACATGATATCTTTTTACTATTGATGCTGCATAAGCAGCATCTATAGTAAAAAGTTGGTCACACTTGTCAAACAGTATGTTTGACAAGTGTGACCAACCTGTCAGTTAGTTTTCTAAGCGATGCTACAGATCACTTGGAAAACTTTAGCATTCTGCAAGCTAATTTTGCTTGCAAAATGCTAAAAAAACCGCGAAAAAAACGGGAAAAAAACGCAAAAAAAAAATGCGGATTTCTTGCAGAAAATTTCTGGTTTTCTTCAGGAAATTTCTGCAAGAAATCCTGACGTTTGCACAAACCCTGAAGGTTGCAGAGCTATTGCAAGCCCTATTATAATTGCACAAGTTGTGGCCTTGTACTCTGAACTACCAGATAAGGTTAGTGTTAATTGTTTATTCAAATTCAACACCTTTGCAGAATTTTCCCTCAGAATTTTCATGGTGAATAAATCTCAATACTCCAAAGCATTTAATTGCTCAGAACAGATGTGTATAACTCTATGAGGTATCCTAGTATTGTATTTTTCCCTTTTAGTGCAAACACAGTCCTATTAATGTCTAAGAAATAGTGATGAGCGAGTGTACTCATTGCTCGGGTTTTCCAGAGCACGCTCGGGTGACCTCCGAGTATTTGTTAGTGTTCGGAGATTAAGTTTTCATCACGGCAGCTGAATGATTTACAGCTACTAGACAGCTTGATTACATGTGAGGATTCCCTAGCAAACAGGCAACCCTCACATGTACTCAGCCTGGCTAATAGCTGTAAATCATTCAGCTGAGGCGATGAAAACTTAATCTCCGAACACTAACAAATACTCGGAGATCACCCGAGCATGCTCAGGAAAACCCGAGCAATGAGTACACTCGCTCATTACTACTAAGAAACATTAAACAAACTCTCTAGCTAGAGTAAAACAGGTGGTAACTGGTGACATCAACATCCTATTGAGCAACAAACTACAGTAGCCCACTAGTCTACTTAATTGTAAAAGTGATACAAAAATTCTCTAATTCTCTTTGTATCATTTTCAGATGCCTGCCTAGAGATGAGAACATATATTTTAGTGGAATTTACTAAATCTACTCGAATATTACAAAGATATGCCTTCGCCTAAATAGTGCCATCAAAAAGTTAAAAAAAAAACCTTACAGTAATCTTACCATTCACCTCTCTGACTCCGCAACTCCTCATGATAAACTGTCTGGTCCTCATTGCATCTTCTCATCACTTAATCTCCAAACTCTTAACCTCTTCATGCCAGGCCAGTACTTCCGAATAGAGTAAAGCTATAAAACACACTACAAAAGCAAATGAGATGTGTGTGGTCTCTAGCCACTGTGAAATAAGCCACGTGCTATAAAAATATGACAAGTCAGACAAGGAAATGTTTGGCTGTGTAGGGCCAGGAATCCAGGAATGGCAGCAGTAGTACTATAATATACTGCAAATGACATGAATGAATCACTTATGGTCCAGAATCAGTCATATACAGATTCCTCCAAATAATTAGAAAAATATTTAGAATTGAGAGTCCTCAGTGGTTGATACCTTTTAATGGCTAACTGAAAAGATGGTAACAAATTGCAAGCTTTCGCGACTACTCAGGTCTCTTCATCAGGCACAGACTAAAGCAAATTCTGAAGAATCACATATTTATACACAACACAGCACAGAACTGTCATTATGGGAGAGTGATAAGTGATAAACAGTTGTGTCCATAAATATTGGAAAGTTCCTAGATTAGGAGTGAATGTTTTGTTGTCCTCTGATTGGGGGTCTGGTTCTATTAGGGTTGAACAATTAATATAAATGTTCAATTCTCTAGTTGCCTACTCCTGGCCTAATGGATATATTGATCATGTGCACTAAAGAAATACACCAGACACAGTCAGCTGTAACTCTTCTTGATCAATGTGTGGCTCAGCTCCAAGAAGGGATTTTATTAGTCAAACACAATGTTATATATCTCCTGTAAGGGGGCTCGGTTAGCTCTAAAATGGGAGTGATCGGATGTATTCCATTGGTTAGTGGGTTGGGCATGAGCAAGTCCATGGGCGGATCCATGAGGTCATCAAGGTGGGTTGGTCCGTGAGGTCATCAGAGTGGGCGTCGCTGTGGGTGGATCCATGAGGTCATCAGAGTGGGCGTCATCTTGGATACCAGACCGCATGGTCTGCTGAGACAGGAAATGGCAGCCATCTTCAGTGTCTTCATTGTTCATATACCAGAGCACACGGCTCTGGTAGAGGAGATGGCAGCCATCTTAAGTGTCTTACTTTGTCTGAGGAAAACTTATGTAAGGTTAAACAATACATGTTATAGGTTGCTTTCCTCAATTACCTTATGTGTTGAGGTTAATTAAGTATTTGATCTTATGGCTCTCCTCAACAGTTCTGTTATGATGACCCCACATGGTCTGAAGTGCAAATTCCTTAATTGATGTAAAAAGACATAAATCCATGCGACACATTCATTCCTGCACTAAGTGTGTCAAAGGTTGTCATAAATTTATACTCCCAAATTCTCCTGTCTCTCTGAGATTTGAAGAAACCCTTCAATACAAGTAATTTCATGTCCATAATGATTGGGGAGACAAAAATGTTTGGCCACAGGTAGATCCATTCTTTTTTATCTTATTGTATGGCGGTGAGAATTTATCCTTGTTCTCAATTTCTGCCCTCTCTCCCCAACATTCAGACCCCCAGTTGGACATTTAGTACAAATAATTAGGTACACCACATTAGATATGATGCAGCTGAAGGTACCTGGTATCTTGTAGTCCTGATGTGAATTGTGGATCTTTATCTTGTCCGTGGTCTTTATAAATGGACAGGTTTTACGTTTTTTCTGCTTGCAAGGAAAGGATCCTGCAGTTGTTGGAGAGGACAGGAAGCTTCTGACAATGATGCTTCTTAGATTTGGGGGCTGCCTAAAACACAGTAGTGGGGGGTCTGGAAAAATGGATTGTAAGCCGGAATCTTTTTGTAGTAAAGGTTGTAATTTCCGTGCAGCTCCCCTTAGCACCTCCAGATTTGGATTGTAGTAACTACTAGACGTACCCAGTTATTTTCTTCTTTAGGTTTGTAATGTAGCAGATGATTCCTTGATATTCTGGTGGCTCTTGTAATCTGGTTTTCAATTGTTCTTGGATGGTAGCCCTGATTCAAAAAGGTCTTTCTGATGCGACCTAGGTTTTCATCCCTATCCATTGCGTTGGAACATATACGATTGTATCTGATGGCTTGGCTGTAGACAGCAGAGTTTTTTATGTGTTTTGGATGGAAACTGTCCCATTTAAGGTATGTTGGGTGGTCAATTGGCTTCTGATACAGGGATGTTTCTATTTCATTGTTCTGCAGCTTAATGATGGTGTCCAAAAAGTTAATTTCAGTGCTGGAATAGTTGAGTGTCAAGTTGATGGTGGGATGAAATTGATTAAACTGTTCATGGAACGTCTTTAGTAGTGTTGAGCGATACCGTCCGATACTTGAAAGTATCGGTATTAGATAGTATCGGCCGATACCCGAAAAGTATCGGATATCGCCGATACCGATACCCGATACCAATACAAGTCAATGGGACACCAAGTATCGGAAGGTATCCTGTATGGTTCCCAGGGTCTGAAGGAGAGGAAACTCTCCTTCAGGCCCTGGGATCCATATTAATGTGTAAAATAAAGAATAAAAAGAAAAAATATTGATATACTCACCTCTCCGACGCAGCCTGGACCTTACCGATGTAACCGGCATCTTCCGTTCCTAAGAATGAGTGCTTGAAAGACCTTAGATGACGTTGCGGCTTGTGATTGGTCGCGTGAGCGGTCACGTGATCGCCACGCGACCAATCACAAGCCGTGACGTCATCTAAGGTCTTTCAATCGCTTGGCCAGAACAAAACTTTCCTGCCATGTGAAACCTTTTAATACTCTCAAAAAGTCTTTTGTATCGCGTATATATGAGGGAATGTCAGGTAAGAGGGGATGTAAAAGCCAATCGATGTATCTGGAAAGGGGTTCAGTCAACAAGCCTACCCCTGAGACTATGGGACGTCCCGGGGGGGCTGTCAGAGACTTGTGGATCTTGGGTACCCAGTACCAATGCGGCTTTAAGGGAAAATTTGGAAATAACTTCTCTGTTTGTTTTTCTGAGATTATACCATCCTCTACGTACCCTCTCAAATATGTGCGTAATTCATTTTTATATTTCAATGTGGGGTCTGTTTTTAGTTTGCAATATGTGTCTGTTCTGGCCAATTGGTTATGAGTAGTGTTGAGCATTCCGATGCTGCAAGTATCGGGTATCGGCCGATACTTGCTGTATCGGAATTCCGATACCGGGATTCCGATACTCTTGTGGTATCGGGTATCGGGTATCGGAACAACATTAATGTTAAAATGTGTAAAATAGAGAATTAAAATAAAAAATATCGCTATACTCACCTGTCCGACGCAGCCGGGACCTCAGCGCAGGAACCGGCAGCGTTGTTTGTTTAAAATTACCGCTTTTACATGGTTACGCGAAGTCCCGGCTTGTGATTGGTCAGGGCGGCCATGTTGCCGGGCCGCGGACCAATCACAGCAAGCCGTGACGAAAATACGTCACGGCTTGCTGTGATTGGTCCGCGTCCCGGCAACATGGCCGCCATTAACCAATCACAAGCCGTGACGTCACGGGAGGCTGGAAACGCGCTCATTTTAAAAAGGGCGCGTGTCCAGCCTCCCGTGACGTCACGGCTTGTGATTGGTTGCGTCGCGGTCAACCAATCACAAGCCGGGAGGCTGGACACGCGCCCATTTCAAAATGAGCGCATCCAGCCTCCCGGCTTGTGATTGGTTGATCGCGGCGCAACCAATCACAAGCCGTGACGTCACGGGAGGCTGGACACGCGCCCATTTCAAAATGAGCGCGTCCAGCCTCCCGGCTTGTGATTGGTTGATCGCGGCGCAACCAATCACAAGCCGTGACGTCACAGGAGGCTGGACACGCGCCCATTTTAAAATGAGCGCGTGTCCAGCCTCCCGTGACGTCCCGGCTTGTGATTGGTCAGGGCGGCCATATTGCCGGGACGCGGACCAATCACAGCAAGCCGTGACGTAATTTCGTCACGGCTTGCTGTGATTGGTCCGCGTCCCGGCAACATGGCCGACCTGACCAATCACAAGCCGGGAATTCACGTAACCAAGTAATAGCGCGATTTTTAAACAAACAACGCTGCCGGTTCCCTCGCTGAAGTCCCGGCTGCGTCGGACAGGTGAGTATAGCGATATTTTTTATTTTAATTCTTTCTTTTACACATTTATATGGATCCCAGGGCCTGAAGGAGAGTTTCCTCTCCTTCAGACCCTGGGAACCATCAGGGATACCGTCCGATACATGAGTCCCATTGACTTGTATTGGTATCGGGTATCGGTATCGGATTGGATTCCGATACTGTGACGGTATCGGCCGATACTTTCCGATACCGATACTTTCAAGTATCGGACGGTATCGCTCAACACTAGTTATGAGCTTCCGACATATATAAATCTTTTTTTATAAGGACGGTATTCCCACCCTTATCTGCCATCCGTATCACCGTGTCCGACCAGCTTTTTATTTCTTTTAACGCTGCGGATTCTTCTTTTGTTAGATTTGGGGGGGCCTGCTTATAAACAAATGCAAAAATGGAGAAAGAAGGCACTCACCGTCCGCTGTATGGAGAAAGAAGGCACTCACCGTCCGCTGTATAGAAAATACAGCGGACGGTGAGTGCCTTCTTTCTCCATTTTTGCATTTTGATATTGAACGGAACATTTCTTTCCAAGGAGAGCACCCCGTCCCACGGCTTTGACAAAAACTGACCAACAAGCAGCAGCCACCTTGTTTTCCTGATATACACAGCTGTTAGTGCGGATTGTTTTTCTTTTTTTCTCTTTTGTTGCACATTGGATTTGACTTTCCATTGATCCAGCACACAGTAATCAGAGACATGTTATAAAGTAACTTTTGCTGAAAGACAATCTGTTTTACAGATATGGACACAGTTTCAGAGCCGGTGTCCGGTGGCCTTTTAGCAGGCAGGGAGAATGTCAATGCATATTTTTCAGAAATAGAACAATTGGAAGATATTTATTCTCTCAGCACAAAATCTCTAGAATTTAAACTATATAATTTAGCTGAACGCGAAGTAAATCTTTTTTGGACCAATAATTCGTTGAAATCATACACTGAATGCGGTAGAGTCCCTCGTGGTCTCAGAGTGTATAAAGATTTATCTCAATATAAAGACAACGCCCAGTTTGTGAAAAACTGGGAGTCCATATTATTAAAGTGTTCGCAAGATCTCCTTCAGCTAGTTCTGGAACAGAACGTTGCTAATTATGAAAAAGTTTATATGGAATTAAAAAAGACAAAAGAAGAAATAAAAACCAGATTGTCCGATAACCAATGGCTATCGCTAGAAAAGAAATTGGATATTAAAATGGTGATATTACAGACGGACATAAAACAACGCAAGCGAGACAAATTTATCCGTGACAAAACGGATTTTGATAACAATCTTGTCTTTTCCTGGAACAAGAATAAAAACACTCAACAACATCGCAGATACCAACGCCCGAGAGGCAATAAATACAACAGAACCAAAAAGTTTAATACAAGAGACTATGTAACAACGGACTCGGATTCTAGTCTTAACGATGAACATTCGGCATTTTCTAATACTTCAACTGGTGAATCAGCTGCACAATCAGCAGCCCCTTTAGGCGGAGAACGCGCCGAGGTGGCAGAAAACATAGAGCAAGACAACCAGCGGAAAAGAAAATCAGTAACGTGGAGACGGACAGCACAGCCGAATTATCGGCCACCACGATAATAAATCTTTCTTCCCATTCTCTCAATGCAGCACATAAATCAGTCTTATTAAAAGGCCTTAGTTATAGTTTACCAGAGAGTTTTGACATTGTAGATTTCAAAATAGACCTTTTCAAGGCAGTAAGAAAGATACATCTGTATAAACATTTTGCTTCTGTTCCAGATGTAACAGTGTCTAAATTTCCAGGAGAAATCCCACGCACCATTGGCCCTTTGGGTTTTATGGTTGATCATAACACCGATAAAACTTTTTTAAATGATGTACAGCTCCTCTTAAGTCTAACGGGCTCTCAGTCTAGCGAGAAGAGCGATTTTTCTACTAATGTGACACCGTTTACAGGAGGGGTTCCTTCCACCTTTATGCCACCCGTGTCCCCAGGTAACCTGATAGATGCTTTTGAAAATCAGGTTATAAAAGAGGTAGAGGCCCTTGTTTATAAGCAGGCCCCCCCAAATCTAACAAAAGAAGAATCCGCAGCGTTAAAAGAAATAAAAAGCTGGTCGGACACGGTGATACGGATGGCAGATAAGGGTGGGAATACCGTCCTTATAAAAAAAGATTTATATATGTCGGAAGCTCATAACCAATTGGCCAGAACAGACACGTATTGCAAACTAAAAACAGACCCCACAGTGAAATATAAAAATGAATTACGCACATATTTGAGAGGGTACGTAGAGGATGGTATAATCTCAGAAAAACAAACAGAGAAGTTATTTCCAAATTTTCCCTTAAAGCCGCATTGGTACTGGGTACCCAAGATCCACAAGTCTCTGACAGCCCCCCCGGGACGTCCCATAGTCTCAGGGGTAGGCTCGTTGACTGAACCCCTTTCCAGATACATCGATTGGCTTTTACATCCCCTCTTACCTGACATTCCCTCATATATACGCGATACAAAAGACTTTTTGAGAGTATTAAAAGGTTTCACATGGCAGGAAAGTTTTGTTCTGGCCTCAATTGATATTGAGAGCCTATACACTCGTATACCACAAGAACAGGGGGTGGAGGCAGTACATGAAATTTTGTCCTTCACAGCAACAGATATAAAAACGGTAAATTTTATTTGTGATGGTCTGAAATTCATATTGACACATAACGCTTTCCAATTTGACTCCAATTGGTTTTGGCAAATAGTAGGTACTGCGATGGGTACGCCCGTCGCATGTACCCTAGCCAACCTGTTTTTGGCAGTGTTTGAAAATCGCTATATCTACGCAGACACGAACCCGTTTTTAAGCAATATAAAATTATTTTTGAGATTTGTGGATGACGTTTTCATCATTTGGGATGGTTCTGAAGTAGATTTCCAGCAGTTTGTGAACCACCTAGAATTAGTTAACACTATGAACATGAAGTTCACGTCAGTTTTTGGTGGGTCAGAATTAGTTTTTTTAGACGTAAAACTCTGGGTTAGTGATGGTTCCATTCACACAGAAGTTTTTAGAAAGCCTTCTTCCACTAATTCACTCTTGCACTACAACAGCGCACATCCGCAATACACTAAAAATTCCCTCCCATATAGTCAGTTTTTGAGGGTAAAAAGACTGAATAGTAGCATAGAAGGATATAAAAAACAGTCGCAGGAATTATACAGAAGGTTCAGAACACGAGGTTATCCACAACCTGTATTAGATAAAGCAAAAAGAAGATCCGAAACAAATGAAATCATGAGCAAAAGTAAGTCCAACATGTCGCAAAAAAGATTTGTGTTTAGTTTTAAATTCGGATCGATGGACAATTGTATAAGAGCAGCCATTCGTAAAAGTTGGCATATTTTGGAAAAAGATCCAGTCCTTGCGGAGTTGACAAGCCGAGGTCCATTATTTGCTTGTCGCAGGGGAAAAAATTTAAAAGACCATTTGGTACATAATAGAGTAGTCTCTGATAACTATAATTGGTTAAAAGCAGGAATCCCACAAGGAAATTATAAATGCGGACAGTGTAATTTTTGTGAGTACCATCTAACTGATAAAGTGATACACATAGGGTCGTTCTATCATAGAGTCAGAGATTTTGTGTCCTGTAGAACGACACACGTAGTCTATGCAGTATTTTGTCCATGTGGGTTTTTTTATGTGGGCAAAACTATCCGCCCCTTATTTATTAGATTTCGAGAGCATTTTGGTTCTATAAAAACAGGGAAAGGAGTTCCCCGGCTGATTAACCATATACGGGTTCACCATAATAGCGATGCTACAGTTATGCGATTTGCTGGTTTAGAACGTGTCTCACTCCCAAAACAGGGCGGCGATCACAATAAACTTCTACTCCAAAGAGAAGGTAGATGGATTCTAAAAGTTAACGCCACAGGCCCTATGGGTTTGAACGAGAGAACAGACATGTCGATATTTTTGTAAATAACAATGGTGTTTTTGTAAATAATTGTATTTATTCCATTTAACAGCAACAGCAGTAAGGTGTCATTGTATATGCACGTTGTTTTTAATTTGTTCTTTTAATGTTCAGTATGTTGCAAGGTTTCTTACGGGATTCCGGTGGAGGAGGAGTTGTAGCAGTGTCTCAGCTGCTATTAATTTCCTCCCCTGTCCAGTTTACCTGTAGACCTGTAGAAGCGCACTAGCGCGAAACGGGCCGTCGTCTTGACACCTGCATTCTCCTGTAAGACCTGCTCCCACTTTTATGGTTTTATGCCACAATAAAGGATAGAAAATACAGCGGACGGTGAGTGCCTTCTTTCTCCATTTTTGCATTCTAAATATTTTTCTATCTACTGGCTAACACGGTACCAACATATATATCATTCCTGCATCCAAATAATTATGAACGAAAACTAATGATAAGAACTGTAGAAACAATTTATCATATTATGATCATAAAGTTTAATAAATAAAATCAACAACAATATTAAAAAAGGATTAAAAAGGATCCAGATGATGAGTTGTGTGAGGCTGTGGCCTCTGATACAGCTAGGGGGTGCTCTTTGTTCTCCCCAGAATGTGCATGCAGACGGATAAAGTCCATAGGTGTGCATGAGAGTCATGGATTTCCAGTCTTGGTTTTCCATGTGGCTAAAGGCCACAGGTTTGTGTGTGCTTAAAAGCCCTGCAGTAAGGGGTATGGGTGTGTCAGGCCATGCAGGCTGTGTCAGGCTGTGCAGGCCGTGTCAGGCCGTGCAGGCCGTGTCAGGTGTCTGGCCAGGTGAGGCCAGGTGTGGCCAGGTGTGCGAGGTGCACGTCAGTGTCAGTCTGGTGTGTGCTGGTCTGCAGAGTGCATGGAGGCCAGCAGAGCCAGCACCCAGGGCAGCTGAATAGCCTTGCACTCGCAGCGTACACAGAGATGCAAGTCGTCCATGGTACTGGTCTCAGATGTGGTTAGTACGGTGCCCGGAGGTGGACAGTCCTGTGCCCGGAGGTGGATGTCCTGTACCCGTAGGAGTCGGATGTGGACAGTCCTGTGCCTGGAGGTGGATGTTCTGTGCCCGGAGGTGGATGCCCTGTGCCCGAAAGAGGACTAGCATGTGCAACGATTGCAAACAGGTGGATATGGTGCCCGGCTGCTATCCAGAGGATATCCTGAACTGTGTACGACTGTGTGAGTAAAGAGTCTGTAAGAGACTGTGATACAGCGATGCAGGACACCCACGAGAACTAGTCAGAGGAGGGCTGGCGTGAGTAGTGTCTGCAACATATGAGGCTGTGTGTATGGAGACGTATAGAGACTGAGATGGCGTGCGGTCGCCCAGGGAAACTGGACAAGGGAAGTCTGGCCTGTTTAGGGACCGCAAATCTAAAGCCATGTGAAATGTATTGCATTGAACTGGTGTAAACTGATCACTGAAGTTATATGCATTTATGTGTACCCGGCTGCACTCCAGAGGATAAAGAGTGCAGTGCGCTGAGTGAGTACAGAGACTTGTTACTGGCGTGCGGTCACCCAGGGAAACTGGACAGAGGGAAGTTCGGCCTGTGTATTGACTGCGTCATATAGCCATGCATTATTAATGGACTGTATGAAGAAGCCGTTTACTATATTGACTGTGTGAAGTAACACAATAAAAGAGACTTTTGTGTTTGAATTTGTGGGTCACTGCTTCTTCACTGCGTACGAAGCTACTGCAGCTTTACAGTTGTCAGCAACAGAGTATTAACATGAATGATGATTTATAAATAAGAACAAAGTCTAACAAATAGTTAAGTAGAATCACTGGTTGGAAACATTGTGTAAGTGCACATACAAAACGTATTACTAGACCTAAAGGCATATATAATTTATCAAATAATTAAGCAACAGACATGACATGCAAACAAACTACTGCAATAAATAAATCGAACACTCTTATGGGTGGAATAAAGAAAAGATTAGCAGCTATATGTACAGTGACTTGCAAAAGTATTCACCCCTTTTGTCAATTTTCGTGTTTTGATACCTCACAATCTGGAATTTTACTTGTTTTTTTGAGGGTTTGCATCAGTTCATGTAAAGACCCTGCCTATAACTCTGAACATTTGTTTTTCTTTTTATCGTGAAGAAGACAACAAATAGGTCAAAATAACTGAACAATTCTGTGTGCATAACTTTTCACCCCCTTAAAGTCAGTACCTTGTAGAGCTTCATTTTGCTGCAGTTACAGCTGCAAGTCACTTTGGATAAGTCTCTATGAGCTTTCCACATCTTGCCACTGAGATTTGTGCCCACTCCTCCAGGCAAAACTCCTACAGCTCCTACAAGTTAAATGGTTTCCTCTAGAGAACAGCAATCTTCAAGTCTGACTAAAGATTCTTAATTGGATTAAGATCTGGACTTTGACTAGGCCACTCCAAAACATTTACACATTTCCTCATAAATCACTCACGTGTTGCTTTAGCAGTATGCTTTGGGTCTTTTTCTTGCTGGAAGGTGAACCTATATTCCAGTCTCAAATCACTGAGAGACTGAAACAGGTTTTGCTTAAGAATATCCATCCCTGTATTTCTTACCATCCACCTTCTCCTTGTCTCAGACTATTTTACCTTGACTGCTGCCAAAAAACATCCTCACAACTTGATGCTGCTATTACCTCGGAGGCCAAAAAGTTAAATTTTGGTCTCATCTGACCACAGCACCTTCCTCCATACACCTGGGGAGTCTCACACATGTCTTTTGGCAAAGTCAAAATGAGCTTTACAATTGTTGTGTACAAATAAAGGCTTTTTTTCCCACTCTTCCATAAAGGCCACCTCTATGGAGTGTATGGCTTATTGTGGTTGTATGGCTTATTGTGGTTGTATGGAGAGATGCTCTAGTCTCTACATGGGAACTCTGCAGCTCATTCAGGGTTATCTTTAGTCTTTGTGCTGCCTCTCTGATTGATGCCTTCCTTGCCCGGGATGAGAGTTTTGGTGGGCTGCTATCTCTTGGTAGGTTTGTCGTGGTACCATTTGCTGATCATTTGGTGCTTCAAGGGATCATCAGAGATTGGGATTTTTGTTTTATAACCCAACCCTGACGTTTTTTTCAAAACTCGCCAGATTGTGCCTGACGGCAAAAACCAGATGTGTGAAAGCAGCCAGATATATGGATCAATACATCTATGTATCTATAGATATACAGTCATGGCCAAAAGTATTCACACCCCTGCAATTCTGTCAGATATTACTCAGTTTTTCCTGAAAATGATTGCAAACACAAATTCTTTGGTATTATTATCTTCATTTAATTTGTCTTAAATGAAGAAACAAAAGAGAATGAAGCAAAAAGCAAAACATTGATCATTTCACATAAAACTCCAAAAATGGGCCAGACAAAAGTATTGGCACCCTCAGCCTAATACTTGGTTGCACAACCTTTAGCCAAAATAACTGCGACCAATCGCTTCCGGTAACCATCAATGAGTTTCTTACAATGCTCTGCTGGAATTTTAGACCATTCTTCTTTGGCAAACTGCTCCAGGTCCCTGATATTTGAAGGGTGCCTTCTCCAAACTGCCATTTTTAGATCTCTCCACAGGTGTTCTATGGGATTCACGTCTGGACTCATTGCTGGCCACCTTAGAAGTCTCCAGTGCTTTCTCTCAAACCATTTTCTAGTGCTTTTTGAAGTGTGTTTTGGGTCATTGTCCTGCTGGAAGACCCATGACCTCTGAGAGAGACCCAGCTTTCTCACACTGGGCCCTACATTATGCTGCAAAATTTGTTGGTAGTCTTCAGACTTCATAATGCCATGCACACGGTCAAGCAGTCCAGTGCCAGAGGCAGCAAAGCAACCCCAAAACATCAGGGAACCTCCGCCATATTTGACTGTAGGGACCGTATTCTTTTCTTTGAATGCCTCTTTTTTTCTCCTGTAAACTCTATGTTGATGCCTTTTGCCCAAAAAGCTCTACTTTTGTCTCATCTGACCAGAGAACATTCTTCCAAAACGTTTTAGGCTTTTTCAGGTAAGTTTTGGCAAACTCCAGCCTGGCTTTTTTATGTCTCGGGGTAAGAAGTGGGGTCTTCCTGGGTCTCCTACCATACAGTCCCTTTTCATTCAGACACCGACGGATAGGACGGGTTGACACTGCTGTACCCTCGGACTGCAGGGCAGCTTGAACTTGTTTGGATGTTAGTTGAGGTTTTTTATCCAACATCCGCACAATCTTGCGTTGAAATCTCTAGTAAATTTTTCTTTTCCGTCCCCATCTAGGGAGGTTAGCCACAGTGCCATGGGCTTTAAACTTCTTGATGACACTGCGCACGGTAGACATAGGAACATTCAGGTCTTTGGAGATGGACTTGTAGCCTTGACATTGCTCATGCTTCCTCACAATTTGGTTTCTCAAGTCCTCAGACAGTTCTTTGGTCTTCTTTCTTTTCTCCATGCTCAATGTGGTACACACAAGGACACAGGACAGAGGTTGAGTCAACTTTAATCCATGTCAACTGGCTGCAAGTGTGATTTAGTTATTGCCAACACCTGTTAGGTGCCACAGGTAAGTTACAGGTGCTGTTAATTACACAAATTAGAGAAGCATCACATGATTTTTCGAACAGTGCCAATACTTTTGTTCACCCCCTTTTTTATGTTTGGTGTGGAATTATATCCAATTTGGCTTTAGGATAATTCTTTTTGTGTTTTTTCATTTAAGACAAATTAAATGAAGATAATAATACCAGAGAATTTTTGTTTGCAATCATTTTCAGGAAGAAACTGAGTATTATCTAACCGAATTGCAGGGGTGTGAATACTTTTGGCCATGACTGTATCTATCTATAAATATATCTATAGATAGATATATCCATAGATATATAATAGAAAGGCCGATGTTTGTAAGGCTACTTTCACACTTGCGTTTTTAGCAATCCGTCGCAATCCGTCATTTTGGGAAAAAAACGGATCCTGCAAAAGTGCTCGCAGGATGCGTTTTTTTCCCACAGACTTGTATTAGCGACAGATCGCGACATATGGCCACTTGTCGCGTCCGCCGTGCAATGGATCCGTCGTGTTTTGGTGGACCATCGGCATGAAAAAACGTTCAAGTGAACGTTTTTTGTCCGTCGCGTCCGCCATTTTCTACAGCGCATGAGCGGCCGAAACTCCGCCCCCTCCTCCCAGGACTTCAAAATGGGCAGCGGATGCGTTGAAAAACTGCATCCGCTGCCCACGTCGTGCACAAATTTCACAACATGCGTCGGTACATCGGCCCGACACATAGCGATGGACGCAAGTGTGAAAGATTCCTTAACGAGCGTTGAATTTAATAAAAAAAAAAAAGGAAAAAAAACGGCGTGGGCTCCCGCACAATTTTCTGTGCCAGAGGGGGAAAGCCGACGGCCGGGGGCCAATATTTGTAGCCTGCTATGAATATCAGCCCGCAGCTGTCTGCGTAGCCTTTACTGGCTATTAAAATAGGGGGACCCCCCAAAAAATGACATGGGGTCCCCCTATATTTTAAAGTCAGAAAGGCTACGCAGACAGCTGTGGGCTGATATTCATAGCTTAGAGAGGGGCCATGGATATTGCCCCCCCCCCGGCTACAAATACCAGTTCGCAGCCGCCCCAGAAATGGCGCATCTGTAAGATGTGCCAATTCCGGCACTTAGCCCCTCTCTTCCCACTCCCGTGTAGCGGTGGGGTATGGGGTAATAAGGGGTTAATGTCACCTTGCTATTGTAAGAGAGAGGCGTCAATAAGACGCCAATCCATTATTAATCCAATAGTAGGAAAGGGTTAATAAAACACACACACATTAGAAAAAAGTATTTTAATATTCTTCATTTAACCATACTTACCATACTTCAGCGCCTGCAAAAAACTTAAAATAATAAACCGTATACTACCTGTCCGCCGTAGTCCAATTAATAATGAGTGTCCCACGACGATTTCCCCTATAGAACAGTGACATCGTGTGATGTCACTGCTCTATGGGACATTCAGTGACACACTGACAGGAGACAATGGCTCCTGCAGTGTATCACTGAGAGGTTACCTTAGGACAAAGTCTTACTTTATGGCAATTGCTGCATGGGAAAATTTCTCATACAGCAATGCCAAAAGTGAGACTAGGGACTATTTTTTTACAGCGGCAGAGGAATACAGTGCGGAAGGATACCTTCCTCCAATCATTGTGTTCCTGGAGCCCCTAGAGAGCGGTCGCATCAGCTGATGCTGCCGTTCTCCACGGGAGATCTGTGTGGGACACTCGTGGATTTCTGCGGACAGGGAGTATATTGTTTGTTTGTAATTTTAATCTTTTTTACAGATGACACTGGCTTCGGGGAACAAAGTGACAAGTAATGGTGAGTATGAAATCTATGTTTAATGTACTGTATGTCTGTATGTATGTATTGTATGTAATGTATGAATGTATTGTATAGAGTATGCATGTAGTATGCATGTAATATGTATGTAGTATGTATGTTGTATGTATGTAGTATGTATGTAGTATTTTTTTTTTTTTACATTCAACTCATTAGCCGGATGATGGGACTACTACTATCCCATCATTGGCTAATGTGTCAATCACTGTCACTGTTGCAGGCATCGTCCGATGGGACTTGTAGTCCCATCGGACGATGCCTGCACACATGCACAGACCCCCAGCAGCCCGCACAGAGCCCCGCACAGAGCCCCAGCACGCCGCACAGAGCCCCACACAGAGCCCCGGCACGCCGCACAGAGCCCCGGCACACCACACAGAGCCCCGGCACACCACACAGAGCCCCGCACAGACCGCACAGAGCCCCGTTCTGCCGCACAGAGCACCGGCACGTCACACAGAGCCCCGGCACGCTGCACAGAGCCCGCACAGAGCCCCGGCACACCGCACAGAGCCCCGGCACACCGCACAGAGCCCCGGCAGGCATGCACAGAGCCCCGGCAGCCCGCACAGACCCCTGTACAGATCCGCGGCAGGCCCGCACAGACCCCGACCGCACACACAGACACGCACAGTGTCCGCCCACGCACCGCCCACACTCTTCCCCCCTCCAGAACAGGATGTAGAAGCACAGAAAGGGCTTATTTACATTCCGATATTTGTTTCCCATTGACTTGCATTGGTATCGGATATCGGTATTGGCAATATCCGATATTTTTGGGATATCGGCCGATCCAATCCGATACCGATACTTATGGATATCGGAAGGTATCGCTCAACACTACTGAGTAGTGTTATGCCTATGTTAAAGGGAGAGCGGGCGTGCTGTGGGAGGATCCCTGGTCCATGCGGTTTTGGCCAGCGGACCGGGGCCCCCCCGTTTCTCCACACACTGTTTTACTTGCCCTTCCTGGGTCCAGCTTGAGTCTGCCAGTTTCTCCCGCTTCTCCTAGTGTTTGTTAAGGTAGGTTCACACAAGCGTATAAAAACTTGTTCAGCTTTATCTAGGAAAAAAGAACAAATCATTTTTTTCCCTACTTGTCATCTGTATACATCCGCCTTTATTGTGTACAACCAATAAGTGAGCTCATTGCTGTGCCCTGGTATACTGGATAAGCATCTCGGAGCCGCCAGGTCACTGGCTCCCGCTCTGTCACCACATCCTCTGCACGGCAAGCAAAAATAGACACCGGCTCAGTGCTGGACCTGGGAGGGTGATGAATACAGTGTCTTTCTTTTGACCCCTTTAAGGACATTTTATAGCTGGACATACATATTTTGAAATAATAGCATATAAATAAAAATGTATAGCTGAATTAGTGTGTGTGATTAGCCATTACAGTCATGACCATTTGTTTCCATATATATTATCAATAATTGCTTAAGCTAGTTGGCCCGTGTGAAATTTCGCACATTGGTCGTCAAGGGCGCAGGCAATTTCCAAAAAAGTAAGCTGGTCAAATGTAAATGTATTTAATGACATGATGAACACAGTCAGGTATTTATATATGTAGATTGTTAATACAAAAAATTGGTTTGATAAGTAGAGGCCAAAAAATGTCTTAGCAAAATAAAATATCGCTGTTATAAAACCTCCTTAAACACAACATAGGTGGTGATGATGTCAGTCTTGAATGAAAAGGCCTACGTAAGTAGGGTTAAGCCCTTCAGGTGGTTGTAAACTTCCCACCATGTGATAAACCTGGCCATGTATTTTTAAATAATATGGCCTCCTGCCAGGAATATTGACAGAGTTCACTTGAACTGAAGCAAAAGCCAAAGCATTATTAAATTGCCGTATATTTTGCAGATAGTTTCGAGCTATGTGATGATTCTTTTCAAAAAGTGTCTGAAGTTCTTTACACACAGTATTGGCATGTAATTGAACCTTTCTCTTGTGGCAACAGATGGAAGCAGATTGGTCACGAAAGACTTCACCTAAATAGAGCTTTGCTGAACAATGTGGACATACCTTATCCATACTCCCAACACTGTGGGTTTTAACTTCATTGTCTGGAAGTAATAAGCAAGCACAACAGTATGTCTTTGTAAGTGAATGTTGGCACCTCCTTGCACAGATGTCTTGTAGACTCAGGAAGTAATCAGGTGGAACTAAATCGATACAGTGCTCTTGCAGTATTATTCTACGCTGATTCACTATCTGTTGTCTGTGCTTCTGTTGAGCCTGTCTATGGTTTTCAAGTCTTTGTTTCCTTTGTTCATGAGGTTGTAGCTAGTGATGAGCGAGTATACTCATTGCTGGGGTTTTCCCGAGCACGCTCGGGTGGTCTCCGAGTATTATGACTGCTCAGAGATTTAGCTTTCCGTGCCTCAGCTGGATGATTTACGGCTACTAGCCAGGCTGAGTACATGTGGGGCTTGCCTGGTTGGTAGGGAATCCCCACATGTAATCAAGCTGTCTAGTAGCTGCAAATCATCCAGCAGGGACGATTTCTATATATGGGGATATAGTGTACACTATACACTATATACAGATCTCCTATGTATAATGGCACTTATAGTGATATTAGTATTGTGGGTTTTTTTTAGTAATGATCAGTATTAATCCCATAATCCAAAATTTTGTAGGCAGTTAAACAGCACTTCAGTCATAGATACCTACATAGGTTACCTAACAAGGTACGAAGTGACACATAGAAAAGTGAATAAAAGTATTTTTGTCTTTATTGAAACAATATTTTAAAATCACATAACGTTAAAAGACAGGAAGATGGAAAAAATTGGACCTCCAAAAATGTCAGGGTGTGACACAAAGAAAAAGATGGAATTTTTTTGTATATATATATATATATATATATATATATATATATATATGCAATATAACTGTGCTTATAAAGTATCCCTATAGGGCAATTATATAGACTTGCATATGGGTGGACATAAAAAGCGTCTCTTTAAAAAAAAAAAAACCCTTAGCAGTCTTATATCCAAAAGGGGTAAAAAAGTATTATAATAAACAGCAGAATATATTAATCCCTGTTATGATCCGGTGGTAGGATCTCAAGACTGACCTGACACATATAACCAGAATAGTAGGACAAGTTCTGGGGATGTGGAAGCTATACTGACCGCAATCCTGATCCTATCCACACACACTAAAGGCAGCCTGAAAACCTAGATGCCTCTTCACAGCCTGAGAAACTGACTACCCATAGAGAGAAAGCAAAGACCTCACTTGCCTCAGAGAAATAACCCCAAAGTTTTAGATAGCCCCCCACAAATAATAACGGTGAGTTAAGGGGAAAATACAAACGTAGAAATGAAAACAGGTTTAGCAAATGAGGCCCGCTAACACTAGATAGACAGAAAATAGATAGGAGTCTGTGCGGTCAGTACAAAAACTATCAAAAATAAACCATGCAGAGAATACAAGAACCCCCACACCGACTCACGATGTGAAGGGTGCACTCTGCACCCCAGAACTAACCAGCAAGCGAAAAATCACATAAAAGCAAGCTGGACTAAACTCATCATATACTGAGAGACGTTTTCAAGGAAATAATGAGCAAACTGAACAAGCAAACTTATCTTCTCCAGCAGGAGACTGGTCACAAGGAATATTCAGGAGTGCTCAGATCCAGGACTGAATACACCGACAGCAGGCAACAAGTGAAGGTCCAACTGAATTAAATAGGCCCAGCATAGCAGGAAATGAAGCAGCTGAACCCAGCCCAGACCAGCCATATCGCTAAAGGCCACCAGAGGGAGCCCAAGAACAAACTCACACAGTATCACTCATGACCACAGGAGGGAGCCCGAGAACGGAATTCACAACAGTACCCCCCCCCCTTGAGGAGGGGTCACCGAACCCTCACGAGAGCTCCCAGGCCGATCAGGATGAGCCGAATGAAAGGCACGAACCAAATCGGCAGCATGGACATCGGAGGCGACAACCCAGGAATTATCCTCCTGACCATAGCCCTTCCTTTTCACTAAGTACTGAAGCTTCCGTCTCAAAATACGAGAATCCAAGATCATCTCCACCACATACTCCAACTCCCCCTCAACCAAGACCGGAGCAGGAGGATCAACAGAAGGGACCACAGGCACCACATATCTCTGCAACAATTACCTATGGAACACATTATGAATGGCAAACGATGTTGGGAGGTCCAAACGAAATGACACAGGGTTGAGGATTTCCAAAATCTTATAAGGACCGATGAAACAAGGCTTGAACTTAGGAGAGGAAACCTTCATCGGGACATAACGAGAAGACAACCATACCAAATCCCCCACACGAAGTCGGGGACCCACACAGCGACGGCGGTTAGCAAAGCGCTGAGCCTTCTCTTGTGACAATGTCAAATTGTTCACCACGTGGTTCCAAATCTGCTGCAACCTATCCACCACAGAATCCACCCCAGGACAGTCAGAGGGCTCAACCTGACCCGAGGAAAAACGAGGATGAAAACCAGAATTGCAAAAGAAAGGTGAAACCAAAGTAGCAGAACTAGCCCGATTATTGAGGGCGAACTCAGCCAATGACAAAAAGGTCACCCAATCATCCTGATCAGCAGAAACAAAACATCTCAAATAAGTTTCCAAGGTCTGATTAGTTCGTTCGGTTTGACCATTCGTCTGAGGATGGAAGGCTGACGAAAAAGACAATTCAATGCCCATCTTAGCACAAAAGGACCGCCAAAATCTGGACACAAACTGGGATCCTCTGTCAGAAACAATGTTCTCCGGAATAGCATGTAAACGAACCACATTCTGAAAAAACAGTGGAACCAAATCGGAGGAGGAAGGTAGCTTAGGCAAGGGTACCAAATGGACCATTTTAGAAAAACGATCACAAACCACCCAGATGACAGACATCCTCTGAGAGACAGGAAGATCCGAAATAAAATCCATGGAAATATGCGTCCAAGGCCTCTTCGGGACAGGCAAAGGCAAAAGCAATCCACTGACATGAGAACAGCAAGGCTTGGCCCGAGCACAAATCCCACAGGACTGCACAAAGGAACGCACATCCCGCGACAAGGAAGGCCACCAAAAGGACCTTGCCACCAAATCCCTGGTACCAAAAATCCCAGGATGACCCGCCAACACCGAAGAATGAACCTCGGAAATAACTCTACTGGTCCATCTGTCCGGGACAAACAGTCTCTCCAGTGGACAACGGTCAGGTCTATTGGCCTGAAACTCCTGCAACACCCGTCGCAGATCAGGAGAGATGGCAAACAAAATCACCCCCTCTTTGAGGACACCAGTCGGTTCAGAAACTTCCGGGGAGTCAGGTACAAAACTCCTAGAAAGGGCATCAGCCTTCATGTTTTTCGAACCCGGAAGATATGAAACCACGAAATTGAAACGAGAGAAAAACAGCGACCATCGAGCCTGTCTCGGATTCAACCGTTTGGCAGACTCGAGATAAGTCAATTTCTTGTGATCTGTCAAGACCACCACACGATGCTTGGCTCCCTCAAGCCAATGTCGCCACTCCTCAAATGCCCACTTCATTGCCAACAACTCTCGATTACCAACATCATAATTCCGCTCGGCAGGAGAAAACTTTCTTGAAAAGAAAGCACATAGTCTCATCACAGAGCCATCAGAGCTTCTCTGCGACAAGACAGCCCCTGCTCCAATCTCAGAAGCATCAACCTCGACCTGAAAGGGAAGAGAGACATCGGGCTGGCGCAAGACAGGAGCCGAAGAAAACCGATGTTTCAGCTCCTGAAAGGCCTCCACAGCCGCAGGAGACCAATTCGTCACATCAGAACCCTTCTTGGTCAAATCCGT
Organism: Ranitomeya variabilis; assembly: GCF_051348905.1. Lineage (NCBI taxonomy): Eukaryota > Metazoa > Chordata > Amphibia > Anura > Dendrobatidae > Ranitomeya > Ranitomeya variabilis. Next base: position 653,632,763 of record NC_135233.1, read on the forward strand.
CAAAGGCTTAACCACACTAGAAAAATTAGTGATAAAGCGACGGTAAAAATTAGCAAAACCCAAGAACTTCTGAAGACTCTTCACAGATGTAGGTTGAGTCCAGTCATGAATAGCCTGGACCTTGACTGGATCCATCTCAATAGTAGAAGGAGAAAAAATAAAGCCCAAAAAGGAAACCTTCTGGACTCCGAAGAGACATTTAGAGCCCTTCACAAACAAGGCATTGGCACGCAGGACCTGAAATACCATCCTGACCTGCTTCACATGAGACTCCCAATCCTCAGAAAAGACCAAAATATCATCCAGGTACACAATCATAAATCTATCCAGATACTCTCGGAAGATGTCGTGCATGAAGGACTGAAACACAGAGGGGGCATTAGAAAGTCCAAAAGGCATCACCACGTACTCAAAATGGCCTTCGGGTGTATTAAATGCTGTTTTCCATTCATCGCCCTGCTTTATGCGCACAAGATTATACGCTCCTCGAAGATCTATCTTGGTGAACCAACTGGCCCCCCTAATCCGGGCAAACAGATCGGACAACAGTGGCAAGGGGTACTGAAATTTGACCGTGATGTTATTTAGAAGGTGATAATCAATACAGGGTCTCAGAGAACCATCCTTCTTGGCCACAAAAAAGAACCCCGCACCCAAAGGGGACGAGGACGGGCGAATATGCCCCTTCTCCAAGGACTCCTTTATATAACTCCGCATAGCGGCATGTTCTGGTACAGATAAATTAAAAAGTCGTCCCTTAGGGAACTTACTACCAGGAATCAGATTTATAGCACAATCACAATCCCTATGAGGAGGTAGGGCACTGGATTTGGGCTCATCAAATACATCCTGGTAGTCCGACAAAAATTCAGGGACTTCAGAAGGAGTAGAAGAAGCAATTGACACCAAAGGAGCATCGCCATGAATTCCCTGGCAACCCCAACTTGACACAGACATTGCTTTCCAATCCAGGACTGGATTATGAGCCTGCAACCATGGCAGACCCAACACGACAACATCATGCAAATTATGTAGCAGCAGAAAGCGAATCACCTCCTGATGTGCAGGAGCCATGCACATGGTCACTTGAGTCCAGTACTGAGGTTTATTCTTGGCCAATGGCGTATGTGGAATAGGGAATTTAGTGGAATAGGGAATTGTAAAGGCTCCAAGATAAAACCACAGCGCCTGGCAAATGACAAATCCATCAGATTCAGGGCAACACCTGAATCCACAAAAGCTATAACTGGGTAGGATGACAGAGAGCAAATCAAAGTAACAGACAAAATGAATTTAGGTTGTACAGTACCAATGGGGACAGACTTGGCGAACCTTTTAGTGCGCTTAGAACACTCTGAGATAACATGAGCAGAATCACCACAGTAAAAGCACAACCCATTCTGACGTCTGTGGTTTTGCCGTTCAACTCTGGTCAGAATCCTGTCACACTGCATAGGCTCAGATTTCTGCTCAGAAAATACCGCCAGATGGTGAAAATCGCCGCCAGGGCGCACTCATTCCATTGAGTGAGCACAGACCACTTCCTAAACTTCTGGCAATAAATCTCTGCTTCATCCTGACCCTGAGAGAGAGCCAGCAAAACCTTCTTTGCTTGGTCTACCAGATTTGGTTCCTCATAAAGCAATCCCAGCGCCAGAAAAAACGCATCCACATTTAGCAGTGCAGGATCTCCTGGCACTAGAGAGAATGCCCAATCTTGAGGGTCACGACGTAACAAAGAAATAACAATTTTAACTTGCTGAACAGAGTCACCAGATGAGCGAGGTTTCAGAGAAAGGAATAACTTACAATTATTCTTAAAGTTCAAAAACCTAGATCTATCTCCGGAGAACAGCTCAGGAATTTGTATTTTAGGCTCTGACATACGACTGCGGACTACATAATCCTGAATGCCCTGTACCCTTGCAGTGAGATGATCCACACTAGAAGACAGACTCTGAATGTCCATATCTGCAACTGCATTCAGAACCACCCAGAGATTAAGGGGAGGAGAGAGGCTAAACACAGTGCAGAGGGAAAAAAAATGACCTTAGAATTTCTCTTCTCCCTCTTCTGCTGCATTAACACTTTATGGCCTGCTGTACTGTTATGATCCGGTGGTAGGATCTCAAGACTGACCTGACACATATAACCAGAATAGTAGGACAAGTTCTGGGGATGTGGAAGCTATACTGACCGCAATCCTGATCCTATCCACACACACTAAAGGCAGCCGTGGAGCGTTACCTGAAAACCTAGACGCCTCTTCACAGCCTGAGAAACTGACTACCCCTAGAGAGAAAGCAAAGACCTCACTTGCCTCAGAGAAATAACCCCAAAGTTTTAGATAGCCCCCCACAAATAATAACGGTGAGTTAAGGGGAAAATACAAACGTAGAAATGAAAACAGGTTTAGCAAATGAGGCCCGCTAACACTTGATAGACAGAAAATAGATAGGAGTCTGTGCGGTCAGTACAAAAACTATCAAAAATAAACCACGCAGAGAATACAAGAACCCCCACACCGACTCACGATGTGAGGGGCGCACTCTGCACCCCAGTACTAACCAGCAAGCGAAAAATCACATAAAAGCAAGCTGGACTAAACTCATCATATACTGAGAGACGTTGTCAAGGAAATAATGAGCAAACTGAACAAGCAAACTTATCTTCTCCAGCAGGAGACTGGTCACAAGGAATATTCAGGAGTGCTCAGATTCAGGACTGAATACACCAACAGCAGGAAACAAGTGAAGGTCCAGCTGAATTAAATAGGCCCAGCATAGCAGGAAATGAAGCAGCTGAACCCAGCCCAGACCAGCCATTTCGCTAAAGGCCACCAGAGGGAGCCCAAGAACAAACTCACACAGTATCACTCATGACCACAGGAGGGAGCCCGAGAACGGAATTCACAACAAATCCCCTCACATCATGATTCGTGATTTTAAAATATTGTTTCAATAAAGACAAAAATACTTTTATTCACTTTTCTATGTGTCACTTCGTACCGTGTTAGGTAACCTATGTAAGTACTAATGATCAGTATTGTAGTATTCAGTCACTAAGTCGTGATAATACGTTGTCCGGTCATGGTGTGGCGGCATTTTTTTCTTGTATGTGCTGTTATTTGGTCACTATGTGGTGGTAATATGTGGTCTGGTCATGGTGTGGTATTTGTTCCTTGTATGTGGTATTATTGGTCACCATGTGGTGGTAATATGTGGCCTGGACATGGTGTGGTATTTGTTATGGTTCTCAATGGCAAGAGAACATAGCCCAGCATACATAGGAACTAGCTCTTGGAAGGATGGAAACTTAAACTGACCATGAACTAAACCTGCCGCACAACTAACAGTAGCTGGGTAGCGTAGCCTGCGTTTTATCCCTAGACGCCCAGCGCCGGCCGGAGGACTAACTAATCCTGGCAGAGGAAAATATAGTCCTGGCTCACCTCTAGAGAAATTTCCCCGAAAGGCAGACAGAGGCCCCCACATATATTGGCGGTGATTTAAGATGAAAATGACAAACGTAGTATGAAAATAGGTTTAGCAAAATCGAGGTCCGCTTACTAGATAGCAGGAAGACAGAAAGGGTACTTTCATGGTCAGCTGAAAACCCTATCAATACACCATCCTGAAATTACTTTAAGACTCTAGTATTAACTCATAACATCAGAGTGGCAATTTCAGATCACAAGAGCTTTCCAGACACAGAAACAAAACTGCAGCTGTGAATTGGAACAAAATGCAAAAAACAAACAAGGACAAAAGTCCGACTTAGCTGGAAGTTGTCTGGTAGCAGGAACATGCACAGAAAGGCTTCTGATTACAATGTTGACCGGCATGGAAGTGACAGAGGAGCAAGGTTAAATAGCGACTCCCACATCCTGATGGGAACAGGTGAACAGAGGGGATGATGCACACAAGTTCAATTCCACCAGTGGCCACCGGGGGAGCCCAAAATCCAATTTCACAACAGTACCACCCCCTCAAGGAGGGGGCACCGAACCCTCACCAGAACCACCAGGGCGATCAGGATGAGCCCTATGAAAGGCACGGACCAGATCGGAGGCATGAACATCAGAGGCAGTCACCCAAGAATTATCCTCCTGACCGTATCCCTTCCATTTGACCAGATACTGGAGTTTCCGTCTGGAAACACGGGAGTCCAAGATTTTTTCCACAACGTACTCCAACTCGCCCTCAACCAACACCGGAGCAGGAGGCTCAACGGAAGGCACAACCTTTACCTCATACCTGCGCAACAATGACCGATGAAAAACATTATGAATAGAAAAAGATGCAGGGAGGTCCAAACGGAAGGACACAGGGTTAAGAATCTCCAATATCTTGTACGGGCCAATGAACCGAGGCTTAAACTTAGGAGAAGAAACCCTCATAGGGACAAAACGAGAAGACAACCACACCAAGTCCCCGACACAAAGCCGAGGACCAACCCGACGCCGGCGGTTGGCAAAAAGCTGAGTCTTCTCCTGGGACAACTTCAAATTGTCCACCACCTGCCCCCAAATCTGATGCAACCTCTCCACCACAGCATCCACTCCAGGACAATCCGAAGATTCCACCTGACCGGAGGAAAATCGAGGATGAAACCCCGAATTACAGAAAAAAGGAGACACCAAGGTGGCAGAGCTGGCCCGATTATTGAGGGCAAACTCCGCTAAAGGCAAAAAAGCAACCCAATCATCCTGATCTGCAGACACAAAACACCTCAAATATGTCTCCAAAGTCTGATTCGTCCGCTCGGTCTGGCCATTAGTCTGAGGATGGAAAGCAGACGAGAAAGACAAATCTATGCCCATCCTAGCACAGAATGCCCGCCAAAATCTAGACACGAATTGGGTTCCTCTGTCAGAAACGATATTCTCCGGAATACCATGCAAACGAACCACATTTTGAAAAAACAGAGGAACCAACTCGGAAGAAGAAGGCAACTTAGGCAGGGGAACCAAATGGACCATCTTAGAGAAACGGTCACACACCACCCAGATGACAGACATCTTCTGAGAAACAGGAAGATCCGAAATAAAATCCATCGAGATGTGCGTCCAAGGCCTCTTCGGGATAGGCAAGGGCAACAACAATCCACTAGCCCGAGAACAACAAGGCTTGGCCCGAGCACAAACGTCACAAGACTGCACAAAGTCTCGTACATCTCGTGACAGGGAAGGCCACCAGAAGGACCTTGCCACCAAATCCATGGTACCAAAGATTCCAGGATGACCTGCCAACGCAGAAGAATGAACCTCAGAAATGACTTTACTGGTCCAATCATCAGGAACAAACAGTCTACCAGGTGGGCAACGATCAGGTCTATCCGCCTGAAAATCCTGCAAGGCCCGCCGCAGGTCTGGAGAAACGGCAGACAATATCACTCCATCCTTAAGGATACCTGTAGGTTCAGAATTACCAGGGGAGTCAGGCTCAAAACTCCTAGAAAGGGCATCCGCCTTAACATTCTTAGAACCCGGTAGGTATGACACCACAAAATTAAACCGAGAGAAAAACAACGACCAGCGCGCCTGTCTAGGATTCAGGCGTCTGGCGGACTCAAGATAAATTAAATTTTTGTGGTCGGTCAATACCACCACCTGATGTCTAGCCCCCTCAAGCCAATGACGCCACTCCTCAAAAGCCCACTTCATGGCCAAAAGCTCCCGATTCCCAATATCATAATTCCGCTCGGCGGGCGAAAATTTACGAGAAAAAAAAGCACAAGGTTTCATCACGGAGCAGTCGGAACTTCTTTGCGACAAAACCGCCCCAGCTCCGATTTCAGAAGCGTCGACCTCAACCTGAAAAGGAAGAGCAACATCAGGCTGACGCAACACAGGGGCGGAAGAAAAGCGGCGCTTAAGCTCCCGAAAGGCCTCCACAGCAGCAGGGGACCAATCAGCAACATCAGCACCCTTCTTAGTCAAATCAGTCAATGGTTTAACAACATCAGAAAAACCAGCAATAAATCGACGATAAAAGTTAGCAAAGCCCAAAAATTTCTGAAGACTCTTAAGAGAAGAGGGTTGCGTCCAATCACAAATAGCCCGAACCTTGACAGGATCCATCTCGATGGAAGAGGGGGAAAAAATGTATCCCAAGAAGGAAATCTTTTGAACCCCAAAAACGCACTTAGAACCCTTCACACACAAGGAATTAGACCGCAAAACCTGAAAAACCCTCCTGACCTGCTGGACATGAGAGTCCCAGTCATCCGAAAAAATCAGAATATCATCCAGATACACGATCATAAATTTATCCAAATAATCACGGAAAATGTCATGCATAAAGGACTGAAAGACTGAAGGGGCATTTGAAAGGCCAAAAGGCATCACCAAATACTCAAAGTGGCCCTCGGGCGTATTAAATGCGGTTTTCCACTCATCCCCCTGCTTAATTCGCACCAAATTATACGCCCCACGGAGATCTATCTTAGAGAACCACTTGGCCCCCTTTATGCGAGCAAACAAATCAGTCAGCAGTGGCAACGGATATTGATATTTAACCGTGATTTTATTCAAAAGCCGATAATCAATACACGGCCTCAAAGAGCCATCTTTCTTAGACACAAAGAAAAAACCGGCTCCTAAGGGAGATGACGAAGGACGAATATGTCCCTTTTCCAAGGACTCCTTTATATATTCTCGCATAGCAGCATGTTCAGGCACAGACAGATTAAATAAACGACCCTTAGGGTATTTACTACCCGGAATCAAATCTATGGCACAATCGCACTCCTGGTGCGGAGGTAATGAACCAAGCTTAGGTTCTTCAAAAACGTCACGATAGTCAGACAAGAATTCAGGAATCTCAGAGGGAATAGATGACGAAATGGAAACCAAAGGTACGTCCCCATGCATCCCCTTACATCCCCAGCTTAACACAGACATAGCGTTCCAGTCGAGGACTGGGTTATGAGATTGCAGCCATGGCAATCCAAGCACCAACACATCATGTAGATTATACAGCACAAGAAAGCGAATAATCTCCTGATGATCCGGATTAATTTGCATAGTTACTTGTGTCCAGTATTGTGGTTTATTACTAGCCAATGGGGTGGAGTCAATCCCCTTCAGAGGTATAGGAGTTTCAAGAGGCTCTAAATCATACCCACAGCGTTTGGCAAAGGACCAATCCATAAGACTCAAAGCGGTGCCAGAGTCGACATAGGCATCCGCGGTAATAGATGATAAAGAACAAATCAGGGTCACAGATAGAATAAACTTAGACTGAAAAGTGCCAATTGAAACTGACTTATCAAGCTTCTTAGTACGCTTAGAGCATGCTGATATAACATGAGTTGAATCACCACAATAAAAGCACAACCCATTTTTTCGTCTAAAATTCTGCCGTTCGCTTCTGGACAGAATTCTATCACATTGCATATTCTCTGGCGTCTTCTCAGTAGACACCGCCAAATGGTGCACAGGTTTGCGCTCCCGCAGACGTCTATCGATCTGGATAGCCATTGTCATGGACTCATTCAGACCCGCAGGCACAGGGAACCCCACCATAACATCCTTAACGGCATCAGAGAGACCCTCTCTGAAATTCGCCGCCAGGGCGCACTCATTCCACTGAGTAAGCACAGACCATTTACGGAATTTTTGGCAGTATATTTCAACTTCATCTTGCCCCTGAGATAGGGACATCAAGGCTTTTTCCGCCTGAAGCTCTAAATGAGGTTCCTCATAAAGCAACCCCAAGGCCAGAAAAAACGCATCCACATTGAGCAACGCAGGATCCCCTGGAGCCAATGCAAAAGCCCAATCTTGAGGGTCGCCCCGGAGCAAGGAAATCACAATCCTGACCTGCTGAGCAGGATCTCCAGCAGAGCGAGATTTCAGGGACAAAAACAACTTGCAATTATTTTTGAAATTTTGAAAGCAAGATCTATTCCCCGAGAAAAATTCAGGCAAAGGAATTCTAGGTTCAGATATAGGAACATGAACAACAAAATCTTGTAAATTTTGAACTTTCGTGGTGAGATTATTCAAACCTGCAGCTAAACTCTGAATATCCATTTTAAACAGGTGAACACAGAGCCATTCCAGGATTAGAAGGAGAGAGAGAGAGGAAGGCTGCAATATAGGCAGACTTGCAAGTGATTCAATTGAAAGCACACTCAGAACTGAAGGAGAAAAAAAAAAAAAAAAAGCAGACTTCTTTTTTCTCTCCTTTCTCTGCCAATTAATTTAACCCTTTGCCGGCCGGTCAAACTGTTATGGTTCTCAATGGCAAGAGAACATAGCCCAGCATACATAGGAACTAGCTCTTGGAAGGATGGAAACTTAAACTGACCATGAACTAAACCTGCCGCACAACTAACAGTAGCCGGGTAGCGTAGCCTGCGTTTTATCCCTAGACGCCCAGCGCCGGCCGGAGGACTAACTAATCCTGGCAGAGGAAAATATAGTCCTGGCTCACCTCTAGAGAAATTTCCCCGAAAGGCAGACAGAGGCCCCCACATATATTGGCGGTGATTTAAGATGAAAATGACAAACGTAGTATGAAAATAGGTTTAGCAAAATCGAGGTCCGCTTACTAGATAGCAGGAAGACAGAAAGGGTACTTTCATGGTCAGCTGAAAACCCTATCAATACACCATCCTGAAATTACTTTAAGACTCTAGTATTAACTCATAACATCAGAGTGGCAATTTCAGATCACAAGAGCTTTCCAGACACAGAAACAAAACTGCAGCTGTGAATTGGAACAAAATGCAAAAAACAAACAAGGACAAAAGTCCGACTTAGCTGGAAGTTGTCTGGTAGCAGGAACATGCACAGAAAGGCTTCTGATTACAATGTTGACCGGCATGGAAGTGACAGAGGAGCAAGGTTAAATAGCGACTCCCACATCCTGATGGGAACAGGTGAACAGAGGGGATGATGCACACAAGTTCAATTCCACCAGTGGCCACCGGGGGAGCCCAAAATCCAATTTCACAACAGGTATTTGTGCCTTGTATGTGGTATTATTGGTCATTTCAAAAGTTGCAGTGCAGATGTGGAGTTTTTTTATGAGTGGGCGGTGGGACTGTTGAATGTTCGAGGTGTGGAGGCGGGGCTGGGGGGACCAAGAAATCAAGGGGGCCCAAAAAATTTTGCCAGTATGGGGTCCCAAAATTCCTAGTGGCAGCCCTGCCGAGTGATGGCAACAGACAGAAACCTACAAGGGTGCAATTTGGAGGCATTCAGGGTTTTGGAGATTCTCCTGTAATATGACTAATCCTTGACCTGTCATCCACTGATCACAAATGACACAGTCACATTTTTCATTGCCTTGACAAGCCAGTTGATTTTTTTCACATCTAATTCTAAAAGAAATGGAAAATCCACACAACCCATCAGTGATTTGTGATTAATTTATTTGGCAAATGTACCGATTTTCGGGGTTGTCATCTAGGACCCCTTAAAAGAGATACAGGATTATTCAAAGTCATGTCCCTCACCAAAAGCTTCCTCAATGACACCTAATACACATGGCCACATACACAGATTTTAGGGCAAAGAAAAGTGAAAGGTCTAAATCACAATAAAATCTTCATTGTCAGGAATCAAGCAAAGGGTCAATGATTGGAAGCCATAGAAGAATTTAATGAAAAGTGAATAAATGTGTTTAGGAGACACAATGACAGAGTAAAACTCGATAGCAGATGTTCCCTACATGTGAAGCACTGACACCATGTGCCCAGGATACGAAGGTGTTCACTAAATATCTTGTTATTCAATTAACTTTTTCATGACTTAACATGACATTAAAGAAGCACTCCTCCCATCAAAGTTTTATTCTCTTAATTTATAGCACTGTGTACTTACAATTGTTCGTTTTGCCTTTCTACCCAGTTATTTCTTCTATTTTCCAATAAGTCTCTGAAATTCCATGATTAAAAACAGACTGGCTGAATCCTTCTTAGCTCTATGTAAAAACAGAAGGTCAATTTTCCCTGTATGAGTCATGAGTTATTGCAAAAGTCCCTGGCAGGGCGAGAAGGGAACAGCGTCAGAGACTGAAGAAGGGAATGATAAATGCAGGAACAAGAGACTTCCTGTTTCTACGTAGAGCAAAGAGAAAAATTGAAGGGGATGTGTCCAAATCACACCAAGTCACACTGTGTGACTGCAGACTTATTAATCCCATAGCACTCGCACTGTGGGGATTCTGAACCGGGATCAGAGGGTATGTATGTGTTCAGGGCCGCCATCAGGGCATTACTGCCTTGACTGGCATATGGGACCCGATGAGCATTCTGCTCATCGGGCCCCAGCATAATGCTTCTGTGGGTGCAGTATCTGAACCTGTGTACGAGACGCAGGTTCAGTTAAACTCTATTGCCGTGCAGGCCAGTACGGCAACAGTTAAAAGCCGCCAGCCAATCAAAGGCTTGCATCTGATGTCCGCACATGTTGCCGGCGTATGACGTCATTGTCATTCACCGGCGAGTACGCGCTTGAAATACCTGGGGTGGAACATCGGCGCTGGAGAGCGGCCAGGTAAGTAAAAAGTGTGTGTGGTTTTTTTTAAAAAAATTGAAAGCAGCAAGCACACGGCAGAATAGAGACACGGTGCAGAATGAAGACATGGGGCAGAATGGAGACATGGGGCAGAATGTGTTCACAGGGGGCAGGATAGAGACACGGGACAGAATGGAGGCACAGGGGGCAGAATGGAGACATGGGGCAGAATGGAGACACGGGGCAAAATGATGACATGGGGCAGGATGGAGACACAGGGGGCAGGATAGAGACACGGGACAGAATGGAGGCACAGGGGGCAGGATGGAGACACAGGGGGCAGAATGGAGACACAGGGGGCAGGATGGAATCACGGGGGCAGGATGGAGATACAGGGGGCAGGATGGAGGAACAGGGGGCATAATGGAGACACAGCAGGCATAATGGAGACATGGGGCAGGGTGGAGACACAGGGGGCAGAATAGAAACACAGGGGGCAAAATGGAGACACAGGGCAGGATGGAGACAAAGGGGGCAGGATGGAGACACAGGTGGCGGGATGAAGACATGGGGCAGGATGGAGACATGGGGGCAAGGATGGAAACACAGGGAGCAGGATGGAAACATGGGGCAGAATGGAGACAGAAGTGGCAGGAATATGGGGCAGGATGGAGACAGATGGAGCAGAATTGAGATACATGGTGCAGGATCATGGGGCAGGATGAAGACCTGATGCAGGCTTTTGGGGCAGGATGGATACAATGGAAACAGATGGGACAGAATCATGGGGCAGATGGGGAGGATCATGGGACAGATGGGGTAGGATCATTGGACAGATGGGGCAGGATCATGGGACAGAGGAGGCAGGATCATGGGACAGATGGGGCAGGATCATGGGAAAGATGGGGCAGGCTCATAGCACTACCACCACCTACTATCCTGCCACTCCACTATGGATCTGTCACATCTTACGGATATCCTGCCACATCTTTCTAGGGCACCATCATCTGTTTTGTATTTATGCCTACTACCACTGTTGTACTGTACATTTCTTTACAGGCGTTCTCTTCCTACGAGTATGATGCTCTTAGTGTGACGTTTTCTACTCTCTATACATTTGTCACACCACTCCAGACTGCTCCTCTTGCTGGCCTTTGCCTGTTTACTAATAGCTCACTGTAGATTCCTGTACAGATACTCCCTCCCCACCAGTATGACGCCCCTAATGTGAGGTTTGCCACTTTCCACACAGATGCCACGTTATCCCATACGGCCCCCCCCCCCCCCGCTGGACCTTGTTCATTCATACGTTGTCCTCGTATGGCGCTTTGCCTTATCTATACTGCCCAGCAGAGTTACGTATTCTTCTCCCTCTCCACCCCTTTAGCGGCGATTAGCATACGGTGGAACGCACACCACCTTAGGACCCATACCGCCATCTTTTTCCGGTTTGCGCTCCAAGCCGCAACGTCACTTCCGGTTACAGCGGTTCCACCCTCCACACTCCCGGCTTTCATCACGCATGTTATAAATTGCTCTAGGGGCCTCCTCCTCCTCAGACAAGCGGCGGATACCGCGTCTGAAGGAAGCACCCCTCTCCCTCTCATCGGCACTACCTCCGGTAAGGCGCTCACTCTGACAATCGGCGACACCACTACTTTGCCTCCCATAGCACCGGTACTCACCAATACCTACGTTGCCTTCCTAGCCTACAGGTGCTACATTCCACCCGTGATATTGTCATCCATGACCTTAAATACCACTACTAAGGTACCATTATTATCTGCCATTACACACCTCTGTGTTTCCTCCTTTGGCACAGCAGACAAACCTTCCTATTTAATTGCCTTTCAGCGGTTACCATTCTCCCTATTCGTGCCGTATAGGGTTCCTCTGCTATGTAAGTAATATATACAGACCACCATTTTCTTACCACCATCATTTTTCACCTAGCATCATCCCCTTTTCCCTCTGGTTTTGCATCCTACCACAGATCTTGGCATATTGCCTCCATCTCCTTATTTTTTGCCTAGCCCCACAGGCCCACATTGGCATGGTATGTTTGAATTGCTCTTACTCAGCACATTTTATCATTTCTTAGCACCATCTCTAATTAACTACTGGGCCGAGCTATTTGCTACCTTCCGTTGCATGCTCATTTCTCTCATATTGCAATTGATTTTGTGACCTTTACTTCAAGTAAACCCTGTATGTTTATATGTTTTGTTTATTATATTTGTTTTACTGTATATACTTTGTTTATTTTTTGTACTGGTTGTACTATTTTTCTTTACGTTATTGTAGTGACTGATGAAAGTCCATGTTAGGACTGAAACGTTTCGAGTGCTACAAAATAAAACGTCATTTACGTTTACTGAAGTTGAGTGCTAGACTTCTTTTTTGGTTGATACTAACGGTTTGGGAACCTAGTCTATGCACCACAGTGTGACTGTGCACACGGTGTTTTCTGATACATAGCACAGACGGGGCATGATGTGATATCACATGGGGGCAGAATGGATACTCATGAGGGCAGGATTGCAGAACATATGGATGAAGCCAGGAATGAGACACTTGGGAGCCAGGATGGGGGATATTATTATCATAGGGGCTAATTAAGAGATTAAATAATACTGTGAAACCACCGCGCTACACTGAGGCTAGAATGTCAAAAAATGAGTCCAACACTTACTTATATTGTAGCTGTTTTTGTAGTGTGTGACTGTTGGACCCTTATGAGTAAAGGCTTTGCACCTGGTTGCAGCGACTTACTGAGAAGTAGAATATATAAAGAATCAGTATGTTATCTAATATATAAAGCTGAATGTGTGTATGTGTGTGTGTGTGTGTATGTCCGGGATTGGCATCTGCGCCGCCGCAGCTACAGCCACAAAATTTTGCACAGTCATACGTCTGGACCCCGAGAGCGTCATAGGCTATGTTGTGAGGTGAAATTTTAACCCTGCGCTTTCCAATTCACCAAACAATATTGCCCCTATCTACATAATGGGGAAAAAGTGAAAGGAAAAGTGTTGGAGGCAAATTGACAGCTGCCGATGTGAACAAGGGGGACTTAAAGAATGAAAGCGATGGCGCCAAAGAGTATATACCGTACAGTTGCTAAGGTGGGGCCCCGACATGGGATACTCACCACACACGGGGATATGAACACACACACAAAATGTGCCACACACTACCACGTGCTTGAACACATATACCACCCTCAGCACACATTTCACCACACATACAACAACCTCGCCACATAAAATGTCGAAACACAAAAGTCACCGCTCAAAACTCGCCACGCGCAAAACTTGCCACATGCAAAACTAGGCTCACGCAAAACTCGCCACACGTGCAAAACTCACCTCATGGAAAACTCGCCACACGCAAAACTTGCACACGCGGAAAAATTGCCACATGCACAAAAGTTGCAACACATGCAAAAAGTTGCCTCACACAAAACTTGCACATACTCAAAACGCACCACACATAAAACTCGCCACGCGCAAAACTCGCCATGCGCAAAACTTGCTGCACACAACTTGCTACACTAACCTGTCACATGCAACTTGACACACAAAAAGTTGCTATACGCATGTCGCCACACAAAACTCATCTCATAAAAGTCGCTACATGCATGTCGCCACACGCAACTCAACACACACAACTTGACACATGAAAATCTCATTAATAAGCAGACAAACTACAAGAGCAACAAATGAACCATATAGGAAATATGGCAGCTGTCAGTCACATGACCTGTCTATTATGTGTATGTGTGAGCTAATATATACTGCCAGGGGGGAGGGCTTCCTGTTGGCTCGGGATTTATCAGGCTGCCAATTTAGCTTACAAATACTGAGGTAAAAATACTGACCAAATAACGTGTGAACGAGGTCTAATACAGGAGGAGATGACATACAGGTACATACTATATACAGGAGATGACATACAGATATATACTATATACAGGAGGAAAAAACACACAGGTATATACTATATACAGGAGAGATGACACACAGGTATATACTATATACAGGGGAGATGACATACAGGTATATACTATATATAGGAGGAGATGACACACGTATATACTATATACAGGAGGAGATGACATACTGCAGGTATATACTATATAAAAGAGGAGATGACTCATAGGTATATGGAGGAGGAGATGACATACAGCAGGTATATACTATATACAGGAGATGACATACAGGTATATACTATATATAGGAGGAGATTACATACTGGTATATACTATATACAGAAGAGATGACATACAGGTATATACTATATACAGGAGGAGATGACACATAGGTATATACAATATACAGGAGGAGATAACATACAGCAGGTATATACTATATACAGGGGAGATGACATACAGGTATATACTATATACAGGAGATGACATACAGGTGTATACTATATATAAGGGAGATGACAAACATGTATATACTGAGGGGAAAATGAGAGGTGTGAGGTGAAAATGAGAGGTGTGAGGTGAAAATGAAAAGGTGTGAGTGCAAAATGAGAGGAGTGAGGGAAAATAAAAATAGTGGAGTGATCGGAAAATGACAGCGGTCGAAATGACAAGTGTTAGTGGGGAATGAGAGGAGTGAGGGAGGAATGAGAGGAGTGAGGGGGAAAATAAGAGGAGTGAAGGGGAAAATGAGAGGTGTGAGGGAGAAAATGAGAGATGTGAGGAGAAAATGAAAAGATGTGAGGGGGAAAATGAGAGGCGTGACGGGAAAATAAGAGAAGTGAGGTGCTATAACTAACCACAGATATTTACTATGCCCAGGCAACGCCGGGCTCTTCAGCTAGTTTAGAATATATAAAGAATCAGTATGTTATTTGGGCCAAAAAAGTGAACTGCCAGGAGTATTGGTGAAATACACTTAGTCCTTTTATGAAGCTGTGTGGGCTGCACCTGAAGCGATCCTCACCACATAGCCCTGACGAAGAGGGGAGTCACCCCTCGAAATGCGTTGGCAGCTTGTCTCTCTCGCGCACCCGTCCCTGCTATTTGTGACTTCACACTAGCTCCGCCCCCCATCTCGGCGCCGCGTCCTCAGCGTTGCTTCCGGCCGGGGCACGCGAAGCACTGTTACCTTCCTGCTACTCACTGGAACACTATCGCCCAGGAACCTTGGCCTCTGGCACCAATCGGACCACAATCCGCTGAGCTCATTGAGTGATTCAATCAGCACCACATTCAATCAATTACTCTGCTGTCTTCACTGCAGGTGTCTACCTAAGTGGGATGTGGTGAGTGCCAGTGGACTTCTATTGATATCTTCTGGGATAATTGTGGTCAACAATAACTGTATGATCTAATTTATTGCATTAATTTATTGCTTTATTTGTTTATCAGCACTTGGTTTATCACACTGTGGAATCAAAACACTAAATTCCACATAGGATCGCTTCAGGTGCAGCCCACACAGTTTCATAAAAGGAGTAAGTGTATTTCACCAATACTCCTGGCAGTTCACTTTTTTGGCCCAAATAACATACTGATTCTTTATATATTCTAAATAACATACTGATTCTTTATATATTCTATTTTTCAGTAAGTCGCTGCAACCAGGTGCAAAGCCTTTACTCATAAGGGTCCCACAGTCACACACTACAAAAACAGCTACAATATAAGTAAGTGTTGGACTCATTTTTTGACATTCTAGCCTCAGTGTAGAGTGGTGGTTTCATAGTATTATTTAACCGTTTAATCTTTTAACAGAGTCTTGCACAGAACCTGTTCTTACCACCTGCGGCTTCTGTGGCCCCCATCTCATCCTTTCAGGTGATTAAGCGCCAGTGTATAAATATTTATATTTTTTCCAGCTAATTAAGAGATGTTATTACTGCAGTGATGTATGTCATGGTATGATTAAGACTAGTGATGAGTGAGTATACTCGTTGCTCGGGTTTTCCTGAGCATGCTTGGGTGGTCTCTGAGTATTTGTTAGTGCTTGGATATTTAGTTTTTGTCAACTCAGCTGCATGATTTACGGCTGCTAGCCAGCCCGAGTACATGTCGGGGTTGCCTGGTTGCTAGGGAATCCTTGCATGTATTCAAGCTGTCTAGCAGCCATAAATCATGAAGCTGCATTGACAAAAACTAAATCTCCGAGCACTAACAAACAGTCGGAGATCACCCGAGCATGCTTGGGAAAACCCGAGCAAGGAGTATACTCGCTCATCACTAATTAAGACCTTAACAGGTCAAAACGCGTTGGTCATATCATGTACTCCAATATTTGCTGTACCACTATGCAACAAGGATTATAATGGACTTGTCTAAATAAATTGAACTTTTATCCAAGTTTTACGCTGGGGATTTACTTCCGTTTTTCTTCTGTTGTGGACAACGCCTCTGATCAAGGCATCTCTGTGCATGAATTTCATTCTGAGTCAGTCAAGACTTTTGTTCCTCTGCAAGCTTGCACACAAGGACTTCTACTTCAAACTGGTGAGCTGAATATTTTCCCTTCCTTTTTTCCTTGCATATACATTTGTGATCTGGTCATGGTGCGATGGTATTTGTCCCTTGTATGTGATATTGTTGGTCATTTTAAAAATTGAAAAATAAGTAAAAAATACACCTAAATTGTATTGCATATTTTAACAAATGTTAAATAGCTAAGAGTAGAGTAGGATCCAGTGAAAAGAGTCTACCTTGTTGTGGTGGCGGCTTAAAAAATCTTTTGGCCAAAACAAAAGCTGCTGGCTATGCATGTAATCTGGTGATGGGAACTGTTAAGGTGTGATTGGTGAGGACATGGTGCCAATGTGGAGTTTTTCTATGAGTGGGTGGTGGGACAGTGGAAGGTTCAAGGGGTAGAGACAGGCCTGGGGTGGAACCTAGGCAGAGTCTCAAGGGATCCTCGGAAATTTTGCCAGGATGGATCCCTGAAATTCCTAGTGGCAGCCCTGGTCACAGGTATAGCTGTGTGTTATGACCCCAATGGCGAGGGTCTCAGAGGAACGTGGAAGTCTGCAGAATACAAAAATCCAGCTCATAGGGCAGTGGTAACTGGGTTGACCATATATCTACTCCTAACGCCAACACTAGAAGTAGCCGGGGATCATTCCTACGTTGATTCTAGATGACACGCGCCAGCCGGAGAATCTAGCTACCCCTAGTAGAGGAAAACAAAGACCTTTCTTGCCTCCAGAGAAGGGGACCCCAAAGCTGGATAGAAGCCCCCCACAAATAATGACGGTGAGGTAAGAGGAAATGACAAACACAGAAATGAATCAGGTTTAGCACAGAGAGGCCCGCTTACTGATAGCAGAATAAAGAAAGGTAACTTATATGGTCAACAAAAACCCTATCAAAATCCACACTGGAAATTCAAGAACCCCCGAACCGTCTAACGGTCCGGGGGGAGAACACCAGCCCCCCTAGAGCTTCCAGCAAAGGTCAGGATATAGATTTGGAACAAGCTGGACAAAAATACAAAACCAAAACAAATAGCAAAAAGCAAAAGGCAGACTTAGCTGATATAACTGGAACCAGGATCAGTAGACAAGAGCACAGCAGACTAGCTCTGATAACTACGTTGCCAGGCATTGAACTGAAGGTCCAGGGAGCTTATATAGCAACACCCCTAACTAACGACCCAGGTGCGGATAAAAGGAATGACAGAAAAACCAGAGTCAAAAAACTAGTAACCACTAGAGGGAGCAAAAAGCAAATTCACAACAGCTGTGATTGCAATGCAAAATAAAAGTAAGTGTTGGTTTTGGGTGAGCTATTTGTCCAAGGCAGATTTAGGAAAACCTGCCATGGGCTTTTAAATTTTGAAACGGACTAAAGGATGGTGGGGGGGGGTCATTTTCCTTTCCGGCTGGGTTTTCCATGTTGGGTCTGTCAGTGTAGTTTTGCACAAGGCTCTGCCTTAACTTCAGCCTGTGTGAAGCAACATGGAGCCAAGCAGAGCCAAAAGCCTGACACCCCTCAGCGTACACTGCTGTGCAGTCGCCCACGGTAACAGGTCCCGGTTACAGACTATCTTGTTTACTGGCTGCGATCCGGAGGATTCTATTTACTTTCTGTTTTGTGAAAAAGCTGACTATTAAAAGAGACTTTGTTTTGGACTTTCCTGGGTCACTGCCTGTCTGTCACACTGCACCAACCCTGTTGCACTACAGGGCTCAAACAGGGGACATTACTATGTGGGAGCACAAAGAGCATTATTAATATTGTGCGGTGGCAAATGTTTCCACTTGTGCCCCACTTAGTAAAATTTTCATACTAATTGTGCTGGCAATTAGTAATGATCCCCAATGGCATCCCACATAGCCTTCTCATGTTTACTGCAATTGAAAAACCTTAAAGTGACTTCACCCTGGTGTTGTCTCCTATCTTCTTGCTCCCTGCAGTCTGAGGATTAACAACATCACTCCACAGAACCACCTGTGCAGATCCATAGTGTCTTCTATATTCCTGCATTGTGCAGCCTCATGTTCAAATCCCACTGTGCATGCCAGGCAGAACATAGTCCAAAAGTACAATATGGCCTACCGTAGTCTAGCCAAAGATGAAGCAGGAAGCTGATTGTCTCTCTGCTCGACTATAGATGGTATCTGGGAAAGTTGACAATCATGAGGTTTCGGCTACTTTCACACTAGCATCGTACGACGCACGACGCAATGCGTCGTGCCGACGTACCGACGCATGCTGTGAAAAAAAAGCACAACGGGGGCAGAGGATGCAGTTTTACAAAGCATCCGCTGCCCCATTGTGATATCCGGGGAGGAGGGGGCGGACACGAAATGGCGGACACGACGCACAAAAAAACGTTACATGGAACTTTTTTTGTGCTGACATTCGCCAAAACACGATGCATCCATCGCACGACGGATGTGACGTGTGGCAATGCATCGCAATGCGTCGCTAATGCAACCCTATGGGGAAAAAAACGCATCCTGCAGGTAACTTTGCAGGATGCGTTTTTTCTCCAAAACGACGCATTGCGACGTGCGTCGTACGACGCTAGTGTGAAAGCACCCTTACTTGGTGCCTCCTTTCCCTGACAGCTATCTGCAGCCTTTCCTGGGTGACTCTTTGGTAGAAACTTGGTTCAGCTGCTTCATAGATAAGAAGGTGAGATACAGACTGTGGCTTCTTGTAGTAATGGTTGTTAGGTAGGCTGGCCATAGAGAAGGCCCAGGGTAAAGATCATCATGCACATGTTGATCTCTCATAGCACTTCAGGGACCTGTCAGTCATACAGCTATTACCTATTTAGTGGATAGCTGATAATTTATGTTTTTTTAGCACAAAAATAAAACTACCGTACATATGAAATTACTAGCTGAAGAGCCCGGCGTTGCCTGGGCATAGTAAATATCTGTGGTTAGTTATAGCACCTCACTTCTCTTATTTTCCCATCACGCCTCTCATTTTCTCCCTCACACCTCTCATTTTCCCCTTCACTCCTCTTATTTTCCCCCTCACTCCTCTCATTCCTCCCTCACTCCTCTCATTCCCCACTAACACTTGTCATTTCGACCGCTGTCATTTTCCGATCACTCCACTATTTTCCCTCACTCCTCTCATTTTGCACTCACACCTTTTCATTTTCACCTCACACCTCTCATTTTCACCTCACACCTCTCATTTTCCCCTCAGTATATACATGTTTGTCATCTCCCTTATATAGTATACACCTGTATGTCATCTCCTGTATATAGTATATACCTGTATGTCATCTCCCCTGTATATAGTATATACCTGCTGTATGTTATCTCCTCCTGTATATTGTATATACCTATGTGTCATCTCCTCCTGTATATAGTATATACCTGTATGTCATCTCTTCTGTATATAGTATATACCAGTATGTCATCTCCTCCTATATATAGTATATACCTGTATGTCATCTCCTGTATATAGTATATACCTATCTGTCACCTCCCCTGTATATAGTATATACCTGCTGTATGTCATCTCCTCCTCTATATACCTATGAGTCATCTCCTCTTTTATATAGTATATACCTGCAGTATGTCATCTCCTCCTGTATATAGTATATGCGTGTGTCATCTCCTCCTATATATAGTATATACCTGTATGTCATCTCCCCTGTATATAGTATATACCTGTGTGTCATCTCTCCTGTATATAGTATATACCTGTGTGTTTTTTCCTCCTGTATATAGTATATATCTGTATGTCATCTCCTGTATATAGTATGTACCTGTATGTCATCTCCTCCTGTATTAGACCTCGTTCACACGTTATTTGGTCAGTATTTTTACCTCAGTATTTGTAAGCTAAATTGGCAGCCTGATAAATCCCGAGCCAACAGGAAGCCCTCCCCCCTGGCAGTATATATTAGCTCACACATACACATAATAGACAGGTCATGTGACTGACAGCTGCCATATTTCCTATATGGTTCATTTGTTGCTCTTGTAGTTTGTCTGCTTATTAAAGAGATTTTTATTTTTGAAGGATAATTCCAGACTTGTGTGTGTTTTAGGGCGAGTTTCATGTGTCAAGTTGTGTGTGTTGAGTTGCGTGTGGCGACATGCATGTAGCGACTTTTATGAGATGAGTTTTGTGTGGCGACATGCATATAGCAACTTTTTGTGTGTCAAGTTGCATGTGACAGGTTAGTGTAGCAAGTTGTGTGCAGCAAGTTTTGCGCATGGCGAGTTTTGCGTGTGGCGAGTTTTATGTGTGGTGCGTTTTGAGTATGTGCAAGTTTTGTGTGAGGCAACTTTTGCATGTGTTGCAACTTTTGTGCATGTGGCAATTTTTCCGCGTGTGCAAGTTTTGCGTGTGGCGAGTTTTCCATGAGGTGAGTTTTGCACGTGTGGCGAGTTTTGCGTGAGCCTAGTTTTGCATGTGGCAAGTTTTGCGCGTGGCGAGTTTTGAGCGGTGACTTTTGTGTTTCGACATTTTATGTGGCGAGGTTGGTGTATGTGTGGTGAAATGTGTGCTGAGGGTGGTATATGTGTTCAAGCACGTGGTAGTGTGTGGCGCATTTTGTGTGTGTGTTCATATCCCCGTGTGTGGTGAGTATCCCATGTCGGGGCCCCACCTTAGCAACTGTACGGTATATACCCTTTGGCGCCATCGCTCTCATTCTTTAAGTCCCCCTTGTTCACATCGGCAGCTGTCAATTTGCCTCCAACACTTTTCCGTTCACTTTTTCCCCATTATGTAGATAGGGGCAATATTGTTTGGTGAATTGGAAAGCGCAGGTTTAAAATTTCACCTCACAACATAGCCTATGATGCTCTCGGGGTCCAGACGTATGACTGTGCAAAATTTTGTGGCTGTAGCTGCGGCGGCGCAGATGCCAATCCCGGACATACACACACACACACACACACATACACACATTCAGCTTTATATATTAGATTGCATGTAAAACAATCTGTAAAATTCACACACAGATGGCACAAAAAGTAGTGAGGAAGCAAGTTTATTGTGTTCTCACAATGAAAAGACAGCGACCCAGCAATGCGGAAAGCAGAAAGATCACCTGCAAAAAGATCGTCATGTCTAGTACCAGCAGAAATGCACAGAACTATACAGTAGGGCACAGGATGGTATCGAACCAAAAGAAAATTGCTAGGAATAGTTAAGTAACATAAGACATTTCTCAGATAGAAGGAGCCTAACTACTTAGCATCTTGGTAAGCTAATAGTAAAACAGATACAGAATTCCTCCAGAATAATTTACATGTGTCCCTCACAGCCCAATTCATATGTCTACATGAATTCATTCAATTATCTACATGTTACACCCTCTACAGTCTGGGGTCATCGGGAGACATTGGTTGAAAAAATAATCATAATCATTCCATAAGTAGTGATGATGTACAATGGTGTATGGATGGTGGAATATATGATGTCTGCTAAATGACTGTCCGGTCTACAGCTACAGTGTCTCTTGTGTATGGCCAGCTATAGGGAAGTGCTACTCCACTTCCCTGATTGAACATGCTGGAGGGACGACATTTTTCCTATGTGTCTTTGGCACCAGAACACCTATTCCTGCCACCAAATAATCCCTCACATTATAATCTCCCATGTACAATATGGCTAGGGTCTAGACTAGATAGGCAGGTGAGTTCTCAGGATGCCCGGCTGACTGGTGAGTAATAAAAAAAATCATCAAAAACTGGAAAAAGCAAACACTACTTAGGCCATGTTCACACTTTGCGGTTTTTACCGCAGAACCGCCGCGATTTTGATGCTGCGGGTCCGCAGCAGTTTCCATTGCGTTTACATTTACATGTAAACCCTATGGAAACCGCAAACCGCTGTGCACATGCTGCGGGAAAAAACGCGCAGAAACGCAGCGGTTTACAACCCGCAGCATGTCACTTCTTTGTGCAGAATCGCTGCGATTCTGCACCCATAGGAATGCATTGAACCGCTTACTTCCCGCATGGGGCTGTGCCCACGTTGCGGGAAGTAAGCGGATAATGTGCGGGTGGTACCTGGGGTGGAGGAGTGGAGACTCTCCTCCAGGCCCTGGGAACCATATTTGTGTAAAAAAAAAGAATTAAAATAAAAAATCATGTTATACTCACCTCTCAGCGCTGCACGCGGCCGGCCGGTTAGAGTTGCTGTGCGAACAGGACCTGCGGTGACGTCGCGGTCACATGACCGTGACGTCACGAAGGGTCCTTCTCACGCCGAGGTGCAGCGCCGAGGAGATCCGGACATCAGAGGGTGAGTATAACCAATTTTTATTATTTTTAACATTACTATTGATGCTGCA
The DNA here is from genome assembly GCF_051348905.1 of Ranitomeya variabilis. Lineage (NCBI taxonomy): Eukaryota > Metazoa > Chordata > Amphibia > Anura > Dendrobatidae > Ranitomeya > Ranitomeya variabilis. Next base: position 653,655,995 of record NC_135233.1, read on the forward strand.
TATTGCTGCATATGCAGCATCAATAGTATAGGCGGAAACCCGCAGCAGAAACCACGGAACAAACCACGATAAATCTGCAGGGATAACCGCAGCGGTTTTGCCCTGCAGATTTATCAAATCCGCTGCGAGAGAACCCGCAGAGGTCACCCGCAAAGTGTGAACATGGCCTTAGTGTCTTGGTTACCCACCATATATACTCTAGTATAAGCAGAGATTTTCAGCCCATATTTTTGGGCTGAAAGTGCCCCTCTCGGCTTATACTCGAGTCATTGTCTCAGGGGTCGGCGGGGGAGGGGGGAGTGGCAGCTGTCAAATCATACTTACCTGCTCCCGACGCGTCTCTGCATGTTCCTGCTTCTCCGGCACCCGCAGCGTCTTCCTGTGTTCAGCGGTCACGTGGTACCACTCATTAAAACCCTGTTGTTCTGTTCCCATGTACTATACACTTGTATTGCTCCTGGGTCACTATGACCCGGTTTATTAAATCTTGATTTTAGATACTCTAACTCAATTATTTTTATACCTTTTGCTTACTAGATTGTATGGGAACATGTATGGAAATAAAAAAAAAATAAATAAATAAATTGAAATTTTATTTATTTTTTTATTCAAAAACCTTAGTAATAAGCAAAACGAAAAATAGCAAACTACACATATGTGGTAAAAAAAAACTAAAACAAGCAAATCAAACATTTTGTGAAAAAAATCAAAGATTATAAACACTTCAATTTGAACATATTTACATGGTAATATAAATTTATGTATTCTTGCATGAAGAACAATAAACATGGGCTTTGCTTAAGAATTTTTTGTATACAGAACATGTAATACTTGTTTTATTTTCACAAGAATAAGGGCAATAGCTGTACCTTTTTCTTTTTATTCTGGAAGCACCGCTGGTAGAGGCCATGGGGGTAGAAGTGCTTGTGGAGGCCATGGTTTCACTTTCCTGAGCATGTTGCTGGATGCTCTGTACAAGGCCTGCTGCTCCTTCCGTTCTGAAAACAAGGAGATCAGCCAGGAAGAGACTTTACAAAATAAGGCCCTCTTACACAGCGCGTTCTGCGCAGTCTGTTCTGCGCAGAATATACACGTGTAGTGCACACCTAGTGATCTCTCTGGATGTACTCTACATTTTAGTATAGACTATGCACCAAAAATAATCAATATAAAGCCATTTGTATGGTGCGCAAATCTCAATGCATACACCCGGCAGAGAAAGTGTACGACCCCATTGAAATAATTTAGGAAATAAATAAATTGATATACAATAGTAGATGCAATAAATAGACCCAACTGAGGTTATAACTCCTTTATTTCACTGAAAATATGGCCTCACAGCTGTAAAAAATGATGCCGGGTCACTGTGAGCCGAACACGACAAGTGTACAAATCGTCGTGTAGCAAAAAGTAAACGCATTAAAAAAAAAAATACTCATAGATAGGTCCCCCCAAACGAGGAAAAGTCAAGTAACCTCAAGTTTTTTGAAACTTATAGAAAAATATCTACAGGGCCTCAAAAATTCTCTACGGGTCACTATGACCTGAACATAACAGCAAGGAGTATTGAATATGGACGCATATTCATTACTTTAATGAGCGGTACGATGTGACCGCTGAACACAGGAAGAAGCTGCGGGCACCAAAGATCACCTGTCAGTGAGAAGCTGCCAGGGTTCTCGCCGGGAGCAGGTAAGTATAATGGGGGACAGGAAGGTGAGTATTGCGCGATATTCACCTGTCCGCGTTCCACCACTGGGCACCGCTGGAGACCTTGGTAGAGTGAAGAATCATCATTCCATATGTAGCGATGACGTACAATGGTGCATGGATGGTTGGATACATGATGTCTGCTGAATGACCGTCCGTTCTACAGCTACAGTGTGTCTTGTGTATGGCCAGCTATAGGGAAGTGCTCCGCCACTTCCCTGATTGAACACGCTGGAGGGGGCGACATTTGTCCTATTTGTCTTTGGCACCAGAACACTTAGTCCTGCCCCCAAACAATCTCTCACATTATAACCATCCATGTACAATATGGCTACTTGTAACTGTTCAGGAAAGTTTTACACCAGTACAGTGAGAGCTGAACACACCAGCATATCGGCTTTTCCACAGGGACTAGATAGACAGGAGAGAACCCAGGATGCCCAGGCGACTGATGAGTAATCAAAAAATCATGAAAAACTGGAAAAAGCAAAAACTACTTTGTGTCTTAGTTAATATTTAAACAGATGCAGAAAACTTCCAGAATAAAGAACATGTATCCCTCACTTATCCCAATCCATATGTCCTGCACCTACATGTTTCCCCCACTACAGTCTGGGGCCATCAGGAGACATTGGTGAAGAATCATCATTCCATATGTAGTGATGACGTACAATAGTGCATGGATGGCGGGATACATGATGTCTGCTGAATGACCGTCTGGTCTACAGCTACAGTGTCTCTTGTGTATGGCCGGCTATAGGGAAGTGCCCCACCACTTCCCTGATTGAACACGCTGGAGAGGGGCCATTTTGGCACCAGAACACCTTGTCCTGCCCCAAATAATCTCTCACATTATAATCCCGCATAAACAATATGGCTGCTTTTAACTTTTTAATTAAAGGAATTAATGGACCCTGTTCTCATTTTTTGATTAGTCCGTCTGTCCACAGCATCAGGCTCTCCTCTAAGTCCATCATTTTATCACAGCTTTCTGAAAGGGGAAAAGCACATTTTATAGTATGTATACATGAAACCAGAAATATTTTACTTTATTTCTTTTAGTTGTATCATCATCATTATTATTATTATTATCCATTGTTGTAACTTAAGAGAAGATGACATTGATAAGGAAAAACCATTTGAATATAGATCTATAGGAATGTGGAAAATTGCTATAGTAACCCATTGCAGGGAAGCGGAGAGGTCGCCCATGCTCCCAAGGCCACCAGCACTCGTGTCTTCCTATATAAACTCCCTGCCTAACAAGCTCCTTATTGCATTTGACATCTAAGCAGATCTTAAGAAAAGGTATTTCTAAATTCTGTTTCTCTTATGCAAATAAGGCTGCAGATTGTAGACTGGAATCAGAGGGGAGAGGAATCTTAGGCCAGTTTGGTACTTTATACTTGGCTTTTACACAAATCAGAATTACAGAATACTTACCATAGACATGTCTGATTTCAGGCCCTTGTGTCTGACGTGCAGCTGAAGCTGCCGACCTCTTGGTTTCTACAATGTAACAGTGAGAAATGATAAGAACATATGACGCCCGGTGCACCGCCATGTTTTCTGCACTATCGGTGGGTATTAGCAGGAAGCTGCTATTTATACAACTCACTGATAATGTGATGAAATATGGCATCTGGATTGGGGGTGAATATGGTGGAGCAGAATGTCCTTATCGGGGAGATGCTGGACACTCACTTTTTTCTGATGTTTTGCAGCAGACCAAGGAGAGAAATCTAATAAAATATACAAAAACATGTTCATGAGAACACGGTCTACTTTGAGTCCCACGAAAAATGTGACAACTGTGTGGATTTGAGTATATTGCCTCCCACTTCATCGTTGGAGTTTTATTCTTATGGAATAATGTTACAGCCCCTGGGTTTATGCCTTCACTGCAGACATTGGGTCTGACACCTGGTACCGTACATCACAGCGGGCTGTATTTCTACTATTCTGTATATAAAGCCGCCCCTTAGCTACAGGATGCTATGGAAAGATGTAAAGATCGTCACTGACTCTTAGAATAACTAAAGGGCCTGTTACACGGGGTGATTACAGACATCCCTGCAATTGTATTTACGTTGAGAGACGCTTCTCCTTCCTCGTCCTTTTATTTTGATTCCTGCAGCTAAACAGGAAAGGGTTCTTTACAGTTAGAGCACTCAGTCTGTGGAATGCCCGATCACAAGAGGTAGCAATGGCAGACACTGTAACAGCTTTTAAAGGGAACCTGTCACCCCCCTCAGGCGTTTGTAACTAAAAGAGCCACCTTGTGCAGCACAAATGCTGCATTCTGACAAGGTGATGCTGTGTGCAGGCATCATAACTAAAAGAGCCACCTTGTCAGAATGCAGCATTTGTGCTGCACAAGGTGGCTCTTTTTTTACAAACGCTTGGGGGGGGGGGTGACAGGTTCCCTTTAAATAAGGGCTGGATGATTTCCTCAGTACACTTAACATTGTGGGTTATAGTTAAATTAGAGACAAAATGTACAGTGGGTACAGAAATTTTTCACTCTTTGTTTCATTACATCCATTTGGTAAATTCAAAAAAGTTAAGTCTTTTCTCATTTATGTACACTCTGCACCCCATCTTGACTGAAAAAAAAACAGAAATGTAGAATTTTCAGCAAATTTATTAAAAGAGAAAAACTGAAATATGACATGGTCATGAGTAATCAGACCCTTTGCTCAGAGTTATATTTAAGCCACATGCTGACCTTGTGATCCTCCTTTAGATGGTTCTACTCCTTCATTGAAGTCCAGCTGTGTTTAATTAAACCGATAGGACTTGATTTGGAAAGGCGCACACCTGTCTATATAAGACCTCACAGCTCACAGTGCATGTCAGACCAAATGAGAATCATGAGGTCATACGAACTGGCCAAGGAGCTCAGAGACAGAATTGTGGCAAGGCACACATCTGGCCAAGGTTACAAAAGAATTTCTGCAGTACTTAAGGTTCCTAAGAGCACAGTGGCCTCCATAATCCTTAAATGGAAGAAGTTTGGGACCACTAGAAGTCTTCCTAGACCTGGCCATCCAGCCAAACTGAGCAAACGTGGGAGAAGAGCCTTGGTGAAAGAGGTAAAGAAGAACCGCAAGATCATATGAAAGCCCTCATAGAGTTTGCTAAAAAAAAAAAAAAAACACATGAAGGACTCCCAGACTATGAGAAATAAGATTCTCTGGTCTTATGAGATGAACATAGAACTTTATGGTGATAATTCTAAGTGGCATGTGTGGAGAAAACCCGGCACCGCTCATCGCCTGCCAATACAATCCCAACAGTGAAACATGGTGGTGGCAGCATCACGCTATGGGGGTGTTTTTCAGCTGCAGTGACAGGACGACTGGTTGCTATTGAAGGAAACATGAAAACGGCCAAGTACCGAGATATCCTGGATGAAAACCTCTTCCAGGAGTGCTCTGAACCTCAGCACACAGCTAAGATAACAAAGGAGTGGCTTCAGAACAACTCTGTGACCATTCTTGACTGGCCCAGCCAGAGCCCTGACCTAAACCCACCTGAGCATCTCTGGAGAGACCTGAAAATGGCTGTCCACCAACGTTCACCACCCAACCTGACGAAACTGAAGAGGATTTGCAAGGAATAATGGTAGAGGATCCCCAAATCTAGGTGTGAAAACTTGTTTCATCATTCCCAAGAAGACTCATGACTACTAGCTCAAAAGGGTGCGTCTACTCAATACTGAGCAAAGGGTCTGAATACTTATGACTAGTGTTGAGCATTCTGATACCGAGTTCCGATACTTTTGTGGTATCGGGAATTGGTATCGGAACCATATTCATGTGTAAAATATAAAAATTAAAATAAAAAATATGGATATACTCACCTCTCCAGCGGCCCCTGGATCTTACCGATGTAACCAGGAGCCTCCGTTCCTAAGAATGAGCGCGTGAAGGGCCTTCGATGACGTCGCGGCTTCTGATTGGTCGCGTGACCGCTCATGTGACCGTGAGTATATCCATATATATCCATATACTCACCTCTCCGGCGGCCCCTGGATCTTACCGCTGTAACTGGGAGCCTCCATTCCTAAGAATGAGCCCGTGAAGGACCTTCGATGACGTCGCGGCTGACGTCGCGGCTTCTGATTGGTCGCGTGAGCGGTCACATGAGCGGTAACGCGACCAATCAGAAGCCGCGACATCATCGAAGGCCCTTCACGCGCTCATTCTTAGGAACGGAGGCTCCCGGTTACATCGGTAAGATCCAGGGGCCGCTGGAGAGGTGAGTATATCCATATTTTTTATTTTAATTCTTTATTTTACACATGAATATGGATCCCAGGGCCTGAAGGAGAGTTTCCTCTCCTTCAGACCCTGGGAACCATTCCGATACTTTGCGTCCCATTGAAATGCATTGGTATCGGGTATCGGTATCGGCGATATCCGATATTTTTCGGGTATCGGCCGATACTATCCGATACCAATACTTTCAAGTATCAGACGGTATCGCTCAACACTACTTATGACCATGTGATATTTCAGTTTTTCTTTTTAATAAATTTGCAAAAATTTCTACATTTCTGGGGGGTTTTTTCAGTCAAGATGAGATGCAGAGTGTACATTTAATTAAAAAAAATGAACTTTTTTTAATTTACCAAATGGGTGCAATGAATCAGAGTGAGAGTTTTAAATGGATCTGAATACTTTCCTTACCCACTGTACAACTGGTGGAGAAAGGCTGAACTTGATGGACCTAGGTCTTTTTTCAACCTATGTAACTATGTAATGGTATGTGCACACGTTGCGGATTTGCCTGTGGGATTTTCTGTGCGGATTCTGCATCTCTTGGCAGAAACCGCAGGTCAAAATCTGTGGGTATTTTTGCGGATTTTGTGTGGTTTTTTTTGCGGATTTACTGCGTTTTTACCCCTGCGGATTTCTATTATGGAATGGGTGCAGAAACGCTGCAGATCCGCACAAAGAATTGACATGCTCCTTTTTTTAATCCGCTGCATTTTCTGTGCAGAATTTTCCGCACCATTAGCACAGCATTTTTTTTTCGATTGATTTCCATTGTACTGTAACGAATCTGCAGCATTTCTGCGTGGAAAAAAACGCTGCGGATCCACAGGAAATCTGCAACATGTGCACATACCCTAAAAATTTCAGCTGCAAAGAAATAAAACCATATAAATTATACAGTCCAGATAATCGCCAAAAAAAACCTCTCTCTCATCCTGCAAAATTGTGTAATAAATTCTTGCCTATCAAAAGATATTTGCCTCAACATGAGATATTGCCCCTCTTACTATCAAGAAGAAAGTCATATATCAGTAATAGAGAGCAATGATAAACAGCATGAACTATACTCCCACACCTCAGTGATTGAAGGACAGAAAAATCAGGCTGATATCTGATATTTCAGTAACTGTAGCACAGAATTGAGAGGCTGGCATCTGAAACCTCATTGAGGGACAGAATAGAGAGGTTGACATATGACACCTCAGTGACTGAAGGACAAAATTGAGAGGCTGGCATCTGACACCTCATTGATGGACAGAAGAGAGAGGCTGACATCTGAGACCTTAGTGATTGAAGAGCAGAATAGAGAAGTTGACATCTAACACATTAGTGACTGAAGGACACAACAGAGAGGCTGACATCTGATATGCAAGTGATTGAAGGACACAACAGAGAGGCTGACATCTGATATGCAAGTGACTGAAGGACACAACAGAGAGGCTGACATCTGATACTTTAGTGACTGAAGGACACAACAAAGAGGCTGACATCTGACACTTCAGTGACTTAAGGACACAACAGAGAGGCTGACATCTGACACTTCAGTGACTTAAGGACACAACAAAGAGGCAGACATCTGACACTTCAGTGACTTAAGGACACAACAGAGAGGTTGACATCTGACACTTCAGTGACTGAAGGACACAACAGAGAGGCTGACATCTGATATGCAAGTGACTGAAGGACACAACAGAGAGGCTGACATCTGATACTTTAGTGACTGAAGGACACAACTAAGAGGCTGACATCTGACACTTCAGTGACCGAAGGACACAACAGAGAGACTGACATATGACACTTCAGTGACTGAAGGACATAATAGAAGGGCTGACATCTGATATGTCAGTGACTGAAGGACACAACAGAGCGGTTGAAAGTTCCATGTATTAAGATATATATGTGCCCCATCTCCCCCTCTAGATGCCAACTACCACTCAGAGCTATGTGATTTGTAATACATGATAATGTATAACAAAGATCAGCAGAAGAAGAATACCGAGCTGGAAATATATCATGTCCTTATATTACTTACATGTTTCTCATCCATCTCCTGATCCAGCCTCTTGGTTTTCTAGTTCAGAAAGAAAAAATAAGATATTATATGATCAGTCCCCAATAATTATAAGTAGTCCGTTATATCCGAATGCCCGATGTACACATGTGAGGTATCTGCTCCTTGTCTGATGTTCCCTCACTGTCTCAGCTTTAGGTTACATTCATACATACATTTTCTCTCCATTATTTTAAAAGGAGTCTATCCCCCCTGAAATGCAAATCAAGCTACTTAAACATTTATATAGAGAACCTAGCCCCTGTAGAAATCATACTAGCAATATAGATTTTACTGATGCAGTTGCAATGTCACTTTTACTCCATATGATAATGAGGATGCTTTCGTGCACCCCGGGCTCGCTGCTCTGTTACACTCTCCGATCTGTATATCCAGTGCGGTCTCTGACCTTGATTGATTGCGCGTTCTCAAAGCGAAACTCAAATCCCTGTTCGTGTGTGTGCACACTGACACTGGAGGAGCCCAGCGGTGCTCACTTGGCAGAGGGGGCACACACTCAGTGTGTATGTGGGCACACTCTGATCTCCAGCTCCTCTCTGAAGTTACTCACTCGCTACACTCTATAGTCCCCTATATACAGTATTTTTCGGATTATAAGACGCACCGGACTATAAGGCGCACCCAGGTTTTAGAGGTGGAAAATAGGGAAAAAAATATTTGAAGCAAAAAAATGTGGTAAAATATTTAATAACATACTATTATATGTGGTGTTATTATATATAATAGTATGTTATTATGTTGGAAGCTGCAGGACCAGTGTGGTGTCTGTGAAGTACTATATGAAGATGCTGGAGGGTGAGTATAAGAATGGGGGCACAGGGCTTATATTGAAAGCACCTCTCCAGCACTGCAAAATAACACTGGAGTGCTGTTTTAAAATCCCATGGGAGAACTATAACTCCCAGCATGTCCTGCAGATCCTATGACATGCTGGGAGTTATAGTTCACTAAAGGAGTGGCAGAGTGCTTTACTGTGTTTTGGAAAGACTAACCTCTTAATTGTGGCAGCCATCCACACTGTGGTGAGGTAAAAGCATCCCATGACTGCACACAGAGCCCTCCCTCTTATTGCCTTTCCACAGCACAGGTAATGGAAGCCAGCAGATTCTAGTGTTGGAGTCTGAAGGACCTGTGATGATGTCAAGAAGAGGGAGGGCTCTGAGCTGCCATGTGATGCTCCAGCCCGCCCACGTCTGATATCACACAGGTCCTGCTTGTGCACAGCCCTCAGCGTCCAGCCCAGGCAGGTATGCAGCGATCTCCTCTCTCCCAGACCCGGCTGCTGCTGCCTCCTCCTCCCCCGGACACACGGATCTCCTCAGCTGCTGCAGGAATCAGCGCGGAGGAAACCATGTGTGTCCCTGCTTAAGTGCAGTATTCATTTGCTGCTCCCGCTCACCGCTCGGCTGATAGGTGGGCGGGGAGTAGCTAATGAATATTCACTGCACTTAATCATCGCGACCACATGGTTTCCCTAGCGCTGATTCCCTGGCAGTGGGGACATTTTTCTGCCTCCTGAAGTGGGATAACAGTGCGATCCCACTCGCTTCTGCCCCCCTCCCCACATGCTACATCCCTACCATAAGATGCACCCACACTTTCCTCCCAAATTTGGAGGAAAAAAAGTGCGTCTTATGGTCAGAAAAATACGGTACTTGTTTCAGCACCTGAATTTGCATTTTGCAGGTGACAGACTCCCTTTAAGGACGACATGGCCCTCACTTCCCATATCATTCTCTCTGATCAGTGATAAAGATTCCTGTGTGGTAGAAGCCATCAATGATTTCCTCCCTTCTATCAGGACAGGTGTGACATCCTGGGACAGTGACGGGAGGGCAGGGCTGTCTCACTGACTCCAGGACATGGTCTATCATGGAGTCGGGGTCTTTCCACTTACACAATCTCTTCCTCACTCGAATTCTGCTCTTTCTTCTCATTTTTTCTTTGTTCTTCATTTTCTTCTCTATTAGAAATAATAACATCATATAACAATTATATCAATGTTTCTCCTGACAGTAAATCCATCCATGATCAGGTCTTCTGTGATGATTTACACTGAGATTACTATGGACATAATGTTAATCATTAAAAATAATGCATATGGTGGAGTTGTGTGTCCTAGGTCACTTTCACACATTCGACATTCATGATCCCTGTGTGGACTGCGATGTACAGACTGACCGAGGGTCTCCTGACCTAAACTCAAGAGCCTTATAGCCTTATATGATGCCCTCAAGTTTGGGTGAGGAAACCCGTGTCTGGTCAGGGTCTTGTGGTCTGTAAACCGAGTCAGAAACCCAGACGTCTGAATTCAGATTTATAGGGGAAATTATTGGTGCAATATGGAAGCATATTGAGCATGCTTCTGTAGGCTTCTATGTAACAGAGAAGGTGTATAGCGGGAAAGTCTGGCCCCATATACTTCGATAGATCATAACCAGTTCTCACATATTACATCATATGGAGTTGTGTACATGAGGCCTCAGTCATAGAATGTTCTGTGGTTGAGGAGACTCTTAGGACAATAGAGTTTCAGAGTCCCCCCCCATGGATCATATCTCATCTCTATACAATGCTGTCAATTTAGACCACTGCTCCATATCTGCTCTGATAACTAGTGAAACGCTCTCCAACCCCATATCCATGTCCCCACATAGTCCTTATGGAAATCCTGCACAACAAAAAAGTCCATATAATCCTTGCATTCTAGCTCTACTTGCATGACATCTCCAGCCTCCTCCTCAAGTTCTATAGATATTCATCCTGGTATTAAGTTCATCTATGATCAGATCTTTATTGTGATCACTAGTGGGCAGATCTGATGTAAAACTGTCACTAATAACCTCATTGTGATTAATTTGGACCCAGACGGCCTGTAATGGCGGAATCATATCTATATCCTCAGAACTATTGTGTTCCTCTAAGGACTGGATTATCCATTGGGCTCAGTCTGTTCCTGTAGGCGGTGTGGTAGAAGAGGCCACTCCTCAGAGGACAGGACATAGATTATAAATCACATTATATTGCATTCTCACTGGTTTACAGTCATGTTCTTAAGGTACCGTCACATTAAGCGACGCTGCAGCGATAGCGACAACGATGCCGATCGCTGCAGCGTCGCTGTTTGATCGCTGGAGAGCTGTCATACAGACCGCTCTCCAGCGACCAACGATGCCGAGGTCCCCGGGTAACCAGGGTAAACATCGGGTTGCTAAGCGCAGGGCCGCGCTTAGTAACCCGATGTTTACCCTGGTTACCAGCGTAAAAGTAAAAAAAACAAACAGTACATACTCACCCAGCGTCCCCCAGCTTCTGCTTCCTGACACTGACTGAGCTCCGGCCCTAACAGCACAGCGGCTTTCACTTTCACTTTAGGGCCGGCGCTCAGTCAGTGTCAGGAAGCAGACGCTGGGGGAGGTATGACGCTGGGTGAGTATGTACTGTTTGTTTTTTTTACTTTTACGCTGGTAACCAGGGTAAACATCGGGTTACTAAGCGCGGCCCTGCGCTTGGTAACCCGATGTTTACCCTGGTTACCAGTGTAAAACATCGCTGGTATCGTTGCTTTTGGTGTCAAACACAGCGATACACGGCGATCGGACGACCAAATAAAGTTCTGGACTTTATTCAGCGACCAGCGACATCACAGCAGGATCCTGATCGCTGCTGCGTGTCAAACTAAACGATATCGCTAGCGAGGACGCTGCAACGTCACGGATCGCTAGCGATATCGTTTAGTGTGACGGTACCTTTAGTCTTTCCCTGAGATAGTAAGGATTGTGTTCAGGACTAGATCTATATTCTTCTCTTGATTGTAACAAGACAAAATTCAGAATGATCCCTGGAATATTCTGTGGAATGTTCTGTGGAGTGTTCTGTGGAGTGTTCTGTGGAGTGTTCTGTGGAGTGTTCTGTGGAGTGTAGTAATGAGCGAGTGTACTCGTTGCTGGGGTTTTCCCGAGCACGCTCGGGTGGTCTCCGAGTATTTGTAACTGCTCGGAGATTTAGTTTTTTGTTGATTCAGCTGCTTGATTTACAGCTACTAGCCAGCCTGAGTACATGTGGGGGTTGCCTGGTTGCAAGGGAATCCCCACATGTAATCAAGCTGTCTAGTAGTCGCAAATCTTCTAACTGCGGCAAGGAAAACTTAATCTCCGAACACTGACAAATGCTCGGAGACCACCCGAGCGTGCTCTGGAAAACCGGAGCAACGAGTATATTCGCTCATCACTAGTGGAGTGTTCTGTGGAATGTTCTGCGGAATCTCCTGTGACTGTGGAATAGGCTTCTCCTTTCCATTCTCTATACTTACAATATAGTGTCTGGTGTCCATTCCGAGATGTTTTTGCTATAAAAGAAGAAAAAACTCCAGTCACAATGATTGATTCAAAAACGTGTAGAATATTTCATCTATAACATTATAACAAGGGTCACCGGGAATATTCTTGCTGCTCATTATTATAAAAGATCATATTGTAAGACTAAAGGGATATCAGGGATTCTTGATAAGCACTGGCTCGGCATGTTGTAATAACTAGTAAAATAACCAATACCCCAATATTTATGACCCCTTGTAATTCCCCTCCAAAACAGGTAAATTTCAGTATGTGGCATTGGCGTAGTGTTGTTTGCCAGTGACCTGGGCAAAGCAGTATTTTGTGACCCATAACCCTTGACTTGCTAACACTCCTTAGAGCAGTACTGAACTTCTTGTTACCCAAACACGTGAGTTGTATTTTCATCCAAAAAAAATAATAAAATTCTAGTTTTTCCTTGGACTGTTCTGTGGAAAATTCTGTTCAATGTTCTGGGGATTGTTCTGTGGAATATTCTATGTAATATTCTGTGGACTGTTCTGTGTAATATTCTGTGGACTGCTCTGTGGACTGTTCTATGTAATGTTCTGTGGAATGTTCTGTGGAATGTTCTGTGGATTGTTTTGTGGAATGTTCAGTGGATTGTTCTGTGGTTGTGGAATAGGCATCTGCTTTCCATTGTCTATACTTACTACAAGGTGTCCAGTTTTATGCAATCTGAGATGTTCGCACTATAAAAGAAGAAAAACACCAGTTACAATGATTGATTCAGAAATGTCTAGAATATCTCATCTATAACGTGTCACCGGGAATATTCTCACAAGCGCATTTATTATATTTTGAGTAAAAAAAAAAAACCATATCATAATACTTTGCTCTTTGACCTTCTGTTTTTTGTGTTTTGAGATATTAAATATATATATTTTTATAAATTATTACAATTTTCAAGCTTTTATTTTTTATTCTACTTTTTATGTAACTAATTTATCACGTTGACCCTAAACTGAGCCATAACCCTGTAGAAGAGGAGGCTGCTTCTCAGAGGACTGCACAGGTATTATATATCACATATATTACATTCTCATTGGTTTACAGTCATGTTTTTAGGTTTCTCAGATGGTAAAAATGTTTTCAGGACTAGAACTAAATTCTTCTCTGTATAGTAACAACACAAAGCTTCTGAATGTTTTGTGGAATATTCTGTGGATTGTTCTGTGGAAGGTTCTGTAGAATGATATGTGATATATTCTGTGGATTGTTCTGTGGAATGATCTGTGGAAGGTTCTGTAGAATGATCTGTGTAATCTGTGGAATGTTCTGTGGAATGATCTGTGGAATATTCTGTGGAATGTTCTGTAGAATGATCTGTGGAATGATCTGTGGAATGTTCTGTGTAATATTCTGTGGAATGATCTGTGGAATGTTCTGTAGAATGATCTGTGGAATATTCTGTGGAATATTCTGTGGAATGTTCTGTAGAATGATCTGTGGAATAATCTGTGGAATTTTCTGTGGAATGATCTGTAGAATGATCTGTGGAATGATCTGTAGATTGATCTGTGGAAGGTTCTGTAGATTGATCTGTAGATTGATCTGTGGAAGGTTCTGTAGATTGATCTGTAGATTGATCTGTGGAAGGTTCTGTAGATTGATCTGTGGAATGATCTGTGTAATGTTCTGTGGAATGATCTGTGGAATATTCTGTGGAATGTTCTGTAGAATGATCTGTGGAATATTTTGTGTAATATTCTGTGGAATATTCTGTGGAATGTTCTGTAGAGTGATCTGTGGAATGTTTTGTGGTTGTGGAGGAGGCATCTCTTTGCATTCTCTTTACTTACAATAAGGTATCCAGTGTTGCAGAGTCCAACAAGTTTGGTCTATAGGAGAAAATAAATCTCTAGTCAGAAAAGTCTACAACGTATCAGGGCCGATTAATCAAATTATTTCTGATGTAAAACAATTTAAAAAGTTATAAAATTTCCAGGCAACTTGAAGTTGCATAAAATGTTTGGGGCTTCTTTCACTCCAGGACATAAAAGTGAAAACATAAAAGTAGCTTTTCGTAGTGAATGAAGAGAGAATAGTGCAGTGCACAAGATTCAATTCTGTCTTCAGTTAGTAGCTGCTCACATGTTGTCATCTATTTTGCTGCTTATGCAGAGCTCAGCAGTCAGGATGGATTTGCATGGGCAGAGACCAAGGTGTTAAAACTCTCAGTATTATGAAATGATCTTTGTCACTTCGATGGCTGCCTATACAACGTGTAGCAGTTGATGACAAACTTATCTTGACTGCTCGTCAAGGAAGTGGCGCTTGATGACACTGCTCGTTTGACATTGAGAAAATGGAAAATTTGTGCTCCAATGACTTTGATGCTCAGGGCAACAGCTCCTGTAGTCCTCTCATGCCACACCACTGGCATGCATCATGACTGGCACCACAAGGTGTAATCTCTGCAGCCGGCTACATGTGAGGCCATGCTGTATATCCTCATTACCTGTATAACCACATGTACATATAATATACACTATATATTCTCCATACAATCATATTATTAAATCTCTCTACATACATTATGGCTCCATCTTGCTCTTCTTGTTCTTTTTCTTCACTATAAGAAATAATGTGAACATAAAGAGATAGAACACGGTATATATGGAATTATATCGATATTTCTACCTCCTATTAAAACCACTTAGTGACCACCACTATATATTTTCACTGACCTGAGATATAATGTCATCCCCGGGTGGGTAAAGACGCAGTAGCGGTCAGCTGTCACTATAGCTGCCAACCTGCTGCATCAGCCACTATCAGTGTTGGCAGCGACTATGGCCGTTTAAGGGGTCAATACGGACAACAGCATCTAGATGGTTAACAGAATGTGGAGGATTCCAGTTTAACCCAATTTGCACCCAGAGATCATGATTATGTGGTCCTGATGGTTGCCATGGCAATTTACGCCAAAATAACGGCTTAAGGGTACCGTCACACAGTGCAATTTTGATCGCTACAACGGCACGATTCGTGACGTTCCAGCGATGCATTTACGATATCGTTGTGTCTGACACGCTACTGCGATCCGGATCCCCGCTGAGAATCGTACGTCGTAGCAGATCGTTTGAAACTTTCTTTCGTCGTCTAGTGTCCCGCTGTGGCGGCATGATTGCATTGTGTGACACAGGTTGTATACGATGTGCGCACAGTAACCAATGGCTTCTACATCGCAAATACGTCATGAAATTATCGCTCCAGCGTGACCGCAGTCTACGACGCTGGAGCGATACTTATACGACGCTGCAACGTCACGAATCGTGCCGTCGTAGCGATGAAAATGGCACTGTGTGACGGTACCCTTAGGGTTCTCCAGCTATAAGGGTTTAAAGATGTTAGTAACATTTAGGTGGTAAAAATTAAAATTTTCATTTGTCTCATACCATTTAATACATAAACTACCTGACAGCAGTTTTCAATATGTGTAGGGGCACTTTTTTTTTAAATGGAATCACTTTAGGGGGTTTTCCAATATTTAGGACCTCCAATTTCACCTAAAAATTAATTAATCCGTCCCTAAAAAACTAAGTTTTGTAAATTTCCTTCAAAGAAATGAAAAATTGCTTCTACATTTCAAACCTTCTGATATCCTAACAAGATAAAAGGATATATTACAGATGGTTCTGATGTAAAGCAGATTGAGGGAAATGGTATTTGTTAACTATTTTGTGTGGTGTGACTATCTGGATTAAAGTGAAAATCATTCAAAGTTTGAAAATTGCTAATTTTTTTCCAAATTTCTGATTTTTTTATGAATAAACTCAAAACATATCGACCTAAATTTACCATTAACATAAAGTGTAATGGGTCACAAAAAAATCTCAAAATCACTGGGAAATGTTGAAAACATTCCAGAGTTATTGCTACATAAAGTGACACATGTCAGAATTGAAAGAAGTGAATTTGGCCTGGTCACTAATGGGTTAAATTCATTCACGATCAGACCATTATTGTGATTATTGTGTACCTATCTTTTTTGGTTCCTTTGTATAGAATAGTTGTGGAGTTGCTTATGAAATGGTCTAATTTGTAATTTTACTATGCACCCACTGGATTTGATTTTTCCCATTATTGGGATTACTACTTGGGATGTCTGATTTAAAAATGTGATGTAACCCCTTAAATCAGGCCTATATCATCCTCTGTATTGTAAAAAGATAAAGCTTCAGAATATTCTATAGAATGTTCTGTGGAATGTTCTGTGGAAGGTTCTGTGGAAGGTTCTGAGGAAGGTTCTGAGGGATGTTATGTTCTGTGGAAGGTTCTGTGGGATGTTCTATGGTTTTGGAGGAGGTATTTCCTTTTTATTCTCTATACTTACAATAGCATGTCCATCATTGCCCACTTTGATATGATAGTGACTTTATATGTATCTGATCTATAAAAGAAGAAAAAGTCACAAGGTTAAAAATCCAAAGTCAATATATATATACACTCACTGGCCACTTTATTAGGTACACCTGTCCAACTTCTTGTTAACACTTAATTTCTAATCAGCCAATCACATGGCGGCAACTCAGTGCATTTAGGCATGTAGACATGGTCAAGACAATCTCCTGCAGTTCAAACAGAGCATCAGTATGGGGAAGAAAGGTGATTTGAGTGCCTTTGAACGTGGCATGGTTGTTGGTGCCAGAAGGGCTGGTCTGAGTATTTCAGAAACTGCTGATCTACTGGGATTTTCACGCACAACCATCTCTAGGGTTTACAGAGAATGGTCCGAAAAAGAAAAAAAATCCAGTGAGCGGCAGTTCTGTGGGCGGAAATGCCTTGTTGATGCCAGAGGTCAGAGGAGAATGGGCAGACTGGTTCGAGCTGATAGAAAGGCAACAGTGACTCAAATCGCCACCCGTTACAACCAAGGTAGGCCTAAGAGCATCTCTGAACGCACAGTGCGTCGAACTTTGAGGCAGTTGGGCTACAGCAGCAGAAGACCACACCGGGTACCACTCCTTTCAGCTAAGAACAGGAAACTGAGGCTACAATTTGTACAAGCTCATCGAAATTGGACAGTAGAAGATTGGAAAAACGTTGCTTGGTCTGATGAGTCTCGATTTCTGCTGCGACATTCGGATGGTAGGGTCAGAATTTGGCGTAAACAACATGAAATCTTTGGGATGTGGTGGAACGGGAGATTCGCATCAGGGATGTGCAGCCGACAAATCTGCGGCAACTGTGTGATGCCATCATGTCAATATGGACCAAAATCTCTGAGGAATGCTTCCAGCACCTTGTTGAATCTATGCCACGAAGAATTGAGGCAGTTCTGAAGGCAAAAGGGGGTCCAACCCGTTACTAGCATGGTGTACCTAATAAAGTGGCCGGTGAGTGTATATATATATATATATATATATATATATATATATATATATATATATATATATATATATATATATATATATAGTGGATCTATTATAATGCCTGGCACCTATAGTACTATATATAGAGTGGATCTATTATAATGCCTGCACCTATAATACTATATGTAGAGTGGATCTATAATGCCTGGCACCTATAATACTATATATAGAGTGGATCTGTAATTCCTGGCACATATAATATTGTATATAGAGAAAATAAATCTATAATGCCAGATTTGTCTCTGGAATCATGTAATTCTTCCCCTGCATGAGGTTGACCAGGGAAGAAAAGAACACATCCTCCTCTATTCGCTGATCTCTGCAGCTTCTGTGTAGAGATACAGCAGAGCTGTTATGTATCATTACAAGCACTTCCAGATATCATGCCAGGACAGTCAGTTTGGGGGAAGGGTGAGAGTTGACAAATATAAGATGACTACTCTATAAACAGAGCAATGAATATGATTGTTTGAGCAAAACGCATCTGCTCTTATATTAAAATGGTTTTAAGATTGTGATTTGCATGTCCCATGGGATTTTTTATAAGATGGACTTTTAATTGAAGATTTTTTGGATACTGAACCTCCTTTGATCCTACAAATATTATTGGTATACACATGTATTATTACCATACACACATTTTACTAGTATACACACATATTACTCCACATATATACATTCATACAGACAGAATCATATAACTAATAATAGCTAATTACACTACCTAATTCTGGTCCAGTTGACAAAGTATAAAAAGAAAATTACCAAAGAAACCAATGAAAAGGAAATAATAATTTATCCAGCAAAAAAAAATCATATCTATGTAAACACTCATCATTATTTTAAAGGGGTTGTCCGGTTAAATAAGTTATTCAGAGAATTGTTGATAACTTGTTGATCGATGGGGGCCGGTTTAGGTCTGAGCGTCTTTTAGATGCTATATAGAATAACACAGCCCGCTATATTATCCATTACACAAAAGTTGTCATATGCCGGAATATGTCTGTATACAGCTGAGTATATACGTCTCAGGGGAGTGTAGAGAGGACGGTGGCTCCATGGTAGGACTGGCAGAAGAAATTATATCCACAGCTGGGTACATGTGCCGCCATACTTTATATCCTCTCTATAATGTATCATCGATAGTGTCTGTGTATAATCATCTCATTATATCTCTCCACTTACACACTCATATCCTCAGTGTCTGGTGGTTTTCTCTCCTTTTCTTCCTCCTCTCTGTCCTCCTCTTCTTCCTCCTCTCTGTCCTCCTCATCTTCCTCCTCTCTGTCCTCCTCCTCTTCTTCCTCCTCTCTGTCCTCCTCTTCTTCCTCCTCTCTGTCCCCCTCTTCTTCCTTCTCACTATTAAAGATATAAAACATCACATACAGAAATCCAGAGATATTTCTCGTGGCGATGGATTCAACCACAGACAGATGATTATTGTGGTCACCAGTGGGGATTTCTGATGTGACATAATATATTCGGTTCCTCATTCTATACACTTACATTACAGTGTCCAGTCTAGGTGGCTCAGATGCTATCAGATAATATAATCTGGGGCTATAATAGAAGAGTACAGCACCAGTGAGAATCAATGATATTGAGACATCTACACAATTCCAGAAACATTTTCTATTGTCCCTTGTTCTGAAATCTCCAGTAAGGGTCATATTTCCTATGTGGATCCTGGGGTGGTGCGGGGCGAGGCCTCGTCATTTACCGCAAGTATACACAGCACTTGTATGGTCAGTACGATGGGACACGTGCATAAGACACGACTATGTATCACCTACTATTTCTCCAGAAGGCGGGAAGAGGTTGTCTTCTTTTCTTTAGCATTTTTTATGCAAACTAAAAGCTCCTTTTTACATTATCAGCAAAATGTCTGAGACTTCAGAATACTTGTGCATAATGGGGGGAAAGGGACATTTTTTCCCCCCAGCAGACTTTGGTGCCCAGAACTGCACCTGGGGTCCTCTCGTGCTACACCACTGATATGTGTCACGACTTGTACCACCAAAACCTACTATTTCTGCAGCCGGGTATAAGTGAGGCCGTGGTATATACGGTAAGTATCCATACTCTGTGAACTTTTCCAGATTTTTTTTTTACGTTACACCCACAAACTTAAATATAGTTTATTGGGATTTTATGTGAACACAAAGTAGCAAGGTGCTGTATATATCGCTGCCTCCATAATTACATTTCTATAACATGTAATCTAGAATATCCATACAACTATCTCATTAAATCTCTCTACATACATGACGTCTTCAGCATCCTCATCTGGTTCTTCTTCCTCACTGTAAGATATAACATGGAATATATCGATTTATACTGATATTTCTCCTGACATTGAGGTTATCCATGATGAGATGTTTATTGTGATCACTAATGGAGTTTCTGATGTAAAACTGTCATTAACCCGATAAACTAGACCTGAAAAAGCCGGAATGACCAGCCATCATTTTTTTTTCTTTTTTTATTTACGTGGCTGTATGAAGCTTTGTTTCATGTTGGACAAATTATATTTTTTACCTCTATTATAGGGGACATATAAAGTGCTACATAATTTAGTTAATTTTTCTTTGCAATACAAATATAGAAAAACCAACAATTTTATTTTCAGTTTTTGTGTTCAAATTTTTTACAGTTCACTTTTCACACCAAATAGCCTGTTGAATAAGTTCTTGAGGATATTACAGTTGTGAACATATTTAAAAACACCCCACAATTAAATCAGTTCTTTCTTCCAAAAAATGGAAAAAGAAAAAATGCTATAGAGGAACAAGAGGTGGGAGAAAAAAAGAGAGGGAAAAGAATACCCTAGCAAGTAATGATGAGGGCTGTACTTCTAATAATATTTTTAATTTATCAGAATATATTCTAACGAGACAGCTCTTCTCTCCAAAGGATTATCCTTTTGTCCCAATAATAAATCTAAGGACTTTGACCTCTTTTTGGACTTACAGATTTTTATTAGAAAGCTAACCCTGAAAAGACATTTTGCTAAAGACACCAAAGTTAATTCCTCAGGTGTTGAAGAAGGAGCCCATGGAGCTTTAGATGTTTTTCACCTAGATGTACCATCTAAATCTAATTTTTATCCGTTAGAAGACAAAAGCCACCAAATTAATGTCTTTAATGACATCGTATTAAAAGAATTTGAGAAAATTACACGAGGTGCTGTCAGCAATAAAAAGATGAAATCCAATCTTAATTTGCAAGAGAAATAAGCATTGAAAGCACTTTCACTTAATAATTTGATTGTGATTAGACCGGCCGACAAAGGTGGAGGGATAGTAATTCAGAACCGATGCGACTACATCAATGAAGCTAATAGGATTTTATCTGACACTGATTATTACGTAAAAAGCTCTTTGAGTAACTACTCCAACTCTATTAAAGCCTATAATGCTCTTATCGCTGAGGGGATTTCACAGAATATCTTTAATAGTAAGGAGAAGAATTTTTTAATCATTAAGAACCCCAGTATCCCTTTTTTTACCATCTGCCAAAAGTGCACAAAAGTCTTCATAATCCCCCTGGCAGACAGATAATTGCAGGCATCAATTCTCTAACCTCAAATTTAGCCCACTATATCGATAGGATAATGTTACCGCATGTGTTTAATCTAAAAAGTCACCTCAGAGACTCAACCCATCTATTGTGTTTACTGCAAGAGGTCACTTGGAAACCGCATTATGTATTTATTACTATGGACGTTACAGCACTTTACTCTAATATTGCACATGATGTTGGCACAAATTGTTTTTATCAATTTTTAAAATCTGATAATAGGCTTTCTTCGGCACAAAAGGATTTTATTATAAAAGGAATTGATTTTATACTGAAAAACAATTATTTTACTTTTGATAAATTATTTTATCAACAAATCAAGGGGACCGCAATGGGCTCGAAGGTAGCGCCTTTTTATGGGGATTTTTGAAGAAATTTTTATTTTTAATGAGATGTGGTGTAAAAATATTATTTTATATAAGAGATTCATTGATGATTTATTTTTTATTTGGGATAACTCCACTAATAATATTGAAAATTTTATCCAGACAATACATTTTAATAGTTGGAATCTTTCTTTCTTTTGAGAATATTACAGTTGTGAACATATTTAATATGTATAGGGCTCATTGGCGTAACTAGAGTCCGATTGGTCCCTGTGCAAAATTTGTACCCGAGCCCCCGACCTACATGTTTGTCAGATGTATGGACCCTTGTAGCGTTCCAGATCCCGTGAAGACTTATGTGTTCACATTCTCATGTAACAATGTTCCCCATACTGTAATAATGTCCCTGATCCTAGCCCCTTCCTGTAATAATGTCCACCATCCATTGTCCCTTCCAGGTAAACTGTCCTCCATCCTGGCACCTTCCTGTAATAATGTCTTTCAGCTTGGGCCCAATCCAGGTATAATGCCCTCCATCCTGGGCCTTTTCATGGCATATTGTTCCCTATCCTGGGCCCTTTAAAGTAATAATGTTCCCCCTACTGGTATATTGTCTCGAATCTGGGTCCGTTACTTGTATAATGTTTCCCTTTGCTGGTATAATGTTCTCCACCTTGGGTCCTTTCCTAATATGTCTCCTGTTATGATCCCAGTGGCAGAGGATCCGAAAACCAGACCAGCTAAGTGCTAAACAATAGACCAGCTCTGGGAGGTGGTAACTTGGCTGACCGCATACCTGATCCTAACCACACACAACTATAGGTAGCCGTGGAACGTTCCTAAAATCCTAGACGTCTCGTCACGGCCTGAGAAACTGACTACTCCTAGAGAGAAAGCAAGACCTCCCTTGCCTCAGGGAAATGACCCCAAAGATATAGAAAGCCCCCCACAGATAATAACGGTGAGTTAAGGGGAAAGTACAAACACAGAGATGAATCAGATTTAGCAAAGGAGGCCCGCTAATACTAGATAGCAGAAAATAGAAAGGGATCTATGCGGTCAGTAAAAAACCCTCTAAAAATCCACTCAGACAATGCGCAAGTCCCTCACACCAACTAACGGTGTGAGGGGAGCAAGTCTGAACCCCAGAGCTACCAGCAAGCAGAAAATCACATGTTAGCGAGCTGGATTAAACTCATAATACACAGAACACATATTGATAACTGATGAGTAAGAAACTGAAAAGCAAAACTTAGCTTGTCTTGGAAAGACTGAGACCAAATGTAGTCAGATGAAATCAGAATAGGTCTGAACACATTGACAGCAGGCAACAAGTGAAGTTGCAGCTGAGCTAAATAGAAAACCTCACTGGTGGATAACGAGGCAGCTGATCCAGCCACAAACCCACAGGAGAACAAACAAAACCACCAGAGGGAGCCCAAAGACAACACTCACACAGTACCAGTTGTGACCACAAGAGGGAGCCTGCTAACAGAGTTCACAACAGTACCCCCCCTTGAGGAGGGGTCACCAAACCCTCATCAAAACCCCCAGGGCGATCAGGATGAGCTACATGGAAGGCACGAACCAGATCGGCCGCATGAACATCAGAGGCGACAACCCAGGAATTATCTTCCTGACCATAGCCCTTCCACTTAACCAAATACTGAAGCCTCCGTCTTGAAATACGAGAATCCAAGATCTTCTCCACCACGTATTCCAATTCTCCCTCAACCAGCACCGGGGCAGGAGGCTCAACCGAAGGAACCACAGGCACCACATACCTCCGCAACAATGACCTATGGAACACATTATGAATGGCAAACGATACTGGGAGGTCCAAACGAAATGACACAGGGTTAATAACTTCCAAAATCTTATAAGGACCAATGAACCGAGGCTTGAACTTAGGAGAAGAAACCTTCATCGGGACAAAACGAGAAGACAACCACACCAAATCCCCAACACAAAGTCGGGGACCCACACAGCGACGGCGGTTGGCAAAGTGTTGAGCCTTCTCTTGTGACAACTTCAAGTTGTCCACCACATGGTTCCAAATCCGCTGCAACCTATCCACCACAGAATCTACCCCAGGGCAGTCAGAAGACTCCACCTGACCCGAGGAAAAACGAGGATGAAAACCAGAATTACAAAAAAAAGGCGAAACCAAAGTAGCAGAACTAGCCCGATTGTTAAGGGCAAACTCGGCCAATGGCAAAAATGTCACCCAATCATCCTGATCAGCAGAAACAAAACATCTCAAACGGGTCTCCAAGGTCTGATTAGTTTGCTCAGTTTGGCCATTCGTCTGAGGATGGAAGGCTGACGAGAAAGACAAATCAATGCCCATCTTAGCACAAAAGGTCCGCCAAAACCTGGACACAAACTGGGATCCTCTGTCAGACACAATGTTTTCAGGAATCCCGTGCAAACGAACCACATTCTGAAAAAACAGCGGAACCAAATCAGAAGATGAAGGCAACTTAGGCAAGGGCACCAAATGGACCATTTTAGAGAAACGATCACAAACAACCCAGATGACAGTCATTCTCTGAGAGACAGGAAGGTCCGAAATAAAATCCATGGAAATGTGCGTCCAAGGCCTCTTAGGAACAGGCAAGGGCAAAAGCAACCCACTGGCATGAGAACAGCAAGGCTTAGCCCGAGCACAAACCCCACAGGACTGCACAAAGGAACGCACATCCCGCGACAAAGAAGGCCACCAAAAGGACCTGGCCACCAACTCTCTGGTACCAAAAATTCCAGGATGACCTGCCAACACTGAGGAATGAACCACGGAGATAACTCTGCCGGTCCATCTATCTGGGACAAACAGTCTCCCCGGTGGGCACCGATCAGGTCTGTCTGCCTGAAACTCCTGCAGCACCCGTCGCAAATCTGGGGAAATAGCAGACACAATCACCCCTTCTCTAAGAATACCAGCCGGCTCAGAATCTCCAGGGGAGTCAGGCACAAAACTCCTAGAAAGAGCATCAGCCTTCACATTCTTCGAACCAGGCAGGTACGAGACCACAAAGTTGAAGCGAGAGAAAAACAACGACCAACGAGCCTGTCTAGGATTCAGGCGCTTGGCAGACTCAAGATAAATCAGATTCTTGTGATCAGTCAAGACCACCACACGATGCTTAGCTCCCTCGAGCCAATGTCTCCATTCCTCAAATGCCCACTTCATTGCCAACAACTCCCGATTACCAACATCATAATTCCGCTCGGCAGGCGAAAACTTTCTTGAAAAGAAAGCACATGGCCTCATCACAGAGCCATCAGAGCTTCTCTGCGACAAAACAGCTCCTGCTCCAATCTCCGAAGCATCCACCTCGACCTGGAAGGGAAGAGAGACATCTGGCTGACACAAAACTGGAGCAGAAGAAAACCGGCGCTTCAGCTCCTGAAAGGCCTCCACAGCTGCAGGAGACCAATTAGCCACATCAGAACCCTTCTTGGTCAAATCCGTCAAAGGTTTAACAACACCAGAAAAATTGGCGATGAAGCGACGGTAATAATTAGCAAAACCCAAGAACTTCTGAAGACTCTTAACAGATGTAGGCTGAGTCCAGTCATGAATAGCCTTGACCTTATCTGGGTCCATCTCAATAGCAGAAGGAGAAAAAAATGAAACCCAAAAAAGATACCTTCTGGACTCCAAAAAGACATTTTGAGCCCTTCACAAATAAGGCATTAGCCCGCAGGACCTGAAATACCATCCTAACCTGCTTAACATGAGACTCCCAATCATCAGAAAAAACCAAAATATCATCCAGATACACAATCATGAACTTATCCAGATATTCACGGAAGATGTCATGCATAAATGATTGAAACACAGAAGGAGCATTAGAGAGTCCAAAAGGCATCACCAAGTACTCGAAATGGCCTTCGGGCGTATTAAATGCTGTTTTCCATTCATCGCCCTGCTTGATACGCACAAGGTTATACGCACCACGAAGATCTATCTTGGTGAACCAACTAGAACCCCTAATCCGGGCAAACAAATCAGACAACAAAGGCAAAGGATACTGAAATTTGACTGTGATTTTATTTAGAAGGCGATAATCAATACAAGGTCTCAGCGAACCATCCTTCTTAGCCACAAAAAAGAACCCCGCACCAAGAGGAGAAGAGGACGGGCGAATAAGTCCCTTCTCAAGAGACTCCTTTATATAACTCCGCATAGCAGCATGTTCAGGCACAGACAAATTAAAAAGTCATCCCTTAGGGAACTTACTACCAGGAATCAAATTTATAGCACAATCACAATCCCTATGAGGAGGTAGGGAACTGAGTTTGGGCTCATCAAATACATCCTGGTAGTCTGACAAAAACGCAGGGACTTCAGAAGGAGTGGAAGAAGCTATAGACACCAAAGGAGCATCATCATGAATACCCTGGCAACCCCAACTTAACACAGACATTGCTTTCCAATCCAGTACTGGATTATGAGTCTGTAACCATGGCAGACCCAAAACTACGACATCATGCAAATTATGCAACACAAGAAAGCGAATTACCTCCTGATGCACAGGAGTCATGCACATGGTCACCTGAGTCCAGTACTGAGGTTTATTCTTGGCCAATGGTGTAGCATCAATTCCCCTCAGTGGAATAGGGAATTTTAATGGCTCCAAGACAAAACCACAGCGCTTGGCAAATGACAAATCCATTAGACTCAGGGCAGCACCCGAGTCCACAAAAGCCATAACCGGGTAGGAAGACAGGGAACAAATCAAGGTAACAGACAAAATGAACTTAGGCTGTAAAGTACCGATGGTGACAGATTTATCGATCTTTTTTGTGCCTTTAGAGCATGCTGAGATAACATGAGTAGAGTCACCACAGTAAAAACACAACCCATTTTGACGTCTATAATTTTGCCGTTCATTTCTGGTCAGAATTCGATCACATTGCATAGACTCAGGTGTCTGTTCAGAAAACACCGCCAAATGGTGCGCTGGTTTGCGCTCCCGCAAACGCCGATCAATCTGAACGGCCAAAGTCATGGAATCACTCAGACTAACAGGCGTGGGGAACCCCACCATGACATCTTTAATGGCTTCAGAAAGACCTTTTCTGAAATTTGCAGCCAGAGCACACTCATTCCATTGAGTAAGCACCGACCACTTCCGAAATTTCTGACAATACACCTCTACTTCATCTTTACCCTGAGACAGAGCCAACAAGGCCTTTTCTGCCTGGCTCTCAAGATTAGGTTCCTCATAGAGCATTCCAAGCGCCAGAAAAAACGCATCCACATTAAGCAATGCAGGATCTCCTGGCGCCAATGTGAAGGCCCAATCCTGAGGGTCGCCACGCAAGAAGGTAATAACAATTTTAACCTGCTGAGCGGAATCACCAGAGGAACGAGGTTTCAAAGAAAGAAACAACTTACAATTGTTCTTAAAATTCAGAAACTTAGATCTATCTCCAGAAAATAACTCAGGAATACGTATTTTCGGCTCTGACATAGGACTGTGAACAACAAAATCCTGAATACTCTGTACCCTTGCAGCAAGATGATCAACACTAGAAGTCAAACTTTGAATATCCATGTCTGCAGCTGAATTCAAAGCCACACAAAGATTAAGGGGAGGAGAGAAGCTAGACAAGCTAGACACACTGCAGCAGAGGAGGAGAAAAAAAAAAAAAACAACTCCAGGCTTCTCTTTATCCCGCTTCTGCAATGCATTAACACTTGGCCTGCTGTACTGTTATGATCCCAGTGGCAGAGGATCCGAAAACCAGACCAGCTAAGTACTAAACAATAGACAAGCTCTGGGAGGTGGTAACTGGACTGACCGCATACCTGATCCTAACCACACACAACTATAGGTAGCCGTGGAACGTTCCTAAAATCCTAGACGTCTCGTCACGGCCTGAGAAACTGACTACTCCTAGAGAGAAAGCAAGACCTCCCTTGCCTCAGGGAAATGACCCCAAAGATATAGAAAGCCCCCCACAGATAATAACGGTGAGTTAAGGGGAAAGTACAAACACAGAGATGAATCAGATTTAGCAAAGGAGGCCCGCTAATACTAGATAGCAGAAAATAGAAAGGGATCTATGCGGTCAGTAAAAAACCCTCTAAAAATCCACTCAGACAATGCGCAAGTCCCTCACACCAACTAACGGTGTGAGGGGAGCAAGTCTGAACCCCAGAGCTACCAGCAAGCAGAAAATCACATGTTAGCGAGCTGGATTAAACTCATAATACACAGAACACATATTGATAACTGATGAGTAAGAAACTGAAAAGCAAAACTTAGCTTGTCTTGGAAAGACTGAGACCAAACGTAGTCAGATGAAATCAGAATAGGTCTGAACACATTGACAGCAGGCAACAAGTGAAGTTGCAGCTGAGCTAAATAGAAACAAACAAAACCACCAGAGGGAGCCCAAAGACAACACTCACACAGTACCAGTTGTGACCACAAGAGGGAGCCTGCTAACAGAGTTCACAACAGTCTCCCTTTCCTATCAAAGTGTGCTCCATCCTGGGCCACTTCCTGGTGTAATATTTATCTTTTCTGGTATAATGTTCTCCATCCGTGGCCCCTCCTGGTATATCATCCCCCATCCTGGACCCTCTCCAGTAATATTTGCCCCTCTTCCTGGTATTACACTGTTTTGAATTCCGTTCTGGAGCTCACTCCTGTGGTTGCTAATGGTATTTTTGTGAGTTCTGCCCTTGGGCTCCCTCTGGTGGTTTCGAGTGGAACTGCTGCTCCTTTTAGTAGCTGTAGCAGCTGCCTTCACTAATCGCCTTGCTTGGGTTTGTTATTTAAACCTGCTCTGGGCTTTAGTTCATGCCAGCTGTCAATGTTTCAAGATTGGATTTAGTTTTCTCCTTGGATTTTCTCATGGCCTGTTCATCTCAGCAAAAGATAAGTTCTTGCTAGTTCTTGTTAGTCCATTTGCTTTGGACCTTATTTCTCTGCTTTTGTTAGGAGGGTTAGCAGGGTAATTTCTGAGGTTCATTGTTCGGTATTGGCTGGTCATCCTGGGATTTTTGGTACCAGAGATTTGGTGGCTAGGTCCTTTTGGTGGCCTTCCTTGTCGCGGGATGTGCTTTCGTTTGTGCAGCCCTGTGGGACTTGTGCTCGGGCTAAGCCTTGCTGTTCCCGTGCTAGTGGATTGCTTTTGCCTTTGCCTATTCCTGAGAGGCCCTGGACGCATATTTCCATGGATTTTATTTCTGATCTTCCTGTTTCTCAGAAGATGTCTGTCATCTGGGTGGTTTGTGACCGGTTTTCTAAGATGGTCCATTTGGTACCTTTGCCTAAGTTGCCTTCCTCCTCTGATTTGGTTCCATTATTTTTTCAGCATGTGGTTCGTTTGCATGGCATTCCGGAGAATATTGTGTCTGACAGAGGTTCCCAGTTTGTTTCTAGGTTTTGGCGGTCCTTTTGTGCTAGAATGGGCATTGATTTGTCTTTTTCTTCAGCATTCCATCCTCAGACAAATGGCCAAACGGAGCGAACCAATCAGACCTTGGAAACCTATTTGAGATGCTTCGTGTCTGCTGATCAGGATGATTGGGTGACCTTTCTGCCGTTGGCCGAGTTTGCCCTTAATAATCGGGCTAGTTAGGCTACCTTGGTTTCGCCTTTCTTTTGTAACTTTGGTTTTCATCCTCGTTTTTCTTCGGGGCAGCTTGAGCCTTCTGACTGTCCTGGTGTGGATTCTGTGGTGGACAGGTTGCAGCAAATTTGGACTCATGTGGTGGACAATTTGACGTTGTCTCAGGAAAAGGCTCAACGTTTTGCTAACCGTCGTCGGTGTGTTGGTCCCCGGCTTCGTGTTGGGGATTTGGTCTGGTTGTCTTCTCGTCATGTTCCTATGAAGGTTTCTTCCCCTAAGTTCAAGCCTCGCTTTATTGGGCCTTATAAGATTTCTGAAATTATCAATCCGGTGTCTTTTCGTTTGGCCCTTCCAGCTTCTTTTTCCATTCATAATGTGTTCCATAGATCCTTGTTGCGGAGATATGTGGTACCTATGGTTCCTTCCGTTGATCCTCCTGCTCCGGTATTGGTTAAGGGGGAATTGGAATATGTGGTGGAGAAGATTTTGGATTCTCGTTTTTCGAGGCGGAAGCTTCAGTATCTGGTCAAGTGGAAGGGTTATGGCCAGGAGGAAAATTCTTGGGTTGTTGCCTCCGATGTTCATGCTGCCGATTTGGTTCGTGCTTTCCCTTTGGCTCATCCTGATCGACCTGGGAGCTCTGGTGAGGGTTCGGTGACCCCTCCTCAAGGGGGGGGTACTGTTGTGAATTCCGTTCTGGAGCTCCCTCCTGTGGTTGCTAATGGTATTTTTGTGAGTTCTGCCCTTGGGCTCCCTCTGGTGGTTTCGATTGGAACTGCTGCTCCCTTTAGTAGCTGTAGCAGCTGCCTTCACTAATCGCCTTGCTTGGGTTTGTTATTTAAACCTGCTCTGGGCTTTAGTTCATGCCAGCTGTCAATGTTTCAAGATTGGATTTAGTTTTCTCCTTGGATTTTCTCATGGCCTGTTCATCTCAGCAAAAGATAAGTTATTGCTAGTTCTTGTTAGTCCATTTGCTTTGGACCTTATTTCTCTGCTTTTGTTAGGTCTCTTTTGTCCAGCTCGTCAGTATGATTTTTTCAGGCTAGCTGGAAGCTCTGGGGAAGCAGATTTGCCCCTCCACACCGTGAGTCGGTGTGGAGATCATTTTTGTGAACTCTGCGTGGATTTTTAGTTTTGCATTCTGACCGCACAGTATCCTTTCCTATTTCTGTCTATTTAGATTAGAATTTGGCCTCCTTTGCTAAAATCTGTTTTCATCTCTGTGTATGTTATTTTCCCCTCCACTCACAGTCAATATATGTGGGGGGCTATCTTTCCTTTTGGGAATTTCTCTGAGGCAAGATAGTTTTCTATTTCCATCTTTAGGGGTAGTTAGTTCTTAGGCCGTGACGAGGCGTCTAGGGAGAGACAGGAACGTCCCACGGCTATTTCTAGTGTTGGCGTTAGGAGTAGAGTTTGCGGTCAGAAAAGTTACCACCTCCTCAGAGCTTGTCCATGTGTCCTTTTAACCACCAGGTCATTTCGGTGTTGTTCCCTAACCACCAGGTCATAACAGTACAGCTGGCCCGCAATGTGTTAAATGCATCTCAAAAGAGGGAAAAGAAAGTTCTGAGTCATTTTTTTTTCCTTTGTAGCTTGTTTTGTCTTTTTTTTCCCCTTAATCTCTGGGTGGTTCAGGATTCTGGTGCTGATATGGAGGTTCAGGGTCTGTCCTTGCGTGTGGATCAACTCGCTGCAAGGGTACAGAGTATCCAAGATTATGTTGTCCAGACTCCAGTTTTAGAGCCTAGAATTCCTATTCCTGATTTGTTTTCTGGGGATAGATCTAAATTTTTGAACTTTAAAAATAATTGCAGATTGTTTTTTGCTCTGAGACCCTGTTCCTCTGGTGACCCCATTCAGCAGGTGAAGATTGTTATTTCTTTACTGCGTGGGGACCCGCAGGACTGGGCATTCTCCCTTGAGCCAGGAAATCCTGCATTGCTCAATATTGACGCATTTTTTCAAGCGCTCGGATTGCTGTATGACGAGCCTAATTCTGTGGATCAGGCAGAAAAAACTTTGCTGGATCTGTGTCAGGGTCAGGAAGCAGCAGAAGTGTACTGCCAGAAATTTAGAAAGTGGTCTGTGCTCACAAAATGGAATGAGTATGCCCTGGCAGCGATTTTCAGAAAGGGTCTTTCTGAAGCCCTTAAAAATGTTCTGGTGGGGTTTCCCACGCCTGCTGGTCTGAATGAATCAATGTCTTTTGCCATTCAGATTGATCGGCGCGAGCGCAAGGTGGTGCACCATATGGCAGTGTCCTCTGAGCGGAGTCCTGAGCCTATGCAATGTGATGGGATTTTGACTAGAGCAGAATGGCAGAAATTCAGACGTCAGAATAGGCTGTGCTTTTACTGTGGTGACTCTACTCATGCTATTTCTGATTGTCCGAAGCGTACTAAGAGGGTCCCTCGGTCTGTTACCATTAGTACTGTACAGCCTAAATTTCTCTTGTCTATTACCCTGATTTGCTCATTGTCGTCCTTTTCTGTTATGGCATTTGTGGATTCTGGCGCTGCCCTGAACTTAATGGACTTAGAATTTGCCAAACACTGTGGTTTTTCCTTGGAGCCTTTGCAGAGCCCTATTCCCTTGAGGGGGATTGATGCTACGCCATTGGCCAAGAATAAGCCTTAGTACTGGACACAGTTAACCATGTACATGGCTCCAGCACATCAGGAAAATATTCGCTTTTTGGTGTTGCATAATTTGCATGATGTTGTTGTGCTGGGTTTTCCATGATTACAGGTACATAATCCAGTGCTGGATTGGAAATCTATGTCTGTAACTAGTTGGGGTTGTCAAGGGATACATAGTGATATTCCTTTGATGTCAATTTCCTCGTCCCCTTCTTCTGAAGTTCCTGAGTTTTTGTCGGATTTCCAGGATATATTTGATGAGCCCAAGTCCAGTTCCCTGCCTCCTCATAGGGACTGTGATTGTGCCATTAATTTGATTCCTGGCTGTAAGTTCCCTAAGGGCCGACTTTTCAATCTGTCTGTGCCAGAGCATGCCGCTATGCGGAGTTATGTAAAGGAGTCCTTGGAGAAGGGGCATATTCGCCCGTCTTCGTCACTGTTGGGAGCGGGATTCTTTTTTGTTGCCAAGAAGGACGGCTCCTTGAGACCCTGTATAGATTATCGCCTTCTCAATAAGATCACGGTCAAATTCCAGTACCCTTTACCTTTACTTTCTGATTTGTTTGCTCGGATTAAGGGTGGTAGTTGGTTTACTAAGATCGACCTTCGAGGGGCGTATAATCTTGTGCGTATTAAACAAGGTGATGAATGGAAAACAGCATTTAATACGCCCGAAGGCCATTTTGAATACCTTGTAATGCCATTCGGGCTCTCTAATGCTCCATCAGTATTTCAGTCCTTTATGCATGATATCTTCCGGAATTATCTGGATAAATTCATGATTGTATATTTGGATGATATTTTGTTTTTTTCCGATGATTGGGAGTCTCATGTGAAGCAGGTTAGGATGGTATTTCAGGTCCTTCGTGCTAATGCGTTGTTTGTGAAGCGGTCTAAGTGCCTCTTTGGAGTTCAGAAGGTTTCTTTTTTGGGTTTCATTTTTTCTCCCTCGGCTATCGAAATGGACCCTGTTAAAGTCCAGGCCATTCATGATTGGACTCAACCCACATCTGTAAAGAGCCTTCAGAAATTTTTGGGCTTTGCTAATTTTTATCGCCGCTTTATTGCTAATTTTTCTAGTGTGGTGAAGCCTCTGACCGATTTGACGAAGAAAGGCGCTGATGTGATGAATTGGTCCTCTGCGGCTGTTGAGGCCTTTCAGGAGCTTAAACGTCGTTTTACTTCTGCCCCTGTGTTGCATCAGCCAGACGTTTCTCTCCCTTTTCAGGTTGAGGTTGACGCTTCTGAGATTGGGGCAGGGGCCGTTTTGTCTCAGAGAAGTTCTGATGGCTCTGTGATGAAACCGTGTGCTTTCTTCTCAAGAAAGTTTTCGCCTGCTGAGCGTAATTATGATGTCGGCAATCAGGAGTTGTTGGCTATGAAGTGGGCATTTGAGGAGTGGCGACATTGGCTTGAGGGAGCCAAGCATCGCGTGGTGGTCTTGACTGATCATAAGCATCTGATTTACCTCGAGTCTGCTAAGCGGTTGAATCCTAGACAAGCTCGGTGGTCTCTGTTTTTCTCCCGTTTTGATTTTGTGGTCTCGTATATTCCGGGATCTAAGAATGTGAAGGCTGATGCCCTTTCTAGGAGTTTTTTGCCTGATTCTCCGGGAGTTCTTGAGCCGGCTGGGATTCTCAAGGAGGGGGTGATTCTTTCTCCCCTGATTTGCGGCGGGTACTTCAGGAGTTTCAGGCTGATAAACCTGACCGCTGTCCAGTGGGGAAACTGTTTGTTCCTGATAGATGGACTAGCAGGGTAATTTCTGAGGTTCATTGTTCGGTATTGGCTGGTCATCCTGGGATTTTTGGTACCAGAGATTTGGTGGCTAGGTCCTTTTGGTGGCCTTCCTTGTTGCGGGATGTGCGTTCGTTTGTGCAGCCCTGTTGGACTTGTGCTCGGGCTAAGCCTTGCTGTTCCCGTGCTAGTGGGTTGCTTTTGCCTTTGCCTATTCCTGAGAGGCCCTGGACGCATATTTCCATGGATTTTATTTCTGATCTTCCTGTTTCTCAGAAGATGTCTGTCATCTGGGTGGTTTGTGACCGGTTTTCTAAGATGGTCCATTTGGTACCTTTGCCTAAGTTGCCTTCCTCCTCTGATTTGGTTCCATTATTTTTTCAGCATGTGGTTCGTTTGCATGGCATTCCGGAGAATATTGTGTCTGACAGAGGTTCCCAGTTTGTTTCTAGGTTTTGGCGGTCCTTTTGTGCTAGAATGGGCATTGATTTGTCTTTTTCTTCAGCATTCCATCCTCATACAAATGGCCAAACGGAGCGAAACAATCAGACCTTGGAAACCTATTTGAGATGCTTTGTGTCTGCTGATCAGGATGATTGGGTGACCTTTCTGCCGTTGGCCGAGTTTGCCCTTAATAATCGGGCTAGTTAGGCTACCTTGGTTTCGCCTTTCTTTTGTAACTTTGGTTTTCATCCTCATTTTTCTTCGGGGCAGCTTGAGCCTTCTGACTGTCCTGGTGTGGATTCTGTGGTGGACAGGTTGCAGCAAATTTGGACTCATGTGGTGGACAATTTGACGTTGTCTCAGGAAAAGGCTCAACGTTTTGCTAACCGTCGTCGGTGTGTTGGTCCCCGGCTTCGTGTTGGGGATTTGGTCTGGTTGTCTTCTCGTCATGTTCCTATGAAGGTTTCTTCCCCTAAGCTCAAGCCTCGCTTTATTGGGCCTTATAAGATTTCTGAAATTATCAATCCAGTGTCTTTTCGTTTGGCCCTTCCAGCTTCTTTTTCCATTCATAATGTGTTCCATAGATCCTTGTTGCGGAGATATGTGGTACCTATGGTTCCTTCCGTTGATCCTCCTGCTCCGGTATTGGTTGAGGGGGAATTGGAATATGTGGTGGAGAAGATTTTGGATTCTCGTTTTTCGAGGCGGAAGCTTCAGTATCTGGTCAAGTGGAAGGGTTATGGCCAGGAGGAAAATTCTTGGGTTGTTGCCTCCGATGTTCATGCTGCCGATTTGGTTCGTGCTTTCCATTTGGCTCATCCTGATCGACCTGGGAGCTCTGGTGAGGGTTCGGTGACCCCTCCTCAAGGGGGGGGGGTACTGTTGTGAATTCCGTTCTGGAGCTCCCTCCTGTGGTTGCTAATGGTATTTTTGTGAGTTCTGCCCTTGGGCTCCCTCTGGTGGTTTCGAGTGGAACTGATGCTCCCTTTAGTAGCTGTAGCAGCTGCCTTCACTAATCGCCTTGCTTGGGTTTGTTATTTAAACCTGCTCTGGGCTTTAGTTCATGCCAGCTGTCAATGTTTCAAGATTGGATTTAGTTTTCTCCTTGGATTTTCTCATGGCCTGTTCATCTCAGCAAAAGATAAGTTCTTGCTAGTTCTTGTTAGTCCATTTGCTTTGGACCTTATTTCTCTGCTTTTGTTAGGTCTCTTTTGTCCAGCTCGTCAGTATGATATTTTCAGGCTAGCTGGAAGCTCTGGGGAAGCAGATTTGCCCCTCCACACCATGAGTCGGTGTGGAGATCATTTTTGTGAACTCTGCGTGGATTTTTAGTTTTGCATTCTGACCGCACAGTATCCTTTCCTATTTCTGTCTATTTAGATTAGAATTTGGCCTCCTTTGCTAAAATCTGTTTTCATCTCTGTGTATGTTATTTTCCCCTCCACTCACAGTCAATAGGGCTATCTTTCCTTTTGGGAATTTCTCTGAGGCAAGATAGTTTTCTATTTCCATCTTTAGGGGTAGTTAGTTCTTAGGCCGTGACGAGGCGTCTAGGGAGAGACAGGAACGTCCCACGGCTATTTCTAGTGTTGGCGTTAGGAGTAGGGTTTGCGGTCAGAAAAGTTACCACCTCCTCAGAGCTTGTCCATGTGTCCTTTTAACCACCAGGTCATTTCAGTGTTGTTCCCTAACCACCAGGTCATAACATTACACTCCCTATCCTGGATCATTTCCAGTAATATATTTCCCCCATTCTGGTATAATACCCCCTATCCTGGACCCCTTTCAGTTTTATATGTCACCAATCCTGGCATAATATCCCCATCTACTAATATATGTGACCCATCCTGGCATAACGCCTTTCATCCTGGGCCCCTTCTAATAATATATGTCATCCATCCTGATATAATGCCTCCCTTTTCAGGAATAATGTTCTTCAACCTGTACTCCTGTCTGGTATAACATCACCTATCCTGGGTCCCTTCAAGTAATATATGTACCAATCCTGGTAAAATGTCGACCATCCTGGGACACTTCCAGTAATATATGGACCTCATCCTAGTATAATGACCACCTTGCAGTAATATGTGTCCCCATCTTGGTATAATGCCCTTTATCCTGGCACTCTTCCAGTAATATACAGTATGTATCTCATCCTGGTAAAATGTCGACCATCCTTGGCCCCTTCCAGTAATATGTGTCCCAAATCCTCGTATAATATCCCCCATCCTGGCACCCTTCCAGTAATAATGTTCACCATCCTGGTATAATCCACCATTCTTGTACCGTTCCAGTAATATGTGTCACCCATCCTGGTATAATGCCTGCATCCTGGCACTCTTCCAGTAATATATGTATCTCATCCTAGTATAATGACCACCATCCTTGGCCCCTTCCAGGAATATGTGTCCCCCATCTTGGTATAATGCCCTCCATCCTGGCACTCTTCCAGTAATATATGTATCTCATCCTAGTATAATGACCACCATCCTTGGCCCCTTCCAGTAATAATGTTCACCATCCTGGTATAATCCACCATTCCTGTCCCCTTCCAGTAATATGTGATCCCCAGCACGGTATAGTGTTCTCTTCTTCAACAAATATAAAAGCAAATAAACACTTCTACTCACCTTTTCCAGCTCCCAGCACGTGTGGCATCTTTTTCTATGGCCGGCTCCTGATTTCAGAGTACGGGCGACAGGCAGCGTCGCAAGTGACTTTCATGCCACCCTTGATTGACCAGCAGTGTGTATTGCAGTGCAAGAACATGACGGCCCTCTGCGTCTTAATACATTTTAGCTGAATGTGTCTTCAGATGCACCATCCAGCTGAAATAGATGCTGGTGTTGGTGGGCCCCTCGTATTTATATCCACAGAACAACCGTGTTCCTCTCAGGATTGGTTTACCATTAGGCTCAGTCTGTTCTTATAGGCAGTGTGGTAGAAGACCTTGCTCTCCCACTACAGGATGTTTATTATATATAACCAGTGGTGTACATAGAATAGAAATCATGGAGCCCCATAGCAGAAGTCCAAATTGCCACAGCCCACCCCCTCCCCCCAAAAAATTAATAATATTCAGTGGGATCATAGAGGCACATATCTCACAACTTTGCAACCCGTATGAAGTAATTTTGCCCCTACTGAAGCCCCTCAGTGTTCCCACACACTAGAACACCCCTTCCATGGCCCCCATACAGTATGATGCCAACAAATCTACCCCCTAAACACAGTAAGATATACTCAAAGGGAATTCTTCCACAGTACCCTCTTCATGCACAGTATGATGACCCCACAGTACCAGCCCCCTTCCGCAATGCCCCCAGACACAGTATGATAACCTTGACACAGCCCTCCATACAGTACGTTGGTCCCCACAACACTCACATTGTATAATGGCTCATGCACTTTACAATGGCCCACACTATCACTCCACACTGTATAATGTCCCCCACTAGCCCTCCAAACAGTATAAAGGCAAACCCACACAGCCCTACACACAGTATAACTGCCCCTCACACAGCACTACACACAATATAACTGTCCCCCACACAACACTCCAAATAGTATAACTGGCCCACACAGTCCTGCAAATAATATAATGGACCCCAAGAGGTCCTCCAAGTAGCATGATGGCCCACCAAGTAGCCCTCTAATTATTATGATTGTTTCCTAAGTGGCCCTTCAAATATTGATGGCCTCCACAATATACTCATTAATTTATAAAAGAAAAATACTCACCTATTCTTGTTCCCCCACTGTTCAGGTCTCTGCAGCATGTGGTCTGATCTTTGGTGCTGGTCAGCACAACAGGTGCAACATAGTGACTTCATCCTGCCTGCTGCGCTGAGACGTCAGACGCACAGAGAGAATGATGGAGGAGGGAGTGTCAGCTAACGGCTCCTCTGCCATCATTGCTTTCAAATGTATCGGCATTGAGGAATGAGGGTGTGCAGTGGTGGCACTAGCACCAGGCCTTACCGCGGCTGCGTGGTCTGCTTCTATTACCGGTACACCACTGAATATAACTATGTATTACATTCTTACTGGTTTATAGTCATGTTTTCAGGTTTGCCTGAGATAGTAAGAATTGTGTATAAATGTAGTATAACCAGAGAAATCTTCAGAATGTTCTGAATGTTCTGTGGAATGTTCTGTGGTTGTGGACGGTAGTTCTTTTTAATTTTTTACACTTACATTATCGTGTCCAGATCTGGCAGCGAGGAGACCCAGGTTGGAAATCTGTCTTGTCTATAAAATAAAGCTCCAGTTACAATGATTGATTCACAAATTTCAATAATTGAGTTTGTGACAAAAGTTTTGAGACTGACACAAATTTTGGTTCTCACAAAGTTTTCTTCTTCAGTGTTTTTAAATATTTTAGTCAGAGGACTTAATATTTATAGTGTTGTTGACCCTTATTTTTCAAGACTGCCCTTAACCCTTGCAACTGGATATCAGTTTCTCGGCCAAATGCTGTAGAATGGCAACCATTTTTTTTCCTAAAAAACTTGATGTATTTGTTAATAAGAGTTTAAAAACATGTGGCATGCTATTAATTGTATTTCAGTAATGATAGAAACATCCAACTAATAGATCTTAATCTCTGAAGCACCAAACTGTGTGAAACTGTGTGAAACCAAACTTTATGTCAGTCTCAAAAATTTGGGCCACAACTTTATATCATCTATAAGAAGTATCACCAGAATTATTCCTGCTGCTCTTTATATACAAGACTCATATCGGAAGAACAGAGGAATATGGGAGATTCTAGATAAATACCTGAATGCTGGCACGGCATTTATGACATTATGCCTGAATCTGTTGAAGAAACAGAGGAGACATTTATGTCACATTATATTATTTATACTACTGGTATAATATTAATAGCGATATAATATTATATAGCTATACACGTCTTATACACATATAGAAATCTATACACAATGTATTAATTATATATAATATTATAAAGTAGAGCTATAATGCTGAGCACGTGTAATATATAGAGTGAATCTATAATGTCAGGCACAAGTAATATATAGAGTGGATATATAATGCCAGGCACATGTAATATATAGAGTGGATCTATAATGCCAGGCACAAGTAATATATAGAGTGGATATATAATGCCAGACACATGTAATACTCTCTATATATTTTGCCAAAGTCACTGGCAATGTACTGGAGGGGAGATATGTATCACTGTGGTTATTAACTTCAGTGATATGAACCTAGGAAAACGCTCCAGCAGACTAAGTGCTGAGAGGGGTTAATTGGCCATGTTTAGAGCTAGGTTGAGTTAATATCTGTAGAGTGGGTGGGGTTCAGAGGATAAATACTCAGCCTTCTGGCTCATTCAGTGTTGGATGGTCCTGGAGATGCAAGCTCCACTGCTGTGTTTTCATGCTAAGGAAAGCTAAACTTTTGCTGTCTGTTCCTGAGCAGGCGGATCCCCGCCGCAACATGGACTGTGCCATACGTTATGTTTTGGTTTTCTTGTTAGGACAGAAACGTCGTCTTTGTTTTGCTAACACTGCACTGGTTTATGCAGTATCTTTAATAAACCAGTGGAAGATTTAAAGAGCCAGTGTTCCTGTGTCTACCTCTATGTGCAGCAAAGGGAGCTGATGTACCACAATTAGTGTTGAGCGATACTTTCCGATATCGGAAAGTATCGGTATCGGAAAGTATCGGCCGATACCGTCAAAATATCGGATCTAATCCGATACCGATACCCGATCCCAATGCAAGTCAATGGGACGAAAATATCGGAATTAAAATAAACCCTTTATAAACTTGTAGGTTCATTCTACATGAAGGAAAACAACTAAGAATAATGTAGGATGTATTGGGGGACGTGGCGGAGACATTAAAGGCACAGAGGTTTAGCCCAATGTAATAGAATAGCAGGTTTTTTTTTTTTTTTATGACGTTGGGCGGTAGAAAGATTTTGACTATGTTAATTTTTTTTTATTTTGTCAGATATTGATGTTTCACTACTTCCACGCCCTTCACCTTCTTTTTTACTTCTCCCACACTTTCTTCTTCGTTATCCTCATCATCAGCTTCTTTGACATCAACTTCTTCACCTTATTCATCTTCTTCTTCATCTTCTACCTATTATTTTTTTTCTTACATTGTTCATATTCTTTTTATTTTACTATTATCTTCATCATATTCTACTTCTTCATCATATTCTTATTTGTGACAGGCATTCCCGTAGTTGTTATCTATAAAAGTTTGAAGATTACACCTTCCGTTCTGCCTGTCACAAAACAGTTACATTTGTCCGCGTTCAGTTTGGCCTGCAGCATCAGGCTTTATCCAGGGGCACCACGAGGAGGAACGGACTCACCCCCATACACTGCTTAGTCTTCTTCTGCTTATAATTTAGATAATATCTTTTGCTCTGATATTTAGTGTTATGCTTAATGTTCTTCTGCTCTTTGTTCTGCAGCCTCTTGTTCTTCTGCTTCTCGGTCTTCCAGGTCGTCGTCGTCTCCAGGGTCGTCGTCTCCGGGGTCGTCGTCATCGGGGTGGTCTTCAGGGTCGTCGTCTCCGGGGTCGTCGTCATCGGGGTGGTCTTCGGGGTCATCGTCTCCAGGGTCGTCGTCATCACGGTGGTTGTCGTCTCTGGTGTCGTCGTCATCTTAGGGGTGGTCTTCCGGGTCATCGTGTTTAGTCTCTTGAACTTGGAAATGTAGCAGAAGGTACAAGAAGGCTGAGAAAATGCCGAGAACCAGCTGATGGAACTGGAACTCGGATGGCTACCCGAAGGTCCAAGAGCCAATGGAACTACCGAGGACCAGCTGACGTTACTGGAACCCGGTTACTAAGCAGGAGGTACCCGTGCCTGAAAGCACTACCAAGGACCACCTGACGTTGGTGGAACTCGGATACCCAGAGGGAGGCACCTAAGCCAAAGGCTCTGCCCGGAACCAGCTGAGGGTACTGGAACCAGGATGGGGAGCAGAAGGTACAAGATCAAAAGACACTGCCGAGAACCAGCTGACGGTGCTGGAACCCGGATGGGTAGCCGAAGGTCCAAGAGCCAATGGAACTACCGAAGACCAGCTGACGTTACTGGAACCCAGTTACTAAGCAGGAGGTACCCGTGCCTGAAAGCACTACCAAGGACCACCTGACGTTGGTGGAACTCGGATACCCAGAGGGAGGCACCTAAGCCAAAGGCTCTGCCCGGAACCAGCTGACGGTACTGGAACCAGGATGGGGAGCAGAAGGTACAAGAGCAAGTGTCTGCGTGGCTTTTGCAGGACACGATGCCGGCTGCACAGCAGGGGAACAGCTGGCGGTGCTGAACCCCACTGACACATTGGCTGGTGTTTTTCTCTGTGCAGCTAGCAGTACCGGGCCCCAACTGGCGGTGTTAGAGTCCGGGGTCAGCAGGAGGAGGAGATGGAGCAGAGTGTAGGCCGAAGCCTGCACTGGCGGCAGCTTTGGGTCTGTTGTGCCTGCGTGGCTGTTGCAGGACACGTTGCCGGCTGCACAGCAGGGGAACAGCTGGCGGTGATGAACCCCACTGACACATTGGCTGGTGTTTGGCTCTGTGCAGCTAGCAGTACCGGGCCCCAACTGGCGGTGTTGGAGCCCGGGCTCTGCAGGGGGAGCAGAGTGTAGGCCGAAGCCTACTTGAACCAATTTCAAAGGTAACCTTTAACCCCCCCTCAGGGGTTACAAAGTAGAAGAGCCACAGCTTATGCAGCAGTAGTGCTGCACAAGTCAAAGGTTGCTCTTTTAATTTTGCTCCTTGCACACGCTGAATGAAACACGTATAATATTTAGCCCTTTATACAGTCAAACTGTGTTGGAGGCGCGAGTTCCCTTTGTAATGAGACGCAGCACAGATGTCAAGAATCCCACCTTGGTGCTGGGTGCAGCCTCCTGAGCGTTGTTATTTGCTGTACAGGAGTCTGCGCTGTCATGTTATCCCCTGGCCTAGCGCTGTTAGCGCTGCCCATCTTCTGACCTCATTTAATGTCGGCCGCTGCGGTTCGCGATGACCATGAATCCCAGCCCCGCGGTGTCTTAACATTGTTAAAACACTGCGGGGCTGTGATTCATGGCCTGGCGCAGCACATATGTTCGCCTCTCGCACTCGGGTCCTTACACCCGCTGCAGACTGTGCGGCGTCAGCTGATCCCTTATCGCATGCCACGGCCATGAAGCCGCACAGTCTGAAGAAGGCGGAAGGAGATGAGGGACAGGCGAACTGATGCACTGCTCATGCCCATCAATCACACCCTCGCAGTCCCAAGAAATAAGACACCGAGGGGCGTTGTGTGGGTCAGGGCGGCCGCAGAGGCGCAGGCACCCAAACAATGATGCCAGAAGACGGGCAGCGCTACCAAGGGGGTTGCAGCGTGTCATTACAAAGGAAAGTCACACCACCGGGACGGTTAAATGGTCACACAGAGGACACATTTCAGACGTGTTTTCAGTTCCACATGTGCGAGGAGAATACGTTTATGAGCCACCTTGCACACATGCAGCATTACCGCTGTACAAGGTGGCCTTAAAAACGTACAAACGCCTGGGGGAGGGGG
Source organism: Ranitomeya variabilis (assembly GCF_051348905.1). Classification (NCBI taxonomy): domain Eukaryota; kingdom Metazoa; phylum Chordata; class Amphibia; order Anura; family Dendrobatidae; genus Ranitomeya; species Ranitomeya variabilis. Next base: position 653,698,683 of record NC_135233.1, read on the forward strand.
GACAGGTTCCCTTCAATTTCAGTTCTTGTGTCTGCGTGGCTTTTGCAGGACACGATGCCGGCTGCACAGCAGGGGAACAGCTGGCGGTGCTGAACCCCACTGACACATTGGCTGGTGTTTTTCTCTGTGCAGCTAGCAGTACTGGGCCCCAACTGGCGGTGTTAGAGCCCGGGGTCAGCAGGAGGAGGAGATGGAGCAGAGTGTAGGCCGAAGCCTGCACTGGCGGCAGCTTTGGGTCTGTTGTGCCTGCGTGGCTGTTGCAGGACACGTTGCCGGCTGCACAGCAGGGGAACAGCTGGCGGTGCTGAACCCCACTGACACATTGGCTGGTGTTTGGCTCTGTGCAGCTAGCAGTACCGGGCCCCAACTGGCGGTGTTGGAGCCCGGGCTCTGCAGGGGGAGCAGAGTGTAGGCCGAAGCCTACTTGAACCAATTTCAAAGGTAACCTTTAACCCCCCCTCAGGGGTTACAAAGTAGAAGAGCCACAGCTTATGCAGCAGTAGTGCTGCACAAGTCAAAGGTTGCTCTTTTAATTTTGCTCCTTGCAAACGCTGAATGAAACACGTTTAACATTTAGCCCTTTATACAGTCAAACTGTGTTGGAGGCGCGAGTTCCCTTTGTAATGAGACGCAGCACAGATGTCAAGAATCCCACCTTGGTGCTGGGTGCAGCCTCCTGAGCGTTGTTATTTGCTGTACAGGAGTCTGCGCTGTCGTGTTATCCCCTGGCCTAGCGCAGTTAGCGCTGCCCATCTTCTGACCTCATTTAATGTCGGCCGCTGCGGTTCGCGATGACCATGAATCCCAGCCCCGCGGTGTCTTAACATTGTTAAAACACTGCGGGGCTGTGTTTCATGGCCTGGCGCAGCACATATGTTCGCCTCTCGCACTCGGGTCCTTACACCCGCTGCAGACTGTGCGGCGTCAGCTGATCCCTTATCGCATGCCACGGCCATGAAGCCGCACAGTCTGAAGAAGGCGGAAGGAGATGAGGGACAGGCGAACTGATGCACTGCTCATGCCCATCAATCACACCCTCGCAGTCCCAAGAAATAAGACACCGAGGGGCGTTGTGTGGGTCAGGGCGGCCGCAGAGGCGCAGGCAGCCAAACAATGATGCCAGAAGACGGGCAGCGCTACCAAGGGGGTTGCAGCGTGTCATTACAAAGGAAAGTCACACCACCGGGACGGTTAAATGGTCACACAGAGGACACATTTCAGACGTGTTTTCAGTTCCACATGTGCGAGGAGAATACGTTTATGAGCCACCTTGCACACATGCAGCATTACCGCTGTACAAGGTGGCCTTAAAAACGTACAAACGCCTGGGGGAGGGGGGACAGGTTCCCTTCAATTTCAGTTCTTGTGTCTGCGTGGCTTTTGCAGGACACGATGCCGGCTGCACAGCAGGGGAACAGCTGGCGGTGCTGAACCCCACTGACACATTGGCTGGTGTTTTTCTCTGTGCAGCTAGCAGTACCGGGCCCCAACTGGCGGTGTTAGAGCCCGGGGTCAGCAGGAGGAGGAGATGGAGCAGAGTGTAGGCCGAAGCCTGCACTGGCGGCAGCTTTGGGTCTGTTGTGCCTGCGTGGCTGTTGCAGGACACGTTGCCGGCTGCACAGCAGGGGAACAGCTGGCGGTGCTGAACCCCACTGACACATTGGCTGGTGTTTGGCTCTGTGCAGCTAGCAGTACCGGGCCCCAACTGGCGGTGTTGGAGCCCGGGCTCTGCAGGGGGAGCAGAGTGTAGGCCGAAGCCTACTTGAACCAATTTCAAAGGTAACCTTTAACCCCCCCTCAGGGGTTACAAAGTAGAAGAGCCACAGCTTATGCAGCAGTAGTGCTGCACAAGTCAAAGGTTGCTCTTTTAATTTTGCTCCTTGCACACGCTGAATGAAACACGTATAACATTTAGCCCTTTATACAGTCAAACTGTGTTGGAGGCGCGAGTTCCCTTTGTAATGAGACGCAGCACAGATGTCAAGAATCCCACCTTGGTGCTGGGTGCAGCCTCCTGAGCGTTGTTATTTGCTGTACAGGAGTTTGCACTGTCGTGTTATCCCCTGGCCTAGCGCTGTTAGCGCTGCCCATCTTCTGACCTCATTTAATGTCGGCCGCTGCGGTTCGCGATGACCATGAATCCCAGCCCCGCGGTGTCTTAACATTGTTAAAACACTGCGGGGCTGTGATTCATGGCCTGGCGCAGCACATATGTTCGCCTCTCGCACTCGGGTCCTTACACCCGCTGCAGACTGTGCGGCGTCAGCTGATCCCTTATCGCATGCCACGGCCATGAAGCCGCACAGTCTGAAGAAGGCGGAAGGAGATGAGGGACAGGCGAACTAATGCACTGCTCATGCCCATCAATCACACCCTCGCAGTCCCAAGAAATAAGACACCGAGGGGCGTTGTGTGGGTCAGGGCGGCCGCAGAGGCGCAGGCACCCAAACAATGATGCCAGAAGACGGGCAGCACTACCAAGGGGGTTGCAGCGTGTCATTACAAAGGAAAGTCACACCACCGGGACGGTTAAATGGTCACACAGAGGACACATTTCAGACCTGTTTTCAGTTCCACATGTGCAAGGAGAATACGTTTATGAGCCACCTTGCACACATGCAGCATTACCGCTGTACAAGGTGGCCTTAAAAACGTACAAACGCCTGGGGGAGGGGGGACAGGTTCCCTTCAATTTCAGTTCTTGTGTCTGCGTGGCTTTTGCAGGACACGATGCCGGCTGCACAGCAGGGGAACAGCTGGCGGTGCTGAACCCCACTGACACATTGGCTGGTGTTTTTCTCTGTGCAGCTAGCAGTACCGGGCCCCAACTGGCGGTGTTAGAGCCCGGGGTCAGCAGGAGGAGGAGATGGAGCAGAGTGTAGGCCGAAGCCTGCACTGGCGGCAGCTTTGGGTCTGTTGTGCCTGCGTGGCTGTTGCAGGACACGTTGCCGGCTGCACAGCAGGGGAACAGCTGGCGGTGCTGAACCCCACTGACACATTGGCTGGTGTTTGGCTCTGTGCAGCTAGCAGTACCGGGCCCCAACTGGCGGTGTTGGAGCCCGGGCTCTGCAGGGGGAGCAGAGTGTAGGCCGAAGCCTACCTGAACCAATTTCAAAGGTAACCTTTAACCCCCCCTCAGGGGTTACAAAGTAGAAGAGCCACAGCTTATGCAGCAGTAGTGCTGCACAAGTCAAAGGTTGCTCTTTTAATTTTGCTCCTTGCACACGCTGAATGAAACACGTATAACATTTAGCCCTTTATACAGTCAAACTGTGTTGGAGGCGCGAGTTCCCTTTGTAATGAGACGCAGCACAGATGTCAAGAATCCCACCTTGGTGCTGGGTGCAGCCTCCTGAGCGTTGTTATTTGCTGTACAGGAGTCTGCGCTGTCGTGTTATCCCCTGGCCTAGCGCTGTTAGCGCTGCCCATCTTCTGACCTCATTTAATGTCGGCCGCTGCGGTTCGCGATGACCATGAATCCCAGCCCCGTGGTGTCTTAACATTGTTAAAACACTGCGGGGCTGTGATTCATGGCCTGGCGCAGCACATATGTTCGCCTCTCGCACTCGGGTCCTTACACCCGCTGCAGACTATGCGGCGTCAGCTGATCCCTTATCGCATGCCACGGCCATGAAGCCGCACAGTCTGAAGACGGCGGAAGGAGATGAGGGACAGGCGAACTGATGCACTGCTCATGCCCATCAATCACACCCTCGCAGTCCCAAGAAATAAGACACCGAGGGGCGTTGTGTGGGTCAGGGCAGCCGCAGAGGCGCAGGCAGCCAAACAATGATGCCAGAAGACGGGCAGCGCTACCAAGGGGGTTGCAGCGTGTCATTACAAAGGAAAGTCACACCACCGGGACGGTTAAATGGTCACACAGAGGACACATTTCAGACGTGTTTTCAGTTCCACATGTGCGAGGAGAATACGTTTATGAGCCACCTTGCACACATGCAGCATTACCGCTGTACAAGGTGGCCTTAAAAACGTACAAACGCCTGGGGGAGGGGGGACAGGTTCCCTTCAATTTCAGTTCTTGTGTCTGCGTGGCTTTTGCAGGACACGATGCCGGCTGCACAGCAGGGGAACAGCTGGCGGTGCTGAACCCCACTGACACATTGGCTGGTGTTTTTCTCTGTGCAGCTAGCAGTACCGGGCCCCAACTGGTGGTGTTAGAGCCCGGGGTCAGCAGGAGGAGGAGATGGAGCAGAGTGTAGGCCGAAGCCTGCACTGGCGGCAGCTTTGGGTCTGTTGTGCCTGCGTGGCTGTTGCAGGACACGTTGCCGGCTGCACAGCAGGGGAACAGCTGGCGGTGCTGAACCCCACTGACACATTGGCTGGTGTTTGGCTCTGTGCAGCTAGCAGTACCGGGCCCCAACTGGCGGTGTTGGAGCCCGGGCTCTGCAGGGGGAGCAGAGTGTAGGCCGAAGCCTACTTGAACCAATTTCAAAGGTAACCTTTAACCCCCCCTCAGGGGTTACAAAGTAGAAGAGCCACAGCTTATGCAGCAGTAGTGCTGCACAAGTCAAAGGTTGCTCTTTTAATTTTGCTCCTTGCACACGCTGAATGAAACACGTATAACATTTAGCCCTTTATACAGTCAAACTGTGTTGGAGGCGCGAGTTCCCTTTGTAATGAGACGCAGCACAGATGTCAAGAATCCCACCTTGGTGCTGGGTGCAGCCTCCTGAGCGTTGTTATTTGCTGTACAGGAGTCTGCACTGTCGTGTTATCCCCTGGCCTAGCGCTGTTAGCGCTGCCCATCTTCTGACCTCATTTAATGTCGGCCGCTGCGGTTCGCGATGACCATGAATCCCAGCCCCGCGGTGTCTTAACATTGTTAAAACACTGCGGGGCTGTGATTCATGGCCTGGCGCAGCACATATGTTCGCCTCTCGCACTCGGGTCCTTACACCCGCTGCAGACTGTGCGGCGTCAGCTGATCCCTTATCGCATGCCACGGCCATGAAGCCGCACAGTCTGAAGAAGGCGGAAGGAGATGAGGGACAGGCGAACTAATGCACTGCTCATGCCCATCAATCACACCCTCGCAGTCCCAAGAAATAAGACACCGAGGGGCGTTGTGTGGGTCAGGGCGGCCGCAGAGGCGCAGGCAGCCAAACAATGATGCCAGAAGACGGGCAGCGCTACCAAGGGGGTTGCAGCGTGTCATTACAAAGGAAAGTCACACCACCGGGACGGTTAAATGGTCACACAGAGGACACATTTCAGACGTGTTTTCAGTTCCACATGTGCGAGGAGAATACGTTTATGAGCCACCTTGCACACATGCAGCATTACCGCTGTACAAGGTGGCCTTAAAAACGTACAAACGCCTGGGGGAGGGGGGACAGGTTCCCTTCAATTTCAGTTCTTGTGTCTGCGTGGCTTTTGCAGGACACGATGCCGGCTGCACAGCAGGGGAACAGCTGGCGGTGCTGAACCCCACTGACACATTGGCTGGTGTTTTTCTCTGTGCAGCTAGCAGTACCGGGCCCCAACTGGCGGTGTTAGAGCCCGGGGTCAGCAGGAGGAGGAGATGGAGCAGAGTGTAGGCCGAAGCCTGCACTGGCGGCAGCTTTGGGTCTGTTGTGCCTGCGTGGCTGTTGCAGGACACGTTGCCGGCTGCACAGCAGGGGAACAGCTGGCGGTGCTGAACCCCACTGACACATTGGCTGGTGTTTGGCTCTGTGCAGCTAGCAGTACCGGGCCCCAACTGGCGGTGTTGGAGCCCGGGCTCTGCAGGGGGAGCAGAGTGTAGGCCGAAGCCTACTTGAACCAATTTCAAAGGTAACCTTTAACCCCCCCTCAGGGGTTACAAAGTAGAAGAGCCACAGCTTATGCAGCAGTAGTGCTGCACAAGTCAAAGGTTGCTCTTTTAATTTTGCTCCTTGCACACGCTGAATGAAACACGTATAACATTTAGCCCTTTATACAGTCAAACTGTGTTGGAGGCGCGAGTTCCCTTTGTAATGAGACGCAGCACAGATGTCAAGAATCCCACCTTGGTGCTGGGTGCAGCCTCCTGAGCGTTGTTATTTGCTGTACAGGAGTCTGCGCTGTCGTGTTATCCCCTGGCCTAGCGCTGTTAGCGCTGCCCATCTTCTGACCTCATTTAATGTCGGCCGCTGCGGTTCGCGATGACCATGAATCCCAGCCCCGGGGTGTCTTAACATTGTTAAAACACTGCGGGGCTGTGATTCATGGCCTGGCGCAGCACATATGTTCGCCTCTCGCACTCGGGTCCTTACACCCGCTGCAGACTATGCGGCGTCAGCTGATCCCTTATCGCATGCCACGGCCATGAAGCCGCACAGTCTGAAGAAGGCGGAAGGAGATGAGGGACAGGCGAACTGATGCACTGCTCATGCCCATCAATCACACCCTCGCAGTCCCAAGAAATAAGACACCGAGGGGCGTTGTGTGGGTCAGGGCAGCCGCAGAGGCGCAGGCAGCCAAACAATGATGCCAGAAGACGGGCAGCGCTACCAAGGGGGTTGCAGCGTGTCATTACAAAGGAAAATCACACCACCGGGACGGTTAAATGGTCACACAGAGGACACATTTCAGACGTGTTTTCAGTTCCACATGTGCGAGGAGAATACGTTTATGAGCCACCTTGCACACATGCAGCATTACCGCTGTACAAGGTGGCCTTAAAAACGTACAAACGCCTGGGGGAGGGGGGACAGGTTCCCTTCAATTTCAGTTCTTGTGTCTGCGTGGCTTTTGCAGGACACGATGCCGGCTGCACAGCAGGGGAACAGCTGGCGGTGCTGAACCCCACTGACACATTGGCTGGTGTTTTTCTCTGTGCAGCTAGCAGTACCGGGCCCCAACTGGTGGTGTTAGAGCCCGGGGTCAGCAGGAGGAGGAGATGGAGCAGAGTGTAGGCCGAAGCCTGCACTGGCGGCAGCTTTGGGTCTGTTGTGCCTGCGTGGCTGTTGCAGGACACGTTGCCGGCTGCACAGCAGGGGAACAGCTGGCGGTGCTGAACCCCACTGACACATTGGCTGGTGTTTGGCTCTGTGCAGCTAGCAGTACCGGGCCCCAACTGGCGGTGTTGGAGCCCGGGCTCTGCAGGGGGAGCAGAGTGTAGGCCGAAGCCTACTTGAACCAATTTCAAAGGTAACCTTTAACCCCCCCTCAGGGGTTACAAAGTAGAAGAGCCACAGCTTATGCAGCAGTAGTGCTGCACAAGTCAAAGGTTGCTCTTTTAATTTTGCTCCTTGCACACGCTGAATGAAACACGTATAACATTTAGCCCTTTATACAGTCAAACTGTGTTGGAGGCGCGAGTTCCCTTTGTAATGAGACGCAGCACAGATGTCAAGAATCCCACCTTGGTGCTGGGTGCAGCCTCCTGAGCGTTGCTATTTGCTGTACAGGAGTCTGCGCTGTCGTGTTATCCCCTGGCCTAGCGCTGTTAGCGCTGCCCATCTTCTGACCTCATTTAATGTCGGCCGCTGCGGTTCGCGATGACCATGAATCCCAGCCCCGTGGTGTCTTAACATTGTTAAAACACTGCGGGGCTGTGATTCATGGCCTGGCGCAGCACATATGTTCGCCTCTCGCACTCGGGTCCTTACACCCGCTGCAGACTATGCGGCGTCAGCTGATCCCTTATCGCATGCCACGGCCATGAAGCCGCACAGTCTGAAGAAGGCGGAAGGAGATGAGGGACAGGCGAACTGATGCACTGCTCATGCCCATCAATCACACCCTCGCAGTCCCAAGAAATAAGACACCGAGGGGCGTTGTGTGGGTCAGGGCAGCCGCAGAGGCGCAGGCAGCCAAACAATGATGCCAGAAGACGGGCAGCGCTACCAAGGGGGTTGCAGCGTGTCATTACAAAGGAAAGTCACACCACCGGGACGGTTAAATGGTCACACAGAGGACACATTTCAGACGTGTTTTCAGTTCCACATGTGCGAGGAGAATACGTTTATGAGCCACCTTGCACACATGCAGCATTACCGCTGTACAAGGTGGCCTTAAAAACGTACAAACGCCTGGGGGAGGGGGGACAGGTTCCCTTCAATTTCAGTTCTTGTGTCTGCGTGGCTTTTGCAGGACACGATGCCGGCTGCACAGCAGGGGAACAGCTGGCGGTGCTGAACCCCACTGACACATTGGCTGGTGTTTTTCTCTGTGCAGCTAGCAGTACCGGGCCCCAACTGGTGGTGTTAGAGCCCGGGGTCAGCAGGAGGAGGAGATGGAGCAGAGTGTAGGCCGAAGCCTGCACTGGCGGCAGCTTTGGGTCTGTTGTGCCTGCGTGGCTGTTGCAGGACACGTTGCCGGCTGCACAGCAGGGGAACAGCTGGCGGTGCTGAACCCCACTGACACATTGGCTGGTGTTTGGCTCTGTGCAGCTAGCAGTACCGGGCCCCAACTGGCGGTGTTGGAGCCCGGGCTCTGCAGGGGGAGCAGAGTGTAGGCCGAAGCCTACTTGAACCAATTTCAAAGGTAACCTTTAACCCCCCCTCAGGGGTTACAAAGTAGAAGAGCCACAGCTTATGCAGCAGTAGTGCTGCACAAGTCAAAGGTTGCTCTTTTAATTTTGCTCCTTGCACACGCTGAATGAAACACGTATAACATTTAGCCCTTTATACAGTCAAACTGTGTTGGAGGCGCGAGTTCCCTTTGTAATGAGACGCAGCACAGATGTCAAGAATCCCACCTTGGTGCTGGGTGCAGCCTCCTGAGCGTTGTTATTTGCTGTACAGGAGTCTGCACTGTCGTGTTATCCCCTGGCCTAGCGCTGTTAGCGCTGCCCATCTTCTGACCTCATTTAATGTCGGCCGCTGCGGTTCGCGATGACCATGAATCCCAGCCCCGCGGTGTCTTAACATTGTTAAAACACTGCGGGGCTGTGATTCATGGCCTGGCGCAGCACATATGTTCGCCTCTCGCACTCGGGTCCTTACACCCGCTGCAGACTGTGCGGCGTCAGCTGATCCCTTATCGCATGCCACGGCCATGAAGCCGCACAGTCTGAAGAAGGCGGAAGGAGATGAGGGACAGGCGAACTAATGCACTGCTCATGCCCATCAATCACACCCTCGCAGTCCCAAGAAATAAGACACCGAGGGGCATTGTGTGGGTCAGGGCGGCCGCAGAGGCGCAGGCAGCCAAACAATGATGCCAGAAGACGGGCAGCACTACCAAGGGGGTTGCAGCGTGTCATTACAAAGGAAAGTCACACCACCGGGACGGTTAAATGGTCACACAGAGGACACATTTCAGACCTGTTTTCAGTTCCACATGTGCGAGGAGAATACGTTTATGAGCCACCTTGCACACATGCAGCATTACCGCTGTACAAGGTGGCCTTAAAAACGTACAAACGCCTGGGGGAGGGGGGACAGGTTCCCTTCAATTTCAGTTCTTGTGTCTGCGTGGCTTTTGCAGGACACGATGCCGGCTGCACAGCAGGGGAACAGCTGGCGGTGCTGAACCCCACTGACACATTGGCTGGTGTTTTTCTCTGTGCAGCTAGCAGTACCGGGCCCCAACTGGCGGTGTTAGAGCCCGGGGTCAGCAGGAGGAGGAGATGGAGCAGAGTGTAGGCCGAAGCCTGCACTGGCGGCAGCTTTGGGTCTGTTGTGCCTGCGTGGCTGTTGCAGGACACGTTGCCGGCTGCACAGCAGGGGAACAGCTGGCGGTGATGAACCCCACTGACACATTGGCTGGTGTTTGGCTCTGTGCAGCTAGCAGTACCGGGCCCCAACTGGCGGTGTTGGAGCCCGGGCTCTGCAGGGGGAGCAGAGTGTAGGCCGAAGCCTACTTGAACCAATTTCAAAGGTAACCTTTAACCCCCCCTCAGGGGTTACAAAGTAGAAGGGCCACAGCTTATGCAGCAGTAGTGCTGCACAAGTCAAAGGTTGCTCTTTTAATTTTGCTCCTTGCACACGCTGAATGAAACACGTATAACATTTAGCCCTTTATACAGTCAAACTGTGTTGGAGGCGCGAGTTCCCTTTGTAATGAGACGCAGCACAGATGTCAAGAATCCCACCTTGGTGCTGGGTGCAGCCTCCTGAGCGTTGTTATTTGCTGTACAGGAGTCTGCGCTGTCATGTTATCCCCTGGCCTAGCGCTGTTAGCGCTGCCCATCTTCTGACCTCATTTAATGTCGGCCGCTGCGGTTCGCGATGACCATGAATCCCAGCCCCGCGGTGTCTTAACATTGTTAAAACACTGCGGGGCTGTGATTCATGGCCTGGCGCAGCACATATGTTCGCCTCTCGCACTCGGGTCCTTACACCCGCTGCAGACTGTGCGGCGTCAGCTGATCCCTTATCGCATGCCACGGCCATGAAGCCGCACAGTCTGAAGAAGGCGGAAGGAGATGAGGGACAGGCGAACTGATGCACTGCTCATGCCCATCAATCACACCCTCGCAGTCCCAAGAAATAAGACACCGAGGGGCGTTGTGTGGGTCAGGGCGGCCGCAGAGGCGCAGGCAGCCAAACAATGATGCCAGAAGACGGGCAGCGCTACCAAGGGGGTTGCAGCGTGTCATTACAAAGGAAAGTCACACCACCGGGACGGTTAAATGGTCACACAGAGGACACATTTCAGACGTGTTTTCAGTTCCACATGTGCGAGGAGAATACGTTTATGAGCCACCTTGCACACATGCAGCATTACCGCTGTACAAGGTGGCCTTAAAAACGTACAAACGCCTGGGGGAGGGGGGACAGGTTCCCTTCAATTTCAGTTCTTGTGTCTGCGTGGCTTTTGCAGGACACGATGCCGGCTGCACAGCAGGGGAACAGCTGGCGGTGCTGAACCCCACTGACACATTGGCTGGTGTTTTTCTCTGTGCAGCTAGCAGTACCGGGCCCCAACTGGCGGTGTTAGAGCCCGGGGTCAGCAGGAGGAGGAGATGGAGCAGAGTGTAGGCCGAAGCCTGCACTGGCGGCAGCTTTGGGTCTGTTGTGCCTGCGTGGCTGTTGCAGGACACGTTGCCGGCTGCACAGCAGGGGAACAGCTGGCGGTGCTGAACCCCACTGACACATTGGCTGGTGTTTGGCTCTGTGCAGCTAGCAGTACCGGGCCCCAACTGGCGGTGTTGGAGCCCGGGCTCTGCAGGGGGAGCAGAGTGTAGGCCGAAGCCTACTTGAACCAATTTCAAAGGTAACCTTTAACCCCCCCTCAGGGGTTACAAAGTAGAAGAGCCACAGCTTATGCAGCAGTAGTGCTGCACAAGTCAAAGGTTGCTCTTTTAATTTTGCTCCTTGCACACGCTGAATGAAACACGTATAACATTTAGCCCTTTATACAGTCAAACTGTGTTGGAGGCGCGAGTTCCCTTTGTAATGAGACGCAGCACAGATGTCAAGAATCCCACCTTGGTGCTGGGTGCAGCCTCCTGAGCGTTGTTATTTGCTGTACAGGAGTCTGCGCTGTCGTGTTATCCCCTGGCCTAGCGCTGTTAGCGCTGCCCATCTTCTGACCTCATTTAATGTCGGCCGCTGCGGTTCGCGATGACCATGAATCCCAGCCCCGCGGTGTCTTAACATTGTTAAAACACTGCGGGGCTGTGATTCATGGCCTGGCGCAGCACATATGTTCGCCTCTCGCACTCGGGTCCTTACACCCGCTGCAGACTGTGCGGCGTCAGCTGATCCCTTATCGCATGCCACGGCCATGAAGCCGCACAGTCTGAAGAAGGCGGAAGGAGATGAGGGACAGGCGAACTGATGCACTGCTCATGCCCATCAATCACACCCTCGCAGTCCCAAGAAATAAGACACCGAGGGGCGTTGTGTGGGTCAGGGCGGCCGCAGAGGCGCAGGCAGCCAAACAATGATGCCAGAAGACGGGCAGCACTACCAAGGGGGTTGCAGCGTGTCAGTACAAAGGAAAGTCACACCACCGGGACGGTTAAATGGTCACACAGAGGACACATTTCAGACCTGTTTTCAGTTCCACATGTGCGAGGAGAATACGTTTATGAGCCACCTTGCACACATGCAGCATTACCGCTGTACAAGGTGGCCTTAAAAACGTACAAACGCCTGGGGGAGGGGGGACAGGTTCCCTTCAATTTCAGTTCTTGTGTCTGCATGGCTTTTGCACGACACGATGCCGGCTGCACAGCAGGGGAACAGCTGGCGGTGCTGAACCCCACTGACACATTGGCTGGTGTTTTTCTCTGTGCAGCTAGCAGTACCGGGCCCCAACTGGCGGTGTTAGAGCCCGGGGTCAGCAGGAGGAGGAGATGGAGCAGAGTGTAGGCCGAAGCCTGCACTGGCGGCAGCTTTGGGTCTGTTGTGCCTGCGTGGCTGTTGCAGGACACGTTGCCGGCTGCACAGCAGGGGAACAGCTGGCGGTGCTGAACCCCACTGACACATTGGCTGGTGTTTGGCTCTGTGCAGCTAGCAGTACCGGGCCCCAACTGGCGGTGTTGGAGCCCGGGCTCTGCAGGGGGAGCAGAGTGTAGGCCGAAGCCTACTTGAACCAATTTCAAAGGTAACCTTTAACCCCCCCTCAGGGGTTACAAAGTAGAAGAGCCACAGCTTATGCAGCAGTAGTGCTGCACAAGTCAAAGGTTGCTCTTTTAATTTTGCTCCTTGCACACGCTGAATGAAACACGTATAACATTTAGCCCTTTATACAGTCAAACTGTGTTGGAGGCGCGAGTTCCCTTTGTAATGAGACGCAGCACAGATGTCAAGAATCCCACCTTGGTGCTGGGTGCAGCCTCCTGAGCGTTGTTATTTGCTGTACAGGAGTCTGCGCTGTCGTGTTATCCCCTGGCCTAGCGCTGTTAGCGCTGCCCATCTTCTGACCTCATTTAATGTCGGCTGCTGCGGTTCGCGATGACCATGAATCCCAGCCCCGCGGTGTCTTAACATTGTTAAAACACTGCGGGGCTGTGATTCATGGCCTGGCGCAGCACATATGTTCGCCTCTCGCACTCGGGTCCTTACACCCGCTGCAGACTATGCGGCGTCAGCTGATCCCTTATCGCATGCCACGGCCTTGAAGCCGCACAGTCTGAAGAAGGCGGAAGGAGATGAGGGACAGGCGAACTGATGCACTGCTCATGCCCATCAATCACACCCTCGCAGTCCCAAGAAATAAGACACCGAGGGGCGTTGTGTGGGTCAGGGAGGCCGCAGAGGCGCAGGCAGCCAAACAATGATGCCAGAAGATGGGCAGCGCTACCAAGGGGGTTGCAGCGTGTCATTACAAAGGAAAGTCACACCACCGGGACGGTTAAATGGTCACACAGAGGACACATTTCAGACGTGTTTTCAGTTCCACATGTGCGAGGAGAATACGTTTATGAGCCACCTTGCACACATGCAGCATTACCGCTGTACAAGGTGGCCTTAAAAACGTACAAACGCCTGGGGGAGGGGGGACAGGTTCCCTTCAATTTCAGTTCTTGTGTCTGCGTGGCTTTTGCAGGACACGATGCCGGCTGCACAGCAGGGGAACAGCTGGCGGTGCTGAACCCCACTGACACATTGGCTGGTGTTTTTCTCTGTGCAGCTAGCAGTACCGGGCCCCAACTGGCGGTGTTAGAGCCCGGGGTCAGCAGGAGGAGGAGATGGAGCAGAGTGGAGGCCGAAGCCTGCACTGGCGGCAGCTTTGGGTCTGTTGTGCCTGCGTGGCTGTTGCAGGACACGTTGCCGGCTGCACAGCAGGGGAACAGCTGGCGGTGCTGAACCCCACTGACACATTGGCTGGTGTTTGGCTCTGTGCAGCTAGCAGTACCGGGCCCCAACTGGCGGTGTTGGAGCCCGGGCTCTGCAGGGGGAGCAGAGTGTAGGCCGAAGCCTACTTGAACCAATTTCAAAGGTAACCTTTAACCCCCCCTCAGGGGTTACAAAGTAGAAGAGCCACAGCTTATGCAGCAGTAGTGCTGCACAAGTCAAAGGTTGCTCTTTTAATTTTGCTCCTTGCACACGCTGAATGAAACACGTATAACATTTAGCCCTTTATACAGTCAAACTGTGTTGGAGGCGCGAGTTCCCTTTGTAATGAGACGCAGCACAGATGTCAAGAATCCCACCTTGGTGCTGGGTGCAGCCTCCTGAGCGTTGTTATTTGCTGTACAGGAGTCTGCGCTGTCGTGTTATCCCCTGGCCTAGCGCTGTTAGCGCTGCCCATCTTCTGACCTCATTTAATGTCGGCCGCTGCGGTTCGCGATGACCATGAATCCCAGCCCCGCGGTGTCTTAACATTGTTAAAACACTGCGGGGCTGTGATTCATGGCCTGGCGCAGCACATATGTTCGCCTCTCGCACTCGGGTCCTTACACCCGCTGCAGACTGTGCGGCGTCAGCTGATCCCTTATCGCATGCCACGGCCATGAAGCCGCACAGTCTGAAGAAGGCGGAAGGAGATGAGGGACAGGCGAACTGATGCACTGCTCATGCCCATCAATCACACCCTCGCAGTCCCAAGAAATAAGACACCGAGGGGCGTTGTGTGGGTCAGGGCGGCCGCAGAGGCGCAGGCAGCCAAACAATGATGCCAGAAGACGGGCAGCACTACCAAGGGGGTTGCAGCGTGTCATTACAAAGGAAAGTCACACCACCGGGACGGTTAAATGGTCACACAGAGGACACATTTCAGACCTGTTTTCAGTTCCACATGTGCAAGGAGAATACGTTTATGAGCCACCTTGCACACATGCAGCATTACCGCTGTACAAGGTGGCCTTAAAAACGTACAAACGCCTGGGGGAGGGGGGACAGGTTCCCTTCAATTTCAGTTCTTGTGTCTGCATGGCTTTTGCACGACACGATGCCGGCTGCACAGCAGGGGAACAGCTGGCGGTGCTGAACCCCACTGACACATTGGCTGGTGTTTTTCTCTGTGCAGCTAGCAGTACCGGGCCCCAACTGGCGGTGTTAGAGCCCGGGGTCAGCAGGAGGAGGAGATGGAGCAGAGTGTAGGCCGAAGCCTGCACTGGCGGCAGCTTTGGGTCTGTTGTGCCTGCGTGGCTGTTGCAGGACACGTTGCCGGCTGCACAGCAGGGGAACAGCTGGCGGTGCTGAACCCCACTGACACATTGGCTGGTGTTTGGCTCTGTGCAGCTAGCAGTACCGGGCCCCAACTGGCGGTGTTGGAGCCCGGGCTCTGCAGGGGGAGCAGAGTGTAGGCCGAAGCCTACTTGAACCAATTTCAAAGGTAACCTTTAACCCCCCCTCAGGGGTTACAAAGTAGAAGAGCCACAGCTTATGCAGCAGTAGTGCTGCACAAGTCAAAGGTTGCTCTTTTAATTTTGCTCCTTGCACACGCTGAATGAAACACGTATAACATTTAGCCCTTTATACAGTCAAACTGTGTTGGAGGCGCGAGTTCCCTTTGTAATGAGACGCAGCACAGATGTCAAGAATCCCACCTTGGTGCTGGGTGCAGCCTCCTGAGCGTTGTTATTTGCTGTACAGGAGTCTGCGCTGTCGTGTTATCCCCTGGCCTAGCGCTGTTAGCGCTGCCCATCTTCTGACCTCATTTAATGTCGGCTGCTGCGGTTCGCGATGACCATGAATCCCAGCCCCGCGGTGTCTTAACATTGTTAAAACACTGCGGGGCTGTGATTCATGGCCTGGCGCAGCACATATGTTCGCCTCTCGCACTCGGGTCCTTACACCCGCTGCAGACTATGCGGCGTCAGCTGATCCCTTATCGCATGCCACGGCCTTGAAGCCGCACAGTCTGAAGAAGGCGGAAGGAGATGAGGGACAGGCGAACTGATGCACTGCTCATGCCCATCAATCACACCCTCGCAGTCCCAAGAAATAAGACACCGAGGGGCGTTGTGTGGGTCAGGGAGGCCGCAGAGGCGCAGGCAGCCAAACAATGATGCCAGAAGATGGGCAGCGCTACCAAGGGGGTTGCAGCGTGTCATTACAAAGGAAAGTCACACCACCGGGACGGTTAAATGGTCACACAGAGGACACATTTCAGACGTGTTTTCAGTTCCACATGTGCGAGGAGAATACGTTTATGAGCCACCTTGCACACATGCAGCATTACCGCTGTACAAGGTGGCCTTAAAAACGTACAAACGCCTGGGGGAGGGGGGACAGGTTCCCTTCAATTTCAGTTCTTGTGTCTGCGTGGCTTTTGCAGGACACGATGCCGGCTGCACAGCAGGGGAACAGCTGGCGGTGCTGAACCCCACTGACACATTGGCTGGTGTTTTTCTCTGTGCAGCTAGCAGTACCGGGCCCCAACTGGCGGTGTTAGAGCCCGGGGTCAGCAGGAGGAGGAGATGGAGCAGAGTGGAGGCCGAAGCCTGCACTGGCGGCAGCTTTGGGTCTGTTGTGCCTGCGTGGCTGTTGCAGGACACGTTGCCGGCTGCACAGCAGGGGAACAGCTGGCGGTGCTGAACCCCACTGACACATTGGCTGGTGTTTGGCTCTGTGCAGCTAGCAGTACCGGGCCCCAACTGGCGGTGTTGGAGCCCGGGCTCTGCAGGGGGAGCAGAGTGTAGGCCGAAGCCTACTTGAACCAATTTCAAAGGTAACCTTTAACCCCCCCTCAGGGGTTACAAAGTAGAAGAGCCACAGCTTATGCAGCAGTAGTGCTGCACAATTCAAAGGTTGCTCTTTTAATTTTGCTCCTTGCACACGCTGAATGAAACACGTATAACATTTAGCCCTTTATACAGTCAAACTGTGTTGGAGGCGCGAGTTCCCTTTGTAATGAGACGCAGCACAGATGTCAAGAATCCCACCTTGGTGCTGGGTGCAGCCTCCTGAGCGTTGTTATTTGCTGTACAGGAGTCTGCGCTGTCGTGTTATCCCCTGGCCTAGCGCTGTTAGCGCTGCCCATCTTCTGACCTCATTTAATGTCGGCCGCTGCGGTTCGCGATGACCATGAATCCCAGCCCCGCGGTGTCTTAACATTGTTAAAACACTGCGGGGCTGTGATTCATGGCCTGGCGCAGCACATATGTTCGCCTCTCGCACTCGGGTCCTTACACCCGCTGCAGACTGTGCGGCCTCAGCTGATCCCTTATCGCATGCCACGGCCATGAAGCCGCACAGTCTGAAGAAGGCGGAAGGAGATGAGGGACAGGCGAACTGATGCACTGCTCATGCCCATCAATCACACCCTCGCAGTCCCAAGAAATAAGACACCGAGGGGCGTTGTGTGGGTCAGGGCGGCCGCAGAGGCGCAGGCAGCCAAACAATGATGCCAGAAGACGGGCAGCGCTACCAAGGGGGTTGCAGCGTGTCATTACAAAGGAAAGTCACACCACCGGGACGGTTAAATGGTCACACAGAGGACACATTTCAGACGTGTTTTCAGTTCCACATGTGCGAGGAGAATACGTTTATGAGCCACCTTGCACACATGCAGCATTACCGCTGTACAAGGTGGCCTTAAAAACGTACAAACGCCTGGGGGAGGGGGGACAGGTTCCCTTCAATTTCAGTTCTTGTGTCTGCGTGGCTTTTGCAGGACACGATGCCGGCTGCACAGCAGGGGAACAGCTGGCGGTGCTGAACCCCACTGACACATTGGCTGGTGTTTTTCTCTGTGCAGCTAGCAGTACCGGGCCCCAACTGGCAGTGTTAGAGCCCGGGGTCAGCAGGAGGAGGAGATGGAGCAGAGTGTAGGCCGAAGCCTGCACTGGCGGCAGCTTTGGGTCTGTTGTGCCTGCGTGGCTGTTGCAGGACACGTTGCCGGCTGCACAGCAGGGGAACAGCTGGCGGTGCTGAACCCCACTGACACATTGGCTGGTGTTTGGCTCTGTGCAGCTAGCAGTACCGGGCCCCAACTGGCGGTGTTGGAGCCCGGGCTCTGCAGGGGGAGCAGAGTGTAGGCCGAAGCCTACTTGAACCAATTTCAAAGGTAACCTTTAACCCCCCCTCAGGGGTTACAAAGTAGAAGAGCCACAGCTTATGCAGCAGTAGTGCTGCACAAGTCAAAGGTTGCTCTTTTAATTTTGCTCCTTGCACACGCTGAATGAAACACGTATAACATTTAGCCCTTTATACAGTCAAACTGTGTTGGAGGCGCGAGTTCCCTTTGTAATGAGACGCAGCACAGATGTCAAGAATCCCACCTTGGTGCTGGGTGCAGCCTCCTGAGCGTTGTTATTTGCTGTACAGGAGTCTGCGCTGTCGTGTTATCCCCTGGCCTAGCGCTGTTAGCGCTGCCCATCTTCTGACCTCATTTAATGTCGGCCGCTGCGGTTCGCGATGACCATGAATCCCAGCCCCGCGGTGTCTTAACATTGTTAAAACACTGCGGGGCTGTGATTCATGGCCTGGCGCAGCACATATGTTCGCCTCTCGCACTCGGGTCCTTACACCCGCTGCAGACTGTGCGGCGTCAGCTGATCCCTTATCGCATGCCACGGCCATGAAGCCGCACAGTCTGAAGAAGGCGGAAGGAGATGAGGGACAGGCGAACTGATGCACTGCTCATGCCCATCAATCACACCCTCGCAGTCCCAAGAAATAAGACACCGAGGGGCGTTGTGTGGGTCAGGGCGGCCGCAGAGGCGCAGGCAGCCAAACAATGATGCCAGAAGACGGGCAGCGCTACCAAGGGGGTTGCAGCGTGTCATTACAAAGGAAAGTCACACCACCGGGACGGTTAAATGGTCACACAGAGGACACATTTCAGACGTGTTTTCAGTTCCACATGTGCGAGGAGAATACGTTTATGAGCCACCTTGCACACATGCAGCATTACCGCTGTACAAGGTGGCCTTAAAAACGTACAAACGCCTGGGGGAGGGGGGACAGGTTCCCTTCAATTTCAGTTCTTGTGTCTGCGTGGCTTTTGCAGGACACGATGCCGGCTGCACAGCAGGGGAACAGCTGGCGGTGCTGAACCCCACTGACACATTGGCTGGTGTTTTTCTCTGTGCAGCTAGCAGTACCGGGCCCCAACTGGCGGTGTTAGAGCCCGGGGTCAGCAGGAGGAGGAGATGGAGCAGAGTGTAGGCCGAAGCCTGCACTGGCGGCAGCTTTGGGTCTGTTGTGCCTGCGTGGCTGTTGCAGGACACGTTGCCGGCTGCACAGCAGGGGAACAGCTGGCGGTGCTGAACCCCACTGACACATTGGCTGGTGTTTGGCTCTGTGCAGCTAGCAGTACCGGGCCCCAACTGGTGGTGTTGGAGCCCGGGCTCTGCAGGGGGAGCAGAGTGTAGGCCGAAGCCTACTTGAACCAATTTCAAAGGTAACCTTTAACCCCCCCTCAGGGGTTACAAAGTAGAAGAGCCACAGCTTATGCAGCAGTAGTGCTGCACAAGTCAAAGGTTGCTCTTTTAATTTTGCTCCTTGCACACGCTGAATGAAACACGTATAACATTTAGCCCTTTATACAGTCAAACTGTGTTGGAGGCGCGAGTTCCCTTTGTAATGAGACGCAGCACAGATGTCAAGAATCCCACCTTGGTGCTGGGTGCAGCCTCCTGAGCGTTGTTATTTGCTGTACAGGAGTCTGCGCTGTCGTGTTATCCCCTGGCCTAGCGCTGTTAGCGCTGCCCATCTTCTGACCTCATTTAATGTCGGCCGCTGCGGTTCGCGATGACCATGAATCCCAGCCCTGCGGTGTCTTAACATTGTTAAAACACTGCGGGGCTGTGATTCATGGCCTGGCGCAGCACATATGTTCGCCTCTCGCTTGGGTTCTTACACCTGCTTCAGACTATGTGGCGTCAGCTGATCCCTTATCGCATGCCACGGCCATGAAGCCGCACAGTCCGAAGAAGGCGGAAGGAGATGAGGGACAGGCGAAGAAATGCACCGTTCATGCCCGTCAATCACACCCTCGCAGTCAAAATAAATAAGACACCGAGGGGCGTTGTGTGGGGCAAGGCGGCCGCAGAGGCGCACCCAGCCAAACAATGATGCCAGAAGACGGGCAGCGTTACCAAGGAGCTTGTTGCGTGTCAATACAAAGGAAAATCACACCTGAGGGACGTTTTAATGGTCACAGAGGACACATTTTAGACGTGTTCAGTTCTACGAGTGCAAGGAGAATACGTTTCTGAGCCACCTTGCACACATGCAGCATTACTGCTGTACAAGGTGGCTGTAAAACATAGAAACACCTGGGGGAGGGGGGACAGGTTCCCTTCAATTTCAGTTCTTGTGTCTGCGTGGCTTTTGCAGGACACGATGCCGGCTGCACAGCAGGGGAACAGCTGGCGGTGCTGAACCCCACTGACACATTGGCTGGTGTTTTTCTCTGTGCAGCTAGCAATACCGGGCCCCAACTGGCGGTGTTAGAGCCCGGGGTCAGCAGGAGGAGGAGATGGAGCAGAGTGTAGGCCGAAGCCTGCACTGGCGGCAGCTTTGGGTCTGTTGGGCCTGCGTGGCTGTTGCAGGACACGTTGCCGGCTGCACAGCAGGGGAACAGCTGGCGGTGCTGAACCCCACTGACACATTGGCTGGTGTTTGGCTCTGTGCAGCTAGCACATCTGGGCCCCAACTGGCGGTGTTAGAGCCCAGGGTCAGCAGGAGGAGGAGAGGGAGCAGAGTGTAGGCCGAAGCCTGCACTGGAGCAAGTTGAAAGGGAAACTTTAACCCCCCCCCCAGGCGTTTGTAGCTGAAAGAGCCATTGTGTACAGCACTAATGCTGGAAAAGGTAAACTTAGCTCTTTTAATTATGGTCCTTGCACATGCTGAACCTAACACTTATAAAAAGTGTCCCCTCCTACCGTGATACCGTCCGGTAGGTGGAACTTTCCTTTGTGATGTGACGCAGCACAGCCGTCATTCTTACCCCCTTGGCGCCGTGCGCCGCCTCCTCAGCGTTGTTTGAATCAGTCCCGGAGCCTGCGCTGTTAGGTTAGCCCTTGGCCATGCACACATTTTGCGCTGCCCGTCTTCTGACATCATTTGGTGTCAGGCTAGCTGCGCCTGTGCGGCCGCGCTGGCAGAGAGCCCGCCTCGTACTGTCTTCTGATTTAATCCCACTGGGGGCCTGAGATCCATGGACATGCGCAGTGCATATCTGAACCTCCACCTCTCACTCATCTCCCTACGGCTTCTTCTGACTGTGCGGTGTCACGGCCGTGGCATGCTATTAGGGACCAGCTGACACCGCACAGTTTGAATAAGCCGTAGGGAGATGAGTGAGAGGTGGAGGTTCAGATATGCACTGCGCATGTCCATGGATGTCAGGCCCCCAGTGGGATTAAATCAGAAGACAGTACGAGGCGGGCTCTCTGCCAGCGCGGCCGCACAGGCGCAGCCAGCCTGACACCAAATGATGTCAGAAGACGGGCAGCGCAAAATGTGTGCATGGCCAAGGGCTAACCTAACAGCGCAGGCTCCGGGACTGATTCAAACAACGCTGAGGAGGCGGCGCACGGCGCCAAGGGGGTAAGAATGACGGCTGTGCTGCGTCACATCACAAAGGAAAGTTCCACCAACCAGACGGTATCACGGTAGGAGGGGACACTTTTCATAAGTGTTAGGATCAGCATGTGCAAGGAGCACCACGAAAAGAGGCAATTTTTCCCTTTGCATCATTACTGCTGCACAAGGTGGCTCCTTCAGTAACAAACGCCTGGGGGGGGGGGGGACAGGTTCCCTTAAATTTAACTTGTTGTGCCTGCGTGGCGGTCGCAGTACACGTTGCCGGCTGCACAGCAGGGGAACAGCTGGCGGTGCTGAACCCCACTAACACATTGGCGAGGTGTTTTGCTCTGTGCGGACAGCACTTCTGGACGGCAACTGGCGGTGTTGGAGCCCAGGGACAGGTGGAGGAGGAGGAGGTAGGAGGAGGTAGGAGGGATTGCCACACACACATCAGGGGAACAGCTGACGTTACTGAACCCCAATAACAGAGGAGGGACTGTTGACTGTGCGTACAGCACTTCTGGACGGCAACTGGCGGTGTTGGAGCCCAGGGACAGGTGGAGGAGGAGGAGGTAGGAGGAGGTAGGAGGGATTGCCACACACACAGCAGGGGAACAGCTGACGTTACTGAACCCCAATAACAGAGGAGGGACTGTTGACTGTGCGTACAGCACTTCTGGACGGCAACTGGCGGTGTTGGAGCCCAGGGACAGGTGGAGGAGGAGGAGGTAGGAGGAGGTAGGAGGGATTGCCACACACACAGCAGGGGAACAGCTGACGTTACTGAACCCCAATAACAGAGGAGCGACTGTTGACTGTGCGTACAGCACTTCTGGACGGCAACTGGCGGTGTTGGAGCCCAGGGACAGGTGGAAAAGCAGAGGAACACAATGTAGGCCGAAGCCTGAGAAAGTCGAAAGGGAACCTTTAACCCCCCCCCAAGGCGTTTGTAGCTGAAAGAGCCAGCTTGTGCAGCACAAAAGATGCAAAAGGAAAAGGTGGCTCTTTTCATCACGCTCCTTGCAAACACAGAACTAAACACTTATAAAATGTGTCCCCTGAAACCGTGAAACCGTCCCGGAGGTGGGACTTTCCTTCGTAATATGACGCAGCACAGCCGTCATTCCTACACCCCCGGCGCCGCGCCCCGGCTCCTCAGCGTTGTTTGATTCCGTCCCGGAGCCTGCGCTGTTAAGTTATCCCTTGGCCAGGCACACTTAGCGCTGCCCATCTTCTGACATCATTTGGTGTCAGGCTGGCTGCGCCTGTGCGGCCGCGCTGGCCGAGAGCCCGCCTCGCAGTGTCTTCTGATTTTATCCCACTGGGGGCCTGGGATCCATGGCCATGCGCAGTGCATATCCTCGCCTCTCACTCCCCTCCCTACGGCTTCTTAAGACTGTGCGGTGTCACGACCGTGGCATGCTATTAGGGACCAGCTGACACCGAACAGTCTGAAGAAGCCATAGGGAGATGAGTGAGAGGTGGAGGTTCAGATATGCAATGCGCATGTCCATGGATCCCAGGCCCCCAGTGGGATTAAATCAGAAGACACTGCGAGGCGGGCTTTCGGCCAGCGCGGCCGCACAGGCGCAGCCATCCTGACACCAAATGATGCCAGAAGACGGGCAGCGCTAAGTGTGCCTGGCCACGGGATAACATAACAGCG
Source organism: Ranitomeya variabilis (assembly GCF_051348905.1). Classification (NCBI taxonomy): domain Eukaryota; kingdom Metazoa; phylum Chordata; class Amphibia; order Anura; family Dendrobatidae; genus Ranitomeya; species Ranitomeya variabilis. The sequence goes on from NC_135233.1 coordinate 653,721,654, forward strand.
CAGGCTCCGGGACGGAATCAAACAACGCTGAGGAGCCGGGGCGCGGCGCCGGGGGGGTAGGAATGACGGCTGTGCTGCGTCATATTACGAAGGAAAGTCCCACCTCCGGGACGGTTTTACGGTATCAGTGGACACATTTTATAAGTGTTAAGTTCTGCGTGTGCAAGGAGCTAAACCAAAATAGCTACCTTTTCCTTGTGCAGCATTACTGCTGCACAAGGTGGCTCTTTCAGTAACAAACGCCTTGGGGGGGGACAGATTCCCTTACATTTCAGTTGTTGTGTCAGCGTGGCGGTCGCATGACACATTGCCGGCTACACAGCTGGGGATCAGCTGACGTTACTGAAACCCAATAACACTGGGTCGTATGTTTTGACTGTGCAGACGGCACTTCTGAGCCTCAACTGGCGGTGTTGGAGCCCAGGAATTTAAGTTCAGGTGGTAGAAAGATGAACACAACAGGAGACCTGGATAACGTATACAGTGACCTAATTATTTAATCAGGAGGAGGAGTGGCAAATTCCGGCGAGATCCAGGCCTTGTTCATTTTCAGGAAAGTAAGCCGGTCAACGTTATCGGAGGATAGTCGCATGCGACGGTCAGTTAGTACACCACCTGCAGCACTAAAGACACGTTCCGATAATACACTGGCCGCAGGGCAAGACAGCACCTCCAATGCATACTGGCTTAGCTCTGGCCATGTATCCAGCTTTGAGACCCAAAACTTGAAAGGGGAAGAGCCGTCTGGGAGTACAGCAAGAGGGCAAGACATGTAGTCTGTCACCATCTGACGGAACCGTTGCCTCCTGCTGACTGGAGCCGTCTGTGATGGTGTAGACTTTTGTGGGGGGCACAGAAAACTGTGCCACAGTTGGGCCATACTGGTCTTGCCTTGGGCAGAGGCACTGCTTCTGCTCCCTCTTTGTGCAGAGCCTCCACCACTGCCTGGACGCACTGAGCTGCTTTGGAATGCACTAGCAGCACTTCTCTCAGTTGGAATGGAGAAGATGATGGAAATGACCAGTGTGTCTTGGTACTCCCCCATTTTTTGCTCCCGGTTCAACGGTGTGATGAGGCTTTCTACGTTGTCCCGGTAGCGAGGATCGAGGAGGGTGAACACCCAATAATCAGACATGTTGAGAATGTGGGCGATGCGGCGGTCATTTCTCAGGCACTGCAGCATGTAATCCACCATGTGCTGCAGACTGCCAACTGCCCAAGAAACGCTGTCCCCTGCTGGAGGCGTGGTCTCTGCCCGCTCGTCATCACCCCACCCTCGCTGTACACACTGAGTACTGGACAATTCGGTAACTCCCTCCTCTGGACGGATGTCTTCCTCCTCCATTGACTCCTCCTCATCCTCCTCACAAACTGTCCCCTGCCTACGCGTTTGTGAGGAACCACGTGGCGCTGACTGTCCAGAAGATGATGGAAATGGTGAATCCTCATCCTCCACCTCTTCCACAACATCATCCCTTAGCGCTTGCAGTGATTTTTCAAGCAGGCAGATAAGGGGGACAGTCATGCTGACTAGTGCATCATCTGCACTCGCCATCCGCGTGAAATAATCAAAGGGACGCAAAACCTGGCAGACGTCATTCATAGTGGCCCACTCTGTGGTTGTGAAGTCTGTACGGCGCTGACTGCGACTTCTTTGTGCCTGAAGCAGCTGGTACTCCATTACAGCTTGCTGCTGCTCACACAACCGCTCCAACATATGTAACGTGGAATTCCACCTGGTAGGTAGGTCACATATGATGCGATGTTCCGGCAGGCGGTGTCGGCGCTGCAGAGCCGCAATGCGCGCTTTTGCCGTGCTGGAACGCCGCAAGTGAGCACACTCTAGGCGGACCTTGTGCAGCAGTGCATCAAGATCCGGATAGTCCCTCAAAAAGCTCTGCACGACCAAATTGAGCACATGTGCCAGACATGGGATGTGAGTGAGGTTGCCGAGGCCCAGAGCTGCCACCAGATTTCGGCCATTATCACACACTACCATGCCTGGCTGGAGATTCGCTGGCACAAACCACACATCGCTCTCCTGCTTGATGGCATTCCAGAGCTCCTGCGCTGTGTGGCTATGATTCCCCAAAAAAATTAATTTCAAGACAGCCTGTTGACGTTTGGCCACGGCTGTGCTCATGTCGGTCGTAACAGGTACACGTTCATCACGGGTCCATGTGGAGGTGGACTGTGACGGCTCCTGCAGCGATGATTCTGAGGAACTGGTGTAAGAGGAGGAGTCAATGCGTACAGAATGTATTCCTGCAATCCTTGGAGTGGGCAGGACACGTCCTGCGCCACTCGCACGGTCTGTACCCGGCTCAACGACATTAACCCAATGGGCAGTGAGGGAAAGGTATCGCCCCTGTCCATGTTGACTGGTCCACGCATCGGTGGTGAGGTGGACCTTGCTACTGACGGCGTTCAGTAGCGCGTGTTTTATGTGTCCCTCCACATGCTTGTGCAGGGCAGGGACGGCTTGCCTGCTGAAGTAAAAGCGGCTGGGCACATTGTACTGTGGGACTGCCAATGACATCAAGTCACGGAAGCTGTCAGTCTCCACCAGCCTGAATGACAGCATTTCCAGTGAAAGAAGTTTGGCAATGCCTGCAGTCAGAGCCTGTGCTCGTGGGTGGTTTGACGAGAAAGGCCGCCTTTTCTCCCATGCCTGTACTACCGATGGCTGTAGACTGGGCTGGGGTGTGTGGATGACTGGGAAAGTGGTGCTGCAGGTGGAATTACAGCGGGTCTCTGGACAACAGGGCCAGAGGTTCTTCCACGGCGATCCTGGGAGGAAGCCGAACCAGCTGCGTGTGAGCTAGAGGAAGAGGCAACACGAGCTGAAGAGGTGGTAGCTGCCGCTGTTGGTTGGCCTAGCTCTTCAGTGTGTTTTTCTAACTCCGCCGGGTGCCTGTTGCGCACATGTTTCCACATGTTGGAGGTATTGAGGTTGCTGACATTTTCAAGTATTGGGAGCGCCCTTTTTGGCTTTTGGAAGAGACGTGCTCCTAACGGGTGCCAAAGCGGAGGCTGCAGGATCCGCAGTCTTCCCTCTCCCTCTCCCTCTTTGGGCCGTACGGGGAATCTCTTCCTCAGAGCTGCTCCCACCACCTTCCTGTCCCTCACGCCAAGATGGGTCAAGGACCTCATCATCTACACTACCCTCTGCCCCCAACTGCTCCTCCTGGGTAGTCTCAGCAGCAGAGCACGCACCAGTAAGTGGCACCTGAGTGTCATCATCAGCTGATGCGGCCTGCGATGTGGTGACCGGAGCCACTGGCCCACCCGCCTCTTCAGAGGAAGAGAGAAAAAGCTGTTGGGCATCACTGCACCCTGCCTCTTCTTCCATTTCTCCAATGCTGCTTGGCTGGCCCCCTGTTTCCAAGCCAAGAGATTCAGAGAACAGAAGTAGAGATGGCTCCTGTCCTGGGCTCTCTGTCTGCCTGGGCAATTTGGCAGGTGGTGAAGAGACAGATGGCTGCTCTCCAGTGCTCTGTGTCTGAGAGGATGTGGCACTAATTGAAGTTGATGCATTAGCTGCCATCCATCCGACAACGGCTTCAATTTGTTCTTCACGCAGCAGCGGTGTACGGCGCTCTGACACAAAGCTGCGCATGAACGACTGTTGCCTGGTGAATGTGGGTGCTGATGAGTCACCGGTGCCCGCAGCAGGCACAGAATTCCCACGTCCCCTCCCTGCTCCGCGCCCACGCCCACGCCCACGTGCCTTACTCACTGCCTTCTTCATCTTGGTTGACTGATAAAGATAAGCAGAAAAGTACTAACGGCTTTGTGTGCTTATTCCTGAGCAACTCCTCCTAACAGGTATAAGAAACACTAATTTTCTAAAGTGTGGACTAGACTTTAATATGAGCTAATGTGGCCTACACAAATGTAAAGTGGTGTAACTGGTGTGTTTGGTGAACTTTATTATTTATTTATTTTTTGGGGGCTGAACTGACAACGGATAGAGCTGCAGTCACACGGAGACCGTGCAGACAGACGTAAACGGCGCTGCAAGGCCCAAAAACCCTCCTCTACGTTATCCTATGTAGTGTTTTTCCACAAGTTAGCTGGAGACGGGTGGAAAGACACTAATAGGAATTTTTTGAAAAAATGTGCAGCAGCCTGCACTACTTAAAACAAAATGAAAATTGATTTGGCGGTATGACGCAGTGAACAACACTGAGCTGGAGACAACCAGGCTACGGCTGCTCACAGACTACAGGGCGAGCTGCAGTCACACGGAGACCGTGCAGACAGCCGTAAACGGCGCTGCAAGGCCCAAAAACCCTCCTCTACGTTATCCTATGTAGTGTTTTTCCACAAATTAGCTGGAGACGGGTGGAAAGACACTAATAGGAATTTTTTGAAAAAATGTGCAGCAGCCTGCACTACTTAAAAAAAAATGAAAATTGATTTGGCGGTATGACGCAGTGAACAACCCTGAGCTGGAGACAACCAGGCTACGGCAGCTCACAGACTACAGGGCGAGCTGCAGTCACACGGAGACCGTGCAGACAGCCGTAAACGGCGCTGCAAGGCCCAAAAACCCTCCTCTACGTTATCCTATGTAGTGTTTTTCCACAAATTAGCTGGAGACGGGTGGAAAGACACTAATAGGATTTTTTTGAATAAATTAGCAGCAGACTACACTACTTGAAAAAAAAAAAAAAAAAAAAAGAACAGTATGAGGCAATGAACCACCCTCCCTGAACTGAATACAACCAGCTATGGATGGCCTATGTGGCTGCACTCAGACTAGAGAGTGGGCTGCACTCACACACACACACACACAGACCTTGCAGATCGCTGTGAAAACAGCGCTACAAGGCAAAAGCAAGGTGAATAATAGGTGAACACAGCGGTTGCTAAATTAGCCTTTGGAAAGCACAAAGAAGCAAATCGCTATCTCTAAACTGTCCCTCAGTCAGCAAACAGCGTCCTGTCACTAACTGAATTCACAGCAGAGTGATCGCAAAATGGCGCCAGCGACTTTTAAACTGCATCATGACATAATTTCAGCAGCCAATCACAGCCTTGCCAGTAGTTTCATGCCCTCCATGCTAAACAGGATGTACCCACACTTGGAATCATTCTCATTGGCTGAATTTCTGCATTTTGAATCTTGGAACTTCCGATTCCGGTATCCGATACGCGGCAAGTATCGGAATCCCGGTATCGGAATTCCGATACCGCAAGTATCGGCCGATACCCGATACTTGCGGTATCGGAATGCTCAACACTAACCACAATATATAGAGTATATATATAATGCCAGGCACATATTGTATAATTCTATTCAGTGGACCTATAACACCTGGCACATGTAATATAAAGGGTGGATCTATAATGCCAGGCACATAAAATACTGTACAGTGGATTTATAACACTGGGCACATGTGATATATAGAGTGAGTGGATCAAAAATGCCAGATTTGTCTCTGCGGTCACGCACTTCTTCCCCTACATGATGTTGACCAATCATAAGTAGGGAGGGCCGCAATCAGGGCATTATTGCTTTGACTGGCATATTGGGCCTGATGAACAATGGGGGCCTGCCTCTTTTCCTCTCATCGAGCCCCAGCGGCAGGCTTCTGCCAGTGCAGTAACTGAACCTGCGTCCAAGACGTAGGTTCAGTTAAACTCTATTGCCGTGCGGGCCCGCAATAGTTAAAGGCTGCCAGCCAATCGGAGGCTGGCAGCTGACATCAGCGCAGTGGGAAATGGGTGGGAAATGCAGCAGCTACTAGTAAATTTCAAAAATAAAAATAGATACCAATAAAAATAAAATTAACTGAGACATCAGTAGGTTGTGTTTTTGAATATCCATATTGAATCAGGAGCCCCATATAATGCTCCATACAGTCCATGATGGACCCCATAAGATGCTCCATACAATATACGCCCCATATAATGCTCCATACAGTTTATGATGGGCCCCATAAGATGCTTCATATTAAAATATGACCCATGTAATGCTGCACAAAGGTTGATTATGGCCCCATAAGATGCTCCATAGAAAGACTTGCCCCATATAATGCGGCATAAAGGTTTATTATGGCCCCATAAGATGCCCCATAGAGGAATATGCCCCATATGCTGTTGCTACGATTAAAAAAAAAATGGCATACTCACCTCTCGCCACTCAGGCCCCCGGCAGTTGTGATATTCACCTGTCACCGATCCACCGCTGGGAGCCGCTTTATCTTCCAGCTCTCTGCAGTGACTGTTCAGGCAGAGGGCGGTGCACACACTAAACATGTCATCACGCCCTCTGACCTAAACGTCACAGTCAGAGGATGTGGAAGATGGAGCAGAACCCGGCGGTGGAACGGGGACAGGTGAATATCGCAGTGCAAACCCTCCCCTATTATATTCACCTGCTCTTGGCCCAGTCCCTGTTTCTCACTGACAGATGGTCTTGGCACCGGCAGCTTATTCTGGTGTTCAGCGGTCACTGGTACCGCTCATTAAAGTAATGAATATGCGCTCCACCCCCATGTGAGTGGAGTCGCGTCCATATTCATTACTTTAATGAGCGGTACCATGTGACCGCTGAACACAGGAAGAGCTGCCGGCGCCCGGAGACCATCGGAGATGCAGGTACCACGCCAGGAGCAGGTGAGTATGATGTGACAGCCGTCGCTCTCTCTCCCACCCTCTGGGACAATGACTCGAGTATAAGCTGAGAGGGGCACTTTTAGCCTAAAAAATGGTCTGAAAATATCAGCTTATACTCGAATATATACAGTATATACTTCCCAAGGAAGTACAGAGAGGACTAAGACACATCACTCATGTAAATACATGGATTTAAAGGGAATTTCTCACCAGTCTTGTCCCCATTCATCAATTTGCTGTTATAATTCGGTATCTCTAAATGTGCTGCCCAGTGTCAGATAGCTTGGTCTCAGTCGCAGGTCATGGGTCTTGCAACAGGATAATGACCCAAAATACACAGCTAAAAACATCCAAGAATGGCTAAGAGGAAAACATTGTATTTGAGCATCTTTGGAAAGAGCTAAAACATGCCGTCTGGAAAAGGCAACCTTCAAACACAAGACAACTGGAGCAGATTGCTCTTGAGGAGTGGGTGAAAATACCTGTCGAGAGGTGCAGAAGTCTCATTGACAGTTACAGGAATCGTGTGATTGCAGTGATTGCCTCAAAAGGTTATGCAACAAAATATTAAGTTAAGGGTACCATCATTTCTGTCCAGGCCTATTTCATGAGTTTTATTTTTTTTTTTATTCTGTGGAAGCATGGTTGAAAAGCAGTGTCTGACTTTCATTTGTTCATTGTCACAGATTTTTAATTTTTTATTACTTTTGTCAAATTGAAGTTGTTTCTGTGACTATTGTGGGTTTTTCTAAACAAGGGGTACCAACAATTTTGACCACGTGTGTATGTCTCAGAAGAGTACAGAAAGGACGGTGGCTCCATGGTAGAACTGGCAGAAGATATTATATCTACAGCCGGGTACATGTGCCGCCATACTTTATATCCTCTCTATAATGTATCATCGATAGTCTCTGTGTATAATCATCTCATTATATCTCTCCACTTACACACTCATATCCTCTGTGTCTGGTGGGTTTCCCTCCTGATCTTCCTCCTCTCTGTCCTCCTCTTCTTCCTCCTCTCTGTCCTCCTCTTCTTCCTCCTCTATGTCCTCCTCTTCTTCCTCCTCACTATTAAAGATATAAAGCATCACATACAGAAATCCAGAGATATTTCTCGTGGCGATAGGTTCATCCACAGACAGATGATTATTGTGGTCACCAGTGGGGATTTTTGATGTGACATAATATATTGCGTTCCTTTCTATACACTTACATTATAGTGTCCAGTCTAGGTGGTGAAGATACTTTTCGACTCTTTTCCTTGTTCTGAAATCTCCAGTCTCGTCATTTACCGCAAGTATACACAGCGCTAGTATGGTCAGTACGATGGGACACGTGTATAAGACATGACTATGTATCATCTACTATTTCTCCAGAAGAGGTTGAAGAGGTTGTCTTCTTGTCTTTAGCATTTTTCAGGCAAACTAAAAATTCCTTTTTACAATATCAGCAAAATCTCTGAGACTTCAGAATACTTGTGCATGATGGGGGGAAAGGGGAAATTTTTGCTCTCACAGACTTTGGTGCCCAGAACAACTGCACCTGGGGTCCTCTCATGCTACACCACTGATATGTGTAATGACCTACTATTTCTGCAGCCGGGTATAAGTGAGGCCTTGGCAGGGCCGGACTGACCATCGGGCAGTTCTGGCAAATGCCAGAAGGGCTGGTGGCAGTATTGGGCCACTCGAGTGTGCCGCTGTTGGCGCATTCCCCCTGCTGTCGGCGCATTCCCCCCGCTTTCGGCACACTCCCCCCACTGTTGGCGCTCTCCCCCCCGCTGTCGGCACAGTCCCCGCCCCGCATTCAACTATACCGGCGTCATAAACATTGGTACAGTTGAATGCAATGATGGAGGAGAGAGCGTCTGCTGAGCCAGGAGCAGCGCGGGGCACGAGAAGAGGTGAGTAGAGTGTTTTTTTTATTATATATATATATATCAATGAGTGATAACTGGATTGTGGGGCTTTTGGGGGGGCTGCATTACATTCTATGGGGCTGTGCTGCATTACATTCTATGGGGACTGTGCTGCATTACATTCTATGGGGACTGTGCTGCATTACATTCTATGGGGCTGTGCTGCATTGCATTCTATGGGGGCTGTGCTGCATTACATTCTATGGGGCTGTGCTGCATTACATTCTATGGGGCTGTGCTGCATTACATTCTATGGGGCTGTGCTGTATTACATTCTTTGGGGACTGTGCTGTATTACATTCTATGGGGGCTGGCTGCATTACATTCTATGGGGGCTGTGCTGCTTTACATTCTATGGGGCTGTGCTGTATTACATTCTATGGGGGCTGTGCTGTATTACATTCTATGGGGGCTGGCTGCATTACATTCTATGGGGGCTGTGCTGCATTACATTCTATGGGGCTGTGCTGCATTACATTCTATGGGGACTGCTGTATTACATTGTATGGGGACTGTGCTGTATTACATTCTATGGGGGCTGGATGCATTACATTCTATGGGGGCTGTGCTGCATTACATTCCATGGGGGCTGGCTGTATTACATTCTATGGGGGCTGTGCTGTATTACATTCTATAGGGGCTGTGCTGCATTACATTCTATGGGGACTGCTGTATTACATTGTATGGGGACTGTGCTGTTTTACATTCTATGGGGGCTGTGCTGCATTACATTCTATGGGGCTCTGCTGCATTACATTCTATGGGGCTGGCTGTATTACATTCTATGGGGGCTGTGCTGTATTACACTCTATGGGGGCTGTGCTGTATTACATTCTATAGGGGCTGTGCTGCATTACATTCTATGGGGGCTGTGCTGTATTACATTCTATGGGGGCTGTGCTGTATTACATTCTATGGGGGCTGTGCTGCTTTACATTTTATGGGGGCTGTGCTGTATTACATTTTATGGGGGCTGTGCTGTATTACATTCTATGGGGACTGTGCTGTATTACATTCTATGGGGACTGTGCTGTATTACATTCTATGGGGGCTGTGCTGTATTACATTTTATGGGGGCTGTGCTGTATTACGTTCTATGGGGGCTGTGCTGTATTACATTCTATGGGGGCTGTGCTGTATTAAATTCTATGGGGGCTGTGCTGCGTTACATTCTATGGGGGCTGTGCTGCGTTACATTCTATGGGGGCTGTGCTGTATTACATTCTATGGGGACTGTGATGTATTACATTCTATGGGGGCTGTGCTGTATTACATTCTATGGGGGCTGTGCTGCATTACATTCTATGGGGGCTGGCTGTATTACACTCTATGGGGGCTGTGCTGTATTACATTCTATGGGGGCCATGCTGTATTACATTCTATGGGGCTGTGCTGTATTACATTCTATGGGGGCTGTGCTGCTTTACATTTTATGGGGGCTGTGCTGTATTACATTTTATGGGGGCTGTGCTGTATTACATTCTATGGGGACTGTGCTGTATTACATTCTATGGGGACTGTGCTGCGTTACATTCTATGGGGGCTGTGCTGTATTACATTCTATGGGGACTGTGCTGTATTACATTCTATGGCGACTGTGCTGTATTACATTCTATGGGGGCTGTGCTGTATTACATTTTATGGGGGCTGTGCTGTATTACATTCTATGGGGACTGTGCTGTATTACATTCTATGGGAGCTGTGCTGCGTTACATTCTATGGGGGCTGTGCTGTATTACATTCTATGGGGACTGTGCTGTATTACATTCTATGGCGACTGTGCTGTATTACAGTCTATGGGGACTGTGCTGTAATACTGGATACAGCTGTGATTATATATTATATTGTCGTGTTACACTCCCCTCGCTTCTTGTAACCTACAAGTGTACAAAGATTTTATACAGTCACCAGGCGACAAGTGGGCCTGTGTAACTTCAAATGCCAGGCCTTGGTATATATGGTAAGTAACCATACTCTGTGAACTTATCCACATTTTTTTACGTTACACCCACAAACTTAAATATAGTTTATTGGGATTTTATGTGAACACAAAGTAGCATGGTGCTGTATATATTGCTCTCTCCATAATTACATTTCTATAACGTGTAATCTAGAATATCCATACAATTATCTCATTAAATCTCTCTACATACATGACATCTTCAGCATTCTCATCTAGTTCTTCTTCCTCATTGTAAGATGTGACATGGCATATAGTACAGACCAAAAGTTTGGACACACCTTCTCATTTAAAGATTTTTTCTGTATTTTCATGACTATGAAAATTGTAAATTCACACTGAAGGCATCAAAACGAACACATGTGGAATTATAAACTTAACAAAAAAGTGTGAAACAACTGAAAATATGTCTTATATTCTAGGTTCTTTAAAGTAGCCACCTTTTGCTTTGATGACTGCTTTGCACACTCGTGCCATTCTCTTGATGAGCTTCAAGAGGTAGTCACTGGAAATGGTCTTCCAATAATCTTGAAGGAGTTCACAGAGATGGTTAGCACTTGTTGGACCTTTTGCCTTCACTCTGCGGTCCAGCTCACCTCAAACCATCTCAATTGGGTTCAGGTCTGGTGACTGTGGAGGCCAGGTCATCTGGCGTAGCACCCCATCACTCTCCCTCTTGGTCAAATAGCCCTTGCACAGCCTGGAGGTGTGTTTGGGGTCATTGTCCTGTTGAAACATAAATGATGGTCCAACTAAACTCAAACTGGATGGAATAGCATGCCGCTGCAAGATGCTGTGGTAGCCATGCTGGTTCAGTATGCCTTCAATTTTGAATAAATCCCCAACAGTGTCACCAGTAAAGCACCTCCACAGGCATGTAGAGTCCATCTGTTCACCTTTTCTGTGTCGCACAAAGACACGGTCGTTGAAACCAAAGATCTCAAATTTGGACTCATCAGGTGAAAGCACAGATTTCCACTGGTCTAATGTCCATTCCTTGTGTTCTGTAGCCCAAACAAGTCTCTTCTGCTTGTTGCCTTTCTTTAGCAGTGGTTTCCTAGCAGCTATTTTACCATGAAGGCCTGCTGCACAAAGTCTCCTCTTAACAGTTGTTGTAGAGATGTGACTGCTGCTAGAACTCTGTGTGGTATTGACCTGGTCTCTAATCGTATTGACCTGGTCTCTAATCTGAGCTTGCTGTTAACCAGTGATTTCTGAGGCTGATGACTTGGATAAACTTATCCTCAGAAGCAGAGGTGACTCTTGGTCTTCCTTTCCCAGGGCGGTCCTCATGCGAGTCAATTTCTTTGTAGCGCTTGATGGTTTTTGCAACTGCACTTGGGGACACTTTCAAAGTTTTCCCAATTTTTCAGACTGACTGACCTTCATTTCTTAAAGGGAACCTGTCACCCCCAAAATCGATGGTGAGGTAAGCTCACCGGCATCAGGGGCTTATCTACAGCATTCTGTAATGCTGTAGATAAGCCCCCGATGTTACCTGAAAGAGGAAAAAAAGAGGTTATAATAAACTCACCTGGGCGGTCCCGCTGCTGGTCCGCGGTCAAATGGGCGTCTCAGGTCCGCTCCGGCGCCTCCCATCTTCATTCCATGACATCCTCTTCTGGTCTCCGCGCCGCGACTTCGGCGCAGGCATACTTTGTCTGCCCTGTTGAGGGCAGAGCAAAGTACTGCAGTGCGCAGGCGTCGGGCCTCTCTGACCTTACCGGCGCCTGCGCACTGCAGTACTTTGCTCTGCCCTCAACAGGGCAGACAAAGTACGCCTGCGCCAGAGTAGCGGCGCGAAGACCAGAAGAGGACGTCATGGAATGAAGATGGGAGGCGCCGGAGCGGACCTGAGACACCCATCGGAGTGGGACCGCCCCTGGGTGAGTATAATCTTCTCTTTCAGGTAACATCGGTGGCTTATCTACAGCATTACTGAATGCTCTAGATAAGCCCCTGATGCCGGTGAGCTTACCTCACCATCGATTTTGGGGGTGACAGGTTTGCTTTAAAGTAACGATGGCCACTCGTTTTTCTTTACTTAGCTGCTTTTGTCTTGCCATAATGCAAATTCTAACAGTCTATTCAGTAGGACTATCAGCTGTGTATCCACCAGACTTCTGCACAACACAACTGATGGTCCCAACCCCATTTATAAGGCAAGAAATCCCACTTATTAAACCTGACAGGGCACACCTGTGAAGTGAAAACCATTTCCGGTGACTACCTCTTGAAGCTCATCAAGAGAATGCCAAGAGTGTGCAAAGCAGTCATCAAAGCAAAAGGTGGCTACTTTGAAGAACGTAGAATATAAGACATATTTTCAGTTGTTTCACGCTTTCTTGTTAAGTATATAACTCTACATGTGTTAATTCATAGTTTAGATGCCTTCAGTGTGAATTTACAATTTTCATAGTCATGAAAATACAGAAAAATCTTTAAATGAGAAGGTGTGTCCAAACTTTTGGTCTGTACTGTATATAGATTTATACTGATATTTCTCCTGACATTGAGGTTATCCATGATGAGATGTTTATTGTGATCACTAATGGGGATGTCTGATGTAAAACTGGGGTCTAAGGGGTATCGTTTCTCCTTATGGAGAGTGACATACCATCTCTGGCTTGTCAAGGCAAGGAGGCTTATTTGCCGAACAATGCTCCTCTGGGAATTTAAATATGCAAATTGCCTCTTCTGAGAAAAAGAGGACTTAACTCTATAGCGCCACCTGTTGGAAGTAGGGATCCTACAAGTCACAATCAACCCTTTAACGAGTCGTGCAATATGACTTGGGATAAAAGCCAAATCAGTATCTCAATTCGCAGACACGACGAGGGCCAACAGCCCGAAACACCGTGTCACTGTGCATCGGTCAACTATAAAACACACTTTGAACAAGGATAAGCTGTATGGGAGAGTGATGCGAATAAAGCCGTTTCTGCAAGCACGCCACAAACAGAGTCGGCTGAGGTATGCAAAAGCACATTTGGAGAAGCCAATTTCTTTTTGGAAGAAGGTCCTGTGGACTGATGAAACCAAGATTGTGTTATTTGGTCATACAAAAAGGCGTTATGCATGGTGGCAAATAAACACAGTGCGTTGTATAGTTGACCGATGCACAGTGACACCATCTGCAGTTTGACACCTCTGCTCTAGACCACTTGCGTTTGTCACCGGAACTGCGGTGCCAGGGAAAAACTAAATACAAAATAGATTTAGATCACTGGGTACGCGCATCACCGCTCAGGTGGACACCACTAACCGCCCTAACTAGAGACAGGTAAGCGCACTGGTTGTGCACGGTGCCGCACTGGCTAATGCTCCTGATAGATGCTATTAGATTGTGCCTGGTCCTGGATGGCACTAACTGGCGCTAGACAGCTCCAACATTCGCGAGCATTCATCAACACTAGGGATGGGTATGATTCAGAGCTTTCACCAGAACAGGCATACATCCACACATACACAATAACTGATTTATATTAGCGCATGGCTGTGTGGCCTTTTGAACCTTTTATAGCGGAAGTTCTCCAGGACCTTCCTAGTGGTCCAATAGGAGCTGATACAGGACCTGAGCATGTGACCCCCGACCTCCAATGAGAGGTTGTCCCTTGGGCATGCTCAGAAGATGAAAAGTAGGACTTAGTCCCAGGAGCGCCTGCTCACCACTGATCACTACTGGTTACGATGGCTAAGCCTGGAAGGAAAGTAGTAACCAGCCGCACAGTATCAGCTTGAGCCAGATGCTGGGACCGACGTCTTTGCTAAGCTGGCTCCACTGTGGCTGGAGGAGAATGGGAGACTGCAGCGGAGATGGTTTGAGATTCCCCCTGTGCAGTGGTGGGACCTCGACACCTAACAGATACTAGCATAGTTCCAGGTGCAAGAGAGATGCTCTTTAAGTTCTCCAGCAGATGCATGGTGTCCCGGGTATAGGAGTAAAATTGGATAACCATAGGTTCAAGATAAAAATCTAGGTATTCACAGGTCTTTTTGCTAAAGCTACCAATTCCAGCTACAATGGGTCTGCCGGTAGAATTAAGCAGAGATTTGTGAACTTTTGGTAGAAGGTAAAAGGTGGTGATAACAGGTTTAGAGATGACTAAAATGTCACACACTCCTTTATTGATCGTCCTGTGAGAATGTCGAGTTCATTAATGAATCCAATTTCCTCTTGAAGGAAAACGATGGATCTGAAAGAATGACAACATATAAATTTGAATCACTTAATTGTCTCCTGGCCTCTGTCAATTATAGATCAATTGGCCATAGGACCACTTTCCCACCTTTATCAGCCTCTTTCATAGCAAAGGATTTATTTAGGCATAGGGAAGTGATGGCCCTTCACTGTTCCAAGGTTAAATAACTCAGGTGGCATCACCTTAAAGGTTGAAAATCAGGTGTGATACCTAGGGAGGGGGTAGATTGTGAGGGAAGGCTTAATGTAAAGGTTGAAGGTTAAATTCCTGCAAAACAAATTTAGATCTTTGATAAAAGTAAATTTCTCTAACGTCTGCATGGGGAAAAAGTCAGCCCCTTCTCAAGGACTGATCTCTCAACTTTAGAGAGTACATGATCCGAAAGATTTATAATGCATGGTTATCAGATTAAACAGTGGTGTCACCTACCATGCCCGTTTGCCCCTGCCTCTGTAGTGGTTGTAAAAGGGGGAGAATGATCTGTTCCTGAAACTTCTTTTGTTTACTCCATTTGAGGCCACATCGCATTTCTTAGTTTCTCGTATCCATTGATAAAAAATTACTGGAGGTCCCTTCCCCCTTTTCCAGATCTTTATTGGTCCTCAATTTAAAAAATTCTGTTCCTAATGGAAGTTATCCACTGCTTGGCTGCTAGTAAAGGCCTTAAATATGAAAGAATAATGACATGGTCCCTTCCTCACCTGACCTAAACCTTGTTGAGAACTTGTTAAATGTGAGATTTGAGGTTAAAAAACAACAGTATACCTTTCTGAACAGTGTTTGCGAGGCTGGGATTGATGCTGCCCAAACATTTGATTGTCAACAGTTATGACATTGACAGACCCAATGGATCAAAGGCTTTTAAATTTTATTGAAAAGAAAAGTGGCTATATTGGTCACCAATATTTTTTTATGGAAATGTCAGAAATGCCTTTTTGCACATTTTTAGTTATTTGGCTATTATTCTCACTTTAATGGATGAAAATAAGCAATTGAGATAAGAAAACTTACCGTACATTTTTCATTTAGTTGCATAATAATTCTGTATATTAATAGATGTCCAATAATTATACACACAGATATCTTATCCTAAGAAAGAAAAACCTAACTTTTGCTTGCTTAAATATTCATATTTGTTAACCTTTTGGACTGACTGACTGCATTTGTTCATGCGAAAATTAATTATTACAAATACAAATAGTCTAATAATTGTGCACACAAGTATATGGACACCATGAACTACAGACAGGCTTTCTTTAAATGCCCTAGAGCCTAGGTATAAAATAATGATCTAGAAAAAAATTTCCTGACTGCATGTTTTCTAGTAATAAAGAATTAACTTACTTATTAGTTCCTGTTAATTAATAATTAATCGGATGTAGGCAAATATTAACTATAATCAATCAATTATACAAAAAAGATATAAAATTCTTTTTTAGTCTAAAGTACAGAGTTGCAAATGTGCATTGAAAACTTTATAATATGATAGTTACTCTTAGAAGATAATTCACTAACCTTGTTCCTGAAAGAAAAGGTGTGGCCGATTGTGTCATAATTACATGAGACCTTGTAGCTTCCAGCATCTATAAAAGGCAAAGGCACAACCATTGAAGTGAAGTGGGACACAATGGGAACTGTCATACTACTTCCTCTTGTTGGTACTCTACTCCTATCAGGTAATGAACTGTGGCTGATTAATTTTGATCTTACTTCAATTAGATACATATACATCACTATAATGTGTAACTATTCTATTATCGAGCTATGTATGTTATATACTGTATAGGTAGATGAACCAAAGCTCATTTTTTCAGTCTTTTCTGGTACAAAGTATATTTATTTGAAATTAACATAAACTACCATAAATATTATTGCATTAATAAATGCTTGATCAGATAAATGTTGTATTGCCAGTTTGAGATAATTATGAAGAAAAATAGCATATAATTGTGTCAAGATACGTTAAAAACACATTTATTAGCTTCTGGGTGACCATGTGTTAAAAAAGTAAAAATGTATACATTTTTGCCTGTATTACAGAAAAATAAACCAATTAATAACAGGACGGGTGAGACAAACTGATCTAGATGGACCTTTCTGATCATTATATAAAAGTCATCATGCTTAAACTTAATGGGTATTCGCAATACGTATATTCCCAAAAGTTATCACCTATTAAAAGGTACTCAAGAATGAGTGGAATGGTGGTGTGCATGTGGTGTGCACCCCTCCATTAAATTAGATAATTTCAGAGTCCTGCTTTTGGAATCTGTGTTGGTCTCAAGAGTTAGACTAAAATATATCCACAAATTATAATATATACTGTCAATAAGTAATACATAATAACCTCATTTTACACAAACAAATGCTATATCCCATCTTGTTATTATTTCTTTGCTATGCTTTGCCTATTTAGCACAATCATATTATGCAGCACTTTACAGATATCATCACTGTGCCCATTGGGGTTTACAATATAAGATCCTTATGCAGAGGCGTAGCTAGGGTTTTGGTTCAGGGGGGGCGAAGCTTCTGAGTGGGCCCCTAACCAGGTAACCTTGATTACAACTGGGTGACGCACCCTAATAGTGGAGGAGAACCTCAGCAGATGACCGCGCTGTTACTGAAAATAATCACTATGTAACGACCAACATAGATATTACTGCCATATGATCAGTGGTAGATACCAGTCCTGCAGAACATGTAAGAGGTTACAGCACAGTTACAGATAATGACTTACCGCTGACGTTCTTTCTGATGAAATCATTCACTTTTCCGGTCTTTTCCATCTGGCCCAGACCAACACAACTTCTTCCACCCAGGACTCGGCTGCAGAGAATACAACAAAGACACATTTTACTTCTCATATTTTCAGCACGTCACCATCTATTCCCAACCTTCACAAACTCCTCATCCTACTGGTACCCCAATGCTACTGCCGTATGTTTCCCTATTACTGCACCTGCTGTGTGGTTCTCTGTGCCCTCTAAATTCTAAAGCAACCCACTATAATATAGTAATACAGGGTGCAAGTGCCCTAGAAAACAGTGTGCATATTTTAGTGACCAGTGTGCCCCTTTGATAGTTGCAGTAACCTGAGTATAAAAATAAGGGCCCACTTAACATTGAATGTCCCGAGTCTCCCCCCTGTACAGCTCCCCTATACACAGCATGACACTCTCGTACACATAACATGATGCCTCTGTAGTGTAATGCTCTCCCCATAGGCCTGCATAATGCAATGCACCCCCCATAGGCCAGTATAGTAAAATGTTCTCCCCATAGGCCTGTATAGTGTAATGCACTCCCCATATGCCGGTATAGTGTAATACACCCCCATAGGCCTGTATAGTGTAATGATCTCCCCATAGGCCTGTATAGTATAATTCTATCCCAATAGGTCTGTTAAGTATTATGCACTTCCATAGGTAGCCTGTATATTATAATTCACCCCCATAGGCAGCCTGTACAGTATAATGCACCCCCATTAGGCAACCAGTACAGTATAATGCATCCCCATTAGGAAACCAGTACAGTATAATGCACCCCCATTAGGCAGCCAGTACAGTATAAATTACCCTCATTAGGCAGCCAGTAGAGTATAATGCACCATTAGGCAGCCAGTATAATATAATGCACCCCCATTAGGCAGCCAGTATAATATAATGCACCCCCATTAGGCAGCCAGTATAATATAATGCACCAATAGGCAGCCCGTACAGTATAAATTACCCCCATTAAGCAGCCATTATAATATAATGCACCCCCATTAGGCAGCCAGTATAATATAATGCACCATTAGGCAGTCTGTATAGTAAAATGCACCATTAGGCAGCCAGTATAATATATAATGCACCCCATTAGGCAGCCAGTATAGTATAATGCACCCCATTAGGCAGCCAGTATAGTATAATGCACCATTAGACAGCCAGTAAATAGTGTTGAGCATTCCGATACCACAAGTATCGGGTATCGGCCGATACTTGCGGGTATCGGAATTCCGATACCGAGATCCTATACTTTTGTGGTATCGGGTATCGGTATCGAAACAACATTAATGTGTAAAATAAAGAATTAAAATAAAAAATATTGCTATACTCACCTCTCCAACGCAGCCTGGACCTCACCGAGGGAACCGGCAGCGTTGTTTGCTTAAAATGCGCGCTTTTACTTCCTTCCGTGACGTCACGGCTTGTGATTGGTCGCGTGCCGCCCATGTGACCATGACGCGACCAATCACAGCAAGCCGTGACGTAATTTCAGGTCCTGATGCCTATTTCTGCATTCAGGACCTGAAATTACGTCACGGCTTGCTGTGATTGGTCGCGTCGTGGTCACATGGGCGGCACGCAACCAATCACAAGCCGTGACGTAATTTTAAAAATGCGCGCGTCTCCTGCCTCCCGTGACATCATGGTTTGTGATTGGTCGCGTCGCCCATGTGACCGCGACGCGACCAATCACAAGCCGGAACGTAATTTTAAAATCATGAATGCCTAGAATTAGGCATTGAGGACCTGAAAATTACATCACGGCTTGCTGTGATTGGTCGCGTAGCGGCCACATGGGCGGCACGCGACCAATCACAAGCCGTGACGTCACGGAAGGAAGTAAAAGCGCGCATTTTAAGCAAACAACGCTGCCGGTTCCCTCGGTGAGGTCCAGGCTGCGTCGAAGAGGTGAGTACAGCAATATTTTTTATTTTAATTCTTTATTTTACACATTAATATGGATCCCAGGGCCTGAAGGAGAGTTTCCTCTCCTTCAGACCCTGGGAACCATCAGGGATACCGTCCGATACTTGAGTCCCATTGACTTGTATTGGTATCGGGTATCGGTATCGGATTAGATCCGGTATACTGCCGATTTGCCGGTATACTTTCCGATACCGATACTTTCAAGTATCGGACGGTATCGCTCAACACTACCAGTAAAATATAATGCACCGTTAGGCAACCAGTACAGTATAATGCATCATTAGGCAGCCAGTAAAATATAATGCACCCCATTAGGCAGCCAGTATAATATAATGCACAATTAGGCAGTCTGTATAGTATAATGCACCATTAGGCAGCCAGTATATTACACGATGCAATACGATACACTTTATTGATCCCGGGGGAAATTACGGCATTACAGCAGCAATACAAACAACAGTACATAAAATATTAGGACACAAATCTTACACAAGTTTACCAACATTACATATCAAATAAATGTGGGTAGTACAGGAATATAAGTCACTTAATTGACATTAATAGACCTGCAATCAGCCATTGTTGTCTATCACTCTAAGAAAATTATTATACATCCCCATAGCAGTAGGTACAAACGATTTCCTGAATTTCTCCTTCTTGCACCTTAGTAAGATTAGACGGCTGCTGATTGTGCTTTTCTGCTTCAAGAACAGCTTGTATAGTGGGTGTGTATTATTGATCATTATATCTCTACACTTCTTCTGAATCCTATCCTCCAATACCTCCTCAAAAGAGTCCAGATGGAGGCCAATAGCCGCACTTGCCTTCTTGATAAGTTTGTTGAGCTTATTAGCGTCAGATACTTGCACACTACTGTCCCAGCATATGATAGCAAAAAAAATGGTGCTTGCCACAACGGACTGATAGAACATTTCCAGCATTTTACTACACACATTGAACGACCTGAGCTTCCGAAGAAAGAACAGTCTGCTCATTCCCTTCTTGTAAACCTTTTCTGTATGACACCTCCAATCGAGTTTACTGTCAAGGTGAACCCCCAATTATTTGTAGCTCTCAACAATCTCAACCTCCAGGCCAGCAATATTGATCGGTAAGTAATCCTCCTTTTTCCTTCTATACCTCACCACCAACTCCTTGGTTTTCTTTACATTTAATTCTAGACAGTTAGTCCAGCACCAATCCACAAAGTCAGAAACCACCCTTCTATATTCCTCCTCCCCCCGGCCCCCCACAATGCCCCTACAATCACTAAGTCATCTGAGAATTTTTGGAGGTGACAAAAATCTGATTTACACTGAAAGTCAGCTGTATACAATGTGAAGAGGAAGGGTGACAGCACTGTACCCTGAGGGGCTCCAACACTGCTCCGTACGCTGCCAGATACCACCTCCCCCATCCTTACAAACTGCGGCCTGTCTGTTAGGTAGTCGCTTATCCAGTTCACCATCCCCTCATCTACCACCATATCAGTCAGCTCATTACCTATTAAGAGCGGCTGTAAGGTATTGAAAGCACTTGAGAAGTCACAGAACATGGCACGCACTGCAGTTCCATCATTGTCCAAGAATGAATGTACTGTATGTAGCAGAGACACTACTGCATCATCCACCCCCAATCTCTGCTGGTACACAAACTGTAGGGGTCAGGAAAAGCCCTCACCCTCGGACACAAGTAGGCGAGCATTATTCTCTCCAATGACTTCATAGCATGTAATGTTAAGGCCACTGGATGATAGTCTTGTAGGGAAGTTGGAAAAGTGGTCTTCCACAGTTCTGGTACACCCTGTGATTGAAGGCTCCAGTTAAACAGGTGCTGGAAGACAGTACACAGTTGGTTTGCACATGCTCTGATGACACGTAGGCTGAGGCCATCAGGCCCAGCTGCTTTGCCAATGACTAGTTTACTAAACTGTTTTCTCACGTCACTTTGGGAGACAGTGAAAACAGACAGTTTATAATAATATAATGCACCATTAGGCAGCTAGTATAATATAATGCACCATTAGGCAGTCTGTATAGTATAATGCACCATTAGGCAGGCAGTATAATATAATGCACCCCATTAGGCAGCCAGTATAATATAATGCACCCCGATAAAAAAAAAATCCAATACTCACCTCTCTTCCTCGTTGTTGTTCCCATGCTGCTCCAAGTGCCCGCTCATCTCCTGACATCATCGAAACCCCCTCTCAGTGTCGGCATCAGACGCTGACAGGGGGATGATGGGAGAGGGAGCGTAACGCTTCCTCTCTCATCATTGCGGTCCAATGTATCGGCATCCAGCTGATACAGCTGACCTTGCGATGATGAGTGGGGGCCCACTGCTGGCACAGGGCCCCCGGATGCTCAGGGGCCCCATAGCCACCGGGCGGCACGGAGATCGATTCCCCCTGCTCTGCTGCAGAATGTAAGCGTATCGGCGCACTCTGCACGCCGATACAGTTACATAGCATAGCTCCGGGTGGGCCCCCCTCAGTGCACTGGGCCCGGGGCACCCGCACCCTCTGCCCCCCAATAGCTACGCTACTGCTTATGTCTTTAGAGTACTATTTTTTTGTAACTTTTGCATTTTGGTAGCAATTACAGTAGTTCTTTTTCAACATAACTCAATGCTGCCCTGTTTTGCTAGATGAGAAATATATATATCACCACAAGTGATACAATATATTTATTATATAGATTGTTGTGACTGATGGTATGATATTTATCTATATTATTTTAAATTTTTGGATGCATATGTAACCCCTTCAGCCCCAAACCTGTTTTCACCTCCCTGACCAGGCCAAATTTTACAATACTGACCAGTGTCACTTTATATGGTAATAACTCTGGAACGCTTTAACGTGTCCCAGTGATTCTAAGATTGTTTTTTGTGACACATAGTACTTTATGTTATTGGCAAATGTAGGCTGATTTTTTTATGCATTTATTTGTGAAAATATTGGAATTTTGACAAAAAAGGAAGAAAATTTCGCAATTTCCATTTTTTGTATCTTTAACTCCTTAACGACCGCTGATATGTCTTTTAACGGCGACTGTTGTGAATTCTGCTCTTGGGCTCCCTCCGGTGGTTGTAAGTGGTAGCGCTGCTGTCTCTGAATCGCAGCATTTATCAGGTGTGTTCACTTTTTGCAAATCTGACTGGGCTATTTAGTCTTGCTTCACCCTTTAGTCAGTGCCAGTTGTCCATTGTTGCTGGAGGATTCACATCTCTGCCTGGTCTCTCCTGCTTTGCAGTTCTTTTCAACAAAGATAAGTTCTGGCCTTGATTTTTTGCTGTCCACATGCTGTGGCCTTATTGTTCAGTTCTTTTCCATGTTTTTGTCTTGTCCAGCTTGGTCTGTATAAGGATTTGTTTAGCCAAGCTGGTATCTCTGGAGATGCAGATATACCCTCCATATCTTTAGTTAGCTGTGGAGTTTTTGTATTTTCTGTGGTGGATATTTTCTAGTGTTTTAATACTGACCGCATAGTACTCTGTCCTATCCTTTCTATTTAGCTAGAAGTGGCCTCCTTTGCTAAATTCTGATTTCAGTCTGTGTATGTTTTTTCCCTCTCCTCTCACAGTCAATACTTGTGGGGGGCTGTCTATCCTTTGGGAATTTTCTCTGAGGCAAGATAGTTTTCCCTTTTCTATCTCTAGGGGTAATTAGTCCTCCGGCTGTGTCGAGATGTCTAGGGAGCGCTAGGTACATTCCATGGCTACTTCTAGTTGCGGTGTTAAGTTCAGGGTCTGCGGTCAGTACAGGTACCACCTTCTCCAGGGTACGTCTCATGCTGCTCTTAGGCCACCAGATCATAACAGGTGACAGTTAAGGGTACTTAAACCACAGTGCCGCTTTTTAATGGCACTCAAATTTAAGTGTATAGCACTCCCCAGAGTCAGAATTTCTCCAGGCCCCTGGCTACCAGGGGTAGCTGATACCCTAGAGAACATGATTCAGGTTGGTTTTTACCGACCCCGGTGGTGAGATCGCCATTATTAATGGTATAAAGATGACCGCAAAAAAAAGTTTGATTTCCCATTTAATTTCTCTCCTCTGATGTGATCGCACATCAGAAGAGAGAGAAATAGGGTCCCCCGGTCCCTCAATCCCCCGCGATACCTCTGGTGTCCCTGCATCCCCCCAGGAAATCACCCAGGCCGCCAGGGTCTTCTTCCAGGAGAAAATGGTGGGCACATGTGCAGTGCACAAACTGAGATCTGCCAGCCAGCACCCGGAAACCACAGTGATCAAAATAAACAAAAAAAGTAAATAAAACCCCCTTTTATCACCCCTTTAGTTAGATAAAAATAATGAAATAAAAAATATATATGTATTTCCATTTTTCCATTAAGGTTAGAGTTGGGCTAAAGTGAAAGTGAGTTGGGCTAAAGTGAGTTGGAGTAAAGTTAGGGTTAGGGTTGGGCTAAAGTGAGTTGGGCAAAAGTTAGGGTTGGACTAAAGTGAGTTGGGCTAAAGTTAGGGTTAGGGTTGAGTTAAAGCGAGTTGGGCTAAAGTTAGGGTTAGGGTTGGGCTAAAGTGAGTTGGGCTGAATTTAGGGCTAGGGCTAGAGTTAGGATTAGGATTGGGGTTATTGTTAGGGTTGTGTTTATGGTTGGGATTATGGTTAGTGTTGAGATTAGGGTTAGGGTTGTGTTGGGGTTAGGTTTGTGTTTAGGGTTATGGTTAGGGTTGGGATTAGGGTTAGGGGTGTGTTGGGGTTAGGTTTGTGGCTAGGGTTTTGGTTAGGGCTAGGTTTAGGGCTAGGGTTAGGTTTAGGCTTAGGGATGTGGCTCGGGTCGGGATTAGGGTTAGGGGTGTGTTAGGGTTAGGGTTGGGATTAGGGTTAGTGGTAGTGATGGGCGAGCACTAAAATCCTCAGGTGTTCATTGATCGGTTGGAGCAAATTGGAATACTCTGGTGCTCGACCCGAGCAACAAGCAAATTGTAAGTCTATGGGAAACTCGACAATTTTTCCGGTGGCGGCAGTCTGCAGAGGGACTAGAAATTGCGGAAATCTATGGGAACAGTGCTCAAATGACATGGGGAAGACCCCTGGGAGCATTTCTGACTCCCAGGTCACTGCTGTGAACAATGTTGTCAGATTCTTACGCCACTTTTACAGACTCACAATAAAGCATGCAAAAACAAAACCAAAATGGATTTTCCTGGGAAATATGTTAAGGAACATCCTTTCCAGGGTAATGACTTGTATATAAGGCAAAATAAATAACCAAAAATACTCCTCCACACCTTGGGCTATGTTCACACGTAGCGTTTTTGATGCGCTTTTGAACTTTAGCATTGCTTTCAAGCAAGACAAATGCATTCACTGGGAAATGTAATTTTAACATTTTACAACCTTATCAGGCCATGAGGTGTGTGACACATCATCAGACACATCCTGTCTCATTTATGAAGGAGGGACTCTGAAAGTCACAAAGCCTATTTTTATAAGGCCATCAGGTTACCTTTACTATTCTTCAAGGGCCAACAGTCGGCCCTCACTATTCTTATAGAGCCATCAGCCGGCTATGTTCTGTTGTTCCCATTATTTAACCCTAGAACGCGTACCTGGGGCCTCGCAGGCCTGCTAGGTTACTTGTTTTCTATTATCTGTAAAACTACATTAGTTAGAATTTTGAAACTCAAGGTAATCCTCAGGTATATTGTTGTTAGTAATATCCAGTTGTTCATATATTTTTATGTTATAGGCATCTCGTATAGCATTAGCAACGCTTTTTTTGTGACTACCCCAGATTCACGTACCTGGGGCCTTTGAGGCCTGCTTTGGTTTACATGTAGTCCTCAGTCTTTTTGTCTGTACTGTTGTTGGGGAAGAACTTATGACTCAGTCTTTATGACTATTGGTCGATGGCTGTTGCTGGGAAGAGTGTGGATTCTGCCTGACACGGTAATGTGATCCTGGAAGGGAGTTTCCCCTCACAAAGTAACGTGATTATGATGTCAGTACAGGTCCTTTAGTCCTAAATCCTAGTTGCTGGAGAGACTTTGGAGGAAGAAGTCAGCTTTCTTTGGTCTGTAACAAAGAACCTTTCTGAGCTCCAAAACCAGAGGCTTCTACTGCACTTACAAGAAAGTGATCTGATGAAGGTAAGAGTAGGGGGGCTGTACTTTACCCTAAGCACACAAACACTAACAAAGTCTTAGCACACACAGCGTATAGTGCACAAGCCTGATTGTAATCTTTATTATTTACTTTTCATTTTAGTTTACTCACATCTAAGATTACAATGGCACAGTCTACATCAAGGGGATTGACTGTCCAAGAAATTGATGCGATTATTTTCAATAGTGATGAAGACAGTGACATTTCTTTGTCGGATGAAGAGTATATTCCACCAGCTAAAGTATCCATCATAAAAAATTGTACTGAGTGAATATATTGGGCGTGCCCGTTTAGTTACATTTTTGTTGTTTTATGTACATAATTTTTTTTGGGAATTATACACATCTTAGGCTATGTTCCAAGTAGCGCTGGGGTTCACCAGAATGGGATCCATAATGGATCTGACCTCCTGGTAACTCCAGCTAAGGCTGATGGAATGCCGGGATTCCACCAGCCTTAGCTGAGGTCACCAGGAGGTCAGATCCATTATGGATCCCCTCCTGGTGGACATCAGCGCTAGTGGGAATGCATCCTTACTTTGCAAATTTAAAATAAACTTTGAAAAGTATTTTTATTTGAGTTATTCCATGTTATTTGCACACAGGCCTAGAAGGCCCCAGGTACGTGAATATGGGGTAGTCACAAAAAAAGCGTTGCTATACGAAATGCCTAAAACATAAAAATATACGAACAACTGGAAATTACTAACAACTATATAGCTGAGGAATACCTAGAGTTTCAAAATTGTAACTAAAGTAGTTTTACAGAAAATAATAAAAAAGTAACCTGACAGGCCTGCGAGGCCCCAGGTACGCGCTCTACCAGCCTTAGCCGGGGTCACCAGGAGGTCAGATCCATTACGAAATCCCATCAAGGCGGACCCCAGAGCTAGTGGGAATGCATGCTTACTTTCAAATAACTTTGAAAAAAATTTTTTTTTGAGTTATTCCATGTTATTTGAAAACAGGCCTCAAAGGCCCTAGGTACGTAATAGTGTAGATTTCTATGGTCACGCATTCTAGGGTTAACAGTGGGTCTCCTATCATGTTATTGTGTATGCAGTGAGTGGCAGGGTTGCCCAAAATTTGAATGCACCCCAATACCCCTTTGAAGAGACTTACAGGAGGGCCTCATGAAAACAATGTTCCCATTATTATGAAGTGGGTCTCCAATACTGTTTGACTAGGCAGTGAATGCAAGGGCTGACAAAAATTTGGAGGCACTCCAATGCCCCTAGGAAGAGACGTAAAGGAGGGCCTCATGAAAAAATGTTCCCATTATTAGTAAGTGGGTCTCCCATAGTGTTTGCCTATGCAGTGAATGCAAGGAATGCTAAAAATTTGGAGGCACTCCAATGCCACTTGGAAGAGACGTGGAGGAGAGCCTCATAAAAAAATTGTTCATATTACAAAGGAGCTGGTCTCCTATACTTGTAATGCCCATGCACTAAGTGTATGGGCTGACAAACATTTACCACTGGGGGTTACATAGGAACATTCTGTATAACAATTGTTTTACGGGCATCATAAACAAAACAACCTTTAAAAAAAATGATGTGGGTGTTGCATCATGAACTACGGTCACCCTGCTGATGTGGTGGAGAATGAGGATGAGGAAAAGGAGGAGGACAACAGCAAATAGCCACAATCAGGAAGCGTATACCCATGTGTGGTTGTGAAAAGGTGCACGGGAATAGACCTCCCAAAAAAAGACACTGGGTTTGAGTTTATGTTGCGCTGCTATCATTCGATGGTGTTGAGAAGTCTGGCCCAATTCAGCCCTTGTTCATTTTTATAAGAGTCAGCCTCTCAGCATTTTCAGTTGACAGGCGGAAGCAGTTATCAGTTATAATTCCACCAGCGGCACTAAAAACCCACTCTGGCAAAACGTTAGGTGCAGGGCAGGCCAGGACCTTCAAGGCGTAGAGAGCCAGTTCATGCCACGTGTCCTGCTTGGATACCCAATAATTATAAGGCACAGAGGAATCACGGAAGATGTTGGTACGGTCAGCAAGGTACTCCCTCAGCTTCTTCCCAAACTTTGCACTCCTTGTGAGAGTACCCCGCGCCTCAGAGCCTGTGTGATTGGAGGGTCTGAGAAAACTCTCCCAGAACTTTGCCAGTGTTCCCTTGCCTCTGCTGGATTGGAGTTGTGTCTCTCTCGCCTGTTATCCTTGGTTGTCCAACGAACTGTGACCTCTGCCGCCAGCGTTTTCAGATGGGAATTTTTTTAATAATTCCGCAACAAGGGTCTTCTGGTCCTGCCACATTTTAGTAGACCTGTCCGCTTCAGGAAAAAGAGATAGAAAGTTCTCCTTGTAGCATGGGTCTAGAAGTGTCTCCACCCAGTAATGACTGTCACCCAACATTTTGAGAACGTGAGGGTCACGTGAAAGGCAGCGTAACATGAAAGCAGCCATGCGTGCCAGACTGCTAAAAGGCAATACTTCTGTGTCCTCACCAAGAGAAGGACTGACCATGCTCTCCTCCTCCTCCTCCTTGTCCTCAGGCCATCCATGCTGAACAGACGGTATGACAGTTGTGCAGGTAGTACCATCTAAAGCGCATGAAACTAGCTCATGTTCTTCCTCCTCTTTCTCTTCCTTATTGTCACCCAGTCCATGTTGGGATGAGATGAGGATGGGCTGTGTGTAATTACCCTGTATGATTCCTTGCTCCTTCTCATCTTGCTCCACCTGCAATGCATCCTCTTTGATTTGTGAGCAGAGAGCATTTCAGAACACAGAGAAGTAGGATGGTGGAGCTAATTATGGCATCATTGCCGCTCACCATCCTGGTGGAGTCTTCAAAGTTTTGGAGGATGGTAAATATGTCTGACAACCATGTCCACTCCTGAACTCTTATGTGTAGAGTCTGAACTGAATACCGACGACCTTGTTGATGCTGGTATTCAGCAAATCCCCTCTTCTGCTCCAAAATCCTTCCCAATATCTGCAGTGTAGAGTTCCAACGCGTGGGGATATCACACACCAGTCAGTGAGCCGGAAGCTGCAAACACTGCTAAAGCACAGCAAGGGCGGCAGAAGCTGTAGCTGACTTTCCAAAATGGGCACACAGGTGGTGCACTTTGACAAGCAGGTCCAGCAGCTCTAGAAAGGTTTTGAGAAAACTTTGAACCACGAGGTAAAGCACATAGGCCAGGCATGGCACGTGTGTGAGGTTCCAGCCATTGTCACACATGACCATGCCTTGCTGTAAGTTCAGTGGTGTCAACCACAGATCTGCCTGCTATCTCAGAGCTGTCCACAACTTTTCAGCATTGTTTGGTTTGTCACCTAAGCATATTAGCTTCAGCACAGCCTGTTGCTGCTTGGCTGAGGCAGTGCTGCAGTGCTTTCAGATTGTGACTCATGTGGTAATTTTGGAGATGGAGGCTGAAGAGTAGGAAGAGTCGCAGGAGCTTTATGGGGGCAACCCTGACTGACCTATGGCTCGCAATCCTCAAAGACAGGAGGATGTGTTCCATCCCAAGGTCTGACTGGGTCCCGGCTTCCACTATGTTAACCCAGTGTGCCATCAGCAAGATGTACCGTCGCTGCCCACAAGCACTTGTCCATGTGTCCGAAGTTAGGTGGACTTTCCCATTAACTGCATTGTTGAGGGCACAGCTAATATTGTGGGACACATGCTTGTGTAATGCGGGGTCGGCACACTGGGAGAAATAGTGGAAGCTGGGGACGGAGTACCGAGTGATGGCTGACGCCATCATGTTGCAGAAAGCTTCCATCTCCAAAAGCCTAAAAGGCAACATTTCGAGTGCAAGCAATCGTGAAATGTGGGAATTTAGTAGTGTGGCCTGTGGGGTGTTGGTTCCGTATTTGCGCTTGCATTCCAAGGACTGGGGTATGGACAACTGAATGCTGCGATGGGACAAAGACATGGACGTGCTTGGTGATGGTACTAGCTGAGTGTGTGCAACAGCAGATTCAGGACAGGAGGCATCTTCGCATGCACCATGGACTGGGGATTGGCTTACACGCACAACAGCGGAAGAGCAGTGGTGTCACCTGCAGACACTGTTCCTGTACCCTGGGGTTCAGCCCACAAAGTCGGGTGCTTTGCAGCCATGTGCCTGATCATGCTGGTGGTGGTCAGGTTGCTAGTTTTGCTACCCCTGCTGATGCGTGCCTGGCAGGTGGAGCAAATGGTCTGTTTGGGGTTATCGGCTGAGTCTTTAACCCCTTCATGACCCAGCCTATTTTGGCCTTAATGACCTTGCCGTTTTTTGAAATTCTGACCAGTGTCCCTTTATGAGGTAATAACTCAGGAACGCTTCAACGGATCCTAGCGATTCTGAGATTGTTTTTTCGTGACATATTGGGCTTCATGATAGTGGTAAATTTAGGTCGATAATTTCTGAGTTTATTTGTGAAAAAAAAGGAAATTTGGCAAAAAATTTGAAAATTTCGCAATTTTCACATTTTGAATTTTTATTCTGTTAAACCAGAGAGTTATGTGACACAAAATAGTTAATAAATAACGTTTCCCACATGTCTACTTTACATCAGCACAATTTTGGAAACAATTTTTTTTTTTGCTAGGAAGTTATAAGGGTTAAAATTTGACCAGTGATTTCTCATTTTTACAACAAAATTTACAAAACCATTTTTTTTAGGGACCACCTCACATTTGAAGTCATTTTGAGGGTTCTATATGGCTGAAAATACCCAAAAGTGACACCATTCTAAAAACAGCACCCCTCAAGGTGCTCAAAACCACATTCAAGAAGTTTATTAACCCTTCAGGTGTTTCACAGCAGCAGAAGCAACATGGAAGTAAAAAATGAACATTTAACTTTTTAGTCACAAAAATGATCTTTTAGCAACAATTTTTTTATTTTCCCAGCGGTAAAAGGAGAAACTGGACCACGGACGTTGTTGTCCAATTTGTCCTGAGTACGCTGATACCTCATATGTGGGGGTAAACCACTGTTTGGGCGCACGGCAGGGCTCGGAAGGGAAGGAGCGCCATTTGACTTTTTGAATGAAAAATTGGCTCCAATCTTTAGCGGACACCATGTCACGTTTGGAGAGCCCCCGTGTGCCTAAACATTGGAGCTCCCCCACAAGTGACCCCATTTTGGAAACTAGACCCCCCAAGGAACTTATCTAGAAGCATAGTGAGCACTTTAAACCCCCAGGTGCTTCACAAATTGATCCGTAAAAATGAAAAAGTACTTTTTTTTCACAACAAAATTATTTTAGCCTCAATTTTTTCATTTTCCCATGGGCAACAGGATAAAATGGATCCTAAATTTTGTTGGGCAATTTCTCCTGAGTACACCAATACCTCACATGTGGGGGTAAACCACTGTTTGGGCACATGGTAAGGCTCGGAAGGGAAGGAGCGCCATTTGACTTTTTGAATGAAAAATTATCTCCATCGTTAGCGGACACCATGTCGCGTTTGGAAAGCCCCTGTGTGCCTAAACATTGGAGCTCCTCCACAAGTGACCCCATTTTGGAAACTAGACCCCCCAAGGAACTCATCTAGAGGCATAGTGAGCACTTTAAACCCCCAGGTGCTTCACAAATTGATCCGCAAAAATGAAAAAGTACTTTTTTTTCACACAAAATTTCTTTTAGCCTCAATTCTTTCATTTTCACATGGGCAACAGGATAAAATGGATCCTAAAATTTGTTGGGCAATTTCTCCTGAGTATGCCGATACCTCATATGTGGGGGTAAACCACTGTTTGGGTGCACGGCAAGGCTCGGAAGGGGAGGCGTGCCATTTGACTTTTTGAATGGAAAATTAGCTCCAATCGTTAGCGGACACCATGTCGCGTTTGGAGAGCCCCTGTGTGCCTAAACATTGGAGCTCCCCTACAAGTGACCCCATTTTGGAAACTAGACCCCCCAAGGAACTTATCTAGATGCATAGTGTGCACTTATAACCCCCAGGTGCTTCACAGACGTTTATAACGCAGAGCCGTGAAAATAAAAAAATAATTTTTCTTTCCTCAAAAATGATTTTTAGCCCAGAATTTTTTATTTTCCCAAGGGTAATAGGAGAAATTGGATCCCAAATGTTGTTGTCCAGTTTGTCCTGAGTACGATGATACCCCATATGTGGGGGTAAACCACTGTTTGGGCGCACGGCAGGGCTCGGAAGGGAAGGCACGCCATTTGGCTTTTTGAATGGAAAATTAGCTCCAATCATTAGCGGACACCATGTCGCGTTTGGCGAGCCCCTGTGTGCCTAAACATTGGAGCTCCCGCACAAGTGACCCCATTTTGGAAACTAGACCTCCCAAGGAACTAATCTAGATGTGTGGTGAGCACTTTGAACCCCCAAGTGCTTCACAGAAGTTTATAACGCAGAGCCGTGAAAATAATAAATGTGTTTCCTTTCCTCAAAAATATTTTTTTAGCCCAGAATTTTTTATTTTTGCAAGAGTAACAGGAGAAATTGGACCCCAAAAGTTGTTGTCCAGTTTCTCCTGAGTACGCTGATACCCCATATGTGGGGGTAAACCACTGTTTTGGCACACGTCGGGGTTCGGAAGGGAAGTAGTGACGTTTTGAAATGCAGACTTTGATGGAATGCTCTGCGGGCATCAGGTTGCGTTTGCAGAGCCCCTGATGTGCCTAAACAGTAGGAACTCCCCACAAGTGACTCCATTTTGGAAACTAGACCCCCAAGGGAACTTATCTAGATGTGTGGTGAGCACTTTGAACCCCCAAGTGCTTCACAGAAGTTTATAACGCAGAGCCGTGAAAATAATAAATGTGTTTCCTTTCCTCAAAAATATTTTTTTAGCCCAGAATTTTTTATTTTTGCAAGAGTAACAGGAGAAATTGGACCCCAAAAGTTGTTGTCCAGTTTCTCCTGAGTACGCTGATACCCCATATGTGGGGGTAAACCACTGTTTGGGCGCACGTCGGGGCTTGGAAGGGCGGGAGCACCATTTGACTTTTTGAACGCAAGATTGGCTGGAATCAATGGTGGCGCCATGTTGCGTTTGGAGACCCCTGATGTGCCTAAACAGTGGAAACCCCTCAATTCTAACTTCAACACTAACCCCAACACACCCCTAATCCTAATCCCAACTGTAGCCATAACCCTAATCACAACCCTAACCCCAACACACCCCTAACCACAACCCTAACCGCAACACACCCGTAACCCTAATTCCAACCCTAATCCTAACCCTAATCCCAACCGTAACCCTAATCCCAACCCTAACCACAACTGTAACCCCAACACACCCCTAACCCTATCCGTAACCCTAACCACAAGCCTAATCTTAACCCTATTTCAAACCCTAGCCCTAATTCCAACCCTAACTCTAATTCCAACCCTAACCCTAAGGCTATGTGCCCACGTTGCGGATTCGTGTGAGATTTTTCCGCACGATTTTTGAAAAATCTGCAGGTAAAAGGCACTGCGTTTTACCTGCGGATTTACAGCAGATTTCCAGTGTTTTTTTGTGCGGATTTCACCTGCGGATTCCTATTGAGGAACAGGTGTAAAATGCTGCGGAATCCGCACAAAGAATTGACATGCTGCGGAAAATACAACGCAGCGTTTCTGCACGGAATTTTCCGCACCATGGGCACAGCGGATTTGGTTTTCCTTAGGTGTACATGGTACTGTAAACCTGATGGAAAACTGCTTAGAATTCGCAGCGGCCAATCCGCTGCGGATCTGCAGCCAATCCGCTACCGATCCGCTGCGGATCCGCGGCCAGTCCGCTGCGGATCCGCTGCCAATCCGCTGCGGATCCGCGGCCAATCCGCTGCGGATCCGCTGCCAATCCGCTGCGGATCCGCTGCCGATCCGTTGCGGATCCGCTGCGGATCCGCTGCCGATCCGCTGCGGATCCGCGGCCGATCCGCGGCCGATCCGCTGCCAATCCGCTGCCGATCCGCTGCGGATCCGCTGCCGATCCGCTGCGGATCCGCGGCCGATCCGCTGCGGATCCGCTGCGGATCCGCTGCCGATCCGCTGCGGATCCGCTGCGGATCCGCGGCCGATCCGCTGCGGATCCGCGGCCGATCCGCTCTGTGTGCACATGCCATAACCCTACCCCTAACCCTACCCCTAACCCTACCCCTAGTTCTAACCCTAGTTCTAACCCTAACCCTAGTGGAAAAAAAAAAAAAAATTTCTTTATTTTATTATTGTCCCTATGGGGGTGATAAAGGGGGGGGGTTATTTATTATTTTTTTTATTTTGATCGCTGTGATAGAACCTACCACAGCGATCAAAATGTACTTGTAAGGAATCTCCCGACTGGCAGATTCGGCGGGCGCACTGAGCATGCGCCCGCCATTTTCCAAGATGGCGGCGCCCAGCGAGGAGACGGCCGGACACCGGGAGGATCGGTAAGTATGAAGGGGTGGTGGGGGGGTGGATCGGAGCACAGGGGGGGGTGATCGGAGCACAGGGGGGGGGGATCTGAGCAAGGAGGGAGCGGACAGGAGGACGGGGGAGCCGGCAGGCGGACGGAGGGGACCGGACCCCATAACGGAGGACTGGGGGGGCGATCGGTGGGTGTGGGGGGGGGTCACTTTAGTATTTCCAGCCATGGCCGATGATATTGCAGCATCGGCCATGGCTGGATTGTAATATTTCACCAGTTTTTTAGGTGAAATATTACAAATCGCTCTGATTGGCAGTTTCACTTTCAACAGCCAATCAGAGCGATCGTAGCCACGGGGGGGTGAAGCCACCCCCCCTGGGCTGAAGCACCACTCCCCCTGTCTCTGCAGATCGGGTAAAATGGGAGTTAACCCCTTCACCCGATCTGCAGGGACGCGATCCCTCCATGACGCATACGCTGCGTCATAGGTCGGGAAGGCACAGACTTTCATGACGCAGCGTATGGGTCAAAGGTCGGGAAGGGGTTAAAAAACAGCCAGACTCAGGAAGACCTAACAGTTGTACTGGCAACTTCCGTCGTGTTGGTGTTACGGGGAACGGTTGCCCGCCTTTGGTCTGCGGCCACCACCCTGCTTCTTCCTGCCTGTTGGGGTATTATGTCTCTCTCTCCCTGTGTGCTGCTGTCCTCTCTCTGCATGTCCTCCTGCCAGGTTGGGTCAGTTGCTATATCATACACCACCTTGTCTTCCACTTTGGCACCCTGATCCTCCTCCTAACTTTCTGGCAATTGTGTCTCATCATCGTCCACCTCTTGTGACACTTTCCCACCATCACCTTCTTGTAACTGTGGCTGCTCAAATATTTGTGCATCGCTACATGCGATCTCCTCTTGCCCTGCTTCAAGTGGACTGGGAGAGAGGCCCGAATCTATAAATGGAAAAGTGAAAAGCTCTTTGGAGTGTCCAAGTGTGGGAACAAATGTCTCCGGGCACTTGGCATGGTGGGAGGAAGGAGGATCAGGGTGAGGATTATGCATTCCATACTCATGGCCACTGAGACATGATCATCTGGAAGACAGGGTGGTGGTGGTGGTGGCAAAATGACTGGAAGCATTATACGCTATCCAACCAACAACCTTTTGACACTGATCTGGGTTCAATAGTGGTGTGCTGTGGTCCCCTAGTAATTGGGATAGGAAGGTCGGGCGAGAAGATGTAGTTGTTTGTTGTGGCTAGTGTTGAGCGATACCGTCCGATACTTGAAAGTATCGATATCGGAAAGTATCGGCCGATACCGGCAAAGTATCGGATCCAATCCGATACCGATACCCGATACCAATACAAGTCAATGGGACTCAAGTATCGGACGGTATTCCTGATGGTTCCCAGGGTCTGAAGGAGAGGAAACTCTCCTTCAGGCCCTGGGATCCATATTAATGTGTAAAAGAAAGAATTAAAATAAAAAATATTGCTATACTCACCTCTCCGACGCAGCCTGCACCTTACCGAGGGAAGCGGCAGCGTTCTTTGTTTAAAATTTGCGCTTTTCTTTCCTTACGTGAAGTCCCGGCTTGTGATTGGTCGCATGCCGCCCATGTGGCGGCGACGCAACCAATCACAGCAAGCCGTGACGTAATTTCAGGTCATTCAGTATTTTAAAATTACGCTCCGGCTTTGTGATTGGTTGCGTCGCAGTCACATGGGCGACGCAACCAATCACAGCAAGCCGTGACGTAATTTCAGGTCCTTAAGGATTTTAAAATTACGTCCCAGCTTTGTGATTGGTTGCGTCGCAGTCACATGGGCGACGCAACCAATCACAAGCCGTGACGTCACGGGAGGCTGGACACGCGCGCATTTTAAAATGGGCGCGTGTCCAGCCTCCCGTGACGTCCCGGCTTGTGATTGGTTGCGGCGCGGTCAACCAATCACAAGCCGGGAGGCTGGACACGCGCGCATTTTAAAATGGGCGCGTGTCCAGCCTCCCGTGACGTCCCGGCTTGTGATTGGTTGCGTCGCTGTCAACCAATCACAAGCCGGGAAGCCATTTTAAAATGCGCGCGTGTCCAGCCTCCCGGCTTGTGATTGGTTGACCGCGCCGCAACCAATCACAAGCCGGGACGTCACGGGAGGCTGGACACGCGCCCATTTTAAAATGCGCGCGTGTCCAGCCTCCCGGCTTGTGATTGGTTGACCGCGCCGCAACCAATCACAAGCCGGGACGTCACGGGAGGCTGGACACGCGCCCATTTTAAAATGCGCGCGTGTCCAGCCTCCCGGCTTGTGATTGGTTGACCGCGCCGCAACCAATCACAAGCCGGGACGTCACGGGAGGCTGGACACGCGCCCATTTTAAAATGCGCGCGTGTCCAGCCTCCCGTGACGTCACGGCTTGTGATTGGTTGCGTCGCCCATGTGACTGCGACGTAACCAATCACAAAGCCAGGACGTAATTTTAAAATCCTTAAGGACCTGAAATTACGTCACGGCTTGCTGTGATTGGTTGCGTCGCCCATGTGACTGCGACGCAACCAATCACAAAGCCGGAGCGTAATTTTAAAATACTGAATGACCTGAAATTACGTCACGGCTTGCTGTGATTGGTTGCGTCGCCGCCACATGGGCGGCATGCGACCAATCACAAGCCGGGACTTCACGTAAGGAAAGAAAAGCGCGAATTTTAAACAAAGAACGCTGCCGCTTCCCTCGGTAAGGTGCAGGCTGCGTCGGAGAGGTGAGTATAGCAATATTTTTTATTTTAATTCTCTCTTTTACACATTTTTACATTAATGTTGTTTCGATACCGATACCCGATACCACAAAAGTATCGGATCTCGGTATCGGAATTCCGATACCCGCAAGTATCGGCCGATACCCGATACTTGCGGTATCGGAATGCTCAACACTAGTTGTGGCACAATTTCAGCTTGCCCATGGCCTCGACCTTGGCCTCTGCATGCACCATCACCATCACGTCCAGTTCCCCATCCCTTGCCACGTGCCTTGCCCATTTTAAATGCAGGACAATATTTTCCACGTTCACAACAAATGGCTGAATTTGGAGCAAACTTACAGTATATGTGATGGAAAACTACTGTTTTAAATATCTGGCCTGTTGGTAACTATTTTTAACAGCAAACTGGTATCTATAACTTTGCTAACACACTGCAACAAAATTTAGATGGAGGCCAGAAATTGCTGAATTTTGAGCGCATTTATTTGTGATCCGAGTGACGGACAAACCACAGTTTTGAATAGCTGGCCTTTTTAAGCAAATATTCAGGATTAAGATCCCAAAAAATATTCCTGGCCCCTAATACCTGGGGCTATGTCTAGAAATATCTATAAAAGCAGCAGCAGCAGCAGACAGAACTGGAATGGGCCCTCTTGTTATATGCACTACAGTCTGCCACATACACTGCCTGCCTGCCTAGCACTGATATCTATGCAGCTGGATTAGTCCTCAGAAGGACTGTTAGTTGAGATGATATGTGTATAGTATATTGTGGTATACCTACAGTTACTAAGAAACAAGCAAATCTCCCCCTAGCTCAGCAGCATCTTTCCCTACACTGCGGTGCCAGGTCTGATATAGACCTGATGACACTGTGCGGCCGGCCAATCACTGTAATGCCGCAACCAACATGGCTGTGTGTTGTGAATTTGGATTCTGGGCTCCCCCGGTGGCCGCTTGTGGAATTGGACTTGTCATCCTCTTTCCTGTTTCACCTGGTTCCATCAGTAGTGGGTGTCGCTATTTAAGCTCATTTCTCTGGTGGTTTCTTGCCGGTCAACAATGTTATCTGATGCCTCTCAGTGCTTGTTCCTGCTTCTAGACAACTACTAGATAAGTTGGACTTTTGTCCATGTTTTGTTTTGCCTATTTGTTCCAGTTCACAGCTGAAGTTTTGTTACTGTGTCTGGAAAGCTCTCGTTGATCAGGGATTGCTACTCTGGCGTTATGAGTTAATGCCAGAGTTTAAGGTAATCTCTGGATGGTGTTTTGTTAGTGTTTTTCTGCTGACCATGAAAGTATACTATCTGTCTTCTGCTATCTAGTAAGCGGACCTCAAATTTGCTAAGACTATTTTCCTGCTGCGTTTGTAGTTTCATCTGAACTCACCGTCATTATATGTGGGGGGCTACTGTCTTCTTTGGAATATTTCTCTAGAGGTGAGCCAGGTCTTATATTTCCCTCTGCTAGCTATTTAGGTCTTAGGCCAGAGCTGGGCATCTAGCGATAAATAGGAAATGCTACCTGGCTATTTCTAGTTGCGCGGCAGGCTTAGTTCATGGTCAGTATAGTTCCATCTTCCGAGAGCTTGTCCCTCTATAGGCTTGCTATGATCTCTGCCTGCAGAGATCATGACAGTTTGACCGGCCAATAAAGTGTTAAAGACCCAGGTTGAGAAAGGAGAGTTATAAGAAGTCTGCTGGAATTTTTTTTTTTTTTCCCTCCTAATCTCTGTATGCTCTGTGTGCACCTGACAATAATGGATCTCCAGAGTGTAACTGCGGGTTTGAATAATCTCATCACGAAAGTACAAAATTTACAAGATTTTGTGGTACATGCTCCGGTATCTGAGCCGAGAATTCCTTTGCCGGAGTTCTTCACAGGGAATAGAGCTAGCTTCCAGAATTTCCGAAATAATTGTAAGCTTTATTTGTCCCTGAAGTCTCGTTCAGCTGGAGACCCTGCTCAGCAGGTTAGGATTGTGATTTCCTTGCTCAGGGGTGACCCTCAAGATTGGGCCTTCTCATTGCCAGCAGGGGATCCTGCGTTACGCGATGTGGATGCGTTTTTTCTGGCCTTGGGCTTGCTTTATGAGGAACCTCATTTGGAACTTCAGGCAGAAAAAACTTTGATGGCACTATCTCAGGGGCAAGACGAAGCTGAAGTTTTCTGCCAAAAATTCCGTAAATGGTCTGTGCTTACTCAGTGGAATGAGTGCGCCTTGGCGGCAACTTTCAGAGAAGGTCTCTCTGATGCCGTTAAGGATGTTATGGTGGGGTTCCCTTTGCCTGCAGGTCTGAATGAGTCCATGACAATGGCTATTCAGATTGATAGGCGTCTGCGGGAGCGCAAACCGGTGCACCATCTGGCGGTGTCTATGGAAAAGACGCCAGAAAGTATGCAGTGTGATAGAATTCTGTCCAGGAGCGAGCGACAGAATTTTAGACGGAAGAATGGATTGTGTTTCTATTGTGGGGATTCTACTCATGTTATATCAGCATGCTCTAGGCGTACAAAGAAGCTTGATAAGTCTGTTTCCATTGGCACCATTCAGTCTAAGTTTATTTTGTCTGTAACCCTGATTTGCTCTTTGTCATCCATTGCCACGGACGCCTATGTTGACTCTGGCGCCGCTCTGAGTCTTATGGATTGGTCCTTTGCCAATCGTTGTGGTTTTAATTTGGAGCCTTTGGAGACTCTTATTCCTCTGAAGGGGATTGACTCCACCCCATTGGCTAATAATAAACCACAATACTGGACACAAGTAACCATGCGTATCAATCCGGATCACCAGGAGATTATTCGTTTCCTGGTGCTGTATAATTTACATGACGATTTGGTACTGGGATTGCCATGGTTGCAGTCTCACAACCCAGTCTTGGACTGGAGAGCAATGTCTGTGTTGAGCTGGGGATGTAAGGGTATTCATGGGGACGTACCTTTGGTTTCTATTTCGTCGTCCATTCCCTCTGAAGTCCCTGAGTTCCTCTCTGATTATCAAGACGTCTTTGACGAACCCAAGCTTGGGTCGTTTGTTTAATTTGTCTGTGCCGGAACATGCTGCTATGCGGGAATATATAAAGGAGTCTTTGGAAAAGGGACATATTCGTCCATCTTCTTCTCCCTTGGGAGCTGGGTTTTTCTTTGTCTCAAAAAAAGACGGCTCTTTGAGACCATGTATTGATTATCGGCTTCTGAATAAGATCACTGTTAAGTATCAATACCCATTGCCATTGCTTACTGATTTGTTTGCTCGTATAGAGGGTGCTAAGTGGTTCTCTAAAATTGATCTTCGTGGGGCGTATAATTTGGTGCGGATCAGGCAGGGGGATGAGTGGAAGACCGCATTTAATACGCCCGAGGGCCACTTTGAGTATTTGGTCATGCCTTTTGGTCTTTCTAATGCCCCTTCAGTTTTCCAGTCTTTTATGCATGATATTTTCCGCGATTTTCTGGATAAATTTATGATAATATATCTGGATGATATTCTGATTTTTTCTGATGACTGGGACTCTCATGTCCAGCAGGTCAGGAGAGTTTTTCAGGTTCTGCGGTCTAATTCTTTATGTGTGAAGGGGTCTAAGTGCGTTTTTGGGGTCCAGAAAATTTCCTTTTTGGGGTATATTTTTTCTCCCTCTTCCATTGAGATGGATCCCGTCAAGGTGCAAGCTATTTGTGACTGGACTCAGCCCTCCTCTCTTAAGGGTCTTCAGAGATTTTTGGGCTTTGCCAACTTTTACCGCCGATTTATTGCTGGTTTTTCGGATGTCGTTAAACCACTGACTGATTTGACCAGACAAGGCGCTGATGTTGCTAATTGGTCCCCTCATGCTGTAGAGGCCTTTCAGGAGCTTAAGCGCCGTTTTGCCTCTGCCCCTGTGTTGCGTCAGCCTGATGTGAATCTGCCTTTTCAGGTTGAGGTTGACGCTTCGGAGATCGGAGCTGGGGCAGTGTTGTCGCAGAAAGGTTCCGACTGCTCCGTCATTAGGCCTTGTGCCTTCTTTTCTCGCAAATTTTCGCCCGCAGAGCGGAATTATGATGTTGGGAATCGGGAGCTTTTGGCCATGAAGTGGGCGTTTGAGGAGTGGCGCCATTGGCTCGAGGGGGCTAGGCATCAGGTGGTGGTATTGACTGACCACAAAAATTTGATTTATCTTGAGACTGCCAGACGCCTGAATCCTAGACAGGCGCGCTGGTCTTTATTTTTTTCTCGCTTTAATTTTGTGGTGTCATACCTACCGGGTTCTAAGAATGTTAAGGCAGATGCCCTTTCTAGGAGTTTTGACCCGGACTCTCCTGGTAATTCTGAACCCACAGGTATCCTTAGGGAGGGAGTAATTTTGTCGGCCGTTTCTCCTGATCTGCGGCGGTCCTTGCAAGAGTTTCAGGCGGATAGACCGGATCGTTGTCCGCCTGATAGACTGTTTGTTCCGGATGATTGGTCCAGCAGAGTCATCTCTGAGGTACATTCTTCTGCATTGGCAGGTCATCCCGGAATTTTTGGTACCAGGGATTTGGTGGCAAGATCCTTCTGGTGGCCTTCCCTGTCACGAGATGTGCGAGTCTTTGTGCAGTCATGTGACGTTTGTGCTCGGGCCAAGTCTTGTAGTTCTCGGGCTAGCGGACTGCTGTTGCCCTTGCCTATTCCTAAGAGGCCTTGGACACACATCTCGATGGATTTTATTTCAGATCTGCCTGTTTCCCAGAAGATGTCTGTCATCTGGGTGGTCTGTGACCGTTTCTCTAAAATGGTCCATTTGGTTCCTCTGCCCAAGTTGCCTTCTTCTTCTGAGTTGGTTCCTCTGTTTTTTCAGAATGTTGTCCGATTGCACGGTATTCCTGAGAATATTGTTTCTGACAGAGGTACCCAATTTGTGTCTAGATTTTGGCGGGCATTCTGTGCTAGGATGGGCATAGATTTGTCTTTTTCATCTGCTTTTCACCCTCAGACTAATGGCCAGACCGAGCGGACTAATCAGACCCTTGAGACATATCTGAGGTGTTTTGTCTCTGCTGACCAGGATGATTGGGTTGCTCTTTTGCCATTGGCAGAGTTCGCCCTCAATAATCGGGCCAGTTCTTCCACCTTGGTGTCCCCGTTTTTCTGTAATTCGGGGTTTCACCCTCGATTTTCCTCCGGTCAGGTGGAATCCTCGGATTGTCCTGGAGTGGATGCGGTGGTGGAGAGATTGCATCACATCTGGGGGCAGGTTATGGACAATTTGAAGTTGTCCCAGGAGAAGACTCAGCGTTTTGCCAACCGTCATCGTCGTGTTGGTTCTCGGCTTTGTGTTGGAGATTTAGTGTGGTTGTCTTCTCGTTTTGTCCCTATGAGGGTCTCTTCTCCTAAGTTTAAACCTCGGTTCATCGGCCCTTATAGAATATTGGAGATTCTTAATCCTGTTTCTTTCCGTTTGGACCTCCCTGCGTCCTTTTCCATTCATAACGTTTTTCATCGGTCGTTATTGCGCAGGTATGAGGTACCTGTTGTACCTTCAGTTGAGCCTCCTGCTCCGGTGTTGGTTGAGGGTGAGTTGGAGTACGTTGTGGAGAAAATTTTGGACTCTCGTGTTTCCAGACGGAAACTCCAGTATCTGGTCAACTGGAAGGGTTACGGCCAGGAGGATAATTCTTGGGTCAATGCATCTGATGTTCATGCTTCTGATCTTGTTCGTGCCTTCCATAGTGCTCATCCTGGTCGCCCTGGTGGATCTGGTGAGGGTTCGGTGCCCCCTCCTTGAGGGGGGGGTACTGTTGTGAATTTGGATTCTGGGCTCCCCCGGTGGCCGCTTGTGGAATTGGACTTGTCATCCTCTTTCCTGTTTCACCTGGTTCCATCAGTAGTGGGTGTCGCTATTTAAGCTCATTTCTCTGGTGGTTTCTTGCCGGTCAACAATGTTATCTGATGCCTCTCAGTGCTTGTTCCTGCTTCTAGACAACTACTAGATAAGTTGGACTTTTGTCCATGTTTTGTTTTGCCTATTTGTTCCAGTTCACAGCTGAAGTTTTGTTACTGTGTCTGGAAAGCTCTCGTTGATCAGGGATTGCTACTCTGGCGTTATGAGTTAATGCCAGAGTTTAAGGTAATCTCTGGATGGTGTTTTGTTAGTGTTTTTCTGCTGACCATGAAAGTATACTATCTGTCTTCTGCTATCTAGTAAGCGGACCTCAAATTTGCTAAGACTATTTTCCTGCTGCGTTTGTAGTTTCATCTGAACTCACCGTCATTATATGTGGGGGGCTACTGTCTTCTTTGGAATATTTCTCTAGAGGTGAGCCAGGTCTTATATTTCCCTCTGCTAGCTATTTAGGTCTTAGGCCAGAGCTGGGCATCTAGCGATAAATAGGAAATGCTACCTGGCTATTTCTAGTTGCGCGGCAGGCTTAGTTCATGGTCAGTATAGTTCCATCTTCCGAGAGCTTGTCCCTCTATAGGCTTGCTATGATCTCTGCCTGCAGAGATCATGACAGCTGTGGCATTACAGTATGTGGCAGGCAATCCCTGCATGTTCATTGGCTCTCTAAAGAGTGCCAAACATGCAGGAAGGGGACCCGAGCTCCCACCAAGCAATCCCGGAAACACTCAGCAAGCTCTGAGCATCTCGAGAAGTGAGTTGCTCGGGCGAGTATCGAGTAATGGAGAGCATGCTCGCTCATCACTAGTTGGGGGTGTGTTGGGGTTAGGTTTGTGGTTAGGGTTATGGTTAGGGTTGGCATTAGGGTTAGGGGTGTGTTTGGGTTGGGGTTATAGTTATAATTGGGGGGTTTCCACTGTTTAGATACATCAGGGGGTCTCCAAATGCGACATGGCGTCACTATTGATTCCAGACAATTTTGCATTCCAAAGTAAATTTTTTGTGAAAAAAGTTAAATGTTCATTTTTTCCTTCCACAATGCTTTAGTTCTCGTGAAGCACCTGAAGTGTTAATAAACTTCTTGAATATGGTTTTGTGCATTATGAGGGGTGCAGGTTTTACAGTGTTGTCACTTTTGGGTATTTACTGTTATATTGACCCCCCCAAGTCACTTCAAATATGAGGTGGTCCCTAAAAAAAATGGTTTTGTAAATTTTGTTGGAAAAATGAGAAATCACTGGTCAAATTTTAACCCTTATAACATCTTGACAAAAAAAATATGTTTCCAAAATCGTGTAAAGTAGACAAGTGGGAAATGTTATTTATTAAGTATTATTTTGTGAGATGACTCTGATTTAAGGGCATTAAAATTAAAAGTTTGAAAATTTCAAATTTTTCGCCATATTTCCATTTTTTCATAGATAAACGCAAGTCATATAGAAGAATTTTTACAACTATCACAAAGTATAATATGTCACAAAAAACTTTATCAGAATCAAAGCGATCCGTTAAA
The DNA here is from genome assembly GCF_051348905.1 of Ranitomeya variabilis. Lineage (NCBI taxonomy): Eukaryota > Metazoa > Chordata > Amphibia > Anura > Dendrobatidae > Ranitomeya > Ranitomeya variabilis. Next base: position 653,765,643 of record NC_135233.1, read on the forward strand.
GAGTTCCAGAGTTATAACCACATAAAGTGGCTCTGTCACTAAAGGGTTAAGTCAGTAATGTACAAAATAATAAAATACATATCCCATATGTCTACCTTACATCAACATCATTTTTAAAACTTATTTTTTTTGTTAGACAATTAGAAAGGTTAAAACTTTATCTGCAATTTCTAATTTTTCCAAGAAAATTTGCAAAACCATTTTTTTAGGGACCGCATCATGTTTGAAGTGACATTAAAGGGCCTATGTGAGAGAAGGCTTTAAAAACTGCACCCCTCAAACTGCTCTAAACCACATTCAAGAAGATTATTAACCCTTTAGACACTTCACAGGAATTAAATCAATGTAGAAGGAAAAAATGAACATTTTAATTTTTCTCACCAAAATGTTAATTTAGCCCAAAATTTAGCAATTTTTCAAGGGTAACAGGAGAAAATAGACCATGCAATTTGTTGTAAAATTTTCTATTTTTTTCTGAGTACATCGATACCACATATTTGGAGGAAAACTACTGTTTAGGTGCACGGCAGAGCTCAAAAGGGAAGGAGCACCATTAGACTTTTGTAGCACAAAATTGGCTGGAAAAGATGCCATGTCATATCTTCACAGCGCTTGATGTGCCTAAATGATGGAAACCCCTACAAGTGACCCAATTTTGGAAACTACACTACAAATAATTTGTCATGATCCAGGTCAGGGTTTGCTTCTTGCTTCTCTTTCCTCAGCCTGGTCATGGAAGGGTTAACCTTTCCTGTCTCTCTTTGGTTCTTGGGTGGCTATTTATTGGTACTATTTTTGGTAGCCTTTGTCAGTGATAGTTCTGGTCCTTGGCTAGAGCAGCTGATCCATATACCCTAGTGATCCTTCTGCCTCTGACTCCCCGTGTGTGTCTGACTTGTTCCCCATCTATTACTCAGTGTCCATTTTCATGATTTCACTACAGTGTATGACTTGGCTTGAACTCTGAATTACATGACCAGTTTTTCTGTCTCTGGTACTGCATTCCCTGACTGGCTTTTGACCCTCTGGCTTGTACCTTGACTCCTCTTTCTGTCTCACATTTTGCATACAGTGCTCCCGTCTGGCTCTGACTTTTGGCTTGTCTCTGACCTTGTGCTTTGCTGTGATCTCTAGTACTTCATCTCCCTGTTTGTTTCTGACTTCGGCTTGTCTGACTACTCTGCCGACTCCTAGTGGCGGCCTGCACTTCTGCACCGAAGTGCTACACAGTAAGTGCGACCCTTTTTCCCCATAACAGCGCCCCCTGGTGGTGGCTGAGCGTAACTGCTCCTCAGTTGCATTACATAATTTATCTAAAGTGGTGGTGGGCACCTTGAACCTCCAAGTGCTTCACAGAATTTTATAACACTAAGCCGTGAAAATAAAAAAAAATCATATTTTTCCCACAGAAATGTTGCATTAGCCACAAATAGCTCATATTTACAAGGGCATAGAATTTGTTTTGCAATTTCTTCTGAGTACACCAATATCCTATATGTGGTCAGAAATTACTTTTGAGGCACAGTGCAAAGCTCAGAAGAGAGGGAGCGCTTTATTGGAGTTCAGATTTTGCTGGAATGATTTGTGAGTGCCATATCCCAATTGACAGAACCCCTGAGGAGCCAGCACAGCAGAAACTCTCATAAGTGATCCCATTTTGCAAACTACAATTAATTTGTCTAGGTGTACAGTGAGCATATTGATACCACAGGTATGTCACAGCATTTTATACTTGGGCGGTGAAGAAAAAATAATTACATTTTTAGCAGTAAAATGTTGCTTTAGCCCCAAGTTTTTATTGTTCAAATGTGGAAATAGGAGAAAATGGACTACATAATTTGATATGCTATCTACTCCTGAGTTTGTAAATATCCTACATTTTGTCAGAAACTACTTTTCATACACAGTGCAAAGCAGAAGGTAAGAAGCATTATATTGAAAAGATTTTGCTGGAATAGTTTGAGGGTATTATGTCACATTGGCAGAGCCCCTGAGGTGCTAGAGCTGCAGAACCCCCATAAGTGATCCCATTTTATAAACTGTACCTCTCAGTGAAAATATCTAGTGATGCAATAAGGATATTGACAGCACAGGTGTATCACAGAATTGTATGCCATTGGGTGATGGAGAGCTAATAATTAGTGTTGAGCATTCCGATACCGCAAGTATCGGGTATCGGCCGATATTTGCTGTATCGGAATTCCGATACCGAGATCCGACACTTTTGTGGTATCGGGTATCGGTATTGAAACAACATTAATGTGTAAAATAAAGAATTAAAATAAAAAATATTGCTATACTCAGCTCTCCGACGCAGCCTGGACCTCACCGAGGGAACCGGCAGCGTTGTTTGCTTAAAATTCGCGCTTTTCCTTCCTTACGTGAAGTCCCGGCTTGTGATTGGTCGCGTGCCGCCCATGTGGCCGCGATGCGACCAATCACAGCAAGCCGTGACGTAATTTTAGGTCCTTCAGGATTTTAAAATTACGTTCTGGCTTGTGATTGGTCGCGTCGCGGTCACATGGGCGACACGACCAATCACAAGCCGTGACGTCACGGGAGGCAGGACACGCGCGCATTTTAAAATGCGCGCGTGTCCAGCCTCCCGTGACGTCACGGCTTGTGATTGGTCGCGTCGCCCATGTGACCGCGACGCGACCAATCACAAGCCAGAACGTAAATTTAAAATCCTGAAGGACCTAAAATTACGTCACGGCTTGCTGTGATTGGTCGCGTCGCGGCCACATGGGCGGCACGCGACCAATCACAAGCCGGGACTTCACGTAAGGAAGGAAAAGCGCGAATTTTAAGCAAACAACGCTGCCGGTTCCCTCGGTGAGGTCCAGGCTGCGTCGGAGAGGTGAGTATAGCAATATTTTTTATTTTAATTCTTTATTTTACACATTAATATGGTTCCCAGAGCCTGAAGGAGAGTTTCCTCTCCTTCAGACCCTGGGAACCATCAGGAATACCGTCCGATACATGAGTCCCATTGACTTGTATTGGTATCGGGTATCGGTATCGGATTAGATCCGATACTTTGCGGTATCGGCCGATACTTTCCGATACCAATACTTTCAAGTATCGGACGGAATCGCTCAACACTACTAATAATACATTTTTTTTTTATCACTAAGATACTGCTTTGGCTCCAGATTTTTCATTTTCACAAGGGGAAATGGGTAAAAAGGCCACATAATTTGTTACACAAATTTTCCTTAACATGACCATACCCCATGTACGTGTACAGTACTGTTTGGCAACACGGTAGGGCTCAAAATGGAAGGAGTGCTATATGACTTTTGCTGCTCTTATTGTTCTAGAATAGTTTGTGGAATCCACACTCTATTTGGCCACTGTTCAGTGGTGTCCGGCTTTTCAGAGGTGCACAAAACTGTGGCTGACCAGGCTTTTGTGCACACCTAAAAAGACACCTAAAAAGATGGACACTGACAGATTATAGGCTACACAGAATCCACAGAGTCTCCATCCGCTTCACTACGAGGAATCTTCAGTAGGGGGTTTTCTGACTCACTTATTTCAGAGACTTACATGGAAACTTTAGTGTAAGCACTCAGTTTTTAGAACAGGATAACTGCGCTGAGCCTTACTTCGTTCTTTGAGTAGCAAAATAAACAAATCAACAGCAGGTCAAAAATTGGCTTTATTTGCATTTTACGATGTTCCACTTTCAGTATAAGTGATTAGATGACTTTATTCTTCAGGTCGAAGCAGTTACAACGATGACAGACATAGCAATTTTCTTTATATTTGGCAACTATCACACACTAAAAAATGCTTTTTTTTTTATTTACAGAAAAAAAATTTGAATCTCCATATTTTGAGATCTATATTTTTTCTATATTTCTTCCAACAGAGTCATGTTAGCCCCCTGCATCTCTCAGCCTTCTAAATGCTACAATTGCTATTGATCGAGGTATTTAGAGGGTTAAGCAGTCCAGGTCTGGGCTATAACATAAGCTGAGCTCACAGTGGCGATCGCACTAAAACAGCTCCTGAGCCCGCACAATCACCATTTGCAGGAACTCACCGCAAAATATGACGAAATATGACATAACTGTATATTATTGCAGTTTTGTACTGATATTTTTTACCATTATTTTTTTTTCATTCGACTTTTTTTAATCGTATAGGGAAATTTTTAGCTTGATTGCAGTATTCATAGAGTTAAAAGGCAGAAGAGATCAATCTTTCTAGAAGGGCTTTAGTTGCACCATCCTAATTACAGATTTTTTTATGGCCATGAGATCAACATGACCAGTATGCTCATCATGCTGCGGCAACTGCCATTCACAGAATAAGCATATTAATTTATGTACTTGAAGTTTGACTGTTGCACATGGTTACACAAAAACCATAATGTTGTATGTAAATTGCATATTAATTGTTCTTATTTTTGTTTAGAAATGTTTCTGGATATGGACAACTAAATTATACTTCTAATAATATATAAGTATCTTCGGAAAGTCAAAAATCTAAAGTGTATGACCTAAAAATAGCTCTTACCTTTGGTTTTTATTTAGGATATGGATTTACCACCTATTGTTAAAATGCTGACATACTTGTCTACTCTAGAATGTATAGTCCTATGAAAGAATAGTAATTGCTTTATTGATATATTTTCCTTGAGTCTGAAAAATTGGCTTGGTTTCCTAAGGCTACTTTCACACTAGCATCGGACGACGCACGACGAGTTGCGTCGTTGCGGCGCACCAATGCTAGCAGTGAATGTGCCGCACAACGGGGGCAGCGGATGCTGTTTTTCAATGCATCCACTGCCCCATTGTGAGGTGCGGGGAGGTGGGGGCGGAGTTCCGGCCGCGCATGCGCGGTCGGAAAAGACGGGAACGACGCACCAAAAAAGTTACAAGCAACGTTTTTTGGTGGCGACGGTCCGACGCAACATGACGCAACCGTCGCACGACGGTTGCGACGTGTGGCAATGCGTCGCACTGCGTCGCTAATGCAAGTCAATGGAGAAAAACGCATCCTGCAAGCACTTTTGCAGGATGCATTTTTTCTACAAAACGACGCATAGTGACATGCAGTGCATGACGCTAGTGTGAAAGTAGCCTAAGTGGCAGAACATCTGGAAAGTTGGGACTTACTGGAAAAGGCTTCCACTAATGTGTCTAAAATAATAATAATTAGGGATAAAATAAGAGAACAGAACCAAACAATAGTCCATTGAGAGTGGTGACACGGTAAAGAGAAACAATCTTAAAAGATTTTTACTTGACAAATCCACTGGATCCGGATATGGGTCCATATCAATCAGTTGTAAAGGACTCTGCATGTTGAGAAAATAATTGAATTCCATAATACCTGTTGTGGATTCTGTTTTTGGGCTCCCTCTGGTGGTTACGACTGGTACTGGGTGACTTTGGTGGGTTGCGGTCTCTGGTTTCCACCTGTCCATCAGTGGCTGGGTGTTTCCTATTTAACCTGGCTTTCCTGTCATTCCCTTGCCGGCTATCAATGTATCAGTGTGTGTCTCTGTTACCTGCTCCTAGGCCTTCAAGACAAGCTAAGTCTGTATTTCCCTGTTTCATGATTGCTTTCATGTTTTTTAGTCCAGCTTGCAGATATGTAATTCTCTGCTGCTGGTTGCTCTAGTGGGCTGAAATTACCACTCATGTACCATGAGTTGGCACATGAGTTCAAGTAATTTCAGGATGGTATTTTGAAGGGTTTTTCAGCTGACCGTGCAGTTCACCTTTTGTATCCTCTGCTATCTAGCTTAAGCGGGCCTCATTTTGCTGAATCTGTTTTCATAACTACGTTTGTGCCTTCCTCTCATTTCACCGTCATTATATGTGGGAGGCTGCTATCTCTGTGGGAATATTTCTCTGGAGGCAAGTGAGGTCTGTTATTCTTCTGATAGGGGAAGCTAGATCTCTGGCTGGCGCGAGACGTCTAGGGGCCCCCCAGGAACATCCCCCGGCTACTGTTAGTTGAGTGTTGAGGTTCAGGATCGCGGTCAGCTCAGGTTCCATCACTCTGGAGCTCGTCCTGTTTTTGCCCGTGTTATGTTGACAAATTCCCTGCCATTGGGAATCATGACAGTATAGCCGGCCCACAAAGTGTTAATTGTTTGGGCTGAAGCAGGAGAAAAAGAAGTGTTGAAGGGAAATTTTTTTTTTTTTTCCCCTCAGAGTTTTGCTGCCTAGCCCTTAATTGCTGTCTAGCTGCTTCTTACCTCCTCTTAACCCTTGAATGGCTCTGACCTTAGCTGTTTATCATGGATGTCCAGAGTTTGGCTTCCAGCCTGAATAATCTTGCTGCAAAAGTTCAAAATATACAGGATTTTGTTGTTCACACTCCTATGTCTGAACCTAGAATTCCTATTCCAGAGTTTTTTTCTGGAGATAGATCTACCTTCCTGAATTTCAGGAACAATTGCAAATTGTTTCTTTCTTTGAAATCTCGCTCCTCTGGAGACCCTGCTCAGCAGGTCAAGATTGTAATATCTTTCCTGCGGGGCGACCCTCAGAATTGGGCATTTGCATTGGCACCAGGGGATCCTGCATTGCTCAGTGTGGATGCGTTTTTTCTGGCACTGGATTGCTCTATGAGGAACCTAACCTGGAGATTCAGGCTGAAAAGGCTTTATTGGCCCTCTCTCAGGGGCATGATGAAGCGGAAGTATATTGTCAAAAATTTCGGAAATGGTCGGTGCTTACTCAGTGGAATGAGTGCGCCCTGGCTGCAAACTTCAGAGATGGTCTTTCTGAGGCCATTAAGGATATTATGGTGGGGTTCCCTGCGCCTACAGGTCTGAATGAGTCTATGACTATGGCCATTCAGATTGATCGGCGTTTACGGGAGCGCAAACCTGTGCACCAGTTGGCGGTGTCTTCTGAACAGGCACCTGAGACTATGCAATGTGATAGAATTCAGTCCAGAAGTGAACGGCAAAATTATAGGTGGAAAAATGGATTGTGTTTTTATTGTGGTGATTCAGCTCATGTTATATCAGCATGCTCTAAACGCACAAAAAAGGTTGATAAATCTTTTGCCATTAGTACTCTGCAGTCTAAGTTCATTTTGTCTGTAACTCTGATTTGTTCACTGTCATCCATTTCCGTCGATGCCTATGTGGATTCGGGCGCTGCCCTGAGTCTTATGGATTGGTCTTTTGCCAAACGCTGCGGTTTTAGTCTGGAGCCTCTGGAAGTTCCTATTCCTTTGAAGGGAATTGACTCTACACCATTGGCTATGAATAAACCGCAGTACTGGACACAAGTGACCATGCGCATGACTCCCGTTCATCAGGAGGTGATTCGCTTCCTTGTACTGTATAATTTACATGATGTACTAGTGCTTGGTCTGCCATGGTTACAAACTCATAATCCAGTCCTGGATTGGAAAACAATGTCTGTGTTAAGCTGGGGATGTCAGGGGGTTCATGATGATGCACCTCTGATTTCAATTGCTTCATCTACTCCTTCTGAGGTCCCTGCGTTTTTGTCTGACTATCGGGATGTTTTTGAGGAGCCTAAGCTCAATTCGCTCCCTCCTCATAGGGATTGTGACTGTGCTATAGAATTAATTCCTGGCAGTAAGTTCCCTAAGGGTCGTTTATTTAATCTGTCAGTGCCAGAGCATACTGCTATGCGGAATTATATTAAGGAGTCCTTGGAAAAGAGACATATTCGTCCATCTTCGTCCCCTCTGGGAGCAGGTTTTTTTTTCGTGGCTAAAAAAGATGGTTCCCTGAGGCCTTGTATAGATTATCGCCTTCTGAATAAGATTACAGTCAAATATCAGTATCCATTGCCATTATTGACTGATTTGTTTGCTCGCATTAAGGGGGCTAGGTGGTTCACTAAGATAGATCTTCGCGGTGCGTATAATCTTGTGCGGATAAAGCAGGGTGATGAGTGGAAAACCGCATTTAATACGCCTGAGGGCCATTTTGAGTATTTGGTAATGCCTTTTGGACTTTCTAATGCTCCTTCAGTCTTTCAGTCCTTTATGCACAATATTTTCCGTGAATATCTGGATAAGTTTATGATTGTGTATTTGGATGATATTTTGGTGTTTTCTGATGACTGGGAGTCTCATGTTCTACAGGTCAGGAAGGTGTTTCAAGTCCTGCGGGCCAATTCTCTGTTTGTGAAGGGCTCAAAATGTCTCTTCGGAGTCCATAAGATTTCTTTTTTGGGGTACATTTTTTCTCCTTCTACTATTGAGATGGATCCCGTCAAGGTTCAGGCGATTTGTGACTGGGCACAACCTACATCTGTTAAGAGTCTTCAGAAGTTCTTGGGTTTTGCTAATTTTTATCGTCGGTTCATTACTAATTTTTCCAGTGTTGTTAAACCTTTGACTGATTTGACTAAAAAGGGTGCTGATGTTGCTAATTGGTCTCCTGCGGCTGTGGAGGCCTTTCAGGAACTTAAGCACCGGTTTTCTTCTGCTCCTGTGTTATGTCAACCAGATGTTTCACTTCCTTTTCAGGTTGAGGTTGATGCTTCCGAGATTGGAGCGGGGGCGGTTTCGTCACAGAGAAGTTCCGATGGCTCGGTGATGAAGCCATGTGCGTTCTTTTCTAGAAAATTCTCGCCCGCCGAGCGCAATTATGATGTGGGTAATCGGGAGCTTTTGGCCATGAAGTGGGCATTTGAGGAGTGGCGTCATTGGCTTGAGGGTGCTAGACATCGTGTGGTGGTCTTGACTGATCACAAAAATCTGATTTACCTTGAGTCTGCCAGGCGTTTGAATCCTAGACAGGCTCGTTGGTCGTTGTTTTTTTCTCGTTTCAATTTTGTGGTTTCATACTTGCCAGGTTCAAAGAATGTGAAGGCAGATGCTCTTTCCAGGAGTTTTGTGCCTGACTCTCCTGGAGACTCTGGGCCTACTGGCATCCTTAGGGATGGGGTAATATTGTCCGCCGTCTCCCCAGACTTGCGACGTGCATTGCAGGAGTTTCAGGCGGATAAACCTGATCGGTGTCCACCAGAAAGACTGTTTGTTCCGGATGATTGGACCAGTAGAGTCATCTCCGAGGTCCATTCTTCTGTGTTGGCTGGTCATCCTGGAATATTTGGTACTAGAGACTTGGTGGCCAGGTCTTTTTGGTGGCCTTCCTTGTCAAGGGATGTGCGCACCTTTGTGCAGTCTTGTGAAGTGTGTGCTCGGGCTAAACCTTGCTGTTCTCGGGCCAGTGGGTTGTTGTTATCCTTGCCTATTCCGAAGAGGCCTTGGACGCACATTTCCATGGATTTTATTTCAGATCTCCCTGTCTCACAGAAAATGTCCGTTATGTGGGTTGTGTGTGACCGCTTTTCTAAGATGGTTCATTTGGTACCCTTGCCTAAGTTGCCTTCCTCCTCTGAGTTGGCCCCTTTGTTTTTTCAGAACGTGGTTCGTTTGCATGGGATTCCGGAGAATATCGTTTCGGACAGGGGATCCCAGTTTGTGTCTAGATTTTGGCGGACGTTTTGTGCTAAGATGGGCATTAATTTGTCTTTCTCGTCTGCATTCCATCCTCAGACGAATGGCCAGACGGAGCGAACTAATCAGACCTTGGAAACTTATTTAAGGTGTTTTGTTTCTGCTGATCAAGATGACTGGGTTGCCTTTTTGCCACTGGCCGAATTTGCCCTTAATAATCGAGCTAGTTCTGCTACTTTGGTTTCTCCTTTCTTTTGTAATTCGGGTTTTCATCCTCGTTTTTCCTCTGGTCAGGTGGAGCCTTCGGATTGTCCTGGAGTGGACGTGGTGGTGGATAGGCTACATCAGATTTGGAATCAGGTGGTGGACAATTTGAAGTTGTCTCAGGAGAAGGCTCAGCAGTTTGCTAATCGTCGTCGCCGCGTGGGTCCCCGACTTCGTGTTGGGGACTTGGTGTGGTTGTCTTCTCGTTTTGTCCCTATGAAGGTCTCTTCTCCCAAGTTTAAGCCTCGGTTCATCGGTCCTTATAAGATCTTGGAGATTCTTAACCCTGTATCTTTTCATTTGGATCTCCCAGCATTGTTTGCTATTCATAATGTGTTCCATCGGTCGTTATTGCGGAGGTATGAGGTGCCCGTTGTTCCTTCGGTTGAGCCTCCTGCTCCGGTGCTGGTGGAGGGAGAATTGGAGTATGTTGTTGAGAAGATCTTGGATTCTCGTGTTTCCAGACGTAAACTCCAGTATTTGGTTAAGTGGAAGGGTTATGGTCAGGAGGATAATTCCTGGGTGGTCGCCTCTGATGTTCATGCGACTGATTTGGTCCGCGCCTTCCATAGAGCTCATCCTGATCACCCTGGGGGTTCTCGTCAGGGTTCGGTGACCCCTCCTCAAGGGGGGGTACTGTTGTGGATTCTGTTTTTGGGCTCCCTCTGGTGGTTACGACTGGTACTGGGTGACTTTGGTGGGTTGCGGTCTCTGGTTTCCACCTGTCCATCAGTGGCTGGGTGTTTCCTATTTAACCTGGCTTTCCTGTCATTCCCTTGCCGGCTATCAATGTATCAGTGTGTGTCTCTGTTACCTGCTCCTAGGCCTTCAAGACAAGCTAAGTCTGTATTTCCCTGTTTCATGATTGCTTTCATGTTTTTTAGTCCAGCTTGCAGATATGTAATTCTCTGCTGCTGGTTGCTCTAGTGGGCTGAAATTACCACTCATGTACCATGAGTTGGCACATGAGTTCAAGTAATTTCAGGATGGTATTTTGAAGGGTTTTTCAGCTGACCGCGCAGTTCACCTTTTGTATCCTCTGCTATCTAGCTTAAGCGGGCCTCATTTTGCTGAATCTGTTTTCATAACTACGTTTGTGCCTTCCTCTCATTTCACCGTCATTATATGTGGGAGGCTGCTATCTCTGTGGGAATATTTCTCTGGAGGCAAGTGAGGTCTGTTATTCTTCTGATAGGGGAAGCTAGATCTCCGGCTGGCGCGAGACGTCTAGGGGCCCCCCAGGAACGTCCCCCGGCTACTGTTAGTTGAGTGTTAAGGTTCAGGATCGCGGTCAGCTCAGGTTCCATCACCCTAGAGCTCGTCCTGTTTTTGCCCGTGTTATGTTGACAAATTCCCTGCCATTGGGAATCATGACACATACCCATTTTGATTTATACTTTGTAAGGGAGTTGTTGTTCAAGGCATTTCCCTTTTGTCTTACCGTATCCAAGTTCACCTCCTCCCTCCCCCCCTTTTTCTTCAATTTTTCCCCTTTCCTCTTTTCCCATTATCCTGTCTAATTTTGTATTATTCTCCTTCATATAATTTCATTTAGTTTCTATGGTATTTTTGTCATACTCCAATAATATTATATATGTTGAATTTCAACTCATGTTATATTGTCGCATATAAACTATTCCCCTACCTTGATATTGTAAAAATTCCCCAAATAAAAATTATTGAAATAAAATAATAATAATAATAATAACAATATTTCTATAATTTCCATTTATTACATTTACATATGTACAAGCGGAATTAAAAAATTATAGAGAAATTATAAAGTGCAATATATTTTATGTGGTCTTAATGCTAAATAAACTGAGTTACTTTGTGTATACTTTGAATTAGCTATCTTGTATGAATCATAGGTTATAGTCCAGAAATACAGGAAGATATTCATAGTTGGCCTTCAATTTTGCTAGCAGACAAAAATAAATTCTTTTGCTATTTAAACAAGTATTAACTTTGACATGTGCAAGTTTTAGGAGAAAAGGTTACGTTACATAATTTTGAACTTGTAATTAAGAAAAGTTAACTACATCAGGTTAAGATTGGAATGTCTGCAAAAACATTCCAAAGGTGTTTTGTTTTTGCAAGTTAATGCGATCACCCACACGTTTTGTATTGCCCTGCAAAAAAAATCACTGAAATTAGCTTTGCAATTATCAATCATCCACTATAGTCTCCTGAGTTGGCCTCATCTGATAATTTTCTGTATTATTTGCAAAACTCAAAAAATCATTTAGGTGATGAAAATTTACGACAAACCAGATGATAATTGATAATTTTTTTTTCTAAAGTATTAGAATTACTTTTTGATATGTTGTATGAATAGAATATAAAGGTGACAAGACTGGCATTGTTCAGGCCTTAGTGAGGGGGCATGATAGAGTCAGACCCTCCTGATTCATGAAAAGGTCTACCCCATGTCAGGGACAGGAGTGGGATTTCTGGCATTGGAAACACCACAAATCATCATGAACTAGAAAAAACCGTGGTTTCTTGCCCCCATTCTGCTACAGCTCCGTCCATTTTGAATTGGCGTGAAAACTCCAAACATTGCAAAATTTTGGTGCAACTTGCGACTTCTCAAAGCTTTTATGCCAGCATTCTGACATGAAAGCTTTGACAAATCAGGTCCTTAATTTTTTTAGGCTAGGTCAACTATATATAATTTCTCCTCTTGCACATTTACAAATCTTTTGGCTTATATTAAAAGCAGTCACTAAGCTTAATCATGGATATGTTATTGTTATGGCTGCACAAGCAAAAGCACACAGATAGAGAGTCCAAAGGTGTGATTAAACCTGAAACACCATCTTGTTTCTGTCTATACTGTGGTCGATCAGGTCATATAATGATTTATTGCATCATATTCAATAATTAATTTCTTTAATCTAAGGAAAAGGAAAGAAAAAAGGAACTAATATGTAAGGATTTTGTTTGTAAAGGTTTAAGGTTCTCATATACAGACTACTGGTTGGTTTTTACAAGTGTCTTTGGCTACCAATTCTGCATTTGTTGACTGTATGTAAATTGCATATTATTTGTTATTATTTTTGTTTAGAAATGTTTCTGGATATGGACAACTAAATTATACTTCTAATAATATAGAAGTATCTTTAGAAAGTCAAAAATCTCAGGATCCTCCTTAGATGTCATTGACAGTGACTTGGCTTTCAAGTGTAGGTACACAGTTGCAACTCGAAAGGCCCCGTCTCACATAGCGAGATCGCTAGCAAGATCGCTCCTGAGTCACAAGTTTTGTGACGCAACAGCGACCTCAATAGCGATCTCGCTATGTGTGACACGTACCAGCGACCAGGCCCCTGCTGCGAGATCGCTGGTCGTGTCGGAATGGCCTGGACCTTTTTACCTTTTTTTGGTAGTTGAGGTCCCGCTGACATCGCTGAATCGGTGTGTGTGACACGGATTCAGCGATGTCTTCACTGGTAACCAGGGTAAACATCGGGTTACTAAGCGCAGGACCACGCTTAGTAACCCGATGTTTACCCTGGTTACCAGTGTAAAATGTAAAAAAAACAAACACTACATACTTACATTCGCATCCCCCGGCGTCCACTTCCCACACTGACTGAGCGCCGTAAAGTGAAAGTGAAAGCACAGCACAGCGGTGACGTCACCGCTCTGCTGTTAGGGCCGACGCTCAGTCAGTGCAGGAAGCGGACGCCGGGGGACGCGAATGTAAGTATGTAGTGTTTGTTATTTTACATTTTACACTGGTAACCAGGGTAAACATCGGGTTACTAAGCGCGGCCCTGCGCTTAGTAACCCGATGTTTACCCTGGTTATCAGGGGACCTCGGCATCATTGGTCGCTGGAGAGCAGTCTGTGTGACAGCTCCCCAGCGACCACACAGCGACTAAACAGCGACGCTGCAGCGATCAGCATCGTTGTCTGTATCGCTGCAGCGTTGCTGTGTGTGACGGGGCCTTAAGTCATCCTGTTCAAGTATCTGCAATTGATAGTACTCCTCTTATCAAGACTCATGTTACTTCTAAGGTTGAGAATTTGTGCATGAAAGTGTTTTTCAAGATGTTTATCTAAAGCCTTGTCATCGATCGGAGCTCTTCCTCCTAATTTTGCTCAGGATTTTGAGGGTGTTTTTTCTTAGAACGAATGTGAAGTTCTTCTCCCACAGAGGTCATATGATAGTGGTCAGATGGATCCTGATAAGGTACAGGCCATCCTTGACTGGATACAATCAACGGATAAGGATTTACAGAGGTTTTTGTCGTAGTTCTATTTGTCATGCAGCAATATGGTGTGTCTAGGGTTAATCTTGGTAGCCTCCCTTTTGCTTTTGTAAGGCTTTTTATAGCCTCTCTGTGGTTCCATGCCTTGTCGGTTATACTCTTGCCCTCGGCTGAGGTAGTCGACCCCGTTGTGTCTGTGCTTTGTGCCTGTGTTTTGGTGTGTTTGTGTGGTTCTGTTTTCCTGTTGTGATTCTGTCTTCTGAATTTGCACTGTATTTGCTCTCTCGGCTCTGACTTCTGCTTTTCCCTGGTTACGCTTTTTGCATGCCCCTTTAGGTACTGTTCCTCCTGTCTGGTATCCCTGACCTCGGCGTTCTTTTGACTTCCCCCTTTCTCTTCCCCACTGTGCGCTTACCACTATTGGGTCCTGGTGCTGCCGCCACACTCCTCTGTCCTACGCTGCAGACCTGCGGAGGCTCCGCCTCCATCTCCTCTGACCGGCGGTCACGTGCCGCAGGTCCTGTTGCAGCGTTCTCCTAAACTGTCATGTCACTCTGCTCGGGAGCTCTGTAAGACTGTTCCTTTCCTCTCCCAGCTGCCCTGACCCCCAAGCTTCCTGGTGAGTGTCCGCTTGGTGAACTGTGATAGTTCTTAGAGTATGCTCATTTTTATCATAAGTTCATTAAGAACATTTTGGTCAGTCAATCCTACTGATATTACCAAGAATGGTACTGACTTTTCCTCTTGGTCTATTGAGGCTGTTAAAGTTTTTTCTGTCCTTTTCCTAAAGCTCCGGCATGTTAGCTAAAGGCTGTTCTTCCTTTTGTATCTCGCTATGTAGGAGCTATGGCACCTCAGGCTGTACGGCCCCTCACCCATCCTTCTGCCTCAGACTGCTCCAGTCTGCTGTCCGACACCAACTGTCAACTCTTCCTAACTGCCTAGCAACTGCCTGGCAACTAACTCCTCCTCCCGACCAGAGAGAGCAGTTCCCCTGAAATCGGGTGTAGAGCTCCCCCTTCTGGCCTGGAGTCAGAACGGTGTTGTATCTGCTAAATACCCGTGAAAAGGAATCCTTCATCACTTCCATGCGTGACATCACTTTCCCCATGAGGAAAGCAATGCCACTGTGACAATCAGGACCCTGGGGCGTCACAGATTCATTTAGATGTTCTGACATTCTATTGATGTTTGGACCCAGTCTGTGAAATTCCAACTTAAGATTTTGGCTTTGCTGCTTCTTTGCTATACTTTGCAGATATTTTCTGTTTATCTTTAGGAAGTAGGCAGTATATTTGTTAACAGTACTTACTTTACTCTTTGTTTGGTATTTCGTTATTTACTTTATTCACTCTGGGATATTTCCTTTGTTCAGCACCCTTCTCTCCTTGTAGGTAATTCACTTTCTGTTCTGCCCTCCAGTTCTTTCGGAAGAATGTGAAGCAACTCGTGTCTTTTAGCCAATTTAGGTCTGAGTTGCCATCTCTTAGTCTGTGGTTAGGTTTATCTCTGCATCTGCAGGCTCCACTAGGGAGCACTGAGTCAGGATATTTAGTCTGTTCAGGAATCGGCAGGGTCAGTTGCAGTTTTTAGTGTATAACCTATTTCCACCAGTGAGGTGTTGCACAGGCTTAGCTATACTAAGAGCTGTTAGGGGCATTCAGGGTGAGCTGCTGACAAGTGGGGTTGCCATTGCTTATCTTAGGGTACCAACCTCCATGGTAAGGTAGGGACAAACCAGGATCAAAGTAGAGCATTTTCTATTCTGAACAGGGATCTATCAGGTTCAGGCTGTTGTCCCTGTAATTTGTTTGCTACCCGCATGCTTGTGCAGTCATAACAGTTATGGATGCTCAACTGTGCATATTCCCATGACTCAGCAGGGAAATTACTTTACACCTACCATTCTCAAAATTTACAGGCTTTTTCAGCCACCAAACAAGCAAAAAATATTGGGCAATTTGAAGTTATTTGATCAATTTGCTCATCTTTATTATTTCAAGTTTCTAATCACCGTTCTTTAAAGAAATACATTTATTCAATGATTTTAAATACCCCATAAAATCTTCTATGTTCTTTCACATTATGTGACTCAACATAGCTCTTTAACACATATTTGATGAGAATAAAAAAGATAACAAGGGGGCTGTATATGTGAAATCAAATATATTGTATGTTCTGACTAAACACAATCTAGTACATTCATTAACAGCATCTAAAGATGTAATAATGCTACTATATATCATAAGGTTTTAAAAAGTTTAAGTTTTTTCATTGTTTTCTCTTCAGGAGTATATACTCTCCCGACACAGCAGTCAAAGGGTAGGTACATTTTAAATAGATTACTATGAAAAAAAATCAGTAGACAAACATAATTTGTGTGATTGGTATTGCTATAAGCACCCTTTTCTCTTATTTCTGTTCATACAATTTTCTAAATTTTCTATGACAAGCTATAGAACAGCACAAACATAATATTTTACTCATACTTTAAATTCCTATTGTAAAAAAAATTTATAATTACACCCCCCCTCAAAAAAAACTATTACAATTAACGCTTAGCTTTGCAATGCTTATATTGGAATTGCTAACAATATCTCTAGTGGTCAAGTGCAGAAAAATGGTTAGTATAGGGGGTTTAACCATGAAGAGGAGAACCTCATAGTAGAATCCCTATCTAACAATCCATAAAACTTCGCTTTAATTACTATATTTAAAATGCTTATAGGGTAATAAAATTGATGCCCTTAATCTGCCTATTGTGATTGATTTGTAAAGATAACTACTTATATTAACAATGGATGGCGCCCCGGGTTGTCATCACTTATTATCAGGAACATAGTGATGACACCCCTCAGTGCCATCCATTGTTAATATAAGTAGTTATCTTTACAAATAATTCTCAATAGGCAGATTAAGGACATCCATTTTATTACCCCATAAGCATTTTAAATATAGTAACAAATGTTAAGCTTCATGACTTATTAGAGAGAGATTCTACTATGAGGTTCTTTCTCTTCCTGCTCAAATATGTAAACATATTCCTCCCAAGTCATTTTTCCCCCTTTTATAGGCTTAATTATTCATTCACTACCTGATGTCCTATGAGTTACTCACCTACCCATGCTCTAAAGAAGTCCATGTTGTAAAAAGAGGCTGAATATTGTTCAGCTTCCTGTTTTGTACATATGAGTGCAGGGAGTGGAGAGAGAGGACTGTGCAGCTCTAAATTTACAGCCACACAGTTTTCTTTTTCATGCTCTCATCAATCATAGTGGTTATGAAAAACCTCTGGCAGTCCGAGATGGAGCAGCATTTTTCTGAATGGGGAATTACTTCTGGGGGTGAAATCTAGTTAAAGCAATTAAGATGCAATATGTTTTTGATTTATTTTAATATCGCCATATGTTGAAAAGCATTTCTTCGATTTCAATGAAATAGCAATTTGGAGCTTAACATTCATTGTTATCCAATGTCTTAAAAAAATTGGTGTGCAAATTGCCTCTTCAGAGAAAAAGAAGACTCTATAGTGCCACCTGTTGGAAGTAGCAATCCTACAAGTCACAATCAACCCTTTAACGAGTCTTGCAATATGACTTAGGATAAAAGCCAAATCAGTAACTCAATTCGAATTTGAAATTGGTGAAAACTGATAACACAAAATAAATGAGAAAACTGCATTACTTTTTGATAATGCTTCTCTTTTTCAAAAGGGAAACTCTTTAACTTTCATTATGAGGGAAAACAAAGAAAGGATATTATATTCTAACAGACATAATAAATATGTACAGTGGGTATGGAAAGTATTCAGACCCCTTTATATTTTTCACTCTGTTTCATTGCAGCCATTTGGTAAATTCAAAAAAGTTCATTTTTTCACATTAATGTACACTCTGCACACCATCTTGACTGAAAAAACAGCAATGTAGAAATGTTTGCAATTTTACTAAAAAAAGAAATACTAAAATATCACATGGTCATAAGTAGGGTTGAGCGAAACGGGTCGGCCATTTTCAGAAGTCGCCGACTTTTGGCAAAGTCGGGTTTCATGAAACCCGACCCGACCCCTGTGTGGGGTCGGCCATGAGGTCGGCGATCTTCTGAATCTGGGATCGGAATTCCGATACCGAGTTCCGATATGTTTGCGATATCGGGAATCGGTATCGGAATCCATATTTAAGTGTAAAATAAAGAATCAAAATAAAAAATATTGATATACTCACCCTCTGACGCGCCCTGGTACTAACCAGCAGCCTTCCTTCCTAAGAATCAGCGCGTGAATGGCCTGCGGTGACGTCACGGCTTGTGATTGGTCGCGTGGCGGTCACATGGGCCGTCGCGACCAATCACAAAGCCGTGACGTCATCTTAAGGTCCTTCACGCGCTGATTCTTAGGAAGGAAGGCTGCCGGAAAGAAGCCGAGGGTGAGTATATACCTAATAGGAATATACTCACCCTCGGCTTCATTCCAGCAGCCTTCCTTCCTAAGAATCAGCGCGTGAAGGAATTTAGGACCTGAGAATGACGTCCGCTGCTTGTGATTGGTCGCGTGGCGGTCACATGGGCCGTCGCGACCAATCACAAAGCCATGACGTCACGGAAGGCCCTGGACGCGCTCATTTTAACCAAAGCAGGCCGCCGGTTCCCTCGGTAAGTTGCAGGGGCCGCCGGACAGGTGAGTATATCAATATTTTTTATTTTAATTCTTTATTTTACACTTAAATATGGATCCCAGGTCCTTCAGACCCTGGGAACCATAGTATCCCATTGCAGTGCATTGGGTTTCGGGTTTCGGCCGACCCCGACTTTTTTATAGGATCGGCCGATTTCACTCGACCCGACTTTTAAGAATGTCGGGTTTCGTGAAACCTGACCCGATCCTATAAAAGTTAAGGTCGCTCAACCCTAGTCATAAGTATTCAGACCCTTTGCTCAGACACTCATATTTAAGATGGTTCTACTCCTTCATTGGAGTCCAGCAGTGTTTAATTAAACTGATAGGTCTTGATTTGGAGAGGCACACACCTGTCTATATAAGACCTCACAGCTCACAGTGCATGTCAGCCCAAATGAGAATCATGAGGTCAAAAGAAATAGCCAAGGAGCTCAGAGACAGAATTATGACAAGGCACAGATCTGGCCATGGTTACAACAGAATTTCTGCAGTACTCTGCAGTACTCAAGGTTCCATAATGCAAGGTTCCATTCTGGAGCACAGTGGCTTCCATAATCCTTAAATGGAAGAAGTTTGAGATCACCCGAAGTCTTCCAAAACCTGGCCATCCAGCCAAACTGAGTAATCGTGGGAGAAGAGCCTCAGTGAGAGAGGTAAAGAAGAACCCAAGATCACTGTGGCTGTGCTCCAGAGATGCAGTAGGGAGATGGGAGAAAGTTCCACAAAGTCAACTATCACTGCAGCCCTCCACAGTCAGGCATTTATGGCAGAGTGAAGCCTCTCCTCAGTGCAAGACATATGAAAGCACACATAGAGTTTGGTAAAAAAAAACATATGATGGGCTCCCAGACAATAAGAAATAAGATTCTCTGGTCTGATGAGATGAAGATAGACCTTTTTGGTGATAATTCTAAGTGGTATGTGTGGAGAAAACCAGGCACTGCTCATCACCTGCTCAATACAATCCCAACAGTGACACATGGTGGTGGCAGCATCATGCTATGGTGTGTTTTTCAGCTGCAGGGACAGGACGACTGGTTGTCATTGAAGGAAACATGAATGTGGCCAAGTGCACAGATATCCTGGATGAAAACCTCTTGCAGAGTGCTCCGGACCTCAGACTTGGCTGAAGGTTCACCTTCCAACAAGACAATGACCCTAAACACACAGCTAAAATAACAAAGGAGTGGCTTCAGAGCAACTCTTTGACTATTCTTGACTGGCCCAGCCAGAGCCCTGACCTACACATAATTGAGCATCTCTGGAGAGACCTGAAAATGACTGTCCACCAACGTTCACCATCCAACCTTTTGGAACTGGAGAGGATCTGCAAGGAAGAATGGCAGAGGATCCCCAAATCCAGGTGTGAAAAAATTGTTGCTTCATTCCCAAGAAGACTCATCACTGTACTTGCTCAAAAGGGTGCTTCCACTCAATACTGAGCAAAGGGCAGGGCCGGACTGGCCATAGGGCACTTCTGGCAAATGCCAGAAGGGCCGGTGCCAGTGGTGGGCCGCTCAATCCGCCGCCCCCGCCGTCGCATTCAACTATACCGGCGTATAGACGCCGGTACAGTTGAATGCAATGATGGAGGAGAGCGTCTACAGACGCTCCTCTCCCATCATTCCCCGCTCTGCCTCTGACACTGCGGGTGCGCGATGATGTCATATCATCGCGCACCTGCTGTGTCCCGGGCAGACTGCAGCTGCTGAGACAGGAGCAGGAACCAGGAAGCAACGCTGGGCACGAGGAGAGGTGAGGAGAGTTTTTTTTTTTTCTGGACTGTGGGGCCATTCTCGGAGGAGGTGAGGGGAGGAAGAGAAGAGATGTGGGCTGTATATAGTTCTCTGTGGGCTGTGCTCTGTGCTGTATACTGCTGTGGGCTGTATATAGCTCTCTGTGGGCTGTGCTCTGTGCTGTATACTACTGTGGGCTGTATATAGCTCTCTGTGGGCTGTGCTCTGTGCTGTATACTACTGTGGGCTGTATATAGCTCTCTGTGGGCTGTGCTCTGTGCTGTATACTGCTGTGGGCTGTATATAGCTCTCTGTGGGCTGTGCTCTGTGCTGTATACTGCTGTGGGCTGTATATAGTTCTCTGTGGGCTGTGCTCTGTGCTGTATACTGCTGTGGGCTGTATATAGTTCTCTGTGGGCTGTGCTCTGTGCTGTATACTGCTGTGGGCTGTATATAGTTCTCTGTGGGCTGTGCTCTGTGCTGTATACTGCTGTGGGCTGTATATAGTTCTCTGTGGGCTGTGCTCTGTGCTGTATACTGCTGTGGGCTGTATATAGTTCTCTGTGGGCTGTGCTCTGTGCTGTATACTGCTCTGTGCTGTATATAGTTCTCTGTGGGCTGTGCTCTGTGCTGTATACTACTGTGGGCTGTATATAGTTCTCTGTGGGCTGTGCTCTGTGCTGTATACTGCTGTGGGCTGTATATAGTTCTCTGTGGGCTGTGCTCTGTGCTGTATACTGCTGTGGGCTGTATATAGTTCTCTGTGGGCTGTGCTCTGTGCTGTATACTACTGTGGGCTGTATATAGTTCTCTGTGGGCTGTGCTCTGTGCTGTATACTGCTGTGGGCTGTATATAGTTCTCTGTGGGCTGTGCTCTGTGCTGTATACCACTGTGGGCTGTATATAGTTCTCTGTGGGCTGTGCTCTGTGCTGTATACTGCTGTGGGCTGTATATAGTTCTCTGTGGGCTGTGCTCTGTGCTGTATACTACTGTGGGCTGTATATAGTACTCTGTGGGCTGTGCTCTGTGCTGTATACTGCTGTGGGCTGTATATAGTTCTCTGTGGGCTGTGCTCTGTGCTGTATACCACTGTGGGCTGTATATAGTTCTCTGTGGGCTGTGCTCTGTGCTGTATACTGCTGTGGGCTGTATATAGTTCTCTGTGGGCTGTGCTCTGTGCTGTATACCACTGTGGGCTGTATATAGTTCTCTGTGGGCTGTGCTCTGTGCTGTATACCACTGTGGGCTGTATATAGTACTCTGTGGGCTGTGCTCTGTGCTGTATACTGCTGTGGGCTGTATATAGCTCTCTGTGGGCTGTGCTCTGTGCTGTATACTACTGTGTGCTCTGTACTATATATAGTTCTCTCTGGGCTGTGCTCTGTGCTGTATACTACTGTGGGCTGTATATAGTTCTCTGGGCTGTGCTCTGTGCTGTATATAGTTCTCTGTGGGCTGTGCTCTGTGCTGTATACTACTGTGGGCTGTATATAGTTATCTGTGCTCTGTGCTGTATGCTACTGTGGGCTGTATATAGTTCTCTGTGGGCTGTGCTCTGTGCTGTATATAGTTCTCTGTGGGCTGTGCTCTGTGCTGTATACTACTGTGGGCTGTATATAGTTATCTGTGCTCTGTGCTGTATGCTACTGTGGGCTGTATATAGTTCTCTGTGGGCTGTGCTCTGTGCTGTATATAGTTCTCTGTGGGCTGTGCTCTGTGCTGTATACTACTGTGGGCTGTATATAGTTATCTGTGGGCTGTGCTCTGTGCTGTATACTACTGTGTGCTGTATATAGTTCTCTGTGGGCTGTGCTGTATATAGTACTCTGTGGGCTGTGCTGTATATAGTACTCTGTGGGCTGTGCTGTATATAGTACTCTGTGGGCTGTGCATAGTACTCTGTGGGCTGTGCTGTGTATAGTACTCTGTGGGCTGTGCTGTATATAGTACTCTCTGGGCTGTGCTGTATATAGTACTCTCTGGGCTGTGCTGTATATAGTACTCTCTGGGCTGTGCTGTATATAGTACTCTCTGGGCTGTGCTGTATATAGTACTCTGGGCTGTGCTGTATATAGTACTCTGGGCTGTGCTTTATATAGTTCTCTGTGGGCTGTGCTGTATATAGTTCTCTGTGGGCTGTGCTGTATATAGTTCTCTGTGGGCTGTGCTGTATATATTACTTTGTGGGCTGTGCTGTATATATTACTCTGTGGGCTGTGCTGTATACTACTGTGTGGACTGTGCTGTATACTACTGTGTGGTCTGTGCTGAATACTGCTGTGTTATCTACTACGCGAGCTGTGCTATAGTATGCAGGCTGTGCTGTATACTATGCGGTTTGTGCTATATAATATGCGGCCTTTGCTATATACTATGGGGAGTATATTATATTCTATGGGGGAGGCTGCGTTATATACTATGGGGGGCTGCATTATATTCTATGGGGGGCTACATTATATATTATGGGGAGGTGGGCTGTATTATATTCTATGGGGGTTACATACTCTGGGGTGGCTGCATTATACTCTGTGGGGTGGCTGCATTATACTCTGGGGTTGCTGCATTATACTCTGGGGTGGCTGCATTATACTCTGGGGTGGCTGCATTATACTATATGTGGGCTGCATTATACTGTATCGAGGACTATGGGGAATACGTTATACTATATGAAGAACTATGGGGTGCATTATACTATGGGAAGTGAATTGTACTACATGGATGACTGTGGCAGTGCATTATACTATATGGAGCACTATGAGGATTGTATTATGCTATATGGAGGACTAGGAGGATTGTATTATGCTATATGGAGGACTATGAGGAGTGTATTATACTATGTGGAGGACTGAGCAGTGTATTTTAATATATGGAGGACTATAGGGAGTGTATTATACTATATGGAGGACTATGGAGCACATTATAATATATGGAGGACTATGGGGTGTATTTTACTAAACAAGTAAAATGCTGCATATTCGGATTGTTTTTGCTGGAACAAAAAGCCTTGTTGTCAGCAGCACATTGCCAGTGTAAACTGTAGATGTGCTGCTGA
The DNA here is from genome assembly GCF_051348905.1 of Ranitomeya variabilis. Lineage (NCBI taxonomy): Eukaryota > Metazoa > Chordata > Amphibia > Anura > Dendrobatidae > Ranitomeya > Ranitomeya variabilis. The sequence continues at coordinate 653,789,011 of NC_135233.1, forward strand.
AAACATGATACTGTATGGTGATCTATTAGTGATCGTTCTGTCTCATCATTATTCCTCAGCTGGTGGAAAGAGGCCGGGAAACAAGCGTTGAACAACTTCAGTATTGTCGATCAAACTCGTTTAGCGTCCTGAGATCAGCGCATGTAAATACAACCGAAAGGCTTCTGTGTGATGTGCAATATGTTAGCATTTGGGGACCCATTTTAAACTTTGCCTAGGGCCCCACTTTGCCTAAAACCGGCCCTGCCTACAAGTGTACAAAGATATTATACAGTCACCATGTGACAAGTGGGCCTGTGTAACTTCAAATGCCAGGGCTGAATTTTAGTCCCAGTCCGGCCCTGGCAAAGGGTCTGAATACTTATGACCATGTGATATTTCAGTTTTTCTTTTTTAATACATTTGCAAAAATTGCTACATTTCTGTTTTTTCAGTCAAGATGGGGTGCAGATTGTACATTAATGAGAAAAAAATGAACTTTTTGGAATGTATGGCTGCAATGAAACAAAGAGTGAAAAATTTAAAGGGGTCTGAATACTTTCCGTACCCACTGTACATGTTACTTATGGTACCTCTTTAGCAACATTTGCCAAACAGCTCCGTACAGAGCCGGTATCAGATGTGCTCTTGTTCTTCAAATAATAAGTCCTTATACAACTCTCTCTATGAAACAAAATGTTTTCTTTGCAAATTTTTAATTAATAAAACATAAATTTGGTGTCACTAAAACCATATTGACTTGTGGTTCATATTTACCAGGTCTTTTTTACTATTCTTTTTTAACTAATCCCCAAATTTTTTTTCCCAATTTTCAGTTCTAAATGGAAAAAGCAAACCCTCATACAGATAGGTTGGAGGAAAAATAAAAAACTGTGGGTCTTTGAGGGCTAAAAAAATATAAAAGCAAAAAAAAATAAATTAAATTGTTTTGCATTTCCTAGGGTTGTTTAGTACAATCAGAATACTTTCACTTTTGATCTTTCTTTTTCCAAATATAACTGTTAGCATAGAGCTGTAAAGATAACTATAAAAAATAGGTTAAGGTATGGAATTAGAAAATTGTGGTATTTTAGATATAGAGAGGCAAGTGTACATAATTTTTTGCTATTCCCATATTTTCTTTGAAACTATGGGTTTGAAAACTCCTTTAAATTAATATAATCTCTTCAGTATCAGTTATTGACTAGAACTTACATAATAACTATTGTTTTAAGGAAGTTTTGTAAGGAAACTCAATTACTTTACTTAAATAAGGCTGTGCTTTAGAATATTGTCAATTGCTGTATAGTAAAAGAAATGAGTAGCTGAAAAATCTGGAGAAAAATGTACAGTAAACTGATTTTTTTTTTGTTAGACATTTTTCCTGTGAGACTTGTGGGTGGCTGGGACAGTTGTGCTGGTCATGTGGAGATCTTCTATGAGAATGCCTGGGGAACAGTATGCGATGATGGCTGGGACATCAAAGATGCACATGTTGTGTGCAGGCAGCTAAACTGTGGAAAAGCAGTTGAAGCACTACACAACTCATATTTTGGCCAAGGAGCAGGAAAAATGTGGCTTGATAACGTGACATGTGCTGGCAATGAACAGTACCTTTGGCAGTGTTCTCATAGAGAGTGGGGGAAACATGACTGCCGAGCCCATGAAGATGCAGGGGTTATCTGCTCAGGTAAATGCATTTTTACATTACACATTTTTCACAATAAATTGTAGCCATTAAAAGGGTTTTCATCCTGTATAAAAATTGGACTAGCAGCAGTGACGTCATCAACTACCCATAGTATAGTATATATATTTTCACATTTTTTTACGTTACACCCACAAACTTAAATGTAATTTTTGCGGAAGTGTAAAGGAAATGATACATGGTTTTCTAGAAGATTGTGATTTGAATTTATATTCAGCCCTCTTGAGACAATGCATTGTAGGACCACCTTTTGCTGTAATTACGGCTGCGAGTCTTTTGGGGCATGTTTCTATCAGCTTTGCACATCTAGAGGCTGACATTTTTGACCATTCCTCTTCCCAAACTAGCTCTAGTTCAGTGAGATTAGATGGAGACCGCCTGTGAGCAGCAATTTTCAAGTCTTGCCACAGATTCTCAATGTCTGAACTGTGACTGGGCCATTCACACACATGAATATGCTTTGATCTAAACCTTTTTATTGGCGCTTGTAGCTGAACCTATGCCCCAGTATCAAGTCTTTTTTGACCTCTAAAAGGTTTTCCTCCAGGATTGCCCTGTATTTAGCTCCTTCAATCTTCCCATCAACTCTGACCAGCTTCCCTGTCCTTGTTGAAGAAAAGCATCTCCACAGCATAATGCTTAAACTGCCATGCTTGACGATGAGGATGGTATTTTCATGGTGATGTACAGTGTTAGTTTTCCACCACACATAGCGTTTTGCATTTAGGACAAAATGTTCTACTTTGGTCTCATCTGACTAAATCACTTTATTCAACATGCTAGCTGTGTCCCTTACATAGCTTTTTGTAAACTGAAAACAGGACTTCTTATGTTTTGCTTTCAAACCCCTTAGTGACAGAGCCAATTTGGTACTTAATGACCAAGCCAATTTTTAAAATTCTGACCACTGTCACTTTATGAAGTTATAGCTCTGGAACGCTTCAACATATCCCACTGATTTTGACATGATTTTTAGGGACATATTATACTTCATGATAGTGGTAAAATTTATTCGATATAACTTGCGTTTATTTAACAGAAATTTGGCAAAAATTTAGAAAATTTAGCAATTTTCAAAATTTTTATTTTTGTACCCTTAAATCAGAGAGTGGTGTCACAAAATACAGTTAATAAATAACATTTCCCACTTGTCAACTTTACATCAGTATGATTTTGGAAACATATTTTTCTGTTAAAACATTATAAGGGTTAAAATTTGACCAGCAATTTCTCATTTTTCCAACAAAATTTACAAAACCATTTTTTTAGGGACCACCTCACATTGGAAGTGAGTTTGGTGGGTCAATATAACAGAAAATACCCCAAATTGACACCATTCTAAAAACTGCACCCCTCAAGTTGCGCAAAACCACATTCAAGAAGTTTATTAACCCTTCTTGTGCTTCTCGAGAACTAAAGCAATGTGGAAGGAAAAAGTGAACATTTTACTTTTTTCAGAAAAAAATTTTCTTTGGAACATTTTTTTTTATTTTCACAAGGGTATCAGGAGAAAATGGACCACTAAATTTGTTGTGCAATTTCTTCTGAGTATGCCAGTTCACCGCATGTGGGGGAAAGTCACTGTTTGGGTGCATGGCAGGGCTCAGAAGTGAGGGAGCACCATTTGACTTTTTGAACGCAAAATTGGCTGGATTCAATGTTGCATTTGGAGACCCCCTGATGTACCTAAACAGTGGAACCCCCAATTCTAACTCCAACTCTAACCCCAAGGCACCCCTAACCCTAATCCCAACCCTAACCACACGCTAACCCCAACACACCCCTAACCCTAATTCTGACCCTAACCATAACCCTAACACACCCCTAACCCTAATCCTAATCGTAATTCCAACCATAACCTCAACCCTAAAAATAGCCCAACCCTAACTTTAGCCCAACTTTAACGCTAGCCTCAATCCTAACCCTAGCCCAACCCTAACTTTAGCCCAATGCTAACTTTAGCCCAACCCTAACCCTAGCCCAACCCTAACCCTAGCCCCAATTCTAATCCTAGCCCAACCTTATCCCTAGCTCTAGCTCCAACCCTAACTGTAGCCCTAGCCCAACCCTAACCATAATGTAAAAATGGAAATAAAAATAATAAAATAAAAAAATTGTATTTACATAACTAAGGGGGTGATAAAGTGGGGTTTGATTTGCTATTTTTATGTTGGTCACTGTGTTAGGGTCTATCACAGTGATCAAAATGAACCAATAGGAAAAAATTCCTATTGTCGGGTGCCAGCCGGCAGACCTCGGCAGGCGCACTTTGCGCCCACCATTTTCTTCCCGGAAGAAGATGCCGCCGGCCGGTTGACATCACAGGGAAAGGCAGGAGTGTCCAGAGATACCAGAGGTACTGGGGGGATCGAAAGACCCCATTTCTATCTCCTCTGATGTGTGATCACATCAGAGGAGAAAAAAATTAAATGGAAAATCTGACTTTTTTTGTGGCCGCCTTTATTCTGTTAATAATGGCGATTGCAACACTGGGCTCGGTAAAAACTGACCTGAATCATGTTCTCTGGGGTCTCAGCTACCCCAGGTAGCCAAGACCCTGGAGAAATTCTGATGTTAAAAAGCAGCGCTGAGGAAGAGTACCCTTAACTGCCGCTGTTAAAAGGTGTATCAGCGGTCGTTAAGGGGTTAAAAAATGGCTTTCTTTTGCCATTCTTTCATAAAGCTCAGATTTATGGAGTGTATGACTAATCGTTGTCCTGTGGATATATTCTCCCACCTGAGTTGTTGAGCTCTGCAGCTCCTCCAGAGTGACTATGGGACACTTGGCTGCTTCTCAAAATAGTGCTCTCTCTGTTTGAGATGTCATTTTAGATGGACGACCATGTCTTGGTAGGTTTGCGGTTGTTTCATACGCCTTCCATTTTTGGATGATGGCTTGAACAGTGCTCAGTGAGATATTTAGAGCATAGGCTGTTTTTTTTAGTAAACTAACCCTGCTTTACTCTTCTCCACAACTTTTGCGTGACCTGTCTGGTGTGTTTCTTGGTTTTCATTATGCTGTTTGATCCCTAATGTTCTAAAACAACCCTTCAAGGCCTTCAGAGAACAGCTGTAGTTATACTGATAATAAATTACACACAGGTGGACACATTTAGTAATTATGTGACTTCTGGAGGCAATTGGTCATTCAGGATTTTATTTAGTGCTATCAGACTACAGAAGGCCAAAAACAAATGTACATCACAATTTTTACAATTATATTTTTAAAATAATTAGAAATCCATGTATCATTTCCTTTACACTTCACAAATACTTACTTAGATGGTGAGTTGGTTACATCCAATTTCAAAAAACCTACAGCCACCAATGCCTTGCTCCACTGGGATAGCCATCACCCTGAACATCTCAAGAGAGGGATTCCCAAGGGGCAATACCTCAGAATCCGGAGAAATTGTTCTAATGAAGTATCTTTCGAGTCTCAAGCCAGAGAATTGAGAAGTAATTTTGAGGATAGGGGTTACCCTCCTCGTGTCCTAAAAAGAGCATATCACGATGCTAAAAGTAGAGACAGAACTTCCTTATTAAACTCTACTCATGAGACACAGAATGATGAAGCGGTGCGGTTTATTACCACATTTGACAATGGTGCCACCCATGTAAGGGAGATTTTTAAAAAATATTAGTCCATCTTACAGATGGATTCAGACATCTCTCGGTTTTTGGGTGAAACCCCGGCTATCACGTACAGAAAAGCATGCTCACTCAATGACAGACTGGTTCATAGCCACTTCTCGGGCCCAGTAAATGAGACTTGGCTCAGAAGTAACATTACGGGATGTCAAAAATGTGGACACTGTACTTTCTGTCAACATGTCAATGTGGGGAATAGCTTTGTGAGTAACGTTACTGGTAGAAAATATGATATCAAACAATTCATGAATTGTAGTACTAAAGGAGTTATCTATAAGGCATCTTGCTCTTGTGGCGTTGAGTATATTGGCAAAACTATCAGGGAATTTAAAAAAAGAATTGGAGAACATCTTGGTGATGTGGAACATAAGAGGGATACTCCCATTTCCCGCCACATTAATCTGTTGCATGATGGTCAATCTAAGAACCTTAAATTTATGGCCATTGAGAGGGTCACAAAACCCATACGAGGAGGCGACTGGGATCGGTTGCTTCTCCAGAGAGAGGCCAAATGGATTTTTTATTTAAATACCGTGACCCCCAATGGTCTTAATGATCAAATTAATTATAGTTGTTTCATTTGAATTTGTCTCTTATGCTTTTCCTGTTTGTAGCCTTTTTGATTATTACACAGTCATCTAACATCTGTTCTTGCCAAAATCCCTTTTGGTCACCCATCCCTTTTTGGGGATTTGCATGTAAATTGCTATTTTCATCTATATTATATGGGATTTACATCTGTGTTTTTGTTTTTGTGTTCTGGTTGGGTTGATGTGGGAGGGTCAATATTACCCTCCCTCTTTTTTCATTCCCCCTGTTCATCACACAACGAGTTATCTATCTATGCCACTTTTGTAGGACATACGCTGCATTATACTCCCTTCATGTTAATATATGCGCATTATATTTGTGCTACATATGGAGTTTATTGTATTGGCTATTTGTATGATTTATACCCCTCCTTGTATGGGGTCATTTAGGGAATAGTCGTAAGGTACGGCGTATGGAAATTTCTCTCTAGGAGAGATATTTTATGTGTTGCGGACAGGTGCGCTTCATAGGTGCTTAGGAGCCAAAACTGTCTGTATGTTATATACTATACAGCCTGTGCCTCTGCATGCGCTGGGGAGCTATTACTTCTGGCTCCTTCTTGCGCCTGTCAGCGGCCACTGTTCTCTTCACTGTCCGCATCAAGCACTTCGGCGTTCTTGTCGCTTAGCGACCATACGTCTGTAGTGCGCATGTCAGTGTATGCCGCTCGGTGAGCCAGCTGGTTTCCGGCTTTCTCTGTGCATGTCGGCTGTTGCCGGCGCGCTTGGCACTTACTGCGGCGCTTGGTCTCCTCGTGGTTTATGGCGTGTGACGCCATCATGGAGGTTAGTTTTACTGCCACCGCCCATTACATTATCTATATTCTTGTGTATGAGATGACGATATCGATGTTCTGGTGGGCGGTGTACATAGGCTCATTGACAGGCATACTACTCGTAACCCAGAACAACCACACAGGTTATATTTTTATCCCATTTTAAGTGGCTAATTATTTCTCTTGGCTACTTCCTATTTAAAGATCAGCCCCACACTTCATCCACCCTCTACAGGATAGCATAGGGGGTGGCAGCAACTTATGTCTCCCTTTTGAGCACTTATCTCTACAATCAAGCAGGTCCCCTGATGATTAGCTTGGAGGAAACGCGTCAGGACTGACCACAGGGAGAGTGCAGGGCATGTTTGTGCAGGGGTAGTTGTGGACTGCCCTTGTAAGGGCAGGAGTCTTGGGGATAGACTATTGTTAGCCCCATAGGGAATGACAGGGTATTGTCAGTTCCCTTCTTCATACTCCGGACCGTGGCCTGTATAAGAGGAGTTCCGGGTCTCCTGCCTATATATCCTGGAGTTGGTGAGAATGTTCCATTTTCTTTACCCTGACTCTTATTAATGACACCGTTGTATAGGTGCCATGTTTTTTGCCACTGTGCAATATTTCTCTATTTACATGCAACCAATTATATGTATTATTGCTTCATGATTCATATGTATTTGTTTCTGGTAGCTACCTTTTAAATCATATATTGGTCTGCTTTACATCTGCTAGCACCTTGCAGGCGGTGTTTTTTAATCCTTAAAGGGGTTTTTCTGTTGTGTCTCTTCGCTGAGACCATACCCCATGTGTTTTTATATCACTTTTGGGTGGCTTTTTTTGCATTATACTTTTATATGATCTTAATTAAAAGTTATGTTTTATTTCCACTTGCGCTGTATCTAGTAAATTGTTCTAGTGGGTATATCTGTGTTGTTCATCTATATACAGAGATTTTGCTATTTGTTTGTGCTTATTAATCAGGATATGGCCGGCTTTTTGACTGTGGGCCTTAATACTGATAATTGGCTATTGGAAGCTAAAGAGGTTTTTTCAGATCAGACATTTACCCCAAAAAAATACCTCCCTACTTTTAATGTGGCCTTCAAGAAGCTTCAACAGATTTATCGTGATCAGATTACCTCTTGGTGGGAGGTTCAAAGCCTTGAAAACTATCTGAAGGCTAAAATAGTCCCACGAGGTTTGAGAATAAATCTGACGTTGGGTAATAGACATAGAAACCCCACTTTCATACAAAGGTGGGAGAGGGAGGCGACGGAGAGTTCTCTCCGCTTCATGCAGCTGTTGCTTGAGGAGGAGAAAGCTTCCCTGGCCATCTTGAACGATAAATTGAGGGAACAAATTGAAATTACTAAAAAATTTTCTGCTGAAACAGAATTTGTGGCCAAAGAAACTAAGTTGCAGACACACATTGAACGTTTCCAGTACCATCTCAAGGAAAGGAAACATCGTCAGTATATGCATGATATACAGGACTTCAAGGACAACAAAGCTTATTTGGTTCTTACTCCTAGATCTACCCCTTTAGATAGGGATACAGAGTTATCCTCAACTGACACAGACTTCTCAGAATCTGAGAATAGAGCTCGACCCTCTAGGGGGCGCAACCGAGGCAGAGGAAGGGGGAAAAGTGTACGGGGACCCTCTGAGAGACCAGATCATAATTCAGGGGGGGGGGGTTTAGACCAGGTGTACACTTTGCGCAACAGACCGCTACCAGCAAGGAAGTGATGGGAGAGGGATGCTCGAGGGAGGTACCTTCTAACCATTCCCCTGTGTCTATGACTGAACAAAGCATCCAAATTATCAATCTCTCCACTAGAAATATTGATTGTGACGAAATGTCCGTATTGAAAAAGGGTCTCTCTTTTGTCCCTAATAGTGACTTTGATCTTTTCAGAACTGTGAAGGACCTTAACCTCTTCTTAAGTAAAATCAGATGGAAGAAGTTCTTCTCCAAACAGGATTCTCGCACATGTGCTGATCTGGGGATCCCAGTAGGCATGTTGTCTGATGTTAGATTGCTACATAGCATTGGGGAGACTGATCCCAACCAACGAGGTAGGGGTCCTTTCACACAACTGAAAGAAAAAAGTCATAGAATGCCTCCTCCTACTGGTGATTTGTCAGCCATAGACGTTTTTTCTAATTTAGTGACGTCTGAACTTACTGAGCTGTCTCATTCCCGTATACCATGTAAATATAATTGTTCTAGGAAAGAGATAGAGGCAATCAATCGCCTAGAACATGATGACACTATCATAATCAAGTCCTCTGACAAGGGCGGTAATGTCTTCATCCTTGACGTTACTCAGTATCAGCAGATGTGTGAGTCGATACTTGCTGATAGAGACTCTTATGAAGTCCTAATATGCAATCCAACCAAGCAATATTGCGAGGAGCTGGGACAGATTTTACAGGAAGGCTTGGAGGGAGGTGTTATTGATAAAACAGAATTTGATTTCATCTTCCCTCAGCATCCGGTGACAGCCACCTTTTACTGCCTCCCCAAGGTACATAAGGGCCTGAACCCTTTGAAAGGCAGGCCCATTGTATCGGGGGTAGGTAGTTTGTGCCAGAACGCAGGTATCTACCTGGATCGGGTTTTGTCCCCATTCGTGTCATCTTTGCAGTCATTTGTAAAGGACACTCCTGACTTGCTTCGTCGACTTGATGGCCTTACCGTGGGTTCTGAGGCATATCTTGCAAGTATTGATGTGGAGGCCCTGTACTCTTCGATACCGCACGAAAAGGGCTTGGAGGCCGTATCATTTTTTCTCCGAACGAGAGGTCAGCATTTGCAAGAACATAACCGCTTCATTCTCAAACTCCTTCGTTTTTGTCTAACCCACAACTATTTCACATTCAACCGCCACATCTACCACCAGCTGAGGGGGACGGCCATGGGCAGTCCCTGTGCCCCGGCCTACGCTAACCTCTTCCTCGGCTGGTGGGAGGAGACTGTGGTTTGGAATGGTGACCCTGAAGAGGAGGAGTGTTCTATGTATCGTGTCACAGAAATGTGGACACGTTACATAGATGACGTTTTTCTGATTTGGACGGGCTCTAGAGATGATTTCAAGGACTTTGTGGATAGGCTCAATCACAACTCTATTGGGCTGTTTTTCACATCTGTAATTGAATCTGAGTCGTTGCCCTTTTTGGATATCCTCATCTCTAAGGGCTTAGATGGTGAGTTGGTTACATCCAATTTCAAAAAACCTACAGCCACCAATGCCTTGCTCCACTGGGATAGCCATCACCCTGAACATCTCAAGAGAGGGATTACCAAGGGGCAATACCTCAGAATCCGGAGAAATTGTTCTAATGAAGTAACTTTCGAGTCTCAAGCCAGAGAATTGAGAAGTAATTTTGAGGATAGGGGTTACCCTCCTCGTGTCCTAAAAAGAGCATATCACGATGCTAAAAGTAGAGACAGAACTTCCTTATTAAACTCTACTCGTGAGACACAGAATGATGAAGCGGTGTGGTTTATTACCACATTTGACAATGGTGCCACCCATGTAAGGGAGATTTTTAAAAAATATTGGTCCATCTTACAGATGGATTCAGACATCTCTCAGTTTTTGGGTGACACCCCGGCTATCACGTACAGAAAAGCACGCTCACTCAATGACAGACTGGTTCATAGCCACTTCTCGGGCCCAGTAAATGAGACTTGGCTCAGAAGTAACATTACGGGATGTCATAAATGTGGACACTGTACTTTCTGTCAACATGTCAATGTGGGGAATAGCTTTGTGAGTAACGTTACTGGTAGAAAATATGATATCAAACAATTCATGAATTGTAGTACTAAAGGAGTTATCTATAAGGCATCTTGCTCTTGTGGCGTTGAGTATATTGGCAAAACTATCAGGGAATTTAAAAAAAGAATTGGAGAACATCTTGGTGATGTGGAACATAAGAGGGATACTCCCATTTCCCGCCACATTAATCTTTTGCATGATGGTCAATCTAAGAACCTTAAATTTATGGCCATTGAGAGGGTCACAAAACCCATACGAGGAGGCGACTGGGATCGGTTGCTTCTCCAGAGAGAGGCCAAATGGATTTTTTATTTAAATACCGTGACCCCCAATGGTCTTAATGATCAAATTAATTATAGTTGTTTCATTTGAATTTGTCTCTTATGCTTTTCCTGTTTGTAGCCTTTTTGATTATTACACAGTCATCTAACATCTGTTCTTGCCAAAATCCCTTTTGGTCACCCATCCCTTTTTAGGGATTTGCATGTAAATTGCTATTTTCATCTATATTATATGGGATTTACATCTGTGTTTTTGTTTTTGTGTTCTGGTTGGGTTGATGTGGGAGGGTCAATATTACCCTCCCTCTTTTTTCATTCCCCCTGTTCATCACACAACGAGTTATCTATCTATGCCACTTTTGTAGGACATACGCTGCATTATACTCCCTTCATGTTAATATATGCGCATTATATTTGTGCTACATATGGAGTTTATCGTATTGGCTATTTGTATGATTTCTACCCCTCCTTGTATGGGGTCATTTAGGGAATAGTCGTAAGGTACGGCGTATGGAAATTTCTCTCTAGGAGAGATATTTTATGTGTTGCGGACAGGTGCGCTTCATAGGTGCTTAGCAGCCAAAACTGTCTGTATGTTATATACTATACAGCCTGTGCCTCTGCATGCGCTGGGGAGCTATTACTTCTAGCTCCTTCTTGCGCCTGTCAGCGGCCGCTGTTCTCTTCACTGTCCGCATCAAGCACTTCGGCGTTCTTGTCGCTTAGCGACCATACGTCTGTAGTGCGCATGTCAGTGTATGCCGCTCGGTGAGCCAGCTGGTTTCCGGCTTTCTCTGCGCATGTCGGCTGTTGCCGGCGCGCTTGGCACTTACTGCGGCGCTTGGTCTCCTCGTGGTTTATGGCGTGTGACGCCATCATGGAGGTTAGTTTTACTGCCACCGCCCATTACATTATCTATATTCTTGTGTATGAGATGACGATATCGATGTTCTGGTGGGCGGTGTACATAGGCTCATTGACAGGCATACTACTCGTAACCCAGAACAACCACACAGGTTATATTTTTATCCCATTTTAAGTGGCTAATTATTTCTCTTGGCTACTTCCTATTTAAAGATCAGCCCCACACTTCATCCACCCTCTACAGGATAGCATAGGGGGTGGCAGCAACTTATGTCTCCCTTTTGAGCACTTATCTCTACAATCAAGCAGGTCCCCTGATGATTAGCTTGGAGGAAACGCGTCAGGACTGACCACAGGGAGAGTGCAGGGCATGTTTGTGCAGGGGTAGTTGTGGACTGCCCTTGTAAGGGCAGGAGTCTTGGGGATAGACTATTGTTAGCCCCATAGGGAATGACAGGGTATTGTCAGTTCCCTTCTTCATACTCCGGACCGTGGCCTGTATAAGAGGAGTTCCGGGTCTCCTGCCTATATATCCTGGAGTTGGTGAGAATGTTCCATTTTCTTTACCCTGACTCTTATTAATGACACCCTTGTATAGGTGCCATGTTTTTTGCCACTGTGCAATATTTCTCTATTTACATGCAACCAATTATATGTATTATTGCTTCATGATTCATATGTATTTGTTTCTGGTAGCTACCTTTTAAATCATATATTGGTCTGCTTTACATCTGCTAGCACCTTGCAGGCGGTGTTTTTTAATCCTTAAAGGGGTTTTTCTGTTGTGTCTCTTCGCTGAGACCATACCCCATGTGTTTTTATATCACTTTTGGGTGGCTTTTTTTGCATTATACTTTTATATGATCTTAATTAAAAGTTATGTTTTATTTCCACTTGCGCTGTATCTAGTAAATTGTTCTAGTGGGTATATCTGTGTTGTTCATCTATATACAGAGATTTTGCTATTTGTTTGTGACTTCTGGAGGCAGTTGGTCATTCAGGATTTTATTTAGTGCTATCAGACTACAGAAGGCCAAAAACAAATGTACATCACAATTTTTACAATTATATTTTTAAAATAATTAGAAATCCATGTATCATTGCCTTTACACTTCACAAATACTTACTACTTTATGTTGGTATGTCACATAAAATCCAAATAAATTATATTTAAGTTTGTTGGTGTGACGAGAAATGTGGAAAAGTTTATGGATTGGGATGAGCGGACCCATGGAAATTCGGGTTCTTGCACCCGACTCAAACTTTATTCCAAAGTTTTTCGTGAATGAGCCTTTGCATATGTCAGATCTTATGGATCTCAAAGAGTGAACCCACAGAACCACGACAACGAACGATGAGCTGGCCTGGTGGACCACCCCCAATACAGGGAGCGTTAGGGGCAGGCCCAAGGGAGACTATTGCCACAGAAGCAGATACCGGGGAACAGGAAGCAGGAGAGGAAAGACGAGGAAGTGGCTAAGGCGGAGGCACAGGACAGAGTGACAGTGACTCAAACACAGAGTGAACTGGATATGGCGGATGCCCAAGGCAGGCAGGGTATGGCGGAGACACAGGATGGGCTGGAAATGGTGGATGCCCAGGACTGGCAGGGTATAGTGGACACAGGATGGGCTGGATATGGTGGACGCCCAGGACTGGCAGGATATGGCAGAGACACAGGATGGACTGGATATGGCGAAAACACAGGACAGACTGGATATGGTGGAAACACAGGACAAGCAGGATATGACGGATGACCAGGACTGACAGGGTAAGGCACAGGCACAAGATGGACAGAGAATCGTACTGGAAAGCAACAAAGGGACCTGGTTCAAGTGAGGATAAATGACAATCAGGCATGGAGCAGAGGAAGGAGTTATCTTAAATAGACTGAGTGCTGCAGAACTTCTGGGTCAAGATCCTCCAGAATCATAAAGTGGAGGAATGGAGCGTCTGCAGAACAGAGAGGAGAAGTGTGCGTGTGCAGTGAGAGGGGTGCACGTGCACCTGATGAGAGCCAGGAACCGGTGGTGAGTCAAGAGAAGAGACCGGAAGCTGGAGCGCGCTGGGAGAGGTAAGTATGCTGCGAAGCATGCAATGCGATGTGATGCACTCGATCTCCTGTAATAAAAATAAAAATAACAAACCAACAATATACCCATACTTGTCCGTCGTTGTCTCCCACACAGTGATCCATATCTGGGCAATATACAGTCTTCAATCAGGACGGTGCCAAGATGCGACCATCCCTGCTCAAAACCACTGGTGAATGAGCTGCTGAGAGCGGAGCTTCAGTGACTAGTGGTAACGTCACTGAAGCTGTGCTCCCTCACAGCCTGAACTGCACTGAACTCTGGAGCGTGGAAAAATGAGCTGGCATTTTCCCACACTCCAGAGTTCAGAGCAGGTCAGGCTGTGAGGTAGAGCAGCATCAGTGATGTCACCGCTAGTCACTGAAGCTCTGCTCCCAGCATCTTCTCATTCACCAGTAGTTTTCAGCCGGGTCGGTCGCATCTTGGCACCTTCCTGGTTGAAGACTATATATTGCCCAGATATGGATTGCCTGCAGCATCCTTTAGCATGACCGGTTTGGCAGTGGGTCAGTAATGGTGTGTGACATTTCTTTGGAGGTGAATCAAAAGACGTGAGCACTGCTATAGAGGTGCACGGGTAGGTTCCCACACCTTATAAGTATAGATATAAAGAACCTGGCACTCAACTTCAATCAAACTTGAGGTTTTATTCCATGGTACAAAAAACTTTTCGGCCTAGTGTGGCCTTCGTCAGTTACGTACTGAAGGGTGACTGAAATGCCCGGGCATTCACGCCGACAGCGGTGGACACCGCGTCAGGACCCGGTTCACATAAGCTTACAGCCGTATTATTTCTATAGCGGACTATTGGAAAGTGATTACCTACGGATCCAACACGCTCACTGAGCGCATTTTCAGTCACCCTTCAGTACGTAACTGTCGAAGGCCACACTAGGCCGAAACGTTTTTTGTACTATGGAATAAAACCTCAAGTTTGATTGAAGTTGAGTGCCGGGTTCTTTATATCTATATCTTTGGAGGGCCGCACAGCCCTCCATGTGCTCGCCAGAGGTAGCCTGACTGCAATTAGGTACCGAGATGAGATCCTCAGACCCCCTGTGAGACCATATGCTGGTGGGGTTGGCCCTTGGTTCCTTGTAGTGCAGTACAATGCCAGACCTCATGTGGCTGCAAGATGAAGGAATTGAAGCTATGGACTGGCCCGCCCGTTCCCCAGACCTGAATCCAATTGAGCACATCAGGCACATCTCACTCCATCCACCAAGGTCACGTTGCACCACAGACTGTCCAGGAGTTGGCGGACGCTTTAGTCAAGGTCTGGGAGGAGATCCCTCAGGAGACCATCCGTGGCCTCATCAGGAGCATGCCCAGGCTTTGTAGGGAGGTCATACAGGCACGTGGAGGCCACGCACAATATCGCATCTTTTCCTTGTCATGAGGCATTTCCATGAAGTTGGATCAGCCTGTAATTTGATTCTCCACTTTGATTTTGAGTATCATTCCAAATCCAGACCTCCATGGGATATTCATTTTGATTTACATTGATAATTGATATGTTTTATTGTTATAAACACATTCCACTATGCAATGAATAAAAATTTGCAACTGAAATATTTATTTCAGAGATTTCTAGGATGTGGTATTTTAGTGTTCCCTTTATTTGAGCAGTGTATATACATATATATATATATATATATATATATATATATATATATGTATATGTGTGTGTGTGTTTTGAAGAATATTTCGTTTTAAAACGATGTGTAAATGACGGAGATCTGCTGTATGTAAAAGCTTATGTTAAAATCTCGTTGCATACGGATGTCATACGGATAAATAGATGTGAGGAAATTGCATCATCGCATTGCAAACGGATTACATATGGAGAACACTCGTGGGACTCTCGGCCGAGAGAATTGGACCAATTTTTAATACACCAAGTGTGACACCGGCCTACATCAGATTTTTATAGGCAGTAGAACTGTGTGTGTTTGTGCACAAGTGCTGTTTGCAGGTGTGTAGTATGTGGCCAGAAGTGTTGTGTGCATGTGTGCACTGCACGCAATGTACGTAGTCTGTGTGCCGTATATCTGTGTGTATAATGTACATGCTAATGCCGCTATATAAGTAAGGTAAAAAAATAATTAACATGCTCCAGATAAATACTACCAGGAGCTAATAACTTTTACCTCCTTATTTGCACAAAGACATGAAAAATGTTTCTATTGACCCTACAACTTTCTTCAACAGCCAGAGAAGCTTGAATTAGAATTAAATATGTTTTTACATTGATACTACTGCACCTGTAACAATTTGAGCTACAACTTTAGTGTGTTAGTTATCTTATCTATTACTAGATGGCAGCCCGATTCTAAAGAATCGGGAGTCTAGAATCCATATATACTTTATTTATTCAAATGTAAGAATAATACAATGAATAAATAATAGTAAGAAAGAACAAAAAATGGCTGCACTCACCAGCTCTTGACAATTCTTGACAGTATGGCACATTTCTGATTGGCCGCTCGCGGCAGGCGGCAACCAATCAGAAAAGTGCCGCGCACCACGAAGGCATATATCTTTGTCCACCCTGAGCGGGTGTAGGACGCTGGTGACGTCACTTATCTCCGGACATTATCTCCGGACAAAGCCACGGAAGTTGGCACAAATTGCCGGAAGTAGTATTCTAGGCAATTATATATTAGATTTTAATGTTATCAGTGTTTACCTTTGAACGTTTATATTATATTGTCCTGTCACCAGCCATGTGTACGATTATCGGCCGAAAGCCTCTCTGGAACCAATAATCACCCCATGTAAAGGTATCTTTATAAGTTAAAGATTCAGAATACTATGACTTTTATCATATCCTGAACAGTCAAGTTTTTTATGAACCGTTAAGGTTTTCTGGTTGAAGTAAAAAAAACTCTGAGTGTTTACAGTTTGAAACCATAAAATGTTGAAAAATTATGTCATTCTTGAGTATATCACTCAATGGTGCTCATAAACGTGTCAAATTTGATCTATAATATACTTTAATATACGTTACTTTAATCTTTAATATACTTAAGAACAGGGCCCCAGACATCACACAGGGGGTCTGAAACACCGCACAGTGGTCCAAAATATCGCTGTGCTCTGCCTGGGGCCCCATATGCTGCCTGGGGCCCCTGTGCTCTGCCTGGGGCCCCATATGCTGCCTGGGGCCCCTGTGCTCTGCCTGGGGCCCCTGTGCTCTGCCTGGGGCCCCATGTTCTGCCTGGGGCCCCTGTGCTCTGCCTGGGGCCACTGTGCTCTGCCTGGGGCCCCATATGCTGCCTGGGGCCCCTGTGCTCTGCCTGGGGCCCCATAGGCTGCCTGGGGCCCCTGTGCTCTGCCTGGGGCCCCATATGCTGCCTGGGGCCCCTGTGCTCTGCCTGGGGCCCCTGTGCTCTGCCTGGGGCCCCATGTTCTGCCTGGGGCCACTGTGCTCTGCCTGGGGCCCCATAGGCTGCCTGGGGCCCCTGTGCTCTGCCTGGGACCACTGTGCTCTGCCTGGGGCCCCATATGCTGCCTGGGGCCCCTGTGCTCTGCCTGGGGCCACTGTGCTCTGCCTGGAGCCCCATATGCTGCCTGGGGCCCCTGTGCTCTGCCTGGGGCCCCTGTGCTCTGCCTGGGGCCCCATGTTCTGCCTGGGGCCCCTGTGCTCTGCCTGGGGCCCCATATGCTGCCTGGGGCCCCTGTGCTCTGCCTGGGGCCCCTGTGCTCTGCCTGGGGCCCCTGTGCTCTGCCTGGGGCCGCATGTTCTGCCTGGGGCCCCTGTGCTCTGCCTGGGGCCACTGTGCTCTGCCTGGGGCCCCATATGCTGCCTGGGGCCCCTGTGCTCTGCCTGGGGCCCCATATGCTGCCTGGGGCCCCTGTGCTCTGCCTGGGGCCCCTGTGCTCTGCCTGGGGCCACTGTGCTCTGCCTGGGGCCCCATATGCTGCCTGGGACCCCTGTGCTCTGCCTGGGGCCCCATATGCTGCCTGGGGCCCCTGTGCTCTGCCTGGGGCCCCTGTGCTCTGCCTGGGGCCCCATATTCTGCCTGGGGCCCCTGTGCTCTGCCTGGGGCCCCATATGCTGCCTGGGGCCCCTGTGCTCTGCCTGGGGCCCCTGTGCTCTGCCTGGGGCCCCTGTGCTCTGCCTGGGGCCGCATGTTCTGCCTGGGGCCCCTGTGCTCTGCCTGGGGCCACTGTGCTCTGCCTGGGGCCCCATATGCTGCCTGGGGCCCCTGTGCTCTGCCTGGGGCCCCATATGCTGCCTGGGGCCCCTGTGTTCTGCCTGAGACCCCATATGCTGCCTGGGGCCCTTGTGCTCTGCCTGGGGCCCCTGTGCTCTGCCTGGGGCCCCATGTTCCGCCTGGGGCCCCTGTGCTCTGCCTGGGGCCACTGTGCTCTGCCTGGGGCCCCATATGCTGCCTGGGGCCCCTGTGCTCTGCCTGGGGCCCCATATGCTGCCTGGGGCCCCTGTGCTCTGCCTGGGGCCCCTGTGCTCTGCCTGGGGCCACTGTGCTCTGCCTGGGGCCCCATAGGCTGCCTGGGGCCCCTGTGCTCTGCCTGGGACCACTGTGCTCTGCCTGGGGCCCCATATGCTGCCTGGGGCCCCTGTGCTCTGCCTGGGGCCACTGTGCTCTGCCTGGGGCCCCATATGCTGCCTGGGGCCCCTGTGCTCTGCCTGGGTGTAGGACACTGGTGACGTCACTTATCTCCGGACATTAGCTCCGGACATTAGCTCCGGACATTAGCTCCGGACATTATCTCCGGACATTAGCTCCGGACAAAGCCACGGAAGTTGGCACAAATTGCAGGAAGTAGTATTCTAGGCAATTATATATTAGATGGGCATTTCCTGAAGGAAATACATGGTGCTTGAACAGCGCTACCAGCTTTACAGCAGCACTTTTCACACACGGGATTGGGGGGCGCGCTTACTTTTGCACCCGGGGCCGGGGGCGCGCTTACTTTTGCACCCGGGGGCGCACTTACTTTTGCACCCGGGGGCGCACTTACTTTTGCACCCGGGGGCGCACTTACTTTTGCACCCGGGGGCGCACTTACTTTTGCACCCGGGGGCGCACTTACTTTTGCACCCGGGGCCGGGGGCGCACTTACTTTTGCACCCGGGGGCGCACTTACTTTTGCACCCGGGGGCGCACTTACTTTTGCACCCGGGGGCGCACTTACTTTTGCACCCGGGGGCGCACTTACTTTTGCACCCGGGGGCGCACTTACTTTTGCACCCGGGGGCGCACTAACTTTTGGGGCCGCACTTACTTTTGGTGGGCGGGACTCCTCGGCCTCCGATTTGGTTGGTGGGGCCCCTCGTCCTCCGATTTGGTGGGTGGGGACCCTCGGCCTCCGATTTGGTGGGCGGGGACCGGCCTCAGATTTGGTGGGCGGGGACCCTCGGCCTCCGATTTGGTGGGCGGGGACCCTCGACCTCCGATTTGGTGGGCGGGGACCCTCGGCCTCCGATTTGGTGGGCGGGGACCCTCGGCCTCCGATTTGGTGGGCGGGGACCCTCGGCCTCCGATTTGGTGGACGGGGACCCTCGGCCTCCAATTTGGTTGGTGGGGCCCCTCGGCCTCCGATTTGGTGGTCGGGGACCCTCGGCCTCCGCTTTGGTGGGCGGGGCCCCTCGGCCTCCGATTTGGTGGGCGGGGTCCCTCTGCCTCCGATTTGGTGTGCGGGGACCCTCGGCCTCTGCTTTGGTGGGCAGGAGCCCCTCGGCCTTCGATTTGGTGGGCGGGGCCTCTCGGCCTCCAATTTGGTTGGTGGGGCCCCTCGGCCTCCGATTTGGTGGGCGGGGACCCTCGGCCTCCGATTTGGTGGGCAGGGACCCTCGGCCTCCAATTTGGTAGGCGGGGACCCTCGGCCTCCAATTTGGTGGGCGGGGACCCTCGGCCTCCAATTTGGTGGGCGGGGACCCTCGGCCTCCGATTTGGTGGGTGGGGACCCTCGGCCTCCGATTTGGTGGGTGGGGACCCTCGGCCTCCGATTTGGTGGGCGGGGCCCCTCGGCCTCCGATGTGGTGGGCGGGGCCCCTCGGCCTCTGCTTTGGTGGGCGGGGCCAGGCCCCTCGGCCTCCGCTTTGGTGGGCGGGGCCGCTCGGCCTTTGATTTGGTGGGCGGGGCCGCTCAGCCTCCGATTTGGTTGGCGGGGCCCCTCGGCCTCCGATTTGGTTGGCGGGGACCCTCGGCCTCCGATTTGGTTGGCGTGGACTCTCGGCCTCCGATGTGGTGGGCGGGGCCCATCGGCCTCCGATGTGGTGGGCGGGGCCCCTCGGCCTCCGATTTGGTGGGCGGGGACCCCCAGCCTCCGATTTGGTGGGCGGGGACCCTCAGCCTCCGATTTGGTGGGCGGGGACCCTCGGCCTCCGCTTTGGTGGGCGGGGACCCTCGGCCTCCAATTTGGTGGGCGGGGACCCTCGGCCTCCGATTTGGTGGGCGGGGACCCTTGGCCTCCGATTTGGTGGGCGGGGCCCCTCGGCCTCCGATTTGGTGGGCGGGGCCCCTCGGCCTCCGATGTGGTGGTCGGGGCCCCTCGGCCTCCACTTTGGTGGGCGGGGCCGGGCCCCTCGGCCTCCGCTTTGGTGGGCGGGGCCGCTCGGCCTTCGATTTGTTTGGCGGGGCCCCTCGGCCTCTGATTTGGTTGGCGGGGCCCCTTATCCTCCGATTTGGTGGGCGGGGACTCTCGGCCTCCGATTTGGTGAGCGGGGACCCTCGGCCTCCGATTTGGTGGGCGGGGCCCCTCGGCCTCCGATTTGGTGGGCGGGGCCCCTCGGCCTCCGATTGGTGGGCGGGGACCCTCGGCCTCCGATTTGGTGGGTGGGGCCCCTCGGCCTCCGATTTGGTTGGAGGGGCCCCTCGGCCTCCGATTTGGTGGGCGGGGACCCTCGGCCTCCGATTTGGTGGGCGGGGACCCTCGGCCTCCGATTTGATGGGCGGGGACCCTCGGCCTCCGATTTGGTGGGCGGGGACCCTCGGTCTCCGATTTGGTGGGTGGGGACCCTCGGCCTCCGATTTGGTGGGCGGGGACCCTCGGCCTCCGATTTGGTTGGAGGGGCCCCTCGGCCTCAGATTTGGTGGGCGGGGACCCTCGGCCTCCGATTTGGTGGGCGGGGACCCTCGGCCTCCGATTTGGTGGGCGGGGACCCTCGGCCTCCGATTTGGTGGGCGGGGACCCTCGGCCTCCGATTTGGTGGGTGGGGCCCCTCAGCCTCCGATTTGGTGGGCGGGGCCCCTCGGCCTCCGCTTTGGTGGGCGGGGCCGCTCGGCCTTCGATTTGTTTGGCGGGGCCCCTCGGCCTCTGATTTGGTTGGCGGGGCCCCTTATCCTCCGATTTGGTGGGCGGGGACTCTCGGCCTCCGATTTGGTGAGCGGGGACCCTCGGCCTCCGATTTGGTGGGCGGGGCCCCTCGGCCTCCGATTTGGTGGGCGGGGCCCCTCGGCCTCCGATTGGTGGGCGGGGACCCTCGGCCTCCGATTTGGTGGGTGGGGCCCCTCGGCCTCCGATTTGGTTGGAGGGGCCCCTCGGCCTCCGATTTGGTGGGCGGGGACCCTCGGCCTCCGATTTGGTGGGCGGGGACCCTCGGCCTCCGATTTGATGGGCGGGGACCCTCGGCCTCCGATTTGGTGGGCGGGGACCCTCGGTCTCCGATTTGGTGGGTGGGGACCCTCGGCCTCCGATTTGGTGGGCGGGGACCCTCGGCCTCCGATTTGGTTGGAGGGGCCCCTCGGCCTCAGATTTGGTGGGCGGGGACCCTCGGCCTCCGATTTGGTGGGCGGGGACCCTCGGCCTCCGATTTGGTGGGCGGGGACCCTCGGCCTCCGATTTGGTGGGCGGGGACCCTCGGCCTCCGATTTGGTGGGTGGGGCCCCTCAGCCTCCGATTTGGTGGGCGGGGACCCTCGGCCTCCGCTTTGGTGGGCGGGGACCCTCGGCCTCCAATTTGGTGGGCGGGGACCCTCGGCCTCCGATTTGGTGGGCGGGGACCCTTGGCCTCCGATTTGGTGGGCGGGGCCCCTCGGCCTCCGATTTGGTGGGCGGGGCCCCTCGGCCTCCGATGTGGTGGTCGGGGCCCCTCGGCCTCCACTTTGGTGGGCGGGGCCGGGCCCCTCGGCCTCCGCTTTGGTGGGCGGGGCCGCTCGGCCTTCGATTTGTTTGGCGGGGCCCCTCGGCCTCTGATTTGGTTGGCGGGGCCCCTTATCCTCCGATTTGGTGGGCGGGGACTCTCGGCCTCCGATTTGGTGAGCGGGGACCCTCGGCCTCCGATTTGGTGGGCGGGGCCCCTCGGCCTCAGATTTGGTGGGCGGGGCCCCTCGGCCTCCGATTGGTGGGCGGGGACCCTCGGCCTCCGATTTGGTGGGTGGGGCCCCTCGGCCTCCGATTTGGTTGGAGGGGCCCCTCGGCCTCCGATTTGGTGGGCGGGGACCCTCGGCCTCCGATTTGGTGGGCGGGGACCCTCGGCCTCCGATTTGATGGGCGGGGACCCTCGGCCTCCGATTTGGTGGGCGGGGACCCTCGGTCTCCGATTTGGTGGGTGGGGACCCTCGGCCTCCGATTTGGTGGGCGGGGACCCTCGGCCTCTGATTTGGTTGGAGGGGCCCCTCGGCCTCAGATTTGGTGGGCGGGGACCCTCGGCCTCCGATTTGGTGGGCGGGGACCCTCGGCCTCCGATTTGGTGGGCGGGGACCCTCGGCCTCCGATTTGGTGGGCGGGGACCCTCGGCCTCCGATTTGGTGGGTGGGGCCCCTCGGCCTCCGATGTGGTGGGCGGGGCCCCTCGGCCTCCGCTTTGGTGGGCGGGGCCAGGCCCCTCGGCCTCCGCTTTGGTGGGCGGGGCCACTCGGCCTTCGATTTGGTGGGCGGGGCTCCTCGGTCTCCGATTTGGTTGGCGAAGCCCCTCGGCCTCCGAGTTGGTTGGCGGGGCCCCTCGGCCTCCGATTTGGTGGGCGGGGACTCTCGGCCTCCGATTTGCTGGGTGGTGACCCTCGGCCTCCGATTTGGTGGGTGGGGCCCCTCGGCCTCCAATTTGGTGGGCGGGGTCCCTCTGCCTCCGATTTGGTGTGCGGGGACCCTCGGCCTCCGCTTTCGTGGGCGGGGCCCCTCGACCTTCGATTTGGTGGGCGGGGCTCCTCGGCCTCCGATTTGGTTGGTGGGGCCCCTCGGCCTCCAATTTGGTGGGCGGGGACCCTCGGCCTCCGATTTGGTGGGCGGGGACCCTCGGCCTCCGATTTGGTGGGCGGGGACCCTCGGCCTCCGCTTTGGTGGGTGGGGCCCGTCGGCCTCCGATTTGGTGGGTGGGGCCCCTCGGCCTCCGATTTGGATGGGGTGGACCCTTGGCCTCCGATTTGGTGGGCGGGGACCCTCGGCCTCCAATTTGGTGGGCGGGGACCCTCGGCCTCCGATTTGGTGGGCGGGAACCCTCGGCCTCCGATTTGGTGGGCGGGGACCCTCGGCCTCTGCTTTGGTGGGTGGGGCCCGTCGGCCTCCGATTTGGTGGGCGGGGCCCCTCGGCCTCCGATTTGAATGGGGTGGACCCTCGGCCTCCGATTTGGTGGGCGGGGCCCCTCGGCCTCCGATGTGGTGGTCGGGGCCCCTCGGCCTCCGCTTTGGTGGGCGGGGCCGGGCCCCTCGGCCTCCGCTTTGGTGGGCGGGGCCGCTCGGCCTTCGATTTGTTTGGCGGGGCCCCTCGGCCTCCGATTTGGTTGGCGGGGCCCCTTATCCTCCGATTTGGTGGGCGGGGACTCTCGGCCTCCGATTTGGTGGGCGGGGACCCTTGGCCTTCGATTTGGTGGGCGGGGCCCTTTCGGCCTCCGATTTGGTTGGCGGGGCCCCTCGGCCTCCGATTTGGTGGGCGGGGCCCCTCGGAATCCGATTTGGTGGGCGGGGACCCTCGGCCTCCGATTTGGTGGGCGGGGCCCCTCGGCCTCCGATTTGGTTGGAGGGGCCCCTCGGCCTCCGATTTGGTGGGCGGGGACCCTCGGCCTCCGATTTGGTGGGCGGGGACCCTCGGCCTACAATTTGGTGTGCGGGGACCCTCGGCCTCCGATTTGGTGGGCGGGGACCCTCGGCCTCCGATTTGGTGGGCGGGGACCCTCGGCCTCCGATTTGGTGGGCGGGGACCCTCGGCCTCCGATTTGGTGGGCGGGGACCCTCGGCCTCCGATTTGGTGGGTGGGGCCCCTCGGCCTCCGATGTGGTGGGCGGGGCACCTCGGCCTCCGCTTTGGTGGGCGGGGCCAGGCCCCTCGGCCTCCGCTTTGGTGGGCGGGGCCACTCGGCCTTCGATTTGGTGGGCGGGGCTCCTCGGTCTCCGATTTGGTTGGCGAAGCCCCTCGGCCTCCGAGTTGGTTGGCGGGGCCCCTCGGCCTCCGATTTGGTGGGCGGGGACTCTCGGCCTCCGATTTGCTGGGTGGTGACCCTCGGCCTCCGATTTGGTGGGTGGGGCCCCTCGGCCTCCAATTTGGTGGGCGGGGTCCCTCTGCCTCCGATTTGGTGTGCGGGGACCCTCGGCCTCCGCTTTCGTGGGCGGGGCCCCTCGACCTTCGATTTGGTGGGCGGGGCTCCTCGGCCTCCGATTTGGTTGGTGGGGCCCCTCGGCCTCCAATTTGGTGGGCGGGGACCCTCGGCCTCCGATTTGGTGGGCGGGGACCCTCGGCCTCCGATTTGGTGGGCGGGGACCCTCGGCCTCCGCTTTGGTGGGTGGGGCCCGTCGGCCTCCGATTTGGTGGGTGGGGCCCCTCGGCCTCCGATTTGGATGGGGTGGACCCTTGGCCTCCGATTTGGTGGGCGGGGACCCTCGGCCTCCAATTTGGTGGGCGGGGACCCTCGGCCTCCGATTTGGTGGGCGGGGACCCTCGGCCTCCGATTTGGTGGGCGGGGACCCTCGGCCTCTGCTTTGGTGGGTGGGGCCCGTCGGCCTCCGATTTGGTGGGCGGGGCCCCTCGGCCTCCGATTTGGATGGGGTGGACCCTCGGCCTCCGATTTGGTGGGCGGGGCCCCTCGGCCTCCGATGTGGTGGTCGGGGCCCCTCGGCCTCCGCTTTGGTGGGCGGGGCCGGGCCCCTCGGCCTCCGCTTTGGTGGGCGGGGCCGCTCGGCCTTCGATTTGTTTGGCGGGGCCCCTCGGCCTCCGATTTGGTTGGCGGGGCCCCTTATCCTCCGATTTGGTGGGCGGGGACTCTCGGCCTCCGATTTGGTGGGCGGGGACCCTTGGCCTTCGATTTGGTGGGCGGGGCCCTTTCGGCCTCCGATTTGGTTGGCGGGGCCCCTCGGCCTCCGATTTGGTGGGCGGGGCCCCTCGGAATCCGATTTGGTGGGCGGGGACCCTCGGCCTCCGATTTGGTGGGCGGGGCCCCTCGGCCTCCGATTTGGTTGGAGGGGCCCCTCGGCCTCCGATTTGGTGGGCGGGGACCCTCGGCCTCCGATTTGGTGGGCGGGGACCCTCGGCCTCCAATTTGGTGTGCGGGGACCCTCGGCCTCCGATTTGGTGGGCGGGGACCCTCGGCCTCCGATTTGGTGGGCGGGGACCCTCGGCCTCCGATTTGGTGGGTGGGGACCCTCGACCTCCGATTTGGTGGGCGGGGCCCCTCGGCCTCCGATGTGGTGGGCGGGGCCCCTCGGCCTCCGCTTTGGTGGGCGGGGCCAGGCCCCTCGGCCTCCACTTTGGTGGGCGGGGCCACTCGGCCTTCGATTTGGTGGGCGGGGCTCCTCGGTCTCCGATTTGGTTGGCGAAGCCCCTCGGCCTCCGATTTGGTTGGCGGGGCCCCTCGGCCTCCGATTTGGTGGGCGGGGACTCTCGGCCTCCGATTTGGTGGGCGGGGACCCTCGGCCTCCGATTTGGTGGGCGGGGACCCTCGGCCTCCGATTTGGTGGGCAGGGACCCTCGGCCTCCGATTTGGTGGGCGGGGTCCCTCTGCCTCCGATTTGGTGTGCGGGGACCCTCGGCCTCCGCTTTCGTGGGCGGGGCCCCTCGACCTTCGATTTGGTGGGCGGGGCTCCTCGGCCTCCGATTTGGTTGGTGGGGCCCCTCGGCCTCCAATTTGGTGGGCGGGGACCCTCGGCCTCCGATTTGGTGGGCGGGGACCCTCGGCCTCCGATTTGGTGGGCGGGGACCCTCGGCCTCCGCTTTGGTGGGTGGGGCCCGTCGGCCTCCGATTTGGTGGGTGGGGCCCCTCGGCCTCCGATTTGGATGGGGTGGACCCTCGGCCTCCGATTTGGTGGGCGGGGCCCCTCGCCCTCCGATTTGGTGGGCGGGGCCCCTCGGCCTCCGATTTGGTGGGCGGGGACTCTCGGCCTCCGATTTGGTGGGCGGGGCCCCTCGGCCTCCGCTTTGGTGGGCGGGGCCAGGCCCCTCGGCCTCCACTTTGGTGGGCGGGGCCACTCGGCCTTCGATTTGGTGGGCGGGGCTCCTCGGTCTCCGATTTGGTTGGCGAAGCCCCTCGGCCTCCGATTTGGTTGGCGGGGCCCCTCGGCCTCCGATTTGGTGGGCGGGGACTCTCGGCCTCCGATTTGGTGGGCGGGGACCCTCGGCCTCCGATTTGGTGGGCGGGGACCCTCGGCCTCCGATTTGGTGGGCAGGGACCCTCGGCCTCCGATTTGGTGGGCGGGGTCCCTCTGCCTCCGATTTGGTGGGCGGGGTCCCTCTGCCTCCGATTTGGTGTGCGGGGACCCTCGGCCTCCGCTTTCTTGGGCGGGGCCCCTCGACCTTCGATTTGGTGGGCGGGGCTCCTCGGCCTCCGATTTGGTTGGCGGGGCCCCTCGGCCTCCAATTTGGTGGGCGGGGACCCTCGGCCTCCGATTTGGTGGGCGGGGACCCTCGGCCTCCAATTTGGTGGGCGGGGACCCTCGGCCTCCGCTTTGGTGGGTGGGGCCTGTCGGCCTCCGATTTGGTGGGTGGGGCCCCTCGGCCTCCGATTTGGATGGGGTGGACCCTCGGCCTCCGATTTGGTGGGCGGGGACCCTCGCCCTCCGATTTGGTGGGCGGGGCCCCTCGGCCTCCGATTTGGTGGGCGGGGCCCCTCGGCCTCCGATTTGGAGGGCGGGGACCCCCGGCCTCCGATTTGGTGGGCGGGGACCCTCGGCCTCAGCTTTGGTGGGTGGGGCCCGTCGGCCTCCGATTTGGTGGGCGGGGCCCCTCGGCCTTCGATTTGGATGGGGTGGACCCTCGGCCTCCGATTTGGTGGGCGGGGACCCTCGGCCTCTGCTTTGGTGGGCGGGGCCCGTCGGCCTCCGATTTGGTGGGCGGGGCCCCTCGGCCTCCGATTTGGATGGGGTGGACCCTCGGCCTCCGATTTGGTGGGCGGGGCCCCTCGGCCTCCGATTTGGTGGGCGGGGCCCCTCGGCCTCCGATTTGGTGGGCGGGGCCCCTCGGCCTCCGATTTGGTGGGCGGGGCCACTCGGCCTTCGATTTGGTGGGCGGGGCTCCTCGGTCTCCGATTTGGTTGGCGAAGCCCCTCGGCCTCCGAGTTGGTTGGCGGGGCCCCTCGGCCTCCGATTTGGTGGGCTGGGTCTCTCGGCCTCCGATTTGCTGGGTGGTGACCCTCGGCCTCCGATTTGGTGGGTGGGGCCCCTCGGCCTCCAATTTGGTGGGCGGGGTCCCTCTGCCTCCGATTTGGTGTGCGGGGACCCTCGGCCTCCGCTTTCGTGGGCGGGGCCCCTCGACCTTCTATTTGGTTGGCGGGGCTCCTCGGCCTCCGATTTGGTTGGTGGGGCCCCTCGGCCTCCAATTTGGTGGGCGGGGACCCTCGGCCTCCGATTTGGTGGGCGGGGACCCTCGGCCTCCGATTTGGTGGGCGGGGACCCTCGGCCTCCGCTTTGGTGGGTGGGGCCCGTCGGCCTCCGATTTGGTGGGCGGGGCCCCTCGGCCTCCGATTTGGATGGGGTGGACCCTCGGCCTCCGATTTGGTGGGCAGGGACCCTCGGCCTCCAATTTGGTGGGCGGGGACCCTCGGCCTCCGATTTGGTGGGCGGGGACCCTCGGCCTCTGATTTGGTGGGCGGGGACCCTCGGCCTCTGCTTTGGTGGGTGGGGCCCGTCGGCCTCCGATTTGGTGGGCGGGGCCCCTCGGCCTCCGATTTGGATGGGGTGGACCCTCGGCCTCCGATTTGGTGGGCGGGGCCCCTCGGCCTCCGATGTGGTGGTCGGGCCCCTCGGCCTCCGCTTTGGTGGGCGGGGCCGGGCCCCTCGGCCTCCGCTTTGGTGGGCGGGGCCGCTCGGCCTTCGATTTGTTTGGCGGGGCCCCTCAGCCTCCGATTTGGTTGGCGGGGCCCCTTATCCTCCGATTTGGTGGGCGGGGACTCTCGGCCTCCGATTTGGTGGGCGGGGACCCTCGGCCTCCGATTTGGTGGGCGGGGCCCTTTCGGCCTCCGATTTGGTTGGCGGGGCCCCTCGGCCTCCGATTTGGTGGGCGGGGCCCCTCGGCCTCCGATTTGGTGGGCGTGGACCCTCGGCCTCCGATTTGGTGGGCGGGGCCCCTCGGCCTCCGATTTGGTTGGAGGGGCCCCTCGGCCTCCGATTTGGTGGGCGGGGACCCTCGGCCTCCGATTTGGTGGGCGGGGACCCTCGGCCTCCAATTTGGTGGGCGGGGACCCTCGGCCTCTGATTTGGTGGGCGGGGACCCTCGGCCTCCGATTTGGTGGGCGGGGACCCTCGGCCTCCGATTTGGTGGGTGGGGACCCTCGACCTCCGATTTGGTGGGCGGGGCCCCTCGGCCTCCGATGTGGTGGTCGGGGCCCCTCGGCCTCCGCTTTGGTGGGCGGGGCCAGGCCCCTCGGCCTCCGCTTTGGTGGGTGGGGCCGCTCGGCCTTCGATTTGGAGGGCGGGGCTCCTCGGCCTCCGATTTGGTTGGCGGGGCCCCTCGGCCTCCGATTTGGTGTGTGCTCTGCCTGGGGCCACTGTGCTCTGCCTGGGGCCCCATATGCTGCCTGGGGCCCCTGTGCTCTGCCTGGGGCCCCATATGCTGCCTGGGGCCCCTGTGCTCTGCCTGGGGCCCCTGTGCTCTGCCTGGGGCCCCATGTTCTGCCTGGGGCCCCTGTGCTCTGCCTGGGGCCACTGTGCTCTGCCTGGGTGTAGGACACTGGTGACGTCACTTATCTCCGGACATTAGCTCCGGACATTAGCTCCGGACAATAGCTCCGGACAATAGCTCCGGACAATAGCTCCGGACAAAGCCACGGAAGTTGGCACAATTTGCAGGAAGTAGTATTCTAGGCAATTATATATTAGATATATAGAATGCCATAAGTCAGGCACCTGCAGTATTACTAAATCTATAAGCAACAATCATTTATAAAACAGAAACATATTTATAATCATTAATTATTTTTAGTAAAATTAAATTTAAAAAAGGTAAAAAATACAATTTTTTTTTAAAAAAATATGCATATAGATGCTTCCCACAAAATTAGAAAATCATCAAAAAGTTAATTTATTTCAGTTCTTCAATACAAAAAATGAAACTCTTATATTATATAGAGTCACTACAAAGAGAGTGATCTATTTCAAGTGTTTTTTTCTGTTAATGTTGATGATTATGGTTTACAGCCAATGAAAACCCACAAGTCATTATCTCGGTAAATTAGAATAATTAATAAAAAAAAACACCTGCAAAGGCTTCGTAAAAAGGTCCCTTAATCTTTTTCAGTAGGCTCCGCAATCATGTGGAAGACTGCTGACTGACAGATGTCTAGAAGGCAGTCATTGACACGCTCCACAAGGAGGGTAAGCCACAAAAGGTCATTGCTAAAAGAACTGGCTATTCACAGAGCGTTTTATCCAAGCATAATCATGGAAAGTTAAGTGGATGGAAAAAGTGTGGTAGAAAAAGGTGCACAAGTAATCGGGATAACCACCGCCTTGAAGGGATTGTTAAGAAAAGGCCATTCAAAAATTTGGGGGAGACTCACAAGGAGTGGACTGCTGCTGGAGTCATTGCTTCAAGAGCCACCACACACAGACGTATCCAGGACATGGGCTACAAGTGTCGCATTCCTTGTGTCAAGCCACTCATGAGTCATGACCAATAGACAATGCCAGAAGCGTCTTACCTGGGCCAAGGAGAAAAAAGAACTGTACTGTTGCTCAGTGGTCCAAGGTGTTGCTTTCAGATAAAAGTAAATTTTGCATTTCATTTCAAAATCAAGGTCCCAGTGTCTGGAGGAAGATTGGAGAGGCACACAATCCAAGCTGCTTGAGGTCTAGTTTAAAATGTTCACAATCAGTGATAGTTTGTGGAGCCATGTCATCTGCTGGTGTAGGTCCAATGTGTTTTATCAAAACCAGTGCAGCCGTTTACCTTGAAATTTTGGAGCACTTTATGCTTCCCTCTGCCAACAAGATTTTTAAAGATTGAAATTTCATTCTCCAGCAGGACATGGCACCTGTCCAAACTGCCAAAAGTACCAATACCTGGTTTAAAAACAACAGTATCACTGTGCTTGATTGGCCAGCAAACTTCCAAGAGGAAGATGAGAGACACCAGACCCAACAATGCAGACGAGCTGAAGGCTGCTATCAAAGCAACCTAGGCTTCCTTAGGAACTCAGAAGTGCCACAGGCTGATCACCTCCATGCCATGCTGCACTTGTGCAGTAATTGATGCAAAAGGAGCCCCGACCAAGTATTGAGAGCATTTACTGAACATACATTTCAGTAGGCCAACATTTCGGATTTTAAAATAATTTTTCAAGCTGGTGTTATAAAATTTTCTAATTTACTGAGATAATGACTTTCTGGTTTTCATTGGCTGTAAGCCATAATCAACATTAACAGAAGTAAACACTTGAAATAGATCACTCTGTTTGTAATGACTCTATATAATACATGAGTTTAACTTTTTGCATTGAAGAAGTGAAATAAATTAACTTTTTGATGATATTCTAATTTTCTGAGAGGCACCTGTATTATGATGTTACAACCACTTTAATTATTAAACTTAAAATGATAGTTACACATTTCTGGTAGGAAATCATGTTGTAGGTTTAATAGTTAACAGTAGTGTTGAGCGATACCTTCCGATATGCAAAGGTATCGGTATCGGATTGGATCGGCCGATACCGGCAAAATATCGGATCTCGCCGATACCGATACCCGATACCAATGCATATCAATGGGACACAAAATATCGGAATGGTTCCCAGGGTCTGAAGGAGAGGAGACTCTCCTTCAGGCCCTGGGATCCATATTCATGTATAAAATAAAGAATAAAACTAAAAAATATTGATATACTCACCCCTCCGGCGGCCCCTGCTCTTAGCGGTGCCTCCATTCTTAAGAATGCAGAGTTAAGGACCTTCGATGACGTCGCGGCTTGTGATTGGTCGCGTGACCGCTCATGTGACCGCTCACATTTTTTTTCGGGACCACCTCACATTTGAAGTCAGTTTGAGGGGTCTATATGGCTGAAAATACCCAAAATTGACACCATTCTAAAAACTGCACCCCTCAAGGTGCTCAAAACCACATTCAAGAAGTTTATTAACCCTTCAGGTGTTTCACAGCAGCAGAAGCAACATGGAAGGAGGAAAAAATGAACATTTAACTTTTTAGTCACAAAAAATGAACTTTTAGCAACAATTTTTTTATTTTTCCAAGGGTAAAAGAAGAAACTGGACCCCAAAAGTTGTTATACAATTTGTCCTGAGTGCGCCAATACCCCATATTTGGGGGAAATCACTGTTTGGGTGCACAACAGGGCTCGGAAGGGAAGGAACGCCATTTGACTTTTTGAATGAAAAATAGGCTCCAATCTTTAGCGGACACCATGTCGTGTTTGGAGAGCCCCTGTGTGCCTAAATATTGGAACTGCCCCACAAGTTACCCCATTTTGGAAACTAGACCCCCCAAGGAACTTATCTAGATGCATAGTGGGCACTTTCAACCCTCAGGTGCTTCACAAATTGATACGTAAAAATGAAAAAGTACTTTTTTTCAGAAAAAAAATTATTTTAACCTCAATTTTTTCATTTTTTCATGAGCTACAGGATAAAATGGATCTTAAAATGTGTTGGGCAATTTCTACTGAGTACACCGATATTTAACATGTGGAGGTAAACCACTGTTTGGGCACATGTCAAGGCTCGGAAGGGAAAAAGCGCCATTTGACTTTTTGAATCAAAAATTAGCTCCAATCGTTAGCGGTAACCATGTCGCGTTTGGAGAGCCCCTGTGTACCTAAACATTTGAACTCCCCCACAAGTGACACCACCTTGGAAACTAGATCGCCCAAGGAACTCGTCAAGATGTGTGGTGAGCATTTTGAAGCCCCAAGTGCTTCACAGAAGTTTATAATGCAGAGACATGAAAATAAAAAATCACTTTTCTTTCCTCAAAAATTATTTTTAGCCAGCAATTTTGTATTTTCACAATGGTAACAGGAGACATTGGACCCAAAAGTTGTTGTCCAGTTTGTCCTGAGTACGCTGATACCCCATATGTGGGGGTATACCACTATTTGGGCACATGGCAGAGCTCGGAAGGGAAGTAGTGATGTTTTGGAATGCAGGCTTTGATGGCATGGTCTGCGGGCATCACGTTGCATTTGCAGAGCCCCTGATGTACCTAAACAGTAGAAACCCCCCACAAGTGACCCCATTTTGGAAACTAGACCCCCCAAGGAAATTATATAGATGTGTGTTGAGCACTTTGAAACCACAAGTGCTTCACAGAAGTTTATAACGCAGAGCCGTGAAAATAAAAAATCTTTTTTTTCTTCAAAAATGATTTTTTTAGTTCACATTTTTTTATTTTCACAAGAGTAACAGGAGAAACTGAACCCTAATAGTTGTTGTCCAGTTTGTCCTGAGTACGTTGATACCCCATATGTGGGGGTAAACCAGTTTGGGCACACGTCGGGGCTCAGAAAGGAAGTAGTGACGTTTTGAAATGCAGTCTTTGATGGAATGGTCTGCGGGAGTTACATTGCGTTTGCAGAGCCCCTGATGTACCGAAACAGTAAAAACCCACCACAAGTGACCCCATTTTGGAAACTAGACCCCCCAAGGAACTTATGTAGATGTGTGGTGAGCACTCTGAACCCCCAAGTGTTTCACAGAAATTTATAACGCAGAGCTGTGAAGATAAAAAATCATTTTTTTCCCACAAAAATTATTTTTAGCCCTCATTTTTTAATTTTTCCAAGGGTAACTGGAGAAATTAAACCCCCCAAATTGTCGTACAATTTATCCTGAGTACACATATGCCCCATATGTTTGAGTAAACCACTGTTTTGGCACACGTTGGGGCTCGGAAGGGAGGGAGCACCATTTGACTTTTTGAATGCAAGATTGGCTGGAATCAATGGTGGCGCCATGTCGTGATTGGAGACCCCCTGATGTGCCTAAACAGTAGAAACCCCTCAATTCTAACTCCAACACTAACCCCAACACACCCCTAACCCTAATCACA
This sequence comes from Ranitomeya variabilis, assembly GCF_051348905.1. Lineage (NCBI taxonomy): Eukaryota > Metazoa > Chordata > Amphibia > Anura > Dendrobatidae > Ranitomeya > Ranitomeya variabilis. Next base: position 653,822,121 of record NC_135233.1, read on the forward strand.
ACTCTAACCATAACCGTAATCACAACCCTAGCCCCAACACACCCCTAACCACAACCCTAACTCCAACACACCCCTAACCCTAATCCCAACCCTAACCACATCCCTAAACCCAACACACAACCAACCCTAATCCCAACCCTAACCATAACCCTAACCACAAGCCTAACCCTAACCTCAACACACCCTTAACCCTAATCTCAACCCTAATTCCAACCCTAACCCTAATTCCAACCCTAACTCTAGTTCCAGCCCTAACCCTAAGGCTATGTGCCCAAGTTGAGGATTCGTGTGTGGATTATTATGCACCGTTTTTTAAAAATCCACAGGTAAAACGCACTGCGTTTTACTTGCGGATTTACCGGGGATTTCCAGTGCTTTTTGCGCGGATTTTACCTGCGGATTCCTATTGAGGAACAGTTGTAAAACGCTGCAGATTCCACACAAAGAATGACATGCTGCAGAAAATACAAGGTAGCGTTTCCACACGGTATTTTCCGTACCATGGGCACAGCGGATTTGGTTTTCCATAGATTTACATGGTACTGTAAACGTGATGGAAAACTGCCATGAATCTGCAGCGGCCAATCCGCACCGTGTACCTAATTCTAACCCTAATTCTAACCCTAACCCTAATTGCAACCCTAACCCTAATTGCAACCCTATCCCTAATTCTAGACCTAACCCTAATTGCAACCCTAACCCTATTTCTAACCCTAACCCTGATTGCAACCCTAACCCTAGCCCTAACCCTAACCCTAGTTCTAACCCTAACCCTAGTGGAAAAATAAAAATAAATATATTTTATTTATTTAATTATTTTCCCTACCTATGGGGTGATATAGAGGGGCTTTATTTACTTTTTTTTTTTTTTTTATCACTGTGATATAACCTATATATCACACCGAGGCCGGGGGCAGGCGGAGAGGAAAGGAGTGCGGCGGAGCACAGAATGGAGGGGAGGAAAGACTGACAGTGGCGGCAGATTGCCGCTGTCAGTTGGTGGAGAGGGCAGATCGTGGTCTCCAGCCATGGCCGATGATAATACAGCATCGGCCATGGCTGTATTGTAATATTTCACCAAGATTCATAGGTGAAATATTACAAATTGCTCTGATTGGCTGTTTCACTTTCAACAGCCAATCAGAGCGATCGTAGCCACGTGGGGGCAACGCCACCCCCCAGGCTGAAGTACCACTCCCCCTGTCCCTGCAGGTCAGGTGAAATTTTCACCCGATCTGCAGCAATGCAATCCTGCCATGACGCCACATAGGCGTCACTGGTCGGATTGGCACCGACTTTCATGACGCCTAAGTGGAGTCACAGGTCGGGAAGGGGTTAAGAATACAAAGAGAGAACAACGGAAAGGACACCATTATAGGCATTTACTACAGTCCGCCTGTGCAAGCTGAAGATATGGATGAACTCTTTATGCATCAAATGGCCAAGTTCTCCAAAAAATATGACATAGTTGTCATGGGAGATTTCAACTATCCAGACATTTGTTTGGAATCTCTCCCAGGCAAAACTAACAGGTTAAGCAAATCCTTATCCTCTCTTGCTGACAACTTTATCTTCCAAAAGGTAGGGGAAAAAACAAGGGGATCTGCTACCTTGGATCTAATCCTTATAAACAAGGAGGAAATGGTTGAGGTGGTAAGAGTGGCTGGGACCCTAGGAGGTAGTGACCATGCTATTTTAGAATTTTGGATAACTATAAGAGGAAGACCTGTGAATACTCAGACTTCAAGGTTAGATTTCAGAAAGGCAGATTTTAAGGGACTCAGAAAGAGAATCGGAGGGATCCAATGGCTGGATTTCCTTAAGGACAAAAATGTTCAGGAAGGATGGGAAATCTTGAAAAATTAGATTCCCAAAGCACAATCGTTAACCATTCCAAAAAGAGGGAAGAATTCGAAGCATTTAAGGAAACCAGGATGGATGAACACAGATCTTAAACACATGCTAAAAAGGAAGAAAGAAATGTTTATCAAATGTAAAGAGGGAGGCATATCTAAAGAAGAATATTATGATGTCTGCAGAACCTGCAGGGCACGAATCAGATTACTAAAGCTGACAATGAATAAATAAAGCTTGCAAGAGACATCAAAAGCATTAAAAAAGGATTTTGGGGATACGTCAAAAGTAAAAGGAAATTCAAAGATGCTACAGGATTTTTACAGAATGAAAATGATGAAATGGTAAGAAAGGATGTTGAGAAGGCTGAACTTTTAAATTCCTATTTTGCATCTGCTTTCTCTCAGAAAGGAAATGTAACATCAACTGATCTTCACTGTCCTATTAAAGGAATAGAAAAATCCAGGATATCTATAAACAGAAAGATACTGAGGAAAAACTTAGCTAACATAAATGAATTCAAGTCTCCAGGTCCAGATGAATTACACCCCAGAGTACTGAAGGAGATAGCAGAAGAAATTTTTGAACCAGTATCCATAATCTTATAAAATTCTTGGAGAACAGAAGTCCCAGTAGACTGGAGAAGAGCAAATGTTGTTCCTTTCTTCAAAAAGGGGAAGAGGATGGACCCTGGGAACTATAGGTGTTGTGTATCTGCTTTTTGGGCTCCCCTGGTGGTTGCTGGTGGTATTGGTGACTTGTTTGCACTTTGCTGCTTCTGTTCACCTGCTTCCATCAGCGTTTGGGAGTTTCCTATTTAGCCTTGCTCTCCAGTCATTTCCTTGCCGGTCATCATTGTAACCAGAGCCTTCGGTTGCATGTTCCTGCTACTAGTCTGCTGATCAGCTAAGTGGACTTTGTCCTTTTGTTTTGTATCTTTTGTCCAGTTTGCAGTTTTTGTAATTCTCTGTAGCTGGAAGCTCTTGCGGGCTGAAATTGCCACTCCTGTGTCATGAGTTGACACAGGAGTCTTAAAGTAATTTCAGGATGGTTTTTGAAAGGGTTTTCAGTTGACCGTGAAGTCCTCTTTTGTATCTTTCTGCTATCTAGTAAGTGGACCTCTCTTTGCTAAATCTACTTTCATACTGTGTATGTCTTTTCCTCTTAATTCACCGTTATTACATGTGGGGGGCTGCTATCATCTTTTGGGGTATTTCCCTAGAGGTAAGCCAGGTCTGTTTCTTCCTCTACCAGGCGTAGTTAGTCCTCCGGCTGGCGCGTGGCATATAGGAAGCCGTAGGTATGCTTCCTGGCTACTATTAGTTGTGTGGTAGATTTAGCTCACGGTCAACTCGAGTTTCCATCACTCGAGAGCTCGTTCGTTATTTATATGTTTCTTACGTTCCCTTGCCATTGGGAACCATGACAGTATGACCGGCCAAGTTAAAACTTATTGGCAGAAGAAAGGAGAGAAAAAAGAAGTCAGTAAAAATTTTTTTTTTTTTTTTCTTCTTTTTCCCTATGCTTGCTCCATAGTTGGATCAGTTGTATTTCAGCTCTAATTACTGCCTTTGCCTTTCTCTCCTTATAATCCTTGAATGGCTCTGAGCTCACCTGTTTAAAGATGGATCCTCAGAGTTTGGCTGCAGGTTTAAATAATCTTGCTACGAAGGTTCAAAATTTACAAGATTTTGTTATGCATACTCCTATTTCTGAACCTAAAATCCCTACACCAGAGGTGTTTTCCGGAGATAGATCTCGGTTTCTGAATTTCAAATATAATTGTAAATTGTTCCTTTCTCTCAGACCTCACTCCTCAGGAGATCCTGTCCAGCAGGTTAAGATTGTAATTTCTTTGCTGCGAGGTGACCCTCAAAATTGGGCATTTTCATTGGCACCAGGGGATCCTGCGTTGCTCAATGTGGATGCGTTTTTCCTGGCTTTAGGGTTGCTTTATGAGGAACCTAATTTGGAGATTCAAGCTGAAAAAGCTTTGATAGCCCTATCTCAAGGGCAAGATGAAGCTGAGATATACTGCCAAAAATTTCGTAAATGGTCTGTGCTTACTCAGTGGAATGAGTGCGCCTTAGCGGCAAATTTCAGAGAGGGCCTTTCTGATGCCGTTAAAGATGTTATGGTCGGGTTCCCTGCGCCTACAGGTCTGAATGAGTCCATGACATTGGCAATTCAGATTGATCGGCGTTTGCGGGAGCACAAACCCGTGCACCATTTGGCGGTATCTTCTGAAGAGACGCCAGAGAAAATGCAATGTGACAGAATTATGTCCAGAAGCGAGCGGCAGAGTTATAGGCGTAAAAATGGGTTATGCTTCTATTGTGGTGATTCAGCTCATGTTATATCGGCATGCTCTAAACGTACTAGGAAGGTTGACAAGTCTATTTCAATTGGCACTTTACAGTCCAAATTTATTTTGTCTGTAACCTTGATTTGTTCATTATCAGTTATTACCGTGGATGCCTATGTGGACTCTGGCGCCGCTCTGAGTCTTATGGACTGGTCCTTTGCCAGGCGCTGTGGGTTTGATTTAGAGCCTCTGGAAGTCCCTATACCTCTGAAGGGTATTGATTCTACACCTTTGGCTTGTAATAAACCACAGTTCTGGACGCAAGTGACTATGCGTATGACTCCAGACCATCAGGAGAGGATTCGCTTCCTTGTATTGTACAATTTACATGATGTTTTGGTGCATGGATTACCTTGGTTACAGTCTCATAACCCAGTCCTTGACTGGAAAGCTATGTCTGTGTTAAGCTGGGTATGTCGGGGGGCTCATGGGGACACTCCTTTTGTGTCCATTTCGTCATCTATTCCATCTGAGATTCCGGCATTTTTGTCTGATTATCGTGATATTTTTGAAGAGCCTAAAATTGGTTCACTCCCTCCTCACAGGGATTGTGATTGCGCCATAGATCTGATTCCTGGCAGTAAATTTCCAAAGGGTCCTTTGTTTAACCTATTTGTACCTGAACATGCTGCTATGCGCGAGTATATTAAGGAGTCCCTGGAAAAGGGACATATTCGTCCTTCTTCATCACCTTTAGGAGCCGTTTTTTTCTTTGTCTCTAAAAAGGATGGCTCTCTGAGGCCTTGTATTGATTATCGACTCCTGAATAAAATTACAGTCAAATATCAGTATCCGTTGCCTTTGCTGACTGATTTGTTTGCTCGCATAAGGGGGGCTAAGTGGTTCTCTAAGATTGATCTTCGTGGGGCGTATAATTTGGTGCGAATTAAGCAGGGGGATGAGTGGAAAACCGCATTTAATACGCCTGAGGGCCATTTTGAGTATTTGGTAATGCCTTTCGGCCTTTCTAATGCACCTTCTGTCTTTCAGTCCTTAATGCATGATATTTTCCGTGAATATTTGGATAAATTTATGATAGTGTACTTGGATGATATTTTGATTTTTTCTGATGACTGGGAGTCTCATGTTCAGCAGGTCAGGAGGGTTTTTCAGGTTTTGCGGGAGAATTCTTTGTGTGTAAAGGGTTCAAAGTGTGTTTTTGGGGTTCAAAAAATTTCCTTTTTGGGGTACATTTTTTCCCCTTCTTCTATTGAGATGGACCCTGTCAAGGTTCGGGCTATTTACGACTGGACGCAGCCTACTTCTCTGAAGAGTCTCCAGAAATTCTTGGGCTTTGCTAATTTTTATCGTCGATTTATAGCTGGTTTTTCTGGCGTTGCTAAACCTCTGACGGATTTGACTAAAAAGGGTGCTGATGTTGCCAATTGGTCCCCTGCTGCCGTGGAGGCCTTTGGGGAGCTTAAGCGCCGCTTTTTGTCTGCACCTGTGTTGCGCCAGCCTGATGTTTCTCTTCCCTTTCAGGTTGAGGTTGATGCTTCCGAGATCGGAGCGGGGGCGGTTTTGTCGCAGAAAAGTTCCGATTGCTCAGTGATGAGACCTTGTGCGTTCTTTTCGCGAAAATTTTTGGCCGCCGAGCGAAACTATGATGTTGGTAATCGGGAGCTTTTGGCCATGAAGTGGGCATTTGAGGAGTGGCATCATTGGCTTGAGGGTGCCAAACATCAGGTGGTAGTTTTGACTGATCACAAGAATTTAATTTATTTGGAGTCTGCCAGGCGCCTGAATCCTAGACAGGCACGTTGGTCGTTGTTCTTTTCCCGGTTTAATTTTGTGGTCTCGTACTTACCGGGTTCTAGGAATGTGAAGGCAGATGCTCTTTCTAGGAGTTTTGAGCCTGACTCTCCTGGGAATTCTGAACCTGCTGGTGTCCTTAAGGATGGAGTGGTTTTGTCTGCTGTCTCTCCAGATTTGCGACGTGCTTTGCAAGAATTTCAGGCGGATAGACCTGATCGTTGTCCGTCTGGTAGACTGTTTGTTCCTGATGAGTGGACCACTAGAGTCATCTCGGAAGTTCATTCTTCTACTCTGGCAGGTCATCCGGGAATTTTTGGCACCAGAGATTTGGTGGCTAGATCCTTCTGGTGGCCTTCCCTGTCTCGAGATGTGCGTGTTTTTGTGCAGTCTTGCGATGTGTGTGCTCGGGCCAAGCCTTGTTGTTCTAGGGCTAGTGGGTTGTTGTTGCCCTTGCCTATTCCGAAGAGGCCTTGGACGCACATCTCTATGGACTTTATCTCGGACCTCCCTGTTTCTCAGAAGATGTCTGTCATCTGGGTGGTGTGTGACCGTTTTTCTAAAATGGTTCATTTGGTGCCATTGCCTAAGTTGCCTTCCTCATCTGAGTTGGTCCCTCTGTTTTTTCAAAATGTGGTTCGCTTGCATGGTATTCCGGAAAACATCGTTTCTGACAGGGGTACCCAGTTCGTGTCTAGATTTTGGCGGGCAGTCTTTGCCAGGTTGGGCATTGATTTGTCTTTTTCGTCTGCATTCCATCCTCAAACCAATGGCCAGACGGAACGAACTAATCAAACTTTGGAGACTTATTTGAGGTGTTTTGTGTCTGCGGATCAGGATGATTGGGTTGCCTTTCTGCCGTTGGCGGAGTTTGCTCTTAATAATCGGGCTAGTTCTGCCACTTTGGTTTCTCCTTTCTTTTGCAATTCAGGGTTTCATCCGCGTTTTTCATCTGGTCAGGTTGAATCTTCGGATTGTCCTGGAGTGGATGCGGTAGTGGATCGGTTGCATCAGATTTGGGGACAAGTGGTGGATAATTTGGAATTGTCCCAGGAGAGGACTCAGCAGTTTGCTAACCGCCGTCGTCGTGTTGGCCCCCACCTTCGTGTTGGGGACTTGGTGTGGTTGTCTTCCCGTTTTGTCCCTATGAGGGTTTCTTCTCCTAAATTTAAGCCTCGGTTCATCGGTCCTTATAGGATTTTGGAGATTCTTAACCCTGTCTCCTTTCGTTTGGACCTCCCGGCATCTTTCGCTATCCATAATGTGTTCCATCGGTTGCTGTTGCGGAGATATGAGGTACCGGTGGTTCCTTCTACTGAACCTCCTGCTCCTGTGCTGGTGGAGGGTGAATTGGAGTACGTGGTAGAAAAGATCTTGGACTCCCATATTTCCAGACGGAGACTTCAATATCTGGTTAAATGGAAGGGCTATGGTCAGGAAGATAATTTTTGGGTAACTGCCTCTGATGTTCATGCCTCGGATTTGGTTCGTGCCTTTCATAGGGCTCATCCAGATCGCCCTGGCGGTTCTTGTGAGGGTTCGGTGCCCCCTCCTTAAGGGGAGGGTACTGTTGTGTATCCGCTTTTTGGGCTCCCCTGGTGGTTGCTGGTGGTATTGGTGACTTGTTTGCACTTTGCTGCTTCTGTTCACCTGCTTCCATCAGCGTTTGGGAGTTTCCTATTTAGCCTTGCTCTCCAGTCATTTCCTTGCCGGTCATCATTGTAACCAGAGCCTTCGGTTGCATGTTCCTGCTACTAGTCTGCTGATCAGCTAAGTGGACTTTGTCCTTTTGTTTTGTATCTTTTGTCCAGTTTGCAGTTTTTGTAATTCTCTGTAGCTGGAAGCTCTTGCGGGCTGAAATTGCCACTCCTGTGTCATGAGTTAACACAGGAGTCTTAAAGTAATTTCAGGATGGTTTTTGAAAGGGTTTTCAGTTGACCGTGAAGTCCTCTTTTGTATCTTTCTGCTATCTAGTAAGTGGACCTCTCTTTGCTAAATCTACTTTCATACTGTGTATGTCTTTTCCTCTTAATTCACCGTTATTACATGTGGGGGACTGCTATCATCTTTTGGGGTATTTCCCTAGAGGTAAGCCAGGTCTGTTTCTTCCTCTACCAGGCGTAGTTAGTCCTCCGGCTGGCGCGTGGCATATAGGAAGCCGTAGGTATGCTCCCTGGCTACTATTAGTTGTGTGGTAGATTTAGCTCACGGTCAACTCGAGTTTCCATCACCCGAGAGCTCGTTCGTTATTTATATGTTTCTTACGTTCCCTTGCCATTGGGAACCATGACATATAGGCCAGTGAGTCTGACTTCTATACCAAGAAAGATCTTTGAACAAATTATTAAACAACATGTATGTAAGTACCTGGATAAGAATGAAGTGATTAACCATAGTCACAATGGGTTTGTAACTAATGTGTCATGTAGGACTAACTTAATTTCCTTCTATGACAGAATCACTGACTGGGTGGGTCAAGGAAATGCTGTAGATATAGTATTCAGCAAAGCATTTGACAAAGTATCTCACACCATCTTTATTGAAAAAATGACTAAGTATGGAATGGACAAGCCAACTGTTAGGTTGATTTATAACTGGCTAAGTGATCTGATCCAAAGAGCGGTTGTAAATGGCTGCACATCCAGTTGGAAGAATGTCTCAAGTGGGATACCACAGGGTTCTGTCCTGGGCCCTGTATTGTTCAATGATTTAGATGAAGCAATTGAGGGTACACTGATTAAATTTGCTCATGACACAAAGCTAGGAGGGATAGCTAACACTAGAGAAGAGAGATAGGATTAAAAAAAATATAAATAAACTGGAGCAGTGGACAGCAACTAACAGAATAGTTTTTAGCAAGGAAAAATGCAAAGTACTACATCTGGGCAATAAAACTGAAAAAAGCATATACAGAATGGGAGGAATAGGGCTAAGCAACAGCACATGTGAAAAAGACCTGGGTATACTAATAGATCATAAACTTAACATGATTCAACAGCGTGATGCAGCAGCAAAAAGGCAAATGCAATTCTGGGTTGTATTAACAGAAGCATACAGTCTAGATCACTCAAAGTCATTATTGCCCTCTACTTTTCTTTGGTCAGACCTCATCTGGAATACTGTGTCCAGTTTTGGGCACCACATTTTAAAAAAGCCATCAACAAACTGGAGCAAGTTCAGAGAAGAGAGACCAGAATGGTGAAAGGTCTGAAAACCGTGTCCTATGAGGAACAGTTACAGGATTTGGAAATGTTTAGTTAGCAAAAAAGAAGACTGAGAGGAAACTTAATAGCTGTCTACAAATATCTCAAGAGCTGTCACATTGTAGAAGGATCATCTTTATTCTCATTTGCACAAGGTAAGACTAGAAGCAATGGGATGAAACTGAATGGGAGGAGACACAGATTAGATATTAGAAAAAACTTTTTGACAGTTAGGGTGATCAATGAGTGGAACAGGCTGCCACGAGAGGTGGTGAGTTATCCCTCTATGGAAGTCTTCAAACAGAGGCTGGACAGACATCTGTCTTTGATGATATAGTAAATTCTGCTTTGAGCAGGGGGTTGGACCAGATGACCCAGGAGGTCCCTTACAACTCTACCATTCTATGATTCTATGAGGTTCAGGTGAACAGTTGAAAAAAGTTTGGTTCAGGTACCAGAATAATACCTGGGCCCCATTCAGATGAATGGGGGGCTCGAACATCTATTGTTTGCCACTCTGTCATCTGTGTGACAGTGCAACATAAACTGCCTTTGATCGGCTTTAGGATCATTCCTTCTGGACAGAGGCGTAGCTAGGGTTTTGGTCCAGGGGGGGCGAAGCTTCTGAGTGGGCCCCAAACCAGGTAACCTTCATTACAATTCGGTGACGTGCCATAATAGTGGAGGAGAATCTCAGCAGATGACCGCGCTATTACTGAAGATAATCTCTATACAAAGACCAACATGGATATTACCGCCATATGGTCAGTGGTAGATACCAGCCCTACAGAACATATAAGAAATCACAACAGTTACAGATAATGACTTACCGCTGATGTTCTCTGATGGAATCATTCACTTTTTCCGTCTTTTCCATCTGGCCCAGACCGACATGACAACTTCTTCCAGCCCGGACTTGTCTGCAGAGAATACATCAACGACACATTTCACTTCTCATATTCCAGCCCCATCACCATCTATTCCAAACCTGCACAAACTCCTCATCCTGCTGATACCCCATTACTGAGCCGCTGCTGCCGTGTGTGTCCCTATTACTGCCCCTGATACCCCAATACTGAGCCACTGCTGCCGTATGTGTCCCTATTACTTCCCCTGATACCCCAATACTGAGCCGCTGTTGCCATATGTGTCCCTATTACTGCACCTGATACCCCAATATTGACCCGCTGGCGCCGTGTGTGTCCCTATTACTGCACCTGCTGTGTGGTTCATGTGCCTTCTAAATTCTAAAGCACCCCTCTATAATATAGTAATGCCGGGTGCAAGTGCCCTCGAAAACAGTGCTCACATTTTGCTCCCTAGAAAGTAATATTGCCATGTGTGCCCCTTTGATAGTCACAGTAACCTGAGATCCCCTATAACAAGAAGTGCCCACTTTACATTTAATAATGTCCCGAGTCTGCCCCATTTTACAGCTTGCCTATACAGTATAAGGCCCCCTCACTGTATAGTACCATCCACACAGTATATTGACACCTTAGTAGCCCCCAAATTGTTTGATGGCTCCAACACTGTATGATTGCCCCTTCACTGTAATCTCCACACTGTATGATAGCCCACTAAATGGCCTCCATATAGTATAATACACCAGATCATCCTAAATATAGTATAACACACTCCCCATAGGTCTCCATATAGTATAATGCACCAGATCATTCTAAATATAGTATAATGCACTCCCCATAAGCCTCCATATAGTATAATGCACTCCCATAAGCCTCCATATAGTATTATGCACTCCCCATAGGACTCCATATAGTATAATGCACTCCCCATAGGACTCAATATAGTATAATGCACTACCCATAGGCAGACTATAGCACAAGACAGCATCCCCATAGGCAGACCCTGTAGTATAACAGACAACAATTAGGGAACTCAGTAAGAATTAACCCCTGAGCCCAAAGAAGAGAACCAACAGATACCAAAATATATCTTAATTTATTAACAAAAAATGATACAAGAAAAAGGCTTGGTACATACAATGCAAAAAAATACCCAGGGAAGACCAGAACAAAACCCTCCACCATGTAACACAATTGAATACCAGGGTACTTGAGTATAGCAAAAAGCAAATGAAAGCAAAATATTTGTTGGAATTAGCTCAAACTATAGTATGCAGAGGCATTGTAAAATATGCCAAGCATAGGAGATATGGATTAACTAATCAATGGTGCCCTAATCGGGTACATAATAAGTCCTACTTATATACGGCATAAACCATAGATGGCATTACCTTAAAGATATGAGTCCCTGGTGTGTTTGAATGATGAGTAGGATGGTGCTGGAAGGCCTAGCCATCCTCTCTTGCCCCGATGCGCGTTTCGCCCTTAGCTTCTTCCGGGGCGTGATCCTGTAGTATAACACAGCACCCCATAGGTAGACCCTGTAGTATAAGACAGCACCCCATAGGCAGATTCTGAAGTATAAGGCAGCACAAATATAGGCAGACCCTGTAGCATAAGGCAGCCCCCCATAGGCAGACTCTAGTAAAAGGCAGCACCGCATAGGCAGACCCTGTAGTATAAGACAGCACCCCATAGGCAGACTCTGTAGTAAAAGGCAGTATCCCATAGGCAGATTCTGAAGCATAAGGCAGCACCCATATAGGCAGATCCTGACGTATAAGGCAGCCCCCCTAAAGGCAGATCCTGAAGCATAAGGCAGCCCCCTATAGGCAGATCCTGAAGTATAAGGCAGCTCCCCTATAGGCAGATCATGAAGTGTAAGGCAGCCCCCCTATAGGCAGATCCTGAAGTATAAGGCAGCCCCCCTATAGGCAGGTCCTAAAGTATAAGACAGCACCCCTATAGGCAGATCATGAAGTATAAGGCAGCCCCCCAAAGGCAGATCCTGAAGTTTAAGGCAGCCCCTCTATAGTCAGATTCTAAAGTATAAGGCAGCTCCCCTATAGGCACATCCTGAAGTATAAGGCAGCCCCCCTATAGGCAGATCCTGAATTTTAAGACTTCCCCTATAGGCAGATCCTAAAGTATAAGGCAGCACCCCTATAGGCACATCCTGAAGTATAAGGCAGCCCCCCTAAAGGCAGATCCTGAAGTATAAGCAGCCCCCTATGGACAGATCCTGAAGTATAAGGCAGCCCCCCTATAGGCAGATCCTGAAGTATAAGGCAGCACCCCTTTAGGCAGATCCTGAAGTATAAGGCAGGCCCCCTATAGGCAGATTCTGAAGTATAAGGCAGCCCCCATAGGCAGATCCTGAAGTATAAGACAGTACCCTTATAGACAGATCCTGAAGTATAAGGCAACCCCCTATAGGAAGATCCTGAAGTATAAGGCAGCCCCCCTATAGGCAGATCCTGAAGTATAACGCAGCCCCCCAATAGGCAGATCCTGAAGTATAAGGCAGCCCTCTTATAGGCAGATCCTGAAGTATAAGGCAGCCCCCCTATAGGCAGATTCTGAAGTACAAGGCAGCATCCCTATAGACAGATCCTGAAGTATAAGGCAGCCCCCATAGGCAGATCCTGAAGTATAAGGCAGCCCCCTATAGGCAGATCCTGAAGTATAAGGCAGCCCCTATAGGCAGATCCTGAAGTATAAGGCAGCCTACTATAGGCAGATCCTGAAGCATAAGGCAGCCCCCCTATAGGCAGATCCTGAAGTTTAAGGCAGCGGCAGATCCTGAAATATAAGGCAGTACCCTTATAGACAGATCCTCAGAGGCCCCATAGCGGGTGGCAGAGCAGAGAGAATCAATCTGCCACAGAAGGTAACTGTATCAGCATGCGCAGAATGCCGATACAGTTAAAGTAGCGTAGCTCCGAGTGGGTCCCCTCTGAAAACCGGGCCCGGGGCGATGGCCCCCTCTGCCCCCCCCGGTAGCTACTCTACTGCCTCTGGACCAAGAGCTGCAGTTCCCATGCTGTCAGATGACAGTGTGAGCCAGCAGCTGTGACCATCAGAAAAAAGTTTACCTCCGGCACAGAGGCATACTTCGATGAGAGAGTAATATTCCCATCAGCCTACACCTGCTGCTGCTGCTAATAACAGCGAAAGCAGGCACGGCTGATGGAAGTATGAGCCTGCACTTTAAATAAATACATTTTAAGAAATTATATTTTTGATAACCATCATGGCAAAACTGACAGCTGCAGGAGAAATTTGTTAAGGTGAACTCAATGAGTTCAGCGCTGTACCGTGAGACATTTTCTCATGATGTTAGTGATGATCTCACTGAGGTCACTGCAGTTCATTGGCTTGGCTGGGAATGCAGCCTCAGTGACTTGCGATAACCTCGATGATGTTACTGCTAGTCACTGATGCTGCGCTCGCAGCATGTAATAATTATAGGGGATAGACTAAGTGGTAAAGTCTATATTATCACGTGGTGATTCAAACAGGTGCAGAGAGAAACTCAAGTCCACAACACTTGGTGCAAATATCAAATGCAGCTCAGCAGTCTATAGGAAACTTCAGAGGAAAATGCAATCACGCAGAAAGTCTATGAAGCACAATTATTCTTGAGGATACTTGACACGAATAAGTCCTTGCTTAGTCCACAACACAGATAGACATGCTTATAAGGCAGTTCAAATAATATCTTAGCTCAACCAGGGAGGTCTGGGTAATAGTCTCAGGTTCTTGCAGAGCAGAAGCAGCTTACATGTCCAGCAAATGCAGATGGAAGCAAACAAGAGCAGCAGATGAAGGAGGATTACTGGAACTGGTGTACGTAGCAGAAACTCAGAGCAGAGTAGCAGGATAACCCCACATGTTCACAGGAGCAGGTATATAGCCAGGGAGTCACCAGAGGTCAGGAGCTGGATGCAAGGCAGAATATTCTAGCACAGACTGAAGGCTGGGGTGGAGTTTTATAGCAGGAAGACACAGTGCACATGAGACCAAAGACACCATCTTGGAAAAGGGCAGTAATGCACAAAAAGGTAATAAAAAATGTTCAGAGTCCTGACATTGCTTCCTCCTTAGAAGCAGCCTCAGGACGATCCTGGACCTGGTTTCTCAGGGAATCTCTGATGAAAACGAGAAATCTTCTGTTGGGCATTGATGTTTTCCACTGGTTCCCAAGAGTCTTCCTCAGGGGCATATCCCTGCCATCTTATCAGATATTGGAGCCGATTCCTCCGAATCCTGGAATCAACAATTTTCTCCACCACAAATTGTTCTTGCCCATCAATCACCACAGGTTGCGGAGGTGGCACAACACGTCCCTGGATGGTATTAGGAGATACAGGCTTTAGTAAAGATACATGAAAAACTGGGTGTACCTTCATAGTCCTAGGCAGCTTCAGCCGGCAGGCCACAGAGCTCACAATACCGTTGATCTTGAAAGGGCCAATGAATTTCTGTCCAAGTTTTTGTGAAGGAACTTTTAACTTCAGATCCTTAGTTGCTAACCACATGGAATCTCCTACCTTGAACATAGGTGCAGGTTTACGGAATCTATCAGCCGATCTCTTATAATGTTCTTGAGCTGTGGTCAGGGATTCCTTCAGAACCTCCAAATTTTGCCTCATCGCAGTCAGCCTTTCCTCCACTGCCAGAACCGGAGAATTAATTGGAGACCTAGGTAAGATACACGGATGATAACCCAGATTGGCAAAGAAAGGTGTAAATTTAGTGGAGGCGCTCTGAGAATTGTTATATGAAAATTCGTCTAACGGCAGCAACTCCAACCAATCATCCTGGATATGGCTGACATAGCATCTTAGATATTGTTCCAGCGTCTGGTTGGTCTGACTATTTGTCTGGGGATGGTAAGAGGAAGAGAGACAGACATTAATATTGAGTGCAGAGCAAAACCCCTTCCAGAATCTTGAAGTGAACTGCACTCCACGGTCAGAGATGTTCTCATCCGGAACCCCATGCAACCGCAAGACATTCTGTATAACCAAGTTCACTGTATCTTTAGCTGAGGGGAGGCCGGTGCACGGAACAAAATGAGCAGCTTTAGTCAGGCGATCAACTACCACCATGATTGTATTCATGCCCCCCTATGTAGGCAGCTCCACAATAAAGTCCATTGACATAGACCCTCAAGGGCGGGACGGAACAGGTAATGGTTGTAGAAGACCCATAGGTGCCACATGAGGAGTCTTGTAACGAGCACATACCTCGCAAGAGAGAGCATAGTCCTTGGTATCCTTCAGGCAAGTTGGCCACCAGAAGAATTGGCTCAGGAACTCTTGTGTCTTCTGTACCCCCCTGTGACCCCCTTGGAGTTATGTACCAACTTGAGGATCTGCAGACGGACGACCTCAGGGACATAGATACGTCGATCTCTGAACCACATGCCACCCTTAAAGACAAGATTGATATCCACAGGTGGGTTGGCCAGAAATACATCACCATCATAGGCCTCCCTGCACTCCTTCCACAAGTCCTGATCATGGATAACTCCGATGAAATTGGCATCAGATAGAATGGTCTTGGACGGGGCTCCAGGTACGGAATCCGCAGCATGGATTCGGGATAAAGCATCAGCCTTCCCATTACGAGAACCTGGATGGTACGAGATAACAAAGTTAAATTGATTTAAAAATAAGTTCCAACGAGCCTGACCAGGAGAAAGATATCTAGCGGATCTAAGGACCTCTAAATTGCGATGGTCAGTTAGCACTATGATCTGTTGTGCAGCTCCTTGCAGATGATGCCTCCATTCTTTGAAAGCCGCAATAATAGCCAGCAATTCCTTGTCTCCCACGTCGTAATTCTTCTCTGCTGAGGTTAGTCTACGGGAAAAGAAAGCACAAGGATGTAACAGACCCTTCTCTCCAGTTCTTTGGGAGAGAATAGCCCCCAAAGCATTATTAGAAGCATCCACCTCCACAATGAAAGAAAGTGTTGGATCTGGGTGTATCAACAGCGGTGCTGATGTGAAACAGATCTTAAGCCGATCAAAAGCTTCTTGAGCCTGTGAAGACCACTTAAAGGGCTTTTCCTTCTTTGTCAAGGAAGTAATGGGACGGACAATATCAGCAAAAATTTCGAATGAAGCGTTAGTAGAAATTTGCAAAACCTATAAAACGTTAGACCTCCTTAACGTTCTTGGGTACCGGCCAGTCAAGGATAGCCTGAATCTTACCAGATTCCATGTTCAGCCCCTGGGGAGAGATGATATAACCTAAGAACTGTATCTCAGAACGATGGAACTCGCATTTCTCTGGCTTAATATACAGATACAGATGGTTCTCTTTCAGACGTCTTAAAACAGTTTTGACATGTTCTTCATGTTCCTGTAGAGAGTCAGAAAAGATTAGTATATCGTCCAAATAGATCACTACAAACTGGTCCAACAAATCTCTGAAAATGTCATTAGCAAGGTGTTGAAATGTTGCAGGGGCGTTACAAAGCCCGAAGGGCATCACAAGAGATTCAAAGTGTCCATACCGGCATCTGAATGCTGTCTTCCACTCATCCCCTGGACGAATATGCACCAAATTATAAGCCCCACGAAGATCCAGTTTAGAGAACACCTTAGCATGGCGGACTCTTTCCAGTAATTCGGGAATCAGAGGCAAATGGTAACGGTTTTGTACGGTTACCTTATTGAGTTCCCGATAGTCAACACAGGGTCTCAGGGTCCCATCCTTCTTCTTTACAAAAAAGATAGGTGCCCCTGCTGGTGAGGAAGAAGGACGTATGAAGCCTTTGGCCAGATTTTCATTAATATACTCCTTTAAGGTTTGAAACTCAGGTGCCGCCAAAGGGTATACGTTACCAAAAGGAATAGCTGCCCCAGGAAGCAACTCAATGGGACAGTCATAATGCCTGTGTGGAGGAAGCTGATCTGCATTCTTCTTGTCACAGATGTCAGAGAACTCTTTATATGCTGGAGGTAAAGAAAATACCTGTACATGTGGTTCCGTAGCCGTGGACTCAGGGACAGCTTCTGTTAACGTTGAGTTGCTCCTTGTTGGAAAGATAATCTCCTTGGTCTCCCAGTTGATAATTGGGTTCTGAGAACGCAACCAAGGAATGCCTAAAATCACAGGAAAATGAGGAGAAGAAATTAGCAAGAAAGAAAGTTGCTCCTGATGATTAGGCTCCAACAAAATTTCAAGGGGTACGGTCTCCTGATCCACAGGCCCAGAGATTACAGGTGACCCATCCACTGTTTCCATGGTAATTGGAGAGGCTCTTTGCTGAATTTCAATACCATGTTCCTTGGCAAATGCGATATCCATGAAATTGCCACCTGCACCAGGGTCAATCATAGCTGCACTGGAAATCCACTGTCCTGAACACAGGATCTTAATAGCGAGAGAACAGTGAGAGTTCTTTTCCTTAAGCTCCTTGGGGGGTGAAGTCATGGAAAGTGAATGGAATACAGCGTTTAAAGGCAGGCTACATTCAGAGATGTCAGATTCATCATCACAGTTGTCATACTCCCCTACTGCTGCTAGCACCTTGTTAGGCCGTCTAGGACACTTACGACAATTGATCAAGAAGTGGTCAGACTGGCCGCAGTAGAAACACAGACTTTCACGAAGGCGATGCTCCCGGCGCTCATTGATCTCACGCCTCTGACCGGAATCAATTTGCATGGGCACCTCCTCCACCTCCCGAGATGATTTACCTGCAGGCTCTTTGGAAGGAAGGGAAAAGTTAGAAATACGGTTATATGCAGCAAACTTCTCCTGCCTACGCTCAGTAAGGCGAATGTCAATGCGCACACAATGCTGTATAAATGTCTCTAGCTCTTGTGGTGACTCAGAGCAAGCTATTTCATCTTTTACAATACTAGACAGACCCCTTTTAAAAATAGGCAATTGTGCATAACTGTCCCAATTGGTATCTACCGCTAATCTCCTGAATTCTGTAGCATAGTCAATAACAGAACGTTTTGCCTGGCGTAAAGACAATAAAGCAGATTCAGCGGTTGCACTGCGATTAGGATCATCAAACATTAATGCCATAGCGGCTAAGAAATCATCCAAGTTATTTAACCGTGGGTCACGAGACTCAATCATCGGATTTGCCCGGGCGAGCGCTCGTGCGGTCAGCAGCATTATTACACACAATACTTTGGATCTTCATTAGGAAAATGGTCAGCATGCACATCAAAATATAGCATTCATTGATTCACAAAGCCACGAAATTTGTCGCGATCACCATTAAATCTGAATGGGGGCAACTTAGGTGGGCTAGCTGGTGGCGGTTGCCCAGAGGGAAAAGTCGCTTGTGCAGCTATTTGTGTGCTTATGTCCTGAAAAGCCCATCCATACTAGGACTCTATGCCAGCAAGTTTGTTTTCCTGGGCTGCCATGCGGGTGCTTAAGTCCTGCAATGTCTGTCCAAACACTTGTTGATTGAGTTCAAAGCTTCCAAACTTCTTTTGCAGACCTTCCACATCTTTCTGCAGTGATCTAATTATGGAAAACACCTGCTCTAGTCTGCTTTCTGCAGTCATTGTTCCAGCAGTCTCCTTTTTTTTTTTAGGCTAGAGTATCCTGTAATAATTATAGGGGATAACTCAGGAGACTCTTTGCGTGGAACAAGACAACTACAGGACACAGTTTTATAAGTGGTAAAGTCTATATTATCACACGGTGATTCAAACAGGTGCAGAGAGAAACTCAAGTCCACAACACTTGGTGCAAATATCAAATGCAGCTCAGCAGTCTATAGGAAACTTCAGAGGAAAATGCAATCACGCAGAAAGTCTATGAAGCACAATTATTCTTGAGGATACTTGACACGAATAAGTCCTTGCTTAGTCCACAACACAGATAGATATGCTTATAAGGCAGTTCAAATAATATCTTAGCTCAACCAGGGAGGTCTGGGTAATAGTCTCAGGTTCTTGCAGAGCAGAAACAGCTTACATGTCCAGCAAATGCAGATGGAAGCAAACACAAGCAGCAGATGAAGGAGGATTACTGGAACTGGTGTATGTAGCAGGAACTCAGAGCAGAGTAGCAGGATAACCCCACAGGTTCACAGGAGCAGGTATATAGCCAGGGAGTCACCAGAGGTCAGGAGCTGGATGCAAGGCAGAATACTCTAGCACAGACTGAAGGCTGGGGTGGAGTTTTATAGCAGGAAGACACAGTGCACATGAGACCAAAGACGCCATCTTGGAAAAGGGCAGTAATGCACAAAAAGGTAATAAAAAATGTTCAGAGTCCTGACACAGCAGCTTATTCTCCTGTGGTTTTCAGCATGGATGGTTGCATCTTGGCACCATCCAGGTTGAAAACCATATATCGCAGACATGGATTACAGCGTGGAACAGTATGTTCGACAGGTGAACGATATTGTTGTTTTTTATTTTTGTTTTTTTTTTACTGGAGACCAGGGCTTCAATGGAATGGGAATTACGTGAGTATAACTGTATTTATTATTTTTAAATACACTTTTAAAGCAATGTGTATTTTTATTTCAAATAAAGGACATTATTAAGGGTGTTTTTCTTACTGACAATATGACTATGGGGTTAGTAATGGATAGGCATCTTGTAGACGCCTATCTATTATTAACTATTGGGCTTGAAGTCACCAGAAAATACAAAGGTGACATCAACCCCACAAATATGAACCCTACTTGCCACTGACACAGGGCAAGTGGGAAGAGCTGGGCAAAGTGCCAGCGTTGGCGCATCTTTTATTATTTATGTCAATCATTTAAAAAAATTACGTAGGGATCCCTCTATTCTTGATAACCAGTCATGATAAAGCTGACAACTGAGGGTTGTAGTCCGCAGCTGTCAGTTTTCCCATGCTGGTTATCAAAAATAAGAAGACCCCATGTCATTTAAAAAAATATATATTTATTTATAGCACAGTCGCCAGATGATGAATACTACCATGAGTCTGCCTGCTCTTGCTGTTATTAGCAGCAGCAGCAGGCATAGGCTGATGGGAGTAGTACTCCCATCAGCCAAAGCCTCTGTGACCGGAGGAAAATTTTTTAATACCAGTCACAGCTAATCTTACCACTGATAAGAGCCGCCGGTGTTTTTCATGCTGTCATGCAGATGACAGCTTGGGAAACACCCAATGTTTTGGGTACTGAACCCAAACAGTAACACGGACTTCCTGGAGAAATCCATGTTGGGTGTCCATAGCTGAACAGTAGGTGTAAGGTACAGGCCCCAACTTTACTGTTCGTGTTTGCCAATCTCATACTCACCACTAGTGTTGAGTGATACCTTCCGATATGCAAAGGTATCGGTATCGGAATGGATCGGCCGATATCCAAAAAATATCGGATATCGCCGATACCGATACCCGATAAAAAAGGAATATCAATGGGACACAAAATATCGGAATGGTTCCCAGGGTCTGAAGGAGAGGAAACTCTCCTTCAGGCCCTGGGATCCATATTCATGTATAAAATAAAGAATAAAAATAAAAAATATTGATATACTCACCCCTCCGACGGCCCCGGCTCTCACCGGTCCAAGCGTCTGCCTCCGTTCCTAAGAATATCAAAAATATTGATATACTCACCCTCGGACGCACCCTGGTACTAACCGGCAGGCTTCCTTCCTAAGAATGAGCGCGTGAATGACCTGCGGTGATGTTGCGGCTTGTGATTGGTCGCGAGCGGTCACATGGACAAGCCGCGACGTCATCTAAGGTCCTTCACGCACTCATTCTTAGGAAGGAAGGCTGCCGCAAAAAAGAAGGGGGGTGTCGTCCGAGGGTGAGTATATTCCTATTAGGTATATACTCACCCTCGGACGCGCCCTGCTTCTTTCCGGCAGCCTTCCTTCCTAAGAATGAGCACGTGAAGGACCTTAGATGACGTCGCGGCTTGTCCATGTGACCGCTCGCGACCAATCACAAGCCACGACGTCACCGCAGGTCATTCACTCGCTCATTCTTAGGAAGGAAGCCTGCCGGTTAGTACCAGGGCGCGTCCGAGGGTGAGTATATCAATATTTTTTATTTTGATTCTTTATTTTACACTTAAATATGGATTCCGATACCGATTCCCGATATCGCAAACATATCGGAACTCGGTATCGGAATTCCGATACCAGTTCAGAAGATCGCCGACCTCATGGCCGACCCCACACAGGGGTCGGGTCGGGTTTCATGAAACTCGACTTTGCCAAAAGTTGGCGACTTCTGAAAATGGCCGACCCGTTTCGCTCAACCCTACTCACCACACATCTAGGTAAGTCCTTTGAGTAATTTAGTTTCCAAAATGGGATCGCTTGTGGGTGGTTTCCATTACTGAGGCACATAAGGGAGTCTCCAAATGCCACATTGCGTCCACTAATGATTCTAGCAAATTTTGCATTCGAAAAGTCAAATGGTGCTCCTACCCTTCTGAGCCCTGCTGTGCACCAAAACAGTTTTCCTACACATATTGGGTCTTCTCATACTCAGGGGATATTGCACAACAAATTGTATGGTGAATTTTCTCTTGTTACTCTTGTGAAAATAAAAAAAAATTACTTAAAAGAACATATTTGTGTGCAAAAATGTGATTTTTTATTTTTACAGCTCAACATTATAAACTTCTGTGGAGCACTTGGGGGTTCAAGGTGTTCACCACAGAAGTAGATAAGTTCACTGAGGGGTCTAGTTTCCAAAATGGTGTCATTTGTGAGCAGTTTCCACTGTTTAGGCACATAAAGGGCTCTCCAGAAGCAACATGGCATCTGCTTATTATCTCAGCAAATTTTACAATCCAAAAAGCAAATGCTGTTCCTTCATTTCCAATTTCTGTCTTGTGCCCAAACAGTGGTTTTTCCCACATATTGGGTATTGCTGAATTTAGGAGAATTTACAGAACAAATTTTGTGGTCTATTTTTTCCTCGTGCCCATGCAAAAATAAAAATATTGGGCTCATTTTTCTTTCCACATTCCATTAATTCATGTGAAGCATCTGAAGGGTTAATAAACTTCTTGAATGTGGTTTTGAACACATTGAGGAGTGCAGTTTTCATAATGGTGTCACTTTTGGGTATTTTCTGTCATTTAGGTCCCTCAAAGTCACTTCAAAAGTGAGGTGGTCCCTAAAAAAATGGTTTTGTAAATTTTGTTGGAAAAATTAGTAATCTCTGGTAAACTTTTAACAAAAAATTATGTTTCTAAAATTGTGCTGATAATAACATTTCCCACATGTCTACTTTATAACTACTGTTTTTTTATTACATAACTCCCTAATTTAAGGGCATAAAAATAAAGTTATAAAATTGCAAAATTTTCTACATTTTTGCCAAATTTATGATATTTTCACAAATAAATGCAAGTCGTATTGAACGTTACAAGAAAACACTCTCAGAATTGGTGGGATCTGACCAAGCGGTGTACAAAAATTACACTGGTCAGAATTGATCTTGGCCTGATCAGAAAGGTGAAAATAGGCTTCAGGGTGAAGGGGTTAAAAGATAATTAAAAAAAACAACATATTTTGTATTGCTACATCTGTGAAAGTCTGATTTTTCAAAATATAAAATTAATCATCCATGCAATTAAAGCTTTATCTCATACTTGTTTTGTTATATTATATGTTTGTATACATAAAAAAACCTTTTATATCACAACATAAATGTATTATATACTTAGCTGCTTAGCTATGTCCAGTTTTTAATGCTTTGTATTAATCACCTCACTTCCTTGTACAGAATCTAAGAGGCCCGCTCATCTAAACAAAGGTAAACGTCCACAATTAAAGATTAATCAGATTTGCAATTCTTTATGGGTATTGTGGTCAGAATTTTGCACCAGTATATGTATGGGTATGCAGTAGGGGAACATGCAGAGAGCAAAAGTACACCATTACATGCTTCAGCAGGCACAAATAAGATCGATCTTTCGCCATCAAATTTACATCCTTAATATCTTGATGAATTACACTCCTCAATAGCATTTGTTATTAACTAAGCATCTAGCCCCTTTCTCTATTGTACTATGGCATCTGCCATAACTACCATTTGGGGACGGGAATTCCATAGTTTGATTGCAATCTGTACAGAATCTATCCTTCAACAGTTCATGAATATCTGCTTGGCCTTTGAATAAATAATGAGCCAATTCTTTGTATTGACCAGACATGTTTACTTATAAATGAGATTACATTCACAGGGTTTTTCCAAGATGAGCAAAGTTCATTTTTTTAATTATACATAGACTTCCCATTTAATGATCTAGTCATCCTCATGCACAGCATACAGACCAAGGCTAGCCAATGTGCTAGTGCACATAGGTGATTTTCCACACAAACCTTAGATGCACAGATCAGCATGTACAACTCTGATCCGTCCACACTGAAAAAGTTTGCGTCCGTGACTAGCCTGAGTTGTGCTAAGGTCATGTGAATTTTGCCTTAGGCAAACAAATATTCCCTTGCATATATCAGTCCACTACTGTTTTCATATTTTATGATGCACATTTGTATTGATCCAGACTACTTATAGAATTCCCGATTCCCCAACTTAGCGAAATCCCCCAGCTCCATTTTTTCTTCAGAGAATTTAACCTGATTTTAGAATTTGTGATAAAACCCTGTACTAATGGAATGTCACAGCATTGACACTAAGCCAAAGGCATTTCATTGGCTCTTACATTAAGGCTTTGTTCTCATGATGAGTATTTGATCAGTTTTTGATGTTGGAGAGTTTTAGCACTTCTGTACCTAATTAGCTTAATTAGGTTGCTTGCGTATTTTTTAATTGCATTTTTTTTTCATTTGCGATTTTATCGTATTTATGATGCTGTGTGTTTTTCTCTCTTGTTGGTCTGTCATGTTTTAAATCTACTTTGTGTTTGATACTTGTGGTATGATGTACAATAACAAATTGTATTGTGGTACCGTGTTAGCCAGAAAAATCGATGTGAATATTTTTCTGCCCAATGATGACAGAAGTATTCTAGGAGTGATACCTTTATTGGCTAACCAGAAAATATGTTTGCAAGCTTTCAGAGTACATGGCTCCTTCTTCAGGCATATTACAAATAGATTAATAAGAAACAAGCACAACATTTAGAGAATACTACAGCAGGACATTTGTTACGGGGTGGGAAGTGTGATGAGTCCATAGATAAGCCAAGGTAATCAAATTAGGCATTTTCTTACAAATGGAGAGGCAGAGGGAATAATGTTCTTAGCTATCTGGAGTCCCTCTGGTGGAGGTGTGAATTGTATCCATGTAGTGACTCATAAATCCAGGTGTTAAATTGAGTCCTAGTGTCAACGAATTAAACATCTTCATTAGTTTGTATTCCCAAATTTTCCTTTCCCTGTGGTCCTTAAAATGACCTTTTAGTACTAAGACTTTTAAATCTGTCATACTGTGTCCAGGTCCAGAGAAATGTTTTCCCACAGGCGTGACCATTTCATTCCTGATTGTGTGTCTGTGTAGATTCATCCTAGTTTGTAGTCTTTGCATAGTTTCCCCAATATAGATACTTCCAGGGCACCTCGTACATTGTATCATGTACACCACGTTGGAGGATGTACAAGAAAAGGAACCTGTAACCTTATACTCCTGATTTGTGTTTGGTACACAGACTATATTTGTTGGTATTATGTGGGTACACGTTTTGCATTTTTATTGTTACAGGGGAATGTGCCAGTCACTGATGGTGATGAAAGGACACTTTTGACCAGCAGATTCCTTAAGTTAGGGGGCTGTTTATAGGAGATAAGTGGTAGTTCTGGGAATACGTCTTTCAATTTGTGATCTCTATGGAATATGGGTTGGAGATCAGCACCAATTTTCATTATTCCCACTGCCTCTCCATTTGTAAGAAAATGCCTAATTTGATTACCTTGGTTTATCTTTAGGAGGCATCACACATCCCACCCCTCTGAACAAATGTCATGCTGTAGTATTCTTTAAATGTTGTGCTTGTTTCTTATTATTCTATTTGTAATCTTGCCTGAAGAAGGAGCCACTGTGCTCTGAAAGCTTGCAAACATATTATTTTCTGGTTAGCCAATAAAGGTATCTCTCCTAGAATACTTTTGTCATCATTGGGCAGAAAAGTATTCACATCAATACTTGTGGTATGTCACTTTGAGATAATCATGTGTGGATTACATAAGTTTTTAGTGTTGTTTTATGCAGCAGAAGAACCCTTAAACATGCATGTGCATTTTTTACCTGCCAATTTTATACATCTATTGCAATTCTATGGGGAAAATCTGCACATGAAATTCAGCATGCAAGCAAAAGAGCTTGATGTGTTGTGGATTTTAAACATGCACAGCAGGTAAGTTTACACAGCATTAAAAAGCACAATGGGTATGATAGTTCTATAAATTCCATCCACTTTGCTGGAACTATAAGTTGCTTGATTTTTTGGGGGGGTATCGAAAATATGAAACATCAAGCACTCACCAAATACCCATCACGGCACCTTATCCTAAATAGTTTTTGGTAAGCTATTCTCCTCATGCATAGTTCAATATAAAAAGCAAACTGTGCTTTATTTATCCTCTGGGAGTCCAATGCTCTGTCTCTGCTGCTGCTGTTGTTTGTCTGCAGCGTTGACGTCATATCGACAGTGCTGCGGCCCGTCACTGAGTCAGAAACTCATGCCTTCTACATTGGCAGAGCAGCTGAGCTCAATGATTGACATGTGATTAATGTTGCAGACAAATAACAGAGACCACCAGCAGAAATGACAAAACATTGGACTCCGGGAGAATAAGTAAAGCAAAATTTCATTTTTTACACTAAACTGCACCCTGGGACAACAATTTACTGAAACTGGTCAACCTTATTAATCTTAATTAAAATATGTATTTTAAATACATTATGGGTCAACTTGTTTGTGTAGATTAGCTTTAACTAATTTTGACTAATTTTAACATTCTCTATTCATTCACAGATTTCTTCTATGTAACCGAATCAGGTAATTCATATTTAGAAACTTTGAATTAAAATACAAGTACAGTGTGAAAAAAAGTATTTAGTCAGCCACCAGTTGTGCAAGTTCTCCCACTTAAAAAGATGAGAGAGGCCTGTAATTGATATCATAGGTAGAACACGACTATGAGAGCCAAAATGAGAAAACAAATCCAGAAAATCACCTTGTCTGATTTGGCAAGATTTATTTTGCAAATTATGGTGGAAAATAATTTTGTTATACATCCTTTGTTGGCAGTGACATAGATCAAACGCTTTCTGTAAGTCTTCACAAGGTTGGCACACACTGTTGGTAGTATTTTGGCCCATTACTCCATGCAGATCTCCTCTAGAGCGGTGATGTTTTGGGACTTGGGCAACATGGACTTTCAACTCCCTCCAAAGGTTTTCTATGGGGTTGAGATCTGAAGACTGGCTAAGCCACTCCAGGACCTTCATATGCTTCTTACAAAGCCACCTCTTTGTTGCCCTGTCAGTGTGCTTGGGATCACTCATCCATGTTTCATCTTCAATGCCCTTGCTGATGGAAGGAGGTTTGCACTCAAAATCTCACGATACATGGCCCAATTCCTTCTTTCATGTACACGGATCAGTCGACATGGTCCCTTTGAAGAGAAGCAGTCCCAAAGGATGATGCTGTCACCCCCATGCTTCACAGTAGGTACAGTGTTCTTTGGATGCAACTCAGCATTCTGTCTCCTCCAAACACGACAAGTTTTGATTCTACCAGTTCTACTTTGGTTTCATCAGATCATATGACATTCTTCCAATACTGTTCTGGATAATCCAAATGCTCTCTAGCAAACTTCAGACAGGCCGAGACATATACTGGCTTGAGCAGGGGTATACGTCTGGCACTGCAGCATCTGAGTCCCTGGCGGCGTAGTGTGTTACTGATAGTAGCCTTTGTTACGGTGGTCGCAGCTCTATGCAGGTCATTTGCTAGGTCCCCCGTGTGGTTCTGGGATTTTTGCTCACTGTTCTTGTAATCATTTTGACCCCACAGGGTGAGATCTTGCATGGAGCCCCAGATCGAGGAAGATTATCAGTGGTCTTGTATTTCTTCCATTTTCTTATTATTGCTGCCACAGTTGATTTCATCACACCCAACTGCTTGCCTATTGCAGATCCAGTTCTCTCAGCCTGGTGCAGGGCTACAATTTTTCTGGTGTCCTTCAACAGTTCTTTGGTCTTCACTATAGTGGAGTTTTGAGTGTGACTGTTTGACGTTGTGGACAGGTGTCTTTTATATTGATAACAAGTTCAAACAGGTGCCATTACTACAGGTAATGAGTGGTGGACAGAGGAGCCTCTTGAAGAAGAAGTACAGGTCTGTGAGAGCCAGAAATCTTCCATGTTTTTAAGTGGCCAAATACTTATTTTCCACTTGTCATATTGTGACTGTATAATATCTTTGTACACTTGTAGGTTACAAGAAGCGAGGGGAGTGTAACACGACTATATAACATATAATCACAGCTGTATCCAGCATTACACCTCTGTCCTATTTATTGCTTTTAGTTGCAGTACCAAGAAAAGCCGCTACTTTACCTACATAACTGGATCTCGTAGACAATGAAGGGATTGAGACGACCAAAGGCTAAGGAACCTCATTCTGATACTCCGTAAACTTTGCCTACAGCCACTTTTGGTTCCCCTGTGCAGCACGAGACCTGGTGACTCTGAAGAGCGGTGACATCAGTAACGTCACCGCTCTTCAGATATTCCGGGTCTTGCATTGAGCTCGGCGACTGTGAAGAGCAGTACTTTTACTACCGTCACCACTCTTCAGAGTCGCTGGAACTCGCCAGGTCTGGGCTAGTAGTGGGGGATGTCTGATAGACACCTCTCCATTACTTACACCTGGGATTGATAGCAGCTGACATTACGCAGCTGACATCAACCCTAAAAATCATTACACATACCAGAATTAAATGCTCTGGCGGCTGGGAAAAGCAGTAGAGTTAGTGCTATTCCCAGGCGCCGGGTGCTAACTACAACTGTCATCATCCTTGCCTGGTCTCCCTGCAAAGCATTTCTGTTGTATTTACATGAGCTGATCTCAGGCCGCTAAATGAGTGTGATCGACAATACTGAAGTCGTTCACTTGTTTCCAGGCCTCTTTACACCAACTGAGAATGAAGGGAACAGAGCAATCGCAATTAGATCAATCTGTCCCCATACAGTATCATGTTTTCAGCAGCACAACTACAGTTTACACTGACAATGTTGCTGTTCCCACATAAACAATCCAATCACTCGATGAATAGGCAGCATTTTGCTTGTTTAGTATAATACACCCCATAGTCCTCCAAATATTAAAATGTGCACCTCAGTCCTCCATATAGTATAATACACTCCCCAGTCCTCCATATAGTATAATACACTCCTCATAGTCCTCCATATATTAAAATACACTGCAATTCCTCCATGTAGTATAATACACTCCTCAGTCCTCCATATAGTATCATGTACTGCCACAATCCTCCATATAGTATAATACACTCCTCAGTCCTCCAAATAGTAGAATACATTCCTCATACTGCTCCATATAGTATAATGCCCCGCCATTGTCATCCATGTAGTACAAATCACTTCCCATAGTATAATGCACCCCATAATTCTTTATATAGTATAATTTATTCCCCATAGTCCTCGATACAGTATAATGCAGCCCACATATAGTATAATGATGCCACCCCAGAGTAAAATGCAGCCACCCCACAGAATATATTGTAGCCCCCTGAGTATACTGTAACCCCCAGAGAATATAATGCAGCCCCCTCATATAGTGTAATGCAGCCCCTGCATATATAATATATGGTAGCCCCCTCATAGAGCATAATGCAGCCCCCATATAGTATAATGTAGCCCCTCCATAGAATATAATGCAGCACCCCATAGAATGTAATACAACCCCCATAGAATGTAATACAGCCCACCTCTCCATAGAATATAATACAGCACCCATAGAATATAATGTAGCCCCCAGAGAATGTAATACAGCCCCCATAGAATGTAATACAGCCCCCCATAGAATGTCATACAGCCCCCCATAGAATGTAATACAGCCCTCCCCCATAGAATGTAATACAGCCCTCCGACATAGAATGTAATACAGCCCTCCCCCATAGAATGTAATACAGCCTCCCCATAGAATGTAATGCAACCAGCCCTCATAGAATGTAATGCAGCCAGCCCCCATAGAATTTAATGCAGTCAGCCCCCATAGAATGTAATACTACACAGCCCACATAGAATGTAATGCAGCACAGCCCCCATAGAATGTAATGCAGCCAGTGCCCATAGAATGTAATGCAGCCAGCCCCCCATAGAATGTAATAAATCCCCCCCATGGAATGTAATACAGCACAGCCCCCATAGCATCTAATACAGCACAGCCCCCCAATAGCCCCATAATCCATAGAATATAATACAGCACCCCATAGAATGTAATACAACCCCCATAGAATGTAATACAGCCCACCTCTCCATGGAATATAATACAGCACCCATAGAATATAATGTAGCCCCCATAGAATGTAATACAGCCCCCCATAGAATGTCATACAGCCCCCCATAGAATGTAATACAGCCCTCCCCCATAGAATGTAATACAGCCCTCCGACATAGAATGTAATACAGCCCTCCCCCATAGAATGTAATACAGCCTCCCCATAGAATGTAATGCAACCAGCCCTCATAGAATGTAATGCAGCCAGCCCCCATAGAATTTAATGCAGTCAGCCCCCATAGAATGTAATACTACACAGCCCACATAGAATGTAATGCAGCACAGCCCCCATAGAATGTAATGCAGCCAGCCCCCCATAGAATGTAATAAATCCCCCCCATGGAATGTAATACAGCACGCCCCCATAGCATGTAATACAGCACAGCCCCCCAATAGCCTCACAATCCAGTTATCACTCATTGATATATTTAAAAGAAAAAAAAACACTCTCCTCAAGTCTCCTCGTGCCCTGAGCTGCTCCCGGCACCGGTCTCAGCAGCTGCAGTCTGCCCGCCCAACACACAGCAGGTACACAATGATATGACATCATCGCGCACCCACAGTGTCAGAGGCAGAGCGAGGAATGATGGGAGAGGGAGTGTCAGCAGATGCTCTCTCCTCCATCATTCCATTCAACTGTACCGGCATCATAGACACCGTTATAGTTGAATGCGGTGGCACTGGCGGGGGGTGAGTCGGCGCTGGGCAGGGAGTCAGCGCTGGTGAGCGGCCCACTACTGCCACCGGCCCTTCTGGCATTTGCCAGAAGTGCCCGATGGCCAGTCCGGCCCTGAACACCAGGGTGAACGTATTCTGTGATGCAAAAGTTACTCAATTTTTGCACAAGGGTGTTTTTCAGATGCCTGTCACTAATTAGAAACCAAAATAAAATCCCCCAGTGGGAACTGTCATCTAAATGAGATGTACATATATTTTTCCCATTTATTCTTATTTATTCCAGTTTTAATATCTCTGCACCGTCCTTTTATGACCCAGTGTATACCTCTACAATATGAAAATATTGAAATAATTTTATATTTTTTTTTTATATCCCTGTCCCTGAGCTGTTGCTAGGGACAAACATATTTTGTTGGACACAATCTGTCATCATATATATGAAGGTGTGTTTGCCCCTCCCTTTTGTTAATTACTTTCATTGGTGGATTCAAATCCTTTTTTTTAACTTCAGTATGATTTATCTTTATATCTCCTCATTCTCCACCACAAGATCACCAGGCTTAATGTATTCTGTGCCGCTACAGGCAGTCCAATTTTTGGTAAGGGTGTCTATGATGCCCATAGTATATTTTTAAAAATTGTATCCGCCTTGGGGAAATGTTTGTCAGCCCATGCACTGCGTGTATGGGCAATACAAGTCTAGGAGACACGCTCCTTTACATTGGGCCTAACTTTTAATGAGGCCTTTAGCAATGTCTCTTCATTCTCCACCACTAGATCATCAGTCACCAGGCTTAACGTCTTCTATGTCACGTCTGACAGTCCAATTTTTGGCAAGGGTGTTTATGACACCCATATTATTTTTTTAAAAAATATATCCCCCTTGGGGAAATGCTTGTCAGCCCCTGCACTTAGTGCATGGGCATTACAAGTCTAGGAGACCCGCTCCTTTACATTGTGCCTATTCATGAGGCCTTCAGCAATGTCTCCTCATTCTCCACCACTAGATCACCATTCACCACGCTTAACGTGTTCTGTGCAGCTATAGGCAGTCCAATATTTGGCAAGGGTGTCTATGATGCCCTTAGTATATTTTTTAAAAATGTATCCCCCTTGGGGAAATGTTTGTCAGCCCATGCACTGCGTGTATGGGCATTACAAGTCTAGAAGATACACTCCTTTACATTGGGCCTAGTTTTTAATGAGGCCTTTAGCAATGTCTCCTCATTCTCCACCACTAGATCACCATTCACCACGCTTAACATGTTCTGTGCTGGCCAAAAGAAGAGATGGAAGCTGCAGATGTGAAGACACAAAAGCTCCTCACAATGCATGGAGGTCTCTCTCCACCCAACGTCTAACACCTAAAGATTTTATACCAATAGAAAGGAGGGTGGTCGAGGTTTGATAAGCATCCAAGCCACCATCACGGATGAAGCAAGGAGTATCCAGGAATACATCAGAAAAAAGGCACCAAAAGATGAGATGCTGAGAGAAAGCCTAAGGCAGCAACAACAACAGATCTGGAATGAAGAACAGCAACATGAAGCGCTATGGCAAGACATGCCGCTGCATGGGATGTACCATCGACAGATAATGGAGGTGGCTGACATGGAGAACTCCTACCAATGGCTGGAGAAAGCTGGACTATGAGACAGCACAGAGGCATTAATCATTGTGCCACAAGAGCAAGCACTAAGTGCAAGATCCATAGAAGCACACCACACAAGACAAGACCCCAGGTTCAGACTATGCAAAGAAACCTCAGAAACCATCCAACACATAGTAGCAAGATGCAAAATGCAAGCAGGAACAGCGTACACCAAATGTCACACCCAAGTAGCGGGAATTGTATATAGGAACAACTGCACAGCATATGGGCTAAGTCCCCCTAAGTCCAGGTGGGAGACCCCAGAAAAAGTGGTGGAGAATGAAAGGGCTAAGATCCAGACAGATAAGCAGATGTTGGCAAACCAGCCAGACATTGTGATAGTAGACAAAGATCAGAAGGCAGCAATGATAATGTGGCAGTGCCAAGTGACAGCAACATCAGAAAGAAGGAATATGAGAAGCTGGAGAAATACCAGGGCCTCAAAGGAGAATTGGAGAAGATGTGGAAGGTGAAGGCACCAGTGATTCCAGTGGCGATTGGAGCACTTGGAGCAGTGACCCCTAAGTTGGAAAAATGGCTAAAACAGATCCCAGGAGCAACATCTGAGCTCTTCATCCAGAAAAGCGCAATTATGGAAACAACTAAGATCCTGCGCAGAACCCTCAAACTCTCAGTCCTCTTGTAGAGGACCCGAGAATAAGAAAGGACGACAAAGACCACCCCCATTGGGGGTGAGAAGGAAGTTTTGTATACTTGAAATATAAAGGAAATGTGTCATCTTTAACTTTAGACCTTTTAGAGATCATTTCATTTTCAACTTGATTAGCTTTTTAAAATAACAGTAATTTTGACCAGTGGTGCCCCAACTTTTACATGCTACTGTATGCACAAAACATGTTTTTGAGGGCGAATTGAAATTCACCTGAAAAAGTGCAAACCAAATGCTGAAAAGCATTAACATATGCACTGCAATGTCTAAAAGAAATTGATTTGCATATTTTCATTCCCTTTGAGAATTTCTTTAACTGCCTCAATCTTCAGAAGCTGTTAAGTATATTCTCTGTATATTGCATTGATTTTTCATGGTATACACTGACTTTCCCCAGCTCTCCCTGGCTCCTGAATGCCTCTGTATATTGCATTGATTTTTCATAGTATGCACTGACTTTCCCCAGCTCTCCCTGGCTCCTGAATGCCTCTGTATATTGCATTGAATTTTCTATGCCTTCCCTGGATCTGAGTGTCTTGGCGCAGCACATATAATCCTTTTTAGTATGCTTTCTTACCTATCGGCCTGTTTCCATGACCTGTTTCATGTATCTCATTGTGTTATTCTGGCATCTCTCTGAGTGGTCACTCCAACCCCTCCCTCTCTTTATGACCTCTGCCTAACTCTGTGCATCTGGTCTCCCATACCCAGCCACCTCCTCATTCACAACTGATTGCCCTTAACTGGGGATATATTCACATACAGGCGTCTGCTACAGACGCAGTCTGCTGCATTTCATCTTTTAACTTCCATCTTTTAAATTACATCTTTTTAATTGTGGGGTCTAAGGGGTAACGTTTCTCCTTATGGAGAGTGACATACCAGCTGGCTTGTCAAGGTAAGGAGGCTTATTCGCCGTGCAATGCTCCTCTGGGAATTTAAATATGCAAATTGCCTCTGCTGAAAAAAAAAGGACTTAACTCTATAGCGCCACCTATTGGAAGTAGCGATCCTACAAGTCACAATCAACCCCTCAACGAGTCGTGCAATATGACTTAGGATAAAAGCCAAATCAGTATCTCAATTCGCAGACACGGTGTTTCGGGCTGTTGGCCCTCGTCAGTGCGAAGCATGAGAACTGATTTGGCTAGGTGAGAGGCTCTGGAGTGGGGTCTAAGGGGTAACATTTCTCCTTATGGAGAGTGACATACCAGCTGGCTTGTCAAGGTAAGGAGGCTTATTCGCCGTGCAATGCTCCTCTGGGAATTTAAATATGCAAATTGCCTCTGCTGAAAAAAAGAGGACTTAACTCTATAGCGCCACCTATTGGAAGTAGCGATTCTACAAGTCACAATCAACCCCTCAACGAGTCGTGCAATATGACTTAGGATAAAAGCCAAATCAGTATCTCAATTCGCACGTTACCCCTTAGACCCCACTCCAGAGCCTCTCACCTAGCCAAATCAGTTCTCATGCTTCGCACTGACGAGGGCCAACAGCCCAAAACACCGTGTCTGCGAATTGAGATACTGATTTGGCTTTTATCCTAAGTCATATTGCACGACTCGTTGAGGGGTTGATTGTGACTTGTAGGATCGCTACTTCCAATAGGTGGCGCTAAAGAGTTAAGTCCTCTTTTTTTCAGCAGAGGCAATTTGCATCTTTTTAATTATGAATTTGAATTAGACTGAATTGGACTGGAATTGACTGGAAGGTAACAGAGTACCAACCACTACAATGTTTCGGTTTCTTTGCTCTTTCACCCCCATAATACTTTCCTTCTTACAATCTCCTGCAATCCCTCCACCTAGTAAGGAACTAGTCATTTCTTCCTCCATCCTCCCCAGCCATCTCACCTTCTCCTCAGAACTGTTCCTCCACATACAATCCTTTTTCTCCAGACACACACGGCCGCATCATGTCCTATCCTGCACCCACCTTCTAACGCTCTGTCTGCTACTCCTCATTTCTGGTGATGTATCTCCAAATCCTGGCCCTCCTCAACACATCCCCACACTCATTTCTAACCCTCTACCTCGATCCTCCGCATGTTTTCCCAACCATGACAACCTCATACCCATTCACCCAGCCCCCACTCCCCCGGTCCCCTTACTAGGAGCACTATGGAACGCACGCTCCCTCTGCAACAAACTGTGTTTTGGACCTGGTGGTTAGGAACACTAGGAATGACCTGATAGGTAAACCAGAAATATAGAACAAGCTCTGGGGATGTGGGAACTTTACTGACCGCAACCCTGATCCTATCACACACACTATTGGCAGCCGTGGAGCGTACTTAACTCTCCCTAGACGCCTCTTCACAGCCTGAGAGCTAGCTACCCCTAGAGAGAAACAAAGCCTCACTTGCCTCAGAGAAATTTCCCCAAAGTAAAGTCAGCCCCCCACAAATAATGACGGTGAGTTGAGAGGAAAATACAAACATAGGAATGAAAACAGGTTTTAGCAAATGAGGCCCACTAATACTGAATAGTAAGAAGATAGCAAGGCAACTGTGCGGTCAGTATAAAATACTACAAAAATATCCACGCAGAGAATACAAAAATACCCCCACACCGACTCACGTTGTGAGGGAGCAACTCTGCTCCCCAGAACTTCCAGCTAGCAAGGAAATAGCATATAAGCAAGCTGGACTGAACTTAACATAAACTGAGAAACATTTTCCAAAAGCAATGAGCAAAAATGAACTAGCATGAACTTAGCTTCTCCAGGAGGAGACAGGTCACAAGAGAAGTCCCAGAGAGATCTGAACCAATACTGAATACAACGACAGCTGGCAACAAGTAAAGATCTAGGTGGAGTTAAATAGGCAGCCAGCATAGCAGAAAATGAGGCAGCTGGAGCCCAGCTAAAGACCAGCAGTATCACTCAAAGCCACCAGAGGGAGCCCACGAACAGAACTCAACAAAGTACCATTCACGACCACAGGAGGGAGCCCGAGAACGGAATTCACAACAGTACCCCTCCCCTTGAGGAGGGGTCACCGAACCCTCACCAGAGCCCCCAGGCCGATCAGGAAGAGCCAAATGAAAGGCACGAACCAAATCGGCAGCATGGACATCAGAGGCAACAACCCAGGAATTATCCTCCTGACCATAGCCCTTCCATTTAACCAAGTACTGAAGCTTCCGTCTCGAAATATGAGAATCCAAGATCTTCTCCACCACATACTCCAATTCTCCCTCGACCAACACCGGAGCAGGAGGATCAACAGAAGGAACCACAGGTACCACATACCTCCGCAACAATGACTGTTGTGAATTCCATTCTCGGGCTCCCTCCTGTGGTCATGAGTGGCACTGTGTGAGTTTGTTCTTGGGCTCCCTCTGGTGGCCTTTAGCGATATGGCTGGGCTCAGCTGCTTCATTTCCTGCTATGCTGGGCCTATTTAATTCACCTGGACCTTCACTTGTTGCCTGCTGTCGGTGTATTCAGTCCTGATTCTGAGCTCTCCTGAATATTCCTTGTGACCAGTCTCCTGCTGGAGAAGCTAAGTTTGCTTGTTCATTTTGCTCACTATTTCCTTGAAAACGTTTCTCAGTATATTATGAGTTCAGTCCAGCTTGCTTTTATGTGATTTTTCGCTTGCTGGTTAGTTCTGGGGTGCAGAGTGCGCCCCCCACATCGTGAGTCGGTATGGGGGTTCTTGCATTCTCTGCGTGGCTTATTTTTGATAGTTTTTGTACTGATCGCACAGACTCCTATCTATTTTCTATCTATCTAGTGTTAGCGGGCCTCATTTGCTAAACCTGTTTCATTTCTACGTTTGTATTTTCCCCTTAACTCACCGTTATTATTTGTGGGGGGCTCTCTAAAACTTTGGGGTTATTTCTCTGAGGCAAGTGAGGTCTTTGCTTTCTCTCTAGGGGTAGTCAGTTTCTCAGGCTGTGAAGAGGCGTCTAGGTTTTTAGGAACGCTCCACGGCTGCCTTTAGTGTGTGTGGATAGGATCAGGATTGCGGTCAGTATAGCTTCCACATCCCCAGAACTTGTCCTTATATTCTGGTCATATGTGTCTGGTCAGTTTTGAGATCCTACCACCGGATCATAACAGTACAGCAGGCCATTGTTGTCTGATCTGTTTGCCCGGATTAAGGGGGCCAGTTGGTTCACCAAGATAGATCTTCGAGGAGCGTATAATCTTGTGCGCATAAAGCAGGGTGATGAATGGAAAACAGCATTTAATACGCCCGAAGGCCATTTTGAGTACTTGGTGATGCCTTTTGGGCTTTCTAATGCCCCCTCTGTGTTTCAGTCCTTCATGCACGACATCTTCCGAGAGTATCTGCATAGATTTATGATTGTGTACCTGGATGATATTTTGGTCCTTTCTGATGATTGGGACTCTCATGTGAAGCAGGTCAGGATGGTATTTCAGGTCCTGCGTGCCAATGCCTTGTTTGTGAAGGGCTCTAAATGTCTCTTCGGAGTCCAGAAGGTTTCCTTTTTGGGCTTTATTTTTTCTCCTTCTACTATTGAGATGGATCCAGTCAAGGTCCAGGCTATTCATGACTGGACTCAACCTACATCTGTGAAGAGTCTTCAGAAGTTCTTGGGTTTTGCTAATTTTTACCGTCGCTTCATCACTAATTTTTCTAGTGTGGTTAAGCCATTGACGGATTTGACCAAGAAGGGTTCTGATGTGACAAATTGGTCTCCTGCGGCCGTGGAGGCCTCTCAGGAGCTGAAACGTTGGTTTTCTTCGGCTCCTGTCTTGCGCCAGCCTGATGTCTCTCTTCCATTTCAGGTCGAGGTTGATGCTTCTGAGATTGGAGCAGGGGCTGTCTTGTCGCAGAAAAGCTCTGATGGCTCTGTGATGAGACCATGTGCTTTCTTTTCAAGAAAGTTTTCGCCTGCCGAGCGGAATTATGATGTTGGTAATCGTGAGTTGTTGGCAATGAAGTGGGCATTTGAGGAGTGGCGACATTGGCTTGATGGAACCAAGCATCGTGTGGTGGTCTTGACGGATCACAAGAATTTGACTTATCTCGAGTCTGCCAAGCGGTTGAATCCAAGACAGGCTCGATGGACGCTGTTTTTCTCTTGTTTCGATTTCGTGGTTTCATATCTTCCGGGTTCGAAAAACGTGAAGGCTGATGCCCTTTCTAGGAGTTTTGTACCTGACTCCCCGGAAGCTCCTGAACCGACTGGTGTCCTGAAAGAGGGGGTGATTTTGTCTGCCATCTCTCCTGATCTGCGATGGGTGTTGCAGGAGTTTCAGGCCAATAGACCTGACCATTGTCCACCGGAGAGACTGTTTGTCCCGGACAGATGGACCAGTAGAGTTATTTCCGAGGTTCATTCTTCGGTGTTGGCGGGTCATCCTGGGATTTTTGGTACCAGGGATTTGGTGGCGAGGTCCTTTTGGTGGCCTTCCTTGTAGCGGGATGTGCGTTCCTTTGTGCAGTCCTGTGGGATTTGTGCTCGGGCCAAGCCTTGCTGTTCTCGTGCCAGTGGATTGCTTTTGCCTTTGCCTGTCCCGAAGAGGCCTTGGACGCATATTTCCATGGATTTTATTTCGGATCTTCCTGTCTCTCAGAGGATGTCTGTCATCTGGGTGGTTTGTGATCATTTTTCTAAAATGGTCCATTTGGTACCCTTGCCTAAGCTGCCTTCCTCCTCCGATTTGGTGCCACTGTTTTTTCAGAATGTGGTTCGTTTACATGGTATTCCGGAGAACATTGTGTCTGACAGAGGATCCCAGTTTGTATCCAGATTTTGGCGGTCCTTTTGTGCTAAGATGGGCATTGAATTGTCTTTTTCGTCGGCCTTCCATCCTCAGACGAATGACCAAACCGAACGAACTAATCAGACTTTGGAAACTTATTTGAGATGTTTTGTTTCTACTGATCAGGATGATTGGGTGACCTTTTTGCCATTGGCTGAGTTCGCCCTCAATAATCGGGCTAGTTCTGCTACTTTGGTTTCACCTTTCTTTTGCAATTCTGGTTTTCATCCTCGTTTTTCCTCGGGTCAGGTTGAGCCCTCTGACTGTCCTGGGGTGGATTCTGTGGTGGATAGGTTGCAGCAGATTTGGAACCATGTGGTGGACAATTTGACGTTGTCCCAGGAGAAGGCTCAGCGCTTTGCTAACCGCCGTCGCTGTGTGGGTCCCCGACTTCGTGTGGGGGATTTGGTATGGTTGTCTTCTCGTTATGTCCCGATGAAGGTTTCCTCTCCTAAGTTCAAGCCTTGTTTCATCGGTCCTTATAAGATTTTGGAAATCCTCAACTCTGTGTCATTTCGTTTGGACCTCCCAACATCGTTTGCCATTCATAATGTGTTCCATAGGTCATTGTTGCGGAGATATGTGGTGCCTGTGGTCCCTTCTGTTGATCCTCCTGCTCCGGTCTTGGTTGAGGGGGAGTTGGAGTATGTGGTGGAGAAGATCTTGGATTCTCGTATTTCGAGACGGAAGCTTCAGTACTTAGTTAAATGGAAGGGCTATGGTCAGGAGGATAATTCCTGGGTTGTCGCCTCCGATGTCCATGCGGCCGATTTGGTTCGTGCCTTTCATTCGGCTCGTCCTGATCGGCCTGGGAGCTCTGGTGAGGGTTCGGTGACCCCTCCTCAAGGGGGGGGTACTGTTGTGAATTCCGTTCTCGGGCTCCCTCCTGTGGTCATGAGTGGCACTGTGTGAGTTTGTTCTTGGGCTCCCTCTGGTGGCCTTTAGCGATATGGCTGGGCTCAGCTGCTTCATTTCCTGCTATGCTGGGCCTATTTAATTCACCTGGACCTTCACTTGTTGCCTGCTGTTGGTGTATTCAGTCCTGATTCTGAGCTCTCCTGAATATTCCTTGTGACCAGTCTCCTGCTGGAGAAGCTAAGTTTGCTTGTTCATTTTGCTCATTATTTCCTTGAAAACGTTTCTCAGTATATTATGAGTTCAGTCCAGCTTGCTTTTATGTGATTTTTCGCTTGCTGGTTAGTTCTGGGGTGCAGAGTGCGCCCCCACATCGTGAGTCGGTGTGGGGGTTCTTGCATTCTCTGCGTGGCTTATTTTTGGTAGTTTTTGTACTGACCGCACAGACTCCTATCTATTTTCTATTATCTATTTATCTATCTAGTGTTAGCGGGCCTCATTTGCTAAACCTGTTTCATTTCTACGTTTGTATTTTCCCCTTAACTCGCCGTTATTATTTGTGGGGGGCTCCCTAAAACTTTGGGGTTATTTCTCTGTGGCAAGTGAGGTCTTTGCTTTCTCTCTAGGGGTAGTCAGTTTCTCAGGCTGTGAAGAGGCGTCTAGGTTTTTAGGAACGCTCCACGGCTGCCTTTAGTGTGTGTGGATAGGATCAGGATTGCGGTCAGTATAGCTTCCACATCCCCAGAACTTGTCCTTATATTCTGGTCATATGTGTCTGGTCAGTTTTGAGATCCTACCACCGGATCATAACAAATGACCTATGGAACACATTATGGATGGCAAAAGATGCTGGGAGGTCCAAACGAAATGACACAGGATTAAGGATTTCAGAGATCTTATAAGAACCGATGAAACGAGGCTTAAACTTAGGAGAGGAAACCTTCATAGGAACAAAATGAGAAGACAACCAAACCAAATCTCCCACACAAAGTTGGGGACCCACACAGCGACGGCGGTTAGCAAAGCGCTGAGCCTTCTCCTGTGACAGCATCAAATTGTCCACTACGTGGTCAACCTGTCCACCACAGAATCCACACCAGGACAGTCAGAAGGCTCAACCTGCCCTGAGGAAAAACGAGGATGAAAACCAGAGTTACAAAAAAAAGGCGAAACCAAAGTAGCCGAACTAGCCCGATTATTGAGGGCGAACTCAGCCAATGGCAAAAAAGTAACCCAATCATCCTGATCAGCAGAAACAAAGCATCTCAGATAAGTTTCCAAGGTCTGATTAGTTCGTTCAGTTTGGCCATTTGTCTGAGGATGGAAAGCCGAAGAAAAAGACAAATCAATGCCCATCTTAGCACAAAAGGACCGCCAAAATCTGGAGACAAACTGGGACCCTCTGTCAGACACAATGTTCTCCAGAATACCATGCAAATGAACCACATTCTGAAAAAGCAGCGGAACCAAATCAGAGGTGGAAGGTAACTTAGGCAAGGGCACCAAATGGACCATCTTAGAAAAACGGTCACAGACCACCCAGATGACAGACATCCTCTGAGAGACCGGAAGATCCAAAATAAAATCCATGGAAATATGCATCCAGGGCCTCTTTGGGACAGGCAAAGGCAAAAGCAATCCACTGGCACGAGAACAGCAAGGCTTGGCCCGAGCACAAATCCCACAGGACTGCACAAAGGAACGCACATCCCGCGACAAGGAAGGCCACCAAAAGGACCTAGCCACCAGATCTCTGGTCCCAAAAATCCCAGGATGACCCACCAACACTGAACAATGAACCTCGGAAATAACTCAACTGGTCCATCTATTAGGGACAAACAGTCTCTCCGGTGGACAACGGTCAGGTCTATCGACCTGAAACTCCTGCAGCACCCGCCGCAAATCAGGGGAGATGGCAGACAGAATCACCCCCTCTCTGAGGATACCAGCCGGTTCAGGAACTCCCGGAAAGTCAGGCACAAAACTCCTAGAAAGGGCATCAGCCTTCACATTCTTAGAGCCCGGAAGGTACGAAACCACGAAATCGAAACGGGAAAAAAACAGCGACCTTCGAGCCTGTCTAGGATTTAGCCGCTTGGCTGACTCCAGATAAATCAAATTCTTGTGATCCGTCAAGACCACCACACGATGTTTGGCTCCCTCAAGCCAATGTCGCCACTACTCAAAGGCCCATTTCATTGCCAACAACTCCCGATTACCAACATCATAATTATGCTCGGCAGGCGAAAACTTTCTAGAAAAGAAAGCACATGGCTTCATCACAGAGCCATCAGAGCTTCTCTGAGACAAGACAGCCCCTGCTCCAATCTCAGACGCATCAACCTTGACCTGAAAAGGGAGAGAAACATCCTGCTGACGCAAGACAGGAGCCAAAGAAAACCGACGTTTCAGCTCCTGAAAGGCCTCAACGGCCGCAGAAGACCAATTCGTCACATCAGCACCCTTTTTGGTCAGATCAGTCAAAGGCTTAACCACACTAGAATAATTAGTGATGAAGCGATGGTAAAAATTAGCAAAGCCCAGGAACTTCTGAAGACTCTTCACAGATGTAGGTTGAGTCCAATCATAAATGGCCTGGACTTTAACTGGATCCATCTCGATAGTAGAAGGGGAAAAAATAAATCCCAAAAAGGAAACCTTCTGGACTCCGAAGAGACATTTAGAGCCCTTCAAAAACAAGGCATTAGCACGCAGGACCTGAAATACCATCCTGACCTGCTTCACATGAGATTCCCAATCATCAGAAAAGACCAGAATATCATCCAGGTATACAATCATGAATCTATCCAGATACTCTCGAAAGATGTCGTGCATAAAGGACTGAAACACAGAAGGGGCATTAGAAAGCCCAAATGGCATCACCAAGTACTCAAAATGGCCTTCGGGCGTATTAAATGCTGTTTTCCATTCATCGCCCTGTTTTATACGCACAAGATTATACGCTCCTCGAAGATCTATCTTGGTGAACCAACTAGCCCCCTTAATCCGAGCAAACAGATCGGACAGCAGAGGCAGAGGGTACTGAAATTTGACCGTGATTTTATTAAGAAGGCGATAATCTATACAGTGTCTCAGAGAACCATCCTTCTTGGCCACAAAAAAGAACCCTGCTCCCAAGGGTGACGAGGACGGGCAAATATGCCCTTTCTCCAAGGACTCCTTTATATAACTCCGCATAGCGGCAGATAAATTAAAAAGTCGACCCTTAGGGAACTTACTGCCAGGAATCAAATTTATAGCACAATCACAATCCCTATGAGGAGGTAGGGCACCGGATTTAGGCTCATCAAATACATCCTGGTAATCCGCCAAAAATTCAGGGACTTCAGAAGGAGTAGAAGAAGCAATTGACATCAAAGGAACATCGCCATGTACCCCTTGACAACCCCAACTAGACACAGACATTGATTTCCAATCCAATACTGGATTATGAACCTGCAGCCATGGCAACCCCAAGACGACAACATCATGCAGATTATGTAACACCAGAAAGCGAATATCCTCCTGATGTGCAGGAGTCATGCACATGGTCACTTGAGTCCAGTACTGAGGCTTATTCTTGGCCAATGGCGTAGCATCAATTCCCCTGAGTGGAATAGGGACTTGCAAAGGCTCCAAGAAAAAACCACAGCGCCTGGCAAAATCCAAATCCATCAAATTCAGGGCAGCGCCTGAATCCACAAAAGCCATAACAGAGTAGGATGACAGAGAGCAAATCAAAGTAACAGACAAAATAAATTTAGGCTGTACAGTACCAATGGTGACAGACTTAGCGAACCTTTTAGTGCGCTTAGGACAATCAGAGATAGCATGAGTGGAGTCACCACAGTAAAAACACAACCCATTCTGACGTCTGTGATCTTGCCGTTCAATTCTGGTCAGAATCCTACCACATTGCATAGACTCAGGCTTCTGCTCAGAGAACACCGCCAGATGGCGCACAGGTTTGCGCTCCCGCAAACGCCGATCAATCTGAATGGCCAAGGACATTGATTCATTCAGACCTGCAGGCGTGGGGAACCCCACCATAACATCCTTAAGGGCTTCAGAAAGACCCTTTCTGAAAATCGCTGCCAGGGCACACTCATTCCATTGAGTGAGCACAGACCACTTCCTAAACCTCTGGCAGTAA
Organism: Ranitomeya variabilis; assembly: GCF_051348905.1. Taxonomy (NCBI): domain Eukaryota; kingdom Metazoa; phylum Chordata; class Amphibia; order Anura; family Dendrobatidae; genus Ranitomeya; species Ranitomeya variabilis. Next base: position 653,865,401 of record NC_135233.1, read on the forward strand.
ACCTCCGCTTCATCCTGACCCTGAGACAGAGCCAGCAAGATTTTTTCTGCCTGGTCTACTAAATTAGGTTCCTCATAAAGCAATCCAAGCGCCAGAAAAAACGCATCCACATTTAGTAATGCAGGATCTCCTGGCGCCAGGGAAAATGCCCAATTTTGCGGGTCACCACGTAACAAAGAAATAATAATTTTAACTTGCTGAGTAGGGTCACCAGAGGAGCGGGGTTTCAGAGCAAGAAACAATTTGCAATTATTTTTGAAATTCAAAAACTTTGATCTATCTCCAGAAAACAAATCAGGAATTGGTATTCTAGGCTCTAACATAGGATTCTGAACTATATAATCCTGAATGCCTTGTACCCTTGCAGTGAGATGATCCACACTAGAGGACAGACTTTGAATATCCATATCTGCAGCTGAATCCTGAACCACCCAGAGATTAAGGGGAGGAGAGAGGCAAAACACACTGCAGAGAAAAAAAAATGAGCTCAGAACTTCTCTTATCCCTCTTTTGCGATGCATTAACACTTTACTGGTCAGCTGTACTGTTATGGACCTGGTGGTTAGGAACACTAGGAATGACCTGATAGGTAAACCAGAAATATAGAACAAGCTCTGGGGATGTGGGAACTTTACTGACCGCAACCCTGATCCTATCATACACACTATAGGCAGCCGTGGAGCGTACCTAACTCTCCCTAGACGCCTCTTCACAGCCTGAGAGCTAGCTACCCCTAGAGAGAAACAAAGCCTCACTTGCCTCAGAGAAATTTCCCCAAAGTAAAGTCAGCCCCCCACAAATAATGACGGTGAGTTGAGAGGAAAATACAAACATAGGAATGAAAACAGGTTTTAGCAAATTAGGCCCACTAATACTGAATAGTAAGAAGATAGCAAGGCAACTGTGCGGTCAGTATAAAATACTACAAAAATATCCACGCAGAGAATACAAAAATACCCTCACACCGACTCACGTTGTGAGGGAGCAACTCTGCTCCCCAGAACTTCCAGCTAGCAAGGAAATAGCATATAAGCAAGCTGGACTGAACTTAACATAAACTGAGAAACATTTTCCAAAAGCAATGAGCAAAAATGAACTAGCATGAACTTAGCTTCTCCAGGAGGAGACAGGTCACAAGAGAAGTCCCAGAGAGATCTGAACCAATACTGAATACAACGACAGCTGGCAACAAGTAAAGATCTAGGTGGAGTTAAATAGGCAGCCAGCATAGCAGAAAATGAGGCAGCTGGAGCCCAGCTAAAGACCAGCAGTATCACTCAAAGCCACCAGAGGGAGCCCACGAACAGAACTCAACAAAGTACCATTCACGACCACAGGAGGGAGCCCGAGAACGGAATTCACAACAAAACTGCCATTTATCCATGACCTCTTCATCATCAACAAACTTTCCTTCCTTGGCATCACGGAAACCTGGCTCACCCCCTCTGACAGCCTCTCCAGCTGCGCTTTCCTATGGCGGTCTCCACCTCTCTCACACCTCCACAAATGTGGTGGAGGGGTTGGCTTGCTCCTGTCCAACACCTGCTCATTCACTCCAATCCTACTACCACCCTCCGCTACTCTTCCCTCATTTGAGGTGCACTCCATCCGCATCTATTCCCCCTCCAACCTCCAACTGGCTGTCATCTACCGCCCCCCAGAACTAGCCATCGCCACCTTTCTCGACCACTTCACCACATGGCTACTTAATTTCCTCTCTGTTGACATCCCCACTATCATCATGGGTGATTTCAACATCCCCATTGACACTTCCGCCTCAGCTGCCTCTAAACTTTTATCACTGACTGCCTCCTTTGGCCTCACTCAATGGTCCTCTGAGGCCACTCACAAAGATGGCCACACGCTGGACCTCATTGTCACCCGCCTCTGCTCCCTTACTAATCTCACTAACACACTCCTCCCCCTGTCTGACCACAACCTACTGACATTCTCTTCCCTCTCCTCTCCTAGTGTGCAACCCCCACTTCACAAACTCCCTCACAGAAATCTCAAACATCTAAACTTACAATCACTCTATGAGTCCCTTCTCCCTCTTACCGACATAGCCTGCCTTCATGACACAGATGGAAGCGATCCCGCTCTGCTGACCACTTCACCGCATACAAGCAGTCCCTCGCCAGCTTCAAGTGCGCGCTCACTGCCGCAAAACAAACTTACTTCTCATCTCTCATATCCTTCCTGTCTCACAACCTTAAACAGCTTTTCAACACTTTCAATTCTCTACTCCGTCCCCCTGCACCCACTCCCTCCCCTCTCATTTCTGCTAAAGACTTTGCCTCTTTCTTTAAACAGAAGATCAATGCGATCAGAGAAAGCTTTGGCCCACAGCGCCAACTGCCTCTCTTAGCTGCTCACCCCTGCTCTTCCAAAACCAGCTTCTCCACCATGACAGAAGATCAGCTCTCCACCCTCCTGTCAAGATCACACCTCACCACCTGCACGCTCGACCCGCTCCCATCCCACCTCATCCCTAACCTTTCCACGGTCTTCATCCCAACCCTAACGCACCTCTTCAATCTCTCACTCACAACAGGTGGCTTCCCCTCATCCTTCAAGCATGCCAAGATCACACCCATCCTCAAAAATCCATCCCTCGACCCATCCTCTGTGTCTAGCTATCACCCGATATCTCTTCTCCCTTATGCCTCCAAATTGCTGGAGCAACAAGTCCATCTTGAACTGTCCTCCCACCTCTCCTCCTGCTCCCTCTTTGATCGGTTACAATCTGGCTTCTGTTCCCATCATTCAACTGAAACTGCCCTAACTAAAGTCACCAATGACCTACTAACTGCCAGGAGCAAGCGACAATACTCTGTCCTCCTTCTCCTGGACCTGTCTTCTGCCTTTGACACTGTGGACCACTCCCTTTTGCTACAAATCCTCTCATGTCTTGGCATCACAGACTTGGCCCTTTCCTGGATCTCGTCATATCTGACATATCGGACATTCAGTGTCTCCCTCCCCCACACCACCTCCTCACCTTGTCAGTCGGTGTTCCTCAAGGCTCTGTTTTAGGACCCCTACTCTTCTCCATCTACATCTTCGGTCTGGGACAGCTCATAGAATCCCACGGTATGCAGTACCATCTCTATGCTGACAACACGCAGCTCTACCTATCCGGACCTGTCCTCACCTCCTTACTTACCAAAATCCTGCACTGTCTGTCTGCTATTTCAGCCTTCTTTTCTGCTCACTTTCTACAACTGAACATGAACAAAACAGAATTCATCATCTTTCCCCCATCTCACTCTACCCCTCCACCAGACCTATCCATCAATGTCAATGGCTGCTCTCTTTCCCCAGTCCCACACGCCCGATGCCTCGGGGTGATCCTCGACTCTGCCCTCACTTTCAAGCCACATATCCAAGCACTTGCCTCCTCCTGCTGCCTCAAACTCAAAAACATTTCCCGGATCCGTGCATTCCTTGACCGCGACACCGCAAAAACACTCGTTCATGCCCTTATCATCTCCCGCCTCGACTACTGCAACCTGCTACTCTCTGGACTCCCCTCTAGCACTCTGGCACCACTCCAATTCATCCTACAGTCTGCTGCCCGACTAATCTACCTGTCTCCCCGCTATTCCCCAGCCTCTCCCCTATGCCAAGCCCTTCACTGGCTTTCTATCGCCCAGAGGCTCAAGTTCGAAACCCTCACAATGACCTACAAAGCCATCCACAACCTATCTCCTTCATACATCTGTGACATGATCTCCCGGTACCTACCTACACGCAACCTCCAATCCTCTCAAGACCTCCTTCTCTACTCCCCTCTCATCTCTTCTTCCCACAACCGCATCCAAGACTTCTCGCGTGCTTCCCCCATACTCTGGAAATCTCTACCCCAGCACATCAGACTCTCGCCTACCATAGAAATCTTCAAAAAGAACCTGAAGACTCACCTCTTCCGACAAGCCTTCAGCCTGCAGTGATCCTGAACCTACTGAACCGCCGCACAACCAGCTCTACCCTCTCCTAGTGTATCATCACCCATCCCCTGCAGACTGTGAGCGCTCGCGGGCAGGGTCCTCCCTCCTTATGTACCCGTGTGCCTTGTTTTTTGCTCATGTTTAATGTATTTGTCAATATTTGCCCCGTATTTCACATGTAAAGCGCCATGGAATAAATGGCGCTATAAAAATGTATAATAATAATAATAATAATAATAATAGAGTACAGAGGTAGGGGAATCACAGATAGGGAGGAGAAGACCAAGTGTACAGTCCAGCCCTTGTGCACCAAAAGCAACTTAGCAAAAAACTTCAAATGGCGATTAAAGAATAACCACAAAGCGGATTTCTTCACCAAAGGTATCAATGTAATCAGTATTACAGCTGTGCTATGATGGCCATATCTTTATTTTACATTACAACACTTTGCAGACAGGTTCTCTTTAAAAAAAAGATGCCGGTGGTAAAGCAGGCACAAACATGACCCAATAAACATCAATGACGTTTCTTGAGGAAAAACACTTTCAATATTTACCTGAAGTGTTTTCTGCTTCAAAAACTCAGCGACTACGCAGGCGTCTAAAAGATGCATTCAGAAATCCTTACAGTGCCCATAGGAGGCATACATTTCAATCTCTGGATACACAAAGAAGTGTCACACCAGTTTAAAACTACATTCACACCTTGTGGCTTATGAGATTTTCCAAAAACATGGCAAAAATGTTGTGGCACAAGGCAATGAAAGGTATGACACAGTCTAAGTTATTTTCCCTCATTATAATTCCATTTTAGTGATCAGTTTTCCAGACCATTAACTAACATTTTATCAGTTATTGTGTTTCACTCTTTGCACACAAAATAATTACTAGATCATATTAGGTAATAAATGAATAATCATTCTGTAAATGATTAATTGTTTTCAGTATAAATGATTGAAGATTTCCATCTTAGGTAAGGGTCACACTTGTGAGTTCAATGCGAGAAACTCGCATCAATACCCGGCACTGCCAACCGCTCTCGGTAGCGGAGTGTGCGGCTGCATAGAAACACATGCAGCTGCACGCTCCGGTCCAAGTGCCGGCGGCAGTGCCAGGTATTGATGCGAGAGACTCACACGAGTTTCTCGCATTGAACTCGCAAGTGTGACCACGGCCTAAGGCATATAAAAGCCTATATTTTAATTAATTAGAAGTTAAAACATTAGTCACTATTCTTTCATTTTTTCTTTTGCTCTTACTTTAAGACATCTTTACTTATAGAAGCCCACATTCATCTGTAGCTGCCATTTTGCAAAAAAAATTGAGTCAAATAGTTGTCCCTTTTGAATCAGCTTCACAGGAGTAAATTGTAAAACTATTATTTTAAAGAATACACTGACAGAATCAAATTTCTGCATCAGTTTTAGTAAAACCAATTCAAAAGTGACAACCATTATAGCTGCAATATGGACTTTTCTTTTCAAAAATAGCAATATCAATATTAGTAATTTTTCACCCTGTGGGCTGAAATCCGCCTGATTAGGAATTAGATTCTGGTCATTGTGAATTGTTCATGGCAATTAATCGGACTTGCATATGGGCAGCTATAGTGAATGGTGGATAAATGAATTGTATAAATATAAAATGTATCCCTTATAAAGCTATTTCTTTTTATTTTAGAAATTTATCCCATGCGACTTGTTGATGGCAACGATTCATGTTCTGGACGCGTTGAGATCTATTACGGCAATTCATGGGGAACAGTATGTGATGATGTTTGGACGATCAATAATGCCCATGTTGTATGCAGACAGATGGGCTGTGGATATGGAATTTTTGCTTTACAGTCTGCATATTTTGGACAAGGCTCTGGTAGTATTCTGCTAGATGATGTACATTGTTCAGGAACTGAACAGTACTTGTGGCAGTGCAGTCACATTGGTTGGGGCTCCCATAATTGCAATCACTATGAGGATGCTGGAGTCATCTGTTCAGGTATGTTTTGAGAAATAACTAATATATATTTCAGCGGCGCTAGTCTACGAGGTATCCTATTGCTGCAAATCTGGACAGTAACCACAAAGTTGTCAAAAAAGAGATTAAATAAACAAGTATTAGATTTGTGCAAATGAAACCTGGTGGGGAATAGTGTATATTCCCAAGGATACGATTACACACTAGATGGATAGATCTAGAGGGAAAAAGGTGAGTTTACTGAGGGTATTGCTCAGCGTTATTTGCTGTAAAAGGAAAAGCAGTAAAAAATATAGTTTAAAATACAATACAGAGACAACAAAACTGTAAATGTATACAGATGGCTTGCACTATGCCCATTGAACCAGCTGCATTACGTATCTAGCACTGTGGGAGAAAAACACCAATACAACTTTTAAAACAACGCTGAGCACCTGTAGGAAATACAGTAGGAGTAATGCTGCTCACTAGGATGATCAGCTGTGTGAGATAATGGCTTTTAGATAATCCTTGCCACCTGAAAATAATAATGCACATAATCTGTGCTGAAGGCCTGTAATTTGAAAAGTGGAACAACAAGAAAAAAGGGGAACAGCAATGTTGTAAAAATAGTCTATAGTAAGTCTAAATAGAGTCTCATGAAGAGGGTTTTACCCCTAGTACTATATGACCTTACGGGTCCTCCTGAGTACAAAATCGAGAGTCCTATGGAAGTCACAGATGTAACATGTATGTAATTGTAGAGGATTAATAGAAGGTGCCCCGGCTGGTGGCAGTTCTTCTAAGACTTAAGGTGATGCGGCATGCTTGGTGCAGATTAGCCGGGTTGGAAATCTGTGGGCGTGGTTACCTTATAGTGGAGCTCCTGTGGAGGTGATGCCGCTTCTTCTTTCCTAGCAGTGCAGGCGGCGAGAGGGTCAGGCGGTGTGTAGTGGTTCCAATCAGCCCACTGCCGGTTGCTGTCTCACCGCGCTGTGTGCGATAGTCAGGACAGGACCTGGCATGATGTCGTCCACCATGTGAGACTGCTCTGTGTTTGCCGCTCGTATGATAGAGGGTGCAACAAGGACCATTCACTTCCTACGCATTTCGGAAAGTACACTTTCCTTCAACAGCAGCGGCATTTAACATGTATGCGCAGGAAGCGCATCATTATCTCCTCCCAATGGCCCCCGAGTCACATGATCTCATCTCTGATGGGTTGCATGACAACCTGGGGTAAGCAGGAGACCACTGTGGTTGTCATTGCTGGATCGCTATGAGCACCGCCTGGTGGTCGCTGCTCATAGCAAGTGAGCATTTTTGCTACATAAAGCAGAACTGCAGCTCTGCTCTATGTAGTGCAAGTGATCAGATTATCACAGCTTCTAGTGTCCCAAAGAGACTATTGAAGCAAGTAAAAAGTTAAAAAAATGCTTTAAAAAATCTTAAAAAAATAAAAAAATAAAAGTTCAAATCACCTCCCTTTCACCCCATTCAAAATCAAATAAAAAAGATCAAATATACACTTATTTGGTATCATCGCATTCAGAATCACCCGATCTATCAACAAAAAAAAAGAGCTAATCCAATCGGTAAATGACGTAGCGAGAAAAAAATCAAAACACCAGAATTACATTTTTTGGGCAGCAACTTTAGTCTCACTTTATTTATTGCAATTTAATGTATTAATATATTTTATTTGTATTGATAAATTATACAATTTTTTTTTAGACTCTCATTTAACAGTTGAACCAACAACAAGCATCGTCCATACCAATACCCCAGGTAAGACACATTTGACAATATTAATTTATAATTAAAAAGCAGATAAGGGAGGAGTTCCTGTTCTAGTAGATCCAGCTCATTTATTCATTATACAAAAAAATTACATACTCACAATCACTAGGATATGTTGACGTATTCCAGAGTTAGAAAATTACATTTTTTTGGTAACTGCAATATTGCAATAAAATGCAATAACAGGCGATCAAAAGATTGTACACACACCCAAATGGTATCAATAAAAATGTCAGATCGGCATGCAAAAAATAAGCCCTCTCCCAGCCTCAAATCCCAAAAATAGAGACGCTACGAGTTTCCGAAAAAGGCAACTTTTTTTTACAAAAGTTGGAATTTTTTTTCACCACTTAGATAAAAAAGAACCTAGACATGTTTGGTGTCTATAAACTCGTAATGACCTGGAGAATCATAAGGGCAGCTCAGTTTTAGCATTTGAACCTAGCAAAAAAAGCCAAACGAAAAACAAGTGTGGGATTGCACTTTTTTGAAATTTCACTGCACTTGGAATTTGTTTTCCATTTTCTGTCACACGACATGGTAAAACCAATGGTGCCATTCAAAAGTACAACTCGTCCCGCAAAGAAACAAGCCCTCACATGGCCATTTTGACCAAAAAATAAAAAGTTATGCCTCTGGGAAGAAATGTAGCAAAAAATGAAAATGCAAAACCAAAAATACCTCTGGTCATTAAGGGGTTAAGATAAAAATTGCCAAATGGTGACAGCGAGATGTGCGCATGCTGTTACAATATCCCTGGTATTCCCCGTGTTGATTTGCAGTGATAATCTGGCTTTTCTCAAATAACCTTTATTGAGAGAAGTAGAACGTGTTTAGTCAACATGTGACTGCAAGTAGACAAAGTGCTTACATGGTGGCATCACTGCCAACTAGCACGGGAAATACCAGGGAATTGCAATTTCCAGATTCAGACTAAAGTTGCTCTGAATCTTTAATACACTTTATTTACTGCAATTTAATGTATTAATATCTTTTATTTGCGTTGATAAATTATACCTTTTTTTAGACTCCTATTTAACAGTTGAACCAACAACAAGCACAGTCCACACCAATACCCCAGGTAAGACACATGTGACAATATTAATTTATAATTAAAAAGTAGATAAGAGAAGAGTTCCTGTTCTAGTACAGTTCCAGCTCATTTATTCATTACATTACATCATTCACAGAAGTGTATATGTGTGACTGTTTGTGGCTTCCTTTTACAAAATGATTATGGGTTAATACAGAGTTGGGACCCATGTATAGCTAATTTTAGTGTCTGCTTTTTATTAAAAAGTAGTTGACTGAACAATTAATACTTTTTTTAATAATTCCACAATTTCACTCATTCACAATGCTTACATATCCCCTCACAGTTATTTCTCCACTGGTCCTTACTCTACTTTGCTATCCCCAAACCCAACACCTTGAAGAGAAATATTTATCTCTCCATCTTCTTCCCTCTTACTACTTCACTTGACCTTTTCTCCAAACCTGCTTCAAAACATTAGATCCCTACTTTTAAAACAAAAAGATAATCCAAGCCTCCACCCAGTGGCGTAACTACAAAGTTATGGGCCCCGGTGCGAACTTCCAAATGGGGCCCCCCCCCTACCCCCCCCTACCCCCCATACCCCCCCCACCTTCCCCCGCCTCCGCAACCCCCCCACCTTCCCCCGCCCCGCTTCCCCTAGATACGCCTCGGACTGTTGCAGGAATCTCCTGCACTGCAACATGGTGTTGGGTGCCAGCACAGCCCGCACAGTGGTATATAGAGCACAGCCCGCACAGTGGTATATCCAGCACAGCCCGCACAGTGGTATATCCAGCACAGCCCGCACAGTGGTATATCCAGCACAGCCCGCACAGTGGTATATAGAGCACAGCCCGCACAGTGGTATATCCAGCACAGCCCGCACAGTGTTATATACAGCAGAGCCCGCACAGTGGTATATAGAGCACAGCCCGCACAGTGGTATATACAGCAGAGCCCGCACAGTGGTATATCCAGCACAGACCGCACAGTGGTATATCCAGCACAGACCGCACAGTGGTATATCCAGCACAGACCGCACAGTGGTATATCCAGCACAGCCCTCACAGTGGTATATCCAGCACAGCCCGCACAGGGGTATATACAGCACAGCCCGCACAGGGGTATATACAGCACAGCCCGCACAGGGGTATATACAGCACAGCCCGCACAGGGGTATATACAGCACAGCCCGCACAGTGGTATATCCAGCACAGCCCGCACAGTGGTATATACAACAGAGCCCGCACAGTGGTATATACAGCAGAGCCCGCACAGTGGTATATACAGCAGAGTCCGCACAGTGGTATATACAGCAGAGCCCGCACAGTGGTATATAGAGCACAGTCCGCACAGTGGTATATACAGCACAGCCCGCACAGTGGTATATACAGCACAGCCCGCACAGTGGTATATACAGCACAGCCCGCACAGTGGTATATACAGCAGAGCCCGCACAGTGGTATATAGAGCACAGCCCGCACAGTGGTATATACAGCAGAGCCCGCACAGTGGTATATACAGCAGAGCCCGCACAGTGGTATATACAGCAGAGCCCGCACAGGGATATATACAGCAGAGCCCGCACAGGGATATATAGAGCACAGCCCACATCTCATCTCATCTCCCCCCCCCCCCCGATAATGGCCCCACAGTCCGGTTAAAAAGAAAAAAAAAAAAACTCTCCTCACCTTTCCTTTTGCCCGCGCTGCTCCTGGCGGCTGCAGTCTGCCCAGGACACTGCAGGTACGCGATGATATGACGTCATCGCGCACCCGCAGTGTACTGTCAGAGGCAGAGTGGGGAATGATGGGAGAGGAAGCGTCAGATGACGCTCTCTCCTCCCATCATTGCATTGAACTATACCGGTGTCATAGACGCCGGTATAGTTAAATGCGGCGGCGGCGGCGGCACTGGGGGGGGTTCCGGGGGAGGAACAGTGCAGCGGCCCACTACTGGCATCGGCTCTTCTGGCATTTGCCAGAAGTGCCCGATGGCCAGCCTGGCCCTGCTCAGACCTGCCGGCCCGGGGCCCCTGACCTGCGGGGCCCGGTCGCAATGGCGACCGCTGCGACCGCGGTAGTTACGCCCCTGCCTCCACCTCCTCCATCCATGTCCTCTCCCTTTTTCTGCTTCTCCTCATTGCTGATAATGTAAGCAGTGGCTTGAGAATGTATTCACCCCCACAGCGATTTTTTGTGTTTTGTTACCTCACAACCTGGAATTTTACTGTTGTTTTTAAGAGTTTGCGTCAGTTCATGTAAAGAACACGCCCACAACTGTGAACATTTGGTTTTCTTTTTTTTGTGAAGGAAGCAACAAATAGGACAAAATAATGTAATACTGCAATGTGCACAACTATTCACCTGCCTAAAGTTAGTACTTTGTAGAGCCTCCTTTTGTGTCAATTATATCTGCAAGTCACTTTGGAAAAGCCTCTATGAGCTTTTCACTTCTTGCACTTGATTTTTGGCCATTCCTTAAAGTAAAACTTCTCCAGCTCCTTCAAGTTACATGTTTCCTCTGGGGAACAGCAATATATAAGTCTGACCACAGATTCTCAATTGGATTAAGGTCTGCACTTTGATTAGTCTACTCTATAACATTTACACATTTCACCTTAAACCATTTGAGTGTTACTTTAGCAGTATGCTTTGGTTCATTGTCTTGTTGGAAGGCAAACCTCCGTCCCAAATCACTAAGGGTACTGTCACACAGTACCATTTTGATCGCTACGACGGTACGATTCGTGACGTTCTAGCGATATCGTTACGATATCGCAGTGTCTGACACGCAGCAGCGATCAGGGATCCTGCTGAGAATCGTACGTCGTAGCAGATCGTGTGGAACTTTCTTTCGTCGCTTGATCACCCGCTGACATCGCTGGATCGTTGTGTGTGACAGCGATCCAGCGATGTGTTCGCTTGTAACCAGGGTAAACATCGGGTAACTAAGCGCAGGGCCGCGCTTAGTAACCCGATGTTTACCGTGGTTACCAGCGTAAACGTAAAAAAACAAACAGTACATACTTACATTCCGGTGTCTGTCCTCCAGCGTCTCAGCTTCTCTGCACTGTGTGAGCGTCTGCCAGCCGGAAAGCGAGCACAGCGGTGACGTCTGACGTCACCGCTGTGCTTGCCGGCTATGGCGCTTACACAGTGGAGAGAAGCAGAACGCCGGGGACAGACACCGGAATGTAAGTATGTACTGTTTGTTTTTTTATTACTTTTATGCTGGTAACCACTGTAAACATCGGGTTACTAAGCGCGGCCCTGCGCTTAGTTACCCGATGTTTACCCTGGTTACCGGGGACTTCGGCATCGCTCCAGCGCCGTGATTGCAACGTGTGACCCGCAGTCTACGACGCTGGAGCGATATTCATACGATCGCTGCGACGTCACGGATCGTGCCGTCGTAGCGATCAAAATGGTACTGTGTGACGGTACCCTAACAGACTGAAACAGGATTTACTCAAGAATATCCATTTATTTCATGCCATCCATCTTCCCCTCGACTCGGAACATTTTTGTTCTCCATGCTGCCGAAAAACTTTTTCACAGCATCATGTGGCAACTTCTATCTTTCATTGTGGAGATGGTGCACTTGAGGTGATGAGCTGTGTTGGTTTGAAGCCAGACATAACGTTGACCTTGGTGGCCAAAGTTCAATTTTGGTCTCATCTAACCACAGCTCCTTCCTCCAAACATTTGGGGAGTCTCCCACATGTATTTTGGCAAACTCAAAACTAGCCTTACAATGTTTGTGTGTAAGTAAAGGCTATTTTCTGCCCACTCTTCCATGAAGGTAGACTTTAGTGTATGGCTTATTATAGTCATGTGGTCAGATACTCCAGTCTCTGCTTGGGAACTCTGCACCTCTCTCAGAGTTACCTTTGATCTCTGTGCTGCCTCTCTGATTAATGCCCTCCTTTTGTGGGCTGAGAATTTTGGTGGGTGGCCCTCTTTTGGCAGGTTTGTTATGGTACTTTGTTCTTTCCATTTCATGATAATGGATTTGATGGATCTCTGAGGGATAATCAGAGATAGGGATATTTTTATAACCCAACCCTGAATTTTGCTTCTCATCAACTTTGTCCCTGACTAGTTTGGAGATCTCCTTGGCCTTCACTATGTTGTTTGGTTAGTGGTGCCTCTGGCTTAATGGTGTTTTAACCTCTGTGGTCTTTCAGTGAAGGTGTGTGTATACTGACAGACCATGTGACACTTAGATTGCACACAGGTGGACTTCCTTTCACTAAGCATGTGACTTATTAAGGTAATAGCTTGCACTAGAAATTTTTTGGGACTTCATAGCAAAAGAGGGGGGAATACAGTTTTTAATTACTTGATACCATAAATGTAATTTATACTTATATTTTTCTCACTTTATTTCATCAACTTATACTATTTAGTGCTGATGCATCACATACAAATTGGATTACAAAAATATTAAAGCACGGGTTGTAATGTAACAAAATAGGTAAAAAGCCAAGGAGGTGAATACTTTCTCAAGCCACTGTATAATCCTGGTCCTTCACTGCTAATACCTACTATTATTTCTCCTCCCATCACTCCCCAGTTACTTGAAATCCCAGCAACTTTCTAATCTAAAACCAATTTACTTGTACCCCACTTGTCCATCCTACACTCTTTATAAAGCACTATGGAATGCATGTTCCAACTGTAACATACTGTATGTCATTCATGATGACCGCACATTCTTGTAATCTATCCTTCCTGGACCTCACAGAACCATGGTTGATAACATCTGACATAGTCTCTCTTGATGCGCTTTGTTATGGTGGCCTTCACTTCACCAAAACTCCTCGCTCTGGCAATAAACATGGTGGAGCAGTAGGCCTTCTACTGTCAAACAACTGCATCTTCAATACAATCCCACATCTGTCCTCCCTTCTTTTGAGGTGCACTATGCCATATCCACCCTCCCTGCATCCTCTAAATGGCCATCATGTATCACGCGCAGGGTATGCCACCACCTTTATAGACCACTTTTCCACCTGGCTTCTACACTTTCTTTGCTGACATTCCCACTGTCATGATGGGTGAATATAACACCCCCAAAGACACACAAAAGTTAGCAGCCTCTAAACTCTTGTGACTTGCTTAGTTATCCACAGTCACACATAAAAATGAACATAATCTATATGTCATCTTCACCCATCTCTGTTCCCTCTCTCACTTCATAATCTTACCTCTCCCAATCCAACTGTCACCTACTTAAATTCTCATCCCTGTTCTCTTCAACTGCTTTACAAGTCCAGCGTTTTGCATACTCCTGCAGAAATCTCTCACACCTGGATGTTCTGACACTCTCTAACTATCTTCTATCATTGTCAACCATATCTTCACTCCACGACACAGATTTGGCCAATGTTTTATACAATTCCAAAGCTCAAAAGATCAGGCACCCTTAGAGATTTATGTGCTCTTTGACCAAGGTTTCAGACGTTAATTAGCCTGTTACAGTTAAGGTTATGGCTTTTTTACTATCATCGTTAGGAAAGGCCAGTTCAAGATGTAATCAAGAAATGGCAGTTAACAGGAGGAACAGTGGAGGTGAAGATAAGGTTTCGAAGACCAAGCAAAATTTCAGTGAGAGCTGCTCGTATAATCGCTAGAGAGGCAAATCAGAACGCTTGTTTGTTAATGCAAAGTAGCATGTATTAGTGAAGTATAAAGGAAATGTTAAATGGTTTTCCAAATATTTTAAAAATATAAATCTGAAAATTGTGATGTGTATTTGTATTCAGCCCACCCTGAGTCAATACTTTGTAGGACCATCTTTATCAGCATAACTGCTGCAAGTCTTTTGAGGTATGTCCCTACCAGTATTGCACATCTAGAGGCTAAAATGTTTGCCCATTCTTCTTTGCAAACTAACTCTAGCTCAGTGAGATTGGATTGAGAACGTCTGTAAACAGATGGAGAGTGTCTGTGAACATCAATTTTAAAGTCTTGCAACAGATTCTAATTGGGATATAGGTCTGCATTTTGAATGGGCCATTCACACATATACTCTAAGTATTCTTTAGTTTAAACCATTCCACTGCAGCATTGCAGCATTGGCAGTATGTTTAGGGTGGTTATCCCTCTGGGCCCCAGTTCAAGTCTTTTGCAGCCTATAACAGGTTTTCCTCCAGGATTGCCCTGTATTTAGCTCCATTCATCTTCTCATCAACTAGCCTACTAAAGAAAATAATCTCCATGGCATGATGCCACCACCATGTTGACTGTGGGGATGGTGTTTTCAGGGCAATATGCAGTGTTAGTTTTCTGCCACATATAGCATTTTTCATTTAGCCAAAAATGCTCTACCTTGATTTCATCTCAGCATCTTTTTCCACATGTTAGCTGTGTCTCCCTACATGACTTTTTGCAAGCAGGGCTTCTTATGGCTTGCTTTTAAAAATGGCTTTCTTCTTACTATTGTTTCCAGATTTGTGGAGTATATGACTAAGGGCTCTCTCACATGAGCGTATAACATAGCCGAGTGCTATGCAATAAAACATCGCATAGAACTCGGATCAGTATTATTGTATGGGGAAACTAAGATCTGCAATTATTTTCTCATGCCGATTCAGCAGGACACACTCGCAGCATGCTGTAATTGCATCTGAGAATCGATCCCACTCGCCTATACAAGTGTATGGATGAGTGTGAAACATCGGACTGCACTCTGATGTTATCTGAGCGCAGTGCAATTACCGCTGATGCCTTCAGTGTAGGAGATGGAAAAATTACTTTCTCCATCTCCTCCACACCTGTGCTGTGATTCTCTCATTCGAGAGTATTAGGCCGGCCTCACACTAGCGAGTTTTACGGACGTAAGAGCGCAGAAATTACGTCCGTAAAACTCGCAAAATAAACGGCACAATTATTCTCAATGGGGCTGCTCCTATTAGCCGTATATTACGGTTCAGTATTATACGGCTTTCTACGGCCGTACAAAATCGCAGCATGCTGCGTTTGTCAGCGTATTGCGCAAAAAATTCGCCAATGAAAGTCTATGGGGGCGAGAAAAATACGTATTCCACAC
Source organism: Ranitomeya variabilis (assembly GCF_051348905.1). Taxonomy (NCBI): domain Eukaryota; kingdom Metazoa; phylum Chordata; class Amphibia; order Anura; family Dendrobatidae; genus Ranitomeya; species Ranitomeya variabilis. The sequence continues at coordinate 653,881,195 of NC_135233.1, forward strand.
GGACCAGCAGTGTGACTTGCGAGAAATACGCAGCGGTGTTAGTGAAAAGTCGGTAATTCAATTGCCGGCTTTTCATTTCTCCTGCACAAACCCGACATGATATGAGACATGGTTTACATACAGTAAACCATCTCATATCCCCTTTTTTTTGCAGATTCCACACTACTAATGTTAGTAGTGTGTATGTGCAAAATTTCAGCGCTGTAGCTGCTAAAATAAAGGGTTAAATGGCGGAAAAAATTGGCGTGGGCTCCCGCGCAATTTTCTCCGCCAGAATGGTAAAGCCAGTGACTGAGGGCAGATATTAATAGCCAGGAGAGGGTCCATGGTTATTGGCCCCCCCCTGGCTAAAAACATCTGCCCCCAGCCACCCCAGAAAAGGCACATCTGGAAGATGCGCCTATTCTGGCACTTGGCCACTCTCTTCCCACTCCCTGTAGCGGTGGGATATGGGGTAATGAAGGGTTAATGCCACCTTGCTATTGTAAGGTGACATTAAGCCAGATTAATAATGGAGAGGCGTCAATTATGACACCTTAATATTATTATTTTGCCAAGCGAGGGCCTGCAAATGGATTGAGAGAACAATAAATTATTAAAACAACCGCTGTGTTTATTTCATTAAACTACTTTGTAATCATGTGTGTGTGTGTTTTTTAACCCTTTCCTACAATTGGATTAATAATGGATAGGTGTCATAATTGACGCCTCTCCATTATTAATCTGGCTTAATGTCACCTTACAATAGCAAGGTGGCATTAACCCTTCATTACCCCATATCCCACCGCTACAGGGAGTGGGAAGAGAGTGGCCAAGTGCCAGAATAGGCGCATCTTCCAGATGTGCCTTTTCTGGGGTGGCTGGGGGCAGATGTTTTTAGCCACGGGGGGCCAATAACCATGGACCCTCTCCTGGCTACTAATATCTGCCCTCAGTCACTGGCTTTACCATTCTGGCGGAGAAAATTGCGCGGGAGCCCACGCCAATTTTTTCCGCCATTTAACCCTTTAATTTAGCAGCTACAGCGCTGAAATTTTGCACATACACACTACTAACATTAGTAGTGTGGAATCTGCAAAAAAAAGGGGATATGAGATGGTTTACTGTATGTAAACCATGTCTCATATCCTGTCGGGTTTGTGCAGGAGAAATGAAAAGCCGGCAATTGAATTACCGGCTTTTCACAGATATTGCGCTGAATGAAATCTAAATACAGACTATATATATATGTGTGTCTCAATGACATATATATATATATATATATATACTGTATATATGTTTTCCCGAACATTTGAGCACATAAATCCATTAGATGTCGGTTTTGCAAGCCTGCGCGAAAATCTCGCAGTACGGATGCCATACAGATTACATACGGAGGATGCCATGCGCAAAATACGCTGACACACCCTGACTACGGATCACTATTTTGGGAACATTTCTCCGTATTACGGCCGTAGTACGGACGTATAATATGTGGCGTATTGTCTTACGCCAAGTGTGAGGCCGGCCTTAGAGTACAATGCACTGACACTTGGCACACATTTGCAGCAGAGTTTGAGCTCAGTGTCATTAGCATATTGCATCCGATGCTCTCACATTAGATGCTATACGCTAATGTGAACTCAGCCTAATAGTTGTCCTGCTCTCACCTGAGCTATCTATCTCTGTAGCTACTCAAGAGTGATCATAGGCCTCTTGGCTGCTTCTCTAATTAGTGACCTCCTGCTTGGGATGTCAGTTTAGGTGTACGGCCATATCTTCCATTTTTGATGACGGATTGAACACTGCCCCGTGAGATGTTCAGAGCTTGGATTATTTTTTTTATTACCTATCCCTGCTTTACTTTTTCTCCACAACGTTATTCCTGAGTCCTGGCCTGTCTGTTATATTCCTTGGTTTTGCTGTTTTATCCTTAATATTCTTAAACAAACCTTTGAGACTTTCAAAGAACAGCTGTAGTTATACTTAAAATAGTTTACATAAAATATTTAGAAGATCATGTATTTTCCTTACACTTTGCAAATACTTGCTACTTTTGTCTACAAAAAAACTCTTCTTTGTCAACATCATTGGTTTATCTTGTGTCTACTTAACTGTTATACTGGATTTAAGAGACAAATAAAAGAGAAATGTAACATTCCTTTTTAAAGAGATTGTCCAACCTGCAGGTGAGACTCTAGTCGTCTTGTGATGGAAAATATGCCAATTGCATATTTGCAACCACATAATAACCACTGGAACCAGCTAGTAGAGCCGAATCTTAGTGGTGTGTATATTTCACACTGTTAGAATTTGTGAAGCTTGATGAAAATGTCTTCTTTGAACAACCACTTTCATTTTAGCACACATAGTAAGGACTCTGTAGTGAAACTTTGAGAAGCTTTGCACACTAAAGGTACCTTCACACGAAGCGACGCTGCAGCGATAGCGACAACGATGCCGATTGCTGCAGCGTCGCTGTTTGATCGCTGGGGAGCTGTCACACAGACCGCTCTCCAGCGACCAACGATGCCGAGGCCCCCGGGTAACCAGGGTAAACATCGGGTTGCTAAGCGCAGGGCCGCGCTTAGTAACCCGATGTTTACCCTGGTTACCAGCGTAAAAGTAAAAAAACAAACAGTACATGCTCACCTGCGCGTCCCCCAGCCTCTGCTTCCTGACACTGACTGAGCTCCGGCCCTAACAGCACAGCGGTGACGTCACCGCTGTGCTTTCACTTTCACTTTAGGGCCGGCGCTCAGTCAGTGTCAGGAAGCAGACGCTGGGGGACGCGCAGGTGAGTATGTACTGTTTGTTTTTTTTACTTTTACGCTGGTAACCAGGGTAAACATCGGGTTACTAAGCGCGGCCCTGCGCTTGGTAACCCGATGTTTACCCTGGTTACCAGTGTAAAACATCGCTGGTATCGTTGCTTTTGCTGTCAAACACAACGATACACGGCGATCGGACGACCAAATAAAGTTCTGAACTTTATTCAGCGACCAGCGACATCACAGCAGGATCCTGATCGCTGCTGCGTGTCAAACTAAACGATATCGCTAGCCAGGACGCTGCAACGTCACGGATCGCTAGCGATATCGTTACAAAGTCGTTTCGTGTGAAGGTACCTTTAGCCAGATAGTCAGATAAATAGATGAATCAACAAAGGCAACCATGAGTTAACTTTTAAATTCTGTACTAATTGAGTTATTTTTTTTCCTTTTTTGCAGATGAACCTACTACAATTACAGGTAAAGCAAACTATGTATTTTTCTCTCAATATTATGAATTTGAATTTTTTGACCTGTTCAAGCCATCCAAAGATCATTATTTTAGTTACAGAACAATACCAGGTTAGTTGTTTTCAAAGTGAAGAAGAAATGGCTTATCACCAAGACATGTAAAAATAATACCTATTTTATGAGCTGTTTCAGGTCTGTATACACTAAAGATGGTACACAGTAGATTATACCTTTACAACACACTGGAAAAAAAGAAGGAAATGTGGGTGGGTGTCTAATGAGTAGTGGCAACAACTGCATAGTACACAACAAACAGGAAATGACAGGCTGGGATATATCTGTAAAAGTAGGGTTAGGACTGGCAGCCCATGGCAGCAGTAGTACAGTATAAATTACATGGTGGAAATGAAGTAGATGACTTGCTGGAGTTTTATTCTTTTCACTGGTGGCAGCGGAAAAGTGTGGCAAGCAGATGACATGCCCGTTCCCATCATTGCCATCAACCAAGGGTGACTGAAAGTTGGCTCTGATTCATGCCTGATTAAGTTTTACAAATATAAAATTTTCCACACTTTGGGAAGATAAATTTACATGAATGGATGAGATAAAGCCAATGGCAGTGCGGAATACATTCTCTGACAGCACATTGCAGGTTGAGCATGATAGTGTCATGCTGCTGCAGTGCAGTATAGCGCAACCTCCACCAGATGGAGCTTGAGAGGGAAGTGAGACTGCTTACACAGAGCAGCACCACAGAGCAGCAGCACAGGCACCACCAAGTGGCGAGAGAGTGGTCAGACAAGCTGAGTCAAAAAACAGAGGCAGAAGTACCAAAGGGATAAGCAGTACACATGGTCAGGAACAAGCCAGGAGGTTCAGCAATGGTCAGAAGCAGTTAAGACAAAGTTAGAAGGTAGAAGCGAGTTCGAATACAAGCCATGCCAGAAACCAGAGAATCAAACCGACAACCAGAGAAATGCTGGGAAAAGGGCAGACAGGGAGTCAACAGACACGGGGCAAGTTAGGGATCACAGCAGGACAAATCAAGAGCTACCAGAGTCAGGTTCACATGCCGAAGGCAGAACTATAGCTGACATCACCAGCAGGATGCATAGGAGCTAAGTAGCAAACTTGAACCCAGAATGAGGCAGAATGAAGTAGTGCAAAGTTAACCCTTGACATAACTCGCCTGGAAAAAGGGAAGACAGGATTAAACCCTGGAACGGATCATGACAGATAGTATGCCCAAAGTTAACCAAACCAGTTCTTGCCAACTATTCAATCTGCTGAGCCAGAAGTCCATGAGATCAGGTTCAGGCTACCTGCTAGAGAAAAACACAGGTGTAAAAACAGTTTTCACAAAAGTGATTTTTTGATGCAGGGGCCTTTCACTCTCTGTAGAAAACTCTATCGACATTATTGGCTTATTTTGTGCCTGTTTTGTTTTTATACTGGATTTAAGAGACAAATAAAAGAGAAATATAGCATTCGTTTTTAAAGAAATTGTCCATCGGTGGGGAAATGTTCAACAAGCCCTCACTTTGCCAAATCCTAACTCAAATCTCAGACACTTTTCAATAGAATCTATTGTACAAAGAGGTGAGACTCTTGTGGTCATGTGACCGCAAATATGCTAATTGTAAAGACAAATTAAAGTAGTGTCTACATTCCACAATGTTAGGATTTGTGAAGCTGCAGTGATTGCTGAAAAATTCTTAGTTGAACAACCACTTTAATTTTTGCTCTCATAGCGAGGCCTCATTAGTGAAACTTTGAGATGCATTGCACACTTAACCAGATGGTTTGTTAAATAGATGGATCAACAAATGCAGAATAAATATGATTTTGAGTTATCTTTTAAACCCTGTTCTAATTGAGCTTATTTTTATTTCTATAGTTGAACCTACCACAATTCCAGGTAACATAAAATATATTTTTTTTTCGCAACATTATGAAATTGAACTGTTTATAATATGTGACTTGTCAACAAATATATATATATATTTTTAAAACATTATGAAATTGAACTGTTTGAAATGTGTGGCTGAAAAATAATCCCTATTGTGGAAGCTGTTTTAATGTCTGTGTATGCAGAAGAGGGTACACTTCCCAGGAGTTGTATACCTATAAAACACACTGTGTTAGGGCTGGCGGAACACACCATTTAATATAAAGGAAGATATAAGGTGCGTTCACAGCCTGGGGTCCACCATGCAGAGATATTACCTGCTGCTTGGTAATGGCGGACAGTATATGGCAGTATAATGAGAACACACATGGGATAACGTCACTCGGTATGTAAGGAGACGGACCCTGTTTCGTCACAGGGCCGCGATACCACTGAATGAATGCTAGTGTTTGGTCACAGGACTCTGCCTCAAGGACACAGTGTTAGAGTCCTACTTGACCACTAGTGCTTGGCACCACACCTGCGGTTCCAGGGAAAACTAATCGTAATAAATTTAGCCCAGCACCGCTCTGGCTGATGCCACTAACCACCGTAACTTGGGATAGGAAAGCTCACCAGTTCCGCACGGCGCCGCACTGGCGGATGCTGCTTGTGACCCTGTAGAAACGTGCTCAGTACTGGATAGCACAAACTGGCTCTAGTCAGCTCCAATCACACAGACTTAGACAACAACGCTGGGCAAGGGGTTCAATTAGGAGCTTTCTGTTGTGAATTCTGCTTTTGGGCTCCCTCCGGTGGTTGTAGGTGGTAATGCAGTTGTCTCTGGATTGCAGCCCTGGTCAGGTGTATCCACTGATTGCAGTTCTGACTGGGGTATTTAGGCGTGCAGGATTCATTAGTCCTTGCCAGTTGTCCATTGTTTTTGGAGGTTTTGTCATTGCCTGGTTCCTTCTGCCTTGCTGCAAATCTGCAAAGATAAGTGTCTGGTTTTTGTGGCACACATGCTGTGTGCTTAACAATTTAGTGCTATTCAGTGTTTTTTTGTCCAGCTTAGATTGTATCAGTATTTTCTCAGTCTTGTTGGATTCTCAGAGTTGCAGATATACATTCCATGTCTTTAGTTAGATTGTGGAACTTTTTGTATTTTTTGCTGTGGATATTTTTAGAGTTTTAATACTGACCGCTTAGTATTCTGTCCTATCTTTCCCTGTTTAGCTAGAGTGGCCTCTTTTGCTGAAATCTGTTTTCTGCCTGTGTGTGTCTTTCCTCTCCTATTCACAGTCAATATTTGTGGGGGGCTGCCTATCCTTTGGGGTTCTGCTCTGAGGCAAGTTAGTATTCCTATTTCAATCTATAGGGGTATTTAGTCCTCCGGCTGTGTCGAGGTGTCTAGGGTTTTGTTAGGCACACCCCACGGCTACTTCTAGTTGCGGTGTTAGTTCAGGGTTTGCGGTCAGTATAGATTCCACTTCTCCTGAGAAAGTCTCATGCGGCTCCAAAGTCACCAGATCATAACAGCTTTCACCAGAACATACATGTATCCATACACACCACGTTTTGAGGTTATACTAGCGCATGGCCAAGCGGCCATGCAAACCTTTTATAGTTGCAGCCTTCTGGGACCAGTGGTCCAATGGGAGCTGCTTGAGGACCTGGGCATGTGACCTCTGCCCTCCAATGAGAGGTCATCCCATGGGCATGCCCGGTAGGCAAAAAGCAGGACTTCATCCCATGAACGTTGCTCGCCACTGACTAGTGCTGGATACAATAGCTGGACCTGGGACGGTAGCAGTAACCAGATGCAAAGCATGAGCTTGAGCCAGACGCTGGTACTGATGTCTCTGCTAAGCATAGTCCTCTGCGGCTGAGGAAGAATGGGAGACTGCAGAGGACATGGTTTGAGATTCCCCCTGTGCAGCAGTGGGGACTTGACACCTAACACACTGGTTAATCATAGACCAAAAAACATAACATGCATGTTGTTTTATATAAAGAATATTTGAAGGGAGTTACCTGCATTGTGATACATGTACATCTGCCTAGACCAATTGGGAAAACACATGAACTAACAGAAAGAGGCTCAAAATAAGAATATTTTATTTAAAAGCCTTTTTATTTGCGAACAATTGGGTACGTGGTGGCAAATAAGAAGAGCGTATACAGACATAAAAATAAATATAAAATTTGAACCAGGAAGATCTTACTGAACAATTAAAGCTGCTGGACAGATACCAGGAAAAGAAACAACCTTGAATGGTATTGTTGTGTTATCAAACAATTCAATGTAATGTCATAGGAAAAATCACACAAGTGTAATAGTTCAATACACATGGATAGAGAGTAAATAGTGTGATGTCAACAGTTGCGCATACCCTCAGACCTGTGAAAAGTTGTCTATAGTATTGCACATGCCCTACGTATCAGGTGTGTATAGTCCATCACCATTCTACATTAAAATATTCTTTGATATATCAAGAACCAGTAAATGGGGAAATACCTGAATCATATGGTGTCCCGCAGGCTATGTGGCGCTCACCCTGACGCGCGTTTCCGTGAGTCCTACATTATCTGAAACGTATGCCTGATTTATTTTTACAAATGTAAAGATTTTCACATATGTAACCTGTTCTGAATGGATGTGAGAAATCCCCAGGTAATACTGAATATAATGCCTGACAGCACACTGGAGATGGAACATCATAGTATGCCCATGCAAGCTGGACCAGATCTTGCCAATGTTCCAAACTGCTGAGTCAGAAATCCACAGGATAGGGTTTCAGGGAATCTGCTGGAGAAAGGACATAGAAGGAGAAGTAATTTTCACAAAAGTGATTATTTGAGGCAAATGCCTTTCTCTGTCTCTAGAAAACTCTATTTTATCAACATCATTGGTTTTTTTGTACCTATTTTATTGTTATACTGGATTTAAAACACAAATGCAATGTTCCATTTTTAAGAAGTTGTCCATCTTAAGGAAACTTTAGGCAGGCAAACCATGTAACTTCCAAATTCTAACTAGTGTCTCTGCCACGTTTCAATAGAATCTAATGAGGAAAGCAGGTGAGACTCTTGTCGGCTCGGTACTGCAAATATGATATTTGTGATCAAGTGACGACCACTGCATCTGGTCCAGCAAGTGAAACCGAATACTAGCAGTGTGTACATTCTGCACTTTTAGGATTTGGCAAGCTAGAGTGTGTTAGGCATCAGGATTCTCCCACTGTACAGGAGGAATCCCAAGCCATGTATTTTGCGGTCTCCCATTCTGTCTCAGCCACAGAGGACTCTGCTCAGCAAAGATGTTGCTCACTGCGTCTTGCTCAGTCTCAAGCTGTACATCTGGTTGCTGTTGCCTCTACAGGTTCAGCTATAGCAACCAGCATTAGACAGCGGCGAGCAGACGTTCCTGGGACTAAGTCCAGCTTTTGCTCTTCTGAGCATGCCCATGAGATGACCACTCATTGGTGGTAGGAGGTCACATGCCCAGGTCCTCAAGTGAGTCCGGATTGGCTTTCAAGCAAGGTCTTTGCAGACTGGCATCTATAAAAGGATCTCATGGCCACACGGCTGTTTGCTAGTATAGACCATGACAAGTGTGTGTGTGTGTGCATGTGTGAATAACTCTGGTGAAAGCTTCTAATGATCCCATACCCTCTGGTTGTTGCAAGAGTACTAGGGTGATTGGAGTCAGAGTCAGCGCCAGGTAGTGGCATCGCCAGTGCGACGCCGTGCGCAGAGTGGATACAGTCATACTCTAATCCTCGCGTCCTTGGGGCTGAGTCTAGAGACCACACTTGCACCAAATCCACTGTGTCCTGTGACAACTAACAGGCAATAGCGTTATTGTATTAGTTTGCTGTGACTCTGTGGAGCAACAGAGTTTGCTGCTGTTCACACTGGGTGACATTTAACCAGCGTGTATTTGGTACTCTACCGCCATATCGTGTCCGCCATTGCCTAGAAGCAGTTTCCATCTCCACACGGTGGACCCTGGGTTGCAAACACACCTTATTAATATATTCATTTGGTGCATTCCGCCAACCCTAACACAGTGCTTGCTTAAAAATATCTTCAGGTGAAGAACCGATTTAAGTTTGAACATAGTGATACCTCAGCAGTAAAAGTTTGCAAAATATTCTACTGTTATCTTCAGGTAAATAGGTGGATGAACAAAGGCAGAAGAAATATAAGTTTGAGTTAACTTTTAAATTATTTTCTAATTGAGCTTATTATTATTTCTGCAGTTGAACTTACCACTATTCCAGGTAATATAAACTATATATATATATATATATATATATATTGTAAGATTATGAAACAGAACTGTTTTGACGTGTTCAAACCATCCAAAAATCTTTCCTATATTTAGAGAATAGGACAAGGCTAGCTCATTTGAAAATGAAGAAGCAATGGTTTGTCACGAAGATTTGAAAAATGATTCCTATTTTAGCAGCCTTTTCATGTCTGTGTATGCTGAAGTGGATACACTTCCGAGCAGCAGTAGAGTATATTAATACTACACACTGGACAAAAACAGGAGATGTGTGTGGGTGTCTACTGGGTAGTGACAGTAACCGTGTAGTATGAAATTGGAAAGGACAGGCTATAAGATGTCTGTAAGTGTAGGGATAGGACTGGTAGCCCTTTTCAGCAGTAGTATAGTATAGATCTTATGGTTTAAAGAAAGTAGATACGTAAGTAGATAACTCTACTTTATCAACATTATTGACTTATTTTGTGCCTGTTTTGTGGTTATACTGTATTTAAGAGACAAATGAAAGAGAAATACAACATTCTTAGTTGAACAACCGCTTTCATTTTTGCATTGTGCGTTCTCAGTAGTGAAACTTTGAAGTGCATTGCACACATAGCCAGATGGTTTGGTAACTAGATGTACCAACAAATGCAGGATAAATATTAGTTTGAGTTAACTTTTAAATTCTGTTCTAATTGAGCTTTTTTTTATTTCTATAGTTGAACTTACCACAATTCCAGGTAACATAAACTATGTATATCTACCGTAACATTATGAAATTGAACTGTTTAAATTGTTTAAACCATCCAAAAATCAGCATTTTATTTAGAGAATAGGATCAGGGAAGCTAATTTCAAAGTGGAGAAGCAATGGCTTGTCACCAAAACTTGAAAGATAATCCCTTTTGTAAAGCTGTTTCATGTCTGGTTATGCTGAAGAGGGTACACTCCACGGGAACAGTGGAGTATACCTATAATGCACACTGTACAAAAGCAGGAGATATGTGCGTATATCTAGCGAAGTGGCAACAACCAAATAGTATAGAATAGCAAAGGCATATCTGTAAGTAGAGAAGATATCTGTAAGTGCAGGGATATGACTTGCAGCCCTTGGCAGCAGTGATGCAGTACAGATCACATAGTAGCCAGAAAGAAGATGACTAACTGGACTAGGGCATTGGGCTTTGGCTACAGCAGAAAAGTGTAGAACTCAACAGACAGTAAACGGTATGGTCAATCTAACCATTGAATGATTTATAGGTGAATGAAAGTTGGGAAAGATCTGTGCCTAAACCAATGTTATAATTGTAAAAATTATCCCTATTGTAGAAGCAGTTTCATGTCTGTGTACGCTGAAGAGCTCCATTCCCTGCCGGGCTGAAATGTCGTGACCTTGGTGAGATCCCCACTAGCTCACAGTGCTAGCAGGAATCTCACCGAGGTTACTGGATCTCACCAAGGTCATGGTAGTTCAGCCCGGCTGTGAACAGAGCCTCAGTGACCGGAAGTGATCTCGATGATGTCACCACCAGTCACTGACGCTACGCTCGCAGCAGCTTATTCACCAGTGGTTCTCAGCCTGGATGGTCGCATTTTGGCACCGCCCAGGTTGAAAACTAATTATCCCCCAGATATGGATTACGGCGTGGGACAGAACGACAGACAGGTGAGGCATATGGTTGTTTTTTGTTTTTGCTTTATTACAGGAGAACGAGGGCTTCGGTGGAATTAGGCATTAGGTGAGCATAACTGTGTTTCTTATTTTTAAATAAAAATGGAAAAATGTGTTTTGTTTTATTTCTAATAAAGTAATTTATTCTGGCTGTGTCTTTATTTAAAATGTAAATATTGGATTAGCAATAGATAGGTGTCTTATATACACCTCTCCATTACTAATCCGTGGGCTTGATGTCACCTGACAACACAAAGGTGACATCAACCCCACAACTATTAACCCCACTTTCCACCGCTACAGAGCAAGTGGGAAGAACCGGGCAAAGCGCCAGAATTAGCACATCTAATAGATGTGCTTTTTCTTGGCAGCTGCGGGCTGTTATTTTTAGGCTGGGGGTCAGTATCCATGGGCCCTTACCAGCCTAAGAATGCCAGCCCCCAGCTGTGAGCTTTAACAACTCTGGTTGTCAAAAATGGGGGGGACCCAATGCCATTTTTTAAAATTATTTATTTAAATAATTTAAAAAATCAGTGTGGGTGGGGACCCCTCTATTCTTGATAACCAACCTTGCTGAAGCTGACAGCAGAAGATTGCAGCCCCCAGCTTTGAGTTTTGCCTGGCTGGTTATAGAAAATACAGGGGAACCCACACCTTTTTTTTTCATTTACCGTATTTTTTGGACTATAAGACGCACTTTTTTTCCTCCAAATTTGGGAGGAAAGTGTGGGTGCGTCTTATAGTACAGATATAGCATGTGGGGAGGGGGGCAGCAGTGAGTGGGATCCACTGTTATCCCACTTCAGGATGTCCCCGCTGCCCGGAATCAGCTGCTGGGGAAACCACATGGCCCCGCTGATTAAGTGCAGTGAATATTTATTAGCTGCTCCCCGCCCACCGATCAGCTGAGTGGTGAGCCGGGAGCAGCAAATGAATGCTGCACTTATGCAGGGACACACAGTTTCCCCAGCACTGATTCCGGGGAGATTTGTGTGTCCTGGGGAGGAGGAGGCAGCAGCAGGGGCCAGGAGATCGCTGTATACCTGCCTGCCATGCCTGGATGCTGAGTGTTGTGCACAAACAGGACCTGTGATGATGTCAGAAGTGGGCGGGCTGGAGCATCACATGGCAGCTCAGAGCCCTCCCTCTTCCTGACATCATCACAGGTCCTTCAGGCTCCCCACTAGAATCTGCAGCTTCCTCATTACCTGTGCAGTGGAGAGGCAACAAGAGGGAGGGCTCTGTGTGCAGTAATGGGATGCTTGTACCTCACCACAGTGTGGCTGGCTGCCACAATTAAGAGGTTAGTCTACAAAACACAATAAAGCACTCTGCCACTCCTTTGGTGAACTATAACTCCCAGCATGTCATAGGATCTGCAGGACATGCTGGGAGTTGTAGTTCTCCCATGGGATTTTAAAGCAGCACTCCAGTGCTATTTTGCAGTGCTGGAGTGGTGCTTTCAATATCAGCCCTGTGCCCCCATTCTTATACTCACCCTCCAGCATCTTCATACAGTACTGTACAGACACCACACTGGTCCTGCAGCTTCCAACATAATAACAAACTATTATATATAATAACACCACATATAATAGTATGTTATTTATGTTATTAAATATTTTACCACATTTTTTGCTTCAAATATTTTTTTTCCCTATTTTCCACCTCTAAAACCTGGGTGCGCCTTATAGTCCGGTGCGTCTTATAGTCCAAAAAATAGGGTATTTATTTATAGCGCAGGCGGCAGCAGATGAATACCTGCTCCTGCTGTCACTGTTTTTTATCACTTAAATATGATTCTCATAATTCTCCCCTGCTCATGCCGATCACCGGTAGAGCAGGGGAGAATGATGAGAGCCGTGTTCAGCACCCGACACTGGGGACCAATGCTTAAAGTAGCACTTCTTCCCTGGTGTCGATGTGTGTCACACGGATGACATCCATGTGTGTTATCCATGTGCACGTGTGCAGGATGTTTTGTGGCCCTTGCTGACATTAAAAAACAGACATGTTAGAGTGTTCTGCTCATGGACACACGGTCTGTGTAAAACACTGAAATGTGCACAGACCCATTCATTTGAATGGGTCACCATGTGTACGGGTCTCCAGTACTGGTGAAAACTGTCACCACACGTACCGGAGACACGCACGTGTGAAAAAGGCCTAAATCTGGTATTGCTGTAATCGCACCAACCCAAAGAATAAAATCACCTAATCACTTATACCACACGAGGAATGGCGTAAAAAAATAAATAAAACCAATTCTTCACCTGCTGTTGATTTTTTCATTCTGCCTCTCAAAGATTGCAGTAAGGCTCGGCGCACATTTATCCTGAACTGAGTGCTTGCACCAGTGTTTCTGTGTAAATCTCTGAAATATGTGATTCAGACAGAACCCCTGGCAGAAGATTCCCTATAGCAAGGCAATTGGAGGCTCAGTGGGCGCCAACTGACCAGAAATCTGGCCATCGGCCACAGTTTTGTGTACTTCTGAAAAGAAGGACACCGCCAAACAGAGGTCAGACAGAGTCCAGAGTAACTCTGCTGCCTCACTATAGTGAATGGATCCTCAGGGGTTTCATCTGAATTGCGTCACTCCGAGATGGAAACCCCAAAGTAAGAGCTCAGTGTAGAGTGCCGAATAATGTGATCCCAAACATTATTGAAAATGTTCCCAATAAAAGATTCAACTCAATCCACAAAAAAAGCAAGCTCTCACTCAGGTCTGCCATCTGTTGACAGAAATATAGGGGGCTTCCACGTTACTGGTAGCACAAAGGCTTTGGAAAAGCGAAATGGCTCCCCACCCGACAAAAGAAATTCATCAAATTCTCTGCTCCAAAATCCAAATGCCCCCTTCCCTTCTGAGCCCCACAGTATACCTAAACTACATATTGCATCCACGTTTGAAATTTAGGAAGTGATGAAAGCCCGCTTAACTTATGGGTGCATGCTTCAGAAGCACTTGTTGGTCAAAACGTACTGGTGATTGCAATGTACTAGTCACTAGTGCGTACTACTCACTACAGGGGCAGTTTGCAGATTTCACTTTGCAACATTCATTGCTGCTTGTTTCTGGAAAATACCCATGGAGTCAAAATCGTCACTTTTCTAGCAATTAGGGGCTCTGTATATGAAAACAATAGAGGGAAAATAGTGGGGAAAAAACGTCAGCTCGTTATTTGTTGCAACACCTTGCCAGAATAAGTAGCATCGCCCCGGAGCTGTCTCAGTCTTGGACGTTGGCGAAATAGAAAAAGGTGGGGGAAGAATCCTCCAGCAATGAAATCAAGAAGGAAAGTTATCTTTCTTGTAAAAAAATGAAAAAACTTTTATTCGGTACAGTAGTAGATTAAATAAGACATAAATCCTGGTCACCACATCCTGGGATGAAAAACCATGATCCATGTCTTTTTTAATGTACTACTGTACCAAATAAAAGTTTTTTCATTTTTTTACAAAAAGATAACTTTCATTCTTGATTTCATCGCTGGAGGTTTCTTCCCCCCACATTTTTCTGTGTATATGAAGTCCGCGCTCTGTTCCTCCCGAGTCTCTCTGTATGGTTAACTAGTACTGTACAGCCACATATGGGGTATTGCCACATTCAGTAGAAATTTTGGGACAAATTTTGGTGCCATTTTCACCAACTTCTTGTGTGAAAATGTAAAATCTTTGGCTAAAACAAAATTTTGGTGGTAAAAATTTAGTTATTATGTGTTACGTGCCCAATGCTATAAAATTCTGTGACACACTCATGGTGTCAACATGATCACTGCACCCCTAGATGAATTCATTGAGAGGTGTAGTTTGTAAAATGGGGTCACTTATGATGGGTTCTGCTGTTCTGGCACCTCATGGGCTCTCCCAGTGGGTAATGGCACCGGCAAACCATAACAGTCTAATCTGACGCTCCTTGCCTTCTGAGCTTTGCACTGTGCCTGAAAAAGATTTCCCAATTACATGTAGGGTATTGGCGCATTCATGAAAAAATGTACCCCAGCTTGTTGTAAAAAAAAATTCATATTAGCTCTTAGAAAAATTAAAAACTTGGGGCTAAAACATTTTTTAGTGGTAAAAATGCAGGTAGGGACAGCTCTGGCAGTCCTTGGCAGCAGTAGTGCAGTATAAATCATCTGGTAGTCAGAAAGTAGATGACTGGTTGGGCTAGGGCATCAGCACTGGTAGCAGCAGAAAAATGTAGACAGGAAAAGACAGACAAGCAGATGGCAAGGTCGATCTAATCATTGGCATCGGTTGTGGGTAAATGAAAATTGGCATAGATCTGTGCCTATGTCAATATTACCAATGCAAAGTTTTCCACGCTTTTTGAAGATAATCTGGTCCGAATGGATTTGCCTAAGCCCCTGGCTTTGCTGAATATCTTCTCTGACAGAACACTAAAGGTTGGACATGATATTATGCCCAAAGTAGCTGGGCCGGACCAGTTCTAGCCAATATTCCGATCTGCTGTGTCAGAAGTCCATAGAATAAGGATTCAAGGTATTTGCCAGAGAAAAGACACAGGTAGAGAAGCAGTTTTCAAAAAGTGATTATTTGATTCAGATGCCTTTCACTGTCTGCAGGAAACTACTATATCAACATTATTGGCTTATTGTCTGCATGCTTTATTATTATACTGTATTTAAGAGACAAACAAAAAGACAAAAGTTTACTTTTTTTTAACTATGTAGCAATCCCTAAGGAAATTTTCAGCAAGCCCTCAAGTTTTCCAATCTATTGAATCTATTGAACAAAGGAGGTGAGACTGTCATTGAATTGTGACAGCAAATATGTTTGAGAAGTGTTGTACTCTTAGCTTGATGGTGCGGTAAATAGATGGATAAACAATTCCGAAAGTAGTACAAATTTGTGATAACTTTTAAATTCTAATCTAATTGAGCTTATTTTTATTTCTGCAGTTGAACCTACGACTATAGCAGGTAACATAAACTAGATATTTTTATTTTAACATTATAAAATTGAGCTGTTTGAAGTGTTTAAGTGATCCAAAAATAATCACTTTATTTCAAGAAAAGGATCAGGTAAGCTAATTTCAAAGTAAAGAAGCAATGGATTGTCACCAAAAGTTGAAAAAAAACCCTATTGTGAAAGCCATTTAATTCCTATGTATGCTGAAGCAGTATATAAGTATACCTATACTATGCTCCTTACAAATGCAGGAGATGTGTGTGGGTACCTAGCGGCAGTGGCAGCAACAGCATAGTATAGAATAGGAAAGGGAAGCCCAAGAGATTTCTGGCAATGTACGGTCTGCTGTAATTCCCATTGGAAGCTGTAATACAGTGTAGATCAGCGTTCTCCAACTCCGGTCCTCAAGAGCCACAAACAGGTCATGTTTTCAGGATTTCCTTAGTATTGAAGAGGTGGTAATTGCATCACCTGAACTATACTAAGGAAATCCTGAAAGCAAGACCTGTTGGTGATTCTTGAGGACTGGAGTTGGGGAACACTAGTATACAGTAGATGGTGGACAAGAAGTATATGATTGGCAGGGTGTGGGACATCAGCATTGCCGACAGCAGAAAAGTGTGGAAGACAGCAAACAGTCAAACAGATGGCATGGCCGATCTTATTATTGGCATCAGCCATAGGTGAATGGAAATCTGCACTGAACTATGCCTACATCAATATTATAAATATAAAGTTTTCCAGACTTGTAAAAGTTGACCTGGCCTGATTGGATGTGACGAAGCTACCGGCTGCACTGGACAAGTTCTTGTCAATGTTCCAATCTCATTGAATCGTGGTTCAGGGTATCTGCCGGAGAAAGAACACTGGTGGAGAAGCAGTTTTCAGAAAAATGATATTTTGATGTAGAGGCCTACCTCTGTCTGCCTAAAACTTTATTATATTAAAGGGAATCTGTCACCCGAAAATTCGCCTATAAGCTAAGGCCACTGGCATCAGGGGCTTATCTACAGGGCAGAGCAAAGTACTGCAGTGCGCAGGCGCTGGGAAAGGTCAGAGGGGCCCGGCGCCTGCACACTGCAGTACTTTGCTCTGCCCTCGACAGGGCAGACAAAGTACGCTTGTGCCGGAGCCTCAGCAGGAAGAAAAGAAGAGGATGTCATTGTATGAAGATAGGAGGTGCTGGACCCGGTTGTGACTCCCATCGGACCGGACCGCACCAGGACCGCCCCTGGTGAGTATAATATAACTTGTTTTTCTTATCTTTCAGGTTACATCAGGGGCTTATCTACAGCATTACAGAATGCTATAGATAAACCCCTGATGGTGGTGACCTTAGATTATAGGCAAATTTTGGGGTGACAGATTCCCTTTAACATTGATGGCTTATTGTATGCCTAATTTAATGTTATGTTAGATTTAAAAGACAAATAAAGGAGAAATGTAACATTCCTTTATAAAGAGGTTATCCATTCCTAAGAAAGTTGAAGTAAGCCCTACAGCTTGCCAAATCCCAACCAGAGTCTCAGACACTTTTCAATAGACTCACTTGAAGAAAACAGGTGATACTCTAGTTGTCTTGTTACCGCAAATATGCTAATGAAATATTTCAAATCAGGAGCAAACTGCTAGAATCAGTTAAGGTACCTTTACACGAAACGACTTTGTAACGATATCGCTAGCGATCCATGACGTTGCAGCGTCCTGGCTAGCGATATCGTTTAGTTTGACACGCAGCAGCGATCAGGATCCTGCTGTGATGTCACTGGTCGCTGAATAAAGTTCAGAACTTTATTTGGTCGTCCGATCGCCGTGTATCATTGTGTTTGACAGCAAAAGCAACGATACCAGCGATATTTTACACTGGTAACCAGGGTAAACATCGGGTTACTAAGCGCAGGGCCGCGCTTAGTAACCCGATGTTTACCCTGGTTACCAGCGTAAAATGTAAAAAAAACAAACAGTACATACTTACATTCGCATCCCCCGCCGTCTGCTTCCCACACTGACTGAGCGCCGCAAAGTGAAAGTGAAAGCACAGCACAGCGGTGACGTCACCGCTGTGCCCTGCTACTGCCGGCGCTCAGTCAGTCAGTCAGTGCAGGAAGTGGATGCCGGGGGACACAAATGTAAGTATGTACTCTTGCATATAAGGGGCTAGTGTGTATAGTACCCCATTGATGATATGCACTCCGCTTCCCTGTTTTGTTTTGTAGTGTTTTAGTGTTGTATGTTCTATGCACCTAGCACTTTGTGGTGAACATTATTTTGTGATATTTTTATAGGAATCTATATTAAAAGTTAAATTTTAATCCGAATTGCTGTTAGAAATAATACTGGTTGAATTATACCACTGGCTGACAATTCCCAAAATGTCAGGCAGTGTATGGCACTGTCTAACACCCCTTGGTGGCAGTAGTACAGTATACAATAAACAATGGACAGGAAGTAGATGAGTAATGGTAGCAGGAAAGTGTAGAAGACAACAGACAGGAGTACAGATGGCATGGCCTTTCAAATTATTGGCATCAGCTGTGGATGAATGAAAGTTGGTAAAGATCCATGCCAATGTCAAGTTTTCCACACTTGCAGAAGATATCTTTACCCAAGTAGATGTGAGAAAGCCACTGTGGAGAAAGCAGCCTGGTTGGAGAAGCAGTTTTCACAATTGTGATTATTTGATTCAGAGGCCTTTCTATGTCTGCAGAAATCTCTACTTTATACAGTACAGACCAAAAGTTTGGACACACCTTCTCATTTAAAGATTTTTCAAAACTATGAAATAACACATGTGGAATTATATACTTTACAAAAAAGTGTGAAACAACTGAAATTATGTCTTATATTCTAGGTTCTTCAAAGTAGCCACCTTTTGCTTTGATGACTGCTTTGCACACTCTTGGCATTCTCTTGATGAGCTTCAAGAGGTAGTCACCGGGAATGGTTTTCAATTCACTAGTGTGCCCTGTCAGGTTTAATAAGTGGAATTTCTTTCCTTATAAATGGGGTTGGGACCATCAGTTGTGTTGTGCAGAAGTCTGGTGGATACACAGCTGATAGTCCTACTGATTAGACTGTTAGAATTTGTATTATGGCTAGAAAAAAGCAGCAAAGTAAAGAAAAATGAGTGGCCATCATTAAGAAATTAAGGTCAGACCAAAAAATTGGGAAAACTTTGAAAGTATCCCCAAGTGCAGTGGCAAAAACCATCAAGCGCTACAAAGAAATTGGCTCATATGAGGACAGCCCCAGGAAAGGAAGACCAAGAGTCACCTCTGCTTCTGAGGATAAGTTTATCTGAATCACCAGCCTTAGAAATCGCAGGTTAACAGCAGCTCAGATTAGAGACCAGGTCAATGCCACACAGAGTTCTAGCAGCAGACACATCTCTACAACAACTGTTAAGAGGAGACTTTGTGCAGCAGGCCTTCATGGTAAAATAGCTGCTAGGAAACCACTGCTAAGGACAGGCAACAAGCAGAAGAGACTTGTTTGGGCTAAAGAACACAAGGAATGGACATTAGACCAGTGGAAATCTGTGCTTTGGTCTGATGAGTCCAAGTTTGAGATCCTTGGTTCCAACTACCGTGTCTTTGTGCAACACAGAAATGGTGAACGGATGGACTCTACATGCCTGGTTCCCACCATGAAGCATAGAGGAGGAGGTGTGATGGTGTGGGGGTGCTTTGCTGGTGACACTGTTGGGGATTTATTTAAAATTGAAGGCATACTTACCCAGCATGGCTACCACAGTATCTTGCAGCGGCATGCTATTCCATCCGGTTTGCGTTTAGTTGGACCATCATTTATTTTTCAACAGGACAATGACCCCAAACACACCTTCAAGCTGTGTAAGGGCTATTTGACCAAGAAGGAGAGTGATGGGGTGCGACGCCAGATGACCTGGCATCCACCGTCACCAGACCTGAACCCAATTGAAATGGTTTGGGGTGAGCTGGACCGCAGAGTGAAGGCAAAAGGGTCAACAAATGCTAAGCATCTCTGGGAACTCCTTCAAGATTTCAAGATTATTGGAAGACCATTCCCGGTGACTACCTCTTGAAGCTCATCAAGAGAATGCCAAGAGTGTGCAAAGCAGTCATCAAAGCAAAAGGTGGCTACTTTGAAGAACCTAGAATATAAGACATATTTTCAGTTGTTTCACACTTTTTTGTTAAGTATATAATTCCACATGTGTTAATTCATAGTTTTGATCCCTTCAGTGTGAGTGTACAATTTTCATAGTCATGAAAATACAGAAAAATCTTTAAATGAGAAGGTGTGTCCAAACTTTTTGTCTGTACTGTAAACATCATTGGCTTATTTTGTGGATGTGAGTTGTCCTCCAGGGCCGTGGGGTACTCGGTATCGGGTCTAGTGTTCACAGGGAGATGTCACTGTGGCTGCGACCCAGTCCATGGCCCTGGGTGCCCATGTAAAAGGGAAAGGTCTTTGAAGGGAATAAAGTTTGTGTTCGTGACGCCACCTGTGGTATTCGGTGAGGGTGTCCGATGTTGCTTTAAGGGGTCCTCTTGGGTGATGTTATGGCAGCTAGATGGTATAACTTCCCCAGGTGAAGTATGTCCCCAAGACTTCCCAGTGTGTAGATGGTAGAATGGTGAGGGGTGCAGTAAGGAATGAGGACACAGGTTTGCAGTCTCTTTACCTTGTTTACTGAACACTTCAGCAGCCACAGTCCAGGGCACCGGCAAACAGGTCCATATAGAAGTCCGGGCAGTCCAGAGACAATCAGGTTCCCCTGGGTAAGTCAGGTGGGAGCCTACCACTCTGCACTCTGTCTCTAAGTCCCTGCAGCCACTAAGTGTCCCAACAAGGTCTTTATTCGTTCTGCTGTCCTGGGACAGGTACCTGTATGGCAGGCAGCTCGAGCCGTGTGTTGTGGGGTCCGTTCTTGGTGACTCCAAGCTCCTAGGTGCTGCTGTGCCACAAGTAATTATGGGCAAAGTCTTGGTAGTATAATGCCCTTCGGTTCTGCTCCGTGTCGTATAGTCCACGTAAGCCTCAGGTTCCTGGTTCCCAGCTCCTTGCGCTATAGCTCTTCAGAGGCCTGCTCGTGGCCTCCTGTAGCTCTCACTTTCCTCTGTGCTCCCCTCCTGTCTGTCCTCGCACACCGACTCTCTGCACTAACTGAACTCTCTCCGCCTCCAAAACAGGATCTTTATACAGGGAAGCTGCCCTAAAACAGGGATATGAGCTCCCCCTCCTAGCCTGGAATTGGAAGGTGTTGTGTGTGTGTAAACCTACCAAAGGGAATCTCACTTGTCTCTGGACATAGCACTATCCTCCCCGAGAGGAAGACAGCACTACTGTGGTACCCAAACTCCTGGGGTGCCACAGATGTTTTATTTTTATACTGTATTTAAGAGATAAATAAAACAGAAATGCAACATAAATTTTAAAGAAGTTGTTCATACCTAAAGAAATTTGCAGAATGCCCTGCAGCTTTCCAAATGCAGAAGAGAGTGTCAGACAGTTTTCAAAAGGATCTACTGAATAAAGCAGGTAAGACCCTAGTTGGCTTGTGACTGCAAATATGTAGTTTGCATGTTTGGGTATATGTGATGACTGCTTGATCCAGTGCATAGAGCTAAATTCTAGCCATGTGCACATTCCACACTGTTAGAACTTGGCAAGCTGCAGTGCTTGCTAATAATTTCCTTAGGTGAACAACCACTTTAATTTTGCCATACATTGTGAGACCTCAGTAGTAAAAGTTTGAGAAGCTTAGCACTCTTAGGCTAGGTTCACATGACTGATTTATCCACATCAAAGAAAAACTGTCCCATTATTCTGATAAGACTTTGATCAGAGTTTGATCAGAATGGCATCAATTTTTCTTAGATTTTGAGAGAAAAAAAAAAGTTTCTCCATCTTCATTTTGTTAGTCCAAGAAAATGATTTCATTCCAGTGCTTTTCAATTTTTTCACTGACCCATAGATTTGTATTGCCGATTTTTAGCTGACTAAAATAAAAAATGTGCAAGATTTTTTCAGCAGATCACTCGTTCTGAGGATAAAATTGTTCATGTAAAATCGTTCATGTGCACAGTCCCATAGAATCATAGTATCATAGTAACAAGAAAATCAGTCGTGAGAAACAACCCTTAGCCATATGGTCAGGTAAATAAATGGGTAAGCAAAGGTAGATGAAATATAAGTTTGAGTTATCCTTTAAATGCTATTTTAATCGAACTTATTGTTATTTCTGCATTTGAGCCTTTCACTATTGCAGGTACCATAAACTATACATTTTTTTGTCATATTATAAAATTGAATTGTGTGAACTGGTTAAACCATCCAAAAATCATTACTTTATTTAGAGAACAATACAAGGATAGCTCATTTCAAGGTGAAGGAGAAATTGCTTGTCACCAAACAGTAAAAAAACCTTTCCTATTCTAGGAGCTGTTTCATATTGGTATACGCTGAAGAGAGTACTCTTCCCAGCAGTATTAGAGTACAGTACCGTGAAAAAGTATTCATTCTCTGTGAACGTTTTCACATTTTTTAAAGTTACACCCCAAACCTGAAATGTATAATATTTGCATTTTATGTGACATGACAACACAAAGTAGCAAGTATTTGTGAAGTGTAAAAGAAATGATACATGGTATTCTAAATATTTTCAAAATACAAATCTGAAAATTGTGACATGCATTTTTTTGTAACCCCCCCGAGTCAATACTTTGTAGGACAACCTTTCGCAGAAATTACTGCTGCATTTCTTTTTTGGCATGTCTTAACCAGCTTTGCTGAGGCTGGAGCTTTTCTATTCTTCCTTGCAAACTATCTGTAGCTCAGTGAGATTGGATGGACTAGGTCTGTAAACAACAATTTTCAAGTCTTGCCACAGAATCCCAATGCGATTTAGGTCTGGACTTTGACTGGGTTATTCAAATACATGAATATGCCCTAATCCATTCCATTGTAGAGTTGGCACTATTTTTAGAGTTGTTGTCCTGATAGAAGGTGAACCTTCACCCCAGTCTCAAGACTTTTTAATCCTCTGACATGGTTTCAATCAGAGTTGGCTTGTATTTAGATCAGTCAACTTTCCCATCAACTTTGATAAGGCTTCCCTGTTTCTGCAAAAGAAAAGCATTCCCATAGCATGATGCTTCCATCAGCATATTTGACGGTGGGGATGGTGTTTTCAGAGTAATGTACAATGCTAGTTTTCCGCCATACATAGCATTTTGCATTTAGCCCAAAAGTTCAACATTGCTCTCATCTGACCAGAGCACCTTCTTTCACTTGCTAGCTGTGTCCCCTACATGGCTTTTTGTACACTGAAAATTGGGAATTCTTATGGTTTGCTTTCAAAAATGGCTTTTTTCTTGCCACTCTTCCATTTGTGGAGTGTATGACTATTACTTGTCCCGTGGACAGATTACCTTATCCAAGCTGTGGATCTTTGCAACTCATCCATAGTGACATGAGGTCTCTTGTCTGCTTTTGAAATGTTTTGGTAGGCTTGCAGTTGTGCCATACTCTTTCCAATTTGGATGATGGATTTAACAGTGCTTTGTGAGATGTTCAGATTTTGGGCTTATTTTTTTAACCTAATACTTTACTAAATATGTGAATCTGGAGGCAATTTATCTCTCAGAATTGTATTTAAAAGTATCAAACTACAGGTGTCTTAATGCAAATGCACATAACAATTTTCAGATTTGCATTTTAAAATTAATTAGAAAGCCATGCATAATTTCATTTACACTTCACAAATGCTTGCTAATTGTTGTTGGTATATCACATACAATCCCAATAAAATACATTTAAGATTGTTGGTGTAACATGAAAAACTATGGAAACGTTCACTGGCTGTGAATATTTTTTCAATGAACTGTATACCTGTATGGGCACTGGCAGCAGCAGAATAGTTTTGAAGTTAACAAATAGGCAAATCATTGGCATCAGTTGTGGTTGAATTAAAGTATGCACAGATCCGTGCCTAAATCAATGTTACAAATATAAATTTGGCCCACATTTTTGGAAGATAACCGTGTTAAGATCGAATAAGCTGCAATGCATGCTGAAAAGTTCCTCAGGTGAACACCATTTTAACTTTGATTTGCATAGTGAGGCCTCAGTAGTTAAAGTTTGAGAAACTTTGCACTCTTAACCAGATGGTCAGGTAAATAATATGAGTAAACAAAGAGAAGAAATATGAGTTCGAATTTGCTTATACTTTCTTTTCTAATTGAGCTTATTTTTATTTCTGCAGATGAACCTACCACCTTTCCAGGTAAAATAAACTATATACATTTTTTGTAACATCACAAAATTGAACAGCTTGAACTGTTCAAGCCATTCAAAATAATTCCTATATTTAAAGAACAAGACAAGATAGCTAATTTCAAAGTGAAGAAACAATGGCTTGCCACCAAGACATGAAAAATAATCCTTATTTCAAGAGCCATTTCATGCCTGTGTGTGCTGAAGAGGGTACACTTCTCAGCAGCAGTGCAGTAGACATATACAACACACACAGTAAAAATACAGGAGATATGTCTGTGTGTCTAGGAGTAGTGACAGCAACTGCATAATATAGAATAGGATAGAGGAAGCCAAGAGATGTTTGGCAGTGTATGGCCTACTCTAATACCCTCTGGCAGCAGTACCACAGTATAGATGGTATGTTGGACATGAAGTAGATGACTGGCAGGCTGTGGGACATCAGCACTCGCGGCTGGAGGAAAGTGTAGAAGACAACGGATAGGCAAGTAGATGGCATTGCCAATTTAATGATTCGCATGAGTGGATGAAGGAAAGTTGGTATGATCCATGCCTTATTCCATTTTGTAAACTTTTCCACACTTACTGAAAACAACATAATCTGAATGGATCTGACAAAGCCACTCTCTGGACTGAATACCCTCTCTGACAGCACACTGGAGGTCAGACATGATAGTATGCCCATGGCGAACTGAACCAATTGTTCTTGGACCACTTTTCTTGTCAATGTTTGAATCTGCTTATCCAGAAGATGATAGTATAAGGTTTCAGGGCATCTGGCAGAGAAAGGACACAGGTGGAGAAGCGGTTTTCGCAAGTGTGTTTATTTCATGGAGATGCCGTTCTCTGTCTGCAGACAATTCTACTATATCACCATCATTGGTGTATTTTGGGCCAATTTTATTGTTATTCTGGATTTAAGTGACAAATTACCATATTTTTCAGACTAAAAGATGCACCTTTTTCCTCCAAAAAATGTGGAGGAAAGTGGAGGGTGCATCTTATAGTCCGAATGTACCTGCACTGGCTGTGTGTTTGGAGGTGGGGGAGTGGCAGTTGCAGAGCAGCAGGTCACAGTAGCAGGAGATGGCGGCTGCAGCTAATTCCTGTGTCTGCTGCTAAAGAGAAATGAATATTCACTGCATTTCACACTCATGAGAGTGGAAAGCAGTGAATATTCATCTCTCTTTAATAGCAAACACACTGTTAGCCACAGCAGCCATCTTCCTGCAGCTGCCTAGCTTTAGCTTGTCCCGCTACCTAATGGAATGAATATTCACTGCTTGCCACTCCCATAGGCATGGAGTTCAGTGAATATTCATTCCCTTTAGTAGTGGTGACACGCGAAAGCCTGGCAGCTGCAGGAAGCTAGTGGCTGCAGCTTTCAGAATGTCCGCTATTAAAGAGCAATAAATACTCACTGCTCTCCATGCACAGAGTCCCGGCATGGAGAGCAGTGAGTATTTCTGCAGCTGTCCTTGGCTTGTAAGCAGCACATGACATCACTGCCATATGCTGCTTAAAAGCATAAAGCAGCTGCTGGCATCGGAACAGTAAGCTGTGAAAGAGGGCAGACAAGTAAGTTTAATGGCTTATTTTTTATGCTTTTCTGATGGGGCCATACATACCAGGAAAAGGATGGGGCTATGCATGCCACAACGGAGATGAGGAGTCCGCATACTAGGAAAGGGATGAGTGGGATCATGCCTACCAGGATAGGGATGAGGGGGCCATGCATACCAGGATAGGGATGAGGGAGCCATGAATACCAGGATAGGGATGAGTAGAACCATACCTACCAGGATAAGTATGAGGGGGCCATGCATAACAGGATAGGGATGAGGGATCCATGAATACCAGGATAGGGATGAGTAGGACCATACCTACCAGGTTAGGGATGAGGGGGCCATGCATACCAATATAGGGATGAAGGGGCCATGCATACCAAGATAGTGATGAGGAGGCCATGTATACCATGATAGAGATGAGGGGGCCATGTATACCAGGATAGTGATGATGGGGCCATGCATACCAGGATAGGGATGAGGGGGCCGTGTATACCAGGTTAGGAATGAGGGGGCCATGCACAACAGGATAGAGATGAAGGGGCCATGCATACCAGGATAGGGATGAGGAGGCCATGCATACCAGGATAGGAATGAGGGGGCCATGTATACCAGGATAGGGATGAGAGGACATTCATACCAGGATAGAGATGAAGGGGCCATGCATACCAAGATAGGGATGAGGATGCCATGCATACCAGAATAGGGATGAAGGGGCATGCATACCAGAATAGCGCTAAGGGAGCCATGAATAACAGGATAGGGATGAGGGAGCCATGCATACCAGGATAGGGATGAAGGGGCCATGTATACCAGGATATGGATGAGGGGGCCATGTATGCAAGGATAGTGATGAGGAGGCCATGCATACCACGCACAGCCGCCCGCACTCACCACAGCCACGCACAGCCGCCCGCACTCACCACAGCCACGCACAGCCGTCCGCACTCACCACAGCCACGCACAGCCTTCCACACTCACCACAGCCACGCACAGCCGTCCACACTCACCACAGCCACGCACAGCCGTCCACACTCACCACAGCCATGCACCGCTGCCCACACTCAGCACCGCCACGCACAGCCACCCGCACTCACCACCGCCACGCACAGCCATCCGCACTCACCACAGCCACGCACCGCCGCCCGCACTCAGCACCACCACACACAGCCGCCCACACTCACCACAGCCACGTACAGCCGCCCGCACTCACCACAGCCACGCACAGCCGCCCGCACTCAGCACCGCCACGCACAGCCGCCCGCACTCAGCACCGCCATGCAGAGGCGCCCGCACTCAGCACCGCCACGCACAGC
Organism: Ranitomeya variabilis; assembly: GCF_051348905.1. Lineage (NCBI taxonomy): Eukaryota > Metazoa > Chordata > Amphibia > Anura > Dendrobatidae > Ranitomeya > Ranitomeya variabilis. The sequence continues at coordinate 653,908,326 of NC_135233.1, forward strand.
CGCCCGCACTCAGCACCGCCACGCACAGCCGCCCGCACTCAGCACCGCCGCGCACAGCCACCCGCACTCAGCACCGCCGCGCACAGCCGCCAGCACTCACCACAGCCACGCACAGCCGTCCGCACTCACCACAGCCATGCACAGCCGTCCGCACTCACCACAGCCACGCACAGCCGTCCACACTCACCACAGCCACGCACCGCCGCCCACACTCAGCACCGCCACGCACAGCCGCCCGCACTCACCACCGCCACGCACAGCCATCCGCACTCACCACAGCCACGCACCACCGCCCGCACTCAGCACCACCACACACAGCCGCCCGCACTCACCACAGCCACGCACAGCCGCCCGCACTCACCACAGCCACGCACAGCCGCCCACACTCAGCACCACCACGCACAGCCGCCCGCACTCAGCACCGCCATGCAGAGCCGCCCGCACTCAGCACCGCCACGCACAGCCGCCCGCACTCAGCACCGCCACGCACAGCCGCCCGCACTCAGCACTGCCACGCACAGCCGCCCGCACTCAGCACCGCCACGCACAGCCGCCCGCACTCAGCACCGCCACGCACAGCCGCCCGCACTCAGCACCACCATGCACAGCCGCCCGCACTCAGAACCGCCACGCACAGCCGCCCACACTCAGCACAGCCGCCCGCACTCAGCACAGCCACCCGCACTCAGCACAGCCGCACTCGGGCAGTAGAGCCGGAGAGAGAAAGATGGGAGCAACATATGGCAGAATGGAAACAGGAACAGGCAGAATGGGTGCAGCACATTACAACAGAATGGGGGCGCGGGATGGGAGCAGTACATGATAGAATGGGGGCACGGGATGGGAGCAGCACATGACAGAATGGGGCGCGGGATGGGAGCAGCACATGACAGAATGATTGCGCATGATGGGAGCAGCACATGACAGAATGGGGGCGCACACATGACAGGATGGGGGTGCAGGATGGGAGCACATGACAGAATGGGGCGCAGGATGGGAGCAGCACATGACAGAATGGGGGCACAGGATGGGAGCGGCACATGACAGAATGGGGGCACACACATGACAGGATGGGGGTGTAGGATGGAGCAGCATATGACAGGATGGGGGCGCAGGATGGGAGCACATGACAAGATGGGGACGCAGGATGGAGCAGCACATGACAGGATGGGGGCGCAGGATGGAGCAGCACATGACAGGATGGGAGAACAAGATGGGAGCAGCACATACCAGGATGGAGACCATATACCAATATAAATGCTTGCCACCCGGCCATAGAACGGGTTCAATAGCTAGTTATTATATAGGGATATAGGTAAATTTGTGAACGAGGGTAGAGTGATATTTGTATTTAAATGGGCCCCAAAGTCAATGTTACTGGTGGGACCGACACTGGAGGAGGCCATGCATACTAGGAAAGGGATGAAGTGGCTATGTATACCAGAATATACCAGTATACGGATGAGGGAACCATATATACCAGGATAGGGGATATTGGTACAGAAATGACCCTATTTTTTGCTTCAGTTCTTTTTTTCTAATTTCCTCCTCTAAAACATAGATGCATCTTATGGTTCGATGCGTCTCATAGTTCAAAAAATACGGTAAACAGAATGTCCCATTCTTTTTTAAAGAAGTGTTCCATCCATAGACCATGTGCAGAGGTTGAGTATTTGGTGAGTTTTTACTTCAATATTTGTAAGCCAAAACCATGAATGGAGCAATCAGAGGTAGAATAGATCCATGTCACCACTTCTGCATTTTTTACCCACTCCTGGTTTTGGCTTACAAAAATTGAGGTAAAAAACTCACCAAATACTCACCGTGGTCATGCGGCCATAAACGGTTATTCCTATCTCCAAGATTCTATCCCAGTATGTAGTAGGTACAAAAATAGTAAGTACCTCCAATTTGAAATGTAGTATACTTTTCTGATTCGCTATGTCTCTTTCGTCATGAGCGGTCATTGCAGGACCTTTGGTATCTTTGGTTACGACTAGAGATGAGCGAATATTTCAATGTTTGGTTCAGCTCACGATCGCTGAATTTGCAGTATTCGCTGATTTAATCGTCGATTAAATCACGGAATACAGCCGAACATACACAGCACAAAAGCCAGTGTTTCTCAAGCTGTGTGACAGTGTGGGAAACACCGGCATAGCGTTCCTGATAGACGGTGAACTCATCCCTGCCGATCAGAGAGCCGCGGTTCCCAAGCCGTCAGAAGACAACATGAGTGCTCAGCTGTGATCGGAGGTAAAAAGTTTACCTCCGGTCACTGGTGTCAGCTGATGGGACTACAGCTCTCATCATTCAACATCTGCTACCGCTAATAACAGTGAGAGCAGGAGCAGCGGATGATAGTATTCATCAGCCCTTTCTGCGCTGTAAAAATTAAAAAAAAAAAATCCTCACAGCAGGGGGCTACAACCTCAATCTGTCAGCTTCAACAAGGTTAGTTATCAAGAATAGAGTGGTCCCCAGTCTGTTTTTTTGATTATTTATATAAATAATTTAAAAAAATGGTGTGGGGTCCCTCCCATTTTGACAACCAGCCTTGCTAAAGCTGACAGCTGGGTGCTGCTATTCTCAGGCTGGTAAGGGGCCATGGATATTGATCCCCCCCAACCTAAAAATAGCAGCCCACAGCTGGCCAGAAAAGGCACCAATTCTGGTGCTTTGCCAGGCTCTTCCCACTTGACCTTTAACAGTGACAAGTGGGGTTCAAATTTGTGGGGTTGATGTCACCTTTGTATTGTCAGGTGACATCAAGCCCGAGTTTAGTAATGGAGAGGCATCAAGAAGACCCTCCCATTACTAACCCCATAGTCATATTGAATAAAAACACACACACCAAGAATAAAGTCCTTTAATTGAAAGAATGACACAGACTCCTTTAATAATCTTAATTAAACCATACTTACAACCTCGCCTAATTCCACTGAAGCCTTTGTTCTCCTGTAATACAGCTAAAATGATAAAACAACAATAAACCTTAAAACAACCTTACCTGTCTGTCGTTCTGTCCCATGCCATAATCCATGTCTGGGGGAGAAATATCTTTCAACCTGGAAGGTGCCAATATGCTACTGTCTAGGCTGAGAACCACTGATGAATTAGCTGCTGCAAGAGCAGCCTCAGTGACTAGCGGTGACTAGTGTTGAGCATTCCGATACCGCAAGTATCGGGTATCGGCCGATACTTGCGGTATCGGAATTCCGATACTGAGTTCTGATACTTTTGTGGTATCGGGAATCGGTATCGGAACCATATTCATGTGTAAAATAAAAAATTAAAATAAAAAATATGGATATACTCACCTTTCCAGTGGCCCCTGGATCTTACCGCTGTAACCGGGAGCCTCCGTTCCTAAGAATGAGCGCGTGAAGGGCCTTCGATGATGTCGCGGCTTCTGATTGGTCGCGTGACCGCTCATGTGACTGCTCACGCGACCAATCAGAAGCCGCGACGTCAGCCGTGACGCAATCGAAGGTCCTTCACAGGCTCATTCTTAGGAACGGAGGCTCCCGGTTACAGCGGTAAGATCCAGGGGCCACCGGAGAGGTGAGTATATCCATATATATCCATATACTCAACTCTCTGGCGGCCCCTGGACCTTACCGCTGTAACCGGGAGCCTCCGTTCCTAAGAATGAGCCCGTGAAGGACCTTCGATGACGTCGCGGCTGACGTCGCGGCTTCTGATTGGTCGCGTGAGCGGTCACATGAGCGGTCACATGACCAATCAGAAGCCGCGACGTCATCGAAGGCCCTTCACGCGCTCATTCTTAGGAACGGAGGCTGCCGGTTACAACCAGGGCGCGTCAGAGGGTGAGTACATCCCTATTTTTTATTTTTATTCTTTATCTTACACATGAATATGGATCCCAGGGCCTGAAGGAGAGTTTCCTCTCCTTCAGACCCTGGGAACCATTCCGATACTTTGCGTCTAGTGGTGAGCGATACCGTCCGATACTTGAAAGTATCGGTATCGGAAAGTATCGGCCGATACCGGCAAAGTATCGGATCTAATCCGATACCGATACCCGATACCAATACAAGTCAATGGGACTCAAGTATCGGACGGTATCCCTGATGGTTCCCAGGGTCTGAAGGAGAGGAAACTCTCCTTCAGGCCCTGGGATCCATATTACTGTGTAAAATAAAGAATTAAAATAAAAAATATTGATATACTCACCTCTCCGACGCAGCCTGCACCTTACCGAGGGAACCGGCAGCCTTCTTTGCTTAAAATGCGCGCATTTACTGCCTTCCGTGACGTCACGGTGTCGCGGTCACATGGGCGGCACGCGACCAATCACAAGCCGTGACGTAATTTTCAAATCCTGAATGCCTAGAATTAGGCATTCAGGACCTGAAATTACGTCACGGCTTGTTGTGATTGGTCGCGTCGCGGTCACATGGGCAGCACGCAACCAATCAGAAGCCGTGACGTAATTTTCAAATCCTGAATGCCTAGAATTAGGCATTCAGGACCTGAAGTTACGTCACGGCTTGTTGTGATTGGTCGCGTCGCGGTCACATGGGCGGCACGCGACCAATCAGAAGCCGTGATGTCACGGAAGGCAGTAAACGCGCACATTTTAAGCAAAGAAGGCTGCCGGTTCCCTCGGTAAGGTGCAGGCTGCGTCGGAGAGGTGAGTATATCCCTATTTTTTATTTTAATTCTTTCTTTTACACATTGATATTAATCCCGATACCGATTCCCGATATCACAAAAGTATCGGATCTCGGTATCGGAATTCCGATACCCGCAAGTATCGGCCGATACTTGCGGTATCGGAATGCTCAACACTATTTGCGTCCCATTGAAATGCATTGGTATCGGGTATCGGTATCGGCGATATCCGATATTTTTCGGGTATCGGCCGATACTATCCGATACCGATACTTTCAAGTATCCGACGGTATCGCTCAACACTAGCGGTGACGTCACTGAGTCTGCGTTTCCAGCCGGGCTGAACTGCTGCGACCTCAGTGAGATCCCCGTTAGCACTCTGAGAAAGTTGCACGGGACAGAGGCGAGTTCACCGCAGTTGAAATTCACCACAGTGAAATTCTCCTAGTCTGGAGAATATGAAGGAATCCAAGTACAGTGATAAAACTCAATTCTGACATTGTTTTTTGAGAATTGTTTTTATGGCATATATTGTTTGGTAAAAATGACCTCAGGATATCACACAGGTTGCACCTCTCGCCACTTACAGTTGTTAAAGGCAAGTCCCGGCTGTAGCACACACCCATTATCTGCTGTGCATGGGGCGGACTAACCCCGTAAGCACACCTGCTACCGGCTTGATACAGTTTTGATACTTATTACATATACTGTATATATACATACATAAACAGCCTGGTGATTAGATTTTAACTAAATCCAAATGCACACCACATCCTCACCCTAAGGACAACACAGCCATATGAATAAAATAAGCCAGTCCACAAATTGTGGACATTACCAGCTCTATGTGCTGCTTATAGTGGACAAGTGCAGGAGTTTTGTATTTACCAGCAATAGTCTGGTCTGTAATAAGGTCTAGATAAGTACAAGCCTCAAAAACCTCAATGTGAATATAGCTTGTTTCTCAGTTCATAGCTGCGTGCTGGAAGTATCACAGAATGGCCACTGTTAGTGACCGGTGGATCACATCAACATATAGTAGAGTCTATTGAGCTATGCTGCAGTGTTTACTTTTATGGATTTTTGGCGCCAACCTTTTTCTGCTGTAAACTTGCAGTATTTTTGTCGCAATAATGTAAATTGTACATTGTAACAGCATTTCATGTAGTTTTAATTTTCAAGAAATGTGAACTATGTCTCTAACAAGAGTAGTTTATTTGTTATTTTTTTTAGGAATTTATCTTATGCGACTGGTCAATGGCAATCATGCATGTGCTGGACGGGTAGAAATTTACTACAACTATGCATGGGGAACAGTATGTGATGATGTTTGGACCATCAATAATGCACATGTTGTATGCAGACAGATGGGCTGTGGATATGGAATTTCTGCTTTGCATTCTGCATATTTTGGACAAGGTTCTGGTAGCATTCTGCTAGATGATGTGAGCTGTACAGGAAGTGAACAGTACTTGTGGCAGTGCAGTCACCGTGGTTGGGGCTCCCATAACTGCAATCATGGAGAGGATGCTGGCGTCATCTGTTCAGGTATGTTTACTGAAGTACTACAACATTCCTAAAAGTCAGCCATGCCACGCAATTGTGCAGGAAACATTATTTATAAGGCAATGCAGCTCCAAACCAGCAGTGTGTTCTTTCATAGTCATCAGTGAGTAAGTAATCATCCTCAAAGGTCAATTGTGAGATGAGAACAATCCTTTAATAAGTTCACGTGTGTGGAAACGTAGTCCTAGGGTGTAATTTAGCAAATAATTTTTGCATAAATCCTTAAATGTAAAACCTTTAAACATCAGAAAATAATTGTGCAGCTCAAAATTGCACAAAAGATTTGCAACTTTAGGCATACTGTACTTTCAGAGCTCTCAGCCAGCTTCGTCCACTTTTAGAAAAAGGGACAGTGCTGGTGTGGGATTGGGCAGCAACAAGCATGCCCATCTATTTAATCAGAATTGATCTACACTGCTCACTAGAACTTATACAAAACTCACGATTCCTGCCCCGTACAGTCGACTTTTCAGCAGTCTCAGTATGATCACAGAATCACAAACAGGAATACAATAACAGTTAAGGCATCTGTATACACTAGAAAACACTGTAATTACTGGAGCGCGCCCAGAAGGGCCGCGGGGTACTTGGTAACGTTTTTCTCTGTCTCAGTTCTGGGGTTGTCACGGTGGCTAGACCCGGTGCGTGACCCTGCTAAGGGGCGTCCAATGAAAGTTGTAAGTGGTAGTGCGAGGTGCAGGTCGCGATGAATAACGAGGACACAGGGTTGCAGTCTCTTTACCTCTTTACTGAAGGCTTCAAGGTCCTCAATCCAGAGTACAGTTAACAGGGCTGTCTGAGACTGGCCGGTCCGATGGCACCTCCAGAGTTCCCTTTGCAGGTGGAAATCTGTGCCTACCTTCTAGCGCCTGTGTGTTGTAGTACTTCCCTGCTGAGCACCACGGGATAGTCCTCACAACTGTTGTGTCTGTTTCTGATGTTCTTTCCCACAACTTATGTCTGTTCTGATGTTCTTCTCCGTCCCCCAGATGATATGAATAGGACGCACCCGTATGACGGGTAGGCCTGGAGTTCTTCCAGGACCCTAGTGACGCCCCTCTCCCACAGTTGCCCCCTATGTCTGCTTAGGTGATTTAGGTGAGACAGCCAACCTATAATTAACTGTCCTGCCGTTGGTTTGAAGTAATGCTTGGAGCCGAATACTTACTCGGCGTTCCGGCCACCGGCTACACGCCTCAATAGGATGTTGCCTCGATCTTACAGCACGACTCCTATTGGTGTTATCTCCTTTCTGCTTTGATCTCGTTTCTCACTCTTCATAATAAACCTCGCTTCTTGTCCTTTCTTGAGATACCGCCGCGATGTAATGCAGGCATGGTTCCTTAACGTTCTTTCCTGTTCGCTAGGCCTCTGTCAGGATCCCACCCCTGACAGGGACCCCCCTGAATCTTCCCCTGCAACACCCTCAGCCACAGGATGTTGCCTGGTTCTAAACCAGTCAGCTTCTGTTCTAACTTTCTATCTAACCCCCAGTTTTACCAGATTGTGAGGAGTGGCCTAATACATAGCACCCTTAACTCCCCCTGGAGGCCAGACTATGAAGTGTATTGGTGTCTGTGATACCTGGTCAGGTGAACTCCTTCAGTGCCATCAGACGTACCATCACTCCCCTTAGCGGCGGAGCATCAGTACTGCAACGACCAGGACTCTGGGGCGCTGCATTACCATTCACTATCGGTGATGGTCATGGCTCACCTCTTCTGCAATCTTCACATTGACCTTTGCCCAAATTAGAACATGCTCAGATAAGGCTTCTATACAAACAAATGAGGTTGGAGTCAGTCTACTGCATCTAATGTCAATGTACTGTAAGAGTCATGTCGGTCTGGTAGTCGGGGGCAGGTATATCTCGCCCAGGTATTTGTCCTATGTGAATTAGGCCACTCAGTATCATCAGGATACCGAGGGGTTAATAAATGCAGGAATAAAGGCTGACCAGCTGGAGGTTTCAGGTGTCAGCCTGGGGCACACAGAATGCCTGTCTGTGTGAGACAAACGTGAGTGGGAGCTGTGCTCATGATCTATGTAATGTTAGCTGGGTGGGAGAAGCCCCCCAGTTGTTAGTTAGGAACGTGCTTGTTTAGTTAGTGCCGGACAGGCAAGGATTTATGTTTATGTTTTGTTTTATATTTTGCTTTCACTTTAATAAACCTGACTTGAGGTCAGTTAACTTGGAAACCTGCTGTCGCCTCAGAGTTCAATGCACAAACCACGTGACCTTTGACCCCAGCAAAGGCGATCCCGGAGTGTTTTGTCACAGTACCCAACAAGATGTAGGAGTCTGTTATTAGGCCAAGGAGCCAGTATGAAAACTTCAAGATTTTTTATGTAAATTCGTACAGTACATTTATAAAAAAAAAACCTGATTTAAGCAATAGGTCATTTTATGATAAGACATTTCCTTTATCTTGGTAGGGAACGTTTTATAACATAACATAACACTGAGCCATAAGTACATTTCTTGCTCAGGTAAATAAGGATCTTACACTTTATGTTAAACAGATTTAAGGCTTGTGTCTATGGGGGAGTATCTCTCTGATCATATTATTGATATGGTATTCCGATTATCTCCCAGTACCTTAAATGAGCGTAAAATGATTCACTTATTCAATTAAATCAATCTATAAGAGTATCCCAAAACGAATTTTAGGCAGTCCTATTCCAAAAAACAGAAAAATGTAAAAGATTGATAACAAAATCACATAAACCTTTTCTACTATAATTAATCTTTGTTACACAAAAAGGACAGCAAAGAAATTAAAAAAAATTATACTGATTAAGCTGATCTATTACTGCTTGAAAAAATAAAAAAAAATGAAAGCAGTCCACTACATGTCAGGTTGAAGAAAAACAATACAGAGGTATAATAGGGAGGAGGGAAATGATAACTCATTTCTAGAAATGCCCTAAAACAGTCCAAACTACTAAGCTAGCCCTTAAAAATCTACACAAATGTTGCCTCCACTCGTCGTCATCTTGCCCTTGTTAGCGGGGAGAGCCAACTTAATTTACAGGGTGCATGTCTCCAGAAGCATGAGCTGGGCACAATGTATTCAGTACTAATGATGGCAGATTTGCAATTTTCACTCTGCAACAACCCCCGTGTGCTTATTTCTGAAAAACACCAATGGAGTCAAAACTGCCACTATGTAAGAGGGTGGTGCTGTTATGCACAGTAAGGAACACACTGTCACTTTAAGAGACTGCACCCCCTTGTCTGGTGTGAGATGGAATGTTCTGCTTTTCCCCTGCTTTAGGCTGTGATGATGAACTGCCCTAGCTTGAGGGGAGGAGTTGAGCCTGGACTGCGTGTGGAAGAAGAAGTTTCCAGAGGGAACTGAGAGAACTGTGTGCTGGTCTGTCTGCAAGGAAGAGTCGTTGGCTGCAAGAAATATCACACAGCTTGAGACGAACTGCGTCTGTTAAATAGACTTTCCCGGTTACAGCAAAGAGTGGCTGTTCTGCGCTGGTTTGTGAAGCCACGAAGATACTTGAAAGGGGACTTACAGTTTCCAGGAGCAAGGAGAAGACCACGCTTTGCAGAGCCAAAAGGAATCCGTGTGCACCACCGTTTTGGACTTCTGGGGCCCCCTGGGACTGGACCTGTGTCCCCAACATCACCGTGAGTCTGTTCCTGAACTGGTGCACCAGGCAGGAACAGACTCACGGTGATGTTGGGGACACAGGTCCAGTCCCAGGGGGCCCCAGAAGTCCAAAACGGTGGTGCACACGGATTCCTATCGGTTCTGCAAAGCGTGGTCTTCTCCTTGCTCCTGGAAACTGTAAGTCCCCTTTCAAGTATCTTCGTGGCTTCACAAACCAGCGCAGAACAGCCACTCTTTGCTGTAACAGTGTTGCAGGGGAAGATTCAGGGGGGTCCCTGTCAGGGGTGGGATCCTGACAGAGGCCTAGCGAACAGAAAGAACGTTACAGGACCGCGCCTGCACTTCATTGCGGCGGTACCCCAAGAAAGGACAAGAAGCGAGGTTTATTGTGCTGAGTGAGAAACGAGATCAACGCAACAAGGAGAATCACCAGTAGGAGTCGTGCTGTAAGACGAGGCAACATCCTACTGAGGCGCGCAGCCGGTGGCCGGAAACGCCGAGGAAGTATAGAGCTCCAGGCCTTACTTCAAACCTATGGCAGGACAGTCAGTTCTAGGCGGGCTGTCTCACCCCAAAATCACCTAAGCAGACACAGGGGGCAACATTTGGAGAGGGGCGACTCTAGGGTCCCGGAAGACCTCCGAGCCTACCGTCATACGGGTGCGTCCTAGCCATATCATCTGGGGGACGAAGCAGAACATCATTATCGAGTTGTGAGGGAACTTCAGAAACAGACACAACAGTTGTGAGGACTATCCCGTAAGCTCAGCAGGGAAGGACTACAACACACAAGCGCTAGAAGGTAGGCACAGATTTCCACCTGCAAAGGGAACTCTGGAAGTGCCATCGGACCGGCCGGACTCAAGCAGCCCGGTTAACCGTATTCTGGACTGAGGATCCTGAAGCCTTCAGTAAAGAGGTAAAGAGACTGCAACCATGTGTCCTCGTTATTTACTGCGACCTGCACCACACCATCCACACCTTTCATTGGACGCCCCTCAGCAGGGTCCTGGACCGGGTCTAGCCACCGTGACAACCCCAGAGCAGAGACTCAGAGGCCTGGTACTGGGTACCCCTCGGCCCTGCGGCAGTGGGGGCGCTCCAACTTGGCGTCACGAACAGGATCTACTTAAGCCTGAAGAATCAGGTCATATGCGCCTTGGAACTGTGATTTATTGCGCTTGGACTGTGACTTATTGCAAAGACTGTGTGTTGCCACTTGCTGCCAGAATCTCCCGCCAAAATCATCACCATTGCAGCACTGAGGAGAGCGCAGGAGGAGAAGAGGGGCGTGGCGTGGGCGTAGACAAGCTGGAGAGTGCGAAAGACAATGGCCGCCCAGTCTAAATATTTCTGTACCTTGAGGACGTGTCCGTCAGCACCCGAGATCCGCCTCCTGATTCTCAATGGTGGGCGGAAACAGAGAAAACGAAACCGCCCACGAAGGAGAGAGTGGGTGTGGGGTGGAAGTGAAGAACTCCCCCAGCTACCCGGAAGAGTGCAGCGGTCTCGTCCCCACAGCTGAAGTGGGTCTCCTGCAACTCGAAATGGAGGATTTAATTGAACAGCTTCTCCAGCTGCGGATGGAGACCAAGGCCGCACCCCAGGAGATACCAGCGGAGCGACCCTCGACCTCGGTTCCTGCACCGCTGGTTGATTTGCTGTCGATGCCTCCACCGATGTCAACATCAGTGGGACCTGCCGCGAGGGAGGACGTTCCACCGGACCGGCCGGTAAGCCCGCCGACCCTGCCCTGCTAGCAGAGGACCTGCTGATAGGCCCAGTTGCAGCGCCACCTCCCCCTGGGACCCATCGGCTCCAGCACCTCCTTCCCTGGGACCAGGCCACAGGCATGGAGCACCTCCTGAAACCCCCGATCACGCCAGTCACCCTGCCGGGCACGGTCTATGCGGAACGCACGGTGTGCCGCTGGGTGAATCCCGGGGCCAACTTTATGGGGTTCCCCAGGGTGGCGACCCAGGAGGGAGAGATGGTGCAGGCCCTCAGCTGGGAAGAGTACCAAGCCCAGCTAGAACGGCAGTGGAAAAATAGGGAGGAGGCGTACCAGGCCGGGCTGGAGGCCCACCATCAAAAAGGCTTGGCGGTCAAGGACTGGGCCCGCAAGGACCCCACCGCTCACCAGGCCCCGCGCAGGCAGGGCACCGTCATCGCCTTCAAGCTCAATGGAGGCTGGGGCTTTATTAAAGAGCCGGGCCTGTACGCGGAGGTGTTTGTTAACCGGAGGGATGTCGAGTCCCATCTGAGGGAGGGTCATCCGGCCCGGGACCTCTACCCAGGGGACGAAGTTACCTATACCCGGCACTTTGGGGAGAAGGGGTGGTTTGCCTTGAACGTTCGTAGGAAAAGTCTCACGACACCCCCAACCAAGGTGCCCGCCGCACAGCCCCCTGCGGTGAAGATGCCCTCCTGTGACCGACCCACCGTTACTACAAAGACCACAGTGATTACTCCAACTTACACCGTGGTGAAGACCACAACCTGCACCATTACTACCACCGCCACTGTAGTGGCCGGGAGCTTGGCCACAGTGGTAACCGGCGCCCTAGCTGGCGTTGAAACCAAGACGGTGGCCACCCAGACCCCTGTCTGGGAGAAGGAGGCCGCCTCCTGCTATGCCAGAAACTAAGTAAGCAAGAATGCTTCACCACATGTATATAGTTAACTGTTTGTCCTTTTCGTGTTTTCTCTGCTGCTACAACCCGACTAGGGTTAACTCTTAAAGGGGTCCCTTCGTTTACCCGGGATCCCTACTTCTGCTTTTGGTTTTTGTTTTTCGTTTATCATTGTTGAAAGAACTGCTGGATCATGAACACTGCATGATTACAAACTTATTGTAAATAGTTTGCACCTTCTTAAAGGTGCCCTCTACTGGTTTTACAAAGAAAAGGACTCTTTGCGAAGAAACTGTTCCTGGAAACAGCATCGGAGTCCTTGCTGTATACGAACTTTCAGCTTGAGAAGTTGCACTACCTCCAAGAGACTTGGTCCCCTCTTAAAGGGAACGTTCACCAATAGCACTTAAAGTTGAATAATGTTTACATGTAAAAGTTATATGTAGTTAGCTAGTTAATTGTGAGAGATGTTTAATAATGTGTAGAGAATGAGGACAGGAAGTGAACCCGTACGGGGTTAGTCAGTGAATCCTCCTAGGAGCCATACAGGTGATCTTGAGCTGAGAGAAGGTTGATACGTTCTATACTGTGTATAGTAGCAGAAAGACAGTAGGCCCGGATGAGAGATGGGGCGGTCCTGCAACAGAGCGAGAGGCAGTAGGCCTGGGGCAGATAGACAGGCGGTCCTGCAGATGTAAAGATGGAAAATGAAGAAAAAGTTGATTAGCCTTATAGCGTTTTATAAGAAGGTCTTTAGTGGATTCAGCGCATACGTCCTTAAAGGCAATGTTAAATTATTGTTCAGAAATTTGCACTTAGTAGAATACCCGGTTGGGTAAGAGAAGTTATTTATAGTATGTTATTTAAATATTTAACCATGTTTGTAACATTCAAGTGTCCTCACCTCCCATAAAGGGAAGCTCTGTTAAAGTTTACTTGTTATTGCATTTTAAAATTGTATGTCTTTTTGCTGACATGTATTGTCATTTTCTTCCCAGTCCAGGAGTACTGGATTTAGCCGGGGGGAGTGCAGCGCCCCAGAGTCCTGGTCGTTGCAGTACTGATGCTCCGCCACTAAGGGGGGCTATGGTACGTATGATGGCACTGAAGGAGTTCACCTGACCAGGTATCACAGACACCAATACACTTTACAGTCTGGCCTCCAGGGGGAGCTAAGGGTGCTATGTATTAGGCCACTCCTCACAATCTGGTAAAACTGGGGGTTAGATAGAAAGTTAGACAGAAAGCTGACTGGGTTGGAACCAGGCAACATCCTGTGGCAGAGGGTGTTGCAGGGGAAGATTCAGGGGGGTCCCTGTCAAAGGTAGGATCCTGATAGAGGCCTAGCGAACAGAAAGAACGTTACGGGACCGCGCCTGCACTTCATTGCGGCGGTACCCCAAGAAAGGACAAGAAGCAAGGTTTATTGTGCTGAGTGAGAAACGAGATCAACGCAACAAGGAAAATCACCAGTAGGAGTCGTGCTGTAAGACGAGGCAACATCCTACTGAGGCGCGCAGCCGGTGGCCGGAAACGCCGAGGAAGTATAGAGCTCCAGGCCTTACTTCAAACCTACGGCAGGACAGTCAGTTCTAGGCGGGCTGTCTCACCCCAAAATCACCTAAGCAGACACAGGGGGCAACATTTGGAGAGGGGCGACTCTAGGGTCCCGGAAGACCTCCGAGCCTACCCGTCATACGGGTGCGTCCTAGCCATATCATCTGGGGGACGAAGCAGAACATCATTATCGAGTTGTGAGGGAACTTCAGAAACAGACACAACAGTTGTGAGGACTATCCCGTAAGCTCAGCAGGGAAGGACTACAACACACAAGCGCTAGAAGGTAGGCAAAGATTTCCACCTGCAAAGGGAACTCTGGAAGTGCCATCGGACCGGCTGGACTCAAGCAGCCCGGTTAACCGTATTCCGGACTGAGGATCCTGAAGCCTTCAGTAAAGAGGTAAAGAGACTGCAACCCTGTGTCCTCGTTATTTACTGCGACCTGCACCACACCATCCACACCTTTCATTGGACGCCCCTCAGCAGGGTCACGGACCGGGTCTAGCCACCGTGACAACCCCAGAGCAGAGACTCAGAGGCCCGGCACCGGGAACCCCTTGGCCCTGCAGCAGTGGGGGCGCTCCAAACAGGAAAAACAAAGCATACCATCTAGGAATCTTCTATTCTTCACAACGTCTTTAATCTTCAATGGCAGCCATGAACATTATACCTGTATGAATGAAAAGGACAAATTATATAGACAAATGATTCCGTATTCATTCAGAAAATATACCACTTCTATGCTAATATTCAATTTACTATATTTTGCTTTTCAGATGCTTCCGGTACATATTCATCAATCACAACAGGTAAGATTGAAATGCATTAATTGGAACTGAATCAAATATGACACTTTTATCTTTTGTATTAAATTAAAATAGTAAAATATTTTAACTTTATTCTTTAAAAGTGATACTGAAGATGAAGGCTGAAAATAAAGCTATTGATGTAATGAGCAAAGTGGTGAAGGGCATTTTTTCACTATTCACGCAAATTCAAATTCACTGTTGGAGCACATTTAATTTGCAAGAATAATGAAAAAGTAAAAAATAATGCTATATTGATACAAAATGTTACATACATGGTCTTCAGGGCATCCATTGCTGTTTTCTAAAGAGGGATGAATCGATATTATATTTTGGTTGAGTTTAATGAAAGTAACAGGTCCTGGTATAAATATAAAAAATATAAATATACCAAGACCTGTGAATTTCATTAAACTCAACTAATATTCGATTCAATCCTTTCTGGGAAACATCAATGGATGTCCTGAAGACCAAGTATGTAACATTTTGTATCAATATAGCATTATTTTTTTTACTTTTTCATTACTTTTGCTAATTAAATGTGCTCCAATAGTGAATTTGAATTTGCGGGAATAGCGAAAAAATGCCCCTCACCACTTTGCTCATTGCATAAGATTGCATCAGCCATAGAAGGCTCACATGTCCTTAGGTCACCCAAGCATCCCCATACTGCTGTGCAGCTAGAGAGAATCATTGTTTGCTAAATGAAACACAGAGGGAACCACATGACCATATATATATATATATATATATATATATATATATATATATATATATATACACATGTATATACACTCACCGGCCACTTTATTAGGTACACCATGCTAGTAACGGGTTGGACCCCTTTTGCCTTCAGAACTGCCTCAATTCTTCGTGGCATAGATTCAACAAGGTGCTGGAAGCATTCCTCAGAGATTTTGGTCCATATTGACATGATGGCATCACACAGTTGCCGCAGATTTGTCGGCTGCACATCCCAAAGATGCTCCATACAAGGCAGGATGGATCCATGCTTTCATGTTGTTTACGCCAAATTCTGACCCTACCATCCGAATGTCGCAGCAGAAATCGAGACTCATCAGACCAAGCAACGTTTTTCCAATCTTCTACTGTCCAATTTTGATGAGCTTGTGCAAATTGTAGCCTCAGTTTCCTGTTCTTAGCTGAAAGGAGTGGTACCCGGTGTGGTCTTCTGCTGCTGTAGCCCATCTGCCTCAAAGTTCGACGCACTGTGCGTTCAGAGATGCTCTTAGGCCTACCTTGGTTGTAATGGGTGGCGATTTGAGTCACTGTTGCCTTTCTATCAGCTCGAACCAGTCTGCCCATTCTCCTCTGACCTCTGGCATCAACAAGGCATTTCCGCCCACAGAACTGGCGCTCACTGGATTTTTTTTCTTTTTCGGGCCATTCTCTGTAAACCCTAGAGATGGTTGTGCGTGAAAATCCCAGTAGATCAGCAGTTTCTGAAATACTCAGACCAGCCCTTCTGGCACCAACAACCATGCCACGTTCAAAGGCACTCAAATCACCTTTCTTCCCCATACTGATGCTCGGTTTGAACTGCAGGAGATTGTCTTGACCATGTCTACATGCCTAAATGCACTGAGTTACCGCCATGTGATTGGCTGATTAGAAATTAAGTGTTAACAAGAAGTTGGACAGGTGTACCTAATAAAGTGGCCAGTGAGTGTATATACATATATATATATATATATATATATATATACTGTATATATATATATATATATATATATATATATATATATATATATATATATTACAGTGGGAATGGAAAGTGTTCGGACCCCTACAAATGATTCACTCTGTTTCATTGCAGCCATTCTGTAAATTCAAAAAAGTTCATTTTTTCTCATTAATGTACACCCTGCTCCCCATCTTGACTGAAAAAAACAGAAATGTAGAAATTTTTGCATATTTATTTTTGCAATTTTTTGAGGGTTAAATATCAACAAAATGTACTCAAGACCATGGAATAGTCTATGGGTCAATACCAATAATTTTTTATTAAGATTTTTGAGGCTTTTATAGCAATGAAATGTACCCAAGAAGATGTAATACACGTTGGATGAGCAATATAATGCTAATAAATTTTAGACAAGTTTTTGTGGCTTATATAGCAACGAAATGTATCTAACAAGATGTAATACCCTATGGATGAGCAATATAATATTGATACATTTTGATCAAGTGTTTTGAGGCTTATATAGCAATGAAATGTACCCAAGAAGATGTATTAGCCTACAGATGAGCAATATAATTGTTAGGACTGGCGGAACTCACCAAGCAATAATTAGAGAGGATATGAGGTGCGTTCACAGTCAGGGATCCACCGTGCAGAAGGGACATCTGCTGCTCGGTAATGGCGGACTAGATGGCGGTATAATGTGAGCACACACATGGGTTAGCTTCACCCGGTATGAAGGAAGCGAACCCTGTTGCGTCACAGGGGCGCAATATCGCACAGAGAGCGCTTGTAAAGAGTCACAGAACTCGTTCCCAAGACACAGGGGAAGAGTTCCTCTAGACCTCTTACGCTCGACACCGCTACTGTGGTGTCAGGGATAGAACTGAACTAATAATTTATCTCGCAAGAGTGCGTACAATGCCGCTCAGGCAGACGCCACTAACCACCCTAACCAGGGCCAGGAAAGCTCACTAAGCACACAGCGCCGCACTGGCGGTCGCTGCTGAGAGACGCTGAATTGTGTGCTGGATGTGCAGAGTAGCACTGTCTGGCGCTAGGTAGCTTCCATCATTCGCAAGCAGGCAACAACTCTAGGGATGGGAATGATTCAGAGCTTTCATCCATTGACAGGCATACATCCACACACACACACATTGGCAAGTTTACACTAGCGCATGGCCAAGCGGCCATGCAAACCTTTAATAGCAGTAGCCCTCCGGGACCTTCCTGATGGTCCTATAGCAGCCACAACAGGACCTGAGCATGTGACCCCCGACCTCAAATTTGAGGTCATCCCTTGGGCATGCTCAGTATGGGAAAAGCAGGACTTAAGGTACCGTTACACTAAACGACTTACCAACGATCGCGACCAGCGATACGACCTGGCCGTGATCGTTGGTAAATCGTTGTGTGGTCGCTGGGGAGCTGTCACACAGACAGCTCTCTCCAGCTACCAACGATCAGGGGAGCGACTTCGGCATCGTTGAAACTGTTTTCAACGATGCCGAAGTCCCCCTGCAGCACCCGGGTAACCAGGGTAAACATCGGGTTACTAAGCGCAGGGCCACGCTTAGTAACCCGATATTTACCCTGGTTACCATTGTAAAAGTTAAAAAAAAACACTACATACTCACATTCCGATGTCTGTCACGTCCCCCGGCATCCACACTGCTGCCGAGAGCTTCCTGAACTGACTGAATGTGTCAGCGCCGGCAGCAGCGGTGACGTCACCGCTGTGCTCTGCTTTACGGCCGGCTAGCGCTGACACAGTCAGTCAGTGCAGGAAGCTCTCGGCAGCAGTGTGGACGCTGGGGGACGTGACAGACATCAGAAGGTGAGTATATAGTGTTTTTTTTTTTACTTTTACAATGGTAACCAGGGTAAATATTGGGTTACTAAGCGCGGCCCTGCGCTTAATAACCCGATATTTACCCTGGTTACAAGTGAACACATCGCTGGATCGGTGTCACACATGCCGATCCAGCAATGACAGCGGGTGATCAGTGACCAAATAAAGGTCTTGATCATTCCCTATGACCAACGATCTCCCAGCAGGGGCCTGATCGTTGGTCGCTGTCACACTATAACGAGATCGTTAGCGGGATCGTTGCTACGTCACAAAAAGCGTGACGTTGCAACGATATCCTTAACGATATCGTTATGTGTGAAGGTACCTTTAGTCCTAAAAAGGCCTGCTCGCTGCTGATCAGTGCTGGCTACAAGGGCAGAGCCTGGCAAGGCAGCAGTAAACATTCGCACAGTATAAGCTTAAGCCAGATGCTGGGACTCTCTGCTGAGCAGGTTCCACTGTGGCTGGAGGAGAATGGGAGACTGCAGCAGACATGTTTCGAGATTCCCCCTGTTGAGCGACGGGAACTCAATACCTAACAATAATACTGATAAATTTTGAACAAGTTTTTGAGAATTATATGCCAGCAAAATATACTCCAGACTGCTGAATACACTATGTTCCAAATTATTATGCAAATTACATTTTTCTTGGATTTTCCTAAATGGTCAGTGCAAATGGTAGTCAGTCTAATAAAAGTCATCACCCGTTAGAGTATACATCGAATTTTATTGAAGAAACCTCCCAATGATAACAGTATAATCTCCAAAATGAATAAAAACTCAAAATGCACTGTACCAAATTATTAGGCACAGTAGTATTTCTAAACATTTGATTTGTTTTAAAGAACTGAAAATGCTCATTTGTGGAATTTGCAGCATTAGGAGGTCACATTCACTGAACAAAAAAGCTATTTAACGCCAAAACATCCCAACAGGCCAAGTTACATGTTAACATAGGAACCTGTCTTTGATATCACCTTCACAATTCTTGCATCCATTGAACTTGTGAGTTTATGGAGAGTTTCTGCTTGTATTATTTTGCATGAAGTCAGAATAGCCTCCCAGAGCTGCTGTTTTGATGTGAACTGCCTCCCACCCTCATAGATCTTTTGTTTGATGATACTCCAAAGGTTCTCTATAGGGTTGAGGTCAGGGGAAGATGGTGGCCACACCATGAGTTTATCTCCTTTTATGCCCATAGCAGCCAATTACTCAGAGGTATTCATTGTCATGCATGAAGATGATTTTGTTCCTGAAGGCACGTTTCTGCTTTTTAAACCATCGAAGAAAGTTGTCAGTCAGAAACTCTATTTACTTTGCTGAGGTCATTTTCACACCTTCAGGAACCTTAAAGGGCCCTACCAGCTGGTTCCCCATGATTCCAGCCCAAAACATGACTCCTCCACCTCCTTGCTGACGTCGCAGCCTTGTTGGGACATGGTGGCCATCCACCAACCATCCACTACTCCATCCATCTGGACCGTCCTGGGTTGCTCGACACTCATCAGTAAACAAGAGTGTTTGAAAATTAGTGTTCATGCATGTCTGAGCCCACTGCAACCGTTTCTGCTTGTGAACACTGTTTAGGAGTGGCCGAATAGTAGGTTTATGCACCACAGCAAGCCTTTGAAGGATCCTACACCTTGAGGTTCGAGGGACTCCAGACGCACCAGCAGCTTCAAATAACTGTTTCCTAGAATGAGGAGTTTAGGGCCTGAGAATGACGTCGCGGCTTGTGATTGGTCGCGTGGCAGGTACATGAGCGGCACGCGACCAATCAGAAGCCGTGACGTCATGGAAGGCCCTAAGCACGCTCATTTTAAGCAAAGGAGGCTGCCGGTTAACAGCGGTAAGGTGCAGGGGCCTCCGGAGAGGTGAGTATATCAATATTTTTTATTTTAATTCTTTATTTTACACATTAATATGGATCCGATACCGATTCCCTATACCACAAAAGTATCGGAACTCGGTATCGGAATTCCGATACCGCAAGTATCGGCCGATACCCGATACTTGCGGTATCGGAATGCTCAACACTACACGTAATACTTTATGGATGAGTAATCTAATCCTAAAATATTTTTCTACGCTTTTTGTAAGTTTTATATTCTACCAAAATACAACAAAAACATTGTTAAACTGTATGGATAAGTCATTGAATCCATAAAAAAGTTTTGCACGAAAATATTTTGAAAGTTTAGTTAATGTACTTATGTATACAGTGATAAAGGCTTTGCAGAAAGTGCAAAGCCAGACAGAAATTATGAGACGTGTCATCCATAGACCCCTGAAAGGTAACAACTGGTGGGCCTCATTGAAATATTGAATACTACAAACACTTTATGTGCTGCTATCATGGTAATGTGAAAACGTGTGGGCTAGTCCAGGCTTTGTTCATTTTTATGAGAGTGTGCCTATCTGAATTTTCTGTAGACAGGTGAAAGCACCTGACTGTTATGACACGCCCCCGACATCACTATAA
This sequence comes from Ranitomeya variabilis, assembly GCF_051348905.1. Taxonomy (NCBI): domain Eukaryota; kingdom Metazoa; phylum Chordata; class Amphibia; order Anura; family Dendrobatidae; genus Ranitomeya; species Ranitomeya variabilis. The sequence continues at coordinate 653,929,193 of NC_135233.1, forward strand.
ACACATTCAGACAAAATGCTAGTGGCAGAGCAATACAACACCTCCAAGGCATAGGATAGCTCATGCCAGGTGTCCATCTTTGAGACGCAATAGTTGAAGGTCAAATTAGGGAGTACGTTGGTTTGGTTGGCCAGGTATTGTTTGTCCACCATTAAAAACGTTTCTCTCCTTGTCAAAAATACCCAATCATATCAGGCCCTGGGTGCTGGGTTAGTGCCATGAAATTGACCCACATCTTTGACAGTGTACCCCTGCCTCTGCTGTGTTTCCCATTGGCCTCTCCCCCTTGGTTGGGGAAGGAAGCTTGTCCCCTACCGCTAGCATTGTCTGATGGAAATTTTTTCAACATATTTTCCACAATGACCTTCTGGAATAGCAACATTTTAGAAGACCTCTTCACCTCAGAAAGATGAGATTCAAAGTTCTCTATGTAGCGTGGGGCTAGCAGAGTGGACAACCAGTACTCTTTTTTGGCCTAGATGAATGTAACGTGAGTGTCACGGGAAATGCAGCAATACATAAAATCAGCCATATGTGCCAAGCTTCATACAGCTAACTCTTCCCTTTCTCTACCAGGATGATGACTCTCCATCTCCTCCTCCTCCTTCCTCTCTTCCTGCTCATTTCCATCCTCAGCCCATCCATGTAGGATAGACGGGATGAAGGTTGTGTGGTTACTAGCCTCTTTGTGCTAGCCACCAGCTCCTGTGCCTCCTCTTCCTCAGCGTCCACCTCCTCATTGTTGCCCAATCCATGCTGAGCAGATGAAATCAGGCTTGGCTGACTACAATCTCTCTTTGTTATGGCTTTCTCCATCCCCACCTGGTACGCATGTAAAGCTTGTAAAGTTTAGTTGTGAGCAGTGACTCTTTAAGTAGGCACAGAAACTGGATAGTTGTGCTGACTATGGCATCATCGGCGCTCACCATTTTTGTGCAGTCTTCTGGCTGATGGGGATGACGTGCTCTGAGATAGCATATCAGATATGAGAAGGAGCAGGAGGGAGTGCAGGGACTGCTGTAGGAGGTGGAGGAAACCCTGATTGAAATTGGGCCAGCAATCCTCGGCATCAGGAGCACATGCGCTGTGCCAGGGTGTGACTCGGCACCAGCCTCAATGTTCACACCAGTGTGCTGTATGGGAAATGTGGCATCCTTGGCCACATGCGCTTGTCCACATATCGGTTGTTAAGTGGACCATGCCGGTAAGTGTGTTGGTAAGGGCACTGGTAATGTTCCTGAACATGTGCTGGTGCAAGACAGGGACTACACACTTGGAGAAAAAGTGGTGGCTGAGGACCGAGTACCGAAGGACAGCTACCAGCATGAGTCATCTGATATCCTCCATGTCTACCACCCTAAATAGCAACATTACCATGGCAAGCAGCCTGGAATTGTGCCAATTTAGCTTTTGGGCCTGTGGCTGGGAATTTTCTTTTTTGTTCCAAGGCCTGGGGTAAGGACAGCTGAAAGCTGTGCTAGGACAAGGATTTGTAAGTGCCTGATGATGGTAAGTCAGAATGTGCAAGGATAGGTCCTGGGCAGGCATCATCTTCACCAGTGTTTTGGACCGGGGATTGGGAAGCACCTAGCACAGGGGAGAAGCAGTGATGTCATCCGATAGCACCAATTGTGGACCCAGGCATTTGGCTCACTGAGTCAGTTGCTTACATGACATGTGCCTGATCTGTTGTGAATTAGACTTTTTGGCTCCCTCTTGTGGTCACTAGTGGTATGACTCTGGGATTGTCTTTTTTCTGTTTGGCACTCACCTGGGTCGTTAGTCCAGGGGTGTCGCTATATTAACTTCCTGGATCCTTAGTCCAGTGCCTGGCATCGTTGTTATCAGATCCTTCTGTTGCTCCTGTCTGCTGGTCCTGGCTCTTGCAAAATTAAGCTAAGTCTTGCTTCTTTGTTTTTTGAGTTACTTGCTTTGCTACTATTTTTGTCCAGCTTGTACTAAATGTGATTTCTGACCTTGCTGGAAGCTCTAGGGGGCTGGTGTTCTCCCCCCGGCCGTTAGACGGTTCGGGGGTTCTTGCATATCCAGCATGGATATTTTAATAGGGTTTTTGCTGACCATATAAGTCATCTTACTATATTCTGCTATTAGCTAGTGGGCCTCTCTTTGCTAAATACCTAGCTCATTCTTATGTTTGTCTTTTCCTCTTACCTCACCGTTATTATTTGTTGGGGGCTTGTATCCAACTTTTGGGGTCTTTTCTCTGGAGGCAAGAAAGGTCTTTCTTTTCCATTCTAGGGTTAGTTAGTTCTCCGGCTGGCGCGAGACGTCTAGAAACAACGTAGGCACGTTCCCCGGCTACTTCTATTTGTGGTGCTAGGATTAGATATATGGTCAGCCCAGTTACCACTGTCCTATGAGCTGGTTTTTTGTGTTTGCAGACTTGGTATTTATTCCTGAGACCCTCTGCCATTGGGGTCATAACAGTATGCCAGGCCAACATTGAATGTTTAATGCATTGCAGAAGTGGGATATAAGAAAGGAAATTCTGAATTTTTTTTTTTTTTTTCCTCTCTTCCTCCCCTTTACCTCTGAGTGGCTTGAGCTTGCTGCAGACATGAATGTCCAGACCTTGATTACAAGTGTGGACCAGCTTGGTGCTCGTGTGCAAAGCATACAAGATTTTGTTACCAGTAGTCCTATGTCTGAACCTAAAATACCTATTCCTGAACTGTTTTCTGGAGACCGATTTAAGTTTAGGAATTTCAGGGATAATTGTAAATTGTTTCTATCCCTGAGACCCCGTTCATCTGGAGACTCAGTTCAGCAAGTTAAAATTGTTATCTCTTTTTTATGGGGCGACCCTCAGGATTGGGCCTTCTCGCTAGCGCCAGGAGATCCGGCATTGGCAAATATTGATGCGTTTTTTCTGGCGCTCGGATTGCTTTACGAGGAACCCAATCTTGAGGTTCAGGCAGAAAAAGCCTTGCTGGCTATTTCTCAGGGCCAGGATGAAGCTGAAGTGTATTGCCAAAAATTTCGGAAATGGTCCGTGCTTACTCAGTGGAATGAGTGTGCTCTGGCCGCAAACTTCAGAAATGGCCTTTCTGAAGCCATTAAGAATGTGATGGTGGGTTTCTCCATTCCTACAAGTCTGAATGATTCCATGGCGCTGGCTATTCAAATTGACCGGCGTTTGCGGGAGCGCAAAACCGCTAATCCTCTGGTGGTGTTGTCTAAACAAACACCTGATTTGATGCAATGTGATAGAATTCAGACCAGAAATGAGCGGAAAAATCATAGACGTCAGAATGGGTTGTGTTTTTACTGTGGTGATTCTACACATGTTATTTCAGCATGCTCTAAACGCCTAACAAGGGTTGTTAGTCCTGTCGCCATTGGTAATTTGCAACCTAAATTTATTTTGTCTGTGACTTTAATTTGCTCATTGTCCTCCTACCCTGTTATGGCGTTTGTGGATTCAGGTGCTGCCCTGAGTCTTATGGATCTGTCATTTGCCAAGCGCTGTGGTTTTGTTCTTGAGCCGTTGGTTAATCCTATCCCTCTGAGGGGTATTGATGCTACGCCATTGGCGGAAAATAAACTGCAGTTTTGGACACAGGTAACCATGTGCATGACTCCTGAACATCGGGAGGTGATTCGTTTTCTTGTTCTGCATAAAATGCATGATTTGGTCGTTTTGGGGTTGCCATGGTTACAGACTCATAATCCAGTCTTGGATTGGAAGGCAATGTCTGTGTCAAGTTGGGGCTGTCAGGGTATTCATGGTGATTCCCCGCCGGTGTCTATTGCTTCCTCTACTCCTTCGGAAGTTCCTGAGTATTTGTCTGATTATCAGGATGTGTTCAGCGAGTCCAGGTCCAGTGTTCTGCCTCCTCATAGGGACTGTGACTGTGCCATAGATTTGATTCAGGTAGCAAATTTCCTAAGGGAAGACTATTTAATCTGTCTGTACCTGAGCATACCGCAATGCATTCGTATATCAAGGAATCTCTGGAGAAGGGGCATATCCGTCCTTCCTCTTCCCCTCTTGGTGCGGGATTCTTTTTTGTGGCCAAGAAGGACGGATCTTTGAGACCTTGTATTGACTATCGGCTTTTGAATAAAATCACTGTTAAATTTCAGTATCCTTTGCCTCTGTTGTCAGACTTGTTTGCCCGAATTAAAGGTGCCAAGTGGTTCACCAAGATAGATCTTCGTGGTGCATACAACCTTGTGCGCATTAAGCGAGGAGATGAATGGAAAACCGCGTTTAATATGCCCGAAGGTCATTTTGAGTACTTGGTGATGCCTTTTGGGCTCTCTAATTCTCCTTCAGTGTTTCAGTCCTTTATGCATGATATTTTCCGGAAGTATCTGGATAAATTTATGATCGTTTATCTGGATGATATTCTGGTTTTTTCTGATGACTGGGACTCGCATGTAGAGCAGGTCAGGATGGTGTTTCAGGTTTTGCGTGAGAATGCTTTATTTGTTAAGGGCTCAAAGTGTCTCTTTGGAGTACAGAAGGTTCCCTTTTTGGGGTTTATTTTTTCCCCTTCTGCGGTGGAGATGGACCCAGTCAAGGTCCGTGCTATTCATGATTGGACTCAACCCACGTCAGTTAAGAGTCTTCAGAAGTTCTTGGGTTTTGCTAACTTCTACCGTCGTTTTATTGCTAATTTTTCTAGCATTGCTAAACCTTTGACGGATATGACCAAGAAAGGTTCTGATGTTGCTAACTGGGCTCCTGCAGCCGTGGAGGCTTTCCAGGAGTTGAAGCGCCGGTTTACTTCGGCGCCTGTTTTGTGCCAGCCTGATGTCTCACTTCCCTTTCAGGTTGAAGTGGATGCTTCTGAGATTGGGGCAGGGGCCGTTTTGTCGCAGAGAGGCCCTGGTTGCTCTGTGATGAGACCTTGTGCCTTTTTCTCTAGGAAGTTTTCACCTGCTGAGCGGAATTATGATGTTGGCAATCGGGAGTTGTTGGCCATGAAGTGGGCATTTGAGGAGTGGCGTCATTGGCTCGAGGGTGCTAAGCATCGTGTTGTGGTCTTGACTGATCACAAAAATTTGATGTATCTCGAGTCTGCTAAACGCCTGAATCCTAGACAGGCCCGCTGGTCATTGTTTTTCTCCCGTTTTGACTTTGTGGTCTCATATTTACCAGGTTCAAAGAATGTGAAGGCTGATGCTCTTTCAAGGAGCTTTGTGCCTGACTCTCCGGGAGTCGCAGAACCAGTTGGTATTCTTAAAGAGGGAGTTATCTTGTCAGCCATTTCTCCGGATTTGCGACGTGTGTTGCAGAGATTTCAGGCTGGTAGACCTGACTCTTGTCCACCTGACAGACTGTTTGTTCCTGATAAGTGGACCAGCAGAGTCATTTCTGAGGTTCATTCCTCGGTGTTGGCAGGGCATCCGGGAATTTTTGGCACCAGAGATCTGGTGGCTAGGTCCTTTTGGTGGCCTTCCTTGTCACGGGATGTGCGGTCGTTTGTGCAGTCCTGTGGGACTTGTGCTCGAGCTAAGCCTTGCTGTTCGCGTGCCAGCGGGTTGCTCTTGCCCTTGCCTGTCCCGAAGAGGCCTTGGACACACATTTCCATGGATTTCATTTCAGATCTCCCGGTGTCTCAGGGCATGTCTGTCATCTGGGTGGTATGTGATCGCTTTTCTAAGATGGTCCATTTGGTACCTTTGCCTAAGCTGCCTTCCTCTTCCGATCTGGTTCCTGTGTTCTTTCAGAATGTGGTTCGTTTACACGGCATTCCTGAGAATATTGTGTCTGACAGAGGATCCCAGTTTGTTTCCAGGTTCTGGCGATCCTTTTGTGCTAGGATGGGCATTGAGTTGTCGTTTTCGTCTGCCTTTCATCCTCAGACTAATGGACAAATGGAGCGAACTAATCAGACTCTGGAGGCTTATTTGAGGTGTTTTGTTTCTGCGGATCAGGATGATTGGGTGACCTTCTTGCCATTGGCTGAGTTTGCCCTTAATAATCGGGCTAGTTCCGCTACATTGGTTTCGCCATTTTTCTGCAACTCTGGTTTCCATCCTCGTTTTTCCTCGGGACATGTGGAGCCTTCTGACTGTCCTGGGGTAGATTCTGTGGTGGATAGGTTGCAGTAGATCTGGAATCATGTGGTGGACAACTTAAAGTTGTCACAAGAGAAGGCTCAGCGTTTTGCCAACCGCCGCCGCGGTGTGGGTCCCCGACTTCGTGTTGGGGATTTGGTATGGCTGTCTTCTCGATTTGTTCCTATGAAGGTCTCCTCTCCTAAATTTAAGCCTCGCTTCATCGGTCCTTACAAGATATTGGAAATCCTTAATCCTGTGTCCTTTCGCTTGGATCTTCCTGTGTCGTTTGCCATTCACAACGTGTTCCATAGGTCTTTGTTGCAGCGGTACGTTGTACCTGTGGTTCCTTCTGTTGAGCCTCCTGCTCCGGTGTTGGTTGAGGGCGAGTTGGAGTATGTGGTGGAGAAGATCTTGGATTCTCGTCTCTCCAGGCGGAGGCTTCAGTATCTGGTCAAGTGGAAGGGCTATGGTCAGGAGGATAATTCCTGGGTGGTTGCCTCTGATGTGCATGCGGCCGATTTAGTTCGTGCCTTTCACGCTGCTCATCCTGATCGCCCTGGTGGTCTTGGTGAGGGTTCGGTGACCCCTCCTTAAGGGGGGGGTACTGTTGTGAATTAGACTTTTTGGCTCCCTCTTGTGGTCACTAGTGGTATGACTCTGGGATTGTCTTTTTTCTGTTTGGCACTCACCTGGGTCGTTAGTCCTGGGGTGTCGCTATATTAACTTCCTGGATCCTTAGTCCAGTGCCTGGCATCATTGTTATCAGATCCTTCTGTTGCTCCTGTCTGCTGGTCCTGGCTCTTGCAAAATTAAGCTAAGTCTTGCTTCTTTGTTTTTTGAGTTACTTGCTTTGCTACTATTTTTGTCCAGCTTGTACTAAATGTGATTTCTGACCTTGCTGGAAGCTCTAGGGGGCTGGTGTTCTCCCCCCGGCCGTTAGACGGTTCGGGGGTTCTTGAATATCCAGCGTGGATATTTTAATAGGGTTTTTGCTGACCATATAAGTCATCTTACTATATTCTGCTATTAGCTAGTGGGCCTCTCTTTGCTAAATACCTAGCTCATTCTTATGTTTGTCTTTTCCTCTTACCTCACCGTTATTATTTGTTGGGGGCTTGTATCCAACTTTTGGGGTCTTTTCTCTGGAGGCAAGAAAGGTCTTTCTTTTCCCTTCTAGGGTTAGTTAGTTCTCCGGCTGGCGCGAGACGTCTAGAACCAACGTAGGCACGTTCCCCGGCTACTTCTATTTGTGGTGCTAGGATTAGATATATGGTCAGCCCAGTTACCACTGCCCTATGAGCTGGTTTTTTGTGTTTGCAGACTTGGTATTTATTTCTGAGACCCTCTGCCATTGGGGTCATAACACTGATCATGATGGTGGTTGTTAAGTTCTTAGTGGTCATGCCCATGCTGATCTAGGCATGGCACAGGTTGCAAATGGCCATTTTGTTACTCTCAGAACTCTCTTTAAAACATCGTAAAATGGGGAACACCTAGCTCTTTGACGGAGAAATGCACGAGTCTCAGTGCCCTGGGGAACATTTTCCCACCTTCTCCTTCTGGTCACCTCTTCCTGTACATTTCAGTGCTGCTGATCTCTCCCCCTCAGCGCTGCTCTCCTCCCTCTGCATGCCAGCTTTAAAGGTTGGGTCGGTGACTTCATCACCCACCACATCATCTTCCACCACAACACCCTGGTCCTCCTGACTTCATGACTTAAAAATAAGACTTTGTAACAACTGTGTCTCATCATCATTTTTCTCCTTATCACAAATTTGCCATTCCCCACTGTCATGTTCTCATGGCCATGGCTGCTCTAAGGATTGTGCATTATTAAACAGCATGTCCTACTGTCCCCCTTGGAGCATGCAGGTTGAGATGCTCCAATCAAGAAATTATGTTGTAAAGAGCTTCTTTGGAGTGTCCTAGTGTTTGATAACAAGTCTCCTGGGACTCAACATTTCTGGAGGAAGGCAGATCAGGGTGTGGATTAAGTGATCCAGACTGTAGGCTGGGGAGACTGGTCCATGTGGAAGACTGTTTGGTGCTGCCAAGCCTGCTGGCAGTATCTGCTATCCACCCGACCCCTTTTCACCCTGCTCTGGCTTCAGAAGTCGTGTACCATGCCACCCTGCAAAGTGGGACAGGAACTAATGAGAGAGAATATACTCATTACTCGAGATTTCCCGAGCACGCTCGGGTGTCCTCCTAGTATTTTTTAGTGCTCGGAGATTTAGTTTTCTTCGCCGCAGCTGAATGATTTACATCTGTTAGCCAGCATAAGTACATGTAGGGGTTGCCTTTCGTAGGGAATCCCCACATGTAATTAAGCTGGCTAACAGATGTAAATCATTCAGCTGAGGTGAGGAAAACGAAATCTCCGAGCACTAGAAAATACTTGGAGGACACCCAGGCGTGCTCGGGAAATCTCAAGTAATGAGTATATTCGCTCATCACTAACAGGAACCTATGTGTCAAGGAAGGTCATATTTCTTGTGGTCCAGCAACAGGTGCAGTTGCACCCCACATCCTCGGCACCTGCGTGTACCATCTTCAGCACTTCCACTTCCCTATCCCTTAACTCATACCTTACGCATTTGGTAATTGCTAGGTCTCTTGAAGCCAAATATTAGGTGTCAGGATTCTCCTGCTGCATGGGATAGATCCCAAGCATTGTCTGTTGCTGTGGTCTCCCATTCAGGTCCGGCTGAGGCGGGTGCTGCTCAGCACAGACGTTGGTCCCAGCATCTTGCTAAGGCTCGTGATATTCACTTGGATACTTCTGGCTACCCAGCCAAGTCTATGGTAACCAGTGATATTCTGGTCAGCCCTGCACTCCGAAGTCTAAGTCAAGAGATCACCTTACTGAGCATGTCCGTGATTTGGCGTCTTCTCATTGGTGGTCAGGCGTTAGCTGCTCTGGTGATAGGGTGGCTCCGGATTGGCTCATGGGCAATGTCATGGCTGGCTCAGCGTGAGTGTTTGGGGTGGAGCCTAGGGTTTAAAAGGGCAGGCACGCTAATATAACTTATGCTGTGGTGTTTGTGAGTGGATACTCTACCACTGTTTCCATATGACGCTCCATACACTGAGAGTTCTTACTTTGTCATGTTGGGTTAGGACTGAGCAGCTACCCCTTGGCTTAGCATCTGTTTCCCTTATATGTGCGGATAGCACAGCTGAGTTACAGAGCAAGTCCAATCCACAGGCTACACCTCTCAGGGAAAGCATCAGGGCTTTGCACCTAACGTCACATTAGTTCTTTCCTTTGGCTCAGCATCTGTTTATTCTTGTGTGCAATTGACACAGTGTAGTTGCAGAGCTAGCGCAACCTACATGCTATTTCCCCCGTGACGTTTAACAGGGTTTAGCCTCTTGCTTACTTCTAGTAGTATCATTCTGTGCTGGGTACTTTGAGTTCTGTTCACACTGTGTGGCGTTTAACACAGTGCCGTAAAAATAATCGCTAGCTGTTTAGTTCCACCATTGTTCACAAGCAGCAGTTATCCATCCCTGCACGGTGGACCCTGGGTTGCGATTGCACTTTATTATTTATTTTTATTTAGTGCAATCCCCCAACCCTAACACCAAGTTGATTTTTAATAAAAGAAAACAAATGGTCCCCTGCAGCAATCAAAGCGGTTTTAGGGAGTTTACTCCACTGTAATGTAACAGAAAGGACCCAAAAGTGTATGGATCATAATCAAATTCAATCCAGAAAAATGTTTCAATGTTTTTTCTCAGTTTGAGAGATCACAGAAATGTTCACAGACCACATAATGCTGTATGGCTGAGAAACAAAAGCCTACAAAAAATGGAAAAGCTTTTTATCAGTTTTAGAGATCGCAAAAATGTTATCAGACCACATAACACTGTATGGCTGAGAAATGGATGCCTACAACATTTTGGAAAGCATTTTCTCAGTTTTGGAGATCACAGAAATGTTCACAAACCACATAGCAGTGTATGGCTCAGAAACGGAAGCCTAAATTTTTTTTTAAAGCTTTCTTTCAGTTTTATAGGAGGCAGAAATATGGCAGCTGTTTCTCAGTTTTAGGCTGCCGTCACACTAGCAGTATTTAGTCAGTATTTTATATCAATATTTGCAAGCCAAAACCAGGAGTGGAACAATTAGAAGAAAAGTATAATGGTCTCAATTGACCTCTTTGGGACTGATTTTTAGTACCCATACACATTTGATTGCTCTGTATGAGCTAATTGTTATTTAGTGATCTTAAAGTTATATTAAGTGGCTTACTTTTTTGGTTGCTATGTTTTTCTCTTGACTGATTGATATTTAAAAGGGAACAGCCCTACTTGGGTCACACTGGCACTTTTTCTTGCTAGTTGTCATTTTCTGCCCTCCTTCCCACTAGTACTCGGGATCTTGGTGTCTTACACCAGTTATCCATTAAATTGCTTTATTAATTATTGTATTTATTATGTATGGTGTTGTATGATAAATGTGTTTTGAATAAATATTGAATTTTATCCTTGGGACGTTTGGCACTCTTTTTCTTTTTGTTTGTATTAAATAGGACTAGGCATTAAAGTTTGAATTCGAACACTGCCCATTGCTCGCTGAGTAACGAGCATATCCATGTCCCACCGAGTATCACTGAGCACGTTGGCTCATCTGTAATTTCCATCAGTTTTCTTTTTCAACCAGCACAAACTGATAAAACTCTGACCAAACTCTATTGGTAAAAACTGACACACTGACCACACTCTGCATACAAAAACACTGATGGAACTGGGACAATTTTTTCTGCATAAGAAAAATCACTGACATGTGTAGGGGGCCTCAGTGTGTGATCTACATGCAATGTATGCCAACATCACTAGAAAAGACGCTATTAACGTGCAGATATAGGGTTAATGTTCAGGTTAAAAGTGTTATTAACTTGTACGTAGCCCAACGCTATTTGGAGAAAATTAACACATTCGGGTTTCAGTCACGGGGTAGGGGCCAGCCCAAATGCAGAGTCAGTGTCAGCCAGAGTCGGTTGTCCAGTTACCGCCACCGCTCTCTATACACAGAGTGATAACTGAACATGCATCAGTGCCACCCCACCTGATTCAATAAAGCTCATTTTCTCCCCGCAGTGTTCAGCTAACTGAGAGCACCTGACATGTTAGTAACACTATAAACCTGCAGATTAACCTCATATCTACAGGCTAATAGGGTTTTTTCTCGTGACAGGTTCCCTTAAAAAAATCCAATTTTGTTTTTGAAATGCAGTTTTTTTAGAACTTTTTTTTTAAAAAATCATACAAAAATAAATGTTTTTAGTGTTAGTCTGGTGAACTGTAGTAAAAAAAGGCAACACGTATCCAGTGTATGAATTTACCTTTTGTGGCCATACTGCAAAGTAAATTCATCTGCAATAAATGTGTATACAAGACTGCAAGGGAAATTGGCTATGCTAATCCTCCTAGATGCTTTTGTGGCTTGATCTCACTAGTGTTAAACCTGAGGTCCACTAAATCAGTGCTTCCAAACTGCCAATGTGGGTATTACTAGTGAGACGGTTTCTACTTAATGGTGGGACATACTGTAGGTGGAGAAGCCATTTTCATAAAAGAGATCTTTTTATTCAAGCAGACACCCCTTAAATTTTGGTACACATAGTGAGATCTTAGCCGTAAAAGTGTGAGAAGCTTTGCTCTTATACAGATGGTCAGGTGAATAGATACAAAATGACAGAATAAACATGAGTTTGAGTTAACTTTTAAATTCTATTCTAATTGAGCTTATTTTTATTTCTGCAGTTGAACCTACCACTATTCCAGGTAATATAAACTATTTATTTATCTTGTTGAAACATTTTAAAATTGAACTGTTTAAACCATTCAAAAATCATTTTTTTATTTAGAGAACAGAACCAGGTTAACTCATTTCAAAGTGAACTTGGATTTCACAAAGTCAGTGTCTTTGCTAACAGCACTTTTTAGATGACACGATAGTATATCCATATCAATCTGGACAAGTTTTTGCCAATGTTCCAATCTGCTGAGCCAGAAGTCCATGGGATCAGGGTTTAAGGTATCAGCTGGAGAAAGGACATAGGTGGAAAAGCTTTCTTCGCAAAAAAATATGCCTGTCTGCAGAAAACTTTACAATATCTACATTGTTGACTTATTTGGGGCCTATTTGAGTATCATTATTACACTGAATTTAAGAGAAAAATAAAAGAGAAACATAACATTCTTTTTAAAAGAACTTTTTCATATCTAAGAAAATTTTCAACAAGCCTCGCAGATAGCCAAAACCTTATTAGAGTCTCAGCCACTTTTCAATATTATCTATTACAAGAAGCACGTAAGACTATAATCAGCTTGTGATTGCAAAAATGAAAATCATAATTGTGATAATGTGACCACTGCTAAAAGTAGTAGTGACAGTTTGAAAAGCTTTGTGCTCTTAGCCAGATGGTGAGATAAGCAGATGAATAAACAACAGCAGAAGAAATGTGAGTTTGCGTTAACTTGTAAATTCTCTTCTAATTGAACTTTTATTTCTGCAGTTGAACCTACAACTATAGAAGGTAACATAAACCATTTTTTTTGTAACATTATGAAATTAAACTGTAATGAACTGTTTACCCCATCCAAAAATAATTTCCTTATTTAGAGAACAAAAACAAGTTTGCTGTTTCAAAGTGAAGACGCAACGACTCATTACCAAGACGTTAAGAAATAATCCTTAGTTTAGGAGCAGTTTCATATCTCTGTATGCTGAATTGGGTACTTCTCCCAGCAGCAGTATAGTATACAGATACTACGCACTGGAAAAACACAAGAGTCTGGGTGTCTAGTGGGTAGTGGCAACAGCCGCATTGTAAATATTAGGAAAGGGCAGGGCAAGAGATGTCTGGCAGAATAGGATAAGCTACAATACTCATTGGCAGCAGTAGTACAGTATAGATGATATGATGGACAAGAAGTAGATGACAGACTTGGGGGGAGCCACTTGCACTGGTGGCAGCAGAAATGTGTGGAAGACAAAGAACAGGCCAAGCAGACAGCATGTTTCATCTCATCATTGGCATCAGTATTGGTGAAATGAAAGCTGCCATCGATCCATGCTTAAACTATTTGTACAGATGTAAATTTCTACACAATTCTGGAAGGTGACCTGAACTGATTCGATATGACAAAGCCAACGAGTGCAGTGGATAATCTCTCTGACAGCATACTGGAGTTGGCACTTACTAGTATGCCCATAGAAAATTAGGAGAGTTCTTGCGAATGTTCCAATCTGCTGAGCCCAAAGTCCATGAGATCGCATTTCTAACTGAGAAAGGGCACAGGTGGAGAAACAGGTTTTAACAAAAGTTATTATTTGGTGTCGAGGCCTTTCTCTGTCTGCAGAAAACTCTACTTTATCTACATATATGGCTTGTTTTGTGCCTATTTTATTGTTAAGCTGTATTTAAGAGACAAATATAAAAGAAATGTAACATTCTTTTTCAAAGAAGTTGTTCATCAAGGAGACTTTTGTCTTTGCAAATCCTAACTAGAGTCTCAGCCACTGTTCAATAGAAACTATTATACGAAGCAGGTGAGACTGTAGTCGGCTTCTGACCACAAATATGCAAATCGCATATCTGTGATCACATGGCGACCAATAGGACCAGCAAGTGAGCCAAACCCTAACAGCATGAACATTTTGCACTGTTAGGATTCGGCAAGCTGCTGAAAATTTCCTCAGGTGAACAACCACTTTAATGTTGGCGTCCAAAGTGAGGCTTCAGTAGAAAAAATTTAAGATGCTTTGCACTTTTAGCCAAATGGTCAGGAAAATAGATGGATAAAGAAAGAGAGAAGAAATACGAGTCTGAGGTAACTTTAACATTCTTATCTAATTAAGCTTATTTTTATTTCTGCAGTTGAACCTTCCACGATTCCAGGTAACAAACTAAATATTTGTTATTGTTGCAACGCTATAAAATTTAATTGTTTGAACTGTTTATGCCATCCAATATCATTTCTCAGCACTGGCAGCAGCAAAAAAGTGTAAACGACAACAAACAGGGAAGCAGATGACATGGCTGACCATTGGCATCAGCTGTGGGTGAATGAAAGTTGGCATTGATCCATGCCTCATTCATTCTTACAAATATAAAATTAACCCCACATATGGAAGATAATCTGATCCAATTGGATGCGACAAAGCCACCAGCTGCACTGAAAACCCCCTGACATCACACTAGAGGTAGCTCATGATAGTATGACTATAGCAAACTGAACCAGATCTGGCCAATGTTCCAATCAGAAATCCATGGGAACTGAGTTCACGGTATCTGCCAGAAAAAGGACATGAGCAGAGAAAGAGAAACTTTATCTGTCTGCAGAAAACTAATATTATACTGAATTTAATAGAAATAAAAGAGAAAAGTAATATTCTTTTGTTTAAAAAAAGTTGCCTATCCCTAAGGAAATTTTTGTCAACCCCTACACCCTGCTAAAGCCTCAACTACTTTTGTAATAGAATCTATTGAATGAAGAAGGTGAGGCACTAGTTGGCTTGTGACCGCAAATATGCAAATCTCATATTTGTGATCATGTGACGACAGCTGCAACCAACAAGTGGAGCCGAATCTTAGCTTTGTGTAAACCCATATTCCGTTACGATTCGGTAAACTGCAGTCCTTGTTGGAAATGTCCTTGGGAAATAGTGAGACATTAATAGTAAGAATTTGAAAAGCTTTGCCCTCCTATCCAAATGGCCAGGTAAAAAGATGGGGATATATAGATGGAAAAAATTAGTCTGAGTTGGAGTTAACTTTTAAATAAGTTACTTTCTAAATTGCACCTATTCTTATTTTTGCAATGCAAACTACAGTGACTTGAAAAAGTATTGACCCCTTTGACTTTTAGTTATTTTTTACATTACAACCTCTGTTTAATTATGTTTTTAATCCGATTTATGTGTGAAGCATCAGAACTAAATGGTCTATGAGAAAAGCAAAGACATATCTGTAAGTAGAGATATCTCTAAGTGCAGGGATATGACTGGCAGCCTTTGGCAGCAGTAGTACATATAGATCACATAGCAGCCAGAAAGAAGATGACTAACTGGCCTAGGGCAATGGGCATTGGCTACAGCAGAAAAGTTTAAACAATTTAAACATTGGCATCAGTTGTGGGTGAATTAAAGTTGGCACAGATTCTTGCCTAAATGAATGCCACAAATGTTAAATTTTCCACACTTGTGGATGACAACCTGATCTGAATGAATGTGACTGAGCCACCAGTTTTGGAGAATTTCCTCTTTGACAGAACAATTTAGTTGGGACATGATAACACGCAAAGCAAACTCGACCAGTTCTTGCCAATATTCAAAGCTGCTGAGCCAGAAGTCCAAAGGATCAGGTCTTAAGGTATTTGCTGAAGAAAGCACACAGGTGGAAAAGCAGATTTCAAAAAGTGATTATTTGATCCAGAGTCTTTCACTCTTTGCAGAAAACTCTACTTTATCATTATCATTGGCTTATCTTGTACCTGTTTAATTGTTATATTGGACTTAAGAGACAAGCAAAAGGCAAATTACATTCTTTCTAAATATGTTGTCTATCCCAAAGGAAATTTTCTAAAAGATCTGCAGCTTGTCAATTCGTAACTAAAGCCTCATTTGCTTTTCAATAGAATCTATTGAACAAAGCAGGTGAAGGATCTAGTCAGAAGGTGACCTAAAAAATGTAAAATGCATATTTGCAATTGTGACGACTGCTGAACCGAGCAAGTGGAGCTAAATCCTAATGGTGTGTACATTCCATCTAGTATGATGCAGCAAGCTGCTGTGCTTGCTGAATATTTCCTCAGGTGAACAGTGGCTTTAATTTTTGCTCGCATAGTGAGACTTAGTAGTGAAAGTATGAGGAGCTTTGCACTCTTAGCCAGATAGTCCGGTAAATAGATGGGTACACAACGGCAGACGAAATATGAGTTAGCGTTAACTTTTAAAATCTAATCTAATTGAACTTATTTTTATTTCCTTTATTTCTGCAGTTGAACCTACAACTATAGAAGGTAAGAAACTAGATAAATATTTTGTAACATTATAAAACTGAACTGTTAAAGCTATCCAAATTTCATCACTTTATTTAGAGAATATGACTAGGTATGCTGATATCAAAGTGAAGAAGCAATGGCTTGTCACCAAAATTTTAAAAATGATCTCTATTGTTGAAGCCATTTTATGTCTGTGAATGCTCAAGAGAGAACACTTTCCAGGATTTAAGTATACCTATTCTACACAATGTGCGAAAGCAGGAGACATGTGTTGGTACCTAGCGGCAATGGCAGCAACTGCATAGTATAGAATAGGAAAGGACAGGCTCAGAGATGCCAGATGGGTAGGGACAGCTCTGGCCATCCTTGGCCACACTAGGGCAGTATAAATAACATGGTAGAAAGTAGATGACTGGCTGGGCTAGGGCCATCAGAAAAATGTAGACGGCAAAAGACAGACGAGCAGATGGCATGGCCGATCTAATCATTGGCATCAGTTGGGGGTAAATGAAAATTGGCATAGATCCGTGCCTATATCAATATTACAAATGCAAAATTTTCCACGCTTGTGGAATATAACTTGGTCCAAATGGATTTTCCTAAGCCCCTGGCTTTGCTGAATATCTTCTCTGACAAAACACTAATGGTGGGACATGATATTATGCCCAAAGTAAGCTGGATCAGTTCTTGCCAATATTCCGATCTGCTAAGTCAGAAGTCCATAGAATAAGGATTCAATGTATTTGCCCGAGAAAAGACACAGGTAGAGAAGCAGTTTTCAAAAAGTGATTATTTGATTCAGATGCCTTTCACTGTCTGCAGGAAACTC
Source organism: Ranitomeya variabilis (assembly GCF_051348905.1). Taxonomy (NCBI): domain Eukaryota; kingdom Metazoa; phylum Chordata; class Amphibia; order Anura; family Dendrobatidae; genus Ranitomeya; species Ranitomeya variabilis. The sequence continues at coordinate 653,946,072 of NC_135233.1, forward strand.
TGCTTTATCAACATCATTGGCTTATGTTCTGCCTGTTTTTATTGCTATACTGTATTTAAGAGACAAACAAAAGACAAAAGTTTCATTCTTTTTAAGTACCATGTTCGCAATCCCTAAGAAAATATTCAGCAAGCCCTCAAGTTTTCCAATCTATTGAATCTATTGAACAGAGAAGATGAAACTGTAGTGAATTGTGACAGCAAATATGCAAAAGAATATTTGAAATCAGGAGACAACTGCTTGAATCAGTAAGTGGAGCAAAAACCAAGTAGTGTTTGTTTTCCACACTATTAAGATTCAGCAAGCTGTAGTGCTTGAGGAAAATTTCCTCCAGTGAACACCCACTTAAATTTTGGAGTGCATATTGAGGCCTCAATAGTAAAAATGTTAGAAACTTTGCACTCTATACCAGATGGTCAGGTAAATAGATGACTAAACAAAGGCATACGAAAGATGAGGTTAGCATTAACTTGTAAATTCTATTATAATTTAGCTTATTTTTAATTCTGCAGTTGAACCTACCATTATTACAGGTAACAGAAACTATACTTTTTTCCAATCTTTGTGAAGTTTAACTGCTTGAACTGTTTAAGCCATCCAAAATAAGAGAAAATAATCCTTATTTTAGCAGCTGTTTCATGTCTGTGCATGCTTTAGGGGGTATATTTCCCAACAGCAGTAGAGTATACCTATACAACACACTAGACAAACTCAGGAGATGTGTGAGAGTATCTAGCTGTAGTGGCAGCAGCTGCATAGTATGAAATAGACAAAAGTAGTTCAGAACATGTCAGGCAGTGTATGGCACTGTCTAACAGCCCTTGGCAGCAGCAGTACAGTATACATTATACATTATAAAGTTTTCCCCTGACCCACGTCCTGTGGACTGAGAGCAATGAAACTTGGCACAGTTATTAGTCTCCTCTCCATAAGTGCCACCAAAGGGCACACACTTTTCCCATCTCTTTAAGCAACTGTAAACAACTCACTTGTAGAAGTCGACAGGTTGCTTCAAAAGCTACGTTGTGACTTTGGAAATCAGAGTCTCATCATCTGTAAAATGCTTGCCTGATGGTGAGAGGTTAGGTGAATAAGGGGGATCCGGAATTTCAAAGTCACAGCCGCATGCTTCCATTTGGGCAACATGTGTGAACTGGTGTATTATCTTGCAGAAGGTGGACACCTGTGGTGAGCATGCCATGTCTCTTGGATTTGATGGCCTCCGCAATTTCCGCAGCAGTGTAGTATGCCCCAGTGATCATGGTACCCTTTGCTAGGAAATCCATCAATGCTACTCCTTGCTGGTTCAAAAATACAGTGAGCATAACCTTGCCTGGAGGCTGTGAGTCATGATGGTTCCATTGCATCGACTGAACTTTAGTCTCAGGATCATAGTGATGGACCCAGCTTTCATCCTGTGTGATCAATCTGTTGAAAAAGTCCTTCTGGTTTCCATGGCACATCATCAATAGAGTCTGAACACATTTGACTCGTTCCTGTTTCTGGAAAGGTGTGAACAGCCAGGGAACCCAGCAAGCGGATGCATGTGAAGATGGTCTTGGATGATTTTTATCCACGGACCCCACACTAATCTTGACATTTTGAGCTAGGTGAAGAATGGTTATGCAGCAATTATCCAAAATGGCCACTTCCACTTGCTGGATGGTGTGTTAATCAATAGCAGAGTGGAGTCGCCCTGGAATTGGAGCTGTTTGCACCAAAGTCGGACTACATTTGAATTTACGATGCCAGTTCTTGACTACATCATATGATGAGGAATCATTGCCATAAACCTCTTTCATCTCATCGAACGTCTCCTTTAGTATGCGACCTTTCAAGTAAAGGAACTTGATGACTGCTCTGTATTCCACTGTGTCCATTATCAAACCACACACCACTTCAGCACCTGTAAAATATAGACTGTTATCGGTTCTGAGTTGTAAATTGGCACATAACTCATTGTAAATTGGCACATAACCGATAGAGACTTATATCATTACACATGTGCAGTTTCAGCATCCTGTGATAACTAGAAGTGGGTCAGGGGAAATTTTTAATGAATGCCCCTTGAACAATAGATGATTGATGGTAGCAGAAAAGTGTAGAAGCCATCAGACAGGCATGCAGATGGCATGGTCTTTCAAATCATTGGCATCAGCTGTGGATGAATGAAAGTTGGTACAGATTCATGGCAAAATCAAGTTTTCCACACTTGTGGAAGATACCTCTATCCAAGTTGATGTGAGAAAGCCACTGGCTTTGCTGAATACTCTCTCTGACAGCACACTGGGGACATGAAAATATGCCTAAAGCAAACTGGACCAGTTCTTACTAGGGTTGAGCGAAACGGATCGGTCATTTTCATAAGTCGCCCACTTTTGGCAAAGTTGGGTTTCATGAAACCCGATCCCAGTGTGGGATCGGCCATGCGGTACACAATCTTCACGCCAAAGTCGCGTTTCCTATGACGCTTAAAGCGCCATTTCTCAGCCAATGAAGGTGCACGCAGAGTGTGGGCAGCGTGATGACATAGGTCTTGGTCCCCACCATCTTAGAGAAGGGCATGGCAGTGATTGGCTTGCTTTCTGCGGCGTCACAGGGGCTCTAAAGGGGCGTTCCCGCCGACTGCCATCTTACTGCTGCTGATCTGAGCATAGGGAGAGGATGCTGCCGCTTCGTCAGAAGCAGGGATAGCGTTAGGCAGGGTAAATTAACCCAAAAACCGCTTGTGCTGTAGCGATTTCCACTGTCCAACACCACCTTTTCTTTGCAGGGACAGTGGAGGCTAGATTTCTGTGCAACAGCTCTGTAGGTTATAAGGCTCCCTGATAGCTGTGTTGCTGTGTGTACGCCGCTGTACAAACCAAATCTGCATCAGTGCCAGTCCTGTGTGTGGCATCTGTCTTTCATTTTCTGCCACAGAAAACCTACTGTATAACAGTGGGCCTGATTTCTTCACAATTCTCCCAGAAAAAAAAAAAACAAGTGGGAGATTAAGATTGGCAAATCTGCATCAGTGCCAGTCCTGTGTGTGGCATCTGTCATTGTTTTTCTGCCACAGAAAACCTACAGTATAACAGTGGGCCTGATTTCTTCACAATTCTCCCAGAAAAAAAAAACAAGTGGGAGATTAAGATTGGCAAATATGCATCAGTGCCAGTCCTGTGTGTGGCATCTGTCTTTCTTTTTCTGCCACAGAAAACCTACAGTATAACAGTGGGCCTGATTAAATCACTTGTCTCCCATATCCCAAAAAAAAAATAAAATAAAGGGAGAATAATCTTGCCAAATCTGTGCATCTGTGCCAGTGCTGTCTGTGGTATCTGTCAGTCATTTTGTGCCACAGGAACTATACTGTGATATAGTGGGCCTGATTAAATCCCTTGTCTCCCATATAAAAAAAAGAGGGACATTTCTATTGTCAGTGTGTGCATCTGCGTCAGTCCTGTTAGTGTCATATCTGCCAGTCTCTTTCTGCCAATCAAACTGTGTAGTGTAATACAGTGGGCCTGATTTTTCCCTGCATTCTCCCACACATAAAGAGGACATTTCTATTGCCAGTGTGTGCATCTGCGTCAGTCCTGTTAATGCCATATCTGCCAGCCTCTTTCTGCCAATCAAACTGTGTAGTGTAATACAGTGGGCCTGATTTTTCCCTGCATTCTCCCACTCATAAAGAGGGAGATTTCTATTGCCAGTGTGTGCATCTGCGTCAGTCCTGTTAGTGTCATATCTGCCAGCCTCTTTCTGCCAATCAAACTGTGAAGTGTAATACAGTGGGCCTGATTTTTCCCTGCATTCTCCCACACATAAAGAGGGAGATTTCTATTGCCAGTGTGTGCATCTGCATCAGTCCTGTTAGTGTCATATCTGCCAGCCTCTTTCTGCCAATCAAACTGTGAAGTGTAATACAGTGGGCCTGATTTTTCCCTGCATTCTCCCACACATAAAGAGGGAGATTTCTATTGCCAGTGTGTGCATCTGCATCAGTCCTGTTAGTGTCATATCTGCCAGCCTCTTTCTGCCAATCAAACTGTGTAGTGTAATACAGTGGGCCTGATTTTTCCCTGCATTCTCCCACACATAAAGAGGGAGATTTCTATTGCCAGTGTGTGCATCTGCGTCAGTCCTGTTAGTGCCATATCTGCCAGCCTCTTTCTGCCAATCAAACTGTGTAGTGTAATACAGTGGGCCTGATTTTTCCCTGCATTCTCCCACACATAAAGAGGGACATTTCTATTGCCAGTGTGTGCATCTGCGTCAGTCCTGTTAGTGCCATATCTGCCAGCCTCTTTCTGCCAATCAAACAGTGTAGTGTAATACAGTGGGCCTGATTTTTTCCTGCATTCTCCCACACATAAAAAAGGGAGATTTACATTCACAACAAGTTCACGTACACCTTCTACCTGGTTTTACAGGACCACATAACGGTTGTTAGTTTGGTAACATTTTTCCAAGAATGAGGAAGTCTGGTGGAAGAGGTCATGGCCGTGGGCGTTCATTGCCAGCTGGTAATGATGGTAGTGGTGGTGGTCGTGGAGCATCAGGTGGTCGTGGGAAAAGCAATATAGCCCCTAAGTCTCGAGTTGTTGAGCTTGCGTCATCGTCTGGCTACACAAGGCCTCGAAGGCTCCCTTTTCTGGGAGTAGGAAAACCGCTTTTGAAGACGGAGCAGGATGAACAAGTATTGGCTTTCATTGCTGACTCTGCCTCTAGCTCCTTCGCCTCCTCCTCGGAAAGTGCCAAATGTCAGAGCAGTGCATCGTCAGTGGATGCTCCCGGTCAGGAACAAGTCGCTTCCTTGTGTCCTTCACCCAGAACAACAGTGAAGTATGCGTCAGGCGACACAACAGGTTACTCCATGGAGCTCTTTACACATACTGTGCCTGGGTTAGAAAGGGAAATTGTTAACAGGCCATGCCCATTACAAGATGAATCGGACATGGAGTGCACAGATGCACAGCCACAGCCAGATTATTATGCTGTTCCTTTGACTCAGATCAGAACATTGCCCTCTCAGTGTACTGATCCAGAATCTGACCCCGATGAGACTATGGAGCCCCGTGACGAAAGCTATAGCACCGGCTTACATGGTGACCCAGAGGAAGGTGCACAGGACATAGAAGAGGAGGTCATAGATGACCCAGTTGTTGACCCCGATTGGCAGCCATTGGGGGAACAGGGTGCAGGTGCCAGTAGCTCTGAAGCGGGGGAGGAGGAGCCGCAGCAGGCATCAACATCGCAACAGGTTCCATCTGGCAGGCCCATATCTGGCCAAAAATGTGTGGCAAAAACAAAACCAGTTGTAGGACAACGTGGCCATACGGTTAAAGTAGCTCAGTGTGCAATGCCTGAAAAGGTATCCGATAGTAGGAAGAGTGCAGTCTGGAATTTTTTTAACCAAGATCCCAATGATCAGTGCAAAGTCATCTGTAAGAAATGCTCAAGGACCTTCAGCAGAGGTCAGAATGTTAAAAATCTAAATACAAGTTGCATGCGTAGACATTTAACCACCATGACCTTGCAAGCCTGGACAAACTACCAAACGTCCCTTAACGTTGTAGCACCCTCTCACAATGAAGCTAGTCAGCAACGCGACATCCCTTTCCTCACTGTAAGCCCACCGTTTACCACACCACCTTCAGGTAATGTGGCGGTTTCATCGCAAGGCCAAAGCAGTCAGGGAATCACCAGGTTTGTGGTAGGAAAAACTGTATGTAGGGCAACAGCAAGAATACCATCACCAACCCTCTCTCAGTCACCCATGTCCACCGGCACCCCCGCTAGTTCCACCCTATGCAGCTCTCCAGTCCAGCTCACCCTACATGAGACTCTCGTTAGGAAAAGGAAGTACTCATCCTCGCATCCGCATACACAGGGTTTGAACGCCCACATTGCTAGACTAATCTCATTAGAGATGATGCCCTACCAGTTAGTTGAAAGCAAAGCTTTCAAAGCCCTGATGGACTACGCTGTACCACGCTACGAGCTACCCAGTCGACACTTTTTTTCCAGAAAAGCCATCCCAGCCCTCCACCAGCATGTAAAAGACCGCATTGTCCATGCGCTCAGGCAATCTGTGAGTAGAAAGGTGCACCTGACAACAGATGCATGGACCAGTAGGCATTGCCAGGGGTGTTACGTCTCCATCACGGCACACTGGGTTAATGTGGTGGATGCAGGGTCCACAGGGGACAGTAATATTGGGACAGTTCTACCTACCCCACGGTCTAGGAAACAGTTGGCTGTAGGCGTTCGTCACCCCTCCTCCTCCTCATCCTCCAGCAGAAGCGAGAGCTCATCCACAGACCGCAGTCGCACAACCACTCCATCCGCAGCTGCCACTGTTGCACACGAGGTGTCCAATTATGGAACAGCTAGTGGCAAGCGTCAGCAGGCTGTATTGGCAATTAAGTGTTTGGGCGACAACAGACACACCGCGGAAGTTCTGTCTGAGTTCTTGCAGCAAGAAATTCAGTCATGGCTGGGCACTGTACATCTTGAGGCAGGCAAGGTAGTGAGTGATAACGGAAGGAATTTTATGGCTGCCATAGCCCTTTCACAACTGAAACACATTCCTTGCCTGGCTCACACCTTAAACCTGGTGGTGCAGTGCTTCCTGAAAATTAATCCAGGGTTACCCGACCTGCTGCTGAAAGTGCGCAGACTTTGCTCTCACATCCGCCGTTCGCCCATACACTCCAGCCGTATGCAGAACCATCAGCGGTATTTGAACCTTCCCCAGCATCGCCTAATCATCGACGTTGCAACAAGGTGGAACTCCACACTGCACATGCTTCATACATTGTGCGAACAGAGGCGTGCTGTTATGTATTTGTGGGAGGATACACATACACGGGCAGGCAGTTGGATGGCAGACATGGAGTTGTCAGCTGTGCAGTGGTCGAAGCTCCAAGACCTGTGTCAAGTCCTTCAGTGTTTTGAGGAATGCACACGGCTGGTTAGTGCAGACAACGCCGTAATAAGCATAAGCATCCCCCTAATGCGTCTGCTGGTGCAAAGTTTGACGCACATAAAGGAGCAGGCGTCTGCAGCCAAGGACGAGGGAAGCCTTGATGACAGTCAGCCATTGTCTGCTCAGGGAAGTCTATAGGACGAGGTGGCGGGTGAAGAGGAGGAGGAGGAGGAAGATGATGGGGATGTGTATTTTTTGGATGAGGAAGCTTCTCAGGGGGCAATAAAAACTGCTGGTGGTGCAAGGCCGGGTTCAGGGTTTTTGAGGGAGACAAGTGACGTTGATTTGCCAGAAAGTGCTCCTCAACCCAGCATATGCACTGACTTGACAACTGGAACATTGGCCCACATGGCGGATTATGCCTTGCTTATCCTCAAAAGGGACCCACGCATTATAAAAATGATGACCGATGACGATTACTGGTTGGCCTGCCTCCTTGATCCTTGCTATAAAGGCAAATTGCAAAATATCATGCCACATGAGAACCTCGAACAGATATTGGCAACCAAACAAGCTACTCTTGTAGACCGTTTGATTCAGGCATTCCCAGCACACAGCGCCGGTGATTGTTCTCACACAAGCTGCAGGGGGCTACATGGCAGAGGTGTTAGAGGTGCACAAATCAGAAGTGGCGTAGGACAGAGGGCATTTCTGACCAGGTTGTGGAGTGATTTCGCAATGACCGCAGACACGACAGGTACAGCAGCATCAATTCAAAGTGACAGGAGACAACATTTGTCCAGTATGGTTACTATCTATTTTTCCTCCATTACCGATGTTCTCCCTCAACCGTCATTCCCCTTTGATTACTGGGCATCCAAAATAGACACCTGGCCTGAATTGGCCGAATATGCATTGCTGGAGCTTGCTTGCCCAGCAGCTAGTGTGCTATCAGAAAGAGTATTCAGTGCTGCTGGTTCAATACTGACCGAAAAAAGGACTCGTCTGGCTACCCAAAATATTGATGATCTAACTTTCATTAAAATGAACCACTCATGGATTTCAAATTATTTTGCCCCACCTTTCCCGGCTGACTCCTAGCTTTCCTGTTAAAAGGTCTTGCTTTGGGACTGGTGTTAAGGCCCCGTCTCACTAAGCGATTTACCAACGATCACGACCAGCGATACGACCTGGCCGTGATCGTTGGTAAGTCGCTGTGTGGTCGCTGGGGAGCTGTCACACAGACAGCTCTCTCCAGCGACCAACGATCAGGGGAACGACTTCGGCATCGTTGAAACTGTCTTCAACGATGCCGAAGTCCCCCTGCAGCACCCGGGTAACCAGGGTAAACATCGGGTTACTAAGCGCAGGGCCGCGCTTAGTAACCCGCTGTTTACCCTGGTTACCAAAAAAAACAAACAGTACATACTCGCCTTTCGGTGTCCAGGTCCCTTGCCGTCTGCTTCCTGCTCTGACTGAGATCCGGCCGTACAGTGAGAGCAGAGCGCAGCGGTGACGTCACTGCTGTGCTCTCACTTCTCACTGTACGGCCGGCAGTCAGTGAGAGCAGGAAGCAGACGGCAAGGGACCTGACGGACATCAGAAGGCGAGTATGTATTGTTTGTTGTTTTTTACATTTACGCTGGTAACCAGGGTAAACATCGGGTTACTAAGCGCGGCCCTGCGCTTAGTAACCCGATGTTTACCCTGGTTACCAGTGAAGACATCGCTGGATCGGTGTCACACACACCGATTCAGCGATGTCAGCGGGGCCTCAACGACCGAAAAAAGGTCCAGGCCATTCCGACACGACCAGCGATCTCACAGCAGGGGCCTGATCGCTGGTACGTGTCACACATAGCGAGATCGCTATGGAGGTCGCTGTTGCGTCACAAAACTTGTGACTCAGCAGCGATCTCGCTAGCGATCTCGCTATGTGAGACGGGGCCTTTACTGACTGTTCCAATCTCTTAATTTGCAGCTGCTGTTTGTCCAGCATACGACATGTTTACACATCCCTAACTGGCCTAACTCCCCCCACGGGGCCGTGGTCTCGCCACTTGTAGCAAGCACCCGTCAGAGTGCCGTTTGTCTAAAGAGGTGGGTGTGCCCACTTTTGGTCGACGGCACTGGCACTGGGTCCCTCATAGTACAATGAAGTGTCTCTGGCGGTGGTGGCGCGCACCTAACGTCAGACACACCGTTGTAACATGAGGGGCCCTGGGCTTGTACCGCCGGCCAGGAGAGAGTGTCCCCCCTCAGGTCAAACAGTGCTCTACCACTTGCAAAATTATCTGTCGCTGCTCCACCACTGTTTAGTCTATGCGCTGAAATCCTTCAATGGCTGGCACAGACAATAACAATCTGTTGACATGTATGATGCTAGTTAAAATAGTCAGGGGCCCTGTCCTACATTTACACCAGTAAATACTTTGCGCCAAATTACAATGTCTGAAAGTCAGCATAGGAGCACACCCCTGTACCTAAGTATGCCACCCTTTTTTTTTTTTGGTTTTGTTTTTTTTTGGGAGACATTAACATCTATTTAGTTTTTGGGAGTACTTACTGTGTCAGACACTCCTTCCAATTGTCCTCCGCTGACCACACCAATGCTGCCTGTGTACCCCTGTAGCCAAATTTAAGCTGCATAGAGCCTATTTTAGTATTTTGGGCCTAGAAAGTCTGTCTGCGGTCCCTCCTTCCAATTGTCCTCCGCTGACCACACCAATGCTGCCTGTGTACCCCTGCCACATAATGGAAGCTGCATAGAGCCTATTTTATTATTTTAGGCCTAGGAAGTCTGTCTGCGGTCCCTTCTTCCAATTGTCCTCCGCTGACCACACCAATGCTGCCTGTGTACCCCTGTAGCCAAATTTAAGCTGCATAGAGCCTATTTCATTATTTTGGGCCTAGGAAGTCTGTCTGCGGTCCCTCCTTCCAATTGTCCTCCGCTGACCACACCAATGCTGCCTGTGTACTCCTTCCACATAATGGAAGCTGCATATAGCCTATTTTATTATTTTAGGCCTAGGAAGTCTGTCTGCGGTCCCTTCTTCCAATTGTCCTCCGCTGACCACACCAATGTTGCCTGTGTACCCCTGCAACCAATTTAAAAATGCATAGAGTCAACTTTTTTAGTTAACACATACTACCTTTGTCTGTCTGCGCCACTCAATCACACTGTCCTCCACTGAAAAAGCTGAGCTTCAACCTTCAGGCTCTCATTAAGTAGTTGTTTATATAAGACAGCAGTTGCCCTACTACTTTGGTTGGGGCCTAGTAACGGTGTCTGCTGCTCCTTGGTGTTCTCCTGCTCCTTGGTGTTCTCCAGGTTTCCTTGTCTGAGCTTCAACCTTCAGGCTCTCATTAAGTAGTTGTTAATGTAACACTGCAGTTGCCCTACTACTTTGGTTGGGGCCTAGTAACGGTGTCTGCCGCTCCTTGGTGTTCTCCTCCTCCTTGGTGTTCTCCTCCAGGTTTCCTTGTCTGAGCTTCAACCTTCAGGCTCTCATTAAGTAGTTGTTAATGTAACACTGCAGTTGCCCTACTACTTTGGTTGTGGCTTAGTAACGGTGTCTGCCACTCCTTGGTGTTCTCCTCCTCCTTGGTGTTCTCCTCCAGGTTTCCTTGTCTGAGCTTCAACCTTCAGGCTCTCATTAAGTAGTTGTTTATATAAGACAGCAGTTGCCCTACTACTTTGGTTGGGGCCTAGTAACGGTGTATGCCGCTCCTTGGTGTTCTCCTCCAGGTTTCCTTGTCTGAGCTTCAACCTTCAGTCTCTCATTAAGTATTTTTTAATGTAACACTGCAGTTGCCCTACTACTTTGGTTGGGGCCTAGTAACGGTGTCTGCCGCTCCTTGGTGTTCTCCTCCAGGTTTCCTTGTCTGAGCTTCAACCTTCAGGCTCTCATTAAGTAGTTGTTTAGATAACACTGCATCAGGCCTACTAGTTTGGTTGGGGCCTTCTAACGGTGTCTGATGCTCCTGGGTTTCCTCCTGTTTGTTTTTCTTGAGCTTCAACCTTCAGGCTCTCATTAGGTAGTTGTTAATGTAACACTGCAGTTGGCCTACTAGTTTGGTTGGGGCCTAGTAACAGTGTCTGCCGCTGCTTGGTGTTCTCCTCCACTGAACACAGCAGTGCCGCCTGTTTCCTACTGTTACCAATTTAGAACTGCATTTAGCCTAGTTACTTATTTGGCCCTACTCACTGTGTCAGTGTCACGGTACCCGGGTATAACTGCTGCTGGGGAAACTGCTTCCAGCAGAAACAGAGCTGGACCAGAAAACCGGGAAACTAACATGAACACCAACAGGACCTTTCACATGAGACAGAATGACTAAGTAGAGCAAAAGGACCTACGATCATGTGACAGAGTGGGAGGCGGCCAGGGGGGCGGAGCCAAACGCTGGGGAAACAGGGAAGGGATAAGCATAAAAGAATAGTGAAACAAGCCGAAGTCGTACCAGGAGATTACAAGATACCAACAGGGAGAATCAGAGAATAGTCAGAAGCCAGGCCAGGGGTCAGTAATCCAGGAAAGCGAATAAAGCAGGTAACAGTAAGACACGAAGCAAGCCAGCACACACTACAAAGGTCAAGCATACAGACTGCAGAAAACCTATAGCTGACAGGGACACCACGTTAGGAGCGAGTATAAATAGCCCTCCCATGCTGAAAGAGAGGCTGAGAACATTTAACCCTGAGAGTACAAGACATAATCTTGTCCTAACCATGACAGTACCCCCCCTTTAATGGGAGGCCACTGGACTCCCAGGCTTCTCAGGGTACCTGGCATGAAAAGCCCGCACCAGTCGATCAGCATGCACAGAACTGGCCGGAACCCATGACCGATCCTCAATAGAATAACCCTTCCAATGAATTAAGTACTGAAGCCTTCGACGCATCCACCGTGAATCAATGATGCGCCCTACCTCATACTCTGGCTGACCCTCTACCAACACAGGCAGAACATTATGTGAGGAATCTTCTCTAACCGTTCCCACAGGTTTTAATAGGGACCTGTGAAAGACATTAGATATTTTGAAGGAGGCGGGCAACTGTAATCTATAGGCCACTGGGTTGATCACCTCTAATACCTTGTATGGACCTATAAATCTGGGGCCCAACTTCATGGAAGGTACTTTAAGTTTGATGTTACGGGTAGACAACCATACCTTCTCCCCCACTGTCAGTGTAGGAGCTGACCCCCTCCTTCTGTCTGCAAAATGTTTGTACCTCCTTTGAGCTTTGGAGATATTACCCTGAACCTCCCTCCAAAGGGTTCTTAACTGTTGCACCAGACCCTCAGCACCAGGGCAACCAGAATCCATGCGGGAAAATTCTCCAAATTGCGGAACAAATCCATAGTTAACCTGAAAAGGAGATTTGCCAGTAGACTGATTAATACGACAGTTGAATGCAAATTCTGCCATGGGTAATACCTCACACCAGTCCTCCTGTCTGGAAGAGGCAAGACATCTTAAAATCTGCTCCAACGACTGGTTGGTGCGTTCAGTCTGACCATTAGATTCCGGGTGATAAGCAGAGGAGAAAGACAACGTAACCCCCAACTTTTTACAAAAAGCCCTCCAAAATCTAGCAACAAATTGCACACCCCTGTCAGACACCATATTCACAGGGACTCCATGCAACCGAACTATATGCTGAATGAACAAACGAGCTAAGGTTTCAGCAGAAGGCAATGTAGATAATGGCACAAAGTGGGCTTGTTTAGAAAATCTATCAACTACTACCCAGACTACAGAGTTGCCCTTTGAAGGAGGAAGATTAGTGATAAAATCCATGGACAGGTGTGTCCAAGGTTTATCAGGAATTGGCAAAGGTACCAATTCCCCGGCCGGCCGGACCAGAGAGCTCTTAGAGCGAGCACACACCCCACAAGAATTCACAAACTTTTTAATATCAGTACCCATAGAAGGCCACCAAAAATTCCTAGCTACTGCCCCCCGGGTAGCTGCAATCCCAGGATGTGCACTCAACACAGAGTCATGAAATTCTTGCAGAAGTGTGAGACGGAAATGATCAGGTACAAACAATTTACCTTGGGGTTTATTCCTGGGAGCTTGTGACTGTGCTTCCAAAATCTCTCTCTGTAACTCAGATGAGACTTCAGCCACAACCACTCCAGGTTGAAGAATGGAGGAAGGAGGTTCTGGAGGGGACACACTATCAAAACTCCGGGACAAGGCATCCGCCTTTACATTTTTAGACCCTGGTCGGAACGTAATGGTAAAATGAAACCGAGAAAAAAAAAGTGCCCACCGAGCCTGTCTGGGGGTCAATCTCTTAGCAGACTCGATATAGGCCAAATTTTTGTGATCCGTGATGACTGTAACGGGATGTACAGCCCCCTCCAAAAAATGCCTCCATTCTTCAAAGGCCAATTTAATTGCCAACAATTCCCTGTTGCCGACATCATAATTTCTCTCAGCTGAAGAGAATTTTTTAGAGAAAAAGGCACAGGGTTTAAGGTTAGTGAGGGTAGACGGGCCCTGAGACAACACTGCCCCCACCCCTACCTCCGATGCGTCAACCTCCACGATAAAAGGTCTCGACGGATCGGGTTGTATCAACACAGGGGCTGAAATAAAACATTTCTTCAGGGTCTGGAAGGAATTTTTTGCGGCCTCGGACCAATTTTTTACCTCCGCCCCTTTGAGTGTGAGGTCCGTTAAGGGTTTTACCACCTGCGAAAACCCTTTAATGAACTTCCTATAATAGTTAGCGAAGCCCAGAAATCGCTGCAACCCCTTCAGATCATGAGGCTGCACCCAATCTGAAATGGCCTGAACCTTCCCCGGATCCATGCGGAACCCATCCCCAGATACAATTAATCCCAGAAAAGACAGTTCTTGCATAAAGAATGAGCACTTCTCCAATTTAGCGTATAAATGATTCTCCCTGAGTCTCACAAGAACTGTCTGAAGATGGTGTAAGTGAGACTGACTGTCCTCAGAGTATATCAAGATGTCATCCAGGTAAATGACAACATAGCGCCCAATCAGGTCAGAAAAAACAACATTAATGAAATTCTGGAACACCGCAGGGGCGTTAGTGAGACCGAAGGGCATAACCAAATTTTCAAATAAGCCCTCGGTAGTCAGAAACGCTGTTTTCCATTCATCTCCCTCTCGAATCCTTATCAGGTTATAAGCCCCTCGTAAGTCAAGCTTAGAAAACCATTTGGCCCCAGTAAGTTGATTACATAAATCAGGAATCAGAGGAAGAGGATACGTGTTTTTCACAGTAATCTTATTAAGTTCCCGAAAGTCGAGGCATGGTCGCAAACCACCATCTTTTTTCTTCACAAAGAAAAACCCCGCAGCGACGGGTGAAACAGAAGGCCGAATATGCCCCTTGCGGAGACTCTCAGTGATGTACTCTTTCATGGCTTGGCGCTCAGGCCCAGACAAATTGTACAGACGAGCCTTGGGCAATTTGGCTCCTGGGATTAAATTAATAGCACAATCACCAGGTCGATGTGGTGGAAGCGCCTCGGCCTCACTTTCGGAAAACACGTCTTCGAAGTCTTTCAGGTACTCCGGAATACCCTCCAGACCGACAGACGACACAGATACAGACTTTATCGGGTTAACAAAAGGTCCCGGGTTACAACACGGACCATTACTTTTACATCTCCATTGAGTAATCTCCCCCGCCCCCCAATCAATGGCAGGATTGTGGCGTTGCAGCCAGGGCATTCCCAGGACCAGTCCTGCAGGCAGATTATTCAATACAAAACAACTTAATTGCTCCACGTGAGTGGAACCCACTTTCAGAGAAAAAACATCAGTCCTGAAACAAATTCCATCCCGGGTAAGAGGAGATGAATCAACAGCCACAATTTTAACAGGGTTTCTTAACCTAACTGTCCCTATCTTATTACGAGTCACAACTTGGGCATCAATCAAATTAACGGAAGAACCGCAGTCAACAAAAGCCGTTGTCACCACAGGACCACCAGCAAGTTCCAATTTCACTTGGAGCACAAGTTTTGTATGTGAGAAAAAATGTACCTGGGAGTCTGGACAACCTCCTCGATTGTTGCCCAGACTCAGTCGTTTCTCAGATGGTTTCACAGAAGGGCAGGATGGACAATTCCTTTTCCAATGACCAGAGGCTCCACAGTAAAAACACAGTTGATTGTCCCAGCGGTGTCTTCTCTCTCTCTCAGAGACCGAGACTGACCCAATCTCCATGGGCTCAGATACAGGTGCAGCGTCACATAATTTAGAGAACAATGAAGTCTCCTGTTGCATCATTCCTCTAGCACGGAGTCTCCGATCCATACGAACTGCCTGTGTCATGGCGTCCTCCAGGGTATCAGGAGGAGGATGAAGTGCCAAAGCATCCTTCAGACGGTCAGACAGACCCATGCGGAATAACCCCCTCAGGGCTGCATCGTTCCAAGAAACTTCAGCTGCCCAGCGCCTAAACTCTGAGCAGAACCATTCAGCGGAGTGCTTCCCCTGTGTCACACTCATCACCATATCTTCTGCAAGACGCACTCTATCAGGCTCATCATAAATGAGCCCCAGGGACTCAAAAAACAGATTCACAGACATACGCTCAGGAGCAGAGGGAGAGAGAGAGAAAGCCCATGCCTGCGGGGAACCCCTTAATAAAGACATAACTACCCCCACCCTCTGCCTTTCATTTCCAGAGGCCCGGGGACGTAACTCAAAAAACAACTTACATCCCTCCTTAAAGACCCTGAACAATTGTTTATCTCCAGAAAAAGTGTTGGGTAATTTTACCGGCGGTTCAGGGTCTGCTAAGGATACATCAAAGGGACCCCCCTCCCGGGACCGAAATGGAGCAGACACCTGTAAAGCACCTGCCACATCTCTCTGCACCTGTTGGTGCGAGTGGACCAGGGCTTGCTGTTCCACAGACAGCTTCTGCAAAAGCTGAGAAAGCTCATTAACCTGTGCCGTGAGATCCTGTACCGGGTCCATGGTATACAAACACCACCCCCCACACCAGGGAGAAATCTATCAGGTCAGCTATAATGTCACGGTACCCGGGTATAACTGCTGCTGGGGAAACTGCTTCCAGCAGAAACAGAGCTGGACCAGAAAACCGGGAAACTAACATGAACACCAACAGGACCTTTCACATGAGACAGAATGACTAAGTAGAGCAAAAGGACCTACGATCATGTGACAGAGTGGGAGGCGGCCAGGGGGGCGGAGCCAAACGCTGGGGAAACAGGGAAGGGATAAGCATAAAAGAATAGTGAAACAAGCCGAAGTCGTACCAGGAGATTACAAGATACCAACAGGGAGAATCAGAGAATAGTCAGAAGCCAGGCCAGGGGTCAGTAATCCAGGAAAGCGAATAAAGCAGGTAACAGTAAGACACGAAGCAAGCCAGCACACACTACAAAGGTCAAGCATACAGACTGCAGAAAACCTATAGCTGACAGGGACACCACGTTAGGAGCGAGTATAAATAGCCCTCCCATGCTGAAAGAGAGGCTGAGAACATTTAACCCTGAGAGTACAAGACATAATCTTGTCCTAACCATGACAGTCAGCCTCTCATTACAGTTGTCCTTCACTGAACAAAGCAATGCCGCCTGGTTAGTCCTGTTACCAATTTTGAACTGCATTTAGCCCACTTTATTATTTGGGCCTAGATCTGTGTTTCCTCCTCATTCTTCCCATTGCCCAGCCACTGCTAGATGAGTCCGCTGGTACATTGACCCAGACCACTACATTCCCCTTGCACTCTGCACAGCCAGAATCTGACCCTGCTGAAAGTCAGGTTCCTCTTCCCGCATACTATACCACCTTACACGGTGACAAAGAGGAAGGTGCAGGTGAAAGTGCAGGTTCCTTCATCAGGTGGGGGAGCATACTCGTTGGCGACGTCACTGGCACAGGGCCCCTCATAGTACGCAAAAGTGTCGCTGCCGGTGGGAGGCGCCCCCGCCGTGCAAACACACTGCCGTACTGTGAGGGGCCCTGTGCCAGTGCCAATGCAAACGAATGGGCCCCCCCTGCTTGCTGAGGATCACAGCACATGCAACGTTGAAATACTTACCTCTCCCTGCTCCACCGCCATGATGTAGTCCACATTTCCTGGGCCCACTAAAAACTTTAACCAGCCCTACCCCCACAACTTTAGCCAAATGTCCCCCAATTTCCAATGCCTAACTATTATTATAAAGTAAATTAATATTGACAAGCTTCAGTAACAAGAATGTATGTTTTTGCCATTAAAATGGGCACTGTAGGTGTTTTCCTAGCCTCCACTCACTGCTGAATATGCTTCCCCATTGACTTGCATTGGGTTTCATGTTTCGGTCGATCCCCGACTTTTCGCGATAATCGGCCGACTTCACTCAACTCGACTTTTGACAAAGTCGGGTTTCGCAAAACCCGACTCGACCCCCAAAAAGTAAAAGTCGCTCAACCCTAGTTCTTACCAATATTTCAGTCTGCTGAGCCAGATGGCCATAGGATTTGGGATCAGGGTATCTGTCAGAGAAAGCAGCCTGGTTGGAGAAGCAGTTTTCACAAATGTGATTATTGGATTCAGAGGCTTGTCTATGTCTGCAGAAATCTCTACTTTATAAACATCATTGGCTTATTTTGTGAATGTTTTATTGTTATATTGTATTTAAGAGATAAATAAAACAGAAATGCAACATCATTTTTAAAGAAGTTGTTCACACCTAAAGAAATTTTCAGAATGCCCTGCAACTTTCCTAATGCTGAAGAGAGTCTCAGACAGTTTTCGAAAGGATCTACTGAACAAAGCAGGTGAGACCCTAGTTGGATTTTGACTGCAAATATGCAGTTGGCAAGTTTGGGTATATGTGATGACTGCTTGATCCAGTGCATAGAGCCAAATTCTAGCCATGTGCACATTCCACACTGCCAGATTTGGGCAAGCTGCAGTGCTTGCTAAAACTTTCCTTAGGTGAACAACAACTTAAAGTTTGACATACATTGTGAGACCTCAGTAAAAGTTTGAGAAGCTTGGCACTCTTAGGCTAGGTTCACATGACCGATTTATCCACATCCAAGAAAAGCTGTTACATTATTCTGATTAGACTTTGGTCAGAGTTTGATCAGAATAGCACCAGTTTTTCTTCGATTTGGAGAGAAAAAAATAAAAAAGTTTCTCCATCTTTATTTTGTTAGTCCATGAAAATCATTTCATTCCAGTGCGTTTCAATTTTTTCACTGACCCATAGACATGCATTACTGATTTTCAGCTGACATTAAAATAAAACGTAAATGTAAATGTATCCGATATTTTCCACGGATCATTCTGACGATAAAATCATACATGTGCACAGTCCCATAGAATATCATAGTATCAAGAAAATCAGTTGTGAGAAACAACGCTTAGCCAGAAGGTCAGGTAAATACAGTAAATGGGTAAACAAAGGTAGATGAAATATGAGTAGTGATGGGCGAGCACTAAAATGCTCGGGTGCTCGTTGCTCGGGTCGAGCAAATTGGAATACTCGGGTACTCGACCCAAGCAACGAGCCCAATGTAAGTCTATGGGAAACCGGAGTATTTTTACCGTGATCCCCCAGGGGTCCTTTTAAGGTCTAAAAATGTCTGAAAATGATGGAAACACTGCTCAATTGACACGGAAACATAATGGAGATAGCCCCTGGAAGCATTTCTGACTCTTAGGTCACAGCTGTAAGCAATGTTGTCAGAGTTTCACGCATTTTTACAGGTGCACCAAAAAACATACAAAAACTAAACTAAAAGGGATTTTGTTGGAAAATACGTTAAGGTACATACTTTCCAGGGTAATGACTTGTATATAAGCAAAACAATAAACCCCTGACCAAAATCTTCCTCCACCACTTGGGATATGTTCACACGCAGCATTTTTTATGCGTTTTTCAACTTTAACATTGCTTTCAACCAATACAAATGCATTCACTGGGAAATGTCATTGTAACATTTAACAACCCTAGCTGGCCATGTGATGTGTGACACATAAGGAGACCCATCTTGTTTCATTTATGAAGGATGGACTCTTAAAGTCACAAAGCCTATTTTTAGAGGGGCATCAGGTGGTATTAATATTCTCAAAAGGCCATTATTAAACTGTGGGTCTCCTATGCTGTTATTGCCTATGCAGTGAGTGGCTGGGCTGCCAAGAATTACGACGAACCCCAATATCCCTTTCACGAGAGGTACAGGAGGGTTTCCTGAAAAAATGTTCAATATCAAGTCATATGCACCCAAAGCATCCTTTGAACCCAGGTACTGGATGGCCACAGGAAAATCTACTTCACATTAGTCATTTTGTAATCCCATACTGTTTTCATATGTATTAACTGCAAGGCCTGCCCTGCTACCAAGTCATATGCACCCCAATAAGCCTTTGAACCCAGGTACTGGATGGCCAAAGGAAAATCTACTTCACGTTATTCAGTTGGTCCTGCCATACTGTTTTCTTATGTATTAACAGCAAGGACTGCCCTGCTACCAAGTCATATGCACCCCAATAAGCCTTTGAACCCAAGTACTGGATGGCCACAGGAAAATCCACTTCACATTAGTCATTTTGTAATTCCATACTGTTTTCATATGTATTAACTGCAAGGCCTGTCCTGCTACCAAGTCATA
This sequence comes from Ranitomeya variabilis, assembly GCF_051348905.1. Lineage (NCBI taxonomy): Eukaryota > Metazoa > Chordata > Amphibia > Anura > Dendrobatidae > Ranitomeya > Ranitomeya variabilis. Next base: position 653,965,621 of record NC_135233.1, read on the forward strand.
TGCACCCCAATAAGCCTTTGAGCACAGGTACTGGATGGCCACAGGAAAACACACTACACATTCTTTAGTTTATCCTGCCATACTGTTTCCTTATGCATTGAATGCAAGGGCCGCCTTAACCCAAATTTGCACACAACACAATCCCCCTTGGAAGAAACATGGAGGCGTGCCTCATAAAAAAAAAAACTGTCCCATTAAAAAGGAGCTGGTCTAAACTTGTAATGCCCATACACTAAGTGCATGGGCCTACAAACATTTCCCCATGGGGGGTAAATTTAAAAAAATATGTTATGGGCATCATAGACACCCTTGCCAAAAACTGACTTGCTGTGGCAGCACGGAACACGTGATCTAGTGGTGGAAAATGATGAGACGTTGATGAAGGCCTCAATAAAAACTAGGTCCAATGTAAAGGAGCCGGTCTCCTAGACTTGTAATGCTCATACACTAAATGTATGAGCTGACAAACTTTTTCCCCTGGGGGAGTAACATTTTTTTGGCATAAAATTATTAACGAGCATCATAAAAATGCACAAAAAATGAGTGACTTTTGCATCACAGAATACGTTCACCCAGGTGTTCATATGGTTGTGGATGATGAGGATGAGAATAAGGAGGAGGATAACACCAAACAGACCAAATCAGGAATCGTATACCCATGTGTGGTTGTGAAGAGGTGCATGAGAATACACCTCCACAAAAAAGACAATGTATTTGAGGTTATGGTTTGCTGTTTTCATTCAGTGGTGTTTAGAAGTCTTGCCCCATCAAGCCCTTGTTCATTTTTATAAGAGTCAGCCTGTCAGCATTTTTAGTTGACAGGTGGATGCGCTTATCTGTTATAATTCCACAAGCGGCACTAAAAACCCGCTCTGACAGAATACTAGCAGCAGGGCAGGCCAGGACCTCCAAGATGTAGAGAGCCAGTTCATGCCATGTGTCCAGCTTGGATATCCAATAATTAAAAGGCACAGAGGAATCACGGAGAACATTTGTACAATCAGCAAGGTACTCCCTCAGCATCTTCCCAAACATTGCACTTCCTGTGACACACCCCTTGCCTCTGTGCCGGCACGATGGGAGGGTCTGAGAAAACTGTCCCAGAACTTTGCCATTTTTCCCCTGCCTAAGCTGGGCTGTACTTCTTTCTCTCTCGCTTGGACTCCTTGGTTGTACAACAAACTGATGTCTGCTGCCAGCGTTCTCAGATGGGAATTTTTTTAGTAATTCTGCTACAAGGGCCCACTGGTACTGCAACATTTTAGTACACTTGTCTGCCTCTGGAAGAAGAGATTGAAAGTTCTCCTTGTAGCATGGGTCTAGAAGTGTCACCAACCAGTAATGAGTGTCACCAAAAATTGTAATAATGCGAGGGTCACGGGAAACACAGCGCAACATAAAGTCAGCTATGCGTGTCAGATTGCTAACAGGCAAGACTTCCGTGTCCTCACTAACAGGATGACTCACCATGCTGTCCTCCTCCTCCTCATCCTCCTCCCTGTTCTCAGGTGATCCACGCTGAACAGACGGTATGACAGCTGTGCTTGTTGTATGTCTATAGCGCATGAAAGTAGCTCCTGTTCTTCCTCCTCCTCCTCTTCCTCATTGACTACTGTGATGGTTGACAACTACCAATCCACATTGAGATGACATGAGGCTGGGCTAAGTGTAATCACCGTGTATGGTTCCTTGCTCCATGTTCTCTTTTCCCCCGCCTGCAATGCATCCTCTTTAATTGTGAGTTTTTGGTACATATGTCTGACATCCATGTCCACTCCTGAGGTCTTATGTGTGAAGTCTGAACTGAATAACGATGGCCTTGTTGATGCTGGTAGTCAACAACTGCTCTCTACTGCTCACAAGTCCTTTCCAACATATGCAGTGTAGAGTTCCAATGCGTGGGGACAGCCGGAAGCTGCAAAAGCTGCTGAAGCTGTAGCTGACATTCTAAATGGGCAGACAGGCAGCGTACTTTCACTGGCCAATCCGGCAGCTCCGGGTAGCGTTTGAGAAAATGTTGAACGATGAGGTTAAGCACATAGGCCAGGCAAGGTACTTGTGTGAGCTCACCTTGCCTCCGAGCCACCACCAGGTTCCGGCTATTGTCACACATAAACATGCTTGGCTGTAGGTTCAGCAGTGTCATCCAAAAATATGACTGCTCTTTCAGCGCTGTCCACAACTCTTCAGCATTGTGCGATTTGTCACATAAGCAGATTAGCTTCAGCACAGCCTGTTTCCTCTTGGCTGAGGCAGTGCTCCAGTGCTTCCAGCTTTTGACTGATGTGCTCATTTCAGCGATGGAGGATGAAGAGGAAGGAGGAGGAGGAGGTGCAGGTGCTGTAGGCTGTTTGGGCAACCCTGATTGACATAGGGCTCGCAATCCTTGGCGTGGGGAGGATGTGTTCCATCCCAAGGTCCGACTGGGTCCTGGCTTCTACTATGTTAATGCAGTGTGCCATCAGTGAGAGGTACCGTCCCTGCCCACAAGCACGTGTCTGTGGTTAAGTGGACTTTACCAGTAACAGCATTTTTGAGGGCATGGGTAATGTTGTGGGACATGTGCTGGTGTAATGCCGGTATGGCACACCAAGAGAAATAGTGGTGACTGGGGACCAAGTACCTTGGGATGGCCACCGCCACCAGATTGTGGAAGGCTTCCTTCTCAATGAGCCTAAAAGGCAACATTTTGAGTGCAAGCAGGCGAGAAATGTTAGAATTTAGTCAGGTAGCCTGTGGGGCATTGACTGGGTATTTCCAATGCGTTACGGAGATGCCTGTCTCCTGTCTCCCTGAGGAAGGAGACAGGCATCTCCGAAACGCGTTGGTTGTTTGATCCTAGCTGCACTTCGTATTCACTCTCTGGGAATTACGGTCACGTGACTGATTACGTCACGCAGGTCCTGCACACCGTTCGTACTCACCGCTGTAAGCACACGTGGCATCGACTCTGCAGAACCCCGTTTCTATTAGGAGTTTAGTTATTGGTGGCTTGCTGCCGGCCGGGGCAGCCACCGGTTTCTAATATATCTTCAGCCTGGATACACTCGGAACGACAGGAGGAACGCTACAGCCTCTCACTCACCTACGGAGGTAGGAAGACTTTTTCATGCATTAACTCCTTGGTCATTTTACTGAGCACATCGGAGGTTAAACCTGTTCATTTAAGTATTAGATTATTTTACAGTGTGACATTATATGAGTGGTTACCCGCTATAAAGAATACTATCAGCTTTTATCCTACTGCACTATTTTTTCAGCGCGTACCTGTATACACTTAGTTGTATACTATTATATATGCATGTTCACTTTTTTACAAACTATTTGTGGAGGTTTGTTGGTGTCGCTGCAGGAAATCTTTTAATAGCATTGAGACTTTGCGCCACCATTTAAAAGACTTTTATTGTTTCATTATGTGGCCTAGATTTTGCTATTTATTTTTAGCCAACAAATACTATATAGACCAAGGATAACAGATCAAAAAGTGGAATGTATGCCTGAAAAGCAAGGTTTTGGAGACCACAGATAGACCAGGCATCTGGCGGAGATAACAGACTGTTTCAATATGTGGCCTGTATTTTTTTCAATTCTTTTAACCAAACAATACTGTACAGACCAAGTGTAGCAGACCAAAACCTGGAATGTATGTCTGCAAAACAAGGATTTGGACCCCACAGATACACCAGGCGTCTAACGGAGATAACAGACTGTTTCAATATGTGGCTTTTTTTATCATTTTTTTTTACCACAAAATACTGTATAGAACAAGGGTAGCAGACAAAAAAGTGGAATGAATGCCTGAAAAGCAAGAATTTGGAGACTACAGATACATCGGGCATCTGATGTAGATAACAGACTGTTTAAATATGTGTAATTTAAAAATAAATAAATAAACTTATACCACAAAATAATGAGTAGACCAAGGCTAGCAGACAAAACAATGTAATGTATGCCTGCAAAGCAAGGATTTTGACACCACAGATACACCAGGCGTCTGACAGAGATAGAAGACTGTTTAAATATGTGGCCTTTTTTAAAAAAATAAATAAATTTAAACCACAAAATACTGAGTAGACCAAGGCTAGCAGGCCAAAAAAATGCAATGTAAGCCTGAAAAGCATAAATTTGGAGACCACAGATAGACCAGGCGTCAGACTGAGATAACAGACTAATCAAAATGTGGCCTTAATTTTCTTGGGCCCACCAAAATTGTGTCAATAAGTAGGCTATGAGACAAAAAAATGGAGTACTAAAATTGTAAAATATTTAGCACAATGATATGCGATGCGTGTGCTGTACAAATCACAGTGATAAATATAAGAACTGTAGCTAAATATTTTTGGGCCAGCTACAGATTTTTGGGGCAGCAAAATGGTGTCCAAAAATGTTGGAAGACACTCCAAAAATTAATATAGTACCAAACAAAAGGCCAGATTTTTCTGCGCACTCGCATCTGATGCCTGGGACAAATTTATTTTTAAATTATTAGACTTTCACGCTCTTGTATTGCAATGACCTGGCTGTAGTCTGCAGTGTGACCAAGCAAATAAATGTAGAAAAAAGGGGGCTATGGATTGCTTTCTAATAAAATTAGCAGGTATAAGCTGCAAAAAAAAAAAAATTTGCCACGGATACCTGCAGCTACGTATATATAAAATACGCAGCAGCAGACAGGAATGGAGCTTTTTGAAGTATGCAGTGAGATCTGTTGTGAATTTGGATTCTGGGCTCCCCCGGTGGCCGCTTGTGGAATTGGACTTGTCATCCTCTTTCCTGTTTCACCTGGTTCCATCAGTAGTGGGTGTCGCTATTTAAGCTCATTTCTCTGGTGGTTTCTTGCCGGTCAACAATGTTATCTGATGCCTCTCAGTGCTTGTTCCTGCTTCTAGACAACTACTAGTTAAGTTGGACTTTTGTCCATGTTTCGTTTTGCCTATTTGTTCCAGTTCACAGCTGAAGTTTTGTTACTGTGTCTGGAAAGCTCTCGTTGATCAGGGATTGCTACTCTGGCGTTATGAGTTAATGCCAGAGTTTAAGGTAATCTCTGGATGGTGTTTTGTTAGTGTTTTTCTGCTGACCATGAAAGTATACTATCTGTCTTCTGCTATCTAGTAAGCGGACCTCAAATTTGCTAAGACTATTTTCCTGCTGCGTTTGTTGTTTCATCTGAACTCACCGTCATTATATGTGGGGGGCTACTGTCTTCTTTGGAATATTTCTCTAGAGGTGAGCCAGGTCTTATATTTCCCTCTGCTAGCTATTTAGGTCTTAGGCCAGAGCTGGGCATCTAGCGATAAATAGGAAATGCTACCTGGCTATTTCTAGTTGCGCGGCAGGCTTAGTTCATGGTCAGTATAGTTCCATCTTCCGAGAGCTTGTCCCTCTATAGGCTTGCTATGGTCTCTGCCTGCAGAGATCATGACAGTTTGACCGGCCAATAAAGTGTTAAAGACCCAGGTTGAGAAAGGAGAGTTATAAGAAGTCTGCTGGAATTTTTTTTTTTTTTTTTTTTTTTTTTCCTCCAGTTTGCCTTTCTGCAGTCTTTTTTCTCTCTCTCTCCTCCCAATCTCTGTATTACTCTGTGTGCACCTGACAATAATGGATCTTCAGAGTGTAACTGCGGGTTTGAATAATCTCATCACGAAAGTACAAAATTTACAAGATTTTGTGGTACATGCTCCGGTATCTGAGCCGAGAATTCCTTTGCCGGAGTTCTTCACAGGGAATAGAGCTAGCTTCCAGAATTTCCGAAATAATTGTAAGCTTTATTTGTCCCTGAAGTCTCGTTCAGCTGGAGACCCTGCTCAGCAGGTTAGGATTGTGATTTCCTTGCTCAGGGGTGACCCTCAAGATTGGGCCTTCTCATTGCCAGCAGGGGATCCTGCGTTGCGCGATGTGGATGCGTTTTTTCTGGCCTTGGGCTTGCTTTATGAGGAACCTCATTTGGAACTTCAGGCAGAAAAAACTTTGATGGCACTATCTCAGGGGCAAGACGAAGCTGAAGTTTACTGCCAAAAATTCCGTAAATGGTCTGTGCTTACTCAGTGGAATGAGTGCGCCTTGGCGGCAACTTTCAGAGAAGGTCTCTCTGATGCCGTTAAGGATGTTATGGTGGGGTTCCCTGTGCCTGCAGGTCTGAATGAGTCCATGACAATGGCTATTCAGATTGATAGGCGTCTGCGGGAGCGCAAACCGGTGCACCATCTGGCGGTGTCTATGGAAAAGACGCCAGAAAGTATGCAGTGTGATAGAATTCTGTCCAGGAGCGAGCGACAGAATTTTAGACGGAAGAATGGATTGTGCTTCTATTGTGGGGATTCTACTCATGTTATATCAGCATGCTCTAGGCGTACAAAGAAGCTTGATAAGTCTGTTTCCATTGGCACCATTCAGTCTAAGTTTATTTTGTCTGTAACCCTGATTTGCTCTTTGTCATCCATTGCCACGGACGCCTATGTTGACTCTGGCGCCGCTCTGAGTCTTATGGATTGGTCCTTTGCCAATCGTTGTGGTTTTGATTTAGAGCCTTTGGAGACTCTTATTCCTCTGAAGGGGATTGACTCCACCCCATTGGCTAATAATAAACCACAATACTGGACACAAGTAACCATGCGTATCAATCCGGATCACCAGGAGATTATTCGTTTCCTGGTGCTGTATAATTTACATGACGATTTGGTACTGGGATTGCCATGGTTGCAGTCTCACAATCCAGTCTTGGACTGGAGAGCAATGTCTGTGTTGAGCTGGGGATGTAAGGGTATTCATGGGGACTTACCTTTGGTTTCTATTTCGTCGTCCATTCCCTCTGAAGTCCCTGAGTTCCTCTCTGATTATCAAGACGTCTTTGACGAACCCAAGCTTGGGTCGTTACCTCCGCACCGTGAGTGCGATTGTGCCATAGATTTGATACCGGGTTGCAAATATCCAAAGGGTCGTTTGTTTAATCTGTCTGTGCCGGAACATGCTGCTATGCGGGAATATATAAAGGAGTCTTTGGAAAAGGGACATATTCGTCCATCTTCTTCTCCCTTGGGAGCTGGGTTTTTCTTTGTCTCAAAAAAGGACGGCTCTTTGAGACCATGTATTGATTATCGGCTTCTGAATAAGATCACTGTTAAGTATCAATACCCATTGCCATTGCTTACTGATTTGTTTGCTCGTATAGAGGGTGCTAAGTGGTTCTCTAAAATTGATCTTCGTGGGGCGTATAATTTGGTGCGGATCAGGCAGGGGGATGAGTGGAAGACCGCATTTAATACGCCCGAGGGCCACTTTGAGTATTTGGTCATGCCTTTTGGTCTTTCTAATGCCCCTTCAGTTTTCCAGTCTTTTATGCATGATATTTTCCGCGATTTTCTGGATAAATTTATGATAATATATCTGGATGATATTCTGATTTTTTCTGATGACTGGGACTCTCATGTCCAGCAGGTCAGGAGAGTTTTTCAGGTTCTGCGGTCTAATTCTTTATGTGTGAAGGGGTCTAAGTGCGTTTTTGGGGTCCAGAAAATTTCCTTTTTGGGGTATATTTTTTCTCCCTCTTCCATTGAGATGGATCCCGTCAAGGTGCAAGCTATTTGTGACTGGACTCAGCCCTCCTCTCTTAAGGGTCTTCAGAGATTTTTGGGCTTTGCCAACTTTTACCGCCGATTTATTGCTGGTTTTTCGGATGTCGTTAAACCACTGACTGATTTGACCAGACAAGGCGCTGATGTTGCTAATTGGTCCCCTCATGCTGTAGAGGCCTTTCAGGAGCTTAAGCACCGTTTTGCCTCTGCCCCTGTGTTGCGTCAGCCTGATGTGAATCTGCCTTTTCAGGTTGAGGTTGACGCTTCGGAGATCGGAGCTGGGGCAGTGTTGTCGCAGAAAGGTTCCGACTGCTCCGTCATTAGGCCTTGTGCCTTCTTTTCTCGCAAATTTTCGCCCGCAGAGCGGAATTATGATGTTGGGAATCGGGAGCTTTTGGCCATGAAGTGGGCGTTTGAGGAGTGGCGCCATTGGCTAGAGGGGGCTAAGCATCAGGTGGTGGTATTGACTGACCACAAAAATTTGATTTATCTTGAGACTGCCAGGCGCCTGAATCCTAGACAGGCGCGCTGGTCTTTATTTTTTTCTCGCTTTAATTTTGTGGTGTCATACCTACCGGGTTCTAAGAATGTTAAGGCAGATGCCCTTTCTAGGAGTTTTGACCCGGACTCTCCTGGTAATTCTGAACCCACAGGTATCCTTAGGGAGGGAGTAATTTTGTCGGCCGTTTCTCCTGATCTGCGGCGGTCCTTGCAAGAGTTTCAGGCGGATAGACCGGATCGTTGTCCGCCTGATAGACTGTTTGTTCCGGATGATTGGACCAGTAGAGTCATCTCTGAGGTACATTCTTCTGCATTGGCAGGTCATCCCGGAATTTTTGGTACCAGGGATTTGGTGGCAAGATCCTTCTGGTGGCCTTCCCTGTCACGAGATGTGCGAGTCTTTGTGCAGTCATGTGACATTTGTGCTCGGGCCAAGTCTTGTAGTTCTCGGGCTAGCGGACTGCTGTTGCCCTTGCCTATTCCTAAGAGGCCTTGGACACACATCTCGATGGATTTTATTTCAGATCTGCCTGTTTCCCAGAAGATGTCTGTCATCTGGGTGGTCTGTGACCGTTTCTCTAAAATGGTCCATTTGGTTCCTCTGCCCAAGTTGCCTTCTTCTTCTGAGTTGGTTCCTCTGTTTTTTCAGAATGTTGTCCGATTGCACGGTATTCCTGAGAATATTGTTTCTGACAGAGGTACCCAATTTGTGTCTAGATTTTGGCGGGCATTCTGTGCTAGGATGGGCATAGATTTGTCTTTTTCATCTGCTTTTCACCCTCAGACTAATGGCCAGACCGAGCGGACTAATCAGACCCTGGAGACATATCTGAGGTGTTTTGTCTCTGCTGACCAGGATGATTGGGTTGCTTTTTTGCCATTGGCAGAGTTCGCCCTCAATAATCGGGCCAGCTCTTCCACCTTGGTGTCCCCGTTTTTCTGTAATTCGGGGTTTCACCCTCGATTTTCCTCCGGTCAGGTGGAATCCTCGGATTGTCCTGGAGTGGATGCGGTGGTGGAGAGATTGCATCACATCTGGGGGCAGGTTATGGACAATTTGAAGTTGTCCCAGGAGAAGACTCAGCGTTTTGCCAACCGTCATCGTCGTGTGGGTTCTCGGCTTTGTGTTGGAGATTTGGTGTGGTTGTCTTCTCGTTTTGTCCCTATGAGGGTCTCTTCTCCTAAGTTTAAACCTCGGTTCATCGGCCCTTATAGAATATTGGAGATTCTTAATCCTGTTTCTTTCCGTTTGGACCTCCCTGCGTCCTTTTCCATTCATAACGTTTTTCATCGGTCGTTATTGCGCAGGTATGAGGTACCTGTTGTACCTTCAGTTGAGCCTCCTGCTCCGGTGTTGGTTGAGGGTGAGTTGGAGTACGTTGTGGAGAAAATTTTGGACTCTCGTGTTTCCAGACGGAGACTCCAGTATCTGGTCAACTGGAAGGGTTACGGCCAGGAGGATAATTCTTGGGTCAATGCATCTGATGTTCATGCTTCTGATCTTGTTCGTGCCTTCCATAGGGCTCATCCTGGTCGCCCTGGTGGATCTGGTGAGGGTTCGGTGCCCCCTCCTTGAGGGGGGGGTACTGTTGTGAATTTGGATTCTGGGCTCCCCCGGTGGCCGCTTGTGGAATTGGACTTGTCATCCTCTTTCCTGTTTCACCTGGTTCCATCAGTAGTGGGTGTCGCTATTTAAGCTCATTTCTCTGGTGGTTTCTTGCCGGTCAACAATGTTATCTGATGCCTCTCAGTGCTTGTTCCTGCTTCTAGACAACTACTAGTTAAGTTGGACTTTTGTCCATGTTTCGTTTTGCCTATTTGTTCCAGTTCACAGCTGAAGTTTTGTTACTGTGTCTGGAAAGCTCTCGTTGATCAGGGATTGCTACTCTGGCGTTATGAGTTAATGCCAGAGTTTAAGGTAATCTCTGGATGGTGTTTTGTTAGTGTTTTTCTGCTGACCATGAAAGTATACTATCTGTCTTCTGCTATCTAGTAAGCGGACCTCAAATTTGCTAAGACTATTTTCCTGCTGCGTTTGTTGTTTCATCTGAACTCACCGTCATTATATGTGGGGGGCTACTGTCTTCTTTGGAATATTTCTCTAGAGGTGAGCCAGGTCTTATATTTCCCTCTGCTAGCTATTTAGGTCTTAGGCCAGAGCTGGGCATCTAGCGATAAATAGGAAATGCTACCTGGCTATTTCTAGTTGCGCGGCAGGCTTAGTTCATGGTCAGTATAGTTCCATCTTCCGAGAGCTTGTCCCTCTATAGGCTTGCTATGGTCTCTGCCTGCAGAGATCATGACAGAGATCTATATACTCACATACAGTGCCTGCAGGCCTTGGACTGATATGGATATGTGCACATAGACTCCCCTGCCTATCTAGCGCTGCAATCTATGTAGCCCCGAATTAGCCCTAAAAAAGGACTGTTGGTTTATCAGGTCTCTTATAGACCTGATGATGCTGTGCGGCCAGCCAATCACTGTAATACCACAACAAAGATGGCTGCGGTATTACAGTGCATGGCAGACAATCTCTGCATGCTGATTGGCGCTCTAAAAAGCGCCAAAATTAAAAGGGGGAGATCCGAGCTCCCATCAAATAATCCCGGAAATACTCAGTGCTCACCGAGTAGACCGAGCATAGTGATACTTGGGCGAGTACCGAGTAGTGGCGAGCACATTCGCTCATCACTAAATATGAGTTTGAGTTATCATTTAAATGCTTTTTTAATTGAGCTTATTTTTATTTCTGCATTTGAACCTTCCACTTTTTCAGGTACCATAAACTATACATTTTTTTGCAATACTATAAATTTGAATTGCTTGAACTGGTTAAGCCATCCAAAAATCATTACTTTATTTAAAGAACAATACAAGGATAGGTCATTTAAAGGTGAAGAACAAATTGCTTGTCACCAAATGGTAAAAAAACTTTCCTAATCTAGGAGCTGAAGAGGGTACACTTCCCACAGTAGTAGAGTACAGTATCGTGAAAAAGTATTCATACTCCGTGAACTTTTTCACATTTTTTAATATTACACCCAAAAACTGAAATGTTTTATTTGCTTTTTATGTGATATTGCAATACAAAGTAGCAGGTATTTGTGAAGTGTAAAAGAAATGATACATGGTATTCTAATTACTTTAAAAATACAAATCTGAAAATTGTGACATGCATTTGTTTGTAGCCTCCCTGAGTAAAAACTTTGTAGGATCACCTTTCTCTGAAATTACTGCTGCATTTCTTTTGGGGTATGTCACTCTTTGCCAGCTTTGCACATCTAGAAGCTGAAAGTTTTGCCAATTCTTCCTTGCAAACAAGCTGTAGCTCAGTGAGATTGGATGGAGAGGGTCTGTAAACAACAATTTTCAAGTCTTGCCACAGAATCCCAATGCGATTTAGGTCTGGACTTTGACTGGGTTTTTCAAATACATGAATATTCTCTAATCCATTCCATTGTATAGTTGGCACTATGTTTAGAGTTGTTGTCCTGCTGGAAGGTGAACATACACCCCAGTCTCAAAACTTTTTAATCCTCTAACAGGTTTTCAATCAGAGTTGGCTTGTATTTAGATCCATCAACTTTCCACTCAAGTTTGACTAACTCCCCTGTTCCTGCAAAAGAAAAGCATCCCATGATTCTTCCATCACCATATTTGATGGTGGGGATGATGTTTTCAGGGTGATTTAAAATGTTAGTTTTCCGCCATACATAGCGTTTTGCATTTAGTCCAAAAGTTCTACCTTGCTCTTATCTGACCAGAGCACATTCTTTCACATGCTAACTTTGTCCCCTACATGGCTTTTTGCAAACTGAAAATTGGGAATTCTTATGGCTTGCTTTCAAAACTGGCTTTTTTGGAGTGTACGACTATTAGTTGTCCTGTGGACAGTGTAATGCAGCAGTGTTAACGCTATGCAGTGATGAGGCAGTGACCCAGGAAAGGTCAAAGTAAACGTAGGTTTAATGTCCAAAAAAAGCTTACAAACAAAAGAAACGGTATCCTCCAGATTGCAGTTTGGAAACAAAACAGTCTACACCATGCAAACTCCACACTGACACATCCAACCCTCTGCTGCAAGTGTTTTTCTCTCAAACTGGAATCTGTGGCCATAGGCTACTTGCAAGACCTAGCCTGGAGGAAACGGACCAGCCCCACTTCTTTCCTGCAGTCCGTTTCAAAAATAAAAGCCCATATCGACTTTTCCTGAACAATTTCAAGGCTAAATAGCTTGACCAGGTCCGTGTTTACCTTTATTTTGCCCTGTGAGTCACAGGTGTCCTGCTGTGACCACAAGGCACTACAGCAGGTCTAGTAGGACTCCGGACGCATCCTGGGGGATACATACCGACCCTAACATATCACACCGGTCACTGCCTCACAACAGATTCTCCCACCTAAGCTGTTGACCCATAGTGACAAGAGGCCTCTTGTCTGCTTCTGAAATTAGTGCTCTCCTTGCTTGGAATGTCAGTTTAGGTGTTTTTGATAGGTTTGCAGTTCTGTCATACTCCTTCCAATTTGGATGATGGATTGAACGTACTCTGTGAAATGTTCAGAATTTGAGATAATTTTTTTCTAACCTAATACTTTACTAAATATATGAATCTGGAGGCAATTTGTCTCAGGATTTTTTGTTTTAAAGTATTAGACTTCTTATGGTCTAATTGCAAATTCACGTCACAATTTTCAGATTTACATTTTTAAATTAATTAGAAAACCATGCATAATTTATTGTACATTTCTCAAATCATTGCTAATTGGTGCTGGTATATCACATAAAATCCCAATAAAATACATTTAAGTTTGAGGTTGTAGCATGAAAAAATGTGGAAAAGTTGACAGGCTATGAATATTTTTTCAATGAACACTGAAAGAATGCAAATATGTGTGGGTGTCGAGCGGTTAGCAGCAACAGCATAGTAAAGGATAGGAAAGGGCAGGCTAGGAGATGCCTGACAGATAGGGACAACTCTGGCAGCCCTTAGCAGTAGTAGTAGTAGTACAGTATAGATCACATGGTGGACAGGGAGTAGATGACTAGCTGGGCTAGGGCTATGGGCACTGGGGGCAGCACAATAGCGTTAAAGTTAACAAACAGGCAAATCATTGGCATCAGTTGTGGTTGAAATAAAGTTTGCAAAGATCCGTGCCTAAATCAATGTTGCAAATATTAATCTTGCCACACTTTTGGAAGATAACCATGTTAGGATTTAACAAGCTGCAATGCATGTTGAAAAGTTCCTCAAGTGAACACCGTTTTAACTTTGGTTGACATAGTGAGTCCTCAGTAGTAAAAGTTTGAGAAACTCTGCACTCTTAACCAGATGGTCAGGTAAATAGATGGGTAAACAAAGAGGGAAGAGACATAAGTTCGAATTTGCTTAGATATTCTATTCTAATTGAGCTTATTTTTATTTCTGCAGATGAACCTACCACCTTTCCAGGTAAAATAAACTATATTTTTTTGTAACATTATAAAATTGAACTGCTTGAACTTTTCAAGCCATCTAAAATCATTCCTGTATTTAGGGAACAAGACAAGATAGCTAATTTCAAAGTGAAGAAACAATGGCTTGTCACCAATAAATAATCCTTATTTAAGGAGCCATTTCATGCCTGTGTGTGCTGAAGAGGGTGCACTTCTCAGCAGCAGTACAGTAGACATATACCACACACAGTAAAAATACAGGAGGATGTTTGGTTGGTCTAGGGGTAGTGACAACAACTGCATTATATAGAATAGGATAGAGGAAGCCAAGAGATATTTGGCAGTGTATGGCCTACACTAATACCCTTTGGCAGCAGTACCACAGTATAGATGGTATGTTGGACATGAAGTAGATGACTGGCAGGCTGTGGGACATCAGAAGTGGCGGCTGGAGGAGAGTATAGAAGACAATGGATAGGCAAGTAGATGGCATTGCCAATTTAATTATTGCCATCAGCTGTGGATGCAGGAAAGTTGGTATTAATCCATGCCATATTCTATTTTGGAAAATTTTCCACACTTATTGAAAACAACATAATCTCATTGGATGTGACAAAGCCACTTTCTGGACTAAATACCCTCTCTGACAGCACACTGGAGGTGGGACATGATAGTATGCCCATGGCAAACTGGACCAATTGTTCTTGTACCACTGCTCTTGTCAATATTCGAATCTGCTGATCCAGAAGGCGATAGTATAAGGTTTCAGGGTATCTGTCAGAGAAAAGGACACAGGTGGAGAAGCAGTTTGCGCAAGAGTGTTTATTTGATGGAGATGCATCTTTCTGTCTGCAGAAAATTCTGCTATATCACCATCATTGGCGTATTTTGAGCCATTTTTATTGTTATACTGAATTTTCTGGACTATAAGATGCACCTTTTTCCTCAAAGAAATGTAGAGGAAAGTGAGGGGTGCATCTTATAGTCCGGATGTACCTGTACTGGCTGTGTATTTGGAGGTGGGGGAGTGGCAGCGGGGGTGCAGCAACTGTGGCTAACTACTGTGCCCGCCGCTAAAGAGAAATGAATATTCACTGCATTCCACACCCATGGAAGTGGAAAGCAGTGAATATTAATTTCTCTTTAATAGTGGATATGCTGTTTGCCGCAGCAGCCAGCTTCCTGCAGCTGCCAGGCTTTCAGGTGTCCCAGTTACTTAATGGAATGAATGTTCACTGCTCGCCACTCCCATAGGCATGGAGTTCAGTGAATATTCTTTCCCTTTAGTAGTGGGGACACGTGAAAGTGTGGAGAGCGGTGAGTATTTCGGCAGCTGTCCTTGGCTTATAAGCAGCACATGACGTCACTGCCATGCGCTGCTTACAAGCATAAAGCAGCTGCTGGCATTGGAACAGTAAGCAGCGAAAGAGCGCAGGAAGGTAATTATAATGATTTATAGGTTTTTTATGTTTTTCTAATGGGGGCCATACATACCAGAATAAGGATGGGGCAATGCATACCAGAACGGAGATGGGGAGCCCTGCATACCAGGATAGGGATGAGTGGGACCATACCTAGCAGGATAGGGATGAGGGGGCCATGCATACCAGGATAGGGATGAGGGGGACATTCATACCAGGATAGGAATGAGGGGGTCATGCATAGGAGGAAAGGCATGAGGGGCCATGCATAACAGGATAGGGATGTGAGGGGGCCATGCATACAAGGATAGGGATGAGGTGGCTATGAATACCAGGATATTGATGAGGAGGCCATGCATACCAGCATACGGATGAGGGAACCATATATACCAGGATAGGGGATATTGGTACAGAATTGACCACATTTTTTGCTTAAATTTTTTTCTAAGTACCTCATGTAAAATCTAAATGCGTCTTATGGTTCGTTGCGTCTTATGATCCGAAAAATACGGTAAACAGAATGTTCCATTCTTTTTTTAAAGAAGTGTTCTATCCATAGACCATGTGCAGAGGTTGAGTATTTGGAGACTTTTTTACTTCAGTATTTGTAAGCCAAAACCATTAGTGGAACAGTCAGAGGAAAAGTATAATAGATCCATGTCACCACTTCTGCATTTTTTACCCACTCCTGGTTTTGGCTTGCAAAAGTTAGGTAAAAAAAGTCACCAAATACTCACCGTGTTCATGTGCGGACATAAAGAATTATTCCTATCTCCAAGATTCTATCCCAATATGTAGTAGGTGTAAAAATAATAAATACCTCCAATTAGAAATGCAGTATAGTTTTCTGATTCGCTATGTCTCTTTCCTCATGTGCAGACATTGCAGGACCTTTGGTATCTTTGGTTGGGACCACTAGCAACTAGCTAATTAACTGTCACTGTATCAGTAGTCAGAACCATGAATATCTAAGGTCCTGCAATGCCTGCACATAAGGAAAAAGACATAGCGAATCAGAAAAACTACCCTACATTTCTAATTGGAGATATTTGCTGATATTATTATTTTCACACCTACAACATATTGGGAAAGGATCTTGGAGATGGAAATACCCCTTTAATGAAATTTTTGCTGAGCCCTGAAGCTTGACAAATCCTAACTAGAGTTTCAGCCACTTTTTATTACAATTTATGTAACAAAGCAAGTGAGACTCTAGTCAGCTTATGAAAAGAAATATTCAAGTCGCATATTTGCAATAATATGATAAATTGATGGAACCAACATGTGGAGCCAAATCCTAGCGGAGTGTACATTGCACACTGTTTGGATTCGGCAAGTTACAGTGATTTGTTGAACATATCTCAGGGAAACTGATACTGAGGAAATAGTGAGGCCTTTAAAGAGTTTTAGAAGCTTTGCATTTTTAGCTAGATGTTTAAGTAAATAAGTCACGAAACATAGGCAGAAGAAATATGAGTTTAAGTTGTAGCTAATTTATAATAATTTATTTTCTAAATTGTGTTTGTTTATTTTTCCAGGGCAACCTAACACTTTTCCAGGTAACAGCACCTATGTTTATTATTTAATATTAGATATTCTCTAATCTGTTGGTAAAATATTGTGTTAGTTTTATAACCATGCTCCAAAATATAGTAATTAAGTTAGATGTACAGACATGTCTGCAGGAGATCTTTATGTGGGATTGTGTAGGCTTATCCCTCTTGGTCTTATTTTAGCTCTATGTCATTATTGGTGACATCCAGAAGGATAACTACAGTATATAAAAAATGACAAATGGTAAAAGATGAGTTTTTGAAAATAGATCTTAAATCATTTCAATCCCAAATTGTCTTTGGTTTTTATTTCTGCAGGTCATCCTACAACATTCCCAGATAACATAACTCAAATTATTCACGTCTAAAATTATAAACTAGAAATTTTTCTAGTATGTCAAAACTGTAATCTACTGATAATATATAAAACTAGTTTTGTGGGGTACAGAAAAGTAGTTTTGTTCAATTTACAATACTAAATGTGCGATTTCCAGAACCATGTTTTACAAGGGTAATATTACCCTGCCTTTTAAAACTATATAAACGCAAAGATAACTGGTAACATTCATATCTTTATTTTTACTAGGAGAAAAGGCGAGTGATTTGAACTTTTATGCTTTTTTCTTTTTTTCTTTGGAAAACATTTTTTAACTTTACACTGTTCTTGTTAGTCTTTTTAGTGAACTTGAACATTCATCATCTAATCACTTGTACTATATACAGCAATACCACAGCATCGCTGCATATAGCAAACATCACGGTCTCCTTCGAAGCTTGGCCACAGACTGGGTTTCAAGGGAGCTCTGTAATGACAAGCACAGAGGTCTTCAAAAGATTCCGGGCTTTCATAACAACCCATCGGCAGCTCGTAATTTCATCATTCATCAGATGAGTGCATGAAAGTGTTTGACAGTGGTATCTAACAGGTTAACAATCACACAGGCTGCACTCCTCATCACTTACAGTTGTTAAGGGCAGGTCCTAGCTGTAGCACACACCGATTATCTGCTGTGCATGGGGTGGACTAACCCCATGAGCCCACTCTATACACCTGCTACTGGCTTGTCCCATACATGTATGTACAGTATGTATATATGTATGTATGCATGTATGCATGTATGTATATATGTAATAAATATCAAAAACAGCCTAGAGACTAGATTTTAACTAAATCCAAATGCACACCACATTCTCACACTAAGGACAACACAGCCATATGACTAAAATAAGCCAGTCCATAAATTGTGGACATTACCGGCTCTATGTGCTGCTCATAGTGGACAAGTGCAGGAGTTTTGTTTTCACCAGCAATGGTCTGGTCTGTAATAAGGACTAGAAAAGTCCAAGCCTCAAAAACCTCAATGTGAATATAGCTTGTTTTTCAGTTCATAGCTGCGTGCTGGAAGTATCACAGAATGGCCACTGTTAGTGGCCAGTGGATCACATCAACATAGTAGAGTCTATTGAGCTATGCTGCAGTGTTTGTCGTGTTAGCAAAAAGACAGCACTGCATGCAGGAAATCAAGGATAGCATAAGACCAGAAATACAACTATAAATCATCAAACATCAGATTGTTGGTCTCAAGTCATCTGCCTGAATGGAGCAGTAGTCAAGCATTTCCACTGCTGCTCTATTCAAAGACTATGGGAATGTCTGAGATGCTGAGCCATGTAGTCTGCTTTATTTATCAGCCCCAAAAATTTTAAACAGAGCAACAGTGTGCATGCTTGACACCAGCTCCAAATGAAGGGACCCATAATATGGTGATCTGGGAGGACATTCCCAGAGTTGGGACCTCAGCAAACAGCCACGTTATATTTTTCTTATAGTTTAGTGATAAGTTGAGATTCAGGAAGCCATTTACTTTTATGGTTTTGGCTCCATTCTTTTTTTGCAGTAAGCTTGCAGTATTTTTGCCGCATTATGGTAATTGTGAGAGCATTTTATGTACTTTTATTTTTCAAGAAATGTGAACTATGTCTCTAACAAGAGTAGTTTTTTTTTTTTTTTTAGGAATTTATCCTATGCGACTGGTCAATGGCAATCATGCATGTGCTGGACGGGTAGAAATTTACTACAACAATGCATGGGGAACAGTCTGTGATGATGCCTGGACCATCAATAATGCACATGTTGTATGCAGACAGATGGGCTGTGGATATGGAATTTCTGCTTTACAGTCTGCATATTTTGGACAAGGCTCTGGTAGCATTCTGCTAGATGAGGTGCGCTGTTCAGGAAGTGAACAGTATTTGTGGCAGTGCAGGCACGACGGTTGGGGTATCCATGACTGCAGTCACAGAGAGGATGCTGGAGTCATCTGTTCAGGTATGTTTACTGAGGTATCGGAACATTTCTTAATATTCCCCCATGCAACGCCATTGTGCAGGAAACATTATAAGGCAATGCAGCTCCAAACCAGCAGTGTGTTCTTTCATAGTCATCAGTGAGTGAGTAATCATCCTAAGAAGTCAATTGTGAGATGAGAACAATCCTTCAATAAGTTCATGTGTGTGGAAACATAGGCCTAGGGTGTGATTTAGCAATGGATTTTTGCATGAATCCTGGAGTGTAAAACCTTTAAACATCACAAATAATTATGCAGTTCAAAGTTGCACAAAAGTTTAGCAATTTTAGGCATACTGTACTTTCAAAACTCTCAGCCAACTTCATCCAGTTTTAGAAAAATGGACAGTGCTGGTGTGGGATTGGGCAGTAACAAACATGCCCACCTAATTCATCAGAATTCATCTAAATTTTTATACTGCTCACTAGACCTTATGCAAAACTCACAATTTCTGTCCTGTACAGTCGACTTTTCAGCATTCTCATTATGATCACAGACAGGAATACAATAACGGTTAAGGCATCTGTATACAGTAGAAAACACTGTAATTGCCATTCACAATCGGTGATGGTCATGGCTCACCTCTTCCATTATCTTCACATTGACCTTTGCCCAAATTAGAACATTCTCAGATAAGGCTTCTACACAAACAAATGAGGTTGGAGTCAGTCTACTGCTTCTAATGGCAATGTACCCAGCGGGATGTAGAAGTCTATTATTAGGCCAAGGAGCCAGTATGAAAACTTCAAGATTTTTTTGCTTTTAACGATAAATACTGGTATGAATATTGAAAAAGAAAAACTATCAAAAATTTAAAATTCGTACAGGTCATTTAACAAAAAAACCTGTCATTTTATGATAACGCATTTCCTTTATCTTGACAGGGCACCTATGTATACTCTAGTTTCATAACATAACACTGAGCCATAAGTACATTTCTTGCTCAGGCAAATAAGGATCTTGCAATTTATGTTAAATGTTAAAGGTAGTCTGCCATCCCCAAAATGACTTTTAGACTAACTATACAGTGCAAAATGAGATGTAGCTCCTATAAAAATCATACTAGCAACCATTACTGGTACAGATACTGAGAAATTAACTTATAATTTGTATGCAAATGAGGGGGCTTTTGTAGCCCATTGACAATGTTAAGAGTTCAATAGACTGTTGCATCCTCATTTTGTATCCTTGGTAGTTTCCCTACTTGTGATGGACAGCAGTTGCTTCCAAGGACAAATGCTCCCCTGCATTTATGTGAGTTAGTAATGACCCTGGTTGTGTTGGATGTGCTCACACGTACTGTAGTTCATTGTGAGTTTACACACAGTGGATGGGAGAATAGCCCCTTTTAGTAAGGTTTTAATCGATACCTTACCGAACATGAAAACCATTTCCAAAAAATTTGAATTTGAAAAGACTGAGTTTCATACAGCTATAGCAGAAGGTGGGACCTCAAACTTAATGTTTAATACTATGTTACATTTATTTATACATTTGAATACAAAACAACATTAAAGATACATAAAGTAGCAAGACTGGACAACCAATTACTAAAGAGTGTCACTTCACCAATGGCATGTGTGCTGAGGGCTCACTTCTCAAAACTGCCCTTCCTAAACTAATCTAAGGCTAATCTGTATGGTAAGCCATTAGTGGTAAAGCAAAATTCATGTTACCATCTTTTACTCTACAAGCATCATGCAGACGTATTGCTAGGGTTTTGGTTCAGGGAGGGCCTAAAGTTCTGAATGGGCCCTGTAATGGGGTCTGCCGTGCTAGAGTACCTCTTTCAGTACCACCTCGTGTTTCAGGAGGTCCACTCTGCTTTGGCTGGAGTCTGAATGAAGGACGCTGGCTGGAATTGCTTGGTTACATGGTAGTCCATGAGCCGGGCCAGATATCGGTACCACCCGGAGTGACTAATTTTCTTTGGTATTTTTAGGTAGATGCATGTCTGTAGTTTATTTTTTGATATGATAGCCCTTACATATACGTAGCTTATTAACCCCTTCAGCCCTAGGCCTATTTGTACCCAAGTGCCTAAGCCAATCTGACCTGTGCCACTTCATGGGCTAATAACTTTGGAACGCTTTCACCTATCCAAGCCATTCTGAGATTGTTTTCTCGTGACATATTGTACTTCACGTCAGTGCTAAATGGGAGTCAATATATTTTACCTTTCTATATAAAAAAATGCTAAATATTCGGAAATTTTGGAAAAATCGGCAATTTTTTAACTTTGAAATTCTCTGCTTTTTACAAAAATACTGATACCCCCCATAATAGTTATTAATTTACACTCCCCACATGTTTACTTCATATTGGCATCATTTTGAAAATGAAACCTTATTGTTTTACGACGTAATAGGGCTTATAGTTTTATGCGCAATTTTTCACATTTACAGCAAAACCCACTTTTCAAAGGACCAAGTCACTTCTGAAGTCACTTTAAGGGGCTTACATAACAGAAACCACCCATAAATTACCCCATTTTGCAAACTACACCCCTCAAGCTGTTCAAAACTCATTTTTAAAAACTGTTAACCCTTTAGGTGTTCCACAGGAATTTTAGCAGAATGAAGGCGAAATTTCAAAATTTCATTTTTTTTCCAGATATTACATTGTAATCCAATTTTACCTGCAACCTAGCAAGGGTTAACGGCAAACCCAAACTTGGTTACCCTAATTCTGCAGTTTATAGAAAAACTTCCTTCCATGGCTAGAAGAAAACCATGCAAGGGACCTTCACCATCTGGATGAAACACTGAAGAACATCACAAACTTTCGCATCAGTGTGTCGCAGGGATCCTTCGAAAAGCTCTTGGATAATGAATCTTGCACACTTACCCTGAAGCTCTTTCAAGTTTATCTTGAGACCCTCAGAAATGAACAACTCTCAGCATTCTGGATGTCATACTTGGACATGGTCGAGACCATGCTGGCCCTGGTTCGAGCTTCAAGAGAAGGCAACTGGATGCTTCACCTAGGAGCAATCCGACAGATGATACCATGGTGTTTTGCCTATGACAAGGTCAACTATGCCCGATACCTAACCTATTACTATGCCACAATGTCTCGGCTGCCCATAGAACACCCAGAGGTCCATGAATACTTCATGCAAGGTGGCTTTTCGGTCCAGATCGGTAGCAAGAATCCTTTTGGACGAATTCCTGTGGACCAGACCATTGAAGAGACAATCAACAAAGACACCCAGACACCAGGGGGCACAAAAGGCTTCAGCCTCAAAGTTGGAGCTGTTTCCAGGTTCTACCTGACATCAGAGTACCGCAGTATGTACTTGAGGCAGCTGAGGGCCCTGGTAGGCCAACAATATACTGACTTCAGCCATTCAGACCTACAGGTGTCTAGGATTAGAAGAGATGAAGCCGATGTCCAATCTTTCGTTCAACTGCTGGAGACAGGTTGGGTGAACCCCTTCAACAAAGAGCATAATGGTGAACTTATCAGTTTGTCAACAGCGACTGTAGCACCACCAGATGTAGCCAAAGACCTTCAAGGGGCATACAGTATAGGAGAGGATGCATATCAAACATTCAAGGATGAGCGTTTGGGTACCGATAAGCCAACTACATTGTTTCATGACAAGATGACGAAGAACAAACTTAAAACGTTCTCTAACATCCAAATGAAGACACGCAGACAAGGTCTTGGCAAGGAGGTAATTTTGAAGGCTGACAGAAACCTATTTGGCCAGATGATACTTGTAGCTGAGAACAGAAAGCTACAAATGAGTGATGTCTTGACTCATCCCCTGGGTCCATTGCCATGGGCACTTGCCAATGGTGATGGGTCTATCCGCAAGACCAACAAGGCTGCCCTCGCAAGGGAGTTGGAGAGGAATGCTCGTCCTGCAGAAGTGATCCCCGAGCCCTCTGCAACCATCATTGATGGGATGAGCCTGGTTCAGAAACTGAAGGGAAACAATGCAACATTTGGCCAGCTAGCAGGCACAGCAATGAGTCGCGCTATCCATGAGGGTGCTAAGAGCAAGCGCATTGATATTGTCTTTGACGTCTACAAGGAGACATCCATCAAAGATACAGAAAGAGTCAACAGATATGAAGGCACAGGGATCCATTTCAAGAACATTCAACATGGGCACAACATCCAGCAGTGGAAAAAGCTTCTAAGTAGTTCCTCCAACAAGGCAAGTCTCATAAAGTTTCTGGTAGAAGAATGGAAGGCGAAACACCACAGGGAGAAGCTTGAGGAGAAGGAGCTGTATGTCACATGTGAGCAGCTCTGCTTTAAGATCACCAAAGAACAGTGGGAAGAGGCTGCTGACCTTAAGTCAAATCAAGAAGAAGCAGACACACGCCTCCTTCTCCATGCTCTTCATGCAGCAGAATCTGGTTACAAGTCGGTCATCATCACTTCGGAGGATACTGATGTCATGGTCCTGTGTCTGGGCATGTGCCACAAAATCCCATCCCACCTGTTCCAGAAATGCGGTACACAGAACCGGACAAGATTCCTGGATATCACCACTCTGAGCCGAACATTGGGAGGCAGCGTATGTGATTCATTGATTGGTATGCATGCATTTACAGGCTGTGACACCGTCAGTGCATTCGCTGGCCGTGGGAAGATGACGACACTCAAGCAGTTGAAGATGAACAAGACATACCAGGATGCCTTTCAGGAAGTTGGTCGTTCATGGGAAGTGTCTACCGAACTTTTTGAGAAGTTACAGGAAATCACCTGCCACATGTACCTGCCAACTACCCAAACAACTGAGGTAAACAGGCTCCGTTATCAGCTGTTCTGTGCCAGACGTGGAGTGGTAGAGTCAAGTCAACTCCCTCCTTGCCAGGACTGCCTTTTCATGCATGCACTGCGTGCAAACTACCAGGCTGCGATCTGGAGGAGAAGTCTGCAGAGCCAGCCATGGGTTGCAAACCCAACAGACTGCGGTTGGATGATAGATAACGACGGAAAGCTTGTTGTCAAGTGGATGCAAGGGGCACCAGCACCAGAAGCTATTATACAGCTACTGTCCTGCAAGTGTGTGCGGTCATGTGAACTTCCTCAGTGTACTTGCCTCAGCAATGGCCTGAAGTGCACAGACATGTGCAGATTACAGACATGCCAGAACAAGGGTACTGAAGACGAGCCAGTAGAACAACAGTCAGATTCAGAGTCTGATGTTGAAGATATTATGGAGTAACATATATATATATATATATATATATATATATATATATATATATATATATATATATATATATATATATATGCACATGACATGTTCAGTGTGTATTTACATAACTTGGATTAAATTTTGTTACAAATACTACATCTAGTCACTCCGGGTGGTACCGATATCGTCATATTTGGTTCTTGGCTCATGCTAAAATTCCTGTGGAACACCTAAAGGGTTAACAGTTTTTAAAAATGAGTTTTGAACAGCTTGAGGGGTGTAGTTTGCAAAATGGGGTAATTTATGGGTGGTTTCTGTTATGTAAGCCCCTTAAAGTGACTTCAGAAGTGACTTGGTCCTTTGAAAAGTGGGTTTTGCTGTAAATGTGAAAAATTGCGCATAAAACTATAAGCCCTATTACGTCGTAAAACAATAAGGTTTCATTTTCAAAATGATGCCAATATGAAGTAAACATGTGGGGAGTGTAAATTAATAACTATTATGGGGGGTATCAGTATTTTTGTAAAAAGCAGAGAATTTCAAAGTTAAAAAATTGCCGATTTTTCCAAAATTTCCGAATATTTAGCATTTTTTTATATAGAAAGGTAAAATATATTGACTCCCATTTAGCACTGACGTGAAGTACAATATGTCACGAGAAAACAATCTCAGAATGGCTTGGATAGGTGAAAGCGTTCCAAAGTTATTAGCCCATGAAGTGGCACAGGTCAGATTGGCTTAGGCACTTGGGTACAAATAGGCCTAGGGCTGAAGGGGTTAATAAGCTACGTATATGTAAGGGCTATCATATCAAAAAATAAACTACAGACATGCATCTACCTAAAAATACCAAAGAGAATTAGTCACTCCGCTTGGTACCGATATCGTCAAATTTGGTTCTTGGCTCATGGACTATGGGCGCATATAAAAGATCACTGCTTCTCCACGTATTTCCAGTGTGACAACGCTTTACTCACAGGACACAGAATATATCACACAGATACAGAGGGCAGGCCAATTGAAAAGTGGCAGGCCAGACATACATTACAATAGCCGCAGGTGGCCGGAGCCTGCCGATATTTACTGTGGGAATTACAAAGGTGGGGGAGGTCAGAAGAGGGATACCTTGTCCCCTCTGCCCAGGGACGCAGCCTGTGGGCTGATGCATTAGGGACATGCATCTCACATGGAACCTATTATACACACATAAAACTGCACAACATATTCTGGGTACTGGGGGGTTCCGTAACACGGCTCCCCTTTTCAGCGACGCAATCGGCATACACAGTCTGATCCTTAACGGATCGGTTTGGGGATGACCGAAGTTTATGGGGTTGGTACAAGTTCTGTTTGTTGACTTAGTTCATCGGCGTTACCGTTTTGTTTGCCCGGTCTGTAGTGGATGGTGAAGTCCAGAGGTTGTAGGGCTAAACTCCACCGCAGTAATCTGCCGTTGTCTCCGGAGACCCGATTAAGCCAGACTAGGGGATTATGGTCCGTTAGGAGGGAAAACTGTCTTCCATACAAATATGGTTGCAACTTTTTGAGTGCCCATACTACCGCCAGGCACTCCTTCTCGATGGCTGCATAGCTTACTTCACGGGGCAGTAGTTTCCAACACAGGTAAGCTACCAGGTGTTCTTGGCCGTCCGTCCCGACTTGGCTCAGTACTGCCTCCAATCCAAACATAGAAGCATCTGTGTGAACAAGGAAACGTTTAGTTGGATCGGGTGCGGCCAATACAGGGGTATTGGTGAGGGCGTCCTTTAGCTGGCAGAAGGCTTCCTCACACTCTGGGGTCCAGGTTACATGGCGGGGTTGTTTTTATGGGTCAGATCAGTGAGGGGATTGGCTATGCTGCTGTAATTGGGAACGAATTTCCTGTAATACCCCGCTGTCACTAGAAATGCCATGACCTGGGTTTTAGTGCGTGGGGTGGGCCATTTGGCTATGACCTCAATCTTGGCTGGTTCTTGTCGCTGTTTCCCACTTCCCACCCAATGCCCTAAATACTGAACCTCTGCTTTGCCCACGTGACACTTGTTTGGGTTCAGGGTGATTCCAGCCTTGTGGATCCTGTCCAATACTGTCTCTAGGTGATTTAGATGCTTTTGCCATGTCGTGCTGTAGATGGCGATGTCATCCAGGTAGGCACAAGCATAGTCCTGAAGACCATCCAGAAGCCGGTCAGCGAGCCTCTGGAAGGTCGCCGGGGCATTCTTCATCCCGAATGGCATAACACGAAACTGGAATAAGCCGAACGGGGTGACAAATGCCGACTTGGGAATAGCGTTAGGACTAAGGGGAATCTGCCAGTAGCCTTTGCATAGATCGATTGTGGTCAAATACTTTGCCCCCGTCAGGCGGTCTAACAACTCATCCACAAGAGGCATGGGATACGCATCCGTCACCGTTTTCTCATTGAGCTTATGATAGTCTACACAAAACCGTGAAGTCCCATCCTTCTTGGGCACTAACACTACGGGGATGCCCAGGGACTATCTGTCTCTTTAATGACCCCTAAATGCAACATCTCTTGTATCTCTTGTCGCATCCCTTCTCGTACAGACTCAGGGACGCAGAAGGGGGGGTTGTCGCAGAGGGGTTGGATCCTGGGTCTCAACCTTGTGTTGTGCCAGGCGAGTGTACCCTGGTCTCCCTGAAAACATCCTCTTTCGCTGCCTCAACAGCGCCTCCGCCTGCTGTCTCTCCCAGGGACCTAGGCCTTTACCCAAGTGTACCTGGTCCTATGTTTTGGACTGAGTCCTTTCCCCTAAGATATCAGGCAGGGAAGTTTGGCTAAATCCTCTGCTTCAGGTGCACAGATGGCCACTACCTCTTCAGGGCGCTCCCGGTAGGGCTTCAACATATTCACGTGGAACATGCTGATAACCCTGGGGTTGTCACAATTGGCAACATTATAGGTGTTGTTGGCTATTTTCCCCACTACCTGGTAGGGCCCCTGCCATGCAGCTTGGAACTTGTTCTGCCTAGTAGGCTCTAACACCAGGACCTTCTGTCCTATTTCCAAGGTGCGTTCTCTGGCCCTCCGATCGTACCATACGCACTGGTGCCACTGGGCCACCTGCATATTCCCACGTACAGCCTGGGTCAGCTCCTGTAGGCGGTCCCGGAATTCCAGCACATAGGGTACAATAGGTACCCTTTCTATGATGCCCTCCCCTTCCCAGTGTTCTAGCACTAAGTCTAGGGGTCCCTTTACCCGCCTCCCGTATACCAGTTCGAACGGGGAGAACCCCGTGGATTCTTGGGGCACCTCCCAATAGGCAAACAGGAGGTGTGGCAAGAATTTCTCCCAGTCCCTGTAGGTCTTGGTAAAAGTCCCAATGAGTTGTTTTAATGTTCCGTTAAAGCGTTCACACAACCCATTGGTTTGCGGGTGGTACGGGGCGCTTCTAATGGACTTTACACCACACAGCTTCCACAGTTGGTTGGTCACCTCTGCTGTAAACTGGATACCCTGGTCCAAGATAATCTCCTGGGGAAATCCAACCCATGAGAAAACCTGGAGCAGGACAGCTGCCACCGTCTCTGCCAGTATGTTAGGTAACGCAACCGCCTCTGGATACCGTGTGGCATAATCTACCACTGTCAATATATACCTTTTCCCTGACGGACTGGGTTTGGCTAACGGCCCTATCAGATCGACCGCTACTTGGCTAAATGGTTCCTCCACAATGGGGAGGGGGCGTAATTTGGCCTTGCATCGATCTCCCCTCTTGCCAATGCGCTGGCAACTGTCACAGGTCTGGCAGTACTGACGAACATCATAGGTTATCCCCGGTCAAAAGAAGTTTTGTGTCAGACGATGCCTGGTGCGACTGACGCCGAAGTGCCCAGCCAAGGGTATGTCATGAGAGATTCGCAGTAACTCCTGCCTATACTTTTTGGAACTACCAGCTGTTGTTTTATAGTGGGGCTCGTCCCGGTATGGTGCTGCTCTGTGATCCGGTAGAGGAGTCCCTGCTTCCATACAAACTGTTCCCCTTCCAGTACCCCTCTCCCCTCCTGTGCCTTCCCACGATATCCCTCCAATGAAGGATCCTCAAGTAACTCCCTCTTAAATTCAGCTGGGGTGGCCCAAGAAATGTGTCTGGCTATGGGAATACGTGTAGGGCTGGGATGTCTTACCTGGGCCTCCTCTGAGTGTGATTCCACCTCCGCAGCTCGAGCTTGTCTCCGGGTGGTCACAGGATATGTCTCAGCCAGAGGGGCAACCGAGAAGGCAGACAACATGGGCCCCAAGTCATTTCCCAGCAAGACGTCTGCAGGCAAATCCTCCATCAAGCCGACCTCAACAAGGCCATCCCCGACTCCCCAGTTCAGGTGAATCCTGGCAGTGGGCAGTCGATGTATGGCTCCCCCTGCTACACGGACTACCACTGTCCCGGACGAGATGAGGCTTCACAAGGGTCAAAGTTGCCCCGGAATCTCTTAGTCCCTGCATACGTTTCCCATTAACCCACACGACCTGTCGATGCTGTTGTTGATTATCTGCCCGGGCTGCCTGCACGGGGTCTACTTCATGCAGCACTTCCTCCATCTCTTCCACCCCCTGGTTAGTCGTAGCCCCCAATGCCGGGTCAGCTTCGTCTTGGTAGCAGTGTACAGCGGCCCGGCTGAAGGTAGCTGCTCCCGCCTTTGGCCACTGGGTATGCTGAGTCCGGTTGGGACATTGTCTTTGCAGGTGGCCCAGGTGATGGCAGATGTAGCATCGCGTCCAAGGGGGACTGTGGTAGGCCAGGTTTTTAGCTGGTCCCCCTACAATCTTCTATGGTTTGGGGGCCTCCAGGTCCATGGGCGGACCCCTAGTGAGCATCTTTGATCCGGACAACAGGCTTCCTGGCATCATGATGTTCATCGGCCAGACGAGCGGCCTCCTCAAGAGTCGTTGGCCGCCTGTTCCGAAGCCATTCCTGTGGCTCGGGGGTTAGTCCATTAAAGAATCGTTCTAACAAGAAGAGCTGGAGGACATCCTCCTTTGTGGTTGCTTGGCTCTCTTGTACCCACTGTAGCAGTGACCGCCGTAATTTACAGGCCCATTCAGCATGGGTATCGGTTACACATTTTATAAGTCCGCGGAACTTTTGGCCGTATACCTCTGGTGTCAGTGCATACCGGGCCAAGATCACTTCTTTGATCCGCTCATAGTCCATACAGTCCTCATCAGGTACCGTGCAATAGGCGTCCCCTGCCCGGCCTGTCAGCTTGCTTGCCAGAATCTGAACCCGTTCCTCCGGCTTCACTTGATGAAGGGCACACTGCCGCTCAAAGTCCTGCAGAAAGCCATCAATGTCTTCCACTGCCTCCCCAACTGTCGGAAGGCATTATACTGGATCTTTTTGTGGCTAACTGTTGAAGGTACCTGGGCAGAGGCCAGAGCTCCCCATGCTTGCTGACTCTCCTCTCTCCGCTCTGCCATCTCCATCTTGGCCAGCTCCACTGTGGTTCGCTCTGCCATCTCCATCTTGGCTAGCTCTATCCTGGTCCGCTCTGGCATCTATTCCTTCAGATCAGTATGCACATCAGCCATCACCTCTCGTATGATCTCTACTGCAGGGTTTGGGCCATAGAACGCCAGTCTGTTCTTTACCTCCCTCTGGAATTCAGTCTCCTCCACGTTCACATTGGGCGGCGCTGCACTGTCGTGTTCCATGATGGCTGTTATCAAATCCGCTTTTGTTTTGTTGCTGGCGATTAACCCTTGGGCTTCCAGCAGATCTTTTAATGTAGTCCTCTTTAACTTCTGGTAGTTGTTTTCCATTCATTCCTTTCCTCCTGTAGACGGGGTATCACATCCCGCTGTCTGCCACCAGTGTAACGGGGTCTGCCGTGCTGGAGTACCTCTTTCAGTACCACCCCTTGTTTCAGGAGGTCCACTCTGCTTTGGCTGGAGTCTGAATGAAGGACGCTGGCTGGAAATGCTTGGTTACATGGGCGCATATAAAAGATCACTACTTCTCCACGTATTTCCAGTGTGACAACGCTTTACTCACAGGACACAGAATATATCACACAGATACAGAGGGCAGGCCAATTGAAAAGCGGCATGCCAGACATACATTACAATAGCCGCAGGTGGCCGGAGCCTGCCGATATTTACTGTGGGAATTACAAAGGTGGGGGAGGTCATAAGGGGGATATCTTGTCCCCTCTGCCCAGGGATGCAGCCTGTGGGCTGATGCATTAGGGACATGCATCTCACATGGAACCTATTATACATACATATAACTGCACAACATATTCTGGGTACTGGGGGGTTCCGTAGCAGGCCCCTAACCAGGTAACCCCGATTAAAACTATGGTGGCACACCCTAATAGTGGATGTAGAAGAACCTCAGCAGATGACTGGGTTGTTACTGAAAATAATCTCTATACAAAGAACAACACTGATATTACCACCATATAGTAGTAGATATCAGTGCTACAGAACATGTAAGAGATTATAGTACAGTTACAGATAGTGACTTACCGCTGACATGACCCTGGTGGAGTTAATCAGTTTTCAAGTTTTTTCAATCTGCCTAGACTGACATGACAACTTCTTCCAGCCAGGACTCGTCTAAGAGAATACAACAAAGACATATATAACTTCTCACATTTCCAGCACCACCCTCATCTATTCTCAATATGCACAAACTCCTTTTCCTGCTGATAGCCCAGTACTGAGCCGTTGCTGCCATATGTGTCTCTATTACTCCACCTCTGTGTGGTACTGTGTGCCTTCTAGAATGTAAAACAAACCTCTAGAATATGTTAATGCCCTGTGCCTGAGAAAACAGTACCCATATTTTGCCCCCTAGAAAGTAATAATGCCCTCTGTGTGCCTCTTTGACAGTCACAATAACCAGAGTGCCCCTATAGCAACAAGCATCCACTTAAGATTAAATAATGTCCTGAGTCTCCCCTGTACAGCTCTCCTATACTCAGTATAATGCCCCCGCACTGTCTAGGACCCCCACACAGTATATTGACCCCTTAGTAGCCCCCAAACTGTTTGATGACCCCAACACTGTATAATTGCCCACACTGTACGAAGAACCCACATTAGCTCACACACAGTATGATGGGTCCCTCACTGTATGATGGCCCCCTACTTAGCCTCCATATAGCATATTGCACTCCCCATAGCACTCAATATAGTATAATGCTCTCCCCATAGAAATCCTATATAGAAACCTTGCACACAAAGGGAATAATATCAAATAGTACTCTTTATTGAAAATTCAAATATAAAAACACACGTTAAAGACAAAAAGGAATGCTATAAAGGTGACACTTCACCATAGCCGCAGGTGAGAGGAAATTGCTATACCAAACTCTAATAAATATAGTGATCACAGACAAAGCAAGTGTGCTGATAAAACACGAGACATACAAAGATCGGCTGGTAAATAGCATCCAGCTAAACACAAACAAGCTAAGTATAAGTCAGTTATTAACATTAGTGGAGCATAGATACCTCTGACCTGCGGCGCCACCCCTACGCACGTTTTGGCTGCGTGCCTTCTTCCGGGGGAGTGGCGTCGTCAGGACAGGATGCAGTATAAATACACGCGCCCAGCCAATGGTTAATAGGTAGTGCAGAGGCACCGAAATGCCGGCCGTGTGTCGGCGCATGCTCAGTCAGGGCAGGAGGGACACTCATAACAGAGTGCGTCATCGCTAGGTAAAGGAGCCGGAACCACCCACAATGACGTGGAGAGGCGCCGCCCACACCCAGAGAAGTAGCGATGGAGACGCCGTCTGTGATCGTAAACAACCACACCAAAACCGGCATGCGCACTGGCCATGAAATGAATATATCAGGTATAGTCTAAGTAGCAGAACCGCGGATTCCAAAGTGCAATAGTGCTGCGAAAAATAAAAAAATACAAAACATGAGAAATACAATTTATAATATAAATACAAATTGGTGCTGAGTCATGAATATATAAAATGCCAAAACCAATGTGTTACAACAAATAAAAAATAAAAAGAAAAATGCCATAGTACAAAGTACATTAAAACGTGCTGTGAACTGTATAGATACACATTAATGGAGGGGTCAAAAAACCTCCGACAAAAGCGTACCAGATAAAATAAATAAGCACTTACATAAAAGTGATAATACTGTGCAAAAATAGCACCACAATAGTATGATAGGTATTGCAAAAATTACATTAAAAAACACAAAATACCATATGTGAAAAACAAGCGTGAAAACGTTACAAACAGTATAAAACCAATAAATATCACATAAACTAGAGCCACATAAAAGTGGGTCCACAAAGATTCCGCAGTATTGATGTAAAGTCCTCTTCCTGATATATAACAAATTATTCACCACAAGGGCAGACGACTAATATAAATCATACTCATGATGGTTAGAATACAACTAGAAAAAGGAGAAAGAAAAAAGAATTGTTAAATAAAAAAACACATAAGGTTAAAAACAATTAAAAAGAACCCCTGACGAGGCCAGCTAAAAAATCTGATGACAGGGAACCCAGAGAGGATGACGAAGACTCACAGGAAAGGGGCAAAACTAATCATCTCATTAAGGCCCTGGGGATGTATAGTACGTAGTTCCCAAATCCAGCGGGCCTCCTTCTGGGCTAACACCCGTCCCACACTACCACCCCGAAGATCTAGGCGGACACAATCAATCCCCTTAACTTGGAGTACAGTGGGGTCACACGCATGGAATTGTTTGAAGTGCCTCGGGACACTCTTCAACAATTCCAGATTTTTCTCATCTTTAGCAGCCAAAATGTCTCTGACATGTTCCCTAACCCTGATCTTTAGGGCTCTTGTAGTTAGTCCAATATAAACCTTAACACACGGACAGGATGCATAATACACGACAGCCGTCGTGTCACAGGTAATAGTATGTGTTATTTTGAACAGACGCCCATCAGTTGAGGAAAATTCATTGGCTGGTATAATGTTCGGGCATGCCACACATCTCCCGCATGGTTTGCATCCCCAAACTGACAATGGTTTCTGTTGATCAGAGCGGAAGAGCAAAAGAGGAGATTTAGGTGTATAATAACTCCTAACTAATATGTCCCCTAAACTCGGAGATCTCCTGGCTGTCAAAGATGGTTTAGGGGACAAGTATGACCTCAACACGGGATCAGCCAAAAGGATGGGCCAGTGTTTATCCATGACTTGATATAATTTACTCCAATGGGAATTATAGGTCGTGAGTCGTGACCAACCTTACCTGGTTATTAGACTCTTTTTTTCTAGATGTATATAGTAATTGCTGACGATCTATATTTCTTGCTTTGTTGTACGCCCTTTTTATGGATCTTCTACTGTAGCCTCTCTCCAAAAAGCGGATCTTCATCTCTTTCGCCCTGATCTCAAAGTCTGACATGTCGGAGCAGATCCGTCTAATACGAAGAAATTGTCCAGTGGGGACTGCATTGACCACATGTGGAGGATGTGCAGAGCTGGCATGGAGAACTGAGTTCACGGCCGTGACCTTACGGAAGGCGTCGGTAGACAGCAGACCATCGGGGTCCCTTCTGACCATGACATCCAAAAACTCAACTTGACGATAGCTGGAATTAAACGTTAAATGTATATTTAAATCATTTTTGTTCAGCTCCTGAAAAAAAGACTTTAACTCCTGAGAAGTGCCACGCCAGATCAAAAAAATGTCATCAATGTAGCGGGCCCAAAATATGACCCGCTCCATTGATACATGCTCTCCCCATAGGCCTAGATATGGTATAATGCACTCCCCATAGGCTTCCATTTAGTATAAAATATTCCCTATAGGCCACCATATACTATAATGTACTCCTCAATAGGCTTCTATATATGATAATGCACTTCCTATAGGCCTCTATATAGTATAATGCACTCCCCATAGGCCTCCATATTATATAGTGAACTCCCAATAGGCCTCTATACAATATAATGCACTCCCTATTGACCTCCATACAGTAAAATGAACTCCCAATAGGCCTCCATACAGTATAATGCACTCCTTATAAGACCTCTACTGTATATATGAGAATTAATACACTCCCCATAGGCCTCTATGTAATATAATGCACTCACTATAGGCCTCTATACAGTATATTGCATTCCCCATAAAAATACAATACTCACCTCTCCTTCTCATTCCCTCGCTGCTTCGATCTCTGCAGTGAGCGCTGTGAGAGCCCTCACATCTCAGTACAGCGGATGCCATGTAGTGGCGACATGGTGCCCGCAGTCAGTATATATGTAAGTAACGTGAGGCGCAGAGGGGGAGTGATGTCCCCCCAGCAGCTATGCTAGTGAACATCAGCAATTCTTGCATGCGATTAAAATGCATATATAGAAAAGGTCTCACCCAATCACAAAATTATTGTTTAGCAGACAGTCTTCATGTTAGAGTGCGGTATAAATGTTTCTATGCCATCCTTATTGTAAGGTTTGAGACTACATAATATCTCCCAATTCTCCCAACGCATTTCCTCCTTTAATATGGATTCATCAGGGGACTATCTTTATAAAGTCATGGTGACCTTATAGCAATACAAGCTCAGCTACATCCCAAACACGGTTTAAAAAGCTTCATGCCTCTCACTTCTCTTTACTATCGGTCTAATTAAAATAAATGCGCGCCTGGTAAGGGCATCCTATCACTTCCTGGTATCCTGGTGCATCATATTCGGCATTTGGTCCGCTCATTCTGGTCACCACCCCCCGCATATGTCCCACCCTGGCATGGTCACTGCAGTCACAGTAATGGTGCACGGCGGTTCCGAGTGGTGGTATGATCAGACTGGGAGGTACGCACCAGTCTTTGACAATTGTGGGGGTTAATAATAAAATAATAAAAAGGTTTGTGACGTCAGTTGGGATGTTCGGCTTGGTATGGCCGGGCACTGATGAGGGTCACAGGGAGTTAGGTGGTGATGGACAGTGCCAGATGATTAACCCCATCCCAACTAGGGCTGGCTCCCAGGTGAGTTGAAGCAGGAATGGTGCAGCAGAGGATAATCAGCATTAGACAGGGAAATGATCACTT
The DNA here is from genome assembly GCF_051348905.1 of Ranitomeya variabilis. NCBI lineage: Eukaryota > Metazoa > Chordata > Amphibia > Anura > Dendrobatidae > Ranitomeya > Ranitomeya variabilis. Next base: position 654,000,648 of record NC_135233.1, read on the forward strand.
TGTTCTTTTTACTGCAGTTCCAAAAACTTCCATACAATTCATATATAGGGTGTTGGTCAAACCTGTCTGGTGAGGGTTCAGTTTCTCTGCTGTGAGGTTGTGTAGCTTTCCTGCTGCCAACTATACTTCGGGTAAAGGATTCTTTGGATACCAGTAGTCCAAGGTAAATGGTTACTGAATCCGTGATCCCTTCCAGCAAGCAGGCAATGTGAATCCTCTCAGAACACTTACTTCTTCATACAACAGTGTCCCTGATTCCATGGAGTTGCTGAATTCCTGGGAAAAAACACTCTTCTGCTAGCTATATAAAGACTCAGTAGACTCACAGTTTAGCACAGACTCTGGAAATCTCTGTGCTCCAGGGACTGTATCCTGCCATATGCAGCTGTCCTTGCAGAGATCACACTTCTTTTCTCTGCATGCAGGACCTCCATCTTCCTACTTCTTCTTCCTCTAAATTACAACTACCACTTCCTGGTTTAGGCAAAGGTGTACAATCTGCCAGTAAATGATCGGGTAACAATGTATGGATGCAATTATAACAGCAGAGAACTTAGCTCTCACTATAACTGGCAATACAGATAGACTTTATTACACAAGCATGCATTTTCTGGTGCTTTAGGCACAGGTGTCACACATACGTCACTTCCTAAACTTAACGGTGATCCACATACGTCACTCCCTGCGCAGCACAGTGTCCCACATATGTCACTTCCTGAGGGTCCTTCAGTGCTACCGGCATCATCCTATGGATTGCAAGCTCTACCACAAGTTCACTTTCCAATTGGTGGATTGTTCATGGGTGGTTATAATTAATTATTAAAGATTTAGGGTTTGTGTCTATGGGGGAGTATCTCTCTGATCATATTATTAATATGGTATTCCGATTATCTCCCAGTTCCTTAAATGAGCGTAAAATGATTCACTTATTCAATTACATCAATCTATAAGAGTATCCCAAAACAAGGTTTAGATAGGTCTATTCTAAAATACAGAGAAACTGAAAAAGATTAATAACAGAACCACATAAAACATATCTACTATAATCAGAGTATCTTTGTTACACAAACACGGCATCAAAAAATAAAGAAAAAGGATACTCATAAAGCTGATCTATTATTGCTTGAAAAAATTAATTAAAAATTAAAGCAGTACACTACATGTCAGGTTGTCAAAGAAAAACAATACAGAGATATAAAAGGGAGGGGGAAAATTTTATCTAATTTCTAGAAATGCCCTAAAACAGTCCAAACTAGTAAGTTAGCCCTTCCTAACCTCAGGGGTTGGCACCTTAAAAACCTGCACAAATGGTGCCTCCATTCTTTGTTGTCTCACCCTTGTTAGCGGGGAGAGCACACTTAAAGGGAACCTGTCACCCCCAAAATCGACGGTGAGCTAAGCCAACTGGCATCAGGGGCTTATCTACAGCATTTTGGAATGCTGTAGATAAGCCCCCGATGTAACCTAGAAGATGAGAAAAAGAGGTTATATTATACTCACCTGGGCAGGCAGTCCGATCCAATGGGCGTCACGGTCCGGTCCAGGGCCTCCCATCTTCATAGGATGAGGTCCTCTTCTGGTCTTCACACTGCGGCTCCGGCGCAGGCATACTTTGTCAGCAGTGCGCAGGCACCGGGAAAGGTCAGAGAGGCCCGGTGCCTGTGCACTGCAGTACTTTGCTCTACCCTCAACAGGGCAGGCAAAGTATGCCTGTGCCAGAGCCGCAGCGTGAAGACCAGAAGAGGACCTCATCTGATGAAGATAGGAGGCGCCGTACCGGACCGGGACTGGGACCGCCCCTGGGTGAGTATAATATAACCTCTTTTTCTTATTTTTTACGATACATCGGGGGCTTATCTACAGCATCCCAGAATGCCATGTGCAGCGCCCCAGGTTCCTGATCGTTGCAGTAATATCAGTCTCCTCTAGGGGGGGAGTGATGTTATGTTTGGAGGCAATAAAGGAGATCTCTTTACCAGGTACCACAACACATTTCATACTCCAGTCCACCAGGGGGAGCTATGCTCCTATTTATTAGGGCACTCTTCACACTTAGGTAAAACTGGTGGCCTGGAAAGGAAGTTAGGCAGATGCTAGCTGAGCTTCGCTCAGACAGTTGCTGGCTGAGCTTCAACTCAGGTAGTTGGTCCTTGACAGGGGTGGGATCCTGTCAGAGGCCTAGACGGAAGGTCACAGAGCTGCACCTGCCCCAGGTGCGGCAGTTCCTAAGAAAGGACATGAACAGAGAACTGTATTGTAGAGAGTGAGAAGAAGTCATAGCAAAAGGAGTGGAAACCAGAAGGAGTTCTACCCTGAACAGGCTGCCTCCTTCTGAGGCGCAGGATCCAGTAGCCGGAACACACGAGGGAGCAACAGTCCTTTATGCCTTGCTCCAGAGTCCAGCATGACAGCTAATTTCACGTTACTGATCCGCTCCATACCCAGGAGGCAAGGTGGCACCCACAAGAGGCCGGGGCGTGCTAGAGTCCCTGTAAAAAGCCTCAGGCCACCAGTCTTACGGGTTGTCCTATCCATCCGGGGGACAGAGAGAGAGACATAACATCTAGAACATCTACAACAGTTGTGAGGACCTTATGAGAGGCTCAGCAATAAGGTATTACAACACCCAGGTGCTAGAGGAAGGCTACTGATTTCCACCTGGATAAGAAGACTCTGGATTTGCCTCCAAACTGGCCGGATTCTGCCTGCCCTGTGATCTGTGCTCTGGACTGTGGATGCTGAAGTATACAGTAAAAAGGTTAAGAGACTGCAACGTTGTGTCTTCGTTCTTTACTGCGCCTCACACCATCCACCATCTACACACTGGGAAGCCCTGGGGACATACTTCACCTGTGGGAAGGTATACCATATAGCTGCCATAACATCACCCCAGGGGACCCCTAAGCAGCGTCGGTCACCCTGACTGAATACCACAGGTGGCATCACGAACATATCCCTTTAAAGACCATTCCCTTTTACAACGGACGTCCCGAGGGCCACGGACCGGGTCAGCCACCGTGACATCCCCCCGAGAACCGAAGGACTCGGTACCGAGTACCCCTAGCCCTTGGAGGCGCTCCACATGTCTCCAGAAGCATAAGCTGGGCACAATTTATTCAGTACTAAGATGGCAGATTTGGAATTTTCATTCTGCAACAACCACTGTGTGCTTATTTCTGAAAAACACCCATAGAATCAAAAGTGCCACTACACCGTAGATGAATTTCCATAGGGGTGTAACTTCCAAAATGGGGTTACTTGTGAAGGGTTTCTGTTGTCCTGGCATTTAGGGTCTCTGCAAACAGCACCTGAATACTATTCAGAGTTCAGTACATGTAGATAAGGTGTTTCTTTTTATATTTGTTGCTAAAATGTCATTATTGGTGGCAATGATGGTAATCACTTATTGATAGAGATGGGCAAACCTGAAGAGTAAAGCTCGTGTACGTACCAAACAATTACTGTTCGGGCATGGAAACCGAACAAGTACTTCACAAGGAAGTTTGTGTTACTGTTCGGGTTTGACTTCCCGAATATCGTTTGTTTGTCGCTCTGTCATGTGCTTGACAGCGTAGCAAACACTTGATATTCGAGCCCCCTAATCAAGTGAATAGGGGCCAGATTCGGGTCCAGGCACTGTTCCAGTACTGGAACCCGAACTTTTTGTAACTATTTGGCGGAACCCAAACATCCAGGTGTCTGCCCATCTCTACTTATTGAGTAATGCAACAAAGTCAGGATACACACGTGCTCCGTCCTCTCCTCTTCTTTGAAGACACTCATTATGCCAGGTATAGCAGCATAGTTAACAGCATTAGCTGAAAGGTACCATGTAGAAGAAAGCGCCAGCCAACTTTGTACGTGCTCGCAATCAATTTGTGCATGTGCGGCCGGCACAGCTAATGTCAGTGTGCATGTTCATACTCACAGGCGGCGTTAACTTTATAAAGCAAGTAATAATAATAAGAATAATCTTTATTTATATAGCGCCAACATATTCTGCAGCGCTTTACAGTTCAACTGTTCATATACAACTCATAAGCAACAACATTCAAAGTAATACAATAATTAAAGCAAAATAATGACGACCCTGCTTGTAAGAGCTTAAAATCTAGAATGAGGTTGGGGAGACACAAAGTACAGGGGCTTTTCTACAATGATAGTCCAGGCATCTTGAGGGAATGGGGATGGATAGAGTCTGCATGAGGTTGTCACCAGACAGTTTTTGTGGTGCTGTTGGGTGCGGTGGAGTTTGATGGAGGGAACATACATAAAAAGACTTTGATTAGGGAACATGATAGGCCGCTCTAAAAAGATGTGTTTTGAGGGAGTGCCTGAAGCTGTGGAAATTGTGGATAGTCCTAATTTCTTGGGGTAGAGCATTCCAGAGGATTGGCACAACACGGGAGAAGTCTTGGAGCCGGGAGTGGGAGGTATGGATTGAAAATGGGAGGTTAGTTGAAAGTTGTTTTCAGAGCGTAACGAGTGGGTAGGCCGATAAACAGAAATGAGGGAGGAGATGTAGGGGGGTGCCACACTATGGAGTGCTTTGTGGGTGAGGACAAGCAGTTTGAATTGGATTCTATAATGAATGGGCAGACAGTGCAATGACTCGCACAGAGAGAATGCGTCCAAGTACCGATAAGCCAGATGGACGACCCTGGCCGCATTAAGGATGGACTGGAAAGGGGAAAGTTGAGTAAGGGGGAGGGGAATTAATAGAGCATTACAGTAGTCCAGGTGGGAGTGGATCAGGGCAACAGTGAGAGATTTTGTTGTGTCCATGATTAGAAAGGGGCGGATTCTAGAGATGTTCTTTAGGTGTAAGCGGTAAGAGTGGGCAGCATATTGTATATGGGAGGTGAAGGAAAGATTGGTGTCAAACATAACAACCAGACAGCATGTCTGCTGCTTAGGCATTATTATGGTGTCACCCACGGAGAGGGAGATGTCAGATTTAGGGAGGTCAGTAAATGGCGGTAGCAGAAGTAGTTCAGTATTGGAAAGGTTGAGTTTCAGTTAGAGCGCGGACATGATGCTGGAGACTGCGGACAGATAGTCACTGGTGTTCTGCAATACAGAGTGGGTAAGGTCAAGAGTTGACGTGTATAGTTGTGTGTCATCAGTATAAAGATGTTACTGAAAGCCAAATCTGCTGATGGTCTATCCAATTAGGGCTATGTAGAGAGAGAAGAGAAGGGGGCCAAGGACTAAGCCCTGAGAGACCCAAACAGTGAGAGGAAGAGGAGATGAAGTGGAGCCAGCGAATGACACCCTGAAGGAGCAGTCAGAAAGATAGGAACAGAACCAGGAGAGAGCAGTGTCCTTTATGCCTAATAACTGGAGCATAGAGAGTAGGAGATGGTGGTCAACAGTGTCAAAAGTACTGTTGTGTTGAAAGTAGTGAATACTGTGCATCAGAAACAGGGGATGTCTTAGAGATGTAAAAGGAGGGGCATGCATATCGTTGTATTCCATTTTTACCCACGCCAAAAGGTCTACTGAAACTTCTTCATTGGCAAACAAATTAAAAGTTAATTTCTCAAACACTGTACCAGTAGCAGTGCTAGAATTAGGTTTTTAGGGGTTTTGTCTACTATAACACCATATAGCTAGTCTAAAAGGCATTTTGAGGGTGACAGTCTCTCTTTTATGGCTGTGCAACAATGTACAACAGCTTAGCCATACTAAAGTGAGAGTGAATTACATTCCAGTTGCAAACTTTTCTTAACTTCTGGTGAGGTAGGAGATGTGAAAGAATGCCTAGGGTTTCACCTTTTTGAGTTAAAACATGAGCAGGATAAAAAGCAGACCAGCTAAGAATCTTCTATCCTTCACAACGTGTTTAATCTTCAATGGCAGCCATGAACATCATGTCTGTATGAATGAAAAGGACAAATTATATACAGTGGGAATGGAAAGTATTCAGACCGCTTTACATTTTTCACTCTTTGTTTCATTGCAGTCATTTGGTAAATTCAAAAAAGTTCATTTTTTCTCATTAATGTATGTTCTGCAACCCTATCTTGACTGAAAAAAAACAGAAATGTAGAAATTTTTGCACATTTAATAAAAAAGAAAAACTGAAATATAACATGGTCATAAATATTCAGACCCTTTACTCAGACACTCATATTTAAGTCACATGCTGTCCATTTCCTTGTGATCCCCTTGAAATGGTTCTACTCCTTCATTGGAGTCCAGCTGTGTTTAATTAAGCTGATAGGACTTGATTTGGAAAGGCACACACCTGTCTATAGAAGACCTCACAGCTCACAGTGCATGTCAGACCAAATGAGAATCATGAGGTCAAAGGAACTGGCCGCGGAGCTCAGAAACAGAATTGTAGCAAGGCACAGATCTGGCCAAGGTTTCAACAGAATTTCTGCAGTACTCAAGGCTCCTAAGACCACAGTGGTCTCCATAATCCTTAAATGGAAGAAGTTTGGGACCACTAGAAGTCTTCCTAGAGCTGGCCATCCAGCAAAACTGAGCAATCGTGGGAGAAGAGCGTTGGTGAGAGAGGTAAAGAAGAACTCCAAGATCACTATGGCTGAGCTCCAGAGATGCAGTAGAGAGATGGAAGAAAGTTTCACAAAGTCAACCATCATTGCAGCCCTCCACCAGTCAGGCCCTTATGGCAGAGTGGCTCGAGGGAAGCCTCTCCTCAGTGCAAGACATATGAAAGCCCGCATAGAGTTTGATAAAAAAAAAAAACACATGCAGGACTCCCAGACTAAGAAATAAGGTTCTTTGGTCTGTTGAGACAAAGATAGACCTTTTTGGTGATAATGCGAAGTAGTATGTGTGGAGAAAACAAGGCACTGCTCATCACCTTCTCCAAACAATCCCAATAGGGTTGAGCAACTTTTCATTTTTTGAGATCGAGTCGGGTTTCACGAAACCCGACTTTCTCAAAAGTCAGATCGAGTGAAATCGGCCGATCTTATTGAAAAGTCGGGGTCGGGGATCAGCCAAAACACGAAACCCAATGCAAGTCAATGGGGAAGAATACTTTTTTTATATTTGCTTCAGCGCGATAATGTTGAAAAGCCGGTAATTCAATTGCCAGCTTTTCATTTCTCCTGCCTAAACCCGACATGATATGAGACATGGTTTACATACAGTAAACCATGTCATATCCCCCTTTTTTTTGCATATTCCACACTATTAATGTTAGTAGTGTGTATGTGCAAAATTTCGGCGCTGTAGCTATTAAATTTAAGGGTTAAATCGCGGAAAAAATTGGCGTGGGCTCCCGCGCAATTTTCTCCGCCAGAGCGGTAAAGCCAGTGACTGAGGGAAGATATTAATAGCCAGGAGAGGGTTAAAATATTTTACAGGCAGGAGCTGTGCTAATGCACTCGCTGCTGCCTGTAAACCCCGGCGAATGAATGAAGGTAATGTAGGTCAATGACCTATAGTTACCTTCATTCGCGGTGATGCGCCCTCTGCTGGTTGTCCTCAAATGACCTCGAGCGTGGGAACTTTCCTAGAAAGCTCCCAGGCTGCAGTTCATGAGGACATCCAGCAGAGGGCGCATCACCGAGAATGAAGGTAACTACAGGTCATTGACCTACATTACCTTCATTCATTCGCCGGGGTTTACAGGCAGCAGCGAGTACATTAGCACAGCTCCTGCCTGTAAAATATTTTAACCTCTTCAGAAGGATTTACATCGTGGGACCTGACAGATCCTCGGATGGTATGTATATTGTTGGTTTATTATTTTTAGAGCGAGGGTCTTCAGGTGGATTGAGAGAGCAATAAAATATTACAACAACCTGTGTGTTTATTTCATTAAAATACTTTTTAATAATGTGTGTGTGTTTTTTTTAACCCTTTCATACAATTGGATTAATAATGGATAGGTGTCATAATTGACGCCTCTCCATTATTAATCTGGCTTAATGTCACCTTACAATAGCAAGGTGGCATTAACCCTTCATTACCCCATATCCCACCGCTACACGGGAGTGGGAAGAGAGTGGCCAAGTGCCAGAATAGGCGCATCTTCCAGATGTGCCTTTTCTGGGGTGGCTGGGGGCAGATGTTTTTAGCCACGGGGGGGCCAATAACCATGGACCCTCTCCTGGCTATTAATATCTGCCCTCAGTCACTGGCTTTACCGCTCTGGCGGAGAAAATTGCGCGGGAGCCCACGCCAATTTTTTCCGCGATTTAACCCTTAAATTTAATAGCTACAGCGCCTAAATTTTACACATACACACTACTAACAGTAGTGTGGAATATGCAAAAAAAATGGGGATATGACATGGTTTACTGTATGTAAACCATGTCTCATATCATGTCGGGTTTAGGCAGGAGAAATGAAAAGCCGGCAATTGAATTACCGGCTTTTCAACATTATCGCGCTTAAGTAAATATAAATATATATATATATATATATATATATATATATATGTGTCTCTATGACATATATACATACATATATATATATAAAAAACGAAACCTGACTTTGGATTACAGATCGTGTACCGCCGACCCGATCCCAGAGTGGGATCGGGTCGGGTTTCACGAAACCCGACTTTGCTAAAAGTCGGAGACTTTTGAAAAGTGCCGATCTGTTTCGCTCAACCCTAAATCCCAACAGTGAAATATGGTGATTGCAGCATCATGCTATGGGGGTGTCTTTCAGCTGCAGGGACAGGAAGACTTGTTGTCATTGAAGGAAACATGAATGCGGCCAAGTACAGAGATATCCTGGATGAAAACCTCTTCAAGAGTGCTCTGGACCTCAGACTTGGCCTAAGGGTTACCTTCCAATAAGACAATGACTCTAAGCACACAGCAACAAAGGAGTGGCTTCAGAACAACTCTGTGACCATTCTTGAACCCTGATTTAAACCCAATTGAGCATCTCTGAAGAGGCATGAAAATGACTGTCCACCAACGTTCACCATCCAACCTGACGGAACTGGAGAGGATCTGCAAGGAAGAATGGCAGAGGATCCCCAAATCCTGGTGTGAAAAACTTGTTGCATCATTCCCAAGAAGACTCATGGCTGTACTAGCTCAAAAGGGTGTTTCTACCCAATAGTGAGCAAAGGGTCTGAATAGTTATGACAATATGATATTTCAGTTTTTCTTTTTTATTAAATTTGCAACAATTACTACATTTCTGTTTTTTTCAGTTAAGATGGGGTGCAGAGTGTACATTAATGAGAAGCAAATGAACTTTTTTGGATTTACCAAATGGCTGCAATGAAACAAAGAGTGTAAAATTTAAAGGGGTATGAATACTTCCCATACCCACTGTAGACAAATGATTCAGTACTCATTCAGAACATGTACCATTTCTATTCTAATATTCAGTGTACTGCATTTTGCTTTTCAGATGCTCCCGGTACACCATCATCAATCACAACAGGTAAGAGTGAAATGCATTAATTGGAACTGATCCTTAGTGACAGAGCCAATTTGGTACTTAATGACCCAGCCAATTTTTTACAATTCTAACCACTGTCACTTTATGAGGTTATAGCTCTAGAACTCTTCAACATATCCCACTTTTTCTGAGAATATTTTTTCGTGACATATTGTACTTCATGTTAGTGGTAAAATTTATTTGATATAACTTGTGTTTATTTATGAATAAATGGAAATTTTGGCAAAAATTTTTAACATTTTGCAATTTTCAAACTTTTAATTTTTGTACCCTTAAATCAGAGAGTGATGTCACACAAAATAGTTAATAAATAACATTTCACACATGTCAACTTTACATCACCACAATTTTGTAAACAAATATTGTTTTTAGGATGTTCTAAGGGTTAAAAATTTAGAAAACCATTTTTTTAAGGACCACCTCACATTTGAAGTGAGTTTAGAGAAGTCAATCTAACAGAAAATACACAAAAATGACACCATTCTAAAAACTGCACCCATCAAGGTGTGCAAAACCACATTCAAGAAGTTTATTAACCCTTCAGGTGCTTCATGAAAACTAAAGCAATGTGGAAGGAAAAAATGAACATTTACTTTTTTCACAAAAAATTTACTTTGGAACCAATTTTTTTTATTATCACAAGGGTATCTGGAGAAAATGGACCACAATATTTGTTGTGCACTTTCTCCTGAGTACACCAATACCCCGTATTTGGGGGGAAAGCCACTGTTTGGGCACATGGCAGGATTCAGAAGGGAGTATGCTCTGTTTGAATTTGTGAACGCAAAATTGGCTGGAATCAATGGTGGCACCATTTCGTGTTTGGAGACCCCGTGATGTACCTAAACAGTGGAACCCCCCAATTCTAACTCCAACTCTAATCCCACCACACCCCTAACCCTAATCCCAACCCTAACCATAACCCTAACCACAACCCTAACCCCGACACACCCCTAAACCTAATCCCCACCCTAACCACAAACCTAACTCAAACACACCCCTAACTCTAATCCAAACCCTAACCATAATCTCAACCATAACCACAACCCTAACTCTAGCCCAACCCTGACTTTAGGCCAACCCTAACTTAAGCCAAACCCTAACCCTAAGCTCAAAGTTAACCCTACTGTAGCCCAGCCCTAACCCTAGCCCAACCCTAACCCTAACTTTAGCCCAACCCTAACTTTAGCCCAACTCTAGCTCTAATAGAAAATGGAAAAAAATTCTTTTTTTATTTTATTATTTTTACCTTACTAAGGGGGTGATAAAGGGAGGTTTGATTTACTATTTTTTTTATTTTGATCACTGTGATATGATGATCGCTGCTATGTAGCAGAACCGATCTAATGGTGCCAACTTCTAGCCTCCCATGGAGGCTATCAAAGCATGGCAAACGTTAAAAAAAAGTTAAAAAAAATGTGAAATAAAAAAAATAAAAGTTTAAATCACCCCCCTTTCGCCCCATTCAAAATAAATCAATAAAAAAATTAAACCTACACATATTTGGTATCACCAAGTTCAGAATCGCCTGATCTATCAATAAAAAAAGGATTAACCTGACCGCTAAACGGTGTAGCGAGAAAAAAATTTGAAACGCCAGAATTATGTTTTTTTGGTTGCCGCGACATTGCATTAAAGTGCAATAACGGGTGATCAAAAGAACGTATCTGCACCAAAATGCTATCATTAAAACCGCCAGCTCAGCACGCCAAAAATAAGCCCTCACCCGACCCCAGATCATGAAAAATGGAGACGCTACGGGTATCGGAAAATGGCACAATTTTTTTTTTTTAGCTAAGTTTGGAATTTTTTTTCACCACTTAGATAAAAGAGAACCTAGACATGTTTGGTGTCTATGAACTCATAATGACCATAAGAATCATAATGGCAGGTCAGTTTTAGCATTTAGTGAAGCTAGCAAAAAAGCCAATCAAAAAACAAGTGTGGGATTGCACTTTTTTCGCAATTTCACCGCACTTGGAATTTTTTTCCCGTTTTGTAGTGCACGACATGCTAAAACCAATGATGTCATTCAAAAGTACAACTTGTTTCACAAAAAATAAGCCCTCACATGGCCATATTGACAGAAAAATAAATAAGTTATGGCTCTGGGAAGAAGGAGAGCAAAAAACGAACACGGAAAAACGGAAAATCCCAAGGTCATGAAGGGGTTAACTCGGGCGAAGCCGGTTAGTACAGCTAAAATATATATATATATATATATATATATATATATATATATATATATACTAGATGGTGGCCCGATTCTAACGTAATGGGTATTCTAGAATATGTATGTAGTTTATGTATGAAGATTTCAGAATAATGCAATGAATACACAATTCGCGGCGGGACTGCATCTGTCGCTGATAGCACAGCCCACGCAGTATATAACACAGCCCACGTAGTATACAGCACAGCCCGTATAGTATATAGCACAGCCCAGACAATATATAACACAGCCCACACAGTATATAACACAACCCACGTAGTATATAGCACAGCCCACATATAACACAGCCCACATAGTATATAACACAGCCCACGTAGTATATAACACAGCCCACGTAGTATATAGCAATGTGGGCACCATATCCCTGTTAAAAAAGAATTAAAATAAAAAAGTTATATACTCATCTTCCGGCGGCCCCCGGATCCAGCCCAGGCCTTTAGCTATGCTCCTCGCGATGCTCCATTCCCAGTAATGCCTTGCGGCAATAACCCATGATGATGTAGTGGTCGCTATGATGAGCTCCCAAATTGTACACACACTACTAACATTATTAGTGAGGGATACGTAAAAATATAACAGATATGAAATGGTTTACTGTATGTAAACCATGTCTCATATCCTGTCGGGTTTGATATGGGATAGCAAAAGCCGATAAATTGAATTACCGGCTTTTAAGCTATCTCTGTATTAAATATAAATATATATATATGTGCATGTCAATGACATATATATATATATATATATATATACAGTATATATATATATATATATATATATATACCTATTCTATGTGTACACATTTATTCTATCTATTCTAACCTGTCAGTGTGATTTTACTGTACTGAATTACCGGCTTTTCTATAGAACATCGGCAGCGTATTTCTTTCAAGTCACACGCATGGTCCGTGTGTAATCCGTATTTTTCTCGCGCCCATAGACTTTCATTGGCGGATTTTTTGCGCAATTCGCTGACAAACGCAGCATGCTGCAATTTTCTCAGCTCGTAAAATACGGCCGAGAAGTATACGGCTGATGGAAGCTGCCCCATAGAGGAACATTGGTCTGTGTGCAATGCATTGTTTTTGTGCCTCTCGCTCGACCATATTCCTCTCTAGTGTGATGCCGGCCTTAGACCCTTCTTACAGCAGGATCTAACAAGCCACAGTACCCTGGGGTTATCAGATGACCTTCGGGTACCATGGCAATGATCGGCACCCATAGTTACAATCACAGGCTGTCTATTCTGTCAAAGGGGTCTTTTAACGCCCTTTTAACCACTTAGACTCCACTGTTCAAAGGGTTAGTAGGCCTAGAACGATGACAAAACTGTCCAGGGTCAGTGTCGCAGTGTGTGAGCTGTCATGTAGAGCTGTCACCTATGGGAATTTCGCCCGTGGGGGGGCGAGGTTCACCTTATCCCAAACTTCATTTTAAAAGGCGATTCGCAATAAAGCTCCTTAATGGGCGCAGTTTTAATGCATATTGGTGGTCGTTAAGGTGCTAATCTCTGACCAAACTCTGTTGGTAAAAACTGACACACTGACCAAACTCTGACACTGATCAAACACACTGATGAAACTTGGACTATTTTTTGTGCATAAGACAAATCACTGGCATGTGTAGGAGTCCTCAGTGTGTGATCTACATGCTTACTAATTGAGGAATAGAAGCCAACATCCAGTGGAAAATCTATTAGAAAACAAAGAAGACTAAGCAATCACTTTGGTGACTTTAGTTCTCATTAAAAACATTAAAATCTTAAGGGCATTTTCAAACAATGCAGAATCATGGTAAAAAAAATGCGTAGCTTTTGCCAAAATTTCTGAAAATCACTGCAAAAACTACATATTTTTGTTTGTTCGTTTGTTAAATTGTGATAAAAAGACAAAGTTATCCCATTGCATGAATATACCTTTTATGACCATACTATTCATTATTTCATTTGCATAAAATTCACACACAAGACTGCAAGAGGAATTGTCTCTTCTAATCCTCCCGGGCACTTGTTTGTGGCTTGCTCTCTTTATTTGTAGGATCTAGGTCCACTAAATCAGTGCTTCCTATACTGCAAATTGGGCAATACAAGTGAGATGCCATCTAATTATTGAGAGGCAAAGAAGGACAAGCAGTTTTCATAAAAATGATTATTTGATTCAGGTGTACATCCCTTTCATTTTGTCACGCATAGTGAGGCCTCTATAGTCAAAGTCTTAGAAGCTTGACTCTCTTAGTGAAATAATTAGTTAGTTGGGTGGAGAAACAAAGGCAGAAAAAAACATGAGATTGAGCTAACTTTAATAAATTCTATTCTAATTATTATTATTTTTATTTCTACAGTTGAACCTACCACTATTCCAGGTAACATAAATTATATATATATATTTTCTAACATTATTATTATTATTATTTATTATTATAGCGCCATTTTTTCCATGGCGCTTTACATGTGAGGAGGGGTGTACATAATAAGAACAAGTACAATAATCTTAAACAATACAAGTCATAACTGGTACAGGAGGAGAGAGGACCCTGCCCGCGAAGGCTCACAATCTACAAGGGATGGGTGAGGATACAGTAGGTGAGGATAGAGCTGGTCATGCAGTGGTTTGGTCGATCGGTGGTTACTGCAGGTTGTAGGCTTGTCATTATGAAATTGAACTGTTTAAGCAATCCGAAAAATATTCCTTTATTTAGAGAACAGGAACAGGTTAGCTGTTTACAAAGTGAAGAAGCAATAGCTGGCACCAAGATGTGAAAAAATGATCTCTATTTTTGAAGTCATATCATGTCTGTGTACACTGAAGAGGGTACACGTCCCAGCAGCAGTAGAGCATACTTATACTACACATTGTATGAGCTCAGAACATATATGTGGGAGTGCAGTGGCAAGATAAAAAAGAGCAGGCAAAAAGATGTAATAAGTTAAGTTTTCAACGCTTGCAGAAAATAGCCTGGTCCGCTTGGATGTGACAAGCCACCGGCTGTACTGAATACCCTCTCTGACAGTACAAACGATGTAGGACATGACACTGCCTGCATAACAAACAGGGTCACTTTTTGTCATTGTTCCAATATGCTGAGCCAAAAGTTCATGGGATCAGAGTTCAGGGTCCCTGCTAGAGAAAAGACACAGATGGAGAAGCAGTTTTCACAAAAGTGACCATTTGATGCAGAGCCAATTCTCTTTGTGGAGAAAACTGTATATTATAAACATATTTGGTGTATTGTGTGCCTATTTTATTGATATAGTAGAATAGGAGGCAAATAAAGAAATGTAACATTTTTTTTTTAAAGGGGTTGTCCAATGTAAAGGAAATTTTCGGCCAGGCCTGCAGCTTGCCAAATTCTAAGTAGAGTCTCTTCTGTTTCTGAGTAGAATCTGTTGTACGAAGTGGTTAACATTCTGGTTAACATGTAACCAAAAGTAGGCAAATCGTATTTATGCAATCATATGATGACCACTGGAACCAGCAAGTGAAGTAAAAATAGTGTGTGTGTGTACATTGCACACCATTAGGAGATGGAAAGATTCAGGTACTTGCTGACAATTTTCTCAGGTCAACAACCCTTTTCATTTTGGCACATATAGTGAGATCTCAGTATTAAAATTGTGAGAGGTGTTGCTCTACTAGGCAGATGGTCTGGGAAAAAGGGGGAGAAATAAAGGCAAAAGGAATGACTTTTAGTTAACTTTAATAAATTCTAATCTAATTGAGCTTCTTTTTATTTCTGCAGCTGAACCTACCACTATAGAAGGTAACATCAACTAGATTTTATTTTTAAAATGGTGTTATTATTATTATCATTTATTGTTATACGAATTTGAACTGTTTAAACTTTGTAATTCATCCAAAAGTCATTACTTTTTTTACGGAACTGGACAAGGTTAGCTAGTTTCAAAGTAAAAAAGCAATGGCTTTTCACCAATACTTGAAATTGACACCATGTTCCAAATTATTATGCAAATTATATTTTTCTCGGATTTTCCTAAATGGTCAGTGCAAATGACATTCAGTCTAATAAAAGTCATCACCCGTTAGTGTATACATCAAATTTTATTGAAGAAACCTCCCAATGATAACAGTATAATCTCCAAAATGAATAAAAACTCAAAATGCACTGTTCCAAATTACTAGGAACAGTAGAATTTCTAAACATTTGATATGTTTTAAAGAACTGAAAATGCTCATTTGTGGAATTTGCAGCATTAGGAGGTCACATTCACTGAACAAAAAAGCTATTTAACTCCAAAACATCCTAACAGGCCAAGTTACATGTCAACATAGGAACCCTTCTTTGATATAATCTTCACAATTCTTGCATCCATTGAACTTGTGAGTTTTTGGAGAGTTTCTGCTTGTATTTATTTGCATGAAGTCAGAATAGTCTCCCAGAGCTGCTGTTTTGATGTGAACTGCCTCCCACCCTCATAAATCTTTTGCTTGATGATCCTCCAAAGGTTCTCTATAGGGTTGAGGTCAGGGGAAGATGATGGACACACCATGACTTTATCTCCTTTTATGCCCATAGCAGCAAATTACTCAGAGGTATTCTTTTCAGCATGAGATGGTGCATTGTCATGCATGAAGTTGATTTTGCTCCTGAAGGCATGTTTCTGCTTTTTATACCATGGAAGAAAGTTGTCAATCAGAATCTCTATATACTTTGCAGAGGTCATTTTCACACATTCAGGAACTCTACCAGCTGTTTTCCCATGATTCCGGCCTAAAACATGACTCCTCTACCTCCTTGCTGATGTCGCAGCCTTGTTGGGACATGGTGGCCATCCACCAACCATCCACTACTCCATCCATCTGGACCATCCAGAGTTGATCGACACTCATCAGTAAACAAGACAGTTTGAAAATTAGTCTTCATGTATGTCTTGGCCCACTTCAACTGTTTCTGCTTGTGAACACTGTTTTGGGGTGGCCGAATAGTAGTTTTATGAACCAAAGCAAGCCTTTGAAGGATCCTACACCTTGAGGTTCGAGGGACTCCAGAGGCACCAGCAGCTTCAAATATCTGTTTGCTGGTTTGTAATGGCTTTTTAGCAGCTGCTTTCTTAATCTGATGAACTTGCCTGGCAGAATCCTTCCTGTTGTGATCCGCTTTTTGGGCTCCCCTGGTGGTGGTTGGTGGTACTGGAGACTTGTGTGTACTTTTCTGCCTCAGCTCACCTGCTTCCATCAGTTTTGGGAGTTCCCTATTTAACCTTGCTCTCCAGTCACTTCCTTGCCGGTCATCATTGTAACCTGAGTCATTCAGTTGCATGTTCCTGCTACTAGTCTGCTGATCAGCTAAGTGGACACTTGTCCTTTTTGTTTTGTATTTTTGTCCAGTTTACAGTTTTGTCATTTCCTGTTACTGGAAGCTCTTGTGGACTGAAATTGCCACTCCTGTGTGATGAGTTGACACAGGAGTCTTAAAGTAATTTCAGGATGGGTTTTTGAAAGGGTTTTTCAGCTGACCATGAAGTCCTCTTTTGTATCCTTCATCTATCTAGTAAGTGGACCTCGCTTTGCTAAATCTACCTTCATACTGTGTATGTCTTTTCCTCTTAACTCACCGTTAATATATGTGGGGGCTACTATCATCTTTGGGGTTTTCCACTAGAGGTAAGCCAGGTCTGTTCCTTCCTCTGCCAGGCGTAGTTAGTTCTCTGGCTGGCGCGTGGCATATAGGCAGCCGTAGGAATACTCCCTGGCCACTGTTAGTTGTGTGGTAGATTTAGGTCACGGTCAGCTTGAGGTTCCATCACCCGAGAGCTAGTTTGTTATTTTGTGTTTCTGATTTTCCCATGCCATTGGGGAATCATGACAGTATGACCGGCCGACAAAGTGTTAATTGTTTGGGCTGAAGCAGGAGAAAAAGAAGTGTTGAAGGGAAATTTTTTTTAATTTTTTTTCCCTCAGAGTTTTGCTGCCTAGCCCTTAATTGCTGTCTAGCTGCTTCTTACCTCCTCTTAACCCTTGAATGGCTCTGACCTTAGCTGTTTAACATGGATGTCCAGAGTTTTGCTTCCAGCCTCAATAATCTTGCTACGAAGGTTCAGAATTTACAAGATTATGTTATACGTACTCCTATTTCTGAACCTAAAATTCCTACACCAGAGGTATTTTCCGGAGATAGATCACGTTTTCTTAATTTCAAATGTAATTGTAAATTATTCCTTTCTCTCAGACCTCACTCCTCTGGAGATCCTGTTCAGCAGGTTAAGATTGTGATTTCTTTACTGCGAGGTGACCCTCAAAATTGGGCATTTTCATTGACACCAGGGGATCCTGCGTTGCTCAATGTAGATGCGTTTTTTCTGGCTTTAGGATTGCTGTATGAGGAACCTAATTTGGAGATTCAAGCTGAAAAAGCTTTAATAGCCCTGTCTCAAGGGCAAGATGAAGCTGAGATATACTGCCAAAAATTTCGTAAATGGTCTGTGCTTACTCAGTGGAATGAGTGTGCCCTAGCGGCAAGTTTCAGAGAGGGCCTTTCTGATGCCGTTAAGGATGTCATGGTGGGGTTTCCTACGCCCACAGGTCTGAATGAGTCCATGACAATGGCGATTCAGATTGATCGGCGTTTGCGGGAGCGCAAACCCGTGCACCATTTGGCGGTGTCTTCTGAAGGGACGCCAGAGAAAATGCAATGTGACAGAATTCTGTCAAGAAGCGAGCGGCAGAATTATAGGCGCAAAAATGGCTTGTGCTTCTACTGTGGTGATTCCGCACATGTTATATCAGCATGCTCTAAACGTACTAAGAAGGTTGACAAGTCTGTTTCTATTGGCACTTTACAGTCTAAATTTCTTCTGTCTGTAACTCTGATTTGTTCATTATCAGTTACTACCGTGGATGCCTATGTGGACTCTGGCGCCGCTTTGAGTCTCATGGATTGGTCCTTCGCCAGGCGCTGTGGGTTTGATTTGGAGCCTCTGGAAGTTCCTATACCTCTGAAGGGTATAGATTCTACACCTCTGGCTTGTAATAGACCACAGTTCTGGACGCAAGTGACTATGCGTATGACTCCAGACCATCAGGAGATGATTCGCTTCCTCGTGTTGTATAATTTACATGATGTTTTAGTGCTTGGATTACCATGGTTACAATCTCATAACCCAGTACTGGACTGGAAAACTATGTCTGTGTTAAGCTGGGGATGTCGGGGGGCTCATGGGGACATACCTTTGGTTTCTATCTCGTCATCTATTCCCTCTGAGATTCCGGCATTTTTGTCGGATTTTGGGGATATTTTTGAAGAGCCTAAGATTGGTTCTCTCCCTCCCCACAGAGAGTGTGATTGCGCCATAGATCTGATTCCGGGCAGTAAGTTTCCTAAGGGTCGTTTGTTTAACCTATCTGTACCGGAGCATGCTGCCATGCGTGAGTATGTTAAGGAGTCCCTGGAAAAGGGACATATTCGTCCTTCTTCGTCACCTTTAGGAGCTGGGTTTTTCTTTGTCTCTAAAAAGGATGGCTCGCTGAGGCCTTGTATTGATTATCGACTCCTGAATAAAATTACAGTCAAATATCAGTATCCGTTGCCGCTGCTTACTGATTTGTTTGCTCGCATAAGGGGGGCTAAGTGGTTCTCCAAGATTGATCTCCGTGGGGCGTATAATTTGGTGCGAATTAAGCAAGGGGATGAGTGGAAAACCGCATTTAATACGCCTGAGGGCCACTTTGAGTATTTAGTAATGCCTTTCGGCCTTTCTAATGCATCTTCAGTTTTTCAGTCCTTTATGCATGATATTTTCCGTGAATATCTGGATAAGTTTATGATTGTGTATTTGGACGATATTTTGATTTTTTCTGAGGACTGGGAGTCTCATGTTCAGCAGGTCAGGAAGGTTTTTCAGGTCTTGCGGGAGAATTCTCTTTGTGTAAAGGGTTCTAAGTGTGTTTTTGGGGTTCAAAAGATTTCTTTTTTGGGGTACATTTTTTCCCCTTCCTCTGTTGAGATGGACCCTGTCAAGGTTCGGGCTATTTGTGACTGGACGCAGCCTACTTCTCTAAAAGGTCTTCAGAAATTCTTGGGCTTCGCTAATTTTTATCGTCGATTTATAACTGGTTTTTCTGGTGTTGCTAAGCCTCTTATGGATTTGACTAAGAAGGGTGCTGATGTTGCCAATTGGTCCTCTGCTGCTGTGGAGGCCTTTCGGGAACTTAAGCGCCGCTTTTCGTCTGCCCCTGTGTTGCGCCAGCCCGATGTCTCTCTCCCCTTTCAGGTTGAGGTCGATGCTTCCGAGATCGGAGCGGGGTCGGTTTTGTCGCAGAAAAGTTCCGATTGCTCAGTGATGAGACCTTGTGCGTTCTTTTCTCGAAAATTTTCGGCCGCCGAAAGAAATTATGATGTCGGTAATCGGGAGCTTTTGGCCATGAAGTGGGCATTTGAGGAGTGGCGTCATTGGCTTGAGGGTGCTAGACATCAGGTGGTGGTTTTGACGGATCACAAGAATCTGATTTACCTTGAGTCTGCCAGGCGCCTGAATCCTAGACAGGCGCGCTGGTCGTTGTTTTTCTCTCGGTTTAATTTTGTGGTCTCATATCTACCAGGTTCTAAGAATGTGAAGGCGGATGCCCTTTCTAGGAGTTTTGAGCCTGATTCCCCTGGTGATTCGGAACCTACAGGTATCCTTAAGGATGGGGTGATATTATCCGCTATTTCCCCAGATCTGCGACGTGCTTTGCAAGAGTTTCAGGCGGATAGACCTGATCGCTGTCCACCTGGTAGACTGTTTGTTCCTGATGATTGGACCAGTAGAGTCATCTCGGAGGTTCATTCTTCTACGCTGGCGGGTCATCCTGGAATTTTTGGTACCAGGGATTTGGTGGCTAGATCCTTCTGGTGGCCATCTCTGTCTCGAGATGTGCGTGTTTTTGTGCAGTCTTGTGATGTGTGTGCCCGGGCCAAGCCTTGTTGTTCTAGGGCTAGTGGGTTGTTGTTGCCCTTGCCTATTCCGAAGAGGCCTTGGACGCACATCTCTATGGACTTTATTTCTGATCTTCCTGTCTCTCAGAGGATGTCTGTTATCTGGGTGGTGTGTGACCGTTTTTCTAAGATGGTTCATTTGGTGCCAATACCGAAGTTGCCTTCCTTGTCTGAGTTGGTTCCTTTGTTTTTTCAAAATGTGGTTCGCTTGCATGGTATTCCTGAAAATATCGTTTCTGATAGGGGTACCCAGTTCGTTTCTAGATTTTGGCGGGCATTTTGTGCCAGGTTGGGCATTGATTTGTCTTTTTCGTCTGCCTTCCATCCTCAGACTAATGGCCAGACGGAGCGAACTAATCAAACTTTGGAGACGTATTTGAGGTGTTTTGTGTCTGCAGATCAGGATGATTGGTGTTGTGAATTTGGATTCTGGGCTCCCCCGGTGGCTACTGGTGGAATTGAACTGGTGTCTTCATCTTCTCTGTTCACCTGTTCCCATCAAGATGTGGGAGTCGCTATATAACCTTGCTGCTCTGTTAGTTGCTTGCCGGTCAACAATGTTATCAGAAGCCTCTCTGTGCTTGTTCCTGCTCCTAGACAACTACTAGATAAGTTGGTCTCTTGTCCATGTTTGTTTTTGCATTTTTGTTCCAGTTCACAGCTGTAGTTTCGTTACTGTGTCTGGAAAGCTCTTGTGAACAGGAATTGCCACTCTGGTGTTATGAGTTAATGCCAGAGTTTTAAAGTAATTTCTGGATGGTGTTTTGATAGGGTTTTTAGCTGACCATGAAAGTGTCCTTTCTGTCTTCTGCTATGTAGTAAGTGGACCTCAAATTTGCTAAACCTATTTTCATACTACGTTTGTTATTTCATCTTGATTCACCGCCAATACATGTGGGGGGCCTCTGTCTCCTTTCGGGGTATTTCTCTAGAGGTGAGCTAGGACTAATATTTTCCTCTGCTAGCTTTATTTAGTCCTCCGGCTGGTGCTGGGCATCTAGAATCAACGTAGGCATGCTACCCGGCCACTGCTAGTTGTGCGTTAGGTTTAGTTCATGGTCAGCTCAGTTTCCATCTTCCAAGAGCTAGTTCCTATATATGCTGATGCTATGATCTCTTGCCATTGAGATCATGACAGTTTGACCGGACCACTAAAGGGTTAAAATCCTTGGCTGAGAAAGGAGAGAAATAAGTAGTCTGCTGAAATTTTTTTTTTTTTTTTCTCTCCTTTGAATGGCTCTGTGTTCACCTGTTTGCAATGGATCTTCAGAGTGTAACTGCAGGTTTGAATAATCTCGCCACGAAGGTACAAAATTTGCAAGATTTTGTTTGTCATGCACCTGTATCTGAGCCGAGAATTCCTTTGCCGGAATTTTTCTCGGGGAATAGATCTGGGTTTCAGAATTTTCGAAATAATTGCAAATTATTTTTGTCCCTGAAATCTCGCTCTGCCGGAGATCCTGCACAACAGGTCAGGATTGTGATTTCCTTGCTCCGGGGCGACCCTCAAGACTGGGCTTTTTCATTGACACCAGGGGATCCTGCGTTGCTCAATGTGGATGCGTTTTTTCTGGCCTTGGGGTTGCTTTATGACGAACCTCATTTGGAGCTTCAGGCAGAAAGAACTTTGATGTCCCTATCTCAGGGGCAAGATGAAGCGGAAATTTACTGCCAAAGATTCCGTAAATGGTCTGTGCTTACTCAGTGGAATGAGTGCGCCCTGGCGGCGACTTTCAGAGAGGGTCTCTCTGATGCCATTAAGGATGTTATGGTGGGGTTCCCTGTGCCTGCGGGTCTGAATGAGTCCATGACAATGGCTATTCAGATCGATAGGCGTTTGCGGGAGCGCAAACCAGTGCACCATCTGGCGGTGTCCACTGAGAAATCGCCAGAGAGTATGCAGTGTGATAGAATTCTGTCCCGAAGCGAGCGGCAGAATTTTAGACGGAAAAATGGGTTGTGTTTCTATTGTGGTGATTCTACTCATGTTATATCAGCATGCTCTAAGCGCACTAAAAAGCTTGGTAAATCTGTTTCCATTTGCACCTTACCGTCTAAGTTTATTCTATCTGTGACCCTGATTTGCTCTTTGTCATCTATTACCACGGACGCCTATGTCGACTCTGGCGCCGCTTTGAGTCTTATGGATTGGTCCTTTGCCAAACGCTGTGGGTATGATTTAGAGCCTTTGGAGACTCCTATTCCTCTGAAGGGGATTGACTCCACCCCATTGGCTAATAATAAACCACAATACTGGACACAAGTAACTATGCGTATTAATCCGGATCACCAGGAGATTATTCGCTTTCTGGTGCTGTATAATCTACATGATGATTTGGTGCTAGGATTGCCTTGGCTGCAATCTCACAACCCAGTCCTCGACTGGAGAGCTATGTCTGTGTTGAGCTGGGGATGTAAGGGGGCTCATGGGGATGTACCTGTGGTTTCCATTTCATCATCTATTCCCTCTGAAATTCCTGAGTTCCTGTCTGACTATCGTGACGTCTTTGAAGAATCCAAGCTTGGTTCGTTACCTCCGCACCGAGAGTGCGATTGTGCCATAGATTTAATCCCGGGTAGTAAATACCCAAAGGGTCGTTTATTTAATCTGTCTGTGCCTGAACATGCTGCTATGCGTGAATATATAAAGGAGTCCTTGGAAAAGGGACATATTCGTCCATCGTCATCTCCCTTAGGAGCCGGTTTTTTCTTTGTGTCAAAAAAAGACGGCTCTTTGAGACCATGTATTGATTATCGGCTTTTGAATAAAATCACTGTTAAATATCAATACCCATTGCCGTTGCTGACTGATTTGTTTGCTCGCATAAAGGGGGCCAAGTGGTTCTCTAAGATTGACCTTCGTGGGGCGTATAATTTGGTGCGAATCAGGCAGGGGGATGAGTGGAAAACCGCATTTAATACGCCCGAGGGCCACTTTGAGTATTTAGTGATGCCTTTTGGTCTTTCAAATGCTCCGTCAGTTTTCCAGTCCTTTATGCATGATATTTTTCGCGATTATTTGGATAAATTTATGATTGTGTATCTGGATGATATTCTGATTTTTTCGGATGACTGGGACTCTCATGTCCAGCAAGTCAGGAGGGTTTTTCAGGTTTTGCGGTCTAATTCTTTGTGTGTGAAGGGTTCTAAGTGTGTTTTTGGGGTACAGAGGATTTCCTTTTTGGGATATATTTTTTCCCCCTCTTCCATTGAAATGGATCCTGTCAAGGTTCAAGCTATTTGTGATTGGACGCAGCCCTCTTCTCTTAAGAGTCTTCAGAAATTTTTGGGCTTTGCTAACTTTTATCGTCGATTTATTGCTGGTTTTTCGGATATTGCTAAGCCATTGACCGATTTGACTAAGAAGGGTGCTGATGTTGCTGATTGGTCCCCTGATGCTGTGGAGGCCTTTCGGGAGCTTAAGCGCCGTTTTTCCTCTGCCCCTGTGTTGCGTCAGCCTGATGTTGCTCTACCTTTTCAGGTTGAGGTCGACGCTTCTGAGATCGGAGCTGGGGCAGTGTTGTCGCAGAAAAGTTCTGACTGCTCCGTGATGAGGCCTTGTGCCTTCTTTTCCCGTAAATTTTCGCCCGCTGAGCGGAATTATGATGTTGGGAATCGGGAGCTTTTGGCCATGAAGTGGGCTTTTGAGGAGTGGCGCCATTGGCTTGAGGGGGCCAGACATCAGGTGGTGGTATTGACTGACCACAAAAATTTGGTTTATCTTGAGACCGCCAGGCGCCTGAATCCTAGACAGGCGCGCTGGTCATTATTTTTCTCTCGGTTTAATTTTGTGGTGTCATACCTACCGGGTTCTAAGAATGTTAAGGCGGATGCCCTTTCTAGGAGTTTTGAGCCTGACTCGCCTGGTAACTCTGAGCCCACAGGTATCCTTAAGGATGGAGTGGTATTGTCAGCCGTTTCTCCAGACCTGCGGCGGGCCTTGCAGGAGTTTCAGGCGGATAGACCTGATCGTTGCCCACCTGATAAACTGTTTGTTCCTGATGATTGGACCAGTAGAGTCATCTCTGAGGTTCATTCTTCTGCGTTGGCAGGTCATCCTGGCATTTTTGGTACCAGGGATTTGGTGGCAAGGTCCTTCTGGTGGCCTTCCCTGTCACGAGATGTGCGAGGCTTTGTGCAGTCTTGTGACGTTTGTGCTCGGGCCAAGCCTTGTTGTTCTCGGGCTAGTGGATTGTTGTTGCCCTTGCCTATTCCTAAGAGGCCTTGGACGCACATCTCGATGGATTTTATTTCAGATCTGCCTGTTTCTCAGAAGATGTCTGTCATCTGGGTGGTGTGTGACCGTTTCTCTAAGATGGTCCATTTGGTTCCTCTGCCCAAGTTGCCTTCTTCTTCCGAGTTGGTTCCTCTGTTTTTTCAAAATGTTGTTCGTTTGCATGGGATTCCTGAGAATATCGTTTCTGACAGAGGGACCCAATTCGTGTCTAGATTTTGGCGGGCATTCTGTGCTAGGATGGGCATAGATTTATCTTTTTCGTCCGCTTTCCATCCTCAGACGAATGGCCAGACTGAGCGGATTAATCAGACCCTGGAGACATATCTGAGGTGTTTTGTGTCTGCTGACCAGGATGATTGGGTTGCTTTTTTGCCATTGGCGGAGTTCGCTCTCAATAATCGGGCCAGCTCTGCCACTTTGGTGTCCCCGTTTTTCTGTAATTCGGGGTTTCATCCTCGATTTTCCTCTGGTCAGGTGGAATCTTCGGATTGTCCTGGAGTGGATGCTGTGGTGGAGAGATTGCATCAGATCTGGGGGCAGGTGGTGGACAATTTGAGGTTGTCCCAGGAGAAGACTCAGCTTTTTGCTAACCGCCGTCGTCGTGTTGGTCCTCGTCTTCGTGTTGGGGACTTGGTGTGGTTGTCTTCTCGTTTTGTCCCTATGAGGGTCTCTTCTCCTAAGTTTAAGCCTCGGTTCATCGGCCCGTATAAGATATTGGAGATTCTTAACCCTGTTTCCTTCCGTTTGGACCTCCCTGCATCCTTTTCTATTCATAACGTTTTTCATCGGTCATTATTGCGCAGGTATGAGGTACCGGTTGTGCCTTCCGTTGAGCCTCCTGCTCCGGTGTTGGTTGAGGGTGAGTTGGAGTACGTTGTGGAGAAAATCTTAGACTCTCGTGTTTCCAGACGGAGACTCCAGTATCTGGTCAAGTGGAAGGGATACGGCCAGGAGGATAATTCTTGGGTGAATGCATCTGATGTTCATGCCTCTGATCTGGTTCGTGCCTTTCATAGGGCCCATCCTGATCGCCCTGGTGGTTCTGGTGAGGGTTCGGTGCCCCCTCCTTGAGGGGGGGGTACTGTTGTGAATTTGGATTCTGGGCTCCCCCGGTGGCTACTGGTGGAATTGAACTGGTGTCTTCATCTTCTCTGTTCACCTGTTCCCATCAAGATGTGGGAGTCGCTATATAACCTTGCTGCTCTGTTAGTTGCTTGCCGGTCAACAATGTTATCAGAAGCCTCTCTGTGCTTGTTCCTGCTCCTAGACAACTACTAGATAAGTTGGTCTCTTGTCCATGTTTGTTTTTGCATTTTTGTTCCAGTTCACAGCTGTAGTTTCGTTACTGTGTCTGGAAAGCTCTTGTGAACAGGAATTGCCACTCTGGTGTTATGAGTTAATGCCAGAGTTTTAAAGTAATTTCTGGATGGTGTTTTGATAGGGTTTTTAGCTGACCATGAAAGTGTCCTTTCTGTCTTCTGCTATGTAGTAAGTGGACCTCAAATTTGCTAAACCTATTTTCATACTACGTTTGTTATTTCATCTTGATTCACCGCCAATACATGTGGGGGGCCTCTGTCTCCTTTCGGGGTATTTCTCTAGAGGTGAGCTAGGACTAATATTTTCCTCTGCTAGCTTTATTTAGTCCTCCGGCTGGTGCTGGGCATCTAGAATCAACGTAGGCATGCTACCCGGCCACTGCTAGTTGTGCGTTAGGTTTAGTTCATGGTCAGCTCAGTTTCCATCTTCCAAGAGCTAGTTCCTATATATGCTGATGCTATGATCTCTTGCCATTGAGATCATGACAGATTGGGTTGCCTTTTTGCCGTTAGCGGAGTTTGCTCTTAACAATCGGGCTAGTTCTGCCACTTTGGTTTCCCCTTTCTTTTGCAATTCGGGGTTTCATCCCCGTTTTTCTTCTGGTCAGGTGGAGTCTTTGGATTGTCCTGGAGTGGATACTGTGGTGGATCGGTTGTATCGGATTTGGGGACAAGTGGTGGACAATTTGAATTTGTCCCAGGAGAGGACTCAGCGGTTTGCTAACCGCCAGCGTCGGGTTGGTCCTCGCCTTTGTGTTGGGGACTTGGTGTGGTTGTCGTCCCGTTTTGTTCCAATGAGGGTTTCTTCTCCTAAATTTAAGCCTCGGTTCATCGGTCCCTATAGGATTTTGGAGATAATTAACCCTGTTTCCTTTTGTTTGGACCTCCCGGCATCTTTCGCTATCCATAATGTGTTCCATCGGTCGTTGTTGCGGAGATACGAGGTGCCGGTGGTTCCTTCTGCTGAGCCTCCTGCTCCTGTGCTGGTTGAGGGTGAATTGGAGTACGTTATAGAGAAGATCTTGGACTCCCGTATTTCCAGGCGGAGACTCCAGTGCCTAGTTAAATGGAAGGGCTATGGTCAGGAAGATAATTCTTGGGTAACTGCCTCTGATGTTCATGCCTCGGATTTGGTTCGTGCCTTTCATAGGGCTCATCCAGGTCGCCCTGGCGGTTCTTGTGAGGGTTCGGTGCCCCCTCCTTAAGGGGGGGGTACTGTTGTGATCCGCTTTTTGGGCTCCCCTGGTGGTGGTTGGTGGTACTGGAGACTTGTGTGTACTTTTTCTGCCTCAGCTCACCTGCTTCCATCAGTTTTGGGAGTTCCCTATTTAACCTTGCTCTCCAGTCACTTCCTTGCCGGTCATCATTGTAACCTGAGTCATTCAGTTGCATGTTCCTGCTACTAGTCTGCTGATCAGCTAAGTGGACACTTGTCCTTTTTGTTTTGTATTTTTGTCCAGTTTACAGTTTTGTCATTTCCTGTTACTGGAAGCTCTTGTGGACTGAAATTGCCACTCCTGTGTGATGAGTTGACACAGGAGTCTTAAAGTAATTTCAGGATGGGTTTTTGAAAGGGTTTTTCAGCTGACCGTGAAGTCCTCTTTTGTATCCTTCATCTATCTAGTAAGTGGACCTCGCTTTGCTAAATCTACCTTCATACTGTGTATGTCTTTTCCTCTTAACTCACCGTTAATATATGTGGGGGCTACTATCATCTTTGGGGTTTTCCACTAGAGGTAAGCCAGGTCTGTTCCTTCCTCTGCCAGGCATAGTTAGTTCTCCGGCTGGCGCGTGGCATATAGGCAGCCGTAGGAATGCTCCCTGGCCACTGTTAGTTGTGTGGTAGATTTAGGTCACGGTCAGCTTGAGGTTCCATCACCCAAGAGCTAGTTTGTTATTTTGTGTTTCTGATTTTCCCATGCCATTGGGGAATCATGACACCTTCCTCATTATGCCTTTATCAGCACGAACATGTCTGTGCTCAAATTCAGCCACAAATCTCTTAACAGTACGATGATCACACTTAAGTTTTCAGGAAATATCTAATGTTTTCATCCCTTGACCAAGGCATTGCACTATTTGATGCTTTTTGGCAGCAGAGAGATCCTTTTTCTTTCCCATGTTACTTGAAAACTGTGTCCTGCTTAATAATGTGGAACATCATTTTTAATTAGTTTTCCTTTAATTAGAATCACCTGGAAAACTAATTATAACATGTGTTTAAGATTGATTTCAGTGAACCATTGAGCCCTGAGACACAATACCATCCATGAGTTTATTTGAAAAACAAAACAATTAAATCTTTATGACACTTAAATCCAGTTTGCATAATAATTTGGAACATGGTGTAATCACTACTTTAGGAGCCATTTCATGTCTGTGTATGCTGAAGTAGGTACACTTCCAAGCATCAGTACCTATACTACACACTGTACAAAAGCAGGAGATGTGTGTGAGTGTCTAGGGGTAGTGGCAGCAACCGCATAGGAAAGGACAGGCCAAGAAGATGTCTGGCTCTATCGGGGCCAGATCAGGCATACATACAAGCAGTACAGTAGAGATGACATGATTGACAGGTTGTAGAGGCCTACCAGACTGTGTACCATTGGAACTGGAAGATTAGTGTAGAAAAGAACTAGTGACATGCTTGGCTGATCAAATCATTGGCATCAGCTGTGGGTGAATGAAAGTTGGCACTGACCCATGCTTGATTCATTTTAGGTAGTTTAGGTAGTTTTATATTCTTGAGTAGAGATGAGCGAACGTGTTCAGAAAACGTTCGTCAATCTCAAATTCGGCATGAACGTACTACATTCAGATTCGTCTTCGCTTTCACAAGCATTTTTACTCAAAGTTGACAAAAATCAGTCACAGTTCAGTAAATCATCATGTTTCCACTAATGTTTCTGTTATTACTATGATAGTGATCCTGTATGATGAGGGGGGGACGTGTTTAATGGGGCTAAGGGGTGTGGGAAAGTTAGAGGAGCGGTGCGCTCTTTTTTTTCTCCCTTAACTTTATGTGTGTTGATTTCAACAACCAATCAGGGCTCAGAAACCATCCACAACATCATGACACAAGGTCTTCTGTGATTGGCTGCCGAAGTCACATGTCCCTGGCCATATAAAAAGCGGACATCTTGCTTAGCTGGTGACAGTTGCTCAGTGTCACAGTGCAGAGAGGTCACTCCTGCGCTAGTGCTGGTGCTTAATGTGAACTTGTGAGTTAACTAGATAGGATCCTGTCCTGTGTGAAATCGATCTTCCAGCATCAAACTAGATTGTGGAAATACTGTGTGGCAGTCTCCAGAAGCCCCATTACCTACTGTAAATCGTTTGTGATAAAACTGTGTGTCATAAACAAATCAGAAGGCCAGATTTCCACGCAAAAATCGTTAGGCCTATTATTGAGGTGCAAAGAATGAGAATTCGGCACTCCAAAACTTGATCCAAAATATGATAAGTTCATTTATTATGTATCCACTTTTGACGTTTCGGCCTATATTGTGTTATGACCCCAATGGCGAGGGTCTCAGAGATATCAGCAAGTCTGCGAAGTACAAAAATCCAGCTCATAGGGCAGTGGTAACTGGGTTGACCATATACCTACTCCTAACGCCAACACTAGAAGTAGCCGGGGAACATGCCTACGTTGGTCGCTAGATGTCTCGCGCCAGCCGGAGGACTAACTACCCCTAGAAGAGGAAAACAAAGACCTCTCTTGCCTCCAGAGAATAGACCTCAAAAGTAGGATACAAGCCCCCCACAAATAATAATGGTGAGGTAAGAGGAAATGACAAACACAGAGATGAACTAGGTTTAGCAAAGAGAGGCCCACTTACTAATAGCAGAATGTAGTAAGTGTTATGACTAGTGTTGAGCGATACTTTCCGATATCGGAAAGTATCGGTATCGGAAAGTATCGGCCGATACCGTCAAAATATCGGATCCAATCCGATACCGATACCCGATCCCAATGCAAGTCAATGGGACGAAAATATCGGAATTAAAATAAACCCTTAATAAACTTGTAGGTTCATTCTACATGAAGGAAAACAACTAAGAATAATGTAGGATGTATTGGGGGACGTGGCGGAGATATTAAAGGGACAGAGGTTTAGCCCAATGTAATAGAATAGCAGGATTTTTTATTTTTTTTTATGAAGTTCGGCGTTAGAAAGAATTTGACTATGTTATTTTTTTTTTTTTTTATGTCAGATATTGATGTTTCACTACTTCCACGCCCTTCACCTTCTTTTTTACTTCTCCCACGCTTTCTTCTTAATTATCCTCATCATCAGCTTCTTTGACATCAACTTCTTCACCTTATTCATCTTCTTCTTCATCTTCTACCTATTATTTTTTGGGTTACATTGTTCATATTCTTTTTATTTTACTATTATCTTCATCATATTCAACTTCTTCATCATATTCTTATTTGTGACAGGCATTCCCGTAGTTGTTATCTATAAAAGTTTGAAGATTACACCTTCCGTTCTGCCTGTCACAAACCAGTTACATTTGTCCGCGTTCAGTTTGGCCTGCAGCATCAGGCTTTATCCAGGGGCACCACGAGGAGGAACGGACTCACCCCCATACACTGCTTAGTCTTCTTCTGCTTATAATTTACATAATATTTTTTTGCTCTGATATTTTGTGTTATGCTTAATGTCCTTCTGCTCTTTGTTCTGCAGCCTCTTGTTCTTCTGCTTCTCGGTCTTCCAGGTCGTCGTCGTCTCCAGGGTCGTCGTCTCCGGGGTCGTCGTCATCGGGGTGGTCTCCGGGGTCGTCGTCATCGGGGTGGTCTTCAGGGTCATCGTCTCCAGGGTCGTCGTCATCACGGTGGTTGTCGTCTCTGGTGTCGTCGTCATCTTAGGGGTGTTCTTCCGGGTCATCGTGTTTAGTCTCTTGAACTTGGAAATGTAGCAGAAGGTACAAGAAGGCTGAGAAAATGCCGAGAACCAGCTGATGGAACTGGAACTCGGATGGCTACCCGAAGGTCCAAGAGCCAATGGAACTACCGAGGACCAGCTGACGTTACTGGAACCCGGTTACTAAGCAGGAGGTACCCGTGCCTGAAAGCACTACCAAGGACCACCTGACGTTGGTGGAACTCGGATACCCAGAGGGAGGCACCTAAGCCAAAGGCTCTGCCCGGAACCAGCTGACGGTACTGGAACCAGGATGGGGAGCAGAAGGTACAAGAGCAAAAGACACTGCCGAGAACCAGCTGACGGTGCTGGAACCCGGATGGGTAGCCGAAGGTCCAAGAGCCAATGGAACTACCGAGGACCAGCTGACGTTACTGGAACCCGGTTACTAAGCAGGAGGTACCCGTGCCTGAAAGCACTACCAAGGACCACCTGACGTTGGTGGAACTCGGATACCCAGAGGGAGGCACCTAAGCCAAAGGCTCTGCCCGGAACCAGCTGACGGTACTGGAACCAGGATGTGGAGCAGAAGGTACAAGAGCAAGTGTCTGCGTGGCTTTTGCAGGACACGTTGCCGGCTGCACAGCAGGGGAACAGCTGGCGGTGCTGGACCCCACTGACACATTGGCGAGGTGTTTGGCTCTGTGCAGCCAGCACTTCCGGACAGCAACGAGCGGTGTTGTAGCCCGGGCTCTGCAGGGGGAGCAGAGTGTAGGCCGAAGCCTACTTGAACCAATTTCAAAGGTAACCTTTAACCCCCCCTCAGGGGTTAGAAAGTAGAAGAGCCACAGCTTATGCAGCAGTAGTGCTGCACAAGTCAAAGGTTGCTCTTTTAATTTCGCTCCTTGCACACGCTGAATGAAACACGTATAACATTTAGCCCTTTATACAGTCAAACTGTGTTGGAGGCGCGAGTTCCCTTTGTAATGAGACGCAGCACAGATGTCAAGAATCCCACCTTGGTGCTGGGTGCAGCCTCCTGAGCGTTGTTATTTGCTGTACAGGAGTCTGCGCTGTCGTGTTATCCCCTGGCCTAGCGCCGTTAGCGCTGCCCATCTTCTGGCATCATGTAATGTCGGCCGGTGCGGTTCGCGATGCCCATGAATCCCAGCCCCGCAGTGTCTTAACATTGTTAAAACACTGCGGGGCTGGGATTCAGGGCCTGGCGCAGCACATATGTTCGCCTCTCACACTCGGGTCCTTACACCCGCTTCAGACTGTGCGGCGTCATCTGATCCCTTATCGCATGCCACGGCCATGAAGCCGCACAGTCCGAAGAAGGCGGAAGGAGAGGAGGGACAGGCGAACTGATGCACTGATCCTGCCCATCAATCACACCCTCGCAGTCCCAATAAATAAGACACCGAGGGGCGTTGTGTGGGTCAGGGCGGCCGCAGAGGCGCAGGCAGCCAAACCATGATGCCAGAAGACGGGCAGCGCTACCAAGGGGGTTGCAGCGTGTCATTACAAAGGAAAGTCACACCACCGGGACGGTTAAATGGTCACACAGAGGACACATTGCAGACGTGTTTTCAGTTCCACATGTGCGAGGAGAATACGTTTCTGAGCCACCTTGCACACATGCAGCATTACCGCTGTACAAGGTGGCTGGATAACGTAAAAACGCCTGGGGGAGGGGGGACAGGTTCCCTTCAATTTCAGTTCTTGTGTCTGCGTGGCTTTTGCAGGACACGTTGCCGGCTGCACAGCAGGGGAACAGCTGGCGGTGCTGGACCCCACTGACACATTGGCTGGTGTTTTTCTCTGTGCAGCTAGCACATCTGGGCAAAAACTGGCGGTGTGTTAGAGCCCAGGGACAGCAGGAGGAGGAGCAGGAGGAGGAGGAGCAGGGGGAGGGGAGTGTAGGCCGAAGCCTGCACAGGCGGCAGCTTTGGGTGTGTTGTGTCTGCGTGACTTTTGCAGGACACGTTGCCGGCTACACAGCAGGGGAACAGCTGGTGGTGCTGGACCCCACTGACACATTGGCGAGGTGTTTGGCTCTGTGCAGCCAGCACTTCCGGACAGCAACTAGCGTTGTTGGAGCCCGGGCTCTGCAGGTGGAGCAGAGTGTAGGCCGAAGCCTAATTGAACCGATTTCAAAAGTCACCTTTAACCCCCCCTCAGGGGTTACAAAGTAGAAGAGCCACAGCTTATGCAGCAGCAGTGCTGCGCAAGTCAAAGGTTGCTCTTGTAATTTTTCTCCTTGCACACGCTGAATGGAACACGTATAACATTCAGCCCTTTAGACAGTCAAACTGTGTAATGGAGGCGAGAGTTCCCTTTGTAATGAGACGCAGCACAGGTGTCAAGAATCCCACCTTGGTGCTGGGTGCAGCCTCCCGAGCGTTGTTATTTGCTGTACAGGAGTCTGCGCTGTCGTGTTATCCCCTGGCCTAGCGCCGTTAGCGCTGCCCATCTTCTGGCATCATGTAATGTCGGCCGGTGCGGTTCGCGATGCCCATGAATCCCAGCCCCGCAGTGTCTTAACATTGTTAAAACACTGCGGGGCTGGGATTCAGGGCCTGGCGCAGCACATATGTTCGCCTCTCACACTCGGGTCCTTACACCCGCTTCAGACTGTGCGGCGTCATCTGATCCCTTATCGCATGCCACGGCCATGAAGCCGCACAGTCCGAAGAAGGCGGAAGGAGAGGAGGGACAGGCGAACTGATGCACTGATCCTGCCCATCAATCACACCCTCGCAGTCCCAATAAATAAGACACCGAGGGGCGTTGTGTGGGTCAGGGCGGCCGCAGAGGCGCAGGCAGCCAAACCATGATGCCAGAAGACGGGCAGCGCTACCAAGGGGGTTGCAGCGTGTCATTACAAAGGAAAGTCACACCACCGGGACGGTTAAATGGTCACACAGAGGACACATTGCAGACGTGTTTTCAGTTCCACATGTGCGAGGAGAATACGTTTCTGAGCCACCTTGCACACATGCAGCATTACCGCTGTACAAGGTGGCTGGATAACGTAAAAACGCCTGGGGGAGGGGGGACAGGTTCCCTTCAATTTCAGTTCTTGTGTCTGCGTGGCTTTTGCAGGACACGTTGCCGGCTGCACAGCAGGGGAACAGCTGGCGGTGCTGGACCCCACTGACACATTGGCTGGTGTTTTTCTCTGTGCAGCTAGCACATCTGGGCAAAAACTGGCGGTGTGTTAGAGCCCAGGGACAGCAGGAGGAGGAGCAGGAGGAGGAGGAGCAGGGGGAGGGGAGTGTAGGCCGAAGCCTGCACAGGCGGCAGCTTTGGGTGTGTTGTGTCTGCGTGACTTTTGCAGGACACGTTGCCGGCTACACAGCAGGGGAACAGCTGGCGGTGCTGGACCCCACTGACACATTGGCGAGGTGTTTTTCTCTGTGCAGCTAGCAGTACCGGGCCCCAACTGGCGGTGTTGGAGCCCAGGGTCAGCAGGAGGAGCAGGGGGAGCGGAGTGTAGGCCGAAGCCTGCACTCGAGCAAGTTGAAAGGAAACCTTTAACCCCCCCCCCCCCAGGCGTTTGTAGCTGAAAGAGCCATTGTGTACAGCACTAATGCTGGAAAAGGTAAACTTAGCTCTTTTAATTATGGTCCTTGCACATGCGGAACCTAACAGTTATGAAATGTGTCCCCTCACAGCGTTAAACCGTCCGGTAGGTGGAACTTTCCTTTGTCGTGTGACGCAGCACAGCCATCATTTTTACCCCCTTGGCGCCGTGCGCCGCCTCCTCAGCGTTGTTTTAATCTGTCCCGGAGCCTGCGCTGTTAGGTTAGCCCTTGGCCATGCACACATTTTGCGCTGCCCGTCTTCTGACATCATTTGGTGTCAGGCTGGCTGCGCCTGTGCGGGTGCGCTGGCCGAGATCCCGCCTCGCAGTGTCGTCTAATGTAATCCCACCGCGGGCCTGTGATCCGTGCCCGTGCGCAGTGCATATCCTCTCCTCTCACTCCCCTCCCTACGGCTTTTTCAGACTGTGCGGTGTCACGGCCGTGGCATGCTATTAGGGACCAGCTGACATCGCACAGTCTGAAGAAGCCGTAGGGAGGGGAGTGAGAGGAGAGGATATGCACTGCGCACGGGCACGGATCACAGGCCCGCGGTGGGATTACATTAGACGACACTGCGAGGCGGGATCTCGACCAGCGCACCCGCACAGGCGCAGCCAGCCTGACACCAAATGAGGTCAGAAGACGGGCAGCGCAACATGTGTGCATGGCCAAGGGCTAACCTAACAGCGCAGGCTCCGGGACAGATTAAAACAACGCTGAGGAGGCGGCGCACGGCGCCAAGAGGGTAAAAATGATGGCTGTGCTGCGTCACACGACAAAGGAAAGTTCCACCTACCGGACGGTTTAACGCTGTGTGGGGACACATTTCATAAGTGTTTGGTTCAGCATGTGCAAGGAGCATCACGAAAAGAGGCACTTTTTCCCTTTGCATCATTACTGCTGCACAAGGTGGCTCCTTCAGTAACAAACGCCTGGGGGGGGGGGGGGTCAGGTTCCCTTACATTTAACTTGTTGTGCCTGCGTGGCGGTCGCAGTACACGTTGCCGTATACACAGCAGGGGAACAGCTGGCGGTGCTGAACCCCACTAACACATTGGCGAGGTGTTTGGCTCTGTGCGTACAGCACTTCTGGACGGCAACTGGCGGTGTTGGAGCCCAGGGGCAGGTGGAGGAGGAGGAGGTTGGAGGAGGTAGGAGGAGGTAGGAGGGATTGCCACACACACAGCAGGGGAACAGCTGACGTTACTGAACCCCAATAACAGAGGAGGGACTGTTGACTGTGCGTACAGCACTTCTGGACGGCAACTGGCGGTGTTGGAGCCCAGGGGCAGGTGGAGGAGGAGGAGGTTGGAGGAGGTAGGAGGAGGTAGGAGGGATTGCCACACACACAGCAGGGGAACAGCTGACGTTACTGAACCCCAATAACAGAGGAGGGACTGTTGACTGTGCGTACAGCACTTCTGGACGGCAACTGGCGGTGTTGGAGCCCAGGGGCAGGTGGAGGAGGAGGAGGTTGGAGGAGGTAGGAGGAGGTAGGAGGGATTGCCACACACACAGCAGGGGAACAGCTGACGTTACTGAACCCCAATAACAGAGGAGGGACTGTTGACTGTGCGTACAGCACTTCTGGACGGCAACTGGCGGTGTTGGAGCCCAGGGACGGGTGGAGGAGGAGGAGGTTGGAGGAGGTAGGAGGGATTGCCACACACACAGCAGGGGAACAGCTGACGTTACTGAACCCCAATAACAGAGGAGGGACTGTTGACTGTGCGTACAGCACTTCTGGACGGCAACTGGCGGTGTTGGAGCCCAGGGACGGTTGGAGGAGGAGGAGGTTGGAGGAGGTAGGAGGGATTGCCACACACACAGCAGGGGAACAGCTGACGTTACTGAACCCCAATAACAGAGGAGGGACTGTTGACTGTGCGTACAGCACTTCTGGACGGCAACTGGCGGTGTTGGAGCCCAGGGACAGGTGGAGGAGGAGGAGGTTGGAGGAGGTTGGAGGAGGTAGGAGGGATTGCCACACACACAGCAGGGGAACAGCTGACGTTACTGAACCCCAATAACAGAGGAGGGACTGTTGACTGTGCGTACAGCACTTCTGGACGGCAACTGGCGGTGTTGAAGCCCAGGGACGGGTGGAGGAGGAGGAGGTTGGAGGAGGTAGGAGGGATTGCCACACACACAGCAGGGGAACAGCTGACGTTACTGAACCCCAATAACAGAGGAGGGACTGTTGACTGTGCGTACAGCACTTCTGGACGGCAACTGGCGGTGTTGGAGCCCAGGGGCAGGTGGAGGAGGAGGAGGTTGGAGGAGGTAGGAGGAGGTAGGAGGGATTGCCACACACACAGCAGGGGAACAGCTGACGTTACTGAACCCCAATAACAGAGGAGGGACTGTTGACTGTGCGTACAGCACTTCTGGACGGCAACTGGCGGTGTTGGAGCCCAGGGACGGGTGGAGGAGGAGGAGGTTGGAGGAGGTAGGAGGGATTGCCACACACACAGCAGGGGAACAGCTGACGTTACTGAACCCCAATAACAGAGGAGGGACTGTTGACTGTGCGTACAGCACTTCTGGACGGCAACTGGCGGTGTTGGAGCCCAGGGACGGTTGGAGGAGGAGGAGGTTGGAGGAGGTAGGAGGGATTGCCACACACACAGCAGG
Organism: Ranitomeya variabilis; assembly: GCF_051348905.1. Taxonomy (NCBI): domain Eukaryota; kingdom Metazoa; phylum Chordata; class Amphibia; order Anura; family Dendrobatidae; genus Ranitomeya; species Ranitomeya variabilis. Next base: position 654,037,868 of record NC_135233.1, read on the forward strand.
GGAACAGCTGACGTTACTGAACCCCAATAACAGAGGAGGGACTGTTGACTGTGCGTACAGCACTTCTGGACGGCAACTGGCGGTGTTGGAGCCCAGGGGCAGGTGGAGGAGGAGGAGGTTGGAGGAGGTAGGAGGAGGTAGGAGGGATTGCCACACACACAGCAGGGGAACAGCTGACGTTACTGAACCCCAATAACAGAGGAGGGACTGTTGACTGTGCGTACAGCACTTCTGGACGGCAACTGGCGGTGTTGGAGCCCAGGGACGGGTGGAGGAGGAGGAGGTTGGAGGAGGTAGGAGGGATTGCCACACACACAGCAGGGGAACAGCTGACGTTACTGAACCCCAATAACAGAGGAGGGACTGTTGACTGTGCGTACAGCACTTCTGGACGGCAACTGGCGGTGTTGGAGCCCAGGGACAGGTGGAAAAGCAGAGGAACACAATGTAGGCCGAAGCCTGAGAAAGTCGAAAGGGAACCTTTAACCCCCCCCCAAGGCGTTTGTAGCTGAAAGAGCCAGCTTGTGCAGCACAAAAGATGCAAAAGGAAAAGGTGGCTCTTTTCATCATGCTCCTTGCAAACACAGAACTAAACACTTATAAAATGTGTCCCCTGCAACCGTAAAACCGTCCCGGAGGTGGGACTTTCCTTCGTAATGTGACGCAGCCCAGCCGTCATTCCTACCCCCCCGGCGCCGCGCACCGGCTCCTCAGCGTTGTTTTATTCCGTCAAGGAGCCTGCGCTGTTATGTTATCCCGTGGCCAGGCACACTTAGCGCTGCCCGTCTTCTGGCATCATTTGGTGTCTGGATGGCTGCGCCTGTGCGGCCGCGCTGGCAGAGAGCCCGCCTCGCAGTGTCTTCTGATTTAATCCCACTGGGGGCCTGGGATCCATGGAAATGCGCACTGCATATCTGAACCTCCACCTCTCACTCATCTCCCTATGGCTTCTTCAGACTGTGCGGTGTCACGGCCGTGGCATGCTGTTAGGGACCAGCTGACACCGAACAGTCTGAAGAAGCCATAGGGAAATGAGTGAGAGGTGGAGGTTCAGATATGCACTGCGCATGTCCATGGATCCCAGGCCCCCAGTGGGATTAAATCAGAAGACACTGCGAGGCGGGCTCTCTGCCAGCGCGGCCGCACAGGCGCAGCCATCCAGACACCAAATGATGCCAGAAGACGGGCAGCGCTAAGTGTGCCTGGCCACGGGATAACATAACAGCGCAGGCTCCAGGACGGAATAAAACAACGCTGAGGAGCCGGTGCGCGGCGCCGGGGGGGTAGGAATGACGGCTGGGCTGCGTCACATTACGAAGTAAAGTCCCACCTCCGGGACGGTTTTACGGTATCAGTGGACACATTTTATAAGTGTTAAGTTCTGCGTGTGCAAGGAGCTAAACAAAAATAGCTACCTTTTCCTTGGGCAGCATTACTGCTGCACAAGGTGGCTCTTTCAGTAACAAACGCCTTGGGGGGGGGGGACAGATTCCCTTACATTTCAGTTGTTGTGTCAGCGTGGCGGTCGCATGACACATTGCCGGCTACACAGCTTGGGATCAGCTGACATTACTGAAACCCAATAACACTGGGTCGTATGTTTTGACTGTGCAGACGGCACGTCTGAGCCTCAACTGGCGGTGTTGGAGCCCAGGAATTTAAGTTCAGGTGGTAGAAAGATGAACACAACAGGAGACCTGGATAACGTATACAGTGACCTAATTATTCAATCAGGAGGAGGAGTGGCAAATTCCGGCGAGATCCAGGCCTTGTTCATTTTCAGGAAAGTAAGCCGGTCAACGTTATCGGAGGATAGTCGCATGCGACGGTCAGTTAGTACACCACCTGCAGCACTAAAGACACGTTCCGATAATACACTGGCCGCAGGGCAAGACAGCACCTCCAATGCATACTGGCTTAGCTCTGGCCATGTATCCAGCTTTGAGACCCAAAACTTGAAAGGGGAAGAGCCGTCTGGGAGTACAGCAAGAGGGCAAGACATGTAGTCTGTCACCATCTGACGGAACCGTTGCCTCCTGCTGACTGGAGCCGTCTGTGATGGTGTAGACTTTTGTGGCGGGCACAGAAAACTGTGCCACAGTTCGGCCATACTGGTCTTGCCTTGGGCAGAGGCACTGCTTCTGCTCCCTCTTTGTGCAGAGCCTCCACCACGGCCTGGACGCACTGAGCTGCTTTGGAATGCACTAGCAGCACTTCTCTCAGTTGGAATGGAGAAGATGATGGAATTGACCAGTGTGTCTTGGTACTCCCGCATTTTTCGCTCCCGGTTCAACGGTGTGATGAGGCTTTCTACGTTGTCCCGGTAGCGAGGATCGAGGAGGGTGAACACCCAATAATCAGACATGTTGAGAATGTGGGCGATGCGGCGGTCGTTTCTCAGGCACTGCAGCATGTAATCCACCATGTGCTGCAGACTGCCAACTGCCCAAGAAACGCTGTCCCCTGCTGGAGGCGTGATCTCTGCCCGCTCGTCATCACCCCACCCTCGCTGTACACACTGAGTACTGGACAATTGTGTAACTCCCTCCTCTGGACGGATGTCTTCCTCCTCCATTGACTCCTCCTCATCCTCCTCACAAACGGTCCCCTGCCTACGCGTTTGTGAGGAACCACGTGGCGCTGACTGTCCAGAAGATGATGGAAATGGTGAATCCTCATCCTCCACCTCTTCCACAACATCATCCCTTAGCGCTTGCAGTGATTTTTCAAGCAGGCAGATAAGGGGGACAGTCATGCTGACTAGTGCATCATCTGCACTCGCCATCCGCGTGGAATAATCAAAGGGACGCAAAACCTGGCAGACGTCATTCATAGTGGCCCACTCTGTGGTTGTGAAGTCTGTACGGCGCTGACTGCGACTTTTTTGCGCCTGAAGCAGCTGGTACTCCATTACAGCTTGCTGCTGCTCACACAACCGCTCCAACATATGTAACGTGGAATTCCACCTGGTAGGTAGGTCACATATGATGCGATGTTCCGGCAGGCGGTGTCGGCGCTGCAGAGCCGCAATGCGCGCTTTTGCCGTGCTGGAACGCCGCAAGTGAGCACACTCTAGGCGGACCTTGTGCAGCAGTGCATCAAGATCCGGATAGTCCCTCAAAAAGCTCTGCACGACCAAATTGAGCACATGTGCCAGACATGGGATGTGAGTGAGGTTGCCGAGGCCCAGAGCTGCCACCAGATTTCGGCCATTATCACACACTACCATGCCTGGCTGGAGATTCGCTGGCACAAACCACACATCGCTCTCCTGCTTGATGGCATTCCAGAGCTCCTGCGCTGTGTGGCTACGATTCCCCAAGAAAATTAATTTCAAGACGGCCTGTTGACGTTTGGCCACGGCTGTGCTCATGTCGGTCGTAACAGGTACACGTTCATCACGGGTCCATGTGGAGGTGGACTGTGACGGCTCCTGCAGCGATGATTCTGAGGAACTGGTGTAAGAGGAGGAGTCAATGCGTACAGAATGGATTCCTGCAATCCTTGGAGTGGGCAGGACACGTCCTGCGCCACTCGCACGGTCTGTACCCGGCTCAACGACATTAACCCAATGGGCAGTGAGGGAAAGGTATCGCCCCTGTCCATGTTGACTGGTCCACGCATCGGTGGTGAGGTGGACCTTGCTACTGACGGCGTTCAGTAGCGCGTGTTTTATGTGTCCCTCCACATGCTTCTGCAGGGCAGGGACGGCTTGCCTGCTGAAGTAAAAGCGGCTGGGCACTTTGTACTGTGGGACTGCCAATGACATGAAGTCACGGAAGCTGTCAGTCTCCACCAGCCTGAATGACAGCATTTCCAGTGACAGAAGTTTGGCAATGCCTGCAGTCAGAGCCTGTGCTCGTGGGTGGTTTGACGAGAAAGGCCGCCTTTTCTCCCATGCCTGTACTACCGATGGCTGTAGACTGGGCTGGGAGTGTGTGGATGACTGGGAAAGTGGCGCTGCGGGTGGAATTACAGCGGGTCTCTGGACAACAGGGGCAGAGGTTCTTCCACGGCGATCCTGGGAGGACGCCGAACCAGCTGCGTGTGAGGTAGAGGAAGAGGCAACACGAGCTGAAGAGGTGGTAGCTGCCGCTGTTGGTTGGCCTACCTCTTCAGTGTGTTTTTCTAACTCCGCCGGGTGCCTGTTGCGCACATGTTTCCACATGTTGGAGGTATTGAGGTTGCTGACATTTCGACCTCTTTTGACTTTTTGATGACACACGTTGCATCTGACATAGCAAATGTCATCTGCAACTGTGTCAAAAAAGGACCAGGCACTGCAAGTCTTGGGAGCGCCCTTTTTGGCTTTTGGAAGAGACATGCTCCTAACGGGTGCCAAAGCGGAGGCTGCAGGATCCGCAGTCTTCCCCCTCCCTCTCCCTCTTTGGGCCGTACGGGGAATCTCTTCCTCAGAGCTGCTCCCACCACCTTCCTGTCCCTCACGCCAAGATGGGTCGAGGACCTCATCATCTACACTACCCTCTGCCCCCAACTGCTCCTCCTGGGTAGTCTCAGCAGCAGAGCACGCACCAGTAAGTGGCACCTGAGTGTCATCATCAGCTGATGCGGCCTGCGATGTGGTGACCGGAGCCACTGGCCCACCCGCCTCTTCAGAGGAAGACAGAAAAAGCTGTTGGGCATCACTGCACCCTGCCTCTTCTTCCATTTCTCCAATGCTGCTTGGCTGGCCCCCTGTTTCCAAGCCAAGAGATTCAGAGAACAGAAGTAGAGACGGCTCCTGTCCTGGGCTCTCTGTCTGCCTGGGCAATTTGGCAGGTGGTGAAGAGACAGATGGCTGCTCTCCAGTGCTCTGTGTCTGAGAGGATGTGGCACTAATGGAAGTTGATGCATTAGCTGCCATCCATCCGACAACAGCTTCAATTTGTTCTTCACGCAGCAGCGGTGTACGGCGCTCGGACACAAAGCTTCGCATGAACGACTGTTGCCTGGTGAAAGTGGGTGCTGATGAGTCACCGGTGCCCGCAGCAGGCACAGAATCCCCACGTCCCCTCCCTGCTCCGCGACGGCTCCCACGCCCCCGTGCCTTACTCACTGCCTTCTTCATCTTGGTTGACTGATAAAGATAAGCAGAAAAGTACTAACGGATTTGTGTGCTTATTCCTGAGCAACTCCTCCTAACAGGTATAAGAAGCACTAATTATCTAAAGTGTGGACTAGACACAAATATGAGCTAATGTGGCCTACAGAAATGTAAAGTGGTGTAACTGGTGTGTTTGGTGAACTTTATTATTTATTTATTTTTTGGGGGCTGAACTGACAACAGATAGAGCTGCAGTCACACGGAGACCGTGCAGACAGACGTAAACGGCGCTACAAGGCCCAAAAACCCTCCTCTACTTTATCCTATGTAGTGTTTTTCCACAAATTAGCTGGAGACGGGTGGAAAGACACTAATAGGATTTTTTTGAATAAATTAGCAGCAGACTACACTATTTTGAAAAAAAAGAAAATTGATTTGGCGGTATGACGCAGTGAAAAACCCTGAGCTGGAGACAACCAGGCTATAGCTGCTCACAGATTACAGGGCGAGCTGCAGTCACACGGAGACCGTGCAGACAGCCGTAAACGGCGCTGCAAGGCCCAAAAACCCTCCTCTACTTTATCCTATGTAGTGTTTTTCCACAAATTAGCTGGAGACGGGTGGAAAGACACTAATAGGATTTTTTTAAATTAATTAGCAGCAGACTACACTACTTTGAAAAAAAAGAAAATTGATTTGGCGGTATGACGCAGTGAAAAACCCTGAGCTGGAGACAACCAGGCTATAGCTGCTCACAGATTACAGGGCGAGCTGCAGTCACACGGAGACCGTGCAGACAGCCGTAAACGGCGCTGCAAGGCCCAAAAACCCTCCTCTACTTTATCCTATGTAGTGTTTTTCCACAAATTAGCTGGAGACGGGTGGAAAGACACTAATAGGATTTTTTTTAAATTAATTAGCAGCAGACTACACTACTTTGAAAAAAAAGAAAATTGATTTGGCGGTATGACGCAGTGAAAAACCCTGAGCTGGAGACAACCAGGCTACAGCTGCTCACAGATTACAGGGCGAGCTGCAGTCACACGGAGACCGTGCAGACAGCCGTAAACGGCGCTGCAAGGCCCAAAAACCCTCCTCTACTTTATCCTATGTAGTGTTTTTCCACAAATTAGCTGGAGACGGGTGGAAAGACACTAATAGGATTTTTTTAAATTAATTAGCAGCAGACTACACTACTTTGAAAAAAAAGAAAATTGATTTGGCGGTATGACGCAGTGAAAAACCCTGAGCTGGAGACAACCAGGCTACAGCTGCTCACAGATTACAGGGCGAGCTGCAGTCACACGGAGACCGTGCAGACAGCCGTAAACGGCGCTGCAAGGCCCAAAAACCCTCCTCTACTTTATCCTATGTAGTGTTTTTCCACAAATTAGCTGGAGACGGGTGGAAAGACACTAATAGGATTTTTTTGAATAAATTAGCAGCAGACTACACTACTTGGGAAAAAAAAAAAAAAAAGGAACAGTATGAGGCAATGAACCACCCTCCCTGAACTGAATACAACCAACTATGGATGGCCTATGTGGCTGCACTCAGACTGGAGACTGGGCTGCACTCACACACACACACACACAGACCCTGCAGATCGCTGTGAAAACAGCGCTACAAGGCAAAAGCAAGGTGAATAGTAGGTGAACACAGCGGTTGCTAAATTAGCCTTTGGAAAGCACAAAGAAGCAAATCGCTATCTCTAAACTGTCCCTCAGTCAGCAAACAGCGTCCTGTCACTAACTGAATTCACAGCAGAGTGATCGCAAAATGGCGCCAGCGACTTTTAAACTGCATCATGACATCATTACACCAGCCAATCACAGCCTTGCCAGTAGTTTCATGCCCTCCATGCTAAACAGGATGTGCCCACACTTGGAATCAATCTCATTGGCTGAATTTCTGCTTTTTGAATCTTAGAACTTCCGATTCCGGTATCCGATACGCGGCAAGTATCGGAATCCCGGTATCGGAATTCCGATACCGCAAGTATCGGCCGATACCCGATACTTGCGGTATCGGAATGCTCAACACTAGTTATGACCCCAATGGCGAGGGTCTCAGAGATATCAGCAAGTCTGCGAAGTACAAAAATCCAGCTCATAGGGCAGTGGTAACTGGGTTGACCATATATCTACTCCTAACGCCAACACTAGAAGTAGCCAGGGAACATGCCTACGTTGGTCGCTAGATGTCTCGCGCCAGCCGGAGGACTAACTACCCATAGAAGAGGAAAACAAAGACCTCTCTTGCCTCCAGAGAATAGACCCCAAAAGTAGGATACAAGCCCCCCACAAATAATAACGGTGAGGTAAGAGGAAATGACAAACACAGAGATGAACTAGGTTTAGCAAAGAGAGGCCCACTTACTAATAGCAGAATGTACTAAGATAACTTATATGGTCAACAAAAACCCTAATCAAAATCCACACTGGAGATTCCAGCAAGGATAGGATACAGATTGTGTACAAGCTGGACAAAAATGCAAACAAAAAACAAATAGCAAAAAGCAAGAAAGCAGACTTAGCTTAATCAAGCAGGAACCAGGATCAGTAGACAAGAGCACTACAGATTAGCTCTGATATCAACGTTGCCAGGCATTGAACTGAAGGTCCAGGGAGCTTATATAGCAACACCCCTGACCTAACGACCCAGGTGAGCATACAAGGGATGATAGACATACCCAGAGTAAAATCACTAGTAGCCACTAGAGGGAGCCAAAAGGTAAATTCACAACAGTACCCCCCCCTTAGTGAGGGGTCACCGAACCCTCACCAAGACCACCAGGGCAATCAGGATGAGCGGCGTGAAAGGCACGAACCAAATCGGCCGCATGCACATCAGAGGCGACCACCCAGGAATTATCCTCCTGACCATAGCCCTTCCACTTGACCAGGTACTGAAGCCTCCGCCTGGAGAGACGAGAATCCAAGATCTTCTCCACCACGTACTCCAACTCGCCCTCAACCAACACCGGAGCAGGAGGCTCAGCAGAAGGAACCACAGGCACAACGTACCGCCGCAACAAGGACCTATGAAATACGTTGTGAATGGCAAACGACACCGGAAGATCCAGGCGAAAGGACACAGGATTAAGGATCTCCAATATCTTGTAAGGACCAATGAATCGAGGCTTAAATTTGGGAGAGGAGACCTTCATAGGAACAAATCGAGAAGACAGCCATACCAAATCCCCAACACGAAGTCGGGGACCCACACCGCGGCGGCGGTTGGCAAAACGCTGAGCCTTCTCCTGTGACAACTTCAAGTTCTCCACCACATGATTCCAGATCCGCTGCAACCTATCCACCACAGAATCCACTCCAGGACAGTCAGAAGGCTCCACATGTCCCGAGGAAAAACGAGGATGGAAGCCGAAGTTGCAGAAAAATGGCGAAACCAAGGTGGCAGAACTAGCCCGATTATTAAGGGCAAATTCAGCCAACGGCAAGAAGGTCACCCAATCATCCTGATCAGAAGAGACAAAACACCTCAAATATGCCTCCAGAGTCTGATTAGTTCATTCCGTTTGTCCGTTAGTCTGTGGATGAAAAGCGGACGAAAACGACAAATCAATGCCCATCCTACCACAAAAGGATCGCCAGAACCTGGAAACAAACTGGGATCCTCTGTCCGACACAATATTCTCAGGAATGCCGTGCAAACGAACCACGTTCTGGAAGAACACAGGAACCAGATCAGAAGAGGAAGGCAGCTTAGGCAAAGGAACCAGATGGACCATCTTGGAGAAACGATCACATATCACCCAGATGACAGACATGCCCTTAGACACCGGAAGATCCGAAATGAAATCCATAGAGATGTGTGTCCAAGGTCTCTTCGGGACAGGCAAGGGCAAGAGCAACCCGCTGGCACGAGAACAGCAAGGCTTAGCTCGAGCACAAGTACCACAGGACTGCACAAATGACCGCACATCCCTTGACAAGGAAGGCCACCAAAAGGACCTGGCCACCAGATCTCTGGTGCCAAAAATTCCCGGGTGCCCTGCCAACACTGAGGAATGAACCTCGGAAATGACTCTGCTGGTCCATTTAGCAGGCACAAACAATCTGTCAGGTGGACAAGAGTCAGGCCTACCAGCCTGAAATCTCTGCAACACACGTCGCAGATCTGGAGAAATAGCTGACAAGATAACTCCTTCCTTAAGAATACCCTCAGGTTCAGCGACTCCAGGAGCATCAGGCACAAAGCTCCTAGACAGAGCATCGGCCTTCACATTCTTAGAACCTGGTAAATACGAGACCACAAAGTCAAAACGGGAGAAAAACAATGACCAACGGGCCTGTCTAGGATTCAGGCGTTTAGCAGACTCGAGATACATCAAATTTTTGTGATCAGTCAAGACCACCACACGATGCTTAGCACCCTCGAGCCAATGACGCCACTCCTCAAATGCCCACTTCATGGCCAACAACTCCCGATTGCCCACATCATAATTTCGCTCTGCCGGCGAAAACTTCCTAGAGAAAAAGGCACAAGGTCTCATAGTAGAGCAACCAGGGCCTCTCTGCGACAAAACGGCCCCTGCCCCAATCTCCGAAGCATCCACCTCAACCTGAAAGGGAAGTGAGACGTCAGGCTGGCACAAAACAGGCGCCGAAGTAAACCGGCGTTTCAACTCCTGGAAAGCCTCCACGGCAGCAGGAGCCCAGTTAGCTACATCAGAGCCTTTCTTGGTCATATCCGTCAGCGGTTTAACAACGCTAGAGAAATTTGCGATAAAACGACGGTAGAAGTTAGCAAAACCCAAGAACTTCTGAAGACTCTTAACTGACGAGGGTTGAGTCCAATCATGAATAGCTCGGACCTTGACTGGATCCATCTCCACAGCAGAAGGGGAAAAAATGAACCCCAAAAAGGGAACCTTCTGTACACCAAAGAGACACTTTGAGCCTTTTACAAACAAAGAATTTTCACGCAGAATCTCAAAAACCATCCTGACCTGCTCCACATGCGAGTCCCAATCATCAGAAAAAACCAGAATATCATCCAGATAAACAATCAAAAATTTATCCAGATACTTCCGGAAAATGTCATGCATGAAGGACTGAAAACTGAAGGTGCATTAGAGAGCCCAAATGGCATCACCAAGTACTCAAAATGACCTTCGGGCGTATTGAATGCGGTTTTCCATTCATCGCCCTGCCTAATGCGCACAAGGTTGTACGCACCACGAAGGTCTATCTTGGTGAACCACTTGGCACCTTTAATCCGGGCAAACAAATCTGACAACAGCGGCAAAGGATACTGAAATTTGACAGTGATCTTATTTAAAAGCCGATAGTCAATACAAGGCCTCAAAGATCCGTCCTTTTTGGCTACAAAAAAGAATCCCGCACCAAGAGGGGAAGAAGAAGGACGGATATGCCCCTTCTCAAGAGACTCCTTGATATATGAACGCATCGCGGTATGTTCAGGTACCGACAGATTAAACAGTCTCCCCTTAGGAAACTTACTGCCAGGAATCAAATCTATTGCACAGTCACATTCCCTATGAGGAGGCAGTGCACTGGACTTAGACTCGCTGAAGACATCCTGATAATCAGACAAATACGCCGGAACTTCCGAAGGCGTAGAAGAAGCAATAGACAAGGGCAGGGAATCTCCATGAATTCCATGGCAGCCCCAACTTGACACTGACATAGCCTTCCACTCCAAGACTGGATTATGGGTCTGTAACCATGGCAAACCCAAAACAACCAAATCATGCATTTTATGCAGAACAAGAAAACGTATTACCTCCCGATGTTCGGGAGTCATGCACATGGTAACCTGTGTCCAAAACTGCGGTTTATTTTTTGCCAATGGCGTAGAATCAATACCCCTAAGAGGGATAGGATTTTCCAATGGCTCAAGAACAAATCCGCAGCGCTTGGCAAATGACAGATCCATAAGGCTCAGGGCCGCACCTGAGTCCACAAACGCCATGACAGGATACGATGACAGTGAGCAAATCAAAGTTACAGATAGAATAAATTTAGGTTGCAAATTACCAATGGCGACCGGACTAACAACCTTAGTAAGACGTTTAGAGCATGCTGAGATAACATGTGTAGAATCACCACAGTAGTAACACAAGCCATTCTGGCGTCTATGAATTTTCCGCTCATTTCTAGTCAGGATTCTATCACATTGCATTAAATCAGGTGCCTGTTCAGACAACACCATGAGGGAATTTGCGGTTTTGCGCTCCCGCAACCGCCGGTCGATTTGAATAGCCAAGGCCATAGAATCATTCAGACCTGTGGGAATGGGAAAACCCACCATCACATTCTTAATGGCTTCAGAAAGGCCATTTCTAAAATTTGCAGCCAATGCACACTCGTTCCACTGGGTCAGCACGGACCATTTCCGAAATTTTTGGCAATACACTTCAGTCTCGTCCTGGCCCTGAGACATCGCCAGCAAGGCTTTTTCTGCCTGAATCTCAAGATTGGGTTCCTCATAAAGCAAACCGAGCGCCAGAAAAAACGCATCAATGTCAGCCAATGCCGGATCTCCTGGCGCCAGCGAGAAGGCCCAATCCTGAGGGTCGCCCCGTAAAAAAGAAATAACAATTTTTACTTGCTGAGCGGAGTCTCCAGATGAACAGGGTCTCAGGGACAAAAACAATTTACAATTATTCCTGAAATTTCTAAATTTAAATCGGTCTCCGGAAAACGGTTCAGGAATCGGTATCTTAGGTTCTGACATAGGATTTCTGAAACCATAATCTTGTATGCCCTGCACACGAGCAGCAAGCTGGTCCACACTTGTAATCAAGGTCTGGACATTCATGTCTGCAGCAAACACAAGCCACTCAGAGGTAAAGGGGAAAAGAAAAAAAAAAAATGAGAGAGAGAAAAAAAAAACTCAGAACTTTCTTTCTTATAATCCCGCTTCTGCAATGCATTTAACATTTAATACTGGCCTGGCAAACTGTTATGACCCCAATGGCGAGGGTCTCAGAGATATCAGCAAGTCTGCGAAGTACAAAAATCCAGCTCATAGGGCAGTGGTAACTGGGTTGACCATATATCTACTCCTAACGCCAACACTAGAAGTAGCCGGGGAACATGCCTACGTTGGTCGCTAGATGTCTCGCGCCAGCCGGAGGACTAACTACCCCTAGAAGAGGAAAACAAAGACCTCTCTTGCCTCCAGAGAATAGACCCCAAAAGTAGGATACAAGCCCCCCACAAATAATAACGGTGAGGTAAGAGGAAATGACAAACACAGAGATGAACTAGGTTTAGCAAAGAGAGGCCCACTTACTAATAGCAGAATGTAGTAAGATAACTTATATGGTCAACAAAAACCCTAATCAAAATCCACACTGGAGATTCAAGAACCCCCGAACCGTCTAACGGCCCGGGGGGAGAACTCCAGCCTCCCTAGAGCTTCCAGCAAGGATAGGATACAGATTATGTACAAGCTGGACAAAAATGCAAACAAAAACAAATAGCAAAAAGCAAGAAAGCAGACTTAGCTTAATCAAGCAGGAACCAGGATCAGTAGACAAGAGCACTACAGATTAGCTCTGATATCAACGTTGCCAGGCATTGAACTGAAGGTCCAGGGAGCTTATATAGCAACACCCCTGACCTAACGACCCAGGTGAGCATACAAGGGATGATAGACATACCCAGAGTAAAATCACTAGTAGCCACTAGAGGGAGCCAAAAGGTAAATTCACAACAATATTGGTCTTTTATCTTCTATCAGCATAGCAGCCAGCCCTCGTTTGTGCAGTTGTGGTCACTTAAGAGGATATTTCCTCCTACACATGCAGATCGAGTCCCCCCACCTCCGTACTGTGCATCCAGGGCTCACCGTCACCGCAATCAGGCACTGTTCAAATAAATATGCTTTGGGGATCGCACAGGTCAAGAGTTGTGTACAGCTAACCAGGCTAACTTAAAGCAATGGCTGTCTCCACAGAACCTTGAGCTAGGGAAGGTCGTGCAATAACAGTGCAAACCCAGTGGCATCTCTACGCTGGGGCTTGGGAGGCTCACCTCCTCAACCTAGTGGTACAGCAATTTCTCTGCCATTATCTCTGTCAGGATGCACTGCTACAGAAAGCACGGTCGCTATGTGCTCACTTCCAAAGATTGCACCCTGCAGGTTATTGACTTGCATCGATACAGAGGAACTCAATATCAATGCCATCAGGGGGGTTTGGACTCTTTTGCATTTTGGTCTTCAAAAATGGAAGAGTGGCCTAAGGTTGCCTGTCACTCATGAACATGAATGGCACCCAGTGTTCTCTCAGTACGTGTCTTCAGCGCTGGTGGTGTCCTGACGGATAAGGGCATACGGCTGTCCCCTAAAAGTGTACACCACCTAACTTTGATCAAAACTAACAAGTCATGGATCTCCAATGACTTTTTCACCACAGTCACAGACTGGGCAAACTAGGTGATGGTGTCAATTTTTTTGTCATGCATTGATCTCTTGTTGTTGCAGTCGGTGCCATCTTTGTGGTGTCTTCTGTGCCTGCTTTTGCTACTGCTGCTGATGTTACAGACAATGTCTTTAAATGCGGAGACTCCAAGTTGGGCCTCCATCTGGTGGGTTGACTGTATTGGAAGGTGTGTCAGAGGCCTTTTATACTGTTTCTACTCTGTGGAAATTGATTCCACTTTAGTGGTGTGTGACAATTATATTTTGAAATGTGAAGACTCCAAGTTGGGTCTCCAACTGGTTGGTTGCCTGTTTAAGTAGATGTTGCAGGACGTATCAGGCAAAACCCACAGTTTTAAGCATGCTCTAAGAACACATTTGTTCAGACTCGCCTACCGCTTCAACATATTTATCTAGCTATCCTTGTGTTTCTCATTCAAAATTTTCTTCAAAACCAAGACCCTAGTATCATCTGTCCTCACACCCTTTATGCATTTAATAGCCCTCTGTGGCTGTACTCTTACACATACTGGTTGATTACCTGTTCATGCAGCATTACATGAACACCCTATTTACTAAATTGATGGCTGGACTGTACAATTAACGCAATTGTTACCATCCGCCTCTTGTGTCTTAACTATTTCCTCATAGATTGTAAACTTGAGAGCAGGGCACTCACTCCTCTTGGTTTCTGTTGATTTATGTGATTATTGTTTTTCTGTAATGTCTTTTATTGTCTGTATAAGTCCCCTTTAAAATGTAAAGCGCTGCAGAATATGTTAGTGATATAGAAATAAAATTACTATTATTATTATTATTATTAATAATAATAATAAGGCTTGCATGGCTCCCTTAACCACCAGGTCCTTAGTGAATGTACACAGCTTATAGTAGTGTCCCTGCAGCTTGGTTCACACTTAGGCTTTTGATGCCAGTGGTTGCATCTGATGCTGTATTTAAGGTTCACTTTGATTGGTAGTTATCAACTATAAACCTGGGTCATTATGTGTGCGGTGTAGCATTGATTGTTTAATGTTCCTTAGTCCTGGTTGTCTATAGTTGTGCTTTGAGGTACTTAGGTGTCATCATTTTATATGTATTTTTGTTAATAAAATTGGTATATTTTGCATTCCTTGAGCCATAGTAATTTTTTGTGGTTTTTTGTATTGACATAGTTCTACGGAATGGGACCAAGTTATTTTTAGCTTAAGGTTCAATTGGATTAATATGTATGCAATTGTTATTGATTGCAGAATCAAATAAGATAAAGCCATTAAAGCTCCTACTTACATTGCAATACTTAAGATTAGTGTCCAAGCATTATATCTCCGCTCAGCGATCCTGGAAGCCCGTCTCAGTTCTTTGATCAGGCTGGTCAGCCATTGCTGCCTGTTGAGTGTTCGAGTTTTGCTATGCATGAGCGGGGTGGCCAATCGAGTGTTGCCATTATTGTGGTGTTATAAAAAGTGGCAGCAGCAGCTGTGTCATGAAGGGAGGCTATGTCTGTAAGAGAGAGAAGGGACTCAGAGAGTAATTGTAAATTGAGGTGTTTGAGATTTCTGCGAGCGTGAGTGAGTTTGTGGAGTGGGGGTTAACTAGAGATAAGCTCATCGTTTGACATTGGAATTCACCAAATTTTCCCTAGGAATTTGATTCTTGAACCACATACCGTAATTAAAAAGCCTGGAAAATATGTACATGGGATCATTCAAATGTCAATTTTTCTGTATGAATGTTATCCGTGTTTTTCATGGATAGCGCTCGTACTTATAATATTGAATGGAGCCACTGAAATGTCCATGTCCATGACTTTTCACAAACACACAGAAACATGTCTGATTTTGATCAGTGCAAGTCTGTGCGTCCATGCAAAAAATTGGACAGCACTTGGATACCATCACAGACTGCTGGGATAAGCTGGAGAAACTTTATTTTTCACATACAAGAATAACTAATGAAAACTGGTCCAAATGATGGCAAAATTCAAATGAAACTCTGATGAGAATAACTAATGAGCTTCCATCTGTTTTTAATGTCTTTCTCTGAATTTCCACCTTAGAGGCTATTTTGAGCTTTGTAATGCAAGGAGCTTTTTTAAATTCCAAGTGACTTCAACCTAACTGGCTAGGGTAAAACAGATAGTAACTGATGGTAACTAACTGCCTATTTAACCACACTCAGATTTTGTAGGCTACTTATATTGTAGAAACAGTCAAAAATGTATCCCTTTTTGGGGGCAGCTGCATGCCTTGATGTTGTTTACACACAGGCAGTACAAGCGGAGTTTTTTTTCAACAAGCATTCCAAAAATTATCCCCTTAATTAGAGAGGCAAAAATGTATATTCTTTTGAATGCGAATTTTTGTTACTCAACTTAATTAATGATTAATGATATGTAACACCCCAGGTAACTGGTTGTTACAGTGGCATTGCTTTCCACACAGGGAGAGTGATGTCACGCTTGGAAGCGAGGAAGTATCCCTTTGACAGGTATTCAGCTCATACAACACTGTTCTGACTCCAGGCCAGAAGAGGGAGCTCTACACCTGACTTCAGGGGAGCTGCTCTCTCTGATCGGGAGGAGGAGTCAGTTGCTAGGCAGTTGGAGTTCGACAGTTGGTGAGAGGAGAGCGAAGAGAGAGGAAGGAAGGCTGGGGCCGTGGAGACGAGTGATTCTGTGGCTCCTAGGAAGGGAAAAGAAAGCAGAGCAGTCTGAAGGAGACTGAAAGGGAGGAGAAGCGAAGAAGAGTAAAGAGCAGGAGAGAGAAGCTGCTACTGGGCTTCCTCCATGCTGAGCGCAGATACAGGTAGCTTGAAGACCGAGGTTGTGGGGGTAAGTTCATGCCCCATGGCAGAAACAGGCGGACAGCTGATTGCAAGTTACCTGTCCACCACTAACACGCAATGACACAGTAACAGATAGAGCCCGGATCGTGATAGAGATTCTGTTAAAACGCTCGAGCTACCTGTCGTACAAGTAGTGTCCTGTTGTGAATTTGCTTTTTGCTCCCTCTAGTGGTTACTAGTTTTTTGACTCTGGTTTTTCTGTCATTCCTTTTATCCGCACCTAGGTCATTAGTTAGGGGTGTTGCTATATAAGCTCCCTGGACCTTCAGTTCAATGCCTGGCAACGTAGTTATCAGAGCTAGTCTGCTGTGCTCTTGTCTACTGATCCTGGTTCCAGTTATATCAGCTAAGTCTGCCTTTTGCTTTTTGCTATTTGTTTTGGTTTTGTATTTTTGTCCAGCTTGTTCCAAATCTATATCCTGACCTTTGCTGGAAGCTCTAGGGGGCTGGTGTTCTCCCCCCGGACCGTTAGACGGTTCGGGGGTTCTTGAATTTCCAGTGTGGATTTTGATAGGGTTTTTGTTGACCATATAAGTTACCTTTCTTTATTCTGCTATCAGTAAGCGGGCCTCTCTGTGCTAAACCTGGCTCATCTCTGTGTTTGTCATTTCCTCTTACCTCACCGTCATTATTTGTGGGGGGCTTCTATCCAGCTTTGGGGTCCCCTTCTCTGGAGGCAAGAAAGGTCTTTGTTTTCCTCTACTAGGGGTAGCTAGATTCTCCGGCTGGCGCGTGTCATCTAGAATCAACGTAGGAATGATCCCCGGCTACTTCTAGTGTTGGCGTTAGGAGTAGATATATGGTCAACCCAGTTACCACTGCCCTATGAGCTGGATTTTTGTATTCTGCAGACTTCCACGTTCCTCTGAGACCCTCGCCATTGGGGTCATAACAGTTTGCCAGGCCCGTATTAAATGTTTAATGCATTGCAGAAGAGGGATTATAAGAAAGAAGATTCTGAGTTTTTTTTTTCTCCTTCCCCTTTACCTCAGAGTGGCTATGCTTGCTGCAGACATGAATGTCCAGACCTTGATTACAAGTGTGGACCAGCTGGCTACTCGTGTGCAGGGCATACAAGACTATGTTATCAGAAATCCTAGGTCAGAACCTAAAATACCGATTCCTGAACTGTTTTCCGGAGACAGGTTTAAGTTTAGGAATTTTGTGAATAATTGTAAATTGTTTTTGTCCCTGAGACCCTGTTCATCAGGAGATTCTGCTCAGCAAGTCAAAATTGTTATTTCGTTCTTACGGGGCGACCCTCAGGATTGGGCTTTTTCGCTGGCGCCAGGAGATCCGGCATTGGCTGATCTTGATGCGTTTTTTCTGGCGCTCGGTTTACTTTATGAGGAACCCAATCTTGAGATTCAGGCAGAAAAGGCCTTGCTGTCTATGTCTCAGGGGCAGGACGAGGCTGAAGTATATTGCCAAAAATTTCGGAAATGGTCCGTGCTGACACATTGGAACGAGTGTGCACTGGCCGCTAATTTTAGAAATGGCCTTTCTGAAGCCATTAAGAATGTTATGGTGGGTTTTCCCATTCCCACAGGTCTGAATGATACTATGGCACTGGCTATTCAAATTGACCGGCGGTTGCGGGAGCGCAAAACCGCAAATTCCCTCATGGTGTTGTCTGAACAGACACCTAATTCGGTGCAATGTGATAGATTTGATCCCAGGCAGTAAATTTCCTAAGGGAAGACTGTTTAATCTGTCGGTACCTGAACATACCGCTATGCGTTCATATATCAAGGAGTCTCTGGAAAAAGGACATATTCGTCCGTCTTCTTCCCCTCTTGGTGCGGGATTCTTTTTTGTGGCAAAAAAGGACGGATCTTTGAGACCTTGTATTGATTATCGGCTTTTAAATAAGATCACTGTCAAATTTCAGTATCCTTTACCGCTGTTGTCTGACTTGTTTGCCCGGATTAAGGGTGCCAAGTGGTTCACCAAGATAGACCTTCGTGGTGCGTACAACCTTGTGCGCATTAAGCAAGGTGATGAATGGAAAACCGCATTCAATACGCCCGAAGGTCATTTTGAGTACTTGGTGATGCCTTTTGGGCTCTCCAATGCGCCTTCAGTTTTTCAGTCCTTTATGCATGACATTTTCCGGAAGTATCTGGATAAATTTTTGATTGTTTATCTGGATGATATTTTGGTTTTTTCTGATAATTGGGATTCGCATGTGGAGCAGGTCAGGTTGGTCTTTAAAATTTTGCGTGAAAATTCTTTGTTTGTCAAGGGCTCAAAGTGTCTCTTTGGTGTACAGAAGGTTCCCTTTTTGGGGTTCATTTTTTCCCCTTCTGCTGTGGAGATGGACCCAGTCAAGGTCCGAGCTATTCTTGATTGGACTCAGCCCTCGTCAGTTAAGAGTCTTCAGAAGTTCTTGGGCTTCGCTAACTTCTACCGTCGTTTTATCGCTAATTTTTCTAGCATTGTGAAACCTTTGACGGATATGACCAAGAAGGGCTCCGATGTAGCTAACTGGTGCCAGCGGTTTGCTCTTGCCCTTGCCTGTCCCGAAGAGACCTTGGACACATATCTCCATGGATTTCATTTCTGATCTTCCGCTATCTCAGGGCATGTCCGTTATCTGGGTGATATGTGATCGCTTCTCCAAGATGGTCCATTTGGTTCCTTTACCTAAGCTGCCTTCCTCTTCCGATCTGGTTCCTGTGTTTTTCCAGAACGTGGTTCGTTTGCACGGCATCCCTGAGAATATTGTGTCAGACAGAGGATCCCAGTTCGTTTCCAGGTTCTGGCGATCCTTTTGTAGTAGGATGGGCATTGATTTGTCGTTTTCGTCTGCTTTCCATCCTCAGACTAATGGACAGACGGAGCGAACCAATCAGACTTTGGAGGCTTATTTGAGGTGTTTTGTCTCTGCTGATCAGGACGATTGGGTGACATTCTTGCCGTTGGCTGAGTTTGCCCTTAATAATCGGGCTAGTTCCGCCACCTTGGTTTCGCCTTTTTTCTGCAACTCTGGTTTCCATCCTCGCTTTTCTTCGGGTCATGTGGAGCCTTCTGACTGTCCTGGGGTGGATTCTGTGGTGGATAGGTTGCAGCAGATCTGGAATCATGTGGTGGACAACTTGAAGTTGTCACAGGAGAAGGCTCAGCGCTTTGCCAACCGCCGCCGCGGTGTGGGTCCCAGACTACGCGTTGGGGATTTGGTATGGCTTTCTTCCCGCTTTGTTCCTATGAAGGTCTCCTCTCCCAAATTTAAACCTCGTTTTATTGGGCCTTACAAGATATTGGAAATCCTTAATCCTGTATCTTTTCGTCTGGATCTTCCTGTGTCGTTTGCTATTCACAATGTATTTCATAGGTCCTTGTTGCGGCGGTACATTGTGCCTGTAGTTCCTTCTGCTGAGCCTCCTGCTCCGGTGTTGGTTGAGGGCGAGTTGGAGTACGTGGTGGAGAAGATCTTGGATTCTCGCCTCTCCAGGCGGAGGTTTCAGTACCTGGTCAAGTGGAAGGGCTATGGTCAGGAGGATAATTCCTGGGTGGTCGCCTCTGATGTTCATGCGGCCGATTTAGTTCGTGCCTTTCATGCCGCTCATCCTGATCGCCCTGGTGGTCGTGGTGAGGGTTCGGTGACCCCTCACTAAGGGGGGGGTACTGTTGTGAATTTGCTTTTTGCTCCCTCTAGTGGTTACTAGTTTTTTGACTCTGGTTTTTCTGTCATTCCTTTTATCCGCACCTGGGTCGTTAGTTAGGGGTGTTGCTATATAAGCTCCCTGGACCTTCAGTTCAATGCCTGGCAACGTAGTTATCAGAGCTAGTCTGCTGTGCTCTTGTCTACTGATCCTGGTTCCAGTTATATCAGCTAAGTCTGCCTTTTGCTTTTTGCTATTTGTTTTGGTTTTGTATTTTTGTCCAGCTTGTTCCAAATCTATATCCTGACCTTTGCTGGAAGCTCTAGGGGGCTGGTGTTCTCCCCCCGG
Organism: Ranitomeya variabilis; assembly: GCF_051348905.1. NCBI lineage: Eukaryota > Metazoa > Chordata > Amphibia > Anura > Dendrobatidae > Ranitomeya > Ranitomeya variabilis. The sequence goes on from NC_135233.1 coordinate 654,058,127, forward strand.
ACCGTTAGACGGTTCGGGGGTTCTTGAATTTCCAGTGTGGATTTTGATAGGGTTTTTGTTGACCATATAAGTTACCTTTCTTTATTCTGCTATCAGTAAGCGGGCCTCTCTGTGCTAAACCTGGCTCATCTCTGTGTTTGTCATTTCCTCTTACCTCACCGTCATTATTTGTGGGGGGCTTCTATCCAGCTTTGGGGTCCCCTTCTCTGGAGGCAAGAAAGGTCTTTGTTTTCCTCTACTAGGGGTAGCTAGATTCTCCGGCTGGCGCGTGTCATCTAGAATCAACGTAGGAATGATCCCCGGCTACTTCTAGTGTTGGCGTTAGGAGTAGATATATGGTCAACCCAGTTACCACTGCCCTATGAGCTGGATTTTTGTATTCTGCAGACTTCCACGTTCCTCTGAGACCCTCGCCATTGGGGTCATAACAGTGTCCTACCTAAAGGGGGACAGAGAGAAAAACGTGAGAACCTTGTGTGAGGCCTAAGGCAGCAAGGGACTACAACACCACAGCGCTAGAAGGAAGGCCTCCAACCCCACCTGGTTAGAGGGATTCCCAGTTCGCTTCCAAGCTGGCCGGACCACACCAGCATCCGTGATCCTGTACCTTGGACTGTGACTGCCTTGAACCAAGTAAAGAGGTAAAGAGACTGCAACCCTGTGTCCTCCGTTTCTTGCTACACCACCTATCACCATCTTCATCTATTACACCGGGAGCCCTGGGGACCCAGCTTCACCTGTGGGAAGCCATACCATCCCTGCTGCCATAACATCACCCCAGTGGACCCCTTTGCGGTCACATGCCTACGCATTATGAGCAGACTTGCTCAATACAGGTGAATTGAGCAAGGCTGGACACTTCTAGTCAGAATGTGGCCAGAAGAATCCAAATTGCATATTTTCGGTCACATGACTTCCTACTCCCGCCTCTGGCACTGGAGAATCCTAACAGCAGGCAGTGCTCATGCTGTCATTGTTCACAAGTCTGCAGTCACATAGAATGACTGCAGACTTGTATTCCAGGACTGGACAACTAACTCCTTCACGATGATGTGATTTTCCATTTTTTGCGTATTCATTTTTTTCTCCCCTTCTTCAAAGAGCCATAACTTTTTATTTTACTGTCAATATGGCAGTTCGATGTCTAGGTTTTTGCTGGACAAGTTGTACTTTGAACGACCCCATTAATTTTACCATATAATGTATTGTAAAACGGGAAAAAAATTTCCAAGTGCAGTGAAATTGCAAAAAAAGTGCTATTCCACAATTGTTTTTTTTCTAGCAAGTTTACTAAATGCTAAAATTGACCTGATATCTGCTGCCACCAGTGCCAATGGAACATGTCCAGTTTTGCAACTACATCCTGTCCATCATCTCATCTATATGGCATTGCTCCTGCCAGGGCTGTCGTTGCTGGCCTTATTGTTAACAATTTAATATGCAAATTGCCTCTTCAGGGAGGAAGAGAACTTGACCTCTAGTTCCACCTATTGGAAGTGGCAATACTACAAGTCAATATTGACTCTTTAACAAGCCTTGCAATATGACTTAGGCTAAGAGCCGAATCTTAAAAAAGTTTTTCAGTGCAGCCAGCTGTGTTTGCATTACAGAGCTTAAAAGGAGTTAAAAGGGGTTCAACACAGTCTTAGGAGACCTTAAAGTGATACACATGTAATTTTCGAGCAATAGGACGCTTTGCAGTGGTGAGAGTTATAACCTTTTGCTTTGATGACTGCTTTGCATACTCTTGGCATTCTCTTGATGAGCTTCAAGAGGTAGTCACTGGGAACAGTTTTCACTTCACAGGTGTGCCCTGTCAGGTTTGATAAGTGGGATTTCATGCCTTATAAATGGGGTTGGGACCATCAGTTGTGTTGTGCAGAAGTCTGGTGGATACACAGCTGACAGTCCTACTGAATAGACTGTTAGAATTTGTATCATAGCAAGAAAAAAGCAGCTAAGTAAAGAAAAACGAGTGGCCATAATTACTTTAAGAAATAAAGGTCAGTCAGTCCGAAAAATTGGGAAAACTTTGAAAGTGCAGTTGCAAAAACCATCAAGCGCTACAAAGAAACTGGCTCACATGAGGACCGCCCCAGGAAAGGAAGACCAAGAATCACCTCTGCTTCTGATGATAAGTTTATCCGAGTCACCAGCCTCAGAAATCGCAGGTTAACAGCAGCTCAGATTTAGAGATGAGGTCAATGCCACACAGAGTTCTAGCAGCAGACGCATCACTACAGCAACTGTTAAGAGGAGACTTTGTGCAGCAGGCCTTCATGGTAACATAGCTGCTAGGAAACCACTGCTAAGGACAGGCAACAAGCAGAAGAGACTTGTTTGGGCTAAAGAACAGAAGGAATTGACATTAGACCAGTGGAAATCTGTGCTTTGGTCTGATGAGTTCAAATTTAAAATCTTTGGTTCCAACCACCCTGTCTTTGTGAGATGCAGAAAAGGTGAACGGATGGACATGGAGAAGGAGGTGTGCTGTTGTGGGGGTGCTTTGCTGGTGACACCAACAGGATTTATTCAAAATTGAAGGCATACTGAACCAGCATGGCTACCACAGCATCTTGCAGCGGCATGCTATTCCATCTGGTTTGCGTTTAGTTGGACCATCATTTATTTTTCAACAGGACAATGACCCCAAACACACCTTCAGGCTGTGTAAGGGCTACTTGACCAAGAAAGAGAGTGATGGGGTGCTACGCCAGATGACCTGGCCTCCACAGTCACCAGACCTGACCCAATCAAGATGGTTGGGGTGAGCTGGACCACAGAGTGAAGGCAAAAGGGTCAACAAGTGATAAGCATCTCTGGGAACTCCTTCAAGATTGTTGGAAGACCATTCAAGGTGACTACCTCTTAAAGCTCATCAAGAGAATGCCAAGAGTGTGCAAAGCAGTCATCAAAGCAAAAGGTGGCTACTTTGAAGAACCTAGAATATAAGACATAATTTCAGTTGTTTCACACTTTTTTGTTAAGTATATAATTCCACATGTGTTAATTCATAGTTTTGATGCCTTCAGTGTGAATGTACAATTTTCATGGTCATGAAAATACAGAAAAATCTTTAAATGAGAAGATGTGTCCAAACTTTTGGTTTGTACTGTATATATATGTACAGTATATATATATATATATAGTATATATATATATATATATATAACTATTAAAATTCATCTGGTTCTGTAAATATATGCCAAAAATTTGATTTGCAGCTGATATATGTATATACACTCACTGGCCACTTTATTAGGTACACCTGTCCAACTTCTTGTTAACACGTAATTTCTAATCAGCCAATCACATGGCAGCAACTCAGTGCATTTAGGCATGTAGACATGGTCAAGACAATCTCCTGCAGTTCAAACCGAGCATCAGTATGGGGAAGAAAGGTGATTTGAGTGCCTTTGAACGTGGCATGGTTGTTGGTGCCAGAAGGGCTGGTCTGAGTATTTCAGAAACTGCTGATCTACTGGGATTTTCACGCACAACCATCTCTAGGGTTTACAGAGAATGGTCCGAAAAAGAAAAAAAATCCAGTGAGCGGCAGTTCTGTGGGCGGAAATGCCTTGTTGATGCCAGAGGTCAGAGGAAATTGGGCAGACTGGTTCGAGCTGATAGAAAGGCAACAGTGACTCAAATCGCCACCCGTTACAACCAAGGTAGGCCTAAGAGCATCTCTGAACGCACAGTGTGTCGAACTTTGAGGCAGATGGGCTACAGCAGCAGAAGACCACACTGGGTACCACTCCTTTCAGCTAAGAACAGGAAACTGAGGCTACAATTTGTACAAGCTCATCGAAATTGGACAGTAGAAGATTGGAAAAACGTTGCTTGGTCTGATGAGTCTCAATTTCTGCTGCGACATTCGGATGGTAGGGTCAGAATTTGGCGTAAACAACATGAAAGCATGGATCCATCCTGCCTTGTATGGAGCATCTTTGGGATGTGCAGCCGACAAATCTGCGGCAACTGTGTGATGCCATCATGTCAATATGGACCAAAATCTCTGAGGAATGCTTCCAGCACCTTGTTGAATCTATGCCACGAAGAATTGAGGCAGTTCTGAAGGCAAAAGGGGGTCCAACCCGTTACTAGCATGGTGTACCTAATAAAGTGGCCGGTGAGTGTATTTTTTAATCCCGCTCTGCCTACTACTTCACTACATACAAGCAGTCCCTCGCCGGCTTCAAGTCCACGCTAACTGCCACAAAACTAACTTACTTCTCATCTCTCATATCCTCCCTGTCTCACAACCCTAAACAGCTTTTCAACACATTCAATTGTCTACTCCGTCCCCCCGCACCCCTCCCTCCCCTCTCATTTCTGCTGAAGACTTTGCCTCTTTCTTTAAACAGAAGATCGATACGATCAGAGAAAGCTTTGGCCCACAGCGCCCAATGCCCCTCTTATCTTCTCAACCCTGTTCCTCCAAACCCAGCTTCTCCACCATGGCAGAAGATCAGCTCTCCACCCTCCTGTCAAAATCACACCTCACCACTTGCACACTTGATCCACTCCCCACCCACCGCATCCCTAACCTTGCCACGGTCTTCATCCCAACCCTAACACACCTCTTCAACCTCTCACTCACAACAGGTGTCTTCCCCTCATTCTTCAAACATGCCAAGATCACACCCATCATCAAATCCCTCGACCCATCCTCTGTGTTTAGCTATCGCCCGATATCTCTTCTCCCTTATGCCTCAAAATTACTGAAACAACATGTCCATCTTGAACTGTCCGATCAACTCTCCTCCTGCTCCCTCTTTGACCGGTTACAATCTGGCTTCCGACCCCATCACTCAACTGAAACTGCCCTTACTAAAGTCACCAATGACCTACTAACTGCCAAGAGCAAGCAACACTACTCCTGGACCTATCTTCTGCCTTTGACACTGTGGACCACTCTCTTCTGCTACAGATCCTCTCATCTCTTGGCATCACAGACTTGGCCCTATCATGGATCTTGTCCTATCTGACAGACCGAACTTTCAGTGTCTCCCTCCCCTGCGCCACCTCCTCACTCTACCCCTTGTCTGTCGGTGTTCCTCAAGGCTCTGTTCTAGGACTCCTACTCTTCTCCATCTACACCTTCGGCCTGGGACAGCTCATAGAATCCCACGGTATGCAGTATCATCTCTACTCCGATGACATGCAGATCTACCTATCCGGACCTGACCTCACCTCCTTACTTACCAAAATCCCACACTGTCTGTCTGCTATCTCAGCCTTCTTTTCTGCTCGATTTCTAAAACTGAACATGGATAAAACTGAATTCATCATCTTTCCCCATCTCACTCTACCCCTCCACTTGACCTATCTATCAATGTCAATGGCTGCTCACTTCCCCAGTCCCACACGCTCGGTGCCTCGGGGTGATCCTCGACTCTGTCCTCTCTTTCAAGCCACATATCCAAGCCCTTGACTCCACCTGCCATCTCAAACTGAAAAATATCTCACAGATCCACGCATTCCTTGACCACAACACCACAAAAACCCTAGTGCATGCCCTTATCTCCCACCTTGACTACTGCAACCTCCTACTCTCTGGCCTCCCCTATAGCACTCTGACACCAATGCAATCCATCCTACACTCTGCTGTCTGACTAACCTACCTGTCTCCCCGCTATTCCCCAGCCTCTCCCCTATGCCAAGCCCTTCACTGGCTTCATATCGCTCAGAGACTCCAGTTCAAAACTCTTACAATGACATACAAAGCCATCCACAACCTGTCTCCTCCATACATCTGTGACATGGTCTCCCGGTGTTTACCTACATGCAACCTCTGATCCTCTCAAGATCTCCTTCTCTACTTCCTTCTCATCTCTTCTTCCCACAACCGCATCCAAGACTTCACCGGTGCTTCCCCCATACTCTGGAAATCTCTACCACAACACATCAGACTCTCGCCTACCATAGAAACCTTCAAAAAGAACCTGAAGACACCCCTTCCCACAAGCCTACAGCCTGCAGTGATCATCAACCTACTCAACCGCCGCACAACCAGCTTTACCCTCTCCTAGTGTAGCCTCACCCATCCTCTGCAGACTGTGAGCCCTCACGGGCAGGGTCCCCCCTCCTTATGTACCTGTGTGCCTTGTTTCTTGCTCATGTTTAATTGTATTTGTCTATATTTGCCCCCTTTTCACATGTAAAGCGCCATGGAATAAATGGCGCTATAAAAATGTATAATAATAATAATAACAGTTAATATGTGATCATTAGTGTTGAGCATTCCGATACCGCAAGTATCGGGTATCGGCCGATACTTGCGGGTATCGGAATTCCGATACCGAGATCCGATACTTTTGTGGTATCGGGTATCGGTATCGAAACAACATTAATGTGTAAAATAAAGAATTAAAATAAAAAATATTGCTATACTCACCTCTCCGACGCAGCCTGGACCTCACCGAGGGAACCGGCAGCGTTCTTTGCTTAAAATGCGCGCGTTTACTTCCTTCCGTGACGTCACGGCTTCTGATTGGTCGTGTGCCGTCCATGTGGCCACGACGCGACCAATCACAGCAAGCCGTGACGTAATTTTCAGGTCCTCAATGCCTAATTCTAGGCATTCAGGATTTTAAAATTACGTTCCGGCTTGTGATTGGTCGCGTCGCGGTCACATGGGCGACGCGACCAATCACAAGCCGTGACGTCACGGGAGGCAGGAAACGCGCGCATTTTAAAATTACGTCACGGCTTGTGATTGGTTGCGTGCCGCCCATGTGACCGCGACGCGACCAATCACAGCAAGCCGTGACGTAATTTCAGGTCCTGAATGCCTAATTCTGCATTCAGGACCTGAAATTACGTCACGGCTTGCTGTGATTGGTCGCGTCGCGGCCACATGGGCGGCACGCGACCAATCAGAAGCCGTGACGTCACGGAAGGAAGTAAACGCGCGCATTTTAAGCAAAGAACGCTGCCGGTTCCCTCGGTGAGGTCCAGGCTGCGTCGGAGAGGTGAGTATAGCAATATTTTTTATTTTAATTCTTTATTTTACACATTGATATGGATCCCAGGGCCTGAAGGAGAGTTTCCTCTCCTTCAGACCCTGGGAACCATCAGGGATACCGTCCAATACTTGAGTCCCATTGACTTGTATTGGTATCGGGTATCGGTATCGGATTAGATCCGATACTTTGCCGGTATCGGCCGATACTTTCCGATACCGATACTTTCAAGTATCGGACGGTATCGCTCAACACTAGTGATCATGCATGTTTCTGATTTTTTAACACACATTTTAATGTTACAAGAAAAACCTTACAAGCCCTCTGCATAAGTTTGCATTCAGGTGCTGCAGATGAGGTGTGCTTGTTTGGCTGCTATCCTTCTGACTGCATCTCAATTTTTTTCACTAAACATGAGCTCTGTCTTTAACAAAAGTACATTATTTTGGTGTTTTTTAGAATTTCTTCCTATGCGACTGGTCAATGGCAATCATGCATGTGCTGGACGGGTAGAAATTTACTACAACAATACCTGGGGAACAGTATGTGATGATGTTTGGACCATCAATAATGCACATGTTGTATGCAGACAGATGGGCTGTGGATATGGAATTTCTGCTTTGCATTCTGCATATTTTGGACAAGGCTCTGGTAGCATTCTGCTAGATGATGTGAGCTGTACAGGAAGTGAACAGTACTTGTGGCAGTGCAGTCACAATGGTTGGGGCTCCCATAACTGCAATCATGGAGAGGATGCTGGCGTCATCTGTTCAGGTATGTTTACTGAGGTACTACAACATTCCTAAATGTCAGCCATGCAATGCCATTGTGCAGGATACATTATAAGGCAATGCAGCTCCAAACCAGCAGTGTCTTCTTCCAGGATCATCAGTGGGGTCCTCAGGAGTCATTTGATTGGTTAGAAAAATCCTTTAGTATGTCCATGTGTAAGGAAATATAGTCTTAGTAATGTATTCCATACAAGGCTTTGAGCATGTGCTTATCAAACAGGGTATTTAAAAAAAACCTGTCACCATGTCAAAAGTGACCAGTTTTTCTCTAATTTTATGCTCCCTTGAGTATGATTTTTTTCTTGATTTTTAAAACACACCATACAGTTCCAGTGATATGGACTTTTTAATTTAGTGCTATTTTTATGGGTTTTGCCAAGGGTGCACAGCTAATAGGATTTTGGGGGTTGTCTTTAGGCTGCTCTGTATTTTTACTTTGTGAGCTTTGAAAAGAATATAAAAATAGCACTGAATAAAAAGGCCCATATCTCTGGAATTGTATGATGGATTATAAGGCCTCAGGCACACTTTGAGTATTTGGTAAGTTTTTTACCTCAGTATTTGTAATTCAAAACCAGCAGTGGGTACATGGTGACGTGTTTCTATTATACTTTTCCTCTCACTGTGACACTCCTGGTTTTGACTTACAAATACTGAGGTAAAAAACTCACCAAATACTAAACGTGTGCACATGGCCTACAAAAAATCAAAACTGACATATACAGGAGAGTAGTGGAAATAATATAAAATAAAAAACTGGCAATTTTTGATCTGGTCACAGGTCCCTTTAAAGCCGTAAGACACATCGCTTTGTAGATACTACTGTATATGACATTGGTGCTAGAGTAGTGATGAGTGAACGTGATCTGATAAGGTGTTATCTCAGCATGCAGGGATTGCCTAACAAACAAGCAATCCATGCATGTGTTGCAGCTGTCGAACAACCGCGAGGCATGCAGCAGCGGCTACACAAATATCGCACTACGAAGATACTATATTAGCGCACAATCATGTTCGGATAACACCTTATCCGAGCACGTTCGCTCATCAATATGCTAGAGCTAATAGTTGCAACTCATGTCATGAATCAGAGGAGATGCCAATATACAAGCAAAGTGTCAGCAGGAAATGACTGGGAGAAGCAGGTATAGTAAGTAATCCAGTTACATAATGCAATTAATTATTAAATTGCTCAATTGAAGGCATAACTGTATACCCTTTTTAAGGCCAATCATTCCCTACTTGGAGATGAAGCCAGAGTAAACTAAAGAACCAGTTGAAAGGACCTTCTGCAAGACTCAATATATAAATTCATCCCAGTTAAACATTGAGTCGTTAAACTATGGGAACCATGTTAAGTTGAGATTTGTGAAGACCAAAGACAATAAAATCCTTATCTGCCACATGTTCTCTCTCTCATATGGTATTTTGGGTGTGTCTTAAGGGAAAAGTACCATCAGAAAACCGCCCATTGTTTAAATCAGGAATTTGTGATAAATGTATTCTTTAAAATTTTGATAAGGTTTTCTTTTCTATTCTCCATTTCATTAACAATATATATAAAAAAAAAATCACATACCTTACAATTTTCATACTGGCCACTATATATTACACAGGATTCACAGGATGCACCATAGAACCGTCTGTCAGTCATTGCCAGGGCCGAGATTACAGCCTCCCCACACTATGCATTCAGACGTGACTGAAGCTGCGCCACTTGCACCTCTATGACAGAAAGGACGTGGCTGCCTGGAGGAGGAATAAAGTTAATTTCCTCCCTGCAGCCAGTATTTCAGTGCGGTGACCACACGGCTTCAGAACGATATCAACCTGCAGATTTACCCCAAATCTTTTCTTTACAAGACAGGTTCTCTTCACATTCTGGTCAAGTAGGACATTGTTTTCAAGTGTCTGTGAAAATAATGGAAATATCCATGATTTTTTTAAAACTAAAGCTTGACATTTGAGAGTTAGAACATGGACAGGATGTAAAGAATACCAGCTAAGAATTTTACATTCCTCATTTCATTGTTACTGCAGCCACTTAAATCGTCAGTGGCAGTCAGGAACATCATGGAAGGGACAAAATGATTCAGTATTCTGTTACAAAATGTACCACTTCAATGCTAATTATGTGTATACTGTGTTATAATTTTCAGGTGTTCCTGGTACAACTTCAACAACTCCAACAGGTAGGATTGAAATACTGTATATTAATTGGAAAGTAGCCAAATATGACACTTCTATCTTATTTAGCAAAAGAAAATAGGGCAAACACATTTTAAAATAGTAAACATATTACCTTTAAGTCCTAAAAATAATACTCAAGTTGAAGGCTGAAAATAAATCTAAAATGTATTGTCTAAAGTGCCAATGCCTATCAATTTGGAGGCTCCTATCCGGTAGAAGTCACCCATGATGATGGTGAAATCTATATAAAAATCGACACACTGCACACACACACATTTTATTGTGTGCGTCTTTGCGCATCACTGTTTCCAGACTAGCATCCTACTGCACATGATTGCATGGTTACAACTATCACATTCAATGACAATTAATAGTGATATGTGGATTTTCATGTTTAAATTAAATGAGAAGAAATTATAACATAATTATGTCTGTTCTGTCCTCACTAAATGAGGCAGGCTCATGTAGCTATCCAGTCAGCTAAACCGCTATACCGGGTCCAATAAGGAGACTGTGGTTGAGTCTGTGCTTTATTAAACGTATTGGTATATTGATGCGGTGAAACTGTGAACAATGATATACATGGAATCAGTACATGGTATAGAACGATACATACTACACATGATAAACATTATGCATTATATTTAGAAGGCTAGTAACTGAACTAGGAGTGCAACTGGTTAAGCTAGGCTAATATAGAGCAGAAATATCTAGAGAAAAAACATAAAGACATACCGGCAATGCAATCGCAAGGGGAATGAAGTGTAAGCGTCTTCCCTGGAAGGCAAACTAGAGGAAGTGAATGAAAACTGGAGGGAAATGTGGGCTGAGCTACCATAATGCATTGCAAAGGAGGATCAGACATAAAAAATACATAGCAGAAAAATAGAACAGTCAACATATCTCTGACCGCTAGAGGGAGCCAAAGCACTACAGATAAAGGTATGAATATATCAAGTCCTGTATACTGGCTGAGAAACTGCAAATTATACAAACAGATAATGGAGGTAACAATTTAGATGGCGGAGACAGAACACTCCCCGTCTGACATCAATGGATGTCACTACTCCTTTCTTCCGAAGGCAACAATAGGACCAGTTCAGATACCGGTCTGGAAAATGTCTTAGGTTCATTCCCTTTGGTCATCCTTAGTTCAACTTTGCGGACATTGCCATCCTTGCTGGGGAACGTTGCGGTAACTAGACCAAGTGGCCACTGGTTCCGGTGAATTTGACAGTCCTTCACAAGAACAAGGTCACCTACGTTCAGATTAGGTTTAGTAGATTGCCACTTCGTACGTGGCTGCAGAGTAGACAAATATTGTTTGCGCCACCTGTCCCAGAAAGTATTTGCAAGACTTTGTACCTGTCTCCATTGGCGCTTGTAGAGGTCCTTAGCGTCGAATCCTCCTGGAGGGGCACTGGACAGTCCCGTTTTCTGGGTAAGTAGAGTAGCTGGAGTCAATAACAAGGGCTCCTCAGGGTCGTTAGGAACTGGAACCAGGGGTCTTACGTTAATTATAGCTGCAGCTTCTGCCATGAAGGTGATGAGGCTTTCATGGGTGAGCCTCGCTGCCCCTTCTTGAAGAAGAGTGGAGTCAAGAATTCTCCGTACTAGACCAATCATTCGCTCCCAAGATCCTCCCATATGTGAAGAATGAGGTGGGTTGAATGACCATGTGCAACTTTGGTCACTGAGGAACCTCTCAAGTGTCTTATAGTCTAGATTTGAAGGTATTCCCAATTCCTTTGCTGCACCGACGAAGTTGGTACCTCTGTCTGAGCGTATGTGCTTGATAGGACCACGGATGGCAATAAAGCGTCTTAAGGCATTGATGAAGCTTGACGTGTCGAGGGACTCAATGACCTCTATGTGGACGGCTCTGATTGACATGCAAGTGAACATGACTGCCCAACGTTTACTATTGGCTTGGCCGCCTCTAGTACGACGTGTAACAACTGACCAAGGCCCGAACACATCGAGACCAACGCTGGTAAAGGGAGGGTCTGGGCTGAGTCTATCTGCTGGTAGGTCAGCCATCTTTTGAGTTTGAGTCGAACCACGAAGCTTACGGCAGGTAATACATTTGTAGATGACACTACTGATGAGTCTCTTTGCACCAACGATCCACACACCGGCAGACCTGATGGCTCCTTCAGTAAATAGTCTTCCTTGGTGCTTGACCAGATTGTGGTAATGTTGTACGATTAGGTAGGCAACATGACATTTTCCGGGAAGTATAAGAGGGAATTTCTCCACAAACCCCATCTCAGCTTCTTTGAGTCGGCCTCCTACTCTCAGTAGGCCACTGTTGTCGATGAATGGGTCGAGTTTTCTCAATACGCTGCTCACTGGTATTGGAGCTTTGTTGATAAGACATTGGATTTCTGCAAGGTAGGATTCTCTTTGAACAGTGAGGATGATGTGATTTCTAGAGAACTCTAAGTCGGAGGTAACATAGGTATTTTTACAAAGATGCCAACCTTTACATTTTTCTGTGCCACAAGTTCTGGTGGTCTTGAATGAGCGAGCTATATGAGTCAGGCAGGTAATAGCTCGAGTAAGTGACTTCCAACTTGAGAATCTGTCGAACCTGCAAGATCCAAGCTGGATGACAGAGGTCATTGTATGAAGTGTAGACACCTGAGGGCGGATTTCAACATCTGAGTCCTCTCCTACTAGTTCAAAGGTGTCTGGAAAACATTCCTCAATGTGCAATAATTTTGGTCCTGACAGCCACGTTGTGCTTCCTAGTCGACTTGCGTCAACTGCTCTAGTTGCATGATCTGCAGGATTCTGGTCTGTGGGTATGTAATGCCACTGCTTTGGATGAGCTGATCTCCTGATTCGTAGCACTCTGTTATTGACATAAACATAGAATCGCCTGGTTTCATTGTGAATATATCCCAGGACTACTTTGCTGTCTGAGTAGAACTTGGCCTGTGTCAGGTCGATATCCATTTCGGATGTGATGAACTCTGCTAACTCAATGGCTAGGACTGCGGCACAAAGCTCTAACCTGGGTATAGTGTGCTCTGGTTGTGGTGCGAGTTTGGCCTTTCCCATAATGAAACCAATGTGGCACTGACCTTTGGAGTCTACAGTTCTCTGGTAGGCAACAGCGGCAATCGCTTTGACAGAAGCATCTGCAAATACGTACAGTCTTTGGCTTTGTATTTCAGTAGATGGCACAGGGGCGTATGGTCTTGGCACATTCAGGTTGGAGAGTGCCGCTAACGAGTTCTTCCACTCTTCCCACTGGATCCTCTTATCAGGTGGCAGAGGTGCATCCCAGTCAGATGTTTCCCTAGTTAAGTCTCTTAGTAGGGCCTTGCCTTGTATAGTAACAGGAGCTGCGAAACCCAAGGGATCGTACAGACTGTTGATGGTAGACAGGACGCCTCTACGTGTAAAAGGCCTTTCTTCCTGGTTGACCTGAAAGGTGAAAGTGTCTGACTGTAGATTCCAGAGAAGCCCAAGGCTGCGTTGCATTGGTGCGGGGTCTGACCCCAGGTCCAAGTCTCTGAGACCATTACATAGGTCCTGAGAAGGGAACGCTTCCATGAGTTCTTGGCTGTTTGAGGCTATTTTATGAAGCCTAAGGTTCGAGCAGGCAAGCATGTCCTGGGCTCTCCTGAGAAGACTGATGGCAGTCTCAATTGAAGGCATTGCTTTGAGACAGTCGTCGACATAAAAGTCCTTTTCTATGAATCTTCTGACATCTTCTCCGTATTCTGCTTCTCCTTCCTGAGCTGACCTTTTGAGTCCGTAAATGGCGATGGCAGGGGAAGGACTGTTGCCGAAGATGTGCACTCTCATGCGGTACTCTGTGACTTCTTTAGTAGGATCATTGTCTCTGTACCAGAAGAATCTTAGGAAGTTCCTGTCTCTCTCTCTCACAAGGAAACAATGGAACATTTGCTGGATGTCAGCGATGAAGGCAATGGAATCCTTACGGAAGCGCATAAGTACTCCCAGCAGTTTGTTATTGAGGTCTGGTCCTGTTAGTAGAACGTCATTTAGGGAGACATCATTAAATTTGGCACTGGAATCGAACACGACTCTAATCTGGCCTGGTTTCTTAGGGTGGTATACTCCGAACATGGGTAGGAACCAGCATTCTTCAGAGTCTTTGAGAGTGGGAGCTAGTTCTGCGTGACAGTTTTCAAAAATCTTTGACATGAAGGAGAAAAAGTGATCTTTCATCTCTGGTTTCTTTTGCAGATTACGTTTGAGAGAGGAGAAACGTTGTAATGCCTGATTTTTGTTGTTCGGTAGACGTGGTCTGTGGGTTTTGAAGGGAAGAGGTGCGACCCAGCTGTTGGTCTCATCTTTAACGAGTCCCTTGTCCATTACCTCTAAGAACAACTTGTCCTCTACCGACATTGCCACTTGGTTGTCCTGTTTAGTTCTCTGGAAGACTGTGCACCCTAACTGATCCTCATAGCTTCCCGACACTATACTGCTGTCGTGAGTAAAGTCTATTAAATGATTGGGCAGTTGGATGCTGTGTGGCAGTTCCCTGACATGGAACTCATTGTTACAAGGTTGAAACAGAGATGGTCGTCCTTTCTCCAATGTATTTGTCAGCATGCTTGTTACAGAGGATGGGGCGTGCATGCGTCCCAAGCATACGTTGCCAATTATGACCCATCCTAGGTCTAGCCTTTGGGCATAGGGAGCATTGTGGAGTCCATTGATATGACGTCTCACTTTATGAACCTGCAGGATATCTCTCCCCAACAGCAGAATTATCTGGGCCTGCTGGTCGAGTTCCGGTATAAGGTGTGCTATTTGCTTTAAGTGAGCGTGATGGATTGCTACATCTGGCGTAGGGATTTCAGATCTGTTGTCTGGGATCTGGTTACATTCGATGATCGTAGGTAGTGGTAGGCAGAATTGTCCGTCTAATGACTCGATTTGGTAGTCTGTAGCTTTCCTGCCCGCTGTTGTCACAGTACCTGCACATGTCTTTAATGAGTAGGGAGTGCTTGGCCCTTTGATGTTGAATAGGTCAAAGAAAGTTGATCTAGCCAAGGATCGATTACTTTGATCATCCAAGATAGCATACAGTCTTACAGCCTGGTCTCTATGGCCTTTTGGGTATACTCTGACAAGGCATATTTTTGAACAGGACCTACTGTCTATTGTCCCTTTGCAGACCTCGGTACATTGTGAAGTGATCTCTGGCATAGCTGTATCAGTGTTCCTTTCCTCCCCGCCATGCTCACTGTCAGCTGGCGTGTTTTGTGCACTCCATGGAGCTGGGCCTGGGTGTAGAGCAGTGTTATGGTCTGTGGTGCCACATTCTGTGCATTTTACACTGACCTTGCAGTCCTTGGCGAGATGAGTTGTGGACGAGCAGCACTTGTAGCAGATACCGTTCTCTTTCAGGAAGCTTCTGCGGTCTGGCATAGATTTTCCTCTGAAGGCTCTGCATTTCAGGAGAGGATGAGGCTTCTGATGAAGTGGGCACTGCTTGTCAGGGTCCTGCACCTTTGTCTCTGATTGGGAGCAGCCAGCAGACCTGTAATTAGAACCTGGAGAAGAAACATAAGTCTTGTGTACTGCCACAGATGTTCTGCGTGGATTTGCAGGTGGTGACGGTGTGGCATATGGTATTGCAAAGTCAAAGCTGGGATCGTTTCTAATTCTCGCTTGTTGGTGTATAAAGTCTACAAAAACGGAGAAGGGGGGAAATGGAACACTGTGTTTGTATTTGTACGTGGAACCATGTGTGAGCCACCTCTCCTGTAGATTGTAGGGCAACTTCTGGACTATAGGGTTAACACCTCTGGCTGTGTCGAGAAATGCAAGTCCCTGTAGGTCGTCCTCGTATTTGGCAACTTGGACTTCCTTTAGTAGGTCGCTTAGCTCTCTAAGTTTCTGGAGACCTTTGTTAGAAATTTTAGGAAAGTCATCGATTCTTTTGAACAAGGCTCTTTCTATTACTTCTGCTGAGCCGTAACACTCATCCAGCCTCTTCCAGATCTCTTTGAGGCCGGTCTCAGGGCAGTTTATATTAATGTCTCTGATCCTTACTGCGTGTTTGACTGACTCTCCTCCCAGGTATTTGACTAACAGGTCTATCTCTTCCCTGTGTTGTAGCCCCAAGTCTCTAATGACATTTTGGAAGGAAGCTTTCCAAGCTCTGTAACCTTCAGCTTGGTCAGTGAATTTCATGAGTCCCTTGGCAACCAGTTCACGTCGTGTGAAGAACTTGGCAAATTCTGTTGTGAACCGGTTGTCGGTGGAGTACACTGGTGATGGATCGCCCTGATAGTGATGTGAGGTGCGTTCATACCTGTTAGTGTCCTCAGGGTGGCGCCAGCCGGTGTCGTATTGCTTCGGTCTGACGTACGGTGTGTCAGCAGGGTGATCCACGTTGGTTACCTGGTGAGGGGCAAGGTAGTCATTAGCAGAGTCGTTTTGTCTCACGTTTTCGAGTTTGTTTCTGTCCTGGAGCTGAGCCTCGTGGTGACTCTCGCTCACTTCGCTGGAGACGTCGTATTCTCGTTCTGGTGCTGGTTCAGGGTTATAGTTTGGATCAGGAAGTTCATTAACATACTGAGATGTGCGTTGTGGTGTGTCTTGTAGTGGAAACTCCAGACTTGACGTACTGCTTTGGCTATGCAGCTTGGGGCTTTGCGCGGCTTTTTAGCGATTCCGCTTCAGCGAGGGCTGCGGCAGCTTCCCTTTTTGCTGCTAGGCTTTCTAAGGTGGCATCCACGCGTGCCTTTTCTAACTGCATCCTTCTCTCTTGGTCGGCTCTCTCATGATCTATGTGTGCCTTTTCTAACTGCATCCTTCTCTCTTGGTCGGCTCTCTCATGATCTATGCGTGCCTTTTCTAACTGCATCCTTCTCTCTTGGTCGGCTCTCTCTAAGCGTGACCTTCTCTCTTCGTCATCTAGGCATGCCTTTTCTAATTTAAGTTGCATCTCTTGGTCAGCAAAGCTCGCTCGTATTTTGGCGGCTTCAGCATTTGCGCGGGCAATGGCAACCGCGCTGGTGATGGATGTTGTCTTTGAGGAAACGGAAGTAACAGATCTTGTTCTATGCGATTTGTGAGACATGGTGTCTTGGGAAAGTGCTTGGCTGTGCAGAGATTGCTGTAGCTGTATTTAGTCTCTGAGTAGCCGGTGACTTGAATCCCACTAGTTGGATGGCTGCCGTTTCACTGTTCTGTCCTCACTAAATGAGGCAGGCTCATGTAGCTATCCAGTCAGCTAAACCGCTATACCGGGTCCAATAAGGAGACTGTGGTTGAGTCTGTGCTTTATTAAACGTATTGGTATATTGATGCGGTGAAACTGTGAACAATGATATACATGGAATCAGTACATGGTATAGAACGATACATACTACACATGATAAACATTATGCAAAATATTTAGAAGGCTAGTAACTGAACTAGGAGTGCAACTGGTTAAGCTAGGCTAATATAGAGCAGAAATATCTAGAGAAAAAACATAAAGACATACCGGCAATGCAATCGCAAGGGGAATGAAGTGTAAGCGTCTTCCCTGGAAGGCAAACTAGAGGAAGTGAATGAAAACTGGAGGGAAATGTGGGCTGAGCTACCATAATGCATTGCAAAGGAGGATCAGACATAAAAAATACATAGCAGAAAAATAGAACAGTCAACATATCTCTGACCGCTAGAGGGAGCCAAAGCACTACAGATAAAGGTATGAATATATCAAGTCCTGTATACTGGCTGAGAAACTGCAAATTATACAAACAGATAATGGAGGTAACAATTTAGATGGCGGAGACAGAACAATGTCAATGAATAATTAAAAGTATATTTTGTATACAGCTACTAACAAGAGTTCTTCATTTTTATCTTGCTATCTTCTCTAGACCACTTAACAACAGGTATGGTATGCACTATATTACATTTCCTTTCTCATCATCGTAGAAAAAAATTGTGTTGACTATTTCTTCATTTGTTTCAGATTCATCTAACACAAGCTGTGGTGGTGTGTTGACCCAAATGACTGGGAACATAACAAGTCCATTCTATCCAAATCCTTACCCTGCTAATTCTCACTGTACTTGGGAAATTCGTGTACCTGCAGGCTATTACATACGGTTATCATTCCTTCATTTTGAGTAAGTTATTTAGTATTCATATCCATTTGTGTTTTTGGAAACCACTTTGTTACAAACTAAGAAATACTTGTCATTGTGTACCAGATGCAAAGACAAACACAAAAGTCAATCATTGATAGGGGGGCAACAATGTTATTCTTTGAAGAAGACTCCATATTTTTATTATATCTACTGTTTGGAGAGTATACTGCTAGTAGATCAGTCTTCTTGTGTAGTTGTCTTACCCAATCATTGATTCTTTGTAAATTTGGTAAAGATATTGTTCATTTTTTTATGGCCTGCCAACTTTGGCTAGCCTGCAAATTATAGCCGAACAAGCTGTTCTGCATTTGGGATTTCTTTTTAGGAATAGAGTAATTGTTTCTCATAAAGTGGTGACATATTACTAGAAAATGACAAGCAGTAACAGGTATAATGAGTTACCCCGATACGTGATTTAATTGTTAAATAGCTGTTATGAAGTCAGAGTAGTAGTATTTGTAGGGCCTTAACAATTTTTTGGGGACGGTGTTTATTTGTTGGTTCCAACACCACAACATTGTACTTTGCTTATTACAGTTAACTACTTTTATACAATACATAGTACTATTAGTATTATTAGTATTAGTATTATTGGTTTTGCGGTTGTCTTTCAGCAAGCCATACACCCAAACAGCCATTTCTTTTTAAAGCTCTTTTTTATGTGCTTTACTTTATGTTAGAATCTACTTGTAATTGTTTTTTCTTTTATTTAAATAGTGTTGAACCTCATCCACTTTGTTTGTATGACTGGGTGACTATATATGATGGGATTCCTCAGTACTCTCCTGAAATAGCAAGAATTTGTAATCAAATCTACTCGACCAACACTTTCTACTCATCTTCTAACATCATGAGCATTGAGTTCAGAAGTGACGTTGTTGTACATCACAATGGCTTTCTCGCAGTGTTTTCATCAATTTACGGTTAGTATTATAATAACAAATTAAGCAAAAATTAATTATACTGTGTTAGTGAGTACCCACAAGCAGAATATTATTCACAAATGGATGGTAGATGCTGTGTTGGTCAGTGAAAAGTCCCCCCCCCCCCTTCTTGTAATTTTAAAGCCCTCTATCATTTAAAGAATGAGAATGGCACTAACTTACCTATCAGCCATAACACATAAGCCACCTTCCTAATATTGTATAGGTCCCCTTCATTTTGTAAGCAGTGAGGTAGGGCCTCCTTGGAATGGACCTATTTTTCCAAAGTTTTGGAGTCAATTTAGCATCTTGAATTGTTTTTAATGAACCTGAAATAATTTCTAAGCAATTTGTGAAGTGTTGCAGAGGCACATTATCTTGCTGCTGCCATTAGGGAATTCTTTTGGTCATGAAGAGGTATGTGCTTGATCTGTTAGGTAGATGGTACAAATCAAAATATTACCCATGGCTTTTGGGGTGGACCTGGATCAGCAAAGGCTCTCTTACTGGTCTGTGGCTACACAGTCCAATATACAGAAGGCTCCAACACACTGTGTGTTCTAACTAGTAATGGGCAAGCAGTAAAATGCTCAGATGCCTGTTACTCATAATGAGCAAGTCATACTGCTTGGGTGTTCAACATGAGTAACAAGCATAATGGAAGTTAATGGGAAAGTCAAGCATTTTTCTGGCGGACCTTCCCAGGATGTCTGGGGGGAAAGAAAAATCGCTGAAATGGATGGAAATTGCCCTGAAATGGAATGGGAACAGCATGGGGAAGACCCTGGAAGCATCTCATTCTACCAGGTATGGGAGACATACTACCAGGTACCAGGTACGGGAGACACCCATCATCAGTCAAGCAAAGAAAACTTTGCTCGAGGCTGGACATATCATTGGTGAAATCTGTGCGGTCGCACAGGGGCCCAAGAGGTAATGGGGCCCATTTCTACCTTCAAAGTAAAGCATATGCACTATGTGCAAGGGCTGCCAAAAATTAGAAGGAGGCACTGCAATATACTCTGGAAGAGATGTAGAGGAGGGCCTCACAAAACATTTTTTTCCATTGGAAGGAGTGGGACTCCTAGGCTGGTAAAGCCAATGTACTTTGCGCAAGAGCTGAAAAACATTTACTCCTGTGGGGTTTACAGATTTATATATGTAAGATGATTTTAGAGGTAGGCCTTTAAAAATTATATAGTAGGGCATCATACACACCCTTGAAAAATTAGGAGCAATGGTCAGGTCATGACAATGTAGATATAGAAGAGGAGGAAGAGGACACTAAAAATAATAAAACAAGAACTGTATACCATTGTTTGGGTAGGATGGGGTGCATGCGAATACACCAGAAGAAATAGAACATTTTATTTGACTTTATGTTCTACTGCTGTCATCCAGTGGAGTTGAGAAGACTGGGCCAATCCAGGCCTTGTTCTTTTTGTCAGCCTGTCAGCATTTTTAGTTGACAGGTGGATGTGCCTATCAGTTATTATGTCCCTGGTGGCACTTAAAACCCACTCTGACAAAACGCTGACTACAGGGCAGACCAGCACCTCCAAGGCGTAGAGGGACAGTTCATGCCACGTGTCCAGCTTGGACACCCAATAGTTGTATAGCACAGAGGAGTCACGGGGGATGCTGGTACAATCGGCTAGATAATCCTTCACGATTTTCCAAAACTTTTCCCTCTTTGTCAGAGTACCCTGTACATCAGTTCCTAAGTGCTGAGAGGGTCTAATGAAACTGTCCCAGACCTTTGATAGTCTTTCCCTGCCTCTGTTAGACCTGTTGTGTGTTTCACTCCTCTTTCTTCCTTGGTTGTCTAAGGAATTATGGCCTCTGCCACCAGCGTTTGCAGATCGGATTTCTTTTACTAATTTTCAAGCTAAGGTGGGTGGCAATTCCTCCAGTGCCATATCAAGGCATCATGTCGCTCCGAGGCTTCAAATAGTCTTAAGGAAGGGTTGAAATATATCTTCATTTATCTCCTGGGAGACATTTTAAAATGAAAAGGCCTGAACCATGTGTGGAAAATCTCTCAAACCCTTCCTGGGACCCAAGAGATGCATGTAAATGGTCTTTCATCCATTCAATAAATGCAGTTTTACTTGAATAAGCTTTAATTTCACTCTGTGGTGGACATATCATTGGTGCAATCTGTTCGGCCCCACAAGGACCCAAAAGGTAACGGGGGACATTTCTTTCTCCAAAGTAAAGTGTATGCACTATGTGCATTGGCTTTCAAAAATTATAAGAAGGCACTGCAATACACTCTGGAAAAGACGTAGAGGAGGGCAAGGTGTGGGAAGGTGTGGGACTCCTAGCCTATGCACTATGTGCAAGGGAAGTTAAATATTAGAAGAAGGCACTGCAATAATCCTGGAAGAGACGTAGAGGAGGGCCTCAGAAAACATTTTTTTACCATTTGGAAGGAGTGGGACTTCCAGACTGGAAAAGCCAATGCATTATGTGCAAGGGCTGAAAAACTTAAAAACATTTACCCCTGGGGTTAAACACATTTATATGTAAGAAGATTTTAAAAGGTAACTGGGAAGTCAGGGAACAGGTTATGTTATGTTAATATATGTGCTGTTGTAAGGTGGGGATGACCAAGTACCGAGGGATGGCCGCAGCCATGAGATTGTGAAAAGCCTCAGTGTCCATAAAAATAAACGGCAACATTCTCAGGACAAGCGGTCTAGAAATTTGACTGTTTAGTGTTTGGTGCTTTGGGTGGCTGGATATTTTCACTTGCATTCCAAGGCCTGTGTAGGAAATGCTGAACACTGCACTGGGACAAAATAGTGCATGTGGTTGCTGATGGTGCTGTCTAATGACAGGTCCAAGGCAGGAGGCATCTGCGCCTGTGTTTTGAGCAAGGGATTTTGGAAAGCACGCAGCACAGGAGAAGAGGCAGTGGAGTCACTCTGTGACACTGATTGTGGACCCAGGCGTTTGGCCCATCAAGTCGGTTGCTGGGATGACATGTGTCTAAGCATGCTGGTGGCGGTCAGGCTGGTGGTCTGGCCACGGCAGAGCTTGGTATGGCACAGGATGCAAATGACCATTTTCTTGTCTTTTGCACTTCCCATAAAAATGCGCCAGACTGGGGAACACCTAACCTTGGCCTGGGATCTGGTTGCATGTTGGTGCTCTGGGTAACAGTAGACCACTTTCTCCCTATGGCCACCCCACTGCCCCTTCCTGTCTGCAGGGGATCCCTCACCCAGCTCACCCCACTCAGCTACGCAGAGCTCAGTCTTCATGCCAGATTGGGTCAGTGACTTCATCACTTCATCATCTCATCTTCCACTTCCTCACTCTGGTCATCCTCCTGACTTGTTGACTTAACAAGACTTGATGGCAACTGTGTCTCATTATCATCCACCTCTTAAGAGAGTAATTGCCGTTCCCCACAATCTGCTTCTTCTGACTGTGACTGCTCAAATATTTGGGCATCACCGAACACGATCTCATGTCCCTCTTTAAACGTGTATGGTGAGAGACCAGAATAAATAAATGGAGAGGTAAAGAGCTCTTCAGAGGGTCCAAGTGTGGGGTCACTTTCCTCCTGGAACTTGCCATGGTGGGAGCAAGGAGAATCGGTTAAGATTATGTGGTCAAGACTCTTGGCTAGTGAGAGTAGAATGTGGGGAAGACAAGGTGATGCTGCGAAACAGGCTGGAAGTATTATCTGCAATCCAACCAACCACTTGTTCTCACTTTTCTGGCTTCAAGAGTGAAGTCTCGCGCTCCCCTGATAAGTGGGAGAGGATGCTAGGTCTCATGGATTAGTGTGTTTGTTGTGGCCTAGCAGAAGGCACAGTTTCACCATCCCACGACCTCAGCCTCTGTGTGCACCATGAGCAGCATGTCCACTTCCATGTCCCTTACCACATGCCTTGCACATTTTAAATTATGTACATAAATAATAGCAGTATTATTGGAGAATACAATCTATTCAAATTGTCACTGAAGGTAATTTTGCTTGTGCGTTGCAGCCCCAAGGTCTGTAACACAATCAACTCTGAGCAGATGCTTGTAATACTCTATCTGTACTCCGCCAGCTAACTCTAAATGAATTGAAGATACTGTAAGAGTGGTGTTATTAGAGAATAGAATCTATTTAAATTGTCACTGAAAGGAATTTTGCTTTTATTTGGCAGCAACAAACTCTGTAACGCAATCAACCCTGCTCTGAGTTCCCTAACACACTATTCCTACATCAGCAGATAATCCTACCATAGAATAGAATCCATTTGAATTAGCCCTGTTATTTAATGTTGCATCAGCAGGTACTGGCACACTATATAACACTCTGTCCCTTCTGCAGCAGCAACTCTACATACACTATTTCAGGGTACAATGCACCCAAGATGGTGACACTGGCACACAATGCCCGCATGATTATTGAATGAAAATCTGGTGCCAAACATGCCGGGCACGGAGTCGAGCATGGCACCCAAGTAGACAGACACTCGATTGAGTGCCGAGTGTCTTGAACACGAAGGTGCTTGATCGAGTCCCGATCAGTGCCGAGCACACTCACCCATCACTAGTCCTGACATTTCTCTGTATACATGTGTCTGTTCCAGATACTACAGGATACCTTTAGAGGTTTTATAAAGGTCATGCCTTGATGTGGCAGCTTGAGTGGAACCTGCATAGTATTAGGCATATGGCATTCATTTTACAGCTTATTGGTTTATACAAAATATAAAGTGGGTACGGAAAGTATTCCGACCCCTTTAAATTTTTCACTCTTTATTTCATTGCAGCCATTTGGTAAATTCAAAAAAGTTCATTTTTGTCTCATTAATGTACACTCTGCACCAGATCTTGACTGAAAAAAAACAGAAATGTAGAAAAGTTGGAAAATGTATTAAAAAAGAAAAACTGAAATATTGCATGGTCATAAATATTTAGAGCCTTTGCTCATATTTAAGTCACATGCTGCCCATTTCCTTCTGAGCCTCCTTGAGATGGTTCTACTCCTTCATTGGAGTCCAGCTGTGTTTAATTAAACTGATAGGACTTGATATGGAAAGGCACACATCTGTCTATATAAGACCTCACAGCTCACAGTGCATGTCAGACCAAATGAGAATCATGAGGTCAAAGGAACTGGCCAAGGCGCTCAGGGAAAGAATTGTGGCAAGGCACAGATCTAGCCAAGGTTACAAAAGAATTTCACAAGTACTCAAGATTCCTAAGAGCACAGTAGCCTCCATAATCCTTAAATGGAAGAAGTTTGGGACCTCCAGAAGTCTTCCAAGACCTGGCCGTCCGGCTAAACTGAGCAATCGTGGGAGAAGAGCCTTGGTGAGAGAGGTAAAGAAGAACCCCAAGATCACTGAGCTCCAGAGATGCAGTAGGGAGATGGGAGAAAGTTCCACAAAGTCAACTATCACTGCAGCCCTCCACCAGTCGGGTCTTTGTGGCAGAGTGGCCCAAGGGAAGCCTCTCCTCAGTGTAAGACATATGAAAGCCCGCATAGAGTTTGATAAAAAAAAACACATGAAGGACTCCCAGACAATGAGAAATAAGATTCCCTGGTCAGATGAAACGAAGATAGACCTTTTTGGTGATACTTCTATGCGGTTTGTGTTGAAAAAAACAGGCACTGCTCATCACCTGCCCAATACAATCCAAACAGTAAAACATGGTGGTGGCAGCATCCTGCTATGGTGGTGTTTTTCAGCTCCAGGGACAGGACAACTGGTTCCCAATGAAGGAAGCATGAATGCGGCCAAATACAGAGATATCCTGAATAAATACCTCTTCCAGAGTGCTCTGGACCTCAGACTTGGCCGAAGTTTCACCTTCCAACAAGACAATGACCCTAAACACACAGCTAAAATAACAAAGGATTGGCTTCAGAACAACTCTGTAACCATTCTTGACTGGCCCAGCCAGAGCCCTGACCTAAACCCAATTGAGCATCTCTGGAGAGACCTGGAAATGTCTGTCCTCCAACCTTCACTATCCAACCTGATGGAGCTGCAAAGGATCTACAAGGAAGAATGGCAGGGGATCCCCAACTCCAGGTGTGAAAAACTTGTTGCATCATTCCCAACAAGACTCATGGCTGCACTAGCTCAAAATGGCGCTTCTACTCAATACTGAGCAAAGGGTCTAAGTACTTATGACCCCAATCCCCACAGTTTTAAGCGTGCCCTAAAAACTCATTTGTTCAGATTGGCCTACCGCCTCAACGCATTAACCTAATTATCCCTGTGTGGCCTATTAATAAAAAACAACAACATAATCACGTTCCTCCATCATGTTCTCATACACTTTATGCAGTTAATAGCCTCTGTGTCTGTACTGTTACATACTTAGGCAGTTAACTGGTTCATGCAGCTTTACATGAACACCCGAGCCTTACACTATGGCTGGTCCAAATAACTAAAGCAATTGTTACCATCCACCTCTTGTGTCTCCCCTTTTCCTCATAGATTGTAAGCTTGCGAGCAGGGCCCTCATTCCTCCTGGTATCTGTTTTGAACTGTGATTTCTGTTATGCTGTAATGTCTGTTGTCTGTATAAGTCCCCTCTATAAGTTGTAAAGCGCTGCGGAATATGTTGGCGCTATATAAATAAAATTATTATTATTATTATTATTATTATTATATGTGATATTTCAGTTTTTCTTTTTCAATAAATTTGCAAAACTTTCTACATTTCTGGGGGTTTTCAGTCATGATGGAGTGCAGAGTGTACATTAATGAGAAAAAATGAACATTTTTGAATTTACCAAACGGCTGCAATGAAACAGAGTGAAAAATGTAAAAGGGTCTGAATACTTTCCTTTACCCACTGTACATATACAGAAACCAAACATCCTGTCTGCAGCCCTTCTATTCTTCTATTCACCAGGAAGTAAATTGAAAATGGAAGTTTATCTCTAGTTTGCTTCATGAACACTCACATAAGCTAAGGAGGCCTCAATAAATAGTCCTTAAAGGGGTTTATACTTTTGAAAATATTTTTTTATATAGCATAAAAGGACATTTTGATTTAATACAGAAGGGTCCAATGTCATGATCCTGGGCCAGGGTTGAAATTATTTACAAAGGGAGATTGTTGCCTTGGTGGAACCAGCATGTTCTTTACTACACAGACACTGATTTGAATGAGCAATATTACACTTAATTATTGCTGGGATTTACAACAGGAGTAACATTTAAAGCGGTTGTCCCCTTTCAAATATTTTTTGCTTCTAGGCTCAGTGAAATGTAAGATAACAAGCTGAGCTTTATTTACTCTCTCTAGATTCAGTGCTGTCACTCCTGACGCTGACTCAGTCTCTGTTGATTAGCTGCAGAGGCACAGCCAATCACTGAGCTCAATAACCTGTGGCATGTACATCATCTGAGTCGCTGAGTTCAATGATTAGCTGCAGTTCTGTCAATGTAACATCAGCTCTACCAATGAGACCACCCATTAAATGATTAGATTGTAGTCAAGAAACTTGTCTGATGAATAAGGTTTGTCCAAATGGAAATAGCTGTTCAACTTTAAAATAAATGCTAATTATGTTAGTCATTCACATTAATAACTATTAGTATTACCAAATCCAGACTCATGATGTGACCCTCGCTAATTACCTGGTCACTAAGTTTACCTCCATATATAGCAATATATAAACTGAAGAAACACACGTAGTTTGGTTAAAAAGTCATACAAAAAACCCTTTATTATTGACAACTTACAATTGCACACTTAAATAACAAACAAACAATATGACAGATGTGTTAAGGTACCTTCACACGAAACGACGCTGCAGCGATAGCGACAACGATGCCGATCGCTGCAGCGTCGCTGTTTGATCGCTGGAGAGCTGTCACACAGACCGCTCTCCAGCGACCAACGATGCCGAGGTCCCCGGGTAACCAGGGTAAACATCGGGTTGCTAAGCGCAGGGTCGTGCTTAGTAACCCGATGTTTACCCTGGTTACCAGTGTAAAATGTAAAAAAACCAAACAGTACATACTCACCTGCGCGTCCCCCGGCATCCGCTTCCTGCACTGACTGACTGACTGAGCACCGGCAGTAGCAGGGCACAGCGGTGACGTCACCGCTGTGCTTTCACTTTCACTTTGCGGCGCTCAGTCAGTGTGGGAAGCAGACGGCGGGGGATGCGAATGTAAGTATGTACTGTTTGTTTTTTTTACATTTTACACTGGTAACCAGGGTAAACATCGGGTTACTAAGCGCGGCCCTGCGATCGTCCAGTGTAAAATATCGCTGGTATCGTTGCTTTTGCTGTCAAACACAACGATACACGGCGATCGGACGACCAAATTATTCAGCGACCAGCGATATCACAGCAGGATCCTGATCGCTGCTGCGTGTCAAACTAAACGATATCGCTAGCCAGGACGCTGCAACGTCACGGATCGCTAGCGATATCGTTACAAAGTCGTTTCGTGTGAAGGTACCTTTAGATACCTAAAACATAAAGCGTGCCGCATTACCATTAAATCCCATCTTACAGTAACTGTAAGATGGGATTTAATGGTAATGCGGCACGCTTTATGTTTTAGGTATCTATTTAACACATCTGTCATATTGTTTGTTTGTTATTTAAGTGTGCAATTGTAAGTTGTCAATAATAAAGGGTTTTTTGTATGACTTTTTAACCAAACTCCGTGTGTTTCTCCAGTTTATACATTAATAACTATGTAGCACAATAGAGTAAGTAAGTGAGCTAAACATATCACAAAAGGGTACATAAATAAAAAGTAGCACACATTTTTAGGACTAAATCTAGGTTGAAAATGGCGCATTCACTTGCCAACATATTCATGATTTTCCAGCTCTTAGGTGTGTTTCAGTTTAATGCAAAGTGCTATAAATATTTCTTACAATGGGTAAAATCTGATATAATCTACACTAATTCAGATCAGACATACACAAGCAAAAAAGTCACAACAAATTATTTTCCTGCAAGTTTCTAACACTTTACAATTAGTTTGATATACACATTAATTTGCAATCAGTATGCTTAAAGGGAGTCACAACATATTATTTTGCTATAATTTTCTAACACTTTAGAATTAGTTTGATATGCAAATTAATTTGCAAATAGTATGCTTAAAGGGAGTCTGTAACATCTGAAATGTAAACTGAATTAATTACATACTTGTATAGGGGATTTAACAATATATGTTGCAATGTA
This sequence comes from Ranitomeya variabilis, assembly GCF_051348905.1. Classification (NCBI taxonomy): domain Eukaryota; kingdom Metazoa; phylum Chordata; class Amphibia; order Anura; family Dendrobatidae; genus Ranitomeya; species Ranitomeya variabilis. Next base: position 654,086,324 of record NC_135233.1, read on the forward strand.
TATTTCACATGTGCAAATGAGGGGGTTTTGGTGCACCATTGACTTAACCAAGAATCTCATAAACCATTATGCCTCTGTCAATTTGCACACTGAGCAGTTCCCTGACTCTGATTGATAGCGCTCACTTGGCTAGAGCAAGCGCTGCTTAAAACCTAACCGCGGTGCTGTGCATGCACATTGACTATGCAGGAGTCAATGGTGTGCACACAGTACGGGGCGGTTCCCCCTTTCATTATCACTCAGAAGTGTAGCGAGCAGCTTTAGAAGGGAGGAGCGATCAGTTTTGTGCTCCTCCTTTCTTCAGTATGTCACAGAGTAGGATTGCACATAAGAAAGGAGATTCACTAATTCTGTTCTTGGGAAGCTCCAGGTTGGGCATTACTAGTGAAACGCCACCTAACTAATTGTGAGGCACAGGGTGAGAAGCCATTTTTACAAAAGTGATAATTTAATTCAGAGGTCTTTCTCTCTGTGCAGAAATTCTATACTTTGACATCATTATTAGCTAATTTTGTAATTCTTTTATTGTTATACTGGATTCAAGAGACAAAAGAGATGTGTAACAATTATTTTTAAAGGAGTGATCAAACCCTGCAGAGATTTTTAGCAAACGTTGCTGTCCTAATGGTGAATAGGGAACACAACACAAGGATTCAGCTTTGCTTGCCAGTTCTAGTGGTCTTCTTAAGACCGCAAGTATGTGGTTGGCATAGGTCTGGTCTCAGTCAATTCTTAGTAGAATCTATTGAACAAATCGGTGGGGACCCTAATTGTCTTTTGTCCTCACATATGTGAATCACATATTTATAGTCTGATGACAACCGCTGGGACCAGCAAACAGAGCTGAATCCTTGCGCTGTGTGCATTACTCACATTACTTGGCATACTGCAGAACTTGCTGAAAATTCCCTCCGGGAGAAAAATCCCTTAAAGTTTGACCAGGATAATGAGCCATCGGTACTGAGTTTCATAAGGTTTGCTCTTGTAGCCAGATGTTCTAATAAAGAGGCAGAGAAATATCAGCAGAAGAGATAGTAGTTTGAGTTGGAGTTAATTTTTAAATAAATGTTATTCTAAGTTGCGTTTATTTTCATTTCCACAGGTCATCCAACCACTTCAGGTCCAGGTAACAATGTTTCTATTTCATTTTGTAGGATTATGAAATTGAAATTTTTCAGACATATATAAATAGTTAGATAAATTCTATAATCTGTTGGTAAAATATTGTGATACATGTAATATACACGTTATGCACACCATCTGAATACAGAGGCCTGTTGCAGGTGTTTGCTTTAGGGACTTGGATCTTCCTAGCTTTTCTTGGCCCAGCCTAATTTATAAAGGCACATGGCTAATGTTTTTTAAAAATCTTTCAAGAAAGATCATGTAATGTTAGTTCTTGAATTACTGTTTAAATTGTCCAATTTGTCCATGACCACGCATGCCGCCTATTCATTTCAGTCTTTAGGGGTCAGATGACATGGGGGCAAAGGAGACAGAGAACACAATTTTAATGCCAAGCTATGTTGCTAGACCAGTGATTTGAGGTTGTAGGGGATTGAAAGTAATAGTGGCAAGGGCAAATCTTGATGTGGAAATCAGGCAGGCAGGCAGCAAGGCGTTCAGACCATTTCCTACACAAAAGCAAATGTCAGCCAAATCAAAGAAGACAATGATTCTGTGGTGAAGAAAACTTAGGAACCAGTAAGGTACTGATGTCAGTAGAGGAAGAGGCTTTTACTGCAGCAATACACGACATAAGTGATATGTGGCTTATGGACTGTCTGGGGCAAAATCTGCTTGTTCTGCAGTCGTATTGGTGCAAATAACATTGCATCTGTTGATGATGTAGGAGGCTGCCCATATCTCCTGGCTGCCCAGTGTCTTTTATAGCTATAATGTATGGCATATGTAAATCATACTGTCTTGAGTAGACACAAACATAAAAAAATCCCAAAATACGGCTAATTTTGTGAAAGGATTGTTGACAAATCATTTCTTATTTATCTTGAAAACAGCTAGTTTACTAAAAAAAAGAGAATTTTTGAATAGGTTGATAAAGTGTTTATAATTACTTAATTATTTTCTGAAGAGCATACCTGTGGCAGATCCGCAAAAAAGGGATAATTTTTTCACTCCCAGCTCCTTTCATCTTACTTCTTCATGTGAAAAGCTTAACACATGTTTTTTCTCCATAAATAAAAGGAAATTTTGGACAAATTGAGAAAAGATATCACTTTTCTTTTGCCAAAACAGAGCTCTTGATACTCCCCAAACAAGGATAATTTTTGTATTCTCCATGTGAAAAGGCCACATTTTTATATATTTCCTTTGTATAAGCAGCAGTGAAGCAGACATTATCCCTCCCCCCACAAAATAATGAATAATTTTTTAACTATGTATGCAATTTAAGCAGCCTACAATATATGAAACTTCAGTCTGTGGTGAAACAGGCAGCTAAGTAGCAATACTTACCTATTAACTTGAATGAGCAGCATATTCGACTTAATTTCTTCTGTTGCTACATTAGACACTTGCTAATTTTAAAAAACTGTTGCCGCTGATTGCTAGGGTTTCAAGCAGGAAACATTAATAGGAGCGTCCCCTTTCAGTTACTTTTTGCTTCCAGGCTCAGTGATATGTTAAATATGAAACTGAGCTTAAAGGGAACCTGTCACCCCCAAAATGGAAGTTGAGCTAAGCCCACCGCCATCAGGGGCTTATCTACAGCATTCTGTAATGCTGTAAATAAACCCCCGATGTAACCTGAAAGATGAAAAAAAGATGTTAGATTATACTCATCTGGGAGGGCGGTCCAATCTGATGGGCGTCATGTTACGGGGTGTTATGATTGACCTGGTGGTTAGAAGCACCCGGAAAGACCTGATGAGCAAACTAGTAATACAGGACTAGCTCTGGGAAGTGGGAGCTCTGCTGACCGCAACCACTAATCCTATCACAACACACTAGAAATAGCCGTGGAGCGTACCTGACTCTGCCTAGACGCCTCTTCACAGCCTAAGAGCTAACTACCCCTAAAGATAGAAAATTAAGCCTAACTTGCCTCAGAGAAATTCCCCAAAGAAATAGGCAGCCCCCGACACATATTGACTGTGAGTTAAGATGGAAGTCACAAACACAGGAATGAAACAGGTTTCAGCAAAGGAGTCCAGACTTCACTAAACAGATTGAGGATAGAAAAGGTATCTTTGCAGTCAGCACAAAAATCTACAAAAAACCACGCAGAGTGTGCAAAAGAGACCCCCGCACAGACTCACAGTGCGGAGGTGCCACTCTGCATCCCAGAGCTTCCAGCTAACAAGACAAAATCATGATAGCAAGCTGGAAAAGAAAACAGTGGTGAACAAGTCAGCTAGCAGGGACTTAGCTTTTGCTGGAGTAGACAGGTCATCTGAAAGATCCAAGAGAAAACTGAAACAGTACTAGGACATTGACAGCTGGCATCAAGTAACGATCTGAGTGGAGTTAAATAGAGCAGCCAGCCAGAACTAAGCGAGGTCAGCTGAAGAAAGAACCTCAGAACCAGCAGCTCCACTCACAGCCACCAGAGGGAGTCCATGGACAGAACTCGCCGAAGTACCATTCCTGACCACAGGAGGGAGTTCGAGAACAGAATTCACAACAGTACCCCCCCTTGAGGAGGGGTCACCGAACCCTCACCAGAGCCCCCAGGCCGATCAGGACGAGCCAAATGAAAGGCACGAACCAGATCGGCAGCATGAACATCAGAGGCAACAACCCAGGAATTATCCTCCTGACCATAACCTTTCCACTTGACCAGGTACTGAAGTTTCCGTCTCGAAATACGAGAATCCAAAATCTTCTCCACCACATACTCCAACTCCCCCTCAACCAACACCGGGGCAGGAGGGTCAACGGAGGGAACCATAGAAGCCACATATCTCTGCAACAACGACCTATGGAACACATTATGGATGGCGAAAGAAGCTGGAAGGTCCAAACAAAATGACACAGGATTAAGAATTTCAGAAATCTTATACGGACCAATGAAACGAGGCTTAAACTTAGGAGACGAAACCTTCATAGGAACATAACGAGACGACAACCAAACCAAATCCCCAACACGAAGTCGGGGACCAACACAGCGACGGCGGTTAGCGAAACGTTGAGCCTTCTCCTGGGACAATGTCAAATTGTCCACCACGTGAGTCCAAATTCGCTGCAACCTGTCCACCACAGAATCCACACCAGGACAATCCGAAGACTCAACCTGCCCGGAAGAAAAACGAGGATGGAAACCAGAATTACAGAAAAAAGGCGAAACCAAAGTGGCCGAGCTGGCCCGATTATTAAGGGCGAACTCAGCCAAAGGCAAGAAAGACACCCAATCATCCTGATCAGCAGAAACAAAGCATCTCAGATATGTTTCCAAAGTCTGATTGGTTCGTTCGGTTTGGCCATTTGTCTGAGGATGGAAAGTCGAAGAAAAAGACAAATCAATGCCCATCTTAGCACAAAAGGACCGCCAAAACCTTGAAACAAACTGGGAACCTCTATCCGACATGATGTTCTCCGGAATGCCATGCAAACGAACCACGTGCTGGAAAAACAATGGAACCAAATCGGAGGAGGAAGGCAATTTAGGCAAAGGTACCAAATGGACCATCTTAGAGAAGCGATCACAAACCACCCAGATAACCGACATCCTTTGAGAGACAGGGAGATCTGAAATAAAATCCATGGAAATATGCGTCCAGGGCCTTTTCGGGACCGGCAAGGGCAAAAGCAACCCACTGTCATGAGAACAGCAGGGCTTAGCCCGAGCACAAGTCCTACAGGACTGCACAAAAGAACGCACATCCTGTGAAAAGGAAGGCCACCAAAAGGATCTAGCCACCAAATCTCTGGTACCAAAGATTCCAGGATGACCAGCCAACACCGAACAATGAACCTCAAAGATAACTCTACTAGTCCATCTATCAGGAACAAACAGTTTCTCCGCTGGGTAACGGTCAGGTCTATCAGCCTGAAACTCCTGCAGCACCCGCCGCAAATCAGGGGAGATGGCAGACAAAATTACCCCCTCTTTGAGAATACCAGCCGGCTCAGGAACTCCCGGAGAATCAGGCACAAAACTCCTTGAAAGGGCATCAGCCTTCACATTCTTAGAACCCGGAAGGTACGAAACCACAAAATTGAAGCGGGAGAAAAACAGCGACCATCGAGCCTGTCTAGGATTCAACCGCTTGGCAGACTCGAGATAAGTCAGATTCTTGTGATCCGTCAAGACCACCACGCGATGCTTGGCTCCCTCAAGCCAATGTCGCCACTCCTCGAACGCCTACTTCATAGCCAACAACTCTCGATTGCCCACATCATAATTGCGCTCAGCAGGCGAAAACTTTCTAGAAAAGAAAGCACATGGTTTCATCACCGAGCCATCAGAACTTCTTTGAGAGAAGACAGCCCCTGCTCCAATCTCAGAAGCATCCACCTCGACCTGAAACGGGAGCGAAACATCTGGCTGACACAACACAGGGGCAGAAGAAAAACGACGCTTCAACTCCTGAAAAGCCTCAACGGCCGCGGAGGACCAATTGACCACATCCACACCTTTCTTGGTCAAATCAGTCAATGGTTTAACAACACTAGAAAAATTAGCGATGAAGCGACCGTAAAAATTAGCAAAGCCCAGGAATTTCTGTAGGCTCTTTACAGAAGTAGGCTGAGTCCAATCATAAATGGCCTGAACTTTAACAGGGTCCATCTCGATAGTAGAAGGGGAAAAAATGAAGCCCAAAAATGAAACCTTCTGAACTCCAAAGAGACATTTAGACCCCTTCACAAACAAGGAATTAGTACGAAGGACCTAAAACACCATTCTGACCTTCTTCACATGAGACTCCCAATCGTCCGAAAAGACCAAAATATCATCCAAATATACAATCATGAATCTATCCAGGTACTTTCGGAAGATGTCATGCATAAAGGACTGAAACACAGATGAAGCATTAGAAAGCCCGAATGGCATCACCAGGTACTCAAAATGGCCCTCGGGCGTATTAAATGCTGTTTTCCATTCATCGCCCTGTTTAATACGCACAAGATTATACGCCCCTTGAAGATCTATCTTGGTGAACCAACTAGCCCCCTTAATCCGAGCAAACAAATCAGACAGTAGTGGCAAAGGGTACTGAAATTTGACGGTGATTTTATTGAGAAGGCGGTAATCTATACAAGGTCTCAGAGAACCATCCTTCTTGGCCACAAAAAAGAACCGTGCTCCCACCGGTGACGAGGACGGGCGAATATGCCCTTTCTCCAAGGACTCCTTTATATAACTCCGCATAGCGGCGTGTTCCGGCACAGACAAATTGAACAGTCGGCCCTTCGGAAACTTACTACCAGGAATCAAATTAATAGCACAATCGCAATCCCTATGAGGAGGTAGGGCACTGGATTTGGGCTCATCAAATACATCCCGGTAATCCGACAAGAACTCAGGGACTTCAGAAGGATGGGAAGACGAAATTGACAACAGTGGGACATCACCATGTACCCCTTGACAACCCCAGCTGGATACAGACATTGATTTCCAATCCAATACTGGATTATGGACCTGTAGCCATGGCAAACCCAAAACGACCACATCATGCAGATTATGCAACACCAAAAAGCGAATATCCTCCTGATGTGCAGGAGCCATGCACATGGTCAATTGAGTCCAGTACTGAGGCATATTCTTGGCCAAAGGCGTAGCATCAATTCCTCTCAATGGAATAGGATACTGTAAGGGCTCCAAGAAAAAACCACAGCGCCTGGCAAACTCCAAGTCCGTCAAATTCAGGGCAGCGCCTGAATCCACAAATGCCATAACAGAATAGGACGACAAAGAGCAAATCAGAGTAACGGACAAAAGAAATTTTGGCTGTACAGTACCAATGGTGGCAGACCTAGCGAACCGCTTAGTGCGCTTAGGACAATCAGAGATAGCATGAGTGGAGCCACCACAGTAAAAACACAGCCCATTCTGACGTCTGTATTCTTGCCATTCAGCTCGGGTCAAAGTCCTATCGCATTGCATAGGCTCAGGCCTCTGCCCAGAAGACACCGCCAAATGGTGCACAGTTTTGCGCTCACGTAAGCGTCAATCGATCTGAATGGCCAAGGACATAGACTCATTCAGACCAGCAGGCATGGGAAATCCCACCATAACATCCTTAAGGGCTTCAGAAAGACCCTTTCTGAAAATTGCCGCCAGGGCACACTCATTCCACTGAGTAAGCACAGACCACTTTCTGAACTTCTGACAATATACCTCCGCTTCATTCTGACCCTGACACAAAGCCAGCAAATTTTTTTCTGCCTGATCCACTGAATCTGGTTCATCATAAAGCAATCCAAGCGCCAGAAAAAACGCATCTACATTACGCAATGCAGGATCTCCTGGTGCAAGGGAAAATGCCCAGTCTTGAGGGTCGCCACGTAGCAAAGAAATTATGATTTTTACTTGCTGAATGGGGTCACCAGAGGAGCGGGGTTTCAAAGCAAAAAACAATCTACAATTATTTTTGAAATTCAGGAACTTAGATCTATCCCCAGAAAACAAATCAGGAATTGGAATTCTGGGTTCTAACATCGGATTCTGAACTACATAATCTTGAATGCCTTGTACCCTTGCAGTGAGTTGATCCACACAAGAGGACAGACCTTGAATGTCCATATCTACACCTGTGTCCTGAACCACCCAGAGATTTAGGGGAAAGGAAAAACAAAACACGCTGCAGAGGAAAAAAAAAATGGTCTCAGAACTTCTCTTATCCCTCTATTGAGATGCATTAACACATTACGGGCCAGCTGTACTGTTATGATTGACCTGGTGGTTAGAAGCACCCGGAAAGACCTGATGAGCAAACTAGTAATACAGGACTAGCTCTGGGAAGTGGGAGCTCTGCTGACCGCAACCATTAATCCTATCACAACACACTAGAAATAGCCGTGGAGCGTACCTGACTCTGCCTAGACGCCTCTTCACAGCCTAAGAGCTAACTACCCCTAAAGATAGAAAATTAAGCCTAACTTGCCTCAGAGAAATTCCCCAAAGAAATAGGCAGCCCCCGACACATATTGACTGTGAGTTAAGATGGAAGTCACAAACACAGGAATGAAACAGGTTTCAGCAAAGGAGTCCAGACTTCACTAAACAGATTGAGGATAGAAAAGGTATCTTTGCGGTCAGCACAAAAATCTACAAAAAAACATGCAGAGTGTGCAAAAGAGACCCCTGCACTGACTCACAGTGCGGAGGTGCCACTCTGCATCCCAGAGCTTCCAGCTAACAAGACAAAATCATGATAGCAAGCTGGAAAAGAAAACAGTGGTGAACAAATCAGCTAGCAGGGACTTAGCTTTTGCTGGAGTAGACAGGTCATCTGAAAGATCCAAGAGAAAACTGAAACAGTACTAGGACATTGACAGCTGGCATCAAGTAACGATCTGAGTGGAGTTAAATAGAGCAGCCAGCCAGAACTAAGCGAGGTCAGCTGAAGAAAGAACCTCAGAACCAGCAGCTCCACTCACAGCCACCAGAGGGAGTCCATGGACAGAACTAGCCGCAGTACCATTCCTGACCACAGGAGGGAGTTCGAGAACAGAATTCACAACAACGGGGCTTCCCTTCTTCTTACGATGACGTCCTCTTTTTGTCTTCATGCTGTGGCTCCGGCGCAGGCATACTTTGTCTGCCCTGTTGAGGGCAGAGCAAAGTACTGCAGTGAGCAGGCGCTGGCCCTCTCTGACCTTTCCCAGGACCTGCGCACTGCAGTACTTTGTTCTGCCCTCAACAGGGCAGACAAAGTATGCCTGTGCCGGAGCCACAGCATGAAGACAAGAAGAGGATGTCATCCTATGAGGATGGGAGGCCCCGAAACGGACCATGACGCCCATCGGACCGGACCGCAGCAGGAACGCTCCTGGGTGAGTATAATCTAACCTCTTTTTCTTATCTTTCAGGATACATCAAGGGCTTATTTACAGCATTCCAGAATGCTGTAGACAAGCCCCTGATGCCGGTGGGCTTAGCTCAACTTCCATTTTGTGGGTGACAGGTTCCCTTTAAGTTACCCTCCACAGATTCAGCCACTCCACCACTGCCTCAGTTTCTGTTGATCCATTGAACTGGTGCAGCCAATCAATAAGATCGGCAGCTTGTACCGTCTGAGCTGATGTGGTCAATGATTGGCTGCAGCTTTAAAGTTCAGATTAAAGTTAAGACTTAAAAAAAGACATGAAAAGTCTACTAGTGCATTATGTCATTATAAGGGCTATTGGTTAGTACGGGTTAATATAAATTTTTATGGTGAGGTCACTTTACTAAGACTGTGTTTTATTCAGGAGATTGAAGAAGGATGGATACAGTCCTAGAACACCATGAGTTACACATGTTTTCTCAGGGTTATTGGATGCTTTGCAGTATTGTAATTCACATCGAATTTATTCAATGCAAATCGATTTTGGAAACAATTTGTCCAACCTGGCAAATTTGAATTTCAAAAGATTTGGTCTTCTCTAGTGTTTCTTTGAAAACTTCTCAGCTCCACCTGTATAAGCTGTGTAATAGTTGATACACTAAACACACAGATCATATAGTGTGTTGTTTGGTGTTTCAAAGTTTCCAGACAAGTATCCTCCTCTACAAGATTGCACGGCCGGCCACAGCTATCACATCTAATGACAATTATTTGTGCTATTTAGATTTTAATGTTTAAAATAAATGTGAAAAAACATAACATCATTAAAAAAGTGATAGAAATAAATAGTAATAATAAGACTATTGTAAATGCAGCTACTAACAAGAGTTTTTTTTTATTTTTATCTTGTTTTCTTTTCTGTCTTCTCTAGGCAACTTCACAACAGGTATGCTCCATATGATTTTTCCTTTCTCATCATTGTAGAGAAAATTTGTGTTGACTATTTCTTCATTTGTTTCAGATTCATCGTACACAAACTGTGGTGGTCTGTTGACCCAAATGAATGGGAACATAACAAGTCCATTCTATCCAAATCCTTACCCTGCTAATTCTCACTGTACTTGGCACATCCGTGTACCTGCAGGCTATTACATACGGCTATTTTTCCTTCATTTTGAGTAAGTTATTTAGTATTTAAATCTGTTTGTGATTTTACAAACTACTTTATCAAAGAATAATGCTTTAGATACTTGTTATTGTGAGTCAGTTGCTGAGACAAACCCAATAATCAATCACTGGTATGGATGCAACAGTGTTAAACTTTGAAGGAGACTCCCATTTTTATTTTACAAACTGAATAGAGAGTATTCATTCTCATCAACGTATTCCTTTAAACTCAACAAAAATGTAAACAATTTCGATCTTGAGGGCAAGTAAATAATACAAAACTTTAGTTATTATATTTAAAATTAAAGAAAATTAAAGAAATGAAAAAACCTTGTACTGTATAAAGCTTCATGCAAAATACATTTCACTTGACTGCTGCAAATCTGTCATTTTGCATGGCAAGCTTATGACTTTACTTCTACAGTGTTGAGGTGCACACTATGCTTTGATCAGTTCTTATTGCAACTTTTAGAGTTATTGCGTTGACCGATTTTTTTTTTCTTATTACAGCATTTACAGATCAGCTTAATTGATTTTATAATTTGATAAATCTGACTTTGCTGGATGCAGCAATGTCAAATATGATTTTTTATATATATTTGTTTATCATTATCTGAGAAAAATGTGAATAATTTGAATTATTTTTATTATTTTTTTCATTTTTTACTTCATTTGTTAGGGGTATTAAACCTGCAATTGATGCAATGTTATTGCTTTATATATTGAAAATCACAGTCTTCTATGAGGCCCAGCTACAGAAGATATCACATGGGCCTTCAACCAACACCAATCAGTCACTGTGCCAGCTGGATTGCAGTTCTTAAAAATAACAGTCAGTAGTATTTAAGAGGTTAGATGCACCGACTGACAGGCATGACGATGATCACTGCTGTCAAAGGCAGATGACTGGTATATAATATAGCCTGCATCTTCCCAGTGTGGAGCAGGCTCTGCTTCTGAGCCTGCTCCAAAGTCCCTGACATGCTCCATGACATATTGGTACTTCATGGAGTGTGAAGAATTAGATTAAATCAAAATACCAGAAAAAGAAACTCTAAAATGCATCAAATTTCATATACAGTAGTTATAATCATAACAACGATCATGAAATATAATTCATATAATTGTGAATTCAGTAGAGAAGAGAAAAAGGCATTAACAAAAGCGATACAATTATAGTGGCTGCACAAGGACAAACAAAACTGTTTTTGACAGTAACCATCTTTGCATATGCATTGGCAGCACGTTTATACTAACACTAGATGGTGGCCCGATTCTAACGCATTGAGTATTCTAGAATATGTATGTATGTATGTCGTGCTGTGAGTGGGGGTTAAATTCCACGCCAATATCGCTGATTGGTCGCGCCCGGCTGGCCGATCAGCGAAGCGTGGTTCAAATCCAGCACCAATTCGCAACCTGACTCCACCTGTCGCTGATTTGTCGCGACCGGCCGGGCACGACCAATGACCGAAGCGGTCTTTAAATACCGCGCCAATATCAATAATTGGTCGCGGCCGGCAGTGCGCGACCAATCACTGAAGCGGTGTTTAAATCCCGTGCCAATATCGCTGATTGGTCGCAGCCGGATGGGCACAACCAATCAGCGAAGCGTTGTTTAAATCCCGCGTCAATTTGCTGCTGGACTGTGTCTATCGCTGATTGGTCGCAGGATGTCGGGGGTTCGGGGTGCTGGATGTCGGGGGTTCAGGGTTCAGGATATAGTACAGCCACGTAGTATATAACATAGCCACGTAGTATATAGCACAGCCACGTAGTATGAAGTATATAGCACAGCCACGTAGTATATAGCAGCCATGTAGTATACAGCACAGCACGTAGTATATAGCACAGCCACGTAGTATATAGCACAGCCACATAGTATATAGCACAGCCACGTAGTATATAGCACAGCCACGTAGTATATAACACAGCCCATGTACTATATAACACAGACAGCCACGTAGTATATAGTAGAGCCACGTAGTATATAGCACAACCACGTAGTATATAGCACAGCCACATAGTATATAGCACAGCCACGTGGTATATAGCAGCCATGTAGTATATATCAGCCACGTAGTATATAGCAGCCACGTAATATATAACACAGCCCATGCAGTAAATAACACAGCCCATGCAGTATATAGCACTGCCCACGTAGTATATATCAGTCATGCAGTAAATAACACAGCCCACGCAGTATATAACATTGCCCACGTAGTATACAGCAGTGTGGGCACCATATCTCTGTTAAAAAAAAGAATAAAAATAAAAATACTGTAGTTATATACTCACCCTCCGGCGTCCACCGAGGTTGTCCCGATGCGTGCGAGGCTGCCGCCAGCTTCCGTTCCCAGTGATGCATTGTGAAATTACCCAGATGACTTAGCGGTCTTGCAAGACCGCTAAGTCATCTGGGTAATTTCATAATGCATCACTGGGAACGGAAGCTGGCGGCAGCCTTGCCGCTCGCGCACATCGCTGGACGGCGGAAGGTGAGAATAGCACCATTTTTTTTTTTAATTATTTTTAACATTATATCTTTTTACTATTGATGCTGCATAGGCAGCATCAATAGTAAAAAGTTTGTCACACAGTGTTAATAGCAGCATTAACAGACTGCGTTATGCTGTGGTATAACGCAGTCGGTTTAACGGACTGCTAAAACGCTATGTGGGCGGCGGGCGCTGATTAGGGGGGAGTATGGAGGGGGCACTGACTGCAGGGGAGTAGGGAGCACCCATTTCGCGGCTGGACTGTGCCCGTCACTGATTGGTCGCAGCCGGCTGGCCGCGACCAATCAGCAACTTGGGATTTCCATGACAGTCAGACAGACAGACGGAAGTGCCTCTTAGAAGATTATATATATAGATGAACATTTACATTGCCTTGAATAATGTATTCACACCCCGTAAACTTTTCCACACTTTTTCACATTACACCCACAAACTTGAAGTTTTTCCATGACCAAAGTACACTTAAATCAATAGATCTAGCAATAAAAAGAACTTTCACAATTGGATTTGTCAAGAAATGTTCCTGTGCTGAGATAATCCTATAAATGTGCTCCTGTTATGTCCTGTGTACTCGATTGCAGCATTCCAGGAGCAGGCAGAGGGATGACAGCTCCTCGGATTGGAGACCCTACGGCGTGACGCGGGTCCCCATCATTGCCACCGTGACCCGATGCCATCATGACAACATCTGGATCACCAGAGCTAGGAAAGTTGCTTGATCATGTGCAGTGCATGTTCAGCAATCTTCTGTGCCAGTGCAGAGCTGACAGTTTGCATAGCATAGGGGTGCTGCTGAATCCCGAAGCTATACAAGCAATTAGCCTAAAAAAAATAGTCCCACAATGGGACAAAGTAAAAAAGTAAAAAAAAAAAAAAAAAAAAAAAATTAGAATAAGTTTAAAAATATTAAATAAAAAAATCTAAAGATATTGTATCCATAAATAAATATTTGTATGAAAAAAATATGAACAATAAAAGTACACATATTTGGTATCACCGCATTCATAATGACCCGACCTATAAAACTGCCACACTAGTTACCTCTTTAGTGAACACCATGCAAAAACAAATAAAAAACTAGGCAAAAAACAATGCTTTATAATCATACCGACAAACAAAAAGTGGAATAAAATGCGATAAAAAAGATAGATATAAATAAATATGGTACCGCTGAAAACAAAATCTTATCCTGCAAAAAAACAAGCTGCCATACAGCTCAATCAGCAGAAAAATAAAGCGATGCAAAAATAATTATTTTTTCTAAAGATTAGTTTTTATTATGTAAAAGCTCCAAAACATAAAAAAAACTATATAAATGTGGTATCGCTGTAATCGTATTGACCCAAGGAATAAAACTGCCCTATTAATTTTACCACACACGGAACAACTTAAACCATCTTAGGATTGCATAAAAGTGCTGTAAGCCACAGTTTTTGCACTTCTGAAAAGCAGGTCACCACTGAACAGAGGCCAGACGAGTCCAGAGTAACTCTGCTGCATCATTATAGTGAATGGATCCCCTGGGGGCTTCATCTGTCACGACACTCAGGGATTTAGGTGGAAACCCCAAAGTAAGTGCTCTGTGTAGAGCGCTGGATAAATGTGATCCCAAACATTATGTAAAATGTTCCAAATAAAAGTTTCAACTCTCAATCCATAAAAAAAGCATGTCCCCACTCAGGTCCGTCATCTGTTAATGGAAATATAGGGGGCCTCCACGTTACTGGTAGTACAGAGGCTGTGGAAAAGCAAAATGGCTCCTCACCCGCCAAAAGAAATTAAGCAAATTCTCCACTCCCAAATCCAAAAGTCCCCTTCCTTCTGAGTCCCACAGTGTACCCAGACCACATATAGCGTCCACATGTTTGACATTTCTGAAGGGATGAGAGGCCACCTAACGTACAGGTGCATGTATCCAGAAGCACAGGTTGGGCTTAATTTACTGGTGACTGCAATATACTGGTCACTACATCGTACTGGTCACTACAATGGCAGTTTGCAATTTTCATTGCAACATTGCTGCTTGTTTATGGAAAATACCCATGGATTCAAAATAGTCACTAGACCTGAAGATAAATTCCAAAAGGGGTATAATTTCCAAAATGTGGACACTTGATTCTGCTCTTCTAGCAAATATGAGCTCTATATATGGAGTCTGCAAACTGTTCTAGGAAAATCTGCGCTACAAGAGGCAAATTGCACTCCTGCGCTACGTCCCTCCTGAGTCACTCTGTATGAGTAAGTAGTACTAAACAGCCACATATGGGGTATCGCCACGTTCAGTAGACATTGTGGGACAAATTATGTTGCCATTTTTACCCACTTCTTGTCTGAAAATATAAAATCTGGGGCTAAAACAACATTTTGGTGGTAAAAATGTAGCTCTTTGTTCTTCACTGCCCAATGGTATAAAATTCTGTGACATATCCGTGGTGTCATTATGATCAGTGCACCTCTAGATGAATTCATTGATGTGGCTAAAACAACATTTTAGTGGTAAAAATGTAATTTATTCTTTCTCAATGGTATGAAATTCAGTGAGGCAGATGTGGTGTCAATATGATTACTGCACCCCCTAGATGCATTCATTGGGGAGTGTAGTTTGTAAAATGAGTTCACATATAGGGTGTTTCTGTTGTTCTGGCACCTCTGGGGCTCCGCTAATGTGACATGGCACCCTCAAACCATTCCAGCAAAATCTGAACTCCAATATGGTGCCTCTTCCCTTCTGAGCTTTGCACTGTGCCTCAAAAGTAGTATTCCCCCACATATGGGGTATCAGGGTACTCAAGAGAAATTGAAAAACAAATTGTATGGTGAAATTTCTCCTGTTACCCTTATAAAAATGCAAAATTTTTGGCCAAAATAACATTTTTGGGGGGAAAATGTGATTTTATTATTTTCATGGCTCAACGTTATAAACTTCTGTGAAGCACCTGGGGGTTCGAGGTGCTAACCGCACATCTAAATATATTCCTTGAGGAGTCTAGTTTCATAGGCATATCAAAGACTTTCCAACATCTGCTAATGATTCCAGGAAATTTTATATTCAAAAACTCAAATGGCACTCCTTCCCTTCCGAGCTTTGACGTGCACCCAAACAGTGGTTTTCTCCCTCCTATGGGGTATCAGCATGCTCAGAAGGAATTACAGAACAAATTATAGGGTCAATTTTTTCCTGTTACCCTTGTCAAAATAAAAAAATTTGGATCTCAAGTAAATTTTTTATGAAAAAAGTTAAATGTTATTTTTTTTCCACATTCCAAAAATTCCTGTGAAGCACCTTCTTGGATGTGGTTTTGAGTACCCTGAGGGGTAAAGTTTTTAGTGGTACTTTTTGGTGTTTTCTATCATATAGACCCCTCAAAGTGACTTCAAATGTGAGGTGGTCCCTAAAAAAAATGGTTTTGTAAATTTTGTTTGAAAAATGAAAAATCGCTGGTCAACATTTAACCCTTATAATTTCCTAGCAAAATATTTTTTGGTTCTAAAATTTTGCTAATGTAAAGTAGATATGTGGGAAATGTTATTTATTAACTACAGTATTTTGTGTGACATATCTTTGTGGTTTAAGGGCACAAAAATTTGAAAATTGCTAAATTTTCTAAATTTTTGCCAAATTTCCATTTTTTTCACAAGTAAATACAAGTTATATGGAAGAAATTTTACCACTATCATAAAGTACAATATGTCATGAAAAAACATTCTCAGAATCACCAGAATCCGTCGAAGCGTACCAGAGTTATTACCTCATAAAGTGACAGTGATCAGTATTGCACAAATTGGCCTGGTCATTAACATGCAAACAACCTTCGGGGTAAAGGGATTAAATAATACACGGAGCAGCTGCTGAAATTTGTCATGAAACTCTAGGGTATTATTAGCTCACATTATATTTGCAGTAAAATTGGGAGGGATCTGGTCTCATGAATCTGATGTCACGCCTTCTTGGTGTTTGAAAAAGGATAAGGGAGGATGGAGGTTAGAATCAGAGTGCAAAGACATTTTGTTGGTGACTGCAAAGTGAGATGTGAGATGTCGGCAATGTCACTAAGAACGACTGGCAGTGCAATTTCTGTACTGCTGAATGTATCACATATGATAGGATTAGATACAAGGCCTCTATCACATTATAGTATTAGATAAACGGCTCAGCAGAATAAAGTGTCTTGAAAAGCATTCATATCCTGTGAAATTTTCCACATTTTCTCACATTACAACCACAAACGTAAATGTATTTTATTTGTATTTTTTTGTAATATACCAACACAAAGTACCAAGTATTTTTGAAGTGTAAAGGAAGTGATACATGGTTTTCTAAATATTTTAAAACTATAAATCAGGAAATTGTGACATACATCTATATTCAGCCACCCCTGAGTTAATGCTTTGTAGGACAGCCGTTCACTGCAAATACTGCTTCAAGTGTTTTGGGGTATGTCCCTTCCAGCTTTGCGCAACTGGAGGCTGAAAAATGTGCCCAATTCTTCCTTGCAAATTAGCTCTAGTTCAGTGAAATTGGACACAGATTCTAAATGGGATTTACGTCAGGGATCAAACATCAAACAAATCAAACACATGAATTGCCCCTGTTTTTAGCTCCATCCATCTTCCCATTAACTCTGACCAGCTTCTCTGTCCCTGCTGAACAAAAGTATCCCACAGCATGATACTGCCACTAACATGTTTGATGGTGGGGATGGTAATTTCAGGGTGGTGTGCAGTATTAGTTTTCAGTCACATAGATATATAGCCTTTTGTATTTAACTCAAAAAGTTCAACTTTGGTCTCATCTGTCTGGAGCATCATTTTTCATATGCAAGTCATGTCCGTTACATGGCTTTTTAGAAAACAGAAAACAGGACTTCTTATGTCTTTCTTTGAAAAATGGCTTTGTTCTTGACATTCTTCCATAAAGGCCAGATTTGGGAAGTATATAATGACTAGTGTTGAGCGATACCGTCCGATACTTGAAAGTATCGGTATCGGAAAGTATCGGCCGATACCGGCAAAGTATCGGATCTAATCCGATACCGATACCCGATACCAATACAAGTCAATGGGACTCATGTATCGGACGGTATTCCTGATGGTTCCCAGGGTCTGAAGAACCATATTAATGTGTAAAATAAAGAATTAAAATAAAAAATATTGCTATACTCACCTCTCCGACGCAGCCTGGACCTCACCGAGGGAACCGGCAGCGTTGTTTGCTTAAAATGCGCGCGTTTCCTTCCTTCCGTGACGTCACGGCTTCTGATTGGTCGCGTGCCGCCCATGTGGCCGCGACGCGACCAATCACAGCAAAGCCGTGACGTAATTTTGAGGTCCTGGATGCTTAATTCTAGGCATTCAGGATTTTAAAATTACGTTCCGGCTTGTGATTGGTCGCGTCGTGGTCACATGGGCGACGCGACCAATCACAAGCCGTGACGTCACGGGAGGCAGGAGACGCGCGCATTTTTAAAATTACGTCACGGCTTGTGATTGGTTGCGTGCCGCCCATGTGGCCGCGACACGACCAATCACAGCAAGCCGTGACGTAATTTCAGGTCCTGAATGCCTATTTCTGCATTCAGGACCTGAAATTACGTTACGGCTTGCTGTGATTGGTCGCGTCGCGGCCACATGGGCGGCACGCGACCAATCAGAAGCCGTGATGTCACGGAAGGAAGGAAACGCGCGCATTTTAAGCAAACAACGCTGCCGGTTCCCTCGGTGAGGTCCAGGCTGCGTTGGAGAGGTGAGTATAGCAATATTTTTTATTTTAATTCTTTATTTTACACATTAATGTTGTATTTTACACATTAATGTTGTTTCGATACCGATACCCGATACCACAAAAGTATCGGATCTCGGTATCGGAATTCCGATACCCGCAAGTATCGGCCGATACCCGATACTTGCGGTATCGGAATGCTCAACACTAATAATGACTAATAGTTGTTCTGTAGACAGATTCTCTCACCTGACCTGTGGATCTCTGCAGTTCCTCTAGAGTGACCATGGACCTCATGGCTGCTTCCCTAATTAGTGTTCTTGCTTGGGATGTAAATTTAGAGGGCCAGCCATGCTTTGGTAGATTTGCAGTTTTGTCATACTCCTTCCATTTTTTGATGATGAGATGTTCAGAGCTTGGGCTATTGTTTTTATATCTTAACCCTTCATTACTTTTCTCCACAATGTTATCCCGGACCTGTCTGGTGTGTTCCTTGGTGTCCATGATTCCGTTTTACCCTTAATATTCTCAAACAAACATCTGAAGCCTTCACAGAACAGCTCTAGTTATACGGAGAATAAATTAAACACAGGTGGACTTAATTTACTAATTATGTGTGACTCTTGAAGGCATTTGATAACTCAAGATTTTTTTATGGTTATTAAACTACAGTGGACTGAATACAAATGGACGTCAAAATTTTCAGATTTATAATTTTAAAACAATTATGAAACCATGTATCATTTCCTTTATACTTTCCAAATACATATTATCCCAATAAAACAATTTTATGTTTGTTGGTGTAACGTGAAAAAATGTGGAAAAGTTCACAGGGTATGAATGTATCACCTGTCACCCCTCATTGTTGGTTGAATACTGAGCAGAGAAAGGGGGAAATTGCAGCTCAGAGCACAGACCTAGGTTGCAAAAAATGGTGCTTTGCTCTTCCCACAGCTGTAAAGTGGACATCTTTGGGGATATACACAGTTCATAGCTGAGGCAGCCACAGCATAGGAGATGTGGTTGGACACAGACCGCAGTCTCCTATGGCCTGGAACTGCCATATTTGTGGTGTAAAAAAAAAGCAGAAAACTGAGCCAGGAGTATGACTTGAAAACATGCTGGATGTAAAAGCATGTTCACACTAGCCATGGAAGCAAACAAAACCAAAGAAAAGACAATGTGTGCATATACCCTAATGAAAATATATAAGTCAAACAGTAAGTGCATTATATAATTAACACAGTGTTAGGGCTGCACACCAAATAATTATAAGGATGGTATAAGGTGCGTTCGCAGCCCAGGGTCCACCGTGCAGAGATTGAACCTGCTGCTGAGTAATGGTGGAGGGACGCTTGCTCACACATGGGTTAGACCTCCCCCAATGTGAATGGAAGCGAACTCTGTTGCTTTACAGAGTCACCAAATAAACGCTGCACCCTGTTAGCAGTCACAGGGTGCAGCTAAAAGACGCTGGTGGGATTCCTATGAATCACCCCCACTAAAAAGGTGATTGGACTCGCTCTGACTCTTAGTGGCTTTTGAGCCCACGCCTGAGGACTCCCTGAGTCAGATGCAGAGTCCAAGCGGGAAGTCCCACCCTACACTGACCGGTTGTCAGGACAGAACTAAACTAACATTTACCACACAGAGTGCGTACAGCACCGCACTGGCAGATGATACTATCCACCCTAACTAGGTTCAGGAAAGTGCACTGGTTGTGCACGGCGCCGCACTGGCGGTCACTGCTGATTTGACACAATTAAGTCAAGCTTCTGTGCAGGATAGCACTGTTAGGCGCTAGGTAGCTCCATCATTCGTGAACATTCAACATCACTAGGAATGGGTATGATTAAGGAGCATTCACCAGAACAGGCATACCTCCACACACACACGATACTAGAGCATGGCCGTGCGGTGATGCGAACCTTTTATAGCGGAAGCTCTCCGGGACCTTTCTAGTGGTCCAATAGGAGCTGCTACAGGACCGGAGCATGTGACCCCTGACCTTCAATGGGAGGTCATCCCTTGGGCATGCTCAGAAGAAGAAAAGCAGGACTTAGTCCCAGTAGCGCCCGTTCACCGCTGATCATTACTGTTTACGATGGCTGAGCCTGGAAGGACAGCAGTAAAACACTTAGTAAACACTGTTTTTGATCAAAAAAGCATAATGCTGTCCCACCACGATAAAGTGTACCCAATTGGGACAGTAACTACACTCTCTAATGTTGAAACCTACCTAGTGTGAACAGTGGCAGAGAGTCACCGGGTCTCAACCGGACACCCAGCTTTGGAGGGACTATATATGAACTGCCCAGCTCAGTAAAAAGGGGGCTACACCCTATTTGTACTGAATACAAAAATACTGAAGAAAAACTGAAAACTGAGCTGGAGTATGACTTGAAAATATGCATGATGTAAAAGCATGTTCACGCTGACCATTGAAACAAACAAAACCAAAAAATAGACAATATGTGCATATAATAATGAAAATAAATAAGTAAAAAAGCAAGTGCATTAAATAATTAACATAGGGTACTTAGTAAACACTGTTTTTTTATCTAAAAAAAACCCCATAAAGATGTGGTGTGTAGAGTGTTGTAATCAGACACTTACACAGCAGCAAAATATAAAAATGGCAGCCCTTAGTGGCTGCAGGAAAAAATAACTAAATAGATGTTTTAAACACTACATTTTACAATGTTTTTAAAATAATTGATTATATAATTAGTAAATGCAAAAGTCAAAATCTTGACGCATTCCTTTTAAACAAAAACATTACTATATCCGATAGGAAATTATCTCCCAAACCCTTAATTTAACTGATCTCTTTTTATCCCACACATATAGTTCACTTTCTGACTTTGATCCAGTTAAAGAGTCTTCAGGCTCCTCTCCTCTTCTTGTCTACTACATACATTGTAGGGTTTCTACTTACTTGGTTGCAGTTGAGGAAGGCACAAGAAGCAGTTTCATTAAATTGCCCAGGCAAGTTTATTAAGACTGCATAAACTACTGAGGAAACCAAACATAAAAACAGCCTTTTTCTGCACAAAGTGAAAACACAAAGTAAATAGTCCTTACAGGATTGTGGGTTCATTCGCTCAGGTTAGTGTCCAGTTCTTAGTGTCTTAGCACAGACTAACACACAGGAGATTCACACATCTCCACACCCAGACACTGAATTTGAAACTGGCCTCCATTTTATCTGCCATACCACGCCCCTGGGGTGGGATATGTGAGCAGTCAGTCCCACCCATCTCTTTGACTGCTCATAAAACCCAGCCCTATTAACTCTCTCAACACTATATGTGCTGGAGCCTGTTTTCCGTGACTTACATCACCAAAGCTACCAACCTTTGATGATACATACAAGATAAGGAATTTTGCTAAGCTTCTGTCCATGGCCAGAAACCAATTACCTGGAATAGGAACTGGAGTTGCACAAAGCGATCTGCTCTTCTCTATTAGTTACCCCATTAACTCCTTCAGTCCCACTCTGCAGATGGCACTGCCAACAGGTCACAGGTGAGGATTTTATCTTCAGTAGCCATTCAAACCCATTTGTGTCAACTTCTGTTCATGTTATCAGGCCAAAATCACCAGGGCATGTGAACTTTAGATCAGGGTCATTTGGATGTTTTGGGTTGTCATTATGACTTAAAAAGAGAAAACACAGTAGTTTGAAAATAAATGGCTTCACCCAACCACTAACCATGAGTGGAGAAAAAGCTTTGGTGTTATCATTCATATTCTCTGAAAAAAGGCCAAGAAAGCAAAAATTCTAAACTTTTGAGCATAACTGTATTAGACAATCCTTAACAGAAGTCTGTGAATGGAAATTAAAACATTTCGGGTCTCAGAAAATGGCAACACAAAAGACTATTTTTGATTTTTAAATTTTTATTTTACTACTGAAATATTTAATTTAATAATTATATAATTTTCATTATAATTACCTGTAGAGTAGTGTTGAGCGATACCGTCCGATACTTGAAAGTATCGGTATCGGAAAGTATCGGCCGATACCGGCAAAGTATCGGATCTAATCCGATACCGATACCCGATACCAATACAAGTCAATGGGACTCAAGTATCGGACGGTATCCCTGATGGTTCCCAGGGTCTGAAGGAGAGGAAACTCTCCTTCAGGCCCTGGGATCCATATTAATGTGTAAAATAAAGAATTAAAATAAAAAATATTGCTATACTCACCTCTCCGACGCAGCCTGGACCTCACCGAGGGAACCGGCAGCGTTCTTTGCTTAAAATGCGCGCGTTTACTTCCTTCCGTGACGTCACGGCTTGTGATTGGTCGCGTGCCGCCCATGTGGCCGTGACGCGACCAATCACAGCAAGCCGTGACGTAATTTTCAGGTCCTCAATGCCTAATTCTAGGCATTCAGGATTTTAAAATTACGTTCCGGCTTGTGATTGGTCGCGTCGCGGTCACATGGGCGACGCGACTAATCACAAGCTGTGACGTCACGGGAGGCAGGAAACGCGCGCATTTTAAAATTACGTCACGGCTTGTGATTGGTTGCGTGCCGCCCATGTGACCGCGACGCGACCAATCACAGCAAGCCGTGACGTAATTTCAGGTCCTGTATGCCTAATTCTGCATTCAGGACCTGAAATTACGTCACGGCTTGCTGTGATTGGTCGCGTCGCGGTCACATGGGCGGCACGCAACCAATCACAAGCCGTGACGTAATTTTAAAATGCGCGCGTTTCCTGCCTCCCGTGATGTCACGGCTTGTGATTGGTCGCGTCGCCCATGTGACCGCGACGCGACCAATCACAAGCCGGAACGTAATTTTAAAATCCTGAATGCCTAGAATTAGGCATTGAGGACCTGAAAATTACGTCACGGCTTGCTGTGATTGGTCGCGTCGCGGCCACATGGGCGGCACGCGACCAATCACAAGCCGTGACGTCACGGAAGGAAGTAAACGCGCGCATTTTAAGCAAAGAACGCTGCCGGTTCCCTCGGTAAGGTCCAGGCTGCGTCGGAGAGGTGAGTATAGCAATATTTTTTATTTTAATTCTTTATTTTACACATTAATGTTGTTTCGATACCGATACCCGATACCACAAAAGTATCGGATCTCGGTATCGGAATTCCGATACCCGCAAGTATCGGCCGATACCCGATACTTGCGGTATCGGAATGCTCAACACTACTGTAGAGTCATGTTGCCAAGTTATTTTTTACTGCACAATGAATGCCATAAAAACAAAGCTTGAAATACAATGGAGGTTTTGCAGCATTTCACAATTTCATCCCACTTGGATTTTTTTTGCAGTTCATCAGTAATTTGATCAAATTAATGTCCAACAATTAACAAGCCCTTATACAGTTAAATCAATGGAAACATAAAAAAGTTGGGACTCTTGGAAGAAGTAGAGGAAAGAATGAAACAACAAAAACAAAAAAATAGTTTGGTTCCAAATGGGTCAATATGATTTTAATGTGCTTTTGGTTTAGTTCTTATTGCAATTACCTTTTCTTTTATTTAAACAGTTTAGAAACTCATCCACAATGTGTCTACGACTGGGTGACTATTTATGACGGGATTCCTCAGTTTTCTCCTGAAATAGCAAGGCTTTGTAATGGCAACAGCACGAACAACACTTTTTACTCATCCTCTAATATTATGAGCATTGAATTCAGAACTGACTTTAGTGTACAAAGGAATGGCTTTTTCGCAGTGTTTAGATCAATCTACGGTAAGTATTATAATATGCAGAATATTAATACCTGTCGAGAGGTGCAGAAGTCTCATTGACAGTTACAGGAATCATTTGATTGCAGTGATTGCCTCAAAAGGTTGTGCAACAAATATTAAGTTAAGGGTACCATCATTTCTGTCCAGGCCTATTTCATGAGTTTTATTTGTTAAAAATTCTGTGGAAGCATGGTTGAAAAGCAATGTCTGGCTTTCATTTGTTCATTTTCATAGATTTTTTATTTATTATTACTTTTGTCAGATTCAAGTTATTTCTGTGACCATTGTGGGTTTTTCTGTAATTAAACGAGCGGTACCAACAATTTTGATGACGTATGTATTACAATAGAGTAAGCAAGTGAGCTAAACATATCACAAAAGGGTACATAAATAAAAAGTAGCACATATTTTTTTTAACTAAATCTAGGTTGAAAATGGCCCAATCACTTGCCCACATATTCATAATTTTCCAGCTCTTGGTATGTTTTAATTTAATCCCAATGTGCTAGGAAACATATAAAATGCTAGAAATATTTCTTACAATAGATAAAATCTGATATAATCTACACTAATTCAGATCAGACATAAAGAAGCAAAAAAGTCACAACAAATTATTTTGCTGCAAGTTTCTAACACTTTAGATTTAGTTTGATATGCACATTAATTTGCAATCGGTATGCTTAAAGGGAGTCTGTAACATCTGAAATGTAATCTGAATTAATTAAATAGTTATATAGGTGATTTAACACTATACATTGCAATGTACATTTCGCTATACATTTCACATATGCAAATGGGTGGTTTTGTTGCATGGTTCATAAACCATTGTGCTTCCGTCAATTTGCACACTGAGCAGTTCCCTGACTCTGATTGATAGCGCTCACTTGGCTAGAGCAAGCACTGCTTGAAACATAACCGCGGTGCTGTGCAAGCAGATTGACTATGCAGGAGTCAATGGTGTGCACACAGTACGGGGCGGTTCCCCTTTTCATCATCACTCAGAAGTGTAGCGAGCAGTTTTAGAAGGGAGGAGCGATCAGTTTTGTGCTCCTCCTTTCTTCAGTATGTCCCAGAGTAGGATTGCACTTAAGAAAGGAGATTCACTAATTCTGTTCTTGGGAAGCTCCAGGTTGGGCATTACTAGTGAAACGCCACCTAATTAATTGTGAGGCACAGGGTGAGAAGCCATTTTTACAAAAGTGATCATTTAATTCAGAGGTCTTTCTCTCTCTGCAGAAATTCTATACTTTGACATCATGATTAGCTAATTTTGTAATTCTTTTATTGTTATACTGGATTCAAGAGACAAAAGAGGTATGTACCAATTATTTTTAAAGGAATTATCCAACCCTGCAGAGATTTTTAGCAAACTTTGCTATCCTAGCGGTGAATAGGGAACACAACACAAGGATTCAGCTTTGCTTGCCAGTTCTAGTGGTCTTCTTAAGACCGCAAGTATGTGGTTGGCATAGATCTGGTCTCAGGCAGGCACTTCTTAGTAGAATCTATTGTACAAATCAGTGAAGACTCTAATTGTCTTTTGTCCTCAAGTATGTGAACACATACTTATAGTCTGATGACAGCTGGAACCAGCAAACAGAGCTGAATCCTTGCGCTGTGTGCATTACTCACATTACTTGGCATACTGCAGAACTTGCTGAAAGTTCCCTCCAGGGAGGACAATCCCTTTAATTTTGACTAGGATAAAGAGCCATCGGTACTGAATTTCATAAGGTTTGCTCTCGTAGCCAGATTTTCTGATAAAGAGGTAGAGAAATATCAGCAGAAGAGATAGTAGTTTGAGTTGGAGTTAATTTTTAAATAAATGTTTATTCTAAATTGTGTTTATTTTAATTTCCACAGGTCATCCAACCACTTCAGGTCCAGGTAACAATATCTCTATTTCATTTTGTAGGATTATAAAATTGAACTTTTTTCAGACAAATATAAATAATTAGATAAATTCTGTAATGTAATTCTGTTGGTAAATATTGTGATCTATATAATATTTTAATAGTCCAGCATTAGACTCATACATCTGAATACAGAGGCCTGTTGCAAGTGTTTGCTTTAGGGACTTGGATCTTCCAAGCTTTTGTTGTCCCAGCCTAATTTATTTAGTCACATGGCTAAGTTTTTTTTTTTTAAATCTTTCAAGAAAGATCATGTAATTTTAGTTCTTGAATTACTGTTTCAATTGTCCAATTTGTCCATAACCATGCAGAATGCTGTTGCCACCTATTCATTTCAGTCTTTGGGGTCAGATGACATGGGGGGAAAGGAGACAGAGAACACAATTTTAATACCAAGCTATGTTGCTAGACCAGTGATTCAAGGTGGTAGGGGACTGAAAGTAATAGTGGCAAGGGCAAATCTTGATGTGGAAATCAGGCAGGCAGGCAGCAAGGAGTTCAGACCATTTCCTACACAAAAGCAAATGTCAGCCAAATCAAAGAAGACAATGATTCTGTGGTGGAGAAAACTTGGGAACCAGTAAGGGGTACCAATGAGATGATGTCAGTAGGGGAGAGGCTTTAACTGCAGTAATACACACCGTAAGTGATATGTGGCTTATGGACTGTCTGGGCAAAATCTACTTGTTCTGCAGTCAGTATTGATGCAAATAACATTCCATCTGTTGATAATGTAGGAGGCTGCCCATATCTCCTGGCTGCCCACAGTCTTTTATAGCTATAATGTATTGCATATGTAAAGCATACTGTCTTGAGTAGACATAAACATGAAAAAAAATCCCCAAATACGGCTAATTTTACGAAAGGATTGTTGACAAATCATTTCTTTTTTACCTTGAAAACAGCTAGTCTTTTCTTGATCACTAAACAAATTGAGAATTTTAGAACAGGATAATAGTGTTTATAATTGCTTAATCATTTTCTGAATAGCAAACCAGTGGCAGATCCCAAAAAAGGGATAATTTTTTCACTCCCAGCTTCTTTCACATTAAATCTTCCTGTGAAAAACATTACACAAACAAAGATAATTTTTGCACTCTCCATGTGAAAAAGCCACATTTTTGACACTGCCTTTGTATAAACAGCAGTGAAGCAGACATCTCCCCTGCCAAAAAAATGCATAATTTTTTGACAATTTATGCAATTTAAGCAGCCTACAATATCTGAAACTTCAGTCTGTGGTGAAACAGGCAGCTAGGTATCAATACTTACCTATTAACTTGAATGAGCAGCATATTAGACTTAATTTCCTCTGTTGCTACATTAGACTCTATTTTTTAAAAAATGTTGCCGCTGATTGCTAGGGTTTCAAGCAGGGAACAATTATAGGAGTGTCCTCATTCAGTTACTTTTTGCTTCCAGACTCAATGATATGTAAAATACGAAACTGAGCTTAACTTACCTTCCACAAATTCAGCCACTGCGCCACTGACTCAGTTTCTGTTGATCCATTGCACTGATGCAGGCAATCACTAAGCTCGGAGGCTTGTACTGTCTGAGCCGATGCACTCAATGATTGTGTTAGGGTTGGCAGATTGCGCTAAATAAAATAAATAATAAAGCACAATCGCAAACCAGGGTCCGTCGTGCAGAGATGGAAAACTGCTGCTAGTGATTAATAACAGAATACATGGCGAGCGATCACCTGCACACAGAAACGATAGAGATGCTCTGCAACTGAGCTGTGCCACTCACACACAGAAAGAAAGAGATGCTCTGAAACTGTGCTATGTCACTCTCATACAGAAATGAAAGAGATGTTCTGTAACTGAGCTGTGTCACTTGCACACAGGAATGAAAGAGATGCTCTGCAACTGAGCAGTGTAATTCGATCACAGGAACGAAGCAGATGCTCTGCAACTGAGTTGTGCCACTCGCACGTAGAAACAAAGCAGATGCTCTGAAACTGAGTTGTGTCACTCACACAGGAATGAAGCAGATTCTAAGCAACAGAGTTGCTCGGACACAGGAATGAAAGAGATGCTCTGCAAAGCAGATGCTGAGTATAATACCCTGACTAGGATTGTGCTTGCTCTGGATCTCTACGGTGCTAAACGCACACATGTAAGAACCAGATACTAAGCCAATGGCTAATTGCCCCCAATGATGCTAGTTGCCTGCCTACGTGTACAATTCCAAGGCTAGACAACATTCAACTCAAGCAGAGCTGTAGAGTATCCACTGGCAACAACCATACATAAATGACACTAGCATACCGGCATGTGCCTCTGAGAACCTTTTATACACAAGTCTCCACCCCAAACACTCATGTCCAGTCGGCCAAGACATCGTCCGTGGGCCAACCAGAGCTGCCACATCACCAGAGCCTGAGACGTCCATCCACCAATAGGAAGTCGCCACATCACGGACATGCTTAGTGAGGTGATTTCTAGACAGACTCCAGAGTGTCAGGATTCAGCTGCTTATCACTGATTGCCATAGACTTGGTTGGAGAGCCAGCAGTAACCAAACGAACACTGTGAGCCTGAGCAAGACACTGGGACCGACGTATATGCTGAGCAGCACCCGCAGCGGACAAGTCAGAACAGGCAGACCACAGAGGCAGACAAGGCTTGGGATCTATCCCGTGCAGTGGGAGAATCCCGATGCCTAACAGATTGGCTGCAGCTTTAATCTTCAGATCAAAGTTAAGATTTAAAAAAAAAAGACATGTAAAGTCTAACAGTGCAGTGTGTCATCATAAGGGCAAATGGTTAATACAGGGGTAGTATCAATTTTTATGGTGAGGTTACTTTACTAAGACTGAGCTTGAAGATGGATGGATACAGTCCTAGAAAACCATGAGTTACACATGTTTTTTCAGGGTAATTGGATGCTTTGCAGTCTTGCAATTCACATCGAATTTATTCAATGCAAATCGAATTTTTTGAAACAATTTGTCCACTCTGGCAAATTTGAATTTCAAAAGATTCGGTCTTCTCTAGTGTTTTTGTTTGCAAAATTCTCAGATCCACCTGTATAAGCTGTATAAATGTTGATACACTAACCACACAGTTTATATAGTGTGCCGTTTCCAGGCAAGTATCCTCCTATACAAGATCGCATGGCCACAACTACCACATACAATGACAATTATTTGTGCTATTTACATTTTAATGTTTAAAATAAATGTGAAAAGATAACACCATTAAAAAAAGTGATAGAAATAAATAGTAATAATAAGACTATTCTAAATGCGGCTACTAACAAGAGTTTTTTTTATTTGTATCTTTTATTTTCTGTCTTCTCTAGGCAACTTCACAACAGGTATGTTCCATATGATTTTTCCTTTCTCATGATTGCAGAGAAAATTTGTGTTGACTATTTCTTCATTTGTTTCAGATTCATCGTACACAAACTGTGGTGGTCTTTTGACCCAAATGAATGGGAACATAACAAGTCCATTCTATCCAAATCCTTACCCTGCTAATTCTCACTGTACTTGGCACATCCGTGTACCTGCAGGCTATTACATACGGCTATTTTTCCTTCATTTTGAGTAAGTTATTTAGTATTTAAATCTGTTTGTGATTTTACAAACTACTTTATCAAAGAATAATGCTTTAGATACTTGTTATTGTGAGTCAGTTGCTGAGACAAACCCAATAATCAATCACTGGTATGGATGCAACAGTGTTAAACTTTGAAGGAGACTCCCATTTTTCATTTTTATTTTACAAACTGAATAGAGAGTATTCATTCTCATCAACATATTCCTTTAAACGCAACAAAAATTTAAACAATTTCGATCTTGAGGGCAAGTAAATAATACAAAGCTTTAGTTATTATATTTAAAATTAAAGAAAATTAAAGAAATGAAAAAACCTTGTACTGTATAAAGCTTCATGCAAAATACATTTCACTTGACTGCTGCAAATCTGTCGCATGGCAAGCTTATGACTTTACTTCTACAGTGTTGAGGTGCACACTATGCTTTGATCAGTTCTTATTGCAACTTTTAGAGTTATTGCGTTGACCGATTTTTTTTTTCTTATTACAGCATTTACAGATCAGCTTAATTGATTTTATAATTTGATTAATCTGACTTTGCTGGATGCAGTAATGTCAAATATGATTTTTTATATATATTTGTTTATCATTATCTGAGAAAAATGTGAATAATTTGAATTATTTTTATTATTTTTTTCATTTTTTACTTCATTTGTTAGGGGTATTAAACCTGCAATTGATGCAATGTTATTGCTTTATATATTGAAAATCACAGTCTTCTATGAGGCCCAGCTACAGAAGATATCACACGGGCCTTCAACCAACACCCATCAGTCACTGTGCCAGCTGGATTGCAGTTCTTAAAAATAACAGTCAGTGGTATTTAAGAGGTTAGATGCACCGACTGACAGGCATGACGATGATCACTGCTGTCAAAGGCAGATGACTGGTATATAATATAGCCTGCATCTTCCCAGTGTGGAGCAGGCTCTGCTTCTGAGCCTGCTCCAAAGTCCCTGACATGCTCCATGACATATTGGTACTTCATGGAGTGTGAAGAATTAGATTAAATCAAAATATCAGAAAAAGAAACTCTAAAATGCATCAAATTTCATATACAGTAGTTATAATCATAACAACAATCATGAAATATAATTCATATAATTGTGAATTCAGTAGAGAAGAGAAAAAGGCATTAACAAAAGCGATACAATTATAGTGGCTGCACAAGGACAAACAAAACTGTTTTTTGACAGTAACCATCTTTGCATATGCATTGGCAGCACGTTTATACTAACACTAGATGGTGGCCCGATTCTAACGCATTGAGTATTCTAGAATATGTATGTATGTATGTCGTGCTGTGAGTGGGGGTTAAATTCCACGCCAATATCGCTGATTGGTCGCGCCCGGCTGGCCAATCAGCGAAGTGTGGTTCAAATCCAGCACCAATTCGCGACCAGACTGCGCCTGTCGCTGATTTGTCGCGACCGGCCGGGTACGACCAATGACCGAAGCGGTCTTTAAATACCGCGCCAATATCAATAATTGGTCGCGGCCGGCAGTGCGCGACCAATCACTGAAGCGGTGTTTAAATCCCGTGCCAATATCGCTGATTGGTCGCAGCCGGCTGGGCACAACCAATCAGCGAAGCATTGTTTAAATCCCGCGTCAATTCGCTGCTGGACTGTGTCTGTCACTGATTGGTCGCAGGATGTTGGGGGTTCGGGGCTCTGGATTCGGGGGTTCAGGGTTCAGGATATAGTACAGCCACGTAGTATATAACACAGCCACGTAGTATATAGCACAGCCACGTAGTATGAAGTATATAGCACAGCCACGTAGTATATAGCAGCCATGTAGTATATAGCACAGCACGTAGTATATAGCACAGCCACATAGTATATAGCACAGCCACATAGTATATAGCACAGCCACGTAGTATATAGCACAGCCACGTAGTATATAACACAGCCCACGTACTATATAACACAGACAGCCACGTAGTATATAGTAGAGCCACGTAGTATATAGCACAACCACGTAGTATATAGCACAGCCACATAGTATATAGCACAGCCACGTGGTATATAGCAGCCATGTAGTATATATCAGCCACGTAGTATATAGCAGCCACGTAATATATAACACAGCCCATGCAGTAAATAACACAGCCCATGCAGTATATAGCACTGCCCACGTAGTATATATCAGTCATGCAGTAAATAACACAGCCCACGCAGTATATAACATTGCCCACGTAGTATACAGCAGTGTGGGCACCATATCTCTGTTAAAAAAAAGAATTAAAATAAAAATACTGTAGTTATATACTCACCCTCCTGCGTCCACCGAGGTTGTCCCGATGCGTGCGAGGCTGCCGCCAGCTTCCGTTCCCAGTGATGCATTGTGAAATTACCCAGATGACTTAGCGGTCTTGCAAGACCGCTAAGTCATCTGGGTAATTTCATAATGCATCACTGGGAACGGAAGCTGGCGGCAGCCTTGCCGCTCGCGCACATCACTGGACGGCGGAAGGTGAGAATAGCACCATTTTATTTTTTTTTATTATTTTTAACATTATATCTTTTTAATATTGATGCTGCATAGGCAGCTTCAATAGTAAAAAGTTTGTCACACAGTGTTAATAGCAGCATTAACAGACTGCGTTATGCCGTGGTGTAACGCAGTCAGTTTAACGGACTGCTAAAATGCTATGTGGGCGGCGGGCGCTGACTGGGGGGGGAGTATGGAGGGGGCACTGACTGCAGGGGAGTAGGGAGCGCCCATTTCGCGGCTGGACTGTGCCCGTCACTGATTGGTCGCAGCCGGCTGGCCACGACCAATCAGCGACTTGGGATTTCCGTGACAGTCAGACAGACAGACAGACGGAAGTGCCTCTTAGAAGATTATATATATAGATGAACATTTACATTGCCTTGAATAATGTATTCACACCCCATAAACTTTTCCACACTTTTTCACATTACACCCACAAACTTAAAGTTTTTCCATGACCAAAGTACACTTAAATCAATAGATCTAGCAATAAAAAGAACTTTCACAATTGGATTTGTCAAGAAATGTTCCTGTGCTGAGATAATCCTATAAATGTGCTCCTGTTATGTCCTGTGTACTCGATTGCAGCATTCCAGGAGCAGGCAGAGGGATGACTGCTCCTCGGATTGGAGACCCTACGGCGTGACGCGGGTCCCGATCATTGCCACCGTGACCCGATGCCATCATGACAACATCTGGATCACCAGAGCTAGGAAAGTTGCTTGATCATGTGCAGTGCATGTTCAGCAATCTTCTGTGCCAGTTCAGAGTTGACAGTTTGCATAGCATAGGGGTGCTGCTGAATCCCGAAGCTATACAAGCAATTAGCCTAAAAAAAATAGTCCCACAATGGGACAAAGTAAAAAAGTAAAAAAAAATAAAAAAAATTAGAATAAGTTTAAAAATATTAAATAAAAAAATCAAAAGATATTGTATCCATAAATAAATATTTGTATGAAAAAAATATGAACAATAAAAGTACACATATTTGGTATCACCACATTCATAATGACCCGACCTATAAAACTGCCACACTAGTTACCCCTTTAGTGAACACCATGCAAAAACAAATAAAAAACTAGGCAAAAAACAATGCTTTATAATCATACCGACAAACAAAAAGTGGAATAAAATGCGATAAAAAAGATAGATATAAATAAATATGGTACCGCTGAAAACAAAATCTTATCCTGCAAAAAAACAAGCTGCCATACAGCTCAATCAGCAGAAAAATAAAGCGATGCAAAAATAATTATTTTTTCTAAAGATTAGTTTTTATTATGTAAAAGCTCCAAAACATAAAAATAAATATATAAATGTGGTATCGCTGTAATCGTGTTGATCCAAGGAATAAAACTGCCCTATTAATTTTACCACACGCGGAACAACTTAAACCATCTTAGGATTGCATAAAAGTGCTGTAAGCCACAGTTTTTGCACTTCTGAAAAGCAGGTCACCACTGAACAGAGGCCAGACGAGTCCAGAGTAACTCTGCTGCATCATTATAGTGAATGGATCCCCTGGGGGCTTCATCTGTCACGACACTCAGGGATTTAGGTGGAAACCCCAAAGTAAGTGCTCTGTGTAGAGCGCTGGATAAATGTGATTCCAATCATTATGTAAAATGTTCCAAATAAAAGTTTCAACTCTCAATCCATAAAAAAAGCATGTCCCCACTCAGGTCCGTCATCTGTTAACGGAAATATAGGGGGCCTCCACGTTACTGGTAGTACAGAGGCTGTGGAAAAGCAAAATGGCTCCTCACCCGCCAAAAGAAATTAAGCAAATTCTCCACTCCCAAATCCAAAAGTCCCCTCCCTTCTGAGTCCCACAGTGTACTGTTGTGTATCCGCTTTTTGGGCTCCCCTGGTGGTTGCTGGTGGTACTGGTGACTTGTTTGCACTTTGCTTCTTCTGTTCACCTGCTTCCATCAGTCTTTGGGAGTTTCCTATTTAGCCTTGCTCTCCAGTCATTTCCTTGCCGGTCATCATTGTAACCAGAGCCTTCGGTTGCATGTTCCTGCTACTAGTCTGCTGATCAGCTAAGTGGACTTTGTCCTTTTGTTTTGTACCTTTTGTCCAGTTTGCAGTTTTTGTAATTCTCTGTAGCTGGAAGCTCTTGCGGGCTGAAATTGCCACTCCTGTGTCATGAGTTGACACAGGAGTCTTAAAGTAATTTCAGGATGGTTTTTGAAAGGGTTTTCAGTTGACCGTGAAGTCCTCTTTTGTATCCTTCTGCTATCTAGTAAGTGGACCTCTCTTTGCTAAAATCTACTTTCATACTGTGTATGTCTTTTCCTCTTAATTCACCGTTATTACATGTGGGGGGCTGCTATCATCTTTTGGGGTATTTCCCTAGAGGTAAGCCAGGTCTGTTTCTTCCTCTACCAGGCGTAGTTAGTCCTCCGGCTGGCGCGTGGCATATAGGAAGCCGTAGGTATGCTCCCTGGCTACTGTTAGTTGTGTGGTAGATTTAGCTCACGGTCAACTCGAGTTTCCATCACCCGAGAGCTCGTTCGTTACTTATGTGTTTTTTACGTTCCCTTGCCATTGGGAACCATGACGGTATGACCGGCCTACAAAGTGTTAATTGTTTGGGCTGAAGCAGGAGAAAAAGAAGTGTTGAAGGGAAATTTTTTTTTTTTTCTTTCCCTCAGAGTTTTGCTGCCTAGCCCTTAATTGCTGTCTAGCTGCTCCTTACCTCCTCTTAACCCTTGAATGGCTCTGACCTTAGCTGTTTAACATGGATGTCCAGAGTTTGGCTGCAGGTTTAAATAATCTTGCTACGAAGGTTCAAAATTTACAAGATTTTGTTATACATGCTCCTATTTCTGAACCCAAAATCCCTACACCAGAGGTGTTTTCCGGAGATAGATCTCGGTTTTTGAATTTCAAATATAATTGTAAATTATTCCTTTCTCTCAGACCTCACTCCTCAGGAGATCCTGTCCAGCAGGTTAAGATTGTAATCTCTTTGCTGCGAGGTGACCCTCAAAATTGGGCATTTTCATTGGCACCAGGGGATCCTGCGTTGCTCAATGTGGATGCATTTTTCCTGGCTTTAGGGTTGCTTTATGAGGAACCTAATTTGGAGATTCAAGCTGAAAAAGCTTTGATAGCCCTATCTCAAGGGCAAGATGAAGCGGAGATATACTGCCAAAAATTTCGTAGGTGGTCTGTGCTTACTCAGTGGAATGAGTGCGCCTTAGCGGCAAATTTCAGAGAGGGCCTTTCTGATGCCATTAAAGATGTTATGGTCGGGTTCCCTGCGCCTACAGGTCTGAATGAGTCCATGACAATGGCAATTCAGATTGATCGGCGTTTGCGGGAGCGCAAACCCGTGCACCATTTGGCGGTATCTTCTGAAGAGACGCCAGAGAAAATGCAATGTGACAGAGTTATGTCTAGAAGCGAGCGGCAGAATTATAGGCGTAAAAATGGGTTATGCTTCTATTGTGGTGATTCTGCTCATGTTATATCGGCATGCTCTAAACGTACTAGGAAGGTTGACAAGTCCATTTCAATTGGCACTTTACAGTCCAAATTTATTTTGTCTGTAACCTTGATTTGTTCATTATCAGTTATTACCGTGGATGCCTATGTGGACTCGGGCGCCGCTCTGAGTTTTATGGACTGGTCCTTTGCCAGGCGCTGTGGGTTTGATTTAGAGCCTCTGGAAGTTCCTATACCTCTGAAGGGTATTGATTCTACACCTTTGGCTTGTAATAAACCACAGTTCTGGACGCAAGTGACTATGCGTATGACTCCAGACCATCAGGAGGTGATTCGCTTCCTTGTGTTGTACAATTTACATGATGTTTTGGTGCTTGGATTACCATGGTTACAGTCTCATAACCCAGTCCTTGACTGGAAGGCTATGTCTGTGTTAAGCTGGGGATGTCGGAGGGCTCATGGGGACACTCCTATGGTGTCCATTTCGTCATCTATTCCATCTGAGATTCCGGCATTTTTGTCTGATTATCGTGATATTTTTGAAGAGCCTAAGATTGGTTCACTCCCTCCTCACAAGGATTGTGATTGCGCCATAGATCTGATTCCTGGCAGTAAATTTCCAAAGGGTCGTTTGTTTAACCTATCTGTACCTGAACATGCTGCTATGCGCGAGTATATTAAGGAGTCCCTGGAAAAGGGACATATTCGTCCTTCTTCATCACCTTTAGGAGCCGGTTTTTTCTTTGTCTCTAAAAAGGATGGCTCTCTGAGGCCTTGTATTCATTATCGTCTCCTGAATAAAATTACAGTCAAATATCAGTATCCGTTGCCTTTGCTGACTGATTTGTTTGCTCGCATAAGGGGGGCTAAGTGGTTCTCTAAGATTGATCTTCGTGGGGCGTATAATTTGGTGCGAATTAAGCAGGGGGATGAGTGGAAGACCGCATTTAATACGCCTGAGGGCCATTTTGAGTATTTGGTAATGCCTTTCGGCCTTTCTAATGCACCTTCAGTCTTTCAGTCCTTAATGCATGATATTTTCCGGGAATATTTGGATAAATTTATGATTGTGTACTTGGATGATATTTTGATTTTTTCAGATGACTGGGAGTCTCATGTTCAGCAGGTCAGGAGGGTTTTTCAGGTTTTGCGGGAGAATTCTTTGTGTGTAAAGGGTTCAAAGTGTGTTTTTGGGGTTCAAAAAATTTCATTTTTGGGGTATATTTTTTCCCCTTCTTCTATTGAGATGGACCCTGTCAAGGTTCGGGCTATTTACGAATGGACGCAGCCTACTTCTCTGAAGAGTCTCCAGAAATTCTTGGGCTTTGCTAATTTTTATCGTCGATTTATAGCTGGTTTTTCTGGCGTTGCTAAAGCTCTGACGGATTTGACTAAAAAGGGTGCCGATGTTGCCAATTGGTCCCCTGCTGCCGTGGAGGCCTTTCGGGAGCTTAAGCGCCGCTTTTTGTCTGCCCCTGTGTTGCGCCAGCCTGATGTTTCTCTTTCCTTTCAGGTTGAGGTCGATGCTTCCGAGATCGGAGCGGGGGCGGTTTTGTCGCAGAAAAGTTCCGACTGCTCAGTGATGAGACCTTGTGCGTTCTTTTTGCGAAAATTTTCGGCAGCCGAGCGAAACTATGATGTTGGTAATCGGGAGCTTTTGGCCATGAAGTGGGCATTTGAGGAGTGGCGTCATTGGCTTGAGGGTGCCAGACATCAGGTGGTAGTTTTGACTGATCACAAGAATTTAATTTATTTGGAGTCTGCCAGGCGCCTGAATCCTAGACAGGCACGTTGGTCGTTGTTCTTTTCCCGGTTTAATTTTGTGGTCTCGTACTTACCGGGTTCTAGGAATGTGAAAGCAGATGCTCTTTCTAGGAGTTTTGAGCCTGACTCTCCTGGGAATTCTGAACCTGCTGGTGTCCTTAAGGATGGAGTGGTTTTGTCTGCTGTCTCTCCAGATTTGCGACGTGCTTTGCAAGAATTTCAGGCGGATAGACCTGATCGTTGTCCGTCTGGTAGACTGTTTGTTCCTGACGAGTGGACCACTAGAGTCATCTCGGAAGTTCATTCTTCTACTCTGGCAGGTCATTCGGGAATTTTTGGCACCAGAGATTTGGTGGCTAGATCCTTCTGGTGGCCTTCCCTGTCTCGAGATGTGCGTGTTTTTGTGCAGTCTTGCGATGTGTGTGCTCGGGCCAAGCCTTGTTGTTCTAGGGCTAGTGGGTTGTTGTTGCCCTTGCCTATTCCGAAGAGGCCTTGGACGCACATCTCTATGGACTTTATCTCGGATCTCCCTGTTTCTCAGAAGATGTCTGTCATCTGGGTGGTGTGTGACCGTTTTTCTAAAATGGTTCATTTGGTGCCATTGCCTAAGTTGCCTTCCTCATCTGAGTTGGTCCCTCTGTTTTTTCAAAATGTGGTTCGCTTGCATGGTATTCCGGAAAACATCGTTTCTGACAGGGGTACCCAGTTCGTGTCTAGATTTTGGCGGGCAGTCTGTGCCAGGTTGGGCATTGATTTGTCCTTTTCGTCTGCATTCCATCCTCAGACCAATGGCCAGACGGAGCGAACTAATCAAACTTTGGAGACTTATTTGAGGTGTTTTGTGTCTGCGGATCAGGATGATTGGGTTGCCTTTCTGCCGTTGGCGGAGTTTGCTCTTAATAATCGGGCTAGTTCTGCCACTTTGGTTTCTCCTTTCTTTTGCAATTCAGGGTTTCATCCGCGTTTTTCATCTGGTCAGGTTGAATCTTCGGATTGTCCTGGAGTGGATGCGGTGGTGGATCGGTTGCATCGGATTTGGGGACAAGTGGTGGATAATTTGGAATTGTCCCAGGAGAGGACTCAGCAGTTTGCTAACCGTCGTCGTCGTGTTGGTCCCCACCTTCGCGTTGGGGACTTGGTGTGGTTGTCTTCCCGTTTTGTCCCTATGAGGGTTTCTTCTCCCAAATTTAAGCCTCGGTTCATCGGTCCTTATAGGATTTTGGAGATTCTTAACCCTGTTTCCTTTCGTTTGGACCTCCCGGCATCTTTCGCTATCCATAATGTGTTCCATCGGTCGTTGTTGCAGAGATATGAGGTACCGGTGGTTCCTTCTACTGAACCTCCTGCTCCTGTGCTGGTGGAGGGTGAATTGGAGTACGTCGTGGAGAAGATCTTGGACTCCCGTATTTCCAGACGGAGACTTCAATATCTGGTTAAATGGAAAGGCTATGGTCAGGAAGATAATTCTTGGGTAACTGCCTCTGATGTTCATGCCTCGGATTTGGTTCGTGCCTTTCATAGGGCTCATCCAGATCGCCCTGGCGGTTCTTGTGAGGGTTCGGTGCCCCCTCCTTAAGGGGAGGGTACTGTTGTGTATCCGCTTTTTGGGCTCCCCTGGTGGTTGCTGGTGGTACTGGTGACTTGTTTGCACTTTGCTTCTTCTGTTCACCTGCTTCCATCAGTCTTTGGGAGTTTCCTATTTAGCCTTGCTCTCCAGTCATTTCCTTGCCGGTCATCATTGTAACCAGAGCCTTCGGTTGCATGTTCCTGCTACTAGTCTGCTGATCAGCTAAGTGGACTTTGTCCTTTTGTTTTGTACCTTTTGTCCAGTTTGCAGTTTTTGTAATTCTCTGTAGCTGGAAGCTCTTGCGGGCTGAAATTGCCACTCCTGTGTCATGAGTTGACACAGGAGTCTTAAAGTAATTTCAGGATGGTTTTTGAAAGGGTTTTCAGTTGACCGTGAAGTCCTCTTTTGTATCCTTCTGCTATCTAGTAAGTGGACCTCTCTTTGCTAAAATCTACTTTCATACTGTGTATGTCTTTTCCTCTTAATTCACCATTATTACATGTGGGGGGCTGCTATCATCTTTTGGGGTATTTCCCTAGAGGTAAGCCAGGTCTGTTTCTTCCTCTACCAGGCGTAGTTAGTCCTCCGGCTGGCGCGTGGCATATAGGAAGCCGTAGGTATGCTCCCTGGCTACTGTTAGTTGTGTGGTAGATTTAGCTCACGGTCAACTCGAGTTTCCATCACCCGAGAGCTCGTTCGTTACTTATGTGTTTTTTACGTTCCCTTGCCATTGGGAACCATGACAGTGTACCCAGACCACATATAGTGTCCACATGTTTGACATTTCTGAAGGGATGAGAGGCCACCTAACGTACGGGTGCATGTATCCAGAAGCACAGGTTGGGCTTAATTTACTGGTGACTGCAATATACTGGTCACTACATCGTACTGGTCACTACAATGGCAGTTTGCAATTTTCATTGCAACATTGCTGCTTGTTTATGGAAAATACCCATGGATTCAAAATAGTCAATAGACCTGAAGATAAATTCCAAAAGGGGTATAATTTCCAAAATGTGGACACTTGATTCTGCTCTTCTAGCAAATATGAGCTCTATATATGGAGTCTGCAAACTGTTCTAGGAAAATCTGCGCTCCAAGAGGCAAATTGCGCTCCTGCGCTCCGTCCCTCCTGAGTCACTCTGTATGAGTAAGTAGTACTAAACAGCCACATATGGGGTATCGCCACATTCAGTAGACATTGTGGGACAAATTATGTTGCCATTTTTATCCACTTCTTGTCTGAAAATGTAAAATCTGGGGCTAAAACAACATTTTGGTGGTAAAAATGTAGCTCTTTGTTCTTCACTGCCCAATGGTATAAAATTCTGTGACATACCCGTGGTGTCATTATGATCAGTGCACCTCTAGATGAATTCATTGATGTGGCTAAAACAACATTTTAGTGGTAAAAATGTAATTTATTCTTTCTCAATGGTATGAAATTCAGTGAGGCAGATGTGGTGTCAATATGATTACTGCACCACCTAGATTAATTCATTGGGGAGTGTAGTTTGTAAAATGAGTTCACATATAGGGTGTTTCTGTTGTTCTGGCACCTCTGGGGCTCCGCCAATGTGACATGGCACCCTCAAACCATTCCAGCAAAATCTGAACTCCAATATGGCGCCTCTTCCCTTCTGAGCTTTGCACTGTGCCTCAAAAGTAGTATTCCCCCACATATGGGGTATCAGGGTACTCAAGAGAAATTGAAAAACAAATTGTATGGTGAAATTTCTCCTGTTACCCTTATAAAAATGCAAAATTTTCAGCCAAAATAACATTTTTTGGGGGAAAATGTGATTTTATTATTTTCATGGCTCAACGTTATAAACTTCTGTGAAGCACCTGGGGGTTCGAGGTGCTAACCGCACATCTAAATATATTCCTTGAGGAGTCTAGTTTCCGACATGGGGTCACTTGTAGGGGGTTTCCACTGTTTAGGCATATCAGAGACTTTCCAACATCTGCTAATGATTCCAAGAAATTTTATATTCAAAAACTCAAATGGCACTCCTTCCCTTCCGAGCTTTGACGTGCACCCAAACAGTGGTTTTCTCCACCTATGGGGTATCAGCATGCTCAGAAGGAATTACAGAACAAATTATAGGGTCAATTTTTTCCTGTTACCCTTGTCAAAATAAAAAAATTTGGATCTCAAGTAAATTGTTTATGAAAAAGTTAAATGTTATTTTTTTTCCACATTCCAAAAATTCCTGTGAAGCACCTTCTTGGATGTGGTTTTGAGTACCCTGAGGGGTAAAGTTTTTAGTGTTACTTTCTGGTGTTTTCTGTCATATAGACCCCTCAAAGTGACTTCAAATGTGAGGTGGTCCCTAAAAAAAATGGTTTTGTAAATTTTGTTTGAAAAATGAAAAATCGCTGGTCAACATTTAACCCTTATAACTTCCTAGCAAAATATTTTTGGGTTCTAAAATTTTGCTAATGTAAAGTAGATATGTGGGAAATGTTATTTATTAACTACAGTATTTTGTGTGACATATCTTTGTGGTTTAAGGGCATAAAAATTCAAAGTTTGAAAATTGCTAAATTTTCTAGATTTTTGCAAAATTTCCATTTTTTTTCACAAGTAAATGCAAGTTATATGGAAGAAATTTTACCACTATCATAAAGCACAATATGTCACGAAAAAACATTCTCAGAATCATCAGAATCCGTCGAAGCGTACCAGAGTTATTACCTCATAAAGTGACAGTGATCAGTATTGCACAAATTGGCCTGGTCATTAACATGCAAACAACCTTCGGGGTAAAGGGATTAAATACTACACGGAGCAGCTGCTGAAATTTGTCATGAAACTCTAGGGTATTATTAGCTCACATTATATTTGCAGTAAAATTGGGAGGGATCTGGTCTCATGAATCTGATGTCACGCCTTCTTGGTGTTTGAAAAAGGATAAGGGAGGATGGAGGTTAGAATCAGAGTGCAAAGACATTTTGTTGGTGACTGCAAAGAGAGATGTGAGATGTGGACAATGTCACTAAGAACGACTGGCAGCGCAATTTCTGTACTGCTGAATGTATCACATATGATAGGATTAGATACAAGGCCTCTATCACATTATAGTATTAGATAAACAGCTCAGCAGTATAAAGTGTCTTGAAAAAGCATTCATATCCTGTGAAATTTTCCACATTTTCTCACATTACAACCACAAACGTAAATGTATTTTATTTGTATTTTTTTGTAATATACCAACACAAAGTACCAAGTATTTTTGAAGTGTAAAGGAAGTGATACATGGTTTTCTAGATATTTTAAAACT
Organism: Ranitomeya variabilis; assembly: GCF_051348905.1. NCBI lineage: Eukaryota > Metazoa > Chordata > Amphibia > Anura > Dendrobatidae > Ranitomeya > Ranitomeya variabilis. The sequence continues at coordinate 654,128,462 of NC_135233.1, forward strand.
ATAAATCTGAAAATTGTGACATATATCTATATTCAGCCACCCCTGAGTTAATGCTTTGTAGGACAGCCGTTCACTGCCAATACTGCTTCAAGTGTTTTGGGGTATGTCCCTTCCAGCTTTGTGCAACTGGAGGCTGAAAAATGTGCCCAATTCTTCCTTGCAAATTAGCTCTAGTTCAGTGAAATTGGACACAGATTCTAAATGGGATTTACGTCAGGGATCAAACATCAAACAAATCAAACACATGAATTGCCCCTGTTTTTAGCTCCATCCATCTTCCCATTAACTCTGACCAGCTTCTCTGTCCCTGCTGAACAAAAGTATCCCCACAGCATGATACTGCCACTAACATGTTTGATGGTGGGGATGGTAATTTCAGGGTGGTGTGCAGTGTTAGTTTTCAGTCACATAGATATATAGCCTTTTGTATTTAACTCAAAAAGTTCAACTTTGGTCTCATCTGTCTGGAGCATCATTTTTCATATGCAAGTCATGTCCGTTACATGGCTTTTTAGAAAACAGAAAACAAGACTTCTTATGTCTTTCTTTGAAAAATGGCTTTGTTCTTGACATTCTTCCATAAAGGCCAGATTTGGGAAGTATATGATGACTAATAGTTGTTCTGTAGAAAGATTCTCTCACCTGACCTGTGGATCTCTGCAGTTCCTCTAGAGTGACCATGGACCTCATGGCTGCTTCTCTAATTAGTGTTCTTGCTTGGGATGTAAATTTAGGGGGCCAGCCATGCTTTGGTAGATTTTCAGTTTTGTCATACTCCTTCCATTTTTTGATGATGAGATGTTCAGAGCTTGGGCTATTGTTTTTATAACTTAACCCTTCATTACTTTTCTCCACAACGTTATCCCGTACCTGTCTGGTGTGTTCCTTGGTGTCCATGATTCTGTTTTACCCTTAATATTCTCAAACAAACATCTGAAGCCTTCACAGAACAGCTCTAGTTATATGGAGAATAAATTAAACACAGGTGGACTTAATTTACTAATTATGTGTGACTCTTGAAGGCATTTGATAACTCAAGATTTTTTTATGGTTATTAAACTACAGTGGACTGAATACAAATGGACGTCAAAATTTTCAGATTTATAATTTTAAAACAATTATGAAACCATGTATCATTTCCTTTATACTTTCCAAATACATATTATCCCAATAAAACAATTTTATGTTTGTTGGTGTAACGTGAAAAAATGTGGAAAAGTTCACAGGGTATGAATGTATCACCTGTCACCCCTCATTGTTGGTTGAATACTGAGCAGAGAAAGGGGGAAATTGCAGCTCAGAGCACAGACCTAGGTTGCAAAAAATGGTGCTTTGCTCTTCCCACAGCTGTAAAGTGGACATCTTTGGGGATATACACAGTTCATAGCTGAGGCAGCCACAGCATAGGACATGTGGTTGGACACAGACCGCAGTCTCCTATGGCCTGGAACTGCCATATTTGTGGTGTAAAAAAAAAAACAGAAAACTGAGCCCGGAGTATGACTTGAAAACATGCAGGATGTAAAAGCATGTTCACACTAGCCATGGAAGCAAACAAAACCAAAGATAAGACAATGTGTGCATATACCCTAATGAAAATATATAAGTCAAACAGTAAGTGCATTATATAATTAACACAGTGTTAGGGCTGCACACCAAATAATTATAAGGATGGTATAAGGTGCGTTCGCAGCCCAGGGTCCACCGTGCAGAGATTGAACCTGCTGCTGAGTAATGGCGGAGGGACGCTTGCTCACACATGGGTTAGACCTCCCCCAATGTGAATGGAAGCGAACTCTGTTGCTTTACAGAGTCACCAAATAAACGCTGTGCCCTGTTAGCAGTCACAGGGTGCAGCTAAAAGACGCTGGTGGGATCCCTATGAATCACCCCCACTAAACTGGTGATTGGACTCGCTCTGACTCTTAGTGGCTTTTGAGCCCGCGCCTGAGGACTCCCTGAGTCAGATGCAGAGTCCAAGCGGGAATTCTCACCCTACACTGACCGGTTGTCAGGACAGAACTAAACTAACATTTACCACACAGAGTGCGTACAGCACCGCACTGGCAGATGATACTATCCACCCTAACTAGGTTCAGGAAAGTGCACTGGTTGTGCACGGCGCCGCACTGGCGGTCACTGCTGATTTGACACAATTAAGTCAAGCTTCTGTGCAGGATAGCACTGTCAGGCGCTAGGTAGCTCCATCATTCATGAACATTCAACATCACTAGGAATGGGTATGATTAAGGAGCATTCACAAGAACAGGCATACCTCCACACACACACGATACTAGAGCATGGCCGTTCGGTGATGCGAACCTTTTATAGCGGAAGCTCTCCGGGACCTTTCTAGTGGTCCAATAGGAGCTGCTACAGGACCGGAGCATGTGACCCCTGACCTTCAATGGGAGGTCATCCCTTGGGCATGCTCAGAAGAAGAAAAGCAGGACTTAGTCCCAGTAGTGCCCACTCACCGCTGATCATTACTGTTTACGATGGCTGAGCCTGGAAGGACAGCAGTAAAACACTTAGTAAACACTGATTTTGATCAAAAAAGCATAGTGCTGTCCCACCGCGATAAAGTGTACCCAATTGGGACAGTAACTACACTCTCTAATGTTGAAACCTACCTAGTGTGAACAGTGGCAGAGAGTCACCGGGTCTCAGCCGGACACCCAGCTTTGGAGGGACTATATATGAACTGCCCAGCTCAGTAAAAAGGGGGCTACACCCTATTTGTACTGAATACAAAAATACTGAAGAAAAACTGAAAACTGAGGTGGAGTATGACTTGAAAACATGCATGATGTAAAAGCATGTTCACGCTGACCATTGAAACAAACAAAACAAAAAAATAGACAATATGTGCATATAATAATGAAAATAAGTAAAAAAGCAAGTGCATTAAATAATTAACATAGGGTACTTAGTAAACACTGTTTTTTTATCTAAAAAACCCCATAAAGATGTGGTGTGTAGAGTGTTGTAATCAGACACTTACACAGCAGCAAAATATAAAAATGGCAGCCCTTAGTGGCTGCAGGAAAAAATAACTAAATAGATGTTTTAAACACTACATTTTACATTGTTTTTAAAATAATTGATTATATAATTGGTAAATGCAGAAGTCAAAATCTTGACGCATTCCTTTTAAACAAAAACATTACTATATCCGATAGGAAATTATCTCCCAAACCCTTAATTTAACTGATCTCTTTTTATCCCGCACATATAGTTCACTTTCTGACTTTGATCCAGTTAAAGAGTCTCCAGGCTCCTCTCCTCTTCTTGTCTACTACATACATTGTAGGGTTTCTACTTACTTGGTTGCAGTTGAGGAAGGCACAAGAAGCAGTTTCATTAAATTGTCCAGGCAAGTTTATTAAGACTGCATAAACTACTGAGGAAACCAAACATAAAAACAGCCTTTTTCTGCACAAAGTGAAAACACAAAGTAAATAGTCCTTACAGGATTGTGGGTTCATTCGCTCAGGTTAGTGTCCAGTTCTTAGTGTCTTAGCACAGACTAACACACAGGAGATTCACACATCTCCACACCCAGACACTGAATTTGAAACTGGCTTCCATTTTATCTGCGATACCACGCCCCTGGGGTGGGATATGTGAGCAGTCAGTCCCACCCATCTCTTTGACTGCTCATAAAACCCAGCCCTATTAACTCTCTCAACACTATATGTGCTGGAGCCTGTTTTCCGTGACTTACATCACCAAAGCTACCAACCTTTGATGATACATACAAGATAAGGAATTTTGCTAAGCTTCTGTCCATGGCCAGAAACCAATTACCTGGAATAGGAACTGGAGTTGCACAAAGCAATCTGCTCTTCTCTATTAGTTACCCTATTAACTCCTTCAGTCCCACTCTGCAGATGTCACTGCCAACAGGTCACAGGTGAGGATTTTATCTTCAGTAGCCATTCAAACCCATTTGTGTCAACTTCTGTTCATGTTATCAGGCCAAAATCACCAGGGCATGTGAACTTTAGATCAGGGTCATTTGGATGTTTTGGGTTGTCATTATGACTTAAAAAGAGAAAACACAGTAGTTTGAAAATAAATGGCTTCACCCAACCACTAACCATGAGTGGAGAAAAAGTTTTGGTGTTATTATTCATATTCTCTGAAAAAAAGCCAAGAAAGCAAAAATTCTAAACTTTTGAGCATAACTGTATTAGACAATCCTTAACACAAGCCTGTGAATGGAAATAAACACATTTCGGGTCTCAGAAAATGGCAACACAAAAGACTATTTTTGATTTTTTAATTTTTATTTTACTACTGAAATATTTAATTTAATAATTATATAATTTTTATTATAATTACCTGTAGAATCATGTTGCCAAGTTATTTTTTACTGCACAATGAATGCCATAAAAACAAAGCTTGAAATACAATGGAGGTTTTGCAGTATTTCACAATTTCATCCCACTTGGATTTTTTTGCAGTTCGTCAGTAATTTGATAAAATTAATGTCCATCAATTAACAAGCCCTTATACAGTTAAATCAATGGAAACATAAAAAAGTTGTGCCTCTTGGAAGAAGTAGAGGAAAGAATGAAACAACAAAAACAAAAAAAATAGTTTGGTTCCAAATGGGTCAATATGATTTTAATGTGCTTTTGGTTTAGTTGTTATTGCAAATACCTTTTCTTTTATTTAAACAGTTTAGAAACTCATCCACAATGTGTCTTCGACTGGGTGACTATTTATGACGGGATTCCTCAGTTTTCTCCTGAAATAGCAAGGCTTTGTAATGGCAACAGCACGAACAACACTTTTTACTCATCCTCTAATATTATGAGCATTGAATTCAGAACTGACTTTAGTGTACAAAGGAATGGCTTTTTCGCAGTGTTTAGATCAATCTACGGTAAGTATTATAATATGCAGAATATTAATACCTGTCGAGAGGTGCAGAAGTCTCATTGACAGTTACAGGAATCATTTGATTGCAGTGATTGCCTCAAAAGGTTGTGCAACAAATATTAAGTTAAGGGTACCATCATTTCTGTCCAGGCCTATTTCATGAGTTTTATTTGTTAAAAATTCTGTGGAAGCATGGTTGAAAAGCAATGTCTGGCTTTCATTTGTTCATTTTCATAGATTTTTTATATATTATTACTTTTGTCAGATTCAAGTTATTTCTGTGACCATTGTGGGTTTTTCTGTAATTAAACGAGCGGTACCAACAATTTTGATGACGTATGTATTACAATAGAGTAAGCAAGTGAGCTAAACATATCACAAAAGGGTACATAAATAAAAAGTAGCACATATTTTTTTTAACTAAAGCTAGGTTGAAAATGGCCCAATCACTTGCCCACATATTCATAATTTTCCAGCTCTTGGTATGTTTTAATTTAATCCAAATGTGCTAGGAAACATATAAAATGCTAGAAATATTTCTTACAATGGATAAAATCTGATATAATCTACACTAATTCAGATCAGACATAAAGAAGCAAAAAAGTCACAACAAATTATTTTGCTGCAAGTTTCTAGCACTTTAGATTTAGTTTGATATACACATTAATTTGCAATCGGTATGCTTAAAGGGAGTCTGTAACATCTGAAATGTAATCTGAATTAATTAAATAGTTATATAGGTGATTTAACACTATACATTGCAATGTACATTTCGCTATACATTTCACATATGCAAATGGGTGGTTTTGTTGCATGGTTCATAAACCATTGTGCTTCCGTCAATTTGCACACTGAGCAGTTCCCTGACTCTGATTGATAGCGCTCACTTGGCTAGAGCAAGCACTGCTTGAAACATAACCGCGGTGCTGTGCAAGCAGATTGACTATGCAGGAGTCAATGGTGTGCACACAGTACGGGGCGGTTCCCCTTTTCATCATCACTCAGAAGTGTAGCGAGCAGTTTTAGAAGGGAGGAGCGATCAGTTTTGTGCTCCTCCTTTCTTCAGTATGTCCCAGAGTAGGATTGCACTTAAGAAAGGAGATTCACTAATTCTGTTCTTGGGAAGCTCCAGGTTGGGCATTACTAGTGAAACGCCACCTAATTAATTGTGAGGCACAGGGTGAGAAGCCATTTTTACAAAAGTGATCATTTAATTCAGAGGTCTTTCTCTCTCTGCAGAAATTCTATACTTTGACATCATGATTAGCTAATTTTGTAATTCTTTTATTGTTATACTGGATTCAAGAGACAAAAGAGGTATGTACCAATTATTTTTAAAGGAATTATCCAACCCTGCAGAGATTTTTAGCAAACTTTGCTATCCTAACGGTGAATAGGGAACACAACACAAGGATTCAGCTTTGCTTGCCAGTTCTAGTGGTCTTCTTAAGACCGCAAATATGTGGTTGGCATAGATCTGGTCTCAGGCACTTCTTAGTAGAATCTATTGTACAAATCAGTGAAGACTCTAATTGTCTTTTGTCCTCAAGTATGTGAACACATACTTATAGTCTGATGACAGCTGGAACCAGCAAACAGAGCTGAATCCTTGCGCTGTGTGCATTACTCACATTACTTGGCATACTGCAGAACTTGCTGAAAGTTCCCTCCAGGGAGGACAATCCCTTTAATTTTGACCAGGATAAAGAGCCATCGGTACTGAATTTCATAAGGTTTGCTCTCGTAGCCAGATGTTCTGAGAAAGAGGTAGAGAAATATCAGCAGAAGAGATAGTAGTTTGAGTTGGAGTTAATTTTTAAATAAATGTTATTCTAAATTGTGTTTATTTTAATTTCCACAGGTCATCCAACCACTTCAGGTCCAGGTAACAATATCTCTATTTCATTTTGTAGGATTATAAAATTGAACTTTTGTAATGTAATTCTGTTGGTAAATATTGTGATCTATGTAATATTTTAATAGTCCAGCATTAGACTCATACATCTGAATACAGAGGCCTGTTGCAAGTGTTTGCTTTAGGGACTTGGATCTTCCTAGCTTTTGTTGTCCCAGCCTAATTTATTTAGTCACATGGCTAAGTTTTTTTTTTTTAAATCTTTCAAGCAAGATCATGTAATTTTAGTTCTTGAATTACTGTTTCAATTGTCCAATTTGTCCATAACCATGCAGAATGCTGTTGCCACCTATTCATTTCAGTCTTTGGGGTCAGATGACATGGGGGCAAAGGAGACAGAGAACACAATTTTAATACCAAGCTTTGTTGCTAGACCAGTGATTCAAGGTGGTAGGGGACTGAAAGTAATAGTGGCAAGGGCAAATCTTGATGTGGAAATCAGGCAGGCAGGCAGCAAGGAGTTCAGACCATTTCCTACACAAAAGCAAATGTCAGCCAAATCAAAGAAGACAATGATTCTGTGGTGGAGAAAACTTGGGAACCAGTAAGGGGTACCAATGAGATGATGTCAGTAGGGGAGAGGCTTTAACTGCAGTAATACACACCGTAAGTGATATGTGGCTTATGGACTGTCTGGGAAAAATCTACTTGTTCTGCAGTCAGTATTGATGCAAATAACATTCCATCTGTTGATAATGTAGGAGGCTGCCCATATCTCCTGGCTGCCCACAGTCTTTTATAGCTATAATGTATTGCATATGTAAAGCATACTGTCTTGAGTAGACACAAACATAAAAAAAAATCCCCAAATACGGCTAATTTTACGAAAAGATTGTTGACAAATCATTTCTTTCTTACATTGAAAACAGCTAGTCTTTTCTTGATCTCTAAACAAATTGAGAATTTTAGAACAGAATAATAGTGTTTATAATTGCTTAATCATTTTCTGAATAGCAAACCAGTGGCAGATCCCAAAAAAGGGATAATTTTTTCACTCCCAGCTTCTTTCACATTAAATCTTCCTGTGAAAAACATTACACAAACAAAGATAATTTTTGCACTCTCCATGTGAAAAAGCCACATTTTTGACACTGCCTTTGTATAAACAGCAGTGAAGCAGACATCCCCCCTGCCAAAAAAATGTATAATTTTTTGACAATTTATGCAATTTAAGCAGCCTACAATATCTGAAACTTCAGTCTGTGGTGAAACAGGCAGCTAGGTATCAATACTTACCTATTAACTTGAATGAGCAGCATATTCGACTTAATTTCCTCTGTTGCTACATTAGACTCTATTTTAAAAAAAATGTTGCCGCTGATTGCTAGGGTTTCAAGCAGGGAACAATTATAGGAGTGTCCTCATTCAGTTACTTTTTGCTTCCAGACTCAATGATATGTAAAATACGAAACTGAGCTTAACTTACCTTCCACAAATTCAGCCACTGCGCCACTGACTCAGTTTCTGTTGATCCGTTGCACTGATGCAGGCAATCACTAAGCTCGGAGGCTTGTACTGTCTGAGCCGATGCACTCAATGATTGTGTTAGGGTTGGCAGATTGCGCTAAATAAAATAAATAATAAATCACAATCGCAAACCAGGGTCCGTCGTGCAGAGATGGAAAACTGCTGCTAGTGATTAATAACAGAATACATGGTGAGCGATCACCCACACACAGAAATGATAGAGATGCTCTGCAACTGAGCTGTGTCACTCACACACAGAAAGAAAGAGATGCTCTGAAACTGCACTATGTCACTCGCATACAGAAATGAAAGAGATGTTCTGTAACTGAGCTGTGTCACTCGCACACAGGAATGAGAGATGCTCTGCAACTGAGCTGTGTAATTCGATCACAGGAACGAAGCAGATGCTCTGCAACTGAGTTGTACCACTCGCACGTAGAAATAAAGCAGATGCTCTGAAACTGAGTTGTGCCACTCACACACAGGAGCAAAGCAGATGCTCTGAAACTGAGTTGTGTCACTCAGACACAGGAGCAAAGCAGATGCTCTGAAACTGAGTTGGGCCACTCACACACAGGAATGAAGCAGATTCTCAGCAACAGAGTTGTTCGGACACAGGAATGAAAGAGATGCTCTGCGAAGCAGATGCTGAGTATAATACCCTGACTAGGATTGTGCTTGCTCTGGATCTCTACTGTGCTAAACGCACACATGTAAGAACCAGATACTAATCCAATGGCTAATTGCCCCCAATGATGCTAGTTGCCTGCCTACGTATACAATTCCAAGGCTAGACAGAAATTCAACTCAAGCAGAGTTGTAGAGTATCCACTGGCAACAACCACACATAAATGACACTAGCATACTGGCATGTGCCTCTGAGAACCTTTTATACACAAGTCTCCACCCCAAACACTCATGTCCAGTCGGCCGAGACATCGTCCAGAGCCTGAGACGTCCGTCCACCAATAGGAAGTCGCCACATCATGGACATGCTTAGTAAGGTGATTTCTAGACGGACTCCAGAGTGTCAGGATTCAGCTGCTTATCACTGATTGCCATAGACTTGGCTGGAGAGCCAGCAGTAACCAAACGAACACTGTGAGCCTGAGCAAGACACTGGGACCGACGTATATGCTGAGCAGCACCCGCAGCGGACAAGTCTGAACAGGAGACCATAGAGGCAGACAAGGCTTGGGATCTATCCCGTGCAGTGGGAGAATCCCGATGCCTAACAGATTGGCTGCAGCTTTAATGTTCAGATTAAAGTTAAGATTTAAAAAAAAAAGACATGTAAAGTCTAACAGTGCAGTGTGTCATCATAAGGGCCAATGGTTAATACGGGGGTAGTATACATTTTTATGGTGAGGTTACTTTACTAAGACTGAGCTTGAAGATGGATGGATACAGTCCTAGAAAACCATGAGTTACACATGTTTTTTCAGGGTAATTGGATGTTTTGCAGTCTTGCAATTCACATCGAATTTATTCAATGCAAATCGAATTTCTTGAAACAATTTGTCCACTCTGGCAAATTTGAAATTCAAAAGATTTGGTCTTCTCTAGTGTTTTTTTTTGGCAAAATTCTCAGATCCACCTGTATAAGCTGTATAAATGTTGATACACTAAACACAGTTTATATAGTGTGTCGTTTCCAATGTCGTTGTAATGTTTAAAATAAATGTGAAAACATAACATCTTTAAAAAAAGTGATAGAAATAAATAGTAATAATAAGACTATTCTAAATGCGGCTACTAACAAGAGTTTTTTTTTTTTATCTTGTTTTCTTTTCTGTCTTCTCTAGGCAACTTCACAACAGGTATGCTCCATATGATTTTTCCTTTCTCATCATTGTAGAGAAAATTTGTGTTGACTATTTCTTCATTTGTTTCAGATTCATCGTACACAAACTGTGGTGGTCTGTTGACCCAAATGAATGGGAACATAACAAGTCCATTATATCCAAATCCTTACCCTGCTAATTCTCACTGTACTTGGCACATCCGTGTACCTGCAGGCTATTACATACGGCTATTTTTCCTTCATTTTGAGTAAGTTATTTAGTATTTAAATCCATTTGTGATTTTACAAACTACTTTGTCAAAGAATAATGCTTTAGATACTTGTTATTGTGAGCCAGTTGCTGAGACAAAGCCAATAATCAATCACTGGTATGGATGCAACAATGTTAAACTTTGAAGGAGACTCCCATTTTTATTTTACAAACTAAATGGAGAGTATTCATTCTCATCAACGTGTTCCTTTAAACTCAACAAAAATGTTTTTTTACTTCATTTGTTTGGGGATTGAACCTGCAATTGATACAACATTATTGCTTTATGTATTGAAAATCACAGTCTTCTATGAGGCCCAACTACAGAAGATATCACATGGGCCTTCAGCCAACACCCATCAGTCACTGTGCCAGCTGGATTGCGGTTCTTAAAAATAACAGTCAGTGGTATTTAAGAGGTTTGCTGCACCGATTGACCGGCATGACGATGATCACTGCTGTCAAAGGCAGATGACTGGTATATAATATAGCCTGCATCTTCCCAGTGTGGAGCAGTCTCTGCTTCTGAGCCCACTCCAAAGTCCCTGACATGCTCCATGACATATTTGTACTTCATGGAGTGTGAAAAATTAGATTAAATCAAAATACCAGAAAAAGAAACTTTTGCTCAGCTTTTGTCCATGGCCAGAAAGCACTTGCCTGGAATGTGGACTGGGGTTGCACAAAGCGATCTGCTCTTCTCTATTAGTTACCCTATTCCCTCACATCTCATTCAGTCCCACTCTGCAGATGTCACTGCCAACAGGTCACAGGTGAGGATGCTACCTTTAGAAGCCATTCAAATACATTTGTGTGAACTTCTGTGCATGTTATCAGGCCAGAAAAATCACCAGGGTATGTAAACTTTTGATCTATGTCATTGGAATGTTTTGGGTTGTCATTATGAATTAAAGAGAGAAAACACAGTAGTTTGGCAATTAATGGCTTCACCCATTAACCATGAGTGGAGAAAAACTTTTGGTGTTATCATTCATATTCTCTGAAAAAAGACCAAGAAAGCAAAAATTCTGAGGTGTATGTAAACTTTTGAGCACAACTGTAGAAGACAAACCCTAACACAAGTATGAACAGAAACTAAAACATTTTGGGTCTCTGAAAACGGCAACAAAAACAACTATTTTTGATTTTCAAATATAATTTATATATATATATATAAAATAATAATTTTATTTTACTACTGAAATATTTATATTTAATAATTATGTAATTTTCATAATTATCTGTAGAACCATGTGGTCAGGTGATTTTTACTGCACAATGAATACCATAAAAACAAAGCTTGAAATACAATGGGGGTTTTGCAGTATTTCACAATTTCATCCCAGTTGGATTTTTTTTGCAGTTCGTCAGTAATTTGAAAAAATTAATGTCCAACAATTAGCAAGCCATTATACAGTTAAATCAATGGAAACATAAAAAAGTTCTGACTCTTGGAAGAAGCAGAGGAAAAAAATTGAACAACAAAAACAAAAAATTGTTTGGTTCCAAATGGGTCAATATGATTTTAATGTGCTTTTGGTTTAGTTCTAATTGCAATTACCTTTTCTTTTTTTTAAACAGTTTAGAAACTCATCCACAATGTGTCTACGACTGGGTGACTATTTATGATGGGACTCCTCAGTTTTCTCCTGAAATAGCAAGGCTTTGTAATGGCAACAGCACGAACAACACTTTTTACTCATCCTCTAATATTATGAGCATTGAATTCAGAACTGACTCTAGTGTACAAAGGAATGGCTTTTTCGCAGTGTTTTCATCAATATATGGTCAGTATTTTAATACAAAGAATATTAATGAAGATCCACAAACATGAAAATGTTCACAGCATTATATAGAAATGGAGCTCTGATATAAATGTTTGTCTTTATTCTATGAAAACAAACCTTTGCTTTATACTACTTTACCGTTATGGAAGATATATATTTTTTATTGCACCTTTGTCTGCTCATAATGGAATGAGGGATAGAACAAATATTTATCAAAGTGTCAAATCACTAGAAGTCTATAACTTATAAGGTATTAGATCCACTATTTGTAATCCTCAAAAAAAATCATGTTAGGTTCTATAAAGTATTGATCCATAGATGAGAATTTGTTTTAAAATCTTTCCGCCATGATTGTTTTCTAACAGAGCCAACAAAGCACAGTGCATTGACTAGAACACAGAGTATTTAACGTGCTGTGGGTTTTATTATCTACAGCTTGTTTCATAAATGTTTGAATGAGCATATGAAACCTTAACTTTAACTCTGTTATTTCTTTTTGTTCAATCCCATTATTAACTTTGTATCACAGTAGGGTAGGCAGGTATGTAAAAACATACTACAAAGCTGCAATATATAGAAATGGTCCCACACAAGTGTTTTTCTTTTAAATCTGGTGCTGAAGATACAGAGAACCTGCAGCAGGTCAAACCAGGCATACAGGAGCAAAAAAAAGTCACAGAGGCTAAATTTTGATCTACTTGGCAATATTGGTATAATAATTCAGACCTTGGACTTTAGAAAAAATGTGTGCAGTTGAAACAAAACAAAATTGGTTAAATTCACTAGTCTGTGTTTCATGGTCTGTTTATGGACTGCAATGCCTGGACTGACCTCAACCTTCAGAGGCTTGGATGAGGAATCGTAATCTGTCCAAGGGCTGTAATCCATACAAAGGCTGTGAAAAACAGATGTGTGAGTTCAGTCTAATAGATATCACCTAATCCCCAACTTTACATCCAATAAGAAATAAGGGAAATCAAAAGGTGTCTCTGGCATTAACTTCTTACAAGACACTTAACATAGTTCACCAACTTTAGTGCCTTGGACTTCTTTTTTAAAGGGAATATTTTTTTTGTCCAACAAAAGCCATCCCTACTTAATAGTTCTAATCCTGGTGGATTCATGTAAGTGAACTATCAGGTTTTGGAGGAGCTTTAAGTTACCACAACATTAGGACAGGTTCCGTTTTAGGCATCAGTGTCTATGCTAATATTAAAGTCATTTTCTCCATATATACCTGCAAGATTGCATGAGATCTTCAGGCAGGATTTCTAATCCAAATTTGATTGCTGTAGCTCAGATTTATTGTGTGTTAAATCCAGCGCTCACTATAATCCTACTGTTGGGTAGAAAGTCAGGGAAATATAAGGAAAAACATAGAGCGAAGAAATATTTTGAGTTTGAATTGCAGTGATATTTTAAATATTTTACATTTTAAATTGTTTTCATTTTTTTTTTTACAGATCATGCTACCTCTCCTCCAGGTAACACTCCATATTGTTCTTATCTAAAAATCAAGAAATTAAAGAAATTATACTGAAATTATACTTCTAAAGATTATAGTTTTTAATAGATATTTATAGAGTAACTGAACTCTCTTCTTGATTATTCATATTTAGCAGGCACTTGACTTCCTTATAAATAAATGGGGGTCTTGAAACCCACTCCGATTGAGCAATAGGCTCTCAAAATGTGCACAGCTTAGCAAACAAGAGTGCACAGGTCAGAGCCTGCACAGAGACCAGAGTATGGATTCAATAGAATGCAAATGCTTCACACTTCTCGGGGTATATTGAACATAGGTTGTGTGGTCTCAGCACCCAGCACCCCCACAGATATGTGGGCAATTAAAATGCTATGATAAACATGAAAAATTAAATACAAAGTGTAGTTACTCTTTAAATTGTAAATTATTGTTTCAATAATGCATCATTTTATAATTTGTCCTTGTAAAAAATCACAAATAAATGACAATTGTATTCATCATCAACCATAATGGTTGCATAGAGACTTTAAGAAAAGATAATTTCTTAACATGCCACATCTAATTATACAGTGGCCCATGGCGTAACAAGAGGCTAGACAAAGTAGGAATGTTACTCACTTGGGAGTGGAGTGGAATGAAGTATCACAGGAACCATTTCTATTTAAAAGTCTGTCTAGTTTATTTCACTCTTCATAAACTGCATCACAGGAAAGCTCAAATACACAAAGTGAAACACAAAGTAACAAGTCCATACAATAGTGTGGGTTCTCCAGTTTTTGTTTGAGTCCAGCTGTTCAGTTTTTTAGCAAAAACACACAATTCCTGGAAGTCTGCACACCTCCACACACAGACATGAGTAAGACAAACAGGCAATGTGAACCACAGCCAGGGGTGGAGATATGTTGAGAAGCTGTCTCACCCAACTCTCGAGCTGCTCACATTAAACCCCAACTCTGTCATGGCCAATTAACTCCTCTTAGTACTGTGTGTACTAGAGCATTACTCCAGGTTTATATCAAAAAGGACATCCACCTCTGTGATACATACAGTGGCATGCAAAAGTTTGGGCTTCCATTATCAAAATTACTGTTATTGTGAACAATTAAGGAAGTTGAAGATGAAATGATCTCTAAAAGGCCTAAAGTTAAAGTTGACACATTTCCTATGTATTTTAGAAATATATACTGTATATATATACACTGCTCAAAAAAATAAAGGGAACACTTAAACAACAGAATATAACTCCAAGTAAATCAAACTTCTGTGAAATCAAACTGTCCGCTTAGAAAGCAACACTGTTTGACAATCAATTTCACATGCTGTTGTGCAAATGGAATAGACAACAGATGGAAATTGTTGGCAATTAATCAAGACACACTCAATAAAGGAGTGGTTCTGCAGTGGTTTCTGGTTGATGTTTTTGTCACTTTTGAATGTTGGTTATGCTTTCACACTCGTGGTAGCATGAGACGGACCCTACAACCCACACAAGTGGCTCAGGTAGTGCAGCTCATCCAGGATGGCACATCAATGCGAGCTGTGGCAAGAAGGTTTGCTGTGTCTGTCAGCATAGTGTCCAGAGGCTGGAGGCGCTACCAGGAGACAGGCCAGTACACCAGGAGATGTGGAGAGGGCCATAGAAGCGCAACAACTCAGCAGCAGGACTGCTACCTCAGCCTTTGTGCAAGGAGGAACAGGATGAGCACTGTTATGGACTGGTGATTTAGGAGCGACATGCGATGAGCTCTGAGCAGGTGGTAACTATACTGACCGCAGTTCCTGATCTCAACACAACACTAGAAGTAGCCGTGGGATGTTCCTGTCACTCCCTAGACACCCCGTCACAGCCTAAGAGCTAACTACCCCTAAAGGTAGAAACAGGAAAGCTATCTTGCCTCAGAGAAAATCCCCAAAGGATAGGACAGCCCCCCACAAATAATGACTGTGAGTGGAGAGGGAAATGACATACGTAGAATGAAATAAGATATAGCAAAGGAGGCCACTTCTAGCTAGACAGATAGTACAGGACAGAGCACTGTGCGGTCAGTAATAAAAACTAGAAAAAGTCCACCGCAGAGAATGTAAAAAACTCCACACCTGACTAAAGGTGTGGAGGGCAAAATCTGCTGCCCAGAGCTTCCAGCTTAGCTGAATAGATCCATACTGATAAGCTGGACTAAAGAGAAAAAACATTAAATGAGCTGAACAATAAGTCCACAACAAGTGGACTGCAAAAGGACAAGCAAGGACTTATCTTTGCTGAACTGGTCAGAGTGTCAGAGAAATCCAAAAGAGCTGTGACTCCAAGCAGGAACAATTGACAACTGGCATTGTCTGAGGGATAAGGCCCGACTAAAGTAGCCGAGCCAGAAAGACGATCAGTGGAAGTAGCTGCTGATGCTAAATCCAAGAAGCAGCCATTCCACTCAAAACCACAGGAGGGAGCCCAAGAGCAGAACTCACAAACGTGCCACTTACAACCACTGGAGGGAGCCCAAGAGCGGAATTCACAACAGTACCCCCCCTTGAGGAGGGGTCACCGAACCCTCACCAGAGCCCCCAGGCCGCTCAGGACGAGCCAAGTGAAAAGCACGAACCAAATCGGCGGCATGGACATCGGAGGCAACAACCCAAGAATTATCCTCCTGGCCATAACCCTTCCACTTGAAAAGATACTGAAGCCTCTGCCTCGAAAAACGAGAATCCAAAATTTTCTCAACCACATATTCCAACTCCCCCTCAACCAACACCGGGGCAGGAGGATCAACAGAGGGAACAACGGGTACCACATATCTCCGCAACAAAGATCTATGGAAAACATTGTGGATGGCAAAAGAGGCTGGAAGGGCCAAACGAAAAGACACTGGATTGATAATCTCAGAAATCTTATAAGGACCAATAAACCGAGACTTGAACTTAGGGGAAGAGACCTTCATAGGAACATGACGAGAAGATAATCAGACTAAATCCCCCACCCGAAGCCAAGGACCAACACACCGACGGCGGTTAGCAAAACGTTGAGCCTTTTCCTGAGACAACATCAAATTGTCTACCACATGAGTCCAAATCTGCTGTAACCTGTCCATCACAGAATCCACACCAGGACAATCAGAAGGCTCAACCTGCCCTGAAGAAAAACGAGGATGGAAACCAAAATTACAAAAGAAAGGCGAAACCAAAGTAGCCGAACTGGCCCGATTATTAAGGGCAAACTCGGCCAACGGCAAGAAAGCCACCCAATCATCCTGATCAGCAGACACAAAGCATTTCAAATAGGTTTCCAAGGTTTGATTAGTTCGCTCAGTTTGGCCATTTGTCTGAGGATGGAGCGCCGAAGAAAAAGACAAATTAATGCCCATCCTAGTACAAAAGGCCCGCCAAAACCTAGAAACAAACTGGGAACCTCTGTCAGACGCAATATTCTCTGGAATGCAATGCAAATGAACCACATGCTGAAAAAACAATGGAACCAAATCAGAGGAGGAAGGCAATTTAGGCAAAGGTACCAAGTGGACCATTTTAGAGAACTGGTCACAAAACACCCAGATAACAGACATCTTCTGGGACACAGGGAGATCTGAAATAAAATCCATGGAAATATGCGTCCAGGGCCTCTCAGGGACAGGCAAAGGCAAAAGCAGCCCACTAGCGCGGGAACAGCAAGGCTTAGCCCGGGCACAAGTCCCACAGGACTGCACAAAAGAACGCATATCCCGCGACAAAGAAGGCCACCAAAAGGACCTAGCAACCAAATCTCTGGTACCAAAAATCCCAGGATGACCGGCCAACACCGAACAATGGACCTCAGAAATTACCTTACTTGTCCATCTATCAGGAACAAACAGCTTCCCCACAGGACAGCGGTCAGGCTTATCAGCCTGAAATTCCTGAAGCACTCGCCGTAAATCAGGGGAGATGGCAGAAAGAATCACCCCTTCCCTAAGAATGCCAACCGGCTCAAGGACTCCAGGAGAGTCAGGCAAAAAACTCCTAGAGAGGGCATCCGCCTTAACATTCTTAGATCCCGGAAGATATGAGACTACAAAATCAAAACGGGAGAAAAACAGGGACCATCGAGCCTGTCTAGGGTTCAGCCGCTTGGCCGACTCGAGGTAAATCAGATTCTTATGATCGGTCAAGACCACAACGCGGTGCTTGGCTCCCTCAAGCCAATGTCGCCACTCCTCAAATGCCCACTTCATAGCCAACAACTCCCGATTGCCGACATCATAATTGCGTTCCGCAGGCGAAAACTTTCGGGAAAAGAAGGCACTCGGTTTCATCAAGGAACCATCAGAACTCCTCTTTGACAAAACGGCCCTTGCCCCAATCTCAGAAGCATCAACCTCAACCTGAAAAGAAAGAGAAACATCCGGCTGACGCAACACAGGGGCAGAAGTAAATCGACGTTTAAGCTCCTGAAAGGCCTCAACAGCCGCAGAGGACCAATTCGTCACATCAGCGCCTTTCTTCGTCAAATCGGTCAGGGACTTAACCACACTGGAAAAGTTGGCAATGAAACGGCAATAAAAATTAGCAAAGCCCAAAAATTTCTGAAGGCTCTTCATAGATGTGGGTTGAATCCAGTCATGAATGGCTTGGACCTTAACAGGATCCATTTCTATAGACGAAGGAGAAAAAATAAACCCCAAAAAAGAGACCTTCTGAACTCCAAATAGGCACTTAGACCCCTTCACAAATAAGGCATTATCACGAAGGATCTGGAATACAATCCTGACCTGCTTCACATGAGACTCCCAATCATCAGAAAAAATCAAAATATCATCCAAATACACAATCAGGAATTTATCAAGATAATTGCGAAAAATATCATGCATGAAGGACTGAAAAACAGAAGGAGCATTAGAAAGCTGAAAGGCAACACAAGGTATTCAAAATGGCCTTCGGGCGTATTAAATGCAGTTTTCCATTCGTCACCCTGTTTAATACGAACAAGATTATATGCCCCTCGAAGGTCAATCTTGGTAAACCAACTAGCCCCCTTAATCCGAGCAAACAAATCAGAAAGCAAAGGTAAAGGGTATTGGAATTTGACCGTGATCTTATTAAGAAGGCGATAATCAATACAGGGTCTCAAGGAGCCATCCTTCTTGGCAACAAAAAAGAATTCCGCTCCCAGTGGTGACGAAGATGGCCGAATATGCCCCTTCTCCAAAGACTCCTTAACATAACTCCGCATGGCGGCATGCTCTGGCACAGACAGATTGAAAAGTCGGCCCTTAGGGAATTTACAGCCAGGAATAAAGTCAATAGCACAATCACAGTCCCTATGTGGAGGAAGGGAACTGGACTTGGGCTCATCAAATACATCCTGGAAATCTGACAAAAATTCAGGAACATCAGAAGAGGGGGAAGAGGAAATTGACATCAAAGGAACGTCACTATGTACCCCTTGACAACCCCAACTAGTCACAGACATAGATTTCCAATCCAGCACTGGATTGTGTACTTGTAACCATGGAAAACCCAATACAACAACATCATGTAAATTATGCAACACCAGAAAACGGCAATCTTCCTGATGTGCTGGAGCCATGCACATAGTCAGCTGAGTCCAATACTGAGGTTTATTCTTGGCCAACGGTGTAGCATCAATACCCCTCAAAGGAATAGGGCTCTGCAAAGGCTGCAAAGAAAAACCACAGCGCCTGGCGAATTCTAAGTCCATTAAGTTCAGGGCAGCGCCTGAATCCACAAATGCCATGACAGAAAAGGATGACAATGAGCAAATTAGGGTCACAGACAGGAGAAATTTAGGCTGTACAGTACTGATGGTAACAGATCTAGCGACCCTCTTAATACGCTTAGGGCAATCAGAAATAGCATGAGCAGAATCGCCACAGTAAAAACACAGCCCATTCTGACGTCTGTATCCCTGCTGTTCTGCTCTAGTCAAAATCCTATCACATTGCATAGGCTTAGGACTCTGTTCAGAGGACACTGCCATATGGTGCACCACTTTGCGCTCGCGCATGCGCCGATCAATCTGAATGGCTAGAGACATAGATTCGTTCAAACCAACAGGTGTGGGGAACCCCACCATAACATCTTTAAGGGCTTCAGAAAGACCCTTTCTGAAAATTGCTGCCAGAGCATCCTCATTCCATTTAGTGAGCACAGACCATTTTCTAAATTTCTGGCAGTATAATTCTGCCACTTCCTGACCCTGACACAGGGCCAACAAGGTTTTTTCTGCATGCTCCACAGAGTTAGGTTCGTCATACAATAATCCGAGCGATTGAAAAAAATGCATCTACATTAAGCAATGCCGGATCCCCTGACTCAAGGGAGAATGCCCAGTCCTGAGGGTCACCACGCAGCAGAGAAATGACTATTTTAACTTGCTGAATGGGATCACCAGAGGAACGGGGTTTCAGAGCAAAAAACAATTTGCAGTTATTTTTAAAGTTCAAAAATGTGGATCTATACCCATAAAACAAATCTGGAGTAGTAATTCTAGGCTCTAAAGCCAGAGTCTGAACAACATAATCTTGAATACTCTGTACTCTTGCAGCAAGCTGATCCACACGAGAAAACAAACCCTGAACATCCATGCCCGTGCCAAAATCCTGAACCACCCAGAGATTAAGAGGAAAAAAAAGACAAAACAGACTAAAGAAAAAAAAATGGCTCAGAACTTTTTTTTTTTCCTTCTTTTGAGATGCATTTAACTCATTTTTGGCCAGTTGTACTGTTATGGACTGGTGATTTAGGAGCGACATGCGACGAGCTCTGAGCAGGTGGTAACTATACTGACTGCAGTTCCTGATCTCAACACAACACTAGAAGTAGCCGTGGGATGTTCCTGTCACACCCTAGACACCTTGTCACAGCCTAAGAGCTAACTACCCCTAAATTTAGAAACAGGAAAGCTATCTTGCCTCAGAGAAAATCCCCAAAGGATAGGACAGCCCCCCACAAATAATGACTGTGAGTGGAGAGGGAAATGACATACGTAGAATGAAACAAGATGTATCAAAGGAGGCCACTTCTAGCTAGACAGATAGTACAGGACAGAGCACTGTGCGGTCAGTAATAAAAACTAGAAAAAGTCCACCTCAGAGAATGTAAAAAACTCCACACCTGACTAAAGGTGTGGAGGGCAAAATCTGCTGCCCAGAGCTTCCAGCTTTGCTGAATAGATCCATACTGATAAGCTGGACTAAAGAGAAAAAACATTAAATGAGCTGAACAATAAGTCCACAACAAGTGGACTGCAAAAGGACAAGCAAGGACTTATCTTTGCTGAACTGGTCAGAGTGTCAGAGAAATCCAAAAGAGCTGTGACTCCAAGCAGGAACAATTGACAACTGGCATTGTCTGAGGGATGAGGCCAGACTAAAATAGCCGAGCCAGAAAGACGATCAGTGGAAGCAGCTGCTGATGCTAAATCCAAGAAGCAGCCATTCCACTCAAAACCACAGGAGGGAGCCCAAGAGCAGAACTCACAAATGTGCCACTTACAACCACCGGAGGGAGCCCAAGAGCGGAATTCACAACAGAGCACTGCCAGAGCCCTGCAAAATGACCTCCAGCAGGCCACAAATGTGCATGTGTCTGTACACACGGTTAGAAACTGACTCCATGAGAATGGTCTGAGTGCCCGACATCCACAGACAGATGGGGTTGTGCTCACAGCCCAACACCATGCAGGATGCTTGGCATTTGCCACAGAACACCAGGATTGGCAAATTCGCCACTGGCGCCCTGTGCTCTTCACAGATGAAACCAGGTTCACACTTTGCACATGTGACAGATGTGACAGAGTCTGGAGACGCCATGGAGAGCAATCTGCTGCCTGCAACTTCATTCAGCATGACCGGTTTGGCAGTGGGTCGGTAATGGTGTGGGGTGGCATTTCTTTGGAGGGCCGCACAGCCCTCCATGTGCTCGCCAGAGGTAGCCTGACTGCCATTAGGTACTGACATGAGATCCTCAGACCCCTTGTGAGACCATATGCTGGTGTGGTTTGCCCTGGGTTCCTCCTAATGCAGGACAATGCCAGACCTCATGTGGCTTGAGTGTGTCAGCAGATCCTGCAAGATGAAGGCATTGAAGCTATGGACTGGCCCGCCTGTTCCCAGACCTGAATACGATTGAGCACATCTGGGACATGATGTCTCGCACCATCCATCAATGTCACGTCGCACCACAGACTGTCCAGGAGTTGGCGGATGCTTTAGTCCAGGTGTGTGGGATGAGATCACTCAGGAGACCATCCTCCGCCTCATCAGGAGCATGCCCAGGCATTGTAGGGAGATCATACAGGCACGTGGAGGCCACACACACTACTGAGCATCATTTTCTTGTATTGAGGCATTTCCACTGAAGTTGGATCAGCCTGTAACTTTATTTTCCACTTTGATTTTGAGCATCATTCCAACTCCAGACCTCTGTGGGATATTAGTTATGATTTAAGTTGATCATTTTTAGGTTTTATTGTTCTCAGCACATTCCACTATATAATGAATAAAGATTTTCAACTGGAATATTTCAATCAGTGACATCTAGGATGTGGGTTTTTTAGTGTTTTCTTCATTTTCTTGAGGTGTGTATATATGTTTTACAGTTGGGATGGTGTTCTTAGGCTTCCAAGCTTCTCCCTTTTACCTCCAAATGTAACAATGGTCATTATGCCCCAAAAAGTTAAATTTTTGTTTCACCAGACCACAGGACATGTCTCTATAAATGAAGGTCCTTGTTCCTGTGTGCATATGCAAGCATTAATCTGGCTTTTTTATGTTTCTTTTGGAATAATAGCTTCTTCCTGGCAGAGTGGCTTTTCAGCCCATGTTGATATAGTATTAGTTTCACTGTGTATATTGAAACAATCTTACCAGTTTCAGCCATTGTCTTTGCAAGGTATTTGGTTTCATCTTCTTCCTGAGTGGTATGATGGCTGTACATTCCCATCTTGTTTGCACTTGCATATAATTGTTTGTACTAATGAATGAGGCACCTTCAGGTAACTTGAAATTGTACCCAAGGATGAGCTACACTTGTGCAAGACCTGACCAGGTCCATGGCAATTCGTTCAAATGGCACCTCTGTGATGGGCAGTGGCATGAGGGGATTTCGAAAATGAGAGGTGGGAAGGGTTAACTGGCAGATGGGACGGGGCTTGCAATACTTTAGGCTCTCCCTGTGACACCAAGGCCAATAGAACCTCCGAGTTACCCATTCCTGGGTTTTGTCCACACCAAGTTGGTCATCCAGGACATGGGAATGGGCCATGTCCAACACCCTCTTTCTATAGGATCCTGGTACCAACAACAATTGCTCCACTATTTCCTCTCTGACCTTAATAACCTGATACAATAAGTCCTCACTCATCATAAAATAGGAATATCTGCTGTCAAACCCTGGCTCCTGCACTATGCTGTTAACAACAGTTACATAATTAAACACCTCATTTATAGTTATGGTAAAAAATGGGAGACGGGGAAGGGAGAGTCAGCTCACCATCTGTTGCAGCAAGGTCCTGCTTTGCACACATGGAAAAGCCTGGGATCCAGCTGGAGAATTGCACAAAAAGGAAGGAATCCAGCGTGTTCACAGGTTACGTAAAAAGTCCATTGGCAAATTGCCTCTTCTGAGAAAAAGAGGACTTAACTCTATAGCGCCACCTGTTGGAAGTAGCGATCCTACAAGTCACAATCAACCCTCTAATGAGTCGTGCAATATGACTTAGGATAAAAGCCAAATCAGTATCTCAATTCGCAGACACGGTGTTTCGGGCTGTTGGCCCTCGTCAGTGCGAAGCATGAGAACTGATTTGGCTAGGTGAGAGGCTCTGGACTGGGGTCTAAGGGGTAACGTTTCTCCTTATGGAGAGTGACATACCAGCTGGCTTGTCAAGGTAAGGAGGCTTATTTGCCGTACAATGCTCCTCTGGGAAATTAAATATGCAAATTGCCTCTTCTGAGAAGAGGCAATTTGCATATTTAATTTCCCAGAGGAGCATTGTACGGCAAATAAGCCTCCTTACCTTGACAAGCCAGCTGGTATGTCACTCTCCATAAGGAGAAACGTTACCCCTTAGACCCCAGTAAAAAGTCCAGTATTTCATGAAATATCAAATATTAAAAGGCTTGTGGACATGCGGCCTGTGCCATGGTCTGAACAGCCAACTCTTTTCAGCTCAACAGAGCCTTAGTCATGGTTGTATCACACGTCGGTTGTTCACACCATGGCACAAGCCACATGAGACTAAGAGCACTTGTGTGTTCGAAACGCGTACAGTTTATACAGGCACTCATACTTTTATGGAACAAGCTTGGGGCCTTTTGCTAGGTGCACAATGCACACTGCAGGCTGGAAATTTATAGTATGAATACCGGCGTCCCATGCAACAGCCCATCTGTTTAGTGCTCAGGGGACAACAGGCAGCTATATGACCTGGGCCATGACATTTTTATCAGATTACATGATGAGACCTTCGGCATGACTTTTGCTGACCCCTTGGGCCTTGAACACCCCACCCCCTTTTGAGCATTCAGCCCCCCAAGGAACAGTTGGCCCCTTGATACCTTTTGATCAGTCCAACCAGGTCCATTACAACTCGCTCTGCCATCTGCACTGGGGTAGATGATTTTGACTGTAACCAATTTTGGGCCAGGTGCAGTAGATCAAACATTTAAGAGCGATGGGTTTGTCCCGATGATATGCCCACCAGTGAACCCATCAAGCCCTGACAGTCATTGTCACCCCCAAGCGCATCAAATTTCCTTTGCCAATTTCACATATTCTTTGGCATCCTGTAAGGCTAAATCATAATAGACCTTTTGTGGCTCCCTCATTAATTATAGGCTAGGATTTCCTCCCAATGCTCTAACAGGAGTTCCTCCCTGATGGCGACCCTTTCAACAACGGTTGCCTGCAGTTGAATGCTGGAATGGCATGCAGTGCATGAGGAGACTGTACCAGACCCTACGCCCGACGAGCGCCGTTTCGCTAAATAGCTTCTTCAGAAAAGGGGGCGAGATGGTAACTAGGTGATACATGGAGCTTTTTATAGCAGGTCCTATTTAAGTGATTTCTTGATTGAGAACAGATGTGGAAGTAATCAGGCCTGGGTGTGGCTTAGGAATTTGAACTCAGTTTCTCAAAGATGTGATAAACCACAGTTAATTTCTGTTTTAAGGGTGGAACGGCAATCACTTTTTTCACAGAGGGCCCTGTAGGTTTGGATTAATTTTTCCCTTAATATTAAAAATCTTCATTTAAAAACTGCATTTTGTGTTTATTTGTGCTATCTTTGTCTAATATTTAAATTTGTTTCATGATCTGAAACATTTAAGTGTGACAAACATGCAAAAGAATAGGAAATCAGGAAGGGGGCAACACTTTTTCATACAGTGTACAGTGTACAGAGGACATCGTATTTAATTGTATGTGTTGAGAGTAGTTGGTCAAGCAGGTAAAGATTGCATGTTTTTCTTTTGTAGTCAATCCTAATTATACATGTGGAGGAGTTCTAAATGAAACATCTGGAGTATTTAGCAGCCCGTTTTTTCCTGGACTGTATCCTAACAACGCCCACTGTGAATGGGTGATCAGAGTCAAACCCGAGCATACTGTGGATCTATCTTTCCTATCATTGAAGTAAGTGTTCAAATGTCACAGTAAATGTATATTTTGCATTGATTCTCCATTTACATACCTATTCATTAAACTATGATTTTCTGCTGCCCTTCTCTGTCAGGCTTATTAGTGGTGTCAAGGCAAAAAGAGAGCAAAGATTGTTATGATTTAATTACAAATTCATAACTAATCTCTAACTTTAATGTCAGCTTCTGACCTTATGGCTTCTAAAATGTGTAAATGCTCTCAATACTATGCTCAGCATACTTCTACTGACTTTCTTTATATTTACTATCTCTTCCAATTAAGATCTCACCAGATAACCTATGTCCTCTGTGCTAAAATGTTTTCATGCTTTTACACTTGACACTTTTAAGATGCTGAACATTACATAAAGGGGTTGTCCACTACTCAGACAACCCTATCTCAATCCTGTTCCAGTGATGTTGGCACTGGCTTTCATGGGGCTTGCATGACATTATGTCACAGAATCCCTACAGGCAACCAGGGCTTGGAACTCTCCTTTTCTACGGAAATTGACATCTGGAGGAAGTGAGAGAACAGACGGAACTCTCACTTCCTCCGGATGTGTAAATTTGTTCAAATGAGTGGAAAGTGAAGTGGACACCGATTGGCTGCAGGGATCACAAGGCATAACAATGTCAAGGGAGCCCCAGGAAAGACAGTGGTGGCACTGTTCCAGTGGTGGGTATAGGTGCTATTATTTTACTGGGGGGAAACATAGTGATTGAGGGTCTGTCCGAGCAGTGGCCAACCAAGCTCTTCAAACCTGTAAGCTACTTTTCTTGCTTAAAATCACTGTTGTTCCAACAAAGGTTGCATAAATCAAAAGAAACAGAGAAAAATTATTTCTCCACTTATAAGCCACTATGTCTCCCCCCCCCCTTTGCCACTTGAAGTCATTATTCATGTTAATTATACCTTGGTCAAAATAAAAATGGATTTTCAGCTCACTGAACTACCAGGTCAGTTTGTGGATGATGTTTCATGGTAAAGTCCAATAGAAGTGAAGGAGAAGCAGAGTAAGAAGCAGAATAAAAGATCGGCACAGACACACATACCCCTACTGCTCCTTTCTAGCAAGTATTTTTTCTTACCCCAGTTCTGGATTTACAGCTACACTGCAAAGTACTGCATTATAATGTCCGCAATACTGCTGCTGAACATGTGCTCAATGTAGACAGGAGTGTAGGAATCCATCATGTTTCTGTATGTTGTGTATAGGAGAATTCATATCAGCTATTTTTATGCACATGTTAAGGATTTGTTGCAGACATTTACAAAAAATTGTCTTGGCATAAAAAATGCTGCTTAAAAACATTGCCTGTTTTTACATTTTTTATGCATTTTTGATGTTTTTTACCAATCTTTAGACAAGATGAAAAATATTACAAAAATTCTGAACTGACATGCTGCAGATTTGAAACTGCTTAAAATCTCCAATGATAAAAAAATAAGTGATGTGCTTAAGATTTCAGAAATCTCATTTACTTTGCTGGGACAGTAAAATTGTTTATTTTTCACTAAAAAATTGTGGAAAAAATGCAATGTGTGCACATACCCTATCTATATGAGGTGAGGAAACTAGTGAGAATTTCTGGATACTAGTAATATAATGGTCAGAAACAGTGATACTTCATGTATGAGATGCAGGGAGAGGGAGAGAGACGAAGGACGGACCTTACCATGCTGAGAATGTGTAGCTGGAAATTTGGCCCGGAGTTCCTCCTGAGGGTGCCTTTTCCTACAGGAAGATAAATGAAAAATGGGGAAAGATAACTGCATGCCTTCCACATTGCTGGTTGTAATTTCTATTCTGCCATATTTTAGGATAAAACCTTATTTTGCCACGATCCCCTTCAATTTATTTGCCTTTGCCTTTGTCTTTAAACATAATAGTTTAAATTTACTATCATTTGGAGATCTCCATATTATAGTGGCATTTTACAAATAATTAATGATTTGTTTAACAGTTGTAATTAATGCTTAATTATTATTACATTATTAAGTAATATAATAAGTGTTAGCATTTTACTAATTTATGAGATCTGAATATTAGAACCCAAACTAATAATTAGGATAAAAGAGGATTAGTATTAGGTTTCATTTGCCATGTTTCAGAAATAACGCATGTAGTAGAATATTCCTGCTGTATTGCCACTATTCAATGTCTACATTATATTGGTTCAGTTTAGAGCCAGTTGTATACAGGTCTCCACTATGCAAAATATTGCTAATTCCTGATGACTCACTGTCCACATTTAAAAATGAATGCTAACTTTTTGGTTACATTCTTCTCTAAACAGCCTGGAAATGCATAGCTCCTGCTTGTATGACTCAGTGACAATCTATGATGGCCTCCCATTCAGTTCTCCACTGTTGGCAAAACTCTGTGGTGTTTCCAACTCTACAACATATAGGTCTTCTTCTAATGTGATGGGTGTTGTTTTCCAAAGTGATGGAAGTGTGCAAAATACTGGATTCCAAGCTGTGTACTCATCAAATGTCAGAAATGTCAGCTCACCAGGTACTTTTGGCGTAATAGTGATCATAATGTGAAAAAAACACTGGTTCTTGTTTGCTTCTGTTGTTTAAGGCAATGACTTCTCATGCTAATTGTTTATGAAATACATAGACGGTACTTACCAATCACATCACATTTTTTTACTTACCTTTAGCACAAATACCTATGAAATGCTCATCATGATGTATACGTAATATGAAGCATGTTACATTGCCTTATGGTAGCAGCTGTTACCCATAGGTTATATTATCTGATCAACAAATGCTTTACATGTCCAACAGATGCCTGCTATCATGTCATAGTTTGGCAACCATCACCCATAGGCTACCATGTAAAAATTAAATTAAGCTTCATAAAAATTTGTATTCTCCACTGGTGACTGGAATACTGTAGTCTTTGACCCTGTCCCAAACTTTATTCTTCATAACATACTAACTTAAAGCAACTGATCTGTCTTCTGTTTGACTATTGGACCACTAATGGAGATAATAGGAGCCTTCTTGGAATACATGCTAAATTAATGGGTTAAATTTCACAACATATCTGCTTTTTTCGTATTGTCAGAACTGAGAGGCCTATTATTATTCGATAACAGACTTTGGGCCTCTAGGTTCACAAAAGTATGTATCAGACAGTATTAAGAAGTGCTTGGCACAATTCTAAAAAGGCTTCATTGTCCACATAACAAAAATTATGTAGCGTTTTTACGGTGGTCGCTGAGGGTACTTTTTACTGTACCACTCTTTTACAGTAGTCAATGCTTCAAAAGAAGATTGCAGCAGTATGTACTATAAAATGACAGTGCCCAGGCTGTTCCTATGGGTCGTTCACACTGACGTATAAATAATCGGTCCCATTCTCATCCAGAATAGGATCATTTTTTAGCACTTATCAGCTGTGTGAAATCCAGTTTTTTTACTCAGCACCTATTAATCTTTTACAGGACCTTTTACAGTTTCCTGTGGTACAGAATTGTAATACAGTACATCCATAAAATTAGATGCTATACTCATGGTTCATATGGCATGCAATTTTTTTTCTCGCACTGCCAAATACTTCTGAGAAAAAATACTCAGATCTGCACTCCCTCACTGAATAACATTGGTCTGAGTGCAG
This sequence comes from Ranitomeya variabilis, assembly GCF_051348905.1. Lineage (NCBI taxonomy): Eukaryota > Metazoa > Chordata > Amphibia > Anura > Dendrobatidae > Ranitomeya > Ranitomeya variabilis. The sequence continues at coordinate 654,157,326 of NC_135233.1, forward strand.
TCCGATTTTTTTTTATCAGATTGCACTCGTCAGATTTATACGCCAGTGTGAGTGAGCACTTACAATGTTGGTTATCAGGCACTGATTACAGACCAAAAATTGCGGTTTCCAGTTTTTTAACTCCTTAGATGCAGTGATCAATGGCAATCATTGCATCTAAGATTTGATGTAGAGAGGAAGCTGTTTATAACAGCTGGAGAACCACAAGTTGGAGAACATTGTTTTAAAAGCGTTAAAAAAAAAATCACGAATCACTGCTCCAAGTCTCCTATGGACACAAAAATAGATTATTAATGTTGATAAGATTTTATTTAAGAAAAAAACATCTGTAAAAAAAAAATTAAAACACATATATTTTTATATTTTCATATTTTATTTCAATATTTTTTCTTATTGCTTACCTTAAAAATATATACAGCTACTTACTATTTTCTATTTTACAAGCATGTCAAACAGCAAAAAAAAATGTAAAACACAATACTGAAACTGTTGGGGCTTTTGTCTTTTCACACCCCCAAAAAATTAAAAAAATAAAGTAATACATTAAATATACTCCAAAATAATGGCAATACAAATTTCAGTGTGTCCAGCAATAAAAACCTCATACATTTAAGCCACTATGTTAACAGGGAAATAAAAAGTTATGGTTTTCTGGATGTGACAGCAAAAGTTACATTTTTGTTCATAAAATCTAAAAACCTTATACTTATTTGATATTGCTGGATTGGTACTTATCCCTGAAATAAGGTTGATTTATTGGCTTTACTGCATAGCAGAGAATGAGAAAGAACAGGAAAAAATAATGATGGAATTTCAGGTTTTTTTTAAAACACACTCAACAAAAATGTGCAGAATTTTATCCACCCCAAAATTGTATCATTGAGTATAAACAGCCCTCATACCGCTACATTAAAAGGTTACATTTTGATCAAGCTATTTCCAAAAAAACTAAACATTTGTTGAAAGATGTTATTTTTGGGTGTACAAATAAAGAATAATTTTATATTTTGTACATTGATCTTGCAGCTAACTGTGGCGGGATCCTGAGAAATCCTTGGGGTGTCATCAAAAGCCCGGCTTATCCACACTCATATGGCCCTGCAGATTGTGTTTGGCATATTCAAGTTCCAAACAGCATTATCAAGCTCGAGTTTAATGATGTTGCGTAAGTAATATTTCAAACATATTTGCCATAATAAAAAAAATCATATGAGAATGCATGCTGGATTTTAATATAAGATTAAATTAGAACAATACTACAATGAATAGATACTGTACATTTTATGTATTCTTCATGTGGTAGAAATGCATTTTTGTTGTACTTCACCATTCTGATATAATGGACATTCAGAGATCAAGAAACATCTGGTGATGTTTATTTGCAGGCAATGAAATTTTCACTGGGAATATGATGATAAATGAATTTAGAGATCTTCTATTAATTACTTTTATTAATAAATTAAGAGTGAACACCTATTACAGCACTACGCAAAAGACAAAACCACTCATTTATTGAATTTTTTTATTGAAATAACCGCAAAATACAAGTTCTTCAGCTTGCAGTGGCTGAAAACAACAAGAATGTGTTACAGAATTATTATTATTATTATTATTATTATTATTATTATTTATTATTATAGAACCATTTATTCCATGGCGCTTTACATGTGAAAAGGAGTATACATAATAAAAAAAGTACAAAAATCTTAAACCATACAACTCACGACTGGTAAAGGAGGAGAGAGGACCCTGCCCATGAGGGCTCACAATCCACAAGGGATGGGTGAGGATACAGTTGGTGAGGTAGAGCTAGTCATGCAGCGGTTTGGTGGTTACTGCAGGTTGTAGACTTGTCGGAAGAGGAAGGTCTTCAGTTTCCTGTTTTGAAGGTTTCTATGGTAGGCAACAGTCTGATATGTAGAGGTAGAGAGCTCCAGAGTAGGGGGAATACGCAGGAGAAATCTTGTATGCGATTGTGGGAAGCGGAGATACGATCGGAGGTTGCGTGCAGGTACGTATCGGGAGACAAGGTAACAGATGTATGGAGGAGACAGGTTGTGAACGGCTTTTTATGTCATGGTTAGGGTTTTGAACTGAAGTCTCTGGGTAATGGGGAGCCACTGAAGGGATTGACAGAAGAGAGACGCCAAGGAATAGTGAGGGGACAAGTGGATTAGTCGGACAGCAGAGTTTAGAATAGATTGGAGGGGTGCGAGTGTTAGAAGGGAGGAGATTGTAGTAGCCAAGGTGGGAGATGATGAGTGCATAAACTAGGGTTTTTGCTGATTTTTGGTTGAGAATTATACCAATCTGCGAAATAATTTTTGAGTTCAAGTCGGCAGGAAGTGGAAAGGACTTGGATATGTGGTTTGAAGGAGAGATCAGAATCAAGGATTACCCCAAGGCAGCGAGCTTGTGGGACTGAGGAGAGAGAGCAGACATTTATTTTAATGCATAGGTCTGTTGGGGGAGTCGAGTGAGATGGGGGAAAGATGATGAATTCTGTTTTGTCCATATTAAGTTTTAGAAATCTAGCAGAGAAGGATGAAATAGCGGACAGACATTGTGGGATTTTGGTTAGTATGGAGGTTATATCTGGTTCAGAGAGTTAGATCTGAGTGTCATCAGTATATAGGTGATACTGCAAGCCGTGAAATTCTATGAGCTGTCCTAGGCTGAAGATGTGAAAGGAGAAGAACTCGGGCCCTAGGACTGAACCTTGCGGGACTCCGACAGATAGGGGGTGAAATGAGGAGGTGGTGTGCAAGTGGGAAACACTGAATGTCAGGTCTGTTAGGTACAACGAGATCCAAGATAGGGCCAAGTCTGTGATGCCAAGAGATGAGAGGGTCTGTAGTAATAGAGAATTGTCCACTGTGTCAAAGGCAGAGGACAGGTCCAGGAGGTGGAGGGCAGAGTAGCGTTGCTTGGCTTTGGCAGTTAGTAGGTCATTGGTGACTTTAGGTAGGGCAGTTTTAGTGAGGTGATGCAGTTGGAAGCCAGATTGTAAGCAATCAAAGATGTAGCAGGAATAGAGATGAGAAGACAGTTTGAAATGGAGGTGTTGTTCCAGTAGTTTTGAGGCATAGTGGAGAAGTGATGTGGGGCAACAGCTATATACAGAGGATGAGTCAAGAGAGAGCTTTTTGAGAGTGATCTATTATTGTTTGTGTATTAGAAGCGTGGTCAGCTTTGTCTACACAGGTTATTAAACCTCTGCCGACCTGCTGACTTGTGGCATTAAACAATTGCATGTTTGCTGATTTGAATGCGCTTTTAGTAATGTTGGTAACTAAACTGACTGTATTTAAGCTACACTTTTTTTGTATATTTGTATTTACACAGAATAGAACAAATAATTGGTAATGGATAGAATCTATCATAAATTCAAACTAAAAGTAAATGTGCAGGAATGATCATTCCTAGGAATAGGCTAAAAATTACCTGACTCACCACTCATTCATTGGTTGAAGTTAATTTTTGTTTGCACAAAATATGATCGTTCTCAGCAGCCCATCCTCCTACGTAGACAGGACATGTTCTAATAGAACAATGGCAGCCTACTGTATGTGCACTAATCAGTCTATTACTGATTGTTCAATGTGCATTTGAAACGAAACGAGGTATGCCGGTGTACACAAGGTATGAATGACCGCTGACCGCTAAACACATTGCCTGTCGGTGATGCTTTAACACTGCGCATCATATAGTGTAACTGGATCCTTAGAAAAAGGGAATATTAAGAAATGAAAAAGCATAAGGTGAATACGAGTAGAGCCAAATCCTTACATATATAGGTTAGATACAGCTGCAGGAGGCTGGGAAAATCAGTTTCCATAACAAGAGCTGTTTGACAGTACCATACAATGTCCCGTTAACTTAAAAATGGAGCATGTCATCCTGGGGCACATAGAACAATGACAACCAAGTGTACCTGCTAATATGGTTTAATCCCAGAAAGATGCCAGGCTTAGAATTAAAATTACATTTTAAACAATCATCTGTGAAGTCCTGCGTCTACAGTGTAGCTTAGAAATGTTACTAAGAAATGCAGTAAATTATTGAAAGTTGTTCAGTTTGACCAAAAACGTATTGACTCTGAACCATAGGTTGCATGTTTACATTTTTATTGCTTGCATGTTTTGTCATTTACTTGTATTTCTCAACAGCCTTGATAGCTCATTTTACTGTTCATCTGGGTCCGTGTCAGTATACGATGGGACACCCTCTAATTCCCCATTACTGGGAAGACTTTGTGGTACCTCAAAGCGGAATTTCACCTCTTCACTAAATGGCCTGAGTGTTGTCTACAACAGCAGAGGAGGCAACATAAACTTTGTCCGTGGATTTCAAGCAAGTTATTATGCCGTTTCCCAAATCAGTCAAAATGGTAAATATTCAGTTAAATGGGTTATCATGTAAACCTCTGGGGTCTATTTACAAGAACCAACCGGCAGCACTAAATGATCAGAAGTTGGTAAACTTTGCTGATCGATGGTCATTTAATAGCCTGTGTACACAGGCAAATTATGCTAAATTGCACAAAATATCATTTTACCTGATGAATCAGCTTAGCTTATTTATCGTGTGATGGGCAGCCAAGTTTACACTGCAAGATAATTATGAAACAAGTGTTCTTAAGAACGCTCATTCATGATAATCTTTCTGCGTAAGTGTGTTTGAAGCATCATCTAAAATACAATTATTTCATGGCCAGGCCAGACTTCTTTGTGTGCTAAAAGAGGAGTTGAACAGAATCAGCAACCAGTTTCTTTTTTTATTGGTCATGAGTATCACATCTCACACTTTTTACTTACTCATCTTTATTTGATTTCCTTCATACAACATACCACCAACAGTGTGTGCCAACATTGTGAAGACTTACAGAAAACATTTGACCACTGTTATTGCCAACAAAGGAAATATAATAAAATATTGAGATGAACTTTTGTTAATGACCAAATACTTATTTTCCACCATAGTTTGCAAAATAAATCTTGCCAAATCAGACAAGGTGATTTTCTGGATTATTTTTCTCATTTTGACTCTCATAGTTGTGGTCTACCTATGATGCCAATTACAGGCCTCTCTCATCTTTTTAAGTGGGAGAACAGTAGATAGATAGATAGACAGACAGACAGACAGACAGGTGTGATATTTGGTAGCACCATGTAGGTGACTGAGAGACACTTTGTTACCTTTAAAGCTTGAAAATATTGTGCTGCGTGCTGCCATATTTTTCCATCCGATGAGGAAAAATCAGTATTGGAGGCTTGGGCACAAATAAAAGATTGATTAAAAGTCTTGTTTTAGTAGTAAAATGTTTAAGATTGTGAGGCTTTATATATGTGCTTATGCAACAGAAATGTCTTAAATTTGTTAACTTATGCTACTTTTCTTTTTAATAGTTACCCTCACTTGTACATCCAGCTATATGGAAGCTCAAATAAACATTGGGTATTTACAGTCTTTGGGATATTCACCCAATGACATTTTTCTAAATGATCCCCGATGCCATCCTCAAAATTATGGAAACTGGGTAGTATTTTCCATACCGTATGATGGATGTGGCACAATTAGACAGGTAAGATAGGTAAATGTTAAGGCTGTCAATCTTATAGTGAGCTATTTAAAATTTTATTGAAGTATATTTAAAGCACACCTTTCATTTCATGTAAAACACGAGAAGAAGCATGATCTTGCCCACATGAAACTCCACAAGTTTAAACTGCTTTTAGTAAACATTCCAGTCTAATATGTCCAGGAACTATCTAGATTCTCATTATCTGACTTACAAATCATTTCTTTTTACTGGGTGCTCCTTATTCATCAGCATTCTATCAGTACTATAGGTGCTTGTACTGTTTTTGCCTCACTTCCTAGCTTGCATTTCTCCTGCTTTTCTCTAGTGAGTTGCATTCCCCAATCTAAAGGCCTGTCTTGCTGTTATGCTTAAATGCACTTTGACAGACAATAGAGTAGGCCGTGGAGGACTTGGGCCACTTCCCGCTGAGGTGCCCCAGATACTCTGCAGTGAGGGACACTCACTTCAAGAGACTGTCTGATCTCCTCCCAGACTTCACCTCCATGAAGGAGGAAGAGAAACTGCCGATGATACTGGGAGAAGAAGAAAGTGCAGTGGCCATAGCAGCAGAATGGGTCAGTGCCTACCACAGACTAAGAGGAGACTGATATGTCATGGACATCTATACCCCACCCTGGACACGTCCCTATCCCTCGACTGAAGAGTGTGATATGTCATGGACTTCTATACCCAACCCTGGACATGTCCGTATCCCCCAACTATGAACCTGATGTGTCATGGACTCCTATACCCTACCCTATCCGATATGCCCCTATCCTCTAAAAGGAGCCTGATATATCCTGGACCTCTATATGCCTCTCTACCCCGTCCCCCTATTTTTACCATTTGCTATGGCAATGCTAACATGTGCTTAGTCCTGTCAATAAAACTCATTTGAATTTGAATTTGAGTAGGAGCAAAGAGACAAAGTCCCACTCCACTATTGCTTAATTGTTATAATATATAAAATTTATACTCATTAAGAGTAGCAATATCAATTTTATATGTCATTGTGGTGATTAAATTCAAAGACATAGACAAAACATAGACATTCAGCATATTAATCTTATACATCTAATATATGTCTTTGTACCTCCCCCCTTAGTAGTACAATAAATGAAAAACAGTAGAAGAATATGCTGTTTTAAATTATGCATATCAGACCATGTTCCTGCACGGTCAGACACAGCCATTACACAGAACACAGGAGTGGCATATTTATAAGATTATCTCAGCACAGGAACATTTTATTTAACACATCCAAGTGTGGAAGTTATTATTATTTGAAGATGTGTTGATTAAAATGTACTTTGGGAAAACCCTTTAAGGGAAACCTAACTGTGACCTTCCACATAAGGTGAATATTCCATTTTCTACCTGTTCCTCTTCTAAAAGCAATATGATGGCTTTTTCGTGGACTGAGTTATAGTTTTGAATGATACCATTAATTTTACCATACAGTGGACTGAAAAATGTGAAAATAAAATTCAAGTTGGGTGAAATGGTAATAAAACACAATTCCAACATTGTTTTTTTGGCTTTTATTTTTATATTCTTCATTATGCGGTAAAAATGACACAAACATGATTCTTTAGGTCAGTTCGGCATTACCTTTTTCTTTTATTTTTAAAGGAGGGAAAGGCAGGTGATTTTAGTTTAATTTTACTAAGGCAATGTGCGCACATTGCGGATTTGCTTGTGGAATTTTCTGTGCAGTTTCTGCATCTCTTGGCAGGAAATGCATGGAAAATTCCATACGGTTTTTATGCGTTTTTGATGTGGATTTTCATGCATTTTTGTAAATCCGTAGAGCTAAATAAAGATATATTATTAAAAAAAGAATTGTGATGTTTTTTCCTTGTTCAACCTCTCCAGCCAGATACCCTCATTAATATTAAATAAAGACACACCCACACACACACACAGTCACCAGCCTATGTAGGATCATTAACATAGTTAACCTACATATTCTGTAACAAAACAGCAACTGTTATCTGCGTGAAATGCAATATCTGTTTATTTTTAAAAAAATAATTAAAAAAAATTATGTGAGCTCCCGCATAATTTTAGTAACCAACAGAGGGAAAGCCAATGGCTGAGGGCTGATGATAATATTCTGGGAAGGAGCCAATAGCCATAAAGGTTCCCTGGTTATTAATGTCAGCTCACAGATGTTTGCTTAGCCTTTACTGACTAGTTTACAGGGGAACCCCAGAAAAATATTGTCATGGGGTCCCCCTATAAAATTGAACCAGCAAAGGATAGGCAGACAGCTGCGGGCTGATATTAATAGTCTGGGAAGGGGCAATGGATATTGGCATCCCCCAGGCTAAAAACATCAGCTCTCAGCCACCCCAGAAAAGGCGCATCTCTAAGATGCACCAATTCTGGCACTTAGCTTCGCTCTTCCCACTTACCCTGTAGCGGTGGCAAGTGGGGTTCAAATTTGTGGGGTTGATGTCACCTTTGTATTTTCAGGTGACATCAAGCCCATGGCTTAGTAATGGAGAAGCATCTACAAGACACCTATCCATTATTAATTCTGTGCAGAAAAAACGCTGTGGATCCGCAACAAATCCACAACATGTGCACATAGTCTTAGCTTATTTTTCAGTCCCTATTTTTCAATTTGAACCTGCAATCATTTGATCTCTCATTCTGTATGCAACAATACTACAGTGTTATAGTAAATGCAGAAAATCACAGTGTCCCACAAGGTGGAGGAAGGGGTTGTGATACGTGCATCGAAAAGGCTGTTAGAGTTTGACATTGTCATTTAAGGGGTTAATAGCTGTTACAAGAAGATGTTGTTTGTAAAATCAGATTTTAACTGCTGAATAGTGTTGAGCGATACCGTCCGATACTTGAAAGTATCGGTATCGGATAGTATCGGCCGATACACGAAAAGTATCGGATATCGCCGATACCGATACCCGATACCAATACAAGTCAATGGGACACCAAGTATCGGAAGGTATCCTGATCATTCCCAGGGTCTGAAGGAGGGGAAACTCTCCTTCAGGCCCTGGGATCCATATTACTGTGTAAAATAAAGAATTAAAATAAAAAATATTGATATACTCACCTCTCCGGAGGCCCCTGGACATCACCGCTGGTAACCGGCAGCCTTCTTTGCTTAAAATGAGCGCGTTTAGGGCCTTCCATGACGTCATGGCTTCTGATTGGTCGCGTGCCGCTCATGTGACCACCACGCGACCAATCACAAGCCGCGACGTCATTCTCAGGTCCTAAATTCCTAGAATGAGGAGTTTAGGGCCTGAGAATGACGTCACGGCTTGTGATTGGTCGCGTGGCGGTCACATGAGCGGCACGCGACCAATCAGAAGCCGTGACATCATGGAAGGCCCTAAACGCGCTCATTTTAAGCAAAGAAGGCTGCCGGTTACCAGCAGTGATGTCCAGGGGCCTCCGGAGAGGTGAGTATATCAATATTTTTTATTTTAATTCTTTATTTTACACAGTAATATGGATCCGATACCGATTCCCGATACCACAAAAGTATCGGATCTCGGTATCGGAATTCCGATACCGCAAGTATCGGCCGATACCCGATACTTGCGGTATCGGAATGCTCAACACTACTGCTGAATATGATGTGGGTTTAGCTCCTGAGTCTGCTCCATACGTAAGCAGCTGACATCGGATGTACCAATACGTCCAGTGAGGGTAAGGGGTTAAATTGTAATTTAAAGAATTAAGTGTTATTAAATATTTAACGGAAAATAAAATAGGAATTTGCATAAACAGCAGCACTGTGTTATATTGCCATTTCTTTTCTGTTGATAGGGTGAAAGAGATACAATCAGCTATTCTAACTCAGTAGTTGGTTATCATGGAAATGAAGTGATTGTGCGTACTCGAAGACTCCACTTGAATCTCCGTTGTCAAATGTATCAAGATACCATGATGGAAATCATGTATCATGCAGATGATGCCACCAGCCAAAATCTAACACAATATGGCCTGTTTTCTGCATCACTGCAATTCTATCAGTCACCAAGCTTCAATTATCCAATCTATAACTATCCATATTATGTGCTGCTGGATCAGAACTTGTATCTCCAGGCCACACTACATACATCTGACAGGAACCTCACTCTGTTTGTGGATACATGTGTGGCCTCGCCAGATCCATATGATTTCTCAACACAAACTTATGACTTAATACGTAACGGGTAAGTTCATTTATTCTTTTTTGTCCAGCTATTGTCTTTTTTCATGTAACTTCATAACTTGTGTCAAACTTTATCTTTTATGTTTGAAATTACTCTTGGCATGCTAACTCAGAGTGTAATAGTGATATAATTATAGAGAACCAAAATCACCTGTTTCCCTTTACATAACCATCGATTTAAGAACCCCCACTTTAGATATCTGTCTGATGAGAGATCATTTTTTCGATTGCTATCTCTCCTGACTCTTTCATCTTCTGAGTCATCTCAGCCGACGTCTTCTAGTCTAGAGTCCTGGCTGGAATACCCTGGCAGTGACTTATCTCCAGGGAGCACAAAAGGATTGGCCTTTGGAAATCCAATGTGCTATCCTTGTCTCTCCTGAAAACATTTGTTGAAGGAGCCTTTAGTATAATATGTATGGGTGAGCCTTACAAAGGTAATCCCACAATTATGATTTATCACGCATCCACATTATAAGTGATAGATGCTTAATCCCTAGAGGTCCCATCGCTGAGATCCTCACCAATTACAAGACAAGACAAAATGTCCTGGCTTCCCCCTTGCCCAATTTTATGATAAAACTCTGATTGCCTGCAGCCATATCTGGAGTATGTTTAGAGTCTTCCTGCATATCGATTGTTTAATTCAACGTAAAAAAATGAATTCTGTATGCAGTTGGGTCCAGATACTAAAGACTTTAGGCAAAGACAAATATATTATTTAATTTTCACCTTCTCTTTATCTTTGCAGATGTGTAAGAGACTCTACTTATGTGACTTATGCAACATACTCTTCAAACCAGGCTCGCTTTGGATTCCGTGCTTTTGGGTTTGCTCAGAGGTTCTCCAGAGTTTATCTGCAGTGTAAAGTGACTGTGTGCCCAATAAATAGCTACAACCGTTGCTATCAGGGATGTATCAATAGGCGCAGAAGGGCTTTAGCATCTCCTCAAAAGCAAATAAACTTAACAGTAGGACCATTTGTTCTGGAAGAAAGTAATACAAAAAATTAAATAAGCAATAGCATGATGTCATCATCTACTTATAATTAATATTTGTAAATTGTACTTTGATCCTTTATGACCGAATGTAAAAGAAGTGATGGAAGTGGTGCAATATTTAGTATTTCTCACCATAGAATGTATTCACTGTCACTGCAGCCACTAGCTACCTTGTGTAGACAGAAAATGTCAATGTGATGTAAAGAAAGAAATAAATGAATAAAAGTGTGCATAGATAAAAACAGAAGGCTTTTATATATTCACTGTTCCTTACATTTTTAAAAAGTACATGGATTTGTTTGATAAGAGTATTTACTTGTTACGCTAACCTAGTAAGCCGACAAATTATATTTACTTTTTAGAACTTGTATAGATGAGTAGATATGTTTTTCTCATCATGAGATAATACACTGTATTGTACTAACCTGCTTCTGGTTGTTGTCCTGTAACATCACCACAAGGTACTCCTGTGTAAATTCACAATACTAGCACACTCCATTTGTAAGGCTTCTTTTACACATACCATTGTTTTGTGGTCCGTTTTTGCAGACCCAATAGATTTCTACGGGGCCGCTAAAATGGGCCACAATAATTTCAAGGTGCGCCGTATGGCCGTGAGGGCCGTACTTACAGCCTTGAAAAAAGATCGAGTCAGCTCGATCTCTTTCAAGGCTTACGGACACGTAAAACATGCAAAAACAACAGAACCTTGTTTTTGCGGTGCATCGGGACTTCCGGTTTTGCGGAATGCTCTTTTTCCATTACTATTTCTATAGTATTGGAAACCCGAAAAATGCTGATCCACAAGTTTTTTGCAGTCCGTTATTGTGGCAGACCATGAAAATTGCGGCGGTATGGCCCACAAAAAAGACCCGCAATAACATGCTGCAAAAAACCCAGTTGGTGTAAAAAAAGCCTAAATTAGGACAATCTGTTTTGAAGTGTGGCAATCTTGCTATTTGCAAAAGTTAGTAAGATATGCAAAATGTGTTCTGAAAAGAAACATTGAATGCTGGATTTACATTGCTGTAAGTCGTCTACCGGGGTTGTTATTCAGGATGCAGTGGAGTCACGGGCAAGAAAAACAAATTCCTACACAGTCCACTCTCCACAACTACTTTACTTAGTTAATGACCAGCTATTAACCAGACAATAGAAAACAAAGAAAAATTATACAGACATTTAGCCAAAAGGTTGAAACCCCTGTGCTACAAAGCTCGGCATCCAAACAATCTGTACATACTATATTTTCTATAAATCTACCTACTGGCGTGCCTGTCTAAACTGGATGCCCATTACCTGTTTGCACCCTGGAGACTCAGGGCTGCCACTAGGAATTTTGGGGCCCCATACTGGCAAAATTTTCAGGGCCCCATTGAGACTCCGCTCAGGCTCCACCCCTCAAACTGTCCACAGCCCCACCGCTCTCTCTTGGAAAAACTCCACTTCTCACCAATCACACATTAAGGCGGGGTTCACACTTGCGAGTTCAATGCGGGAAACTCGTGCGAGTCTCTCGCATCAAGTCCTGGCACTACTGCCGGCACTCAGGACCGGAGCAAGCGGCTGCATAGAAATACATGCAGCTGCAAACTCCGGTCCAGAGTGCCAGCAGCAGTGCCGGGACTTGATGCCAGTTTCTCGCATTAAATTCGGAAGTGTGACCCCAGCCTTACAGTTCCCATCACCAGATCACTTACATATAGCCAGCAGCTTTTCTTTTGGCCAAAAGATTTTTTTAAGCCTCTACCATGACAAGGTAGACTCTTTTGGCCCAGCTCTACTCTACTCTAACCTATTAATCATTTGTTATAATATCCAATACAATTTAAGTATATTTTTATTTATTTTTCAATTTTTAAAATGACCAATAGTATCAAGGGACAAATACCAACGCACCATGACTAGACGCCATATGACCACCACATAGTGACCTATAATACCACATACAAGGAATAAATACTGCCACACCATATCCAGATCACATATTACCACCACAGTGACCAAATAATATCACATACAAGGAACAAATACCACCACACCATGTCCAGACCACATATTACCACCACAGTGACCGAATAATATCACATACAAGGAACAAATACCACCACACCATGTCCAGACCATCTGTCCCATGATCCTGCACCATCTGTCCCATGATCCTGCACCATCTGTCCCATGATCCTGCCCCATCGTATCCATCCTGTCCCATGATTCTGTACCATCTGTCTCCATCCTGCCCCATGATCCTGTACCATGCATCTCCATCCTGCCCCATGATCCTGCCAAATCTGTCTCTATCCTGCCCCATGATCCTGCCCCATCTGTTTCCATTCTTGCCCCCTGTGTCTCCATTCTTGCCCCTTGTGTGTCAATTCTTGCCACTCTGTCTCCATTCTTGCCCCCTGTGTCTCCATTCTTGCCCCCTGTGTCTCCATGCTTGCCCCTGTGTCTCCATTCTTGCCCCCTATGTCTCCATTCTTGCACCCTGTGTCTCTTTTCTTGTCCCCTGTGTCTTCATTCTTGCCCCCTGTGTCTCCATTCTTTCCCCTTGTGTCTCCATTCTTGCCCCCTGTGTCTCCATTCTTCCCCCTGTGTCTCCCATCCTGCCACCCATGCGACTTTCATTAAAAATAAAAAAACTTTCTCCTTACCTTGCCGCGCTCCTGCCGCGAAGTTCCAGCCTCGCAGTTCCAGAGCGCACTCGCCGGCGAATGACAATGACATCATACGCCGGTGATGTGCGCTCTGACATCAGCTGCCAGCCTCCGATTGGCTGGCAGCTTTTAACTATTGCCGTGCAGGCCCGGTGCCCACACGTCTATAGAGTTTAACTGAACCTGCGTCTTGGATGCAGGTTCAGTTACTGAAGCATCAGGGCCTTGCCGCTGGGGCCCAATGACCGATGCGGGCCCCCTCTGGTCATGGGGCCCCATACGCCAGTCAGGGCAGTAATGACCTGATGGCGGCCCTGTGGAGACTGGATTAATTATATGAGTGCAATGTACGGGCTCGCCTGCGGTTCAGCAGTTTACAATCTTTCAAACATTCACTTCTATTCCCCAACCAAATATCCCTCTCCCATCATGATATGATCTCAATGAACTCAGAGGAATAGTCCATCCTCAATTATATTAATAAATAATAATCTTTATTTTTATATAGCGCTAACATATTCTGCAGCGCTTTACAGTTTTTTGCACACATTATCATCGCTGTCCCTGTAGGGGCTCACAATCTAAATTCCCTATCAGTATGTCTTTGGAATGTGGGAGGAAAGTGGAAAACCCAGAGGAAACCCACGCAAACACAGGGAGAACATACAAACTCCTTGCAGATGTTGTCTTGGTGGGATTTGAACCCAGGACCCCAGCGCTGCAAGGCTGCAGTGCTAACCATGAAAATAGTCCAAAATTAACCATCTGTATCAGCGAATTAACATGTGAGATAAATAAAGATATTGTTTTATTGTACAGGTGCATACAATCACAGTGCACTCAATTTGTAATTTTTTTACTTTTACTATTTTTGCACAAGAAAATAACTTTTTAAAATATTTGTTTTACTTGCATCATATTTTGAGAGCGATAAGGCTTTCATTTTTTTGAGCACACAACTCTATAAATTTTTTTTTTGCATAGCAAGCTTTATTTGACACAGTTATGGAATACATACAACTTTTTGCTACTTTTGTTATTCCATTTAATGTGAAGTAAAATTAACAGAAATGGCTTTTTTTTGTAGGAGAGCTGAGCAAATAAAGGCAATTCTGTTATTGCTTTTTGCAATTTTTGTTTTTGCATTCTCCCTATGGGATAAATAAAGATATAGTTTTCTAGAACAGGTCAGTACAACTATATTGAAAGCCATTTTATAAAGTTTTTTATGTTTTATACATTTGCACTAGAAAATCACTTTTTGAATTAATTTTTACTTACATTTTATTCTGAAAGTGATAACTTTTTCATTTTTTCTGAGTACAAAGCTCTATAAGGACTTGTGTATTTTTGCACAATGAGCTGTATTTTAAATTGATACCATTCGACTTTTTGATTGTTTTGTATTTCATTTTATCACAAAAAAATATGAATTCAATAAATATATATATTTACGTATGTAAAAACAAAAATAAACCAAAACAGTACACATACCGCTGATCAAAAAGTGGAATAAAATGCGATCAAACTGTCAAATTAAAATAAAAATTTTATCACTGAAAATGTCATGTTGTCCTGCAAAAAAGAACCCACTATAGACCTCCATCAGCTCAAAAATAAAAAAGCTTTAGCTCTCAGAATAGAACAATGCAGAAACAATTCTTTTTCTGCCAAATAGTTTTAATTGTTTAAAGGCCAAAACATAAAAAAATTAGATACATTTGGTAGCGATGTAATTGCAGCGCCCCAGAGTCCTGGTCGTTGCAGTACTGACGCTCCGCCACTAAGGGGAGTGATGGTACGTCTGATGGCACCTAAGGAGTTCACCTGACCAGGTATCACAGTCACACACTACATTTCACACTCTGGCCACCAGGGGGAGCAAAGGGTTCTATGTATTAGGCCACTCCTCACAATTTGGTAAAACTGGGGGCTGGATAGGAAGTTAGACAGAAGCTGACTGGGTTGGATCCAGGCAACATCCTGTGGCAGAGGGTGTTGCGGGGGAAGATTCAGGGGGGTCTCTGTCAGGGGTGGGATCCTGACAGTGGCCTAGCGAACAGAACAGAACGTTACGGAGCCGCGCCTGCACTCGAATGCGGTGGCATCCTAAGAAAGGAAAAGAAGGGAAGTTTATTGTGGAGAAGTGAGATACGAGATCGCAGCAAAAAGGAGATAAAGCCAGTAGGAGTCGTGCCGTAAGATCGAGGCAACATCCTACTGAGGCGCGTAGCCAGTGGCCGGAACGCCGAGGAAGTATTTGGCTCCAAGCAATACTTCAAACAGCGGCAGGACAGTTATTTTTAGGTTGGCTGTCTCACCTAAATCACCTAAGCAGACATAGGGGGCAATTGTGGGAGAGGGGCGACACTAGGGTCCCGGAAGAACTCCAGGCCAACCCGTCATACGGGTGCGTCCCATCCATGTCATCTGGGGGGACGGAGAAGAACATCAGATAGTTGTGAGGAAAGAACATCAGAGAAAGAACAGAGAAAGAACATCAGAGAAAGGAATATCAGATACAGACACAACAGTTGTGAGGACTATCCCGTGGTGCTCAGCAGGGAGGTACTACAACACACAGGTGCTAGAAGGTAGGCACTGATTTCCACCTGCAAAGGAAACTCTGGATGTGCCATCGGACCGGCCGGTCTCAGCCAGCCCTGTTAGCAGTACTCTGAATTGAGGATCCTGAAGCCTTCAGTAAAGAGGTAGAGACTGCAACCCTGTGTCCTCGTTATTCATCGCGACCTGCACCACGCACCATCACCACATCTTTCATTGGACGCCCCTTAGCAGGGTCACGGGCCGGGTCTAGCCACCGTGACAACCCCAGGACTGAGACAGAGAGGCCCGGTACCGAGTACCCCTCTGCCCTGCATCTGGGGGCGCTCCAACTTGGCGTCATGAACAGGATCTACTTAAGCCTGAAGAATCAGGTCATGTGTGCCTTGGAACTGTGACTGAATTGTGCTTGAACTGTGACTTATTGCAAAGACTGTGTGTTGCTATTTACCGCCAAAAATGCCCACCAAAAGCGCCGCCATTACAGCGCTACGAGGAGCGCAGGAGAAGATGAGGGGCGTGAAGTGGGCGTACACGAGCTGGAGAGCTCGAAAGACAGTGGCCGCCCAATCTGAATATTTCTGTATCCTGAGGACGTGTTCGTCAGCAGCTGAGACCCGCCTCCTGATCTTCTATGGCGGGCGGAGACCGAAGAAATGAAACTATGACTCAGATGAGGTGGGACTGAAGGCCTGTGGAAAAGAATGGCCCCGCACCAACCCCCGTCACCGGAGGACTACTCCGACATGCCCTCATTGGAGGATTTCGACCCGCGGGAGCTTTCGATGGGGTATCCCATGCCTGAACGGTCCCCAGCCCGTACGCCTCCCTCCAGAGAGTGGAGTGGCGCTGAAAGAGTTACCTCAAGCGGGGGTCCATGGTGCCACAACTCCCGGGGGGCACCTCACCTCCGTATCTGACACGGTCACCACCACAACCGCGGTCTCCGCCGCCTGACCCCAAATTACCAGGGGGGCATGGCCTCGGTCCCCTCCCTTGGGGAGAATATCGGAACCACCTCATCGCGGAGTTCCAGCGAAAAGTGGAGCGGGAAGCGCGAGGTGAGCTGCTGGATGGCTCCTTGCCGAAATGGGGCGTTGTGATTGTTTACCAGCCTCAGGAAGGGAAAGGTTTCGTCCAGGAAATTGGAGCTGCCCTGAGAGTTCGCATCACCCGGGACGAGGTGGAGCCCTGCCTGTGTGGAGACGGTGCCAAGTCCCTCCTGAAGCCGGGAGATGTGGTGACGTATCGCCAGCATCTCAAGGGCAGAAGTTGGTGGGCCCGGGACATGCAGCGCTGTACAGCTGTCCTGGCGGTATCCAGAACCGTGGGGGAGGAGCTTGCCGCCGAGGCGGCTGCAGCAGCCTCTGCCGCCACCAGCATCATCCACCGGCCTACGCAGACACTCATCGCAGCGCACGACCTGGTCGTGCAGAAGACCCAAACCCATGAACTGTACCTGGCACCGGGAGTAGACATGGAGTCAAGCCTGCCTGGGCCACAGAGGGCCACCTGTCAGGTAAAGCCTCAGTGGAAGCCGCCAGAACCAGAGTAGATCCTAATGCTCTGAAACTGTACATAGTTAACTGTTTATTTCCCTGCCTTTTGCTGCTACAACCCGACTAGGGTTATTTCTTAAAGGGATCCCTTTGTTTACCCGGGATCCCTATTGCTTTTTATTTTTGCTCTTGTTTTTATTTTTGCTTTTGTTCACTCATGTTACAAAGACTGCCGAATCATGGACGGTGAATGGTTCACAAACTGTATTGTAAATAGTTCGCACCTTCTTAAAGGTGCCCCTTACTGGTTTTACAGGAAGGAGAGCTTTGTGAAGAGACTGTTCCTGAGTACAGTAGGAAGCTCTTGCCTTAACTGGACTTGCAGATAGAGAGAGTCTGCATTACCTCAAAGAGACTTGGTTCCCTCTAAAGGGAAGGTTCACTAGTTGCACTTAAAGTATAATGTTGCCTTAAATAAAGTAGATAGTAATAATGTTTTACATAGGAGTAATATGTAGTTAGCTAGACAGTTATAGAGAATGTTTGATAATGTTGTTAGAGATTGAGGACAGGAAGTAAACCCGTAGGGGTTAGTAAGTGAGTCCTCCTGAGAGCCATAGAGAGATGGCTCAGTGATCCTGTACTAAGAAAAAAGGCAGTAGGCCTGGGCAGATAGACAGGTGGTCCTGTGTTGTGAATTCTGCTCTTGGGTTCCCTCCGGTGGTTGTTGGTGGTAATACAGCTGTCCCTGGGTTGCAATCCTGAGCAGGTGTCCCTGCTGATTGCAGCTCTGACTGGGTATTTAGATGTGCAGGATTCATTAGCCCTTGCCAGTTGTCCATTGTTCTTGGAGGTTTTACATCTCTGTCTGGTTCCTCCTGCCCTGCTACCAAATCAGCAAAGATAAGTGTCTGGGTTTTGTTTCTTCAGCACACATGCTGTGTGCTTTACAATTCAGTACTAATCATTGTTTTTTCTTGTCCAGCTTAGACTGTGTTTGGATTTTTTCAGTCTAGTTGGATTCTCAGGAGATGCAGATATACATTCCATGTCTTCAGTTAGATGGTGGAATTTTTGTATTATCTGCTGTGGATATTTTTAGGGTTTTAATACTGACCGCTTAGTATTCTGTCCTATCCTTTACTATTTAGCTAGAGTGGCCTCTTTTGCTAAATCCTGTTTTCTGCCTGCGTGTGTCTTTCCTCTTATACTCACAGTCAATATTTGTGGGGGCTGCCTATCCTTTTGGGTTCTGCTCTGAGGCAAGATAGAATTCCCATTTCCATCTATAGGGGTATTGTTATGACCTGGTGGTTACGGAGTGGCACTGAGATGACCTGGTGGGTAAAACCAATTATGGACAAGCTCAGAGGAGGTGGCAGCTCTACAGACAGTAATCACCTATATGACCTAGTGATTACAGAGCAGCACTGAAATGACCTAGTGGGTAAAACAAATAATGTACTAGCTCTGAGGAGGTGGTAACTTTACTGACCGCAATCCCTACTCCTAACACCAACACTAGAAATAGCCGTGGAGCGTTCCTATCTCTGCCTAGACGCCTCTTCACAGCCTAAGAGCTAGCTACCCCTGAAGATGGAAACGGAAAACTATCTCGCCTCAGAGAAACCCCCAAAGGAAAGATAGCCCCCCACAAATATTGACGGTGAGTGAAGAGGGAAATGACAAACTCAGAAATGAAACTAGATTTTAGCAAAGGAGGCCACTACTATCTAAATAGACAGAGAA
This sequence comes from Ranitomeya variabilis, assembly GCF_051348905.1. Lineage (NCBI taxonomy): Eukaryota > Metazoa > Chordata > Amphibia > Anura > Dendrobatidae > Ranitomeya > Ranitomeya variabilis. Next base: position 654,176,576 of record NC_135233.1, read on the forward strand.
AGAAAAGGCTACTGTGCGGTCAGTATAAAAACTAAATGTCCACGCAGAGTTTACAAAAATAACCTCCACACCGACTCACGGTGTGGAGGGGCAAATCTGCAACCCCAGAGCTTCCAACTAGCCGGAATATTTCATGATGACAAGCTGGACAAAAGAGACATAACTTAAACTGAACAAAAGGTCATAGGCAGGGAAACACCCAAAAACTAGCAGAACTTATCTTAAGCTGAAATGGACTGGCCAACAGAGAACTTCCAGGAAAGGACTGAATCCACAGAAAGGAACATTGACAGCTGGCATCAACTACAGCCCAAAGCCCAGTTAAATAACAAGGCCAGGGCACCGATTAGTGAAAGCAGCTGCTAAGTTCCACTTGAAACCACCAGAGGGAGCCCAAGAGCAGAACTCCCAAAAATACCATTCATGACCACAGGATGGAGCCCAAGAACGGAATTCACAACAGTACCCCCCCTTTGAGGAGGGGTCACCGAACCCTCACCAGAGCCCCCAGGCTGATCGGGACAAGCCAAATGAAAAGCACGCACCAAATCGGCAGCATGGACATCGGAGGCAAAAACCCAAGAGTTATCCTCCTGGCCATAACCCTTCCACTTGACCAGATACTGAAGTTTCCGCCTTAAAAGACGAGAATCCAAAATCTTCTCCACCACATACTACAGCTCCCCCCCAACGAACACCGGAGCAAGAGGGTCAATGGAGGGAACCACGGGCACCACATATCTCCGCAACAAAGATCTATGGAACACACTATGAATGGAAAACAAAGCTGGAAGGGCCAAACGAAAAGACACCGGATTGATAATTTCCGAAATCCTATGAGGACCAATAAAACGAGGTTTAAACTTAGGGGAAGAGACCTTCATAGGAACATGACGAGAAGACAACCAGACCAAATCCCCAACCCGAAGCCGGGGACCAACGCACCGACGGCGGTTAGCAAAACGTTGAGCCTTTTCCTGAGACAATGTCAAATTGTCCACCACATGAGTCCAAATCCGCTGCAACCTGTCCACCACAGAATCTACCCCAGGACAGTCCGAAGGCTCAACCTGCCCTGAAGAAAAGCGAGGATGAAAACCAAAATTACAAAAAAAAGGCGAAACCAAGGTAGCAGAACTAGCCTGATTATTAAGGGCAAACTCGGCCAACGGCAAGAAGGTAACCCAATCATCCTGATCAGCCGACACAAAGCATCTCAAATAGGTTTCCAAGGTCTGATTGGTTCGCTCCGTCTGTCCATTTGTCTGAGGGTGAAACGCCGAAGAAAAAGACAAATTAATGCCCATCCTACCACAAAAGGACCGCCAAAACCTAGAAACAAACTGGGTACCTCTGTCAGACACAATATTCTCTGGAATACCATGCAAACGAACCACATGCTGGAAAAACAAAGGAACCAAATCAGAGGAGGAAGGCAACTTAGGCAAAGGTACCAAATGGACCATTTTACAAAAACGGTCACAAACCACCCAGATGACAGACATCTTCTGAGAAACAGGAAGATCAGAAATAAAATCCATGGAAATATGCGTCCAGGGCCTCTCAGGGATAGGCAAAAGCAACCCACTAGCACGAGAACAGCAGGGCTTAGCCCGGGCACAGATCCCACAGGACTGCACAAAGGAACGTACATCCCATGACAAAGAAGGCCACCAAAAGGACCTGGCAACCAAATCTCTGGTACCAAAGATCCCAGGAAGACCAGCCAACACTGAACAATGAATCTCAGAAATCACCTTACTAGTCCATCTATCAGGAACAAACAATTTCCCCACAGGACAGCGGTCGGGTCTATCAGCCTGAAACTCCCGAAGCACCCGCCGTAAATCAGGGGAGATAGCAGAAAGAATCACCCCCTCCTTGAGAATACCAGCCGGCTCACGGACTCCAGGAGAATCAGGCAAAAAACTCCTAGACAGGGCATCAGCCTTCACATTCTTAGATCCCCAAAGATACGAGACCACAAAATCAAAACGGGAGAAAAACAAAGACCACCGAGCCTGTCTAGGATTCAACCGCTTGGCTGATTCAAGATAAATCAGATTCTTATGATCGGTCAAGACCACAACACGATGCTTGGCTCCCTCAAGCCAATGTCGCCACTCCTCGAATGCCCACTTCATAGCCAACAACTCCCGATTGCCGACCTCATAATTACGCTCAGCAGGCGAAAACTTTCTGGAGAAGAAAGCACACGGTTTCAACACAGAGCCATCAGAACTTCTCTGAGACAGAACATCTCCTGCCCCAATCTCAGAAGCGTCAACCTCAACCTGAAAAGGGAGAGAGACATCTGGCTGACGCAACACAGGGGCAGAAGTAAAACGATGCTTAAGCTCCTGAAAGGCCTCCACAGCCGCAGAGGACCAATTCACCACATCTGCACCTTTCTTGGTCAAATCGGTCAGAGGTTTAACCACAGTAGAAAAATTAGCAATGAAGCGGCGATAAAAATTAGCAAAGCCCAAAAACTTCTGAAGGCTCTTCATAGATGTGGGCTGCGTCCAATCATAAATAGCCTGGACCTTAACAGGGTCCATTTCAATAGCCGAGGGAGAAAAAATGAACCCCAGAAAAGAAACCTTCTGAACTCCAAAAAGGCACTTAGACCCCTTCACAAACAGTGTATTAGCACGAAGAATCTGAAATACCATCCTGACCTGCTTCACATGAGACTCCCAATCATCGGAAAAAACCAAAATATCGTCCAAATATACAATCATAAATTTATCCAGATACTCCCGAAAAATATCATGCATAAAGGACTGAAACACAGATGGAGCATTAGAGAGCCCGAAAGGCATCACAAGATATTCAAAATGGCCTTCGGGCGTATTAAATGCTGTTTTCCATTCATCACCCTGTTTGATGCGGACCAGATTATACGCCCCTCGAAGGTCAATCTTGGTAAACCAGCTAGCCCCTTTAATCCGAGCAAACAAATCAGAGAGCAAAGGCAAAGGGTACTGGAATTTGACCGTGATCTTATTGAGAAGGCGATAATCTATACAGGGCCTCAAGGAGCCATCCTTCTTGGCAACAAAAAAGAATCCCGCTCCCAACGGTGACGAAGACAGGCGAATATGCCCCTTCTCCAAGGATTCCTTTACATAAGTCCGCATAGCGGCATGCTCTGGCACAGACAGATTGAAAAGTCGACCCTTAGGGAACTTACAGCCAGGAATCAAATTAATAGCGCAATCACAGTCCCTATGAGGAGGCAGAGGACTGGATTTAGGCTCCTCAAATATATCCTGGAAATCCGACAAAAACTCAGGAACTTCAGAAGAAGGGGACGAGGAAATTGACATCAGAGGAATGTCACTATGTATCCCCTGACAACCCCAACTAGTCACAGACATAGATTTCCAATCCAGTACTGGATTATGTACCTGTAACCATGGAAACCCCAGCACAACCACATCATGCAAATTATGCAACACCAAAAAACAATTATTTTCCTGATGTGCTGGAGCCATGTTCATGGCTAACTGTGTCCAGTACTGAGGTTTATTCTTGGCCAATGGCGTAGCATCAATCCCCCTTAAGGGAATAGGACTCTGCAAAGGCTCCAAGGAAAAACCACAGCGCTTGGCAAATTCTAGGTCCATTAAGTTCAGTGCAGCGCCAGAATCCACAAATGCCATTACAGAAAAGGACGATAATGAGCAAATCAGGGTAATAGACAAGAGAAATTTAGGCTGTACAGTACTGATGGTAACCGAACTAGCAACCCTCATAGTTCGCTTCGGGCAATCAGAGATAGCATGAGTAGCGTCACCACAGTAAAAACACAGCCCATTCTGACGTCGGAACTCCTGCCGTTCTGCTCTTGTCAAAACTCTATCACATTGCATAGGCTCAGAACTCTGTCCAGAGGACACCGCCATATGGTGCACAACCTTACGTTCACGTAGGCGCCGATCAATCTGAATGGCCAGAGACATTGATTCGTTCAAACCAGCAGGTGTGGGAAACCCCACCATAACATCTTTAAGAGCTTCAGAAAGACCCTTTCTAAAAATAGCCGCCAGCGCATCCTCATTCCATTTTGTAAGCACAGACCACTTCCTAAATTTCTGACAATATATCTCTGCTGCTTCCTGACCCTGACACAGAGCCAGCAAAATTTTTTCTGCCTGATCCACAGAATTGGGTTCGTCATAAAGCAATCCAAGTGCTTGAAAAAATGAATCTACATTGAGCAATGCAGGATTCCCTGGCTCAAGGGAGAATGCCCAATCCTGCAGGTCACCACGCAGCACAGAAATAACAATCTTCACCTGCTGAATGGGGTCACCAGAGGAACGGGGTCTCAGAGCAAAAAACAATCTGCAATTATTTTTAATATTCAAAAACCTAGATCTATCCCCAGAAAACAAATCAGGGATAGGAATTTTAGGCTCAGAAACAGGAGTTTGAACAACATAATCTTGGATACTCTGTACCCTTGCAGCGAGATGATCAACACGCGCAGACAGACCCTGAACCTCCATATCAGTACCAAGCTCCTGCACCATCCAAAAATCAAGGGGAAAAAAAAAGACGAAACAAGCAACAAGGAAAAAAAAACTATGACTCAGAACTTTCTCTTCCCTCTTTTGAGATGCATTTAACACTTTGTGGGCCAGCTGTACTGTTATGACCTGGTGGTTACGGAGTGGCACTGAGATGACCTGGTGGGTAAAACCAATCATGGACAAGCTCAGAGGAGGTGGCAGCTCTACAGACAGTAATCACCTATATGACCTAGTGATTACGGAGCAGCACTGAAATGACCTAGTGGGTAAAACAAATAATGTCCAGCTTCATGATGACAAGCTGGACAAAAGAGACATAACTTAAACTGAACAAAAGGTCATAGGCAGGGAAACACCCAAAAACTAGCAGAACTTATCTTAAGCTGAAATGGACTGGCCAACAGAGAACTTCCAGGAAAGGACTGAATCCACAGAAAGGAACATTGACAGCTGGCATCAACTACAGCCCAAACCCCAGTTAAATAACAAGGCCAGGGCACCGATTAGTGAAAGCAGCTGCTAAGTTCCACTTGAAACCACCAGAGGCAGCCCAAGAGCAGAACTCCCAAAAATACCATTCATGACCACAGGATGGAGCCCAAGAACGGAATTCACAACAGGTATTTAGTAGTGTTGAGCGATACCTTCCGATATCGGAAAGTATCGGTATCGGAAAGTATCGGCCGATACCGTCAAAGTATCGGATCTAATCCGATACCGATACCCGATCCCAATGCAAGTCAATGGGACGAAAATATCGGAATTAAAATAAACCCTTTCTTTCCTTGTAGGTTAATTCTACATGAAGGAAAACAACTAAGAATAATGTAGGATGTATTGGGGGAGGTGGCGGAGACATTAAAGGCACAGAGGTTTAGCCCAATCAAATAGAATAGCAGGATTTTTATTTTTTTTTATGACGTTCGGCGTTAGAAAGATTTTGACTGTTATTTTTTTTTTTTTATTTTGTCAGATATTGATGTTTCACTACTTCCACGCCCTTCACCTTCTTTTTTACTTCTCCCACACTTTCTTCTTCATTATCCTCATCATCAGCTTCTTTGACATCAACTTCTTCACCTTATTCATCTTCTTCTTCATCTTCTACCTATTATTTTTTTTGTTACATTGTTCATATTCTTTTTATTTTACTATTATCTTCTTCATATTCTACTTCTTCATCATATTCTTATTTGTGACAGGCATTCCCGTAGTTGTTATCTATAAAAGTTTGAAGATTACACCTTCCGTTCTGCCTGTCACAAAACAGTTACATTTGTCCGCGTTCAGTTTGGCCTGCAGCATCAGGCTTTATCCAGGGGCACCACGAGGAGGAACGGACTCACCCCCATACACTGCTTAGTCTTCTTCTGCTTATAATTTAGATAATATCTTTTGCTCTGATATTTAGTGTTATGCTTAATGTTCTTCTGCTCTTTGTTCTGCAGCCTCTTGTTCTTCTGCTTCTCGGTCTTCCAGGTCGTCGTCGTCTCCAGGGTCGTCGTCTCCGGGGTCGTCGTCATCGGGGTGGTCTTCAGGGTCATCGTCTCCAGGGTCGTCGTCATCACGGTGGTTGTCATCTCTGGTGTCGTCGTCATCTTAGGGGTGGTCTTCCGGGTCATCGTGTTTAGTCTCTTGAACTTGGAAATGTAGCAGAAGGTACAAGAAGGCTGAGAAAATGCCGAGAAACAGCTGATGGAACTGGAACTCGGATGGCTACCCGAAGGTCCAAGAGCCAATGGAACTACCGAGGACCAGCTGACGTTACTGGAACCCGGTTACTAAGCAGGAGGTACCCGTGCCTGAAAGCACTACCAAGGACCACCTGACGTTGGTGGAACTCGGATACCCAGAGGGATGCACCTAAGCCAAAGGCTCTGCCCGGAACCAGCTGACAGTGCTGGAACCAGGATGGGGACCTATTCAAGCTTGTCTTCCTAGAGCCCCAACTAGCAGTGTTGGAGCAAAGGGTCAGCAGGAGGAGGAGAGGGAGCAGAGTGTAGGCCGAAGCCTGCACTGGCGGCAGCTTTGGGTCTGTTGTGTCTGCGTGGCAGTTGCAGGACACGTTGCCGGCTGCACAGCAGGGGAACAGCTGGCGGTGCTGAACCCCACTGACACATTGGCGAGGTGTTTGGCTCTGTGCAGCCAGCACATCTGGGCCCCAACTGGCGGTGTTAGAGCCCAGGGTCAGCAGGAGGAGGAGAGGGAGCGGAGTGTAGGCCGAAGCCTAATTGAACCAATTTCAAAGGTAACCTTAAACCCCCCCCTCAGGTGTTACAAAGTAGAAGAGCCACAGCTTATGCAGCAGTAGTGCTGCACAAGTCAAAGGTTGCTCTTTTAATTTTTCTCCTTGCACACGCTGAATGAAACACGTATAACATTTAGCCCTTTATACAGTCAAACTGTGTTGGAGGCGCGAGTTCCCTTCGTAATGAGACGCAGCACAGATGTCAAGAATCCCACCTTGGTGCTGGGTGCAGCCTCCTGAGCGTTGTTATTTGCTGTACAGGAGTCTGCGCTGTCGTGTTATCCCTTGGCCTAGCGCTGTTAGCGCTGCCCATCTTCTGACATCATTTAATGTCGGCCGGTGCGGTTCACGATGACCATGAATCCCAGCCCCGCAGTGTCTTAACATTGTTAAAACACTGTGGGGCTGGGATTCATGGCCTGGCGCAGCACATATGTTCGCCTCTCACACTCGGGTCCTTACACCCGCTTCAGACTGTGCAGCGTCAGCTGATCCCTTATCGCATGCCACGGCCATGAAGCCGCACAGTCTGAAGAAGGCGGAAGGAGATGAGGGACAGGCGAACTGATGCACTGCTCATGCCCATCAATCACACCCTCGCAGTCCAAATAAATAAGACACGAAGGGGCGTTGTGTGGGTCAGGGCGGCCGCAGAGGCGCAGGCAGCCAAACAATGATGCCAGAAGACGGGCAGCGCTACCAAGGGGGTTGCAGCGTGTCATTACAAAGGAAAGTCACACCTCCGGGACGGTTAAATGGTCACACAGAGGACACATTTTAGACGTGTTTTCAGTTCCACATGTGCGAGGAGAATACGTTTATGAGCCACCTTGCACACATGCAGCATTACCGCTGTACAAGGTGGCTGTAAAACATACAAACGCCTGGGGGAGGGGGGACAGGTTCCCTTCAATTTCAGTTCTTGTGTCTGCGTGGCATTTGCAGGACACGTTGCCGGCTACACCGCAGGGGAACAGCTGGCGGTGCTGAACCCCACTGACACATTGGCTGGTGTTTTTCTCTGTGCAGCTAGCAGTACCGGGCCCCAACTGGCGGTGTTAGAGCCCAGGGTCAGCAGGAGGAGAGGGAGCAGAGTGTAGGCCGAAGCCTGCACTGGCGGCAGCTTTGTGTCTGCGTGGCTGTTGCAGGACACGTTGCCGGCTACACAGCAGGGGAACAGCTGGCGGTGCTGAACCCCACTGACACATTGGCTGGTGTTTTTCTCTGTGCAGCTAGCAGTACCGGGCCCCAACTGGCGGTGTTAGAGCCCAGGCTCTGCAGGGGGAGCAGAGTGTAGGCCGAAGCGTAATTGATCCAATTTTAAAGGTAACCTTTAACCCCCCTCAGGTGTTACAAAGTAGAAGAGCCACAGCTTATGCAGCAGTAGTGCTGCACAAGTCAAAGGTTGCTCTTTTAATTTTTCTCCTTGCACACGCTGAATGAAACACGTATAACATTTAGCCCTTTATACAGTCAAACTGTGTTGGAGGCGCGAGTTCCCTTCATAATGAGACGCAGCACAGATGTCAAGAATCCCACCTTGGTGCTGGGTGCAGCCTCCTGAGCGTTGTTATTTGCTGTACAGGAGTCTGCGCTGTCGTGTTATCCCTTGGCCTAGCGCTGTTAGCGCTGCCCATCTTCTGACATCATTTAATGTCGGCCGGTGCGGTTCGCGATGACCATGAATCCCAGCCCCGCAGTGTCTTAACATTTTTAAAACACTGCGGGGCTGGGATTCATGGCCTGGCGCAGCACATATGTTCGCCTCTCACACTCGGGTCCTTACACCCGCTTCAGACTGTGCGGCGTCAGCTGATCCCTTATCGCATGCCACGGCCATGAAGCCGCACAGTCTGAAGAAGGCGGAAGGAGATGAGGGACAGGCGAACTGATGCACTGCTCATGCCCATCAATCACACCCTCGCAGTCCAAATAAATAAGACACCGAGGGGCATTGTGTGGGTCAGGGCGGCCGCAGAGGCGCAGGCAGCCAAACAATTATGCCAGAAGACGGGCAGCGCTACCAAGGGGGTTGCAGCGTGTCATTACAAAGGAAAGTCACACCTCCGGGACGGTTAAATGGTCACACAGAGGACACATTTTAGACATGTTTTCAGTTCCACATGTGCGAGGAGAATACGTTTATGAGCCACCTTGCACACATGCAGCATTACCGCTGTACAAGGTGGCTGTAAAACATACAAACGCCTGGGGGAGGGGGGACAGGTTCCCTTCAATTTCAGTTCTTGAGTCTGCGTGGCATTTGCAGGACACGTTGCCGGCTACACAGCAGGGGAACAGCTGGCGGTGCTGAACCCCACTGACACATTGGCTGGTGTTTTTCTCTGTGCAGCTAGCAGTACCGGGCCCCAACTGGCGGTGTTAGAGCCCAGGGTCAGCAGGAGGAGAGGGAGCAGAGTGTAGGCCGAAGCCTGCACTGGCGGCAGCTTTGTGTCTGCGTGGCTGTTGCAGGACACGTTGCCGGCTACACAGCAGGGGAACAGCTGGCGGTGCTGAACCCCACTGACACATTGGCGAGGTGTTTTTCTCTGTGCAGCCAGCAGTACCGGACAGCAACTAGCGGTGTTGGAGCCCGGGCTCTGCAGGTGGAGCAGAGTGTAGGCCGCAGCCTGCACTGGAGCAAGTTGAAAGGGAACCTTTAACCCCCCCCAGGCGTTTGTAGCTGAAAGAGCCATCTTGTACAGCACTAATGCTGGAAAAGGTAAACTTAGCTCTTTTAATTATGGTCCTTGCACAAGCTGAACCTAACACTTTTGAAATGTGTCCCCTCACACGGTTAAACCGTCCGGTTGGTGGAACTTTCCTTTGTCATGTGACGCAGCACAGCCGTCATTCTTACCCCCTTGGCGCCGTGCGCCTCCTCCTCAGCGTTGTTTGAATCTGTCCCGGAGCCTGCGCTGTTATGTTATCCCTTGGCCAGGCACACTTAGCGCTGCCCGTCTTCTGACATCATTTGGTGTCAGGATGGCTGCGCCTGTGCGGCCGCGCTGGACGAGATCCCGCCTCGCTGTGTCATCTAATGTAATCACTCTGCGGACCTGTGATCCATGGGCATGAGCGGTGCATATCCTCGCCTCTCACTCCACTCCCTACGGCTTCTTCAGACTGTGCGGCGTCACGGCCGTGGCATGCTATTAGGGATCAGCTGACAGCGCACAGTCTGAAGAAGGCGTAGGGAGATGAGTGAGAGGCGGAGGTTCAGATATGCACTGCTAATGTCCATTGATCACAGGTCCGCAGTGGGATTAAATCAGAAGACACTACGAGGCAGGATCTCGTCCAGCGCGGCCGCACAGGCGCAGCCATCCTGACACCAAATGATGTCAGAAGACGGGCAGCGCTTAGTGTGCCTGGCCAAGGGATAACATAACAGCGCAGACTCCGGGACAGATTCAAACAACGCTGAGGAGGAGGCGCACGACGCCAAGGGGGTAAGAATGACGGCTGTGCTGCGTCACATGACAAAGGAAAGTTCCACCAACCGGACGGTTTAACCGTGTGAGGGGACACATTTCAAAAGTGTTAGGTTCAGCATGTGCAAGGAGCACGACGAAAAGAGGCACTTTTTCCCTTTGCATCATTACTGCTGCACAAGGTGTCTCCTTCAGTAACAAACGCCTGGGGGGGGGGACAGGTTCCCTTAAATTTAACTTGTTGTGCCTGCGTGGCGGTCGCAGGACACGTTGCCGTATACACAGCAGGGGAGCAGCAGGCATTACTGAACCCCACTAACACATTGGCGAGGTGTTTGGCTCTGTGCGGACAGCACTTCTGGACGGCAACTAGCGGTGTTGGAGCCCAGGGACAGGAGGAGGAGGAGGAGGTGGAGGAGATAGGAGGGATTGCCACACACAAAGCTGGGGAACAGCTGACGTTACTGAACCCCAATAACAGAGGAGGGACTGTTGGGACTGTGAGGACAGCACTTCTGGACGGCAACTAGCGGTGTTGGAGCCCAGGGACAGGAGGAGGAGGAGGAGGTGGAGGAGATAGGAGGGATTGCCACACACACAGCTGGGGAACAGCTGACGTTACTGAACCCCAATAACAGAGGAGGGACTGTTGGGACTGTGCGGACAGCACTTCTGGACGGCAACTAGCGGTGTTGGAGCCCAGGGACAGGAGGAGGAGGAGGAGGTGGAGGAGATAGGAGGGATTGCCACACACACAGCTGGGGAACAGCTGACGTTACTGAACCCCAATAACAGAGGAGGGACTGTTGGGACTGTGCGGACAGCACTTCTGGATGGCAACTAGCGGTGTTGGAGCCCAGGGACAGGTGGAGGAGGAGGAGGTGGAGGAGATAGGAGGGATTGCCACACACACAGCTGGGGAACAGCTGACGTTACTGAACCCCAATAACAGAGGAGGGACTGCTGGGACTGTGCGGAAAGCACTTCTGGATGGCAACTAGCGGTGTTGGAGCCCAGGGACAGGAGGAGGAGGAGGAGGTGGAGGAGATAGGAGGGATTGCCACACACACAGCTGGGGAACAGTGTCATGAGTCCCAATGGCTAGGGATAGCAAGGGACAAGCAAAGTAATACAAAATATCGGACGAGCTCTAGGGTGATGGAACCTGGGCTGACCGCTGCCCTACGCCTGACAAACGCAACTAGAGATAGCCAGGGAGCGTGCCTACGTTGGTTCTAGACGCCACGCACCAGCCTAAGAGCTAACTAGTACTGCAGAGAAAATAAGACCTCACTTGCCTCCAGAGGAATGAACCCCAAAAGGTATAGTTGCCCCCCACATGTATTGACGGTGAAATGAGAGGAAGGCACACACATAGAGATGATATATATAGGTTCAGCAAATTGAGGCCCGCTGTAAACTAGAAAGCAGAACGATACAAAAGGGGTCTGAGCGGTCAGCAAAAAAACCCTAATCAAAAAACCATCCTGAGATTACAAGAACCCATGTGCCAACTCATGGCACATGGGGAGAACCTCAGTCCACTAGAGCTACCAGCTAGCATAGAGACATAATAAGCAAGCTGGACAAAAAAACCAAACAACTGAAAATCAGCACTTAGCTTATCCTGAAAGATCTGGGAGCAGGTAGGCAGGAACCAAACAGAGCACATCTGAATACATTGATAGCCGGCAAGGGAATGACAGAAAGGCAAGGTAAAATAGGAAACACCCAGCCTCTGATGGACAGGTGGAAACCAAAGGCCGCAACCCACCAAAGTCACCCAGTACCAGCAGTAACCACCAGAGGGAGCCCACAAACAGAATCCACAACAGTACCCCCCCCTTGAGGAGGGGTCACCGAACCCTCACGAGAACCCCCAGGGCGATCAGGGTGAGCTCTATGGAAGGCGCGGACCAAATCAGTCGCATGAACATCGGAGGCGACCACCCAGGAATTATCCTCCTGACCATAACCCTTCCACTTAACCAAATACTGGAGTTTGCGTCTGGAAACACGAGAATCCAAGATCTTCTCAACAACATACTCCAATTCTCCCTCCACCAGCACCGGAGCAGGAGGCTCAACCGAAGGAACAACGGGCACCTCATACCTCCACAACAACGACCGATGGAACACATTATGAATAGCAAACGATGCTGGGAGATCCAAACGAAAAGATACAGGGTTAAGAATCTCCGAGATCCTATAAGGACCGATGAACCGAGGCTTGAACTTAGGAGAAGAGACCTTCATAGGGACAAAACGAGAAGACAACCACACCAAATCCCCAACAAGAAGTTGGGGACCCACGCGGCGACGGCGATTAGCAAACTGCTGAGTCTTCTCCTGAGATAACTTCAAATTGTCCACCACCTGATTCCAAATCTGATGTAGCCTGTCCACCACCACGTCCACTCCAGGACAATCCGAAGACTCCACCTGACCAGAGGAAAAACGAAGATGAAACCCTGAATTACAAAAAAAAGGAGAGACCAACTTCGTCTGAGGATGGAATGCAGACGAGAAAGACAAATCAATGCCCATCTTGGCACAAAACGTCCGCCAAAATCTAGACACAAACTGGGATCCCCTGTCAGAAACGATATTCTCCGGAATCCCATGCAAACGAACCACGTTCTGAAAAAATAAAGGGACCAACTCAGAGGAGGAAGGCAACTTAGGCAAGGGCACCAAATGAACCATCTTAGAAAAGCGGTCACACACCACCCAGATAACGGACATTTTCTGTGAAACCGGGAGATCAGAAATAAAATCCATGGAAATGTGCGTCCAAGGCCTCTTTGGGATGGGCAAGGATAACAACAACCCACTGGCCCGAGAACAGCAAGGCTTAGCTCGAGCACACACTTCACAAGACTGCACAAAGGTACGCACATCCCTAGACAAGGAAGGCCACCAAAAAGACCTGGCCACCAAGTCTCTAGTACCAAATATTCCAGGATGACCAGCCAACACAGAAGAATGGACCTCGGAGATGACTCTACTGGTCCAATCATCCGGAACAAACAGTCTTTCTGGTGGACAACGATCCGGTTTATCCACCTGAAACTCCTGCAATGCACGTCGCAAGTCTGGGGATACGGCGGACAATATTACCCCATCCCTAAGGATACCAGTAGGCCCAGAGTCTCCAGGAGAGTCAGGCACAAAACTCCTGGAAAGAGCATCTGCCTTCACATTCTTTGAACCTGGCAGGTATGAAACCACGAAATTGAAACGAGAAAAAAACAACGACCAACGAGCCTGTCTAGGATTCAAACGCCTGGCAGACTCAAGGTAAATGAGATTCTTGTGATCAGTCAAGACCACCACACGATGTTTAGCACCCTCAAGCCAATGACGCCACTCCTCAAATGCCCACTTCATGGCCAAAAGCTCCCGATTACCCACATCATAATTGCGCTCGGCGGGCGAGAATTTTCTAGAGAAGAATGCACATGGCTTCATCACCGAGCCATTAGAACTTCTCTGTGACAAAACCGCCCCCTCTCCAATCTCGGAAGCATCAACCTCAACCTGAAAAGGAAGTGAAACATCTGGTTGACACAACACAGGAGCAGAAGAAAACCGGCGCTTAAGTTCCTGAAAGGCCTCCACTGCCGCAGGAGACCAATCAGCAACATCAGCACCCTTTTTAGTCAAATCAGTCAAAGGTTTAACAATACTGGAAAAATTAGCAATGAACCGACGATAAAAATTAGCAAACCCCAAGAACTTCTGAAGGCTCTTAACAGATGTAGGTTGTGTCCAGTCACAAATCGCCTGAACCTTGACGGGATCCATCTCAATAGTAGAAGGAGAAAAAATGTACCCCAAAAAAGAAATCTTCTGGACTCCGAAGAGACACTTTGAGCCCTTCACAAACAGAGAATTGGCCCGCAGAACCTGAAACACCTTCCTGACCTGTAAAACATGAGACTCCCAGTCATCAGAAAACACCAAAATATCATCCAAATACACAATCATAAACTTATCCAGATATTCACGGAAAATATTGTGCATAAAGGACTGAAAGACTGACGGAGCATTGGAGAGTCCAAAAGGCATTATCAAATACTCAAAATGGCCCTCAGGCGTATTAAATGCGGTTTTCCACTCGTCACCCTGTTTTATCCGCACCAGATTATACGCACCGCGAAGATCTATCTTAGTGAACCACCTAGCCCCCTTAATGCGAGCAAACAAATCAGTCAATAATGGCAGTGGATACTGATATTTGACTGTAATCTTATTCAGAAGGCGATAATCTATACAAGGCCTCAGGGAACCATCTTTTTTTGCCACGAAAAAAAAAACCTGCTCCCAGAGGGGACGAAGATGGACAAATATGTCCCTTTTCCAAGGACTCCTTAATATAATTCCGCATAGCAGTATGTTCTGGCAGTGACAGATTAAATAAACGACCCTTAGGGAACCTACTGCCCGGAATCAATTCTATAGCACAGTCACAATCTCTATGAGGAGGGAGCGAATTGAGCTTAGGCTCCTCAAAAACATCCCTATAGTCAGACAAAAACGCAGGGATCTCAGAAGGAGTAGATGAAGCGATTGAAATCGGAGGTGCATAATCATGAACCCCCTGACATCCCCAGCTTAACACAGACATTGTTTTCCAGTCCAGGACAGGATTATGAGTTTGTAACCATGGCAGACCAAGCACTAGTACATCATGTAAATTATACAGTACAAGGAAGCGAATCACCTCCTGATGAATGGGAGTCATGCGCATGGTCACTTGTGTCCAATACTGCGGCTTATTCATAGCCAATGGTGTAGAGTCAATTCCCTTCAGAGGGATAGGAACTTCCAGAGGCTCCAGACTAAAACCGCAGCGTTTAGCAAATGACCAATCCATAAGACTCAGGGCAGCGCCTGAATCCACATAGGCATCGACGGAAATGGAAGACAGTGAAAAAATCAGAGTCACAGACAAAATGAACTTAGGCTGCAGAGTACCAATGGCAAAAGATTTATCAACCCTCTTCGTGCGTTTAGAGCATGCTGATATAACATGAGCTGAATCACCACAATAAAAACACAATCCATTTTTCCGCCTATAATTTTGCCGTTCACTTCTGGACTGAATTCTATCACATTGCATAGTCTCAGGTGCCTGTTCAGAAGACACCGCCAACTGGTGCACGGGTTTGCGCTCCCGTAAACGCCGATCAATCTGAATGGCCATAGCCATCGACTCATTCAGACCTGTAGGCGTAGGGAACCCCACCATAATATCCTTAATGGCCTCGGAAAGACCATTTCTGAAGTTAGCAGCCAGGGCGCACTCATTCCACTGAGTAAGCACCGACCATTTCCGAAATTTTTGACAATATATTTCCGCTTCATCATGCCCCTGAGAGAGGGCTAATAAAGCCTTTTCAGCCTGAATCTCCAGGTTGGGTTCCTCATAGAGCAATCCCAATGCCAGAAAAAACGCATCCACATTGAGCAATGCAGGATCCCCTGGTGCCAATGCAAATGCCCAATTCTGAGGGTCGCCCCGCAGGAAAGATATTACAATCTTGACCTGTTGAGCAGGGTCTCCAGAGGAGCGAGATTTTAAAGAAAGAAACAATTTACAATTGTTCCTGAAATTCAGGAAGGTAGATCTATCTCCAGAAAAGAACTCTGGAATAGGAATTCTAGGTTCAGACATGGGAGTGTGAACAACAAAATCCTGTATGTTTTGAACTTTTGCCGCGAGATTACTCAGGCTGGAAGCCAAATTCTGGACATCCATGTTAAACAGCTAATATCAGAGCCATTCAAGGGTTAAGAGGAGGTAAGAAGCAGCTAGACAGCAATTAAGGGCTAGGCAGCAAAACTCTGAAGGAAAAAAAAAAAAATAAATAAATTAAAAAAAATTCCCCTTAAACACTTCTTTTTCTCCTGCTTCAGCCCAAACAATTAACACTTTGTGGGCCGGCTATTCTGTCATGAGTCCCAATGGCTAGGGATAGCAAGGGACAAGCAAAGTAATACAAAATATCGGACGAGCTCTAGGGTGATGGAACCTGGGCTGACCGCTGCCCTACGCCTGACAAACGCAACTAGAGATTGCCAGGGAGCGTGCCTACGTTGGTTCTAGACGCCACGCACCAGCCTAAGAGCTAACTAGTACTGCAGAGAAAATAAGACCTCACTTGCCTCCAGAGGAATGAACCCCAAAAGGTATAGTTGCCCCCCACATGTATTGACGGTGAAATGAGAGGAAGGCACACACATAGAGATGATATATATAGGTTCAGCAAATTGAGGCCCGCTGTAAACTAGAAAGCAGAACGATACAAAAGGGGTCTGAGCGGTCAGCAAAAAAACCCTAGTCAAAAAACCATCCTGAGATTACAAGAACCCATGTGCCAACTCATGGCACATGGGGAGAACCTCAGTCCACTAGAGCTACCAGCTAGCATAGAGACATAATAAGCAAGCTGGACAAAAAAACCAAACAACTGAAAATCAGCACTTAGCTTATCCTGAAAGATCTGGGAGCAGGTAGGCAGGAACCAAACAGAGCACATCTGAATACATTGATAGCCGGCAAGGGAAATGACAGAAAGGCCAGGTAAAATAGGAAACACCCAGCCTCTGATGGACAGGTGGAAACCAAAGGCCGCAACCCACCAAAGTCACCCAGTACCAGCAGTAACCACCAGAGGGAGCCCACAAACAGAATCCACAACAGAACAGCTGACATTACTGAACCCCAATAACAGAGGAGGGACTGTTGGGACTGTGCGGACAGCACTTCTAGACGGCAACTAGCGGTGTTGGAGCCCAGGGACAGGAGGAGGAGGAGGAGGTGGAGGAGATAGGAGGGATTGCCACACACACAGCTGGGGAACAGCTGACGTTACTGAACCCCAATAACAGAGGAGGGACTGTTGGGACTGTGCGGACAGCACTTCTGGACGGCAACTAGCGGTGTTGGAGCCCAGGGACAGGAGGAGGAGGAGGAGGTGGAGGAGATAGGAGGGATTGCCACACACACAGCTGGGGAACAGCTGACGTTACTGAACCCCAATAACAGAGGAGGGACTGTTGGGACTGTGCGGACAGCACTTCTGAATGGCAACTAGCGGTGTTGGAGCCCAGGGACAGGTGGAGGAGGAGGAGGTGGAGGAGATAGGAGGGATTGCCACACACACAGCTGGGGAACAGCTGACGTTACTGAACCCCAATAACAGAGGAGCGACTGTTGGGACTGTGCGGACAGCACTTCTGGACGGCAACTAGCGGTGTTGGAGCCCAGGGACAGGAGGAGGAGGAGGAGGTGGAGGAGATAGGAGGGATTGCTACACACACAGCTGGGGAACAGCTGACGTTACTGAACCCCAATAACAGAGGAGGGACTGTTGGGACTGTGCGGACAGCACTTCTGGACGGCAACTAGCGGTGTTGGAGCCCAGGGACAGGTGGAGGAGGAGGAGGTGGAGGAGATAGGAGGGATTGTGTCATGAATCCCAATGGCTAGGGATAGCACAGGACAAGCAAAGTACAAATATATTACGGACGAGCTCTAGGGTGATGGAACCTGGGCTGACCGCTGCCCTACGCCTGACAAATGCAACTAGAGATAGCCAGGGAGCGTGCCTACGTTGGTTCCAGACGCCACGCACCAGCCTAAGAGCTAACTAGCACTGCAGAGAAAATAAAGACCTCACTTGCCTCCAGCGGAATGAACCCCAAAAGATATAGTTGCCCCCCACATGTATTGACGGTGAAATGAGAGGAAGGCACACACATAGAGATGATATATATAGTTTTAGCAAATTGAGGCCCGCTGTAAACTAGAAAGCAGAACGATACAAAAGGGGACTGAGCGGTCAGCAAAAAACCCTAATCAAAAAAACCATCCTGAGATTACAAGAACCCATGTGCCAACTCATGGCACATGGGGAGAACCTCAGTCCACTAGAGCTACCAGCTAGCATAGAGACATAATAAGCAAGCTGGACAAAAAACCAAACAACTGAAAATCAGCACTTAGCTTATCCTGAAAGATCTGGGAGCAGGTAGGCAGGAACCAAACAGAGCACATCTGAATACATTGATAGCCGGCAAGGGAAATGACAGAAAGGCCAGGTAAAATAGGAAACACCCAGCCACTGATGGACAGGTGGAAACCAAAGGCCGCAACCCACCAAAGTCACCCAGTACCAGCAGTAACCACCAGAGGGAGCCCACAAACAGAATCCACAACAGGATTGCCACACACACAGCTGGGGAACAGCTGACGTTACTGAACCCCAATAACAGAGGAGGGACTGTTGGGACTGTGCGGACAGCACTTCTGGACGGCAACTAGCGGTGTTGGAGCCCAGGGACAGGAGGAGGAGGAGGAGGTGGAGGAGATAGGAGGGATTGCCACACACACAGCTGGGGAACAGCTGACGTTACTGAACCCCAATAACAGAGGAGGGACTGTTGGGACTGTGCGGACAGCACTTCTGGACGGCAACTAGCGGTGTTGGAGCCTAGGGACAGGAGGAGGAGGAGGAGGTGGAGGAGATAGGAGGGATTGCCACACACACAGCTGGGGAACAGCTGACGTTACTGAACCCCAATAACAGAGGAGGGACTGTTGGGACTGTGCGGACAGCACTTCTGGACGGCAACTAGCGGTGTTGGAGCCCAGGGACAGGAGGAGGAGGAGGAGGTGGAGGAGATAGGAGGGATTGCCACACACACAGCTGGGGAACAGCTGACGTTACTGAACCCCAATAACAGAAGAGGGACTGTTGGGACTGTGCGGACAGCACTTCTGGACGGCAACTAGCGGTGTTGGAGCCCAGGGACAGGTGGAGGAGGAGGAGGTGGAGGAGATAGGAGGGATTGCCACACACACAGCTGGGGAACAGCTGACGTTACTGAACCCCAATAACAGAGGAGCGACTGTTGGGACTGTGCGGACAGCACTTCTGGACGGCAACTAGCGGTGTTGGAGCCCAGGGACAGCAGGAAAAGCAGAGGAACACAATGTAGGCCGAAGCCTGATTAAAGAAAGTCGAAAGGGAACCTTTAACCCCCCCCCCAAGGCGTTTGTAGCTGAAAGAGCCAGCTTGTGCAGCACAAAAGATGCAAAAGGAAAAGGTGGCTCTTTTCATTATGCTCCTTGCAAACACAGAACTAAACACTTATAAAATGTGTCCCCTGAAACCGTGAGACCATCCCGGAGGTGGGACTTTCCTTCGTAATATGACGCAGCACAGCCGTCATTCTTAAACCCCCGGCGCCGTGCCACGGCTCCTCAGCGTTGTTTGATTCCGTCCCGGAGCCTGCGCTGTTATGTTATCCCTTGGCCAGGCACACTTAGCGCTGCCCATCTTCTGACATCATTTGGTGTCAGGCTGGCTGCGCCTGTGCGGGCGCGCTGGCCGAGAGCCCGCCTCGCAGTGTCGTCTAATGTAATCCCACCGCGGGCCTGGGATCCATGGCCATGCGCAGTGCATATCCTCGCCTCTCACTCCCCTCCCTACGGCTTCTTAAGACTGTGCGGTGTCACGGCCGTGGCATGCTATTAGGGACCAGCTGACACCGCACAGTCTGAAGAAGCCGTAGGGAGATGAGTGAGAGGTGGAGGTTCAGATATGCACTGCGCATGTCCATGGATCTCAGGCCCCTAGTGGGATTAAATCAGAAGAGACTGCGAGGCGGGCTCTCGGCCAGCGCAGCCGCACAGGCGCAGCCATCCTGACACCAAATGATGTCAGAAGATGGGCAGCGCTAAGTGTGCCTGGCCAAGGGATAACATAACAGCGCAGGCTCCGGGACGGAATCAAACAACGCTGAGGAGCCGGGGCACGGCGCCAAGGGGGTAGGAATGACGGCTATGCTGCGTCATATTACGAAGGAAAGTCCCACCTCCGGGACGGTTTTACGGTATCAGTGGACACATTTTATAAGTGTTAAGTTCTGCGTGTGCAAGGAGCTAAACAAAAATAGCTACCTTTTCCTTGTGCAGCATTACTGCTTCACAAGGTGGCTCTTTAAGTAACAAACGCCTTGTGGGGGGGGGACAGGTTCCCTTACATTTCAGTTGTTGTGTCAGCGTGGCAGACGCAGGACACATTGCTGGCTACACAGCTGGGGATCAGCTGACGTTACTGAAACCCAATAACACTGGGTCGTATGTTTTGACTGTGCAGACGGCACTTCTGAGCCTCAACTGGTGGTGTTGGAGCCCAGGAATTTAAGTTCAGGTGGTAGAAAGATGAACACAACAGGAGACCTGGATAACGTAGACAGTGACCTAATTATTTAATCAGGAAGAGGAGTGGCAAATTCCTGCGAGATCCAGGCCTTGTTCATTTTCAGGAAAGTAAGCCGGTCAACGTTATCGGAGGATAGTCGCATGCGACGGTCAGTTAGTACACCACCTGCAGCACTAAAGACACGTTCCGATAATACACTAGCCGCAGGGCAAGCCAGCACCTCCAATGCATACTGGCTTAGCTCTGGCCATGTATCCAGCTTTGAGACCCAAAACTTGAAAGGGGAAGAGCCGTCTGGGAGTACAGCAAGAGGGCAAGACATGTAGTCTGTCACCATCTGACGGAACCGTTGCCTCCTGCTGACTGGAGCCGTCTGTGATGGTGTAGACTTTTGTGGCGGGCACAGAAAACTGTGCCACAGTTCGGCCATACTGGTCTTGCCTTGGGCAGAGGCACTGCTTCTGCTCCCTCTTTGTGCAGAGCCTCCACCACTGCCTGGATGCACTGAGCTGTTTTGTAATGCACTAGCAGCACTTCTCTCAGTTGCAATGGAGAAGATGATGGAATTCACCAGTGTGTCTTGGTACTCCCGCATTTTTCGCTCCCGGTTCAACGGTGTGATGAGGCTTTCTACATTGTCCCGGTAGCGAGGATCGAGGAGGGTGAACACCCAATAATCAGACATGTTGAGAATGTGGGCGATGCGGCGGTCGTTTCTCAGGCACTGCAGCATGTAATCCACCATGTGCTGCAGACTGCCAACTGCCCAAGAAACGCTGTCCCCTGCTGGAGGCGTGATCTCTGCCCGCTCGTCATCACCCCACCCTCGCTGTACACACTGAGTACTGGACAATTGTGTAACTCCCTCCTCTGGACGGATGTCTTCCTCCTCCATTGACTCCTCCTCATCCTCCTCACAAACTGTCCCCTGCCTATGCATTTGTGAGGAACCACGTGGCGCTGACTGTCCAGAAGATGATGGAAATGGTGAATCCTCATCCTCCACCTCTTCCACAACATCATCCCTTAGCGCTTGCAGTGATTTTTCAAGCAGGCAGATAAGGGGGACAGTCATGCTGACTAGTGCATCATCTGCACTCGCCTTCCGCGTGGAATAATCGAAGGGACGCAAAACCTGGCAGACATCCTTCATAGTGGCCCACTCTGTGGTTGTGAAGTCTGAACGGCGCGGAGTGCGACTTCTTTGCGCCTGATGCAGCTGGTACTCCATTACAGCTTGCTGCTGCTCACACAACCGCTCCAACATATGTAACGTGGAATTCCACCTGGTAGGTAGGTCACATATGATGCGATGTTCCGGCAGGCGGTGTCGGCGCTGCAGAGCCGCAATGCGCGCTTTTGCCGTGCTGGAACGCCGCAAGTGAGCACACTCTAGGCGGACCTTGTGCAGCAGTGCATCAAGATCCGGATAGTCCCTCAAAAAACTCTGCACGACCAAATTGAGCACATGTGCCAGACATGGGATGTGAGTGAGGTTGCCGAGGCCCAGAGCTGCCACCAGATTTCGGCCATTATCACACACTACCATGCCTGGCTGGAGATTCGCTGGCACAAACCACACATCGCTCTCCTGCTTGATGGCATTCCAGAGCTCCTGCGCTGTGTGGCTTCGATTCCCCAAAGAAATTAATTTCAAGACGGCCTGTTGACGTTTGGCCACGGCTGTGCTCATGTCGGTCGTAACAGGTAAACGTTCATCACGGGTCCATGTGGAGGTGGACTGTGACGGCTCCTGCAGCGATGATTCTGAGGAACTGGTGTAAGAGGAGGAGTCAATGCATACAGAATGGATTCCTGCAATCCTTGGAGTGGGCAGGACACGTCCTGCGCCACTCGCACGGTCTGTACCCGGCTCAACGACATTAACCCAATGGGCAGTGAGGGAAAGGTATCGCCCCTGTCCATGTTGACTGGTCCACGCATTGGTGGTGAGGTGGACCTTGCTACTGACGGCATTCAGTAGCGCATGTTTTATGTGTCCCTCCACATGCTTGTGCAGGGCAGGGACGGCTTGCCTGCTGAAGTAAAAGCGGCTGGGCACATTGTACTGTGGGACTGCCAATGACATCAAGTCACGGAAGCTGTCAGTCTCCACCAGCCTGAATGACAGCATTTCCAGTGACAGAAGTTTGGCAATGCCTGCAGTCAGAGCCTGTGCTCGTGGGTGGTTTGACGAGAAAGGCCGCCTTTTCTCCCATGCCTGTACTACCGATGGCTGTAGACTGGGCTGGGAGTGTGTGGATGACTGGGAAAGTGGTGCTGCGGGTGGAATTACAGCGGGTCTCTGGACAACAAGGCCAGAGGTTCTTCCACGGCGTTCCTGGGAGGAAGCCGAACCAGCTGCGTGTGAGCTGGAGGAAGAGGCAACACGAGCTGAAGAGGTGGTAGCTGCCGCTGTTGGTTGGCCTAGCTCTTCAGTGTGTTTTTCTAACTCCGCCGCGTGCCTGGTGCGCACATGTTTCCACATGTTGGAGGTATTGAGTGTTGTGAATTAGACTTTTTTGGCTCCCTCTTGTGGTCACTAGTGATATGACTCTGGGATTGTCTTTCCTCAGTTTGGCACCCACCTGGGTCGTTAGTGCAGGGGTGTTGCTATATGAACTTCCTGAATTCTCAGTCTGGTGCCTGGCATCGTTGTAATCAGTCCTTTCTGTTTGCTCCTGTCTGCTGGTCCTGGTTCTTGCAAAATTAAGCTAAGTCCTGCTTCCTTGTTTTTTGGTTATTTGTATTGCTCTTATTTTTTGTCCAGCTTGTACTAAATGTGATTCCTGATTTTGCTGGAAGCTCTAGGGGGCTGGTATTCTCCCCCCGGGCCGTTAGACGGTTCGGGGGTTCTTGAATTTCCAGCGTGGATATTTTTGATAGGGTTTTTGCTGACCGTATAAGTCATCTTACTATATTCTGCTATTAGTCAGTGGGCCTCTCTTTGCTAAATACCTAGTTCATTCTTACGTTTGTCTTTTCTTCTTACCTCACCGTTATTATTTGTTGGGGGCTTGTATCCAACTTTTGGGGTCTTTTCTCTGGAGGCAAGAAAGGTCTATCTTTTCCCTTCTAGGGTTAGTTAGTTCTCCGGCTGGCGCGAGACGTCTAGAACCAACGTAGGCACGTTCCCCGGCTGCTGCTATTTGTGGTGCTAGGATTAGATATACGGTCAGCCCAGTTACCACTGCCCTATGAGCTGGTTTTTTGTGTTTGCAGACTTGGTATTTATTTCTGAGACCCTCTGCCATTGGGGTCATAACAGTATGCCAGGCCAAAGTTGAATGTTTAATGCATTGCAGAAGTGGGATAATAAGAAAGGAAATTCTGAGTTTATTTTTTTTTTCCTCTCTTTCTTCCTCCCCTTTACCTCTGAGTGGCTTGAGCTTGCTGCAGACATGAATGTCCAGACCTTGATTACAAGTGTGGACCAGCTTGCTGCTCGTGTGCAGGGCATACAAGATTTTGTTACCAGTAGTCCTATGTCTGAACCTAAAATACCTATTCCTGAACTGTTCTCTGGAGACCGATTTAAGTTTAGGAATTTCAGGAATAATTGTAAATTGTTTCTATCTCTGAGACCCCGTTCATCTGGAGACTCAGCTCAGCAAGTTAAAATTGTTATCTCTTTCTTACGGGGCGACCCTCAGGATTGGGCCTTCTCGCTAGCGCCAGGAGATCCGGCATTGGCAAATATTGATGCGTTTTTTCTGGCGCTCGGATTGCTTTACGAGGAACCCAATCTTGAAATTCAGGCAGAAAAAGCCTTGCTGGCTATTTCTCAGGGCCAGGATGAAGCTGAAGTGTATTGCCAAAAATTTCAGAAATGGTCCGTGCTTACTCAGTGGAATGAGTGTGCTCTGGCCGCAAATTTCAGAAATGGCCTTTCTGAAGCCATTAAGAATGTGATGGTGGGTTTCTCCATTCCTACAAGTCTGAATGATTCCATGGCGCTGGCTATTCAAATTGACCGGCGTTTGCGGGAGCGCAAAGCCGCTAATCCTCTTGTGGTGTTGTCTGAACAAACACCTGATTTAATGCAATGTGGTAGAATTCAGACTAGAAATGAACGGAAAAATCATAGACGTCAGAATGGGTTGTGTTTTTACTGTGGTGATTCTACACATGTTATATCAGCATGCTCTAAACGCCTAACAAGGGTTGTTAGTCCTGTCGCCATTGGTAATTTGCAACCTAAATTTATTTTGTCTGTGACTTTAATTTGCTCATTGTCTTCCTACCCTGTTATGGCGTTTGTGGATTCAGGTGCTGCCCTGAGTCTTATGGATCTGTCATTTGCCAAGCGCTGTGGTTTTGTTCTTGAGCCGTTGGTAAATCCTATCCCTCTTAGAGGTATTGATGCTACGCCATTGGCGGAAAATAAACCGCAGTTTTGGACACAGGTAACCATGTGCATGACTCCTGAACATCGGGAGGTGATTCGTTTTCTTGTTCTGCATAAAGTGCATGATTTGGTCGTTTTGGGTCTGCCATGGTTACAGACCCATAATCCAGTCTTGGATTGGAAGGCAATGTCTGTGTCAAGTTGGGGCTGTCAGGGAATTCATGGTGATTCCCCGCCGGTGTCTATTGCTTCCTCTATTCCTTCGGAAGTTCCTGAGTATTTGTCTGATTTTCAGGATGTATTCAGCGAGTCCAGGTCCAGTGCTCTGCCTCCTCATAGGGACTGTGACTGCGCTATAGATTTGATTCCAGGTAGTAAATTTCCTAAGGGAAGACTATTTAATCTGTCTGTACCTGAGCATACCGCAATGCGTTCGTATATCAAGGAATCTCTGGAGAAGGGGCATATCCGTCCATCCTCTTCCCCTCTTGGTGCGGGATTCTTTTTTGTGGCCAAGAAGGACGGATCTTTGAGACCTTGTGTTGACTATCGGCTTCTGAATAAAATCACTGTTAAATTTCAGTATCCTTTGCCTCTGTTGTCGGACTTGTTTGCCCGGATTAAAGGTGCCAAGTGGTTCACCAAGATAGATCTTCGTGGTGCGTACAACCTTGTGCGCATTAAGCAAGGAGATGAATGGAAAACTGCATTTAATACGCCCGAAGGTCATTTTGAGTACTTGGTGATGCCTTTTGGGCTCTCTAATGCTCCCTCAGTGTTTCAGTCCTTTATGCATGATATTTTCCGGAAGTATCTGGATAAATTTATGATTGTTTATCTGGATGATATTCTGTTTTTTTCTGATGATTGGGACTCGCATGTAGAGCAGGTCAGGATGGTGTTTCAGGTTTTGCGTGAGAATGCTTTGTTTGTTAAGGGCTCAAAGTGTCTCTTTGGAGTACAGAAGGTTCCCTTTTTGGGTTTTATTTTTTCCCCTTATGCGGTGGAGATGGACCCAGTCAAGGTCCGAGCTATTCATGATTGGACTCAACCCACGTCAGTTAAGAGTCTTCAGAAGTTCCTAGGCTTTGCTAACTTCTACCGTCGTTTTATCGCTAATTTTTCTAGCGTTGTTAAACCTTTGACGGATATGACCAAGAAAGGTTCTGATGTTGCTAACTGGGCTCCTGCAGCCGTGGAGGCTTTCCAAGAGTTGAAGCGCCGGTTTACTTCAGCGCCTGTTTTGTGCCAGCCTGATGTCTCACTTCCCTTTCAGGTTGAAGTGGATGCTTCTGAGATTGGGGCAGGGGCCGTTTTGTCGCAGAGAGGCCCTGGTTGCTCTGTAATGAGACCATGTGCTTTTTTCTCTAGGAAGTTTTCGCCTGCTGAGCGGAATTATGATGTTGGCAATCGGGAGTTGCTGGCCATGAAGTGGGCATTTGAGGAGTGGCGTCATTGGCTCGAGGGTGCTAAGCATCGTGTGGTGGTCTTGACTGATCACAAAAATCTGATGTATCTCGAGTCTGCTAAACGCCTGAATCCTAGACAGGCCCATTGGTCATTGTTTTTCTCCCGTTTTGACTTTGTGGTCTCGTATTTACCAGGTTCAAAGAATGTGAAGGCTGATGCTCTTTCAAGGAGCTTTGTGCCTGACTCTCCTGGAGTCGCAGAACCAGTTGGTATTCTTAAAGAGGGAGTAATCTTGTCAGCCATTTCTCCGGATTTGCGACGTGTGTTGCAGAGATTTCAGGCTGGTAGACCTGACTCTTGTCCACCTGACAGACTGTTTGTTCCTGATAAGTGGACCAGCAGAGTCATTTCCGAGGTTCATTCCTCGGTGTTGGCAGGGCATCCGGGAATTTTTGGCACCAGAGATTTGGTGGCTAGGTCCTTTTGGTGGCCTTCCTTGTCACGGGATGTGCGGTCATTTGTGCAGTCCTGTGGGACTTGTGCTCGAGCTAAGCCTTGCTGCTCTCATGCCAGCGGGTTGCTCTTGCCCTTGCCTGTCCCGAAGAGGCCTTGGACACACATTTCCATGGATTTCATTTCAGATCTTCCGGTGTCTCAGGGCATGTCTGTCATCTGGGTGGTATGTGATCGCTTTTCCAAGATGGTCCATTTGGTATCTTTGCCTAAGCTGCCTTCCTCTTCCGATCTGGTTCCTTTGTTCTTTCAGAATGTGGTTCGTTTACACGGCATTCCTGAGAATATCGTGTCTGACAGAGGATCCCAGTTTGTTTCCAGGTTCTGGCGATCCTTTTGTGCTAAGATGGGCATTGATTTGTCGTTTTCGTCTGCCTTTCATCCTCAGACTAATGGACAAACGGAGCGAACTAATCAGACTCTGGAGGCTTATTTGAGGTGTTTTGTTTCTTCAGATCAGGATGATTGGGTGACCTTCTTGCCGTTGGCTGAGTTTGCCCTTAATAATTGGGCTAGTTCCGCTACTTTGGTTTCGCCATTTTTCTGCAACTCTGGTTTCCATCCTCGTTTTTCCTCGGGACATGTGGAGCCTTCTGACTGTCCTGGGGTGGATTCTGTGGTGGATAGGTTGCAGCAGATTTGGAATCATGTGGTGGACAACTTAAAGTTGTCACAGGAGAAGGCTCAGCGTTTTGCCAACCGCCGCCACGGTGTGGGTCCCCGACTTCGTGTTGGGGATTTGGTATGGCTGTCTTCTCGATTTGTTCCTATGAAGGTCTCCTCTCCTAAATTTAAGCCTCGCTTCATCGGTCCTTACAAGATATTGGAAATCCTTAATCCTGTGTCCTTTCGCTTGGATCTTCCGGTGTCGTTTGCCATTCACAACGTATTCCATAGGTCTTTGTTGCGGCGGTACGTTGTACCTGTGGTTCCTTCTGTTGAGCCTCCTGCTCCGGTGTTGGTTGAGGGAGAGTTGGAGTACATGGTGGAGAAGATCTTGGATTCTCGTCTCTCCAGGCGGAGGCTTCAGTATCTGGTCAAGTGGAAGGGCTATGGTCAGGAGGATAATTCCTGGGTGGTTGCCTCTGATGTGCATGCGGCCGATTTAGTTCGTGCCTTTCACGCTGCTCATCCTGATCGCCCTGGTGGTCTTGGTGAGGGTTCGGTAACCCCTCCTTAAAGGGGGGGTACTGTTGTGAATTAGACTTTTTTGGCTCCCTCTTGTGGTCACTAGTGATATGACTCTGGGATTGTCTTTCCTCAGTTTGACACCCACCTGGGTCGTTAGTCCAGGGGTGTTGCTATATGAACTTCCTGAATTCTCAGTCTGGTGCCTGGCATCGTTGTAATCAGTCCTTTCTGTTTGCTCCTGTCTGCTGGTCCTGGTTCTTGCAAAATTAAGCTAAGTCCTGCTTCCTTGTTTTTTGGTTATTTGTATTGCTCTTATTTTTTGTCCAGCTTGTACTAAATGTGATTCCTGATTTTGCTGGAAGCTCTAGGGGGCTGGTATTCTCCCCCCGGACCGTTAGACGGTTCGGGGGTTCTTGAATTTCCAGCATGGATATTTTTGATAGGGTTTTTGCTGACCGTATAAGTCATCTTACTATATTCTGCTATTAGTCAGTGGGCCTCTCTTTGCTAAATACCTAGTTCATTCTTACGTTTGTCTTTTCTTCTTACCTCACCGTTATTATTTGTTGGGGGCTTGTATCCAACTTTTGGGGTCTTTTCTCTGGAGGCAAGAAAGGTCTATCTTTTCCCTTCTAGGGTTAGTTAGTTCTCCGGCTGGCACGAGACGTCTAGAACCAACGTAGGCACGTTCCCCGGCTGCTGCTATTTGTGGTGCTAGGATTAGATATACGGTCAGCCCAGTTACCACTGCCCTATGAGCTGGTTTTTTGTGTTTGCAGACTTGGTATTTATTTCTGAGACCCTCTGCCATTGGGGTCATAACAATTGAGGTTGCTGACATTTTTCCCTCTTTTGACTTTGTGATGACACACCTTGCATTTGACATAGCAAATGTCATCTGCAACTGTGTCAAAAAAGGACCAGGCACTGCAAGTCTTGGGAGCGCCCTTTTTGGCTTTTGGAAGAGACATGCTCCTAATGGGTGCCAAAGCGGAGGCTGCAGGATCCGCAGTCTTCCCCCTCCCTCTCCCTCTTTGGGCCGTACGGGGAATCTCTTCCTCAGAGCTGCTCCCACCACCTTCCTGTCCCTCACGCCAAGATGGGTCAAGGACCTCATCATCTACACTACCCTCTGCCCCCAACTGCTCCTCCTGGGTAGTCTCAGCAGCAGAGCACGCACCAGTAAGTGGCACCTGAGTGTCATCATCAGCTGATGTGGCCTGCGATGTGGTGAACGGAGCCACTGGCCCACCCGCGTCTTCAGAGGAAGAGAGAAAAAGCTGTTGGGCATCACTGCACCCTGCCTCTTCTTCCATTTCTCCAATGCTGCTTGGCTGGCCCCCTGTTTCCAAGCCAAGAGATTCAGAGAACAGAAGTAGAGACGGCTCCTGTCCTGGGCTCTCTGTCTGCCTGGGCAATTTGGCAGGTGGTGAAGAGACAGATGGCTGCTCTCCAGTGCTCTGTGTCTGAGAGGATGTGGCACTAATTGAAGTTGATGCATTAGCTGCCATCCATCCGACAACGGCTTCAATTTGTTCTTCACGCAGCAGCGGTGTACGGCGCTCTGCGACAAAGCTGCGCATGAATGACTGTTCCCTGGTGAAAGTGGGTGCTGATGAGTCACCGGTGCCCGCAGCAGGCACAGAATCCCCACGTCCCCTCCCTGCTCCGCGCCCACGCCCACGTGCCTTACTCACTGCCTTCTTCATCTTGGTTGACTGATAAAGATAAGCAGAAAAGTACTAACGGCTTTGTGTGCTTATTCCTGAACAACTCCTAACAGGTATAAGAAACACTAATTTTCTAAAGTGTGGACTAGACTTTAATATGAGCTAATGTGGCCTGCACAAATGTAAAGTGGTGTCACTGGTGTGTTTGGTGAACTTTATTATTTATTTATTTTTGGGGGGCTGAACTGACAACAGATAGAGCTGCAGTCACACGGAGACCGTGCAGACAGCCGTAAACGGCGCTGCAAGGCCCAAAAACCCTCCTCTACGTTATCCTATGTAGTGTTTTTCCACAAGTTAGCTGGAGACGGGTGGAAAGACACTAATAGGAATTTTTTGAAAAAATGTGCAGCAGCCTGCACTACTTAAAACAAAATGAAAATTGATTTTGCGGTATGACGCAGTGAAGAACCCTGAGCTGGAGACAACCAGGCTATGGCTGCTCACAGACTACAGGGCGAGCTGCAGTCACACGGAGACCATGCAGACAGCCGTAAACGGCGCTGCAAGGCCCAAAAACCCTCCTCTACGTTATCCTATGTAGTGTTTTTCCACAAATTAGCTGGAGACGGGTGGATAGACACTAATAGGATTTTTTTGAAAAAATTAGCAGCAGACTACACTACTTGGAAAAAAAAAAAAAAAAGAACAGTATGAGGCAATGAACCACCCTCCCTGAACTGAATACAACCAGCTATGGATGGCCTATGTGGCTGCACTCAGACTAGAGAGTGGGCTGCACTCACACACACACACACACAGACCTTGCAGATCGCTGTGAAAACAGCGCTACAAGGCAAAAGCAAGGTGATTAGTAGGTGAACACAGCGGTTGCTAAATTAGCCTTGGAAAAGCACAAAGAAGCAAATCGCTATCTCTAAACTGGCCCTCAGTCAGCAAACAGCGTCCTGTCACTAACTGAATTCACAGCAGAGTGAGCGCAAAATGGCGCCAGCAACTTTTAAACTGCATCATGACATCATTTCAGCAGCCAATCACAGCCTTGCCAGTAGTTTCATGCCCTCCATGCTGAACAGGATGTGCCCACACTTGGAATCATTCTCATTGGCTGATTTCGTACAAATTTGTGCAGTTTGAATCCTGGGAACTTCCGATTCCGGTATCCGATACGCGGCAAGTATTGGATCTCGGTATCGGAATTCCGATACCGCTAAGTATCGGCCGATACCCGATACTTGCGGTATCGGAATGCTCAACACTAGTATTTAGTCCTCCGGCTGTGTCGAGGTGTCTAGGATGTGTTAGGTACACCCCACGGCTACTTCTAGTTGCGGTGTCAGTTTAGGGTTTGCGGTCAGTACTGGTTCCACCTTCTCCAGAGAAAGTCTCATGCGGCTCCAAGGTCACCGGATCATAACAGTACAACTGGCCAACAATGAGTTAAATGCATCTCAGAAGAAGGGAAGAAAGGTGTTGAGCCATTTTTTTTCTGTAGCTAGCTTTGTATTTCCTTCCTTCTTTTTCTCTGGGTGGCTGAGGATTCTTGTGCTAGCATGGATGTTCAGGGATTAGCTTCTCGTGTAGACCAGCTTGCTGGTAGGGTACAGGGTATTTCTGATTATATTGTTCAGACTCCAGTTTTAGAGCCTAAGTTTCCTACTCCTGATTTGTTTTTTGGGGACAGGTCCAAATTTTTGAGTATTAAAAACAACTGTAAACTGTTTTTTGCTCTGAAACCTCGATCCTCTGGTGATTCCATTCAGCAGGTTAAAATTGTCATCTCCCTGCTACGTGGCGATCCTCAGGATTGGGCATTTTCCCTGGAATCTGGGAATCCGGCCTTGCTTAATGTAGAAGCCTTTTTTCAGGCTTTAGGATTATTATATGATGAACCAAATTCTGTGGATCAAGTGGAAAAGACCTTGTTGGCCCTGTCTCAGGGTCAAGAAGTGGCAGAATTGTATTGTCAGAAATTTAGAAAATGGTCTGTGTTGACTAAATGGAATGATGATGCTTTGGCGGCAATTTTCAGAAAGGGTCTTTCTGAATCCGTTAAAGATGTTATGGTGGGGTTTCCCATGCCTTTTGATCTGAGTGATTCTATGTCTCTGGCCATTCAGATTGATCGGCGCTTGCGGGAGCGCAGAACTGTGCGCGCTGTGGCGTTGTCCTCAGAGCAGATGCCTGAGCCAATGCAGTGTGATAGGATTCTGTCTAGAACGGAACAACAAGGTTTCAGACGTCAGAATAGGTTGTGTTTTTATTGTGGCGATGCTTCTCATGTCATTTCAGTCTGCCCTAAATGTACAAAGAGGATCGCTAGTTCAATTACCATCAGTACTGTACAACCTAAATTTCTGTTATCTGTGACCTTGATTTGCTCATTGTCATCATTTTCTGTCATGGCGTTTGTGGATTCAGGCACCGCCTTGAACTTAATGGACTTTGAGTTTGCCAGGCGTTGTGGTTTCCCCTTGCAGTCTTTGCAGAGCCCTATTCCTTTAAGGGGCATTGATGCTACACCTTTGGCTAAAAATAAGCCCCAGTTTTGGACACAGGTGACCATGTGCATGGCGCCAGCCCATCAGGAAGATTGTCATTTTCTGGTGTTGCATAATTTACATGATGCTATCGTGCTGGGTTTTCCGTGGTTGCAGGTACATAATCCTGTGTTGGATTGGAAGTCTATGTCTGTGACTAGCTGGGGTTGTCAGGGGGTTCATAATGACATTCCTTTGATGTCAATCTCCTCTTCTTCCTCTTCTGAAATTCCAGAGTTTTTGTCTGATTTTCAGGATGTATTCGATGAGCCCAAGTCCAGTTCCTTTCCACCGCATAGGGACTGTGATTGTGTGATTGACTTGTTTCCAGGCTGTAAGTTTCCTAAGGGCCGACTTTTCAACCTGTCTGCGCCTGAACATACCGCCATGCGGAGTTATGTTAAGGAGTCTTTGGAGAAAGGGCATATTCGGCCTTCTTCTTCACCGTTGGGAGCGGGATTTTTTTTGTTGCTTAGAAGGATGGTTCCTTGAGACCCTGTATTGATTATCGCCTCTTGAATAAGATCACGGTCAAGTTTCAATACCCTTTGCCTCTGCTTTCCGATTTGTTTGCTAGGATTAAGGGGGCTAGTTGGTTTACGAAGATTGACCTTCGGGGGGCATATAATCTTGTTCGTATTAAGCAGGGTGATGAATGGAAAACTGCGTTTAATACGCCCAAAGGCCATTTTGAATACCTTGTGATGCCATTCGGGCTCTCTAATGCTCCATCTGTTTTTCAGTCCTTCATGCACGATATCTTCCGGACTTATCTTGATAAATTCATGATTGTATATTTGGATGACATTTTAATTTTTTCCGATGATTGGGAACAGGTCAAGATGGTATTTCAGATCCTTCGTGATAATGCCTTGTTTGTGAAGGGGTCTAAGTGTCTCTTTGGAGTGCAGAAGGTTTCTTTTTTGGGCTTCATTTTTTCTCCCTCATCTATGGAGATGGATCCGGTTAAGGTTCAGGCCATTCATGATTGGATTCAGCCCACGTCCGTGAAGAGCCTTCAGAAATTTTTGGGCTTTGCAAATTTTAATTTTCCGTTTCATTGCTAACTTCTCCAGTGTGGTTAAACCCTTGACCGATTTGACAAAGAAAGGCGCGGATGTGACGAATTGGTCCTCTGCGGCTGTCTCTGCCTTTCAGGAGCTTAAACGCCGATTTACTTCGGCCCCGGTGTTGCGTCAACCGGATGTTTCTCTTCCGTTTCAGGTTGAGGTTGACGCTTCTGAGATTGGGGCAGGGGCTGTTTTGTCTCAGAGGGATCCTGTTGGTTCCTTGATGAAACCGTGTGCCTTCTTTTCTCGTAAGTTTTCGCCTGCTGAACGCAATTATGATGTCGGCAATCGGGAGTTGTTGGCTATGAAGTGGGCGTTCGAAGAGTGGCGACATTGGCTTGAGGGAGCTAAGCACTGTATTGTGGTCTTGACCGATCATAAAAATCTGATTTACCTCGAGTCTGCCAGACGGCTGAATCCTAGACAGGCTCGATGGTCCTTCTTTTTTTCCCGTTTTGATTTCGTGGTCTCATATCTTCCGGGTTCTAAGAATATTAAGGCTGATGCCCTCTCTAGGAGTTTTTTGCCTGATTCTCCTGAGGTTCTTGAACCGGTCGGCATTCTGAAAGAAGGGGTGGTCCTTTCTGCCATTTCCCCTAATTTACGACGGGTTCTTCAGGAATTTCAGGCTGACAAACCTGACCGCTGTCCAGTGGGGAAACGGTTTGTTCCTGATAGATGGACAAGTAGAGTGATTTCTGAGGTTCATTGTTCTGTATTGGCTGGCCATCCTGGTATTTTTGGTACCAGAGATTTGGTTGGTAGGTCCTTTTGGTGGCCTTCTTTGTCACGTGATGTGCGTTTTTTTGTGCAGTCCTGTGGGACTTGCGCGCGGGCCAAGCCCTGTTGTTCCCGTGCTAGTGGGTTGCTTTTGCCTTTGCCGGTCCCTGAGAGGCCCTGGACGCATATTTCTATGGATTTTATTTCTGATCTTCCGGTTTCCCAGAGGATGTCGGTTATCTGGGTTGTTTGTGACCGGTTCTCTAAGATGGTTCATTTGGTGCCTTTGCCTAAATTGCCTTCCTCTTCTGATTTGGTTCCGTTGTTTTTTCAGCATGTGGTTCGTTTGCATGGTATTCTGGAGAATATTGTGTCTGACAGAGGTTCCCAGTTTGTTTCTAGGTTTTGGTGGGCCTTTTGTGCTAGGCTGGGCATTGATTTGTCTTTTTCTTCCGCATTTCATCCTCAGACAAATGGCCAGACCGAGCGAACTAATCAGGCTTTGGAAACTTATTTGAGATGCTTTGTGTCTGCTGATCAGCATGATTGGGTGGCTTTCTTGCCATTGGCCGAGTTTGCCCTTAATAATCGGGCTAGTTCAGCTACCTTGGTTTCGCCCTTCTTTTGTAATTTTGGTTTTCATCCTCGTTTTTCTTCAGGGCAGGTTGAACCTTCTGACTGTCCTGGTGTGGATTCTGTGGTTGACAGGTTGCAGCAGATTTGGGCTCAGGTGGTGGACAATTTGGTGTTGTCTCAGGAGGAGGCTCAACGTTTTGCTAACCGTCGTCGGTGTGTTTGTTCCTGGCTTCAGGTTGGGGATCTGGTCTGGTTGTCTTCCCGTCATGTTCCTATGAAGGTTTCTTCCCCTAAGTTTAAGCCTCGGTTTATTGGTCCTTATAGGATTTCTGAGATTATTAATCCTGTGTCTTTTCGATTGGCCCTTCCGGCCTCTTTTGCTATCCATAATGTCTTCCATAGATCTTTATTGCGGAAATATGTGGTGCCCGTGATTCCCTCTGTTGATCCTCCGGCCCCTGTGTTGGTTGATGGGGAGTTGGAGTATGTGGTTGAGAAGATTTTGGATTCTCGCTTTTCGAGGCGGAAGCTTCATTACCTGTCAAATGGAAGGGTTATGGCCAGGAGGATAATTCTTGGGTTTTTGCCTCGGATGTACATGCTGCTGATTTGGTCCGTGCCTTTCATCTGGCTCGTTCTGATAGGCCTGGGGGTTCTGGTGAGGGTTCGGTGACCCCTCCTCAAGGGGAGGTACTGTTGTGAATTCTGCTCTTGGGTTCCCTCCGGTGGTTGTTGGTGGTAATACAGCTGTCCCTGGGTTGCAATCCTGAGCAGGTGTCCCTGCTAATTGCAGCTCTGACTGGGTATTTAGATGTGCAGGATTCATTAGCCCTTGCCAGTTGTCGATTGTTCTTGGAGGTTTTACATCTCTGTCTGGTTCCTCCTGCCCTGCTACCAAATCAGCAAAGATAAGTGTCTGGGTTTTGTTTCTTCAGCACACATGCTGTGTGCTTTACAATTCAGTACTAATCATTGTTTTTTCTTGTCCAGCTTAGACTGTGTTTGGATTTTTTCAGTCTAGTTGGATTCTCAGGAGATGCAGATATACATTCCATGTCTTCAGTTAGATGGTGGAATTTTTGTATTATCTGCTGTGGATATTTTTAGGGTTTTAATACTGACCGCTTAGTATTCTGTCCTATCCTTTACTATTTAGCTAGAGTGGCCTCTTTTGCTAAATCCTGTTTTCTGCCTGCTTGTCTTTCCTCTTATACTCACAGTCAATATTTGTGGGGGCTGCCTATCCTTTGGGGTTCTGCTCTGAGGCAAGATAGAATTCCCATTTCCATCTATAGGGGTATTGTTATGACATACCGCTGATCAAAAAGTGGAATAAAATGCGATCAAACTGTCAAATTAAAATAAAAATTTTATCACTGAAAATGTCATGTTGTCCTGCAAAAAAGAACCCACTATAGACCTCCATCAGCTCAAAAATAAAAAAGCTTTAGCTCTCAGAATAGAACAATGCAAAAACAATTCTTTTTCTGCCAAATAGTTTTAATTGTTTAAAGGCAAAAACATAAAAAAATTAGATAAATTTGGTAGCGATGTAATTGCAGTGCCCCAGAGTCCTGGTCGTTGCAGTACTGACGCTCCACCACTAAGGGGAGTGATGGTACGTCTGATGGCACCTAAGGAGTTCATCTGACCAGGTATCACAGTCACACACTACATTTCACACTCTGGCCACCAGGGGGAGCAAAAGGTTCTATGTATTAGGCCACTCCTCACAATTTGGTAAAACTGGGGGCTGGATAGGAAGTTAGTCAGAAGCTGACTGGGTTGGATCCAGGCAACATCCTGTGGCAGAGGGTGTTGCGGGGGAAGATTCAGGGGGGTCTCTGTCAGGGGTGGGATCCTGACAGTGGCCTAGCGAACAGAACAGAACGTTACGGAGCCGCGCCTGCACTCGAATGCGGTGGCATCCTAAGAAAGGAAAAGAAGGGAAGTTTATTGTGGAGAAGTGAGATACGAGATCGCAGCAAAAAGGAGATAAAGCCAGTAGGAGTCGTGCCATAAGATCGAGGCAACATCCTACTGAGGCGCGTAGCCGGTGGCCGGAACGCCTAGGAAGTATTTGGCTCCAAGCAATACTTCAAACAGCGGCAGGACAGTTAATTTTAGGTTGACTGTCTCACCTAAATTACCTAAGCAGACATAGGGGGCAATTGTGGGAGAGGGGCGACACTAGTGTCCCGGAAGAACTCCAGGCCTACCCGTCATACGGGTGCGTCCCGTCCATATCATCTGGGGGGACGGAGAAGAACATCAGATAGTTGTGAGGAAAGAACATCAGAGAAAGAACAGAGAAAGAACATCAGAGAAAGGAACATCAGATACAGACACAACAGTTGTGAGGACTATCCCGTGGTGCTCAGCAGGGAGGTACTACAACACACAGGCGCTAGAAGGTAGGCACTGATTTCCACCTGCAAAGGAAACCATCGGACTGGCCGGTCTCAGCCAGCCCTGTTAGCAGTACTCTGGATTGAGGATCCTGAAGCCTTCAGTAAAGAGGTAAAGAGACTGCAACCCTGTATCCTCGTTATTCATCGCGACCTGCACCACGCACCATCACCACATCTTTCATTGGATGCCCCTTAGCAGGGTCACGAGCTGGGTCTAGCCACCGTGACAACCCCAGGACTGAGACAGAGAGGCCCGGTACCGAGTACCCCACTGCCCTGCATCTGGGGGCGCTCCATAATCATACCAACCGGAAGAATTAAGCTCCCTTATCACTTTTACCCACAGTAAACAGCATAAAAAACACTTCCTGAATAGCTAGTTTTTGTTCATCTTGCTCCCAAAAATCAGATCAGAAAGCCATCAAAAAACGTTATGTACCTGAAAATGGTGCCAATAAAAAAGTCAACCCGTCCTGCAACAAACAAGCCCTAACATGACTCTATCAGCATAAATACAGAAAAATGATAGCTCTCAAAATATGGCAATGCAAAAACTTTGTTCTGCAAAAAAAATAATTTTTTAGTGTGTGATAGCAGCCAAAAATAAAACCCACAATAAATCTGACATTGCTGTAATTGCACCGACTCGAAGAATAAAGTCGTCTAATCACTTATATCAGATGAGGAATGGTGTAAAATATAAATAGAACCAATTCTTCACCTGCTGTTGATTTGTTCATTCTGCCTCACAAATATCACAGTAAGACACAGCTTACATTTATCCTTCACACCGTCTTGAGCGCTTACACTGGGGTTTCCGTGTAAATCTCTGAAATACATGATTTAGACGGAACCCCAGGGGAAGATTCCTTACAATGAGGCAGATAGAAACACTGTAGATGCCATCAGGCCTATAATCTGTAAGTGTCCGTTTTTTAGGCATTTATAAAAGTGCAGCTCACCACAGTTTTGTACACCTTTGAAAAGGACACCACTGAAAAGAGGGCAGACAGAGTTCAGAGTACTCTGCTGCCTTATTATAGTGAATGGATCCTTCAGGGGTCTCATCTGAATCACATAATTTGGAAACCCTGATGTAAGTGCTCAACGTAGAGTGCAGAATAAATGTGATAAAAAAAGTTATAGAAAATGTTTCCAATAAAAGCTTCAACTCAGTTCACAAAAAATGCAAGTCTCCACTCAGGTCTGTCATCCATCAGTGGAAATATAAGGAGCTTCCACGTTGCTGGTAGCACAAAGCCTCTGGAAAAGCGCTATGGCTCTTCGCCCCCCAAAAGAAATCCAGTAAATTATGCACTCCCAAATCCAAAAACAATTAGCATCCATGTTTGATATTTCTGCAGTGATGAGAATCTGCTTAATTTACTGGGACTATGTCTCCAGAAGCACAAGCTGGGAACAATGTATGGGTTCTACAATGTACGGGCACTACAATGTATGGGCACTACACTGGCAGATTTGCAATTTTCACTAAGCAACATCCAGTATTGCTGCTTGTCTCTGGAAAACACCCATGGAGTAAAAATCAGCACTGCACCTGTAGATAAGTTAACAGTGAGGTATAATTTCCAAAATGGGGTCACTTGATGGGGGAATCTGCTCTTCTTGCACTTAGGGGCTCCATATATGGAGTCTGCATCAAATGATGCTCCTTCTATTCCGAGACTTGCCGTGTGGCTTTGCAATACAGTACAGACACATGGGGTATTACCACATTCAGCAGAAATCGTGTGACAAATTTTGGTGCCATTTTTACCCATTTCCCCTTGTGACAATGTAAAATCTGTGGCTAAAATAACATTTTGTGGTAAAAATTTAATCATTTTTCTTCACTGCCCAATTGTATAAAAATGAAAAATTTGGATCAAAAGGAACATTTTTTGGGGAAAAATGTATTTTTATCATTTTCACAGCTTGCTATAAAATTATATGAAGCACATGTAGGTTCAAGATCCTCACTACACCTTTAGATAAATTATTTGAGGGTTTTAGCTTCTAAAATGGGGTCACATGTGAGGGTTTTCCACTTTTTAGGAACATCAGGGGCTCTGCAAACACGGCATGGCATTCGATATTTATTCCAGCCAATTTTGAGCTCCAAAATTAAAAAGGTGCTCCTTCCATTCCGAGCTCTGCTGTGTGCCTAAACAGTAGTTTTCCACCACTTGGGTGTATCAGGGTACTCAGGAGAAATTGCACAACAAATTGAATGATCCATGTTCTCCTCTTGCTCTTGTGAAAATCATAAATTTGGGGCAAAAATAACTTTTTGGGGAAAATTTATTTTTTCCTTTGCACTGCTCAACTTTATAAAATTCTGTGAAGCGCCCGTGGGTTCAAGGTGCTCACTACACCTCTAAATAAGTTCCATGAGGGGTGTAGTTTCCAAAATGTGGTCATTTGTGGCAGTTTCCACTGTTCAGACACATCAGGGGCTCTGCAAAATGCAAAAATGATATGGCGTCCACTATCTATTCCACCCATTTTTGGTACTGCAAAAGTCAACTGGAGCGCCTTCCCCTCTGAGCCTTCCAGTGCCCCCAAACAGAAGTTTTCCTCCATATAATGGGGTATTACCATACTCAGGATAAATTGCACAACAAATTGTACAGTTAATTTTCCTGTTACCCTTGTAAAAATGCTAAATTTGGGGGTAAATGAAGTTTTTGTGAGAAAAATTTTAATGTTTACTTTTTCTTTCCACATTGCTTTGATTCCTGTAAAGCAGCTGAATTGCTGTGGGTTAATAAACTTCATGAATATGGTTTTGATCACCTTGAGTGGTGCAGTTTTGAAAATGGTGTCACTTTTTGGTATTTTCTGTCATATATCCCCTCTAAGACTTTTCAAATTCGATGTGGTCCCTGAAAAAAATGGTTTTATAACCTTTTTTGGAAAAATTAGAAATTGCTGATAAACTTGTAACCCTTATAACTTATAAAATGATGGTGATATAAAGGATAAATATGGGATATGTTAATTCTAAATTATTTTGTACAGCATGAGTAACAGGTTTAAAGCCATAAAGATTGAAATTTTGAAAATTGCAAAATATTCAAACTTTTTGCCAAAATTCCAATATTTTCACAAACTCAAAAATGTACCACTATCATAAAATACAATGTGTCACGAAAAATATTATCAGGGATTGGTTGAAGCATTCCAGGAATTATTACCACATAAAGTGACACTGGTCAGAAGAATTGTAAAATTTGACCTGGCCAGGAAGGTGAAAACAGGCTATGGGGGTTAAGGGGTTAAACAACTTTTTATTCTGAAATTATTTTTTTTGAAGATTTTTTAAACACGTAAAACATTTTTGAAGTTTTTTTATATTTCTTAATTCAACATGGTGACTTAAAATCACAATTCGTTGATTGCATTGATAATGCTTTGCTTTACTCAAGTAGTGCAGAGCATTATCAATCCTGACCATGTTAGGCCAGGTTCACTTTGATATACTGTAAGTTCGGACTAGAAGACCTATGGTAAGTTCAAGCATTACAATCAACAGATGGAGACATACTGGGAGGTTATTTAATATGGAGGAAAAAATTGAGAAGAATTGAATGCCACTTGAAAATATTCGCTTGTCTCTAGTGTTCGGCAAGACAATTTGTGCCTGGAGGATGTTGACATGAAGAACTGACCAGATGAAGAAGAAACCAGAAACTTACATTACTGAATGTAAATATTTATTCTGTATCTATACTTTATAACTATATATAGAAATATGAGGGCAGTAATATTCTTGTTTGTAAACAACCTAACTATGTACAGTGGGGGAAATAAGTATTTAATCATTGGTGGAATAGTAGTTATGTGTAATTACCGCGCTAAACTGAACTGTAATAAAGATTGAACAAAAATAGGTGGTTCCTAAACAAAATTTCCTTGTACTCACTTGTATTAGTGTTGGTGGCACAGGGTGTATAGATAAATCCAAGATTTCAGCTGATAGGTAATGCTGCTGGAATAATTATATTCATTAATTAGATGCGAATATGTTGCACTTGGATTTTATGTATTTAATAAAAATATGGGGACATGAGGTGCACCTTGAGTTTATAGAATAATGCTGTAGTGCACTTACTTGTAACATCGTTGGTGATATAGCGTGCACTGCAGGACTCGTAGGGTGATGAGATAGCGGTCTGATAGGGCTGCGCCGAGGTTCGGTGTCTGAGACCACTGCCGATAAGGAAGGATGTTACCGCATGTAGCGGTGTTGTAAAGAGCCTCTGCTGTACGCAGAGGGACGCCAGCAGCCCGCATGCTTCAGCCGTGAGCAACGCTGGGATGTGGCGAGATAGGTGGGCAGAGCTTAATGTGACATCACAAAAATAGCAGGGACGGGAGCTTGGCTGGGACAATAACCAACGAGTTTCGAGAGGCATCTCCTCTGTTCATCAGGGCAGTCCCTTCTATTGGCTACCCGTCTTTTTATAGCTTGCCTCCTCCTTACCCAATTTAGTCTGCATGCCGCTAATTGGTTGCATGTGTATACGCATTGAAGAATCACCATTCAAAGTTGTTTCGATTGTGCTTAGATCCTTTGCCCCATTGGCAATTAGCAATTAGTTCTGTGTGCCATAAATTGAATAAGTGTGGTTTGATGGGGAATGTTGGATATAAAACATTGCCATAAATATTGGCTAGCTGATGCTTGGCATTTAATTCATATTGATTTTAAATATGGTACATATATAGGGCCACTTTGTATTCGGACTAGGTGATATATCTGTGCATATCCATATATTTATACATAGTACTAGGCTGTAGAGAAATTTGTATATGTGGTGGAAGGTATTATAATTAAAAAAATAATTTTTATTTACCCCTTTCTGACATTAGACGTACTATCCCGTCGATGTGGGGTGGGCCCGTATGACCACCGATGGGATAGTACGTCATATGCGATCGGCCGCGCTCACGGGGGGAGCGCGGCCGATCGTGGCCGGATGTCAGCTGACTATCGAAGCTGACATCTGGCACTATGTGCCAGGAGCGGTCACGGACCACCCCCGGCACATTAACCCCCAGCACACTGCGATCAAACATGATCGCAGTGTTCCGGTGGTATAGGGAAGCATCGCGCAGGGAGGGGGATCCCTGCATGCTTCCCTGAGACCCCCGGAGCAACGCGATGTGATCGCATTGCTCCGAGGGTCTCTTACCTCCTCCTCCCTGCAGCAGGCCCAAATCCAAAATGGCCACAGCATCTGGGTCCTGCAGGGAGGTGGCTTCACAGCGCCTGCTCAGAGCAGGCGCCGGGAAGCCTGGAGGAGCTGTGCATGTCAGATCGCCGATCTGACAGAGTGCTATGCAAAAATATGAGGGCAGTAATATTCTTGTTTGTAAACAACCTAACTTACCCGTCTTTTTATAGCTTGCCTCCTCCTTACCCAATTTAGTCTGCATGCCGCTAATTGGTTGCATGTGTATACGCATTGAAGAATCACCATTCAAAGTTGTTTCGATTGTGCTTAGATCCTTTGCCCCATTGGCAATTAGCAATTAGTTCTGTGTGCCATAAATTGAATAAGTGTGGTTTGATGGGGAATGTTGGATATAAAACATTGCCATAAATATTGGCTAGCTGATGCTTGGCATTTAATTCATATTGATTTTAAATATGGTACATATATAGGGCCACTTTGTATTCGGACTAGGTGATATATCTGTGCATATCCATATATTTATACATAGTACTAGGCTGTAGAGAAATTTGTATATGTGGTGGAAGGTATTATAATTAAAAAAATAATTTTTATTTACCCCTTTCTGACATTAGACGTACTATCCCGTCGATGTGGGGTGGGCCCGTATGACCACCGATGGGATAGTACGTCATATGCGATCGGCCGCGCTCACGGGGGGAGCGCGGCCGATCGTGGCCGGATGTCAGCTGACTATCGAAGCTGACATCTGGCACTATGTGCCAGGAGCGGTCACGGACCACCCCCGGCACATTAACCCCCAGCACACTGCGATCAAACATGATCGCAGTGTTCCGGTGGTATAGGGAAGCATCGCGCAGGGAGGGGGATCCCTGCATGCTTCCCTGAGACCCCCGGAGCAACGCGATGTGATCGCATTGCTCCGAGGGTCTCTTACCTCCTCCTCCCTGCAGCAGGCCCAAATCCAAAATGGCCACAGCATCTGGGTCCTGCAGGGAGGTGGCTTCACAGCGCCTGCTCAGAGCAGGCGCCGGGAAGCCTGGAGGAGCTGTGCATGTCAGATCGCCGATCTGACAGAGTGCTATGCAAACTGTCAGATCAGCGATCTTACACTATAACATGATGCCCCCCGGGGAAATGTTATAGTGTAAAAAAAAAAATATTCACATGTGTAAAAAAAATAAAAAATCCCCCCAAAAATTAAAATATATATATATATATTGTTCCTATAAATACATTTCTTTATCTAAATTAAAAAAAAAACAATAAAAGTACACATATTTAGAATTCCCGCATCCGTAACGACCCAACCTATAAAACTGTCCCACTAGTTAACCCCTTTAGTGAACACCATAAAAAAAAAATCCGAGGCAAAAAACAACGCTTTATTATCATACCGCCAAACAAAAAGTGGAATAACACACGATCAAAAAGACAGATATAAATAACCATGGTACCGCTGAAAACGTCATCTTGTCCCGCAAAAAACGAGCTGCCATACAGCGTCATCAAAGAAAAAAGAAAAAAGTTATAGTCCTCAGAATAAAGCGATGCAAAAATAATTATTTTTTCTATAAAATAGTGTTTATCGTATAAAAGCGCCAAAACATAAAAAAAGATATAAATGAGGTATTGCTGTAATCGTGCTGACCCAAAGAATAAAACTGCATTATCCATTTTACCAAACGCGGAACAGTATAAACGCCTCCCCCAAAAGAAATTCATGAATAGCTGGTTTTTGGTCATTCTGCCTCACAAAAATCAGAATAAAAAGCGATCAAAAAATGTCACCTGCCCGAAAATGGAACCAATAAAAACGTCAACTCGTCCTGCAAAAAATAAGACCTCACATGACTCTGTGGACCAAAATATGGAAAAATTATAGCTCTCAAATGTGAGAAAAAAATATTTTTTGCAATAAAAAGCGTCTTTCGGTGTGTGACGGCTGCCAATCATAAAAATCCGCTAAAAACCCCGCTATAAAAGTATAGTATCAAACCCCTCTTCATCACCCCCTTAGTTAGGGAAAAATTAAAAAATTAAAAAAATGTATTTATTTCCATTTTCCCGCTAGGGTTAGGGCAAAGGTTAGGGCTATGGTTAGGGTTAGGGCTAGGGTTAGGGTTGAGGCTAGGGTTAAGGCTACAGTTAGGGTTGGGGCTAAATTTAGGGTTAGGGTTTGGATTACATTTACGGTTGGGAATAGGGTTGGGATTAGGGTTAGGGGTGTGTCAGGGTTAGGGTTGTGGTTAGGGTTACTGTTGGGATTAGGGTTTCAGTTATAATGTGGGGGTTTCCACTGTTTAGGCACATCAGGGGCTCTCCAAATGCGACATGGCGTCCGATCTCAATTCCAGCCAATTGTGCGTTGAAAAAGTAAAACAGTGCTCCTTCCCTTCCGAGCTCTCCCCTGTGCCCAAACAGGGGTTTACCCCAACATATGGGGTATCACCGTACTCAGGACACATTGAACAACAACTTTTGGGGTCCAATTTCTCTTGTTACCCTTGGGAAAATACAAAACTGGGGGCTAAAAAATAATTTTTGTGGAAAAAAAAGTTTTTTATTTTCACAGCTCTGCGTTATAAACTGTAGTGAAACACTTGG
Source organism: Ranitomeya variabilis (assembly GCF_051348905.1). NCBI lineage: Eukaryota > Metazoa > Chordata > Amphibia > Anura > Dendrobatidae > Ranitomeya > Ranitomeya variabilis. The sequence continues at coordinate 654,221,255 of NC_135233.1, forward strand.
GGGTTCAAAGTTCTCACAACACATCTAGATAAGTTCCTTGGGGGGTCTAGTTTCCAATATGGGGTCATCTGTGGGGGGTTTCTACTGTTTAGGTACATTAGGGGCTCTGCAAATGCAATGTGACCTCTGCAGACCAATCCATCTAAGTCTGCATTCCAAATGATGCTCCTTCCCTTCCGAGCTCTGCCATGTGCTCAAACGGTGGTTCCCCCCCACATATGGGGTATCAGCGTACTAAGGACAAATTGGACAACAACTTTTGGGGTCTAATTTCAACTGTTACCCTTGAAAAAATACAAAACTGGAGGCTGATAAATTATTTTTGTGGAAAAAAAATATTTTTTATTTTCACGGCTCTGCGTTATAAATTGTAGTGAAACACTTGGGGGTTCAAAGTTCTCACAATACATCTAGATAAGTTCCTTGGGGGGTCTAGTTTCCAATATGGGTCACTTGTGGGGGGTTTCTACTGTTTAGGTACATTAGGGGCTCTGCAAACGCAATGTGATGCCTGCAGACCAATCCATCTAAGTCTGCACTCCAAATGACGCTCCTTCCCTTCCGAGCTCTGCCATGCGCTCAAACAGTGGTTCCCCCAACATATGGGGTATCAGCGTACTCAGGACAAATTGGACAACAACTTTTGGGGTCCAATTTCAACTGTTACCCTTGGAAAAATATAAAACTGGGGGCTAAATAATAATATTTGTGGAAGCAAAAAGAATTTTTATTTTCATGGCTCTGCGTTATAAACTGTAGTGAAACACTTGGGGGTTCAAAGCTCTCACAACACATCTAGATAAGTTCCTTAGGGGGTCTACTTTCCAAAATGGTGTCACTTGTGGGGGGTTTCAATGTTTAGGCACATCAGTGGCTCTCCAAACGCAACATGGCGTCCCATCTTAATTCCTGTTAATTTTGCATTGAAAAGTCAAACGGCGCTCCTTCCCTTCCGAGCTCTCCCATGCGCCCAAACAGTGGTTTACCCCCACATATGGGGTATCAGCGTACTCAAGACAAATTGTACAACAACCTTTGGGGTCCAATGTCTTCTCTTACCCTTTGGAAAATAAAAAAATGGGGCGAAAAGTTCATTTTTGTGAAAAAATATGATTTTTTATTTTTACGGCTCTGCATTATAAACTTCTGTGAATCAGTTAATGGGTCAAAATGCTCACCACACATCTAGATAAGTTCCTTAGGGGGTCTACTTTCCAAAATGGTGTCATTTGTGGGGAGTTTCAATGTTTAGGCACATCAGTGGCTCTCCAAACGCAAGATCTGAATTCCTGTCAGTTTTGCATTGAAAAGTCAAATGGCGATCCTTCGCTTCCGAGCTCTGCCATGCGCCCAAACAGTGGTTTACCCCCACATATGGGGTATCGGCGTACTCAGGAAAATTTTACAACAACATTTGGGGTCCATTTTCTCCTGTTACCCTTGGTAAAATAAAACAAATTGGAGCTGAAATAAATTTTTTGTGAAAAAAAGTTAAATGTTCATTTTTATTTAAACATTCCAAAAATTCCTGTGAAACACCTGAAGGGTTAATAAACTTCTTGAATGTGGTTTTGAGCACCTTGAGGGGTGCAGTTTTTAGAATGGTGTCACACTTGGTTATTTTCTATCATATAGACTCCTCAAAATGACTTCAAATGAGGTCCCTAAAAAAATGGTGTTGTAAAAATGATAAATTGCTGGTAAACTTTTAACCCTTATAACTCCCTAACAAAAAAAATTTTGGTTCCAAAATTGTGCTGATGTAAAGTAGACATGTGGGAAATGTTACTTATTAAGTATTTTGTGTTACATATCTCTGACATATCTCTGTGATTTAATTGCATAAAAATTCAAAGTTGGAAAATTGCAAAATTTTCAAAATTTTCGCCAAATTTCCATTTTTTTCACAAATAAACGCAGGTAATATCAAAGAAATTTTACCACTATCATGAATTACAATATGTCACGAGAAAACATTGTCAGAATCAACAGGATCCATTGAAGCGTTCCAGAGTTATAACCTCATAAAGGGACAGTGGTCAGAATTGTAAAAATTGGCCTGGTCATTAACGTGCAAACCACCCTTGGGGGTAAAGGGGTTAATAAATAGGTTAAAGTTATGTATGCTTAATTAAACAAAAACAAAAAAAACCAAAAAAAAACCCCGTATATTAAAAATGAACGGTAAAATTATAGCATATGGCGCTATGCTATATTACTTGTGTACCAATGGTTCGATTAGCCAGACATATGCCTGGAAATTGTAATAAAAAATTAATTAAAATGCGTAAAGTTCTATCTCTTGGTTCAGGCCACTTGGGGCCAGACTATCAAGGGTAAAAATCCACTTTGATTCTATCCTGGACATAGCTTTTAAAAAATCACCACCCCTAGGGTTTGATGGGACTACTTGTATGCCAGAAAAGAAGATTCCATGGCAAGATCGGTTATGTTTTTCGGAAAAGTGCCGTGACAGCGGGTGTCCTTTTTAACCCTTGCTGATGTTATCTAAATGCTCTTTAATCCTGTCCATTAGACGTCTTTCAGTTCAGTTTTTTTACATGGGCATTTCAGGATTTAAATAACACCCTTGGTTTGGCACGTAATATTATTTCTGATATCATAACAATTTGATTTTTTGGTGTACATAAATGAGGTATACAGTTTTTTTTCAATTGATGTGCGTTTACAGCAGGAACATTTGCCACAAGGAGAGAAACCATATTTTCTTGTTGGGGATTTTGTAAACAATGTTTTTTGCTTGTTGTTGTTTGGCATAACCGGTTTTGTTGTCGGTGCCAACAGCAGGCCTACATTTTGGGCTTTTTTATATATAAATTTAGGATGTTTTGGTAATAAATCTCCTATACATTTATCTCCTTGTAGTACTGGCCAATGCTTACGAATAATTCTGTTGAATTTCTTGTATCCTGAGTGGAATTAAGTGATTATGGGTAATTGGTTTATTTGTTCCTTAATAGTAGGTGGATTATGATCTGCACGTGTTTTAGATAGTAGAGATTCCCTTGGTATGGCCTCCACTTCTAGTCTTGCCTTAGCTAAGGCTTGTGGGTTATATCCCTTTTCTTCAAATTGAGTGGTTAGATATCTGGTTTCTGTACGGTAATCTTCATTATTGGTACAGTTTCACCGTACCCTCATATATTGTCCTTTGGGAATATTGGTTAGCCATATGGGTAGATGGCAACTATTTATGTGGATGAAACTGTTTGTGTCTACATATTTGTGGTACCCTTTCGTGACTAGTTTTTTATTCTCCACGCAAATAGTTAGGTCTAGAAAATTAATACTAGTGTGGCTATTAGTGTTGAGCATTCCGATACCGCAAGTATCGGGTATCGGCCGATACTTGCGGTATCGGAATTCCGATACCGAGTTCCAATACTTTTGTGATATCGGAAATCGGAATCGGAAGTATGCGGTGCGTATGGTTCCCAGGGTCTGGAGGAGAGGAGACTCTCCTTCAGGCCCTGGGATCCATATTCAAGTATAAAATAAATAATAAAAATAAAAAATATTGATATACTCACCCGTCCGGCGGCCCCTGCTCTTAGCGGTGCCTCCGTTCCTAAGAATGCAGGGGTGAAAGACCTTCGATGACGTCGCGGCTTGTGATTGGTCGCATGAGCGGTCACATGAGCACTCACACAACCAATCACAAGCCGCGACGTCATTGAAGGTCCTTCAGGCGCTCATTCTTAGGAACGGAGGCTGCCGGTTACAGCGGTTACTACCAGGGCGCGTCAGAGGGTGAGTATATCCCTATTTTTTATTTTTATTCTTTATTTTACACATGAATATGGATCCCAGGGCCTGAAGGAGAGTTTCCTCTCCTTCAGACCCTGGGAACCATCCAGGATACCTTCCGATACTTGTGTCCCATTGACTTGTATTGGTATCGGTATCGGCGATATCCGATATTTTTCGGATATCGGCCGATACTATCCGATACCGATACTTTCAAGTATCGGAAGGTATCGCTCAACACTAGTGGCTGTTAGATGCAGTAAATTCTAGGCCATAATCATTGGAGTTAAGCCCAGAAATACAAATTTGTAAGTCTGTGGTTGTGCCTTCCCAAATGAATAGGACATCATCTATGAAGCGGCACCACAGTTTGAGGCCCATGTGTGGGTAGTTGTTCCCATATATATAGTCTCTTTCCCATTTGCCCACATATAGATTTGCGAAACTTGGCGCAAAGCGAGTACCCATAGTGGTCCTGTGGGTTTGCAGATAATATTGTTTATCATGCATGAAGTAGTTGTGTTTTAAGATAAAATCAATACTATCAATAATGAATTGAATCTGAGGTTCTTTGTAGGTTCCCAGTGTTTGAAGAAAAAATGTTGATGCTAGGCAACCTTTTGTAGGATCAATCACTGTATGTAATGATTTGATGTCTAGAGTTCCTAATATGAAATTGGTTTTCCATCTAATCTGGTTTAAAATCTGTAGGGTATGATTTGTATCTTTTAGATAGGCAGGTATTAAAGACATACATTTCTGTAAATGTGTGTCTACGTACTGTGATAAATTGGCAGTTAGGCAGTTTATACCTGAGATAATAGGTCTGCCAGGGGGATTTTCCTTGTTTTTATGGATCTTTGGGATGTGGTAAAAAATTGCCGTAGAAGGTGTTCTGTTATTAATAAACTGATATTCCTTTTTAGTAAGGATTCCAAAGAGTTTGCCTTTTAATGCTAATGCGTTGGGTTTCTTTATATAATTAGTAGTAGGGTCAAAGGTTATTTTCTTGTATGTGACCGGATCCCCTAGGAGTCTCATAGATTCATTATGGTACATTGTACGGTCAAGCACCACAATACCACCACCCTTATCAGCTGGGCAAATAATGATATTATTATTTTCTTGAAGTTCGATTACCGGTAGGTCCTTTCACCGTGACTCAAATTATGTGGGGTATATCTGGGCCTCTTGTACTTTCTTAATATTTTATATACAATAATATATATATATATTTTATATATGGTATGGTATGGTGGTAAATTTTGAACTGTGTATGTAGTTCTTTGATAAGAATCTCCTTTTTTTTTAAAATATTTTTTCCAGGCTAAATTACGTAAGAATTTTTTAACACTGATGTTACAGATTAAAGGGTTTAGCCGTAGTGGTGGGTGCAAACTTTAGACCTTTTTGGAGCAGAAGTTCCTCATTATGAGATAATTGGTGGGAGCTCAAATTAATTTTTTTTTGTGAATTTCCAGTGATTTTCATTTAAGTTGCTATTTCCTTTTTGGTGAATGTCCCACCCCTCTTTTCTCTTTTGGTTTTGTGGTTTGCACAAGAAAAAAATTTTTGTTGATGGGTGCATAAGCTTTAGGTCCCATTCCTTTTTTATTATTTTTCGCTGAGGTGCTTGTACCACCTGTAGTTTTGGTTAGGACCTTTTTGTGGTTATTGGTCACTGTTTGTCTACTTGTGGGGGTTTGTAATCTGACTGGGTTCAACCGTATATTGCCTTGTCTGTTTGGATTTGTTATATGTGGTGATTCTATAGCTCTATTGTTTGAGTGAGTGGTTGCATTCCACTCTCTTGTGTTGTCTACTTCCTTGCTAAGTGATGATAGTTGGGAGTATCTATTGGTGGTTGGGAAAGTCTCTGGGTTGGGCATATATGGTTCGTTTAATGGAGATGTGCCACCATTGTTATGAGAGGTGTGCACGAGTTCCCTTTCATTTGGGGAGGTAATAGGTTCAACCGGGTTGTTTCTAGTTCGAGTTGATACTGGGGTGTATTGGGTTGAATTAGTGTATGTTGAGAATGCTATTGATAAATCAATTGAATCGTGTTTTGGGGTTAGATTATATTCATCTAGAATAACGAGGTTGCTTATTGAACTAATGCTGGGTTCATCCTGTTCAATAGAAGGAATGGATTCAGTAAGGTCGTCCATGGGGATATTGTCCCTGGCAAATTTTCTAATTTTTTTATTTAGAATTTCTTTTTCTTTTTCTTTTAACCTATACATGATATTTGAGGTTAGGGTGTTGATATCGTCAAGATGATTGAAGGTATTAAGTTATTCAAATAATTGAGTGATTATGCAACCCGTTTTCTGGAGATTGGCTAAACGTTTTTCAATGATAAATTGTAATAATTGATTTGAGAATTTGGAAAGTAAATTGTCCCACTCAGTTTGTATGTCTGGATTACCAAAATCTCCAGCTAGTGTTTTATAAATCATTAAGCCTCTGGGGACAGTGCCTACCTGTGCATATTGTTCCAATGAGGCAACTTCCCACATACCTCTCATTTCATCAATCAGGTGTTTTTCCAGAGTTCTTAATAGGGTTTTATCTTGGTCATATTCATTAGTTTTTTGGTACTGGGATAGATGGGAGTGGATAAAATTGCGACGAAAATCCCTATCTTTTCTCAAGGCATCAATAGCCATGGTGGAGCTGCCGAGATGTGCTTACACAGACTTAGGTATTTAATCCTTACTGATTTTGTAAGTTTGCCCACTTACCAACACATGAACAGTCTATAATTTTAAGGGTAGATTAATTTAAACATTGAGAGATAGAATATCAAAAATTAAATCCAGAAAATCACATTGTATAAATTATATACATTTATTTGCATTTTGCAGTGAGAAATAAGTATTTGATCCCTCTGGCAAACAAGACTTAACACTTGGTGGCAAAACCCTTGCTTACAAGCACAGCAGACATTTTTTGTAGTTGATGATGAGGTTTGCACACATATCAAGAGGAATTTTGATCCACTCCTCTTTACAGATCATCTCTAAATCATTAAGATTTTAAGGCTGTCGCTTGGCAACTTAGAGCTTCAACTCTCTCCATAAGTTTTCTATGTGATTAAGGTATGGAGACTGGCAAGGCCATTCCATGACCTTAATGTGCTTCTTTTTGAGCCACTCCTTTGTTGTCTTGGCTGTATGTTATGGGTCATTATCTTGCTGGAAGACCCAGCCAGGACCCATTTTAATGTCCTGGCGGAGGGAAGGAGGTTGTCAATCAGAATTTTACGGTACATGCCTCCATTCATTCTCCCATTGATGCGGTGAAGTAGTTCTGTGCCCTTAGCAGAGAAAAAAACCCAAAACATGATTTTTGCACCTCCATGCTTGACAGTGGGGACGGTGTTCTTTGTGTCATAGGCAGCATTTCTATTCCTCCAAACACGACAAATTGAGTTAATGCCAAATACCTCAATGTTTGTCTCATCTGACCACAGCACCTTCTCCCAATCACTCCCAGAATCATTCAGGTATTCATTGGCAACCTTCAGATGGGCCTGCACATGTGCCTTCTTGAGCAGGGGGACCTTGCAAGCACTGCAGGATTTTAAACCTTTACAGTGTAATGTATTACCAATGGTTTTCTTGGTGACTGTGGTCCCAGCTGCCTTGAGATCATTAACAAGTTCCCCCGTGTAGTTTTAGGCTGATCTGTCACCTTCCTCATGATCAATGATACGAAGTGAGATTTTGCATGGTGCCCCAGATCGATGTCGATTGACAGTCATTTTTTACTTCTTCCATTTTCTTACTATTTCACCAACAGTTGTCTCCTCACCCAGCATCTTACTTATGGTTTTGTAGCCCATTCAAGCTTTGTGCAGTTCTATGATCTTGTCCCTGACATTCTTACAAAGTTCTTTGGTCTTGCCCATGTTGTAGAGGTTAGAGTCCGACTGATTAATTGAGTCTGTGAACAGGAGTCTTTTATAAAGGCCACTATGTAAGACAGCGTCTAATTGGTCTGTAGGAGCCAGAACTCTTAATGGTTGGTAGGGGATCAAATACTTAGTTCTCACTGCAAAATGCAAATACATTTATATAATTTATACAACGTAATTATATATATAAGCGCACGCTCTTATTATGTTAGCACCTTCCCATACCACATTGCCTCCTCCCTTGTTATTTATAGTCACTTATTACATAGTTTTCTTCCTTTTTAGATATCGTAGTCCTCCCTAATAGAGATGGGCGAATCCGAGCAGTTCACTTGGAGAATTTCACTGTGGTGAATTTGAACTCCGGTGAACTCACTTCTCACCGGAGGGAGGTCACCGCAGTTCATCATGGCTGAGATCGCAGCCTCAGTGACAGAATGTAACCTCGATGAGGTCACAGTTAGTCACTGATGCTCGCAGCAGCTCACTCATCAGTGGCTTTCAGCCTGGATGGTCACATCTAGGCACCATCCAGGTTGACGTTGTTCTGTCCCACACATGTATTACGGCGTGGGACAGAACGACAGACAGGTGAGGGATATGGTTGTTTTTTATTTTTGTTTTCTTGCAGGAGACGAGAGATTCAATGGAAGGGGCATTAGGTGAGTATAACTGTTTGTTGTTTTTAAATAAAAAAGGAAAAGTGTGTTTTGTTTGCTATGTCTTTATTTACAATACAACTATAGCATTAGTAATGGATAGATGTCTTATAGACACCTCTCCATTACTGTTCCGTGGGCTTGATGTCACCAGACAATACAAAGGTGACATCTACCCCACAAATATGAACCCTAGGGCAAGTGGGAAGAACCAGACAAAGCGCCAGAATAGACGCATCTAATAAATGTGACTTTTCTGAGCTGATGCAGGCTGCTATTTTTAGGCTGAAAGGGGACAATATTTATGGCCCTTTGCCAGCCTGGGAATACCAGCCTACAGCTGTTTGTTTTACCAAGGCTGGTTGTCAAAACTGGGGGGGGACCCCACGTCGTTTTTTTCAATTATTTATTTAAATAGTTAATAAAACAGCATGGGGACCCCTCTATTCTTGATAACCAGCCTTGGTAATGCCCCCAGCTGTCAATTTTGCTTGGCTGGTTATCAAAAATGCAGGAAGACCCACACCGTTTTTATTGTATAATTTTTTTAGAGTGCAGGCACCAGCTAAGGAATACTCCGCCACCTTCTTCTCTCATTATTATTACGCAGAAGGCGTAGTCTGATGGGAGCAGTAGTCCCATCAGCCTGAATTATTGACTGGACATAAACTTTACACCTCCGATCACAGCTGCTGGCAAACGCTGTCATTTGACAGTGGGGGGAACTGTGGCTGTCTGACCGGCATTAATTATATTTATCGCCGATCAGAAACAGTGTTTGCTGTGCTGTCATGCACACATCCAAACACTGGATGTTTGGCCCCTCATTCAAATGAATGGGGTCCAGGTTTGGATCCGGGTTCTGTTCTGGTTCAGGTAACAAAACCCAAACTTTTTAAAATTGTTTGGCCCGAACACTGCCGGACCCCTGGACTTCTTGGGGTCCGCTCATCTCTACTCCCGTATCCATGTATAGAAACATCACTTATTACATACCTTCATCCTTTTTTATGCATAGTGCCCTCCCTTATTACAATGCATCACCTCTTCCATTATGGAGTACATCAAAGTCCCTTATTACAGTGTCTTTTCTTGTTATGTATAGTGTAGTCTGTTATTGTGATGCCAAGTCACTACTCAGGAACCAGCCGTGAGACAAGGTAATCAGGAAGTTCAAGGTCAGATACCAGGAGGGCATGTAGTATAGAGAGGAAAGACAAAGGCATGGTCAGGTAACAGTCAAGGGCCAAATGCCAGAAGGGTACTTGTGGAGATACAGGGTCAGTGGGTGCTCTCATCCGCTGGCCCGGCTGCCTCTAGCAAAACTGCATGGACCAGGGCTCATACCACTGAACGCCTGTTCTATCTCCCAGTGGGCAATACACTACACAGACAACACAGGGTTAGGGTAAAACAGTGTGGCAATACTTTATTGAACCACAATACCCAATAGCAGACAAAAGAATCCCAGCAATTACCCCAAGATGGTGCACATTACAGGGTCTCACCTTTCCGCTGACTTGCTGGGATAATAGTAGATGTTATGTCCGAGCTCCCTGGGTCACTACTCCACCTGTGATACGCACGCTCCCTGAGGAAGGAATCTTTCCAAAATGCGCATCGGGGTGTGCTGGTGACCACGTGAGGCTTGGAATCTGATTGCCTGGTATGTTTACCTGACACACTTATCTTTGACTGAAAAATATCGCTAGTATACTTGTGCCTTTCTGATTCTGCAGGCAATCTGCTCTACTAGTCCTACTCTTCTATTTATGATACGATGAGGTCTGTGTTGAATCATATATATAACCAGGCGGTCATGCCACCTATGGGAATATCTTAATTATGGCAGTACTGGTGTGCTATTCTATTTTCATTAATACCAATCCTCATATGTGTACACCAGCCCTTGTCAAGTATGCTGTCTAGTTGGCGCAATTACTCCTGCTGTGTCTTTTAACCTGTTTAAATAAAGAAATTATTTTTCACATATTTATCTGGGCTTTATGACTACCTTTGTCCGTTTAGTGGTTTTTCTTATTGAATTTTGTAGTTAGCCCTGCATATGTCCATATACGTGTTTAGGGGTGCATCCTATAATATTGTGCTTTACCTAATAAGCCGAATGTCACTTTCCCAAAGTAGTATATTATGTTTTCCAATTATTTTTTCTTGTTATGTATAGTGTAGTCTGTTATTGTGATTCCAAGTCACTACTCAGGAACCAGCCATGAGACAAGGTAATCAGGAAGTTCAAGGTCAGATACCAGGAGGGCATGTAGTATAGAGAGGAAAGACAAAGGCATGGTCAGGTAACAGTCAAGGGTCAAATGCCAGAAGGGTACTTGAGGAGAAACAGGGTCAGTGGGTGCTCTCTTCCGCTGGCCCGGCTGCCTTTAGCAAAACTGCATGGACCAGGGCTCATACCACTGAATGCCTGTTCTATCTCCCAGTGGGCAATACACTACACAGACAACACAGGGTTAGAGTAAAACAGTGTGGCAATACTTTATTGAACAACAATACTCAATAGCAGACAGAAGAGTCCCAGCACATACCCCAAGATGGTGCACATTACAGGGTCTCACCTTTCCGCTGACTTGCTGGGATAATAGTAGATGTTATGTCCGAGCTCACTGGGTCGGTACTCCATCTCTGATACGCACACCCCCTGAGGAAGTAATCTTTCCGAAACGCGCATCGGGGGGGTGTTGGTGACCACGTGAGGCTTGGAATCTGATTGCCTGGCATGTTTACCTGATACACTTATCTTTGACTGAAAAATATTGTTAGTATACTTGTGCCTTTCTGATTCTGCAGGCAATCTGCTCTACTAGTCCTACTTTTCTACTTATGATATGATGAGGTCTGTGTTGAAGCATGTATATAACCAGGCGGTCATGCCACCTATGGGAATATCTTAATTATGGCAGTACTGGTGTGCTATTCTATTTTCATTAATACCAATCCTCCTATGTGGCAAGTGATCTATTTTTAGATTTACCCAGTGTCCTTCAGTCCCCCTAACAGCCTTTCCCTATCTACCTTCGAAGTCAACAAACTGGTTATTGAGTACAGTACACAATTAGCATATCAGCACACAATAAACAAAGATAAACACACACTATGTACAAGTCACTATTACAGACTTACACAGTATGTTAAATGGTATATCAGTTTGCAAGTCTGCCTTCTTGACCCACCAGACATAAACACTTAAATCCACAAGCCAATATACAGATAAAAAGTCAATTCTTCTTGGTTTGCAAAAACATGGTTGCCTGGGAAATTAACCTCTTTCTGACCTCGGACGGGATAGTACGTCCGAGGTCAGATCTCCTGCTTTGATGCGGGCTCCGGCAGTGAGCCCGCATCAAAGCTGGGACATGTCAGCTGTTTTGAACAGCTGACATGTGTCCGCAATAATGACAGGTGGAAACGCGATCTACGAAATATCTAAACATTGTCAACTTATATAAAGCTGAACTTTTGGTTTATCATTTAAATTAAGGAAGGAAATGTCTTAGAAAAAGGATAAAATAAACATAAAAATGAAAGTTGAAAAAACAAAATATTAACATAAAATTAAATACCTTATGTATTTATGAAAATGCTAAACTATTTAGTCTGATGACACTTCAGATACGTTTTTTTCTCAAATGTCTCATGTTTAAGGTGAGAATAGACATTTATAAATTATTAAGAAGGTAAAGTGCACAATGACATTTCTATAGACAGATTATCCTGCTCATAGGCTTTGCTATATTAGGAAAGCTTAAAACATAAGCAGAGAAGAAAGGAGAATACAGGAGCATGGAAACAATCAATGCTGCCCTTTGTGCTGTCTGACATTTCAGGGACTTGTTATCAACCACTAGTGGATAGTTATCTAAATTCATGTCTCCAGCTGCCATTGCCAGCACTGATACAGGAAGGAAATGTACAGATAGGCCGTCAGATAACGCTGCAACATTATTTTAGAAAGCTGCTTTTTGTTGAAGCCTTGATGGATTCTGCCAATCGGATCTGACATTTCGAATACACAAGACTTTCACTTTTTAAACAGTGGTAGTATACAATTTAGGAAAACCTTTTCTATGTGCCCTTGTATTTAGCAGTAGTAATCATGATTCAATTAGTGTGTATTAACTGTAGGTAAAGATATACAAAATTAAGTACTATATGACCTAGCTAAAGATAACGTCTTACCACCAAACTTGGTGTTTTTTTCTCTGTTTAGTACATTAAACCCTTTCCGACATGTGGCGTAATAGTACGCACATGTCGGACTACTCCTATTTGGTGCGGGCTCTGATGCTGAGCCCGCACCTCTCCAGGCACATGACAGCTGATCTATACATCTGTAATATTACTTTTTTCAAAAAGCATCCAGGCCCTCCTTGAACTTTTGTAATCAATTAACCATTACAACAGCGTGTGAAAGATAGTTTCACAGTCTCACTGCTCTTGCAGTAAAGAACCACTGTCTGTGATTATGATTAAACCTTTAATTTAGACGTAGAGGATGCCCCCATTTCACCGCTGCAGGAAGGTATTAAAAGTCCATTCTAAAAATCTCTGTACTGTCCCATCATATATTTTTACATTATCTTAAGACTAGTGTTGAGCATTCCGATACCGCAAGTATCGGGTATCGGCCGATACTTGCGGTATCGGAATTCCGATACCGGGATTCCGATACTTGCCGCGTATCAGATACCGGAATCGGAAGTTCTAAGATTCAAAAAGCAGAAATTCAGCCAATGAGATTGATTCCAAGTGTGGGCACATCCTGTTTAGCATGGAGGGCATGAAACTACTGGCAAGGCTGTGATTGGCTGGTGTAATGATGTCATGATGCAGTTTAAAAGTCGCTGGCGCCATTTTGCGATCACTCTGCTGTGAATTCAGTTAGTGACAGGACGCTGTTTGCTGACTGAGGGACAGTTTAGAGATAGCGATTTGCTTCTTTGTGCTTTCCAAAGGCTAATTTAGCAACCGCTGTGTTCACCTACTATTCACCTTGCTTTTGCCTTGTAGCGCTGTTTTCACAGCGATCTGCAGGGTCTGTGTGTGTGTGTGTGTGAGTGCAGCCCAGTCTCCAGTCTGAGTGCAGCCACATAGGCCATCCATAGTTGGTTGTATTCAGTTCAGGGAGGGTGGTTCATTGCCTCATACTGTTCCTTTTTTTTTTTTTTTCCCAAGTAGTGTAGTCTGCTGCTAATTTATTCAAAAAAATCCTATTAGTGTCTTTCCACCCGTCTCCAGCTAATTTGTGGAAAAACACTACATAGGATAAAGTAGAGGAGGGTTTTTGGGCCTTGCAGCGCCGTTTACGGCTGTCTGCACGGTCTCCGTGTGACTGCAGCTCGCCCTGTAATCTGTGAGCAGCTGTAGCCTGGTTGTCTCCAGCTCAGGGTTTTTCACTGCGTCATACCGCCAAATCAATTTTCTTTTTTTTCAAAGTAGTGTAGTCTGCTGCTAATTAATTTAAAAAAATCCTATTAGTGTCTTTCCACCCGTCTCCAGCTAATTTGTGGAAAAACACTACATAGGATAAAGTAGAGGAGGGTTTTTGGGCCTTGCAGCGCCGTTTACGGCTGTCTGCACGGTCTCCGTGTGACTGCAGCTCGCCCTGTAATCTGTGAGCAGCTGTAGCCTGGTTGTCTCCAGCTCAGGGTTTTTCACTGCGTCATACCGCCAAATCAATTTTCTTTTTTTTCAAAGTAGTGTAGTCTGCTGCTAATTAATTTAAAAAAATCCTATTAGTGTCTTTCCACCCGTCTCCAGCTAATTTGTGGAAAAACACTACATAGGATAAAGTAGAGGAGGGTTTTTGGGCCTTGCAGCGCCGTTTACGGCTGTCTGCACGGTCTCCGTGTGACTGCAGCTCGCCCTGTAATCTGTGAGCAGCTGTAGCCTGGTTGTCTCCAGCTCAGGGTTTTTCACTGCGTCATACCGCCAAATCAATTTTTTTTTTTTTCAAAGTAGTGTAGTCTGCTGCTAATTAATTTAAAAAAATCCTATTAGTGTCTTTCCACCCGTCTCCAGCTAATTTGTGGAAAAACACTACATAGGATAAAGTAGAGGAGGGTTTTTGGGCCTTGCAGCGCCGTTTACGGCTGTCTGCACGGTCTCCGTGTGACTGCAGCTCGCCCTGTAATCTGTGAGCAGCTATAGCCTGGTTGTCTCCAGCTCAGGGTTTTTCACTGCGTCATACTGCCAAATCAATTTTCTTTTTTTTCAAAGTAGTGTAGTCTGCTGCTAATTAATTTAAAAAAATCCTATTAGTGTCTTTCCACCCGTCTCCAGCTAATTTGTGGAAAAACACTACATAGGATAAAGTAGAGGAGGGTTTTTGGGCCTTGTAGCGCCGTTTACGTCTGTCTGCACGGTCTCCGTGTGACTGCAGCTCTATCTGTTGTCAGTTCAGCCCCCAAAAAATAAATAAATAATAAAGTTCACCAAACACACCAGTTACACCACTTTACATTTCTGTAGGCCACATTAGCTCATATTAAAGTCTAGTCCACACTTTAGATAATTAGTGCTTCTTATACCTGTTAGGAGGAGTTGCTCAGGAATAAGCACACAAATCCGTTAGTACTTTTCTGCTTATCTTTATCAGTCAACCAAGATGAAGAAGGCAGTGAGTAAGGCACGGGGGCGTGGGAGCCGTCGCGGAGCAGGGAGGGGACGTGGGGATTCTGTGCCTGCTGCGGGCACCGGTGACTCATCAGCACCCACTTTCACCAGGCAACAGTCGTTCATGCGAAGCTTTGTGTCCGAGCGCCGTACACCGCTGCTGCGTGAAGAACAAATTGAAGCTGTTGTCGGATGGATGGCAGCTAATGCATCAACTTCCATTAGTGCCACATCCTCTCAGACACAGAGCACTGGAGAGCAGCCATCTGTCTCTTCACCACCTGCCAAATTGCCCAGGCAGACAGAGAGCCCAGGACAGGAGCCGTCTCTACTTCTGTTCTCTGAATCTCTTGGCTTGGAAACAGGGGGCCAGCCAAGCAGCATTGGAGAAATGGAAGAAGAGGCAGGGTGCAGTGATGCCCAACAGCTTTTTCTGTCTTCCTCTGAAGAGGCGGGTGGGCCAGTGGCTCCGGTCACCACATCGCAGGCCGCATCAGCTGATGATGACACTCAGGTGCCACTTACTGGTGCGTGCTCTGCTGCTGAGACTACCCAGGAGGAGCAGTTGGGGGCAGAGGGTAGTGTAGATGATGAGGTCCTCGACCCATCTTGGCGTGAGGGACAGGAAGGTGGTGGGAGCAGCTCTGAGGAAGAGATTCCCCGTACGGCCCAAAGAGGGAGAGGGAGGGGGAAGACTGCGGATCCTGCAGCCTCCGCTTTGGCACCCGTTAGGAGCATGTCTCTTCCAAAAGCCAAAAAGGGCGCTCCCAAGACTTGCAGTGCCTGGTCCTTTTTTGACACAGTTGCAGATGACATTTGCTATGTCAGATGCAACGTGTGTCATCAAAAAGTCAAAAGAGGGAAAAATGTCAGCAACCTCAATACCTCCAACATGTGGAAACATGTGCGCAACAGGCACCCGGCGGAGTTAGAAAAACACACTGAAGAGGTAGGCCAACCAACAGCGGCAGCTACCACCTCTTCAGCTCGTGTTGCCTCTTCCTCTACCTCACACGCAGCTGGTTCGGCGTCCTCCCAGGATCGCCGTGGAAGAACCTCTGCCCCTGTTGTCCAGAGACCCGCTGTAATTCCACCCGCAGCGCCACTTTCCCAGTCATCCACACACTCCCAGCCCAGTCTACAGCCATCGGTAGTACAGGCATGGGAGAAAAGGCGGCCTTTCTCGTCAAACCACCCACGAGCACAGGCTCTGACTGCAGGCATTGCCAAACTTCTGTCACTGGAAATGCTGTCATTCAGGCTGGTGGAGACTGACAGCTTCCGTGACTTGATGTCATTGGCAGTCCCACAGTACAATGTGCCCAGCCGCTTTTACTTCAGCAGGCAAGCCGTCCCTGCCCTGCAGAAGCATGTGGAGGGACACATAAAACACGCGCTACTGAACGCCGTCAGTAGCAAGGTCCACCTCACCACCGATGCGTGGACCAGTCAACATGGACAGGGGCGATACCTTTCCCTCACTGCCCATTGGGTTAATGTCGTTGAGCCGGGTACAGACCGTGCGAGTGGCGCAGGACGTGTCCTGCCCACTCCAAGGATTGCAGGAATCCATTCTGTACGCATTGACTCCTCCTCTTACACCAGTTCCTCAGAATCATCGCTGCAGGAGCCGTCACAGTCCACCTCCACATGGACCCGTGATGAACGTGTACCTGTTACGACCGACATGAGCACAGCCGTGGCCAAACGTCAACAGGCCGTCTTGAAATTAATTTTCTTGGGGAATCGTAGCCACACAGCGCAGGAGCTCTGGAATGCCATCAAGCAGGAGAGCGATGTGTGGTTTTTGCCAGCGAATCTCCAGCCAGGCATGGTAGTGTGTGATAATGGCCGAAATCTGGTGGCAGCTCTGGGCCTCGGCAACCTCACTCACATCCCATGTCTGGCACATGTGCTCAATTTGGTCGTGCAGAGCTTTTTGAGGGACTATCCGGATCTTGATGCACTGCTGCACAAGGTCCGCCTAGAGTGTGCTCACTTGCGGCGTTCCAGCACGGCAAAAGCGCGCATTGCGGCTCTGCAGCGCCGACACCGCCTGCCGGAACATCGCATCATATGTGACCTACCTACCAGGTGGAATTCCACGTTACATATGTTGGAGCGGTTGTGTGAGCAGCAGCAAGCTGTAATGGAGTACCAGCTGCTTCAGGCGCAAAAAAGTCGCAGTCAGCGCCGTACAGACTTCACAACCACAGAGTGGGCCACTATGAATGACGTCTGCCAGGTTTTGCGTCCCTTTGATTATTCCACGCGGATGGCGAGTGCAGATGATGCACTAGTCAGCATGACTGTCCCCCTTATCTGCCTGCTTGAAAAATCACTGCAAGCGCTAAGGGATGATGTTGTGGAAGAGGTGGAGGATGAGGATTCACCATTTCCATCATCTTCTGGACAGTCAGCGCCACGTGGTTCCTCACAAACGCGTAGGCAGGGGACCGTTTGTGAGGAGGATGAGGAGGAGTCAATGGAGGAGGAAGACATCCGTCCAGAGGAGGGAGTTACACAATTGTCCAGTACTCAGTGTGTACAGCGAGGGTGGGGTGATGACGAGCGGGCAGAGATCACGCCTCCAGCAGGGGACAGCGTTTCTTGGGCAGTTGGCAGTCTGCAGCACATGGTGGATTACATGCTGCAGTGCCTGAGAAACGACCGCCGCATCGCCCACATTCTCAACATGTCTGATTATTGGGTGTTCACCCTCCTCGATCCTCGCTACCGGGACAACGTAGAAAGCCTCATCACACCGTTGAACCGGGAGCGAAAAATGCGGGAGTACCAAGACACACTGGTCAATTCCATCATCTTCTCCATTCCAACTGAGAGAAGTGCTGCTAGTGCATTCCAAAGCAGCTCAGTGCGTCCAGGCCGTGGTGGAGGCTCTGCACAAAGAGGGAGCAGAAGCAGTGCCTCTGCCCAAGGCAAGACCAGTATGGCCGAACTGTGGCACAGTTTTCTGTGCCCGCCACAAAAGTCTACACCATCACAGACGGCTCCAGTCAGCAGGAGGCAACGGTTCCGTCAGATGGTGACAGACTACATGTCTTGCCCTCTTGCTGTACTCCCAGACGGCTCTTCCCCTTTCAAGTTTTGGGTCTCAAAGCTGGATACATGGCCAGAGCTAAGCCAGTATGCATTGGAGGTGCTGTCTTGCCCTGCGGCCAGTGTATTATCGGAACGTGTCTTTAGTGCTGCAGGTGGTGTACTAACTGACCGTCGCATGCGACTATCCTCCGATAACGTTGACCGGCTTACTTTCCTGAAAATGAACAAGGCCTGGATCTCGCCGGAATTTGCCACTCCTCCTCCTGATTGAATAATTAGGTCACTGTATACGTTATCCAGGTCTCCTGTTGTGTTCATCTTTCTACCACCTGAACTTAAATTCCTGGGCTCCAACACCGCCAGTTGAGGCTCAGACGTGCCGTCTGCACAGTCAAAACATACGACCCAGTGTTATTGGGTTTCAGTAACGTCAGCTGATCCCCAGCTGTGTAGCCGGCAATGTGTCATGCGACCGCCACGCTGACACAACAACTGAAATGTAAGGGAATCTGTCCCCCCCCCCCCAAGGCGTTTGTTACTGAAAGAGCCACCTTGTGCAGCAGTAATGCTGCCCAAGGAAAAGGTAGCTATTTTTGTTTAGCTCCTTGCACACGCAGAACTTAACACTTATAAAATGTGTCCACTGATACCGTAAAACCGTCCCGGAGGTGGGACTTTCCTTCATAATGTGACGCAGCCCAGCCGTCATTCCTACCCCCCCGGCGCCGCGCACCGGCTCCTCAGCGTTGTTTTATTCCGTCCAGGAGCCTGCGCTGTTATGTTATCCCGTGGCCAGGCACACTTAGCGCTGCCCGTCTTCTGGCATCATTTGGTGTCTGGATGGCTGCGCCTGTGCGGCCGCGCTGGCAGAGAGCCCGCCTCGCAGTGTCTTCTGATTTAATCCCACTGGGGGCCTGGGATCCATGGACATGCGCAGTGCATATCTGAACCTCCACCTCTCACTCATTTCCCTATGGCTTCTTCAGACTGTTCGGTGTCAGCTGGTCCCTAACAGCATGCCACGGCCGTGACACCGCACAGTCTGAAGAAGCCATAGGGAGATGAGTGAGAGGTGGAGGTTCAGATATGCACTGCGCATGTCCATGGATCCCAGGCCCCCAGTGGGATTAAATCAGAAGACACTGCGAGGCGGGCTCTCTGCCAGCGCGGCCGCACAGGCGCAGCCATCCAGACACCAAATGATGCCAGAAGACGGGCAGCGCTAAGTGTGCCTGGCCACGGGATAACATAACAGCGCAGGCTCCTGGACGGAATAAAACAACGCTGAGGAGCCGGTGCGCGGCGCCGGGGGGGTAGGAATGACGGCTGGGCTGCGTCACATTACGAAGGAAAGTCCCACCTCCGGGACGGTTTTACGGTTGCAGGGGACACATTTTATAAGTGTTTAGTTCTGTGTTTGCAAGGAGCATGATGAAAAGAGCCACCTTTTCCTTTTGCATCTTTTGTGCTGCACAAGCTGGCTCTTTCAGCTACAAACGCCTTGGGGGGGGGTTAAAGGTTCCCTTTCGACTTTCTCAGGCTTCGGCCTACATTGTGTTCCTCTGCTTTTCCACCTGTCCCTGGGCTCCAACACCGCTAGTTGTTGCCTGGTAGTGCTGTACGCACAGTCCCAACAGTCGCTCCTCTGTTATTGGGGTTCAGTAACGTCAGCTGTTCCCCAGCTGTGTGTGTGGCAATCCCTCCTACCTCCTCCAACCTCCTCCTCCTCCACCTGTCCCTGGGCTCCAACACCGCCAGTTGCCGTCCAGAAGTGCTGTACGCACAGTCAACAGTCCCTCCTCTGTTATTGGGGTTCAGTAACGTCAGCTGTTCCCCTGCTGTGTGTGTGGCAATCCCTCCTACCTCCTCCAACCTCCTCCTCCTCCACCTGTCCCTGGGCTCCAACACCGCCAGTTGCCGTCCAGAAGTGCTGTACGCACAGTCAACAGTCGCTCCTCTGTTATTGGGGTTCAGTAACGTCAGCTGTTCCCCTGCTGTGTGTGTGGCAATCCCTCCTACCTCCTCCAACCTCCTCCTCCTCCACCTGTCCCTGGGCTCCAACACCGCCAGTTGCCGTCCAGAAGTGCTGTACGCACAGTCAACAGTCCCTCCTCTGTTATTGGGGTTCAGTAACGTCAGCTGTTCCCCTGCTGTGTGTGTGGCAATCCCTCCTACCTCCTCCTACCTCCTCCTCCTCCACCTGTCCCTGGGCTCCAACACCGCCAGTTGCCGTCCAGAAGTGCTGTACGCACAGTCAACAGTCCCTCCTCTGTTATTGGGGTTCAGTAACGTCAGCTGTTCCCCTGCTGTGTGTGTGGCAATCCCTCCTACCTCCTCCTACCTCCTCCAACCTCCTCCTCCTCCACCTGTCCCTGGGCTCCAACACCGCCAGTTGCCGTCCAGAAGTGCTGTACGCACAGTCAACAGTCGCTCCTCTGTTATTGGGGTTCAGTAACGTCAGCTGTTCCCCTGCTGTGTGTGTGGCAATCCCTCCTACCTCCTCCAACCTCCTCCTCCTCCACCTGTCCCTGGGCTCCAACACCGCCAGTTGCCGTCCAGAAGTGCTGTACGCACAGTCAACAGTCCCTCCTCTGTTATTGGGGTTCAGTAACGTCAGCTGTTCCCCTGCTGTGTGTGTGGCAATCCCTCCTACCTCCTCCAACCTCCTCCTCCTCCACCTGTCCCTGGGCTCCAACACCGCCAGTTGCCGTCCAGAAGTGCTGTACGCACAGTCAACAGTCGCTCCTCTGTTATTGGGGTTCAGTAACGTCAGCTGTTCCCCTGCTGTGTGTGTGGCAATCCCTCCTACCTCCTCCAACCTCCTCCTCCTCCACCTGTCCCTGGGCTCCAACACCGCCAGTTGCCGTCCAGAAGTGCTGTACGCACAGTCAACAGTCCCTCCTCTGTTATTGGGGTTCAGTAACGTCAGCTGTTCCCCTGCTGTGTGTGTGGCAATCCCTCCTACCTCCTCCTACCTCCTCCTCCTCCACCTGTCCCTGGGCTCCAACACCGCCAGTTGCCGTCCAGAAGTGCTGTACGCACAGTCAACAGTCCCTCCTCTGTTATTGGGGTTCAGTAACGTCAGCTGTTCCCCTGCTGTGTGTGTGGCAATCCCTCCTACCTCCTCCTACCTCCTCCAACCTCCTCCTCCTCCACCTGTCCCTGGGCTCCAACACCGCCAGTTGCCGTCCAGAAGTGCTGTACGCACAGTCAACAGTCCCTCCTCTGTTATTGGGGTTCAGTAACGTCAGCTGTTCCCCTGCTGTGTGTGTGGCAATCCCTCCTACCTCCTCCAACCTCCTCCTCCTCCACCTGTCCCTGGGCTCCAACACCGCCAGTTGCCGTCCAGAAGTGCTGTACGCACAGTCAACAGTCGCTCCTCTGTTATTGGGGTTCAGTAACGTCAGCTGTTCCCCTGCTGTGTGTGTGGCAATCCCTCCTACCTCCTCCAACCTCCTCCTCCTCCACCTGTCCCTGGGCTCCAACACCGCCAGTTGCCGTCCAGAAGTGCTGTACGCACAGTCAACAGTCCCTCCTCTGTTATTGGGGTTCAGTAACGTCAGCTGTTCCCCTGCTGTGTGTGTGGCAATCCCTCCTACCTCCTCCTACCTCCTCCTCCTCCACCTGTCCCTGGGCTCCAACACCGCCAGTTGCCGTCCAGAAGTGCTGTACGCACAGTCAACAGTCCCTCCTCTGTTATTGGGGTTCAGTAACGTCAGCTGTTCCCCTGCTGTGTGTGTGGCAATCCCTCCTACCTCCTCCTACCTCCTCCAACCTCCTCCTCCTCCACCTGTCCCTGGGCTCCAACACCGCCAGTTGCCGTCCAGAAGTGCTGTACGCACAGTCAACAGTCCCTCCTCTGTTATTGGGGTTCAGTAACGTCAGCTGTTCCCCTGCTGTGTGTGTGGCAATCCCTCCTACCTCCTCCAACCTCCTCCTCCTCCACCTGTCCCTGGGCTCCAACACCGCCAGTTGCCGTCCAGAAGTGCTGTACGCACAGTCAACAGTCGCTCCTCTGTTATTGGGGTTCAGTAACGTCAGCTGTTCCCCTGCTGTGTGTGTGGCAATCCCTCCTACCTCCTCCAACCTCCTCCAACCTCCTCCTCCTCCACCTGTCCCTGGGCTCCAACACCGCTAGTTGCCGTCCAGAAGTGCTGTACGCACAGAGCCAAACACCTCGCCAATGTGTTAGTGGGGTTCAGCACCGCCAGCTGTTCCCCTGCTGTGTATACGGCAACGTGTACTGCGACCGCCACGCAGACACAACAAGTTAAATGTAATGGAACCTGACCCCCCCCCCCCCAGGCGTTTGTTACTGAAGGAGCCACCTTGTGCAGCAGTAATAATGCAAAGGGAAAAAGTGCCTCTTTTCGTGATGCTCCTTGCACATGCTGAACCTAACACTTATGAAATGTGTCCCCACACAGCGTTAAACCGTCCGGTAGGTGGAACTTTCCTTTGTCGTGTGACGCAGCACAGCCATCATTTTTACCCCCTTGGCGCCGTGCGCCCCCTCCTCAGCGTTGTTTGAATCTGTCCCGGAGCCTGCGCTGTTAGGTTAGCCCTTGGCCATGCACACATGTTGCGCTGCCCGTCTTCTGACCTCATTTGGTGTCAGGCTGGCTGCGCCTGTGCGGGTGCGCTGGCCGAGATCCCGCCTCGCAGTGTCGTCTAATGTAATCCCACCGCGGGCCTGTGATCCGTGCCCGTGCGCAGTGCATATCCTCTCCTCTCACTCCCCTCCCTACGGCTTCTTCAGACTGTGCGATGTCAGCTGGTCCCTAATAGCATGCCACGGCCGTGACACCGCACAGTCTGAAAAAGCCGTAGGGAGGGGAGTGAGAGGAGAGGATATGCACTGCGCACGGGCACGGATCACAGGCCCGCGGTGGGATTACATTAGACGACACTGCGAGGCGGGACCTCGGCCAGCGCACCCGCACAGGCGCAGCCAGCCTGACACCAAATGAGGTCAGAAGACGGGCAGCGCAACATGTGTGCATGGCCAAGGGCTAACCTAACAGCGCAGGCTCCGGGACAGATTCAAACAACGCTGAGGAGGGGGCGCACGGCGCCAAGGGGGTAAAAATGATGGCTGTGCTGCGTCACACGACAAAGGAAAGTTCCACCTACCGGACGGTTTAACGCTGTGAGGAGACACATTTCATAAATGTTTGGTTCCGCATGTACAAGGACCATAATTAAAAGAGCTAAGTTTACCTTTTCCAGCATTAGTGCTGTACACAATGGCTCTTTCAGCTACAAACGCCTGGGGGGGGGGGGGGTTAAAGGTTTCCTTTCAACTTGCTCGAGTGCAGGCTTCGGCCTACACTCCGCTCCCCCTGCTCCTCCTGCTGACCCTGGGCTCTAACACCGCCAGTTTTTGCCCAGATGTGCTAGCTGCACAGAGAAAAACACCAGCCAATGTGTCAGTGGGGTTCAGCACCGCCAGCTGTTCCCCTGCTGTGTAGCCGGCAACGTGTCCTGCGACCGCCACGCAGACACAAGAACTGAAATTGAAGGGAACCTGTCCCCCCTCCCCCAGGTGTTTCTATGTTTTACAGCTACCTTGAACAGCAGTAATGCTGCATGTGTTCAAGGTGGCTCAGAAACTTATTCTCCTTGCCCATGTTGAAGTGAACACGTCTAAAATGTGTCCTCTGTGACCATTAAAACGTCCCTCAGGTGTGATTTGACTTTGTATTGACACACGCAACAAGCTCCTTGGTAACGCTGCCCGTCTTCTGGCATCATTGTTTGGCTGGCTGCGCCTCTGCGGCCGCCCTGACCCACACAACGCCCCTCGTTGTCTTATTTATTGGGACTGCGAGGGTGTGATTGATGGGCAGGATCAGTGCATCAGTTCGCCTGTCCCTCCTCTCCTTCCGCCTTCTTCGGACTGTGCGGCTTCATGGCCGTGGCATGCGATAAGGGATCAGATGACGCCGCACAGTCTGAAGCGGGTGTAAGGACCCGAGTGTGAGAGGCGAACATATGTGCTGCGCCAGGCCCTGAATCCCAGCCCCGCAGTGTTTTAACAATGTTAAGACACTGCGGGGCTGGGATTCATGGTCATCGCGAACCGCACCGGCCGACATTACATGATGCCAGAAGATGGGCAGCGCTAACGGCGCTAGGCCAGGGGATAACACGACAGCGCAGACTCCTGTACAGCAAATAACAACGCTCGGGAGGCTGCACCCAGCACCAAGGTGGGATTCTTGACACCTGTGCTGCGTCTCATTACAAAGGGAACTCTCGCCTCCATTACACAGTTTGACTGTATAAAGGGCTAAATGTTATACGTGTTCCATTCAGCGTGTGCAAGGAGAAAAATTACAAGAGCAACCTTTGACTTGCGCAGCACTGCTGCTGCATAAGCTGTGGCTCTTCTACTTTGTAACCCCTGAGGGGGGGTTAAAGGTGACTTTTGAAATCGGTTCAATTAGGCTTCGGCCTACACTCTGCTCCACCTGCAGAGCCCGGGCTCCAACAACGCTAGTTGCTGTCCGGAAGTGCTGGCTGCACAGAGCCAAACACCTCGCCAATGTGTCAGTGGGGTCCAGCACCGCCAGCTGTTCCCCTGCTGTGTAGCCGGCAACGTGTCCTGCAAAAGCCACGCAGACACAACACACCCAAAGCTGCCGCCTGTGCAGGCTTCGGCCTACACTCCCCTCCCCCTGCTCCTCCTCCTCCTGCTCCTCCTCCTGCTGTCCCTGGGCTCTAACACACCGCCAGTTTTTGCCCAGATGTGCTAGCTGCACAGAGAAAAACACCAGCCAATGTGTCAGTGGGGTCCAGCACCGCCAGCTGTTCCCCTGCTGTGCAGCCGGCAACGTGTCCTGCAAAAGCCACGCAGACACAAGAACTGAAATTGAAGGGAACCTGTCCCCCCTCCCCCAGGCGTTTTTACGTTATCCAGCCACCTTGTACAGCGGTAATGCTGCATGTGTGCAAGGTGGCTCAGAAACGTATTCTCCTCGCACATGTGGAACTGAAAACACGTCTGCAATGTGTCCTCTGTGTGACCATTTAACCGTCCCGGTGGTGTGACTTTCCTTTGTAATGACACGCTGCAACCCCCTTGGTAGCGCTGCCCGTCTTCTGGCATCATTGTTTGGCTGCCTGCGCCTCTGCGGCCGCCCTGACCCACACAACGCCCCTCGGTGTCTTATTTATTGGGACTGCGAGGGTGTGATTGATGGGCAGGATCAGTGCATCAGTTCGCCTGTCCCTCCTCTCCTTCCGCCTTCTTCGGACTGTGCGGCTTCATGGCCGTGGCATGCGATAAGGGATCAGATGACGCCGCACAGTCTGAAGCGGGTGTAAGGACCCGAGTGTGAGAGGCGAACATATGTGCTGCGCCAGGCCCTGAATCCCAGCCCCGCAGTGTTTTAACAATGTTAAGACACTGCGGGGCTGGGATTCATGGTCATCGCGAACCGCACCGGCCGACATTACATGATGCCAGAAGATGGGCAGCGCTAACGGCGCTAGGCCAGGGGATAACACGACAGCGCAGACTCCTGTACAGCAAATAACAACGCTCGGGAGGCTGCACCCAGCACCAAGGTGGGATTCTTGACACCTGTGCTGCGTCTCATTACAAAGGGAACTCTCGCCTCCATTACACAGTTTGACTGTATAAAGGGCTAAATGTTATACGTGTTCCATTCAGCGTGTGCAAGGAGAAAAATTACAAGAGCAACCTTTGACTTGCGCAGCACTGCTGCTGCATAAGCTGTGGCTCTTCTACTTTGTAACCCCTGAGGGGGGGTTAAAGGTGACTTTTGAAATCGGTTCAATTAGGCTTCGGCCTACACTCTGCTCCACCTGCAGAGCCCGGGCTCCAACAACGCTAGTTGCTGTCCGGAAGTGCTGGCTGCACAGAGCCAAACACCTCGCCAATGTGTCAGTGGGGTCCAGCACCGCCAGCTGTTCCCCTGCTGTGTAGCCGGCAACGTGTCCTGCAAAAGCCACGCAGACACAACACACCCAAAGCTGCCGCCTGTGCAGGCTTCGGCCTACACTCCCCTCCCCCTGCTCCTCCTCCTCCTGCTCCTCCTCCTGCTGTCCCTGGGCTCTAACACACCGCCAGTTTTTGCCCAGATGTGCTAGCTGCACAGAGAAAAACACCAGCCAATGTGTCAGTGGGGTCCAGCACCGCCAGCTGTTCCTCTGCTGTGCAGCCGGCAACGTGTCCTGCAAAAGCCACGCAGACACAAGAACTGAAATTGAAGGGAACCTGTCCCCCCTCCCCCAGGCGTTTTTACGTTATCCAGCCACCTTGTACAGCGGTAATGCTGCATGTGTGCAAGGTGGCTCAGAAACGTATTCTCCTCGCACATGTGGAACTGAAAACATGTCTGCAATGTGTCCTCTGTGTGACCATTTAACCGTCCCGGTGGTGTGACTTTCCTTTGTAATGACACGCTGCAACCCCCTTGGTAGCGCTGCCCGTCTTCTGGCATCATTGTTTGGCTGCCTGCGCCTCTGCGGCCGCCCTGACCCACACAACGCCCCTCGGTGTCTTATTTATTGGGACTGCGAGGGTGTGATTGATGGGCAGGATCAGTGCATCAGTTCGCCTGTCCCTCCTCTCCTTCCGCCTTCTTCGGACTGTGCGGCTTCATGGCCGTGGCATGCGATAAGGGATCAGATGACGCCGCACAGTCTGAAGCGGGTGTAAGGACCCGAGTGTGAGAGGCGAACATATGTGCTGCGCCAGGCCCTGAATCCCAGCCCCGCAGTGTTTTAACAATGTTAAGACACTGCGGGGCTGGGATTCATGGTCATCGCGAACCGCACCGGCCGACATTACATGATGCCAGAAGATGGGCAGCGCTAACGGCGCTAGGCCAGGGGGTAACACGACAGCGCAGACTCCTGTACAGCAAATAACAACGCTCGGGAGGCTGCACCCAGCACCAAGGTGGGATTCTTGACACCTGTGCTGCGTCTCATTACAAAGGGAACTCTCGCCTCCATTACACAGTTTGACTGTATAAAGGGCTAAATGTTATACGTGTTCCATTCAGCGTGTGCAAGGAGAAAAATTACAAGAGCAACCTTTGACTTGCGCAGCACTGCTGCTGCATAAGCTGTGGCTCTTCTACTTTGTAACCCCTGAGGGGGGGTTAAAGGTGACTTTTGAAATCGGTTCAGTTAGGCTTCGGCCTACACTCTGCTCCACCTGCAGAGCCCGGGCTCCAACAACGCTAGTTGCTGTCCGGAAGTGCTGGCTGCACAGAGCCAAACACCTCGCCAATGTGTCAGTGGGGTCCAGCACCGCCAGCTGTTCCCCTGCTGTGTAGCCGGCAACGTGTCCTGCAAAAGCCACGCAGACACAACACACCCAAAGCTGCCGCCTGTGCAGGCTTCGGCCTACACTCCCCTCCCCCTGCTCCTCCTCCTCCTGCTCCTCCTCCTGCTGTCCCTGGGCTCTAACACACCGCCAGTTTTTGCCCAGATGTGCTAGCTGCACAGAGAAAAACACCAGCCAATGTGTCAGTGGGGTCCAGCACCGCCAGCTGTTCCCCTGCTGTGCAGCCGGCAACGTGTCCTGCAAAAGCCACGCAGACACAAGAACTGAAATTGAAGGGAACCTGTCCCCCCTCCCCCAGGCGTTTTTACGTTATCCAGCCACCTTGTACAGCGGTAATGCTGCATGTGTGCAAGGTGGCTCAGAAACGTATTCTCCTCGCACATGTGGAACTGAAAACACGTCTGCAATGTGTCCTCTGTGTGACCATTTAACCGTCCCGGTGGTGTGACTTTCCTTTGTAATGACACGCTGCAACCCCCTTGGTAGCGCTGCCCGTCTTCTGGCATCATTGTTTGGCTGCCTGCGCCTCTGCGGCCGCCCTGACCCACACAACGCCCCTCGGTGTCTTATTTATTGGGACTGCGAGGGTGTGATTGATGGGCAGGATCAGTGCATCAGTTCGCCTGTCCCTCCTCTCCTTCCGCCTTCTTCGGACTGTGCGGCTTCATGGCCGTGGCATGCGATAAGGGATCAGATGACGCCGCACAGTCTGAAGCGGGTGTAAGGACCCGAGTGTGAGAGGCGAACATATGTGCTGCGCCAGGCCCTGAATCCCAGCCCCGCAGTGTTTTAACAATGTTAAGACACTGCGGGGCTGGGATTCATGGTCATCGCGAACCGCACCGGCCGACATTACATGATGCCAGAAGATGGGCAGCGCTAACGGCGCTAGGCCAGGGGATAACACGACAGCGCAGACTCCTGTACAGCAAATAACAACGCTCGGGAGGCTGCACCCAGCACCAAGGTGGGATTCTTGACACCTGTGCTGCGTCTCATTACAAAGGGAACTCTCGCCTCCATTACACAGTTTGACTGTATAAAGGGCTAAATGTTATACGTGTTCCATTCAGCGTGTGCAAGGAGAAAAATTACAAGAGCAACCTTTGACTTGCGCAGCACTGCTGCTGCATAAGCTGTGGCTCTTCTACTTT
The DNA here is from genome assembly GCF_051348905.1 of Ranitomeya variabilis. Lineage (NCBI taxonomy): Eukaryota > Metazoa > Chordata > Amphibia > Anura > Dendrobatidae > Ranitomeya > Ranitomeya variabilis. The sequence continues at coordinate 654,249,791 of NC_135233.1, forward strand.
GTAACCCCTGAGGGGGGGTTAAAGGTGACTTTTGAAATCGGTTCAATTAGGCTTCGGCCTACACTCTGCTCCACCTGCAGAGCCCGGGCTCCAACAACGCTAGTTGCTGTCCGGAAGTGCTGGCTGCACAGAGCCAAACACCTCGCCAATGTGTCAGTGGGGTCCAGCACCGCCAGCTGTTCCCCTGCTGTGTAGCCGGCAACGTGTCCTGCAAAAGCCACGCAGACACAACACACCCAAAGCTGCCGCCTGTGCAGGCTTCGGCCTACACTCCCCTCCCCCTGCTCCTCCTCCTCCTGCTCCTCCTCCTGCTGTCCCTGGGCTCTAACACACCGCCAGTTTTTGCCCAGATGTGCTAGCTGCACAGAGAAAAACACCAGCCAATGTGTCAGTGGGGTCCAGCACCGCCAGCTGTTCCCCTGCTGTGCAGCCGGCAACGTGTCCTGCAAAAGCCACGCAGACACAAGAACTGAAATTGAAGGGAACCTGTCCCCCCTCCCCCAGGCGTTTTTACGTTATCCAGCCACCTTGTACAGCGGTAATGCTGCATGTGTGCAAGGTGGCTCAGAAACGTATTCTCCTCGCACATGTGGAACTGAAAACACGTCTGCAATGTGTCCTCTGTGTGACCATTTAACCGTCCCGGTGGTGTGACTTTCCTTTGTAATGACACGCTGCAACCCCCTTGGTAGCGCTGCCCGTCTTCTGGCATCATTGTTTGGCTGCCTGCGCCTCTGCGGCCGCCCTGACCCACACAACGCCCCTCGGTGTCTTATTTATTGGGACTGCGAGGGTGTGATTGATGGGCAGGATCAGTGCATCAGTTCGCCTGTCCCTCCTCTCCTTCCGCCTTCTTCGGACTGTGCGGCTTCATGGCCGTGGCATGCGATAAGGGATCAGCTGACGCCACATAGTCTGAAGCAGGTGTAAGAACCCAAGCGAGAGGCGAACATATGTACTGCGCCAGGCCATGAATCCCAGCCCCGCAGTGTTTAAACTATGTCAATACACTGCGGGGCTGTGATTCATGGGCATCGCGAACCGCACCGGCCAACATTAAATGAGGTCAGAAGATGGGCAGCGCTAACAGCGCTAGGCCAGGGGATAACACGACAGCGCAGACTCCTGTACAGCAAATAACAACGCTCAGGAGGCTGCACCCAGCACCAAGGTGGGATTCTTGACATCTGTGCTGCGTCTCATTACAAAGGGAACTCGCGCCTCCAACACAGTTTGACTGTATAAAGGGCTAAATGTTATACGTGTTTCATTCAGCGTGTGCAAGGAGCGAAATTAAAAGAGCAACCTTTGACTTGTGCAGCACTACTGCTGCATAAGCTGTGGCTCTTCTACTTTCTAACCCCTGAGGGGGGGTTAAAGGTTACCTTTGAAATTGGTTCAAGTAGGCTTCGGCCTACACTCTGCTCCCCCTGCAGAGCCCGGGCTACAACACCGCTCGTTGCTGTCCGGAAGTGCTGGCTGCACAGAGCCAAACACCTCGCCAATGTGTCAGTGGGGTCCAGCACCGCCAGCTGTTCCCCTGCTGTGCAGCCGGCAACGTGTCCTGCAAAAGCCACGCAGACACTTGCTCTTGTACCTTCTGCTCCACATCCTGGTTCCAGTACCGTCAGCTGGTTCCGGGCAGAGCCTTTGGCTTAGGTGCCTCCCTCTGGGTATCCGAGTTCCACCAACGTCAGGTGGTCCTTGGTAGTGCTTTCAGGCACGGGTACCTCCTGCTTAGTAACCGGGTTCCAGTAACGTCAGCTGGTCCTCGGTAGTTCCATTGGCTCTTGGACCTTCGGCTACCCATCCGGGTTCCAGCACCGTCAGCTGGTTCTCGGCAGTGTCTTTTGCTCTTGTACCTTCTGCTCCCCATCCTGGTTCCAGTACCGTCAGCTGGTTCCGGGCAGAGCCTTTGGCTTAGGTGCCTCCCTCTGGGTATCCGAGTTCCACCAACGTCAGGTGGTCCTTGGTAGTGCTTTCAGGCACGGGTACCTCCTGCTTAGTAACCGGGTTCCAGTAACGTCAGCTGGTCCTCGGTAGTTCCATTGGCTCTTGGACCTTCGGGTAGCCATCCGAGTTCCAGTTCCATCAGCTGGTTCTCGGCATTTTCTCAGCCTTCTTGTACCTTCTGCTACATTTCCAAGTTCAAGAGACTAAACACGATGACCCGGAAGAACACCCCTAAGATGACGACGACACCAGAGACGACAACCACCGTGATGACGACGACCCTGGAGACGATGACCCTGAAGACCACCCCGATGACGACGACCCCGGAGACCACCCCGATGACGACGACCCCGGAGACGACGACCCTGGAGACGACGACGACCTGGAAGACCGAGAAGCAGAAGAACAAGAGGCTGCAGAACAAAGAGCAGAAGGACATTAAGCATAACACAAAATATCAGAGCAAAAAAATATTATGTAAATTATAAGCAGAAGAAGACTAAGCAGTGTATGGGGGTGAGTCCGTTCCTCCTCGTGGTGCCCCTGGATAAAGCCTGATGCTGCAGGCCAAACTGAACGCGGACAAATGTAACTGGTTTGTGACAGGCAGAACGGAAGGTGTAATCTTCAAACTTTTATAGATAACAACTACGGGAATGCCTGTCACAAATAAGAATATGATGAAGAAGTTGAATATGATGAAGATAATAGTAAAATAAAAAGAATATGAACAATGTAACCCAAAAAATAATAGGTAGAAGATGAAGAAGAAGATGAATAAGGTGAAGAAGTTGATGTCAAAGAAGCTGATGATGAGGATAATTAAGAAGAAAGCGTGGGAGAAGTAAAAAAGAAGGTGAAGGGCGTGGAAGTAGTGAAACATCAATATCTGACATAAAAAAAAAAAAAAATAACATAGTCAAATTCTTTCTAACGCCGAACTTCATAAAAAAAAATTAAAAATCCTGCTATTCTATTACATTGGGCTAAACCTCTGTCCCTTTAATATCTCCGCCACGTCCCCCAATACATCCTACATTATTCTTAGTTGTTTTCCTTCATGTAGAATGAACCTACAAGTTTATAAAGGGTTTATTTTAATTCCGATATTTTCGTCCCATTGACTTGCATTGGGATCGGGTATCGGTATCGGATTGGATCCGATATTTTGACGGTATCGGCCGATACTTTCCGATACCGATACTTTCCGATATCGGAAAGTATCGCTCAACACTACTTAAGACTGCCCCTAAGCCTTCATTTTTTCCAAACCAAATTACTCCAAGTTAAATAGTTTTCTTAGTAATTGCAGTTTACCTATTCTTTCAATAACCCTGGTTGTTCTTCTTTGCACCTGCTCTAATTCAGCTATGTCCTTCCTATACACTAGAGCCTAAAATTGTACACAGTATACTATGTATGGCCACAATAGTGACTTGTAAAGAGGGAAAACTACGTTCTTGTCATGAGGAATTATGCCTCTTATAATGCATTCCATTATTCTATTAGCCTAGGCTGATATAGTATCCAATGTGCCATCTTTGTATCGATACAAGGAGACAGTCCTTCTTGCCACCAACTGTTGTAAACAGGGGTGTGCTACCCATAGTGGCAGACTACGAGGCCGCTATAAGGGCCCGTGAGTCGGGGGTGAACAATTCCCCTTGGCACCCTGCCCTCCCTCCGCTCATCATCACAGTTTCAACAGCATCTCAGGATGCTGATATCATTAAATAAAATTGTGAAGGGAGCTACCTGATTCATTATTCAACTTGCTCCTGTGACTCTGAGACTTTATGTACTGCAGACGCAATGATGTCTCTACATACTAAGTGAGAGGCTATGGGGACCATCATAATGAAAGTAGGTTTCCATAGAGGCCAACATACTGAGAGGAGGCTATGGGGAACATTACTATGAGGTGAAAGCCCTTATAATGAGTGGGGGCTGGAGTGACATACATACAGAGTAGGGGGCTGTGGGGTTCCTCAAACTGAATGAAGGCCTGTGAGAGCATTATAATGAGTAGGGTCTTTTAAGACCATCATACTGAATAAGGGATTGTGGAGCTATCATAATGAGTGAGGGGACTGTTAGAACCATCATATTGAGTGAGGGACTGTGGGGGCCATCATAATCAGTGGGGCTGTCAAAGCCATCATGTATAGGGTGAGTGGTGTGAGGGCCATCACAATGAGTGAAGGGCTATTGTCACTGTTATACTGAGTGAGGGCTGAGGAGGTAATTCAGAGTGAGCTGATGGGTGTTATCATACTGAGTGGGGGCTGTGTGGCGATTATACTGATTTGAGATGCTGTGGGACTACCATGTTGGAAGACCTTGAGGGCCACCATATGGAGTTGAGGCTGTGGAACAAATAAGGAACAGTCTCCCATGGGTAGTCCACGGCAATTACAGTTCACACTTAGATGCTGAGATGTGATTGGGGTCTGGAGCTTTAAAGCACTGGACAGTAGGGTTGAGCGAAACGGATCGGTCATTTTCATAAGTCGCCGACTTTTGGCAAAGTCGGGTTTCATGAAACCCGATCCCAGCGTGGGATCGGCCATGCGGTACACGATCTTCGTGCCAAAGTCGCGTTTCATATGACGCTTTCAGCGCCTTTTCTCAGCCAATGAAGGTGGACGCAGAGTGTGGGCAGCGTGATGACATAGGTCCTGGTCCCCACCATCTTAGAGAAGGGCATGGCAGTGATTGGCTTGCTTTCTGCGGCGTCACAGGGGCTATAAAGGGGCGTTCCCGCTGACCGCCATCTTACTGCTGCTGATCTGAGCATAGGGAGAGGTTGCTGCCGCTTCGTCAGAAGCAGGGATAGCGTTAGGCAGGGTAAATTAACCCCCAAACCTCTTGTGCTGTAGCGATTTCCACTGTCCAACACCACCTTTTATTTGCAGGGACAGTGGAGGCTAGATTTCTATGCAACAGCTCTGTAGCTTATAAGGCTCCCTGATAGCTGCGTTGCTGTGTGTACGCCGCTGTGCAAACCAACTGCTTTTTTATAAGCAAAAATCCTGTTGCTCCTTCCTTTCTGCACAGCTATCTTGTTTGTTTGTCCTCATTTTTTGTGTGCAGCAGTCCTTTTTATTGCTGCCTGCCATACTTTTCAGAGATTATTGTAGGGAGATAGTAATTGTAGTACAGTCCCTTTTTTTTTTTTTTTTTTTATATTTTCCAGCCACTTTCAGCCCCTGAAACTGTGTAGTGTAAAACAGTGGGCCTGTATTTTTCTGCACTGTCCCACACCTAAGAAGGGAGATTTATATTGCCAATCAGTGCATCTGTGCCAGTGCTGTCTGTGGTATCTCTGTCAGTCATTTTGTGCCACAGAAACTCTACTGTGATATAGTGGGCCTGATTAAATCACTTGTCTCCCATATAAAAAAAAAAATAAAAAAATAAAGGGAGAATAATCTTGCCAAATCTGTGCATCTGTGCCAGTGCTGTCTGTGGTATCTGTCAGTCATTTTGTGCCACAGAAACTATACTGTGATATAGTGGGCCTGATTTTTTCCTGCATTCTCCCACACATAAAGAGGGAGATTTCTATTGCCAGTGTGTGCATCTGCATGCGTCAGTCCTGTTAGTGGCATATCTGCCAGCCTCTTTCTGCCAATCAAACTGTGTAGTGTAATACAGTTTGCCTGATTTTTCCCTGCATTCTCCCACACATAAAGAGGGAGATTTCTATTGCCAGTGTGTGCATCTGCATCACTCCTGTTAGTGGCATTTCTGCCAGCCTCTTTCTGCCAATCAAACTGTGTAGTGTAATACAGTGGGCCTGATTTTTTCCTGCAATCTCCCACACATAAAGAGGGAGATTTCTATTGCCAGTGTGTGCATCTGCGTCACTCCTGTTAGTGGCATATCTGCCAGCCTCTTTCTGCCAATCAAACTGTGTAGTGTAATACAGTGGGCCTGATTTTTCCCTGCATTCTCCCACACATAAAGAGGGAGATTTCTATTGCCAGTGTGTGCATCTGCGTGCATCACTCCTGTTAGTGGCATTTCTGCCAGCCTCTTTCTGCCAATCAAACTGTGTAGTGTAATACAGTGGGCCTGATTTTTCCCCGCATTCTCCCACACATAAAGAGGGAGATTTCTATTGCCAGTGTGTGCATCTGCGTCACTCCTGTTAGTGGCATATCTGCCAGCCTCTTTCTTCCAATCAAACTGTGTAGTGTAATACAGTGGGCCTGATTTTTTCCTGCATTCTCCCACACATAAAGAGGGAGATTTCTATTGCCAGTGTGTGCATCTGCGTCACTCCTGTTAGTGGCATATCTGCCAGCCTCTTTCTGCCAATCAAACTGTGTAGTGTAATACAGTGGGCCTGATTTTTCCCTGCATTCTCCCACACATATAGAGGGAGATTTCTATTGCCAGTGTGTGCATCTGCGTCACTCCTGTTAGTGGCATATCTGCAAGCCTCTTTCTGCCAATCAAACTGTGTAGTGTAATACAGTGGGCCTGATTTTTCCCTGCATTCTCCCACACATAAAGAGGGAGATTTCTATTGCCAGTGTGTGCATCTGCGTCAGTCCTGTTAGTGGCATATCTGCCAGCCTCTTTCTGCCAATCAAACTGTGTAGTGTAATACAGTGGGCCTGATTGTTCCCTGCATTCTCCCACACATAAAGAGGGAGATTTCTATTGCCAGTGTGTGCATCTGCGTGCGTCAGTCCTGTTAGTGGCATATCTGCCAGCATCTTTCTGCCAATCAAACTGTGTAGTGTAATACAGTGGGCCTGATTTTTTCCTGCATTCTCCCACACATAAAAAAGGGAGATTTAAATTCACAACAAGTTTACGTACACCTTCTACCTGGTTTTACAGGACCACATAACGGTTGTTAGTTTGGTTACATTTTTCCAAGAATGAGGAAGTCTGGTGGAAGAGGTCGTGGCCATGGGCGGTCATTGCCAGCTGGTAATGATGGTAGTGGTGGTGGTTGTGGAGCATTAAGTGGTCGTGGGAAAAGCAATATAGACCCTAAGTCTTGAGTTGTTGAGCCAGCGTCATCGTCTGGCTACACAAGGCCTCGAACGCTCCCTTTTCTGGGAGTAGGAAAACCGCTTTTAAAGCCAGAGCAGCAGGAACAAGTTTTGGCTTTCCTTGCTGACTCTGCCTCTAGCTCTTTCGCCTCCTCCTCGGAAAGTGCAAAATGTAAAAGCAGCGCATCGTCAGTGGATGTTCCTGGTCAGGGACAAGTCGCTTCCTTGTGTTCTTCATCCAGAACAACAGAGAAGGATAAGTCAGGTGACACAACAGGTTACTCCATGGAGCTCTTTACACATACCATTCCTGGGTTAGAAAGGGAAATTGTTAACAGGCCATGCCCATTACAAGATGAATCGGACATGGAGTGCACAGATGCACAGCCACAGCCAGATTATTATGCTGTTCCTTTGACTCAGATCAGAACATTGCCCTCACAGTGTACTGATCCAGAATCTGACCCTGATGAGACTATGGAGCCCCGTCACGAACGCTATAGCACCGGCTTACACGGTGACCCTGAGGAAGGTGCACAGGACACAGAAGAGGAGGTCATAGATGACCCAGTTGTTGACCCCGACTGGCAGCCATTGGGGGAACAGGGTGCAGGCGGCAGTAGCTCTGAAGCGGAGGAGGAGGAGCCGCAGCAGGCATCAACATAGCAACAGGTTCCATCTGGCAGGCCCGTATCTGGCCAAAAACGTGTGGCAAAACCAGTTGTAGGACAGCGTGGCCATCCGGTTAAAGTAGCTCAGTGTGCAATGCCTGAAAAGGTATCCGATAGTAGGAAGAGTGGAGTCTGGCATTTTTTTAGCCAAGATCCAAATGATCAGTGCAGTCATCTGTAAGAAATGCTCAAGGGCCTTCAGCAGAAGTGAGATTGTTAAAAATCTAAATACAAGCTGCATACGTAGACATTTAACCACCATGCACTTGCAAGCCTGGACTAACTACCAAACGTCCCTTAACGTTTTAGCACCCTCCCACAATGAAGCTAGTCAGCAATGCTACATCCCTTCCCTCACTGTAAGCCCACCGTTTACCACAGCACCTGCAGTAAATGTGGCGGTTTTGTCACAAGTAGTGTTGAGCATTCCGATACCACAAGTATCGGGTATCGGCCGATACTTGCGGGTATCGGAATTCCGATACCGAGATCCGATACTTTTGTGGTATCGGGTATCGGTATCGAAACAACATTAATGTGTAAAAGAAAGAATTAAAATAAAAAATATTGCTATATTCACCTCTCCGACGCAGCCTGGACCTCACCGAGGGAACCGGCAGCGTTGTTTGCTTAAAATGCGCGCTTTTCCTTCCTCCCGTGACGTCACGGCTTGTGATTGGTCGCGTGCCGCCCATGTGGCCACGACGCGACCAATCACAGCAACCCGTGACGTAATTTTCAGGTCCTGAATGCCGAATTCTAGGCATTCGAGATTTTAAAATTACGTTCCGGCTTGTGATTGGTTGCGTCGCGGTCACATGGGCGACGCGACCAATCACAAGCCGGAACGTAATTTTAAAATCTCAAATGCCTAGAATTCGGCATTCAGGACCTGAAAATTACGTCACGGCTTGCTGTGATTGGTCGCGTCGTGGCCACATGGGCGGCACGCGACCAATCACAAGCCGTGACGTCACGGGAGGAAGGAAAAGCGCGCATTTTAAGCAAACAACGCTGCCGGTTCCCTCGGTGAGGTCCAGGCTGTGTCGGAGAGGTGAGTATAGCAATATTTTTTATTTTAATTCTTTCTTTTACACATTAATATGGTTCCCAGGGCCTGAAGGAGAGTTTCCTCTCCTTCAGACCCTGGGAACCATGAGGGATACCGTCCGATACTTGAGTCCCATTGACTTGTATTGGTATCGGGTATCGGTATCGGATTAGATCCGATACTTTGCCGGTATCGGCCGATACTTTCCGATACCGATACTTTCAAGTATCGGACGGTATCGCTCAACACTAGTCACAAGGCCAAAGCAGTCAGGGAATCACCAGGTCCATGGTAGGAAACACTGTATGTAGGGCAACAGCAAGAATACCATCACCAACCCTCTCTAAGTCTGCCATGTCCACCGGCACCCCCGCTAGTTCCACCCTATGCAGCTCTCCAGTCCAGCTCACCCTACATGAGACTCTCATTAGGAAAAGGAAGTACTCATCCTCGCATCTGCGCACACAGGGTTTGAACGCCCACATTGCTAGACTAATCTCATTAGAGATGATGCCCTACCGGTTAGTTGAAAGCGAAGCTTTCAAAGCCCTGATGGACTACGCTGTACCACGCTATGAGCTACCCAGTCGACACTTCTTTTCGAGAAAAGCCATCCCAGCACTCCACCATCATTGTCCATGCACTCAGGCAATCTGTGAGTAGAAAGGTGCACCTGACAACAGATGCATGGACCAGTAGGCATGGCCAGGGGCGTTACGTCTCCATCATGGCACACTGGGTTAATGTGGTGGATGCAGGGTCCACAGGGGACAGCAATATTGGGACAGTTCTGCCTAGCCCACGGTCTAAGAAACAGTTGGCTGTAGGTGTTCGTCCCCCCTTCTCCTCATCATCCTCCAGCAGAAGCGAGAGCTCGTCCACAGACCGCAGTCGCATGACCACTCCATCCGCAGCTGCCACTGTTGCACACGAGGTGTCCCATTATGGAACAGCTAGTGGCAAGCGTCAGCAGGCTGTATTGGCAATGAAGTGTTTGGGCGACAACAGACACACAGCGGAAGTTCTGTCCGAGTTCTTGCAGCAAGAAACTCAGTCATGGCTGTGCACTGTACATCTTGAGGCAGGCAAGGTAGTGAGTGATAACGGAAGGAATTTTATGGCTGCCATAGCCCTTTCACAACTGAAACACATTCCTTGTCTGGCTCACACCTTAAACCTGGTGGTGCAGTGCTTCGTGAAAAGTTATCCGGGGTTACCCGACCTGCTCCTGAAAGTGCGCAGACTTTGCTCGCACATCCGCCGTTCGCCCGTACACTCCAGCCGTATGCAGAACCATCAACGGTCTTTGAAACTTCCCCAGCATCGCCTAATCATCGACGTTGCAACAAGGTGGAACTCCACACTGCACATGCTTCAGAGACTGTGCAAACAGAGGCGTGCTGTTATGTATTTGTGGGAGAATACACATACACGGGTAGGCAGTTGGATGGCAGACATGGAGTTGTCAGGTGTGCAGTGGTCGAAGCTACAAGACCTGTGTCAAGTCCTTCAGTGTTTTGAGGAATGCACACGGCTGGTTAGTGCAGACAACGCCATAATAAGCATGAGCATCCCCCTAATGCGTCTGCTGATGCAAAGTTTGAAGCACATAAAGGAGCAGGCGTCTGCAGCCGAGGACGAGGGAAGCCTTGATGACAGTCAGCCATTGTCTGCTCAGGGAAGTCTACAGGACGAGGTGGCGGGCGAAGAAGAGAAGGACGAGGAGGATGATGGGGATGAGTATGTTTTGGATGAGGAAGCTTCTCAGGGGGCAATAGAAACTGCTGGCGTTGCAAGGCCGGGTTCAGGGTTTTTGAGGGAGACAAGTGACGTTGATTTGCCCGAAAATGCTCCTCAACCCAGCACATGCACTGATTTTACAACTGGAACATTGGCCCACATGGCGGATTATGCCTTGCGTATCCTCAAAAGGGACCCACGCATTATAAAAATGATGACCGATGACGATTACTGGTTGGCCTGCCTCCTTGATCCTCGCTATAAAGGCAAATTGCAAAATATCATGCCACATGAGAACCTTGAACAAATATTGGCAACCAAACAAGCAACTCTTGTAGACCGTTTGACTCAGGCATTCCCAGCACACAGCGCCGGTGATGGTTCTCACACGAGCTGCAGGGGGCAACAGGGAAGAGGTGTTAGAGGTGCACAAATCAGAAGTGGCGTTGGACAGAGGGGTTTTCTGACCAGGTTGTGGAGTGATTTCACAATGACAGCAGACACGACAGGTACTGCAGCATCAATTCAAAGTGACAGGAGACAACATTTGTCCAGTATGGTTACTAACTATTTTTCCTCCATTATCGATGTTCTCCCTCAACCGTCATTCCCCTTTGATTACTGGGCATCCAAAATAGACACCTGGTCTGAATTGGCCGAATATGCATTGCAGGAGCTTGCTTGCCCAGCAGCTAGTGTGCTATCAGAAAGAGTATTCAGTGCTGCTGGTTCAATACTGACCGAAAAAAGGACTCATCTGGCTACCCAAAATGTTGATGATCTAACCTTCATTAAAATGAACCACTCATGGATTTCTAATTATTTTGCCCCACCTTTCCCAGCTGACACCTAGCTTTCCTGAAAAAAGGTCTTGCTTTGGGACTGGTGTTACTGACTGTTCCAATCTCTTAATTTGCAGCTGCTGTTTGTACAGCATACGACATGTTTACACCTCCCTAAATGGCCTAACTCCCCCCACAGGGCCGTGGTCTCGCCACTTGGCGCAAGCACCCGTCAGAGTGCCGTTTGTCTGAAGAGGTGGGTGTGCCCGCTTTTGGTCGACGGCACTGCCACTGGGTCCCTCATAGTACAAATGAAGTGTCTCTGGCAGTGGTGGCGCGCACCCAACGTCAGACACACCATTGTAACATGAGGGGCCCTGGGCCTGTACCGCCGGCCACGAGAGAGTGTCCCCCCCAGCTCAAACAGTGCTCTACCACTTGCAAAATTATCTCTCACTGCTCCACCACTGTTCAGTCTATGCGCCGAAATCCTTCAATGCCTGGCACTGACAATAACAATTTGTTGACATGTATGATGTTAGTTAAAATAGGCAAGGGCCCTGTCCTAAATTTACACCAGTAAATACTTTGCGCCGAATTACAATGTCTGAAAGTCAGCATAGGAGCCCACCCCTGTACCTAAGTATGCCACCCTTTTTTTGTTTTGTTTTGTTTTTTTTGCGAGACATTAACATCTATTTAGTTTTTGGGAGTACTTACTGTCTGCGGTCCCTCCTTCCAATTGTCCTCCGCTGACCACACCAATGCTGCCTGTTATGAACTGGTGATTTAGGAGCGACATGCGACTAGCTCTGAGCAGGTGGTAACTATACTGACCGCAGTTCCTGATCTTAACACAACACTAGAAGTAGCCGTGGGATGTTCCTGTCACTCCCTAGACACCTCGTCACAGCCTGAGAGCTAACTACCCCTAATGGTAGAAACAGGAAAGCTATCTTGCCTCAGAGAAAATCCCCAAAGGGTAGGACAGCCCCCCACAAATAATGACTGTGAGTGGAGAGGGAAATGACATACATAGAATGAAACAAGATGTAGCAAAGGAGGCCACTTCTAGCTAGATAGATAGTACAGGACAGAACACTGTGTGGTCAGTAATAAAAACTAGAAAAAGTCCACCGCAGAGAATGCAAAAATCTCCACACCTGACTAAAGGTGTGGAGGGCAAAATCTGCTGCCCAGAGCTTCCAGCTTAGGTGAATAGATCCATACTGATAAGCTGGACAAATGAGAAAAACATAGAATGTGCTGAACAATAAGTCCACAACAAGTGGACTGCAAAAGGACAAGCAAGGACTTATCTTTGCTGAACTGGTCAGAGTGTCAGGGAAATCCAAAAGAGCCGTGACTCCAAGCAGGAACAATTGACAACTGGCATTGATTGAGGGATAAGGCCAGACTAAAATAGCCGAGCCAGAAAGACGATCAGTGGAAGCAGCTGCTGATGCTAAATCCAAGAAGCAGCCATTGCACTCAAAACCACCGGAGGGAGCCCAAGAGCGGAACTCACAAAAGTGCCACTTACAACCACCGGAGGGAGCCCAAGAGCGGAATTCACAACAGCTGCCTGTGTACCCCTGCCACATAATGGAAGCTGCATAGAGCCTATTTTGTTATTTTAGGCCTACTAAGTCTGTCTGCGGTCCCTCCTACCAATTGTCCTCCGATGACCACACCAATGCTGCCTGTGTACCCCTGCCACATAATGGAAGCTGCATAGAGCCTATTTTGTTATTTTAGGCCTACTAAGTCTGTCTGCGGTCCCTCCTTCCAATTGTCCTCCGCTGACCACACCAATGCTGCCTGTGTACCCCTGCCACATAATGGAAGCTGCATAGAGCCTATTTTGTTATTTTAGGCCTACTAAGTCTGTCTGCGGTCTCTCCTTCCAATTGTCCTCCGCTGACCACACCAATGCTGCCTGTGTACCCCTACCACATAATGGAAGCTGCATAGAGCCTATTTTGCTATTTTAAGCCTACTAAGTCTGTCTGTGGTCACTCCTTCCAATTGTCCTCCGCTGACCACACCAATGCTGCCTGTGTACTCCTGCCACATAATGGAAGCTGCATAGATCCTATTTTGTTATTTTAGGCCTACTAAGTCTGCCTGCGGTCCCTCCTTCCAATTGTCCTCCTCTGACCCCACCAATGCTGCCTGTGTACCCCTGCCACATAATGGAAGCTGCATAGAGCCTATTTTGTAATTTTAGGCCTACTAAGTCTGTCTGCGGTCCCTCCTTCCAATTGTCCTCCGCTGACCACACCAATGCTGCCTGTGTAACCCTGCCACATAATGGAAGCTGCATAGAGCCTATTTTGTTATTTTAGGCCTACTAAGTCTGTATGAGGTCCCTCCTTCCAATTGTCCTCCGCTGACCACACCAATGCTGCCTGTGTACCCCTGCCACATAATGGAAGCTGCATAGAGCCTATTTTGTTATTTTAGGCCTACTAAGTCTGTCTGCGGTCCCTCCTTCCAATTGTCCTCTGCTGACCACACCAATGCTGCCTGTGTACCCCTGCCACATAATGGAAGCTGCATAGAGCCTATTTTGCTATTTTAGGCCTACTAAGTCTGTCTTTGGTCACTCCTTCCAATTGTCCTCCGCTGACCACACCAATGCTGCCTGTGTACTCCTGCCACATAATGGAAGCTGCATAGATCCTATTTTGTTATTTTAGGCCTACTAAGTCTGCCTGCGGTCCCTCCTTCCAATTGTCCTCCTCTGACCCCACCAATGCTGCCTGTGTACCCCTGCCACATAATGGAAGCTGCATAGAGCCTATTTTGTTATTTTAGGCCTACTAAGTCTGTCTGCGGTCCCTCGTTCCAATTGTCCTCCGCTGACCACACCAATGCTGCCTGTGTACCCCTGCCACATAATGGAAGCTGCATAGAGCCTATTTTGTTATTTTAGGCCTACTAAGTCTGTATGCGGTCCCTCCTTCCAATTGTCCTCCGCTGACCACACCAATGCTGCCTGTGTACCCCTGCCACATGATGGAAGCTGCATAGAGCCTATTTTGTTATTTTAGGCCTACTAAGTCTGTATGCGGTCCCTCCTTCCAATTGTCCTCCGCTGACCACACCAATGCTGCCTGTGTGCCCCTGCCACATAATGGAAGCTGCATAGAGCCTATTTTGTTATTTTAGGCCTACTAAGTCTGTCTGCGGTCCCTCCTTCCAATTGTCCTCCGCTGACCCCACCAATCCTGCCTGTGTACCCCTGCCACATAATGGAAGCTGCATAGAGCCTATTTTGTTATTTTAGGCCTACTAAGTCTGTCTGCAGTCCCTCCTTCCACTTGTCCTCCGATGACCACACCAATGCTGCCTGTGTACCCCTGCCACATAATGGAAGCTGCATAGAGCCTATTTTGTTATTTTAGGCCTACTAAGTCTGTCTGCGGTCCCTCCTTCCAATTGTCCTCCGCTGACCACACCAATGCTGCCTGTGTACCCCTGCCACATAATGGAAGCTGCATAGAGCCTATTTTGTTATTTTAGGCCTACTAAGTCGGTCTGTGGTCCCTCCTTCCAATTGTCCTCCGCTGACCACACCAATGCTGCCTGTGTACCCCTGCCACATAATGGAAGCTGCATAGAGCCTATTTTGTTATTTTAGGCCTACTAAGTCTGTCTGCGGTCCCTCCTTCCAATTGTCCTCCGCTGACCACACCAATGCTGCCTGTGTACCCCTGCCACATAATGGAAGCTGCATAGAGCCTATTTTGTTATTTTAGGCCTACTAAGTCTGTCTGCGGTCCCTCCTTCCAATTGTCCTCCGCTGACCACACCAATGCTGCCTGTGTACTCCTGCCACATAATGGAAGCTGCATAGAGCCTATTTTGTTATTTTAGGCCTACTAAGTAGGTCTGTGGTCCCTCCTTCCAATTGTCCTCTGCTGACCACACCAATGCTGCCTGTGTACCCCTGCCACATATTGGAAGCTGCATAGAGCCTATTTTGTTATTTTAGGCCTACTAAGTCTGTCTGCGGTCCCTCCTTCCAATTGTCCTCCGCTGACCACACCAATGCTGCCTGTGTACCCCTGCCACATAATGGAAGCTGCATAGAGCCTATTTTGTTATTTTAGGCCTACTAAGTTTGTCTGCGGTCCCTCCTTCCAATTGTCCTCCGCTGACCACACCAATGCTGCCTGTGTACCCCTGCCACATAATGGAAGCTGCAGAGCCTATTTTGTTATTTTAGGCCTAGGAAGTCTGTCTGCAGTCCCTCCTTCCAATTGTCCTCCGCTGACCACACCAATGCTGCCTGTGTACCCCTGCCACATAATGGAAGCTGCATAGAGCCTATTTTGTTATTTTAGGCCTACTAAGTCTGTCTGCGGTCCCTCCTTCCAATTGTCCTCCGATGACCACAGCAATGCTGCCTGTGTACCCCTGTAGCCTAATTTAAACCGCATCGAGCCTGCTTTATTACTTTAGGCCTAGGAAGTCTGTCTGTGGTCCCTCCTTGAAATCGTCCTCCGCTGACCACAACAATGCTGCCTGTGTACCCCTGTAGCCTACTTTAAACTGCATAGAGCCTACTTTCTGTTGTAGGCCTACTACTTTTGTCTGTCTCGGCCAATCCACTCCTTACAGTTGTCCTCCACTGAACAAAGCTATGCCGCCTGTGTACTCCTGTTACCAATTTTGAACTGCATTTATCCTACTTACTTATTTGTGCCTAGTAACTGTGTAAGCCTCTCATAACAGTTGTCCTCCACCACAGAACCCAGCTATGCCACTTGTGTACTCCTTTTACCAATTTTGAACTGAATATAGCCTTCCTTTTTATTTTAGTCATGATTAAGGAAGCTTAGTCTCCAGAAACGCGTTGAGATTCTTACCCCTATGGCTTGTGCTGAAGTCTGTATCCTCTATGCTTAATAGTATGTGAATAAAGAAAACTCTTTTTTACGGATTCGGTGAAGCTGGACATTCTTTTCTTTTTTGGACTCTATACGCCTGAA
The DNA here is from genome assembly GCF_051348905.1 of Ranitomeya variabilis. Classification (NCBI taxonomy): domain Eukaryota; kingdom Metazoa; phylum Chordata; class Amphibia; order Anura; family Dendrobatidae; genus Ranitomeya; species Ranitomeya variabilis. The sequence goes on from NC_135233.1 coordinate 654,266,000, forward strand.
CACAGCGGGATTGGTTCATGCATCACAGGTGAGCTGGTTTATATTCCTTCTTTCAAACTTTTTATTTTAGGCCTACTTCGTGTGTCAGAGCCACTAATTACACATGCCCTCCTCCGCTGAACCACGCTATGCTGCAAGTGTACTCCACTTACCAATTTTGAACTGCATTTTGCCTAATTACTTATTTAGGCCTACTTATTGTGTCTGTCTCCCATTACAGTTGTCCTCCACTGTACAAAGCTGAGCTTCAGTCTTCAGGCTTTCGGCCTATATTATCAGATATTAAACTGCATTTTGCCTACTTGTCTGGTTGGGCCCTACTAACGGTGTCTGCCGCTCCTGGGTTTTCTCCTGTTTGGTTTTCTTGAGCTTCAATCTTCAGGCTCTCATTAAGTAGTTGTTGTTAATATGTGTGGTTGGGGCCTACTAATGGTGTCTGCCGCTCCAAGGTGTTCTCCAGGTTTACTTGCCTGAGCTTCAATCTTCAGGCTCTCATTAAGTAGTTGTTGTTAATATAACAGTGCAGTTGGCCTACTATTTTGGTTGGGGCCTACTAATGGTGTCTGCGGCTACAAGGTGTTCTCCAGGTTTACTTGCCGGAGCTTCAATCTTCAGGCTCTCATTCAGTAGTTGTTGTTAATATGTGTCGTTGGGGCCCACTAACGGTGTCTGCCGCTCCCTGGTGTTGTCCTCCACTGCACAAAGCTGAGCTTCAATCTTCAGGCTCTCATTCAGTAGTTGTTGTTAATATGTGTCGTTGGGGCCTACTAATGGTGTCTGCCGCTCCAAGGTGTTCTCCAGGTTTACTTGCCTGAGCTTCAATCTTCAGGTTCTCATTAAGTAGTTGTTGTTAATATAACACTGCTGTTGGCCTACTAGTGTGGTTGGGGCCTACTAATGGTGTCTGCGGCTACAAGGTGTTCTCCAGGTTTACTTGCCGGAGCTTCAATCTTCAGGCTCTCATTCAGTAGTTGTTGTTAATATGTGTCGTTGGGGCCTACTAACGGTGTCTGCCGCTCCAAGGTGTTCTCCAGGTTTACTTGCCTGAGCTTCAATCTTCAGGCTCTCATTAAGTATTTGTTGTTAATATAACACTGCTGTTGGCCTACTAGTTTGGTTGGGGCCTACTAACGGTGTCTGCCGCTACAAGGTGTTCTCCATGTTTACTTGCCTGAGCTTCAATCTTCAGGCTCTCATTAAGTAGTTGTTGTTAATATAACAGTGCAGTTGGCCTACTAGTTTGTTTGGGGCCTACTAACGGTGTCTGCCGCTCCCTTGTGTTGTCCTTCATTGTACAAAGCTGAGCTTCAGTCTTCAGGCTTTCGGCCTATAGTATCAGATATTAAACTGCATTTGGCCTACGAGTTTGGTTGGGGCCTACTAACGGTGTCTGCTGCTCCCTGGTATTGTCCTCCACTGTACAAAGCTGAGCTTCAGTCTTCAGGCTTTCGGCCTATAGTATCAGATATTTAAGTCCTGTTACATTTTTTCTCCTGTTTGGTTTTCTTGAGCTTCAATCTTCAGGCTGTCATTAAGTAGTTGTTGTTAATATAACACTGCAGTTGGCCTACTAGTGTGTTTGTGGCCTACTAACGGTGTCTGCCGCTGCTTTCTGTTCTCCACTGAACAGAGCTGAGCTTCAATCTTCAGGCTCTCATTAAGTTGTTGTTTATTTAACACTGCAGTTGGTCTACTATTTTGGTTGGGCCTAGTAACGGTGTCTGCTGCACCTGGGCTTTCTCCTGTTTTGTTTTCCCGAGCTTCAATCTTCAGGCTTTCGGCCTTTATTTTTAATATTAAACTGCATTGGGCCTACTAGTGTGGTTGGGCCCTTAAAACGGTGTCTACCGCTCCTGGGTTTTCTACTCCACTGAACAAACCAATGCCGCCTGGTTAGTCCTGTTACCAATTTTGAACTGCATTTAGCCCACTTTATTATTTGGGCCTATATCTGTGTTTCATCCTCATCCTGCCCATTGCCCAGCCAGTGCTAGATGAGTCTTGTGGTACATTGACCCAGACCACTACATTCCCCTTGCACGCTACACAGCCACAATCTGACCCTGCTGAAAGTCAGGTTCCCCTTCCCGCATACTATACCACCTTACACAGGGACAAAGAGGAAGGTGCAGATGAAAGTGCAGGTTCCTTCATCAGGTGGGGGGGCATACTCGTTGGCGACGTCACAGGCACAGGGCCCCTCAGAGTATGCAAAAGTGTCGCTGCCGGTGGGAAGCGCCCCCGCCGTGCAAACACACCGCTGTACTTTGAGGGGCCCTGTGCCAGTGCCAATGCGAACGAGTGGGCCCCCCCTGGTTGCTCAGGATCACAGCACTTGCAAACTTGAAATACTTACCTCTCACTGCTCCACCGCCGTGACATAGTCCACGTTTCCTGGGCCCACTAAAAACTTGAACCAGCCCTACCCCCCACAACTTTAGCCAAATGACCCCCAATTTCCAATGCCTAACTATTATTATAAAGTTAATTAAGATTGACAAGCTTCAGTAACAAGAATGGATGTTTTTGCCATTAAAATGGGCACTGTAGGTGTTTTCCTGGCCCCACTCACTGCCGACTATGCTTCCCCATTGACTTGCATTGGGTTTCGTGTTTCGGTCGATCCCCGACTTTTCGCGATAATCGGCCGATTGCACTCAACTCGACTTTTGAGATAGTCGGGTTTCGCAAAACCCGACTCGACCCCAAAAAAGTAAAAGTCGCTCAACCCTACTGGACAGTGTCATTTGATAGTTTACAGAAGGAGATAGACACAGCAATTAGAGGTTACAGACCTGTACTCGGGGTTAACTCCACAGTGTGTCATGGCACGTGCACAAGTACTTACAGGTGAATGTAAAAAAACTGAGGTAATCCCAGTCAGAAAGACGTCAGAATGATGTCACTTATAGGTAAATGTAAAAACTGAGGTGATTCCAGTCAGAAAGACTTTAGAATGATGTCACTTATAGGTAAATGTATAAACTGAGGTGATTCCAGTCAGAAAGACTTTAGAATGATGTCAATTATAGGTAAATGTAAAAACTGAGGTGATTCCAATCAGAAAGCCTTTACAATAATGTCACTTATAGGCAAATGTAAAAAACTGAGGTGATTCCAGTCAGAAAGACTTTAGAATGATGTCTGTACAGAGAGGGAACCCAGGCTCTTAGGCCTGCAGGAGACCTTGTAGTGAAAACAGCCTCCGTGTGTTCTGCTCTCCCTGAATGCATCCCTCAAACTAAAGAACATTCTAGACTTGCCTTGAAAACAGCTCCTCCTATTGACCATGTGACTAGGAGCTGGCCAATAGGACATCGAATTTATATCTCAGATCCTTACAAAACAAGGTGTACCGAGTCAATGGTCCCTCTTGCGTGTCTGGGCTAGAACTGTCGGGACTGTCACCAATATTCCAGGGGGAAGAGGTTCTTGACTGCCACAGTTCTGAACACCTGACTGGTGGGGGCGGGTCCGACATAAGTAGTGGTGTGAGTGGGAAGACGGGACATTTGGTGGGGACTGAGCTTGTGACCAGTGAGACAGTTGACTGTTATGATCCTTAGTGGCTGAGGATCGCAGATCTGACCAGCTAAGTAACTGAACAAAGAACGAGCTCTAGGAAGGTGGTAACTGGACTGACCGCAATCCTGATCCTATCCAATACACACTAAAAGTAGCCGTGGAACGTTTCCTGAAATCCTAGACGTCTCTTCACGGCCTGAGAAACTAGCTACCCCTAAAGAGAGAAAGCAAGACCTCACTTGCCTCAGAGAAAATACCCCAAAGATATAGAAAGCCCCCCACAAATAATAACGGTGAGTTAAGGGGAAAATACAAACGTAGAAATGAAACAGATTTAGCAAATGAGGCCCGCTAATCACTAGATAGCAGAAGATAGATAGGAAACTGTGCGGTCAGTAAAAAACCCTATTCAAAATATCCACGCTGAGAGTTCAAGAACCCCCGCACCAACTAACGGTGTGAGGGGAGAAACTCAGCCCCCTAGAGCTACCAGCAAGCGAGGAATCACATATTAGCAAGCTGGACAGAACTCATCATAAACAAAGAAACATATAGAACGCAGATGAGCAAAATATGAACAAACAAACTTAGCTTCTCTTGGAGAGACTGATAACGACTGAGTCAGGAGAAATCAGAATAGCACTGAAGACATTGACAGCAGGCAACCACTGAAAGTCCAGGTGAGCTAAATAGGGAACCAACTAGCAGATGACGAGACAGCTGATCCCAGCCACAGACCAGCAGAATGACTAAAAGAGCCACCAGAGGGAGCCCAAAGACAGCACTCACTCAGTACCACTCGTGACCACAAGAGGGAGCCCAAGAACAGAGTTCACAACAGTACCCCCCCTTGAGGAGGGGTCACCGAACCCTCATCAAAACCCCCAGGACGATCAGGATGAGCCACATGGAAGGCATGAACCAAATTGGCCGCATGAACATCAGAGGCGACCACCCAGGAATTATCGTCCTGACCATAGCCCTTCCACTTAACCAAATACTGAAGCCTCCATCTAGAAATACGAGAATCCAAGATCTTCTCCACCACATACTCCAATTCTCCCTCAACCAGCACCGGAGCCGGAGGCTCAACAGAAGGAACCACGGGCACCACATACCTCCGCAATAAAGACCTATGGAACACATTATGAATGGCAAACGATGCTCGGAGGTCCAAACGAAATGACACAGGGTTAAGGATTTCCAAAATCTTATAGGGACCGATGAAACGAGGCTTGAACTTAGGAGAGGAGACCTTCATAGGAACATAACGAGAAGACAGCCACACCAAATCCCCAACACGAAGTCGGGGACCCACACAGCGACGGCGGTTGGCAAAGCGCTGAGCCTTCTCTTGTGACAACTTCAAATTGTCCACCACATGGTTCCAAATCTGCTGCAACCTATCCACCACAGAATCCACCCCAGGACAGTCAGAAGACTCCACATGACCTGAGGAAAAACGAGGATGAAAACCAGAATTACAAAAAAACGGCGAAACCAAGGTAGCAGAACTAGCCCGATTATAAAGAGCAAACTCGGCCAATGGTAAAAAAGTAATCCAATCATCCTGATCAGCAGAAACAAAACATCTCAAATAAGTTTCCAAGGTCTGACTAGTTCGCTCGGTTTGCCCATTCGTCTGAGGATGGAAGGCCGACGAAAAAGACAAATCAATGCCCATCTTAGCACAGAAGGTCCGCCAAAATCTGGACACAAACTGGGATCCTCTGTCAGACACAATGTTTTCCGGGATGCCGTGCAAACGAACCACATTCTGAAAAAACAGAGGAACCAAATCGGAGGAGGAAGGCAACTTAGGCAAGGGCACCAAATGGACCATTTTAGAAAAACGATCACACACCACCCAGATGACAGACATTCTCTGAGAGACTGGAAGATCCGAAATAAAATCCATGGAAATGTGCGTCCAAGGCCTCTTCGGGACAGGCAAAGGCAAAAGCAATCCACTGGCACGAGAACAGCAAGGCTTAGCCCGAGCACAAATCCCACAGGACTGCACAAAGGAACGCACATCCCGCGACAAGGAAGGCCACCAGAAGGACCTAGCCACCAAATCTCTGGTACCAAAAATCCCAGGATGACCCGCCAACACCAAAGAATGAACCTCGGAAATAACTCTGCTGGTCCATCTATCTGGGACAAACAGTCTCTCTGGTGGACAACGGTCAGGTCTATCCGCCTGAAATTCCTGCAGCACTCGTCGCAAATCTGGGGAAATGGCTGACAAAATCACTCCCTCTCTGAGGATACCAGCCGGCTCTGAAACTCCAGGAGAGTCAGGCACAAAACTCCTAGAAAGAGCATCAGCCTTCACGTTTTTCGAACCAGGCAGGTACGAGACCACGAAATCGAAACGGGAGAAAAACAACGACCAACGAGCCTGTCTAGGATTCAGCCGCTTGGCAGACTTGAGATAAATCAGATTTTTGTGACCAGTCAAGACCACCACACGATGCTTAGCCCCCTCGAGCCAATGTCGCCACTCCTCAAATGCCCACTTCATTGCCAACAACTCCCGATTACCAACATCATAATTCCGCTCCGCAGGTGAAAACTTCCTCGAAAAGAAAGCACAAGTCTTCATCACAGAGCAATCAGAGCTTCTCTGCGACAAAACAGCCCCTGCTCCAATCTCAGAAGCATCAACCTCGACCTGAAAAGGAAGAGAGATATCTGGCTGACATAAGACTGGAGCCGAAGAAAACCAGCGCTTCAGCTCCTGAAAGGACTCCACAGCCGCAGGAGACCAATTAGTCACATCAGAACCCTTCTAGGTCAAATCCGTCAAGGGCTTAACCACGCCAGAAAAATTAGCGATGAAGCGACGGTAAAAATTAGCAAAACCCAAGAACTTCTGAAGACTCTTAACAGATGAAGGCTGAGTCCAGTCATGAATAGCCTGGACCTTGACTGGGTCCATCTCAATAGTAGAAGGAGAAAAAATAAAACCCAAAAAGGAAACCTTCTGGACTCCGAAGAGACATTTTGAGCCCTTCACAAATAAGGCATTGGCACGCAGGACCTGAAATACCATCTTGACCTGCTTCACATGGGACTCCCAATCATCAGAAAAGACCAAAATGTCATCCAGATACACAATCATAAATTTATCCAGATATTCTCGGAAGATGTCATGCATGAAGGACTGAAACACAGAAGGAGCATTAGACAGTCCAAAAGGCATCACCAAGTACTCAAAATGGCCTTTGGGCATATTAAATGCAGTTTTCCATTCATCACCCTGCTTAATACGCACAAGGTTATACGCATCACGAAGATCTATCTTGGTGAACCAACTAGACCCCCTAATCCGAGCAAACAGATCCGACAATAATGGCAAAGGATACTGAAATTTGACCGTGATTTTATTTAGAAGGCGATAATCTATACAAGGTCTCAGAGAACCATCCTTCTTGGCCACAAAAAAGAATCCTGCACCAAGAGGGGAGGAGGACGGGCGAATATGTCCCTTCTCCAAAGACTCCTTTATATAACTCCGCATAGCGGCATGCTCTGGCACAGACAAATTAAAAAGTCGTCCCTTAGGGAACTTACTACCAGGAATCAAATTTATAGCACAATCACAATCCCTATGAGGAGGTAGGGCACTGGATCTGGGCTCATCAAATACATCCTGGTAGTCCGACAAAAACTCAGGGACTTCAGAAGGAGTGGAAGAAGCAATCGACACCAAAGGTGCGTCGCCATGAACTCCCTGACAACCCCAACTTGACACAGACATAGCTTTCCAATCCAGGACTCGATTGTGAATCTGCAACCATGGCAGACCCAACACGACAACATCATGCAAATTATGCAGCACAAGAAAACGAATCACCTCCTGATGTACAGGAGCCATGCACATGGTTACTTGAGTCCAGTACTGAGGTTTATTCTTAGCCAATGGTGTAGCATCAATTCCCCTCAGTGGAATAGGGATTTCCAAAGGCTCCAAAATAAAACCACAGCGCCTGGCAAATGACAAATCCACCAGATTCAGGGCAGCACCTGAATCCACAAAAGCCATAACCGAGTAGGATGACAGAGAGCAAATTAAAGTAACAGACAAAATGAATTTAGGCTGTATAGTACCAACGGTGACAGATTCAGCGATTTTTTTTAAGCGCTTAGAGCATGCTGAGATAACATGAGCAGAATCACCACAGTAAAAGCACAACCCATTTTGACGTCTATGATTTTGCCGTTTAATTCTGGTCAGAATTCTGTCAAATTGCATAGACTCAGGTCTCTGTTCAGGAAACACCGCCAGATGGTGCGCAGATTTGCGCTCCCGCAAACGCCGATCAATCTGAATGGCCAAAGCCATTGACTCATTCAGACCTGCAGGCGTGGGAAATCCCACCATGACATTCTTAATGGCTTCAGAAAGACCTTTTCTGAAATTTGCAGCCAAAGCACACTCATTCCATTGAGTAAGCACCGACCATTTCCTAAATTTTTGACAATACACCTCTGCTTCATCCTGACCCTGAAAAATAGCCAGTAAAGCCTTTTCTGCCTGGTTCTCAAGATTAGGTTCCTCATAAAGCACTCCAAGCGCCAGAAAAAAACGCATCCACATTCAGCAATGCAGGGTCTCCTGGCGCCAGGGAGAATGCTCAATCTTGAGGGTCACCACGTAATAAGGAGATAATTATTTTAACTTGCTGAGCAGAATCACCAGAGGAACGAGGTCTCAAAGAAAGAAATAATTTACAATTATTCTTAAAATTCAGAAACCTAGATCTATCTCCAGAAAATAACTCAGGAATGAGAATTTTTGGCTCTGACATAGGACTGTGAACAACAAAATCCTGAATACTTTGAACGCTTGCAGCAAGATGATCCATACTAGAAGTCAGACTCTGAATATCCATGTCTGCAGCTGAACTTAGAGCCACCCAGAGATTAAGGGGAAGAGAGAAGCTGGACAAACTGCAGCAAAGGAAAAAAAAATATGCACTCCGGACTTCTCCTATCCCGCTTCTGCGATGCATTAAACACTCTTGGCCTGCTGTACTGTTATGATCCTTAGTGGCTGAGGATCGCAGATCTGACCAGCTAAGTAACTGAACAAAGAACGAGCTCTAGGAAGGTGGTAACTGGACTGACCGCAATCCTGATCCTATCCAATACACACTAAAAGTAGCCGTGGAACGTTTCCTGAAATCCTAGACGTCTCTTCACGGCCTGAGAAACTAGCTACCCCTAAAGAGAGAAAGCAAGACCTCACTTGCCTCAGAGAAAATACCCCAAAGATATAGAAAGCCCCCCACAAATAATAACGGTGAGTTAAGGGGAAAATACAAACGTAGAAATGAAACAGATTTAGCAAATGAGGCCCGCTAATCACTAGATAGCAGAAGATAGATAGGAAACTGTGCGGTCAGTAAAAAACCCTATTCAAAATATCCACGCTGAGAGTTCAAGAACCCCCGCACCAACTAACGGTGTGAGGGGAGAAACTCAGCCCCCTAGAGCTACCAGCAAGCGAGGAATCACATATTAGCAAGCTGGACAGAACTCATCATAAACAAAGAAACATATAGAACGCAGATGAGCAAAATATGAACAAACAAACTTAGCTTCTCTTGGAGAGACTGATAACGACTGAGTCAGGAGAAATCAGAATAGCACTGAAGACATTGACAGCAGGCAACCACTGAAAGTCCAGGTGAGCTAAATAGGGAACCAACTAGCAGATGACGAGACAGCTGATCCCAGCCACAGACCAGCAGAATGACTAAAAGAGCCACCAGAGGGAGCCCAAAGACAGCACTCACTCAGTACCACTCGTGACCACAAGAGGGAGCGCAAGAACAGAGTTCACAACAGTACCCCCCCCTTGAGGAGGGGTCACCGAACCCTCATCAATACCCCCAGGACGATCAGGATGAGCCACATGGAAGGCATGAACCAAATCGGCCGCATGAACATCAGAGGCGACCACCCAGGAATTATCCTCCTGACCATAGCCCTTCCACTTAACCAAATACTGAAGCCTCCGTCTAGAAATACGAGAATCCAAGATCTTCTCCACCACATACTCCAATTCTCCCTCAACCAGCACCGGAGCCGGAGGCTCAACAGAAGGAACCACGGGCACCACATACCTCCGCAATAAAGACCTATGGAACACATTATGAATGGCAAACGATGCTCGGAGGTCCAAACGAAATGACACAGGGTTAAGGATTTCCAAAATCTTATAGGGACCGATGAAACGAGGCTTGAACTTAGGAGAGGAGACCTTCATAGGAACATAACGAGAAGACAGCCACACCAAATCCCCAACACGAAGTCGGGGACCCACACAGCGACGGCGGTTGGCAAAGCGCTGAGCCTTCTCTTGTGACAACTTCAAATTGTCCACCACATGGTTCCAAATCTGCTGCAACCTATCCACCACAGAATCCACCCCAGGACAGTCAGAAGACTCCACATGACCCGAGGAAAAACGAGGATGAAAACCAGAATTACAAAAAAACGGCGAAACCAAGGTAGCAGAACTAGCCCGATTATAAAGAGCAAACTCGGCCAATGGTAAAAAAGTAATCCAATCATCCTGATCAGCAGAAACAAAACATCTCAAATAAGTTTCCAAGGTCTGACTAGTTCGCTCGGTTTGCCCATTCGTCTGAGGATGGAAGGCCGACGAAAAAGACAAATCAATGCCCATCTTAGCACAGAAGGTCCGCCAAAATCTGGACACAAACTGGGATCCTCTGTCAGACACAATGTTTTCCGGGATGCCGTGCAAACGAACCACATTCTGAAAAAACAGAGGAACCAAATCGGAGGAGGAAGGCAACTTAGGCAAGGGCACCAAATGGACCATTTTAGAAAAACGATCACACACCACCCAGATGACAGACATTCTCTGAGAGACTGGAAGATCCGAAATAAAATCCATGGAAATGTGCGTCCAAGGCCTCTTCGGGACAGGCAAAGGCAAAAGCAATCCACTGGCACGAGAACAGCAAGGCTTAGCCCGAGCACAAATCCCACAGGACTGCACAAAGGAACGCACATCCCGCGACAAGGAAGGCCACCAGAAGGACCTAGCCACCAAATCTCTGGTACCAAAAATCCCAGGATGACCCACCAACACCAAAGAATGAACCTCGGAAATAACTCTGCTGGTCCATCTATCTGGGACAAACAGTCTCTCTGGTGGACAACGGTCAGGTCTATCCGCCTGAAATTCCTGCAGCACTCGTCGCAAATCTGGGGAAATGGCTGACAAAATCACTCCCTCTCTGAGGATACCAGCCGGCTCTGAAACTCCAGGAGAGTCAGGCACAAAACTCCTAGAAAGAGCATCAGCCTTCACGTTCTTCGAACCAGGCAGGTACGAGACCACGAAATCGAAACGGGAGAAAAACAACGACCAACGAGCCTGTCTAGGATTCAGCCGCTTGGCAGACTCGAGATAAATCAGATTTTTGTGATCAGTCAAGACCACCACACGATGCTTAGCCCCCTCGAGCCAATGTCGCCACTCCTCAAATGCCCACTTCATTGCCAACAACTCCCGATTACCAACATCATAATTCCGCTCCGCAGGTGAAAACTTCCTCGAAAAGAAAGCACAAGTCTTCATCACAGAGCAATCAGAGCTTCTCTGCGACAAAACAGCCCCTGCTCCAATCTCAGAAGCATCAACCTCGACCTGAAAAGGAAGAGAGATATCTGGCTGACATAAGACTGGAGCCGAAGAAAACCAGCGCTTCAGCTCCTGAAAGGCCTCCACAGCCGCAGGAGACCAATTAGTCACATCAGAACCCTTCTAGGTCAAATCCGTCAAGGGCTTAACCACGCCAGAAAAATTAGCGATGAAGCGACGGTAAAAATTAGCAAAACCCAAGAACTTCTGAAGACTCTTAACAGATGAAGGCTGAGTCCAGTCATGAATAGCCTGGACCTTGACTGGGTCCATCTCAATAGTAGAAGGAGAAAAAATAAAACCCAAAAAGGAAACCTTCTGGACTCCGAAGAGACATTTTGAGCCCTTCACAAATAAGGCATTGGCACGCAGGACCTGAAATACCATCCTGACCTGCTTCACATGGGACTCCCAATCATCAGAAAAGACCAAAATGTCATCCAGATACACAATCATAAATTTATCCAGATATTCTCGGAAGATGTCATGCATGAAGGACTGAAACACAGAAGGAGCATTAGACAGTCCAAAAGGCATCACCAAGTACTCAAAATGGCCTTTGGGCGTATTAAATGCAGTTTTCCATTCATCACCCTGCTTAATACGCACAAGGTTATACGCATCACGAAGATCTATCTTGGTGAACCAACTAGACCCCCTAATCCGAGCAAACAGATCCGACAATAATGGCAAAGGATACTGAAATTTGACCGTGATTTTATTTAGAAGGCGATAATCTATACAAGGTCTCAGAGAACCATCCTTCTTGGCCACAAAAAAGAATCCTGCACCAAGAGGGGAGGAGGACGGGCGAATATGTCCCTTCTCCAAAGACTCCTTTATATAACTCCGCATAGCGGCATGCTCTGGCACAGACAAATTAAAAAGTCGTCCCTTAGGGAACTTACTACCAGGAATCAAATTTATAGCACAATCACAATCCCTATGAGGAGGTAGGGCACTGGATCTGGGCTCATCAAATACATCCTGGTAGTCCGACAAAAACTCAGGGACTTCAGAAGGAGTGGAAGAAGCAATCGACACCAAAGGTGCGTCGCCATGAACTCCCTGACAACCCCAACTTGACACAGACATAGCTTTCCAATCCAGGACTCGATTGTGAATCTGCAACCATGGCAGACCCAACACGACAACATCATGCAAATTATGCAGCACAAGAAAACGAATCACCTCCTGATGTACAGGAGCCATGCACATGGTTACTTGAGTCCAGTACTGAGGTTTATTCTTAGCCAATGGTGTAGCATCAATTCCCCTCAGTGGAATAGGGATTTCCAAAGGCTCCAAAATAAAACCACAGCGCCTGGCAAATGACAAATCCACCAGATTCAGGGCAGCACCTGAATCCACAAAAGCCATAACCGAGTAGGATGACAGAGAGCAAATTAAAGTAACAGACAAAATGAATTTAGGCTGTATAGTACCAACGGTGACAGATTCAGCGATTTTTTTTAAGCGCTTAGAGCATGCTGAGATAACATGAGCAGAATCACCACAGTAAAAGCACAACCCATTTTGACGTCTATGATTTTGCCGTTTAATTCTGGTCAGAATTCTGTCAAATTGCATAGACTCAGGTCTCTGTTCAGGAAACACCGCCAGATGGTGCGCAGATTTGCGTTCCCGCAAACGCCGATCAATCTGAATGGCCAAAGCCATTGACTCATTCAGACCTGCAGGCGTGGGAAATCCCACCATGACATTCTTAATGGCTTCAGAAAGACCTTTTCTGAAATTTGCAGCCAAAGCACACTCATTCCATTGAATAAGCACCGACCATTTCCTAAATTTTTGACAATACACCTCTGCTTCATCCTGACCCTGAAAAATAGCCAGTAAAGCCTTTTCTGCCTGGTTCTCAAGATTAGGTTCCTCATAAAGCACTCCAAGCGCCAGAAAAAAACGCATCCACATTCAGCAATGCAGGGTCTCCTGGCACCAGGGAGAATGCCCAATCTTGAGGGTCACCACGTAATAAGGAGATAATTATTTTAACTTGCTGAGCAGAATCACCAGAGGAACGAGGTCTCAAAGAAAGAAATAATTTACAATTATTCTTAAAATTCAGAAACCTAGATCTATCTCCAGAAAATAACTCAGGAATGAGAATTTTTGGCTCTGACATAGGACTGTGAACAAAAAAATCCTGAATACTTTGAACGCTTGCAGCAAGATGATCCATACTAGAAGTCAGACTCTGAATATCCATGTCTGCAGCTGAACTTAGAGCCACCCAGAGATTAAGGGGAAGAGAGAAGCTGGACAAACTGCAGCAAAGGAAAAAAAAATATGCACTCCGGACTTCTCCTATCCCGCTTCTGCGATGCATTAAACACTCTTGGCCTGCTGTACTGTTATGATCCTTAGTGGCTGAGGATCGCAGATCTGACCAGCTAAGTAACTGAACAAAGAACGAGCTGTAGGGAGGTGGTAACTGGACTGACCGCAATCCTGATCCTATCCAATACACACTAAAAGTAGCCGTGGAACGTTTCCTGAAATCCTAGACGTCTCTTCACCACCTGAGAAACTAGCTACCCCTAAAGAGAGAAAGCAAGACCTCACTTGCCTCAGAGAAAATACCCCAAAGATATAGAAAGCCCCCCACAAATAATAACGGTGAGTTAAGGGGAAAATACAAACGTAGAAATGAAACAGATTTAGCAAATGAGGCCCGCTAATCACTAGATAGCAGAAGATAGATAGGAAACTGTGCGGTCAGTAAAAAACCCTATTCAAAATATCCACGCTGAGAGTTCAAGAACCCCCGCACCAACTAACGGTGTGAGGGGAGAAACTCAGCCCCCTAGAGCTACCAGCAAGCGAGGAATCACATATTAGCAAGCTGGACAGAACTCATCATAAACAAAGAAACATATAGAACGCAGATGAGCAAAATATGAACAAACAGAAACTTAGCTTCTCTTGGAGAGACTGATAACGACTGAGTCAGGAGAAATCAGAATAGCACTGAAGACATTGACAGCAGGCAACCACTGAAAGTCCAGGTGAGCTAAATAGGGAACTGTCATGAATCCCAATGGCTAGGGATAGCACAGGACAAGCAAAGTACAAATATATTACGGACGAGCTCTAGGGTGATGGAACCTGGGCTGACCGCTGCCCTACGCCTGACAAACGCAACTAGAGATAGCCAGGGAGCGTGCCTACGTTGGTTCTAGACGCCACGCACCAGCCTAAGAGCTAACTAGCACTGCAGAGAAAATAAAGACCTCACTTGCCTCCAGCGGAATGAACCCCAAAAGATATAGTTGCCCCCCACATGTATTGACGGTGAAATGAGAGGAAGGCACACACATAGAGATGATATATATAGTTTTAGCAAATTGAGGCCCGCTGTAAACTAGAAAGCAGAACGATACAAAAGGGGACTGAGCGGTCAGCAAAAAACCCTAATCAAAAAAACCATCCTGAGATTACAAGAACCCATGTGACAACTCATGGCACATGGGGAGAACCTCAGTCCACTAGAGCTACCAGCTAGCATAGAGACATAATAAGCAAGCTGGACAAAAAACCAAACAACTGAAAATCAGCACTTAGCTTATCCTGAAAGATCTGGGAGCAGGTAGGCAGGAACCAAACAGAGCACATCTGAATACATTGATAGCCGGCAAGGGAAATGACAGAAAGGCCAGGTAAAATAGGAAACACCCAGCCACTGATGGACAGGTGGAAACCAAAGGCCGCAACCCACCAAAGTCACCCAGTACCAGCAGTAACCACCAGAGGGAGCCCACAAACAGAATCCACAACAGTACCCCCCCCTTGAGGAGGGGTCACCGAACCCTCACGAGAACCCCCAGGGCGATCAGGGTGAGCTCTATGGAAGGCGCGGACCAAATCAGTCGCATGAACATCAGAGGCGACCACCCAGGAATTATCCTCCTGACCATAACCCTTCCACTTAACCAAATACTGGAGTTTGCGTCTGGAAACACGAGAATCCAAGATCTTCTCAACAACATACTCCAATTCTCCCTCCACCAGCACCGGAGCAGGAGGCTCAACCGAAGGAACAACGGGCACCTCATACCTCCGCAACAACGACCGATGGAACACATTATGAATAGCAAACGATGCTGGGAGATCCAAACGAAAAGATACAGGGTTAAGAATCTCCGAGATCCTATAAGGACCGATGAACCGAGGCTTGAACTTAGGAGAAGAGACCTTCATAGGGACAAAACGAGAAGACAACCACACCAAATCCCCAACAAGAAGTCGGAGACCCACGCGGCGACGGCGATTAGCAAACTGCTGAGTCTTCTCCTGAGATAACTTCAAATTGTCCACCACCTGATTCCAAATCTGATGTAGCCTGTCCACCACCACGTCCACTCCAGGACAATCCGAAGGCTCCACCTGACCAGAGGAAAAACAAGGATGAAACCCCGAATTACAAAAAAAAGGAGAGACCAACGTGGCCGAACTAGCCCGATTATTAAGAGCAAATTCGGCCAGTGGCAAAAAAGCAACCCAGTCATCTTGATCAGCAGAAACAAAACACCTCAAATAAGTTTCCAAGGTCTGATTAGTTCGCTCCGTCTGGCCATTCGTCTGAGGATGGAATGCAGACGAGAAAGACAAATCAATGCCCATCTTGGCACAAAACGTCCGCCAAAATCTAGACACAAACTGGGATCCCCTGTCAGAAACGATATTCTCCGGAATCCCATGCAAACGAACCACGTTCTGAAAAAATAAAGGGACCAACTCAGAGGAGGAAGGCAACTTAGGCAAGGGCACCAAATGAACCATCTTAGAAAAGCGGTCACACACAACCCAGATAACGAACATTTTCTGTGAAACCGGGAGATCAGAAATAAAATCCATGGAAATGTGCGTCCAAGGCCTCTTCGGGATGGGCAAGGATAACAACAACCCACTGGCCCGAGAACAGCAAGGCTTAGCTCGAGCACACACTTCACAAGACTGCACAAAGGTACGCACATCCCTAGACAAGGAAGGCCACCAAAAAGACCTGGCCACCAAGTCTGTAGTGCCAAATATTCCAGGATGACCAGCCAACACAGAAGAATGGACCTCGGAGATGACTCTACTGGTCCAATCATCCGGAACAAACAGTCTTTCTGGTGGACAACGATCCGGTTTATCCACCTGAAACTCCTGCAATGCACGTCGCAAGTCTGGGGATACGGCGGACAATATTACCCCATCCCTAAGGATACCAGTAGGCCCAGAGTCTCCAGGAGAGTCAGGCACAAAACTCCTGGAAAGAGCATCTGCCTTCACATTCTTTGAACCTGGCAGGTATGAAACCACGAAATTGAAACGAGAAAAAAACAACGACCAACGAGCCTGTCTAGGATTCAAACGCCTGGCAGACTCAAGGTAAATGAGATTCTTGTGATCAGTCAAGACCACCACACGATGTTTAGCACCCTCAAGCCAATGACGCCACTCCTCAAATGCCCACTTCATGATGGCCAAAAGCTCCCGATTACCCACATCATAATTGCGCTCGGCGGGCGAGAATTTTCTAGAGAAGAATGCACATGGCTTCATCACCGAGCCATTAGAACTTCTCTGTGACAAAACCGCCCCCGCTCCAATCTCGGAAGCATCAACCTCAACCTGAAAAGGAAGTGAAACATCTGGTTGACACAACACAGGAGCAGAAGAAAACCGGCGCTTAAGTTCCTGAAAGGCCTCCACGGCCGCAGGAGACCAATCAGCAACATCAGCACCCTTTTTAGTCAAATCAGTCAAAGGTTTAACAATACTGGAAAAATTAGCAATGAACCGACGATAAAAATTAGCAAACCCCAAGAACTTCTGAAGGCTCTTAACAGATGTAGGTTGTGTCCAGTCACAAATCGCCTGAACCTTGACGGGATCCATCTCAATAGTAGAAGGAGAAAAAATGTACCCCAAAAAAGAAATCTTCTGGACTCCGAAGAGACACTTTGAGCCCTTCACAAACAGAGAATTGGCCCGCAGAACCTGAAACACCTTCCTGACCTGTAGAACATGAGACTCCCAGTCATCAGAAAACACCAAAATATCATCCAAATACACAATCATAAACTTATCCAGATATTCACGGAAAATATTGTGCATAAAGGACTGAAAGACTGACGGAGCATTGGAGAGTCCAAAAGGCATTACCAAATACTCAAAATGGCCCTCAGGCGTATTAAATGCGGTTTTCCACTCATCACCCTGTTTTATCCGCACCAGATTATACGCACCGCGAAGATCTATCTTAGTGAACCACCTAGCCCCCTTAATGCGAGCAAACAAATCAGTCAATAATGGCAATAGATACTGATACTTGACTGTAATCTTATTCAGAAGGCGATAATCTATACAAGGCCTCAGGGAACCATCTTTTTTTGCCACAAAAAAAAACCTGCTCCCAGAGGGGACGAAGATGGACGAATATGTCCCTTTCCAAGGACTCCTTAATATAATTCCGCATAGCAGTATGCTCTGGCAGTGACAGATTAAATAAACGACCCTTAGGGAACTTACTGCCAGGAATCAATTCTATAGCACAGTCACAATCTCTATGCGGAGGGAGCGAATTGAGCTTAGGCTCCTCAAAAACATCCCTATAGTCAGACAAAAATGCAGGGATCTCAGAAGGAGTAGATGAAGCGATAGAAATCGGAGGTGCATCATCATGAACCCCCTGACATCCCCAGCTTAACACAGACATTGTTTTCCAGTCCAGGACAGGATTATGAGTTTGTAACCATGGCAGACCAAGCACTAGTACATCATGTAAATTATAAAGTACAAGGAAGCGAATCACCTCCTGATGAACGGGAGTCATGCGCATGGTCACTTGTGTCCAATACTGCGGTTTATTCATAGCCAATGGTGTAGAGTCAATTCCCTTCAGAGGAATAGGAACTTCCAGAGGTTCCAGACTAAAACCGCAGCGTTTAGCAAATGACCAATCCATAAGACTCAGAGCAGCGCCCGAATCCACATAGGCATCGACGGAAATGGAAGACAGTGAAAAAATCAGAGTCACAGACAAAATGAACTTAGGCTGCAGAGTACCAATGGCAAAAGATTTATCAACCCTTTTTGTGCGTTTAGAGCATGCTGATATAACATGAGCTGAATCACCACAATAGAAACACAATCCATTTTTCCGCCTATAATTTTGCCGTTCACTTCTGGACTGAATTCTATCACATTGCATAGTCTCAGGTGCCTGTTCAGAAGACACCGCCAACTGGTGCACGGGTTTGCGCTCCCGTAAACGCCGATCAATCTGAATGGCCATAGCCATAGACTCATTCAGACCTGTAGGCGTAGGGAACCCCACCATAATATCCTTAATGGCCTCAGAAAGACCATTTCTGAAGTTTGCAGCCAGGGCGCACTCATTCCACTGAGTAAGCACCGACCATTTCCGAAACTTCTGACAATATATCTCCGCTTCATCATGCCCCTGAGAGAGGGCTAATAAAGCCTTTTCAGCCTGAATCTCCAGGTTAGGTTCCTCATAGAGCAATCCCAATGCCAGAAAAAACGCATCCACACTGAGCAATGCAGGATCCCCTGGTGCCAATGCAAATGCCCAATTCTGAGGGTCGCCCCGCAGGAAAGATATTACAATCTTGACCTGTTGAGCAGGGTCTCCAGAGGAGCGAGATTTTAAAGAAAGAAACAATTTACAATTGTTCCTGAAATTCAGGAAGGTAGATCTATCTCCAGAAAAGAACTCTGGAATAGGAATTCTAGTTTCAGACATGGGAGTGTGAACAACAAAATCCTGTATGTTTTGAACTTTTGCCGCGAGATTACTCAGGCTGGAAGCCAAACTCTGGACATCCATGTTAAACAGCTAAGATCAGAGCCATTCAAGGGTTAAGAGGAGGTAAGAAGCAGCTAGACAGCAATTAAGGGCTAGGCAGCAAAACTCTGAAGGGAAAAAAAAAAAAAAATTTCCCTTAAACACTTCTCTTTCTCCTGCTTCAGCCCAAACAATTAACACTTTGTGGGCCGGCTATACTGTCATGAATCCCAATGGCTTGGGATAGCACAGGACAAGCAAAGTACAAATATATTACGGACGAGCTCTAGGGTGATGGAACCTGGGCTGACCGCTGCCCTACGCCTGACAAACGCAACTAGAGATAGCCAGGGAGCGTGCCTACGTTGGTTCTAGACGCCACGCACCAGCCTAAGAGCTAACTAGCACTGCAGAGAAAATAAAGACCTCACTTGCCTCCAGCGGAATGAACCCCAAAAGATATAGTTGCCCCCCACATGTATTGACGGTGAAATGAGAGGAAGGCACACACATAGAGATGATATATAGGGTTGAGCGAAACGGGTCGATCATTTTCAAAAGTCGCCGACTTTTGGCTAAGTCGGCGTCTCATGAAACCCGATCCGACCCCTGTGCTTGTCGGCCATGCGGTACGCGACTTTCGCGCCAAAGTCGCGTTTCAATGATGCGAAAAGCGCCATTTCTCAGCCAATGAAGGTGAACGCAGAGTGTGGGCAGCGTGATGACATAGATCCTGGTCCCCACCATCTTAGAGAAGGGCATTGCAGTGATTGGCTTGCTGTCTGCGGCGTCACAGGGGCTATAAAGGGGCGTTCCTGCCGACCGCCATCTTACTGCTGCTGATCTGAGCTTAGGGAGAGGTTGCTGCCGCTTCGTCAGAAGCAGGGAGAGCGTTAGGCAGGGTCCACTAACCACCAAACCGCTTGTGCTGTAGCGATTTCCACTGTCCAACACCACCTTCGGTGTGCAGGAACAGTGGAAGCTATTTTTTTTTTTTTTCCTCAGCGCTGTAGCTCATTGGGCTGCCCTAGAAGGCTCCGTGATAGCTGTATTGCTGTGTGTACGCCACTGTGGAAACCAACTGCTTTTTTCAAAGCACATATCCTCTTGTTCCTTCCTTTCTGCACAGCTATCTTTTTTGTTTGTCCACACTTTTTATTTAATTTGTGCATCAGTCCACTCCTATTGCTGCCTGCCATACCTGGCTTACATTACTGCAGGGAGATAGTAATTGTAGGACAGTCCCTGTTTTTTTTTTTTTTTTTTTTGTGGGAGATTAAGATTGGCATTTCTGCTACAGTGCCATCCCTGTGTGTGCCATCTCTCACTGAGTGGGCCATAGAAAGCCTATTTATTTTTTCCGTGATTTGTGTTCTAAATTCTACCTCAACACAAAAACACTACATCAATGAGTGGTAGAAAAATATTGGCCTCAGTCAGGGCTTGTGTGCCACTGCTGTGTGTGCTATCTCTTATTCAGTGGGCTATAGAAAGCCTATTTATTTATTTATTTTTTGTCTTATTATTTGGTTTCTAAAGTCTCCCTGAAAAAAAAAAAAATAAATAAAAAAACAGTGGGAGAGTAATATTGCCCTTTCAGCTTGTGTGCCAGTCTTGACTCCTGGGTGTGCCACCTCTCTCTCTAATTGTGGGCCATAGAAAGCCTTTTTTTTTTTTTTTTTAAATATTATTGGGTTTCTAAAGTCTCCCTTAAAAAACAAAAAATACATAAAAAAACAGTGGGAGAGTAATATTGCCCTTTCAGCTTGTGTGCCAGTCTTGACTCCTGGGTGTGCCACCTCTCTCTCTCATTCAGTGGGCCATAGAAAGGCTATTTATTTTTTTGGTTTTTTTAATATTATTTGGTTTCTAAAGTCTCCCTGAAAAAAAAAAAACATAAAAAAACAGTGGGAGAGTAATATTGCCCTTTCAGCTTGTGTGCCAGTCTTGACTCCTGGGTGTGCCACCTCTCTCTCTCATTCAGTGGGCCATAGAAAGGCTATTTATTTTTTTGGGTTTTTTAATATTATTTGGTTTCTAAAGTCTCCCTGAAAAAAAAAAAAACATAAAAAAACAGTGGGAGAGTAATATTGCCCTTTCAGCTTGTGTGCCAGTCTTGACTCCTGGGTGTGCCACCTCTCTCTCTCATTCAGTGGGCCATAGAAAGGCTATTTATTTTTTTGGTTTTTTTAATATTATTTGGTTTCTAAAGTCTCCCTGAAAAAAAAAAAAAAAAAACTTAAAAAAACAGTGGGAGAATAATATTGCCCTTTCAGCTTGTGCGCCAGTCTTGACTCCTGGGTGTGCCACCTCTCTCTCTCTAATTGTGGGGCATAGAAAGCCTTTTTTTTTTTGTTTTTTTTAATATTATTTGGTTTCTAAAGTCTCCCTTAAAAAACAAAAAATACATAAAAAAACAGTGGGAGAGTAATATTGCCCTTTCAGCTTGTGTGCCAGTCTTGACTCCTGGGTGTGCCACCTCTCTCTCTAATTGTGGGCCATAGAAAGCCTTTTTTTTTTTTTTTTTAAATATTATTGGGTTTCTAAAGTCTCCCTTAAAAAACAAAAAATACATAAAAAAACAGTGGGAGAGTAATATTGCCCTTTCAGCTTGTGTGCCAGTCTTGACTCCTGGGTGTACCACCTCTCTCTCTCATTCAGTGGGCCATAGAAAGGCTATTTATTTTTTGGTTTTTTTAATATTATTTGGTTTCTAAAGTCTCCCTGAAAATAAAAAAAAAAAAACTTAAAAAAACAGTGGGAGAGTAATATTGCCCTTTCAGCTTGTGCGCCAGTCTTGACTCCTGGGTGTGCCACCTCTCTCTCTCATTCAGTGGGCCATAGAAAGCCTTTTTTTTTTTTTTTTTTTTTAAATATTATTGGGTTTCTAAAGTCTCCCTTAAAAAACAAAAAATACATAAAAAAACAGTGGGAGAGTAATATTGCCCTTTCAGCTTGTGTGCCAGTCTTGACTCCTGGGTGTGCCACCTCTCTCTCTCATTCAGTGGGCCATAGAAAGCCTTTTTTTTTTTTTTTTTTTAAATATTATTGGGTTTCTAAAGTCTCCCTTAAAAAACAAAAAATACATAAAAAAACAGTGGGAGAGTAATATTGCCCTTTCAGCTTGTGTGCCAGTCTTGACTCCTGGGTGTGCCACCTCTCTCTCTCATTCAGTGGGCCATAGAAAGGCTATTTATTTTTTTGGTTTTTTTAATATTATTTGGTTTCTAAAGTCTCCCTGAAAATAAAAAAAAAAAAACTTAAAAAAACAGTGGGAGAGTAATATTGCCCTTTCAGCTTGTGTGCCAGTCTTGACTCCTGGGTGTGCCACCTCTCTCTCTCATTCAGTGGGCCATAGAAAGGCTATTTATTTTTTTGGTTTTTTTAATATTATTTGGTTTCTAAAGTCTCCCTGAAAATAATAAAAAAAAAACTTAAAAAAACAGTGGGAGAGTAATATTGCCCTTTCAGCTTGTGCGCCAGTCTTGACTCCTGGGTGTGCCACCTCTCTCTCTCATTCAGTGGGCCATAGAAAGCCTTTTTTTTTTTTTTTAAATATTATTGGGTTTCTAAAGTCTCCCTTAAAAAACAAAAAATACATAAAAAAACAGTGGGAGAGTAATATTGCCCTTTCAGCTTGTGTGCCAGTCTTGACTCCTGGGTGTGCCACCTCTCTCTCTCATTCAGTGGGCCATAGAAAGCCTTTTTTTTTTTTTTTTAAATATTATTGGGTTTCTAAAGTCTCCCTTAAAAAACAAAAAATACATAAAAAAACAGTGGGAGAGTAATATTGCCCTTTCAGCTTGTGTGCCAGTCTTGACTCCTGGGTGTGCCACCTCTCTCTCTCATTCAGTGGGCCATAGAAAGGCTATTTATTTTTTTGGTTTTTTTAATATTATTTGGTTTCTAAAGTCTCCCTGAAAATAAAAAAAAAAAACTTAAAAAAACAGTGGGAGAGTAATATTGCCCTTTCAGCTTGTGTGCCAGTCTTGACTCCTGGGTGTGCCACCTCTCTCTCTCATTCAGTGGGCCATAGAAAGGCTATTTATTTTTTTGGTTTTTTTAATATTATTTGGTTTCTAAAGTCTCCCTGAAAAAAAAAAAAACATAAAAAAACAGTGGGAGAGTAATATTGCCCTTTCAGCTTGTGTGCCAGTCTTGACTCCTGGGTGTGCCACCTCTCTCTCTCATTCAGTGGGCCATAGAAAGGCTATTTATTTTTTTGGGTTTTTTAATATTATTTGGTTTCTAAAGTCTCCCTGAAAAAAAAAAAACATAAAAAAACAGTGGGAGAGTAATATTGCCCTTTCAGCTTGTGTGCCAGTCTTGACTCCTGGGTGTGCCACCTCTCTCTCTCATTCAGTGGGCCATAGAAAGGCTATTTATTTTTTTGGTTTTTTTAATATTATTTGGTTTCTAAAGTCTCCCTGAAAATAAAAAAAAAAAAACTTAAAAAAACAGTGGGAGAATAATATTGCCCTTTCAGCTTGTGCGCCAGTCTTGACTCCTGGGTGTGCCACCTCTCTCTCTCTAATTGTGGGGCATAGAAAGCCTTTTTTTTTTTGTTTTTTTTTTAATATTATTTGGTTTCTAAAGTCTCCCTTAAAAAACAAAAAATACATAAAAAAACAGTGGGAGAGTAATATTGCCCTTTCAGCTTGTGTGCCAGTCTTGATTCCTGGGTGTGCCACCTCTCTCTCTCATTCAGTGGGCCATAGAAAGCCTTTTTTTTTTTTTTTTAAATATTATTGGGTTTCTAAAGTCTCCCTTAAAAAACAAAAAATACATAAAAAAACAGTGGGAGAGTAATATTGCCCTTTCAGCTTGTGTGCCAGTCTTGACTCCTGGGTGTGCCACCTCTCTCTCTCATTCAGTGGGCCATAGAAAGGCTATTTATTTTTTTGGTTTTTTTAATATTATTTGGTTTCTAAAGTCTCCCTGAAAAAAAAAAAAAAAAAACTTAAAAAAACAGTGGGAGAATAATATTGCCCTTTCAGCTTGTGCGCCAGTCTTGACTCCTGGGTGTGCCACCTCTCTCTCTCTAATTGTGGGGCATAGAAAGCCTTTTTTTTTTTGTTTTTTTTAATATTATTTGGTTTCTAAAGTCTCCCTTAAAAAACAAAAAATACATAAAAAAACAGTGGGAGAGTAATATTGCCCTTTCAGCTTGTGTGCCAGTCTTGACTCCTGGGTGTGCCACCTCTCTCTCTAATTGTGGGCCATAGAAAGCCTTTTTTTTTTTTTTTTTTTAAATATTATTGGGTTTCTAAAGTCTCCCTTAAAAAACAAAAAATACATAAAAAAACAGTGGGAGAGTAATATTGCCCTTTCAGCTTGTGTGCCAGTCTTGACTCCTGGGTGTGCCACCTCTCTCTCTCATTCAGTGGGCCATAGAAAGCCTTTTTTTTTTTTTTTTTAAATATTATTGGGTTTCTAAAGTCTCCCTTAAAAAACAAAAAATACATAAAAAAACAGTGGGAGAGTAATATTGCCCTTTCAGCTTGTGTGCCAGTCTTGACTCCTGGGTGTACCACCTCTCTCTCTCATTCAGTGGGCCATAGAAAGGCTATTTATTTTTTGGTTTTTTTAATATTATTTGGTTTCTAAAGTCTCCCTGAAAATAAAAAAAAAAAAACTTAAAAAAACAGTGGGAGAGTAATATTGCCCTTTCAGCTTGTGCGCCAGTCTTGACTCCTGGGTGTGCCACCTCTCTCTCTCATTCAGTGGGCCATAGAAAGCCTTTTTTTTTTTTTTTTTTTTAAATATTATTGGGTTTCTAAAGTCTCCCTTAAAAAACAAAAAATACATAAAAAAACAGTGGGAGAGTAATATTGCCCTTTCAGCTTGTGTGCCAGTCTTGACTCCTGGGTGTGCCACCTCTCTCTCTCATTCAGTGGGCCATAGAAAGCCTTTTTTTTTTTTTTTTTTTTTAAATATTATTGGGTTTCTAAAGTCTCCCTTAAAAAACAAAAAATACATAAAAAAACAGTGGGAGAGTAATATTGCCCTTTCAGCTTGTGTGCCAGTCTTGACTCCTGGGTGTGCCACCTCTCTCTCTCATTCAGTGGGCCATAGAAAGGCTATTTATTTTTTTGGTTTTTTTAATATTATTTGGTTTCTAAAGTCTCCCTGAAAATAAAAAAAAAAAAACTTAAAAAAACAGTGGGAGAGTAATATTGCCCTTTCAGCTTGTGTGCCAGTCTTGACTCCTGGGTGTGCCACCTCTCTCTCTCATTCAGTGGGCCATAGAAAGGCTATTTATTTTTTTGGTTTTTTTAATATTATTTGGTTTCTAAAGTCTCCCTGAAAATAATAAAAAAAAAACTTAAAAAAACAGTGGGAGAGTAATATTGCCCTTTCAGCTTGTGCGCCAGTCTTGACTCCTGGGTGTGCCACCTCTCTCTCTCATTCAGTGGGCCATAGAAAGCCTTTTTTTTTTTTTTTAAATATTATTGGGTTTCTAAAGTCTCCCTTAAAAAACAAAAAATACATAAAAAAACAGTGGGAGAGTAATATTGCCCTTTCAGCTTGTGTGCCAGTCTTGACTCCTGGGTGTGCCACCTCTCTCTCTCATTCAGTGGGCCATAGAAAGCCTTTTTTTTTTTTTTTTAAATATTATTGGGTTTCTAAAGTCTCCCTTAAAAAACAAAAAATACATAAAAAAACAGTGGGAGAGTAATATTGCCCTTTCAGCTTGTGTGCCAGTCTTGACTCCTGGGTGTGCCACCTCTCTCTCTCATTCAGTGGGCCATAGAAAGGCTATTTATTTTTTTGGTTTTTTTAATATTATTTGGTTTCTAAAGTCTCCCTGAAAATAAAAAAAAAAAACTTAAAAAAACAGTGGGAGAGTAATATTGCCCTTTCAGCTTGTGTGCCAGTCTTGACTCCTGGGTGTGCCACCTCTCTCTCTCATTCAGTGGGCCATAGAAAGGCTATTTATTTTTTTGGTTTTTTTAATATTATTTGGTTTCTAAAGTCTCCCTGAAAAAAAAAAAAACATAAAAAAACAGTGGGAGAGTAATATTGCCCTTTCAGCTTGTGTGCCAGTCTTGACTCCTGGGTGTGCCACCTCTCTCTCTCATTCAGTGGGCCATAGAAAGGCTATTTATTTTTTTGGGTTTTTTAATATTATTTGGTTTCTAAAGTCTCCCTGAAAAAAAAAAAACATAAAAAAACAGTGGGAGAGTAATATTGCCCTTTCAGCTTGTGTGCCAGTCTTGACTCCTGGGTGTGCCACCTCTCTCTCTCATTCAGTGGGCCATAGAAAGGCTATTTATTTTTTTGGTTTTTTTAATATTATTTGGTTTCTAAAGTCTCCCTGAAAATAAAAAAAAAAAAACTTAAAAAAACAGTGGGAGAATA
This sequence comes from Ranitomeya variabilis, assembly GCF_051348905.1. Lineage (NCBI taxonomy): Eukaryota > Metazoa > Chordata > Amphibia > Anura > Dendrobatidae > Ranitomeya > Ranitomeya variabilis. The sequence continues at coordinate 654,292,396 of NC_135233.1, forward strand.
ATATTGCCCTTTCAGCTTGTGCGCCAGTCTTGACTCCTGGGTGTGCCACCTCTCTCTCTCTAATTGTGGGGCATAGAAAGCCTTTTTTTTTTTGTTTTTTTTTTAATATTATTTGGTTTCTAAAGTCTCCCTTAAAAAACAAAAAATACATAAAAAAACAGTGGGAGAGTAATATTGCCCTTTCAGCTTGTGTGCCAGTCTTGATTCCTGGGTGTGCCACCTCTCTCTCTCATTCAGTGGGCCATAGAAAGCCTTTTTTTTTTTTTTTTTAAATATTATTGGGTTTCTAAAGTCTCCCTTAAAAAACAAAAAATACATAAAAAAACAGTGGGAGAGTAATATTGCCCTTTCAGCTTGTGTGCCAGTCTTGACTCCTGGGTGTGCCACCTCTCTCTCTCATTCAGTGGGCCATAGAAAGGCTATTTATTTTTTTGGTTTTTTCAATATTATTTGGTTTCTAAAGTCTCCCTGAAAATAATAAAAAAAAAACTTAAAAAAACAGTGGGAGAGTAATATTGCCCTTTCAGCTTGTGTGCCAGTCTTGACTCCTGGGTGTGCCACCTCTCTCTCTCATTCAGTGGGCCATAGAAAGGCTATTTATTTTTTTGTTTTTTTTAATATTATTTGGTTTCTAAAGTCTCCCTGAAAATAATAAAAAAAAAACTTAAAAAAACAGTGGGAGAGTAATATTGCCCTTTCAGCTTGTGCGCCAGTCTTGACTCCTGGGTGTGCCACCTCTCTCTCTCTAATTGTGGGCCATAGAAAGCCTTTTTTTTGTTGTTTTTTTTTTTGTTTTTTTTTTTATATTATTTGGTTTCTAAAGTCTCCCTGAGAAAAAAATAAAAATAAATTAGGTGGGAGATTAATATTGACATTAGTGCTTGAGTGACAGTCCTGCGTGTGTGTCATCTCTGTGATTTTGTGCCACAGAAAACAGAGTGTGTAACATTGTGCCTGATTTTCCTTGTGGTCTCACCAACCTGTTAAGGGATATTGAAATCATACTGAAGTTATAGCTCACCATGTAAGTTGTTTGACAGCAACAAATAAAGTTACTTTGGTTAAGATTTTAAAACAATGAGGAAGTCTGGTGCAAGAGGTCGTCGTGGGCGTTCATTGTCAGCTGGTAATGATGGTAGTGGTAGTGGAGCATCAGGTGGTCGTGGGGATAAAAATATTCCACCTAAGTCTGGAGCTGTGGAGCCAGTTTCGTCGTCAGGCTACACAAGGCCTCGAACGCTCTCTTTTCTGGGAGTAGGAAAACCGCTTTTAAAGGCGGAGCAGCAACAGCAAGTTTTGGCTTACATTGCAGACTCAGCCTCTAGCTCTTTTGCCTCCTCTTCCGAAACTGGTAAATGTAAAAGCAGTGCGTCGCTTGTGGATGTTCACGGTCAGGGACAAGTCGCTTCCTTGTCCTCCTCAGCAAAAACTACAACAAGAGAGAAGGATGCAGCAGGCGACACAACGGGTCACTCCATGGAGCTCTTTACACATACCGTCCCTGGCTTAGAAAGTGAAACATTTAACAGGCCATGCCCATTACAAGTATATTCTGACATGGAGTGCACTGATGCACAGCCACAGCCAGAGTACTATGCTGCTCCTTTGACTCAGACCACCACATTGCCCTCTCAGGGTACAGATCCACAATCAGACCCTGATGAGACTATGTTGCCCCGCCACGAACGCTATACCACCGACCGACACAGTGACACAGACGAAGTTGCACACGAGCTTGAAGAGGAGGTAATAGATGACCCAGTTATTGACCCCGATTGGCAGCCATTGGGGGAACAGGGTGCAGGCGGCAGTAGTTCAGAAGCGGAGGTGGAGGAGGGGCCGCAGCAGGCATCAACATCGCAACAGGTTCCATCTGCCGGGCCCGTATCTGGCCCAAAACGCGTGTCAAAGCCAAAACCTGTTGGAGGACAGAGTGGCCATCCGGTTAAAGCTCAGTCTGCAATCCCTGAAAAGGGATCCGAGTCTAGGAAGAGTGCAGTCTGGCATTTTTTTAAACAACATCCAACTGATCAGCGCAAAGTCATCTGTCAAAAATGTTCAACTAGCTTAAGCAGAGGTCAGAATCTGAAAAGTCTAAATACTAGTTGCATGCATAGACACTTAACCACCATGCATTTTCAAGCCTGGACTAACTACCAAACGTCCCTTAAGGTTGTAGCACCCTCGGCCAATGAAGCTAGTCAGCAACGCAACATCCCTTCCGTCACTGTAAGGCCACCATTTTCCGCACCACCGGCAGTATCTGTGCAGGTTTCTTTGCCAGCCAAAAGCAGTCAGGGTCAGGGAACCACCAGTTTTGTAGGAGGAAATATTGCATCTAGGGCACCGGCGGAAACAATACCGTCTCCAACCGTCTCTCAGTCTGCCATGTACACCGGCACACCCGAAAGTTCCACGATCTCCAGCTCTCCAGTCCAGCTCACCCTACATGAGACTCTGGTTAGAAAAAGGAAGTACTTATCCTCGCATCCGCGTACACAGGGTTTTAACGCCCACATAGCTAGACTAATCTCGTTAGAGATGATGCCCTACCGGTTAGTTGAAAGCGAAGCTTTCAAAGCCCTGATGGAGTACGCTGAACCACGATACGAGCTACCCAGTCGACACTTTTTTTCCAGAAAAGCCATCCCAGCCCTGCACCAGCATGTTAAACAGCGCATCGTCCATGCACTCAGGCAATCTGTGAGTACAAAGGTGCACCTGACTACAGATGCATGGACCAGTAGGCATGGCCAGGGACGTTATGTGTCCATCACGGCACACTGGGTGAATGTGGTGGATGCAGGGTCCACAGGCGACATCAATTTAGGGACAGTTGTGCCTAGCCCACGGTCTAGGAAACAGTTGGCTGTAGGCGTTCGCACCCCCTCCTCCTCCTCGTCCTCCTGCAGAAGCTACAGCTCTTCCACAGAACGCAGTCTGCCAACCACTCCATCGGCAGAGGACACTGTTGCACACCAGTTGTCCCATTATGGGCCAGCTACTGCCAAGCGTCAGCAGGCTGTATTGGCTATGAAGTGTTTGGGCGACAACAGACACACCGCGGAAGTTCTGTCCGAGTTCTTGCAACAAGAAACGCAGTCGTGGCTGGGCACAGTAGATCTTGAGGCAGGCAAGGTAGTGAGTGATAACGGAAGGAATTTCATGGCTGCCATCTCCCTTTCCCAACTGAAACACATTCCTTGCCTGGCTCACACCTTAAACCTGGTGGTGCAGTGCTTATTGAAAACTTATCCTGGGTTCTCCGACCTGCTCCTCAAAGTGCGTGCACTTTGCTCACATATCCGACGTTCGCCTGTACACGCCAGCCGTATGCAGACCTATCAGCGGTCTTTGAACCTTCCCCAGCATCGCCTCATCATAGACGTTGCAACAAGGTGGAACTCAACACTGCACATGCTTCAGAGACTGTGCGAACAGAGGCGTGCTGTTATTTATTTGTGGGAGGATACACGGGCAGGCAGTAGGATGGCAGACATGGAGTTGTCAGGTGTGCAGTGGTCTAAGATACAAAACATGTGTCAAGTCCTTCAGTGTTTTGAGGAATGCACACGGCTGGTTAGTGCAGACAACGCCGTAATAAGCATGAGCATCCCCCTAATGCGTCTGCTGATGCAAAGTTTGACGCACATAAAGGAGCAGGCGTCTGCACCAGAGGAAGAGGAAAGCCTTGATGACAGTCAGCCATTGTCTGGTCAGGGCAGTGTACAGGACGAGGTAGCGGGCGAAGAGGAGGTGGAGGACGAGGAGGATGATGGGGATGAGTATATTTTTAATGCCGAACCTTTCCCGGGGGCACAGGAAATTGGTTGCGTGTCACGGCCGGGTTCTGGTTTTTTGAGGGACACAAGTGACGTAGATTTGCCTGCAACTGCCCCTCAACCAATCACAACCGGAGATTTGACAACTGGAACTTTGGCCCACATGGCGGATTATGCCTTACGTATCCTAAAAAGGGACACACGCATTACGAAAATGATGAACGATGACGATTACTGGTTGGCCTGCCTCCTTGATCCACGCTATAAAGGCAAATTGCAAAATATTATGCCACATGAGAACTTGGAACTAATATTAGCAACCAAACAATCAACTCTTGTTGACCGTTTGCTTCAGGCATTCCCAGCACACAGCGCACGTGATCGTTCTCACACGAGCTCCAGGGGGCAGCAGACTAGGAGTGTTAGGGGTGCACACATCAGAAGTGGCGTTGGACAGAGGGGTTTTCTGACCAGGTTGTGGAGTGATTTTGCTATGACCGCAGACAGGACAGGTACTGCTGCATCAATTGAAAGTGACAGGAGACAACATTTGTCCAGTATGGTTACTAACTATTTTTCATCCCTTATCGATGTTCTCCCTCAACCGTCATTCCCATTTGATTACTGGGCCTCCAAATTAGACACCTGGCCAGAATTGGCAGAATATGCATTGCAGGAGCTTGCTTGCCCGGCAGCAAGTGTCCTATCAGAAAGAGTATTCAGTGCTGCAGGTTCAATATTAACAGAAAAAAGGACTCGTCTGTCTACCCAAAATGTTGACGATCTAACATTCATTAAAATGAACCACAACTGGATTTCGAAATCTTTTGCCCCACCTTGCCCGGCCGACACCTAGCTTTCCTATGAAAAGCTCTTGCCTGTGAATTACTTTTCTAATGTCTAATTTGCTGCAGCTGATTGTACAGCATACAACATGTTTACACCTCCCTAAATGGCAAAACACCCCACACGGGGCCGTGGTATCGCGACTTGGCGCAAGCACCCGTGAGACTGCTGTTTGTCTGAAGAGGTGGGTGTGCTCGCTTTTGGTTGACGGCATTGCTACTGGGTCCCTCATAGTACAATGTAGTGTCTCTGGCGGTGGCGGTGCGCACCCAACGTCAGACACACCGTTGTAACATGAGGGGCCCTGGGGCGGTCCCGCCGGCCTCAAGAGAGTTCCCCCCTACCCCAGCTCAAAATGTGCTCTACCACGTGCAAAATTATGTCGCACAGCTCCACCAATCTTTAGTCTATTCGCTGACATCATTCAATGTCTGGCACTGACAATACAAATTTGTAGACATCTATGATGCAACTTAAAGTAGTCTGTGTCTGTGTCCTATATTGGCACCATTAAATAGTTACTGCCAAATTACTATGTCAGAAACTCAGTAGATGAGCCCACCCCTGTACCTAAGTATGCCACCTTTTTTTTTGTTTTGGTTGTTTTGCGAGACATTAACATCTATTTATATTTTGGGAGTACTGGGACAGACACTCCTTGCACTACTCCTCCACTCACCACCAAGCTGCCTGTGTATCCATGTAACCGCTGTAAAGCTGCCATGAGCCTATTGTTTGTTATTTTAGGCCTTTGATAGCCTGTCTGCGGTCCCTACTTTAAATACTCCTCCACTCATCACCAGCTGCCTGCCCGTGTATCCATGTAACCGCTGTAAAACTGCCATGAGCCTATTGTTTGTTATTTTAGGCCTTTGATAGCCTGTCTGCGGTCCCTACTTTAAATACTCCTCCACTCATCACCAGCTGCCTGCCCGTGTATCCATGTAACCGCTGTAAAACTGCCATGAGCCTATTGTTTGTTATTTTAGGCCTTTGATAGCCTGTCTGCGGTCCCTACTTTAAATACTCCTCCACTCATCACCAGCTGCCTGCCCGTGTATCCATGTAACCGCTGTAAAACTGCCATGAGCCTATTGTTTGTTATTTTAGGCCTTTGATAGCCTGTCTGCGGTCCCTACTTTAAATACTCCTCCACTCACCACCAAGCTGCCTGTGTATCCATGTAACCGCTGTAAAACTGCCATGAGCCTATTGTTTGTTATTTTACGCCTTTGATAGCCTGTCTGCGGTCCCTACTTTAAATACTCCTCCACTCATCACCAGCTGCCTGTGTATCCATGTAACCGCTGTAAAACTGCCATGAGCCTATTGTTTGTTATTTTAGGCCTTTGATAGCCTGTCTGCGGTCCCTACTTTAAATACTCCTCCACTCATCACCAGCTGCCTGCCCGTGTATCCATGTAACCGCTGTAAAACTGCCATGAGCCTATTGTTTGTTATTTTAGGCCTTTGATAGCCTGTCTGCGGTCCCTACTTTAAATACTCCTCCACTCACCACCAAGCTGCCTGTGTATCCATGTAACCGCTGTAAAACTGCCATGAGCCTATTGTTTGTTATTTTAGGCCTTTGATAGCCTGTCTGCGGTCCCTACTTTAAATACTCCTCCACTCATCACCAGCTGCCTGCCCGTGTATCCATGTAACCGCTGTAAAACTGCCATGAGCCTATTGTTTGTTATTTTAGGCCTTTGATAGCCTGTCTGCGGTCCCTACTTTAAATACTCCTCCACTCATCACCAGCTGCCTGCCCGTGTATCCATGTAACCGCTGTAAAACTGCCATGAGCCTATTGTTTGTTATTTTAGGCCTTTGATAGCCTGTCTGCGGTCCCTACTTTAAATACTCCTCCACTCACCACCAAGCTGCCTGTGTATCCATGTAACCGCTGTAAAACTGCCATGAGCCTATTGTTTGTTATTTTAGGCCTTTGATAGCCTGTCTGCGGTCCCTACTTTAAATACTCCTCCACTCATCACCAGCTGCCTGCCCGTGTATCCATGTAACCGCTGTAAAACTGCCATGAGCCTATTGTTTGTTATTTTACGCCTTTGATAGCCTGTCTGCGGTCCCTACTTTAAATACTCCTCCACTCATCACCAGCTGCCTGCCCGTGTATCCATGTAACCGCTGTAAAACTGCCATGAGCCTATTGTTTGTTATTTTAGGCCTTTGATAGCCTGTCTGCGGTCCCTACTTTAAATACTCCTCCACTCATCACCAGCTGCCTGCCCGTGTATCCATGTAACCGCTGTAAAACTGCCATGAGCCTATTGTTTGTTATTTTAGGCCTTTGATAGCCTGTCTGCGGTCCCTACTTTAAATACTCCTCCACTCACCACCAAGCTGCCTGTGTATCCATGTAACCGCTGTAAAACTGCCATGAGCCTATTGTTTGTTATTTTACGCCTTTGATAGCCTGTCTGCGGTCCCTACTTTAAATACTCCTCCACTCATCACCAGCTGCCTGCCCGTGTATCCATGTAACCGCTGTAAAACTGCCATGAGCCTATTGTTTGTTATTTTAGGCCTTTGATAGCCTGTCTGCGGTCCCTACTTTAAATACTCCTCCACTCATCACCAGCTGCCTGCCCGTGTATCCATGTAACCGCTGTAAAACTGCCATGAGCCTATTGTTTGTTATTTTAGGCCTTTGATAGCCTGTCTGCGGTCCCTACTTTAAATACTCCTCCACTCACCACCAAGCTGCCTGTGTATCCATGTAACCGCTGTAAAACTGCCATGAGCCTATTGTTTGTTATTTTAGGCCTTTGATAGCCTGTCTGCGGTCCCTACTTTAAATACTCCTCCACTCATCACCAGCTGCCTGCCCGTGTATCCATGTAACCGCTGTAAAACTGCCATGAGCCTATTGTTTGTTATTTTAGGCCTTTGATAGCCTGTCTGCGGTCCCTACTTTAAATACTCCTCCACTCATCACCAGCTGCCTGCCCGTGTATCCATGTAACCGCTGTAAAACTGCCATGAGCCTATTGTTTGTTATTTTAGGCCTTTGATAGCCTGTCTGCGGTCCCTACTTTAAATACTCCTCCACTCACCACCAAGCTGCCTGTGTATCCATGTAACCGCTGTAAAACTGCCATGAGCCTATTGTTTGTTATTTTAGGCCTTTGATAGCCTGTCTGCGGTCCCTACTTTAAATACTCCTCCACTCATCACCAGCTGCCTGTGTATCCATGTAACCGCTGTAAAACTGCCATGAGCCTATTGTTTGTTATTTTAGGCCTTTGATAGCCTGTCTGCGGTCCCTACTTTAAATACTCCTCCACTCATCACCAGCTGCCTGCCCGTGTATCCATGTAACCGCTGTAAAACTGCCATGAGCCTATTGTTTGTTATTTTAGGCCTTTGATAGCCTGTCTGCGGTCCCTACTTTAAATACTCCTCCACTCACCACCAAGCTGCCTGTGTATCCATGTAACCGCTGTAAAACTGCCATGAGCCTATTGTTTGTTATTTTAGGCCTTTGATAGCCTGTCTGTGGTCCCTACTTTAAATACTCCTCCACTCATCACCAGCTGCCTGTGTATCCATGTAACCGCTGTAAAACTGCCATGAGCCTATTGTTTGTTATTTTAGGCCTTTGATAGCCTGTCTGCGGTCCCTACTTTAAATACTCCTCCACTCATCACCAGCTGCCTGCCCGTGTATCCATGTAACCGCTGTAAAACTGCCATGAGCCTATTGTTTGTTATTTTAGGCCTTTGATAGCCTGTCTGCGGTCCCTACTTTAAATACTCCTCCACTCACCACCAAGCTGCCTGTGTATCCATGTAACCGCTGTAAAACTGCCATGAGCCTATTGTTTGTTATTTTAGGCCTTTGATAGCCTGTCTGCGGTCCCTACTTTAAATACTCCTCCACTCATCACCAGCTGCCTGTGTATCCATGTAACCGCTGTAAAACTGCCATGAGCCTATTGTTTGTTATTTTAGGCCTTTGATAGCCTGTCTGCGGTCCCTACTTTAAATACTCCTCCACTCATCACCAGCTGCCTGCCCGTGTATCCATGTAACCGCTGTAAAACTGCCATGAGCCTATTGTTTGTTATTTTAGGCCTTTGATAGCCTGTCTGCGGTCCCTACTTTAAATACTCCTCCACTTATCACCAGCTGCCTGCCCGTGTATCCATGTAACCGCTGTAAAACTGCCATGAGCCTATTGTTTGTTATTTTAGGCCTTTGATAGCCTGTCTGCGGTCCCTACTTTAAATACTCCTCCACTCATCACCAGCTGCCTGCCCGTGTATCCATGTAACCGCTGTAAAACTGCCATGAGCCTATTGTTTGTTATTTTAGGCCTTTGATAGCCTGTCTGCGGTCCCTCCTTCCACTAGGCCTCCACTGACCAGACCACTGCTGCCCGTGTACCCCTGGAACCAATTTTAAAGTGCCTACAGCCAGCCCATTTTATTGTGTTAGGCCTTCGAAGCCTGTCTGCGGTCCCTCCTTCCACTAGGCCTCCACTGACCAGACCACTGCTGCCCGTGTACCCCTGGAACCAATTTTAAAGTGCCTACAGCCAGCCCATTTTATTGTGTTAGGCCTTCGAAGCCTGTCTGCGGTCCCTCCTTCCACTAGGCCTCCACTGACCAGACCACTGCTGCCCGTGTACCCCTGGAACCAATTTTAAAGTGCCTACAGCCAGCCCATTTTATTGTGTTAGGCCTTCGAAGCCTGTCTGCGGTCCCTCCTTCCACTAGGCCTCCACTGACCAGACCACTGCTGCCCGTGTACCCCTGGAACCAATTTTAAAGTGCCTACAGCCAGCCCATTTTATTGTGTTAGGCCTTTGAAGCCTGTCTGCGGTCCCTCCTTCCAATAGGCCTACACTGACAAAGGTACACCTGACAACAGACACATGGACCTGTAGGCATGGCCACGGAAGGTTACGTGTCCTTTGTGGCTCAATGGGTTAATGTATTGGATGCATGGTCCACACAGGGGACAGCCTGCTAAGTCTGTATGCAGTCCCTAATTCAAGTTGTCCTCAACTGAATAAAGCTGAGCTTCTACCTTCTGGCTCTCATTAAGTGTTTTTTAAAAAACAAAATGGTGGTTCCGGCCTACTAACGGTGTCTGCCCCTGCCTGGTGTTGCCCTCAACTGAATAAAGCTGAGCTTCAACCTTCTGGCTCTCATTAAGTGTTTTTTAAAAAACAAAATGGTGGTTAGGGCCTACTAACGGCTTCTGCCCCTCCCTGGTGTTGCCCTCAACTGAATAAAGCTGAGCTTCTACCTTCCGGCTCTGATTAACTGCTGTTTTTAAACAAAATGGTGGTTCCGGCCTACTAACGGTGTCTGCCCCTGCCTGGTGTTGCCCTCAACTGAATAAAGCTGAGCTTCAACCTTCTGGCTCTCATTAAGTGTTTTTTAAAAAACAAAATGGTGGTTAGGGCCTACTAACGGCTTCTGCCCCTCCCTGGTGTTGCCCTCAACTGAATAAAGCTGAGCTTCTACCTTCCGGCTCTGATTAACTGCTGTTTTTAAACAAAATGGTGGTTCCGGCCTACTAACGGTGTCTGCCCCTGCCTGGTGTTGCCCTCAACTGAATAAAGCTGAGCTTCAACCTTCTGGCTCTCATTAAGTGTTTTTTAAAAAACAAAATGGTGGTTAGGGCCTACTAACGGCTTCTGTCCCTCCCTGGTGTTGCCCTCAACTGAATAAAGCTGAGCTTCTACCTTCCGGCTCTGATTTACTGCTGTTTTTAAACAAAATGGTGGTTCCGGCCTACTAACGGTGTCTGCACCTGCCTGGTGTTGCCCTCAACTGAATAAAGCTGAGCTTCAACCTTCTGGCTCTCATTAAGTGTTTTTTAAAAAACAAAATGGTGGTTAGGGCCTACTAACGGCTTCTGTCCCTCCCTGGTGTTGCCCTCAACTGAATAAAGCTGAGCTTCTACCTTCCGGCTCTGATTAACTGCTGTTTTTAAACACATTGCTGGTTCCGGCCTACTAACGGTGTCTGCCCCTGCCTGGTGTTGCCCTCAACTGAATAAAGCTGAGCTTCAACCTTCTGGCTCTCATTAAGTGTTTTTTAAAAAACAAAATGGTGGTTAAGGCCTACTAACGGCTTCTGCCCCTCCCTGGTGTTGCCCTCAACTGAATAAAGCTGAGCTTCTACCTTCCGGCTCTGATTAACTGCTGTTTTTAAACACATTGCTGGTTCCGGCCTACTAACGGTGTCTGCCCCTGCCTGGTGTTGCCCTCAACTGAATAAAGCTGAGCTTCAACCTTCTGGCTCTCATTAAGTGTTTTTTAAAAAACAAAATGGTGGTTCCGGCCTACTAACGGTGTCTGCCCCTGCCTGGTGTTGCCCTCAACTGAATAAAGCTGAGCTTCAACCTTCTGGCTCTCATTAAGTGTTTTTTAAAAAACAAAATGGTGGTTAGGGCCTACTAACGGCTTCTGTCCCTCCCTGGTGTTGCCCTCAACTGAATAAAGCTGAGCTTCTACCTTCCGGCTCTGATTAACTGCTGTTTTTAAACACATTGCTGGTTCCGGCCTACTAACGGTGTCTGCCCCTGCCTGGTGTTGCCCTCAACTGAATAAAGCTGAGCTTCAACCTTCTGGCTCTCATTAAGTGTTTTTTAAAAAACAAAATGGTGGTTAGGGCCTACTAACGGCTTCTGCCCCTCCCTGGTGTTGCCCTCAACTGAATAAAGCTGAGCTTCTACCTTCCGGCTCTGATTAACTGCTGTTTTTAAACACATTGCTGGTTCCGGCCTACTAACGGTGTCTGCCCCTGCCTGGTGTTGCCCTCAACTGAATAAAGCTGAGCTTCAACCTTCTGGCTCTCATTAAGTGTTTTTTAAAAAACAAAATGGTGGTTCCGGCCTACTAACGGTGTCTGCCCCTGCCTGGTGTTGCCCTCAACTGAATAAAGCTGAGCTTCAACCTTCTGGCTCTCATTAAGTGTTTTTTAAAAAACAAAATGGTGGTTAGGGCCTACTAACGGTGTCTGCCCCTCCCTGGTGTTGTCCTCAACTGAACAAAGCTGAGCTTCCACATTCTGGCTTTCGGCCTATACTATCAGATATTAAACTGCATTTGGCCTACTAGTGTGGTTAGGCCCTTGAAACAGTGTCTGCTGCTCTTGGGTTTGCTACTCCACTGAACAAAGCAATGCCGCCTGTTTAGTCCTGTTACCAATTTTGATCTGCATTTAGCCTACTTTATTCTTTGGCCCTATATCTGTTTCCTCATCATCCTGCCCATTGCCCAGCCACTGCTAGATGAGTCTGCTGGTACATTGACCTAGACCACTACATTCCCCTTGTACTCTACACAGCCAGAATCTGACCCTGCTGAAAGTAAGGTTCCCCTTCCCGCATATTATACCACCTTACACAGGGACAAAGAGGAAGGTGCAGATGAAAGTGCAGGTTCCTTCATCAGGTGGGGGGGCATACTCGTTGGCGACGTCACTGGCACAGGGCCACTCAGAGTACGCAAAAGTGTCGCTGCTGGTGGGAGGCGCCCCCGCCATGCAAACACACCGCCGTACTTTGAGGGGCCCTGTGCCAGTGCCAATGCGAACGAGTGGGCCCCCCCCTGCTTGCTCAGGATCACAGCACTTGCAACGTTGAAATACTTACCTCTCCCTGCTCACCGCCATGACGTAGTCCATGTTTCCTGGGCCCACTAAAACCTTGAACCAGCCCTACCCCCACAACTTTTGCCAAATGACCCCCAATTTCCAGTGCCCAACTATTATTATAAAGTTAATTAAGATTGACAAGCTTCACAAAACAAGAATGGATGTTTTTGGCAGTAAAATGTGCACTGTAGGTGTTTTCCTGGCCTCCACTCACTGCCGGCTATGCTTCCCCATTGACTTGCATTGGGTTTCGTGTTTCGGTCGATCCCCGACTTTTAGCGATAATCGGCCGACTTCACTCAACTCGACTCTGGACTAAATCGGGTTTCACAAAACCAGACTCGATCTTAAAAAAATGAAAGTCGCTCAACCCTAATGATATATATAGTTTTAGCAAATTGAGGCCCGCTGTAAACTAGAAAGCAGAACGATACAAAAGGGGACTGAGCGGTCAGCAAAAAACCCTAATCAAAAAAACCATCCTGAGATTACAAGAACCCATGTGCCAACTCATGGCACATGGGGAGAACCTCAGTCCACTAGAGCTACCAGCTAGCATAGAGACATAATAAGCAAGCTGGACAAAAAACCAAACAACTGAAAATCAGCACTTAGCTTATCCTGAAAGATCTGGGAGCAGGTAGGCAGGAACCAAACAGAGCACATCTGAATACATTGATAGCCGGCAAGGGAAATGACAGAAAGGCCAGGTAAAATAGGAAACACCCAGCCACTGATGGACAGGTGGAAACCAAAGGCCGCAACCCACCAAAGTCACCCAGTACCAGCAGTAACCACCAGAGGGAGCCCACAAACAGAATCCACAACAGGGAACCAACTAGCAGATGACGAGACAGCTGATCCCAGCCACAGACCAGCAGAATGACTAAAAGAGCCACCAGAGGGAGCCCAAAGACAGCACTCACTCAGTACCACTCGTGACCACAAGAGGGAGCCCAAGAACAGAGTTCACAACAGTTGACTCCCTCTCGTCGGACACACGCCAGCTAGCTGTGCCTGTATTCCCAGCTAGCAAGACTGCTGACACATGCTACCATCAGCCCAGAGAGACATCTGCACTGGGTAGTGATGAGGATAGAGTGCATACCTTGGCTCCGCTTACCTAGTCCCATTCTTGCAGCGCCTGATGAGGACCGGACTGTGCCTGTGTCCGCTGGACTGTGTGCTTCTGCTGCAGCCTTGTCTACTGAACTTTCTGCTTCTTCGACTGTGCCGCCGACCTTCATCTGTACCCCACCGTGTGCCCGGATCAGGAGATCACATGCCGAAGAATCCGGAGGATTCATCACCGCAAGGAGTGCATCGCCCTTCTGCGGGACCGGATCGGAGACATCTTGCGCCACCTGCGGGTCCACTGAGGGATCTTCCAGCCACCTTCCTCCAGCACACAGAGACTGATAAGATAACCTGTTATTATCTACTGCATTTGACTTTGCCCTATCCGCAAGTTCATTCCCTTTACCCCCCTGTTTGTACCATCACTGTTTTATATAAAGAACCTGTTAAACCTTGCTCTGCCTTCTGTGTGTCACTGCATCCTACGCACCTGCTTGATATCCTACACAGTGATGCCACTGTGCCGCATCTACTGTGAGAATGGATAGAAGAGGAGTCCAATGCTACAGTAGAATGAGGTGTCTGGATTAATTGAGTATAGGGATTTTTATTTTATTTTAGGATGGTTGTGAGGGACCATCACACTATATAGGGCACTTTGAGGTTGACCACCCTAGTATATAAGGGGTTGTGGAGTGGACCATCATACTTTACAGTGTACTGTTGGGTGGACCATCATACTACATAGGGGGCTTTTGGAGGACCATCAAACTATATGGTGGACTGTGAGGTGAGCTGTCATACTATATAGGGGGCTATGAGGTGAACCATCATACTACATGTGAGGCTGTTGGGGGTACCATCATACCATATAGGGACTGTGAGGTGTACCATCATGATATATAAGCTGTTGGATATATACTGTGTGAGGTAGCTGTGAGGGGACCATCTTACTGTGTAGTGTGGTTGTGGTAGACTTCACACTGTGTGGTGTGGCTGTAGTGGACATTATTCTGTATGGAGGTCTAGGGGGTACATTATACTATGTTTAGGGGTTGTGGTGACCATCATACTATATGTGATAGTTATGGGTGGACATCAAACTGTATGGGGCTCTGGAGTTTTCATACTGTACGGGGGCTTTGGTGAACATCACACTTTATATAGGGGCCTGTGGTAGACATTATACTTTGCGGGTGTCTGTGTTGCCCCATACTGTACATTGGGGACTGTGGTAGCTACCGTACTGTATGGGAGATTGAGGTGGCAATCTTACTGTGTGGGGTGCTGTGAGGCATCATATTTTATGTAAGGTTTATGGGGCAATCATACTGTGTGGTCATCATACTTTGTGCGGGAATAATACTCTATGAGGGTCATGAAAAGGGTATCATAGTGAGTGAGACCACTTAGGGACTTCAGTAGGGGCAAAATAACTGTCTAAGTGCTGCAATACATTTCCTTCTCCGTGTCCTAAAATTATGGGAGATATGCCCTTATTTGACTGTGACGTGATAGAACTTTTTCTACGGGGCGCCTGTTATTTCAGTGTACGCCTTCTTGCTTATAAGGAGGCACAATGGAGAGATTGTTATTATTTTAGGGGAAGCAATAAGTAATTATTATTATTAATATAAGAAAGCACAGGGGATATTTTTATTATTATAAGGAGGTGTAGGGTCATTATTAAAAGAGGTCAAGGGGAGCATTATTAAAGGAGGCACAGGGGAATTATAATACGGTATCACAAGTTGTGGCTTGTGTAGAGGAGGTAGAAAGCAAGAAGGCTTCTGGTGGCCTGGAATGAATGCAAAGAAAAAGGGAAAATGAATTATGGCAATCAGTGAGAACTCTGCAGAGCACTGGTGTAAAACTAATATTACCTTTATATGGTCACTGTATGATGGCAATATCAGTCTTGCGGTCACATGATGGCCGCTCCCAATGCCAGCACCGGAGAATCCTCACAGTGTGTGCTATAAGGATTCAGAAGTCTGAAGTTATATAGACTTCACCTTCAACTTTTTTAACAATCAGTATGGTGGCATTATAAGTATTATATATGCTGGTAATATTTGATTATGTTTGCTGGTATTTGTCTGTAATATTTCAATATTATTAGTTTGATATTATAATTATTTAATCTTATATAGTGATATTATTGGTTTTATTAGAAATATTGGTCTTGTAGTAAATCTTTATTTCCTCTAGGCAGGGCAATATTAGTAATTTATCCCCATATAGTGCTCGGGAGCAGGGACGGCATGGGCCTGTGTGCTTTAACCCCTTCACGACATTCCCTCGTACTAGTACGGCGCATGTCGTGTCTCCCGATTTGATGTGGGCTCCGGCGGTGAGCTTAGATCAAAGTCGCGACATGTCAGCTGTTTTGTACAGCTGACAGGTGCGCGCAATAGCGGCAGGTGAAATCGCGATTAACCCGCCACTATTAACCTGTTAAATGCCTCTGTCAAACGCTGACAGCGGCATTAACCTACCGCTTCCGGCCGTGCGGCTGGAAATGAGCACATGGCCGACCCCTGTCACATGATCTGGGGTCGGCGATGTGTCAGAATGGTAACCATAGAGGTCCTTGAGACCTCTATGGTTACTGATGCCGGCCTGCTGTGAGCACCACCCTGTGGTCGACGCTCATAGCAGGCCTGCAATTCAGCTACATAGCAGCGATCTGATGATTGCTGCTATGTAGCTGAGCCGATCGAGTGGTGCCAGCTTCTAGCCTCCCATGGAGGCTATTGAAGCATGGCAAAAGTTAAAAAAAGTTTTTAAAAATATGAAAAAAAATAAAAAAAAATAAAAGCTAAAATCACCCCCCTTTCACCCCATAATAAAACAATTAAAAAAATCAAACCTACATATATTTGGTATCGCCGCGTTCAGAATCGCCCAATCTATCAATAAAAAAAGCATTAACCTGATTGCTAAACAGCGTAGCGAGAAACAAATTTGAAACGCCTGAATTACGTTTTTTTGGTCGCCGCGACATTGCATTAAAATGCAATAACGGGCGATCAAAAATACGTATCTGCGTAAACATGGTATTATTAAAAACGTCAGCTCAGCACACAAAAAAATAAGCCCTCACCCGACCCCAGATCATGAAAAATGGAGAGACTACGGGTATCGGAAAATGGCACATTCTTTTTTTTTTTTAGCAAAGTTTTGTTTTTTTTTTCATCATATAGATAAAAAATAACCTAGACATATTAGGTGTCTATGAACTCATAATGACCTGGAGAATCATAATATAAGGTCAGTTTTAACATTTAGTCATTTAGTGAATCTAGCAAAAAAGCCAAACAAAAAACAAGTGTGGGATTGCACTTTTTTGCAATTTCACCACACTTGTATTTTTTTTCCCGTTTTCTAGTACAAGACATCGGAAAACCAATGGTGTCGTTCAAAAGTACAACTCATCCCGCAAAAATAAGCCCTCACATGACTGTATTGATGGAAAAATAAAAAAGTTATGGCTCTGGGAAGGAGGGGAGCGAAAAACGAAAACGCAAAAATGAAAAAGGGCAGCGGAGGGATCACTGTCACTGGATTGAATGCCTTTGCTGTACCATACAATCCTGTGTTCCTAGGTCAAAATTATGCAAGCAACACTACACAGCCAGCAACAGTCTTTCCAAGAGAAAACTGACATGTCTGACTTTCCAAGGTACATTGCAACTTGCTAAGACCCGTCTCACAAGGTACATGATCAACCTGGAAGTTACAGAGGTTGGAAATGTGCCTTTAGAACCACTGCTGCTGAAGAGCTAGATCTGCTGATCAGGTGGCTCAGGCCACAATCCACAAATAAGTCAAGAGACTTATATCTGTCCCATCAGTATTCCAGCAGTTGGTCCCTTGGCTGCTTGGGAGAGACTAGAATGGCATGGTAGTCCTGAAGCCATAGAAAATGCACTGTTCAAGCAACTACAGGATTTTCCAAAAATATCCTGTAAGGACTGTTCAAAATTCCAAGACCTCAGTGACCTCCTATTAGAGCTCCAGCTGACCAAAGCAGATACGCACCTACCTGGCCTCAGCTACCTGGACACTGCTTATGAGGTAAACTCAATTGTTTCTAGGCTACCTTACAATATTCAAGAAAGGTGGACCACACTTGGGTTAAGGTGCAAAAAACAAAACCAAGTCTACTTGCCTCCATTTTCCTACTTAAAAACCAAAAGAGAGAAAAAAAGCAGCATAGAGTCCGGATAAATATATTAACAAACTTTATTAACAATTATTCCAAGCTTGAGATAATATAATGAGGGGGCACCATAGAATAAATAACAACTGGGATCCAACCTTGGCCTCAAAAGGAAGACATATAAAGAAAAAGGAGAAAAAGCAAGGCCAAATGAAGTGGGGATCACCAGACGGCATGGATTAGTGCAACAGATACATCTTTATTATAGTATAACACGGGACAAAGAAAACACATCTAAAAACATCTAAAAACATTTTAGAAACAACAATGCCTATAATAGGGCATGTGCCTATAAATACACAGGGGAGAGAATAAAGACACGTGAGTGTACAAAGACGGAAAAAATGCTCAGAGTCCTATATGGGCAGCATATTCAATATATATAACAATATATATACCGTATACAAGTCACATGGTAGTTGTATGACATAAACTGAAAGTGCATGCAGTATATAGGTTAAAAAGACAGAGTCTGATATCAGTCCACAACGTGTGGCAGGCAATGAATATATATCCCTGAAAATCACTCAAACATGTCACAAGAACCCAATAGTTCAATATTCCATACAACAAACCCACCAATACACATATAGGACTGCACTCCAAGTAGACCAGTCAAAAAATATATGCACACTCTTAATCTCCCCACAGGCTCAAAAGCCAAGGGACATGGTAACCCAGTAACAAATAGGCACACAAGGAATAAACCAACACCCGACGCGTATCGCCACTAGCGTGGCTTCATCAGGGGTATGATTTCCGTTACCTTTGCCCGTGTATAAATACCTTAAATGACAGTGTGTAACTCAGGGCAGCTGCGTAGGAGAAGGCAGGCGAGCAGACTGTCACTGTGCACAGCTGTGCCCACTGCGCAGGCGCCGGCGTGCACTGCTGGAACCAATCAGTGTCCGGTCTCAGTGGACACGTGCATCAGCGCAATAGCACCAGCGGTAATCAGCAGGCAAACGGCATGTCCCTGTATTCAGCCGTGCCTAATGCGCAAGCGCCGAAGTGCACATGTCGAGACCAATCAGATTCGGTCACAGTTACCACGTGCATCAGCGCAGCAGCCTCAGCAGGGAGCAGCAGACTGGCAGTATATCCAAGTGTCCAGCCATGCTCACTGCGCAAGCGCAAAGACGCACTTGCCAAGACCAGTCAAAGTCCGGTCATAACCAACATGTATATCAGCACAGTAGCATCGGCGGTATGCAAAACAGTTTAAGATGTAAAACAAGCCTGCACAGGCGCTAGTATCCTGGCACATCTTAGCTTCTGCGCACTCTGCGGCACATCAGTGCCAGCCAATGACCAACATGGGCAAGGGGCACATGGGCACCATGTTCAGAATGACACAAAAGCAGTCCTCACTGGGATCATGTTTGCAATTACTGAACGAAATAGTGAGCACATACATCACAATGCCTGCACAGTAGCAGCAGGGGGGTGTATACAGCACCTGATAAGCACATAAGGAAGCTTACACACAGAGTTGTATGTAGTGTCAACATAAAAAAGTCAAGAGGAAAGACTTCAGCACACAATAGTGGGCGTCAGCAGACATATTTTACAAATAAAGAAATTCCTTTATTGTGATGATATACCCAAAATAATATACGCTTATGCAGCCAGTACAATTTACAGAAAAGGGGCATAATGCCCAAGAGTTATACATATATGCGCCCACCAGGGGTGGGCCAGACCCAGGGTGGACGCACTATGCAAACAAGGCCACCTTAAAACAGGAGGGGGCCAAACCAAAGAATGCTCAAAGACAAACTAAGGCATATTCCACGTAAAAAGAGGGGCATTAGTTTGTCATATGCCAACAGAACAAGAGGATATGGTATATGAATAGAAATAGAAAGCCACATCCCGCCATTCCACCTATCAAACAGAAGGGGTGAGAGGGGGAAGGGGCAGGAAAAAGATATATATAAAGAAAATATTAATAACTGCACATAATCCCATGGAGACCTACAAAGTCAAAGACAATCATAAAGGCCGATAAACAATAAGTCCTGGCAGTTGAAAAACAATCCAACAGCTGTATATATGTGCACCGACCCTACCACATATGCTGTCCATATAGTACCGTAGAAGGAAAATTACCCTTACAATAAATATAAATGTACATACATAGGTATAAGCTTTTCACAATAACATGCCCCAAAAAGAAAAAGGGGCAGAAAGAGAGTAGCTGCACATAATTCCAAAGACAAAGGCATTTATAAAAGCCAATAAACAATAAAGTCCCGGAGGTGAAAAATGATCCAGCAAATATATATATGTGCACCAACCCTACCACATATGCTGTCCATATAGTACCACAGAGGGAAAATTACCCTTACACTGAGTATAAATGTACATACATAAGTATAAGATTTAAACGGTAGCCTGCCTCAAAGAAAAAAAGGCAGGAAGAGAAAAGCTGCACATAATCACATAGAGACCTACAAAATCAAAGGCATTTATAGAAGCCGGTAAACAATAAGTCCTCGTTGAGGCCCAACGGGGCCACACAGTTCAGATTGAAGATCCACTTTGATTCACGTCTAAGTAGTTCTGAGGTGATATTGCCACCTCTGATGTTTATAGGAACCTTGTCCAGGCCCAAAATCCTAGTCCCATTCCAAAGCGAGTTGTGCTCCGCCAGGTAATGTGAGGCAACTGATGTAAGTGTTTTTCCTTTTACTTTATCTCTCTTCGCTGTGGTGATATTTGAGAAGTGTTGCTGGATCCTCTTCCTCAATTCTTGCGTGGTTTGCCCCACATAAACCTTTGGACATGGGCAAACCAGGGCATAGACAAGATTTCTGGTCTTACAATTAAAGTAGGCTTTTGAAGTAATCTGGAATGGCAAAGAAGGTAACAAAGCATTAGTATCCCCAGCTGTGAATGGGCAAATGTTGCAGTTACCACACGGGAAAGTGCCACGAAGGCGCAATCCACCACTAGTGCTAACCGTGGGACGTTGAAAATGACTGTGGCTGAGACAATCTTTGAGATTTTTGGCTCTCCTAGCTACCAAGTTGGGTCTGGGCGAAATGTGTGGTACCAATTTCGGTTCACTCAATAGTAGGCCCCAATACCTGGACAATATATTGCGTACATCATGCCATTGGTTATTAAATGATGTTATTATCCCCAAGGGTCTACCTGAGGACCCAGCCCGGGGGCACAATAACTGTGCCCTATCCTGATCTCTGGCCGCAATGTAAGCATGCGAGATTACCTTTTTTGGATATCCCCTTTCTCTAAACCTCGAGGTCAATTCACGAGAGTGTTTCAAGAAGTCCTCTTGTTGTGTACAATTTCTCTTGACTCGATAGAACTGGCCCTTCGGTATCCCTTCTTTGAGGTGCTGTGGGTGAAAACTAGAGAAATGCAACAGGCTATTTGTCGCCGTGGGTTTGCGGTATAAACTGGTAGTAATTTTGGAGTCTCTCAGGTTGAGTTTCAGATCCAGGAATTCGATCTCGGTCTGTGACATATGCGAAGTGAGCCGGATATTCCAGGGATTATCATTCAGGGTCCCGATGAAATGTTGACATTCCTCCAGGGTGCCTGTCCAGAGGAATAAAACGTCATCAATATACCGCAACCATTTGATAACATAGGTGGAAAATCCCTCCAGACAGTACACCCTGGTGGTCTCCCACCAACCTAAAAATAGGTTGGCTTACGACGGAGCACATCGGGCACCCATGGCTGTGCCCCTCACTTGCCTGTAATATGCACGATCAAATATGAAATAGTTTTGTTCCAAAATGAACCTGAGGAGGTCCAATAAAAAAGAATCGTGCCTTCTGTCACCAGACGTATTTTGGTCGAGGAAAAAAGACACGGCCTGTGTCCCCAGATCATGTCCAATACAGGTGTAGAGAGACTCTACGTCCAGAGTCACTAGCCAAGTTCCAATGGGGACTGTCAAGTCTTGCACTTGTTGTATCAAGAAGGTGGAATCTCTGACAAACGATTGAAGTGAGGCGACCACAGGCTGCAAGAAAAAATCAACATAAATACAAGGTCTCTCTAGTAACCCACCAATCCCTGATATTATAGGCCTGCCTGGGGGAGCCGTAAGAGACTTGTGCACCTTCGGGAGCATATAAAAGGTAGGGATTTTAGGATGGTTGTTAAACATAAAATCCCTTTCCTTTTTGTTAATGATATTACACGCAAAGGCGGCCTCCAGAAGGCGAAATAACTTGGCTTGAAACACATCAGAGGGATCCGAGGGAAGAATCTGATAACAATCTCTGTCACACAATTGACGTCTGGCTTCTTGCAAATACAAGTCTATTGGCCAGATGACCAAATTCCCCCCCTTATCCGCCTCGCGAATAACAAACTCCCGATTGGCGCCTAAATTCACAATAGCAGCCTGTTCCTCCTTACTGATATTCCTGCCCCTGCCTGGGTCTAATTTTAATTGCTGTACCTCACGTACCACAGCATTAAAGAAGTTCTGTACCACTGGAAAGAGAGAAAATGTGGGAGTGGCTTGTGACGGTAACCTACCAGTGAACCTTCTCCTTGGGCAGCTCTCATCCCCCTCCTCAAGTAGGTCCAAAAGATCTCTAAGGACCAATCTATCCGTCAAGGGATGGTCGTCCAAAATAGACGGTTGATGAAATAGCAGCTTGAAGGTAAGTTGTCTGCAAAATAAGTAGACATCTTTTATCACAGTAAATTTATCAAGGCCACTGGTGGGACAGAAAGAAAGACCTTTTTCCAGGACTCTAATCTCCACCTCAGAAAGAACATAATTGGACAGATTAAGAATTTGGAGCTTACCAGAGTCCTTCACAGATTCCACCAGAACATCCGGATCTAGTATTTTTTGTTCGAACGAGTCTGTCGCTTGTGACGAGGGGACCAGGCTCTGTGGTTCTGAAAGTGCTTTTTTTGGAACGTGTCTCCTCCTGTGGCCCCTCCTATTGCGCCTTCTGTGTCGCTCAGATCGGAGGATAAAAAATCATCACTTGATGGTTGCTCATGAGTCATGGTAGTTGTTCCCTCAGTGGATGCCTTGTTACCATGAGACCTCCTATTTCCTCTATGTACCCATTTAAAGGCCCGTCCATTTTTGAAATCCAGCTGATCTCTTCTGAATTTTGACCTTTTCCTCTCAATAACAGTTTTTTCAAAGGCATCAATCGTAGATTTTAATTGAGCTTGAAACGGTTCCACCACTGCTTTTTTATCAAATTTATCCAATTTCCCTTCACATATCCTGATTTTCTCTTTCAAAGAGTTCAAAACAATCCGATCATGTGCTACCAACATATCAATAATAATATTGGAACATGTCACTAGACCAGTCTCCCAGGTTTTCTGGAATTCCTCGTCGGCCTCCCAAGCCGGGAAAATTTGCACTCTGAGGCCCCTGGGGATAATCCCAACCTTCTTGTATTCCTCCAATGTTTTCACATTCCACCAAGATTTAGTCAGGGATTTGTGCAGATTAGTAACCTCCCTAGCCACATGCTGAAAATCCCCCTCGCTGCCAACGTCATTAGTCACCTCAAGGCCAGCGGAAAAAATGCCACTCACCTGGCTACTCCATGCAGCTTCCCTGGCTGCTAAATCCATGCTTATAAAAAATGAATGAAAAGGGAAAAATTGTACCGATACACACTAGCGTTACGGTGTCAATCTATGTGCCAACACCCAGAAAATGTAGTGAAAAAAGCCACTACATATACAACAAACACTGAGATAATATAATGAGGGGGCACCATAGAATAAATAACAACTGGGATCCAACCTTGGCCTCAAAAGGAAGACATATAAAGAAAAAGGAGAAAAAGCAAGGCCAAATGAAGTGGGGATCACCAGACGGCATGGATTAGTGCAACAGATACATCTTTATTATAGTATAACACGGGACAAAGAAAACACATCTAAAAACATCTAAAAACATTTTAGAAACAACAATGCCTATAATAGGGCATGTGCCTATAAATACACAGGGGAGAGAATAAAGACACGTGAGTGTACAAAGACGGAAAAAATGCTCAGAGTCCTATATGGGCAGCATATTCAATATATATAACAATATATATACCGTATACAAGTCACATGGTAGTTGTATGACATAAACTGAAAGTGCATGCAGTATATAGGTTAAAAAGACAGAGTCTGATATCAGTCCACAACGTGTGGCAGGCAATGAATATATATCCCTGAAAATCACTCAAACATGTCACAAGAACCCAATAGTTCAATATTCCATACAACAAACCCACCAATACACATATAGGACTGCACTCCAAGTAGACCAGTCAAAAAATATATGCACACTCTTAATCTCCCCACAGGCTCAAAAGCCAAGGGACATGGTAACCCAGTAACAAATAGGCACACAAGGAATAAACCAACACCCGACGCGTATCGCCACTAGCGTGGCTTCATCAGGGGTATGATTTCCGTTACCTTTGCCCGTGTATAAATACCTTAAATGACAGTGTGTAACTCAGGGCAGCTGCGTAGGAGAAGGCAGGCGAGCAGACTGTCACTGTGCACAGCTGTGCCCACTGCGCAGGCGCCGGCGTGCACTGCTGGAACCAATCAGTGTCCGGTCTCAGTGGACACGTGCATCAGCGCAATAGCACCAGCGGTAATCAGCAGGCAAACGGCATGTCCCTGTATTCAGCCGTGCCTAATGCGCAAGCGCCGAAGTGCACATGTCGAGACCAATCAGATTCGGTCACAGTTACCACGTGCATCAGCGCAGCAGCCTCAGCAGGGAGCAGCAGACTGGCAGTATATCCAAGTGTCCAGCCATGCTCACTGCGCAAGCGCAAAGACGCACTTGCCAAGACCAGTCAAAGTCCGGTCATAACCAACATGTATATCAGCACAGTAGCATCGGCGGTATGCAAAACAGTTTAAGATGTAAAACAAGCCTGCACAGGCGCTAGTATCCTGGCACATCTTAGCTTCTGCGCACTCTGCGGCACATCAGTGCCAGCCAATGACCAACATGGGCAAGGGGCACATGGGCACCATGTTCAGAATGACACAAAAGCAGTCCTTACTGGGATCATGTTTGCAATTACTGAACGAAATAGTGAGCACATACATCACAATGCCTGCACAGTAGCAGCAGGGGGGTGTATACAGCACCTGATAAGCACATAAGGAAGCTTACACACAGAGTTGTATGTAGTGTCAACATAAAAAAGTCAAGAGGAAAGACTTCAGCACACAATAGTGGGCGTCAGCAGACATATTTTACAAATAAAGAAATTCCTTTATTGTGATGATATACCCAAAATAATATACGCTTATGCAGCCAGTACAATTTACAGAAAAGGGGCATAATGCCCAAGAGTTATACATATATGCGCCCACCAGGGGTGGGCCAGACCCAGGGTGGACGCACTATGCAAACAAGGCCACCTTAAAACAGGAGGGGGCCAAACCAAAGAATGCTCAAAGACAAACTAAGGCATATTCCACGTAAAAAGAGGGGCATTAGTTTGTCATATGCCAACAGAACAAGAGGATATGGTATATGAATAGAAATAGAAAGCCACATCCCGCCATTCCACCTATCAAACAGAAGGGGTGAGAGGGGGAAGGGGCAGGAAAAAGATATATATAAAGAAAATATTAATAACTGCACATAATCCCATGGAGACCTACAAAGTCAAAGACAATCATAAAGGCCGATAAACAATAAGTCCTGGCAGTTGAAAAACAATCCAACAGCTGTATATATGTGCACCGACCCTACCACATATGCTGTCCATATAGTACCGTAGAAGGAAAATTACCCTTACAATAAATATAAATGTACATACATAGGTATAAGCTTTTCACAATAACATGCCCCAAAAAGAAAAAGGGGCAGAAAGAGAGTAGCTGCACATAATTCCAAAGACAAAGGCATTTATAAAAGCCAATAAACAATAAAGTCCCGGAGGTGAAAAATGATCCAGCAAATATATATATGTGCACCAACCCTACCACATATGCTGTCCATATAGTACCACAGAGGGAAAATTACCCTTACACTGAGTATAAATGTACATACATAAGTATAAGATTTAAACGGTAGCCTGCCTCAAAGAAAAAAAGGCAGGAAGAGAAAAGCTGCACATAATCACATAGAGACCTACAAAATCAAAGGCATTTATAGAAGCCGGTAAACAATAAGTCCTCGTTGAGGCCCAACGGGGCCACACAGTTCAGATTGAAGATCCACTTTGATTCACGTCTAAGTAGTTCTGAGGTGATATTGTCACCTCTGATGTTTATAGGAACCTTGTCCAGGCCCAAAATCCTAGTCCCATTCCAAAGCGAGTTGTGCTCCGCCAGGTAATGTGAGGCAACTGATGTAAGTGTTTTTCCTTTTACTTTATCTCTCTTCGCTGTGGTGATATTTGAGAAGTGTTGCTGGATCCTCTTCCTCAATTCTTGCGTGGTTTGCCCCACATAAACCTTTGGACATGGGCAAACCAGGGCATAGACAAGATTTCTGGTCTTACAATTAAAGTAGGCTTTTAAAGTAATCTGGAATGGCAAAGAAGGTAACAAAGCATTAGTATCCCCAGCTGTGAATGGGCAAATGTTGCAGTTACCACACGGGAAAGTGCCACGAAGGCGCAATCCACCACTAGTGCTAACCGTGGGACGTTGAAAATGACTGTGGCTGAGACAATCTTTGAGATTTTTGGCTCTCCTAGCTACCAAGTTGGGTCTGGGCGAAATGTGTGGTACCAATCTGATTGGTCTCGACATGTGCACTTCGGCGCTTGCGCATTAGGCACGGCTGAATACAGGGACATGCCGTTTGCCTGCTGATTACCGCTGGTGCTATTGCGCTGATGCACGTGTCCACTGAGACCGGACACTGATTGGTTCCAGCAGTGCACGCCGGCGCCTGTGCAGTGGGCACAGCTGTGCACAGTGACAGTCTGCTCGCCTGCCTTCTCCTACGCAGCTGCCCTGAGTTACACACTGTCATTTAAGGTATTTATACATGGGCAAAGGTAACGGAAATCATACCCCTGATGAAGCCACGCTAGTGGCGATACGCGTCGGGTGTTGGTTTATTCCTTGTGTGCCTATTTGTTACTGGGTTACCATGTCCCTTGGCTTTTGAGCCTGTGGGGAGATTAAGAGTGTGCATATATTTTTTGACTGGTCTACTTGGAGTGCAGTCCTATATGTGTATTGGTGGGTTTGTTGTATGGAATATTGAACTATTGGGTTCTTGTGACATGTTTGAGTGATTTTCAGGGATATATATTCATTGCCTGCCACACGTTGTGGACTGATATCAGACTCTGTCTTTTTAACCTATATACTGCATGCACTTTCAGTTTATGTCATACAACTACCATGTGACTTGTATACGGTATATATATTGTTATATATATTGAATATGCTGCCCATATAGGACTCTGAGCATTTTTTCCGTCTTTGTACACTCACGTGTCTTTATTCTCTCCCCTGTGTATTTATAGGCACATGCCCTATTATAGGCATTGTTGTTTCTAAAATGTTTTTAGATGTTTTTAGATGTGTTTTCTTTGTCCCGTGTTATACTATAATAAAGATGTATCTGTTGCACTAATCCATGCCGTCTGGTGATCCCCACTTCATTTGGCCTTGCTTTTTCTCCTTTTTCTTTATATGTCTTCCTTTTGAGGCCAAGGTTGGATCCCAGTTGTTATTTATTCTATGGTGCCCCCTCATTATATTATCTCAGTGTTTGTTGTATATGTAGTGGCTTTTTTCACTACATTTTCTGGGTGTTGGCACATAGATTGACACCGCAACGCTAGTGTGTATCGGTACAATTTTTCCCTTTTCATTCATTTTTTATAAGCATGGATTTAGCAGCCAGGGAAGCTGCATGGAGTAGCCAGGTGAGTGGCATTTTTTCCGCTGGCCTTGAGGTGACTAATGACGTTGGCAGCGAGGGGGATTTTCAGCATGTGGCTAGGGAGGTTACTAATCTGCACAAATCCCTGACTAAATCTTGGTGGAATGTGAAAACATTGGAGGAATACAAGAAGGTTGGGATTATCCCCAGGGGCCTCAGAGTGCAAATTTTCCCGGCTTGGGAGGCCGACGAGGAATTCCAGAAAACCTGGGAGACTGGTCTAGTGACATGTTCCAATATTATTATTGATATGTTGGTAGCACATGATCGGATTGTTTTGAACTCTTTGAAAGAGAAAATCAGGATATGTGAAGGGAAATTGGATAAATTTGATAAAAAAGCAGTGGTGGAACCGTTTCAAGCTCAATTAAAATCTACGATTGATGCCTTTGAAAAAACTGTTATTGAGAGGAAAAGGTCAAAATTCAGAAGAGATCAGCTGGATTTCAAAAATGGACGGGCCTTTAAATGGGTACATAGAGGAAATAGGAGGTCTCATGGTAACAAGGCATCCACTGAGGGAACAACTACCATGACTCATGAGCAACCATCAAGTGATGATTTTTTATCCTCCGATCTGAGCGACACAGAAGGCGCAATAGGAGGGGCCACAGGAGGAGACACGTTCCAAAAAAAGCACTTTCAGAACCACAGAGCCTGGTCCCCTCGTCACAAGCGACAGACTCGTTCGAACAAAAAATACTAGATCCGGATGTTCTGGTGGAATCTGTGAAGGACTCTGGTAAGCTCCAAATTCTTAATCTGTCCAATTATGTTCTTTCTGAGGTGGAGATTAGAGTCCTGGAAAAAGGTCTTTCTTTCTGTCCCACCAGTGGCCTTGATAAATTTACTGTGATAAAAGATGTCTACTTATTTTGCAAACAACTTACCTTCAAGCTGCTATTTCATCAACCATCTATTTTGGACGACCATCCCTTGACGGATAGATTGGTCCTTAGAGATCTTTTGGACCTACTTGAGGAGGGGGATGAGAGCTGCCCAAGGAGAAGGTTCACTGGTAGGTTACCGTCACAAGCCACTCCCACATTTTCTCTCTTTCCAGTGGTACAGAACTTCTTTAATGCTGTGGTACGTGAGGTACAGCAATTAAAATTAGACCCAGGCAGGGGCAGGAATATCAGTAAGGAGGAACAGGCTGCTATTGTGAATTTAGGCGCCAATCGGGAGTTTGTTATTCGCGAGGCGGATAAGGGGGGGAATTTGGTCATCTGGCCAATAGACTTGTATTTGCAAGAAGCCAGACGTCAATTGTGTGACAGAGATTGTTATCAGATTCTTCCCTCGGATCCCTCTGATGTGTTTCAAGCCAAGTTATTTCGCCTTCTGGAGGCCGCCTTTGCGTGTAATATCATTAACAAAAAGGAAAGGGATTTTATGTTTAACAACCATCCTAAAATCCCTACCTTTTATATGCTCCCGAAGGTGCACAAGTCTCTTACGGCTCCCCCAGGCAGGCCTATAATATCAGGGATTGGTGGGTTACTAGAGAGACCTTGTATTTATGTTGATTTTTTCTTGCAGCCTGTGGTCGCCTCACTTCAATCGTTTGTCAGAGATTCCACCTTCTTGATACAACAAGTGCAAGACTTGACAGTCCCCATTGGAACTTGGCTAGTGACTCTGGACGTAGAGTCTCTCTACACCTGTATTGGACATGATCTGGGGACACAGGCCGTGTCTTTTTTCCTCGACCAAAATACGTCTGGTGACAGAAGGCACGATTCTTTTTTATTGGACCTCCTCAGGTTCATTTTGGAACAAAACTATTTCATATTTGATCGTGCATATTACAGGCAAGTGAGGGGCACAGCCATGGGTGCCCGATGTGCTCCGTCGTACGCCAACCTATTTTTAGGTTGGTGGGAGACCACCAGGGTGTACTGTCTGGAGGGATTTTCCACCTATGTTATCAAATGGTTGCGGTATATTGATGACGTTTTATTCCTCTGGACAGGCACCCTGGAGGAATGTCAACATTTCATCGGGACCCTGAATGATAATCCCTGGAATATCCGGCTCACTTCGCATATGTCACAGACCGAGATCGAATTCCTGGATCTGAAACTCAACCTGAGAGACTCCAAAATTACTACCAGTTTATACCGCAAACCCACGGCGACAAATAGCCTGTTGCATTTCTCTAGTTTTCACCCACAGCACCTCAAAGAAGGGATACCGAAGGGCCAGTTCTATCGAGTCAAGAGAAATTGTACACAACAAGAGGACTTCTTGAAACACTCTCGTGAATTGACCTCGAGGTTTAGAGAAAGGGGATATCCAAAAAAGGTAATCTCGCATGCTTACATTGCGGCCAGAGATCAGGATAGGGCACAGTTATTGTGCCCCCGGGCTGGGTCCTCAGGTAGACCCTTGGGGATAATAACATCATTTAATAACCAATGGCATGATGTACGCAATATATTGTCCAGGTATTGGGGCCTACTATTGAGTGAACCGAAATTGGTACCACACATTTCGCCCAGACCCAACTTGGTAGCTAGGAGAGCCAAAAATCTCAAAGATTGTCTCAGCCACAGTCATTTTCAACGTCCCACGGTTAGCACTAGTGGTGGATTGCGCCTTCGTGGCACTTTCCCGTGTGGTAACTGCAACATTTGCCCATTCACAGCTGGGGATACTAATGCTTTGTTACCTTCTTTGCCATTCCAGATTACTTCAAAAGCCTACTTTAATTGTAAGACCAGAAATCTTGTCTATGCCCTGGTTTGCCCATGTCCAAAGGTTTATGTGGGGCAAACCACGCAAGAATTGAGGAAGAGGATCCAGCAACACTTCTCAAATATCACCACAGCGAAGAGAGATAAAGTAAAAGGAAAAACACTTACATCAGTTGCCTCACATTACCTGGCGGAGCACAACTCGCTTTGGAATGGGACTAGGATTTTGGGCCTGGACAAGGTTCCTATAAACATCAGAGGTGGCAATATCACCTCAGAACTACTTAGACGTGAATCAAAGTGGATCTTCAATCTGAACTGTGTGGCCCCGTTGGGCCTCAACGAGGACTTATTGTTTACCGGCTTCTATAAATGCCTTTGATTTTGTAGGTCTCTATGTGATTATGTGCAGCTTTTCTCTTCCTGCCTTTTTTTCTTTGAGGCAGGCTACCGTTTAAATCTTATACTTATGTATGTACATTTATACTCAGTGTAAGGGTAATTTTCCCTCTGTGGTACTATATGGACAGCATATGTGGTAGGGTTGGTGCACATATATATATTTGCTGGATCATTTTTCACCTCCGGGACTTTATTGTTTATTGGCTTTTATAAATGCCTTTGTCTTTGGAATTATGTGCAGCTACTCTCTTTCTGCCCCTTTTTCTTTTTGGGGCATGTTATTGTGAAAAGCTTATACCTATGTATGTACATTTATATTTATTGTAAGGGTAATTTTCCTTCTACGGTACTATATGGACAGCATATGTGGTAGGGTCGGTGCACATATATACAGCTGTTGGATTGTTTTTCAACTGCCAGGACTTATTGTTTATCGGCCTTTATGATTGTCTTTGACTTTGTAGGTCTCCATGGGATTATGTGCAGTTATTAATATTTTCTTTATATATATCTTTTTCCTGCCCCTTCCCCCTCTCACCCCTTCTGTTTGATAGGTGGAATGGCGGGATGTGGCTTTCTATTTCTATTCATATACCATATCCTCTTGTTCTGTTGGCATATGACAAACTAATGCCCCTCTTTTTACGTGGAATATGCCTTAGTTTGTCTTTGAGCATTCTTTGGTTTGGCCCCCTCCTGTTTTAAGGTGGCCTTGTTTGCATAGTGCGTCCACCCTGGGTCTGGCCCACCCCTGGTGGGCGCATATATGTATAACTCTTGGGCATTATGCCCCTTTTCTGTAAATTGTACTGGCTGCATAAGCGTATATTATTTTGGGTATATCATCACAATAAAGGAATTTCTTTATTTGTAAAATATGTCTGCTGACGCCCACTATTGTGTGCTGAAGTCTTTCCTCTTGACTTTTTTATGTTGACACTACATACAACTCTGTGTGTAAGCTTCCTTATGTGCTTATCAGGTGCTGTATACACCCCCCTGCTGCTACTGTGCAGGCATTGTGATGTATGTGCTCACTATTTCGTTCAGTAATTGCAAACATGATCCCAGTAAGGACTGCTTTTGTGTCATTCTGAACATGGTGCCCATGTGCCCCTTGCCCATGTTGGTCATTGGCTGGCACTGATGTGCCGCAGAGTGCGCAGAAGCTAAGATGTGCCAGGATACTAGCGCCTGTGCAGGCTTGTTTTACATCTTAAACTGTTTTGCATACCGCCGATGCTACTGTGCTGATATACATGTTGGTTATGACCGGACTTTGACTGGTCTTGGCAAGTGCGTCTTTGCGCTTGCGCAGTGAGCATGGCTGGACACTTGGATATACTGCCAGTCTGCTGCTCCCTGCTGAGGCTGCTGCGCTGATGCACGTGGTAACTGTGACCGAATCTGATTGGTCTCGACATGTGCACTTCGGCGCTTGCGCATTAGGCACGGCTGAATACAGGGACATGCCATTTGCCTGCTGATTACCGCTGGTGCTATTGCGCTGATGCACGTGTCCACTGAGACCGGACACTGATTGGTTCCAGCAGTGCACGCCGGCGCCTGCGCAGTGGGCACAGCTGTGCACAGTGACAGTCTGCTCGCCTGCCTTCTCCTACGCAGCTGCCCTGAGTTACACACTGTCATTTAAGGTATTTATACACGGGCAAAGGTAACGGAAATCATACCCCTGATGAAGCCACGCTAGTGGCGATACGCGTCGGGTGTTGGTTTATTCCTTGTGTGCCTATTTGTTACTGGGTTACCATGTCCCTTGGCTTTTGAGCCTGTGGGGAGATTAAGAGTGTGCATATATTTTTTGACTGGTCTACTTGGAGTGCAGTCCTATATGTGTATTGGTGGGTTTGTTGTATGGAATATTGAACTATTGGGTTCTTGTGACATGTTTGAGTGATTTTCAGGGATATATATTCATTGCCTGCCACACGTTGTGGACTGATATCAGACTCTGTCTTTTTAACCTATATACTGCATGCACTTTCAGTTTATGTCATACAACTACCATGTGACTTGTATACGGTATATATATTGTTATATATATTGAATATGCTGCCCATATAGGACTCTGAGCATTTTTTCCGTCTTTGTACACTCACGTGTCTTTATTCTCTCCCCTGTGTATTTATAGGCACATGCCCTATTATAGGCATTGTTGTTTCTAAAATGTTTTTAGATGTTTTTAGATGTGTTTTCTTTGTCCCGTGTTATACTATAATAAAGATGTATCTGTTGCACTAATCCATGCCGTCTGGTGATCCCCACTTCATTTGGCCTTGCTTTTTCTCCTTTTTCAATTATTCCAAGCTTAAAATGGACAGAGGGAAATGGTCCCCGTGCTGTACTCAGCACGCACCTACAAGAACAGGGGATAGGTGCCTGCAGTATACATATATCCACATTTTAACCGAAGCTGGTATAACAGAAGATTAAAGTGACTGTGCATAGGATTCAAAAAGCCTGCATTGGACACACAGGTCCATAAAATTAACTGACAAGCACATTTCACACTAAGTATACAGTACTATACATACCAGGTAATGTGGAGACAAGTCACGGCGTGGATTGGCACTTCACCCCTGTATCCCCCGACGCGCGTTTCGGCTATCGCCTTTCTCAAGGGGTGCATAAGCATAGCGCTGGGTTCAATAAATAGTAAAAGACAACACACACTGGTGGATGTGTGAGCAGTGGGCTAGCCAATCACCACATAGCGCCCAATTACCCTGCACCCAGTACACCTGAACGCCGCTCATCATGGAACACATGGGGCCCCATGCATCACATAGGAGACAGCGCCATGTGATCGGGAACAGGGGGAGTGAGTAGCCATATGATCATATTACGTACGAATAGCGCTGATCGCGCCAAACGGGCATATGGAAGTAAATAGCTATCTAGCACTACGGCCGCATTCACAGAGCCTGACATGCGCAGAACAGATACCAACTACGGATGGCTGTGTGGACACACTGCGTCCGCGCCTGCGCCTATCTGTAATCCTAGAGCCGCAGTATACATCCTCATTTAGTGCCGCGGCCATATTGCCAGGATCAGACATGCGCAGACCGTCCTTGTGATCGTTTTTTAAAACAGCCATATCCATATGGGGCCATGGCAGACATATAGAAAACATGGATACAGTGAAAAGGAAGGAAATACGGACAAGTAGCCCTATAAACTATAGCTGTGGTACCGAGCATGTGTATAAGATAGCAAGGGGAAATATATAACATTTTAGCATATCAGCCCCACAAATCGGGGGCAGTAAATCCACACTCGACAGAGCCCACTGATAAAAATGTCTATACAAATGCAAAAACACAAAAGAACAAATAAATCAAAATATAATATAGAGACAAAAATGCAAAAAATAACACCATAACAGATAGCACAAAATACACTCCACCAAATTGTATGTCTATACAAACTAGCACATGAAAGGACTTGCTAATAATACTCATATGGAAGAGATGGCAAAACTACATGGTATAAATGTATGGTGGCAGTCTAATATACCAATATATATATATAGGAACCAATAACGAGTCCAAAGATAATAATGCTGATATTATATATACTGTAGTCCAAGTGGATATATACAGAGGTCCCAATATGTATCTTCAACCAATCTGGCCAACGTTGCTCCAATCTTCACATATCTTCCAATAAATAGAATCTCCTTCACCCAAATGGGTCAGCAAGTGTCCTTCATGTGCCACAACTATTAATACTAGAAAAGATGTAAAGAAACAAAAAACCCATTAAAAACACTTAAAATCAAAGATGCATGCGGAGACGCACACGGGAAAACACACATAAGCCGGCGGACTACAAAAATGGGGCAAATGAAATATTTTCATTTAAGCCCTCCGGATGAATAGTCTGGAGGCGCCATATCCATTGCGTCTCCAATTTCGCAAGTCTTTTAGATAGTTGCCCACCCCTGATATTAATTTTTAGGGTATCAATTCCTCTAACCCTCAATAGTGATGAATCACACCCGTGGAACTCCCTGAAGTGCCTAGGTAACGTTTTTAGCAAGGAGGAGTCCACGTGGCCACTGGCCGCCTGTATCCCCAACACGTGTTCCCTCACACGGACTTTAAATAAACGGGTAGTCAGACCTACATAAATGAGTCCACACAGACAGGTGGCATAATAGATCACATATCGTGTATTACACGAAATATGTGATCTAATTGAGTATGTTCTGACACCCTTTGAGTCCGTGAAAGTGTCACAGGTGTCCACGTTGGGGCAGGCGACACTGCGGCCACACAGACGACATCCAGGTCCAGGAGCAAATCTCTCCAAAAAAGTTGGAGGATGCTGACTCACATAGTGGCTCCGGACCAGGCAGTCACGGAGATTTTTAGCCCGTCTAAATGTCAATAGGGGTCGGGTTGGGAGGAATTTCCCGATAATCGGATCCACCTTTAGGATGGGCCATGCCTTTTCCAACGCATGGCGTATCCGATCAGATTGCGAGCTGAAGGTGGTAATGAATCTGGTTTTTTCATAGGCGCCCATAGTTGGACGTCTCGGGGGGCCATACATAAGACTATCCCTAGACGTATGTTTTGCACGTAAATAGGCTCTCTTGATGGACCTCCCACTGTATCCACGTTCCCTAAATCTGAGGCGAAGTTCCTCAGCTCGTTTTTCAAAATCACCCATATCTGAGCAAATACGTCTCAGGCGGAGGAACTGCCCCACAGGGATTGATTTAACCATGTGTCTTGGGTGTCCAGAGGTAGCGTGCAACAAGGTATTAGTAGATTTTTTTTACGGAATATGTCCGTATTCAGGATACCCCCACTGTCTCTCTTTATCGTGACGTCCAAAAAATCAATAAAATCAGGATCTGATACAAAAGTAAGATGGATATTCTGATCGTTACCATTCAGGAGAGACATAAAATGCGTCAGGTCGACGGATGTGCCCTGCCAGATGAAGAAGATATCATCGATATATCGTGTCCATAGAGGAACACGATTAATCGATCCCTGTTCATCTGACAGGGGGAGGTCCCTCTCCCACAGCCCCAGGAAGAGACCCGCATACGCGGGCGCAAAGGCCGCCCCCACAGCGGTCCCCTGGAGCTGTAGGTAGAAGGACCCCTTGAATACAAAAAAATTGTGGGTGAGGGTGAATTCTAGAAGCTCCAGCAGAAGCGATCTCATACCCATAGATAAAGATGACGTATCCAGGAAATATCTTACAGCACGAATGCCGTCACTATGTCTAATGTTGGTGTATAGAGACTCGACATCTGCTGAAACTAATAGAGAACCACCCTCCAAGCACAATCCGTTGACCCTACGCAAAAGATCCCCCGTATCCAGGAGAAATGAGGGAAGATTAGAGACAAGAGGCTGCAGGTGGAAATCTATCCATCTATTCACATGTTCCAGCAGATTCCCCCTCCCCGAGATTATAGGTCTACCCGGTGGGGACTGAAGGCCCTTATGAATTTTAGGTAGTAAGTAAAATGTAGGTATAGTCGGCTCTTTGACTACCAGGGCCCCAGCCAGATCCTTGGTGATAACGTCGTCCCGTAGGGCCCTTTGGATGATCGACTCTAGTTGTGCAGAAAATGCAGAGAGGGGGTTATATGTAAGTTTTTTATAGCATATGTTGTTATCCAATTGCCTAAACGCCTCCCTCTCATACATATCCACAGGCCACAGGACGACATTACCACCTTTATCTGCTGGTTTGATAACCACATCGGGCAGATTTTGGAGATATTGTAGTCTATTCCTCTCAGCTCTAGACAAATTATCATTTTTATGGGACTTCTGGATATAGCCAAGATCCTCACTAACAACCCGAACGAATGTATCAATGGAGGAACATGTAGACAGAGGGGGGAACCTCCTGGAGCGAGGACAAATAGATGGAGGGATCAGATTACCTTCATGTATATGTTCCACCGCCAGCTCCTCCAATATTCTCAACGTGTTTTGCTCCTCTCTGTGGGAAACAAAAGATGTAACTCATTATTATAATGGTATCTCCTGAACAGCAACGACCGGGCAAAAATATGAAGATCCTTAATGGTAGAAAATAAATCAAAATTGGACGTCGGAGAAAAAGAGAGACCCCTTTCCAATAACTGTAAATCAATATCAGAGAGAGTGTAACTACTGAGATTAATCACCTTGTTGTCACGTTTAGGTGCTTTAGAGGCTTTATTATTCCTCCTATAGGGGTGATATGTATGGTCCCGCAATCTAGTCCCACCGCCTCCAGACATGTGAGTGGATGCCGACGAGATATCAGATCTTCCACTTTGAGATGATAGGGAAGTATTGGATAGGACTCTATCCGATTGCTGAATTGCCTTTGTCCTCCATAGGTAGACTCTCTTACTTTGATAGTCCTTATTGTCCCTGTGGAATTTAGATGTCTGAGTATCTTGTATTTTCTTCACAATGGCATCCATTGACTTATCCAAATCATTCTCAAATTGTTGTAACTTAGTCGGGGGACATCCTATCTTTACTTCAGCCTGCATTGAGTCAATGGATTTGTCCAACTCGGATATACAGCCGGTATTAAAATTAATCAATAGCTGCATGAGTGTGGTGGAGCAGGATGTACAGGCCTCCTCCCATTGTGTGATAAATACATTATCCTCAATCGGGAAGGATGGAAGAATCCTCACTCTGAGGCCCCTCTCTGAGCTTATCAAAAATATTGCAGTGTAAGACTGATCTAAGCTTTTTCAACAGAGAACCCAGTGGCCCTGGTTTATCATCTCCTAAATTTGAAAGTTCACACGCTAATAACAGAAAACATAGCGGTTCACTGTCAGTCAAGAAGACTCACGTTCTTCCCACACCTTCATCATCTCCAGACTAGAGCAACAAATGTGAAAAGGTTTAAAACCCTAATCGACTGTCTCCCATTCATAAGAAGCTACATTCCCTAGAAAAGTGCATAGGCTTAAGAAAGAAACCACTCCAGAAATGCAAGGAGATTCTATAGAACTTTGATCTACATTACGGATGTTGTGCTTCTACTGAACACTTTGCTAAAGACTCTAAACTTGCTATTAAATGTTTGGAGCACGAAAGTGAGGATCACGTACAAGCGCTCCATCTCAGCCTAACTCTACAGTGTTTACGCCTTCTCCCACAACAAGGCATGGCAGGGAGGATGCAGATCAAGAAGTGAGTTCTATCACAATATCTTCTTCATGCACACAAGTCTGCAGAGATGGCCTCTGGGACGAATCGTGTGCAAAAATATACATAATGAATATACATCCCAAGGGTCAACCAGAGAAAACCGCAAAGGTGTATGTCACCCTGGATGATCAGAGTAACAGATCACTTGCAAGGTCAGAACTCTTTGATCTGTTTAACTTAAAGTGAAATGATCACCCCTACCCTCTAAGTACCTGTAGTGGTGTTACGGAGGTCTCTGGGAGAAGAACCAATGGACTCATAGTATCTTCTCTCAAGAACAAAGTGGAGATGCCCCTACCCACTCTTGTCAAGTTCAGCCAGATATCATTAAACAGAAAGGAGATCCCAACCCCAGAGGCTGCTCTTCATCACCCTCATCTAAAGACTATAACCAACAAGATACCAGCTCTTGACAACAGCGCAAATATCCTAATTCTGCTTGGCAGAGTCATTCTCCGGCTATATAAGATACGTCAGCAAATCAACGGACCACATGATGCTCTATTTGCTCAACGCTTTGATCTAGGCTGGGTTATCCTAGGTAACGTCTGCATAGATAAGATAAAGAGGCCTACAAGGATATCCTCCTTTAAGACTCATGTCTTGCCAGATGGTCGCAGCACCTATTTTCAGCCATGCCCAAATCATTACTGAGTGAAAGAAGAGCTGAGTGACAGTAAGTGGCAGCAAGAAACTTCTGACAACATGAACATGTTCCCTTCCTGTCATGACAACCTCAGGTCAACAGTGTTCAATTTTACAAGTGAAAACAATAAGCTGCCACCAGCAAGAGAGGACAAAGAATTCATAAGGATTAGGAAAAGGCATTTACCCATTTACCCAGGATGATTCCAACAGCTGGGTAGCACCTTTACCTTTTCATTCTCCAAGAACAAAGTTGGCAAACAATCTGCAACAAGCAACAGCAAGGTTTTCATCTTGAAAAAGGAGCCCTAAAGAGAAAACTTGAGATGGAGAAACATTTCATTGACTTCATGCAGAATATCTTAGTCAGAGGTCATGCAGAGCCTGCACCACCACTGTAAGAAGGAAAGGAGAAGAATGCTGATACCTTCCATCCTTTGTTGCTTATCACCCTTGCAAACCTAACCAGAGTGGTTACATAGTTATTAAGGTTGAAGGAAGACTGTAAGTCCATCTAGTTCAACCCATAGCCTAACCTAACATGCCCTAACATGTTGATCCAGAGGAAGGCAAAAAACAAAAAAAACCCATGTGGCAAAGAGTAACTCCACCATGGGGAAAAAAATTCCTTCCCGACTCCACATACGGCAATCAGACTAGTTCCCTGGATCAACGCCTTATCAAGGAATCTAGTGAATATACCCTGTAACATTATACTTTTCCAGAAAGGTATCCAGTCCCCTCTTAAATTTAATTAATGAATCACTCATTACAACATCATACGGCAGAGAGTTCCATAGTCTCACTGCTCTTACAGTAAAGAATCCACGTCTGTTATTATGCTTAAACCTTCTTTCCTCCAGACGTAGAGGATGCCCCCTTGTCCCTGTCTCAGGTCTATGATTAAAAAGATCATCAGAAAGGTCTTTGTACTGTCCCCTCATATATTTATACATTAAAATAAGATCACCCCTTAGTCTTCGTTTTTCCAAACTAAATAGCCCCAAGTGTAATAACCTATCTTGGTATTGCAGACCCCCCAGTCCTCTAATAACCTTGGTCGCTCTTCTCTGCACCCGCTCCAGTTCAGCTATGTCTTTCTTATACACCAGAGACCAGAACTGTGCACAGTATTCTAAGTGTGGTCGAACTAGTGACTTGTATAGAGGTAAAATTATGTTCTCCTCATGAGCATCTATGCCTCTTTTAATACATCCCATTATTTTATTTGCCTTTGTAGCAGCTGCCTGACACTGGCCACTAAATATGAGTTTGTCATCCACCCATACAACCAGGTCTTTTTCATTGACGGTTTTGCCCAGAGTTTTAGAATTAAGCACATAGTTATACATCTTATTACTTCTACCCAAGTGCATGACCTTACATTTATCCCCATTAAAGCTCATTTGCCATTTATCAGCCCAAGCTTCTAGTTTACATAAATCATCCTGTAATATAAAATTGTCCTCCCCTGTATTGATTACCCTGCAGAGTTTAGTGTCATCTGCAAATATTGAAATTCTACTCTGAATGCCCCCTACAAGGTCATTAAGAAATATGTTAAAAAGAAGAGGGCCCAATACTGACCCCTGTGGTACCCCAGTCCGAGTGTGCTCCATTAATAACCACCCTTTGTTTCCTATCCCTGAGCCAGCTCTCAACCCACTTACACATATTTTCCCCTATCCCCATTACTCTCATTTTATGTAACAACCTTTTGTGTGGCACCGTATCAAAGTGGTATTTGACTCCAGTGCCAAGTATGAAGACAATAGCCTGCTCCTCACTGGGCCTAAGCTAAACAACAGCTTTATAGGGGTGCTGATTTGTTTCAGATAAGAACCTGTTACAGTAGTGGCCAACATTCACCAAATGTTCAGTTGTTTTATCGTGAGAGATGACAGTAGAAAAAAACCTCAGGTTCCTATGGCACAAGGACAATGATGTCCACAACGAGGTCATAGACTACCGCAAGAAGGTACA
This sequence comes from Ranitomeya variabilis, assembly GCF_051348905.1. Lineage (NCBI taxonomy): Eukaryota > Metazoa > Chordata > Amphibia > Anura > Dendrobatidae > Ranitomeya > Ranitomeya variabilis. The sequence goes on from NC_135233.1 coordinate 654,332,815, forward strand.
TGTCTTCAGGAACAGCGCCTCACCTGCTGTAGCAATCTATAGACTGAGACGTAAAACCCAGGAAGGTGAGAGAGTATGGATCTGATGCTCATCTATTTGTGGAAAATAACTTCTATTTAGATCAGTGTTCCTCAACTCCGGTCCTCAAGAGCCACCAACAGGTCATGTTTTCTGGATTTCCTTAGTATTGCACAGGTGATGCAATTATTACCTGTGCAATAATAAGGAAATCCTGAAAACATGACCTGTTGGTGGCTCTTGAGGACTGGAGTTGGGGAACACTGATTTAGATGATGGGCCTAAATCTCTGCCCAAAAGTCAAGAGGTAATTGACCTGATCTCTAGAACACAGGAAATGCTATTGATGGCAAGCCTCAGACTTTACAAGATCATCTCCAACAGCCAGGAGGTAATGAAGGCATTCCCAGCTGAGGACCATGCTATGTGCTTAAGAACCTCATTCTGGGTTCTGACGTTCCTCCTATGCAATGCAGTCTCGGCCTGCTTTGGGACATTAAACAGGACATGAACACATTATGGGTGTCAGTCTGTGACAAATCCTTCACCAAACTAGGAGTCTTATCTGTTCTGAACAGCATCTATTATCCTTTCGGGTTTATAGCAGTCATCACCATTCAAGGAAAGATACCGTTGAGACAGTTGACCGCTTAGAGCACAGATTGGGACACTCAAATGTTGGAGACATCGATGAAGTCTCTGAATGTTTTGGAACATCTCCAAGTCCCACATTCTTATTCCTTGAGGTCCCTATCAGCTGCCATCAGAAAAAAAGTCCACATTTTCTCTGACGCATCTACAGAGGCATAGCTGCTGTGGCCTACCTGAAGACCCAAGGGGCCAACAGCAAGGTACATGGTGGATTCATCCCAGGTAAGGCAAAACTAACCCTGAAACCTGCATGCTCTGTACCAAGTCTTGAAGTTGGTGCTTCCGTGGAATTGCCTGAAGCTATAAAGGATGTAATGGACATTGCAATTGATTAATTTACATTCTAAACAGATAGTTGAGTGGTGCTTGGTTACATTTACAGCCAAACAAAACAATTCTACATCTATAATAGAAAAAACTTGGCACTCAGTAGTGAGGAAAATTTTTTTGCTTCTTTTTATTATTACTGCATCCAGACAAAATGAAATAGATAAAGGAGTGTCCCTCCTGCTGAACGGCACGTTGCCACGCTTCCTCCTCACTGATCCGGACACAGCGCTTTGCCTCTGAAACTGATGTTGCCACATACTCCGGCGCTTTATCCTCCCTGTGTGATAGGTGTTCCATATCTCAGATCATACCTATTGCAGCAGATTAGACCTATTGCAGCAGGCTGTTATATAATCTATATAATCTGTGGACGCTCCTTATACTTTCTTAGATTGCTTCTACATCCAGTTCACACTAAAGAATTGTCTGATGAAGGTCCTTTGCCATACCGAAAACGTTTATTCGTTAATCTTGTCTGGATGCACTAATAATTAAAAGAAGCAAAATAATTTTCCTCACTACTGAGTGCCACGTTTTTTCTATTATTGTTCTATGGGTTGGAGACCCTACTTGAGCACCTACAAAAAACTTTTTTCTATTGAGTGCCATGTTTTCTTCTACAATTCTACATCTATGCCAGCCATAGAGTAGAGCTCATCAGAAGGTTTTCTACTCTGGAGCAGTGGCACCACATCGCCACTGACCTGAACCCAGTTGACAGAGGGACAAGACTCACAGCTGTGTCTAAGTTCAATGACATCTTGTGGCTGTCACCTCTCTTATACAAGGATTCTTGTTCAATGGACACCAACACTTATGAGGTAGTGGAACCGGAGTTTGACAAACTGATCAGACCAATCATCTCTACTCACTATACTTCTGTGATACCAAAATTGAAACTAAAGTCTAATCGCTTTGAACGTTTCTCAAGTTGGTTAGCTGTTGGGCGGGCCATAGCTGGTCTTATTCACATAGCTCATTGTTTTACCAGCAACAAATCATCAGAGTGTCGTAGCTGGCATATGTGTAAAGGACACCCTACTGTTGCTGACATTGAACATGCCGATCAATTCATCATCAGGTGTGTGCAACAAGAAGAGTATTGTCATGAGACTGGCAGTATCACAGGGGGCGTGGCCTGACTGCACAAAAGACAAGTCGAACATGCAGGGAGCTCCTGCTCAAATCAGGGATTTTTAGAGTGATAAAGCTCCACCAACTGTGATCTCACTCCCTGTGTGGACCGAATAGCAACAGATACCTCTAGGAGAGATTGATGAAGTGAGGATCTCGTTCTTATCAACTCCGAGCTCGTGCTTCAGCTTGGGGGTGAGGGAGGCTGAACGGGAAAGCGCCATCTTTAGAACCAATACCAGATGTAATACTGCAGCCGGCGGCTGACTCAACAGAGGTACCGTCTGCCTTTTCCTGAGCCTGCTCTTTTCCTGCACCCTTCCGCTCACCTAAATCTGCTCCCCTCCTCTCTCATAGGCACTGGTGCGGAGGTCACCACGAGGCACCGCAGCTACTGTCCTTTGGCCTCCTACGCCTCCCCTGATGGTTGCGCACATGGAGAGGCGCTCTGTCTGGGAGCGGGTATTCATCACGGGCTCGGTGTGAGGTCCGGTGACCCGTTGCTCTCTGCCTCGTCTGGCTTGTAGGAGGAGCCCCTTAAGAGCGAACCCGGAGTTGGTGATAGCAGACACGGCGGGCTTCCCACCATAACAGCCGCCATCTTTAACCTGCGCCACAGCATAGAGGGAAACACCAGCGCTCAGCTTTGGTAGAGAAGCAGATTCACCATCAACACGGTGGGTCCAGGGGGCATGACTAGCAGCCAGGGGAGCTAGACGCACTCTCTAGAGCTTAAGGAGAACAACCTAAAAATCCAGCTTTTATCTGTTTCCTGAGGACGCTTCCACCTGTACGGCCAGCTGAAGGTGTCTCCTGGAGGCTGGCTAAGTGAATATCATCTCTTCCCCAGCCCCATAGACCCATTTGATGGCTTGTCTCATCCGAGGCCTACACGCTACTCCTACACACAGCTCCTAAACCTGTTAAACCTGCATTTACATCAGGCGCATTCCTCTACCATACGCTGTCCTCTTCCCAGAGGCTGGCATCCTTTTCCTGTGAGATCTCCTGGACTCCTAGGGTGTCTGTACAGCTTGTTGGGGTTCCATCATTGCCCCTAACCACTCTTTCTTACTCCCTAATTCCCTTGACTATCTGCTCAGACATTGCCCCCCCATTGCTCGATTAAAGGGACACATTCTCACTCCTGGACACAACTCCCTTCTTTAAGCAGAATATTATCTTCTGTTTTACTACCCACTGCATGATGTAACTACCATTAAGGTGACTCTGAGGAGAATCGGGGGAACTCTTTATTTGCTATACTGCACAATTTACCCACAATGGTTAAATCTTCCCACAAGATCATGCACCAAATTCTTGAAAAAACGGGGTAATTCATCTAACACCACTTAATCCTCCCATTCATTTGGGACAGCCTTGGAGGACCACACAGAATCAGATCTAGAGAGCGATGGGGACTCTGATGACCAGGATAAAGGGGATCAAGTCACTAGATCATTTATTACAAGATTTTAGGCAAAGCACTAGAACCCCTAGGTAAAGATCTCACAGCCATTAAACAAGATCTCACCCAACTGGGCCACAGAATCGAGGCGATTGAAGCTTCTCACTCAGAAATAGTACAATGTTCAAATTCCTCCCTAACTTGCCATAAACAGCAAGAGGATCATATTAACCGGATCTATACTATTTTAGAAGACCACGAGAACAGAGAACGGAGAAACAATCTGAGGCTAAAAGGTGTCCCCGAATCTATCCTACCGGAAGCTCTGATCCCAACAGCTGCCGAAATCTTCCGTTTGATCCTCGTTCCTACTGACCCAATTGAAATCGACATGGTGAGAGTCTACAGAGCACTGAGGCCTAAACCGAATCCAGATGAAGCGCTTTGTGATGTTCTCTGCTGTTTTCTCGACTACTGAACCAAAGACCTCCTATTAAAACGAGCTAGAGAAGCAGATTTAATTGCTTATGGAGGAACTCCAATTCAAATTTTCCAAGACCTTTCAGCTTCCACACTTTACAAGAGGCGCCTCTTAAGACCCTTCACCTCTATCCTCCAACAAAGGCATTACCCTTATCGCTGGCTGTTTCCTTTTGGACTATCCATCTCAGCTAAGGATTGGAAGTTCCTGGTAAGGACCACCGCCGATATTAAAGATGTCGGCAAAGAATTGGAGATCCCTCGACCAGTCACAAGTCCTGGAGACAGCCTGTGAGGCCCATCGCCTGAAGTCCCTTCCTCTCCCCACTCCATGGCAAGATTCACCTACCTCGAAATCCACACAATCAATATGTCAATCCTCCAGGGCCACACCAACAAGAGTCGAGGATGATGACCCAGGCGGATAAGGACTTGAAAGCCTTCTATGTCTTTTGTATGCCTATCCTACCTTCTGTTTCAGACTTATAGGTCTGCTGGGGTCCCTCTCCAGCCTATTGAGTCATATAGTTGTGCAGCGCTTTTGTTGCTTGTATTGGAGATATTAGTCTCTAGTTATCTTATTGCATTACTTAACTCCCCCTTTTTTAACTCCTCCCCTCCCCCAGGTATTGTAGTTTTAATGCGATCATTATTTCTTAAAGCTATTTACTCTTGTCTACTAATTTCAGTTGTTCTTATTCTCCCATGTTTCTATCATTCTAATCATCTCCCCTCCTCTTCCCATCCAATTCTCACTCTTTTTTCCTACCTCCCTGATCCAATGGATAAGTTATCCTCCCGTCTGAATCATCTTCAATTACTACCACCATGACATCAATCCGTAAGTCTTTCCAGATTGTCTCACATAACACACACGGCCTGAACTCTCCAATCCCTAGGTCGCAAACTTAATTTTTTCAAAAAATCAGGGTATGATATTTTACTCTTACAGGAAACTCATTTTACTTCTGACAAAATTCCTTCTTTTGAGAAAGGTTTTTTGATAGATGGTACCATGCTAACTCCTCCCAGAAAGGTGCAAGAGGAGTCTCGATAGCTTTCATCAGAGATATTCCTTTCCTTCTCCTAGATTGCTTAGCAGATCCCGAAGGCTGTTATATTTTCATTAAGGGCCTAATAGCTGGTAACATGATGACCCCAGGCAGTCTATATGCTCCCAACAAACATCATCTGAAGTGGTTGCGTAAAGCCCTAGCTAAACTACATTCCTTCCAGGAGGGGGCAGTCATCTTAGGAGGTGATTTAAATGTTGTGCTAGACCCCCCCCCCCCTAGACCCTAGATACATCAACAACAAAAAAGCCCTATTTCTATAAGAGAACTAGTTAGTCTCAAATCACGTCTTCACTCCTTAGAGTTAATTGATGCTTGGAGATACTCTCACCCAACAGATATTGATTTCACCTATTACTCACATCCACATAACTCTTACCACCACCTCGATTACATCCTGATTTCTAGAGCTATTCTACCTTCCACCTTTAAAGCTGATATAATTCCCGTCCTACATTCCGATCATTCTATAGTGTTGATTAATCTGGAATTCCACAAACCCTGCTCCTGCTTTAGAACTTGGAGGCTCCACAAATCGCTGCTACAACAAGAATTCCAAGAATTCTTTAAAATTAATGCTAGTCCAGACATGAACCCTACAGTATTGTGGCAGGCACACAAGGCCACAATACACGGTGTGTTTATCTCGCTAGCCTCTTACTTAAACAAACAGAGGAGGGTAGAAATACTAACCTTATACAGTGATATTGTGGCCTTGGATGCTCTCCACAGAAAGGAGTTATCACATGACACACTTACCCAGCTTGCAGAAAAAAGACAGTCCCTCAAAGATCTCTTAAATGAACGTTCCTCCAAACATTATACATCATGGAAGAACAAGATCTTTGCACATAGAGACAAAGCTTCCAAACTCATGATTTCCCTGATTAAGAAACGCCAAATCTGGACATTTATCCATAAAATCAAATCGAAAGAAGGCCTGACTACTTAGCATTATAATCAGATTATTGACACTTTTCTGACTTTCTATAAAGATTTATACCAACTCCGTCATAGGACTCAAAGGAGAATTGACGTCCAATCTTTTCTGTCTTCTCTACACCTACCCAAATTATCCGACCTTCAGCAAGACTGCTTAACCAGACCCTTCGATTTATCTGAACTCCATTCCATCCTGTCTGGGAGATCAAAAGGGAAATCCCCGGGCCCTGATGGGTTCTCAAAAATTTATTATAAGACCATCTTTGGTGTTCTAGGTCCCCATTTACTGAACATGTGCAATTCGGTTCTGGGTGGAAAGTCCTTCTCCTCTCAGTCTTCATAAGGAGGGAAAAGATCCTGAATGCTGTGAGAGTTACAGACCCATATCTCTGCTTAATGTCGACTTAAAAATGTATGCGAGTCTCATAGCTAAAAGACATGCAGAGCTATTGCCGCAACTCATCTCCTTTAACCAAACTGGTTTTGTATCCGGCAGAGAGGGGAGGGACAACACATGCAGAATCTTACACCTGATTCAATACGCAAAAATCTGTAAAACCCCACTTGTTTTGCTGGGGACAGATGCTTTTGACAGGGTGGACTGGACATTCTTACGCAAAACTCTCCTTTCATTTCATATACCGTATATACTCGAGTATAAGCCAACCCGAGTATAAGCCGAGACCCCTAATTTTGCCACAAAAAATTGGGAAAACTTAATGACCCGAGTATAAGCCTAGGCTGGAAAATGCAGCAGCTATCGGTAAATGTCAAAAATAAAAAATAGGTACCAATAAAAGTAAAATTAATTGAGACATCAGTAGGTTAAGTGTTTTTGAATATCCATATTGAATCAGGAGCCCCATATAATGCTCCATACAGTTCATGATGGGCCCCATATAATGCTCCATACAGTTTATGATGGGCCCCATAAGATGCTCCATATTAAAATATGCCCCATATAATGCTGCACAAATGTTGATTATGACCATATAAGATGCTCCATACAGATATTTGCCCCATATAATGCTGCACAAATGCTGCTTATGGCCCCATAAGATGCTCCATAGAGACATTTGCCCCATATAATGCTGCACAAATGCTGATTATGGCCCCATAAGATGCTCCATAGACACATTTGCCCAATATAGTGCTGCACAAATGCTGATTATGGCCCCATAAAATGCTCCATAGACACATTTGCCCCGTATAATGCTGCACAAATGCTGATTATGGCCCCATAAGATGCTCCATAGAGATATTTGCCCCCATGTAATGCTGCACAAATGCTGATTATGGCCCCATAAGATGCTCCATAGAGACATTTGCCCCGTATAATGCTGCACAAATGCTGATTATGGCCCCATAAGATGCTCCATAGAGACATTTGCCCCATACAATGCTGCACAAATGCTGATTATGGCCCCATAAGATGCTCCATAGAGACATTTGCCCCATATAATGCTGCACAAATGCTGATTATGGCCCCATAAGATGCTCCATACAGACATTTACCCCATACCATGCTGCACAAATGCTGATTATGGCCCCATTAGATGCTCCATAGACACATTTGCCCCATATAACGCTGCACAAATGCTTATCATGGCCCCAAAAGATTCTCCATAGATACATTTGCCCCATATAATACTGCACAAATACTGATTATGCCCCATAAGATGCTCCATACAGATATTTGCCCCACATAATGCTGCACATGGCCCCATAAGATGCTCCATACAGATATTTGCCCCATTTGCTGTTGCTGCGATAAAAAATAAAAAAATCACATACTCACCTCTCGTCGCTCAGGCCCCCGGCACTTGCTATATTCACTTGTTCCCCGTTCCACCGCCGAGCGCCGCTGTGTCTTCCGCATCCTCTGCACTGACTGTTCAGGCAGAGGGCGGCGCGCACACTAATCGCGTCGACTTACGACTGTTATAGTTATTGTTGCATGTTGGTGTGTTTATTTTTATTTTTCAGGTTAGAGATCAACTGTGGACATCATCTGAAGACATCACATCAAATGGATCACCGTGAAATCTAAAGATTTCAGACGGGCAGTGTCATGTCCCATGATATCGGAATAATGCAGACAGTATTACAATATCATTATGTTGTTATATATTGCTTTCTCATTGCTCTGCAATAAGTTTTTCTCTCTTTTAAAGTTTGTCCTTCCTCTCTCCCTGTCTGTCTCTGATGTCGCTTTGATGTCAGTAACATCTCCCTTCCTATTCTAAGAAGAGGGCCCTAGAAAGAGGGAACAGGGCTGCAGAGCCCTTTTTGAATGGAGAAAAGGTGCACTTGACTTCTGCTCCATTTGTTGTCTACGGGACTGCTGGAAACAGCAGAGTGCTGACTTGCCTTTATCTGGCTCTCACATAGGCAATGAATGGAGAGACCACCTTTAAAACTGGTCTGAAGAGCCCTATTCTTGGATTTCCAAAAATGGATAAGGGAAAGCTTGTGATTTTTGGAATAGCCATCAAATCTGTATTATAAAAATGTAAAGTAAAGGAGACACAACGCGGTTATCATTTGTAAATGGGAGTTATCTGTGTGGAAAATAATAGCAGACTTGAGAGGACAATTTAGGAATTACTATTTAATAAATTAAAAACATATTCAATACATAGTGCCTCCTTCTCCACTTAGAGCCCAGAGAATAAAACCGTAACCCTGTAATGACATCTAACAGATAACCCCCATTTGCCTTACTTTTAATAAGCAAAAAGCATTTTTTGTCAAATGGGCTTTTAATATTTTTAAATAGCTTTGCATTAAAGGTTAAAACAATAATGGTGCTTTTCAGTAACTCTAAAAAAATTGTTTCTATATAAAATTGGGGCTGAGGTACATAATGCTTTGAAATAACAAAATAAGCATTACTTACCAGTTGAATCCCCACTAGCTCCAGTTTGGCCTCTACACTACTCTCTGCCAGTCACTGTATAAAAAACATAACCAATGCATCAAGTCACCGGCCTCAGCGGTGATGCCAAACCAAATGGTAGAAACATCTTTGAAGGCAGTGAATGTCTGCAGCTATCACTTATTGAAGCACAATAAAGTCCAGTAGGAAGAAGAATACAAAGGGGCACTAGAGCAGTTGGGGTTATGTTTTTAGTTGTTTTAAAGCATTACCATCCTTGGTTCTTTTTTTTCTGTAAAAAAAGGACAATCCCTTCAACTTTTAAGTTGTAGGATCCAGGACTACGTATTTATTTCAAGGGACTGGCTCCTATTTTTTAGATTTACTCTCAGCCATATATAACAATATACTGCTTACAAGTACTAAAGGGTGGATTTTCATACGAGAAAAAACTAACGTGTGAATTTGGCCTATGAAGAAGTAGTGCTCAAAGCAAGGAAAAATTTAAGTTTTTACAGTTGCCGCAGAACCCGCTTCTTGCATTTCTGAGCACTGCAGAACGATCTGTTGTCAGACCAACTTACTGTTAGGCTGGGTTCATACAAGGGATGATTCTCTCATGCGAGAGAATCGGGACGATTATGCTAATGACAATATGCTCAAACACTGGTTAGAGAAGGGCAAACCCAAACAGTAAAGTTCAGCATCGGCTGTTTCCCCCACTGTCATCCGCTTGACAGCGCGAGACACACCGGCAGCTCTGATCGGCAGTAAGATTATTACCGCCAGTCTGAGAGCGGTGCAGTGGCAAGTGGGGTAATATTTGTGGGGTTGATGTCAGCCTTTTTTTGGCTACTGACATCAAGCCCACAGGTTAGTAATGGAGAGGCGTCTATAAGATGCCTTTCCATTACTAACCCCATAGTAAGATTGTAAAAAAGACATAGCTAGAATAAAAGCCTTTATTTGAAAGAAGGGCACTGACTCCATTATTTGAGATAAAAATAAAAAGCACAGTTTTTTTTACCTTACACCCATGCCTTTGAAGCTCTTGTCCCCTGTAAAAAAAAGAAAAATAATAAACAAACATATCCCTCATCTGTTTGAAGTGAAGATAAGCCATACTGTCCCACACTGTATTCCATGTCTGCCATATGGATCAAGGTTATATCATTGAGGTTACTGCAGGTCACTGAGGCTGCATGCCCACCAACACTTCACTGTGAGCCGGGATGATGAACTGCGGTGACATTAATGAGATCACCACAAGCACCGTCTGAGAATTCTGTCAGCCCTGCCTCCCATGCGCAAATATCGCGGTATTGATCCATAACACATCTGATGGGAGGCATATTTATAGAGCATGCTTACACACATACTCATATCACCCCCTGAGGAAGCCAAGGCAAAACTCGCATCAGGGCTGCAGACATATACAGAGACTTAACAATTTATGGGTAAGCACTTATTACTTTGCAATGATGCATGGTTTTCCTTTCTGTTGCTGTTACTCTTATATGTTAATTCTCTCATTAGGTTTTATAGAATTACAGTGGGTACGGAAAGTATTCAGAACCCTTTCAATTTTTCACTCTTTGTTTCATTGCAGGCATTTGGTAAATTCAAAAAAGTTCATTTTTTTCTCATTAATGTACATTCTGCACCCCATCTTAGTGGTTGCACCATAGTATCATCCCTTCCTTCCTAAAACATATGCTTTTTTCTCTTTATTACATTGGTCAGTGATATGTAATCATGTTGTTATTACTCTCTTGCCACCCAATTACTCGTTGACAACAATACTGCCCTTGGTATTTTCTGATTATTTGTGTCCTCACGATTGATTCACATTTATATATTTTATTGATTATTTTATATTTCATCTATTTTTGATACAATTAATAAATATTTACATTTTTATACATAAATGACTAAGGACTTTATGATGATTATTCAGTATTTTGGTGTTGTTCACTCCTTTTCTTGATAGGATATATATTTAAAATAATTATATGATATTCTTTCTTATCATTTTATGACAACACAATTGCAAATGGTATTTGTGTTTCTCATAATACTAAAACATTCTTAAATTTAGATGAAACAAAAAAAATCTAAATATATTGGCCATGAACAATTCAGCTGATGGATAAATGAAAAGCTATAAAGTAAGCACTAATTTATAACACTACCAGGAAAGACAGATGTACACCACAGGGAAGGGTGAAGATGAGGTTTTCAAAGACATGACAAATGATGGTAAATTTGACTCCTGCTTTGAGATACATCCAGGGTGTCCATATCCATCTGTTGCATTATTTTGACAGATTCTTTTGAACTAACTTTCTGTGGCTGAACCATGTTTATTCTATTACAAAATAGTTACAAAAAATTTGAATGACTCAAAGAAAAGTTTATAGTGGCAAATAGAAAATAAAACAATCTTAGCGAATACCTTATCAGTAACGCCTGGTTATTACATACTGAATCCATCTGTAAGTCACCACTACACAAATGTCAGACTTGGCAGTGTTGTGGCATGCACATGGAGTAACACTGCTAGACAGCCGAGCTTGTCACAGAATACAAAAAATGCCCACATTCTTTGAGCTCGGCTACTTAGCTGCTCTGTTAGTCTCAGACCTCTGCCAGATGTACTGTAGCTTCAGCTAAGTGTGTTTTTTTTCTCTGTGCCTAGCGTTTTGCTTGATGATCTTTCATTGCCTGACATTGGACCTCATTTTGACCATACATATGTTTAACCAATTTGTTCTGATTCGCTATCTTTCTGGTATTTTGACCTGGGACTATTACCTGATTAGGCCTTTGTCTCTTCCTTCTGTTTATGATATACAGTGCCTACAAGTAGTATTCAACCCCCTGCAGATTTAGCAGGTTTAATAAGATGCAAATAAGTTAGAGCCTTCAAACTTCAAACAAGAGCAGGATTTATTAACAGATGCATAAATCTTACAAACCAAAAAGTTTTGTTGCTCAGTTAAATTTTTATAAATTTTAAACATAAAAAAGTGTGGGTCAATTATTATTCAACCCCTAGGTTTAATATTTTGTGGAATAACCTTTGTTTGCAATTACAGCTAATAATCGTCTTTTATAAGACCTGATCAGGCCGGCACAGGTCCCTGGAGTTATCTTGGCCCACTCCTCCATGCAGATCTTCTCCAAGTTATCTAGGTTCTTTGGGTGTCTCATGTGGACTTTAATCTTGAGCTCCTTCCACAAGTTTTCAATTGGGTTAAGGTCAGGAGACTGACTAGGCCACTGAAACACCTTGATTTTTTGCCTCTTGAACCAGGCCTTGGTTTTCTTGGCTGTGTGCTTTGGGTCGTTGTCTTGTTGGAAGATGAAATGACGACCCATCTTAAGATCCTTGATGGAGGAGCGGAGGTTCTTGGCCAAAATCTCCAGGTAGGCCGTGCTATCCATCTTCCCATGGATGCAGACCAGATGGCCAGGCCCCTTGGCTGAGAAACAGCCCCACAGCATGATGTTGCCACCACCATGCTTGCCTGTAGGGATGGTATTCTTGGGGTCGTATGCAGTGCCATCCAGTCTCCAAACGTCACGTGTGTGGTTGGCACCAAAGATCTCGATCTTGGTCTCATCAGACCAGAGAACCTTGAACCAGTCAGTCTCAGAGTCCTCCAAGTGATCATGAGCAAACTGTAGACGAGCCTTGACATGACGCTTTGAAAGTAAAGGTACCTTACGGGCTCATCTGGAACGGAGACCATTGCGGTTGAGTACGTTACTTATGGTATTGACTGAAACCAATGTCCCCACTGCCATGAGATCTTCCCGGAGCTCCTTCCTTGTTGTCCTTGGGTTAGCCTTGACTCTTCGGACAAGCCTGGCCTCGGCACGGGAGGAAACTTTCAAAGGCTGTCCAGGCCGTGGAAGGCTAACAGTAGTTCCATAAGCCTTCCACTTCTGGATGATGCTCCCAACAGTGGAGACAGGTAGGCCCAACTCCTTGGAAAGGGTTTTGTACCCCTTGCCAGCCTTGTGACCCTCAACGATCTTGTCTCTGATGGCCCTGGAATGCTCCTTTGTCTTTCCCATGTTGACCATGTTTGAGTGCTGTTCACAAGTTTGGGGAGGGTCTTAAATAGTCAGAAAAGGCTGGAAAAAGAGATAATTAATCCAAACATGTGAAGCTCATTGTTCTTTGTGCCTGAACTACTTCTTAATACTTTAGGGGAACCAAACAGAATTCTGGGGGGTTGAGGGGTTGAATAATAAATGACCCTCTGATAAAACTTTTCACAATTTTGAAAAAAAATAAACAAAGAAATAACATTCTTTTTTGCTGCAGTGCATTTCACACTTCCAGGCTGATCTACAGTCCAAATGTCACAATGCCAAGTTAAGTCCAAATGTGTAAACCTGCTAAATCTGCAGAGGGTTGAATACTACTTGTAGGCACTGTATCTTCCTGGCATTGACCTCAGAACCCTTGCATATCCCAGCTCACGGCTTGGCTATGAGAAGTGACTCAGCGTCACATTACGTCTGGCTGATTTTTTTTTCTTTTCGCCAGTATGGATCCTGTTCACACACTTAGTGACCAGGTGGCGAATTTTACTCAGTATCTGGTTAAGGAATGACAAAGCCTGTAGTCATCACAATATCAGTTGCAGGGTCAAATAATTAATTTTAGGAATACTTCCAATAGCCCACCACTGCCGACAGGGGCTGTGACATCACTGCCCTCTGATGTACACCAGTTTAGGGTGTTCAGGGAGAGCTGTAGGTTAATTTTTACACTGCGTCCCTTGTCGTCAGGAGATGAGTTCCAGAGGGTGGGAATACTAATTTCCATACTGCGAGGTCATCCTCAGACTTAGGCATTTTCCTTGTCACCACAATCTCAGAACAGTCTTTTGTTGATGCCTTTTTCGACAGTTTAGTTCTGATCTAAGACGAACCTGACATGATCCATGTCACTGAGGCAAAGATCACAAACCTGGCACAGCTGAGGACTACTGTATTAAATTCCTGCAGTTGTCCACTGAAGTTCTGTGGAACGATGCAGCTCTAAGGTGCCAGTTCCACAAAGGTATTTCCGAAACTTTTAAGGGCCCTCTGTTCCTTCATGACTCCTCTTGTTCTCTGGCGGAGGCCATGATCCTGGCTATACAAATGGACCACAGAATCCATGAGAAACTTGGTGAACAGCAGGTTGCCCTTTATACCTCCTCAGAGTTGGTCCATTTACTGGAGGTGGAGCCATTGGAGGTTAGAGTTGCCAGTCTTCATGTTATGGAGAAAAAACATAGACAACATCTTGGACTATGTCGGGAGAACATCTAAGTCATGGTGATGGCCGAGGAGGTCACCCAGACTCCCAGGCACCTTTTTCTCCTTCTGATAAAGTACTGATAAATACGGTGTTATCCTTCAAGAACCAGGTGTTATCAGCATTGGTGTTCATTGACTGTGGGTCAGCTGTTAACTTTATTGATTCGGGACTGGTTCTGAAATTAGGATTAGGGACAGTTTGTTTCGAAAGACACACTCAATTCTTCGCCTTGACAAGACACCATTACTCTGGAATTTAGTCAAGAAGGTGACAGTGTATTTCACACTCCAAATGGGAGCATTCCACTCTGAATCCATCTCCTGTTTTGTTTTGAATATTTTAAATGCTTGGTTGATACTGGGGCTTCCATGGTTGCATATTCAAAATTCTGTTATTGATTAGTGTCAGAAGGAGATTATTAAATGGAGCCCTAATTATTACAGGAAATGTCTAAAATCTGTACAAATGTGCTACGCTAGTCTGAAGGGTCTGCCGGGGTACCTGAAGGACTTCAGAGATGTGTTCTCTGAAAATGAGATACTACCTTATCATCCGACTCATTTTCATCCTTATCATTGTGCTATTAATCTTGTCCCTAAAGCCAAATTACCTAAAACTCAACTTTAAGATTTGTCTGGGCCTGAATGGACCTCCATGATTGAATATGTTAACGAAAGTTTACGGAAGGGTCATCTTTCCCCCTCCCCTGTAGCTGCCGGATCTTTGTTTGTGAAGACGAAAGATGGAAGTCTCTGTCCTTGACTAGATTACGAGAACTAAACAAAATCACAGTTAAAAAATGTACCCACTTCTACTCCTCCCCGATGTGACGACACAGCCTTTATTCTTAATTATGTCAAACGGATTGTTTAATAGGTCAAAGAGCTATTGTTCATATGAACCTGTACGTTGTCTCTTGTATGTTAATCTGTGGAATGCCTGCTGATTAAATATTGTATCAGCCGACGGCGGTTTACTAGCCTACACAATTTAGAGGACAAATATGGAGGTAAATTGAACAATATAACAATGAGGGATTACCTCACACCTCTATCCCCAATCTAGTGGGAAAATGCCCTTAATATGAGCTGTGGTTATAAAAGGTGCCTGTCTTACAATGATATTTATCCGGAAAAGTGATGTTTCCAAAACGGCATTCTTACCATTTAAGGGTTTATTTGAAAATCTTGTCATGCCATTTGGGTTATCCAATGCACCTGCTGTTTTTAAAAAAATTATGAATAATATTTTCTCTGATTGCATTGAAGATATGTTATGATTTATCTGGATGATATTCTAATTTTCTCTCATGATTTGGACTCTCAAAAGAAACATGTCCTTGTTGTATTACAAAGGGTGAGGGAGAACATTTTGTTTGCCAACTTTGAGAAATGTATTTTTTCTCTTCAGGAAATTTCATTCTTTGGGTTTATCTTTTCAGCAGATGGGTTTAGATAGACCCTGTGAAGGTGCAGGCCATAACTGATTGGGTTCAACCATGTGATTTTAAAACTTTTCAACATTTTCTGGGATTTGCCAATTATTATTAGGAAATTTATCAAGAGTTTTTGTCAGATTGCTAAATTGCTTACTGACCTTACAAGTAGGGGGGCGAATCTCAAGGTTTGTTCGTCGGGTGCTGTCAGGGCTTTCAAAAAATGAAGAGTGTTTCATGTCTGCTAACATTCTAATTCTAATCCAGGAACTATTTATTATGGAAGTGGATGCTTCAGAGGATGGAGTAGGGGCAGATTTATAGCCTGCGTCCATGTGCTTTTTTCTTTAAAAAATTCTAGTCTGCGGAAATAAATTATGATGTTGGGAATTGTGAGTTACTTGCTGTTAAATTGGCCTTTGAGGAATGAAGGCATTTTTTGGAAGGGGCAGTTAATTCAGTTACTGTGGTCACTGATTGCAAGTCATTACTGAGCAGCAGGAGCAGCGCAGCCCCGCCGGGTGACTGCCTGAGCCTGTGCTGGTGGATGGTGTCCTGACAGGCTTCAGACCACACGTGCAGCAGATGCATCGTCAGTGAGCCAGCTGTGTGCTTAGTCACTGCATCAGCCGTCTTACCAGCACAGCAGCCGGCTCACCGAGGACGCTGTTATGTCCTGACCCTGCCCTGTCTATGTGTCAGCTATAGATCCTGATGAGAGCACAGCACAATCTGTGCTGGTGACCCCTCCTCTCACCTCCTGAAGAGAAGCATAAGGCTGCTGAGCCCAATCTGCGTCCATAACAGGACACTTCAGCCCCCCTCAAGATTCCCACAGGTGTCATTTTCTCTCCAAACTGCTCTGAAAAGTTCAGTCTTCTGAATTGAGCTGCTGTGTCCTTTCAGGGGGCAGATTGGGGCACAGCAGACTTATGTGGCTCTGCTGGTGGGAGGGGGTTGTGAGAGAGTGCAAGGGCCATAGTCATGGCCAAGGAAATCGGGGCATCTGTGCTCTGGCCTCCCATCAAATGAAAACAATGTCCAATACTTTGCATACCTGTGGCTTTACTTTCTGCACCGTCAGGGTCCCTTCTGCTCTGTAGGCTCCCTTTAGACAGTGTTGCATAGATTGAGACACAGTCCTTTTCAAATTTCAAATAAACAACTTTACTATTTTCTTTACGCAGCACATCCATATTCTTCACAGCATTTACAACAGGACTGACGTTACACATTTCTTCTTCTTCCCTGCACTTTCCTTCCTGTCACACAGCATGGACCGTACCGCACAGTTCCTCAGCATCCTCCCAATTCAGCTATGCTACGGTTACACCTTCCTTAGTCTGTTTCACCCCAGACAAGAGAATATCTGCCTCTGAAGTCAGTTGCCACTTGGCGAGCAACCTGCTCATCTGTACTGTACTTTGCGGTGACACAGCGTACTCCTGGTCTAAGCTCACTGCATCTGAGAGTTCGCTCATCTCTTTTGCACTGGTTCTGAGGGCATCTGCCCAAGCTATAAGCTGCCACATCATGGAGCTACCTGCATCCCCATCCTGTCACTGTTTTTATATTTATTCTCCTTTCCTGCTGCTGTACTGGCCTACTGCTGATCAGACCCGATGCTGTGGATGGCTGGGCTTCTCCCTTGATGAACGTTGTGTGACTACTGCTATCATCCTGGGCATTTAAGCCCGTGCAGGTGGTTTGGGCACCCTGGTTCAACTGACTCAAATCAGGAAATCCTCTCTGTCTTAGCTGCAGCTGACCCCTCCTATTGTTAACTGTTTTATAATTGGCTTCACTGTACTATATTACTTCTACTATAATGCCCTATCTAGTGGCCAGAAATGAGTACTACGCTTTCCCTAATTAACAGGTACACAATAGCAAATACATACATTACATTATGCTCATAGCAGCATTGTTAAATATTCACAGTAGAGGAAAGCAACTTACGCATTAATTACAAACATATCAACACAAGGGAAGTATTACACGGTCCCTGTACACCACTTACAGGGTCACCAGTACACTGCTTCTCAGGATTTAGGATATGTTTCCATAGTCAGGATACGGCAGCACTTTGGACGCAGCACATGTCCACTCCATCCAAAGCGCTTGAGGCTTTTGAACGCAGGTGATTCCGCATGTGTTCATTGAACCATGCGGAATCACTGCATTCTATACATTGGACGGGATATTTATTGTGTGGAGACTGAGCGTCTCCACAAGATAAATAGACATGCTGCGGTATGGAAAGATGCGCCACATGTCCGTAAAATCCCATCCACTACGCTATAACATCTGGCCACTGCGGACTGGACGCTGCGTATGAACGCAGCGTCCAACCCGCAGCATTTACTGACGGTGGAGACATACCCTTATAGTTGACAAATAGATTCACCTTCCAGAGATGTCATGTAACAGAAACACACACTATATATGTATTGTCTACACATATCACAAGCACAGTATATGTAGTAGTAGCAAAAATTTAACAGTATTGCAAAAAAAAAGTAATTGAGACCTGACTCCAACTTGAAAGGCTAATTGGAGAAGATCTGCTGGGGGGAATAAAGGGTCTTACCTTGTTCACACGAGCGTATAACACGGCCGAGTGCTATGTGTTGATTAAACAGACAGCACTTGACCCAATGTTATACTATGAGGCAGGGCAGATCTGTGATTTTTTCCATAGACCGAATTGGTCTGTGGAAATATAATCTGCAGTATGCTGTGATTGAGTGACTCCAAAATTTGGATCACATGCACCCTGTCAAGTCTGTGGTTGTGTGTGAAACATCGGACTGCACTCAGCTGTCATTTGAGTGCAGTCTGACATCCACAGGTTCAGACAATGGAGAAGATGGAGAAATTAAGTTCTCTGTCTTATCAATGTGCTCCTATTCTTTCATCCAAGAGAATCAGATCACACTACGATGACACTCGGATGAGAGTATGAGCCGAGTGTCAGTAGCATAATTGAGCCAATTTTCTCACATGAGAGAATTATCACCATGGCTGCCATCAGGGCATTACTCCCCTGACTGGCGTATGAGACCCGCTGAGCTCTGCCCACCAGGCCCCAGCGGCAGGATTCTGTCAGTGCAGTAACTCAATCTGCGTCTGCAGGTTTAGTTAAGTTCTATTGCCGTGGGACATGGTGCAGGATGGAGACACATGGTGCAGGATCATGGGGTAGGATGGAGACAGATGGGGCATGATGGAGACTAGTGTTGAGCATTCCGATACCACAAGTATCGGGTATCGGCCGATATTTGCTGTATTGGAATTCCGATACCGAGATCCGATACTTTTGTGATATCGGGAATCGGTATCGGGATCGATATTAATGTGTAAAATAAAGAATAAAAATAAAAAATATTGATATACGTGACCGCCA
Organism: Ranitomeya variabilis; assembly: GCF_051348905.1. Lineage (NCBI taxonomy): Eukaryota > Metazoa > Chordata > Amphibia > Anura > Dendrobatidae > Ranitomeya > Ranitomeya variabilis. Next base: position 654,351,893 of record NC_135233.1, read on the forward strand.
CGCGACCAATCACAAGCCGCGACGTCATCTAAGGACTTTCAAGCGCTCATTCTTAGGAATGGAAGCTGCCGGTTACATCGGTAAGGTCCAGGCTGCGTCGGAGAGGTGAGTATATCAATATTTTTTATTTTTATTCTTTATTTTACACATTAATATGGATCCCAGGGCCTTAAGGAGAGTTTCCTCTCCTTCAGACCCTGGGAACCATACAGGATACCTTCCGATACTTGGTGTCCCATTGACTTGTATTGGTATCGGGTATCGGTATCGGCGATATCCGATACTTTTCGGGTATCGGCCAATACTATCCGATACCGATACTTTCAAGTATCGGACAGTATCGCTCAACACTAATGGAGACACATGGTGCAGGATGGAGACATGAAGCAGGATAGAGACAGATGGGGTAGGATCAATGGACAGATGAGGCAGGATCATGGCACGGATGGGGCAGGATGGATACAGATGGCGCAGGATGGAAATAGATGGGGCAGGATGAGGAGATCATATGGGGCAGGATGGGACATCACATAGGGAGAATGGATACTCATGAGGGCAGAACATATGGATGGAGCCAGAAATGAAACACAAGGGGGCCAGGATGGGGAAATTATTACCCTAGGGGCTAAATAAGGAATATTATTACTGCAGTCATGTATTTTATTTTTTGATGATACTGTTTTCAATGGGGGGGGGGTCCTGTTACTGTGCAGAGCGACACTATGTCGCCTTTTTTTCTTCATCTGGTGTAGTGTAGAAGTTGGCAAAAAAGTAATGTGCTTTGCAAGCAGTGCTCTAGATAAATGTTATTTCCTGCAGAGACAAGCCCTGGCTGGAAGAAGTAATGGCGGTCTGTGCTGGATGAAGATGAAAAGTGAAAATGAAGGACTTCACCTAGAGACGTCACTGGTGAGTCAGTGTGTTACCAGTACATTGACACTATACACTGTATACTTTATACAGATGTCATGTGTACAATGTCACCAGTGATCAATGTACTACTTTTACACTGACACTATATACAGAGCTCCTGTGTACAATGTCACTAGTGATCACTGTATTACCTGTACACTGACACTGTATACAGAGCTCCTGTATACAATGTCACTGATCATTTTATTACCTGTTATGGTTCTCAATGGCAAGAGAACATAGCCCAGCAAACATAGGTACTAGCTCTTGGAAGGATGGAAACTAAACTGACCATGAACTAAACCTGCCGCACAACTAACAGTAGCCGGGTAGCGTTGCCTACGTTTTTATCCCTAGACGCCCAGCGCCGGCCGGAGGACTAACTAATCCTGGCAGAGGAAAATATAGTCCTGGCTCACCTCTAGAGAAATTTCCCCGATAGGCAGACAGAGGCCCCCACATATATTGGCGGTGATTTTAGATGAAATGACAAACGTAGTATGAAAATAGGTTTAGCAAAATTGAGGTCCGCTTACTAGATAGCAGGAAGACAGAAAGGGCACTTTCATGGTCAGCTGAAAACCCTATCAAAATACCATCCTGAAATTACTTTAAGACTCTAGTATTAACTCATAACATCAGAGTGGCAATTTCAGATCACAAGAGCTTTCCAGACACAGAAACGAAACTACAGCTGTGAACTGGAACAAAATGCAAAAACAAACGAGGACTAAAGTCCAACTTAGCTGGGAGTTGTCTAGCAGCAGGAACATGCACAGAAAGGCTTCTGATTACAATGTTGACCGGCATGGAAGTGACAGAGGAGCAAGGTTAAATAGCGACTCCCACATCCTGATGGAAACAGGTGAACAGAGGGGATGATGCACACCAGTTCAATTCCACCAGTGGCCACCGGGGGAGCCCAAAATCCAATTTCACAACAGTACCCCCCCCTCAAGGAGGGGGCACCGAACCCTCACCAGAACCACCAGGGCGATCAGGATGAGCCCTATGAAAGGCACGGACCAGATCGGAGGCATGAACATCAGAGGCAGTCACCCAAGAATTATCCTCCTGACCGTATCCCTTCCATTTGACCAGATACTGGAGTTTCCGTCTGGAAACCCGGGAGTCCAAGATTTTTTCCACAACGTACTCCAACTCGCCCTCAACCAACACCGGAGCAGGAGGCTCAACGGAAGGCACAACCAGTACCTCATACCTGCGCAACAATGACCGATGAAAAACATTATGAATAGAAAAAGATGCAGGGAGGTCCAAACGGAAGGACACAGGGTTAAGAATCTCCAATATCTTGTACGGGCCGATGAACCGAGGCTTAAACTTAGGAGAAGAAACCCTCATAGGGACAAAACGAGAAGACAACCACACCAAGTCCCCAACACAAAGCCGAGGACCAACCCGACGCCGGCGGTTGGCAAAAAGCTGAGTCTTCTCCTGGGACAACTTCAAATTGTCCACTACCTGCCCCCAAATCTGATGCAACCTCTCCACCACAGCATCCACTCCAGGACAATCCGAAGATTCCACCTGACCAGAAGAAAATCGAGGATGAAACCCCGAATTACAGAAAAAAGGAGACACCAAGGTGGCAGAGCTGGCCCGATTATTGAGGGCAAACTCCGCTAAAGGCAAAAAAGCAACCCAATCATCCTGATCTGCAGACACAAAACACCTCAAATATGTCTCCAAGGTCTGATTCGTCCGCTCGGTCTGGCCATTTGTCTGAGGATGGAAAGCAGACGAGAAAGACAAATCTATGCCCATCCTAGCACAGAATGCTCGCCAAAATCTAGACACGAATTGGGTTCCTCTGTCAGAAACGATATTCTCCGGAATACCATGCAAACGGACCACATTTTGAAAAAACAGAGGAACCAACTCGGAAGAAGAAGGCAACTTAGGCAGGGGAACCAAATGGACCATCTTAGAGAAACGGTCACACACCACCCAGATGACAGACATCTTCTGAGAAACAGGAAGATCCGAAATAAAATCCATCGAGATGTGCATCCAGGGCCTCTTCGGGATAGGCAAGGGCAACAACAATCCACTAGCCCGAGAACAACAAGGCTTGGCCCGAGCACAAACGTCACAAGACTGCACAAAGCCTCGCACATCTCGAGACAGGGAAGGCCACCAGAAGGACCTTGCCACCAAATCCCTGGTACCAAAGATTCCAGGATGACCTGTCAACGCAGAAGAATGAACCTCAGAAATGACTTTACTGGTCCAATCATCAGGAACAAACAGTCTACCAGGTGGGCAACGATCAGGTCTATCCGCCTGAAACTCCTGCAAGGCCCGCCGCAGGTCTGGAGAAACGGCAGACAATATCACTCCATCCTTAAGGATACCTGTAGGTTCAGAGTTACCAGGGGAGTCAGGCTCAAAACTCCTAGAAAGGGCATCCGCCTTAACATTCTTAGAACCCGGCAGGTAGGACACCACAAAATTAAACCGAGAGAAAAACAACGACCAGCGCGCCTGTCTAGGATTCAGGCGTCTGGCGGACTCAAGATAAATTAGATTTTTGTGGTCAGTCAATACCACCACCTGATGTCTAGCCCCCTCAAGCCAATGACGCCACTCCTCAAAAGCCCACTTCATGGCCAAAAGCTCCCGGTTCCCAACATCATAATTCCGCTCGGCGGGCGAAAATTTACGCGAGAAAAAGGCACAAGGTCTCATCACGGAACAATCGGAACTTCTCTGCGACAAAACTGCCCCAGCTCCGATTTCAGAAGCGTCGACCTCAACCTGAAAAGGAAGAGCAACATCAGGCTGACGCAACACAGGGGCGGAAGAAAAGCGGCGCTTAAGCTCCCGAAAGGCCTCCACAGCAGCAGGGGACCAATCAGCAACATCAGCACCCTTCTTAGTCAAATCAGTCAATGGTTTAACAACATCAGAAAAACCAGCAATAAATCGACGATAAAAGTTAGCAAAGCCCAAAAATTTCTGAAGACTCTTAAGAGAAGAGGGTTGCGTCCAATCACAAATAGCCTGAACCTTGACAGGATCCATCTCGATGGAAGAGGGGGAAAAAATATATCCCAAAAAGGAAATCTTTTGAACCCCAAAAACGCACTTAGAACCCTTCACACACAAGGAATTAGACCGCAAAACCTGAAAAACCCTCCTGACCTGCTGGACATGAGAGTCCCAGTCATCCGAAAAAATCAAAATATCATCCAGATACACAATCATAAATTTATCCAAATAATCACGGAAAATGTCATGCATAAAGGACTGAAAGACTGAAGGGGCATTTGAAAGACCAAAAGGCATCACCAAATACTCAAAGTGGCCCTCGGGCGTATTAAATGCGGTCTTCCACTCATCCCCCTGCTTAATTCGCACCAAATTATACGCCCCACGGAGATCTATCTTAGAGAACCACTTGGCCCCCTTTATGCGAGCAAACAAATCAGTCAGCAGTGGCAACGGATATTGATATTTAACCGTGATTTTATTCAAAAGCCGATAATCAATACACGGTCTCAAAGAGCCATCTTTCTTAGCCACAAAGAAAAAACCGGCTCCTAAGGGAGATGACGAAGGACGAATATGTCCCTTTTCCAAGGACTCCTTTATATATTCTCGCATAGCAGCATGTTCAGGCACAGACAGATTAAATAAACGACCCTTAGGGTATTTACTACCCGGAATCAAATCTATGGCACAATCGCACTCCCGGTGCGGAGGTAATGAACCAAGCTTAGGCTCTTCAAAAAACGTCACGATATTCGGTCAAGAATTCAGGAATCTCAGAGGGAATAGATGATGAAATGGAAACCACAGGTACGTCCCCATGCGTCCCCTTACATCCCCAGCTTAACACAGACATAGCTTTCCAGTCAAGGACTGGGTTATGAGATTGCAGCCATGGCAATCCAAGCACCAACACATCATGTAGGTTATACAGCACAAGAAAGCGAATAATCTCCTGATGATCCGGATTAATCCGCATAGTTACTTGTGTCCAGTATTGTGGTTTATTACTAGCCAATGGGGTGGAGTCAATCCCCTTCAGGGGTATAGGAGTTTCAAGAGGCTCCAAATCATACCCACAGCGTTTGGCAAAGGACCAATCCATAAGACTCAAAGCGGCGCCAGAGTCGACATAGGCATCCGCGGTAATAGATGATAAAGAACAAATCAGGGTCACAGATAGAATAAACTTAGACTGTAAAGTGCCAATTGAAACAGACTTATCAAGCTTCTTAGTACGCTTAGAGCATGCTGATATAACATGAGTTGAATCACCGCAATAGAAGCACAACCCATTTTTTCGTCTTAAATTCTGCCGTTCACTTCTGGACAGAATTCTATCACATTGCATATTCTCTGGCGTCTTCTCAGTAGACACCGCCAAATGGTGCACAGGTTTGCGCTCCCGCAGACGCCTATCGATCTGGATAGCCATTGTCATGGACTCATTCAGACCCGCAGGCACAGGGAACCCCACCATAACATCCTTAATGGCATCAGAGAGACCCTCTCTGAAATTCGCCGCCAGGGCGCACTCATTCCACTGAGTAAGCACAGCCCATTTACGGAATTTCTGGCAGTATATTTCAGCTTCGTCTTGCCCCTGAGATAGGGACATCAAGGCCTTTTCCGCCTGAAGCTCTAACTGAGGTTTCTCATAAAGCAACCCCAAGGCCAGAAAAAACGCATCCACATTGAGCAACGCAGGATCCCCTGGAGCCAATGCAAAAGCCCAATCCTGAGGGTCGCCCCGGAGCAAGGAAATCACAATCCTGACCTGCTGAGCAGGATCTCCAGCAGAGCGAGATTTCAGGGACAAAAACAACTTGCAATTATTTTTGAAATTTTGAAAGCAAGATCTATTCCCCGAGAAAAATTCAGGCAAAGGAATTCTAGGTTCAGATATAGGAACATGAACAACAAAATCTTGTAAATTTTGAACTTTCGTGGTGAGATTATTCAAACCTGCAGCTAAACTCTGAATATCCATTTTAAACAGGTGAACACAGAGCCATTCCAGGATTAGAAGGAGAGAGAGAGAGAGAAAGGCTGCAATATAGGCAGACTTGCAAGAGATTCAATTACAAGCACACTCAGAACTGAAGGGAAGGAAAAAAAAAAAAAAAAAAAATCTTCAGCAGACTTCTCTTTTCTCTCCTTTCTCTGTCAATTAATTTAACCCTTTTTTGGCCGGTCAAACTGTTATGGTTCTCAATGGCAAGAGAACATAGCCCAGCAAACATAGGTACTAGCTCTTGGAAGGATGGAAACTAAACTGACCATGAACTAAACCTGCCGCACAACTAACAGTAGCCGGGTAGCGTTGCCTACGTTTTTATCCCTAGACGCCCAGCGCCGGCCGGAGGACTAACTAATCCTGGCAGAGGAAAATATAGTCCTGGCTCACCTCTAGAGAAATTTCCCTGATAGGCAGACAGAGGCCCCCACATATATTGGCGGTGATTTTAGATGAAATGACAAACGTAGTATGAAAATAGGTTTAGCAAAATTGAGGTCCGCTTACTAGATAGCAGGAAGACAGAAAGGGCACTTTCATGGTCAGCTGAAAACCCTATCAAAATACCATCCTGAAATTACTTTAAGACTCTAGTATTAACTCATAACATCAGAGTGGCAATTTCAGATCACAAGAGCTTTCCAGACACAGAAACGAAACTACAGCTGTGAACTGGAACAAAATGCAAAAACAAACGAGGACTAAAGTCCAACTTAGCTGGGAGTTGTCTAGCAGCAGGAACATGCACAGAAAGGCTTCTGATTACAATGTTGACCGGCATGGAAGTGACAGAGGAGCAAGGTTAAATAGCGACTCCCACATCCTGATGGAAACAGGTGAACAGAGGGGATGATGCACACCAGTTCAATTCCACCAGTGGCCACCGGGGGAGCCCAAAATCCAATTTCACAACAATTACCTGTACAGACACTACATACTAAGTATAGATCTCCTGTGTATATTGGCACTTATGGTGATATTAGTATTGTGTTTTTTTTATTAATGATCAGTATTGTAGTATTTGGTCACTATGTGGTGGTAATATGTTGTCTGGCCATGGTGTGGCGGTATTTGTTCCTTGTATGTGCTATTATGTGGTCACTATGTGGTGGTATTATGTGGTCTGGTCATGGTGTGGTGGTATTTGTTCTTTGTATGTGGTATTATTGGTCACCATGTGGTGGTAATATGTTGTCTGGTCATGGTGCGGTGGTATTGTTTCTTGTATGTGGTTTTATAGGTCACTATGTGGTGGTAATATGTTGTCTGGTCATGTGCAGTGGTATTTATTCCTTGTATGTGGCATTATTCGGTCACTGTGGTGGTAATATGTTGTCTGGTCATGGTGCGGTGGTAGTATTTATTCCTTGTATGTGATATTATTCAGTCACTGTGGTGGTAATATGTGATCTCGTCATGGTGCGGTGGTATTTGTCCCTTGTATGTGATATTATTGGTCATTTCAAACATTGAAAGTAAATAAATAAATATACCTAAATTGTATTGGATATTTTAACAATTGATTAATAGGTTAGAGTAGAGTAGAGCTCAGCCAAAAGAGTCTACCTTGTCATGGTGGCGGATTAAAAAATGTTTTGGCCAAAACAAAAGCTCCTGGCTATCTATGTGATCTGGTAATGGGAACTGTTAATATGTGATTGGTGAGGATGTGGTACAGAAATGGAGTTTTTCCAAGAGAGGGCGGTGGGACTGTGGAGGGTTAGAGGCAGGGCTGGGGTGGAGCCTGGGCGGAGTCTCAAGGGGGCCAGTATGGGACCCCAAAATTCCTGGAACTAAGGAGTTAAGATATCTGCCTGTTGTAATGTTGCCTAAAACCACTGCAAGCTGACTTTGCTATTGACAGACCACATCACGTTCCTAAGCTGAAAAGCTTTACCTTTTTAATTTTTATTAATTGTTGCATTCATACAAAAGACCATTCCAACAGATTCAGAGACTTTGTCACTAAATCCTTGCAGAACCACTATTACAACTGGAGCTTCTGATAATCACCAGCTAAAGCTTTGTAAGTTTTCAAAGATTGAAACTTGACATATGAATCTCTGCTGTCGAATCTTTATGAAACCGCCAACTCTTTGCAAGGCTTTATCCTGGAGAAAGAATGGGAGACCTGTTACTTTTGTAATTGGTTATGCTGATAGATATTGAAGTTCATGCCTTAGCAACTACAGCTCTGGCAAAAATTAAGAGACCACTGTAAAATGTTCAGTTTTTCTGATTTTTCTCTTTATAGGTATACTAGCTATTGAACCCGTTCTACGCCCGGGTGGCGAGCATTTATATTGGAATATGGTCTCCATCCTGGTATGTGCTGCTCCTATCCTGTCATATGCTGCTCCATCCTGCGCCCCCATCCTGTCATGTGCTGCTCCACCGTGTCATGTGCTGCTCCATCCTGCGCCCCCATCCTGTCATGTGCTGCTCCACCGTGTCATGTGCTGCTCCATCCTGCATCCCCATCCTGTCATGTGCTGCTCCACCGTGTCATGTGCTGCTCCATCCTGCGCCCCCATCCTGTCATGTGCTGCTCCACCGTGTCATGTGCTGCTCCATCCTCATCCCCATCCTGTCATGTGCTCCCATCCTGCGCCCCCATCCTATCACGTGCTGCTCCATCCTGCGCCCCCATCAGTGCGGGCGGCTGTGCTGAGTGCGGGCGGCTGTGCTGAGTGCGGGCGGCTGTATGTGGCTGTGCTGAGTGCGGGCGGCTGTATGTGACGTGGCTGTGCTGGGTGCGGGCGGCTGTGCTGGGTGCGGCAGCTGTGGACGGCTGTGCTGGGTGCGGTGGCTGTGCTGGGTGCAGCGGCTGTGCTGGGTGCAGCGGCTGTGCGTGGCTGTAGGCGGCTGTGCGTGGCTGTGGGAGGCTGTGCTGGGTGCGGAGGCTGTGCGTGGCTGTGGGCGGCTGTGCTGGGTGCGGCGGCTGTGCTGGGTGCGGTGGCTGTGCTGGGTGCGGCGGCTGTCCGTGGCTGTAGGCGGCTGTGCGTGGCTGTGCTGGGTGCGGAGGCTGTGCATGGCTGTGGCGGCTGTGCTGGGTGCGGCGGCTGTGCTGGGTGCGGCGGATGTGCTGGGTGCGGCGGATGTGCTGGGTGCGGCGGCTGTGCTGGGTGCAGCGGCTGTGGGTGGCTGTGCTGGGTGCAGCGGTTGTGCGTGGCTGTGGGCGGCTGTGCTGGGTGCGGCGGCTGTGGGCGGCTGTGCGTGGCTGTGCTGGGTTGGGCGGCTGTGCGTGGCTGTGGGCGGCTGTGCTGGGTGTGGCGGCTGTGCTGGGTGCGGCGGCTGTCCGTGGCTGTGGGTGGCTGTGCGTGGCTGTGGGAGGCTGTGCGTGGCTGTAGGCGGCTGTGCGTGGCTGTGGCGGCTGTGCATGGCTGTGCTGGGTGCGGCGGATGTGCTGGGTGCGGCGGCTGTGCTGGGTGCGGCGGCTGTGGGTGGCTGTGCTGGGTGCGGCGGCTGTGCGTGGCTGTGGGCTGTGCGTGGCTGTGGGCGGCTGTGCTGGGTGCGGCGGCTGTGCTGGGTGCGGCGGCTGTGCGTGGCTATGGGTGGCTGTACGTGGCTGTGGGCGGCTGTGCTGGGTGCGGCGGCTGTGCGTGGCTGTGGTCGGCTGTGCTGGGTGCGGCTGTGCGTGGCTGTGGGCGGCTGTGCTGGGTGCGGCGGCTGTGGTCGGCTGTGCTGGGTGCGGCGGCTGTGCGTTGCTGTGGGCGGCTGTGCTGGGTGCGGCGGCTGTGCGTGGCTGTGGTCGGCTGTGCTGGGTGCGGCGGCTGTGCGTGGCTATGGGTGGCTGTGCGTGGCTGTGGGCGGCTGTGCTGGGTGCGGCGGCTGTCCGTGGCTGTGGGCGGCTGTGCGAGGCTGTGCGTGGCTGTAGGCGGCTGTGCGTGGCTGTAGGCGGCTGTGCATGGCTGTGCTGGGTGCGGCGGCTGTGCTGGGTGCGGCGGCTGTGGGTGGCTGTGCTGGGTGCGGCGGCTGTGCGTGGCTGTGGGCTGTGCGTGGCTGTGCTGGGTGCGGCGGCTGTGCCTGGCTGTGGGCGGCTGTGCTGGGTGCGGCGGCTGTGCGTGGCTGTGGTCGGCTGTGCTGGGTGCGGCGGCTGTGCGTGGCTGTGGGCGGCTGTGCTGGGTGCGGCGGCTGTGCTGGGTGCGGCGGCTGTCCGTGGCTGTGGGCGGCTGTGCGTGGCTGTGGGAGGCTGTGCGTGGCTGTAGGCGGCTGTGCGTGGCTGTGGCGGCTGTGCATGGCTGTGCTGGGTGCGGCGGATGTGCTGGTGCAGCGGCTGTGCTGGGTGCGGCGGCTGTGGGTGGCTGTGCTGGGTGCGGCGGCTGTGCGTGGCTGTGGGCTGTGCGTGGCTGTGGGCGGCTGTGCTGGGTGCGGCGGCTGTGCTGGGTGCGGCGGCTGTGTGTGGCTATGGGTGGCTGTACGTGGCTGTGGGCGGCTGTGCTGGGTGCGGTGGCTGTGCGTGGCTGTGCTGGGTGCGGCTGTGCGTGGCTGTGGGCGGCTGTGCGTGGCTGTGGGCGGCTGTGCTGGGTGCGGCGGCTGTGGTCGGCTGTGCTGGGTGCGGCGGCTGTGCGTGGCTGTGGTCGGCTGTGCTGGGTGCGGCGGCTGTGCGTGGCTGTGGGCGGCTGTGCTGGGTGCGGCGGCTGTGCGTGGCTGTGGTCGGCTGTGCTGGGTGCGGCGGCTGTGCGTGGCTATGGGTGGCTGTGCGTGGCTGTGGGCAGCTGTGCTGGGTGCGGTGGCTGTGGGCGGCTATGGTCGGCTGTGCTGGGTGCGGCGGCTGTGCGTGGCTGTGGGCGGCTATGGTCGGCTGTGCTGGGTGCGGCGGCTGTGCGTGGCTATGGGTGGCTGTGCGTGGCTGTGGGCAGCTGTGCTGGGTGCGGTGGCTGTGGGCGGCTATGGTCGGCTGTGCTGGGTGCGGCGGCTGTGGGCGGCTATGGTCGGCTGTGCTGGGTGCGGCGGCTGTGCGTGGCTGTGCTGGGCGCGGCGGCTGTGCTGGGTGCGGCCATTTTCTTGGTCCTGCTCCCGGAGTCGGCGCCTGCGCAGTCCGCGCTTTCCGGCGCCATTTTCTTGAAGACACTGCAATGTGTCTTCAAGAAAATGGCGCCGGAAAGCGCGGACTGCGCAGGCGCCGATTCCGGGAGCAGGGGGACAGTCACGGCCCGGAAGCGCGTCGGTGGAACGGGTCAGGTAAGTATACTCACCCTCCGCCTCCTGGCTCGTCCCTGCTTGTCCGGTGGAGATCACGGTGTGCGTTCAGCGCTTACGCATACCGCGATCTCCTGGGAGCGTCGCTCTGTGCGGTCCAGACTGCGCCGGCGCTTGCGCTTGCGCAGTCTATAGAGGCTTCGGACAGAGTGACGCTCCCAGCGTTATATTATAGATTTTTGAGTAAAATGTAAATTGTTATTTTAGTCTATAAACTTCTGACAACATGTCTCCGAATTTCCAAGCAATAAATTTTGGGGTTTTTTTGAGAAATGGTCCAAATAAAAAAAAATCCAGTGCTTTAAGACCTAATAATGCAAAGAAAACAAGTTCATAATCATTTAGAAACAACAATGTTAATGTTTTAACTCGGGAAGAGTTCAGAAATGAATATTTTGTGGAATAACCATGATTTTTAATCACAGCTTTCATGCGTCTTGGCATGCTTTCCACCAGTCTTTCACACTGCTTCTGGCACTAAAATGTAAGCAGTTCTTCTTTCTTTGATGGCTTGTGACTATCCATCATCCTCTTGATTACATTTCAGAGGTTTTCAATGAGGTTCAGGTCTGGAGATTGGGCTGCCCATGACAGGGATTTGATGTGGTGGTCTCTTAATTTTTGCCAGAGCTTTAAATAAAATGGCAAATCTTTTATAAATGCTTAGAAATTGTTACTAGATTTAGTTCATTCATCAATTACAGGTCCTTCTCAAAAAATTAGCATATAGTGTTAAATTTCATTATTTACCATAATGTAATGATTACAATTAAACTTTCATATATTATAGATTCATTATCCACCAACTGAAATTTGTCAGGTCTTTTATTGTTTTAATACTGATGATTTTGGCATACAACTCCTGATAACCCAAAAAACCTGTCTCAATAAATTAGCATATTTCACCCGTCCAATCAAATAAAAGTGTTTTTTAATAGCAAACAAAAAAACCATCAAATAATAATGTCCAGTTATGCACTCAATACTTGGTCGGGAATCCTTTGGCAGAAATGACTGCTTCAATGCGGCGTGGCATGGAGGCAATCAGCCTGTGACACTGCTGAGATGTTATGGAGGCCCAGGATGCTTCAATAGCGGCCTTAAGCTCATCCAGAGTGTTGGGTCTTGTGTCTCTCAACTTTCTCTTCACAATATCCCACAGATTCTCTATGGGGTTCAGGTCAGGAGAGTTGGCAGGCCAATTGAGCACAGTAATACCATGGTCAGTAAACCATTTACCAGTGGTTTTGGCACTGTGAGCAGGTGCCAGGTCGTGCTGAAAAATGAAATCTTCCTCTCCATAAAGCATTTCAGCCGATGGAAGGTGGTCCAAAATCTCCTGATAGCTAGCTGCATTGACCCTGCCCTTGATGAAACACAGTGGACCAACACCAGCAGCTGACATGGCACCCCACACCATCACTGACTGTGGGTACTTGACACTGGACTTCAGGCATTTTGGCATTTCCTTCTCCCCAGTCTTCCTCCAGACTCTGGCACCTTGATTTCTGAATGACATGCAAAATTTGCTTTCATCAGAAAAAAGTACTTGGGACCACTTAGCAACAGTCCAGTGCTGCTTCTCTGTAGCCCAGGTCAGGCGCTTCTGCCGCTGTTTATGGTTCAAAAGTGGCTTTACCTGGGGAATGCGGCACCTGTAGCCCATTTCCTGCACACGCCTGTGCACGGTGGCTCTGGATGTTTCCACACCAGACTCAGTCCACTGCTTCCTCAGGTTCCCCAAGGTCTGGAATCGGTCCTTCTCCACAATCTTCCTCAGGGTCCGGTCACCTCTTCTCGTTGTACAGCGTTTTCTGCCACATTTTTTCCTTCCAACAGACTTACCATTGAGGTGCCTTGATACAGCACTCTGGGAACAGCCTATTTGTTGAGAAATTTCTTTCTGGGTCTTACCCTCTTGCTTGAGGGTGTCAATGATGGCCTTCTTGACATCTGTCAGGTCGCTAGTCTTACCCATGATGGGGGTTTTGAGTAATGAACCAGGCAGGGAGTTTTTAAAAGCCTCAGGTATCTTTTGCATGTGTTTAGAGTTAATTAGTTGATTCAGAAGATTAGGGTAATAGGTCGTTTAGAGAACCTTTTCTTGATATGCTAATTTATTGAGACAGGTTTTTTGGGTTATCAGGAGTTGTATGCCAAAATCATCAGTATTAAAACAATAAAAGACCTGACAAATTTCAGTTGGTGGATAATGAATCTATAATATATGAAAGTTTAATTGTAATCATTACATTATGGTAAATAATGAAATTTAACACTATATGCTAATTTTTTGAGAAGGACCTGTATAAATAACTCTTATCTTTAAAATGCATTATAGTAAACTATATAGAGGCATTGGCTTTGTTTAATTTGTGTTACCTGGTATGTGAGTTGTCACCTGTGAACAAATAATGTCTACTATGTTTTCTATGAATAACTGAAAATATTGAAAAAGTTTGTTCTAAAACATAGGCCCCAATTCATCAAAGTGTGTATTCTAGAAAACTGGTGTCAACCCTTGCGCAATACAAAGTTGTACAAAATTTTTTTTGGCTTTTGGCATTTGAAGTTTTTTGCATTTCCATCAAAATAGGCGAGGGGAGGAGCCATTATGGAATGGGTCATGGCTACGCTTGCCCATCAAATTCATGAAAAGCGGCAGAGTTTCCTATTGCCGAAATGTTACAACAATGAAATTCAGGGTGTCTTAATTCTGCATGATCCTTTTTATGTCCGTGTAGATGACAGTATTTTGAGACCAAGTGCGATCCAACAAACCATCAGATCTCATTCGAGTCAGTGTTATTCTATGAAGCCGTGCATATTTCCAATTTTTTTTCTGTGGACCGAGTCTATCCTGCACAAAATCACAGCATGCACAATTTGCATCCGATATTCAGATCGCACTAAGCAGTGCAAATCAAAGCGTGCACTTAGGTGACGTCTGAGTGCAGTCCGTTTTTACGGACTGAAAGAATGGAGAGGATGGAGATTTTTTTTCAAATTTTTCATCCAAGAAAATCAGAAAACACCCTGATCAAAATCAGATAACACTCTGATCAAACTCTAATCTTAGTGTTATTAGAGTGCCATTTGCATCATCTGCCTGATTCTCTCGCATGAGATAAAATATGGTGGTGTGACGATAGCCTAACATTGAGAGCAATAACTTGAGTCAGAAATAAAATTACTTCATAACCAAAAATCTAGAAAAATAGAATATGTTACACACCATTAATTACTAATGTCTATATTTTTTTGCTAGAAATACATGAAGTCATAACTAACCGCCACCAATCAGCGAATATCTCACATGGCGGTGGCTGGATTTAAGTGATGTACAGAGTGGGTCACCGCAATTGTGCACATTGTTTAGGCTACATTCCCATGATGAGCTTTTGGTGAGTTTTTGATGTTGCACATTTTCTGCAGTATTTCTGCATTTGTTATGCAATTCATTGCATTTTTAGTGTGTTTTTTTTTATATGAATTTTTATCGCGTTTTTGGGTCTGGTGTTTTTGTCTTGTAGGTATGACATATTTTAAACAAAACTGGTTTGTGTTTGATACTTCCTGGTATTTATCTTTCACAAAACTTTATTGATACAGTCATGTGTGGATGACGTGTTTTTATGTGTTTCTGATGCAGAAACGCAGTATAAACACGTGCCCTTTTACCTGTGGGTTTTCTGTATCTAATGCAATTCTATGGGGAAATTCTGCATATAAAGCTCAGCATACCTGCAAGAGAAATTAATATGTTGTGGATATGAAACAGCACAGGTAAGTTTACGCTGCGTAACAAAGTACAGTGGGCATAAGACTGCATTAAGCATGCTCCAGAGTGAGTGCAATATGCATTTTATGTGATACTGCATCATATAACTTCAAAGCTGCTCAGCAATATGTATTATATCTGAATATTGTAACTCTGATCATTTAGTGCTGCTAATGTATTTGGGATAGTGTCCGGGACTAAACTCTTAACACAGATTTTCCTGTAAATCTGTTGTATTGTTCAGGTTTGTTTGCCGAATAAAGTTTGTTGAAAGATTGCAGCACAGCCAGTCTACAAGCTTTTAGGCTGTGGGCACTTCTGGAGCCATCACAGCCATGCAATGTGCGCACCACGTGACACAGCCTGATGCACATTGCCTTAACAGGCTGGTGAATAGTGCCCTAACAACCTGGTGCACATTTCCCTAATATGTGCAGAGTGCACTCACAGCCTGGTGTAGATTTTCATAAAAGCTTGAAGAAGATTGCCCTAATGACCTGGTGAAGAGTGCCCTAACAGCCTAATGCACATTGCCCTAACAGCCTGGTGCATATTGCCCTAACAGCCTGGTGCAGAGTGCCCTAACAACCTGGTGCACATTGCCCTAACAGCCTGGTGCACATTGCCCTAACAGCCTGGTGCAGAGTGCCTTAACAGCATGGTGCATATTGCCCTAACATCCTGGTGCAGACTGCCCTAACAACCTGGTGCACATTGCCCTAACATCCTGGTGCAGAGTGCACTCACAGCCTGGTGTAGAGTGCCCTAAAAGCTTGCACATTACCCTAATAACCTGGGACAGAGAGCCCTAACAGACTGGTTCAGAGTGACCTTAGAACCTGGTGCACATTGTCCTAACAGCCTGGGACAGAATGCCGTAAAGCCTGGTACAAAATGCCCTAATAGCCTTCTGCACATTGCCCTAACAGCCTGGTGCAGAATGCCCTAACAACCTGGTGCACATTGCCCTAACAGCCTGACGCACATTGCCCTATCAGCCTGATGTAGAGTGCCCTAACAGCCTGGTGCACAGGGCCCTGACAGCCTGGGGTAGAGTGCCCTAACAGCCTGGAGCACAGGGCCCTGACAGCCCGGTGTAGAGTTCCCTAACAGTGCTAAGTAGGGTTGAGCGACTTTCATTTTTTTAAGATCGAGTAGGGTTTTGGGAAACCCGATTTTGTCCAGAGTCGAGTCGAGTGCAGTCGGCCGATTATCGCTAAAAGTCGGGGATCGACCGAAACACGAAACCCAATGCAAGTCAATGGGGAAGCATAGTCGGCAGTGAGTGGAGGCCAGGAAAACACCTACAGTGCCCATTTTAATGCCAAAAACATCCATTCTTGTTTCTGAAGCTTGCCAATCTTAATTAACTGTATAATAATAGTTGGGCATAGGGAATTGGGGGAAAGTTGTGGGGGGAGTAGGGCTGGCTCAAGTTTTTCGTGGGCCCAGGAAATGCGGACCACGTCACAGCGGTGTTGCAGGGAAAGGTAAGTATTTAAAAGTTGCAAGTGCTGTGATCCTGAGCAAGCAGGGGGGGGCCCACTCGTTCGCATTGCCACTGGCACAGGGCCCCTCAAAGTACGGCGGTGTGTTTGCATGGCGGGGGCGCCTCCCACCAGCAGCGACACTTTTGCGTACTCTGAGGGGCCCTGTGCCAGTGACGTCGCCAACGAGTATGCCCCCCCACCTGATGAAGGAACCTGCACTTTCATCTGCACCTTCCTCTTTGTCCCTGTGTAAGGTGGTATAACATGCGGGAAGGGGAACCTTACTTTCAGCAGGGACAGATTCTGGCTGTGTAGAGTACAAGGGGAATGTAGTGGTCTAGGTCAATGTACCAGCAGACTCATTTAGCAGTGGCTGGGCAATGGGCAGGATAAGGAGGAAACAGATATAGGGCCAAAGAATAAAGTAGGCTACATGCAGTTCAAAATTGGTAACAGGACTAAACAGGCGGCATTGCTTTGTTCAGTGGAGTAGCAAACCCAAGAGCAGCAGACACTGTTTCAAGGGCCTAACCACACTAGTAGGCCAAATGCAGTTTAATATCTGATAGTATAGGGCGAAAGCCAGAATGTGGAAGCTCAGCTTTGTTCAGTTGAGGACAACACCAGGGAGGGGCAGACACCTTTAGTAGGCCAGAAAAGCCTATTGCATTTTTTAAAATGGTAATTTGGAGCAGAAGGTTGAAGCTCAGCTTTATTTAGTTGAGGACAACACCAGGCAGGGGCACACAGACAGACACCTTTAGTAGGCCGGAAAAGCCTATTGCATTTTTTAAAATGGTAATTTGGAGCAGAAGGTTGAAGCTCAGCTTTATTTAGTTGAGGGCAACACCAGGGAGGGGCAGAAGCCGTTAGTAGGCCCTAACCACCATTTTTTTTTTTTAAAACCACTTAATGAGAGCCGGAAGGTTGAAGCTCAGCTTTATTTAGTTGAGGACAACACCAGGCAGGGGCACACAGACAGACACCTTTAGTAGGCCGGAAAAGCCTATTGCATTTTTTAAAATGGTAATTTGGAGCAGAAGGTTGAAGCTCAGCTTTATTTAGTTGAGGGCAACACCAGGGAGGGGCAGAAGCTGTTAGTAGGCCCTAACCACCATTATTTTTTTTAAAACCACTTAATGAGAGCCGGAAGGTTGAAGCTCAGCTTTATTTAGTTGAGGACAACACCAGGCAGGGGCACACAGACAGACACCTTTAGTAGGCCGGAAAAGCCTATTGCATTTTTCAAAATGGTAATTTGGAGCAGAAGGTTGAAGCTCAGCTTTATTTAGTTGAGGGCAACACCAGGGCGGGGCAGAAGTCGTTAGTAGGCCCTAACCACCATTTTTTTTTTTTAAAACCACTTAATGAGAGCCGGAAGGTTGAAGCTCAGCTTTATTTAGTTGAGGACAACACCAGGCAGGGGCACACAGACAGACACCTTTAGTAGGCCGGAAAAGCCTATTGCATTTTTTAAAATGGTAATTTGGAGCAGAAGGTTGAAGCTCAGCTTTATTTAGTTGAGGACAACACCAGGCAGGGGCACACAGACAGACACCTTTAGTAGGCCGGAAAAGCCTATTGCATTTTTCAAAATGGTAATTTGGAGCAGAAGGTTGAAGCTCAGCTTTATTTAGTTGAGGGCAACACCAGGGAGGGGCAGAAGCCGTTAGTAGGCCCTAACCACCATTATTTTTTTTAAAACCACTTAATGAGAGCCGGAAGGTTGAAGCTCAGCTTTATTTAGTTGAGGACAACACCAGGCAGGGGCACACAGACAGACACCTTTAGTAGGCCGGAAAAGCCTATTGCATTTTTCAAAATGGTAATTTGGAGCAGAAGGTTGAAGCTCAGCTTTATTTAGTTGAGGGCAACACCAGGCAGGGGCACACAGACAGACACCTTTAGTAGGCCGGAAAAGCCTATTGCATTTTTTAAAATGGTAATTTGGAGCAGAAGGTTGAAGCTCAGCTTTATTTAGTTGAGGACAACACCAGGCAGGGGCACACAGACAGACACCTTTAGTAGGCCGGAAAAGCCTATTGCATTTTTCAAAATGGTAATTTGGAGCAGAAGGTTGAAGCTCAGCTTTATTTAGTTGAGGGCAACACCAGGCAGGGGCACACAGACAGACACCTTTAGTAGGCCGGAAAAGCCTATTGCATTTTTTAAAATGGTAATTTGGAGCAGAAGGTTGAAGCTCAGCTTTATTTAGTTGAGGACAACACCAGGCAGGGGCACACAGACAGACACCTTTAGTAGGCCGGAAAAGCCTATTGCATTTTTCAAAATGGTAATTTGGAGCAGAAGGTTGAAGCTCAGCTTTATTTAGTTGAGTACAACACCAGGCAGGGGCACACAGACAGACACCTTTAGTAGGCCGGAAAAGCCTATTGCATTTTTTAAAATGGTAATTTGGAGCAGAAGGTTGAAGCTCAGCTTTATTTAGTTGAGGACAACACCAGGCAGGGGCACACAGACAGACACCTTTAGTAGGCCGGAAAAGCCTATTGCATTTTTCAAAATGGTAATTTGGAGCAGAAGGTTGAAGCTCAGCTTTATTTAGTTGAGGGCAACACCAGGCAGGGGCACACAGACAGACACCTTTAGTAGGCCGGAAAAGCCTATTGCATTTTTTAAAATGGTAATTTGGAGCAGAAGGTTGAAGCTCAGCTTTATTTAGTTGAGGACAACACCAGGCAGGGGCACACAGACAGACACCTTTAGTAGGCCGGAAAAGCCTATTGCATTTTTTAAAATGGTAATTTGGAGCAGAAGGTTGAAGCTCAGCTTTATTTAGTTGAGGACAACACCAGGCAGGGGCACACAGACAGACACCTTTAGTAGGCCGGAAAAGCCTATTGCATTTTTTAAAATGGTAATTTGGAGCAGAAGGTTGAAGCTCAGCTTTATTTAGTTGAGGACAACACCAGGCAGGGGCACACAGACAGACACCTTTAGTAGGACGGAAAAGCCTATTGCATTTTTTAAAATGGTAATTTGGAGCAGAAGGTTGAAGCTCAGCTTTATTTAGTTGAGGGCAACACCAGGGAGGGGCAGAAGCCGTTAGTAGGCCCTAACCACCATTATTTTTTTTAAAACCACTTAATGAGTGCCGGAAGGTTGAAGCTCAGCTTTATTTAGTTGAGGACAACACCAGGCAGGGGCACACAGACAGACACCTTTAGTAGGCCGGAAAAGCCTATTGCATTTTTCAAAATGGTAATTTGGAGCAGAAGGTTGAAGCTCAGCTTTATTTAGTTGAGGGCAACACCAGGCAGGGGCACACAGACAGACACCTTTAGTAGGCCGGAAAAGCCTATTGCATTTTTTAAAATGGTAATTTGGAGCAGAAGGTTGAAGCTCAGCTTTATTTAGTTGAGGACAACACCAGGCAGGGGCACACAGACAGACACCTTTAGTAGGCCGGAAAAGCCTATTGCATTTTTCAAAATGGTAATTTGGAGCAGAAGGTTGAAGCTCAGCTTTATTTAGTTGAGGGCAACACCAGGCAGGGGCACACAGACAGACACCTTTAGTAGGCCGGAAAAGCCTATTGCATTTTTTAAAATGGTAATTTGGAGCAGAAGGTTGAAGCTCAGCTTTATTTAGTTGAGGACAACACCAGGCCGGGGCACACAGACAGACACCTTTAGTAGGCTGGAAAAGCCTATTGCATTTTTCAAAATGGTAATTTGGAGCAGAAGGTTGAAGCTCAGCTTTATTTAGTTGAGGGCAACACCAGGGCGGGGCAGAAGTCGTTAGTAGGCCCTAACCACCATTTTTTTTTTTTAAAACCACTTAATGAGAGCCGGAAGGTTGAAGCTCAGCTTTATTTAGTTGAGGACAACACCAGGCAGGGGCACACAGACAGACACCTTTAGTAGGCCGGAAAAGCCTATTGCATTTTTTAAAATGGTAATTTGGAGCAGAAGGTTGAAGCTCAGCTTTATTTAGTTGAGGACAACACCAGGCAGGGGCACACAGACAGACACCTTTAGTAGGCCGGAAAAGCCTATTGCATTTTTCAAAATGGTAATTTGGAGCAGAAGGTTGAAGCTCAGCTTTATTTAGTTGAGGGCAACACCAGGGAGGGGCAGAAGCCGTTAGTAGGCCCTAACCACCATTATTTTTTTTAAAACCACTTAATGAGAGCCGGAAGGTTGAAGCTCAGCTTTATTTAGTTGAGGACAACACCAGGCAGGGGCACACAGACAGACACCTTTAGTAGGCCGGAAAAGCCTATTGCATTTTTCAAAATGGTAATTTGGAGCAGAAGGTTGAAGCTCAGCTTTATTTAGTTGAGGGCAACACCAGGCAGGGGCACACAGACAGACACCTTTAGTAGGCCGGAAAAGCCTATTGCATTTTTTAAAATGGTAATTTGGAGCAGAAGGTTGAAGCTCAGCTTTATTTAGTTGAGGACAACACCAGGCAGGGGCACACAGACAGACACCTTTAGTAGGCCGGAAAAGCCTATTGCATTTTTCAAAATGGTAATTTGGAGCAGAAGGTTGAAGCTCAGCTTTATTTAGTTGAGGGCAACACCAGGCAGGGGCACACAGACAGACACCTTTAGTAGGCCGGAAAAGCCTATTGCATTTTTTAAAATGGTAATTTGGAGCAGAAGGTTGAAGCTCAGCTTTATTTAGTTGAGGACAACACCAGGCAGGGGCACACAGACAGACACCTTTAGTAGGCCGGAAAAGCCTATTGCATTTTTCAAAATGGTAATTTGGAGCAGAAGGTTGAAGCTCAGCTTTATTTAGTTGAGGACAACACCAGGCAGGGGCACACAGACAGACACCTTTAGTAGGCCGGAAAAGCCTATTGCATTTTTTAAAATGGTAATTTGGAGCAGAAGGTTGAAGCTCAGCTTTATTTAGTTGAGGACAACACCAGGCAGGGGCACACAGACAGACACCTTTAGTAGGCCGGAAAAGCCTATTGCATTTTTCAAAATGGTAATTTGGAGCAGAAGGTTGAAGCTCAGCTTTATTTAGTTGAGGGCAACACCAGG
This sequence comes from Ranitomeya variabilis, assembly GCF_051348905.1. NCBI lineage: Eukaryota > Metazoa > Chordata > Amphibia > Anura > Dendrobatidae > Ranitomeya > Ranitomeya variabilis. The sequence goes on from NC_135233.1 coordinate 654,373,330, forward strand.
CAGGGGCACACAGACAGACACCTTTAGTAGGCCGGAAAAGCCTATTGCATTTTTTAAAATGGTAATTTGGAGCAGAAGGTTGAAGCTCAGCTTTATTTAGTTGAGGACAACACCAGGCAGGGGCACACAGACAGACACCTTTAGTAGGCCGGAAAAGCCTATTGCATTTTTCAAAATGGTAATTTGGAGCAGAAGGTTGAAGCTCAGCTTTATTTAGTTGAGGGCAACACCAGGCAGGGGCACACAGACAGACACCTTTAGTAGGCCGGAAAAGCCTATTGCATTTTTTAAAATGGTAATTTGGAGCAGAAGGTTGAAGCTCAGCTTTATTTAGTTGAGGACAACACCAGGCAGGGGCACACAGACAGACACCTTTAGTAGGCCGGAAAAGCCTATTGCATTTTTTAAAATGGTAATTTGGAGCAGAAGGTTGAAGCTCAGCTTTATTTAGTTGAGGACAACCCCAGGCAGGGGCACACAGACAGACACCTTTAGTAGGCCGGAAAAGCCTATTGCATTTTTTAAAATGGTAATTTGGAGCAGAAGGTTGAAGCTCAGCTTTATTTAGTTGAGGACAACACCAGGCAGGGGCACACAGACAGACACCTTTAGTAGGACGGAAAAGCCTATTGCATTTTTTAAAATGGTAATTTGGAGCAGAAGGTTGAAGCTCAGCTTTATTTAGTTGAGGGCAACACCAGGGAGGGGCAGAAGCCGTTAGTAGGCCCTAACCACCATTATTTTATTTAAAACCACTTAATGAGTGCCGGAAGGTTGAAGCTCAGCTTTATTTAGTTGAGGACAACACCAGGCAGGGGCACACAGACAGACACCTTTAGTAGGCCGGAAAAGCCTATTGCATTTTTCAAAATGGTAATTTGGAGCAGAAGGTTGAAGCTCAGCTTTATTTAGTTGAGGGCAACACCAGGCAGGGGCACACAGACAGACACCTTTAGTAGGCCGGAAAAGCCTATTGCATTTTTTAAAATGGTAATTTGGAGCAGAAGGTTGAAGCTCAGCTTTATTTAGTTGAGGACAACACCAGGCAGGGGCACACAGACAGACACCTTTAGTAGGCCGGAAAAGCCTATTGCATTTTTCAAAATGGTAATTTGGAGCAGAAGGTTGAAGCTCAGCTTTATTTAGTTGAGGGCAACACCAGGCAGGGGCACACAGACAGACACCTTTAGTAGGCCGGAAAAGCCTATTGCATTTTTTAAAATGGTAATTTGGAGCAGAAGGTTGAAGCTCAGCTTTATTTAGTTGAGGACAACACCAGGCCGGGGCACACAGACAGACACCTTTAGTAGGCTGGAAAAGCCTATTGCATTTTTCAAAATGGTAATTTGGAGCAGAAGGTTGAAGCTCAGCTTTATTTAGTTGAGGGCAACACCAGGGCGGGGCAGAAGTCGTTAGTAGGCCCTAACCACCATTTTTTTTTTTTAAAACCACTTAATGAGAGCCGGAAGGTTGAAGCTCAGCTTTATTTAGTTGAGGACAACACCAGGCAGGGGCACACAGACAGACACCTTTAGTAGGCCGGAAAAGCCTATTGCATTTTTTAAAATGGTAATTTGGAGCAGAAGGTTGAAGCTCAGCTTTATTTAGTTGAGGACAACACCAGGCAGGGGCACACAGACAGACACCTTTAGTAGGCCGGAAAAGCCTATTGCATTTTTCAAAATGGTAATTTGGAGCAGAAGGTTGAAGCTCAGCTTTATTTAGTTGAGGGCAACACCAGGGAGGGGCAGAAGCCGTTAGTAGGCCCTAACCACCATTATTTTTTTTAAAACCACTTAATGAGAGCCGGAAGGTTGAAGCTCAGCTTTATTTAGTTGAGGACAACACCAGGCAGGGGCACACAGACAGACACCTTTAGTAGGCCGGAAAAGCCTATTGCATTTTTCAAAATGGTAATTTGGAGCAGAAGGTTGAAGCTCAGCTTTATTTAGTTGAGGGCAACACCAGGCAGGGGCACACAGACAGACACCTTTAGTAGGCCGGAAAAGCCTATTGCATTTTTTAAAATGGTAATTTGGAGCAGAAGGTTGAAGCTCAGCTTTATTTAGTTGAGGACAACACCAGGCAGGGGCACACAGACAGACACCTTTAGTAGGCCGGAAAAGCCTATTGCATTTTTCAAAATGGTAATTTGGAGCAGAAGGTTGAAGCTCAGCTTTATTTAGTTGAGGGCAACACCAGGCAGGGGCACACAGACAGACACCTTTAGTAGGCCGGAAAAGCCTATTGCATTTTTTAAAATGGTAATTTGGAGCAGAAGGTTGAAGCTCAGCTTTATTTAGTTGAGGACAACACCAGGCAGGGGCACACAGACAGACACCTTTAGTAGGCCGGAAAAGCCTATTGCATTTTTCAAAATGGTAATTTGGAGCAGAAGGTTGAAGCTCAGCTTTATTTAGTTGAGGACAACACCAGGCAGGGGCACACAGACAGACACCTTTAGTAGGCCGGAAAAGCCTATTGCATTTTTTAAAATGGTAATTTGGAGCAGAAGGTTGAAGCTCAGCTTTATTTAGTTGAGGACAACACCAGGCAGGGGCACACAGACAGACACCTTTAGTAGGCCGGAAAAGCCTATTGCATTTTTCAAAATGGTAATTTGGAGCAGAAGGTTGAAGCTCAGCTTTATTTAGTTGAGGGCAACACCAGGCAGGGGCACACAGACAGACACCTTTAGTAGGCCGGAAAAGCCTATTGCATTTTTTAAAATGGTAATTTGGAGCAGAAGGTTGAAGCTCAGCTTTATTTAGTTGAGGACAACACCAGGCAGGGGCACACAGACAGACACCTTTAGTAGGCCGGAAAAGCCTATTGCATTTTTTAAAATGGTAATTTGGAGCAGAAGGTTGAAGCTCAGCTTTATTTAGTTGAGGACAACACCAGGCAGGGGCACACAGACAGACACCTTTAGTAGGCCGGAAAAGCCTATTGCATTTTTTAAAATGGTAATTTGGAGCAGAAGGTTGAAGCTCAGCTTTATTTAGTTGAGGACAACACCAGGCAGGGGCACACAGACAGACACCTTTAGTAGGACGGAAAAGCCTATTGCATTTTTTAAAATGGTAATTTGGAGCAGAAGGTTGAAGCTCAGCTTTATTTAGTTGAGGGCAACACCAGGGAGGGGCAGAAGCCGTTAGTAGGCCCTAACCACCATTATTTTTTTTAAAACCACTTAATGAGTGCCGGAAGGTTGAAGCTCAGCTTTATTTAGTTGAGGACAACACCAGGCAGGGGCACACAGACAGACACCTTTAGTAGGCCGGAAAAGCCTATTGCATTTTTCAAAATGGTAATTTGGAGCAGAAGGTTGAAGCTCAGCTTTATTTAGTTGAGGGCAACACCAGGCAGGGGCACACAGACAGACACCTTTAGTAGGCCGGAAAAGCCTATTGCATTTTTTAAAATGGTAATTTGGAGCAGAAGGTTGAAGCTCAGCTTTATTTAGTTGAGGACAACACCAGGCAGGGGCACACAGACAGACACCTTTAGTAGGCCGGAAAAGCCTATTGCATTTTTCAAAATGGTAATTTGGAGCAGAAGGTTGAAGCTCAGCTTTATTTAGTTGAGGGCAACACCAGGCAGGGGCACACAGACAGACACCTTTAGTAGGCCGGAAAAGCCTATTGCATTTTTTAAAATGGTAATTTGGAGCAGAAGGTTGAAGCTCAGCTTTATTTAGTTGAGGACAACACCAGGCCGGGGCACACAGACAGACACCTTTAGTAGGCTGGAAAAGCCTATTGCATTTTTCAAAATGGTAATTTGGAGCAGAAGGTTGAAGCTCAGCTTTATTTAGTTGAGGGCAACACCAGGGCGGGGCAGAAGTCGTTAGTAGGCCCTAACCACCATTTTTTTTTTTTAAAACCACTTAATGAGAGCCGGAAGGTTGAAGCTCAGCTTTATTTAGTTGAGGACAACACCAGGCAGGGGCACACAGACAGACACCTTTAGTAGGCCGGAAAAGCCTATTGCATTTTTTAAAATGGTAATTTGGAGCAGAAGGTTGAAGCTCAGCTTTATTTAGTTGAGGACAACACCAGGCAGGGGCACACAGACAGACACCTTTAGTAGGCCGGAAAAGCCTATTGCATTTTTCAAAATGGTAATTTGGAGCAGAAGGTTGAAGCTCAGCTTTATTTAGTTGAGGGCAACACCAGGGAGGGGCAGAAGCCGTTAGTAGGCCCTAACCACCATTATTTTTTTTAAAACCACTTAATGAGAGCCGGAAGGTTGAAGCTCAGCTTTATTTAGTTGAGGACAACACCAGGCAGGGGCACACAGACAGACACCTTTAGTAGGCCGGAAAAGCCTATTGCATTTTTCAAAATGGTAATTTGGAGCAGAAGGTTGAAGCTCAGCTTTATTTAGTTGAGGGCAACACCAGGCAGGGGCACACAGACAGACACCTTTAGTAGGCCGGAAAAGCCTATTGCATTTTTTAAAATGGTAATTTGGAGCAGAAGGTTGAAGCTCAGCTTTATTTAGTTGAGGACAACACCAGGCAGGGGCACACAGACAGACACCTTTAGTAGGCCGGAAAAGCCTATTGCATTTTTCAAAATGGTAATTTGGAGCAGAAGGTTGAAGCTCAGCTTTATTTAGTTGAGGGCAACACCAGGCAGGGGCACACAGACAGACACCTTTAGTAGGCCGGAAAAGCCTATTGCATTTTTTAAAATGGTAATTTGGAGCAGAAGGTTGAAGCTCAGCTTTATTTAGTTGAGGACAACACCAGGCAGGGGCACACAGACAGACACCTTTAGTAGGCCGGAAAAGCCTATTGCATTTTTCAAAATGGTAATTTGGAGCAGAAGGTTGAAGCTCAGCTTTATTTAGTTGAGGACAACACCAGGCAGGGGCACACAGACAGACACCTTTAGTAGGCCGGAAAAGCCTATTGCATTTTTTAAAATGGTAATTTGGAGCAGAAGGTTGAAGCTCAGCTTTATTTAGTTGAGGACAACACCAGGCAGGGGCACACAGACAGACACCTTTAGTAGGCCGGAAAAGCCTATTGCATTTTTCAAAATGGTAATTTGGAGCAGAAGGTTGAAGCTCAGCTTTATTTAGTTGAGGGCAACACCAGGCAGGGGCACACAGACAGACACCTTTAGTAGGCCGGAAAAGCCTATTGCATTTTTTAAAATGGTAATTTGGAGCAGAAGGTTGAAGCTCAGCTTTATTTAGTTGAGGACAACACCAGGCAGGGGCACACAGACAGACACCTTTAGTAGGCCGGAAAAGCCTATTGCATTTTTCAAAATGGTAATTTGGAGCAGAAGGTTGAAGCTCAGCTTTATTTAGTTGAGGGCAACACCAGGCAGGGGCACACAGACAGACACCTTTAGTAGGCCGGAAAAGCCTATTGCATTTTTTAAAATGGTAATTTGGAGCAGAAGGTTGAAGCTCAGCTTTATTTAGTTGAGGACAACACCAGGCAGGGGCACACAGACAGACACCTTTAGTAGGCCGGAAAAGCCTATTGCATTTTTTAAAATGGTAATTTGGAGCAGAAGGTTGAAGCTCAGCTTTATTTAGTTGAGGACAACCCCAGGCAGGGGCACACAGACAGACACCTTTAGTAGGCCGGAAAAGCCTATTGCATTTTTTAAAATGGTAATTTGGAGCAGAAGGTTGAAGCTCAGCTTTATTTAGTTGAGGACAACACCAGGCAGGGGCACACAGACAGACACCTTTAGTAGGACGGAAAAGCCTATTGCATTTTTTAAAATGGTAATTTGGAGCAGAAGGTTGAAGCTCAGCTTTATTTAGTTGAGGGCAACACCAGGGAGGGGCAGAAGCCGTTAGTAGGCCCTAACCACCATTATTTTATTTAAAACCACTTAATGAGTGCCGGAAGGTTGAAGCTCAGCTTTATTTAGTTGAGGACAACACCAGGCAGGGGCACACAGACAGACACCTTTAGTAGGCCGGAAAAGCCTATTGCATTTTTCAAAATGGTAATTTGGAGCAGAAGGTTGAAGCTCAGCTTTATTTAGTTGAGGGCAACACCAGGCAGGGGCACACAGACAGACACCTTTAGTAGGCCGGAAAAGCCTATTGCATTTTTTAAAATGGTAATTTGGAGCAGAAGGTTGAAGCTCAGCTTTATTTAGTTGAGGACAACACCAGGCAGGGGCACACAGACAGACACCTTTAGTAGGCCGGAAAAGCCTATTGCATTTTTCAAAATGGTAATTTGGAGCAGAAGGTTGAAGCTCAGCTTTATTTAGTTGAGGGCAACACCAGGCAGGGGCACACAGACAGACACCTTTAGTAGGCCGGAAAAGCCTATTGCATTTTTTAAAATGGTAATTTGGAGCAGAAGGTTGAAGCTCAGCTTTATTTAGTTGAGGACAACACCAGGCCGGGGCACACAGACAGACACCTTTAGTAGGCTGGAAAAGCCTATTGCATTTTTCAAAATGGTAATTTGGAGCAGAAGGTTGAAGCTCAGCTTTATTTAGTTGAGGGCAACACCAGGGCGGGGCAGAAGTCGTTAGTAGGCCCTAACCACCATTTTTTTTTTTTAAAACCACTTAATGAGAGCCGGAAGGTTGAAGCTCAGCTTTATTTAGTTGAGGACAACACCAGGCAGGGGCACACAGACAGACACCTTTAGTAGGCCGGAAAAGCCTATTGCATTTTTTAAAATGGTAATTTGGAGCAGAAGGTTGAAGCTCAGCTTTATTTAGTTGAGGACAACACCAGGCAGGGGCACACAGACAGACACCTTTAGTAGGCCGGAAAAGCCTATTGCATTTTTCAAAATGGTAATTTGGAGCAGAAGGTTGAAGCTCAGCTTTATTTAGTTGAGGGCAACACCAGGGAGGGGCAGAAGCCGTTAGTAGGCCCTAACCACCATTATTTTTTTTAAAACCACTTAATGAGAGCCGGAAGGTTGAAGCTCAGCTTTATTTAGTTGAGGACAACACCAGGCAGGGGCACACAGACAGACACCTTTAGTAGGCCGGAAAAGCCTATTGCATTTTTCAAAATGGTAATTTGGAGCAGAAGGTTGAAGCTCAGCTTTATTTAGTTGAGGGCAACACCAGGCAGGGGCACACAGACAGACACCTTTAGTAGGCCGGAAAAGCCTATTGCATTTTTTAAAATGGTAATTTGGAGCAGAAGGTTGAAGCTCAGCTTTATTTAGTTGAGGACAACACCAGGCAGGGGCACACAGACAGACACCTTTAGTAGGCCGGAAAAGCCTATTGCATTTTTCAAAATGGTAATTTGGAGCAGAAGGTTGAAGCTCAGCTTTATTTAGTTGAGGGCAACACCAGGCAGGGGCACACAGACAGACACCTTTAGTAGGCCGGAAAAGCCTATTGCATTTTTTAAAATGGTAATTTGGAGCAGAAGGTTGAAGCTCAGCTTTATTTAGTTGAGGACAACACCAGGCAGGGGCACACAGACAGACACCTTTAGTAGGCCGGAAAAGCCTATTGCATTTTTCAAAATGGTAATTTGGAGCAGAAGGTTGAAGCTCAGCTTTATTTAGTTGAGGACAACACCAGGCAGGGGCACACAGACAGACACCTTTAGTAGGCCGGAAAAGCCTATTGCATTTTTTAAAATGGTAATTTGGAGCAGAAGGTTGAAGCTCAGCTTTATTTAGTTGAGGACAACACCAGGCAGGGGCACACAGACAGACACCTTTAGTAGGCCGGAAAAGCCTATTGCATTTTTCAAAATGGTAATTTGGAGCAGAAGGTTGAAGCTCAGCTTTATTTAGTTGAGGGCAACACCAGGCAGGGGCACACAGACAGACACCTTTAGTAGGCCGGAAAAGCCTATTGCATTTTTTAAAATGGTAATTTGGAGCAGAAGGTTGAAGCTCAGCTTTATTTAGTTGAGGACAACACCAGGCAGGGGCACACAGACAGACACCTTTAGTAGGCCGGAAAAGCCTATTGCATTTTTCAAAATGGTAATTTGGAGCAGAAGGTTGAAGCTCAGCTTTATTTAGTTGAGGGCAACACCAGGCAGGGGCACACAGACAGACACCTTTAGTAGGCCGGAAAAGCCTATTGCATTTTTCAAAATGGTAATTTGGAGCAGAAGGTTGAAGCTCAGCTTTATTTAGTTGAGGGCAACACCAGGCAGGGGCACACAGACAGACACCTTTAGTAGGCCGGAAAAGCCTATTGCATTTTTTAAAATGGTAATTTGGAGCAGAAGGTTGAAGCTCAGCTTTATTTAGTTGAGGACAACACCAGGCAGGGGCACACAGACAGACACCTTTAGTAGGCCGGAAAAGCCTATTGCATTTTTTAAAATGGTAATTTGGAGCAGAAGGTTGAAGCTCAGCTTTATTTAGTTGAGGACAACACCAGGCAGGGGCACACAGACAGACACCTTTAGTAGGCCGGAAAAGCCTATTGCATTTTTTAAAATGGTAATTTGGAGCAGAAGGTTGAAGCTCAGCTTTATTTAGTTGAGGACAACACCAGGCAGGGGCACACAGACAGACACCTTTAGTAGGCCGGAAAAGCCTATTGCATTTTTTAAAATGGTAATTTGGAGCAGAAGGTTGAAGCTCAGCTTTATTTAGTTGAGGACAACACCAGGCAGGGGCACACAGACAGACACCTTTAGTAGGACGGAAAAGCCTATTGCATTTTTTAAAATGGTAATTTGGAGCAGAAGGTTGAAGCTCAGCTTTATTTAGTTGAGGGCAACACCAGGGAGGGGCAGAAGCCGTTAGTAGGCCCTAACCACCATTATTTTTTTTAAAACCACTTAATGAGTGCCGGAAGGTTGAAGCTCAGCTTTATTTAGTTGAGGACAACACCAGGCAGGGGCACACAGACAGACACCTTTAGTAGGCCGGAAAAGCCTATTGCATTTTTCAAAATGGTAATTTGGAGCAGAAGGTTGAAGCTCAGCTTTATTTAGTTGAGGGCAACACCAGGCAGGGGCACACAGACAGACACCTTTAGTAGGCCGGAAAAGCCTATTGCATTTTTTAAAATGGTAATTTGGAGCAGAAGGTTGAAGCTCAGCTTTATTTAGTTGAGGACAACACCAGGCAGGGGCACACAGACAGACACCTTTAGTAGGCCGGAAAAGCCTATTGCATTTTTCAAAATGGTAATTTGGAGCAGAAGGTTGAAGCTCAGCTTTATTTAGTTGAGGGCAACACCAGGCAGGGGCACACAGACAGACACCTTTAGTAGGCCGGAAAAGCCTATTGCATTTTTTAAAATGGTAATTTGGAGCAGAAGGTTGAAGCTCAGCTTTATTTAGTTGAGGACAACACCAGGCCGGGGCACACAGACAGACACCTTTAGTAGGCTGGAAAAGCCTATTGCATTTTTCAAAATGGTAATTTGGAGCAGAAGGTTGAAGCTCAGCTTTATTTAGTTGAGGGCAACACCAGGGCGGGGCAGAAGTCGTTAGTAGGCCCTAACCACCATTTTTTTTTTTTAAAACCACTTAATGAGAGCCGGAAGGTTGAAGCTCAGCTTTATTTAGTTGAGGACAACACCAGGCAGGGGCACACAGACAGACACCTTTAGTAGGCCGGAAAAGCCTATTGCATTTTTTAAAATGGTAATTTGGAGCAGAAGGTTGAAGCTCAGCTTTATTTAGTTGAGGACAACACCAGGCAGGGGCACACAGACAGACACCTTTAGTAGGCCGGAAAAGCCTATTGCATTTTTCAAAATGGTAATTTGGAGCAGAAGGTTGAAGCTCAGCTTTATTTAGTTGAGGGCAACACCAGGGAGGGGCAGAAGCCGTTAGTAGGCCCTAACCACCATTATTTTTTTTAAAACCACTTAATGAGAGCCGGAAGGTTGAAGCTCAGCTTTATTTAGTTGAGGACAACACCAGGCAGGGGCACACAGACAGACACCTTTAGTAGGCCGGAAAAGCCTATTGCATTTTTCAAAATGGTAATTTGGAGCAGAAGGTTGAAGCTCAGCTTTATTTAGTTGAGGGCAACACCAGGCAGGGGCACACAGACAGACACCTTTAGTAGGCCGGAAAAGCCTATTGCATTTTTTAAAATGGTAATTTGGAGCAGAAGGTTGAAGCTCAGCTTTATTTAGTTGAGGACAACACCAGGCAGGGGCACACAGACAGACACCTTTAGTAGGCCGGAAAAGCCTATTGCATTTTTCAAAATGGTAATTTGGAGCAGAAGGTTGAAGCTCAGCTTTATTTAGTTGAGGGCAACACCAGGCAGGGGCACACAGACAGACACCTTTAGTAGGCCGGAAAAGCCTATTGCATTTTTTAAAATGGTAATTTGGAGCAGAAGGTTGAAGCTCAGCTTTATTTAGTTGAGGACAACACCAGGCAGGGGCACACAGACAGACACCTTTAGTAGGCCGGAAAAGCCTATTGCATTTTTCAAAATGGTAATTTGGAGCAGAAGGTTGAAGCTCAGCTTTATTTAGTTGAGGACAACACCAGGCAGGGGCACACAGACAGACACCTTTAGTAGGCCGGAAAAGCCTATTGCATTTTTTAAAATGGTAATTTGGAGCAGAAGGTTGAAGCTCAGCTTTATTTAGTTGAGGACAACACCAGGCAGGGGCACACAGACAGACACCTTTAGTAGGCCGGAAAAGCCTATTGCATTTTTCAAAATGGTAATTTGGAGCAGAAGGTTGAAGCTCAGCTTTATTTAGTTGAGGGCAACACCAGGCAGGGGCACACAGACAGACACCTTTAGTAGGCCGGAAAAGCCTATTGCATTTTTTAAAATGGTAATTTGGAGCAGAAGGTTGAAGCTCAGCTTTATTTAGTTGAGGACAACACCAGGCAGGGGCACACAGACAGACACCTTTAGTAGGCCGGAAAAGCCTATTGCATTTTTCAAAATGGTAATTTGGAGCAGAAGGTTGAAGCTCAGCTTTATTTAGTTGAGGGCAACACCAGGCAGGGGCACACAGACAGACACCTTTAGTAGGCCGGAAAAGCCTATTGCATTTTTCAAAATGGTAATTTGGAGCAGAAGGTTGAAGCTCAGCTTTATTTAGTTGAGGGCAACACCAGGCAGGGGCACACAGACAGACACCTTTAGTAGGCCGGAAAAGCCTATTGCATTTTTTAAAATGGTAATTTGGAGCAGAAGGTTGAAGCTCAGCTTTATTTAGTTGAGGACAACACCAGGCAGGGGCACACAGACAGACACCTTTAGTAGGCCGGAAAAGCCTATTGCATTTTTCAAAATGGTAATTTGGAGCAGAAGGTTGAAGCTCAGCTTTATTTAGTTGAGGGCAACACCAGGCAGGGGCACACAGACAGACACCTTTAGTAGGCCGGAAAAGCCTATTGCATTTTTTAAAATGGTAATTTGGAGCAGAAGGTTGAAGCTCAGCTTTATTTAGTTGAGGACAACACCAGGCAGGGGCACACAGACAGACACCTTTAGTAGGCCGGAAAAGCCTATTGCATTTTTCAAAATGGTAATTTGGAGCAGAAGGTTGAAGCTCAGCTTTATTTAGTTGAGTACAACACCAGGCAGGGGCACACAGACAGACACCTTTAGTAGGCCGGAAAAGCCTATTGCATTTTTTAAAATGGTAATTTGGAGCAGAAGGTTGAAGCTCAGCTTTATTTAGTTGAGGACAACACCAGGCAGGGGCACACAGACAGACACCTTTAGTAGGCCGGAAAAGCCTATTGCATTTTTCAAAATGGTAATTTGGAGCAGAAGGTTGAAGCTCAGCTTTATTTAGTTGAGGGCAACACCAGGCAGGGGCACACAGACAGACACCTTTAGTAGGCCGGAAAAGCCTATTGCATTTTTTAAAATGGTAATTTGGAGCAGAAGGTTGAAGCTCAGCTTTATTTAGTTGAGGACAACACCAGGCAGGGGCACACAGACAGACACCTTTAGTAGGCCGGAAAAGCCTATTGCATTTTTTAAAATGGTAATTTGGAGCAGAAGGTTGAAGCTCAGCTTTATTTAGTTGAGGACAACACCAGGCAGGGGCACACAGACAGACACCTTTAGTAGGCCGGAAAAGCCTATTGCATTTTTTAAAATGGTAATTTGGAGCAGAAGGTTGAAGCTCAGCTTTATTTAGTTGAGGACAACACCAGGCAGGGGCACACAGACAGACACCTTTAGTAGGACGGAAAAGCCTATTGCATTTTTTAAAATGGTAATTTGGAGCAGAAGGTTGAAGCTCAGCTTTATTTAGTTGAGGGCAACACCAGGGAGGGGCAGAAGCCGTTAGTAGGCCCTAACCACCATTATTTTTTTTAAAACCACTTAATGAGAGCCGGAAGGTTGAAGCTCAGCTTTATTTAGTTGAGGACAACACCAGGCAGGGGCACACAGACAGACACCTTTAGTGGGCCGGAAAAGCCTATTGCATTTTTCAAAATGGTAATTTGGAGCAGAAGGTTGAAGCTCAGCTTTATTTAGTTGAGGGCAACACCAGGCAGGGGCACACAGACAGACACCTTTAGTAGGCCGGAAAAGCCTATTGCATTTTTTAAAATGGTAATTTGGAGCAGAAGGTTGAAGCTCAGCTTTATTTAGTTGAGGACAACACCAGGCAGGGGCACACAGACAGACACCTTTAGTAGGCCGGAAAAGCCTATTGCATTTTTCAAAATGGTAATTTGGAGCAGAAGGTTGAAGCTCAGCTTTATTTAGTTGAGGGCAACACCAGGCAGGGGCACACAGACAGACACCTTTAGTAGGCCGGAAAAGCCTATTGCATTTTTTAAAATGGTAATTTGGAGCAGAAGGTTGAAGCTCAGCTTTATTTAGTTGAGGACAACACCAGGCCGGGGCACACAGACAGACACCTTTAGTAGGCTGGAAAAGCCTATTGCATTTTTCAAAATGGTAATTTGGAGCAGAAGGTTGAAGCTCAGCTTTATTTAGTTGAGGGCAACACCAGGGCGGGGCAGAAGTCGTTAGTAGGCCCTAACCACCATTTTTTTTTTTTAAAACCACTTAATGAGAGCCGGAAGGTTGAAGCTCAGCTTTATTTAGTTGAGGACAACACCAGGCAGGGGCACACAGACAGACACCTTTAGTAGGCCGGAAAAGCCTATTGCATTTTTTAAAATGGTAATTTGGAGCAGAAGGTTGAAGCTCAGCTTTATTTAGTTGAGGACAACACCAGGCAGGGGCACACAGACAGACACCTTTAGTAGGCCGGAAAAGCCTATTGCATTTTTCAAAATGGTAATTTGGAGCAGAAGGTTGAAGCTCAGCTTTATTTAGTTGAGGGCAACACCAGGGAGGGGCAGAAGCCGTTAGTAGGCCCTAACCACCATTATTTTTTTTAAAACCACTTAATGAGAGCCGGAAGGTTGAAGCTCAGCTTTATTTAGTTGAGGACAACACCAGGCAGGGGCACACAGACAGACACCTTTAGTAGGCCGGAAAAGCCTATTGCATTTTTCAAAATGGTAATTTGGAGCAGAAGGTTGAAGCTCAGCTTTATTTAGTTGAGGGCAACACCAGGCAGGGGCACACAGACAGACACCTTTAGTAGGCCGGAAAAGCCTATTGCATTTTTTAAAATGGTAATTTGGAGCAGAAGGTTGAAGCTCAGCTTTATTTAGTTGAGGACAACACCAGGCAGGGGCACACAGACAGACACCTTTAGTAGGCCGGAAAAGCCTATTGCATTTTTCAAAATGGTAATTTGGAGCAGAAGGTTGAAGCTCAGCTTTATTTAGTTGAGGGCAACACCAGGCAGGGGCACACAGACAGACACCTTTAGTAGGCCGGAAAAGCCTATTGCATTTTTTAAAATGGTAATTTGGAGCAGAAGGTTGAAGCTCAGCTTTATTTAGTTGAGGACAACACCAGGCAGGGGCACACAGACAGACACCTTTAGTAGGCCGGAAAAGCCTATTGCATTTTTCAAAATGGTAATTTGGAGCAGAAGGTTGAAGCTCAGCTTTATTTAGTTGAGGACAACACCAGGCAGGGGCACACAGACAGACACCTTTAGTAGGCCGGAAAAGCCTATTGCATTTTTTAAAATGGTAATTTGGAGCAGAAGGTTGAAGCTCAGCTTTATTTAGTTGAGGACAACACCAGGCAGGGGCACACAGACAGACACCTTTAGTAGGCCGGAAAAGCCTATTGCATTTTTCAAAATGGTAATTTGGAGCAGAAGGTTGAAGCTCAGCTTTATTTAGTTGAGGGCAACACCAGGCAGGGGCACACAGACAGACACCTTTAGTAGGCCGGAAAAGCCTATTGCATTTTTTAAAATGGTAATTTGGAGCAGAAGGTTGAAGCTCAGCTTTATTTAGTTGAGGACAACACCAGGCAGGGGCACACAGACAGACACCTTTAGTAGGCCGGAAAAGCCTATTGCATTTTTCAAAATGGTAATTTGGAGCAGAAGGTTGAAGCTCAGCTTTATTTAGTTGAGGGCAACACCAGGCAGGGGCACACAGACAGACACCTTTAGTAGGCCGGAAAAGCCTATTGCATTTTTCAAAATGGTAATTTGGAGCAGAAGGTTGAAGCTCAGCTTTATTTAGTTGAGGGCAACACCAGGCAGGGGCACACAGACAGACACCTTTAGTAGGCCGGAAAAGCCTATTGCATTTTTCAAAATGGTAATTTGGAGCAGAAGGTTGAAGCTCAGCTTTATTTAGTTGAGGACAACACCAGGCAGGGGCACACAGACAGACACCTTTAGTAGGCCGGAAAAGCCTATTGCATTTTTTAAAATGGTAATTTGGAGCAGAAGGTTGAAGCTCAGCTTTATTTAGTTGAGGACAACACCAGGCAGGGGCACACAGACAGACACCTTTAGTAGGCCGGAAAAGCCTATTGCATTTTTCAAAATGGTAATTTGGAGCAGAAGGTTGAAGCTCAGCTTTATTTAGTTGAGGGCAACACCAGGCAGGGGCACACAGACAGACACCTTTAGTAGGCCGGAAAAGCCTATTGCATTTTTTAAAATGGTAATTTGGAGCAGAAGGTTGAAGCTCAGCTTTATTTAGTTGAGGACAACACCAGGCAGGGGCACACAGACAGACACCTTTAGTAGGCCGGAAAAGCCTATTGCATTTTTCAAAATGGTAATTTGGAGCAGAAGGTTGAAGCTCAGCTTTATTTAGTTGAGGGCAACACCAGGCAGGGGCACACAGACAGACACCTTTAGTAGGCCGGAAAAGCCTATTGCATTTTTTAAAATGGTAATTTGGAGCAGAAGGTTGAAGCTCAGCTTTATTTAGTTGAGGACAACACCAGGCAGGGGCACACAGACAGACACCTTTAGTAGGACGGAAAAGCCTATTGCATTTTTTAAAATGGTAATTTGGAGCAGAAGGTTGAAGCTCAGCTTTATTTAGTTGAGGGCAACACCAGGGAGGGGCAGAAGCCGTTAGTAGGCCCTAACCACCATTATTTTTTTTAAAACCACTTAATGAGAGCCGGAAGGTTGAAGCTCAGCTTTATTTAGTTGAGGACAACACCAGGCAGGGGCACACAGACAGACACCTTTAGTAGGCCGGAAAAGCCTATTGCATTTTTCAAAATGGTAATTTGGAGCAGAAGGTTGAAGCTCAGCTTTATTTAGTTGAGGGCAACACCAGGCAGGGGCACACAGACAGACACCTTTAGTAGGCCGGAAAAGCCTATTGCATTTTTTAAAATGGTAATTTGGAGCAGAAGGTTGAAGCTCAGCTTTATTTAGTTGAGGACAACACCAGGCAGGGGCACACAGACAGACACCTTTAGTAGGCCGGAAAAGCCTATTGCATTTTTCAAAATGGTAATTTGGAGCAGAAGGTTGAAGCTCAGCTTTATTTAGTTGAGGGCAACACCAGGCAGGGGCACACAGACAGACACCTTTAGTAGGCCGGAAAAGCCTATTGCATTTTTCAAAATGGTAATTTGGAGCAGAAGGTTGAAGCTCAGCTTTATTTAGTTGAGGGCAACACCAGGCAGGGGCACACAGACAGACACCTTTAGTAGGCCGGAAAAGCCTATTGCATTTTTTAAAATGGTAATTTGGAGCAGAAGGTTGAAGCTCAGCTTTATTTAGTTGAGGACAACACCAGGCAGGGGCACACAGACAGACACCTTTAGTAGGCCGGAAAAGCCTATTGCATTTTTCAAAATGGTAATTTGGAGCAGAAGGTTGAAGCTCAGCTTTATTTAGTTGAGGGCAACACCAGGCAGGGGCACACAGACAGACACCTTTAGTAGGCCGGAAAAGCCTATTGCATTTTTTAAAATGGTAATTTGGAGCAGAAGGTTGAAGCTCAGCTTTATTTAGTTGAGGACAACACCAGGCAGGGGCACACAGACAGACACCTTTAGTAGGCCGGAAAAGCCTATTGCATTTTTCAAAATGGTAATTTGGAGCAGAAGGTTGAAGCTCAGCTTTATTTAGTTGAGTACAACACCAGGCAGGGGCACACAGACAGACACCTTTAGTAGGCCGGAAAAGCCTATTGCATTTTTTAAAATGGTAATTTGGAGCAGAAGGTTGAAGCTCAGCTTTATTTAGTTGAGGACAACACCAGGCAGGGGCACACAGACAGACACCTTTAGTAGGCCGGAAAAGCCTATTGCATTTTTCAAAATGGTAATTTGGAGCAGAAGGTTGAAGCTCAGCTTTATTTAGTTGAGGGCAACACCAGGCAGGGGCACACAGACAGACACCTTTAGTAGGCCGGAAAAGCCTATTGCATTTTTTAAAATGGTAATTTGGAGCAGAAGGTTGAAGCTCAGCTTTATTTAGTTGAGGACAACACCAGGCAGGGGCACACAGACAGACACCTTTAGTAGGCCGGAAAAGCCTATTGCATTTTTTAAAATGGTAATTTGGAGCAGAAGGTTGAAGCTCAGCTTTATTTAGTTGAGGACAACACCAGGCAGGGGCACACAGACAGACACCTTTAGTAGGCCGGAAAAGCCTATTGCATTTTTTAAAATGGTAATTTGGAGCAGAAGGTTGAAGCTCAGCTTTATTTAGTTGAGGACAACACCAGGCAGGGGCACACAGACAGACACCTTTAGTAGGACGGAAAAGCCTATTGCATTTTTTAAAATGGTAATTTGGAGCAGAAGGTTGAAGCTCAGCTTTATTTAGTTGAGGGCAACACCAGGGAGGGGCAGAAGCCGTTAGTAGGCCCTAACCACCATTATTTTTTTTAAAACCACTTAATGAGAGCCGGAAGGTTGAAGCTCAGCTTTATTTAGTTGAGGACAACACCAGGCAGGGGCACACAGACAGACACCTTTAGTAGGCCGGAAAAGCCTATTGCATTTTTCAAAATGGTAATTTGGAGCAGAAGGTTGAAGCTCAGCTTTATTTAGTTGAGGGCAACACCAGGCAGGGGCACACAGACAGACACCTTTAGTAGGCCGGAAAAGCCTATTGCATTTTTTAAAATGGTAATTTGGAGCAGAAGGTTGAAGCTCAGCTTTATTTAGTTGAGGACAACACCAGGCAGGGGCACACAGACAGACACCTTTAGTAGGCCGGAAAAGCCTATTGCATTTTTCAAAATGGTAATTTGGAGCAGAAGGTTGAAGCTCAGCTTTATTTAGTTGAGGGCAACACCAGGCAGGGGCACACAGACAGACACCTTTAGTAGGCCGGAAAAGCCTATTGCATTTTTTAAAATGGTAATTTGGAGCAGAAGGTTGAAGCTCAGCTTTATTTAGTTGAGGACAACACCAGGCCGGGGCACACAGACAGACACCTTTAGTAGGCTGGAAAAGCCTATTGCATTTTTCAAAATGGTAATTTGGAGCAGAAGGTTGAAGCTCAGCTTTATTTAGTTGAGGGCAACACCAGGGCGGGGCAGAAGTCGTTAGTAGGCCCTAACCACCATTTTTTTTTTTTAAAACCACTTAATGAGAGCCGGAAGGTTGAAGCTCAGCTTTATTTAGTTGAGGACAACACCAGGCAGGGGCACACAGACAGACACCTTTAGTAGGCCGGAAAAGCCTATTGCATTTTTTAAAATGGTAATTTGGAGCAGAAGGTTGAAGCTCAGCTTTATTTAGTTGAGGACAACACCAGGCAGGGGCACACAGACAGACACCTTTAGTAGGCCGGAAAAGCCTATTGCATTTTTCAAAATGGTAATTTGGAGCAGAAGGTTGAAGCTCAGCTTTATTTAGTTGAGGGCAACACCAGGGAGGGGCAGAAGCCGTTAGTAGGCCCTAACCACCATTATTTTTTTTAAAACCACTTAATGAGAGCCGGAAGGTTGAAGCTCAGCTTTATTTAGTTGAGGACAACACCAGGCAGGGGCACACAGACAGACACCTTTAGTAGGCCGGAAAAGCCTATTGCATTTTTCAAAATGGTAATTTGGAGCAGAAGGTTGAAGCTCAGCTTTATTTAGTTGAGGGCAACACCAGGCAGGGGCACACAGACAGACACCTTTAGTAGGCCGGAAAAGCCTATTGCATTTTTTAAAATGGTAATTTGGAGCAGAAGGTTGAAGCTCAGCTTTATTTAGTTGAGGACAACACCAGGCAGGGGCACACAGACAGACACCTTTAGTAGGCCGGAAAAGCCTATTGCATTTTTCAAAATGGTAATTTGGAGCAGAAGGTTGAAGCTCAGCTTTATTTAGTTGAGGGCAACACCAGGCAGGGGCACACAGACAGACACCTTTAGTAGGCCGGAAAAGCCTATTGCATTTTTTAAAATGGTAATTTGGAGCAGAAGGTTGAAGCTCAGCTTTATTTAGTTGAGGACAACACCAGGCAGGGGCACACAGACAGACACCTTTAGTAGGCCGGAAAAGCCTATTGCATTTTTCAAAATGGTAATTTGGAGCAGAAGGTTGAAGCTCAGCTTTATTTAGTTGAGGACAACACCAGGCAGGGGCACACAGACAGACACCTTTAGTAGGCCGGAAAAGCCTATTGCATTTTTTAAAATGGTAATTTGGAGCAGAAGGTTGAAGCTCAGCTTTATTTAGTTGAGGACAACACCAGGCAGGGGCACACAGACAGACACCTTTAGTAGGCCGGAAAAGCCTATTGCATTTTTCAAAATGGTAATTTGGAGCAGAAGGTTGAAGCTCAGCTTTATTTAGTTGAGGGCAACACCAGGCAGGGGCACACAGACAGACACCTTTAGTAGGCCGGAAAAGCCTATTGCATTTTTTAAAATGGTAATTTGGAGCAGAAGGTTGAAGCTCAGCTTTATTTAGTTGAGGACAACACCAGGCAGGGGCACACAGACAGACACCTTTAGTAGGCCGGAAAAGCCTATTGCATTTTTCAAAATGGTAATTTGGAGCAGAAGGTTGAAGCTCAGCTTTATTTAGTTGAGGGCAACACCAGGCAGGGGCACACAGACAGACACCTTTAGTAGGCCGGAAAAGCCTATTGCATTTTTCAAAATGGTAATTTGGAGCAGAAGGTTGAAGCTCAGCTTTATTTAGTTGAGGACAACACCAGGCAGGGGCACACAGACAGACACCTTTAGTAGGCCGGAAAAGCCTATTGCATTTTTTAAAATGGTAATTTGGAGCAGAAGGTTGAAGCTCAGCTTTATTTAGTTGAGGACAACACCAGGCAGGGGCACACAGACAGACACCTTTAGTAGGCCGGAAAAGCCTATTGCATTTTTCAAAATGGTAATTTGGAGCAGAAGGTTGAAGCTCAGCTTTATTTAGTTGAGGGCAACACCAGGCAGGGGCACACAGACAGACACCTTTAGTAGGCCGGAAAAGCCTATTGCATTTTTTAAAATGGTAATTTGGAGCAGAAGGTTGAAGCTCAGCTTTATTTAGTTGAGGACAACACCAGGCAGGGGCACACAGACAGACACCTTTAGTAGGCCGGAAAAGCCTATTGCATTTTTCAAAATGGTAATTTGGAGCAGAAGGTTGAAGCTCAGCTTTATTTAGTTGAGGGCAACACCAGGCAGGGGCACACAGACAGACACCTTTAGTAGGCTGGAAAAGCCTATTGCATTTTTTAAAATGGTAATTTGGAGCAGAAGGTTGAAGCTCAGCTTTATTTAGTTGAGGACAACACCAGGCAGGGGCACACAGACAGACACCTTTAGTAGGCCGGAAAAGCCTATTGCATTTTTTAAAATGGTAATTTGGAGCAGAAGGTTGAAGCTCAGCTTTATTTAGTTGAGGGCAACACCAGGGAGGGGCAGAAGCCGTTAGTAGGCCCTAACCAAAGTTGAAGGCCAAATGCAGTTTAATTTCTGATACTATAGGCCGAAAGCCAGAAGGTGGAAGCTCCGATTTAGACAGTGGAGGACAATTTGAATTAGGGACTGCAGACAGACTTAGTAGGCTGTCCCCTGTGGACCATGCATCCACCACATTAACCCATTGCGCCGTAATGGACACGTAATCTTCCGTGGCCATGCCTACAGGTCCATGCGTCTGTTGTCAGGTGCACTTTTGTACTCACAGATTGCCAGAGTGCATGGACAATGCGGTCTTCTACATGCTGGTGGAGGGTTGGGATGGCTTTTCTCGCAAAAGAAGTGTCGACTGGTTAGCTTGTAGCGTGGTACAGCGTAGTTCATCATGGCCTTATTAATAGTAAATAAAATATATAACTAGGCTCTATGAACTTTTAAATAGGTTCCAGGGGTACACGGGCAGCATTGGTGTGGTCAGTGGAGGAGTATTGCAAGTAGGGGCCGCAGACAGGCTATCAAAGGCCTAAAATAACAAACAGTAGGCAGTCATGGCAGTTTTACATCGGTTACATGGATACACAGGCAGGCACTCCAGGCAGCATTGTGGTCAGTGGAGGAGTATTGCAAGTAGGGGCCGCAGACAGGCTATCAAAGGCCTAAAATAACAAACAGTAGGCAGTCATGGCAGTTTTACATCGGTTACATGGATACACAGGCAGGCACTCCAGGCAGCATTGTGGTCAGTGGAGGAGTAATGCAAGTAGGGGCCGCAGACAGGCTATCAAAGGCCTAAAATAACAAACAGTAGGCAGTCATGGCAGTTTTACATCGGTTACATGGATACACAGGCAGGCACTCCAGGCAGCATTGTGGTCAGTGGAGGAGTATTGCAAGTAGGGGCCGCAGACAGGCTATCAAAGGCCTAAAATAACAAACAGTAGGCAGTCATGGCAGTTTTACATCGGTTACATGGATACACAGGCAGGCACTCCAGGCAGCATTGTGGTCAGTGGAGGAGTATTGCAAGTAGGGGCCGCAGACAGGCTATCAAAGGCCTAAAATAACAAACAGTAGGCAGTCATGGCAGTTTTACATCGGTTACATGGATACACAGGCAGGCACTCCAGGCAGCATTGTGGTCAGTGGAGGAGTATTGCAAGTAGGGGCCGCAGACAGGCTATCAAAGGCCTAAAATAACAAACAATAGGCTCATTGCAGTTTTACAGCGGTTACATGGATACACAGGCAGCTTGGTGGTGAGTGGAGGAGTATTTAAAGTAAGGACCGCAGACAGGCTATCAAAGGCCTAACATAACAAACAATAGGCTCATGGCAGTTTTACAGCGGTTACATGGATAGACGGGCAGGCAGCTTGGTGGTGAGTGGAGGAGTATTTAAAGTAGGGACCGCAGACAGGCTATCAAAGGCCTAACATAACAAACAATAGGCTCATGGCAGTTTTACAGCGGTTACATGGATACACGGGCAGGCAGCTTGGTGGTCAGTGGAGGAGTATTTAAAGTAGGGACCGCAGACAGGCTTCAAAGGCCTAACATAAGAAAATGGGCTGGCTGTAGGCACTTTATAATTGGTTCCAGGGGTACACGGGCAGCAGTGGTCTGGCCAGTGGAGGACTAGTGGAAGGAGGGACCGCAGACAGGCTTCAAAGGCCTAACATAAAAAAATGGGCTGGCTGTAGGCACTTTATAATTGGTTCCAGGGGTACACGGGCAGCAGTGGTCTGGTCAGTGGAGGACTAGTGGAAGGAGGGACCGCAGACAGGCTTCAAAGGCCTAAAATAACAAACAATAGGCTCATGGCAGTTTTACAGCGGTTACATGGATACACGGGCAGCTTGGTGGTGAGTGGAGGAGTAGTGCAAGGAGTGTCTGTCCCAGTACTCCCAAAATATAAATAGATGTTAATGTCTCGCAAAACAACCAAAACAAAAAAAAAGGTGGCATACTTAGGTACAGGGGTGGGCTCATCTACTGAGTTTCTGACATAGTAATTTGGCAGTAACTATTTAATGGTGCCAATATAGGACACAGACACAGACTACTTTAAGTTGCATCATAGATGTCTACAAATTTGTATTGTCAGTGCCAGACATTGAATGATGTCAGCGAATAGACTAAAGATTGGTGGAGCTGTGCGACATAATTTT
Source organism: Ranitomeya variabilis (assembly GCF_051348905.1). Taxonomy (NCBI): domain Eukaryota; kingdom Metazoa; phylum Chordata; class Amphibia; order Anura; family Dendrobatidae; genus Ranitomeya; species Ranitomeya variabilis. The sequence goes on from NC_135233.1 coordinate 654,395,617, forward strand.
GCACGTGGTAGAGCACATTTTGAGCTGGGGTAGGGGGGAACTCTCTTGAGGCCGGCGGGATCGCCCCAGGGCCCCTCATGTTACAACGGTGTGTCTGACGTTGGGTGCGCACCACCACCGCCAGAGACACTACATTGTACTATGAGGGACCCAGTAGCAATGCCGTCAACCAAAAGCGAGCACACCCACCTCTTCAGACAAACAGCAGTCTCACGGGTGCTTGCGCCAAGTCGCGATACCACGGCCCCGTGTGGGGAGTTTTGCCATTTAGGGAGGTGTAAACATGTCATATGCTGTACAATCAGCTGCAGCAAATTAGACATTAGAAAAGTAATTCACAGGCAAGAGCTTTTCATAGGAAAGCTAGGTGTCGGCCGGGCAAGGTGGGGCAAAAGATTTCGAAATCCAGTTGTGGTTCATTTTAATGAATGTTAGATCGTCAACATTTTGGGTAGCCAGACGAGTCCTTTTTTCGGTTAATATTGAACCTGCAGCACTGAATACTCTTTCTGATAGGACACTTGCTGCCGGGCAAGCAAGCTCCTGCAATGCATATTCTGCCAATTCTGGCCAGGTGTCTAATTTGGAGGCCCAGTAATCAAATGGGAATGACGGTTGAGGGAGAACATCGATAAGGGATGAAAAATAGTTAGTAACCATACTGGACAAATGTTGTCTCCTGTCACTTTCAATTGATGCAGCAGTACCTGTCCTGTCTGCGGTCATAGCAAAATCACTCCACAACCTGGTCAGAAAACCCCTCTGTCCAACGCCACTTCTGATGTGTGCACCCCTAACACTCCTAGTCTGCTGCCCCCTGGAGCTCGTGTGAGAACGATCACGTGCGCTGTGTGCTGGGAATGCCTGAAGCAAACGGTCAACAAGAGTTGATTGTTTGGTTGCTAATATTAGTTCCAAGTTCTCATGTGGCATAATATTTTGCAATTTGCCTTTATAGCGTGGATCAAGGAGGCAGGCCAACCAGTAATCGTCATCGTTCATCATTTTCGTAATGCGTGTGTCCCTTTTTAGGATACGTAAGGCATAATCCGCCATGTGGGCCAAAGTTCCAGTTGTCAAATCTCCGGTTGTGATTGGTTGAGGGGCAGTTGCAGGCAAATCTACGTCACTTGTGTCCCTCAAAAAACCAGAACCCGGGCGTGACACGCAACCAATTTCCTGTGCCCCCGGGAAAGGTTCGGCATTAAAAATATACTCATCCCCATCATCCTCCTCGTCCTCCACCTCCTCTTCGCCCGCTACCTCGTCCTGTACACTGCCCTGACCAGACAATGGCTGACTGTCATCAAGGCTTTCCTCTTCCTCTGGTGCAGACGCCTGCTCCTTTATGTGCGTCAAACTTTGCATCAGCAGACGCATTAGGGGGATGCTCATGCTTATTACGGCGTTGTCTGCACTAACCAGCCGTGTGCATTCCTCAAAACACTGAAGGACTTGACACATGTCTTGTATCTTAGACCACTGCACACCTGACAACTCCATGTCTGCCATCCTACTGCCTGCCCGTGTATCCTCCCACAAATAAATAACAGCACGCCTCTGTTCGCACAGTCTCTGAAGCATGTGCAGTGTTGAGTTCCACCTTGTTGCAACGTCTATGATTAGGCGATGCTGGGGAAGGTTCAAAGACCGCTGATAGGTCTGCATACGGCTGGCGTGTACAGGCGAACGTCGGATATGTGAGCAAAGTCCACGCACTTTGAGGAGCAGGTCGGAGAACCCAGGATAAGTTTTCAATAAGCACTGCACCACCAGGTTTAAGGTGTGAGCCAGGCAAGGAATGTGTTTCAGTTGGGAAAGGGAGATGGCAGCCATGAAATTCCTTCCGTTATCACTCACTACCTTGCCTGCCTCAAGATCTACTGTGCCCAGCCACGACTGCGTTTCTTGTTGCAAGAACTCGGATAAAACTTCCGCGGTGTGTCTGTTGTCGCCCAAACACTTCATAGCCAATACAGCCTGCTGACGCTTGGCAGTAGCTGGCCCATAATGGGACAACTGGTGTGCAACAGTGTCATCTGCCGATGGAGTGGTTGGCAGACTGCGTTCTGTGGAAGAGCTGTAGCTTCTGCAGGAGGACGAGGAGGAGGAGGAGGAGGGGGTGCGAACGCCTACAGCCAACTGTTTCCTAGACCGTGGGCTAGGCACAACTGTCCCTAAATTGATGTCGCCTGTGGACCCTGCATCCACCACATTCACCCAGTGTGCCGTGATGGACACATAACGTCCCTGGCCATGCCTACTGGTCCATGCATCTGTAGTCAGGTGCACCTTTGTACTCACAGATTGCCTGAGTGCATGGACGATGCGCTGTTTAACATGCTGGTGCAGGGCTGGGATGGCTTTTCTGGAAAAAAAGTGTCGACTGGGTAGCTCGTATCGTGGTTCAGCGTACTCCATCAGGGCTTTGAAAGCTTCGCTTTCAACTAACCGGTAGGGCATCATCTCTAACGAGATTAGTCTAGCTATGTGGGCGTTAAAACCCTGTGTACGCGGATGCGAGGATAAGTACTTCCTTTTTCTAACCAGAGTCTCATGTAGGGTGAGCTGGACTGGAGAGCTGGAGATCCTGGAACTTTCGGGTGTGCCGGTGTACATGGCAGACTGAGAGACGGTTGGAGACGGTATTGTTTCCGCCGGTGCCCTAGATGCAATATTTCCTCCTACAAAACTGGTGGTTCCCTGACCCTGACTGCTTTTGGCTGGCAAAGAAACCTGCACAGATACTGCCGGTGGTGCGGAAAATGGTGGCCTTACAGTGACGGAAGGGATGTTGCGTTGCTGACTAGCTTCATTGGCCGAGGGTGCTACAACCTTAAGGGACGTTTGGTAGTTAGTCCAGGCTTGAAAATGCATGGTGGTTAAGTGTCTATGCATGCAACTAGTATTTAGACTTTTCAGATTCTGACCTCTGCTTAAGCTAGTTGAACATTTTTGACAGATGACTTTGCGCTGATCAGTTGGATGTTGTTTAAAAAAATGCCAGACTGCACTCTTCCTAGACTCGGATCCCTTTTCAGGGATTGCAGACTGAGCTTTAACCGGATGGCCACGCTGTCCTCCAACAGGTTTTGGCTTTGACACGCGTTTTGGGCCAGATACGGGCCCGGCAGATGGAACCTGTTGCGATGTTGATGCCTGCTGCGGCCCCTCCTCCACCTCCGCTTCTGAACTACTGCCGCCTGCACCCTGTTCCCCCAATGGCTGCCAATCGGGGTCAATAACTGGGTCATCTATTACCTCCTCTTCGAGCTCGTGTGCAACTTCGTCTGTGTCACTGTGTCGGTCGGTGGTATAGCGTTCGTGGCGGGGCAACATAGTCTCATCAGGGTCTGATTGTGGATCTGTACCCTGAGAGGGCAATGTGGTGGTCTGAGTCAAAGGAGCAGCATAGTACTCTGGCTGTGCATCAGTGCACTCCATGTCAGAATATACTTGTAATGGGCATGGCCTGTTAAATGTTTCACTTTCTAAGCCAGGGACGGTATGTGTAAAGAGCTCCATGGAGTGACCCGTTGTGTCGCCTGCTGCATCCTTCTCTCTTGTTGTAGTTTTTGCTGAGGAGGACAAGGAAGCGACTTGTCCCTGACCGTGAACATCCACAAGCGACGCGCTGCTTTTACATTTACCAGTTTCGGAAGAGGAGGCAAAAGAGCTAGAGGCTGAGTCTGCAATGTAAGCCAAAACTTGCTGTTGCTGCTCCGCCTTTAAAAGCGGTTTTCCTACTCCCAGAAAAGAGAGCGTTCGAGGCCTTGTGTAGCCTGACGACGAAACTGGCTCCACAGCTCCAGACTTAGGTGGAATATTTTTATCCCCACGACCACCTGATGCTCCACTACCACTACCATCATTACCAGCTGACAATGAACGCCCACGACGACCTCTTGCACCAGACTTCCTCATTGTTTTAAAATCTTAACCAAAGTAACTTTATTTGTTGCTGTCAAACAACTTACACGGTGAGCTATAACTTCAGTATGATTTCAATATCCCTTAACAGGTTGGTGAGACCACAAGGAAAATCAGGCACAATGTTACACACTCTGTTTTCTGTGGCACAAAATCACAGAGATGACACACACGCAGGACTGTCACTCAAGCACTAATGTCAATATTAATCTCCCACCTAATTTTTTTTTTTTTTTCTCAGGGAGACTTTAGAAACCAAATAATATTAAAAAAAAAAAAAAAAGGCTTTCTATGGCCCACAATTAGAGAGAGAGAGGTGGCACACCCAGGAGTCAAGACTGGCGCACAAGCTGAAAGGGCAATATTACTCTCCCACTGTTTTTTTAAGATTTTTTTTTATTTCAGGGAGACTTTAGAAACCAAATAATATTAAAAAAACCACAAAAAAAATAGCCTTTCTATGGCCCACTGAATGAGAGAGAGAGGTGGCACACCCAGGAGTCAAGCCTGGCACACAAGCTGAAAGGGCAATATTACTCTCCCACTGTTTTTTTATTATTTTTTTTTTTTTTTCAGGGAGACTTTAGAAACCAAATAATAAGAAAAAAAATAAATAAATAAATAGGCTTTCTATAGCCCACTGAATGAGAGATAGCACACACAGCAGTGGCACACAAGCCCTGACTGAGGCCAATATTTTTCTCCCACTGATTGATGTAGTGTTTTTGTGTTGAGGTAGATTTTAGAACACAAATCAAGGAAAAAAAAAAAAAATGCTTTCTATGGCCCACTGAATGAGAGAGAGGTGGCACACCCAGGAGTCAAGACTGGCACACAAGCTGAAAGGGCAATATTACTCTCCCACTGTTTTTTTATTTATTTTTTGTTTTTTAAGGGAGACTTTAGAAACCCAATAATATTTAAAAAAAAAAAAAAATAGGCTTTCTATGGCCCACTGAATGAGAGGGAGAGAGGTGGCACACCCAGGAGTCAAGACTGGCACACAAGCTGAAAGGGCAATATTACTCTCCCACTGTTTTTTTATGTTTTTTTTTTTTTTTTTCAGGGAGACTTTAGAAACCAAATAATATTAAAAAAACCAAAAAAAAAAAATAGCCTTTCTATGGCCCACTGAATGAGAGAGAGAGGTGGCACACCCAGGAGTCAAGACTGGCACACAAGCTGAAAGGGCAATATTACTCTCCCACTGTTTTTTTATGTTTTTTTTTTTTTTCAGGGAGACTTTAGAAACCAAATAATAAGAAAAAAAATAAATAAATAAATAGGCTTTCTATAGCCCACTGAATGAGAGATAGCACACACAGCAGTGGCACACAAGCCCTGACTGAGGCCAATATTTTTCTCCCACTGATTGATGTAGTGTTTTTGTGTTGAGGTAGATTTTAGAACACAAATCAAGGAAAAAAAAAAAAATGCTTTCTATGGCCCACTGAATGAGAGAGAGGTGGCACACCCAGGAGTCAAGACTGGCACACAAGCTGAAAGGGCAATATTACTCTCCCACTGTTTTTTTATGTATTTTTTGTTTTTTAAGGGAGACTTTAGAAACCCAATAATATTTAAAAAAAAAAAAAAAATAGGCTTTCTATGGCCCACAATTAGAGAGAGAGAGGTGGCACACCCAGGAGTCAAGACTGGCGCACAAGCTGAAAGGGCAATATTACTCTCCCACTGTTTTTTTAAGTTTTTTTTTTATTTCAGGGAGACTTTAGAAACCAAATAATATTAAAAAAACCACAAAAAAAAATAGCCTTTCTATGGCCCAGTGAATGAGAGAGAGAGGTGGCACACCCAGGAGTCAAGACTGGCACACAAGCTGAAAGGGCAATATTACTCTCCCACTGTTTTTTTATTTTATTTTTTTTTTTTTCAGGGAGACTTTAGAAACCAAATAATAAGAAAAAAAATAAATAAATAAATAGGCTTTCTATAGCCCACTGAATGAGAGATAGCACACACAGCAGTGGCACACAAGCCCTGACTGAGGCCAATATTTTTCTCCCACTGATTGATGTAGTGTTTTTGTGTTGAGGTAGATTTTAGAACACAAATCAAGGAAAAAAAAAATGCTTTCTATGGCCCACTGAATGAGAGAGAGGTGGCACACCCAGGAGTCAAGACTGGCACACAAGCTGAAAGGGCAATATTACTCTCCCACTGTTTTTTTATGTATTTTTTGTTTTTTAAGGGAGACTTTAGAAACCCAATAATATTTTAAAAAAAAATAAATAGGCTTTCTATGGCCCACTGAATGAGAGGGAGAGAGGTGGCACACCCAGGAGTCAAGACTGGCACACAAGCTGAAAGGGCAATATTACTCTCCCACTGTTTTTTTAGGTTTTTTTTTTTTTTTCAGGGAGACTTTAGAAACCAAATAATATTAAAAAAAAAAAAAAAAAAAAAAAATAGGCTTGCTATAGCCCACTGAATGAGAGATAGCACACACAGCAGTGGCACACAAGCCCTGACTGAGGCCAATATTTTTCTCCCACTGATTGATGTAGTGTTTTTGTGTTGAGGTAGAATTTAGAACACAAATCACGGAAAAAATAAATAGGCTTTCTATGGCCCACTCAGTGAGAGATGGCACACACAGGGATGGCACTGTAGCAGAAATGCCAATCTTAATCTCCCACAAAAAAAACAAAAAAAAAAAAAAAAACTGTTCTACAATTACTATCTCCCTGCAGTAATGTAAGCCAGGTATGGCAGGCAGCAATAGGAGTGGACTGATGCACAAATTAAATAAAAAGTGTGGACAAACAAAAAAGATAGCTGTGCAGAAAGGAAGGAACAAGAGGATATGTGCTTTGAAAAAAGCAGTTGGTTTCCACAGTGGCGTACACACAGCAATACAGCTATCAGGGAGCCTTCTAGGGCAGCCCAATGAGCTACAGCGCTGAGGGGAAAAAAAAAAAAAAATAGCTTCCACAGTCCCTGCACACCGAAGGTGGTGTTGGACAGTGGAAATCGCTGCAGCACAAGCGGTTTGGTGGTTAGTGGACCCTGCCTAACGCTCTCCCTGCTTCTGACGAAGCGGCAGCAACCTGTCCCTAAGCTCAGATCAGCAGCAGTAAGATGGCGGTCGGCGGGAACGCCCCTTTATAGCCCCTGTGACGCCGCAGACAGCAAGCCAATCACTGCAATGCCCTTCTCTAAGATGGTGGGGACCAGGATCTATGTCATCACGCTGCCCACACTCTGCGTTCACCTTCATTGGCTGAGAAATGGCGCTTTTCGCGTCATTGAAACGCGACTTTGGCGCGAAAGTCGCGTACCGCATGGCCGACAAGCACAGGGGTCGGATCGGGTTTCATGAGACGCCGACTTAGCCAAAAGTCGGCGACTTTTGAAAATGATCGACCCGTTTCGCTCAACCCTAGTGCTAAGTGCTTGGTGTAGAGTATCATAATATTCTGGGGAAGAGTGATTTCACAGCAAGGTGCAGAGTGCCCTAAAAGCTTGGTGCAGAGTGTCTTCAAAGCCTGATGCACAGGCTAACAACCTGGGGCAGAGTGCCATAAAAGCTTGGTGCAAAATGCCCTAACAGCCTGGTGCACATTCCCCTAACAGCCTGGTGCAGAGTGCCCTAATAATCTGGTGCACATTACCCTAACAGCCTGGTGCACACTGCCCTTACAGCCTGGTGCAGAGTGACCTTACAACCTGGTGCACATTGCTGTAACAGCTTGGTGCACATTATCCTGACAGTCTGGTGTAGAGTGCCCTATCAACCTGGTGCACATTGCCTAAACAGCCTGGAGCACATTGCCCTAAAAGTCTGGTGCAGATTGCCCTAATAGCCTGGTGCACATTGCCCAAACAGACTGGTGCACATTGCCCTAGTAGACAGGGATAGACAGCCCTAACAGGCTGGTGCCCATTGCCCTAACAGCCTAGTGCAGAGTGCCCTAACAATCTGGTGCAGAGTGCCCTAACAACATTGTGCATATTACAATAGCAGCTTGGTGCGCATTATCCTGACAGCCTGGTATAGAGTGCCCTAACCCTAGAATGCATACCCATAGAAATCTACACATTCACGCACCTGGGGCCTTTTAGGCCTGTTTACAATTATCATGGAATAACTCAAGTAAAAATACTTTTCAAAATTTATTTTACAATTGCAAGGTAAGGATGCATTCCAACTAGCGCTGGGGTCCGGCAGGAGGGGATCCGTAATGGATCTGACCTCCTGGTGACCCCAGCTAAGGCTGGCAGAATCCTGGAGTTACCAGGAGGTCAGATCCATTATGGATCCCCTTCTGGCAAACCCCAGCGCTACTGGGAACACAGCCTAAGATGTGTATATTTCAAAACATAATTATGTGCATAAAACAACAAAAAAGTAAGTAAACGGGCACGCCAAATATAGGCATTCTATATGCAATTTTTTTATGAAAACATTTTTTGGTTGTAGCAAACTTGGTGCAGGAATATTTATTTGTAACTTTACATATTCCCCCGACAATTCTCGCATATTATTTTTTCAGCTGAATGTTCGTTGCATACATTTTGTCCGCAAGTAGAACAGAAACGCTCCGATTTTCTTTCCTTCTTTGCTGGACAAATATGGCAGCGCTTTCTTTTTTTTTCTCTTTGCTCTGGATGTTCCAGAAAGCGTATTCCACATCGGATCATTGCCTCCGTAATTTGCCTTGATAAGCAAATCTGTGTATCACATGTAAACCTAGTACAGGCCTAAAAGGCCCCAGGTGCGTGAATATGGGGTAGTCCCAAAAAAAGGTTGTTATACCGAAATGTCTGTAACATAAATATATATGAATAACTGGAAATTACTAAGAACTATATACCTGAGGATTACCTAGATTTTCAAAATTCTAACTAAAGTACTTTTACAGAAAATAGAAAACAAGTAACCTGGCAGGCCTGCGAGGCCCCAGGTATGCATTCTAGGGCTAACAGCCTGGTGTAGATTGCCCTAACAGTCTAGTGCACAGTGTTCTAAAAGCCTAGTGCACAGTGTCCTAACAGTCTGGTGCAGAGTGCTCTAACAACCTGGGCACATTACCCTAACAGCTTGGTGCACATTATAATGACAGCCCAGTGTAGAGTGCCCTAACAACCTGGTGCACATTGCCCCAACAGCCTGGAGCACAATGCCCTAACAGTCTGGTGCAGAGTGATCTATCAACCTGGTGCATATTGTCCTAACAGCCTGGTCCACATTGTCTTAATAGCCTGGGGCAGAGTGCCATTAAAGTCTGGTACAAAATGCCCTAATAGCTTATTATTATTATTATTATTATTTATTTATATAGCACCATTAATTCCATGGTGCTGTACATGAGAAAGGGGGTTACGTACAGGGTTATAGATATCGTTTACAGTAAACAAATTTACAATGACAAACCGGTATAGAGGGGAGAGGAGCCTGGTGTAGAGTACCCTAATAGCCTGATGCAGATTGCCCTAACTGCCTGGTGTAGATTGCCCTAACAGCCTAGTGCACAGTGTCCTAAAAGCCTGATGCACAGTGCCCTAACAGCCTGGTGCACATTGCCCTAAAAGTCTAGTGCAGAGTGACCTTACAACCTGGTGCACATTGCCCTAACAGCCTGGGGCAGAGTGCCATATAGGCCTCGTACAAAATGCCCAAATAGCCTGGTGCTCACTGCCCTAACAGCCTGGTAGATGGTAATTACCTACCTGTACACTGACACTATACACTGTATACTATGTACAGAGCTCCTGTGTATAATGGAACTTATGGTACTATTAAGATGTGTTTTTTTTATTCATGATCAGTATTGTGATATTTGATCACTATGTTGTGGTAATATGTGATCTGAACATGGTGTGATGATATTTGTTCCTTGTATGTAATATTATTTGGTCATTATGTGGTGGTAATATGTGGTCTGGTCATATTTGTCTCTTGTATGTGGTATTATTCGGTCACTATGTGGTGGTAATATGTGATCCGACCATGGTCTGATGGTATTTGTTCCTTGTATGTGGTATTATTGATAATTTTCAAAAAAGTGTGACACATTCAATTAAAGAAAAATAAATAAAAAAATATACCTAAAAAGAGAATTGGATATTTAAAAAAATGTTTAATTTGTTAGGATAGAGTTTGACCAAAAGACTCTACCTTATCCATATAGCAGGCTTAAAAAAGCTTTTGGTCAAAACAAAAGCTGATGACTATGTATATGATATTTCGTTTGACAGGAACTGTTAATGTGTGATTGGTGAGGACATGATGCAGAAGTTGCATTTTTCCAAGAGTGGACAGTGGGTGGAGGCAGAGCTGGGGTGGAGCCTGGGCAAAGTCTCAAGATGGACCAAAAATGTTGCCAGTATGGGGCCCTGAAATTCCTGATGGTGACTATAGGTGTTCATGGGTTATCACAGGGATATCACAGTATTAGTAAGGAACGTAGAGTTTCTTTTTACAACAGTTGCCCACTCAGAGACTATAGAAAGCATAAGGAATGTAGTATACTAATGTAAAAATGCAAATATGAAAAAATTCTGATAAAAAAATGCGATGAAATTAACATCTATCTATGCCCTTACCGCTATTCCCCACGCAGGAGCAGTAACAGCTGCATCGTTACCACGCATGCGCGGGTAGAGCGGATAGAGCGCGCAGTTGTGGCTGTTACTGCGCATGCGCAGGAATAGCAGAGACATGTATGTCACTTTTGCGGCCACGAACTGCACCTGCGCAAGTAACACTGCCGTGGTGCCATATGGGATTTGGGGACAGCGGCCGGAAGTCCCAACTGGCGATTATATATGTCAGGAAATAGGAAGAAGTTCTTATTACTTCAATTACACATACAGTGCTCTCAGCTGCAGTTTCCTCTGCCTGCCAGCACAGGCTGGAATTCTAAGCCACTCTTCCTCCCTTCCCCCTGCTATATAGCTGTAATGTGAGACCAGCATGCCAACAACATTCACTGAGGAATTTTTATGGCTTTGAGCTGGGAAAGCCAGTCTTCTGTCTAAACCCTCATCCCCCCTCCCACCTGATACAAGCTATAACTGGTACAGCAACTTTCACACCGCATGGGACTCTTTTGTTCTCGAAAAATTATGTATAATGGCACCGATCAGGGATAGAGATATAAGGGTTACATATTACAAATGTCCAACGAGAAATCTATAACTCACTGAAATCGCTAGGATCTAAACCTAACGAAATGCAAGGAATGGATTTCTCCATTAGCAGGTCATATATCTATGCTGTGTTTATACTTAAAAGAACCCCCATGATGTGGTGAGCATCATGATAATTGTATCGTTCTTCTACGAGGTTCATACAGCAAGTTATGCATAGAAATGGCTTGTCACAACTCTAAGAAAGGGGAGGATTTAGCCTGTGAGTGAGGTCACTACAGGGATAGTGCCTTGGTTTTGGGCGTGGAGATAAGTGAGTGAGACATCAGTCTCAACTAGTCTTTTTGTCTAGGGTCTAGCAGCGAGACCCATCGGTAATGCATCTGGATGTGTTGCCCTGGTCTGCCATGAGATGAAATTACATAAGGAACTGTAAGTGTCTTTTCCAACGTTAATTATTATTATTATTATTATTATACATTTTTATAGCGCCATTTATTCCATGGTACTTTACATGTGAAATGCGGGGCAAATATAGACAAATACATTAAACGTGAGCAAAAAACAAGGCACACGGGTACATAAGGAGGGAGGACCCTACCCGCGAGGGCTCACAGTCTGCAGGGGATGGGTGATGATACACTAGGAGAGGGTAGAGCTGGTTAATCCCATTTTATTTGTAATTGTACTGTACATACGATACTTGTCTTAGTTTATAATATCCTTTCACCCTTCTGTAAACATTGCCTACCTTTTTGAAGTAAAATATATAAAATTACTACCTTTGTTTCTCCTTGCTCTATAACATACTGTCACGTCCTCTGAAGTGAATTACGCTACTAATTTGGGTGGGCTCTGGACCCAGGAATCGGAGCTAGTGGCAGCGGACTTGTCCTGTGCGTTTGGGAGACTTTGTAGCCACAGACAGAGTTGATAATTATTTTGCCCGCCTGAGTGGGAGTAGTTATAGCCCCTCGCTACAGTGTGCTCATTAGCCAGTACAAAGTAAGGCAGCCTTTGTGGCAACTTATTAGGTGCAGTACCCTGTCTGACCTGAGGGTAAGGGGGGTGCTAGAGAGCTGCAAGTTCCCAACTGGAGCTGGGAAGTGGGATATAGATAAATCCACTTCAGAAAAGAACTGGGCAACCAAAGAACCCCAGTTCATGACATATTAGTGTGAGCGGCAGGGATGATAAAGATATCCTCCCTGTGTATCGTGACAATATACACTTCTCAAAAAAATAAAGGGAACACTTAAACAACAGAATATAACTCCAAGTAAATCAAACTTCTGTGAAATCAAACAGTCCACTTAGGAAGCAACACTGTTTGACAATCAATTTCACATGCTGTTGTGCAGATAGAATAGACAACAGATGAAAAGTACTGGCAATTATCAAGACACACTCAATAAAGGAGTGGTTCTGCAGGTGGGGACCACAGACCACATCTCAGTACCAATGCTTTCTGCCTGATCTTTTGGTCACTTTTGAATGTTGGTTGTGCTTTCACACTCGTGGTAGCATGAGACAGACTCTACAACCCACACAAGTGGCTCAGGTAGTGCAGCTTATCCAGGATGGCACATCAATGCGAGCTGTGGCAAGAATGTTTGCTGTGTCTGTCAGCGTAGTGTCCAGAGGCTGGAGTTGCTACCAGGAGACAGGCGAGTACACCAGGAGACGTGGAGGGGGCCATAGGAGGGCAACAACCCAGCAGAAGGACCGCTACCTCAGCCTTTGTGCAAGGAGGAACCGGAGGAGCACTGCCAGAGGCTTGCAAAATGACCTCCAGCAGGTCACAAATGTGCATGTGTCTGCACAAACAGTTAGAAGCAGACTCCATGATGATGGCCTGAGTGCCTGACGTCCACAGATTGGGGTTGTGCTCAGAGCCCAACATCGTCCAGGATGCTTGGCATTTGCCACAGAACACCAGGATTGGCAAATTTGCCACTGGTGCCCTGTGCTCTTCACAGATGAAAGCAGGTTCACACTGAGCACATGTAACAGACGTGACAGAGTCTGGAGATGCCGTAGAGAGCGATCTGCTGCCTGCAACATCTTTCAGCATGACTGGTTTGCCAGTGGGTCAGTAATGGTGTGGGGTGGCATTTCTTTGGAGGGCCTCACAGCCCTCCATTTGCTCGCCAGAGGTAGCCTGACAGCCATTAGGTACCGAGATGAGATCCTCTTGTGAGATCATATGCTGGTGCGGTTGGCCCTGTGTTCCTCCTAATGCAGGACAATGCCAGATCTCATGTGGCTGGAGTGTGTCAGTGGCCCGACCGTTCCCCAGACCTGAATCCGATTGAACACATCTGGGACATCATGTCTCACACCATCCACCAATGTCACATTGCACCACGGACTGTCCAGGAGTTGGTGGATGCTTTAGTCCAGGTCTGGGCGGATATCTCTCAGGAGACCATCCGCCGCATCATCACGAGCATGCCCAGACGTTGTAGGGAGATCATGCAGGCACATAGAGGCAACACACACAACTGAGCATCATTTCCTTGTCTTAAGGCATTTCCACTGAAGTTGGATCAGCCTGTAATTTGATTTTCCACTTTGATTTTGAGTATCATTGCAAATCCAGACCTCCATGGATATTCATTTTAATTTACATTGATAATTTTTATGTTTTATTGTTCTCAACACATTCCACTATGTAATGAATAAAGATTTGCAACTGAAATATTTCATTCAGTGATATCTAGGATGTGGCATTTTAGTGTTTCCTTTATTTTTTTGAGCAGTGCATATAGATATATTTATATACAGTGATAAAGGCAGATTCTAAAGATAGTTTGCACTTCCAATTATGGACGATTATCTTCTTCCACAGTTAAGCAGATGTCAAATCTGCTCTCGCTTTATACCTGATGTATAGCTTTATACGTAATTATATTTTTAGCATATTTGTAATATAGCACAATTTTATTTTTGTTTTGCCCTCAAAGAAAAAAATCCAAAGGAAGCAAAATTGATCAAATTGAGAAATTAATCTTTTTGCTGTGCCTTTAGTGTCATCTAGTGGATGATATATATATTGTTCCAGGAACTGATGTAATTTCCTATAGTATCGGTTTTTAACTGCATTTTTATCAGTTTAAAAAAGTATAAATGGTTAATAATGATATGCTCAGTATTACCCTTGGGCAATTTTCAGTTTTTTTGTTTTCATTTTTTCCTCCCCTTTTTCCAAGAGCCATAACTTTTTATTTTTCCATCCACATAGCTCTGTGAGGGCTTGTTATTTGTGGGGCAAATTGTCTTTTTGAATGACACCATTCATTTTATCATGTAATGTGCTAGAAAGCGGGGAAAATGTTTGGTAAAACTGACCTTCCAATATGATTTTCCAGGTCAATTCAAGTTCACAGATACCAAATATGTATAGTTTTTTTATTTAAGTGGTGAATAAAGATGCAAAAATTTGTAAAGAAAGAAACTTTACTTGTGTCACCATTTTCCGAGACCCGTAATGCTTTCAGTTTTTGGGATGGCTTACTTTCTGCGCCCTGAGCTGAAGTTTTTAATGTTACCATTTTGGGGTAGATATGATGTTTTGATCGCCTCTTTGTAGGGGGAGGTTGGGATGATGAAAAAGTCATGGCAACAGTTGGGATTACATAATGCTATTTGATGCTGTTTGTACAAGTGGTTAAAATTAGTGGTAGCCCTCATTTAATGACAGAAAAACCCACAGTGGTCACAGAAATAACTTGAATCTGATGAAAGTAATAATAAATAAAAGATCTATCAAAATTATCAAATGAAAGTCAGACATTGCTTTTCAACCATGCTTCCACAGAATAAAAAAAATTAAACTCATGAAATAGACCTTGACAGAAATGATGGTATCCCTGAAAATAATGTGACAAAAGGGACATGTTAAATCAAGATGTGTCCACTAACTAGCATCACAGGTGTCTACAATCTTGGAATCAGTGAGTGGGCCTGTATATAGGGCTACAGATACTCACTGTGCTGTTTGGTGACATGGTGTGTATCACACTCAACATGGATCAGAGGAAGCAAAGGAAAGAGTTGTGTCAGGAGATTAGAAAGAAAATTATAGACAAACATGTTAAAGGTAAAAGTTATAAGAAAATCTCCAAGCAGCTTGATGTTCCTGTGACTACAGTTGCACATATTATTCAGAAATTTAAGATCCATGGGACTGTAGCCAACCTCCCTGGACGTGGCCACAGGAGGAAAATTGATGACAAATCAAAGAGATGGATAATATGAATGATAACAAAAGAGCCCAGAAAAACTTCTAAACAGATTAAAGGTGAACTTCAAGCACCATCCATCGTTGTATGAGCCAAAGTGTACTTCATCAGAGACGACCAAGGAGGACACCATTTTTGAAAAAAAATCTTAAAAAAGCCAGACTGAGATTTACCAAACTACAAATTGACAAGCCACAAAGGTTCTGTTATGGGAGAATGTCCTATGGACAGATGAGACAAAAATTTAACTTTTTGGCAAGGCACATCAGCTCTATGTTCACAGATGGAAAATAGAAGCATATCAAGAAAAGAACACTGTCCCTACAGTGAAACATGGAGGAGGCTCTGTTATGTCCTGGGGCTGCTTTGCTGCATCTTGCACAGGGTGTCTAGAATCTGTGCAAGGTACAATGAAATCTCAAGACTATCAAGGGATTCTAGAGAGAAATGTGCTGCCCAGTGTCAGAAAGCTTCGTTTCAGTCGCAGGTCATGGGTCTTGCAACAGGATAATGACCCAAAACACACAGCTAAAAACACCCAACAATGGCTAAGAGGAAAATATTGGACTATTCTGAAGTGGCCTTCTATGAGCCCTGACCTAAATCCTATTGAGCATCTTTGGAAAGAGCTGAAACATTCCATCTGAAGGCAACCTTCAAACACGAGATAACTGGAGCAGTTTGCTCTTGAGGAGTGGGCCAAAATACCTGTCGAGAGGTGCAGAAGTATCATTGACAGTTACAGGAAATGTTCGATTGCAGTGATTGCCTCAAACTGTTGTGCAACAAAATATTACGTTAAGGGTACCATCATTTCTGTCCAGGCCTATTTCATGAGTTTTATTTTTTTTTTATTCTGTGGAAGCATGGTTGAAAAACAATGACTTTCATTTGTTCATTTTCATAGATTTTTTATTTAGAATTACTTTTGTCAGATTCAAGTTATTTCTGTGACCATTGTGGGATCCTCTACCATTCTTCCTTGCAGATCCTCTCCAGTTCTGTCAGGTTGGATGGGGAATGCTGGTGGACAGCCATTTTCAGGTCTCTCCAGAGACGCTCAATTGGGTTTAGGTCAGGGCTTTGGCTGGGCCAGTCAAGAATGGTCACAGAGATGTTCTGAAGCAAAACCTTTGTTATTTTAGCTGTGTGCTTAGGGTCATTGTCTTGTTGGAAGGTGAAACTTCAGCCAAGTCTGAGGTCCAGAGCACTCATGAAGAGGTTTTCATCCAGGATATCTTTGTACTTGGCTGCATTCATGTTTCATCCTGTGCCTGCAGCTGAAAAAAACCCCATAGCATGATGTTGCCACCACCATGTTTCACTGTTGAGATTGTATTGGGCAGGTGATGAGCAGTGCCTGGTTACACAAACCACTTAGAATTATCACCAAAAAGGTCTATCTTCGTCTCATCAGACTAGAGAATCTTATTTCTCATAGTCTGGGAGTCCTTCATGTGTTTTTTTTAGCAAACTCTGCGGGCTTTCATATGTCTTGCTCTGAGGAGAGGCTTCTGTTAGGCCACTCTGCCATAAAGGCCCAACTGGTGGAGGGCTGCAGTGATAGCTGACTTTGTGGAACTTTCTCCCATCTCCTTACTGCATCTCTGGAGCTCAGCTACAGTAATCATGGGGTTCTTCTTTACCTCTCTCACCAAGGCTCTTCTCCCACGATTGCCCAGTTTGGCTGGATGGCCAAGTCTAGGAAGACTTCTGGTGGTCCCAAACTTCTTCCAATTTAGGATTATGGAGGCCACTGTACTCTTAGGAACCTTGAGTACTGCAGAAATTCTGTTGTAACCTTGGCTAGATCTTTGCTTGCTACAATTCTGTCTCTCAGCTCCTTGGCCAGCTCCTTTGACCTCATGATTCTCATTTGGTCTGACATGCACTGTGAGCTGTGAGGTCTTATATAGACAGGTGTGTGCCTTTCCCAATCAAGTCCTATCAGTTTATTTAAACACAGCTGGCCTCCAATGAAGGAGTGGAACCATCTCAAGGAGGATCACAAGAAAATGGACAGCATGTGACTTAAATATGAGTGTCTGAGCAAAGGGCCTGAATACTTATGACTAGTGATGAGCGAGTGCACTCGTTGCTGGAGTTTTCCCGAGCACATTCGGGTGACCTCTGAGTATTTATGACTGCTCGAAGATTTAGTTTTCATCGCGGCAGCTGAATGATTTACAGCTACTAGCCAGCCTGAGTACATATGGGGGTTGCCTGGTTGCAACTTTACATCAACACAATTTTGGAAACATAATTTTTTTTTATTAGGAAATTATAAGGGTTAAAAGTTGACCACTGATTTTTCATTTTTCCAACAAAATTTTCAAAACCATTTTTTTTAGAGACCACCTCACATTTGAAGTGAGTTTGGGGGGTCAATATGACAGAAAATACCCAAAATTGACACCATTCTAAAACCTGCACCCCTCAAAGTGCTCAAAGCCACATTCAAAAAGTTTCTTAACCCTTCATGTGCTTCAGGAAAACTAAAGCAATGTGGAAGAAAAAATGAACATTTTACTTTTTTCACAAAAAAATTACTTTAGACCAAAACTTTTTTATTTCCACAAGGGTAATGTGAGAAAATGGACAACAAAATGTGTTGTGCAATTTCTTCAGAAAAAGCCTATTCTCCGTATGTGGTGTAAAGCCACTATTTGGGCGCATGGCAGGGCTCAGAAGGAATGGAGCACCATTTGACTTTTTGAATGCAAAGGAGGCTGGAATCAATGGCTGGCACCATGTCGCGTTTGGAGACCCCCTGATGAACCTAAACAGTGGAAACCCCCCCAATTCTAACTCCAACCCTAATACAGCCCTACCCCTGACCCTAATCCCAACCCAATCCTAACCCTAAACACAACCCTAACCCCAACCCCACCACCACCCTAACTCCAACACCCCTACCCTAACCTCAACACCACCCTAACTCCAACACCCCAACCATAACCCCAACACAACCGTAACCCCAACTGCAAACCCAACACAACCCTAATGCTATCCCCAATCCTAGCCCCAATCCTAACCCTAGCCCAACCCTAACTCTAGCTCTAACCCCAACCCTAGCTCTAACCCCAATCCTAACCCTAACTGCAAAGAATGGAAAAAATATTTTTTTTTTTATTAATTTTCCCTAACTAAGGGGTGCCAAAGGGGGGTTTGATTTGCTATTTTTTTATTTTGATTACTGTGATAAGGTCTATCACAGTGATCTCCTATTGTTGCCGGGTACCATCCGGCAGATCTCGGCGGGCACATGCGCCCACCATTTTCTTCCAGGAAGAAGATGCCAAGGGTAAACTAGGGGGCATGTCACTGAGGGATCAGTGACCTTTCACCAGTCTTCATTATGAAAACCTAATCAGACCACCACATAAAGACCCCCCCACAGGTCACCCCGGAGCACGAGCATATAATTTACTCAAAAATGAAAATAAAGATTAAACAATATCCACAAGATGGATTTCATCAACCAGTGTATCATTTTAATCAGTATAACAGCACCGACCTGACACTGAAGGTTACTGTGCACAATCCTGCTGACAGGTTCCCTTTAATACTTTGCAATAACCACATTATACAGCACTGCATACTTACAATTGCTCATTTTGCCTTTCTAACCAGCTAATGCTTCTCTTTTCTCTGCTCCATATAAAAACAAGAAGTATCTTTCATTCGCATGAGTCATCTCATTTCAACTCCTGACCCAGCTGGTCTGCCCCTTCCCACTGCCAGGGCCTTTGCAGTGATGACTCATGCAGGGAAAAGATAAGCTGTGTGGAAATAATCATTTTTTCTCTGTGCTGCTGGCAAGATCCCACAAATGCACTCAGGAGATGGAGTAGATAAAGTGCGTTTTTTTATTAGACGGTGTAATATCTGCTCATTTTGAAGTTATTCAACTGCTTCCTCAGGGTACAACCGCACTTTATCTACTCCATCTTCTGAGTGCATTTGTGGGATTTTACCAGCAGTGCAGAAAAACACACTTATTTCTACACTTCTAATCTTCTGGCCAGATCACTAGATGAAATAAGACACTATTTGCACTTTCTTTGCCCCCCAATCACTCCTGGTGTTAGGAAAAGAGACTTTCTGCATCTACATAGAGCTTAGAAGGATTAATCTAGTCTGTTTTTAACCACGTTATGTCATAAACCTGATGGAAAACGGACGAAATAACTGGGTAGAACGGCAAAATGAGCAATTGTAAGTACACAGTGCTGTATAATGTGATGGATACATTATATTAAGAGGAGAAAACCTTTGATGGGAGGGCTTAAGTTCTGCAAATAGCAGGTACAACACTTGTAGAAGTGAGGGATGGGTATGGTACATCCTTCAGCTGCTGCTCAATCTACAGTCAAGGACAAACCTGGCAAACTCCAGTCACAACCAATAGGCTGGAAATCAATGGGAAAAACAGATGCCAGTAATAAAACTCGGGCACTATGCGCATGATCGTTATTATTTTTGTTATTATTAGATGAGGAGCAACTTGATTGATTATGTAGTCGAACGTTACATGAATGTAATGAGTTTTTAGTAAAATTATGCTCATTTGCAGCAGAATTACCTGTACTACATGGACATTTTCTAACATGGCAAGAGATATAATCCGCCACATGTAAAATTACAAATTTTATTACTATTATTGTCAGTCTCAATTTTATTCAGTCTCGAAATCCCGTAATCTCAAGATATTGTTACCCTTTTATAAATCACTTTTGAGGCCACATCTAGAATATGGCATACAGCTTTGGGCTCCACATTTTAAAAAGGACATTCAGAAATTAGTCAGTTCAAAGGTGGGCAAATAGATTATAATAAGAGAAAAAAGATGTCGCAGATGAGATGCCATTTACATGTATAATATATGAGTGATCAGTACAAAGTACTTGCAAATGACTTATGCCTTCCAAAGACCATACTGAGGACCACTCATTACAGGTGGAGGAAAGGCGATTCCGGCAGCTAAATAGGAAAGGGTTTTTTAGAGTTACATCAGCTGTTAAAAAAGGACTGGATGATTAGCTCAGTACACATAACATTGGGGGTTATAGCTAATTTAGTGACAAGATGCATGCCGGTAATTGGTGGAGATAGGTTGAACTTAATGAATCTAGGTCTTTTTTCAAGTTCTGTAGCTATTAAATTTCCCATTTAACCATACTTACCTAATCCATATGATAATTTATTCAAATGTTAGATGACCATATTGAATTAGATGACTATCTACTTATTTAAGTAGAATTGTATTAATAAACTGTAATGCATTTCTGAATCTTTGAATTCTTCTTCAGGCACATGCAACTCAATATACAACAGACCAAGTCACATGATCATAAAGCAAGATTTAAAAACACAAATAAGTAGATTATAATACTTAAAGTACACATTAGAAGGATCTGATACTAATGGCTGACAATAATGAGTATCCAACAATGTACACATGGCTTTCTTCATGTAGTAGGAATGGTCTAGGACAATAGTCCTAGAAACTATATCAGCGCCATGCACAATTTCTGGTCATTTATACGTAGTGAGTGTATAGTTCACATTTTTGTTAAGGCAAACCTTTTTGTCAGGATTTTGCTAAGAAAACAACAAGCATTGTCAAGTTGGCAGTGTTAAACTGATGAAAATGGGGTGAAGAAATATGTCTTGTAGTTCTTGTGTAATCAGTGTTAGAAGTTTTCAGTTAATGACATACCCATGCTCCGGGGTGGGACTGGATTCAGAGTCTTATCTTCCTGCTCTAAGTCAGAGACACAAAGCAAAGACACGCCCCAAAGCACAAACAGTCTTTCTCTGTCTCTAAGATGATTAACATGATTGTGCTTCGGGGCGGCCTGTGGGCAGGTCTTTCCTTTGTGTCTCTGGCTTGGCTTAGAGCAGGAATATAAGAATCTGCCTAGATGGATTTCTTTACCCTAAGTATCATTTTAATCAGTATAACACTGCCAACCTGACAATGCCTGTAATTTACTTAGCAAAATCCTGCTGACAGGTTCACTTTAAATAATAGCAGCAGATTTTAAAAGTATAGTTTATATTTCTCATATCCTTAAGAAATCGTGACTGAAAGATTTAATTCAAATTCCCTTTGTGATATAAGTAATAAAACGTGTATATTTGAGTCTGATATCATCATGTTGCACTAATGTATCAGAATCAGCAAGTGAAATAAGGTCATCTAATACAAGAGGGTCTGAAGCAGGTCCAGCCTGAGTAAATAACGGTCTTCTCTCTTTTAGCGCATACTGTCGCATTAAGGTGAGTTTTCTAATAAAATGATTTAGGTCAAGGAATAATTCAAATGAATCAGGCTTGGTAGGTGGAGAAAAAGAAAGCCCCGTACCTAAGCAGCTAATTTCATGTTTATTTAAAATGTGTTAAAATAAATATTTTTATGCTTTCATTTTATTCTTTTTGAGGTTGTTATGTCTCATGATTTCCAACTCGCTTCCTAAAACTCAATGTAGACAAAACGGAACTCATCATCTTTCCCCCATGCCGCGTATGCCCCCTACCTGATCTATCTATTATGGTAAACGGCATCACGCTCTCTCCCGCACCTGAAATGCGCTGCCTTGGGGTAACTCTCCACTCTGCCCTGTCCTTCAAGCCGCACATCCAAGCTCTTGCCACCTCCTGTCACCTCCAACTCAAAAATATTGCCAGAATCCGTCCCTTCCTCAGCCCACAATGTACTAAAACTCTTGTGCATGCCCTCATCATCTCCCGCCTCGATTACTGCAACACCCTCCTCTGTGGCCTCCCCGCTAACTCTCTTGCACGGCTCCAGTCTATCCTCAACTCTGCTGCCCGGCTAATCCACCTCTCTCCTCGCTACTCCCCTGCTTCTCCCCTCTGCAAATCCCTCCACTGGCTCCCAATTCCCCAACGAATCCAGTTCAATCTACTAACACTGATCTACAAGGCCATCCACAGCCTGTCCCCTCCCTATATCTCTGAACTAATCTCCCAATATCTTCCCTCACGTAATCTTTGATCCTCCCAAGACCTCCTACTCTCCTCCACACTTATTCGTTCCTCACACAACCGCCTCCAAGATTTCTCCTGAATATCCTCCATCCTCTGGAACTCCATGCCTCAACACTTCCGATTATCCACCACCCTCGGATCCTTCAGATGGAATATGAAAACCCATCTCTTCAGGAAATCCTGCAGCCTGCAATAACCATTCTGCCGCCTCACCACCACCCGAGCTGCCACATCACCAACCGCCGGAGCTGACGCGTCACCAACCACCGGAGCTGCCATGTCACCAACCGCCAGAGCTGGCACCTCACCACCGCCAGAGCTGCCGCTCCCCCAACCTTCTGTCTCCTCTCCATTAGAATGTAAGTCCGCAAAGACATGGTCCTCTCCCCTCTGCACCAGTCTGTCATTGTAAATTTGTTTACTGTAAACATTATCTATAACCCTGTATGTAACCCCTTTTCTCAAATACAGTACCATGGAATTAATGGTGCTATATAAACAAATAATTATAATAATAATAACTTGTTCTCTATTTCTCCATTCTCTTGTATCTCTGGGTTTTCTTTTCTTTTTTGTTTTCATCATCAATTCTCTTCCAATATGGGTGATGGTAAGGGTTTGAAAAACACTGTAATCTTGTTATAGTTGAGACTTATATGATTTAATAGAACAGGATGCATCCTGAGAAAGATACACTAACAAGGAAGAGCAAGGTGGAGTGGAGGATTTCTGTATGAACAGCTCCTTGATATAGTAAAATACTTTCCATTCATAGATCACTCAATAGTATCATCTAAATTCACAGATATTGAGCTCTATTTATATACAGAAACATCTGTAGAAAAAGAGTGACTTCAACCAAGTCCGCATTAGGCCTTATTCACTTGTCCAGGTTTAAACATTAACTTGCAAAAAATGGTACGTGTCATCAGTGTTTGGGATCAGTGTGTCATCAGTGCATCATCCGTGTGTATGTTTATCCCATTAGTGTGTCATAGAGTTTGGTGCATGTGTCCGTTTTTACCATCATTTTGTTATCAGTGATTGGTCCATGTGTCCATTTTTATCATCAGTGTGTCATCAGTGTTTTGGATGAGTGTGTCTGTAGTGTGAATATAAAGATGGATATTTTGAGTGTGTATTGATATCAGGGGCTGGCTGGCAAATTTTAGACTGGGGGGCAAGCACACAGCAGTGGCCCATGAGTCGCGGCCCATCCTTAACCCCTTAATCCCGTATGACGTACTATCCCGTCAAGGTGACCTGGGACTTAATTCCGGGTGACGGGATAGTACGTCATACGCGATCGGCCGCACTCACGGGGGGAGCGCGGCCGATCGCGGCCGGGTGTCAGCTGCCTATCGCAGCTGACATCCGGCACTATGTTCCAGGAGCGGTCACGGACCGCCCCCGGCACATTAACCCCCGGCACACCGCGATCAAACATGATCGCAGTGTACCGGCGGTATAGGGAAGCATCGCGCAGGGAGGGGGCTCCCTGCGGGCTTCCCTGAGACCCCCGGAGCAACGCGATGTGATCGCGTTGCTCCAAGGGTCTCTTACCTCCTTCCTGGCTGCAGGTCCCGGATCCAAGATGGCCGTGGCATCCGGGTCCTGCAGGGAAGGAGGTGGCTTACCGAGTGTCTGCTCAGAGCAGACGCTGGTAAGCCTGCAGCCCTGTCAGTGAGATCGGTGATCTGACAGAGTGCTGTGCACACTATCAGATCATCGATCTGTGATGTCCCCCCCTGGGACAAAGTAAATAAGTAAAAAAAAAAATTTTCCACATGTGTAAAAAAAAAAAAAAAAAAATTCCTAAATAAATAATAATAAAAAAATATATATTATTCCCATAAATACATTTCTTTATCTAAATAAAAAAAACAAAACAATAAAAGTACACATGTTTAGTATCGCCGCGTCCGTAACGACCCAACCTATAAAACTGCCCCACTAGTTAACCCCTTCAGTAAACACCGTAAGAAAAAAAAAAAAAAACGAGGCAAAAAAACGCTTTATTACCATACCGCCGAACAAAAAGTGGAATAACACGCGATCAAAAAGACTGATATAAATATCCATGGTACCGCTGAAAACGTCATCTTGTCCCGCAAAAAACAAGCTGCCATACAGCATCATCAGCAAAAAAATAAAAAAGTTATAGTCCTGAGAATAAAGCGATACCAAAATAATTATTTTTTCTATAAAATAGTTTTTATCGTATAAAAGCGCCAAAACATAAAAAAATGATATAAATGAGATATCGCTGTAATCGTACTGACCCGTCGAATAAAACTGCTTTATCAATTTTACCAAACGCGGAACGGTATAAACGCCTCTCCCAAAAGAAATTCATGAATAGTAGGTTTTTGGTCATTCTGCCTCACAAAAATCGGAATAAAAAGTGATCAAAAATGGTCACGTGTCCGAAAATGTTACCAATAAAAACGTCAACTCGTCCCGCAAAAAACAAGACCTCACATGACTCTGTGGAGCAAAATGTGGAAAAATTATAGGTCTCAAAATGTGGAGACGCAAAAACTTTTTTGCTATAAAAAGCGTCGCTGGTTTCACACTTGCGTTTTTGTCTGCAGCGTTTTTTGCACAAAAAAACGCATGCGTTTTTTCCCTATATTTAACATTGAAAACGCATGCGTTTTTTGTACGCGTTTGGTCGCGTTTTCAAACGCATGCGTTTTTTTCTGCATGCGTTAATTTTCAGAAATACAACCTGCAGTATTTTCTTGCGTTTTTAAGCACATGCGTTTGCATTAAAAACGCATGCGTTTTTATCGAGAAAAAACAGAAAACACACTGAAAAGCCACCCACCACCATCAAGGTGATAAAGGGATCCAAACCCTAACCCTAACTCTACCCCTAACCTCACCCCTAACCGTTTAATTAACATTTTCTGACAGTCATAGTGCCACGTATTTAAGTGCCACGTATTTAAGTGCTCATGTATTTAAGTGCCACGTATTTCAGTGCCACGTATTTAAGTGCCACGTATTTCAGTGCCACGTATTTCAGTGCCACGTATTTCAGTGCCACGTATCACGTATTTCAGTGCCACGTGTTTCAGTGCCACGTATTTAAGTGCCACGTATCACGTATTTCAGTGCCACGTATCACGTATTTCAGTGCCACATATTTTAGTGCCACGTATTTAAGTACCACGTATTTCAGTGCCACGTATTTCAGTGCCACGTATTTCAGTGCCACGTATCACGTATTTCAGTGCCATGTATTTAAGTGCCACGTATTTCAGTGCCACGTATTTCAGTGCCACGTATTTCAGTGCCACGTATTTCAGTGCCACGTATTTCAGTGCCACATATTTCAGTCACGTTTAGGGTTAGGGTTAGGGGTAGGGTTAGGGTTAGGGTTGGAGGTAAAGTTAGGGTTAGGGTTGGGGCTAAAGTTAGGGTTGGGGCTAAAGTTAGGGTTAGGGTTTGGATTACATTTACGGTTTGGATTAGGGTTGGGATTAGAATTATGGGTGTGTCAGGGCTAGGGGTGTGGTTAGGGTTACCGTTGGGATTAGGGTTAGGGGTGTGTTTGGGTTAGGGTTTCAGGTAGAATTGGGGAGTTTCCACTGTCCAGGCACATCAGGGGCTCTCCAAGCGCGACATGGCGTCCAATCTCAACTCCAGCCAATTCTGCGTTGAAAAAGTAAAACAGTGCTCCTTCCCTTCCGAGTTCTCCCGTGCGCCCAAAAAGGGGTTTACCCCAACATATGTGTTATCAGCGTACTCGGGACAAATTGAACAACAACTTCTGGGGTCCAAGTTCTCTTGTTATCCTTAGGAAAATAAAAATTTGGGGGGATAAAAATCATTTTTGTGGGAAAAAAAAGATGTTTTATTTTCACGGCTCTGCGTTATAAACTGTAGTGAAACACTTGGGGGTTCAAAGTTCTCACAACACATCTAGATAAGTTCCTTGGGAAGTCTAGTTTCCAATATGGGGTCACTTGTGGGGGGTTTGTACTGTTTGGGTACATCAGGGGCTCTGCAAATGCAACGTGACGCCTGCAGACCAATCCATTTAAGGCTGAATTCCAAATGGCGCTCCTTCCCTTCTGAGCTCTGTCATGCACCCAAACAGTGGTTCCCCCCCACATATGGGGTATCAGCGTACTCAGGACAAATTGGACAACAACTTTTGGGGTCTAATTTATCCTGTTACCCTTGTGAAAATACAAAACTGGGGGCTAAAAAATCATTTTTGTAAAAAAAAAAAAGAATTTTTATTTTCACGGCTTTGCGCTATAAACTTTAGTGAAACACTTGGGGGTTCAAAGTTCTCAAAACACATCTAGATAAGTTCCTTGGGAGGTCTAGTTTCCAATATGGGGTCACTTGTGGGGGGTTTGTACTGTTTGGGTACATCAGGGGCTCTGCAAATGCAACGTGACGGCTGCTGACCAATCCATTTAAGTCTGCATTCCAAATGGCGCTCCTTCCCTTCCGAGCTCTGTCATGCGCCCAAACAGTGGTTCCCCCCACATATGGGGTATCAGCGTACTCAGGACAAATTGGAAAACAAATTTTGGGGTCCAATTTATTCTGTTACCCTTGTAAAAATACAAAGCTGGGGGCTAAAAAATCATTTTTGAGAAAAAAAAATATTATTTTCACGGCTCTGCGTTATAATCTGTAGTGAAACACTTGGGGGTTCAAAGCTCTCAAAACACATCTAGATAAGTTCCTTAGGGGGTCTACTTTCCAAAATGGTGTCACTTGTAGGGAGTTTAAATGTTTAGGCACATCAGGGGCTCTCCAAACGCAACATGGCGTCCCATCTCAATTCCAGTCAATTTTGCATTGAAAAGTCAAATGGCGCTCCTTCCCTTCCAAGCTCTGCCATGCGCCCAAACAATGGTTTACACCCACATATGGGGTATCAGCGTACTCAGGACAAATTGCACAACATTTTTTGGGGTCCAATTTCTTCTCTTACCCTTGGGAAAATAAAAAATTGGGGGCGAAAAGATCATTTTTGTGAAAAAATATGATTTTTTATTTTTACGGCTCTGCATTATAAACTTCTGTGAAGCACTTGGTGGGTCAAAGTGCTCACCACACATCTAGATAAGTTCCTTAGGGGGTCTACTTTCCAAAATGGTGTCACTTGTAGGGGGTTTCAATGTTTAGGCACATCAGGGGCTCTCCAAACGCAACATGGCGTCCCATCTCAATTCCAGTCAATTTTGCATTGAAAAGTCAAATGGCGCTCCTTCCCTTCCAAGCTCTGCCATGCGCCCAAACAATGGTTTACACCCACATATGGGGTATCAGCGTACTCAGGACAAATTGCACAACATTTTTTGGTGTCCAATTTCTTCTCTTACCCTTGGGAAAATAAAAAATTGGGGGCGAAAAGATCATTTTTGTGAAAAAATATGATTTTTTATTTTTACGGCTCTGCATTATAAACTTCTGTGAAGCACTTGGTGGGTCAAAGTGCTCACCACACATCTAGATAAGTTCCTTAGGGGGTCTACTTTCCAAAATGGTGTCACTTGTAGGGGGTTTCAATGTTTAGGCACATCAGGGGCTCTCCAAACGCAACATGGCGTCCCATCTCAATTCCAGTCAATTTTGCATTGAAAAGTCAAATGACGCTCCTTCCCTTCCAAGCTCTGCCATGCGCCCAAACAATGGTTTACACCCACATATGGGGTATCAGCGTACTCAGGACAAATTGCACAACATTTTTTGGGGTCCAATTTCTTCTCTTACCCTTGGGAAAATAAACAATTGGGGGCAAAAAGATCATTTTTGTGAAACAATATGATTTTTTATTTTTACGGCTCTGCATTATAAACTTCTGTGAAGCACTTGGTGGGTCAAAGTGCTCACCACACATCTAGATAAGTTCCTTAGGGGGTCTACTTTCCAAAATGGTGTCACTTGTAGGGGGTTTCAATGTTTAGGCACATCAGGGGCTCTCCAAACGCAACATGGCGTCCCATCTCAATTCCAGTCAATTTTGCATTGAAAAGTCAAATGGCGCTCCTTCCCTTCCAAGCTCTGCCATGCGCCCAAACAATGGTTTACACCCACATATGGGGTATCAGCGTACTCAGGACAAATTGCACAACATTTTTTGGTGTCCAATTTCTTCTCTTACCCTTGGGAAAATAAAAAATTGGGGGCGAAAAGATCATTTTTGTGAAAAAATATGATTTTTTATTTTTACGGCTCTGCATTATAAACTTCTGTGAAGCACTTGGTGGGTCAAAGTGCTCACCACACATCTAGATAAGTTCCTTAGGGGGTCTACTTTCCAAAATGGTGTCACTTGTAGGGGGTTTCAATGTTTAGGCACATCAGGGGCTCTCCAAACGCAACATGGCGTCCCATCTCAATTCCAGTCAATTTTGCATTGAAAAGTCAAATGGCGCTCCTTCCCTTCCAAGCTCTGCCATGCGCCCAAACAATGGTTTACACCCACATATGGGGTATCAGCGTACTCAGGACAAATTGCACAACATTTTTGGGTCCAATTTCTTCTCTTACCCTTGGGAAAATAAAAAATTGGGGGCGAAAAGATCATTTTTGTGAAAAAATATGATTTTTTATTTTTACGGCTCTGCATTATAAACTTCTGTGAAGTACTTGGTGGGTCAAAGTGCTCACCACACATCTAGATAAGTTCCTTAGGGGGTCTACTTTCCAAAATGGTGTCACTTGTAGGGGGTTTCAATGTTTAGGCACATCAGGGGCTCTCCAAACACAACATGGCGTCCCATCTCAATTCCAGTCAATTTTGCATTGAAAAGTCAAATGACGCTCCTTCCCTTCCAAGCTCTGCCATGCGCCCAAACAATGGTTTACACCCACATATGGGGTATCAGCGTACTCAGGACAAATTGCACAACATTTTTTGGGGTCCAATTTCTTCTCTTACCCTTGGGAAAATAAACAATTGGGGGCAAAAAGATCATTTTTGTGAAACAATATGATTTTTTATTTTTACGGCTCTGCATTATAAACTTCTGTGAAGCACTTGGTGGGTCAAAGTGCTCACCACACATCTAGATAAGTTCCTTAGGGGGTCTACTTTCCAAAATGGTGTCACTTGTAGGGGGTTTCAATGTTTAGGCACATCAGGGGCTCTCCAAACGCAACATGGCGTCCCATCTCAATTCCAGTCAATTTTGCATTGAAAAGTCAAATGGCGCTCCTTCCCTTCCAAGCTCTGCCATGCGCCCAAACAATGGTTTACACCCACATATGGGGTATCAGCGTACTCAGGACAAATTGCACAACATTTTTTGGGGTCCAATTTCTTCTCTTACCCTTGGGAAAATAAAAAATTGGGGGCGAAAAGATCATTTTTGTGAAAAAATATGATTTTTTATTTTTACGGCTCTGCATTATAAACTTCTGTGAAGCACTTGGTGGGTCAAAGTGCTCACCACACATCTAGATAAGTTCCTTAGGGGGTCTACTTTCCAAAATGGTGTCACTTGTAGGGGGTTTCAATGTTTAGGCACATCAGGGGCTCTCCAAACGCAACATGGCGTCCCATCTCAATTCCAGTCAATTTTGCATTGAAAAGTCAAATGGCGCTCCTTCCCTTCCAAGCTCTGCCATGCGCCCAAACAATGGTTTACACCCACATATGGAGTATCAGCGTACTCAGGACAAATTGCACAACATTTCTTGGGGTCCAATTTCTTCTCTTACCCTTGGGAAAATAAAAAATTGGGGGCGAAAAGATAATTTTTGTGAAACAATAAGATTTTTTTTTTATGGCTCTGCATTATTAACTTCTGTGAAGCACTTGGTGCGTCAAAGTGCTCACCACACATCAAGATAAGTTCCTTAGGGGGTCTACTTTCCAAAATGGTGTCACTTGTAGGGGGTTTCAGTGTTTAGGCACATCAGGGGCTCTCCAAACGCAACATGGCGTCCCATCTCAATTCCAGTCAATTTTGCATTGAAAAGTCAAATGGCGCTCCTTTCCTTCCGAGCTCTGCCATGCGCCCAAACAGTTGGTTTACCCCCACATATGGGGTATCAGCGTACTCAGGACAAATTGTACAACAACTTTGGGGGTCCATTTTCTCCTGTTACCCTTGGTAAAATAAAACAAATTGGAGCTGAAATAAATTTTGCGTGAAAAAAAGTTAAATGTTCATTTTTATTTAAACATTCCAAAAATTCCTGTGAAACACCTGAAGGGTTAATAAACTTCTTGAATGTGGTTTTGAGCACCTTGAGGGGTGCAGTTTTTAGAATAGTGTCACACTTGGGTATTTTCTATCATATAGACCCCTCAAAATGACTTCAAATGAGATGTGGTCCCTAAAAAAAAATGGTCAACAAAAAAAATTGCTGGTCAACTTTTAACCCTTATAACTCCGTCACAAAAAAAAATTTTGGTTCCAAAATTGTACTGATGTAAAGTAGACATGTGGGAAATGTTACTTATTAAGTATTTTGCGTGACATATGTCTGTGATTTAAGGGCATAAAAATTCAAAGTTGGAAAATTGCGAAATTTTCAAAATTTTTGCCAAATTTCCATTTTTTTCACAAATAAACGCAAGATATATCGAATAAATTTTACCACTGTCATGAAGTACAATATGTCACGAGAAAACCAGGTCAGAATCGCCAAGATCCGTCAAAGCGTTCCAGAGTTATAGCCTCATAAAGGGACAGTGGTCAGAATTGTAAAAATTGGCCCGGTCATTAACGTGCAAACCACCCTCGGGGCTTAAGGGGTTAAAGGGGTTGTCCGATCTTAAGCTACATGTCTACAGTCACTATGTGTGAATCCTCATATCGTGCGCACTGTGAGGATTCTCTGGTGCCGGCACCGGGAACAGGTGGTCTTGTTACTGCAAGCATGCGAATATATATATATTTATTTATTTATTTATTGACACACACAGTCCTACTCTATAGTGACAGTCACACACAACCCCACTGTATAATGACAGGCACAGCCCCACTGTATAATGACACGCACAGCCTCACTGTATAACGACACACACGCACAACCCTACTGTATAATTAATGACACACACACAGCCCCACTGTATAATCTCACGCACACACACACTGTATAATCACACACACACAGGGCCGGACAGGGACAAAAAAAACAGCCCTGCCACACAAACCCCACTAGCCCACATACTATAACACTCCCCATCCCCGATTAGTGAATTTTGCTATACTTTGTCCTGCCCTTCAACACTCCTCTTAAAGGCGTTATTTGAGGAGCCACATGTGAATGGCGCAGCAGTGCACATGATCAACCACAGGTCCATTTACATGGTGCTCTTTACACCGCAGGCAGGTGCCGGGGACACCCTAGGGGCGAGGAGAGCCCAGACAATGGCAAAGGACTGAGGAGGACAGCGCCCAGTGACCACTCTGCAGAGGAGTCACAGCAGAGGTGCCATCTCCCTCACAGGGGACCAGCGCTCCTCCTGCCGCCCAGCAGTCTCTGCTCCGGAGCCGGGCATCGCCTCCTCTTCCTTCATTAGCGTCCCCGGCGCCTGCGCTGTATGTTTGAAGGGCAGCGCAAACTGCACATGCCCGAAAAAAACTTACAGCACAGGCGCCGGGGACGCTAATGAAGGAAGAGGAGGCGGCGCCCGGCGCGCAGAGTACTGAGTGATGGCTGAGAGGCGTTTGTGTCAGGGGGGAAAAGACATGCCCCCCTGACAAACTACAGGTATGACAGGCAAATTCTAAAAACTATTACAGTATTTCAGCGTTGGAAGGGACCCGAACTAAAAGAGCCACCTTCACAGAATGCAGCATTAGTGCTGCACAAGGTGGCTCTTTTAATTAAAAACGCCTGGGGGGGTGACAGGTTCCCTTTAATACAGGTGCTCATTAGGGTGGAATCACAGTAGCATATGGCATCTGATGTGATCTGCCAATGAAACTTGGCTCTTGCTCTGCTGTGAGCGTGAACCAATTGTCCATGCTCCAATGCTCTCGCAGCACAGGTGTGGAGGAGACAGAGAAATTAATTTCTCCATCTCCTCAATGGTCTGACTCGCCGTGTATCAGACTGCAACATCTGCTGAGAAAAAAAAAACGACGACTGCACATGGACATCAAGTGAGAAGAGAATCGTGCCACTTTTGTGGAAGAAAATGGAACAGTTTTTTTTTATACTCTTTATTAGTCCATGTGGCAACATTTCACTTCCATATCAGAGAAATGTGCAGTTATGGATCCGAAACGTTGCCACATGGGCCAATAAAGAGTACGCTACTTTTCTCACAATTAATCAGAGTGATAGATAGACAGATACACACACATACATAATATGAATAGATACTGAGAATTACACCATTTATGCAGGACAGTAGAAGTATACACAGCTCCACAATATACCGTATATACTTGAGTATAAGTCGACCCAAGTATATGCACTTAATTTTGCCTTAAAAAACTGGGAAAGCTTATTGAGTCGAGTATAAGCCAGGTATGCATTGTCCCCACATCCCCGTCCTTGTATGCATGGCTCCCCTGTCCCTGTATGCATGGCTCCTTATCCCCGTCCTTGTATGCATAGCTCCTCTTCCCCGTCCTTGTATGCATGGCTCCCCCATCCCTGTCCTTGTATGCATAGCTCCTTATTCCCGTCCTTGTATGCATAGCTCCTCATCCCCATCCTTGACTGCATGGCTCCCCCGTCCCTGTCCTTATATGTATGACTCCTTATCCCTGTCCTTGTATGCATAGCTCCTCATCCCCATCCTTGTCTGCATGGCTCCCTCGCCCCTGTCTTTGTATGCATGGCTCCTTATCCCCGTCCTTGTATGCATGGGCCTCTTACTCCCATTTTTGTATGCATGGCTCCTTATCCCCGTCCTTGAATGCATGGGCCTCTTATTCCCATTTTTGTATGCATGGTTCCTTATCCCCATCCTTGTATGCATGGGCCTCTTATTCCCATTTTTGTATGCATGGCTCCTTATCCCCGTCCTTGTATGCATGGGCCTCTTATTCCCATTTTTGTATGCATGGCTCCTTATCCCTGTCCTTGTATGCATGGGCCTCTTATTCCCATTCTTGTATGCATGGCTCCTTATCCCCGTCTTTGCATGCATGGCTCCTTCATTGTTCATGTATGCATGGTTCCGATAAAAAAAAAAAAAAAAAAAACACACATCCTACTTACCTTCCCTGCATGCCCTCGCAGCATCTCGTTCTGGTGCCAGCAGCTCCTGTGGCCGGGTGATCACGTGTCCCGCACTCATTAAGGTAATAAATATTTACCCACGCCTATGGGAGTGGAGAGGGGTGAACACTCATTACCTTAATGTGCAGAAGACACGTGATCGCTCGGCCTGAAGAACTGCTGGTGCCAGAACGAGATGCAGCGAGGGTGCGCAGGGAAGGTAAGTGGGATGTGTGCTGGAAGTCGGCGGCTGTGGCTTTGAACGCTATAAGAGAAATGAATATTCACTGCCAGCGCAGTGAATATTCATTTCTAGTAACTGGTACCGCGCTTAGGTGATTAAGAGTGATCTATCCCTGATTACAGGGGTGCGATCAACCTAAGTGTGATAATGGATAATAGAAATGTCCTACTGTGAATGATGGTGTGCCCAGTACCTAACTGGTGAGCCGGCTAGTCACCTCTAAATATTTGCAATGTGCACTGTACGTTTACAGCCACTAAGTCGCCCGTCAAAACAGATTTCAGCACGTTGCGGCAACAGCACAAAAAGCACATAAACAATAACTGTGTACAGCTCTCACCTGTGCTGTACCTGGTTGGGCATGCAGCTACAAGTATTTGGTTAAGCGTGACCTGTGTGGGGTGTCGCTGATAAGTGCAGAGCCAGGGAATGTCCCGGCCGGAGGCGACACCCCACACATCATTCACAGTGTGACATTTCTATTATCCATTATTTATCACACTTAGGTTGATCGCACCCCTGTAATCAGGGATAGATCACCCTAAATCACCTAAGCGCAGTACCAGTTACTAGTATATTCATTTGGTCTTTACAGAAGTGGCACATGTTCTGAGGATACCAGCAGCTGGGTGATTTCATTAGCAACTCCCACATACGCAGTGGGCAGCAGTGTTGAGCGCCAGTGATATTGTTTTGAATATTCATTTCTCCTTAGCAGCGGCACAGGCTTTAGCCACAGCCGCTGGCTCCTGCCTCTGTGACCCGCTGTTCCCCCTCCTTTTTTTTGGGACAACGACTCGTGTATAAGCCGAGGGGGGTGTTTTCAGCACAAAAAAAAAAATATGCTGAAAAACTCGGCTTATACACGAGTCTATGCGGTATACTACAATCTATTATATACACAGCGGCATATTATATACCTTGTTAAGGAATATAGAGCGGTGTATATATTATATAGTGTAGAGATGTGGCAGCAGTGTATATATAGTGTGAAATCCACACTATATACATAGCGCCATACTATATAAACATATCTACACTATACAAACATCTCTACACTCTCTCTCTCTCTCTCTCTATACACACATCTCTACAATATATGGTAATTAGGACAGCATTATACTATACTAGATGGTGGCCTGATTCTAACGTATCTGGTATTCTATCACAGGCCACGTACTATATTGCACAGTCACGTAGTATATAACACAACCGACGTAGTATATAACATAGCTGCGTAGTATATAACAGAGCTACGTAGTATATAACACAGCGCACGTATTATATAGCACAGCCACGTAGTATATAACACAGCCACGTAGTATATAACACAGCCACGTAGTATATTGCACAGCCACGTAGTATATTGCACAGTCATGTAGTATATTGTGTCATGGTTCCCAATGGCAAGGGAACATAAGAAACATATAAGTAACGAACGAGCTCTCGGGTGATGGAAACTCGAGTTGACCGTGAGCTAAATCTACCACACAACTAACAGTAGCCAGGGAGCATACCTACGGCTTCCTATATGCCACGCGCCAGCCGGAGGACTAACTACGCCTGGTAGAGGAAGAAACAGACCTGGCTTACCTCTAGGGAAATACCCCAAAAGATGATAGCAGCCCCCCACATGTAATAACGGTGAATTAAGAGGAAAAGACATACACAGTATGAAAGTAGATTTAGCAAAGAGAGGTCCACTTACTAGATAGCAGAAGGATACAAAAGAGGACTTCACGGTCAACTGAAAACCCTTTCAAAAACCATCCTGAAATTACTTTAAGACTCCTGTGTCAACTCATGACACAGGAGTGGCAATTTCAGCCCGCAAGAGCTTCCAGCTACAGAGAATTACAAAAACTGCAAACTGGACAAAAGGTACAAAACAAAAGGACAAAGTCCACTTAGCTGATCAGCAGACTAGTAGCAGGAACATGCAACCGAAGGCTCTGGTTACAATGATGACCGGCAAGGAAATGACTGGAGAGCAAGGCTAAATAGGAAACTCCCAAACACTGATGGAAGCAGGTGAACAGAAGAAGCAAAGTGCAAACAAGTCACCAGTACCACCAGCAACCACCAGGGGAGCCCAAAAAGTGGATACACAACAGTACCCTCCCCTTAAGGAGGGGGCACCGAACCCTCACAAGAACCGCCAGGGCGATCTGGATGAGCCCTATGAAAGGCACGAACCAAATCCGAGGCATGAACATCAGAGGCAGTTACCCAAGAATTATCTTCCTGACCATAGCCTTTCCATTTAACCAGATATTGAAGTCTCCGTCTGGAAATACGGGAGTCCAAGATCTTCTCTACGACGTACTCCAATTCACCCTCCACCAGCACAGGAGCAGGAGGTTCAGTAGAAGGAACCACCGGTACCTCATATCTCCGCAACAACGACCGATGGAACACATTATGGATAGCGAAAGATGCCGGGAGGTCCAAACGAAAGGAAACAGGGTTAAGAATCTCCAAAATCCTATAAGGACCGATGAACCGAGGCTTAAATTTGGGAGAAGAAACCCTCATAGGGACAAAACGGGAAGACAACCACACCAAGTCCCCAACGCGAAGGTGGGGACCAACACGACGACGACG
Organism: Ranitomeya variabilis; assembly: GCF_051348905.1. Classification (NCBI taxonomy): domain Eukaryota; kingdom Metazoa; phylum Chordata; class Amphibia; order Anura; family Dendrobatidae; genus Ranitomeya; species Ranitomeya variabilis. The sequence goes on from NC_135233.1 coordinate 654,431,935, forward strand.
GTTAGCAAACTGCTGAGTCCTCTCCTGGGACAATTCCAAATTATCCACCACTTGTCCCCAAATCCGATGCAACCGATCCACCACCGCATCCACTCCAGGACAATCCGAAGATTCAACCTGACCAGATGAAAAACGCGGATGAAACCCTGAATTGCAAAAGAAAGGAGAAACCAAAGTGGCAGAACTAGCCCGATTATTAAGAGCAAACTCCGCCAACGGCAGAAAGGCAACCCAATCATCCTGATCCGCAGACACAAAACACCTCAAATAAGTCTCCAAAGTTTGATTAGTTCGCTCCGTCTGGCCATTGGTCTGAGGATGGAATGCAGACGAAAAGGACAAATCAATGCCCAACCTGGCACAGACTGCCCGCCAAAATCTAGACACGAACTAGGTACCCCTGTCAGAAACGATGTTTTCCGGAATACCATGCAAGCGAACCACATTTTGAAAAAACAGAGGGACCAACTCAGATGAGGAAGGCAACTTAGGCAATGGCACCAAATGAACCATTTTAGAAAAACGGTCACACACCACCCAGATGACAGACATCTTCTGAGAAACAGGGAGATCCGAGATAAAGTCCATAGAGATGTGCGTCCAAGGCCTCTTCGGAATAGGCAAGGGCAACAACAACCCACTAGCCCTAGAACAACAAGGCTTGGCCCGAGCACACACATCGCAAGACTGCACAAAAACACGCACATCTCGAGACAGGGAAGGCCACCAGAAGGATCTAGCCACCAAATCTCTGGTGCCAAAAATTCCCGGATGACCTGCCAGAGTAGAAGAATGAACTTCCGAGATGACTCTAGTGGTCCACTCGTCAGGAACAAACAGTCTACCAGACGGACAACGATCAGGTCTATCCGCCTGAAATTCTTGCAAAGCACGTCGTAAATCTGGAGAGACAGCAGACAAAACCACTCCATCCTTAAGGACACCAGCAGGTTCAGAATTCCCAGGAGAGTCAGGCTCAAAACTCCTAGAAAGAGCATCTGCCTTCACATTCCTAGAACCCGGTAAGTACGAGACCACAAAATTAAACCGGGAAAAGAACAACGACCAACGTGCCTGTCTAGGATTCAGGCGCCTGGCAGACTCCAAATAAATTAAATTCTTGTGATCAGTCAAAACTACCACCTGATGTCTGGCACCCTCAAGCCAATGACGCCACTCCTCAAATGCCCACTTCATGGCCAAAAGCTCCCGATTACCAACATCATAGTTTCGCTCGGCGGCCGAAAATTTTCGCGAAAAGAACGCACAAGGTCTCATCACTGAGCAGTCGGAACTTTTCTGCGACAAAACCGCCCCCGCTCCGATCTCGGAAGCATCGACCTCAACCTGAAAGGGAAGAGAAACATCAGGCTGGCGCAACACAGGGGCAGACAAAAAGCGGCGCTTAAGCTCCCGAAAGGCCTCCACGGCAGCAGGGGACCAATTGGCAACATCAGCACCCTTTTTAGTCAAATCCGTCAGAGGTTTAGCAACGCCAGAAAAACCAGCTATAAATCGACGATAAAAATTAGCAAAGCCCAAGAATTTCTGGAGACTCTTCAGAGAAGTAGGCTGCGTCCAGTCGTAAATAGCCCGAACCTTGACAGGGTCCATCTCAATAGAAGAAGGGGAAAAAATATACCCCAAAAATGAAATTTTTTGAACCCCAAAAACACACTTTGAACCCTTTACACACAAAGAATTCTCCCGCAAAACCTGAAAAACCCTCCTGACCTGCTGAACATGAGACTCCCAGTCATCAGAAAAAATCAAAATATCATCCAAGTACACAATCATAAATTTATCCAAATATTCACGGAAAATATCATGCATTAAGGACTGAAAAACAGAAGGTGCATTAGAAAGGCCGAAAGGCATTACCAAATACTCAAAATGGCCCTCAGGCGTATTAAATGCGGTCTTCCACTCATCCCCCTGCTTAATTCGCACCAAATTATACGCCCCACGAAGATCAATCTTAGAGAACCACTTAGCCCCCCTTATGCGAGCAAACAAATCAGTCAGCAAAGGCAACGGATACTGATATTTGACTGTAATTTTATTCAGGAGACGATAATCAATACAAGGCCTCAGAGAGCCATCCTTTTTAGAGACAAAGAAAAAACCGGCTCCTAAAGGTGATGAAGAAGGATGAATATGTCCCTTTTCCAGGGACTCCTTAATATACTCGCGCATAGCAGCATGTTCAGGTACAGATAGGATAACAAACGACCCTTTGGAAATTTACTGCCAGGAATCAGATCTATGGCGCAATCACAATCCCTGTGAGGAGGGAGTGAACCAATCTTAGGCTCTTCAAAAATATCACGATAATCAGACAAAAATGCCGGAATCTCAGATGGAATAGATGACGAAATGGACACCATAGGAGTGTCCCCATGAGCCCCCCCGACATCCCCAGCTTAACACAGACATAGCCTTCCAGTCAAGGACTGGGTTATGAGACTGTAACCATGGTAATCCAAGCACCAAAACATCATGTAAATTGTACAACACAAGGAAGCGAATCACCTCCTGATGGTCTGGAGTCATACGCATAGTCACTTGCGTCCAGAACTGTGGTTTATTACAAGACAAAGGTGTAGAATCAATACCCTTCAGAGGTATAGGGACTTCCAGAGGCTCTAAATCAAACCCACAGCGCCTGGCAAAGGACCAGTCCATAAGACTCAGAGCGGCGCCAGAGTCCACATAGGCATGCACGGTAATAACTGATAATGAACAAATCAAGGTTACAGACAAAATAAATTTGGACTGTAAAGTGCCAATTGAAATGGACTTGTCAACCTTCCTAGTACGCTTAGAGCATGCCGATATAACATGAGCAGAATCACCACAATAGAAGCATAACCCATTTTTACGCCTATAATTCTGCCGCTCGCTTCTGGACATAACTCTGTCACATTGCATTTTCTCTGGCGTCTCTTCAGAAGATACCGCCAAATGGTGCACGGGTTTGCGCTCCCGCAAACGCCGATCAATCTGAATTGCCATTGTCATGGACTCATTCAGACCTGTAGGCGCAGGGAACCCGACCATAACATCTTTAACGGCATCAGAAAGGCCCTCTCTGAAATTTGCCGCTAAGGCGCACTCATTCCACTGAGTAAGCACAGACCACCTACGAAATTTTTGGCAGTATATCTCCGCTTCATCTTGCCCTTGAGATAGGGCTATCAAAGCTTTTTCAGCTTGAATCTCCAAATTAGGTTCCTCATAAAGCAACCCTAAAGCCAGGAAAAACGCATCCACATTGAGCAACGCAGGATCCCCTGGTGCCAATGAAAATGCCCAATTTTGAGGGTCACCTCGCAGCAAAGAGATTACAATCTTAACCTGCTGGACAGGATCTCCTGAGGAGTGAGGTCTGAGAGAAAGGAATAATTTACAATTATATTTGAAATTCAAAAACCGAGATCTATCTCCGGAAAACACCTCTGGTGTAGGGATTTTAGGTTCAGAAATAGGAGCATGTATAACAAAATCTTGTAAATTTTGAACCTTCGTAGCAAGATTATTTAAACCTGCAGCCAAACTCTGAGGATCCATCTTTAAACAGGTGAGCTCAGAGCCATTCAAGGATTATAAGGAGAGAAAGGCAAAGGCTGTAATTAAAGCTGAAATACAACAGATCCAACTATGGAGCAAGCATAGAGGAAAAAGGGGAAAAAAAAAATAAAAAAAAAAATTTACAGACTTCTTTTTTCTCTCCTTTCTTCTGCCAATAAGTTTAACACTGGCCGGTCATACTGTCATGGTTCCCAATGGCAAGGGAACGTAAGAAACATATAAGTAACGAACGAGCTCTCGGGTGATGGAAACTCGAGTTGACCGTGAGCTAAATCTACCACACAACTAACAGTAGCCAGGGAGCATACCTACGGCTTCCTATATGCCACGCGCCAGCCGGAGGACTAACTACGCCTGGTAGAGGAAGAAACAGACCTGGCTTACCTCTAGGGAAATACCCCAAAAGATGATAGCAGCCCCCCACATGTAATAACGGTGAATTAAGAGGAAAAGACATACACAGTATGAAAGTAGATTTAGCAAAGAGAGGTCCACTTACTAGATAGCAGAAGGATACAAAAGAGGACTTCACGGTCAACTGAAAACCCTTTCAAAAACCATCCTGAAATTACTTTAAGACTCCTGTGTCAACTCATGACACAGGAGTGGCAATTTCAGCCCGCAAGAGCTTCCAGCTACAGAGAATTACAAAAACTGCAAACTGGACAAAAGGTACAAAACAAAAGGACAAAGTCCACTTAGCTGATCAGCAGACTAGTAGCAGGAACATGCAACCAAAGGCTCTGGTTACAATGATGACTGGCAAGGAAATGACTGGAGAGCAAGGCTAAATAGGAAACTCCCAAACACTGATGGAAGCAGGTGAACAGAAGAAGCAAAGTGCAAACAAGTCACCAGTACCACCAGCAACCACCAGGGGAGCCCAAAAAGCGGATACACAACAATATTGCACAGCCACATAGTATATTGCACAGTCACGTAGTATATTGCACAGCCACGTAGTATATTGCAGAGCCACGTAGTATATTGCAGAGCCACGTAGTATATAACACAGAGCACGTAGTATATTGCACAGTCACATTGTATATTGCACAGTCACGTTGTGTTATGATCTGGTGGCCTAGGAGCAGCATGAGACGCACTCTGGAGAAGGTGGTATCTGTACTGACCGCGGACCCTGACCTTAACACCGCAACTAGAAGTAGCCGTGGGATGTACCTACTGATCCTAGACACCTCGACACAGCCGGAGGACTAATTAACCCTATAGATAGGAAAGGGAAAACTATCTCGCCTCAGAGAAAATTCCCAAAGAACAGACAGCCCCCCACAAATATTGACTGTGAGAGGAGAGGAAAAAACATACACAGGCTGAAAACAGGATTTAGCAAAGGAGGCCAATCTAGCTAAATAGGAAAGATAGGACAGAGAAATATGCGGTCAGTATTAAAATACTAGGAAATATCCACCACAGAAAATACAAAAACTCCACATCTAACTAAAGACATGGAGGGTATATCTGCCTCTCCAGAGATTCCAGCCTGGCTGCATAAATCCTTACACAGATTAAGCTGGACAAGAAAAAACATGAAATGCACTGAACAATAAGGCCCACAAAATGAGGGCTGCAAAAACAAGCAGGACTTATCTTGGTGAAAAGAATAGCAAGCAGGAGAGATCAGGAAGTGATGTGAATCCTCCAGAAACAATGGACAACTGGCACTGACTAAAGGGTGAAGCCAGACTAAATAGCCCAGTCCAAAGTGGATACACCTGATGACTGCTGTGAAGGACAGACAGCAGCGCTACCACTTATAACCACCGGAGGGAGCCCAAGAACAGAATTCACAACAGTACCCCCCCTTGAAAAAAGGGTCACCGAACCCTCACCAGAGCCCCCAGGCCGATCAGGACGAGCCAAATGGAAGGCACGAACCAAATCATCAGCATGAACATCGGAGGCAACAACCCAAGAATTATCCTCCTGGCCATAACCCTTCCACTTGACAAGATACTGAAGCCTCCGCCTTGAAAAACGAGAATCCAAGATCTTCTCAACAACATACTCCAACTCCCCATCAATCAACACCGGGGCAGGAGGATCAACAGAGGGAACAACGGGCACCACATATTTCCGCAACAAAGATCTATGAAAAACATTGTGGATGGAAAAAGAGGCTGGAAGGGCCAAACGAAAAGACACTGGATTGATAATCTCAGAAATCCTATAAGGACCAATAAACCGAGGCTTGAACTTAGGGGAAGAAACCTTCATAGGAACATGACGGGAAGACAACCAGACCAAATCCTGTCATGATTCTCAATGGCGAGAGAACATAGCCCAGCATATATGAGAACTAGCTCTTGGAAGATGGAAACTATACTGACCATGAACTAAACCTGCCGCACAACTAGAAGTAGCTGGGTAGCATGCCTACGTTTTTTAACCCTAGATGCCCAGCGCCTGCCGGAGAACTACCTAATCCTAGCAGAGGAAAAGACAGTCCTGGCTCACCTCTAGAGAAATTTTCCCAAAAGGCAGACAGAGGCCCCCACATATATTGGCGGTGATTTTAGATGAAATGACAAACGTAGTATGAAAATAGGTTTAGCAAAATCGAGGTCCGCTTTCTAGATAGCAGGAAGACAGAAAGGACACTTTCATGGTCAGCAGAAAACTCTATCAAAACACCATCCAGAAATTCCTTTAAGACTCTAGCATTAACTCATAACACCAGAGTGGCAATTTCCGATCACTAGAGCTTTCCAGACACAGTAACGAAACAGCAGCTGTGAACAGGAACAAAATGCAAAAACACACAAGGACAAAAGTCCAACTTAGCTGGGAGTTGTCTAGTAGCAGGAACAAGCACAGAAGGCTTCTGATTACATTGTTGACCGGCAAGAAACTGACAGAGGAGCAAGGTTATATAGCGACTCCCACATCCTGATAGGAGGAGGTGAACAGAGGGGATGATGCACACAAGTTCAATTCCACAAGTGGCCACCGGGGGAGCCCAGAATCCAATTTCACAACAGTACCCCCCCCTCAAGGAGGGGGCACCGAACCCTCACCAGAACCACCAGGGCGATCAGGATGAGCCCTATGAAAGGCACGGACAAGATCGGAGGCATGAACATCAGAGGCAGTGACCCAAGAATTATCCTCCTGACCGTATCCCTTCCATTTGACCAGATACTGGAGTCTCCGTCTGGAAACACGAGAGTCTAAGATCTTTTCCACAACGTACTCCAACTCACCCTCAACCAACACCGGAGCAGGAGGCTCAACGGAAGGCACAACCGGTACCTCATACCTGCGCAACAATGACCGATGAAAAACATTATGAATCGAAAAGGATGCAGGGAGGTCCAAACGGAAGGACACAGGGTTAAGAATCTCCAATATCTTGTACGGGCCGATGAACCGAGGCTTAAACTTAGGAGAATAAACCCTCATAGGGACAAAACGAGAAGACAACCACACCAAGTCCCCAACACAAAGCCGAGGACCAACACGACGACGGCGGTTGGCAAAAAGCTGAGTCTTCTCCTGGGACAACTTCAAATTGTCCACCACCTGCCCCCAAATCTGATGCAACCTCTCCACCACAGCATCCACTCCAGGACAATCCGAAGATTCCACTTGACCGGAGGAAAATCGAGGATGAAACCCCAAATTACAGAAAAACGGGGACACCAAGGTGGCAGAGCTGGCCCGATTATTGAGGGCGAACTCCGCCAAAGGCAAAAAAGCAACCCAATCATCCTGATCCGCAGACACAAAACACCTCAAATATGTCTCCAAGGTCTGATTAGTCCGCTCGGTCTGGCCATTAGTCTGAGGATGGAAAGCAGACGAAAAAGACAAATCTATGCCCATCCTAGCACAGAATGCCCGCCAAAATCTAGACACGAATTGGGTCCCTCTGTCAGAAACGATATTCTCAGGAATACCATGCAAACGAACAACATTTTGAAAAAACAGAGGAACCAACTCGGAAGAAGAAGGCAACTTAGGCAAGGGAACCAGATGGACCATCTTAGAGAAACGGTCACACACCACCCAGATGACAGACATCTTCTGAGAAACAGGCAGATCCGAAATAAAATCCATCGAGATGTGCGTCCAAGGCCTCTTCGGGATAGGCAAGGGCAACAACAATCCACTAGCCCGAGAACAACAAGGCTTGGCCCGAGCACAAACGTCACAAGACTGCACAAAGCCTCGCACATCTCGTGACAGGGAAGGCCACCAGAAGGACCTTGCCACCAAATCCCTGGTACCAAAGATTCCAGGATGACCTGCCAACACAGAAGAATGAACCTCAGAGATGACTCTACTGGTCCAATCATCAGGAACAAACAGTCTACCAGGTGGGCAACGATCAGGTCTATCCGCCTGAAACTCCTGCAAGGCCCGCCGCAGGTCTGGAGAAACGGCAGACAATATCACTCCATCTTTAAGGATACCTGTGGGCTCAGAATTACCAGGGGAGTCAGGCTCAAAACTCCTAGAAAGGGCATCCGCCTTAACATTCTTAGAACCCGGTAGGTACGACACCACAAAATTAAACCGAGAGAAAAACAACGACCAGCGCGCCTGTCTAGGATTCAGGCGCCTGGCAGACTCAAGGTAAATTAAATTTTTGTGGTCAGTCAATACCACCACCTGATGTCTGGCCCCCTCAAGCCAGTGACGCCACTCCTCAAAAGCCCACTTCATGGCCAAAAGCTCCCGATTCCCAATATCATAATTCCGCTCGGCGGGCGAAAATTTACGGGAAAAAAAAGCACAAGGTCTCATCACGGAGCAGTCGGAACTTCTCTGCGACAACACCGCCCCAGCTCCGATTTCAGAAGCGTCGACCTCAACCTGAAAAGGAAGAGCAACATCAGGCTGACGCAACACTGGGGCGGAAGAAAAGCGGCGCTTGAGCTCCCGAAAGGCCTCCACAGCATCAGGGGACCAATCAGCAACATCAGCACCCTTCTTAGTCAAATCAGTCAATGGTTTTACAACATCAGAAAAACCAGCAATAAATCGACGATAAAAGTTAGCAAAGCCCAAAAATTTCTGAAGACTCTTAAGAGAAGAGGGTTGCGTCCAATCACCAATAGCCTGAACCTTGACAGGATCCATCTCGATGGAAGAGGGGGAAAAAATGTATCCCAAGAAAGAAATCTTTTGAACCCCAAAAACACACTTAGAACCCTTCACACACAAGGAATTAGACCGCAAAACCTGAAAAACCCTCCTGACCTGCTGGACATGAGAGTCCCAGTCATCCGAAAAAATCAGAATATCATCCAGATACACAATCATAAATTTATCCAAATAATCGCGGAAAATGTCATGCATAAAGGACTGGAAGACTGAAGGGGCATTTGAAAGACCAAAAGGCATCACCAAATACTCAAAATGGCCCTCGGGCGTATTAAATGCGGTTTTCCACTCATCCCCCTGCTTGATTCGCACCAAATTATACGCCCCACGGAGATCAATCTTAGAGAACCACTTGGCCCCCTTTATACGAGCAAACAAATCAGTAAGCAGTGGTAACGGATATTGATATTTAACTGTGATTTTATTCAAAAGTCGATAATCAATACACGGCCTCAAAGAGCCGTCTTTCTTAGACACAAAGAAAAAACCGGCTCCTAAGGGAGATGACGAAGGACGAATATGTCCCTTTTCCAAGGACTCCTTTATATATTCTCGCATAGCAGCGTGTTCAGGCACAGACAGATTAAATAAACGACCCTTAGGGTATTTACTACCCGGAATCAAGTCTATGGCACAATCGCACTCCCGGTGCGGAGGTAGTGAACCAACCTTGGGTTCTTCAAAAACGTCACGAAAGTCAGACAAGAATTCAGGAATCTCAGAGGGAATAGATGATGAAATGGAAACCAAAGGTACGTCCCCATGAGTTCCTTTACATCCCCAGCTTAACACAGACATAGCTCTCCAGTCGAGGACTGGGTTATGAGATTGCAGCCATGGCAATCCCAGCACCAAAACATCATGTAGATTATACAGCACCAGAAAGCGAATAACCTCCTGGTGATCCGGATTAACACGCATAGTCACTTGTGTCCAGTATTGTGGTTTGTTACTAGCCAATGGGGTGGAGTCAATCCCTTTCAGAGGTATCGGAGCCTCCAGTGGCTCCAAATCATACCCACAGCGTTTGGCAAAGGACCAATCCATAAGACTCAAAGCAGCGCCAGAGTCGACATAGGCGTCCGCGGTAATAGATGACAAAGAACAAATCAGGGTCACAGATAGAATAAACTTAGACTGTAAAGTGCTAATTGAAACAGACTTGTCAGGCTTCTTAGTACGCTGAAAGCATGCTGATATAACATGAGTTGAATCACCACAATAGAAGCACAACCCATTTTTTCGTCTAAAATTCTGCCGCTCGCTTCTGGACAGAATTCTATCACATTGCATATTTTCTGGCGTTTTCTCAGTAGACACCGCCAAATGGTGCACAGGTTTGCGCTCCCGCAGACGCCTATCGATCTGAATAGCCATCGTCATGGACTCATTCAGACTCGCAGGCACAGGGAACCCCACCATAACATCCTTAATGGCATCAGAGAGACCTTCTCTGAAAATCGCCGCCAGGGCGCACTCATTCCACTGAGTAAGCACAGACCATTTGCGGAATTTTTGGCAGTATATTTCAGCTTCATCTTGCCCCTGAGACAAGGACATCAAGGCCTTTTCCGCCTGAAGCTCTAAATGAGGTTCCTCATAAAGCAACCCCAAGGCCAGAAAAAACGCATCCACATTGAGCAACGCAGGATCCCCTGGTGCCAATGCAAAAGCCCAGTCTTGAGGGTCGCCCCGGAGCAAGGAAATTACAATCCTGACCTGCTGTGCAGGGTCTCCGGCAGAGCGAGACTTCAGGGACAAAAACAATTTGCAATTATTTTTAAAATTTTGAAAGTGAGATCTATTCCCCGAGAAGAATTCAGGCAAAGGAATTCTAGGCTCAGACACAGGTGCATGAACAACAAAATCTTGCAAATTTTGTACCTTTGTGGCGAGATTATTCAAACCTGTAGCTACACTCTGAAGATCCATTTGAAACAGGTGAACACAGAGCCATTCAAGGATTAGAAGGAGAGAAAGAGAGGAAGGCTGCAGTATAGGCAGACTAGCAAGTGATTCAATTAAGAGCACACTCAGAACTAGAGGAAAAAAAAAAAAAAAAATTGTAGCAGACTTCTTTTTTCTCTCCTTTCTCAGCCAGTAATTTAACCCTTTTTTGGGCCGGTCAAACTGTCATGATTCTCAATGGCGAGAGAACATAGCCCAGCATATATGAGAACTAGCTCTTGGAAGATGGAAACTATACTGACCATGAACTAAACCTGCCGCACAACTAGAAGTAGCCGGGTAGCATGCCTACGTTTTTTAACCCTAGATGCCCAGCGCCAGCCGGAGAACTACCTAATCCTAGCAGAGGAAAAGACAGTCCTGGCTCACCTCTAGAGAAATTTTCCCAAAAGGCAGACAGAGGCCCCCACATATATTGGCGGTGATTTTAGATGAAATGACAAACGTAGTATGAAAATAGGTTTAGCAAAATCGAGGTCCGCTTTCTAGATAGCAGGAAGACAGAAAGGACACTTTCATGGTCAGCAGAAAACTCTATCAAAACACCATCCAGAAATTCCTTTAAGACTCTAGCATTAACTCATAACACCAGAGTGGCAATTTCCGATCACTAGAGCTTTCCAGACACAGTAACGAAACAGCAGCTGTGAACAGGAACAAAATGCAAAAACACACAAGGACAAAAGTCCAACTTAGCTGGGAGTTGTCTAGTAGCAGGAACAAGCACAGAAGGCTTCTGATTACATTGTTGACCGGCAAGAAACTGACAGAGGAGCAAGGTTATATAGCGACTCCCACATCCTGATAGGAGCAGGTGAACAGAGGGGATGATGCACACAAGTTCAATTCCACAAGTGGCCACCGGGGGAGCCCAGAATCCAATTTCACAACAAAATCCCCAACCCGAAGCTGGGAACCCACAAGCCGCCGACGGTTAGCAAAACGCTGAGCCTCCTCCTGAGACAACACCAAATTGTCCACAACATGAGCCCAAATTTGCTGCAACCTGTCAACCACAGAGTCCACCCCAGGACAATCAGAAGGCTCAACCTGCCCTGAAGAAAAACGAGGATGAGACCCAGAATTACAAAAGAAAGGTGAAACCAAGGTAGCAGAACTAGCCCGATTATTAAGGGCAAACTCGGCCAATGGCAAGAAAGCCACCCAATCATCCTGATCGGCAGACACAAAGCATCTCAAATAAGTTTCCAAAGTCTGGTTAGTTCGCTCAGTTTGGCCATTTGTCTGAGGATGAAATGTGGAAGAAAAAGACAAATCAATGCCCAGCCTAGCACAAAAGGCCCGCCAAAACCTGGAAACAAACTGGGAACCTCTATCGGATACAATATTCTCCGGAATGCCATGCAAACGAACCACATGCTGAAAAAACAACGGTACCAACTCAGAAGAGGAAGGCAATTTAGGCAAAGGTACCAAATGAACCATCTTAGAAAACTGGTCACAAACCACCCAGATAACCGACATCCTCTGAGAAACCGGAAGATCCGAAATAAAATCCATAGAAATATGCGTCCAAGGCCTCTAAGGGACAGGCAAAGGCAAAAGCAAAACACTGGCGCGGGAGCAGCAAGGTTTGGCCCGCGCACAAGTCCCACAGGACTGCACAAAGGAACGCACATCCCGTGACAAAGAAGGCCACCAAAATGACCTACTAACCAAATCTCTGGTACCAAAAATCCCAGGATGGCCAGCCAACACAGAACAGTGAACCTCAGAAATCACTTTGCTAGTCCATCTGTCAGGAACAAACAGTTTCCCCACTGGACAGCGGTCAGGTTTATCAGCCTGAAATTCCTGAAGAACCCGTCGTAAATCAGGGGAGATGGCAGAAAGAATCACCCCCTCCTTCAGAATGCCGACCGGCTCAAGGACCCCAGGGGAATCAGGCAAAAAACTCCTAGAGAGGGCATCAGCCTTAACATTCTTAGAACCCGGAAGATACGAGACAACAAAATCGAAACGGGAGAAAAACAGGGACCATCGGGCCTGTCTAGTATTCAGCCGTTTGGCAGACTCGAGGTAAATCAGATTCTTATGATCGGTCAAGACCACAATACGGTGCTTATCCCCCTCAAGCCAATGTCGCCACTCCTCAAATGCCCACTTCATAGCCAACAACTCACGATTGCCAACATCATAATTGCGTTCCGCAGGCGAAAATTTTCGAGAAAAGAAGGCACACGGTTTCATCAAGGAACCATCAGAATTCCTCTGAGACAAAATGGCCCCTGCCCCAATATCAGAAGCGTCAACCTCAACCTGAAAAGGAAGAGAAACATCCGGCTGACGCAACACAGGGGCAGAAGTAAATCGGCGTTTAAGCTCCTGAAAGGCAGAAACGGCCGCAGAGGACCAATTCGTCACATCAGCGCCTTTCTTCGTCAAATCGGTCAGGGGTTTAACCACACTGGAGAAGTTGGCAATGAAACGGCGATAAAAATTAGCAAAGCCCAAAAATTTCTGAAGGCTCTTCACGGATGAGGGCTGGATCCAATCATGAATGGCCTGAACCTTAACCGGATCCATTTCTATAGATGAGGGAGAAAAAATGAAGCCCAAAAAAGAAACCTTCTGTACTCCAAAGAGGCACTTAGATCCCTTCACAAACAAGGCATTATCATGAAGGATCTGAAATAACATCCTGACTTGTTTCACATGAGACTCCCAATCATCCGAAAAAATCAAAATATCATCCAAATATACAATCATGAATTTATCAAGATAATTCCGAAATATATCATACATGAAGGACTGAAACACAGATGGAGCATTAGAGAGTCCGAATGGCATCACAAGATATTCAAAATGGCCCTCGGGCATATTAAACGCAGTTTTCCATTCGTTGCCCTGCTGTCATGGTTCCCAATGGCAAGGGAAAGTCAGAGAACATAAATAACAGAACAGCTCTTGGGTGATGGAATCTCGAGCTGACCATGAGCTAAACCTATCACACAACTAACAGTGGCCGGGTGACATACCTACGTTTTATCCCTAGACGCCCAGCGCCAGCCGGAGGACTAACTAACCCTAATAGAGGAAAAGACAGACCTGGCTTACCTCTAGGGAAATTCCCCCAAAAAGGAGACAGAAGCCCCCCACATATATTGACGGTGAGTTCAGAGGAAAAGACATACGTAGTATGAAGGTAGGTTCAGCAAAGCGAGGTCCGCTTACTAGATAGCAAGAAGATACAATAGGGAACTTCACGGTCAGCTGAAAACCCTATTAAAATACCATCCCGAAATTACTTTAAGACTCATGTGTCAACTCATGACACCGGAGTGGCAATTTCGGCCCACAAGAGCTTCCAGCTACAGAAAAATAAAATAACTGTGAACTGGAACAAAAATGCAAAACAAACTTAGGACTAAGAGTCCAACTTAGCTGATAGTAGTCTAGAAGCAGGAACATGCAACAGAAAGGCTCTGGTTACATTGATGGCCGGCACTAGAATAACTGAGCAGCAAGGCTAAATAGGATACTCCCATATCCTGATGGAAACAGGTGAACAGAGAAAGTGAAGCACACAAGTCCAGTACCACCAGTGACCACCGGGGGAGCCCAAAAACCAAATTCACAACAGTACCCCCCCCTCAAGGAGGGGGCACCGAACCCTCACAAGAACCACCAGGGCGATCAGGATGAGCCCTATGAAAGGCACGGACCAAATCAGAGGCATGAACATCAGAGGCTGTCACCCAAGAATTATCCTCCTGACCGTAGCCCTTCCACTTGACCAGATACTGAAGTTTCCGTCTGGAAACACGGGAGTCCAAGATCTTCTCCACAACGTACTCCAATTCACCCTCAACCAACACCGGAGCGGGAGGCTCAACGGAAGGCACAACCGGTACCTCATACCTGCGCAATAATGACCGATGGAATACATTATGGATAGAAAAAGATGCTGGGAGGTCCAATCGAAAGGACACGGGGTTAAGAATCTCCAAAATCTTATACGGGCCGATGAACCGAGGCTTAAACTTAGGAGAAGAAACCCTCATAGGGACAAAACGAGAAGACAACCACACCAAGTCCCCAACACGAAGACGAGGACCAACACGATGACGGCGGTTAGCAAAATGCCGAGTCTTTTCCTGGGACAACTCCAAATTGTCCACCACCTGTCCCCAAATCCGATGCAACCTATCCACCACAGTATCCACTCCAGGACAATCCGAAGACTCCACCTGACCGGAAGAAAAACGAGGATGAAACCCCGAATTGCAAAAAAAAGGAGAAACCAAAGTGGCAGAACTAGCCCGATTATTGAGGGCAAACTCCGCCAACGGCAAAAAGGCAACCCAGTCATCCTGATCTGCAGACACAAAACACCTCAAATAAGTCTCCAAGGTCTGATTAGTTCGCTCAGTCTGGCCATTAGTCTGAGGATGGAACGCAGACGAAAAAGACAAATCAATGCCCATCCTAGCACAGAACGCCCGCCAAAATCTAGACACGAACTGGGTCCCCCTGTCAGAAACGATATTCTCCGGAATACCATGCAAGCGAACCACATTTTGAAAAAACAGAGGAACCAACTCGGATGAGGAAGGCAACTTAAGCAAGGGCACCAAATGAACCATCTTTGAAAAACGGTCACACACCACCCAGATGACAGACATTTTCTGAGAAACAGGGAGATCAGAAATAAAATCCATAGAGATGTGAGTCCAAGGCCTCTTCGGAATAGGCAAAGATAACAACAATCCGCTAGCCCGAGAACAACAAGGTTTGGCCCGAGCACAAACATCACAAGACTGCACAAAAACTCGTACATCTCGAGACAGGGAAGGCCACCAGAAGGACCTAGCCACCAAATCCCTGGTACCAAAGATCCCGGGATGACCTGCCAACACAGAAGAATGAACCTCCGAGATGACTCTACTGGTCCAATCATCAGGAACAAACAGTCTACCAGGCGGGCAACGATCAGGTCTATCCGCCTGAAACTCCTGCAAAGCCCGTCGCAGGTCTGGGGAAACAGCAGATAATATCACCCCATCCTTAAGGATACCTGTAGGTTCAGAATCACCAGGGGAATCAGGCTCAAAACTCCTAGAAAGGGCATCCGCCTTCACATTTTTAGAACCCGGTAAGTATGAGACCACAAAATTAAACCGAGAGAAAAACAACGACCAGCGCGCCTGTCTAGGATTCAAGCGCCTGGCAGACTCAAGATAAATCAAATTCTTGTGATCGG
This sequence comes from Ranitomeya variabilis, assembly GCF_051348905.1. Lineage (NCBI taxonomy): Eukaryota > Metazoa > Chordata > Amphibia > Anura > Dendrobatidae > Ranitomeya > Ranitomeya variabilis. The sequence goes on from NC_135233.1 coordinate 654,447,845, forward strand.
TCAATACCACCACCTGATGTCTGGCCCCCTCAAGCCAATGACGCCACTCCTCAAAAGCCCACTTCATAGCCAAAAGCTCCCGATTACCAATATCATAATTTCGCTCGGCGGGCGAAAATTTTCGAGAAAAGAACGCACAAGGTCTCATCACGGAGCAGTCGGAACTTTTCTGCGACAAGACCGCCCCAGCTCCGATCTCGGAAGCATCGACCTCAACCTGAAAAGGAAGAGTAACATCAGGCTGACGCAACACAGGGGCGGAAGAAAAGCGGCGCTTAAGCTCCCGAAAGGCCTCCACAGCAGCAGGGGACCAATCAGCAACATCAGCACCCTTTTTGGTCAAATCAGTCAAAGGTTTAGCAACATCAGAAAAACCAGTTATAAATCGACGATAAAAATTAGCAAAGCCCAAAAATTTCTGAAGGCTCTTAAGAGAAGAAGGTTGCGTCCAATCACAAATAGCCCGAACCTTGACAGGATCCATCTCAATGGAAGAGGGGGAAAAAATGTACCCCAAAAAAGAAATCTTTTGAACCCCAAAAATACACTTAGAACCCTTCACACACAAGGAATTAGCCCGCAAAACCTGAAAAACCCTCCTGACCTGTTGGACATGAGAATCCCAGTCATCCGAAAAAATCTAAATATCATCCAGATACACGATCATAAATTTATCCAAATATTCACGGAAAATGTCATGCATAAAGGACTGAAAGACTGAAGGGGCATTTGAAAGACAAAAAGGCATTACTAAATACTCAAAATGGCCCTCTGGCGTATTAAATGCGGTTTTCCACTCATCCCCCTGCTTAATTCGCACCAAATTATACGCCCCACGGAGATCAATCTTAGAGAACCACTTAGCCCCTTTTATTCGAGCAAACAAATCAGTAAGCAGTGGCAGAGGATACTGATATTTGACTGTAATTTTATTCAAGAGTCGATAATCAATACACGGCCTCAAAGAGCCATCTTTTTTAGATACAAAGAAAAAACCGGCTCCTAAGGGAGATGAAGAAGGACGAATATGTCCCTTTTCCAGGGACTCCTTAATATATTCTCGCATAGCAGCATGTTCAGGTACAGATAGATTAAATAAACGACCCTTTGGAAATTTACTGCCCGGAATCAGATCTATGGCACAATCGCAATCTCTGTGAGGAGGTAGTGAACCAATCTTAGGCTCCTCAAAAACATCACGATAATCAGATAAAAATTCCGGAATCTCAGAGGGAATAGATGACAAAATGGAAACCAAAGGTACGTCCCCATGAGCCCCCTGACATCCCCAGCTTAACACAGACATTGCTTTCCAGTCAAGGACTGGGTTATGAGATTGTAACCATGGTAATCCGAGCACCAAAACGTCATGTAGATTGTACAACACAAGGAAGCGAATCATCTCCTGATGGTCTGGATTCATACGCATAGTCACTTGTGTCCAGTATTGTGGTTTATTACTAGCCAATGGTGTAGAGTCAATACCCTTCAGAGGTATAGGAACTTCCAGAGGCTCTAGATCAAACCCACAGCGCCTGGCAAAGGACCAATCCATTAGACTCAAAGCGGCGCCAGAGTCGACATAGGCATCCGCGGTAATTGACGATAATGAACAAATCAAGGTCACAGACAGAATAAACTTAGACTGTAAAGTGCCAATTGAAATAGACTTATCAACCTTTTTTGTACGTTTAGAGCATGCTGATATAACATGAGTTGAATCACCACAATAGAAGCACAACCCATTTTTTCGCCTAAAATTCTGCCGTTCGCTTCTGGACAGAATTCTATCACATTGCATATTTTCTGGAGCCTTCTCAGAAGACACCGCCAAATGGTGCACAGGTTTGCGCTCCCGCAAATGCCGATCAATCTGAATAGCCATTGTCATGGACTCATTCAGACCTGTAGGTGCAGGGAACCCCACCATAACATCTTTAATGGCATCAGAGAGACCCTCTCTGAAATTCGCCGCCAGGGCGCACTCATTCCACTGAGTAAGCACAGACCATTTACGAAATTTTTGGCAGTATATTTCAGCTTCATCTTGCCCTTGAGATAGGGCCATCAAGGCTTTTTCAGCCTGAATCTCTAAGTTAGGTTCCTCATAAAGCAACCCCAAAGCCAGAAAAAACGCATCCACATTGAGCAACGCAGGATCCCCGGGTGCCAATGCAAATGCCCAGTTTTGAGGGTCACCCCGCAGCAAGGAAATTACTATCTTAACCTGCTGTGCGGGATCTCCAGCGGAGCGAGATCTCAGGGAAAGAAATAATTTACAATTATTTTTGAAATTCAGGAAACGAGATCTATCCCCGGAGAAAAATTCTGGTATAGGAATTCTAGGTTCAGATATAGGAGCATGAATAACAAAATCCTGTAAATTTTGAACCTTCATAGCAAGATTATTCAAACCTGTAGCCACACTCTGAGGATCCATTTTAATCAGGTGAGATCAGAGCCATTCAAGGATTAGAAGGAGAGAGAGAGACAAAGGCTGCAATTAGAGCAGAAATGCAACTGAGTCAACTAAAAAGCAAGCTCAGAGGAAAAAAAAAAAAAAAAAATCTGCAGACTTCTTTTTCTCTCCTTTCTTCTGCCAACGGTTTTAACCCTTGGCCGGCCATACTGTCATGGTTCCCAATGGCAAGGGAAAGTCAGAGAACATAAATAACAGAACAGCTCTTGGGTGATGGAATCTCGAGCTGACCATGAGCTAAACCTATCACACAACTAACAGTGGCCGGGTGACGTACCTACGTTTTATCCCTAGACGCCCAGCGCCAGCCGGAGGACTAACTAACCCTAATAGAGGAAAAGACAGACCTGGCTTACCTCTAGGGAAATTCCCCCAAAAAGGAGACAGAAGCCCCCCACATATATTGACGGTGAGTTCAGAGGAAAAGACATACGTAGTATGAAGGTAGGTTCAGCAAAGCGAGGTCTGCTTACTAGATAGCAAGAAGATACAATAGGGAACTTCACGGTCAGCTGAAAACCCTATTAAAATACCATCCCGAAATTACTTTAAGACTCATGTGTCAACTCATGACACCGGAGTGGCAATTTCGGCCCACAAGAGCTTCCAGCTACAGAAAAATAAAATAACTGTGAACTGGAACAAAAATGCAAAACAAACTTAGGACTAAGAGTCCAACTTAGCTGATAGTAGTCTAGAAGCAGGAACATGCAACAGAAAGGCTCTGGTTACATTGATGGCCGGCACTAGAATAACTGAGCAGCAAGGCTAAATAGGATACTCCCATATCCTGATGGAAACAGGTGAACAGAGAAAGTGAAGCACACAAGTCCAGTACCACCAGTGACCACCGGGGGAGCCCAAAAACCAAATTCACAACACCCTGCTTAATACGAACAAGATTATATGCCCCTCGAAGGTCAATCTTAGTAAACCAACTAGCCCCTTTAATCCTGGCAAACAAATCAGAGAGCAAAGGCAAAGGGTATTGGAATTTGACCGTGATCTTATTCAAGAGGCGATAATCAATACAGGGTCTCAAGGAGCCATCCTTCTTGGCAACAAAAAAGAAACCTGCTCCCAATGGAGAAGAAGATGGCCGAATATGCCCCTTCTCCAAAGACTCCTTAACATAACTCCGCATGGTGGCATGTTCTGGCACAGACAGGTTGAAAAGTCGGCCCTTAGGGAACTTACAGCCTGGAATCAAGTCAATAGCACAATCACAGTCCCTATGCGGTGGAAGGGAACTGGATTTGGGCTCATAAAAAACATCCTGGAAATCTGACAAAAACTCAGGAATTTCAGAAGAGGGGGAGGAGGAAATTGACATCAGAGGAACGTCATCATGAACCCCCTGACAACCCCAACTAGTCACAGACATAGATTTCCAATCCAACACCGGATTATGCACCTGTAACCATGGAAACCCCAGCACAATAGCATCATGCAGATTATGCAACACCAGAAAACGACAATCTTCCTGATGGGCTGGCGCCATGCACATGGTTAACTGTGTCCAAAACTGGTTTATTTTTAGCCAATGGTGTAGCATCAATGCCCCTCAAAGGGATAGGACTCTGCAAAGGCTGTAAGGGAAACCCACAACGTCTGGCAAATTCTAAGTCCATTAAATTTAAAGCGGCGCCTGAATCCACAAATGCCATGACAGAAAATGACGATAATGAGCAGATCAGGGTCACAGATAACAGAAATTTAGGCTGTACAGTACTGATGGTAACGGAACTAGCAATTCTCTTGGCACGCTTAGGGCAATCAGAAATAACATGAGCAGAATCGCCGCAGTAAAAACACAACCTATTCTGACGTCTGAATCCTTGTCGTTCAGCTCTAGACACAATCCTATCACATTGCATAGGCTCAGGACTCCGCTCGGAAGACAACGCCATAGTGTGCACAACTCTGCGCTCACGCAAGCGCCGATCAATTTGAATGGCCAGAGACATAGAATCACTCAGACCAGCAGGCGTGGGGAACCCCACCATAACATCTTTAACGGATTCAGAAAGACCCTTTCTGAAAATTGCCGCCAAAGCATCCTCATTCCATTTAGTCAACACAGACCATTTTCTAAATTTCTGGCAATATGATTCTGCCGCTTTTTGACCCTGACACAGGGCCAACAAGGTTTTCTCAGCATGATCTACAGAGTTAGGTTCATCATACAATAACCCAAGCGCCTGAAAAAAGGTGTCTACATTAAGCAAGGCCCAGATTCCACGGAAAACGCCCAATCCTGAGGATCGCCACGCAACAGAGATATGACAATTTTAACCTGCTGGATGGGATCACCAGAGGAACGGGGCTTCAGAGCAAAAAACAGTTTATAGTTATTTTTAAAGCTCAAAAATTTGGACCTGTCCCCAAAAAACAGATCAGGAGTTGGAATTCTAGGCTCTAAAACCGGAGTCTGAACGATATAATCAGAAATACCCTGTTCTCTAGCAGCAAGTTGATCCACACGAGAAGCAAGTCCCTGAACATCCATGTCAGCACCAAACTCCTGAGCCACCCAGAGGTAAAGAGGGAAAAAAAAACACAACAGAGTACAGAAAAAAAAATGGCTCAGCACTTTCTTTCCCTTCTTCTGAGATGCGGTTAACTCATTGTTGGCCAGTTGTACTGTTATGATCTGGTGGCCTAGGAGCAGCATGAGACGCACTCTGGAGAAGGTGGTATCTGTACTGACCGCGGACCCTGACCTTAACACCGCAACTAGAAGTAGCCGTGGGATGTACCTACTGATCCTAGACACCTCGACACAGCCGGAGGACTAATTAACCCTATAGATAGGAAAGGGAAAACTATCTCGCCTCAGGGAAAATTCCCAAAGAACAGACAGCCCCCCACAAATATTGACTGTGAGAGGAGAGGAAAAAACATACACAGGCTGAAAACAGGATTTAGCAAAGGAGGCCAATCTAGCTAAATAGGAAAGATAGGACAGAGAAACATGCGGTCAGTATTAAAATACTAGGAAATATCCACCACAGAAAATACAAAAACTCCACATCTAACTAAAGACATGGAGGGTATATCTGCCTCTCCAGAGATTCCAGCCTGGCTGCATAAATCCTTACACAGATTAAGCTGGACAAGAAAAAACATGAAATGCACTGAACAATAAGGCCCACAAAATGAGGGCTGCAAAAACAAGCAGGACTTATCTTGGTGAAAAGAACAGCAAGCAGGAGAGACCAGGAAGTGATGTGAATCCTCCAGAAACAATGGAAAACTGGCACTGACTAAAGGGTGAAGCCAGACTAAATAGCCCAGTCCAAAGTGGATACACCTGATGACTGCTGTGAAGGACAAATGCAAGAGAAGAAACGGACAGCACCACAGCAATTGTGACAGAACAGCTTACGTGTTTATTCTGCCATCTGCAGATGGCAGAATAAACACGTAAGCTGTTCTGTCACAATTGCTGTGGTGCTGTCCGTTTCTTCTTTTGCATTTGGACTTTATACTGGGATGGATCCCCTGGTGTGGACAGGCACCCTGTTGTCCATAGAGACGTTATTAATTTAGGGTGCGGCCTGACTTCCAATTTTTTATTTTTGCTGTGAAGGACAGACAGCAGCGCTACCACTTATAACCACCGGAGGGAGCCCAAGAACAGAATTCACAACACGTTGTATATTGCACAGTCACGTAGTATATTGCACAGCCATGTAGTATATTGCACAGCCACGTAGTATATAACACAGAGACGTAGTATATATCACTGCACATGGAGTATATAACACAGGTTACGTAGTATAAAGCATAGCAATTTAGTATATTGCCCAGCTACATAGTGTATAGCACAGAGATGCAGTATATAACAGAGCCCACGCAGTATGTAACACAGCCCACGTAGTATATAGCAATGTGGGCACTATATGCGTGGTAAAAAAAGAATTAAAATAAAAAATAAACATATACTCATGTTCCGAAGGCCCCTTGAAGTCCTGGCGCCTCTCTGCGGTGCACGCGGCAGCTTCCGGTCCCAGGGTTGCTATGCGCTTAGGACCTGGGATGACGTCACGGTCATCCCAGGTCCTGCGTGCATAGCATCCTTGGCATCTGCTTGCACTGCCAAGGACAGCGGGCGACGTCGGAAGGTGAGAATAACCATTTTTTTATTATTATTATTATTATTATTATTTTTAACATTAGATCTTTTTACTAAAAAAAAAGTTGTTCAGACAGGGTTAATAGCTGCGTTAACGGAGTGCGTTACACCGCGGCATAAGGCGGTCCGTTAACGCTGCCATTAACCCTGTGTGAGCGCTGACTGGAGGGGAGTATGGACGGGACACTGAGTGCAGGGCAGTAAGCAGGGGCCATTTCACTGCTGGACTGTGCCCGTCGCTGATTGATCATGGGTGTTTTGCTAGCACCAATCAGCGACTTGGATTTCCGTGACAGACAGAGGCCGCGACCAATGAATATCCGTGACAGACAGACAGAAAGACGGAAGTGACCCTTAGACAATTATATATATAGATTATGATGCATACATCACATAGGAGACACCGAGGCTGATGTACATAGGAGACACCGTGACTGCTGAATATATATCACATTGAAACTACTGTATATACAATATATAGTTGATACTGCGACCGATGTGTATAGTTGTAGTATCACCTATATATTGTATGTGATACTGTGACTGGTGTACACACATTATATAGATGAAACTGAAAAAAAAAAAAAAAATATATATATATATATATATATATATATATATATATATATATACATATATATTAGACACAGATAGATAGTGCGACTATACACAGCAGTATCACCTATACAACGTATATGCAGTAGTCTATACATTATACAGGTGATACTGCAAATGTTGGATATACATTATATAGGCGATACTGCTACTGCTGTATATAATGATAGTATCACCTATATATCATGTATACAGCAGTCTATATACATTATATAGGCAATACTGCTACCAATGTGTATATACGTTAAATATAGGTGATACTGTTGTGTATATATGTACGGGTTTGTGTGTATATACACACCAGTATCGCCTTTATAACGACATATATACACAGCAGTATCACCTATATACACATCAGTGTACACATCAGTAGCGGTATTGCCTATATAATGTGTATAGACTACTATATATACATTATATAGGTGATACTGATGTATATAATCACTATACCACCTATATAATGTATGTATAGCAGTCTACATCTTATATAGGTGACACTGCTACTGATGTGTACATACGTTATATAGGTGATACTGCTGTGTATATATGTACATATATGTGTATACATACGTGTGTGTGTGTATATATATATATATACACACACACACTGCAGTATCACCTATATAACATATATACGCATCAGTAGCAGTATCACCTATATAAGATATAGAGTGCTATACATACATTATAGTGGTATAGTGATTATATACAGCAGCATCACCTATATAATGTATATATATAGCAGTCTGTACACACTATATAGGTGCAACTGCTGTATATACATTAAAAAAAATCATCTTGGGACTCACCCAGGTCCCTGAGGGGGGGGGGGGTCGGGAGGATGAAGAGCTGAGGTGGGTCGGGTCCCGTCCAGTGTCGGCGGTGAAGAGGATCCCAGGCATTGGTGAGCAGTCTTCTCTGACGCTGGTGCAGGCGGGCCAGCGTCAGACACAGTCAGGTAGAGGCGCTCTATGCGCACTGGCCTTTTCAAATAACTCAATGTGCGCGCGTGGTCTCCTGCTTGCCTGCACTGGCATAGGCAGCAGACGAGCATGCGCAGGAACTAGGACCGCGGGCGTGCTCGCACACTAGCGTGGGCCGCCACGGCACTTATCAGCTAGGGCAACGTTCGCACACAGGACCTGGCTGAGTTTTAAAGGGCCGGCTGGAGGGATTCGGCGCGCTATGTATTAAAATCGCTGCCAGTCCTCCAGCGGCCCTGTGCAGCTGCTCAGGCACCGGCCCGGGGGGCATATGCATTCCTGCAACCCGGGCCAGTCCGCCCCTGATTGATTTAAACAGAATGTATTCAGACCATGACAGAGCAGCATTGCTGGTCATACATTTACAGACAGACAATGCTCATAGTGACACAATTTTGAGAACTGTTTACTTATTGTCTGAAAGCTTTTAATTCACAAATAGTTCTATGTTTTTCTATGTATGTTTTTTGTTATTGTAAAACATGGCGGTTCATTTAACCTCTGTCTGTTTTGGACTTACCTAATCCTTTAGAGCTTTTTAATTGTGTGGGTTTACTGCCCATTGTCTGATGTTTACCCGGTATCTCTGATTCATCTTATTCCAAAAGCTGGCCACTAGAGGGCGATGCTGAAACCAGAGTTATACAGTTTAAACCACTATATAAGGCTAGAGAAACATGACTAAGGAAGAAGCAAAAAGTTTGGTACCTATTGTAACAACTCTGCTGGCATCACTGCATGGCCTCCCATCCCCCACCTGCATTACACTCAAACTCACTTACTTCTCTGGGCCTTGTTGTGACTTCTCTCTGCTGCCAGCTCCATGCTGTGTGCCTCATGTCTGCTGTTTGCTCTGTGCATGCTCTGTCTGTGTGCATAGGGGGGTGGCGCCGGCAACTCCTGTTTCTTATAGAGACTGTGTGCACCTTGCTAAGGTGTCCCTGGCCAATCGCCATGAGGCTTCCTGTATTTAAGACATCCCCACCCATTGGTGGGGGCCTGTGCAACTTACTCCCTCAGTCCGTTCTTAGCTGCTGAGGTGCCAGGCCCTGTCTCGCTTACTCTGTGTCCTGTGTAGCCACCCAGTGGGGCTTTGTACCCTGGCCTATGTCTGCCACCCAGAGGGGCATCGTACCCTGGCTTGTGTCCATGTCTTTGTGTCTTGTCCGGTTCCTGACTTTGTCTTAGCCTAGTCTTGCTCCTATGTCCGTTTATATCCCTGCCTTGGTTTCCTTTCTCTGCTGTGCGTACTCTGTGTCTTGCTTTACTCTGCTTTCGGCTCCGCTCTCTGCAACCTTGCTTTGCTCCTTGCTCTGCATTCTGTGACCTTGCTCTGCACTCTGTGGTTTTGCTCTCGGCTCTGCACTCTGAGTCTTGCTCTGCACTCTGACTTTGCTCTGCTCTCAGCTCTGCACTCTGTGGCTTTGCTCTCAGCTCTGCTCTCTGTAGCTTTGCTCTGCACTTTGCTCTGTACTCTGACTTTGCTCTGCACTCTGTGGCCCTGCCCTGTGGCTCCGCTCATCTCTCACGCTGCGGCTCCGCTCCTTGCGGTTCTACCCGGCTCTGCTCCTTGCGGTTCTACTTCTCCCGCTCTTGGCTCCGCCTCCTGCATTTCTGCACTTGGCTCCGCCTCCAGCTCTTGGCTCTGCCTCCTGCGTTTCTGTTCTTGGCTCTAGCTCCTGTGTTTTCGCTCTGCATCCGCTCTTGCGGTCTTTATCTACCTATTCTTAAGTCCTCCTGTCTGAACAGGTTCTTACCTGTTTTACATGCCAGCCTGCAGACCGGTCCCTACCGGTTCTTCCAGTGTTCCAGTCTTGTCCACTTGTCCTGCCAGAGAGCCAGCCGTACCTGCCTGCCTACCAGAGAGCCAGCCGTGCCCGCCTGCCTGCCAGTGTCTCTGTTGTACCCGTCTGCCTGCCTGTGTCCCAGCCGTGCCCGCCTGTCTGCCTGAGTGCCAGCCGTGCCCGCTTGCCTGTCTATGTTCCGTTCCCCGGTGGGATCAGCAGCCACAGCCAGACACCACCCTGGAGTGGTACCTGGTAGCTTCCTATTGCACAAGTCTGACCTCACCATCAGAGGCTCCAGCGAACACCTAGGAAGCTACTTAGTTACGCCACTGCCAGGGAAGTTTGGTCTGTGGTCCAGTGGGGCCACACCCCCGCACGCCCGCACCAACCAGTCTCTGCACGTGCGTGACAGTTTGCACAGGCCATGGCCTCCACTGTATCCCATGTCCTACCGCTCGCAGAGCATGATGAACTTTCTCTCTACTCGTATGAGCAAGCTGAAGAATTTGTTCCGCCCTGTGTCGTTCCAATTGAGGAGACCTCGGGGCCAATTATAGTTTCTAACACTCTATTCAAGCAGCTTCAGGCCTATGAGGAGGAGCACTACCCAGCAGACCCGCCTAGGTTCTATGGGAATCCAGAGGAATGCCAAAGCTTCCTGAAACAGTGCTTGCGCTACATCCTGCAAAATGCAGCTTGTTTTCCCTCTGACCGGATTAAGGTGGGCTACATCATGTCCTACCTAGCAGAAGATGCTTTATTATGGATTTGTCCCCTCTGGGAAGAAGGGGATCCTATCGTCATGAGTCTTGGGGCCTTCCTGGTGGCCTTCCATAGAGTCTTTGACAAGCCTCATCCTGCTGCTCCTGAAAAGTCTTCCCCTCCAAGTTCACAGAGACGGTCCAGACAAAAGAAACCTGTAGGTAAACCATCGCTTCCGTCCATGACCATCCAAGACTCACCTGCTCTACAGCCTGCCAAAGTGGCCACCCGAGCAAGATCCAAGAGGTCTATGCCTGTCTATGTTCCGTTCCCCGGTGGGATCAGCAGCCACAGCCAGACACCACCCTGGAGTGGTACCTGGTAGCTTCCTATTGCACAAGTCTGACCTCACCATCAGAGGCTCCAGCGAACACCTAGGAAGCTGCTTAGTTATGCCCCTTCCAGGGAAGTTTGGTCTGTGGTCCAGTGGGGCCACACCCCCGCACGCCCGCGCCAACCAGTCTCGGCGCGTGCGTGACACCTATACGTGTACAGTGTTGTGATACCTGCATAAGTTGGGACGCCCATGCAGTATGGTGAATTTCCCAGGGGTTCTCTGTTTTGGCGTAGCTTCTTTGATATTCCAGATGGATGATGTTTAAAAGCTCCTTGGTGATGATGTGAGTATATGTAGTTAATCTTCCCTTACTAATCTCACTAACTCACCCCTCCCCCGTCTGACCACAACCTACTGACATTCTCTTCCCTCTCCTCTCCTAGTGCGCAACCCCCACTCCACAAACTCACCCTTGCAGAAATCTCAAACACCTCAATTTACAATCACTCTCTGAGTCCCTTCTCTCTCTTACAGACACAGCTTCCTTACATGACACAGACGCTGCTGCCACTTTATATAACACCACAATAACAGCAGCACTTAATTCGGCAGCCCCCCCTCAAACATAGCAAAACTCTTACAATCAACAGGCAGCCCTGGCTGACCAGCCTGACCAAGAACTGAGACGGTCTTCCAGGGTCGCTGAACGGAGATGGAAGAGATCCCGCTCTGCCGAGCACTTAATCGCATACAAGCAGTCTCTCACCAGCTTCAAGTCCACACTCACTGCTGCAAAACAAACTTACTTCTCATCTTTCATATCCTCCCTGTCTCACAACCCTAAACAGCTTTTCAACACTTTCAATTCTCTACTCCGTCCCCCAGCACCTCCTCCCTCTCCTCTCATTTCTGCTGAAGACTTTGCCTCCTTCTTTAAGCAGAGGATTGATGCGATCAGAGAAAGCTTTGGCCTGCAGCCTCCAATGCCCCTCTATGCTGCACAGCCCTGTTCCTCCAAAACCAGCTTCTCCACTATGACAGAAGATCAGCTCTCTACCCTCCTGTCAAGATCACATCTCACCACTTGCATATTTGACCCACTGCCATCCCACCTAATCCCTAACCTCGCCACAGTCTTCATCCCAACGCTAGCACACTTCTTGAACTTTTCACTTACAAATGATGTCTTCCCCTCATTCTTCAAGCATGCCTCGAATACACCCATTCTCCAAAAGCTCTCCCTCTACCCATCCTCTGTGTCTAGCTATCGTTCAATATCTCTTCTCCCTTATGCCTCAAAACTACTGGAACAGCATATCCATCTTGAACAGTCCTCCTACCTCTCCTCCTGCTCCCTCTTTGACCGGTTTCAATCTGGCTTCCGACCGCATCACTCAACTGAAACTGCCCTAACTAAAGTCACTAGCTACCTACTAACTGCCAAGAACAAGCAACACTACTCTGTCCTCCTTCTCCTGGACCTGTCTTCTGCCTTCAACACTGTTGACCATTCCCTCCCGCTACAGTTTCTCTCCTCTCTTGGCATCACAGACTTGGCCCTATCCTGGATCTTGTCATATCTAACAGACCGAACATTCAATGTTTCCCTCTCCCACACCACCTCCTCATCTCAACCCCTGTCTGTTGGTGTTCCCCAAGGCTCAGTTCTAGGACTGGTACTCTTCTCCATCTACACCTTCGGCCTGGGACAGCTCATAGAATCCCATGGTTTGCAGTATCATCTCTACGCTGATGACACGCAGATCTATCTCTCTGGACCTAACCTCACCTCCTTACTGACCAAAATCCCACAATGTCTGTCTGCTATTTCAGCTTTCTTTTCTGCTCACTTTCTAAAACTGAACATGGACGAAACAGAATTCTTCATCTTTCCCCCATCTCTCTACACCTCCACAAGACCTATCCATCAATGTCAATGGCTGCTCACTTTCCCTAGTCCCACACGCTCACTGCCTTGGGGTGATCTTCGACTCAGCCCTCTCTTTCAAGCCACATATCCAAACCCTTGCCTCCTCCTGCCGATTCAAATTCAAAAATATTTCCCGGATCCGTGCATTCCTTGACCATGAAACTACAAAAATGCTAGTGCATGCCTGTTGTGAATTCTGCTTTTGGGCTCCCTCCGGTGGTTGTACGTGGTAATGCAGTTGCCCCTGAGTTGCAGTCCTGGTCAGGTGTATCTGCTGATTGCAGTTCTGACTGGGGTATTTAGGCGTGTAGGATTCATTAGTCCTTGCCAGTTGTCAATTGTTGTTGGGAGGTGTTGGACCTCTGCCTGTTCCTCCTGCCTTTCTGCCAAATCAGCAAAGATAAGTGTCTGGGTTTTTTTCCTGTGGCACACATGCTCTGTGCTTCACAATTCAGTGCTATTCTTTGTGTTTTCTTGTCCAGCTTAGATTGTGTCAGTATTTTCTCAGTCTTGTTGGATTCTCTGGAGTGGCAGATATACATTCCATGTCTTTAGTTAGATTGTGGAACTTTTTGTATTATCTGCTGTGGATATTTTTGGAAGGGTTTTAATACTGACCGCCTAGTAATCTGTCCTATCCTTTCCTATTTAGCTAGAGTGGCCTCTTTTGCTAAATCCTATTTTCTACCTGCGTGTGTCTATTCTTCTCCTACACACAGTCATTATTCGTGGGGGGCTGCCTATCCTTTGGGGGTCTGCTCTGAAGCAAGGTAGCATTCCTACTTCCATCTATAGGGGTATTTAGTCCTCCGGCTGTGTCAAGGTGTCTAGGGTTTGTTAGGCACACCCCACGGCTACTTCTAGTTGCGGTGTTAGTTCAGGATTTGTGGTCAGTACAGGTTCCACCGACTCCAGAGAAAGTTTCATGCGGCTCCAAGGTCACCAGATCATAACACATGCCCTTATCATCTCCTGCCTTGACTACTGCAAACTCCTACTCTCTGGCCTCCCTTCTAGCACTCTGGCACGACTCCAATCCATCCTACACTCTGCTGCCCAACTGATCCACCTGTCTCCCCGTTATTCCCTAGCCTCTCCTCTCTGCCAGGCACTTCACTGGCTTCCTATTGTCCAGAGGCTTCAGTCCAAAACCCTACATACAAAGCCATCCACAACCTGTCTCCTCCATACATCTGTGACATGGTCTCCCGGTACTTACCCACACGCAACCTTCAATTCTCTCAAGATGTCCTTCTCTACTCCCCTTATCTTTTCTTCCCACAACCGCATACAAGATTTTTCCCGTGCTTCCCCCATACTTTGGAACTCTCTACCCAACACATTAGACTCTCACCTACCCCTGGGTGAGTATAATATAACCTTTTTCTCATCTTTCAAGTTACATCGGGGGCTTATCTACAGCATTACAGAATGCTGTAGATAAGTGTTGTGAATTCTGTTCTCGGGCTCCCTCCTGTGGTCATGAGTGGTACTGTGTGAGTTTGTTCTTGGGCTCCCTCTGGTGGCCTTTAGTGATATGGCTGGGCTCAGCTGCTTCATTTCCTTCTATGCTGGGCCTATTTAACTCACCTGGACCTTCATTTGTTGCCTGCTGTCGGTGTATTCAGTCCTGATTCTGAGCTCTCCTGAATATTCCTTGTGACCAGTCTCCTGCTGGAGAAGCTAAGTTTGCTTGTTCATTTTGCTCATTATTTCCTTGAAAACGTTTCTCAGTATATGATGAGTTTAGTCCAGCTCGCTTTTATGTGATTTTTTGCTTGCTGGTTAGTTCTGGGGTGCAGAGGGCACCCCTCACATCGTGAGTCGGTGTGGGGGTTCTTGTATTCTCTGCGTGGTTTATTTTTGATAGTTTTTGTACTGACCGCACAGATTCCTATCTATTTTCTGTCTATTTAGTGTTAGCGGGCCTCATTTGCTAAACCTGTTTCATTTCTACGTTTGTATTTTCCCCTTAACTCACCGTTATTATTTGTGGGGGACTGTCTATAACTTTGGGGTTATTTCTCTGAGGCAAGTGAGGTCTTTGCTTTCTCTCTAGGGGCAGTCAGTTTCTCAGGCTGTGAAGAGGCGTCTAGGTTTTTAGGTAACGCTCCACGGCTGCCTTTAGTGTGTTGGATAGGATCAGGATTGCGGTCAGTATAGCTTCCACATCCCCAGAACTTGTCCTATCATTCTGGTTATATGTGTCAGGTCAGTTTTGAGATCCTACCACCGGATCATAACAGTACAGCAGGGCACAAAGTGTTAATGCAGCAGAAGAGGGAGAAGAGAAATCCTGAAGTCATTTTTTTTTTTTTTTCTCTGCACTGTGTTTAGTCTCTCTCCTCCCCTTAATCTCTGGGTGGTTCTGAACTCAGCTGCAGATATGGACATTCAGAGTCTGTCTTCTAGTGTGGATCATCTCACTGCAAGTGTACAGGGCATTCAGGATTATGTAGTCCGCAGTCCTATGTCAGAGCCTAAAATACCAATTCCTGAGCTGTTCTCCGGAGATAGATCTAGGTTTTTGAACTTTAAGAATAATTGTAAGTTATTCCTTTCTCTGAGACCTCGCTCAACTGGTGATTCTGTTCAGCAAGTTAAAATTGTTATTTCTTTGTTGCGTGGTGACCCTCAAGATTGGGCATTCTCTCTGGCGCCAGGAGATCCTGCATTGCTAAATGTGGATGCGTTTTTTCTGGCGCTTGGAGTGCTTTATGAGGAACCTAATCTGGTAGACCAAGCAGAGAAGGTTTTGCTGGCTCTCTCTCAGGGTCAGGATGAAGCAGAGGTTTACTGTCAGAAGTTTAGGAAGTGGTCTGTGCTCACTCAATGGAATGAGTGCACCCTGGTGGCGATTTTCAGAAAGGGTCTTTCTGAAGCCCTTAAAGATGTTATGGTGGGTCTGAATGAGTCTATGTCTTTGGCCATTCAGATAGATCGGCGTCTGCGGGAGCGCAAACCTGTGCACCATCTGGGGGTATTTTCTGAGCAGAAACCTGAGCCTATGCAATGCGACAGGATTCTGACCAGAGTTGAACGGCAAAACCACAGACGTCAGAATGGGTTGTGCTTTTACTGTGGTGATTCTACTCATGTTATCTCAGAGTGTTCTAAGCGCACAAAAAGGTTCGCCAAGTCTGTCACCATTGGTACTGTACAACCTAAATTCATTTTGTCTGTTACTTTGATTTGCTCTCTGTCATCCTACTCAGTTATGGCTTTTGTGGATTCAGGTGCCGCCCTGAATTTGATGGTTTTGTCATTTGCCAGGCGCTGTGGTTTTATCTTGGAGCCTTTACAGTTCCCTATCCCACTAAAGGGAATTGATGCTACGCCATTGGCCAAGAATAAACCTCAGTACTGGACCCAAGTGACCATGTGCATGGCTCCTGCACATCAGGAGGTGATTCGCTTTCTTGTGCTACATAATTTGCATGATGTTGTCGTGTTGTGTCTGCCATGGCTGCAGGCTCATAATCCAGTCCTGGATTGGAAAGCAATGTCTGTGTCAAGTTGGGGTTGCCAGGGAATTCATGGCGATGCTCCTTTGGTGTCAATTGCTTCTTCTACTCCTTCTGAAGTCCCTGAATTTTTGTCGGACTACCAGGATGTATTTGATGAGCCCAAATCTAGTGCTCTACCTCCTCATAGGGATTGTGATTGTGCTATAAATCTGATTCCTGGTAGTAAGTTCCCTAAGGGACGACTTTTTAATTTATCTGTACCAGAGCATGCCGCTATGCGGAGTTATATAAAGGAGTCCTTGGAGAAGGGGCATATTCGCCCGTCCTCGTCCCCTTTAAGTGCGGGGTTCTTTTTTGTGGCCAAGAAGGATGGTTCTCTGAGACCCTGTATAGATTATCGCCTTCTAAATAACATCACGGTCAAATTTCAGTACCCCTTGCCACTGTTGTCCGATCTGTTTGCCCGGATTAGGGGGACCAGTTGGTTCACCAAGATAGATCTTCGGGGAGCGTATAATCTTGTGCGCATAAAGCAGGGCGATGAATGGAAAACAGAATTTAATATGCCCGAAGGCCATTTTGAGTACTTGGTGATGCCTTTTGGGCTTTCTAATGCCCCCTCTGTGTTTCAGTCCTTCATGCATGACATCTTCCGAGAGTGTCTGGATAGATTTATGATTGTGTACCTGGATGATATTTTGGTCTTTTCTGATGATTGGGAGTCTCATGTGAAGCAGGTCAGGATGGTATTTCAGGTCCTGCGTGCCAATGCCTTGTTTGTGAAGGGCTCTAAATGTCTCTTCGGAGTCCAGAAGGTTTCCTTTTTGGGCTTTATTTTTTCTCCTTCTACTATTGAGATGGATCCAGTCAAGGTCCAGGCTATTTATGACTGGACTCAACCTACATCTGTGAAGAGTCTTCAGAAGTTCTTGGGTTTTGCAAATTTTTACCGTCGCTTCATCACTAATTTTTCTAGTGTGGTTAAGCCTTTGACGGATTTGACCAAAAAGGGTTCTGATGTGATGAATTGGTCTCCTGCGGCCGTGGAGGCCTTTCAGGAGCTGAAACGTCGATTTTCTTCGGCTCCTGTCTTGCGCCAGCCCGATGTCTCTCTTCCCTTTCAGGTCGAGGTTGATGCTTCTGAGATTGGAGCAGGGGCTGTCTTGTCGCAGAGAAGCTCTGATGGCTCTGTGATGAGACCATGTGCTTTCTTTTCAAGAAAGTTTTCGCCTGCCGAGCGGAATTATGATGTTGGTAATCGTGAGTTGTTGGCAATGAAGTGGGCATTTGAGGAGTGGCGACATTGGCTTGAGGGAGCCAAGCATCGTGTGGTGGTCTTGACGGATCACAAGAATTTGACTTATCTCGAGTCTGCCAAACGGTTGAATCCGAGACAGGCTCGATGGTCGCTGTTTTTCTCTCGTTTCAATTTCGTGGTTTCATATCTTCCGGGTTCGAAAAACGTGAAGGCTGATGCCCTTTCTAGGAGTTTTGTACCTGACTCCCCGGAAGTTTCTGAACCGACTGGTGTCCTCAAAGAGGGGGTGATTTTGTCTGCCATCTCTCCTGATCTGCGACGGGTGTTGCAGGAGTTTCAGGCCAATAGACCTGACCGTTGTCCACCGGAGAGACTGTTTGTCCCGGACAGATGGACCAGTAGAGTTATTTCCGAGGTTCATTCTTCGGTGTTGGCAGGTCATCCTGGAATTTTTGGTACCAGGGATTTGGTGGCGAGGTCCTTTTGGTGGCCTTCCTTGTCGCGGGATGTGCGTTCCTTTGTGCAGTCCTGTGGGATTTGTGCTCGGGCCAAGCCTTGCTGTTCTCGTGCCAGTGGATTGCTTTTGCCTTTGCCTGTCCCAAAGAGGCCTTGGATGCATATTTCCATGGATTTTATTTCGGATCTTCCTGTCTCTCAGAGGATGTCTGTCATCTGGGTGGTTTGTGATCGTTTTTCTAAAATTGTCCATTTGGTACCTTTGCCTAAGCTGCCTTCCTCCTCCGATTTGGTGCTACTGTTTTTTCAGAATGTGGTTCGTTTACATGGTATTCCAGAGAACATTGTGTCTGACAGAAGATCCCAGATTGTGTCCAGATTTTGGCGGTCCTTTTGTGCTAAGATGGGCATTGAATTGTCTTTTTCGTCGGCCTTCCATCCTCAGACGAATGGCCAAACTGAACGAACTAATCAGACCTTGGAAACTTATTTGAGATGTTTTGTTTCTGCTGATCAGGATGATTGGGTGACTTTTTTGCCATTGGCTAAGTTCGCCCTCAATAATCGGGCTAGTTCTGCTACTTTGGTTTCACCTTTCTTTTGCAATTCTGGTTTTCATCCTCGTTTTTCCTCGGGTCAGGTTGAACCCTCTGACTGTCCTGGGGTAGATTCTGTGGTGGATAGGTTGCAGCAGATTTGGAACCATGTGGTGGACAATTTGATGTTGTCCCAAGAGAAGGCTCAGCGCTTTGCTAACCGCCGTCGCTGTGTGGGTCCCCGACTTCGTGTGGGGGATTTGGTGTGGTTGTCTTCTTGTTATATCCCGATGAAGGTTTCCTCTCCTAAGTTCAAGCCTCGTTTCATCGGGCCTTATAAGATTTTGGAAATCCTCAACCCTGTGTCATTTCGTTTGGACCTCCCAACATCGTTTGCCATTCATAATGTGTTCCATAGGTCATTGTTGCGGAGATATGTGGTGCCTGTGGTCCCTTCTGTTGATCCTCCTGCTCCTGTCTTGGTCGAGGGGGAGTTGGAGTATGTGGTGGAGAAGATCTTGGATTCTCGTATTTCGAGACGGAAGCTTCAGTACTTAGTTAAATGGAAGGGCTATGGTCAGGAGGATAATTCCTGGGTTGTCGCCTCCGATGTCCATGCGGCCGATTTGGTTCATGCCTTTCATTCGGTTCGTCCTGATCGGCCTGGGAGCTCTGGTGAGGGTTCGGTGACCCCTCCTCAAAGGGGGGGTACTGTTGTGAATTCCGTTCTCAGGCTCCCTCCTGTGGTCATGAGTGGTACTGTGTGAGTTTGTTCTTGGGCTCCCTCTGGTGGCCTTTAGCGATATGGCTGGGCTCAGCTGCTTCATTTCCTTCTATGCTGGGCCTATTTAACTCACCTGGACCTTCATTTGTTGCCTGCTGTCGGTGTATTCAGTCCTGATTCTGAGCTCTCCTGAATATTCCTTGTGACCAGTCTCCTGCTGGAGAAGCTAAGTTTGCTTGTTCATTTTGCTCATTATTTCCTTGAAAACGTCTCAGTATATGATGAGTTTAGTCCAGCTCGCTTTTATGTGATTTTTTGCTTGCTGGTTAGTTCTGGGGTGCAGAGGGCACCCCTCACATCGTGAGTCGGTGTGGGGGTTCTTGTATTCTCTGCGTGGTTTATTTTTGATAGTTTTTGTACTGACCGCACAGATTCCTATCTATTTTCTGTCTATTTAGTGTTAGCGGGCCTCATTTGCTAAACCTGTTTCATTTCTACGTTTGTATTTTCCCCTTAACTCACCGTTATTATTTGTGGGGGGCTGTCTATAAATTTGGGGTTATTTCTCTGAGGCAAGTGAGGTCTTTGCTTTCTCTCTAGGGGCAGTCAGTTTCTCAGGCTGTGAAGAGGCGTCTAGGTTTTTAGGTAACGCTCCACGGCTGCCTTTAGTGTGTTGGATAGGATCAGGATTGCGGTCAGTATAGCTTCCACATCCCCAGAACTTGTCCTATCATTCTGGTTATATGTGTCAGGTCAGTTTTGAGATCCTACCACCGGATCATAACAGATAAGCCCCTGATGCCGGTGGCCGCAGCTCATATATGATTTTGGGGGTGACAGACTCCCTTTAAAGCCGTATCCAAACCTTAGTGTTAAAAACTTGGCAATACCGTGTTATCAGTGCATTATCCATGTGTACATTTATCTCATTAGTGTGTTGTCAAGTTTGGTACATGTGTCCATTTTTACCATCAATGTGTCATCAGTGTACAGTCTGTGTGTCTATTTTTGCCATCTGTGTCTCATCAGTGCATAGTCTGTGTGTCTATTTTTACCATCAGTCAGGGCCGGCGTCAGCACCCGGCGTACCCGGGCAAGTGCCGAGGCCCTGGCGAGACGGGGGGCCCACTCACACTGTCTGGGATCAGGGCCGCCATCAGGGCATTACTGCCCTGACTAGCATATGGGGCCGGCCCGATGAGCAGAGGGGCCCGCATCGGGCCCCCTCTGCTCATCGGGCCCCAGCGGCAGGATTCAGTTAAACACTACAGTTAAAAGATGAAGAAGGAACCCAGCGTCGGAAAGTTGTTTGGTCCTCATCACATCCTGTACATGCTGTGGTGTGGTCACATGGGCATCATGTGCCGACTGAGGTCACGCAGGTCCTACACTTGCTCTCAGGACGCTACACTTACGGTACCTTCACACTAAACAACTTTCAAACGAGAACGACAACGATCCGTGATGTTGCAGCGTCCTGGATAGCGATCTCGTTGAGTTTGACACGCAGCAGCGATCTGGATCCTGCTGTTTTATCGCTGGTCGGAGCTAGAAGACCAGAACTTTATTTGGTCGCTAGATCGGCGTGTATCGTCATGTTTGACAGCAAAAGCAAGGATGTCAGCAATGTTTTTACATGGAGCGTGAAGGATAAGTGAGTCGCCGTTACGTCACTGGATCGCTCCTGCATCGTTCTGGAGCTGCTGTGTTTGACGTCTCTACAGCGACCTAACAGCGACGCTCCAGCGATCTAGTTTAGGTCGGATCGTTGTCTATATCGCTGGAGCGTCGCTTAGTGTATCGGTACCTTAACACACTGTGACCGGCTCACTGCAGACCACTGGAGCAGCTGTCACCGGCCGGGACAGCGCTCTCCATCCATCAGTCTTATCTAGACTGCAACATCTTCTTACTTTGTCAGGAATACAATTTACAGAACACAGAGGGGATTTTGCCACAAAGACAGAAAGGTACTGCCTCTCCTCCAACTTTTTATTGACTTGCTAATAGTGGTTAGAGATAACCCTGACCTCTTCTTTGCTGTATACAGCTATCTGTTTTTTGGAGTCTGCACCAGTGTACTTTAGAAGTGGATCTCTCATGCTAATTGCACCATCTATGAGACACTAACCCTAATGTACTGTGGTCTGTGGCCGATTACTGCCTGCTACTAGCCATCTCTCTACCTGACCGCCAATCTAACCTACATTTTATTTTATTTTATTTAAGTTACTGACTGGTATCTGCCGTAACCTACTTATGGTCTTATATGTTTTAACTGTTTTAACCCTATTTGCATTAAATCGTTTTAATTCCATAGGAGGATAAGCGCAAACACTCTTCATTGATTGGTTAAAAGCCGCCAGCCAATCAGCGGCTGGCAGGTGACGTCAGTGCGCACATCGCCAGTGTATGATATCATTGTCAGCCGCCAGCAAGTGCGCACTTGAATTGCGTGGAGGGATCATCGCCGCAGGAGCGCGGCCATGTAAGTAGACAGTTTTTTTTTTTCATTGAAAGCAGCAGGGGGCAGGATGGGAGACACAGGGGGAAGAATAGAGACACAAGGGGCAAGAATCCTGTATATATACACTGATACAATGCAAGGCTTGCGCATCGCTCTCACATAATTGGCATATAAGGGGTTGATGTATATAAAGCCCCTCTGCTGTATGGTATTGTAGAATTTACAATAGCTATCACTCATGTAAGAAGTGAAATCTGGCATTGTACTATACCTATATTTCTCTGCTGTATCTGTGCATCATGAATCGTGGTATGTGTTAAAGGGGTGGGCCCACTGAGACTCTTTCGCCCGGGGCCCTCAAAAACCTGGAGCCGGCCCTGCCATCGGTGTGTCATCAGTGTACGGCCGCGTGTCCATTTTTACCATCAGTGTCATCGGTGTACAGTCCGTGTGTCCATTTTTACCATCAGTGTGTCATCAGTGTACGGTCCATGTGTCCATTTTTACCATCAGTGTGTCATCAGTGTACGAACAGTGTGTCCATTTTTACCATCAGTATGTCATCAGTGTACGGTCCATGTGTCCATTTTTACCATCAGTGTGTCATCTATATTTGGTCTGTGTGTTCATTTTTAACATCAATATTCCATCAGTGTACTGTCCGTGTGTCCATTTTTACGATCTGTGTGTCATCAGTGTACGTTCCATGTGTTCATTTTTACCATCAGTGTTATCAACATTTTTCATGAAATTAGAAGAAAAGCACACCATGGTGAATGTATATCAAACACACAATATAATCCCAGGTAGGGGATATTTGGAACTGTGCCCACAAAAATTCACTTGTGTAAATAGCAAGCATAACACTGGTAGAAGCAAGAGGTAGATATGGCATATCACTCAGCTGTTGAAATATTAGAAATTCATGTCAAACGTTCATAAAAGTAGAATTTTATTGGTAAAGTGTAATGCATTTCTGAGTCATTTTAATTCTTTCCTCAGGCACGTACAACTTAACATACAACCAGCAACAGTAAATAGGACTGTTAGGACAAATAGAATAATTATGTTAAAAAATATATACTTCAAATTGTGCTACAACAATAAAATCATTTAATTAGTGTTTCAATTATTTAACTCAGTCCCAATTGTGTAAAAGTGCACAACTTAAATATCCAATAAAATTCTCTATTTGTAAATCTACAGAATCAAGGTCGATCAATTTAAGTTTTGCACTTTTGATGTAATGTATTACCATGTGATGACCACAAGATGTCATCCTTATTCATGCTCTTGTATTCTTTACTTACAATGAGCATACATATCAGTCCATAAACCTATGTACCACAACGTTACACTCCGTACCTAGATATGCAACACGTAATCCGGATCAACAGGATCCGGAATAAAAAAGTGATTGAATTTAATTGAAAATAGACAATATTTTATTCAAAATTCATGACAACAAATAAAGAAGTTAAAAAGGAGCCTCATGTCAACAGAAGGCACAGCGGAAGCAGTGCAGTTCAAACATAGAGTATCATTGTAACAGTATGGTCAGGATACAAAATAATATACACAGTAAGCTAATCCTATGGCAGAAGACTTAATATGGAGCAAATGAATAAAAAGTGCTTCAAATCGGGACTATTATCATATATGGAGCTGTTTGCCTTTAAAAGTTATTTAAATTACTCATGTGTCAATCACAAGTTATAAATTATAAACCAGCTGGTGCTGTGGAGCGACAGTACATCTGGAGATGGCGTCACCGCGATCAAAAAGGACTTCCGGTTTCCAGTTCTGATGGATGGGCGAAAATCATCATCACAATCTGTAACCGGAGGCAGGATCACTCATAAGCAGACACTCATAAAAAGATGGTCAACGACAGCCACAGCATGCTCTATTGAGTTTCGAAAAATCATCATTGAAAGTAATTCACAGTCTTTGGTTGTTATTGAGAAAGAATTAGAAAAACTTGAACAAACAATGAAAAAAGACATTAAAAAGAACATCTTGAAACTTGGTCGGTTGACCTTATTAACAAGATGGAGAAATCGGAAAAGGAGATTTATCAGAGAAAAATAAAAAAATATCAAAGGGGTGTGACCGACTATGATGAAAATAGGGTCTTCAGGTGGCAACTAAGGAAAAAATTGCACAAAAAAATTCAGACAAAGGGATTTCTCTTTCTGTTCTATGTCATCTACCTCTGAGAACAATACATCTACTAGAGAGCAGGAATACAATCACTCTACAAATTATAGGACACGCAATGCTGGCATCAGAAAACAAGCAGATATCTTCACAAAAAAACCCTAAAAGAAGAAAAGACGCTCATTCTAAGGTAACACATGCATTATATGACATTCAAATGAAAGTCTTGGAAAAAGGCTTAATCTTCTCCCCCTCTCAACATTTAGATCCATTCATAGCCATCAAGGATCTGTATCTTCTTTCCAGGAAAATATTTTTAAAAAACCCCCATCACAAGAGAATGATGGCCTCTTTCCAACCTTTGAAGAAAAAGAGGCACTTGCAAACCTGGAAGCCTTTAGCTGAAGAAAGCAACACCGTATCGGTAAGCTGTAACTTGCCAACGTCCATCATTAGTAAATCAAAAAAGTTTCCATCCCTTAACATCTGCTCTGCTGATGTTGATGTATTTGCAAAATTGGTAGCCCATCACATCGAAAAACTCGCAGCAAGCGGTTTTGGTGAGTCCAACTGCAGCAGAGCAGAGCGGGATGCTATTGATAGTTTAAAAAGCTTGACCGATGTGGTGTTCAAATCAGCAGATAAGGGGGGGGTAATTTAGTCATCTGGCCAAATTGTATGAATGAGAAACAGGCATTTAAATTACTGAATGACAAAAAATGATACAAAAAATTGCTATCTAATCCCATGCAAACTTTTCAGGATGAATTGATCAAAATCTTAGAAGATGACCTGAATTATTTAAAAAAAAATGGTTATGGAATGGGATAGAGGTGTCATTCAAAGCGCTGCTGATGAAGACTCAATGCAGATTAAAACTCAAGAAACTTTAATACACAGGTCTACAATGTCAATGCGAGGTTAAACACAACCTCTTCATCAGGACGAAAACCTAGGTTTTCTGGTGGCACTCCACTGCCATATAAACATTTCCTCTATCATGAGGTTCGCTTCTTTTTCATATTATTTTCTTATTCTGTCCCAGCTTTTGTTTCTTTTTTCCCCTGTTTACACTATCTTACCATATATGACCCCGTGACCTTAGCATGGGTATTATTACTCTGATATTATAACCGCTGCATTAGACATAGACCTTCTCTGGTACTCGGTATGATGGCCACGATCTCTGCTCTTCAAGAAAATGGTCGCAGATAGTGCGCATGCGCACTGTGATTCTTCCATCACTTCACTTCCTTGGAAGCTATCGAGCGCATGTCTAATGACGTCATTGGGTGCCACATCATCCGCATGCGCACAGTGTGGTGACAGTGGTAGAGGAAATTACATTCCATGTGTCTGGAGTCCGGCGCGCATGCACTACAATTATCGGTGCCTTTCTATTCTGTATACAGGGTGGGCCATTTATATGGATAAACCTGGGTGGGCCACTTTTAAAATCTGCTGCTATTAATTAAAGCGAAACTGTCAGCAGGATTTTGCTAAGTAAACTACAGGGTGGGCCATTTATATGGATATACCTGGGTGGGCCATTTATAAAGTTGCATTAAAAAATGGCTGACTTCACAATGGCCGCCATGGTCACCACCCATCTTGAAAAGTTTTCCCCCTCCCATATACTAATGTGCCACAAACAGGAAATTGATATCACCAACCACTCCCATTTTATGTAGGTGTATCCATATACATGGCCCACCCAGGTGTATCCATATAAATGGCAAACCTTGTATATTGCTTGCAGGAGACAGAGACTTTATCCACTCCCCTTTGATAAAGCAAGCACGCGAAATGTGTGTCAGGGGTTGCAAGGAAGGCTGTAGTGGTCTGGACCTACCATGGGTAAGCAGGTGCTTTTTCTTGTGGCATCTCATGCTATTGACACATAGGTATATCCTACTATTATCCACAGTGTTTCCTATTTGGTGCCACTTGTATGTACCATTATTGTGATTCTTCTTTACCCTTCTTCCTCAGGTTCTATATTGATCCTTAACCTATCCCTAGCCTACCTTCACGTCTCCTCCATTTGTTCTCTTATCATGCTTATATGTATGGTGTCTAGTTTGATTTTATATGTGACTAGCTGAAGAGCCTGGCGTTGCCCAGGCATAGTAACTAACTGTGGCTATTTATAACAAATTATGATTATCTTTCATCCCAAAGTCCCGTGCCCATATACCCATCATACATATCCTCCATCCCATAGTCCCATGCCCATATACCCATCATACACATCCTCCATCCCATAGTCCCATGCCCATATACCCATCATTCATATCCTCCATTCCATAGTCCCGTGCCCATATACCCATCATACATATCCTCCATCCCATAGTCCTGTGCCCATATACCCATCACCCATCCTCCATTCCATAGTCCCGTGCCCATATACCCATCCTCCATCCCATAGTCCTGTGCCCATATACCCATCATACATATCCTCCATCCCATAGTCCCATGCCCATATACCCATCACACATCCTCCATCCCATAGTTTCGTGCCCATATACCCATTATGACATCATCTTCGCCATGGCAACCTTTATATCATCGTCGCCAAGGCAACCATTATGACATCATCATTGACACACACACTCATTTTTATATATACCGTATTTTTTGCACTATAAGATGCACTTTTTCCCCCCAAAAAATGTGAGGAATATGGGGGGGTGTCTTATAGTTGGAATGCAGGCTTACTGGCAGTGGTGTGGCAGCGGCAGAGGTGCGGCGGCAGAGGTGCGGGGATGATGAGGCGCAGTGAGCGGTATGGCGTGAGCGGGGTCACTTCCACGGGTGAGGTGACGCAGCGGCCCGGTATCCAAGATAAGCAGCAGAGCTGGGTGATTCATGGCTTTAGTCCAAGTAAGAAGAAACACAGTGACCCGCACCACCGGTCAATCCTTCTGTGAACCTCCGGGTTGATTAACCCTAGCTGGTCTGCAGATCTCGGGTGCTATTGCCAGAAAAAAACGTGCTGTCATGAACATTGAAAAAATGAAGAAACTGCAACAGCACTCACCGATCTTCTATACAGGTCAATGGGAACCCGTTGAAGCACCTGTTAGGTGCGAAACAGCCGTGATTCATGGCTTTATCGGTGACGGCGGCCATCTTCCTGAGGCCGTGCGTGCGCAGATGGAGTGCTCTGCTTCCCGGGGCTTCAGGAAAATGGCCGCGGGAGGCCGCACGTGCGCAGATGGAGATCGTGGCTGGCATTTTCCTGAAGCCGAGATCTAAATCTGGGAACTCGGCTTCAGGAAAATGGCCGCCGCGATCTCCATCTGCACATGCGCGGCCTCCCGCGGCCATTTTCCTGAAGCCCCGGGAAGCAGAGCACTTCATCCGCGCACGCACGGCCTGAGGAAGATGTCCACCGCCACCAATAGAGCCATGATTCACCCGGTTCTGCTGCTTACCTTGGATACTGGGCCCCTGTGTCACCTCACCTTTGGAAGGGACCCTGCTCACGCCATACCGCTCACTGCGCCTCCTCATCCCCGCACCTCTGCCGCCACCACAGCACTGCTGCAACCCTCCCCATAGACACCAGGCCGTGGCGTCGCCCACCTAAACAGGAAGGGACCCTGCTCAGGTGCATGCCATATTGCCCACCGCATCAACGCACCTCTGCCAACACCATGCCTCCTGTGACCCTGCTCTGCCACCGCCAGCCCTCAGGTAAGATACTGTAAATTCGGACAATAAGACAGACAGACATAGGAGCTAAATAGCAAACCTGAACCCAGAATGAGGCAGAGCAATGTTAACCCTTGACATGATCTGCCCGGAAAAAGGGCAGACAGGATTATGGCCTGGAACGGATCATGACAGTACCATCCTCTCAAGGGGGCCACTGGATGCCCAGGCTTTCCAGGATAACATGCATGAAATGCCTGAACCAATCAATCAGCATGGACAGACCACGCTGGGACCCAAGATTGATCTTCAGGACCGTAACCCTTCCAATGGTGAGACCAAAGGGCATGACCAAATTTTCAAACAGACCTTCGGAGGTGAGAAATGCCATTTTCCACTCATCCCCTTCCTGAATGCGGATAATGTGTCTTATCAATGGCAACGATATGGTGGGTGTCTCTAGCCTAACTGTCCCTAACTTCAACCTGGACACCAGACTAGAGTCAAGAAAGTTCATGGAAGATCCACAGACCACAAACGCTGAAGTGGTCACAAAACCACCTCCATAACACAGTTCCATCTCTAACAAAACTTTATGAAATGATGGAAATGGTACCTAAGAGTCTGGAAGACCTCCTAGACCATCATCCAGACTCGGCAGCTTGTTACTCGATGGACAAGAGGGGCAGTCCTTCTTCCAATGTCCCAGATCTTCACAATAAAAACATAATTTCCCATCACGTTGTCGTTTCCTCTCCTTCTCCTTGAAGTTGGTGGCACCAACTTTCATAGTCTCCTTGAATGACATCACCTCTGACTTGGCAGGCAATACAGGAATCTCAAGCTGGATAATTCCTCTCCCCATAACCTCTGGTCCATACGAATGGCCTGGGTCATGGCCTCCTCCAGGGAACTGGGTGGCCTATGAAGGGCCAGTGCATCCTTGAGATGATCAGAAAGTCCTCTCTCAAACAGGCATCTCAGAGCAGAGTCACCCCAAGACACCTCAACAGACCACTGCCTAAACTCAGAACAATACTGTTCAGCAGTGAGTTAATTCTGGGAGAGAACCACGATCATGTCCTCTGCTACCCTGACCCAGTCTGGTTCATCATAAATCAGTCCCAAAGCCTCAAAGAATCTGTCCACAGACACACGTTCAGGGGCAGAAGCAGGTAAAGAGAAAGCCCATAGCTGAGGTCCCTCCCACAGTAAGGAAATGATTATCCCCACCCGCAGACTCTCATCTCCAGAAGATTGGGGTCTAAGAGAAAAAATAGCTTGCAACTCTCCTTAAAAGTATGGAATCTCCCCGGAGAAGGTATCTGGGAGCTTGACTGTAGGTTCAGGAGAGTGCAATGAGACATCAACAGTGATAGAGTGCTTACAGTCAGTCTGCAACGATTTTACTGTGTCAGAAAGCTCCCTTTGCATGTGGTTATGAGATGAGGCCAAGGCCCTCTGTTCCACAAACAGTATCATTGTGTCATCACTGTCAAACTGTCCATTTGATCCACCAAGTTATGGAGCGGATCCATAGCAAACAGAGCAGAGAAAAAAATGTAGAAATCCCTTTAAATGTATGGGTCAGCTATAATGTCATGCTGCTGCGGTGCAATATAGCGCAACCTCCACCAGAGGGAGCTTGAGAGGGAAGTGAGAAGCACCACAGAGCAGCAGCACAGGTGCCACCAGGTGGTGAGAGAGTGGTCAGACAAGCCGAGTCAAAAAACAGAGGCAGAAGTACTAAAGGGATCAGGAGTACACGTGGTCAGGAACAAGCCAGGAGGTTCAGCAGTGATCAGGAGCGGATAAGACAAAGTCAGAAGGCAGAAGCAAGTCCGAATACAAGCCAAGTCAGAAACCAGAGAATCAAACCAACAAACAGGGAACGCTGGGAAAAGGGCAGACAGAGGGAGTCAACAAACGGGGCAAGTCAGGGATCACAGCAGGACAAATCAAGGGCTACCAGAGTCAGGTTCACACGCCGAAGGTAGAACTATAGCTGACACCGCAAGAGGGATGCATAGGAGCTAAATAGCAAACCTGAACCCAGAATGAGACAGGACAAAGTTAACCCTTGACATGATCTGCCCGGAAAAAGGGCAGACAGGATTAAACCCTGGTACGGATCATGACACCCATTTTCCTTTTTGTAATTTTTAACATGTAAAACATGACAATCTACACTGCTCAAAAAAATAAAGGGAACATTTAAACAAGAAAATATAACTCCAAGTAAAACAAACTTCTGTGAAATCAAACTGTACACTTAGTAAGCAATACTGTTTAACAATCAATTTCACATGCTGTTGTGCAAATGGAATACACAACAGATGGAAATTATTGGCAATTATCAAGACACACTCAATAAAGGAGTGGCTCTGCAGGTGGGGACCACACACCACATCTCAGTACCAATGCTTCCTGGCTGATCTTTTGGCTGCTTTTGAATGTTGGTTGTGCTTTCACACTCGTGGTAGCATGAGATGGACTCTACAACCTACACAAGTGTCTCAGGTAGTGAAGCTTATCCAGGATGGCACATCATTGCGAGCTGTAACAGGAAGGTTTGGTGTCTGTCAGCATAGTGTCCAGAAGCTAGAGGCGCTACCAGGACACAGGCCAGTACACCAGGAGACATAGAGGGGGCCGTAGGAGGGCAACAACACAGCAGCAGGACCACTATCTCAGCCTTTGTGCAAGTAGGAACAGAAAGAGCACTGCCAGAGCCCTGCAAAATGACCTCCAGCAGGCCACAAATGTGCATGCGT
Organism: Ranitomeya variabilis; assembly: GCF_051348905.1. Classification (NCBI taxonomy): domain Eukaryota; kingdom Metazoa; phylum Chordata; class Amphibia; order Anura; family Dendrobatidae; genus Ranitomeya; species Ranitomeya variabilis. Next base: position 654,478,315 of record NC_135233.1, read on the forward strand.
CTGCACCAACGGTTAAAAGCAGACTCTATGAGGATGGTCTGAGTGCCTGAGGTCCACAGATGGGGTTGTGCTCACAGCCCAACACCGTGCAGGACGCTTGGCATTTACCACAGAACACCAGGATCGGCAAATTCGCCACTGGCGCCCTGTGCTCTTCACAGATGAAAGCAGGTTCACACTGAGCACATGTGACAGACGTGACAGAGTCTAGAGACGCTGTGCAGAGCGATCTGCTGCCTGCAGCATCCTTCATCATTACCAGTTTGGCAGTGGGTCAGTGTTGGTGTGGGGTGGCATTTCATTGGAGGGCCGCGCAGCCCTCTATGTGCTCAACAGAGGTAGCCTGACTGCCATTAGGTACCAAAATGAGATCCTCAGACCCCTTGTGAGACCATATGCTGGTGCAGTTGGCCCTGGGTTCCTCCTAATGCAGGACAATGCCAGACCTCATGTGGCTGGAGTGTCAGCAGTTCCTGCAAGATGAAGTCATTGAAGCTATGTACTGGCCCGCCCATTTCCCAGAATCCGATTGAACACATCTGGGTCCATCTGTTGCACCACAGATTGTCCAGGAGTTGGCGGATGCTTTAGTCCAGGTCTGGGAGATCCCTCAGGAGACCATCCGTCGCCTCATCAGGAGCAGGCCCAGGCATGTAGGGAGGTCATACAGGCACGTGGAGGCCACACACACTACTGAGCATCATTTCCTTGTCTTGAGGCATTTCCACTGAAGTTGGATCAGCCTGTAACTTCATTTTCCACCTTGACTTTGAGCATCATTCCAACTCCAGACCTCCATGGGATATTAGCTGTGATTTACGTTGATCATTTTTAGGTTTTATTGTTCTCAACACATTCCACTATGTAACGAATAAAGATTTACATCTGGAATATTTAATTCAGTGATATCTAGGATGTGGGATTTTAGTGTTCCCTTTATTTTTTTGAGTGGTGTATATCTATCTATCTAGATAGATTTTTTTTGTCTAAAATACAAAGGAAATGAGTCATCTTTATCTTCAGACCTATTAGAAATTATTTCATCTTCAACTTGCTTAACTCTTCACAATAACAGTAATTTTGACCAGGCGTGCCCAAACTTTTACATGCCACTGTATGTGCTCAAACCTACTGTTTGAGCACAGGGCAGAGTTCAGAAAGAAAGAGCACTATTTGTCTAACTTGCCTTTTGAAGAGCAATTTTTGTTGGAATAGATTGCAGATGCCATGTCATGTTAGGAGTGCCTTTGAGCTGCCAAAAAAGCAGAAACTCACCCCCAAGTGATGCAGTTTTTAAACTAGGCCCCCAAGGAGCTGATCTACTGTTGTAGTGAGAATTTTGAACCCATATGTCATCCACAGTCTTTTGGCCGTGAAAATGAAAATTGACATTTTTCCACTTCACACAGTACAACTGTTGTGAAGTGTAAGTTAACATAGACAACTAGTGACAACACCAAAATGTCACAGTATTGTTGAAAATTAGCTTTATTCCAGAAATTTTCAAAAATACACTACTATGGATATGTTTCACACATAAAAGGGCAAAGGAAGTCACATACCGGAATTTACAAATCGGAAAAGTCACTAAACACAAACTAAATCACTGCAATTTCTAAATTAACAACATAACCTCAGTTTTATACAAACTTTAAAAGAATTGAAAAAATGTATAATATATACATATATCACATAATACAGAAATCAATAATCTTCATGAATAAGGATTTATAAGGCAGCACACTTCATAAATCTAGTGGTTTTAAGAAGGACTCCATCAGGATTTTAATCTCTCTGTAAGAAAAGAGAACAGTTTAACAAAATGACCTTCATATAGAGTTAAGTAAAAACAACAATTTAAATCAACTACTATACAGTGGGGAAAATATTTGATACACTGCCAATTTTGCAAGTTTTCCCATCTACAAAGAATGGAGAGGTCTGTAATTGTTGTCTGGGAGAGACAGAAAATTAAAAAAAAAAAAAACAGAAAATCACACTGTATGATTTTTAAATAACTAAAGTGCATTTTATTGCACAAAATAAGAATTTGATCACCTACCATCCATCAAAAATTCTGGCTTTCACAGACCTGTTAGATTTTCTTTAAGAAGCCCTCCTGCTCTGCCCTCATTACCTGTATTAATATCACTTGTTACCTGTATAAAAGACACCTGTCCACACACTCAATCAATCACACTCCAACCTCTCTACTATGGCCAAGACCAAAGAGCTGTCTAAGGACATCAGAGACAAAATAGTAGACCTGCACAAAGCTGGGATGGACTGCAGGAAATAGACAAGCAGCTTGGTGAGAAGGCAACAACTGTTGGCACAATTACTGTATATACTCGAGTATAAGCTGACCTGAGTATAAGCCGAGACCCCTAATTTTGCCACAAAAAACTGGGAAAGATTATTGACTCGAGTATAAGCCTAGGGTGGAAAATACAGCAGCTACTGGTAAATTTCAAAAATAAAAATATTCAAACTGCCTCTTCTGAGAAAAAGAGGACTTAAACTCTATAGCGCCACCTGTTGGAAGTAGCGATCCTACAAGTCACAATCAACCCTTTAACAAGTCGTGCAATATGACTTAGGATAAAAGCCAAATCAGTATCTCAATTCGCAGACACGGTGTTTCGGGCTGTTGGCCCTCGTCAGGGCGAAGCATGAGAACTGATTTGGCTAGGTGAGAGGCTCTGGTGATTTGGCTAGGTGAGAGACACCAATAAAAGTAAAATTAATTGAGACATCAGTAGGTTAAGTGTTTTTGTTTTGAATATCCATATTGAATCAGGAGCCCCTTATAATGCTCCATACAGTTCATGATGGGCCCCATAAGATGCTCCATAGAATATTATGCCCCATATAATGCTGCACAAAGGTTGATGGCCACATAAGATGCTCCATAGAATATTATGCCCCATATAATGCTGCACAAAGGTTGATGGCCCCATAAGATGATCCATAGATTATGCCCCATATAATGCTGCACAAAGGTTGATGGCCCCATAAGATGCTCCATAGAATATTATGCCCCATTAAATGCTGCACAAAGGTTGATGGCCCCATAAGATGCTCCATAGAATATTATGCCCCATATAATGCTGCACAAAGCTTGATGGCCCCATAAGATGCTCCATAGCATATTATGCCCCATATGCTGCTGCTGCTGTGATTAAAAAAAATGACATACTCACCTCTCGTCGCTCAGGCCCGCGGCACTTACGATATTCACCTGTCCCCATTCCACCGCTGCACGCCACTGTCTTCCGGGTCTCTGCAGTGACTGTTCAGGCAGAGGGTGCGCACTAAACACGTCATCGTGCCCTCTGCCCAGAACGTCACAGCCAGAGGACGCGGAAGATGGACCCCGGTGATGGAACGGGGACAGGTGAATATAGCATGGCTCACCCTCCCTCGTCATACTCACCCCCTCCTGGCACAGTCCCTGCTTCTCCGATGCGATGGTCTCTGGCGCCAACAGCTTGCTCCTCTGTTCAGCGGTCACATGGTACCACTGATTAAAGTAATGAATATGCGCTCCACCCCTATATGGGAGTGGAGTGGCGTCCATATTCATTACTTTAATGAGCGGTACCATGTGACCGCTGAACAGAGGAACAAGCTGCCGGCGCCAGAGGCAATCTGAGAAGCAGAGACAGCGCCGGGAGCAGGTGAGTATGATGTGACAGCCGCCACTCCCCCGCCGAACCCCTGGGACAATGATTCAAGTATAAGCTGAGAGGGGCACTTTTAGCCTAAAAAAATGGGCTGAAAATCTCAGTTTAAACTTGAGTATATATGGTATTAGAAAAGGGAAGAAACACATGCTTACTCAATCTTCCTCTGTCTGGAGCTCCATGCAAAATTGTCTAGTGGGGTAAAGATAATTCTGAGAAAAGTCAAGGATCAGCCCAGAACTACATGGGAGGACTTGGTCAATGACCTGAAGAAAGCTGGGACCACAGTCTCAAACATGACCGTTAGTAAAACACTCAGCTGTCATGGATTAAAATCCTGAAGAACACGCAGGCTGCCCCTGCTCACGCAAGCACAAGTCCAGGTCCATTTGAAGTTCTCCAGTGACCATCTGGATGATCTAGAGGAGGCATGGGAGAAGGTCATGTGGTCAGATGAGACCAAAATATAACTTTTTGATATCAACTCGCCATGTTTGAAGAATAAGGATGAGTACAACCCTAAGAATACTGTACCAACCATGAAGCATAGTTGGGGAAACATTATACTTTTGGGGTGCTTTACTGCAAAGGGGACAGGATGACTGCACTATATTAAAGGGTGGATGGATGGGATCATGAATCGGGAGAGAATTGAAGATGGGTCGTGGCTGGGTGTTCCAGCATGACAATGACCCGAAACACAGAGCGAGGGCAACTAAGGAGTGGCTCCATAAGAAGCATTTCAGGGTCATAGAGTGGCATAGCCTGTCTCCAGACCTGAACCAAAATGTTTGGAGGGAGCTGAAACTCAATGTTGCCCGGCGACAGCCCTTAAAGCTGAAAAATCTGGGAGAAGATCTGTATGGTGGAGTGGGAAAAAATCCCTGCTGCAGTGTGTGCAAACATAGTCAAGTACTACAGGAAATATCTGACCTCTGTAATTGCAAACAAAGGTTTATGTACCAAAATATTAAGTTATCTTTTCCTATTGTATCAAATAATTATTTCATGTAATAAAATTCAATTTAATTATTTAAAAATCATGCAATGTGATTTTCTGGTTTTTATTTTTAGATTCTGTCTCTCACAAGTGAAGTGTAACTAAAATACAAATTACAGACTTCTCCATTCTTTGTAGGTGGGAAAACCTGCAAAATCAGCAGTGTATCAAATACTTATATTCATCACTGTACATAGACAAAATAGAAATTGGCCTCTTTTAAGTGGTTATGATATAGTGTAGAATTTTTCAACCATCTTGTTGAACCAAACATTGCCACCATTAAGGTGCCATATAGTTTTGATACTTGTTGACTGAACAAAACTTGCTAGATTTTGTTAACAGGTATTGTATATGTATCCTAGCTCCACTTCTCTGGTGATGGCTTTAATCCAATGAACTGTAGTGACCTTCCTCCGGTGAGATCACCGCTGGTACTGTGAAAAAAAAGTCTTACAGTGCAGAGGTGAGTACACCGCAGTTCACCGAGAGAATTTCACTGCGGTGAACTCACCTCTGTACTGTGAGACTTTCTCACTGTGCCAGCAGTGATCTAACTGGAGGGATGTCACTGCAGTTCATTGGCCCGGCTGGGAATGCAGCCTCAGTGACCTGCGGTAACCTCAATGAGGTCACTGCTGCTCACTGATGCTGTGCTCACAGCAGCTCATTCATCAGTGGTTCTTAGCCTGGATGGTCACCTCTTGGCACCGTCCAGGTTGAAAACTAGTAATCCCCAGACATGGGGATGTTGTTTTTTTATTTTTGTTTTATTTCAGGAGACGAGGGATTCAATGGAATGGGAGTTAAGTGAGAATAACTGTTATTTTTAAATAAAAAAATGAAAAGTGTGTTGACTTTATTCTTGCTGTTTGCATATTTACAATATAACTATAGGATTAGTAATGGATAGGTGACTGATCATTACTAGTCCGTGGGCTTGATGTCAATGGACAATACAAAAGTGACATCAGTCCCACAAATATAACTCACTTGCCACCACTACAGGGCTAGTGGGAAGAGCCAGGCAAAGCGCCAGAATTGGCACATATAATAGATATGTCTTTTCTTGGCGACTGCGGGCTTCTATTTTTAGGCTGGGGGGTGCAATATCCATGACCCCTTAACAGCCTGAAAATACCAGATCCCAGTTGTCTGCTTTAGCAAGCCAGGGGGGACCCCATGCTGCTTTTAAAATTATTTATTTAAAGAATTAAACAGAGTACCCCTCTATTCTTGATAGTCAGCCTTGCTAATAATAATAATAATAATAATAATTTTATTTATATAGCGCCAACATATTCCGCAGCACTTTACAACTTATAGAGGGGACTTATACAGACAACAGACATTACAGCATAACAGAAATCACAGTTCAAAACAGATACCAGGAGGAATGAGGGCCCTGCTGCTCGCAAGCTTACAATCTATGAGGAAAAGGGGAGACACGAGAGGTGGATGGTAACAATTGCTTTAGTTATTTGGACCAGCCATAGTGTAAGGCTCGGGTGTTCATGTAAAGCTGCATGAACCAGTTAACTGCCTAAGTATGTAACAGTACAGACACAGAGGCTATTAACTGCATAAAGTGTATGAGAACATGATGGAGGAACGTGATTATGTTGTTGTTTTTTATTAATAGGCCACACAGGGATAGTTAGGTTAATGCGTTGAGGTGGTAGGCCAATCTGAACAAATGAGTTTTTAGTGCACGCTTAAAACTGTGGGGATTGGGGATTAATTGTATTAACCTAGGTAGTGCATTCCAAAGAATCGGCGCCGCACGTGTAAAGTCTTGGAGACGGGAGTGGGAGGTTCTGATTATTGAGGATGCTAACCTGAGGTCATTAGCAGAGCGGAGGGCACGGGTAGGTTGGTAGACTGAGACCAGAGAGGAGATGTAGGGTGGTGCTGAGCCATGGAGTGCTTTGTGGATGAGGGTAGTAGTTTTGTACTGGATTCTGGATTGGATGGGTAGCCAGTGTAATGACTGGCACAAGGTAGAGGCATCGGTGTAACGGTTGGCGAGGAATATGATCCTGGCAGCAGCATTCAGGACAGATTGGAGCGGGGAGAGTCTGGTAAAAGGTAGGCCAATTAGTAGAGAGTTACAATAGTCCAGACGAGAATGAATAAGTGAGACAGTAAGAGTTTTTGCAGAGTCGAAAGTAAGAAAAGGGCGAATTCTGGAAATGTTTTTGAGATGCAGATAAGAAGAGCGAGCCAGTGATCGGATGTGGGGGGTGAATGAAAGCTCGGAATCAAGGATGACTCCAAGGCAGCGGGCATGTTGCTTTGGAGTAATGGTGGAACCGCACACAGAGATGGCAATGTCGGGCAAAGGTAGGTTTGTAGAGGGAGAGAACACGAGGAGTTCAGTTTTTGACAGGTTCAGTTTCAGATAGAGGGAGGACATGATGTTAGAGACAGCGGTAAGACAATTACTGGTGTTTTCTAAAAAGGTCGGCGTGATAACAGGAGAAGAGGTATATAATTGGGTGTCGTCAGCATAGAGATGGTACTGGAAACCAAATCTACTGATTGTTTGTCCAATAGGGGCAGTATACAAAGAGAAGAGGAGGGGGCCTAGGACTGATCCTTGAGGAACCCCAACAGTAAGGGGAAGGTGAGAGGAGGAGGAACCAGCAAAACAAACAGTGAAGGATCGGTCAGTGAGATAGGAGGAGAACCAAGAGAGAACGGTGTCCTAATGCAGACAGCTGAGGGTTGCAGCCTTGCAACCACCGATCACAGCTGCATGCTCACGCTGTCATTTGAGTAATGATTTTTCCACTGATCAGAAGCAGTGTTTGCCCCACTGTCATGCACATGACAGTGTGGCAAACACAGGATGTTCGGGCCCCAATTCACCATTCAAGTAAATAGAGTCCGGGTTCGGATCCGGGTACTGCTATGGCACCAGAACCCAAACTTTTTTTTAACTCTTTGGCTGAACCCACTGGACCCGAACATCCAGGGGTCTGCCCATCTCTAATCCACAGGAGACAAAAAGTGACAGCGAGCACTTGCATTCAAACAAGTCGTTATATCGTCATCACTTTTTTTTTTACTTTGGAAAAACCCTAACCCCAATGCTAAACCCCAACCCCAACACTAGCCTAACCCTAACCTTGACCCTAGGCTAACCTAATTCCAACCCTAATGGCAAAAAAATGAAATAAATGAAAATTATAAAATAATGTAATCCGACTATGGGGATGACACGAGGGGAATGACATAGTAATTATTGGCTTTTGATCACTGAGCATGCACCCGCCATTGTTTTTCCAGGAAGTGTTAGCGGGGGGCCGGGGATGGCGCTGGAGGGACAGGGGGTGGTGGAGGTAATGGAGGGGCTTGGGGACTTCATTTCTCTCTCCTCTAACATGTATATCTTGTCAGAAGAGAGAGAAATGTTTCTAATAGCGGTCACACTTTTTGTTTAAGTGATCGCCGCTATTCATTGAATAACAATAATCACGTGATTGGGGACCAGAAAAAGCGGCCCTGAACTTGTTCTCCAGTGTCTCAGCTTCCCCTGGTAGCTGAAAACCCAGACAATTTCCAATGCTGGGAGTGCTATACCCTTATTCCCAATCTCCGTTTTAAAATGGCAATAAGGCCCATTGACAACCGCCATTTTAATGTGTATCGGCAGTCATTAAGGGGTTACCTTGCCCAATCCTTCTGTCAGTAAAGAATGAAAACCTCCAATCTCATAGTATGGTCAGTCCTTATGATATTTCCAAGTTGGACAACCTTGTGCAATGTGCATGGCAGCCTTGAGTCTTTAGACATGAACATCCAAGCTGTCACATATAGTAATGAAGTCAAAGGCATGCAAATGGGAGCAAAATAAAACAGTATAAAAATTATCAATTTCAAATAAATAACCAATAAAATATAGCTACCATAGACATAGGACAATATGAAACAAGTCACGGTCACGGACAATCAGGAATTGCCAAACAAGATAAAAAAGAAGGAAACCCAACCAAAAAGTCTAAAAAATATTTGTATTGCTTACATAAAGTTTAAAATCAGAGATAATAATGGGACAAAATGTGTAAGGACAATACCAGATTACAAGAAGTTGTATAAAAAATATAAAAAATTTCAAGGACGCACATCCACATATGAAGTGTACATACATAAAAAACTCAAATAGCAAATGCTAATAGAATTAGTGAACAAAAGAAAAAATATATGGTGTTAAAAAATAAAGTATGAAAAAATATGTATAATGCGTAATATCACACCAAAAATAAAAAAAAAATTGCAAAATAAAATACTAAATGTATGCTTGGAAAAAATGGAACAATGCAAATATAGCATTCAATACTAGACATCGATAAGTGCAGGAATAAAGTGCTAGTGCATAGGGTCTGTTTTCTTTTTTTATCTTGTTACATATACCGTAAGATGATTACATAAGTAAGGATAGAAATAAGCTGTAAGGTTGTCAAAATTAATCTGCAGAATTATGTCGGTCAGTAGAGGAGTCAAACTGTATAATTCTGAGTCTCTCAAATGCTCATCCAATTTTATTCATTTTGAAATATACTGTATATACAGTAAATACAGCATTTACAGAGTTGCTATAAATGCAGTGATATTGGTTAGTTTTCAATACTCGTCGAGTATACTGTGAAACACCTTCACAAACATAGTAACAATTGCACAGTTTCAGCATTTTAAGTTATGTCTACCTTAGTGCAGTATTCTACACACCTTACACATTATTATCGTAGAACTAAAATCATTGAAGTTATTCTACAACAGAAGTTGAGTAACTTTGTACATAAATTGCATTACTTATCTTGTGCTGATACAGAGTTACAGGCTGTAGTATAGAACAGCGCTATATTTCCTATTTTGCAGACTCCAAAGCTACAAATTCCCACTATGTATCTACAAAGTTACTCAAATTTTTACTTAGATTGATTATATGTGGAAACACATTTTTTTGTAAAAAAAAATTGGGGAGATAACCTTTAAGCCTTTAATACTATATAAGTTAAGCAGTGGGGAGCTGGCTGTCAATCAGCATTATGTCGGCAATCACGCCCTGTTAACATAGAAGCTGTTCTGTAGACAAGACATCAGTGGATGCTGCAGAATCACTGGCTGGCACAAATCAGTAGCAGGCAAAATAGGCAGGTAGTTGATTGTTAGTTTTTAGCCCCACAGAAAAAAAATAACAGTCTTGAATAATCCCTTTAATGGGTTAAATATACTTAAATATACTGATTTAATGACTTACTCTTGTTTCTCTATAGTTAGTTTCTGTTTCATTAGCACTCGTTTTATTTCAGAATCAAGATCCTGTAAATAATTGAAAACTCTTATTACAGCATCTGTACATTAATGAATACACATATATACAAAAGTAAATATATAGCATGCATTAAAGAAATCAACTAAACCTACAACATAATGCACAACTCAAAAATTATATTCAACAAAGTTCCTTTATTATTAATCATAAAAAGTATCATGTAACATGTATAAAAGGGAAAACAAAACACAAAAACAGGTGGAAAAAAGTGCGGGACCGCACAGAGACCAATGATGGTATATTTTGTAACTCATAAAGTCCAATATTATATCCAAATACAGCATTAATAGGTGTTGAATTATGAGTATACAATGTTTCTCATATTTACATCCACAGAATAGAAAAAAAAATTGAGTTATCAAATGGATACCTATGTGCTAAAGTTATGTGTCAAATTCCTTATTCATGTGTCACAGAATATATCTATCAATATACCAATATAATGTAATTCGTTCATATGACAACATGATATAAACAGTGTATCCTGGAATATGATCACAGCATAATAGGACTATCTATACACCAGCACAGTGCAAATGGTACATAGCATAGCTTTGCACAGTCATTGTACATATAGTAGCATACTACAGTGATTATTAAGTCAAAGGTCCATAGAACAAACTAAAGAGTAGAAAAGCTATGTAAAGGAGTGGAATACTTAACCATATGAGTGGTCCTGTGACAGCCCGCACCTGCCCGACGCGCGTTTCGCCTGAGCTTTGACGAGGGAATGAGCAGAAGACTGGTGGAGTGGAATTTAACTGGCAGCAAGCCAATCAGTGGTTACATGCATAATGAAAAGGAAGTAAACAGCTGATAATAGCCGCGTGAATTCAACCATGCATGGTGACGCCGGGGCTTAGCTCCACCCACCTGACGCGTCTCCAAGGAGCGCATCACGTGGGGGAGAGAAGCAGCGGCGTGCGCTCCAAGCTGGAGCGCAAACAAATAGTCCGCAAAGATACGGCAGTGAATGTGACGTAACAGAGGTATGTTGTGCGTATATCACCGTCCACATGTAATGTGTGTGAAGCAATGAAGTGAAAAAAGTAAATAAGTTAAAGGGGTAAGAAGAGTATACAATATAAATAACAGCAATAAAGTACATAGGTGCATAATAAAGTGCATTGTATTAGTGCTCAAACAATTATTATTAACACCACCAGTCAATACAGCTAATAAAATACAGTAATAATGACATTATATATATATTATAAATATTTTCCACCTGTTTTTGTGTTTTGTTTTCCCTTTTATACATGTTACATGATACTTTTTATGATTAATAATAAAGGAACTTTGTTGAATATAATTTTTGAGTTGTGCATTATGTTGTAGGTTTAGCATCTGTACATTGTTCTAATTCTTCACTGAGAGTTCTGAGTTCAGACAAGCATAACTGGAGGGTTTATGCTTTTTCAAATGTTTGTTCACTTTACCACATCTTAACATCTACATCTTAACATCTACATGTCATGGGTTTACCAAAACAGAGAAGAGGCAGAAGACTGCAGTATCATATTTCTCCTAATCCTTCACTGGTTAGAAGCACTTCTCCTTAGTTTTAAACACTGTAAATTTCTTTGGGCAGTGCAGAAGTTAATCTGCTCAGTTGAGAGCTCCTGGAGCTAAGGCTCTCAGCTGTGCACTGTTAGCCACTCCCATCTCCTATATAAACTGAGTCCTAGCTAAACACTCATTGTCAGAGATAGCTTTTGCTACATGACTGGAGGTTGTTTCTGGTGGTAATTTGAGTAGGCGGTTGGTGGATTTATCTGTGACTGTTGCTAGGTTTTGAGTGTGTGATAATTCCTTTTCTTCTCCCTCTTTGGTTTAACCCCATCCTCCAATCCCCGTTGCATACTTCTGTTATATGTGTGTGTATATTTGTATGTTTGGTACTTTTTGTTACTCCTGTTCATATTTCCTTGTGAGTCTGTGTCACGGTTCACGGGAGGATACCTTTATCTTCTCCACCATTCACATCAATTTGTCATGAACTGGGGTTGTTTGGTTGCCCCTGGTTCCTTTCTGAAGGGGATTTATCTATATCCCACTTCCCAGTTCCGGTTTGAAACTTGCAGCTCTCTGGGGGCCCCCTTACCCTCAGGTCAGACAGGGTACTGCGCCTAGGATAATTAGTCACCAGGAAGGCTGCCTTACTTTGCAGTGGCTAATGGGCACACTGCAGCGAGGGCGATATAAGTATTCCCACTCAGGCGGGAACAATATCAATGCCGCCAGTCGCTACAAAGCCTCCCAAACACACAGGACAAATCCGCTGCCACCAGCTCCAATTTCTTAATTATTAATGGTTCCGGGGCCCACCCAAATTAGTAGCGTAATTCACTTCAGAGGACATGACAGTACGTTATAGAGTAAGGAGAGACAAAGCTAGCAATTTTATATATTTTACTCCAAAAAAGTAGACAGCGTTTACAGAAGTTTAAAAAGATATTATAAAGAAGACAAGTATTGTATGCACAGTACAATTATGCAGTGTTGGCGAAAGATATTGATTAATATTTCTATTAAGAGAGCTGAGTTCTATGTCAACCCAGAGCTTTCTAGATGGGAATATTTGCCACTCCCTGGTTCTAGCCAGGTGCGTAGCTAGTCTATATTTTTTAAAGTTCGGAAGTCCCATTCAACCCTTTATGTCTTCTGTTTATTAGTGTGGAATATTTAATTCTAAAACCTTTATTTTGCCAGATACATTTTGAAATTAGAGTTTAGCTTTTTTGAAAGAAGGATTGTTGGATGTCAATAGGCGAAACCTGAAGAAAATATTGTGTTTTGGGTAGAGTGATCATCTTTATTAGATTAATTCTAAAAAACCAGGAAATAAGCGCTTCCTTCCACAATAAAATATCACGTTCTAGTTTATGGAGTAGAGGTATAAAATTTAGGTAATATAAAGACAGGATGGAGTTGCTGATCTTGGTCCTTAAGTACATAATATGGGAACAATTATTTATGAATGGAGATATTTTGGATAAAAGGGTCCCGTTCTCCAGCTTTACGTTAATATTTAGTAATTGAAACTTAGAGAAGTTTATTTTAAAATTTGATACAAGACCAAATATACGCATTTCTTTGAGTAATGGTTTGATAGATTTCCATGGGTCTGTGAGGTAGAAGAGGACATCATCTGCAAATTCAGCTATTCTTTTTCACCACATTTTATACCTTAGATTGTGGGGTTTTGTGTTATTTTTTGTAGGAAATTTGTCATTACCAAAACAAACAAGGGGGGGAGGGAGGGCAGCCCTGTCTCATCCTGTTTTTTATCCCAAAGCTAGGAGAAAGCTCATTATTAGTCTTCAGCCGAGCCGAGGGTTTAGAATAAAGAGCCAATGTTTTTTCAATGAAAGAAGCAGGGAAGCCAAATTTTCCCAGCATTTTATCCATGAATTCCCAATCGATGCAATCAAATGCCTTTTCAGCATCTGTTGATAAAAAGGCAGTTTGCATGTTTTTAAGTTTTGTAAAGTTAATAATGCTCAGGGTTTTGATGACATTATCTTTGGCCTCGCTACCTCTTACAAAGCCCAACTGCTCCGGGTTGATCAAGTCAGGTAATAAGGTCTGAATTCTATAGGCAAAGATTTTTTCATAGAGTTTAATGTCATTATTGATCAAAGAAATAGGTCGGTAGCTGTCGCATTGAGTTGGATCTTTACCATCTTTTGGGATAAGTGTTATGTGGGTGGAGTGCTTCTGTTTTAAAAGAGCTTGGTCTATTTCTATTATTTGTGGTAGAGAGTTTCTCCCTTTCTTTTTTTTTTTTTCCTAGACCAAGGTTCTATAAGGAGGTCTCTAAGCACTGCTTTGTGTGCCTTCCAGATACTGGAGTCGCAAATATCTTCTAGGCAGTTTTGTAAGAAAAAATGTTTAATACTCTCTCTGAGACTCAATATTATAAATTAAATTGTTGTTAAGTTTCCAATTAAATGCACATTTTCTTGTATTGTTTGAAGTAATGCTGAGCAATAGTGGGGCATGGTCTGGGTACATTATGGTGTCATAAGTAATTTTTTTGACCTGACTCAGTAGCTGATATGGAGGAGAAACACAAAGGCATGCGTCCCTTTAACTTCATTAATAATGTTTTTTCTAGTGCTTTCTTAAGACCCAAGAACCAAACTGCTCACATGACAGGACAGGTGGAAACACAGAATAATTACAGGAAGCTTCACAACTCCCTGAGGAAACACAGGAGATAAAGATTTCTATGATTCCTCTAAATAAAATAGGAAGCACTTCTTTTTTTAAAAAAGCAATTTGCATGTACCATAAAGTTGTAAGAGGACATAGTTGATTGTAACATTAAAGCAAAAAATGAGGTCTAGCAGTAACACCATAGGGCGAGCTGGCCAGGGGCTATTATACCTGTTAGCTCTACTGGTCATTTTGAAGCATACAGGATGGTTATGTCAAGTAATCTTTCTTTTCTTTATTTTTTTTTTTATATAGCGCTAACATATTACAGTTACAGTTTGCACACATTATCGTCGCTGTCCCCGTTGGGGCTCACAATCTAAATTCCCTATCAGTATGTCTTTGGAATGTGGGAGGAAACCGGAGTACCCGGAGGAAACCCACGCAAACACGGGGAAAACATACAAACTCTTTACAGATGTTGTCCTTAGTGGGGCTTGAACCCAGGACTCCAGCGCTGCAAGGCTGCTGTGCTATCCACTGCGCCACCGTGCTGCCCAAATAATTTATGTGAGCAAAATGCTCTAAAATATATTTAGCTGAAATCAAGAATAAAACACAAAGAAGCATTGAATGATTATCACTGCCCAGAGGAACATCTTCTGACATGGTTTTATCGTACACTGACGAGCAAAAGGGGAACAATGTTTTGAAGCTTTGACTTTCCATATCTCACCAACCACTACTCCTTCAAACATGAGACTACCATCATTTTTTAGACAATCATCTTGGCTACATCACATAAATTTGACTTGCAACTATTTAGCATATGCTTACTTATGCAGATTTTTTACACCAAAGGCCATGTAGCATGTGTAACTTGCAAAGAGTAACATACAGTGTGCGCTTGTTTTACTCCTTTCTGACCTCGGACAGGACAGTACGAGCGAGGTCATAACCCCCGCTTTGATGCAGGCGGGTGAGCCCGCATCAAAGCCAGGACATGTCAGCTGTTTTGTACAGCTGACATGTGCCCGCAATAGCGTCGGGTGGAATTGTGATCCACCCGCCGCTATTAACTAGTTAAATGCCACTGTCAAACGTTGACAGCGGCATTTAACTAGCGCTTCTGGCTATCGGGCCGGAAATGCGTGCATCGCTGACTCCCGTCACGTGATCGGGGGTCAGCGATGCGTCGGCATGACAACCAGAGGTCTATTAAAGACCTCTATGGTTGTTGATGCCGGATTTCTGTGAGCACCACCCTGTGGTCGTCACTCATAGCAATGCAGCAATTTTACTACATAGGAGTGATCTGAGCATCGCTCCTATGTAGCAGAGCCGATCAGGCTATGCCAGCCTCTAGCCTCCTATGGAGACTATTGAAGCATTGGAAAAGTAAAAAAAAAAGTTTTAAAAAATGTGAAAAAAATGACAAAAATGAAAGTTTAAATCACCCCCTTTTCACCCCATTCAAAATAAAACAATAAAAAAAATCAAATATACACATATTTGGTATCGCTGCATTCAGAATCGCCTGATCTAATCAATAAAAAAAGGATTAACCTGATCGCTAAACAGCGTAATGAGAAAAAAATTTGAAACACCAGAATGTTTTTTGGTCGCCGCGACATTGCATTAAAATGCAATAACGGGCGATCAAAAGAACATATCTGCACCAAAATGGTATCATTAAAAATGACAGCGCGACACGCAAAAAATAAACCCTAACCCAACCCGAGATCACGAAAAATGGAGACGCTACGGGTATCGGAAAATTGCCCAATTTTTATTTTTTTTTTAGCAAAATTTGGAATTTTTTTTACCACTTAGATAAAAAAAAATAACCTAGACATGTTTGATGTCTAAACTCGTAATGACCTGTAGAATCAAAAAAAGCTGGGGTCATGAAGGGGTTAAGGGTCTGGAATTAGCTCATTTAAATGTAGCCTAAATATTTCTGTGTGATTACTCAATGTTAGCATTGGGGATCCACTTTTAAGTTTTGCCGAGGGCCACACTTTGTTTAAAACTTTGCTGAGTATTGTACCTATTTGCTGTGCGGAGCCTCTGGGGAGCCGGACTAGGTTAGTAGCTTTATTTTTTATTGTAAGTCTTTGTGGGGGGGATATTGGGAACCTGATTCTGTGAATCATACTGTGAATGTGAGGCTATGGGAGCCACGGTTCTATGATTGGGCAGTTGTGAGGGGCTCTAATACTGTGTTCGTTTTGTGTTAATAAAATCTCAGCATATACCATATATACTCGAGAAAAAGCCAACCCAAGTATAAGCCAAGGCACCTAATTTTACCACGAAAAACTGGGAAAACGTGTTGACTCGAGTATAAGCCAGGTATATACAGCCTCTTCATCCCTATCCTGGTATGCATGGCTCCTCATCCCTATCCTGGTATGCATGGCCTCCTCATCTCCATCCTTGTAAGCACAGCCCCCTCATCCCCATCCTTGTATGCATAACCCCCTCATCCCCATCCTTGAATGCATAGCCCCCTCATCCCTATCCTGGTATGCATGGCTCACTAATCCCTACCCTAGTATGCATGGCAAATCATCCCCATTCTTGTATGCATAGCCTTCTCATCCCCATCCTTGTATGCATAGCCCCCTCATCCCAATCCTTGTATGCATAGCTCCCTCATCCCTATTCTGGTATGCATAGCCGCCTCATCCCCATCCTGGTATGATGGCCTCCTCATCCCCATCCTTGTATGCATGGTCCCCTCAACCCCATCCTTGTATGCATGGCCTTCTCATCCCCATCCTGGTATGCATGGCTTCCTCATCCCCATCCTTGGACGCATGTTCTACTCATCCACCATCCTGGTATGCATTATCTCTTCATCCTGGTATGCCTGGCCTCCTCATGTCCATCATTGTATGTATGGTCCCCTAATCCCCATCCTTGTATACATGGCCATCTCATCCCAATCCTGGTATGCATGGTTCCTCATCCCTATCCTTGCATGCATGGCCATCTCATCCCTATCCTGGTATGCATGACCTCCTCATCCCCATCCTTGTATGCATGGTCCCCTCATTCCCATCCCTGTATGCATGGCCATCTCATCGTATCCTGGTATGCATGATTCCTCATCCCTATCCTTGCATGCATGGTTCCTCATCTCCATCCTGGTATGCATATTTCCTCATTCCTATCCTTGTATTAATGGTCCCCAGATCCCTATCACATTATGTATGGCCCACATCAGAAAAG
Source organism: Ranitomeya variabilis (assembly GCF_051348905.1). NCBI lineage: Eukaryota > Metazoa > Chordata > Amphibia > Anura > Dendrobatidae > Ranitomeya > Ranitomeya variabilis. The sequence continues at coordinate 654,495,737 of NC_135233.1, forward strand.
CATTAAAAAAATCCTACTTACCGTCCCTGCGCTCCCTCGCAACTTGTTCCAGCACCAGCAGCTGCAGTGGCCGGGCGATCACGTGTTCCCGCTACTTAAGGGAATGAATATTCACTTCCCTCAATGCACATGGGAGTGGAGAGAAGTGAATAATTCATTTCTCTTAAATATCGGGACACGTGATCGCCTGGCCACTGCTGGAAGTTGGCGGCTGCGGCTGTCACTGTTCGCGTTATTACAGAGAAATGAATATTCATTGCCACCGTAGTGAATATTGATTTCTCTGTAGCAGCTGGCACAGGAGTTGGATGCAGCCACCGGCTCCTGCTTCCTGTGACTCGCTGCTCCGCTGCTGCCGCTCCCCCTCCATCTTCTGGGACCCTCACTTGAGTATAAGTTGAGGGGGGCATTTTCAGCACACAAAAAATGTGCTGAAAAACTTGGCTTATACTCAAGTATATATGGTACCCCTTTTTCAAATACAACTGACATATATCAATATGAATGAAAGTTTGTATGTAAGTTTATGGATAGATGCATTTTTTTGTTACTGACTAAAAAAACCTCAATATTCTGAAACATGTTGAACCTAAACAAACTAAAACTCAATTAAACGCTGGATCTTGTAACGTCTGCCGGCACTTCTGCATGGTTCCCCACCTCCCACCATGGGGGGACGCAGGCTTACTCATTGCCCAGGCTCCCCTCCAGAGCTGCCTTCTCCTCTTCTGTGCATGCCGCACTCTGCTCCAGTGGCACGCTTAGTGCGTGCACTCCTCTGCCTTTAAGGGGCAGTGCGCGCACATGATAAAATGCCCCCAGCTAACAGCTGGGAGGCATTTAGTTAATGTGATTCTCTGCAAGGTGTCTCCCAGCCATCTTGTATGTATAAAAGCAACCAGTGGCGTATCCAGGGGGGGCAGCCAGGGCATGTGCCCCGGGCGCAGCCGACAGGGGGGCGCCAGCGGGTCGCCTGATGATGCGGCGGTCCAAGGAGGGGGTTGGCAGGGCCAGGGAGGGGCTGTCTGGCGCCCCGGCTTCTTCCTGTACTGAGCGGTCACATGGTACCGCTCATTACAGTAATGAATATGCGGCTCCACCTCCAATAGGGGTGGAGCCGCATATTCATTACTGTAATGAGCGGTAACGGTGACCGCTCAGTACAGGGAGAAGCTGCCGGCACCGGGGAAGCAGGGACTGCACAGCACCAGGAGCAAATGAGTATACGGGGAGGGGAGCGCAGTGCGATATTCACCTCTCCTCGTTCCAGCCGCCGGTCCGTCCTCTGCAGTGACGCTGAGGTCAGAGGGTGCGATGACGTAGTTAGTGCGCGCCCTCTGCCTGACCATCAGTGCAGAGGAGGCGGGAGATGGAGCGGCGAATGGAACGAGGAGCGGTGAATATTGAAAGTGCCGGGGGCCTGAGCGACGGAGAGGTGAGTATGTGATTTTTTTTTTTTTTTTATCGCAGTAACAGCAAATGGGGCAAATATCTGTGTGGGGCATCTTATGGGGCCATAACATTTGTGCAGCACTATATGGGGGCCATAACATTTGTGCAGCACTATATGGGGGCTATAATGTTTGTGCAGCACTATATGGGGGCCATAATGTTTGTGCCGCACTATATGGGGCTATAATGTTTGTGCAGCACTATATGGGGCTATAATGTTTGTGCAGCACTATATGGGGGCTACAATGTTTGTGCAGCACTGTATGGGGGCCATAATGTTTGTGCAGCACTATATGGGGCCATAATGTTTGTGCAGCACTGTATGGGGGCCATAATGTTTGTGCAGCACTATATGGGGCCATAACGTTTGTGCAGCACTATATGGGGGCCATAACGTTTGTGCAGCACTATATGGGGCAAGTGTCCGTATGGAGCATCTTATGGGGCCATAACGTTTGTGCAGCACTATATGGGGCAAATGTCTCTATGGAGCATCTTATGGGGCCATTATTAACCTTTATGCAGGATTATATGGGGCTCCTGATTCAATATGGATATTCAAAGACACTTAACCTACTGATGTCTCAATTAATTTTACTTTTATTGGTATCTATTTTAACATTATGGAGTTTCAGGAATGTACCTTGGCTTGGTCATACTGTTTCAATAGAGTTAAGGTTCAAATGGGGGAGGGTTTGGGGGGGGGGGGGCGCGCCAAACTGATCCTTTGCCCCGGGTGCTGGAAAGGCTAGATACACCTCTGTAAGCAACCCTATAGTAATTGTTAGTGGTGTTGGTGTGTGCAACTGTATGTTGCCAGGTTCCTCATCCTTAGTTCGTTAAAGTTATTCCTGTATCTGTGTTCCCCTTAGCCTAGCATAGTTTGTCATATTCCTCTGACCATTTTGGTGGTATCCTAATCCTGAAACTGCATCTGCAGTACCTATACCCAGCCTCCAGGTCCTTGTGCGGCCAGTTCCAGAATTGTTTCCTAATATCTATGAGTGTGAACAAGAACCTATCTTAAACATTCAAGCTATCCGTACAGTCTGTCTCCGTATCCTGTAGTTAGTGACCTTGGCCACGTCTCCTCGTGTCACTGAAAAAGACTGTTGGTATAGCCAGCTGCACTATCGGCGCCTGCCTAGGAGTGGTACCTGGCGACTACCTTTAGCCCAGTCTGTGTTCACCATCAGGAGATCCAGCGAACACCAGGTAGCTGCTAAGCTATGCTCCTTTCTAAGCAGGTCCGGCCATATGGCACAGTGGGTCTATGAACCACATGCGCCACCTGGGGGCCTGACAGATGTTGACCATTTTTTGCATATCTCCTTTACGCATACACTACAGAAGTCAAGATTCTTTGCACATTATATGGAAACTGGTAACATGCATTGCTTTGAGAGCAAAAGGAGTCCTGTTCTGAAAGAATTTCGGACCTAATTAGCTTTCATTAAGTGGCTGTATAGGTAATTTGGGCATCAAAGTAAGATACATTATAGTTAAATTACTATTTTTAATCATGATTTATAGAAAATGTAATTATACCTTATTTGCTCGTTGAAGAAAATCATTTGATGACTTTAGTTTTACAGTCTCTGTCTGAAATAAAAATTATAAATGATAAAAAATGGTTGCTGTAAAACAATAGGTACATATTAATAGAAAATTCCATACAAGTCTGATGGATGCCTATCCCATTTATGTAGTGTCATAGTTTGTTTTTGTTTTGTTTTGTTTTTTAATAACCAGCATAAAAAACTTAAACACATTACACTGACATTGTGTCAAGCACTTGGATATGAATACCGGATGTTTAAAAGGGCAAAATTATTATTATTATTATTATTTATTGTTATAGCGCCATTTATTCCATGGCGCTTTACATGTGAGGAGGGGTATACATAATAAAAACAAGTACAATAATCTTAAACAATACAAGTCATAACTGGTACAGGAGGAGAGAGGACCCTGCCCGCGAAGGCTCACAATCTACAAGGGATGGGTGAGAATACAGTAGGTGAGGATAGAGCTGGTCATGCAGCGGTTTGGTTGATCGGTGGTTACTGCAGGTTGTAGGCTTGTCAGAAGAGGTGGGTCTTCAGGCTCTTTTTGAAGGTTTCGATGGTAGGCGAGAGTCTGATGTGTTGTGGTGGAGGGTTCCAGAGTAGGGGTGATACGCGAGAGAAGTCTTCTATACGATTGTGGGAAGAGGAGATAAGAGGGGAGTAGAGAAGGAGATCTTGTGAGGATCGGAGGTTGCGTGCAGGTAAGTACCGGGAGACGAGGTCACAGATGTATGGAGGAGACAGGTTGTGGATAGCTTTGTACGTCATGGTTAGGCTTTTGTACTGGAGTCTCTGGGCAATGGGGAGCCAGTGAAGGGATTGACAGAGGGGAGAGGCCGGGGAATAGCGGGGGGACAAGTGGATTCGTCGGGCAGCAGAGTTTAGAATAGATTGGAGGGGTGCGAGAGTGTTAGAGGGGAGGCCACAGAGCAGTAGGTTGCAGTAGTCAAGGCGATAGATGATGAGGGCATGGACTAGGGTTTTTGCAGATTCTTGGTTGAGGAATGTACGGATTCGTGAAATATTTTTGAGTTGAAGTCGGCAGGAAGTGGAAAGGGCTTGGATATGTGGTTTGAAGGAGAGATCAGCGTCAAGGATTACCCCGAGGCAGCGAGCTTGTGGGACTGGGGAGAGTAGGCAGCCATGTACTGTAATGGATAGGTTCGTTGGGGGGGTCGTGTGAGATGGGGGGAAAGATGATGAATTCTGTTTTGTCCATGTTAAGTTTCAGAAATCTAGCGGAGAAGACGGATGAAATAGTGGACAGACATTGAGGGATTCTGGTTAGTAGGGAGGTGATATCTGGTCCAGAAATGTAGATCTGTGTGTCATCAGCATAGAGGTGATACTGAAAGCCATGAGATTCTATGAGCTGTCCCAGGCCAAAGGTGTAAATGGAGAAGAGCAGGGGCCCAAGTACTGAACCTTGTGGGACTCCGACAGATAGGGGGCGAAGTGAGGAGGTGGTGTGTGAGTGGGAGACGCTGAATGTCCGATCTGTTAGGTATGATGGGATCCAGGATAGGGCCAAGTCTGTGATGCCAAGGGATGAGAGGGTCTGTAATAATATGGAATGGTCTACTGTGTCAAAGGCAGCTGACAGGTCGAGGAGGAGGAGGACAGAGTAGTGTCGCTTGCTCTTGGCGGTTAAGAGGTCATTGGTGACCTTAGTTAGGGCAGTTTCAGTGGAATGGTGTGACCGGAAGCCAGATTGTAAGCGGTCAAAGAGGGAGCAAGAAGAGAGATGGGAGGACAGTTCAAGGTAGACGTGTTGTTCCAGTAGTTTGGAGGCATAAGGGAGAAGTGATATAGGGCGATAGCTAGATACAGAGGATGGGTCAATAGAGGGCTTTTTGAGGATAGATGTGATGGAGGCATGTTTAAAGCTTGAGGGGAAAACACCAGTTGTTAGTGATAGGTTGAAGAGATGGGTTAGGGTTGGGATGAAGACTGTGGTGAGGTTTGGGATGAAGTGCGATGGGAGCGGGTCAAGTGCACAGGTGGTGAGATGCGATTGTGAGAGTAGAGTAGAGAGTTGATCTTCTGTAATGGTGGAGAAGTTGGTTTTGAAGGTGGAGGACTGGGAAATCAGGAGGAAGAGCTCTGGGGGTTGTTGACCAAATCTGTCTCTGATGTTATCAATCTTCTGCTTGAAAAATGAGGCAAAGTCTTCAGCTGAGATAAGTGGGGAGGGAGGAGGTGCTGGTGGACGGAGGAGAGAATTGAAGGTGTTGAATAACTTTAGGGTTGTGAGACAGCGAGGATATGAGAGATGAGAAGTAGGTTTGTTTAGCTGTGGCGAGTGTGGTCTTGAAAGTAGTGAGGGACTGTTTGAATGCGATGTAGTGCTCGTTGGAGTGGGATCTTTTCCATCTGCGCTCAGCAGCCCTGGAAGCTCGCCTCAGTTCTTTGGTCAGGCTGGTGTGCCAGGGCTGTCTGTTGATTTTGCGAGCTTTGGTATGTGTAAGTGGGGCAGCAGATTCCAAAGCTACAGCTATTGTGGTGTTATATAGAGCGGCAGCGTCATCCGCATTGTGTAAGGAACTTATGTCTGTGAGAGGGAGGAGGGAATATACACATTTGGTTTTTTATATGCAGGAGAGTATTTCTCGCATAAATTTGTATGGTTAAATTACATCAATTATATAAATAACATTACAGAAATTAAATAGCATTGAGTTATAAAAGGAAAAGAAAGTGAATTTTCATTTTTTTTCCCCTTTTTTCCCCTATTGAAAAAAATAATATTTGTTATATTTAGGTACCACAATAAAGCCCCACATATAGAACAAAAAAGGAATAAAATATTTGTCTAACGGTATGTTTCCACCTTCAGGATGGCCGTCGGTTTGGACGGAGCGGCAAACCCGCTCCGCCCTAAGCCCCGCCCCCTTCTGTGACGCGATGATGCCGGATGTGTTCATTGCACACATCCGGCATCATCGCACCCCACACATAGGGCCCTGTGATATACCTTGCGGCGCAGCGTCGCCGCAAGGTACACGGACATGCTGCGATCTTAAAAGACGCGCAGCATGTCCGGAATCGCAGGGCCGCCAGGTGCGTGTTACTTACCACGCATAATGGAGACGGGATTTGATAAAATCCCCTCCACTATGCTGTAACATCTGGACGCTGCGTGTTTGACGCTGCGGCTCTGCGCAGCGTCAAACACGCAGCGTTTCCTGCACGTGGACACATACCCTAAAGAAAAAAAAAAGAGAAGAACAGGGAGAGTGAAGCGGTTTCCACTGCTTTGATATTGATGACCTAATCTTAGATCACCATTATCAGATTTTGGAGATCTGACATCCTCAGTTGTTATTTTCTCTGACAGCGACCGCATATCATATAAACCTATTCAGAGGGTTAGGAATTCAGCTGCCATTCTTGCTAAAGAACACTGAACAGTTGTGCTGTTCCACTCTGTCTACTATGTATATACAGCCATTGCTGTAGCTGATTACAGCGGATAGGGGTGTTGGATTACCACTGATATGACATTGCTGACCTCTCCATATCAAAGAAGTGGACAACCCCTTTAAAATGTGGCACTCCTCTGTCCTGAAAGAGTTAAATTACCTGTATGTCTTTAATGTACTGCTCGGTAGCCTCAGTATTTAAAGCATGGGTTAGGTTCTTTTTAATATCTTCCTCCAAGGTGTTCACTTCCATCAATGTTTTTAGGACTTCCCTTCTCTTTGCCACAAATACCTCTGTCTCACTTGTAAGACATTGTTCACTGGTTGGATCTGACTCTCTTGATTGTAACCAAGGTACTACATATAACAAAAAAAGAGAAAAAGCCAGCACACCAATGCAGCAGCCCGGAACATAGCCAATGCCATGGACATCAAACGGTTAAGAATATAGAGGGGATCCTGATCAAGATGGAGTAAAATGGTAGACTTTACTGAATGGCGTTAAAATAGTTATAACATCAGAAAACTGCACTGATCAGCAAGTAGCACTTATGGGTTTCTGGTGCGTATAGCATTAAGCACCAGAAACGTGTAGGTGCTACTTGCTGATCAGTGCTGTTTTTCTGATATCATCACTGCCTTTGAATAAAGTCTGCCATTTTTTACTCCATCTTGAGCTGGACCTCCGGAATCCCTAAGGTGCTACATATAACAAAACAAATATAAAATAAAAATGTTACTCATTACAGTCAATTGACATCCATTGATTGGCTGCAGCCTTACTGTTCTGTCTGAGCCAGAAAATAGACAGTTTGATCTGTCTCAGATGGTACCTCAAGGCTGCAGCTGATCAGTGGATGTCAAGTGATGTCCGCTGTTGGAAAAAGAAGCAAAAAGACTAAGAGGTGACATAGACAGCAGAGCGATAGGGCTATGTGAGTCCAGTACATGAGTATCTGTTGGTTATTTTTTCAGTATTTACATCTTAAGAAAAAGTGGGACAATAATCACTTTACATGTATAAAAAAAGTATATCATGTTGAGCTACAAGGAGACCTAAGCAAGGCTGTCGCTAGAAAAATTGATCTTTCTGGGGTCTGCATGTTTGAAGGAGGCTCAGGAGCTGAGCCCACTCCACATACAGTTGATGCTGGGTGTGTTCCAACTGGCATGTTTCTTTAAGGGGAATCTGTCAGCAGATTTTTGCTATGTAATCTGAAGACAGCAGGATATAGAGGCTGAAATTCAGGGATGTGTCACTTGTCAAAATGTGTGCTGCTGTTTACTAACTGTGAAGGATTTATCACTAAGAGATTACCATTGCTGGACTACACTACTCCAGCAACGTCCCCTCCCACTGTGATAAGCAGCTCTTTGTCTATGGACTTTGTACATGGAGAGCCTGGTGTGGGCGGGGGCAGCTTTTCAGCTCTGCTGCATTCTAAATCTAAAAGCTCTGATTGTGTCAGAATGGCTGCACCCAGTAATCTAAGTGATACATTGCTGGATTCAGCTTCTATTTGCCTACATCAGGCTGCTCTCACATGAGGTAGCAAAACCCACCTGACAGATTCCCTTTAGGCTGCTTTCACACATCAGTTTTTTGCCATCAGTCACAATCTGTCGAATGTTGAAAAAAATGGATCCGACTAGCTGATCCAGCTAACTGGATCCTTAAAAAAAATCTGTCACATTCTAGCAAATGATGGACAGCGACGGATCCGTTGCTGTCCGTTTTTTCGACGGACACAAAAAAGTTACTATGTCCGTTTTCTCTGGCCGCCAGATAAACAATTTTTGATGGATCCAGCAAATGACAGATGAAACGTGAGGCCATCCGTCGTTAATACAAGTCTATGAGAAAAAAACGGATCCGACGGCAACATTCGCCAGATGTTTTTTCAAAATTCGCGGATTGAGACAGACGGCAAAAGACTGATGTGTGAAAGCAGCCTTAAACAGGAGTGATCGGAAGGAAGTACAGTGGGTACAAAAAGTATTCAGACCCCTTTAAATTTTTCACTCTTTGTTTCATTGCAGCCATTTGGTAAATTCAAAAAAGTTCATTTTTTTCTCATTAATGTACATTCTGCACCCCATCTTGACTGAAAAAAAACAGAAATATAGAAATTTTTCCAAATTCATTAAAAAAGAAAAACCGAAATATCACATGGTCATAAGAATTCAGACCCTTTTCTCAGACATGCATATTTAAGTCACATGCTGTCCATTTCCTAGTGACCCTCCTTGAGATGGGTCTACTCCTTCATTGGAGTCCAGCTGTGTTTAATTAAACTGATAGGACTTGATTTAAAGAACAACCCCAAGATCACTGTGGCAGAGCTACAGAGATGCAGTAGGGAGATGGGAGAAAGTTCCACAAACTCAAATATCACTGCAGCCTCCCACCAGTTGGGCCTTTATGGTAGAGTGGGCCGACAGAAGCCTCTCCTCATTGCAAGACATATGAAAGCCTGCATAGAGTTTGCTAAAAAAAACACATGAAGGACTTCCAGACTATGAGAAATAAGATTCTCTGGTCTGATGAGACGAAGATAGACATTTTTGGTGATAATTCTAAGCGGTATATGTGGGCAAAACCAGGCACTGCTCATCACCTGCCCAATATAATCCCAACAGTGAAACATGGTGGTGGCAGCATCATGCTATGGGGGTGTTTTTCAGCTGCAGGGACAGGACGACTGGTTTCCATTGAAGGCATCATGAATGCGGCCAAGTACAGAGCTATCCTGGATGAAAACCTCTTCCAGAGTGCTCTGGACTGCTGACTTGGCTGAAGGTTCACCTTCCAACAAGACAATGACCCTAAGAACACAGCTAAAATAACAAAGGAGTGGCTTCAACTAACAACTATTTGACTATTCTTGACTGGCCCAGCCAGAGCCCTGACCTAAACCCAATTGAGCAACTCTGGAGAGCCCTGAAAATGGCTGTCCACCAACGTTCACAATGCAACCTGACAGAAGTGGAGAGGATCTGTAAGGAAGAATGGCAGAGGATCCCCAAATCTAGGTATGAAATACTTGTTGCATCATTCCCAAGAAGACTCATGGCTGTACTCAGGGGTGGGATTCAAATTTTTAACAACAGGTTCTGTGTTTGTGTGTAGGAAAACCACACCCATTTTTAAGCCCCACCCATTTACACACACCTTTTCCTCAAACATATACAAGTAGGGGCGCAGTCAAACAGTTGAAAAAAATAAATTGGATGAGATCAGAACAGGGCACATTCTGGCCAGCGCCTCCCATTACCCGAGTGTGACAGCTGCATATATTTCTATGCAGATGTCTCACTTGACTGACAGGTTGGCCAGACTGTGCACTACATTCTGATTCATATGACAGTCTGTCTGCGTCCTAATGGTAATTAAAACTAAAAATCCCCATACCCTTCCTGCATTAGTCCAAGATTGGAATCATGAGCTGCAGGCTAGACCGCCAGACTGGGGGGTCATACAACATTTCTTGAATAACAGATAAAATATCCATCTGAGTAAACATTGGGGCGTCCAGAGAAATCATCTCCCCCGATTACAGTCTCGATATTACAATCTAAATTGTAACGAAACACTAGGGAGAAATTGCATCATTGCAAGAGCAGGATCTGGGGGGGTAGTGGGGGCTACACTAGGATGCAGGATCAAGGGGTGGTGGGGGTCCAAGGGGGTTACACTAGGATGCAGGATCAAGGGGTGGTGGGGTCCAAGGGGGTTACACTAGGATGCAGGATCAAAGGGTGGTGGGGGTCCAAGGGGGTTACACTAGGATGCAGGATCAAGGGGTGGTGGGGGCTACACTAGGATACAGGATCTAGTGGTAGTGAGGGTCCCTAGGAGAGTGCAGCACATTGGAGAGGGTTGTAAGGTGGGGGTGGGGGATATACTAGAATGCATGATCTGGGGGTGCTTGCATATCTCAGGGATTTTGCACTAATGCAGGATGGGGGGAATCTTGCACCAGTGCAGGATCTGTGTGGGGGGTGTGCAGCGCCCCAGAGTCCTGGTCGTTGCAGTATTGTCGCTCTGCCACAAGGGGGAGTGATGGTACGTCTGATGGCACTAAAGGAGCTCACCTGACCAGGTATCACAGTCACACACTACACTTCACACTCCGGCAACCAGAGGGAGCAAAAGGTTCTATGTATTAGGCCACTCCTCACACTCTGGTAAAACTGGGAGTCAGATAGGAAGTTAGAGAGAAGCTGACTGGGTTTTGCCCAGGTAGCATCTAGTGAGAGGAGAGCGTTGCTTGGGAAGATTCAGGGGGGTCCCTGTCAGGGGTGGGATCCTGACAGAGGCCTAGCAAAAGGACAGATTGTTACGGAGCCGCGCCTGCACCTCATTGCGGCGGCATCCTAAGAAAGGACACGAAGCGAAGTATATTGTGGAGAAGTGAGAAACGAGATCACAGCACAAAGGCGATAGAACCAGGAGGAGTCGTGCCCCAAGATCGGCAACATCCTTCTGAGGCGCGTAGCCGGCGGCCGGAACGCCGAGGAAGTAATAGGCTCTACGCATTACTTTGAACTACAGCAGGGCAGTTAACTCTAGGTTGGCTGTCTCACCTTTACACCCAATGAAGACAACGGAGGCAATTGTGGGAGAGGGGCGTCTCTAGGGTCCCTATAAAATAACTCCAGGCCTACCCCGTCATACGGGTGCGTCCTATCCAAACCATCTGGGGGACGGAGAGAAAGAACAGAAACATACACGACAGTTGTGAGGACTATCCCGTGGTGCTCAGCAGGGAGGTACTACAACACACAGGTGCTAGTAGGTAGGCTACTGATTTCCACCTGCAAAGGGAACTCTGGATGTGCCTTCGGACCGGCCGGTCTCAGCCAGCCCTGTTAGCAGTGCTCTGGATTGTGGATACCGAAGCCTTCAGTAAAAAGGTAAAGAGACTGCAACCCTGTGTCCTTGTTATTTACTGCGACCTACCCCATTACCATCTATTCATCAAGGGAAGCCCTGGGGACATACTTCACCTGTGGGAAGTTACACCATCTAGCTGCCATTCCATCACCCCAGCGGACCCCTAGCAGCGTCGGTCACCCTGACCGAATACCACAGGTGGCGTCACGAACACTTGACAAACTCTCACCTACACCTTTATTTGGGCGCCCCTTAGCAGGGCCACAGACCGGGTAGGGCCACCGTGACACCCCTAGAACCGAGACCGAGAGTCCCTGTACCGAGTACCCCGCTGCCCTGCCTCTGAGGGCCGCTCCAGGTGCACAGCTAAATCTTGCACCAGTGCCAGAACTAGGGGTAAGGGGTCTTGCACCAATACAGGTACTTGGGGTCTGTGGCATATCTGTGGTTGGGGAGGTCTTGCATCAGTGCATTCTCTTTGATAGGGGGTGGGCTGCACAAGTGCAGGGTTTCGGGGGCAGTGGCACATCTGGATTGTGCATTCTCTTTGATAGGGGTGGGCTGCACAAGTGCAGGGTTTCGGGGGCAGTGGAATATCTGGAGGGTGCATCCCCTTTGATAGGGGATGGGCTGCACAAGTGCAAGGTTTCGGGGGTTACACATATGCAGATTCTTCGGACAGAAAGCCATCACCCAGGGGAGAGGGGGAGGGGGTAGTGACCACTTACCTGAACCCATAAATTTAGCAGGATTAACACCACTGCTGTCAAGTGGTAGCTGCCACTCCCCGCCATCCCCCACATGGCCAGCGAGCAGGAAATGACAGGAGGGCAACGGAGGCGGCTGCGACAGGCGAGCAGCCATGGAGTGAAGGCGTCAGGAGGCTAGCAGCGCAGAGACATGGGCTGGATGTCAGCGGCAGCTCCTCACATCATGAATACCTATGACCATGTGATATTTCAGTTTTTCTTTTTTAATAAATTTGGAAAAATGTCTGCATTTCTTTTTTTCAGTCAATATGGGGTGGAGAATGTTCATTAATGAGAAAAAAATGAACTCTTTTGAATTTACCAAATGGCTGCAATGAAAAAAAGAGTGAAAAATTTAAAGGGGTCTGAATACTTTCCGTACCCACTGTAGCTCTAGTCACTGCATGTAAACCAGTTATTTGCCTCTCTTGTCATCTTTGATAGCAGCATTTAAATGGAACGGTCGCCAATAGGTGCATCACTGGTTCCTGCAGGGGTGCTGATGGGTTGCCATAGGTACCATATTAGTACTACTGTGAAGTTCATCTACAGGCTTCATACGAGACCATGATTTACACTACAGTCATGTAAAAAGGTTTTGAGATTGACACAAATCTTGGCTTCTAAAAATGTTGTTGCTTCAGCGTTTTTAGATCTTATAACCAGATGTATCCATGGCTACTCAAGTACAGTTATCAGCATTTCACAAGTTATTAAACTTTAATTGACAAATCCATATATGTAAAGCAGAGTTCCCCAACTCCGGTCCTTAAGAGACACCAACAGGTCGTGTTTTCAGAATTTTCTTAGTATTGCACAGGTGATGGAATTATTGCCTGTCCAGGTGATGCAATTATCACCTCTGCAATACTAATGAAATCTTGAAAACATGACCTGTTGGTTGGTGGTTAGAGGGTGGGAGGAGATCCAGGAATTTCTTATAGATGTATTGCTTGGTGGGATTTGAACCCAGGACTGCAAGGCTTCAGTGTTAACCACTGAGTCACTATCTACTACATATCTATCAATTTAGTTACAGTATTTTATCCCGGCACAAGCTTGTCACCACACATTGTAAGGAACAGAGGCGATTCCATAAAAGCAATGTTTTTACTGCCCAAAAGTGAACATTTTGCTTTTTCTCTATAGAAGACTTACTATACCTTTATCAGAGACTGTTTCACTAGTCACGGCAGTCCTCAGTTCAGTCTTCAAATTACTTCTAAGTCTAAAGATAAGAAGCAAGAAAATATGATAGCAACATGGTGCTGCATATGGGGGTGACATGCTGCACATGATGCTGCATATGGGGGTGACATGCTGCACATGATGCTGCATATGGGGGTGACATGCTGCACATGGGGAGGCTATGGGGCAACATGCTGCACATGGCGAGGCTATTGGGGCGACATGCAGTGTATATAGGGAGGCTGTGTGGATCTCATGCAGTGTGTACAGGGAGGCTGTGTGGGGCTAATGCCGTATATGGGGAGGCTGTGTTTGGCTCATGCCGCATATAGGGGGTGGCTGTGTGGGACTCATACCGCATATGGGGGAGGCTGTGTGGGGCTCATGCCACATATAAGGGACGGATGGGGGGCTTATACGATATACAGAAGGGGCTGTACTCGGGTTCAAACTAAATATAGGCAAATGTCAGCATACTTAATTCTGTTCAATATTAAGTGATACAATTAATATTAATAAAATTATCAATAATATAATAATTATAATTAATCAATATTAATATTGAGCAGAATTAATTTCACCCTATTGGTTCGGCCCTCCACAACAGTCACGGTCTCTCATGTGGCCCCTTGGGAAAATTAATTGCCCACCCCTGGTATATAGGGAGCTATGTGGGGCTCACACTGCATATAGGAGGCTATCTAGGGGCTCATACATCCTGCAGCCTACAACCTGCAGTAACCACCAATCGACCAAACCGCTGCATGACCAACTCTATCCTCGCTTACTGTATCCTCACCCATCCCTTGTAGATTGTGAGCCTTCGCGGGCAGGGTCCTCACTCCTCCTGTACAAGTTATGACTTGTATTGTTTAAGATTATTGTACTTGTTTTTATTATGTATACTCCTCCTCACATGTAAAGCGCCATGGAATAAATTAAGCTATAACAATAAATAATAATAATACATTATATAGTGGGGCTGTGCGCAGGCTCATGCTTTATATAGGGGGCTGTCTGCAGGCTCATATGGTATAAGGGGGATATCAGCATACTTCATTCTACTAAAATAATTAATATGTTAATATGAATATTGAGCAGAATTAATTTATGTCTATTGGTTAGGCCCTCCACAACAGTCACGGTCATTCATGTAGCCCCTTGGGAAAATTAATTGCCCACCCCTGCTTCATATCTTTAATGTGATAAAATGGACAAAATTCTAGCCTATATCTATCTATATAATTGTCTAAGGGGTACTTCTGTCTGTTTGTCTGTCTGTAACGGAAATCCCACGTCCCTGTTTTGTCACGGCCGGCCGGCTGCGACCAATCTGCGACAGGCTTAGTCTGGCCGCGAATTGGCCCCTCCCTACTCTCCTCAAGTCAGTACCCCCTCCCTACTCCCCTCCAGTCAGTGCCAGTGTGTCGCCCCATCCCAGAACAACTTTTTACTATTGATGCTGCCTATGCAGCATCAATAGTAAAAAGATGTAATGTTAAAAGTAATGAAAAAAAAAATTGTGCTATTCTCACCTTCCGCTGTCCACCGATGTGCACGATACTGCTGCCAGCTTCCATTCCAAGTGATGCAATGCGAAATTACCCAGATGACTTAGTGGTCTCGCAAGACCGCTAAGTCATCTGGGTAATTTTGCAATGCATCACTGGGAACGGAAGGTGGCGGCAGCATGGGGCGCATCGGGACAGCTTCGGTGGACGCCGGAGGTTGAGTATATGGTGCCCACACTGCTATATACTACGTGGGCTGTGCTATATACTATGTGGGCTATGTTATATACTGCGTGGCTGCTACATACTACATGGGCAGTGTTATATACTGCGTAACCTGTGTTATATACTGCGTGGCCTGTGTTATATACTACGTGGGCTGTGTTATATACTGCGTGGGCTGTGCTATATATTACGTGGGCTGCGCTATATATTACGTGGCTGCTATATACTACATGGCTCCTATATACTACGTGGCTGTGCTATATAGTACGTGGCTGTGCTATATACTACGTGGCTGTCTGTGTTATATACTATGTGGCTGTGCTATAAACTACGTGGCTGTGTTATATACTACGTGGCTGTGCTATATACTACTTGGCTGTGTTATATACTACGTGGCTGTGTTAGATACTACGTGGCAGTGCTAAGCGCGATGTACATACATGCATATTCTAGAATACCCGATGCATTAGAATCAGGCCATCATCTAGTGCACACTATATGCAGTTATACACTGCCCAAAAAAATAAAGGGAACACTTAAACCCTTCAAGACACGGCCCTTTTTCGTTTTTGCGTTTTTGTTTTTCACTCCCCTCCTTCCCAAAGCCATAACTTTTTTATTTTTCTGTCAATATGGTCATGTGAGGGCTTATTTTTTGCAGGATGAGTTGTACTTTTGAAGAACACCATTGGTTTCACCATGTCTTGTACTAGAAAACAGGAAGAAAATTCCAATTGTGGTGAAATTGCAAAAAAAGTGCAATCCCACACTTGTTTTTTGTTTGGCCTTTTTGCTAGGTTCACTAAATGCTAAAACTGACCTGCCATTATGAATCTCCAGGTCATTATGACTTCATAGACACCAAACATGTCTAGGTTATTTTTTATCTAAGTGGTAAAAAAAAATTCAAAACTTTGCTTAAAAAAGAAAAAAAACAATTGTGTCATTTTCCGATACCCGTAGCCTCTCCATTTTTCGTGATCTGGGGTCTGGTGAGGGCTTATTTTTTGCATGCCGAAATGACGTTTTTAGTGATACCACGATTGTGCAGATACGCTCTTTTGATCGCCCGTTATTGCATTTTAATGCAATGTCGCGGCGACCAAAAAAACATAATTCTGGCATTTCAAATTTGTTTCTCGCTACGCTGTTTAGCGATCAGGTTAATGCTTTTTTTATTGATAGATCGGCGATTCTGAACACGGCGATACCAAATGTGTATGTGTATGTTTGATTTTTTTTATTGTTTTATTTTGGATGGTGCGAAAGGGGGGTGATTTAAACTTTTATATTTTTTTATTTTTTTTTCATATTTTTAAAAACTTTTTTTTTTTTAACTTTTGCCATGCTTCAATATCCTCCATGGGAGGCTAGAAGCTGGAACAACTGGATCGGCTCTGCTACATAGCAGCGATCATCAGATCACTGCTATGTAGCTGAATTGCAGGTTTGCTATGAGCGCTGACCACAGGGTGGAGCTCACAGCAAGCCGGTATCAGTAACCATAGAGGTCTCAAGGACCTCTATGGTTACTATCCTGATGCATTGCTGACCCCCGATCATGTGACGGGGGTCGGCGATGCGCGTATTTCCAGCCATCGGCCGGAAGCATTTAACTGGTTAATAGCGGCAGGTGGATCTCGATTCCATCTGCTGCTGTTGCGCGCACATATTAGCTGTACATAACAGCTGACATGTCGCGACTTTGATGTGGGCTCAGCACCGGAGTCCACATCAAAGGGGGAGACACGACATGCGCCGTACTAGTACGGGGCATGTTGTGAAGGGGTTAAACAACAGAATACAACACCAAGTAAATCAAACTTCTGTAAAATCAAACTGTCCACTTAGGAAGCAACACTGTTTGACAATCAATTTCACATGCTGTTGTGCAAATGGAATAGACAACAGATGGAAATGATTGGCAATTATCAAGACACACTCAATGAAGGAGTGGTTCTGCAGGTGGGGACCACAGACCACATCTCAGTACCAATGCTTTCTGGCTGATGTTTTGGTCACTTTTGAATGTTGGTTGTGCTTTCACACTCGTGGTAGCATGAGACAGACTCTACAACCCACACAAGTGGCTCAGGTAGTGCAGCTTATCCAGGATGGCACATCATTGCGAGCTGTGGCAAGAATGGTTGCTGTGTCCGTTAGCGTAGTATCCAGAGGCTGGAGGCGCTACCAGGAGACAGCCCTGTACAGTAGGAGACGTGGAGGGGGCCGTAGGAGGGCAACAACCCAGCAGGAGGACCACTACCTCAGCCTTTGTGCAAGGAGGAACAGGAGGAGCACTGCCAGAGCCTTGCAAAATGACCTCCAGCAGGCCGCAAATGTGCATGTGTCTGCACAAATGGTTAGGAACCGACTCCATGATGATGGTCTGAGTGCTCGATGTCTACAGATGAGGGTTGTGCTCACGGCCCAACACCGTGCAGGACAATTGGCATTTGCCACAGAACACCAAGATTGGCAAATTTGCCACTGGTGCTCTGTGCTCTTCACAGGTGAAAGCAGGTTCACACTGAGCACATGTGACAGATGTGACAGCATCTGGAGACTCCGTGGAGAGTGATCTGCTGCCTGCAACATCCTTCAGCATGACCAGTTTGGCAGTGGGTCAGTAATGGTGTGGGGTGGCATTTCTTTGGAGGGCCGCACAGCCCTCCATGTGCTCACCAGAGGTATCTTGACTGCTATTAGGTACCGAGATGAGATCCTCAGACCCCTTGTGAGACCATATGCTGGTGCGGTTGGCCCCGGGTTCCTCCTAATGCCAGACTTCATGTGGCTGAAGTGTATCAGCAGTTCCTGCAAGATGAAGGCATTGAAGCTATGGACTGGCCCGCCCGTTCCCGGTTGAACACATCTGGGACATCATGTCTCGCACTATCCACCAACGTCACGTTGCACCACAGACTGTCCAGGAGTTGGCAGATGCTTTAGTCGAGATCTGGGAGGAGATTCCTCAGGAGACCATCCGCCACCTCATCAGGAGCATGCCCAGGCATTGTAGGGAGGTCATACAGGCACATGGAGGCAACACACATACACACCTGAACATCATTTCCTTGTCTTGAGGCATTTCCGCTGAAGTTGGATCAGCCTGTAATTTGATTTTACACTTTGATTTTGAGTATCATTCTAAATCCAGACCTCCATGGGATATTCATTTTGATTTACATTGATCATTTTTATGTTTTATTTTTCTCAACACATTCCACTATGTAATGAATAAAGATTTACAACTGGAAAATTTAATTCAGTCATATCTAGGATATGGGATTTTAGTGTTCCCTTTATTTTTTTGAGCAGTGTATTTTCAATAGCACAACTTTGTATCTCGCCTTTTTGCTTTGTAAGTCATCAATCTGTCCCAATGAATTTATTTTCCAAATTAATCTTACGTGGAAAGATTACAAAACAAAAACTCAAAAAACTTTTATTTCTTAAATAGCGGAATGCTACTCACTGATCATTGCGCTCTAAGGCAATAAGTGCCTTGTGTTCAAGTCCCCTTAAGTTCTGTGTGACTTCTTCTACATCCTCTGTTTTCACAGGTCTTTTCTTCATGCCAGCAATTTCACACATTAGAATCTAGAATAACCAGACTTTTTTAATTTCTAGAAAATACATAGTGAAATAAGACTATGAGGTTGATTCATTAAGACTGGCGTTGTGCGCACCTCTCTAAATGAAGGGTTCACTGGAGACTGATGCAGAAAATTCATTACGAGGCGCCTGCTACTTAATGAATTCCAAATATATTCTCTGGGAGGGGGAATGGTATAGTATAGGAATGCTGGCACTGTTGCTGAATTTGACAGGTAGGCATACCCCGCCCTTCCCAAGCTCCCCTCACTTTGGTGGAGATGCTTCAAACTATCGTGAAAGATAAATTTTTGCACAACTTCACATTGCACTAAAATTGCAAAGACTTTTCTGGCTTAAAATCTTGGATGAATCGGGGCATTTGCCTCTTAATTTTCTATAGCACGTAAAGCTCAATGACCGATACCTCATGCTGTGATGAAGACTGAGCGTCCAACAAGTCGTTAACATAAACATCATAAGCGGTCTAAAAGGAGAAATAGAATATTAATATAAATATAAAACACAAATAATAACTTCAATTTCAAATTAAATGAAAAATATTTCTTAGAACTGCAGCTGGAATTTAGAGATTTATATATAGAATTGGGAGTCCTCAGTGGTTGATACCTTTTAATGGCTAACTGAAAAGATGGTAACAAATTGCAAGCTTTCGAGACTACATACGTCTCTTCATCAGGCAAAGACTAAAACAAATTCTGAAGAATCACATATTTATGCACAACATAGTATAGAGAAAAAAAACATGGATAAGCCAGGTGACATGAAGCAGAATTACCATGGGTGATAAACAGTTACGTCCATAAATATTGGGCCAATTCTTAGATAAGGATTGTTTTATTGTCCTGTCATTGGGGTCTCTGTTGTGATGACCCCACATGGTCTGATGGGCAAGTTCCTTAATTGATGTAAAAAGACATAAATCCATGTGACACATTCATTCCTGCAGTTAGAGTGTCAAAGGTCGTCATCAGTTTATATTCCCAGACTCTCCTGTCTTTCTGTGTTTTGAAGTTACCTTTCAATACAAGTAATTTCATATCCATAATGCTATGATTTGGGAGACAGAAATGTATTGCCACGGGTATATCCATTCTTTTTTCTCTTATTGTATGGCGATGAGAGTTCATCCTTGTTCTCAGTTTCTGCCCTGTCTCCCCCACATACAGACCCCCAGTTGGACATTTAGTACAAATAATTAGGTACACCACATTAGAAGTGACGCAGCTGAAAGTACCTGGTATCTTGTAGTCCTGATGTGAGTTGGGAATCTTTATCTTGTCCGTGGTCATTATAAATGGACAGGTTTTAAATTTTTTCTGGTTGCAAGGAAAGGTACCTGCAGCTGTTGGAGAAGACAGGGAGCTCTTGACAATGATGCTTCTTAGATTTGGGGGCTGCCTAAAACACAGTAGTGGGGGGTCTGGAAAAATGGATTGTAATCGGGCATCTTTTTGCAGTAAAGGTTGTAATTTCTGTGCAGCTCCCCTTAGCACCTCCAGATTTGGATTGTAGATAACTACTAGAGGCACCCGGTTATTTTCTTCTGTAGTTTTGTAATGTAGCAGGCGATTCCTTGATATTCTGGTGGCTCTTGTGATCTGATTTTCAATTGTTCTTGGATGGTAGCCCTGATTCAAAAAGGTCTTTCTGAGGCGACCCAGGTGTTCATCTCTATCCATTGGGTTGGAACATATACGATTGTATCTGATGGCTTGGCTGTAGATAATGGAGTTTTTTATGTGTTTTGGATGAAAACTGTCCCATTTAAGGTACGTTGGACGGTCAATTGGCTTCTGATACAGGGATGTCTCTATCTTATTGTTCTTCAGCTTAAAGATGGTGTCCAAAAAGTTAATTTCAGTGCAGGAGTAGTTGAGTGTCAAGTTGATGGTGGGATGAAATTTATTAAAATGTTCATGGAACGTCTTTAGCTGTGGTTCAGACTCCGTCCAGATGATTAAAATGTCATCAATGTAGCGGTAGTAGGCCAGAGGCCTGATGGGACATGAGGACAAAAAGTCGCTTTCAAGCTTGGTCCCTGTGTTTTCCAGGAAGAGTTTGCAGGCATAGGTCCTCTACCAGAAGGAACCATCCGGGCCACCATGGATGTGGAATCTTTGTACTCCAATATCCCACACCAGGATGGATTAAATGCCTGCAAACTCTTCCTGGAAAACACAGGGACTGATGCAAATTCTGTGGTGAAACTTATAAAATTCATCCTCACCCACAATTACTTTGAGTTTGACAAGAAGATCTATCTACAGGAGACTGGCACAGCAATGGGAAATAAAATGGGCCCACAGTATGCAAATCTTTTCATGGCCAAGCTTGAAAGCGACTTTTTGTCCTCATGTCCCATCAGGCCTCTGGCCTACTACCGCTACATTGATGACATTTTAATCATCTGGACGGAGTCTGAACCACAGCTAAAGACGTTCCATGAACATTTTAATCAATTTCATCCCACCATCAACTTGACACTCAACTACTCCTGCACTGAAATTAACTTTTTGGACACCATCATTAAGCTGCAGAACAATAAGATAGAGACATCCCTGTATCAGAAGCCAATTGACCGTCCAACATACCTTAAATGGGACAGTTTTCATCCAAAACACATAAAAAACTCCATTATCTACAGCCAAGCCATCAGATACAATCGTATATGTTCCAACCCAATGGATAGAGATGAACACCTGGGTCGCCTCAGAAAGACCTTTTTGAATCAGGGCTACCATCCAAGAACAATTGAAAATCAGATCACAAGAGCCACCAGAATATCAAGGAATCACCTGCTACATTACGAAACTAAAGAAGAAAATAACTGGGTGCCTCTAGTAGTTACCTACAATCCAAATCTGGAGGTGCTAAGGGGAGCTGCACGAAAATTACAACCTTTACTGCAAAAAGATGCCCGATTACAATCCATTTTTCCAGACCCCCCACTACTGTGTTTTAGGCAGCCCCCAAATCTAAGAAGCATCATTGTCAAGAGCTCCCTGTCTTCTCCAACAGCTGCAGGTACCTTTCCTTGCAACCAGAAAAAATTTAAAACCTGTCCATTTATAATGACCACGGACAAGATAAAGATTCCCAACTCACATCAGGACTACAAGATACCAGGTACTTTCAGCTGCGTCACTTCTAATGTGGTGTACCTAATTATTTGTACTAAATGTCCAACTGGGGGTCTGTATGTGGGGGAGACAGGGCAGAAACTGAGAACAAGGATGAACTCTCATCGCCATACAATAAGAGAAAAAAGAATGGATATACCCGTGGCAATACATTTCTGTCTCCAAAATCATAGCATTATGGACATGAAATTACTTGTATTGAAAGGTAACTTCAAAACACAGAAAGACAGGAGAGTCTGGGAATATAAACTGATGACGACCTTTGACACTCTAACTGCAGGAATGAAAGTGTCACATGGATTTATGTCTTTTTACATCAATTAAGGAACTTGCCCATCAGACCATGTGGGGTCATCACAACAGAGACCCTAATCACAGGACAATAAAACAATCCTTATCTAAGAATTGGCCCAATATTTATGGACGTAACTGTTTATCACCCATGGTAATTCTGCTTCATGTCACCTGGCTTATCCATGTTTTTTTTCTCCTTTTTTTTTTTTTTTTTTTTCTCTATACTATGTTGTGCATAAATATGTGATTCTTCAGAATTTGTTTTAGTCTTTGCCTGATGAAGAGACGTATGTAGTCTCGAAAGCTTGCAATTTGTTACCATCTTTTCAGTTAGCCATTAAAAGGTATCAACCACTGAGGACTCTCAATTCTAAATATTTTTCTATCTACTGGCTAACACGGTACCAAGATATATTTCTTTCCTGTATCAGAGATTTATATGGCGCTTTACATGTGAGGAGGGGTATACATAATAAAAACAAGTACAATAATCTTAAACAATACAAGTCATAACTGGTACAGGAGGAGAGAGGACCCTGCCCGCGAAGGCTCACAATCTACAAGGGATGGGTGAGAATACAGTAGGTGAGGATAGAGCTGGTCATGCAGCGGTTTGGTTGATCGGTGGTTACTGCAGGTTGTAGGCTTGACGGAAGAGGTGGGTCTTCAGGTTCTTTTTGAAGGTTTCGATGGTAGGCGAGAGTCTGATGTGTTGTTGTAGAGGGTTCCAGAGTAGAGGTGATACGCGAGAGAAGTCTTGTATACGATTGTGGGAAAAGGAGATAAGAGGGAAGTAGAGAAGGAGATCTTGTGAGGATTGGAGGTTGCGTGCAGGTAAGTACCGGGAGACGAGGTCACAGATGTATGGAGGAGACAGGTTGTGGATGGCTTTGTACGTCATGGTTAGGCTTTTGTACTGGAGTCTCTGGGCAATGGGGAGCCAGTGAAGGGATTGACAGAGGGGAGAGGCCGGGCAATAGCGGGGGGACAGGTGGATTAGTCAGGCAGCAGAGTTTAGAATAGATTGGAGGGGTGCGAGAGTGTTAGAGGGGAGGCCACAGAGCAGGAGGTTGCAGTAGTCAAGGCGAGAGATGATGAGGGAATGGACTAGGGTTTTTGCAGATTCTAAATCAGTAGTACAGGTGAAAATAGAAAATACTTTATAATAAATCTTATCAGAAAAGTCTGCCTTTTTCTCCTCCTGGACAGATTTTCAATTCTCAAAATTCTCAATTTAAGGCCAGTGTCACATTTGCGAGTGTGATGCAAGAAACTCACACGAGTCTCTCGCATCCATACCTGGCACTGGGGGGGTCGTCGCTGCGCGTATTTCTGGTCTGGCGTCTGGAAGTGCATTTAAATGCCCGCTGTCAGAGTTTGACAGCAGCATTTAAGTACTTAATAGGCGATTCCGCTGGCGCCTATTGCGGGCACATGGCAGCTGTTAAAAACAGCTGACATGTCGCGGCTTTGAGGTGGTTCACCACCAAAGCCCACCTCAATGCAGGGGATACTGCCAGCTGACGTACTATTCCATCAGCTGGTAGTAAGGGGTTAAGAAACAACAGTTTATAGTCTACATTATGACATCCGAGACACTACATGCATGTGCATCAATGTCAGTAGCAAAAGCAATTGTTCAAAAGTGTTTTGCAGTAGACTTTTGTTTATAATCCGTGTCAGATGCTTCTCGAATAAGATTCCAGAAAAAGTCAGCCAGCATTGACGTACTCCACTTTCCCTGGTACCTTTTCTTCATCAGTGCAATGTCTTGGTGAAACCTTTCACATTGTTCATCGCTAACGGCACCAAGATTGGCTGGAAAAAAGTCCAAGCGAGAATGTAGAAAATACATTTTTAGTGACATATTGCATTTCATCAAATGAAATGTGAGCATGTTGTCCACGAGTTGTTCAAAGTTCGGTGCCCTGCTGTTGCCAAAGAAGTTGAAGGTCACATCTTTAAAGGCTCTCCATGCCACTTGTTCAGCACCTTGCAAAAGAACATCAAAGTTACTGTCATTCATTATATCTCTGATCTGTGGGCCAATAAAAATACCTTCTTTAATCTTTGCATCACTTATTCTTGGAAATTTCTGTCGCAAGTAAGATTATTTGTTCATTGCTTTGACAAAATTCTTCATAAGCCCAAGTTTAATATGCAAAGGAGGGAGAAATATCTTTGCTGGATCAACGAAAGGATTATGTTTAACATTCTTCTGTCCAGCAACCAGGTTTTCGCGGAGTGGCCAGTCCTTTCTGAAATAGTGCATTTCTCGTGGACGACTATCCCACTCACGAATAAAACAACAATACTTGGTATATCCAAGCTGCAGTCCAAGAAGAAGTGCAACAACTTTTAGGTCACCACATATGTTCCATAATTTCTATTAATGTAGGTCAACAGTAACTCCAGATTCTCATACGTTTCTTTCATGTGTACGGCATGTCCAATAGGTATAGAAGGATAGATATTTCAGTTGTGTAGTAAAACAGCCTTCAGACTTAAAACTGACGAGTCAATAAACCGTCGCCATTCCTTCTGGTCATGTTCATATCCAAGAGCACCAAACAACCCCAAGACATCATTGCAAAAGGTTAAACTGTCGATATGGTTGAAAAATTGATTGAGGTCATCTTGACGATTGCGAAAAACAGAAACTCTTGTTCCTGGTAATAAGAGATTCCGCTCTTGTAGCCTTGATCCCAATAATTCTGCTTGCCTCTTTGACAATTTCAAATCTCTGACCAAGACACTCAGATCAGCTTGAACAGATGTGGATTAGATGTAGAAGGCTCAAAGTCTCATTTTCCACTGCCATTGTCAGTTCATCTTCGTCATCCTCCATTGTCTATACTTTGGGTGGCTTTCCTCCCCTGCCCAGGAGATTTGGTATGCTCCGTACACGGTCAGCCGAATGATTCACTGTGCCTGCACGGAATTCGCATAATAAGTGCTTGCATATGTGTAGATCAGCGATATATGTTATTTCAGTGGAAAATTCAGAATATACTATTTGAGAAAAAGTTTATATATAAGTTTTTAGAATTGTAACAGATTATAATGTTTCATATCATTTCTCAAAAACCTTACATGGTAGGAAAAATCTGAAGTCATTTCTGAAATCAGCATGAAAAAATCTATCAGGAACACTCAAAATTGTCTGAGGGACAAAACCTTTGCAACACAGTGTTACAAGCCTGAGCCGCAAAATCATCAAAACAGTGCATGATTTGATTTTTTTTTCCGCATGGACAGATGGTAAAAACATTCATTTGGACTACTCCATTCACTTCTACTCTTCTACTGTATGTGACACATGGACCGAAAATACACTCGCCTGAACAAGCCTTAACAACGAGCTTGTATTCTCTCTTGCCCTTGTATACTTCTATGTCCATTCTCCATCTAATATATTACTTACCCAATTACTTTGTATTCACATGACCTGAGGGGAGTTTTCCATATAAAAATACCCTTATATGACTAAATAAGTAGCGCAGTTATTTTCATGTCCACCTACGCACTATAGGTTCTATGTACCTCACTGTATGAGGACTTTATATGTACCTGAACTATATGGAACTGCAATGTTCTGATTGATTATTGTTATCAGGGGTGTGTACATAATAGATCTGTTTGTATTTTTGTACATATTTTAAGGGGCTTTCACAGGCTGCTATTTGAAATGTAATCAACCAGAGTCTAATTTTCAGACATTTATGAAATTCTATGTTACTAGGTAACCATGTACAGTATACCATTGCATCTTCTTGTACTTACCTGTGTTCGTTATTTGTATTTGTTTTTTTGTCCTTTTGTTCTCCAATTTTTTAGTGACAGTCAATACGTCTTTTAACTGACCTGAGATATAAGAGAATAGCCTCCCCATACAGGTGACAATCCAGCAGCTGTCAGCTGTACACTATAGCTGACAACTTGCTGCATCAGCCACAATCAGTGTTTGCACCGTCCATATCTGTTTAACCCCTTAGATGCTGCTGTCAATAGTGACTACATCATTATAAATGGTTAACAGCGTGTAGGGGTTTCCTCTTTATCCAAATTGGTGCCCTCAGATCATGATTTTGTGGTCCTGATGTTTGCGATGGCAATTCATGACCAAATAGTGGCCTTACAGTCTAACAGCTCTAGTATTCTGTTCAGAAGTTAGAGGCATTTAGGTGGTAAAAATACACATTTTCATTTCTGTCATACCACTTTGCATTAATTCCTGTAAAGCACCTGAAGGGTTAATAAACTACCTGACAGCAGTTTTCAATATGTCAGGGGGTGCTGTTTTTAAAATGGTATCACGTTTGGGGGTTTCCCAATATATGGGACCCCTAAAGTCACTTCAAACATGGATAAGTCCCTAAAAAAATAAATTTTGTAAATTTCCTTGAAAAAATGAAAAATTGCTGCTACATTTTTAAACCTCCTAAAATGCTAACAAAATAAAATAACATTTTAAAAATGGTGCTGATGTAAAGCCGACATGTGGGAAATGTTATTTATTAATGGTTTGCTGTGGTATGACCATTTGGATTAAAGGGATAATCATTCAAATTCAGAAAATTGCTAATTTTTTAACTTGTTTCTCAAATTATTGTTATTTTTTATAAATAAGCACAAAACATATTGATCTAAATTTACCATTATCATAAAGTATAATGTGTCACGAAAAAACATTCTCAAAATCACTGGGATTTGTTGAAGCGTTGCAGGGTTATTACCACATAAAGTGACACTGGTCAGATTTTAAAAATTTGGCTGTCACTAAGGGGTTAAGCATAGCTTGTCAGGCTATGAGTAATAATTTAATTTTGTATATTTGTTTTGTTTTGTTGCACTGTATATCTGATGAAGGTCATCTAGACCGAAACGTTATAAATTTGATACACTATGTCTTGATTTCAATAAAAATTTGCCATTTTTTTGAGAATGCCGGATTCCACATATATTGTATATTAACGGTTGGGTCCCTATCCGTACTACTTTTTGTCTAAGGAATGCTGTTCTTTTTTCTAATTTTAAACCATTTGTCTAACCTGTACTCTTTGTCTATGCACAACATATATCCTCAATCAGTCACCTGCGCATAAAGAGCACTCCATGCATTTTAATTAAGATGATTCACATCTCTTTGTACACTGCCATTTTACATAATGGCAGCTTTAGATTGCTATCTCCTGTTTCCTTCCTGCAAATGGGAGAGGGGAAGAGGTAGAGGGGTTTGGTATCAGGTTCTTTGTTACTCTTACTGTAAATTGATGTGACAGAAAAAAGGGAAGGAGGATGTGAGTGAATTCAGAGATTTTTAATATTTTCTATGACAGTCAAGTGCACCCCATACTTATATCCGGACAACAGAAAATTTATCTTATCTCAACTTCTCTGCTTTTGGCTCTGTTATTTAAAATGTCATATCACAATGCTGCACAACAGTGTATCTACCATTACAGTATGCACCTGATTTAATAACAAAGCACTTGGTTGGATGTGGCTTTGTTTTTTCCAGTTTTCCAAGAAGAAAAGTAGAAGAAAATTCTGCAATGAACAAAATACACATTTAAGTTGGAAAAAGTGCCATGGAGACATCATAAATAGGGATGAGCTGACCTGTGGATGTTTGAGTTTGGTCAAACTGTAGTTCAAAGTTCGGTTCGGTCTCCGAACTTGACCCTGAATCCAATCCAAGTCTATGGCTGTAAAATGGTCATAGTAAGGGATAAGGGGGCTGCAAAAGGAAGCAAAATTCTGGTAAAAGCAGAACAATTGCTCTGCAAAAAAATGTGGATAGGGAAATGACTAAAAAAATAGTAGAAAAAAAAAAATAAAATGACCCCTGGCAATGGAGGCAGGTCTAAGCCTGACAGAGGCACTGCATAGGCTCCTGCACCCTCACCCCTATCCCGAGTAACCCTGTGCGTGGCCTTGGGTGTGGTGGGTGATGAGGTAGGGCGACCACGATGTCCTCTGTTGTGAATTCCGTTCTCGGGCTCCCTCCTGTGGTCATGAGTGGTACTTTGTGAGTTCTGTTCATGGGCTCCCTCTGGTGGCTTTTAGTGTTACTGCTGGTCTGTAGCTGGACCCCAGCTGCCTCGTTTCCTGCTAGGCTTGCTGCCTATTTAACTTCATCTGGACCTTTACTTGTTGCCTGCTGTCGTTGTATTCAGTACTGGTTCAGATCTCTCTGGGACTTCCCTTGTGACCTGTCTCCTCGTGGATAAGCTAAGTTCTTGCTAGTCCATTTTTGCTCATTGCTATTTGAAAATGTTTCTCAGTATGTTATGAGTTCAGTCCAGCTTGCTTATATGCTATTTGATTGCTAGCTGGAAGCTCTGGGGTGCGGAGTTGCGCCCCTCACATCGTGAGTCGGTGTGGGGGTCTTTTTGTATTCTCTGCGTGGATACTTTTGTAGTATTTTATACTGACCGCACAGATTCCTTGCTATCTTCTGACTATTTAGTTATTAGCGGGCCTCATTTGCTAAAACCTATTTTCATTTCTATGTTTGTGTTTTCCCCTTAAACTCACCGTTATTATTTGTGGGGGGCTTCTTACACTTTGGGGAAAATTTCTCTGAGGCAAGTGAGGCTTTGTTTCTCTCTAGGGGTAGCTAGTTTCTCAGGCTGTGAACGAGGCGTCTAGGCCGAGTTAGGAACGCTCCACGGCTGCCTATAGTGTGTTTTGATAGGATCAGGATTGCGGTCAGTAAAGTTCCCACATTTCCAGAGCTTGTCCTTATTTTTGGTTTACCCATCAGGTCAGTTCATGTGTTCCTTACCACCAGGATCATAACAGTACAGCAGGCCATTAAAGTGTTAATGCATCACAAAAGAGGGACAAGAGAAGCTCTGAGGTTTTTTTTTTTTCCTCTGCAGTGTGTTTAGCCTCTCTCCTCCCCTTAATCTCTGGGTGGTTCAGGACTCAGCTGCAGATATGGACATTCAAGGTCTGTCCTCTTGTGTGGATCAGCTTGCTACAAGGATACAAAGCATTCAGGATTATGTAGTTCGCAGTCCTATGTCAGAACCTAAAATACCAATTCCTGAGCTGTTCTCTGGAGATAGATCTAGGTTTTTGAATTTAAAAAATAATTGCAAATTGTTTCTTTCTCTGAGACCTCATTCCTCTGGTGACCCTGCTCAGCAAGTTAGAATTATTATTTCTTTGTTGCGTGGTGACCCTCAAGATTGGGCATTCTCCCTGGTGCCAGGAGATCCTGCATTGCTAAATGTGGATGCGTTTTTTCTGGCGCTTGGATTGCTTTATGAGGAACCTAATCTAGTAGACCAGGCAGAAAAGATTTTGCTGGCTCTCTCTCAGGGTCAGGATGAAGCAGAGGTTTACTGTCAGAAGTTTAGGAAGTGGTCTGTGCTCACTCAATGGAATGAGTGTGCTCTGGCAGCAATTTTCAGAAAGGGTCTTTCTGAAGCCCTTAAGGATGTTATGGTGGGGTTCCCCATGCCTGCGGGTATGAATGAGTCAATGTCTTTGGCCATTCAAATTGATCGGCATTTGCGGGAGCGCAAACCTGTGCACCATCTGGCGGTGTTTTCTGAACAGAAGCCTGAGTCTATGCAATGTGACAGGATTCTGACCAGAATCGAACGGCAAAATCACAGACGTCAGAATGGGTTGTGCTTTTACTGTGGTGACTCCACTCATGTTATCTCTGATTGTTCTAAGCGCACAAAGAGGTTCGCTAAGTCTGTCACCATTGGTACTGTACAACCTAAATTTATTTTGTCTGTTACTTTGATTTGCTCTCTGTCATCCTACTCTGTTATGGCTTTTGTGGATTCAGGAGCTGCCCTGAATTTGATGGATTTGTCATTTGCCAGGCGCTGTGGTTTTATCTTGGAGCCATTGCAATTCCCTATTCCACTAAAGGGAATTGATGCTACGCCATTGGCCAAGAATAAGCCTCAGTACTGGACTCAAGTGACTATGTGCATGACTCCTGCACATCAGGAGGTTATTCGCTTTCTGGTGTTACATAATTTGCATGATGTTGTTGTGTTGGGTCTGCCATGGCTGCAGGTTCATAATCCAGTCCTGGATTGGAAAGCAATGTCTGTGTCAAGCTGGGGTTGTCAAGGGGTACATGGCGATGTTCCTTTGGTGTCAATTGCTTTTTCTACTCCTTCTGAAGTCCCTGAATTTTTTTCGGATTACCAGGATGTATTTGATGAGCCCAAATCCAGTGCCCTACCTCCTCATAGGGATTGTGATTGTGACATAAATTTGATTCCTGGTAGCAATTTCCCTAAGGGTTGACTTTTTAATTTATCTGTACCAGAACATGCCGCTATGCGGAGCTATATAAAGGAGTCTTTGGAGAAAGGGCATATTCGTCCGTCCTCGTCACCTTTGGGTGCAGGGTTCTTTTTTGTGGCCAAGAAGGATGGTTCTCTGAGACCCTGTATAGATTATCGCCTTCTAAATAAAATAACGGTCAAATTTCAGTACCCTTTGCCTCTGCTGTCCGATCTGTTTGCTCGGATTAGGGGGGCTAGTTGGTTCACCAAGATAGATTTTCGAGGAGCTTATAATCTTGTGCGTATAAAGCGGGGCGATGAATGGAAGACAGCATTTAATAAGCCCGAAGGTCATTTTGATTACTTGGTGATGCCTTTTGGGCTTTCTAATGCCCCTTCCGTGTTTCAGTCCTTCATGCACGATATCTTCCGAGAGTATCTGGATAGATTCATGATTGTGTACCTGGATGATATTTTGGTCTTTTCTGATAATTGGGAGTCTCATGTGAAGCAGGTCAGGATGGTGTTTCAGGTCCTGCGTGCCAATGCCTTGTTTGTGAAGGGCTCTAAATGTCTCTTTGGAGTCCAGAAGGTCTCCTTTTTGGGCTTTATTTTTTCCCCTTCTACTATCGAGATGGATCCAGTTAACGTCCAGGCCATCTATGACTGGACTCAACCTACATCGGTGAAGAGCCTTCAGAAGTTCTTGGGCTTTGCTAATTTTTACCGTCGCTTCATCACTAATTTTTCTAGTGTGGTTAAGCCTTTGACGGATTTGACTAGAAAGGGTGCTGATGTGACTAATTGGTCTTCTGCGGCCGTTGAGGCCTTTCAGGAGCTGAAACGTCGGTTTTCTTCGGCTCCTGTCTTGCGTCAGCCTGATGTCTCTCTTCCCTTTCAGGTCGAGGTTGATGCTTCTGAGATTGGAGCAGGGGCTGTCTTGTCACAGAGAAGCTCTGATGGCTCGGTGATGAGACCATGTGCTTTCTTTTCTAGAAAGTTTTCGCCTGCCGAGCGGAATTATGATGTTGGTAATCGGGAGTTGTTGGCAATGAAGTGGGCATTCGAGGAGTGGCGACATTGGCTTGAGGGAGCCAAACATCGCGTGGTGGTCTTGACGGATCACAAGAATTTGATTTATCTCGAGTCTGCCAAGCGGTTAAATCCTAGACAAGCTCGATGGTCGCTGTTTTTCTCCCGTTTTGATTTCGTGGTTTCATACCTTCCGGGCTCAAAGAATGTGAAGGCTGATGCCCTTTCTAGGAGTTTTGTGCCTGACTCTCCGGGAGTTTCTGAGCCGGCTGGTATCCTCAGAGAGGGGGTGATCTTGTCCGCCATCTCCCCTGATTTGCGGCGGGTGCTGCAGGAGTTTCAGGCCGATCCTGACCGTTGTCCACCGGAGAGACTGTTTGTCCCGGATAGATGGACCAGTAGAGTTATTTCCACGGTTCATTCTTCAGTGTTAGCAGGTCATCCTGGGATCTTTGGTACCAGGGATTTGGTGGCTAGGTCCTTTTGGTGGCCTTCTTTGTCGCGGGATGTGCGTTCCTTTGTGCAGTCCTGTGGGATTTGTGCTCGGGCCAAGCCTTGCTGTTCTCGTGCCAGTGGATTGCTTTTGCCTTTGCCTGTCCCGAAGAGGCCTTGGATGCATATTTCCTTGGATTTTATTTCGGATCTTCCAGTCTCTCAGAGGATGTCTGTCATCTGGGTGGTTTGTGATCGTTTTTCTAAAATGGTCTATTTGGTGCCTTTGCCTAAGTTACCCTCCTCCTCTGATTTGGTTCCGCTGTTTTTTCAGAATGTGGTCCGTTTGCATGGTATTCCGGAGAACATTGTGTCTGACAGAGGGTCCCAGTTTGTGTCCAGATTTTGGCGGTCCTTTTGTGCTAGGATGGGCATTGATTTGTCTTTTTCTTCGGCCTTCCATCCTCAGACGAATGGCCAAACCGAACGTACTAATCAGACCTTGGAAACTTATCTGAGATGTTTTGTTTCTGCTGATCAGGATGATTGGGTGACTTTTTTGCCATTGGCTGAGTTCGCCCTCAATAATCGGGCTAGTTCCGCTACTTTGGTTTCACCTTTTTTTTGTAATTCTGGTTTTCATCCTCGTTTTTCCTCAGGTCAGGTTGAACCTTCTGACTGTCCTGGGGTGGATTCTGTGGTGGATAGGTTGCAGCAGATTTGGAACCACGTAGTGGACAATTTGACGTTGTCACAGGAGAAGGCTCAGCGCTTTGCTAATCGCCGTCGCTGTGTGGGTCCCCGACTTCGTGTGGGGGATTTGGTATGGTTGTCATCTCGTTATGTTCCGATGAAGGTTTCCTCTCTTAAGGTCAAACCTCGTTTCATCGGTCCTTATAAGATTTTAGAAATCCTCAATCCGGTGTCATTTCGTTTGGACCTCCCAGCATCTTTTGCCATTCATAATGTGTTCCATAGGTCATTGTTGTGGAGGTATGTGGTGCCTGTGGTTCCTTCTGTTGACCCTCCTGCTCCGGTGTTGGTCGAGGGAGAATTGGAGTATGTGGTGGAGAAGATCTTGGATTCTCGTGTTTCGAGACGGAAGCTTCAGTACTTGGTTAAATGGAAGGGCTATGGTCAGGAGGATAATTCCTGGGTTGTTGCCTCTGATGTCCATGCTGCCGATTTGGTTTGTGCCTTTCATTTGGCTCGTCCTGATCGGCCTGGGGGCTCTGGTGAGGGTTCGGTGACCCCTCCTCAAGGGGGGGTACTGTTGTGAATTCCGTTCTCGGGCTCCCTCCTGTGGTCATGAGTGGTACTTTGTGAGTTCTGTTCATGGGCTCCCTCTGGTGGCTTTTAGTGTTACTGCTGGTCTGTAGCTGGACCCCAGCTGCCTCGTTTCCTGCTAGGCTTGCTGCCTATTTAACTCCATCTGGACCTTTACTTGTTGCCTGCTGTCGTTGTATTCAGTACTGGTTCAGATCTCTCTGGGACTTCCCTTGTGACCTGTCTCCTCGTGGATAAGCTAAGTTCTTGCTAGTCCATTTTTGCTCATTGCTATTTGAAAATGTTTCTCAGTATGTTATGAGTTCAGTCCAGCTTGCTTATATGCTATTTGATTGCTAGCTGGAAGCTCTGGGGTGCGGAGTTGCGCCCCTCACATCGTGAGTCGGTGTGGGGGTCTTTTTGTATTCTCTGCGTGGATACTTTTGTAGCATTTTATACTGACCGCACAGATTCCTTGCTATCTTCTGACTATTTAGTTATTAGCGGGCCTCATTTGCTAAAACCTATTTTCATTTCTATGTTTGTGTTTTCCCCTTAAACTCACCGTTATTATTTGTGGGGGGCTTCTTACACTTTGGGGAAAATTTCTCTGAGGCAAGTGAGGCTTTGTTTCTCTCTAGGGGTAGCTAGTTTCTCAGGTTGTGAACGAGGCGTCTAGGCCGAGTTAGGAACGCTCCACGGCTGCCTATAGTGTGCTTTGATAGGATCAGGATTGCGGTCAGTAAAGTTCCCACATTCCCAGAGCTTGTCCTTATTTTTGGTTTACCCATCAGGTCAGTTCATGTGTTCCTTACCACCAGGATCATAACAGTCCTCTGGATGCAAGTCACCTCACTCTACCTATGAAAGGGATGTTTTCTGTACACTTGGCGCTTTGGGACCTGCCTGTGAGTTGCTCTACCTTCCGATCACCCCTCATCCCATGCCGTACAGGCTCTGTTCCATGGTGATCACGGATAATGGAGAATCAGTGTTCGATTCCAGAGAGAGAGCTTGAGAAATGGCAACCACATCCAAGGAAGACAGCAGGCGTGCAAATTAACCACTTCTGAGCAGGTGATGTTGCAAAAAGAAATAACCATCCATGAATATTTAGAGGCTCTGTAATTAAAGACTACTGTGCATACACATGGATGGTACAGGAAAAACTGCGAACGGTGATTAAATTAGTAAATTTTGCCTGCTTTTATGACTTTCTGACTATAGATCACCATAAGAAACATGAATCTGTCATTGTATGTATGGAAAGAAACTATCAGCTTATGGACTGTGGAAGAGATGTATTATGGACACATGGCACTAGCCTGTATTATGGACAGGCTCCGCCATCCTGTATTACAAGCATGCTACACCAGGCTATATTATAGGCATGGCACACCAGCAGCACCACGTCCACATTCCCTATTTAATGTTCTCATTTTTTTAAGTAGTTTTTAGGAAAAGATTAGAACATTTGTTTTTATGCACATTAACCCCTTTCTGACATTAGACGTACTATCCCGTCGAGGTGGGGTCGGCCCGTATGCCCACCGACGGGATAGTACGTCATAGCGATCGGCCGCACTCACGGGGGGGAGCGCGGCCGATCGCGGCCGGGTGTCAGATGGCTATCGCAGCTGACATACGGCACTATGTGCAAGGAGCGGTCACGGACTGCCCCCGGCACACTAACCCCCGGCACACTGCGATCAAACATGATTGCAGTGTTCCGGCGGTATAGGGAAGCATCGCGCAGGGAGGGGGCTCCCTGCAGGCTTCCCTGAGACCCGATGTGATCGCGTTGCTCTGAGGGTCTCCTACCATCTTCTCCCTGCAGGCCCTGGATCCAAAACGGCCGCGGGGCTGCATCCGGGTCCTGCAGGGAGGTGGCTTACCAGCGCCTGCTCCAAGCAGGTGCCGGGAAGCCTCCAGGAGTGCACGTCAGATCGCTGATCTGACACAGTGCACAGAAAAGTGTCAGATCAGCGATCTTACACTATAACATGATAACCCCTAACCCAACCCCCCCCCCGGGGCAATGTTATAGTGTAAAAAAAAATATTTACATGTGTAAAAAAAATTTAAAAAAATCCTAAAAAAATATATATATATATTGTTCCCATAAATACATTTCTTTATCTAAATAAAAAAAACAATAAAAGTACACATATTTAGTATCGCTGCGTCCGTAACGACCCAACCTATAAAACTGTCCCACTAGTTAACCCCTTCAGTGAACACCGTACAAAAAACGAGGCAAAAAATAACGCTTTATTATCATACCGCCAAACAAAAAGTGGAATAACACGCGATCAAAAAGGCAGATATAAATAAGCGTGGTACCGCTGAAAACGTCATCTTGTCCCGCAAAAAACGAGCCACCATACAGCATCATCAGCGAAAAAATAAAAAAGTTAATAGTCCTCAGAATAAAGCGATACAAAAATAATTATTTTCTCTATAAAATAGTTTTTATCGTATAAAAGCGCCAAAACATAAAAAAATATATAAATGAGGTATCACTGTAATCGTACTGACCCGAAGAATAAAACTGCTTTATCCATTTTACCAAATGCGGAACGGTATAAACGCCCCCCCCCCCAAAAGAAATTCATGAATAGCTGATTTTTGGTCATTCTGCCTCACAAAAATCGGAATAAAAAGCGATCAAAAATGTCACGTGCCTAAAAATGCTACCAATAAAAACGTCAACTCGTCCCGCAAAAAACAAGACCTCACATGACTCTGTGGAACAAAATATGGAAAAATTATAGCTCTCAAAATGTGGTAACGCAAAAAATATTTTTTGCAATAAAAAGCGTCTGTGTGACGGCTGCCAATCATAAAAATCTGCTAGAAAACCCGCTATAAAAATAAATTAAACCCCCTTCATCACCCTCTTAGTTAGGGAAAAATTAAAAAATTTACAAAATGTATTTATTTCCATTTTCCCATTAGGGTTAGGGCTAGGGTTAGGGCTAGGGTTAGGGTTAAGGCTAGGGTTAGGGCTAGGGTTAAGGCTAGGGTTAGAGCTAGGGTTAGGGTTGAGGCTAGGGTTAGGGCTAGGGTTTGTTTTGTGAATTCCGCTCTTGGACTCCCTCCGGTGGTTGTAAGTGGCACTTTTGTGAGTTCTGCTCTTGGGCTCCCTCCGGTGGTTTTAAGTGGTACTGCTGCTCCTTGGATTTAGTAGTCAGCAGCTGCTTCCACTGATTGTCTTTCTGGCTCGGATATTTAGCCTGGTTCTATCCTTCAGCCTGTGCCAGTTGTCAATGGTTCCTGGTTGGATTCACATCTCTGCTTGGATTTCCCTGATATTCTGACCAGTTCAGCAAAGATAAGTCCTTGCTTTGTTCTTTTGCAGTCCACTTGTTGTGGACTTAATCTTTCTGCACTTTCTATGTTTTTTCTAGTCCAGCTTGTCAGTATGGATTTATTCAGTTAAGCTGGAAGCTCTGGGAAGCTGATTTACCCTCCACACCTTTAGTCAGGTGTGGAGATTTTTGTAAACTCTGTGGTGGATTTTTCTAGTTTTTAATACTGACCGCACATTATTCTGTCCTGTTCTATCTATCTAGCTAGACTGGCCTCCTTTGCTACATCCTGGTTTCATTCTGCATATGTCATTTCCCTCTCCACTCACAGTCAATATTTGTGGGGGGCTGTCTATCCTTTGGGGATTTTCTCTGAGGCAAGATAGCTTTCCTGTTTCTATCTTTAGGGGTAGTTAGTCCTCCGGCTGTGATGAGGTGTCTAGGGAGTGACAGGAACATCCCACGGCTACTTCTAGTGTTGTGTTAAGCTCAGGAACTGTGGTCAGTACAGGTACCACCTCCTCCAGAGCAAGTCCCATGTTGCTCCTAAACCACCAGCTCATAACAGTTTTGGGTTACATTTACGGTTGGGATTAGGGTTAGGGGTGTGTCAGGGTTAGGGGTGTGGTTAGGGTTATGGTTGGGATTAGGGTCATGGGTGTGGTTAGGGTTGGGATTAGGGTAAGGGGTGTGTTGGGGTTAGGGGTGTGGTTGAGGTTAGGGGTGTGTTTGGGATTAGGGTTAGGGGTGTGTTTGGGTTACGGTTTCAGTTAGAATTGGGGGTTGGTTTCCACTGTTTAGGTACATCAGGGGCTCTCCAAACGCAACATGGTGTCCCATCTCAATTCCAGTCAATTTTGCATTGAAAAGTCAAACGGCGCTCCTTCCCTTCCGAGCTCTACCATGCGCCCAAAGAGTGGTTTACCCCCACACATAGGGTATCAGCGTACTCAGGACAAATTGCACAACAACATTTGGGGTCCAATTTCTTCTTTTACCCTTGGGAAAATAAAAAATTGGGGGCGAAAATATAATTTTTGTGAAAAAATATGATTTTTAATTTTTACGGCTCTGCATTATAAACT
This sequence comes from Ranitomeya variabilis, assembly GCF_051348905.1. Classification (NCBI taxonomy): domain Eukaryota; kingdom Metazoa; phylum Chordata; class Amphibia; order Anura; family Dendrobatidae; genus Ranitomeya; species Ranitomeya variabilis. The sequence continues at coordinate 654,533,197 of NC_135233.1, forward strand.
TCTGTGAAGCACTAGGTGGGTCAAAGTGCTCAAAACACATCTAGGTAAGTTCCGTATGGGGTTTAGCTTCCAAAATGGTGTCAATTGTGAGGCGTTTCAATGTTTAGGCACATCAGGGGCTTTCCAAACGCAACATGGCGTCCCATCTCAATTCCAGTCAATTTTGCATTGAAAAAGTCAAATGGCGCTCCTTCCCTTCTGAGCTCTGCCATGCGCCCAAACAGTGGTTTACCCCCACATGTGGGGTATCAGCGTACTCAGGACAAATTGTACAATAACTTTTGGGGTCCAATTTCTCCTGTTACCCTTGGTAAAATAAAACAAATTGGAGCTGAAGTAAATTTTTTGTGAAAAAAGTTAAATGTTCATTTTTTTTTAAACATTCTAAAAATTCCTGTGAAACACCTGAAGGGTTAATAAACTTCTTGAACATGGTTTTGAGCACCTTGAGGGGTGCAGTTTTTAGAATGGTGTCACACTTGGTTATTTTCTATCATATAGACCCCTCAAAATGACTTCAAATGTGATGTGGTCCCTAAGAAAAAAAATTGTGTTGCAAAAATGAGAAATTGCTGGTCAACTTTTAACCCTTATAACTCCATAACAAAAAAAAAAATTGGCTCCAAAATTGTGCTGATGTAAAGTAGATATGTGGGAAATGTTACTTATTAAGTATTTTGTGTGACATATCTCTGTAATTTAAGGGCATAAAAATTCAAATTTGGAAAATTTTCAAAATTTTCACCAAATTTCCATTTTTTTCACAAATAAAAGCAAGTAATATCAAAGAAATTTTACCACTATCATGAAGTACAATATGTCTCGAGAAAACACCCAGATCCGTTGAAGCGTTCCAGAGTTAGAACCTCATAAAGGGACAGTGGTCAGAATTGTAAAAATTGGCCCGGTCATTAACGTGCAAACCACCCTTGGGGGTAAAGGGGTTAATTAGAAAAATTTGTTTTCATGCACAATATTATTATGAATGCGGGTGAATAACAGTAGAAAAATGTGTTTTTACGCACATTACTCCCACAGATAAGGTTGAAGATTAGAAAATTTTGTTTTTACGCACAGTACTTTAAAAGATACAGTACTATTACAGACATGGGTGCAGAGTAGAAAAAAATGCTTAGGCATATTACTGCCATAGACACTCATACAGAGTAGAAAAAATTGCTTAAGCACTCTACTCCCACAGACACGCGTGCATTCTAGAACAATTTATTTTTGTGCACATTACTCCTAAAGACACAGATGCAGCCTACAAAAAAATTGGTTTAGCACACTACTCCCACACAAACGTGAAAAGTATACAGAGGGACTTTTTGGAAAACTGTGCATACACAAAACCTAACACTGTCCCTCACTCCAGCTGCGTCCTATCCCTAAACTAAGCAGAGCAGAATGGCGGTGGCACCCGTGATCCGGCATTTATACAGTCAGGGTCACGTGGTGCGCCAGCCAATCACAGCATTTCCAATACTTGCCATGGCTGTGATGGCTATGGAAGTGCCATCAGCCTAAAAGCTTGTTGATTGGCTGCACTGCAGCCTTTCAACAAACTTTATTCGGCATCTGAACCCAAGCAGTAAAACAGACTTCCGGTAAAACGTTTGTGTTCGGAGTTCGATGTCCGGTACGAACCCCAAACTTTACTGTTCAGGTTTGCTTATCCCTAATTATAAGCATTGATTTTCGAATTAGATTATTTTTTTATGTATTAAAGAAGCACCCCATCTACATTTTTTTATTAAAAAAGATCTTGACAAACAGCGCATGTTTCTCGAAACGCGTCAAAAGATGCCTGTATTCTCTTTTTTGTGAACACACAATTTTAATCTTTGCTTCATGTACCTTGAATAATAAAATGCACTTTGTTGGATTTCATCTGTCATATTGGTAGAAAAATGTAAGGAAAGTAACACAGGTAATTGACTTAAAGTAAGTGCAGGCCTTCCTGTCTGTGATCCCTAACTACACAGGCAACCCACCAGATGAAGACGCAACTTGGCATCTCCACAATTCAAAGAATAAGTGTTACACACCACTAAAGTGGCATCAATTTCATCGGAGGAGAAACAGTATAATAGGCCCCTGACACATCTTCTACTACTAGCAACCCACCAGATGGAGACCCACTTTGAGTGTCTACATTTAATAAAAATTGCTTGTAACATCAGCTGCAGTAGCACCAGCAAGCACAGAAGACACTACAAAGATGGCACAGACTGCAATAACGCAAGATCAATAAATGACATTAAAAACTATACCATCACCTAGTCTGCCCAATCTGCGATTGGGGTGCAAAAGTCATCAGAGATCCATGACTTGTTCATTTTGATGAAAGTTAGGAGGTCTACACTTTCAGGGGACAGCCGGATGCGCTTATCTGTCAGGACACCAGCAACGCTGAAGACACGTTCTAAGAGAACGCTGAGTGCTGGGAATGATAAAACCTCCAAGGCGAGCTCAGGTCACTCTTCCATTTTTGAAGACCAAAGTGTAAAAGGGTCCAAACCCCCCTGATGGCATTTATATGGAGTTCCAGATACTCCTGTACATCATTTCCAGTCGTTCACTGGACGTCTAGAACTGGGATGCACACTGTGTGCCTCATTTGTGTGCCTCATTGCTGCCTTGGGGAAAACCACTCTTAAGATTGTCTACAAGGATATTTTGATACTCCAGCATGCGCGCATCCCTTTCCGGGGGGCATCTGGCTAAATTTAGTTTTGTACCATGGATTTAACAGAGTGGCAACACAGTAGTCAGCACTATTTCTAAACCTAGGAACACGAACATCGGATTTAAGAGGCGCTCATGTGTCAGGGACTTCCATAAGGTCCAAGTCCATGTTGTGCTCAAGTTGCTTCCTCCATGTCCTCCCGTCAACCACGGACAACAAAGAGTGGATCATTATTCTCTTCATCTCCTGACAGTTGCACATCCATCACCTCGCCCTAATCAATTTGTTCCTCGGCTCCTGCATCTTCACTAAAAGTTTGCCTGGTACCATGAGCCCCCCTTGATTGCTGTAAGCCACCCTCCCATGGCACCCACCTGTGCGACGACAGTCCGGAAATTTGAGATATTGTTATCCTTTTCGCACCCTCCTCTGCCTCCAACTGTTCCTATGGGACCATCACCTCCTCATGCAGACTATTCAAAGTGTGTTCGAGCAAGTAAATGATCGGAATAGTGATGATGATGATGATGGCAATGTCAGCGGTAACCAACTTAGTAGCCATTTCAAAACTGCAGAAGGGTGCAAAGGTCCTTCACCTTTGTCCACTCCACAAGCGTGATTTGCAACGTCTGGATAGCGTTGGCCCAAGCTATGCAAAAGGACATACTGCACTAAGGCTCGAAGCTGCTGCCACAGACACTGCAACATGTGCAGAGTGGAATTCCACTGTGTCGGAACATCACTAATCAAAAGGTTAACCAGTAGACAGAAAAACCTCTGTAGCGATGCAAGTTGATGACCTGCAGGGAGCGATCGTTGGAAGTGAGCACACAGCAACCATGCTTTCTGCAGCAGTGCATCCCAGGTCAGGATAGTGGCAGAAAAATTGCTGTAACACCAGGTTGAGGATGTGGCCCATGCAAGGCACGTATGTGAGGTTGCCACGGCATAGGTCCGCCACCAGGTTTGCACCATTATCTCACACGGGCTTCCCTGACCAGGTTGCTCTAACTCGGCCTGGATACCTGTACACAACTCTTGAGCTGTGTGACTATGATCTCCAAGGCATATTAGTTTAAACAATGCCTACTTGCGGTGAGCCATGGCAGAGCAGTACAGAGGTGGGGGAGCTTTCTTAGAGAAGTAATGGCAACTGCTACTATGGGACTGCGACAGCCATCAACTTTTGGAAACCGTCTGTATCCACCAGATGGAAAGGCAGCATTTCCATGATCAACAGATTGGAAATGGTGGAATTCAAGCTCTTAGCTTTGCCATGTGTAGGAGGAAACATTCTTTCACATGGCCACACCTGCGGGACCGAGGGTGGGCTGCTGTGCTGAGAGAGGGTAAAGTACAGAGAACAGGACAAACTGCTGGACTGTGAGTGAGGTGAAGGCGAAGATGTTGTGGTGATTTGAGAAAGATGTGTTGTGCTAGGTGACACAAAAGCAGCAGTCATGTCCACTTTCGTAACAGATGACTGGCTCTCACTCACCCCGACAATGGTAGGTAAACAATTTTAGTTTCGGAGGCTGTAGACCTGTGTGAGAACACTTAGCATGGTGATGGAGGAGGAAGAAGCAGCAGATGGGGTTGATGGGATAGCCGTTTTTTGGATGAGGCATGCTAGTCCACATTTTAACACAGTGAGATTCCCTCACTAAGTCATGTTGATAGGGCATGTGCCGGTTCATGCATGTAGTTGTCAAATTATTGTAAGTTTTGCTTCTACTGAGTTTTTACTGCAAATTTGACAGATAATGTGTGTTGGGTCATCCTTTCCAGTCTCAAAAAACAACCAGGCTAGGCAATCTGTGCTGCAGCTGTGAACGGCACACTCGCGACTGATGCTGGTCACAGCTAGAGTTGGGGCTGAGGATGCAATGCTTGTTGTGGTTGCATCACTTTGTGTCTGTGTGGGAAGCCGCAACGTAACATACTCATCTTCCTCCTCCTCATCTGCTAAGCTCCTCAGCTGGGGACCTCTGGGTTTATACCAAGTGAGATCTACAACCTCATAGTCATCCTCTCTTTTCTCACACTACTCCCCACGAGAGTCAGCCTCCTCCTCTTCCTGCCTTGACACCACAGTACAGTCCGCGTGTGCTTCTGGTATCGGAGTCTCATCAGGATCACCTTCACCCTTGGTGGTTAACATCTGATGAGGAGATTCTGTATTCTGCTCAGTTACTAGTTGGTCTGACCCAGGATCCAACATGAAAAAATTTTGGGCAAAGGTGCAGATGCTTTCCTCCTCTGGATTCTGCGATTCTTCGGAGCAGACCTCTGATGCCCATGCAAGAGAATGTGTGAACAGCGCTTCAGAATGGCCCATCTGTGGTTCCCCACAGTCAGTTGGGCATTTGGAAATTTTTGATGCGGGGGGAAACAAGGGTGATTGGAGGTGCCACCTCTGAGGATTGTACTCTGTGTGATGTTAAGGTGGAGGAAAAGGAGTTGAGGCCACTTGATGCAGTGCTTGCCGTATTTCTGGTGCGAGGATTGCACGGCAGCCTCTCTCAGCCCTAAGCCTCAACTACAAGGCGTACTGTCAGGTGGCTGCCAAAGAAAGGGAGCTGTGTAGGCCGGCCAGTAACAGATGTTGTCAGTGGTTATGCCTAACAATTTTTCAGTGGAAATTTGGCCTTCTGATCTGCCACTGAAACACAGTTTTAGCACAAATTATTTGGAGCAGCAAATGGGGCCTCCTGAGACTGCCACACAGTTTCTGCACAATCTACTTTGATGCTGGAAGATCGATTTCACACAGGACAAGCTCACTTTCAGCAGCACCAGCACTAGCGTAGGAGCGACCTCACTACACTGTGACACTGAGAAAATGGCGCTAGCAAAACAAGATGTCCGCTTTTTATATGGTCAGGGACATGTGACTTCGACAGCTAATCACAGAAGACCTTGTGTCATGATATTGTGGATGGTTTCTGTGCCCTGATTGGTTGCCGAAATCAACACACAGTCACATGAAAAAAAAAGTGCTCGCCGCTCATGTAATCTCTTCAGATGCTCCTCTAACCTCTCCACACCCCCACCCTCATTAAACACGTCCCCCCGCTCCCCTCCCCCGGCTCATCATACAGCAGCGCTATCATAGCCATAGCCAAAGTAATACAAAAGCATTAGTGGAAACGCGATGATTTACCGAACTGTGACCGACTTTTGCCAACTTTGAGTAAAAATGCTTGTGAAAGCGAACACGAATCCGAATGTGCTACGTTTGTGCCGAATTTGAGACTGCAAACGTTTTCCAAACATATTCACTCATCTCTAGTCATAACTCTGGAACGCTTCAATGGATCCTAGTGATTCTGAGACTGTTTTCGCACGATATATTGTAATTCATGATTGTGTTAAAATTTGTTCAAATGACTTGTGTTTTATTCATGAAAATATCAGAAATTTGTTGAAAATTTCGCAATTTTCAAACTTCAAATTTTCATGTCCTTAGACCAGAGTTTTGTCACACAAAATAGTTAATAAATAACATTTCCCACATTTCTACTTTACATCACTACAACGTTTAAAACATATTTTTTGCTAGAAAGTTAGAAGAGTTAAAAGTTGATCAGCAATTTCTCATTTTTCCAATAAAATTTCCAAAACCAATTTTTTGGGGACCACATCACCCTTCAGGTGCTTCACAGGAATTAATGGAAGGGAAAAAAATGAACATTTTACTTTTTTTTTTTTACAAAAATGTTACTTAAATAATTTTTTTTATTTTCACAAGGGTAACAGGAATAAAAACTAGTAGTGTAATTTCCTCTGAGTATGGCCGGCGTCACACTGGCGAGTTTTACGGACGTATGAGCGCAGAAAATACATCCGTAAAATACACATAACACATGGCACAATGATTCCCTATGTCCCAGCTCCTATCAGCCGTATTTTACTGATCCATATTATACGGTACTCTATGGCCGTACAAAATCGCAGCATGCTGCGTTTGTCACCGTATTGCGCAAATAAATCGCCAATGAAAGTCTATGGGGGCGAGAAAAATACGGATTCCACACGGACCAGCAGTGTGACTTGCGAGAAATACGCAGCGGTGTTAGTGAAAAGCCGCTAATTCAATTGCCGGCTTTTCATTTCTCCTGCCTAAACCCGACATGATATGAGACATGGTTTACATACAGTAAACCATCTCATATCCCCTTTTTTTTTGCATATTCCACACTACTAATGTTAGTAGTGTGTATGTGCAAAATGTGGGCACTGTAGCTGCGAAAATAAAGGGTTAAATTGCGGAAAAAATTGGTGTGGGCTCCCGCGCAATTTTCTCCGCTAGAGTGGTAAAGCCAGTGACTGAGGGCAGATATTAATAGCCTAGAGAGGGTCCATGGTTATTGGCCCCCCGTGGCTAAAAACATCTGCCCCCAGCCACCCCAGAAAAGGCACATCTGGAAGATGCGCCTATTCTGGCACTTGGCCACTCTCTTCCCACTCCCTGTAGCGGTGGGATATGGGGTAATGAAGGGTTAATGCCACCTTGCTATTGTAAGGTGACATTAAGCCAGATTAATAATGGAGAGGCGTCAATTATGACACCTATCCATTATTCATTCAATTGTCTGAAAGGGTTAAAAAAACACACACACATTATTTAAAAGTATTTTAATGAAATAAACACACAGGTTGTTTTAATATTTTATTGCTCTCTCAATCCAGCTGAACACCCTCGCTTGGCAAAATAATAAACCCACAATATACATACCCTCAGATGACCTGTCACGTCCCACGAGGTAATCCATCTGAAGGGGTTAACTCAATTTACAGGCAGGAGCTGCGCTAAAGCACTCGCTCGTGCCTGTAACCCCCGGGGAATGAATGAAAGCTGAGTGATCTGTACTTACATTGAGTTGCGGTGAGGCGCCCTCTGGTGGATGAACTCATGAACTGGAGCCTTGGAAAAGTTCCCACGCTCGAGTTCATATGAGTTCATCCACCAGAGGGCGCCTCACCGCAACTCAATGTAAGTAAAGATCACTCAGCTTTCCTTTCAGCACCCGGGGATTACAGACACGAGCGAGTGCTTTAGCGCAGCTCCTGCCTGTAAAATAATTAACCCCTTCAGATGGATTACCTCGTGGGACCTGACAGTTCATCAGAAAGTATGTATATTGTGGGTTTGTTATTTTGCCAAGCGAGGGTGTTCCGGATGGATTGCGAGAACAATAAAATACTAAAACAACCTGTTTGGTTATTTCATTAAAATACTTTTTAATAATGTGTGTGTTTTTTAACCCTTTCAGACAATTGGATTAATAATGGATAGGTGTCATAATTGACGCCTCTCCATTATTAATCTGGCTTAATGTCACCTTACAATAGCAAGGTGACATTAACCCTTCATTACCCCATATCCCACCGCTACACGGGAGTGGGAAGAGAGTGGCCAAGTGCCAGAATAGGTGCATCTTCCATATGTGCCTTTTCTGGGGTGGCTGGGGGCAGATGTTTGTAGCCAGGGGGGGCCAATAACCATGGACCCTCTCTAGGCTATTAATATCTGCCCTCAGTCACTGGCTTTACCACTCTGGCGGAGAAAATTGCGCGGGAGCCCACGCCAATTTTTTCCGCCATTTAACCCTTTATTTTAGCAGCTACAGCGCCCAAATTTTGCACATACACACTACTAACATTAGTAGTGTGGAATATGCAAAAAAAAGGGGGATATGAGATGGTTTACTGTATGTAAACCATGTCTCATATCCTGTCGGGTTTGTGAAGGAGAAATGAGAAGCCGGCAATTGAATTACCGGCTTTTAACATATATCGCGCTGAATTAAATATAAATACAGAATATATATATATATATATGTGTCTCAATGACATATATATATATATATATATATATATATATATATATATATATATATATATACTGTATATATGTTTTCCCGAACATTTGAGCACATAAATCCATTAGATGTCGGTTTTGCAAGCCTGCGAGAAAATATCGCAGTACGGATGCCATACGGATTACATACGGAGGATGCCATGCGCAAAATACGCTGACACACCCTGCCTACGGATCACTATTTTGGGAACATTTCTCCATATTACGGCCGTATTACTTCCGTAAAAAACAGACCGTATTGTCTTACGCTGAGTGTGACGCCGGCCTATGAGGGAAAAATACTGCTTGGGCACACGGCAGGGATGGGAAAGAGCGCCAATTGACTTTTGGAACACAAAATTGGCTGGACTAGATAGCTTACGCCATGTCACATTTGCAAAGCCCCTGAAGTGCTTAAACAATGGAACCCCTCCACAAGTAACCACATTTTGGAAACTTTAAGCATTAAGGGATTCGTGGCAGCTCTGGGTCTGCTGGAATTTAAACTTAGTTTTTTTCCTTTGGTCTAGCAAGAGTTAATGTCAGTCTCTTGCTGGCAGATTCTTTTAGGTTGGTCAGCTGATGTTGGTAGGTAACCATTTCCACCTCCCTTTAAATAGTCACATGACCCATCAGCTGATCATCGGTAATAGAGTTACTTCTATGCAGACTAGCTAGGTGTGTGGAACACGCCTGTGACTGTGGTAGTGCTGCTGTTGAAGTTCTGTTATCCTGGTGCCATTTACTTTGCTGCTGTAGAGCTTAGCAGCAGATTCTGAGTGAAGTTGTATTCATTCTGTCTGTCCCTTGTTTTTCTCTTTCCATGTGTAATATTACCTGCAGTGGCAAGGCTAGCATCCTTACCAGCCAGTGCACTAGCCAGGGTTAGTAGAGGTGACAGCCAGGGACTAGGCACGTGACTGTGCAGGGGGAAAAGGACCTGCATAGGGCGTTAGGGGAGCTGAGGGACAGACACAGGTTGGTTTCAGGAGATGTCCCATCCACCGCTCCCTATTGTTAGGGCCTTCCTCTCCCTTTATCATCCCATTGTACGTATATGTTGTGTCATCCGCTTGACAAGCCTGTGTCCTTTCGTGACACTATACCGATCAAAGAACTTATCCAGAGGTGTGGTGAGCACCTTGAATCCACAGGTGCTTCACAGAATTTTATATCGTTGAGCCATGAAAATGAAAAAAATACATTTTTCCCATAAAAAAGTTTCTTTAGTCTCAATTTTTTCATTGTCACAAGTATAAAAGGAGAAAATGGACCATACCTGCTGTTTTGCAACTTGTCCTGAGTATGCAGATACCCCATATGTGGTGTCAAACTACTGAATGGGCACACGGCAGGGCTCGAATGGAAGAAGAGCCAATTAAATTCTGGAGCACACTTTTGGCTTGAACAGATTTAGACTGCCCCTTACATTGCAAAGCAGGAGAAACTTCCACAAGTGAATCAATTTTGGAAACTACAAGTCTTGAGGAACTCATCTAGCAGTGTAATGAGCATTTTTAACCCTCAAGCGATTCACAGAATTGCATAATATTGGGCTGAGTCAATGGAAAATTAGCATTTTTGTTTCCAAAGAGATAATAGGAGAAAATGGACCACAAAATATGGTGGCCAATGATAGTGCCAATACCTCATATGTGGTCGAAAAATACTTTAGAGGCACAGTGCAATGCTCCGAAGGGAAGGCTCACCATATTGTAGTGCGCATTTTGATGGAATGATTTGACGGTACCATGTCACATTGGTAGAGCTCTTGAGGTGCCAGAACAGCAGAATACCCTATAGGAGAAATAATTTTACAAACTACACCTCTCAATTAATTCATCTGGGGTACAGTGATCATATTGACACATGTGTGTCACAGAACCTTACACCATTGGGCCGTGTAGCGTCTATACATTATGCCCAGGTCGTGGATCTGGAGACATGCACCCATAAATTAGGCGGGCTCTAATCACTACAGAAATGCCAAACATGTGGACGCTAAATGTGATTTAGGCACACTTGAGCTTAGAAGGGAGGGGGCATTTGGGTTTGGGAGCGCAGAATTTGCTGAATTTCTTTTGGGAGAGGAGGAGTCATATCGCTTTTCCAGAGCCTTCATGCTCCCAGTAACGTGGAAGCCCCCTATATTTCCATTAACAAATGATGGACCTGAGCGGGGACTTGCTTTTTGGTGGACTGAGTTGAAGCTTTTGTTGAAAATATTTTACATAACATTTAGGATCACATTTATCCAGTGCATTGCTATATTTTAAGAGCTATAATTTTTCCACATTTTGCCAACAGTCAGGTGACAGCTTGTTTTTTGCAGGACAAGTTGACATTTTTATTGGTTCCATTTTCGGTCATATGGTTTTTGATCGCTTTCTGTTCTGATTTTTGGGAGGCAAAATGAACAAAAACTAGCAATTCAGGAATTGTTTTTCTTTATGCTGTTCCGCGTGTGGTAAAATTGATAAGGCAGCTTTAATCTTCAGGTCAGTATAGAGTAACGTAGTAACATAGTTAGCAAGGCCGAAAAAAGACATTTGTCCATCCAGTTCAGCCTATATTCCGTCAGAATAAATCCTCAGATCTACTTCCTTCTAAAGATCCTAATCACTGCAAGATACAATATTGTTACGCTCCAGGAAGACATCCAGGCCTCTCTTGAACCCCTCGGCTGAGTTCGCCATCACCACCTCCACAGGCAAGCAATTCCAGATTCTCACTGCCCTAACAGTAAAGAATCCTCTTCTATGTTTGGTGGAAAAATCTTCTCTCCTCCAGACTCAGAGAATGCCCGCTTGTGACCATGACATTCCTTGGTATAAACAGATCCTTGGAGAGATATTTGTATTGTCTCCTTATATACTTATACATGATTATTAGATCACCCCTCAGTCGTCTTTTTTCTAGACTAAATAATCCTAATTTTGCTAATCTCTCTGGGTATTGTAGTTCCCTGTCCCCTTTATTAATTTTGTTGCCCTCCTTTGTACTCGCTATAGTTCCATTATATCCTTCCTGAGCACCGGTGCCCAAAACTGTACACAGGACTCTATGTACGGTCTAACCAGAGATTTGTACAGAGGCAGTATAATGCTCTCATCATGTGTACCCAGACCTCTTTTATTGCATCCCATGATCCTGCTTGCCTTGGCAGCCGCTGCCTGGCACTGGTTGCTCCAGTTAAATTTACCATGAACTAGAATCCCCAAGTCCGATTAGAGCGATATCATATTTATATCATTTTTTTATGCTTTGGCTCTTTTACACAATAAAAACTATTTTATAGGAAAAATAATTGGTTTTGCATCACTTTATTTTGAGAGCTATAACTTTTTTTTTTCCCACTGATGGAGCTGCTTATTTTTTGCAGGACAAGATGATGTTTTCAGTGATACCAAGTCGAATTTTCATTCGACTTTTTGATTGCATTTTATTTCCCTTTTTGTTCAACGGTATGATGAAAAAACATAGTTTTTTTTTGCCACATTTTTTTTATTTTGTACGGTGCTCACTGAATGGGTTAACTAGTGTGACAGTTTTATAGGTCAGGTCGTTCCAGACAAGGCGATAGCAAAAATGTATACTTTTTTTGTTTATTTTCGTTACATAAATAAATGTATTTTTTGGATTAATATTTTTTCTTTTTTTTTGTTCTTTATTTTGTGATTTTTTAAATAGTTTTACACTTTTAAAAACTTTATTTTTGCTTTTTTACCCTGTTCCAGGATGGGACATCAACTTTGCCTGTCCCGATCAGCACCTCTCAGGCAGGCAGGAGGCATGTCAGCTCGTGCTCCGAGCAGAAGTTTACAGGCCACGTCCCTAGGTCACCCTGTGGCCATCTTCTTACCCGGGGGCACCATGGAGAGTAGGGAGGTAGCTTATCCCCTCTGCGATGCCCATCAATGTCGCTGTCACTATTGACAGCAGCATCAGAGGGGTTAAACGATCGTGATCTGAGCTAGCACCAATCCTGGGCATTGCTGCAGAGTGTCAGCTCTCATACAGAGCCAACACCAGCATTTAATTGCAGCGGCACTCAGTGTGAGCCTGCGCGATTGTCAAGAAGTATATGTACATTGGGAAGGGGTTAAGGTCCTATTTCATGGGCTGTTAATTACTCGAATTATACGCCCATGACAAATTATTGCATCTTTTAAGAGGCCTAAATATAATCAAGAGAAATATGCAAACGCTCACCTAAGACACACCGTGACTCTTCAATCAAAAGCAAGGATAAGAAACACAATGTACCACAAAATATTCATGTCTATTGAACATACAAAAAGACACTGCACCATTAAACCAATTAAAAGCTGACAGAGGAAGATGTGGATTCTGTGGATAGGTAATAACTTGTTTTTACAGGACAACTGCTTTTAGGTTGATGCACATGCAATTCATATAATATACAGTAGAGTACTAATGGGAAGAGTGAGATTCAAATATTGGTAGTACAAGAGTATCACCACCAGATGGCGATACAGGGCTACAAAAATGCATTCTATAAGCAGGAATTAGTCAAATCCAAGTGTGGCATAAAAGTCATACAAGAACAGCAAGTCACGAATAAAAGGGAATCTGTCACCAGGTTTTTTTGTACCCAATCTGAAAGCAGCATGATGTAGGGGAAGAGACCCTGTTTCCAAAGATGTATCACTTAATGGACTTCTTGCAGCTATTTTGATAAAATCACTGTTTTCTTTGCTGGAGATCTAGCAGTTGTCTGAATTCTGAGCTTTATAAAACCTCGCACACACCACCAGGATCGTCATCAGGGCATTACTGCCGGACCGGGCCTCACCCTCTTCTGTTCACAGAGCCCCAGGGGCAGAATTCTCCCTGTTCATTAATGAATGTGGGTCCTCAGACGTAAGTTCAGTTGAAATCTAGTGCCATGCAGGAAGCCGTTGGCTTCCCGCAGGGCAATAGTTAACAGCCGCCAGTCAATCACAGGCAGGCCGCTGACGTCGGCAAGAACGCTGCCAATGTGGGAGAATATATGGGGCCAGGAATGGGAGAACATATGTGGCCAGGAATGGGAGAACATATGGGGCCAGGAATAAGACATGTGGGTCCAGAATGGAGTACATATAGGAGCAGGATGCAGGACACTATTACAGTAGGGGCTAATTAAGGGATATTATTACTGCTGTGATCTATTTTATTTTTGAGGAAACTGTTTTCAGTGGGGTGGGTCCTGTTACTGTGCAGGGATAAATATGTCACTATTTATTTCTTCATCTGGGGGAGTGTAGAAGTTGGGGAAAAATTGGTGAATTTGCTCTGGAAGAGGTGCTCTAGATAACTGTGTGTTATTTTGTACCAAGGGCGAGTCCTAGCTGAAAGAAGTGATGCCGGTCTGTGCTGGATGAAGAAGAAAAGCGAACATAAAGGACTTCAACTAGAGACGTCACCGGTGAGTCAGTGTGTTACTTGTACACTGACACTATATACAGAGCTGTGTATAATGTCACTGGTGATCCCCGTATCTGTACACATACACTATACACTGTATACAATAGAACAAACATAAACTGGACGTAACAGATCATATACACTACCGTTCAAAAGTTTAGGGTCACTTAGAAATTTCCTTATTTTTGAAAGAAAAGCACAGTTTTTTCCAATGAGGCTAACATTAAATGATTCACATATACACTCTATACATTGTTAACGTGGTAAATGACTATTCTAGTTGCAAACGTCTGGTTTGTAATGCAATATCTTCATAGGTGTATAGAGGCACATTTCCAACAACCATTACTCCAGTGTTCTTATGGTACTTTGTGTTTGCTAACTGTGTAAGAACTAATATCAGCAAATCAAAACTAAAGCGTACTGCTCCAGATAACAACTGACTATCATAGATTCGTGCACGGCAGCATAGACAGAAACTATCTCATAAAACTTAACCTTTAATATGCATACCAAAAAGGAAAAAAAAACTTAATTTAAAATCAATCAGTGGACAATAGTGCTCATGGTTACCAGTGCACTTGAAAAAAATGGCACAATCTCACCCATTTGTCGCCTCTCGATCTTCTGAAGGTTCCTGTGGCCTCAGGATCCGTGAGACTTTTCGACATGGGGAGCAAAAAGTACAAGAGGGGGGGGGGGGAGGGGACAGGGCCTACTTTCCCTGTCGTGCTCTGTGTAAAAAACTCCCGCCCTCACAAGGGCAGTACCCAAGTATGAGCCTTTTAAAGTGATGCCCTTGACAAGTGTAGCCACCCTGGAAACATATTTCACTTTAACAGGCTCATACTTGGGTACTGCCCTTGTGAGGGCGGGAGTTTTTTACACAGGGCACGACAGGGAAAGTAGGCCCTGTCCCCTCTCCCCCCCCTCTTGTACTTTTTGCTCCCCATGTCGAAAAGTCTCATGGATCCTGAGGCCACAGGAACCTTCAGAAGATCGAGAGGCGACAAATGGGTGAGATTGTGCCATTTTTTTCAAGTGCACTGGTAACCATGAGCACTATTGTCCACTGATTGATTTTAAATTAATTTTTTTTTCCTTTTTGGTATGCATATTAAAGGTTAAGTTTTATGAGATAGTTTCTGTCTATGCTGCCGTGCACGTAACTGTGTAAGAAGGATAATGGATGGTTAGAATACCCTTGAAAACCCTTGTGCAAGTATGTTAGCCCAGCTGAAAACAGTTTGGCTGATTAGAGAACATATAAACCTGACCTTCCTTCGAGCTAGTTTAGAATCTGGAGCATTACATTTGTTGGTTCCATTAAACTCTCAAAATGGCCAGAAAAAAAGAACTTTCATGTGAAACTCGACAGTCTATTTTTCTTCTTAGAAATGAACGCTACTCCATGCGAGAAATTGCCAAGAAACTGAAGATTTCCTACAACAGTGTGTACGATTAACTTCAGAGGAGAGCACAAACAGGCTCTCACCAGAGTAGAAAGAGAAGTGGGAGGCCCCGCTGCACAACTGAGCAACAAGACAAGTACATTAGAGTCTGTAGTTTGAGAAATCAACGCCTCACAGGTCCTCAACTGGCAGCTTCATTAAATAGTACACGCAAAACACTAGTGTCAACATCTACAGTGAAGAGGCGACTCCGGGATACTGGCCTTCAGGGCAGAGTGGCAAAGAAAAAGCCATATCTCAGACTGGCTAATAAAAGAAAACGATTAATATGGGCAAAAGGACAGAGGAAGATTGGAAAAAAGTGTTATGGACAGATGAATCCAAGTTTAAGGTGTTCGGATCACACAGAAAAACATTTGTGAGACGCAGAACAACTGAAATGATGCTGGAAGAGTGCCTGACGCCATCTGTCAAGCATGGTGGAGGTAATGTTATGGTCTGGGGTTGCTTTGGTGCTGGTAAAGTGGGAGATTTGTACAAGGTAAAAGGGATTTTGAATAAGGAAGGCTATCACTCCATTTTGCAACGCCATGCCATACTCTGTGGACAGCGCTTGATTGGAGCCAATTTCATCCTACAACAGGACAATGACCCAAAGCACACCTCCAAATTATGCAAGAACTATTTGGGAAAGAAGCAGGCAGCTGGTATTCTATCTGTAATGGAGTGGCCAGCTCAGTCACCAGATCTGAACCCCATTGAGCTGCTGTGGGAGCAGCTTGACTGTATAGTACGCAAAAAAGTGCCCATCAAGCCAAACCAACTTGTGGGAGGGGCTTCTGGAAGCATGGGGTGAAATTTCTCCAGATTACCTCAGCAAATTAACTGCTAGAATGCCAAAGGTCTGCAATGCTGTAATTGCTGCAAAGGGAGCATTCTTTGATGAAAGCAAAGTTTGAAGGAGAAAATTATTATTTCAAATAAAAATCTTTTTTTTGAACCTTGTCAATGTCTGGACTAGATTTACAATTCATTTAGCAGCTCATTTGATTAATAAAAGCATGAGTTTTCATGGAAAACACAAAATTGTCTGGTTGACCCTAAACTTTTGAACGGTAGTGTATGTACAATCTTAACCCCTTTCTGACCTCGGACGGGATAGTACGTCCGAGGTCAGAACCCCCGCTTTGATGCGGGCTCCGGCGGTGAGCCCGCATCAAAGACAGGACATGTCAGCTGTTTTGTACAGCTGACATGTGCCCACAATAGCTGCGCGTGGAATTATGATCCACCCACCGCTATTAACTAGTTAAATGCTGCTGTCAAACGCTGACAGCGGCATTTAACAAGTGCTTTCGGCCATCGGGCCGGAAATGAGCGCATCGCATTTCCCTTACATCATATATGGTAGTATTAACAGGATTACCATCTTCTATTTTTCTGTCTAATGTGACTGTGGTGTTTACAGCAGTTATTACATTTGTTACTTTACATCTACATTTTGGTCCCCTCTAAATTATCCTGTATATCTTTATTAATGCTTTTATCACTTTGAAGTATTGTTTTTATTTGTGCGGACACTCTGTTGTATAGAGTGCCAACTATTGCCACCCAATAAAATTGTTTAATAGTATTTTTGCCCCATGTCTACTTTCTTGATCCATGGTCAGTGTTCTCTTCTTTACACTGTATACTATGTACAGAGCTCCTGTTTATAATGGAACTTATGGTAATATTAGTATTGTTTTTTTTTTAATTAATGAACACTATTGTAGTATTCGGTCACTATGTGGTAATAATATGTGATCTGGTGAAAGTGCGATGGTATTTGTCCCTTGTTTATGGTACTATTGTATATTTTAAAAAATGTACTGTATGTTACAGAGTCCCTTAAAGAAAAATAAAGAAACATACTCCTAAAAAGAGTACTGGGCATTTTAAGAAATGTTTAATAGGTTAGAGTAGAGTAGGACCCGGCTTACCTTAATTTCTTTTAGAATACTTCCAAACATAGAAGAATCCTTGCAGATTTTTTTGAATGTTTCACTGAAGATTTGTAGACGAGCAAAATGAGGAGGCCTAATGTGGGCAATGTTCATAAGTTCCTGAAACATCAACAAAAAAGAGACTATTATATATTTTAGAGCTTTATAGGGAACCTGTCACTAGATTCATCCCGAATGGACCATGGGCAGCTTGAATCAGAGCCCAACTGCAAAACAGCAGCCAGGTATATTTTACTCCGAAAAGCTGTGGCATTTCAGAGTAAACATAGGAACCATAAGGAGAGACCTTTGTAGTCCAGCGAGTGCCACCGCCAGCTTCTCCCTGCCTCCAGTCGATTGACAGGTCCCTCCATATGTACACACATGGGAAAAACAGACAAGTTCCCTTTAATAATTCTGATTAGAAAGGGGCAACCAGAGGTCATTTAATGGAGCTTCATTTTCTTTATTATTATGCTCATACCTTGGTTAGTTTCTTCTCATCGCTTTCAACAGTCATGTTCTTGTAGAAGTCTTTTGATATGTCTTTCCTTTGAAGAATCTCTCTGTCAAACTGTAAGAACATACTGAACTGGTCGGCTTTTGTAAGACCAGTGAAGTAAGCTGGAAGAAATCGATATTGCTTTCTTTGATCCTGGGATGTCTGCGGTCCCTCAAACGTCAGTACTTTTAATTCAGGCAATTTCAGCTCCTTATTCTTTGGTGGTGATCCCCTAGAATCGTTTTGTTCTGGATTTTCTAGACATGCTGTTTGGGACTGAGTGTCTAAAATAGAACTTGCAAATGGCGTGTTAATTGGTGTATATGGGCCAGATTGCTTTACGACTGGAGAACCTGCACAACTGGACTTGACCACAAGATCCCTATTTATAAAGTTAGTCTTGGGTGGAGCGTTTATAAAGGGATCTTTCATTTTCTTAATCTTTTTATTGTGCTGAGCTGGTATTTTACCACTTTTCCAGAAACTCTTCTCTTCTAGAACCAGTGGCTTGAAAAGATGATTATGGTTAAGATGTCCAGCAGTATAATCCCAAGTGTCTTTCTTATTCGCTTGTTCTGTGCCATCCAAAAGTGCATCAAGGGGTTGGATTCTGGCCTCTTGCTTAGCTTTTAACATTGTTTTTAATAATTTATGAATCAATGTTCTGCTAAAACATGCACCACCAGGCCTGGAATACAAAAACACACTGTTTCAGCTTGGATTTGGGGCAAAAAAACACTTACCTGCAGTTTCAGATTTCCTGGGCTATCAATTATTCCAAATTATACCAAATCAATGATGCATATTTTTTCAGTATTGTCTAATTTGTAGAGAGTGTCAATTTAATCATTTAAGAACCACAGAATTTTTTTTCATTTTTTCCCCTCAACTTCATCCAAGACGTTTTTTTTTGTAACATTAACTTGGGAAAAAAATATCCAAGATGGATGAAATGGTGAAAAAAATACAATTCTGCAATTATTTTTTGGGTTGTTTTTACGACGTTCATTGTGCAGTACAAGATGCCTGGAAACATGATTGCCCACGGCAGTCTAATTTTGGCAATACAAAACTTGTTTACTTTCTTTCTTTCTTTTTTTTAAAGTGATGAAAAACGTTCGGAACACTGCAAAAACATTTTTTTTCTTTATGTCACCATTTTACATGACACGTAACAATTTTATTTTTTCTGCTGATCTGGCTAGCTGTTGGCAACATTTTTATTGATACCAATTTCATGTACGTACGATGCTTTGATATCTTATTATTACATTCTTTTTTAGGGCGGTGAGGTTCTCTTTAGGGACATGACGTAACCAAGAAAACGCAATTTTGTCCTTTTGATTTTTATTTTTCGTTATGACTTTTATCAATCGGGTTAATTAATTCCATAATTTAACAGAACGGACTTTTACAAATGTCAGAATACCAAATATGTTTTTTTCCTTTATTATTAATAGTGGAAAAGTGGGTTGATTTGAACGCTGTACTTTTTAAATTCCTAAAAAAAATGTGTTTTCATTTGTTTGCATTATTTCGAACGTGATAGTTTGATCGCTTATAATATATATTGCAATACCATGGTACTGCAGGATATAGAGATCTCGGTCTCCTACTGGCAGACCCCTAGGTGGTACAATAACCCATCATTCCCTGTGATCATGTCACAGGGGACTGATGGGAGGTTCGCCATATGCAAAATAGCATACTTTCCATTTAAATGCCACTGTCAGAAATTGCCAGAACACAGCACCAGCCATGGCTGTTAGAGAAAGCTGCCAGCTATGCAATAAAACCGATGTCTGCAGTGTGAGGAGGGAGCTCAGATCCTGAGCAATCTTCAGATCTGAGGACCCCTTCCCAGGACATGAATACACAGTACTAGGGTTGAGCGAAACGGATCGGACAAATTAAAAAATCGCCGACTTTCGGCAAAGTCAGGTTTCATGAAACCCGACCTGATCCTAGTGTGGGATCGGCCATGAGGTCGGCGATCTTTACGCCAAAGTCGCGTTTCGTATGACGCGTTCAGCGCCATTTCTCAGCCAATAAAGGAGGACGCAGAGTGTGGGCAGCGTGATGACATAGGTCTCGGTCCCCACCATCTTAGAGAAGGGCATGACAGTGATTGGCTTGCTTTCTGCGGCATCACAGGGGCTATAAAGGGGCGTGCACGCCGACCGCCATCTTACTTCTGCCGATCTTAGCATAGGGAGAGGTTGCTGCAGCTTCATCAGAAGAAGGGATATAGTTAGGGAAGATTAACCCCCAAACTGCTTGTGCTGTAGCGATTTCCACTGTCCAACACCACCTTTGTTTTGCAGGGACAGTGGAGGCTATATCTTTGTGCATCAGCTCTGTAGCTTATTAGGCTGCCTTATAAGGCTTCCTGATAGCTGCATTGCTGTTTGCACCGCTGCTGTGCAAACCAACTGCTTTTTTAAAAGCAAAAATCCTGTTGCTCCTTTCTGCAGTTATCTTGTTTATTTGTCCACACTTTTGTGTGCAGCAGTCCTTTTTGTTGCTGCCATACTTGTCCTGAGATCATTGTAGGGAGATTGAAATTGTACTACAGTCCTTGGATTTTTTCACATAACTTCCAGCCACTTTCTGCCACTTACATTGTGTTGTGTTGCACACTGGGCCTGAGTTGTGGTGCAGTCTCCCCCCCAAAAAAGGGGGGATTCAAATTGTCACAAAGTGGATATACATCAGTTCTGTTAGTTTGTCGTATATCAGCCAGCCACGTTCTGCCACTTACATTGTGTTGTGTTATACACTGGGCATGAGTTGTGGTGCAGTCTCCCCCCAAAAAAGGGAGATTCAAATTGTCACAAAGTGAATATACATCAGTTCTGTTAGTTTGTCGTATATCAGCCAACCACGTTCTGCCACTTACATTGTGTTGTGTTATACACTGGGCCTGAGTATTGGTTCAGTCTCCCTAAAATAAAAAGGGAGATTTAAATTCTCAACAAGTGTATATACACCTTCTACCTTGTTTTACTGTACCATATAACGGTTGTTATTTTGGTTACACTTTCCCAAAAATGAGGAAGTCTGGTGGAAGAGGCCGTGGGCGGTCATTGCCAGCTGGTACTGATGGTGGCAACGGAGCATCTGGTAGTAGTGGGAAAAGCAAAATAGCACCTAAGGCGGAAGGTGTTGAGTCAGCGTCATCGTCTGGCTACACAAGGCCTCAAAGGCTCCCTTATCTGGGAGTAGGAAAACAGCTTTTAAAGCCGGAGCAGCAGGAAAAAGTTTTGGCTTTCCTTGCTGACTCAGCCTCCAGCTCTTTCGCCTCCTCTTCAGAAAGTTCCAAATATAAAAGCAGCGAGTCGTCAGTGGATGCTCCCGGTCAGGAACAAGATGTTTCCTTGTGTCCTTCACCCAAACCAAAAGGAAGGATGCGTCAGGCGACACCACAGGTTACTCCATGGAGCTCTTTACACATACCGTGCCTGGGTTAGAAAGGGAAATGGTTAACTGCCCATCACAAGATGAATCGGACATGGAGTGCACTGATGCACAGCCACAGCTAGATTATTATGCTGTTCCATTGACTCAAATCACTACATTGCCCTCGCAGTGTACTGAGCCAGAATCTGACCCTATTGAGACTATGGTGCCCCGTCCCGATCGCTATAGCACCTTACACGGTAACACAGAGGAAGGTGCACATGACATTGAAGATGAGGTGATAGATGACCCAGTTGTTGACCCAGATTGGCAGCCATTGGGGGAAGAGGGTGCCGCTGCCAGTAGCTCAGAAGCGGAGGAGGATGATCCGCAGCAGCCATCTACATCGCAACAGCTGTCATCTGACAGGCCCGTGTCAAAAACAAAAACAGTTTTAGGACAGCGTGGCCATCCGGTGAAAGTAGTGTAGCGCCCCCACTGCCGCAGGGCCGAGGGGTACCCGGTACCGGGCCTCTGAGTCTCTGCTCTGGGGTTGTCACGGTGGCTGGACCCGGTCCGTGACCCTGCTGAGGGGCGTACAATGAAGGTGGAAGGTGGTGATGATGTTGTAGTGGGGCGGTGCAGGTCACAGTAAATAACAAGGACACCAGGTTGCAGTCTCTTTACCTTTTTCCTGAAGGTTTGGAGGTACCCAATCCAGAGCACTGTTAACAGGGCTGGCTGAGACCGGCCGGTCCAACGGCACATCCGGAGTTCCCTTTTTCAGGTGGGAATCAGTGTCTACCTTCTAGCGCCTGTGTGTTGTAGTCCTTCCCTGCTGAGCACCCCGGGATAGTCCTCACAACTTATTCTGTCTGTCTCTGATGTTCATTCTCTCCGTCCCCCAGATGATATGGCTAGGACGCACCCGTATGACAGGGTAGGCCTGGAGTTCTTCCGGGACTCTAGAGTCGCCCCTCTCCCACAGCTGCCTCCGTTGTCTGCTTAGGTGTTTAAGTGAGACAGCCAACCTATAATTGGCTGCCCTGCCGTGGTTTGAAGTAATGCTTAAAGTCTCTTACTTTCTCGGCGTTCCGGCCACCGACTGTTTGCGCCTCAGAAGGATGTTGCCTTGATCTTACAGCACGACTCCTTCTGGTCCTATCGCCTCTTTGCTGTATTCCCGTTTTTCTCACTTCTTGTCCTTTCTTAGGAATCTGTCAGGATCCCATCCCTGACAGGTCCTCTCTCTGGCTCTTCCCAGTTACTTCTCTCTGTCTTCCTGTCCAACCCCCAGTTTTACCAGAGTGTGAGGAGTGGCCTACTAGATAGAACCACTCCCCCTGGTGGCCGGAGTGTGAAGTGTAGTGCGAGTGTTACCTGGTCAGGTGAACTCCTTTAGCGCAGTCAGACGTAACATCACTCCCCTTAGTGGCAGAGCGACATTACTGCAACAACCAGGACTCTGGGGCGCTGCAGTAGCACAGCGTGCAATGCCTGAAAAGGTATTCGATAGTAGGAAGAGTGCAGTGTGGCAATTTTTTAACCAAGATCCGAATGATCAGTCAAAAGTTATCTGTAAGAAATGCTCAAAGACCTTTAGCAGAGGGAAGAATCTTCAAAATGTAAATACAACGTGCATGCGTAGACATTTAACCAGCATGCACTTGCAAGCCTGGACTAACTACCAAGCGTCACGTACCGTTGGTACACCTGCTCAGAATGAAGGTAGTCAGCAACGCTACATTGCTTCCCTCACTGTAAGCCCACCGGTTAGGACACCACCAGCAGCAAATGTGGAGGTATCGTCGCAAGGCCAAAGCAGTCAGGGAATCACAAGGTTTTTGGTAGGAAACACTGTATGTAGGCCAACATCAAGAATAGCATCACCAACCCTCTCTCAATCCGCCATGTCCACCACCACCACCACCGCTAGTTCCACCATATGCAGCTCTCCAGTCCAGCTCACCCTACAAGAGACTCTCACTAGGAAAAGAAAGTACTCATCCTATCATCCGCGTACACAGGGTTTGAACGCCAACATTGCTAGACTAATCTCGTTAGAGATGATGCCCTACCAGTTGGTTGAAAGCGAAGCTTTCAAAGACCTGATGGCCTATGCAGTACCACGCTATGACCTACCCAGTCGGCACTTCTTTACGAGAAAAGCCATCCCAGCCCTCCACCAGAATGTCAAAGACCGCATTGTCCATGCACTGAGGCAATCAGTCAGTGGAAAGGTGCACCTCACAACAGATGCATGGACCAGTAGGCATGGCCAGGGACGTTTTGTGTCCATCACGGCACACTGGGTTAATGTGGTGGATGCAGGGTCCACTGGGGACAGCCATAGTGGGACAGTTCTGCCTAGTCCACGGTCTAGGAAACAATTGGCTGTAGGCATTTGCCACCCCCTCCTCCTCCTCCAGAAGCGAAAGCTCGTCCACAGAGCGCAGTCGCACGACCACTCCATCCGCAGCTACCAGTGTTGCACACGAGCTGTCCCATTATCGAACAGCTAGTGGTAAGTGTCAGCAGGCTGTGTTACAAATGAAGTGTTTGGGCGACAACAGTCACACCACGGAAGTACTGGCCGAGTACTTGCAGCAAGAAACTCAGTCATGGCTGGGTAGTGTACATCTTGACGCAGGCAAGGTAGTCAGTGATAACGGAAGGAATTTTATGGCTGCCATAGCCCTTTCAGAACCAAAACGCATACCTTGCCTGGCTCACACCTTGAACCTGGTGGTGCAGTGCTTCCTGAAAAATTATCCGGGGTTACCAGCCCTGCTCCTGAAGGTGCGAAGACTTTGCTCGCACATCCGCCGGTCGCCCGTACACTCCAGCCGTATGCTGAACCATCAGCGATCACTGAATCTTCCCCAGCACCGCCTAATAATCGACGTTGCAACAAGGTGGAACTCCACACTGCACATGCTTCAGAGGCTGTGCGAACAGAGGCGTGCTGTCATTTATTTGTGGGAGGATACACATACACGGGCAGGCACTTGGATGGCAGACATGGAGTTGTCTGTGTGCAGTGGTTGACGCTACAAGACCTCTGTCAAGTCCTTAAGTGTTTTGAGGAATGCACACAGCTGGTAAGTGCAGACGACGCCATCATAAGCATGAGCATCCCACTAATGCGTCTGCTGATGCAAAGTTTGACGCACATTAAGGAGCAGGCGTCTGCAGCCGAGGAGGAGGGAAGCCTTGATGACAGTCAGCCATTGTCAGCTCAGGGAACTCTCCTGGATGAGGTGGCGGACGAAGAGGAGGAGGATGATGGGGATGAATATTTATGGGAGGAGGATGCTTCTCAGGGGGCAATAGAAACTGGTGGTGTTGCAAGGTCTGGTACAGGGTTTTCGCGGAATACAAGTGACGTTGATTTGCAAGAAAGTGCTCTGCAACCCAGCACAAGCAGTGAACTGACACCTGGAACATTGGCCCACATGGCTGAGTATGCCTTGCGTATCCTAAAAAGGGACCCCCGCATTATCAAAATGATGACCGATGACTATTACTGGTTGGCCTGCCTCCTGGATCCACGATATAAAGGAAAATTACAAAATATCATGCCACATGAGAACCTTGAGCAAATATTGGCTACCAAACAAGCAACTCTTGTAGACCGTTTGGTTCAGGCATTCCCAGCACACAGCGGCGGTGATGGTTCTCACATGAGCCGTAGTGGGCAACATGGCAGAGGTGTTAGAAGTGCATAAATCCGAAGTGGCGTTGGACAGAGGGGTTTTATGACCTGGTTGTGGAGTGATTTCACAATGACCACTGACATGACAGGTACTGCTGCATCGATTCAAAGTGACAGGAGACAGCATTTTTCCAGTATGGTTACGAACTACTTTTCCTCCCTTATCGATGTTCTCCCTCAAAGGTCATTCCCCTTTTATTACTGGGCATTAGTGTTGAGCATTCCGATACCAAGTTCCGATACTTTTGTGATATCGGAAATCGGAATCGGATCCATCTTCATGTAAAAAATAAAGAATTAAAATAAAAAATATGGATATACTCACCTCTCTGGCGGCCCCTGGACCTTACCGATGTAACCGGCAGCCTCTGTTCCTAAGAATGAGCGCGTGAAGGGCCTTCGATGACGTCGCGGCTTCTGATTGGTCGCGTGACCGCTCACGCGACCAATCACAAGCCGCGACGTTATCGCAGGTCCTTCACGCGCTCATTCTTAGGAACGGAGGCTGCCGGTTACATCGGTAAGGTCCAGGGGCCGCCGGAGAGGTGAGTATATCCATATACTCACCTCTCCGGCGGCCCCTGAACCTTACCGCTGTAACCGGCAGCCTCCGTTCCTAAGAATGAGGAGTTTAGGACCTTCGATGACGTCGCGGCTTGTGATTGGTCGCGTGAGCGGTCACATGAGTGGTCACGCGACCAATCAGAAGCAGCAACGTCATCGAAGGCCCTTCACGCGCTCATTCTTAGGAACAGAGGCTGCCAGTTAACAGCGGTAAGGTCCAGGGGCCGCCGGAGAGGTGAGTATATCCATATTTATTATTTTAATTCTTTATTTTTTACATTAATATGGATCCCAGGGCCTGAAGGAGAGTTTCCTCTCCTTCAGACCCTGGGAACCATCCAGGATACCTTCCGATACTTGAGTCCCATTGACTTGTATTGTTATCGGGTATCGGTATCGGCGATATCCGATATTTTTCGGGTATCGGCCGATACTATCCGATACCGATACTTTCAAGTATCGGAAGGTATCGCTCAACACTACTGGGCATCTAAAATAGACACCTGGCCTGAAGTGGCAGAATATGCATTACAGGAGCTTGCTTGCCCTGCTGCTAGTGTGCTATCAGAAAGAGTATTCAGTGCTGCTGGTTCAATACTGACTGAAAAAAGGACACGTCTGGCTACCCGAAATGTTGATGATCTATCTAACCTTCATTAAAATGAACCAATCATGGATTTCAAATTATTTGGCCCCACCTTCCCCTGCTGACACGTAGCTTGCATGAAAAATGTCTTGCTTTTGGCCTCCTCTTACTGACTTCTCCAATTCCTGCATTTGCATTTGCTGAATGTCCACCATAGGTCATTTTTATACCTCCCTAAATGGGCTAACTCCCCCCACAGGGCCGTGGTCACCACCTGGCGCAAGCACCCGTGCGAGTGCCGTTTGCCTGGACAGGTGGGTGGGTCCACTCTTGGGCGACGGCACTGGCACAGGGTCCCTCATAGTACAATGAAGTGTCTCTGACGGTGGTGGTGCACAACCAACGTCAGACACACCGTCGTAATATGAGTGGCCCTGTGCCAGTACCGCCGCCCACGAGAGAGTGTTCCCCCCAGCTCGAACAGTGCTCTACCACTTGCAATACTTACCTCTGCCTGCTCCACCACTGAGTAGTCTGTGCTGTTAAATCCTTCAATGGCACTGCCAATACAAATTTGTTGAAATGATAGATGATGGTTAAAATATACAGGTGCCCTGGCCTCCATTTAGACCAGTTAATACTTTGCGCCTACTACCACGGTCTGCTACTCAGCAGAGGAGCCCACCCCTGTACCTAGCTATGCCACCTGGTTATTTATGAAAAAAATTTGGGCAGACATTTAGCCTACTTTATTATTAGGGCCTACTCACTGTGTCAGCCACTCCTTACAATTGTCCTCCGCTGAACAAAGCAATGCCGCCTGGTTAGTCCTGTTACCAATTTTGAACTGCATTTAGCCTACTTACTTATTTGGGCCTACTCACTGTGTCAGCCACTCCTTACAATTGTCCTCCGCTGAACAAAGCAATGCCGCCTGGTTAGTCCTGTTACCAATTTTGAACTGCATTTAGCCTACTTACTTATTTAGGCCTACTCACTGTGTCAGCCACTCATTACAGTTGTCGGGTCATTCCATATCAAGTGATCCAAATATGAATATTTTTTTTACCTGACGTCTTTAGATTTTTTTTATTTTTTGTTTTTATGAAGTACAACTTTAGTTAATTACAAATTAAAAGTTTAGAATTTTTTTCTTCATCAGTTAATTTTTTACAGATTTTTAAAGTTTTAAAAAAGCACAGATTTTGGCCTGGTATGGCTTTACATTTTTTATCATATCTCGGGCTAGAATTAAGATATAGAGGTGGGAGAGGCATCATTTTTCTCAGAACGGTACCAGCTTTCATTTGATATGTCACAAGACTATGTTTCTTCATATTTTGTTTTGGTGAAATCAAATTAAACATTTTGATGCGCAATTCTGAAAAAAACGTATGTTTTAAAATTGTGAAAACATGCATGTGTGTTACTTGTGTCCTTGTTTATATTTGTACAGGGATTCAACTTGGGACCTATCACATTTGTATTTTTTTTTTAAGCCTTGAATCATGTGATTTTATGTTTGTGTGAGTTTCTTCCCTTTTTCTTTTCAAATTACAACTTATTGCATTCAACATTTATATGTAACAATAAAGAAAACACAAAAAACAAATACCGAAGTGCCAGAATAAATACATCTTAATCATCATAACACAACTTGCTCAGCATTTTCAACCTGAATGCATTGAACAAGCCAAAAGAAAAAACGTGATCATATCCTCAAGTGTGATTTTCTAAATACAGACTGATCCTAAAAAAAACAATATTAAAAGAACCAATATTTTTTACCACCTATTTATACATGGAACAATTTTTTTCTACTATATCACTAAACCTGTCATTTATGAAGTGTTTAAGAAGAATAGTCCAGTAGTTAAATCCTCGTACTATAAAATATGAACTAATCAAACAATTAATAGTAGGTTTTTACACTGGCCTGTTATCAGCAATGTGTCCCTTCTAGTGGGTGAAATGTCATCTTGTCCATAAGCGCTCACTAGCAATGGCCGTTTCCTTCTGTGTCAGAGTATGTGCGGCTGTCATGGTGCTCGGCTCCACCTGAGTTATATCTGATTTTTGTTCACTTTTACAATGTCTGATTTTCTTGGATACACAAAGGACGGCGCTGGACCAGAAGGTGCAGAAAAGTCCTTTCTACATCTTCATTTTCACAATCTTTGGAGAGTCCAGTAGCCGTCAGCGCTGATCATATTCACAGGTCACATCACCAGTTGTGTCATCCATGGCCGATCTTGTGCCGCCTTCTACCACGTCATGGACGTCACTGTCTTTATTTCCACTACATGGGATGACAGTCCGGTATTGCTGAGTCCCTGTGATGGGTTCTGCTTCCTGTAACTGATGTTTTCACAAACTCTCCTCCTCCTCTTCGTAGTCCTGGTTTGTACAATACATGGACTGGATGTTAAGAATATTTTTCTCCCTCCATTTGAGGAGTTGCATCGGTGTTAAGATTTGGTGTGAATACGGCCTCTGGAGGCCCGAGCTGCCGGCCTGTCATCTGCTCTGCAGTCACCGTCTACCCCTGGTCATTCTCAGCCCTAACAAAGCTTCTCCTCTGTCCTCTCCTGCTTCTAAGCTCTAGCATAATAAAATAATACAGGAATATCTAACAATCATGGATTATTTGGTAAATATGGACCCCACACTTCTACACCACAGGCTGAACAGACCTGAAATCACGATTTTTGAACTGACACTGTAATAGTTTTATTTTTTAAAATATGATCCCATCACGGTCCCAGCTTGTATTTTGGTACAGATGTGGCTAGGAGCATAACAGGCACATGTGCAGTTTTTTAAATTTTTTAATTAAACGTTTTTTTCGGAAATGCGTTTTAAAGTTTTGCGCTTGCGTTCGCATAGGTAAAATATTATTAAAGATACTCTTGTGACATATCTTGTGAAAGCATGTACAGTTCTGAGTAGAATGGTGTTTATTTTGTTTCTCTATCTCTTTTCTAGCCTGAGTTATGGGGAGAAATGTAAAGGCAGGCAACACCGAAATTTGCACTTTTTCCGAACTTTGAAAATCAATACAAAATAAAAAAGAAATATCTAGAATTTTTTTTTCTTCACATTTTGCATTCTCTGACACACTATTACCAAATAACAAAATCTCAAAAGAATTAAAAATATAGTGGTAAAAATCATTGGTTCACTTGACATGGAATAAAGCAATACCGCCAGTTTAGTCCTGTTACCAATTTTGAACTGCATTTAGCCTACTTACTTATTTGGGCCTACTCACTGTGTCAGCCACTCCTTACAATTGTCCTCCGCTGAACAAAGCAATGCCGCCTGGTTAGTCCTGTTACCAATTTTGAACTGCATTTAGCCTACTTACTTATTTGGGCCTACTCACTGTGTCAGCCTCTCATTACAGTTGTCCTCCGCTGAACAAAGCAATACCGCCAGTTTAGTCCTGTTACCAATTTTGAACTGCATTTAGCCTACTTACTTATTTGGGCCTACTCACTGTGTCAGCCTCTCATTACAGTTGTCCTCCGCTGAACAAAGCAACGCCGGCAGTTTAGTCCTGTTACCAATTTCGAAATTTTGAACTGCATTTAGCCTACTTACTTATTTGGGCCTACTCACTGTGTCAGCCTCTCATTACAGTTGTCCTCCGCTGAACAAAGCAATGCCGCCTGGTTAGTCCTGTTACCAATTTTGAACTGCATTTAGCCTACTTACTTATTTGGGCCTACTCACTGTGTCAGCCACTCCTTACAATTGTCCTCCGCTGAACAAAGCAACGCCGGCAGTTTAGTCCTGTTACCAATTTTGAACTGCATTTAGCCTACTTACTTATTTTGGCCTACTCACTGTGTCAGCCTCTCATTACAGTTGTCCTCCGCTGAACAAAGCAATGCCGCCTGGTTAGTCCTGTTACCAATTTTGAACTGCATTTAGCCCACTTACTTATTTGGGCCTACTCACTGTGTCAGCCTCTCATTACAGTTGTCCTCCGCTGAACAAAGCAATGCCGCCTGTTTAGTCCTGTTACCAGTTTTGAACTGCATTTAGCCTACTTACTTATTTGGGCCTACCTACTCACTGTGTCAGCCACTCCTTACAATTGTCCTCCGCTGAACAAAGCAACGCCGGCAGTTTAGTCCTGTTACCAATTTTGAACTGCATTTAGCCTACTTACTTATTTAGGCCTACTCACTGTGTCAGCCTCTCATTACAGTTGTCCTCCGCTGAACAAAGCAATGCCGCCTGTTTAGTCCTGTTACCAATTTTGAACTGCATTTAGCCCACTTTATTATTTGGGCCTATATCTGTGTTTCCTCCTCATCCTGCCCATTGCCCAGCCACTGCTAAATGAGTCTGCTGGTACATTGACCCAGACCACTACATTCCCCTTGCACTCTACACAGCCAGAATCTGACCCTGCTGAAAGTCAGGTTCCCCTTCCCGCATACTATACCACCTTACACGGGGACAAAGAGGAAGGTGCAGATGAAAGTGCAGGTTCCTTCATCAGGTGGGGGGGCATACTCGTTGGCGACATCACTGGCACAGGGCCCCTCATAGTACATAAAAGTGTCTCTGCCGGTGGGAGGCGCCACCCACCGTCAAACACACCGCCGTACTATGAGGGGCCCTGTGCCAGTGCCAATGCCAACGAGTGTGCCCCCCCTGCTTGCTCAGGATCACAGCACTTCCAAAGTTGAAATACTTACCTCTCCCTGCTCCACCGCCGTGACGTATTCCGCGTTTCCTGGGCCCACGAAAAACTTGAGCCAGCCCTACCCCCCACAACTTTAGCCAAATGACCCCCAGTTTTCAATGCATAACTATTATTATAAGGTAAATTAATATTGACAAGCTTCAGTAATAAGAATGGATGTTTTTGGCATTAAAATGGGCTCTGTTGGTGTTTTCCTGTCCTCCACTCACTGCCGACTATGCTTCCCCGTTGACTTGCATTGGGTTTCGTGTTTCAGTCGGCCCCCGACTTTACGCAATAATCGTCCGATTTCACCCGACCCGTTTCACGAAACCCGACTCGATCCGAAAAAAGTAAAAGTCGCTCAACTCTACACAGTACTTTTGCGGGAAGGAGTTAAAATGCTCCAGACGTATCACAGTGGCAATGATGTTTGATAAATTTGTAAAAAAAAGTCACATTTTGGCGCACAGGGTCACAATTTAGGCCAAGCTCTGGCTTTCACTAAACCACACTCTTTTCCAATGAACCACACTCGTGTCGGACACAGAAGGCTTCTAAAAGCACATGAAAAATATAGTGCTATTCATGAAAGACAGTTTTTGGTGAATTTAACATAATAAAATCCCCCTCTTAAAAGGAAATGAAACAACAAATGCTACATCTGAAAATACCAGTAATGTTATGGCTGATATATTGTAGATATGAGTGGGTGGAAAAATAAATATATACGAGTGACATGTGTGTAATATATATATATATATATATATATATATATATATATATATATATATATATATATATATATATAATGTATATATGTGTGTATAGAGATGTATATTGTAAAATATTAAAGTATGACACGTATATATAAATATACACGTTTATATATACACACACCACATAAAACGATCTATATAAATATGGATATGTCTATAAAAGATTGCACACATGTAGGTGTATAATACATACATATATTTTATCACATATGTTATGTAGTATTTTCTTTTTTTCGGAAGGGGGGGGGATAATTATCCGGTGCATGCTATCAGGCTATCAGTGGCCCCAGCTTCCCTTCCCCCGGTGACCGGGGTGGTAGGTGCAGTCTGTGTGAGGCTTATATGAGGTACCGACCACACACCGGCAGGACCACGCTCCTACGGCAGCAAGTACCGGACTTATGTGCTGGTCTCCTTGGAAGAAAATCACTGGCGGTCGCCACGAAACTCACCACTTCCTCCTGCTTCGCTCCTCTCTGGCCTCATGGTTGTCATGGAGATTAGGTAAACACAACCGGGAAATGCAGTCTCGCTGATCTGTCCTTGCTTACGGGTCATTTTACTGTACGGCCCTGACTCCTGAACTATGGGGGAGTCCGCAGCCCACTCACAGCCGTAAATGTGATGTATGGAGTTACGGGAACGGCAGGAAAAGAGTTAACCTATCGTGTGTCATATCCACTTTCTACAGCACTACACTACGGGCCCCCACTACACCACGGGTCTCCATGTCCCCACTACACCACAGGACCCCACTAGACTACGGGTCCGAACCACAGGTCCCCAGTACACTACAGGACCCCACTACACCACGGATCTGCATGTCCCCACTACACCACAGGTCCCCAGTACACTACAGGACCCCACTACACCACTGGCCCCCACTACACTCCAGGACCCCGACTACACCACGGATCTGCATGTCCCCACTACACTACGGGTGCCCACCACAGGTCCCCAGTACACTATAGGACCCCACTACACCACTGGCCCCCACTACACCACGGGTCTCCATGTCCCCACTACACCACAGGACCCCACTAGACTACGGGTCCGAACCACAGGTCCCCAGTACACTACAGGACCCCACTACACCACGAATCTGCATGTCCCCACTACACCACAGGTCCCCAGTACACTACAGGACCCCACTACACCACGGATCTGCATGTCCCCACTACACCACAGGTCCCCAGTACACTACAGGACCCCACTACACCACTGGCCCCCACTACACTCCAGGACCCCGACTACACCACGGATCTGCATGTCCCCACTACACTACGGGTGCCCACCACAGGTCCCCAGTACACTATAGGACCCCACTACACCACTGGCCCCCACTACACCACGGGTCTCCATGTCCCCACTACACCACAGGACCCCACTAGACTACGGGTCCGAACCACAGGTCCCCAGTACACTACTACAGGACCCCACTACACCACGGATCTGCATGTCCCCACTACACCACAGGTCCCCAGTACACTACAGGACCCCACTACACCACGGATCTGCATGTCCCCACTACACCACAGGTCCCCAGTACACTACAGGACCCCACTACACCACTGGCCCCCACTACACTCCAGGACCCCGACTACACCACGGATCTGCATGTCCCCACTACACTACGGGTGCCCACCACAGGTCCCCAGTACACTATAGGACCCCACTACACCACTGGCCCCCACTACACCACGGGTCTCCATGTCCCCACTACACCACAGGACCCCACTAGACTACGGGTCCGAACCACAGGTCCCCAGTACACTACAGGACCCCACTACACCACGAATCTGCATGTCCCCACTACACCACAGGTCCCCAGTACACTACAGGACCCCACTACACCACGGATCTGCATGTCCCCACTACACCACAGGTCCCCAGTACACTACAGGACCCCACTACACCACTGGCCCCCACTACACTCCAGGACCCCGACTACACCACGGATCTGCATGTCCCCACTACACTACGGGTGCCCACCACAGGTCCCCAGTACACTATAGGACCCCACTACACCACTGGCCCCCACTACACCACGGGTCTCCATGTCCCCACTACACCACAGGACCCCACTAGACTACGGGTCCGAACCACAGGTCCCCAGTACACTACTACAGGACCCCACTACACCACGGATCTGCATGTCCCCACTACACCACAGGTCCCCAGTACACTACAGGACCCCACTACACCACGGATCTGCATGTCCCCACTACACCACAGGTCCCCAGTACACTACAGGACCCCACTACACCACTGGCCCCCACTACACTACAGGACCCCGACTACACCACGGATCTGCATGTCCCCACTACACTACGGGTGCCCACCACAGGTCCCCAGTACACTACAGGACCCCACTACACTCCAGGACCCCGACTACACCACTTGTCCCCACACGGAGCAGTGTCATGGCTGTGCACTTTTCTGTCATACAGTCATGATCCAAGCACAAAGGCAATCCATAAGCACTAGTCATTGTTATGCTTCCACATGCGGGCACCATTTCTTGTGTAATGCCCTTAATGGCGTGTAGGGGTGCAGCCAATCTTCATGTTTGCACTTTAATTTTTTTCCTTCCTGTGTTCCATAACTTTTTATTTTTTACTTGGCCATAGACGTATAAAGGATTTATTTTTATTTTTTGCAGACAAATTGTAGTTGTAGTTTTTACCGTAAAGGAAAATGGCAAGACAAATTCTGCATTGCTTGTTGGGTTTACAGCGTTCATGGTGCGGTAAGACTGATGGGGTAACAAGATTCGCCAGCTCGTAACTACTACAGCGATACCAGATGTCTAGGTGTTTCAGTGACTGAAAAAAATCAGAATATTGTAAAAAAAATATAGTTTTGTGTCATTTTGAAATAAATGTTATTTTTCAATAAATGTTTTTTTCCTGCCAGGGTGTAGTTTTAAGGCTATGTGCACACGTTCAGGGTTTTTCGCGTTTTTTTCAGCGGTTTTCCACATAAAAAACACTAAAAAAAAGCTTACATTAACCCCTTCATGACCTTGGGATTTTTCGTTTTTCCGTGTTCGTTTTTCACTCCCCTCCTTCCCAGAGCCATAACTTTTTTATTTTTCCGTCAATTTGGACATGTGAGGGCTTATTTTTTGCGGGACGAGTTGTACTTTTGAACGACATCATTGGTTTTACCATGTCGTGTACTAGAAAACAGGAAAAAAATTCCAAGTGCGGTGAAATTGCAAAAAAAGTGCAATCCCACGCTTGTTTTTTTGCTTGGCTTTTTTGCTAGGTTCAATAAATGCTAAAACTGACCTTACATTATGATTCTCCAGGTCAATACGAGTTCATAGACACCTAACATGACTAGGTTATTTTTTACTTAAGTGGTGAAAAAAAATTCCCAAACTTTGCTAAAAAAAAAAAAAAAAAATTGCGCCATATTCCGATACTCGTAGCGTCTCCATTTTTCATGATCTGGGGTCGGTTGAGGGGTTATTTTTTGCGTGCTGAGCTGGCGTTTTTAATGATTCCAATTCAGTGCAGATACGTTCTTTTGATCGCCCGTTATTGCATTTTAATGCAATGTCGCGGCGACCAAAAAAAGTAATTCTGGCGTTTAGATTTTTTTCTCATTACGTTGTTTAGCGGGTTAATCGGGTTAATGCTTTGTTTTTATTGATAGATCGGGCGATTCTGAACGCGGCGATACCAAATATGTGTAGGTTTGATTTTTTTTTAATTGATTTATTTTGATTGGGGCGAAAGGGGGGTGATTTAAACTTTTATATTTTTTTCACTTTTTTTTCCACTTTTTTTTTTACTTTTGCCATGCTTCTATAGCCTCCATGGGAGGCTAGAAGCAGGCACAACCTGATCGCCTCTGCTACATAGCAGCGATCTGATGTTCGCTGCTATGCAGCAGAATTGCAGATGTGCTGTGAGCGCCGACCACAGGGTGGCGCTCACAGCTACCGGCGATCAGTAACCATAGAGGTCTTAAGGACCTCTATGGTTACTATTCTGCAGCATCGCCGACCTCCGATCATGTGACCGGGGTCGGCGATGACGTCATTTCCGGCCGCCCGGCCGGATGCGGTAGTTAAATGCCGCTGTCTGTGTTTGACAGCGGCATTTAACTAGTTAATAGTGGCGGGTGAATCGCGATTTCACCCGCCGCTATTGCGGGCACATGTCAGCTGTTCAAAACAGCTGACATGTCCCGGCTTTGATGCGGGCTCACCGCGGAGCCCTGCATCAAAGCAGGGGAGCTGACCTCGGACGTACTATCCCGTCCGAGGTCAGTAAGGGGTTAAGCATCCTACTATTAGAATGCAATCGGCAATTTTTGTGCACATGTTGTGTTTTTTTTCCACCAAAAAAACGCATCGCAGAAAAAAAAACGAATGTTCATTAATTTTGCGGAAAATCTCCGGATTTGCTACTATATTATATAGTAGTGGAAAGCTCCGGAAAAATCTGCATGAACGTGAAAAATACGCGATAAAAACACACACAAAAAAGTTTGGTTTTGTTCAGGAAATTTCTGCAAAGAATCCTGAACGTGTGGACATAGCCTGAATGTTATTATTTTAAGTTATATACAAAGTTCTTATTGCATTTTTGTGGCAGATGAAACAACAAAAACCAGTAATATTGACGTTTCAATTTATATTCCTTTACACTGTGTTCCAAATTATTATGCAAATAATATTTCCTCCTATTTTCTCTAAATTACCTATCTGAATTGCAGTCATTGTTATTCTCCAGTCATCTACTATTCTAGTATAATTGCAATGTTTTGGAACAAACTGCCTATGAAAACAGTTTTTTTTTTTTTTAAATAAATACTCAAAATGCAAGTTCAAAATTATTATGCACAGCAGAGTTTTCAACCTTTTTTTTTTTATTTTGAACAAAAAAAATGGTCAATTGTGAAGTTATAAGCATTATCAGCTTATTACAAAATGAAATCAAACAGTTTTCAAGTTAAAACTTTATTGTAGGTGATGTTACATTTGCACATAGGACCCCTTGTTCGAAAGAAGCTTCTGAACTCTCTCGTCCATTGAATTTGTCAGTTTTTGGATGGTTTCTGCTTTATTTGTTTTGCATGTGGACAGAATACCCTCCCAGTGCTGTTGCTTAGATGTGAACTGCCTCCCGCCATCATAGACACTCCTTTTGATGATGCTCCAGAGGTTCTCAATGGGGTTGAGGTCAGGGGAAGACGGTGGCCACACCATAAGTTTGTCCTCTTTTATGCCCATAGCAGCCAGAGATGCAGATGTGTTTTTTGCAGCATGAGACGGTGCATTATCATGCATGAAAATGATCTTGCTGCGGAAAGCACGGTTCTTCCTCTTGAACCATGGCAGGAAGTGTTGTTTTAGAAACTCCACATAGATTATGGAGTTCATCTTTACCCCTTCAGGGATCATAAAGGGGCCGGCAATCTCTCTCCCCATGATTCCAGCCTAAAACATTACTCCACCTCCTCCTTGTTGGCGCCTTAGCAGTGTTTTCATGGGGTGTCCATCGACCAGCCATCCTCCACTCCATCCATCTGGACCATCGAGCGTTGCACAGCACTCATCCGTGAACAAAACAGTTTGGAAGTCAGTCTTCATGTATCATTTGGCTCACTGGAGCCGTTTCTGCTTGTGTGCAGTGGATAGAGGTGGTCGACAGGATGGCTTACGCACAGCTGCAAACCTCTGAAGGACCCTGCATCTTGTTGTTCTGGGGACGTTGGAGGCACCAGCAGCTTCAAAAACTTGTCTGCTGCTATGACAAGGCATTTTTGCAGCTGCTCTTTTTTAACCTTACGCAATTGCCTGTTGGAAAGGGTCCTCAATTTTTCCTTATCAGCACGCACACGTGTGTGCTGGGAATCAGCTACATACTTCTTGATTGTGCGATGATCACGATGAAGTGTCTTGGCAATGTTGATTGTAGTCATGCCTTGACCTAAATACTCCACAATTTGATGCTTCTCAGCAGCCGACACATCCTTTTTCTTTCCCATTTTGGCAAAAAATGTAGGCTGCTTAATAATGTGGAACAGCCTTCTTAAGTAGTCTTGCCTTTATTTGGACACACCTGCCAAACTAATTTGCACAGGTATCTGCAATTGCTTTCAGTGATATAAAGAGCCCTGACACACATCACCATCAATGAGTTTAAATGACAAACAAAAAAATTCTAACCTTATCACTTCTAAACTCTTTGTGCATAATAATTTGCAACACAGTGTATATTTACCTTGTAAGTTAAACAAATATAGATTTTCATAGCTTGGTCTTTTACTGACATGTTTTTCTTTTACATTTTTTTTTTAATTTCTTTTACCCCTTCTTGACTCGGCTATTTAAATTTTTTTCTTCCCTATTTTTCAAGAGCCATAACTTTTATTCATTATATGCTAAATCTGAACTGACAATATGATTTCCAAGGACAAAATGATTACTCAGACACCAAGCATTTTTGTTGTTTTTTTTTTCTTTAAGTGGTGAAACAAGTTGTAAATTTATATAAACAAATAAATAAAAATTTTGCCTGTGGCGCCATTTTACGGGACCCTATAAGGTTTTACAGTTTTGGGATCCTGGGGTGAAGACTTATTTTTTGCACCCTGGGCTCACATGTTTATTGATACCATTTTGGGGTAGATGCAATGTTTTGATTGTCTCTTAATGCATTTTATATCAATGTTGGTGCGGACAAGGAAAAATGTAATTTGATTTTTTTTCTCATCACACCTTTTACCGATCTGAGTACAGTATATACTCGTGTATAAGCCAAGTTTTTCAGCACATTTTTTGGTGTTGAAAACACCCCCCTTTGGCTTATACAAGAGTCTTTGTCCCAGAAGACTGTGGGGGAGCAGTGGAGCAGCAGGTCACAGGAGGCAGGAGCCTGTGCCCACTGCTAAAGAGAAATTAATATTCACTGTACTGGCAATGAATATTCATTTATCTTATAGCGCGCACAGTTACAGCCGCAGCCACTGGCTTCCAGCAGTTGCCAGGCTATCAAGGGTGCCCACTCATTAAAGTAATGAATAATTACCTCTCTCCACTCCCATAGGCATGGAGAGAGGAGAATATTCATTACCTTAATGAGCTGGGACACGTGATCGCTCAACCGCAGATGCTGATGGGACCGGAACGAGATGCTGCGAGGGCGCACAGGGAAGGTAAGTAGGATTTTTTAAATTATTTTTTTTATGCGTTTCTTATGAGGGCCACGCATGCAAGGATAGGGATGAGGAACCATGTATACACAGATGGTAATAAGGAGCCATGCAGACAAGAATGGGAATAAGGAGTCATGCAGACAAGGATGGGAATAAGGAGTCATGCATACTGTACAAGGATGGAAATAAGGAGTCATGCAGATAAGGATGGGAGTAAGGAGCCATGCAGACAAGAATGGGAATAAGAAGCCATGCAGACAAGGATGGGAATAAGAAGCCATGCAGACAAAGATGGGAGTAAGGAGCCATTCAGACAAGGATGGAAATAAGGAGCCATGCAGACAAGAATGGGAATAAGAAGACATGCTGACAAGGATGGTATTAAGGAGCCATGCAGACAAGGATGGGAGTAAGGAGCCATGCAGACAAGAATGGGGATAAGAAGCCATGCAGACAAGCATGGGAATAAGAAGCCATGCAGACAAGCATGGGAATAAGAAGCCATGCAGACAAGGATGGGAATAAGAAGCCATGCAGACAAGGATGGGAATAAGAAGCCATGCAGACAAAGATGGGAGTAAGGAGCCATTCAGACAAGGATGGGAATAAGGAGCCATGTAGACAAAGATGGGAATAAGGAACCATGCAAACAAGAATGGGAATATGGAGCTATGCAGACAAGAATGGTATTAAGGAGCCATGCAGACAAGGATGGGAATAAGGAGCCATGCAGACAAGGATGGGAATAAGAAGCCTTGCAGACAAGGATGGGAATAAGGAGCTATGCAGACAAGGATGGTATTAAGGAGTCATGTAGACAAGGATGGGAATAAGAAGCCGTGCACACAAGAATGGGAATAAGGAGCCATGCAGACAAGGATGGGAATAAGAAGCCATGCAGACAAGGATGGGAGTAAGGAGCCATGCAGACAAGGATGGGAATAAGAAGCCATGCAGACAAAGATGGGAGTAAGGAGCCATTCAGACAAGGATGGGAATAAGGAGCCATGTAGACAAAGATGGGAATAAGGAACCATGCAAACAAGAATGGGAATATGGAGCTATGCAGACAAGAATGGTATTAAGGAGCCATGCAGACAAGGATGGGAATAAGGAGCCATGCAGACAAGGATGGGAATAAGAAGCCTTGCAGACAAGGATGGGAATAAGGAGCTATGCAGACAAGGATGGTATTAAGGAGTCATGTAGACAAGGATGGGAATAAGAAGCCGTGCACACAAGAATGGGAATAAGGAGCCATGCAGACAACGATGGGAATAAGAAGCCGTGCACACAAGGATGGGAATAAGGAGCCATGCAGACAAGGATGGGAATAAGAAGCCATGCAGACAAGAATGGTATTAAGGAGCCATGCATACAAGGACGGGAATAAGGAGTCATGCAGACAAGGATGGGAATAAGGAGCCATGCAGACAAGGATGGGAATAAGAAGCCATGCAGACAAGGATGGGAGTAAGGAGCCATGCAGACAAGGATGGGAATAAGAA
The DNA here is from genome assembly GCF_051348905.1 of Ranitomeya variabilis. NCBI lineage: Eukaryota > Metazoa > Chordata > Amphibia > Anura > Dendrobatidae > Ranitomeya > Ranitomeya variabilis. Next base: position 654,573,504 of record NC_135233.1, read on the forward strand.
GCCATGCAGACAAAGATGGGAGTAAGGAGCCATTCAGACAAGGATGGGAATAAGAAGCCATGTAGACAAAGATGGGAATAAGGAACCATGCAAACAAGAATGGGAATATGGAGCTATGCAGACAAGAATGGTATTAAGGAGCCATGCAGACAAGGATGGGAATAAGGAGCCATGCAGACAAGGATGGGAATAAGGAGCCATGCAGACAAGGATGGGAATAAGAAGCATTGCAGACAAGGATGGGAATAAGGAGCTATGCAGACAAGGATGGTATTAAGGAGTCATGTAGACAAGGATGGGAATAAGAAGCCGTGCACACAAGGATGGGAATAAGGAGCCATGCAGACAAGGATGGGAATAAGAAGCCATGCAGACAAGAATGGTATTAAGGAGCCATGCATACAAGGACGGGAATAAGGAGTCATGCAGACAAGGATGGGAATAAGGAACCATGCAGACAAGGATGGGGATAAGGAGCCATGCATACAAGGATGGGGATAAGGAGCCATGCATACAAGGATGGGAATAAGAAGCCGTGCACACAAGGATGGGAATAAGGAGCCATGCAGACAAGGATGGGAATAAGAAGCCATGCAGACAAGAATGGTATTAAGGAGCCATGCATACAAGGACAGGAATAAGGAGTCATGCAGACAAGGATGGGAATAAGGAACCATGCAGACAAGGATGGGAATAAGGAACCATGCAGACAAGGATGGGGATAAGGAGCCATGCATACAAGGATGGGGATAAGGAGCCATGCATACAAGGATGGGGATAAGGAGCCATGCAGACAAGGATGGGGATAAGGAGCCATGCATACAAGGACGGGAATAAGGAGTCATGCAGACAAGGATGGGAATAAGGAGCCATGCAGACAAGGATGGGGATAAGGAGTCATGCATACAAGGATGGGGATAAGGAGCCATGCAGACAAGGATGGGGATAAGGAGCCATGCAGACAAGGATGGGGATAAGGAGCCATGCAGACAAGGATGGGGATAAGGAGCCATGCAGACAAGGATGGGGATGAGGGGACAATGCATACCAGGCTTATACTCGAGTCAATATGTTTTCCCAGTTTTTTGGGCAAAATTAGGTGCTTCGGCTTATGCTCGGGTCAGCTTATACACGAGTATATACGGAAGCTTACCTTATATTTTGATAGAGCGGTCAATTATGAATGCAGCAATAGCAAATATTTATTTTTATTGCTTTATTTTTAATAGGGCAAAAGGTGTGATTTGAACTTTTTCATATATATTTTTCATATTAGAAACATTTTTACTTTTTACTGTATTTGTTACTCCCCGTATGGGACTTGAACCTGCGATCGTCTGATTAAAAGGCATAGTTAGGGTTTCAGTTTGGTTGTGAAAGGAGGAGCAAAACCTTTGAGTGGGCTCCTAACCAGGTAACCCTGATTACAACTATGGTGGTGCATCCTAAGGCTATATACACACGTTGAGTAAATGGATGCTGAAATGTCTGCACCATTTCTGCATCTCTTGGCAGAAAAAACACAGCTGCAAAAACTCGTGTTTTTGCCTTGCGTTTTTTTGACTGATTTGAGTGAAGTCAATGTTGAAAAACGCTGGCAAAAACGCCCAGAGAATTGGCATGCAGCAGATTATTTTCTGCACCAAATGTGCAAGTCACAAATACTCAACACGTGCATGACACTTCAGGCTTCTTATTCACTTTGCTGGCATCAAGATTGCTTCAGGTTTTGCTAGCAAATCTAGATGGCAAAAACGCACCAAATCTGCTACATGTGTACAAGCCCTAATAGTGGATGTAGGAGAAGCTCAGCAAATGACTAGGCTGTAAATAATCTCTATACAAAGACCAACACTGCTATTACTGCAACATGGTGACCATATAGTGGTAGATATCAGTCCTGCAGAACATGTAAGAGATTACAGTATAGACATACTGTGTATAGTAACTTACAGATGCCGTTCTTTCTGATAGAATCATTCACATTTCCCTTCTTTTCCATCTGGCCCAGACTGACATGACTTCTTCCAGCAACGACTCACCTGCAGAAATGAAAGCAAAGACATATATGACTTCTCACATTTCCTCCACCTCCCCATCTATTCCCAACCTGCACAGACTCCTTATCCTACTGATACACCAGTACTGAGCCGCTGCTGCAGTATGTATCCCTATTACTCCACCTACTGTGTGCCATCTAGATGGTAAAACAAACCTCTAGAATATAGTAATGCCCTGTGCAAGTGCCCCCATTTTGCCTCCTAGAAAGTAATCATGCCCTCTGTATGCCCCTTTAACAGTCATAACCCGAGGGCCCCATAAAAAAAAATACCCACTTAACATTTAATAATGACCCAAGTCTCCCCCTACACAGAATTATGCTCTCTTATACACAGTATAATGTCCTACACTGTACAATACCCCCACAGAGTATATGGACCCCTTAGTAGCCCCCAAATTGTTTGATGGCCCCACACTGTAGAAAGACCCCACATTAGCTCCCACACTATATGATGACCCCCTCACTGTAATCCCCACATTGTATGATGGCCCGCTAAATAGCCTCCATATAGCATAATGCACCCCATTGTCCTCTATATAGTATATTGCACTCCTCATAGGTTTCTATGTAGTATAATATACTCCCCTATACAGTATAATGCACTTATCATAGTCCTCTATATAGTGTACTGCACTCTTCATAGGCCTCTATATATTATAATGCACTTCCCATAGGCCTCTACATAGTATAATGCACTCCCCATATGTCTCTATATAGTATAATGCATTCCCCATAGGCCTCCATATAGTATAATACACTCCATCATAGGCCTCCATATAATATAGCACACTCATATGCCTTGTGACAGTCACTGGCAAAGTACTAGAGTGGAGAAATGTGTCACTGAGGTTATTAGCTTCAGTGATATGATCCTAGAAAAATTCTCCAGCACACTAAGTGCTGAGGGGGTGTTAATCGGCCATGTTAAGAGCTTGGGTTAGTGAACTGCTGTAGAGTGAGTGGGAAACTGTTAACCATATGCCACAATATGGTGTGGTTTAGGAGGTAAATAGTCAGCCTTCTGAGTCATTCAGTGTTTGGTGTGCCTGGAGTCACAAGCTCCAAAGCGGTGTTTATGTGAAAGAAAGCTGAACCTTGTTTACCCAGAAAGGTTGGATCCCTGCAATAACATGGACTGTTCTATATGTTATCTTTTGTTTTCTCCTTATGCCAGAAAGACAGCATTTATTTTGCTGAGCTGTGCACTGGTTTATGTCATACCTTTTATCCCCTTCATCCCCGAAGCCTGTTTTCACCTTCATGAGCAGGCCAAAATTTACAATTCTGATCAGTGTCACCTTAAGTGGTAATAACTCTGGAACGCTTCAACAGATCCCAGTGATTGAGAATGTTTTCTTGTGACAACTGGGACTTCATGATAGCGGTAAAATTTGTTCGATAAGACTTGCGTTTGTGAAAAAAATTGGAAATTGGCAAAACATTTTGCAGTTTTCAAACTTTTAATTTTTATTCCCTTAAACCAGAAAGATATGTCACACAAAATAGTTTATAAATAACATTTCCCAAATGTCTACTTTACATTAAAAAAAAGTTTCAAAAATTGTGCTTAAGAAGTTAGAAGGGTTAAAAGTTGACCAACGATTTCTCATGTTTCCAACAAAATTTACAAAGGACTGCAATTTCTCCAGAGCATGCCGATACCCTATATGTGGGCAAAAACTACTGTTTGGGAGCACAGCAGGGATCGGAAGGGAAGGAGCAAAGTTTGGCTTTTTAAAACCTTCTCGACATGCGCCGTACATGTCCTGCTCTGCGGGAGCTGCGTTCTCACAAACAGCAGTTCATGTATAGCGGCTTGATAGCGCAGCCTCATGCTGTGCGCCACGACGATCAGGTGCGGGTGTCAGCTCTGGGTTCCTTGCGCGCTTCCATCAGGACAACACGATGCGATCACGTTGTCTTGATGGTCTCCGTGGAGACTCCAGGCCACAAGATGGCCGCAGGGTCCTTCAGGGAAGGTGGCTTCACAGTGCCTGCAGTGAGCAGGACCTGAGACACATCCTTCCCTGCAGTGCAGAAGCATTGCATAACATCAAATCAGTGATCTGATGATATACAGTTATGTCCCATACAGGCACAATGTAAAAAGTTTAAAAAGAATATTAAAAAGTGTAAAAATCCCCAAAGATAAAAAACACATTTTTCCAATTAATACATTCATGTAAATAAAAAAATAAACAAAACAACATATTTGGTATTGTCGCATGCATAATGACCCGCTTTATAAAACTGTCCCACTAGTTAACCCCTTCAGTGAACATTGTAAAAAAATAAATAAAAAACGAGGCAAAAACAATGCTTTATCATCATACAAAAAGTAGAGGGTGGGCCATTTATATGGATACACCTGGGTGGGCCATGTATATGGATACACCTAAATAAAGTGGAAATGGTTGGTATCAACTTCCTGTTTGTGGCACAGTATATGGGAGGGAGAAAACTTTTCAAGATGGGTGGTGACCAAGGCAGCCATTTTGAAGTCTGCCATTTTTTAATGCAACTTTATAAATGGCCCACCCAGCGGTATCCATATAAATGGAGCACCCTGTACAATAAAACGCGATCAAAAAGACGACTATAAATATAAATGGTACCACTGAAAACGTTATCTTGTCCCGCAAAAAAACAGGCTGCCATATAGCCTATTTCGCCAGAAAAATAAAAAAGTTACAGCTCTTAGAATAAAGCGATGCAAAAATAAATTTTTTTCTATAAAAAATTTTTTTTTGTGTAAAAGCGCCAAAACATAAAAAAACCCCAACAACATAAATTGGATATTGCTGTAATCGTACTGAATCGCAGAATAAAGCTGCCTTATCAATTTTAACACACCTAGAGCGGTATGAAAAAAATATCCCCAAAAGCAATTCCTTAATTGCTGTTCTTTGTTCATTCTGTCTGCCAAAAATCAGAATAGAAAGCGATCAAAAAATGTAATGTGCCTGAAAATGGCACCAATAAAAACGTCTGCTCGTCCCACAAAAAACAAGCCATAACATGACTCAGTCGGCCAAAATATGGAAAAATTATAACTCTCAAAATATGGTGATGCAAAAACTAGTTTTCGTAATAAAAAGTGACTTTTTGTGTGTGTGACAGAAGACAAACATGAAAACCCGATATAAATCTGGTAACACTGTAATCACACCGACCCGAAGAATAAAGTCATCATATCACTTATACCGTGTGGGGAACGGTATAAAAAAAAATGAATAAACCCAATTCTTCACATGCTGTTGATATTTTCATTCTGCCTCCCAAAGATCACAGTAAGGCCGGCGTCACACTTAGCGTAGGGAAATACGGTCTGTTTTTTACAGGCGTAATATGCAGAAATGATCCCAAAATAGTGGTCCGTATGTCATCTGTAGGCAGGGTTTGGCTGCGTATTTTACGCATGTCATCCTCCGTATGTAATCCGTATGGCATCCGTACTGCGTTTTTTTCTCGCAACCTTGCAAAATGGACATATAATGGATCCATGGGCTCAAATATTCGTGAAAACATATATACAGTATATATATATATATATATATATATATGTGTGTGTGTCATTGAGACACATATATATATTTAATACAGCGCTAGATAGCAGAAAAGCCGGTAATTCAATTACCTGCTGTTGCTATCTCCTTATCAAACCCGACAGGATACGAGACATGGTTTAAATACAGTGAATCATTTCATATCCCTTATTTTTTTTTTTGCATATTCCTCACTAATAATGTTAGTAGAGTCTGTGTGCAAAATTTGGGGGCTGTTAAAATAAAGGGTTAAATCACGGAAAAAACTGGCGTGGGCTCCCGCGCAATTTTCTCTGCCAGAATGGGAAAGCCGGTGATTGAGGGCAGATATTAATAGCGTAGAGAGGGACCATGGTTATTGGTCCCCCTGGCTTAAAACATCTGCCCCCAGCCACCCCAGAAAAGGCACATCTGGAAGATGCGCCTATTCTGACACTTAGCCTCACTCTTCCCACTCCCCTGTAGAGGTGGGATATGGGGTAATAAAGGGTTAATGTCACCTTGCTATTGTAAGGTGACATTAAAGGGAACCTGTCACCTGAATTTGGCGGGACCGGTTTTGGGTCATATGGGCGGGGTTTTCGGGTGTTTTATTCACCCTTTCCTTACCCGCTGGCTGCATGCTGGCCGCAATATTGGATTGAAGTTCATTCTCTGTCCTCCGGAGTACACGCCAGTGCAAGGCAATATTTTGCAGGTGGAAATCAGTAGCCTTCCTACCAGCGCCTGGGTGTTGTAGTACCTCCCTGCTGAGCACCACGGGATAGTCCTCACAACTGTCATGTATGTTTCTGTTCTTTCTCTCCGTCCCCCAGATGGTTTGGATAGGACGCACCCGTATGACGGGGTAGGCCTGGAGTTATTTTATAGGGACCCTAGAGACACCCCTCTCCCACAATTGCCTCCGTTGTCTTCATTAGGTGTAAAGGTGAGACAGCCAACCTAGAGTTAACTGCCCTGCTGTAGTTCAAAGTAATGCATAGAGCCTATTACTTCCTCGGTGTTCCGGCCGCCGGCTACGCGCCTCAGAAGGATGTTGCCGATCTTGGGGCACGACGACTCCTGGTTCTATCACCTTTGTGCTGTGATCTCGTTTCTCACTTCTCCACAATATACTTCGCTTCGTGTCCTTTCTTAGGAGTCTGCCGCAATGAGGTGCAGGCGCGGCTCCGTAACGATCTGTCTCGTGCTAGGCCACTGCCAGGATCCCACCCCTGACAGGGACCTCCCTGAATCTTCCCAATCAACTCTCTCTCTCACTAGATGTTACCTGGGCAAAACCCAGTCAGCTTCTCTCTAACTTCCTATCTGACTCCCAGTTTTACCAGAGTGTGAGGAGTGGCCTAATACATAGAAACTTTTGCTCCCTCTGGTGGCCGGAGTGTGAAGTGTAGTGTGTGACTGTGATACCTGGTCAGGTGAACTCTTTTAGTGCCCTCAGACGTACCATCACTCCCTCTTGTGGCAGAGCGACAATACTGCAACGACCAGGACTCTGGGGCGCTGCATTAATATCTGCCCTCAGTCACCATCTTTCCCATTCTGGCGGAGAAAGTTGCGCGTGAGCCCACGCCAGTTTTCCGTGATTTAACCCTTTATTTTAACAGCTAGAGCCCCCAAATTTTGCACACAGACTCTACTAACATTATTAGTGAGGAATATGCAAAAAAATAAGGGAAATTAAAAGGTTTACTGTATGTAAACCATGTCTCATATCCTGTTGGGTTTGATAAGGAGATAGCAAAAGCCAGCAATTGAATTACCGGCTTTTCTGCTATCTAGCGCTGTATTAAAAAAAAAAATTATATATATACACACACATACATATACATATTGTCATTGAGACACACACATATATATATATATATATATATATGTGTATATATATATATACATATATATTGTCATTGAGACACATTATATATATATATATATATATATATATATATACACACACACTATGTATTTCTCGCAAATCACACTGATGGTCCATGTGTAATCCGTATTTTTCTCGCCCCCCCCATAGACTTTCATTGGCAGATTTTTTTGCGCAATATGCTGACAAACGCAGCATGCTGCGATTTTCTATGCCCGTAAAATACAGCTGCGAAATATACGGCAGATAGGAGCTGCCCCATAGAAAATCATTGGTCTGTGTGCAATGCGTAGTTTTTGTGCCTCTCATATGTCCTTAAAACTCTCTAGTGTGACTCCGGCCTCAGGCTCGGCGTACATTTATCCAGCGCTCTGTGTTGAGTGCTTACATCGGGGTTTTGGTGTAAATGTCTGAAATACATGATTCAGGTGGAGACATTGTGGACACCATAGGGACCTGTGATCCAGCGGTGTCCGTCTTTTTAGGATTGCATAAAAGTGCAGTCGGTCACAGTTTTATGCACTTCTGAAAAGAAGGAGGAAAATATGACAAAGGGAAATATACACCACCAGATACGATACTCCTTTTCTTAGACCACCACTCCAGACCGAGATAACCAAGCACAAGACAGAAGCTCTAATCGGCGACGCCCAATGTTCAGAAGAACAATTTAAAGGCAGTGGGCGTGACCCAGCTTCCAATCCGAGCACCAGCTAAATTAACCCCGGACCAGTTAGACAAAATCTAGCCGACGCCACTGAGCGCATAGTGGACAAAAGCGGAATTACTGCTGTCTGTCGAACGCCCTAGTATGAACAGCGTCCGACATGACAAACTGTGATCATAAATGTTATGCAAAATGTTCCCAATAAAAGGTTCAACTCAATTCACAAAAAAGCAAGCCCTCACTCAGGTCCGTTATCTGTTAACAGAAATATAGGGGCTTCCATGTTACTGGTAGCACAAAGGCTCTGGAAAAGCTAAATGGCTCCTCGACCCCCAAAAGAAATTCAGCAAATTCTCCACTCTCAAATCCAAATCTCCCCCCCTCTTTCTGAACCCCAGTGTGCCTAAACCACATTTGTGCACACATGTTTTGCATTTCTGTAGTGATGAGAGCCCGCTTAATTTATAGGTGCGTGTCTCCAGAAGCATGAGCTGGGCATAATGTACTGGTCGCTGTGTAGTAAGTTATCTTTAATAGTTTCAAACACTCCAATTAATTAATATTAATTATTGATATATTGATATGGTTTCAATCAGTTATAATATTCAGTATATCCTTACTGTATGGAGTTTGCATAAGGTCATTGAAGTTCAAATGTCCAACCAGATGACCCATCTAGCAGAAGGTCATTTGTTGTTTCGTAAATGACCGGTTAGTTATTAGTAAATGTATTTGTTGCTAGTAACTAACCAGCTACTAGTCAGTAACTGACTGGTTTAACCCCTTCACCCCGAAGCCTGTTTTCACCTAACTGACACGGCCAATTTTTACAATTCTGACCACTGTCACTTTATGAGGTCATAACTCTGAAACGCTTCAATGGATCTTGGTGATTCTGAGATTGTTTTCTCGTGACATATTGTACTTTATGATAGTGGTAAAACTTCTTCGATATGACTTGCATTTATTTGTGAAAAAAACAGAAATTTGTCGAAAATTATGAAAATTTCGCAATTTTCAAATTTTTCGTTTTTATGCCCTTAAATTAGAGAGTTATATCACATAATATAGTTAATAAACAACATTTCCCACATGTCTGCTTTACATCAGCACAATTTTGGAAACATAATTTTTTTTTGTTAGGGAGTTATAAGGGTTAAAAGTTGAAAAGCTATTTCTCATTTTTGCAACAAAATTTGCAAAACCATTTTTTTTACGGACCACCTCACACTTGAAGTGACTTTGAGGGGTCTATATGACAGAAAATGCCCAAAAGTGACACCATTCTAAAAACTGCACCCCTCAAGGTACTCAAAACCACATTCAAAAAGTTTATTAACCCTTCAGGTGCTTCACAGGAATTTTTGGAATGTTTAAAAAAAATTGAACATTTAACTTTTTTTTCACAAAATTCTTACTTCAGATCCAATTTGTTTTATTTTACCAAGGGTAACAAGATAAATTGGACCAAAAAAGTCGTTGTACAATTTGTCCTGAGTACGCCGATACCCCACATGTTGGGGTAAACCATTGATTGGGCACATGGCAGAGCTCGGAAGGGAAGGAGCGCCATTTGACTTTTCAATGCAAAATTGGCTGGAATTGAGATCGGAACCCATGTCGTGTTTGGAGAGCCCCTGACGTGCCTAAACAGTGGAAACCCCCACAAGTGACACCATTTTGGAAAGAAGACCCCCTAAGGAACTTATCTAGATGTGTGGTGAGCACTTTGAACCTCCAAGTGCTTCACAGAAGTTTATAATGTAGAGCCGTAAAAAAAAATTAATATTAATTTTCACAAAAATGATCTTTTTGCCCCAAATTTTTTATTTTCCCAAGGGTAGCAGGATAAATTGGACCCCAAAAGTTGTTGTGCAATTTGTCCTGAGTACGCTGATACTTCATATATGGGGATAAACCACTGTTTGGGCGCATGGCAGAGCTCGGAAGGGAAGGAGCGCCATTTGACTTTTCAATGCAAAATTGGCTGGAATTGAGATCGGAACCCATGTCGTGTTTGGAGAGCCCCTGACGTGCCTAAACAGTGGAAACCCCCACAAGTGACACCATTTTGGAAAGAAGACCCCCTAAGGAACTTATCTAGATGTGTGGTGAGCACTTTTAACCCCCAGTTGTTTCACTAAAGTTTAGAATGTAGCGCTATGAAAATTAAAAAATAATTTTTTCTTTCCACTAAATGATGTTTTAGCCCGCAATTTTTTTCCCCAAGGGTAACAGGAGAAATTGGACCACAAAAGTTATTGTCCAATTTGTCCTGAGTACGCTGATACCCCATACATTGGGGGGAACCACTGTTTGGGCGCATGGCAGAGCTCGGAAGGGAAGGAGCGCCGTTTGAAATGCAGACTTAGATGGATTGGTCTGCAGGTGTCATGTTGCATTTGCAGAGCCCCTGATGTACCTAAGCAGTAGAACCCCCCCACAAGTGACCCCATATTGGAAACTAGACCCCCCACGGAACTTATCTAGATGTGTTGTGAGAACTTTGAACCAAGTGTTTCACTACAGTTTATCACGCAGAGCCGTGAAAATAAAAAATATTTTTTTTCCACGAAAATTGTATTTTAGCCCCCACGTTTTTATTTTCCCAAGGGTAACAGGAGAAATTGGACAACAAAAGTTGTTGTCCAATTTGTCCTGAGTACGCTGATACCCCATATGTGGGGGGGAACCACTGTTTGTGCGCACGGCAGAGCTCGGAAGGGAAGGAGCGCCGTTTGAAATGCAGACTTAGATGGATTGGTCTGCAGGTGTCTTGTTGCATTTGCAGAGCCCCTGATGTACCCAAACAGTAGAAACCCCCCACAAGTGACCCCATATTGGAAACTAGACCCCCCACGGAACTTATCTAGATGTGTTGTGAGAACTTTGAACCCCCAAGTGTTTCACTACAGTTTATAACGCAAAGCCGCGAAAATAAAAAATATATTTTTTTCCACGAAAATTATATTTTAGCCCCCACGTTTTTATTTTCCCAAGGGTAAGGCTGGTTTCACACTTGCGTTTTTATCTAAATGCGTTTTTTAAAAAACGCATGTGTGAAAAAACGCATGTAAACGCGGTAAAACGCATGCGTTTTTATAGAAAAACACAAGAAAACGAGAAAAAAAACAAAAAACCCTAACCCTACCCCTAACCCTAACCTGAAATACGTGGCACTGAAATACGTGGCACTGAAATACGTTTATATACGTATATACGTATATAAGTGCCACGATATTTCAGTGGCCACGTATTTAAGTGCCACGTATATAAGTGCCACGTATATAAGTGCCACGTATATAAGTGCCACGTATATAAGTGCCACGTATATAAGTGCCACGTATTTCACGTAAATGCCACGATATTTCAGCGCCACGTATTTCACTGAAATATCGTGGCACTTAAATACGTGGCACTGAAATATCGTGGCACTGAAAGACGTGGCACTGAAATATCGTGGCACTGAAATACGTGGCACTGAAATATCGTGGCACTGAAATACGTGGCACTGAAATACGTGGCACTGAAATACGTGGCACTGAAATACGTGGCACTATGACTGTCAGAAAATGTTCATTAAACGGTTAGGGGTGAGTTTAGGGTTAGGGTTTGGATCCCTTTATCACCTTGATGGTGGTGGGTGACTTTTCAGTGTGTGTTGTTTTTTTTCTATAAAAACGCATGCGTTTTTAACGCAAACAAACGCGTTGAGATCGGACGCTATGTCGCGTTTGGAGAGCCCCTGATGTGCCTAAACAGTGAAAACTCCCCAATTCTAACTGAAACCCCAGCCCTAACCCTAGCCCTAACCCCAACCCTAACCCTAGCCCTAACCCTAGTGCTACTTTCACACTAGCGGTTTTTTGCATACGTCGCAATGCGTAGTTTTGGCGAAAAAATGCATCCTGCAGTCATCTGCAGGATGCGTTTTTTCCCCATAGACTAACATTAGCGACATATTGACACACGTCGCAAGCGTCGTGCGACGGTTGCGTCGTGTTGTGGCGGACCGCCGGCAGCAACAAACGTTACATGTAACTTTTTTTGTGCCGACGGTCCACCATTTCCGACCACGCATGCGCGGCTGGAACTCCGCCCCCACCTCCCCGCACCTCACAATGGGGCAGTGGATGCGTGGAAAAACAGCATCCGCTGCCCCCATTGTGCGGCGCTTGCACAGTATGCGTCGGTATGTTGGGCCGACGCAGCGCGACGGCCCCGTACTGACGCTAGTGTGAAAGTAGCCTAACGGGAAAATGGAAATAAATATATTTTTTTAAATTGTATTATTTTTCCCTAACTAAGGGGGTGATGAAGGGGGATTTGATTTACTTTTATAGCGGGTTTATTAGCGGATTTTTATGATTGGCAGCCGTCACACACTAAAAGACGCTTTTTATTGCAAAAAATAGTTTTTGCATCACCACATTTTGAGAGCTATAATTTTTCCAGATTTTGGTCCACAGAGTCATGTGAGATCTTGTTTTTTGCGGGACGAGTTGACGTTTTTATTGGTACCATTTTCGGGTACATGACATTTTTTGATCGCTTTTTATTCCGATTTTTGGGAGGCGGAATGAACAAAAATCAGCAATTCCTGAAATTCTTTTAGGGGGGGCGTTTATACCGTTCCGCGTTTGGTAAAAAGGATAAAGCAGTTTTATTCTTCGGGTCAGTACGATTACAGCGATACCTCATTTATGTAATTTTTTTATGTTTTGGCGCTTTTACACAATAAAAACTATTTTATATAAAATGTTATTTTTTGCATCGCTTTATTCTGAGAGCTATAACTTTTTTATTTTTCTGCTGATGACGCTGTATGGTGGCTTTTTTTTTGCGTGACAAGATGACGTTTTCAGCGGTACCATGCTTATTTATATCCGTTTTTTTGATCGCGTGTTATTCCACTTTTTGTTTGGCGGTATGAGAATAAAGCGTTGTTTTTTGCCTCGTTTTTTTTTTTTTTTTACGGTGTTCACTGAAGGGGTTAACTAGTGATATAGTTTTATAGGTTGGGTCGTTACGGACGCGGCGATACCAAATATGTGTACTTTTATTGTGTGATTTTTTTTTATTTAGATAAAGAAATGTATTTATGGGAATTTTTTTTTTTTTCCTTTATTTAGGAATTTTTTTTTATTTATTTTTTACACATGTGGAAAATTTTTTTTTTAACTTTTTTACTTTGTCCCAGGAGGGGACATCACAGATCGGTGATCAGACAGTGTGCACAGCACTCTGTCTGATCATCGATCTGACAGGCACGTTCCACAGGCTTGCCGGCGCCTGCTATGAGGATTCTCAGCAGACGCCGGCAAGCAGGACCCGGAAGGAGTCCCGCGGCCATCTTGGATCCGGGGACTCCTTCCAGGTCACCGGAGCAGCGCGATCTCATCGCGTTGCTCCGGTGGGAGAGCGCAGGGAGCCCCCGTCCCTGCGCGATCCCCCTCTATGCCGCTGTCACTATTGACAGCGGCATTAGAGGGGTTAAATGCCCGCGATCGGCGATAGCGCCGATCGTGGGCATTGCTGCGGGGTGTCAGCTGTCATATACAGCTGACACCCGCACCCGATCACCGCGGCGCTCAGCGCGAGACCGCGGTGATCGAGCCGCCGTACTAGTACTGCGGCTGTCAGTAATGCAGTGCCGGCAGCGCAGTACTAGTACGGCGCATGTCGGGAAGGGGTTAAGGAGGTTTCTTCCTGGCATTCCAATGGCCATCAAAGTTTTTTACTGAGATACATTGGAATGTATAAGATATAAAAGATGCAGACATGCAACAGGGAGGAGGGACACAGATGGAAGAGAGATGGGAGATACAGAGACAGCCTGATGACTTGTACCATAATAATGTAATTTTTCCACCAAAGAAATAGAGTACAGATATCACCAACACATCAACTTAGAAAAAAATTCATTTTTATTAAGCATTTAATATAATAGCATACAAAAAACAAATATCTAGAGGAACAACAGTTGAGCACTCAAAGGGAGGAACACTGCTACCATATGTAAGACTTGGTATAGCATATGTCAATATATTATATAAGGGAGAATTCCGTTACTGCTGGTGCTTCAATATAGAAAAAATCCGGCTCTCATCATAATAATACAACAAGGAACATCACCCTGATCTCAATGGTATCCAGCATATATATCTCTGACATCAGTGCTTACCCATTGTAGGTCTGAAGAGGTGCAGTGGTCCACCCTATGGCCCCTGACGCGCGTTTCGCGTTTGATGGCTTTCTCAAAGGGGATATGTGAACTTAGTCCTGCAACTACCTCACCTTTTATATCAATATGGCCCGCTGATTAGGAGACGGCGCATGCGCCCGCGTTCTCACGCACGTATAACCGGTCACCTCCCATCGGCGTCATCTCACAGTGCGCATGCGGGTGAAAATACACCCGATGACGTCAAAGGCATGCGCACTGTGTATATTGTCGCCTGGTGGATGCCGTACGGAGCGAGACGCGGCGCGCAGGCGCACTGTCAGCAGCTCATACTTCGGAAAGAAAAAAGCTAGGGAGAGGGTAAGATCCCAGGATATCTATATATTGGTAAATGCGCGGTACGCTGAAAAATCGATCCCCATTCTACATTTAAAGGTGTAATCACATCATAAATGACTTCCATAAATACATTATGTAAAAATAGACTACATGCGCGCACATATTGTCACCAAAATAGAGGTATGCTATATAGAATGGGACACACTGTTTGACTGGAATAAAAGAAAAAGACAAAAAATCTCAAAATATATAAAAATATTAATAAACACGAATAAGGAATCAGTATTCCCTTTTCTCCATCCCAAAGTTTTACTATGACATAATATCTATTATATAGAATGTCATTTTGTAGAATTAAAATATCATGTGCTCACGCCTTACCAAAAAGCACTAAATAGATAGCGAAGAGTCCCAAAATATAAGTGTAAAAACAAGTGTGCAGAGACCTAGTCTAAATTATCGACATTTTTCTCTCCCAAATGTCAAGGGATAAACGACAACTACGTCAGTGACAAGCAATAGCAATAAAAAATGCATGAATTGCATATAAGACATTAAAAAAACGTGATGCTGTGACTAGAAGAATATATAGTGTAAAACAATTAATATTGTGTACAACAGTATTATATAACATAGATGCAGAAGTCCACAAAAAAACTATTTAAAGTGCAAATTGATAGATGAAATATATTAGTGTACCCAAGACGAAGGATTGAGTACAACCTATTTAAAGTGACAAGTGCATAAAATACAAAAAGAGCTCTCTCCCGCTACCCATAATGACTAATATGTAAACCTCCCACACAAACATTTCTCTCCAAAACACTGACGATATGTTCTTTTTCTCCTCCCATTCAGGACTCTTCAAAGGAAAAGGCAGCTTTCTATGTCCCATATATGCTCAAGACAAAAGAATACACTAAAAGGACAAACAAGACAAAGGTTAAAATATTAAGCAACAGGTAAGTAACAACAACATCTCTATCTGAATATGATAAATCTATATCTTAGACCTTCATAGACTGTGTGGGGAACAGGACATACAAAAGGTCCCGGCTACAACCATCACAAAAAAGGTGCAAACGTCAATTTTTCATTTAGCCCTCTTGGTGATAGGGTGTCCAGGATGGTGATCCACCTGCACTCACGTTGGGCAAGGGTCTGCTTGAGGTTCCCCCCTCTAACCCCACCGTGAATGCAGTCAATGCCTCTAACCTTCAGGCCCCTAGGATCGGATCCATGGAATTCCCTAAAATGTTTAGGTAATGTTTTTAAATTAGATATATCCACCTCCTCCTTAGCAGCCATAATCTCACGTACATGCTCACGAACCCTAACCCTGAACTCCCTAGAGGTCAGTCCAACATATATGAGGGAGCAGGGACATGTGGCGTAATAGATCACATATGAAGTCCCACATGAAATCCGATCACGGATTTTGAATTCCCTGCTCCCATCAGATGTCATAAAAGTATCACATCTTAAGATATTGGGACATGATACGCATGAGCCACAGGGGGAACACCCATTCCTTGGGCCACTGGAATTGAATAACCTTTTCTCCTTTGCCACATAATGGCTTCTTACTAGATGATCACGTAAGTTTTTGCTCCTCCTCTGTGTCATGCGTGGTACCCTGGGTATATGGGCTGCCAGGGTTGAGTCCGTGAGCAGCACTGGCCAATGTTTTTTTAGAATTCCATGGATCCGACTCCACTGACAGTTAGACGTTGAGATATAGCTGATCTCATAGTCACTTACTTTATCCCCTTTCTTAGATGGCTTCAGAAGCTCACTTCTATCTAGATTGCGAGCACGTTTATATCCAGCCTTTATACTACAAGCACTATATCCCCTAGACTTAAATCTCTCTGCCAAGATCGTGGACTGTTTCTCAAATCGTGTGATGGTCGAGCAGATCCGCTTGTTCCTAAGATACTGGCCAACTGGGATGGCTTTAATTGTAGAATAGCTGTGTGCTGAGGAGGCATGTAGGAGCGAGTTAACAGACGTATCTTTTCTATATAGATCTGTTTCTATTCTCCCATCCTCCCCGACAAACAAGCTAATGTCCAAGAAATCAATGTGTTTTTTATGAAAATTATAAGTAAATTTCAAATTAAAAGAATTGCTATTAAGGTACCGCATGAAATTAGATAGGCTGGTCTCGTCACCTTCCCAAATCATCAACACATCATCAATATAACGAAACCAGCCCATCACTGGGTCAGCGGCCTGTGCCCCATCGCCCTGGAAAACCTGCCTCTCCCATAGGCCGAGAAACAGGTTTGCATACGCCGGGGCACAGGCCGCGCCCATTGCGGTACCTTGTACCTGCAGAAAAAAACGGTCTTTAAAAACAAAAAAATTGTGTGTCAAAATAAATTCTAAAAGATCCAAAATAAAATCAGATAAATGGCCATCCCAGTTGGCCGTCTCAAGGAAAAATCGGGCCGCTCTTAACCCATCAGAGTGTCTTATTGACGTATATAATGACTCGATATGACTTATGACTTATATGCAATTCATGCATTTTTTATTGCTATTGCTTGTCACTGACGTAGTTGTCGTTTATCCCTTGACATTTGGGAGAGAAAAATGTCGATAATTTAGACTAGGTCTCTGCACACTTGTTTTTACACTTATATTTTGGGACTCTTCGCTATCTATTTAGTGCTTTTTGGTAAGGCGTGAGCACATGATATTTTAATTCTACAAAATGACATTCTATATAATAGATATTATGTCATAGTAAAACTTTGGGATGGAGAAAAGGGAATACTGATTCCTTATTCGTGTTTATTAATATTTTTATATATTTTGAGATTTTTTGTCTTTTTCTTTTATTCCAGTCAAACAGTGTGTCCCATTCTATATAGCATACCTCTATTTTGGTGACAATATGTGCGCGCATGTAGTCTATTTTTACATAATGTATTTATGGAAGTCATTTATGATGTGATTACACCTTTAAATGTAGAATGGGGATCGATTTTTCAGCGTACCGCGCATTTACCAATATATAGATATCCTGGGATCTTACCCTCTCCCTAGCTTTTTTCTTTCCGAAGTATGAGCTGCTGACAGTGCGCCTGCGCGCCGCGTCTCGCTCCGTACGGCATCCACCAGGCGACAATATACACAGTGCGCATGCCTTTGACGTCATCGGGTGTATTTTCACCCGCATGCGCACTGTGAGATGACGCCGATGGGAGGTGACCGGTTATACGTGCGTGAGAACGCGGGCGCATGCGCCGTCTCCTAATCAGCGGGCCATATTGATATAAAAGGTGAGGTAGTTGCAGGACTAAGTTCACATATCCCCTTTGAGAAAGCCATCAAACGCGAAACGCGCGTCAGGGGCCATAGGGTGGACCACTGCACCTCTTCAGACCTACAATGGGTAAGCACTGATGTCAGAGATATATATGCTGGATACCATTGAGATTAGGGTGATGTTCCTTGTTGTATTATTATGATGAGAGCCGGATTTTTTCTATATTGAAGCACCAGCAGTAACGGAATTCTCCCTTATATAATATATTGACATATGCTATACCAAGTCTTACATATGGTAGCAGTGTTCCTCCCTTTGAGTGCTCAACTGTTGTTCCTCTAGATATTTGTTTTTTGTATGCTATTATATTAAATGCTTAATAAAAATGAATTTTTTTCTAAGTTGATGTGTTGGTGATATCTGTACTCTATTTCTTTGGTGGAAAAATTGTAGTTTGGAGTATTTCACCTGGCAATATGCCGCTCTGATATATGGGGAAGGTTTGGGATTGTACGTCCTTGGCCCCAGTGAATATGAAGTGCTGGATTATTTATGTATGTATATACATAATAATGTAATGTATGAATAATGTTATTTTACTGTTTTTAGTGACTGTTTATTTTCTTATTATTTATTAAGTAAATAAATTTTTGTTTATTCAATTTCCGTGTCAGCATTTATTTATTCATGACAATCCTTGAACCTGTAACAAAACAGTCACTACAACGGCAGTTTGCAATTTTCACTCAGCAACATACCCTGCTGCCTGTTTCTGGAAAACACCCATGGAGTTAAAATCGTCACAACATCTGTAGATAAATTCACAAAGGGTTATAATTTCCAAAATGGATTCACTTGAGGGGGAATTCTGCTTTTCTAGCACTTAGGGGCTCTTTATATAGAATCCAGAAACTAGTCTAGGAAAATTTGCATTCCATGAGGCAAATAGCGCTCCGTCCCTCCCGAGTCTCTCCGTATGTCAGAATAGTACTGTACAGCCATTTATGGGGTATTGCCACTTTCAGTAGAAATTGTGGGACAGATTCTGGTGCCATTTTTACCCATTTCCCAGTATGAAAATGTAAAACTTGGGGCTAACACACACTCTTGGTGGTAAAAATGTAAATTATTTTATCTTCAGTGCTAAGAGGTATAAAAGTCTGTAACACACCTGTGGTGTCAATATAATCACTGCATCCCTAGATGAATTCATTCAGAGGTTTAGGCCCCTTTCATATGTGTGAAAAATGTCACCACACCTACCAGAGACACGTATACACGTAGACCCATTCAAATGAATGGGTCTATGTACATTTCAGCGTGTTTTCACGGACTGTGTGTCTGTGTGCAAAACATGTCAGTTTTCAACCGGACACACGCGCCGCAAAAAGTGCCACACGTGCACACAGAGAACAGTGCACACTGTCCTCAGTGTGCATGGACGGCGTCACACGTGTGCAGCACGTAGTACACACACGGACACGGATATCTCTGGTACCGTTTTTTCCGGTACCAGAAAAAAAAACAGATGTGTGAAAGGGACCTTAGTTTGTATAGTGAGGTTACTTATGGGGGGCTGTTTCTGCTGGGTTGGCACCTCAGGAGCTCTGCCAATGTAACATGGCACCCTCAAACAAGTGCAGCAAAATCTGCACTGTAATATGGTGTTTCTTCCCTTCTGAACTTTCCACTGTGCCTCAAAAGTAGTTTTCGGTCACATTATGGTGTATCGGTGAACTCAGGAGAAATTGCACAACAAATTTTGGGGTCAATTTCTCTTGTTACCATCGTGAAAATACAATATTTGTAGCTAAAAAAGATTTATCTGGGAAATGTGATTTTTTATTTTCACGGCTTAACGTTATAAACTTCTGTGAAGCACCTGTGGGTTAAAGGTGATCAATACACATCTAGACAAGTTCCCTAAGTGGTCTAATTTCCAAAATGGTGTCACTTGTTGCGGGTTTCCACTGTTTAGGCACATCAGGAGCTCTCCAAACATGACAAAGCGTCCGCTAATTATGCCAGCAAATTTTACATTTAAAAAGTGAAATGGCTCTCGTTCCCTTCCGAACCCTGCTGTGTGCCTATACAGTAGATTCCGCCCACCTATTGGGTATCCGCATGCTCAGTAGAAATTGCAAAACAAATTTTATGGTCCATTTTCTCCCGTTACTATTCTGTTCAATATGACTCTGTGATTTAACCCCTTCACCCCGAAGCCTGTTTTCACCTAAGTGACAGGGCCAATTTTTACAATTCTGACCACTGTCATTTTATGAGGTCATAACTCTGAAACGCTTCAACGGATCCTGGTGATTCTGACATTGTTTTATTGTGACATATTGTACTTCATGATAGTGGTAAAACTTCTTCGATATGACTTGCATTTATTTGTGAAAAAAACTAAAATTTGTCGAAAATTATGAAAATTTAGCAATTTTCAAACTTTTAGTTTTTATGCCCTTAAATTAGAGAGTTATATCACATAATATAGTTAATAAACAACATTTCCCACATGTCTGCTTTACATCAGCACAATTTTGGAACCATAATTTTTTTTTGTTAGGGAGTTATAAGGGTTAAAAGTTGATCAGCGATTTCTCATTTTTGCAACAAAATTTGCAAAACCATTTTTTTTACGGACCACCTCATACTTGAAGTGACTTTGAGGGGTCTATATGACAGAAAATGCCCAAAAGTGACACCATTCTAAAAACTGCACCCCTCAAGGTACTCAAAACCACACTCAAAAAGTTTATTAACCCCTCAGGTGCTTCACAGGAATTTTTGGAATGTTTAAAAAAAATTGAACATTTAACTTTTTTTTCACAAAATTTTTACTTCAGATCCAATTTGTTTTATTTTACCAAGGGTAACAGGAGAAATTGGACCACAAAAATCGTTGTACAATTTGTCCTGAGTACGCCGATATCCCATATGTTGGGGTAAACCATTGATTGGGCACATGGCAGAGCTCGGAAGGGAAGGAGCGCCATTTGACTTTTCAATGCAAGATTTGCTGGAATTGAGATCGGAACCCATGGCTCGATTGGAGAGCCCCTGACATGCCTAAACAGTGGAAACCCCCACAAGTGACACCATTTTGAAAAGTAGACCCTCTAAGGAACTAATTTAGATGTGTGGTGAGCACTTTGGACCTCCAAGTGCTTCACATAAGTTTATAATGTAGAGCCATAAAAAAAATGTCATATTAATTTTCACAAAAAATGATCTTTTTGCCCCAAATTTTTTATTTTCCCAAGGGTAACAGGATAAATTGGATGCCAAAAGTTGTTGTGCAATTTGTCCTGAGTATGCGGATACTTCATATATGGGGATAAACCACTGTTTGAGCACATGGCAGAGCTCGGAAGGGAAGGAGCGCCGTTTGAAATGCAGACTTAGATGGATTGGTCTGCAGGTGTCATGTTGCATTTGCAGAGCCCCTGATGTACCTAAACAGTAGAAACCCCCCACAAGTGACCCCATATTGGAAACTAGACCCCCCAGGGAACTTATCTAGATGTGTTGTGAGAACTGTGAACCAACAAGTGTTTCACTACAGTTTATAACGCAGAGCCGTGAAAATAAAAAATATTTTTTTTTCCACGAAAATGATATTTTAGCCCCCACGTTTTTATTTTCCCAAGGGTAACAGGACAAATTGGACCACAAAAGTTGTTGTCCAACTTGTCCTGAGAACGCTGATACCCCATATGTTGGGGGGAACCACTGTTTGGGCGCACAGGAGAACTCGGAAGGGAAGGAGCACTGTTTTAGTTTTTCAAAGCAGAATTGGCTGGAATTGAGATCGGACGCCATGTCGCGTTTGGAGAGCCCCTGATGTGCCTAAACAGTGGAAACTCCCCAATTCTAACTGAAATCATAACCCCAACCTTAACCCCAGCCCTAACCCTAGCCCTAACCCCAACCCTAGCCCTAACTCTAGCCCTAACCCTAACGGGAAAATGGAAATACATACATTTTTTAAAATTTTATTATTTTTCCCTAACTAAGGGAGTGATGAAGGGGGGTTTGATTTACTTTTATAGCGTTTTTTGGCGGTTTTTTATGATTGGCAGCCATCACACACTAAAAGACGCTTTTTATTGCAAAAAATAGTTTTTGCATCACCACATTTTGAGAGCTATAATTTATCCATATTTTGGCCCACAGAGTCATGTGAGATCTTGTTTTTTGCGGGACGAGTTGACGTTTTTATTTGTACCATTTTCGGGCATATGACATTTTTTGATCGCTTTTTATTCTGATTTTTGGGAGGCAGAATGAACAAAAACCAGCAATTCCTGAAATTCTTTTAGGGGGGGCGTTTATACCATTCCACGTGTGGTAAAATTGAAAAAGCAGCTTTATTCTTCAGGTCAGTACGATTACAGTGATACCTCATTTATGTAATTTTTTATGTTTTGGCGCTTTTACACAATAAAAACTATTTTATATAAAAAAAATAATTGTTTTTGCATCGCTTTATTCTGAGAGCTATAACTTTTTTATTTTTCTGCTGATGATGCTGTATGGCGGCTTTTTTTTTGCGGGACAAGATGACGTTTTCAGCGGTACCATGGTTATTTATATCCGTCTTTTTGATCGCGTGTTATTCCACTTTTTCTTCGCCTGTATGATAATAAAGTGTTGTTTTTTGCCTTGTTTTTTATTTTTTTTTTTTGCGGTGTTCACTGAAGGGGTTAACTAGTGGAATAGTTTTATAGAGCGGGTCGTTACGGACGCGGCGATACCAAATATGTGTACTTTTATTGTTTTTTTTAATTTACATAAATAAATGGAGTTATTGGGAAATGTTTTTTTTTTTCTTTATTTGGGGATTTTTTTTATTTTTTTTTTATATATCCTATTTTTTTTTTTTTTTTAATTACTACTATTGTCCCAGGGTGGGACATCACTGTTTTAGATCAGATCGTTGATCTGACAGTGTGCATAGCACTCTGTCAGATCAACGATCTGACAGGCACGTTCCAGAGGCTTGCCAGCGCATTCTATAAGGAACTCTCAGCAGGCGCCAGCAAGCCAGGTCATTTCATGACCCGGAAGGAGTCCCGCGGCCATCTTGGATCCGGGGACTCCTTCCTGGTCACCGGAGCAGCGCGATCTCATCGCGTTGCTCCGGTGGGAGAGCGCAGGGAGCCCCCGTCCCTGCGCGATCCCCCTCTATGCCGCTGTCAATACTGACAGCGGCATCAGAGGGGTTAAATGCCCGCGATCGGCGCTAGCGCCAATCGTGGGCATTGCTGCGGGGTGTCAGCTGTCATCACCCGATCACCGCGGCGCTCAGCGCGAGACCGCGGTGATCGATGCGCCGTACTAGTACTGCGGCTGCCACAAATGCAGTGCCGGCAGCGCAGTACTAGTATGGCGCATGTCGCGAAGGGGTTAAGGGCTTAAAAAGTAAAAGTTTGATAACTGCAAAATTTTCGCCAATTTTCCACAATTTTTTAATTTTATCACTATCATGAAGCACAATGTGTCAGGAGAAAACCATCTCAGAATGAGTGAGATCTATTGAAGCGTTCCACACTTATGACCTCAAAGTGACAGTGGTCCTAATTGTAAAAATTGACCTAGTCAGGAAGATGAAAATAGGCTTTGGGGCGAAGGCAGTGGGATTCAAATTTTTAACAGGTTCTGTGTTTGTGTGTAGGAAAACCACACCCATTTTTTAAGCCACACCCAATTACACACACCTTTTCCTGAAACATATACAAGTAGGGGCGCAGTCAAACCATACCTCCCAACTTTTGAAGCAGGGAAAGGGTAGTTTGCGGCACATTCAGCACCAAATTTTAGGCCACGCCTCTGACCACACCCATTTCACAACTAGTCACACCAATATCAACATCCCAACCACACCCATTTAGCACTGCTGATCACACTGTTTCATAAACAATAATTATAAACAAAAAAATATGGCCACACAGTGCTCCACTGTATAATGGCCACACATGATGCTCCATACTGTATAATGGCCCCACATGATGCTCAATACTGTATAATGGCCACACACGATGCTCCATACTGTATAATGGCCACACGTTGCTCAATTCTGTATAATGGCCACACATGATGCTCAATACTGTATAATGGCCACACATGATGCTCAATACTGTATAATGGCCACACACAGTGCTCCATACTGTATAATGGCCACACATAGTGCTCCATACTGTATAATGGCCACATAGTGCTCCATACTGTATAATGGCCACACATGATGCTCAATACTGTAGTATAATGGCCATACATGATGCTCCATGCTGTATAATGGCCACACATGATGCTCCATACTGTATAATGGCTGCACATGATGCTCCATACTGTATAATGGCTGCACATGATGCTCCATACTGTATAATGGCTGCACATGATGCTCAATACTGTATAATGGCCACACATGATGCTCCATACTGAATAATGGCCACACATGATATTGCGTACTGTATAATGGCCACACATAGTTACTCCTACACACGCAGCTCCGCTCCGTACACCTTGCATACACAGCTCCACTCCATACACCTTGTACACACACGGCTCCACTCCATACACCTCATACACACACGGCTCCGCTCCGTACACCTCATACACACAAGGCTCAGCTCTGTACACTTCATACACACACGGCTCTGCTCCATACACCTCATACACACTCTACTCAGCTCCGTACACCTCATACACACACGGCTCCACTCTGTACACCTCATACACACAGCTCCGCTCTGTACACCTCGTACACACAAGGCTCTGCTACATCCACACTGTAAACTACTGACCCCACACATAAGCTTACCGTCGTCCAGCACCATGACAACTAGCACAGCAGATTCCTGCAATACACGGAGGCCCCCGATCATGTGACTCCTGACTCCTCCCCTCCTGTGACCTCATCACAGGTCCTGTGCGCACAGAGCAGCGGCAGCCATACAAGTGGTGTGCAGCTCTCTGCAGGTGGAGGGATGCGGCTCTACAGTGCTGGACCACGGGGCACTCTCAAATCGGGACTCCCCAGCGGGATACGGGAGGGTTGGGAGGTGTGGTACCAGATCGCGGCTCTGAATCTCCCCGGTTCGGGGAACCGGCTACTTTTTTAACAAGCGGTTCCATCGAACCGAGGACAACCGGCTGAATCCCACCCCTGGGCGAAGGGGTTAAACAAAAAAATTGTCTGGAATCGAGAGCAGATGCCTTGACACATTTGAAGAGCCCCTGATGTGAATAAACAGTGTAAACCTCACATAAGTGATTCCATTTTGTAAACTAGACACAACAGTACAAGCCCTTAAAAATAGAGGGAATAGTGAAGTGGTTGGTTTAGGCACTTATTTATTACGATTAGGGTGTATTATCAGAAACCACTATTCAGATTAGATAATTTACCAATTTTTATACAACAGGCTCACAATATGTGAGAAATCATAATATTATATATATATATACATACACACACACACATACAGGGTGGGCCATGTATATGGATACACCTAAATAAAATGGGAATGGTTGGTGATATCAACTTCCTGTTTGTGGCACATAAGTATATGGGAGGGGGGAAAACTTTTCAAGATGGATGGTGACCATGGCGGCCATTTTGAAGTCAGCCATTTAGATCCAACCTTATTTTTTTTCCAATGGAAAGAGGGTCATGTGACATCAAACTTATTGAGAATTTCACAAGATAAACAATGGTATGCTTGGTTTTAACGTAACTTAATTCTTTCACGAGTTATTTACAAATTTCTCTTTTACAGCCATTGACATGTCGCAGAGATTACCATGTGAGTAGAGGATAGAAATTGTGTTGATGTCTGGTGAACGCAGTACCCTGGTCATTGCAACAGATTTCAATGCAAGACACCCTATGCAAGAAGACTGTCACCATTCCCCTGTTATTTAGGTGTATCCATATAAATAGCCCACCCAAAAAAGTTTGCCTCATCACTGAACATAATGTTCAGTGTAAACTGAGGGTCCTGTTCCAATTTTTGTGTTGCCCATTCTGCAAATTCAGTGCGCCGATCTGGGTCATCCTCGTTGAGATGCTGCAGCAGCTGGATTTTGTAAGGGTGTCATTTGTAAGTAGCTAATATCTGCCGAAGGGATGTTCGACTGATGCCAGATCAGTAAGCATAAAGTGCCTTTGCATCTGTCAGAACTAGATAAATAAAACACATATGGCATCTGAGAGATAAATTCCCCTACAAAAAACACGTATGCAAGATACAAAAATCCATACACACCGGGGCAGAATTCCTAGCTGATATTTATATTCACGCAGCACCTGAAGTCCTGCCGTGTTGATAGGCGCGTGTACACCACTCATCGCCGCATCCCTCGCCGCAGTTGTCATCCGGAAGGTCCCACTGTATATTACTGCACAGCAAGAGCTCTGATTGGATACCGGGCAGGGGGAGAGAGGTGGCAATGAGGGGGCACACACACATGCCCACAGTGGACACAGAATCACCATCTTTGAAATGGGACCGCGATGCTATCAGTTTGAGAATATATTTGATTTTGATCACAACTATTCAACAGCAGTATGACATGCTGACAGAAAACATGGCAATGGGATCACATAAGCAGCATGCAATTTTAACAATTCTTTACATATATATATATATATATATAACAGATATATTTTCATTTTCTAGGTGACTGCATTCAGATGAATCCGTTCGTCATCTAGTGGGTCAGTTTGATATTACACCTCATGAATTGGAATTAAATCATCAATAATACAGATCAGATGATATTTGATAACAATATAACATATTGACCAGGCAAATGGGGTTAGGTTCATATCAACAGTATGCAGTTTTATCATTTTTTTATCAATCACCCATGACAGCACCAATAGAGAAGGGATCCGCCCTTCAAATCTACAAGCATAAAAAGGGCGGCACCTCTTTCATGCATCAGTAGGTTTTCTGTCCTTGACAGGTGAACTCCTTGCAGGCATACCTGAAGGTCAGAAAAATGGGTGACCGTTTTTTCCAATGCCCGGCCAGTCGGTTCAGGTAGCGGTATTTTCCCTGTTTTAGCTGGTGCGGGGTCCCTAGAGGCGTCACAGTGGGTTCAGGGGGACTTTCAGGATTGTGTGCGAGACAGGTAAGCAGTATCCTGCTGGGGATAGCTGGCTCTGGTGTGGCTCTGCGGGTGTTGACACGTGCCAGGGAAGATAGTGGCATGTGCAACGATTCGGTGACACCACCAGCATATTTGGAGTAAGGATGGGCTGAAAGAGCATTCCAGGTGCTCTGATGACGATGCCCAGGCATGCCCTGATGACAAGGGCAGGGTGTGCCCTCATGACGCAGCTGTAGGTGATGATGCGGCCTGAGCACACCCGGATGACATGAGGGGCATGCCCAGATGACACACAGGTCATGTGATTGACCTGCTGACCCAGAACGTCCGTGGGTAATGCATCTGGAGGCGTGGGTAATACAACTGCTTTGGCATTTAAGAGGCAACCAGAGCATAGATCAGCGCTTCATTGCCCATTGTCCCCTCCAGAAAGGATGCACCTGAGCAGCAGGATCAGCAGCATGTGCAGCAGCTTGTTGTAGCAAACAGAACGGCGTCGACTCCGTAGCGGTACTGGCGAAGGCTGTGTTGGTGAGAGATGGAATTCTGTGGCAGATCCAGTCAGTGGAGCTTCAGCAGAGTGGACGGGTCTTCAGCCTCTCTAGATGGTATTTCTGCTGAGATGTGCCCCCCTCATAATCCAGTACCATTCGATTGCCTCACATTGGTAAATGATCTTCGTGAAAATTCACTCTGTGATGTAATCTTTCCACTTTTTTCTCTCATTTGTTGCTAGTGAAAGAAGTGTACAGCAAAGTCTGGGCACATGGAGTGTGCACTTTGCAGGAATCTATTGCCTGACTTCTACAAAAAAAATACCTTGCCAGTCTTGTATAGAGCAGACAATAGCGGAGAAGACCTCTAGCTAGGTCCCCTGGGTTAGATGTGTAGTGTCTCAGATAAGGATGACAACTCCTCAGAATCCTCTTCATCAGCCTCCTCCTTTTCAGACGACAAAGAAGGTAGTCTTTGTTTCCCTTTAGAACAGATGAACAAGCTTGTAAAAGCAGTTATTACCATGATTGAGTCCAAGCCGGAAAGATCAGTTCAGAACATTATGTTTGTAAGCTTGGACCAAAAGAGGTGTAGGTCATTTCTTTTAAACAAAAAATTCACATCTTAATACAGTGGGAATGGAAGAAACAGAGAAGAGGCTCCCTTCCCCCTTCATTTAAGAGGAGATAATAATAATAATAATAATAATAATAATAATATTATATATCCCTTTGATGAGCCTCCCTCATCAAACTAGAACAAACCCCCAAAACTGGATGCGGCTGTAGCAAAGGCTTCTAGAAGATCTTTTCTCCCCTTTAAAGACATGGGAAATTTAAAAGATCCTTTGGACAAAAAAAAGCTTCCTTAAAAGGTACATGGGAGACATTGGTGGGAGCCCTGAAACCGATAGTGGCCGCTACATGTACAGCCAGATCCTTAATGATCTGGCTGGACCGTCTGGAAACCCACTTGAAGGATAAAACATCTAGAGACCGCATTCCTGGCCACTATCCACTTCAGCAGACTCAGTTCATTGAGCAGCGAGATCTGTAGCCCTTTCAATCATGGCCTGTGTGGCCTCATGGTTGAAATGCTGGCCAGGGGATATCCAGGCAGCTAGAACAAAACTGTGTGCCTTTCCATGTCAGAGGGGAGTATCTGTTTGGCCCAGCTTTGGATGAACTTTGGGAAAAGGCTGACGATGCTAAGAAAAGATTTTCTAACTTGTCCGTCCCATCCTACCAGCAGTCCTTCAGTAAAAGTATGTTTGCCCTAAGGAAGCCCTCCAGAGATCAAGACAAATGGTAAGACCAGAAGAGGAGAGGTCTCAGAGGTTTGATGTTCGGAACCTCCCAGGATTCCAAAAAGCCAGGCCAATGACTTCCAGCCTAGATGAGGGGAGATAGTTCTTCCAAGGACAGGAAGAAGGACAAAAGCCTATCAAGGAGTAATTGGTTTATTGTCCTGATAAAATCCACTCTAAAGACGGAGTTCCAATCAGTCCTGCAAGGGAGGTTTGTAGTAACTCTCTCTCAGCCTTCCACAGCAGAGCAACAGGCCCTAGAGGCAGAAGTCTCAGAGCTGGTGGAGAAAGCTGTCCTATAATTGAAGGTTCCCTTGTTAGAGAGAGGGAAGGAGTTTTATTCCCCTCTCTTTATAATTAAGAAACCAGATGGCTCCTTTAGGACAATAATACATTGGAAAGGCCTTAATAAATTCCTTAAGATCCTTCCTTTCAAAATGGAATCTGTAAAACTGCAATAAAATTACTCTTCCTGGATTGCATCATGGCAGTCTTAGATCTGAATGATGCTTACTACTATGTGCCTATACATGTAGAACACTAACAGTACCTCAGAGTTGCGGTAGTCCTTGGGGAGTAGTCAAGACACTTTCAGTTTAGATCCCTCCTGTTTGGCGTTGCTATTGCCCCTTATGTCTTCACCAAAGTGGTCATGGCCCATCTCCAGGAAAAGAATGTATTGATTGTCCCCTATTTCGATTATTTTCTAGTAAGTAGCAGGCAATTCGGCCCGACATTGCACTACACAGCTAGAGGGAGTAGTGTCCTCTTTAGAATGATTGGGTTAGCGATTGAACCTTAAAAAAAAAAAAAAATTAAGGTTAGAGCCCCTAAAAGTACAGAAATTTGAGGCTTCTGCTGGATTCAGAGGTACAGGAGTGTAGACTCCCACAGGGGTCAAAGTAGAGATCAGGTGTTTAAAGGCCTTGAAGTTCCTCAAAAAGGCTCTTAGAAGTGTTATCTCCCTTCTAGGTTCTCGGACGTCTTGCATCCTGCCAGTCCTATGGACCCAGTTCCATTCTAGAGCCTTACAATGGGATTTGTTAAGAAACGACACTTCCCTTGGAGGGCACCTGGAAGGAAGGATGGCGATATCCCAGTCATTGGTGCAGTCTCTTGGTGGCTGGATTTCACTAATCTGCCCAGGGACTATAACTCTAGTGCCACCTATTGGAAGTAGCAATCCTAACAGTCAATCTCGACCCTGTAATGAGCCTTGTGTCACATGACTTAGGATAACAACCAAACCAGAATCTCAATTTGCAAAACATTAGCAGCTGAAGTTGCCAAATTGCTCCAGAGGTAAAACAATCTCTGGATTCCACAATCACCATTACACTGAAGCAGATGCAGGGTGATATATCACATCAAAGTGAGAGACATGATAAAGCTGAAGATAGAATCAGCAATTGGGAGGATGAACTGGAGAGCCTGTACAGATCTTCAAAAACCCAATAAACTCACCAACTAATTGATATAAAGTTGATGACCTGGAAAATAGGTCCCAGAGAAACAATCTGAGGATCATTGGCCTTCCAGAATCCATTACTCCCAGCCAGCGTCAGCCTGTGCAGGGATCTGCCTCAAAAAAGCCCAGACCGATTATAGTGAAATATCTTGACTATGCCGACAAAGGTAATAACATCCTGCAGAGCTACAGAAAATCCTCACCACCTTTGAGATTAAAAGGACATAAAGTGTTAATCTTTGGAGATTACTCAGTGGAAGTTGCAAAATTAAGACAGGCATTCAGTGGAATCTGTACTGGTAAAGAAGAAAATCTGCTAATCCCTACCTACATGTGAAGTAATTGAGGTATGTTATCTTCTGGCAAACTAGGGTCTTGCAAGGCACACTCTACAAGAGCCAGTTCCACATTTTGGTCAGAAAGAACAGATATTTGCAGAACTGCATCAAGTCATCATCCTCCATATTTGTAGGCTGAATATCTTATCTTCTCTTATGAAAGTTTGGACTTTAGAAAAAAAAAAAAAGATGAATTCTGGAGCAAGTATTGTCTGACAAAAAAATACCTCCCTTGCTTTACTGCTTTGCAATTCCCATTGTGTGCCGCCATTGGATACCAAGAAAGAAATTACATACCCTGATGAAGAAGGACGCCACTCCTTCGAAACGCATTGGTCACCTTTCTGGTCTCTGTGCCGCCCCGTAGTTCTTGTGACGTCACACGCTGTGCCACGCGCCAGCCCTTTTTTCCCTCTCCTCCCCGCTCGTATCCAGGGACGCCACCGGCCGGGGCTTTCCCTGGCTCTGCGTAGCTTCCCTGTTTCATCGCTGTGTCGCGGTCGATTAACTCTGCCTGCTCTCTGGTCCATCTCTGACACGCCGGATTCTCCACCACAGAGCCAGACGGACTGCACTCCGTCACACACTGCTGCACCTCCTGGTGAGTTTCCGCCTGGCGCGGTACTATTTGTGCTGTTATTCCATGTGACACTAGGCTAGCTGCCGCCCACACAAGACGGTCGTTCCATTTGCAGGGCACCAGCAGCACAGGCTTTGTTAACTCCTTGCAGTCTCATGGTTTTTTCTGCATCAGTGCCCAGCACAGGCATTTGATGGGAGGTTTCATTTAAGTGTACATACCATGTTGATTGCACTTTCCTTGTGTTTTGTCACCCCTTGAGTGCGGAATCAGCTGCATCATCACTATTTCTATATCTGACAGCGGTGGCACCTTCCTGTCCTGATTCCTGCAGCTGAGGAGTACTTACATACTTAGCTTGTGTGAGGTAGCGCGTGTGTTCTCTTTTATACTATAGAAATTACATTTACTTACCTGATTTTTTTTCCTGGCATCCATAAACAGTACAATATACCTGCCCTTGAATTAATGTTATTCATTACTTCATTCAGTACAGGGGTTGGATTTCTTCTGATAACTTTTATACATGATGAAGGTCTTATAGAGGACCTTTCACCAGTTAGAGCATGTTAAACTCACCAGATCATGGAATTGTAGCATCAGAGGTGAATAAGTTGTTTTATGTTTTTTTTGTTTTTTTTTGTTTCTTATCTCTGTTGTCGAGATTATATCTTGACAATTTCTAATAATCCGAACAGGGTGTTCATTGATGCCATTTTGACGTCCATGAGACATTTGATTGCTTTTTATTTCATCTTTTATAAGACTAGGTAACATAAAATAGCAATTCTAGCATTGTTTTATCTTTTATTGTGTTCATTGGTTGACTAAATAATATGCTCATTTTATAGTTTGTTACCACAAAGTCCATAATGACCCAAATATGCATCACTTACTTTTTAAATAAAAACAAAAAATAATGTTTTTACATCCCCAAATTATAAGAGCGCATTTCCCCCTCCTCCCCCCATCAATCACTTTTTTGTGTGATGAACGCAGTCATTTACATGGTACAAATAAAAACTAATATTTATGGAAATTTTACAACCAAAAAATAAAAGACCCACTCTCCAAGTTCAGTTTATTAAATTCTTTACTGTGTTTAGAAATGAAAATTACAGCATCATTGTCTAAAGTTTCCACTAAATGTGCTAAAATTTGGAAATTGTATCATAAAACAAGTGGAAAGTGAATGTTCATGCATTGCACAAATTTATCCAGCAGATAGTGTTTCTGGGTCTCCCATGTAGAAATTACTAGTGTTGTTACTTTACTAACAATTGATACAAATAAAAGTTACGGTATTTAGCGGCTTTGTTTCAACATGTTCATGATACTTTAGTTTTCCACAACAGCAAAGAATATATTCAATAAAAAAAATATACAAAAAGCTCTGTATTCATTTTCACTGCCAAATTAATTGCCTTTAAAACTAAGAGATAGTTGAAAATAAATACATGTATATATATATATATATATATATATATATATATATATATATATATATATATATATATATATATATATATCTGGAAGTATAATACATAAAATATATTTGTTTATTACATATCCACATAAGTTTTAAATCTTGTTCTAAATAGCATATCTATAGATAACATTTTTTTAACTGTATGTACACTTTATAGCATATTAGTTTTCTACTGTACAAACTTAAATATAGAAAAACAAAATTAGGGAAAATACACATGTACATTATTTATAAGTCATATGCAAAGTTAAGACATTTTGAAATTATTGCACTTGCATATTCTCTATAATTTTAAACAAACCATTTACATATGCAATATACACATATATATATACTTATATAAAAAATAAGTATGCAGTCTACATATTGTTTTAGATCAGCAGGTCCAAAACATCTCATAGTCCATTTACATAAAATAATCTAATTCAGTTAGATTCTTATAGTTTGTTTTTAAACTCATTTTTTTTTTTTTTTAAATGAAACATAACCCGTATTTCTAAATATCGAGCACAGTTTTTGGTCAGCAAGCAAGCAAGCAACATAAAAAAATATTATAGCAGTTTATGATTGATTATTTTGTTACATTAATGATTGTTTTGCTCGAAGTTGCAACTTTTTTTTTTTTTTTTTACAAAATTTAGGCAAAAAAAACTACCGGTATGCGAGAACTTATCACTTGAAATATCAGCATACGTTAACTGAAAACTGAACATAAGTCTTAAAAAATTTTTTCTTGGTAAATGAAAATCATCTACAAAAGTTAGTTATTTTCCCTGTCATATATTGCACAAATTGAGTTCCTCTCTGGAAAAATAACTACATCTTATACATTTGTCTTCCTCCTTCCATTTAATAAGTCAAACATCGTGTATGGAAGTCACTGGGAAACCTATGCACCTTATGTAACGATGAGGCTATTACTACTTACAAGCTAACAATCAGGTTCATATGCACGCTGTCTCAGAAATATACTCTTAACGAATCACAATACCATTCCTGTATTATAAGGAGTCAATCTGTTAATGGAGATGATGAGCAGAAATATTGAGAAAAATGCCATATACAGTATGTTACTGTGAAGTCTATATTCGAGAGCTACATCAAAAATATGCTGTAATTCAGAAAGGTCTACGTATGGTATTTTGTTTCCGTATGTTTTCCCACCAAGGTACTCTTTCAAAAAATAACAAAAAAAAAGCATGAAAAACAAGTGAAAATCATGTAGTTTTAGAAGCCGAAATAAAACAAAAATCTGTCAGAGACATTATTAAGATATTTTAGATCTTTCAAAACAGATATAGTGGTTATACTAAGGAACACAAAAAAGCAACTGAAAACCTAAATCAATCTTGCTTATACCTATAAAGCCAATACATAAAAGCATTGACTTTTCCACAAATGTTTGTATCATGGGTTTAGAAATAAAAACTATTTAGGACAAGTTTTAGGCATGTCACATGCATTTTGCTTTTACTTTAAAGTATTAAATTCTAATAAAACCGGTTTGTGTACAGTCTCATCATTTTGACTCCGTATCATAGCGTCGGCATTAGTTTATAGATAGCACTGTTTGTTTGGAAATAAGTTGGCTTAAAAAGTGACTCCATTCAGAACAGTTATTTCATTGCCCAATTACTTGTTACTAGTGATGAGCGAGTATACTCGTTGCTCGGGTGGTCTCTGATTATTTGTTAGTGCTCGGAGATTTAGTTTTTGTCGATGCAGCTGCATGATTTACAGCTGCTAGACAGCTTGAATACATGTGGGGATTCCCTAGCAAACAGGCAACCCCCACATGTACTCAGGCTGGCTAGCAGCCGTAAAGCATGTGTCAACAAAAACTAAATCTCCGAGCAGTAACAAATACTCAGAAACCACCCGAGCGTGCTCTGGAAAACCTGTGCAACGAGTATACTCGCTCATAACTACTTGTTATAAAAAGTTTCACTCATTTGTACTGATGAAAACACTACAAAAAAGTAGTATTTGGCCTATCTGGCCCAGGGCAGGAATTGATGGGCGTTCATTTCAGAGTTTAACGTTCATACATTTATCTAAGAACATGTGCAGGGATGTGTCAATTATCATTTCTTATTCTTTACATGATGCTAGAGCAACTTTAAACAATATAAAGGAATTCATGAAATGCTAGACAGCAATATGAAATGTCACAGAGGGTTCCAGGTGTCCATCATGTGAAAGATAATGAGGCTGGGTATATTAAGGGGTCATTCAGAGCAACAACAATCCAATGTCTTTCCTAATTGTACAATTGTAGCACAAACAAGTCTGCAGTACAAACAGGTCTGTATCCAACAAATTTAAAAGGATTTGCTAAAATCAGAAAAGACTTGGACTCCATCAGACACTTCCTGAAACCTTAATGCATCCTTAAAGGGGTTGTTCCCTTTCAATGTTTTGCCATGGCTGCAGTTTGTTGAAAAATAAACTAGTTCTACCTCAACCTCCTTGGGTTCATCAGTGAGTCTCTGACACTTCTGTCAATGTGTGGCATTGCTGTGATGCCAATGTCATATTGCCAGTGCATCAGCCAATTAGTGAGCTCTGAAGAGGGTGCTTAGTCTACACAGGCAGAGCCGCAGCCGATGCCAGACCCCAGTAGTGTCGGAGACTCAATGGAGAGTGATTACAACCATAGATGAGTGAATTTGTTCGGGTTCCCTCTCAGTCGGCAAGCTATAGCGCTTACTGAATAAGCTGCAGAGGGAACCCGGCTTCCTGGATCGCGCCGGCTGATCGGCGCTGCATCTGCATGTGTCACAGCTTTGTCACTGTCACAGCATATGCATGGAGAGCCCAACAAACAGGCTCTCCATGAATGTGTTGTGACAGTGACACAGCCACGACACCGATCAGCTGGAGCGATCCAGGAAGCCGGGTTCCCTCCGCAGCTTATTCGGTAAGCGCTATAGCTTGCCGAATAAGAGGAAAGCCAAACAAATTCTCTCAACTCTAATTACAACACAGCTTATTGTGTTTCATCAAGCTGCAGCTGAGGGAGAACAATGTCTGAGAAGGAACAACCTTTTTTTTTTTTTTAAAAAGCTATATTGTATAGCGCTATGCTAGTATATACACACGTACACGTATTGTATTGGTACAATAAGCCAAGGCAAGTGATAGCTGATTACTTTTTCAATTACAGTAGTGCAAATTACTTTAACCCATATTTAAAATTAAAACTGCCAGGAAATATAAGTACCAACTCACTATAATAGAAATTCTACAATGGACGGAACCCAAAAAAATTCCAGATAATGGATAATCACTGTGTGATACCCACATGTTGCATCAAATATCTAAACCCACCACTTGATGAATTACTGATGCATAATCTGTCTTGTGTTGGTGCCAATCGCCTGCAGTGACCAGTCACACTTGCTAATGGTGAGGCATGCAGGTGGAGATTAAAAGATGACAAAGTTTCATACTTGATGCTAACAAAAGCATCCATTTCCTATACAAATGTAAAAAAGAAAGAAAAGTGATGTACTGGAATTGTCCCGTAGCAACTGCTGAAATACATTCACCTATCCGTGTAGTGCGGAGATTACTTTTAGTAGAATGACAAACATTCAATGAAAGAAAACTTATTTGGTAGAGTGCCAGTAACTAAGGCAAATTATAACCAAGCTCTCTTGATATTTCAGGCCCATTTCATTCGTCATTGGAAACTGGATCAGCATAACTTCATAGAGGCCAGTTTCTATAGACATAATATCAGCTGGCATAATTTGTTAAAAGTTATAGGCTTTAAAGTGCATAGTATCTTTTGTATGGGAGAGCCACAGTTTCATTGTTACAGTCACATACTCACCAAATGTAAAGCATAATACAAATTGAGGCATGTTACAAAGGGTTTGCAGAGCACCGATTGTAGCAAAGTGGGAGCCAGCACTACAAGTACTACACTTCTCCTGCTGTATGAATGCAAAGTAGATCCAAGAAATGCAAAGAACATAGACTTTGTATTCTACACAATTGAACTAACCCTAACCTCTGCCCTACCCCTGTAGTCTTGACTAGGAGCGATGGATAAAGAAAAGAATGAATGACCGATCAATAACAGTGTTTTACTGCAAGCCTACACTTAACTTGTCTGTATCTATCCAAGCAAAACCGGAGTTCTCAAATGCCAACACACGCAGATTAGCTTAAGCTTTTTCCATCTGCAGTTTAGAAATGAGTTTAGTATCAAAGTCGGTGAACATAAAGTATATTTCCCCAGCAAGCAAAAAGCCATACAGTTACTTTAGTAAATTAACAAAAATAAGAAACATTATTAGACAAAAGCATAGCCTACCATACATTGAGAACTACCTGGACGCTAGAATCACAGTCTTTTTTTTACCAGTGCTATTTATATATGCCAGTGGAACGATTTACTCCCCCCAAAAAAAACAAACACACAAATTTTAGTTTAGTCACCATGGAAAAAATATGGCTGCTGTTCAATATGTTAAAAACATTCTACAAAAAAAAATAAAAATTGTAAACAGTTCTAGGATCAGTAGTTTATCAGTGCAGTGTCACTGATGTGCCATACATGCAGAATACTGGGTAGTTCTCGGACATCCAGCGTAGACAGACATGTAAATTGTATCAGGAGTTGAATAATGAAAGCGGATGCACAGTACAA
Source organism: Ranitomeya variabilis (assembly GCF_051348905.1). Lineage (NCBI taxonomy): Eukaryota > Metazoa > Chordata > Amphibia > Anura > Dendrobatidae > Ranitomeya > Ranitomeya variabilis. The sequence goes on from NC_135233.1 coordinate 654,610,913, forward strand.
GCTGACGGAGTAGAAACCCAAAGATTTGCTTTCATTATATGGGCGGTAATTCAGCTACAGTAATGTTGAACGGAGCGGATAACGGCCATTAATGGATCATATAAAGCAATATCCCAATGGCATCTGAGTGCAGATAATCTGCTTCTGATATTACTGAATTGTGTCCTTTGTTGAACTACGACGATTGAGGGAGAGTAATATCAGATTTTCTGTGGGTGGGTGACAGGTAGAATAGATAAAAACATGAAACATGGAGACTTTGTGGTTCACATCCACGCTTTCAGCTGAAGAAATCGTCAAATGCCAGAGATAATGTCAAATAAACAGGTCCTTTATTTTTTCTACGTGTTTTGAAGTGTCAAAAGCATCAAAAAAAAATATATATAAAAAAGTTTATTTTACTTTATCTCTGGCATTTGACAATTTCTTCACCAGCTGAAAGCGCGGATGTGAACCACAAAGTCTCCATGTTTTATTATGCTTATTGGGTGATTTTCACCTGTGGATCTGCAGCAGCCATATAATCCTGGATCAGGTCAGCATATATTGATACGATTCCTGATATTCATCCACCAGATAGAATACACAAAAATAGGGTCTTATCTGGTGGATGAATATCAGGAATCGTATCAATATATGCTGACCTGATCCAGGATTATATGGCTGCTGCAGATCCACGGGTGAAAATCACCCAATAAGCATAAAAAAACATGGAGACTTTGTGGTTCACATCCGCGCTTTCAGCTGGTGAAGAAATTGTCAAATGCCAGAGATAAAGTAAAATAAACTTTTTTATATATATATTTTTTTGATGCTTTTGACACTTCAAAACACGTAGAAAAAATAAAGGACCTGTTTATTTGACATTATCTCTGGCATTTGACGATTTCTTCAGCTGAAAGCGTGGATGTGAACCACAAAGTCTCCATTTTTTTTATGCTTATTGGGTGATTTTCACCCGTGGATCTGCAGCAGCCATATAATCCTGGATCAGGTCAGCATATATTGATACGATTCCTGATATTCATCCACCAGATAAGACCCTATTTTTGTGTATTCTTTCTCCTCACCTTTTTCGTAGGTATAATAGCATAATCTCTGCCACCCAGAGCAGAATATCTGAATCTGTTTTAATCTCTTGCTCCTGTAAAATCAGACTCTGCCGTGAATAAGGACAGACATGAATAGGTTTAGCAAGTGTAAGATTAATAATTGTCCCTTATACAGTCTAACGTAACTCATGAAATAAAATGGTTTGACTTGTCAAATACTTTGTACGGAATTTATGGCCAATACATGGCGCCTCATACAACTAAGTGTGTAGCTGTTGTAGTAGCGAAATAGCAAAATGTTTTACGTTATTCCAAGTGGTATACTAGAGACTTGTGCAATACCTAGTAATGGGGGGATGCAGTGGAAGGGAGATCAGATTTGCTACTGTTGCCCTCCAAACCAGTCCTAAGAATACTGGTGAACACAAACAGCAGCCTATATTCTGGCCTCAGTAAAGCAGACACAAAATGGTGTACACAGAAACATGTGCATTAGCGGAATTTCAAATAAACCCAAAATGTTTTGTAGAACCGCATTACTTTTCTCGTGCTGTACTGACACAGTGTATGTTGTACAGGTCTTCAGAGCTGCATTCACAGTTCTGCAGGTTTCAGAGTTGGGTCAGAGCGGAGTCTTTACACTGTTAATGGAGTAGAAATGGGGAATAGAAAATAAGGCATCACTAGAAGGTAGCATAGGATCGGGCATTGCCTTGTCTAAATACACGATCATATTTTCCCCCAATATATGCAGTCAGGAGACCCGAATATGCAGAAATTGACAGGTCTGTCAGACTTCGATCTTGTGTTTGGGCAGCTACTGTCACATTGCCTTATAGTCTAACAGTAATACTATATTAAATTATTAATGAATGCTATAAGTCTACATCGGCACAAGATAAGTAATGCACAGCATGGACCAACTGTTCATTTCACTTAAGTCTGCAAAGTGGTTTTCAGAAAATGAACACATGCCTAACACTTTTCAATTAACAATGGTATAAATGAAAGGAAACTTCTGACTTTCTAGATTAGAAGTCAAGCCCCTAAAACGAAGTATGCCTACATGCAAATTACAGTCATAAAAGGGTCTGCTCACATTTCAGTATGTGAAAAGGTTTGGTGCAAGCTCCAGGCTCAGATGCCTCCTTGCACCCAGCGGATCGCTCACAGCATAGTCTGAAGGAAGCATGAAATAAGATGTGAACAGGGGCCAATTCTAAACTAAAATTTTAGTCTGAATAACCAAGTCATGTTTCTTCTTACTGCAAAAATGGCAACAATAATTTAGTTAACAGTTCAACATAAAATTAAGGCTTTGTTCATGTGAGCATTATTTAACTGTTGTTCTGTTCTCTTATAAGAGCGTAAAACAGTATACAGCAGTGCTGGACACCAGCAGCATCCAGTAGAACCCAGTGAATAATGCAGAGCCATTCCGTCCAGTAATTTCTATGAAATCTGTGATGTACACTTTTGAATGGAGCAAAAAAAAAAAAAAAAAAAAAGTTTTATTGCTACAGCTTTTTATTCTAGCCATGCCCATTATGGATCAAGGTGTAATCTAAGATTGTCTACAGGAGAAGTTAAACTAAAAAAAATAAATAAAAAAGGGGGTTATCTATTGCTTGGACAACGTGCACTGCCCATTGTGCTTACTTCATGATGGAGAAAATCAATCTACCGTATTCATTTTCATCTTGGGATTAGTATTTATCATGGGACAGAATTTTTGGCAAATTGTCCGTCACCTCTGTAGACACGGCAAAATAGTGCAGCTCAAAAGGATAAGTTTACAATGAAAACTAAGCTCTGTTCTTTCAGCAAGTAACCAATTGGTGCCAACGTAACGTGTGCCATGCTAATCGGGCTGGCTACACAGGCGGCAGTGGAAACTTGTGTGCCACTTATTAACAATCTCTATATTACACCTCAGTATCTGCAATAAAATTCAACCCCTGTACATAAGGCCACACATTTTCACAGGGAACCTGTCAAATTGAAAAACTAGTCACAACTGCAGCCTGCTACAGAGCGGAGGGGAGCAGAGCAGACTCGAAGCGGTATTCACATCTCCAAGATCCCATCCCAATATGTAATAGATGTATTAATAGTAATAATATTAGCAAATAGCGCCAATTAGAAATATAGTACAGTTCTTCTGATTCGCTGTCACTTCCGCCACATGTAGTGCATTTCAGTAGCTTAGGTATCCATGGTTACATCCACTCATATTGTGACAGTGAGCTAGTTGTCAGTGGTTGTAACCATGGATACCTAAGCTATTGCAATGCTTGTATATGGGAAGGCGACATAGCTCATCAGTTAGGACCATACTACATTTCTAGTTGGATATATTTAATAATATTATTATTATATATTGGGATAGAATCTTGGTCACGTGAAAACCCCTTTAAATACAGATTTGTAGGAATACATTTAGAAAAATTGAAATCCATGCTCATTTTTGGCATAAGTGACAATGAACAACGTCAAGTAAGAGGTCTTACTTGGTGACTGAGACAGACTTCCCTCTAAATGCATATATATATATATATATATATATGCATATATATATATATATATATATATATATATATATATATATATATATATATATATATATATATATATATATATATATATATATATATATATATATATTTGTGAATCCTCCCAACTTTACCCACATAGGTATTCATCTGCCCCGCTCCTCCTGTTGCCCGCAGATTGGACTCAAAGTAACACGTTCACTTTACGCCAGTCTTTCAGCATTACAAGTACAGTATTAAGTAATGTGAGACATCTGCAATATTCAAAAGTCTAACTTACATCCAACTTCTATTCATGTAAAAGCTGAACATATATTTTCCCTGTACATCACAAAGAAATTTACATCTCAGATACACTGAAGTCTGCGCACAGTTCTGCAGACCGCAAAGTAAAATAAGTGCTCATATTTCCCTAAATACAGTATATAAATACTTAACAGACAAACCTTTCACAGGTTTACTAAGTGCCAAGAAGTCTCAGAATACCTCCCATAAAAGGACTAAGAAACGTATTTAAAAAATAAGAAACTTTGCCTCTACCAAAGCTCCAATGGTTTCCAACTGAAACCTTGGAATATTTCTTGTATTATACAGCAAATGTGTCTTTAGATCTCAGCAATATGCAATCTCTCTCCAGCATTTTAGTACCGAGTAGACCTTACAGCAAGAAGTACCCAAATCGGAAGAGAGGAGATATGCCGCTAACAAAAAGAGCTAGGTGCTATCTATCTAACTACATCACAGTCATTTTCTAGATCAGGGCTAATAACATTGGTCTACGGAATAATCAACTAAGGAAAATGGTGTTCTCCCTTCGCAGAGGCCCTTTTTCACGACTCTTGTGCCATGGCCTTAGTTGTCAATCTTAACAGGAAGAGAGTCTGATGGATCTGTTGGCTGGGTGGGAACCCACATGGTGGTATCTTCTCCCTTGGATACTTTTTCCCACTGGTTAAGATTATCCCTAGACAAAAAAATAAAGACAAAGAATTATCAACTGCACTTTGTTATGTTTCCTTTATGCTTTTGTGCAATGTATTTTTCAACACGACCATGTTGGGTACATATAACTTTTTGTTTAAATTTCATGATCCAAGGAAAAACGGTAAAAGTGGACCTTTTTTGGCAGCAATATTCTAAGACAATGTAACAAAAATATGGCTATACCAAATATGTACAGTAGTGTGCAAAAGTTTTAGGCAGGCGAGGAGGAAATGCTGCAAAGTAAGAATGCTCTCAAAAATAGAAGTGTTTTTGCAGTGTCCCAGTGCCTCCTCCTATCTGTTGCAAAATATAGTTGTCAGGTGGTTACCAAAAACCTATGTCCTGTTATGTGGTTTATTCGATCAATTGTCCTATATTGCCATCTACTGTCCAAAGTGTAAAGGTGCAAGAATTTGGTCACATGACACTCTCAGCCCGCTTCCCTGCGGAAGCCTCTAGAAGCTGCTGAGGGAAGAGTCATGGAGGAGTTCCTCTTCTTCCTGAGGAGAGGTCGACTTCCTAAGCTGCTCTGCCATCAGCCTAGGTCCCACTTCCCTTAATCTTCCATCGGCCAGGAAACTGCCACAGCCTTCGCCAGGAGGGCATGTTAAATTTCAATCTTCGTAGAGACAGAAGAGATAGAGCTGTACAAGGGCTTTTCTGCTACACACCACGCCTTTAGTGGTTCTGCCAGCGTGAGTGCCTCATGTTCTACTGCATCTTCTACTGTATGCTCTGCGTCAGGGAACCATGTCAGGACTTAATCATGAGTAAGCAGTGAACACTATTTCCACAGTGAACCTAACTGTATAGGCCCATCCTTGGTAGTAATATAACTGAAGGACTGTGTGAATTAAGATAGTAACCTGGTATATAACCGGCAGTCAGCCGATCACTATTTAAGCCATTAACTGGGAAAGATTCTATCTTAAGCGTCACGGTGACCATCTCTCTTGCTACCTAAAATTTCGAGCTTGTATGAAAGACTGATACCATCGCTATGGACTATGTATTTTGAAGTGAATACAGTAAAGACTCCCTTTTAATCACGTTAATACCCTTGTCAGCATTCATCCTTGAAACTGTGCACACACAGGGCTAGCACACCACAACGCCGCCTGTGACATTCCTAATTTCTTAATTATTGGCCAGCCCTGGTACCTATAACATCTAGTGTCTCCCTGGGCACTGCATTTATAGTATATGTTTAACAACTAACAAAATGCAGAGTCAAAGAACAAAAGAGAAATTAAATCAATATTTGGTGTGATCAGCCTTTGCCTTCAAAATGGGCATAAATGGTTGTGGGTACACTTGCAGAGAGTCTGAATTTTTTTTTATAAGTAGGCTAAAACACAGTCACCAAGAGAAATAGAAACCACTGCTGCATAGGTAAGGCTGAGAAAGACAGATTCATGTCACAGGTCATACAACATGGCAATACTGAGCCCAGCTCCTGCATTACAATGGTTCATAAAAGCAATCAGACTGCTGAAAGTGAAAGTCCCATAGAGGGACTAAGTAAAAAAATAAATAAAAACAATATCTTAAAACATAAAAATAAACTAAATAAAAAAAGAAAAATATATTGTACCCATAAATTTGTATTTTTTTAGGCAAAAAAAAAAATAAAATATATATATATATATATATATATATATATATATATAAACAAAAGTGCACTTTTAGTATTGCCACGTCTGGAATGACCCATTCTATAAAACTGTCACACTAGTTAACTGCTTCAGTGAATGTGGAAAAGAAAAAGAAAAAACGGGGAAGGGGGGAGGGAAGATCCTTTTTCAGCATACAGTCGAACACAAAGTGGAATGAAAACGTGATTAAAAAGGTGAATGCAAATAAAAATGGTGTTGGCATCTTGTCCCGCAAATAACAAGCCGCTATACAGCTTCATAAATGGAAAAATAAAAAAGTTATAGCTCTCAGACAGAATAAAGCGATGAAAAAAATAACAATTTTCTATAAAATAGTTTTTATTGTGTAAAAGCATCAAAACATAAAAAAAATATAAATAAAACCATTGTAATCGTACTGAACAGAAAAATAAAAGCTGCCTTATCAATTTTACCACACGCAGAACGGCATAAAAAAAAAATTCCTGAATTGCTGTTTTTTTGTTAATTCTGCCTCCCAAAAATTGAACTAGAAAGCAAACAATAAATGTCATGTGCTCGAAAATGGTACCAATAAAAACCCAACCCACAAAAAAACAAGCTCTCACATGACTGTAGGCCGAAATATGGCAAAATTATAGCTCTCAAAATTTGGCAATACTAGAACTAACTTGTTATTGCAATAAAAAGCATTTTTCATGTGTGACAGGAGCCAAATAGAAGAAACTGATATAAATCTGGTATCGCTCTATTCGCACCGACCTGAAGAATAAAGTCACCTAATCACTTATACCAGACTAAGAAAACGTAAAAGATAAATAAAACCAATTCTTCAGATGCCGATGATTTCTTCATTCTGCCTCCCAAAGAGCACAGTAAGAGTCGGAACACATTTATCCTGTGCTCTGCGCTGAGCGCTTACACCGGGGTTTCCGTGTAAATCTGTGAAATGCGTGAGTTGGGCTACTTTCACATTTCCATTTTTAAGAATACGTCGCAATGCGTCGTTTTGGGAAAAAAATGCATCCTGCAAATTTGCCCACAGGTTGCGTTTTTTTCCCATAGACTTGTATTGCCGACGGATCGCGACGTATGGCCACACGTCGTGTCCGTCCTGCACTGGATGCGTCGGGTTTTGGCGGCCCGTCGTCACGGAAAAACGTTCACACTGAAAAACGTTTCACACTGCACATGCCCAGCAGGAAATATCGCTCTCACGATCTTTCCTGCTGGGCAACGCCGACGGAAATGTGAAAACAAACACTTCCGTTGGTACGTCGCGCCAACGCTTCGTGACGGCCCCGTACCGACGGAAGTGTGAAAGAAGCCTTACACGGAACCCCCGGAGGAAGATTCCTTATAATGAGACATATGGAGGCACTGGACACAGTCTGGCCTATGATCCAGTGTCAAGTCTTTTTAGGCGTGAATAAAAGCTCAGTCCGCCACAGTTTTTTGCACTTCTGAAGAGAACGACCACATTGGATGGAGGCCAAATGGAATCCTGAGTAACTCTGCTGCTTCATTATAGTGAATGGATCCCTCGGGGGTTTCATCTGAATCATTTACATTTAGATGGAAACCTCAAAGTACCGTATATACTCGAGTATAAGCAGAGCTTTTCAGTACATTTTTTTGTGCTGAAAACACCCCCCTCAGCTTATACTCAAGTGAGGTGTCCAGAACATGGAGGGGGAGGGGCAATGGCGGAGCAGCGGGTCACAAGAGGCAGGAGCTGGTTGCTGTGGCTAACTCCTGTGCCCGCTGCCAAAAAGAAATGAATATTCACTGCACTGGCAATGAATATTCATTTCTCTGTAATAGTGCGCACAGCATCAGACGAAGCAGCCGCCTCCTGCAGCCGCTGGGCGATCATGTGTGCTGATACTTAAGAGAAATGAATATTCACCTCTCTTCACTCCCATGGGCGTGGAGAGATGTGAATATCCATTACTCTTAAGTAGCGGCACACGTGACCGCCCGACATTATACACACTACTTAATACTCACTGCACTTCTGGTGTGGGGAGCAGTGAGTATTCCAGCAGCTGGGCTCTGCTTGTCAACAGCGCAGGACATCCCCTGCCATGTGCTGCTTACAAGAATAAAGCAGCTACTGGCACCGAACAAGACGCTGTGAGGGTGCATCGGAAGGTAAGTGTAATGGTTTATTTTTTTTGTTCTTTGATGGAGGCTAATCATTGCAGGATAGGAATGGGGGTCATGCATACAAGGATAGGGTTGGGGCCATGCATTCAAGGATAGAGGTGGGCCATGCATTCAAGGATAGGGATGGGGCCATGCATTCAAGGATAGGGATGAGGCCATGCATTCAAGGATAGGGATGGAGCCATGCATTCAAGGATTCCGATGGGGCCATGCATTCAAGGATAGGGATGGGGCCATGCATTCAAGGATAGAGATGGGCCATGCATTTAAGGATAGGGATGGGGCCATGCATTCAAGGATAGGGATGAGGCCATATATTCAAGGATAGGGATGAGGCCATGCATTCAAGGATTCAGATGGGGCCATGAATTCAAGGATAGCGTTGGGGCCATGCATACAAGGATAGGGATGGGGCCATGCATACAAGGATAGGGATGGAGCCATGCATACAAGGATAGGGATGGAGCCATGCATACAAGGATAGGGATGGAGCCATGCATACAAGGATAGGGATGGAGCCATGTATACAAGGATAGGGATGGAGCCATGCATACAGGATAGGGATGGGGTGGCCATGCATACAAGCATAGGGATGGGGCCATGCATACAAAGATAGGGATGGAGCCATGCATACAAAGATAGGGATGGAGCCATGCATACAGGATAGGGATGGGGTGGCCATGCATACAAGCATAGGGATGGGGCCATGCATAAAAGGATAGGGATGGAGCCATGAATAAAAGGATAGGGATGGAGCCATGCATAAAAGGATAGGGATGGAGCCATGCATAAAAGGATAGGGATGGAGCCATGCATACAGGATAGGGATGGGGCGGCCATGCATACATGGATGGGGCCATGCATACAAGCATAGAGATGGGGCCATGCAAACAAGGATATGGATGGAGCCATGCATTCAAGGATAGGGATGGGGCCGTGCATTCAAAGATAGGGATGGGGCCATGCATTCAAGGATAGGGATGGGCTATGCATTCAAGGATAGGGATGGGGCCATGAATTCAAGGATAGGGATGGGGCCATGCATGCCAGGATGGGGATGAGGAGGCCGTGCATACTAGGATGGGGATGAGGAGACCGTGCATACCAGGATGGGGATGAGGGGACAATGCATACCAGGCTTATACTCGAGTCAATACGTTTTCACAGTTTTTTTTTTTTTAAGGTAAAATTAGGTGCCACCGGTTATACTCGGGTCAACTTATACTCGTGTATATATGGTAAGTGTTCAGCATAGAGCGCCGGATGAATGTGATCCCAAATGTTATGTAAAATGTCCCAACAAAAGCTTCTAATGAATCCACAAAAAAAGCAATTCCCCTCAGGTCTGTCATCTGTTAACGGAAATATAAGGGACTTCCATGTTACTGGTAGTACAAAGGGCTCTGAAAAACCACAGAAAACTTGGTGATCAAGTGTGCCTAAACCATATTTAGCGTATCCACATAATTTCTGTAGTGATTAAATGCTTGCCTAATTTACGGGTGCGTGTCTCCAGAAGCATGAGCTGGGCACAACAACTTGCTGGAGACTACAACGTACTGGGGACTTTCTAGAGAGAAAAAATGTTGGCTGCAGTAAAATGGCGCCGGCAGCGGTACTTGCGCAGTGGCATCTATTGGAACGCGATAGATGCTACTAAGCATGCGCAGCCGCAAGTGCCATTTTGATGAAGTTATTTATTTTTTTTACCTGGCAATATTATAGACATAATTGCTATACATGCTACTGCGCAGAGTTGCTGCTGGTGCCATTTTGCACAATGTAATTTTTTTTTCTCAACCACCCATAGGGTATGCACTATGTAAAATAGGGGGGCAGGTCAGTAAAGGATCAGTGACATGTCATAAGTCCATACAGATTAATATCAAAGCAAAGCACCACATAAAGACCCCCGCCCACAGGCCCCCATGAGCTCGAGAATCTCATTAACTGAAAATAAAGATTACACAACATCTACAAGAGGAATTTCATCAACCAAGGTATCATTTTAATCAGTATAAGAGCGCTAACCTAACAGTGTCTGTAGTTTACTGAGCACAATCCTACTGACGGGTTCGCTTTAAGCCATCTCACCATGACATGGTGTACCCACTCAGGATGGTCCCATCTCTAAATTGAAACCTCTCTATGTGCCAGCCGGCCTCAACAGATGTGAGCAGAGCAGGACCCAGGTCTGATTGTTCAAACAACTGCCCATGAAGAGCCATATATACTAAATGCACAGCCCAAAAAAGGGTGAGCCACGACCCTGTATGTACAAAGTACAAAAGACTAAAGCAACATAAAAAAATGAGCTTGACAATTCGAATACAATAGATCGATCGATGCTCATAAAAAGGTCTGGAATCAGCTTGAGTAAATGAACTTTAAATCTTTATATGCGATGGTACAATATGTTAGAGTGGTTCTGAGTAAAAATTAAAAGCGAAACGCCAAATGCAAGGTCTAAAATTGGCACTGTACAGAGGATCCGTGTTTCGATCTCCAAGATGTTTGGAACAATCTCCCTGCAAAATTCTTCAAACAATGTGTGTATGTATACCTAGAAGAACTGATGTTGTTTTGAAGGCAAAGGGCGGTCACACCAAATATTCATTTGATCTAGATTTCTTTTTTGTGCATTCACTTTGCATTTGGTTAATTGATAAACTATTAACACATATTTTCAAAAGACTCTTAGTTGAGTTTTGTGAGCATATATGTTGGCATAATATTTTATACAAACCTTTGAAGTGAATAATTTTAAAAGTTCAGAAAACTACCAATATATATATCTCTCAGGAAAAGAGAAGACTGAAGAGGTTATTATAAACCACTCATTTTCTCATGAACCTACGTAGACTAATTCTTTTAGCTGGATGCCTGCCCTGATCCTGAAAATGGCTGAAGGAAGAGCTTTGAAGTTAATCTTTCAGTAGGATCAACCCTCCTATGCCTTCTACATGGGCATATATAAGTCATAGGCAGGGCCGTATTTAGAGTTTCTGCTGCCCTAGGCACTTTTAGTGCTGCCTCCCCCTTTGGTGAGTATGACACTATCGGCAGTGACTTTTGGCAATAATCGCTGATGTGAAAGTCGCCTTTTGCAGCAGATCGGGCAGTTTTTCTGCATGTGCCGCGTAACGGATCACTTACAGCAACACTGCGTTCGGCCTCATTCATTCCCTATGGGATTTGTGGCACTTGCCATGATCTGGAAAATGCGGTACCATACCTCCCAACTTTTAAAGAAGGGAAGGAGGTATAAAGTTTGCGGCGCACGTAGTTCGCCGCGGCAAATTTTAGGCCACGCCTCTGACCATACCCATTTCACAACTAGTCACACCCATATCCACGTTCCAACCACAGCCATTTAGCACTGGTGATCACACTGTTTTATATACAATAATTATAAACAAAAAAAATATGGCCACAGTGCTCCATACTGTATAATGGCCACACATGATGCTCCATACTGTATAATGGCCCCACATGATGCTCCATACTGTATAATGGCCCCACATGATGCTCCATACTGTATAATGGCCACACATGATGCTCCATACTGTATAATGGCCACACATGATGCTCCATACTGTATAACGGCCACATGATGCTCAATACTGTATAATGGCCACATGATGCTCCATCCTGTATAACGGCCACACATGATGCTCCATACTGTATTATGGCCACACACAGTTCTCCATACTGTATATTGACACCCCCCCCTCCTGTATGCATGGCTCATATTCACCTCCCTGTATGCATGGCTCATATTCACCCCCCCCCCCTATGCATGGCTCATATTAACCCCCCTTCTGTATGCATGGCTCATATTAACCCCCCTTCTGTATGCATGGCTCATATTAACCCCCCTTCTGTATGCATGGCTCATATTAACCCCCCTTCTGTATGCATGGCTCATATTAACCCCTCTTCTGTATGCATGGCTCATATTAACCCCCCTTCTGTATGCATGGCTCATATTAACCCCCCTTCTGTATGCATGGCTCATATTAACCCCCCCTTCTGTATGCATGGCTCATATTAACCTCCCCCCCCTGTATGCATGGCTCATATTAACCTCCCCCCCCGTATGCATGGCTCATATTAACCTCCCCCCCCGTATGCATGGCTCATATTAACCTCCCCCCCCTGTATGCATGGCTCATATTAACCTCCCCCCCCCCTGTATGCATGGCTCATATTAACCTCCCCCCCCTGTATGCATGGCTCATATTAACCCCCCCCCTGTATGCATGGCTCATATTAACCTCCCCCCCCCGTATGCATGGCTCATATTAACCTCCCCCCCCTGTATGCATGGCTCATATTAACCTCCCCCCCCCCTGTATGCATGGCTCATATTAACCTCCCCCCCCCTGTATGCATGGCTCATATTAACCTCCCCCCCCCGTATGCATGGCTCATATTAACCTCCCCCCCCTGTATGCATGGCTCATATTAACCTCCCCCGCCCCTGTATGCATGGCTCATATTAACCTTCCTCCCCCCCCATGTATGCATGGCTCATATTCACCCCCCCCCCCCCGGCCCCGCCGTATGCGTGGCTCATCTCCCCCCCGGGCCTGGCTCTGGCTGTATGCGTGGCGCCGCGGCTCAACGGCTCACCGACGCTCCCATCCTGTGTGGCTCGGCTCCCCGTCCACCGCGGGCCTCCTACATCCTCCCTGGCTGACGCTGTCAATCATCATTCATACTCACCTCACACACACCGCGCAGAAGGACGGAATCCTCGGAGTCGGAATCCTCCGCCAGGCTCTGTCCCTGCGCAGCACCGTCCTCCTCGCCTCGTCCTGTGTGAGCGCCGCAGTCAAGTGGTATGAGGCGGCACCATGTGACCGCTCACACAGGGCGAGCTGCAGTCGTGCAGTCGCTGAGAGCAGACCAGCCGGCACCGCTGGAGCAGGTGAGGTGAGTAAATGAGACAGACAGTCAATGGGGGTTGTGTTGTGCCAGCAAGGAGGCATCGGGGGCGCTAGGGGGGCTGGATTCGGTCGGACCGGACCGGACCGGACAAAGTGATATTAAAAAAAAAAAAAAAAAAAACCTGCTCAGGTGCCGCCCCCCCGCATTGCCCCGCCCTAGGCACGTGCCCTCACGTGCCTAGTGGCAAATACGGCCCTGGTCATAGGAAGCTGAAAAAAAAGATACATTGTTATCTGTATACCAGTTATTCTAGAGAAATCCACCTTTTTCTTCTATGTAAATGAGGTGTTCAGGACTATGGGCCGGACACTGATCTGCATGAGAATCTGCCTTCGGAGTGTATTTAACCCCTTCACCCCCAAGGGTGGTTTGCACGTTAATGACCGGGCCAATTTTTACAATTCTGACCACTGTCCCTTTATGAGGTTATAACTCTGGAACGCTTCAACGGATCTTGGCGATTCTGACACTGTTTTCTCGTGACATATTGTACTTCATGACAGTGGTAAAATTTCTTTGATATAACTTGCGTTTATTTGTAAAAAAAAACGAATATTTGGCGAAAATTTTGAAAATTTTGCAATTTTCCAACTTTGAATTTTTATGCCCTTAAATCACAGAGATATGTCACACAAAATACTTAATAAGTAACATTTCCCACATGTCTACTTTACATCAGCACAATTTTGGAACCAAAATTTTTTTTTGTTAGGGAGTTATAAGGGTTAAAAGTTGACCAACAATTTCTCATTTTTACAACACCATTTTTTTTTTGAGTGACCACATCTCATTTGAAGTCATTTTGAGGGGTCTATATGATAGAAAATACCCAAGTGTGACACCATTCTAAAAACTGCACCCCTCAAGGTGCTCAAAACCATATTCAAGAAGTTTATTAACCCTTCTGGTGCTTCACAGGAATTTTTGGAATGTTTAAATAAAAATGAACATTTAACTTTTTTTCACAAAAAATTTACTTCAGCTCCAATTTGTTTTATTTTACCAAGGGTAACAGGAGAAAATGGACCCCAAAAGTTGTTGTACAATTTGTCCTGAGTACGCCGATACCCCATATGTGGGGGTAAACCACTGTTTGGGCGCATAACAGAGCTCGGAAGCGAAGGAGCGCCATTTGACTTTTCAATGCAAAATTGACTGGAATTGAGATGGGACGCCATGTTGCGTTTGGGGAGCCCCTGATGTGCCTAAACATTGAAACCCCCCACAAGTGACACCATTTTGGAAAGTAGACCCCTAAGGAACTTATCTAGAGGTGTGTTGAGCACTTTGACCCACCAAGTGCTTCACAGAAGTTTATAATGCAGAACCGTAAAAATAAAAAATCATATTTTTTCACAAAAATTATCTTTTCACCCCCAATTTTTTATTTTCCCAAGGGTAAGAGAAGAAATTGGACCCCAAAAGTTGTTGTACAATTTGTCCTGAGTACGCTGATACCCCATATGTGGGGGTAAACCACTGTTTGGGCGCATGGGAGAGCTCGGAAGGGAAGTAGCACCGTTTGACTTTTCAATGCAAAATTGACAGGAATTGAGATGGGACGCCATGTTGCGTTTGGAGAGCCACTGATGTGCCTAAACATTGAAACCCCCCACAAGTGACACCATTTTGGAAAGTAGACCCCCTAAGGAACTTATCTAGATGTGTTTTGAGCGCTTTGACCCACCAAGGGCTTCACAGAAGTTAATAATGCAGAGCCGTAAAAATAAAACAAAAATTTTTTCCCACAAAAATTATTTTTTTAGCCCCCAGTTTTGTATTTTCCCGAGGGTAGCAGGAGAAATTGGACCCCAAAATTTGTTGTCCAAGTTGTTTTGAGTGCGATGATATACCATATGTGGGGAGAACCACTGTTTGGGCGCATGGGAGGGCTCGGAAAGGAAGGAGCGCCATTTGGAATGCAGACTTAGATGGAATGGTCTGCAGGCGTCACATTGCGTTTGCAGAGCCCCTAATGTACCTAAACAGTAGAAACCCCCCACAAGTGACCCCATGTTGGAAACTAGACCCCCCAAGGAACTTATCTAGATGTGTTGTAAGAACTTTGAACCCCCAAGTGTTTCACTACAGTTTATAACGCCGAGCCGTGAAAATAAAAAATCCTTTTTTTTTCCACAAAAATTATTTTTTAGCCCCCAGTTTTGTATTTTCACAGGGGTAACAGGAGAAATTGGACCCCAAAGGTTGTTGTCCTATTTGTCCTGAGTACGCCGATACCCCATATGTTGGGGTAAACCCCTGTTTGGGCACACGGGAGAGCTCGGAAGGGAAGGAGCACTGTTTTACTTTTTCAACGCAGAATTGGCTGGAATTGAGATCGGACGCCATGTCGCGTTTGGAGAGCCCCTGATGTGCCGAAACAGTGGAAACCCCCCAATTATAACTGAAACCCTAATCCAAACACACCCCTAACCCTAATCCCAACAGTAATCCTAACCACACCTCTAACCCTGACACACCCCTAACCCTAATCCCAACCCTATTCCCAACCGTAAATGTAATCTAAACCCTAACCGTAACTTTAGCCCCAACCCTAACCCTAACTTTAGCCCCAACCCTAACTGTAGCCTTAACCCTAGCCCCAACCCTAGCCCTAAACCTAATGGGAAAATGGAAATAAATACATTTTTTTTTATTTTTCCCTAACTAAGGGGGTGATGAAGGGGGGTTTGATTTACTTTTATAGCGGGTTTTTTAGCAGATTTTTATGATTGGCAGCCGTCACACACTGAAAGACGCTTTTTATTGCAAAAAATATTTTTTGCGTTACCACATTTTGAGAGCTATAAATTTTCCATATTTTGGTCCACAGAGTCATGTGAGGTCTTGTTTTTTGCAGGACGAGTTGACGTTTTTATTGGTAACATTTTTGGGCACGTCACATTTTTTGATCGCTTTTTATTCCGATTTTTGTGAGGCAGAATGACCAAAAACCAGCTATTCATGAATTTCTTTTGGGGGAGGCGTTTATACCGTTCCGCGTTTGGTAAAATTGATAAAGCAGTTTTATTCTTCGGGTCAGTGTGATTACAGCGATACCTCATTTATATCATTTTTTTATGTTTTGGCGCTTTTATACGATAAAAACTATTTTATGGAAAAAATAATTATTTTTGCATCGCTTTATTCTCAGGACTATAACTTTTTTATTTTTTTGCTGATCATGCTGTATGGCGGCTCGTTATTTGCGGGACAAGATGACGCTTTCAGCCATGGTTATTTATATCTGTCTTTTTGATCGTGTGTTATTCCACTTTTTGTTCAGCGGTATGATAATAAAGCGTTGTTTTTTGCCTCGTTTTTTTTTTCTTACGGTGTTTACTGAAGGGGTTAACTAGTGGGCCAGTTTTATAGGTCGGGTCGTTACGGACGCGGCGATACTAAATATGTGTACTTTTATTGTTTTTTTTTTTTTATTTAGATAAAGAAATGTATTTATGGGAATAATATTTTTTTTTTTTCATTATTTTGGAATATTTTTTTTTTTTTTTTTACACATTTGGAAAAATTTTTTTTTTACTTTTTTACTTTGCCTCAGGGGGGGACATTACAGATCGGTGATCTGCCAGTTTGCATAGCACTCTGACAGATCACCGATCTGCGAGAAGTGCAGGCTGCTTCACAGTGCCTGCTCTGAGCAGGCTTCTGTGAAGCCACCTCCCTCCCTGCAGGACCCGGATCCGCGGCCATCTTGGATCCGGGTCTGGAGCAGGCAGGGAGGGAGGTAAGACCCTCGCAGCAACACGATCACATCGCGTTGCTCCGGGGGTCTCAGGGAAGCCCGCAGGGAGCCCCCTCCCTGCGCGATGCTTCCCTGCACCGCCGGCACATCGCGATCATGTTTGATCGCGGTGTGCCGGGGGTTAATGTGCCGGTGGCGGTGCGTGACCGCTCCTGGCACATAGTGCCGGATGTCAGCTGCGATATGCAGCCGACACCCGGCGGCGCTCCCCCCGTGAGCGCGGCCGATCGCGTATGACGTACTATCCCGTCGGTGGTCATACGGGCCCACCCCACCTCGACGGGATAGTACGTCAAATGTCGGGAAGGGGTTAAATAAAAGGGGGCTATGTGATATGTAATGGCTGCTCTCCTGCTGTGTGTGATTAGAACGGACATCTGCAGGTTCCTCTCAGTGCTTCAGCTTCCATCTCACAGGCAGCCAGTGTTGCAATAGTATTGCAATACAGCAGAGCTGTGAGAGTTGCAGTTGCTAGTTTATTATGAGACAAAGTTCAGTTCTACTGTTCTATGTTAGTTCTGTGTCTCACACTGGTAACTCCTATTTTTATTAAAAATAAACTCTAGATACACATTCTTATGCATATCAGTATCACGCCCATAGTTCTTAACTTATTTGTGTATAAGGGAAATCATGTGTTTCTCTGGAATAAAGACATCAGATCGCTGATATAACGTTATCATTTCATTCAGCTTCCTATGCTCTACATGCCCATATAGACGACTTGGGAGATGTTGATAATATTGTTGATAATACTGCCAGATTCTTTTTATAGAGGACCTTTTACCAAATTTTTCAGATTGAACTGGACACACAATGCAGTAGAATGCAAAAGCAAATAGCAGACAGAATAAAACTTTTTTCTATTTTGCATCAAATTATTTAGTACTTAAAATGATTTTATCTTTTGTACAGTTCAAGTAGGCAAAGTGGGTATTTCCAGAGAGATTTCACTGGGGGTGTGTACTTCCTCTTTCTGAGGCTTACCAGCATGCCCTCAAAATAACACCGACAGCCTGCTTTCATCACTGCAGAGTGATGACATGCTAGAGCACAATAGAGCTGACAGTGATTAACTGACAGATTCAGCTTTTATCTCTGGCAGTCAGTGTGAGGGGAAGAATAGCACTGCAGAAGTTGAGCCTCACTACAAACACTTCTAGTAGCTCTCCTCTCATATCTCTGCCAATCATAAGCATGCATTCACATAAAAGGGGAAACAAACATGACTTCACTATAGCTTAGAACAGGTTCAGTGTGAGACAACCACACAGGCTGAACTCTTCACTACAGAGTGATTACATGTGCTGATGCAATATATATCTTTTTTTTTTTTTTTTTTTTTTTTTTTTTAAGATGATCGTGCCCAATTCAACATGGAAAATTTGGCAAAAGGTCTTTTTGAAAATAGTGACATCAAAGATGTCACGGTTTGTGTAATTTACAAGGAATGTGCTGTAATATTAGAAATTACATAAAGTAGAAAGTTACAATGATAAAGATGTTGGTAAATTGAACTTTGCAATTTGCGGATATAGTTTGTAATTAACTAGATGATGTTTATATTCTAAGTAATCTGGAGAGAAAACATGGAAATGTTATTCCAATAACGTCTAGCTAATGTTAACATGGCTGGGTATAAAACTATGCTTACCTGCATGCATTAAGAAGTGCTTTCGTGCCAGGAAATATCTGTGACAGCGTTGTGTAACAAGGAATAGCAACTGCATTGTAAAATCCCATCTACACAAAGGAAGTGATCATCAGTATGTTTGTACAGAGACAATAAAACATTGATTGTTCATTATTCAGTCATTGTATTGTACATTCACAGTCAATCTGATTTTACATGAATGAAATACCACCGAAACATCAATAAAAGCGGATCTCAGTCCCAGGTTATTCACACAATAATTATGGAATAGTTACTAAAATGCATTTAAAGGGATACTTCCATCAGAAAGGGATATGCATATTTTGTTAAAACAATGTTTAAAATAAACTTTTTTCTTTTTCAGATTAATTGGCATTTGATTTAGGCAAAACATACATTTATAAATTAGATATGAATTACTGTTCTTTTCTAGCAATGAGAGACAAAAGTCTTGAAAGAGGGCAGCAGGTAATCTCAGTTTGCTGCAGCTGTAATCTAATTAGAATAGTATACAGATTGGAAAATTAGTGGCGTCACTAGCGTCCGATGGGCCCCGATGCATGAATTGGACCTGCACACTTCCATCCTGGTATATACGTCCCTCATCCTGGTATATACGTCCCTCATCCTGGTATATACGTCCCTCATCCTGGTATATACGTCCCTCATCCTGGTATATACGTCCCTCATCCTGGTATATACGTCCCTCATCCTGGTATATATGTCCCTTATCCTTGTCCCTATTCCTGGTATATATATTCCCCTTCCTGGTATATATGTCCCTTATTCTGAATGGACCCCATGCTGGAATATACATCCCCATCCTGGTATATGTCCCCCGTTCTCCCGCTGTTCTTTAATGCATAAAAAATAATAATTATATTCACCTTCCATCCGCTCCTACAATCGAGTTTGTTTTGTTCACATTAGAGAAGCCATTATGATTTTATGACATAATAAAAGTGAAGTTTTATCTACTACTACGTGCTGCTTCACTGGAGGATCTGTCTCTCCTCTTACTTATTTGTATATTTTATTTACATTAATGCGTGCTCATCATTATGTCGTGTCTTTCTTCCCTTTAGTTTCTAGTTTTTGTATACATGATGCAGCACCCTATCTTTGATATTTAAACTGATGGTGCACTCGGTTTCCATGTATACGAAAGCTGCCATGCGCCCCAAGTCACGTGCACAGCTACGGCTAAGTTCACACTAGCGTTGTGCGCCGCTGCGTCGGCGACGCAACGCACAACGCACGCCAAAACGCGGCAAAACGCACGCAAAAACGCTGCGTTTTGCGACGCATGCGTCGTTTTTTGCCGAAAATCGGACGCAAGAAAAATGCAACTTGCTGCGTTTTTTTGGTCCGACGCTTGCGGCAAAAAAGACGCATGTGTGGCACAACGCAACAAAAAAAAACGCATGCGTCCCCCATGTTAAGTATAGGGGGCGCATGACGCATGCGTCGCCGCTGCGTCGCCGACGCAAACCCGACGCACATTAGCTTAACGCTAATGTGAACGTAGCCTACCTTAGCTGTTGGCTTCTGACTGGCCGGCAGGATGTATTGCAGCTCGTGGACTCGACGGGTTTCTGTGCCACAATGCACTTCAGCTGAATGTGTCTGGAAAAACAAACTATGTCTCTCGTGGGGGATATGGTTCCATTCCTAGCACTTAGGGCGCCATACCTTATATTCTATACATTTGGGTTCTATTGGTTTACCAGCCGTATGAGCTATGGTATTGTTTGAGACTATATTATTGGGTGTTTTGTACTAGATGGTTTATGCGGCTATAGCCTTCTCTTAGTATTGATTGCATTTTTTTCTCATATCTACTGCGATTAGGCACCTAGTATTATATATGACATACTGTTTACGATAACCTCTGTGTGAGGGAAATTTATGACTTATTATTAGTTGACATCTATTATATACATGACATTATTTAGAACAGGGGGCCTCAACCTATAGCTTGGGAGCCACATGTGGCTCGCAGTCCCATGAATTGTGGCTTGCGGATGTCTGTCAGCTTGGTGCATTAGCTCCAGGTCTAGCAAACAGGTATGAAGAGCATCACTGAAACTGGGGAATTTTGCAGCCCTGAACAGAAGAGCAGGTCTGGATGCACATATACTGGTCTTAGGGGTTTTGAGATAATTTAAGTATGGTACACTGGAGACAAGATGACACCACCTGTCAGAGGAGATGTTTGAAGCTGGATGTGACTGGGAGTGCTTTATAGGAGAATACTGAATGGGGGTATTGTGGGAACCCCTGGATCTTAAAGGGCACCTGTCACCCCGTTTTTTCCGTATGAGATAAAAATACTGTTAAATAGGGCCTGAGCTGTGCATTGCAATAGTGTATTTTGTGGACCCCGATTCCCCACCTATGCTGCCGAAATACGTTACCAAAGTAGTCGTTTTCGCCTGTCAATCAGGCTGGTCTGGTCAGATGGGCGTGGTGTCTTCCCCCAGATCTTGCTTAGTTTTCCGTTGGTGGCGTAGTGGTGTGCGCATACCCAAGGTCCCGAATCCACTGCACAGGGGAGTGAAAACAGCGCGATGTGCGCTATTTCATTGGTGATCGGTGGGGGCGGCCATCTTCGTTTGGCCGCGCGTGAGCAGAAGCGGCGCTCTGCTGGCCGCGGCTTCTGGAAAATGGCCGCGGGATGCCGCGCGTGCGCAGATGGAGATCGCGGCGGCCATTTTCCTGAAGCCGAGATGCAAACTCTGCTTCAGGAAAATGGCCGCCGCGATCTCCATCTGCGCACGCGCGGCATCCAGCGGCCATTTTCCTGAAGCCGCGGCCAGCAGAGCGCCACTTCTGCGCACGCGCGGCCAAAGGAAGTTGGCCGCCCCCACCGATCACCAATGAAATAGCGCACATCGCGCTGTTTTCACTCCCCTGTGCAGTGGATTCGGGACCTTGGGTATGCGCACACCACTACGCCACCAACGGAAAACTAAGCAAGATCTGGGGGAAGACACCACGCCCATCTGACCAGACCAGCCTGATTGACAGGCGAAAACGACTACTTTGGTAACGTATTTCGGCAGCATAGGTGGGGAATCGGGGTCCACAAAATACACTATTGCAATGCACAGCTCAGGCCCTATTTAACAGTATTTTTATCTCATACGTAAAAAACGCAGTGACAGGTGCCCTTTAATATACTGTTTTGGGGTGATTTTTGTGGAAAAGCTTTGGTTACCATTATGTCTGTAATGGGGGCTTTGGTTGCCATTATTGGAGGGGGGGCGGGAGCTGAATGTGGCTCACAACCCTCTCTGAAGGCTGGATGTGGCTTGTGACCCTCTCTCAGAGCTGAATGTGGCTCTCAAGGTCAGAAACGTTGGGGACCTCAGATTTAGAATAACCTCCTTGTGAGGATATTGTGTGTCTCATCATTACTTGACATATATTACTAATTTAGTGTTTGGTGTATGTTGCCGTTTATATACTGAATATATTATTGCTAGGAGTTATGTTACAAACTTATGATAAAAAGCATCCAGTCATGACCAATTATCAAAAATAATTGTGGCCCATGTTTGTACTTTAATCATATGTATTTCAGGTTTTGCACTTGTTTTAACGAATGGTACATTAGTAAAATTTGTAATTTTGAGGTGTGTTGCATCACCATTGTATGTATTTTCTTCTCTTTTGTTGAATGTCCATCCGGTTGTGGTCGCGACCTCTGCAGACATCGTGTAAACAGGGAAATATTAAGGAGAATGTGTATAATAATCAGCAAAGTGAGGAGGTACAAGCAGGACAAATCTAGGTTTGTATACCACAATTCTGTACATTACTAATATGGAGCTTTCACTTGAAATAGATCTGTTTAAAAATAAAAAAGAAATCTTGTTTGAAATGGATTGAATAACTGATACACTTCTATTACAGATTTGTTCATATTGACTTTAATGATTTAAGAAAAGGCTCAAGCAACAATCCTTTGTGTTTTTTAGCTAAAAAAATGAATTGCAACTGTATCAGTTTGTTAAATCATCGAAGTCAATGTAAACAGATGTGTTTTAAAGTATATCAGTTATTCAAGCCATTTGAAACCGATCATGTTTGTGGAAACATTTTAGATGACTGCTGAACATGTGAACTCAGCCTTAAGTTGTGCGATGCTGGGCTACTGGAAAGTTGGGAGACAACCAATGCATGTATATCTCCATACTGTTACCATATAGGTTTCTATATGCAAAAATGATAGCCAGCAATGTTATCTACTCACAAAAACATGAAAATACTGCTCGATGTACAGGATGCATGAAGCGTCAAAATGTTTCTAATTTGGACTCACATCAGTGTCCCCAAAAATGATCTAAAATATGACTTACTTGGAGGTAGCAGATGACAAATAACCCCTCTAAAAAGTGACCTTAGAGGCAGTCACCCAGCAGACTCTTAACCCAAGCTCACTTTTGCCTGCTTCTGTCACTCTTCACACTATAGAAGTGTTTTGCCATAATACGGTTTGCAAGTCAATCACATAATAGTGGTTGGTACAACCACTAAGACTCCTCAAAAAAATTGTGACAACAGGCTAGTTTAAGTTCCATTCACAATCAGGGAGCAAGAAGTAGAAGCCTTTTTTCAAAGGGAATTAAGCTCCAAAAACAGATTTCGGTAGATAACTGTTGAACAAAAATTGTCCAGCCTACAGCCATCTCCCTGACTTTCATATAAAGAAGCTCTCCTGTGTTCCCCATCAAAGAATAATTGGCAGACTTCTCTGGTAACGGCTTATCTCACAGAGCATAATAAAGATTAGCTACTGGATCCTTCCCTCCCGTGACACCATGTAATGGGTGAAGAGTCAAAGGGCCCTCATACATGTTAGATTGCAGTCCGATTCCACCAATATTGGCAAATTTAGCAGATTTAGTTTAATTTATATGCCTTTAGGGTGATGTGAATTCTATAAACACTGACTATCATCAGGAACAACCCTGCTTTGTAACTCCTGGATCAGCCTTATGTAGGAGCAGAATCTACTATAGTGATGAATGTGACCCCAACAGATCACGAGTGCATACCTCAAAGTTACATGATGCATCAGCTTTTAAAGACAGGTTAATGACATAAAAACCTAGCTCTTAAAACTACCTTAGTCCATACTAAATTTCCAAATTCATTAAAAGAATGCTAACCCCTTAGTGACAGAGCCAATTTGGTACTTAATGACCAGGCCAATTTTTACAATTCTGACCACTGTCACTTTATAAGGTTATAGCTCTGGAACACTTCAACAGATCCCACTGATGAGTTTTTTCATGACATAATGTACTTCATGTTAGTGGTAAAAATGTATTTGCTATAACTTCTGTTTATTTATCAAAAAATAGAAATTTGGAAAATTTTGCAATGTGCAAATTTTTAATTTTTGTACACTTAAATCAGAGAGTGGTGTCATACAAAATAGTTAATAAATAACATTTCCCACATGTCTGCATTACATCAACACAGTTTTGGATCAATTGTGTTTTTTTTTTTTTTTAGGAGGTTATAAGGGTTAAAAGTTGACCAGAGATTTCTCATTTTTCCAACACAATTTACAAGACAACTTTTGTTAGGGACCACCTCACATTTGAAGGGAGTTTGAGGGGTTAATATAAAAGAAAATACCCAAAAGTGACACCATTCTAAAAACTGCACCCCTCAAGAAAATGGACCACAAAATTTGTTGTACAATTTCTCCCAAGTAAGCCAATACACTGTATGTGGGGAAAAGCAAAATTGGCTGGAATCATGTCATGTTTTAGAGACCCCCTGATATACCTGAACAGTGGACCCCCCCCCCCCAATTCTAACTCCAACCCCAACACATCCCTAACCCTAATCCCATCCCTAACCATAACCTAACCGTAATCCAAACCCCAACCCTAACTTTAGCCCAACTCTACCCCTAATGGAAAAATGGAAAGAAATACATTTTAATACTTTAACCTATCTAAATGGGGTGATAAAGGGGGGTTTGATTTACTATTTTTTCTATTTTGATCACTGTGATAGACCCTATCACAGTGATCAAAATGAACCAATAGGAAAAAATTTTCCTATTGTTGCCGGCCGACAGACCTCGGTGGGCGCACTGCGCATGCACCCGCCATTTTCTCCCAGAAGACGACCCAGGAGGTCCGGGGTACTCGATGGGGGGTTGCAGGACAACGGAGGTACCAGAGGGGATCGGTGGACCTGATTGCACATCAGAGGAGAGAGAAATTAAATCGGAAATCTGACTTTTTGTTGCGGTCGCCGTTATTCTGTTAATAATGGCGTTCGCAACACTGGGGTTGGTAAAAACCAACCCGAATCATGTTCTCTGGGGTCTCAGCTACCCCCCAGTAGCCGAGACCCTGGATGAATTCTGACACTGGGGGGCGCTATACACTTATTTTTCAGCGCCGTTAAAAAGAATTTGGAATTTTGATAAACTATTCTTTTGTTCAGCTGGATGATGTTTATATGTTGATGCCAGGGGCATCTGGCAGAAACTTTCAAATAGAGAACACAGAGGCGCTCAGCAAAGGGTTCCAGTGTATGGGATCCTTTTGTCAGGAATCTCTAAAGCAATTCCCTCAAGGAGCATAGAGAAAAAAAAACAGAGAAAAAGACAAGAGAGAAGAAGACGACCACTAAAAGGTTGATCAAAATTGAAAAAAAAAAAAAGTCCAATCAAGGGGAAAAAAATAGCTCTTTTCCCTCCCACAAGAAATAGCACTGCATTTTACTTGTCTATGGTTGTGCCTGGTATTTTAGCGCCTGGTATTTTAGCTTATTTGTCAACTCCATTCTAGTGAATTAGTCTAGTACCAGACAAAGCCCAATATCTAATCTCCAGATGTCTTGGGATCATTACATGCTAAGCTGCAGGATCTGCTGATCTATTGGGAAAGGTCACCTATTTACTGCTTCCCGAAGGCAGAATCTAACAAGCCGGTTCTTTGTTTGGCCTTGGGATAAGCAGCAGTCCAAAGTGTCCTACAACAGTTTGTCTCCGTATCCTACTAAATAAGCACTCACATTAGGAAGATTAAAATAGGGTTTTAGCGCTAGAAACAATTTTCTAGACTACTATTTAATTACAAACATCCTATGGAGTTTGATTAGTTCTGTTCATTATAAAAGTAAGACAGAAATTGAATTTTCAGTTCAAAATAGTAGTGCTATGTTATTATACTGGTAAAAGATTATCTACCTGCCCCTGAGGAATTTCATCCTTCTTCTCTCTGTCCATCATTGGTATGGGGGAAATACCAAGCCTTTTCATTTCATCACCCTTTAAAATAGAAATCCATGTACTCTATCAATAATCACACATAAAGCTGTTGTAAGATTTCATTACTGCCAACTCCAACGTGCATGAACCTAAGACGTTGAGAACTTCATAAAAACCAGATCACACTAAGAATATAAATAGGTACGTGTATACAACACCTGAATCCGCCTTCTACAACCCCTGGCAAAAATTATGGAATCACCAGCCTTGGAGGATGTTCATTCAGTTTTTTAATTTTGTAGAAAAAAAGCAGATCACAGACATGGCATAAAACTAAAGTCATTTCAAAAGGCAACTTTCTGGCTTTAAGAAACACTAAAAGAAATCAAGAACAAAAAATGTGGTAGTCAGTAATGGTTACTTATTTAACCAGGCACATGAAAAATTTATGGAATCACTCAATTCTGAGGAAAAAATTATGGAACCATGAAAAACAAACAAATGCATGTTCTCTTCAGGCAGTCATCTTTATAAATCTCATTGGAACGGCACCAATCAAAAGTTCCAGCATCATCACCTTGCCCAATGCAGATTCGCGATTTATCACTGAATATGACTTTCATCCAGTCATCCACAGTCCACAATTGCTTTTCCTTAGCCAGTTGTAACCTTGGTTTTTTCTGTTTAGGTGTTAATGATGGCTTTCGTTTAGCTTTTCTACATGTTTCCTTTAGGCGGTTTCTTACAGTTCGGTCACATGTTGACTCCAGTTTTCACCCATTTGTTTTGTTGTGCATTTCCTGTTTTGGAGACATATTGCTTTAAGTTTCTGCTCTTGGCGCTTTGATGTCTTCTTTGGTCTACCAGTATGTTGGCCTTTAACAACCTTCCCATGTTGTTTGTATTTGGTCCAGATTTTAGACACAGCTGACTGAACAACCAACATCTTTTGCAACATTGCGTGATGATTTACCCTCTTTTAAGAGTTTGATAATCCTCTCCTTTGTTTCAATTGACATCTTTCGTGTTGGAGCCATGATTTATGTCAGTCCACTTGGTGTAACAGCTCTCCAAGGTGTGATCTCTTCTTTTTAGATGCAGACTAACAAGCAGATCTAATTTGATGCAGGTGTTATTTTTGGATATGAAAATTTACAGGGTGATTCCATAATATTTTCCTCAGAATAGAGTGATTTCATAATTTTCCCCTATGCTTGGTTAAAAAAAAGTAACTATTACTGACTACCACATTTTTTGTTCTTGATTTCATTTAGTGTTTCTTAAAACCAGAAAGTTGCCATTTGAAATGACTTTAGTTTTGTGCCATGTCTGTGATCTGCTTTTTTTTCTACAAAATTAAACAACTGAATGAACATCCTCCAAGGCCGGTGATTCCAAATTTTTGCCAGGGGTTGTATATGTAAAAAAGGAGCAAATTAAAAATTGATATATTTTAGTAGATAAACTATTTTGACATAAGTTCGGAGTGTGTTACACCATACAAAACCTGCCTGTTCTATAAAGTAGATGAGTTGTGAGCTGCTAAATACATAGGATAAGATCATGTCACACACTATCATTAGAACATAGCTATGGTCATCCACTGTTGCGCTCTTAATTCTGTAAGTACTCTACATACGACAGTTCCCAAAGGTACTTGTATTCATTTCCAAAAACTTACCTCTGCCCAGAATTCAGCATATATGTCATCAGCGATCATTCTAGTTACCGGCCAAAATTTTGTCACAGAGCAAAGGTCACATGCTGTCATCATTAAACCTATTAAACGATCCCTGAAACAAAACAAGATACAGAGCTTAATGATACAAAAATCTATCAGATATATATAACTGTACACAGAGTATAATTATAGTAATGGCCCTTTTTGGTTGTTTATATTTAAAGGTTTGTTTATTGGACAAGTAGTGTATATTGTGTATCTGTTTTCTATCCCAAGTAAAGAATTAATGTAACTTCAAAAGTTATTTCAGTGCTACAAAGTATTTATGATAATGTGGACTGGTGGATCTGGTGGAAAAGCTTAAAAGGTTGTCCCACAACTACATTTCTCTTTTAGACCTCACAGAACTTTTTTTTTCAGTTTGAATCATTTAATAAGCAAATGGTCGACTGATAATGAGGTTACAAACTTGTTGTTGCGCCTCCTGGAATAGTTTTGATTTCTTTCTTAGAACTTTTTACGTATTGTATCCAGTATTAGAGAAAAGAAGTGGTTTCTAGTATACCATTTCTTATTGGCTGGTCTGAAGAAATACCCCATGTACTTAAAAGATCTGTGTTACGACTCATACGGGACAACACACACTGAATAGTTTCAGGACTTTCTGAGAGTGAATCACAGAACACAAGGGTGCAAATGTAACGGCAATGTCTTCACACAGGGTTTAAAAAAATATTATATATATATATATATATATATATATACATACATACAGTATATATATATATATATATCTTTGAAGTTAAAATAAAGTAACAGAAGAAAATACTTAGCCAGTAGCCCCTGATATTAGGCAAATTTGATTTGTGTCCTGAGCCAAATTCTACATTTTGAATTTAGCGACCACTGTGTCATGTCATACATAACTCAGTTTTATTACCTGTGCACTTGGTTGTTGAAGTTTAGGGCCCCTGTTTGGTGAAGCTCTTCCAGATGTTTTCTATTTCCAAAGTACAGTGCAAGGTCTGTGGCAATAATGGCTTTGCGGATTATCTCTAATACTTGCTCATACTCGTTGGAACTTAAGTTAGAGAAGATATTGTGCCCTTCCAGCTATGTGAAACAATAAACATAGATAAACAGCACAATGTCCTATGATTTCCACTGATACATTCAAATTCAAAGTAGGTTCTTTACTCTCTAGATCTCATCTATAGAAAACTAAAAAGTATGAGAGATGGTATCTTATTAGAGAAAAGACATATTTAAAATTTCATATATGAATATTGGATACCATGGTCTGTCCTATATATTGTACATTGAAAAGTTCCAATCAGGAATAGGGGTGCATCATTTTATATTAGCACTATGAATTAGAGGGGTTGTCCGGGACCTTTATATTGATGGCCTATCCTTAGGATATGTCATCAATGTCTGATTGGTGTTGGTGTGACACCAGGTAGCCCTGCTGATCAGCTGTTCCAGGTACTGCCCAGAGGTGCTCAGCTGCAGAGCCATTTGGCACGGCAAACCTCAGTCAACTGTACAGTGGCGGCTCCCTGGTACTTTTTTATCTGCCTCCTATTTTAATCAATAGGAGGTGGATGTGCAGTACCCGTCTGCAATATACAGTTGATGGAGCCATGCTGTGCAGCTCTGCACCTGAGCATTTCTGGCCTCCGCCAACATCAGAAACAGCGGTGACTAATCTCATCAGATGTTAATGACCTAACCAAACAATAGGCCATGAATGTAAAGTCTTGGAAAACCCCTTCAAGGATTCACTCTGTATTTACTAAGCGATTTTTTCCACCTTCTTGCAGGAATCCCATCACTTATAATACAAGGAACAAAATAAAAGAAAAGTGATGACAAAGTTCTTGTCTCCTAATGTTTGATGGTGTCCAAAAGTGTCTATTTTTATACCATTACTCATACCCTACTACTACATAGACGCAAGTGTATGACCTACCTATATGTAATGTTTGTAGAAATGCTTTCTTTATATTTGCCATGCTATTTTTGTGAATAATTTCATGCAAATATAATTCCATATGTGAAAAGATGCCCACCAATTAATATACTGTTACTTAGCTTCCCTTCCTCTAAGGACAACATAACCCTTCAAAATTTTATAAACGTTACAATATATCTAATTGGTTGTATCTTTAAATGAAATCAATTGTTGCTTAAATACAATTTCTCAGTGTCTAAAGTTCTGTTCATCAAATGTTTGGATGAAAAGGAGGAGAAAACCTTTCACTGAGGAATATAAACTCTAAAAAAAATAAAAAATAAAAACAGAGTAGATCTCCCGGACATCATGGAAAAGGCATAGCCTAAGATTTCATCTTCTGGCCTGGGATTTCACCTCAATTCGGAGACTTGTTCTACTTCACTCCATTGTGGTGCAAGATAAAACTATTCGGGTGGATTCAGACACCATACATTTTGCTGCAGACATTTCTTGGTCTGTCACATCACTGCCTCCAACAGATCAGGTTTTCAAGATTTCCCTAGTATTGCACAGGTGATACAATTAATTTTCAAGGCATCAAAAATTTATAAAAAAAAAACAAACCATGATCTGTTGGGTTTCACGAGGACTGGAGTTTGGAAAGCACTGATCTAAGGGGTAATGTTTCTCCTTGCGGAGAGTGCCAAGCTGGAGTAAGGGGACTTATAGACCATGTAATGCTCCTCTAGGAAATTAAATATGCAAGAGAGGAAGAGGACTTGTACTCTGCTACCACTCAATCTGAATGGAACGTGCAGAAATCCATGTGATTGTCACCAAAACAACCCCATTCAGATAAATGGAATGGATGTTGAGTTGCCAAAATGTATGCAACAAACATTTTCTCATTTTAAATCTACTCTCAAGAGAAAATTGTGATGAAAGCAGCAGCCACTTTTTTTTTTTGTTAATCCCCTCAGATAGTTGGGAGGTACTTGGATTGCATGACCAAACATAAAGCACCTGTGTGGCACAGGTCAGAGTTTGACTTCAAAATCATTGTCTTGTTAAAAAGCATGTTAAATGGTTAATTTCAGGACCTAATGCTACACAAGGCTTCTTCTAATAGTCACAATCACTGCTTTCTAAGGAAGCCAAATTAATGTAATGTTACATCTTGCTACTTTTACCTGGCTCCCTGGAGAACATTTTCACTGTTCTTACCTGCAGAATTGACACCGTTTGGGAGAAGTGGTGTTGCTCCATTGTTGAGGTGGAATATAATGCTGCCAAGGGATGATCAAATTTTTGTAAGTAGCTGTTCGTGTACCCCCGGTGATCTAGGTCATGACATAAGCATGCTATCAAGAGCCCTTTTCTCTAGAACAAAAAGAAGAATATTAAATAAAAGAAAATAGTTGTACGGCATATTTTACATCACATACTTGAAATTGATTATGCATTATGTATTATGTTTGTATAAAAGAATAAAACACCTTAACTGTAGATTTAAGACAAACATGGAAGAGCGTGGCATGAGAAGCACCAGGTGGTTTAATTGGGATGTTTCAATGAAAGGTGGGGGGACTGTCAGTCCACTTATGTTGTTTATCCCCTGCAATGCACGTGTGGCCTACAATAAGTGGGTCGCACTATTCAAACGATGCATGCTAGATTAAACAAGCATCGTCACAATGTACGCAATGGGTTTCAACAACATAGTGTGTCCAAAAATTTTTGCACTTTCCATCAAAAAGATCCAAAATTCTTAAAACTTATATAGATCAAGTAGCTGTTACTGTTCTGAATCACTTAGCAGCTGGATAAAGAAAGAAAGTTTCAGGATCTTTAAATTGGGTCCTGAGGGTCTGCATTTAACCATTGAGAATGTGGCTAAGTAACAGTAGTCAGGATAAAATAAATGCACTGTATGGTAATGATTAGAAAAGGATAGGAGGAAAGGATTGAATGTGCATTTCCTCATCAGATTGCAGATGCTAAGCAGGTAGAGGCTGGGTCAGCACTAGCATGGGGGACTGGCTGGGAATCCCTGGTTATGACATTTATAAAGAAAGAAGACAAAAGGGATCAATTCATATTTGCTTTGTGTTCTTACAGTTTTTAAATAAGAATTTTGTATGCTACAGCATAATCTGTTAGTATTTTTAGATTGTGTATGATAAATATTTTTCAAAAAACATTTTGTAAAAAATGTTTTGCAGGTGATTATATTTTTTGAGCAATTTTTGACTATTTGTTTTTTTGTCTTGCAGCATTTCAGAGAGCTGACCGCTTGTATAGAAAGGGTTAATCGACATCATTGAATGCTTCCATCCTATTGGTCACTTCACTACCCCTATTTAATGTGTCACTTCCTATACCGTCTGTAAATCCACCTGAGGAAGGTAGCAGTCCGCTGCTGAAACGTGTAATGGTTTAATAAAAGGTTTGTTTACCAATAATCTATTGCAGTGTGCTCTATAGCCATAACGCTCCTTAAATTGACCACATACATATTTTTTCCAAATAACTGTAGATTTAAGGCACTTAAATCATAAATCAATAAAACCCCAGAATCTGAACTAATGCACCTGATAATAACTATAGGGTAATACTATTTTTTACCATATTATACCTTATCGGATTTGAAACCACAGCATTTAAAAAACAATTGCTTAAGATTTAGGTTTGTGAAAATCCAAATTATTGTACAAATTAATGTATCTCACACATCACGCGTTTATGCAAGGTGTATGCAAATTGTAATTAATTCACTTATACCCTCAATCCTTGTAATTTTAAGCTAAAAAGCAGATCATAAACACCCACCTAAAGACACACTAAAAGGGTTTAGGTGTGTGTAAATTGTAATAAATAATACACAATATGAGCAAACATAGAAAATGATGTCTTACCTCCAAATCGGTGAATAATTCTTTGTTATGTTGTAAGATAGCATACATGCAGTGCGATACTGTTACTGCATGTTTCCAATTATGATAGGGTACTCGCCGATAATTCTTCTTCACCGACATAGTGAAACGACACAGCTTTTCAAGTTCAAAGCTTCAAAGAAAAACAATGCAGGAATCAAAACTAGTCATCAATTAACATTTAGACAGCACTATGTGTTCTATGGCGGGAGTTTCCAAACTGGATATGTGAATCCTGGCATATAAGTTAGGCCATTTACACATGTCCTTCTTTTACTTGTTTCTAAGGGTCTGCTCGCACTGCATTTTCTAGTGTGTCCATATCTTCATTCAGGTCTTCTGTCTGATTCCTTGAAAAATGTGAATTAGACGTATTCCCGATGGAGTAATTAAATAAAATAAGGCAAAAGGGGCCTAAGCCATGAAATTTTGGTATCCATTTGTGCTCCTTTCCAGCAGTACCTTGTCAAACAGGTGCAAAAACTTAAAAGCTTAGTAGGCAATTCTCTTGGCTTTGTCCATCTTTTCAGATAAGGACAGCCAGGAATGTGCACAAGCGGAGCCCAAAGTGTCACAATTTTGCCACCTTTTGCCTTATTTAACTCAATTACTTAATCTGGAAAATGTCAATCTTCCATTTTTTGGAAATTCAGATGGACCTCCCTGCCAAATACATGAATGCTCTGCTCTGCAAAATGAAGTGTTAAAGATACCCAGAAAACAGACATCGCAAGATGCATAATACAAGATATTTAACAAACATGGCAAAGATGCGGATGTCATCTGTTGGCCGTCCATCACCTTTGGGCGCTAAGGTTATTAAATAATCCCAAAAAACACTATTATATTTTTTTGCTTGTGCTAGGTTTTATGTTATTGGTATGACAAACTGTACAACTTGGAAAGATCTTTATGTCTGGTAAATTTACTTTATTCAGTGCTACTAATGTAGTAAAAAGGACAACTGTGTTACACATTTATCAAGGAGAACCTTGGTCTGTAAGAAAAAGAAGCAAAGAACTACTAACAAAAGGGTCATTCCATGTCAAGTGGACCAGTGGTCCCCACTCGACCTCCGATTTTGCTGAAAATTTATAAGGATGTACATGTATGTTTGAAAAGAGGTTCTGTAAATTTTTAGGGCCAGATCTCAAATACATTGGGCACTGTTGACCTTTCACTGGAGGTTCAACCAAGCCTGCGGCTTCAGCTAAGAGGATTTTGCAAACTTTGGCACATAGCCATTAGAGTTCTATACTGGCTATGATGCTGAAATTTGGCATACTAGCTCAACTTTTGCTGCTAAACACGATAAAATTATTACCGGCTATGACAAAACAATATTTTGGCCGCAATTTTGTGTCAAAGTAGCTTGAAAACGCGTCGCATAAAATTTATGCCAAACTTTGCCCATATATAACTCAAGACCAAAAACCAATAGTAACTGGTGCTTTGCCCTGTACACCAAACATCTACATGACTTTGCATTGCTGCAATATCACGGTCAAAGCATATGTATTTGTGGAAATATTCACACCCACATATGATGAAAAACTTAAAAAAAACGAATTTTACCTATTTTTAGGTCAAATTTCTCAAAAAGGGTACCCCTAAAATATATTAATTCTGATATCATTAGAAAGAGCACATTTTTCTCTACAAGGATCATTGGTTTTTTTTTTTTTGAGTCTCTCAGTTTAAGAAATGAAAAATGCCACTGAACATGGTGTTATTTATTAATACGCAATGAATGGTAACTGCACTATTCAAACCCTTGCGTTGGTCCATGGTGGTTATACCACAACCAATTCCCTAAGAATTGGTATTATAATCCTATTAAGAATTGTAATAATGCTGTCTTTCGAGAATTGGCAGCCCCATCGCCTAGGAGCCATGGCCGATAGCCGTGCAAGGCGAGCCTTGGGCGGTCTCTTTATCGCAGGTTCCGAAGCCTGAGGGTGGGTGTCTTTGCCTAGGATCCCAAGCCTAATATTGGGTATCTTTTGTTGGTTCCCAAGCCATAATGTTCAGTCTAAGTGGTCTGGAATTGTTGCTGAATTTGCAACATAATCGGTTCAGAGAAGCTGTATTGTCGACCCATTGCTGTTGCAGCTGGTGCTGGAATTATTGCAATGATTGACTGCTCGGGAATCCAGCATGTATCATTTCTCACAGGCCAGTGAAAGAAGCTAGCTGGTCCATGAGGATGCATAAAATTTATTAATGCATCATGCTCGTCGACTGAAATTTCAGAAATATTTCCAATCCACCAGTTCCTATCGTAAATGCAGGCAATGTATTGCCCTGGCTGGAGGTTTGCAATTGGCACAAAAGGCATTTCTGATCTGACAGATCTATCTACATGGGCAATGAAAGATGATGGGTCATTTGACACCCTTGAAATGCGAATCTTTTTGTCATCAATTGGCACAAACTGATGATTTTCTTTTGTTCCAGCAATTGTATGTCCATCTTTGAACCTTTCCTCTTGAACTACCCGTATTTCGCCAATTTTTTCTTTTGGAACAAAAAAAAACTTGATTCCATGCAGTTGCTCGTTGCAAAAGTTGAATAAATCCACCGGGGTCAGTATTTGGTTTTCAGTTGGGCGTTGAAGACTGGCACGAGCTGCCAACCTCTTTGCTGTCCCTCCAATCCCATCACAGGGCGACTTTCCATGACTGGTATCAAAAAAATTCCATTCAGCGCTGATATTGCAATCAGCATTGTGGTGGCACAAGTTGAGAAAATTTTTGAAATTTTTGTACTGGGCTGCAGATCCATCGCTGAAGTAGAGGATATGATGAATCCCATAGATGAGAGTCTTGAGATACTCCACAATTACTGTTAAGAAAGTGTGGACTGCAACTGTGTCATGTCGTGAGCAATCACTGATTATGCACAAGCTGATGTTCTGCGCAGCTTCACCATTTAACTCCTTGAAGTAAATTACAAATGGGTGTACTGTAGCTTGACTATTTTCCCAGTGGAAACCTTGAATGGCATCTTGAACAATAAATGAGTAATTTTCAGCAAAGTCCATAAGGATCACAAGCTCTCCAGGTCTCAGATTTTCCTTCAACATTTTCAGATAGCCACTTTGATGCTTGCTGATGTAGTGATGGCTACAAAGTTTAGAAATTTTCAAAACCAATTCTTCAATGAAATCTTCTATAGTCAGTTGTTTGGCATCAAGCGTGTCTCGATCAGTGTGAATCCATTGTTTGAACTCAATAATATCTTCAGGGTCACTGTTGACAAACACATTGACTAGAAATTCTTTTAAAACTTCAGGACCCGGGCATTTATCACAACGGCCAAGCATACAGTCCTTGGATTCAATTCCACAGATCATTTTGCATATGAGCGCTTTGTAGTCATCATTGATTGGGCATGCTGCAAGCATTAGTTTGACATTTTGGTGAATGGTACTCACACAAACGGAATGTGTTCCAGCAGATCCAACGGTTACGCACCACTTTGGCCGAAGCTCACAAAACTTGGAAAATCCAATTTCAGGGCCATTCCGATCCCGATAGGCAACAAACATTTCCCTCATATTGCTCAGTAAGGCTACGTTCACATTTGCGTTGTGCGCCGCAGCGTCGGCGCCGCAACGCACAACGCAAACAAAAACGCAGTTGCGTTTTGAACAAAAAACGCTGCGTTTTGCGCCGCATGCGCCCCCCCAAAATCTATACAATGTTTTGCATATTTATTGGAAAACGCATGCGTCGTACAACGCACCACGACGCAAGTACTTGCGTCGTCTGTGTTGTCAATACAAATCAATGGGAAAAAAGGCGCATCGACGACGCAAAAGCGACGCAAACACAATGCATGCGTTTTTTAAAAAGTCAGCGCCGCAAAAAAAATGCAACATGTTGCGTTTGCCGCGCCCTGACAGGTGCGCCCTAACGCCGCATGCGGCGTACGACGCACCAAAACGCATGACAACGCATGTACATGCGGCGCCATGCGGCCCCAATGTTAAAGATATGGCCGCACGACGCATGCATTTTGTTGCGGCGACGACGCTGCGGCGCACAACGCAAATGTGAACGTTGCCTAATAGCCGCTTTTGCATCTGCTTTTTTTCTCCTGCTATTCGCACTGATACATAGTCTTTTTTACCAGGGCACATTCGACTGAATTCATCATCCTCAAAAAATGCCTGCACCTTTTTCTTCACTTCCTCAGAAACTTTCTTGCCACACTTGATTCTAGGTAAGGCTAAGATCCCATGTTCACATTTAAGCTTTCGAGCTTGTTTGACCATTCGTTCAGAGACACCGAATTCTTCTGATATAGCCTTAATGGACCAACTTTTAGGTGCCAATGTCAAGATTTGGACCTTTTTAGACAGCAATGGGCCGACAATACAGCTTCTCTGAACCGATTATGTTGCAAATTCAGCAACAATTCCAGACCACTTAGACTGAACATTATGGCTTGGGAACCAACAAAAGATACCCAATATTAGGCTTGGGATCCTAGGCAAAGACACCCACCCTCAGGCTTCGGAACCTGCGATAAAGAGACCGCCCGAGGCTCGCCTTGCATGGCTATCGGCCATGGCTCCTAGGCGATGGGGCTGCCAATTCTCGAAAGACAGCATTATTACAATTCTTAATAGGATTATAATACCAATTCTTAGGGAATTGGTTGTGGTATAACCACCATGGACCAACGCAAGGGTTTGAATAGTGCAGTTACCATTCATTGCGTATTAATAAATAACACCATGTTCAGTGGCATTTTTCATTTCTTAAACTGAGAAACTCCAAAAAAAAAAAAACCCAATGATCCTTGTAGAGAAAAATGTGCTCTTTCTAATGATATCAGAATTAATATATTTTAGGGGTACCCTTTTTGAGAAATTTGACCTAAAAATAGGTAAAATTCAGTTTTTTTAAGTTTTTCATCATATGTGGGTGTGAATATTTCCATAAATACATATGCTTTGACCGTGATATTACAGCAATGCAAAGTCATGTAGATGTTTGGTGTACAGGGCAAAGCACCAGTTACTATTGGTTTTTGGTCTTGAGTTATATATGGGCAAAGTTTGGCATAAATTTTATGCGACGCGTTTTTCAAGCTACTTTGACACAAAATTGTGGCCAAAATATTGTTTTGTCATAGCCGGTAATAATTTTATCGTGTTTAGCAGCAAAAGTTGAGCTAGTATGCCAAATTTCAGCATCATAGCCAGTATAGAACTCTAATGGCTATGTGCCAAAGTTTGCAAAATCCTCTTAGCTGAAGCCGCAGGCTTGGTTGAACCTCCAATGAAAGGTCAACAGTGCCCAATGTATTTGAGATCTGGCCCTAAAAATTTACAGAACCTCTTTTCAAACAGATGTACATCCTTATAAATTTTCAGCAAAATCGGAGAAGGTCGAGTGGGGACGATTTTTAAAACTGGTCCACTTGATGTGGAATGACCCAAAATAAACATTTTCTAAAGACACCAGGGCTTCATGGTCCAGTAATGCTTTTCATTTCATAGCTGTATGTGAGCAGACATACCTGACTGACTCTAAAGCCCCACACCTGCATTCATTTTTCTGTGCATCTGTCAAATTCTAGAGGTAATTTCAAGGGGTTGTCCAGCCCCTCTGGTTGTGAAGAGATGTTTGTCCATGTCCAGCAAAACAGATGTACAGACAACCAAACACTCTGAAAGCATTGTGTGCATGTGGAAATTAATTACCGTAATAGGACAAGAGCATGTTACTTGCTGGCCCCAGAAATTTTCCAGCTTAAAATACAGCAGCATATCTCCACTCCAGTTGTCAGATTGGGTGTGATCAATAAAATAGCCATAGATTTTCAGCCTCGTGCTAGGCTTCAGAAGAACGCAGTCGCAAGGATCAGCAGCCAGCACCCACTGTGAGGTGTTTATTGTCCCAGCAATGCTATTCTTTTAGCTGTGCCTAATTTACTAGCACAATTTTACAAGGCTAGTGCCCTACTGCATATCTTTCCAATGGATTGTGACTTTAATGCACCAGGAATCGGGTGTGAGAGAGTCGCTGGACAATTAGCATTCCTTGTATGCAATATATAGTCAAGATTAAAGTCAGGTCAACTATTCTCACCAAATGTCCATAACAACCTGTCCAATCCACACGAGCAAAAAAATCAAGCCACAGATGTCCATAAATTGA
This sequence comes from Ranitomeya variabilis, assembly GCF_051348905.1. Lineage (NCBI taxonomy): Eukaryota > Metazoa > Chordata > Amphibia > Anura > Dendrobatidae > Ranitomeya > Ranitomeya variabilis. The sequence continues at coordinate 654,649,664 of NC_135233.1, forward strand.
GTTATGTATAATAATAATAAGAAGAAGAAGTAACACAGGGAAAAAGTATTGAACACACTCAAACGTATTTAATATTTCATACAAAAGCCTTTGTTGGTGATGACAGCTTCAAGACGCCTTCTGTATGGAGAAACTAGTTGCATGTATTGCTCAGGTGTGATTTGACTCAATCTCCCACATAAACACTTTTCACATCCTGAAGGTCCTGTGGACTCCAATAAACTCGGAGCTTTAGCTCTTTCCATACATTTTCTACTGGATTCAGGTCAGGTGATTGACTAGGCCTTTCTAGCAGCAATATTGTCTTTTTCTGAAATAAATTGAGAATTTCCTTGGCTGTGTTTGGGATCATTGTCCTGCTGAAATGTCCACCCTCATTTCATATTCATCAACCTGGTAGATGGTATCAGATTTTTATCAAGAATGTCTCAGTACATGTGTGCATTCATTCTTCCTTTAATTACCGTATATACTCGAGTATAAGCCGACCCGAGTATAAGCCGACCCCCCTAATTTTGCCACAAAAAACTGGGAAAACTTATTGACTCGAGTATAAGCCTAGGGTGGAAAATGCAGCAGGTACCGGTGAATTTCAAAATTAAAAATAGATACTCCATACCATTCATTATGGCCCCATAGATGCTCCACATAAAGCTGTGCCATATATACAATGCTCTGCACCATTGCCCCATAGATACTCCACATAAAGCTGTGCCATATATACAATGCTCTGCACCGTTGCCCCATAGCTGTGCCATATATATAATGCTCTGCACCGTTGCCCCATAGCTGTGCCATATATATATATAATGCTCTGCACCGTTGCCCCATAGCTGTGCCATATAGTGCTCTGCACCGTTGCCCCATAGCTGTGCCATATATACAATGCTCTGCACCGTTGCCCCATAGCTGTGCCATATATATATATATAATGCTCTGCACCATTGTCCCATAGCTGTGCCATATAGTGCTCTGCACCGTTGCCCCATAGCTGTGCCATATAGTGCTCTGCACCATTGCCCCATAGCTGTGCCATATAGTGCTCTGCACCATTGCCCCATAGCTGTGCCATATAGTGCTCTGCACCGTCCATTATTGCCCCATAGCTGCTGCTGCTGCAATAAAAAAAAAAAAAAAAACATACTCACCTGTCTTGCTTGCAGCTCCTCGGCGCCATCTTCCCGGCGTCTCTCCGCACTGACTGATCAGGCAGAGGGCGGCGCGCACACTATATGCGTCATCGCGCCCTCTGCCTGCAGTCAGTGCAGAGAGACGCTGGGAAGATGGCGCGACGCTCGGCGTGTGGAACGAGGACAGGTGAATATGTCATACTTACCTGCTCCCGGCGTCCCGCTCCTTCAGACAGCTGGTCTTCGGTGCCGCAGCCTCTTCCTCTGTCAGCGGTCACCGGCACCGCTGATTAGAGAAATGAATTATGCGGCTCCGCCCCTATGGGAGGTGGAGCAGCCTATTCATTTCTCTAATGAGCGGTCCCACGTGACCGCTCAGGGGAAGAGGCTGCGGCACCGAAGACAGTGTGACAGGCAGGGGGAGCGACAGGAACGCCGGGACTAGGTGAATATATGACAGTGCTCACCCGCCGACCCCACCACCGATCATGACTCGAGTATAAGCCGAGAGGGGCACTTTCAGCCCAAAAATTTGGGCTGAAAATCTCGGCTTATACTCGAGTATATACGGTACATGAAATTTGCCAGTATTGTATGGTGAAAAACAGCCTGACATCATCATGTTCCCACCTCGAAAATTTCACTGTTGGTATGGTGTTAGTGGGATGATATGCAGTGCCTTTTAACCTCAAATATAGTGTGCATTATGGCATCCAAAGAGTTCAATTTTGGTATCATCTGACCAGACTATACTCTCACAGTGTTTCACAAGCTTGTCTAAATGTTGTTTAAATCTTTAAATGCGCTTGAACATGTTTTTTGTTCAGCAATGGATTCTTGCGTGGGGAGCGTGGATACCAGCCATGCAAGTTGAGTACATTACTTATTGTTTTGTTTGAAACAATTATGCCTGACTATTTCAGGTCCTTCTGTAGCTGTCCACAGACGGTCCTTGACTCTTGGACAACTCTTCTGAAAATAGTTTTCACTCCTGAGCCTGCAATCTTGTAGGGAGCACCTGGTTGTGCCTGGCTTATAGTGAAATGATGCTCTGTCCACTTCTGGATTATGGCACCAACAGAAGTCCCTGGAACCTTTTGAGCCTATCTTTCTTTATGTGTTCAACGCTTTTTCCCTGTGTTGTTTCTCATTACTACACAACTTAATTTAAGGACAGCTATGGTTTGGTTTTGTTGCCTGTGTGGATTGGATGGGTTATCACCGACACCTGGTGAGAATTTCATGTCAATAGCACCTTTAGAAATATATTTACTGAGAAAATTGTTGAGTTGATGTGGTCAATACTTATTTCACCTGCTGTATATATATGTGTATAATATATTATATATATGTATATGTGTGTGTGTGTGTGTGTGTCTGTCACATAGCCATAAATAGCACAAAATAGTTACTGTACAATACAATCATTCTCAGAATAATATTACTGCTGCTATATTATCTTACCAAGTTTTACCACAAGACTGATGTATCATATACACATAAATGGCTGGCCATAGTTCTTCAAATGGCGCAATATCAAAGTGGTATCTAAAAAAAAAAATACATATTTTAATAATGTAGATATTTTCTTACGCCTGTAGCTATACGTGTCCATATTTCTAAAGAGTACTAAACACAAAAGGTCTCAACAATAAATATCAAGGACGAAAAACTCAAAGAGACCATAGGAACACTGAAAGGAAGTGAATGGACCACCACCAGAGAGTATAATCCTTAAAAGTTAAATCTTTATTTAATAAATCAGAATAATACATCAGGGAAAAAACTACTGGACACTAAAACATGAAAGGGCAGAATGTTGCCTATATGAAAAACAGTGTTTCATGTTTTAGTGTCCAGTAGTTTTTTCCTGATGTATTGTTATTCTGATTTATTAAATACCGTAAAGATATAACTTTTAAGGATTATACTCTCTGGTGGTGGTCCATTCACTTCCTTTCAGTATTTCTATAGAGTACTGTAGAACATGCTGGTGAATATTTTATGAGAGTGAAAGTGAGAGTGTGACAGCACAAGAAGCAGCACGTAAAAAAGTATGTGACAAAAAAAAAAGGTCTAACGTTTCTTCTTGTGGAGAGTGACAAGCCAGACCTGACCTGTCAGAGTGAGGAGACTTATACGCCATGCGTGCTCCTCTGGGAAATTAAATACGCAAATTGCCTCTTCAGAACAGAGAGAAGAAAGAAAAAAAAAGCACGAGAAGAAGAGCATAAGACAGAAAAGAATAAAACTAAACATATGGGATCTAAGTTTTATTTTGCTTCATGATTCACAGTCTAGGATCAACAAGCAGGGTATTTTGCTTGGTATCAGAATACTTCAACAAGGTATTCTGCACCCAACAAAATCTGTGGTCTGCCGAGTATCAATGGAGCAAGACCCAGGAAATCAGTCTCGGTTAGAAGACATTCCTGGCTATAGACCCACTAAAGCAAAATAAAAGTAAAACCCCCGTCCCCTTCTGCATGTTATTTTCTTCTGTTTACATTTTTGCAGCCTTTACTCACAATTCTATTTCTTTACAAATAGGTGCTGGAATGATACAGTTCTTCAGGTTCTGCCATTCTTCTGAAGTACAAATACTGTGATAAGACAATTTCTCTAAAGTCACCCGGTAAATGCACTCAGAGTGGCGTATTCGATGGTACATCTAAAGTACGAAAGAAAACAAAAAGCACAATATAAAAAGTCAGCTGACAATCCATGGACATGCAGAACACAGCTACATCAGTGGCCCTCGGTCTTCAGGTCGGAGACTACACTCAGATACAGTAATTTTAGCATAGAGTTACAGTAACCAGAGTTTCTAAGACTAGTCTAATAACCATTTCAGTTATAAAATCACAAGGGTAAAATACATGACATTTTCTACAATTAGACAAGAATATGTACACCAACTCACATTTGCACAGTGTAAGGCTAAAGCGCAAAAAACAGCAAACATTTTGAAGTTGTTCTCATCTGTTTTAGAGAAGGCACTTCCACTTAGTTTGTTCACCATCTGCACAACACCAATAACGCTCCCTCTGCTTACAATAGGCATACACAGGATATTCCTCGTTGTATAACCTGTATATAGGTCTACTTCTCTGCAGAAATACAAAAATGTCAGAATACTAAGCATACACCATACAAGAAGTTTCTAGATCTTTTTAATAGCCAATTACCGTACATATTTAGGAAAAAAAAATAGATCAATAATATCTATTCTTCTAAGCTATTCATCCAAGGCTGGACTGGCCATCAGGCAAAGGAATGCCAAATAGGCTGATCCAGTTGTTGTCCGATTTGATTGTGATTTGTGACACTTTTAACAGTGTCAGCATCCTCAAGATGCCAGTAATGTTAACAGCTGTGGCAAAGAACAAAGTGATTCCCTCTTCCATCACTTAATAAAAATAATAATAATAATCTTTATTTTTATATAGGGCTAACATATTCCACATTACTTTACAGTTTTGCACACATTATCATTGCTGTCCCCGATGGGGCTCACAGTCTAAATTCCCTATCAATATGTCTTTGGAAATCAGGAGTACGCAAGATACTGCCAGCCTGCTTGAGGCAGCACCACACATCGGATGTCTGCACATTTCACCGCCCACGCCGGCTTACTGTGAGACGAGATCGATGAGGATAGATCGATGAGGATATGGTGGAGATGAGCCTGAATTATGTGAGTATAAGGATTTTTTTTTTAGGTATAAGAGGCAGATTGTGTGGACCATTACACCGTGTGGGGGGCAGTGGTGACCATTAAACCATGTGGGTGGCTGTGGTGACCATCACACCATGTTGCTGGCTGTGGTAACCATCACACAACATCTGGTAGATGGAGAAATGTGGAGACACCATTCTGTGTGGAGTCATCAAACTGTGATGGGGTGTTTTTTGGGGCATCATGTTCTATGAGGGCCATAGAAGGGGTATAATAGTGGGTAGGACCACTAAGGGGCTTCAGTAAGGGAAAAATAACTGGTAGAGCCGCAATACATATCCCTCTTTGGGCCTTTAATCGTTCGGGGGCATGCCTTTCTGTGACTGTGTCTAGTTGCCTTGATAACATTTTTGCTATTGGGCCCTGTGAGTTCTATGTACAACCCTGCGCAGGGGCATTATTACAAGATAAAATGGAGGGGTGGCATTATTGTAAGCAGACACAATGGGAGATTGTTATTATTGGAAAGCACAGGAGGGAAGAAGAAGAAGGAGAATTAGGGGCACATAGGGGACACAGTTATTGTGTGTGGCACAGCAGGAAGCTAAAATTACTGTACAGGACACGGAGGGGGCATTATTTCTGTTTAGGTCATGGATTATGCATTAAATTAATTGTGTAGACGTTGTGGAATGTAAGGAGGGGGCTGAAATAGAAGTAAGCCAAAGATATGTGTGTGTGAAATTGTGCAGGGATGAGTTAGGGATGGAAGAAGTGGTTATGGCGGTTTGGGCCAAATGGAAAGGTCAATGGCTACAATCAATAAGAATGTCACTGGTGAGGATTTGAACAGAACACACACATATATGGTCTGCAGAGTATTCATGTTAAACGGAGATTACCCTTTCATGATCACTGTGTAATGATATCATCAATCCTAATACAGAAATAAAAACATTGTTTGTGTCACCATATTTGCGTACGCCCAGCTTTTTTTTTCCGCTGTCAGCATAACAGAGGTTTGGGGCCTTTATTGGTACTTTGGGGGATGGTATATGTGCCTCTAAATTAATTTAATATTAATTTTTTCACGACATCTACTGTGCTGAATAAATATTGCAATATTTTACTGGATCTAGCAACAGAAGAAACATTAACTCTTTTTTAAATTGTTTTCATTTAAAAAGTAGGAAAGTGGGGAAACATAAGCCTATCTTTATATATTTTTATATACACTATTTTTTTAATTTCTTTTTTACTCTCTAAGTGTCTTGAACACGCAATTTCTTGATTACAGGTACAATACACTGCAATACTTCAGTATAGCCTTATATTTAAAATCTTGTGATTTTCTTATGAACCCACATTTGCGGCAAGGACGTGCACTCCCACAATCTAACCATTTAAAGTCTACGTTAACTATTGATAGTGGCTTCTTAGGGGTTAAACTGCAGCAGTCCGAGCTAGCACAGATTGTGGCAATTATAGGCAACTGCTAGCTATGTAACACAACCAGCCCCATGTGACCAGGCGAGACATATTTAAGTCACATGGTCATAAAAGGGTTAACTAATGCATTGTACGATTGTAAAAATAACTTCTATTCATAAATAAATCAATCACGTATATAGGATACATCTATATCACCTATTAAAGCGTGGATCTGCATAGGCATCAGGAATGTTCAGAACTTCACCAGTCCTGGCAACCTGACCAGCTATACCTTTTTCAATGGAAAATCTATAAGTAGCAAAGAAGAGAGAAAAAAAAAACAAGCAAAACTGATTAAAATAGACAAAGGCTAAAACTCAACAAACCAATGTACATCCAACATTTAAGCCAATATTTGTTCCTTCACCTAATTTCTTTGGTCTTTTTGAAAACTGGCTTCCCTTCATCCTCTTCACCAATGTCAAAAAGATCAGAATACAACTCTTTGTTTTTGTGGTCTACCTGAAAGAGTGCACAGCGATCTGCATTCACCAGGTTCTTTGCATATATCTGCAAGGAAAAGACATGGTTGTGTCTTGTGAGTATTATAGAAACTTGAAATATGTAATTTGGTCAAGAAGACCCTCTCAAACTTGGCCTCTACTTGAAACCAGGGAGGTGGAGTCGTTAAGTCAAACCACCGACTCCTCAATTTTGAATAAAATAAAGTGAGAGGCAAAAGCCTCAGCCAGCTCACCGACAGCCACAGGTGCGCGGAACTCCTTCTTTAGTGGACGTGCAGCGATCAGGAAAGTAAAAGAAAAGGGAGAAGTTCCAGCTCCTTAAAATAGAAACACTTTATTGATCCATATAAAACTCCATAGTTTGCATGAAATCCTTGTATAAAATGGATGCAAGAATGTCAGAAAAAGAGATATGAGCCACGCGTTTCGATTTAGGCAGATCTTTATCACAGCTTGACTGAGTGTCCAACTCTGAAGTCTTTTCTAATATTTGACAGCCTATCACATCAGCTTGTTTGATCACATGATTTTAATTAAGGTTCTAATCACTGTTAGAATTTGTGCATAGCTTTTTGTATAGGCTGTACATAATATTATACAATTCTATACAATTTTACATCCTTTATTAAAATCCTTAACAATAATGGTACATTATCTCAGTTCTCTTATTAAGGCCACTAGGATATCTAGTCTCCAAATTCTATATCCAGGATGCCTCTTGCGTAAAGAGGCATCTTTTGACATCTCCCCCGCGACGAGGCTTTTTTTACTTGTTCTATGCAAAATGTTTCGCTACCATGGAAATGGTGCGATTACTTATATTGAAATTAGCTGTATCCCTCAGGTGTTCGGAGATCCCGGTTTTCAGTTTCCTCGTAGTGCACCCTATGTAGGTTAAATTGCAGGCTGTGCAGTCTATCTTATAGACTACATTAATTGTGTGACATTTAATGAATTGTTTTATGTGATATATTTGTGAGTTATTTGAATTATTGAACGTTGTAATGAGTGATTCATTAATTAAATTTAAGAGGGGACTGGATACCTTTCTGGAAAAGTATAATGTTACAGGGTATATACACTAGATTCCTTGATAAGGCGTTGATCCAGGGAACTAGTCTGATTGCCGTATGTGGAGTCGGGAAGGAATTTTTTTCCCCATGGTGGAGTTACTCTTTGCCACATGGGTTTTTTTTGCCTTCCCCTGGATCAACATGTTAGGGCATGTTAGGTTAGGCTATGGGTTGAACTAGATGGACTTACAGTCTTCCTTCAACCTTAATAACTATGTAACTATGTAACTATGTTTTACTTATCAGAGCATATTTGCATGTGTTACATAAGGATGTTCCACACTTATAGAAACCTTTGCTTTCTAACCACGTTCTGGATGTAGATCTAGAAAGACATAAGCCTGGAGAGATCATATTTCCAATTGTCGGTGCTCTTCTGGCAACTACATTTATTCCCTCTTCTAATAAACCAGATAGAATGTTATCTCCATATAAGATTGGTGGAAAAACTTTTAGAATTGAGAGTCCTCAGTAGTTGATACCTTTTAATGGCTAACTGAAAAGATGGTAACAAACTGCAAGCTTTCGAGACTACTCAGGTCTCTTCATCAGGCATAGACTGATGTTAGCCAGTCAGTTAGCCATTAAAAGGTATCAACTACTGAGGACTCAATTCTAAATATTTTTCTATCCACTGGCTAACATGGTACCAAGATATATATCTTTCCTGTATAAGATTGGTAAACGTTTATAGATTATATCTTTTATTTGGTTAAATTGAGGACTCCCCAAAGTACTTAAGAGCAGTGGAATACCATCAATGAGACCGATTGTATCCAGATCAGGATCTATGAATGAACATCTCTGTGAATGGGTTGACTCGCTTCTGCAACCGTTGGTATTGAGGCTACCTGGATACATAAAAGACTCAAGAGAAGTGCTAAAAACTTTTTTTGAAAAAATTTTGCAAAGCAATTTTTATTGGCTATACTGTGACGTGGTGTCATTGTACACCTGTATACCTCATGACCTAGACATAAAAGCCCTACAATTCCTTCTTGACAAATTTAGTAACTATTCGCAAGATATGAAGAATTTTTTGTTACAGGTTACTTTTTTTTTGCTTAACCACAATATTTTTTCTTTTGATGATATAATATATGTGCAAAAAACAGGCGGACCCATGGGGGCTAAATACTCCCCCCCTCTTTAGCTAATTTGACTATGGTATATTGGGAATGTGAATATATATTCTCTGTGAATAATCATTTTTATAATGATTTAGTTTGGTATGGCAGATACATCGATGACACCCTCATAATATGGGGGGGGGGGATGTATCTACCATACCTAAATTTATAGAACACATCAATTCAAATAGCTATGACATCAGATTCACCTTCAAACATAATAAAGATCAAATATCATTCTTCAGTCTAGAATTAATAGGAACAGAAAATTACACTATCAGTAAAACGCATATTAAACCCATCAATGGGAATACTGTCGTACATGCCACCAGTAGTCACCCTAGACACACTATAAAATCAATACCAGTGGGAGAGTATACAAGATTAAAGAGGAATTGCAGCAGAGAGGATGCTATGAATAGGGAATTTAATGAATTACAAGAAAGATTAAGAAAATGTAAATATCCGGAACAGTCTCTAAAAAGAGCACAGAATATAGTAAAGAAAAATAGAGAGAGAGTCTAGTAGCACCAAAGGGGCAAGAAAGGGAATTGAAAGATCATGAAATAAAGAAACTCTATATATGTCTACAGTTTAGTCCTCAATTTAACAAAATAAAATATATAATCTATAAACGTTTACCAATCTTATATGAAGATAACATTCTATCTGGTTTATTAGAAGAGGGAATAAATGTAGTTGCCAGAAGAGCACCGACAATTGGAAATATGTTCTCTCCAGGCGTATTTCTTTCTAGATCTACATCCAGAACGTGGTTAGAAAGCAAAGGTTTCTATAAGTGTGAAACATCCTTATGTAACACATTTAAATATGCTCTGACAAGTAAAACGTTCAATAATTCGAATAACTCACAAATATATCACATAAGACAATTCATTAAATGTCACACAATTAATGTAGTCTATAAGATAGACTGCACATGTAGTCTATAAGATAGACTGCACAGCCTGCAATTTAACCTACATAGGGTGCACTACGAGGAAACTGAAAACCCGGATCTCCGAACACCTGAGGGATACAGCTAATTTCAATATAAGTAATCGCAACATTTCCATGGTAGCAAAACATTTTGCTACTCACCATGCAGGTGACACCTCAGCCATGAAAATCCAGGGCATAGAACAAGTAAAAAAGCCTCATTGTGGGGGAGATGTCAAAAGACGCCTCCTTACGCAAGAGGCATTCTGGATATATAATTTGGAGACTAGATATCCTAGTGGCCTTAATAAGAGAACTGAGATAATGTACCATTATTAATAATGTACCATTATTTTAATAAAGGATGTAAAATTGTATGGAATTGTATAATGTTATGTACAGCCTATACAAAAAGCTATGCACAAATTCTGACATTGATTAGGACCTTAATTAAAATCATGTGATCAAACAAGCTGTTGTGATAGGCTGTCAAATATTAGAAAAGACTTCAGAGTTGGACACTCAGTCAAGCTGTGATAAAGATCTGCTTAAATCGAAACGCGTCGCTCATATCTCTTTTTCTGACATTCTGGCATCCATTTTATACAAGGATTTCATGCCAACTATGGAGATTTATATGGATCAATAAAGTGCTTCTATTTTAAAGGAGCTGGAACTTCTCCCTTTTCTTTTAGACTCCTCAATTTCGTTGACTTTGGATCCCGACTCCACAGCACTGGTCATTACTGACCTTGTACATTAAGTGCAGCACAGATTCATCTCAACTAAAAGCCCAGTTCCTTAGATCAGGAACAGAACAGACATGTATAGAGTATTTCATAACTTTCCCAAATTATTCGTTTGACAAATGGGTCAAGTTAGTTAGCCGCTAATTACAGCATATTCTAAGTATGGACTGTCACCAGCACTCGCGTTAAGGGACATCATCTGACAAATCAATAATTTGGTATTAAGAACAATTTAAAAGAATGATCTAAAGAGTAGTACATAAATTGCATTTTCACTTACCATTATATGTTCAAGTAAAGAATCTATTGCAACTATGTTATCAAAATATGTTCTGTAAAAGAAGAAAATCTATTTTCAGAGTGTAGTAGACATAACTCAAGTAGACATAACAAAAGGGAATCTGTTAGCATGATTTCACAACTCTAGCAATACCATTACATGGCCAATCCGTCCCTCCGTTTATGAGAAATCTGCGACTGAAGTGATATTCCAAAAGTTATGAAAGATCTGAAGCCTCTGTCACTCCAGCTCTATTCCCCACCCAGTACTACCTCATCCTGCTTGACTGATGGCCACTATGCTGTGTGATTTCAGGCAGAGTAGATGTCAGTCAAGCAGGACTTTCAGTATTTATTCAGATGGGAGATGAACATGCAGATCTATTTCACTTTAAAATGACTTTCATTATTGCGGTTAATTAACATGATGAGTTTATATTTTGAGCATTAACAAAAACGTTATTAGTACATTTTCATTATTTTATTTTTTTACATAATAAAGCAATTGAAAAACAGAAAAAAAAAAAAAGTTTTATTTTTAGTTTGAAACACTTTTAAAAGTTATTTTACTTGTTATTTATACCATTTGCTGACTTCTATTAGCTCTCCTGCCTCTAATATACACTGCACTGCAATACTCCTCTGTTGCAGTGTATCATGCCTATCATACCACTCTACAACACTATAGTCACACATACAAAAGAATAACTAATCATATTAGGAATAAAAGGACAGTTACTCACTGTAGTATAGTATAGTAATGAGTGAAGAGGCTCGGTTAAGGTGTTATCCGAGCATGCTTGTGTAATAACCGAGTGTCTTCGGTGTGTCCGAATAATATGTTCTAGTAGCCGCAGCTTCATGTCTAGCAGTTGCTCCTCAGCCACAACACATGCATGGATTGCCTGTTTGTTGCCCAACGCCAACCATAAAGCCCACCCCTCAACCCCAACCCCCCACCCAACCTCAACCCCCCACCCAACCCTCAGCCCAGCCCCAACCCTCAGACCAACCACAACCCTCAGCCCAACCACAACCATGAGCACAAGCTTAAAGGGAACCTGTCAACAGGTTTGGCTGCTATAAGATGCGGCCACTGCCTTTCAGGGCTTATCTGTAGCATTTTATAATGCTGTAGATAAGCCCCCGATCCGACCTGCAAGTGAAGAAAAATAAGTTTCTTATAGCATCTTATAGCGGCCAAAACAGCTGACAGGTTCCCTTTAACCCTAAACCCAACCCTAACCCCAACTCTCAGCCAAATCCTAACGTTAATCATAAGCACAAACCTAACCCTAAAAAAACCCTAAGCCCAACCTTAATCCCAACCCTAACTAACAGTAACGTCAAAGACTGAAAGAAATAAAAATTCAAAAATAAAATTTAATGTGACTAAGGGGATGACACAAGGATGATTTACTAATTATTGGGCTTTTGATCACTGTGATAGGTTCCATCACAGTGATGAAAGTCTCGAACAATAGAAAAAATTCCCTGCTGTTGCTGGGTGCTGACTGGCAGATTTAGGTGGGCGCATTGCCCGTACTGACGTTAGATAGGTGAAGTGAGTTAATTGGCTGTGAACTCCCAGGACTATTCTGACAGCACAGCAAGCATGATAACTTTCTCACGCTCCGGATTCTGTCAGACAGGTAAAGGAGTTCACAGGAAGACAATGGGCAGTGGTAGCAGATGCTGCTCAGTGTCTCTGCTGGATGACAAGCTGTATGGTTGCCCGTCAGGCTGATTAAGAAAATTACGCCTGAGCCCATGCAATGTTTTTTAGAAAAATCTTTTAATTAAATACACGTACAGTAAGCTGCACACACAATGTAATAATTATATATGTCACTAACCGCTATATATTGATCTATTCTATGTGTATATACTGTATGTAATCCATCTATTGTAGCCTGTCAGCTCCTGCTATGATTTTACTGTACGTGGCTGCTGAATTGCTGGCTTTCCTTCTATCTATATAATATGTATACACACATATATGTGTGCGTTACTGACATCTATATATCTATCTATTCTATGTGTATATATCTATTCTATTCTAACGTGTCACGCTGTGATTTTACTGTACGAGACAGATGAATTGCAGGCTTTTCCAAGGAGATCGGTATGTAAAAATCGGGACAGCACTGAATGCCGTTCGATTTTTTTCTCACTCCCATTGACTTCTATTGGGGAATGTGATACGATTTTCGATTACAATCGCAGCATGCTGCAATTTTTTCCAGTCTGATCATGATCCAATCCGAGTTGTAACACACAATGATAGAATAACAGTAATCTGAAAGCAATCCGATTTTTAATCAGATTGCATTCATCCAATTTCATCGCAAGTGGGAATGAGCCCTAACAGTGTAAAATTGGTGTATCCTCTAAATAACTCAACACACAGCCATTAATGCCTAAAAAGCTGGCAACAAAAATTAGGACACCCTTAAGTGAAATTGACCAAATTTTGCCCAATTAGCCATTTTCTCTCTCTGGTTCAATGTGACTCATTATTGTTACAAAGTCTCGGGTGTTAATTGGAAGCAGGCATGGAAATTTGGTGTTCTCACTCTCACATTCTCATACTGGTCACTGAAATTTCAACACTGCACCTCATGGCAAAGAACTCTCTGAGGGTCTGAAAAAAAAATTGTTGCACTACATAAACATACATGTGACTCACTGTATGATAGAGATGTTTTGTTAGACACATGCCTATCTCTTTTGTGTGTATTGGAAAAACAGAAAAAAAAAATGGAAAAAAGACAAATTGGACATAATTTCACACAAAACCACAAAAAAATGGTCTGGACAAAATTGTTGGCACTCTCAATATTTGGTTGCACACCATTTGGAATAACTGCAGTCAGTCGCTTCCTATAACCATCAACCAGAGTCTTACACTTCTCAACAGGAATTTTGTACCACTCTTCTTTTGCAAACTGCGCCAGGACTTTAATTTTTGAAGGGTGCCTTCTCCCAACAGCAATTTTAAGATCTCTGCTTCTTGAAATATATTTGGGGTCATGGTCCCCTATGACCTAAGATGCAAACCAAGCTTTCTGACACTGGGCACTAACATTGGGATCCAAAATAGTTTGGTAATCTTCAGATTTCATGATGCCTTGCACACAGTCAAGGCACCCAGTGCCAAAGACAGCAAAACAAATGCTAAAACATCTTTGAACCTCCACCATAATTGACAGTAGTTACTGTGTTCTTTTCTTTGTAGGCCTCATTCCGTCTTCAGTAAACAGTAGAATGATGTGCTTTACTTACCAAAAAGCTCTATCTTTGTCTCATCTGTCTACTAGACGCTTTCCCAGGAGGATTTGGTCTTACGTACATTTTGGCGAACTGCAGTCTAGCTTTTAATGTCTGTGTCAGCAGTGGGATCCTCCTGGGTCTCCTGCAATAGTGTTTCATCTGATTCAAATGTCGATAGTTTGCGCTGAAACTAATGCAACCTGAGGCTGTAGGACAGCTTGAATTTCTTTGAAACTTGATTGGGCCTGCTTAGCAACCATTCAGACTATACAGTGTTGGAACCTTTCATCACTTTTTCTCTGCCGTTAACATCCACAGAGATTAGATATAGCGCTACGGGTTGTAAATTTCTTGATTTTGTTGCGCATCATGGACAAAGGAACATCAAGATCTCTGGAGATGGACTTCTAACCTTAAGATTGTTAACAATTTTGGTTTTCAAGTCCTCAGACAGTTCCTCTTTCTGTTCTTCATGCTTAGTGTGGCACACAGACACAAAATGCAAACATTGAGTCAACTTCTCCCCTTTTTATCTGGTCTTGGGTGTGATTTTCATATTGCCTACACCTGTAACTTGCCACAGGTTTGAGCATCACATGCTTGAAACAACGTTGTTTACCCACAATTTTGGAAAGGAGCCAACAATCTCGTCCAGCCCAATTTGGGGGTTTTGTGTGAAATTATGTCCAATTTGCCTTATATTTCCTCTGTTTTTTTTAGGTCCAAAACAAAGGCTTCATTCATGCTTCATGCAATACTCAGCCACTATTACAGTATTGTAGTAACCAATGACGAAGCATTAGTGATGTACTTACTTGGACACATCTAGTAGAAAGTCATTCAGCTCAGTTTGCTTTGCTAATCCCCTGCAAACCTAACATATAGTAAAAGGAAAACAAATTATTAAAATGGTTCCAGATTACCGTAATTAAATCATAGATGTGTCTTGCTGGCATGATCGATAACTGTAGGTTTAATATTTGTTGAGCCACCAGCCATCTCCACCAATCACTCTATAAAAATAGTGTGCCATCACAAAAATACTCGAAATTCAAGATTCTTGGAAAGAAGCATGGGTACTTACTTGTACTTGATGTATTGCTACTGAAGCCCAAGCAAGATTTGCTGTTGCCACCTTATATATAATAAAAAAAATATATACAAAAAAATCCCATTAGTAAAAGAGAAACTTATTTGACATAAAATAGAAATCAATGAACTAATAGGTTACGATTTTACACTGTATTAGACTGAAAGTGACCACACTACAGCAGCAATAGTTATTATATTGTGACACTTGGGATGAGTCAAATGTCACCTACTCAGGATACAGTGCTGTGTCAGGCATTACAGCTGATGAGCATGGACACAATCAGCCCAAATAATGGCAGACAGGTGCACTATAACCAAAGTATACGCTGTATATTGTGCTAGCTTTGGCTATCAATTTATAACTTATCTATGGCTAATTCTGGGAGGCTTGACAAGCTATGGATGGTCATAAAAGGAACCCCTCTAAGAGCGATATCTTCCCATTGTTAACATCACAGTGCATACACGTAGCATTTAGTCATGTGAACCTATTCTGCCAAGTTATAAAGGCAGGCAGCTGTACATTCAATCTTGATGCAAATACTACTACAAGACTATAACAAGTCAATATATTGAACTCTGCAAATTCCAGCTGCATTACCGTTATGGCATCCAATATTACACAAAGCTTACCTGCTGGTGACACAAGCGGAAACCTTCCCTTCCCCAATGCCTATGAAGTTCCAGAATTCCAATCAGATCGCCAATTGCTGTAACTATTGGTAAGCAAAGAACAGACTGTATACAAGTCCCTGAGTCCAGTCCAGTACCTTTTGGAAACCTTTCATCCTAAAATAAGAAGTTGGTTTGATACATGTTACCTTAATGTAAAGATTACACCACCTATTAGGTGGCTTTCTTTGTGTCAGTATTGTGAGCCACAATTCTGGAGCATTTTTGCATTTTTTTTGGCACAGTGTTGTAAGATAGTGTTTTGTTTCCAACAAATCAGCTTTCAGGAGAGGCTACACCTCATCAGACAAGTTGGAAAAACTGTCTTACATGACTTGCACTAAATTTATTATGTGTTTTAGACAGTTTGTTTGCGCAGCATGCCAGAACTCTGACCATATGGCTGGAGAAATATGCTCCATTGTGATGTCGAAACACTTAACTTATAGAAGCAACTGACACGAGTTTACCGCGACAGAGAGGAGCCAGAAGACCGCAGCGTCCGATTTCTCCTGCTCCTGCACTGATTAGAAGCACTTTACCTTCTTATTAAACGGTGTAAATTTCTTTTAGCATTGCAGGGGTTAATCTGCTCAGTAGAGAGCTTCTGGAAACGTTCCGATGTCTAGGCTTTCAGCTGTGCACCATTAGCCACTCCCATCTCCTATATAAAATCAGGGTCCTGGCTAGCACTCATAGTCATAGTTGGCTTTTTCTGCATAGCTGGAGGTTGTTGTTTGTTATTAAATGAAAATGCTTTTGGTGGGTTTATCTGTGACTATTGCTAGGTTTTGGCTGTGTGCTAATTCTCTTTCTTCTCCTACTTTGGTTTAACCCCATCCTCCACTCCCCGATGCATTCCTCTGTTATATGTGTAAGTACTGTATATTTGTATGATTGGTATTTTTCGTAATCCCTATTTGTATTACCTTCTTAGTCTGGTTGGTGTATTACGGTACACTACTACTCCCCTCTTCCCTGGGTGGGGGAAGGGTACAGACTGAGGGTACAGACCAAGGGCGGATTCAGGAGTTAAGGCAAGGTGCATGGTGCCGGTATCGTCACTATCAGAAGAAATCTGCGGAACAAGGCGAGCTAGGGTGCCCCTAGCGTTAGGGACAGAGAATGAGCCCCTAATCCTGGTATACCTGGCAACAGAGTCGTGACACTAACCCTGTGGTTGCAAACCTGTCAGGTGTATAGTCTTATGGATATATTTCATTCATATGTATGTCAGGAGCCTTGACCAGCATATGTATAATCATATATGCGCAATGCTATGAACAATAACTTGAGATGCTGGATACCCGAATTTAGCACATTGAAGTGAATTTTACACTGTGCACAAATGGCAAATTTATACAAGCGGACTATATAGAGAGACAATGTAAAGAAATAAACAGCTCACCACTCTTATAATGGGTTCATCCAAGGCACTCGGCAGCTTGAGCAGAGCTTGTCAATATAATCCAACAAGAGAAAAGCCAGCACTCCGTCCTTCTTAAGAAACTCCATGTTTATTGTGAATACAGGTCATCAAACAAGTGACGCGTTTTAGAAGTAAACTTCCTTATTCATAGGTCAAATTTCAAATACCGTATATACTCGAGTATAAGCCGAGATTTTCCGCCCTTTTTTTAGGCTAAAAGTGCCCCTCTCTGCTTATACTCGAGTCATTGTCCCAGGGGGTCAGCGGGAGAGCCTCAGCTGTCACATCATACTCACGCTCCCGGCGTGGTCCCTGCTTCTCACTGACAAATGGTCTCCGGGTTCTGACAGCTTCTTCCAGTGTTGAGCGGTCACGTGGTACCGCTCATTAAAGTAATGAATATGGACGTGACTCCACTCCCATAGGGGTGGAGTCACATATTCATTACTTTAATGAGTGGTACCAGTGACCGCTCAACACTGGAAGAAGCTGCCAGCGCCCGGAGACCATCCTGCCGAGAGCAGGTGAATATGACGGGGGAGGGTGAGCATTCATTCGATATTCACCTGTCCCCGTTCCACCGCGGTGCTCAGTCTTCCGTTTTTTCTGGCTGTGACGTTCAGGTTAAAGGGCGCGATGACGTGTTTAGTGTGCGCGCTGCCCTCTGCCTGAACAGTCACTGTAGAGAGACGGGATGCTGAGGAGCAGCGGGCAGCGACGAGAGGTGAGTATGTCATTTTTAAAAAAAATTTTTTTTATTGCAGTAGATATACAGTACGGTTAATCATATCAGCATAAACTGCATCTTATGGGGCCATAATCAACTTTTATGCAGCATTACATGTGGCATATTTTTCTATGAAGCATCTTATGGGGCCATAATCAACCTTTATGCAGCATTACATGTGGCATATTTTTCTATGGAGCATCTTATGGGGCCATAATCAACCTTTATGCAGCATTACATGTGGGATATTTTCTATGGAGCATCTTATGGGGCCATAGTCAACTTTATGGAGCATTACAGGGGCCCATCATGAACTTTATGGAGCATTATATGGGCCCATCATGAACTTTATGGAGCATTATATGGGCCCATCATGAACTTTACGGAGCATTATATGGGCACATCATGAACTTTACGGAGCATTATATGGGCCCATCATGAACTTTATGGAGCATTATATGGGCCCATCATGAACTTTATGGAGCATTATATGGGCCCATCATAAACTGTATGGAGCATTATATGGGGCTCCTGATTCAATATGGATATTCAAAAACACTTAACCTACTGATGTCTCAATTAATTTTACTTTTATTGTTATCTATTTTTATTTTTAACATTTACCGGTAGCTGCTGCATTTTCCACCCTAGGCTTATACTCGAGTCATTACGTTTTCCCAGTTTTTTGTGGCAAAATTAGGGGTTTCGGCTTATACTCAAGTATATACGGTATAAGGAAATTTACACATCAGGGTTTGATGATCTGTGTTCAGAGATTATAGCACACATGAAATAAAGTTAAAATAAACACAGAGTTTCATGGCAGATGACAGACTATGAAATAAAATTCAGGGCAGCGCTGGAGTCCTGGGTTCAAATCCCCCAACATCTGCAAGGAGTTTGTATGTTTTCCCCGTGTTTGCGTGGGTTTCCTCCGGGTTCTCCGGTTTTCTCCCACATTCCAAAGACATACTGATCGGGAATTTAGATTGTGAGCCCCATCGGGGACAGCGATGATAATTTGTGCAAAACTGTAAAGCGCTGCGGAATAGGTTAGCGCTACATAAAAATAAAGATTATTATTATTCCTGCTGTAATTGGATGTCATCAGGAACAAACACGGGCAGATTCCTTAGGACTTGCTTTATGCATGCCAGTCAGAAACGGGCTTGTTGAAGTACAACACGGCCAACTCATTTGGAGGCACACACCATTAAATGAATTACGTGCATCTCTTCACTGGCGTGTGCCGCCACCAGAAATGTAATCCAGTCAGTACATTTGTGAAGTAAGTTATGACAGTAAAGTTCAGGAACTTTTCAGGAATTCAATTGCCAAATTATATGAAGAAAATATACCTATGTGCATTGCCCATTACACAAGAACAATAAGAGATCATGCATGCAAGTCCTGCATTCTATATTTACCCCAATAATGTTTTCTAGTAACAGAGTATTTCGAGATTTGGCTACATGGGCAGCTATTGTGGTGCCATATTCAACTGGTCCAGCAGGAGTAAGTTGTGTCTGTCCTCCCTTCGTTCCAGTAGGTGTGAACAAACATAGGGTCTGAAAGCAAAAATGAAGATCTGATTAATGAGAGATGGCAAGGTAACAAGACGTGTACATCATGCTGCTGATGTCTGACCTTTATTCTAAAGAAAGAGAAGTTGTCTGGCAGCAGCTTAAGCCAAGTTTACGCTCAGTTCCAGGTTTGATGATTGGTGACCACTTAATTGCCCGCTTAGCCAGGCTGATCACATTTTCTATACGTAAAGTAGCAAAAAACGATTATTTTTAAGCAAGCTCAAGATTTAACCTGATGAACGAGTGTTTTGCGCGCTCATCGGGTGATTGACAGCCTATTTACACTAGTCAGTGATTGGGACACAAACTTCCTAAGAACGCCCATTCACAATAATCAACCAGTGTAAAGGCATCTCATCTTCCCATCCCTATCTAGGCCACATGCACGCTCATACAAGCAGAGCATTCAATATGTGTGGTAATGGGGAGTGTCGGCTGAATAAAGCATTTTGGAGGGAAGAAAAGGCAATATGTTATTGCCGCCTAAAGTCTACAAAAGTGCTCAGTTTCTGCTTTGAATAAAATCTATTTCTATAGTGGGGAGGGGAGAATCTAACAAAATTAATAATCTATCAAACATTTTGAAAGATGAACATGTGCTTACTATCAGTGGATATACTATAATAATGTGCTTTTTGAGCAATAATAGTCATAAAGTATATAATTAACTTCTTAAATCCTTAAACAGAGGTAGGCCCAAAGCGCTTGGTATGTTCCTTCTGTTCTGTAAGCTAGCTTTTGAACTGGCACTATAATTGTATACATCTGCTCCTTTGACGTCAATGCTTTATACAAGTCTGGGCTATCCAGGGGTTCAGCTTCAAGGAATGTACAAAACAATCACGATGACAAATGGAGTTTCCCCTCACTTACTCCTACTCATGTTCTATCAGGTTCACTTTTCACATACACAAGTTTAAAAATTAAAGCTTACAATACATGTTGATTTTTCATGTTCGGAAAGATGCCAGAAAGCCAGAAAAAATAATCAAAAAAGTGTAGAACATTTCTGCTCTACCAAGGTTAGAATGTCTGAAGACCTATACAAGGCAGACCCACTGGTATCCATTGCAATAAATCACACTTCTGCTATAGTTTGCCACCTCGCTACGTACCTGGAAGGTTATGATCACACTGCAAGCATAGTGCGTTTTTATGGAAGTGGCAAGGGTCGTCTAAATTACTCATAGGCCCAGTTTACACTGCTTTGTACAGTATGTTCAGGGATTCAGCTGAATCCCCTCTAAATTGTGGGATTCACCAGACCGAGCCAAAGACTCCAAAAACACCAAGAGTTCAATTTCTGAAGGTGCCTGTTCAGACAGGAACAAAAACGTAGCAGACTACAAAAAAAGCAAAACACAATTAGCGTTCATTTGAACTCCGTCCGTGTCTTTGCAGCTTATGGCCTCAGTAGTTGTGTTTGAATACAGGTTTTGGCGGGATTCAGATGGAATCACCAGGAACTTCTACACTATATTCTTTATAGGGCAGACAATTTTGGCATGCGTATGGTTGATGCACTGGCATACCATTTAAAAACCTTGGAAAACATAGTCGGCTACACGTTCCATTAAGGTGCCATCCCCAACAAAAACTTATTTCTAACACCTAGGATATGTGCGATTTTTTATGCGTTTCTGGACGCGTGGAATTGCGTCGAATCCGGAGTGCGTTGTGCACACAATGTTAATGGGAAATTCAAAAATGCTGTGCACATGCTGCGGAAAAAAAATGCACTGATATTCATAGCCTGGGAAGGGGCCATGGGTATTACCCCCTTCCCAGGCTACAAATATTGGCCCCCGGCTTTCCCCCTCTGGCGCAGAAAATTGTGCGGGAGCCCACGCCATTCCCCCTTTTTTTTTTTTTAATTAAACATATTGTTCATTAATAAACATCGGGCTTGCTATTATATATCTATCTATATCTATCTATAAATATATCTAGGGATATATGATGGATATATCTATAGATATAACTATGGATATATCTATAGATATAACTATGGATATATCTATAGAGTTAGATATGGATATATCTATCTATCGATTTATTAATAGATACATAGATATAACGATCCATATATCTATCTACATTTATCCATAGATACAGTGCACAAAAATTTAAAATAAGCAATAAATTTCGTTCAACTTCACAATTGTGTGCCACTTGTTGTTGATTCTTCAATAAAAAAATTACATTTGGTATCTTTATGTTTGAAGCTTGATGTGGGGAAAAGGTTGAAAAATTCCAGGGGACCGAATACTTTCACAAGGCACCGTATATCTATCCATAGATATACCTATAGATAGATATATCTTTAGATAGATACTGTAGATAGATCTATGAATAGATCTATCTATCTCATTCCTTCTATCTATCCCATATCTATCTATCTACCTGTCTGTCTGTCTGTAATGGAGTGTGGGTTGGACAAATGTAAAAGAGGAGGTTGGACAAGAAATGACATCACAAATCTCTTTTTTTTTTTGTTCAATAATAGATCTTTATTTAGCTTTCAAAAACGCATACAAAAACGCATCAAATCCGCGCAAAAAACGCATGAAAAACACAGACAAATCCGCAACGTGTGCACATACCCTTAGATAATGGCTGACACATGTAATATGTACCATGCTACTGCTCTTCTTTCCTGCCGTTACTATAGTTTCGGACAACCTTGAGGATCATCAATCTACCGTATAGAGGACGTTCATGTGTCAATTATAAAACAACACACCCAGTGTTATGTACTGCTGGTGCGCTTACACATTGCAAGTTATTGTATGTGAGAACGCTGCAGAAGTAGACTTCAGCCCACTAGATGGCGATGAAAGGCTGCACTAAGGAGGGCTGCACTAAGGAGGGCTGCGCATATCATCTGTTGTAGAAAAATGGGTGACCTAAACCTTCTCATGACTACCATCCCCTAAAGATAAAGAAAAGCCACTTGGTTTCCAGTTTAAAGGGAAAACAGAAAAATAATACTGTGGAGTGAAATGTGAGAAGGGGAAAGCAGTTCTGTTTCTTGGATTGCATTTGTAGGTCATTCACCGTGCATTAGAAATGACATGTTAATGTTCCTCTCTAGGACAGTACCAAGATACCAAATATATACAGTGTTTTTTATGCAATGATACAGGAAAGATATATATCTTGGTAACGTGTTAGCCTGTTAGCCAGTAAATAGAAAAATATTTAGAATTGAGAGTCCTCAGTGGTTGATACCTTTTAATGGCTAACTGAAAAGATGGTAACAAATTGCAAGCTTTCGAGACTACACAGGTCTCACCATCAGACAAAGACTAAAAGAAATTCTGAAGAATCACATATTTATGCACAACATAGCACAGAAAAAAAAAACATGGATAAGATAGGTGACATGAAGCAGAATTACCATGAGTGATAAACAGTTATGTCCATAAATATTGGGCCAGTTCTTAGATAAGGAATGTTTTATTGTCCTCTGATTGGGGTTGGTTCTGTTGTGATGACCCCACATGGTCTGAGGGGCAAGTTCCATAGTTGATGTAAAAAAAGACATAAATCCATGTGACACATTCATTCCTGCAGTGAGACTGTCAAAGGTCGTCATCAGTTTATATTCCCATACTCTTCTGTCTCTCTTAGATTTGAAGCTACCTTTTAACACAAGTAATTTCATGTCCATAATGTTATGATTTGGGAGACAAAAATGTATTGCTACAGGTAGATCCATTCTTTTTTCTCTTATTGTGTGGCGGTGAGAATGCATTCTTGTTCTAAGCTTTTGCCTTGTCTCTCCCACATACAGACCCTCAGTTGGACATTTAGTACAAATAATTAAGTACACCACATCTTTTTGTAGTAAAAGGTTGTAATTTCCGTGCAGCTCCCCTTAGCACCTCCAGATTTGGATTGTAAGTAACTACTAGAGGTACCCGGTTATTTTCTTCTTCAGCTTTGTAATATAGCAGGTGATTCCTTGATATTCTAGTTGCTCTTGTAATCTGGTTTTCAATTGTTCTTGGATGGTAGCCCTGATTCAAAAAGGTCTTTCTGAGGCGACCAAGGTGTTCATCCCTGTCCATTGGGTTGAAACATATACGATTGTATCTGATGGCTTGGCTGTAGACAGCAGAGTTTTTTATGTGTTTTGGATGGAAACTGTCCCATTTAAGGTATGTTGGACGGTCGATTGGCTTCTGATACAGGGATGTCTCTATCTTATTGTTCTGCAGCTTAATGATGGTGTCCAAAAAGTTAATTTCAGTACAGGAGTAGTTGAGTGTCAAGTTGATGGTTGGATGAAATTGATTAAACTGTTCATGGAACATATTTAGCTGTGGCTCAGACTCCGTCCAGATGATTAAAATGTCATCAATGTAGCGGTAGTAGGCCAGAAGCCTGATGGAACATGAGGACAAAAAGTCGCTTTCAAGCGTGGCAATGAAAAGATTTGCATACTATGGGGCCATTTTACTTCCAATTGCTGTGCCAGTCTCCTGTAGACAGATCTTCTTGTCAAATTCAAGGTAATTGTGGGTGAGGATGAATTTTATAAGTTTCACCACAGAATTTGCATCAGTCCGTGTTTTTTCCAGGAAGAATTTGCAGGCATTTAATCCATCCTGGTGTGGGATATTGGAGTACAAAGATTCCACACCCATGGTGGCCAGGATGGTTCCTTCTGGTAGAGGTACTATTGCTGATAGTTTATTCAATAGGTCAGTTGTGTCCTGAATGAAGCTGGGTGTATCCTTAACCAGGGGTGTAAAAATACCCTCTACCCATCCAGATACCTGCTCAGTAAGGATGTCCACACATGAAATAATTGGTCTTCCTGGATTTCCAGATTTGTGGATTTTGGGAAGCATGTAGAATATACATTACAAAGCTAAAGAAGAAAATAACCGGGTACCTCTAGTAGTTACCTACAATCCAAATCTGAAGGTGCTAAGGGGAGCTGCATGGAAATTACAATCTTTACTACAAAAAGATGCCCGATTACAATCCATTTTTCCAGACCCCCACTACTGTGTTTTAGGCAGCCCCCAAAACTAAGAAGCATCATTCTCAAGAGCTCCCTGTCCTCTCCAACAGCTGCAGGTACCTTTCCTTGCAATCACAAAAACTGTAAAACCTGTCCATTTTTAATGACCACGGACAAGATAAAGATCCCGAATTCACATCAGGACTACAAGATCCCAGGTACTTTCAGCTGCGACACTTCTAATGTGGTGTACTTAATTATTTGTACTAAATGTTCAACTGGGGGTCTTTATGTGGGGGAGACAGGGCAAAGCTTAGAACAAGAATTAATTCTCACCACCACACAATAAGAGAAAAAAGAATGGATCTATCTGTGGCAATACATTTTTGTCTCCCAAATCATAACACTATGGACATGAAATTACTTGTGTTAAAAGGTAGCTTCAAATCTAAGAGAGACAGAAGAGTCTGGGAATATAAACTGATAACGACCTTTGACAGTCTCACTGCAGGAATGAATGTGTCACATGGATTTATGTCTTTTTACATCAACTAAGGAACTTGCCCCTCAGACCATGTGAGGTCATCATAACAGAACCAACCCCAATCAGAGGACAATAAAACATTCCTTATCTAAGAACTGGCCCAATATTTATGGACATAACTGTTTATCACTCATGGTAATTCTGCTTCATGTCACCTATCTTATCCATGTTTTTTTTCTGTGCTATGTTGTGCATAAATATGTGATTCTTCAGAATTTCTTTTAGTCTTTGCCTGATGAAGAGACCTGTGTAGTCTCAAAAGCTGGCAATCTGTTACCATCTTTTCAGTTAGCCATTAAAAGGTATCAACCACTGAGGACTCTCAATTCTAAATATTTTTTTATGCAATGCTAATTTTAACCCTTTCGCTGCTAGGGGCTTCTAGACATTTTGCACCTCTGGTAGCCAGGATAATTTTCACATTTTTGTTGTATGCAAATTAAATCACAATAACTATATAATAAACTGATAACTCCCAATATCTACATGTTTTCAGAAAGTGACACATTGATACTCAGCAATTTATACACGCAAGCACATTCATGCAATTTTATGCCAAATTGAATTTTTTTGAAAAATAAAAAAAAAGAATAATTAATATGAAACGTCCGTGATTGGCACCTGTATCATATAATACCTATATTGTGTGACTTCACAGAAAAATTAAAAAATCACCATTACTGGTGTTGGGGGAATATATGGAATGAGCTATGGGGTATAAGAGGCTAATGGCCGTGTAGTCAATGGGAGGTATGTGTCGCAGAGATGGCTCCTGCCTACAATGCAACCCGTAGTATTTTGCTTTAATGCACGGTAGCAGCAAGACGTCGTTTAGTGCACCTGGGTCCGGGTTGCGGGTAGCTATGAGATGGGCAGGTCTGGCTACCCACATACCTCACCTGTGGGTGTGGTTGCAGCCTACATAATGGAGGCTGTTGTTTGACACATGATCTGTGTGCAGAGAGGGAGAAGCCTTCCTGTGTATGGGGCTCCAGACTGAGCCTGCGTGCTGGACATTGCCCAGCCAGTGTGTCCACAGGCCTGAGGGATCAGAATCCTGCTAAGGACATTTGTGTTGTTTTGCCTGCTCTAAAGGCCATGAACTTTTTGTTGTTGCTGCCGGGATCATGAAGCAAACCCACATGGACTTTTAAGAGAATGTGTCTCCTGTCTTCCTCCTATCGCACCTGAGTATGAAACCCTTACAGGGGATAACATCCTGTTGGATTACCGCCTCCCCCATTCTACTGAGTGAACTTGAATCTTCTACTTTCTAAGTAATGCATACTTGGAAGAAAAAGGTTAAACAACATTGGTTTGTGTCTCAATATTTTGAGACTTACCGTATTAGACCAATGGAACCATGAGAGGGCTATTTTTGTGTGAAGCAAGGCGTGTCTACTGGCACTAGGAGCACTTGTCAGGTGTGCTTGCATGGCACAGGAAGATATCTGCTGGCAAATGCCCAGAAGGGTTTAAACTTACCCGTTTCATGGACAAAGACATATGCAATGTTATGACCGCTTGCTGATGTGAAAATATTCAGGCAAGAGTAGTATTCCTACTATTATAAAGCAGCAGATTTAAGAAGCAATCATTACATTTGTTTACTAAATCTGTGTATATGACATATAATGTAGTGTGTATGTTAATATACCCTAGTATCCTGCGCCATTCTGCTCCTCTTAATGACACCACAACTGAAGAGCAGTGATGTCACTGAGGGAAGGAGCAGAACGCCGCTGGACACCATAGAAGGTGGTGGTTGGCTGAGGATATTAACATACACACTATATTACGTGTTTATATACACCATGTTCCAAATTATTATGCAAATGATATTTTTCTTGGATTTTCCTAAATGGTCGGTGCAAATGACAGTCAGTCTAATAAAAGTCATCACCCGTTAGAGCGAATTTTATTGAAGAAACCTCCCAATGATAACGGTATAATCTCCAAAATGAAAAAAAACTCAAAATGCACTGTTCCAAATTATTAGGCACAGTAGAATTTCTAAACATTTGATATGTTTTAAAGAACTGAAAATGCTCATTTGTGGAATTTGCAGCATTAGGAGGTCACATTCACTGAGCAAAAAAGCTATTTAACGCCAAAACATCCCAACAGGCCAAGTTACATGTTAACATAGGACCCTTCTTTGATGTCACCTTCACAATTCTTGCATCCATTGAACTTGTGAGTTTTTGGAGAGTTTCTGCTTGTATTTCTTTGCATGAAGTCAGAATAGCCTCCCAGAGCTGCTGTTTTGATGTGAACTGCCTCCCACCCTCATAGATCTTTTGCTTGATGATACTCCAAAGGTTCTCTATCGGGCTGACGTCAGGGGAAGATGGTGGCCACACAATATGTTTACCTACTTTTATGCCCATGGCAGCCAATGACTCAGAGGTGTTCTTTGCAGCATGAGATGTGCATTGTCATGCATGAAGATGATTTTGCTCCTGAAGGCACGTTTCTGCTTTTTATACCATGGAAGAAAGTTGTCAGTCAGAAACTCTATATACTTTGCAGAGGTCATTTTCACACCTTCAGGAACCTTAAAGGACCCTACCAGCTGTTTCCCCATGATTCTGGCCCAAAACATGACTCCTCCACCTCCTTGCTGAGGTCGCAGCCTTGTTGGGACATGGTGGCCATCCACTACTCCCTCTGGACCATCTGGGGTTGCTCGACACTCATTACTAAACAAAACTGTTTGAAAATTAGTCTTCATGTATGTCTGGGCCCACTGCAACTGTTACTTCTTGTGAACACTGCTTAGGGGTGGCCGAATAGTAGGTTTATGAACCAAAGCAAGCCTTTGAAGGATCCTACACCTTGAGGTTCGAGGGACTCCAGAGGCAGCAGCAGCTTCAAATATCTGCTGCTGGTTTGTAATGGCTTTTTAGTATCTTAATTCGATGAACTTGCCTGGCAGAAACCTTCCTCATTATGCCTTTATCAGCATGAACACGTCTGTGCTCAGATTCAGCCACAAATCTAACAGTACGATGATCACGCCTGAGTTTTCGGGAAATATCTAATGTTTTCATCCCTTGACCAAGGCATTGAGTTATTTGATGCTTTTCGGCAGAAGAGAGATCCTTTTTATTTCCCATATTACTTGAAAACTGTGGCCTGCTTAATAATGTGGAACATCATTTTTAAGAAGTTTTCCTTTTTAAGGGAACCTGTCACCTCCAAAATCGAAGATGAGCTAAGCCCACCAGAATCAGGGGCTTATCTACAGCATTCTGTAATGCTGTAGATAAGCCCCCGATGTATCCTGAAAGATGAGAAAAAGAGGTTAGATTATACTCACCCAGGGGTGGTCCTGCTGCGGTTCGGTCCAATGGACGTCGCGGTCCAGTCCATCGCCTCCCATCTTCCTACAATGATGTCCTCTTCTTGTATTCACGTTGCGGCTCCGGCGCAGGTGTACTTTGTCTGCCCTGTTGAGGGCAGTGCAAAGTACTGCAGTGCGTAGGTGCCGGGAAAGGTCAGAGAGGCCCAGCACCTGCGCACTGCTGTACTTTGCTCTGCCCTCAACAGGGCAGAAAGTACGCCTGCGCCGGAGCCTCAGCATGAAGACAAGAAGAGGACATCATCCTATGAAGATAGGAGGACTCGGACCGGACCGCAACACCCATCGGATCGGACCGCCCCCCAGGTGAGTATAATCTAACCTTTTTCTCTCATCTTTCAGGATACATCGGGGGCTTATCTACAGCATTACAGAATGCTGTAGATAAGCCACTGATGCTGGTGGGCTTAGCTCATCTTCGATTTTAGGGGGGACAGGGGGAACGGAGAACTGTTTGGCTCTTGGCGAAAAGTTATCATAGAATAGTTTGTGGACTCCCTTAAGTGCCAGTGGAGGAGAATCTCCATTATTAGCCCATTTTGGAAATTACACCCCTCTGCGAATTTATTTACAGATGTAGTGACGATTCTGAGTCCACGATTGTTTTCCAGAAACAGGCAGCAGCGGATGTTGCTGAATGAACATTGCAAATCTACCAGTGTAGTGCCCATACTGCTGTAGACATGCACCTACAGCTCTGGCAAAAATTAAGAGACCACTGCAAAATTGTCAGTTTATCTGATTTTTCTCTTTATAGGTATATTTTTGAGTAAAATGTAAATTGTTCTTTTATTCTATAAACGTCTGACAACATGTCTCTGAATTTCCAAGCAATACTTTTTGTATTTTTTTCTCACAAAGAAAAATGGTCTAAATAAAAAACAAAACAAACCAGTGCTTTCAGACCTCAAATAATGCAAAGAAAACAAGTTCATAATAATTTAGAAACAACAATACTAATAATTTACCTCATGAAGAGTTCAGAAATCAATATTTTGTGGAATAACCATGATTTTTAATCACAGCTTTCATGCGTCTTGGCATGCTTTCCACCAGTCTTTCACACTGCTTCTGGCGCAAAAATCTAAGCAGTTCTTCTTTGTTTGATGGCTTGTGACTATCCGTCATCCCCTTGATTACATTCCAGAGGTTTTCAATAGGGTTCAGGTCTGGAGATTGGGCTGCCCATGACAAGGTTTTGATGTGGTGGTCTCTTAATTTTTGCCAGAGCTGTATATATTAAAAGGGCTTTCATTCCTACAGAAATGCACACTATAGCAAAAAACACTAAAACACTAGCTTTAAACAGCTTTAGAATAAATCAAGGTACAATGGGCAGGATATTCCTAAAAGTCATTGAAAAGCAGGATGGCTAAGACAGCAAATTGAGATTTTAAAAATTTCTAATTACATTTTTTCATGTTTTTTATTCAGATATTATCCTGAAAGTATTCAAAAATTGTATGTATTGATAAAACTATAACCCTTAGGCCTCATTGGCACATACATGTTTAAAGACATAAGTAGAAAAATTGTACCAGTGTCATCAGTGTTTTGGATTAGTGCATCAGTGTACTGTCCGTGTGTCCGTTCTTACCCATCAGTGTACGGTCCGTGTGTCCGTTCTAACCTATCAGTGTACGGTCCGTGTGTATATATATAATTTTTTTTTTTTTTTACTTATTATCAATTCTACAAATGGCGGTTTAAAGGTGTAAATCAAAATACTGCCCCTAAAAAAATATATTTATCTCCTCCAAAAAGGAACCAAAAAAAAAAATCCCTGACGAAGGAACTTGATTCCGAAACGCGCGTCGGGGTGCGCGTTATTGAGACTTAGCGGCTCTTAACAGTATATCCCCCTATTTTTACTTAATGACACTTTCAAGCACAATGCACCGTGCACTTTTAATATGCTTGTAAGGCACTTTGTTTACTCTAGCACATGTGTACTTTAGCCTTTATTTTTAATTGTGGCCCTTATAATTGGTTCTGATATTGATTATTTTTATATTTTATCTAAGTCACTAATTTATTTTCTACTGTGCACTTTAAATTACCTTTAGCCTACATGTGAGGCTCACATTTGATTTGATATTTTTTTTGCATTTTTTTTGTGCCTTTTTGGAAGAGAGAAATATATTTTTTAGGGGTAGTATTTTGATTTACACCTTTAAACAGACATTTGTAGAAATCGGTCTTTTTACGTATACGTAGGATTATTTATTATATTTATCTTGTTTCTATGCCAAAACACACACACATATATACAATATATATGTATATATACCTATCTCTTGGTACGTGCACATTTTTATTGTGCCATTCTATTGTCATTTTTTAATTTTTACTTTTACTGAATAAAGATATATCTTCTTATAATATATTCTATGTCTGGAATTTTTTGGTTTCGCCATGTTTAGATTTTTAAATAGTTTCCTCCTTTGAGTGGTTTCCACTCTTTTTTTCAGTACACCACTGTGATTTTATGGTAATTGATTATACATATAGATTTAAATCATTTATAAAATATAATTCCGTAAGGTGTTACTGTTGTGTTTATCTAACATGTACAAGCATACAAATATATACAGGAATACATAACACTTACATTATTGCATTCTCCAAGGAAATATAGTGCAAATCCATCAGCTTTTGTTGCTGTAAGAGAGACAGAGTAAGCAAGATATAGTATAGCTAAAAAGTGACAAAGCAGCATGACAATAGGGCATGACCCGGGCAATAAACCTTGTACATAGTATGGTGTTGCTCACTTGGCTGCTGCGCCGTGAGCTGGAATAAAACCAGCTGTAAATGCAATTGGTACAAAGGGATATGCGGATAATCCTGCTGCGCTGGTGGTCAAGAATATATTCAATGGAGATGGTGGTGTTGAAAGTTTGTTCAACTCTGAAATGTGCTGATTAATAAGATTGCTCTTTGTTCATCAGGAAAAAAACACAATGCTAAATAAAACTACTTTGTGCAACACCACCATTATCAGTATATCCCTTTGTATTATGTCACTTAAAAGTAATCTACAATACAGAACAGGTAATCGCTATTACCTCCTAATATGTAGTAGGCCATAAACCACCAAGCATTAATATAAATCACAAAGCTTGTTATAAATTCCAAACAAATTATAAACGAACTGGAAACAAAATATTCAAAACGTTAAAAGCTATGGAGGAGACATGGAAGAAGGCAAGGAGAGGAGGAGGGTCCCATAGGACATGAGGAGCATAGAAAAGAGTCACCGAGACATGCAACAGCAACAGTAAGAGGTAAATGTAACCTAATCAGTGCCAAGTGCTTTTTGAAAATCACCCCTTAGAAAAAGCAGGCACGCGAAACGTGCGTCAAGGGCCGCAAGGAGGGTTTCAGTGGTCTGGAGATGTTATGGGTAAGCAAGTGATAATGCAGCAGCTCATATATTTAATGTGCATGGTGAAGTACCTAACCATTAAGGACTTAGCACTGATTAGGTGACATGTACCTCTTCCTGATGCATGTCTCGGTGACTCTTTTCTATTCTTTCCCATGTCCTATCAGACCCTCCTACTCTCTTTGCCTTCTTCCATGCCTCCTCCATAGATTTTGCATCCAGTACGTTTTTAATTTGTTTGAAATTTATAATAAACTGGTCTTTTTGGCATGGTGGTTTATGGCTTACTACATTTTTTCCTCTTGGTGATGTAATGCTTATGGGAGTTATCCACTACTCTAGTTTTGCCTCTTTATACGTAGGGAGAACAGTACATTGGGGTCTTTGGATATGTTCTCAGCCTGGTTACGAAATTTGTGCTATATAAATATCGTTTTAGCCTTTACTAATATGTAGGTCTAGGCGAGTGGAGAATACTGCAGTCTCTGCATTCACACACATTTAGGGGCCGACTCATTAAGACTTGATGGGGTAAAATGCGACAGATTCCAATTGCATGAAAGGACTGGCATAAAAACGCCAGACGTTGCAAAATTAACTTCACGTTAAGCAAATATTTAGCGACTTGTTAAAGTGTGGCGAAAAACACTTTGATGAATCGGCCCCTTCCAACATGTTTCTAGAACACAGACATGTGAACGTAGACTGCTTTTTTCAAGCATTGAACCCATATCCTTTATCAACTTATCCATTGTGCAATAACATAGGGGAGGCATGTAAAATCTCGATCTCAACAACATAGATTCTGTTTTGGACTACGTGAAGAGGCAGAAGCATTTGTGTGATCCTACATACATAGAAGATCTATGTTTGTTCTCCAAGATGTTTGGAACAACCTCCCTCCCGAGTGCTTTCAAAAACTGTGTACAAATGTATCTAGGAAAAGTGATGCGGCCTTGGGCACAAAGGGCAGTCACACTAAATTAAATACTGATTTGTTTTACATTTTGCTTTTGTTCCTTAACTTTATATTATAATAATCGTATATTAATCCACCCTTTTCACAGCCCATATCTTCTCAAAAGACTCCCAATTATCTTAAAGAAACCCGATCAGCACTGAAAACAATACCAGAGGCTATAGGGACAGTAAGACTTTTCTCAAATACATGTCATTAGCAAATCAAATTGTTTTCAATATTATATGGACTTTTATAACAACTAGCGTGAAGGTAGAAGAGTGCCAGTCTCTGGGAGCCATCAACTGTGATTCTAAATCTTATGCTCAAATCGGACATGATTCAGAGGAAAGTCATTAATTTACCATTTTGTGGAGGCATTGGTCCATGGAATACAATGGGTGAATCAACTCGCCCAGTTTCTTATAAAGTCGCTTCAACAGATTGACAGTCATTATTTCACAAATGCATGTCAATAGGGAGTGAAACAGTAACTTAAGTCAGGTGATCATGATCCTCACTTCTAATCAAGAGACTGAACTTTACTTCATATTGAATATCGCTTATTAGCAATGGAAAAAAAATCCACTATGTATTCTGCAGTCCTAATAAAAGTAGGAGTATAGTTGCTTGGAAAGGGTTCATCTGCGGAAGGGGGACATGGCTCTTTAAGGTTTAATATGCTAAATGGAGGACATAGCTGCTTGTAAAGGGCTAATCTGTCTCTTATTACACACTGTGCAGAGCCAACAGCAGCCATACCATACAGAAGAAAAGGCTGTGGGATTGACCTTTATTGCTGCTCTAGAATATACTAGAATCCATCTTACATTGTTTCTAACACAAGTACAAAATTACATCCAGCATGAAGATAGCAGACATCTTCTCTGTGTTTATATCCTAACACTCAGGTCTTCCCCAGAGTGGCATCTCAGCTCCAAAGCAGGAAATCGCACAGAGCTGTCAAAATAGGGACACATTGAAAAATCCTATTTCTTGCTCTTCATTTTTCTAATTAAACTGTAAATATATTAAAAATGTTTTAGAATTTGGTCTTTTACTCCATGAGGTTTACAGGTGTCCAAATACTGCGCACAAATGCCACTGGTGATTAGGAAATACTGTATGTAAAAGTATTAATTTGCTAAAATGTCCACAATTTAATACATGGTTGACATATATTAGATGCTCTACCTGTTTTGATAATATCACTTAATTCATAGAGAAGTAATTTGTTGTCTCCGCCAGCATCTAGCCGTTGTTCCATGTAACTGTTTAATTCGTACACAACGCCTTGCATATTTGTATCCTGGTACTGCTGAAGGAAGAAAGGAAGCACTGTTACAACATGCTCACATACATAGATTCTATCAACAATTGCTGAAAGTTATCCAACCCAATTAGATGGCATTTTACTGAAATGCCGACCTAAACGGACTTCTCCCTGGTGAAAGGTGTACAAGATTGGGCTAACCTCTTAGTGATGGGGACATTTTTTTTTCTTCATGACCATTGTAATTACAGGGGTTGTTCCATGAACAAGGTAGATTTTTAATCAATATATCTTGGAGTAATAATAAGTTCCACAATTGGATGTGTTTAAATAAAATGTTCCTGTGCTGAGATTATCTTATAAATGTGCCCCTGCTGTGTACTGTGTAATGGCTGTGTCTGACCATGCAGGAACATGGTCTGATCACACCACAGCTCCTGGGCAGGGGAGGAAGTAAGAGTATACAGACAGGACAGCATGGGACCACAGCTGATGCTTTTTTGTGAGGCAACACATGTCTAAAAACAGGAAAAATGTTTTACCTAATAGAAAGAATTATTTGTGACCTCATGCTGTCCTGTCTGTATACTTCCTTTTGCCTCCCGTGCCCAGAATCTGTGGTAT
Source organism: Ranitomeya variabilis (assembly GCF_051348905.1). Lineage (NCBI taxonomy): Eukaryota > Metazoa > Chordata > Amphibia > Anura > Dendrobatidae > Ranitomeya > Ranitomeya variabilis. The sequence goes on from NC_135233.1 coordinate 654,684,503, forward strand.
GATCAGACCATGTGCCTGTATAGTTGTATAGTTGTCCTCCATGTATATGTGGCTATAAAGCAAACAAACTACAGAAAACTCCAATGGAAAAACTTTATGCACAGCCAAGATAACATTTAAAATATAATACATTTTATTAACGACATGACATAAAAACCAGATAAAAACTGAAGTGAGAAAAATATCACCAGTACAGACAAAAAGGTGGGTACACCCGGACAGAAAATGTAAAAAAAATTCCTCTGAATCAGATCTCCTTTATAGGTATAATCCGCTAATAAGAACCGTGAGTAGATGTAAATCTAATGTACATTTGTATACATGTATGCCTCATGTGAGTACAGTAGTTATCAGATATACATACATACAGTGGTGAAAATATAGCAATCCAAAATCATATCAAGGAGAAAATGCCATCAGTATATAAGAATGTAGTACAAATACAGGTAGGTGGGAGAGTCACAGTCACAACACCGGGTAGGATAGGAAAAAGGCAAAGTTGCAACAGACAAGATAATATTGAAGTATAGATGAGTAAACTCCGATGTTTGTAACTGACTCAACCAAGTACCTATTAGAGAGCTGAGGCCAAAGACACGGTAGGTATAATTACCTTAGGGTTAGTAACCGGGGACCCATCACACCCGACAAGTGTTACGTTATGAAATGCTTCGTTCAGGGGTCAAACGATGAAGCAGTTATGAAGCAGATATGATTTTGGATTGCGATATTTTCCCAACTGTATGTATATCTGATAACTACTGTACTCACGTGAGGCATACATCTATATTTCTAGATTGCGATATTTTCACAACTCTATGTATATTTGATAACTACTGAGGCATACATGTATACAAATGTCCATTGGTTATTTACATCTATTCACGGTCCTTATTAGTGGAGTATACCTACTGTATAAAGGAGATCTCTGATTCACAGGATTTTTTACATTTTCTATCCGGTTGCACCCACCTTTTTGTCTGCACCAGTGGTATTTTTCTCACTTTTTACCTTTTTTATGTCAGGTCTTTAATAAAATGTATTAGATTTTAAAGTTTATCTTGGCCGTGCATAAAGTTTTTCCTTGGGAGTTTTCATGTTCCTGTACGGTCAGACACAACCACTACACAGTACACAGCAGGGGGCACATTTATAAGATTATCTCCGCACAGGAAAAAAATTTTTAATACATCCAAATGTGGAATTTATTTTTATTCCCAGATCTATTGTCTATTGATTAATTGATTAACATGCACTTTATTTGTTGGACAACCCCTTTAAGTGTTAGTGGTAAATTTAGGTCAATATGCTTCGAGTGTTTTTTTTTTTTTTTTTTTTAAACCAGTTCAAGCACGGGCCATTTACCCCATTCCTAACCAGACACATTTTTAGGGCATTTAATTTCATACATGTGGTTTAAAAAGCTATTTTTTTTCGCATACTCAAGTAATTTTGGCACTTTTTTTTCCATGATACATGGAGCTGCATTTAGATTATAGTCACTATTTTTTGCACCAATATCGCCTGATTTATCAGCAAAACAAAGGAAATAAACATCTTAGTTGTAAAAAAATGATGGGAAAAGCAAAGAATTACCAAAACACACTTAAAAGTGGTTTCAAAATCTATAACAAATAGTTTTATATATAATTGGACACTTTACCGGGGGCAGGGTTGGAAACAACAATTTTTTTTTGTTTTTTATTTTTTGACAGTGATCGAGATGGCACATACTAATAAACCATCTCTGCTTTCTCTATGTGTCCACCAGCTGTCAGACACCTGGAACCTCGCTCTGGCAACTACACGATCGCATGTAGCTGTGCTACTATGCAGTGACGTTTTAGGATGTCACTGCAGAATCGGAGCAGGTTCCAGTTGGATGTTTAAAGGCAATGGGTGTTTTTTCCACTCTTTGCCTTGTAGTATGATGAAAGATACCATACTACTACTGTTACTACAACCACAGGTAATAAACAAATTGAAGGAAAACTTCACATTTAAATGGCAGACCGATGACTATCAGCTATTTGGGCATTTGCATCTCTTCTGACCTTTCCAGGTTGTTTACTCCAAATTTTAAAATCTTCTTGTCTAGATTAGATAAAAGACCTTACTTTATGAATTCTCTTGGTTTGGAAGGATCAGTATTGCTAAAATGACATGTCTACCCAGATTGCTCTACCTTTTCTAGACTATTCCATTACATATTTCTTCTCCTCTTTTGGCACAGAATTCATAATTGCTCAAGATATTTGCTCGCTCTCTATCCCCTCCCTGCCCTGGATTTGGCCCCTAATTACCCGACATAGGCATGTTCCATTGTCTTTCAGTGTACTCCACACTCAAAGCTTTATATTCAGCCGCCTCCAAGGACCCACTGATTGACTCATGAGGTCCCCTTAATCCGATTACTGATAATCCGGGATTTCCACTGGGCTCCTCCTCTAATGCATTTCTAAATTGTTTTTAAAAAAAGACCCCCTTCGCTTATACCATGTTGCTCCTCAAGGGTCAGTACTCCATCTCTAAGCCATACGCCGGGCTAAGACTCCCACGCTGCGCCAATTTTTTTAATATACTAAACTTAAACATTTCTTAGTCCCTTCAGGTCCCTTCATTAGCCCCGATTACTTGCATCCCCTTTCCCCAATTGAAAAATTGTGCATATCCCCCTCTACCCCGGAATATGCAATCTCAGGCTTATATAAATTACTTTTAATCTTCTAACCTGGAGTGCCTTCCCCACTCTTGCAGAGCCTGGGAGAGCGAGTTACAAATGAAGTTTCCCACTGAAAGTAGGAGATGATTCCATCTTTCACATACATCCCTCATTGCAACCAAAGTTCAGGAAACAAACTATAAAATAGTGTCCAGGTGGTTTCGGGTTCCCATGGTTCCGCATATGTGGCTTCCAAATGTTTCCAGCCTGTATTGGTGCTGTGGAGCACATGAGGGCACAATGGTCCACAACTGCCTTGCCCATCATTAACACCATTTTGGGGGGGGGGGGGGGGGGGAGTACTTAAGGTGATTCTAGAAGTTACTGGAATTGCGGTTCTCGAAAAACCTGAAGCAACATTATTATTTATGTTCCCTTTGTCAGGTCCTAGCTTAACCTCTTTCTGACATTTATCATAATATTACGTCCCTGAGCCCTGGGCCTATCTGACCAGGGACGTATTACTGCACGGGGATCTCCCGCGTACACAGGGGGTGCGCAGGTGATCGCCGCTGGGTGCCAGCTGGTTCTGACAGCTGACAACCGGCACTAAGTGCCAGGAGCGGGCACATACCGATCTCGTCACTTTAACCCCTTAAATACTGCGATTGAAATTGATTGCAACATTCTAGGAGCCAGCAGAAGGTTGACCACCCCTCTGCCTTTGGATTGAAGACCCCGAGGCATGATGATCGTTGCCATAATGACCCGATGTCGGAATGACGACATCCAGGTCACCAGAGTTAGAAAACTTGCTGATCCTGCCCAGTGCATGATGAGCAAGTTTCTGTGTCAGTGCAGAGCTGACAGTTTCTACAGCATGGGGATGCTACTGCATCCCCATGCTGTACAAGCAATCAGCCTCCAAAAAATGATAGTCCCATCATATAGGGACAAAGTAAAAAAGTTTAAAAAAAAGTAAAAAAACCTTTTTTTAAAATTGTAAAAAATATTTTGCAACGACCGGACTTATAAAACTGTCCCACTAGTTAATCCCTTTAGTGAACACCATAAAAAATAAAAAACAAGGCAAAAGACAATGCTTTATCATCATACCGCGGCAAAAAAAGTGGAATAAAACGCAATAAAAAGAGACGGATAAAATAAATACGGTACTGCTGAAAACATCAACTTGTCCCGCAAAAAACAAGCAGCCATACAGCTCCATCAGTGGAAAAGTAAAAGTTATAGCTCTCAGAATAAAGGGATGCAAAAGTCATAGTTACTCACCGATAACGGTGTTTCTCGGAGCCCATGACAGCACTACGGAGAGAGGGGATCCGCCCTTCAGGGACAGGAAACCTACAGATAAAAGGGCGGTACCTCTCCCTCGCATCAGTTGGTTTACAGAGCATTGGAGGACCTCCAAGTTAGTTTACAACAGAGAAAATACCATATTATAACATTTCTTAAAAAAAAGGATCCCCGTGCCTAAATTGTAATATATAAACTATATAAATCATATGTAATTAAAGGTGCTCACCGCACTCGTGATGGGAGGGAATAAGCGAGTGCTGTCATGGGCTCCGAGAAACACCGTTATCGGTGAGTAACTGACTTTCTCGGTCCCCCATGACAGCACTACGGAGAGAATTGCAGAGACTGAGCTTAGGGAGGGACCACCGCCTCAAGAACCCTTCGACCGAAGGTCAGGTCAGACACAGAGGCTAGATTTAATCTATAGTGCCTAAAAAAGGTTGACGGTGATGACCAGGTGGCCGCCTTACAGATCTGTTCTATTGATACCTCTGACCTCTCAGCCCATGAGGTAGCTACTGCTCTTGTGGAATGCGCTCTTATACCGTCCGGGATCGCATTCCCCATGGATGAATATGCCAACGCTATCGCCTCTTTTATCCACCTTGCCAAAGTACCTTAAGATTCCCGGAATCCTTTTCTGGGACCCTGAAAACAGACAAACAAAGAGCCTTCCTTCCTATATTCCCTGGTGGAATTTAGGTATTGGACTAGGCATCTTCTGACATCTAGATTATGGAAGTTCTGCTCTTTCTCATTTCTAGGGTTCGGGCAGAAGGACGGCAGGGATATTTCCTGTGACCTATGGAATTTTGACGCCACTTTTGGCAAATAGGCCGGGTCAGGTCTTAGAGTGACTATCATCCATGATGTTTGTAAAGGGGGGGGGGGGGGTTAGAGGACAGGGCTTGAATGTCGCTTATCCTGCGCGCAGATGTTAAGGCTACCCGAAGAATGGTCTTAAGAGATAGTATTTTAATGGGAATCATGTCTATGGGTTCAAATGGAGGACCAGATAATGCTGAGAGGACTAAATTTAAGTCCCATGGGGGCATTTTTTGGGTAACTATAGGTTTTGCTCTTGTTACCGCTTTAATGAATCTTATTATCCATGGGTTGGCTGCAATATTCTGGTTATAGAGTGCACCCAGGGCTGCTATCTGTACTTTAAGAGTACTAACCGCTAACCCCTGTTCCAGACCTTTTTGTAGGAACTCAAGTATTTTATTAATTGAGGGTCCCTCCTGGATTTTAACTTTGGATACAGACAAGAATTTTTTCCATGTTTTCCCATATATTTTAGTAGTAATAGGTTTTCTACATTTTAATAATGTTGTAACCAAGTTGTCTGAAAAGGCTCTTTTTTTTAATAGTTCCCGTTCAAAAGCCAGGCTGTCAAATGCAAGTTCGTCTCCTGTGGGTGGAAGATCGGTCCTTGCTGTAGTAGGTCTGGCAAATTCGGTAGAACCCATGGGTCTGAGACCGATAGCATCCTTAGCCAGGAAAACCATGTCCTTTTGGGCCAGAATGGGGTAATAAGGATCATTTTTGTTTTGTCCTCTCTGACTTTCCGAATGACTGCCGGAATCAGAATGGTTGGTGGAAAAGCGTATGTCAGTTTGTGTGTCCATGGAATCAGAAAGGCATCCAGAGCCTGGGGATTCCCTTCCGGGCTTAGAGAACAAAATTTGCTTACTTTTTTGTTTTTGTAATTGGCTACTGTCACTATATTGTCCGAGAAAATTCGGACAAGATGTCCCCGAATGTAGGTAAGGAATGATAGAAGAGCATGATGCACCGCCCAGAGTTCTTTTTGATTTGAGGATGCTGACAGTTCCTGAATTGACCAGTTGCCCTGAGCCACTCTGTCTGCCATGTGGGCCCCCCACCCCCTGGGACTCGCATCGGTTGTTATCACCCGAGATATTTTTGGTACCCAAGGAATCCCTTTTGAAATATTCTGGTTCTTTCCCCACCAGAGAAGGGAATGAATAACGGAGGAATTTAGAATGACCCTGCTTTCCAAATTGTTTTTTAATATTAACTGCCATTCTAGTATGTGCCACTGAAGCTCCCTTGTGTGGAATTGTGCGAATGGTATCGCCGGCAGGCATGAAGATAGAGACCCCAGCAGTGACATTGCCCTCCTTAGAGTCATGGAGGGGTTTTGCAGTGTTTGTGCTATCATGGTTAATATTTTGTCTTTTTTGGGGCCCGGGAGTCGGCATTCTTGAACCTGGGAGTCTAACGTCAGCCCTAGGAACTCCTGCACTTGAGAGGGTTCCAACTTTGATTTTTTTATATTTATGAGCCAACCCAAGTCCGTTAGAATAGTCATTACTCGGTCTCTCTGTTCTCTGCAACTTTGAGCCGAGTCGCTGGCAATAAGAAAATCGTCCAAGTAAGGGACTATGATAATGTTTTGTTCCCTTATGTGGGCCATCATCTCCGCTACTATTTTTGTGACTATCCGCGGAGCAATAGAAATCCTGAACGGGAGGGCCCTGCACTGGAAGTTTCTTATTTTTCCCTTTATGGACACCGCCATCCTGAGAAATTTTTGAGATTGTTCGTGGATGGGCACATGGTAATATGCGTCGGTTAGGTCTATCACAACCATGTAGCAATTTGGAAAGAGAATTTTTATTGTAGATTTTATTGTTTCCATTTTGAACCTGTGATTTCTTACATAATTGTTTAGATTTCTTAAGTTTATAATCGTCCGAAAGGACCCGTCGGGTCTCGGTACTAGAAACAGAGGGGAAAAAAACCCTTCCTCCATTTCTTGAGGAGAGATCTCCTGAATTACGGCTTTCTGCAGTAGGGAAATAATTTCTCTCTCTAATGCCGCTTGTTCTGCTGCCGAAGACCTCGTCTTTGTCACTACGTAATTTCGGGGGGGGGGGGGGGGAGGGGAAAGGAAATCTATTTTTAGACCAGATTGTAGGAGTCTTAAAATCCAGGTGTTGTTGGATATTTTTTCCCAGGCAGGAAGAAATGAGGTGAGCCTTCCCCCCACCGTAGGGAAAATGTCATTTGGAGGGTTTTTTATCACGGGAGGTGTTGCCAAAGAGGTAACCTCTATCTCGCCTTCTCCCTTCTTCCCATTTATTCTGTTCTCTGGGAGGTCTCCGACGAAAAAATTTACGGTTCCGAAAGGACTGTTTAAATGGGGCTGGCCCCAGATTTGGAAACCCCTTCTTTTTGTCTCCTGCTTTCTGGAGGATGTCATCCAGGGTTTCCCCAAATAAGAAATTTCCCTCACATGGGATAAAACACAATTTTATGTTTGGAGATCCCCTGGCCAGCTCTTAAGCCATAGGGTCCTTCTGGCTGCGTTGGAGAGGGCAGCGGCCTTGGATGTTAAACGTACTGAGTCCGCTGAGGAGTCCGCTAGGAATGCTGCTGCTGCCTAATTGCAGGGATTGAGTCTAGCAATTTACTTCTGGGTGACCCGTCCTTCATCTGGCTTTCTAGCTGGTCAACCCACACCATCAAAGACCTGGAGGTGCAGGTCGCTGCAACTGCAGGTCTCAAGCTACCCCCAGCCGATTCCCAAGCCCCTTTAAGAAAGGTATCCGCTTTCTTGTCTAAGGGGTCTTTGAGGGTACCCATATCCTCAAACGGGAGCGCAAATTTTTTCGAGGCTTTGGCCACTGCTACGTCCAATTTGGGTGCCTTGTCCCAAGAAGTGGACGCCTTGTCATCGAAGGGATACTTTCTTTTAAGCGAGGGTACTGAAGAATTTCTCCTGTCCGGTTTTTCCCATTCTTTTTTGATCAGAGTCTGGACATTGGAATTTAACGGAAAAGCTCTCCGCTTTTTTTGTCCCAGACCTCCGAACATAATATCTTGAGCCATTTTATCGGGTCTGGGATCCTCAACCCCCATAGTGGCTCTGACGGCTTTTACTAAAGCGTCCACTTCCTCTAGTGGGAAGCAATGACGGCCCGAATCTTCATCGGAGGAAGATAGGGAGGATTTGGAATAGTCAGAGTCCACGTCCTCAGACGAGGATCGGACAGAGTGAGAATATACCGTCTCCTTCACCTTTTCCTTCCCTTTTTTGGAAGATAACAGGGCATTCTGAACTTCAGATCTAATTATAGTTTTAAGTTCAGATGCGAAGTCAGGGGTTTCTTCACATAATAAACGCTGAATGCAAGATTTACAAAGCTTTTTTCTCCAGGTTACCGGCAAAGCTTTGTTACAGGTGGGGCAGACCCTATTTTTCTTTTTCTCCAGGCTCTTCTTACCCTAGTAAGGGAGAAGAGGGAGCCCTATTATAAAAAATGTATACTTTCACGTAGATCACTCACCATTCGGATGTGGAGGCAGGTACCGGTTCTGGAGGAGGGCCCGGGTCTGGCAGTGGAGCCTCTTGAGGAGGGGAGTTAGTCCCTGCAGCAGATCTGCTGCGCTGTGTGGATCGACTGCTTGATCCACTTCTTCTGGAGCTCTTTGGGTCCCCCTTCTTATGGTGCTGCTGCCTGGGCTGCAGCTGCTGTGGATCGCTGTCCTCCATGGTTAAAGGGAGATAGTGCGACAACTATGTGTGCAACATCTCCCTTTTTTTAATCCGGCGCCACCCCCGGCGTTCTGCCTCACTTCCGGTCCTGCGCACATCCCAGGGAGAGGAGAGATTACCGCGCATGCGCGCGGAGATGACCCGGAAGTTAACGCCGCATTTCCGGAGCGGCGGCCATCTTTCTTCACCCGCAGCGTGCAGAGGCCGGCACAGGAGCTCCGGGTGACCAGCGCCCCTTCCTCCCTCAGAGTCTGGTGGCGGCCTCTCCCCCGCACACCCTGAAGAACCCGTCGGTTCCAGTGGTGGCGGCTTCGGGTGCCAGACAAGCCGCGGCAGGAGCCACCTCGCTGCCGGAACCCGACTGTCCGGTCCCGGTCCTTTGGATACGGCGTCTTCGTGCAGGTACTGTCGAAAAGAGGTTCCCCGTCAGGGACAGGAAACCAACTGATGCGAAGGAGAGGTACCGCCCTTTTATCTATAGGTTTCCTGTCCCTGAAGGGCGGATCCCCTCTCTCCGTAGTGCTGTCATGGGGGACCGAGAAAATAATTATTTTTTTCCATAAAATAGTCTTTATTGTGTAAAAGCACCAAAATATAAAAAAACTATATATAATGAGGTATCGCTGTAATCGTACTGACCCGAAGAATAAAACAGCCTTATCAATTTTACAACACACTGAACAGCATAAATCCCCTACCAAAATAGAATTTCCTGAATTGATGGTTTTTGTTAATTCTGCCTGCCAAAAATCGGAATAGAAAGCGATAGAAAAGTCATGTGTCCGAAAATGGTACCAATAAAAAAGTCAGCTCATCCCGCAAAAAACAAGCCCTCACATGACTGAGTATACCTATGGAAAAATATGGAAAAATAATGGCTCTCCAAATGTGGTGATGCAAAAACTATATTTTGCATTAACCCCTTCACCCCCAAGGGTGGTTTGCACGTTAATGAACGGGCCAATTTTTACAATTCTGACCACTGTCCCTTTATGAGGTTATAACTCTGGAACGCTTCAACGGATCCCAGTGATTCTGACATTGTTTTCTCGTGACATATTGTACTTCATGATAGTGGTAAAAATTATGTGATAGTACCTGCGTTTATTTGTGAAAAAAACGGAAATTTGGCGAAAATTTTGAAAATTTCGCAATTTTCCAACTTTGAATTTTTATGCAATTAAATCACAGAGATATGTCACACAAAATACTTAATAAGTAACATTTCCCACATGTCTACTTTACATCAGCACAATTTTGGAACCAAAATTTTTTTTTGTTAGGGAGTTATAAGGGTTAAAAGTTGACCAGCAATTTCTCATTTTTACAACACCATTTTTTTTTAGGGACCACATCTCATTTGAAGTCATTTTGAGGGGTCTATATGATAGAAAATACCCAAGTGTGACACCATTCTAAAAACTGCACCCCTCAAGGTGCTCAAAACCATATTCAAGAAGTTTATTAACCCTTCTGGTGCTTCACAGGAATTTTTGGAATGTTTAAATAAAAATGAACATTTAACTTTTTTTCACAAAAAATTTACTTCAGCTCCAATTTGTTTTATTTTACCAAGGGTAACAGGAGAAAATGGACCCCAAAAGTTGTTGTACAATTTGTCCTGAGTACGCCGATACCCCATATGTGGGGGTAAACCACTGTTTGGGCGCATGACAGAGCTCGGAAGCGAAGGAGCGCCATTTGACTTTTCAATGCAAAATTGACTGGAATTGAGATGGGACGCCATGTTGCGTTTGGGGAGCCCCTGATGTGCCTAAACATTGAAACCCCCCACAAGTGACACCATTTTGGAAAGTAGACCCCCTAAGGAACTTATCTAGAGGTGTGGTGAGCACTTTGACCCACCAAGTGCTTCACAGAAGTTTATAATGCAGAACCGTAAAAATAAAAAATCATATTTTTTCACAAAAATTATCTTTTCACCCCAAATTTTTTCTTTTCCCAAGGGTAAGAGAAGAAATTGGACCCCAAAAGTTGTTGTACAATTTGTCCTGAGTACGCCGATACCCCATATGTGGGGATAAACCACTGTTTGGGCGCATGGGAGACCTCGGAAGGGAAGGAGCGCCGTTTGACTTTTCAATGCAAAATTGACAGGAATTGAGATGGGACGCCATGTTGCGTTTGGAGAGCCACTGATGTGCCTAAACATTGAAACCCCCCACAAGTGACACCATTTTGGAAAGTAGACCCCCTAAGGAGCTTATCTAGATGTGTGGTGAGCGCTTTGACCCACCAAGGGCTTCACAGAAGTTTATAATGCAGAGCCGTAAAAATAAAACAAAAATCTTTTCCCACAAAAATTATTTTTTAGCCCCCAGTTTTGTATTTTCCCGAGGGTAACAGGAGAAATTGGACCCCAAAAGTTGTTGTCCAATTTGTCCTGAGTGCGCTGATACCCCATATGTGGGGGGGAACCACCGTTTGGACGCATGGAAGGGCTCGGAAGGGAAGGAGCGCCATTTGGAATGCAGACTTAGATGGAATGGTCTGCAGGCGTCACATTGCGTTTGCAGAGCCCCTAATGTACCTAAACAGTAGAAACCCCCCACAAGTGACACCATGTTGGAAAGTAGACCCCCTAAGGAACTTATCTAGATGTGTGGTGAGCGCTTTGACCCACCAAGGGCTTCACAGAAGTTTATAATGCAGAGCCGTAAAAAGAAAACAAAAATTTTTTCCCACAAAAATTATTTTTTAGCCCCCAGTTTTGTATTTTCCCGAGGGTAACAGGAGAAATTGGACCCCAAAAGTTGTTGTCCAATTTGTCCTGAGTGCGCTGATACCCCATATGTGGGGGGGAACCACAGTTTGGACACATGGAAGGGCTCGGAAGGGAAGGAGCGCCATTTGGAATGCAGACTTAGATGGAATGGTCTGCAGGCGTCACATTGCGTTTGCAGAGCCCCTAATGTACCTAAACAGTAGAATCCACGCACAAGTGACCCCATTTTGGAAACTAGACCCCCCAAGGAACTTATCTAGATGTGTTGTAAGAACTTTGAACCCCCAAGTGTTTCACTACAGATTATAACGCAGAGCCGTGAAAATAAAAAATCTTTTTTTTTTCCCCACAAAAATTATTTTTTAGCCCCCAGTTTTGTATTTTCCCAGGGGTAACAGGAGAAATTGGACCCCAAAGGTTGTTGTCCTATTGGTACTGAGTACGCTGATACCCCATATGTTGGGGTAAACCCCTGTTTGGGCACACGGGAGAGCTCGGAAGGGAAGGAGCACGGTTTTACTTTTTCAATGCAGAATTGGCTGGAATTGAGATCGGACGCCATGTCGCGTTTGGAGAGCCCCTGATGTGCCGAAACAGTGGAAAACCCCCAATTATAACTGAAACCCTAATCCAAACACACCCCTAACCCTAATCCCAACAGTAACCCTAACCACACCTCTAACCCTGACACACCCCTAACCCTAATCCCAACCCTATTCCCAACCGTAAATGTAATCTAAACCCTAACCGTAACTTTAGCCCCAACCCTAACTTTAGCCCCAACCCTAACTGTAGCCTTAACCCTAGCCCCAACCCTAGCCCTAACCCTAGCCCTAACCCTAGCCCCAAACCTAACCCTAGCCCTAACCCTAGCCCTAACCCTAGCCCTAACCCTAGACCTAACCCTAGACCTAACCCTAGACCTAACCCTAGACCTAACCCTAGACCTAACCCTAGACCTAACCCTAGACCTAACCCTAGACCTAACCCTAACCCTAGCCCCAATCGTAACCCTAACCCTAGCCCTAATGGGAAAATGGAAATAAATACATTTTTCCCTAACTAAGGGGGTGATGAAGGGGGGTTTGATTTACTTTTATAGCGAGTTTTTTAGCGGATTTTTATGATTGGCAGCCGTCACACACTGAAAGACGCTTTTTATTGCAAAAAATATTTTTTGCGTTACCTCATTTTGAGAGCTATAAATTTTCCATATTTTGGTCCACAGAGTCATGTGAGGTCTTGTTTTTTGCGGGACGAGTTGACGTTTTTATTGGTAACATTTTTGGGCACGTCACATTTTTTGATCGCTTTTTATTCCGATTTTTGTGAGGCAGAATGACCAAAAACCAGCTATTCATGAATTTCTTTTGGGGGAGGCGTTTATACCGTTCCGCGTTTGGTAAAATTGATAAAGCAGTTTTATTCTTCGGGTCAGTACGATTACAGCGATACCTCATTTATATTATTTTTTTATGTTTTGGCGCTTTTATACGATAAAAACTATTTTATGGAAAAAATAATTATTTTTGCATCGCTTTATTCTCAGGACTATAACATTTATATTTTTTTGCTGATCATGCTGTATGGTGGCTCGTTATTTGCGGGACAAGATGACACTTTCAGCGGTACCATGGTTATTTATATCTGTCTTTTTGATCGCGTGTTATTCCACTTTTTGTTCGGCGGTATGATAATAAAGCGTTGTTTTTTGCCTCGTTTTTTTTTTTTTTTTTTTCTTACGGTGTTTACTGAAGGGGTTAACTAGTGGGCCAGTTTTATAGGTCGGGTCGTTACGGACGCGGCGATACTAAATATGTGTACTTTTATTGTTTTTTTTTATTATTTAGATAAAGAAATGTATTTATGGGAATAATATATTTTTTTTTTCATTATTTTGGAATATTTTTTTTTATTTTTTTTTTACACATTTGGAAAAAAAATTTTTTACTTTTTTACTTTGCCCCAGGGGGGAACAATACAGATCGGTGATCTGCCAGTTTGCATAGCACTCTGACAGATCACCGATCTGAGAGAAGTGCAGGCTGCTTCACAGTGCCTGCTCTGAGCAGGCTTCAGTGAAGCCACCTCCCTCCCTGCAGGACCCGGATCCGCGGCCATCTTGGATCCGGGTCTGGAGCAGGCAGGGAGGGAGGTAAGACCCTCGCAGCAACGCGATCACATCGCGTTGCTGCGGGGGGCTCAGGGAAGCCCGCAGGGAGCCCCCTCCCTGCGCGATGCTTCCCTGCACCGCCGGCACATCGCGATCATGTTTGATCGCGGTGTGCCGGGGGTTAATGTGCCGGGGGCGGTCCATGACTGCTCCTGGCACATAGTGCCGGATGTCAGCTGCGATAGGCAGCTGACACCCGGCCGCGCTCCCCCCGTGAGCGCCGCCGATCGCGCTGGACGTACTATCCCGTCCGTGGTCATGGGGGCCCACCCCACCTCGACGGGATAGTACGTCCGATGTCAGAAAGGGGTTAAAAGCGTCTTTTAGTGTGTGACAGCAGCCAAACATAAAAACCCAATTTAAATCTGGTATCGCTGTACTTGCACCGACCAGAAGAATAAAGTCGCCTAATCAATTATACCACACGAGGAACGGCATAAAAAATAAATTAAACCAATTCTTCATCTGCTGCTGATCTTTTCATTCTGCCTCCCAAAGATCGCAGTAAAGCTTGAGGCACATTTGTCCTGCGCCCTGCGATGAGCGCTACATCTGGAGTTTCCGTGTAAATCTCAAATGCGTGATTCAGACGGAAACTATAATGAGGCAGATGAAGGCACTGTGGACGCTGTCTGACCTGTGATCTGGCAGTGTTCCTTTTTTTTTTTTAGGATTGCATAAAAGTGCTGTCGGCCAGTTTTGGGCACTTCAGAGAAGGACACAGCTGAACAGAGACATACTGATAGGGAATTTAGACTGTGAGCCCCATTGGGGACAGCGAATATGTTAGCTCTAAACAAAAATAAAAAAAGAGAAAAAAGAACAGAGGTCAGATGGAGTCCAGAGTAACTCCAAAGTGTAAAAGTTCAAAAACTCAGTGTAGAGAGCAGGATAAATGTGATCCCAAACGTTACGTAAAAGGTTTCCAATAAAAGCTTCTACTCAATCCACAAAAAAAGAAAGCCCTCACTCAAGAAAAATAGTTCCTCACTCGCCAAAAGAAATTCAGCAAATTCTCCACTCTCAAGTCCAAAAGCTCCCTCCCTTTTGAGCCCCACAGTGTACCTAAATCACATATTGCATCCATGTTTGGCATTTCGGAAGCGATGAGAGCCCGCCCAACTTACGGGTGCATGCCTCCAGAAGCACGGGCTGGGCATAACGTACTGGTGACTACAGCGTACTGGTCACTACAATGGCAGTTTGCAATTTTCAATCAGCAACATTCATTGCTGCTTGTTTCTGGAAAAATACCCATGGAGTCAAAAATCGCCACCACACCTGTAGATAAATTCCCCAAGGGGTATCATTTACAAAATGGGGTCACTTGAGGGGGGAGTGGATTCTGCTCGTCTAGCAATTTGGGGCTCTGTATATGGAGTCCACAAACTTTTCTAGGAAAATCTGCGCTCTAGGAGGCAAATAGCTCTCCGTTCCTCCCAAGTCTCTCCATATTGCTAAATAGTACTGTACAGCCACATATGAGGTATTGCCACATTCAGTAGAAATTGTGGGACTAATGTTGGTGCCATTTTGGTATAATTTGACTTTCCACTTTGATTTGGAGTACCATTCCAAATTCAGACCTCCATGGGATATTCATTTTGGTTTTAAATTTATCATTTTTCTGTTTTAGGCCATGTTCACACTTCGCGGTTTTTACCGCGGATCCGCGGCGATTTTGATGCTGCGGGTCCGCAGCAGTTTCCATAGCGTTTACATTAACATGGAAACCCTATGGAAACCGCAAACCACTGTGCACATGCATGCTGTTTAAAACCCGCAGCATGTCACTTCTTTGTGCAGAATCGCAGCGATTCTGCACCCATAGAAATGCATTGAACCGCTTACTTCCCGCATGGGGCTGTGCCCACTTTGCGGGAAGTAAGCGGATAATGCGCGGTTGCTACCCGGGGTGGAGGAGAGGAGACTCTCCTCCAGGCCCTGGGAAGCATGAATAGTGTAAAAAAACAAGAATTAAAATAAAAAATCATGATATACTCACCTCTCAGCGCTGCACACGGCTGTCCGGTCTCAAGTTTGCTGTGCCGAGCAGGACCTGCGGTGACGTCGCGGCCACATGACCGTAATGACGCCGCGGTCACATGACCATGACGTCACGAAGGTCCTTCTCGGCACAGCATCTTTGCAATCGGACCGCCGAGTGCAGCGCCCAGGAGATCCGGACATCGGAGGGTAAGTATAACCAATTTTTATTATTTTTATCATTACTATTGATGCTGCATATTGCTGCATATGCAGCATCAATAGTACAGGAGTAATCCCACAGCGGAAACCGCGGAACAAACCGCGATAAATCTGCAGGGATAACCGCAGCGGTTTTGCCCTGCAGATTTATCAATTCCGCTGCGGGATAAACCCGCAGAGCACACCACAAAGTGTGCACATGGCCTTATTGTTCTCAACTCATTCCACTATGTAATAAATAAAGATTTGCAACTGCAATATTTCATTCAGGGATATCTAGGATGTGGTATTTTAGAGTTCCCTTTATTTTTTGACCAGTGTGTATATATTTTCATCTTTTACATTTTAAAAATTACAAAAAAGAAAATTGGCAGATGCAAAAGTTTGGTTAGCACCTAGTAAAACCCCTGTTTGAAAGTATCACATCGTGTTTGAGGGATTTTCATCCATTCTCCCTTAGAAAATTCTTCCAGTTCTGCGAGATTCCTGGGTCATCTTACATGCACTGCTATTTTGAGATCTAGCCACAGATTTTCAATGTTCAGATCAAGGAACTAGGAGAGCCATTGTAAAACCTTCAGTTAGCGCCTTTTGATGTGGTCTATTTTGGATTTTGACGTGTGATTAGAATCATTATCCATTTGTAGACGCCATCCTCTTTTCAGCTTCAACTTCTTTAGAGATAGAGTTATGTTTGCATCAAGAATTTGTTGAAATTTCACTGAATCCACTCTTCACTCCACCCGTGAAATGCTCCCCTTAACACTGGCTTCAAAAAACACCAAAGCATGGTTAATCCATCCCCATGCTTAATGATTGAAATGATTGACGAAATGTTCTTTTCCTGAAATTCTGTGCCTTTTTTTCTCCACACATACATTTGATCATTGTGGTCAAAGAGTTCTGTTTTAACCTCATTGGTCCACAGGACTGGTTTCCAGAATGCATCAGGCTTGTTTTGATGTTCTTGTGCATATTTCTGATTCTGAATTTTATGGAGAGGACGCAGGAGTGGTTTTGTTCTGGTGACTTTTCTATGAAGGCCATATTTGTACAGGTATCTCTGAACAGTAGAACAATTTACCCACTTTACCAAAGAATTTGTGTTTGCAATCATTTTCAGGAAGAAACTGAGTATTATCTGACAGAATTGCAGGGGTGTGAATACTTTTGGCCATGACTGTATCAACATGTAGATATGATTGATTCAGAAAAAAGTATGCGGCACTCACCATGGCAGCTTGAATGAAAAGTCCTTTATTTTGTGACTATCATCTTAGACTTGGACTTTTCATTCAAGCTGCCATCGTGAGTGCAACATACTTTTTTCTGAATAAAAAATAAATAAAAAAGGAGACTTAAAAGACAGACAACTTAAAAAGCACAACAAAACATAGGGGATAAAATGCAAATACTTAAGGCACTAAAAAGGAAAAATGTACTGCCAGAAAACTGGAGAAACAGCAAGGATGAATCGGGGCCAATATCCTTATATTAATGATCCAAAATTCTTGGAATGCGATCATCGTTCTATTGTATTCCTTGTCTATCCAGTTATACCTGTATCTTGCTGAGAAACGTGTGATGGAGACACAACAAAGAACTACTGATATCAAAAAGACTAGCATAAACCTGCAATGCAGCTTTCATGACAAGATCGGAACCAATGCTTATAAACTGGAAATAAAAAAAAATGAAGCTGCTTACCCTGCTGACTTCTGTGGCGGTCACATCTGGAAGACAAAATAAAACAAAAACATAAGAATACACAGAGAAAAAGTTGTGATATAAAAGACAGGAATTGGAAATGCATCAGTTATTAACCCCTTCATGACCTTGGGATTTTCCGTTTTTCCGTGTTCGCTTTTTGCTCCCCTCTTTCCCAGAGCCATAACTTTTATTTTTCCATCATTATGGCCTTGTGAGGACTTATTTTTTGCAGGACGAGTTGTACTTTTGAACGACATCATTGGTTTTAGCATGTTGTGTACTAGAAAACGGGAAAAAAAATTCCAAGAGCGGGGAAATTGCAAAAAAAGTGCAGTCCAACACTTGTTTTTTGTTTGGCTTTTTTGCTAGGTTCACTAAATGCTAAAACTGACCTGCCATTATGATTCTCCAGGTCATTATGAGTTCATATACACCTAACATGTCTAGGTTATTTTTTATCTAAGTGGTGAAAAAAAATTCCAAACTTTGCTAAAAAAAAAAAAAAAATTGTGCCATTTTCCGATACCCGTAGCGTCTCCATTTTTCATGATCTTGGGTCGGTTTAGGGCTTATTTTTTGCGAGCCGAGCTGGCGTTTTTAATGATACCATTTTGGTACAGATACATTCTTTTGATCGCCCGTTATTGCATTTTAATGCAATGTCGCGGCGACAAAAAAAACGTAATTCTGGGGTTTCAAATTTTTTTCTCGCTACGCTGTTTAGCAATCAGGTTAATCTTTTTTTTAATTGATAGATTGGGCGATTCTGAACGCGGCGATACCAAATATGTGTAGGTTTGATTTTTTTTTTATTGATTTATTTTGAATGGGGCGAAAGGGGGGTGATTTAAACTTTTATATTTTTTTTTTTAATCTTTTTCACATTTTTTTTTTTTTTTTACTTTTGCCATGCTTTAATAGCCTCCATAGGAGGCTAGGAGCTGGCACAATGTGATCGGTTCTGCTACATGTAGCTGAAATGCAGGTGTGCTATGAGCGCCGACCACAGAGGGGCGCTCACAGCAGACCGGCATCAGTAACCATAGAGGTCTCAAGGACCTCTATGGTTACAATGCAGAAGCATCGCTGACCCCCGATCATGTGATGGGGGTCGGCGATGCGCTCATTCCCGCCGCCCGGCCAGAAGCGCCGGTTAAATGCCGCTGTCTGCGTTTGACAGCGGCATTTAACTAGCTGTTCAAAACAGCTGACATGTCCCGGCTTTGATGCGGGCTCACCGCCGGAGCCCTGCATCAAAGAGGGGTATCTGACCTCGGACGTACTATCCCGTCCGAGGTCAGAAAGGGGTTAAGCTTAAGGCCATGTTCACAGGTTCAGTATTTTACATTAGTATTTGTAAGCTAAAACCAGGAGTGGAACAGTCAGAGGAAAAGTATAATAGAAACACGTCACCACTTCTGTATTTATCACCCACGCCTGGGTTTGGCTTAGAAATCTTGATGTGGCCTTACACTAAGCAAAACAGGGTACAGTATCATCTACTTAAAATCAGTGATCTTTTTCCAATAAACTTTATTGGTTTTATAAATTTTGAAGGGGGAGGGTAAAGGAAAAGAAAAAAAAAGGGAGGAGGGAAGAAAAGGAAAGACCCCCAAATAATATGGGGAAAAGGGAAGGAGAAAGAAAAAAAGACAGGCATACATACATATAGACATTCCCGTAAATTTACACAAAACAACTGTCGCCTGAAAAAGAAACTCAAATGGTACACGTATACAATTGCGTAAGACACCGAATTAAATGTAGCTCAATATCAGCATCTGAAAATAAAAGTCAGTAAACTTAAACAGTACATGAAAATAATTGCATAACACCAAAATAGATGTTGCTTAGTATCGGCTAATGAATAAAAATCAGTATATAAACCTGTCAAGTCCGGGAACACCATAAGGTGACCCAAGACTGGTTGGAGGGCAATGTCCGGTTCTTCTTAAGTAAGATAACAAGTGGAATAAAGAATTAGTCAAGTAGGATGTCTATTTGATGTACACAGAGAGGAGGTATCGGAGGAAACTACAGAAGATGTCAATCTTATTCTTTTCAGAAAGTTAATTCCTTCCTCTGGAGACGAGAGAATAAATCGTTTTGAAGCATATTTCACTTGTAGATTAGAAGTCTTTGTCCATTGGTAGGTTATTCCTGCGTGTAGGAGTTCCCGAGTGGTTTGGAAGAATGATTTGCGTTTTTGCAGGGTATCTTTAGACAAGTCCTTGAAAAAAGTTAGGTTGTTGTACGAACATGGAAGGTGTTTTGAGTCTCTTGTCAGCATAAGGAGATCATTCTTAACCCCTGTAGAATAGATGGATACGATGACATCTCGAGCAATGTTTGTAGGGAGAGAGAGTGGTCTTTGGATTCTGAAAACCTTGTCGAGTGAGTTATCATTGAAGAAATATAATTTTTTAATTGTGAAGGCTGGACCGACTCAAGTATTCCTCTAATTTTTATATTATTTTTTCTTTTGAAGTCTTCATAGATAGCCAAGTAGTCTCTAAAAAAATATGATGTCTTTTTGGATCTTCTCCAGGGAGTCCGAGAGTACATGTGGACTAGGAGCATGGATGAAGGGCGAAATCTGGTAGTTTTTGTCTAGAGTCCGTTATTTTTGAATCTTGAAGAGAGGCATTGGGGACCTTGGTAGAATTTAAGTTAGAGTCTTTGATTATGAAATGTAATGTTTCTTTAAAAAGCTTCTTGATAAAGGATTCAGAGGCTTTTACTGTATTTGACTGTTGAGGAATGGGTATTTTAGGTTTATACCCAAGTAGATTATTACCCTTTTCCAAGATGTTTGCCGATGTTAAAAGGGCTCTGCAGATATTGATCATAAAGCTTTCAGATGGGTAGTCATCAGAAGCTGGTGTGTTATCTATTAAAGAAACATTGGGGATATGGTCCTCAGGCCCCATATCAGATTTTTCTTGATCTAAATCAGTATTAATTGGTTGACTTAGTGATTTTCCTATGGGCTCATGAGTCTCGTAATCAGTAGAACTCTCTGGGGAGGAATGTTGGGATGAAGTTTCGTCAGATTCTGTATAATTAGTAAAGTCACTGTCCCTATGTTCAGAAGTATCTGTCATTTTAGTAAATTCCTCTGAGTGGACACTTTCTAGCTCTTCAATTGAGTTAGGAGAATAAGGGCTTGTTTCCATTTGCGAGAAACACGTCCGTGTCTCGCATGTGGAAACCAAGCTGTGGCGCCGGCACTCCAGAGCGGAGCGTGTGGCCGCATAGGAACACATGGAGCTGCACGCTCCGCTACAATGTGCCGGCGCCAGAGTTTGGTTTCCACATGCGAGACACGGACGTGGAAGTGGAAACAAGCCCTTAGAAGAATTATCTGTGTCATGGTTTAAATCAGTCTGTTCTGTTTTAACTACTGTGTCATTGTTATTTTTGTAAACTGGATCTATGGTAGAGGTAAAAAAAGGAGATACTTTTTGGAATAATTCTTCAAGGCTTTTAACACACAGAAGCCTGGCTTTTTCCAATATGGATTTTTGACATGTCAACATTTGTTTAAAAGAATCACTTTCCATTATGGAGGGAAAGGAATTATAATCCGAGATTTTATTCATTAACTGATAACCGTCAGTAGGAGAGTCAATTATATTACTGCACATTCCCATGTCCTGGTATTGCTTTTCCCCAAATTTGGGGGTAATATTTGTGGCATTAAGGGAGGCACAGTCTTTTGGTGTGTAAAGAGATTGGTCACAGCAATTCCAATATAATGATGAAGCCCCTTTGTCAGATGGGCTGGTATATGTTTGCCCCTTATTATCAGGGACATCCTGAGTTACCCCTGTGATTTTTGGGGTGTTACAGTGAAGTTTAGGGGTGGCACACGACTTCAATAGAGGAAGGTGCTGTGTGGCGCTATATTGCAGTAGCAGGGTACCATTGGCCGCTCCCAACTCCGTTTATAGCTGTGCAGCGGTGAGACTCCCTCTTCCCCGACTGTCACACCAGCTGCTCTGCTCTCTGAATTGTCTTAGGCAGCCGGCGGGTGTATCTCCAGGCCACATAGGTCCCTGCTCCCCAGCCCCCATCGGACAAAATCGGCCTCGCAAGACTTGCCTGATCTTGGAGTGAGGTAATTATTTAGGGATCCGTCCATCTGTAGGGTCTCAGTCTCCAGACTCGTCACATACTCATGACTCTTTTCCACATCTTCATCAGCAGGAGCCTCGGTAAGTGCAGGCTTCTCTGACTGTGACATTGCTAACGTCATCCGGCATCTCTCCTCTCCCTCAGGCAACGATGACTCAGCGCAGCCTCTGGTTTTCTTCCATTTTGAGTCCCGGTTGTCTGAGGGGACATCCGAGATCCTCCTCGACACCGGGGCAGAAGGGGCTCTCCTCGAACAGGTCTGTACTGTTTGTGCCGGGATCTTCAGAGCTCCAGCTCTCTCTGCTCCGGCGGTGATGGCATCTCTGTGGGAATCACCTTTCATAACTGCCTGTCTGTCAGCGGCGGCCATTTTGCTTGGCAGGCTTACTGTAGGCAGGGAAGTTGTAGTACCTGTTTTCTTTGTGGTACCCAATTTATTCTTCATTTTGGAAGTTGCTAGTGTGTTCCAGGTGATTATTCAAACGTTTTAGTCCCTAAATTTCCACTTTAAAATGCCTAAGGTAGCTTAAAATAGGGGATTTTTCAGGAGCTCTGTAAAAGCACGTCTGCTCCTGTCCCCTGCAAACCACGCCCCCTAAAATCAGTCATCTTATAAAAAGGAATTAGGCTCCTGAAAATAAACAACGTGAGCCCGGTCAGGTAATAGTGCAGCGCCCCTGAGACCTGGTCGTTGCAGTACTGATGCTCCGCCACTAAGGGGAGTGATGGTACGTCTGATGGCACTAAAGGAGTTCACCTGACCAGGTATCACAGTCACACATTACACTTCACACTCTGGCCACCAGGGGGAGCAAAGGGTTCTATGTATTAGGCCACTCCTCACAATCTGGTAAAACTGGGGGCTGGATAGGAAGTTAGCCAGAAGCTGACTGGGTTGGAACCAGGCAACATCCTGTGGCAGAGGGTGTTGCAGGGGAAGATTCAGGGGGGTCTCTGTCAGGGGTGGGATCCTGACAGTGACCTAGTGAACAGAACAGAATGTTACAGAGCCGCGCCTGCACTTGAATGTGGCGGCATCCTAAGAAAGGAAACAAAGCGAGGTTTATTGTGGAGAAGTGAGAAACGAGATCGCAGCAAAAAGGAGATAAAGCTAGTAGGAGTCGTGCCTTAAGATCGTGGCAACATCCTACTGAGGCGCGTAGCCGGTGGCCGGAACGCCGAGGAGGTATTGGGCTCCAAGCAGTACTTCAAACAGCGGCAGGACAGTTGATTATAGGTTGGCTGTCTCACCTAAATCACCTAAGCAGACATAGGGGGCAATTGTGGGAGAGGGGCGACGCTAGGGTCCCGGAAGAACTCCAGGCCTACCCGTCATACGGGTGCGTCCTAGCCATATCATCTGGGGGACGGAGAAAGAACATCAGAACAGATACGAGTTGTGAGAAAGAACATCAGAAACAGACAACAGATGTGAGGACTATCCCGTGGTGCTCAGCAGGGAGGTACTACAACACACAGGCGCTAGAAGGTAGGCACTGATTTCCACCTGCAAAGGAAACTCTGGATGTGCCTTCGGACTGGCCGGTCTCAGCCAGCCCTGTTAGCAGTACTCTGGATTGCGGATCCCAAAGCCTTCAGTAAAGAGGTAAAGAGACTGCAACCCTGTGTCCTCGTTATTCATCGCGACCTGCACCACGCACCCTCATCACACCTTTCATTGGACGCCCCTTAGCAGGGTCACGGACCGCGGGTCTAGCCACCGTGACAACCCAGGACTGAGACTGAGAGGCCCGGGATCGAGTACCCCGCGGCCCTGCGTCTGGGGGCGCTCCAACTGGACACACAAATTTAGAAAAAAATGCATTTTATGTTAAAACGTCATTGCTTATGCTGTGTGCATATTAGCAGTGAGACTTTACTTATTGACTTGTAGATAGCCAAACATTCTTATTACTCTGCAAAACTTATTTGCAGCCTTGTCTCAATTTTTTCATATTGACAGGGATGTACAATAAAAAATTATAATATGGTAACATGTTAGCCATAAAAATCGATGTAAATACTTAAAAAAAAAATATTTACATTCATATTGACATGAATTTTATAATACATATTATATGGTTCCAAAATGGTCACCCCCTTTGGAATAAATAACTCCAATCACATACTTTCTATAACCTTCAACAAGCTTTTTACAACTGGAATTTTGGACCACTCTTTTGCAAACAGCTCCAAGTCTTTCATATTTGAAGAGTGCCTTCTCCCACCAGCAATTTTAAAACTACGTGAACACGTTGCGGAAAGTCCTGCAGATTTTTCCAGACTGATTTTGGTAAATTCGCAGGTAAACCGCACTGCGGATTACCTGCCGAATTACCGTGGATTTACCGAGGTTTTTTTTGCGGATTTCGTGCGGATTTCACATACGGTTTTACACCTGGGGATTCCTATTAAGGAGCAGGTGTAAACCGCTGCGGAACCCGCACAAAGAATTGACATGCTGCGGAATAAACGCTACGTTTCCGCGCGTTTTTTTTCCGCAGCATGTGCACTGCGGATTTTGTTTTTCATAGGTTTATATTGTACTGTAAACACATGCAAAACCGCTGCGAATCCGCAGCAAAATCTACAGCGTGTGCACATACACTAAGATTTCTCCACATGTGTTCAATGAGATTTAGATCCAGACTCATTGCTGGCCACTTCAGAATACTCCAGCACCTTTGTTTCCATCCATTTCTGGGTGCTTCCTGAAGTATGTTTGGGGTCATTGCTGGAACCCATGACCTAGGACGCAAACCCATTTTTCTGACACTGGACACTACATTGCAACCCAAAATTCTTGGCTGATCTTCACATTTCATGATACCTTGCACAGTTAGGGTGCCTAGTGCAAGAGGCAACAAAGCCAACTAAAAACTTATCTGTACCTCTATATTTGACTGTAGATACTGCGCCTTCTCTTTGTAGGATTCATTCTGTTTTCAGGAAACCATTGAATGATGTGCTTTACCAAAAAGCTCTATTTTGGTCTCATCTGTCCACAAGATACTTTCCCAGAAGGACTTTTGCTTACTCACATACATTTTGGTAAAATGTAGCCTAGCTTTTTTAGGTCTCTGTGTCAACAGTGAGTAGGACGGGGCTGTGACTGAAATTCAGCCATGGGATGAGAGTACACAGGCCCACTTGTGCACTTAAAGCACCGCTCCAGCACTGGAGGGGTACTACTAATCTAAGTCCCCATTCCATAGTATTACACTTACCCACCGCTGTCTTAACCCCTTCCCGCCGCGGCCCTTTTTCCTTTTTGCGTTTTTCGCTCCCCTCCTTCCCAGAGCCATAACTTTTTTATTTTTCCGTCAATAAGGTCATGTGAGGGCTTATTTTTTGCGGGACGAGTTGTACTTTTGAACGACACCATTGGTTTTACCATGTCTTGTACTAGAAAACAGGAAAATTCCACGGGTGGTGAAATTGCTAAAAACTCCCACACTTGTCTTTTGTTTGCCTTTTTTACTAGCTTCACTAAATGCTAAAACTGACCTGATATTATGATTCTCTAGGTCATTACGAGTTCATAGACACCTAACAAGTCTAGGTTATTTTTTATCTAAGTGGTAAAAAAAAAAATCCAAAACTTTGCTTAAAAAAAAAAAAAGAGCGCCATTTTCCAATACCCGTTGCATCTCCATTTTTCGTGATGTGGAATCGAGTGAGGGCTTATTTTTTGCGTGCCGAGCTGACGTTTTTAATGATACCACTTTTGTGCAAATACGTTCTTTTGATCGCCTGTTACTGCATTTTAATGCAATGTCGCCGCGACCAAAAAAACGTAATTCTGGCGTTTCAAATTTTTTTGTGGCTACGCTGTTTAGCAATTAGGTTAATCCTTTTTTTATTGATAGATCAGGCGATTCTGAAAGCGGCGATACCAAATATGTGTAGGTTTGATTTTTTTTTTAATTGTTTTATTTAGGATGGGGCGAAAGGGGGGTGATTTAAACTTTTATTTTATTTTTTTTTTCATATTTTTAAAAACATTTTTTTTTTAACTTGTGCCATGCTTCAATAGCCTCCATGGGAGGCTAGAAGCTGGCACCTGTGGATCGGCTCCGCTACATAGCAGCGATCATCAGATCGCTGCTATGTAGCTGAAATGCAGGCTTGCTATGAGCGCCGACCACAGGGTGGCGCTCACAGCAGGACGGCATCAGTAACCATAGAGGTCTCAAGGACCTCTATGGTTACTATCCTGACACATCGCCGACCCCCGATCATGTGACGGGGGTCGGCGATGCGCTCATTTCCGGCCGCGCGCCCGGAAGCGGTAGTTAAATGCTTAGGTTAATAGCGGTGGGTGAATCGCGATTTCACCCGCCGCTACTGTGCGCACATGTCAGCTGTACAAAACAGCTGACATGTCGCAACTTTGATGTGGGCTCACCGCCAGAGCCCACATCAAAGGGGGAGACACGACATGCGCCGTACTAGTACAGCGCATGTCGTGAAGGGGTTAAATGGACCCTGTCACCTCGTTTTTTCGATATGAGATAAAAATGCGGTTCAAAAGGGCCTGAACTCAGCTTTACATCAGTACCTTTCATATCCCCCACCTTTGCTGTCAAAATACCTTAGTAATCTCTCCGTTTTCGTATGTCAATCACCCCGGTCCGATGGGCGGGGCCTAACCGCCAATTCTCCCCACCTCCGGCTTTGCTCTACGAATTTTCTTTCCTGCTTTTGTGTAGTTTTCTGCGCCTGCGCATTTCATTGGTGTCTCGCGTGTGTGCAGTATGTTTTGCCCAACAGTGGGTAAAGCATTCAACTCATTATTGCGCATGTGCCGGCATTTTCCTTGATGTTCTGTGCCCCGGAAGTGTTCTGGGGCACAGAGCATAGGGTCAGAAGCCGGCGCATGCGCAATAATGATTTCATGCTTTGCCCACAGTTGGTCAAAGCATACTGCGCAGGCGCTTGAGGCTAATTGAATGCGCAACTGACCGGGATCTGTGGTGTTCACAGATCTAGTTACATCCGACACGTGGAGGAGCGGGGCAGAGACAGCGATTAGGCCCCGCCCATCGGACCGGACCGGGGTGATTGACATACAAAAACGGAGACATTGCTAAGGTATTTTGGCAGCAAAGGTGGGGAATCGGGGGATATGAAAGGTACAGATGTAAAGCTGAGCTCAGGCCCTATTGAACCATATTTTTATCTCATATCAAAAAAACGGGGTGACAGGTTCCCTTTAACATTTTGTTGGCGCTTCCACGGACCTGCAGCACCATTTTGTGAAAAGATTGAGTCAACTTCTCCCCTTTTTATCTGACTTTAGGTGTGATTTTCATATTGCCCACAGGTGAGTTTGAACAAGCATCACATGCATGAAACAAAGTTGTTTACTCACAATTTTGGAAAGGTGCCAACAAATTTGGCCCTTTTTTTTTTTGGGGGGGGGGGGGAGGGAGGGTTGTGTGAAATTCTGTCCAATGTGCCTTTTATTCCTCTGATTTGTATTGTTCAAATACACACAAAAGGAAATGAATCTGTTAACTGCAATAAATTTCTGGGAGAAGTAATTCATTTTCTGGAACAGTTTCAAATAAGTATTTGATCCTTTGCTGTAAGTTTTGTTTGTAAGTTTGCCCACTGACAAAGACATGAATAGTCTATAATTTTAAGGTTAGGTTAATTTTAACATTGAGAGATAGCATATCTAAACGAAAATCCAGAAAATCACATTGTATAAAATACAGCTCTGGCAAATATTAAGAGACCACTGCAAAGTTTTATAAAAATCAGCTTCTTTACATGTCTGACAGCCATTCCATTCCAGTGTCAGTTGAATTCCAACCAGAGTACACCACATTCTACTTAATGTGCTTCTGATTAGGTGATCACCTAAACCAAATCGTATTTAATTAAGGAAAGTATAAAAAACACTGCAGTGCAGTGGTGTTCACATTCTTCTTGCAATAGGACAAGTTGGATGGCAAAAAAAAGCGCTAATATCCCAAAAGTACTGTAATAGGAATGAAAAAAATAACTTTTAACCATGCCAAAAGAGTTGAAAAGAAAAAAGTCATGAGTGAGGAAAAGAAGGGCTCAATTCTGACTTTACTAGCAGAGGGACACAGAGCGTCATGTTGCCTCCATCCTTAAAATTTCTAAGACGGCAATCCATTACAACAAGGTCATGCAGCATACATTGGGGACAACAAAGCTACAGACCAGCAGAGGGCGAAAAGGACTCTCCACTGACCGGGATGATCGTCATCTTATTTGAATGTCACTCAGCAACTGCTCTGAGCATTGACAAAGAACATAGCCCGTGTTCGAAATGCGTAGCTATGCATTTGGGTGCCATGTTTCCATTTTTATGAATTTGGAATAAAGACAAGTCTTTTTTTATCAGCTGGACTCATCCTGCTTTTTTTCATCTATCACTCAAGTGGTCCGCTTGGAGTTCGTGCTGTTGCACACCAATGTGGTAAGCTGGCATTTTCTCTTTTTCCTGTGTATAAGAGCCAGCGTTCGGATAGCGACCACATCTCTTATATTGAGGTTGCCCCTCCTGCCTCTATCTGTGGCCTGGGTACACCCCTTGGGATGTTCAGGTCACAGTTTTGGGAGATTACAACCATTTTGTTGTAGCCCGCAGCATTTGTTGTGGTCTTCATTTTCCAGTCATCCCACATGTCATGCGTGCCAGGGGTGTCAAACTGCATTCCTCGAGGGCCTCAAACCATGAGTGTTTTCAAGATTTCCTTAGCATTCTACAAGGTGCTGGAATCATTCTGTGCAGGTGATTAAATTATCACCTGTGCAATACAAGGAAATCCTGAAAACATGACCTGTTTGCGGCCCTCGAGGAATGCAGTTTGACACCTCTGATGCGTGCAATGACTGGAGCTGCCGGTGAGAGGAAGTGCTGGGGAGGAGAAGTCCTGGGTGAGGTGAGTATCTGCAGAAGCAGTATTACATTACAGACTGTGACCACCGCTGACCAGTTCAGGGCACAGGAGGGAGATCACCACACTACTGTGCTCTGAACACACTGAACAGGATGCAGCGCTGCGTGGGAATGCAGGAAAGGCAAGTACATGGGTTTTCTTTCCCTATGTATTGAATATAAGGGACCATATATACCAAGATGCATGGGCCATATACCCATCAGCATGGGGGGCATACATGCCAGTAGCATGAGGCCATATATACCAGGATGCTCTGTATGGGGCCATCATATTGTCGGACACTATATGGGGCCATTATACTGTTGGGGCACTATATGTTGCCATTATACAGAGGGCTTAGCAACCCTGATGAGTGATGTACTTGCTGACGTCACTTCTGTTCAGAGCAGCCAGGACTTATGGAGCGCAGCGGGACCCTCAGTGGTTGTCGCTACAGCTTATGGAGATTCATTCTCTGAACAAGGCTCCATAGCTTTTGGACGCTGGATTCAGGGATCGTTGTGGGAACGCCATGGACTGTGGTGGAACTGTGTGATAACTTTTTGTTTTCTAATAAATTGGTGAACGAGGGAGTGTCTTGTCTTTATTTTCTTCAGGTTTCCATTTGCGGACTACGTTGGATTCCCAGGACTACGACGGACCTGCATGAGTTTTTATTTCCAAAAATAAATTGGTAACCAGGGAATGTGTTGGGGAGCTTTTCTAAATAAAATTTATTTTTCTGCCTGTGTTTCTCTTTCATTATTGGGTTTGTAATGGGTTTTGCTGATTGACAATGCTCCATTACTAACTCCAGGGTTTGATTCCAACTGTGATTTTTGACAAATCACAGCTGACATCAACCCCAACTACCATTACCCAAATTTCCACTTTCCCATGGCAATCACGAAGAGGGACAGTGAAGCGCCAGAATTGGCACCTCTTATGTGATTCACCTATTCTGGGGCGGCTGTGGGCTGCTACCAACCACTGTACCAGTGTATTTGCATGATTCGCCCCAAACCAGTATATCTAATCCCATCATGTGCATGGGTGACACGCCCCAGAGCCTTGTATCTAATCCCATCATGCGAGATACGCCCAAGACTAGTGTATCTAATGCCATCTGGCATTATACGCCCTAGACCAGTGTATCTAATCCTATCATGTGATACAATGTGCCCTGTGTTCTGTCTCCGTCATCTAATTTGTTACTTCCAATTATCTGTTTGCATAATTTGCAGTTTCTCAGCCAGTATACAGGACTTGATATATTCATACCTTTATTTGTAGTGCTTTGGCTCCCTCTAGCGGTCAGAGTCATGTTGACAGTTGTATTTTTCTGTTATGTATTTTTTATGTCTGATTCTCCTCCTCCTTTGCAATGCATTATGGTAGCTCAGCCTACATTTCCCTCCATTATCATTTCACTTCCAGTTTGCCTTCCAGGAAAGAAGCTTACACTTCATCCCCCTTGCGATTGCATTGCCGGTATGTCTTTATGCTCTCTGTAGATATTTCTGCTCTATATTAGCCTAGCATAACCAGTTGCACTCCTAGTCCAGTTACTAGCCTTCTAAATGTAATGCATAACGTTTATCATGTGTATTATGTATTTGTTCCCTACCATGCACTGATTCTATGTATATCATTGTTCACAGTTTCACCGCATCAATATACCAATACGTTTAATAAAGCACAGACTCAACCACAGTCTCCTTATTGGACCCGGTATAGCGGTTTAGCTGACTGGATAGCTACATGAGCCTGCCTCATTTAGTGAGGACAGAACAGTGAAACGGCAGCCATCCAACTAGTGGGATTCAAGTCACCGGCTACTCAGAGACTAAATACAGCTACAGCAATCTCTGCACAGCCAAGCACTTTCCCAAGATACCATGTCTCACAAATCGCATAGAACAAGATCTGTTACTTCCGTCTCCTCAAAGACAACATCCATCAGCAGCGCGGTCGCCATTTCCCGCGCAAATGCTGAAGCCGCCAAAATACGAGCGAGCTTTGCTGACCAAGAGATGCAACTTAAATTAGAAAAGGCACGCTTAGATGATGAAGAGAGAAGGTCACGCTTAGAGAGAGCACGCATAGATCATGAGAGAGCCGATCAAGAGAGAAGGATGCAGTTAGAAAAGGCACGTGTGGATGCCGCCTTAGAAAGCTTAGCAGCAAAAAGGGAAGCTGCCGCAGCCCTCGCTGAAGCGGAGTCGCTAGAAGCCGCGCAAAGTCCCAAGCTGCAT
Source organism: Ranitomeya variabilis (assembly GCF_051348905.1). Taxonomy (NCBI): domain Eukaryota; kingdom Metazoa; phylum Chordata; class Amphibia; order Anura; family Dendrobatidae; genus Ranitomeya; species Ranitomeya variabilis. The sequence goes on from NC_135233.1 coordinate 654,715,159, forward strand.
AGCCAAAGCAGTACGTCGAGTCTGGAGTTTCCACTACAAGACTCACCACAACGCACATCTCAGTATGTTAATGAACTTCCTGATCCAAACTATAACCCTGAACCAGCACCAAAACGAGAATACGACGTCTCCAGCGAAGTGAGCGAGAGTCATCACGAGGCTCAGCTCCAGGACAGAAACAAACTCGAAAACGTGAGACAAAACAACTCTGCTAATGACTACCTTGCCCCTCACCAGGTAACCAATGTGGATCACCCTGCTGACACACCGTACGTCAGACCGAAGCAATACGACACCGGCTGGCGCCACCCTGAGGACGCTAACAGGTATGAACGCACCTCACATCACTATCAGGGCGACCCATCACCAGCTTACTCTGCTGACAACCGGTTCACCACAGAATTTGCCAGGTTCTTCACACGACGTGAACTGGTTGCCAAGGGGCTCATGAAATTCACTGACCAAGCTGAAGGTTACAGAGCTTGGAAAGCTTCCTTCCAAAATGTCATTAGAGACTTGGGGCTACAACACAGGGAAGAGATAGACCTGTTAGTGAAATACCTGGGAGAAGAGTCAGTCAAACACGCAGTAAGAATCAGAGACATTAATATAAATCGCCCGGAGACTGGCCTCAGAGAGATCTGGAAGAGGCTGGATGAGTGTTACGGTTCGGCAGAGGTAATAGAAAGAGCCTTGTTCAAAAGAATCGATGACTTTCCTAAAATTTCTAACAAAGGTCTCCAGAAACTTAGAGAGCTAAGCGACCTACTAAAGGAAGTCCAAGTTGCCAAATACGAGGACGACCTACAGGGACTTGCATTTCTCGACACAGCCAGAGGTGTTAACCCTATAGTCCAGAAGTTGCCCTACAATCTACAGGAGAGGTGGCTCACACATGGTTCCACGTACAAATACAAACACAGTGTTCCATTTCCCCCCTTCTCCGTTTTTGTAGACTTTATACACCAACAAGTGAGAATTAGAAACGATCCCAGCTTTGACTTTGCGATGCCATATGCCACACCGTCACCACCTGCAAATCCACGCAGAACATCCGTGGCAGTACACAAGACTTATGTTTCTTCTCCAGGTTCTAATTACAGGTCTGCTGGCTGCTCCCAATCAGAGACAAAGGTGCAGGACCCTGACAAGCAGTGCCCACTTCATCAGAAGCCTCATCCTCTCCTGAAATGCAGAGCCTTCAGAGGAAAATCTATGCCAGATCGCAGAAGCTTCCTGAAAGAGAACGGTATCTGCTACAAGTGCTGCTCGTCCACAACTCATCTTGCCAAGGACTGCAAGGTCAGTGTAAAATGCACAGAATGTGGCACCACAGACCATAACACTGCTCTACACCCAGGCCCAGCTCCATGGAGTGCACAAAACACGCCAGCTGACAGTGAGCATGGCGGGGAGGAAAGGAACACTGATACAGCTACGCCAGAGATCACTTCACAATGTACCGAGGTCTGCAAAGGGACAATAGACAGTAGGTCCTGTTCAAAAATATGCCTTGTCAGAGTATACCCAAAAGGCCATAGAGACCAGGCTGTAAGACTGTATGCTATCTTGGATGATCAAAGTAATCGATCCATGGCAAGATCAACATTCTTTGACCTATTCAACATCAAAGGGCCAAGCACTCCCTACTCATTAAAGACGTGTGCAGGTACTGTGACAACAGCAGGCAGGAAAGCTACAGACTACCAAATCGAGTCATTAGACGGACAATTCTGCCTACCACTACCTACGATCATCGAATGTAACCAGATCCCAGACAACAGATCTGAAATCCCTACGCCAGATGTAGCAATCCATCACGCTCACTTAAAGCGAATAGCACACCTTATATCGGAACTCGACCATCAGGCCCAGATAATTCTGCTGTTGGGGAGAGATATCCTGCAGGTTCATAAAGTGAGACGTCATATCAATGGACTCCACAATGCTCCCTATGCCCAAAAGCTAGACCTAGGATGGGTCATAATTGGCAACGTATGCTTGGGACGCATGCACGCCCCATCTTCTGTGACAAGCATGCTGACAAATACATTGGAGAAAGGACGACCATCTCTGTTTCAACCTTGTATCAATGAGTTCCATGTCAGGGAACTGCCACACAGCATCCAACTGCCCAACCATTTAATAGACTTTACTCACGACAGCAGTATAGTGTCGGGAAGCTATGAGGATCAGTTAGGGTGCACAGTCTTCCAGAGAACTAAGCAGGACAACCAAGTGGCAATGTCGGTAGAGGACAAGTTGTTCTTGGAGGTAATGGACAAGGGACTCGTTAAAGATGAGACCAACAGCTGGGTCGCACCTCTTCCCTTCAAAACCCACAGACCACGTCTACAGAACAACAGAAATCAGGCATTACAACGTTTCTCCTCTCTCAGACGTAATCTGCAAAAGAAACCAGAGATGAAAGATCACTTTTTCTCCTTCATGTCAAAGATTTTTGAAAACTGTCACGCAGAACTAGCTCCCACTCTCAAAGACTCTGAAGAATGCTGGTTCCTACCTATGTTCGGAGTATACCACCCTAAGAAACCAGGCCAGATTAGAGTCGTGTTCGTTTCCAGTGCCAAATTTAATGATGTCTCCCTAAATGACGTTCTACTAACAGGACCAGACCTCAATAACAAACTGCTGGGAGTACTTATGCGCTTCCGTAAGGATTCCATTGCCTTCATCGCTGACATCCAGCAAATGTTCCATTGTTTCCTTGTGAGAGAGAGAGACAGGAACTTCCTAAGATTCTTCTGGTACAGAGACAATGATCCTACTAAAGAAGTCACAGAGTATCGCATGAGAGTGCACATCTTTGGCAACAGTCCTTCCCCTGCAGTCGCCATTTATGGACTCAAAAGGTCGGCTCAGGAAGGAGAAGCAGAATACGGAGCAGATGTCAGACAATTCATAGAAAAGGACTTTTACGTCGACGACTGTCTGAAAGCCATGCCTTCAAATGAGACTGCCATCAGTCTTCTCAGGAGAGCCCAGGACATGCTTGCCTGCTCGAACCTTAGGCTTCATAAAATAGCCTCAAACAGCCAAGAACTCATGGAAGCGTTCCCTTCTCAGGACCTATGCAATGGTCTCAGAGACCTGGACCTGGGGTCAGACCCCGCACCAATGCAACGCAGCCTTGGGCTTCTCTGGAATCTACAGTCAGACACTTTCACCTTTCAGGTCAACCAGGAAGAAAGGCCTTTCACACGTAGAGGCGTCCTGTCTACCATCAACAGTCTGTACGATCCCTTGGGTTTCGCAGCTCCTGTTACTATACAAGGCAAGGCCCTACTAAGAGACTTAACTAGGGAAACATGTGACTGGGATGCACCTCTGCCACCTGATAAGAGGATCCAGTGGGAAGAGTGGAAGAACTCGTTAGCGGCACTCTCCAACCTGAATGTGCCAAGACCATATGCCCCTGTGCCATCTACTGAAATACAAAGCCAAAGACTGTACGTATTTGCAGATGCTTCTGTCAAAGCGATTGCCGCTGTTGCCTACCTGAGAACTGTAGACTCCAAATGTCAGTGCCACATTGGTTTCATTATGGGAAAGGCCAAACTCGCACCACAACCAGAGCACACTATACCCAGGTTAGAGCTTTGTGCCGCAGTCCTAGCCATTGAGTTAGCAGAGTTCATCACATCCGAAATGGATATCGACCTGACACAGACCAAGTTCTACTCAGACAGCAAAGTAGTCCTGGGATATATCCACAACGAAACCAGGCGATTCTACTTTTATGTCAATAACAGAGTGCTACGTATCAGGAGATCAGTTCATCCGAAGCAGTGGCATTACATACCCACAGACCAGAATCCTGCAGATCATGCAACTAGAGCAGTTGACGCAAGTCGACTAGGAAGCACAACGTGGCTGTCAGGACCAAAACTATTGTACATTGAGGAATGTTTTCCAGACACCTTTGAACTAGTAGGAGGCCGACTCAAAGAAGCTGAGATGGAGTTTGTGGAGAAATTCCCTCTTATACTTCCCGGAAAATGTCATGTTGCCTACTTAATCGTACAACATTACCACAATCTGGTCAAGCACCAAGGAAGACTATTTACGGAAGGAGCCATCAGGTCTGCCGGTGTGTGGATCGTCGGTGCAAAGAGACTCATCAGTAGTGTCATCTACAAATGTATTACCTGCCGTAAGCTTCGTGGTTCGACTCAAACTCAAAAGATGGCTGACCTACCAGCAGATAGACTCAGCCCAGACCCTCCCTTTACCAGCGTTGGTCTCGATGTGTTTGGGCCTTGGTCAGTTGTTACACGTCGTACTAGAGGCGGCCAAGCCAATAGTAAACGTTGGGCAGTCATGTTCACTTGCATGTCAATCAGAGCCGTCCACATAGAGGTCATTGAGTCCCTCGACACGTCAAGCTTCATCAATGCCTTAAGACGCTTTATTGCCATCCGTGGTCCTATCAAGCACATACGCTCAGACAGAGGTACCAACTTCGTCGGTGCAGCAAAGGAATTGGGAATACCTTCAAATCTAGACTATAAGACTCTTGAGAGGTTCCTCAGTGACCAAAGTTGCACATGGTCATTCAACCCACCTCATTCTTCACATATGGGAGGATCTTGGGAGCGAATGATTGGTCTAGTACGGAGAATTCTTGACTCCACTCTTCTTCAAGAAGGAGCAGCGAGGCTCACCCATGAAAGCCTCATCACCTTCATGGCAGAAGCTGCAGCTATAATTAACGCAAGACCCCTGGTTCCAGTTCCTAACGACCCTGAGGAGCCCTTGCTATTGACTCCAGCTACTCTACTTACCCAGAAAACGGGACTGTCCAGTGCCCCTCCAGGAGGATTCGACGCTAAGGACCTCTACAAGCGCCAATGGAGACAGGTACAAAGTCTTGCAATACTTTCTGGGACAGGTGGCGCAAACAATATTTGTCTACCCTGCAGCCACGTACGAAGTGGCAATCTACTAAACCTAATCTTAACGTAGGTGACCTTGTTCTTGTGAAAGACTGTCAAATTCACCGGAACCAGTGGCCACTTGGTCTAGTTACCGCAACATTCCCGAGCAAGGACGGCAACATCCACAAAGTTGAACTAAGGATGACCAAAGGGAATGAACCTAGGACATTTTCCAGACCGGTATCTGAACTGGTCCTATTGTTGCCTTCGGAAGAAAGGAGTAGTGACATCCGTTGATGTCAGACGGGGAGTGTTCTGTCTCCGTCATCTAATTTGTTACTTCCAATTATCTGTTTGCATAATTTGCAGTTTCTCAGCCAGTATACAGGACTTGATATATTCATACCTTTATTTGTAGTGCTTTGGCTCCCTCTAGCGGTCAGAGTCATGTTGACAGTTGTATTTTTCTGTTATGTATTTTTTATGTCTGATTCTCCTCCTCCTTTGCAATGCATTATGGTAGCTCAGCCTACATTTCCCTCCATTATCATTTCACTTCCAGTTTGCCTTCCAGGAAAGAAGCTTACACTTCATCCCCCTTGCGATTGCATTGCCGGTATGTCTTTATGCTCTCTGTAGATATTTCTGCTCTATATTAGCCTAGCATAACCAGTTGCACTCCTAGTCCAGTTACTAGCCTTCTAAATGTAATGCATAACGTTTATCATGTGTATTATGTATTTGTTCCCTACCATGCACTGATTCTATGTATATCATTGTTCACAGTTTCACCGCATCAATATACCAATACGTTTAATAAAGCACAGACTCAACCACAGTCTCCTTATTGGACCCGGTATAGCGGTTTAGCTGACTGGATAGCTACATGAGCCTGCCTCATTTAGTGAGGACAGAACACCCTGTATCTAGAAACACAAAGTTTAACACACGCTTGAATTAATAGCAGCACGTGATACACTCCACGTAACTAACCCCAGCTTATAATACAGGGAGTCTCACCAGCTAACAGAATCAGAGTTGCCATCCATCCTACTGTATTTGTCAGTATCATTTTGAAGTCATCAACAAAATGGCTCCGCACGGTGATCTTAAACGTCACCCTTTGTTATCTTCTTACAAACACCCAGAAGGAGAGGAGAGGAGGGACCTCACACATGGAAGCAGATCCCACCCACATTCACTGCAGTCATAATGTGAGGTAGTTGTACACTAGATTTTCATGGCAAATTTCAGCAGCTGCTCCCCCTAGTGTTTAATAGTGGAAATACCAATTTTTTTTAATGTCTCCTTCCCTTGAAGAACAGGTCTATTGTTACATGAACTCTATAATATTCTGCAGCGCTTTACATGTTGGCGCTATATAAATATTATTATTAAGTGTTTAAAATAGCTCCTCTTTGAGAGCATGTTTAGATGAGCATTATGTATACATGTTGCTATCATAAAGTCCAAATTACCTGGAGGTGAAAATGGAAAAAAAAAAAAAAACATAACATGAAATAAATCAAAGTATGCACTATTCTGGTAAAATTTAGGTCAGACTAGTATATATAAAATTGCAAGCAGCTCAAGCACTTGGGCAAGCACACATATCCAGTCCAGTGGTGTTCAAGTTTTAGTATGGCCAAATGAACCTGGACTGGCCAGTTCTCAGATAACTCCTTCTAAATTGCCATATTCCCCCATGCAAAACACCAACATCTACTCAACTCAAATACTGATGCTGTTCCTTTGACTGGTCTTCGTGGCTCACATTATATTATGCCACGTGAGCACTGCACATAATCCCTCACTCCCACAGGAAAGAAAAACGGACACCCGGAAGAAATGTGAGCTGCTGCTGCTCCTCTTTTCTAGGTGTCAGTTACATCCGAAGGAAGTCAGAGTGGAGTGGCTGCCGATTGATGGTGTGCAGGGCTCATGTGGCATAACATCACGCAAGCCCCAGAGACCAGGCACTGACATTGCATGGACTGGAGGAGTGTAGAGAAGGGATTTTGTTTTATACAGATGAATATGGCAACTGGAAAAGGTTCTAAGTAGTGGACAACCCCTTTAAGGTTACATGGAATTAAAAGAAAACCTGTAAAGATCCCAGCACCACAATAAAAAAAAAAAAATGGTACTGATCCATTACATTTGGATTCCAGTCTAGCTTTGGCCACGTAAACATCTGAAACACTCTGGATTGAGCTTAGCTGTGGGTGAAAATTCCTATATTCGATACCCAATTTCAATTTTTTTTCATACTAAGTAAAATATATTATAAATACTAAATGTTGAAGGCACAAAAATTAAGGTCCATTAGGTGTTAACATATAAGCCTTGAAAAAAATATCTAAAATAAAAGTTGTTAATTTATACTCGAGTCAATCTGCAAAAATATTTAATTGTTTAATGCGTCATCAACTGTCATTCACCTAATGAAAAAGCAAAATAAATATATAAATTGTTGTTTCATGTGGGAATTGGTAGCCAACAGGAATAAAGAGGAGCATAATAATTAGCGGCCAACACTCAGTCAATTCTCACAAGTGGTAGGTGCAATCCACTGAGTAATACATCTACCAGGGGAAAATGATCCAAAGCAACTGCAACTTGCGCACATTTACGTTTAGAGATTCATTTTTGGCTTGCTTCAGGGACACTAATGCACAACTGTGGGATGTTATTGAAATTGCTAAGATACAGAAAACCAAAAACATTCATTCATTTTTATGGCTGGTGGCTCTGCTACAATTTATAGATCAAGTAACTTCAAGATCTCTCTCAACAGAACATAAAAAAATAAGACTAAAAGAAAGAAAAATAAAAAAATGTTCTTTATAAAAATAATGCTTAAAAAAATATGTGGGCATATGCCAATAGAAATACATACAGTGGCCTGTAAAAGTATTCACCCCCTTGGCTTTTTACCTATTTTGTTACATTAGAACCTGTGTATAAATATTTTTGTAATCGGATTTGTGTGTGATGCATCAGCACTAAATAGTCTAAGTTGGTGAAATTAAGTGACAAAAATATAGGAATAAATAACATTTATGGGATCAAATAACTAAAAAACAACATGTGCATAGGCATTCACCCCTTTTGCGATGAAGCCCCTAAAAATTTCTCATGCAAGCAATTACCTTTATAAGTCACATGTTTAGTAAAAGGAAGTCCACCTATGTGCAATTTAAGTGTCACATGGTCTGTATACACACACCTTTTCTGAAAAGCCACAGAGGCAGCAACACCATCAGGCTATGTGCACACGTCAGGATTTTGTCAGGATTTTTCCTCAGGATTTGTAGCCAAAACCAGGAGTGGAACAATTAGAGGAAAAGTATAATAGAAACATATGCACCACTTCTGCATTTATCACCCACTCCTGGTTTTGGCTACAAAACCTGATGAAAAAGCCTGACAAAATCCTGACGTGTGCACATAGCCTCAAGCATGGGGTACCACTAACCAAACAACACCATGAAGACCAAGGGGATCTCCAAACAAGCCAGGGACAAAGTTGTTGAGAAGTACAAGTCAGGGTTGGGTTATAAAAAAAAATTCCCAATCTCCGATGATCCCTGGGATTACCATCAAATTCAAGGACTACAAGATACCAGGTACTTTCAGCTGCATCACATCTAATGTGGTGTACCTAATTATTTGTACTAAATATCCAACTGGGGGTCTGTATGTGGGGGAGACAGGGCAAAAGCTTAGAACAAGAATGAATTCTCACTGCCATACAATAAGAGAAAATAGAATGGATCTACCTGTGGCAATACATTTTTGTCTCCCAAATCATAGCATTATGGATATGAAATTACTTGTATTCAAAGGTAGCTTCAAAACACAGAGACAGAAGAGTCTGGGAATATAAACTGATGACGACCTTTGACTGTCTTAGTGGTGGAATGAATGTGTCGCATGGATTTATGTCTTTTTACATCAACTAAGGAACTTGCCCCTCAGACTATGAGGGGTCATCACAACACAGACTCCAATCAGAGGACAATAAAACATTCCTTATCTAAGAACTGGCCCAACATTTATGGGCATAACTGTTTATCACTCATGGTAATTCTGCCTCATGTCACCTGTCTTATCCATGTGTTTTTGTTGGTTTTTTTTTCTGTGCTATGTTGTGCTTAAATATGTGATTCTTCAGAATTTGTATTAGTCTATGCCTGATGAAGAGACCTGTGTAGTCTCGAAAGCTTACAATTTGTTACCATCTTTTTAGTTAGCCATTAAAAGGTATCAACCACTGAGGACTCTCAATTCTAAATATTTTTCTATCTACTGGCTAACACGGTACCAAGATATATATCTTTCCTGCATCAAATCCATTATCATCAAATGAAAAGAACATGGCATTACAACAAACCTGCAAAGAGAGGGCCTCCGACCAAAACTTTCAGCTGCGACATGGAGGGCATTAATCAGAGAGCACAGAGACCAAAGGTAACCCTGAAGGTGCTGCAGAGTCCCCATTAGAGACTAGAGAATGGAGTATCTGTCCATACAACCAAAATAAGCAGGACACTCCACAGAGGTGGCCTTTATGGAAGAATGGGCAGAAAAGAAAACCTTTCCTTACACAAAAATGTTATGGCTCATTTTCAGTTTGTCAAAAAAGCAATGGAAACACCCCAAATTTATGGAGGAAAGTCAGATGAGTTCAAAATTTAACTTTTTGGCAACTGAAGTAAACACTATGGCTGGAGCCAAACCAACATGGCTCACAACTCCAAGAATACCTTTTCCACCGTGAAACATGGTAATAGCATCATGCAGTGGAGATGTCTTTCGGCATCATGGACAGGGAAAATGGTCCAAGTCAATGGTAAGATGGATGGTGCGAAATACAGGGAAATTCTCGAGGAAAACTTGTTTCAGTCTGTCAGTGATTTGAGACTGGGACAGAGGTTCACCTTCCAACATGACAAGGACCCAAAGCATACTGCTAAAGCAACACCCGAGTGGTTTAAGAAGAAATGGGTAAATGTTTTGGGGTGGCCTAGTCAAAGCCAAAAAATCCCAGGGCAAAAAATCCCAGCGGTAAGATGTGAAAAGCTCATAGAAATGTATCCAAAGCAACTTGAGGGTGTAATTGCCACAAAAGGAGGCTCTACAAAGTACTGACTTTAGGGGGTGAATAGTGACGTTTTAAGTTATTTTGTCCTATTTGTTGTTTGTTTCACAATTAAAAGCTAAACCAAAATGTTTACAGTTGTAGGCATGTTCTTTACAAGAACTGAAGCAAACCCTCCAAAAAAAAATTTGTTGAGAGGTGGCAAAACACAAAAAACACCAAGGGATGTGATTATTTTCACAAGCCACTTTATATATTAAGAACCTTATTGTCAGCTCTCAATTCTTTGCATACAGAAGTTGGACAGGCGCTGCTGTCCCCCTCTGGAGCAGTGTTTAGTAATGTGTTTACATAAAGGGAGCAGATCATATTACACACCTTAGAGCTTAGCACCAAGTAGCACTGTAGCAGAGACCAAGGGGGGGGGGGGGGGGGGGGGACTTACTGTGCACTACAGCCTCCCCGTGGAGTACAATGCAAGTGGATGAAAATGCATGAACACACACGTTAGGTGTCATTGGAGAGCAAGCAGACTGCTGGAAATAATGATAAATCCTAACCAATTAAATGATGAGTGCCTGGGATATGTATATTACATGGATCAATGCACCTATGCTTTAGCATAAAATAGTGCATTGATCATTGATTTATTGAGTATTCATAACCAGAAGTTCCAGTTAAATACCCCCAAAAATAAATAAAAAACAGGACTCATGTTAGCACCTGGAATTTATGTATTATAGAAATAAATAACGAGGACAATCACTGTATATTTGTAATATTATATCTATTATATACTGACCCATAGAGTTTGCACACAGCCATAACATTAAAACAAGTTAATTTAAATCCCCTATTATCTAATTACTAAAACACCTTTTAATAGTCTGATAAATTAGATAGCGAGTGAACAATAGGATTTTGAATCTGATGTGCTGGAAGCATTTAAAACGAATCTGACACACCCTGGGACGTATATGACCTATTAATATGGGCATACAGGTGACAGAAATGTTAAAACTAGCCCTACCTGTATGCCTCATATTTGCGGTTTTGTTATTGAGAAATTGTATTTTATTTCTGCATGCTAATGATTTCTTCTAGGCTCCGAGGTGGGCATTGGCTTCAGCGTTCTTCTGCACAGGCAAGTCACTGCTACATTCATTATAGTGACCTCCGGTGTGCGCGGTGAAAAGGTCATCAGATTTCCTTAAAAAAGGGCAAATGTTAGGATCCAAGCAATGTGGACAAAAGCTAAATTGTGATAGCTGGAAAACTGGGTCAGAGCATACCCAAAATAGGTGTTATGCCATGTTCCTGGTATGCATTACAAGTACGGTACCTACAAAAAATTGGCCCAGGGACTGTCCAGCAGTGAACTAGCCACAAGGTCACAGGCGCCTAATGCATTTTTGATAAATGTGGCAAGTGCAGGCCATCTCCTATGGTCCAATAAATAAAAGAGCTACTATAGCACTTGACATGACAGAATAGTGCCAAAACACAATGAGTCACAGCTTATAGATTTTGCGAATGCATAGCTTCAATCCAGAGTGCCCATGTGGACCTCCATCCACCGGGCTGAGATAGACCAGGTGAGTATCGGTCCTGAAACATGAAAATGGTAGAATGTGGCCTAGACTGAAGAATCAGGTCCACTTTTGAGGGTATGTGCACACGTCAGGATTTCTTGAAGAAATTTTCCTGACAAAAAAAATGGAAATTTCTGCCAGAAATCCGCATGCATTTTTTTCGCATTTTTCGCATTTTTTGACACGTTTTTGACGCGTTTTTGATGTTTTTTTGTGTGTTTTTTCCCAGATGCATAGAATTGCGGGAAAAACGCAGAATTAATGAACATGCTCATTTTTTTACCGAGATGCGTTTTTTTCGCGGAAAAAAACGCATCCATGTGCACAAAACATGCAGAATGCATTCTAAATGATAGAATTCATAATGCATGCGTTTTTAATGAGTTTTTATAGCGTTTTTAGCGCAAAAAAAAAAAAGCGAAAAAACCTGAACGTGTGCACATAGCCTAAGTCTTGTGGTTTGCAGAGTGTAGTTATCTTGCTTACCTGGGAAAGGATGCTCTATTGAAAGATGTAGAACACGTGGAGGCAGCGCGATAACCTAGACAATGAATTGCTCGGAAACATTGGATCTTGGCATAAGGGTATGTGTCCACGTTCAGGATTGCTTCAGGCTTTGGTCAGGATTTTATGCAGGTAAAATCCTGACCAAAAATGCACCTGAGGTCACTGGCAGGTCACCTGCGGTGTTCCTGCGTGTTTTGCTCATTGTAGCAACATGCTGCGTTCTGAAAAAACGCAATGCATGTGCGTTTTCGCGGGAAAAACGCATGCGTTTTTTAATGCACAGTGGAGACGGGATTTTCATTCCACTATGCTGTAACATTTGGACGCTGCGTTTTTGACGCTGCGGCTCAGCGCTGCGTCAAAAACGCAGCGTTTCCTGAACGTGGACACATACCCTTACAGCTACAAGTCCCCTTGTCTCATTCATGTGCTGTCTTTTTTTTTTTATTATACAACAGATAGCACACTGACCAATAGAATATGATGGAACTTAGTCCATGTCCTAGTCTCATCAGTTTTTGTGGGTAAGACTTTTTACATCAGTTTTATATCCACTTTGGGAAGATAAATTCTAATGGCTATGCATTCACAAGCAAAGATAACTTTTTCATTTTATCATACCAGAGAAAGAGACCTGACAGACTGGTGCTTGCAAGGGGCTTGGAGTAAGATGGCATCAGGGGGCTGGCTGTTACCAGCAGCCAGGAGAAGGCCATACCCCCCGATCTTTGACTCAACGTCCCAGAAGGAGGGGGAGCATTGAGGAGCAGCTCCAGCATCACACCGAATTGCAGGTACTGTCAGCATTAAAAATAGCATTATTCAAATTATTTTTTATAGTTTATGAAGGCATGGCCATTAGAACACTTTTTATCTCATTGAAGTACCCCTTTAATGGAGAGAGAAAAAATAGAGATCAGTTTACATTTTCCAGTTTTTATAAAATAGATGAGAAAAAAAAACAGATGCTAAATAAATGTGAAAAAGTATTTTTCATGCATGTAAAAACAGAAAAGATAAAAATTGCATACACATAAGGATACATTCACACATGTGCTAAAAATCTAAACATTGTTGCCAACCAAGTACACATCTTCATGGCAACAATATTCCATAATGTCAATCGTCTCTGTAAGCCGGATGTTTAGTGCGACCTTGCAAAAATTGTCAAGGGATGGTTTGAGGAACATGAGAAAACTCACAATTTGGACTTGGCCTAAATCAGTATTATGTATTGGTAAAAATGAGTCTAGTTCTTGGGGGTCCTACCTCAAAACTTCAAAACCTAAAAGGACTTGCTGCCAACATCATGGTGCTAAAATTTATGCCTTGATACAGCACAGGAGATCGTACACTTTTTAAACAGGTAGTTTTAATGTTGTGGCTGATTATTTTGAAATCCTGTGAGTGAGACCAAGGTTTACAGATGGCTCAATAAGATACCCTGTCAATGTCACCTACAAAAACAAAGCTGTGAAATAAAGTACCATATTAATTATTTACAATAAGGTTGATCTAAAAAAAAAAAAAAAACACAAGCAGCATAATTCCCTGTCATTACTTGTCTCTTTTGGTATTTTCTGGGTGGCGATCTTGAAACACCACATGTAGAATATAAGCAGAGTAGATAAGATATAAAACAGGAGAAGTACCTGGCAAGAATTACATATTGGAAGGTTTGGAAAATATAAGAATTTGACTAATTCAGTGGTTTTCAGTTTCTGTAATTGCTCGGATCTTGTACAATGTACTGTCAACAATATGATGAAATGATATGCTCCACGGGCTTCTTGTCTTCCAATTTGCAACACTAAGAAATGAAAGTTCAACTGAGTGCAGAGGTTTATCTTTTCATTTTTCCAACTAGTCCCTTAATAATATTCTTTTCCATTGTTTCTAATAAAACAGTGAATGCTGTTCAACCAAAACGTATACTGAATAACAACAGATAAAAGAAAAAAAACACTGAATTTTCAGGCTGGATTTTTAGATGGAAAATTTCCAATTAACTAAACATTGCTATTATTTTCAGGTCGGAAAATATGACGTTTGGTGTAATTTTCAATCCACAGCAAACCATTTTGGGTTGCGTGGATTCATTGCAGATTTTCTCCATAGACAAGAAATGCTGGCTGAAATCTGCAATAAATACGCCACCAGTTTTGACCCACAGCAGAACACTTACTGTCCCAGCCCAAGATCAGGTAGTGTTGGGATTGGAGAATCATTGGGAGTTTTTCCTTTTTGTTACCCTTCTTCCAAAAAATGCTCCTAGTCCATAAGGAATAACTCACATAGGAAGACCCCCAAAATTAAAATATAACTTTTATATTATATAAATATAAACAAGGACTAACAACATGTAAGATAATAACACTAGGACCAGAACCACCATAATTCACTGTCTTCTCCTGAATTCCTGAACTGAAAATTTGGCAGCCTTGGTATACGACAGTGGCACACCACCCTCCCACATCGGCTGCCCCTAGTTTCCCAGGTGAGCCACCATTTAAATAATGCAATGACAAACAAATTACAAAAAAAGAGAAGAAAAAAGTGGTCAACCAAGTAGACAATCATAATATTGAATCAGATACGGACCATATGTAAGGAGAAGACCCGGATCAAGCGTGCCTGCTCCTTAACATAGCTGGAACTGTCATGGGCTGTCCCCCAGGTTGCACGAGGGAAAGCATAAGGCCCCGGACCGACCTTTACTCTCAGGAGTAGGGGGCACGGCTAAGATAAAAGAGCTACAGCGAACGGGAAATCAGTCAGTCTTAGCGGGTACGTGCAGTGTGCAGGAGGGCAGTGTCAGGGCTCCTACTGCAGAGCATTCAGACCGAGCAGGCCCAAGCCTGAAGGGTCTGTGAGCCGTGACCAGAGACTGCCGACAAATACACAAACGGTCCCCGCTGTTATCACTGACCGGAGTGACAAATCCCACAGACAGAACATAGTCGAGCGCATGCATCTACAGGGAAGCAGGGTCACCCGCCGTGGTTCCCCGTTATACCTGCTTACAACCGTTTATTGCCTCTGGACTCTGACAAGGTAAAAGACTGGGCTCTTTCCGGTTCGTCAATTCTCGACTCACCGACCGGACCACGAGGAATCACCGCCTCTGCCAGGATGCCATCTTCTCCAGGACTACACTGAACCCCCCACGCACCACGGCTTTGGCGCCAATTATCACATCCCGAAATCTGCATTGTGACATTGTCAGACTGATAAGTTTGCTATTTTTCAACTTTCTACCTTACCCTCTACACCTGTTTTCCGAGTTCCAAGCCCCTTGTTCAATTGCACGTTTTTTCTCCTTTTCTCCCTGCGAGGAGTATACCTGTTAAAGTAAACCCCACGTTAACCCTTGCTCTGCCTCCTACCCATTACTGCATCTTGCAACCTGCTCACACATACACGCATCATCATCTTACCCTAATGTCTGAATCCCAGCCTGTACAGTGGAGGTTGGCACCCTATATTTGAGAGTACGGTGCCCCTGCTCCACTGTGGCCGTCTCTGGGACACCCTAGCCTACCTTGGTGATACACAAGGTAGCCAATGCTCAAAAGCCACAGCTGATAAACCACATGATGCAGCAATTGCAAATACATTAACCTAATAAGATCAGGATACTTTTGCCAAGCATAAGCATAAAAAAACAAACAAGGGATCAATAAATAGACATTGGTTTGAAATAGAGTAGTTTGGTACTTATCAGACAAGTCATGGTTCAGCGTCTAAGCGTTTCACCTGTACGGCTTATCAGGAGGCCAGATAAATTGATGCTCCATAATTTATCTAGCCTGTAGTATCTGTCCCCTTATCCAAAAATTGCAGGCACCAGGCAAGCCTACATTCACTTTGGCTAATGTTATCCCAGAAAATTATGAAAAGATACAAAGGGATAAAAGTGTTCACCGCACGTTCCCAAAGTTTGGCGTGTGCTTTTCTGTGGAACGCATATAACCTCCGGGCATGCCGATCATCCTGTATCTTACACGTGGCCAGAAGTGTGTCACCATATATGGCATGCTTATGCACATGCCCGGGAAATGATGCGTCGCAAATGAGGCATTACTTTCGGGCATGCCAACAATCCAGTGACCCATATATGACACGAATTGCGTCACAGTCAGTGGCGTTTTGCTTCTGCGCATGCCTGGGAAATGGCGAGTCCCGGTGTGAAAAGCATACGAGACCAAAGACGTGATTGCTTCATACTTGCGCTTCTATGCATATGCTCAAAGTGCCCCAGCCTTTGTGCAAATGCAGCAAAGATATATTTTTATGCCACATAAATTCATAAATGACAATAGATATAGGATTCAGGGGAAAGAAAGACATCCAAGCTCATGGTTTAATTCTTGGATCAACAGGACATATACATAATATACATTTGTAGGCCAAGATATACAACTGTACAATAGATATTAAGAATGATAATCCACAACAGTGCATATCTTTCTTTCCCCCTAAATCCTATATAAGGGTATTTTGCCCATGAACACATGGTCCATGGAAACACACTGACGTGCACAGACCCATTCACTTAAATGGGTCTACCTGTGTAAGTGTCTCCGGTATGTGTGAAAACTGTCACCTCAAGTACCGGACACACTGACCTCTGAAAGAGGTCCCACCATGGAGCCATTTGTGTGACTGCCTCGCAGTGTTTTTGCCTTCCTCTGGTACAACATGGTAGGGTATAAGTTGAACTCGAAGTCTACCATCAGCCTTAAAAACTATGAAACTATAAACTGTTTAATTGACAAACACTTGTAATACCAATATCTTTGCAGCAAAGGTGAAATAAAAAAAAAAAGTTGTATTCTGCAGAATTGCGTGTCCAATGTAACATGAAAAATTTTGCAAAATATTCAAGGGATAAATAAAAGTTCAAACAGTTCAGCTGCTTTAGTTTTTAAAAATGGTTAAGAACACTGATGCAACACAGATGTAGAAATAGACATGGAAGTGTGCAGAGAACATCCAGAAAACTGTATTGATATGCACAGTGCAACTTTCTAGACTGAAATCACTTACAAAAAATAAATCCATACATATAAAGAAAATAAATGGCTCAATGTGTCAAAACTAAAAAACCTTAAGAGGTATATAAAAATCGGCAATCTCATGACTATTATAGCAGGGCTTCATCTGAAATTGAGATACATGTAAGAAATTAAAAATTACCTTTAAAAAGAGGAGGAAAAAAAGCCTGAAAACCCACATTGTTTAATGCAAGTGAAAAATAAGCTAATTTGTCTTCTGCCACATGTGCAGCCATTCTATGGGATCCAAAACCATTCCGATTTTCTTCTCCATGGTGTCACCACCTTTCAGAATCTGGGTCACATGGCGCTCTGCATGATCCAGAAGTGTGTTTTACAACTTAAAGGGAACCTGTCACCCCCAAAATCGAAGGTGAGTTAAGCCCACCGGCATCAGGGGCTTATCTACAGCATTCTGTAATGCTGTAGATAAGCCCCCGATGTAACCTGAAAGATGAGAAAAAGGTTAGATTATACTCACCCAGGGGCGGTACCGCTGCGGTCTGGTCCGATGGGCGTCGCGGTCCGGTCCAGCGCCTCCTATCTTCATAGGATGACGTCTTCTTGTCTTCACGCTGCAGCTCCGGGCAGGCATACTTTGTCTGCCCAGTTGAGGGCAGAGCAAAGTACTGCAGTACTTTGCTCTGCCCTCAACAGGGCAGGCAAAGTATGCCTGCGCCGGAGCATGAAGACAAGAAGAGGACGTCATTGTAAGAAGATGGGAGGCCCCGGACCGGACTGCGGTGTCCATTGGACCAGAACCGCAGCGGGACCGCCCCTGGGTGAGCATAATCTAACCTCTTTTTCTCATCTTTCAGGTTACATCGGGGGCTTATCTACAGCATTACAGAATGCTGTAGATAAGCTCCTGATGCCGGTGGGCTTAGCTCATATACGATTTTGGGGGTGACAGGTTCCCTTTAAGTCTCTGGAGTGTCAGACCAAGGCTTCATAGGCTTGCAATGTAAAAGACTTCCGGCTCATGCACGGAGCGACCCTAACAGTCTGAAGAGCAGTGACAAAACTGGCATTAACTTTATGCAACAGGTAGTGGCGTAAATTATAGCAGAACTAATTCTCCAATCCATGATGTTGCACCTAAAGAAATTGGAACTCTTAACGCCAGATGACTCTGGATCAGCCAGTCTTTATGAATTCCCCCTACATTAGTAAATAAGTTCTCATAATAAAATATATATAAGAGGCATCGTGATTACTCGCTAATCCCGCCCCCTGCACAGTAGCTCCACCCCCCACATCACCACACACAATCCTGCCCCCCACCACATTACCACACACAATGCCGCCCCCCCACATTACCACACACAATGCCGCCCCCCCACCACATTACCACACATAATCCCGCCCCCCACCACATTACCACAGATAATCCCGCCCCCCCCCCACCACATTACCACACATAATCCCGCCCCTACCATATTACCACACAATCCCGCCCCCACACATTACCACACGAGGCTCCGTCCCCACACATTACCACACGAGGCTCCGTCCCCACACGAGGCTCCGTCCCCACACATTACCACACGAGGCATCCGTCCCCACACATTACCACATGAGGCTCCGTCGCCACACATTACCACACGAGGCTCCGTCGCCACACATTACCACACGAATCCAGTTTGCTTTTGATTTTACACTGTGAATAAAATGTATTAGTATTATTTTGATTTTTAATTACCGTATATACTCGAGTATAAGCCGAGATTTTCAGCCCAAATTTTTGGGCTGAAAGTGCCCCTCTCGGCTTATACTCGAGTCACGGTCGGCGGGTGAGGGGGAGAGTGCGCTGAGGTATACTTACCTGCTTCCGGGGCTCCTGGCGCTCCCCCTGCCTGTCCCACGGTCTCCGGGTGCCGCAGCTCTTCCCCTGTTCAGCGGTCACGTGGGACCGCTCATTAGAGAAATGAATATGGACTCCACTCCCATAGGGGCGGAGCCGCCTATTCATTTCTCTAATCAGCGGTAACGGTGACCGCTGACAGAGGAAGAGGCTGCGGCACCGAAGACCAGCTGTCCGGGGGAAGGAGCGAGACGCTGGGAGCAGGTAAGTATGTCATATTTACCTGTCCGCGTTCCACACGCCGGGCGCCGCTCCGTCTTCCCAGCGTCTCTCTCTCCGCACTGACTGTGCAGGTCAGAGGGCGCGATGACGCATATAGTGTGCGCACCGCCCTCTGCCTGATCAGTCAGTGCAGAGAGACGCCGGGACGGGACGCTGAGGAGCTGCAAGCAAGGGAGGTGAGTATGTGTTTTATTATTTTTATTGCAGCAGCAGCACAGCTTTCTATGGCACAGCTTTCTATGGCACATCCTATGGGGCAATTATGAACGGTGCAGAGCACTATATGGCACAGCTATGGGGCAATAATGAACGGTGCAGAGCACTATATGGCACAGCTATGGGGTAATAATGAACGGTGCAGAGCACTATATGGCACAGCTATGGGGCAATAATGAACGGTGCAGAGCACTATATGGCACAGCTATGGGGAAATAATGAACGGCGCAGAGCACTATATGGCACAGCTATGGGGCAATTATGAACGGTGCAGAGCACTATATGGCACAGCTATGGGGCAATAATGAACGGTGCAGAGCACTATATGGCACAGCTATGGGGCAATAATGAATGGTGCAGAGCACTATATGGCACAGCTATGGGGCCATAATGAACGGTATGGAGCATCTATTTTTATTTTTGAAATTCACCGGTAGCTGCTGCATTTTCCACCCTAGGCTTATACTCAAGTCAATAAGTTTTCCCAGTTTTTTGTGGCAAAATTAGGGGGGGTCGGCTTATACTCGAGTATATACGGTATTATTAACTTCATTTTAAGTTAATTTATTATTTACTTTAGTTTAATCACTAGCAGCGTTAATTAGATAGCAATGAGCATGCTGAGCGTTAGCTGGCTGGAAACAGCAAGATATAGATTATATATATATATATATATATATATATATATATATTTTTTTTTTTTTTTTTTTTTTTTTTCGTAAAAAAGGAACAGCACAGCAATATTACTTATCTACGGGTGCAGAGCCTCCAGGCAACCTGTCCACTGGTCGTCCACTTTACATAGTATCAAAAAAGAAGGCAGCACTCCACCATTTCAAGAAATTGCAGGATTTATTCAGGCCCCCATAGTGCGACGTTTCAGCTCTACTGAGCTCAGTAGAGCTGAAACGTCGCACTATGGGGGCCTGAATAAATCCTGCAATTTCTTGAAATGGTGGAGTGCTGCCTTCTTTTTTGATAATATATATATATATATATATATATATATATATATATATATATATATATATATATATATATATATATATATATATATATATATATACACACACATATATATACATACATACATATACATATATACACAGTCATATGAAAAAGTTTGGGCACCCCTATTAATGTTAACCTTCTTTCTTTATAACAATTTGAGTTTTTGCAATAGCTATTTCAGTTTCATATATCTAATAACTGATGGACTTCGTAATATTTCTGGATTGAAATGAGGTTTATTGTACTAACAGAAAATGTGCAATCTGCATTTAAACAAAATTTGACAGGTGCATAAGTATGGGCACCTCAACATAAAAGTGACATTAATATTTTGTAGATCCTCCTTTTGCAAAAATAACAGCCTCTATTCGCTTACTGTAGCTTTTAATGAGTTCCTGGATTCTGGATGAAGGTATTTTTGACCATTCCTGTTTACAAAACAATTCCAGTTCAGTTAAGTTTGCTGGTCGCCGAGCATGGATAGCCCTCTTCAAATCATCCCACAGATGTTCAATGATATTCAGGTCTGGGGACTGGGATGGCCATTCCAGAACATTGTAATTGTTCCTCTGCATGAATGCCTGAGTAGATTTGGAGCGGTGTTTTGGATCATTGTCTTGTTGAAAGATCCATCCCCTGCATAACTTCAACTTCGTCACTGATTCTTGCACATTATTGTCAAGAATCTGCTGATACTGAGTTGAATCCATGCGACCCTCAACTTTAACAAGATTCCTGGTGCCGGCATTGGCCACACAGCCCCAAAGCATGATGGAACCTCCACCAAATTTTACTGTGGGTAGCAAGTGTTTTTCTTGGAATGCTGTGTTTTTTTTCTCGCCATGCATAACGCCTTTTTGTGTGACCAAACAACTCAATCTTGGTTTCATCAGTCCACAGGACCTTCTTCCAAAATGTAACTGGCTTGTCCAAATGTGCTTTTGCATACCTCAGCCGACTCTGTTTGTGGCGTGCTTGCAGAAACGGCTTCTTTCGCATCACTCTCCCATACAGCTTCTCCTTGTGCAAAGTGCGTTGTATAGTTGACCGATGCACAGTGACACCATCTGCAGCAAGTTGATGCTGCAGCTCTCTGGAGGTGGTCTGTGGATTGTCCTCGACTGTTCTCACCATTCTTCTTCTCTGCCTTTCTGATGTTTTTCTTGGCCTGCCACTTCTGGCCTTAACAAGAACTGTACCTGTATTCTTCCATTTCCTTACTATGTTCCTCACAGTGGAAATTGACAGGTTAAATCTCTGAGACAGCTTTTTGTATCCTTCCCCTGAACAACTATGTTGAATAATCTTTGTTTTCAGATCATTTGACAGTTGTTTTGAGGAGCCAATGATGGCACTCTTCATAGGAGATTCAAACAGGAGAACAACTTGCAAGTGGCCACTTTAAGTAGCTTTTCTCATGATTGCATACACCTGGCTATGAAGTTCAAAGCTCAATGAGGTTACAAAACCAATTTAGTGCTTCAGGAAGTCAGTTAAAAGTAGTTAGGAGTGTTCAAATCAAGAAAATGATAAGGGTGCCCATACTTATGCACCTGTCAAATTTTGTTTAAATGCAGATTGCACATTTTCTGTTAGTACAATAAACCTCATTTCAATCCAGAAATATTACTAAGTCCATCAGTTATTAGATATATGAAACTGAAATAGCTGTTGCAAAAACCCAAATTGTTATAAAGAAAGAAGGTCAACAGTAATAGGGGTGCCCAAACTTTTTCATATGACTGTATATGTGTATATATATATATATATATATATATATATATATATATATATATATATATATATATATATATATATATATATATATACATACATATATATATACATATATACATACATACATACATACACTGTATGTATAAGTAATAATATTCAGAAATAATATTGAATAAAACTTATAAAGTCAGACATGTACAGAAAAAACTTTCCAGGCTTGAATACATTCGCTACATCGAAAAACTAGAGCAACTAGAAAAAAAAGATCAAATAAAGGAGTATTTGGTGTACTTCGCTTCACTATCCTATACTTCTCTGAAGAGGCCTGCTCAAGGATCCTTGACCTGTGGATTGGTCATGATTTACAAGTTGCAACTTGTCAGTAGGTAACTAGCTGTATAGTTCATTAATGGCAAGTCAATATTAATGAGAAAACGTACTAACCATAGAGATCTTTGTCCATGCGTCCCAATTCACTCAGTTAACACTATCCTGTACTGGGAACATGATGCCCACGGCCTCCAGACACCTGTCACAGATTGTGGTTATGAAGTTTAAAAGCATCAACCCCTTCATGAAAAGTAAATTTCCACTTTTTTGCATTTTCATTATTTACTCCCCTTCTTCCCAGAGACTTAACTTTTTTTTTCTGTCCACACAGACATAAGAGCCATTCAATTTACCACACTGTGTACTGGAAAACGAGCACAAAAAAAAAAAAAAAAAAACTCCAAGTGGGAAGAAATTGTGAAAAAAAAATCCCAGGCAATTCTGACATTGTTTTTTCAGAAACTATTTTTCTGCGCATCAGTACAATTACGGTGATACCAAACATATCCAGTTCTTTTTATTATTTTAGTACTGAAAAAAAATCCAAAGTTTGAAAACAATTTTTAGTTTGTGTCACCATTTTCAGAGACCTGTAATGTTTCGTAACGTTGTGCGACAGCTTTTTTTTGTTTTTTTGTGGGACGAGACAACGTCTTTATACCATATCAAGTATACAGGTTGGGGGTCATGTGAGTAATAGCGATTACAAAATAATAAGCTGTCATGTATCCTTTAATAAGCTGTAGAGTAGAGGGGCTACAATGAGACTAAACTTCAGAAAGTCGAATTTCCAAGGGCCGAGAGATGATCTCAGTGCTATAAACTGGGACAATATCCTGAGAAATAAAAGTACACAAAGCAAATGGGACATTTTTATAAGAATCCCGAGTAAGACCTGTGCAACAGTATATACTCTATGGGAATATACAAGCTAGAAATAGGAAGAAACCAATATGGCCAAATAGAGCTGTAAGGGGCGCAATAAAAGCGCTATATAAAAATAAAGATTATTATTTTGTCTAACATATTCCGCAGCGCTTTACAGTTTGCACACATTATCATCACTGTCCCCGATGGGGCTCACAATCTACATTCCCTATCAGCATGTCCTTTGGAATGTGGGAGGAAACCGGAGAACCTGGAGGAAACCTACACAAACACAACTTCTTACAGATGTTGTCCAGAGTGGGATTTGAACCCAGGACTCCAGCGCTGCAAGGATGCAGTGCTATCCACTGAGCCACCATGCGAAAGCGTTTAGAGAATTAAAGCAAGTAGGTAGTGATGAGGCATTAAATAGTTATACATAAAAAAAAAATAGTCTCAATCTTTGCTGCACCGATTTGATTTTTACACAGACTTATTGCCAAAGAGTAAAAATACCGTATATACTTGTGTATAAGCAGAGTTTTTCAGCACATTATTTTTTGTGTGCAGAAAACGTCCCCCTCGGCTTATACATGAGTCGCTGTCCCAGAAAGATGGGGGGGGGGGGGATGCAGCGGGTCACAGAGGCAGGAGCCGGCAGCTGCAGCTGTAACTCTGCCCATTGCTAAAGAGAAATGAATATTCACTGAGCTGGCAGTGAATATTAATTTCTCTTATAGCACCCACAGTTACAGCCGCCGGCTTCCAGCACACATCCTACTTACATTCCCTGTGCGCCCTCGCTGCATCTCCTTACGGTGCCAGTCTTACGGCAATCACGTGCCCCCGCTCATTAAATTAATCAATATTCACCTCTCTCAACTACCATAGGCATGGAGTGAATATTCATTACTTTAATGAGCGGGGACACTTGATCGCTCGGCTGGAAGAGCTGCTGGCGCCGGAACAAGATGCAGGAACCATGCATACAAGGATAGGGGATAAGGAGCAATGCATACAAGGACAGGAACAGGGAGCCATGGATACAAGGACAAGAATGGGGAGCTATACATACAAGGACGGGGAGCTATGCATACAAGGACAGGGATGGAGAGCCATGCACACAAGGACGGGGAGCTATGCATACAAGGACAGGGATGGAGAGCCATGCACACAAGGACGGGGAGCCATGCACACAAGGACGGGGAGCCATGCACACAAGGACGGGGAGCCATGCACACAAGGACGGGGAGCCATGCACACAAGGACGGGGAGCCATGCACACAAGGACGGGGAGCCATGCACACAAGGACGGGGAGCCATGCACACAAGGACGGGGAGCCATGCACACAAGGACGGGGAGCCATGCACACAAGGACGGGGAGCCATGCACACAAGGACGGGGAGCCATGCACACAAGGACGGGGAGCCATGCACACAAGGACGGGGAGCCATGCACACAAGGACGGGGAGCCATGCACACAAGGACGGGGAGCCATGCACACAAGGACGGGGAGCCATGCACACAAGGACGGGGAGCCATGCACACAAGGACGGGGAGCCATGCACACAAGGACGGGGAGCCATGCACACAAGGACGGGGAGCCATGCACACAAGGATGGGGATGGAGAGCTATGCATACAAGGACAGGGAGCCATGCATACAAGGACAGGGATGGGGAGCCATGCATACCAGGAAAAGGTTGAGGGGACAAGGCATACCCAGTTTATACTAAATTTTCACAGTTTTAAGTGGCAAAAGAAAGTGCCTTGGATTATATATAAACAGTAAGAAGCTGAAAAAAGATAGAATTTCCCCCTCAAAAATAGTCTGTGGGAAATGGTGGAAGAGGATGCTACTACCATTTTGATTTAGATTATTTTTTTTAAACAAAACTATAGACTAAATAAAACGAAAACAAGCATATTATCCACCGCATCATGTTACAGCACAGGCGCCAACCTGGTAGTGTCTGTAGTTTATTGAGCACAATCCTGATGACTGATTCCTTTGGTTTCTTTCCATATGAAAAGGTTCATTGTTATATTTGATAAGGAAATATTTCCTCAATTGTATACATTTTTTTTTATAGATATCATGGTTGGCCCGTGACTTTGTCCAAGTTTTCTATTTTTTTGCCCTCGTTGTATTTGACTTTGACATCCCTGGTCTAAAGGAAAGGTTTGATCAAAATCACAGACGCAGATTCTTCTGTAAGAGCAGTGAGCACTCTCCGCCGTATGATGTTGTAATGATTGATTCACTGCTAAAATTCAAGAAGGGCCTTCATGTCTTTCTTGAAAAATATAACAGAACAGGCATTAGATTCTGTGATGGGGCGTTGATCCAGGGAACTAGTCTGATTGTTGCATGAAGATGGGAAGGAATTTTACTCCTAATATGGAGCTATTAATGTCTGCTCCATGGGGTTTTTGCCTTCATTTGGATCAACTTGTTAGGCTGAACTTGATGGGCTTAGGTTTACCATCAGCCTTACAACTATGAAACATTTTGGTATAAATATGACATTTTAATCACTTGTTATAGCAATTTTTGGTTGTACTAAAGCGACTGAAAAAACATAATTTTGGTATTGAATTTATTTCCTATTTCTGTTTACTGACCAAGATAGTTATTTTTATATACCCGTATTTTCCGGCATATAAGACGACTGGGCGTATAAGACGACCCCCCAACTTTTCCAGTTAAAATATGAAATCTTCTTAAAAGTCGGGGGTCTTCTTATATGCCGTATGTCGTCTTATAGGGCCGGTGACTAATGTGCCTTTTGGGGTGGGGAGTGGTCCCGATGACGAAGAGAGGGGGCATCTCACAGAAAAGTGTGTGAGTGGAATAGCCCCCTTTTACCTCATTGCGGCAGCGTGGGGGTCTCTGTGCTGGGGAGCGGCGGCTCCTCATTGCGGCAGCATAGGGTTTCTGTGCTGGGAGCGGCAGCACCTCTTCGTGCTGGGGGGGTTCTGTGGGGCGGTGCATCTTCTTGCAGTGTCGGGGCTCCTCCGGCATCTCCGCAAGGTCCGGAGGCACCGGCAGCTCAATTGCTGCGATGCGGTGGCCTCCGGGAAAATGGCCGCTGGGGGCGGCGCATGCTCAGATTCAGATCTCATCTCCCGAGATCTCGGGACGAGATCTGAATCTGAGCATGCGCCGCCCCCAGCGGCCATTTTCCCGGAGGCCACCGCATCGCAGCAATGGAGCTGCCGGAGGAGCCCCGACGCTGCAAGAAGATGCACCGCCCCACAGCACAGAGCCCCCACGGCACGAAGAGGAGCTGCCGCTCCCAGCACAGAAACCCTATGCTGCCGCAATGAGGAGCCGCCGCTCCCCAGCACAGAGACCCCCACGCTGCCGCAATGAGGTAACAGGGGGCTACTCCACTCACACTTTCCTGTGAGACGCCCCCTCTCTTCGTCATCGGGACCACTCCCCCCCCCACCCCCACCCACCATATGCACATTTGTCTGTACCCGGCGTATAAGACGACCCCCGACTTTTAAGAAGATTTTGAGGGGTTAAAAAGTCGTCTTATACGCCGGAAAATACGGTAATTTGACTTTCCTAAACACAGTGAAGCCACTTTTTTTTTTACTTTACAATGTACTTAGTCCTTTTTGGAAACTTGAACATTTAATCATCTGATGCCTTGTACTATATAAAGCAATATTGCTGCATATAGTGAAAATCATGGTCTCTTTTGAAGCCTGGCCACAGGCGGTTTCAAGGAAGCTAGGTAACGACAGGCATGAAGGTCTTCAACAGATCGACAGATGTCGTAGCAACCCATGAGCAACCTGCAATCACGCGCATTATTAATGCCGCTGTCAGCGTTAGGCCGGGGTCACCCTTGCGAGTTCAATGTGAGAAACTTGCGCGAGTCTCTCACATCAAGTCCCGGCACTGGAGACCGGAGTGTGCGGCTGCATGTATTGCACCCATTCATTTTTCTGATGTAGTACTTGAGATACTGAAGATTCCAGGAGTACTGAGGTAAGAGGCTGCTCACACTGCTGTCTACCCTGTCAATCTGATCTAATACTGGAGATACTAGAGGTGCTGAAGTAAGAAGATGCTGTTGACAGTGCGGTCTACCTCGTCCTTCTGAATGCGGAGAGGCGGCTGTGCGTTAAAGATGGCTTGAAGGTATGTGGTAAAAGTTATCTTTAGCGCACAGCCGCCTCTTAGGGGGGACAGCAACCTCTTATTTCAGTTCCCCGGGTATATCCAGTATTACATAAGAAAGCTTTGAAAATATTATATATGAAAATAAGGTTGCTTCTTAACTTGTCCAATTATAATGATAAAAAGCATATGAATATTTTAAATGTGCTATATTTTTCTCTACAAAAATAATAATAAAAAAAAAAAAAACACCACATCTTTCAAGTCCCGTTACAATAAATGTCGCTCATGGCAGGTTCCTTGAAACAATTTTCATGTCACAATGCTAAAATCAGAGACTTAAAAATAAACACAGCTGGGAGCTCATAGTTCAGTCAAAGTTGTATTACGCACAGAGTAACTGCTACCAGACGTCATCCAGATAAGAAATGCAAACTAAGGACAACATTTGCATAGTTTTGAAGCAATCCTCAACCAATTTAACATACTGAGCTTAAATAAAAAATGTGTAGTATTACTATTATGTATACATTTTATTTTTCACTATTTTCTTAGGTTATTGAAGCCTTCCTATGTGGAAAATACCTCCTGCACATGTCCCATTTTTTCAGTACGCGTGGCATCCGTTTTTTTTTCACGGATGACGCATATCACCATTATAACCTATGTGCTATGCACATGCCTGTGGTTTTACATGGACCGTGAGTGTGCAAAACAAACGGAGCCAGTCTTTCAGGCAACATTTGATGACAAGGGCCAATACAAGTTTATGGATCCATAAAAACACATACAGCACAGAGTTTTTCACACGTGTTTTATACGAATGTGTGAAGGAGGCCTTAGCCAGAAAACTCCGATGTAAGCTCCTGCACAACGGGCCGTTCGGTTGGGTTGGGCTGTCGCACTACCAAACATTTTCTATGGCTGGTAAGACAAACAGTAAAGGCACTATAGTCAAGTGCAGAAACCATTGCTTTTAGGGACTGAAGATATTAGGGGAGGCCAGAGGGCTGGCTGATACACACCATGTGACTTCTGTATGGAGATCACTGATAACAGGAACATTTCCATTATATCACTGATGTTAGTGCTCTTCATACATAAACATGCTGGTTTCACACCTGATCCGAGCCTTCGTCAGGAGCCCCTGTGTCAAGTTCTGATATTTATACCACAAGAGTGCAGTATGCTGCATTTGTATTTTTTTTTTTTTTTTTTTTAAAGAGAAATAGACCAAATGGACCCCAAGAAATTATGTAGGTTTGGCGCTGGTGACATTTGTCATAGGTAACAGAATAATAAAACTCTGAATGCCAGTGTGAGCCTGGCATTATAGGATTTCTGCCACCATAAGCCACAGTGATGGAAATAAGCTAAAAATGAGCCAAAGTACTAGAGGATCGGTACAAGACACGATCCTGTTGATGACATCTTCCTCACAGCTTCATAGCAATCATTAATAGATAAAAAAAGAGGGGCCTTGAAAGCCGGATCTGCTAAAGTTGGTGCATCACTTGTGGAATACCAGCTAGGTTTGGCAAAACTAGGCAACGTGGGTTAGAGGTGGGGAGCAAGAGTAATTGGCTTTCTTCTGGGAACCCCATGCTATGTCATCCAATAAAACAAACTTGTCACAGGACCATCCGTTCACGTGTTGGCTGCTGCCTTCTCACAGCAGGATATAATAATAATCTTTATTATTATATAGCGCTAACATATTCTGCAGCGCTTTACAGTTTGCACACATTATCATCACTGTCCCCGATGGGGCTCACAATCTAAATTCCCTATCAGTATGTCTTTGGGATGTGGGAGGAAACCGGAGAACCCGGAGGAAACCCACGCAAACACAGGGAGAACATACAAATTCCTTGCAGATGTTGTCCATGTTGGGATTTGAACCCAGGACTCCAGTGCTGCAAGGCTGCAGTGCGAAACACTGAGCCACCGTGCTGCCCTATGGGAATATGGGAATGAGTCCTAAGGCAATTATACATATGAAATAAAATATGTTACCTTCGTTTAGATTTTTCTTCTTCATCCATTTTTCTACTGTTTCAGATGCAACACTTTCTGATACAAACTCATCTAGCAATTGCGGGTGGCGAGAGAGATATGCCTTTACCTTCTCATCTGTCAAATCTGAAAGAATCAAAAACAGCAATTACTGAACAAATACTCATAATATAGAGGCCATATGTACCAAAATGTAACTACATCTGATTTTCATGTCAAACTAAAGATCTCAAAGCCTTTGCAGCAAATGTAAAATGAAAAGACATTTTAAGCAATAAAGATGATATCACGATAATCCCATAACTGTATACATCCCCAGTGCTAACTGCATCTAGATACTTATCTAACATCTAAGAAAGTGGACATGTGCAGAATATGTACAGAGTCTTATTGGGGGTCAGTTTCCTCCACCAAATGTTGTGAAAGGTCAATATGTACAAGATTGTTCTAAAAACGGAGATGGATCATTTCTGGTTAAAAGAACAAGGCTTTCAGTTTGCTTCAAGTGAATTCGAGTAAGAGCAAATTACCTGGAAAACTGACTGCCAATATTTTCTCATCACTTGACAATGACTGCACTTGACAAGGATCCGCTATGAAGAGATCTCTCCCTGATTTGGGTAGTACAATAATTATAGCCTCCTACACAGATGTTGGGAGAGGACATTGCTCTGAAGCCTTTTAGAGGCCACCAAGAGTTGGGGAGAAGGACATCCCCCCCATTATCTTATATAATTCAGCAGGCAGTTGGCCAACACCTAGTTCCCTTTTGTTTGGCATTCACGCATCAGCTGCCTGAAGTTACCCAAGTTGCAGACAGAACTGGCAGGGGCTCCACATTGGAAACGTATGGGCACGCTTCATTGAATATAAAATTGTGTGAGGGCATTTTTGCCAAGTAGATTTAGCATTTTGTTTTTCCTTCTACTTACTAAGGAAGACCCACTATACAGACAATATTACGAAGTGACCAGTTTTCCAGGTCCTCATAAAAACAATAAAAAAATAAAATGACAAGGTATCCATGGAAGATTCACACTACAAACTGCTAAATCACTTAAACTATACAAATAAACAACTTGGGCACACCACAGATAAGGTGGATCCTGCCGATTATGAACAATTTTTCACATTATAAATGTGTATGGAGAAAGAAAAAAAGTCATAGATGTGACAAAAATCCAACAAAATCGAGCCTATACAAGGAATAAAGAGGTTCTTAAGTACATTAAAATCCCAGTGGGGACAACACAAAGCTTAAGAAAGAATATAAAGAGGATACCACAACAGTGTAGTCTAAAAAAATAAATATGAAAAGAACAGGCTAAAGCATTATCACCAATAAGCAAATTCTGAGCTCCTAGACCGGGAGTATAAGAGAAACCCACAAGTATTGCAATCCACGTTAGTGGTTACCTTAGGGTACCATTTTTCACGTTATCAAATTTTGCCAACTGTACTGATTATTTTAGCAGATGTCATTTATAACTGGAGTCAGGCAGATCTCTAAGTTGCTTGGTCTACTTAGCAGTTGTCCTTTTTGAAATCCTCTATAGGTCCTGCCTTTGGCTCCATAAAAGAACATAGGGCACCCATTTATAGGTTCAATGACGATAGGTCAAAGTTGCATTTTGAAACTATCAAAACATCTTCACATTTAATGTATTTCACATACTAAATGTGGGCTCTTGTAATTCTGCCTATGCAGGGGGGGGGGGGGGTGTCAGAAATATTGTCGGGCTCTACCTTTGATTAATTGCTAAACTCTACAGGGGTGCTGCCATCTTAATTTGCCACTTCGGTGTCCTCCTTGGCACCATCACTGTGGTCATCTACCAGATCTTATTCCTCCCACAGACAAAGCCAATGCCAGATTCAATTGAGCAAATTATGATAGTTTTGCAGCAGCCTCATTCCTCCAGCCAGTTGGTCTCTTGGTATGCATTGCTGCATCAAGTGTGCTAGCGGCATTTTGGGAGTCACAGTTCTGCCCTTCAGAAAGGTTCTTTGTTGCACTGCATAATAATAATACTTGAGACCTGTTAGTTGTAGTGGCAGTATCCGATGAGACAAGTCTTTTAGCTTTGTGTGAGTGAGTTTTCACAGCCTGGTTTGCATTTTCAGTCAGGCCACATTCCCCGTTACGGGTGTTTTAACGTAAAACTGCAGAAGAACTGGTATTCTAAGGCCTGGTACAAATGGCTATATTATGGCTGCGGTACTACTGACATTCACCATAGAATTCAGATAGGGGTTCAGTAGATCTAATCAAGGTGTTTTTTTTTTTTTTTTTTTTTAGGTAAAGAATATGGTTTCTTATTTTGGAGAACAATATTTCGTAAATCCATTGACTTTGGAAATATATGCTACAGCACCCAGAAGCAATGTCTTACCAGTTGTTCCCAGAGTCCATTATTGGTGGCAGTAAGTGTGGGAGACTGTACCTATAAGAATCTATGTCCAGTATGTTTCTCAACAGAAACAAGAATGTGGAGATGTGAAAGCGACAGCGTTCTCTGGGGAGCGCACAGTTGTTTTCATAAACAGGCAGAATGTGCAGCCGAGTTAATTAGTTCTGTTGGGGACGGAAGTTCTATAGCTCCCTAACAATGGCAAGGGTAAACAGAAAGCATACAGTCCGCTTACACAAGTGCTCATCAACTCCTGAAATGTAATTAACAACTGCAGAAAACTTCTACAGCACATGTCGGAGGTTTATGTACCCAAACAAAATTGCTTAAGTACCGGTATATATAAAATTAGTTTAGTAAGAAATCACAGAGCAGTGAGACTTGGCCTGGTAGTTGCCAGCATCTTTTTTAAAACCTACATGATCTACACTTTAGGAGGGAAAAAAAATCCTCACATTTCAAAACATTAATAATCTTGGCGATATTGTCTTCTCCAGTCACATCCAGAGCTGGCTTGGCTGCAAATATATATTTAGCCCTGTGCCAAACAACTAAACCCAAAGTCGGCACTAGTGCATTTTATGGTGGTAGACTCTAATACAGGGACAAAGATCCCACTGCACTATAAGAACCCATGCACTCCAAAGACATGAGTCAAACAGGGTGCAACAGATGTCCCGCCACTTAAGCACTGAATCAAGTCAAAATAAACACTAAGCAAAATACAGAAAAATTAAACTAGTGTGTAAAAATGTAGTTTTCTTTCATTTTGGCCTAAAAAAAATAATTTGACATTTGTTTGCAGCAAAGTACTTCAATGAAATTCAACGTAATGTGGAATTTTGCAAGAATAAACACGCAGAAGGCTGCAAAATTACCGGTAACACATTTTTAATTTTCCTCCCCTACAGATTTTGTATTTTCCCTAACTGATTTAATTATCATTTCTAAAAGAAAATTATTAGTTAGGTCCAACTGATTCTGGTCTAAGGACTAATAAGAATTTGGTATCGATATGAAGATAAATCCAGGCTAATTCACATGATAAAAATCATTCTACCCTAAAACACAAATACAAATACCAAAAACTGGAATTAAACAATTGCTATGGATAACTTACTGCCAGAACAGTGAATAATGGAATACTGAAGGTCCTGAATGCCTTTCTTGATAGATAAGCCACAAGTTATGTGTTCTAAAATGCTGGCGATTGGTAGGGCAGTAGCGTAGCTACCGGGGGAAAGAGGGTGCGGTCACCCTGGGCCCCGCGCTCAGAGGAGCCCACGTAGAGCTACTATCACTGTTATAGCTTGCAGATATAGATAAGATTTGCCATAGTACAGGGATACATACTCTCTCTGCACCAACGCTCTCTGTTCTGTAGACCGCAAGATGCTCTAAGCCTGCAGTCTAGAGAACAGCATGTGATGTGCTGGTAGAACCACAGGACTTCAGAGTCTTGTCGCAGTAATGTCATCACAGCGTGGGAACTAAATGCGGGGGCTATTATACAGTTTGGGGCCTACCTTGGGGGCAATCATACGATGCAAGTACTACTGTGGGGGTCAATATACAGCGTGTAAGCCAATGCAGGGTCCATTAGACTAATGCAGGGAACATCACACAGCGTGTGAGCTAATGCAGGGACCATTACACAGCCTGGGAGCTAATACGAGGGCCATGGTTGAGCGTAGGAACTAATCGAAGGGTTATTATACAGCCTGAGAGCCAATGCCGGGGCAATTACACAGCAAGGGAGCAAATGTGGGGCCATCGTTCAGTGTGGGAGCCTTTATACAGTAAGGGAGCTACTGTGGTGGCCATTATACAGTGTGGGGTCCATGATACAGTGTGTGGACCATTGTGTTGTGTTTTGGGTGAGGCCAATCATACTGTATATAAAAGAAACAATGGGCCCATCATACTGTGTATATGGTAGCTCTGTGGCCATCATACTGTGTATTGGGGACATTATGAAATGTTAAGTGGACACTTAAGAACCATTATTGTTATTGGGGCACTCAGGGTATTTTGACAAAGGTGCACATGGGACATTATTACTTTCCAGGAGCAAAATGTGTACACTTACACAGGGCAATTTTATCATCTAAAACACATAAAGGAGACATTTTACTATGCAAGGAGCACCTTAGTGGTATTACTATGTGGGGCAGTGAGAGGAGCAGAGTTTTTGTTCCACACAGCAGTGGCAAAAATAGACACATGTATGGCAATAGCGACTCAGCATCGGGATGACAGTAAGATGAGGAGTTTGTGCAGGTTGGGAATAGATGGGGACGGTGCAGGAGATGTGAGAAGTCAAATGTGTATGTTGTAATTTCTGCAGACGAGTTGTGGCTGGAGAAGTTGTCATGTCGGTCTTGGCCAGATGGAAAAGACGGGAAAAGTGAACTACTCCATCAAAAAGAAGGACAGCTGGAAGGCACCATCTATAACTGTACTGTAATATCTGCCTGGGGAACAATACAGTGATAATTTTACTATAGAATTACGGTTTTATATTTAAGAATACAATCACTAAAGCATCAAAAATTTTGAATTATGTGACAAAAAGATTAGCACTTGCTTTCTCTCTTCACACCCCATGTATTGTTATGGCTTGACTACTTATACTGGTCTATTACTTAGTTCCACACTTTCTATATCTATTGTCCTGTAAATTAACTTAACCCCTTCATGACCTTGCCGTTTTTTGCAATTCTGACCAGTGTCCCTTTATGAGGTAATAACTCAGGAACGCTTCAACGGATCCTAGCGATTCTGAGATTGTTTTTTCGTGACATATTGGGCTTCATGTTAGTGGTAAATTTAGGTCGATAATTTCTGAGTTTATTTGTGAAAAAAGTGGAAATTTGGCAAAAATTTTGAAAATTTCGCAATTTTCACATTTTGAATTTTTATTCTGTTAAACCAGAGAGTTATGTGACACAAAATAGTTAATGAATAACATTTCCCACATGTCTACTTTACATCAGCACAATTTTGGAAACAAATTTTTTTTTTGCTAGGAAGTTAAGGGTTAAAATTTGACCAGTGATTTCTCATTTTTACAACAAAATTTACAAAACCATTTTTTTTAGGGCCCACCTCACATTTGAAGTCAGTTTGAGGGTTCTATATGGCTGAAAATACCCAAAAGTGACACCATTCTAAAAACTGCACCCCTCAAGGTGCTCAAAACCACATTCAAGAAGTTTATTAACCCTTCAGGTGTTTCACAGCAGCAGAAGAAACATGGAAGTAAAAAATGAACATTTAACTTTTTAGTCACAAAAATGATCTTTTAGCAACAATTTTTTTATTTTCCCAAGGGTAAAAGGAGAAACTGGACCACGGACGTTGTTGTCCAATTTGTCCTGAGTACGCTGATACCTCATATGTGGGGGTAAACCACTGTTTGGGCGCACGGCAGGGCTCGGAAGGGAAGGAGCGCCATTTGACTTTTTCAATGAAAAATTGGCTCCAATCTTTAGCGGACACCATGTCGCGTTTGGAGAGCCCCCGTGTGCCTAAACATTGGAGCTCCCCCACAAGTGACCCCATTTTGGAAACTAGACCCCCCAAGGAACTTATCTAGAAGCATAGTGAGCACTTTAAACCCCCAGGTGCTTCACAAATTGATCGAGTAAAAATGAAAAAGTACTTTTTTTTTTTCACAAAAAAATTATTTTAGCCTCAATTTTTTCATTTTCACATGGGCAACAGGATAAAATGGATCCTAAATTTTGTTGGGCAATTTCTCCTGAGTACACCAATACCTCACATGTGGGGGTAAACCACTGTTTGGGCACATGGTAAGGCTCGGAAGGGAAGGAGCGCCATTTGACTTTTTGAATGAAAAATTATCTCCATCGTTAGCGGACACCATGTCGCGTTTGGAAAGCCCCTGAAGCCCCTGTGTGCCTAAACATTGGAGCTCCTCCACAAGTGACCCCATTTTGGAAACTAGACCCCCCAAGGAACTCATCTAGAGGCATAGTGAGCACTTTAAACCCCCAGGTGCTTCACAAATTGATCCGCAAAAATGAAAAAGTACTTTTTTTTCACACAAAATTTCTTTTAGCCTCAATTCTTTCATTTTCACATGGGCAACAGGATAAAATGGATCCTAAAATTAGTTGGGCAATTTCTCCTGAGTATGCCGATACCTCATATGTGGGGGTAAACCACTGTTTGGGTGCACGGCAAGGCTCGGAAGGGGAGGCGTGCCATTTTACTTTTTGAATGGAAAATTAGCTCCAATCGTTAGCGGACACCATGTCGCGTTTGGAGAGCCCCTGTGTGCCTAAACATTGGAGCTCCCCTACAAGTGACCCCATTTTGGAAACTAGACCCCCCAAGGAACTAATCTAGATGCATAGTGAGCACTTATAACCCCCAGGTGCTTCACAGAAGTTTATAACGCAGAGCCGTGAAAATAAAAAAATAATTTTTCTTTCCTCAAAAATGATTTTTAGCCCAGAATTTTTTATTTTCCCAAGGGTAATAGGAGAAATTGGACCCCAAATGTTGTTGTCCAGTTTGTCCTGAGTACGATGATACCCCATATGTGGGGGTAAACCACTATTTGGGTGCACGGCAAGGCTCGGAAGGGGAGGCGTGCCATTTTACTTTTTGAATGGAAAATTAGCTCCAATCGTTAGCGGACACCATGTCGCGTTTGGAGAGCCCCTGTGTGCCTAAACATTGGAGCTCCCGCACAAGTGACCCCATGTTGGAAACTAGACCTCCCAAGGAACTAACCTAGATCTGTGGTGAGCACTTTGAACCCCCAAGTGCTTCACAGAAGTTTAGAACGCAGAGCCATGAAAATAAAAAATAATTTTTCTTTTCTCAAAAATGATTTTTTAGCCCACAATTTTTTATTTTCCCAAGGGTAACAGGAGAAATTGGACCCCAAAAGTTGTTGTCCAGTTTCTCCTGAGTACGCTGATACCCCATATGTGGGGGTAAACCACTGTTTGGGCACATGCCGGGGCTCGGAAGGGAAGTAGTGACGTTTTGGAATGCAGACTTTGATGGAATGGTCTGCGGGCATCATGTTACGTTTGCAGAGCCCCTGATATGCCTAAACAGTAGAAACCCCCCACAAGTGACCCCATTTTGGAAACTAGACCCCCCAAGGAACTTATCTAGATGTGTGGTGAGCACGTTCAACCCCCAAGTGCTTCACAGAAGTTTACAACGCAGAGCCGTGAAAATAAAAAATCATTTTTCTTTCCTCAAAAAAGATGTTTTAGCAAGCAATTTTTTATTTTCACAAGGGTAACAGGAGAATTTGGACCCCAATATTTGTTGCCCAGTTTGTTGTGAATACGCTGATACCCCATATGTGGGGGTAAACCACTGTTTGGGCACACGTCAGGGCTCGGAAGGGAAGTAGTGACATTTGAAATGCAGACTTTGATGGAATGGTCTGCGGGCGTCACATTGCATTTGCAGAGCCCCTGATGTGCCTAAACAGTAGAAACACCCCACAAGTGACCCCATTTTGGAAACTAGACCCCCGAAGGAACTTATCTAGATGTGTGGTGAGCACGTTCAACCCCCAAGTGCTTCACAGAAGTTTACAACGCAGAGCCGTGAAAATAAAAAATCATTTTTCTTTCCTCAAAAAAGATGTTTTAGCAAGCAATTTTTTATTTTCACAAGGGTAACAGGAGAATTTGGACCCCAATATTTGTTGCCCAGTTTGTTGTGAATACGCTGATACCCCATATGTGGGGGTAAACCACTGTTTGGGCACACGTCAGGGCTCGGAAGGGAAGTAGTGACATTTGAAATGCAGACTTTGATGGAATGGTCTGCGGGCGTCACATTGCATTTGCAGAGCCCCTGATGTGCCTAAACAGTAGAAACACCCCACAAGTGACCCCATTTTGGAAACTAGACCCCCGAAGGAACTTATCTAGATGTGTGGTGAGCACTTTCAACCCCCAAGTGCTTCACAGAAGTTTATAACGCAGAGCCGTGAAAATAAAAAATAATTGTTCTTTCCTCAAAAATTATGTTTTAGCAAGTAATTTTTTATTTTTGCAAGGGTAACAGGAGAAATTGGACCCCAACAGTTGTTGCCCAGTTTGTCCTGAGTACGCTGGTACCCCAAATGTGGGGGTAAACCACTGTTTGGGCGCACGTCGGGGCTTGGAAGGGCGGGAGCACCATTTGACTTTTTGAACGCAAGATTGGCTGGAATCAATGGTGGCGCCATGTTGCGTTTGGAGACCCCTGATGTGCCTAAACAGTGGAAACCCCTCAATTCTAACTTCAACACTAACCCCAACACACCCCTAATCCTAATCCAAACTGTAGCCATAACCCTAATCACAACCCTAACCCCAACACACCCCTAACCACAACCCTAACCGCAACACAACCGTAACCCTAATTCCAACCCTAATCCCAACCGTAACCCTAATCCCAACCGTAACCCTAATCCCAACCCTAACCACAACTGTAACCCCAACACACCCCTAACCCTATCCGTAACCCTATCCACAAGCCTAATCTTAACCCTATTTCAAACCCTAGCCCTAATTCCAACCCTAACCCTAAGGCTATGTGCCCACGTTGCGGATTCGTGTGAGATCTTTCCGCACGATTTTTGAAAAATCTGCAGGTAAAAGGCACTGCGTTTTACCTGCGGATTTACAGCAGATTTCCAGTGTTTTTTTGTGCGGATTTCACCTGCGGATTCCTATTGAGGAACAGGTGTAAAGCGCTGCGGAATCCGCACAAAGAATTGACATGCTGCGGAAAATACAATGCAGCGTTTCTGCACGGACTTTTCCGCACCATGGGCACAGCGGATTTGGTTTTCCTTAGGTGTACATGGTACTGTAAACCTGATGGAAAACTGCTTCGAATTCGCAGCGGCCAATCCGCTGCGGATCCGTGGCCAATCCGCTGCCAATCCGCGGCCAATCCGCTGCGGATCCGCGGCCAATCCGCTGCGGATCCGCTGCCAATCCGCGGCCAATCCGCTGCGGATCCGCTGCGGATCCGCGGCCGATCCGCTGCGGATCCGCGGCCGATCCGCTGCGGATCCGCGGCCGATCCGCTCTGTGTGCACATGCCATAACCCTACCCCTAACCCTACCCGTAACCCTAACCCTAATTCTAACCCTAACCCTAGTGGAAAAAGAAAAAAAAATATTTTCTTTATTTTATTATTGTCCCTACCTATGGGGGTGATAAAGGGGGGGGGTTTATTTATTATTTTTTTATTTTGATCGCTGTGTTAGAACCTACCACAGCGATCAAAATGTACCTGTAATGAATCAGCCAGCCGGCTGATTCGGCGGGCGCACTGAGCATGCGCCCGCCATTTTGGAAGATGGCGGCGCCCAGCGAGGAGACGGACCGACACCGGGAGCCTAGGTAAGTATAAGGGGGGGGAGATCGGGGCACGGGGGGGCGTCGGAGCACCGGGGGGTGACATAGGAGCAGGGGGGGAGCGGGCAGGAGGACGGGGGAGCGGAGCACAGGACGGAGGGGACCGGACCCCATAACGGAGCACTGGGGGGGCGATCGGTGGGGTGGGGGGGGGGTCACTTCAGGTTTTCCAGCCATGGCCGATGGTATTGCAGCATCGGCCATGGCTGGATTGTAATATTTCACCAGTTTTTTAGGTGAAATATTACAAATCGCTCTGATTGGCAGTTTCACTTTCAACAGCCAATCAGAGCGATCGTAGCCACGGGGGGGTGAAGCCACCCCCCCTGGGCTGAAGTACCACTCCCCCTCTCCCTGCAGATCGGGTAAAATAGGAGTTAACCCCTTCACCCGATCTGCAGGGACGCGATCATTCCATGACGCCGCATAGGCGTCATGGGTCGGGAAGGGGTTAAATAAAGACATGTCAATGACAGAAAGCAAGACACAGTGACAAAACACTTCCTGTTTTGGCTACCAAGCAAATGCAAGCTTAGTAAAAATTCTCAGTCATTTCATTATTAAACTCGACCCACCCTGAATAGCAGTCAGTTTAGGAAACACAATAATTAGCCTAACCACCCTTTCAGGAACTACTTTATTTCCTACCGGAACCATTGGTTTGAAAAGACTTTGAAGATCTGTCTTATTTGGCAGCATTAAGGACTTCTTTACACAGACTAAGCAAAATGATCCAGAATTATAGCTTAAAAAAGGTGCCTTACACTGGAACACCAGCCATATCTCAAAGTTATTATGAATTTTAAAGGGAACCTGTCACCCCAAAATTCGAGAATGAGCTGCGGCCACCGGCATCAGGGGCTTATCTACAGCATTCTGTAATGCTGTAGATAAGCCCCCGATGTAACCTGAAAGATGAGAAAAACAAGTTAGATTATACGCACCCAGGGGCGAATCCCGGTTCGGTTGGGGCCGATGGGTGTCGCGGTCCGGGTCCGGCGCCTCCCATCTTCTTACGATGACGTCCTCTTCTTTTCTTCCTGCTGCGCAGGCATACTTTATCTGCCCTGTTGAGGGCAGAGCAAAGTACTGCAGTGCGTAGGCGCCGGCCCCCTCTGACCTTTCCCAGCGCCTGCGCACTGCAGTACTTTGCTCTGCCCTTAACAATGCAGATAAAGTACGTCTGCGCAGGAGCCGCAGCAGGAAGAAAAGAAGAGGACGTCATCGCATGAAGATGGGAGGCGCCAGACCCGGACCGCGACACCCATCGGACCCGAACCAAACCAGGACCGCCCCTGGGTGAGTATAATCTAACTAATGCAAGTACCCTGCCCCTAGTAATATACTTACCAGTCGCAGTCTTCATCTGTCATCGGCGCTGCTTCAGTCATCTTCTGAAGCTTGTGACCTGCTGGATCGGTTCAGTGTTTGTAGCCATTAGGACTACCGGTCAGTCAGAAGATGCGGTCACAAGATTGCAAATCAGAACCACAGCAGGTTTGGTAGGAGCAGAGGACGGCAACCGGTAAGTACAATACTAGGGGCAAGGAACTTACATTAATCAATTTCTCTCCAGCGGTGAAATAATAAAAACACTGGAGTTCACCAAGAGTTGTTTGGTCTAAAACTGCAAGTCTGCCGTTAAAAACCTCACAGCATGGAATGCACCCAATCTGAGGATTCACAAGTCACACAGACTGCAGACTTTCTGTAGTTTCCGACCAGACTAACCCTTTAAGCCTCACAAACTTATTACGGTAGTCTATACAATGTCAAGGTCCAGAGAAATGTTTTCCCACAAGATTCTCCAGTTCATTCTTAGTTGTGTGCCTGTGTAGATTCATCCTTGTTTGTAGTTTTTGCTTAGTTTCCCCAATATCGGTAACTCCAGGGGACATTGTACCCAAAATTGGAGGATGTACATGAGAAGACCTCCATGATAAACATTTCTCTGGACCTGTACACTGTATGAGGAATTTAAGAAGTCATTTTAAGGACAACAGAAGAAAATCTGGGAATTCAAACTTATAAAGATGTTCAACTCTTTGACACTAGGACTCAATTTAACACCTAGATAGATGACTTGCTACATGGACACAGTTCACTCCTCCACCAGACTAACTCCAGATCACCTAGTTATCACTACCAACACCCAGGGCTGTGGAGTCAGTAAGCCAAACCACCTACTCAGACTACTCAATTTCCCGGACTTCCGACTGCAACTCGGACTCCACAGCACTGCAGCACATGTACATAAAGCGCAGCACATTAATCTCAAATAAAAGCAGAGATCCTTACATCAGGAACATAACAGACATTTATAGGACATTTAATAACTTTCCTAAATTCTTATGAAAACATTTACAGCACAACCTGCACTGAACTACTGAACTCAATGTATTTTATACTTTAAGGCTATGTTCACACTTTGCGGTTTTTGCTGCGGATCCGCAGCGGATTTGCAGCTGCGGATCCGCAGCCGTTTTCCATGCAGGGTACAGTACAATGTTACCCTATGGAAAACAAAAACCGCTGCGCCCACTTTGCGTTTTTCCGCTTGAAAATCAGCGCGGATTTTCTGCGGGAAAAAAAGAAGTAGCATGTCTATTCTTTCTGCGGATTCCGCAGCGGTTTTCCACCTGCACCAATAGGAAAGTGTAGTTGGAAACCCGCAGTGGAATCCGCAGTGGAAACCGCACAAAAAACCGCAGTGAAAACCACCGCGGTTTTGCACTGCGGTTTTTCCAAATCCGCAGCTGAAAAATCCGCAGCAAAAAAAGGATAGTGTGAACAAGCCCTAAGAGTCGGTCCATTTTATACCGACTAAGACTCCACCAAAATGGACAGTGACTGACTCCATAGCCCTGCTCACCATCTCTCCATTTGTAACAAAAACCTTAATTTGATTTCCTTGGCATATCTTTTAGGAAGCATCACCCCATCCACCTTATGCATAAATGTCCTGTTGTAATATCTTTTAAAGAGAACCTGTCACCCCCCCCCCCCGGCGTTTTTAACTAAAAGAGCCACCTTGTGCAGCAATAATGCTGCATTCTGTGAAGGTGGCTCTTTTTTGGGGGGGTCCCTTCCAATGCTGAAATATCTTTTTTTTATAATTTGCCCGCCATACCTTTAGTCTGTCCGGGGGGCATGTCTTTTCCCCCTGGACACAAACGCCTCCCGGCCATCACTCAGCCCCTCCGTGCGCCACCTCCTCTGCCTTCATTAACGTCCCTGGCGCCTGCGCTGTAAGTTGCTTTTTCGGGCATGCGCAGTTTGCGCTGCCCTTTGACTGACGTCACATGATGGGACGTTAATGAAGGCAGAGGAGGCTGAGTGATGGCTGGGAGGCATTTGTGTCCAGGGGAAAAGACGTGCCCCCCGGGCAGACTAAAAGGTATGGCGGGCAAATTATAAAAAGTTATATTGCAACATTGGAAGGGACCCCATAAAAACAAGAGCCACCTTCACAGAATGTAGCACTAGTTCCCTTTAAAAGTTGTACTCTACAGTAATTCATTTGTAAAATTGCCTGAAGAAGGCACCTCTGTGCTATGAAAACTTGCAACATAATTCTTCTGCTTTGGCCAATAAAGACAATCACTCCTAAAATACTTTTGTCATTTCTGGGCATAACAGCATTTACATACAGTATATTGTTCTTGCTAACAGAGTATCACAATAAAACTTTTTTTCCACTAAAATGTTGTTTTAGCCCCAAGTTTTCAATTTTCAAAAAGGGCTATTAGGAGAAAATGGATCACATTTTTTGTTACACAATATTCTACATGTGATCGGAAGCTACTTTTCAGGTACAGTGCAAAGCTTAAAAGAGAAGGAGCGCCATATTTGAGTGCAGATTTTGTAGGAATGATGTACTGTGCCATGTCACACCAGCAGAAACCCTGAGGTCCCAGAACAGCAGAAACCCACATAGGTGATCTTATTTTACAAACCATACCCTTCAAATAATTCATCTAGATGTGCAATAATCAAATTGACACAACCCAGGTGTGTCTGTAGTTGTTAGACTATAGTTGGAAAGTCCAAAGATCTCCTTTTTGTAGGTTAATGAAAGTGTAGAGAGTGCTGATCAACATCTGAATTGCATATTTTAGAGTTTAGAGACATCTGGTCTTATTTTCCAGAGGCAGGAATTAGACATTGTAGGGGTCGGGACTGAAAAACACTTCAAGGTAAGCATTGCCTATAGAAGGTCATGAGATCTAGAATATTCATTGCATCCCTTAAACAGCATCTATTGGAAGATGTTTTTTCTTGCTTTTTGACAAAAGGAAAGATTGGAGACAAACATCTAAAATAACCCTTTAAACAAAGGAGGGATATCTGATTTTTTCAGGTTTACAGATTAGCAAAGATCCTGGATGAAAGTATGGACAAGCAAGATGTCCGTGAAGAAATTCTGGAGATTCTGCTACCAGAAGAAAATGTTTTTTTTAAGTTTGGAATTATTATGAGGTCTTTCATTTTCAAAATGCTATTAGTTATGGTATTATTTTGTCTATCCACTGGCTAACACGGTACCAAGATATATATATCTTTCCGGTATTATTTTGTGAACTTGTAAAGTTCCGAAGATACAAATTGTAAATGTAGTATTAGCGTAAGTTCACACTAAGCACACTGCAGCAAAACCTGATCTCTTGGCAGGAAAAAAAAGCATGTTTTCCCCGTTTTTTCTTGCGTTTTTCGTGGCAG
This sequence comes from Ranitomeya variabilis, assembly GCF_051348905.1. Taxonomy (NCBI): domain Eukaryota; kingdom Metazoa; phylum Chordata; class Amphibia; order Anura; family Dendrobatidae; genus Ranitomeya; species Ranitomeya variabilis. The sequence goes on from NC_135233.1 coordinate 654,759,264, forward strand.
TTTTGGCATGCTAGATTTGTCTCTTGTGCATCCTGATAAAGTTTAGTGTTGCCAAAAAAAAAGTCCTATTCCATAGAATCAGGTTTTGGCACAAAAAACAAAGCCAAACATGATACCTGTGTTTTTTGTGCGTTTTTCACCATTCAAGTCAATTGGTGTAAAACGCTGAAAGAAGTGACATGCTCTATGCAAAGAAAAACAAAAAAACAAACAAACAAAAAAACACATGTAAAGCACAAAATACTGATGACAAAAAAAAAAAAAAACTATTTGTGTGCCTGAGATTTCTGAAATCTCATAGGCTTTGCTGGTACTGTAAAACTCAAATGAAAATTTGCATAAAAAGAAGCAAAAAACGCCCAGTGTGAACTTAGCCTTATGGAGTTCCTAAACATATATACTGTATCTTAACAGTTGGGTGAAATATTGAAGAATCAAAATGGAATCTGAGTTTAGCATTGTCCCGAATGTTCTATTTTGTTTCTTTACTAGGAAAAGTGTGTAGTAGTTGCCTCTGAATTTTACCATTCTTTTTCCAGAAGAATATAATTAATTCTTAAGAGTTTGTCTACATTGAGAGTAGCCCTGGGTAATTTGAAGTAAGTTTTGAGAATTCTATTTTGTATCCAATTTGGATTGGATGAAGAACCCAGTTTTTTTTGCGTAAGATTGTAACATTCACAACCTCCCAGGAATTGGTGTCATTGTTTACTTTTGTTGATAATGAGATTAAAAATTAAGTTAATGACTTCGTCTTTCTTGGGTAGGCTCCACTTGCCAGTTCTCCTTTTGCCTCATTACTTTTGTTGGGATGAATGATGTTTGGATAACTTTTCTTTTTTACCTATTTGGAAAGCCCTTTTTCCAGTCTATAATTTTGTCTAAGATGTCTGATACAGGGCCAACCACATAGGAATCCAATAAGGCAATAGAGCAAATTTGGTCTGAATGTCACTGATCAGGTCTTCAGCCAGAAAGCTTTTCTGACTGGGTTGGTAAAAGCTCCATTCCTAGCCACGAGCCTAATGGATTCGTCTGAAGTTTCCACCTTGAAACCTGTTGACATTTTGAATAATGGAAGAGATTCATAAATGAAAGTGACACATGAAGACACTTTAAGTGGTTTTAGAGTTTTTCCAATCCACAGAAACGTGGATCTAGCCAAGATGTTAAAGCAATATTTGTATGTACAGAAGGCATAGCAATCGTCATCTGTTTTAATAAGGTTCCATCAACATTATTCTCCATGAGATCCCTTAACTGAAAAGGCCTCTATACCAATTGTTACGTGGATAATAATTTTTGGAACCTCATCCCAAATCCTAGTATCCTCTGAATCAAAGGGAAAATGGTTTCTGGATTCTCTTGAGATACATAGCATCTTTTCCAAATTGTATCACTAGGAAAAGATCTATGCTTTACTCTCATCCCAAATGTTTTTATCCTGAATGATTTTGGGTTTCATATTATTCAGAATACTTCTTTATCACCAAGAGTAGGATGTCCATATCATCAGGCAAGAATTAAAACTTTTTGCCATCCTTAAAGTGGGTTTGGAGTAGTCACTTCACCTTCCTCAATATCACATCTTCTGACAATAAATGAAGATAGTCATCAGAATCTGAACTGTATTCTATTTACCAAAAGAACAATAGTCAAACAAGGAGAACCAGTATAAAAAAAAAAAAAAAGGGAGTATATGGATGTTATATATTGCATGTCAAAAATCACAGGACTGCCTTGATGTGATCCTGGTGTCTACCAATTTGGTAGATGCCTGCCTACACCCCATTACTATTTTCATTGCCAGAGATTATGCTCACATACCACAGAGAGGAGACACTTCCAGCAACACACGCCCAGCATCTCTCGCCAGCAAACAAGACTTTCAACCAGCATCTCTCGCCAGCAAACAAGACTTTCAACCAGCATCATCTACTCTGTTGCACATGCCCATACACCAAGTGTAACAATGTGGAGGATCAAAGGGAACACCTTCAGACACAACTTGAAACCAGGATGATGGCAAAAGGAATAAATGGTGTAAAATAGCGCTCACTGGCGTATTGGGGAATACTCGCTTGGCAGCGGATTAACGTAGTCAGGCACGGTTTTTCACACAAAACAGTCCATACGGTTTATTAAAAACGTCATAAATCGCTTCGTAAGCCAGGTTGCACATAACCGGCTTAGACATAGTCCACTACTTCATCACGTATGGTTTTACAAAGCATTCATTAGCCACGCCTGTTTCTCTCCAGTCACCAGGTGACTGCGCAGTTCAGTAACTGTCCTTTATCATTGCGCATAGATCATTCCCCATACCCGGGGTTACCTCTCAGGAGCTCCTGCTCCATAAGCTGACTCCTCGTCAGCCCAAGGTCCTCAACAGGACAGAGTGTTTCTCAGTGTAGGGCCATCCCAGGCTCTGCACACACATGTGGCCTGTCTGGGAGCTTTTCAGGACGTTCGTCAAACACCCAGGCCACCAGGTCCAGAGCCCCTCCACGTGCTATTCAGGGAGATAGCACTCCCAACACATAGGCTTTTCCAGGACCTTGTACATGGACCATACAGATCCAAAACCTCTCCACTGTGACCAAACCCTGGTCACATTATGTAGCTTGTAACCACACCCACAGGAGAGGTATGGTTCACAATGGGCTGGTCATGAGATCCTGACATCACTGCAGGTCCTCAAACACCTGCACTTCCCACAGGAAAAAAGTACGAGGGGCATATTATGTTAGGGAACCCATTATAAAGAGGTGCTTGGAAGGCCCAAGTGAAGGAGAGTCAAAAACGCTTGGAGTTGAGAATTTACTATAATGTGAAATATAATATAGCAAAGATAACATAAAAGAAATAAAAAACTTAAAAAGGGGTACTCCAGGGAGATTAAAAAAAATTATAATCTAATGCCATATCTTCAGAAACAAAGTTAAACATTACCAGTGCTGTTTGTAACCCTCACAGTACCTGCAATTCAGTGGGATGCTGGAGCTGCTCCTCATTGCTTCCCCTCCTTTCAGGGACATTACGTCACAATACAGAGGGCATGACCTACTCCTGGCTTCAAGTAGCAGCCAGACCCTTGATGTCTCCTTCACTGCAGTCCGAGATGAGGAGGCGCGTGGCATGCTCCCTGCTAGGTGCAGTCAATTTATGCTCCTCTTGCTTTCACCTTCCCTTTTCCACTATAGAACTATTCCTGTACACCTTCTTTATGACTGTCCACACTCAAAGACATGTAATAAAGTAGCTACAAATGCTGTGATACACTGCTGTACAAGCCATGTCCAGATCAGATCAGGGGGCATAGTTCGCACAGCAGTGGATCACAGTAAAGATATTTGCAGCTTCATTTTATGACTTGAGCAGGAGAATGGACAGTCATAAAGATGGTGTACAGGCAGAGTTCTGAAGTGGAGAAGAGAGGGGAAAAAATTTAAGTTCATAAACAGACAAGCAGGCCACGTACCCTCATCTTGGACTGCAGTGAAGGAGACATTATCAGAGGGGTGAATGCGGCTACTAAAATCTGAGAGCAAGCCACACCCCCTGATTTATGATGCAACTTCACAAAAGGGAGGGGGAGCATTGAGGAGTAGCTCCAGTGTCACACTGAATTGCAGATACTGTGATCTTTACAAACAACACTAGTCATGTTAACTTTATTTTTTAAGAAAGTATGGCCAGTAGAATATTTTTTTTAGCTCCCTGTTGAACCACTTTAATCTTAAACCTGACTTTTCATGCACATGTCCTCTGCTGGGACACCACAAAAAAAAAAAAAAAAAAAAAACGTAAATGAATTGGGAGAGGGGCCTTTCAATCCCTGTGTTTCCATCCTTACAAAAGGTGGAGATGGACATCTTCCTATGGGCTTACAGGAAAATAGTAGACAGCATCCAGTAGGTGATGAAGTTCAAAACATCTTTATTCTGCCATACCACAGGATACAACCTTTTGACCTGTCACAGGTTTTTATCATGCTTGAAAAAGATACGTGACAGGTTGAAACGTCGCATCTTGTGTATGGCAGAATAAAGATGTTTTGAACTTCATCACCTGTTGGACGTGGTCTACTATTTTTCTGTGCATGCTGTATCCAAGTGGGTTCCTTGGATTTTGCATATTTATAAAGAGAGAATGCCCTGATCTGCCCTTTGAAGAGTTCTCTAAGCTAACACTACACGCTTGCGATCTTCCCACATCCTTGTCAGGAGGAACAACGTGGAAATAGTTATTAAGTTTACAAAACAAAAAAACCCACAACGGATGGGTGAACTAATAACTATGCATAAATACATCAATGGTCGATACAGAGACTTCGTCCACTAATCATTGATAATCAGGACTACAACATTAATAATGTCATTTATGTCTAAAAGGAAAAACTGGGTTTACACAAACATAAAAGAGGATTCTTTCCACTAAAAGCAGTAAGAGCGGGTACTAACTTTCTGGAGATGGGCTGGTAAAAGGACCCAGGGATTTATTATGATATTTGAAATCAGAATTTTTCTACCCTAAGCAGGAAAAAAAATAAAAAATGAATATGGATTTTGCTCCTGAGGATAGGCAGATCAGAATTGACCCTTTGCCCAGCCATAGAAATGTAATAACCTAGGTCTATATGTTAAATACATATGACCATTCATAAAGACCAGTGTTGGCTCATGCCGGTCTTGATGAGGAGGTATACAGGAGTCAGACGCTTCTGGTTCATGAAGAGACATATGCCTCTTCAGGAAACAGGAGCATCAGACAAGTGACGTGCACCTTGCCGCATATCCTGTTCCAGTACCTGCTGGAGTAAGATTTTTGGTGTGGCAAATGGCACCACTTGTCATGAATTTGAAGAGCTGCAGCGACCACACCTGTTTTGCGCCCCAGCCCAGTCCACTATGTCGTAGGTAGGCAAAAATAGCGTGACATCAGAGGAGAAGTGTGTGAGACCCCAAGCCTTATGGCTCCGTAAAATTTAGGGTAGTTCTAATCTCATTACAAACTCACAACGTTTTAGCACAGCCTCGAGTTGCACCAAAATAATGAGACTTTTCAAAGCTTTTCACACCAGAATACCAGTGTAAAAGCTTTGATAAATCAGGTCCATAGAGCTGTGCTCAACATTATTGGCACTCATTAAGAAAAAAAAAATATCTTGAGATATATGTGGATATATAGCAACTGTGTATCACAACATTTATTTTATTTATTTTTTAGCCACCCAGCTTTTTACACCTATGCTCTGCTCTCAAATATTGTGGTCCATTTATGTAATGTTTGGCAAAGTTCAGTTCAATCAGAAGACAGGGTAAATTAAGTTGCAGGTTATGGAAATGTAAATAAAATATGGGAAAAAATTACATCCTGAAAACCCTTTCAAATACATGGCCAATTCTAATAAAGTACAATGGCAAAAGTGTAATAAAGTAGAAAAAGGTCACACATACATCTAAATGTTAGGGGGGTGGTTGGTACACACAGGTTCGGACTGGTGAGCAGGTGAATCCCCCGGAGGACCCCTGTGCAGAGGTAAGCCTAATATGAGCGTTAGTTGGCCCAATACACTTGCTTTTCTATCTACAGACAAAAGCATCTCATCATTCATCTAAAAACTATCCAGTTAATTAATATATAGAAGCAGAGGTAAATTTGGATAATGTTATATTTGCATGTAGCTGAATAGTGGGCCCTCACAGTCAAGGTTACTGGTGGGCCCTTGCCACTCCAGTCCGACACTGGGTACACCCATAGTTTTTAGCTGCACGAGACCTGGTTATTTAAGAATTTATAGTTTTGGGTGATTTTTTTGTAGCTGCATCCAAGTATGAAAACAAGTCTACCGTAGAAATTGGGTCATTCAAATAACTAACCTTATAAATAAAATATTTGTAACAAGTAAAAGAATGCTTCAGCAGCCACCAAATCATGGGTAAGAAGCATGAAATGAGGGCAGAGGAGTAGCCATCACTCTTATGCCGAATGTGTTACCCATGTAGTGGGTTCTGTGCTGATAAGATCCACTTTACACTCTTAAGTTGTTACTCAGTTTTCATTTTTATGTATTAAAAAATACAACAAAAACCTTTCTAACAGGTTTACATTCTGTTGGTTTCCTATTGATTCAGTTAAAATATAACACCGCTACCTGCACATACGCTAAACTAGAATCTAAAGAACAGTATCCGCTAAACAAAATCTTTTATAAATTATATTTAACACTGTTTTAAAGCTGAATACAATTTGACTTAAGATCAAACAGAGCAAAGATGTGAAAGAAAAATATACTCCAGCAGGACCTCCATGCCTCATACAAAGAGCCTTTTCTTCCCTCACGTTACAGAGCGGAGGCAAAAAGCCAGGCTGCTACTTATCAGCTGCTTGACATCAGGAGAGAAGTGCGTGCGTCACCGACCCAGTGGGGACCCCAAGCCTTATGGCTCTGTATCATTTAGTTCTTATCTTATCAGTGTGTGGAGCGTGGCATATAAAAAAATGAAATCGGAAGAATTAAGGGTAAAAAGATGCAATGATTCCATTCCAGATAAAGTAAAACAAACCACAAAGAAGCGCTCCCGGACTGTACGGTCAGTAATTCGGGCAGACCTTTAATAGTCCCAGTACTTCTGCTAGTGACAGAATTTTTCTTGAAACTTATTATAGGCATGCTGTAAGTGAAGCATGTCCTCCTTTAACGCTGATCTTTTACATGGTTTTTGCTAGGCAAAACTATTTTTACCGTGAAAGGGTTTTTTTTTAGAATTCTTCCGATTTCTTTTTGTTTGTTTTTGTTTTTTGTTTTTTTTTTTAGAGGGGCATTTTTAAAATTGAAAAAGGCTTTAAAAATACATTCAATGGGAAGAAAAAACTATTGTAAAATGTGCTGGGATATAAGTGGTGTATAATTGAAAAACTGCTTTTTCCATGCACAGTGTATTGGAGAAGCCTAATGGACAGGTCTTGACACAAGACCCCATCATCATCCCCCCCCCCCCCCCCATCAGTGGCCATTTTAAGAACAAGATCTTTACAGAAATCTGCGAAGAAGGTTGTAGTAGTAGAGGGGTGATCCGAAAGTAAAACCTACTGTAATCCTAAATGTCTAATGTAATTTATCACTTTTCTAATACACCTTAATTAAAAATTCCCTACAATTCCCTCTCTTTTTCTTTTACTACTTCATCTGATGACACGGTTTGAGAATCCCAGTGCATGGTGGGATAGTCAAACAAGTTGTCATCAGGTTTTAGCAGCTGGGCTAGTCCCTGCTCTAGAGAGTATGCTCAGTTATCAACTCCGACGTATATCCAGTAGATGCTGTCACTATTTCTCCAGTACTGTCACCTTAGCTATTTTCAACCAATTTGCAATTGTAAAAGTTCTCCTTTGATTTAGATTCTCAGTAGATTCTGCCACTGTGCAATATGCACAGTGACAGTGCGCTCCATCGCCGGCTCTCAGCAGAATTAATGAGCTAGCAGTAGAGTGCTGAATCAGTGCATGTTGCAAGATCACTCGGTGTCATACAGGCAGAGCAGAGATCAGTAAGGGTGTATTAGAAGAGTAGTTAGATTATTACATTACATTGGCATTTAAAGTACGTTTTACTTTTGGACCGTGCTGCGGAATGTGTTGGTGGTATATTAAATAAAGGGGTAACAATAATAATAATTTTAAGCACAGGTGGAGAACCAGGAGCTGATCTGTAGTACCCCAAAGTGACCAAAATACAGTGAACAGAGCTGTAGAATTAAACTTTATACAGGGTTTAAGAGTACAAACTTAAAACAGGAGCGCTAGTTGTTGGCCCCTACCCATCTGACATGTTTTAACCAATATTAGTAGTGGACGACCACTTAAAAAAAAAAAAAAAAAAAAAAAAAAAATGGATAAAACCCTTAGGGCTCCATAACATTACAAAGTTCTAGATGGTTACAATTTGCAATCAGTTTCATACACAATGCATACATTGTAGTAATCTCTGCATTTCTGATCAAGGGTGGACATATCATTGGTGCAACCTGTGTGGCCGCACAGGGGCCCAAAAGGTAAGGGGGCCCATTTCTACCTCCAAATCTGGTGCAGTTTTGTATTTTTAGGAGCTCTTGGGCTGCAAAGGGCCCATATACTGTAGTGTTCTTGCACATGGGCCCTTTTCTATTTGTATCCGCCAGTGTTTCTGATATCTCCAATCTCTCTACAAGGGTAAGATATGCTAATCCAGAGTAGTACTCATCAGCCGATGCCTGTGACCGGCAGTAACCTTTTTACCACTGGTCACAGCTGCTGGCTCACACGCTATCATCTGTATTACAGCACGAGAACCACGTCGCTCTGATCGTCAGTAACCTGAAAGGCTACCGCTGAAGAGAACCGGTGTTTGACGAGCTGTCATACAGATGACAGTGTGGGAAACACCGGATGTTCGAGCACCAAGATTTTGTGAACTCGTTAAGCATTTAAATTTCTGCATCGCTTGGCAGAAACACTGAGTTTTTGGTGCAGATATTCTCCTACTTATTAGTATGGGTGAAAGCTGACTTTCATGCTACAACAAAACGTTAGTCAAAAGATCATAAAAAATATATGTAACTGTATACATTATAGCAAACACAGTTGTCAGCACCACATCATCCTGCATAGAAAAATGCTATTTAAATAGCCCATTAAGCAATGTTTCGGCTCCGAGTGTGCGCCTTCTTCAAGCATATCGCCGTCCACCTGCTGTAATTGACATAGCTGAGCGAAATTTTGTGCCTGCGCAGAGAAATCGCTGGCTCACGCCTGCGCACTCTACCCTATTGCAGGCAGAGCCGAAAACACAAAGGAGCATGCGCCATTATTATTTAGGCCCTGACCTATTGCACTAGGGAAGAGCATATGGCACAGGTGCAACCATTTCTCTGCAGAGAGAGAGAGAGAGAGAGAGAGAGAGAGAGAGAGAGAGAGAGAGAGAGAGAGAGAGAGAGAGAGAGAGAGAGAGAGAGAGAGAGAGAGAGAGTATATTTTTCCCTGACTTGAAAATCCTTCCGGGCATGCTCAGAGTGAAAAAACGTGATACGTCGCTGAATTCCTGTGTGTGACGGTCAGCGTCGGATCCTGCGTCCATAGGCTTCCATTATAGCATACGACGGACAGCGCATGACCCGTCGCTGAGCGATTTTCCAAGGTGCAGAAAAAAATGTTCCTCTGAACGTTTTCTCCACACGACGGACCGCTATTTTCCAACGAATCCAGTGCACGACGGATGAAACAGATGGCCATCCATCACAATCTGTCGCTAATCCAAGTCTATGAGAAAATAGAAGAAAAAAGGATTCGTTCCAGCTCCCAGAAGTAAAATTCCAATTCTTTATTGATCCATATTAAAATTACAGGCTGAAATACTCTCCATTGCACAGTAGGAAACGAGCTACGCGTTTCGATCTTAACAGATCTTTATCAGAGCTCTGATAAAGATCTGTTAAGATCGAAACGCGTAGCTCGTTTCCTACTGTGCAATGGAGAGTATTTCAGCCTGTAATTTTAATATGGATCAATAAAGAATTGGAATTTTACTTCTGGGAGCTGGAACGAATCCTTTTTTCTTCTGTTTGTTCAACACCACGCACATCAACGTGGAAGTTCCGTGCACCTGCTGAGGCTGCCTGGTGAGCTGGCTTTTTGTTTTTTATTCTATGAGAAAATGCAGGATCCTGCAAATTTTTTTTGCAGGATCCTGCATTCTCAAAAAACGACGGATTGTGACGGGAGCTGAAAGATGGAAGTGTGAAAGAGGCCTCGGGCTGCTTTCACACTAGCGTCGGTACGGGCCCGTCGCAGTGCGTTGGGCCAACGTACCGACGCATGCTGTGAAAGAAATGCACAACGGGGGTAGCGGAAGCAGTCTTACGACGCTTCCGCTGCCCCATTGTAATGTCCGGGGAGGAAGGGGCGAAATGGCGGACACGACGCGCAAAAAAAGTTACATGTAACTTTTTTTGTGCCGACGGTCCGCCAAAACACGACGCAACCATCACACGACGGTTGCGACGTGTGGCAATACGTCGCAATGCGTCGGTAATGTTAGTCTATGGGGAAAAAACGCATCCTGCAGACAACTTTGCAGGATGCGTTTTTTCTCCTGAACGACGCATTGCGACGTACAGCCAAAAAACGCTAGTGTGAAAGTAGCCTTATGAGACACAGGACAAAACTGGAGACAGGTTCCCTTTAATCTATCCAGGACCAGATCATTCATCCATATCAGCCACATCTCTCCAGTCTGCAATACAAACATTCTTGTTTCTTTATTTACCCAAAGCTGCAGGAAATTTTCCTTGGCTTTCAGTAGACTTCCTAAATTCCTTTTGTTGCAGTTCAGCTGTTCTATGGAGCAGTCAAGCCAGCACAAAGGGAATGCAAGGAAAGTCAAAGGCGAACTTCAGCTGTTCAGAAATAAATAGAGCTAGAAAGCTAAGAGCAAGAAGTATAGAATTTAGTGCCCCGAACTAACACTCGGAAAAAAGGTACTCAGATTTAAACACCTCTCCAAATGCTACTTACAGGGTACTTTCCATCTTTCTAGATGGATAATTTTGCAAAGTGCCTGTAAAAAAAGAGCACCCTTGCAATTTGCAGCTAGCAGCGGTGGTAAAACCCATGCAGTGCTTAGAAGATTTTTGGTGCTGAACTTGTAAGCACTGCACTGATGCTGGCCAGGAGCACTTGAGCGTATAGTTCGCTCCTGATCCCCGCCTTCCATTGGGGTAGGGGGTGGTTGCACAGAGATAAGAAAAACAGACTGACAATGCTGCAGGCCTGAACAGTCAAGGAGTCCCTTCACCCCATAAAAAGCAGGTAGTCAGCAGTTAAGGTGCGGTGTGCTCCAGTAGACAACTTGACAAACCCTTTAAACTATAAACATAAGGGTGAATGACCTCGGGGAGATCAAAACATCCAACACCGCGGAGACACCATCACGTGTTTCTCAACGCAGTGATCCAGAACACTGCCCCCATCCCTAATGGGTAATATGCAAGACCTGGCTATTCATTGCTTGCGTTGAGAAACACGTGATGGTGTCTCCGCGGCTTTTCTACATGCATTTGCATATTTCCCATTAGGGATGGGGGCAGTGTTCTGGATCACTGCGTTGAGAAACACGTGATGGAGTCTCCGCAGTGTTGGATGTTTTGATCTCCCCGAGGTCATTCACCCTTATGTTTATAGTCTTTTCACCAGGCACTGCTCCTAATAGCCAATTTCCTACTCCACACTGATGAGGGGCAAATACCCCGAAACAGCTGTCTGTGGATGGATACCATGTTTTGGCATAGGTGGTTTTCCTTTATTGGATGCTGCCCTTCCCGTGGTTGTTCCTTCCCGGTGAAAGACCTGGCTATTCATTGCTTGCGTTGAGAAACACGTGATGGTGTCTCTGCAGCTTTTCTATAAACCCTTTAAACTGAAATTCAGACCATACAACATGTAAAAGGTTTCAGATTGTAATAATGCTTATCCTGAAACGCAATGCAGGATCATAACGGATTAGAATAATAATAAAAAATAATAATAAATTGGGAATCCATAGGAAACAACATTATGATTTTAATACTTTCAAATCTAATGAGTCCAAACTAATGTCAGTAATAATGTAATAGTTATCAAAAGGTTTCCACTCTTGAGCTCTTGTGGTTACACCTTTTGCAGCGGAAGAGCATCCTACTATTTTTGCATTTGTGACGCTTGTGGAGCTAGAGAAATGTATTCCATGAGGATTCAGACAAAGTAATGTTTTTCCTGTACGTAATAAATCTTCATTGCGTGTCAGCCGTACAGCCTGGAGAATAAAGTGCACCCCATGGGTTAACCAATACTCACTACCATGATGACATTAGTACAGGAACTTTACAATTTCATCAAGGACTATAAACCCAAGAGAAAAACAAAACATAAAGCACCATACTTAATGAATTTTTATTTTTTCATCCCTAAAATTGACTTAGCGGCGGTGTCCTGTGTGAACAAGTTTAGGAATATAAACATTTCATGATGGACACCCAAGAAGACATCCTCATTTATTACTAAGAAAATTAAAAAAAAAATTAAAACGAAAAATTTCTTATTTTCACCTTCTGATTTTTTTTTTTTTTTTTTTTTATGTTCAGTCGTGACTCGTGAGTAAAATATGGCTGCAAGATTTCCAAATCATTGCATTCTAGTTTTCTTTACATTTTATACAACATCCCATTTTTTTCGTACATTCATTAGATTTGTCATACAGAAATACATCACACAGGATGTTTCTCATCTTGAATTGTCAAAAAATATTTTGAAGAAATCCTTTAATTACTTCATTCATGTTAATCTCAAGGTCGCCTAAATGCAGGGCTTTTATCACGGGGCGATTATCATGTAAAACATTGAGGAAAAGTTAACAATGTAACCAGTGTAAATACATCCCAAACACTAAATAATGAGTGAGAATTTGATCAGTATTTATGATCTTCTAAAATTATCGTTTGCAAGCCAGGCAGCCCCTCCCGTAAAACATGTACCTGCCATGCGTTAAACGAGATAGGAGGGAAACCAAGCCTTTTCAAAAATGAATAAAACTATATAAAAAAAATGTCCATACAATGATAATTTAATGCATGTATTTTGAAAGTAAAAAAAAAAAATCACTTTATCATAAAATGGCAACATGGCCATGGACCTTTGTCAGATTAAATTATTGCACCAGTTTAAATTTACAAGCTTCTGATGTATGGCACCCTCAGCTCTACCCCCATCCTCTCTTTAATTGACAGATCTCATCCTATATGTAACATGGGAACCAGGCATTTTTTGGGGGGTTCACTTATATCAGTTATACTAAGAGTTTTAACATATTAGATCTAGGATGAAAACAAAATGAAATACTGTATATACTCGAGTATAAGCTGACCCGAGTATAAGCCGAGGCATCTAATTTTGCCACGGAAAACTGGGTAAGCTTATTGACTCAAGTATAACCCAGGTATGCATTGTCCCCTCATCCCTGTCCTGTTATGTGTGGCTCCCCTGGACTCCTAGTTGAATGCATGGATCGGCGTCCTCCCCCTTGAATGCATGGCTCGGCATCCTCCCCGTCATACTCGCCCTCCTCGCGCGGTCGCTGCTCGTCCCTGCATCTCCGTTGTCCTGGTGTGGCAGCTCTTCCTGTGCTGAGCGGTCACGTGGTACCGCTCATTAAGGTAATGAATATGAGCTCCACGCTTATGGGAGTGGAGACGCATCTATATTCATCACCTTAATGAGCGGTACCACATGACCGCTGAGCACAATAAGAGCTGCCACACCAGGACAACGGAGATGCAGGGATAAAAAGGAAATGAGTCACAGAGGACCCAAAGAAAAAAACGACCAATAAGTCCAAAGTAGAATAATGTATATAAAAATACAAAACTTTTATTAAATCACAAAGTCAATTACATGATACATCAATATACATTATAATCACAAAGAACAAGTAAGGTTCAGTGCTGCAAAGTGCCTAGGCACCGCATAAGTTTAAAAACATATTAAGGGCGCATGGAACCGAGGACAAACCCACCCGTTAGTTATTGCATGTGCCACCCAGGAATAGATAGATATATAGCACATGTTTGTAAATGGATACCCATAATTGGACTTTAACAAAGAGTCCATCTAATGCCAACAGAGTCTAAAGCATACAATATCAAATACCTGCTCAGGGCACACAAAATGAATATAGCGTATTTTACCTTTTAGTAGGAGACTGGGTGGGATGTACACAGGATCCGTGCAGGGATGTGCAGCGACCGTGCGAGGAGGGTGAGTATGAGGTCACAGCCACCGCCTCCTGACACTCTCCACTGCTCCCCCTCCCCCACTGGCTTTCTGGACAATGACTCGTGTATAAGCAGAGGGGGGCGTTTTCATCACACACACAAAAAAAAATGTGCTGAAAATCTCGGCTTATACACGAGTATATACGGTAAATACCCTGCAGTAAATAGCAATAGTGCATGAAAATAACATACGGTAGTAAGTAATCATAAATTTTGATTAAAAAAAAAAAGTATAAGCCATCCCACCATGTCACGTTGACCCTATTCGGGACGGTCCTAACCTCTCTTATTAAAACCTTATCATATATCAAATGATGTAAATGTGAATAACGGCTTAATAGTTTTAAAATACTACCAATATTAAACGGTTTTATTTTTTTTATTATGCAAGAAGCAAAATATTGTGTTAACTGCTTGCTTGAAGGTATGCAGTCAGTGTATAGCAATAACAGAATAGGATATATTGAAGGATAGGATATATTGAAGGAGCTATGCTACCTTATCGCAGGATATCACAAGATGGGGAGGGAACATAACAGGGTAGTATGGTATTGCAGCACTTCACACAGTACTTTGCTACAAACAACCATTTAAAAAGGGAACCCAACAGGAGATTTATGCTGGCCTAACACTGGGCACCAAGAATCAGTCTGGATAAGTTATTGCAACCTTGTACATTTTACACGGAAATGCTGCTGCATTTTCAGAAAAAAAAAAAGCATACTTTGAAAGCCAGACAGGAACTACGCATCTGGGATGACTAGTCGATGGTGGCTCTTCTCAACTCTGCACCTTATGACTGGCAGGTTTCTCCTTATGAGCGTGTGTGAGAAACTTGTCAGTCTAGAGGAGCAGGGTGAAGCCTCCATGGACCAGGCTCAACTACTCACCTGAGAGGAATAATAGCTGGCTGACTTTTCAAGGTATATTTTCTCTGAAACGAACAGATCAGGCAGTATGAATCAGTTAACAGTTTCCATTTTCCATCCCACTTCACTAACGGGTGGGTTGTTTTTTTTTGTGCTTTGGTTATCTTCTCTATTGCTTCCAAGAGAGAACATTTTTATTTTTTGTCAACATAGCCATAATAGGGCTTGTTTCTTTATAAGCAGGACAAACTGTAATTTTGAAGGACACCATGTACTTTACAATATTATGTACTGGAAAAAAAAAAAACATTCTAAGTGGGGTAAAATGGTGAAAAATAGAAAGCCAAAAAATTCCATCATTGTGTTTTACATTTTTAAGGCTTTCATTGAGAGGTAAAAATGATCTGCAAATATGATTCCTCAGGTCAGTGAAACTAAAACACCAAAATACTAGAGGATGGCGAAAATATCGTATATATTGCAAGAGTCCACCTTCAGTAAAAGCCTTGTGTTCCTTTCTAGTGAGCGGGATATGGGCGCTGCCCCAGCCAGCGGCAGAACACCCTCCGCCCGCTTCCTACATGGAGTGAATCAGCGCTGTCAGATTAAGCCGCTCGGTTCTCTGCCATTGCAGGACCTTACGTGACGTCACGGTCACTTGATTGCTCACGTGACTGGCTAAGGAAAGCGCGATGGACCAGTTCCTACACGTTTCGGAATCAAAATGTGTTCCTTCATCAGGGATGGTCCATGCTAGGTGCTCCATACCTATATAATCCGCAGCGATCACCTGACCACGTTATGTGTTAAAGGCAAACAGTTCTATTTCGCTATTCAAGCCTTTAGGAACTAAGGTATCAAGTTCAAATATAATTTTAGTCTCTTCCCTGGACATCTGTTGGATATAGTTTCCTTTTCTCCAGTTCCTATGTACTACTTTGAGGCCTGTAAAGATGGTGCCTTTAATTGAGACGTCATGATGAGTCAGAAAATGTTTTGAAAGCGGGTGGCCTTGAAATTTTTTATAAATGTTTCTCACATGTTCAGTAATCCTAACATGAAGGGGCCGCTTTGTTCTGCCTATATATATCTTGTCACAGGGGCACTTGATAGAATAAATAACCCCTTCTGTGTTACAAGATATAACATTTTTGCCAGTCTGTAATCCCATTAGAAATTGAGGATTGTTTTATTGTTGTTAATAATTTACAAGGTTTGCATTTTGTGCAGGGATAGAAACCGGGGCATTTATACGCAAAGGAATGTTTGGTTGGAACATAAACATGTGGAACCGTAGGGGCTATTTTATTCCCCAAGTTGCTGGCCTTTCTATTAATAAATAGTGGACGCTCAGGGAGTATTTCACCAATAACTTTGTCCTCTTTTAGAATGTCCCAGTGCCTGTTCACTAGCTTTCTGAGGAGATAGGTGTTGGCGTTGAACTTTGTAATGATAGGAACCGCTTCCAGTGGTGACTGCCTGTTCATTTTTTCTTTACTTTGGAGTAAGTGTGATCTAGGTATCTCCAACTAAATGCGCCCGAATTAACTGACTTATACGTTATTTGCTTTAATAAACTCCTGGGTTGCTTTGGCTTTATGTTTTGGGTCATTGTCCATCTGTAGTATGAAACGACGACCAATCAATTTGGCTGCATTTGGCTGGATCTGAGCACACAGTATGTCTCTGAATACCTCAGAATTCATTCGGCTGCTTCTGTCCTGTGTCACATCATCAATAAACACTAGTGACCCAGGGCCACTGGCAGCCATGCATGCCCAAGCCATCACATTGCCTCCGCTGTGTTTTACAGATGATATGGTATGCTTTGGATCAGGAGCTGTACCACGCCTTCGCCATACTATTCTCCTTCCATCATTCTGGTAGAGGTTGATCTTGGTTTCATCTGTCCAAAGAATATTCTTCCAGAACTGTGCTACCTTTTTTTAGATGTTTTTTAGCAAAGTCCAGTCTAGCCTTTTTATTCTAGAGGTTTATGAGTGGCTTGCACCGTGCAGTGAACCCTCTGTATTTACTTTCATGCAGGCTTCTCTTTATGGTAGATTTGGATATTGATACGCCGACCTCCTGGAGAGTGTTGTTCACTTGGTTGGCTGTTGTGAAGGGGTTTCTCTTCACCATGGAGATTATTCTGCGATCATCCACCACTGTTGTCTTCCCTGGGCGCCCAGGTCTTTTTGCATTGATGAGTTCACCAGTGCTTTCTTTCTTTCTCAGGATGTACCAAACTGTAGATTTTGCCACTCCTAATATTGTAGCAATTTCTCGGATGGGTTTTTTCTGTTTTCGCAGCTTAAGGATAGCTTGTTTCACCTGCATGGAGAGCTCCTTTGACCGCATGTTTACTTCACAGCAAAACCTTACAAATGCAAGCACCACACCTCAAATCAACTCCAGGCCTTTTATCTGCTTAATTTAGAATGACATAACGAAGGGATTACCCACACCTGTCCATGAAATAGCCTTGAATAACTCATAAACCATTCACCAACCAATTTTAATGTGGATACCCTCAAATGAAAGCTGAAAGTCTGAACTTCAACTGCATCTGAATTGTTTGGTTTAAAATTCATTGTGGTAATGTCTATAACGAAAATTAGAAAAATTTTGTCTCTGTCCAAATATATATGGACATAACTGTAGGTGGCAATACACCATCTTGCCCCGCTCTCTCCCCCAATCAAGAATAAGAAAGAAAAAAAAAACAACTCCAAAGTGGCATCATTTAAGCTGTCAGGTTGGTGTACATATAACACAAGCTTTAACACCACACCATTGAGGGAAAAAAAAATTATGTATGTATTTACTATGGACAATGATAAGATAGGAGCAGCATCTTCCAGGGAAGCAGGCCCAAGGCTCAGACAAGTACACCACTTCAGCTACCTGACCCTTATCTGAGAATTCAGGAGCATAAGTCCTGACACAATAACAATGGTTTTCTACAGCAGCTTTGAAATCAGTTAATCGGCGATCCGATAGATACTACTGCACATGCGCCGCCGGCAACATTTTGAGATTTTTTTTTCAGAACAAATATATATTACTAAATAAAACAATGTCATGAATGTAATAGATGCGACCATGCTGTAGCACAGACGCCTGCTGAATGTGATTTATTTTTAATACATAAAATAATCAGTATGTAAAATAGGGGGCATGTCACTGAGGGATCAGTGACCTGTCACAAGCCATCAGTATTGAATACCTAAGCAGAGCACCACATAAAGATCCCCCCCCCCCCACAGTACATCCCCGGAGCATGAGAATCTCATTAACTGAAAATAAAGATTAAACAACCACAAGACAGATTTCATCAATCAAGGTATCATTATAATCAGTATAACGGCGCTGACCTGACCCTGTCTGCAGGTTACTCAGCACAATCCTGCTGACAGATTCCCTTTAATAAATCAGACGAGGTGCGAAGTGGTGTGAGCCTCCATGTGCCTCGTCACAAATCTTTCTCCAGAAAGCACACATGAATTTTCAGAAAAATTTTGCAACGTTTAAATGCATTTTATGCCAGATATCTAGCTAAAATGTTTTGCTGAATCGGGGCCTAAGTGTTTTTAAGATTTATTTTGTCAGAATTTGGGGAATATATCTCCCCATTCAAAAGTGAATTAAAAAAAAAAAAAAAAAAAAAAAAAAAGTGTAACAGAAACACTAATTCATTCACATACCGGCCATACAAGGTTAGGCCAGTTTCACATGTCCTGATATTTCCGGTACCGGTAAACACGATACTGGAGACATCCGTGTCTATGTGATACATCCGTGTGGCAACCGTGTGCCGCATCAGGACCACACGGACGGCCACTGGGAAGCAGCGCTACAGTAAGCGCTGTTCCCCTGTGTGTGGTGCTGAAGCCGTCTGTCATCCGTTCTCAGTGCTCGGCCAGTGAGCAGGGGAGAATGCATGAGAAAAAAAAAAAAAAAAAAAACAGTGGGGTCCCCCCTATGTTTTACAACCAACCCGACAAAACTCACAGGTGCGGGCTGCTATTCTCAGGCTGACAAGGGACCATGGATATGCCCTCCCCAGCCTAAAAAAAAGCAGCCCGCAGCTGCCCAGAAAAGGCGCATCTATTAGATACGCCAATTCTGGGTCTTTGCCCTGTTCTTCCCACTTGCACTGTAGCGGTGGCAAGTGGGGTAATAAGGGGTTAATGCCACCTTCCTATTGTAAGATGACATTAAGCTGGCTTAGTAATGGAGAGGTGTCAATAAGACACCTATCCATTACTAATCCTATAGTAGATAAATGGTTAATAACACCACACATTAAGAAAAAAGTCGTTTAATGAAATAAAAATATACACATTTTCCCCATCTTTATTAGTCTGCCATTCTAAGCGAAGCCATAGATCTGGAAAAAATGTCAAAATAATAAAACAACAATATACCATACCTGTCCGGCGTACAGTCAGTCCCACGCAGTAATCCATATCTAGAAAAATTTACAGTTAACAACCGGGAGCGCTGCTAATGCGACTGCTCCCGGCTGTAAACTACTGGTGAATAAATGAAATGCTGGGAGAGGAGCTTCAGTGACTAATGGTGGCGTCACCGAAGCTACACTCCCTGGCGGCCTGAACTAAAATGAACTCTTCAGCATGGGGAAACGCTCCCAGTGTTTCATTCATTCACCAGTAGTTTACAGCCGGAGCGCTTGCCTGTTTGTTAGGGAATCCCCACATGTATTCAGGCTGTCTAGCAGCCCAAATCATGCAGCTGCGGGGACTCAAACAAACTACAAGCACGCCCAAGATACTCCGAGAACACCAAAAAAATCTCATGTGCCACATCAGATAAAAATAGAAGGCAAGTTAATTGCAAACTTGCTTACTTTCATGCTGTCGAACTACTCCAATTACATAGGCAATGAATAAAAAGCTTTAAAAATCCTTACAACGCTCAAAGATAGGTGCAGGTAGTTTTTGTAGCCATTGGCTGCTAGGTATTGAGGTGCTTTGTAACTGAAAATGTTTGAAGAACTGACTGGTCGGCTTTTAACATACGTGGAGATTATAAAAACTTAAAGTAAATTAAAAATGATCAAAGGACTGAATTCATGAACAGGCGGTTCTTTTAACAACATAAATTACTGTAATAGCTAGAATCTTTCAAGAGTTTTTTGAGCACTCACTTTATAAACCTCATGTGCACATACCCTAGCAATGTTATATAGAAGGCTTTGAGACCTAGGGTGGCTGCAAAAATGATGTTTACTCCAGTTTCAAAAGGGGAGCTGAGCCTTTCAAATATATAATTATTACCATGTAGTCCACTTGTATTAAATCTAATATTTGCTCAATGAAGTTATAATCTTCATTGAGATAAAATTGAAAACTTGCACTGTGTAAGACACATCCAGCACTTTCATAGCTTACCATGAAAGCAGGATATTAGCTGCCATAGTAACCCAATGGCACCCCGCAATCGCATCCATGGAAGGCCGACATGTGGGAGTATCTCACGTATTCCATTTAACTGCCGCTATCAGAGATTGCGTTCTGGGTGTTGAAGACATATGCTGGCTATTTATGCTCCTTTCTCAGCTCATGAGCTCTCCACATCACTCCATCAATCGCATGCACATAGGCAATATTGTACTAATTCCTCCAAAGAGGGAGAGTTGCAAGATTTATAATGCCCTATCAAATAAGTAATTGCCGGTCCTTCCACTCTGTGATTAAATGAGAAAAGTAATATCCGTGTTTTTCAGTCACCCATGACAGCACCATGAGACAATTACAGAGAATTTTATATATGTTTTAGGGAAGGAGCGCAGCTTGTAGAACCCTTCTCCAAAACATGTGAGGTCAGAGGAAGCAGACAGATCTAGCCTATAATGTCTATAGAAGGTGGATAGAGAGAACCATATGGCTCCTTACAAATCTGGTTGATGGAGACATCTCCCTTCTCCACCCAGGATGCCACCACGGCTCTTGTAGAATGGGCCTTCAGACATTCCGGAATAGCCCTACCGGCACTGATATAAACTAGCTTACTAACCTCTCTGACCCATCTTGATAAGGTCCGTTTAGATACCTTAAGACCCTTCCTAGATCCCTGGAAGGATACAAAACAGGGCCCTCTGTTTCCTCCATGGTTAAGTCACCTCTAAATACCGCAGAAAACATCTAACATCTAGGGTATGCAACTTTTCCTCCTTAGGATTGCTAGGGTTGGAACAGAAAGATGGTAATATCTCCTGGGTCCTGTGATGTTTTGTAACCACCTTAGGGAGATATATGAGGGGTCTAATCTCAAAACTACCATATCCTCCAGAAACTGAGCATATGGGGGGGTCTACTGATAGAGCCTGAATGCCGCTCATTCTGCGAGTGGACGTAAGAGCCATTAGTAGAGATGTTTTTAGTGAGACTATCCTTTCCGAGGCGAAATGTAAAGGCTCAAAAGGGGCTTTCTGATAATGCCATCAAAACTAGATTTAGATCCCATGGAGGGGGCTCTACAGGCAGGAACTGATCTGGCTCTACCACAGGTTTTGATGAACTTGGTGATCCATCTATTACCTGCCAGGTCACAACTGTATAGTGCCCCTAGGGCTGAGACCTGCACCTTAAGGGTGCTAACTGAAAGACCAAGCTCTAGTCCTCTCTGGAGGAACTCCAGGATGTTAAAGGGACCTCTCCCCCCAGCTCTGCCACCGAAAAGGAAAATAACTTTCTCCAGGTCCTCCCATAGATTTTTATTGTTACCAGCTTCCTGCTACTAAGAAAAGTAGAAACCAACTTAGTCAAAACCCCCTTTTTCTCTAAGATGACTTCTCAAATTTCATGCTGTAAAATGCATCCCGGACATATGAGGATGGAGAAAAGGTCCTTGGGACAGAAGATCCTGGTCCTCCGGGAGAACCCACGGATCTGAGACAGACATTGCTTTCAGCCAAAAAAAAAAGGCCTTTTCGCCCAAGCGGGAGCTATTAGGATAAGACAAAGCAAAGTTATCTGATCTTTCTCAAGATTGATGGGATGAGGTATACCGGGGGAAAGATATAGAATAATCATAGGGTCCATTTCGTCATGAAGGCATCCACCATGTGAGAGTTCACTCCCGTGGCCAGAGAGCAAAATTTTTAGACCTTCATGTTTTTCCTGGAGGTAAAAGTCCACAATGTAATCTAATGCCATCCTCTTCAGAGGCCATTCTCCCTGACTTAGCTGTTCGCGACTTAAGAAGTCTGCTTTGAAATTTTCTGTTCCTTTGATATGCAGGGCTGATAAGAGATGATGCTATTCCGCTAATATAAACACCCATCTTGCAACCAACATTCTTTGACGAGAATGAGTATGTCCTTGGTGGTTTACAGTGGGGCAAAAAAGTATTTAGTCAGTCAGCAATAGTGCAAGTTCCACCACTTAAAAAGATGAGAGGTGTCTGTAATTTACATCATAGGTAGACCTCAACTATGGGAGACAAACTGAGAAAAAAAAATCCAGAAAATCACATTGTCTGTTTTTTTATCATTTTATTTGCATATTATGGTGGAAAATAAGTATTTGGTCAGAAACAAACAATCAAGATTTCTGTCTCTCACAGACCTGTAACTTCTTCTTTAAGAGTCTCCTCTTTCCTCCACTCATTACCTGTAGTAATGGCACCTGTTTAAACTTGTTATCAGTATAAAAAGACACCTGTGCATACCCTCAAACAGACTCCAAAACTCCACTATGGTGAAGACCAAAGAGCTGTCAAAGGACACCAGAAACAAAATTGTAGCCCTGCACCAGGCTGGGAAGACTGAATCTGCAATAGCCAACCAGCTTGGAGTGAAGAAATCAACAGTGGGAGCAATAATTAGAAAATGGAAGACATTCAAGACCACTGATAATCTCACTCGATCTGGGGCTCCACGCAAAATCCCACCCCGTGGGGTCAGAATGATCACAAGAACGGTGAGCAAAAATCCCAGAACCACGCGGGGGGACCTAGTGAATGAACTGCAGAGAGCTGGGACCAATGTAACAAGGCCTACCATAAGTAACACACTACGCCACCATGGACTCAGATCCTGCAGTGCCAGACGTGTCCCACTGCTTAAGCCAGTATATGTCCGGGCCCGTCTGAAGTTTGCTAGAGAGCATTTGGATGATCCAGAGGAGTTTTGGGAGAATGTCCTATGGTCTGATGAAACCAAACTGGAACTCTTTGGTAGAAACACAACGTGTCCTATTTGGAGGAAAAAGAATACTGAGTTGCATCCATCAAACACCATACCTACTGTAAAGCAGGGTGGTGGAAACATCATGCTTTGGGGCTGTTTCTCTGCAAAGGGGCCAGGACGACTGATCGGGGTACATGAAAGAATGAATGGGGCCATGTATCGTGAGATTTTGAGTGCAAACCTCCTTCCATCAGCAAGGGCATTGAAGATGAAACGTGGCTGGGTCTTTCAACATGACAATGATCCAAAGCACACCGCCAGGGCAACGAAGGAGTGGCTTCGTAAGAAGCATTTCAAGGTCCTGGAGTGGCCTAGCCAGTCTCCAGATCTCAACCCTATAGAAAACCTTTGGAGGGAGTTGAAAGTCCGTGTTGCCAAGCGAAAAGCCAAAAACATCACTGCTCTAGAGGAGATCTGCATGGAGGAATGGGCCAACATACCAACAACAGTGTGTGGCAACCTTGTGAAGACTTACAGAAAACGTTTGACCTCTGTCATTGCCAACAAAGGATATATTACAAAGTATTGAGATGAAATTTTGTTTCTGACCAAATACTTATTTTCCACCATAATATGCAAATAAAATGATAAAAAAACAGACAATGTGATTTTCTGGATTTTT
Organism: Ranitomeya variabilis; assembly: GCF_051348905.1. Lineage (NCBI taxonomy): Eukaryota > Metazoa > Chordata > Amphibia > Anura > Dendrobatidae > Ranitomeya > Ranitomeya variabilis. The sequence goes on from NC_135233.1 coordinate 654,782,817, forward strand.
TTTTCTCAGTTTGTCTCCCATAGTTGAGGTCTACCTATGATGTAAATTACAGACGCCTCTCATCTTTTTAAGTGGTGGAACTTGCACTATTGCTGACTGACTAAATACTTTTTTGCCCCACTGTATATAGGATAGTATAGTCCGGTTGTCGGAGAGCACCCTCACATGGTGGCCACGCATAAAAGGCAGAGGCTCGTTTAATGCCCTTTCCACTGCGAGGAGCTCCCAGTTGTTTAAGGAGGCAAAGTTTTCATCCTACAACCAGGTCCCCTGTACCCAATGTTGTCTATGTGGGCTCCCCACCCCCAGGACTGGTATCTGTCTTAACCACTATGGATATATTGTTTACCCAGGAAACTCCCCTGGGTGCCAAATGTATCCCTATCCACCATTGGAGAGAATGTACCACTGCCCCAGGAAGGATCAGCCTGCCTTCCAACCGTCCCTGCAAGATCACGTCGTTCTCTAGGACACACCACTGTAGGTCCCGTGTATGGAACTGTACCCACTTGTCTGCTGGAATACAAGCAGTCAGAGAACCCAGCAATGTCATAGTTTTCCTGAGGGACATCTTTGGATTTGCTACTGTCGATGAGATGAGACATATGATACTTCCTTTTTTTCTCCTCTGGAAGGCAGCATTCTTGTCTCACTGCATCTAATTACTAGACCCAGGGTGACCTGTGATGTTAATTGTCGCTGCCTGGATTTTTTTTAGATTTAAACGCCACCCCAGCTGCTCTAAGGTGTCGCTGACTACCCCGACTTGTTCCTGACACTAAAGAAACGAGTCCCCCACAATCAGGAAATCGTCCAGATATGGTATCAGCACTATGTCCTTTTCATTGTGCAGATCCGTAAGGCAGAAGGTAGACTGAATGGGAGGACATTGAATTGATAATGTACTGTGTGTTCTCTCTAGACAATCACAAACCTTAGGAGTTTCCAATAAGTTGGATGAATCGGGATGCGGTAATATGCATCCTGTAGGTCGATTCCATCTTGAATATTCTGCATGTTATGCATCTATTCTGGGGTTTCAAGTTTGTTTTTTTTTTGTTGTTTTTTTTTTAATCAGGAACAAGTTTGAATAGTGTCCACTGTTTCTTTCCCTTTCTGGAACTATGGAGACTACTCTTGCGGATAATAGGCCTCTCACTCCTGCTATCAAGGTGGATTTACACAAGAACCACAAAGTCTATAATGGGTTAGTGGCTGAGAGCACAATAATGTAGCTCCCCCACTAGTGCTGACCACACCTAAAAGGCAGGTTGGGAAACTCCAAAGAACATTAGACACAAACAACCGGAGTATAAGAATCCCAAAACTCATGTTCATAAAGCATGTAAATCTCTTTATTTTACCAATAAATAACAATAATCATAGACATAAAATTGCTACAATAGCACATATACATCAGGAGAAAATACAAATGAGAACCCGTAGGTATGCCAGCGGCACAGGGGGGTCTAATAGTCCCGAAGGGAAATGTACATCAATATCGTAAATTTATCCCAAATGCATAAAGGTGAAAGCCTGAAATCAAAAGCAGGCTATAAAACGTTTAGTTATATCAGTAGTATATCTCCATAATATGCTCTGCTGGGATTATAGAGTGTCATGACTTACCCATTCAGGAAATAAAGAAGACTCTCCCCGTATCACTGGCAGGCCCTCTGACGCACGTTTCGCGGTCAGCTTTCTCTTTGTTTTTTGTTTGTATCAAGGTGGATTGTAGCTCCGAAGAGGAGAGTTGAATCGTTTTTATTTTCTTTGGAGGATATGAGGCAAACTATTTTTATTCCTTCCCTGACTGATGTTAGAGTCCATTGGTCTGAAAAGATCCTGTGCCATTGAGGAAGGTAGCTTGAGATGCGATCTCCTACAGTGTTGGCGTCATGGCTTATTTTGTCTCGGAGTGTGGAAGAAACATTCTTGCCTTTTCCTCTTTTTGGGTAGCTCCAGCGACCTGACTTGCCCTTCTCTTTGTATTGAGACATATGTTCCAGTGGGGGGAGAGCGAAAGGGTCTCTTCCTAGTATTCCTAGATCTAGGCAAGGTCTTCTTATCCAAAGTTTTCTCTAGCAGCTCGTCATGGGCAGGACCAAACAAGTACTTCCCTTTGAATGGAATAGAATTTCATTTTTGAAGTCATGTCTCCGCTCTAGGATCTTAGCCAGTGTGCTCATCTGACAGTTTGATAACCCTGATGATCTTGCTGCTATTCTTATGGATTCTGCAGAGGCATCTGCTAAGAACCCTGTTTCTTTCTGGAGGAGAAGTAGAGAAGCATTGCTCTATGTAAAAGCTCATGTTAAAATCGGATTGCAATCCGATAACAATCGCACTGCATTCAGATGTAAATCGGGCGCTAGGTGTGAAAAATGTGATTGTACTCGCATGACACTTGTATTACACTTGTGCGACTCTCGGCAGGGAGACTCGGACCGATTTTTCATTCATTTAATGTGATTCCGGCCTAAGCTGTATACTCCATAGAGGTGGTCTTTATGGGAGAGTGGGCTGAAACAAAGCTTTAACTTGCAAACAAAAATTGTAAGGTTCATTTTGAGCTTGCCAAGACATCTGGGAGACTCCCTAAAAGTATGGAGGAAGGTGATGTGGTTAGATGAGACCAAAATTGAATTTTTTGGCCACTAAGAAACAATATGTCTGGTGCCAAACCAACACAACTCATCACATCAAGAACACCATCCCCCACAGTGAAACATGGTGGTGGCAGCATCTTGCTATGGATATGTTTTTCGTCAGCAGCAACAGGGAAAAGCATTAAGTTACTTACCAGTAACGGCATTTTTCAGAGGCCTATGACATCACCATGAGAGCGCGGATCCGCCCTTCAGGAACAGGAAACCTACAGATACAAAAGGGTAGCACCTCTCCCATGCATCAGTTGGATTACAGAGCTTGAGTGGAAGAAGTGCGCACCCATACTTTAAGGAAGGGAACTAAGGGTGCTGTCATGGGCCTCCGAAAAATGCCGTTACCGGTAAGTAACTTAATGCTTTGTTCGGACTCCCATGGCAGCACCACGAGAGAATTACAGAGATGTAAAACTAGCTTAGGGAGGGACTGCAGCCTGCAGCACCCTTAACCCAAAGGTAATATCTGAGGAAGCACCCATGTCCAATCTATAATGGTGAAAGAAGGTGGACGGGGGATGACCATGTAGCCACCTTAGATATCTGGTCGATGGAAACTCCAGACCTTTCTGCCCACGAGGATTCCATGGCTCGAGTAGAATGCGCCCTTAAATTCTGTGGAGCCGTACCGCCACCTGCCGTATAAGCTAGTGAGATAGCCTCCCTAATCCATCTTGCTAACATACATTTTGAAACTCTATGACCCTTTCTAGAGCCCTGGAAGGATATAAATAAGGCATCGTCCTTTCTCCAGGAATTAGTGACAGAGAGATACTGTAGCAAACATCTTCTAACATCTAACGTGTGAAGTTTCTCCTCCTTCTGATTAGTAAGATTCGGGAGGAAGGATGGAAGGACTATCGTGATCTGTGGAAGTCTGAGGCAACCTTGGGCAAGTAAACAGGGTCTAGCCTAAACACTACCCTGTCGTTCAATATCTGCGTATAAGGAGGAATTCTAGAGAGTGCTTGAATGTCACTTAATCTACGTGCTGATGTTATAGCTATTAAAAAGGCCACCTTGAGGGATAGAATCTTAATAGAAGCAGATGCCATGGGTTCAAACAGGGCCTCCTTCAAAGCCGAAAGTCAAGTCCCATGATACACACCTTACCCTGTGTCCTAGATCTACCAGCTGCCTTTATGAATCTGGAGACCCAAAAATTTACTTGCGATGTCGCAGCTAAATAAGGCACCAAGGGCCGAAACTTGCACTTTAAAGGTACTAGTGGCAAGACCTAATTCTAGACCGTTCTGAAGTAATTCTAGAATCTGTCCTATAGGTACCCCCTCTTCGATCTTAAAGTCTGAAGTGGCTAGGAACCGTCCCAGGTTCTGGCATAAAATTAAGTAGTGATTAACTTTATACTTTTCAGTAGGGTGGTTATTAGATTTAGGGAGAAAGTCTTAGTTACTCACCGGTTAACGGTGTTTTTCGGAGTCCATGACAGCACTACGGAGAGAGGGGATCTGCCCTTCAGGAACAGGAAACCTACAGATACATAAGGGCGGCACCTCTCCCACGCATCAGTTGGTTTACAGAGCACAAGAGGACCACCAAGGTTAATAGCATACATAATAAACAATGATACAAATAACTAACTATTCACTACCCGTGAATTATATAAATAAAGGAAGAGGTGTACACCCAGAACTTAAGAAGACGGGAGGGTATGTACAGGTGCTGTCATGGACTCCGAAAAACACCGTTAACCGGTGAGTAACTAAGACTTTATCGGTCGTCCATGACAGCACTACGGAGAGAATTACAGAGAGTAACTAACTAGGGAGGGACTACAGCTTGCAGCACCCTTACACCAAACGAAAGGTCAGAAGAGGCACCCAAGTTCAATCTATAATGGTTATAGAATGTGTGTGGAGAAGACCAAGTAGCAGCCTTACAAATTTGGTCGATCGACACCTCCAATCTTTCCGCCCACGAAGCCGCCATAGCTCTAGTGGAATGCGCTTTCAGACCTTCAGGCGCCGGCTTGCCCTTTGAGATGTATGCCAGCGAGATAGCCTCCCTGATCCATCTAGCTAAAGTAGATTTTGATGCCCTGTGACCCTTCCTACTACCCTGATAGGACACGAATAGGGCGTTATCTATCTTCCAGGGATCAGTTACTGCCAGATATTCCAGGATACATCTTTTTACATCTAAAGTGTGTAGCTTCCTTTCCTTATCGTTAGTAGGATTGGGGAGGAAGGATGGAAGAACTATTTCCTGTGTTCTGTGGAACCTGGACACTACTTTAGGAAGATATGCTGGATCAGGGGATAGTATCACTCTATCATCCCTAAGCTGCATGTAAGGGGGAACCCTGGATAATGCTTGGATGTCGCCTATCCTACGCGCCGATGTTAGGGCCACCAGGAAGGCTACTTTAAGTGATACATTTTTAATAGAGGCTGATGCAATTGGCTCAAATGGGGCCTCTGTCATGGCTGAGAGGACTAGGTTCAGGTCCCATGGCATGACCCTATTCTTCACCATTGGCCTGGACCGTTTTGTCGCTCTGATGAATCTGCTGACCCAGTGATTCTCAGCAATGTTGCAGCCAAAGAGGGCCCCTAAGGCTGATACCTGCACTTTAAGTGTATTTGGGGATAACCCCATATCTAACCCTTTCTGTAAGAATTCTAAAATCTGGTCTATTGGTATTGACTGACCAGCTATTACCCCCGAGTTTTGAAGGAACCTCTTCCAGATCCTAACATAAATCTTTGTGGTGATTATTTTTCTGCTCTTCAGTAGAGTGTTAATGAGGCCCGGAGAGAACCCCCTATCCTTTAACAGCGCCCGCTCAAAATCCACGCCGTCAGATGAAGGCCAACCGCCCGAGGATGGTAGACTGGGCCCTGGGACAGGAGATCCGGGATGTCTGGCAAGACCCATGGGTCGGATATCGACATAGCCCTCAGGCATGGAAACCACGTCCTTCTGGGCCAGAAGGGGGCAATTATTATCACTGTGGCTTTGTCCTTCCTGATTTTCCTCACCACCAGAGGAAGTAGAGACAGGGGAGGAAAGGCGTAGGCTAGCCTGAAGTTCCAGTCTATGAGGAGGGCGTCTACTGACAGAGGATTTTCTCTGGGGTTGAGAGAGCAGAATTGTGCCACTTTCCTGTTTTCTTTTGTGGCAAACAGGTCTATTTCTGGTTGACCCCATCTTTCCACGATGAGGTTGAAGATGGAGTCGTTCAGGGACCACTCCCCCTGCCTCAATGTGTTGCGGCTTAAGAAATCCGCTGTAGTGTTTTCTGCCCCTCTTATGTGAAGAGCCGTCAATGAGAGAAGATGTTGCTCTGCTAGATGGAATAGACGATCTGCTACGCACATTAGGGATTTGGAACGAGTCCCGCCTTGGTGATTTATGTATGCCACGGCGACCCGATTGTCCGAGAATACCCGCACGTGGTGGCCCTGTAGATAGACAAGGAGTGATTTAACTGCCTGTTCCACAGCCGTTAACTCCTTTAGGTTGGAAGACATTTCTATCTGATCCTGATCCCAAAGCCCCTGGATCAATGTATCCCCCATGTGAGCCCCCCATCCAGAAGGGCTAGCGTCCGAGGTGACTATACGAGTTACATTATATTCCCAGGGGACCCCTGTGGACAGGTTCTCTTGGACTAGCCACCATCCGAGGGATATAATAGCGTCTTGGGATAGGGTCATCAGGCTCTCCAGACATCCCCCCAACCTTTTTTGTTGTAACAGCACCTCGCCCTGAAGTATCCTCGTATGATACTGGGCCCATCGGACCGCTGGAATACAGGACGAGAGAGAGCCCAACAGAGACATGGCTCTTCTAAGGGACATGGTGGGGTTTTTAGAGGCATTCAGCACCTGAAGGTGCAGGCGATCAATTTTCTCTTGAGGCAAACGGCATTCCTGAACCTGGGAATCCAGGGTCAGGCCTAAAAATCGCTGCACCGTCATGGGCTGTAAGCGTGATTTTTTGACATTTAGCATCCACCCCAGACGCTCCAGAGCAGACATCACTTTATGTAACTGTTCCAGACAGTGATCCGCCGTTTTACCTACGATAAGGAGATCGTCCAGGTAGGGGATTATTAGAATGTTGGACTCATGCAAGTGAGCCATAACCTCCGCCATAACTTTGGTAAACACTCGAGGGGCGACCGATATACCAAAGGGGAGGGCCCTATACTGGAAGTGTCTGATTACCCCATCCAACCTTACCGCCACCCTCAGGTATCGTTGGTGACCTGTATAAATGGGGATATGGTAATAGGCGTCCTTCAAATCCAATACTACCATAAAGCAGTTTTTAAACAGCAGCTTTATTGCGGTGTTAATAGTTTCCATCTTAAATGATTGGACGGTCAGGAAATTATTAAGAGCCCTAAGGTTAATAATTGTTCTGAAGGAGCCATCAGGTTTACTTATTAGAAATAGAGGAGAGTAGAATCCTCTACCCTGTTCTCCTTCCGGAACCTCTGACAGGACATTCTTACTGAGCAGGTCGTGAACTTCTGCTTCCAGGGCCGCCTGTTCTGCTGGAGAGGACCTGAGTGGGGTAACTCTGAAGAAGTTCTGAGGGATGGAGGAGAACTCTAGCCGCAGACCCGTAGCTATTAACCCCAAAATCCAATCACTACTGGAGATTTTGGACCAGGCCGGGTAGAAGGCAGATAGTCTACCTCCCACCGGGGCGACTAGTCATTGGGGTGGTTTTTTGACCTCACGGGATGGCTCCTGACGTCCTCCACCTCCAAACATAAATCCAGTACCTTTCTTCTTTTTCTCATCCCATCTGCTCTGGTCTCTGGCTGGTCTCCTCCGAAAGAATCTTTTCCCTGTGAAGGGACACCTGTAAGAGGTAGCTGGTAGATTGGGAAACTTTTTCTTCTCGTCTCCAGCTTTCTCCAGCAGTTCGTCTAGGACTGGACCAAACAGGTATTCCCCTTCGCATGGGATAGAGCACAGACGGGATCTGGATTGAAGGTCACCTGGCCAACATTTCAGCCATAGGGCCCTGCGTGCTGCGTTTGATAGTCCGGCCGCCCTAGCCGCCATTCTTGCCGAATCCGCAGATGCGTCCGCGAGAAAGGCAGCGGCATTCTGAATTGTTGGCAGGAATTTCAACATAGAGTCTCTGGAAACACCGCCTTCCAACTTAGACCCTAGCTGATCCAGCCAGACCATCATCGATCTGGCTGCACATGTCGCCGCTACAGCAGGTCTCAGGGCACCCGCCGACATCTCCCATGTCCCTTTAAGGAATGAGTCAGCCTTCTTATCGAGAGGGTCCTTTAGGGAAGCCATGTCGTCGAAGGGGATAGATGATTTTTTAGACGCCTTAGACACCGCTGCGTCCAATTTCGGCGCCTTATCCCATGTATTCACCATGGGGTCCTCAAAGGGATATCTGCGTTTAAAGGCAGGTGGAAAAGAGCCTTTCTTCTCCGGTTTTTTCCATTCCCTTTTGATGAGGTTCTGGACCTTGTCATTGAGCGGAAAAGACCTACGTTTTTTAGGGTCTAGACCGCCAAACATTAGGTCCTGTGTAGAGAGTTCTGGCCTTTCATCAGCCACCCCCATGGTGGATCTAACTGACTTAATAAGTTTGTCCATTTGGTCCAATGGGAAACAGAACCGGTTAGACTCCTCTTCCGAAGAGGACGCTGAGGAGACAGAGGCGTCTGACTCATTCTCCCTACTAGGGCCAGCGGACAACTCCGACTCTGAGGCGCTAGGCTCTCTTCTTCTTTTTGAAGACTCCCCCCGGGACAGGGATTTCAGGGAATCTTTCACCTCCTTCCTGATAATCTCCCTAAGGCTTGATGTGAAATCAGGAGACTCTTCCGCCACCTATGGGAGCGGAGAAAAAGGCTATGTAATTTATCTGGCGCTACCGCTATCAGTGTTCCCATCAATTTATTTCCTACCGTCTGCCGTACACACGACTGACAAAGTCTCTTAGGGTAGGCGTCTGGCAAAGGGCAAGCGCATAGCGCGCACTCCTTGTTTTTTGATTTACCAGCGCTTTTTTTCCCCTACGGAAATAAACATAGGAAAAGACTGCATCAGGGTACATTCACGAAGATCTCTTACCCAGGCAGTAGCGGTAGGTACCGGATTACTGGGGGGTCGGTCCAGATCCTTCTGCTTAGATCTGCGACTGGTCTGGTTACTGCGTCCGCGGGTCTTCAGCTGGGGGTTCGCATGGGACTTCTCCGAGGATCCGTCCTGCTCCTGCTCCAGCAGACCGACGGCAGCTTCCGGCTCATCCATAGCTGCAGATGGGCTCACAAGCAGTGCTGCAGCATTCTGTTTGGCTATAAATAGCCCTCCCCTGGATCCGGAATCAGTGCAGGTGTGTGGCCAAATCCACCCCCCCGACTTGCAGGTGACTGCTCCACCCCCCCCTGCACCCAAACGCCCCCCCCCCCGCCCCCGCCGCATGCAGGACAGCGGCGTTTTTAGAAAAAAACCGGCCGGCGTTTGACTTCCGGTTTTGGCCCCGCCCCCTGTGCGTCACTTCCGGTTTCGGGCAGAACGCTCAGAAACGTGCCCGGAAGCTGGGGAACGGTGCCGCCGGACCATCCAGCCGCCCCCCCGCTACGCCACCGCCGCTTCCACGGCCGCAGCCCAGCGGTGACCGCGGCAGAGGCCGGCGTCCGACCCCCAGCTCCGGTCCCGAATCAAAAGGAGCACACAGGACGCTGCGCTGCACCGCACCGACGGGGATCAGAGTGGGGAAGACCGAGGCCCAGGGGGGAGAGCGGACCCCGGGGGGGGACATACTCACCTGCTGACCACTGGGGATGGACCTCCTCCGGACGTCGCTCCACACTGCACCGCTCACTGTCGTGGAGCCCTACCCGGACCCACCGTGGCGCTTCCAGGGACCCGCACTGCCCGAGGTAGGAGACCCCCTCGCTACCTGGGTCGGACAGCCGGCCTGGGTATTGATAGGAGAAACGAAGTCGTATCTGCAGGGAATCCTGTCCTCCAGGAACAGGAAACCAACTGATGCGTGGGAGAGGTGCCGCCCTTATGTATCTGTAGGTTTCCTGTTCCTGAAGGGCGGATCCCCTCTCTCCGTAGTGCTGTCATGGACGACCGATAAACCTTTGTCCTTTAATAATGTCCTTTCAAATTCCAAGCTGTCAAGTGGAGTCCTGCTACTCTTGGATGGTTGACTGGACCCTGGGAGAGGAGATCCAGAAGATCTGGAAGTATCCAGGGATCGCAGACCGACATAGTCCTTAGCCACGACAACCAAGCCCTTCTGGGACAGAAGGGGGCAATTAGTATAATCCTCGCCCTGTCTTCCCTGATCTTTCTCACTACCAGAGGCAACAGGGATAGCGGAGGGAATGCATAGGCCAGGTTGAAGTCTCAGATCCTCAGGAAGGCGTCCACTATAAGAGGTTTTCCCTCTGGATTTGGAGAACAGAATTGACTTTTCTGTTTCTCCGGGTGGCAAAAAGACCCCTCATGTGGACAATCTGGTAGAAGATGGCTCCATTTAGAGACCATTCTCCTTGCCTTAGTATGTTGCGGCTTAGAAAGTCCGCTTTGGCATTGTCTTTTCCTCTTATGTGTAACGCTGTTAAAGATAGTAAATGTCTTTCTGCCACTTGGAAAAGGCGTTTTGTTATTTCCATCAGGGCCTCAGATCGGGTCCCACCTTGGTGGTTGATGTAGGCCACTGCCACCTGGTTGTCCGATAGAATTCTGACATGGTGACCCAGTAGGTACACAAGGAGTTTCTTAACCGACAGTTCTACCGCTGATAATTCCTTCAGGTTAGATGAGGTTTCCATCTGGGAATCCCACTGACCTTGGACCACAGTATCCCCCATATGGTCCCCCACCCCAAAGGACTGGCATCTGTGGTTATTATACGTGATATGCAGTTTTCCCAGGGAACCCCTGAGGCCAAGTTATCCTGTTAAGCCACCAACTTAGGGAACTTATGGTTGATGGACCCAGTGTCATTTTCCCCTGCAGGAAACCCCCAGGGTTCGGTCATTAATTTAAATATCCCTCTGAAGGGTCCTGGTGTGTACTTGAGCCCACTTGACGGCCAGGATACAGGATATTATGGAACCTAACAGGGACATGGCTTGCCTAAGGGTTATAGAGGGCCTATTTACTGCCCGTAAAAGTTGGCGACGAAGGCAAAATTCTTGATTTACTGAATCTATCTTGAGACTGAGGAATAGTTGAACTTTTAAGGGTTGTACATGTGATTTTTCCGAGTTTATTAGCCAACCTAATTGTTCCAGAGTGGACCTCGATCTTGCCACATGTGAAAGGCAATGATCAGCCGAACTGCCTATGATTAGGAAGTCGTCTAAATAGGGGACAATTAGGATGTCTGACTCCCGAAGTTGGGCCATGACCTCAGCATTTAATTTAGTGAAGACTCGTGGAGCAACTGACAAGCCAAAGTGGAGGGCTACAAACGGAAAATGACGGACTAAGCCCCTTATGGACACTGCCACTCTCAGGAAACGCTGATAGTCTGAGTGAATAGGCACATGATAATATGCACCCTTTAAATCTAATTCCACCATGAAACAGTTTAGAAATAACTTTTATTGCAGAGCCAACTGTTTACATTTTAAAGGGGCGAGAGAAATTTATTGAGGGAGGTGATGATAGTCCTGCAAGTGTTATCCGGTTTCCAGACCAAAAACAGGGGAGAGTAAAAACTTCTACCCTTTTCGGATTCCGGAACCTCCGCCAGGACCCCTTTATGACACAACTTAACTACTTCAGCCTCCAGGGCAGACTGCTCTAGATGGGAAAAGCAGATAGGAGTTAACTTGAATTTATCCCTTTGAGTAGCGCAGAATTCAAGTTTGAGTCCTGATGAAATCACACCCTGCACCCAGGCGCTGTTGGTGATTCACGACCAGGCTGGATAGAAGGCCGACAATCTTCCCCCTACGGGGACCGTTAGTAATTGGGATGGTTTATTGCGTTCCTGAGAAGAACGTCTGAACATGAAGACTGTACCTCGCTTCTTCCCGTCATCCCATCTGGAACGGTCCCTTGTGAATCTCCCCTGGCTAAACCTTCTCCTACTGAAGGGACGCCGGTAAGAAGAGGATAAGTTGGAGAATCTCTTCTTATCTCCCGCTTTATCCAGCAGTTCATCCAAAACTGGGCCGAAAAGGTATTCCCCCCCTAACATGGAATCGCACAGAGCTTGGATCGTCTGGATATCTCCTGGCCAGCATTTTAACCACAGAGCTCTGCGGGCCACATTGGAAAGACCTGCTGCTCTTGCCGCCATCCTGACCGAGTCCACTGAGGCATCTGATAGGAATGCCGTGGCTTCCTGGATTATTGGAAGGGCCGCCAGAATCTACTTCCGAGACGTACCCTCCTTTAGCGGAGTCTCAAGCTGGTCCAACCAGACCATCATTGATCTAGTGTCCTTCAAACTCGCGGTGAAATTAGGAATCTCTTCTGCCACCTGAGAGGGAATAGTAAGGGGCAATATAGTCTACCTAGAGGCTAATACCGCCCTCCTGAGACCTCACCGTCTGCTGGATACAGGGGGGCATAAAGTTTTTGGACAAGAGTCTGGAAGGGGGCATCCACAGAGGGCGCATTCCCTATGCTTTGCCTCTTTGCTTACTCGTACATTTCTTCCCCTAAAAACGAAACATAAGGGGGAAGCTGCATCACTAAGTGAACATTCACGAAGATCACTTACCAGTGTCTGCAGAAATAGGAACCGGATTACGAGAGGGGAATTTCTCAGCTGATGCTACAGACTTCCGTCTGGAAGAATTCTTGCGGCTGGATCGGTCACTCATCTGGCCACGACCTGCACCATCCTGTCCTTTCTGCCGGGCCCGAGGCTTCTGTGTGGTGTGCTGGCTAGCAGCCTCCTCCAGTTGTGGTAGCTGCTGCTGCTCACCTTCCATTGTGGCAAAAAAATGGGCCAGAAGCATGATTCTCCCTGCATGCCGGCCATATATACCTCCCACCGGTATCCGGGTCAGCAGGTGATGAGGCGCCCCTCCCCAGCATCCCTCGCTGGCATCGAGGTCTCAGCAATGGGTGGTATTGCGTCTCAGGGCTCAATGGATCACTGAAATCAATCTTAAACACATGTGATAATTAGTTTTTCAGGTGATTCTAATTAAAGGAAAACTACTTAAAACGATGTTCCACATTATTAAGCAGGCCACAGTTCTCAAGTAACATGGGAAAGAAAAATGATTTCTCTGCTGATGAAAATCATCAAATAATAGTGCAATGCCTTGGTCAAGGGATGAAAACATTAGATATTTCCTGAAAACTTAAGCGTGATCATCGTACTGATTCTGAGCACAGACATGTTCGTGCTGATAAAGGCAGAATGAGGAAGGTTTCTGCCAGGCAAGTTCATCGGATTAAGAGTGCAGCTGCTAAAAAGCCACTACAAACCAGCAAACAGATATTTGACGCTGCTGGTGCCTCTGGAGTCCCTCGAACCTCAAAGTGTAGGATCCTTCAAAGGCTTGCTGTAGTGCATAAACCTACTATTCGACCACCCCTAAACAGTGTTCGCAAGCAGAAACAGTTGCAGTGGGCAAAGACATACATGAAGATTAAATTTTCAAACAAACAGTCTTGTTTACTGATGAGTGTCGAGCATCCCTGGATGGTCCAGATGGATGGAGTAGTGGATGGTTGGTGGATGGCCACCATGTCCCAACAAGGCTGCAACGTCAGCAAGGAGGTGGAGGAGTCATGTTTTGGGCTGGAATCATGGGGAAACAGCTGGTAGAGCCCTTTAAGGTTCCTGAATGTGTGAAAGTGACCTCTGCAAAGTATATAGAAGAGTTTCTGACTGACAACTTTCTTCCATGATATAAAAAGCAGAAATGTGCCTTCAGGAGCAAAATCATCTTCATGCATGACAATGCACCATCTCATGCTACAAAGAATACCGCTGAGTCATTGGCTGCTATGGGCATAAAAGGAGATAAACTCATGGTTGTGGCCACCTTCCCCTGACCTCAACCATATAGAGAACCTTTGGAGTATTATCCAGCAGAAGATCTATGAGGGTGGGAGGCAGTTCACATCAAAACAGCAGCTCTGGGAGGCTATTCTGACTTCATGCAAAGAAACACAAGCAGAAATTCTCCAAAAACTCATAAGTTCAATGGATGCAAGAATTGAGAATTTGATATCAAAGAAGGGGTCCTATGTTAACATGTAACTTGGCCTGTTAGGATGTTTTGGAGTTAAATAGCTTTTTTGTTCAGTGAATGTGACCTCCTAATGCTGCAAATTCCACAAATGAGCATTTTCAGTTCTTTAAAATATATAAAATGTTTAGAAATTCTACTGTGCCTAATAATTTGGAACAGTGCATTTTGATTTTTTTTTCATTTTGGAGATTATACCGTTATCATTTGGAAGTTTCTTCAATAAAATTCAATGTATACGCTAACGGGTGATGACTTTTATTAGACTGGCTGTCATTTGCACCGACCACTTAGGAAAATGCGAGAAAAATGTAATTTGCATAATAATTTGGAACATGGTGTAAAGAAATACACTATGTTCCAAATTATTATGCAAATTACATTTTTCTCGGGTTTTCCTAAATGGTCGGTGCAAATGACAGTCAGTCTAATAAAAGTCATCACCCATTAGCGTATACATCGAATTTTATTGAAGAAACCTCCCAATGATAACAGTATAATCTCCAAAATGAATAAAAACTCAAAATGCACTGTTCCAAATTATTAAGCACAGTAGAATTTCTAAACATTTGATATGTTTTAAAGAACTGAAAATGCTCATTTGTGGAATTTGCAGCATTAGGAGGTCACATTCACTGAACAAAAAAGCTATTTAACGCCAAAACCTCCTAACAGGCCAAGTTACATGTTAACATAGGAGCCCTTCTTTGATATCACCTTCACAGTTCTTGCATCCATTGAACTTGTGAGTTTTTGTAGAGTTTCTGCTTGTATGTCTTTGCATGAAGTCAGAATAGCCTCCCAGAGCTGCTGTTTTGATGTGAACTGCCTCCCACCCTCATAGATCTTTTGCTTGATGATACTCCAAAGGTTCTCTATAGGGTTGAGGTCATGGGAAGATGGTGGCCACACCATGAGTTTATCTCCTTTTATGCCCATAGCAGCCAATGACTCAGAGGGATTCTTTGCAGCATGAGATGGTGCATTGTCAGCATGAAGATGATTTTGCTCCTGAAGGCACATTTCTGCTCTTTATACCATGGAGGAAAGTTGTCAGTCAGAAACTCTATATACTTTGCAGAGGACATTTTCACAACTTCAGGAACCTTAAAGGGCCCTACCAGCTGTTTCTCCATGATTCCGGCCCAAAACATAACTCCTCCACCTCCTTGCTGACGTTGCAGCCTTGTTGGGACATGGTGGTCATCCACCAACCATCCACTACTCCATCCATCTGGACCATCCAGGGTTGCTCAACACTTATCAGTAAACAAGACTGTTTGGAAATTAGTCTTCATGTATGTGTGGGCCCAATACAACCATTTCGGCTTGTGAACACTGTTTAGGGGTGGCCGAATAGTAGGTTTATGCACCACAGCAAGCCTTTGAAGGAGCCTACACCTTGAGGTTCCAAGGACTCCAGAGGCACCAGCAGCTTCATATATCTGTTTGCTGCTTTGTAATGGCTTTTTAGCAGCTGCTCTCTTAATCCAATGAACTTGCCTGGCAGAAATCTTCCTCATTATGCCTTTATCAGCACAAACACATCTGTGCTCAGATACCGCCACAAATCTCTTAACAGTATGATGATCACGCTTAAGTTTTCGGGAAATTTCTAATCTTTTCATCCCTTCACTAAGGCATTGCACTATTTGATGCTTTTCAGCAGCAGAGAGATCCTTTTTCTTTTCCATGTTACTTGAAAACTGTGACCTGCTTAATAATGTGGGACATCATTTTTAAGTAGTTTTCCTTTAATTAGAATCACCTGGAAAACCAATTATCACATGTGTTTAAGATTGATTTCAGTGATCCATTGAGCCCTGAGAGACAATACCATCCACGAGTTTATTTGAAAAACAAAACAATTAAATCTTTATGACACTTAAATCCAATTTGCATAATAATTTGGAACACAGTGTACACATATTTGGCATTGCTGTGTTCAGAATTCTCTGATCGGTAAACGGCATAATGAGAAAAAAGTGAAAACGACAGAATTACGTTTTTTTGGTCACCGCAACATTGCATTAAAATGCAATAACAAGAGATCAAAACATCACATCTATAGCAAAATGGCATAAATAAAAACGCCAGCTCGGCATATACAAAAAATATGACACCAACTGGTCCAAATCCTGAAAAACGGAGACGGTCTCGGAAAATAAAACACTAAACAAGAGGCTTTTTTATGCAAAGGCAAAACACAATATTTTATTAAGATACATTAAAAAAATGAAAAAAATACTTCTATAAATATACATTTGGGAATGCAAATGCAAGACAATAGCGTCTTGGAAAAAGACAATTCTTAAACAAACTTTGGATTTTTTTCACCACTTAAAAAAAAAAAAACCTTTACATCTTTGGTATCTACGAACCCGTAATGACCCTGAGAATCATAATGTCAGGTCACTTTTAGCATTTGGTGAACATGGTAAAAATTATAGGAACAATTGTGGAATTGCACTTTTTTTTTTGCAATTTCACCACACTTGAATTTTTGTTCCTCGTTTTGCAGTACATTATATGGTAAAATCAATGGTGTAATTCAAAAATACAACGTGTCCCACGAAAGAAAGCCATAACTCGGCCATATTGATGGAAAAAAAAAAAAAAAAAAAAAAGTTATGGCTCTAGGAAGAAGGGGAGCAAAAAAACAAATGCAAAAATGGCACAGGGGTTAATGGGTTAAAGCACATGTGCGGTGCTGTGTGTAGTTTATTGAACACAGAAAATTAAGGGAGAGAGCTCTTTACATTTAATTGGGTTCTCCGGGAGAAACAAAAATATAAAATAAAAAGCAGAAAATGTAACGGAGGATTGAAAAAAAAAACCAAAAAAAACCCTCACCACATTATGCTCAACTATTGCTTTGCTGCGGTAATTATATGGTCAAACAGTTTTCGGCATATAATGTTCACATTTTATGCTGAAGAACAAAATAAAGCTAGTGTATGTCACTCACAAATTACCACCTATCCAACATAAGAGTGACAAGTTGCTACACAGCTGGTACCTCACTCAGCCAACCACTGGCCATACCCAAGGTGTTCAGACGAGAACAGGGAGTAGACAGAGTTAGGCCGTGGTCACATGTTAGCTATTATACTTTTCCTCGGATTGTCCCACTCCTCGTTTTGGCTTACAAATTGTTGTGAATTCTGTTCTCGAACTCCCTCCGGTGGTTATGAATGGTACTTCGGCGAGTTCTGTCCATGGACTCCCTCTGGTGGCTGTGAGGAGAGCTGCTGGTTCTGAGGTTCCTTCCTCAGCTGACCTCGTTTAGTCCTAGGCTGGCTGCTCTATTTAACTCCACTTAGATCGTTACTTGATGCCAGCTGTCAATGTCCTAGTACTGGTTCAGTTCTCTTTTGGATCTTTCAGATGACCTGCCTACTCCAGCAAAAGCTAAGTCCCTGCTAGCTTATTTGTTTACCACTGTTTTCTTGTCCAGCTTGCTATCATGATTCTGCCTTGCTAGCTGGAAGCTCTGGGATGCAGAGTGGCACCTCCACGCCGTGAGTCGGTGTGGGGTCTCTTTTGCACACTCTGTGTGGTTTTTTGGTAGTTTTTATGCTGACCGCAAAGATACCTTTTCTATCCTCAAGTCTGTTTAGTTAAGTCTGGCCTCCTTTGCTGAAACCTATTTCATTCCTGTGTTTGTGACTTCCATCTTAACTCACAGTCAATATGTGTGGGGGGCTGCCTTTCTCTTTGGGGGAATTTCTCTGAGGCAAGTTAGGCCTTATTTTCTATCTTTAGGGGTAGTTAGCTCTTAGGCTGTGAAGAGGCGTCTAGGCAGAGTCAGGTACGCTCCACGGCTATTTCTAGTTGTTGTGATAGGATTAGGGGTTGCGGTCAGCAGAGCTCCCACTTCCCAGAGCTTGTCCTGTATTACTAGTTTGCTCATCAGGTCATTCCTAGTGCTCCTAACCACCAGGTCATCATAACACATACAGTAATACTGACCAAATATTGAAGGTATGAAAGGGGCCTAAGCGTTGGAATGGGGAGCTGAAAAAGACTGGGTAAGGGAGAGAGAGTGGGGTTTTTTTGCTTGTTTTTTTAAACCAGTCAAAGACATTAGAAAGAATATTTATCCACTGCACAATGTCTTTACAGGATAACCATCTTAGGCTTCTTTCACACTAGCGTCGGGCTCGGCCCGTTGCTGTGCGTCGGGCCGAGGTCCCCGACGCTAGCGCTGTCTCCGCCGCACAACGGGGTCAGCGGATGCATTTTTCCAGCGCATCCGCTGCCCCATTGTGTGGTGCGGGGAAGTGCGTGGAGGCGGAGTTCCGGCCGCGCATGCGCGGTCGGAAAAAGCGGACCGTCGGGAGCAAAAAACGTTACATGTAACGTTTTTTGGTCCCGACGGTCCGCCACAACACGGCGCAACCGTCGCACGACGGTTGCGACGTGTGGCAATGCGTCGCAAATGCGTCGCTAATGTAAGTCAATGCAAAAAAAAACGCATCCAGCAAGCACTTTTGCAGGATGCGTTTTTTCGGCAAAACGACGCATTGCGACGTATTGCAGAAAACGCCAGTGTGAAAGTAGCCTTACATTTTTATTTTAAAAATATAAAATGTATCCACAAATGTCTGTAGACTGATAATACATTATGCTCTGTCACAAAAGCTGTCTTTAGGGCAACACTTAGTATGTCCTTCACAGTAGGCTTATTGAAGATGGCTGACCGGGCCAACAGGTTTCAAATGATGAGTCCCCATTGGTCATGCCACCACAGAGAAAACAATGACATTTATAGGATTAGAATATAACACACCATGAATCGAAGCAATGTGAAGTTGAGAAAGTTCGTATCCAGGTTACACAACAAAATCAATTTCATAATGTGATGCAGTCTGACTCCTAAATCTGCAATAACATGTAGTTTGTCATATGAGCCTTTAAAAAGTTCACAAGAAGGATCAGAATATGCCAAGTGACCAGAGAATTGGCGTGCGTCATTTTAGTCACCCTGTTTTGCATTTTGGGACAGGAAGGACAGCAACATAGGAGGACAGTAATAATCCCTTTAAAAAGATCTTGTGCCATCTAGTTTAACCCCATAGTGACCGGGCCAAATTTTTAAAATCTGACCAGTGTCACTTTATGTGGTAATAACTCTAGAACGCTGCAACAAATCCCAGTGATTTTGAGTTTTTTGGGGGGTTTTCTGGCACATTAGAATTTATTAGAATGGCAAATTTAGGTAGATTTTGTTTTTTTTTTTTTTTATAAATAAACACAAAACATCAGAAATTTGACAAAAATGAGAAAAAAAATATAGCAGTTTTCAAACGCTGAATAATTATTCCTTTAATCCAGATATTCATTATTTTTATGGTAGGACTAACATTTACCTCATGTCTGCTTTAAATCAGCACCATTTGTAAAATGTTATTTGTTAGCATTTAAGGAGGTTTAAAAATGTAGCAGCAATTTTAAATTTTTTCAAGGAAACTTACAAAATGTATTTTTTAGGAACCTATCCAGGTTTGAAGTGACTTTGGGAGTCCTACATATTGGTAAGCCCCCCAAAAGTGATACAATTATAAAAACAGCACCCCCTGACATATTGAAAACTGCTGTCAGGTAGTTTATTAACCCTTCAGGTGATTTTCAGGAATTAATGCAAAGTGACTTGACAAGAATGAAAAAGTGTATTTGTACCACCTAAATGTTGCTAACTTCTGAACAGGCCGCTATAGAACAGAGAAACATCAGGACCACAAAATCATGGTCTAAGTTTGCTGATTGGAATAAAGAGGGAACCTCCCCACACTCTGTTAACCATTTATATGATGTAGTCACTATTGACAGCAGCATCTAAGGGGGTTAAATAATTATGGACGGTGCCAACACGGATTGTGGCTATTGCAGCAAGTTGTCAGCTATAGTGTACAGCCGACAGCTGCTGGATTGTCACCTGTATGGAGATGCTATTCTCTTATATCTCAGGTCAGTAAAAAGATGTATTAGCTGTCATTACAGGGATAAAAGAAGAATATCTATAAGAGAATTTTGAGTTTGTATAGAAGGGTCCACCATCCAGGAACTACCTCTTTTAGAAAGAACAGCGACAAGGAGCGCCTCACATCCATGTATTATATTGATGGTCTGTTGATTTCAACAGAGGATTGCTATATTTACCTTGTGGTAGAAGGTGAATTCATGGCTCCAAACAAAACCTCAAAAAACCTCTCAAATACTATTGGTCTCATTTATCAGAACTGATTAAAAAGAAAAACTTGACTTTGTTGCCCATAGCAAAGATTTCATTTTTAAAGCAGTTCTGGTCAAATAAAGTTGCACTGCGATATTGTTCTATGGGAAATAATATTTTTCTTTAACTCAACTTAGACAAATGAGGGTGTGCGTGTGTAAAGAAAAAAAAAAAAAAGAAAAAGAAAAAGAATACATACAACCCCTGGCAAAAATTATGGAACCGCCGGCCTTGGAGGATGTTCATTCAGTTTAATTTTGTAGAGAAAAAGCAGATCACAGACATGGCACAAAACTAAAGTCATTTCATATGGCAACTTTCTGGCTTTAAGAAACACTAAAAGAAATCAAGAACAAAAAATGTGGTAGTCAGTAATAGTTGTTTTTTTTTAACCAAGCATAGGGAAAAAATTATGGAATCAGTGAATTCTGACGAAAAAAATTATGGAATCATGAAAAACAAACAAAAAAAACCATTCCACAACATCACTAGTATTTTGTTGCACCACCTCTGGCTTTTATAACAGCTTGCAGTCTCTGAGGCATGGACTTAATGAGTGTCAAACAGTACTCTTCATCAATCTGGCTCCAACTTTCTCTGATTGCTGTTGACAGATCAGCTTTGCAGGTTGGAGCCTTGTCATGGACCATTTTCTTCAACTTCCACCAAAGATTTTCAATTGGATTGAGATCCGGACTATTTGCAGGCCATGACATTGACCTTATGTGTCTTTTTCCAAGGAATGTTTTCACAGTTTTTGCTCTATGGCAGGATGCATTATCATCTTGAGAAATTATTTCATCATCCCCAAACATCCTTTCAATTGATGGGATAAGAAAAGTGGCCAAAATATCAACATAAACTTGTGCATTTATTGAAAATGTAATGACAGCCATCTCCCCAGTGCCTTTACCTGACATGCAGCCCCATATCATCAATGACTGTGGAAATTTGCATGTTCTCTTCAGGCAGTCATCTTTATAAATCTCATTGGAATGGCACCAAACAAAACTTCCAGCATCATCACCTTGCCCAATGCAGATTTGTGATTCATCACTGAATATGACTTTCATCCAGTCATCCACAGTCCACGATTGCTTTTCCTTAGCCCATTGTAACCTTGATTTTTCTGTTTAGGTGTTAATGATGGCTTTCGTTTAACTTTTCTGTATGTAAATCCCATTTCCTTTAGGTGGTTTCTTACAGTTTGGTCACAGACTCCAGTTTCCACCCATTTGTTCCTCATTAGTTTTGTTGTGCATTTCCTGGTTTGGAGACATATTGCTTTGAGTTTCCAGTCTTGATGTCTTCCTTGGTCTACCAGTATGTTTGCCTTTAACAACCTTCCCATGTTGTTTGTATTTGGTCCAGATTTTAGACACAGCTGACTGTGAACAACCAACATCTTTTGCAACATTGCGTGATGATTTACCCTCTTTTAAGAGTTTGATAATCCTTTCCTTTGTTTCAATTGACATCTCTCGTGTTGGAGCCATGATTCACGTCAGTCCACTTGGTGCACCAGCTCTCCAAGGTGTGATCACTCCTTTTTAGATGCATACTAACGAGCAGATCTAATTTGATGCAGGTGTTATTTTTGGGTATGAAAATTTACAGGGCGATTCCATAATTTTTTCCCTATGCTTGGTTAAAAAAAAGTAACCATTACTGATTACCACATTTTTTTGTTCTCGATTTCTTTTAGTGTTTCTTAAAGCCAGATAGTTGCCATTTGAAATGACTTTGGTATTGTGCCATGCCTGTGATCTGTTTTTTTCTACAAAATTAAACAACTGAATGAACATACTCCAATGCCTGTGATTCCATAATTTTTGCCAGGGGTTGTATGCTCGCTGTGTAATACAGCAGGCAGGCAACTGTCTCCAACTGTAGCATACTGAGATGTTCCAATCAATGGGGTTTTCCAGACTCAAGATATTGATAAACTATCCTAGAACATTACAGGCCAACAATATCTGATCAGTGTCAGTTCTATTCACTTCAGTAGCAACTTAGATCCTGTACCTGAGAACTGTCACTACACAGTAAAAACTGTTTACATCTGGTATCCGCCAAAGCTGAAAACAGCTGATCTGTGGGGTGCCTGGGGTCCAAATCCTACTGACTTGATAATTATTACCGATCCTGAGGGTAAGTAAGTAAAACAATAAAGTAACAGTGGAAAACCACGTAAGGAGTCTACTGGGGGTGGGAATCTGAAATGTGGACGAGGGACGGCCACAGGACGAAGGGTGCAGCAGCAGACACGCACACCTTTTAGATAATATAATATGAATATTTACTAACCAGTTTATAAAACAAAGGAAAGGATGGTAGGTAAACAGTGCTTTAGTAACAAATACTCTCAATAACAGCGACTAAAAGTATACATGGAACAGAATTAATAGCTATATGGAAGCAAAATACAAACACAATTAACCCTTTCCATGCATAAAGTCAATAAAATGACAATATTGTGACAGTACTTTAGTAATTGTTTAATTGGAGCAGTTATTGAAGTGTCCCTTACAGAAGAGGCCTTTTCTCCTAACTTGACCTCTATAAGGCTTTTCATATATGCGCATGTATATTCTGATGTAAGATGGTACCGATACGTCCAGAGCCTGAAGTAGAAAGGTCCTTGCTGGGCCGAGACCTGAATAATCAAAAATGCAGTCTGGAAGCTCTTAGGGAATGCCGATTTGCAGCTTTACTTCCACCCGACTCTCCTTCGACTCCTCACAACTGCTAAAAACCCCCGCACTCCAAGTACAGCCCCTCACTGCTGCTCTCTAATGGTCAACAATACAGTAAACAGATTAACCCTTACAAATCTACAAAACTTCATATTACCCATTTACCCAACTGATTACATTAAACATTCGATGTTGCTGCATCTGTAAATACAATCTAAATATACAAAAATGGAAAATATAAAAATCGCTAAAAATTACAAAACTGACATTTTTGGTCACTTTGCATTTCATTCTATTTTTTCTTTTGAGGCAATCAAAATGTCACATGCAATTGCACATTGGTAATAAAAACAGGCACACTTGAGACCCTAGCTAGAGGACGGGAAACAAACGGGTAGAGAGAGCAGGCCACCATTACAATTGGAACTTCAGGGGAGGATAATACAGTATATACATTTTAATTTTAGGTCACCTATGGAGACAAATTTACAAGCAAATATACACCAAAACTTGATCTGTTTAAACATATTTTATGGTGGTGTTGTAAGAGGAATGAGGGAATAGTCATCAACAAAACAAGTGTTCAGATAACAACTGTCACCAGTGCATGGACCATAACAGTCACCGGTGTATAAACAGTTTCAGCCTTACCAATTTGTAACTTACAGGTCCACTAAGTATTACACATTAAGGCTGGGATCACACATACGCGAGATACCGCTGAGTCTCGCAGGTGAAAACCAAGCTCTGGCGCCAGCACTCCGGAGCGGAGCGTGCAGCTGCACAGCAATACATGGAGCTGCACGCTCCGCTCTGGAGTGCCGGTGCCAGAGCTGGGTTTTCACCTGCGAGACTCGGCCATATCTCGCGTATGTGTGATCCCGGCCTTAATGTCTCAATTGTTCCATGAAAACCAAATACATTCTCAGAAACTAATTGCTCTCCCATGATAGCACTTGGAAGGGCAACCTCAACATGTCTGTTGAACAAACCACTGGAATCAATCAGGAGATTGACAATACTGGAATACAAAGACAGGGATTCCATTTCTACCGGAAAACAGTTACTAGATCACTGATAGAATACAGTAGTGCTTGGTTCATTAGAAGTCAACCATAATGTACATGGAGTTAGGTTTCCCAACCACACCCATTTTTTACAGAAGACAATAGTGACCAGTACTTGTACACTTAAAGCCCCAATAGACATTAGACTAATGTTGGCTGAATCCGCCTATATCAACAGATTTGGCTGACATTAGTCTAATGTGTATGTGCACTGGCTTACGAGAGGTCGAGATAGTCGTTCATGACAGATTTAGAATTTTTCTCTGTGTGATAAGCCTCAGGAAAACATGTCAGTCGATGGCTTTCTCAAAGAACACAGGATTGTTAGGCCGAGCAGGCGCTCGTGTGCATAGGAGTGTCACCTGAGGTGGCTGTCAGCCAAACGATTGGCTTAAAGGGACCCTGTCAGCACAAGCAATTCACACTCCAAAGAATACCTTTGTGCAGGTCTATAAAGATGAATATACCACCGTATCAACCTCTGTACTTGCAAATATAATTAATTAAAATATAAACTTTATTGGTTTCTTTTAAAGGGAATCTGTCACCCCATTTTTGTGATGGAAGGTAAAAATATCCATCAATTCAGCGTCAGTCCTGCATTATAACAGTACTTTTGATACCCCCCGACTCCCCATCTTTGATGAATAAATACCTTTTTTATCTCTACTGCGTTGTATGTAAATCTCCTCGGTCCGGTCAGATGGGCGTGGCTTATTCTCCTTCTCTCCCTCCTCCTGTCTTGCTCTAAGCATTGATTTCTCCTCATTCCCGCGTTCACGTACAGTTGCCACGCATGCGCATTGAAATGGCCTCTCGCGCGTGCACAGTATGCTTTGCCCAACTGTGGGCAAAGCATAAAAATCAGTATTGCGCATGCACCGGCATTTTTCATTACGTTCTATGCCCTGGAAGTCTTGCCATGCAAGGGGGGTATAGAACGTAATGAAAAATGCGAGCGCATGCACAATAGTGATTTTATGCTTTGACCACAGTAGGGTAAAGTATACTGCGCACGCGCGAGAGGCCATTTCAATGCGCACGCGCGGCAACTGTACGGAATCTGTGCTATTCACAGGTCTCATTACGTACAGCAAGCCGAGGAGCGGGGGAGAGAACAAGCATAAGCCACGCCCATCGGACCAGACCGAAGAGATTTACATACAGCGCAGGAGAGAGAAAAAAGGTATTTATTCATAAAAGGGGGGTATCAAAAGTACTGCTGTAATGCGGAACTGATGCTGAATTGATGGATATTTTTACCTCATATCACAAAAAATGGGGTGAAAGATTCCCTTTAAAATAAAACAACAGTGTAAAATCAAACCAGAACCACCACCACTATTTGAAAACCATATAGATAAGAGCCAGGGAACTGTGCCTGACCCTACTGGATTGCTGTACTCTCCCTGCCTTGCAGCAGATGTTGGCACTCTATGACCTGTGCACAGGATAGCGGCTGGCAGCAATCTAATGTGTCTGGATAAACTAAAAAAAAAAAAAAAAAATCTTTTCCGGCAATTCATTTTTTTCCCAACCAGGGGCAATATGACAAGTCAAATGCACAATAAATTTTTCTAAGGATGTTTTTGGAGTGGGTCAGCTTTTTACAAAACACTTGGTGGGAAAAGTAAGTGCATGTCAAAACAAAGTAATTTTTCGTCATTAGCATGTTCCGCCTTATGTCACTTCTTTTAACAGCTTCAGGGTACCCAAACCTTGAAGTAGTTAAAAGGAAGGAATGTTCATTCTTTGGGTGGTTTCCACTGGGAACCTGCCCACGCTCTATACTTAACAGTATAGAGTGACAGCCGCCAGCAGCATAGCTTCCGTAAGAACATAGACAAAGTCACATCAGGAAAGCGACCATTGGCCTTTTCCTGGGAAAACTTTGCGGCTGAACTGACATTTAAATAACAGTGTGCACATACCCAGAGCAGAACCTTGAAGTTTTTCAGGAGTTTTACACTTTTGAAAAAGATTGAGAAGTTCAGCTCAGTTCCTGGCAGAAAAAAAACTAGGTAAAAAGACTGTGCAGATTTACTTGTGTGTCATTTTTCAAAACTTATTTTCGCCTTAAAGTATTTTTTTCTTCGGTATGTGCCTAGGACATCTTTTTCCAGCACATACATGTACCAATCTTCAGTCTTTTTGAGCCTCTACCGCTCCAGGTATCCAAAGCTGCAAAATAGTTAAAAGAAGTGACCTGACCATTTTTCAGACCGCTTCCAGATGGAAGGCGTTCACCATTATAAACATCCAATTACTAAGGCCGGCGTCACACTCAGCGTAAGACAATACGGTCCGTTTTTTACGGCCGTAATACGGAGAAATGTTCCAAAAATAGTGATCCGTAGGCAGGGTGTGTCAGCGTATTTTGCGCATGGCATCCTCCGTATGTAATCCGTATGGCATCCGTACTGCGATATTTTTTCGCAGGCTTGCAAAACCGACATCTAATGGATTTATGTGCTCAAATGTTCGGTAAAACATATACATATATATATATATATATACATACATATACATATACATCTATCATTGAGACATATATATATATATATATATATATATATATATATATATATATATATATATATATATATATATATATATATATATATATATATCTATATATATTCTGTATTTATATTTATTTCAGCGCGATGTATGTGAAAAGCCGGTAATTCAATTGCCGGCTTTTCATTTCTCCTTCCCAAACCCGACAGGGTATGAGACATGGTTTACATACAGTAAACCATCTCATATCCCCCTTTTTTTTTGCATATCCCACTAATATTAATGTTAGTACTACTAATGTTAGTAGTGTGTATGTGCAAAATTTGGGCGCTGTAGCTGCTAAAATAAAGGGTTAAATGGCGGAAAAAATTGGTGTGGGCTCCCGCGCAATTTTCTCCGCCAGAGCGGTAAAGCCAGTGACTGAGGGCAGATATTAATAGCCTAGAGAGGGTCCATGTTATTGCCCCCCCCCCCCCCCCCCCGTGGCTAAAAACATCTGCCCCCAGCCACCCCAGAAAAGGCACATCTGGAAGACGCGCCAATTCTGGCACTTGGCCACTCTCTTCCCACTCCCGTGTAGCGGTGGGATATGGGGTAATGAAGGGTTAATGCCACCTTGCTATTGTAAGGTGACATTAAGCCAGATTAATAATGGAGAGGCGTCAATTATGTCACCTATCCATTATTAATCCAATTGTCTGAAAGGGTTAAAACACACAGACACACACACACACACACACACACACACAAATTATTAAAAATTATTTTAATGAAATAAACACACAGGTTGTTTTAATATTTTATTGCTCTCTCAATCCACCTAAGACCCTCGCTTGGCAAAATAATAAACCCACAATATACATACCCTCTGATGAACCGTCACATCCCACGATGTAATCCATCTGAAGGGGTTAAAATATTTTACAAGCAGGAGCCCTGCTAATGCAGCTGTGCTCGTGCTTGTAAGCCCCGGCGAATGAAGGAAATGTAGGTCAATTACCTATAGTTACCTTCAGTCGCGGTGATGCGCCCCCTGGTGGATGTCCTCATATGACCTGGAGCGTGGGAAAAAGTTCCCAGGCTGCAGTTCATGTATGTATGTAATCCATGTCTCATATCCTGTCGGGTTTGGGAAGGAGAAATGAAAAGCCGGCAATTGAATTACCGGCTTTTCACTAACACCGCTGCGTATTTCTCGCAAGTCACACTGCTGGTCCGTGTGGAATCCGTATTTTTCTCGCCCCCATAGACTTTCATTGGCTTTTTTTGCGCAATACGCTGACAAACGCAGCATGCTGCGATTTTGTACGGCCGTAGAAAGCCGTATAATACTGAACCGTAATATACGGCTGATAGGAGCAGCCCCATTGAGAATAATTGTGCCGTTTGTTTGGCGAGTTTTACGGACGTATTTTCTGCGCTCTTAAGTTCGTAAAACTCGCTAGTGTGACGCCGGCCTAAAAAGTAAAAAAAATTAGACACTTAAGACAAAAAAAAAAAAAAAAAACAACACACCAGAGTTTTCCTGAAATGTCTGCTACTTCGAAATAAAATAGGTGGGTACAGGCCAATAAAAGACATTGTGTGCACATACCCATAACTAAATGCTAATGTTTTCTCGAAGAATTTTCTGTAAACCTTTTGTAGATAGGAATTGTATTACTTTTTTGTATGCAATTTTTTAAACTTTTTTTTAACTAAGAAATTAACAAAATCCTAGCATTTTATGATGTGAAGTCAAAAACTCACAAAAAAAAAACCAAAAATACAACACAGTGTACCTATACCAACACGCCTCCTCCTCATTAAAATAAATAAAAACAATGTTTTACTCAAACAATGAAATGTGTCAGACAAAACCTAATTTTAAAACATGTGGAACACCGGGAGAAGGGTCTACAGGGCAGATCCCCTCCGGATTTCTCCACACAGCTTGTTTTCATAGGCAGGTCTCCCTCTAGAACGCTTGGTCAATAACTACATTGCAAAATTATGGCAAAACAAAGAAAAGCACACGTGGCTTTGTCTTGTGGTTTTTAGCTGTGCACTACAATTACATAACTTGTGAATCCAGTCTTACCAGAGACCAGTCTTGTAACAAGCCGAGCACTATTATGATTACCACGTAAATAAGAGACTATTTTAGCAATGAAAGGTTTCCACTGAATGACAATTAGAGATGGTGAAAAGCAATGCTATACTACACCGTATTCGTTTCGGTCAGTGACCCACTGTATAGGAAAGTGCAGTCTCCTGGGCTTTCTTATACAGTAAAACAAACAGTATGCAGACACATAGCATCCAGAGGGAGAGGACAAAAGAACACACACTTTTACGCTGTGCCTGGCGAATGAGGGCATATGGGAAAAACTTGTGTTGTGCTTTGTAGGCTAGGTGCACAGACGCAACGTAATATACCTGTGAGGTGAGAGTCACACGGCCATATATCTTGGGAGAGGACTACAGCACAAGGCTCGGACTGGTCGTCAGACTCTCCTGACCCAAGCATGATAGCTGCATGCATGGAAACACATGCTGTCACACTTCTGTGGGGAGAGACAACGGCCAGTCCGAGGACAAATTATACAAACATGTGACTCTCACCTCACACAGATTTCAGCCTGCTGAAAGCAGAAACATGTGAACCAAATTAAAGCAACAACTAAAAAGGCTTTACTCACACATCAGTAATTTTTATCAGTATTTATATGCCAAAAATCAGGAGTGTCTCCAATTAACAGGACGTCACTTGCGGGTGCGGGCTGGTCTTTGCTTGCCGCTTTCTCTGCTTACAATGTGCACCCTTGCCTGCTCCCTACTTCTGATCTGAGCCAACTGTCACTCTGCATATTGCAGTGACAAGAATCTACTGAGCATGCGGTGGAATGAACAACTAAAGCATGCTCATCAGAGCAGGGATTAGCCCAGCTGATGAAATGGAAGTTACTTATGACACTTTGCTTGAGAGAGGAGCAGAGGCTGTGGCAGTGACAGCAGCATTTGCCCCCTGATGATGCTTTGTTTGAGTATCCCAGTATGCACTTGGATTCTCAAATGAAGTGTCAAAGAAAATACTAAAAAAAAAAATAAAGCAGTTGGATAATGTAGTTAGGGAAGGATAGGGAATTGTTAATTAAAGTGTATAAGGCCACGTACACACGTTGAATATTTGGCAAGTTTTTTACATCAGTATGTGTAAGCCAAAACCAGGAGTGCAACAGTGAAAGGAAAAAGTATAATTGAAACATGTCACCACTTTTGTAGTCATCACCCACTCCTGGTTTTGGCTTACAAATATGGAGGTAAAATATTGAAAGCAGCCTATAAAAAAGGATTCGAGTGGGACATTAAATAAACAAGTATTTAGGATTAAAATGTATCTATGTTTTGGACCACCCCTTTAAAGAGCCACTTTAATCATTGCTGTAATTCCCCTATTGCCGATAGTTCGATAAATGAATAGAGTGGTGGATAGGTGATGACATTACATGTTGAGAATAACTAACTCTTGAAAGTAATGAAAACTTCTTCGGGGGCTGCCACTGCATTAGGCAGGTTTCACATTTGCGGATGCAGGTGCTGCAGAGGACTGCGTATGTCCTCCGTGAAGCTCCGCCCACTGCCGCACCTCCTCCGGTCAGCTCCGCCTACGTCGGCATGCGTACCCTATCTTTACCATTAGGTACGCAGGCCATGCCGATATATGCGGATGCCTCAGCATAAGTCGTTTTGACGGTGCGGCAACCTGCAACGAGTTGCATTTTGGTGCGGTTGCTGCACTGTCAAATGACGCATGTGGAGGCATCCGCATACATCGGCATGGCCTGCGTACCTAATGGTAAAGAGAGGGTACGCACGCTGCATGCCGACGTAGGCGGAGCTGACCGGAGGAGGTGCGGCGGTGGGCGGAGCTTCACAGAGGACGTACGCAGCCTTCCGCAGCACCTCCATCCGCAAATATGAAACCAGCCTTAGTAATTATGACAATCATTGCCAAATTACAGTAATAACATTTTGCATGGCATCACACAGCATATTACTTTTTTTTTTTTTTAAGTCAGACCCAAGTCAGAAGTGCATTTGACAGGATTGAGAAATAAATAGAATGACCTACTTCTTTCTGGATCCACTTCTGGCTGGTCTCAGAAAACTGCACCAAAAACAGCTGCGTGTGAATCTAGTCCCTCAAGGTTTTATACTCTAGGAACATTACATTACAAATGTAAATTGAGCTAAGGTTACATCTCCACAGTGATCAACACAAAATAATGGTTAGGGCCACAGATTATCAGAGATTTCAGAAATGTAATAAAACTTCAAAATGGCTGATAAATAATTCACAAACCTTCAATTATTCATTCAGTTACATAATTTATATATACAAAGGGAATGTGCAGACATTATATTTACTTTATCAGACAAATGACACAGTAGGTGAAAAGATTGAGAACATTGCTTAGGCTACTTTCACACTAGCGTTTTTTGCAATCCGTTGCAATGCGTCGTTCGGCCGAAAAAACGCATCCTGCAAAAGTGCTTGCAGGATGCGTTTTTTCACCATAGACTAACATTAAGTGACGTATGGCGACGGATTGACACACGTCGCAACCGTCGTGCGACGGTTGCACTGTGTTGTGGCGGACCATCGGCACAAAAACACGCTACATGTAACGTTTTTTGCCGCCGACGGTCCGCTTTTTCCGACCGCGCATGCGAGGCCGGAACTCCGCCCCCACCTCCCCGCACCTCACAATGGGGCAGCGGATGCGCTGGAAAAATGCATCCGCTGCCCCCGTTGTGCGGCGGAGACAACGCTAGCGTCGGTAACCTCGGCCCGACGCACTGCGACGGTCCGAGCCCGACGCTAGTGTGAAAGTAGCCTTAGGGCTGTCCCACACGTCCAGATAATTCCGGTACCGGAGTTATCCGTGTCCGTGTGCCTGGGAACTCACGGAGGCCATACCTGCAGCACACGTGTGCCGCCCGTATGGCGAGTGGGTACCACACGGAGCGTGTGGTACCCACTCTGCATGGTGCTGAAGCTGCGATTCATATCATCCCTGCAGCAACGTTTGCTGCAGGGAAAATATGAAGAATAGTGTTTAAAATAAAGATCCATGTGTCCGCCGGCCCCCCACCCCCTGTGCGCCCCACCCCGCTGGTCAGAAAATACTCACCCGGATCCCCCGTCGGCAGTCGCTCCTTCCTGGTCTGGCCGCGGCTTACTGTATGCGGTCACGTGGGGCCGCTCATTTACACTCATGAATAGGCGGCTCCGCCCCTATTGGAGGTGGAGCCACATATTCATGAGTGTAATCGGCCGCATACAGTAGAGAAGCCGCGGCCAGACCAGGAAGGAGCGACTGCCGACGGGGGATCCGGGTGAGTATTTTCTGACCAGCGGGGGGGGCGCACAGGGGGTGGGGGGGCGGCGGACACATGGATCTTTATTTTAAACACTATCATTCATATTTTCTCTGTAGCAAACGCTGCTACAGGGAACATATGAATGGCGGCTTCAGCACCATGTGGGGGGGGACAGCGCTTACTGTAGCGCTGTCTCCGGCACGCCACACGGACCCCAGACGGAGAATGTCCGTGTGAGGTCCGTGTTTTACACGGACCCATTGACTCTATTGGGTCCGTGTAATCCGTGCGCTCCCACGAACACTGACATGTCTCCGTGTTTGGCACACGGAGACACGGTCCGCACACGGTCCGCACAAAATCAATGACATCTGAACAGATGCATTGATTTTTATGGGTCTACGTGTGTCAGTGTCTCCGGTACGGGAGGAAACTGTCACCTCACGTACCGGAGCCACTGACGTGTGAAACCGGCCTTACACAATTTCTGTTCAAGTACTTTTATGGTCTAGGTTCACGTCACGCTCCCCGCCCTATTCTGAACTTCATCAGGGGCTTCCGTCTATTTGGTAATGCATCTGGCTAAAAAGACTGACATGAACATAAGGAACATTAAGTGGAAGCCCACGGTTCCCATGTGAAGGTATGTGCACACAACGTCTTTTTCAGACAGATTCCCTATGAAAAACAGCGGCAAAACCGTGCATAAAATTAACATATTACACAGCAATGTAAAAAAGAATTGCTGTGCACCTTAGTTTTTTTTCTTCCTTCTTTTAACCATTGCAGGGTTCCCCTTGAAAACCACAGCAGAAGCTACTGGTGTACGTACAAAGTTGTTTGTTTTTTTTAGGCAAGTTTTCTAGTCAATATTTTCTATTGGAAACGGTTTTAGAAAATGCTCCATCTTGGGTGTTTGTTTGTTTTCAGAAGCAATTTTGAAGGAAATTTTTTTTTTGCGGTGGGATTTTTTGATGCAATCCTCCAAATGAACAGTGCCTAGTTTGAAGAGTCTTTGTTGGAAAATACTCCAAAGAAGTGACATGCACTCTGTCTTTCCCCACCAGGTGTTCTTCAAAACCTGATGCAGGAAAAATACTTATTAAAGAACAAAATATGAACAGTCACTGGATTTAGCAACAGAAATGAGGAAGTCTTTCAA
This sequence comes from Ranitomeya variabilis, assembly GCF_051348905.1. Classification (NCBI taxonomy): domain Eukaryota; kingdom Metazoa; phylum Chordata; class Amphibia; order Anura; family Dendrobatidae; genus Ranitomeya; species Ranitomeya variabilis. The sequence goes on from NC_135233.1 coordinate 654,815,724, forward strand.
GTGTTCTTTGAGCAAGTTTTCAGACTTTTTTCTGCAGATGAGCTCTAAATACAGTTTTAAACCCTTTTTTGCACATACCCTTAGGATACATTTATAAACTAATGTGCACACAGAGGTTTTTAAAGTATGACAAGTTTTTAGTAAGTTTCCGAAGCAGAAATGCACTAAATATGCATGTCATCTCCGCACATGGCTGTATCAGTAATAGGAAGTGTCTCTAAAACAGACGAGCTTTATTTTTAAAACATGACATATCTAAAAAAAATAAATAAACGCAGCTGAACTTAAAGAAAAAAAAAAAAAAAAAAAAACGGAAGCAATAAGTGCAAGCAGCCTAATTTGTGCAGAAATGCTGCAGCATCAAAAACACACTAAATACTCATGGTGGGAACTTAGGCCATGTGCACACGTTGCGGTTTTTACCGCGGAACCGCAGCGATTTTGATGCTGCGGGTCCACAGCAGTTTCCATTGCGTTTACAGTTACATGTAAACCCTATGGAAACCGCAATCCGCTGTGCACATGCTGCGGGAAAAACCGCGCAGAAACGCAGCGGTTTACATTCCGCAGCATGTCACTTCTTTTGTGCAGAATCGCGGCGATTCTGCACACATAGGAATGCATTGAACCGCTTACTTCCCGCATGGGGCTATCCCACGATGCGGGAAGTAAGCGGATCATGTGCAGATGGTACCCGGGGTGGAGGAGAGGAGACTCTCCTCCAGGCCCTGGGAACCATATTTGTGTAAAAAAAAAAAAAGAATTAAAATAAAAAATAATGATATACTCACCTCTCAGCGCTGCACGCGGCCGTCCGGTCGCAGGGTTGCTGTGCGAGCAGGGCCTGCGATGACGTCGCGGTCACATGACCGTGACGTCACGAAGGTCCTTCTCGCACAGCATGTTTGGAACCGGACCGCCGCGTGCAGCGCCGAGGAGATCGGGACGTCAGAGGGTGAGTATATAACCATTTTTTAATTATTTTTAACATTACTATTGATGCTGCATATTGCTGCAAATGCAGCATCAATAGTAGGAGTAAACCCGCAGCGGAAACCGCGAGACAAACCGCGATAAATCTGCACTTGACCCATGTTATTCAATAGAGCTGTTCAGATGAACGATTATTTTTCTCTTGGCTGGCAGACTGTGAGGAAGGAAAAGCAAACACCTGTATTCAAAATATTCTGCTACAGACTTTAGTGTGATGTATGGCCGCAGTGTATTTGATGTCACACATTAACTTACTGATCAGTGGGAGCCCACCCACCAATTAGCAGAATGGGGACTTTCAATGCTTAATCACTGCATCACTAGGAGAGAAGAGGTGAATACTGTTCATTTTGCTATCAAACAACGGTCGTTGTAGTCGACCAATATCAAACAGTAAAATTCACTGTCCGGAAGAAGTCTTCACTACACCTTTGTCAACTTACTTTTCTATAATATGTATGGAAACCTATAAGGTATGTGCACACGTTGCGGATTTGACTGCGGCTCTGCAGCAGCTTTCCATGCGGTGTACAGTACCTAGTAAACCTATGGAAAACCAAATCCTCAGTGCACATGCTGCAGAAAATTCCGCGCAGAAAGCATCGGTTTATTTTCCGCAGCATGTCAATTCTTTGTGCGGAATCTGCAGCGTTTTACACCTATTCCATTATAGGAATCCGCAGGTGTAAAAACGCAGGGGAAATTCGCAGAAATCCCGCAGGAAATCTGCAGTTAAAACGCAGGTCATTTTACCTGCGGATTCTGCAGAATCCACACAGAAATATCCGCAATGGAATCCGCAACGTGTGCACATACCCTCACACATCTACAGAAGGTATACTCATGTGCTGTGTGTATGAGATTTCCCAAAATAAAAAAAAAAAAAGGTATGACCCATTGGATAAGGTGGTGTCTGATCGCAGGGGGTACATCTACTGATAATAAGAATCAGGTCACATGTCCTATGTAAGGCCTCATTCAGAAGTCAGTCATCGTAAGCAAAACTGATCTGATTCTCAGTAAATGGTCCATGTGGCAGTTTTTACAATGAGTGATTTCCTTGCATAAAAATATATATATATATATATATATATATATATATATATATATATATATATATATATATATATATATATATATATATATATATATATATATATATATATATATATATATTTATTATTTTTTTTTATTTATTAATTGCACAGGTACTCCTAATCATTGCAAAGTTAATCACGGACAGCACACCGACGCCATCACTGCTGTCCGTGATTCTTCCGGACCTCAGTCCATATTTTTGGATCAAAATAGACATTTCTCCAATATGTTTTTTTTTTTTTTTTTTTTAAACAAAACAGTGAGAGTGTAGGGGGGAGGGTAGGAAAAAAAAAAAAAAAAAAAGAAAAAAAAGACAGACAACAGATCCATAGGTTGTAATGGATAGATCAGAGGCAGGAATGACGCCTAAATGAAAGTGGTTGTTCCCACTCTTGAAAGTCTATGGCACTGATGGAGACAGCAGAGTACATTGTGCAACCTTCTCATGTGCTTTGTATTTCTGTTTGCAGGCAGTGAACTGAAACAATCTTACTTACATCTAGAGGCTGAGAATGACTTCTCGCACGTGAGAACCATATCCCGTCCAGACATCTGTGGGATGTAAACACATCCAAAGCACACACTTCACATACATGAGGGCCCGTGGAATGTATGGGAGCCTGGACCCTGTACCAAGACTAGATAATCATAAACCATCAGCTGGGAGAAGCATCACCCTCTGGATGTACACAAGGCTTCCAATCACTGACAGTAAGAAGAGCGCAGGAGAATTAGAAACCCATATACAGATTATGGCAGAAAAGTTGCAGAACAGTTCATTTTGCAATTTAATGTGGGGTTTTTGTTGTTTTTTAATCCCCATTATACAGGAAATATTGATTCCCATTTCATTAGTGCGTAACTATCTAACAGAGCATGCATTAATAACATCCTGTTTATAGCCACCACCATGAAACAGTGGCCATGAGCGGGTGATACTAGGCTGCAGTCAGGATCCATGCAGAGTTCACTGATCAATTGTGCAGTCTGCCGAAAAAAAGCCTGGAAGCACAGTGACACTTCTGCATACACCCAGAGGCTGGCACAGAAGCACTGGTGGCAAACTTCAGCAGCAGAAACATCAGCACAATGAAAGATCACCCTACACTGCAAGCAGCTGGCACACCAGTCATCCCACAGCCAATAAAGCCCTGGTATCAGAAGCAGAGAATGGCACACCAGTCATCCCACAGCCAATAAAGCCCTGGTATCAGAAGCAGAGAATGGCACACCAGTCATCTCACAGCGGATAATGCCCCGACAATAGAGACAGAGGCTGGCACACCAGTCATCCCACAGCCAATAAAGCCCTGGTATCAGAAGCAGAGAATGGCACACCAGTCATCTCACAGCGGATAATGCCCCAACAATAGAGACAGAGGCTGGCACACCGGTCATCCCACAGCCGATAATGCCCCGATAATAGAGAGAGAGGCTGGCACCCCAGTCATCTCACAGCCAATAAAGCCCCGGTAATAGAGACAGAGGCTGGCACACCGGTCATCCCACAGCCGATAATGCCCCGATAATAGAGAGAGAGGCTGGCACACCGGTCATCCCACAGCCGATAATGCCCCGATAATAGAGAGAGAGGCTGGCACCCCAGTCATCTCACAGCCAATAAAGCCCCGGTAATAGAGACAGAGGCTGGCACACCGGTCATCCCACAGCCGATAATGCCCCGATAATAGAGAGAGAGGCTGGCACACCAGTCATCCCACAGCCGATAATGCCCCGGTAATAGAGACAGAGGCTGGCACACCAGTCATCCCACAGCCGATAATGCCCCGGTAATAGAGAGAGAGGCTGGCACACCAGTCATCTCACAGCCAATAAAGCCCCGGTAATAGAGACAGAGGCTGGCACACCAGTCATCCCACAGCCGATAATGCCCCGATAATAGAGACAGAGGCTGGCACACCGGTCATGCCACAGCCGATAATGCCCCGGTAATAGAGGCAGAGGCTGGCACACCGGTCATGCCACAGCCGATAATGCCCCGGTAATAGAGAGAGAGGCTGGCACACCAGTCATCTCACAGCCAATAAAGCCCCGGTAATAGAGACAGAGGCTGGCACACCAGTCATCCCACAGCCGATAATGCCCCGATAATAGAGACAGAGGCTGGCACACCGGTCATCCCACAGCCGATAATGCCCCGGTAATAGAGCCGGAGGCTGGCACACCAGTCATCCCACAGCCGATAATGCCCCGGTAATAGAGACAGAGGCTGGCACACCAGTCATCCCACAGCCGATAATGCCCCGGTAATAGAGCCGGAGGCTGGCACACCAGTCATCCCACAGCGGATAATGCCCCGATAATAGAGACAGAGGCTGGCACACCAGTCATCCCACAGCCAATAAAGCCCCGGTAATAGAGACAGAGGCTGGCACACCAGTCATCCCACAGCCGATAATGCCCCGATAATAGAGACAGAGGCTGGCACACCGGTCATCCCACAGCCGATAATGCCCCGGTAATAGAGCCGGAGGTTGGCACACCAGTCATCCCACAGCCGATAATGCCCCGGTAATAGAGACAGAGGCTGGCACACCAGTCATCCCACAGCCGATAATGCCCCGGTAATAGAGAGAGAGGCTGGCACACCAGTCATCTCACAGCCAATAAAGCCCCGGTAATAGAGACAGAGGCTGGCACACCAGTCATCCCACAGCCGATAATGCCCCGATAATAGAGACAGAGGCTGGCACACCGGTCATGCCACAGCCGATAATGCCCCGGTAATAGAGGCAGAGGCTGGCACACCGGTCATGCCACAGCCGATAATGCCCCGGTAATAGAGAGAGAGGCTGGCACACCAGTCATCTCACAGCCAATAAAGCCCCGGTAATAGAGACAGAGGCTGGCACACCAGTCATCCCACAGCCGATAATGCCCCGATAATAGAGACAGAGGCTGGCACACCGGTCATGCCACAGCCGATAATGCCCCGGTAATAGAGAGAGAGGCTGGCACACCAGTCATCTCACAGCCGATAATGCCCCGGTAATAGAGCCGGAGGCTGGCACACCAGTCATCCCACAGCGGATAATGCCCCGATAATAGAGACAGAGGCTGGCACACCAGTCATCCCACAGCCAATAAAGCCCCGGTAATAGAGACAGAGGCTGGCACACCAGTCATCCCACAGCCGATAATGCCCCGATAATAGAGACAGAGGCTGGCACACCGGTCATCCCACAGCCGATAATGCCCCGATAATAGAGACAGAGGCTGGCACACCAGTCATCCCACAGCCGATAATGCCCCGGTAATAGAGACAGAGGCTGGCACACCAGTCATCTCACAGCCAATAAAGCCCCGGTAATAGAGACAGAGGCTGGCACACCAGTCATCCCACAGCCGATAATGCCCCGATAATAGAGACAGAGGCTGGCACACCGGTCATGCCACAGCCGATAATGCCCCGGTAATAGAGGCAGAGGCTGGCACACCGGTCATGCCACAGCCGATAATGCCCCGGTAATAGAGAGAGAGGCTGGCACACCAGTCATCTCACAGCCGATAATGCCCCGGTAATAGAGCCGGAGGCTGGCACACCAGTCATCCCACAGCGGATAATGCCCCGATAATAGAGACAGAGGCTGGCACACCAGTCATCCCACAGCCAATAAAGCCCCGGTAATAGAGACAGAGGCTGGCACACCAGTCATCCCACAGCCAATAAAGCCCCGGTAATAGAGACAGAGGCTGGCACACCAGTCATCCCACAGCCGATAATGCCCCGATAATAGAGACAGAGGCTGGCACACCGGTCATGCCACAGCCGATAATGCCCCGGTAATAGAGGCAGAGGCTGGCACACCGGTCATGCCACAGCCGATAATGCCCCGGTAATAGAGACAGAGGCTGGCACACCAGTCATCCCGCAGCCGATAATGCCCCGGTAATAGAGACAGAGGCTGGCACACCAGTCATCCCACAGCCGATAATGCCCCGGTAATAGAGACAGAGGCTGGCACACCGGTCATCCCACAGCCGATAATGCCCCGGTAATAGAGACAGAGGCTGGCACACCAATCATCCCACAGCCGATAATGCCCCGATAATAGAGACAGAGGCTGGCACACCGGTCATCCCACAGCCGATAATGCCCCGGTAATAGAGACAGAGGCTGGCACACCAATCATCCCACAGCCGATAATGCCCCGATAATAGAGACAGAGGCTGGCACACCGGTCATCCCACAGCGGATAATGCCCCGATAATAGAGAGAGAGGCTGGCACACCAGTCATCCCACAGCCGATAATGCCCCGGTAATAGAGACAGAGGCTGGCACACCGGTCATCCCACAGCCGATAATGCCCCGATAATAGAGAGAGAGGCTGGCACACCGGTCATCCCACAGCCAATAAAGCCCTGGTATCAGAACCAGAGAATGGCACACCGGTCATCCCACAGCCGATAATGCCCCGGTAATAGAGACAGAGGCTGGCACACCAATCATCCCACAGCCGATAATGCCCCGATAATAGAGACAGAGGCTGGCACACCGGTCATCCCACAGCGGATAATGCCCCGATAATAGAGAGAGAGGCTGGCACACCAGTCATCCCACAGCCGATAATGCCCCGGTAATAGAGACAGAGGCTGGCACACCGGTCATCCCACAGCCGATAATGCCCCGGTAATAGAGACAGAGGCTGGCACACCAGTCATCCCACAGCCGATAATGCCCCGGTAATAGAGGCAGAGGCTGGCACACCGGTCATCCCACAGCCGATAATGCCCCGGTAATAGAGACAGAGGCTGGCACACCGGTCATCCCACAGCCGATAATGCCCCGGTAATAGAGGCAGAGGCTGGCACACCGGTCATCCCACAGCCGATAATGCCCCGGTAATAGAGACAGAGGCTGGCACACCAGTCATCCCACAGCCGATAATGCCCCGGTAATAGAGACAGAGGCTGGCACACCGGTCATCCCACAGCCGATAATGCCCCGGTAATAGAGACAGAGGCTGGCACACCAGTCATCCCACAGCCGATAATGCCCCGGTAATAGAGACAGAGGCTGGCACACCGGTCATCCCACAGCCGATAATGCCCCGGTAATAGAGACAGAGGCTGGCACACCAGTCATCCCACTGCCGATAATGCCCCGGTAATAGAGGCAGAGGCTGGCACACCAGTCATCCCACAGCCGATAATGCCCCGGTAATAGAGACAGAGGCTGGCACACCGGTCATCCCACAGCCGATAATGCCCCGATAATAGAGAGAGAGGCTGGCACACCGGTCATCCCACAGCCAATAAAGCCCTGGTATCAGAACCAGAGAATGGCACACCAGTCATCTCACAGCGGATAATGCCCCGGTAATAGAGGCTAGCACACGAGCATAAATCTAACTCCCCGGCGCCTGGCACACCTGCTCCAGCAAACAGTGCTCACACAGGGCACAGCCCCTGCCACCGCAGGGTGAGGGACGGGTACTTACTGGCGCCTAAAAAGCAGTCCGTGAACCTTCTAAAGCAGCCTTCAGATGAGGGTCCATCTTCCATGTCTGCCCCCACTGATGGCAAGAGGAAAGGGATCCAGAGGAAGAAGCCCCTCTGCTGATGTCAGCCTGGCAGTACCTATGTGGTTACGGGAGACTGGGCACCTCCGCCCTGTCATCCACAGAATGGGAGATGGCTGTGCACCGAAGAGCTGGGACTCCAGCGCCGCTGCCTCCCGGCCAGCACTTCTCTGTCTTCTGCCTCCACCCACCAGACTTGTAGGCTTCCCTCTGCCGGTGTTCTGAAAATTGTCGGCATGTCGTAGATAGTAGGGATGGGCGAGGCTACGGAGTCACGTGCCGCAAACTGACCAATCACGGCCAAGCAACAGCTGAAGATGCAGGGTGGAGAGAAGAGGAGCTCTGGGCGGGGCTCTGGGCGGCAACATGCCTGAAAATTTCAGGGACGGGCGTGATTATGGCACCTGGGGGCCTGGTTAAAACCACAATAGTGAGGGAGGGGGCGTGACAAAGGGAGGGGGGCGTTACTATGCTCAGAAATTTCAGGGCGTCTTCATTTCTGCAAAGGGGGGTGATTAAAGCAGCGGGGAGTGACTACATGCCGAGAAGGGGAGTGTATCCATGCCCAGAAATTTCACCAGAGGGACGATGCTGAAGTTGGTTTCTTATTCGTTCAGTTTCTTATTCGGCTATTTTTTATTTTCTGTTTTTTTTCAGGTTTTTCAATAAAAATAAACCATTGTAAGTATATAATATTATGCGGTCATGTGCCCTCTTGTGAATACACTTAAAAACAGATAAAAATATTAGAAGGCTGGCACAAAAATGGGCATCAAAGTGGGCACTGAGGTATGGTATTAAAGGTGTTAAATGGCTTTGTGCCACTGATCTGACACCTGACTTGCATACCTTGTGATGCCACACATCAAGTTCCTGTCAATCCAGCCTGGCACAAATGGGTTCTGGGCATCAGAACTGGCATCAAAGTGGGCAGAGAACCAATTTTCACACATGCGAATAAGTAACAGCTATTTTTAAGGGGTTAAATGCCTTTGTGCTACTTATTAAACACCTGATTTACATACCTACTGATGCCCCACATGAAATCCATGTCACTCCAGCCTGGCACAAATGTGTTCTGGGCATCAAAACTGGCATCAAATGGGGCAAATCGCCCATTTTCACTGATTTGAATAAGTAACAGCTATTTTTAAGGGGTTAAATGCCTTTGTGCCACTGATCTAACACCTGATTTACATACCTACTGATGCCCCACATGAAATCCATGTCACTCCAGCCTGGCACAAATGGGTTCTGGGCATCAAAACTGGCATCAAATGGGGCAAATCGCCCATTTTCACAGATTTGAATAAGTAACAGCTATTTTTAAGGGGTTAAATAGCTTTGTGCCACTGATCTAACACCTGATTTACATACCTACTGATGCCCCACATGAAATACATGTCACTCCAGCCTGGCACAAATGGGTTCTGGGCATCAGAACTGGCATCAAAATGGTCAAATCGCCCATTTTCACAGATTTGAATAAGTAACAGCTATTTTTGAGAGGTTAAATGCCTTTGTGCCACTGATTTAACACCTGATTAACATACCTAATGATGCCCCACATGAAATCCATGTCACTCCAGCCTGGCACAAATGGGTTCTGGGCATCAGAACTGGCATCAAATGGGGCAAACAGCCCATTTTCACAGATTTGAATAAGTAACTGATGTTTTTAAGGGGTTAAATGCCTTTGGGCCACTGATCTGACACTTAAAATACACAGAAAGTGATGCCCTGCATCAAACCCAGGTCCCTTCAGCCTGGCCCAAATGGGTTCTGGGCACCAGAACTGGCATCAAAGTGGGCAAACAGCCAATTTTCGCAGATTTGAATAAGTAACTGATGTTTTTAAGGGGTTAAATGCCTTTGGGCCACTGATCTGACACTTAAAATACACAGACAGTGATGCCCTGCATCAAACCCAGGTCTCTCCAGCCTGGCCCAAATGGGTTCTGGGCACCAGAACTGGCATCAAAGTGGGCAAACAGCCCATTTTCACAGATTTGAATAAGTAAGTGGTGTTTTTAAGGGGTTAAATTCCTTTGTGCCACTGATACCAGAGTGCATACATATAGAACAGGGAGCCCCACAATAAAACCAGGTCTCTTCAGCCTGGCCCTAATTAGTTCTGGGCATCAGAACTGTCATCAAACTGGGCAAACAGCCAATTTTAACAGATTTGAATAGGGACCTGCTGTTTTTAAGGGGTTAAATGGCTTTGGGCCACTGATCTGACACTTAAAATACACAAATAGCGATGCCCTGCATCAAACCCAGGTCCCTCCAGCCTAGCCCAAATGGGTTCTGGGCACCAGAATTAGCATCAAAGTGGGCAAATATAGTGGGTTGGTGTCGGGAATGCCTTGGTTACAGCATCAAAACCCTGTTATTAACTGGGTTACTGAGGAAATTGTTCAATGGTCCTTATCTAAGTCCTTGAAGTGTGTATCTGTGTTGTCTGTCGGTCTGGAAGCTATTCCGGAGTATCTGAAGGTCTTTGAAGACGTGTTCTCTGAAAGCGAGGCTGAGGTTCTACCGCCACATCCATCTTTTAATTGTGCCATCAATTTAATCTGTCTTGTCCTGAGCGGCTGGCCATGAAGGAGTATATTGCCGAGAGTCTTCGTAAGGGGCATATCCGCCCTTATGTTTCTCCTATGGCAGCTGGCTTTTTCTTTGTAAAGAAAAAAGATGGTGGTTTGAGTCCTTGCCTCGACTTTCGGGAACTCAACAAAATCACTGTGAGAAACACTTACCCACTTCCTCTCATTCCTGACTTGTGTAACCAGTTGTCTGGGGCCAAATGATTTTCAAAGTTGGATTTGTGGGGAGCCTATAATTGGATAAGTGTTTGAGAGGGAGACGAGTGGAAGACGGCGTTTCTCACGTGAGAAGTTCTTTTTGAGAATCTTTTTACGTCCTTCGGGCTAACAAACACCCCTGGCCATTTTTCAAAATTTTATTAATATTGTGTTTGCTGATCTGATCGGTCACTTTGCGATTATTTACCTTGACGACATCTTGGTTTACTCCCCTGACAGTGAAACCCATTTTCACTATTTGCGTACTGTCCTTCATAGACTCAGGGAAAAACTACTTTTTTCAAAATTTGAAATGTTAATTTTTTGTACAGGAGTTCTCATTTTTGGGTTTGATTGTTTCCAATGAGGGGTTTCACATGGATCCCAAGAAGGTGCAGGCTATTAGTGATTGGGTTCAGCCCCGTGACTTGAAGGGTTTGCAACTAGTGATGAGCGAGTATACTCGTTACTTGGGTTTTCCCGAGCACACTCGGGTGGTCTCCAAGTATTTATGTCTGATCAGAGATTTAGTTTTCCTTGCCGCAGCTGCATGATTTACAGCTACTAGACAGCTTGATTACATGTGGGGATTCCCTGGCAAACAGGCAACCCCCACATGTACTCAGGCTGGCTAGCAGCCATACATTATGCAGCTGCATCAACAAAAACTAAATCTCTGAGCAGTCACAAATACTCGGGAGACCACCCGAGCGTGCTCGGGAAAGCCCGAGCAACGAGTATACTCGCTCATCACTATTTGCAACGCTTCTTGGGGTTTGCAAACTACTATCGAAAGTTCATCAAGTGTTTTTTGCAGGTAGTTAATAGTGATGAGCGAATATACTTGTTGCTCGGGAAATCTCCGAGTATTTGTGACTGCTCAGAGATTTAGTTTTTGTTGACGCAGCTGCATGATTTATGGCAATTATGGCACTTAGCCTCTCTCTTCCCACTGCCCTGTAGCGGTGGCAATGGGGTAATAGTTGGGTGGTTGATGTGACCTTTGAATTGTAAGGTCACATCAAGCCCGGCTTAGTAATGGAGAGGTGTCAATAAGACAGCTATCCATTACTAATCCTATAGATCTCCTGTAATGAATAAAAAAAAAAAAAAACAACAATATACCTGTCCGTTGTTCTGTCCCACGCAGTAATCCATATCTGGGGAAAATACAGTTTGCAACCAGGACTGTACTAAGATGCTACCAGCCCAGCTGCAAACTACTGGGGAATGAGGAGATGCTGCCAGCGCAGCCTCAGTGACTAGCGGTGAAGTCACTGCGTCTACCCTCCCTGCTTGCCTGACCCGCGCTGAACTCTGGAGCGTGGGAAAATGCCAGTTCATTTTCCCACGCTGCAGAGTTCATTGCAGTTCAAGCCGGAAGGGAGGGCAGACTATGTGACATCAGCACTAGTCTCTGTAGCTGCACTGGCAGCATCTCCTCATTCCCCAGTAGTTTGCAGCCATGGCGGTTGCATTTCAGCACCGCTCCTAGTTGCAAACTGTATTTTCCCCAGATATTGATTACTGCGTGGGACAGAACGACTGACAGGTATGGTATATTGTTGGGTTTTTGTTTTTGTTTTTTTTTTAATTACAGGAGAACAAGGGCGTTGTATGTATTAGCTGGATAATAAGGATGAAAAACTGTGTTTAGTGTTTTATTTCATTAAAAGACTTTATCCTGGCTGCGTCTTTATTGAACCTGTAACAACTATAGGATTAGCAATGGATAGGTGTCTTCTTGACACTTCTCCATTACTAAGCCGGGCTTGATGTGACCTTACAATATAAAGGTCACATCAACCCCCAAACTATTACCCCATATACCACCGATACAGGGCAGCGGGAAGAGAGAGGCTAAGTGCTGAAATTGGTGAATCTTAAAAATGTGACATTTCTGGGGAGGCTGAGAGCTAGTGTTTGTAGCCATGAGGGGTCAATATCCATGGCCCCTTCCTAGGCTATGAATATCAGCCCGCAGCTGTCTGCATAGCTTTTTCTGGAATTTAATTATAAGGGTACCCCATGTCATTTTTGGGGGCTACCCTATTTTAATAGCCAGTAAACACTAAAAATACAGCTGTGGGCTCATATTCATAGCCTGGGGAGATCCATGGGTATTAACCCCTTCTTAGGCTATAAACATTGGCCTCCAGTCGCTGGCTTTCCCTCTCTGGATTGGAAAATTATGCGGGAGCCCGCAACATTTTTTCCCCCCAAAATAATCTTTTATTAATTACATACATGTCCTCTAATTTGCACACACACTATACTAATTGTATTGATCACTGACATATACAGTACATATCTAACTATTCTGCATCTACTTAGTGTATGTAAACCATGTCTTCTATCCTGTCGGCTCCAGCAGTGATTTTAGAGAGGCTGACAAATGAATTACCGGCTATTCTTCTATGTATCTCTCTCTGCAATATAAAGACTATATATATACAGTGTATATATATATATATATATATATATATATATATATATATATATCTCGCAAAAACAGGCAGCACTCCATAGTCTTTAAGTAAATATGCAGGTGTTTATTGTGCCCACATCTTCATGCAACGTTTCGGCTCTAGCTGAGCCTTTCTCAAGCAGTGCACATACCTCATTACGGCATATATATAGGGATAACTTCCCATCATCCCCCATCCCCAGCCAATTAGTGAATCCCATTATTTCATAAGTGATTACATTTCATTTACAAGTGCATTGGTGCCAGCGGTGTGCTATTAAAATACATATAGCAGCTCATTCGTACAGTTACCTTAGGAGAGACATAACACTCATGGAGGAAGCAGCATGTGTATTCGGCGTCCTCAAAGCGCTACTGCGCATGTCAGAGCCTCACTCTGTGCACATCGATCACATGTTCGGTGGGGAGCCAATTGGAGTCCTTGTGACTGTGTGACGTCACGTGCATGCGCAATAGCGCTCGGACTCTCCATCTTGAATAAGAAATAGGGCGGCTTCATTAGCCCCCTGCGCATGCGTCAAAGCCCTAGTAGTTGCGATCTAACTGGGGATCATACCATGGCCTCAGCAGTGTCGCTTGAGCTACCATATATAAAATGATGTCCATAAATATTATTAAAATAACAGCGATCTAACTGGGGATCATACCATAGCCTCAGCAGTGTCGCTTGAGCTATCATATATAAAAGGATGTCCATAAATATTATTAAAGTAACAGCTACCAATAAGAAACCGTCATATAATAAGATACCCAGTTTTTTATATAAAATCCTCTCCATATATAAGAATTTATAGAATGTTCCACATTCATTAGTAATGTTGTAAAAAAAATAATATTATCAATAAACCACCTAAGTATTCACAGGGGCTACCCCGCTCTTTTTATGCCATATGGACTTGTATATACTGTGCCTAGTCCTACTCTGAGTTACCAAGGGGTGTCTTGATTCAGACCCCCACCTGGCACTCATACGGTGTCTCCAGGCTGCTCCTCACCCCTCCGGACAAGGAGCCTCCACCTATGACCTCCGTGTTGTAGGAGCACACTGGTCCTGGCTGATATGAACAAAAGTGGTTTCATCTCTGAAATTACCCAAATTACATATTGCAACTACCCCTTTACGGCCATAACATCAGATAACTAAAAAATTATAAAAGACAAGAAGGGCAATTTTGATAATTTATTATTTTGCCTCCCACCATCCATGTGCATATTACAAAGTCAATTCAAAGAAAATACTAAGAGAGATATACTCAAAAATTATACATATATATACTATAAATATGTGTATTTATTGAACAAATTATTCCTCCAGGATGTATGTCTCTCCAATTAGGATCTTCCATAACATTAAACAGCAACAGTACCTAGACAAAACATATACAGAATAAAATTAGGAACATACTTATAAACAGAGTATTCCCAAATATAATATATACAGTAAGTACCCAACTTTCAATTATACTATGTCAATGTAGAAACGTTATCTTAGATAATGGTATGTAGTTTAAAATCTGCATTCAGACCCATTGGCCTAAGTGTATTCAACTTGTAGATCCACATCATTTCTTTTTTACGTAGAACCAGCTCCCTATCACCTCCCCTCCTACTAATTGGTACCCTATCAATTATTTTAAATTTAAGATCCTTTTCCGAATGATTGCATTCCACAAAATGTTTAGGGACCGGGAGATCGGTCCTCTTTTTCCTAATGGAATATCGATGCTGATTCATTCGTACTTTAAATTCACACGTCGTTTCTCCGACGTACCACAACTTGCACGGACACATCAGAAGGTACACCACATAGTCTGAGCTACATGTCAAATAGTGTTTAATATCAAATTTTTTCTTTGTTTGCGGATGTTCAAATGTGGCTCCCTTCACCATATAAGTGCAGTTCACACAATTTAAACATGGGAAACAACCAGTTTTTTCTAGGCCTGTTATGGATAATTGTCTACTCTTTTTCTTCGGACCAATACGAGTGTGCTGTTCCATTTGTTCTATTATATATATATATATATATATATATATATAACCATATGCAAGAAGAAAGAGAAGGCACTCACCGATCTAAATTTCCCAACTTTATTTCATCTTAATGTTAAAAAAATTCCATGGCCGGGGGAGTGAGGAGCGGAGTTCTTGTGAGCAGGGATAGACGACGGCCGTTTGTGCTTGCGCTTCCACGGGTCAGTATTTTGTTAACATGAAGATGAAATAAAGTTGGGAATTTTAGATCGGTGAGTGCCTTCTCTTTCTTCTTGCATATGGTCATGGATTTTCGTGTATTTTCAGAAGAGCACCTATGATCTTGATGCATGGCTGATGCTAGGACTATTATTCATTAATACCTGAACCCGAAATTTTTGGATAACCTCGTTTCACAGACAGTGCCGTTCGTTTTTGGTCTTCTTGGCGTTATATATATATATATATATATACACACACCCACTAGCTATTGAACCTGTTCTACGCCCGGGTGGCGAGCATTTGTATTGGTATATGGTCTCCATCCTGGTATGCGCCTCTTCCATCCTGCCCCCTAATCTTGTCATGTGCTGCTACCATCTTGCACCCCCATCCTGTCATACGCTGCTCCCATCCTGCGCCCCCTTCCTGTCATGTGCAGCCCCATCCTGTGCCCTCATCCTGTTTTGTGCGCCTCCATCTTGTCATGTGCTACTCTTTTCCTGTGCCCTCATCCTGTCATGTGCTGCTCCCATCCTGCGCCCCCATCCTGTCATGTGCTGCTTTCATCCTGCGCCCCATCCTGTCATGTGCTGCTCCCATTCTGCGCCCCCATTCTGTAATGTGCTGCTCCCATCCTGCGCCCCCATTCTGTCATGTGCTGCAACCATTCTGCGCCCCCATTCTGTCATGTGCTGCTCCCATCCTGTGCCCCCATTCTGTCATGTGCTGCTCCCATCCTGCGCCCCATTCTGTAATGTGCTGCACCCATTCTGCGCCCCCATTCTGTCATGTGCTGCTCCCATCGTTGATGGCCCCCATAAGATGCTCCATAGCATAATATGCCCCGTATGCTGATGCTGCGATTTCAAAAAAAAAAATGACAGACTCACCTCTCGTCGCTGGGCGCCGAGTGCCTAAGCAGGCGGGAACACCAGCGCACTATGGGGGTCAGGTGCTGGAGTCGCCGCTGGCTAAGGCCCCCGGTGTAACAGCGTGTCCCTCCCCCGGCCTGTGTCCCTGGACTGCTATGTAATCAGGCTTGAGTCAACAACCAGAAGGGGGAGCTTTCCCTCATGGAGGGATGGATCCCAGGACACAGAACAATAGACTCATGTGTTGGCTGATTCAATTGTGTGGTGACTTGCGAAGGGCTGGGATCGTATGCTGAGGCGAGATCCTGGTGCCCGTGTGTGGAGGATTAAAAGCTGCCACGTGGAATGGTGTTGTGTCCCTCATCTGCTGGATCCAGTAAACCCATCCCAGGATTATTTTTCTTTTGCCTGGCTTCGGATTGCCAGGTGGCGCCCCCGGATCTGCTCCCTTTGTGTGGACTCATTGTAGACTAATTACGGACGCTGCAGAATTACTTTGATTTGTGTTGTCCCAGTTCCCTGTTCCGATAAATTTTATTGGATTGATTACTGGCGTGGTGTCTCTTCCTGCTCTGTCGCATGCCCCGTCACACCCGGCACTTGCGATATTCACCTGTCTCTGTTCCACCGCCGCGCGCCACTCTGTCATCCGTGTCCTCTGGCTGTGACTGTTGAGGCAGGGGGCGCGCACTGACCACGTCATCGCGCCCTATGACCTGAACGTCACAGCCAGAGGATGCGGAAGACCCGGCGGTGGAACGGGGACAGGTGAATATAGCATGGCTCACCCTCCCCCTTCATACTCACCCTCCTGGTGCGTCTCTGCTTCTCCGTTGGAGATAGCGGTATGCGTTCAGTGCTTACTCATACCGCGATCTCCTGGGCCACAATCCTCCTCCCCGGATGCGTCACACTGTGGGATCCAGACTGTGCAGACGCGTCGCGCTTGCGCAGTCTATAAAGGCTTTGGACAGAGTGACGCTATCAGCGTTATAATATATATATATATATATATATATATATATATATATATATATACAGTATATATATACTGTATATATGTATACACACACACACACCACACATTTATTCTATGTGTATATCTCTATTCTATCGTAATCTAACCTGTCACTCTGATTAAAATGTACGTGGCTGATCATTTGCCGGCTTTTAATCTATCTTTCTAGAATATATACGGTATATACATTTTGAAGAATATTACGTTTTAAAACTATGTGTAAATGATTAATAACATTTCTGTATGTAAAATCTCATGTTAAAATCGCACTGCAGTCGGATGTAGATCGGGTGTTAGGTGTGAGAAGTCAGATTGTACTCGCACAAAAAACGCCTGACACTCACATGACACTTGCATTGCACTCGTCAGACTTTCCTGCAATAAATAGGACCAATTTTTAAATCGCTAGTGTGTCTCCAGCCTGTGTATGTCATAGTGGTGTGAGATCAGTGGCCAAGGTCATTTAACCCCTTAAAATTCAGTTACTTATTCAAATCATTAAAATCAATGCCAACTTTGATGCCAATTCTCACGGCCAGAACCCATTTGGGAAAAGCTAAAGTGACATGAATTTCATGCAGGGCATCAAAATGCATGTAATAATGGTGTCAGATCAGTGGCCCAAAGTCATTTAATCTCTTAAAAAATCACTTACTTATTCAAATATGTGAAAATGGGCTGTTTGCCCACTTTGATGCCAGTTCTGATGCCCAGTACCCATTTGGGCCAGGCTGAAGGGACCTGGGTTTGATGCAGGGCATCACTGTCTGTGTATTTTAAGTGTCAGATCAGTGGCCCAAAGTCATTTAACCCCTTGAAAACACCAGTTGCTTATTCAAATCTGTGAAAATGGGCTGTTTGCCGACTTTGATGCCAATTCTGGTGCCCAAAACCCATTTGGGCCAGGCTGAAGGGACCTGGGTTTGATGCAGGGCATCACTTTCTGTGTATTTTAAGTGTCAGATCAGTGGCCCAAAGGCAATTAACCCCTTAAAAACATCAGTTACTTATTCAAATCTGTGAAAATGGGCGATTTGCCCACTTTGATGCCAGTTTTGATGCCCCGAACCGATTTGTGCCAGGCTGCAGTGACTTGGATTTCATGTGGGGCATCAGTAGTTATGTAAATCAGGTGTTAGATCAGTGGCACAAAGCTATTTAACCCCTTAAAAATAGCTGTTACTTATTCAAATCTGTGAAAATGGGCGATTTGCCCCCTTTGATGCCAGTTTTGATGCCCAGAACCCATTTGTGCCAGGCTGAAGTGATTTGACTTTGATGTGGGGCATCACTAGGTATGTAAATCAGGTGTTAGATTAGTGGCACAAAGGCATTTAACCCCTTAAAAATAGCTGTTACTTATTCAAATCAGTGAAAATGGGCGATTTGCCCCATTTGATGCCAGTTTTGATGCCCAGAACACATTTGTGCCAGGCTGGAGTGACATGGATTTCATGTGGGGCATCATTAGGTATGTTAATCAGGTGTTAAATCAGTGGCACAAAGGCATTTAACCTCTCAAAAATAGCTGTTACTTATTCAAATCTGTGAAAATGGGCGATTTGACCATTTTGATGCCAGTTCTGATGCCCAGAACCCATTTGTGCCAGGCTGGAGTGACATGTATTTCATGTGGGGCATCAGTAGGTATGTAAATCAGGTGTTAGATCAGTGGCACAAAGCTATTTAACCTTTTAAAAATAGCTGTTACTTATTCAAATCTGTGAAAATGGGTGATTTGCCCAATTTGATGCCAGTTTTGATGCCCCGAACCGATTTGTGCCAGGCTGCAGTAACTTGGATTTCATGTGGGGCATCAGTAGGTATGTAAATCAGGTGTTAGATCAGTGGCACAAAGCTATTTAACCCCTTAAAAATAGCTGTTACTTATTCAAATCTGTGAAAATGGGCTATTTGCCCCCTTTGATGCCAGTTCTGATGCCCAGAACCCATTTGTGCCAGGCTGGATTGACTTGGATTTCATGTGGGGCATCAGTAGGTATGTAAATCAGGTGTTAGATCAGTGGCACAAAGGCATTTAACCCCTTAAAAATAGCTGTTACTTATTCAAATCAGTGAAAATGGGCGATTTGCCCCATTTGATGCCAGTTTTGATGCCCAGAACACATTTGTGCCAGGCTGGAGTGACATGGATTTCATGTGGGGCATCAGTAGGTATGTAAATCAGGTGTTAGATCAGTGGCACAAAGGCATTTAACCCCTTAAAAATAGCTATTACTTATTCAAATCAGTGAAAATGGGCGATTTGCCCCATTTGATGCCAGTTTTGATGCCCAGAACCCATTTGTGCCAGGCTGGAGTGACATGGATTTCATGTGGGGCATCAGTAGGTATGTAAATCAGGTGTTTAATAAGTAGCACAAAGGCATTTAACCCCTTAAAAATAGCTGTTACTTATTCGCATGTGTGAAAATTGGTTCTCTGCCCACTTTGATGCCAGTTCTGATGCCCAGAACCCATTTATGCCAGGCTGGATTGACAGGAACTTGATGTGTGGCATCACAAGGTATGCAAGTCAGGTGTCAGATCAGTGGCACAAAGCCATTTAACCCCTTAAAAACATCAGTTACTTATTCAAATCTGTGAAAATGGGCTGTTTGCCCCATTTGATGCCAGTTCTGATGCCCAGAACCCATTTGTGCCAGGCTGGATTGACAGGAACTTGATGTGTGGCATCACAAGGTATGCAAGTCAGGTGTCAGATCAGTGGCACAAAGCCATTTAACACCTTTAATACCATACCTCAGTGCCCACTTTGATGCCCATTTTTGTGCCAGCCTTCTAATATTTTTATCTGTTTTTAAGTGTATTCACAAGAGGGCACATGACCGCATAATATTATATACTTACAATGGTTTATTTTTATTGAAAAACCTGAAAAAAAACAGAAAATAAAAAATAGCCGAATAAGAAACTGAACGAATAAGAAACCAACTTCAGCATCGTCCCTCTGGTGAAATTTCTGGGCATGGATACACTCCCCTTCTCGGCATGTAGTCACTCCCCGCTGCTTTAATCACCCCCCTTTGCAGAAATGAAGACGCCCTGAAATTTCTGAGCATAGTAACGCCCCCCTCCCTTTGTCACGCCCCCTCCCTCACTATTGTGGTTTTAACCAGGCCCCCAGGTGCCATAATCACGCCCGTCCCTGAAATTTTCAGGCATGTTGCCGCCCAGAGCCCCGCCCAGAGCTCCTCTTCTCTCCACCCTGCATCTTCAGCTGTTGCTTGGCCGTGATTGGTCAGTTTGCGGCACGTGACTCCGTAGCCTCGCCCATCCCTACTATCTACGACATGCCGACAATTTTCAGAACACCGGCGATGGAAGAGGGTGGGGTGCCAGCAGGGTAGCGACTAGATTGGAGTGGCTGCGGTGAGGGGATGATGTCACCTGAAGGGGCGGGGTCTCCTCCTGTCCACTGCCGAGTCGACCCGATAGCGGGAATCAGGGTTGTGATGTGCTCAATGAAAGTGCTGCTGTAGTGGGGAGGACTGAGGGGCTGCAACACGGAGCTGTGTGAGGAGAGGACTGAGGGGCTGCAACACGGAGCTGTGTGAGGAGAGGACTGAGGGGCTGCAACACGGAGCTGTGTGAGGAGAGGACTGAGGGGCTGCACCACGGAGCCGTGTGAGGAGAGGACTGAGGGGCTGCAACACGGAGCTGTGTGAGGAGAGGACTGAGGGGCTGCAACACGGAGCTGTGTGAGGAGAGGACTGAGGGGCTGCAACACAGTGCTGTGTGAGGAGAGGACTGAGGGGCTGCACCACGGAGCCGTGTGAGGAGAGGACTGAGGGGCTGCAACACGGAGCTGTGTGAGGAGAGGACTGAGGGGCTGCAACACGGAGCCGTGTGAGGAGAGGACTGAGGGGCTGCAACACGGAGCTGTGTGAGGAGAGGACTGAGGGGCTGCAACACGGAGCTGTGTGAGGAGAGGACTGAGGGGCTGCAACACGGAGCTGTGTGAGGAGAGGACTGAGGGGCTGCACCACGGAGCCGTGTGAGGAGAGGACTGAGGGGCTGCAACACGGAGCTGTGTGAGGAGAGGACTGAGGGGTTGCAACACGGAGCTGTGTGAGGAGAGGACTGAGGGGCTGCAACACGGAGCTGTGTGAGGAGAGGACTGAGGGGCTGCAACACGGAGCCGTGTGAGGAGAGGACTGAGGGGCTGCAACACGGAGCTGTGTGAGGAGAGGACTGAGGGGCTGCACCACGGAGCCGTGTGAGGAGAGGACTGAGGGGCTGCAACACGGAGCTGTGTGAGGAGAGGACTGAGGGGCTGCAACACGGAGCTGTGTGAGGAGAGGACTGAGGGGCTGCAACACGGAGCTGTGTGAGGAGAGGACTGAGGGGCTGCAACACGGAGCCGTGTGAGGAGAGGACTGAGGGGCTGCAACACGGAGCTGTGTGAGGAGAGGACTGAGGGGCTGCACCATGAAGCTGTGTGAGGACACGACTGATGGGCCACACAGTGGTGCCGTGTGAGGAGAGGACTGAGGGGCTGCAACACGGTCCTGTGTGAGGAGAGGACTGAGGGGCTGCAACACGGAGATGTGTGAGGAGAGGACTGAGGGGCTGCAACACGGAGCTGTGTGAGGAGAGGACTGAGGGGCTGCACCATGGAGCCATGTGAGGAAAGGACTGATGGGCCACACAGTGGTGCCGTGTGAGGAGAGGACTGCGGGGCTGCACCAGGGAGCTGTGTGAGGAAAGGACTGAGGGGCTGCACCATGGAGCCGTGTGAGGAGAAGACTGAGGGGCTGCACCAGGGAGCTGTGTGAGGAAAGGACTGAGGGGCTGCACCATGGAGTGTGAGGAGAGGACTGAGGGGCTGCAACACGGAGCTGTGTGAGGAGAGGACTGAGGGGCTGCAACACGGAGATGTGTGAGGAGAGGACTGA
Source organism: Ranitomeya variabilis (assembly GCF_051348905.1). Classification (NCBI taxonomy): domain Eukaryota; kingdom Metazoa; phylum Chordata; class Amphibia; order Anura; family Dendrobatidae; genus Ranitomeya; species Ranitomeya variabilis. The sequence goes on from NC_135233.1 coordinate 654,837,659, forward strand.
GGGGCTGCAACACGGAGCTGTGTGAGGAGAGGACTGAGGGGCTGCACCACGGAGCTGTGTGAGGAGAGGACTGAGGGTTTGCAACACGGACCTGTGTGAGGAGAGGACTGAGGGGCTGCAACACGGAGCTGTGTGAGGAGAGGACTGAGGGGCTGCAACACGGAGCTGTGTGAGGAGAGGACTGAGGGGCTGCAACACGGAGCTGTGTGAGGAGAGGACTGAGGGGCTGCAACACGGAGCTGTGTGAGGAGAGGACTGAGGGGCTGCAACACGGAGCTGTGTGAGGAGAGGACTGAGGGGCTGCAACACGGAGCTGTGTGAGGAGAGGACTGAGGGGCTGCAACACGGAGCTGTGTGAGGAGAGGACTGAGGGGCTGCACCATGGAGCCATGTGAGGAAAGGACTGATGGGCCGCACAGTGGTGCCGTGTGAGGAGAGGACTGCGGGGCTGCACCAGGGAGCTGTGTGAGGAAAGGACTGAGGGGCTGCACCATGGAGCCGTGTGAGGAGAAGACTGAGGGGCTGCACCAGGGAGCTGTATGAGGAAAGGACTGAGGGGCTGCACCATGGAGCCGTGTGAGGAGAGGACTGAGGGGCTGCAACACGGAGCTGTGTGAGGAGAGGACTGAGGGGCTGCAACACGGAGATGTGTGAGGAGAGGACTGAGGGGCTGCAACACGGAGCTGTGTGAGGAGAGGACTGAGGGGCTGCACCACGGAGCTGTGTGAGGAGAGGACTGAGGGGTTGCAACACGGACCTGTGTGAGGAGAGGACTGAGGGGCTGCAACACGGAGCTGTGTGAGGAGAGGACTGAGGGGCTGCACCACGGAGCCGTGTGAGGAGAGGACTGAGGGGCTGCACCACGGAGCCGTGTGAGGAGAGGACTGAGAGGCTGCAACACGGACCTGTGTGAGGAGAGGACTGAGGGGCTGCACCACGGAGCCGTGTGAGGAGAGGACTGAGGGGCTGCACCACGGAGCCGTGTGAGGAGAGGACTGAGGGGCTGCACCACGGAGCCGTGTGAGGAGAGGACTGAGGGGCTGCACCACGGAGCCGTGTGAGGAGAGGACTGAGGTGCTGCACCACGGAGCCGTGTGAGGAGAGGACTGAGGGGCTGCACCACGGAGCCGTGTGAGGAGAGGACTGAGGGGCTGCACCACGGAGCCGTGTGAGGAGAGGACTGAGGGGCTGCACCACGGAGCCGTGTGAGGAGAGGACTGAGGGGCTGCACCACAGAGCCGTGTGAGGAGAGGACTGAGGGGCTGCACCACGGAGCCGTGTGAGGAGAGGACTGAGGCTGCACCACGGAGCCGTGTGAGGAGAGGACTGAGGGGCTGCACCACGGAGCCGAGTGAGGGGAGGACTGAGGGGCTGCATCACGGAGCCGTGTGAGGAGAGGACTGAGGGGCTGCACCATGGAGCCGTGTGAGGAAAGGACTGATGGGCCACACAGTGGTGCCGTGTGAGGAGAGGACTGCGGGGCTGCACCAGGGAGCTGTGTGAGGAAAGGACTGAGGGGCTGCACCATGGAGCCGTGTGAGGAGAAGACTGAGGGGCTGCACCAGGGAGCTGTGTGAGGAAAGGACTGAGGGGCTGCACCATGGAGCCGTGTGAGGAGAGGACTGAGGGGCTGCACCATGGAGCCGTGTGAGGAGAGGACTAAGGGGCTGCACCATGGAGCCCTGTGAGGAGAGGACTGAGGGGCTGCACCACGGAGCCATGTGAGGAGCTGACTGAGGGGCAGCACCATGCAGCCCTGTGAGGAAAGGACTGATGGGCCACACCGTGGTGCCGTGTGAGGAGAGGACTGAGGGGCTGCAGCATGGAGTTGTGTGAGAGACGACCGAGGGGCTGCACCATGGAGCCATGTGAGGAGAGGACTGAGGGGCTGCACCGTGGAGATGTGTGAGGAGAGGACTGATGGGCTGCACCGTGGAGCTGTGTGAGGAGAGGACTGAGCGGCCGCACCGTGGAGCCGTGTGAGGAGAGGACTGAGCGGCCGCACCGTGGAGCCGTGTGAGGAGAGGACTGAGGGGCTGCACCTTGGAGCCGTTTGAGGAGAGGACTGAGGGGCCCCACCTTGGAGCCGTGTGAGAAGAGGACTGAGGGGCTGCACCATGGAGCATTGTGAGGAGAGGACTGAGCTCTGCATAATGGAGCCTTGTGAGGGGAAGACCAAGGGGCTGCACTGTGGAGCTGTATGAGGAGACAACCATAGGGCTGCAACATTGAACCGTATGAGGAGAGGACTGAGGGGGCCGCACAATGGAGCTGTGTGAGGAGAGGACTGAGGGGCCGCACCTTGGAGCCATGTGAGGAAAGGACTGAGGGGCCGCACTTTAGAGCCATGCAAGGAGCGGACTGAGTGGCCGCACCTTGGAGTCATGTGAGGAGAGGACTGATGGGCCGCACCATGGAGCTGTGTGAGGAGAGGACTGAGGGGCTGCAACACGGAGCCGTGTGAGGAGAGGACTGAGGGGCTGCACCACGGAGCCGTGTGAGGAGAGGACTGAGGGGCTGCACCACGGAGCCGTGTGAGGAGAGGACTGGGGCTGCACCACGGAGCCGTGTGAGGAGAGGACTGAGGGGCTGCACCATGGAGCCGTGTGAGGAAAGGACTGATGGGCCACACAGTGGTGCCGTGTGAGGAGATGACTGCGGGGCTGCACCAGGGAGCTGTGTGAGGAAAGGACTGAGGGGCTGCACCATGGAGCCGTGTGAGGAGAGGACTGAGGGGCTGCACCAGGGAGCTGTGTGAGGAAAGGACTGAGGGGCTGCACCATGGAGCCGTGTGAGGAGAGGACTGAGGGGCTGCACCATGGAGCCGTGTGAGGAGAGGACTGAGGGGCTGCACCAGGGAGCTGTGTGAGGAGAGGACTGAGGGGCTGCACCATGGAGCCGTGTGAGGAGAGGACTGATGGGCCACACCGTGGTGCCGTGTGAGGAGAGGACTGAGGGGCTGCACCGTGGAGTCGTGTGAGAGACGACCGAGGGGCTGCACCATTGAGCCGTGTGAGGAGAGGACTGAGGGGCTGCACCGTGGAGCTGTGTGAGGAGAGGACTGATGGGCCGCACAATGGAGCTGTGTGAGGAGAGGACTGAGGGACCGCACCTTGGAGCCATGTGAGGAGAGGACTGAGTGGCCGCACCTTGGAGCCGTGTGAGGAGGGGACTGACTGGCCGCACCGTGGAGCTGTGTGAGTAGAGGACTGAGGGGCCGCACCTTGGAGCCGTGTGAGGAGGGGACTGACTGGCCGCACCGTGGAGCTGTGTGAGTAGAGGACTGAGGGGCCGCACCTTGGAGCCGTGTGAGGAGAGACTGAAGGGCCGCACCTTGGAGCCGTGTGAGGAGAGGACTGAGCTCTGCACCATGGAGCCTTGTGAGGAGAGGCCTGAGCTCTGCACCATGGACCCTTGTGAGGGGAAGACCGAGGGGTTGCATTATGGAGCTGTATGATGAGGCGACCGTGGAGCTGCACCATTGAGCCGTATGAGGAGAGGACTGAGGGGGCTGCACCGTGGAGCCACGTGAGGAGAGGACTGATGGGTCGCACCATGGAGCCGTGTGAGGAGAGGACTTGAAGGGCCGCACCTTGGAGCAGTGTGAGGAGAGGACTGAGGGGCCGCACCTTGGAGCAGTGTGAGGAGAGGACTGAGCTCTGCTCGATGGAGCAGCGTGAGAAGAGGACCGAGGGGCTGCACTATGGAGCTGTGTGAGGAGAGGACTGAGGGTCTGCACCATGGAGCCTTGTGATGAGAGGCCTGAACTCTGCACCATGGAGCCTTGTGAGTAGAGGCCTGAGGTCTGCACCATGAAGCCTTGACGAGGCTGAAGTTGGTTTCTTATTCGGAGCTGAAGTTGGTTTCTTATTCGTTAGTTTCATATTCTGAAATTTTTTATTTTCTTTTTTTTACAGGTTTAACAGCAAAAAATAAGCATCACAATAATAAAACACAATGAAGTGAGGTGCCCTGATGTGAATACACTTAAAAACAGCTACAAAAACTATAAAACTGGCACAAAAATGGGCATCAAAGTGGGCACCAAAGAGCATTGAAGAAAGGTTTAAATGAATTTGGGCCACTGATCTCACACTGCAGACATATAGAACAGGTATCAAAACCAGGTATCTCCAGCCTGGCCCAAATGGGTTCTGGGCATCAGAACTGGCATCAAAGTAGGCAGTCAATTTTGGCCATTTGAATACTGGTGGTTAAATAACTTTGGGCCACGCATCTCACACTTCGAATTCACAGATAGTGATGCCCTGCATCAAACCCTGGTCCCTCTAGCCTGGCCCAATTGGGTTCTGGGCATCAGAATTGGCATCAAAGTGGTCAAACAGCCATTTTACAGATTTGAATAAGTAACTGATGTTTTTAAGTGGTTAAATGGCTTTGAGCCACTGATCTCACACTAAGAATACACAGTGATGCCTTGCATCAAACCCAGGTCCCTCTAGCCTGGCCCAGATGGGTTCTGGGCATCAGATTTGGCATCAAAGTGGGCATATAGCCGATTTTCACCCATTTGAATAAGTAACTGATGTTTTAAGGGGTTAAATGACTTTGGGCCACTGATCTCACACTAAGAATACATAGGTATTGATGCCACGCATCAAACCCAGGTCCCTGCAGCCTGAGCCCAAATGGGTTCTGGGCATTGTAATTGGCATCAGCCGATTTTCACAGATTTGAATAAGTAACTGATGTTTTTAAGGGGTTAAATGACTTTGGGCCACTGATCTCACACTAAGAATACAGAGATAGTGATGCCCTGCATCAAACCCAGGTCCATCTAGCCTGGCCCAAATGGGTTCTGGGCCTCAGAATTGGCATCAAAGTGGTCAAACAGCTGATTTTCAGATTTTAATAAGTGATGTTTTTAAGGGGTTAAAAACTTCACCATGGAGCAGTGTGAGGAGATGGGATTGAGGACATAGTGCAAAGTGTGAGTGGTCTGAGGATGTTTTTAGGGGCAAAGAAACATGGATGATGTTACTATATGGAGAGATGCACAGGGAAATGGCCGCTACTACTTGTATGGGGCTGAGTATTGGGGGATTTAGCAGAAATAAGGTTGATGTTACTTGGATGCGGCTGCATGGAGAAGGAGGAATGATGCTTAGGGCCTGAGTGGAGAAGGCAGTGATGATGAGCGGCTGTGCATAGAAGGGGGATGATGATGAGGGGTTGTGCGGAAAAGGGGATGGTGCTACATGGAATGAGAAAGGGGAGAATGCAGCATGCTAGGCGGTTGCAAGGAAAAAGTGGGTGATGTAATTCGCTTGGGGCTGTTTCAGGAAGAGGGTAATATCACTGTCGTGGCTAAATTCTTATCTATGTATTTTCATAATGTTTTTAATTCTGGAGCTGCCAACGGGTAAACATGGCCGAAAGGAATCGCTGCCCCAAGAAGCAGTTCTATGGGGCAGTCATATGGTCTATGTGGAGGGAGTTGGTCTGCCTTCCTCTTGTGACAAACATCCGAGAATTCCAGGTAAACCAGAGGGAGAGTAGATACCTGTATTGTTTCTTCCAAATTCTGGGTAACTGGAGCCCTTACCGTTGGTAGGACTACACTTCAGGAGAAAGAATATCTCCTTGGTTTCCCAATTGATGTTTGGATTTTGTGACCGTAACCAGGGAATTCCTAAAATTACAGGAAAATGAGAAGATATCAGCAAAATTAAAGGGTTTCCTGATGGTCTGGTTCTATCTTACACTTCAGAAGCACCGTCTCCCGGTCTACTGGTCCGGAAACTAATGGAGAACCATCCACCGTTTCAATGGTGACTGGTGAGGCTCTTAATGGTGTCTTAATACCTTGTTCCCTGGCAAAAGAAGAATCCATGAAATTCCCACCTGCTCCAGAGTCCATCATAGCAGAACTTGATATCCACTGTCCCTCCCACAGGATCTGAATAGGAAGAGAACAATGTGAATATTTCTCCCCTTGATCTTTAGGGGAAGTCGACATCAATGTTAGCGGAACCACAGCATCTAGATGTAAACTGGTCTCCGAAACCTCTGACTCAGTGTCCTTATTGTCATAATCCCCTACTGCCGCCAACACCTTGTTAGGTTGCATGGGACATTTAGGACAATTAATGAGGAAATGATCCGATTGACCGCAGTAAAAACATAAGCGCTCACGAAAACGATATTCATGGCGTTCATTACGCTCACGTTTTTGTAGTGAGTCCACTTGCATAGGCAAGTGGGTCGGCCTCCCGTGGGTTCTTGCTGGTAGTTTCCCTAGACGGAAGAGCAAAATTAGTGATGCGATTTAAAGCTGCCCATTTCTCTTGTCTGCATTCAGTTAGACGGATATCAATACTCACACAGTGTTGTAAAAATAACTCAAACTCCTGTGGAGAGTCTGAGCGAGCTAGCTCATCCTTGATTGTACTGGACAAACCTTTCCTAAAAATTGGCAATAAAGCATTGTTATCCCAGTTTGTATCCACCACTAACCTCTTAAATTCAGTAATATATTCTTTGACTGAACATTTCCCCTGGCGTAAGGAAAGCAAGGCAGTTTCGGTGGTGGCACTGCAGTTGGGATCATCAAACATTTGCACCATAGCTGTCAGAAAATCATCTAAATTATTTAGACGGACATCGCGACTTTCAACCATAGGATTTGCCCAAGCTAGTGCCCGTGATGTCAACTACATAATACCTTAGATCTATCAGACTGATAGTAGGAGGCATGTACCTCAAAGAATAATATGTATTAATAAACCCACGTAATTGACTTCGGTCACCATTAAACCGGAATGGAGGCAATTTGGGCATACTGGTGGGTGGTGTATGTTAAGCAGGTACGGTTCCTGAGCCTCTATCAAGGTACATAATTATTGCAGAGCCTGATCAAATACCTGGGCATTGTGGCCAGCCTGGGAGTCCATGTCTCTAAGCTTATTTTGTACAGCCTCCATCTCCTGCTGCAAGGAGTTAATCATAGAAATCAGTTGGTCTACCCGTGTCTCTGTCATTGCCCCGGCAGAATCCTCTGTGGCTGGAGTATCCTGTCATACTATTGTAGGAACTCGAGGATCCTGGTAGCGTGGGGCAATGAACAGACAGAGACGGGTTTAGTGCAAAAAGTGTATTTGTACAACAGCAGATAACACACAAAACAATATACTGATAGCCCGCAGTGACCTGCAATGAAACAAGTCCTCGAAACATATACAGCAAAACAGCAGAGTTCTTAAGACAGTGTCCTCAGCAAGGTGATCAATAGGTGAGTGTGACTGGTGACATGGTGCAGATCAAAACACTGGCGGTGCAGAAAGAGTCAAATCCAGGTATGTAGTAAACACAGGGAAGTCCAGAACAAGTCCTCGGGTTAATCCCAGGTATGACATGAACATGGGTAAGTCCAGAAACTAGTTCATAAGTTGATCTCAGATGTGGCAGGAACACAGGTAAGTCCAGAAACAGGTTCACATTAAAGTATTATACTGGTGTTGGTTCCAGCAGCTTCCACCAGGGGGAGTAATGAAGGATTGAGTAGCAACACACAGTTAAAAAATACAGTTCTTTCCAGGAGGAGTGAATCAAGGGTTAAGTTCCAAGGTCAACAGACTAAAGATAACATGCAGAGAATGTCCAGAGCCAGGGGTAGAAGCACACTAAGAACAAGCAGCTGAGCTGAAGGGGAACGGAAGCAGAATGCTCCAGCAAGGAAGCTGACTCCTGAGCTGGGTTTTAAACGAGCAGGAAGTAGGACAGACAAAAATAGCAAACTCCATCTTAACAAAGGGCAAGATCATTCACAAGGTGACTTGGAAAACACGGAATACTGACACTTGCAGGCCTTTTGCTTTCATCATGACTTATCTCGACCTTCGCTTATTTCTGCTTGTTTAAAGTTGTTATACATTCGTGTATATATATATATATATATATATATATATATATATATATATATATATATATATATATATAAATATATACAGTCATGGCCAAAAGTATTCACACCCCTGCAATTCTGTCAGATAATACTCAGTTTCTTCCTGAAAATGATTGCAAACACAAATTCTTTGGTATTATTACCTTCATTTAATTTGTCTTAAATGAAAAAACACAACAGAGAATGAAGCAAAACATTGATCATTTCACACAAAACTCCAAAAATGGTCCAGACAAAAGTATTGGCACCCTCAGCCTAATACTTGGTTGCACAACCTTTAGCCAAAATAACTGTGACCAACCGCTTCCGGTAAACATCAATGAGTTTCTTACAATTCTTTGCTGGAATTTTAGACTATTCTTCTTTGGCAAACTGCTCCAGGTCCCTGATATTTGAAGGGTGCCTTCTCCAAACTGCCATTTTTAGATCTCTCCACAGGTGTTCTATGGGATTCAGGTCTGGTCTCATTGCTGGCCACCTTAGAAGTCTTCAGTGCTTTCTCTCAAACCATTTTCTAGTGCTTTTTGAAGTGTGTTTTGGGTCATTGTCCTGCTGGAAGACGCATGACCTCTGAGGGAGACCCAGCATTCTCACACTGGGCCCTACATTATGCTGCAAAATTTGTTGGTAGTCTTCAGACATAATGCCATGCACACGGTCAAGCAGTCCAGTGCCAGAGGCAGCAAAGCAACCCCAAAACATCAGGGAACCTCCGCCATGTTTGACTGTAGGGACCGTGTTCTTTTCTTTGAATGCCTCTTTTTTTCTCCTGCAAACTCTATGTTGATGCCTTTGCCCAAAAAGCTCTACTTTTGTCTCATCTGACCAGAGAACATTCTTCCAAAACGTTTTAGGCGTTTTCAGGTAAGTTTTGGCAAACTCCAGCCTGGCTTTTTTATGTCTTGGGGTAAGAAGTGGGGTCTTCCTGGATCTCCTACCATACAGTCCCTTTTCATTCAGACACCGACGGATAGTACGGGTTGACACTGTTGTACCCTCGGACTGCAGGGCAGCTTGAACTTGTTTGGATGTTAGTCGAGGTTCTTTATCCAACATCCGCACAATCTTGCGTTGGAATCTCTTGTCAATTTTTATTTTCCGTCCACATCTAGGGAGGTTAGCCACAGTGCCATGGGCTTTAAACTTCTTGATGACACTGCGCACGGTAGACACAGGAACATTCAGGTCTTTGGAGATGGACTTGTAGCCTTGAGATTGGTCATGCTTCCTCACAATGTGGTTTCTCAAGTCCTCAGACAGTTCTTTGGTCTTCTTTCTTTTCTCCATGCTCAATGTGGTACACACAAGGACACAGGACAGAGGTTGAGTCAACTTTAATCCATGTCAACTGGCTGCAAGTGTGATTGTTATTGCCAACACCTGTTAGGTGCCACAGGTAAGATACAGGTGCTGTTAATTACACAAATTAAAGAAGCATCACATGATTTTTCGAACAGTGCCAATACTTTTGTCCACCCCCTTTTTTATGTTTGGTGTGGAATTATATCCAATTTGGCTTTAGAACAATTCTTTTTGTTTTTTTCATTTAAGACAAATTAAATGAAGATAATAATACCAAAGAATTTGTGTTTGCAATCATTTTCAGGAAGAAACTGAGTATTATCTGACAGAATTGCAGGGGTGTGAATACTTTTGGCCATGAATGTGTGTGTGTGTATATATATATATATATATATATATATATATATATATATATATATATATATATTTATAACTTTCTCCTTTTTGTTAGACTTTGGCTGGTTACACATTTGCGTTCTGGAGGGCTGTGGATGGCTGGATACTTCCTTCCCTCTGAAGCTCCACCTACGCTCCGCCTACTTTGCATGCGTCCTGCGTACCTATCTTTAACATTGAGTACGCAGGGACATGCGTTGTATGCGGATGCGTCTGCAGGCGGTGATTGGACGTGTGGGGCAACCGCACAGTAACGCCAAATTTTGCATTTTTGTGCAGTCGACGCACATGTCAAATTGTGCATGCGGACGCATCCTCATACAACGCATGTCCCTGCATACCCAATGTTAAATATTTGTATGCAGGACACGTGCAGAGTAGGTGGAGCTTCAGAAGGTCAGAACTACCCAGCCATCCGCTGCCCTCCTGAATGCAAATGTGAAACGAGCCTTAGTTATGCGTGTTAATAAAACTGAGAACTATGGATTCAATTTTTCACTTCTTTAATTCTAAAGCTCAGGGTGTGTTCTCACGTTGCAGTTTGTTGGGGGAAGCGATCAGTTGCAAAGTCATCACCAGTAGACCCGCACTAAATCGTTCAGATCTCACTGGCAATTTCTTTCCTGTTCTCAGCAGCTTTCACATTAAAAAAGTAAATAAAAAGTTGATAATCGCTTATGTAACCCATTTATTAGGTCCCAGCAGTGTCTTGGTGTACTCCAGAGTTATGTTGCCCATACAGCCTGATCTGTTGTAGAAGTCATATGGGACAAAAATATTTTTTTCAGATTTTTATTAACAGGGACCTGTCGCCAGTTTTTTAGTGTATGAACCAATGCCACCACCTTTCTCAGTGCCTGTACTTCATTTCTTAAATGTGTCAATCATGCCCTAACTCTCCCTGTATACCACCAAAAATACCTTTTCATTTTCCCCTTCACTGTGTGTAAATACTTTTGGTCTGCCCTAATGAGTGTCATTTCCACATTGTCAATGTCGCCTCTTTGCTCCCAAAAGCTGTCTTCCAGCTTTAATTGATCTGGAAGATGCATCCAACATCATCCACATAGCCAAAAGAGATCTCGTACCTGCGCTTTGCATTGTCTACTCTCACAGGTGTACTTTGCTCTGCTCTAACGCCGACAGAGCACCAATCATATCTTTGCATATGACCGGGAAACATCGTTCCAGCTCCATTTTTACTGGAACCAATTCACCGGGATATTTCCTGTGCGCAGTTATTTTTGTGCTTTGCCTGCAGTAGGGCAGAGCAAAGTGTGCCTGCGTGAGCCAACAATGCTAAAGCGCAGACGCGAGATCTCTTTAGGATATGTGGCTCATGCTGGATGCATCATCCATATCAGTCAAAGCTGGAAGACAGCTTTTGAGGGCAAAAAGGCGGCACAGACATGATGAAATCGAGCCCATTGAACCGGACCAAAAGCATTTATATAAGGCGAGGGGCAAAATAAAAAGGTATTTTTGGTGGTATACAGAAAGATGGGGGATGATGGACACATTTAAGTAATGCAGTACAGTCGCTCAAAAAGCTGGTGGCATTGGTTCACACACTAAAATATCTGGTGACTGGTAACCTCTTCTACCCCCAAGCCTGTTTTCATGTTTATGATCAGGCCAAGTTTTACTATTTTGACCAGGACTGTGGAGTCGGAGTCCGAGCCCATTTTGGTGGCGTCAGAGTTCGAGTCAGTATAAAATGGACCGACTCCGACTCCTAAAATATATAATAAATTGGGCACAGAAGTTCAATGCAGTTTGTGGGGAATATTTTTTTCATAAGAATTTGGGAAAGTTATGAAATGTCCTATAAATGTCTGTCCTATTCCTGGTCTAAGGTCTAGAGTTTTAACTGAGATGAATCTGTTCTGCTGTTTATGTTCATGATAAGTAGTGAAGCTCTTCCTCTACAGATAAGGGGAAAAATAAACAGGGAAGGAAAGCCTACATTCATCACAGAATTTCTGGAGTGAACAGGAAAGCAGGATTAAAGAAGGTAAGTACTTCCTAAACCATATCTAAACTTTCAATAAACTGTGCATAAATCAATGGTCCAGATTATGTTGTCTCTGTATGCTTGATGTTTTAGTTTATTTTTCCTCTTAGCTCATGTTTGGAGAAATTAGCTGCTCTGATGACTTATATACACTATACATAGAATATAAGGGGAAAAAATGTTTTCTAACATCTCAAATTCGGAAATACAGTAACAGGATCGATGAGGACATATGTTTGTGAGTGTGTTCTGGAATGTGATTCAGCAGAAACATGCTCTCTCCCTCCTCCTCTCTTCATAGATAGTGAAGAAATATGATGTGAAGCATTTAGGCTGGTTTCACACTTGCGTTTTTATCTGCATGCGTTTTTAAAAAAAACGTATGTGTGAAAAAACGCATGTAAACGCGGTAAAACGCATGTGTTTTTTAGACGCATGCGTTTTTATAGAAAAACACAAGAAAACAAGAAACAAAACCCTAACCCTACCCCTAACCCTAACCTGAAATACGTGGCACTGAAATACGTGGCACTGAAATACGTTTATATACATATATACGTATATAAGTGCCACGTATTTAAGTGCCACGTATATAAGTGCCACGTATTTAAGTGCCACGTATTTCACGTAAATGCCACGATATTTCAGTGCCACGTATAACCACGTAGTTATAGTATTTATAGTATGTGGCACTTAAATACGTGGCACTGAAAGACGTGGCACTATGACTGTCAGAAAATGTTCATTAAACGGTTAGGGGTAGGGTTAGGGTTGGGGTTTGGATCCCTTTATCACCTTGATGGTGGTGGGTGACTTTTCAGTGTGTTTTCTGTTTTTTTTCTATAAAAACGCATGCGTTTTTAACGCAAACAAACGCATGTGCTTAAAAACGCATGCGTTTACATAGACAGCAATGCATTTTTTTGCCGCAAAAAAACGCATGCGTTTTTTTGCGGCAAAAAAAGCCTCTCAAAAATACTACAAGTAGCATTTCTGAAAATGAACGCATGCAGTAAAAAAACGCATGCGATAAAAAACGCATGCGTTTTCAATGTTAAATATAGGGAAAAAAACGCATGCGTTTTTTGTTCAAAAAACGCTGCAGACAAAAACGCAAGTGTGAAACCACCCTTAGTGAGCTGTTCCCTGCTGAGACAAGCCTTGACATTGAAAGTTCAGAGTAAAGCTATTTAACAACACATACAGTTATACGAAAAAGTTTGGGCACTCCTATTAATCTTAAGCTTAATGTTTTATAAAAATTTGTTTTTTTGCAACAGCTATTTCAGTTTCATATATCTAACAACTGTTGGACACAGTAATGTTTCTGCCTTGAAATGAGGTTTATTGTACTAACAGAAAATGTGCAATCTGCATTCAAACAAAATTTGACAGGTGCATAAGTATGGGCACCTCACCAGAAAAGTGACATTAATATTTAGTAGATCCTCCTTTTGCAAAAATAACAGCCTCTAGTTGCTTCCTGTAGCTTTTAATGAGTTCCTGAATCCTGGATGAAGGTATTTTTGACCATTCCTCTTTACAAAACATTTCCAGTTCAGTTAAGTTTGATGGTCGCCGAGCATGGACAGCCCTCTTCAAATGATCCCACAGATGTTCAATGATATTCAGGTCTGGGGACTGAGATGGCCATTCCAGAACAGTGTAATTGTTCCTCTGCATGAATGCCTGAGTAGATTTGGAGCGGTGTTTTGGATCTTTGTCTTGCTGAAAGATCCATCCCCTGCGTAACTTCAACTTTATCACTGATTCATGAACATTATTGTCAAGAATCTGCCGATACTGAGAGGAATCCATGCGTCCCTCAACTTTAACAAGATTCCCGGTGCCGGCATTGGCCACACAGCCCCAAAGCATGATAGAACCTCCACCAAAGTTTACTGTGGGTAGCAAGTGTTTTTCTTGGAATGCTGTGGTTTTTTGCCGCCATGCATAACGCCTTTTTGTATGACCAAACAACTCAATCTTGGTTTCATCAGTCCACAGGACCTTTTTCCAAAAAGAAATTGGCTTTTCCAAATGTGCTTTTGCATACTTCAGCCGACTCTGTGGCGTGCTTGCAGAAACGGCTTCTTTCGCATCACTCTCCCATACAGCTTCTCCTTGTGCAAAGTGTGTTGTATAGTTGACCGATGCACAGTGACACCATCTGCAGCAAGTTGATGCTGCAGCTCTCTGGAAGTGGTCTGAGGATTGTCGTTGACTGTTCTCACCATTCTTCTTCTCTTCCTTTCTGATGTTTTTCTTGGCCTGCCACTTCTGGCCTTAACAAGAACTGTACCTGTGTTCTTCCATTTCCTTACTATGTTCCTCACAGTGGAAATTGACAGGTTAAATCTCAGACAGCTTTTTGTATCCTTCCCCTGAACAACTATGTTGAATAATCTTTGTTTTCAGATCATTTGACAGTTGTTTTGAGGAGCCCATGATGCCACTCTTCAGAGGAGATTCAAACAGGAGAACAACTTGCAAGTGGCCACTTTAAGTAGCTTTTCCCATGATTGCATACACCTGGCTCAAATGAGCTCAATGAGGTTACAAAACCAAAAAAAGTGCTTTAGTAAGTCAGTTAAAAGTAGGTAATGATAAGGTTGCCCATACTTATGCACCTGCCAAATTTTGTTTGAATGCAGATTGCACATTTTCTGTTAGTACAATAAACCTCATTTCAAGGCAGAAACATTAGTGTCCAACAGTTATTAGATATATGAAACTGAAATAGCTGTTGCAAAAAAAAACAATTTTTACAAAACATTAAGATTAATAGGGGTGCCCAGACTTTTTCATATAACTGTATTACAAACTTTATACTTATCATCTGTCCTATTGATTTGTGCAAAGATTCTTTTATTTCTATCCCAAATTATACAGTGCATGATTCCCTATTGCAAGAATTACAATATACTTTAATTTTTTACAGGACAAAATTATTTTAAGTGAATTTACAGAATTACAAAATGTCTAAGAAGCATCTTATGAAGTTAGCTGTATTTGAGCAATTCACAGTGACTCAAGATAATAAACATTTTGTGTGTCAGTGTATAAGTGACCCAGATGAAAACAAATGCTGTAATGCCAAAATCAGTGGATACTCAGGCAGTGGTAAAAAATGCTCCTTCAAGAGCTTCTAATCTAAAAAGACATTTACAACACTGCCACCCAGAAGTTTACAAAGCTGTGACTGAAAAGATCATGGCAGCACCAAGAAACCAGAGACCAGCACTTCTATATTGTAACTATATTCCCTCATCACTTTGTTACAAGATATTTTGTAAGTGACAGTTACTGTAACAATGACAGCAGATGTGTTTAAAAGACAGCTCATCGAGCTTGTTGTGAAGGACTGTGTACCATTATCATTATTTGCACAAACAGCTTTAAGAGCTCTTTATGGAGAAATGGATCACAAACTTGGTGGTTCTCTGGAAAGAGAAAGTATTAGAAAATTAGTGATTGAAGAAGCCCTTATCCAAAAGGAAGATCTTAAAAAAGACTCTCAAGATGCTTTGTATTTCTTAAAATGGATGCCTGCACACGTCACACAGGGAACTATTTTGCTATCAAAGTTCGATATGTTTGTGACAACAAAAAAATTGTTGCTAAGACGCTGGCAGTAAAATATACTAAAGCTCATCACAGCAGCCAGTTTCTCCAGACCTTAGTGGAAAAAGTTCTACAAGATTATGAACTCAAAAAAGAACAGATTCTTGCTATTGTAACTGATATCACTTCAAAGATGATAGTACAATTAAACTGATGAATGAGAATAATGAAGGTGAACAGCAGCTAGAAGAGCATTTCACATTCAGTATGTTGGAGATGGAAGGCCACAGTCCTGTTCCCAAAATGGAGGAACAAACAGATATTACTACAGAAGAACAGCAAAATAATTCTTTACAATTAGATGATCTTGTTGAAGCTGCTTCACACCTCTTTCCTATTCATCACATGCGCTGTGTTGTGCACATGCTGCAGCTGGCAATAAGAGATAGTCTGCAAGAGAGACATGCTGGATCTTTGATTAGCAAAGTGAGGAAATTGGCTATTGCTGTAAGAACCGTTAAAATTGATTCCATCTTGAAGAGACGTGCTGGAAAACGGAAAATTATGGATTAAGCCACTCAGTGGGGCAGCACCTATTTAATGATTGAGCGATTTCTAGAGCTGAAACCCTTCCTTGTAGATATTGCCAACCCTCAGGTAGCACTACATGAAGGTCAATGGACACAGGTGGCTGAATTGAAGGAATTGCTTCACCCATTTACAGTGACTAAAAAGTTACAAGCTGAGGATTTAACTCCTGGCATTTTTATAAAGGAGTGAAAGAACTTGTTGTTTTGCCTGTCCCAAAGAGGAGGTTTAATAGCAGATAACATTGCTGCTTCTATAAAATGGAGAGAGCTATTAGAAAATAAAATTCATCTGGCAGCTGTTTATGTGGACCTGAGTTATCGTATATTGCTGGATGATCAACAGCTTACTAAAGGAAAAGAAGCTGTGATTGAGGTAGCAGGATGAGTGGGCTACAGGACGGCCAAGAGCAAGAGGACTCGGGTCCTGCCAGTGCTTCTGATGCCGTTCCTTCATCCTTATCCGATGAGGAGTTTGATTTCGACAAGTATTTGGACGACATGGAGCAGGCGTTACTGCAGGGAAAAAGATTCCACTCCTATAGAAAACAGATTGACCATATTTCAGCAAAATCTTTCACTTGCTCTCAAAGAAGTTTAAGAGTTCAATCGTTCAGCAAAACTGACTGCGCACGAAGCAATTTCTTTATACCCTGAAATTGTTAGAGATGTTGACCATATGGTTACTGCTTTGCCACCAACCCAAGTTAGTGTAGAGAGGTTGTTCTCTAGCCTTAAAATAATTAGGTCAGATTTGAGGTAATCTATGAAGGAGCATCTGATGGAGGCGATACTATTTCTCGTAACAAATTCATAGACTGCACAAATGCTATTCAGTATGTTTTTGTTGAAAACTGTTTTTTTCACTTACTGCAGAGTGAATAATACATTGTAAATATGCAAAGGTTTTTTTTGTTCTAAAGTTGTATTCCAATAAATGTATTTTATGTTCTATCTAAATGGATTTATTATTGTATCATAATAAAGATTAAAATTCTGATGTTACCATTTTACTACAGTAAATTTATCACTTAAACATGAGCCATGTATGAGGGAGTCAGAGTCGTGGAGTTGGAGTTGGTGTCATGGGAATTGAGGAGTCTGAGTTGGAGTCAGATGTTTGGTGTTATGATCCCAATGGCAGAGGATCTCTGATATTCCGGCAAGATAGCAAAAATATAAATACTGCTCTAGGGAGGTGGAAACTGGGCTAACCGCATACCTGATCCTGACACAAACAACTAAAAGTAGCCGGTGAACGTGCCTACGTTGGTTCTAGACGTCTCGAGCCAGCCGGAGAACTGACTACCCCTAGAGGGAAAAAATAAGACCTCGCTTGCCTCCAGAGAAATTGAACCCCAAAGATATAGAAAGCCCCCAACAAATAATAATGGTGAGGCAAGAGGAAAACACAAACGTAGAGATGAACTAGATTCAGCAAAGTGAGGCCCAATAGTCTAGATAGCAGAAAATAGATAGTGGACTATGCGGTTAGCAAAAAACCCTACAAAACATCCACGCTGAACATTCAAGAACCCCCACACCGACTGACGGTGTGGAGGGAGAATATCAGCCCCCTAGAGCTTCCAGCGAGTCAGAAATCAAATGTAAAGCAAGCTGGACAAAAACACTGAATAATGCAAACGATTCAAATTGTACAAAACAGACTTAGCTTTTCTTGCATGAGGCAGACTGAAAGGAATCCGGAGGAGACCAAATAGGTCTGGATACAACGATGCCAGGCAAGAGACTGAGTCCAGAGGAGACTCAAATAGGAAACACCCGCTGCTTAACGACACAGCTGGAGCTCAGGCCTGCAACAAGACATACCTAACACAATACCGTTAGTGACCACCAGAGGGAGCCCAGAAACACAGTTCACAACAGTTTGGCGTATCTACTCCACAGCCCTGATTCTGACCAGCATCAATTTAAAGGGGATATCTGGGACTTAAGAAATAAAAAAAGGCATGTAGTTGTTAACCTGTCTGTCCTTCCTGGCTCCGGTCATTGACTGCTCCTGCCAGAGTTTACGCTATTCCCTGACAAAAGAGCAGCAGTTACTCTACCTGTTGACAGGGCAGGACTACTGGTGTCATGATGGTTGACAGCTGGCTCCCCTCTGCCTAATTGGGGGAAGTCATTTGTCAATGACCATGACACCAGTAGTCCAGCACTGTCAACAGGAAGAGAAACTGATGCTTTGTTGCCAGGGAGCAGCTGAATCTGTAGCAGAAGCAGTCACTGACCAGCGCTGGTTACAAAAGACAGGTAGTTGTCTCTGTTAGCAACTACATGCCTTTTTTTCTAAAGTTTCGGATATTCCCTTTAATGTTATAATTAGGGTTGAGCGACTTTCATTTTTTTAAGATCGAGTCTGGTTTTGTGAAACCCGATTTAGTCCAGAGTCGAGTCGAGTGAAGTCGGCCGATTATCGCTAAAAGTCGGGGATCGACCGAAACACGAAACCCAATGCAAGTCAATGGGGAAGCATAGCCGGCAGTGAGTGGAGGCCAGGAAAACACCTACAGTGCACATTTTACTGCCAAAAACATCCATTCTTGTTTTCTGAAGCTTGTCAATCTTAATTAACTTTATAATAATAGTTGGGCACTGGAAATTGGGGGTCATTTGGCAAAAGTTGTGGGGGTAGGGCTGGTTCAAGGTTTTAGTGGGCCCAGGAAACATGGACTACGTCATGGCGGTGGAGCAGGGAGAGGTAAGTATTTCAACGTTGCAAGTGCTGTGATCCTGAGCAAGCAGGGGGGGCCCACTCGTTCGCATTGGCACTGGCACAGGGCCCCTCAAAGTACGGCGGTGTGTTTGCATGGCGGGGGTGCCTCCCACCAGCAGCGACACTTTTGCGTACTCTGAGTGGCCCTGTGCCAGTGACGTCGCCAACGAGTATGCCCCCCCACCTGATGAAGGAACCTGCACTTTCATCTGCACCTTCCTCTTTGTCCCTGTGTAAGGTGGTATAATATGCGGGAAGGGGAACCTTACTTTCAGCAGGGTCAGATTCTGGCTGTGTAGAGTACAAGGGGAATGTAGTGGTCTAGGTCAATGTACCAGCAGACTCATCTAGCAGTGGCTGGGCAATGGGCAGGATGATGAGGAAACAGATATAGGGCCAAAGAATAAAGTAGGCTAAATGCAGATCAAAATTGGTAACAGGACTAAACAGGCGGCATTGCTTTGTTCAGTGGAGTAGCAAACCCAAGAGCAGCAGACACTGTTTCAAGGGCCTAACCACACTAGTAGGCCAAATGCAGTTTAATATCTGATAGTATAGGCCGAAAGCCAGAATGTGGAAGCTCAGCTTTGTTCAGTTGAGGGCAACACCAGGCAGGGGCAGACACCGTTAGTAGGCCGGAACCACCATTTTGTTTTTTAAAAAACACTTAATGAGAGCCAGAAGGTTGAAGCTCAGCTTTATTCAGTTGAGGGCAACACCAGGCAGGGGCAGACACCGTTAGTAGGCCGGAACCAGCAATGTGTTTAAAAACAGCAGTTAATCAGAGCCGGAAGGTAGAAGCTCAGCTTTATTCAGTTGAGGGCAACACCAGGGAGGGGCAGAAGCCGTTAGTAGGCCCTAACCACCATTTTGTTTTTTAAAAAACACTTAATGAGAGCCAGAAGGTTGAAGCTCAGCTTTATTCAGTTGAGGGCAACACCAGGCAGGGGCAGACACCGTTAGTAGGCCGGAACCAGCAATGTGTTTAAAAACAGCAGTTAATCAGAGCCGGAAGGTAGAAGCTCAGCTTTATTCAGTTGAGGGCAACACCAGGGAGGGGCAGAAGCCGTTAGTAGGCCCTAACCACCATTTTGTTTTTTAAAAAACACTTAATGAGAGCCAGAAGGTTGAAGCTCAGCTTTATTCAGTTGAGGGCAACACCAGGCAGGGGCAGACACCGTTAGTAGGCCGGAACCAGCAATGTGTTTAAAAACAGCAGTTAATCAGAGCCGGAAGGTAGAAGCTCAGCTTTATTCAGTTGAGGGCAACACCAGGGAGGGACAGAAGCCGTTAGTAGGCCCTAACCACCATTTTGTTTTTTAAAAAACACTTAATGAGAGCCAGAAGGTTGAAGCTCAGCTTTATTCAGTTGAGGGCAACACCAGGCAGGGGCAGACACCGTTAGTAGGCCGGAACCACCATTTTGTTTAAAAACAGCAGTTAATCAGAGCCGGAAGGTAGAAGCTCAGCTTTATTCAGTTGAGGGCAACACCAGGGAGGGGCAGAAGCCGTTAGTAGGCCCTAACCACCATTTTGTTTTTTAAAAAACACTTAATGAGAGCCAGAAGGTTGAAGCTCAGCTTTATTCAGTTGAGGGCAACACCAGGCAGGGGCAGACACCGTTAGTAGGCCGGAACCAGCAATGTGTTTAAAAACAGCAGTTAATCAGAGCCGGAAGGTAGAAGCTCAGCTTTATTCAGTTGAGGGCAACACCAGGGAGGGACAGAAGCCATTAGTAGGCCCTAACCACCATTTTGTTTTTTAAAAAACACTTAATGAGAGCCAGAAGGTTGAAGCTCAGCTTTATTCAGTTGAGGGCAACACCAGGCAGGGGCAGACACCGTTAGTAGGCCGGAACCACCATTTTGTTTAAAAACAGCAGTTAATGAGAGCCAGAAGGTAGAAGCTCAGCTTTATTCAGTTGAGGGCAACACCAGGGAGGGGCAGAAGCCGTTAGTAGGCCCTAACCACCATTTTGTTTTTTAAAAAACACTTAATGAGAGCCAGAAGGTTGAACCTCAGCTTTATTCAGTTGAGGGCAACACCAGGCAGGGGCAGACACCGTTAGTAGGCCGGAACCACCATTTTGTTTAAAAACAGCAGTTAATCAGAGCCGGAAGGTAGAAGCTCAGCTTTATTCAGTTGAGGGCAACACCAGGGAGGGGCAGAAGCCGTTAGTAGGCCCTAACCACCATTTTGTTTTTAAAAAAACACTTAATGAGAGCCAGAAGGTTGAAGCTCAGCTTTATTCAGTTGAGGGCAACACCAGGCAGGGGCAGACACCGTTAGTAGGCCGGAACCACCATTTTGTTTAAAAACAGCAGTTAATCAGAGCCGGAAGGTAGAAGCTCAGCTTTATTCAGTTGAGGGCAACACCAGGGAGGGGCAGAAGCCGTTAGTAGGCCCTAACCACCATTTTGTTTTTTAAAAAACACTTAATGAGAGCCAGAAGGTTGAAGCTCAGCTTTATTCAGTTGAGGGCAACACCAGGCAGGGGCAGACACCGTTAGTAGGCCGGAACCAGCAATGTGTTTAAAAACAGCAGTTAATCAGAGCCGGAAGGTAGAAGCTCAGCTTTATTCAGTTGAGGGCAACACCAGGGAGGGACAGAAGCCATTAGTAGGCCCTAACCACCATTTTGTTTTTTAAAAAACACTTAATGAGAGCCAGAAGGTTGAAGCTCAGCTTTATTCAGTTGAGGGCAACACCAGGCAGGGGCAGACACCGTTAGTAGGCCGGAACCACCATTTTGTTTAAAAACAGCAGTTAATCAGAGCCGGAAGGTAGAAGCTCAGCTTTATTCAGTTGAGGGCAACACCAGGGAGGGGCAGAAGCCGTTAGTAGGCCCTAACCACCATTTTGTTTTTTAAAAAACACTTAATGAGAGCCAGAAGGTTGAACCTCAGCTTTATTCAGTTGAGGGCAACACCAGGCAGGGGCAGACACCGTTAGTAGGCCGGAACCACCATTTTGTTTAAAAACAGCAGTTAATCAGAGCCGGAAGGTAGAAGCTCAGCTTTATTCAGTTGAGGGCAACACCAGGGAGGGGCAGAAGCCGTTAGTAGGCCCTAACCACCATTTTGTTTTTAAAAAAACACTTAATGAGAGCCAGAAGGTTGAAGCTCAGCTTTATTCAGTTGAGGGCAACACCAGGCAGGGGCAGACACCGTTAGTAGGCCGGAACCACCATTTTGTTTAAAAACAGCAGTTAATCAGAGCCGGAAGGTAGAAGCTCAGCTTTATTCAGTTGAGGGCAACACCAGGGAGGGGCAGAAGCCGTTAGTAGGCCCTAACCACCATTTTGTTTTTTAAAAAACACTTAATGAGAGCCAGAAGGTTGAAGCTCAGCTTTATTCAGTTGAGGGCAACACCAGGCAGGGGCAGACACCGTTAGTAGGCCGGAACCAGCAATGTGTTTAAAAACAGCAGTTAATCAGAGCCGGAAGGTAGAAGCTCAGCTTTATTCAGTTGAGGGCAACACCAGGGAGGGGCAGAAGCCGTTAGTAGGCCCTAACCACCATTTTGTTTTTTAAAAAACACTTAATGAGAGCCAGAAGGTTGAAGCTCAGCTTTATTCAGTTGAGGGCAACACCAGGCAGGGGCAGACACCGTTAGTAGGCCGGAACCAGCAATGTGTTTAAAAACAGCAGTTAATCAGAGCCGGAAGGTAGAAGCTCAGCTTTATTCAGTTGAGGGCAACACCAGGGAGGGGCAGAAGCCGTTAGTAGGCCCTAACCACCATTTTGTTTTTTAAAAAACACTTAATGAGAGCCAGAAGGTTGAAGCTCAGCTTTATTCAGTTGAGGGCAACACCAGGCAGGGGCAGACACCGTTAGTAGGCCGGAACCACCATTTTGTTTTTTAAAAAACACTTAATGAGAGCCAGAAGGTAGAAGCTCAGCTTTATTCAGTTGAGGACAACTTGAATTAGGGACTGCATACAGACTTAGCAGGCTGTCCCCTGTGTGGACCATGCATCCAATACATTAACCCATTGAGCCACAAAGGACACGTAACCTTCCGTGGCCATGCCTACAGGTTCATGTGTCTGTTGTCAGGTGTACCTTTGTCAGTGTAGGCCTATTGGAAGGAGGGACCGCAGACAGGCTTCAAAGGCCTAACACAATAAAATGGGCTGGCTGTAGGCACTTTAAAATTGGTTCCAGGGGTACACGGGCAGCAGTGGTCTGGTCAGTGGAGGCCTAGTGGAAGGAGGGACCGCAGACAGGCTTCGAAGGCCTAACACAATAAAATGGGCTGGCTGTAGGCACTTTAAAATTGGTTCCAGGGGTACACGGGCAGCAGTGGTCTGGTCAGTGGAGGCCTAGTGGAAGGAGGGACCGCAGACAGGCTATCAAAGGCCTAAAATAACAAACAATAGGCTCATGGCAGTTTTACAGCGGTTACATGGATACACGGGCAGGCAGCTGGTGATGAGTGGAGGAGTATTTAAAGTAGGGACCGCAGACAGGCTTCGAAGGCCTAACACAATAAAATGGGCTGGCTGTAGGCACTTTAAAATTGGTTCCAGGGGTACACGGGCAGCAGTGGTCTGGTCAGTGGAGGCCTAGTGGAAGGAGGGACCGCAGACAGGCTATCAAAGGCCTAAAATAACAAACAATAGGCTCATGGCAGTTTTACAGCGGTTACATGGATACACGGGCAGGCAGCTGGTGATGAGTGGAGGAGTATTTAAAGTAGGGACCGCAGACAGGCTATCAAAGGCCTAAAATAACAAACAATAGGCTCATGGCAGTTTTACAGCGGTTACATGGATACACAGGCAGCTTGGTGGTGAGTGGAGGAGTATTTAAAGTAGGGACCGCAGACAGGCTATCAAAGGCCTAAAATAACAAACAATAGGCTCATGGCAGTTTTACAGCGGTTACATGGATACACGGGCAGGCAGCTGGTGATGAGTGGAGGAGTATTTAAAGTAGGGACCGCAGACAGGCTATCAAAGGCCTAAAATAACAAACAATAGGCTCATGGCAGTTTTACAGCGGTTACATGGATACACAGGCAGCTTGGTGGTGAGTGGAGGAGTATTTAAAGTAGGGACCGCAGACAGGCTATCAAAGGCCTAAAATAACAAACAATAGGCTCATGGCAGTTTTACAGCGGTTACATGGATACACGGGCAGGCAGCTGGTGATGAGTGGAGGAGTATTTAAAGTAGGGACCGCAGACAGGCTATCAAAGGCCTAAAATAACAAACAATAGGCTCATGGCAGTTTTACAGCGGTTACATGGATACACAGGCAGCTGGTGATGAGTGGAGGAGTATTTAAAGTAGGGACCGCAGACAGGCTATCAAAGGCCTAAAATAACAAACAATAGGCTCATGGCAGTTTTACAGCGGTTACATGGATACACGGGCAGGCAGCTGGTGATGAGTGGAGGAGTATTTAAAGTAGGGACCGCAGACAGGCTATCAAAGGCCTAAAATAACAAACAATAGGCTCATGGCAGCTTTACAGCGGTTACATGGATACACAGGCAGCTTGGTGGTGAGTGGAGGAGTAGTGCAAGGAGTGTCTGTCCCAGTACTCCCAAAATATAAATAGATGTTAATGTCTCGCAAAACAACCAAAACAAAAAAAAAGGTGGCATACTTAGGTACAGGGGTGGGCTCATCTACTGAGTTTCTGACATAGTAATTTGGCAGTAACTATTTAATGGTGCCAATATAGGACACAGACACAGACTACTTTAAGTTGCATCATAGATGTCTACAAATTTGTATTGTCAGTGCCAGACATTGAATGATGTCAGCGAATAGACTAAAGATTGGTGGAGCTGTGCGACATAATTTTGCACGTGGTAGAGCACATTTTGAGCTGGGGTAGGGGGGAACTCTCTTGAGGCCGGCGGGACCGCCCCAGGGCCCCTCATGTTACAACGGTGTGTCTGACGTTGGGTGCGCACCGCCACCGCCAGAGACACTACATTGTACTATGAGGGACCCAGTAGCAATGCCGTCAACCAAAAGCGAGCACACCCACCTCTTCAGACAAACAGCAGTCTCACGGGTGCTTGCGCCAAGTCGCGATACCACGGCCCCGTGTGGGGAGTTTGGCCATTTAGGGAGGTGTAAACATGTCGTATGCTGTACAATCAGCTGCAGCAAATTAGACATTAGAAAAGTAATTCACAGGCAAGAGCTTTTCATAGGAAAGCTAGGTGTCGGCCGGGCAAGGTGGGGCAAAAGATTTCGAAATCCAGTTGTGGTTCATTTTAATGAATGTTAGATCGTCAACATTTTGGGTAGCCAGACGAGTCCTTTTTTCGGTTAATATTGAACCTGCAGTACTGAATACTCTTTCTGATAGGACACTTGCTGCCGGGCAAGCAAGCTCCTGCAATGCATATTCTGCCAATTCTGGCCAGGTGTCTAATTTGGAGGCCCAGTAATCAAATGGGAATGACGGTTGAGGGAGAACATCGATAAGGGATGAAAAATAGTTAGTAACCATACTGGACAAATGTTGTCTCCTGTCACTTTCAATTGATGCAGCAGTACCTGTCCTGTCTGCGGTCATAGCAAAATCACTCCACAACCTGGTCAGAAAACCCCTCTGTCCAACGCCACTTCTGATGTGTGCACCCCTAACACTCCTAGTCTGCTGCCCCCTGGAGCTCGTGTGAGAACGATCACGTGCGCTGTGTGCTGGGAATGCCTGAAGCAAACGGTCAACAAGAGTTGATTGTTTGGTTGCTAATATTAGTTCCAAGTTCTCATGTGGCATAATATTTTGCAATTTGCCTTTATAGCGTGGATCAAGGAGGCAGGCCAACCAGTAATCGTCATCGTTCATCATTTTCGTAATGCGTGTGTCCCTTTTTAGGATACGTAAGGCATAATCCGCCATGTGGGCCAAAGTTCCAGTTGTCAAATCTCCGGTTGTGATTGGTTGAGGGGCAGTTGCAGGCAACTTGTGTCCCTCAAAAAACCAGAACCCGGCCGTGACACGCAACCAATTTCCTGTGCCCCCGGGAAAGGTTCGGCATTAAAAATATACTCATCCCCATCATCCTCCTCGTCCTCCACCTCCTCTTCGCCCGCTACCTCGTCCTGTACACTGCCCTGACCAGACAATGGCTGACTGTCATCAAGGCTTTCCTCTTCCTCTGGTGCAGACGCCTGCTCCTTTATGTGCGTCAAACTTTGCATCAGCAGACGCATTAGGGGGATGCTCATGCTTATTAAGGCGTTGTCTGCACTAACCAGCCGTGTGCATTCCTCAAAACACTGAAGGACTTGACACATGTCTTGTATCTTAGACCACTGCACACCTGACAACTCCATGTCTGCCATCCTACTGCCTGCCCGTGTATCCTCCCACAAATAAATAACAGCACGCCTCTGTTCGCACAGTCTCTGAAGCATGTGCAGTGTTGAGTTCCACCTTGTTGCAACGTCTATGATGAGGCGATGCTGGGGAAGGTTCAAAGACCGCTGATAGGTCTGCATACGGCTGGCGTGTACAGGCGAACGTCGGATATGTGAGCAAAGTGCACGCACTTTGAGGAGCAGGTCGGAGAACCCAGGATAAGTTTTCAATAAGCACTGCACCACCAGGTTTAAGGTGTGAGCCAGGCAAGGAATGTGTTTCAGTTGGGAAAGGGAGATGGCAGCCATGAAATTCCTTCCGTTATCACTCACTACCTTGCCTGCCTCAAGATCTACTGTGCCCAGCCACGACTGCGTTTCTTGTTGCAAGAACTCGGACAGAACTTCCGCGGTGTGTCTGTTGTCGCCCAAACACTTCATAGCCAATACAGCCTGCTGACGCTTGGCAGTAGCTGGCCCATAATGGGACAACTGGTGTGCAACAGTGTCATCTGCCGATGGAGTGGTTGGCAGACTGCGTTCTGTGGAAGAGCTGTAGCTTCTGCAGGAGGACGAGGAGGAGGAGGAGGAGGGGGTGCGAACGCCTACAGCCAACTGTTTCCTAGACCGTGGGCTAGGCACAACTGTCCCTAAATTGATGTCGCCTGTGGACCCTGCATCCACCACATTCACCCAGTGTGCCGTGATGGACACATAACGTCCCTGGCCATGCCTACTGGTCCATGCATCTGTAGTCAGGTGCACCTTTGTACTCACAGATTGCCTGAGTGCATGGACGATGCGCTGTTTAACATGCTGGTGCAGGGCTGGGATGGCTTTTCTGGAAAAAAAGTGTCGACTGGGTAGCTCGTATCGTGGTTCAGCGTACTCCATCAGGGCTTTGAAAGCTTCGCTTTCAACTAACCGGTAGGGCATCATCTCTAACGAGATTAGTCTAGCTATGTGGGCGTTAAAACCCTGTGTACGCGGATGCGAGGATAAGTACTTCCTTTTTCTAACCAGAGTCTCATGTAGGGTGAGCTGGACTGGAGAGCTGGAGATCGTGGAACTTTCGGGTGTGCCGGTGTACATGGCAGACTGAGAGACGGTTGGAGACGGTATTGTTTCCGCCGGTGCCCTAGATGCAATATTTCCTCCTACAAAACTGGTGCTTCCCTGACCCTGACTGCTTTTGGCTGGCAAAGAAACCTGCACAGATACTGCCGGTGGTGCGGAAAATGGTGGCCTTACAGTGACGGAAGGGATGATGCGTTGCTGACTAGCTTCATTGGCCGAGGGTGCTACAACCTTAAGGGACGTTTGGTAGTTAGTCCAGGCTTGAAAATGCATGGTGGTTAAGTGTCTATGCATGCAACTAGTATTTAGACTTTTCAGATTCTGACCTCTGCTTAAGCTAGTTGAACATTTTTGACAGATGACTTTGCGCTGATCAGTTGGATGTTGTTTAAAAAAATGCCAGACTGCACTCTTCCTAGACTCGGATCCCTTTTCAGGGATTGCAGACTGAGCTTTAACCGGATGGCCACGCTGTCCTCCAACAGGTTTTGGCTTTGACACGCGTTTTGGGCCAGATACGGGCCCGGCAGATGGAACCTGTTGCGATGTTGATGCCTGCTGCGGCCCCTCCTCCACCTCCGCTTCTGAACTACTGCCGCCTGCACCCTGTTCCCCCAATGGCTGCCAATCGGGGTCAATAACTGGGTCATCTATTACCTCCTCTTCGAGCTCGTGTGCAACTTCGTCTGTGTCACTGTGTCGGTCGGTGGTATAGCGTTCGTGGCGGGGCAACATAGTCTCATCAGGGTCTGATTGTGGATCTGTACCCTGAGAGGGCAATGTGGTGGTCTGAGTCAAAGGAGCAGCATAGTACTCTGGCTGTGGCTGTGCATCAGTGCACTCCATGTCAGAATATACTTGTAATGGGCATGGCCTGTTAAATGTTTCACTTTCTAAGCCAGGGACGGTATGTGTAAAGAGCTCCATGGAGTGACCCGTTGTGTCGCCTGCTGCATCCTTCTCTCTTGTTGTAGTTTTTGCTGAGGAGGACAAGGAAGCGACTTGTCCCTGACCGTGAACATCCACAAGCGACGCGCTGCTTTTACATTTACCAGTTTCGGAAGAGGAGGCAAAAGAGCTAGAGGCTGAGTCTGCAATGTAAGCCAAAACTTGCTGTTGCTGCTCCGCCTTTAAAAGCGGTTTTCCTACTCCCAGAAAAGAGAGCGTTCGAGGCCTTGTGTAGCCTGACGACGAAACTGGCTCCACAGCTCCAGACTTAGGTGGAATATTTTTATCCCCACGACCACCTGATGCTCCACTACCACTACCATCATTACCAGCTGACAATGAACGCCCACGACGACCTCTTGCACCAGACTTCCTCATTGTTTTAAAATCTTAACCAAAGTAACTTTATTTGTTGCTGTCAAACAACTTACACGGTGAGCTATAACTTCAGTATGATTTCAATATCCCTTAACAGGTTGGTGAGACCACAAGGAAAATCAGGCACAATGTTACACACTCTGTTTTCTGTGGCACAAAATCACAGAGATGACACACACGCAGGACTGTCACTCAAGCACTAATGTCAATATTATTCTCCCACCTAATTTATTTATTTTTTTTTCTCAGGGAGACTTTAGAAACCAAATAATATTAAAAAAAAAACAACAAAAAAAACAACAAAAAAAAGGCTTTCTATGGCCCACAATTAGAGAGAGAGAGGTGGCACACCCAGGAGTCAAGACTGGCGCACAAGCTGAAAGGGCAATATTACTCTCCCACTGTTTTTTTAAGTTTTTTTTTATTATTTTCAGGGAGACTTTAGAAACCAAATAATATTAAAAAAACCAAAAAAATAAATAGCCTTTCTATGGCCCACTGAATGAGAGAGAGAGGTGGCACACCCAGGAGTCAAGACTGGCACACAAGCTGAAAGGGCAATATTACTCTCCCACTGTTTTTTAATGTATTTTTTGTTTTTTAAGGGAGACTTTAGAAACCCAATAATATTTAAAAAAAAAAAAAAAAAAGGCTTTCTATGGCCCACTGAATGAGAGAGAGAGGTGGCACACCCAGGAGTCAAGACTGGCACACAAGCTGAAAGGGCAATATTACTCTCCCACTGTTTTTTTATGTATTTTTTGTTTTTTAAGGGAGACTTTAGAAACCCAATAATATTTAAAAAAAAAAAAAAAAAAGGCTTTCTATGGCCCACAATTAGAGAGAGAGGTGGCACACCCAGGAGTCAAGACTGGCACACAAGCTGAAAGGGCAATATTACTCTCCCACTGTTTTTTTATGTATTTTTTGTTTTTTAAGGGAGACTTTAGAAACCAAATAATATAAAAAAAAAACAAAAAAAAAAAGGCTTTCTATGCCCCACAATTAGAGAGAGAGAGGTGGCACACCCAGGAGTCAAGACTGGCGCACAAGCTGAAAGGGCAATATTACTCTCCCACTGTTTTTTTAAGTTTTTTTTTTTTTATTTTCAGGGAGACTTTAGAAACCAAATAATATTAAAAAAACCAAAAAAATAAATAGCCTTTCTATGGCCCACTGAATGAGAGAGAGAGGTGGCACACCCAGGAGTCAAGACTGGCACACAAGCTGAAAGGGCAATATTACTCTCCCACTGTTTTTTTATGTATTTTTTGTTTTTTAAGGGAGACTTTAGAAACCCAATAATATTTAAAAAAAAAAAAAAAAGGCTTTCTATGGCCCACTGAATGAGAGAGAGAGGTGGCACACCCAGGAGTCAAGACTGGCACACAAGCTGAAAGGGCAATATTACTCTCCCACTGTTTTTTTATGTTTTTTTTTTTTTTCAGGGAGACTTTAGAAACCAAATAATATTAAAAAAACCAAAAAAATAAATAGCCTTTCTATGGCCCACTGAATGAGAGAGAGAGGTGGCACACCCAGGAGTCAAGACTTGCACACAAGCTGAAAGGGCAATATTACTCTCCCACTGTTTTTTTTATGTATTTTTTGTTTTTTAAGGGAGACTTTAGAAACCCAATAATATTTAAAAAAAAAAAAAAAAAAAAAAGGCTTTCTATGGCCCACTGAATGAGAGAGAGAGGTGGCACACCCAGGAGTCAAGACTGGCGCACAAGCTGAAAGGGCAATATTACTCTCCCACTGTTTTTTTAAGTTTTTTTTTTTTTATTTTCAGGGAGACTTTAGAAACCAAATAATATTAAAAAAACCAAAAAAATAAATAGCCTTTCTATGGCCCACTGAATGAGAGAGAGAGGTGGCACACCCAGGAGTCAAGACTGGCACACAAGCTGAAAGGGCAATATTACTCTCCCACTGTTTTTTTATTTATTTATTTTTTTTTCAGGGAGACTTTAGAAACCAAATAATAAGAAAAAAAATAAATAAATAAATAGGCTTTCTATAGCCCACTGAATGAGAGATAGCACACACAGCAGTGGCACACAAGCCCTGACTGAGGCCAATATTTTTCTACCACTGATTGATGTAGTGTTTTTGTGTTGAGGTAGAATTTAGAACACAAATCACGGAAAAAATAAATAGGCTTTCTATGGCCCACTCAGTGAGAGATGGCACACACAGGGATGGCACTGTAGCAGAAATGCCAATCTTAATCTCCCACAAAAAAAAAAAACAAAAAAAAAAAACAGGGACTGTCCTACAATTACTATCTCCCTGCAGTAATCTAAGCCAGGTATGGCAGGCAGCAATAGGAGTGGACTGATGCACAAATTAAATAAAAAGTGTGGACAAACAAAAAAGATAGCTGTGCAGAAAGGAACAAGAGGATATGTGCTTTGAAAAAAGCAGTTGGTTTCCACAGTGGCGTACACACAGCAATACAGCTATCACGGAGCCTTCTAGGGCAGCCCAATGAGCTACAGCGCTGAGGAAAAAAAAAAAAAAATAGCTTCCACTGTTCCTGCACACCGAAGGTGGTGTTGGACAGTGGAAATCGCTACAGCACAAGCGGTTTGGTGGTTAGTGGACCCTGCCTAACGCTCTCCCTGCTTCTGACGAAGCGGCAGCAACCTCTCCCTAAGCTCAGATCAGCAGCAGTAAGATGGCGGTCGGCGGGAACGCCCCTTTATAGCCCCTGTGACGCCG
Source organism: Ranitomeya variabilis (assembly GCF_051348905.1). Lineage (NCBI taxonomy): Eukaryota > Metazoa > Chordata > Amphibia > Anura > Dendrobatidae > Ranitomeya > Ranitomeya variabilis. The sequence continues at coordinate 654,868,643 of NC_135233.1, forward strand.
CAGACAGCAAGCCAATCACTGCAATGCCCTTCTCTAAGATGGTGGGGACCAGGATCTATGTCATCACGCTGCCCACACTCTGCGTTCACCTTCATTGGCTGAGAAATGGCGCTTTTCGCGTCATTGAAACGCGACTTTGGCGCGAAAGTCGCGTACCGCATGGCCAACAAGCACAGGGGTCGGATCGGGTTTCATGAGACGCCGACTTAGCCAAAAGTCGGCGACTTTTGAAAATGATCGACCCGTTTCGCTCAACCCTAGTTATAATAACTCTTGAACGCTTCAATGGATCCCACTGATTCTGAGATTTGTTTTTTTTGTGACATATTGTACTTGTGGTAGTGGTAACATTAACATTTGTTCGATATGACTTGAATTTATTTGTGAAAAAATCAGAAAATTTTTTACATTTTTAAAATTTCGCAATTTTCTAAATTTTTATTTTTACGCTCTTAAATCAGAGAGTTGTCACACAAAATAAAGCTTTTTTGTTAGGAAGTTAAAAATTGACAAGCAATTCCTAATTTTTACAGCAAAATTTACATAACCCTTTTTTTTGTAGGAAACACATCATATTTAAAGTGACTTTGAGGGGTCTATATGACAGAAAATACCCCAAATTGACACTATTCTAAAAACTGCACCCCGCAAGGTACTCAAAACCACATTCAAGAAGTTTATTAACCTTTCAGGTGCTTCACAGGAATTAGTATAATGTGGAAGGAAAAAATGAACATTTAACTTTTTTTTGCAAAAATTTGCTTTAGACTTTTTTTTATTTTTATTAGGATAAGAGGTGAAAATGGACCAGAAAAAAAATTGTGCTATTTTTCCTGTGCACGCAGATACCCCATATGTGGGGGAAAAACTACTGTTTGAGCACATGGCAGGGCTCGGGAAAGAAAGAGCGCCATTTGAGCTTTTCAATGCAGAATTTGCTGGAATAATTAGCAGATGCCATGTCGCATTTGTAGAGCCCCTGATGTGCCTAAACAGGGGAAACCCTCTACAAATGACTCCATTTTGGAAGCTAGACCCGCTCAGGGAATTTATCTAGATGTGTGGTGAGCGCCTTGATCCCCCAAGGTGCTTGACAGAAGTTTATAATGTTGAACCTGAAAATTAAAACACATTTTTTCCACAAAATGTTCTTTTAGCCTCAATTTTTTATTTTCACAAGAATACCATGAGAAAGGGGAACCCGAAATTTGTTGTGCAATTTTTCCTGAGTATGCAGATGCCCCAAATGGGGGGGAAAACTATTGTTTGGATGCATGACAGGGCTCAGAAAAGGATGGAGAGATGTTTTGGAACACAAATGATGGATTAGTCTGGAGAGCCCCTGATGTGCCTAAACAGTGGAACCCCCCTCCCACAAGAGATCCCATTTTGGAAACCAGACCCGCTCAAGGAATTTTTCTGCATGTGTGGTGAGCACCTTGAACCACAGATGCTTCCCAGAATTTTATAACTTTGATCTGTGAAAATGAAAAAATATATATATCGTTCCCACAAAAATGTTGTCTTAGCCCCAATTTTTTCATTTTCACAAGGATAGCAGGAGAAAATCGACCCCAAAATTTGTGAGTACTCTGATAGCCAGTATATGGCTGAAAACCACTTTTGAGGCACAGTGCAAAGCTCAAAAGGGAAGAAGCGCTGCCATATTGAAGTTCAGATTTTGCTGGACTGGTTTGGCAGAGCCCCTGAGGTGCCAGAAGAGCAGAGCCCCCCTCAGCTCCCATAAATTACCCTATTTTACAAACTACACCTCAATTAATTCATCTAGGGCCTGCAGTGATCATACTGACAGCACAGGTGTGTCATAGAATTTTTATACCATTGTGCTGTGAAGAAAAACTAATATTTTTGCCACTAAAATGTTTTTAGCTCCAGATTTTACATTTTCACACAGAAATATGTAAAAATGGCACCAAAATTTGTACCACAATTTCTATTGAATGTATAAATACCCCTTATGAGGCTGTATACTACTGCTTAACCATACAGAGAAACCTGGGAGGGATGGAGCAATATTTGCCTTCTAAAGCACAGATTTTCCTAGAATAGTTTGCGGACTCCATGTACAGAGACCCTAAGTGCCAGAAGAGCAGAATTCCACTCAAGTGACCCCATTTTGGAAATTATACCCCTTTGGGAATTTATCTACAGATGTAGTGACAATTTTGACTCCATGGTTCTTTTCCAGAAACAAGCTGCAGTAGATGTTGCTGAGTGAAAATTGCAAATTGCCATTGTAGTGCCCAGTGCGGGGTACTGCCCAGCTCATGCTTCTAGAGACAAACAACCGTATATTAGGTGGGTAGTTATCACTACAGAAATGCCAAACATTTGGATGCTAAATGTGGATTAGGCAAATTGGTACTCAGATCGGAGGGGGGCATTTCGATTTGGGAGTGCAGAATTTGCTGAATTTCTTTGGGAGGGCAAAGAGCCATTTAGCTTTTCCGGAGCCTTTGTGCTACCAGTAACGTGGAAGCCCCCTATTTTTTCCATTAACAGATGATGAACCTGAGTGGGGACTTGCTTTTTTGTTGAAGCCTTTATTGGGAACATTTTAACGTTTGGGATCACATTTATCCAGCACTGTACGCTGAATACTTATATCTAGGCCTGCATCTAAATCTCTGAATGATGTGATTGAGATGATACCCCATGAGGGATCCATTCATTATAATGAGGCAGCAGAGTTACTCTGGACTGCTGCACTGACATATAAGCTTCTCACATTATGCTCTAAGCATGGTGTAACAAGCTTGCTAGAGCCTGGTGACCCGGATGTCATCATGACGACATCGGGTCACCATTATATTGATTGGCGACTCACAATGAGGTTGTGGGGTGCTGATGGGAGGGCAGATGAAGGCCACTCACTCTGCCTGCCTTCTAAACGCTGTGATTGATATTGCAGCATATAGCAAGTTCAACTGCTGGGAGCTGTGCGGGCACCGCTCCTGTCAGTAGTTCCGGGTGCCAGCTGTCATGTCAGCTGAACACCTGGCGGCAGTGGCGCACTCACAGTTTCTGTGTGCAAATCGCCAGGACGTATCCATTTGCCCAAGGTCAGTTAGTACTTACCAACCTAGACATATGGCTGTGTCCAAGGTCAGGAAGGGGTTAAAGGGCCATCAGTTGCTGAGGGTCTGACTGCTGGTGCCCCCCTCTGCTCCTTTGGATGGGCTCTGGCAGAGGTCATATTTTACACAGGGGTAAAAATACTTCTGTGAACATTTTCCATGAGTGTTTTTAGCTATGGAGTACATAACTTGCAGTAACTCAAATCTATACTACATTACTACATGGATGGTTTATATTAGAACTGGGCAAAGTGCAGTATGCAGGCCACATCTGGCCCTATGACTTTTGCTGTCTGGCTCGTGGACCAAGGCAGACAAAGAGCTTAAAACTGTGATCCACAAGCTGCACTATGCGACCGCTCAGGATCCAACATTGCCAACTGTCCAGAAACTCCAGGAGCGTCTGTAAAAATATGGCATTTTTTTTCCTGTCCATAACATTTTTTTAAGGTGTCTGATTTTTTTTTTGTAAGCTGAAGAAACTTATGCAGATATTTTGGACTGTAATTATAATTTTACAGTGAAAGCAGCTATTGTCTTCATATCAGAATTATGAGCTTTAGATATATATAATTTACAGTCATGATTTCTTATGATTTTCCAGTGTATCCCAAAAAATTTTTGCCAGTCTGTGATTATTTGATAAGCTGTCCAGAAAAAGTAAAAAGTCAAGTTGGCAACCACACCGACATCCAAATATATATAATGGAGGAGGAAACCCTGCTGGCGCGAATATATTGGAGGAGAAGGGAGTCGCTGGCTCCTCCCACTATTTGGCCCAAGCAACAGTGACAGAAGACGTGATGATGTCACTACATTGCACCTTCTGAGTTTTTTATGTGTGGTATGGGGGTCCTGTGGGGGGGCTCATACTGTATGCAAGGGGCTATGTTTGATGGCTAACACAATATAGGGAAGCTGTGGTGACATCATACTGTCTGGGGTGTTGTGGGGGACCTGTGAGAGCCATTATACCATATGTGGGGCACTGTAAGGAAAGTCATCCCATGTGTGGCTGGCAGTGATGACCATCCTGCTGTGTATGGGGGGCTGTGATGACCACCAAACCAAGTGTGGTGGGCTCTGCAATCAATCATAATATGTGGGGGCATCATACTGTGTGTGTGTGTGTGGGAGGGGGGAATGTGGTGGCATTGTACTGTGTTGTGGGGCATCGTATTGTGTGTGTGTGGGGCTATGTGGGCATCATACTGTGTGTAGGAGGGATGTGGTGGCATTTTACTGTGTGTTATGCAGCATGTAGCCATTAGATAAGTGATTCCAACAAGAATTAAAATAAAAAAAGGCTATTTTATTAATTTATAAACATAAAACAATAAATATAAAAAGACAGAGCAAGAACATCCAAAAAGGAGGGGAAATGACACAGCATAAATATGTAAAAAAAAGGTCAGTGGCGGATATCAAGATATAAAGCCAATGGTAAATACTATACAATGTGCTGTAACCAGCAAAAAAAGCAATAACCTACACAGAGGTGTATAATAGGAAAAGTTCCCAAGGCATGCTTAAAGCTGGTTAATGAATGAAAGAAGGAAAATGTAAACATGGCAATTATATATATCCTTATTCATAGGCTGCCATGGAGTGAAGCAATGTGAAGAGTATGACACAACAGAGGTGCCATGGCATGCTCTGCACACTTAGTGGTCATACATATGAAGGCTTCCCTTGGCATAACAATCCCACAAGAGTCCAAAGATCTACTGCACACATAGCAAAATTACTATACATAACAAGTGTGTATTACCTACAGTTAGAATGGGTAAAGAGACTGTACTGTAGGATAAGATGTGTTCTGACACCTTAATGGGCGCCGTTTCGCTGCTCGCTTCTTCCGGGGGTGTGGTGTGGAGTCCCAGTAATCTTCACTAATATAACTCTTCCTTGTTCCCTGGTTCTAAATTCTCATAATCTGCACCCTCGTATTTACCTGTCTCCACTTCCTTTGTGCACCCAATAGAAATGGGAACTGTATTTAGACAGATCCTGGCTGATCACCAGAGCTTCCAGCTTTATATCATAACCCATATTTATTATAATGATGGCTGGACTGCACAAGTACTTTTTACTTTTTAAATTGTAAGCTTGTGAGCAGGACCCTCACTCATTCTGTAACTGTTTATGTGTTACTTGGTAATGTCCTTTATGTCTGTACATGTCCCCACTCAATTGTAAAGTGCTGCGGAATATGTTGGCACTATCTAAATAAAATTATTTTTATTATTGCTGACAGCATTATTATTGCTGACAGGGAAGAGGTTTTCTCTAAACGCCATTTTTTTCTTGTCAGCTGGACAACTGCTTAATGAATAATTTTACTTGAACTGCTATTCCAGGTTCCTTGGCAGAGAATTGGTCAAGGAGAATGGGAATGTTCAATTGTATTAGCCTGCAATATTGTGATTTGATTATTTGTTCATATACAAGTGCTTCTCAATAAATTAGAATATAATCAAAAAGTTAATTTCTTTCAGTTCTTCAATACAAAAAGTGAACATCATATATAGAGTCATTACAAACAAAGTGATCTATTTCAAGTGTTTATTTCTGTTAATGTTGATGATTATGGCTTACAGCCAAACCCAAAAGACATTATCTCAGTAAATTAGAATAATTAACAAAAACACCTGCAAAGGCTTTGTAAGCATTTAAAAAGGTCCCTTATTCTGTTTCAGTAGGCTCCACAATCATGGGGAACACTGCTGACATGACAGATGTCCAGAAAGCATTCATTGACACACTCCACAAGGAGGGTAAGCCACAAAAGGTGATTGCTAAAGAAGCTGGCTGCTCTCAGAGTGCTGTATCCAAGCATATTAATGGAAAGTTGAGTGGAAGGAAAACATGTGGTAGAAAAAGGTGCACAAGCAACCGGGATAACCACAGCCTTGAAAAGATTGTTAAGAAAAGGCCATTCAAAAATTTGGGGGAGATTCCCAAGGAGTGGCCTGCTGCTGGGGTCATTGCTTCAAGAGCCACCACACATAGATGTATCAAGGACATGGGCTACAAGTGTCGCATTCCTTGTGTCAAGTCACTCATGACCGATAGACAACACCACAAGCGACTTACCTGGGCCAAGGAGAAAAAGAACTGGACTGTTGCTCAGTGGTCCAAGGTGTTTTCAGATAAAAATAAATTTTGCATTTCATTTGGAAATCAAGGTCCCAGAGTCTGTAGAAAGAGTGGAGAGGCACACAGTCCAAGCTGCTTTTGGTCTACTGTGAAGTTTTCACAATCAGTGATGGTTTGGAGTGCCATGTCATCTGCTGGTGTAGGTTTACTGTGTTTTATCAAGACCAAAGTCAGCGCAGCCATCTACCAGGAAATTTTAGAGCACTTCATGCTTCCCTCTGCCGACAAGCTTTTTGGAGATGGAAATTTCATTGTCCAGCAGGACTTGGCACCTCTCCACACTGCCAAAAGTACCAATACCTGGTTTAAAAACAACAGTATCACTGTGCTTGAATGCCCAGCAAACTCGCCTGACCTTAACCCCAGAGAGAATCTATGGGGTATTGTCAAGAGGAAGATGAGAGACACCAGATCCAACAAAGTAGATGAGCTGAAGGCTGCTATCAAAGCAACCTGGGCTTCCATAACACCTCAGCAGTGTCACAGTCTGATCGCCTCCATGCCACGCGGCATTGATGCAGTAATTGATGCAAAAGGAGCCCTGACCAAGTATTGAGTGCATTTACTGAACATTAGAGATGAGCGGTGTTCTAATCGAACTGTTCACCAATTTCAAATTCGAGCTGTTTTGGGCGGTGTTCGAGTCGTTCAACGAACTCGAACAATTTGCTTACAATTCGGCTGTTCGAGTTTCTGTTTGATAACTGTTCGTTCACCAAAAGCCTAGCTTGATTTGCACATTAAAACTGTTTATCATTGGTAATGGACTGTTTCAGTGTATAGTGGGAGGGGGATAGATCTGTGCTGAAATAACGCCGATCTCCATTTTTTCTTTCCCGCATTTACAGAGGGGCGGTGCAGTCTCTCAGCCTATCAGCAGTACGCACACACACAGCAATGTGCATGTGATGCAGACAAGCAAGGGCATGTGTCATTGGCTGTGTTTGTCACATGTCACTCCTTGCCCAATGAGAACCAGCCATTTGCCCCGTGGTCACCATTTCCTCACTGCTGCAGCTTAGTGTTAGACGGCACCACTGCTGCTGTGGGCGCTATACAAAGAGTCTTTTTTTGCCAGCAAATTTTCTGAGAGATAGGTTTAGGGAGTCAGGAGTTGGGACTAGTTGTAATATCAGCCCTTTTCAGGGTAGGTTACAGCAGTTCATAGCACTGTTTGCCAGGCAGGTCTGAGCCAGTGCTGTGCAAGTGTTAAGGTACCTTCACACTGAACAACTTAACAACGATAACGATAGCGATCCGTGATGTTGCAGCGTCCTGGATAGCGATATCGTTGTGTTTGACACGCAGCAGCGATCAGGATCCTGCTGTGATATCGTTGGTCGGAGCTAGAAGGCCAGCACCTTATTTCATCGCTGCATCACCAGGCTGACATCGCTGGATCGGTGTGTGTGACACCGATCCAGCAATGTCTTCACTGGTAACCAGGGTAAACATCGGGTTACTAAGCGGCCCTGCGCTTAGTAACCCGATGTTTACCCTGGTTACCCGGGAACTTCGGCATAGTTGGTCACTGGAGAGCTGTCTGTGTGACACCTCTCCAGCGACCACACAACGACGAAACAGCGACGCTGCAGCGATCGGCATTGTTGTCTATATCGCTGCAGCGTCGCTTAGACTAGACTCTAGTAGCATTGTCTGCACTTCAGCAGAGTAGCCCGCCTGTGAAATAAACTATACCGCCTGTGTATCTCTATTTTCACTGCATGTAATCCAGTTGATAGTTTTGGATCTAGTAGCATTGTCTGCACGTCAGCAGAGTAGCCCGCCTGTGAAACAAACTATTCCGCCTGTTTATCTCTATTTTCACTGCATCTAATCCAGTTGATAGTTTTGGGCCTAGTAGCATTGTCTGCACGTCAGCAGAGTAGCCCGCCTGTGAAACAAACTATACCGCCTGTGTATCTCTATTTTCACTGCATCTAATCCAGTTGATAGTTTTGGGCCTAGTAGCATTGTCTGCACGTCAGCAGAGTAGCCCGCCTGTGAAGCTAGCTACACCGCCTGTGTATCTCAGTTTTTACGGCATCTAACCCAGTAAATCGTTTTGGGCTTAGTAGCAGTGTCTGCACGTCAGCAGAGTAGCCCTCCTGTGAAACAAACTATACCGCCTGTGTATCTGTATTTTCACTGCATCTAATTCAGTTGATAGTTTTGGGCCTAGTAGGATTGTCTGCACGTCAGCAGAGTAGCCCGCCTGTGAAACAAACTATACCGCCTGTGTATCTCTATTTTCACTGCATCTAATCCAGTTGATAGTTTTGGGCCTAGTAGCATTGTCTGCACGTCAGCAGAGTAGCCCGCCTGTGAAATAAACTATACCGCCTGTGTATCTCTATTTTCACTGCATCTAATCTAGTTGATAGTTTTGGGCCTAGTAGCATTGTCTGCATGTCAGCGGAATAGCCAGCCAGTGAAACAAACTATACCGCCTGTGTATCTCTATTTTCACTGCATCTAATACAGTTGATAGTTTTGGGTCTAGTAGCATTGTCTGCACGTCAGCAGAGTAGCCCGCCTGTGAAATAAACTATACCGCCTGTGTATCTCTATTTTCACTGCATCTAATCCAGTTGATAGTTTTGGGCCTAGTAGCATTGTCTGCACGTCAGCAGAGTAGCCTGCCTGTGAAACAAACTATACCGCCTGTGTATCTCTATTTTCACTGCATCTAATCCAGTTGATAGTTTTGGGCCTAGTAGCATTGTCTGCACGTCAGCAGAGTAGCCCGCCTGTGAAACAAACTATACCGCCTGTGTATCTCTATTTTCACTGTATCTAATCCAGTTGATAGTTGTGGGCCTAGTAGCATTGTCTGCACGTCAGCAGAATAGCCCGCCTGTGAAGCTAGCTACACCGCCTGTGTATCTCTATTTTCACTGCATCTAATCCAGTTGATAGTTTTGGGCCTAGTAACACAGTTTGGCCACTCAGTTCTGCTCGGTTTTCATCCATCGGTTGTTGTGCCAACAACTTCAGATACAGAGTTGCCAATTAAGCACTAAAATGAGTGGCAAAAGGCCTGCTGCTGGTGGAAAGGGAAATAGGCGTGTTGGAAAGGGAAAAAATGGTTGTGTCCTTGGGGTAGGTGGTAAAGCAACAGTTACATCTGCAGAAGAAAGACCATCTTCCAGCCAAAGTAAGATGTCTACTTCTTTTCGTGGACAATCTGATATGATCCCTTTCTTACGACCATCGCTACAAGCATCGCCAAAAATTCCAGATGAGGCACAAAAACAGCAGGTGCTTGAACGGATATCAAGTGCTTTTTCAAGTGGGCTCTCCTCCATGTCAACTTCAACATCACAACTACTCCAGTCCTCAGAGTTGTCACCCCAATCGCACTTGCTTCCTCACAGCTCCCAAGTCTTCAGCTGCCCGTCTGAGCATGGGGTAGCACACATGGTTGAGTCTGTAGAGCTGTTTACGCATACTATAGCCTGGGAATCAGAGGTCTGCTCCAGAGCTTCTGTGAATCCAGACGAGGAAATGATCTGCACTGATGCCCAGAATCTTTGTGAGTTGGATCCAGGCCCAGATGAAGAAGGTTCTGAGCATAATGTAGACCCTCGTTCCCAAACTGTAACTCCTGTTGGTGGAGACAATGAGGAAGATGATGATGAGACTGAGATACCTCATTGGAACAAAAACTTGACTTTTCGGTCAGGGCAGGAAGAGGTTGGCTCTAACGACGACGGGTGTGAGAACACACAGGATGATGATGATGAGGTTGTAGACCCCACTTACTGTCAACCCCCAGTCCGCCAGTCCATGAGGTCAGCAGAGGAGGTGGAGGAGGATGCTAGTGACGAGTCTGACGACGAGGTAACGGTGTGCCTTCCTGGACAGAGACGGAGTACTGGAAGCACGTCAACAACTGCATCCTCAACCCCAATTGTGCCTCAGACCAGAAGTCGTGGTGGCTCTTCAGGTCGCACGGGCTCTAAGCCTTGCATAGCCTGGGCATTTTTTGACATCGCGAAGGATGACCCAAGTCATGTTGTCTGTAAGATTTGTCAACAAAATCTCAGTAGAGGCTAAAAAATCACTAGCTTGAGTACTTCATGCATGAACCGTCACATGGATATGAGGCATAAGTTGCAGTGGGAAGCTCACTGTGCTACAATGCGGCCTAGTGTGCTGGGTCAACCACCATCTGCCCCATCGAGTGCATCCGCATCCTCTTCATCCTCTGTGACTGTGGAGACAGCAGTCGCACATGGTTTTGGAAGCAGACCTTCCACCTCTTTACCCGCAACAGCCAGTGTGATTGGCAGGTCGTCAGGACATTTGCAAGTGGAAACACCTGCTGGTGTTGAGCTCTCTCCGACATCGACACCACATTTTGATCAAGGCAACATAACATGTCCGCCTGCACCTTCCTCACAGACCAGCAGTTTGCCGGGGACACCCTACTCAACTCCGTCTAGGCACGGCAGCCAGCCCTCAGTCCCTCAGATGTGGACAAGTAAAAGACCATTTCCTCCTAGCCATGACAAAGCTAAGAGGTTGAATTTCTCCATCTGCAAGCTGTTGGCTACAGAAATGCTGCTTTTCCGCCTGGTGGACACAGAGGATTTTCGAGACCTTATGTCCGTCGCAGTGCCCCAGTACCAGATGCCCAGTCACCACTACTTCTCAAAGAAAGCTGTGCCTGCGCTACACCAGCATGTCGCACACAACATCACCGCTTCCTTGAGAAACTCTGTGTGTGACAGGGTGCATTTCACCACAGACACTTGGTCGAGTAGACATGGACAGGGGCATTACATGTCGGTGACTGGGCACTGGGTAACTACGGCGACATCAGGAGAAGGGGCTGCTGTACAAGTCTTGCCGTCCCCATGAGTTGCTCGTTGATCCTCTGTATCTAGAAGTTCCTCCACTGCTTCTGCCTCCTCAACCTCCTCTCGGTCCTCCACCTGCACCCAAAGCATGTCTGGTAATGCCACCCGCGTTGTAACTGCGCAGAAGGAATCCTGCATACCTCCTCACTATGCTGTCACCAGGGCTCAACAGCATCAGGCAGTGTTTACATTGAAATGTCTGGGAAATGTGAGTCACACAGCTGAGGAGTTGTGGTCAGCTCTGGAGACCGAGTTCCATCAATGGTTGTCTCCACTCAACCTGCAGCCAGGGAAGGCCGTGTGCGACAATGCTGCAAACCTGGGTGCGGCCCTTCGCCGGGGCAATGTCACACACGTGCCTTGTATGGCTCACGTTTTGAACCTGGTTGTCCAGCAATTTTTATCCCACTATCCCAGACTAGATGGGCTTCTGCAGAGGGCATGGTTGCTGTGTGCTCACTTCCGCCATTCGCATCCTGCAGCTCGACAACTTGCATCTTTACAGAAGTCGTTGGGCCTGCCAGTTCACCGGCTGAAATGCGATGTGCCCACACGGTGGATTTCAACTCTGCACATGTTGCAGCGACTGTGGCAGCACCGACGAGCCCTGGTGCAATACGTTATGACATATAGCCTGGGCCAACGAGATCAAGAGGTGGGGCAAATCACGCTGCAGGAGTGGTCTCAGATCAGGGACCTATGCACCCTTCTGCACAGTTTTGAAATAGCAACGAAGATGTTTAGTGCTGACGATGCCATTATCAGCATGACCATTCCGGTGATTTACATGCTGGAGCACACCTTACACAGTGTTCGGAGTCAGGTGGTGGAACAAGAGGAGGAGGAGGAGGAACAGGAGGAGTCGTATGCGGAAGGGATCATATCTCCAAGGTCAAGAAGGTTGGCAGCACCAAGGCGGCTGGCATTGGAGGCTGGGGGAGAGGGATTACCGAGGGTGCATGGTAGCAGCCAAACTGTTGAGGAAGGTGCAGGAGGCGAGGAAGAAGTGGAGGACGAACTGGCGCTGGGCATGGAAGACTCATCAGATGAGGGAGACCTTGATCAAATTTCTGTTGTGCGAGGTTGGGGGGAGAGGGCAGACGATGGAAGCATGATTGTCACCTCGCCACCACCAAGACAACAAGGACTTGGTCCTCCTGGATGCGCAAGACACATGAGTGCCTTCTTGCTGCACTACCTGCAACATGACAACATTGTCAGAATCCGAAGTAATGCCGACTACAGGGTTGCCACACTCTTAGATCCCCGGTACAAAAGCAAATTTGGTGAAATAATTCCTGCCATAGAAAGGGATTCACGCATGCAGGAGTATCAGCAGAGACTGTTACAGAATCTAACATCTGCTTTTCCACGTAGTGAATCTCTGGGTTCTAACTTGCCAACCGTGGGACTATCGAATCATCACTCAAACCATAACAGTAACATCATATCTGGTGGTAACAGCAATTTTTTCCAATCGTTTCAAGATTTTTTTAGACCATCCTTTGCAAGGCCATAGGAGACAAGAAGTCTGATGCACAGCCAACGCCTAGAGAGGATGGAACAAGAGTATCTCCAAGTTAACATCGATGCCATGACTGTGGAACTGGACCCTTGCTCATTTTGGGCTTCCAATCTTGAAAAATGGCCTGAGCTCACCACTCACGCCTTGGAGATCTTGTCGTGCCCCGCAGCCAGCGTTCTCTCTGAACGTGTGTTCAGCGCTGCTGGTGGTGTGCTGACAGATAAGCGCATGCGGCTGTCCAGTGACAATGTAGACAGACTAACGTTCATGAAGATGAACAAATCCTGGATCCGCAAGGACTTTTCTACCCCTGTGTCATCTTGGGGTGACTAAAAGCTTGATGATTTTTGAAAATCACTTCACCAACCGTTTTAAAAAACTCTGGCAAAATTGATGCCACTTAAGTGGTGTCTGTGGCCGAATTTTTGGAAAAAATGGAGACTCTTTGATTTAGTCTCCTTGCTGAGTTTTACATGACGTTGCCATCGTCAATTCCAGGTGGGTGGGGTTGTCTGTAGAGTTGTTTACTCATACTATGGCCTGGGATTCAGAGGTCTGCTCCAAAGCTTCAGTGTCTGCTAGTCAGCAGAGTAGCCCAGCCACCCACCGCCTGTTTACCTAAGTACTATTTTTCACAGCATCTGGCCCAGGAAATCCTTTGGGGCCTAGTAGAATTTGGTGCTACTCAGCAGCGTACCCCACCCATGAAGCAAGCTACACAGCCTGTTTACCTAACTACTATTTTGTAATGGCATCTAGCCCAGGAAATCCTTTTGGGCCTAGTAGAATTTGGTGCAACTCAGCAGCGTACCCCACCCATGAAGCAAGCTACACCGCCTGTTTACCTAACTACTATTTTGTGATGGCATCTAGCCCAGGAATTCCTTTTGGGCCTAGTAGAATTTGGTGCAACTCAGCAGCGTACCCCACCCATGAAGCAAGCTACACCACCTGTTTACCTAACTACTATTTTGTAACGGCATCTAGCCCAGGAAATCCTTTTGAGCCTAGTAGAATTTGGTGCAACTCAGCAGCGTACCCCACCCATGAAGCAAGCTACACAGCCTGTTTACCTAACTACTATTTTGTAACGGCATCTAGCCCAGGAAATCCTTTTGGGCCTAGTAGAATTTGATGCAACTCAGCAGCGTACCCCAACCATGAAGCAAGCTACACCACCTGTTTACCTAACTACTATTTTGTAACGGCATCTAGCCCAGGAAATCCTTTTGGGCCTAGTAGAATTTGGTGCTACTCAGCAGCGTACCCCACCCATGAAGCAAGCTACACCGCCTGTTTACCTAACTACTATTTTGTGATGGCATCTAGCCCAGGAAATCCTTTTGGGCCTAGTAGAATTTGGTGCAACTCAGCAGCGTACCCCACCCATGAATCAAGCTACACCACCTGTTTACCTAACTACTATTTTGTAATGGCATCTAGCCCAGGAAATCCTTTTGGGCCTAGTAGAATTTAGTGCTACTCAGCAGCGTACCCCACCCATGAAGCAAGCTACATCGCCTGTTGATCTAATTACTAATTTTTAACTGATCTAGCCCAGGAAATCGTTTTGTACCTAATAGCATTTTGTGCTACTCAGCAGAATACCCCACCTATGAAGCAAGCTACACCGCCTGTTTACCTAACTACTATTTTTTAATGGCATTTGGCCAGGGAAATCCTTTTGGGCCTAGTAGCAATTTCTGCTACTCAGCAGAGTACCCCACCCATGAAGCAAGCTACACCACCTTCTTTTTTTCTCAATCTAACCCCTCGGCTCTGGGGTGTCCACTCTCCCTCCAGCTCTCTCCTTCTCACAGGTGGACTACCACGTGTTTTCATACTGTGGCGAATCTTTTGGGCCCAGGCATAAGAAGTCGTCGAGGTAATGGATAATATGTGCCGCCTTACAAACGTCCATGACAACACATTCGAGGAAGCAACTAAACGCCTCAAATAGTGAGCAGGATATGGAGCACCCCATGGGCAAACAGCGATCTATGTAGTATGCTCCTTCACAGAAGCAGCCCAATGGGAGGACACTATTCGGAGGCACAGGTAGTAACCGGAACGCCCCCTCAATGTCTGTTTTGGCCATTAGGGTGCCCCTTCCCAACTTCTTGACCCACCTGATTGCCTCGTCAAAGAAGGTACAGTACTATAGTACATAGTACTGTACTTGGTTCCGCTTCGATTTTGTCATTTACTGACCTGCCCCTTGGATATGACAAATGGTGGAGTAGTCTGAATGTATTGGGTTCATTTTTTGGCACAACTCCCAACGGGGGTACCACTACGTCTTCTAAGGAAAGTGTTCTGAATGGACCCGCCGCCATTCTACCTAAAGATATTTCTTTTTTTTTTTTTTTGTCAAGACGTCTGGGTGTTGGTAGAGTGAGTTTAGATTTTTACTCCAGCCTTTCTTAACTTTAGAAGGGCATGACATGCCTATATCTGTCTCCTCCTCCTTTTACTCCTCCACCTCTTTTCTTTTCGCATGACTATGTGTAGTTGTGACTTTTCCATGTGTTTGCTGTGTCTTCTGAGCAGTTTGTCAGCTTTTGGACACCTTTTAAGGTGTATTCTATGTGTTTTCCATGTGTTTGTATGTGTTTGTGTTTGCCTGCCATTGGTTTCAATGGGGTTCGACGGTGTTCGTCGAACAGTTCGACGAACAGTTCGGCGAACATCTCCCTGTTCGACGAACCGAACCCGAACACTAGGGAGGTGGCTCATCTCTACTGAACATACATTTCAGTAGGCCAACATTTCAGATTTGAAACTAATTTTTCAAGCTGGTGTTATAAAGTATTCTAATTTACCGAGATAATGACTTTTGGGTTGTCATTGGTTGTAAGCCATAATCATCAACATTACCAGAAATAAACACTTGAAATAGATCACTCTGTTTGTAATGACTCTATATAATATGACATTCACTTTTTGTATTGAAGAACTGAAATAAAGTAACTTTTTGATGATATTCTAATTTTGAAGCACTTGTATGTCCTATTTCTGGTACGTGATAATCTGTTATTTATGACGTTTTTTAACCATTTGCTTTTTAAGTTTCTGTAAATTATACCTGAAATATATCTCAATTATTGTTCCCTTTTCTGCTTTTTTTTCTTCAATGGATATTTTTGAAGAAGAAAAACATGACAAAGCATTATTTAATAAATTAAAAAATTGTCTGTTTATTTTCATTTTTCATAAATGAGTCTAAATAGATCATGCAAAAAAAGTTTACTATAATCTTTCTAACATTGCAGCAAATTACCGTATTTTTCGGACTATAAGACGCACCGGACTATAAGGCGCACCCAGGTTTTAGAGGTGGAAAATAGGGGAAAAAAATATTTGAAGCAAAAAAATGTGGTAAAATATTTAATAAAATAAATAA
Source organism: Ranitomeya variabilis (assembly GCF_051348905.1). Taxonomy (NCBI): domain Eukaryota; kingdom Metazoa; phylum Chordata; class Amphibia; order Anura; family Dendrobatidae; genus Ranitomeya; species Ranitomeya variabilis. Next base: position 654,884,693 of record NC_135233.1, read on the forward strand.
CATACTATTATATGTGGTGTTATTACATATAATAGTATGTTATTATGTTGGAAGCTGCGGGACCAGTGTGGTGGCTGTGAAGTACTATATGAAGATGCTGGAGGGTGAGTATAAGAATGGGGGCACAGGGCTGATATTGAAAGCACCACTCCAGCACTGCAAAATAGCACTGGAGTGCTGCTTTAAAATCCCATGGGAGAACTATAACTCCCAGCATGTCCTGCAGATCCTATGACATGCTGGGAGTTATAGTTCACCACAGGAGTGGCAGAGTGCTTTATTGTGTATTGTAAAGACTAACCTCTTAATTGTGGCAGCCAGCCACTGTGGTGAAGTAAAAGCATCCCATGACTGCACCCAGAGCCCTCCCTCTTGTTGCCTCTCCACAGCACAGGTTTTGAGGAAGCCTGCAGATTCTAGTGGAGAGCCTGAAGGACCTGTGATGATGTCAAGAAGAGGGAGGGCTCTGAGCTGGCATGTGATGCTCCAGCCCGCCCACTCCTGACATCACACAGGTCCTGTTTGTGCACAGCACTCGGCATCCAGGCATGGCAGGCAGGTATACAATGATCTCCCCTCCGCTCTGGCCCCTGCTGCTGCTGCCTCCTCCCCAGGACACACAAATCTCCCTAGCTGCTGCAGCAATCAGCGCTGAGGAAGCCATGCGTGTTCCTGCTTAAGTGCACTATTCATTTGCTGCTCCCGGCTCACCGCTCAGCTGATCGGTGGGCGGGGAGCCGCTAATGAATATTCACTGCACTTAATCATCGGGACCACATGGTTTTCCCAGCGCTGATTCCGGGCAGCAGGGACATCCTGAAGTGGGATAACAGTGCGATCCCACTCACTGCTGCCCCCCTCCCCACATGCTACATCCGTACCATAAGACGCACCCACACTTTCCTCCCAAATTTGGAGGAAAAAAAGTGCGTCTTATGGTCGGAAAAATACGGTAACCTATTATAATAATAATGATGTTCTTAGAACATCCTAATATTATAATACGTTAATTTGCTGCAATGAAAAATAAAAATACTCAAAGACAATATTTTAATTAAATAATGCTTTGTCATGTTTTTCTTCTTCAAAAATTACCGTATTTTCGGATTATAAGACGCACTTTTGTTCCCCCAAATTTTGGGGGAAAGTAGGGGATGCGTCGTATAATCCGAATCTATGTATAACAAAAAATGTGTAGCTCATCCATTTAGATGTACAGATATATTTTCTGGTTAGGAATAATAATTCCTATAATACATAATTCTGTGTAAAAAATGACAAAGTAATATGCCATAAAATTCTACGTGGTAATCTATTCCTAGTAAAGTGTTCAGTAATCTGGAACAATAGTTTTGGGAATGAAGGGAAGGGAGCACATTGTTTTACAAACTAAAGACCCACGGACAAATCTGAATTGTTCTGATGCTGTCACTGATGCTTTTTATAGTTTATAGCTGGGTATGAATTTGACAGATTTTTTATGCATCTATTTGATGGAATTGCATAGATTGAGATCACATGATGAATCTCATTTATTAGCATCAATACTTTTGTGAGCATGAGAAAAAGGCAGAATAAGGCCGGAGACACACTGGTGCGAGATACGGCCGAGTCTCGCTGGTTAAAAGCAAGTTGTGGCACCTGCACTCCGGAGCGGAGCGTGCAGCTGCATAGCAATACATGGAGCTGCACGCTCCGCTCTGGAGTGCCGGCGCCACAGCTTGCTTTTAACCAGCGAGACTCGGCCGTATCTCGCACCAGTGTGTCTCCGGCCTTAGGTGGACTCTGTAAGGTGTGGGGGGAGGACAGCCGCAACCTCCATCTTTCATTAGAAATGCTAATAATCAGCCAAAACTGATGGAAATCAGCTCCTAAGAATCAGATGGAGACAGAGCTAGAGATTTATGTATTATTTCTCGGCTCACAAATACAAATGATAATAAGGCACCAAGGCATCCATAGTCTGGTTTATGTGTTATCAGTACAGTGTGTTACAGAGAAATATTTTTCAGATGTCCCTTTAGCCTTCAGTGCTCCCCGATAACAGTTTCCGCAATCTACATTAGAGCATATTACTTTATTACATTGGAGCATTATTCCAAAGACATACTGATAGAGAATTTAGATTGTGAGCCCCATCGGGGACAGCGATGATAATGTGTGCAAACTGTAAAGCGCTGCGGAATATGTTGGCGCTATATAAAAATAAAGATATTATTATTATATTACTATTGTGTGCATTGGACAGCATCTAAGCCAAACACAGCTAAGACTACATCCACACATCCGTGTGACGCATCGTACTCATTTCCCTTTTTTTCTGACCAGTAACGTTTCATTGATCCATACACACATCCTTTTAAAAGCAGATCCATGTCTCCAGTTTGTGAAACTCAGAACATGTCCTATTCTCATCTGTTTTGCAGGTCAGACTCAGCCATTAACATGTAATGGATTAAAAAAATGTTCAGACAGTCTACTTGCTTAAGTGAAAAAACATAAGCAACTAGGATGTAACTATGATGACTTCTGATAAAAAAAAAATGTGTGAATGTAGCCTCAGGGCTCATCTAGACATCAATTTTTCTCGTACAAATTCTATTGTGGTTTTCCTGGATGGAACTCGTACCTATTATAGTCTATTGGACTGTTCACGTGTCCTTGTATTTTTGCAGACTGAGTGGTCCACTTCATATCAAGGAGATGTTTGATTTTGATCCAAATCTTACATTAAAGTCACCAATGCAAGATTTAAAAAAAATCGGACAGCACTTGGATGGTATCCATACTTCATGGATGGTTTATTATGAGAAGCTTGAAAAACCTTAATCAGTTTTTTTTCATCTGAGAAAAGACAGTTTTTGCATATGAGAAAAATCAGTGTTGTCCGACGTCTGAGCCCCAGGTCTAATTAATTATTTAGTAGTCTGCTACAGCTACATGATTTTATAGTGTAACAAAAAAAACTCGGTCCATTAAAAATCTGATTTAAATTGTTTCATTCTAAAAGAAGTATATCTGCTTAACATGCACGTTGTATTTTTTCTTTCTTTTAAGGAGATTAACTTTTTTTTTGAGAGAGAGAGAAGTTAGGGGAGGATTAGCCGATTACACAACTGCCTAAACATAAAAAGGTTAAAAAAATCGGACACTAACATATGCAATTTTATGGCAACAATTTAAAAAAATTTATATATCTCGCTTGCTTATTTTTTTTAAAGGATAAAAAACCTACAGACAATGCAATTTTGATTCCTAAAAAAAAGACCCAATGAAAATATGTCAAACAGATACCATTTGAAATACGGTACATTTCATCCATTATATTCTATGTGAACAATGCATCTATTCCAATCTATTTGCTCAAAAATATGGTCTGAAGCTACTTTAAAAGCAAGCATACCTGTTTTTTTGCTTTCTTTTGCAGCATTTTTTTAAAATGACTTGTTTGCTTTTTATATGGTATGGTATGATTGCTTGTTCAGAAGAACAATTTGAAAAAGAGATATTTTTAATAGAGAAACAAAGTAAAAAAAAGTACAGAATTGTAAAATGAATACACATATTTATGTAAAAAGAAAAAGTACACATTTTTGGTATCGACGTGTACCGAACGACCTGACTGTCACACTAGTTAACCCCTTCAGTGAATACAGTAAAAAAAAAAATGATGCTTTTTCTCATGCCGCCAAGCAAAAAGTGGAATGAAAAGCAATCAAAAAGTTGAATGAAAAAAAAATAGCATTGAGGAAAACGCCATCTTATCCCACAAAAAAAATAAGTCGCCGTAACGCTCCGTCAGTGTAAATTTAAACATATTAGAGCTCTCAAAATATTGCAATGTAAAAGCAATTATTTTTTCTATAATGCAGTTTTTATTGTGTAATAAAGGCAAAACGTAAACAATGATATCAATGTGATGTCTATGTAATTGTACGAACCCAAAGAATAAAGTTGTCTAATCACTTATACCACACGAGGAACGGTGTCAAAAATAAATTAAACAAATTTTTGACATGCTGGTGATGTGTGTTTTCTGCCTCTCAAGGATCACAGTAAGGTTCAACGCACATTTATCCTGCACTAGAGCTGTGTGCATACGCCAGAGTTTCTGTGTAAATCTCTGAAATCTGTAATTTATACAGAACCCACAATAGAAGATTCCCTATAATGAGGTAGATGGAGATACTGTGAACTCTGTCCTATGATTCGGCAGTGTCCGTCTTATAAAGTATGCTTTAAAGCGCAGTTGTCCACAGTTTTGTGCACCTATGAAAAGAAGGACATCAGTTAAGAAGGGTCAGACGTAGTCCAGTGTAACTGTGCTTGCTCATTTCATCGATTAGATCCTTCAGGGGTGGCATCTCAATCATATATTTATGTTAAAAAAAGTACACATTTTTGGTATCAACTTGTTTGGAACGACCCGACTGTCACACTAGTTAACCCCTATAGTGAATACAGTAAAAAAAAACTTAAATTACCGTATGTACTCGAGTATAAGCCGAGATTTTCAGCCCATTTTTTTGGGCTGAAAGTCCCCCTCTCGGCTTATACTCGAGTCATACCCAGGGGTTGGCAGGGGAGGGAGAGTGGTGGCTGTCTAATTATACTCACCTGCTCCTGGCGCGGTCACTGCAGGTCCCTGGTGCCGCAGCTTCTTCCTGTACTGAGCGGTCACATGGTACGACTCATTACAGTAATGAATATGTGGCTCCACCACCCATAGGCGTGGAGCCGCATATTCATTACTGTAATGAGCGGTAACGGTGACCGCTCAATACAGGAAGAAGCTGCGGCGCCGGGGAACCAGGGACCTGCAGGGACCGCGCCAGAAGCAGGTGAGTATAATGGGGTGGGGGAGTGCTGCATGATAGTCACCTTTCCTCGTTCCGGTGCCGCTCCGTGTTAGGACTCTGAACATTTTTTACCTTTTGTGCATTACTGCCCTTTTTCAAGATGGCGTCTTTGGTCTCATGTGCACTGTGTCTTCCTGCTATAAAACTCCACCCCAACCTTCAGTCTGTGCTAGAGTATTCTGCCTTGCATCCAGCTCCTGACCCTGGTGGCTCCTTGGCTATATACCTGCTCCTGTGATCCTGTGTGGTTATCATGCTACTCTGCTCTGAGTTCCTGCTGCATACACCAGTTTCTAGTAATCCGCTGTTCGTGTTTACTTCCATCTGCATTTGCTGGACATGTAAGCTGTTTCTGCTTTGCAATAACCTGAGACTATTAACCAGGCCTCCCTGGCTGAGCTAAGATTTGATTTGAACTGCCTAATAAGCATATCTATCTGTGCCTGGACTAAGACAAGGATTTATTCGTGTCAAGTATCCTCAAGAATAATTTGCTTCATAGACTTTCTGCTTGATTGCATTTTCCTCTGAAGTTTCCTATAGACTGCTAGCTGCGTTTAATATTTGCACCAAGTGTTGTGGACTTGAGTTTCTCTCTGCACCTGTTTTAATCACCGTGTGATAATATAGACATTACCACTTATAAGACTGTGTCCTGTAGTTGTCTTGTTCCACGCAAAGAGTCTCCTGAGTTATCCCCTATAATTATTACAGAATACTCTAGCCCAAAAAAAAAAGACTGCCGGAACAATGACTGCAGAAAGCAAATTAGAGCAGGTGTTTTCCATAATTAGATCACTGCAGAAAGATGTGGAAGGTCTGCAAAAGAAGTTTGGAAGCTTTGAACACAATCAACAAGTGTTTGGACAAACTTTGCAGGACTTGAGCAACCACATGGCAGCCCAGGAAAACAAACTTGCTGGCATAGAGTCCCAGTATGGACAGGCTTTTCAGGACATAAGCACGCAAATAGCTGCACAAGTGACTTTACCCTCTGGGCAATCGCCACCTGCTGGCCCACCTAAGTTGCCCCCATTCAGATTTAATGGTGATCGCGACAAATTTCGTGGCTTTGCGAATCAATGTATGCTATATTTTGATGTGCATGCTGACCGTTTTCCTACTGATAGATCCAAAGTATTGTGTGCAATAATGCTACTGACCTCACGAGCGCTGCCTGGGGGAATCCGATGATTGAGTCTCGTGACCCACGGTAAATGACTTGGATGATTTCTTGGCTGCTATGGCATTAATGTTTGATGACCCTAATCGCCGTGCAACCGCTGAATCTGCTTTGTTGTCTTTACGCCAGGCTAAACGTTCTGTTATTGAGTATGCCACTGAATTCAGGAGATTGGCGGTAGATACCAATTGGGACAGTTATGCACAATTGCCAATTTTTAAAAGGGGTCTGTCTAGTATTGTAAAAGATGAACTAGCCCTCTCTGAGTCACCACAAGAGCTAGAGACATTTATACAGCATTGTGTGCGCATAGACATTCGCCTTACTGAGCGTAGGCAGGAGGAGAAATTTGCTGCATATAACCGTGTTTGTAACTTTTCCCTTCCTTCCAAAGAGCCTGCAGGTAAAACCTCTCGGGAGGTGGAGGAGGTGCCCATGCAAATTGATTCCGTTCAGAGGCGCGAGATCAATGAGCACCGGGAGCATCGCCTTCGTGAAAGTATGTTTCTACTGCAGCCAGTCTGACCACTTCTTGATCAATTGTCCTAAGTGTCCTAGACTGCCTAACAAGGTGCTAGCAGCAATAGGGGAGTATGACAACTGTGATGATGAATCTGACATCTCTGAATGTAGCCTGCCTTTAAATGCTGTATTCTATTCACTTTCTATGACTTCACCCCCCAAGGAGCTGAAGGAAAAGAACTCTCACTGTTCTCTCCCTATTAAGATCCTGTGTTCAGGACAGTGGATTTCCAGTTCGGCTATGATTGACTCTGATGCAGGTGGCAATTTCATGGATATCGCATTTGCCAAGGAACATGGTATTAAAATTCAGCAAAGAGCCTCTCCAATTACCATGGAAACAGTGGATGGGTCACCTTTAATCTCTGGGCCTGTGGATCAGGAGACCGTACCCCTTGAAATTTTGTTGGAGCCTAATCATCAGGAGCAACTTTCTTTCTTGCTAATTTCTTCTCCTCATTTTCTTGTGATTTTAGGCATTCCTTGGTTGCGTTCTCAGAACCCAATTATCAACTGGGAGATCAAGGAGATTATCTTCCCAACAAGGAGCAACTCAGCGTTAACAGAAGCTGTCCCTGAGTCCACGCCTACGGAACCACATGTACAGGTATTTTCTTTACCTCCAGCTTATAAAGAGTTCTCTGACATCTGTGACAAGAAGAATGCAGATCAGCTTCCTCCACACAGGCATTATGACTGTCCCATTGAGCTGCTTCTCGGGGCAGCCATTCCTTTTGGTAACGTATACCCTTTGGCGGCACCTGAGCTTCAAGCCTTAAAAGAGTATATTGATGAAAATCTGGCCAAAGGCATCATATGTCCTTCTTCCTCACCAGCAGGGGCACCTATCTTTTTGTAAAGAAGAAGGATGGGACCCTGAGACCCTGTGTTGACTATCGAGAACTCAATAAGGTAACCGTACGAAACCGTTACCCTTTGCCTCTGATTCCCGAATTACTGGAAAGAGTCCACCATGCTAAGGTGTTCTCTAAACTGGATCTTCGTGGGGCTTATAATTTGGTGCGTATTCGTCCAGGGGATGAGTGGAAGACAGCATTCAGATGCCGGTATGGACACTTTGAATCTCTTGTGATGCCCTTCGGGCTTTGTAACGCCCCTGCAACATTTCAACACCTTGCTAATGACATTTTCAGAGATTTGTTGGACCAGTTTGTAGTGATCTATTTGGACGATATACTAATCTTTTCTGACTCTCTACAGGAACATGAAGAACATGTCATAACTGTTTTAAGACGTCTGAAAGAGAACCATCTGTATATTCAGCAGGAGAAATGCGAGTTCTATCGTTCTGAGATACAGTTCTTAGGTTATATGTTCTCTCCCCAGGGGCTGAACATGGAATCTGGTAAGATTCAGGCTATCCTTGACTGGCCGGCACCCAAGAATGTTAAGGAGGTCCAACGTTTTATTGGTTTTGCAAATTTCTACAGACGCTTCATTCGAAATTTTTCTGATATTGTCCGTCCCATTACTTCCTTGACAAAGAAGGAAAAGCCCTTTAAGTGGTCATCACAGCCTCAAGAAGCTTTTGATCGGCTTAAGATCTGTTTGACATAGCACCGCTGTTGATACACCCAGATCCAACACTTCCTTTCATTGTGGAGGTGGACGCTTCTGATAATGCTTTGGGGGCTATTCTCTCCCAAAGAACTGGAGAGAAGGGTCCGCTACATCCTTGTGCTTTCTTTTCCCGTAGACTAACATCAGCAGAGAAGAATTACGATGTGGGAGACAAGGAATTGCTGGCTATTATTGCGGCTTTCAAAGAATGGAGGCATCACCTGCAAGGAGCTGCACAACAGATCATAGTGCTAACTGACCATCGCAATCTAGAGTTCCTTAGATCCGCTAGATGTCTTTCTCCTCATCAGGCTCGTTGGAACTTATTTTTAAATCAATTTAACTTTGTTATCTCGTACTCTCCAGGTTCTCGTAATGGGAAGGCTGATGCTTTATCCCTAATCCATGCTGCGGATTCCATACCTGGAGCCCCGTCCAAGACCATTCTATCTGATGCCAATTTCATCAGAGTTATCCACAATCAGGACTTGTGGAAGGAGTGCAGGGAGGCCTATGAAGGTGATGTATTTCTGGCCAACCCACCTGTGGATATTAATCTTGTCTTTAAGGGTGGCATGTGGTTCAGAGATCGACGTATCTACGTCCCGGAGGTCGTCCGTCTGCAGATCTTCAAGTTGGTACATGACTCCAAGTTGGCTGGTCACAGGGGGGTACAGTAGACACAAGAGTTCCTGAGCCGATTCTTCTGGTGGCCAACTTGTCTGAAGGATACCAAGGACTATGTTCTCTCTTGCGAGGTATGTGCCCGTTACAAGACTCCTCATGTGGCACCTGCGGGTCTTCTACAACCATTACCTGTTCCGTCCCGTCCTTGGGGATCTATATCAATGGACTTTATTGTGGAGCTTGCTACATCGGGGGGCATGAATACAATCATGGTGGTAGTTGATCGCCTGACTAAAGCTGCTCATTTTGTTTCATGCACCGGCCTCCCCTCAGCTAAAGATACAGTGAACTTGCTTATACAGAATGTCTTTCGGTTGCACGGGGTTCCGGATGAGATCATCTCTGACCGTGGAGTACAGTTCACTTCAAGATTCTGGAAGGGGTTTTGCTCTGCACTCAATATTAATGTCTGTCTCTCTTCTGCTTACCATCCCCAGACAAATGGTCAGACTGAGCATACCAACCAAACGCTGGAACAATATCTAAGATGTTATGTCAGCCATCTCCAGGATGATTGGTTGGAGTTGTTGCCGTTAGCCGAATTTTCATATAATAATTCTCAGAGCGCCTCCACTAAATTTACACTTTCTTTGCCAATCTGGGTTATCATCCGTGTATTTTACCTAGGACTCCAATTAATTCTCTGGTTCCGGCAGTGGAGGAAAGGCTGACTGCAATGAGACAGAATCTGGAGGTTCTGAAGGAATCCCTGACCACAGCTCAAGAACGTTATAAGAGATCGGCTGATAGGTTCTTTAAACCTGCACCCATGCTCAAGGTAGGAGATTCTGTGTGGTTAGCAACTAGAATCTGAAGTTAAACGTTCCTTCACAAAAACTTGGACAGAAATTCATTGGCCCTTTCAAGATCAACGGTATTGTGAGCTCTGTGGCCTGCCGGCTGAAGCTGCCTAGGACAATGAAGGTACACCCAGTTTTTCATGTATCTTTACTAAAGCCTGTATCTCCTAATACCTTCCAGGGACGTGTTGTGCCATCTCCGCAGCCTGTGGTGATTGATGGGCAAGAACAATTCGTGGTGGAGGAAATTATTGATTCCAGGATTCGCAGGAATCGGCTCCAATATCTGATAAGATGGCAGGGATATCCCCCTGAGGAAGACTCTTGGGAATCTGTGGAAAACATCAATGCTCAACAGAAGATTTCTCGTTTTCATCAGGGATTCCCTGAGAAACTAGGTCCAGGATCGTCCTGAGGCCGCTTCTAAGGAGGGAGTAATGTTAGGACTCTGAACATTTTTTACCTTTTGTGCATTACTGCCCTTTTTCAAGATGGCATCTTTGGTCTCATGTGCACTGTGTCTTCCTGCTATAAAACTCCACCCCAGCCGTCAGTCTGTGCTAGAGTATTCTGCCTTGCATCCAGCTCCTGACCTCTGATTACTCCCTGGCTATACACCTGCTCCTGTGAACCTGTGTGGTGATCCTGCTACTCTGCTCTGAGTTCCTGCTGCATACACAAGTTCCAGTAATCCTCCTTCATCTGCTGCTCGTATTTACTTCCATCTGCATTTGCTGGACATGTAAGCTGCTTCTGCTCTGCAATAACCTGAGACTATTAACCAGGCCTCCCTGATTGAGCTAAGATATTATTTGAACTGCCTTATAAGCATATCTATTTGTGTTTGGAGTAAGACAAGGATTTATTCATGTCAAGTATCCTCAAGAATAACTGTGCTTCATAGACTTTCTGCTTGATTGCAATTTCCTCTGAAGTTTCCTATATACTGCTAAGCTGCGTTTAATATTTACACCAAGTGTTGTGGACTTGAGTTTCTCTCTGCACCTGTTTGAATCACCGTGTGATTATATAGACTTTACCACTTATAAAACTGTGTCCTGTAGTTGTCTTGTTCCACGTAAAGAGTCTCCTGAGTTATCCCCTATAATTATTACAACCTGCTGCTGTGTCAGTTAGTTAGATGTGAGTAGTAGAGAACAGGAAAGCGGAAAGTGGCCATTACAAATCACACTAATAACTCCCCTTTTATTTAAAATAATCTCTGGAGGCAGAGATATCTTCCAGACAGCATCCTCCCCATGGTCTGGAAGAAGTAATTTACATATAGTGATAAATGATGATTTCTTAACAACGTGGCATCTCATATGAGGGAGGCATACAGGTATGACTATTTTCAGAAGTTTATAACCTGTATGTCTATACTATTAGATTAGATAAGCCAAATGTGGTGATGGATTCGCTTTTAAAGGAATTGCCCATCCTTAAGGTACCGTCACACTCAGCGACGCTGCGGCGATATAGACTACGAGCCGACCTAAACTAGATCGCTGGAGCGTCGCTGTTTAGGTCGCTGTAGAGACGTCAAACACAGCAACTCCAGAACGATGCAGGAGCGATCCAGTGACATAACGGCGACTCACTTCTCGTTCTCGCTGGTTGTTAGCTCCATTACATCCATTGTTATCGTCATTGCTTTTGATGTCAAACATGACGATACACGCCGACCTGGCGACGAAATAAAATTCTGGACTTCTAGCTCCGACCAGCAATGGCACAGCGGGATCCAGATCGCTGCTGCGTGTCAAACACAACGAGATCGCTATCCAGGACGCTGCAATGTCACGGATTGTTGTCGTTCTCGTTGCAAAGTTGCTGAGTGTGACGGTACTGTCATGGGAAGCCTAGGTAGGCAAGAGCTAATAACCCAGGCCCCTGCGATTTCCCTCAACTCTGGGAAACCCTGACTGACCCTCTACCCAGAGTTTACACTGAAGGTGTGCATGTCTGGGCCTCCACCCTCTCCCTGTCACCTGTATCATCCCTAGGCTGAAACCTCCACCCACCACCCAGTGAAGAGACCTCTAACCAGCACCCACAGTTAGCACAGACAGGGATAACGGAAAATATACACCACGCCGCAGTCACTCAGGAATACACAATAAATGCACAGGGCAAAACAAATACAAATATAGGAGGGAGGAAAATATGACAATGGGAAATATACACCACCAGATACGATACTCCTTTTCCTAGACCACCAGACCGAGATAACCAAGCACAAGACAGAAGCTATAATCGGCGACACCCAATGTTCAGGAGAACTATATAAATGCAGTGGGCATGGCCCAGCTTCCAATCCGAGCACCAGGTAAATTAACCCCGGAACAGCTAGATAAAATCTAGCCGACGCCAATGAGCGCATAGTGGACAAAAACGGAATTACCGCTGTCTGTCGGACGACCTGGTCTGAACAGCGTCCGATATGACAGGTACCTTTAGACTATAAGTCTGCAGTCACTCTGTGTGCCTGCAGAACGTGAATCCTGATTAAACCGCTGTATGCTTCCTCAGGATGCAGATACTGGTGAGTACAATTGTAGAGGAGAAAGCCACAGATTCCTTATTTCTTTCTCTGTGTGTGACTGAGACGGCAAACGAAATGACGTTACAACATCACAATTACTGTGCGTAGAGTCAGTGCACACAGCAGAAACTGGAGCAGAGCACTGGGGGAATGGTAGCAAGAAACGTCAACATATAAACAAGCAAAAGACGTCTCAGCCGTGGTTGAACCAGTTCCCAAACTGTTACCAATTGCATCTATTCTGGAATCTGTAGTTGAGACAGTGAAAGGAATATGTGATGATGCCCACCCTTTATGGTCTACCCATTGTAGTTAAAGGCCTATCCCCGGACCAGCTAGATAAAATCTAGCCGACGCCAATGAGCGCATAGTGGACAAAAGCGGAATTACCACTGTCTGTCGGACGACCTGGTCTGAACAGCGTCCGACATGACAGTACCCCGCCTTCTACGAGGGACCCCACGGCCCTCACGGCTTACAGGACCCGGCTTGTCCGGATGGCGGCGGTGAAACAACCTGACCAGCCGATCAGCATGAACGTCTGGGGCTGGAACTCAGGACCTCTCCTCAGGCCCATAACCACGCCAGTGTACCAAGTACTGTAAAGTGCGGCGCACTACACGAGAGTCAACCACCTTGGAGACTTCAAATTCCAAATTACCATCCACCAAGACTGGAGAAGGCATTGGTGTCGCGTCCACAAGACCCACCACCTTCTTTACAACGATCTGTGGAACACGTTGTGTATTTTATACACCGTAGGAAGCTCCAACCGATACGCTACTGGGTTAATAACAGCGGCGACCCTAAATGGACCAATAAACCGTGGACCCAATTTAAGGGATGGTATTTTGAGTCTTATGTTTTTTGTGGATAACCACACCCAGTCATCCACACTCAGGTCCGGACCTGGTACACGCCTACTGTCAGCCACACGTTTGTACCTAGCACCCACACTCAACAGGCGCTGTTTAACTCTCCTCCAGACTGATGATAATTGTGCTCCTAACTGGTCTTTCTCCGGGACGCCGGAAGAGCCCCCCTGACTCAAAGTACAAAATTGAGGATGAAGCCCGTAAACACAAAAAAACGGAGACTCCCCAGACGACTCCTGGCAGTGATTATTGATGGCAAACTCAGCCAAAGGAAGGAACTTCGACCACTCCTCCTGGTTATCCGAAACAAAGCAGCGTAAGTACTGTTCCAAATTTTGGTTCATACGCTCGGTCTGACCATTAGATTGAGGATGAAACGCCGAAGAATGAGACAACTTGATCCCCAGCCGTGAACAAAATGCTTTCCAAAATTGTGCCACAAACTGAGACCCCCTATCAGAAACGATGTCAGACGGAACCCCATGAAGTCTGACCACTTCCTGCAGAAATACCTGAGCCAGAGTCTTAGCATTAGGTAACGAAGGCAAAGACACAAAGTGCGACATTTTTGAGAACTGATCAACAATCACCAAGATGACCGTGTTCCCAGCTGAGGAGGGCAAGTCAGTGATAAAATCCATGGAGATTTCCGTCCATGGCTTACTAGGTACCTCGAGAGGAAGTAGTGTGCCAACAGGACGGGAGCAGGGCGTCTTAGTCCTAGCGCACGTGGTGCAAGCTGACACATATGAAACCACGTCCTGACGGATCTTGGGCCACCAAAACCGACGTGACACCAACTCCAAGGTACCCCTAACCCCTGGATGGCCAGCCAGAACAGCATCATGATGCTCCGCCAAAACCTTTAAGCGGAGATGAAGCGGTACAAACGTTTTGTTGATGGGAAGCTCAGATGGTACCTCCTCCTGGGCCTCGGCAATCTCAGCCTCAACCTCAGTAGTGAGAGCCGAAACCACAACACCCTTTAGGAGGATGGGTACTGGATCTTCCCGAGGCTCTCCCCCCGGAAAACACCTGGACAAAGCATCCGCCTTAGTGTTTTAGAACCAGGTCTGTAAGTGACAACAAAGTTGAACCGCGTGAAAAACAATGCCCAGCGAGCCTGCCTGGGTGACAGACGCTTGGCAGACTCCAAATAAAGCAAATTTTTATGGTCGGTAATAACCGTAACCTGATGAACCGACCCCTCCAAGAAGTGTCGCCATTCCTCAAAGGCCAATTTGATTGCCAAGAACTCTCTGTTGCCGATATCGTAGTTACGTTCGGCGGGTGACAGTTTCTTGGAAAAATAGGCGCATGGACGCAAACCGCTCAAGGATGAGCCCTGTGACAGCACCACCCCCACACCAACCTCAGACGCATCGACCTCCACAACAAAAGGTTTCGATACATCTGGCTGCACAAGAATGGGAGCCGAAACAAATCTGTTCTTAAGAGATTCAAATGCGCACACAGCAGCCTCAGGCCAAACGGAGAAATTGGTACCCTTTTTAGTCATGTCAGTTAGCGGTTTAGCAATGATAGAAAAATCCTTGATAAACTTCCTACAGTAGTTAGAAAATCCAAGGAACCGCTGAAGTGCTTTTAGGTTATCAGGCCGTTCCCAATGCAACACCGCTTGCACCTTAGCGGCGTCCATTTAAAACCAGAAGCAGACACCATATAGCCCAAGAAAGGCAACTCCTGCACCGAAAATACACATTTCTCCAGTTTTGCATATAGCTTATTCTCTCTGAGAAGCTGTAACACCTGCCTGACATGATCTAAATGAGTATCATGGTCGCAAGAATATATGAGGATGTCATCTAGGTACACAATAACGAATTTCCCCAAAACATGCGAGAACACATCATTAATGAAATGTTGAAACACTGCAGGTGAGTTTGTCAACCCAAATGGCATCACCAAATTTTCAAAATGACCCTCAGGGGTATTAAAAGCCGTCTTCCACTCATCACCTTGACGGACTCTTATGAGGTTGTACGCCCACCTGAGGTCAAGCTTGGTAAACCACTTAGCACCTGCCACCTGGTTGAACAGATCCGGTATCAATGGCATAGGGTATGGATCACGAACCGTAATCTGGTTTAACTCCCTGAAATCCAGACACGGCCGTAGTCCACCATCTTTCTTCTTAACAAAGAAGAACCCTGCTGCCACTGGTGAGGATGAAGGCCTGATGCGCCCTTTGCTCAAACTTTCAGCAATGTAATCCCTTAGCGCCTGTCTCTCCGGACCGGAGATGTTAAACATCCTTGCTTTAGGCAATTTGGCCCCTGGTTTAAACCTGATAGTACAGTCATAGGAGCGATGTGGTGACAACTCTAAACAACCCTTCTCAGAGAACACATCCACAAAATCCAGAAGTGACTCAGGAACGCTTGAAGTCACAGCAGAAACACATGTGGCCAAGCAATTCTCCTGACAGAAATCACTCCACTGAATTATGTCCTGAGTTTTCCAGTCAATAACCGGGTTGTGTGTAGACAACCATGGAAAACCCAGAACCAATTGTGCCGAAAGACTCTTGAGCACCTTACATGTAACCTGCTCGAAATTAAGAACCCCAATGTGGAGTTTAACCTCAGCCACAAACTCAATAATCTCCCCCTGTGGGAGAGGAGCAGAATTGATGGTGACCACACGGATGGGATGAGGCAGTTTTTCGATCCTAAAACCAGCAGTGCGCGCAAACTCCTCATCAATGAGATTTGTGGCAGAACCACTGTCCACAAAAACAGTGATTGGCAGCTCTCTGCCAGCGACAACAACTTTGGCAGGGAGCATGCACTGAGAAACCATCATGGAGGATATACATAAGCTCAGATTGGTCTCCTCCACACCCTCTGAGCTTAGAATTTTTCCGCCGTTGCGTTTTTCCTTTGACAGCAGAGGACAAATGTTAACAAAATGATCAGTTTTACCACAGTAAAAACAGGCTCCCTGCTTTCTGAGCACAGGGGCTCGATGCTTAACATGTGACACCCCTGCAATTTGCATAGGTTCCGTGGGCTCACCTGCAGCAACCTCACGTGAACCTACACCTTCTCCCATAGGTGGCGTCTCAGGTTCCCCCTGACGCAAACGGCGATCAATGCGGACAAGACTCATAGCGGAATCCAGAGAAGCAGGAGCCTCGTACATCAGGAGGGCTTCTTTAACCCTTCCAGAAACCCTATGAATAAACTGACTCCGCAGCGCAGGATCATTCCATTGTGTGTCGACTGCCCAGCGGCGAAATTCAGAACAGTAATTCTCTGCAACACGCTCCCCCTGTCGAATAGTGTGTATCTTAGATTCTGCTAGAGGCATTCTGTCAGGATCGTCGTAAATGTCTCCAAGAGCAGAAAAAAAACTCTCCACTGAGTTAAATACAGCAGAATCAGAAGGTAAAGAAAACGGCCATGCTTGAGGATCCCTGTTTAGTAATGACAACACCAGACCCACACGCTGAGCCTCATTACCTGAGGAGATCGGGCGCATGCGAAAATAAAGTTTGCAGGCTTCCTGAAAAGTAACAAACTTACTACGTTCCCCAGCAAACCTTTCAGGCAAAGGAAACTTAGGCTCAGCAACTCTACCTGCCGCTCCGGCTTGCACATTAGATACTGATAGTCCCTGTTGCTGCACTGCCCCTCTCAACTCAGTGACCTGTAGGAACAGCGCCCTCAACTGGCGGGTTACGGAAGTCATGGAATCCATGAAATTCAAATAATGTTGGCCGATTATAATGTCACTGGAAGCCTAGGTAGGCAAGAGCTAATAACCCAGGCCCCTGCGATTTCCTTCAACTCTGGGAAACCCTGACTGACCCTCTACCCAGAGTTTACACTGAAGGTGTGCATGTCTGGGCCTCCACCCTCTCCCTGTCTCTTGTTTCAACCGTAGGCTGAAACCTCCACCCAGTGAAGAGACCTCTAACCAGCACCCACAGTTAGCACAGACAGGGATAACAGAAAATATACACCATGCCGCAGTCACTCAGGAATACACAATAAATGCACAGGCCAAAACAAATACAAATATAGGAGGGAGGAAAATATGACAAAGGGAAATATACACCACCAGATACGATACTCCTTTTCCTAGACCACCACACCAGACCGAGATAACCAAGCACAAGACAGAAACTATAAACGGCGACGCCCAATGTTCAGGAGAACTATATAAAGGCAGTGGGCATGGCCCAGCTTCCAATCTGAGCACCAGGTAAATTAACCCTGGACCAGCTAGATAAAATCTAGCCGACGCCAATGAGCGCATAGTGGACAAAAGCGGAATTACCGCTGTCTGTCGGACGACCTGGTCTGAACAGCGTCCGACATGACAGGTACCTTTAGACTATAAGTCTGCAGTCACTCTGTGTGCCTGCAGAACGTGAATCCTGATTAAACCGCTGTATGCTTCCTCAGGATGCAGATACTGGTGAGTACAATTGTAGAGGAGAAAGCCACAGATTCCTTATTTCTTTCTCTGTGTGTGACTGAGACGGCAAACAAAATGACGTTACAACATCACAATTACTGTGCGTAGAGTCAGTGCACACAGCAGAAACTGGAGCAGAGCACTGGGGGAATGGTAGCAAGAAACGTCAACCACATATAAACAAGCAAAAGACGTCTCAGCCGTGGTTGAACCAGTTCCCAAACTGTTACCAATTGCATCTATTCTGGAATCTGTAGTTGAGACAGTGAAAGGAATATGTGATGATGCCCACCCTTTATGGTCTACCCAATGTAGTTAAAGGCCTATCCCTTTATTGTGTGAAGCTTACCAAACTCATCCATTAGGAAGAGACACAGTCTACTGATTGGCATAAAGAAAAAGAAGGGAAAATGTAATTATAAGAAAGGGGTGTCTGCAGACTTCCTATACCTTATAGGGTGTGATAATTCTCACATGAACACACTGAAACAAAGACTTATTGAGTTTGAATAAGCAAGGTGTACAAGGAGTATTTTTTACTTCTTATGCTGCAATGCATTTTGCTATTTGCTATCATGTAAGAAATGCCTACATTTATGCAAGGGTATAAACAGGGCCGTATTTAGAGTTTCTGCTGCCCTAGGCACTTTTAGCGCTGCCTCCCCCTTTGGTGAGAATGTCACTATCTGCAGTGACTTTGGCAAGAATCGCTGATGTGAAAGTCGCCTTTTGCAGCAGATCCGGCAGTTTTTCTGCATCTGCCGCGTAACGGATCACTTACGGCAACATTGCGTTCGGCCTCATTCATTCCTTATGGGATTTGCGGCACTTGCCATGATCTGGCAAAGGCGGTACCATACCTCCCAACTTTTGAAGAAGGGAAGGAGGTATAAAGTTTGTGGCGCGCGTAGTGCGCCGTGGCAAATTTTAGGCCACGTCTCTGACCACACCCGTTTGACAACTAGTCACACCCATATCCACATCCCAACCACAGCCATTTAGCACTGCTGATCACACTGTTTTATATACAATAATTATAAACAAAAAAATATGGCCACACAGTGCTCCATACTGTATAATGGCCACACATGATGCTCCATACTGTATAATGGCCACACATGATGCTCAATACTGTATAACGGCCACACATGATGCTCAATACTGTATAACGCCCACCACACATGATGCTCCATACTGTATAATGGCCACACACAGTTCTTCATACTGTATAATGGCCATGCATGATGCTCAATACTGTATAATGGCCACACATGAGGCTCCATAGTGTATAATGGCCACACATGATGCTCCATAATGTATAATGGCCACACTGTGCTCCATACTGTATAATGGCCACACAGTGCTCCATACTGTATAATGGCCACACATAGTGCTCCATACTGTATAACGGCCACACACAGTTCTCCATACTGTATAATGATCCCACATGATGCTCGATACTGTATAATGGCCACACATGATGCTCCATACTGTATAATGGCCATTGGCCACACATGATGCTCCATACTGTATAACAGCCTCACATGATGCTCCATACTGTATAACGGCCACACATGATGGTCAATACTGTGTAATGGCCACACACAGTTCTCCATACTGTATAATGATCCCACATGATGCTCAATACTATATAATGACCCCCCTCCTGTATGCATGGCTCATCTCCCTCCCATCCCATATGCATGGCTCATATCCCCCCTCCTGTATGCATGGCTCATATTCCCCCTCCTGTATGCATGGCTCATATTCCCCCTCCTGTATGCATGGTTCATATTCCCCCCTGTATGCATGGCTCATATTCCCCCCTGTATGCATGGCTCATATTCTCCCTCCTGTATGCATGGCTCATATTCCACCTCCTGTATGCATGGCTCATATTCCCCCCCCCCTGTATGCATGGCTCATATTCCCCCCCGGTTGGTCGGGAGGTGACCCAGGACTTATTAAAAAAACAAAAAAAAGAAACCTTGCTCAGGTGCCACCCCCTGCATTGTCCCCGCCCTAGGCACGTGCCTAGTGGCAAATATGGCCCTGGGTATAAATAATTGAACACTACCTAACTCTTTAACCCCTTTCTGACATTGTATGTAATCGTCTATGTGACCTGGTCCTATTTGACCAGGGAGAGATTATTGCGTCCATGCAATCATCCGTGCACACTAAGTGCACTAAGTGCCAGGAGCGCTTATGCACTGCTTCTGGAACTTTAACACCCAAAATTCTGCGATCAAAAATGATCGCAGCATTTCCGGAGCTGGCAGAGGGCTGACAGCCCCTCTGCCTTTGGATCGGAGACCCCACAGCATGACACGAGGTCCCGATCGCTGCCATGGTGACCGTATGTCGTCATCACGACATCCGGGTCAACAGAGCTAGGAAACTTTTTGATCATGTGATGTGCTTGATCAGCAACTTTCCCTGTCAGTACAGAGCTGACAGTTTGTACAGCATGGGCATACTGTTGCATCCTCGTGCTGTAGAAGCGAACAGCCTGCAAAAAATTATAATCACAAATGGGACAAAGAAAAAAAGTTAAAAGAAAAGTACATTTAAAAAAAAATAATTGTGAATATATATATATATAAAATCTAAAATAATAATAAAAAATTAAAAGATATTGTATCCACAAATAAATACTTGTATGAAAAAAAACCCAAAACAATAAAAGTACATATTTGGTATCACCTTGTCCGCAACGATCTGACCTATCAAACTGTAGCACTAGTTAACTCCGTTAGTGAACACCATAAATTTTTTTTAAAAAAAGCAGAAAACAGTGCTTTATCATCATACCACTGAACAAAAAGTGGAATAAAACGCGATCAAAAAGACGAATATAAATAAACATGGTAGTGCTGAAAATGTCATCTTGTCCAACAAAGAACAGGCCGCCATACAGCTCAATCAGCCGAAAAATAAATAATTTCTAACTCTCAAAATAAAGCGATGCAAAAATAATTATTTTTTTTATAAAATAATTTTTATTGTGTAAAAGCGCCAAAACATAAAAAAATATAAATGATATAAATGAGGTATGGCTCTAAGTGTACTGACCCGAAGAATAAAACTGCCTTATCAATTTTACCACACACAGCTTAACCCCCCCCCCCCCAAAAAAAAATCCTGAATTGCTGGTTTTTGTTCATTGTGCCCGAAAATGGTACCAATAAAAACATCAACTCTGTGGGTCAAAATATGGAGAAATTATAGCTCTCAAAATATGGTGATGCAACAACTATTTTTTTACAATAAAAAGCATCTTTTAGTGTGTGACAGCAGCCAAACATAAAAAATATATAAATCTGCTATCGCTGTAATTGCACCGACCCGAAGAATGAAGTCGCCTAATCACTTATACAACACGAGAAACAACATAAAACATAAATAAAACTAATTCTTCATCTACTGTTCATTTTTTCATTCTGCCTCCCAAAGATCACAGTAAGGCTTGATGCATATTTATCCTGCGTTCTGCGTTGAGAGCTTACACTGGGGATTCCATGTAAATCTCTGAAATACGTGATTCAGACATAACCTCTGGTGGAAGATTCCCTATAATGAAGCAGATGTAGGCACTGTGGAAGACGTCTGACCTGTGAACTGGTGGTGTCCGTCATTTTAGGATTGCATAAAAGTGCTGTTGACCACAGTTTTGTGCACTTCTGTAAAGAATGACACCGCTAAACAGAGGCCAGACAGAGTCCAAAGAGTCCAAAGAGTTACTACTGCCTCATTATAGTGAATGGATCCCTCGGGGGTTTCATTTGAATCATGTGACTCGGAGATTTAGATGGAAACCCTGATGTAAGTGCTCAGCGTAGAGCACCAGATAAATGTGATCCCAAACGTTATGTACACACGTGGTGAAAATTGATGGTACCCCTTGTTTAATGATGGAAAAACCCACAATGGTGACAGAAATAACTTGAATCTGACAAAAGTAATAATAAATTAAAATTCTATGAAAATGAACAACTGAAAGTCAGACATTGCTTTTCAACCATGCTTTCACAGAATAAAAAAAAACCTCATGAAATAGGCCTGGACAGATATGATGGTACCTTTAACTTAATATTTTGTTGCACATCCTATTATTATTATTATTTATATAGCACCATTAATTCCATGGTGCTGTACATGAGAAAAGGGGTTACATACAGGGTTATAGTTATCGTTAACAGTAAACAAATTGACAGACTGGTACAGAGGGGAGAGGACCCTGTCCTTGCGGACTAAATTTCTTCGGGATAATGGGGAAGATTCAGGAGGTCAGGGTTCTGCAGCACTGGTGGTGGTGAGGCGGCAGCTCTGGTGGTGGGGAGGCGGCAGCTCGGGTGGTTGGTGAGGTGACAGCAGCTCGGGTGGTTGGTGAGGCGGCGGCAGCTCGGGTGCCATCCTTTTGAGGCAATCACTGCAATCAAATGATTCCTATAACTGTCAATAAGACTTCTGGATCTCTCGACTGGTATTTTGGCCCACTCCTCAAGAGCAAACTGCTCCAGTTGTCTCGAGTTTGAAGGTTGCCTTTTCCAGACGGCATGTTTCAGCTCTTTCCAAAGATGCTCAATAGGATTTAGGTCAGGGCTCATAAAATGCCCCTTCAGAATAGTCCAATGTGTTCCTCATTATACTATTGCAAGACCCAGGACATGCAACTGAGACCAAGCTTTCTGACATTGGGTAGCACATTCCTCTCTACTCTCTAGAATCCCTTGATAGTCTTCAGATTTCATAGTACCTTGCATAGATTCTAGACACCCTGTGCCAGATGCAGCAAAGCAGCCCCAGAACATAAGAAAGCCTCCTCCATATTTCACAGTAGGGACAGTGTTCTTTTCTTGATATGCTTCATTTTTCCATCTGTCAACATAGAGCTGATATGGCTTGCCAAAAAGCTGCATTTTTGTCTTATCTGTCCAGAGGACATTCTCCCAGAAGCTTTGTGGCTTGTCAACATGAATTTTGGCAAATCTGTTTAGAAGCTTTTGTAAATTCTGAATAATATGTGCAACTGTAGTCACAGGAACATCAAGCTGCTTGGATATGGTCTTATAACTTTTACCTTTATCATGTTTGTCTATAATTATCTTTCTAATCTCCTGAGACAACTCTTTCCTTCGCTTCATCTGGTCCATGTTGAGTGTGATACACACCATGTCACCAAACAGCACAGTGAGTATCTGTAGCCCTATATACAGGCCCACTCACTGATTCCAAGATTGTAGACACCTGTGATGCTAGTTATTGGACACACCTTGATTTAACAAGTCCCTTTTGTCACATTATTTTCAGGGGCCCCATCATTTTTGTCCAGGTCGCTTTCATGAGTTTTACTTTTTTTTAAATTCTGTGGAAGCATGGTTGAAAAGCAATGTCTGACTTTTGTTTGTTCATTTTCATAAATCTTTTATTTATTACTGCTTTGGCCAGATTCAAGTTATTTCTGTGACCAGTGTGGGTTTGTCTGTCATTAAACGAGGGGTACCCACAGTTTTGACCACGTGTGTAAAATGCTCCCAATGAAAGCTTCAACTCAATCCACAAAAAAAAAGCAAGTCCTCACTCAGGTCTGTCATCTGTTAACGGAAATATAGGAGGCTTCCACTTTCTTGGTAGTACAAAGGCTCTGGAAAAGCGAAATGGCTTCATAACCCTCCGAAAAAAATTCAGCCAATTATGTGCTCTCAAATCCAAATGCCCCCTCCACAGGATACTTAAACCACATATAGCGTCCACACGTTTGGTATTTCTGAAGTGATGAGAGACCACCTAACTTATTGGTGCATGCCTCCAGAAGCACAGGCTGGGCATAACGTACTGGTGACTGCAATGTACTGGTCATTACAACAGCAGTTTGCAATTTTCACTCTGCAACATCCATTGCTGTTTGTTTCTGGAAAATACCAATGGAGTCAAACTAAGCACTACACCTGTAGTTTGGGATCACTTGAGGGGGGATTCTGCTCTCCTAGCAATTAGGGGCTCTGTATATGGAGTCCTCAACCACTTCTAGCAAAATCTGCGCTCCAGGAGGCAAATAGCGCTCCGTTCCTCCCGAGTCTCTCTGTATGGCTAAGTAATACTGTTCAGCCACATGTGGGGTATTGCCACGTTCAATAGAAATTGTGGGTCAAATTTTGGTGCCATATTTACCCACTTCTTGTGTCAAAATGTAAAAACTGTGGCTAAAACTACATTTTGTTGGTAAAAGTGTAGTTATTTTTTCTTCACTGATCAATGGTATAAAATTCTGTGGCACACCCGTTGTGTCAATATGATCACTGCACCCCTAGATGACCTAGATGAATTCAGTGAGAGGTGTAGTTTGTAAAATGGGGTCACTTATGGGGGGATCTGCTGTTCTGGCATCTTATGGGCTCTCCCAGTGGGTCATGATTAGTAATGAATGAATTTGTTCGGGAAACGATCACCAAACATAAATTTGGCACGAATATGGCACATTCGCATTTGTGAAGGGAAACGCAAGCAAAATGTTATAAAATCAGTAAAAATTGGAAACATTTGGTAAAAAGTGTAGAAAAATATTTGTGTTGCCACAAAAGTATTTTCAGCACTTTTGCTATGATAATAGTGGTGTATCATGAACGTGGGGCTCGTGTTTGATGAGGGGAGGGGGTTTGCAGAGCTCAGAGGCGCAGCGTGCTTGTAATTAGTAATTTTTTTTCCTAACTTTATGTGTGCACATTGCCAATCAAAGCACAGTAAACATCTACAATGTCCTGACACAACGGCTTGTTTCATTGGCTGCTGAAATCACATGTCTCTCTCCATATAAAGAGCAAACATCTTGTTTTAGCACCATTTTGACACTGTAACAGCGCAGAGAGGCTGCTCTGTCCTGATGCTGGCAGTGTTAGCAGCTAGATTTTAGCTAGTTAGTTAGGCGGTTGTTTCTTGCTGATAGTTTAGTTAGGTAGTGTCCTGTATGGCCTTCCAGCTATTTTTTTTTGCCTTTACTTAGGTCCACAGACAAAGACAGCAGGGCACATGTTATACAAGTGGGTTGTGCACTGGTTCTATTGTGCTCCATGAATGAGTATAGCATTCTAAATCTTATTTTTTCACTAGCTAAATGTCAAACAGCATGCCATATCCCACTTTGTCATTTAGTGGTGTGGTGAAATTGTTCTGTGCTTTGAGCTGTTGTGCATGAATAAATATTTTTTTTCGATACAGTTGCTAGCGTGATTCACCATACCATATTTTACTTTGTTATTTAGTGGCCGTGAAATTCCACAGTGTGCATAGCTCATGCACATTAAGAAAAAATTATATTTTTTTTCTGTTGCTAAATGTGATACAGGCCACCGAATCCCACGTAATTTTGTGGCGGTTATATAAAGCTGTCTGTAGCTATCATTCACATTAAAAAAATATACATTTTTTTCTGCTGCAAAACATGTTACAGCCCGCTGTATTCCACTTTGTAATTTTGAGGCGGTGATATGAAGCTGTTTACATACCTAACGCACAAAAAAAATTATAATTTTTTTCTAATGCAAAATGTGATACAGCCTGCTGTCTCCCTTTTGTCATTTTGTTGGGTTGAAATGAAGCTGTCTGCAGACCTTACATACATAACTAAAAAAAAATTCTGTTGCTAAACGTAATACAGCCCACCATAACCCACATTGTAATTTAGTGACGGTGAAATTGTTGTGTGGGCAGAGCTGTTGCACATAGAAAAAAACACATTTTTGGGGTTTTAAAACTTGGTACAGCAGGCTAAATCCAAATTTGATTGGAGCATATCTTCTAGGTTATACAGGCGTCACCCACACTAACATCACACACTAACTGACGTCATACAGTAGGGAACATCTCACTTTCAAATTGTTTATAGTATCTAGTCTGTTATATAGGCTTGATCCACAGGCCCAAAAAAATTCTGCTGTTACTAAAGTCATAAAGTAGGGGACATCTCACTTTCAAATTGTTTGTAGTATCTAGTCTGTTATAAAGGCTTAATCCACAGGCACCCAAAAAATTCTTGTGTTACTAACATCATACACTAGGGGAGATCTCATTTTAAAAATGTTTTGAGCATATCTTCTTTGTCAAACATTCCTCATCCACACTCAAACAATCCTTTCTTCTGTGACTAATGCGATTCAGCACGCCATATTTCACCTTGTCAATTACTGCCGCTGAAGTTCAGCTGTTGCTGAGCTGGTGCAGAGTTTAAAATCTAATTTTTTGTTGCTAATACTGTGTTCCTACCACACTATCTGAGCAGCATGACTGGGAAAAAGTGAGGCCGTGGTGGAAGGGGGATTAGGCTTGGTGTTCAAGGTGTACGTGGGGTCGGTGGTAATGTTTGTGAAAGCACTAGTAAACCAACAACATCACTTCCTATGCAAAGACACCTGACAACTGCTGTTACTGGACGGGCTACTCCACTACCTTTCTTTGGCAGATGCATAATGGTTATGCCTTGTTGATGAGGCCCAGAAAGACCATGTGCCTGAGTGGACGGCAAGCACAGCTTCAAGTGGCCTCTCCTCCTCTTCCTCCACCTCAACATAATACCCAGTACAGTCCACAGAGGTGGCACCCAAATTACCCTTGCTTCACCCCACGTACCAAATCTCCAACCATACAACTGACTGTATGAAACCACAGATTGGTTAGTCTGAAGAGCTATTCACACATTCTATGGCATCGTCATCAGAAGTATAGTCAAAAGCTTCACAGAGTCAAGAGGAGGAAATCTGCACTGATGTCAATAATTTTTAGCTTGCATCCTGGGCAGGACAAAGTAGGGTCCAAGCAGCATTCTGACTCACATCACCAAATGTTAACCCCCAGACGAAAGGTAATCCTGTTGAGACTCACGTGGACTATACTGTGAGTCTCAACAGGAAGAGGAGGAGGGTGTCTCCAAGGGAGAGGAATGTGAGAGGTTGATGATGATGAGTGTTATGATCCCAGTGGCTGGGGATCACAGGAAATACTAGCTAAGTAACTAAACATAGACACGAGCTCTAGGGAGATGGTAACTGGACTGACCGCAAAACCTGATCCTATCCAAACACACTAAAGGTAGCCGGTGAACGTGCCTAGAATCCTGGACGTCTCGATGCAGCCTGAGAAACTGACTACCCCTAAAGAGAAAGCAAGACCTCACTTGCCTCAAGAGAAATAACCCCAAAGATATAGGAAGCCCCCAACAAATAATAACGGTGAAGGAAGGAGAAAAGACACACATAGGAATGAAAACAGATTCAGCAAATGAGGCCCGCTAATACTAGATAGCAGAAGACAGATAGCGAACTGTGCGGTCAGCAAAAAACCCTACCAAAATATCCACACTGAGAATTCAAGAACCCCCACACCAACTAACGGTGTGGGGGGAGAAACTCAGCCCCCTAGAGCTGCCAGCAAGCTGGGAAATCACATATTAGCAAGCTGGACAAGAAACAAATAGAACACTGATGATCAGAAAATGAACAAAACGGAAACTTAGCTTCTCTTGAAGAGACTGGGAGCAAGGTAGTCAGAAGGAATCAGAATAGCACTGAATACATTGACAGCAGGCATAGACTGAGAGTCCAAGTGAGCTTAAATAGAAAACCAGCCCACAGATAACGAGACAGCTGATGCCAGTCACAAACCTGCAGAAAGACAGCACTCACACAGTACCACTTGTGACCACAAGAGGGAGCCCAGAAATAGAGTTCACAACAGTACCCCCCCCTTGAGGAGGGGTCACCGAACCCTCATCAAGACCCCCAGGGCGATCAGGATGAGCCGCATGGAAGGCACGAACCAAATCGGCCGCATGGACATCAGAGGCGACAACCCAGGAATTATCCTCCTGACCATAGCCCTTCCACTTAACTAAATACTGAAGCCTCCGTCTGGAAATACGAGAATCCAAGATCTTCTCCACCACGTACTCCAATTCGCCCTCAACCAGCACCGGAGCAGGAGGCTCAACAGAAGGAACCACAGGCACCACATACCTCCACAACAAAGACCTATTATGAATGGCAAACGATGCTGGGAGGTCCAAACGAAAAGAGGATTTCCAAAATCTTATAAGGACCGATGAAGCGAGGCTTGAATTTAGGAGAGGAAACCTTCATAGGAACATACCGAGAAGACAGCCATACCAAATCCCCAACACGAAGTCGGGGACCAACACCGCGACGGCGGTTGGCAAAGCGCTGAGCCTTCTCCTGTGACAACTTCAAATTGTCCACCACATGGTCCCAAATCTGCTGCAACCTATCCACCACAGAATCCACCCCCGGACAGTCAGAAGGCTCAACCTGACCCGAGGAAAAACGAGGATGAAAACCAGAATTGCAGAAAAAAGGCGAAACCAAAGTAGCAGAACTAGCCCGATTATTAAGGGCAAACTCGGCCAATGGCAAAAAAGTCACCCAATCATCCTGATCAGCAGAAACAAAACATCTTAAATAAGTTTCCAACGTCTGATTAGTTCGCTCGGTTTGGCCATTCGTCTGAGGATGGAAGGCCGACGAAAAAGACAAATCAATGCCCATCTTAGCACAAAAAATCCGCCAAAATCTGGACAAAAACTGGGATCATCTGTCAGACACAATATTTTCAGGGATGCCGTGCAAGCGAACCACATTCTGAAAAAATAAAGGAACAAAATCGGAGGAGGAAGGCAACTTAGGCAAGGGCACCAAATGGACCATTTTGGAAAAACGATCACACACCACCCAGATGACAGACATTCTCTGAGATACTGGAAGATCTGAAATAAAATCCATGGAAATGTGCATCCAAGGCCTCTTCGGGACAGGCAAAGGCAAAAGCAAACCGCTGGCACGAGAACAGCAAGGCTTAGCCCGAGCACAAATCCCACAGGACTGCACAAAGGAACGCACATCCCACGACAAGGAAGGCCACCAGAAGGACCTAGCCACCAAATCTCTGGTACCAAAAATCCCAGGATGACCTGCCAACACCGAAGAATGAACCTCCGAAATAACTCTGCTGGTCCATCTATCTGGGACAAACAGTCTCTCTGGTGGGCAACGGTCAGGTCTCTCAGCCTGAAATTTCTGCAGCACTCGTCGCAAATCTGGGGAAATGGCAGACAAAATCACTCCCTCTTTGAGGATACCAGCCGGCTCTGAAACTCCCGGAGAGTCAGGCACAAAACTCCTAGAAAGGGCATCAGCCTTCACGTTCTTCGAACCAGGCAGGTACGAGACCACGAAATCGAAACGGGAGAAAAACAACGACCAACGAGCCTGTCTAGGATTCAGGCGCTTGGCAGACTCGAGATAAATCAGATTTTTGTGATCAGTCAAGACCACCACACGATGCCTAGCTCCCTGGAGCCAATGTCACCACTCCTCAAATGCCCACTTCATAGCCAACAACTCCCGATTACCAACATCATAATTCCGCTCGGCAGGCGAAAACTTTCTTGAATAGAAGGCACAAGGCTTCATCACAGAGCCATCAGAGCTTCTCTGCGACAAAACAGCCCCTGCTCCAATCTCAGAAGCATCCACCTCGACCTGGAAAGGAAGAGAGACATCAGGCTGACCTAAGACTGGAGCTGAAGAAAACCGGCGCTTCAGCTCCCGAAAGGCTTCCACTGCCGCAGGAGACCAATTAGTCACATCAGAACCTTTCTTGGTCAAATCCGTCAAGGGCTTAACCACGCCAGAAAAATTAGCGATGAAGCGACGGTAAAAATTTGCAAAACCCAAGAACTTCTGAAGACTCTTAACAGATGTAGGCTGAGTCCAGTCATGAATAGCCTGGACCTTGACTGGGTCCATCTCAATAGTAGAAGGAGAAAAAATAAAACCCAAAAAGGAAACCTTCTGTACTCCGAAGAGACATTTTGAGCCCTTCACAAATAAAGCATTAGCACGCAGGACC
This sequence comes from Ranitomeya variabilis, assembly GCF_051348905.1. NCBI lineage: Eukaryota > Metazoa > Chordata > Amphibia > Anura > Dendrobatidae > Ranitomeya > Ranitomeya variabilis. Next base: position 654,914,107 of record NC_135233.1, read on the forward strand.
TGAAACACCATCCTGACCTGCTTCACATGGGACTCCCAATCATTAAAAAAGACCAAAATGTCATCCAGATACACAATCATAAATTTATCCAGATATTCTCGGAAAATGTCATGCATAAAGGACTGAAACACAGAAGGAGCATTAGAGAGTCCAAAAGGCATCACCAAGTACTCAAAATGGCCTTCGGGCGTATTAAATGCTGTTTTCCATTCGTCCCCCTGCTTGATACGCACAAGGTTATACGCACCACGAAGATCTATCTTGGTGAACCAACTGGATCCCTTAATCCGAGAAAACAGATCAGACAATAATGGCAAAGGAGAAACCAGAACACATGAGCTGCGCGCACGGTGAACAAGCCCGTAGAGACATGTTCACACCACCAAGAGACTTGAAAACACAAAAAAGCACAGTAAAACCAAAAACACTCTGTTGCAAAAAAATCACAGTAGACAGCAAGTGCAGGTAAAAAGATGGAAAAAACAGGGTATTTGGTTGATACGTTTTTTGCAAAAAATTTACATTAAGCCGCTCTACCAAACGTCAAGGTAACCCATATCAGAGCAGTCCTAGCTAATGTATGTAATCCCTATCTGATGTATTTAAAACCTGGTCATATGTACAATACCTGTATGAGCAGGATTCAGAAAAGGAATGTCCATGTGGACACTATACTGAAATTTGACCGTGATTTTATTTAGAAGACGATAATCTATACAAGGTCTCAGAGAACCATCCTTCTTGGCCACAAAAAAGAATCCTGCACCAAGAGGGGAGGAGGATGGACGAATATGTCCCTTCGCCAAAGACTCCTTTATATAACTCCGCATCGCGGCATGTTCTGGTATAGACAAATTAAAAAGTCGTCCCTTAGGGAACTTACTGCCAGGAATCAAATTTATAGCACAATCACAATCCCTATGAGGAGGCAGGGCACCGGATCTGGGCTCATCAAATACATCCTGGTAGTCCGACAAAAACTCAGGGACCTCAGAAGGAGTGGAAGAAGCAATTGACACCAAAGGGACATCGCCATGAATCCCCTGACAACCCCAACTTGACACAGACATAGCTTTCCAATCCAGAACTGGATTATGGGCCTGCAGCCATGGCAGACCCAAAACTACAACATCATGCAAATTATGCAGTACAAGAAAGCGAATCACCTCCTGATGTACAGGAGTCATGCACATGGTCACTTGAGTGCAATACTGAGGCTTATTCTCAGCCAATGGCGTAGCATCTATTCCCCTCAGTGGAATAGGAAATTCCAAAGGCTCCAGAACAAAACCACAGCACTTGGCAAACGACAAATCCATAAGATTCAGGGCAGCACCTGAATCCACAAAAGCCATAACCGAGTAGGATGACAAAGAACAGATTAAAGTAACAGACAAAATGAACTTAGGCTGTATAGTACCAATGGTGACAGGTTTAGCGATTTTTTTAAGCGCTTAGAGCATGCTGAGATAACATGAGTAGAATCACCACAGTAAAAGCACAACCCATTTTGACGTCTATGACTTTGTCACTCAATTCTTGTCAGAATTCTGTCACATTGCATTGACTCAGGTCTCTGTTCAGAGAACTGTCATGATTCTCAATGGCGAGAGAACATAGCCCAGCATATATAAGAACTAGCTCTTGGAAGATGGAATCTAAACTGACCATGAACTAAACCTGCCGCACAATTAACAGTGGCCGGGTAGCGTGCCTACGTTTTATCCCTAGACGCCCAGCGCCAGCCGGAGGACTAACTAATCCTAGCAGAGGAAAATACAGTCCTGGCTCACCTCTAGAGAAATTTCCCCAAAAGGCAGACAGAGGCCCCCACATATATTGGCGGTGATTTTAGATGAAATGACAAACGTAGTATGAAAATAGGTTTAGCAAAATCGAGGTCCGCTTACTAGATAGCAGGAAGACAGAAAGGGCACTTTCATGGTCAGCTGAAAACCCTATCAAAACACCATCCAGAAATTACTTTAAGACTCTAGTATTAACTCATAACACCAGAGTGGCAATTTCAGATCACAAGAGCTTTCCAGACACAGTAACGAAACAGCAGCTGTGAACTGGAACAAAATGCAAAAACAAACAAGGACGAAAGTCCAACTTAGCTGGGAGTTGTCTAGTAGCAGGAACATGCAAAGAAAGGCTTCTGATTACATTGTTGACCGGCATGAAACTGACAGAGGAGCAAGGTTATATAGAGACTCCCACATCCTGATGGGAACAGGTGAACAGAGAGGATGATGCACACAAGTTCAATTCCACCAGTGGCCACCGGGGGAGCCCAGAATCCAATTTCACAACAGTACCCCCCCCTCAAGGAGGGGGCACCGAACCCTCACCAGAACCACCAGGGCGATCAGGATGAGCCCTATGAAAGGCACAGACAAGATCGGAGGCATGAACATCAGAGGCAGTCACCCAAGAATTATCCTCCTGACCGTATCCCTTCCATTTGACCAGATACTGGAGTTTCCGTCTGGAAACACGGGAGTCTAAGATCTTTTCCACAACGTACTCCAACTCACCCTCAACCAACACCGGAGCAGGAGGCTCAACGGAAGGCACAACCGGTACCTCATACCTGCGCAATAATGACCGATGAAAAACATTATGAATAGAAAAAGATGCAGGGAGGTCCAAACGGAAGGACACAGGGTTAAGAATCTCCAATATCTTGTACGGGCCGATGAACCGAGGCTTAAACTTAGGAGAAGAACCCCTCATAGGGACAAAACGAGAAGACAACCACACCAAGTCCCCAACACAAAGCCGAGGACCAACACGACGACGGCGGTTGGCAAAAAGCTGAGTCTTCTCCTGGGACAACTTCAAATTGTCCACTACCTGCCCCCAAATCTGATGCAACCTCTCCACCACAGCATCCACTCCAGGACAATCCGAAGATTCCACCTGACCGGAGGAAAATCGAGGATGAAACCCCGAATTACAGAAAAACGGGGACACCAAGGTGGCAGAGCTGGCCCGATTATTGAGGGTGAACTCCGCCAATGGCAAAAAAGCAACCCAATCATCCTGATCCGCAGACACAAAACACCTCAAATATGTCTCCAAGGTCTGATTAGTCCGCTCGGTCTGGCCATTAGTCTGAGGATGGAAAGCAGACGAAAAAGACAAATCTATGCCCATCCTAGCACAGAATGCCCGCCAAAATCTAGACACGAATTGGGTCCCTCTGTCAGAAACGATATTCTCCGGAATACCATGCAAACGAACAACATTTTGAAAAAACAGAGGAACCAACTCGGAAGAAGAAGGGAACTTAGGCAAGGGAACCAAATGGACCATCTTAGAGAAACGGTCACACACCACCCAGATGACAGACATCTTCTGAGAAACAGGAAGATCCGAAATAAAATCCATCGAGATGTGCGTCCAAGGCCTCTTCGGAATAGGCAAGGGCAACAACAATCCACTAGCCCGAGAACAACAAGGCTTGGCCCGAGCACAAACGTCACAAGACTGCACAAAGCCTCGCACATCTCGTGACAGGGAAGGCCACCAGAAGGACCTTGCCACCAAATCCCTGGTACCAAAGATTCCAGGATGACCTGCCAACGCAGAAGAATGAACCTCAGAGATGACTCTACTGGTCCAATCATCAGGAACAAACAGTCTACCAGGTGGGCAACGATCCGGTCTATCCGCCTGAAACTCCTGCAAGGCCCGCCGCAGGTCTGGAGAAACGGCAGACAATATCACTCCATCCTTAAGGATACCTGTGGGCTCAGAATTACCAGGGGAGTCAGGCTCAAAACTCCTAGAAAGGGCATCCGCCTTAACATTCTTAGAACCCGGTAGGTATGACACCACAAAATTAAACCGAGAGAAAAACAACGACCAGCGCGCCTGTCTAGGATTCAGGCGCCTGGCAGACTCAAGGTAAATTAAATTTTTGTGGTCAGTCAATACCACCACCTGATGTCTGGCCCCCTCAAGCCAGTGACGCCACTCCTCAAAAGCCCACTTCATGGCCAAAAGCTCCCGATTCCCAACATCATAATTCCGCTCGGCGGGCGAAAATTTACGGGAAAAAAAAGCACAAGGTCTCATCACGGGACAGTCGGAACTTCTCTGCGACAACACCGCCCCAGCTCCGATTTCAGAAGCGTCGACCTCAACCTGAAAAGGAAGAGCAACATCAGGCTGACGCAACACAGGGGCGGAAGAAAAGCGGCGCTTAAGCTCCCGAAAGGCCTCCACAGCATCAGGGGACCAATCAGCAACATCAGCACCCTTCTTAGTCAAATCACTCAATGGTTTAACAACATCAGAAAAACCAGCAATAAATCGACGATAAAAGTTAGCAAAGCCCAAAAATTTCTGAAGACTCTTAAGAGAAGAGGGTTGCGTCCAATCACAAATAGCCTGAACCTTGACAGGATCCATCTCGATGGAAGAGGGGGAAAAAATGTATCCCAAGAAGGAAATCTTTTGAACCCCAAAAACGCACTTAGAACCCTTCACACACAAGGAATTAGACCGCAAAACCTGAAAAACCCTCCTGACCTGCTGGACATGAGAGTCCCAGTCATCCGAAAAAATCAGAATATCATCCAGATACACAATCATAAATTTATCCAAATAATCGCGGAAAATGTCATGCATAAAGGACTGGAAGACTGAAGGGGCATTTGAAAGACCAAAAGGCATCACCAAATACTCAAAGTGGCCCTCGGGCGTATTAAATGCGGTTTTCCACTCATCCCCCTGCTTGATTCGCACCAAATTATACGCCCCACGGAGATCAATCTTAGAGAACCACTTGGCCCCCTTTATACGAGCAAACAAATCAGTCAGCAGTGGTAACGGATATTGATATTTAACCGTGATTTTATTCAAAAGCCGATAATCAATACACGGCCTCAAAGAGCCATCTTTCTTAGACACAAAGAAAAAACCGGCTCCTAAGGGAGATGACGAAGGACGAATATGTCCCTTTTCCAAGGACTCCTTTATATATTCTCGCATAGCAGCGTGTTCAGGCACAGACAGATTAAATAAACGACCCTTAGGGTATTTACTACCCGGGATCAAATCTATGGCACAATCGCACTCCCGGTGCGGAGGTAGTGAACCAAGCTTGGGTTCTTCAAAAACGTCACGATAGTCAGACAAGAATTCAGGAATCTCAGAGGGAATAGATGATGAAATGGAAACCAAAGGTACGTCCCCATGAGTCCCTTTACATCCCCAGCTTAACACAGACATAGCTTTCCAGTCGAGGACTGGGTTATGAGATTGCAGCCATGGCAATCCTAGCACCAAAACATCATGTAGATTATACAGCACCAGAAAGCGAATAATCTCCTGGTGATCCGGATTAATACGCATAGTTACTTGTGTCCAGTATTGTGGTTTATTACTAGCCAATGGGGTGGAGTCAATCCCCTTCAGAGGTATAGGAGCTTCCAAAGGCTCCAAATCATACCCACAGCGTTTGGCAAAGGACCAATCCATAAGACTCAAAGCGGCGCCAGAGTCGACATAGGCGTCCGCGGTAATAGATGATAAAGAACAAATCAGGGTCACAGATAGAATAAACTTAGACTGTAAAGTGCTAATTGAAACAGACTTGTCAAGCTTCTTAGTACGCTTAGAGCATGCTGATATAACATGAGTTGAATCACCACAATAGAAGCACAACCCATTTTTTCGTCTAAAATTCTGCCGCTCGCTTCTGGACAGAATTCTATCACATTGCATATTTTCTGGCGTCTTCTCAGTAGACACCGCCAAATGGTGCACAGGTTTGCGCTCCCGCAGACGCCTATCGATCTGAATAGCCATTGTCATGGACTCATTCAGACCCGCAGGCACAGGGAACCCCACCATAACATCCTTAATGGCATCAGAGAGACCTTCTCTGAAAATCGCCGCCAGGGCGCACTCATTCCACTGAGTAAGCACAGACCATTTTCGGAATTTCTGGCAGTATATTTCAGCTTCATCTTGCCCCTGAGATAGGGACATCAAAGCTTTTTCCACCTGAAGCTCTAAATGAGGTTCCTCATAAAGCAACCCCAAGGCCAGAAAAAACGCATCCACATTGAGCAACGCAGGATCCCCTGGTGTCAATGCAAAAGCCCAATCTTGAGGGTCGCCCCGGAGCAAGGAAATTACAATCCTGACCTGCTGTGCAGGATCTCCGGCAGAGCGAGACTTCAGGGACAAAAACAATTTGCAATTATTTTTAAAATTTTGAAAGCAAGATCTATTCCCTGAAAAAAATTCAGGCAAAGGAATTCTAGGTTCAGACATAGGTGCATGAACAACAAAATCTTGCAAATTTTGTACCTTCGTGGCGAGATTATTCAAACCTGTAGCTACACTCTGAAGATCCATTTCAAACAGGTGAACACAGAGCCATTCAAGGATTAGAAGGAGAGAAAGAGAGGAAGGCTGCAGTATAGGCAGACTAGCAAGTGATTCAATTATGAGCACACTCAGAACTAGAGAAAAAAAAAAAAAAATTTCAGCAGACTTCTTTTTTCTCTCCTTTCTCAGCCAATAATTTAACCCTTTTGGGCCGGTCAAACTGTCATGATTCTCAATGGCGAGAGAACATAGCCCAGCATATATAAGAACTAGCTCTTGGAAGATGGAATCTAAACTGACCATGAACTAAACCTGCCGCACAATTAACAGTGGCCGGGTAGCGTGCCTACGTTTTATCCCTAGACGCCCAGCGCCAGCCGGAGGACTAACTAATCCTAGCAGAGGAAAAGACAGTCCTGGCTCACCTCTAGAGAAATTTCCCCAAAAGGCAGACAGAGGCCCCCACATATATTGGCGGTGATTTTAGATGAAATGACAAACGTAGTATGAAAATAGGTTTAGCAAAATCGAGGTCCGCTTACTAGATAGCAGGAAGACAGAAAGGGCACTTTCATGGTCAGCTGAAAACCCTATCAAAACACCATCCAGAAATTACTTTAAGACTCTAGTATTAACTCATAACACCAGAGTGGCAATTTCAGATCACAAGAGCTTTCCAGACACAGTAACGAAACAGCAGCTGTGAACTGGAACAAAATGCAAAAACAAACAAGGACGAAAGTCCAACTTAGCTGGGAGTTGTCTAGTAGCAGGAACATGCAAAGAAAGGCTTCTGATTACATTGTTGACCGGCATGAAACTGACAGAGGAGCAAGGTTATATAGAGACTCCCACATCCTGATGGGAACAGGTGAACAGAGAGGATGATGCACACAAGTTCAATTCCACCAGTGGCCACCGGGGGAGCCCAGAATCCAATTTCACAACAGAGAACACCACCAGAGGATGCGCAGATTTGCGCTCCCGCAAACGCCGATCAATCTGAATGGCCAAAGCCATTGAGTCATTCAGACTTGCAGGCGTGGGGAACCCCACCATAACATTCTTAATGGCTTCAGAAAGACCTTCTCTGAAATTTGCAGCCAGGGCACACTCATTCCATTGAGTAAGCACCGACCATTTCCGAAATTTTTGACAATACACCTCAGCTTCATCCTGGCCCTGAGAAAGAGCCAGCAAGGCCTTTTCTGCCTGGTTCTCAAGATTAGGTTCCTCATAAAGCAGTCCAAGCGCCAGAAAAAACGCATCCACATTCAGCAATGCAGGATCTCCTGGCGCCAGAGAGAAAGCCCAATCCTGATGGTCACCACGTAACAAGGAGATAACAATTTTAACTTGCTGAGCGGAATCACCAGAGGAACGAGGTCTCAAAGATAGAAACAATTTACAATTATTCCTAAAATTCAGAAACCTAGATCTATCTCCAGAAAACAACTCAGGAATAGGTATCTTTGGCTCAGACATAGGGCTATGAACAACAAAATCCTGAATATTTTGCACCTTTGCAGCAAGATGATCCACACTAGAAGTCAGACTCAGAATATCCATGTCTGCAGCTGAGCTCAAAACCACCCAGAGATTAAGGGGATGAGAGAAGCTAGACAGACTGCAGCAAAGGAGGAAAAAAAAAAAATTGTACTCAGGACTTCTTTTATCCCACTTCATGCGATGCATTAAACACTTTTGTGGCCTGCTGTACTGTTATGATCCCAGTGGCTGGGGATCACAGGAAATACTAGCTAAGTAACTAAACATAGACACGAGCTCTAGGGAGATGGTAACTGGACTGACCGCAAAACCTGATCCTATCCAAACACACTAAAGGTAGCCGGTGAACGTGCCTAAAATCCTGGACGTCTCGACACAGCCTGAGAAACTGACTACCCCTAAAGAGAAAGCAAGACCTCACTTGCCTCAAGAGAAATAACCCCAAAGATATAGGAAGCCCCCAACAAATAATAACGGTGAGGGAAGGAGAAAAGACACACGTAGGAATGAAAACAGATTCAGCAAATGAGGCCCGCTAATACTAGATAGCAGAAGACAGATAGCGAACTGTGCGGTCAGCAAAAAACCCTACCAAAATATCCACGCTGAGAATTCAAGAACCGACACACCAACTAACGGTGTGGGGGGAGAAACTCAGCCCCCTAGAGCTACCAGCAAGCTGGGACATCACATATTAGCAAGCTGGACAAGAAACAAATAGAACACTGATGATCAAAAAATGAACAAAATGGAAACTTAGCTTCTCTTGAAGAGACTGGGAGCAAGGTAGTCAGAAGGAATCAGAATAACACTGAATACATTGACAGCAGGCATAGACTGAGAGTCCAAGTGAGCTTAAATAGAAAACCAGCCCACAGATAACGAGACAGCTGATGCCAGTCACAAACCTGCAGAAAGACAGCACTCACACAGTACCACTTGTGACCACAAGAGGGAGCCCAGAAATAGAGTTCACAACAGTGGAGATACTGTGGGCAGCTGTTCCACGCAAATCTTCAGCTGTTCATAATAGGCTTAGGCCTGTCATGGCTGATTAACCCCTCTCAGCACATAACATGCTTGAGCAAAACTTTCAGGTTTATATCACTGAAGCTAATAACCTCAGTGAAACGTATATCCCCTCCTGCACATTATCAGTGACCTTTTCAATTTCTTACGATTTACCTTGATGTTATCTATGTGAATGCACCATCCTACAGAGATCCTGAGGAGGCATATTGAGGTGTAAACCAGTGAACATTGCTTAATTTCAGCAACTGCACCTCGATGCAGTGCTAAAAAGTGATACAAAAGTTATGGCTGCAGAGAAGCAGACTGGCAAAGACCAAACGGATTTGAGATCTGGTCATTACGGGGTTAAACTAGGTTTTCCTTTTATTCAGTCAGCCACAGCAAAGTCGTATAAAAGAGTTCGGGCTTATTTGTGTACATCATTTTATCATGTTTTCACTGTGTTTACTAGTTTCTAGCCCTTCATATTCACTAAGGGCATTTTGGTACCGGTAACATGAGTCATAACTACACCAGCTGATGACTTCACTGTTCGTTCTTATAGTCTCAGAAGAGGCACTGATGATGCTTTGGGACAACCATCACTATGAGATTGCTTTTCCCTTGTGCTAAGAGATGACAAGCAAAGAATTAAGCATATGCGTGTTTGCCTTTGTATGTAAGTAAGAGCCTGGAAATCATACAATTTCTTAGTAATTTTGATGCATGTAGGTTCTTTGAACTGCTGAAATGGAATAGTGAAAATGGCATAGACTAGTAATAATTTTTTCCACTTCTTGCACATGGCCCTTAATAAATACTATCCAATCTACCCCCACAGTGTTTATTGGAGGAGGGCTTCATAATAGATTTCTTTCATATTGTTTGCTAACAATCTAGTATAGGACTGTATCTTGTTTGTTGGCCCCAATGCACATAAATGTCATTTTGGTATAGTATATAATCTTGGAAATTAATAAGAGATGACTACCCAAAATCCGTGCCCAAAAGAGGAGGGACAATTAATTCAGCATCATAAAGGTAATACAAATATCATGATAAACACATCTGTTTACATATGAGAAGAAGCACCTAAACAATCTAAAAACAATTATTGTTTGTCTGTCTACAAAGTCTACAGTTGAAACTACAGTAGAAGTTTACATACACTATATAAAAAGAATATAAGCATGTTTTTCTCAATATCTGAGATTAATATTTGCCAAATGCCAGAATAATGAGAGAATGTTTTAAGGCATTTTTATTACCATATATACTCGAGTATAAGCCAAGTTTTTCAGCACATTTTTTTGTGTTGAAAAAGCCCCTATCAGCTTATACTTGAATGAGGGTCTCAGAAGATGGAAGGGTTGCAGCATCGGCGGAGCAACGGTCACAGGATGCAGGAGCCAGATGTTGCAGCTCTTTAGCAGTGCCTGCTGCTAAAGAGAAATAAATATTCACTACGTTGGCAGTAAATATTCATTTCTCTTTAATAGCGGGCACAGTAGTCGCAACTGCCGGCTTCCAGCAACAGCCAGGAGATCACGTGTGCCCACTACTTAAAGAAATGCAAGCGCAGTGAATATTCATGTTTCTTTAGCAGCGGGCACATGTGATCGCCCCACCGCCGTGGAACAAAACGCTGAGAGGTTGTGCAGACACAGAATAGGATAGGGAAGAAGAGCCATGCATACCAGGATAGGGATGAAGAGTAGGGTTGAGCGACTTTTATTTTTATAGGATCGGGTCGGGTTTCACGAAACCCGACTTTCCCAAAAGTCGGGTCGAGTGAAATCGGCCGATCCTATAAAAAAGTCGGGGTCGGGGTCAGCCGAAACGCGAAACCCAATGCAGTGCAATGGGATACTATGGTTCCCAGGGTCTGAAGGAGAGGAAACTCTCCTTCAGGCCCTGGGATCCATATTTAAGTGTAAAATAAAGAATTAAAATAAAAAATATTGATATACTCACCCTCTGACAAGCCCTGGTAGTAATCGGCATCTTCCGTTCCTAAGAATGAGCGCGTTCAGGGCCTTAGAAGACGTCACGGCTTTGTGATTGGGCGCGGCGGCCCACGTGACCGCTGTTGTGAATTCTGTTTGTGGGCTCCCTCTGGTGGCTACTGGTGGTACTGGTTGACTTCTGTCTTCTATCCCCAGTGCACCTGTTCCCATCAGGAAATGGGAGTTTCCTATATAGTCTGGCTTCTCACTCATTTACTTGCCGGCTATCAATGTTACCAGAGCTCCTCTGTTACTTGCTACCTGCTCCAAGTCTGCTGAGTCAGATAAGTTTGATCATTTGTACCTTTTGTCCAGCGTGCATTTATATGAATCTTGCTGCTGGAAGCTCTAGTGAACTGAAATGACCACTCCGGTGTCATGAGTTGATACCGGAGTTTAAAGTCATTTCATGATGGTATTTTGTAGGGTTTTGAGTTGACCGCGAAGTCCACTTTTGTATTTTCTGCTATCTAGTTAGTGGGCCTCTCTTTGCTGAACCTGTATTCATACTGCGTATGTGTTTTCTTCTTAACTAACCGTCATTATATGTTGGGGGCTACTATTACTTTGGGGTTTTCTCTGGAGGCAAGCCAGGTCTGTGTTTCCTCTATTAGGGGTAGCTAGATCTCCGGCTGGTGCGAGACGTCTAGGGATAAAACGCAGGTACGTTCCCCGGCCACTGGTAGTTGTGCGTTAGGTTCAGCATCGCGGTCAGCTTAGATTCCATCTTCCTAGAGCTAGTCCTGTTTTTGCCCATGTCCCTGCCATTGGGAATCATGACAGTATAGCCGGCCCGATGTGTTAAGTATTGGCTGAAGAAGGAGAGAAAAGAAGTCTCTGACACCTTTTTTTTTTTTTTACTCTGAAGTCTGTTTAGCCATAGTTGCAGTCTGCTTCTTTCCCCTCCTCTTAATCTCTGAATGGCTCAGATCTCAGCTGCTGAGAAATGGATATCCAGAGTTTAGCTTCAAATCTGAATAATCTTGCTTCTAAGGTTCAAAATATACAAGATTTCGTCATACATGCTCCTATGTCTGAACCTAAAATTCCTATACCAGAGTTTTTTTCTGGAGATAGATCTCGTTTTTTGAATTTTAAGCACAATTGTAAATTGTATCTTTCTCTGAGACCTCACTCCGCTGGAAACCCTGCTCAGCAGGTTAAGATTGTTATTTCCTTGCTGCGGGGTGACCCCCAGAATTGGGCATTTGCATTGGCGCCAGGGGATCCTGCGCTGCTCAATGTGGATGCGTTTTTTCTGGCGCTGGGGTTGCTCTATGAGGAACCAAATTTGGAGATTCAAGCTGAAAAGGCCTTGATAGCCCTCTCTCAAGGGCATGATGAAGCTGAAATATATTGTCAAAAGTTTCGTAAATGGTCTGTGCTTACTCAGTGGAATGAGTGCGCCCTGGCGGCGAATTTCAGAGAGGGTCTCTCTGACGCCGTTAAAGATGTCATGGTGGGGTTTCCTACGCCCACAGGTCTGAATGAATCCATGACAATGGCTATTCAGATTGACCGGCGTTTGCGGGAGCGCAAACCTGTGCACCATTTGGCGGTGTCTTCTGAGCAGGCACTGGAGAATATGCAATGTGATAGAATTCTGTCCAGAAGTGAACGGCAGAATTATAGGCGTAAAAATGGGTTGTGTTTCTATTGTGGCGATTCTGCTCATGTTATATCAGCATGCTCTAAACGCACTAAAAGGGTTGATAAGTCTTTTGCAGTTAGCAACTTGCAGTCTAAGTTTCTTTTGTCTGTAACCTTGATTTGTTCGTTATCATCTATTAATGTGAATGCCTATGTGGACTCTGGCGCCGCCCTGAGTCTTATGGATTTGTCCTTTGCCAGGCGCTGTGGGTTTAGTCTAGAGTCTCTGGAAGTCCCTATTCCTTTGAAGGGTATCGACTCCACACCATTGGCTAGGAATAAACCTCAATACTGGACACAAGTGACTATGTGTATGACTCCAGACCATCAGGAGGTGATTCGATTCCTTGTGTTGCATAATTTGCATGATGTCTTAGTACTTGGATTGCCATGGTTACAAACTCACAACCCAGTTCTTGACTGGAAAACAATGTCCGTATTAAGCTGGGGATGTCAGGGGGTTCATGGGGGAGTACCTTTGGTTTCCATTGCTTCATCTACTCCCTCTGAGGTTCCGGCATTTTTGTCTGACTATTGTGATGTTTTTGAGGAGCCTAAACTTAGTTCGCTCCCTCCTCACAGGGATTGCGATTGTGCTATAGATTTGATTCCTGGCAGCAAATTTCCTAAAGGTCGTTTGTTCAATCTGTCTGTGCCAGAGCATGCTGCTATGCGAGAGTATATTAAGGAGTCCTTGGAAAAGGGACATATTCGTCCATCCTCATCCCCTTTAGGAGCAGGTTTTTTTTTCGTGGGTAAAAAAGATGGTTCCCTGAGGCCTTGTATTGATTATCGGCTGTTGAATAAGATTACAGTCAAATATCAGTATCCTTTGCCACTGTTGACTGATTTGTTTGCTCGTATTAAGGGGGCAAGGTGGTTCTCTAAGATTGACCTTCGGGGTGCGTATAATTTGGTGCGGATTTAGCAGGGAGATGAGTGGAAAACTGCATTTAATACGCCCGAGGGCCATTTTGAGTATCTGGTAATGCCTTTTGGTCTTTCTAATGCCCCTTCAGTCTTTCAGTCCTTTATGCACAATATTTTCCGTGAATATCTGGATAAATTTATGATTGTGTATCTGGATGATATTTTGATTTTTTCCGATGACTGGGAGTCGCATGTTCAACAGGTTAGGAAGGTTTTTCAGGTTTTGCGGGCCAATTCTTTGTTTGTAAAGGGTTCAAAGTGTATTTTTGGGGTTCAGAAGATCTCTTTTTTGGGGTATATTTTTTCCCCTTCTTCTATTGAGATGGATCCTGTCAAGGTTCGGGCTATTTGTGATTGGACGCAACCGACTTCCCTTAAGAGCCTTCAGAAATTCTTGGGCTTTGCTAATTTCTATCGTCGATTTATAACTGGTTTTTCAAGTGTCGTCAAGCCTCTAACGGATTTGACTAAGAAGGGTGCTGATGTTTCCAATTGGTCCTCGGCGGCTGTGGAGGCCTTTCGGGAGCTTAAGCACCGCTTTTCTTCTGCTCCTGTGTTGCGCCAACCTGATGTTTCACTTCCTTTTCAGGTCGAAGTTGATGCTTCAGAGATCGGAGCGGGGCGGTTTTGTCGCAGAGAAGTTCCGATTGCTCGGTGATGAGACCATGTGCGTTCTTTTCTCGAAAATTTTCGCCCGCCGAGCGAAATTATGATGTTGGTAATCGGGAACTCTTGGCTATGAAGTGGGCCTTTGAGGAGTGGCGTCATTGGCTTGAGGGTGCTAGGCATCAGGTGGTGGTCTTGACTGATCACAAGAATCTGATTTACCTTGAGTCAGCCAGGCGTCTGAATCCTAGACAGGCGCGCTGGTCGTTGTTTTTCTCCCGGTTTAATTTTGTGGTCTCATATCTACCAGGTTCAAAAAATGTGGAGGCAGATGCCCTTTCTAGGAGTTTTGAGCCTGACTCCCCTGGTGATTCTGAGCCTACGGGTATCCTTAAGGATGGGGTGATACTGTCTGCTGTCTCTCCAGACTTGCGACGTGCTTTGCAGGAGTTTCAAGTGGATAGGCCTGATCGTTGTCCGCCTGGGAGACTGTTTGTTCCAGATGAGTGGACCAGTAGAGTCATCTTGGAAGTTCATTCTTCTGTGTTGGCAGGCCACCCTGGAATCTTTGGTACCAGAGATTTGGTGGCCAGGTCCTTCTGGTGGCCTTCCCTGTCTCGGGATGTGCGTACTTTTGTACAGTCTTGTGATGTTTGTGCTCGGGCCAAGCCTTGTTGTTCTCGGGCTAGTGGATTGTTGTTGCCCTTGCCTATTCCGAAGAGGCCTTGGACGCACATCTCTATGGATTTTATTTCGGATCTCCCGGTTTCTCAGAAAATGACCGTCATCTGGGTGGTGTGTGACCGTTTTTCTAAAATGGTTCATTTGGTGCCCTTGCCCAAGTTGCCTTCTTCATCGGAGTTGGTTCCTCTATTTTTTCAGAATGTGGTTCGTCTACATGGTATCCCGGAAAACATCGTTTCTGACAGGGGATCCCAATTTGTGTCTAGATTTTGGTGGGCGTTCTGTGCCAGGATGGGCATTGATTTGTCTTTTTCGTCTGCTTTCCATCCTCAGACGAATGGCCAGACAGAGCGAACTAATCAGACCTTGGAGACTTATTTGAGGTGTTTTGTGTCTGCTGATCAGGATGACTGGGTCGCCTTTTTGCCGTTGGCGGAGTTTGCCCTTAATAATCGGGCTAGTTCTGCCACTCTGGTTTCTCCTTTCTTCTGCAATTTGGGGTTTCACCCTCGTTTTTCATCTGGTCAGGTGGAATCTTCGGATTGTCCTGGAGTGGACACTATGGTGGATAGATTGCACCAGATTTGGAGTCATGTGGTGGACAACTTGAAGTTGTCCCAGGAGAAGACTCAGCAGTTTGCTAATCGTCATCGTCGTGCTGGTAATCGTCTTCGCGTTGGGGACTTGGTGTGGTTATCTTCTCGTTTTGTCCCTATGAAGGTCTCTTCTCCTAAGTTTAAACCTCGGTTCATAGGTCCTTATAAGATTTTGGAGATTCTTAATCCTGTATCGTTTCGTTTGGACCTACCAGCATCTTTCACTATTCATAATGTCTTCCATCGGTCTTTGTTGCGGAGGTACGAGATACCGGTTGTTCCTTCTGTTGAGCCTCCTGCTCCTGTGCTGGTGCAGGGTGAATTGGAGTATGTTGTGGAGAAGATTTTGGACTCTCGCATTTCCAGACGGAGACTTCAATATTTGGTCAAATGGAAGGGATACGGTCAGGAGGATAATTCTTGGGTGACTGCCTCTGATGTTCATGCCTCTGATTTGGTTCGCGCCTTTCATAGGGCTCGTCCAGATCGCCCTGGTGGTTCTCATGTGGGTTCGGTGCCCCCTCCTCAAGGGGGGGGGTACTGTTGTGAATTCTGTTTGTGGGCTCCCTCTGGTGGCTACTGGTGGTACTGGTTGACTTCTGTCTTCTATCCCCAGTGCACCTGTTCCCATCAGGAAATGGGAGTTTCCTATATAGTCTGGCTTCTCACTCATTTACTTGCCGGCTATCAATGTTACCAGAGCTCCTCTGTTACTTGCTACCTGCTCCAAGTCTGCTGAGTCAGATAAGTTTGATCATTTGTACCTTTTGTCCAGCGTGCATTTATATGAATCTTGCTGCTGGAAGCTCTAGTGAACTGAAATGACCACTCCGGTGTCATGAGTTGATACCGGAGTTTAAAGTCATTTCATGATGGTATTTTGTAGGGTTTTGAGTTGACCGCGAAGTCCACTTTTGTATTTTCTGCTATCTAGTTAGTGGGCCTCTCTTTGCTGAACCTGTATTCATACTGCGTATGTGTTTTCTTCTTAACTAACCGTCATTATATGTTGGGGGCTACTATTACTTTGGGGTTTTCTCTGGAGGCAAGCCAGGTCTGTGTTTCCTCTATTAGGGGTAGCTAGATCTCCGGCTGGTGCGAGACGTCTAGGGATAAAACGCAGGTACGTTCCCCGGCCACTGGTAGTTGTGCGTTAGGTTCAGCATCGCGGTCAGCTTAGATTCCATCTTCCTAGAGCTAGTCCTGTTTTTGCCCATGTCCCTGCCATTGGGAATCATGACAGTATAGCCGGCCCGATGTGTTAAGTATTGGCTGAAGAAGGAGAGAAAAGAAGTCTCTGACACCTTTTTTTTTTTTTTACTCTGAAGTCTGTTTAGCCATAGTTGCAGTCTGCTTCTTTCCCCTCCTCTTAATCTCTGAATGGCTCAGATCTCAGCTGCTGAGAAATGGATATCCAGAGTTTAGCTTCAAATCTGAATAATCTTGCTTCTAAGGTTCAAAATATACAAGATTTCGTCATACATGCTCCTATGTCTGAACCTAAAATTCCTATACCAGAGTTTTTTTCTGGAGATAGATCTCGTTTTTTGAATTTTAAGCACAATTGTAAATTGTATCTTTCTCTGAGACCTCACTCCGCTGGAAACCCTGCTCAGCAGGTTAAGATTGTTATTTCCTTGCTGCGGGGTGACCCCCAGAATTGGGCATTTGCATTGGCGCCAGGGGATCCTGCGCTGCTCAATGTGGATGCGTTTTTTCTGGCGCTGGGGTTGCTCTATGAGGAACCGAATTTGGAGATTCAAGCTGAAAAGGCCTTGATAGCCCTCTCTCAAGGGCATGATGAAGCTGAAATATATTGTCAAAAGTTTCGTAAATGGTCTGTGCTTACTCAGTGGAATGAGTGCGCCCTGGCGGCGAATTTCAGAGAGGGTCTCTCTGACGCCGTTAAAGATGTCATGGTGGGGTTTCCTACGCCCACAGGTCTGAATGAATCCATGACAATGGCTATTCAGATTGACCGGCGTTTGCGGGAGCGCAAACCTGTGCACCATTTGGCGGTGTCTTCTGAGCAGGCACTGGAGAATATGCAATGTGATAGAATTCTGTCCAGAAGTGAACGGCAGAATTATAGGCGTAAAAATGGGTTGTGTTTCTATTGTGGCGATTCTGCTCATGTTATATCAGCATGCTCTAAACGCACTAAAAGGGTTGATAAGTCTTTTGCAGTTAGCAACTTGCAGTCTAAGTTTCTTTTGTCTGTAACCTTGATTTGTTCGTTATCATCTATTAATGTGAATGCCTATGTGGACTCTGGCGCCGCCCTGAGTCTTATGGATTTGTCCTTTGCCAGGCGCTGTGGGTTTAGTCTAGAGTCTCTGGAAGTCCCTATTCCTTTGAAGGGTATCGACTCCACACCATTGGCTAGGAATAAACCTCAATACTGGACACAAGTGACTATGTGTATGACTCCAGACCATCAGGAGGTGATTCGATTCCTTGTGTTGCATAATTTGCATGATGTCTTAGTACTTGGATTGCCATGGTTACAAACTCACAACCCAGTTCTTGACTGGAAAACAATGTCCGTATTAAGCTGGGGATGTCAGGGGGTTCATGGGGGAGTACCTTTGGTTTCCATTGCTTCATCTACTCCCTCTGAGGTTCCGGCATTTTTGTCTGACTATTGTGATGTTTTTGAGGAGCCTAAACTTAGTTCGCTCCCTCCTCACAGGGATTGCGATTGTGCTATAGATTTGATTCCTGGCAGCAAATTTCCTAAAGGTCGTTTGTTCAATCTGTCTGTGCCAGAGCATGCTGCTATGCGAGAGTATATTAAGGAGTCCTTGGAAAAGGGACATATTCGTCCATCCTCATCCCCTTTAGGAGCAGGTTTTTTTTTCGTGGGTAAAAAAGATGGTTCCCTGAGGCCTTGTATTGATTATCGGCTGTTGAATAAGATTACAGTCAAATATCAGTATCCTTTGCCACTGTTGACTGATTTGTTTGCTCGTATTAAGGGGGCAAGGTGGTTCTCTAAGATTGACCTTCGGGGTGCGTATAATTTGGTGCGGATTTAGCAGGGAGATGAGTGGAAAACTGCATTTAATACGCCCGAGGGCCATTTTGAGTATCTGGTAATGCCTTTTGGTCTTTCTAATGCCCCTTCAGTCTTTCAGTCCTTTATGCACAATATTTTCCGTGAATATCTGGATAAATTTATGATTGTGTATCTGGATGATATTTTGATTTTTTCCGATGACTGGGAGTCGCATGTTCAACAGGTTAGGAAGGTTTTTCAGGTTTTGCGGGCCAATTCTTTGTTTGTAAAGGGTTCAAAGTGTATTTTTGGGGTTCAGAAGATCTCTTTTTTGGGGTATATTTTTTCCCCTTCTTCTATTGAGATGGATCCTGTCAAGGTTCGGGCTATTTGTGATTGGACGCAACCGACTTCCCTTAAGAGCCTTCAGAAATTCTTGGGCTTTGCTAATTTCTATCGTCGATTTATAACTGGTTTTTCAAGTGTCGTCAAGCCTCTAACGGATTTGACTAAGAAGGGTGCTGATGTTTCCAATTGGTCCTCGGCGGCTGTGGAGGCCTTTCGGGAGCTTAAGCACCGCTTTTCTTCTGCTCCTGTGTTGCGCCAACCTGATGTTTCACTTCCTTTTCAGGTCGAAGTTGATGCTTCAGAGATCGGAGCGGGGCGGTTTTGTCGCAGAGAAGTTCCGATTGCTCGGTGATGAGACCATGTGCGTTCTTTTCTCGAAAATTTTCGCCCGCCGAGCGAAATTATGATGTTGGTAATCGGGAACTCTTGGCTATGAAGTGGGCCTTTGAGGAGTGGCGTCATTGGCTTGAGGGTGCTAGGCATCAGGTGGTGGTCTTGACTGATCACAAGAATCTGATTTACCTTGAGTCAGCCAGGCGTCTGAATCCTAGACAGGCGCGCTGGTCGTTGTTTTTCTCCCGGTTTAATTTTGTGGTCTCATATCTACCAGGTTCAAAAAATGTGGAGGCAGATGCCCTTTCTAGGAGTTTTGAGCCTGACTCCCCTGGTGATTCTGAGCCTACGGGTATCCTTAAGGATGGGGTGATACTGTCTGCTGTCTCTCCAGACTTGCGACGTGCTTTGCAGGAGTTTCAAGTGGATAGGCCTGATCGTTGTCCGCCTGGGAGACTGTTTGTTCCAGATGAGTGGACCAGTAGAGTCATCTTGGAAGTTCATTCTTCTGTGTTGGCAGGCCACCCTGGAATCTTTGGTACCAGAGATTTGGTGGCCAGGTCCTTCTGGTGGCCTTCCCTGTCTCGGGATGTGCGTACTTTTGTACAGTCTTGTGATGTTTGTGCTCGGGCCAAGCCTTGTTGTTCTCGGGCTAGTGGATTGTTGTTGCCCTTGCCTATTCCGAAGAGGCCTTGGACGCACATCTCTATGGATTTTATTTCGGATCTCCCGGTTTCTCAGAAAATGACCGTCATCTGGGTGGTGTGTGACCGTTTTTCTAAAATGGTTCATTTGGTGCCCTTGCCCAAGTTGCCTTCTTCATCGGAGTTGGTTCCTCTATTTTTTCAGAATGTGGTTCGTCTACATGGTATCCCGGAAAACATCGTTTCTGACAGGGGATCCCAATTTGTGTCTAGATTTTGGTGGGCGTTCTGTGCCAGGATGGGCATTGATTTGTCTTTTTCGTCTGCTTTCCATCCTCAGACGAATGGCCAGACAGAGCGAACTAATCAGACCTTGGAGACTTATTTGAGGTGTTTTGTGTCTGCTGATCAGGATGACTGGGTCGCCTTTTTGCCGTTGGCGGAGTTTGCCCTTAATAATCGGGCTAGTTCTGCCACTCTGGTTTCTCCTTTCTTCTGCAATTTGGGGTTTCACCCTCGTTTTTCATCTGGTCAGGTGGAATCTTCGGATTGTCCTGGAGTGGACACTATGGTGGATAGATTGCACCAGATTTGGAGTCATGTGGTGGACAACTTGAAGTTGTCCCAGGAGAAGACTCAGCAGTTTGCTAATCGTCATCGTCGTGCTGGTAATCGTCTTCGCGTTGGGGACTTGGTGTGGTTATCTTCTCGTTTTGTCCCTATGAAGGTCTCTTCTCCTAAGTTTAAACCTCGGTTCATAGGTCCTTATAAGATTTTGGAGATTCTTAATCCTGTATCGTTTCGTTTGGACCTACCAGCATCTTTCACTATTCATAATGTCTTCCATCGGTCTTTGTTGCGGAGGTACGAGATACCGGTTGTTCCTTCTGTTGAGCCTCCTGCTCCTGTGCTGGTGCAGGGTGAATTGGAGTATGTTGTGGAGAAGATTTTGGACTCTCGCATTTCCAGACGGAGACTTCAATATTTGGTCAAATGGAAGGGATACGGTCAGGAGGATAATTCTTGGGTGACTGCCTCTGATGTTCATGCCTCTGATTTGGTTCGCGCCTTTCATAGGGCTCGTCCAGATCGCCCTGGTGGTTCTCATGTGGGTTCGGTGCCCCCTCCTCAAGGGGGGGGTACTGTTGTGAATTCTGTTTGTGGGCTCCCTCTGGTGGCTACTGGTGGTACTGGTTGACTTCTGTCTTCTATCCCCAGTGCACCTGTTCCCATCAGGAAATGGGAGTTTCCTATATAGTCTGGCTTCTCACTCATTTACTTGCCGGCTATCAATGTTACCAGAGCTCCTCTGTTACTTGCTACCTGCTCCAAGTCTGCTGAGTCAGATAAGTTTGATCATTTGTACCTTTTGTCCAGCGTGCATTTATATGAATCTTGCTGCTGGAAGCTCTAGTGAACTGAAATGACCACTCCGGTGTCATGAGTTGATACCGGAGTTTAAAGTCATTTCATGATGGTATTTTGTAGGGTTTTGAGTTGACCGCGAAGTCCACTTTTGTATTTTCTGCTATCTAGTTAGTGGGCCTCTCTTTGCTGAACCTGTATTCATACTGCGTATGTGTTTTCTTCTTAACTAACCGTCATTATATGTTGGGGGCTACTATTACTTTGGGGTTTTCTCTGGAGGCAAGCCAGGTCTGTGTTTCCTCTATTAGGGGTAGCTAGATCTCCGGCTGGTGCGAGACGTCTAGGGATAAAACGCAGGTACGTTCCCCGGCCACTGGTAGTTGTGCGTTAGGTTCAGCATCGCGGTCAGCTTAGATTCCATCTTCCTAGAGCTAGTCCTGTTTTTGCCCATGTCCCTGCCATTGGGAATCATGACAGACCGCTCAGCGACCAATCACAAGCCGTGACGTAATTCTCTCAGGTCCTAAATTCCTCATTCTAGGAATTTAGGCCATGAGAATTACGTCACGGCTTGTGATTGGTCGCTGAGCGGTCACGTGGGCCGCCGCGACCAATCACAAAGCAGTGACGTCATCTAAGGCCCTGAACACGCTCATTCTTAAGAAGGAAGGCTGCCGGAAAGAAGCAGGGCACGTACGAGGGTGAGTATATACCTAATAGGAATATACTCACCCTCGGCTTCTTTCCGGCAGCCTTTCTTCTTAAGAATGAGCGTGTTCAGGGCCTTAGATGACGTCACTGCTTTGTGATTGGTCGCGGCGGCCCACGTGACCGCTCAGCGACCAATCACAAGCCGTGACGTAATTCTCATGGCCTAAATTCCTAGAATGAGGAATTTAGGACCTGAGAGAATTACGTCACGGCTTGTGATTGGTCGCTGAGCGGTCACGTGGGCCGCCGCGACCAATCACAAAGCCGTGACGTCTTCTAAGGCCCTGAACGCGCTCATTCTTAGGAACGGAAGATGCCGATTACTACCAGGGCTCGTCGGAGAGGTGAGTATATCAATATTTTTTATTTTGATTCTTTATTTTACACTTAAATATGGATTCCGATACCGATTCCCGATATCGCAAACATATCGGAACTCGGTATCGGAATTCCGATACCAGATTCAGAAGATCGCCGACCTCATGGCCGACCCCACACAGGGGTCGGGTCGGGTTTCATGAAACCCGACTTTGCCAAAAGTCGGCGACTTCTGAAAATGGTCGACCCGTTTCGCTCAACCCTAATGAAGAGCCATGCATACCAGGATAGGGATGAGGATGCCATGATTATCAGCATAGGGATGAGGAGCCATGACTACCAGGATAGGGATGAGGGGCCATGCAGACCAGGATAGGGATAAGAGCTATGCTTACCAGGATAGGGATGAGTAGCCATGCATACCAGGATGGGGATGAAGAGCCATGCAAATGGAACGCCCGCCAGGGCCGTGGGGTACTCGGTACCGGGTCCAGTACTTAAAGGGATGAGTCACGGCGGCGGTGACCCGATCCATGGCCCTGGGCACCCATGTTAAAGGGATGGTCTTTAAAGGGGTTAGTTGAATAAGAGACGCCACCTGTGGTATTTGGTCAGGGTTGACCGACGCTGCTTAAAGGTGTCCCCTGGGGTGATGTTATGGCAGCAGGGATGATATGGCTTCCCACAGGTGAAGCTGGGTCCCCAGGGTTCCCGATGTATAGATGAAGATGGTGTATGGTGCGGTAAAGAACAGAGGACACAGGTTTGCAGTCTCTTTACCTGGTTTACTGTAGGTTTCAGACAACCACAGTCCAGGGCACTAGATCACAGGTACAGGCAGGGTCCGGCCGGCTTGGAAGCAAGTCATTTCCCCTTTACCAGGTGGAGTTGAAAGCCTTCCTACTAGTGCTTTGGTGTAGTCCCTTGCTGCCTGTGGCTTCTGTCAGGGTCCTCACTGTTCTTTCTGTCCTCCTTAAAGGTAGGACACTAACCCATATGACAGGTGGCTCGAGCATTTTTACAGGGTCTCTATCACGACCCGGGCTCTATGCGCCACTGTGTCTCCTGGGTGTTAGGGCGGACAGATGACGTGGAGTCCAGCTGTCCTGCCAGTTTCTGCTGTAAGTCTTGAAGTCCCTCACAACCTCTGTCTTCTGGCTACCGGAATCTGCGCTCTGCAGGGAGGTAGCCTAATTTTAGCTGTCCTCCCCAGTTGTCACTCGCCTGTGCTTCTTCCTTCTTTCAGTCTCTTTACAAGTTGCTCTGCTCTCTTTTTCCTTCCCAGGAGCTGCAGAATCACTTGTCTGCACAGCCCCAACTTTCCTTCCGCACTCCTCGCTCTCTTCTCATCAACTGTCTAATTCTAACTGCCTAGCAACTGCCTAGCAACTGACTCCTCCTCCCGACCAGAGAGAGAGCAGCTCCCCTGAAGTCAGGCATAGAGCTCCCTCTTTTGGCCTGGAGTCAGAACAGTGTTGTATGTGCTGAATACCTGTCAAAGGGATCCTTCCTCACTTCCAAGCGTGACATCACTCTCCCCGTGAGTAAAGCAATGCCACTGTAACAACCAGTTACCTGGGGTGTTACACATACCAGGATGGTGATGTAGGCCATGCATACCAGGATGGGGATGAGGGGGCCATGCATACCAGGATAAGAATGAGGGGGCCATACATACTACGATAGGCATGAGGAGGTCATGCATACCAGGATAGGGATGAGGGGGCCATGCATACCAGAATAGGGATTAGGAGCCATGCATACCAGGATAGGGATGAACAGTTATGCATATAAGGATAGGAATGTGCAATAATTATAGTGGAACACAGGGCTGCCATCAGGGCATTACTGCCCTGACTGGCGTACGGGGCCCAGTGGACAGAGGGGGCCCGCACTGGGCCCTGTCTCATCTGCCCATCAAGCCCGGGCACGAGCAGCAGGCATCTGATGGTACACTGTACCGGCATCTGAGATGCCGGTTCAGTGTCCTCTACTGCCTTGCAGGCCCGCTGGCAGCTGACGTCAGCGCGCACATTGCCCGCATATGATGTCATTGTCATTCGCCAGCGAGTCCGCGCTGAAATGCCTGGGATGGACGTCGGCGCTGGACAGCGGCCAGGTAAGAGGAAAGGTGTTTGTTTTTACTCAATGCGGCAAGCCCGGGGCATGATGAAGACACAGGGGCTTGATGGAGACACGGGGCAGGAATGAAAAAACAGGGGGCAGGAATGTGAGACATGGGGCACAAATGTGAGACATGGGGCACGAATGTGAGACACGGGGCAGGAATGATAACACCGGGCAGAAATGTGAGACACGGGGCAGGAATGTGAGACACGGGGCAGGAATAAAAGCACGGGGCAGGAATAAACATGGGGCAGAAATGAAAACAACACAGGGGCAGGAATGTGATACACGGGGCAGGAATGTGAGATGCGGGGCAGGAATAAAAATGCGGGGCAGGAATAAACACAGGGGTCAGGAATGCAAACAACACTGGAGGCAGGAATGTGAGACATGGGGCAGGAATGTGAGACACGGGGCAGGAATGTGAGACACGGGGCAGGAATGTGAGACACGGGGCAGGAATAAACACAGGGGACAGGAATGAAAACACGAGGCAGGAATGAAAACACGGGGCAGGAATGAAAACAACACAGGGGGCAGGAATGTGAGACACGGGGCAGGAATGGAAACAACACAGGGCAGAATGTGTGACAAGGGGGAAGAATGTGAGACACGGGGCAGAATATGAGACTCAGGAGGCAGAATGTGAGACTCAGGAGGCAGAATATGAGTGTCAGGGGGCAGAATGTGAGACATGGGGCAGAATGTGAGATGGGGCAGGATGTGCGACACGGGGCAGGCTGGGAGACATGGGGCACGATGGAAACAAATGGGGCAGGATGGAGACAGATGGGGCAGGATCATGGTGCAAGATCGATACGATGGAGATAGATGGGTCAGTATCATGGGACAGATAGGTCAGTATCATGGGACAGATGGGTCAGGATCATGGGGCAGAATGGGGAGATCATATGGGGGCAGAATGGATACTCATGAGGGCAGGATGTGAGAACATGTGGCTGGAGCCAGGAATGAGATACACGGGGCCAGGATGGGGGCTAATTAAGGGATATTATTACTGCAGTGATGTATTTATTTTATTTTTTGAGGATACTGTTTTAAATGGGGGGAGGAGGTCCTGTTACTGTGCAGAGCGACACTTTGTCGCCTTTTTTTCTTCATCCGGTGTAGTGTAGAAGTTGGGAAAAAATTAAGTAATGTGTTCTGCAAGAGGAGCTCTGGATAACTGTGTTATTTCCTGCAGAGACAAGTCCTGGCTGGAAGACGTGATGGCGGTCTGCGCTGGATGGAAGATGGAAAGCGAGGCTGAAGGACTTCATCTAGAGACGTCACTGGTGAGTCAGTGTGTTACCTGTACACAGACACTGCATACTAAGTACAGATCTTCTGTGTATAATGGCACTTATGGTGATGGTATTGTGTTTTTTTTAAATTAATGATCAGTATTGCAGTATTCAGTCACTATGTTATGGCAATATGTGATCTGGAGATGGTGCGGTGGTATTTGTCCCTTGTATGTGCTATTATTCAGTCACTGTGGTGGTAATTAGGGTTGAGCGAAACGGGTCGATCATTTTCAAAAGTCGCCGACTTTTGGCTAAGTCGGCGTCTCATGAAACCCGATCCGACCCCTGTGCTTGTCGGCCATGCGGTACGCGACTTTCGCGCCAAAGTCGCGTTTCAATGACGCGAAAAGCGCCATTTCTCAGCCAATGAAGGTGAACGCAGAGTGTGGGCAGCGTGATGACATAGATCCTGGTCCCCACCATCTTAGAGAAGGGCATTGCAGTGATTGGCTTGCTGTCTGCGGCGTCACAGGGGCTATAAAGGGGCGTTCCCGCCGACCGCCATCTTACTGCTGCTGATCTGAGCTTAGGGAGAGGTTGCTGCCGCTTCATCAGAAGCAGGGAGAGCGTTAGGCAGGGTCCACTAACCACCAAACCGCTTGTGCTGCAGCGATTTCCACTGTCCAACACCACCTTCGGTGTGCAGGAACAGTGGAAGCTATTTTTTTTTTTTTTTCCCCTCAGCGCTGTAGCTCATTGGGCTGCCCTAGAAGGCTCCGTGATAGCTGTATTGCTGTGTGTACGCCACTGTGGAAACCAACTGCTTTTTTCAAAGCACATATCCTCTTGTTCCTTCCTTTCTGCACAGCTATCTTTTTTGTTTGTCCACACTTTTTATTTAATTTGTGCATCAGTCCACTCCTATTGCTGCCTGCCATACCTGGCTTACATTACTGCAGGGAGATAGTAATTGTAGGACAGTTTTTTTTTTTTTTTGTTTTTTTTTTGTGGGAGATTAAGATTGGCATTTCTGCTACAGTGCCATCCCTGTGTGTGCCATCTCTCACTGAGTGGGCCATAGAAAGCCTATTTATTTTTTCCGTGATTTGTGTTCTAAAATCTACCTCAACACAGAAACACTACATCAATCAGTGGGAGAAAAATATTGGCCTCAGTCAGGGCTTGTGTGCCACTGCTGTGTGTGCGCTATCATTCAGTGGGCTATAGCAAGCCTATATTTTTTTTTTTTTTTTTTTTTTAATATTATTTGGTTTCAAAAGTCTCCCTGAAAAAAAAAAAAAACCTAAAAAAACAGTGGGAGAGTAATATTGCCCTTTCAGCTTGTGTGCCAGTCTTGACTCCTGGGTGTGCCACCTCTCTCCCTCTCATTCAGTGGGCCATAGAAAGCCTATTTATTTTTTTTTTTAAATATTATTGGGTTTCTAAAGTCTCCCTGAAAAAAACAAAAAATACATAAAAAAACAGTGGGAGAGTAATATTGCCCTTTCAGCTTGTGTGCCAGTCTTGACTCCTGGGTGTGCCACCTCTCTCCCTTTCATTCAGTGGGCCATAGAAAGCCTATTTTTTTTTTTTTAATATTATTTGGTTTCTAATTCTCCCTGAAAAAAAAAAAAAAACCTAAAAAAACAGTGGGAGAGTAATATTGCCCTTTCAGCTTGTGTGCCAGTCTTGACTCCTGGGTGTGCCACCTCTCTCCCTCTCATTCAGTGGGCCATAGAAAGCCTATTTATTTTTTTTTTTAAATATTATTGGGTTTCTAAAGTCTCCCTGAAAAAACAAAAAATACATAAAAAAACAGTGGGAGAGTAATATTGCCCTTTCAGCTTGTGTGCCAGTCTTGACTCCTGGGTGTGCCACCTCTCTCCCTTTCATTCAGTGGGCCATAGAAAGCCTATTTATTTTTTCCGTGATTTGTGTTCTAAATTCTACCTCAACACAAAAACACTACATCAATCAGTGGGAGAAAAATATTGGCCTCAGTAAGGGCTTGTGTGCCACTGCTGTGTGTGCTATCTCTCATTCAGTGGGCTATAGCAAGCCTATTTTTTTTTTTTTTTTTTTTTTTTTTAATATTATTTGGTTTCTAAAGTCTCCCTGAAAAAAAAAAAAAACCTAAAAAAACAGTGGGAGAGTAATATTGCCCTTTCAGCTTGTGTGCCAGTCTTGACTCCTGGGTGTGCCACCTCTCTCCCTCTCATTCAGTGGGCCATAGAAAGCCTATTTATTTTTTTTTTTAAATATTATTGGGTTTCTAAAGTCTCCCTGAAAAAAACAAAAAATACATAAAAAAACAGTGGGAGAGTAATATTGCCCTTTCAGCTTGTGTGCCAGTCTTGACTCCTGGGTGTGCCACCTCTCTCCCTCTCATTCAGTGGGCCATAGAAAGCCTATTTATTTTTTTTTTTAAATATTATTGGGTTTCTAAAGTCTCCCTGAAAAAAACAAAAAATACATAAAAAAACAGTGGGAGAGTAATATTGCCCTTTCAGCTTGTGTGCCAGTCTTGACTCCTGGGTGTGCCACCTCTCTCCCTCTCATTCAGTGGGCCATAGAAAGCCTATTTATTTTTTTTTTTAAATATTATTGGGTTTCTAAAGTCTCCCTGAAAAAAACAAAAAATACATAAAAAAACAGTGGGAGAGTAATATTGCCCTTTCAGCTTGTGTGCCAGTCTTGACTCCTGGGTGTGCCACCTCTCTCCCTTTCATTCAGTGGGCCATAGAAAGCCTATTTTTTTTTTTTTAATATTATTTGGTTTCTAATTCTCCCTGAAAAAAAAAAAAAAACCTAAAAAAACAGTGGGAGAGTAATATTGCCCTTTCAGCTTGTGTGCCAGTCTTGACTCCTGGGTGTGCCACCTCTCTCCCTCTCATTCAGTGGGCCATAGAAAGCCTATTTATTTTTTTTTTTAAATATTATTGGGTTTCTAAAGTCTCCCTGAAAAAACAAAAAATACATAAAAAAACAGTGGGAGAGTAATATTGCCCTTTCAGCTTGTGTGCCAGTCTTGACTCCTGGGTGTGCCACCTCTCTCCCTTTCATTCAGTGGGCCATAGAAAGCCTATTTTTTTTTTTTTTAATATTATTTGGTTTCTAATTCTCCCTGAAAAAAAAAAAAAAACCTAAAAAAACAGTGGGAGAGTAATATTGCCCTTTCAGCTTGTGTGCCAGTCTTGACTCCTGGGTGTGCCACCTCTCTCCCTCTCATTCAGTGGGCCATAGAAAGCCTATTTATTTATTTTTTTAAATATTATTGGGTTTCTAAAGTCTCCCTGAAAAAACAAAAAATACATAAAAAAACAGTGGGAGAGTAATATTGCCCTTTCAGCTTGTGTGCCAGTCTTGACTCCTGGGTGTGCCACCTCTCTCCCTTTCATTCAGTGGGCCATAGAAAGCCTTTTTTTTTTTTGGTTTTTTTAATATTATTTGGTTTCTAAAGTCTCCCTGAAAAAAACAAAAAAAACATAAAAAACAGTGGGAGAGTAATATTGCCCTTTCAGCTTGTGCGCCAGTCTTGACTCCTGGTTGTGCCACCTCTCTCTCTCTAATTGTGGGCCATAGAAAGCCTTTTTTTTTTTTTTTTTAATATTATTTGGTTTCTAAAGTCTCCCTGAGAAAAAAAAATAAATAAATTAGGTGGGAGATTAATATTGACATTAGTGCTTGAGTGACAGTCCTGCGTGTGTGTCATCTCTGTGATTTTGTGCCACAGAAAACAGAGTGTGTAACATTGTGCCTGATTTTCCTTGTGGTCTCACCAACCTGTTAAGGGATATTGAAATCATACTGAAGTTATAGCTCACCGTGTAAGTTGTTTGATAGCAACAAATAAAGTTACTTTGGTTAAGATTTTAAAACAATGAGGAAGTCTGGTGCAAGAGGTCGTCGTGGGCGTTCATTGTCAGCTGGTAATGATGGTAGTGGTAGTGGAGCATCAGGTGGTCGTGGGGATAAAAATATTCCACCTAAGTCTGGAGCTGTGGAGCCAGTTTCGTCGTCAGGCTACACAAGGCCTCGAACGCTCTCTTTTCTGGGAGTAGGAAAACCGCTTTTAAAGGCGGAGCAGCAACAGCAAGTTTTGGCTTACATTGCAGACTCAGCCTCTAGCTCTTTTGCCTCCTCTTCCGAAACTGGTAAATGTAAAAGCAGCGCGTCGCTTGTGGATGTTCACGGTCAGGGACAAGTCGCTTCCTTGTCCTCCTCAGCAAAAACTACAACAAGAGAGAAGGATGCAGCAGGCGACACAACGGGTCACTCCATGGAGCTCTTTACACATACCGTCCCTGGCTTAGAAAGTGAAACATTTAACAGGCCATGCCCATTACAAGTATATTCTGACATGGAGTGCACTGATGCACAGCCACAGCCAGAGTACTATGCTGCTCCTTTGACTCAGACCACCACATTGCCCTCTCAGGGTACAGATCCACAATCAGACCCTGATGAGACTATGTTGCCCCGCCACGAACGCTATACCACCGACCGACACAGTGACACAGACGAAGTTGCACACGAGCTCGAAGAGGAGGTAATAGATGACCCAGTTATTGACCCCGATTGGCAGCCATTGGGGGAACAGGGTGCAGGCGGCAGTAGTTCAGAAGCGGAGGTGGAGGAGGGGCCGCAGCAGGCATCAACATCGCAACAGGTTCCATCTGCCGGGCCCGTATCTGGACCAAAACGCGTGTCAAAGCCAAAACCTGTTGGAGCACAGCGTTGCCATCCGGTTAAAGCTCAGTCTGCAATCCCTGAAAAGGGATCAGAGTCTAGGAAGAGTGCAGTCTGGCATTTTTTTAAACAACATCCAACTGATCAGCGCAAAGTCATCTGTCAAAAATGTTCAACTAGCTTAAGCAGAGGTCAGAATCTGAAAAGTCTAAATACTAGTTGCATGCATAGACACTTAACCACCATGCATTCTCAAGCCTGGACTAACTACCAAACGTCCCTCAAGGTTGTAGCACCCTCGGCCAATGAAGCTAGTCAGCAACGCAACATCCCTTCCGTCACTGTAAGGCCACCATTTTCCGCACCACCGGCAGTATCTGTGCAGGTTTCTTTGCCAGCCAAAAGCAGTCAGGGTCAGGGAATCACCAGTTTTGTAGGAGGAAATATTGCATGTAGGGCACCGGCGGAAACAATACCGTCTCCAACCGTCTCTCAGTCTGCCATGTCCACCGGCACACCCGAAAGTTCCACGATCTACAGCTCTCCAGTCCAGCTCACCCTACATGAGACTCTGGTTAGAAAAAGGAAGTACTTATCCTCGCATCCGCGTACACAGGGTTTTAACGCCCACATAGCTAGACTAATCTCGTTAGAGATGATGCCCTACCGGTTAGTTGAAAGCGAAGCTTTCAAAGCCCTGATGGAGTACGCTGAACCACGATACGAGCTACCCAGTCGACACTTTTTTTCCAGAAAAGCCATCCCAGCCCTGCACCAGCATGTTAAACAGCGCATCGTCCATGCACTCAGGCAATCTGTGAGTACAAAGGTGCACCTGACTACAGATGCATGGACCAGTAGGCATGGCCAGGGACGTTATGTGTCCATCACGGCACACTGGGTGAATGTGGTGGATGCAGGGTCCACAGGCGACATCAATTTAGGGACAGTTGTGCCTAGCCCACGGTCTAGGAAACAGTTGGCTGTAGGCGTTCGCACCCCCTCCTCCTCCTCCTCGTCCTCCTGCAGAAGCTACAGCTCTTCCACAGAACGCAGTCGGCCAACCACTCCATCGGCAGATGACACTGTTGCACACCAGTTGTCCCATTATGGGCCAGCTACTGCCAAGCGTCAGCAGGCTGTATTGGCTATGAAGTGTTTGGGCGACAACAGACACACCGCGGAAGTTCTGTCCGAGTTCTTGCAACAAGAAACGCAGTCGTGGCTGGGCACAGTAGATCTTGAGGCAGGCAAGGTAGTGAGTGATAACGGAAGGAATTTCATGGCTGCCATCTCCCTTTCCCAACTGAAACACATTCCTTGCCTGGCTCACACCTTAAACCTGGTGGTGCAGTGCTTATTGAAAACTTATCCTGGGTTCTCCGACCTGCTCCTCAAAGTGCGTGCACTTTGCTCACATATCCGACGTTCGCCTGTACACGCCAGCCGTATGCAGACCTATCAGCGGTCTTTGAACCTTCCCCAGCATCGCCTAATCATAGACGTTGCAACAAGGTGGAACTCAACACTGCACATGCTTCAGAGACTGTGCGAACAGAGGCGTGCTGTTATTTATTTGTGGGAGGATACACGGGCAGGCAGTAGGATGGCAGACATGGAGTTGTCAGGTGTGCAGTGGTCGAAGATACAAGACATGTGTCAAGTCCTTCAGTGTTTTGAGGAATGCACACGGCTGGTTAGTGCAGACAACGCCGTAATAAGCATGAGCATCCCCCTAATGCGTCTGCTGATGCAAAGTTTGACGCACATAAAGGAGCAGGCGTCTGCACCAGAGGAAGAGGGAAGCCTTGATGACAGTCAGCCATTGTCTGGTCAGGGCAGTGTACAGGACGAGGTAGCGGGCGAAGAGGAGGTGGAGGACGAGGAGGATGATGGGGATGAGTATATTTTTAATGCGGAAACTTTCACGGGGGCACAGGAAATTGGTTGCGTGTCACGGCCGGGTTCTGGTTTTTTGAGGGACACAAGTGACGTAGATTTGCCTGCAACTGCCCCTCAACCAATCACAACCGGAGATTTGACAAGTGGAACTTTGGCCCACATGGCGGATTATGCCTTACGTATCCTACAAAGGGACACACGCATTACGAAAATGATGAACGATGACGATTACTGGTTGGCCTGCCTCCTTGATCCACGCTATAAAGGCAAATTGCAAAATGTTATGCCACATGAGAACTTGGAACTAATATTAGCAACCAAACAATCAACTCTTGTTGACCGTTTGCTTCAGGCATTCCCAGCACACAGCGCACGTGATCGTTCTCACACGAGCTCCAGGGGGCAGCAGACTAGGAGTGTTAGGGGTGCACACATCAGAAGTGGCGTTGGACAGAGGGGTTTTCTGACCAGGTTGTGGAGTGATTTTGCTATGACCGCAGACAGGACAGGTACTGCTGCATCAATTGAAAGTGACAGGAGACAACATTTGTCCAGTATGGTTACTAACTATTTTTCATCCCTTATCGATGTTCTCCCTCAACCGTCATTCCCATTTGATTACTGGGCCTCCAAATTAGACACCTGGCCAGAATTGGCAGAATATGCATTGCAGGAGCTTGCTTGCCCGGCAGCAAGTGTCCTATCAGAAAGAGTATTCAGTGCTGCAGGGTCAATATTAACCGAAAAAAGGACTCGTCTGGCTACCCAAAATGTTGACGATCTAACATTCATTAAAATGAACCACAACTGGATTTCAAAATCTTTTGCCCCACCTTGCCCGGCCGACACCTAGCTTTCCTATGAAAAGCTCTTGCCTGTGAATTACTTTTCTAATGTCTAATTTGCTGCTGCAGATTGTACAGCATACGACATGTTTACACCTCCCTAAATGGCCAAACTCCCCACACGGGGCCGTGGTATCGCGACTTGGCGCAAGCACCCGTGAGACTGCTGTTTGTCTGAAGAGGTGGGTGTGCTCGCTTTTGGTTGACGGCATTGCTACTGGGTCCCTCATAGTACAATGTAGTGTCTCTGGCGGTGGTGGTGCGCACCCAACGTCAGACACACCGTTGTAACATGAGTGGCCCTGGGGCGGTCCCGCCGGCCTCAAGAGAGTTCCCCCCTACCCCAGCTCAAACTGGGCTGTACTACGTGCAAAATTATGTCGCACAGCTCCACCAATCTTTAGTCTATTCGCTGACATCATTCAATGTCTGGCACTGACAATACAAATTTGTAGACATCTATGATGCAACTTAAAGTAGTCTGTGTCTGTGTCCTATATTGGCACCATTAAATAGTTACTGCCAAATTACTATGTCAGAAACACAGCAGATGAGCCCACCCCTGTACCTAAGTATGCCATCTTTTTTTTTGTTTTGGTTGTTTTGCGAGACATTAACATCTATTTATATTTTGGGAGTACTGGGACAGACACTCCTTGCACTACTCCTCCACTCAGCACCAAGCTGCCTGCCCGTGTATCCATGTAACCGCTGTAAAACTGCCATGAGCCTATTGTTTGTTATTTTAGGCCTTTGATAGCCTGTCTGCGGTCCCTACTCCTCCACTGACCACCAAGCTGCCTGCCCGTGTATCCATGTAACCGCTGTAAAACTGCCATGAGCCTATTGTTTGTTATTTTAGGCCTTTGAAGCCTTTCTGCGCTCCCTCCTTCCACTAGTCCTCCACTGACCAGACCACTGCTGCCCGTGTACCCCTGGAACCAATTTTAAAGTGCCTACAGCCAGCCCATTTTATTGTGTTAGGCCTTCGAAGCCTGTCTGCGGTCCATACTTCCACTAGTCCTCCACTGACCAGACCACTGCTGCCCGTGTACCCCTGGAACCAATTTTAAAGTGCCTACAGCCAGCCCATTTTATTGTGTTAGGCCTTCGAAGCCTGTCTGCGGTCCCTCCTTCCACTAGGCCTCCACTGACCAGACCACTGCTGCCCGTGTACCCCTGGAACCAATTTTAAAGTGCCTACAGCCAGCCCATTTTATTGTGTTAGGCCTTCGAAGCCTGTCTGCGGTCCCTCCTTCCACTAGGCCTCCACTGACCAGACCACTGCTGCCCGTGTACCCCTGGAACCAATTTTAAAGTGCCTACAGCCAGCCCATTTTATTGTGTTAGGCCTTCGAAGCCTGTCTGCGGTCCCTCCTTCCACTAGGCCTCCACTGACCAGACCACTGCTGCCCGTGTACCCCTGGAACCAATTTTAAAGTGCCTACAGCCAGCCCATTTTATTGTGTTAGGCCTTCGAAGCCTGTCTGCGGTCCATACTTCCACTAGGCCTCCACTGACCAGACCACTGCTGCCCGTGTACCCCTGGAACCAATTTTAAAGTGCCTACAGCCAGCCCATTTTATTGTGTTAGGCCTTCGAAGCCTGTCTGCGGTCCATACTTCCACTAGTCCTCCACTGACCAGACCACTGCTGCCCGTGTACCCCTGGAACCAATTTTAAAGTGCCTACAGCCAGCCCATTTTATTGTGTTAGGCCTTCGAAGCCTGTCTGCGGTCCCTCCTTCCACTAGGCCTCCACTGACCAGACCACTGCTGCCCGTGTACCCCTGGAACCAATTTTAAAGTGCCTACAGCCAGCCCATTTTATTGTGTTAGGCCTTCGAAGCCTGTCTGCGGTCCCTCCTTCCACTAGGCCTCCACTGACCAGACCACTGCTGCCCGTGTACCCCTGGAACCAATTTTAAAGTGCCTACAGCCAGCCCATTTTATTGTGTTAGGCCTTCGAAGCCTGTCTGCGGTCCATACTTCCACTAGGCCTCCACTGACCAGACCACTGCTGCCCGTGTACCCCTGGAACCAATTTTAAAGTGCCTACAGCCAGCCCATTTTATTGTGTTAGGCCTTCGAAGCCTGTCTGCGGTCCATACTTCCACTAGTCCTCCACTGACCAGACCACTGCTGCCCGTGTACCCCTGGAACCAATTTTAAAGTGCCTACAGCCAGCCCATTTTATTGTGTTAGGCCTTCGAAGCCTGTCTGCGGTCCCTCCTTCCACTAGGCCTCCACTGACCAGACCACTGCTGCCCGTGTACCCCTGGAACCAATTTTAAAGTGCCTACAGCCAGCCCATTTTATTGTGTTAGGCCTTCGAAGCCTGTCTGCGGTCCCTCCTTCCACTAGGCCTCCACTGACCAGACCACTGCTGCCCGTGTACCCCTGGAACCAATTTTAAAGTGCCTACAGCCAGCCCATTTTATTGTGTTAGGCCTTCGAAGCCTGTCTGCGGTCCATACTTTAAATACTCCTCCACTCACCACCAAGCTGCCTGCCCGTGTATCCATGTAACCGCTGTAAAACTGCCATGAGCCTATTGTTTGTTATGTTAGGCCTTTGATAGCCTGTCTGCGGTCCTTACTTTAAATACTCCTCCACTCACCACCTAGCTGCCTGTGTATCCATGTAACCGATGTAAAACTGCCATGACTGCCTACTGTTTGTTATTTTAGGCCTTTGATAGCCTGTCTGCGGCCCCTACTTGCAATACTCCTCCACTGACCACAATGCTGCCTGGAGTGCCTGCCTGTGTATCCATGTAACCGATGTAAAACTGCCATGACTGCCTACTGTTTGTTATTTTAGGCCTTTGATAGCCTGTCTGCGGCCCCTACTTGCAATACTCCTCCACTGAGCACAATGCTGCCTGGAGTGCCTGCCTGTGTATCCATGTAACCGATGTAAAACTGCCATGACTGCCTACTGTTTGTTATTTTAGGCCTTTGATAGCCTGTCTGCAGCCCCTACTTGCAATACTCCTCCACTGACCACACCAATGCTGCCCGTGTACCCCTGGAACCTATTTAAAAGTTCATAGAGCCTAGTTATATATTTTATTTACTATTAATAAGGCCATGATGGACTACGCTGTACCACGCTACAAGCTAACCAGTCGACACTTCTTTTGCGAGAAAAGCCATCCCAACCCTCCACCAGCATGTAGAAGACCGCATTGTCCATGCACTCTGGCAATCTGTGAGTACAAAGGTGCACCTGACAACAGACGCATGGACCTGTAGGCATGGCCACGGAAGATTACGTGTCCATTACGGCGCAATGGGTTAATGTGGTGGATGCATGGTCCACAGGGGACAGCCTACTAAGTCTGTCTGCAGTCCCTAATTCAAATTGTCCTCCACTGTCTAAATCGGAACTTCCACCTTCTGGCTTTCGGCCTATAGTATCAGAAATTAAACTGCATTTGGCCTTCAACTTTGGTTAGGGCCTACTAACGGCTTCTGCCCCTCCCTGGTGTTGTCCTCAACTAAATAAAGCTGAGCTTCAACCTTCCGGCTCTCATTAAGTGGTTTTAAAAAAAAAATGGTGGTTAGGGCCTACTAACGGCTTCTGCCCCTCCCTGGTGTTGTCCTCAACTAAATAAAGCTGAGCTTCAACCTTCCGGCTCTCATTATGTGGTTTTAAAAAAAAAATGGTGGTTAGGGCCTACTAACGGCTTCTGCCCCTCCCTGGTGTTGTCCTCAACTAAATAAAGCTGAGCTTCAACCTTCCGGCTCTCATTAAGTGGTTTTAAAAAAAAAAAAAATGGTGGTTAGGGCCTACTAACGGCTTCTGCCCCTCCCTGGTGTTGCCCTCAACTAAATAAAGCTGAGCTTCAACCTTCTGCTCCAAATTACCATTTTAAAAAATGCAATAGGCTTTTCCGGCCTACTAAAGGTGTCTGCCCCTCCCTGGTGTTGTCCTCAACTGAACAAAGCTGAGCTTCCACATTCTGGCTTTCGCCCTATACTATCAGATATTAAACTGCATTTGGCCTACTAGTGTGGTTAGGCCCTTGAAACAGTGTCTGCTGCTCTTGGGTTTGCTACTCCACTGAACAAAGCAATGCCGCCTGTTTAGTCCTGTTACCAATTTTGAACTGCATGTAGCCTACTTTATTCTTTGGCCCTATATCTGTTTCCTCCTCATCCTGCCCATTGCCCAGCCACTGCTAAATGAGTCTGCTGGTACATTGACCTAGACCACTACATTCCCCTTGTACTCTACACAGCCAGAATCTGACCCTGCTGAAAGTAAGGTTCCCCTTCCCGCATGTTATACCACCTTACACAGGGACAAAGAGGAAGGTGCAGATGAAAGTGCAGGTTCCTTCATCAGGTGGGGGGGCATACTCGTTGGCGACGTCACTGGCACAGGGCCCCTCAGAGTACGCAAAAGTGTCGCTGCTGGTGGGAGGCGCCCCCGCCATGCAAACACACCGCCGTACTTTGAGGGGCCCTGTGCCAGTGGCAATGCGAACGAGTGGGCCCCCCCTGCTTGCTCAGGATCACAGCACTTGCAACTTTTAAATACTTACCTTTCCCTGCAACACCGCCGTGACGTAGTCCGCATTTCCTGGGCCCACGAAAAACTTGAGCCAGCCCTACTCCCCCCACAACTTTCCCCCAATTCCTTATGCCCAACTATTATTATACAGTTAATTAAGATTGGCAAGCTTCAGAAACAAGAATGGATGTTTTTGGCATTAAAATGGGCACTGTAGGTGTTTTCCTGGCCTCCACTCACTGCCGACTATGCTTCCCCATTGACTTGCATTGGGTTTCGTGTTTCGGTCGATCCCCGACTTTTAGCGATAATCGGCCGACTGCACTCGACTCGACTCTGGACAAAATCGGGTTTCCCAAAACCCTACTCGATCTTAAAAAAATGAAAGTCGCTCAACCCTAGTGGTAATATGTGGTCTAGTTATGGTGTGGCGGCATTTGCTCCCTGTATGTGGTATTATTGACCACCATGTAGTGGTAATATGTGACCTGGACATGGTGCGGTCGTATTTGTTCCTTTTATGTGGTATTGTAGGTCACTATGTGGTGGTAATATGTGATCTGGACATGGTGTGGCGGTGTTTGTTCGTTGTGTGTGGTATTATAGGTCACTGTGGTGGTAATAGGGTGTCTGGTCATGGTGCTGTGTTATTTGTCCCTTGTATGTGATATTATTGGTCATTTTAAAAATTGAAAAATAAATAAAAATATACCTAAATTGTATTGCATGTTTTAACAAATTTTTAATAGGGTAGCGTAGAGTAGGGCCCAGCCAAAAGAGTCTATCTTGTCGTGGTGGCAGCTTAGAAAAATCTTTTGGCCAAAACAAAAGCTGCTGGTTATATGTGTGATCTGGTTATGGGAACTGTTAATGTGTGATTGGTGAGAAGTGGAGTTTTTCCAAGAGAGAGCCGTGGGACTGTGGATAGTTCAAGGGGTGGAGTCTGGGCGGAGTCTCAAGGGGGCCCCCAAAATTTTGCTAGTATGGGGCCCCGAAATTCCTAGTGGCAGCCCTGGTGGAACACTCCGGAACCTCTTAGCTTGAGACAAATGAGCAACTGAGCAGGTACAGTGACAAGTCTGTATTACATTGTGTGGGGAGGTGGGCACCACATAATGTTAAAAATTATATAACTCTACAGCTTGGTGCAACCTATAAGCTTAAAGTGGAAACAAAACCAAGAAGAAAAAAGAATTGCAAAATAGTGAACACACACAGCATGAATCATGAATAAAAAAGGCTTTATTTAGACAAAAATGCCAAAAAGAAGACAAACATTAAAAACAATTAAAACCATAGATGGAATGACATGCAACAAACTGGTAAGCAGGCAAGTGCAAAAATGCACCACAAATATAATATCTAGGCAATCCTTAAATTAATAGATGGTGCACTCCACAAGGCAGTGATGGGAAAAACATGAACAATAGAGTGCAATACATGGACTGACAAATGTCTGTATTACACAAATAAACATAGGTGGAACAAGTAAGCAACAGTTCTAGAACAATGAATGCAGTACTGCTGCAAGTAAAGTCTCTTGGAAAAGGCACACACTAGGGAATGTTGATAACAGGGCAATTTAATATGCAAATTGCCTCTTCAGAGAAAAAGAGGACTTGAACTCTATAGCGCCACCTCTTGGAAGTAGCGATCCTACAAGTCACAATCAACCCTTTAACGAGTCTTGCAATATGAATTAGGATAAGAGCCAAATCAGTATCTCAATTCGCAGACACAGTGTTTCAGGCTGCTGGCCCTCGTCAGTGCGAAGCGTGAGAACTGATTTGGCTAGGTGAGAGGCTCTGGACTGAGGTCTAAGGGGTAAGGTTTCTCCTTGTTGAACTGGACACGATGTAATAGCGGCTGCAGAGTGGAATAATTTTTTTTACTTTATTTTGCCTCTCAGTTGCGGAAATTCACATGTAATGAGTGAACTTTTTCTAAATCCAAGTGGGTACCATCAGATAGTTTTCACTGGATGCCTGTACAATGGCAGCAACATATCAGAAAAAGAAGACACTACCACGACAGCTTATGGCGCTTTCATATTGCATTCAGGCACTTGTTCAGTGGTTCCGTTAGGGCTTACATCCAAACCAACTGCAAGACGGGATTTGGACATATGCACCGATGGGACCATAGAATATAACGGTGCTGGCAGAGCGAACTTGCGCTCTGCTATGCATCATTTTCGGGCATGTACCTCTACTGGAGGGGGACACTCAGACGCAGTCACTAGATGGGGTACGGCTTCTCTCAAAACAACTGGAGTGAGGCCGTGCCCACTAGATGCGCTCTCTCCTGGGGAATCCATAACACATACATCATCGCTGTTCTATGCTCAGTAACCGGCAAATCCTCGCAGCACACAGTGTGTGCGCTGGGGGGTTCATAAGTCTGCAGTCACACAGAGTGACGGCAGACTTATCAATCTAGACAGGACAACCCCTTTAAACCCACACCTCACATCCCTTTATAACAACTATGAATAAGGGTTATTAACTTGCAACATGTAAGTTTATGGATCCTAATTTTTAAAATCTTTTTGTTGTTTTTTTACCATATTTTTAACACACTTTTTGCACAGTAAAAGTTATGTTTTAACAGTTTTTCATTAGTGCTGTAAGGCTTGTTTCACACTAGCATTTGGCAGCGCTGCAGACGAAAGCCTCCTTCCTCCATGAAGCCCCGCCAACTACCGCACCTCTTCCTTCAGCTCCGTCTATGTCTGCATGCATTCTGCGCACCCTATCTTTAACATTGGGTACACAGGCCATGCGGATGTATACAGATGCCTCCACATGCGTCGTTTTGAAGCTGCGCCGACCGCAACAAAATGCAACATGTTGCGTTTGACGCAGGTCAGCGCAGCATCAAGACAACGCATGTGGAGGCATCCGTGTACATCCACATGGCCTGCGTAACCAATGTTAAAGATAGGGTACGCAGAATGCATGCAGACATAGGCGGAGCTGAAGGAAGAGGCACGGCAGTGGGCGGGGCTTCACGGAGGAAGAAGGATTTCTGCCCTGCCAAATGCTAGTGTGAAACTAGCCTAAGCCAGTCCTTATGTACCAGCTTTTTGATTTCTGACTTTCTCTCCCATTTCTGATCCACTCCCTGTACCACACTCTGAACAAACAAGGTCTACCTGGTTTCCTATGTGAATTTAAGTGCTTTTCACAATGAATTGTCCTCCCTGGTTGATGATTACCATTTTTTCTACTTTACCAAAAGAGCACCATACATGGTAGAGGCTTTGGCGCTGTTTTCCGGCAGCTGAAACTGGGGCTTTAGTCAAGGTGGAGAAAATATGAAAGGTTCCAAATATCCCTCAATTTTGCAACTAAACCATCAGTCCACTGCTAAGAAGCTAAAAATGAAAAGGAATTTCACCATTCAGCACGACAACAACCCTAAGAATAACTCCAAATCAACAAAAGAATGGCATCACCAGAAGATCAGAGTTTTGGAATGAGCCAGCCCGAACCTAATCCAATTGAAATCTGTGGGCAGTACGCAGGAGATGCCCTCGCAATCTGAGTTTTCGAGCTCTATATTGGAGAGCAAAGATTACCAATTCCAGATAAATCATGTTGAGATGTTCCTACCTAAAAAGACTGAATTCAGTCATAAATTCAAAGGGTGCTTCAAAAAAGTTTTATTTTAAGGGTGTGCATATTTTATTTTAAAGGTGGAAAAAGTTCTGAAATAATTATTCTTGGTATGATTGTTTTTACCTGACAAAAACCTGGCATTTTAACAAAGGTGTGTAGACTTTTTTTTATCCACTATATATTTACAAGAAGAAGGTGCCTCCAGAAACGCAGATTTTTTTTTTCCCGAAGTGTATTTTTTGGCGTTTCTATAGACAGCCCTGCCATGTAAACTAATTCTATAAAACATACACTTTTTGTGCTGTCAGTGCTAGGTAAGGTTTGGTACTCAGTAATTAAGTCAGCTGGGAGTTGGCTACTTTTATAATCTATGGGCCTTGGAATTCGGCAAAACCACTCTGTAAAATTCAATTGTCTGTCACTTCATGGCTGAGTTGCTGTGGTTTATAAACGCTTTTTCTGAAATATTTAGGAATGAAGAAATTTCACTAAGGGCTGTCCCACACATAGTTACATAGTTACATAGTTATTAAGGTTGAAGGAAGACTGTAAGTCCATCTAGTTCAACCCATAGCCTAACCTAACATGCCCTAACATGTTGATCCAGGGGAAGGCAAAAAACCCCCATGTGGCAAAGAGTAACTCCACCATGGGGAAAAAAATTCCTTCCCGACTCCACATACGGCAATCAGACTAGTTCCCTGGATCAACGCCTTATCAAGGAATCTAGTGTATATACCCTGTAACATTATACTTTTCCAGAAAGGTATCCAGTCCCCTCTTAAATTTAATTAATGAATCACTCATTACAACATCATACGGCAGAGAGTTCCATAGTCTCACTGCTCTTACAGTAAAGAATCCGCGTCTGTTATTATGCTTAAACCTTCTTTCCTCCAGACGTAGAGGATGCCCCCTTGTCCCTGTCTCAGGTCTATGATTAAAAAGATCATCAGAAAGGTCTTTGTACTGTCCCCTCATATATTTATACATTAAAATAAGATCACCCCTTAGTCTTCGTTTCTCCAAACTAAATAGCCCCAAGTGTAATAACCTATCTTGGTATTGCAGACCCCCCAGTCCTCTAATAACCTTGGTCGCTCTTCTCTGCACCCGCTCCAGTTCAGCTATGTCTTTCTTATACACCGGAGACCAGAACTGTGCACAGTATTCTAAGTGTGGTCGAACTAGTGACTTGTATAGAGGTAAAATTATGTTCTCCTCATGAGCATCTATGCCTCTTTTAATACATCCCATTATTTTATTTGCCTTTGTAGCAGCTGCCTGACACTGGCCACTGAATATGAGTTTGTCATCCACCCATACACCCAGGTCTTTTTCATTGACGGTTTTGCCCAGAGTTTTAGAATTAAGCACATAGTTATACATCTTATTACTTCTACCCAAGTGCATGACCTTACATTTATCCCCATTAAAGCTCATTTGCCATTTATCAGCC
This sequence comes from Ranitomeya variabilis, assembly GCF_051348905.1. Classification (NCBI taxonomy): domain Eukaryota; kingdom Metazoa; phylum Chordata; class Amphibia; order Anura; family Dendrobatidae; genus Ranitomeya; species Ranitomeya variabilis. The sequence continues at coordinate 654,956,579 of NC_135233.1, forward strand.
CAAGCTTCTAGTTTACATAAATCATCCTGTAATATAAAATTGTCCTCCCCTGTATTGATTACCCTGCAGAGTTTAGTGTCATCTGCAAATATTGAAATTCTACTCTGAATGCCCCCTACAAGGTCATTAATAAATATGTTAAAAAGAAGAGGGCCCAATACTGACCCCTGTGGTACCCCACTGCTAACCGTGACCCAGTCCGAGTGTGCTCCATTAATAACCACCCTTTGTTTCCTATCCCTGAGCCAGCTCTCAACCCACTTACACATATTTTCCCCTATCCCCATTACTCTCATTTTATGTAACAACCTTTTGTGTGGCACCGTATCAAAAGCTTTGGAAAAGTCCATATATACTACGTCCACTGGGTTCCCTTGGTCCAGTCCTGAACTTACCTCTTCATAGAAGCTGATCAAATTAGTCTGACATGAACGGTCCCTAGTAAACCCGTGCTGATACTGGGTCATGAGGTTATTCCTCTTCAGATACTCCAGCATAGCATCCCTTAGAATGCCCTCCAGGATTTTACCCACAGTAGAGGTTAAGCTTACTGGCCTATAATTACCGAGTTCAGTTTTTGCCCCTTTTTTGAATATTGGCACCACATTTGCTATACGCCAGTCCTGTGGTACAGACCCTGTTATTATGGAGTCTTTAAAGATTAAAAATAATGGTCTATCAATGACTGTACTTAGTTCCTGCAGTACTCGGGGGTGGATCCCATCCGGGCCCGGAGATTTGTCAATTTTTGTGATTTTTAGACGCCGCTGTACTTCCTGCTGGGTTAAGCAGGTGACATTTAATGGGGAATTTTTATCACTAGTCATTTTGTCTGCCATGGGATTTTCTTTTGTAAATACTGATGAAAAAAAGTCATTTAGCATATTGGCTTTTTCCTCATCCTCATCCACCATTTCACCCAGACTATTTTTAAGGGGGCCAACACTATCATTTTTTAGTTTCTTACTATTTATATAGTTAAAGAATATTTTGGGATTATTTTTACTCTCTCTGGCAATGAGTCTCTCTGTCTCAATCTTTGCTGCCTTGATTTGCTTTTTACAGAATTTATTTAATTTTCTGTATTTATTTAATGCCTCCTCACTACCTACTTCCTTTAATTCTCTAAATGCTTTCTTTTTGTCCCTTATTGCGCCCCTTACAGCTCTATTTAGCCATATTGGTTTCCTCCTATTTCTAGTATGTTTATTCCCATACGGTATATACTGTGCACAGGTCCTATCCAGGATGCTAATAAATGTCTCCCATTTTCTTTGTGTATTTTTGTGTCTCAGGATATCGTCCCAGTTAATTGCACCAAGATCCTCTCTCATCCATTGGAAATTTGCCCTCCTGAAGTTTAGTGTCCTTGTCACCCCCCTACTACCCATCTTATTAAAGGTTACATGAAAACTTATTATTTTGTGATCACTATTCCCCAAGTGACCCCCAACCCTTATATTTGATATGCGGTCTGGCCTGTTGGTTAATATTAGGTCTAGCAGTGCCCCCCTCCTTGTTGGGTCCTGAACCAGTTGTGAAAGGTAATTGTCTCTCATAGTTGTCAAAAACCGATTACCTTTGCTGGAACTGCAGGTTTCTGTTCCCCAATCTATTTCAGGGTAGTTGAAGTCCCCCATAATAATGACTTCTCCTTGAGTCGCAGCTTCATCTATTTGCTTTACGAGGATATTCTCCATTGCTTCCATTAGTTTTGGAGATTTATAACAAACCCCTATCAGTAATTTATTATTTTTTCCCCCTCCTTTTATCTCCACCCACAGGGACTCTACATTTTCATTAAATTCACCTATATTATCACGCAGGATGGGTTTTAAGGAAGATTTTACATATAGACACACCCCTCCCCCTCGCTTATCTGTACGGTCATTTCTGAACAGGCTATAGCCCTGCAAGTTAACAGCCCAGTCATGGCTCTCATCCAGCCACGTCTCAGATATCCCCACCATGTCATAATTATGCTCCAACAACATTAGTTCTAATTCGTCCATTTTGTTGGCGAGGCTTCTGGCATTAGTATACATGCACTTGATGTTACTCTCTGTACCTCTATTCTTTCTTAAATTACTAACTGTTCTAACCCCACCCCCCATGCCACCGCCACCCCCAACTTCCTTATTTGTGCCCAGGTCTCTATCTGCACTATCTTCCCCTCCTATAAAATGAATACCCTCCCCCCCAATCCCTAGTTTAAACACTCCTCCAACCTTCTAACCATTTTCTCCCCCAGCACAGCTGCACCTTCCCCATTGAGGTGCAGCCCGTCCCTAGCGTAGAGCCTGTAGCCAACTGAGAAGTCGGCCCAGTTCTGCAGGAACCCAAACCCCTCCTTCCTACACCAATTCTTGAGCCACTTATTAACCTCCCTAATCTCCCGTTGCCTCTCTGGCGTGGCACGTGGTACAGGCAGTATTTCGGAAAATACCACGTTGGAGGTCCTTGCTTTCAGCTTGCAGCCTAATTCCCTGAAATCATCTTTAAGGACCTTCCACCTACCTCTAACTTTGTCATTTGTGCCAATGTGCACCATGACCGCTGGGTCCTCACCAGCCCCTCCCAGTAATCTGTCCACCCGATCAGCGATGTGTTGGACTCGAGCGCCAGGTAGGCAGCACACCGTCCGACGATCCCTGTCTTTGTGACAGATTGCCCTATCTGTTCCCCTAATAATTGAGTCCCCCACTACCAGCACCTGTCTGGCCTGCCCTGCTCTCCTTTTTCCCTCCTTACTGGAGCAGTCACTCCTCCGGCTTTCAGAGGACATGCCTGGCTGCAGCAGTGCTACCCCTGTACTGGCACCCCCCTCATCTGCCAACTTAGCAAACTTATTGGGGTGTGCCAGATCAGGACTAGCCTCCCTGGCACTCTTCCCTCTAACCCGCCTTCTATCTGTCACCCAGCTAACTGCCACACTGTCCTGCAGCTCCATCCTACCATCCCCCTCCTCATCTATCCCATTGAGCATCTGCTCTGTGAGCAGAAGACTCCTCTCCATATTGTCTATGGATCTCAGTGTTGCCAGCTGCACATTTAGATCCAGTATCTGGGTTTCCAAATGCACAATGTGCTCACATCTCGCACAGCAGTATGCACCCTCGACCGGCTGGTCAAGGACTGCATACATGTGGCAAGATGTACACTGGATGGCATTAACAATTGTGGAGCACATTTCCTAATGGGGATTGCACCACACAGAAACGCTAATTAAAAATAAATACAAAGTATTAATTAAACAAAAAAAAAACAAAAAAAAAAACAGAAGCAATTCCTCCCTTGGAAACTCCCTGATTCCAAAGTCACTGAATCACAAGTCACACACTTACCGCCGTTCACACTTACGCTCAGGTCACACTCAGCTCGCTCACACTCGCTGTGCTGAAGATTTAGGGTATGTGCACACGATGCAGATTTAGTGCAGAATTGGTGCAGAACTGCAGCAGATTTTTCTGCTGCAGAAACGCTGCAGAACTGCACTGTGATTTACAGTACAATGTAAATCAATGGGAAAAAAAAAGCTGTGCACATGGTGCAGAAAAATCTGCGCAGAAACGCTGCAGATTTCAAAGAAGTGCACGTCGCTTCTTTTGTGCAGTTCTGCAGTGTTTCTGCTGCAGATTTTTCTGCACCATGTGCACAGCTTTTTTTTTCCCCATTGATTTACATTGTACTGCACAGAAACTGCACAGAAACTGCATTGAAACTGCATAGAAACTGCACAGAAACTGCACAGAAACTGCATAGAATCTGCGCAGAAACTGCATAGAATCTGCATAGAATCTGCATAGAAACTGCACAGAAACTGCATAGAATCTGCGCAGAAACTGCATAGAAACTGCATAGAAACTGCATCAAATCTGCAGATGCAGATTTAGTGCAGAAAATTCTGCACTACATTTCCTACGTGTGCACATAGCCAGATTTTTTTTTTTTCTCTCTATCTCCCCTCAACAGCAATCCACCTTGCTGTTCAGATGCACTTTCAAAAAAGACTTGAGCCCCAAACAGCTGCCCCTTATATCCCCTTAATTATGAGCCCCCACCCTAAGTTAACTCCTTATGAATATAGCTACTCCCAATTCAGCAACTCACACAAATTCACACAGGTATTTGTTAAAGGCCTTCCAAATACCTCCTCACTGAATCACAAGTCACACACTTACCGCCGTTCACACTTACGCTCAGGTCACACTCAGCTCGCTCACACTCGCTGTGCTGAAGATTTATAGATTTTTTTTTTTTCTCTCTATCTCCCCTCAACAGCAATCCACCTTGCTGTTCAGATGCACTTTCAAAAAACGTCCAGATAATTCTGGTACCGGAATAAATCGGTACCGGAGTTATCCGTGTGCCTGTGAACTCACGTAGGCCATATGTGCGGCACACGTGTGCCGCCCGTATGGCGAGTGGGTACCACACGGAGCGTGTGGTACCCACGCGTGTGGTACCCTGCATCGTGCTGAAGCCGCGATTCATATGTTCCCTGCAGCAGCGTTTGCTGCAGAGAAAATATGAATTATAGTGTTTAAAATAAAGATCTATGTGTCCCCCGCCCTCCCACCCCCTGTGCGCCCCCCCGCTGTTCAGAAAATACTCACCCGCTCCCACGTTGGCTATCGCGGCTTCCTGGTCTGGCCCCATCTTCTCCTGTATGCGGTCACGTGGGGCCGATCATTTACAGTCATGAATAGGCGGCTCCACCTCCCATAGGGGCGGAGCCGACTATTCATGATTGTAAATGAGTGGCCCCACGTGACCGCATACAGTAGAAGGCGCGGGGCAGAGAGGAAGGAGTGACAGCCAACGTGGGAGCGGGTGAGTATTTTCTGAACAGCGGGGGGGGGGGGCGCACAGGGGGTGGGAGGGCGGGGGACACATAGATCTTTATTTTAAACACTATAATTCATATTTTCTCTGCAGCAAACGCTGCTGCAGGGAACATATGAATCGCGGCTTCAGCACCAGTGGGGGGGTCAGCGCTTACTGTAGCGCTGTCCCCTGCACGGCACACGGACTGCAAACGGAGACCGTCCATTTGTGGTCTGTGTTTTACACGGACCCATTGACTTTAATGGGTCCGTGTAATACGTGCGCTCCCACGAACACTGACATGTCTCCGTGTTTGGCACACGGAGACACGGTCCGCAAAAAATCAATGACATCTGCACAGATGCATTGATTTTTATGGGTCTACGTGTGTCAGTGGCTCCGGTACGTGAGGAAACTGTCACCTCACGTACCGGAGCCACTGACATGTGAAACCGGCCTAACTGACTTGCAATAGTGACATTCTATAAAAGTACCACCCTCAAATTCAGGGATCTCCTTAGAATAGCCCATACTTATACAAAAGTTTGTAAAAGCAAACTCCACGGCTAGGTGCTGTTTTTTACTTGTGGTAATGTAACCAATTGAGAAACTTGAATTTGATGATTGAGCGATATGTTTCAATATGTATTACAAATGATCTGTGCAGCAATGTGGTACAGCACTTACGTAACAATTTACATTGGGCACTAGTCTTGCCTATACGCTGCACTTGTGGTATCATCACCGTACTGTGTAACAACTTATACTACTAATACCCTATATTAGTAGCAGTCCCATGCTGTAATCGTAATATGACCGCTGTTTACTCATCCATACTACAACCTCAATTAACAAAAATGTAACCTCAGACATGTTCATAAGCGTAATATGGCTATTATGTCTGTGTCCTGACTATTATTTTGCACATACTATGAATAAACTATGTGCATGGCTGTTAGTGTTTCCAAACATTACACTGACGTTTATCTCTGAAGTTGCAACCTTATGACGTCCTTGAAGTTGCATGGCGAACTGTGTCCTGCATGCCAACTACTTTTTGGCTGATTTCTTGGATGTATGAAACTGCTCTTTTTGAAACTTGTCTTGATCCTCACTATTGAAGCACTTTATTAACCCCTTCATCCCCAAGCCTGTTTTCATCTTCCTGACCAGGCCAAATTTGACAATTCTGAACAATGTCACTTTATGTGGTAATAACTCTAGAACACTTCAATGTGTCCCAGTGATTCTGAGATTGTTTTTTCTCGTGACACATTGTACTTCATGTTATTGGTAAATTTAGGTTGATATTTTTCGTGTTTATTTGTGAAAATATCGAACTATTGGAAAAGATTTTAAAAAACTAGCAATTTTCAAATGTTTATACCCTAAGAGTTATACCACACAGAATAGTTAGTAAATAACATTTCCCATGTGTCTACTATACATCAGCATCATTTTTAAACATAATTTGTTTTTGTTAGAAAGATTACATTTGATCACCAATTTCTCATTTTTTCAACAAAGCGTCTTGAACCCGCAGAACTACTTTTGAGGCACAATGCAAAGATCAGAATAGAAAAAGTGCCATATTGGATTGCAGATTTTGCTGGAATGGTTTGAGGATTCTATGTCACATTGGCAGAGCCCATGCCAGAAAGACAGACCCCAACATAAGTGACCCACTTTACAATCGACACTCAATGAATTTATGTAGCGGTGCAGTCAGCTATATTGATGCCACATGTGCCACACAAAAATGTTTACCATTGGGCGGTAAAGAAAGAATAAGTACATTTTTACCACTAAGATGTTGTTTTAGACCCAAGTTTTTTAATTTTATAAAGACTAATAGGATAAAATAGATCTCAGTGTGTTATGCCATTTTTTTTCGTGACTGCGCCAATACCCTACATGTAAATCAGGAAATACTTTTCAGGCACATTGGAAAGTGAACCCATTTTACAAAAAACACCTCTGAATGAATTCATCTAACTGTTTAGTTATCATATTTACACCATGGTTGTGACACAGAATTTTATACCATTGGGCGGACGGAAAAAAAAAATTATATTTTTTTCCCCAAAAAATGTTGTTTTAGCCCCAGATTTTTCATTTTCACATAGGGAAATGGGTAAAAATGGCACCAAAATTTGACGCACAATTTCTGCTGAATGTGGCAATGTCGCATATGTAGCTATACAGTAGCCACACGGCGAGACTTGGAAGGGTAGGAGCGGTATTTGACTCTTGGAGAACAAATTTTTATAGAATAGTTTGTGGATTCCAAATACACAGCCCCTAGGTGCCAGAATAGCACAATCCCCCACTCAAGTGACCATATTTTGGAAATGACATCTCTCTGAGAATTTATCTACAGGTCTTGTTACAATTTTGACTTCGTGGGTATTTTCCAGAAACAAGCAGCAGTGAATGTTGCTGAGTGAAAATTGCAAATTTGCCATTTTAGTGCCCAATACGTTGTGCCCAGCTTGGGATTCTGGAGACATGGACCCTATAAATTAAAAAGGCTCTGATTCAGAAATTCCAAACGTGGATGTTACCTGCAGTTTAGGCACAGTGTGGGGCTCAGAGGGTAGGGGGAAGCATTAGGATTTAGGAGTGCAGACTTAACTGGATTTCTTTTGGATGATGAGGAGCCATTTGCTTTTCCAGAGCCTTTGTGCTACCAGTAACGTGGAAACCGCCTATGCAGTATTTCAATTGACAGACAATGGACCTGAGTCATAGTCTGAGCGCTATAATTTTTCTAAATTTTTGCCAACAGAGTCATGTGAGAGCTTGTTTCTTGCGCGACAAGTAGATATTTTTATTGGTACCATTTTCGGGCACATGACATTTTTGATCGCTTTCTATTCCGATTTGTGCGAGGTAGAATGAACAAAAGCCAGTAATTCATGAATTGCTTTTTTTTTCACATTCTCCGTGTGGTAAAATTGAGAAGACAACTTTTTTCTTTGCGTAAGTACGATTACCACATTTATATCATTTTGTTATGTTTTTTACACAATGAAAATGATTTTTTTTTAGAAGATGATTGTTTTTGCATTGCTATATTCAGAGAGCTATAACTTTTCATTTCTCTACTAACAGAGCTGTATGGTGGTATGTTGTTTGTGGGACAGGATGACATTTCCAACAATACCATTTATACTTCTATACTACTTTTTGATCATGTTTTATTCCCCTTTTTGTTAGGCAGTATGATGGAAAAGCAGTGTTTTTTGTCTTTCTTTTGTTTATTTTTTTTAAGATGTTCACTGAAGGGTGAGCCAGACAGGTTTATAGACCGGGTTGTCACAGACGCAGCAATACCAAATATGTGTACTTTTTTTTGTTTATTTTTGTTTTTACATAAATATATGTATTTATTGGCATAATATTTTTTTTGTTTTGTAGTAAAAAAAACATTTCTACAATGTTTTAAAACTTTTTTTTAAGTTTCTTAGTTTCTCTCCCATAAATGTTGTGATCGATAATGATAGCGGAATTTAGGGAGTTAGATTACATTATTTAAATTTTATCTTGCCTAATTTTTTCTTCGTTTCTTTATTTTCTATTTGTACTATTGGATGTGGTTCCTTGGATTCATCCAATCATGTGGGGGGGAGGTAGAGCACAGCCTGGACCATGCATGCAGCACCGTTTGTGCTCATTCAACATTGATTATGTGTTTTGTCTTTATGATAATTAGGATCGTATTCAAAATCTGTGTTTTGGTTTTTTTTTTCCGTTTTTTTCCACGGACTGTCCATTTAGGTTCCCATAGGGTCTATTCATACTAAATCATGATTATTTTCAAAGAAGACACATTGACTTCATTTATTTTTTTTATAAAATGCAGCAAAAAACAAACAAAAAAAAAACAAACAAAAAACAATGGCTGCCAATGTGTGGATGTATTTTTGCATGCCTGTAGTTTTGGATACCACGTAGAGAATTGTATATGCAGGACATTTATTTGGTGTTGTTATTTACTGCATAGAGAAATAGCTGCTCATCATTTTTTTAATTCAACGTTTGGAAATAAACTATATATTAAAGGGGATATCCTAGCTTATTATGTTCACATGTTATATTTCACTGTTTAATATATTTGTGTATGTTTTTTCCCACTACTGCTATTATTGATATTTACTACTCAAAATAAAGCCATTAGAAGAACAACATGATGACTTCACAATTTCCCATTTGTCTTCATCTTCGCTGCTTTCTGCTATGTGCATTTTGCTTTATCTGCCCCTCATTGTGGTCTGTAAGAAGGACAGAAAAGTACATTATTGGTATCACCGCAGACATACAGGATGCTCTGTAATTGATTATCCTTCCATTACACTTGTACACGACTTTTTCTTCACAATAAAGTAAGATCCAGTTGCGCATTAGAGGCATTATCTTCATGGCTACAATGTAACTTAATTGATGAAGATTATGAACATTAATTCATGACTATAGATAAAGCAGTGTTATGTTGACAACTATCATTTAAAGGAAAAAATGTACTATAATATTGTGCAATGATAGTTACGTTAGTATATAGTGAAAAACAATACAGCAAGGCAAATCAAGGTTCTATGCAGTGGGGATACAGTAAAAAAAAAAGGTACGCGCACAGTTTTACTAAAAATTTAAGTAAAAAATGCAAGTAAATTTAGCAAGGCCGCCCATGTCTAGTCAGAATGTGAACAGCAGTATGCGTATCACATACTTGGGGTCACACGGCTTCCCGATCTCGTCCCCAGCACCATAGACTCCTTACATCACGCGCTATGGCGATTTCACATCTGCCATCACGTGATTAACCTGGACAACCTTTAAAGTGAAATCATTCTGTGCGTATGCCTTTTTCCTGTATCCGTGGCAAAAATCCACTTTGGTGCCCCCTCCTATACACAGCTTAAGTGGTTTACTCTTTGCATATTTACCGTCATGTACCGACTAGCTTCTCTTCCAGATACTCTCAATGATAAATGAAAAACTAAAGCCCTGCTTCATTGACAGAAGATGAATGAGACGTGAAAATTGTGTATTAATGGTCACATGATAACTGCTGGAATTAGCAAGCAGAGACAAATCTTGACAGTGAGAATATTGCACACTCTTAGGATTTGGCATACTATAGTACTTGCCGAAAATTTGCTCCGTTCCTTTAACCCATATGGGTTGACTTCCTCAGCATTACCGCTGAGCTCGGTAATTGGATGCAGCGGTCATATAAGAGGTAGTAGGGATAATACCGCTGCAGCCTGTCATAAAATAGAGCAGTAGTGGAGAGACAGCTTGTCGAAAGGCAGGTATAGCTTAAAAAAAAATTAGATCATTCTTTTATAAAGCTGTTTATGCAGCAAATTAAATTGTTTCACTAATACATTCACACACACACACAATCACTAATACACACCCCAAAGACATACATATAGACAAACACCTGGTGCCTGTGCGCCCGCTCCTGGTCCCTCTTTGGCATCCTACTGGCATCACGTCTGTAGGTGTATGCAGTATTTAGCATTGGGGTATCCCCATTATGTACAGCTTCTATTTAGGCTTTTTGTGATATCCTGGTTATTTGCATTTACTGTTATTTATATTTGTGTATATTGCTGCATTTATTATGTGTTCATATATGTATATTGCCGCTACATGTGCCTATTAATAAGCATTGTTTTTTTTATAATATTATTATTGCCAGTATTCTGCATGACATTTTTATGGAATTATTACATTAAATCTTGTTGTATGCCATTTATGAGGTATCACACCGTTGGGGGAGGGGGGGGTGTTGGATTGCCTCTTTACATTCAGGATGTCATTTCATTTCCATACAGTATGTGTATTTTGTAGCCTGATTTCTCTTTATCACAATGTTATTTTGTGCATGTACTTATTTTGCTCACTGAAAAAATGAATAGTGTCATTCAAATGTAGAACTCATCCCCCAAAAGACAAGCAATAATATGGTCATGTGGGTGGAAAATAAAAAAGTTTTGGCTCTTGGGAGAAGGGGGAAAAAAAAAACTCCCAAAAAAATGGAAAATCATCCATGGAAGAAGGGGTAAAAGTGTCTTGAGATAAGTTGATTATGCTTTGCATTGCACTAATACTTAGGATGTGCATGAAATTTCTTAAAATCCTGTACAGAGAGCTGTTACTGTGATGTGAAGCACATTTTGACATTGTGTGTGCATAGCCTTACATAGCACATGTACATGTATTGCAAGAATGAATCCCACAGAATCCAAACACCAGATGTAGAAATGAACTGTAAGTGTGTGCACATTTTGCGGAAAGGTGTGTCGGTTTTTCCGCACTGATTTTGGTAAATCTGCAGGTAAACCGCACTGCGGATTTACTGCCGAATTACCGCAGATTTACCATGTTTTTCCATGGTTTTTGTGCGGATTCCACCTGCGATTTTACACCTGCGATTTTACACCTGCAGATTCCTACTGAGGAGCAGGTGTAAACCGCTGCGGAATCCGCACAAAGAATTGACATGCTGCGGAATAAACAGCGCTACGTATCCGCGCATTTTTTCCCCAGCATGTGTACTGCGGATTTTGTTTTCCATAGGTTTACATGGTACTGTACAACGCATGGAAAACAGTTGCAAATCCACAGGGCCAATCCGCTGCGGATCCGCAGCAAAATCCGCAGCGTGTGCACATAGCCTAATGGTTTTTCTTGTTTCAAATAAGAGTCCAAATATACTCCCCTCACCTGATTCGTATACGTGGCTTGTTTCTTATTGAAAAAGCAAAGGGGATAGTAGATATTTGTTTAATTTTTTTGCTTATACAGTTGTCATAAAGGTTATCATGACTCACATTTCACCATCTTGATAGGAAGTCACAGAAGATTATCTCACAATGAGAATTAAGATGACTTTCACGACTTGTGTCATACATGTACGGCACATGTCGAAAGCGGGTGTATAAGGTGGGCTCCCGCAGCAACCCCACCTGGCAGGTGATGGTTGTGTATTACAGCCAGGACCTGTTGCTAACAATAGCTGGTGAAGCGGTGCTCCGCCCGTGATTTCTTAACCTGATAAATGCCACTGTCAATCTCTGAAAGCTGCATTTAACATACGTCGATATGCATGTGTAACACCCCAGGGGACCAGTTGTTACAGTGATGTTGCCTTCCTTTCGGGGAGGGTGATATCATGCTTGGAGGCAATGGGAATTTCCTTTTTACCAGGTAAGGCATTCACATGCAACACATTTCAAATCTAGGCCAGGAGGGGGAGCTCAGGACCCGGATTCAGGGGAGCTTCCCTGAGCTTTAAGTGTCCTGGTCTGGAGGAGTTAGGTCAGTTAGAGAGAGACACTGAGATGGAAGGATGTCTGAAACAGACAGAGAGGCCTGGCAGCCATGAAAGGTTGAATGTGGTGGAGCTACAGAGGAAAGGAGCAGAGGAGAAATAAAGGGCTCAGAGGGGAACAGCGGGGAGGACACCCTCGGAGCCATAGCGTGGAAGCCAGATACCGGGAGCTCGAGGCCTTAGTGGAACTGTAGGACACTTGGCAGAACCGGAGGGCTAAGAACTGTAGTGATCAGCCCGCACTACACCTGAGACACAGCAGCACCTGAGGAGCCTGGGGCATGATAGAGTCCCTGTAAAATGGCTCAAGCTGCCCGTCATGCAGGTACCTGTTCCAGGACAGGGGAAAAGAGAACTTTGCTAGTAAGCTTCAAGCAGCAGGGACCTCATATACAACAGCGCTGGTAGGAAAGGCTTACAGACCTCAACTGGGGAGAGGAGTTCCCTATTACCTCCAAGCCGGCTGGACCCTATCTACAACTGTACCTGGTACCTTGGAATGAGGCCTGTTACATCTACAGTATACCAGTTAAAGGCTATCATACTGTATCCTCCACGTATTCATCGGCCTACAACACCCTTGCCTATCACCGTGGGAGCCCTGGGGACCCCGCTTCGCCTGTGGGAAGTGTCACCATCATTGCTGCAACAACATCCCCAGAGGACCCCTTTAAAGCAGCGTCGGTCCCCCTATTGACCTGACACCACAGGTGGCGTCACGACAGACTTTACCACAATTCCCCTTTAAAGACCTTTCCCTTTTAATTGAATGCCCAGGGCCACGGACTGGGTCGCAGCCATTGTGACATCCCCTTTAAGAGCGACCGGACCCGGTACCGAGTATACCGCTGCTCTGTTGGGGAGCTCCACATGCAAGTTATTCTCTCTGCCCATCAGTGCGCCCATGACATCATTGGGTCACGGTTGTTTATCATGACAGCCGGGGGTCACCTGATGACCCCTATGCCTGTCATTATGGAGCTCCTTTGGAACCCGGTTTGAGGCCAGGCTTCAAAGGAGAACGTGATTTCTGCTGTATGCAGCGCTGCTGTGGAATCACTGTATGTAACACAAGTGATCGGATGATATTGTATATTTTACCAGTTTGGGCAGTTACATACACAGAAATACTAAATATGTCAATTATTTTTACTAGTTATATCAGTGGAATTCAATGGGGGAGGGCGAAGAATTGAAGCTTTTAAAATTTTGTGTGAAAGTTTAGAATTTTTTATAAATATTTTGTAAATGTTTATTGTCTTATTATTAATTAGTCCCCTTAGGGGGACTTGAATCATTGATCTCCTGATCGCCCATGCAATACACTCCAATACTTTGGTAGTACAGGGTATTATAAAATAGGCAATCTACTATGAGAACCCAGCCACATGGCGAACATGGTAGCCCTAGTTGATATAGCAACTGACTGGCAGCCCACGATTGTGTAGCCGATAAGGGGTTAATGAGCCCTTGAGGCTGCTTATTTAAAATAAATCTATACATCCCAGACAAGCGCCCGCTCCTTCTCTCAGCCCTGTATTCCATGTTGGCTTTCTGACATAAACAATGCCCCATGACACACAGTGAGGCTGATTCATCAAAGTAATTTTAGCAGAATTCTAGATACATGCTCAGCCAATATATTATTTGTGTAGAAAAATTCATATAGATTAACAGTGAATGTTTATATACAGTGCTTTTAGCTTTTAAAAATAGCAAAAAATCCCTTCTAAAATCACAGTGAAAAACCTACGGTAATTGCTGTGTATGAAGGGCTTTAGGGCTTTTTCCTTTTTGTCTGCTGGCTTATAATAGGTAGGTACATTAGCCTCTGGCCATGTCTCCTTTCTTCTATGCTTCTTGCATCCAGTGGTCTCACCACTATGGTGAGATGAGACATATGTCAGTAGTATGGCTTGTGACTTCTAAGGTCACTGATTTGTTGCAGTGGTTATGTCGTGCCTGCTTGTAAAAAAAAAAAAAAGATCTAGCACACCGCTAAAGCCTCTGTGCTGGATTACAAAGGGATATAAGAAAGATGTATACTTTATTTTGTTATTTTAATATTATAATAATAGTTATAATAAGATTTTTATTTTTTCAGAGGCTTGAGAACACCTTAAATTTTTCGATTCAGTAATTTCCTCCTATAATAAGGTGGATATCTTTACAATATCAATCATTACTGAACGGTAAAATACTGAACCTTATAAACAAGGATATGGATCTAAACAGACAAACAACTTTCTATAACTAATTTTATTCTAGTTTGTATCATCTATCGTTTGTGATAGGGTTACAGAACTACTGTGACTACCATAAATATGTAAACCCCCTCAGAGGCAGAAAATTTGCATTAGTATAAGAACATTTGCTTGCATCAAAAGACAAACTCCTATTAAACTATATGAACAGGGGAGAAGGACTCAGTGGGAGACAAAGCAAAGACAGACAGGTTATGCTGCATCTTCTAACAAATTTATTTTACTTCAAAGCTGGATTCACAGCCACACAGCTCAGTACGGCTGTTTAATGTAGTCCATGCTGCTGATGCTTCTTCCAGAAAGAAGAGTAGGAATCCATCTCTCTGTGTGTACCGTGTTATTAGGTATTAGCAAGTTTTCCTTTCACTGAGTCAGAAAGTACTTGGGGGGGGGGGGTACCTGGACAAATATGCAGGAAACAAGAAATCTAATGACCAGAAAAAGTGTTATTCCACATGCACACACACAACAGCTTATTCTGAAATATTACCTGAACTGACAGATGCATTTTAAATGTATTATTGTTGATAAAGCACAAACTTTACTATTTCCTATTTTAAATAGTAGGTACTTTGTCTTGTGGCATTTCATGATGCAACATCCTGTAACTGACAAGAAAAAGCTGGTTAACATTTCCTATAACTTACCCTGTGGTTTGTAACAATAGTCCAGTGTCCTGCTCATTACATAATTTACTTCTGGACAGGTGATTTCTAAATCAAACATAACAGTATGTTGATGCACAACATTTATAAGATGAATTATTTAAATTAAAGGTTCTTCATTCTTATAGAATGATGGCATATAGGCAAGATTGGTGATATCTGGGACCCTTACTGAATCTAAGAATGAAGGAGCCACAGCTACGATTTGTAGCTGCATTACCTTGACTGTACTTTTCTCTGCACAGCTGCACTTTTGCATGGAATTGCAACATGGCCCCAATGAATAAATCAAGGTTATGGGGTCCTAAAGTGTAAAACAGATTATTTGAAACATGTTACTTATCAACCACTGCTAAGAAATCTGTATTAATTTTTCTAAAAAATAAAAAAAATGGAAATAAAGTTACACAAATGGATGTAACCTGATTCCATTTAAAACTCAATTATCATAAGTTTATAAAACATATACCTGAGAAGGTAAAAAAGTAATATTACCAGTTTACACACAATAGACATCAATGTGTAATGTTTCTGTGCACAGCATAATTATTTATCAAACTAATATTTATCGAGATAAATGCACCATTCGTGTAATTTGCACAAAAAAAGTATGTCATGACTTGCACCTTAGTTATGTGTTTTATACACTTTTTATGACCATTCCAATTAAGGGGTGTGATCTAACTGAAAATGGTTGTGTGTATTATTTAACCCCTTTACATTCTTAGACATATAGGTACGGCTCCCCCTGTTTGATGTGGGCTCCGGCGATGAGTCGGCAACTTTCATCAGCTGACATGTGCCCCTAACAGCTGCAGGTGGATCGCGATTAACATGTTAAATGTTAACATGTTAAATGCCACTGTCAATTTCTGACAGTGGCATTTAACATGATCGAGATGGAAGCATGTCACATGACGTCTTATGACCGCGGGTCGCCGATGGGTTAGCATGACAACTCGAGGTCTGCAATGGTCAGCGCTCATAGCAGATGCTATGTTTGATGATCGCAGCTTCTAGTCCCCCATGGAGACTATTGCAGCAAGTAAAAAGTAAAAAAAATGTTTTTTGAAAATATTAAAAAATCTTCAAAATTATAAATGTTTAAATCACCCTCCATTCGCCCCATTCAAAATAAAACAATTACAAAAAATAAAAAATACACATATTTGGTATTGCCGAGTTCAAAATCATCCAATCTATTAATATATAATTAGTGATGAGCGAATATACTCGTTACTTGAGATTTCCCGAGCACGCTCGGGTGTCCTCCGAGTATTTGTAAGTGCTCGGAGATTTAGTTTTCATCGCCACTGCTGAATGATTTACAGCTACTAGCCAGCCTGAGTACATGTGGGGGTTGCCTGGTTGCTAGGGAATCCCCACATGTAATCAAGCTGGCTAACAGATGTAAGTCATTCAGCTGCTGCAAGAAAAACTAAATCTCCAAGCACTTCCAAATACTCAGAGGACACCCGAGTGTGCTCGGGAAATCTCGAGTAATGAGTATATTCGCTCATCATTATATATAAACATAATTAATCCAATGATAAATGTCATAACAAGAGAAGAAGTCAAAACAAAAGAATTATGTTTGATTGGTCGCCTCAACATCACGTTAAAATGGCACACAAAAAATAAGCCCTCACCCAGCCCCAGATCATGAAAAATGGAGACGATACGGGTCTCAGAAAATGGCAACTTTTTATTATACAAACTTTTTTTTCCCCACTTAAATAAAAAAGGTATACATGTTTGGTATCTATGAACTCGTAATAACCTGGAGAATCATAATGGCAGGTCAATTTTGGCATTTAGTGAACATGGTAAAAAACAAACAAAAAACAATTGTGGAATTGCACTTTTTTTCCCCATTTTCTAGTACACTATATGGTAAAACCAATGGTATAGATCAAAAGTACAACTCGTCCCACAAAAAACAAGTCCTCACATGGCCATATTGACAGAAAAATTAAAAGGTTATGGCTCTGGGAAGGAGGGGAGCAAAAAATGAATATGTAACAACCCAAGGGGATGAGGGGCTAAATGGGATGTAGTTTAACCCCTTTCTGCCAGCTGACGGAATAGTACGTCAGCTGGCAGATCCCTTGCTTTGAGGTGGGCTCCGGCGGTGAGCCCACCTCAAAGCCGCGACATGTCAGCTGTTTTGTACAGCTGACATGTGCGCGCAATGAGCGCGAGCGGAATCGTGATCCGCCCGTGCCCATTAAATAGTTAAATGCCGCTGTCAAGCGCTGACCCCCGTCACATGATCGGGGGTAATTGGTGCATTGCCATAACAACCAGAGGTTGTCTCCTTGAGACCTCTATGGTTGTTGATGGCCGATTGCTTTGAGCGCCACCCTGTGGTCGGCGTTCAAAGTACACCTGCATTTCTGCTACATAGAGGTGATCTGTACTTCACCTCTATGTAGCAGAGGCGAACGAGTTGTGCATGCTTCTAGCCTCCTATGGAGGCTATTGAAGCATGCCAAAAAAAATTTAAAAAAGTATTTAAAAATATAAAAAAAAATAAAAATATATAAAAGTTCAAATCACCCCCCTTTTGCCCCAATCAAAATAAAACAATAAAAAAAAATTCAAACATACACATATTTGGTATCGCCGCGTTCAGAATCGCCAGATCTATCAATAAAAACAAAGGATTAACCTGACCGCTAAATGGCGTAGCAAGAAATAAAATCAAAACGCCAAAATTACGTTTTTTTGGTTGCCGCGACATTGCATTAAAATGCAAAATAACGGGCGATCAAAAGAACGTATCTACACCAAAATGGTATCATTAAAAACGCCAGCTTGGCATGCAAAAAATAATCCCTAACCTGACCCCAGATTACGAAAATTGGAGACGCTACGGGTATCGGAAAATCGCACAATTTTTTTTTTTTTTAGCAAACTTTAGAATTTTTTTTCACCACTTAGATAAAAAATAACCTAGACTTGTTAGGTGTCTATGAACTCCTAATGACCTGGAGAATCATAATGGCAGGTTAGTTTTAGCATTTGGTGAACCTAGCAAAAAAGCCAAACAAAAAACAAGTGTGAGATTGCACTTTTTTTGCAATTTCATCACACTTGGAATTTTTTTCCCGTTTTCTATTATAGGGCATGGTAAAACCAATGGTATTGTTCAAAAGTACATCTCGTCCCGCAAAAAATAAGCCCTCACATGGCCATATTGACAGAAAAATAAAAAAGTTATGGCTCTGGGAAGGAGGGGAGCAAAAAACGAAAACTAAAAAACGGAAAAAGCTCCGGGGGTGAAGGGGTTAATATGCACCATATTGCAGCAGAAGTGTGGCTCACAATTCTGGCACAAAATAAGCCAACTAAAAGGTGGTGTAAACCTAGAATTGACAGCTGTCTAGCACACCAACACATTTTAAGGTTAAAATGATGTGCCTCAACCAAAGAAAGGACACAAATATGGTGTCTCTATGGTTAGCACTACAGCCTTAGGCTAGTTTCACATTTTCATTTAAAAACACAGCGTTTAAAACGCAAATGCAGGTGGTGAAAAAAATGTAAATGCGTGCAAACGCTGCGTTTTTTAGACGCATGCGTTTTCGCATGCAGTGAAAAAAACGTGGCGTTTTGCCGCGTTTACATGCGTTTTTTCCTGAGTTTGCATTTTTGAAACGCATGCTGAGAAGTGTGTGACAGCTGCCAATCATCAAAATCAACAAGAAAACCCACTATAAATAGAAATAGCTAGGGTTGGGGTTAGGGGTAGGGTTAGGGGTAGGGTTAGGGGTAGGGTTTGGATCCCTTTATCACCTTGATGGTGGGGGGTGGCTTATCAGTGTGTATTCTTGTTTTTTTGGGTTAGGGGTAGGGTTAGGGGTAGGGTTAGGGTTAGGATCCCTAGGGTTAGGGGTAGGGTTAGGGGTAGGGTTAGTATCCCTAGGGTTAGGGGTAGGCTTAGGGGTAGGCTTAGGGGTAGGGTTAGGGTTAGGGGTATGGTTAGGGTTAGTATCCCTAGGGTTAGGGGTAGGGTTAGGGGTAGGGTTAGGGTTAGGGTTTGGATCCCTTTATCACCTTGATGGTGGGGGGTGGCTTATCAGTGTGTATTCTTGTTTTTTTGGGTTAGGGGTAGGGTTAGGGATAGGGGTAGGGTTAGGGGTAGGGTTAGGATCCCTAGGGTTAGGGATAGGGTTAGGGGTAGGGTTAGGGGTAGGGTTAGGGTTAGGGGTATGGTTAGGGTTAGTATCCCTAGGGTTAGGGGTAGGGTTAGGGGTAGGGTTTGGACCCCTTTATGACCTTGATGGTGGTGGGTGGCTTATCAGTGTGTATTTTTGTTTTTTTCTATGGAAACGCATGCGTTTAAAATGCAACCAAACGCATGTGCTTAAAAACGCATGCGTTTACATAGACAGCAATACGTTTTTTTGCCGCAAAAAAATGCATGCGTTTTTTTGCAGCAAAAAAACCCCTCTAGAAATTACTACATGTTGTATTTCTGCAACAAAATGCAAGCATAGAAACGACGCATGCGTCGTCAAACGCGGAAAAACGCATACAAAAAAAATGCATGCGTTTTAAATGTTAAATATAGGAAAAAAAATGCATGCGTTTTTTTGCGCTAAAACGCAGCGGCAAAAAACGCAAATGTGAAACCAGCCTTACAGTGCTGAGATCTTGGGTTCAAATTCCACCAAGAAAAATGAAAACAAAAATGTGATCTCAGGATCAGTGCCAATGACGGGAAAATCCAAATGTGTAGAAAAATAAAGTTGCTTTATTCATGCAACGAGTTTCAGAGTCAATAGGACTTCTTCATCAGACATATAACAATAAGAATGACCATCATGACCTTTTATAGTGGTCAGTCCGTAATGAGATAACATGATTGGTAAATGGAAAATTAACATGATTTTATTGAACAAGGGAAATGACTCCACAATTACAAAACTTGTATTTAAAAAACATAAATTATTTCACAATATAAATGTCTTGATTTTTATGGTTCATGCATACATTTTATGATTGTAAAGTTATTCATATGTTTTTGTATATTTTCATATACAAGTTTTGTAAGTGTGGAGTAATTTCCCTTGTTCACTATAATTTTGTGAATTTTCCATTTGCAAATTACGTTATCCCATTAAAGACTGATCTCTATAAAAGTTGCCGATAATGTCTGGAAAATGCTATTTAATTAATGGCGCTATATAAGTGAGCAAAATAAATAAATACAAATAAATGGAAAATATAGGTGACTCCCCAGTGAAATGTTAATATAATTCACATGCAGCACATGAACAAAATGAAGAAGATGTTTAACCAAAAATTACAATAAAGCTGTGTATAGCAATGGTTAAAGTCTCAACCCCAAATTAGTAAACTTCTAGCATTCACAATTTTAGACTACAGCTCTTTTTTTCAGAGGTGCTTTGAAAAAATTTTTAAGCTGCGACCTGATCAGCTACTCCACTTCCCTATGTGTTTCGCACCAGTGCTGCCTCCGCCTTTTATCTTGGGGGTTTGCTGCATCCTGTAGTGCTTTAGTATTGTGAACTGGTATTGGTATGTATGGCTGCTGTTTTCTATGATATTTTTTTGGACTTATTTTTTTTCTGTAAATTGCTTATAATTTTAGTATAGGGGAAACATAATGAGATACTTTAACATGGATTGTGAGCTTGCAACTCCTGCTGCCATGTGGGTACTTTATGGCAGCCAGGACAGAGCATGCAAACCTCCTACTACCTGCCCGCATCTGGGCTCATCTTCTGACTAGTGAACCCCTGCAACATCGTTGTCACGTCATGATGTTACAACACTACCCATCAGAAGAGGTGCCCAGAATGATCTATTGCCTAGACTTTAAATTATGGTTAGCTAAGTGTTTCTGCCATCTGGCATGGTCACTTGTATAGTTTAAAATTTTCTGCTGAAGTGCATAGTGTTACTACTGGCTTTCATTACAAAGGTAAAACCCTACTGTCAATTGCCTGAAAGGACTGTAAGAGAGCCAAACAGCTGTTAAAGCAATGATAAACAATTAAGATGCATGGGGAATCGTACAAGAGGGAACTAGTTTAGCGTGTGCTGGAGCCGTTTGTAATTTTACAAAGACTTTCTAGTGTTTTTGCTGCATCTTTGGAGTATTTTGGGTAGGCTAAGCATTCCTGTAAGTATTCAGCATTGTTCCAAATCCTCTGTATTTCAAGATAATTGTTTTCATTGTGATTTGTTGCCATTCAAGAGCGTTAGGGTGATTAGACATGCTGTATCCAACAGTATGCATCCAAAACTCCACCCAATGTACGCAGCCCTCGGTTTCAAAATCTTGCGACTGTTGGGCATCTTGGTGGGTGACGTTTCAGATGCAGGTAGTGTAGTATCACCCTTAAAACTGTCTTTATCTATTCCAAACTTCAAGATCAACTTTCTTTTCTCATTCAATTCTTAAGTTTTATTGTAGAAGATTTGTGGTGACTTCTCCACTCTCACAGTTCAGTTGCATGTTAAGGCTCTGTCAAGTTCGAATATGTTCACTCAGAATAATTATCATATAAACTGGATAGATAGAGGGATGTTTTCATAGCACAATAAATGCTGTCTGCCTGTAGAGGAGTCCTTACCCAGTTACAGCTGATTACTGCCACCGCCAAAGAAGAAGTTACACAACTGCAAACCAATGAGATGAAAAAAGTTTGCTAATACATTCTAGTTTTATCTTTAATCATCTTTAACATTTTAACTATTTACTACTGTATGTATATTTAACCTAAAGGTTATAAAAATTATACACCCCCATGCTAAAATGCCAGTTTTTGTCATGTAGAAAGCATAAAAAGAATCATTTCAGAACCTTTTCCACCTTTTATGTCACGCATAATCTGCACAACTCTATTGGGAATGAAATTGAAATCATTTTGAGGGGTAGAATAAAAGTAAGAAAAATAAAATCATGTGGTTGAATAACTGTAAAGACCCTCATATAATTGAGTATGTGGTTGTGTTCACAATTAGCCAATCACATTTAAACTCATATTACTCATAGTGATTTTGATTACCTCTATATAAAGTTTAACTGTTCTGGTAGGATATTCCTAACATTTTTGTAATTGCATTTTACTGCAAAGACCAAAATCTATAAACAGCTTACAACACAGAAAAAGTATCTCATTGTTGAACATAATCAATCAAGAAAAGGGTACAAACATGTTTTCAAGTCATTAGATATACCATGGAACACTGTGAAGACAGTCATTGAGAAGTGGCTTAAATATGGCCAAACAGTGACATTACCTAAAATTGACATTACTCAAGAATTGAAAAGACAAAAATAAAATTGGTCTGGGAGGCTTCCAAAACACCTATAGCAACATTTCAGGATCTGCAGAAATTTCTGGCAAGTACTGGTTGTATACTACATGTGACAACAATCTCCTGTTTAGCTTATATGTATGGTCTGTATGAAAGAGTGGCAAGATGGAAAGCTTTTTCTTACAAATAAAAATGTTCAAGCCCAGCTATGTTTTGCCAAAACACACATTAAGTCTGCCAAAAGTTATGTTGGAAAACATGTTATGTTCGGATGAAACAGAGATTACATTTTCTGGCCATAATTACAAAAGGTATGTTTGGCACAAAGTCAACACTGCACATCATAACAACACCATCCCCACAGTGAGGCATGATGGAGGGAGCATTATGATTTGGGGCTGATTTTTGGCAGCTGGATCTGGTGATTTAGGCAAGGCGGAGGGAAGTATAAACAGTTCCAAATATCATTCCAGTATTTTACAAAACCTTAATGCCTTTGCTAAAAAAGCTAAAGATGAAGAAAAATTTCACCTTTTAGCATGGCAAAAACCCTAAGCATTCCTCCAAACCTACAAAGAATGGCTTGACCAAAAGAAGATCAAGGTTTTGGAAAAGCTCAGCAGAGCTCACACCTGAAGACAATTGAAAATCTGTGAGTGACTTGAATAAGACTGTGCACAGTAGATGCCTTCGCAATATGACAGATGTGGAATGCTCCTCCAAGGAATAGTGGACAAAGCTTGCCAATTCAAGATGTGCCATGCTGATAGACTCTTAAATTATCCAATCTTCTATATATATAAAGTTGAGTGTATGTATGTGTGTGTGTGTGTATGTATCGGCCACGCCCACTCCACATAACTCCTCTACCAATCACTAAGCATCTTTCATTTCACCAGAGCTGTTTAAAAGATGAAAGCTGAGCTATAATTGGCTGCTATGAGCAACAGTTTTCCTTGTAGACAGCTGTGGTAACTGAGACCTATTATTCTTATTGTTTCTATGGTGTTATTGTCCTTCTGTAAAGCTGGAAATAACACAATTTATTACCGTGCCGACACAGACCACCCTCTGCCACAGACTGCAGGGGGAGCCCAGAATCAGGAACTTCTCTTTGTCTGGCAGGAAGCATCTCATTAACTTAAAAATTAAAACACAGATTAAAAAAGGAAACACAAGATGGATTTCTCCAACCCAGATATCATTTTAATCGGTTTAACAGCGCCAACCTGACAGTGTTGGCTTTGATGGGGTGATGCGGGATATTAGGGGTAGTAGTCCGGTGGCTCTGGCTGGATGATGATGTGGGATATTAGGGGTAGTAGTCTGGTGGCTCTGATGGGATGATGTGGGATATTAGGGGTAGTAGTCTGGTGGCTCTGGCTGGATGATGTGGGATATTAGGGGTAGTATTCCGGTGGCTCTGGCTGGATGATGATGTGGGATATTAGGGGTAGTAGTCTGGTGGCTCTGATGGGATGATGTGGGATATTAGGGGTAGTAGTCTGGTGGCTCTGGCTGGATGATGTGGGATATTAGGGGTAGTAGTCCGGTGGCTCTGGCTGGCGGGATGATGTGGGATATTAGGGGTAATAGTCCAGTGGCTCTGAATGATGGGATGATGTGGGATATTAGGGATAGTAGTCTGGTGGCTCTGGCTGATGGGATAATGTGGGATATTAGGGGTAGTAGTCTGGTGGCTCTGCTGGGATGATGTGGGATATTAGTGGTAGTAGTCCGGTGGCTCTGGCTGATGGGATAATGTGGGATATTAGGGGTAGTAATCTGGTGGCTCTGCTGGGATGATGTGGGATATTAGTGGTAGTAGTCCGGTGGCTCTGGCTGATGGGATGATGTGAGATATTAGGGGTAGTAGTCTGGTGGCTCTAGCTGACGGGATGTTGTGGGATATTGGTGGTAGTAGTCCAGTGGCTCTGGCTGATGAGATGATGTGGGATATTAGGGGTAGTAGTCCGGTGGCTCTGGTTGGATGATGTGGGATATTAGGGGTAGCAGTCCGATGGCTTTGATGGGATAATGTGGGATATTAGTGATAGTAGTCTGGTGGCTCTAACGGGATGATGTGGGATATTATGTGTAGTAGTCCGGTGGCTCTGGCTGACAGGATGAAATGGGATGTTTGCGGTAGTATTCAGGTGGCTCTGGCTGACGGGTTGATGTGGGATACTAGGGGTAGTAGTCCGGTGACTCTGGCTGATGGGATGATGTGGGATATTAGGGGTAGTAGTCTGGTGGCTCTGGCTGACTAGTGATGTGGGATAATAGAGTGAGTATGGCTATGTAGCGTGATGTAATCATTATAATTTGTTATAACTAACCACAGTTACTTTGCCTGGGCAACGCCGGGCTCTTCGGCTAGTTTCCTATAAACATGATTTAGGGTTTAACATAAGTCCTGTCTCCCTGCATGCATTCTTATCCTTTAAGGTTTTGTCCAACAATGTATTTTCAACATGCTGTCTTCTTGCTTGAGGAGCACAATTGCACTAAAGCTGACTGGGATCATAAGCTAAAAGTGCACTATCATGACAATTTCAGAGCAGTGATTACAAGCTGTATTGTAATGAGTTCCTACGGGCTGTGCATGACAGCTATACAGCTATATTAGTTGTGGATAGTTCTCTAGGCAATGAGCCATAAATAAAATAATACCTCCATTCTTGAAAACAGAAAGGAATTTTAATAACAAGTAACAAGTAAACTGCAGAATTTCACTTGTACAAACAGCAAGACACTCTCTGGCCAGTAACGTAGTCTGCGTTCCTCAAGCGTTATGAGTCCTGATCCCAGTGACATCATATTTAGCATCATATAGTGCTGTGACATCATCTGCTCAGGGATTCTGACATATGAACATTGCAACAGAATAAAAAAATAAACATACAACTTTTTTTTACAAAGTTAAAGTTTTTTACATCATTCAAATGCACTGTCACTTCTCACTTTTTTTGTACAGGGTTGGCCATGTATATGGATACACCTAAATAAAATGGGAATGGTTGATGATATCAACTTCCTGTTTGTGGCACATTAGTATATGAGAGGGGGGAAAACTTTTCAAGATGGGTGGTGACCATGGCGGCCAATTTTGAAGTTGGCCATTTTGGATTCAACTTTATTTTTTCCAATGGGAAGAGGGTCATGTGACACATCACACTTATTGAGAATTTTACATGAAAAACAATGGTGTAAACCAAGAGAAACTTGTAAATAACTCATGAAAGATTAAAGCTATGTTAAAACCAAGCACATCATTTTTTTCTTGTGAAATGCTCAATAAGTTTGATGTGTCACATGACCCTTTTCCCATTGAAAAAAATAAAGTTAGATCCAAAATGGCTGACTTCAAAATGGCCCCCATGGTCACCACCCTTCTTGAAAAGTTTTCCCCCTCCCATATACTAATGTGCCACAAACAGGAAGTTGATATCACCAACGATTCCCATTTTATTTAGGTGTATCCATATACATGGCCCACCCTGTACATGTTTAACACATATTTAGCAATCCTTTAAGGGAATCTGTCAGCAGGTTTTTTGTGATGTAATCTGAAAGCAGCTAGAGATAGAAGATGACACAGAATTCTGGGATGTGTCACAAGTGCGCACTGTTGTTTACTAACTGTGAAAGACTTATCACTAAGAAATTAGCATAGTCCAGCAACTAAGCAGCTCACTGTCTAAAGACTTTTTACATACAGAGCCAGGTGTGGGCGGGGGCCGCTTTCTCAGCTCTGCTTCATTCTAAATCTAAAAGCTCTGATTGGGTCAGAACCAATGCACCCAGTAAAGTAAGTGATACATCGTTGAATTAAGGGTCTCTTTGCCAACATCATGCTGCTCTTAGATAAGGTAGCAAAAACCTGCTGACAGAGAATATTAGAATATCCAATTCCCTATACACAGCATTTAGTTTTTAATGTAAACCTTTCCCTCTTCATGCATACTTGGCTTTAAATTGTTTGTCCGACAATATATTTTCAGTCTCTCTCTTCCTGCTTGATTCACAGTTGTTTTAAAACAATATGTTTTTATAGTTTTACAAAAGGTGCATTAGATGCATCACATTTATGACCAAAAAAACACAATATAATAATAAAAGTATATAAAAATATAATCAACTAGTTCATTTAGATGTAATTTGTTGCCAAGTTTATCCTTTATCTCAAGTACTTAAATATTGACCCTTTAGAAATGCCTGCTGAATATGTAGTATGGCCATGAGCTATCACTGGCTGTTGCTCTAACAACTATATATCTGCAAGAGAATCCACCAAAAAATTCCCCAAATTCAAAATTTTTTACTTATTTTTTTTTACAATAAAAGACACTTTATGAAACAACAAACAAAAAACCTTTGATATACATATGTTAATTAGCAGAGAGAGCAGTTATATTCTAACGAGTTCAGATACAGAAGAGATATGCAAAAGAGTACCTATTATGTCACTAAATCTAAGACCAAAATCCTGCTGACGATCGAGGTTGGCACCCTCAATACAGGCCAGAAAAATTAGCACTGAACAAAAAGGCCCATATCTCTACAATTGACAAATAATAGCATACTCAGGGGGGAAGTGGGAATAAAGTAAGAACAAAAACTGGTAGAAAAGATGCTCTCCTGACTTCCTTCCTCCCGCCCTGCATAGTAAGGCCGGCCTCACACTTGGCGTAAGACAATACGCCACGTATTATACGTCCGTACTACGGCCGTAATACGGAGAAATGTTCCCAAAATATTGATCCGTAGTCAGGGTGTGGCAGCGTATTTTGCGCATGACATCCTCCGTATGTAATCCGTATGGCATCCGTACTGCGAGATTTTCGCGCAGGCTTGCAAAACCGACATCTAATGGATTTATGTGCTCAAATGTTCGGGAAAACATATATACAGTATATATATATATATATGTCATTGAGACACATATATATATATATATATATATATATATATATATATATATATATAGTCTGTATTTATATTTCATTCAGCGCGATATCTGTGAACAGCCGGTAATTCAATTGCCGGCTTTTCATTTCTCCTGCACAAACCCGACAGGATATGAGACATGGTTTACATACAGTAAACCATCTCATATCCCCTTTTTTTTGCATATTCCACACTACTAATGTTAGTAGTGTGTATGTGCAAAATTTCAGCGCTGTAGCTGCTGAAATAAAGGGTTAAATGGCGGAAAAAATTGGCGTGGGCTCCCGCGCAATTTTCTCCGCCAGAATGGTAAAGCCAGTGACTGAGGGCAGATATTAATAGCCAGGAGAGGGTCCATGGTTATTGGCCCCCCCGTGGCTAAAAACATCTGCCCCCAGCCACCCCAGAAAAGGCACATCTGGAAGATGCGCCTATTCTGGCACTTGGCCACTCTCTTCCCACTCCCTGTAGCGGTTGGATATGGGGTAATGAAGGGTTAATGCCACCTTGCTATTGGAAGGTGACATTAAGCCAGGTTAATAATGGAGAGGCGTCAATTATGACACCTATCCATTATTAATCCAATTGTTGGAAAGGGTTAAAAAACACACACACATGATTTAAAAGTAGTTTAATGAAATAAACACAGCGGTTGTTGTAATAATTTATTGTTCTCTCAATCCATCAGGAACACCCTCGCTTTGAAAAATAATAAACGCACAAGATACATACCTTCTGGTGAACCGTCTCGTCCCACGAAGTAATCCATCTGAAGGGGTTAACTAATATTACAGGCAGGAGCCCTGCTAAATGCAGCTGTGCTCCGTGCCTGTAATTCCCCGGCGAATGAAGGAAATGTAGGTCATTGACCTACATTTCCTTCAGTCGCGGTGATGCGCCCCCTGGTGGATGTCCTCATATGACCTGGAGCGTGGGAAAAAGTTCCCAGGCTGCAGTTCATGAGAACATCCACCAGAGGGCGCCTCACCGCGACTCAATGTAAGTACAGATCCTGCTTTCCTTTCAGCACCCGGGGATTACAGGTACGAGCGAGTGGTTTATCGCAGCTCGTGCCTGTAATATTAGTTAACCCCTTCAGATGGATTACTTCGTGGGACGAGACGGTTCACCAGAATGTATGTATCTTGTGCGTTTATTATTTTTCCAAACGAGGGTGTTCCTGATGGATTGAGAGAACAATAAATTATTACAACAACCGCTGTGTTTATTTCATTAAACTACTTTTAAATCATGTGTGTGTGTGTTTTTTAACCCTTTCCAACAATTGGATTAATAATGGATAGGTGTCATAATTGACGCCTCTCCATTATTAACCTGGCTTAATGTCACCTTCCAATAGCAAGGTGGCATTAACCCTTCATTACCCCATATCCCACCGCTACAGGGAGTGGGAAGAGAGTGGCCAAGTGCCAGAATAGGCGCATCTTCCAGATGTGCCTTTTCTGGGGTGGCTGGGGGCAGATGTTTTTAGCCACGGGGGGGCCAATAACCATGGACCCTCTCCTGGCTATTAATATCTGCCCTCAGTCACTGGCTTTACCATTCTGGCGGAGAAAATTGCGCGGGAGCCCACGCCAATTTTTTCCGCCATTTAACCCTTTATTTCAGCAGCTATAGCGCTGAAATTTTGCACATACACACTACTAACATTAGTAGTGTGGAATATGCAAAAAAAAGGGGGATATGAGATGGTTTACTGTATGTAAACCATGTCTCATATCCTGTCGGGTTTGTGCAGGAGAAATGAAAAGCCGGCAATTGAATTACCGACTTTTCACTAACAGCGCTGCGTATTTCTCGCAAGTCACACTGCAGGTCCGTGTGTAATCCGTATTTTTCTCGCCCCCATAGACTTTCATTAGCGATTTTTTTGCGCAATACGCTGACAAACGCAGCATGCTGCTATTTTGTACGGCCGTAGAAAGCCATATAATACTGAACCGTAATATACGGCTAATAGGAGCAGTCCCATTGAGAATAATTGTGCTGTTTATTTTGCGAGTTTTACGGACGTAATTTCTGCGCTCTTACGTCCGTAAAACTCGCTAGTGTGAGGCCGGCCTAAGCATGTAATTTGCAGCTTTTCTGCATGCTGGAGAACACTGGAAGCAGAAGCTACATTGAGCAAAAGTGAAGGCAATGCTCAGAGAAGGGCTGGACAGGGAAGAGGCGCGACGGCAATAGGAACGTGCAGGATTTTTGACCGCGCTCCTGATGTCACAGGTACAGGGTGACACTGTGGGAGGATAAAGACATGATAATGAAGCAAGGATTTAGTGTTATCTTCTGCGCAGCATCCACCCCATATCCTGGGATAACTCATTTACATAATGTGTCTTCTATATGGTCTCTTTTATTTTGCTCTGACTCCCAAGCACAACCAGCCTGAAGAATAGTTAAGACAGTTTTTTTTTTTTTTTTACCAATGGAACAGCTATTGAAGTTGAAGTCATTAAAAGAGGTTACAAAAGGCGAAACATTTGGACAGCAAGTCCTTTTTACATTGCTCTGCATATGTTCATTGTTTTGAATGTTTATTGAGCGCTTTTTCAGGTGAGTTCTAAGCAGACAACCATCAATCTACAGAAAAAAATAATAATTTTACCTACATATGCTAAAAGCACTACTCTGTCCACTGAAAAGGCTTTTGTTACAGCAATGATTAGAAACATTTGTGTACCTTGTCTTTTAGCCCCTTTCTCCCATATTGTCAGGGCAAGTCTCCCTGAACACCAATTCAACCTGCTCTAATCAGTAGTGTAATGTGGCTTGCACACAATTTTATACTGTTTCCATATTTAATAGTGTCCATATTTAATCAGGAAAGCAAATTGACTTTCACACCTTGTTCTTTACACATTAATGAGCCAATCTTCAGTTCCTTTCTTTCCTCAATAAATCTAGCTTTTTTTCCATTACATAGTGACACATTAGCGTAGATTTGCTAATCTAATTACACCAGTTCTATAAAGGGGTTGTCCACTTTATCTTTAGTTTGACAAATGTGTTGAGGACAAATGTGTTTAGTGGCACTTTTCTAATATATAGGCACTCTTAAAGGTTCTCCTCCCGCATTGGAAAGGGTAGCCTTCCTCACATACTGCACAGCACTACAGTGCTGGAGGAACATATGATCAGATCAGTTCATCAGTCTTCTCCAAATGAAAACCAGTTTACATAGGAAAACAATTTTTCTAATGGATTTGGCCTAACAAGTTATTTCAGTTACGGTACTTTTTTTTCACTCTTCTGAGCAGAAAAGTGACATTGAAAAAATTACCCAATGGAAAAAGCTACTGAGAAAAATGTCTTTAGCCCATTAAAGGATTATTCCAGTCTGATGCTGTTTTCACCTGAAATGTCAGTGGTCAGATTTATTCTGATCCCCTGAATGAGGGACCTCATGATGGGAGAACACTCCATTTGTCAGCCCATCAGCAACCCCACAATGCCTATTAGTTGGTAAGGCAACCAGAGACTTAACAATGGCCTCCAAGTCTACGTTCAAATGCTTATTAGATCCTGCTAGAGGCAGGGTCTAACAGGTGGTCTGTCAGTACAACAATGACATGTAATGCAGTTCATTATCCAGCATAATCGGTGCCTTGTACAATGCGTGACTAATAAGTATTGCTACACCAATCTCCTGATTCCCAAATACTAGCCCCAAAAAGCAAATCCCCACATGTATTCAAGCTGTCTAGCAGCCGCAAATCATGCAGCTTCGGCGACATCAACTAAATCTCTGAGCACGCGAAAATACTTGGATATCACCTGAGCATGCTCAGAGAAACTCGAGTAATGAGCATACTCGCTCATCACTAGAAACATGAAGTGCTCTAAGCTTTTGTGGTAGACGGCTACGCTGACTTTGGTCTTGATAAAACGCAGTGGACCTACACCAGCAGATGACATGGCTCCCCAAACCATCACTGATTGTGGAAACATTACACTAGACCTCACGCAGCTTGGATTGTGTGCCTCTCCACTCTTCCTCCAGACTCTGGGACATTGATTTCCAAGGTCTAATGTGAAGTTTCCACAATCAGTGATGGCTTGGGGAGCCATGTCATCTGCTGGTGTAGGTCCACTGTCTTTTATCAAGACCAAAGTCAGTGCAGTCTTCTACCAGGAAATTGTAGAGCTTTTCATGCTTCCCTCTGCTGACAAGCTTTTTAGAGATGGAAATTTCATTCTCCAGCAGGACTTGGCACCTTTTCACACTGCCAAAACTACCAATACCTGGTTTAAAAACAACAGTATCACTGTGCTTGATTGGCCAGAGGAAGATGAGAGACACCAGACCCCACAATGCAGACAAGCTGAAGGCTGCTATCAAAGCGACCTGGGCTTCCATAACACCTCAGCAGTGCAACAAGCTGATAGCCTCCATGAAACGCCCTATTGATGCAGTAATTGATGCAAAATGAGCTCCGACTAACTATTGAGTGCATTTACTGAACATACATTTCTGTAGGCCAACATGTCAGATTTTAAAATAATTTTTCAAGTTGGTATTATAAAGTATTCTAATCTACTGAGATAATGACTTATGGGTTTTCATTGGCCTAAGCAATAATTATCAACATTAAAAGAAATAAACACTTGAACTAGATCACTCTGTTTGTAATGACTCTATATAATTTATGAGTTTCAGTTTTTGCATTGAAGAACTGAAATAAATTAACTTTTTGATGATATTCTAATTTTGTAAGAAGCCCCTGCTTTTTTGAAAAGGTCTAAAACATCTTTATTAAACAAGATTTTAAATAAATATATAAACCATATGCACATATTTAAATGCAATAAAAAAACAAAAGTATTGTAAAAGAAAGAGAGGAAAAGCAAATTGTTGGAAAGTACTGTATAAAAAAAGTATTAATTTAGGGAAAAAAACTTAAAAAACACATCATGTTGCACTGTAAAACTAAAAATGACCTGTACAATAAAAATAATTTATAAATCATCCCAATTTCATACTGTTAAAATGATTAAAACAATTCCATCTCATTCCCCAAGAAATTAAATAAAAGTTATAAAAATGGTACCAATACAAATGAAAGCTCTCAGAATCTGATGACCAAAAGTGGATATTTTTAAAGAACATTTCTTGTGTAAAAGTTGTACAACTAATATACTGTATTATACTAATACTGCATTATACTAATTATACTAATATACTGTAATATACATACACACACATGTACACACTCACACCACACACACACATATGTATATATATATATATATATATATATATATATATATATATATATATATACAGTGGGGCAAAAAAGTATTTAGTCAGTCAGCAATATTGCAAGTTCCACCACTTAAAAAGATGAGAGGCGTCTGTAATTTACATCATAGGTAGACCTCAACTATGGGAGACAAACTGTGAAAAAAAAATCCAGAAAATCACATTGTCTGTTTTTTGATCATTTTATTTGCATATTATGGTGGAAAATAAGTATTTGGTCAGAAACAAACAATCAAGATTTCTGGCTCTCACAGACCTGTAACTTCTTCTTTAAGAGTCTCCTCTTTCCTCCACTCATTACCTGTAGTAATGGCACCTGTTTAAACTTGTTATCAGTATAAAAAGACACCTGTGCACACCCTCAAACAGTCTGACTCCAAACTCCACTATGGTGAAGACCAAAGAGCTGTCAAAGGACACCAGAAACAAAATTGTAGCCCTGCACCAGGCTGGGAAGACTGAATCTGCAATAGCCAACCAGCTTGGAGTGAAGAAATCAACAGTGGGAGCAATAATTAGAAAATGGAAGACATTCAAGACCACTGATAATCTCCCTCGATCTGGGGCTCCACGCAAAATCCCACCCCGTGGGGTCAGAATTATCACAAGAACGGTGAGCAAAAATCCCAGAACCACGTGGGGGGACCTAGTGAATGAACTGCAGAGAGCTGGGACCAATGTAACAAGGCCTACCATAAGTAACACACTATGCCACCATGGACTCAGATCCTGCAGTGCCAGACGTGTCCCACTGCTTAAGCCAGTACATGTCCGGGCCCGTCTGAAGTTTGCTAGAGAGCATTTGGATGATCCAGAGGAGTTTTGGGAGAATGTCCTATGGTCTGATGAAACCAAACTGGAACTGTTTGGTAGAAACACAACTTGTCGTGTTTGGAGGAAAAAGAATACTGAGTTGCATCCATCAAACACCATACCTACTGTAAAGCATGGTGGTGGAAACATTATGCTTTGGGGCTGTTTCTCTGCAAAGGGGCCAGGGCGACTGATCCGGGTACATGAAAGAATGAATGGGGCCATGTATCATGAGATTTTGAGTGCAAACCTCCTTCCATCAGCAAGGGCATTGAAGATGAAACGTGGCTGGGTCTTTCAACATGACAATGATCCAAAGCACACCGCCAGGGCAACGAAGGAGTGGCTTCGTAAGAAGCATTTCAAGGTCCTGGAGTGGCCTAGCCAGTCTCCAGATCTCAACCCTATAGAAAACCTTTGGAGGGAGTTGAAAGTCCGTGTTGCCAAGCGAAAAGCCAAAAACATCACTGCTCTAGAGGAGATCTGCATGGAGGAATGGGCCAACATACCAACAACAGTGTGTGGCAACCTTGTGAAGACTTACAGAAAACGTTTGACCTCTGTCATTGCCAATAAAGGATATATTACAAAATATTGAGATGAAATTTTGTTTCTGACCAAATACTTATTTTCCACCATAATATGCAAATAAAATGATAAAAAAACAGACAATGTGATTTTCTGGATTTTTTTTTCTCAGTTTGTCTCCCATAGTTGAGGTCTACCTATGATGTAAATTACAGACGCCTCTCATCTTTTTAAGTGGTGGAACTTGCACTATTGCTGACTGACTAAATACTTTTTTGCCCCACTGTATATATATATAGTCAATGGGAATGCAGGAATAGTAATAATAATAATAATAATAATAATATATATATATATATATATATATATATATATATATATATATATATATATATATATATATATATATATATAATTTTTTTTGGACTATTGCTGTAATCCCATTGGCCCATAAAATAAAGTGATCATCAATTATACTGCAGGATTAACACTGTAATGAAAAATAATGAACTGACAATTTCACATTTATCAAATAAACACCAAAGTGATAACAATTTGTGTATCCCCAACCATGGATGGGACTAATACAAAAGCTACTGCTTGTCCTGCAAACAAGCCCTCATACAGCTCTATGGAAATAAAATTCTGGATCTGAGAATAAGCAAACCAGGAACAATGATTTTTTATTTTTTTTTCTGCAAAAGTGGTAAAAAGCTAACAAATTAGAAATTTGATATTCTTATAATACCTACATAGAACTACAGAATAAATATAGCATGTGAATTATATTTAATGATGCATGGTGTAAATATAATCTAGAATTGATTGTTTTTTGTTAATTTTGCCTCCTTAAGAGTGATAAAAAGTGATATACACCAGAAAATGCCACTACAGGATGTCACACAAAAAAATAATCCCTTGTGGAAATATTTTTTTTTATTATAGAGTATTTCCATTTAATATATATAGATAATAAACATAAATAAAACTACATACATTTTGTACTGCTATAATCAACTTGACCCACACAAACAATTATTAATTTTTTTGTGCCACAAAGTAAAACGAAAAATGTAAAAACAAAAAACAATGGTAAAATAATGATACTGAAAAATTCAACTCATCCTAAAAAAAAAACAAGCCCTTTACAACAATAATCACATTTATTGAAAATTCATATCATCAATTTTCACCTAAAAACATACGTATAGTATATAGTGAATAATAGTTTATGAGAAATATATTGTGACTATATCCATGGATACAACCAATGATCTAGGTTCACAAGGCAGGACAATAGTAAATTTAATACCATGATAAAGTATTTATTGCCTACACATGAGTGCTAGTAGGTCCGATGCATAGCAATTAAACAAATGGTACAGTTGCACAGCCTATACTGATAGGATCGCCATACATCATAAATAAACAGACTGCAACATGTGAGATTAAGTAAGAAGGCTAATTACCCATATGTCTCAAATTGTCCCGTTTGGATCCTGGTCACGTACCCCCACTCGCGTTTCACGTTCTTGTATTACCGCTTCTTGATATGTATTACAGATCCTTACGATTGATTATTTTCTTTGATCATTTTTTGATCAATTGTATCTATCAATATAGAACTGTGCGGCTATTCCACAATCTATTTTCCCTGATGGGTCCCTAATGTCGGCTTATCCATTGCCTATGGCTTCAGTATATTTTAATGTGTTAACCCATTGGTTTAATTTTATCTATGCGGAATAAAGTTTTTTGTATTATTAGTCTATTTAGTGGATAATTCACTTTGTTCACTTGGCACTTTATTGCACTAGTCACTTTAATTTAGGATACCTGTATAATTCGACAGATTTTTATCTTAGTTCCATACTTTCCCTGATGGTGGTCCCATGCCATGTATTATGGGCATGATGGGGGCCGGCTAAAGGAGATAGAGGACTGAGATGCACTGAGTAAATCTATTTGCGGTTCACGCATGCGCAGTATTTCCATTTGTGGTTCACGCATGCTATTATTGTATTTTTCGCATCGGCACTTACTTTTATGTAAAGCTAATCAGTTATTGTACAGAACCAGTGCACTTTATAAGCACCTTGTCACCTTTTACGCTGGCACATATTACTCGCTGCTCATTACCCTTTCCTTGGTGGCAGTCCCGTGTTGTGTGATGTGGGCGTGGCGCTGACCCACTCACATGACCTGGACTTGTTCACTGGGGCTGAGGCTTGAGGCGCAGCGAGGAAATCTGTCTGCGTTTCACACATGCGCACTGGGTAAATTCACTTTATCACGTGATCGGATGTAATCATTATTTGTACCGGACTGAGATCCCTATTTAGCCACGCCCCCTGAGGAAGCGGTAATACACGAACACGAAACGCGCATTGGGGTACGTGACCAGGATCCAGAGGGGACATTTTGAGACATATGGGTAATTAGCCTTCTTACTTAATCTCACATGTTGCAGTCTGTTTATTTATGATGCATGGCGATCCTATCAGTATAGGCTGTGCAACTGTACCATTTGTTTAATTGCTATGCATCGGACCTACTAGCACTCATGTGTAGGCAATAAATACTTTATCATAGTATTAAATTTACTATTGTCCTGCCTTGTGAACCTGGATCATTGGTTGTATCCATGGATATAGTCACAATATATTTCTCATAAACTATTATTCACTATATACTATACGTATGTTTTTAGGTGAAAATTGATGATATGAATTTTCAATAAATGTGATTCTTTGTTACCTTTTGGCCAGCTTTGACTCTTGTTTCTCCGGTGTAATAAATTGGTAATTGAGTCGCCGTATATATTTAGATAACTGACGTTTATAATTTTTTATATGCTTATCTCTGTATATTTTACAGCAACTAAAGTCAGTCTTAATATGGATTATAAAGCACGTGAACAAACGTGGCTGACACAGCTAAATGATGTGTTTTGTGACGATCCTGGTACATCCCTGATGGGCAGTGGTAGAGACAAACAAGAAATTTTCAGACAACTTAAAGATCATCTCAATAAGCGCCTAAGAACTTGGTGGAATAGGGCATTCTTGAACAAGTATTTGGAAAAAGGTCTCATAGCGAGGGGACTTAGGATACAGGTGTTCCCTTCCTTTGAGGTAGATGATGTCACCTTTAGACAAAAATGGGAGGAGTTCGCTACAGGGTGTTCTAGAGGTTTTATGGAACTTCTGGCCCAGAACAATCAGATGAATTTGGAGATCTTGGATAGAAATATTGAAGAGCTTCAAATCAAATTAAAGCAAGATTTACCTAGTGAAACCCTGGCTCAATTCAATGCAGAGTTGGAGAA
The DNA here is from genome assembly GCF_051348905.1 of Ranitomeya variabilis. Lineage (NCBI taxonomy): Eukaryota > Metazoa > Chordata > Amphibia > Anura > Dendrobatidae > Ranitomeya > Ranitomeya variabilis. Next base: position 654,993,876 of record NC_135233.1, read on the forward strand.
TGAATTTGTTAAATGGGAGAAAGGCATCTGTGAAAACAAATCTAGAAAATTCCAACGAGATATGAGTGACCAACAGTCCAACACGATTTATAGATGGAATAGGAGGGGGAACCGGTCGAGGGGATCCTCCCGTGTCAGATCTGCCTCCACAGTTTCAATTGCATCCAGTGAGGAATCAAATAAGATACAGCCAAGGTTTTATGATCTGCGTAACTCTGGCTTCAATCGAGAGAGAAATGCTGGGAAGCGTAAAAATTCTCAGAATAATCAACAAAATAAAAAAGACAAAAAGGGCTTGGAGGTAATTAATCTTTCCCATTATGTCCTCTCTGGTGATCAATTGGACGTGTAACAAAGGGGTTTAACTTTCTCCCCCACTAATAAATTTAATCTTTTTACAGCCACCAAGGACTTATACCTGTTCTCAAGGAAATTGATTCTCAAGAAATTATTTGAGAAGGGTGGCCAAGAGTTAACTAATGATGATATAGAAAGGGAGGCATTGATGGCACTGGAGGATCTCTTAGACGAACAGACGTCTGACATGGTAAGCACTTTTCCACATGACTGCCGACCCAAGTCTACCATGTTTCTCCCCTTGTCTCTATGTCCAGCAGTAGAGATTTTTACTAAGATGGTTGTTCAAGACTTCCAGAAAATATCCACCAAACGTAAACATGACAATTTAACAGCCAACCAAAGATTAGCTCTTGAACAATTCAGGAGTTATGAGGACATAGTAATAAAACCAGCAGACAAGGGGGGAAATGTGGTTCTTTGGCCCAGTGCCCTCTATGAGAGGGAAGCATTCAAACACCTCAGAGATAAAGAGACATATAAAAAACTGGATCATAATCCAACAAACAAGTTTTTTCATGAATTAGAGGGCATCTTGGTTGGTGCTCATGATAGGGGCATCATTCCCAAACATGTGTTGGATGGTTTGCTTACCAAATCCCCTAAGGTTCCAACGCTTTACTTCGTTCCAAAGATCCACAAAAATCCCATTGACCCACCAGGTCGTCCGATAGTCTCTGGCATGGGAGGTTTGAGTGATCCCATATGTAAATTTGTGGATTACTATTTAAAACCATTGGTGAGTCGCTCCCCTCCTATGCCAGGGACACGTCGGATGTCCTCCGTCGGATCAATGGTATATAGTTGGAGGATAACATGTGTCTTGTTACTGCTGATATACAATCCCTGTATACTAGTATTGGCCATAATGATGGTTTGGAGGCGGTCCGCTTTTTCCTGGATGCCAGCTACTGGGATGGCGCCATTTGTGATTTGGTCATGGAACTTTTGACGTTTATACTGACAAAAAATTTTTTTGTGTTCAAAGACGTTTTTAATTTACAGCGGCGCGGCACTGCCATGGGCGCGGCCTGTGCACCCTCCTTCGCCAATCTCTTCCTGGGATTTTGGGAGAGGGAGATTTTTTTTGGGGGGGCCGCAGGCCGCGGACCATGTGCAGTGCTGGCTGCGTTACATTGATGACCTGTTTATTATATGGCAGGGGCCCGATGACGCTTTACATGAATTCATGCAACAATTGAATGATAATACACATAATATTAAATTGACATACCAGACAAGTAAGACTGAGGTGGATTTTCTGGACATTAAAATTGAGGTGGATGGTGCACGATATTTGCAGACAGATGTCTACAGAAAATCCACTTCCGTCAACTCTCTGTTGCATGCTGATTCGGGTTACCCATATAGTACCATCAAAGCCATCCCAGTTGGTCAGCATCTTAGGATGAAGCGGATCTGCTCCACAGCCAATAAATTTGAGGCCCAGGCAGCGGATCTGGAAATTAGATTCCAAACAAGGGGATACAGTAACAGGAACATCAGAAAAGGATATTTGAGAGCTAAATATACATCACGTGATGAACTACTATGTCCCAGAAGTAATTATAACAAAAAAAGTTTGAACAAGAGGGCATAATACGATTCATTTCCACCTATAATGGGGAATGGACCACGATGAGGAGTTGTCTCCAAAAACATTGGGGCATCCTCAGAAGTGACCCATCACTCTCTAAATACCTCAATGATTATCCTTCAATGACTGCCAGAAGGAGTAAGAATTTAAAAGATTTATTAGTGTCCAGCCATTATGTTCCCAAGTTGAACAGATGCAACTTTGGATCCGGCGGACCACCCAGGGGTTGCTTTCCATGTGGTAATTGCATCTCATGTCCGAATATCAGTCGAATTGCCACTTTTGATTCAGTTGATAGTGGAAGGACTTTCACTATCAATTATCATATAACCTGTAATACCACACAGGTTGTATAATATATATCGGATTAACATTGCGTTGATTGGGCACAAGCATACGTGAACACGTGCGTGATATAATGGCTGCAAAAAATGAGATGGATATGACAAAACTAAAGACCATACCACGCCATTTTAGGCAGTTCCATAACTGTGACCCCAAGTCCTTCATGGCACGTGGGATTGACCACATTCAATGTGGCATCAGAGGTGGTGATGTTAAACGCATCCTGGCACAACGTGAGTGTTGTTGGATTACCACGTTGGGTACCATGACACCCAAGGGCCTCAATGAGGTGCATGGATTTTCTTCGTTTCTCTAATATAGTGGTCTGAGGGAATACACATATCAGTTTGTCTTTACCATATACCATCAGTTTTAATTTGGTATCTCTGTTTTTTATTATATTTTAGTGTGCTATACTCTTGTTCATATCCATATGATTTCTGACGTTGGGAGCATTTATGAGGGAAAATGGAAGACTGAAGAATCCTATCAATTACACTTGGAAGGAGGAATATTAAAGATCGGAAGTGGATTGTTTTATTTGTATGAAATACGATGGATATTGCCCACTGCCAGATATTGTTAGATGGACATTTATCTTGATATGTATTACAGGTCCATACGATTATTTTCTTTGATCATTTTTTGATCAATTGTATCTATCAATATGGAACTGTGCGGCTATTACACAATCTATTTTCCCTGATGGGTCCCTAATGTCGGCTTATTCATTGCCTATGGCTTCAGTATATTTTAATGTGTTAACCCATTGGTTTAATTTTGTCTATGCGGAATAAAGTTTTTTGTATTATTAGTCTATTTAGTCTATAATTCACTTTGTTCACTTGGCACTTTATTGCACTAGTCACTTTAATTTAGGATACATGTATAATTCGACAGGTTTTTATCTCAGTTCCATACTTTCTCCGATGGTGGTCCCATGCCATGTATTATGGGCATGATGGGGGCCGGCTAAAGGAGATAGAGGACTGAGACGCACTGAGTAAATCTATTTGCGGTTCACGCATTCGCAGTATTTCCATTTGTGGTTCACGCATGCTATTATTGTATTTTTCGCATCGGCACTTACTTTTATGTAAAGCTAATCAGTTATTGTACAGAACCAATGCACTTTGGTTGTATCCATGGATGTAGTCACAATATATTTCTCATAAACTATTATTCACTATGTACTATACGTATGTTTTTAGGTGAAAATTGATGATATGAATTTTCAATAAATGTGATTCTTTGTTACCTTTTGGCCAGCTTTGACTCTTGTTTCTCCGGTGTATTGGTAATTGAGTCGCCGTATATATTTAGATAACTGATGTTTATATTTTTTTATATCCCTTTACAACAATGTTGGTAAAAAAAATATTGAAGTCATTGCTTCATAAAAATTTAAAAAAGTAATAAATGCCAAAGTTAATTAAATATAAATACTTGGTATTCTGAAAACTATGACAACTATAAAATAAAGTTAATATGTTGTTTATCATGTACCATCAACAAAATGTAAAAAGTAACATAACAATGTTATAACTGTCAGAATTTGGAAGCAAAACACTACAATTTTTGCCCAAACATGACATGGTCTACAAGAGATGAAATTATTAGAAATTAATTGCCACCAATAATACTTATTTTTGTTAATATCAAGGGGACATAGTTTATCATACTGTGCCTAAATAATATTATCTGAGAGTCCCAAACTGACTAATGGATAGATTATGTCAGTGACCGAGCAAAGCTTCATTTACATGAACACCAGAAATCACGGAGTAGGTGGATTGCCGGACATGTGAGATCTTCTTAGCTCCTAATTGATTCATGCTTGTCACATAACAGCAATATATTTGAATTAATCAAAGAAAAAAAAAAGCAAGGAATGTGCTGATGATCAGTTAATGAATTCTGTATTCAGCATATTTTCTGAGTTTCAGCAGCCTCAAAAGAATAGGCTTGTGAATAAAAGTATATCACTGTTATGAAGTGACCAAATAGGAGAAGGAAAGCAGAAGGGATCTTACGTGAGAACAGAAGCCACCCGAGTCAGCACTGTCATCTTGTTTGTCCATTATATCCTCTTTTCCTCTTTTCCTTTTTTTCACTTGCTCTCTAGAGAGAATATGAAATGTTATATCTACCACTCCTTAGCTCATTTCAGCAGCCCGGTGGAAAATGTACGTCAGAGAGCTGGAAGAGATTCATTAGGGCCCTACCTCTGCTCCATTTTGGCCATGGTTGTGTGTAACAGATAATGTTTTTATTGGCACAGTTACTTTTCAAGCCCAGCAGGCAGATTTGAATGATCTCTTTGACTCACAATCATGAAGAATCATTACAGCCAGAATAAAAAGTGACTAGGTACCTACTATAATTTAATAATACATATTAGACATAGCTTTACTCGCATAATATGAGCTATTTTCTACGTATGCAGAATATGTCCTACATGGCTTCTTATTTTCTTGATATTGATAGATATTAATACAAATTTGACACTTATTTTCATATATCATTTAACTGTGTCAGCAGCTATGTTCACCTTACATTAAGTAAAAACAACAATTATCCCAATATTAGGAGATTTTTACCCAAAAGAAAATTCCACCCCAAAGATAGTCCCATAACACTAGGTTATAAAATGATGACAAACAGAAATGGTCTTGATGGTTAGAGATCACACTTGAAAAAAGAGCATGTTAAAAAGAAAATAATAAAAAAATATACATATATTTTCCTTTTCACTTTTTTTGAAACATGTGTGATCCTAGAATCACATAGCTTTGTCATCACCAATATATTAATGAAGAACAAGCAAACAAAGACACATGCATATTTTATAGATTGGAGCAATGAACGGCAGCAATGAGTCTGAATGAATGTAACCTTTTTATGTGCTAGGGAAATGTTTAGATTTTTGTGGCTGGCAGAAGGTTCACAGCAGAAGTAGATATACCCGGTGAGAAAGCAAAATACCATGAGTACAGCAGTAGAGCACACCTGCTGAGGGGTTACTTGTCTAGAACTTTACAGTTATAAAACATTGTTTTTTTATTTACCTGGCTCTTAGAAAAAGGTCATTGTCGATTACGATCCTCATAATTAAAGAAGAACTAACATTGAAGTACCACCAAGGGTCAAACAATATACCCAATAAACCATAACTACTAGAAATCAGAACAAAATATTACAGTAAAATACAAATAACAAAGTTAGCAACAAGACATATTAAAATACAAATTGATATAAAGATCCAGATAAGGGATATATGCAACAGGCTATAAAAAATATATATGCCATAAAGTAATAATTATAGCATTAAATAATGTATCATAAAATAGATATATTAATAAAAAACATCAAATTCAGGTTATTCGAATAAGAAATTAGTTACCATAGATTAGAAGGCATCAAATAAATAGAAAAGTACAAGGGAAAGCAATGCAAGTAATAAGTGGATAAAATATGTGCTAAAATAAAAAAAATCATCATTTAATGAGATCAAACTTGCTAATCTAATCAATATATTTACCAAATCTAAATAATGAATATAGAAACTGTTAGTATTAAGTGTAGTTCTATAACCCTGCACACCACAGAGAGCAGCAGTAAATATACAGTAAGGTACCATTATATAAATCATTAAAGTAAAATACAGTAAATGTTCTTCAAAGTACCACTACATAAATAACTGAATAAATAAATAATTCAGTAAATATACCAATAAGAACTGTAGAAATTATAAAATATACGCGAAAACAACAAGTGTTGAAAAGTGCAAAGGTGCAAAAATATCAGGAGGGGAGCATTGCAATGATCAACTAAGTAATGTGCTCAAAAAAAGTAATGGCTTTACCCCTTAGCGACAAACGATATGCATTAAAACAGCGGCCGCTAAGGGTACTTATTCCCTCTTTGTAGTTTTAAAGCAGTTATTGGGAATAAGGCTGTAGCGCCCCTCACAGTCAGAAAATTTCCAGGGTCTCCACCCGCCAGTGCCTCCACCATCCCACAGTCCCTCCTGATCTATCCCCTGGCCCGGAATCATCTTCCTGGGAAAAAAATGGTCGAGATTTGCCAGCAACAATAGGGAATTTTTCCTACTGGTTCCTTTTGATCACTGTGATAGACTCTATCACAGTGATCAAAATAAAAAAAATTGTAAATCAAATGCCCCTTTGTCACCCCCTTAGTTAGATAAAAATGAATAATAATAATATACAATACAGACCAAAAGTTTGGACACACCTTCTCATTTAAAGATTTTTCTGCATTTTCATGACTATGAAATTGTACATTCACACTGAAGGCATCAAAACTATGAATTAACACATGTGGAATTATACATTTAACAAAAAAGTGTGAAACAACTGAAATTATGTCTTATATTCTAGGTTCTTCAAAGTAGCCACCTTTTGCTTTGATGACTGCTTTGCACACTCTTGGCATTCTGTTGACGAGCTTCAAGAGGTAGTCATCGGGAATGGTCTTCCAACAATCTTGAAGGAGAGATGCTTATCACTTGTTCGCCCTTTTACCTTCACTTTGCGGTCCAGCTCACCCCAAACCATATCAAATGGGTTCAGGTCTGGTGACTGTGGAAGCCAGGCCATCTGGCGTAGCACCCTATCACTCTCCTTCTTGGTCAAATAGCCCTTACACAGCCTGGAGGTGTGTTTGGGGTCATTGTCCTGTTGAAAAATAAATGATGGTCCAACTAAACGCAAACAGGATGGAATAGCATGCCACTGCAAGATGCTGTGGTAGCCATGCTGGTTCAGTATGCCTTCAATTTTGAATAAATCCCCAACATTGTCACTGGCAAAGCACCCCCACACCATCACACCTCCTCTTCCATGCTTCACTGTGGGAACCAGGCATGTAAAGTCCATCCGTTCACCTTTTCTGCGTCGCACAAAGACAAGGTGGTTGGAACCAAAGATCTCAAATTTGGACTCATCAGACCAAAGCACAGATTTCCACTGGTCTAATGTCCATTCCTTGTGTTCTTTAGCCCTAACAAGTTTCTTCTGTTTGTTGCCTGTCCTTAGCAGTGGTTTCCTAGCAGCTATTTTACCATGAAAGTCTGCTGCACAAAGTCTCCTCTTAACAGTTGTTTTAGAGATATGTCTGCTGCTAGAATTCTGTGTGGCATTGACCTAGTTTCTATTCTGAGCTGCTGTTAACCTGCAATTTCTGAGACTGGTGACTCAGATAAACTTATCCTCAGAAGCAGAGGTGACTCTTAGTCTTCCTTTCCTGGGGCGGTCCTCATGTGAGACAGTTTCTTTGTAGCACTTGATGGTTTTTGCCACTGCACTTGGGGACACTTTCAAAGTTTTCCCAATTTTTTGGACTGACTGACCTTCATTTCTTAAAGTAATGGCCACTCGTTTTTCTTTCCTCAGCTGCTTTTTTCTTGCCGTAATACAAATTCTAACAGTCTATTCAGTAGGACTATCAGCTGTGTATCCACCAGACTTCTGCACAACACAACTGATGGTCCCAACACCATTTATAAGGCAAGAAATCCCACTTACTAAACCTGACAGGGCACACCTGTGAAGTGAAAACCATTCCCGGTGACTACCTCTTGAAGCTCATCAAGAGAATGCCAAGAGTGTGCAAAGCAGTCATCAAAGCAAAAGGTGGCTACTTTGAAGAACCTAGAATATAAGACATAGTTTCAGTTGTTTCACACTTTTTTGTTAAGTATATAATTCCACATGTGTTACTTCATAGTTTTGATGCCTTCAGTGTGAATGTACAATTTTCATAGTCATAAAAATACAGAAAAATCTTCAAATGAGAAGGTGTGTCCAAACTTTTGGTCTGTACTGTATATATATATAAATATATATATTTTTTTCCATTCTTTGCAGTTGGGCAAATTATTAGGGTTAGGGCTGGACTTAGGGTTGGGGTTAGGATTGCGGTTACGGCTGTGTTAGGGTTAAGGTTAGGGTTGTATTAGGGTTGTGTTAGAGTTACCATTGTTTTATGGTTAGGGTTGGGGTAACAATTACTTGTTTTTTTAAAGTAAAAAAATGACGATATGAAGGCTGGTGTGGAGCGCAAGTGCTTGCTACTAGAGTTTTGCATCGGGTGCACTGGTATGCATGTAGTATCGCTGCATGTTTTTTTTGGGTGTCTAACAGCTGCAAAACATGCAGGCAGAGAATTTCGCATGTCACGCGAGCACCCGCAGGGCATATGCGCTAGGGCTCTCTGTTTTTTTCCTGGTGCCTGCACACTGCAGTACTTTGCTCTCCCCTAAACAAAGCAGATTGGTACACCTGTGCAGGAGCTCAATGCTGAGGAGTCTGTGTAGATGACACAGAGATGCGTCATCCACATGAAGCAAAAAGCAGGATGGCATCGCAAGAAGATGGGAGGCGCTGGGCCAAGAACATTGACATCCCTAGTACCGGACCACCCCACAGGTGGGTGTCATGAAAGTTCTTTTTCTTCTCTTACACGTCAAGTTGGAGGCTTATATACAGCATTATAGAATGCTGTATATCAGCTCTGAAAGGTGGTGGCCATATCTCATATCGGCAAAATCTGGTGACGGGTTACCTTTAAGTCCTTTATTATCGATGAAAAAAAAGTAATAAAAGAATCCATATTTGGTAGCACTACATCTGTAACATCCTAAACTATAAAATCCATGTCACTTAACCTTCCGGCTATGTGCCCACGTTGCACATCAAAACTGCACACCCTTGCCAGGGAAAACGCAGGCGGATTTTGATGCGTTTTTTCAGTTTTTTTAAGTGTTTTTGAGCACAAATAAAGTTGGGGCAAAAAAAGGCTCCTATGAGGTCATTTCCTAGTCCAACCCCTCTTCTCCATTTTATTTTCTTGTTGGATTCAAGATGCCACAAGTGTAGCCCCAGCGGCATCTCAGACATTGATAAACACAGAAGCAGCACACAACGGCTGGACACGACGCACAAAGCAATGTTTTTTTTTTCCGTTGAGAAATGATCTTTTTGACCCCAATTTTTTTTTTTTTTTTTAATTTTTTGTTACCAAAAGGGTAGCAGGAGAAATTGGACTCCAAAAATTGTTGGGCAATTGTCCTGAGTACGCTGATAACCCATATGTGGGGGTAAACCACTGTTTGGTCACATGGCAGAGCTTGGAAGGGAAGGAGCAACGTTTGACTTTTTCAATGCAGAATTGGCTGGAATTTAGATCAGACGTCATGTCACATTTGCAGAGCCCCTGATGTGCCTGAACAGTGGAAACCCCCAATTCTAACTCCAAACCTAACCCCAACACACCCCTAACCCTAATTCTAACCCTTACCCTAGCCCTAACCCTAACGCAAAAATCATTACAGAACCCGACATGATATGACACATGGTTTACATACAGTAAACCATGTCATATCAAAACTATTTTTTTATGTGTTTAATAAATTTAGTAGCTTGTGTTAGGAAAAATTTGCAACTCTAGGGGTTAAATTAAAGGCTAAAATCGCGGAAAAAAATTGGGCTCCTGCGCAATTTTCTCCACCAGAGAGGGAAAGCCAGTGAGTGAGGCAAATATTAATAGCATTGAGAGGGACCATTGTTTTTGGCCCCCTCCCTGCTAAAAAAATCTGCCTCTAGGCCACCCCAGAAAAGGCGCATCTATAAGATGCGTCTTTTCTGGCACTTATCCTCTCTCATCCCACTGCTGTGTAGCGGTGGCATATGGGGTAATAATGGGTTAATGTCACCTTGCTATTGAAAGGTGACATTGATGCGGGTTAATAATGGAGAGGTGTCAATAAGACACCTCTCCATTATTAACCCTAGAATAGTAAAGGGTTAAAAAAAGACACACACACATTAATTAAAAAATATTTTAATAAAATAATCACACCAAGCTTTTGACAAAATTAATTATTCTGCTAATCCAAAAGAAAAAAACTTGTTCTGCTAAAAAAAATAAAATAAAAGCAACAATATCCATACCTCTCCGCAGTACAGTCAGGTCCCACGCCGTAAATCCATCACAAAGGGTTAACTAGTTTACAATGGGGAATGGTGCTAATGCTACCAGCCCCACCGTAAACCACTGCAGAATTAATTAAATCATCTCTGCGCAGGCTCCCCGGCTGACTGGGAATGAACTGACTGGTGTGGGAAAATCTCCCATGCTCATGAGTTCACCTCCGGTCAGCCGGGGAGTCCACGCAGCCTCAATGAGTAGTGCTGACGTCTTCAGCTCCCAACCAGTTCATCCAAGCTGCATTCGGGTGAACTCGTTATACAATGAACGGGGTCGCTTTACGGCCCGTTCATTGTATCGGCGGCGGCGGTTTAGAGCAGCCACAGGTTTTGTGACTGCTCTAAACTTTAGATCATCATGGGACACTCGTTTAGTTTATCCTGCTGCCACTAAAGGGGAACAGACATAGGCTGATGGTAGTATTAGTCTCATCGGCCTATGTCTAGTTACACACATGCACTGCAAATACAACACACACACGAATAGACACTTACCACACTGATCATGAAAGGGACATCCAGGGCCAGGAAGACGGGAATGATCTGGGATTCTCTTCTTCCTGGATTATGGGATGCTCATGAGATGGCAAAATAAATGAACATGCTGCATATTTTACTGCGATGCGATTCCATTGTGGAAAAATACGCAGCATGGGCACAACAATTGCGGAATGCAATTAAAATTAATGGGATGCGTTTTGTTAGCGTTTTTTAGTGTTTCTGCAGCGGAAAAATGCAGCAGAAACGCTTAAAAAATGCAACATGGGCACACAGCCTCCCAGTAAAAGTCATAAGAACATAAAGAAACTAAAAAAGCAAAGCTAGAATTTCTGCTTTTTGGTCCCTTTGTAATAATTAAATAAAAAAGCAATCTAAAAGTCACGTGAACTCAAAACTTCTAATAAAAACTATAATTCCTCTTGCAAAAAAAAACCCTCAACCACTCTTGTTGATGAAAAAATTGTAAAGTAATTATGCTTAAAATATAAAGACTCAAAGTTGAATTTAATAGTGAAAAAGTAATAACATGTAAGAATTGGACATATTTGGTGTGGCAAAGTCAGTAACGATTATTTACCATTTGCAGTAAAGACAGCAAAGAAAAAAACGAAACAAAGTCCTATCTAAAGAGGGTATTTGCATATTTAAATTATTTGAAGAGCAGTGCATGGCCTATAAGTCTTCGTATACTGGCTTGACTCTCTCCACAAGGAGATCCAGGAAAGATATATATCTTGGTACCGTGTGTTTTTTCTATCCACAAGGAGAAACTTTATCCTTAAAATTTGGGCACCTTTGAGAAATAGGAGGAAGAAAAACAAATAAAAACGGCTGCAAGTTATACAAAAGTGTACACCAGCTCACCAAAAGCCTATTAAACTGTTATATTTTTTTTTCTTAAAATAACAGAAACCCATGTTCACATCCACAAAAACCAATGCAAGAGCAGCTTGTGAATATTTCATTTATATCGTACTCATGGTAAACTAATGTATATGTCTCTTGCAACTTGACCTGTTTTATGGAATCTTTGCAAAAATATCTGAAATACCGTAGCAGACATTAGGTACAAAATGTACAGTAAAAGCAGCCATGTGACAGTGTAATAAATACGGTCTAACAATGACCAAAGGTAGCATACGTAAATATTATCTAATCCCTTGAATAAATCAGTTGTGAGACTGTCCTCCGCTGCCAGAGATGGAAATTGATGTAATCCAGATGCAAGAGACAAACAGAACATGTGAGAGTGTAATGTAGAGATTAATCCCTTGAAATAAATGATTAAATGTGTTATCCTCTTACAATATTCCTGGTTCCTGCGACAATTGCTGACCACCAAACAACACTGAAAAAGGACAAGAAGAAGCCAAAGACTAACAGTTACGTTTTTGAATAATTGCAATTGATGAAGATGTTTAATTCTCGTATTATAACTGTAGGTAAAATTAGGAATTAATTGACCTTTATACAGAAAAGGCAAATATTTTTATGAATGAAAATTTTCATTTTAAGGTGTCGAGGTGTCAACAATTTTTTTAGACAAAATTAGGCAGGTAATCATTTAAAACAACAAAATAAGCAGTACTGACTGTTCGAGAGCCGCCACTTCATTGTTCCCTGCTGGTCTCTATTGCCAGTGCTGTATTGGTGACTTCCCATGTGCAATATATGACTACTGCAGCCAATCACTGACCTCAGCATTCATGTCAAGGTACAGGTGCATCTGACAAAATTAGAATATTATCAAAAAGTTAATTTATTTTAGTTCTTCAATACAAAAAGTAAAACTCATATATTAGATAGAGTCGATACAACAGAGTGTTTATTTCTGTTAATGTTGATGATTATGGCTTACAGCCAATGAAAACCCAAAAGTCATTATCTCAGTAAATTGACCTTAACCCCATAGAGAATCTATGGGGTATTAATAAATCCTCCCAAAAATTGTGTGCAAGAAAAGACAATAAATATCGATAAAATTAATTATTTATTTAATGGAATAATATAAAAAATATATATATATATAATATGACAGCTGATAGAAGCAGATTTATAAATAATTCTATGGTATGGGAACATACAGAAAATTCCAATCTTTACATTAGTACCATAAACCAGGTATTGCAAGAAATATACATATATAAAAGTCTAACACAAAAACACCTATAGCACAAGAATCTATTGCGGCCACACAGTGCATAAATAATTAATGCTAAATACAAGAACCATGTATCTCCTAGAATGCATACTAAAAAAACCTTTTAATAATTGTGCAAATCACAAAAAAGTGCCATAATGTGCATAGCAGCAAACTGAATTTACAAGGATTATAGTGTAATCACAAAATTACCAAAGTGCAGTGATAGACCAAATGTGTGCATAAAAAACTGGTTATGCACTCCAGGACTTTACATATATCCTGACAGGGCTGACAAACCCATATAAGGTGCAACAGTGCCAAAGACTGAATATAAAAAGTGTGCAATGCAGCAGAGAAGCCGGTAAAGTGTCTAGGTGCTAGATAAAAAGGCAAAACCTGGCAAAATATATTAATAATCAAAGTTCTCACATACCACGCTGCTCCTGGATCCCTACGTACGTTTCGGCGTTTAGCCTTCTTCCGGGGGGCGTATCGAAGGCTAAACGCCGAAACGTACGTAGGGATCCAGGAGCAGCGTGGTATGTGAGAACTTTGATTATTAATATATTTTGCCAGGTTTTGCCTTTTTATCTAGCACCTAGACACTTTACCGGCTTCTCTGCTGCATTGCACACTTTTTATATTCAGTCTTTGGCACTGTTGCACCTTATATGGGTTTGTCAGCCCTGTCAGGATATATGTAAAGTCCTGGAGTGCATAACCAGTTTTTTATGCACACATTTGGTCTATCACTGCACTTTGGTAATTTTGTGATTACACTATAATCCTTGTAAATTCAGTTTGCTGCTATGCACATTATGGCACTTTTTTGTGATTTGCACAATTATTAAAAGGTTTTTTTAGTATGCATTCTAGGAGATACATGGTTCTTGTATTTAGCATTAATTATTTATGCACTGTGTGGCCGCAATAGATTCTTGTGCTATAGGTGTTTTTGTGTTAGACTTTTATATATGTATATTTCTTGCAATACCTGGTTTATGGTACTAATGTAAAGATTGGAATTTTCTGTATGTTCCCATACCATAGAATTATTTATAAATCTGCTTCTATCAGCTGTCATATTATATATATATATATTTTTTATATTATTCCATTAAATAAATAATTAATTTTATCGATATTTATTGTCTTTTCTTGCACACAATTTTTGGGAGGATTTATTTATAAATTGTGCTTGACAGAATTGTTTTTATACAATTGGTTACTTATCTGATTGAATCTATGGGGTATTGTAAAGAGGAAGATGAGAGACAACAGATCCCACAGTGCAGACGAGCTGAATGCTGCTATCAAAGCAACATGGGCTTCCATAACACCTCAGCAGTGCCACAGGCTGATCGCCTTCATGCCACGCCACATTGATGCAGTAATTGATGCAAAAGGAGCCTTGACCAAGTATTGAGTGCATTTACTGAACATACATTTCAGTAGGTCAACATTTTGGATTTTAAAATAATTTTTTTCAAGCTGGTGTTATAAAGTATTTTAATTTACTGAGACTTTTGGGTTTTCATTGGCTGTAAGCCATAATCATCAACATTAACAGAAATAAACACTTGAAATAGATTCCTCTGTTTGTAATGACTCCATATAATATGTGAGTTTCACTTTTTGTATTGAAGAACTGAAATAAATTAACTTTTTGATGATATTCTAATTTTGTGAGATGCACCTGTATATGGCGAGAATCCGCAGAGGCCAGTGTTTGGCTGCTGAATACGACAGCATGTAAATTTAGACTGATGTGCAATTTTGCTGCATATCTTTCTAGTTTACAAAAATATAATAAAATTTACCGATACTCCTCCACAAAACTGCACGTAGGTGACAAATAGCACAGATAGCATACAGTCAGCCGGAAAGAATAGTAATCAGTGTCAGTTTTGTTTATGGAAAGTTTCTTTTATTTTTGCAGCAGGTTTAGAGGATATATACAGGGTTAGTTCTCACGCCTTGTGACAGCCTCTCTGGTGTGTACACTATCACTGATAAATTAAAAAGCGGCTTAAGATTTTATTCAGGAGACTCATGTATATGGTAAGCTCACTTGGGAGAAAAAAAAATGTGGAATAGGATTTGTTTTCCATATGTTGGCAGCACACATGAGAAGTTGATGTTGATTAGCCACAGTGGGCATTTTTTTTTCAAGACGAAAAATGGCCGACATACCAGTCCTTACATCCACCCCCAATGACAAGTAAGTCATATTGGATCATTAGTCAATGCTGAAATTGTATGGTTTTGTAGACATACGGTACTGTGCAAAGGTTTTAGCAGCTGTAGAGAAGACACATAAGAATGTGTAAGAATGCTTTCAAAAATAGAAGTATTAATATTTTTACCATTTAAAAAAAAAATACTAAATGAATGAACCAAAGGGAATTCAGATAGTACTGCATGATGGATAAGTACCACATTTTTCAAATTATTAGACACACTTTTTTCCTCCAAATTTTGAGTCACTTGTCTTTCCATATCGAGACTTTATACAAGAGTTTACATAAAGATAAACCCCTCCTCCTCTCCGATTTTTACGATCCTTTCTAAACAGACTGTAACCCTTTAGGTTAACTGCCCTCTCATAGCTTTCATCTAACCATGTCTCGGTTATTCCCACTATGTCATAGTTACCTGTAGATATTTCTTCTTCTAGTTCTTCCATCTTGTTTGTCAGGCTTCTGGCATCTGCTGCGCTTAGTTTCCTTGGCTGATTATTGTGTCTAGGGTCCTCAACACTGCCCATTTATTGGTGACATACAGGAAGATACTTATCCATCACGCAATGCTATGAAAGACAAGCCTGATTAGCTACAAACTTATTCTATAGCAGGGAAAGAACTCCAGACATACAGACAGTGTCACTAAGAGCTATCTTCAACATAAAGAAGAACATGTCATCTTGGAAGAGAGCACGGATATCAACAAGTCTGTCTGGGATTATATGTAGAGACAGAAGGAATTGTACATGCCTACATTCACAGAAGATTGGTGGTCAGTTCTCCAATGTTTGGAACAACCTCTCTGAGTTCCTTCAAAACTGTGTAAAGTATACTCAGAAGAATTGATAAAATCAGTGCACACAAGGGTGTGGTCTCCCTTTTTTATTCTTTTGAGCTGGGCATTATGTTTATATAGTTTCCCATTACTGGGTGCCCAAAGTTGGCCCCAGTCATACTCAGCCCTTATTCACATTGAGGTCATTTTTGACTTATGGTAAGGTTTTAATACTAGAGGTTAGGACTGTCCTGATGGGCTACACCTTGGCGCTGGTTGGATGTCTTTTATGCTTTTTTTAGATCAAAAACAGTGTTTACTAAATACCTTTTGTTAATTATATGCACTATTGCTTTTTACTTACTTACAGCAGGGTACATGTTCATTTTGTTTCTATTGTAGATTCTGTCTGTTTAAGGTACTTATGCCTCAGCTCCACTTTTTAACGGTGCTGAGAAGTAAGTGTATAGCGAACCCCAGAGTTGGAATTTCTCCGGGGTCTTGGCTACCGAGGTAGCTGAGACCCCAGAGAACATGATTCAGGTTGGTTTTTACCAACCCCAGTGTTGCAATCACCATTATTAACAGAATAACGGCGACTGCAAGAAAAAAACGGCCAATTTCCTATTTAATTTCTCTTTCCTCTGATGTTATCTCACATCAGAGGAGAGAGAAATGGGGTCCCCCGATACCTCCAGGGCTCCCTGCATCCCCCTGTGAAGTCCCCCTGGCCACCACCATCTTTTTCCAGCAAGAAAATGGCGAGCGCATGTGCAGTGCGCCTACTGAGATCTTCCGGCCTGCACCTGGTAACAATAGGAAATTTAAAGTTAAGGTTGGGCTAAAGATAGGGTTGGGCTAAAGTTAGGGTTCAGTTAAAGTTAGAGTTACTTTTGGGCTAAATTTAGGGTTGGGCTAAATTTAGGGTTGGGGCTAGGATTAGGGTTGGGCTAAGGTTAGGGTTGGACTAAAGTTAGGGTTGGACTAAAGTTAGGGTTGTGGTTATGGTTGGAATTATGGTTAGGGTTGGGATTACAGTTAGGGTTGTGGCTAGGGTTAAGTTTAGGGTTGGGATTAGGGTTAGGAGTGTGTTGGGCTTTGGGTTGGAGTTAGAACTGGAGGGGTTCCACTGTTTAGGTACATCAGGGGGTCTCCAAATGCAACTTGGCGCCACCATTGATCCCAGCTAATTTTGCATTTAAAAAGTCAAATGGTGCTCCCTCCCTTCTGAGCCCTGCCATGCACCCAAACAGTGGCTTTCCCTCACATACAGGTTATTTGCATACTCAAGAGAAAAAGTTTTGTAGTCCATTTTCTCCTGATACTCTTGTGAAAAATAAAAAAAATTGGTTCCAAAGTAATTTTTTTGTGAAAAATGTAAAATTTTCATTTTTTCTTCCACATTGCTTTAGTTCTCGTGAAGCACCTGAAGGGTTAATAAACTTCAAGAATGTGGTTTTGTGCACCTTGAGGGGTACAGTTTTTAGAATGTTGTCGCTTTTGGGTATTTTCTGTTACATTGACCCCCCAAACTCACTTCAAATGTGAGGTGGTCCCTAAAAAATTGGGTTTGTAAATTTTGTTGGAAAAATAAGAAATCGCTGGTCAGCTTTTAACCCTTATAACGTCCTAACAAATAAAAATATGTTTCCAAAATTGTGCAGATGTAACGTAGACATGTGGGAAATGTTATTTATTAACTATTTTCTGTGATACCACACTCTGATTTAAGTGTACAAAAATCTAAAGTTTGAAAAGTGCAAAATTTTCAACATTTTTTCCAAATTTCAGTTTTTTTCATAAATAAATGCAAGTTATATCGAAGAAATTTTACCATTAACATGAAGTACAAAATGTCACAAAAAAGATTCTCAGAATCAGTGGGAAACGTTGAAGCGTTTCAGAGCTATAACTTCATAAAGTGACAGTGTTCAGAATTGTAAAAATTTGCCTGGTCATTAAGTACCAAATTGGCTCTGTCACTAAGTGGTTAATGGCCATTGTGAACATGTTCATTTCTTTCGGTTTTGGTTCAGAAGAATCAATGCTGTTTCAAAGCAAACTGTGGCTACACCAAATATTGATTAGACTTAGATTGCTTTGTATTTTGTTAATTGATAACAAGTAAACTACTAACACTTTTTTTTAAAGCAACATTTTTCCACACCTGCCTTAAACTTTTGAACAGTACTGTATATCTAGGAAGGAAAGGGACAATTGGAATTTTTTTTACATATAATATTTGTTGACTCTTTATAATAAACTTGTTTTTAAAAAACATCCCACATACACACGTGGTCAAAATTTTTGGTACCCCTCGTTTATGAGCCCCGACCTAAATCCTATTGAGCATTTTGGGAAAGAGCTGAAACATGCCTTCTGGAAATGGCAACCTTCAAACATGAGACAACTGGAGCATCTTGCTTTTGAGGAGTGGGCCAAAATACTTGTCGAGAGATGCAGAAGTCTCATTGACAGTTACAGGAATTGTTTGATTGCAGTGATTGCCTCACAAGTTGTGCAACAACATATTACGTTAAGGGTACCATCATTTCTGTCCTGGCCTATTTCATGAGTTTCATAGTTTTTTAAATTCTGTGGTAGCATGGTTGAAATGTCTAACTTTCATTTGTTCATTTTCATAGATCCTTCTATATTATTTCAAAACACTCTTTTTCAGTGATTACTTTGTATCTCCGTTCATAATGCACCCACACACACAATGATACACCATTTGAAAGATAAACTCGCCCCCTTCAGCAAGAAAATATCCAAACAAACCACACATCCACGATGTGATCATAAAATACATTTTAAACATTAATTTTCATAAAACTGTAGTAAGGAAAAATGACCTGCAGGTGGCACCACACTACCCCAAAGCACAATACCACAAGGCTGAAACAAATCCTAACATTTGCCTTGGGGGCTTTCCAGCTTGCCGAACTCCTTGCCCATCCGATTTCAGGCAGGTATATATAAAATATTTGCTACATATGTGGAAGTAGAATAAAAGTAAAACTTTACCTGTTTAAGACTTCAGCTTTAAAACTGAAGATATAAATGAATGCAGCCTAAAAGGAACCGGACAGGTTCTGAACCATCAGATTTTCCGTATTATTGGACAGTCATTGAAAAGTCTATCTTCCTTCTAAGGTTGCAGCTCATTGGTGACCTGGAGTCACCTCTGGTTCTAAGTAAAAAACTGCAGCGTTGACATAACTCAGACTGTACATTGTTTCCCGATGGGAGAGATTGGTGGAAATAACCTTGCAAAAATTGAAAAAATAAAATCCAACCATAGGGGAAAAAAAGGTAAAATAATCTTAAGATATTACTTTTTTTTATTTTTAAAGGTATATTCCCAATTATTATACAATGGTGTAAATATGCTCAGTTATGGGGTCAATCCTCCTTCATCATTTTTACTGTTAAAATGGCACTGCTGTACAGGGAGCTGCTCCGTTCACATACATAGGGCTGTGTTGCACCTCCCTACACTGCAGATAGATAGCAGTGCTGCTGTGGAGGGGAAAAAAATGCTGCTGCCCCTGTTCTTTTGCAAGGTCCTGACAATCAGACCCCTTCTGATCAGTAAGTAAAATACCATTGTGTTTAATGTTGGGGGATCTCCTTTAGGCTGGTGTCACACACAACGTATAAAAAATCGGTCCGTTTTACACGGAAGAGAATCGCAGAAATGTTCCCAGTGATCCGTATGTCATCTGTTTGCAGTGTGAGGATGCGATTTTCTCGCATGTAAGCATCCGTGTGACATCCGTATTGCGAGATTTTCTCACCGGCTTGCAAAATGGACATATAATGGATCCATGGGCTCAAATATTCGTGAAACAAACAAATATATATATATATGACATATATGCTGTATATATATATATATGTCAGTGAGACACATACCTCTCTGTGTTCATCATCTCATTAAATACATTTACATTTGACCAGCTTGATTTTCTTGAAATTGCCTGCGACCCCGACAACCAATGTGCGAAAATTTTGCACAGACCAACTAGTATTTTATTTATTATTACTTTTGTCAGATTCACGTTATTTCTGTGACCATTGTTGTTTTTTCTGTCATTAAACAAGGGGTACCAACAATTTTGACCATGTGTGTAGCTACGGCCAAGGCTGTCCTTTCCACCCCATTCAAATCCTTTCCAATTATAGCCATTAGACTTTGGATTACTGATTAATTTACTGTCCCTTGATAGTATTATGACAAGAGACTTCAATGTAAACAGAATTCTGGTGTATGGTGGACATGACCATGGTACTGTACACAATTTAAGGCTTCCTAGCTTGGCATTGGCATTTTAATTCCAGGATGATCTTAGTAAGTAGAAAATACTATTGCGTCTCACCATAAGTTGGTTCTGAAGCTCTAAAATGTCAACCCAGTACATTCTAAAACAAGAATGAAAGAAAACAAGCAGATAACTAATACAGACAAAACAAGACCTTACATATAAGCAGAAAGAATTGCCATAAATTCTAAATTACTATCCTGAGAAGCTAGAGCTACTACATAGCCAAACAATGCATACTCTTGAATAACACAGATGTTTTACAATTGAAATGTCATGCTGATAAACTGAATCATCTAGTCAGTCACATATTTAATACATCAGGCATGCCTGTGGCTTAGTTTGCAGATACATGGCATGTTGAAAATACCGTATCCCAAGGCCATTGTAATTAAAAGACCACATCATAGTTAATTTTATACTGTAAGTCTAATAGCAGTGCAAAGCATGGAGTAATAAATCTTTGCTCATCCTGCACTTTTTCATTAAGTGGGTTGTCCTTAAACAGGTATTGGCAGTTGGTTCTGTATGCACACTTATATAAGGAAAGCAGTCAATAAGCATATTGAAATCCATCCTGAATGACTTTTGCTTCCCTGATATCCGCCTGTGCAGGGAAGTTGAGACATTATTAGTGTTGAGCGATACCTTCCGATATTTGAAAGTATCGGTATCGGATTGGATCGGCCGATATCCCAAAAATATCGGATATCGCCAATACCGATACCCGATACCAATACAAGTCAATGGGACACAAATATCGGAACGTAATAGGGAGCGATCCTGGATGGTTCCCAGGGTGTGAAGCAGAGGAAACTCTCCTTCAGGCCCTGGGATCCATATTCATGTAAAAAATAAAGAATAAAAAGAAAAAATATGGATATACTCACCCTCGGACGGCCCCTGGCTGTCACCGCTGCAAGCGTCTGCCTCCGTTCCTAAGAATGCAGAGTGAAGGACCTTCGATGACGTCGCAGTCACGTGAGTGGTCACATGAGCGGTCACGCGACCAATCACAAGACCGCGACGTCATCGCAGGTCCTACACTCACTGCATTCTTAGGAACGGAGGCTGCCGGTTGCACCGCTGAGAGCCAGGGGCCGTCGGTGGGTGAGTATATCCATATTTTTTATTTTTATTCTTTATTTTTTACATGAATATGGATTCCGATTCTGATTTCCGATAACGCAAAAATATCGGAACTCGGTATCGGAATTCCGATACAGTGAATATCGGCCGATACCCGATATTTGCAGTATCGGAATGCTCATCACTAGACATTATACAATGTGAGATGAAGCTGTACTAGATAGATTTGGCTGAACCCTTAACTCTTTAGCTGTTGTTATGCTGGTGACTCGCATGGTTTATAAACGCCATTCTGCTCATTGCGTGCACTGCTCTGCTCCTCCCAGTGTCAGACCATCTCGCTGAGCTGCTACATGCAATACTTACAGCACTGCTATATCCTCCTGTTGCTTAAGAGTATCCACTCGACTAATGGGAGGCACAGCCAGACTCTGCAGTAATTTAAACCCACAGGCTTCTGCAGTGTTTTGCTTATCTGGCCTATCCCCTGCCAGCAGGGGAAATATAAAGCAGCGCCACCTTCCACACCTTGCCTGAACTTAGGTCCTAGTTGCAGTATGCTTGTAGTTCCCTGTCAAGGTGAATTATTGTTCTGACTCTCCTGTTACCGACTTGGCTTGTTTGCTTGTTAGATCTGATTGTGTTTTGAACCTGTGCTGCCTTGCCCCATCTTTGGACTGTCTGACCATATCACTGTCTTTGCCCTCTGTGCTGTCAGCTATTGCAGGTCAGGGGACTGCCCTGGAATCGCACATGCTGACTACCCTTTGGGCCCAAGGCTATCCTTACCATCAAAGGCTCTAGTGAAGACCAGGTAGTCACTTGGTTACCCCCCTCCAGGGTAAAGCTCTGCCAGTGGTGCACTGGGTCCACACCCACCGTCGTCACAGCTGTAATGTATGTGTAGGGAGAAAGGTAATGTTTTCTTAGTATTGTTTTATGGGAATCACTTTGCACAATGTTTTAGTGGTACGGTGTAAAAACAAAGATCGTTGGAGACTCTATTATTCTTTAATATACTATCTAACTGGAGCAGCCATAACACAGTTACAGTGATCATTGACCACTGCAAAGCTAATGGCTGAGAAGTCAAATGGTTTAAAGAAAGTCTCTACCTTTTACACTGGCTGTACGGATGTGTCTGAGAGTCAGTTTTCGGACTGTCGTCCAGTTGCTATTCTTGTGCATCTTGAAAATTTTATGGAAACCACACTACTGTACAAGCTAACAGTGTGCACAGTTGTAATGTTATTTTGTGATTTATTATTAGGTTGGACATTTAAAACTTTACAGTATGTCTGTTGAATTATGTTTTATTTTCTGGTTATCGTGAATGTAACAAACAAAATTGTCTTTTCTTAGTAAACAGGATTTCTCAAGAACCAATGTAGACTACACTTTTCAAAGGATGGCACTCAATATAAAACCTGCAAGAGATTCCCATGGGGATAAAAACAAAATGCTGATTGTTGCCTTGGAAAACGACATCCTTACTTGGATCATGAAGAAAAGAAGCATTAAAGTGGAATAGGTGTGTTCATTTCATTATTCTGAGGACTGGGAACTAAGTGCAATAATGCAAAAGTAGATAATTATATAATAATCCTATATTATTCCTTATTATTATCACTATTATTTGTTCCTACAGCATGCTACTCTCACATTATATACAGTAGCAAAAACATGCTGACAGATTTGATTTCAAGAGTTGTGACTCATATTGATAAGGGGGAAAATTTTATGAAGATTCACTCACAGAGAATGTTTCATTAATGGTCTGATAGACTGAGGTCTCAACTGAGGTGGTATTTAAGAATTAAGATTTAAGAATGCACTGGTACAGGGGTTAATGTTTGGTATTGCTAAAAAATGTAGAAGGGAATATCAAATATAGTGAAGTAAGCAGATCAATAACAATTTCTTAGTAATATTTTAGTAACTCAGGTGTGCTTAGAACACCCTGTTGTTACTTGACTATATAGGCACCCATCCATAAAGATAAAGGAGGTTAATATACATTGGAAGTAGTGTAAAGTTTATGGAGGCTGTAGGCTTTCAGAAGTTGGACATGAACTGGTTGGGAGATATTAGTCACTGAGGTGCTTAGCCTCGGTAATGTAAACCAGGCAAAACACAGTGTTGAAAGTTTTTTTTTCAATGGGCCTGGATTTTGTGTCCGGGTTTTAGGAACGGCCATAAGAGCTGGATGGGACTGGCCATTCCCATATCTCCACCTCAAGGTCTTTGAATGGCATATTTAAGGCAGCTCACAGCTGCTTTATTCATTGTCTCGGTCAACCTCTGATATGCTTGTCAGTCTCTGCCTTGACATGGACTTGATTGGGAAAGGCACACACCTGTCTATATAAGACCGCACAGCTCACAGCTCATGTCAGACCAAATGAGAATCATGAGGTCAAAGTAACTGGCCAAGGAGCTCAGAGACAGAATTATGGCAAGGCACAGATCTGGCCAGGTTACAACAGAATTACTGCAGTACTCAAGGTTCCTAAGAGCACAGTGGCCTCCATAATTCTTAAATGGAAGAAGTTTGGGACCACCAGAAGTCTTCCTAGACCTGGCCATCCTGCCAAACTGAGCAATCGTGGGAGGAGAGCCTTGGTGAGAGAGGTAAAGAAGAACCTTGAGATCACTGTGGCTGATCTCCAGAGGTGCAGTACGGAGATGGGAGAAAGTTCCACAAAGTCAACTATCACTGCAGCCCTCCAGCAGTCCGGCCTTTTTGGCAGAGTGGCCCAATGGAAGCCTCTCCTCAGTGCAAGACATATGAGCATCTTTGGAGAGAAATGGCTGTCCACCAATGTTCACCATCCAACCTGATGGAACTGGAGAGGATCTGCAAAGAAGAATGGCAAAGGATCCCCAAATCCAGGTGTGAAAAACTCTTTGCATCATTCCCAAGAAGACTCATGGCTGTACTATCTCAAAAGGTTGATTCTACTGAATACTGAGCAAAGGGTCTGAATACTTATGACCATTTGATATTTCAGTTTTTCTTTTTTAATAAATATGCAAAAATTTCTACATTTCTGGGGTTTTTTTCAGTCAAGATGGGGTGCAGAGTGTACATTAATGAGAAAAAAATTAACTTTTTTTTAATTTACCAAATGGCTACAATGAAACAAAGAGTGAAAAAATTAAAGGGGTCTGACTACTTTCCGTACCCACTGTACATGTATGCCTCATGGGAGTACAGTAGTTATCAGATATACATACTTTCCATACCCACTGTGACTAGAGAGAATGGTACGCATTAAGGGATGATGTTATATGTTATAAAAGAGGAAACTGTAACTAAGGACAGCACTATACATAATAAATGAGTACACTATATACTAAGGGACTGTGCTATACATAATAAGTAAGTACACTGTATACTAAGGGATTGTCCTATACATAATAAGTGAGTACACTATTTACTAAGGGACTGTGCTATACATAATAGGCTACATCCCTGTATCTGTGTGCAGTGTTGGTGTGCTGCCTGCTTTTACAGATGCTTTGAGCATGTCCTATTCTGTCGGATCAGAACAGAACATTCTCTGACCCTCACGGATGTCAGTCTCAGATTCGTGATTTTCATGTATGTGTGAATGGAACTATAAAACTCTGAGTCCGTGTACCATCTGATAAAAAAAACCTGGAAGTGCACAGACATTTCACGCAAATGTGAGAATGTAGGATAAGGGATTGTACAAAAAAAATATAACTCTGCATCACACAGTGCAGATACAGAATAATATCTACATCCAGGCACTTACTGCTGATTTCTCATCTGATTAGAGCCACTATCTCCTGTTTCTTCTCCATCTGGTCAGAACCCTAAGTTATTTAAATGCACTTGCTTTTTACTTAGTTACAGCAGGGTTTTTTGCTCATTTTGTTTCTTGTAGGTTTAGTGTACTTTATGGCCAATGTGAACATGTGTTTATGTGCTGCATGTATACAAACATAATCCAAGCTCAATTTTTGTGTTTTTTCTTTGTATTTTTGCATCTTGTGCAAGCCGGGGTGTGGCCTCTCGTTCCTGAGCTGATAATTACATTTAAAAGCTTTCCCAGACTGGCGACCCTAGATTGGGAATCGGTCCATCTGTCAGCCCTTATTCACACACTGAGATCAATTCTGACACATGGTAAGGTTTTTAATATTAGATAGTGTAGGTTTCGTTCCGATCAGGGGCACCTTGATAACCGTGGGATGGCTTTTATGCTATTTTTGATCAAAAACAGTCTTACTAAGTACCCTGAGTTATTTAAATGCACTTGCTTTTTACTTATTTAGCTACAGCAGGGTTTATTTGCTCATTTTGTTTCTTGTAGATTTTGATCAGACCTTTATGTAGACATCACCCAAGACTTTGTCTTTTCATGATGATCTCCGCAGCCCTGAAAATATCAAGGTCACATACTTTGTATACATACATGAGTACCCCCCGAATGCAGATATGTACCCCACCATTAACATACTATTAGCCACGCAACATTAAAAATATAAAGTGATAAGCAGCACTGTGTCCCCATTAACTATAATCTCTGACTCCCAATAATATAAATTATTCAGTCTGTGACTCTCCCCAAGTACCTGTAAGGCTATGAGTACATGGAAAGTATGAAAGGTTTTACAGTACAGGAAAAGTCAATGAGATCCCTGAAGTCTCATGCACACGCTGCTTATTTTTTCCTTGCAGATTTGCAGCAGATTGAAAGCTGCATAATGTCAATTCTTGCAGTGTTTTTCACCCGTACTAATGGGGAAAAATACGTAACAAAAGCATGGAAAAAACGTGGAAAAAACTAAATGTATTTTATGCTTTCTTCCGGCCAACACATTAGGACATGCAGCAGAATTTTCTCCTGCAAATCCTCAACGTGTGCACATAGCCTTAGTCACTGTCCTGTGTCCTCATCATTCATTATAAGTCCTTGATAGCATCATAATGAATTTGGGGGTGGGAGAAGATGTCATTAAATGCTGAGCATCCTCCGCCTCCTCCCAATTCATTACAAGTCCCTGACAGTGTCTTCTCCCACCTTTCAGTTGATTATAAAGTGTCCTATGCACCTTATTGCCTCTTCCCCACTCCTCAATACATTTTAAGTCCCCAATAACATTACAATGAATTGTGAGAAGGGGGAGGGTGCTATTAGGGGCTTAGCACCCTCCTCCACCACCCAATTAATTTTACAGCCATATGTAACGTCTTTCTCCACCTCCCCTGTTCGTAATTCCCCCTTCCTGAAATCCCAAACCCCCACATCCCTCGTTGTCCTCCTCCCCCCACATGCAATCATTGTCCTTTCCTCATCTTCATCATTGCCCTTTCCACCACCTCCATCATTGCCTTTTCCACCACTCCCATCATTGCCCTTTCCACCACCACCATTCATTGCCCTCTCCACCACCCCAATCATTGCCCTCTCCACCACCCCAATCATTGTTCTTCCCCTCCACCCCATCATTGCCCTCTCCACCACTAACATCATTGCCTTCTCCATCACCCAATCATTGCCCTCTCCACCACCCTAATCATTGCCATCTCCACCACTCCAATCATTGCCCTCCCCATCACCTTTATTATTGTCCTCTCCACCACTTCCCTCATTACTCTCTCCACCACCTCCATCATTGTTCTCCCCCTCCACCCCCATCATTGTCCTCTCCACCACCTTCATCATTGCCTTCTCCCCCACCACCCTCATCATTGCCCTTTTCACCACCTCTCTCCTTACTTTCTCTCCCACCACCCCATCATTGCCCTCTTCATCACCTCCATCATTGCCTTCTCCCCACCACCCCTATCATTGCTCTTTCCACCACCTCCATCATTGCCTTCTCCCCCATCACCCCACATCATTGCCCTTTCCATCACCTCCATCATTGCCTTCTCCCCACCACCTCCTTCATTGCCTTCTCTCCACCACCCCATCATTGCCCTCTCTATCACCCTCATCATTGCCCTCTCCACCACCTGCACGCATACACACATACACACACACACACACACTATCTACACACACACACCACTTTCTGTCTGACACAGGTGCACACTGAATGCTGATGTCATCCAGCCATGCTGCTGTTTCAGACAGGAAGTGCGGGCAAGAAGCAGGATGGATGCCTGCAGCTCTGCTCCGCTGCCATTTTCTCCTTTAGGCAGCGGAGCTGCTGGGATCGCTCCCTGTCTGCTGCACATGAGGGCAATCTGGCCAGGATAAACAAGGCAGATTGCTTTCAGTGTTAGCCACCCTGCAGGGTTCCCCCTCTACCCCTGGGCCCCGGTGCAGGTGCACCAGCTGCATATGCGGTATGTTCGCCACTGTGTAGCACAACCACATTAACTGCATATATATGGGAAGAGAACCAAGCTTACTACATAGACATGGGAACAGACTGAGATTACTACATACACTTCAGAACCAAGCTTATTACACTGATACAGGAAAAGAATCAAGCTTACTATAGAAATACAATAAGGTAGTGCCATGGGGACAGTGTCTCCAGGATTAAGCCTGGGGGAGCTAACAGGGGATGTGTGCCAGTAAACAGGGTGTGCGGAGACCGAGGAGTGCAGAGTGTACAGGACTTGAGCTGAGCCGGTCACATGATCACAGGGGGTGGAGCTACCACGCGCGAGGATGGGAAGCTGGCCGAAAACACAGAATACAAACGACAAAACTGATAAAGTAGTCAGAGAGCAAAGCCGAGGGTCAGAAACCAGACGGGAGCAAGATAACCAGGGACAAGACAGACGAGTACACAGAGGCAAGCCAAGGGGTTAGAATACCAGGAGGGACGAATCAGTACCAAGCAGAAAGACAGAGACAATAGTCAAGGGACAAACCAGGTCATACACAGCAAAACTCACACATGCAGAGCAACAACGATAACAGAGAGTAACCTGGGTCAGCGACCTCAAACCAAGTAGACGGAAGTATCACCAACACTTGACCCAGGAACTCCCAGCTGCCCCAGAACCAAAGAGAGGCGGACAGACTTAACCGTAAATTGCATAAGTGTGAACACCCTTCTATAACACTAATCTACAAAAAAAAAAAAAAAATTCTGGCATGGACTTTAAGAACAGTTTTAAACTAATTTGAGTGTGCTGAATTCAAATCTGATCTTATAATTTCTCTATTACATCACGTTTTTGCGCTATAGTTATATTGCCCATTTTCATGAATTCCATGATAAATATAAGTAGTGTATGAAAAGTGCCGGTTTATACGGTTTACTAAGGTAAATTTAGTTTTCATTTAGTCTCCCAATAAATGTGAGAATATCTTTATTTTCTTTGAACATGCATAATTCCCATTTGTTATGATAACACCCTTGTTTTCTGTGCTACTAGAACCGTAGAGCTACAGCAGAGCATTGGGTGAAGACTGAATGGCCTCAGCGACAGAGTTTGGCATCTGGCGATAAGAATGTCATCCATGATCCTCTAGTAAATAGGAAGGACATTGTCTTTCCTCCCTTAAAACTTGGATTGATGAAGCAGTTTTTGTCAAAGCTCTCAATCACAGTGGAGAATGCTTTAACTATATATGTTCAACTTTTCCTGGTCTTAGTGAAGAGAAGAAAAAGGCTGGAATATTTGATGGACCTCAAATAAGAACACTTATGAACACATCAATGAATGAGACAGAAGAAAGAGCTTGGAATGCATTTTGTAATGTGGTGCAGAATTTTCTAGGGAATAAGAAAGCAGACAACTATGAAGAGATTGTGGAAGAGCTACTAATGAGTCTGCGAAATCTTGGATGTAGAATGAGTATCAAGATTCACTAATTACACAGCCATTTGGACTTTTTTCTAGAGAACCTTGGGGATGTGAGCGAGGAACAAGAGGAGCATTTTCATCAGGACATTAAAGCAATGGAAGAGCGGTATCAAGGCCGGTGGTACTCACATATGATGGCTGACTATTGCTGTCCTTGATGAGAGACAACCCAGAGGCTGTACATCACAGATCACCCAAGAAAAGAAAGTTCAAATAACTGCCATTTGTCATTCATCTGTGTGCCATATATATGTGTTTTTATATTTTGTAGTTTAATTCTGTAAATATATTTGATTTCCTGTACATAGACTTTGTAATCTTTGTTATTCCTTGATTAAAAATATACAATGTAGTATCGAAAATGATGTGTTTTTATCATAAAACATTAGGAGTAATTTTCATAAAAAATTGAAAATATCTCGAAATCCTGATGTGATAGCCAAAAACGGAGTTCATATTCGTAATCAGCAGCCAAAATTGACTTAAAATATGTTTTAAAACCTTTTGCCAGAAAAATTGCGTTGACCAGTGTAATTGAGGATGTGATTGTGTTCAGAATTAGCCAATCACATTTAACCCCTTCACCCCTGGGCACATTTAGTTTTTTTCCTCCCCTTCTTCTAATAGCCATAACTTTTTCATTTTTCTGTAAACATAGCCATATGAGGGCTTTCTGTTTTGTCAGATGAGTTATCTGGAAAGCGAGAAAAAAATTCCAAGTGAGTTGAAATTGCATAAAAAGTGCAATTTCACATTTATTTTTTATTTACCATGTTCATTATATGGTAAAACTGACCTGGAAATTTGATTCTCCAGGTCAGTTCAAGTATGCAGAATGGAAATTTATTAAAAAAAATTTTTTGCTTTTGTCGCCATTTTCCGAGACCCGTAACGTTTTCATTTTTCGGGATATGGAACTGTGAGAGGGCTTATTTTTGTACTTTGCGCTGCCAGTTTTTACTGACACCATTTTAGGGTGGATACGATGTTTTCATCACCTCTTATTACACTGTATTGTAATGTTGTGGCAGCCAAAAATTGTAATTTTGGAGGTATTTTTTGTTACATAGTTTACCGATTGTATTCATTTACTTTAGAATTTTTACAGACTTTTACAAATGCAGCAATATGAAATGTATATTTAAGAAAATATATATTTTATATTAATGGGACAAAAGTGAAGTGAATTGAACTTTTATGTTTTTTTTCACATTTTTAAAAACTTTATTTTTTTTTAACTTAATTTTCCCTTTAGTGGATTTGAAGCTGCGATGGTCTGATAGTTCCCGCTATACACAGCTCTGCTATGTATAGAGAAAATCATGATCTTTGTGAGCGCCAGCCATGGAATGGCTTTCAGAGCAGAGTCATAATGACAAGCATGAGGATCATCAGCAAACCCCAGACTGTTATGGCAACTCATTGCCCCTACCGCCCCGCGATCAAGTAACGCATGCGCCAATGGAGTGTGGAACAACACGCACTCTTGATGGGGCATTTTAAATCATGCTATCAGAGATTGTCATTTAACAGGAAAACAGCTGCATGCGGAGTTCTGCTCTAGCCACAGCCCTTAAATGCACATGATGGCTGATTAGATCACCCATCATGTGCGGAGAAGTATGCAGGCCCTGCGTGTGAGTCTGTATCAAAGTCAGGGACATACACCTTTGACAGTTTTGACATACATCTACATGAAAAGTTGTGAAGGGGTTAAACACATGTCAAATAGTAGACAGTACGCAGCTGCCATCATTTCCAGTGATTCTGATTATCCCCATATAAAGCTTAGCTTTTGTAGTAGGATTTTCCTGACATGTTCTGCATTTAACAGCAAAAGCCATGGCCTGTAAACAGCTTACAGTACAGCAAAGAAAAGGGATCTCATTGTTGAAAGTTATCAGTCAGAAGTGCACAAAAAATCTCCAACTCCTTAGATATACCATGGAAAATGTGAAAATGGTCAACATGACGTTCATTAAATTTGGCACAATAGAAACATTACCAAGAACTGGAAGTCCCTCAAAAATTGCTGAAAAGACAAGAGGAAAATAAGTCTGGGAGGCTGCCAAGAGGCCTACAGCAACTTTAAAAGTGCTGTGGGAATTTCTGGCAAGTACTGGTTGTGCACTGCATTTGACAACAATTCCTTGTAATCTTTATACAGTATGTCTGGCCTAAAGTATAGGGTGGTAACTTAAGACATAAGCCTTTTCTTTCAGAAAAGAACATCCAAGCCTTCCTATGTTATGCCAAAACCTACATCAAATCTACCAAAAGCATGAAGGAAAATGTGTTATGGTCTAATGAGACTAAGGTTTAACTTTTTTGTCCAAAAGTAATAAAGGTATGTTTGGGGCAAAGCATCACCCATAGTGAAGCAAGGTGGAGGCAGTATTATATCTTTGGGGTTGTTTTTGGCAAATGGGTTTAGGACTTTAGTCAGAGGTGTATCTAGGATTTCTGGCACCCAGGGCAAGAATTCAGTTTGGCGCATCCCCCCCAAGGACATATGTGATTTGCACACTTAGTCATGTACCCACAAGCTCCTCTCCCTAATGCTCTCAATGCTCAATGAAAAACTGAGAGACGCAGAAGAGAAGCTCGTTGTCACAGGACCATAAGTGTGAAAGTCACATATGAGTGAAGTGTCCATGTGATGACTGCTGGAACCAGCAGAGCTGAATCCTGACATCGCAGTCTACTGCACACTTTTAGGATTCTCCCTTGCTGGAGGACAGTCATGTCAGCACAAGCATGCAATTTGTATACTTCTGACCACATTCCGACTAGACGTGCCCCTCCTCGCACAGTTCACTTTCATTGAGTGAGGCCACACATGTCTAGTCAGCACGTGACCACATGTATGTAAATTGCCAACACGAGAGAATCCTTACAGCGTGCAGTGCGCACTGTGAGAATTCAGAGGTCTGCAGTCACAAAGAATGACGGCAGACTCATTACAAACCTGGACATTCCCTTTAATGCTCCTAACATAAATAAAAACATGAGAATTAGTTAGTATCAAAAATAACATTAACATCCAGGTACCTTATAGATGACGTTGTCTCTGGAGTCGTTCTCCTTCTTTTCTTCATCTTGTCCAGACCTCATGAGTTTTCTCATCCACAGCTCGTCTCTGCAGACTTCCATTTTCTCCGCTCTTTTGCAGAAAATCTCCATATGAAGCCCTTAAAGACAGAAGTGTCATTATAATTCTAATGAATAAAAAATTGCCCCTCACTATTAGGGTTGAGCGAAACGGGTCGATCATTTTCAAAAGTCGCCGACTTTTGGCTAAGTCGGCGTCTCATGAAACCCGATCCGACCCCTGTGCTTGTCGGCCATGCGGTACGCGACTTTCGCGCCAAAGTCGCGTTTCAATGACGCGAAAAGCGCCATTTCTCAGCCAATGAAGGTGAACGCAGAGTGTGGGCAGCGTGATGACATAGATCCTGGTCCCCACCATCTTAGAGAAGGGCATTGCAGTGATTGGCTTGCTGTCTGCGGCGTCACAGGGGCTATAAAGGGGCGTTCCCGCCGACCGCCATCTTACTGCTGCTGATCTGAGCTTAGGGAGAGGTTGCTGCCGCTTCATCAGAAGCAGGGAGAGCGTTAGGCAGGGTCCACTAACCACCAAACCGCTTGTGCTGCAGCGATTTCCACTGTCCAACACCACCTTCGGTGTGCAGGAACAGTGGAAGCTATTTTTTTTTTTTTTTCCCCTCAGCGCTGTAGCTCATTGGGCTGCCCTAGAAGGCTCCGTGATAGCTGTATTGCTGTGTGTACGCCACTGTGGAAACCAACTGCTTTTTTCAAAGCACATATCCTCTTGTTCCTTCCTTTCTGCACAGCTATCTTTTTTGTTTGTCCACACTTTTTATTTAATTTGTGCATCAGTCCACTCCTATTGCTGCCTGCCATACCTGGCTTACATTACTGCAGGGAGATAGTAATTGTAGGACAGTTTTTTTTTTTTTTTGTTTTTTTTTTGTGGGAGATTAAGATTGGCATTTCTGCTACAGTGCCATCCCTGTGTGTGCCATCTCTCACTGAGTGGGCCATAGAAAGCCTATTTATTTTTTCCGTGATTTGTGTTCTAAAATCTACCTCAACACAGAAACACTACATCAATCAGTGGGAGAAAAATATTGGCCTCAGTCAGGGCTTGTGTGCCACTGCTGTGTGTGCGCTATCATTCAGTGGGCTATAGCAAGCCTATATTTTTTTTTTTTTTTTTTTTTTAATATTATTTGGTTTCAAAAGTCTCCCTGAAAAAAAAAAAAAACCTAAAAAAACAGTGGGAGAGTAATATTGCCCTTTCAGCTTGTGTGCCAGTCTTGACTCCTGGGTGTGCCACCTCTCTCCCTCTCATTCAGTGGGCCATAGAAAGCCTATTTATTTTTTTTTTTAAATATTATTGGGTTTCTAAAGTCTCCCTGAAAAAAACAAAAAATACATAAAAAAACAGTGGGAGAGTAATATTGCCCTTTCAGCTTGTGTGCCAGTCTTGACTCCTGGGTGTGCCACCTCTCTCCCTTTCATTCAGTGGGCCATAGAAAGCCTATTTTTTTTTTTTTAATATTATTTGGTTTCTAATTCTCCCTGAAAAAAAAAAAAAAACCTAAAAAAACAGTGGGAGAGTAATATTGCCCTTTCAGCTTGTGTGCCAGTCTTGACTCCTGGGTGTGCCACCTCTCTCCCTCTCATTCAGTGGGCCATAGAAAGCCTATTTATTTTTTTTTTTAAATATTATTGGGTTTCTAAAGTCTCCCTGAAAAAACAAAAAATACATAAAAAAACAGTGGGAGAGTAATATTGCCCTTTCAGCTTGTGTGCCAGTCTTGACTCCTGGGTGTGCCACCTCTCTCCCTTTCATTCAGTGGGCCATAGAAAGCCTTTTTTTTTTTTGGTTTTTTTAATATTATTTGGTTTCTAAAGTCTCCCTGAAAAAAACAAAAAAAACATAAAAAACAGTGGGAGAGTAATATTGCCCTTTCAGCTTGTGCGCCAGTCTTGACTCCTGGTTGTGCCACCTCTCTCTCTCTAATTGTGGGCCATAGAAAGCCTTTTTTTTTTTTTTTTTAATATTATTTGGTTTCTAAAGTCTCCCTGAGAAAAAAAAATAAATAAATTAGGTGGGAGATTAATATTGACATTAGTGCTTGAGTGACAGTCCTGCGTGTGTGTCATCTCTGTGATTTTGTGCCACAGAAAACAGAGTGTGTAACATTGTGCCTGATTTTCCTTGTGGTCTCACCAACCTGTTAAGGGATATTGAAATCATACTGAAGTTATAGCTCACCGTGTAAGTTGTTTGATAGCAACAAATAAAGTTACTTTGGTTAAGATTTTAAAACAATGAGGAAGTCTGGTGCAAGAGGTCGTCGTGGGCGTTCATTGTCAGCTGGTAATGATGGTAGTGGTAGTGGAGCATCAGGTGGTCGTGGGGATAAAAATATTCCACCTAAGTCTGGAGCTGTGGAGCCAGTTTCGTCGTCAGGCTACACAAGGCCTCGAACGCTCTCTTTTCTGGGAGTAGGAAAACCGCTTTTAAAGGCGGAGCAGCAACAGCAAGTTTTGGCTTACATTGCAGACTCAGCCTCTAGCTCTTTTGCCTCCTCTTCCGAAACTGGTAAATGTAAAAGCAGCGCGTCGCTTGTGGATGTTCACGGTCAGGGACAAGTCGCTTCCTTGTCCTCCTCAGCAAAAACTACAACAAGAGAGAAGGATGCAGCAGGCGACACAACGGGTCACTCCATGGAGCTCTTTACACATACCGTCCCTGGCTTAGAAAGTGAAACATTTAACAGGCCATGCCCATTACAAGTATATTCTGACATGGAGTGCACTGATGCACAGCCACAGCCAGAGTACTATGCTGCTCCTTTGACTCAGACCACCACATTGCCCTCTCAGGGTACAGATCCACAATCAGACCCTGATGAGACTATGTTGCCCCGCCACGAACGCTATACCACCGACCGACACAGTGACACAGACGAAGTTGCACACGAGCTCGAAGAGGAGGTAATAGATGACCCAGTTATTGACCCCGATTGGCAGCCATTGGGGGAACAGGGTGCAGGCGGCAGTAGTTCAGAAGCGGAGGTGGAGGAGGGGCCGCAGCAGGCATCAACATCGCAACAGGTTCCATCTGCCGGGCCCGTATCTGGACCAAAACGCGTGTCAAAGCCAAAACCTGTTGGAGCACAGCGTTGCCATCCGGTTAAAGCTCAGTCTGCAATCCCTGAAAAGGGATCAGAGTCTAGGAAGAGTGCAGTCTGGCATTTTTTTAAACAACATCCAACTGATCAGCGCAAAGTCATCTGTCAAAAATGTTCAACTAGCTTAAGCAGAGGTCAGAATCTGAAAAGTCTAAATACTAGTTGCATGCATAGACACTTAACCACCATGCATTCTCAAGCCTGGACTAACTACCAAACGTCCCTCAAGGTTGTAGCACCCTCGGCCAATGAAGCTAGTCAGCAACGCAACATCCCTTCCGTCACTGTAAGGCCACCATTTTCCGCACCACCGGCAGTATCTGTGCAGGTTTCTTTGCCAGCCAAAAGCAGTCAGGGTCAGGGAATCACCAGTTTTGTAGGAGGAAATATTGCATGTAGGGCACCGGCGGAAACAATACCGTCTCCAACCGTCTCTCAGTCTGCCATGTCCACCGGCACACCCGAAAGTTCCACGATCTACAGCTCTCCAGTCCAGCTCACCCTACATGAGACTCTGGTTAGAAAAAGGAAGTACTTATCCTCGCATCCGCGTACACAGGGTTTTAACGCCCACATAGCTAGACTAATCTCGTTAGAGATGATGCCCTACCGGTTAGTTGAAAGCGAAGCTTTCAAAGCCCTGATGGAGTACGCTGAACCACGATACGAGCTACCCAGTCGACACTTTTTTTCCAGAAAAGCCATCCCAGCCCTGCACCAGCATGTTAAACAGCGCATCGTCCATGCACTCAGGCAATCTGTGAGTACAAAGGTGCACCTGACTACAGATGCATGGACCAGTAGGCATGGCCAGGGACGTTATGTGTCCATCACGGCACACTGGGTGAATGTGGTGGATGCAGGGTCCACAGGCGACATCAATTTAGGGACAGTTGTGCCTAGCCCACGGTCTAGGAAACAGTTGGCTGTAGGCGTTCGCACCCCCTCCTCCTCCTCCTCGTCCTCCTGCAGAAGCTACAGCTCTTCCACAGAACGCAGTCGGCCAACCACTCCATCGGCAGATGACACTGTTGCACACCAGTTGTCCCATTATGGGCCAGCTACTGCCAAGCGTCAGCAGGCTGTATTGGCTATGAAGTGTTTGGGCGACAACAGACACACCGCGGAAGTTCTGTCCGAGTTCTTGCAACAAGAAACGCAGTCGTGGCTGGGCACAGTAGATCTTGAGGCAGGCAAGGTAGTGAGTGATAACGGAAGGAATTTCATGGCTGCCATCTCCCTTTCCCAACTGAAACACATTCCTTGCCTGGCTCACACCTTAAACCTGGTGGTGCAGTGCTTATTGAAAACTTATCCTGGGTTCTCCGACCTGCTCCTCAAAGTGCGTGCACTTTGCTCACATATCCGACGTTCGCCTGTACACGCCAGCCGTATGCAGACCTATCAGCGGTCTTTGAACCTTCCCCAGCATCGCCTAATCATAGACGTTGCAACAAGGTGGAACTCAACACTGCACATGCTTCAGAGACTGTGCGAACAGAGGCGTGCTGTTATTTATTTGTGGGAGGATACACGGGCAGGCAGTAGGATGGCAGACATGGAGTTGTCAGGTGTGCAGTGGTCGAAGATACAAGACATGTGTCAAGTCCTTCAGTGTTTTGAGGAATGCACACGGCTGGTTAGTGCAGACAACGCCGTAATAAGCATGAGCATCCCCCTAATGCGTCTGCTGAT
Organism: Ranitomeya variabilis; assembly: GCF_051348905.1. Taxonomy (NCBI): domain Eukaryota; kingdom Metazoa; phylum Chordata; class Amphibia; order Anura; family Dendrobatidae; genus Ranitomeya; species Ranitomeya variabilis. The sequence goes on from NC_135233.1 coordinate 655,030,992, forward strand.
GCAAAGTTTGACGCACATAAAGGAGCAGGCGTCTGCACCAGAGGAAGAGGGAAGCCTTGATGACAGTCAGCCATTGTCTGGTCAGGGCAGTGTACAGGACGAGGTAGCGGGCGAAGAGGAGGTGGAGGACGAGGAGGATGATGGGGATGAGTATATTTTTAATGCGGAAACTTTCACGGGGGCACAGGAAATTGGTTGCGTGTCACGGCCGGGTTCTGGTTTTTTGAGGGACACAAGTGACGTAGATTTGCCTGCAACTGCCCCTCAACCAATCACAACCGGAGATTTGACAAGTGGAACTTTGGCCCACATGGCGGATTATGCCTTACGTATCCTACAAAGGGACACACGCATTACGAAAATGATGAACGATGACGATTACTGGTTGGCCTGCCTCCTTGATCCACGCTATAAAGGCAAATTGCAAAATGTTATGCCACATGAGAACTTGGAACTAATATTAGCAACCAAACAATCAACTCTTGTTGACCGTTTGCTTCAGGCATTCCCAGCACACAGCGCACGTGATCGTTCTCACACGAGCTCCAGGGGGCAGCAGACTAGGAGTGTTAGGGGTGCACACATCAGAAGTGGCGTTGGACAGAGGGGTTTTCTGACCAGGTTGTGGAGTGATTTTGCTATGACCGCAGACAGGACAGGTACTGCTGCATCAATTGAAAGTGACAGGAGACAACATTTGTCCAGTATGGTTACTAACTATTTTTCATCCCTTATCGATGTTCTCCCTCAACCGTCATTCCCATTTGATTACTGGGCCTCCAAATTAGACACCTGGCCAGAATTGGCAGAATATGCATTGCAGGAGCTTGCTTGCCCGGCAGCAAGTGTCCTATCAGAAAGAGTATTCAGTGCTGCAGGGTCAATATTAACCGAAAAAAGGACTCGTCTGGCTACCCAAAATGTTGACGATCTAACATTCATTAAAATGAACCACAACTGGATTTCAAAATCTTTTGCCCCACCTTGCCCGGCCGACACCTAGCTTTCCTATGAAAAGCTCTTGCCTGTGAATTACTTTTCTAATGTCTAATTTGCTGCTGCAGATTGTACAGCATACGACATGTTTACACCTCCCTAAATGGCCAAACTCCCCACACGGGGCCGTGGTATCGCGACTTGGCGCAAGCACCCGTGAGACTGCTGTTTGTCTGAAGAGGTGGGTGTGCTCGCTTTTGGTTGACGGCATTGCTACTGGGTCCCTCATAGTACAATGTAGTGTCTCTGGCGGTGGTGGTGCGCACCCAACGTCAGACACACCGTTGTAACATGAGTGGCCCTGGGGCGGTCCCGCCGGCCTCAAGAGAGTTCCCCCCTACCCCAGCTCAAACTGGGCTGTACTACGTGCAAAATTATGTCGCACAGCTCCACCAATCTTTAGTCTATTCGCTGACATCATTCAATGTCTGGCACTGACAATACAAATTTGTAGACATCTATGATGCAACTTAAAGTAGTCTGTGTCTGTGTCCTATATTGGCACCATTAAATAGTTACTGCCAAATTACTATGTCAGAAACACAGCAGATGAGCCCACCCCTGTACCTAAGTATGCCATCTTTTTTTTTGTTTTGGTTGTTTTGCGAGACATTAACATCTATTTATATTTTGGGAGTACTGGGACAGACACTCCTTGCACTACTCCTCCACTCAGCACCAAGCTGCCTGCCCGTGTATCCATGTAACCGCTGTAAAACTGCCATGAGCCTATTGTTTGTTATTTTAGGCCTTTGATAGCCTGTCTGCGGTCCCTACTCCTCCACTGACCACCAAGCTGCCTGCCCGTGTATCCATGTAACCGCTGTAAAACTGCCATGAGCCTATTGTTTGTTATTTTAGGCCTTTGAAGCCTTTCTGCGCTCCCTCCTTCCACTAGTCCTCCACTGACCAGACCACTGCTGCCCGTGTACCCCTGGAACCAATTTTAAAGTGCCTACAGCCAGCCCATTTTATTGTGTTAGGCCTTCGAAGCCTGTCTGCGGTCCATACTTCCACTAGTCCTCCACTGACCAGACCACTGCTGCCCGTGTACCCCTGGAACCAATTTTAAAGTGCCTACAGCCAGCCCATTTTATTGTGTTAGGCCTTCGAAGCCTGTCTGCGGTCCATACTTCCACTAGGCCTCCACTGACCAGACCACTGCTGCCCGTGTACCCCTGGAACCAATTTTAAAGTGCCTACAGCCAGCCCATTTTATTGTGTTAGGCCTTCGAAGCCTGTCTGCGGTCCCTCCTTCCACTAGGCCTCCACTGACCAGACCACTGCTGCCCGTGTACCCCTGGAACCAATTTTAAAGTGCCTACAGCCAGCCCATTTTATTGTGTTAGGCCTTCGAAGCCTGTCTGCGGTCCATACTTTAAATACTCCTCCACTCACCACCAAGCTGCCTGCCCGTGTATCCATGTAACCGCTGTAAAACTGCCATGAGCCTATTGTTTGTTATGTTAGGCCTTTGATAGCCTGTCTGCGGTCCTTACTTTAAATACTCCTCCACTCACCACCTAGCTGCCTGTGTATCCATGTAACCGATGTAAAACTGCCATGACTGCCTACTGTTTGTTATTTTAGGCCTTTGATAGCCTGTCTGCGGCCCCTACTTGCAATACTCCTCCACTGACCACAATGCTGCCTGGAGTGCCTGCCTGTGTATCCATGTAACCGATGTAAAACTGCCATGACTGCCTACTGTTTGTTATTTTAGGCCTTTGATAGCCTGTCTGCGGCCCCTACTTGCAATACTCCTCCACTGAGCACAATGCTGCCTGGAGTGCCTGCCTGTGTATCCATGTAACCGATGTAAAACTGCCATGACTGCCTACTGTTTGTTATTTTAGGCCTTTGATAGCCTGTCTGCAGCCCCTACTTGCAATACTCCTCCACTGACCACACCAATGCTGCCCGTGTACCCCTGGAACCTATTTAAAAGTTCATAGAGCCTAGTTATATATTTTATTTACTATTAATAAGGCCATGATGGACTACGCTGTACCACGCTACAAGCTAACCAGTCGACACTTCTTTTGCGAGAAAAGCCATCCCAACCCTCCACCAGCATGTAGAAGACCGCATTGTCCATGCACTCTGGCAATCTGTGAGTACAAAGGTGCACCTGACAACAGACGCATGGACCTGTAGGCATGGCCACGGAAGATTACGTGTCCATTACGGCGCAATGGGTTAATGTGGTGGATGCATGGTCCACAGGGGACAGCCTACTAAGTCTGTCTGCAGTCCCTAATTCAAATTGTCCTCCACTGTCTAAATCGGAACTTCCACCTTCTGGCTTTCGGCCTATAGTATCAGAAATTAAACTGCATTTGGCCTTCAACTTTGGTTAGGGCCTACTAACGGCTTCTGCCCCTCCCTGGTGTTGTCCTCAACTAAATAAAGCTGAGCTTCAACCTTCCGGCTCTCATTAAGTGGTTTTTAAAAAAAAATGGTGGTTAGGGCCTACTAACGGCTTCTGCCCCTCCCTGGTGTTGTCCTCAACTAAATAAAGCTGAGCTTCAACCTTCCGGCTCTCATTAAGTGGTTTTAAAAAAAAAAAAAATGGTGGTTAGGGCCTACTAACGGCTTCTGCCCCTCCCTGGTGTTGTCCTCAACTAAATAAAGCTGAGCTTCAACCTTCCGGCTCTCATTATGTGGTTTTAAAAAAAAAAATGGTGGTTAGGGCCTACTAACGGCTTCTGCCCCTCCCTGGTGTTGTCCTCAACTAAATAAAGCTGAGCTTCAACCTTCCGGCTCTCATTATGTGGTTTTAAAAAAAAAATGGTGGTTAGGGCCTACTAACGGCTTCTGCCCCTCCCTGGTGTTGTCCTCAACTAAATAAAGCTGAGCTTCAACCTTCCGGCTCTCATTATGTGGTTTTAAAAAAAAAATGGTGGTTAGGGCCTACTAACGGCTTCTGCCCCTCCCTGGTGTTGTCCTCAACTAAATAAAGCTGAGCTTCAACCTTCCGGCTCTCATTAAGTGGTTTTAAAAAAAAAATGGTGGTTAGGGCCTACTAACGGCTTCTGCCCCTCCCTGGTGTTGTCCTCAACTAAATAAAGCTGAGCTTCAACCTTCCGGCTCTCATTAAGTGGTTTTAAAAAAAAAATGGTGGTTAGGGCCTACTAACGGCTTCTGCCCCTCCCTGGTGTTGTCCTCAACTAAATAAAGCTGAGCTTCAACCTTCCGGCTCTCATTATGTGGTTTTAAAAAAAAAAAAAATGGTGGTTAGGGCCTACTAACGGCTTCTGCCCCTCCCTGGTGTTGTCCTCAACTAAATAAAGCTGAGCTTCAACCTTCCGGCTCTCATTAAGTGGTTTTAAAAAAAAAATGGTGGTTAGGGCCTACTAACGGCTTCTGCCCCTCCCTGGTGTTGTCCTCAACTAAATAAAGCTGAGCTTCAACCTTCCGGCTCTCATTATGTGGTTTTAAAAAAAAAATGGTGGTTAGGGCCTACTAACGGCTTCTGCCCCTCCCTGGTGTTGTCCTCAACTAAATAAAGCTGAGCTTCAACCTTCCGGCTCTCATTAAGTGGTTTTAAAAAAAAAAAAAATGGTGGTTAGGGCCTACTAACGGCTTCTGCCCCTCCCTGGTGTTGCCCTCAACTAAATAAAGCTGAGCTTCAACCTTCTGCTCCAAATTACCATTTTAAAAAATGCAATAGGCTTTTCCGGCCTACTAAAGGTGTCTGCCCCTCCCTGGTGTTGTCCTCAACTGAACAAAGCTGAGCTTCCACATTCTGGCTTTCGCCCTATACTATCAGATATTAAACTGCATTTGGCCTACTAGTGTGGTTAGGCCCTTGAAACAGTGTCTGCTGCTCTTGGGTTTGCTACTCCACTGAACAAAGCAATGCCGCCTGTTTAGTCCTGTTACCAATTTTGAACTGCATGTAGCCTACTTTATTCTTTGGCCCTATATCTGTTTCCTCCTCATCCTGCCCATTGCCCAGCCACTGCTAAATGAGTCTGCTGGTACATTGACCTAGACCACTACATTCCCCTTGTACTCTACACAGCCAGAATCTGACCCTGCTGAAAGTAAGGTTCCCCTTCCCGCATGTTATACCACCTTACACAGGGACAAAGAGGAAGGTGCAGATGAAAGTGCAGGTTCCTTCATCAGGTGGGGGGGCATACTCGTTGGCGACGTCACTGGCACAGGGCCCCTCAGAGTACGCAAAAGTGTCGCTGCTGGTGGGAGGCGCCCCCGCCATGCAAACACACCGCCGTACTTTGAGGGGCCCTGTGCCAGTGGCAATGCGAACGAGTGGGCCCCCCCTGCTTGCTCAGGATCACAGCACTTGCAACTTTTAAATACTTACCTTTCCCTGCAACACCGCCGTGACGTAGTCCGCATTTCCTGGGCCCACGAAAAACTTGAGCCAGCCCTACTCCCCCCACAACTTTCCCCCAATTCCTTATGCCCAACTATTATTATACAGTTAATTAAGATTGGCAAGCTTCAGAAACAAGAATGGATGTTTTTGGCATTAAAATGGGCACTGTAGGTGTTTTCCTGGCCTCCACTCACTGCCGACTATGCTTCCCCATTGACTTGCATTGGGTTTCGTGTTTCGGTCGATCCCCGACTTTTAGCGATAATCGGCCGACTGCACTCGACTCGACTCTGGACAAAATCGGGTTTCCCAAAACCCTACTCGATCTTAAAAAAATGAAAGTCGCTCAACCCTACTCACTATATTGTCTGCATAAAATATGACCCCCACACTGTCCCTCTTATGGTACATGCTCTTCACACTGACCTCTCCTTTCCATACCAGCCCCCCTCTTCACACTGTCCTCTCACACTGTGTCCCCCCTATAGGGCCTAGCCTCTATACTGTACTCTGTCATCACACTCCCCCTCCTTGGTATACTGTCCCCTCCTGGCTGTACCATTACACTGCCTCCCCATGCTATGCCCCCACTACTCAGTCTCTATTCTGTGCCCACTAACTTTTCTCCCCCCATACTGTTTCCTCATGCTATTCCCCTCCCTCCTCATACTGTCTCCTCTCACATCCCCTGTTCACCATACTTTCTCCTCATATATTTACCCCCTCACTTTCTATACTGCCTGCTCACCTGACTCCCCATACTGTGTCTGCACACATACCATCACCCTCATACATGTTTCTTCACACATTCCGCCATTCCCCTGTACTGTTTCTTCATACATGCCCCCCATTCCCCTGTACTGTTTCCTCATACATGCCCCCTTTCCCCCATACTGTTTCCTCATACATGCCCCCATTCCCCGTACTGTTTCCTCATACATACCCCCATCTCCCCTTTGCTATTCATTTTGTGTCCTCAAATCTCCCCACACATTAAATCCCCCCCATCCCCACTCCAAATCTCCCCCCACACATTAAACACCCCCATCCCCACTCCAATTCACCCCACACACAATAAATTCCACCATTACACACAGCCCCTCATCACCCCATCTCCTCATCCCCCACAGCCCCTCATCACCCCCACAACCCCTCATCACCCCCCACAGCCCCTCATCACCCATGATACAGCCCCTCATCATCCCCCACACAGCCCCTCATCATCCCCCATTCCCCAGACAGCCCCCCATTCCCCACAGCCCCTCATCATTCCCATCAATCCCCCATTCCCCACATAACCCCTCATTCCCCACACAGCCTCTCTTAAATCCTCCACTCTCCACACAGCCCCTCATCATCCCCCCATTCCCCACACAGTCCTTCATCATCCCCCCATTCCCCGCACAGCCCCTCATCATCCCCCCATTCCCCACAAAGCCCCTCATCGCCCCCCTTCTCCACAGAGCCCCTCATCATCCCCCCATTTCCCACACAGGCCCTCATCATCCCCCACACAATCTCTCATCCCCCATTCCCCACACAGCACCCCATCATCCCCCATACAGTCCCTCATCACCCCCTTCTCCCCCAAAGCCCCTTATAATCCCCCTTCTCCCCACAGCACTTCATCATCCCTCCCTTCTCCCCACACAGCCCCTCATCCCTATACCCCACACAGACCCTCATAATCCCCCCTGTTCCCCAAACAGACCCTCATCATTTCACCATTCCCCACACAGCACCTCATCATCCCTCCATTCCCCACACAGCCTCTCATCATCCACCACACAGCCTATCAACCCTCCTCCTCCCCACACAGCCTCTTATCATCCCCCATTCCCTACACAGCACCTTATCACCCCCCACACAGCCTCTCATCAATCTCCCATTCCCCACACAGCCCCTCATCAATCCCCTATTCCCCACACAGCCCCTCATTCCCCACACAGCCTCTCATCAATCCCCATTCCCCACACAGCCCCTCATTATCCCCCATTTCCCACACAGCCCCTCATCATCCCCCATTCCCCACAAAGCCCCTCATCACACCCCCTTCTCCACACAGCCTCGCATCATCCCCTCATTCCCCACACAGCCCCTCATCATCCCCATATTCCCCATACAGGCCCTCATCAATCCCCCATTCCCCACATAGCCCCTCATTCCCCACACAGCCTCTCATCAATCCCCCACTCCCCACACAGCCTCTCATCATCCCCCCATTCCCCACAGAGCCCTTCATCATCCCCCATTCCCCACACAGCCCCTCATCATCCCCCATTCCCCACAAAGCCCCTCATCACCCCCCTTCTTCACAGAGCCCCTTATCATCCCCCCATTTCCCACACAGACCCTCACCATCCCCCACACAGCCTCTCATCCCCCCATTCCCCACACAGCCCCCATCATCCTCCATACAGCCCCTCATCACCCCCTTCTCCCCCAAAGCCCCTCATCATCCCTTCTCCCCCACAGCCCTTCATCATCCCTCCCTTCTCCCCACACAGGCCCTCATCACCCCCATTCCTCACACAGCCCCTTATCTCCCCATTCCCCACCCAGCCCCTCATCATCCCCCCCTCCCCACACAGCCCCTCATCATCCCCGCATTCACACAGCCCCTAATCATCCTACCATTCCCCACACAGCCTCTCATCATCCACCACACAGCCTATCATCATCCCCCTTATCCCCACACAGCCAATTATCATCCCTCATTCCCTACACAGCACCTCATCACCCCTTCTCCCCACAGCCCCTAATCATCCCCCTTCTCCCCACATAGCCCCTCTTCATCCCCTATTCTCCAAACAGCCCCTCATCATACCCCTTCTTCCCACACAGCCTCTCATCACCCCCCCTTTCACACAGCCCCTCATCATCCCCCCATTCCCCACACAGCCTCTCATCATCCACCACACAGCATCTCATCATCCCCCATTCCCCATACAGCACCTCATCATCATCTTCCCTATGCAGCTCCACTCAAGTAACTTCAACCCCTTTCCAAAATACATCCTCAGAGCACTCACACTAAGTCCTGCATCCTCATTCTCATTTGTACAAGGGTTCATGGCTGCACCCCCTAGATACGCCTCTGGCTTTAGTAAAGGTGGAGGGAATTACAAACAATTCCAAATATCAAACAATTTTGAATCAAAATCTTCAGGCCTCTTCTAAAAAGCTGAAGATAAAGAGGAATTTCACCTTTCAACATGACAATGACCCTAAGAAGAGCTCCAACTCAACAAAAGAATGGCTTTTGTTGAAGATCAAAGAAGATCAAAGTTTTGGAATGGCTGATACAGAGTACAGATCTGAATCCAGTTGAAAATCTGTGGGTTGACCTGAGGAGGGCTCTGTACACAGGAGGTGCCCTCTCAATATGACAGATTTGGAGTGCTACTGCAAGGAGGGGTGAACAAAGATGTGCCATCTTTGTTCACCCTATCTAAAAACACTGAATATTGTAATAAATTCAAAGGGTACTTCAATAAAGTATTAGGTTAAAGGTGTACATATTTATGCAACCACATTATTCCAGTTCTTAATTTTTCTTTTTTATACCAAACAAGATTTCAGTTCATTTTGCAATTCAATTATATTGACTGTAGGTGACATTAAAGGTGGAAAAATTCTCAAACATTTGTTCTTAGAATGACAAAAACTTGGCAGTCTTACAGGAGGGTGTAGACGTTTTTATGTATTATAGATATGGGAGCAGGCATGATTTTACTACATACATATGTTACCAGAGCCAAGCCTAATACATACGTAAGGGAACAGAACCAAGCTTACTAAATAGATACGAGAACAGAACCAAGCTTACTATATAAATGCGGAAACAGAACCAAGTTTACTACATAGATACAGGAACAGACCCAAGCTGACTGTATATAGTAGAAGCAATAACAGAGTGATATGTTGGAAAGAAAAGTATGTGGCTTAGAAATTACATGTTATCCTTAAGGTTTTTGCCTTAAACATCAAAAGAATATTGTGTTGAAAAAAGCTGAGAACACTACTGTATATAAAAGTTACAGAGTAAGCCCCTTTTGCACACCACCTTTTTTTAATCTTCTGGGAACTTTATTTTGTCACAATAAATAGATTCAAAGATACTGTGCACTATTCCATACACAGTTTGCTTCTTTACGATTATTTGCAAACCTCTTTTTGTTCAAGTCAGACACAAGCATGGATGTACTATATCCAGCGGAGTGTCATCTCTGGATAATTTATTTGTGGTTTTGCACACAAGGCTATGTGTACATGCTTATATGTGGGCATCTTTTCTGTTTGTCTGCTTCATTTAGAACACACACACACACACACACACACACACACACACACACACACACGGATCAGATAAGTGGAATTTGCTTCTTGTGAATTCCTGTGTCAAACAGTAGTAAAAAGTAAAGTTGCCTCATTGATTTATATGGGGTCACTCTGGTTTCTGTTTGTTTGGTTTTAGAACATGCAAAAAAAAAATCCAGCATGCAGAATGTTTTCTTAGGTTCTAAAAATAAGTAATAAATGGAAGCCAGACAGACCCATATTAATCATTATGGCCTCCATGCTTACATTAATTCCACTCGTCTGTTTCCACCTTCATGCATATACAAACAACAAAACACTATTACATACAGACACATCTTACAATAACATAGACATAATTTTCCCCATACATACAGTATACACACAATGGACTGATTTTATGTACAGACAAACATACATAGATACACATTTACATAAAAAGGTCCATTACTACACATAGAGAAATATTTGTAAGTAGCTTAGCTATATGAAGGGAAATCCAAATTAATTAATTGTATATCTCTCAGCTTTGCCCTTAGTCTCAGAAGAATAATGGGGGTGTAGTCAGTTAGGAAGAAGACAAACATCTTTGGCAAAGCTTGATCCAATAATATAAAGAAGCAGTTTTTATTCCACAATGTGTTTCCACGCCGACTAGCGTCTTTCTCAAGTGTAAAAACCAACTGTGCCTATAGGTACAGGTAGAGAAAGACGTTAGTCTGGAGTAGAAACACGTTGTAGAATAAAAAAAATGCTTCTTTATATTATTGGATCAAGTATCTTCATTTCGGTTAGTGCAACTCAAAGAGTGAATTGTCTTTTCCCTAAAGCATCCTGGTGGAGTTGACACCCAGCAATGGGGCAGCAGCATCCGCCATATTACTTTCACAACTCGCTCAGGAGAGCAGATACCTGGACCTAATATATGTTTTTAGAAAGGTAGCACCCTATTGTGTGGTGCGCTCAGTTTCCATATAGTGTTTATCTAAACATCTTTGGCAGGCATCCATGCAGCTTTCTGAATGGCTGGGGCTCCTCTCTCCGCATATTATGCTGTGACCTTGCGTTTCTTATTTATCGCATCTACTTACAGCTTTTCACATAGCCTTTTTGCTCTCCTGGGTCCTCTTTTTGTCTGCCTGTGTTATATCTTTTCTATATTTTTCATATGTAGGATGCCACTTGACTTAACCCCTTTTCTGCTTGGGTTTTGCATTTGGCTTTTGGGATTTTTGGTATTGGACGTTTTCTTTTTACTGTTTAATTATGCCCTCATATCCTCTATGTATTAGATCTATTATTATATTTATTGAACAGGTTATTATACTCAGGTTTGCTTATTGCTGTGTAACACCTTTTGTTATACCAGGTGCACACAGTGGAAGAGTCTGGTTAGTCTTTATCTAGGTGTTTTTCACACTAGCTTAAGGCCTCTTTCACACTTCCGTCGGTACAGGTCCGTCACTATGCGTCGGGCCGACGTACCGACGGACATTGTGAATTTACTGCACGACGTGGGCAGCGGATGCAGTTTTTCGACGCATCTGCTGCCCATTCTGTAGTCCGGGGAGGAGGGGGCGGAGTTTCGGCCGCGCATGCGCTGTCGAAAATGGCGGACGCGACGTACAAAAAAAGTTACCTTGAACGTTTTTGTGACGACGGTCCGCCAAAACACGACGGATCCGTCACACGACGGATGCGACATGTGCCAATCCGTCACTAATACAAGTCTATGGGCAAAAAACGCATCCTGCACATTTGCAGGATCCGTTTTTGCCCAAAATGACGGATTGCGACGGATTGCTAAAAACGGAAGGGTGAAAGAGGCCTAAAAGGCTTTTTAATTATTTTTAAATGTATGCTTTTCGGTCTTGTTTGTATAGTTGTATCTAAATAAAGCTGATTTATTTTATTAGTAACAGTGATCCTTGCCATTCTATACACACTTCTTTTCTCTCTTACTCTCTTGTTCGTTCATAAGTGTGTAGCTAGTGATCCCATATATTATTATTTTGCAGTGCCCTCAGTATTCTTTCTTATCAGCTTTCTGAATGGCAGCACTGATTTACTCCAGGGGGTCTGCTCTAAACCACAGGCATCTAGTTATGCAACCCAGCCCACTACAAACTTCAAATTCCCCTCAAATGGCAGGGCCATATGCTTTGTGCTTTGTGAGTGCATATGCTGTACTATATGCCAGACAGTCAGATACATTTCAAGGCAGTGTCGGAGATTGGCCACCAAAGCAGTGACCAGGTGCACACGTTTAAAATTTTGTGAACTTTTTACCTCAGTATTTGTTAGGCCCCTTTCACACATCAGTTTTTTGCCATCAGTCACAATCCGTTGGTTCGACAGATCGGCGGAACCACCGCAGATTGTACAAAAATGATGCAACAGATCCATTTTTTGGACGGATCCGACTAGCGGATCTGGCTCATTGGATCGGAGCATGCTCAGTTAAAAAAAAACTAAATCTGTCGCCAGATTCCGTCATTTGACAGATCTGGCGCCATAGGCTTCCATTCTAGCAAACGACAGACGGCGCCAGATCAGTCGCTGTCCGTTTTTTCGACAGACACAAAAAAGTTACGTTTTCCATTGTCTCCGGCTGACAGAAAAACTGTTTTGACGGATCCGGTGAATGACGGATGAAACGTGAGGCCATCTGTCGCAATCTGTCGCTAATACAAGTGTATGAGACAAAAACGGATCCGGTGGTATCAGTCACCAGATCCATTTTCTTCAAAATTCGAAGGATTACGACTGATGGCAAAAAACTGATGTGTGAAAGGGGCCTTAGACAAAACCAGAAGTAGAACAATCAGAGGAAAAGTATAATAGCAACACGTCACCACTTCTGCATTTTTTGCCCACTACTGGTTTTGGCTTACAAATGCTGAGGTAAAAAAAACTCACCAAACAGTCCACATGTGCACGGGGTCTTAGAGTGCTGTTCTGCACATAGGCCATGCCTGTCCATGTAAGAGGGAACAGTTGGCCCACTGTGATGTTGAACAGTGAGGCCCACCGGGAATCTATTCTATCTGGCAGATGGCCACTCTAAGCTTAAGGATGCATTTTTTTAAACTCAGATCTAGTCACAGCATGTATAGCTTTTGAAGCAGAATATTATCATCTGAAAATTGTTTATTGATTTTGAAACATTTTAGCCTTTGTTCACATCTGACTTTTTATGTCCGTCGTTTTTTATTATAAAAACAGAAGTATGTAAGTGCTGTATCTATCCCACAATGCTCCGCGATTGCTAGTGAAAGAACGAGATTTAGCTCTTTACACTTACCAAGTACTGCCCCGTACCTTTGTAAGCTGATACCAAATGGTAACTGCTATAAATTGGTATTTAGTAAAGTACTCCTAAAGGGCTCCGTGGACAGGCTTTGTACTAGCTACTCCATCAAGTTTACCCTGGCCTTCACTCTTCAACCACTATACAGGGAACTAGGCATAGTGGCTGCTGACTGATGGAGAGAGCTGAAAAAGGGTGGCCAGAAAGCTGCATCAATAGTAGGAGGCCAAGGATAGGAACATTGAATTGTCAGGCAGATGCGTAGTCTACACACCGGCCAAGGTCAGAAAATGGAATCACAAGGCTGAAGAAGAGCAGAATAAAAGGATTAAATCAGAGCAATTAGAACGTATAAGCGACAATTTCCAGCAGTAAGCTGGAAGTTTTAATAAGATGTGGTGTTGTCCCAAAGTCTACAGCAGGGAGCCCATTACTCCTGCTGGACAGAACACAGCTATACTAGCAGACTTGGTGGCACTACAGGTCTTAGCCTCTCTACTATTCCATGGCAGGACAGAACCTGTGTTGTTCAGGGCTTATGATCATAACTTCTCCTCCATCACCAAATACTCCAACAGAATGAATGCAGTGGCATCTAACGACAGATGCAGATGTTGCAAGAGCAGGTCCAGGTCGAGATGTGACATTTATTTTTAATAACATCACGAGTCTGGCGCGGCCCACTATCTTATTACATAAAAATCCTGTTTTAGATTGGTGAAATATACTCTTTAAGGGGTAAAATGGTAACTAATATAATATTTAGGTGACAGTAGTGACTAATATTACATTCAGGAGGCACATTTTTCACTAATATGTTCAACAGCACAGAGGTGACTAATATTTCATTCTTGGGGCACTGTGAAGACTAATATTCAGGGGGTTCAGTGAATGCCAAATTACATTAAATTGGGACAGTGGTGGCTTATTGTGAGACATAGGTGGCTTTATTATATTCTTGGGTCACATAGCTTATATTAGGTTCAGGAAGAGTCGGTGTTATCAAAAGTTCCCTCCTTGCCGACTACACAGCTGATACCATGTCTTAGGGATTGAGAGCAGGGGCACACCAATGGCATTTTCAACATCTATCAATAAAAGGGTGGTCTGATCACCAGTTATTGATGGCAAATGATCTCATGAATAGTTTTTGTGCTGACTGAATAACCCCTTTAAGTAGCACTGCAGCTAACTGCTGTTTTCAGAAGCTTCTTTTAATTATTAAAGGAGCGCTACAGCACTACTGCTAGTACTCCCCTCAGAAAACTCCCTGTTATCCCTTATCCCTCTCCAAATCTCAACATACAGGGAATAGGGGTCAAGAGAAAGAAGCTGTTGTGCAGTTCCCTGGTTGTGGCCTCTAGGGATTGAATAAGGCTGAAAAATGCAACATTTGCTCTGCATCCAAGCAATGTCTGTGAATGTCCAAGCAAGAAATCAAGAAGGGAAGGTTATCACTCATGCAGTACATTGTATCTTGCTGAACATCTCATCCTTTGTCTTTTGTGCCTGGTTCCTGCCAGCTAGGCTTAAATCACAATATTTCTGATAAGAAGTTTCCAATCGCATGCCTGCTCTCTTCATAAAAAAAATCTGCTTTTATTCTGCACAATTTTCAACATAGCTCAAACATAATGAAGGGAGCATAGCATTCCGCCAACAAGGTTATAACGCTCTGGATCTTTCTCATGGCTTGTCTACATATTTAGCCCATGTGAATTTAAAAACTGCCTACACTCCGATCATTGCATATTAAAGCGACAGAGAACCATTGACACAAATATCAAATGTCGATTGACAGTCATTTTGTATTTCTTCCATTTTCTTACTGATGCACCAACAGTTGTCTCCTTCTCACTCAGCATCTTACTTATGGTTTTGTAGCCCATTCCAGCTTTGTGCAGGTCTATGATCTTGTCCCGGACATCATTATAAAACTCTTTGGTCTTGCCCATGTTGTAGAGGTTTGAGTTTGATTATTTGAGTCTATGGACAGGAGTACTATTGTATATACATTGGGTATTGAAAGCATTCAGACCCCTTTAAATTGTTCACTCTTTGTGTCATTGCAGCCATTTGGTAAATTGAAAAAGTTCTTTTTTTCACATTAATGTATACTCTGCACCCCATCTTGACTGAAAAAACAGAAATGTAGAAATTTTTGCAAATTTAATAAAAAAGAAAAACTGAAATATTACATGGAAATTACAGAAAAACGACTGGCACATCCAAACTAGTGTGAATAGGTACATACCAGGAGCAGCTACCTCCATATACAATATACAAAGAAAGGTTGCACTCTATCGTGTGAAAGCATGTTGAATATGAAATACATGAAATATGAATAGCAAAATGGCTTTTTGAACATTAGGAAAAATGTTTATGAGACACTTTGCACAGAATTTGGACAAATAGTGAGAGCCCATCAACCATCGTCAAGGTGGTCTCATTAATCTGATGGGTCCCTGACCTCCCTGTCCAAATGTGAACACTTACCGAAGGCTAATGTCTGTATGCATGGGTGAATGTGGACACCTCTCTCAGTAAAGCCTACATATATAGGTTGGCCGGAACCAAGTGTGATTAGATGTAATTAAAAACCACATGGTGCACCTATTCACACTAGTTTGGATGTGCCAGTCATCTTTCTATCATTTCTATGTTAGCTTACTGACTGAGCACTCCTCCCTTCACCATGTGGTTTTTAATTACATGTAATCACACTTGGTTCTGGCCAACCCATATATGTAGGCTTTACAGAGAGATAGTTCTATTCCTTCTTTGGAGTCCAGCTGTATTTAGTTAAGCTGATAAGACTTGACTTGGAAAGGCACACACCTGTCTATATAAGACCTCTCAGCTCACAGTGCATGTAAGACCAAATGAGAATCATGAGGTCAAAGGAACTGGCCAAGAAGCTCAGAGACAGAAATGTGGCAAGGCACAGATCTGGCCAAGGATACAACAGAATTTCTGCAGTACTCAAGGTTCCTAAGAGCACAATGGCCTCCATAATTCTTAAAAGGAAGAAGTTTGGGACCACCAGAAGTCTTCCTAGACCAGGCCGTCCAGCCAAACTGAGCAATTGTGGGAGAAGAGCCATGGTGAGAGAGGTAAAGGAGAGCCCCAAGATCACTGTGGCTGAGCTCCAGAGATGCAGTAGGGAGATGGGAGAAAGTTCCACAAAGTCAACTATCACTGCAGTCCTCCACCAGTCGGGCCTTTATGGCAGAGTGGCCCAACGGAAGCCTCTCTCCTCAGTGCAAGACATATGAAAGCCCGCATAGAGTTTGCCAAAAAACACTCCCAGACTATGAGAAATAATATTCTCTGGTTTGATGAGAAGAAGATAGACCATTTTGGTGATAATTCTGAGCGGTATGTGTGGAGAAAACCAGACACTGCTCATCACCTGCCCAATACAATCCCAACAGTGAAACGTGGTGGCAGCATCATCTACTAACAAGACACGACATCGACAAGACATCAATCTATGTGCACAACTAAAATAACAAAGGAGTGGCTTCAGAACAACTCTGTGACCATTCTTGACTGGCCCAGCCAGAGCCCTGACCTAAACCCAATTGAGCAACTCTGGAAAGACCTGAAAATGACTGTGCACCAACGTTCACCATCCAACCTGACGGAACTAGAGAGGATCTGCAAGGAAGAATGGCAGAGGATCCCCAAATCCAGGTGTGAAAAACCTGTTGATTTATTCGCAAGAAAACTCATGGCTGTACTAGCTCAAAAGGGTGCTTCTACTCAATAGTGAGCAAAGGGTCTGAATACTTATGACCATGTGATATTTAAATTTTTCTTTTTTAATAAATTTGCAAAAATTACTGCATTTCTGTTTTTTTCAGTCAAGATGGGGTGCAGAGTGTACATTAATGAGAAAAAAATGAACTTTTTTGAATGTTCCTAATGGCTGCAATGAAACAAAGAGTGAAAAATGTAAAGGGGTCTGAATATGTAACTGACATCTTTACATCTACAGTATGTCATCTATGAGTACAGTACAGACCAAATTTTTGGACACACCTTCTCATTTAAAGATCTTTCTGTATTTTCTTGACTATGAAAATTGTACATTCACACTGAAGGCATCAAAACTATGAATTAACACATGTGGAATTATATACTTAAAAAAGCTTGGTGTGGGCCAATATATAGGCTCCTTGATTAGGTTTTTATTCATTTCAGGCCATTGAGACATTATTTTAATGCAGAAAGTCAGAGAGAAATCTAAAGCCATACACGTCATACGGATGTCACACGGATGCATAGGTGCGAGAAAATCGCATCATCACATTTGCAAATGCATTATACATGGATGACCATACGGAGAACACTCGTGCAACACTCGTCAGGAAGACTAGGACTGATTTTCCGTACGATAAGTGTAACACCAGCCTTACTGTCTGATGCCTCAAACTCTTGATGTCCCTTTCAAATGTTTTTTTCTTGTTTTATAGAAAACAGTTATAAGACAAAAATCAAGAAAAAAAAACTCATACACAGATATGCAATCTTACCTAACTTTTATGGAAAAAAACTAAACCTACAGAGATCTGCAGTCTTACCAAAGCTTGTGTTCCATAAAAGATCAGCTTATGACATTATGAAACAGTAATATGACTACCCTTCTTCCAGTTCCCAGTGTTAGTTCAAATTCATCGAACATGCCTTCCTTAGTCACATTCATTTCCTGTTCTCTTGAACATCTTAACATCTTGAACCCGCTGTTTGTTTCTTCTGTTAATCTTTTGTCACACGGTTGCACTTCATCTTTTTGATATTATTTATTCAATAATTTGTTTTGTTTAGCTTTCTTGGTAAAACTGGATTTTCTGGCTGAAGTAACGTGCTTCTATCATAGCTATTGTTGTCTGGAGCATCAGCTTTCAAAATCTTTGTGTTTAGTTTAGTATTCTTCAGCTAATGCTTCACTGATTTCAGTGGTTTGGCAAAGAGAGAAAAGGACAGACTAGAAAAAAATAAACCTCTCTAAGCTCTTCAAATTGTGAATTAACATTGTTAGAAGCTATGCTGAAAAAAAATTGCAATATACAGAAAAAAACTTGGTCTGGAGCATGGCTTCATAGACATTTTTCTACTCAGATCTCACCAGTCAACATATACTACCATGCAGTGCTAAAAAAAGTACAGTGCCACCATACTCTATTCATGTTACCTTAAGCAATCACCACATGCAAGCATGTAACGAATCAATGACATACCAAATATCACATGGCAGCAGAACATATCTCACCAGCAGCACAATATACAGTACTGCGCAAATGTTTTAGGCACGTCTACTTTCTAAATAAATGCTGCAAAGTAGGAATTCTTTCAAAAATAGAAGCGCTATTAGTTTATTTTTATCAATTTACAAAATGTTAAGTGAATAAACAAAAGAGAAATTTAAATCAAATCGGTATTTGGTGTGGCCACCCTGGGGATTTGGTCACCTCAAAGGTGAGAAAAATACAAACAGGTAGTTATCCATCATGTAATTCCATCACAAAGGCATCTGCTCCCAATTCATTATGAAGAAGGACAACACCCCAAACAAACAGCCAATATCATTATAGGATACTCTGAGGGGATAAAAAATTACTACAATGGTCATGCCTTCATATTTAACCCCTTTACCTCCAAGGGTGGTTTGCACGTTAATGACCAGGCCAATTTTTACAATTCTGACTACTGTCCCTTTATGAGGTTATAACTCTGGAACGCTTCAACAGATCCCGGTGATTCTGACACTGTTTTCTCATGACATATTATACTTCATGATAGTGGTAACATTTCTTTGATATTACCTGCGTTTATTTGTGAAAAAAATGGAAATTTGGCGAAAATTTTGAAAGTTTCGCAATTTTCCAACTTTGAATTTTTATGCAATTAAATCACAGAGATATCTCACACAAAATACTTAATATGTAACATCTCCCACATGACTACTTTACATCAGCACAATTTTGGAACCAAATTTTTTTTTTTAGGGAGTTATAACGGTTAAAAGTTGACCAGCAATTTCTCATTTTTACAACACCATTTTTTTTAGGGACCAAATCTCATTTGAAGTCATTTTGAGGGGTCTATATGAAATATCCAAGTGTGACACCATTCTAAAAACTGCACCCCTCAAGGTGCTCAAAACCACATTCAAGAAGTTTATTAACCCTTCAGGTGTTTCACAGGAATTTTTGGAATGTTTAAATAAAAATTTATATTTAACTGTTTTTCACAAAAAATTTACTTCAGCTCCAATTTGTTTTATTTTACCAATGGTAACAGGAGAAAATGGACACCAAAAGTTGTTGTACAATTTGTCCTGAGTACGCCTATACCCCATATGTGGGGGTAAACCACTGTTTGGGCACATGGCAGAGCTCGGAAGCGAAGGAGCGCCATTTTACTTTTCAATGCAAAATTGACTGGAATTGAGCCCTTGATGTGCCTAACATTGAAACCCCCCACAAGTGACACCATTTTGGAAAGTAGACCCCCTAAGGAACTTATCTAGATGTGTGGTGAGCACTTTGACCCATTAAGTGATTCACAGAAGTTTATAATGCAGAGCTGTAAAAATAAAAAATCATATTTTTTCACAAAAATGATATTTTCGCCCCCAATTTTTTTATTTTCCCAAGGGTAAGAGAAGAAATTGAACCCAAAAAGTTGTTGTACAATTTGTTCTGAGTACGCTGATACTCCATATGTGGGGGTAAACCACTGTTTGGGCGCATGGGAGAGCTCGGAAGGGAAGGAGCGCCGTTTGACTTTTCAATGCAAAATTGACAGGAATTGAGATGGGACGCCATGTTGCGTTTGGAGAGCCACTGATGTGCCTAAACATTGAAACCGCCCACAAGTGACAGCATTTTGGAAAGTAGACCCCCTAAGGAACTTATCTAGATGTGTGGTGAGCACTTTTACCCATTAAGTGATTCACAGAAGTTTATAATGCAGAGCCGTAAAAATAAAAAATCATATTTTTTCATAAAAATTATTTTTTCACCCCCAATTTTTTATTTTCCCAAGGGTAAGAGAAGAAATTGGACCCCAAAGGTTGTTGTACAATTTGTCCTGAGTACGCTGATACCCCATATGTGGGGGTAAACCACTGTTTGGGCGCATGGGAGAGCTCAGAAGGGAAGGAGCGCCTTTTGACTTTTCAATCAAAAATTGACAGGAATTGAGATGGGACGCCATGTTGCGTTTGGAGAGCCACTGATGTACCTAAACATTGAAACCCCTCACAAGTGACCCCATATTGGAAACTAGACCCCCAAGGAACTTATCTAGATGTGTTGTGAGAACTTTGAACCCCCAAATGTTTCACTACAGTTTATAACACAGAGCCATGAAAATAAAAAATCCTTTTTCTTCACAAAAATTATTTTTTAGCCCCAGTTTTGTATTTTTCCAAGGGTAACAGTTGAAATTGGACCCGAAAAGTTGTAGTCCAATTTGTCCTGAGTACGCTGATACCCTATATGTGGGGGGGAACCACCGTTTGAGCGCATGGCAGAGCTCGGAAGGGAAGGAGCGTCATTTGGAATGCAGACAGCTGGATTGGTCTGCAGGCATCACATTGTGTTTGCAGAGCCCGTAATGTACCTAAACAGTAGAAATCCCCACAAGTGACCCCATATTGGAAACTAGACCCCCCAAGGAACTTATCTAGATGTGTTGTGAGAACTTTGAACCCCCAAGTGTTTCACTACAGTTTATAACGCAGAGCCGTGAAAATAAAAAATCTTTTTTTTCCACAAAAATTATTTTTTATTCCCCAGTTTTGTATTCTCCCAAGGGTAACAGGAGAAATTGGACCCTGAAAGTTGTTGTCCAATGTGTCCTGAGTACACTGATACCCCATATTTTGGGGTAAACCCCTGTTTGGGCACACGGCAGAGCTCGGAGGGGAAGGAGCACTGTTTGACTTTTTCAACGCAGAATTGGCTGGAATTGAGATTGGACGCCATGTCGCGTTTGGAGAGCCCCTGATGTGCCTAAACAGTGGAAACCCCCCAATTATAACTGAAACCCTAATCCAAACACATCCCTAACCCATGATAACCCTAACCACACCCCTAACCCTGACACACCCCTAACCCTAATCCCAACCCTATTCCCAATTGTAATCCAAACCCTAACCCTAACTTTAGCTCCAACTCTAACCCTAAATTTAGCCGCAACCCTAACTGTAGCCTTAACCCTAACCCTAACCCTAGCCCTAACCCTAGCCCTAACCCTAACCCTAGCCCTAACCCTAACCCTAACGGGAAAATAGAAATAAATACATTTTTTTAATTTTTTGCTAACTAAGGGGGTGATGAAGGGGGGGTTGATTTACTTTCATAGTGGTTTTTTTAGCGGATTTTTATGATTGGCAGCCGTCACACACTAAAAGACGCTTTTTATTGCAAAAAATATTTTTTGCGTTACCACATTTTGAGAGCTATAATTTTTCCATATTTTGGTCCACAGAGTCATGTGAGGTCTTGTTTTTTGCGGGACGAGTTGACGTTTTTATTGGTAACATTTTCGGGCACGTGACATTTTTTGATCGCTTTTTATTCCGATTTTTGTGAGGCAGAATGACCAAAAACCAGCTATTTATGAATTTTTTTGGGGGGAGGCGTTCATACCGTTCCGCGTTTGGTAAAATGGATAAAGCAGTTTTATTCTTCGGGTCAGTACGATTACAGCGATACCTCATTTATATCATTTTTTTATGTTTTGGCACTTTTATTTTAAAAAAGTAAGTGAAATGCCTTATAAAAATCCCTGAGCTTCTCTGATTCTGCCACTCATTTCAGTTTTGCAAGGCATCACTCAAAAAATTATAACATAACATAATCATAACGAAGCTATACAGTATAGGAGTGTGTGCAATGTTGGACTGGGGTGCCAACAGCCCACCAGTTACCAGTTCCAGGGCCCCCATATTCATCTAAATGCAAATGTGACCTTATCCTCAATCACAAATTCATATAACAATGAACTGCGTAGATTGTTAAATGAATAAGATGCTGCCTTTGTCTGTACATAGTGATATATTTTGCCAAGTACTGATCATATAAGAGGATGGTGGTCTACTCTTGCACAGGGGCCCACCGGAGGATTCTCCTGCTCTCCTGTTGGCCAGTCCAAGCCTAAGTGTGTGTATATGCGCAGTGAATAAGGGTGCTGTCTATTTGAAAGAGTAGAATGTCATTAGTTAGCACACTCATGACTGATCTTAATAAAGATACCATTTTTATTTTATGCTTGTAACTAGCTGTTTCCAGCCAGCTAACGCTCGGCATGCTCATTGCTATCTAATTAACGCTGCTAGTGATTAAACTAAAGTAAATAATGACAACATTCAATAGCGCTTAAGCAGGTGGTAAATTAACTTAAAATGAAGTTAATAACAATAATAATAATTAAAAATCAGAATAATACTAATACATTTTATTCACAGTGTAAAATCAAAAGCAAACTGGATTCGTGTGGTAATGTGTGGGGACAGAGCCTCGTGTGGTAATGTGTGGGGACGCAGCCTCATGTGGTAATGTGTGAGGATGGAGCCTCGTGTGGTAATGTGGGGGGACAGAGCCTCGTGTGGTAATGTGTGGGGACGGAGCCTCGTGTGGTAATGTGTGGGGACAGAGCCTCGTGTAGTAATGTGTGGGGACGCAGCCTCATGTGGTAATGTGTGAGGACGGAGCCTCGTGTGGTAATGTGGGGGATGGAGCCTCATGTGGTAATGTGGAGGGACGGAGCCTCGTATGGTAATGTGTGGGGACAGATCCTCGTGTGGTAATGTGTGGGGACGGAGCCTCGTGTGGTAATGTGTGAGGACGGAGCCTCATATGGTAATGTGTGGGGACAGAGCCTCGTGTGGTAATGTGTGGGTACGGAGTGTGGTAATGTGGTGGGGGGGATTATGTGTGGTAATGTGGTGGGGGAGCGGGATTATGTGTGGTAATGTGGTGGGAGGCGGAATTATGTGTGGTAATGTGGTGGGGGGCGGAATTATCTGTGGTAATGTGGTGGGGGGCGGGATTATGTGTGGTAATGTGGTGGGGGGCAGGATTATGTGTGGTAATGTGGTGGGGGGGCGGGATTATGCATGGTAATGTGGTGGGGGCGGGATTATGTGTGGTAATGTAGTGGGGGGCGGGATTATGTGTGGTAATGTGGTGGGGGTGGAGCTACTGTGCAGGGGGCGGGATTATCTGTGGTAATGTGGTGGGGGGGCGGGATTGTGTGTGGTAATGTGGTGGGGGGTGGGATTGTGTGCGGCAATGTGGGGGGGGCGGGATTGTGTGTGGTAATGTGGTGGGGGGCGGGATTGTGTGTGGTAATGTGGTGGGGGGCAGGATTATGTGTGGTAAAGTGGTGGGGGGCGGGATTGTGTGTGGTAACGTGGTGGGGGGCGGGATTGTGTGTGGTAATGTGGTGGGGGCGGGATTGTGTGTGGTGATGTGTGGAGGCGGAGCTACTGTGCAGGGGGCGGGATTAGCGAGTAATCACGATGCCTCATATATATAGATGATGATGAGTTCTGCTGACAACACTGTAGGTAGGATCACTTTACTGCAGTGAGTTTCAGATGTATACATTGGGAGGATGTTCCAGTGTGTACAGTATATGTGTTGGGAAACTGGTGTGAATGTTATGTAAGGAGGTGACGGAGGCCATCATATGCTTCCCTCTCTTTGGACATTGTTCACATTTTATGCGTGCGGTTCCAGAGCATTTATAAGTGTTAATGTGTCTATGTACTGCAATGTAAATGTATTTAATATGTGTTGTGTATAAGACTAGGGTTAGCATAGGACAATAGTGGGGATAGATTAGTAGGGCACACAAATAATAGGGAATAAGAGTCTTAAAGTAGATATAGCTAGTATAGGGGTTTTCTAGACTGGGAGGAGTCACAGAGTAGTGCAGTACAGAGCAGTGGAATATAGGGAAGGGACTTCCTGGTTAGAGGCGAGAGCCTGGGCAGCCATGCCCTGGGCAAGGTGATGCAGCAGTGAACAAGGACAGTCTGATAGCCGTGGGGATAAGGTTGCTTCAGCAAGAAGGGACCCCAGGCTGCGTAACGTGCAGGCGGTCACCAGCTTAAACACTAACCATCCCTGAGAGGATCTGGGGCCTACGGCTGGGACTAGGTGAAGCTGAGATGGCGAGCCTTTTATCTCTTCCTTTGAATCCGGGCAAGGGGGATGGGAGGAAGATGGTGGTCCTGAGGGCAGAGATTGTACAGAGAAGTAGGGATTTCCAGAAGCAAGACAGTGATTGCCAGAAGCGAGGCAGGGATTTCCAGAAGTGAGACAGGGATTTCCAGAAGTGAGGCAGGGATTGCCAGGAAGAACAGAGGTTGCCAGCGATGCAGAGAAAGCCTCAGAAATGTCGCTCTGTATACACTGTGCCGCATCTGTGCTGGAAACCCTACTGTTAAGTAAAGTTAACTTGTTAAGAATGGACATTGTCTCCAGAGATGTTTGTGAGGCCCATGGAGCTGAAGATGGGATGATATGACCATCAGAGACTCCGGTGACTAACGTGAGTGTTCTGTTTCACACGTTACATATACTGCAGAGCGGAAATTGTGTTTCATTTGTGAGGCGCCAGCGTGTGGGAACGCTACAGCTCATTGCCACGACTACCGCCCTGGCCGCCTTACAGTTGCATTACCAATTGAGAAATCTTCCAGCAGAACTATTGGTTTTTATTAGGGAATTCAGTAACATGGAAATCTGATGGCTGTTAGCTTAGGCTGTTGTTCAGCAGGCTTCTGAACTTAGGCTACGTTCACACTTGCGTCGGTACAGGTCCGTCGCTAAGCGTCGGCGCGATGTACCGACGCACGTTGTGAAAATTTGGCACAACGTGGGCAGTGGATGCAGTTTTTCAACGCATCCGCTGCCCATTGTAAAGTCCCAGGGAGGAGGGGGCGGAGTTCCGGCCGCGCATGCGCGGTAGGAAATGGCGGACCCAACGTACAAAAAACGTTCCCTTGAACGACGGTCCTCCAAAACACAACGCATCCAGTGCACGATGGATGCGACGGATGGCCATACGTTGTGATCCGTCGCCAATACTATGGGAAAATGCAGGATCCTGCATTCTCAAAAAACGACGGATTGTGACGGAAGCTGAAGAGCGCAAGTGTGAAAGTAGCCTTAGCGTCGCCCCAACTGTCATCTAGCATGGAAAAATAATGAACTGGAGTGTTTAAAAAATCCTACAGTAAAAAAATATATATATATTTTACCACATTTCCCTTATGTTAAAATGGGACTGCTTGGGACTATTCATGTGCTATTTAGAATAAACTACATAGAAGAATAGTGTGTCAGTACAGAAGGATTTAGAAAAAAGGCTTAACAGCTAAACATAGGGCTGTCCATCTCGGTTGAAGTCATCTTATGCACATATGACTGTAAATGGGATACACAAGAGAAAATCGCAGATTGAAAAGGATTTAGGAATGACAGTAATCTGAATTGCAATCCCAGGCACATAGCACAAATGTTAATATGAGATGCATACAAGGAAAATGTGAGGACATCATGCAAAACCTTCTTCATTACCGTAGTCAAACCACACCTTGAATGATGCTGTAGTCCTAGGTTACACTAAAAAAATACACTATACTTTGAAATTACAATCCCTAGTTCCAATTTACTGATATGATATGTTCGAAACAACATGGCGGAACCTGCATTATGTTGTGGTATTCCATCCAAACCAGGACTGGAGATAAATATAAAATTCTCAGAACATGTTAAAAAAACAAAAGAAGCAAAACCTCACACTAACAATTTCCCACTAGATATAGTGGCAGAGATTCCAGGGATGTGTCACTTGCTTAGCAGCTTGCTGTAGTTTCAATACAGCCTTTTATTAGCAGGAGATTATCATTAGAGGACTAAGTATTGAGTGCAGACTAGTCAAACTAATCTGTGTAGCTCCGCCCCCACCAGTGATTGTCAGCTTCTTGACAATGCACAATGTACACAGGAAGCTGCCAATCAGGGGTGCAGGTGGGGTTATACATAGATCAGCATTCTGACCACTGCTACATTTACAACAGAGAAAACCGGGATTTTATTAAAATTGCACCAAGCAGTCCAGTAAGTGATACGTTGCTGGAATTAGGGTCTCTGCCCCTACATCATGCGGCTCTCAGATTGCATAGCAAAAACCAGCTGACAGATTTCCATTAACATACATGGCTATGTTCACAAGTTTCACTTATACATTTTTTTTTGTTGAAATATTTTGGAAAAAAAGCAAGTTCCTATTTGCTATGGTGCAAATGTAAAAACAAATATCAAAGCACTAGCTTACATAATGTAAAATACCATAATTAAAAACACAAATTACATTTAGTTCCATATTCTTCTTTGGAATGTCTTCAAATATTGGAATATTGAATACTACTAAAGTTATTATATTATTGTACTTAATATCCAGTGCAACATTTGGCTTTTAAAAGCCAATACTAAAACATCAAAAGCTATAAAGAATCATAATACAGAGATTCTTCAGTTTCCAGGACATTTCCCCTTATTCATGACCAGGCACGGTTTTAAAATGAATCTGTCCCCAGGTTTAACTGATATGAGAAATACCCACAGCCTTGCAGGCCTGATAATACAGCCTTCTATAATGCTGTATATCAGCCCCCAATCTGACCTGAAAGACAAGAAAAAGGGCTGTTAATATACTCATCTGCGAGCTGTCCAGTCCAGGGGTTGTCACTCTTCTTGGTCCGGCACCTCTCTTCTTCTTGTGATGCCATCCTCCTTCTTGGTTCTCATATCGATGACTCGTCCCTGTGACATCCACAGTCTCCCCGGAATTGCCCTCCTGCGCAGGCGTACTTCTCTGCACTGTTGAGGGCAAAGTAAAGTACTGTGGTGCGTAGGCGCCGGAAAGGTTAAAGGGCAGTACTTTGCTTTGCCCCCAACAGGGGATGCCAGGGAGACATTGTGGTTGACGTAGGGATGCGTCATCCACATGATGCAAGAAAGCCGACGGCATCGCAAGAAGAAGGAAGGCAACATACCAAGAAGAGAGACACCCCTTTGACCGGGCTGCAATGCAGGCGAGTATAATAAAAGGTCTTTTTCTTGTCTGTCAGGTTAGGTTGGGGGTTTATATACAGCATTATAGAATGATGTACAGTGGGGAAAAAAAGTATTTAGTCAGCCACCCATTGTGCAAGTTCTCCCACTTAAAAAGATGTGAGAGGCCTGTAATTGACCATCATAGGTAGACCACAACTATAAGGGTCAAAATGAGAGAATAAATACAGAAAGATTTATTTTGCAAATTATGGTGGAAAATAAGTATTTGGTCACCTAAAAACATGCAAGATTTCTGGCTGTCACAGACCTGTAACTTCTTCTTCAAGAGGCTCCTCTGTCCTCCACTCATTATCTGTGGTAATGGAACCTGTTTGAACTTGTTATCAGTATAAAAGACACCTGTGCACACCCTCAAACAGTCACACTCCAAACTCCACTATGGTGAAGACCAAAGAGCTGTCAAAGGACACCAGAAACAAAATTGTTGCCCTGCACCAGGCTGGGAAGACTGAATCTGCAATAGGAAAGCAGCTTGATAATCTCCTTCGATCTGGGGCTCCACTCAAGAACTCACCCTGTGGGGTCAAAATGATCACAAGAACAGTGAGCAAAAATCCCAGAACCACACGGGGGAACTAGTGAATGACCTGCATAGAGCTGGGACCACCATAATAAAGGCTACCATCAGTAACACACTACGCCACCAGGGACACAGATCCTGCAGTACAAGATGTGTCCCCCTGCTTATGCCAGTACATTTCCAGGCCGGTATGAAGTTTGTTAGAGAGCATTTGGATTATCCAGAAGAGTATTGTCATATGAAGTTGGATCACCCCCAGGTTCAGGGCAGTGGGGTACTCGGTACCGGGTTTCATTCTGTCTCGGTTCTGGGGATGTCACGGTGACCCGACCCGGTCCGTGGCCCTGCTGAGGGGCGCCCAATTAAAGGTGTAGGTAGTTGTTTGTACGGTGTTTGTGACGCCACCTGTGGTATTCGGTCAGGATGACTGACGCTGCTAGGGGTCCACTGGGGTGATGGAATGGCAGCTAGATGGTATACCTTCCCACAGGTGAAGTATGTCCCCAGGGCTTCCCAGTAAGGTAAATGATGGTGTTGGTCGCAGTAAATAAGGAGGACACAGGGTTGCAGTCTCTTTACCTTTTACTGAAGACTTCAGCATCCACAATCCAGAGCACTGCAAACAGGGCTGGCTGAATCCGGCCGGTCCGAAGGCACATCCAGAGTTCCCGTTGCAGGTGGAAATCAGTAGCCTTCCTACTTGCGCCTGTGTGTTGTAGTACCTCCCTGCTGAGCACCACGGCGGTGCACCGCTGAACGTCCCGAGCCCACTAGCTAGCCCCCTTCCGATACCGATCATAGGTCACGGCATCTCCAGGGCGCAGATCGCAGTCCGCGTCATCCTCTGCATGGCAGGGTTCCACCTCGTCCCGGTTGACGTGGACCCTCACGGGTAGTCCAATTTCTTGTATCGATCCCCTTCCTTCCCGGGGATTGAAGGCCACAATGACTCCCCATCTCGGCGAGGAGTCGTTCAAGTCGTCCTTCAGATCGATCGGGAACGTCTGTCGGGCCTCCTTTCTCCACGCAGCCACCAGGCGCTGCCGGTGTTCCATCCAGGGCAGGATCTTCAGATCCCGTTCCCGCGACTCACGACCCGGTGGTGGGGTCCTTGGGTCCTCCGCCGCCAGAGCGGGTGAAGAGGGGGACACAGGGGACAGGCGGATCTCCGCAGGGTGGCTAAGCCGAGAACCCACATGAGGGTGGGCTCCTCGGCAGAATGCCAGCTGCCGGGCCTCAGCCGTGGCCACCCAGTCATCCGGCGACTGGCTGCTGGGCCTCCCCATGGGCAGCTCTGCGAAGGTCAGTCCCCTCGGCAACGGCGGATCCGGGTCCGTCTCTGGTGATGAGGCCCCACGTGGCTGCCTGGGGGTCGCCATGTTCGTCCCCTCCTCTCGGTCTTTTTCCCGCGCTCTCTTCCGAGGGCGGCCCCGTCTCTCAGGCCTCTGCCCCCCTGGAGGATCAGGAGGCGGATCTCGGCCACTGACGGACACGTCCTCAGGATACAGAAATATTTAGACTGGGCGGCCATTGTTCTTCGCACTTCTCAGTTTGTTCACGCCCACAACTCCACACCCTTCTTCTCCTGTGCTCCTCGTGGCGCTGTAATGGCGGCGATTTTGGCGGGAATTTTTGGCGGCAAGCGGCAACACACAGTCTTGGCAATAAATCACAG
Organism: Ranitomeya variabilis; assembly: GCF_051348905.1. Lineage (NCBI taxonomy): Eukaryota > Metazoa > Chordata > Amphibia > Anura > Dendrobatidae > Ranitomeya > Ranitomeya variabilis. Next base: position 655,060,329 of record NC_135233.1, read on the forward strand.
TTCAAGCACAATTCAGACACAGTTCCAAGGCACACATGACCCGATTCTCGGGCTTAAGTAGATCCTGTTCGTGACGCCAAAGTTGGATCGTTCCCAGGCGCAGGGCAGTGGGGTACTCGGTAACGGGTCCCTTCTGTCTCGGTTCTGGGGATGTCACCGTGGCCCTGCTAAGGGGCACTCAATTAAAGGTGTAGTTAGTTGTTTGTACGGTTTTTGTGACGCCACCTGTGGTATTCGGTCAGGATGACCGACGCTGCTAGGGGTCCACTGGGGTGATGGAATGGCAGCTAGATGGTATACCTCCCCACAGGTGAAGTATGTCCCCAGGGCTTCCCAGTAAGGTAGATGATGATGGTGTAGGTCGCAGTAAATAATGAGGACACAGGGTTGCAGTCTCTTTACCTTTTACTGAAGACTTCAGCATCCACAATCCAGAGCACTGCTAACAGGGCTGGCTGAATCCGGCCGGTCCGAAGGCACATCCAGAGTTCCCTTTGCAGGTGGAAATCAGTAGCCTTCCTACTTGCGCCTGTGTGTTGTAATACCTCCCTGCTGAGCACCACGGGATAGTCCTCACAACTGTCGTGTATGTTTCTGATATTCTCTCTCTCCGTCCCCCAGACGGTATGGATAGGATGACCCGTATGACAGGGTAGGCCTGGAGCTATTTTATAGGGACCCTAGAGACGCCCCTCTCCCACAATTTGCCTCCGTTGTCTTCATTAGGTTAAAGATTGGGCAGCCAACTTGGAATTAACTGTCCTGCCGTAGTTTGAAGTAATGCGTAGAGCCTATTACTCCCTCGGTGTTCCGGCCACCGGCTACGCGCCTCAGAAGGATGTTGCCGATCTTAAGGCAGAACTCCTCCCGGTATTATCTCCTTGTGCAGTGATCTAGTTTCTCACTTCTCCACAATATACTCTGCTTCTTGTCCTTTCTTAGGATGCTGCCGCAATGGGGTGCAGGCGCAGCTCCGTAACGTTCTATCTCTTGCTAAGTCTCCGCCAGGATCCCACCCCTGACAGGGACCTGTGTCTGCAGCTAAGATGTTCCTCCTTCTCCCCTGTCTGCCTGACAGGTCTCTCCTGGGTCTCACCCAGTAGCGTTCTCCTCTAACTTCCAACCCCCAGTTTTACCAGAGTGTGAGGAGTGGCCTAATAGATAGAACCCTTTGCTCCCCCTGGTGGTTGGAGTGTGAAGTGTAGTGTGTGACTGTGATACCTGGTCAGGTGAACTCCTTTAGTGCCATCAGACATAACATCACTCCCCGTTGTGGAAGAGCGACATTACTGCAACGACCAGGACTCTGGGGCGCTGCAGTCTGATGATACCAAAGTAGAACTGTTTGGTAGAAACAAAACTCATTGTGTTTGGTGGAGACAGAATGCTGAGTTGCATTCAAAGAACACCATAGATACTGTAAAGCATGGGGTGGCAACATCATGCTTTAGGGCTGTTTCTCTGCAAAGGGACCAGGATGACTGATCCGTGTACATGAAAGAATGAATGGGGCCATGTATCGTGACATTTTGAGTGCAAACCTACTTCCGTCAGCAATGGCATTGAAGATGAAACGTGGATGGTCTTTCAGCATGATAATGATCCCAAGCACACCACCAGGGCAACGACGGAGTGGCTTCGTAAGAAGCATATGAAGGTCCTGGAGTGGCCTAGCCAGTCTCCAAATATCAACCCCATAGAAAACCTTTGGAGGGAGTTGAAAGTCTGTGTTGCCCAGCAACAGGCCCAAAACATCACTGCTCTAGAGGAGATCAGCATGGAGGAATGGGGCAACATAGCACCAACAGTGTGTGCCATTTTTGTGAAGAGTTACAGAAAACATTTGACCTCTGTCATTGCCAACATATAACAAGGACATATAACAAAATATTGAGATGAACTTTTGTTAATGACCAAATACTTATTTTTCACCATAATTTGCAAAATATATCTTGCCAAATCAGACAAGGTGATTTTCTGGACTTGTTTTCTCATTTTGACTCTCATAGTTGTGGATCCTGCCGCTTCAGTAACTGATCGCATGTCCTCCGATGCACGATCAGCTAAAATCTTTTGCCGTGCAGGATACATCCCATCCTTATATTGAAGCCATACGACTTGTATTTTCAGACATGAAACACTGACCAGGGAGAATATTCTCATCCTGCTTTCCAGCGTTTATGTTAGCGATCACAGACTCCGGCTTCCAATATGTCCTGAGACAGACATAAAAGGAAGAGAGATAACTACATTCACAAAAGATTTTTTGGAAGTGCGCACATTGCCGACGTATGACGTCACTGTCATACGCCGGAACGACGTTGCATGCCTCATCTGAATCGGAGATGAGACCACCGGTGGAGCTCAGCCAGCTAAGGAAAAACTTTTTTTCTTCAAAGCCGCGGCATAAGGTATATTATACCTATAACGGGGTGCATTATACTACTATGGGAAGGGAGGAGGAGAGAGGGAAAGGTGCTACATTATATGATGAGGTGCATTATACTGCTATGGAGGTACTTTATACTATGGGGGTGAATTATAGTTCTATAGGGTGCATTATACTACTATGGGGGCGCATTATACTGTTATGGGGGTGAATTATACTGCTATGAGGTGCATTATACTATGGGGTGCATTATACAGCTATGGGGGTGCATTATACTGCTATGGGGTACACTATACTGCTATGGGGCTGTATTATACTATAGGCTGCATTATATTGCTATGGGGTGCATTATACTCCTATAGGGGTGCATTATACTGCTATGGGGCTGCCTTATACTGCTATGGGGGTGCATTATACTGCTATGGGGGTGCATCATACTGCTATGGGATGCATTATACTGCTATGGAGGTGCATTATACTATGGGGTGCATTATACTGCTATGGAGGTGCATTATACTATTGGGTGCATTACCACTATGGTGGTGCATTATACCACAATGGGGCTTCATTATACCACAATGGGGCTGCATTATACCATTATGGGGGTGCATTATACTGCTATGGGGGTGCATTATACTGCTATGGGGGTGCATTATACTACTATGTGGGTGCATTATACAATATATGACTATGAGGTACATTATACTACTATGTGGGTGCATTATACTATATATAACTATAGGGTACATTATTCTACTATGGGCTGCATTATACTGATATATATGACTACATTATACTTTAATGAATGACTATGGGGGCAATATGGAGAGACATAGGGAAGTATGGAGAGACATGAAGCAGAATGTGAGGACAATTAGGGTCCAGAATGGGAGGACATGTGTGTTTCAGAATGTGGGGTATTATTACTGCAGGGGCTAATTAAAGGATATTATTTTTGAGGATACTGTTTTTAGTGTGGGGAGGAGAGGTCCTGCTACTGTGCAGGGTGACACAGTCAATTTTTTTCTTCATCTGGCATAGTATAGAGGTTGGGGAAAAATTGGGGAATGTGCTCTAGATAATTGTGCTATTTTCTGAAGAGATGAAGATGAAGATGCAAAGATGAAGGACTTCAACTAGAGCAACTAGAGATGTCACTGGTGAGACTGTGTTGCCTGTACACTAACACTATACACTGTATACTATATACAGAACTCCTGTGTATAATGTCACTGGTGATCACTGTATTACCTGTGCACTATACACTATATACAGAGCTCCTGTATATAATGTCACCGGTGATCACTGTATATTACCTGTACACGGACACTGTATATGAAGCACATATCTTCTGTGTATTATGGAACTTATGATGATATTAGTATTGTTTTTGTTAATGATCAGTATTGTAGTATTCGGTCACTATATTGAGGTAATATGTGAGCTGGTCATGGTATGGTGGTATTTGTTCCTTGTATGTGCTATTATTTGGTCACTATGTTGGGGTAATATGTGATGTGGTCATGGTGTGGCGGTATTTGTTTCTTGTATGTGCTATTATTCGGTCACTGTGGTGGTAATATGTGGTCTGAACATGGTGTGGTGGTATTTTTCCTTGCATGTAGTATTTTTTGGTCACTATGTGGTGGCAATATGTAGTCTGTTCATGGTGTGGTGGTTTTTGATCCTTGTATGTGATATTATTGGTCATTTTAAAAATTGAAAAATAAATAAAAATATACCAAAATTGTATTGGATATTTTAACAAATGTTTAGTAAGTTACAGTAAAGTAGAGACCGGCCAAAAGAGTCTACCTTGTCATGGTGTCGGATTAAAAAATCTTTTGGCCAAGACAAAAGCTGCTGGCTATGGATGTGGTGATGGAACTGTAAATGTGTGATTGGTGAGAATGTTGTACAGAAGTGGAGTTTTTCCAAGAGAGGGCAGTGTGACTGTGGACGGTTCGAGGGGTGGAGGTGGGGCTGGGGTGGAGCTGGGAGGACTCTCAAGGGGGCGCAGAAAATTTTGCAAGTATGGGGACCTGAAATTCCTAGTGGCAGACCTGAAGTCATGAAAGATGTTTTGGGGGAAAGTTAACATTTAAGTTCATTTTTATTATTGATGATCTCCCCTGTAAGTGTGGATCGCATATTAGTAACAGTAACAGCTAACATAGAAAAATAAAAAAAAAACCATGAAGTCTGCTCTTCATGTTGTGATGGCATCTTAGTACCAGTAAAGTCAAATTTAGCTTCCTCCCTACACTGTGGAGTTGATCTGGATCTGCTGGGAGACTCAGCAGTACCTGCTGCCTCCTAACAACCGGAAGAGGGAGCCATGTTTCTCTTTCCTGAACTGTATACACAGTGCTTACATAACTTTGTCTATACAGTAATAGAATATCGTATCTGCCTTCTTAATGGGGAATCTATCCGTCTCTGGCTGCCGGCTACCAATTCTGGAATTCATACAGCTGCTGAATGCACAATAATGTTCTAAAATGTCACCATAAAGTTAGACGTGGACATGGATGATTTAAGTCATTGGGTGGTCTGCAAGCAGTTAAGAGGTCTATGTACTACAAAAATGGTAATGGATATACTGTCGATTATTAAGCAGTCAGTCGGTTTTCTAGTTATTTGAGGATTTCTTTACCAAGGTCAAGCAAGATTGTGACTACAATATTGCTTCCTGATGACAAGCAATGGTCTATTTTTACATCTGCCAATAAAGATCAAATTGCTGCAAAAGCGAAAGAAAACTGCAGTTATTTCCAAACTTAACATTCATTGCTGGTAAAAATACACAGTTTGTTAAGTGGATCAAATATCATGATAGATTATTTCCAAAGAAGGAAATGATTCGATTTCTGTGATTCTTAGGAAAACTGACAAATTACAGTAAACACATGATCCAAGTAAATGATGAAACCCAACACATTATTGTGTGTTAAATCCTTGCAGTTATTTACAAGCACATGACTACGACAATCAGAGTAGGAGTCAGGCGAAATGTTACACAAGGATATTGTAAGAATTCCCAAATGCCTGACAGGCAGAATCCATCTCGGCATCATATATGTGGCAGCACCATCTGGCTTGCCAATCCAGCCAGTCCATTTTGAGGGCACCAATCACCCAAAGGTTCTAACAGGCTTGTTATTTTTGCAGGATGAGTTGCAGTTATCCATGGCACAATTTGGGGAACATATACAATATTACTTAACTTTTATTAACTCTTTATAGGGGGACAAGAAAAAAACAGCAATGCTATGTGATGTTTTCAATTTTGTTGTGCTGAACAATAAAAATGTTAACTATGTTCTGTGGGTCAACATGATTAATGTGATGCAAAATTGATATACCTTTATTTATGTTTAACACTTTTGTAGGAAAAATGCACAGTTTAAAAAATCTTTTGCTTTTGAGTCACCATATTTTGAGAACGATGGTTTCACACTTGCGTTTTGATCTGCAGCGTTTTAGCGCTAAAAAACGCATGCGTTTTTTCCCTATACTTAACATTGAGAAACGCATGCGTTTTTTAGCATGCGTTTTGACGCGTTTTCGGCAAAGCATGCGTTTTTTGACGCGTGCGTTCATTTGCAGAAATGCAACATATAGTAATTTCTAGCGGCGTTTTTTTGCCGCAAAAAAACGCATGCGTTTATTCACGGCAAAAAAATGCATTGCTGTCTATGTAAACGCATGCGTTTTTAAGCACATGCGTTTGCTTGCATTAAAAACGCATGCGTTTTTACTGAAGAACACAAGAAAACACAAGAAAAAACAAGAAAACCCTAACCCTAAACACAAGAAAAAACAAGAAAACCCTAACCCTAACCCTAAACACAAGAAAAAACAAGAAAACCCTAACCCTAACCCTAGGGTTACTAGGGATCCTAACCCTAAACCTAACCCTAACCCTAAGGTTAGGATCCCTAGTAACCCTAGGGATCCTAACCCTAACCCTAACCCTAACCCTAGGGATCCTAACCCTAACCCTTAGGGTTAGGGTTAGGATCCTAACCCTTAGGGTTAGGGTTAGGGTTAGGATCCCTAGGGTTAGGGTTAGGGTTACAGTTAGGGTTAGGGTTAGGGTTAGGATCCCTAGGGTTAGGGTTAGGGTTAGGGTTAGAGTTAGGGTTAGGGTTAGGATCCCTAGGATTAGGGTTAGGGTTAGGGTTAGGATCCTTAGGGTTACTAGGTATCCTAACCTTAGGGTTAGGGTTAGAGTTAGGATCCCTAGGGTTACTAGGGATCCTAACCTTAGGGTTAGGGTTAGGGTTAGGATCCCTAGGGTTAGGGTTAGAGTTAGGGTTAGGGTTAGGGTTAGAGTTAGGGTTAGGGTTAGGATCCCTAGGGTTAGGGTTAGGGTTAGTTTTTTTTCTGCATGCAAAAACGCATGCGTCTAAAAAACGCGGCATTTTGCCGCGTTTACATGCGTTTTTTCACCACATTCGTTTTTTTTAAAAACGCTGCAGATCAAAACGCAAGTGTGAAACCAGCCTAAGACTATGCTCATACAGTGTTTTTTTGCAGAATTTTTTGCACCGTTTTTTTTCTGCAGAAAAGAAGATTTCAGAAATCTCATGCACAGGCTTGTTTTTGTCTTTCCTGACTGAATTTAAGAACAGCAGCATTTTTGGAATCTGCGGCAGATCATTTTTGTCACCATTTTTGTTTTTTTTTCGCCCAAAGAAAGCAATGAAAAAGTACAAAAATGCAGCAAACAGGTTTTGCAACATTTTTTGTGTTTTTGGTGAATAAATCTCACTTTATTAAACATTTACTGTACATAAATCACAAAAACAGCACCAAAAAACAACAGCAAAAATGCAAATGCAAATATCTTCATTTTAGAATTTGCGCTTTTACTGTCAAGGGGGAAGGTTTTGGCTGCATAAAAAAATGGAAAAACACTGCATGTGAACACAGCCTAATATTCTTTTGTCAACTGAGCTATGAGAAGATTTCATTTTTTATGTGGGGGAAACCCATAAAGCAACTTTTATCAGGTCCAAAAATATGAAAACACAGGTAAAAAAGATACTCCTATTATTTACAACAGTTTATTTATATACTAATAATAATTCAATTCAGCATACGGTTATTGACTTGTTAACTTTATTCTGTTCGTAGATATGATAACGATAATATCAAATTTATTTAGTTCTTTTAGGTTTTTACTAATTTTCACACACAAAAAAAATCAGTTAAGCAAAACAATTTTTGGTCACCAAATTCTGAAACCCATAACTTTATTTTTCTGGAGATAGAGCAGTGTGGCACAAGATGTCATTTACACTAGTGCTATTTTGGGGGGGTACATTCATGGACAAAAGTATTGAGGCAGACACAAATTTTGTTTTTTACAAAGTTCACTGCTTGAGTATTTTTATTGATTCTATTGTCTCTTATTTTTCAAGTATTCTGCAATTCCACTGGCAGCTGAATATTAGCATCTGGGCCAAATCTCTGCTTGAAGTTTATCACTATTTCTGTGATTTTTTTTTGTCCATCTGTTTTTTTTTTTAGGATTGACCACAGGTTTTCAATAGGATCAGGATCTGGAAAGTTCCTGGTAAGAGACCCAAGATTTCAATGTTTTGCTCATAAATAGTGATGATCACGTATACTTGTTGCTCGGGTTTTCCTGAGCACGCTCAGGTGGTCTCCGAGTATTTGTGACTTCTCAGAGATTTAGTTTTTGTCGATGCAGCTGCATGATTTATGGCTGCTAGCCAGCCTGAGTACATGTGGGGGTTGTCAGGTTGCTATGGAATCCCCTCATGTATTCAAGCTGTCTAGCAGCCGTAAATCAGGCAGCTGCATCGGACAAAAACTATATCTCCGAGCAGTCACAAATACTCGAAGACCACCTGAGTGTGCTCAGGAAAACCCAAGCAATGAGTATACTTGCTCATCACTACTGATAAGCCATGTAGTTATTGCTTTTGTCATGTGACATAAAGCTACATCCTTGTGGAAAAATAATTGTTCATCATCAAATGAGTCCTGGACAGTTGAGAGAAGTTGCAAAAGGAGGATGTTTAGCTACCATTCTTTTCCCTGGTGGTGTTCTCAGGAAACATTTTGAGTAAGCCTCTTCCATGGATTAGAAATAACTAGTGATGAACGAGTATACTCGTTACTCGGGTTTCCCCGAGCATGCTCAGGTGGTCTCCGAGTATTTGTGAGTGCTCGGAGATTTAGTTTTTGTTGACGCAGCTGCATAATTTGTGGCTGCTAGATAGCTTGAATACATGTGGGGATTCCCCAGGGTCCTGGTCGTCACAATGACATTGCTTTCCTCACAGGGAGAGTGATGTTATGCTTGGAAGCGATGAAGGATATCTCTTTATCAGGTTTCACAATGCACATAACATGTTCACACTCCAGGCCACAAGGGGGAGCTTTTGATCCTATTCCTAGGTGACTCCCCTGCAAAGAGAGATATATTGTGGTTTGGAGGGAAAGTTAGTCAGATAGTGCCGGAGAGCAGACTGGAGCATTCTCAGGCAGGAAGAACGTATGAGGAGCCGTGCAGCCACGAGAAAGTGCTGCAGCTCCTGGACAGATATAATACCGAAAGTCGAACAGATTGTAGTGAACGTGTGGGAGTGCAAAGCACAGGAGAAGGAACACCAGTGGAGCAGAGCAGTGAATTAGCTACCTCCCTGGCTGGCGCAGATTACCGGTAGCTGGAACACCAAGGTTGTGAGGGCCTCTAAGACTGACAGCAGAAACCGGCAGGACAGCTGGATAACAGATCACTTGTCCGCCCTAACAGCCAGGAGGCACAGTGACTCATAGAGCTAGGGTCGTGATAGAGACCCTGTAAAAAGCTCGAGTCACCTGCCATATGGGTTTATGTCCCACCTTTATGGAGGACAGAGAGAACTGTGAGGACCTTATCAGAAGCCATAGGCAGTAAGGGACTACAATACCACCGCGCTATAAGGAAGGCTTTTAACTCCCCCTGGTAAAGTGGACTCTGAATTTGCTTCCAAGCCAGTCGGACCCTGCCTGTCCTGTGATCTGGTACCCTGGACTGTGGCTGCCTGAAGTCTTCAGTAAACCAGGTAAACAGACTGCAAACCTGTGTACTCGTTCTTTACTGCACTCCTCACCATCTTCCATCTACACACCGGGAGCCCTGGGGATATACTTCACCTGTGGGAAGGTATACCATCTTGTTGCCATAACATCACCCCAGAGGACCCCTTAAAGCAGCATTGGTCCTCACTGACTGAACACTACAGGTGGCGTCACGAACATAAACTTTATTTAATTTCCCTTTTACATGGGAGCCCATGGCCACAGACCGGGTCGCCACCGTGACATCCCCCTGTGAATACCGGACACAGTAACAGGTACCCCATGGCCCGGGCGGGTGACTCACAGCCGTAACTCATGCAGCTGCGTCGACAAAAACTAAATCTCCAAGCACTCACAAATACTCGGAGACTATCTGAGCATGCTCGGAAAACCCGAGCAACGAGTATATTTGCTCATCACTAGAAATAACCCCACATATGAATGGGCTCAGAATGTTTTACTGTTGGAATGAAACAAGACTCATGGATGGTAGTGCTCACCTTTCACAATCATCCACATGCCCAAACAGTCAGAAGGGACTTCATCAGAGAAAGTAACTTTACCCCAGTGCTCTGCAGTCCAATCCCTGTACTTCCTGCAAAGTTATTTTCTCTGGAGAAAATAATGAGGTTATCAGTATTTGTATTTGATCAAAGTGAAATATTAGAATTAAGACAATAGACTAACGGATATTATCTCCAATATAATTGTGTCGGTGGAAGAGTAGTGATATATCATTTTCTGACCAGTCATCATCTCAAAACCCATTCTTTCAGCCTAGCCACAAAGAAAAAAAATCAGCCCAGAATGAAAGTAGAGAGTGAGAACTGTGATCTTTTGGCAAAACACCAAGATATAATATACACAGAGCTATAACCGAACCAAACTATCTTAAACAGTCACCAGAAACATCTGCAGTGACTTCTGCTACCTTTATTAATATGGAAAAGTGTTCTTTTTTATTTAAAGGTACTGAGGAGAGTGTATTGTCTCTCTGCGACAGTTTCTTTTGAGTTAAAAAGTTCCTTTTGTACAAAGTTTAATCAAAAAGAGGAAGAGGCTATGACTACCCAATAAATTTATGTATTCCAGAATTGGAATATAACTGAAATCTATGAAAACTTCTTTTTTTGGTGCAAGAACAGCCCAAAGATGCATCGAAATTACGAAATTATTGAGAGGTGCACACTTGATACACATTACTCCAGTGGGCTTATTGTTCCAGAATTATGTAAAAAAAAAACCTCCAGTCTTAATAAACTATCCCTAGTCTGTCTCTTCATCATTGATTACAGTATGTTCCTATTTACAGAATGAACAGCTTCATGATGAAATTCAGTCACCCACATTTACTAAGAAGGGCATATATCATGCCAATTAAAGTGGATGGAGCAGTTGCAGTGACATATGCCAAATTTTCTTAAACGGTGCACAAATTTTCACAATAGTTCAGTCTAAACTCATCACCTGATGAATGAGAGTTTTGCTCATTTGGGATTGCTCAAAAGATCATCTTTCTTGGTAGTACATCATCCTGTTTAAATGATGTTTATGATCCGTATCATCTGCCTCCAGTTTTGAAATAGAGGTGTTACCCTTCATTGTAATCTTGCCATGTGTACCGAATAAGTAGTTTCAGCATATTGTTTGGCTGAGAAGCCATGGTAAACATTGCAATATTTCCAGAATTTTCTTTAACAGAGATAGTAGATACTACATACATTTACACCAAGCGATAAACAGCCCGCCAATCACTCATCAAATGAACAATATGTTTGTTTGTCTAGTAAAATGATCTTTAAACATGCTTGATAGGAGCATAGCTCCCCCTGGTGGACTGAAGTATGAAGTGTGTTGTGTGTTGGTGTTACCTGGTAAAGAGATCTCCTTTATTGCCTTCAAACGTAACATCACTCCCCCTTAGAGGAGAATGGTATTACTGCAACGACCAGGACCCTGGGGCACTGCATCAGCTGCCGGCTTCCTGCTATGGCAAGCAGTCCCAGCGTGCAGAGCAGTGAGTATTCTGGCAACTGTCCTTCGGCTTGCAAGCAACACATTGTGTCCCTCACATGCGCTGCTTACAAGTATGGCAATACCCCATATCTAGTCAAAAACTACTTTTAGGCACAGTGCAAAGCTCAGAAGGGAAGGAGCATCATATCGGTGTGCAGATTTGTCTGGAATTGTTGGCTGCCATGTCATACTGGAAGAGCCACTGAGGTGCCTGAACAGCAGGGCCCCCATAAGTGAACCCATTTTACAAGCTAAACCTTTTAATGAAATCATCTAGGGATGCAGTGAGCCCCAGATTTTATATTTTCACAAATTGGGGAAATTGTGGAACAAATTATGTGGTCATTTTTACCTAGTTCTCATGAACGTGGAACTACCCCATATATGAATGTACACTTTTATTTGGCCACACGGCAAGACTCGGGAGGGAAGGAGCACTATTTGACAAATTTTAGTAGAATATTTTCTGACTCCATATGCAGAGCCCCTATGGGCCAGAAGAGCAGAAACCTCCTTTAACCCCAATTAGGAAATTACACACATCTGTTGAAATCATCTACTAGTGTAGTGATAATTTTCACTCTATGAGTGTTTCCCAGAAACAAGCAGCAATGGACATTGCAGACTGAAAATGCAAGTTGCCATTGTAGTGCCCTTACATTGCAATGCCCATAGGTTGTAGTATCTGTACATTTTGCAGAGCTAGTACTTCTGGAGACAAGCACACCATAATTTAAGTGGGCTCTCATCGCTACAGGGATGTCAAACATGTGGACTCTAGCTGTAGTTTAGGAACACTGTGGGCTCAGGAGGACAGGGCATTTGGAATTGGGAGTGCAGATTTTGCTTAATTTCTTTTGGTGGAAGCCAGGTCACTTTTCCAGAGCCTTTGTGCTACCAGTTATGTAGCACCCCTTACGTTTCTGTTACCAAATGATGTACCTGAGTGGGGACTTATTTTTATGTGTTGAGTAGAAGCTTTTATTAGTGGTATTTTGGGGTACAGAACATTTTGGATCAGTTCACATTTATCCGGTGCTCTATGTTGTGCACTTACATCAGGGTTTTCACTTAAATCTACAAAATACATGATTTGGATGAAACCTCTGAGAGATCCATTCAGTAATGAGGCAGCAGAGTCACTCTGGACTCCTTCTGGCCTCTATGCAGTGATAATGGTCTTTTAAGAGGTGCACAAAACTGTGGCCGACCACACGTTTATGTAGGCCTACATAGATGGCCACGGCCAGATCATAGGTAGGACAGAGTCCACAGTGTCTCCATCTGCCTCATTATAGGGAATCTTCCACTGGGGGTTCGGTCTGAATAATGTATTTCAGAGATTTACATAGAAATATTGATGTAAGCACTCAACACAGAGCGCACAATAAATGTGAGTTGAGCCTTACTGCTATCTTTGGGAGACAGAGTGAACAAATCAACCATCTGTTTATTTTTTACTCAATTCCTCATGCGGTATAAGTGATTAGACAACTTTTTTGTTTGATTACATTTATGCCAGATGTACAGTTTAGACCAAAAGTTTGGACACACCTTCTCATTCAAAGATTTTTCTGTATTTTCATGACTATGAAAATTGTACATTCACACTGAAGGCATCAAAACTATGATTTAACACATGTGAAATTATATACATAACAAAAAAAAAGTGTGAAACAACTGAAATTATGTCATATACATATTCTAGGTTCTTCAAAGTAGCCACCATTTCCTTTGATGACTGCTTTGCACACCCTTGGCATTCTCTTGATGAGCTTCAAGAGGTAGTCACCGGGAATGGTTTTCACTTCACAGGTGTGCCCTGTCAGGTTTAATAAGTGGGATTTCTTGCCTTATAAATGGGGTTGGGACCATCAGTTGTGTTGTGCAGAAGTCTGGTGGATACACATAGTCCTACTGAATAGACTGTTAGAATTTGTATTATGGCAAGAAAAAAGCAGCTAACTAAAGAAAAACGAGTGGACATCATTACTTTAAGAAATGAAGGTCAGTCAGTCTAAAAAATTGGGAAAACTTTGAAAGTGTCCCCAAGTGTAGTGGCAAAAACCATCAAGCGCTACAAAGAAACTGGCTCACATGAGGACTGCCCCAGGAAAGGAAGATCAAGAGTCACCTCTGCTTCTGAGGATAACTTTATCCTAGTCACCAGCCTCAGAAATCGCAGGTTAACAGCAGCTCAGATTACAGACCAGGTCAATGCCACACAGAGTTCTAACAGCAGACACATCTCTACAACAACTGTTAAGAGGAGACTGTGTGCAGCAGGCCTTCATGGTAAAATAGCTGCTAGAAAACCACTTCTAAGGACAGGCAACAAGCAGAAGAGACTTGTTTGAGCTAAAAACACAAGGAATGGGCATTAGACCAGTGGAAATCTGTGCTTTGGTCTGATGAGTCCAAATTTGAGATCTTTGGTTCCAACCACAGTGTCTTTGTGCGACGCAGAAAAGGTGAACGGATGGACTCTACATGCCTGGTTCCCACCGTGAAGTATGGAGGAGGAGGTGTGATGGTGTGGGGGTGCTTTGCTGGTGACACTTTTGGGGATTTATTCAAAATTGAAGGCATACTGAACCAGCATGGCTACCACAGCATCTTGCAGCGGCATGCTATTCCATCCGGTTTGCGTTTAGTTGGACCATCATTTATTATTCAACAGGACAATGACCCCAAACACACCTCCAGGCTATGTAAGGGCTATTTGACCAAGAAGGAGAGTGATGGGGTGCTACGCCAGATGACCTGGCCTCCACAGTCACCAGATCTGAACCCAATCGAGGTGGTTTGGGGTGAGGTGGACCACAGAGTGAAGGCAAAAGGGCCAACAGGTGCTAAGCATTTCTGAGAACTCCTTTCCTTCAAGATGGTGGGAAGACCATTCCCGGTGACTACCTCTTGAAGCTCATCAAGAGAATGCCAAGAGTGTGCAAAGCAGTCATCAAAGCAAAAGGTGGCTACTTTGAAGAACCTAGAATATAAGACATATTTTCAGTTGTTTCACACTTTTTTGTTAAGTATATAATTCCACACGTGTTAATTCATAGTTTTGATGCCTTCAGTGTGAATGTACAATTTTCATAGTTATGAAAATACTGAAAAATCTTTAAATGAGAAGGTGTGTCCAAACTTTTGGTCTGTACTGTATATATATTTTGTAAGGATGAATTGGAGCACATAATATTTTTTGATCGCTTTCTATTTAGATTTTGGGAGGCAGAATGAACAAAAACCATCAACTCAGAGATCTTTTTTATGCTGATGAGTGAGATAAGACAGCTTTATTTTTGGGGTCAGAGCGATTACAATGATATCACATTTATATCATTTTTGTATGTTTGTCGCTTCTACATAATAAAAATAATTTAGCAAAAAACATTGTTTTTGCATCTCTGTATTCTGAGCTATAACTTTTTTATTACTCCACTGACACCCGAGCCTTACACTATGGCTGGTCCATATAACTAAAGCAATTGTTACCATCCACCTCACGTGTCTCCCCTTTTCCTCATAGTTTGTAAGCTTGCGAGCAGGGCCCTCATTCCTCCTGGTATCTGTTTTGAACTGTGATTTCTGTTATGCTGTAATGTCTATTGTCTATAAGTTGTAAAGCGCTGCGGAATATGTTGGCGCTATATAAATAAAATTATTATTACTATTATTATTAAAGGACTGTATGGTGTCTTGATTTTAGTAGGACAAGATGACCTTAACAGCAATACCATTTTTTTTAATTGCATTTTATTCCACTTTTTATCCAGTGGTATAATGAAAAACCATATTTTTTTTAAAAGTGTTTTTTTGCGCGGCCTCCAGGAGAGGTATGTATGTAAATTATCCCGGCAGTGAGCTCTGCTCCTGCTCACATGAAAAGACCATTTGAGGCCACGCCTCCTTCTCCTGCTCCTGAGCGGCTCCTGTTACCACATCAAAGGGACTCCTGCAGAGGGAGCGGCCCACGGCAGGGGGGGCCCCCTCTGGCAAATGCCAGAACTGCCCGATGGCCAGTCCAGCCCTGCACCAGTGTGAGCGAGCACTTATACAGCTCTGGTAAAAATTAAGAGACCACTGCAAAATGTTCAGTTTGTCTGATTTTTCTCTTTATATAGGTATATTTTTGAGTAAAATGTAAATTTTTCATTTATTGTATAAACTTCTGACAACATGTCTCAGAATTTCCAAGCAATAAAATTTGTATTTTTTTATGAAAAAGAGAAATGGTTAAAATAAAAAAAAATAACCAGTGCTTTCAGTCCTTAACTAATGCAAAGAAAACAAGCTCATAATCATTTAGAAACAACAATGTTTTAACTCAGGAAGAGTTCAGAAATCAATATTCTGTGGAATAACCATGATTTTTAATCACAGCTTTCATGCGTCTTGGCATGCTTTCCACCAGTCTTTCACACTGCTTCTGGTGCAAAAATGTAAGCAGTTCTTCTTTGTTTGATGGCTTGTGACTATCCATCACCCTCTTGATTACATTCCAGAGGTTTTCAATGGGGTTCAGGTCTGGAGATTGGGCTGCCCATGACAGGGTTTTCATGTGGTGGTCTCTTAGTTTTTGCCAGTGTAAATGCAGCCTAACATGGAAAATAAAAATAAACGCTTAGGAGTCCAGTAGACAGCACTTTTCCCTGATTACCGCTTTTCCCTGTGTTAGTAGCAGTATACAGACACCTGTCTCTGCTACTGGGTAGCACCCATTGCTGGACATATCAGCTCAGGGTGACCAGGGTTTTAAATAAATGCATTTATGGATCTTTTCCCTACTAAAATATCACTCAGTTTCTACATAGCATCACGCTTTCACTTTTGGATCCTGACTGCATAACCTCCTAAATACTGCAGTGCGTAACCACACCTAAGTAGCTTTTTATCCCCATAGAACTGCATTAGATGCAAAAAATCCGCTGGTAAAAAATGCACATGCTTCGGAAACTCACTAAAAATGTATGTAATAAATTTAATACTACAGAAAGGAGTTTCAATAAAGTTCCTAATGAAAGGCTCAGCATAGGGCAGTTTCCAAGTGCGAATATGGCTTTTAATAGTAGTGAAATGGAAGAGGTGGAGTTTAATCCTATTATTTGTTAAAGACAGCCAGGATGCACTGAGATTGTGAAATATTTCTGTATCATACCTTCTTTTCCAGACGTCACTTATTGGTATCACACTGTTGCACTGTATCCTTCGACTCATATATGACAATGGTTTTGTATACTTGAGAGTCCAATGTGTTTTGTGCTGGTGCTATTGTCTGGAGCAGGAGGGGTCCTTCTGGACAGGATGTACACACCAAGTGAAGAATATGTCTACCCTTTTGTGCATGTTTGGTCTGATTAGATGGCTGCTTGCCATTTAGTCTCACAAGGACGTAGAAGAATTATTGGATGTTAAGAGTGTACTGACAAAGAGAGAATTCTCAAAGGAATGTCTTGAGAAAATGGACTGTATAGTCTGTGTGACATAGTCATTCTTAATGGCAAAATTTCTTCAGTTAGAAAAGTATAATCGCTCCCAGGAGGAAAGGGTCTGTCATCACGCCGTGCTGCCCTGTTTGCGGAGAGCATAGTATAGCGAAAGTCCTATCAGCCAGTAAAAAAATATTGTGCCACTTCCCACCACGAGGAGTTATCAAAGAATAGCACTATTAGCACAATTAACAGTTGGTCTGCCCCTTTACGTTTATGAATGTTAGCCTTGAGTTATGACACCAAGGTCATCATTATGGTCATCACACAGGCTCATCCACAGAATTGCACAGGTACAGCTTGTCCTTGCAATGCCTCCTAGAAAAGTAAAATTAACTTTGCAGCTCAACTACCCACCAAGAAAAACAAAACAAAAACAAAAAAAATTACCTTTTTAGTTTGAAAAAAAAAAAAATGTTCACCATATGAAAAAAAATATTTGACACTGTCACAATTGTAATGACCAGAATAAAATAATTAGCTTCTTATTTATACCACGAAGCTCTTGCTGTAAGGAAAAAAGATTGTAGACTTGTTGCTTTTTTTCCATTCTCTCATCTAAAAAAAATGGATAAAAACTTGTGAAGTAATAACATGAAAAATAAATGAAAAAAATGTTATGGTCCTGGGTTACAACACAAAAATACATTTTTATTAAATGAAAATACTTAAATGTAACTAAAAGTGTACATATTGACATTGCCTTACTTGTACTGACCCTTAGAATAAAGTAAACATTTTTAACCACTTGCTAAGAAATAAATAATGCAAACGACAGTACAAGACAGTAATCTGAGACAGTATTGCTGTTTATATGGTTTTTTTCTAAAAAAAAAGGGATGAAAAACATATGACAAAATTATTGCACAAAAAATACAGTTACATCAAAAGAAAAAGTTATATATTGTGGAATGCAGCATTAAAATAAATAAACCCAAAAATATTGCCTAATCCTAAAAACTCAAGATGGGCTAGTGTTAACTTTTTCCCGATTTTCCGCTTTTGTTTTTTCCTCCCCTTCTCCCAAGAGCTCTAACTTTTTTTTACTTTTCCATCTACAGACATATGAGGGCTTGCTTTGTACGAGACATCTTGTACTATTGAATGCCACCATTCATTTTGTTATGCGATGCACTGAAAAGCAGAAAACAATTCCAAGTGCAGTGAAATAGTAAAAAAAAGCTACATTTCTTTTTATTTACCATGTTCACTATATAGTAAAACTGGTCAGTCTGATTATTTTAAGTGGTGAAAAAAATTCAGAAATTTGTAAAAATAAAAATGTTGTTTTTGCGACCTGTAAGCTTTCAATTTTTGGTCAATGGGTCAATGTGTTACTCCTTATTTTTGCTCCCTGAGATGACATTTTCATTAATACCATTATACAATAAGTATATGATGTTTTGATCTCCTGTTATTGCAGTGTTGTGATGGTTGAAAAAATGTAATTCTGGTGTTTTATTTTTTTTCTCATTACATCGTTCACTAATCGGATTAATTTATTTTATACTAGATGGCAGCCCGATTCTAAAGAATCGGGAGTCTAGAATCCATATATACTTTATTTATTCAAATGTAAGAATAATACAATTAATAAATAATAGTAAGAAAGAACAAAAAATGGCTGCACTCACCAGCTCTTGACAATTCTTGACAGTACGGCACCTTTCTGATTGGTCGCTCGTGGCAGGCGGCAACCAATCAGAAAAGTGCCGCGCACCACGAAGGCATATATCTTTGTCCACCCTGAGCGGGTGTAGGACGCTGGTGACGTCACTTATCTCCGGACATTATCTCCGGACAAAGCCACGGAAGTTGGCACAAATTGCCGGAAGTAGTATTCTAGGCAATTATATATTAGATTTTAATGCTATCAGTGTTTACCTTTGAACGTTTATATTGTATTGTCCTGTCACCAGCCATGTGTACGATTATCGGCCGAAAGCCTCTCTGGAACCAATAATCACCCCATGTAAAGGTATCTTTATAAGTTAAAGATTCAGAATACTATGACTTTTATCATATCCTGAACAGTCAAGTTTTTTATGAACCGTTAAGGTTTTCTGGTTGAAGTAAACAAAACTCTGAGTGTTTACAGTTTGAAACCATAAAATGTTGAAAAATTATGTCATTCTTGAGTATATCACTCAATGGTGCTCATAAACGTGTCAAATTTGATCTATAATATACTTTAATATACGTTACTTTAATCTTTAATATACTTAAGAACAGGGCCCCAGACATCACACAGGGGGTCTGAAACACAGCACAGTGGTCCAAAATATCCCTGTGCTCTGCCTGGGGCCCCATATGCTGCCTGGGGCCCCTGTGCTCTGCCTGGGGCCCCATGTTCTGCCTGGAGCCCCTGTGCTCTGCCTGGGGCCACTGTGCTCTGCCTGGGGCCCCATATGCTGCCTGGGGCCCCTGTGCTCTGCCTGGGGCCCCATATGCTGCCTGGGGCCCCTGTGCTCTGCCTGGGGCCCCATAGGCTGCCTGGGGCCCCTGTGCTCTGCCTGGGGCCCCATGTTCTGCCTGGGGCCACTGTGCTCTGCCTGGGGCCCCATAGGCTGCCTGGGGCCCCTGTGCTCTGCCTGGGACCACTGTGCTCTGCCTGGGGCCCCATATGCTGCCTGGGGCCCCTGTGCTCTGCCTGGGGCCACTGTGCTCTGCCTGGGGCCCCATATGCTGCCTGGGGCCCCTGTGCTCTGCCTGGGGCCCCATATGCTGCCTGGGGCCCCTGTGCTCTGCCTGGGGCCCCTGTGCTCTGCCTGGGGCCCCATGTTCTGCCTGGGGCCCCTGTGCTCTGCCTGGGGCCACTGTGCTCTGCCTGGGGCCCCATGTTCTGCCTGGGGCCACTGTGCTCTGCCTGGGGCCCCATAAGCTGCCTGGGGCCCCTGTGCTCTGCCTGGGACCACTGTGCTCTGCCTGGGGCCCCATATGCTGCCTGGGGCCCCTGTGCTCTGCCTGGGGCCACTGTGCTCTGCCTGGGGCCACTGTGCTCTGCCTGGGGCCCCATATGCTGCCTGGGGCCACTGTGCTCTGCCTGGGGCCCCATATGCTGCCTGGGGCCCCTGTGCTCTGCCTGGGGCCCCATATGCTGCCTGGGGCCCCTGTGCTCTGCCTGGAGCCCCTGTGCTCTGCCTGGGGCCCCATGTTCTGCCTGGGGCCCCTGTGCTCTACCTGGGGCCACTGTGCTCTGCCTGGGGCCCCATATGCTGCCTGGGGCCCCTGTGCTCTGCCTGGGGCCCCATATGCTGCCTGGGGCCCCTGTGCTCTGCCTGGGGCCCCTGTGCTCTTCCTGGGGCCCCATATGCTGCCTGGGGCCCCTGTGCTCTGCCTGGGGCCCCTGTGCTCTGCCTGGGGCCCCATGTTCTGCCTGGGGCCCCTGTGCTCTGCCTGGGGCCACTGTGCTCTGCCTGGGGCCCCATATGCTGCCTGGGGCCCCTGTGCTCTGCCTGGGGCCACTGTGCTCTGCCTGGGGCCCCATAGGCTGCCTGGGGCCCCTGTGCTCTGCCTGGGACCACTGCTCTGCCTGGCGCCCCATATGCTGCCTGGGGCCCCTGTGCTCTGCCTGGGTGTAGGACACTGGTGACGTCACTTATCTCCGGACATTAGCTCCGGACATTAGCTCCGGACATTATCTCCGGACATTAGCTCCGGACATTAGCTCCGGACAAAGCCACGGAAGTTGGCACAAATTGCAGGAAGTAGTATTCTAGGCAATTATATATTAGATGGGCATTTCCTGAAGGAAATACATGGTGCTTGAACAGCGCTACCAGCTTTACAGCAGCACTTTTCACACACGGGACTGGGGGGCGCGCTTACTTTTGCACCCGGGGCCGGGGGCGCGCTTACTTTTGCACCCGGGGGCGCACTTACTTTTGCACCCGGAGGCGCACTTACTTTTGCACCCGGGGGCGCACTTACTTTTGCACCCGGGGGCGCACTTACTTTTGCACCCGGGGGAGCACTTACTTTTGCACCCGGGGGCGCACTTACTTTTGCACCCGGGGGCGCACTTACTTTTGCACCCGGGGGCGCACTTACTTTTGGGGCCGCACTTACTTTTGGTGGGCGGGGCTCCTCGGCCTCCGATTTGGTTGGTGGGGCCCCTCGTCCTCCGATTTGGTGGGTGGGGACCCTCGGCCTCCGATTTGGTGGGCGGAGACCCTCGACCTCCGATTTGGTGGGTGGGGCCCCTCGGCCTCCGCTTTGGTGGGCGGGGCCCCTCAGCCTCCGATTTGGTGGGCGGGGTCCCTCTGCCTCCGATTTGGTGGGCGGGGACCCTCGGCCTCCGCTTTGGTTGGCGGGGCCCCACGGCCTCCGATTTGGTGGGCGGGGTCCCTCTGCCTCCGCTTTGGTGGGCGGGGCCGCTCGGCCTTCGATTTGGTGGGCAGGGCCCCTCGGCCTCCGATGTGGTGGTCGGGGCCTCTCGGCCTCCGATGTGGTGGTCGGGGCCCCTCGGCCTCCGCTTTGGTGGGCGGGGCCGGGCCCCTCGGCCTCCGCTTTGGTGGGCGGGGCCGCTCGGCCTTCAATTTGTTGGGCGGGGCTCCTCGGCCTTCGATTTGGTTGGCGGGGCCCCTCGGCCTCCGATTTGGTTGGCGGGGCCCCTTATCCTCCGATTTGGTGGGCGGGGACTCTCGGCCTCCGATTTGGTGGGCGGGGACCCTCGGCCTCCGATTTGGTGGGCGGGGCCCCTCGGCCTCCGATTTGGTTGGCGGGGCCCCTCGGCCTCCGATTTGGTGGGCGGGGACCCTCGGCCTCCGATTTGGTGGGCGGGGCCCCTCGGCCTCCGATTTGGTTGGTGGGCCTCCGATTTGGTGGGCGGGGACCCTCGGCCTCCGATTTGGTGGGCGGGGACCCTCGGCCTCCAATTTGGTGGGCGGGGACCCTCGGCCTCCAATTTGGTGGGTGGGGACCCTCGGCCTCCAATTTGGTGGGTGGGGACCCTCAGCCTCCGATTTGCTGGGTGGGGCTCCTCGGCCTCCGATGTGGTGGGCGGGGCCCCTCGGCCTCCGCTTTGGTGGGCGGGGCCGGGCCCCTCGGCCTCCGCTTTGGTGGGCGGGGCCGCTCGGCCTTCGATTTGGTGGGCGGGGCTCCTCGGCGGGGCCCCTCTGCCTCCGATTTGGTTGGCGGGGCCCCTCGGCCTCCGATTTGTTGGGCGGGGCTCCTCGGCCTCCGATTTGGTTGGTGGGGCCCCTCGGCCTCCGATTTGGTTGGCGGGGCCCCTTATCCTCCGATTTGGTGGGCGGGGACTCTCGGCCTCCGATTTGGTGGGCGGGGACCCTCGGCCTCCGATTTGGTGGGCGGGGCCCCTCGGCCTCCGATTTGGTGGGCGGGGACCCTCGGCCTCCGATTTGGTGGGCGGGGCCCCTCGGCCTCCGATTTGGTTGGTGGGGCCCCTCGGCCTCCGATTTGGTGGGCGGGGCCCCTCGGCCTCCAATTTGGTGGGCGGGGACCCTCGGCCTCCAATTTGGTGGGCGGGGACCCTCGGCCTCCGATTTGGTGGGCGGGGACCCTCGGCCTCCGATTTGGTGGGCGGGGACCCTCGGCCTCCGATTTGGTGGGCGGGGCCCCTCGGCCTCCGATGTGGTGGGCGGGGCCCCTCGGCCTCCGCTTTGGTGGGCGGGGCCAGGCCCCTCGGCCTCCGCTTTGGTGGGCGGGGCCGCTCGGCCTTCGATTTGGTGGGCGGGGCTCCTCGGCCTCCGATTTGGTTGGCGAAGCCCCTCGGCCTCTGATTTGGTTGGCGGGGCCCCTCGGCCTCCGATTTGGTGGGCGGGGACTCTCGGCCTCTGATTTGGTGGGCGGGGACCCTCGGCCTCCGATTTGGTGGGCGGGGACCCTCGGCCTCCGATTTGGTGGGCAGGGACCCTCGGCCTCTGATTTGGTGGTCGGGGACCCTCGGCCTCCGCTTTGGTGGGCGGGGCCCCTCGGCCTCCGATTTGGTGGGCTGGGTACCTCTGCCTCCGATTTGGTGTGCGGGGACCCTCGGCCTCCGCTTTCGTGGGCGGGGCCCCTCGACCTTCGATTTGGTGGGCGGGGCTCCTCGGCCTCCGATTTGGTTGGTGGGGCCCCTCGGCCTCCAATTTGGTGGGCGGGGACCCTCGGCCTCCGATTTGGTGGGCGGGGACCCTCAGCCTCCGATTTGGTGGGCGGGGACCCTCGGCCTCCGCTTTGGTGGGTGGGGTCCGTCGGCCTCCCATTTGGTGGGCGGGGCCCCTCGGCCTCCGATTTGGATGGTGTGGACCCTCGGCCTCCGATTTGGTGGGCGGGGACCCTCGGCCTCCGATTTGGTGGGCGGGGCCCCTCGGCCTCCGATTTGGTGGGCGGGGCCCCTCGGCCTCCGATTTGGTGGGCGGGGCCCCTCGGCCTCCGATTTGGTGGGCGGGGCCCCTCGGCCTCCGATTTGGTGGGCGGGGCCCCTCGGCCTCCGATTTGGTGGGCGGGGCCCCTCGGCCTCCGATGTGGTGGGCGGGGCCCCTCGGCCTCCGATTTGGAGGGCGGGGACCCTCGGCCTCCTATTTGGTGGGCGGGGACCCTCGGCCTCCGATTTGGTGGGCGTTGACCCTCGGCCTCCGATTTGGTGGGCGTTGACCCTCGGCCTCCGATTTGGTGGGCGGGGACCCTCGGCCTCCGATTTGGTGGGCGGGGACCCTCGGCCTCCAATTTGGTGGGCGGGGACCCTCGGCCTCCGATTTGGTGGGCGGGGACCCTCGGCCTCCGATTTGGTGGGCGGGGACCCTCGGCCTCCGATTTGGTAGGCGGGGACCCTCGGCCTCCGATGTGGTGGTCGGGGCCCCTCGGCCTCCGATGTGGTGGTCGGGGCCCCTCGGCCTCCGCTTTGGTGGGCGGGGCCGGGCCCCTCGGCCTCCGCTTTGGTGGGCGGGGCCGCTCGGCCTTCGATTTGGTGGGCGGGGCTCCTCGGCCTCCGATTTGGTTGGCGGGGCCCCTCGGCCTCCGATTTGGTTGGCGGAGCCCCTCGGCCTCCGATTTGGTTGGCGGAGCCCCTCGGCCTCCGATTTGGTGTGTGCTCTGCCTGGGGCCACTGTGCTCTCCCTGGGGCCACTGTGCTCTGCCTGGGGCCCCATAGGCTGCCTGGGGCCCCTGTGCTCTGCCTGGGACCACTGTGCTCTGCCTGGGGCCCCATATGCTGCCTGGGGCCCCTGTGCTCTGCCTGGGGCCACTGTGCTCTGCCTGGGGCCCCATATGCTGCCTGGGGCCCCTGTGCTCTGCCTGGGTGTAGGACACTGGTGACGTCACTTATCTCCGGACATTAGCTCCGGACATTAGCTCCGGACATTAGCTCCGGACATTAGCTCCGGACATTAGCTCCGGACAAAGCCACGGAAGTTGGCACAAATTGCAGGAAGTAGTATTCTAGGCAATTATATATTTGATTTTGATAGATCATACTTTTATGAATGCAACAATATCAAATGTGTGTATTTTTAAGTTTTATTTAAAATTTCATTACTTTTAATGGCTTTCATAGGGAACTGCCATGACTGGCATGGGGGTTTTCAGCAGACTCCCTGCTATTATGGCAACCCATCGGCACCTCACAATCGCTTCATGGGCGTACCAATGGGTGCATAGAATGACTCATAGAATTGCCAGCACAGTAAATGTCACTGTCAGACATAGAGAGCAGAATTGAACAAGTTAACAGAGATAGGTGGAGTTCTTTTCCATGCTAGGCTGTTAAAGGCAGATGATGGCTGATTATCACAGCAATCATCTGCCGGAAAAGATGTGGGCTTGGCTTGCAAGCCCACATCAAAATCAGGGAGGCAGCATATCAAGAAAATGTACATCATATGTCGGAAGGGGTCTTGAGGCATTTTCCAGGATTTACTTTTTCTACTGCATAGGCTTCCCCAGTGCAAAAGTAAATTAGTTTTACTCATTCAAATTGTCTAATGTCATGGTTCTAGCATGTGAGTACTGCAGCCAAGCACTGCTCTTAACAGTCTCGTGCCCACTAGATTAGCATCACTGCTGGGCCCATTGCAATACTATGATATACAGTGTCTTGAAACGCATTCATACTCCTTGATCTATTGCATATTTTGGCAGTATCTTTAGGGTCGTTCTCCTGTTAGAAGATGAACCTATGCCCCAGTATGAAGTCTTTTGCAACCTACAACATATTTTCCTCCAGGATAGCCCTATATTTAGCTACATCCATTTTCTCATCAACTCTGACAAGGTTCCCTGTCCCTGCTGAAGAAAAGCATCCCCACAGCATGATGCTGTCACCACCATGTTTGACAATGGGGATGGTGATTCAGGGTGATATACATTGCTAGATTTCTGTCACACGTAGTTTTTTGCATTTAGGCCTTAAAGTTCTACTTTGGTCTCATCTGACCAGAGCACCTTCTTTCACATGCTAGCTGTGTCACTTGCATGGCTTTTTGCAAAATGCAAACGGGACTTCTTATGGCTTGCTTTCAAAAATTACTTTCTTCTTGCCAAAAAGGCTAGATTTGTGGAGTATACAACTAATAGATTCTCCTACCTGAGCTGTGAATCTATGCAGTTCCTCCAGAGTGACTTTGGGCCTCTTGGCTGTTTCTCTAATTAGTGCTCTCCTTGCCTGGGATGTCAATTTAGGTGGATAGCCATGTTTTGGTAGGTTTGCAATTGTGCCATACTCCTTTCATTTTTGGATGATGGATTGAACAGTGCTCTGTGACCTACGTATAATTATAAACCTGCTTTACTCTACTCTACAACTTTATCTCTGTCCTATCTGGTGTGTTCATTAATTTTCATGATGCTATTTGATCCCCAGCAATGTCAAACAATCCCCTGAAGCCTTTACAGTAAAGTTATGCAGAGAATATATTAGGTTTTGTTGGACTCACTGCATGTGTTTAGCATGTTCTCCACTCATGTATCCACTTCACTGCTAGGGATGACTAAGGGCATGCAATAAGCCAAAAATACATCAGAGGGTTAACATGGAGCTACACGTGATTTGTGACAAAGATATGAATAAAGAATTTCCTGGTTCTATATCACACCTGGGAGTGTCAATTTCCTTCTCTTTTACTTTCCTGGGAATAAATTACACAAAGGTAGGCTCGATTTACTAATTATGTGACTTCTGGATGCAATTGGTCACTCAGGATTTTACTTAGTGTTTTCAGATTACAAGGGCCTGAATACAAATCCACGTCACAATGTTTAGATTTATATTTTTAAAACAATTAAGAAACCATGTATTGTTTCCTGTACACTTCACAAATACTTGCTACTTTGTGTTGGTATATCACATAAAATACCATTGGCCTTAGTTAGATAACTTCTTCATTTAATGCATTTTTTCATTAAGTTTAACTTGTTTTAAAAATTATATCTGTATAACAAATAAATGAAGCTATATGTTTTTACTTTAGTTATTGTGGTTATCTATTTTTTACTTATACAGATTATAGACTTGTGATTCCACGTGTTTTTTACCTTAGTTGATTGTTAGAAATAAATTTAAAAAATTAAAACAAAATTATCTTGTGCTTTTCAGTGTGCTAGCGCCCTCTTGTGGATATGCTTATTTTCTACCTTACTTTTATGCATGGCTTAGATCTGAATCTTGCAGCCATATTACGTCTATATGAATAAAAATGTCAAGTAATTACCAGAGATTGCAAAAGGGCCTTTAGTGTGCATTAATAAAGTGAAATGTACTTCTTGAAAGGGATTAAATCATTATACACATTGTCCCTATATCTACCAACTTATCTTCAATATAAACTCCCCAACAATGAAATTGTAACACCAGGAATGAAAAGTTTTAATAAACATGTTAATGATACGCAAATGACAAAATGGTAAAATAAATTCAAAGCATCTCGATTTATTTAACATTGATTGTGAGAGGGCCACGCACAGAAATACATGCGCGTAAATGTCTTGGCCGCCATTAATGGGGTTATTAAACCCTGAACACAATATCACTACATGAACATGATTGCTGAAATGATCACCTGTGGAGAGGACTCAGGAGCTGAGCTCCGCCATACTCGGCAGATGCCGGCTGTTTTAAATAGTCGGCATCTGTCTCTATTGACCCCGAATGTTTACCATTTAAACACCTCTGTCAATCTCTGACAGCATCATTTAATCACTCACACAATGCCGGGACATTGATGAGTTACCTGCTGAAGGCTCCTGTCACTGCCATCTTGATACTCCTCTGAAGCTCCACTTAATGTATGAGAGTTACGCTATATACTTCAATATTTCCAATACTTCTGTACTACAGTATATGGTTTAAACGATCGAACAATTGCAGGTAAAAGCGATATATATATATATATATACAGTACAGACCAAAAGTTTGGACCCACCTCATTTTACAGATTTTTCTGTCTTTTTATGACTTTGAAAATTGTACATTCACACTGAAGGCATCAAAACTATGAATTAACACATGTGGAATTATATACTTAACAAAAAAGTGTGAAACATCTGAAATTATGTCTTATATTCTAGGTTTTTCAAAGTAGCCACTTTTTGCTTAGATGACTGCTTTGCACACTCTTGGCATTCTCTTGATGAGCTTCAAGAGGTAGTCACCGTGAATGGTCTTCCAACAATCTTGAAGGAGTTCCCAGAGATGCTTAGCACTTCTTGGCCCTTTTGCCTTCACTCTGTGGTCCAGCTCACCCCACACCATCTCGATTGGGTTCAGGTCTGGTGACTGTGGAGGCCAGGTCATCTGGCGTAGCACTCCATCACTCTCCTTCTTGGTCAAATAGCACTTACACAGCCTGAAGGTGTGTTTGGGGTCATTGTCCTGTAAATAAATTATGGTCCAACTAAACGCAAACCGGATGGAATAGCATGCTGCTGCAAGATGCTGTGGTAGCTATGCTGGTTCAGTATGCCTTCAATTTTGAATAAATCCCCAACAGTGTCACCAGCAAAGCACCCCCACACCATCACACCTCCTCCTCCATGCTTCACGGTGGGAACCAGGCATGTAGAGTCCATCCATTCACCTTTTCTGCGTCGCACAAAGACATGGTGGTTGGAACCAAAGATCTCAAATTTGGACTCATCAGACCAAAGCACAGATTTCCACTGGTCTAATGTCCATTCCTTGTGTTCTTTAGCCCAAACAAGTCTCTTCTGCTTATTGCCTGTCCTTAGCAGTGGTTTCCTAGCAGCTATTTTACCATGAAGGCCTGCTGCACAAAGTCTCCTCTTAACAGTTGTTGTAGAGATGTGTCTGCTGCTAGAACTCTGTGTGGCATTGACCTGGTCTCTAATCTGAGCTGCTGTTAACCTGCGATTTCTGAGACTGGTGACTCGGATAAACTTATCCTCAGAAGCAGAGGTGACTCTTGGTCTTCCTTTCCTGGGGCGTCCTCATGTAAGCCAGTTTCTTTGTAGCGCTTGATGGTTTTTGCAACTGCACTTGGGGACACTTTCAAAGTATTCCCAATTTTTCGGACTGACTGACCTTCATTTCTTAAAGTAATGATGGCCACTCGTTTTTCTTTACTTAGCTGCTTTTTTCTTGCTATAATACAAATTCTAACAGTCTATTCAGTAGGACTATCAGCTGTGTATCCACCAGACTTCTGCACAACACAACTGATGGTCCCAACTAGTGATGAGCGAATATACTTAGTACTCGAGATTTCCCGAGCACGCTCAGGTGTCCTCCGAGTATTTGTAAGTACTCGGAGATTTAGTTTTCTTTGCCGCAGCTGAATGGTTTACATCTGTTAGCCAGCTTGATTACATGTGGGGATTCCCTAGCAACCAGGCAACCCCCACATGTACTTATGCTGGCTAACAAATGTAAATCATTCAGCTGCGGTGCTAAAAGCTAAATCTCCGAGTACTTACAAATACTCAGAGGACACCCGAGCGTGCTCAGGAAATCTCGAGTACTGAGTATATTCGCTCATCCCTAGTCCCAACCTTATTTATAAGGCAAGAAATCCCACTTATTAAACCTGACAGGGCACACCTGTGAAGTGAAAACCATTCCCGGTGACTACCTCTTGAAGCTCAGCAAGAGAATGCCAAGAGTGTGCAAAGCAGTCATCAAAGCAAAAGGTGGCTACTTTGAAGAACCTAGAATATAAGACATATTTTCAGTTATTTCACACTTTTTTGTTAAGTATATAATTCCACATGTGTTAATTCATAGTTTTGATGCCTTCAGTGTGAATGTACAATTTTCATAGTCATGAAAATACAGAAAATTCTTTAAAATGAGAAGGTGTGTCCAAACTTTCGGTCTGTACTGTATATAGTTTTTTTTTTCAAATTTCAGAATTTTTATCTCCATTTAACCCTACTGTGGAGCCATGAAAAAAAATCACTGCTTTGGTTCCATGGGGTCTATATGACCCCAGGCTCAAAATCATCATATTTCATTAAAATGAACATGCTGGCTGTTCAGAATAATCAAGTTTTATTCTGTGATCATTTTCAGAGCAGGTAAAATAGGTAGACAAAAAGCGCATATAGGGTCTTATCCTCAGATTAAATGCGTTTTTTTAACAGGGAGCTGCTCACCTGATGGTGTAGAGCAAAAGCATGTGCGTATCGGCTGCTGCAGATCCACGGGCCACGCGACCTTCTCAGAGACGTTGTGCAGGACAGTTTGTGGATTTAGTCCATGCTGCCACAATAATACAGATTCAAATGTAATGAAAAACTCTGGTGGTTTGGTTTATTCAACGCGTTTCAAGGTCTATCTGACCCCTTCATCAGGAAAATACCACAAAGACATTTCAAAACACAGTTATGGAATCAAATGTAACTTTGAAGTGATTTATTTGTCATCATCAAACACAAACTGAAATTTATACCAAAATGCTTTACTAATAACTTAAAGTATTCAAATTCAATAAAAAAAGCACAATAACTGCAACTGTGTGGATTTTAGTAAAAACATATTGACAACGAATGATCTGGCAGTACATTTAGCCCTTGCATTCACTGCACGTCATAGTGCCATGTTCTTCAAAAATGAACTTCTTGCAGTCATCGCAAACAAATCTCGTCTTTTTGTCCTTCGATCGAGGACAAACATAGCACCGTTTGCGCTGTCCTGTATCACTGCTGGTGTCACTTGGAATGTCTAATGGTGCCTGCAAAATTCCACAGCTGCGGATGATTTGCTTGACATCCTTTGGCGTTTGATGCACATCCAATCGCTGACTCGCATATGGAGTGATCAGTGCTACTGCCACTTCCTTCAACAACTTATTGCGTTTGTCCAAATTCTTAGATGCGTAATTCGGTACATTTTCAATAAAAATAATCATCGTCTTCGTCCTCCTCATCATTGGAGGAATTAGCGTCGCCAGTGTCAGACAGAATAGCACTTTGTTCGCTGTCTGAATCCGATACGGCATCGAGATCTGCATCACTTTCGACCCAGCTCAAATTATCTTCCAAATTACCTTCATTATCAGTATCGACATCACTAGAAGCATCCAAAGCTGCCAATATTTCATCAAGAGTCATCACAGTTCGTCTAGCCATTGTTTATTTACAATTATATTACAAAAACCTGTGAATAAACAGAAAATATTTTTTTAAAAATGTCAGACAATAAAGGTACTATGGGGTCAGGAGAGTCCCAAACACAGAAAATTGAAACAAACTTTGAAACAAAATTGAAAAAACAAATTCAAAATATCATCAACATAAGCAGAAATATGTTACTTGAAAATACATAGAAGGTCAATGTCTCAGATTGACCAGTTTTAGAAATATTTCAATTTATTCAGCGCTGGGGTCTATATGACCCCATGGTTCCACAGCAGGGTTAAAGACAAACTCTCATTAAGTGATTGTTTTCTACTAAATTTGTGCATATATCGTATTGTATGGTTGGTTAATATGGCCCGGGTCGTATTCATCATCATTTTTGCTTTGTCTGCCTCGTTCCTGGTTTGCATCAATTCTGTGTCCTCCACCACTTCCTCTTGCTCCTCCTCCTCCTTTCCGTCATCCAAATCTTACAACATGTGACATGGACCTTCAGGGTTTCTGTACAAACACAGTGGGATGCTGGGCATTTGCAAATTGGTGCTCTTCTTCCATCCCCTTTTTCACGGTGATGAGTGTCTTTTCCAAGATGAATGTTAGCAGAATTACATTGCTAATTCCACACGTGTCCCTACTGATAAGTGTGGATGATTCTTCAAAGGGCTTCAGTAGGCATCACGCATTCCTCATTAGCTGCCAATGTCGGATCTCAAACTAACCCATGCTTCAGTTTGACTTCTACATGATGTAGTCAGTCACTGCTTTAAGCTGTCGGTAGAAATGCTGCAATATATACAGTGTCGAATTGCAGTGGGTTGCAACATCGCAAACCAGGTGATGATCTAGAAGGCAGTTTGTTTTGTTGCAAAGCGAGGAGGGCTATTAAAATGGTATGACACTTTTCTGGACCCTACCTCTTCAAGCATATATATTTCCAAAGAAATGATGCACTATTAAGTTCAGGACGTGGGCCATGCTTGGAGGATGGGCTATTTTTAGTGATGAGCGAACTTGCTCGCCACTACTCGGTACTCGCCCGAGTATCACTACGCTCGGTGTACTCAGCGAGCACTGAGTATTTCCGGGATTTTTTTGGGGGAGCTTGGGTCTCCACCCTGCAATTCTTTAGAGCACCAATGACCATGCAGGGATTGTCTGCCATGCACTGTAATGCTGCAGACATCTTTGTTGTGGTATTACAGTGATTGGCTGGCCACACAGCGTCATCAGGTCTATAAGAGACCTGGCGCTACCCTGCTCGCCGTATTCTGCACTGGACTTAGGTAGTGTAGGGAGAGCTGCTGCTGAGATAGGATCGGAATCGTTCTTTTAATAGTTAGTGTTGGTCTGCAACTGTTCAGTCCACAACTCCTGAGAAACCGACAGTCCTTTTTAGGGCTAATTCGGGGGTCCTGAGATTGCAGCGCTAGGTAGGCAGGGGAGTCTATGTGCACATATGCACATCAGTGCAAGGCCTGCAGGCACTGTATGTGAGTACATAGATCTCACTGTGTACCTCAAAAAGCTCCATTACTGTCTGCTGCTGCTTATGTAATATCTATCTAGCTGCAGTTATCTGTGACCATTTTTGTTTTTGCAGCTTATACCTGCCCATTTTATTCTAAAGCAATCCATAGCTCCCTTTTTTCTACATGTATTTGCTTGGCCACGCTGCAGTCAACAGCCAGGTCATTGCAATAGAAGAGCGTGCAAATCTAAGAATTTTAATTTATTTTTTTGTCCCAGGCATCAGATGTGAGTGCCCCCAAAAATCTGTCCTTATTTTTTGGTACTATCTAATATTTTGTAGTGTCTTACAACATTTTTGGACACCATTTTGCTGCCCCAAAATCTGTAGCTGGCCCAAAAATATTTAACTATAGTTGTATTTATCACAGTGGGTTGTATGCCGCTCACATCGCATATCATTGCGCTAAATATCTTACAATTTTAGTAGTCCATTTTTTTTAGTGTCAGAGCCAACTTGTTGACACAATTTTGGTGTGCCCAAAAAACCAAGGCCACAATTTGATCAGTCTGTTATCTCAGGCTGATGCCTGGTGTATCTGTGGTGTAAACATCTTCGTTTCGCAGGCATACGTTTCATAGTTCTATCTGCTAGCCTTGTTCTGCTCAGTATTTAGTGTTTAAAAAATTTTTTTTTCAAAAAATGTAGACAGTCTGTTATCTCCGTCAGACGCCTGGTGTATCTTTGGTGGAAAAATCTTCGCTTAGCAGGCATACATTGCATACTTCTGGCTGCTAGCCTTGTTCTACTCAGTATTTAATGTTTTCAAAAATTACAACAAAAAAATTCATAAAATAAATACAGTCTGTTATCTCCTTCAGACGCCTGGTGTATCTGTGGTAGAAAAATCTTGGCTTCGCAGGCATTCATTGCATTGCTCTGTCTGCTAGCCTTGGTCTACTCATTTTTTGCTTAAAAAATATTTTTGTTTTTTAAAAATTATAATTTTAACTGTCTGTTATCTCCGTCAGACGCTCGGTGTATCTGTGGTCTCCAAAAACTTGCTTTTCAGGCATACTGATCATATATAATTTTTCTCCAAATAAATCTATTTGTATTGAGCTTTTAAAAAATTTCAGTAGTCCATTTAAAATGTGCAAGGCAAGGGGCAAGGGATGAGGAAGTGGATGTGATTCTGATGGAGCATGCAGAGGATGAGGCCGTGGCCAAGCTGAAAGTTGGCCACAACAAAGACCCACATCTTCGCGCTCGACCTTCCTGTCCCAGTTTCCAGGGGACCGCAGCACACCACTATTGAAGCCAGAGCAGTGTGAAACGGCTGTTGGTTGGATAGCGGATAATGCTTCCAGTCACTTAGCCACCACCACCATGTGTTCCAAATGGTGAAGTCTAAGTAGCCATGAGTGTTGACCGGATATTACTCACCCTGATCCTTCTTCCTCCCACCATGCCGAGTGTCCTGAGACAACTGATCCCACACTTGGACACTCTGAAGAGCTGTTCAGTTTTCCCTTTAAAGATTCCGGACTCTCGGATGGTCAACTTGAAATTGGGCCAGATGAGATCGCATGTAGCGATGCCCAAAGATTTGAACAGCCACGGTCACACAAAGGAGATGGTGGGAAAGTGTCACAAGAGGTGGTCGATGATGAGACACAATTGCCAGAAAGTCAGGAGGAGGAGCAGGGTGCGAATGTGGAAGACGAGGTGGTGGATGACATAGTGACTGACCCAACCTGGCAGGAGGACATGCAGAGCGAGGACAGCAGCACACATGGGAAAGGAGCCATATCACCCGAACAGGCAAGAAGAAGCAGTGTGGTGGCCACAGTCAGAAGGCGTGCATCCGTTCCTCGTAACACCAACATGACGGAAGTTGCCATTCCAACTGTTAGATCTTCCCGAGTCTGGTTATTTTTTAAAGACTCTGCCGATAATTCCAAACAGGCCATTTGCAGCACCTGTCATGCCCACATCAGCAGGGGTAGCAAAACTACCAGCCTGACCACCACCAGCATGATCAGGCACATGGCAGCAAAGCACCCAACTTTCTGGGCCGAACCCCAGGCTCCAGGAACACTGTCTGCAAGTGACACCACTACTTCTTCCACTGTTTTGCATAGAAGCCAAGCCCCAGTCCACCGTGCATGTGAAGATGCCTCTGGCGCTGAACCTGTTGTTGCCCACAGTCAAGCAGCCCCATCATCAAGCCCATCCATGTCCTTGTCCCAGCGCAGTCTTCAGTTGTCTATATCCCAGTCATTGGAATGCAAGTGGAAATACCCAGCCAACGCCCAACAGGCCAGTACTAAATTCTAACATTTCTCATCTGCTTGCACCAAAATGTTGCCTTTTAGACTCTTTGAGATGGAAGCTTTCCGTAACCTGATGGTGGTGGCCGTCCCAAGGTACTCGGTCCCCAGTCACCACTATTTCTCCCGGTGTGCCTTATGGGCATCACACCAGCATGTGTCCCACAACATTACTGTTCCCTCAACAATGCTGTTACAGGGAAAGTACACCTAACCATGGACACGTGGACAAGTGCTTGTGGGCAGTGATGGTACATCTCACTGATGGCACACTGGGTTAACATAGTGGAAGCCGGGACCCAGTCAGACCTTGGGATGTAACACATCCTCCCCACGCCGAGGATTGTGGGCCCTACGTCAATCAGGGTTGCCCCAACAGTCTACAGCTCCTGCACCTCTTCCTCCTCTTCAGCCTCCATCTCTGAAATCAACACATCAGTCAGAAGCTGGAAGCACTGCAGCACTGCCTCAGCCAAGCGGCAACAGGCTGTGCTGAAGCTAATCTGCTTAGGTGACAAACCGCACAATGCTGAAGAGTTGTGTACAGCGCTGAAAGATCAGTCAGCTATTTGGAGGACACCGCTGAACCTACAGCCAGGCATGGTCGTGTGTGACAATGGCCGGAACCTGGTGGCGGCTCTGAGGGAAGGTGAGCTCACACACATACCTTGCCTAGCCCATGTGCTTAACCTCATGGTTCAATGTTTTCTCAAAAGCTACCCGGAGCTGCTGGATCTGCTAGGGAATGTATGCAATCTGTCTGCCCATTTTAGAAAGTCAGCTGCAGCTTCACCCACCCTTGCCATGCTTCAGCAGCGTTTGCAGCTTCCGGCTCACCGACTGGTGTGTGATGCCCCCACGCATTGGAACTCTACACTGCATATGGTGGAAAGGATTTGTGAGCAGTAGAGGGCAATTGTTGACTACCAGCATCAACAAGGCCGTCGATATTCAGATATGGACCAAGGAACCATACAGGGTGAATACACTCAGCCCAGCCTCATGTCGTCCTAATGTGGATTGGTAGACAATGAGGAGGAGGAAGAACAGGATCTACTTTCATGCGCTATAGACGGTGCTACAAGCACAGCTGTCATACCGTCTGTTTAGCGGGGATGGCCTGAGGACATTGAGGAGGAGGAGGACAAAATAGTCAATCGTCCTGTTGGTGATGACAAGGAAGTCTTGCCTGTTAGCAGTCTGGCATGCATGCCTGACTTTATGCTGCGCTGAGTTTCCCATGACTCTCGCATTACTAAAATTTTCGGGGACACTCATTACTGGTTGGTGACACTTTTAAACCCACGCTACAAGGAGAACTTTCAATATCTTCTTTCAGAGGCAGACAGGTGTACAAAAATGTTGCAAGTACAATCCAGCTCAGGCAGGAAAACAATGGCAAAGTTCTGGGAAAGTTTTCTCAGACCCTCCCATTGTGCATGCACAATGGCAAGGGGTGCTGTCACAAGAAGTGCAATGTTTGGGGAGATGCTGAGGGAGTACCTTGCAGATCGTACAAACATCCTCCGTGATTCCTCTGTGTCTTTTAATTATTGGGTATCCAAGCTGGACATGTGGCATGAACTGGCTCTCTACGTTCTTGGAGGTCCTGGCCTACCCTGCTGCTAGCGTTCTGTCAGAGCGTGTTTTTAGTGCCGCTGGTGGAATTATAACAGATAAGCGCATCCACCTGTCAACTGAAAATGCTGGCAGGCTGACTCTTATAAAAATGAACAAGGGCTGGATTGGGCAAGACTTCTGTACACCACCAAGTAAAAACAGCGAAACATAACCTCTAATACATTGTCTTTTTTGTGCACGTGTATTCTCATGCACCTCTTCACAACCACACATGGGTATAAGCTTCCTGATTTGGTCTGTTTGGTTTTATTCTCCTCCTTATCCTCATTATCCACAACCACTAGAACAATGAGATGTACATATATTCTTCCCATTTATTCTTATATTTTCCAGTTTTTCTATCTCTGGACCATCTTCTGATGACCTAGTGTATATCTCTCCACGATAAAAATATTGAAATACTATTATATTACATTTTTATTTATACCCCTGTCTCTGAGCTGTTGCTAGGGACCAATATATCTCTTTGGACACATTCTGGCTTCATATCTATGTTCGCCCCTTCCTTTTGTTGTTTTCTTTCATAGGTGGATTCACATCCTTTATTTATTTGTTTGATTTCAGTATGATGTATCATTATGTCTCCTCATTCTCCACCACTAGATCACCAGGGTTAACATGTTCTGTGCTGCTACAGCCAGTCCAATTTTTGGGCAAGGGTGTCTATGAGACACATAAATAATTTTTAAAAAATGTACCCCCATGGGGAAATGTTTGTCGGCCCATGCACTTCGTGTATGGGCATTACAAGTCTAGGAGACCCGCTCCTTAACATTGGGCCTAGTTTTTAATAAGGCCTTCCTCCACATCTCATCATTCTCTGCCACTAGAACACCATGGTGAACGTGTTGTATGCTGCTACAGCCATTCAATTTTTGTGTAAGGGTGTTTTTATGATGCCCGTTACCAATTTTAAACCAATACAAATGTTACTCCCCCAGGGGAAAATGTCATAAAAATGAGATGTACGTATATTCTTCCCATTTATTCTTATATTTTCCAGTTTTCCTATCTCTGGACCATCCTCTTATGACCTAGTGTATACCTCTCCATGATAAAATAGTGAAATACTATTATATTACATTTTTATGTAATGCACTGCGTGTATGGGCATTACAAGTCTAGGAGACCTGCTCCTTTACATTGGGCCTAGTTTTTAATGAGGCCTTCATTAATGTCTCCTCTTTCTCTGCCACTAGATCACCAAGGTTAACGTGTTATGTGCTGCTACAGCCATTCATTTTTTGGCAAGGGTGTTTATGATGCCCATAAAATATTTTTTAAAAATGTACCCCCCACGGGGAAATGTTTGTCAGCCCATGCACTGCGTGTATGGGCATTACAAGTCTAGGAGACCAGCTCCTTTACATTGGGCCTAGTTTTTAATGAGGCCTTCATCAGTGTCTCCTCATTCTTCGCAACTAGATCACCAGGGTTAACGTGTTTTTTGCTGCTACAACCAGTGCAATTTTTGGCAAAGGTGTCTATGATGCCCATACAATGTATCTAAAAATGTACCCCCCATGGGGAAATGTTTGTCAGCCCAAGCACTTAGTGTATGGGCATTATAAGGGTACCGTCTCACATAACGATTTACCAACGATCACGACCAGCGATACGACCTGGCCGTGATCGTTGGTAAGTCGTTGTATGGTCGCTGGGGAGCTGTCACACAGACCGCTCTCCAGCGACCAACGATGCCGAGGTTCGCTGGTAACCAGGGTAAACATCGGGTTACTAAGCGCAGGGCCGCGCTTAGTAACCCGATGTTTACCGTGGTTACCAGCGTAAAAGTAAAAAAAACAAACCGTACATACTCACCATCTGATGTCCGTCAGGTCCCTTGCCGTCCGCTTCCCGCTCTGACTGAGTGCCACCGTACAGTGAGAGCAGAGCGCAGCGGTGACGTCACCGCTGTGAACTGCTCTCACTTTCCGGCCGGCAGACAGTCAGAGCGGGAAGCGGAAGGCAAGGGACCTGACGGACATCAGATGGTGAGTATGTACGGTTTGTTTTTTTTACTTTTACGCTGGTAACCACGGTAAACATTGGGTTACTAAGCGTGGCCCTGCGCTTAGTAACCCGATGTTTACCCTGGTTACCAGCGAACGCATCGCTGGATCGCTGTCACACACAACGATCCAGCGATGACAGCGGGAGATCCAGCGACGAAAGAAAGTTCCAAACGATCTGCTATGACGTACGATTCTCAGCAGGGTCCCTGATCGCTGCTGCGTGTCAGACACTGCGAGATCGTAACGATATCGCTAGAACGTCACGAATCGTGCCGTCGTAGCGATGAAAATGCCACTGTGTGACGGTACCCTAAGTCTAGGAGATCAGCTCCTTAACATTGGGCCTAGTTTTTAATAATGCCTTCCTCCACAAATCATCATTCTCTGCCACTAGAACACCATGGTGAACGTGTTGTATGCTGCTACAGCCATTCACTTTTTGTGCAAGGGTGTTTTTAAGATGCTCGTTTATACACGTTATTTGAAACCACAAAAAATTTATTCTTATATCTTC
Organism: Ranitomeya variabilis; assembly: GCF_051348905.1. NCBI lineage: Eukaryota > Metazoa > Chordata > Amphibia > Anura > Dendrobatidae > Ranitomeya > Ranitomeya variabilis. The sequence goes on from NC_135233.1 coordinate 655,098,828, forward strand.
CATTTTTCATATCTCTTGACCATCCTCTTATGACCTAGTGTATACCTCTCCAATATAAAAAACATATTGAAATACTATTATATTATATTTTTATTTATATCCCTGTCTCTGAGCTGTTGCTAGGGACCAACATATCTCATTGGACACATTCTGGGGTCATATCGATGAGCCTGTGTTCGCCCCTCCCTTTTGTTATTTTCTTTCATACGTGGATTCACATCCTTTATTCATTTTTTTATTTCAGTATGATTGTTCATTCATTATTTCTCCTCATTCTTCGCCAGTAGATCACCAGGGTTAACGGGTTCTGTGCTGCCACAGCCAGTCCAATTTTTAGAAAGGGTGTCTATGATTCCCATAAAATATTTTTTTTAAATGTACCCCCCATGGGGAAATGTTTGTACAATTTTAGTAGTTCAAATGTTTTATTTTAGTGTCATAGCCTACTTTTGGACACAATTTTGGTGGTCCAAAAAAAATCAAGAACACATTTTGATCACTCTGTTATCTCCGTCAGACGCACGGTGTATGTGTGGTGTCCAAATCCTTGCTTTGCAGGCATACATTGCATTTTTTTGGTCTGCTAGACTGCTACCCTTGGTGTATACAGTTGTTTTAAAAATTTAAAATAATACATCCCACATATTGAAACAGTCTGTTATCTCAGTCACACGTCAGGTTTCTGTTTCTGTGGTCTTCAAATCTTGGCTTTTCAGCCATACATTACAGTTTTTGGTCTGATACCCTTGGTGTATACACTATTTTGTGGTTTGAAATTTTTAAAAAATACAGGTCACATATTGAAACAGTCTGTTATATCCGTCCGACGGCCATTTTATGTGTGGTCTAAAAATAGTTGTTTTTCATGCATACATTCCCATTTTTGGTCTGTCTAATACCCTAGATATATACACTATCTTGGCAAAAAAAAATAAATAAATAAAAAAAAAATATATATATATATATATATATATATATATATTTACACAGTACAGTATATATATGTACACATATATATTACAGCGTGGTAGTTCCGTGACACGCCTCATCTATCTGTGGGCTACAAAGTGTGCTTTTGAGGCTTCCATTCTCCTTTTTTTGGTGTGTCTTAGCCTAGCTCTAAACAGTAAACACTATTTTGTGATGATTTTTTTTTTTTATTTACCCCCATGGGGAAATTTTTGTCACCCCATACCCTTTGTGTATGGGCATTTCAAGTCTAGGAGACCGGCTCCTTTAAATTGGGCCTAGTTTTTAATGAGGCCTTCCTCCACAGCTCATCATCCACTGCCACTAGATCACCAGGGTTAATGTGTTCCGTGATGCTACAGCCAGTTATTTCTTTGGCAAGGGTGTCTATGATCCCCATCAAAAAATGTTTAAAAAATGTACCCCCCATGGGGAAATGTTTGTCAGCCCATACACTTAGTGTATGGGTATTACGAGTCTAGGAGACCCACTCCTTTGAAATGGGACAGTTTTTTTAGGAGGACCTCCTCCATTCCATATTTCTTTCGAGGGGGATTGGGGTGTGTGCAAATTTGGGTCAAGGCGGCCCTTGCATTCAATGCATAAGGAAACTGTATGGCAGGACCAACTGAAGACTGTGAAGTGGGTTTTCCTGTGGCCTTCCAGTATCTGGGTTCAAAGGCTTATTGGGGTGTATATGACTTGATAGCAAGGTAGGCCTTGCATTCAATGCAACATTTCTTCAGGAGGCCCTCCTATACCTCTCGTGAAAGGGGTATTTGGGTGCATTGTAATTCTTGGCAGCCCAGCCACTCACTGCATTGGCAATAACAGCATAGGAGACCCACTGTTTAATAATGGCCCAGTGCACGACGGTGATTCGTCGGCAATACAAGTCTATGGGAAAAAAATGCAGGATGCAGAAAATTTGCAGGATGCGTTTTTTACCAAAACGACGCATTGTGACGGACCCAAATAAACGGAAATGTGAAAGTAGCCTAAGAGTCCCTCCTTCAGAAATGAAACAAGATGTGTCTACTTATGTGTCACAAACCACATGGCCAGCTAGGGTTGTTAAATGTTACAATGACATTTTCCAGTGAATGCATTTGTATTGGTTGAAAGCAATGTTAAAGTATAAAAACGCATCAAAATCACTGCGTGTGAACATAGCAAAAATGGTAGAGGAACATTTCGGTCTGGGGTTAATTATTTGGCCTTATATACAAGTCATTACCCTGGAAAGGATGTGCCTTAACATATTTCCCAGCAAAATCCATTTTGGTTTTGTTTTTGTATGTTTTTTTGGTGCACCTGTAAAAATCGCGTGAAACTCTGACAACATTGCTTACAGCTGTGACCTTCGAGTCAGAAATGCTTCCAGGGGCAATCCCCATGATGTTCCCGTGTCATTTGAGCAGTGTTTCCATCATTTTCAGATGTTTTTAGACCTTAAAAGGACCCCCCGGGGATCACGGTAAAAATACTCGGGTTTCCCATAGACTTACATTGGGCTCATTGCTCTGGTCGAGTACCCGAGTATTCCAATTTGCTCGACCCGAGTAAAGAGCACCTGAGCATTTTAGTGCTCGCCCATCACTAGTTATTTTGCCTGACTGTAAGGCAGCTAGACAATTCCAATTTGTACTTGACTGGGAGCCAGACAATGTGCTAGTTACCCCTAAATGCACAGCAGCAACTTTCTATCGTCTGGCTTTTCTCCCCCAGGTTTTCAAGCTGTAAAACTGCTTTGCAGCAGTTTGCCTTGCATAATGAAAAAGATTGAGGGCACTGTGGTGTGGAATCAACAATGAGCCCTGTGCTTGTTGCGAATCAACTCATGTCACTTGAGCAGGATGCAGGGGAAGTGTAGGAGGTAACAGATAATTGATCATTTCTGGAGAGTAAAACAGACATAGCTCCCAATTGCGGAGTTCTCACTACCTGTTCCAGTTACTGTGGTTCATTGCTGAGTCTGGAAACATTCACCCAGTGAGCGGTGAAACTCTTGTATTGTCCTCGGCTATAGTTGAAATTCTACGAATAAGTGTTTCTCACTAAATTAGAATATCATCAAAAAGTTAATTTATTTCAATGCAAAAAGTGAATCTCATATATTATACAGAGTCATTACAAACAGAGTGATCTATTTGAAGGGTTTATTTCTGTTATTGTTGATGATTATGACTTAAAGCCAATGAAAACCCAAAAGTCATTATCTCAGTAAATTAGAATAATTAACAAAAAACTCCTGCAAAGGCTTCCTATGCATTTAAAAAGGTCCCTAAGGGTACTGTCACACTCTGCAACTTTCCAACGATCACGACCAGCGATACGACCTGGCCGTGATCGTTGGAAAGTCGTTGTGTGGTTGCTGGAGAGATGTCACACAGACCGCTCTCCAGCGACCAACGATGCCGATGTCCCGGGTAACCAGGGTAAACATCGGGTTACTAAGCGCAGGGCCGCGCTTAGTAACCCGATGTTTACCCTGGTTACCAGCGTAAAAGTAAAAAAAAAAAAAACGTACATACTCACATTCCGGTGTCCTTCAGGTCCCTTGCCGTCTGCTTCCCGCTCTGACTGAGTGCCGCCGTAAAGTGAAAGCAGATCACAGCGGTGACGTCACCGCTGTAATCTGCTCTTACTTTCCGGCCGGCAGTCAGTCAGAGCGGGAAGCAGACGGCAAGGGACCTGACGGACACCGGAATGTGAGTATGTACGGTTTTTTTTTTTTTACTTTTACGCTGGTAACCACGGTAAACATCGGGTTACTAAGCGCGGCCCTGCGCTTAGTAACCCGATGTTTACCCTGGTTACAAGCGAACGCATCGCTGGATCGCTGTCACACACAATGATCCAGCGATGACAGCGGGACATCCAGTGACGAAATAAAGTTCCAAACGATCTGCTACGACGTATGATTCTCAGCGGGGTCCCTGATCGCAGTAGCGTGTCAGACACTGCGATATCATATGGATATCGCTGGAACATCACGGATCGTACCGTCGTAGCGATCAAAGTGCCACTGTGTGACAGTACCCTTAGTCTATTTCAGTAGGCTCCACAATCATGGACAAGACTGCTGACTTCACAGATGTCCAGAAGGCAGTCATTGACACACTCCACAAGTAGTGGAAAGCCACAAAAGTTAATTGCTAAAGAAGCTGGCTACTCACAGAGTGCCGTATCCAAGCATATTAATGGAAAGTTGAGTAGAAGGAAAGAGTGTGGTTGAAGAAGGTGCACAAGTAACCAGGATAACCGCAGCCTTGAAAGTATTGCTTACGAAAAGGCCATTCAAAAATTTTGGGGAGATTTTCAAGGAGTGGACTGCAGCTGGAGTCATTGCTTCAAGAGCCACCACACACAGACTAACATATGTCTATCCATCCTGTCATTTCCATCACTAGCATGTCTATGGATCCTGGGATTTCCATCACTGACATGTCTGTCCATCCTGTGATTTCCATCACTAACATGTCTATGGTTCCTGGGATTTCCATCACTAACATGTCTATCTGTCCTGTGATTTCCATAATTACTTGGCTTCTAATTTTTGATTTTTCAATTTCAGTATTGCTTTTAATGAGACGATTTAAATTGTCACTGTACTTTCATTCAAGTTGAGCTCATTTGTCATGTTCTGCAAATCACTTACTTTAATGCTTTCTGTCCACAGCCAATTTTTTTTTCTTCACCCTCTTCCAAGAGGCACAACTTTTAAATTTTTCCATCCACATGAGTTGTAGTTTTGAATAAATCCATTAATTTTACCATACAATGTACTGGAAAACTGAAAAAAAAATCCAAGTGCTGTGAAATCAAGAAAAATTGCAATTCTGCCATGGCTTTTTGGGTTTTGTTTTTATGGCGTTCATTGTACAGTAAAAATGATCTAACAGCATGAGTATTCATGTCAATATGACTATGGAATACCAAATTAATGACAAACTATTCTGAATGAAAAAAAAATTGCTTGTGTCTCCATTTCTTGAGACTCGTAATATTTTTACTTTTCTGTTGGGGTTAAATATGACATTTTGATAAACTTTTCTTGCATTTAATGAGTCAGCTGAAGACTCTGCCTCATTTTTCAAGCAGAAGATTGATAACATCAGAGACAATTTTGGTCGACAACCCCCAGAGCCCTTTCTCCTAACTGCTCAGCCCTCCTCCTCCAAAGCCAACTTCTCCACCTTTACAGAAGATTGACTCTCCACTCTACTCTCAAGATCACATCTTACCACCTGTGCACTTGACCTGATCCCATCCCACTTCATCCCAAACCTCATCACAGTCTTCATACCAACCCTAACCCATCTCTTCAACCTATCACTAACAACTGGTGTTTTCCTCAAGCTTTAAACATGCCTCAATCACACCTATCCTCAAAAAGCCCTGTCTTGACCCATCCTCTGCATCTAGCTATCACCCCATATCACTTCTCCCCTATGCCTTAAAACTACTGGAACAACACGTCTATCTTAACCCCTTTACCCCCCAAGGGTGGTTTGCATGTTAATGACTGGGCCAATTGTTACAATTCTGACCACTGTCCTTTTATGAGGTTATAATCTGGAAAGCTACAACAGATCCCGGTGATTCTGACATTGTTTTCTCATGACATATTGTACTTCATACAAATAGAGAACAAGACCAGCACATCCAAGCTAGTGTAAACCGGCGCCAACCAAAAAAACATATAAGTAGAAAAAAGATAAAGGTTGCACCATTATTTACCAAGAATGATTACTCTAGAACATTGAAAATGCATTACTGCCATAGAAAATAGGAAAAAAGCTCTATATAATGTACACATGACATATTAATCTGCAAAAATTGCTATGAAAAAAGGAAGGTCACACTAGCTTGGATGTGCTGGTCTTGTTCTCTATTTGTATTAAACCTTTTTGGACACGACTTAACGAGGCAATTGGGCTCACATACACTGGCCAATTTATGCGCGAAGTACCTTCCTTTCTTCATAACGATTTTTGCAGATTAATATGTCATGTGTATGCAGCGCCCCAGAGTCCTGGTCGTTGCAGTACTGTGGCTCCGCCGCTAAGGGGGGCTATGGTACATCTGATGGCACTGAAGGAGTTCATCTGACCAGGTATCACAGACACCAATACATTTCACAGTCTGGCCTCCAGGGGGAGCTAAGGGTGCTATGTATTAGGCCACTCCTCACAGTCTGGTAAAACTGGGGGTTAGATAGGAAGTTAGACAGAAAGCTGACTGGGTTGGAACCAGGCAACACCTTGTGGCAGAGGGTGTTGTAGGGGAAGATTCAGAGGGGTCCCTGTCAGGGGTGGGATCCTGACAGAGGCCTAGCAACCAGAGAGAACGTTACGGGACCGCGCCTGCACGATATAGCGGCGGTACCCTAAGAAAGGACAAGAAGCGAGGTTTATTGTGCTGAGTGAGAAACGAGATCAACGCAACAAGGAGAATACCAGTAGGAGTCGTGCTGTAAGACGAGGCAACATCCTATTGAGGCGCATAACCGGTGGCCGGAACGCCGAGGAAGTATAGAGCTCCAAGCCAAACTTCAAACCTACGGCAGGACAGTCAGTTACAGGCGGGCTGTCTCACCCAGACCCAGGAAGACACAGGGGGGTAACAACAGGAGTGGGGCGACGCTGGAGTCCCGGAAAAGCTCCGAGCCTCCCCGTCATACGGGTGCGTCCTAACCGTAAGATCAGGGGGACGTAGAGGGAGAACATCAGAATCGAGTTGTGAGGGAACACGAGAAACAGACACAACAGTTGTGGGTGCTATCCCGTAAGCACAGCAGGGGAGGACCACAACACACAAGCGCAGGAAGGTAGGCACAGATTTCCACCTGCAAAGGGAACTCTGGAGGTGCCATCGGACCGGCCGGACTTGCGCAGCCCTGTTAACCGTATTCCGGATTGAGGACTCAGAAGCCTTCAGTAAAGAGGTAAAGAGACTGCAACCTGGTGTCCTCGTTATTGACCGCGACCGGCACTACACCGCACCATAACATCAGCACCATACCATCACCTTTCATTGTGCACCCCTCAGCAGGGTCACGGACCGGGTCTAGCCACCGTGACAACCCAAGAGCAGAGACTCAGAGGCCCGGTACCGGGTACCCCTCGGCCCTGCGGCAGTGGCAGCGCTAAATGTATGTTATATTGCTCTTTTCTTCCTATTTTCTATGGCACTAATGCATTTTCAATGTTCTTGAGTAATCAATCTTGGTAAATAATGGTGCAACCTTTATCTTTTTTTCTACTTATACTGTATGTTTTTTTTGGTTGGCACCTGTCCACACTAGCTTGGATGTGCTGGTCTTGTTCTCTATTTGTATTAAAGGGAATCTGTCACCCCCAAAATTGATGGTGAGGTAAGCTCACCGTCATCAGGGGCTTATCTACAGCATTTTGTAATGCTGTAGATAAGCCCCCGATGTTACCTGAAAGAGGAGAAAAAGACGCTAGATTATACTCACCCACTGCGGTCCGGGTCCGATGGGTGTCTCAGGTCCGGTCCGGAGCCTCCCATCTTCATTCCATGACGTTCTCTTCTGGTCTCAATGCCGCGGCTGCTGTGCAGGCGTACTTTTTCTGCCCTGTTGAGGGCAGAGCAAAGTACTGCAGTGCGCAGGCGCCGGGTCAGGTCAGAGAGGCCCGGCGCCTGCAGTACTTTGCTCTGCCCTCAACAGTGCAGACAAAGTACGCCTGCGCCGCAGCCGCGGTGTGAAAACCAGAAGAGGACATCATGGAATGAGTATAGAAGGCTCCGGACTGGACCTGAGACACCCATCGGACCCGGACCGCAGCGGGACCGCCCCTAGGTAAGTATAATCTAACGTCTTTTTCTCCTCTTTCAGGTAACATCGGGGGCTTATCTACAGCATTACAGAATGCTGTAGATAAGCCCCTGATGACCGTGAGATTACCTCATCATCGATTTTGGGGGTGACAGGTTCCCGTTAAGCTTTTTTGGACATGTGCAATCCCACTCTCAATAGCCACAGGTGATTTTAAGTAGTTAGGCTACTTTCACACTAGCGTCGTGCACTGCACATCGCTATGCGTTGTTTTGTAGAAAAAACGCATCCTGCAAAAGTGCTTGCAGGATGCATTTTTTCTCCATTGACTTGCATTAGCGACGCAGTGCGACGCATTGCCACATGTCGCAACTGTCGTGCGATGGTTGCGGCGTGTTGCGTCGGACCGTCGCCTCCAAAAAGCGTTGCATGTAACGTTTTTTGGTGAGTCGTGTCCAGCATTTCCGCCCCCTCCTCCCCGCACCTCACAATGGGGAAAACAAAATCTGCAGTGCACATGCTGCGGAAAAACCTGTGGATTTACCAAAATCAGTCCGGAAAAATCCGCAACACTTTCTGCAACGTGTGCTCGTGGCTTAAGGGTTTAAAGTTAACCAGCGATTTCTCATTTTCACACCACCATTTTTTTTTTAGGGACCACTTCACATTTCAAGTCACTTTGAGGGGTCTATATTAGGGTTGAGCGAAACGGATCGGACAAATTCAAAAATCGCCGAGTTTCGGCAAAGTCGGGTTTCATGAAACCCGACCCGATCCTAGTGTGGGATCGGCCATGTGGTCGGCGATCAGCGCGCCAAAGTCGCATTTTGTATGACGCGTTCAGCGCCATTTTTCAGCCAATGAAGGAGGACGCAGAGTGTGGGCAGCGTGATGACATAGGTCTCGGTCCCCACCATCTTAGAGAAGGGCATGACAGTGATTGGCTTGCTTTCTGCGGCGTCACAGGGGCTATAAAGGGGCGTGCACGCCGACCGCCATCTTACTTCTGCCGATCGTAGCATAGGGAGAGGTTGCTGCAGCTTCATCAGAAGAAGGGATACAGTTAGGGAGGGAAGATTAACCCCCAAACTGCTTGTGCTGTAGCGATTTCCACTGTCCAACACCACCTTTGTTTTGCAGGGACAGTGGAGGCTATATCTTTGTGCATCAGCTCTGTAGCTTATTAGGCTGCCCTAGAAGGCTCCCTGATAGCTGCATTGCTGTTTGCACGCTACTGTGCAAACCAACTGCTTTTTTAAAAGCAAAAATCCTGTTGCTCCTTTCTGCACAGTTATCTTGTTTATTTGTCCACACTTTTGTGTGCAGCAGTCCTTTTTATTGCTGCCATACTTGTCCTGAGATCATTGTAGGGAGATTGAAATTGTACTACAGTCCTTGTATTTTTTCATATATCAGCCAGCCACTTTCAGCCACTTGCATTGTGTTGTTTTATACACTGGGCCTGAGTTTTGGTTCAGTCTCCCCCCCAAAAAAGGTAGATTCAAATTCTCACAAAGTGGATATACTTCTGTCCTGTTAGTTTGTCGTATATCAGCCAGCCACTTTCAGCCACTTACATTGCGTTGTTTTATACACTGGGCCTGAGTTTTGGTTCAGTCTCCTCAAAGTGGATATACTTCTGTCCTGTTAGTTTGACGTATATATCAGCTAGCCACTTTCAGCCACTTACATTGTGGCTGAAAAAAAGGGAGGTTTAAATTCTCAACAAGTTTATATACACCTTCTACCTTGTTTTACAGTACCATATAACAGTTGTTATTTTGGTTAGATTTTCCAAAAAATTAGGAAGTCTGGTGGAAGAGACCGTGGGCGTAGGTTGCCAGCTGGTACTGATGGTGGTGGTGGTGGTGGTGCATCTGGTGGTAGTGGAAAAAGCACAATAGCACCTAAGACTGGAGGTGTTGAGCCAGCGTCATCGTCTGGCTACACAAGGCCTCGAAGGCTCCCTTATCTGGGAGTAGGAAAACATCTTTTAAAGCAGGAAAAAGTTTTGGCTTTCCTTGCTGACTCAGCCTCTAGCTCTTTCGCCTCCTCTTCAGAAAGTTCCAAATATAAAAGCAGCGAGTCGTCAGTGGATGCTCCCGGTCAGGAACAAGACGTTTCCTTGTGTCCTTCACCCAAACCAAAAGTGAAGGATGCGTCAGGCGACACTACAGGTTACTCCATGGAGCTCTTTACACATACCGTGCCTGGGTTAGAAAGGGAAATTGTTAACTGCCCATTACAAGATGTAGGCCTCCAGCCTATTCTAAACTCTGCTGCCCACCTAATCCACCTGTCCCCCTGCTATTGCCAGACCTCTCCCTTCTGTCAATCCCTTCACTGGCTCCCAATTACTCAAAGACTCCAGTTCAAAACCCAAACCATGACATACAAAACCATCCACAACCTGTGTCCTCCATATATCTGTGACCTCGTCTCATGGTACTTACCTGCACGCAACCTCCGATCCTCACAAGATCTCCTTTTATACTCCCCTCTTGTCTTCTCTTCCCACAATTGCATACAAGACTTCTCCCGTGCATCCCCCCTACTCTGGAACTCTCTACCCCAACATATCAGACTCTCACCTACAATGGAAACCTTCAAAAAGAACCTGAAGACCCACCTATTCCGACAAGCCTACAACCTGCAGTAACCACCGATCGACCAAACCACTGCACAACCAGCTTTACCCTCGTCTACTTTATTCTCACCCATCCCTTGTAGATTGTGAGCACTCACAGGCCGGGTCCTCTCTTCTCCTGTACAAGTCATGACTTGTATCATTTAAGATTACTGTACTTGTTTTTATTATGTATACCCCTCCTCACATGTAAAGCGCCATGGAATAAATGATGCTATGATTTTGATAATAAATAATAATAAAAATGAGTTGGCTTCTCTAGTTCCCAGTTGTTATTTTTGATCACGGACTTTGATTTTTTTTACCTTTTTGTTTAGTTATTGAATATAAAGCTCAAGAGTCGCATTTGCTGTTGTTAGCATATTGAGCCATATGTGAAAGTGATGCTTTATTACTTGTTAATCCAGGTACGTTGTGAAGTTTTGTGACTTGATGAGACCCCCACTTTGATTCCTGACACACTTGTCCTAGATAAAAATACATACATAGAGACAATGTATGTCCATGCAACACCAAATTCACTTGGACAGAGTGTATGTTCTGTTCATAACACTACAGCCGAACCACAGAGAGAGGAGAAAGGTGAGGAACCATTGCTGTTTTTTCACTAGGATCAGGTCATATTGGAATCATTTATCTAATAGTGTGAAAACTCCTTTAACACCCTTGGCATAGGGCAATTTTTTGTTTTATGCTTAACTTTCCTTTTTTCCCTCCACCTCCTCCAAAAACCATAACTTTGTTTTACTTTTCCAACAACATAGTCGTATGGGGTCTTGTTTTTGCCGTGTAAATTGTTGTTTTGAATACCACCATTTATTTTATCATAAAATGTACTGAAAAAGGAAAAAAAATCCACACAGGATGAATAAGTGAAAAAAAATACAATTCCGCCCCATACATCTTTTACACTGGCATAAAAAGATTTTAACAGTCATATAAGTTTGGTAAAACTTATGGATGCATTCAAATTAAGTGATTTTTGATGTTCTTACACCATTTTTGCCCAGCTCCGACACAGTGGGCGGACCTAGGGCATGACAGGGTGTAGTGGCATTCCCTTGTCAATGGAGTAGGACTCAGGGACTGAAGTAGGACTTTTGGCAAGGCGCACGCCACCCACCTGACGCTCCTTATTCATGAAAAGGCATATGCACATCTCCTCATCAAGACTGGCGTGAATAACACCATTCTTGATGAATTGGACTCTTAATATTTTATTATTCTGTGAATGTAGCTGGGTGAGGACTTGTTTTATTGAATACTGGAGTGTATAGTCTAAAGGGTAAGGTTTCTCCTTGTGGAGATGACATACCAGCTTTGGCTTGTCAAGGTAAGGAGGCTTATTCGCCATGCAATGCTCCTCTGGGAAATTTAATATGCAAATTGCCCCTTCAGCGAGAAAGAGGACTTAAACTCTATAGCACCACCTGTTGGAAGTATTGGGAGTGTTGGGAGTTTATAGTAGAATTCAAAGTCTACTTTGAAGCTCAGCCTCAGGCTGAACTTCACATGAGTACTCAAGATGGCAACAACTGCAGCATTCAGCAGGGAAGCTGATGGGAGCTGGTTCGTGAGCAGACCAGTAATGACGTAATTTAAATACCTTTGTCAGTGATTGACAACGTATTTAAATGGTTTACTGCTACAGCTGCCTCAGTACATACAGTTACAACCACACGAATGAAGACGTCAAAGAGCATGAGAATCAGGACCGTTCCAGGACACTTTAAACTGGTATGTGCATCAAAAACAGTTTTAATTTGTGGGTAATCAGGGAACCCAAACTATTTTTCTACAGTTTTCATGTCAAGGTATAGCTATACTTTAAATATCATCGGCGTAAAGTAATTGTCCACTACTTTTTTCTATTCTTATATTTTGTTGTAAGGATCCAAAAAAAAGTCAATCTCTTACATATACCTTTGAAGGCTTTGTCAAATGCGTGACTGGTTGTCGCCACCCTAGACAAAAGTCTTTCCAACATTGGTGTGTATCTTCTTTATAATCTATTGCTGCTAATTTGGTTTGGCATATCATATGTAAATGATGCTGATAATATAATTATACAACTAGTCACTGTCACTGTCCATAACTGTCCTACGCCGCTCACTAGTGACAGATTAAGTGACTATCATATAAAATAATAAGATATGTAGCACAACCTTAGCCCACAAGAAAGGGGTTATATGGAGTCAATATCTTTAACACTTGGGCAAAGCACTTCCTCTATCATAATTTGACCTAAATGCCTTATAGCTGGAAAGCATTCACTTAAAGTAACCAGATGGCTAAGCTCTTGTTTTTTTGCATATATATCTGATGCCTCAGCCTGTTTTATAATGATTCTTTTTTATCAACACCTGGTTGTCTAATGGTTAGACAGAGGCCTGGAGAGGCGTACAAGCCACAGTGTCTTGCATCCACTGTGAAATTTGGTGGAGGATCGTTGATGATCTAGGGATGCTTCAGCAAGGCTGGAATTGGGAAGGTTGTTCTTTGCGAAGGACGTATGAATCAAGCCGCATACAAGGTTTCCTGGAAAAACAGTTGATTCCTTCTGCTCAGGCAATGTTCCCCAACTCTGAAGACTGGTATTTCCCGCAGGACAATGCGCCATGCCACACAGCTAGGTCAATCAAGGTGTGGATGAAGGACCACCACATCAAATCCCTGTCATGGCCAGCCCAATCTCCAGACCTGAACCCCATTGAAAACCTCTGGAATGTAATTAAGAGGATGATGGATAATCACAAGCCATCAAACAAAGAAGAACTGCTTACATTTTTGCACCAGAAGCAGTGTGAAAGACTGGTGGAAAGCATGCCAAGACGCAAAGCTGTGATTAAAAATCATGGTTATACCACAAAATATTGATTTCTGAACTCTTCCTGAGTTAAAACATTAGTATTGTTGTTATTAAATGATTATGAGCTTGTTTTTCTTTGCATTATTTGAGGTCTGCAAGCGATGCATTTTTTTTCTGTTATTTTGACCATTTATCATTTTCAGAAAATAAATACAAAATTTATTGCTTGGAACTTCGGAGACATGTTGTCAGTAGTTTTTAGATTGAAAGAACAATCTACATTTTTCTTAAAAATATCAATATAAAAAAAAATCAGACAAACTGAACATTTTGCAGTGGTCTCTCCTCATTTTTGCCAGAGCTGTATATATATATATATATATATATATATATATATATATATATATACACACATACCATTGCCATGGGTGATAATGCCCTTCCTATAAAGTGATCCATTTTTATTTTATATGTCAGTTAATGAATATTTATTCTTTGTTACTCTTGTGGTACCAATATTTAAGAAAGGTAAGAAGGTGGATCCAGGAAACTACCATCCGGTAAGTCTGACATCAGCAAGGTTTTTTAAGGCATCTGAAGAGATGACCTGCAGAAATATATTGCAGAGAATAATATAAGAACTGACAACCAGCATGGATTCATGAACGATAGGTCATGTCTAACTAACATGTTGTTTTTTTATTAAGAGGATTACTCAGGGGAGAACCGGAATAAAATAAGTGTCAAAAAGCTGGATACTTTTGAACTGGTTAACCATTTATAAGGCCAGTTTCACCATAGCATTTGTGCATGCAGCATAGGGCTGCGTACTTCTTACCTTCAGATCTGCATTCATCCGCATCCGTCCTGCCTACCTATCTTTAACATTGTGTTCGCAGGGACATGCATGGTCATGCGTTGTACAGTATGCGGATGCGTCCCCGTGCGGCGTTTTGACATGCCCGACAAGATGCCGCACAGGGACGCATCCGCATACAACACATGACCACAATGTTAATGATAGGTATGCAGGATGGATGCGGATCTGAAGGTAAGAAGTACACAGCCCTATGCTGCGAACACAAATGCTAGTGTGAAACCGGCCTTAATCACTTGTGAGGCCACATCTAGAATATGAGATCCATTTTTGGGCTCCACATTTAAAAAGGGACATTCAGAAATTAGAATTGACTGACAGTGACTGGGACAATAGGTGCTGGACAGGATGCAATGAGGTGGGGTAAGGTAGGATGAGAAGGGTAAATGCCTCTTCTTTTAGTTACAGTTATTTGTATTTTAAGGTTGAGGAAAATGTGCATGAAAATGTGCATGGAGTTGAAAATGGGTGTGGTTTTCTAAATGGGCATGGTTTCCTAACACAAACAGAGAACCCATTGTTAAAATATTGAATTCCACCCCTGGGTGTATAGTGGATAATTTTTTTGACAATTTTATATAGAGGGGGACAGTAGATACTGTTATATACAGGGGTGCAGTAGTCATTTTATATACAGGGGGACAGTGGATAATTTTATAGATGAGTTACAATGGATATTTTTATAGACATGAGGCACAGCGTCTAGTTATATATTAATGGGGTACAAGGACTTTATATGTATTCAGTGGTGCACAGAGGCTACATATATATTCGGGTGGGGGCACATTGTCTACTAGAATAATAAGGACACAGTAAGTGGATCTGCTACAAAAGCCAAGAATCAAAGACATTTAGCCAGCAATCTCTGCAGTGAAAAGTGGCCAGTAGAAATCATCATGGATGTCAGGAGCAGATGGAGAAGAATAGAGAGAGACAAACTCCAGAGTACACATCACTTGTAAGTCTTTGAATATACATTTTTTTATTCTACCTCAGATGATGAATGATCATTACTGAAGTCACTGTACTGTTTGCTTATTAATGATGGGTGACAACATTCTTGTTTGTAAAAAATCTCCTATTTACTGGTCTGTGCAAAACTGTGTTGGGGACACACTCAGATATGTTTCATGCAACCCTTGGGCTGAGTCCCTGGGTACATCTCTGCATACAGTGTCCTCCCTTATTATGTGTAGTACAGTCATTTATTACATAGTGACCCCGCCCCATCTTATATATACTGTAGCTTTCGTCATTCGTTTGAATACCTGAGCAGCCTGATACATTATATTGCACACACCATTTGCCACAATCTCTGGGACCCTACCCCACTAATCCCCCAAATTAAATTTCTGGGTGCCTCCCAGTGGGCATTTGCTAAGCTTGTTACCCCTTTAATCCAGCCTTGCCTTCAATTGAAAGCTAGGACGTTTGTAGCTCAAGGCCTAAACCAGAAAAACTTAGCACAACATAAGTAAAGCAACATATTTACAAAGTTGATCAACTGTTTCTGTAACTTTTATTTACACACTTTGCGCAACTATATATCACATGTAAATAGTTTGCAATTAAATGTGCTTTAAAAGATTGCAAGAAACATGACTGAAACTGTGTTTAACATGTAATGCTATGACATTTCTTCTCATCCATCACTGTGTGAAGCAATGTACGCGACAGCACAGCCTTGAGGTTTCCCTGACAACCAGATTCACTACCTTGGTGACAGTAACTTACTATATAATGTCAATAGATTAACAATATTACATGAGAACGCAGAAAATCTTTCTGGAAAAAAGAGAAGCACATTGATTATGTGCAATGTTATAACCTTGACGTTCTCCATCTTCGTGTACTACATGTGGGGTGATAATATCCCTTTTGCATGATAACTCCTCCTCCCATATGCCCTCTTACGGACCACCTCTATCACACTGAGTGTCTCTCATTGTGGAGAACGTGGCAAAATGTAAAAAGGTAGTGATGAGCGAACAGTAAAATAATCGGATTTGGGAAAATTGGCACAAATAATTTCTAATATCCGTGTATTAGCACCGAATAACAAATTCAATGCAAGTCAATGGGAAAGCCGAATATTTTTGTGCTGGACCCAACAAACAGGTCTGGGGGCCTGAGAAAAAAGCTGAAATGGATGGGAAATAGTTAAAACTAAATGGGAACAACATGGAGACAATGCCTGCATGCCTTTCTGACTCGCATATGGTTTCTGGGAATAACGTTGTCAGACTATTGCACAGGTTTTACGGATTGTTAAAAAGACATACCAAACCAAAACAACATATTTTTTTAAAGGGAAGAATGCTAAGAAACATTTTTTCCTTCATAATTATGTAACACCCACAGGGTGTGACAAGGTAAAGTGGACTCACTAGACACAGGAGAGTGGATCTCATAAACCAAAAGATATTTATTAACAAAGTAAAAACAAAAAGGAAACAGGTGTCAGAGGGAAAGAACCTCTGGTTCACAACACTGTACCATGTAGTGGAGCACTGGGCAAGGTGTACCCCTATACAGGGATTCCCCCGTCACAACACCAGGTGGCCTGAATGCTACGAATCCAGGACCAGAGGACGACCCATACTGACAAACTAGCATCACAGTAGAATACTGGGGCCTGCTGGTGGAGACAATCCCAGAAGCTCCATGAAATCCAGCAAGGTTGATCCCACTCGCAGCAGGGTCTGGAGGATTCCGTGAGGAGAGGCAAGACAACTTGGAGTGGGAACCGGAGAGACCAGAGGAGTCCAGAATGGGATTCGCCAGAAGAAGACTCTGTGAAAATAGAGACATAAGTAAAGTGCAGAGCACAGCAGAGCATGGCCTGAAGCTGAGGCAACAATCCAAAGAATGAACACATTGCCCAGGCACCTCCCTTAAGGGGAGGGTGCTTTTTATGCACAGAGCATCATAACACAGACAGCCCTAATAGCGAACAGGTGTCCTTCTGTTTCAAGTATGTGCAGGAAGCGGGGCGCGGCTCCTAAGAGCATTTCCAGGAGACCTGCCAAGAGGATGCAGGTTCTTAGCAGAGAAAGAAGCCGCTGATTGTCTGGAGCCACGGACAGGGTGAGTAAGGCTGTGTGATAGGCGCCAGTCTCCCTGCACAGCGGAGACCGGACCTGCGGCTGAGGGCATGACAGTACCCCCCCCTAATGCCCCCCCCCTTCTTCAAACCTGTCAGGAGCCTTCTAAGAAGAACTGGGGCATTAATGTTCTCCTCAGGCTCCCAGGATCTCTCTTCAGGACCGTATCCCTTCCAGTCAACCAGAAAGAGTGACCTTCCCCCTCTTTTCTTCATGGCCAGGATGTCCTTCACTTCATAAATGTCCTCAGAACTGACAGGAGAAGGAAAATTACCTGGATCCTGGGTGAAGCAGCTGAGAACAACTGGTTTCAGCAGGGATACATGGAAGGAGTTATGGATCCGTAAGGAGGCAGGCAATTTCAATCGATAGCACACATCGTTGATTCGGTGGAGTACTTCAAAAGGACCGATGAAATGAGGAGCCAGCTTATAAGAAGGGACTTTAAGTCGGATGTGCCTGGAGGACAGCCATACCTTATCTCTGGGATGGAATGGTGGAGGATCCAGACGTCTCTTATCCACATGTTCCTTGGTTCGAACCGATGCCTGCTCCAGCGAGGTCCTCGTCTCAGTCCAGACTTTTGTGAAGTCCTTGGCCAGGGACTCAGCTGCAGGATTGCCGGAAGCAAGAGGCAGTGGAGTCGGGATCTTAGGATGCTGTCCATAAACAATGAAAAATGGGGAGTTAGAGGACTCACCGACATGATTATTGTAGGAAAACTCAGCCCATGGCAGCAGGTCGGCCCAGTCGCTGTGTTGACCATTCACTAAGTGTCGCAGATAGTTGGTGAGGACTTGATTCACTCTCTCCACTTGGCCATTAGATTGTGGGTGATAGGCCGAGGAGAAGTCCAGGGTGACATCCAACAGTTTACAGAGGGACCGCTAGAATCAGGAAATGAATTGGACTCCTCTGTCAGAAACAATGTGGAGTGGAAGTCCGTGAAGCCGAAGTACATATGCTGAATGAAGAGCTCTGCGAGTTTAGGAGCGGAAGGAAGACCAGACAGTGGAGTGAAATGTCCCATCTTGGAGAACCGGTCTACAACAACCCAGATTACTGTACAACCGGATGATGCTGGCAGATCTGTGATGAAATCCATGGCAATGTGTTGCCAGGGAGCAGACGGAATTTGGAGAGGGAGGTGACCGGCTGGCAGTTTCTTGGGTGTTTTATTACGAGCACAGGAGGGACAGGCTGCTACAAAGTTCAGAACATCTTGGCGCAAGGTGGACCACCAGTAGTGTCGAGAAATTAGTTGTAACGTCTTCTTTTGACCAGCGTGTCCGGCAAGCTTAGAAGAATGACCCCAGTGTAGAACTCGCTTCTTGTCTCTTTCAGTTACAAGGGTCTTACCAGAAGGGAGCTGCGACAGCCTGACTGGAGCCACCGTGATCATATTGGAGGATTCAATGATATGCTGAAGCTTCTCTTCAAGGTCGTCTGACAAGAAGGACCTGGAAAGCGCATCGGCTTTGATATTCTTCTCTGCAGGACGGAAATGGAGAGAGAAATTGAACCGAGCAAAGAATAATGACCAACGAGCCTGGCGAGGATTGAGTCTTTGAGCAGACTGAAGATTGGACAGATTCTTATGATCAGTGTAAATGATGACTGGATGAACTGCGCCTTCAAGCAGTTATCATCATTCCTCTAAGGCTAGCTTAATTGCCAGTAACTCTCTATCACCAATTGAGTAGTTACGTTCACAGGGTGAAAATGCCTTGGAGAAGAAACCACAGGTCAGCATCTTACCGGCAGGCAGTTTTTGTGTGAGGACTGCTCCGGCTCTGGATGAGAAGCGTCCACTTCAATGAAAAACTGTTTGTTGATCATAGGCCGATGAAGAGCTGGTGCGGTTGAGAAGGCTTGTTTGAGAGAGGCGAAAGCTGATTCGGCCTCAGGAGTCCAATCCTTAGGTTTGGCACCTTTACAAGTCAGGGCAGTGAGTGGTCTTACCAGAGAGGAGAAATGGGGAATGAATTGCCGATTGTAGTTGGCGAATCCTAGGAACCGCTGAATGGCCTTGATTCCCTCAGGTTTTGGCCACTTTAACACGGCAGAGACCTTCTCTGGATCCATCTCGAGACCTGTATCAGAAATAATATAGCCAAGAAAGGGTAAAGACCTCTGTTCAAACAGACATTTCTCAAACTTTGCGTAGAGACGATTCTCCCTCAATCTTTGAAGAACGAGACAAACATTCCTCCTGTGAGTTGGTAAGTCGGGAGAAAACACCAGGATGTCATCCAGATACACCACCACACAAACATAGAGCAGGTCACAGAATACATTATTGACAAACTCCTGGAAGACGGCGGGTGCATTGCTTGACCCAAAAGGCATGACCAGATATTCGTAGTGACCATCTCGCGCGTTGAAGGTGGTTTTCCACTCATCTCCGGATCGTATCCTGACGAGGTTGTAAGCCCCACGGAGATCCAACTTAGTGAAAATAATGGAACCTCGAAGCTGATCAAAGAGCTCAGGAATTAAGGGAAGTGGGTATCTGTTATTTACCGTTATTAGGTTGAGACCACGATAGTCGATGCATGGGCGAAGAGACCTATCTTTCTTCTTGACAAAGAAGAACCCAGCTCCAGCTGGGGAGGAGGACTTCTGGATAAACTCTCGAGCCAAATTCTCCTTGATGTAATCGGACATGGCTTGAGTCTCAGTAGGAGAAAGAGGGTAGATCCTACCTCGAGGCGGAGTAGATCCAGGGATTAGATCGATGGGGCAATCGTAAGGCCTGTGCAGTGGAAGTGTCTCGGCTTCCCTCTTGTTGAATACATCTGCGAAGGACCAGTAGGCAGATGGTAACCCGGGTAAAGCTGCCGGAGGCCGTGGGGTAGAACCAGGCCATATTGGTTTGAGGCAGTGTTCGTGACAAGACTGACCCCATCGAAGGACATCTCCAGACCGCCAATCCAGAACAGGTTGGAATGGTGGAGAAAGATTTGGTAACACATAGAAGGTAATTTTCTCCCTGTGGAGTGCTCCGATTAGAAGCTCCACCTCTTCGGTGATACTGATAATGGCATCTTTCAGGGGTCTACCATCTACGGAGGTGATGCACCAGGACCGCTGCAGTGGAACAATTGGAATCCCGAACCGCCTGGCCACAGCTTGCTGGATGAAATTTCCACCAGATCCAGAGTCCAGATAGGCCATCTTGGAGAACCGCACCTTCCCGAAGATCACCTGTATGGATATGGTTAGTGGGAGAGAAGAGTCATTCTCACCTAGGGAGGTCTCCCTTACCTTTCCTAGGCAGAAGAGTTCTTCTGACCTCTCAGTTCCACTACATTGACCGGAAGTGGAGCGTCCACCATAACGATATGGATTCCTAGTGGGAATCTCCTCCTGCTGATTCCTCTTCACCTTCATGCGATCAAGCTCCATGGGCTCATCCTCAAAGACCGGAGCAGGACAAAGCGGAAACTGAGGTTTTGGTGAAGAAGACGCTGGATGAGGAAATTGCTTCTCGAGAAGCCTCTCTATGGAGCGCTGCTGAAGACGCAGGTCAATCCGAATGGCGAGAGATATGAGATCATCCAGAGTCTCGGGTAGGTCCCTGCCTGCCAATTCGTCCTTGACTCTTCCAGACAACCCTCGCCAGAAGACTCCGACCAGGGGCTCATTGGTCCACTGGAGCTCCAAAGCCAAGGTGCGGAAATGGATGGCATACTGACCGACAGAGAGAGAGCCCTGTTGCAAATCAAAGAGAGACTCCATGGCAGATGTGGCACAACCAGGCTCATCAAATATCTTGCGGAACGTGTCCAAGAATACCTGCAGATCAGACACGATGGGATAATTCCGCTCCATTAGGGGGTTGAACCAAGCTAAAGCCTCTCCCTCCAGATGAGATGCAAGGAAAGCCACCTTGGCCATGTCTGTCTGAAAATGCTGAGGCAAAAAATGAAAATGCAGCAAGCATAGGTTGAGAAATCCTCTGCACAACTTGGGGTCACCATAGTAACGAGGAGGCTTGCAGAGACGAGGAGGACAGGGTCTCATGGTGGGCTCAACCGTCGGATGCTGTACCTTAGTTAACCGGTCATCCACAGAGGTCATGTAGTCCAACAAGCGGGTCTGCGTCTCATGTTGGCAATTGAATTCCAGACGGAGCTCTGCTAGCTGGGTCACGTTGGTGGACTCGGCAGCCTGTAGAGTAGATAAGCGGGTATCCAGAGTTTGCATGAAGGCAACTAGCTGATCCTGGCTTTGACAAAGCGCAGCTAGCTCTCTCTGGACTGAGAATCGGGTATGAGCAGAGTCCATGGCCTGGGCAAACTGTAGCGCCCACAGGGTGTGACAAGGTAAAGTGGACTCACTAGACCACTGATGGTGCAGTGGCGGCTGTATACCCGATACTCAAAAGACAGGAGAGTGGATCTCATAAACCAAAAGATATTTATTAACAAAGTAAAAACAAAAAGGAAACAGGTGTCAGAGGGAAAGAACCTCTGGATCACAACACTGTACCACGTAGTGGAGCACCGGGCAAGGTGTACCCCTAAACAGGGATTCCCCCGTCACAACACCAGGTGGCCTGAATGCTACGAATCCAGGACCAGAGGACGACCCGTACTGACAAACTAGCAACACAGTAGAATACTTGGGCCTGCTGGTGGAGACAATCCCAGAAGCTCCATGAAATCCAGCAAGGTTGATCCCACTGGCAGCAGGGTCTGGAGGATTCCGTGAGGAGAAGCAAGACAACTTGGAGTGGGAACTGGAGAGACCAGAGGAGTCCAGAATGGGATTCGCCAGAAGAAGACTCTGTGAAAATAGAGACATAAGTAAAGTGCAGAGCACAGCAGAGCGTGGCCTGAAGCTGAGGCAACAATCCAAAGAATGAACACATTGCCCAGGCACCTCCCTTAAGGGGAGGGTGCTTTTTATGCACAGAGCATCATAACACAGCCCTAATAGCCATCAGGTGTCCTTCTGTTTCAAGTATGTGCAGGAAGCGGGGCGCGGCTCCTAAGAGCATTTCCAGGAGACC
Source organism: Ranitomeya variabilis (assembly GCF_051348905.1). Taxonomy (NCBI): domain Eukaryota; kingdom Metazoa; phylum Chordata; class Amphibia; order Anura; family Dendrobatidae; genus Ranitomeya; species Ranitomeya variabilis. Next base: position 655,121,056 of record NC_135233.1, read on the forward strand.
TTCCAAGAGGATGCAGGTTCTTAGCAGAGAAACAAGCCGCTGATCGTCTGGAGCCACGGACAGGGTGAGTAAGGCTGTGTGATAGGTGCCGGTCTCCCTGCACAGCAGAGACCGGACCTGCGGCTGAGGGCATGACAAATTACATGTATATAACGCAAAAAACCCTCCCCTGTAGCATATGTTCACACGGAGCATTTTGAATTTAGTTTTTCCTTTAACATTTGTGAGGGTTCTCACTCCTACATTTGAGAGGACCCTCCCTCATGCCAAATAGTAAGATAGTGGAATACATATTCCCCATCCCTTTACAATGCCATTTAAAATATGCCCATTTGAATTTTGGGCTTCGCCCGCCATCACCATGTCCACCACCATGTCATTATGCGGCCCTTGCTTCAAATTTGCAGAGTGCCAGCGGATGTTGTGAAACCTGAGTTTAGTAAGGGCCCTCAGGTGGCCCTGTATCATACATTTGGGAGAGCAACAGGGCTGAAATGCAAAAAGCAGGGACCCTGCTGAGAAAGCAAATACGCGAAACGCGCGTCCAGGGGAGCCACACCAGGAGGGGGAACCCTTTTCAAGCAATCACGATGGGTAAGCCTGATTTAATATAGGGTGCATTTTTTTGCATTTCAGCCCTGTTATTTATGTGAAGGGGATACCGGAAGGACTCTGTATGTGATTACTATTTTGGGCTAGGCATCCCAGTGCTAAAAAGGGTTAAAAGGGCATAATATTGTGTGCCTTCCCTCCTTGTGTTTGGCTATCATCATATCCCTTTTTGTTGCCTCTCTGTGTGTGCGGAGTGCGTACAGCACTCATTGCAGTATTTATATTGATGTTACTGAGTTGTAATTACGTAATAAACTTTATATTCTTTTATATACAACTATGTTGTTATGGATGTTCTTGCTCCGTCTTTTTGTACTAATAGTTATTACAAGAGGTATATATAAAAAAAATCATAATTTTCTATTGGTTTAATAAATAGTGTATCTTTATCTAGCCATTGTGCGACTGGCGAATAACCTGCTGAGATATGCAAACGTGACTATTTACCTTTAATTTTTGTAATTCTGCTGTTGCCGTGTGAAATAAAGCTGATAATTTAAAAAAAAATTGCCACACATTGCTAGATACAGTGAATTTGTACATAACACCTCTTTGAGGGTACTTGTTAAAAATAAAGCCAGGAAATTATTTTTTTCATAAGCATAAAGCATTCAGTATGAGAAAGGGTGACGTTAAGAGATGTGGATGTGGTGGTGCCCACCAAGGCCATGATACAGTTCCACTAAATCTTCTTCACAGTCAAAGTCTCAGTAGCCGAGAGGCTGAGCCTCTGTATCCTCAACCTGGTCCTCCTTCCTCCCACAATCAAGAGTCCCAGAAGACATATGATCCCATCACTTGCCACTCTGAAGAAATGTTTACGTTCCCTTATAATTTGTCAGGCCTCTCAACATGCATCATTAAAGAGGTTCATAAGGAGGTGGAGTGCAGTGATGCCCAAACAACTGAGCACCCAGGGCCAGGAGAAAGCCACGTTAGGGAAGGTCAATTCATGTCTGAAGAGGTGGAGGATAATCATGAAGCACAATTGCCATCAGGTCAGCCGAAAATCGCAATCCAGAAAGAGGATCAGATTGATGAATTGGAAGACGACGTGGTCGATGATGAAGCCACTGATCAAACCTGGCACGGTGGCATGCCTAGTGAGCACAGCAGTGCAGAGAGGGATGGATCCGTAGTACAAAAACAGGCAAGTAGAGGTAGTGGTTTGACCAGAGGGAGAACTCGATTAACTGTTCGGCAGAGCCCCCCACTCGGCTAGAAAATAGGCCAAGGGTGTGGTGTTACCCTGTATTGCAGTTTTTTTCTGAAATTCCTGCAGACAAAACAACTGTAATTTGCAGCATCAGCCAAACCAAGCTAAGAAGAGACAAGAACGCTGCCAACCTGACCACCACTAGCATGCAAAAGCACATGGCAGCCAAGCACCCCAGTAGGTGTGAGGAACACATACAACCTGCAGTTGCACAGACACAACAGTCAGTAACTGTGTCCAGTTCATTGTCCCAGCGCTCAGCGTTCACTTGCCGCAGACGTTTAACAGAAAGCAGAAATATCCAAAATACTAAACACCCACATTACCAGATTGCTAGCCCTGGAAATGTTGCCATTTTAACTTGTGGGCATTGAGTCCTTTTCACTAAATCTTGGCGGTGGCAGCCCCACGGTACTCGATTCCCAGCTGACACTATTTTTCCTGGTATGCCGTCCCTACATTACATAAGCACATGATACACAATATCCACCTAACCACAGACACGTGGGCAAGTTCTTGTGGACAGGGATGCTACATTTCCCTGTCGGCACACTGGGTTAGCCTGGTGGAGTCTGAGACAGAGTCAGACGCTCAGACATCACCCATCTTACACACCAAGAATAGCAGGCCCAACTTCCATCAGGATTTCAGTCTCCTCGTATTCCAGTTCCTGTCTCTCCTCCTTCTCATCTAAACTAGCCACCCCATCACTCCTGAGCTGGGACGTCTGCAGCACTGCCTTGGTAAAGTGGCCGCACGCTCTGCTGAAGCTCATCTGTTTAGGTGATAAAGCTCACAATGCAACCGAGCTGTTGAAAGGGATAAAATAACAGACCAATCAGCATCTCTCCCCGCTGAAACTCCAACCAAGTCTGGTTTTGTGTGATAATAAGCATAACTTGGTGGTGGCTTTAAAGCTCTGCAAGCTGGTACACGTTCCATGCATGGCCCAGGTGCTGAACTTGGTTGTACAATGATTTTTAAAAACATACCCTGATTTGTCAGACCTACTTGCCAAGGTACGCCATGTCAGCTCACATTTCTGAAGGCCAACTAAGGCTTCCACTGGTCTAGCTTCGCTGCTGCAGCACTTTAATCTGCCTCATCACTGACTGATTTGTGACCTGCCCACATGCTGGAATTCAACTTTTCATATGTTGGCAATACTTAGTGAGCAGCAGATGGCAGTGTCTGAATTCCAGCTTCTCAATGCCCGTCAGAGTAACAGTCCCCACACATACAGTTGTACTCAAAAGTTTACATACCCCAGCAGAATTTTTGCTTTTTTGGCCTTTTGTTCAGAGAATATGAATTATAACACCATAACTTTTTCTCCACTCATGGTTATTGGTTGGGTGAAGCCATTTAGTGTCAAACTACTTTTTCTTTTTAAATCATAATGACAACCCAAAACATCCAAAAGACCCTGATCAAAAGTTCACACACCCTTGTGATTTTGGCCTGATAACATTCACATGAGTTGACACAAATGTGTCTGAATGGCTACTAAAGGTAACTTCCTCACCTGTGACCTGTTTGCTTGTAATCAGTGTGTGTACATAAAAGCTGAGTGAGTTTCTGGGATCAAGACAGACTCTTGCATCTTTCATCCAGACACTGAAGTTTCTGGATTGTGAGTTATGGAGAAAGTAAAAGAATTGTCAACGGATTTACGGGAAAAGGTAGTTGAACTGTATAAAATAGAAAAGGGATACAAAAATATAGCCAAGGAATTGATAATGTAGCCATGAGTAGAGAAAAAGTTTTGGTGTTATCATTCATATTCTCTAAAAATAAGCCAAGAAACTCTGCTGGAGTATTTATACTTTTGATCACAACTGTGTATGTCTACCTATCCTATGTGTATATCCTGTATGTCTATCTATCTACCTGTGTGTTTTGAAGAATAATTCCTTTGAAAATGATTTGTAAATGACATAAAGAATTGCTCTCTGTAAGTAGCAACTTACAGCAACATAAGTAGTTTGCAGTCAGGGCGGTCACATTAGCACCATCCTGATTGCAAACTGTATATCCCAAGATATGGATTACGGCGGGGGACACATCGACGGAAAGGTATGGATATACAGTATTGTTGCTTTATTATTTTATGTTTATTACAGGAGATCGAGGGCTTTGGGAATTAGCAGATATTGTAAGTATGGTTTAATTAAGAACAATAAAGGAGTCTGTGTGTTTATTTCAAATAATGGATTTTTTAATAGGTGTCTGTGTTTTATTTACTATTTCACTATATGGGGTTAGTATTTTGGGCGTCTAATTGACGCATATTCATTACTAACCTTGGGGCTTGATGTCACAAAATCAACACCCCAACTATTACCCCATATGCCACCGCTACAGGGCAGTGGGAAAAGTAAGGATATGTGCCAGAATTGGCACATCTTACAGATGCACCTTTCTGGGGTGGATGAGAGCTGGTGTTTGTAGCCGGGGGGTGGGTGACACTATTCATGGCCCCTTTCCTCGGCTACAAATATCAGCTTTCAGCTGTCTGCATAGCTATTTCTGGCTATAAATTATTGGGGGACCCCACGCCATTTTTTTCCCATAAAATATCTTTTGTTAATTACATATATGTTCCCTAATTTGCACACACACTATACTAATTGTGTTTGTGACTGATATATATAGCTCCCTATTCTGCTCTCTCTGTAATATAAATACATACATATATACATATATATATTTGTGTGTGTCACTGACATAAATATATATATATTTTTAGATGAAAGTAAATTTTGCATTTCATTTGGAATTCAAGGTCCTAGAGTCTGGAGGAAAAGTAGAGAGGCACACAATCCAAGCTGCTTGAGGTCTAGTGTGAAGTTTCCACAACCAGTGATGGTTTGGGGAGACATGTCATCTGCTGGTGAAGGACCACTGTGTTTTATCAAAACCAAAGGCAGCTCAGCCGTCTACCACAGAAATTTTAGAGCACTTCATGCTTGCCTCTGCCGACAAGATTTTTGGAGATGGAAATTTCATTGTCCAGCAGGACTTGGCACCTGTCCACACTCCCAAAAGTGCCAATACCTTGTTTAAAAACAATAGTATCACTGAGCTTGATTGGCCAGCAAACTGACCTTAATCTATGAGGTATTGTCAAGAGTAGTGTTGAGCATTCCGATACTGCAAATATCGGGTATCGGAATTCCGATACCGAGTTCCGATATTTTTGCAATATCGGAAATCGGAATCGGAAGTGTGCGGTGCGCATCGTTCCCAGGGTATGGAGGAGAGGAGACTGTCCTTCAGGCCCTGGGATCCATATTCATGTAAAAAATAAATAATAAAAATAAAAAATATTGATATACTCACCCTCGGACGGCCCCTGGCTCTTAGCGGTGCCTCCGTTCCTAAGAATGCAGGGAGTGAAGGACCTTGTGATTGGTCGCGTGAGCGGTCACATAAGCGGTCACGCGACCAATCACAAGCTGCGACATCATCGAAGGTCCTTTACTCTGCCTTCTTAGGAACGGAGGCAGACGCTTGGACCGGTGAAAGCCGGGGCCGTCGGAGGGGTGAGTATATCAATATTTTTTATTTTTATTCTTTATTTTATACATGAATATGGATCCCAGGGCCTGAAGGAGAGTTTCCTCTGCTTCAGACCCTGGGAACCATTCCGATATTTTGTGTCCCATTGATATGCATTGGTATCGGGTATCGGTATTGGCGATATCCGATATTTTTTGGATATCGGCCGATCCAATCCGATACTGATACCTTTGCATATCGGAAGGTATCGCTCAACACTAGTCAAGAGGAAGATGGGAGACACCGACCCAACAATGCAGACGAGCTGAAGGCTGCTATCATAGCAACCTGAGCTTCCATAACACCTCAGCAGTGCCACAGGCTGATCGCTTCTATGCCACACCACATTGATGCATTAATTGATGCAAAAGGAACCCCGACCAAGTATTGAGTGCATTTACGGAACATACATTTCAGTAGGCCAACATTTTGGATTTGAAAATAATTTTTCAAGCTGGTGTTATAAAGTATTCTAATTTACTGAGATAATGACTTTTGGCTGTAAGCCATAATCATCAACATTAACAGAAATAAACACTTGAAATAGATCACTCTGTTTGTAATGACTCTATATAATATATGATTTGCACATTTTGTATTGAAGAACTGAAATAAATGAACTTTTTGATCATATTCTAATTTTGCGAGAAGCACCTGTATATTGAAGAATGTGCACTTTTGTGTAGTAAAAATGGAGGCAGCATGTCCTTCAACATTGCAATGTGCGATTTTCCTGTAACTTTTCGCAATGATACCTCTGTGGATATCATTGCAGGACCTCCGCTGCTAGAGGTCCACAGCAAATACATTCCATGGGAACATAGACCATTGGGGTTTTTTGCTTGTCTTTGATGACTACTTGAAGCCTACTATGTTGGTAGTCTCAGACAGTGCCCCTACTCTCGGAATAGCCAGTGCTGTTTCACAAGACTTAATCTAAAAAATTATTTAAATTATGTCAGCCTGAAAACAGTAGCCGCCTTTTTAAATTTATACACAAGAAGGGTGACATTACATTTCTGTGAAATAACAAACCCTCGAAAGAAAAATAAAACTTTTCCCACGGTCGAGTTCATATAAGGACATCCAGCAGAGGGAGCATCACCGCGACTCGAGGTAACTACAGGACACTCCCCTGCGTTCCATTCATTCACAACATTTTACAGACAGGAGCACACATGCTTTACCATAGCTCCTGGCTGTAAAATGATTTAACCCCTTCAGATGGATTTACATCGTGGGACGTTCCAGAACGAAGGAAGGTATGGGATATTGTTGATTTTTTATTTTTCCTTTTTTACAGGACGAGGGTCTTCAGGTGGATTAAGAGTCTAATAAAATATTACAACACCCAGTGTCTTTATTTCATTAAAGTACTTTGTAATAATGTGTGTGTGTTTTATTAACCATTTCATACGATTGGATTAATAATGGATAGGTGTCATAATTGACGCCTCTCCATTATTAATCTGGCTTAATGTCACCTTACAATAGCAAGGTGACATTAACCCTTCATTACCCCTTCATTACCCCATATCCCACTGCTACACGGGAGTGGGAAGAGAATGGCCAAGTGCCAGAATAGGCGCATCTTCCAGATGTGCCTTTTCTGGGGTGGCTGGGGGCAGATGTTTTTAGTTGGGGGGTGCCAATAACCATGGACCCTTTCTAGGCTATTAATATCTGCCCTCAGTCACTGGCTTTACCACTCTGGCGGAGAAAATTGCACGGGAGCCCACGCCAATTTTTTCCGCGATTTAACCCTTTATTTTAGCAGCTACAGCGCCCAAATTTTGCACATACACACTACTAACATTACTAGTGTGGAATATGCAAAAAAAAAAAAAGGGGATATGAGATGGTTTACTGTATGTAAACCATGTCTCATATCATGTCGGGTTTGTGAAGGAGAAAGAAAAAGCCGGCAATTGAATTACCGGCTTTTATGATATCTAGCGCTGTATGAAATATAAATATATATATATATGTGTCTCACTGACATCTATATATATAATTGTCTAAGGGTTTTTCCGTCTGTCTGTCTGTCTGTCCCGTTTATTCATTCGCTGATTGGTCGAGGCCGCCTGGGCCTCGACCAATCAGCGACGGGCACAGTATCGACGTATAAATCCCGCGTCTCTGATTGGTCAAGGCCGCCAGGCCTCGACCAATGAGCGACGGGCACAGTATCGACGTAGATGTCATAATGGTTGCCATGGCGACGATGATGTCATAAAGGTTGCCTCGACCAATCAGCGACGGGCACAGTCTGCCGCAAATTCTGGAATCATCATTGTCCATATACTACAGGGACATGCATATTCTAGAATACCCGATGCATTAGAATCGGGCCACAGTCTAGTATATATATATATATATATATATATATATATATATATATATATATATATATACCTATTATATGTGTAGACATTTATTCTACCTAACTACAACATAACTGACCCCTAGCAATGAAGACTATGGTCAGTGAAAGTGCTACAATTGTAAAATCCCCCCCAGGAAGAAGCAGCACACGCGAAACGCGCGTCGGGGCTTTCAGGGTCAGCGTGCCACTTGGCAGAGCACTTTTCAGGAAGCGGTGGTCACGCAGGTAATATGTACGATGCGCAGTGTACTGGAGAATTTATCTTGTTACATCTACTAACGATGCACTTACAGTAAGTTGTAGATGTGGACTTAGCAATGAGGGTGGCATGTTGGGCTCATTAGAGTTGTTAGGGATTACATTCAATCATATGTGCCTATTCACAACATGCTGTGATGGAACGTTTTCTTATTATTGTTTGTCCACATAGTATTTATTGTGCAATTTACTGTCTTAAAGGGTTTTTCTGGCCAGGATTTCTTACTTTTTTGTAATTATCACCAATGTACCAAAGCTCCTGTTGACCCCATGTATGTGTAGTCTTGTTGTAGGCACCTTGTTCTATGTTGTTTGTGGTTATATGTATCATATTTTTTACCTGAAATAAAGATTTATAGTGATTTTACAATTGTAGCACTTTCACTGACCATAGTCTTTATTGCTAGGGGTCAGTTATGTTGTAGTCATGTATGAAGTGTTTGCCTAATTCCCTTTTGGGATTAAGGGCTTGGGTATTATGCTTATCATTTATTCTACCTATTCTATTCTATCCTGTCAGTGTGATTTTACTGTACACCGCACTGACACCGGTGCGTATTTCTCGCAAGTCACACGCATGGTCCGTGTGTAACCCGTATTTTTCTCGCCCCCGTAGACTTTCATTGGCGATTTGTTTGCGCAATATGGTGACAAACGCAGCATGCTGCGATTTTCTACGGCCGTACAAGACCGTATAATACGGATCAGTAAAATACAGCAGGTAGGAGCTGGCCCATAGAGAATCATTGTACCGTATGCAATCCGTATTTTCTGCACCTCTCATACGTCCGTAAAACTCGCTAGTGTGACGCCAGCCTAAGGCTGCGGCTGCGTTCACACGTTCAGTATTTAGTCACTATTTTACATCAGTATTTGTAAGCCAAAACCAGGAGAGGATGAAAAATGCAGAGGTGGTGCATATGTTTCTATAAGGCTATGTTCATATGTTCAGTATTTTGTCAGTAGTACATCAGTATTTGTAAGCCGAAACCAGGAGTGGATGAAAAAATCCTCCAATTGTTCCACTCCTGGTTTTGGCTTACAAATACTGATGTAAAATACTGACCAAATACTAAACGTGGCCTTAAGACAATTCTTCCTAGGAAATTGTTCTCCGCTAGAAGGTAGGAAACTATTTTTTTCTTTCTGTAGGAAATAGTCCCAGTTTTTGCTGACAATAGGCAAAGGACATTTCACTGAGCCAACTGGAAGAAAAGGAATTTAAAGGATTATAAAAACTTTGCTACTTTCTTCTAGAAAAGGTACCTTACTGACACTTATGTTCTGTCTACTATTGCAACTCCACTCCTCTGAGATGAATTGAGCTGATCTTCAATATCGCACAAAGCCTTTGGACAGGTGTTGCACTATTTTTAGAATAAAGCCATATTGTCCTATCCAATACAACCCATTAATTTTTGTAGAAAAAAAGTTAAACATAGCTGCAAATGTCAGGCAGCTGCTGCCAAGCCAAATATAACAATTGAATGCATCAAAAATGGTTGAGGCACACACTAACAACATTGTTATAACCTTAAATATGTAAAAAAAAAACTGGTATTGAGACCCCAAGAAGAAGACTCATACTGGATCACAGAGTTTACATATAACACCCCTTTTTCTCCTCTTGTAGGGTTTTGATATATTTGAAAAGTATATAAAGAAACTATGTTGAGAAAGGTAAAGGAGCAAGACAAATCATAAGTAAAGATATGGCACCAAGTAGAATAGCACATACATAGTCAAAAGGATAGCTTTGGTCAAAACAGTGGGTCGTCGGAAGTCCAGCGTGCATAGCGGGCAGAAGCCAATACATAGCTAGAAACTTGCTGTAGTTGGTAAGTGAAATCCAGTCAAGGTGTCTAAGCATTTCAGACAGGTGTTATGCTCTGTCACTTCTGATTAAACATGGAAATGTCCAAAGAACTGATAAATCATAAAAGGTATTGAACAATATAATCGACAACTATTGAAAACAGTCACATTTTCTCTATTGAAGTTGACATCTGATCCCAACAAAGGAAAAGGCTTGCTATGCTTTACTGTTAGCCCCAACATTGTAAACAGGTGAAGGTTGTCCAGTAATACCACGCATTAGGGCATTCGTTGTTTTTTTATGCACATTATTGGCTGGAATGTATTAGAATTATTGATATTTCACTCTTGACAGCTAAAAGAGCAAATGTACTCTAGTGGATATAAAAAAACAAAAAACCTTAATCAAAATCAAATAATTATGTAAATACAACATAAAGCTATGAAATAAACAAAGGCCCCAATGTTATTCTGTAGGCCCAAACCATATGGGCACAGAACTGCTTGCCTGACAGGAAACCTACATGTGAGGAGCCACAATCAGAGAGAAGAGTAATAGCACACAGCTTAGAAGAAGGGACAGACAAGTACTTAAGGTGCATGCCTCTGGGTCAAGGAGGCCCTTGAGGCCTGTTGGGCCCCCCACCAGGTTATGCTGCACACACACTTGTGTGATTATAAGGTTGTTTCTAATTGTCGGTTTTATTACTTGTATGCAATAATTAATCATATGGAATATAAACACAGCAACACCCAATTTATATGCTGTTGTAACAACTGTTTGGTTTTCAGCAAATGCCGCAGACCTCATCTTGATTTTGCAGTAGTGCCTCTCATTGTAAAATAAATAATTAATTTTATAAAGATATATAGAAAGATAGATAGATAGATAGATAGATAGATAGATAGATAGATAGATAGATAGATAGATAGATAGATAGATATCACTGTTCTGGCACCCAAACTTTCGAGGAAGTTTGGGTCAGGTACCAGAACCTGAACTTCCACTGGCCCGCCCATCCCTAATCATGTGGCAACCTGCAAGTTGCTGTGTTTGCAGCAGAGAAGACACAAGAAATCTTATAGTGTTGGATTTTTTGTAATTTACATATGCTGAAATTACTGCGTTCACTTTCATCATGTAATGTAGCATAGCCATATGAGCTCCTTGCCAATGCAACGTACCACTCACAAAGTAGATGTGTAGCCCTAATGCCCAATTTCACTGATCAGTGCTTAAGGGGGAAGTCCCATTACAGAAAATGACAGTATATTTCTGGGATATATTTTTATTACTTGATTGATGGGGTCAAACTTTTAGGTACCTCACCAATCACCAGGATGATATTGATGATTTTGTTCTTATTAACTGATTGTATAGAAACCGAAGAACACCCCAATCAGTGAACAGGACTGTGTTGCAGACACTTTCACATTCTACTGCTGACCACATTCCTCCAGCGATCAAGTGGTGGCAAAATATGCCTTAACATTAATAAATGGGAAAACCTGTTTAGGCTGCCCATACGGCACATTTGGGTGGCATCTTATCATCTATGGTGAGTTATGCCAGCAGTACATCTATGTATACCAGTGATGACCATCACACATCATCTTACCCTTACAGCACAAACACCACACGCATAAATTAGAGTAGTATCTCTTTAAATGATTACATCAGAGAACTGGCAGCTTATTGGAAGGAGTCAAGACTTGGTGTCATTTCTCAAATTAGTTCTAACAGTATCAAATTATTTTATTTAAGTAATTTATGCAAATTACACAGTAAATTCAGTATGTCACAAAGCTGGTGTTTTATCTACGCTGTCAAAAATTGAATCCATTTTGAGAAAACAGAGCATCTATATATTTCAATCTTTTGCCCATCGAGTGAAGGGAAAAAACAGAACAATTACATATATATTTCCCTCCCCATCAAGTCATTACATGTACTAATATGAAAACTTAATTTGTCATACCAGACTGATAGAACAGAATGGAGTCATAAAGAGTGACTTTATCTGCATGATAATCTGGAGGTGTGTCGTAGACAAAAAATATATCAGAATACTGTTTTCTACTCTTCCTCTAATACGTACATGACATAACTTTCTACAGTCTCCATTTATACTGCTTGCTAGCTAAACCCAATTATGATACCTTATACACTCTACCATATATATAAAATTTTTTCTGTAAAATCTATTTTAATTCTTCACTATAGCTGTAAAAAAATAAATGTCATAGCAAAAGCATCCATGCACCATCATAGTGATCGTCATCATATTCTCATTACTCTGTTCTCTTAACAAATATTTAGGCCTACAAGTAAAAACAGGCTAAACCTACATAAAAAACACCAATCAAATCACTTGTCTTCTAAATAAGAAAGTAGTAAGCATTTATTACACAGACTGAGAGATCGCACCATTTTCATTCCTTTTAAAAGTTGTTAGCTTTTAAGCCCACTACAACCCCCTCTAAGGTCCCCCAATTCCATCCACTAATGTCTTCTCCCATATAAAAATAGACTTCCACAATCCATTATTATAAGAAAACGTGACTACGAATGTGCAGAAACAGTACTGTTGTCCATGCATACCAGCAAAGAAAGAGAGGATGGCATTCTTTACCTGGCTCGGCCGTGTCCAGCCCTGTTTGGGGGGTAGCACACTCACTGTCTGTTGCTTTGCGTTTCTTCGACATCTGCAGAGTGATCTTCAGATTGTGGTGCTTCAGGAATGATGGATTGATTGAGTGGTCGTGTGAGATAACAAGAATTCGCTTTGCTATGGGGAGAGAGAGACTTTGGAGTGGCTGTAGAGCAAGCAGGAGGCAGGGACTATGAGGAAAAATTCTACAAATCACAATTCCATCAATGCAATTCTCTATTCTATGTCTCTCCTGTTTTCCCGCTGCTGGAGAGAAAACATAGGAATGATTGGGAGTGAAGCCATGGACATAGTCCTTACTAGCATTGGGCATTCTTTACTGGAAAAATGGAGAAGTGCTGAAACATCGTCATTCAAATTCTGGTTTTCCAAGTTCCTGATAATAGGTCACGTGTCTTGTTCACCACTATAGCACATCTCAAGGTAAGTCTCAGATAGAGAGGTGACAGTGTCCTACTGCCTACTCCACATAAGGCTCCAACACTGCACCTGCAGTCAGCAGTACTCATCTTCATAGACTTCCTGGGTGCTGGATCCATCAACCTGTCATTGACCCTCCTTCCAGTCAAAGCCAACAGTGTGCTCTGTGATGGGGAAAAATCACTATCACACAGGGTCAGCTCCAAAGTCACAGAACACATACATAGATACACAAATACGAACATGCATATATGTTGTACTAGATTACTTTTTAGAGAACTCATGGGCTGCTGTTATAAATGGTAAAAATTGTTTTCAGGCAAAAGTGCCAGTTACCTGTGGTAGTGGGGCATCTGCTCCTTTCTTCATTGGCTTCTGTTGGAGGAGACCTTCAGCTGCATCTGACTGTACAGCAATCCTAAATTAAAGAGTGTGTGTATCGTTATATAAGTGATCTATGGAAATGCTCTATATAATCTGCCCTTCCAACAAAAGGATAACAGCAGAAGTCAGTTAAGCAGAAGTCCTGGCAGTGCCAGTGTTATCCTTGGGGCTGCCTGGCGTCTCTGTGAAGTTAGGAGTTTGTCTTGTAGAAGAAGCTGAGGTTTGGGCGAATCTCATGTCCAACAGGAGGCAATGACGTCAGCATCTCCACTGCTACAGCTGCCATTCATTGAAATGTTAATGGATCACAGACGCAAGCAGCCTGAACGCGTCACTCACGATGGCAAGCACTGTCACCGTGGTTATAAGAAATGCCGGGTTAAGAGCTCTGTTCCATGTATCTCATTGTGATACCATTGGCAGAAAGTTTACACACACTGAGACGCACATACTATATGTGTATTTGCGTTAATAAGTCTTTACGTATATGTTCCACTGCTTTTCCCACAGTGCTAGGCTTTCCACACACAAGAGCAGTGCCTCACAGAAGCTGCTCTCCCCCCACCACTTCTCTGCAGCCTCTGCTGACGTCAGAGATATCTGCGTCAATGCCGCCTCCAGTGACATAAATGGCCCCCACTCTCCTGTGCTCCCTTTTCTGAATGAGAGCCTAATGGGATTTTTATTATTCCTTATCGTCCTCAGGCAGTATGCTAGCCATATTCGTCTGCCCTGTAACCAACAGAAGAGCCAAAGTTAATAAGCAAATAAAACAAACAATGAAACATAACCACAGCTGTATATCCCCATAAAACCATGTCCCCCCAAAAAAATCACAATCACATTTTTTTCCCTCTACATTATTGGCAGAATAATTCCTTTTTTCTATTTTCTAATCTTTTTTTTTTTTCCTTTCTTTTAGGTTTCAAGCTCCCAGAAGTGTTCGGCTGAGCATTAATGTTCATTTCGCCCTTGCAAGTGTTTGATGCAGGAAGAGTTAACTGCTTTCAGGAGGCGGCACCACAAGCTCACAATGACATGTGCATCAGCACTTCTAGTCTGTTCCCTGTCTTATGGCACTGGTTACAATAGAGTAACTGGCCAAATAAGCCGGGCCAGGATCCAGGATGGTAAAGCTCTGCATACTGTGTATGTGTACTCTGTTCTATTGAACCTCCTGTGAAACCATTGTTAGCTCCTTTTCCCTAGGACTAGTGATTTCTAGTCCGTGTAGTCCTGGTGTACTTAAGGCCCAGCAGAAATTACCATTCTTGTTGCCACTTAACAATAATGTAAGACATGACAAAGAATGCAACGGAAAAAAGTGAACACAGTAGCTGTTTCCTTTAGACAAAGCTTATCAAAGTAACTTTAACCCCTTTACCCTCGAGGGGGGTGGTTTGCACATTAATGACAGGGCCAATTTTTACATTTATGAGGCAATAACTCTGGAACACTTCAATGGATTCTGGTTATTCTGAAACTGTTTTCTCATGACATATTATACTTCCTGATAGTGGTAACATTTCTTGGCTATGACTTGCGTTTATTTGTGAAAAAAACTGAATTTTGACAACAATTTGTGAAATAGTTAATAAATAAAATTTCCCACATGTCCACTTTACATCAGCATAACTTTGGAACCAAATTTTTTTGTGTTAGGAAGTTATAAGGGTTAAACGTTGGCCAGCGATTTTGAGAAGGGTAACATGAAAAAATGGACTCCAAAATTTGTTATGTAATTTCTCCTGATATGCCCCATATGAAGGAGAAAACCACTTTTTAGGCGCACGGCAGAGCTCGGAAGGGAAGGAGCACCTTTTGAGTTTTTGAATGCAAAATTTGCAGGAACAATTGGCAGATGCTGTGTCACATTTGGAAGGCCCTGATGTGCCTAAACAATGAAAATCTCACACAAATGACACCATTTTGGAAACTAGACCCCACATGGAACTAATCTAGATGTGTGGTGAGCACAGTGAACCCTGGGGTGCTTCACAGAAGTTTAGTGAGCCGTAAAAACAAAAAAAAAAATCAAATTTTCCCCCACAAATATGTTTTTAGCACAAAATATTGCATTTTCATAAGGGTAACAGGAGAAATTGCACCATAAAATTTGTTATTTCTCCTGAGTGCACCAGTGGTCAGTATGAGGGAGAAAACTACTGTTTGGGAGCACGGCAGGACTTGGAAGAGAAGGAGTGTCATTTGACTTTTTGAATGTAACATTTCCTGGAATCATTAGCTAACGTCATATCCCATTTGGAGAGCCAATGATGTGCCTAACCAGTGGAAGCCCCCTATATGTAACCCCTTTTTGGAAACTAGACCCACAAAGAATGCATTTTGATGCGTGGTGAGCACCTTGAACCCCCAGGTGCTTCACAAAAGTTCATAATGTTGAGCTGTGAAAATAATAAAATTACATTTTCCTCACAAACAATGATATTTTAGCCCCAAATTTTGCATTTTCATAAAGGTAAAAGGAGAAATTACACTATACAGTTATTTGTGCAATTTCTCCTGAGGACGCCGATAGCCCATATGAGGGAGAATACTACTTTTGAGGCACCGTGCAACGCTCAGATGGGAAGAGGCGCCATATTGGAGTTCAGATTTTGCTGAAATGGTTTGAGGGTGCCATCTCACATTGGCAGTGCCCTTGAGGTGCCAGAACAACAGAAACCTCCTATATGTGAACTCATTTTACAAATTTGAGGTCCATTTTTCCTCAGTGCGCCCATACCCTACATTTAAATCAGGAAATATTTTTCAGGCACAGTTCTAAGCTCAGAAGGAAAGGAGCACCAAATTTAACTGTTATGGTTTGCGGGTGCCATCCCACTTGGAGAGCCCATGAGGTGCCAGAACAGCCGAACCCCCATAAGTGACCCCATTTTAGAAACTACAACTTTCAATGAATTCACCTAGTGGTACAGTGATCATATTGATACCACGGGTGTGTCACAGAATTTTATACCATTGGTCAGTGAAAAAAATAACTACATTTTTACCACCAAAATTTTGTTTTAGCCCCAGATTTTACATCTTCACACAAGATGTGGAGAAAAATGGCACTGTAAATTGTCCCACAATTTCGACTGAACATGGCAATACCTCACATGTGGCTGTACAGTACTACTTAGCCATACGGAGGTACTTGGGAGCAATGGAGTGCTATTTGCCTTCTGGAGGGCAGATTTTCCTAGAACAGTTTGTGGACTCCATATACAGAGCCCCTAATTGCTAGAATAGCAGAATCCCCTTTCAAGTGACCCCATTTTGGAATTGATACCCCTTGGGGAATTTATCTACAAGTGTAGTGACAATTTTGACTCCATGGGTATTTTCCAGAAACAAGCAGCAATGAATGTTGCCAAGTGAAAATTGCAAACTGCCGTTAAAGTAACCAGTACGTTGTATTCACCAGTACATTATACCCAGCATAACGTTTTGGATCACAGTTATCCGGCGCTCTATGCTGAGTGCTGACTAGGGTTGAGCGAAACGGGTCGATCATTTTCAAAAGTCGCCGACTTTTGGCTAAGTCGGCGTCTCATGAAACCCGATCCGACCCCTGTGCTTGTCGGCCATGCGGTACGCGACTTTCGCGCCAAAGTCGCGTTTCAATGACGCGAAAAGCGCCATTTCTCAGCCAATGAAGGTGAACGCAGAGTGTGGGCAGCGTGATGACATAGATCCTGGTCCCCACCATCTTAGAGAAGGGCATTGCAGTGATTGGCTTGCTGTCTGCGGCGTCACAGGGGCTATAAAGGGGCGTTCCCGCCGACCGCCATCTTACTGCTGCTGATCTGAGCTTAGGGACAGGTTGCTGCCGCTTCGTCAGAAGCAGGGAGAGCGTTAGGCAGGGTCCACTAACCACCAAACCGCTTGTGCTGCAGCGATTTCCACTGTCCAACACCACCTTCGGTGTGCAGGGACTGTGGAAGCTATTTTTTTTTTTTTTTCCCCTCAGCGCTGTAGCTCATTGGGCTGCCCTAGAAGGCTCCGTGATAGCTGTATTGCTGTGTGTACGCCACTGTGGAAACCAACTGCTTTTTTCAAAGCACATATCCTCTTGTTCCTTCCTTTCTGCACAGCTATCTTTTTTGTTTGTCCACACTTTTTATTTAATTTGTGCATCAGTCCACTCCTATTGCTGCCTGCCATACCTGGCTTACATTACTGCAGGGAGATAGTAATTGTAGGACAGTTTTTTTTTTTTTTTTGTTTTTTTTTGTGGGAGATTAAGATTGGCATTTCTGCTACAGTGCCATCCCTGTGTGTGCCATCTCTCACTGAGTGGGCCATAGAAAGCCTATTTATTTTTTCCGTGATTTGTGTTCTAAAATCTACCTCAACACAAAAACACTACATCAATCAGTGGGAGAAAAATATTGGCCTCAGTCAGGGCTTGTGTGCCACTGCTGTGTGTGCTATCTCTCATTCAGTGGGCTATAGCAAGCCTATTTTTTTTTTTTTTTTTTTAATATTATTTGGTTTCTAAAGTCTCCCTGAAAAAAAAAAAAAAACCTAAAAAAACAGTGGGAGAGTAATATTGCCCTTTCAGCTTGTGTGCCAGTCTTGACTCCTGGGTGTGCCACCTCTCTCCCTCTCATTCAGTGGGCCATAGAAAGCCTATTTATTTTTTTTTTTAAATATTATTGGGTTTCTAAAGTCTCCCTTAAAAAACAAAAAATACATAAAAAAACAGTGGGAGAGTAATATTGCCCTTTCAGCTTGTGTGCCAGTCTTGACTCCTGGGTGTGCCACCTCTCTCCCTTTCATTCAGTGGGCCATAGAAAGCCTATTTATTTTTTCCGTGATTTGTGTTCTAAATTCTACCTCAACACAAAAACACTACATCAATCAGTGGGAGAAAAATATTGGCCTCAGTCAGGGCTTGTGTGCCACTGCTGTGTGTGCTATCTCTCATTCAGTGGGCTATAGCAAGCCTATTTTTTTTTTTAATATTATTTGGTTTCTAAAGTCTCCCGGAAAAAACAAAAAAAACCTAAAAAAACAGTGGGAGAGTAATATTGCCCTTTCAGCTTGTGTGCCAGTCTTGACTCCTGGGTGTGCCACCTCTCTCCCTCTCATTCAGTGGGCCATAGAAAGCCTATTTATTTATTTTTTAAAATATTATTGGGTTTCTAAAGTCTCCCTTAAAAAACAAAAAATACATAAAAAAACAGTGGGAGAGTAATATTGCCCTTTCAGCTTGTGTGCCAGTCTTGACTCCTGGGTGTGCCACCTCTCTCCCTTTCATTCAGTGGGCCATAGAAAGCCTATTTATTTTTTCCGTGATTTGTGTTCTAAATTCTACCTCAACACAAAAACACTACATCAATCAGTGGGAGAAAAATATTGGCCTCAGTCAGGGCTTGTGTGCCACTGCTGTGTGTGCTATCTCTCATTCAGTGGGCTATAGCAAGCCTATTTTTTTTTTTTTTTTTTTAATATTATTTGGTTTCTAAAGTCTCCCTGAAAAAAAAAAAAAACCTAAAAAAACAGTGGGAGAGTAATATTGCCCTTTCAGCTTGTGTGCCAGTCTTGACTCCTGGGTGTGCCACCTCTCTCCCTCTCATTCAGTGGGCCATAGAAAGCCTATTTATTTTTTTTTTTAAATATTATTGGGTTTCTAAAGTCTCCCTTAAAAAATAAAAAATACATAAAAAAACAGTGGGAGAGTAATATTGCCCTTTCAGCTTGTGTGCCAGTCTTGACTCCTGGGTGTGCCACCTCTCTCTCTCATTCAGTGGGCCATAGAAAGGCTATTTTTTTTTTTGTTTTTTTAATATTATTTGGTTTCTAAAGTCTCCCTGAAAAAAAAAAAAAAACATACAAAAAACAGTGGGAGAGTAATATTGCCCTTTCAGCTTGTGTGCCAGTCTTGACTCCTGGGTGTGCCACCTCTCTCCCTCTCATTCAGTGGGCCATAGAAAGCCTATTTATTTTTTTTAAAAAATATTATTGGGTTTCTAAAGTCTCCCTTAAAAAACAAAAAATACATAAAAAAACAGTGGGAGAGTAATATTGCCCTTTCAGCTTGTGTGCCAGTCTTGACTCCTGGGTGTGCCACCTCTCTCTCTCTCATTCAGTGGGCCATAGAAAGGCTATTTTTTTTTTGGTTTTTTTAATATTATTTGGTTTCTAAAGTCTCCCTGAAAAAAAAAAAAAAACATACAAAAAACAGTGGGAGAGTAATATTGCCCTTTCAGCTTGTGTGCCAGTCTTGACTCCTGGGTGTGCCACCTCTCTCATTCAGTGGGCCATAGAAAGCTTTTTTTTTTTTTTTCCTTGATTTGTGTTCTAAAATCTACCTCAACACAAAAACACTACATCAATCAGTGGGAGAAAAATATTGGCCTCAGTCAGGGCTTGTGTGCCACTGCTGTGTGTGCTATCTCTCATTCAGTGGGCTATAGAAAGCCTATTTATTTATTTATTTTTTTTCTTATTATTTGGTTTCTAAAGTCTCCCTGAAAAAAAAAATACATAAATTAGGTGGGAGATTAATATTGACATTAGTGCTTGAGTGACAGTCCTGCGTGTGTGTCATCTCTGTGATTTTGTGCCACAGAAAACAGAGTGTGTAACATTGTGCCTGATTTTCCTTGTGGTCTCACCAACCTGTTAAGGGATATTGAAATCATACTGAAGTTATAGCTCACCGTGTAAGTTGTTTGACAGCAACAAATAAAGTTACTTTGGTTAAGATTTTAAAACAATGAGGAAGTCTGGTGCAAGAGGTCGTCGTGGGCGTTCATTGTCAGCTGGTAATGATGGTAGTGGTAGTGGAGCATCAGGTGGTCGTGGGGATAAAAATATTCCACCTAAGTCTGGAGCTGTGGAGCCAGTTTCGTCATCAGGCTACACAAGGCCTCGAACGCTCTCTTTTCTGGGAGTAGGAAAACCGCTTTTAAAGGCGGAGCAGCAACAGCAAGTTTTGGCTTACATTGCAGACTCAGCCTCTAGCTCTTTTGCCTCCTCTTCCGAAACTGGTAAATGTAAAAGCAGCGCGTCGCTTGTGGATGTTCACGGTCAGGGACAAGTCGCTTCCTTGTCCTCCTCAGCAAAAACTACAACAAGAGAGAAGGATGCAGCAGGCGACACAACGGGTCACTCCATGGAGCTCTTTACACATACCGTCCCTGGCTTAGAAAGTGAAACATTTAACAGGCCATGCCCATTACAAGTATATTCTGACATGGAGTGCACTGATGCACAGCCACAGCCAGAGTACTATGCTGCTCCTTTGACTCAGACCACCACATTGCCCTCTCAGGGTACAGATCCACAATCAGACCCTGATGAGACTATGTTGCCCCGCCACGAACGCTATACCACCGACCGACACAGTGACACAGACGAAGTTGCACACGAGCTCGAAGAGGAGGTAATAGATGACCCAGTTATTGACCCCGATTGGCAGCCATTGGGGGAACAGGGTGCAGGCGGCAGTAGTTCAGAAGCGGAGGTGGAGGAGGGGCCGCAGCAGGCATCAACATCGCAACAGGTTCCATCTGCCGGGCCCGTATCTGGCCCAAAACGCGTGTCAAAGCCAAAACCTGTTGGAGCACAGCGTTGCCATCCGGTTAAAGCTCAGTCTGCAATCCCTGAAAAGGGATCCGAGTCTAGGAAGAGTGCAGTCTGGCATTTTTTTAAACAACATCCAACTGATCAGCGCAAAGTCATCTGTCAAAAATGTTCAACTAGCTTAAGCAGAGGTCAGAATCTGAAAAGTCTAAATACTAGTTGCATGCATAGACACTTAACCACCATGCATTTTCAAGCCTGGACTAACTACCAAACGTCCCTCAAGGTTGTAGCACCCTCGGCCAATGAAGCTAGTCAGCAACGCAACATCCCTTCCGTCACTGTAAGGCCACCATTTTCCGCACCACCGGCAGTATCTGTGCAGGTTTCTTTGCCAGCCAAAAGCAGTCAGGGTCAGGGAATCACCAGTTTTGTAGGAGGAAATATTGCATCTAGGGCACCGGCGGAAACAATACCGTCTCCAACCGTCTCTCAGTCTGCCATGTACACCGGCACACCCGAAAGTTCCACGATCTCCAGCTCTCCAGTCCAGCTCACCCTACATGAGACTCTGGTTAGAAAAAGGAAGTACTTATCCTCGCATCCGCGTACACAGGGTTTTAACGCCCACATAGCTAGACTAATCTCGTTAGAGATGATGCCCTACCGGTTAGTTGAAAGCGAAGCTTTCAAAGCCCTGATGGAGTACGCTGAACCACGATACGAGCTACCCAGTCGACACTTTTTTTCCAGAAAAGCCATCCCAGCTGTCATGATCTCAATGGCAAGAGAACATAGCATCAGCATATACAGGAACTAGCTCTTGGAAGATGGGAACTGAGCTGACCATGAACTAAACCTACCGCACAACTAGCAGTGGCCGGGTAGCATGCCTACGTTGATTCTAGATGCCCAGCACCAGCCGGAGGACTAAATAAAGCTAGCAGAGGAAAATATTAGTCCTAGCTCACCTCTAGAGAAATACCCCGAAAGGAGACAGAGGCCCCCCACATGTATTGGCGGTGAGTTAAGATGAAACAACAAACGTAGTATGAAAATAGGTTTAGCAAATTTGAGGTCCACTTACTACATAGCAGAAGACAGAAAGGACACTTTCATGGTCAGCTGAAAACCCTATCAAAACACCATCCAGAAATTACTTTAAAACTCTGGCATTAACTCATAACACCAGAGTGGCAATTCCTGTTCGCAAGAGCTTTCCAGCCCCATAACGAAACTACAGCTGTGAACTGGAACAAAAATGCAAAAACAAACATGGACAAGAGTCCAACTTATCTAGTAGTTGTCTAGGAGCAGGAACAAGCACAGAGAGGCTTCTGATAACATTGTTGACCGGCAAGCAACTAACAGAGCAGCAAGGTTATATAGCGACTCCCACATCTTGATGGGAACAGGTGAACAGAGAAGATGAGGACACCAGTTCAATTCCACCAGTAGCCACCGGGGGAGCCCAGAATCCAAATTCACAACAGTACCCCCCCCTCAAGGAGGGGGCACCGAACCCTCACCAGAACCACCAGGGCGATCAGGATGGGCCCTATGAAAGGCACGAACCAGATCAGAGGCATGAACATCAGATGCATTCACCCAAGAATTATCCTCCTGGCCGTATCCCTTCCACTTGACCAGATACTGGAGTCTCCATCTGGAAACACGAGAGTCTAAGATTTTCTCCACAACGTACTCCAACTCACCCTCAACCAACACCGGAGCAGGAGGCTCAACGGAAGGCACAACCGGTACCTCATACCTGCGCAATAATGACCGATGAAAAACGTTATGAATAGAAAAGGATGCAGGGAGGTCCAAACGGAAGGAAACAGGGTTAAGAATCTCCAATATCTTATACGGGCCGATGAACCGAGGCTTAAACTTAGGAGAAGAGACCCTCATAGGGACAAAACGAGAAGACAACCACACCAAATCCCCAACACAAAGCCGAGGACCAACACGACGGTGGCGGTTGGCAAAAAGCTGAGTCTTCTCCTGGGACAACCTCAAATTGTCCACCACCTGCCCCCAGATCCGATGCAATCTCTCCACCACAGCATCCACTCCAGGACAATCCGAAGACCCCACCTGACCAGAGGAAAATCGAGGATGAAACCCCGAATTACAGAAAAACGGGGACACCAAAGTGGCAGAGCTGGCCCGATTATTGAGAGCGAACTCCGCCAATGGCAAAAAAGCAACCCAATCATCCTGGTCAGCAGACACAAAACACCTCAGATATGTCTCCAGGGTCTGATTAATCCGCTCGGTCTGGCCATTCGTCTGAGGATGGAAAGCGGACGAAAAAGACAAATCTATGCCCATCCTAGCACAGAATGCCCGCCAAAATCTAGACACGAATTGGGTCCCTCTGTCAGAAACGATATTCTCAGGAATACCATGCAAACGAACAACATTTTGAAAAAACAGAGGAACCAACTCGGAAGAAGAAGGCAACTTGGGCAGAGGAACCAAATGGACCATCTTAGAAAAACGGTCACACACCACCCAGATGACAGACATCTTCTGTGAAACAGGCAGATCTGAAATAAAATCCATCGAGATGTGCGTCCAAGGCCTCTTAGGAATAGGCAAGGGCAACAATAATCCACTAGCCCGAGAACAACAAGGCTTGGCCCGAGCACAAACGTCACAAGACTGCACAAAGCCTCGCACATCTCGTGACAGGGAAGGCCACCAGAAGGACCTTGCCACCAAATCCCTGGTACCAAAAATGCCAGGATGACCTGCCAACGCAGAAGAATGAACCTCAGAGATGACTCTACTGGTCCAATCATCAGGAACAAACAGTTTATCAGGTGGGCAACGATCAGGTCTATCAGCCTGAAACTCCTGCAAGGCCCGCCGCAGGTCTGGAGAAACGGCTGACAATACCACTCCATCCTTAAGGATACCTGTGGGCTCAGAGTTACCAGGCGAGTCAGGCTCAAAACTCCTAGAAAGGGCATCCGCCTTAACATTCTTAGAACCCGGTAGGTATGACACCACAAAATTAAACCGAGAGAAAAATAATGACCAGCGCGCCTGTCTAGGATTCAGGCGCCTGGCGGTCTCAAGATAAATCAAATTTTTGTGGTCAGTCAATACCAACACCTGATGTCTGGCCCCCTCAAGCCAATGGCGCCACTCCTCAAAAGCCCACTTCATGGCCAAAAGCTCCCGATTCCCAACATCATAATTTCGCTCAGCGGGCGAAAATTTACGGGAAAAGAAGGCACAAGGCCTCATCACGGAGCAGTCAGAACTTTTCTGCGACAACACTGCCCCAGCTCCGATCTCAGAAGCGTCGACCTCAACCTGAAAAGGTAGAGCAACATCAGGCTGACGCAACACAGGGGCAGAGGAAAAACGGCGCTTAAGCTCCCGAAAGGCCTCCACAGCATCAGGGGACCAATCAGCAACATCAGCACCCTTCTTAGTCAAATCGGTCAATGGCTTAGCAATATCCGAAAAACCAGCTATCAATCGACGATAAAAATTAGCAAAGCCCAAAAATTTCTGAAGACTCTTAAGAGAAGAGGGCTGCGTCCAATCACAAATAGCTTGAACCTTGACAGGATCCATTTCAATGGAAGAGGGGGAAAAAATATATCCCAAAAAGGAAATCCTCTGTACCCCAAAAACACACTTAGAACCCTTCACACACAAAGAATTAGACCGCAAAACCTGAAAAACCCTCCTGACTTGCTGGACATGAGAGTCCCAGTCATCCGAAAAAATCAGAATATCATCCAGATACACAATCATAAATTTATCCAAATAATCGCGAAAAATATCATGCATAAAGGACTGGAAAACTGACGGAGCATTTGAAAGACCAAAAGGCATCACTAAATACTCAAAGTGGCCCTCGGGCGTATTAAATGCGGTCTTCCACTCATCCCCCTGCCTGATTCGCACCAAATTATACGCCCCACGAAGGTCAATCTTAGAGAACCACTTGGCCCCCTTTATGCGAGCAAACAAATCAGTCAGCAACGGCAATGGGTATTGATATTTAACAGTGATTTTATTCAAAAGCCGATAATCAATACATGGTCTCAAAGAGCCGTCTTTTTTTGACACAAAGAAAAAACCGGCTCCTAAGGGAGATGACGATGGACGAATATGTCCCTTTTCCAAGGACTCCTTTATATATTCTCGCATAGCAGCATGTTCAGGCACAGACAGATTAAATAAACGACCCTTTGGGTATTTACTACCTGGGATTAAATCTATGGCACAATCGCACTCTCGGTGCGGAGGTAACGAACCAAGCTTGGATTCTTCAAAGACGTCACGATAGTCAGACAGGAACTCAGGAATTTCAGAGGGAATAGATGATGAAATGGAAACCACAGGTACATCCCCATGAGCCCCCTTACATCCCCAGCTCAACACCGACATAGCTCTCCAGTCGAGGACTGGGTTGTGAGATTGCAGCCAAGGCAATCCTAGCACCAAATCATCATGTAGATTATACAGCACCAGAAAGCGAATAATCTCCTGGTGATCCGGATTAATACGCATAGTTACTTGTGTCCAGTATTGTGGTTTATTATTAGCCAATGGGGTGGAGTCAATCCCCTTCAGAGGAATAGGAGTCTCCAAAGGCTCTAAATCATACCCACAGCGTTTGGCAAAGGACCAATCCATAAGACTCAAAGCGGCGCCAGAGTGGACATAGGCGTCCGTGGTAATAGATGACAAGGAGCAAATCAGGGTCACAGATAGAATAAACTTAGACGGTAAGGTGCAAATGGAAACAGATTTACCAAGCTTTTTAGTGCGCTTAGAGCATGCTGATATAACATGAGTAGAATCACCACAATAGAAACACAACCCATTTTTCCGTCTAAAATTCTGCCGCTCGCTTCGGGACAGAATTCTATCACACTGCATACTCTCTGGCGACTTCTCAGTGGACACCGCCAGATGGTGCACTGGTTTGCGCTCCCGCAAACGCCTATCGATCTGAATAGCCATTGTCATGGACTCATTCAGACCCGCAGGCACAGGGAACCCCACCATAACATCCTTAATGGCATCAGAGAGACCCTCTCTGAAAGTCGCCGCCAGGGCGCACTCATTCCACTGAGTAAGCACAGACCATTTACGGAATCTTTGGCAGTAAATTTCCGCTTCATCTTGCCCCTGAGATAGGGACATCAAAGTTTTTTCTGCCTGAAGCTCCAAATGAGGTTCGTCATAAAGCAACCCCAAGGCCAGAAAAAACGCATCCACATTGAGCAACGCAGGATCCCCTGGTGCCAATGCAAAAGCCCAATCTTGAGGGTCGCCCCGGAGCAAGGAAATCACAATCCTAACCTGCTGTGCAGGGTCTCCGGCAGAGCGAGATTTAAGGGACAAAAATAATTTGCAATTATTTCGAAAATTCTGAAACCCGGATCTATTCCCCGAGAAAAATTCCGGCAAGGGAATTCTCGGCTCAGATACAGGTGCATGACAAACAAAATCCTGCAAATTTTGTACTTTCGTGGCGAGATTATTCAAACCTGCAGTTACACTCTGAAGATCCATTACAAACAGGTGGACACAGAGCCATTCAAAGAAGGAGAGAAAGAAAAAAAAAGGCTGCAGTATAGACAGACTGGCAAGAGGTCCAATTAAGAGCACACTCAAGAGGAAAAAAAAAAAAAAAAAAAAAAAAATCTCAGCAGACTTCTTATTTCTCTCCTTTCTCAGCCAAGGATTTTAACCCTTTAGTGGGCCGGTCAAACTGTCATGATCTCAATGGCAAGAGAACATAGCATCAGCATATACAGGAACTAGCTCTTGGAAGATGGGAACTGAGCTGACCATGAACTAAACCTACCGCACAACTAGCAGTGGCCGGGTAGCATGCCTACGTTGATTCTAGATGCCCAGCACCAGCCGGAGGACTAAATAAAGCTAGCAGAGGAAAATATTAGTCCTAGCTCACCTCTAGAGAAATACCCCGAAAGGAGACAGAGGCCCCCCACATGTATTGGCGGTGAGTTAAGATGAAACAACAAACGTAGTATGAAAATAGGTTTAGCAAATTTGAGGTCCACTTACTACATAGCAGAAGACAGAAAGGACACTTTCATGGTCAGCTGAAAACCCTATCAAAACACCATCCAGAAATTACTTTAAAACTCTGGCATTAACTCATAACACCAGAGTGGCAATTCCTGTTCGCAAGAGCTTTCCAGACACAGTAACGAAACTACAGCTGTGAACTGGAACAAAAATGCAAAAACAAACATGGACAAGAGTCCAACTTATCTAGTAGTTGTCTAGGAGCAGGAACAAGCACAGAGAGGCTTCTGATAACATTGTTGACCGGCAAGCAACTAACAGAGCAGCAAGGTTATATAGCGACTCCCACATCTTGATGGGAACAGGTGAACAGAGAAGATGAGGACACCAGTTCAATTCCACCAGTAGCCACCGGGGGAGCCCAGAATCCAAATTCACAACACCCAGCCCTGCACCAGCATGTTAAACAGCGCATCGTCCATGCACTCAGGCAATCTGTGAGTACAAAGGTGCACCTGACTACAGATGCATGGACCAGTAGGCATGGCCAGGGACGTTATGTGTCCATCACGGCACACTGGGTGAATGTGGTGGATGCAGGGTCCACAGGCAACATCAATTTAGGGACAGTTGTGCCTAGCCCACGGTCTAGGAAACAGTTGGCTGTAGGCGTTCGCACCCCCTCCTCCTCCTCCTCCTTGTCCTCCTGCAGAAGCTACAGCTCTTCCACAGAACGCAGTCTGCCAACCACTCCATCGGCAGATGACACTGTTGCACACCAGTTGTCCCATTATGGGCCAGCTACTGCCAAGCGTCAGCAGGCTGTATTGGCTATAAAGTGCTTGGGCGACAACAGACACACCGCGGAAGTTCTGTCCGAGTTCTTGCAACAAGAAACACAGTCGTGGCTGGGCACAGTAGATCTTGAGGCAGGCAAGGTAGTGAGTGATAACGGAAGGAATTTCATGGCTGCCATCTCCCTTTCCCAACTGAAACACATTCCTTGCCTGGCTCACACCTTAAACCTGGTGGTGCAGTGCTTATTGAAAACTTATCCTGGGTTCTCCGACCTGCTCCTCAAAGTGCGTGCACTTTGCTCACATATCCGACGTTTGCCTGTACACGCCAGCCGTATGCAGACCTATCAGCGGTCTTTGAACCTTCCCCAGCATCGCCTAATCATAGACGTTGCAACAAGGTGGAACTCAACACTGCACATGCTTCAGAGACTGTGCGAACAGAGGCGTGCTGTTATTTATTTGTGGGAGGATACACGGGCAGGCAGTAAGATGGCAGACATGGAGTTGTCAGGTGTGCAGTGGTCTAAGATACAAGACATGTGTCAAGTCCTTCAGTGTTTTGAGGAATGCACACGGCTGGTTAGTGCAGACAACGCCGTAATAAGCATGAGCATCCCCCTAATGCGTCTGCTGATGCAAAGTTTGACGCACATAAAGGAGCAGGCGTCTGCACCAGAGGAAGAGGAAAGCCTTGATGACAGTCAGCCATTGTCTGGTCAGGGCAGTGTACAGGACGAGGTAGCGGGCGAAGAGGAGGTGGAGGACGAGGAGGATGATGGGGATGAGTATATTTTTAATGCCGAACCTTTCCCGGGGGCACAGGAAATTGGTTGCGTGTCACGGCCGGGTTCTGGTTTTTTGAGGGACACAAGTGACGTAGATTTGCCTGCAACTGCCCCTCAACCAATCACAACCGGAGATTTGACAACTGGAACTTTGGCCCACATGGCGGATTATGCCTTACGTATCCTAAAAAGGGACACACGCATTACGAAAATGATGAACGATGACGATTACTGGTTGGCCTGCCTCCTTGATCCACGCTATAAAGGCAAATTGCAAAATATTATGCCACATGAGAACTTGGAACTAATATTAGCAACCAAACAATCAACTCTTGTTGACCGTTTGCTTCAGGCATTCCCAGCACACAGCGCACGTGATCGTTCTCACACGAGCTCCAGGGGGCAGCAGACTAGGAGTGTTAGGGGTGCACACATCAGAAGTGGCGTTGGACAGAGGGGTTTTCTGACCAGGTTGTGGAGTGATTTTGCTATGACCGCAGACAGGACAGGTACTGCTGCATCAATTGAAAGTGACAGGAGACAACATTTGTCCAGTATGGTTACTAACTATTTTTCATCCCTTATCGATGTTCTCCCTCAACCGTCATTCCCATTTGATTACTGGGCCTCCAAATTAGACACCTGGCCAGAATTGGCAGAATATGCATTGCAGGAGCTTGCT
Organism: Ranitomeya variabilis; assembly: GCF_051348905.1. NCBI lineage: Eukaryota > Metazoa > Chordata > Amphibia > Anura > Dendrobatidae > Ranitomeya > Ranitomeya variabilis. The sequence goes on from NC_135233.1 coordinate 655,150,222, forward strand.
TGCCCGGCAGCAAGTGTCCTATCAGAAAGAGTATTCAGTGCTGCAGGTTCAATATTAACCGAAAAAAGGACTCGTCTGGCTACCCAAAATGTTGACGATCTAACATTCATTAAAATGAACCACAACTGGATTTCGAAATCTTTTGCCCCACCTTGCCCGGCCGACACCTAGCTTTCCTATGAAAAGCTCTTGCCTGTGAATTACTTTTCTAATGTCTAATTTGCTGCAGCTGATTGTACAGCATACGACATGTTTACACCTCCCTAAATGGCAAAACTCCCCACACGGGGCCGTGGTATCGCGACTTGGCGCAAGCACCCGTGAGACTGCTGTTTGTCTGAAGAGGTGGGTGTGCTCGCTTTTGGTTGACGGCATTGCTACTGGGTCCCTCATAGTACAATGTAGTGTCTCTGGCGGTGGTGGTGCGCACCCAACGTCAGACACACCGTTGTAACATGAGGGGCCCTGGGGCGGTCCCGCCGGCCTCAAGAGAGTTCCCCCCTACCCCAGCTCAAAATGTGCTCTACCACGTCCAAAATTATGTCGCACAGCTCCACCAATCTTTAGTCTATTCGCTGACATCATTCAATGTCTGGCACTGACAATACAAATTTGTAGACATCTATGATGCAACTTAAAGTAGTCTGTGTCTGTGTCCTATATTGGCACCATTAAATAGTTACTGCCAAATTACTATGTCAGAAACTCAGTAGATGAGCCCACCCCTGTACCTAAGTATGCCACCTTTTTTTTTGTTGTGGTTGTTTTGCGAGACATTAACATCTATTTATATTTTGGGAGTACTGGGACAGACACTCCTTGCACTACTCCTCCACTCACCACCAAGCTGCCTGTGTATCCATGTAACCGCTGTAAAGCTGCCATGAGCCTATTGTTTGTTATTTTAGGCCTTTGATAGCCTGTCTGCGGTCCCTACTTTAAATACTCCTCCACTCACCACCACCAAGTTGCCTGCCCGTGTATCCATGTAACCGCTGTAAAACTGCCATGAGCCTATTGTTTGTTATTTTAGGCCTTTGAAGCCTGTCTGCGGTCCCTCCTTCCACTAGTCCTCCACTGACCAGACCACTGCTGCCCGTGTACCCCTGGAACCAATTATAAAGTGCCTACAGCCAGCCCATTTTCTTATGTTAGGCCTTTGAAGCCTGTCTGCGGTCCCTACTTTAAATACTCCTCCACTGACCACCAAGCTGCCTGCCCGTGTATCCATGTAACCGCTGTAAAACTGCCATGAGCCTATTGTTTGTTATGTTAGGCCTTTGATAGCCTGTCTGCGGTCCCTACTTTAAATACTCCTCCACTCACCACCAAGCTGCCTGCCCGTCTATCCATGTAACCGCTGTAAAACTGCAATGAGCCTATTGTTTGTTATTTTAGGCCTTTGATAGCCTGTCTGCAGCCCCTACTTGCAATACTCCTCCACTGACCACACCAATGCTGCCCGTGTACCCCTGGAACCTATTTAAAAGTTCATAGAGCCTAGTTATATATTTTATTTACTATTAATAAGGCCATGATGGACTACGCTGTACCACGCTACAAGCTAACCAGTCGACACTTCTTTTGCGAGAAAAGCCATCCCAACCCTCCACCAGCATGTAGAAGACCGCATTGTCCATGCACTCTGGCAATCTGTGAGTACAAAGGTGCACCTGACAACAGACGCATGGACCTGTAGGCATGGCCACGGAAGATTACGTGTCCATTACGGCGCAATGGGTTAATGTGGTGGATGCATGGTCAACAGGGGACAGCCTACTAAGTCTGTCTGCAGTCCCTAATTCAAATTGTCCTCCACTGTCTAAATCGGAGCTTCCACCTTCTGGCTTTTGGCCTATAGTATCAGAAATTAAACTGCATTTGGCCTTCAACTTTGGTTAGGGCCTACTAACGGCTTCTGCCCCTCCCTGGTGTTGCCCTCAACTAAATAAAGCTGAGCTTCAACCTTCTGCTCCAAATTACCATTTTGAAAAATGCAATAGGCTTTTCCGGCCTACTAAAGGTGTCTGTCTGTGTGCCCCTGCCTGGTGTTGTCCTCAACTAAATAAAGCTGAGCTTCAACCTTCCGGCTCTCATTAAGTGGTTTTAAAAAAAAAAATGGTGGTTAGGGCCTACTAACGGCTTCTGCCCCTCCCTGGTGTTGCCCTCAACTAAATAAAGCTGAGCTTCAACCTTCTGCTCCAAATTACCATTTTGAAAAATGCAATAGGCTTTTCCGGCCTACTAAAGGTGTCTGTCTGTGTGCCCCTGCCTGGTGTTGTCCTCAACTAAATAAAGCTGAGCTTCAACCTTCCGGCTCTCATTAAGTGGTTTTAAAAAAAAAAATGGTGGTTAGGGCCTACTAACGGCTTCTGCCCCTCCCTGGTGTTGTCCTCAACTAAATAAAGCTGAGCTTCAACCTTCCGGCTCTCATTAAGTGGTTTTAAAAAAAAAAAATGGTGGTTAGGGCCTACTAACGGCTTCTGCCCCTCCCTGGTGTTGCCCTCAACTAAATAAAGCTGAGCTTCAACCTTCTGCTCCAAATTACCATTTTGAAAAATGCAATAGGCTTTTCCGGCCTACTAAAGGTGTCTGTCTGTGTGCCCCTGCCTGGTGTTGTCCTCAACTAAATAAAGCTGAGCTTCAACCTTCCGGCTCTCATTAAGTGGTTTTAAAAAAAAAAATGGTGGTTAGGGCCTACTAACGGCTTCTGCCCCTCCCTGGTGTTGCCCTCAACTAAATAAAGCTGAGCTTCAACCTTCTGCTCCAAATTACCATTTTGAAAAATGCAATAGGCTTTTCCGGCCTACTAAAGGTGTCTGTCTGTGTGCCCCTGCCTGGTGTTGCCCTCAACTAAATAAAGCTGAGCTTCAACCTTCTGCTCCAAATTACCATTTTGAAAAATGCAATAGGCTTTTCCGGCCTACTAAAGGTGTCTGTCTGTGTGCCCCTGCCTGGTGTTGCCCTCAACTAAATAAAGCTGAGCTTCAACCTTCTGCTCCAAATTACCATTTTGAAAAATGCAATAGGCTTTTCCGGCCTACTAAAGGTGTCTGTCTGTGTGCCCCTGCCTGGTGTTGTCCTCAACTAAATAAAGCTGAGCTTCAACCTTCCGGCTCTCATTAAGTGGTTTTAAAAAAAAAAATGGTGGTTAGGGCCTACTAACGGCTTCTGCCCCTCCCTGGTGTTGTCCTCAACTAAATAAAGCTGAGCTTCAACCTTCCGGCTCTCATTAAGTGGTTTTAAAAAAAAAAAATGGTGGTTAGGGCCTACTAACGGCTTCTGCCCCTCCCTGGTGTTGCCCTCAACTAAATAAAGCTGAGCTTCAACCTTCTGCTCCAAATTACCATTTTGAAAAATGCAATAGGCTTTTCCGGCCTACTAAAGGTGTCTGTCTGTGTGCCCCTGCCTGGTGTTGTCCTCAACTAAATAAAGCTGAGCTTCAACCTTCCGGCTCTCATTAAGTGGTTTTAAAAAAAAAAATGGTGGTTAGGGCCTACTAACGGCTTCTGCCCCTCCCTGGTGTTGCCCTCAACTAAATAAAGCTGAGCTTCAACCTTCTGCTCCAAATTACCATTTTGAAAAATGCAATAGGCTTTTCCGGCCTACTAAAGGTGTCTGTCTGTGTGCCCCTGCCTGGTGTTGCCCTCAACTAAATAAAGCTGAGCTTCAACCTTCTGCTCCAAATTACCATTTTGAAAAATGCAATAGGCTTTTCCGGCCTACTAAAGGTGTCTGTCTGTGTGCCCCTGCCTGGTGTTGTCCTCAACTAAATAAAGCTGAGCTTCAACCTTCCGGCTCTCATTAAGTGGTTTTAAAAAAAAAAATGGTGGTTAGGGCCTACTAACGGCTTCTGCCCCTCCCTGGTGTTGCCCTCAACTAAATAAAGCTGAGCTTCAACCTTCTGCTCCAAATTACCATTTTGAAAAATGCAATAGGCTTTTCCGGCCTACTAAAGGTGTCTGTCTGTGTGCCCCTGCCTGGTGTTGTCCTCAACTAAATAAAGCTGAGCTTCAACCTTCTGCTCCAAATTACCATTTTAAAAAATGCAATAGGCTTTTCCGGCCTACTAAAGGTGTCTGTCTGTGTGCCCCTGCCTGGTGTTGCCCTCAACTAAATAAAGCTGAGCTTCAACCTTCTGCTCCAAATTACCATTTTGAAAAATGCAATAGGCTTTTCCGGCCTACTAAAGGTGTCTGTCTGTGTGCCCCTGCCTGGTGTTGTCCTTAACTAAATAAAGCTGAGCTTCAACCTTCCGGCTCTCATTAAGTGGTTTTAAAAAAAAAAATGGTGGTTAGGGCCTACTAACGGCTTCTGCCCCTCCCTGGTGTTGCCCTCAACTAAATAAAGCTGAGCTTCAACCTTCTGCTCCAAATTACCATTTTGAAAAATGCAATAGGCTTTTCCGGCCTACTAAAGGTGTCTGTCTGTGTGCCCCTGCCTGGTGTTGTCCTCAACTAAATAAAGCTGAGCTTCAACCTTCTGCTCCAAATTACCATTTTAAAAAATGCAATAGGCTTTTCCGGCCTACTAAAGGTGTCTGTCTGTGTGCCCCTGCCTGGTGTTGCCCTCAACTAAATAAAGCTGAGCTTCAACCTTCTGCTCCAAATTACCATTTTGAAAAATGCAATAGGCTTTTCCGGCCTACTAAAGGTGTCTGTCTGTGTGCCCCTGCCTGGTGTTGTCCTCAACTAAATAAAGCTGAGCTTCAACCTTCCGGCTCTCATTAAGTGGTTTTAAAAAAAAAAAATGGTGGTTAGGGCCTACTAACGGCTTCTGCCCCTCCCTGGTGTTGCCCTCAACTAAATAAAGCTGAGCTTCAACCTTCTGCTCCAAATTACCATTTTGAAAAATGCAATAGGCTTTTCCGGCCTACTAAAGGTGTCTGTCTGTGTGCCCCTGCCTGGTGTTGTCCTCAACTAAATAAAGCTGAGCTTCAACCTTCTGCTCCAAATTACCATTTTAAAAAATGCAATAGGCTTTTCCGGCCTACTAAAGGTGTCTGTCTGTGTGCCCCTGCCTGGTGTTGCCCTCAACTAAATAAAGCTGAGCTTCAACCTTCTGCTCCAAATTACCATTTTGAAAAATGCAATAGGCTTTTCCGGCCTACTAAAGGTGTCTGTCTGTGTGCCCCTGCCTGGTGTTGTCCTCAACTAAATAAAGCTGAGCTTCAACCTTCCGGCTCTCATTCAGTGGTTTTAAAAAAAAAAATGGTGGTTAGGGCCTACTAACGGCTTCTGCCCCTCCCTGGTGTTGTCCTCAACTAAATAAAGCTGAGCTTCAACCTTCCGGCTCTCATTAAGTGGTTTTAAAAAAAAAAAATGGTGGTTAGGGCCTACTAACGGCTTCTGCCCCTCCCTGGTGTTGCCCTCAACTAAATAAAGCTGAGCTTCAACCTTCTGCTCCAAATTACCATTTTGAAAAATGCAATAGGCTTTTCCGGCCTACTAAAGGTGTCTGTCTGTGTGCCCCTGCCTGGTGTTGTCCTCAACTAAATAAAGCTGAGCTTCAACCTTCCGGCTCTCATTAAGTGGTTTTAAAAAAAAAAATGGTGGTTAGGGCCTACTAACGGCTTCTGCCCCTCCCTGGTGTTGCCCTCAACTAAATAAAGCTGAGCTTCAACCTTCTGCTCCAAATTACCATTTTGAAAAATGCAATAGGCTTTTCCGGCCTACTAAAGGTGTCTGTCTGTGTGCCCCTGCCTGGTGTTGTCCTCAACTAAATAATGCTGACCTTCAACCTTCTGCTCCAAATTACCATTTTAAAAAATGCAATAGGCTTTTCCGGCCTACTAAAGGTGTCTGTCTGTGTGCCCCTGCCTGGTGTTGCCCTCAACTAAATAAAGCTGAGCTTCAACCTTCTGCTCCAAATTACCATTTTGAAAAATGCAATAGGCTTTTCCGGCCTACTAAAGGTGTCTGTCTGTGTGCCCCTGCCTGGTGTTGTCCTCAACTAAATAAAGCTGAGCTTCAACCTTCCGGCTCTCATTAAGTGGTTTTAAAAAAAAAAATGGTGGTTAGGGCCTACTAACGGCTTCTGCCCCTCCCTGGTGTTGCCCTCAACTAAATAAAGCTGAGCTTCAACCTTCTGCTCCAAATTACCATTTTGAAAAATGCAATAGGCTTTTCCGGCCTACTAAAGGTGTCTGTCTGTGTGCCCCTGCCTGGTGTTGTCCTCAACTAAATAAAGCTGAGCTTCAACCTTCTGCTCCAAATTACCATTTTAAAAAATGCAATAGGCTTTTCCGGCCTACTAAAGGTGTCTGTCTGTGTGCCCCTGCCTGGTGTTGCCCTCAACTAAATAAAGCTGAGCTTCAACCTTCTGCTCCAAATTACCATTTTGAAAAATGCAATAGGCTTTTCCGGCCTACTAAAGGTGTCTGTCTGTGTGCCCCTGCCTGGTGTTGTCCTCAACTAAATAAAGCTGAGCTTCAACCTTCCGGCTCTCATTAAGTGGTTTTAAAAAAAAAAATGGTGGTTAGGGCCTACTAACGGCTTCTGCCCCTCCCTGGTGTTGCCCTCAACTAAATAAAGCTGAGCTTCAACCTTCTGCTCCAAATTACCATTTTGAAAAATGCAATAGGCTTTTCCGGCCTACTAAAGGTGTCTGTCTGTGTGCCCCTGCCTGGTGTTGTCCTCAACTAAATAAAGCTGAGCTTCAACCTTCTGCTCCAAATTACCATTTTAAAAAATGCAATAGGCTTTTCCGGCCTACTAAAGGTGTCTGTCTGTGTGCCCCTGCCTGGTGTTGCCCTCAACTAAATAAAGCTGAGCTTCAACCTTCTGCTCCAAATTACCATTTTGAAAAATGCAATAGGCTTTTCCGGCCTACTAAAGGTGTCTGTCTGTGTGCCCCTGCCTGGTGTTGTCCTCAACTAAATAAAGCTGAGCTTCAACCTTCTGCTCCAAATTACCATTTTAAAAAATGCAATAGGCTTTTCCGGCCTACTAAAGGTGTCTGTCTGTGTGCCCCTGCCTGGTGTTGCCCTCAACTAAATAAAGCTGAGCTTCAACCTTCTGCTCCAAATTACCATTTTGAAAAATGCAATAGGCTTTTCCGGCCTACTAAAGGTGTCTGTCTGTGTGCCCCTGCCTGGTGTTGTCCTCAACTAAATAAAGCTGAGCTTCAACCTTCCGGCTCTCATTAAGTGGTTTTAAAAAAAAAAATGGTGGTTAGGGCCTACTAACGGCTTCTGCCCCTCCCTGGTGTTGCCCTCAACTAAATAAAGCTGAGCTTCAACCTTCTGCTCCAAATTACCATTTTAAAAAATGCAATAGGCTTTTCCGGCCTACTAAAGGTGTCTGCCCCTCCCTGGTGTTGTCCTCAACTGAACAAAGCTGAGCTTCCACATTCTGGCTTTCGCCCTATACTATCAGATATTAAACTGCATTTGGCCTACTAGTGTGGTTAGGCCCTTGAAACAGTGTCTGCTGCTCTTGGGTTTGCTACTCCACTGAACAAAGCAATGCCGCCTGTTTAGTCCTGTTACCAATTTTGAACTGCATGTAGCCTACTTTATTCTTTGGCCCTATATCTGTTTCCTCCTCATCCTGCCCATTGCCCAGCCACTGCTAAATGAGTCTGCTGGTACATTGACCTAGACCACTACATTCCCCTTGTACTCTACACAGCCAGAATCTGTCCCTGCTGAAATTAAGGTTCCCCTTCCCGCATGTTATACCACCTTACACAGGGACAAAGAGGAAGGTGCAGATGAAAGTGCAGGTTCCTTCATCAGGTGGGGGGGCATACTCGTTGGCGACGTCACTGGCACAGGGCCCCTCAGAGTACGCAAAAGTGTCGCTGCTGGTGGGAGGCGCCCCCGCCATGCAAACACACCGCTGTACTTTGAGGGGCCCTGTGCCAGTGGCAATGCGAACGAGTGGGCCCCCCCCTGCTTGCTCAGGATCACAGCACTTGCAACTTTTAAATACTTACCTTTCCCTGCAACACCGCCGTGACGTAGTCCGCATTTCCTGGGCCCACGAAAAACTTGAGCCAGCCCTACTCCCCCCACAACTTTCCCCCAATTCCCTATGCCCAACTATTATTATACAGTTAATTAAGATTGGCAAGCTTCAGAAACAAGAATGGATGTTTTTGGCATTAAAATGGGCACTGTAGGTGTTTTCCTGGCCTCCACTCACTGCCGACTATGCTTCCCCATTGACTTGCATTGGGTTTCGTGTTTCGGTCGATCCCCGACTTTTAGCGATAATCGGCCGACTGCACTCGACTCGACTCTGGACAAAATCGGGTTTCCCAAAACCCTACTCGATCTTAAAAAAATGAAAGTCGCTCAACCCTAGTGCTGACCGCTTACTTTGGGGTTTCCATCTAAATCAGAGTGACGTGATTCATAAGAAACCCCTGAGGGATCCATTCACTATAATGAGGCAGCAGATTCTGGATTCCATCTGGCCTCTTTTTAGCGGTGTCAGAAGTGCACAAAACTGTGACCAACGACACTTTTATGCAAACTTCATTATAGGGAATCTTCCACCAGAGGTTCAGTCTGAATCATGTATTTCAGAGATTTACATGGAAACCCCGATGCAAGCACTCAGTGCAGAGCACATGATAAATGTGCGCTGAGACTTACTGCAATCTTTGGGAGTCAGATACATATACCTGTATGTCATCTCTTCTGTATATACTATATACCTGTATGTCATCTCCTCCTATATATAGTATATACCTGTATGTCATCTCCTGTATATAGTATATACCTGTATGTCATCTCCCCTGTATATAGTATATACCTACTGTATGTCATCTCCTCCTCTATATACCTATGTGTCATCTCCTCTTTTATATAGTATATACCTGTATGTCATCGCCTCCTCTATATAGTATATACGTGTCATCTCCTCCTGTATATAGTATATACCTGTAAGTCATCTCCTCCTGTATATAGTATATACGTGTGTCATCTCCTCCTGTATATAGTATATACCTGTACGTCATCTCCTCCTGTACATAGTATATACCTGTACGTCATCTCCTCCTGTATATACTATATACCTGTAGGTAATCTGCTCCTGTATATAGTATACTAGATTGTGGCCCGATTCTAACGCATCGGGTATTCTAGAATATGCATGTCCCCGTAGTATGTGATTCGCGGCAGACTGTGCCCGTCGCTGATTGGTCGAGGCAACCTTTATGACATCATCGTCGCCATGGCAACCATTATGACATCATCGTCGCCATGCTGTGCCCATCTCTGATTGGTCGAGGCCGCCCGACAAACCGTCGACCACTCCATATAAGGTATGGTCTACAAACCGCCGACCACTCCATATAAGGTATGGTCTACAAACCGCCGACCACTCCATATAAGGTATGGTCTACAAACCGCCGACCACTCCATATAAGGTATGGTCTACAAACCGCCGACCACTCCATATAAGGTATCCTGTTTGTAGACCATACCTTATATGGAGTGATTTCCAGGACAGACAGACAGACAGACAGACAGACAGACAGACAGACGGAAAAACCCTTAGACAATTATATATATAGATACCTGTGTGTCATCTCCTCCTGTATATAGTAAATACCTGTGTGTCATCTCCTCCTGTATATAGTATATACCTGTGTGTCATTTCCCCTGTATATAGTATATACCTGTGTGTCATCTCCCCTGTATATAGTATATACCTGTGTGTCATCTCCCCTGTATATAGTATGTACCTGTATGTCATCTCCTCCTGTATATAGTATCTACCTGTGTGTCATCTCCTGTATATAGTATATACCTGTATGTCATCTCCCCTGTATATAGTATATACCTGCTGTATGTCATCTCCTCCTCTATATACCTATGTGTCATCTCCTCTTTTATATAGTATATACCTGTATGTCATCGCCTCCTGTATATAGTATATACGTGTGTCATCTCCTCCTGTATATAGTATATACCTGTAAGTCATCTCCTCCTGTATATAGTATATACGTGTGTCATCTCCTCCTGTATATAGTATATACCTGAAGTCATCTCCTCCTGTATATAGTATATACCTGTACGTCATCTCCTCCTGTATATAGTATATACCTGTGTGTCATCTCCTACTGTATATAGTATGTACCTGTATGTCATCTCTTCCTGTATATAGTATATACCTGTGTGTCATCTCCTCCTGTATATAGTATATACCTGTGTGTCATCTCCTCCTGTATATAGTAAATACCTGTGTGTCATCTCCTCCTGTATATAGTATATACCTGTGTGTCATCTCCCCTGTATATAGTATATACCTGTGTGTCATCTCCCCTGTATATAGTATATACCTGTATGTCATCTCCCCTGTATATAGTATATACCTGTGTGTCATCTCCCCTGTATATAGTATATACCTGTGTGTCATCTCCCCTGTATATAGTATGTACCTGTATGTCATCTCCTCCTGTATATAGTATCTACCTGTGTGTAATCTCCTCCTGTATATAGTACATACCTGTGTGTCATCTAACACTGTATATAGTATGTACCTGTATGTCATTTCCTCCTTTATATAGCATATACCTGTGTCATCTCCTCCTGTATATAGTATATACCTGTGTGTCATCTCCCCTGTATATAGTATATACCTGTGTGTCATCTCCCCTCTATATAGTATATACCTGTGTGTCATCTCCCCTGTATATAGTATGTACCTGTATGTCATCTCCCCTGTATATAGTATATACCTGTGTGTCATCTCCCCTGTATATAGTATATACCTGTGTGTCATCTCCCCTGTATATAGTATATACCTGTGTGTCATCTCCCCTGTATATAGTATGTACCTGTATGTCATCTCCCCTGTATATAGTATACACCAGTGTGTCATCTCCTCCTGTATATAGTATATACCTGTGTGTCATCTCCCCTGTATATAGTATATATGTGTGCGTCATCTCCTCCTGTATATAGTATATACCTGTATGTCATCTCCTGTATATAGTATATACCTGTGTGTCATCTCCCCTGTATATAGTATATATGTGTGTGTCATCTCCCCTGTATATAGTATATACCTGTGTGTCATCTCATCCTGTATATAGTATATACCTGTGTGTCATCTCCCCTGTATATAGTATGTACCTGTATGTCATCTTCCCTGTATATAGTATATACCAGTGTGTCATCTCCTCCTGTATATAGTATATACCTGTGTGTCATCTCCCCTGTATATAGTATATATGTGTGTGTCATCTCCTCCTGTATATAGTATATACCTGTATGTCATCTCCTCCTGTATATAGTATATACCTGTGTGTCATCTCCACTGTATATAGTATATATGTGTGTGTCATCTTCCCTGTATATAGTATATACCTGTGTGTCATCTCCCCTGTATATAGTATATACCTGTGTGTCATCTCCTCCTGTATATAGTATATATCTGTATGTCATCTCCTCCTGTATTAGACCGCGTTCACATGTTATTTGGTCAGTATTTTTACCTCAGTATTTGTAAGCTATTTGGCAGCCTGATAAATCCCCAGTCAACAGGAAGCCCTCCCCTCTGGCAGTATATATTAGCTCACACATACACATAATAGACAGGTCATGTGACTGACAGCTGCCGTATTTCTTATATGGTACATTAGTTGCTCTTGTAGTTTGTCTGCTTATTAATCAGATTTTTATTTTTGAAGGATAATACCAGACTTGTGTGTGTTTTAGGGTAAGTTTCATGTGTCAAGTTGTGTGTGTTGAGTTGCGTGTGGCGACATGCATGTTGCGACTTTTGTGAGATGAGTTTTGTGTGGCGACAAGCGTGTAGCAACTTTTTGTGTGTCGAGTTGCATGTGACAGGTTAGTGTAGCAAGTTGTGTGCAGCAAGTTTTGCGCATGGCGAGTTTTGCGCATGGCGAGTTTTATGTGTGGTGCGTTTTGAATATGTGCAAGTTTTGTGTGAGGCAACTTTTGCATGTGTTGCAACTTTTGTGCATGTGGCAATTTTTCCGCGTGTGCAAGTTTTGCGTGTGGCGAGTTTTCCATGAGGTGAGTTTTGCAGGTGTGGCGAGTTTTGCGTGAGCCTAGTTTTGCATGTGGCGAGTTTTGCGCGTGGCGAGTTTTGAGCTGCGACTTTTGTGTTTCTACTTTTATGTGGCGAGGTTGGTGTATGTGTGGTGAAATGTGTGCTGAGGGTAATATATGTGTTCAAGCATGTGGTAGTGTGTGGCGCATTTTGTGTGCGTGTTCATATCCCCGTGTGTGGTGAGTATCCCATGTCGGGGCCCCACCTTAGCAACTGTATGGTATATACTCCCCCTTGTTCACATCTGGCAGCTGTCAATTTGCCTCCAACACTTTTCCTTTCACTTTTTCCCCATTATGTAGATAGGGGCAAAATTATTTGGTGAATTGGAACGCGCGGGGTTAAAATTTTGCCTCACAACATAGCCTATGACGCTCTCGGGGTCCAGACGTGTGACTGTTCAAAATTTTGTGACTGTAGCTGCGACGGTGCAGATGCCAATCCCGGACATACACACATACACACACACATTCACCTTTATATATTAGATGAGGCTCACTAAGGCTACGTTCACATTAGCGTTAAGCTAATGTGCGTCGGGTTTGCGTCGGCGACGCAGCGGCGACGCATGCGTCATGCGCCCCTATACTTAACATGGGGGACGCATGCGTTTTTTTTTGTTGCGTTGTGCGACACATGCGTCTTTTTTGCCGCAAGCGTCGGACCAAGAAAACGCAACAAGTTGCATTTTTCTTGCGTCCGATTTTCGGCAAAAACCGACGCATGCGTCGCAAAACGCAGCGTTTTTGCGTGCGTTTTGACGCGTTTTTGCGTGCGTTGTGCGTTGCGTCGCCGACGCAGCGGCGCACAACGCTAGTGTGAACGTAGCCTAAAGGAGCTAACTAGTGGGACAGTTTAATAGGTTGGGTCGTTGCCCACACTGCGATACCAAGTACGTGTGCTTTTATTGTTTATATTTTTTTTTTATTCAAATATTTATGGATACAATATCTTTTGATTTTTTAAATCACTATTATTTAAAAAAAATATCTTTGCTTAGTCCCAATATGGGACAATCATTTTTTGCAGGCTGATCGCTTCTTCATGCTGTAGAAACTGTCAGCTCTGCACTGACAGAGAAACTTGCTGATCATGCACTGCACATGATCAGCAAGTTTCTTAGCTCTGGTGACCCGAATGTCATCACAACGACATTGGGTCACCATGGCAACGATCGGGACCCCGCATCACACCGCAGGGTCTCTGATCCAAAGGCAGATGGGCCGTCAACCCTCTGCTGGCTCCTGGAATACTGCGATCTTGTTCAATCGCAGTATTTCAGAGGTAAAAGTGCCAGGGTGGGGTGCATGACCGCTCCTGGCACTTAGTGTCGGGTTTCAACTGTCAGAATCAGCTGACACCCGGCGGCAATCGCCCGCACAACCCCACGTGCTCCGGCTATCGCACAGACATAAAAATCCATCCCTGCTCAGATAGGCCCAGGTCATATGGATGCATTATTAGTTACATCTGATGTCAGAAAGGGGTTAAAAAAATTAATGGCAGCAGAAGTCCCAATTTATCTATACAGCTAATAAGTTAAGAAAAACCGCAGGACACCAACTGTTGGATAAAATGGCTTGCATTGCTAATTAGCTAATTAACCCCTTCCCCCCCCCCCCGGAAATTTCCAATTTTGAGTTTTTTTGCTCCGCTTCTTCCCAGAGCCATAACTTTTTTATTTTTCCATCATTATGGCCATGTGAGGGATTGTTTTTTGTGGGATGAGTTGTACTTTTGAATGACAACATTGATTTTACCAAATAATGTACTTAAAAACAGGGGAAAAAATCCAAGTTCGGTGAAATTGAGAAAAAAGTGCAAATTCACAATTGCTTTGGTTTTTTTTTTTTGGTTTTTTTCTACCATATTCACCACATGCTAAAACTGATCTGCCACTATGATTCTCCACTTCATTACGAGTTCACAGATACCAAACATGTATAGTTTTTTTTATTTTAGTGGTGAAAAAAAACTTCAAAGTTTGTAAAAAAAAATTCCAAGACCTGTAGCGTCTCCATTAGTGTTGAGCGATACCTTCTGATATTTGAAAGTATCAGTATCGGATTGTATCGGCCGATACCTGAAAAATATTGGATATCGCCGATACCGATACCCGATACCAATACAAGTCAATGGGACACAAATATCGGAAGTGATCCTGGATGGTTCCCAGGGTCTGAAGGAGAGGAAACTCTCGTTCAGGCCCTGGGATCCATATTCATGTGTAAAATAAAGAATAAAAATAAAAAAAAGGGATATACTCACCCTCTGACGCGCCCTGGTTGTAACTGCTGCAACCAGCAGCCTCCGTTCCTAAGAATGAGCGAGTGAAGGACCTTCGATGACGTGGCGGCTTGTGATTGGTCGCGTGACCGCTCATGTGACCGCTCACGCGACCAATCACAAGACCGCGACGTCATCGCAGGTCCTTCACTCGCTCATGGCACTCCCCTTTAGTGATGCACTAATTGGAAGACCCCCAGCCGGCCAGTGGTCACTGGAGGGGAAGGGTCCTACGGCCACTCCTACAGGGGTTAAATCCAGGTGTCCAGCCGGGAACTTTCTCTTTTCCTCCCGGCGGACACCTGGAAGAATTGTCCCCCTGCATCTCTGGAATTATGTCGGACCCCCTGGTTGAGGCCCTGCTGAAAGGGGTGGAACAGAGAGGTGAGCACTGGCTTCAGGCCATTCTTACCGGCGTCACGGCTCACCTCTCTGGGCCCTCTCCCGACCTGTCCTTCCTCACCCCTTCACCCCATGATCCGTTCGCACTCACCCCCCCGCCCACGGGTCCCCTTGGTCCGGCCTCACTCGCCCCTTCGCCCCTGGGTCCACTAGTTCCGGCCTCCATCTCCCTTTCGCCCCCGGGTCTAGCTCACCTTCGCTGCCATCCGGAACGCCAGCACCCGAGGGACCAGAGGTTGGAGCGGCCCAGAACGGTATGCAGAGGCCCCTCTCGGCGCCGCTGCAGGCACCGGGGCTCCCGGCTGCAGAGGGCCCGGGGACCGCACGAAGGAGGCGGGGCAGGGCCGGGCGTCGCACCCGTCGGAGGGTGGGAGGCATCTCAGCGGAGACGGCGTCTGTGCAGGCTCCTGCAGGGGCGGGGGGTTGCGGTGTGCGGCCGGCGACGGGAGCTCCGTCCTGGGCTGGTGGGGCTAATCCTGGCAGCGCCAGGCGTTGCGCGGAATCCCCCCTTTCCCTGGCTGCTCTGGAGACGCTGACGGCGGCGCCGGGGGGAAGGCGATCCGCCCGCTTACCCCGCACCCCAGAGCGTCTCCAGGTAGGGGAGGGGGCGTCCTCGCCACGGGGGTATCAGGGGTCGGGCAGTACAGGGTATAGGGCAGCTGAGGAGCGCATTGTTCGGTCCGCAAGGACCGATCAAGGCGCTCAACAGCTGCACAACAAAAATTACTGTGAAGTTTGGTTAACGGCACCAATCACGGACACACTCGCACCGCCCCACACCGCCCACATGCCCAATAAAAATTATCCGATAGCCGCCGCCCTGTTAAATCCCAGTAATAGGGCCGAATACGGTGGCCTCCTAACGCCCCCCCTCCTAAGTAGCACTACAGGACCGCCTACGGCCAACGATCCCCTTCGGGCTACCGATAGAATCCCTCCCATGACACTGCATAGTAATGGCGGACGAAGGCGTAGATGCCGCACGTCCTCCCAATCTTCCTCCGATAACTCCCGTCGCCATTCGTGCTACCCCTCTAAACGCCCCTCCCGTCACCGACGTAAACGCAGCTCCCATAGGAGCCGCCGCAGATCGCGGGCCTCAGGATGGCTGTCATCAGCAACATCTGAGGGGTCCGATGTATCGCAGAGCCCGGATAGGAGTCATCGGGCATGGGACAAGACTTCAAAATCACGCGCACCCTCTAGGGCTTTCAGCCGGGGAGAACAATCCCCCACGGCTTCCAGCCACAACAACAACAACCGTGCGGGCGCCGAAGACAGAGCCAGTAATCCGCCACTATGTGGTTGTAATCGGGCTCCAACGCACGATACTCAGCACATCGACCAGTCCCACGCTGTAGCGGGAGCAAGAGTTTCCCTGTCCTGCGACATCACCCTGTCAACATCTGCGGGGGTTCCTCCAGGATCGGAGTACACTCGTCCAGAGTCACACAGCGGTGAGTGTTCCAAGGGTAGCGAGGAAATGTTACGCTACGGTGTTAACTTAAAGGAAATGGAGCTAACCTCAGCGGTAAGGCCATGTGCACACGTTGCGGATTTCTTGCAGAAATTTCCTGAAGAAAACCGGAAATTTTCTGCAAGAAATCCGCATTTTTTTTTTTGCGTTTTTTTCCGTTTTTTTCGCGTTTTTTTAGCATTCTGCAAGCGTAATTAGCTATTAGTTTTCCAAGCGATCTGTAGCATCGCTTGGAAAACTGACTGACAAGTTGGTCACACTTGTCAAACATACTGTTTGACAAGTGTGACCAACTTTTTACTATAGATGCAGCTTATGCAGCATCTATAGTAAAAGATAGAATGTTTAAAAATAATAAAAAAAATAAAAAAATGCTTATACTCACCCAGACATCTCATCAGCGGCGTCCGTTCGTCTTCCTATAGCTGGTGTGTGCGCACAGGGCCTTCCGTGACGTCACGGTCACGTGAGCGGTCACATGACCGCTCACGACCAATCACAGGACAGTGACGTCATCGGCAAGGTCCTTCGCCGCACATCAGCTACAGGAACCGAACGGCAGCGTGCAGCGGTGAGGCGGGAACACTGCGCGGGACATCGAGGGTGAGTATAGGACTATTTTTTATTTTATTTCTTATTTTTTGACCACTTATATGGTGCCCAGTGCGTGGAGGAGAGTCTCCTCTCCTCCACCCTGGGTACCAACCGCACATAATCTGCTTACTTCCCGCATGGTGTGCACAGCCCCGTGTGGGAAGTAAGCAGATCAATGGACTCCTAGGTGTGCGGAATCCCTGCAATTCCGCATTTTTAATGAACATGTTGCTTTTTTTTCCGCTATGCGATTTTTTCGCGGAAAAAATCGCAACATTTGCACAAAAAATGCGGAATACCTTGTAAATAATAGGAGGCATATGTTAGCGTTTTTTTCGCGTTTTTATCACGTTTTTATAGCGAAAAAACGTGAAAAAAACGCTAAAAATCCTGAACGTGTGCACATGGCCTAAAGGAGTTAATCTTACAACTATCACACTCGAGCGGAAAGGTGGTGAACAATACAACACCACAATCAGCTAATCTACACAAAGACGCCTTCTTCTGCGGGATCAGCCCGCTGGGCGCTCATATAGACCAGGAAATGAGACAGAAAATCTGGAGCAACGATTATATTGACATATGGTCGCTGTTATCAGCGGACCAACAAACGGTGGATAAACCTAACGAGAGGGGTTTCGATAGGGGGAGATCAAGAATCGCATTAACCATGAATAATTGGCTCCAGGCCTTCGCAGTATTGGGCTGTATTATGGGCCAGAAACATCCGGAACGCTGCTCCGAATTGTTTATATATCAGGACATGATATATAGTTCATACAAGTCGCACGGCGGTTCAGCCTGGCGGCGGTATGATGAGGAGTTCCGCAGGCGTCTGGCCCTACAGCCCGATCTAGGCTGGGGGGTTAAAGCAACAGACGTATGGTTGCGTTTGATGCTGTCCCAAAAGCAGCCCCCCTTTTCGGCCACGACCACTAATTACTCCGCAGTCGCAGGTCAAAACTCAGTGGTCGTGCGAAAACCCGGGGCCTGCTGGTTGTTCAATGAGGGAAACTGCCGTTTCCACGCATTATGCAAATTCAGACATGATTGTTCCGCTTGCGGGGGGGGACACCCAGCGTCAAGGTGCACTCATCAGCCTTACAAAGCGCCTACACGGCAGAACCCCAGTGAGCGTAATCGCGATGGCCCCCTGGCTAAAGCTCTACCCCAATAAGAAAGCGGCTCAGCAGCCCTTTAGGCTAACAAGAACGTCAACCCTATCCGATAACCTAAAATCAGCTCGCGAATTCCCCGAAATACTTAGACAAAAAATTGAAAAGGAGATTGAGTTGGGTAGAATAGCAGGCCCCTTCCAGTCGCTCCCCTTCAAAAACATGAAAATATCACCGCTAGGCGTTATACCAAAAAAGGAACCCGGTAAATACCGCTTAATTCATCATTTATCTCACCCAAAGGGCGATTCGGTTAACGACGCAATTTCCCCAGAAGAAGCCTCTGTCTCATACGCGTCTTTCAATAAGGCGGTGGAATTAGTCCGGGCAGCCGGACCCGGCGCCCTGCCAGCCAAATCTGACATCGAATTGGCATTCCGTTTACTACCCGTGCACCCCGAATGTTTCCACCTTCTGGGCTGCAAAGTGGACCAGCTCTATTACTTCGACATGTGCCTCCCGATGGGATGTTCCATCTCATGTCACTATTTTGAGCTATTCAGCACCTTCCTAGATTGGGTAGTTCGGTACGAAACGGGCAGTAAATCCCTAATTCACTACCTCGACGATTTCCTGTTCGTATGCCCCGCAAAGTCTAAACTCTGCTCCAACCTACTAGAAAAATTCAAATCTATCTCACTCAAATTCGGCGTGCCATTGTCACTGGAAAAAACGGAGGGACCATGTAATGTATTGCCTTTCTTGGGCATCGAAATAGATACCAATTCAATGGTTTTCCGCTTACCAAAGGATAAAATATTAAAAACCCAGCAAATGTTGAAAGGCTTTCGAGAAGTTAACAAGGTAACCCTCCAGCAAATGCAGCCTACTAACGTTCGCCTGCCGCGTAATGCCGGTCGGCAGAGCATTCTCACGCAGACTATCTTTGGCAACAAAAGGCGCTGCTCAGCCCGGCCATAGAATTAGGCTTACCCATTCGCTAAAAGCAGATCTGCTAGTATGGCAAACGTTCCTACAATCGTACAACGGTCGCACGTGCGTTATGGCGAGAGAGATCGCAAGCAAGGAATTAGGGCTGACAATAGGGTGGAACAAAAAAGAGGGTTTTGCAGCAATTTATAAAAACCAATGGTGCAAATCTGGCTGGCCAGAGAGATGGACGACAACAAAGCGGGGGCAAGACCCGGCCCTATGGGAAGTGTTTGCGGTTGTAGCAGCGATGGAGATATGGGCCGTTCAGTTGAGAAACACGAACATTCGTTTCCAAACAAAAAATGCGAAAACTGCGAAGAGTCTAAATCATATGTCTTCTTCATCCCTGCCCATACTCGCTCTCTTGCGCCGGCTAGCGCTAATTTGCCTTGAAAACAATATTTGGTGTAGAGCCACCGTGGTGGCGGAAGTAGATGATAATATCATTAACCCACTGTTATTTTCCAATTGGCAGGCTTTCAGAATCCAGCAGCCCAACGCGCAACCCCGGGGTATTCTGTGTCCACTGTCCCTGTGGGACACAGTGGCCAATTATTGATGCCCTTAATCCGGGCCTCCGTTTCGCCAGCTACCTGGCAGGTGTATGGTAAGGCTTGGGAGGAGTGGTGCTCACTAATTCAGGGTAGGCCAGTCGACGAAAGCGACGGAGCGCGAAGCGCAGTGACTACTGATTTCCTATTACGGATGAGGGAAGGCGGGGCGTCGGGCACCTCAGCACAACGGAAATTATCGGGGCTAGCATTTTTCTTTCAATTATTGGGATGGGTAGACGTAACTTAATCCTTCTGCATAAGACAAGCCATAAAAGGTTGGAAAAGGCTTCAGCCAAGCCAAGAATGTCGCCGCCCCATTTCTCTGAGACTATTGCAGGACCTGATTGCGATATCCCCGTCAGTCTGCTCATCGCAATAAGAGGTGGCCCTCATATCGGCAGCTTTTGCAACCGTCTTTTTCGGAGCACTGCGTATTAGCGAATTGCTACCGCGGTCAAAAAACACGTCGTAAGGAGGCCTAATTAATGAGGACATAGTTATATGCAGCAACGCCCTGCGCATCAGGGTTAGAAAATCCAAATGCGATCCCACCGGTAGGGGCACATGGGTCCTGGTTAACTCTACAGAGGGCCCAGCTTGCCCACTAAAAATGGTTAAAACATACGCCGTAATAAGACACGCTGGTAGATTTTTCTTCACTCATACAGATGGGTCCCCTCTGACCAAGTACCAATTCCAGGCAATATTCAAGCTATGCTTGAAAAAAACCGGCGCAAATCCAAAGAACACATTCGTTCCGGATAGGGGCGGCCACAGAGGCAGCTAGGGCAGGAGTGTCAGAGGCCAAAGTTCAGAGAATGGGTCGTTGGAAGTCCGCATGCTTCGCCAGATACATAAGACCCGACTTGCTTAATTAACATGTGTTGTCTCTTACAGGGGTTGAAGTTTGGGTGGTAGGAGATTCCTACGTACACTGGGCCGAAAAGAGGGCCAAACTGCGGCCAGGAGGAACAAATCTCTACATCCCGGGAATAAAAGTTAACTGGAGGGGTATCAGAGGCCTCCGGTGGAAACAGGTGTTCAAGGAGATGGTTGGCATAGCAAGGTTGGCGGAACGCCCGGTGATAATGGTGTTACACGCGGGTGGCAATGACCTGGGCAAACAAAAGGTGGCCGAGTTGTACAAATGGGTGACAACGGATACGGAACGGTTCAGCAGTCTGTTCAGGAACATGATATTGGTGTGGTCGGAGATAACACCACGGGCCGAATGGCGTGGGGCAAGAGATAAAAAAGCCATAGAGCGGACAAGGGTGAAATTCAATGCTCGGATCGGAAAATATGTGAGAGGAAGAGGTGGTATCGTGATTCATCACCAATACCTACAAAAGGAAAACACACCACAATTAAGACCGGACGGAGTTCACCTAACGGACATTGGCCTCGATATTTTTCTGTCTGGTTTACAGGATGGGGTTGAACAGGCCCTAAAAGTGATGGGTGGGGTCGGAGTCCCGCGTAGGTAATACACGGGATCCTCCGTGGCGGAAGAAGCGGAGGAGGGCAAAGGTCGTAGTCGCTCGTTGGTCCAATTCCCCTGTCGATCACGGACAGGAGCTCGGCGCGAGCGGCCGTTACGATATGTAATTGCCCTTCTCAGCTTATTTAATTAATAAACTGTGACCGACCTGTTCAACCCACCTAGGACTGTGTGTGTTTCATTACGGGATTGATGGGAGGGGGGAAGGCACTGGTTATGACACCCAGGTCTCCACAGTCTGGCAGACGCGGTACTGAATAAGGTGCGCGTGTCTGACTGGGGAGCACCTAGATAGAGCAGCATGGAAAGGTTGTCAGTGCTAGTTCCCCCCTGGCATCACTCCCCTTTAGTGATGCACTAATTGGAAGACCCCCAGCCGGCCAGTGGTCACTGGAGGGGAGGGGTCCTACGGCCACTCCTACAGGGGTTAAATCCAGATGTCCGGCCGGGAACTTTCTCTTTTCCTCCCGGCGGACACCTGGAAGCATTGTCCCACCCTCCCTCCCTTTTTAAAGGCTAAAGATGATACTAACCTGCGGGATGATGTAGATTTGTAAATGCTATTGTAATATTTTACGTAAAAAAAAAAAAAAAATGTATATACGTATGTGATATAACTAACTCTGGTAACCTTTATTAAGTCACAGCGGAAGAAGCGGAGGAGGGCAAAGGTCGTAGTCGCTCGTTGGTCCAATTCCCCTGTCGATCACGGACAGGAGCTCGGCGCGAGCGGCCGTTACGATATGTAATTGCCCTTCTCAGCTTATTTAATTAATAAACTGTGACCGACCTGTTCAACCCACCTAGGACTGTGTGTGTTTCATTACGGGATTGATGGGAGGGGGGAAGGCACTGGTTACAACACCCAGGTCTCCACAGTCTTACGAGTTCACAGATACCAAACATGTATAGTTTTTATTATTTTAGTGGTGAAAAAAAACTTCAAAGTTTGTAAAAAAAAATTCCAAGACCTGTAGCGTCTCCATTAATGTTGAGCGATACCTTCTGATATTTGAAAGTATCGGTATCGGATTGTATCGGCCGATACATGAAAAATATTGGATATCGCCGATAAAGATACCCGATACCAATACAAGTCAATGGGACACAAATATCGGAAGTGATCCTGGATGGTTCCCAGGGTCTGAAGGAGAGGAAACTCTCGTTCAGGCCCTGGGATCCATATTCATGTGTAAAATAAAGAATAAAAATTAAAAAAAGGGATATACTCACCCTCTGACGCGCCCTGGTTGTAACTGCTGCAACCGGCAGCCTCCGTTCCTAAGAATGAGCGAGTGAAGGACCTTCGATGACGTGGTGGCTTGTGATTGGTCGCGTGACCGCTCATGTGACCGCTCACGCGACCAATCACAAGACCGCGACGTCATCGCAGGTCCTTCACTCGCTCATTCTTAGGAACGGAGGCTGCCGGTTGCAGCGGTTACAACCAGGGCGCGTCAGAGGGTGAGTATATCCCTATTTTTTATTTTTATTCTTTATTTTACACATGAATATGCATCCCGATCCCGATTCCCGATATCGCAAAAATATCGGAACTCGGTATCGGAATTCCGATACCGCAAATATCGGCCGATACCCGATACTTGAGATATCGGAATGCTCAACACTAGTCTCCATTTTAAAAAATGACGTGGCGGCTTGTGATTGGTCACGTGACCGCTCATGTGACCGCTCACGCGACCAATCACAAGACCGCGACGTCATCGCAGGTCCTTCACTTGCTCATTCTTAGGAACGGAGGCTGCCGGTTGCAGCGGTTAAAACCAGGGCGCGTCAGAGGGTGAGTATATCCCTATGTTTTATTTTTATTCTTTATTTTACACATGAATATGCATCCCGATCCCGATTCCCGATATCGCCAAAATATTGGAACTCGGTATCGGAATTCCGATACCGCAAATATCGGCCGATACCCGATACTTGCGGTATCGGAATGCTCAACACTAGTCTCCATTTTAAAAAATGTGGGGCAGGTGATACCATTTTGGTGTACCGTATATGCAGCGCCCCAGAGTCCTGGTCGTTGCAGTACTGATGCTCCGCCGCTAAGGGGAGTGATGGTATGTCTGATGGCACTGAAGGAGTTCACCTGACCAGGTATCACAGACACCAATACACTTCATAGTCTGGCCTCAAGGGGGAGCTAAGGGCGCTATGTATTAGGCCACTCCTCACAATCTGGTAAAACTGGGGGTTGGATAGAAAGTTAGACAGAAGCTGACTGGGTTGGAACCAAGCAACATCCTGTGGCAGAGGGTGTTGCAGGGGAAGATTCAGGGGGGTCCCTGTCAGGGGTGGGATCCTGACAGAGGCCTAGCGAAAAGGAAAGAATGTTAAGGAACCGCGCCTGCACTACATCGCGGCGGTATCTCAAGAAAGGACAAGAAGCGAGGTTTATTGTGGAGAGTGAGAAACTAGATCAAAACAAAAAGGAGATAACACCAGTAGGAGTCGTGCTGTAAGATCGAGGCAACATCCTATTGAGGCGCGTAGCCGGTGGCCGGAACGCCGAGGAAGTATTGGGCTCCAAGCATTACTTCAAACCAACGGCAGGACAGTTAATTATAGGTTGGCTGTCTCACCTAAATCACCTAAGCAGACATAGGGGGCAACTGTGGGAGAGGGGCGTCAATAGGGTCCCGGAAGAACTCCAGGCCTACCCGTCATACGGGTGCGTCCTATCCATATAATCTGGGGGACGGAGAAGAACATCAGAACAGACATAAGTTGTGGGAAATAACATCAGAAACAGACACAACAGTTGTGAGGACTATCCCGTGGTGCTCAGCAGGGAAGTACTACAACACAGGTGCTAGAAGGTAGGCACAGATTTCCACCTGCAAAGGGAACTCTGGAGGTGCCATCGGACCAGCTGGTCTCAGACAGCCCTGTTAACAGTACTCTGGATTGATTGAGGATCTTGAAGCCTTCAGTAAAGAGGTAAAGAGACTGCAATCCTGTGTCCTCGTCATTCATTGCGACCTGCACCATGCACCTACCACCTACACCTTTCATTGGGTGCCCCTTAGCAGGGTCACGGACCGGGTCCAGCCACCGTGACAACCCCAGAACTGAGACCGAGAGGCCCGGTACCGAGTACCCCGCGGCCCTGCGCTTGGGGGCGCTCCAAACTTGGCATCACGAACAGGATCTACTTAAGCCTGAAGAATTAGGTCATGTGTGCCTTGGAACTGTGATTTATTGTGCTTGAACTGTGACTTATTGCAAAGACTGTGTATTGCCACTTGCCGCCAAAAGTTCCCCCCAAAACCGCCGCCATTGCGGTGCCACGGGGAGCGCAGAAGAAGAAGAAGGGCGTGCCATGGGAGGAGACTACCAAAGCGGCGCCAAAAGTGGCGACCGCCCCCTCCGACTACTGCTGCGAGATGACGACCTGCCCAGAAGCAGAGGAGAATCGCCCTGTTGTGGATTCTGTTTGTGGGCTCCCTCTGGTGGTTACTGCTGGTACTGGGTGACTTTGGTGGGTTGCGGCCTTTGGTTTCCACCTGTCCATCAGAGGCTGGGTGGTTCCTATTTTACCTGGCTTTTCTGTCATTCCCTTGCCGGCTATCAATGTATTCAGATGTGCTCTGTTTGGTTCCTGCCTACCTGCTCCCAGATCTTTCAGGATAAGCTAAGTGCTGATTTTCAGTTGTTGGTTTTTTTTGTCCAGCTTGCTTATTATGTCTCTATGCTAGCTGGTAGCTCTAGTGGACTGAGGTTCTCCCCATGTGCCATGAGTTGGCACATGGGTTCTTGTAATCTCAGGATGGTTTTTTTGATTAGGGTTTTTTGCTGACCGCTCAGACCCCTTTTGTATCGTTCTGCTTTCTAGTTTACAGCGGGCCTCAATTTGCTGAACCTATATATATCATCTCTATGTGTGTGCCTTCCTCTCATTTCACCATCAATACATGTGGGGGGCAACTATACCTTTTGGGGTTCATTCCTCTGGAGGCAAGTGAGGTCTTTATTTTCTCTGCAGTACTAGTTAGCTCTTAGGCTGGTGCATGGCGTCTAGAACCAACGTAGGCACGCTCCCTGGCTATCTCTAGTTGCGTTTGTCAGGCGTAGGGCAGCGGTCAGCCCAGGTTCCATCACCCTAGAGCTCGTCCGATATTTTGTATTACTTTGCTTGTCCCTTGCTATCCCTAGCCATTGGGATTCATGACACCGCCCCCTGATTTGCAACGGCGGGAACGAGGGGAAGAAGGAGCTCCACCCCGAAGGAATGGTGGAGCCAGGTGCATGTGCAGCCGTCGACTGCGGGACAGCGAAGATGATCAGCGAGTACCCGAGCAATGGCAAAGTGATCCCGGACTATCCCCACCGACCGGAGGTGGACCCGAACCCACCGCAGCTGGAGGACCTGGATCCCTTGGAGCCATGGGCGGCGGAGCCGGGCCGGCCTATCCCGAATCGGGAGCCAGCCGATGCGAAGCAATGGGGGTCGGAGCCGTGCCAGGAGACTGCCCTGGAAGAACCGCGGTCCGGGCTGCAGCCGATTCCAGTGTCCTTGTCAACGGAATGGATCGACATCGGTGGAATCAAATCAGACGCAGGTATGGAAAGCGTCCCTGCTCCCCCGACCGCTCCTGCTCCCGCGACCGCTCCCCAGCCCGACAATAACCGAGTTTTCACTGCCGAGCTAGTAATACTGACCCAAGGCACCATGGAGAAGCTGGTGCCCCCGTTACCAACAACAATGGGGAAACCGCTAGATGTGAGCTCAGAAGGGGTGACCTTCCAGTGGGATACCCCACGGATCGGCCCGGACGGGGCCAGGCAGGAGGGCCTCAGCATTGCTGCGCTCACCTGGGAACAGTATAAACAATGCTTAATTCGACAATGGCAAAACCAAAAGGAGACAGAACCAAATGACCCACCGAGAGTACAGAGACCAAAGACTAAACACAACAGGAGGAACCCGGTCAGGCAGGGGACTGTACTAGCCTTTCACCCAAAGCGGGGTTGGGGCTCCATACAAGAACCGGGACTGCCGACAGAAATCTTCTTTACCAGATACAATGTGAAAGCCCCGACCCGCAATCGATATGACAATCAGCTACCATGTAAAGGGGACCAGGTGACCTACACTCGCCACCGGAATGCGCAGGGGTGGTGCGCCCAGGACGTCCAACGATGTGAGCCGGTGGTAGCGCCACCTGCTGTCCCGACTACGACTAACCCAGATTTGACCAATGCCACTACTGTTGCCACAGTGTGTATCATCGCCGCTACTGAACTTGCAACCACAGCTGACATTCGAATCCAGACACTGGGTGATCTGACTGCGCCTGGGAGACCAACCAATGATACTGATTCTGCATCCGCCGAGGACAGAGGACCGCAGCCTTCCCAGCCGGTGTGTGCCTGTCACCAATTGATGCAATGCAACCTTCTGTGAGGATAAACCTTGGAACCACGAGTATGTAAATAGTTAACTGTTCGTCTTCTGTGTTTCCTGCTGCTAGTACCCGACCAGGGTTGTTCTAAAAGGGGGTCCCTTTGTTTACCCGGGACCCCTATTACACTTTTTATTTTTGCTTTTATTTTTCCTTTTGCTCCTTGTTCACCCCTGTTATAAAGACTACTGAATCATGGACAGTGAATGGTTCACAAACTGCTTTGTAAATAGTTTGCACCTTATTAAGGGTGCCCTCTACAGGTTTTACAAGAAACAGAACTCTTTGCGAAGAAACTGTTCCTGGAAACAGTACTGGAGTTCCTGCCCTACTCGGACTTGCAACTTGAGAAGTTGCACTACTTCAAAGAGACTTGGTTCCCTCTTAAAGGGAATGTTCACCATTTGCACTTAATGTACAATGTTGCTTTAAAAGAGAGTGCGCAGTAATAATGTTATACATAGAAAGTTATATGTAGCTAGTTAGTCATAGAAAATGTTTGATAATGTTGTTAAAAATTGAGGACAGGAAGTGAACCCATAGGGGTTAGTGGGTGAGTCCTCCTAGGAGCCATAGAGAGATGGTTCAGTGTTCCTGTGCTAAGAAAAGAGGCAGTAGGCCTGGGCAGATAGACAGGCAGTCCTGCATAAGACAAATCAGAAATCAAGAAGAAGGTGTTGCACTTAGAAGAAAGAAATGAAGAAAAGTTAATTTATATTTTAGGAGTTTTATAGTAGGCCTTTAGTGGATCCAGCTTATACGTCCTTAGAGGCAAAGTTAAATTATTGTTCAGAATTTGCACTTAGTAGAATACCCGGCTGGGTAACAAAAGTTATTTATAGTGTGTTATTTAAAGTATTTTACCATGTCTTGTTTGCAACGTTTAAGGGTCCTCACCTCCCATAAAGGAAAGCACTGTTATTATTTCTTATTACTTGTTTATTGCATTCCAAAATTTGTATGTCTTTTGCTGACATGTATTGTTGTTTTCTTCCCAGTCCGGGAGTACTGGATTTAACCGGGGGGAGTGCAGCACCCCAGAGTCCTGGTTGTTGCAGTACTGATGCTCCGCCGCTAAGGGGAGTGATGGTACGTCTGATGGCACTGAAGGAGTTCACCTGACCAGGTATCACAGACACCAATACACTTCATAGTCTGGCCTCCAGGGGGAGCTAAGGGCGCTATGTATTAGGCCACTCCTCACAATCTGGTAAAACTGGGGGTTGGATAGAAAGTTAGACAGAAGCTGACTGGGTTGGAACCAAGCAACATCCTATGGCAGAGGGTGTTGCAGGGGAAGATTCAGGGGGGTCCCTTTCAGGGGCGGGATCCTGACAGAGGCCTAGCGAAAAGGAAAGAACGTTAAGGAACCGCGCCTGCACTACTTCGCGGCGGTATCTCAAGAAAGGACAAGAAGCGAGGTTTATTGTGGAGAGTGAGAAACTAGATCAAAGCAAAAAGGAGATAACACCAGTAGGAGTCGTGCTGTAAGATCGAGGCAACATCCTGTTGAGGCGCGTAGCCGGTGGCCGGAACGCCGAGGAAGTATTGGGCTCCAAGCATTACTTCAAACCAACGGCAGGACAGTTAATTATAGGTTGGCTGTCTCACCTAAATCACCTAAGCAGACATAGGGGGCAACTGTGGGAGAGAGGCGTCACTAGGGTCCCGAAGAACTCCAGGCCTACCCGTCATACGGGTGCGTCCTATCCATATAATCTGGGGGACGGAGAAGAACATCAGAACAGACATAAGTTGTGGGAAATAACATCAGAAACAGACACAACAGTTGTGAGGACTATCCCGTGGTGCTCAGCAGGGAAGTACTACAACACACAGGCGCTAGAAGGTAGGCACAGATTTCCACCTGCAAAGGGAACTCTGGAGGTGCCATCGGACCGGCCGGTCTCAGACAGCCCTGTTAACAGTACTCTGGATTGAGGATCTTGAAGCCTTCAGTAAAGAGGTAAAGAGACTGCAATCCTGTGTCCTCGTTATTCATTGCGACCTGCACAACGCACCTACCACCTACACCTTTCATTGGACGCCCCTTAGCAGGGTCACGGACCGGGTCCAGCCACCGTGACAACCCCAGAACTGAGACAGAGAGGCCTGGTACCGAGTACCCCGCGGCCCTGCGCTTGGGGGCACTCCATATATACTCAAGTATAAGCCGACCCGAGTATAAGCCGAGACCCCTAATTTTGCCACAAAAAACTGGTAAAACTTATTGACTCGAGTATAAGCTGAGGGTGGGAAATGCAGCAGCTACTGGTAAATTTCAAAAATAAAAATAGATACCAATAAAAGTTTAAATTAATTGAGACATCAGTAGGTTAAGTGTTTTTGAATATCCATATTGAATCAGGAGCCCCATTCCACCGCTGCGCGCCGCTGTGTCTTCCGGGTCTCTCAAGTGACTGTTAAGGCACAGGGCGCGCACTTACCACATCATTGCACCTTCTGACCTGAACGTAACAGCCAGAGGACGTGGAAGATAGAGCCCGGCAGGGGAACGGGGACAGGTAAATATTGCATGGCTCACCCTCCCTCCAGGGGCGGTCTCTGCTTCTCAGATGGTATCCGGCACCGGCAGCTTGTCCCTGTGTTCAGCGGTCACATGGTACCACTCATTAAAGTAATGAATATGCGCTCCACACCTATGGGAGTGGAGGCACATCATATTCATTACTTTAATGAGTGGTACCATGTGACCGCTGAACACAGTAAGAGCTGTGGGTGCCGCAGACCATCGGAGAAGCAGGAAAGTGCAGAGACCACGCTGGGAGCGGGTGAGTATAATGTGAAAGCCACCATTCTTGCCGCTCCCCCTCCCACCTCCTGGGGCAATGACTCAAGTATAAGCAGAGAGGAGCACTTTTAGCCTAAAAAAAGGGCTGAAAATCCCAGCTTTTGCTTGAGTATATACGGTAGATACAACATTTTGATAGCCTGTTATTGCATTTATCCCCTTAGTGACAGAGCCAATTTGGTATTTAATGACCAAGCCAATTTTTACAATTCTGACCACTGTCACTTTATGAGGTTATAACTCTGGATCGCTTTAACGCATCCCGCTGATTATGAGACTGTTTTTCATCACATATTGTACTTCATGTTAGTGGTAAAACTTTTTTGATAAGACTTTCGTTTATTTATGAAAAAGACAGAAATATGGCGAAAATTTTTAAATGTTGCAATTTTCAAACTTTGAATCTTTAAGCCCTTATGTCACACAAAATATATATGTCACACATAGTGTTGAGCATTCCGATACCACAAGTATCGGGTATCGGCCGATATTTGCTGTATCGGAATTCCGATACCGAGTTCCGATATTTTTGTGACATCGGAAATCGGAATCGGAAGTTCCCAGTGTGTGGTTCCCAGGGTCTGAAGGAGAGAAGACTCTCCTTCAGGTCCTGGGATCCATATTCATGTAAAAAATAAAGAATTAAAATAAAAAATATGGATATACTCACCCCTCCGGTGGACCCTGGACCTTAGCGATGTAACCAGCAGCCTCCGTTCCTTATAATGCAGTGAGTATAGGACCTGCGATGACGTTGCAGATTGTGATTGGTCGCGTGAGCGGTGACATGAGCGGTCACGCGACCAATCACAAGCCGCGACGTCATCGAAGGTCCTTCACTCTGCATTCTTAGGAACGGAGGCTGCTGGTTACATCGCTAAGGTCCAGGGGCCGTCCGAGGGTGAGTATATCCATATTTTTTATTTTTATTCTTTATTTTTGCATGAATATGGATCCCAGGGCCTGAAGGAGAGTTTCCTCTCCTTCAGACCCTGGGAACCATCCAGGATACCTTCCGATATTTGTGTCCCATTGACTTGTATTGGTATCGGGTATCGGTATCGGCGAGATCCGATATTTTGCCGGTATCGGCCGATCCAATCCGATACCGATACTTTCGAATATCGGAAGGTATCGCTCAACACTAGTCACACAAAATAGTTAATAAATAACATTTCCCACATGTCTACTTTACATTAGCACAATTTTGGAAACAATTTTTTTATTGTTAGGAAATTATAATGGTTAAAATTTCACCAGCGATTTCTCATTTTTGCAACAAAATTTACAAAACCATTTTTTTTTAGGGACCATCTCACATTTAAAGTCACTTTGTGGGGTGTTCATGACAGACAATACCCAAAATTGACACCATTCTAAAAACTACACCCCTCAAGGTACTGAAAACCACATTCAAGAATTTTATTAACCCTTTACGTGCTTCACAGGAAGTGAAGCAATCGGAAGGAAAAAATTAACATTTAACTTTTTTTTTTTATTTACAAACATTTTACTTCAGAACCAATTTTTTTTCCACAAGTGTAAAAAGAGAAAATGAACAACAAAATTTGTTGTGCAATTTCTGCTGAATACACCGATACCCCATATGAGGGGGTAAACCAATACTTGAGCGCACGGCAGAGCTTGGAAGAGAAGGAGTGCCGTTTGACTTTTTCAATGCAGGATTGACTGGAGTTGAGATCGGACGCCATGTTGTGTTTTGAGAGCCCCTGATGTGCCTAACTAGTGGAAACCCCCCACAAGTGACACCATTTTAGAAACTAGACCCCTTAAGGAACTTATCTAGATATGTGGTGAGCACTTTGAACCCTCAAGTGCTTCACACACGTTTATAACGTAGAGCCGTGAAAATAAAAAATCATATTTTTTCCACAAAAATGATTTTTTCACCCCCAAATTTTTATTTTCACAATGGTAACAGGAGAAATTAGATGACTAAAGATGTTGCTCAATTTGTCCTGAGTACACCGATACCCTATATGTAGGGGTAAATTACTGTTTGGGCGCACGGCAAAGCTCGGAAGGGAATGAGTGCCGTTTGACTTTTTCAATGCAGAATTGGCTGGAATTGAGATCAGACATCATGTTGCATTTGGAGAGCCCCTGATGTGCCTAAACAGTGGAAACCCCCCATAAGTGACACCATTTTCGAAACTAGACCCCTTAAGGAACTTATCTAGATGTGTAGTGTGCGCTATGAACCCTCAAGTGCTTCACAGAAGTTTATAACGTAGAGCCGTGAAAATAAAAAATAATATTTTTTCCTCAAAAATTCTTTTCACCCCCAAATTTTTATTTTCACAATGGTACCAGGAGAAATTGGACCATGAAAGTTGTTGTGCAATTTATCCTGAGTACATTGATATCCCATATGTGGGGGGACCACTGTTTGCATGCATGGCAGAGCTCGGAAGGGAAGTAGTAATGTTTTGGAATGCAGACTTTGATGGAATGGTCTGCAGGCATCATGTTGTGTTTGCAGAGCCCTTGACCCAATTTTGGAAACTAGACCCCCCAAGAAGCTTATCTACATGTGTAGTGAGCACTTTGAATGCCCAAGTGCTTCACAGAAGTTTAGAATGTAGAGCCGTGAAAATAAAAAAAAAAAATTTCCACAAAAATTATTTTTTAGCCCTCAATTTTTTTTATTTTCCCAAGGGTAGCAGGAGAAACTGGACCCAAAATATTGTTGTCTAATTTGTCCTGAGTATGCTGAAGCCCCATATGTGGGGGCAAACCATTGTTTGGGTGCATAGCAAAGCTCAGAACAGAGGGAGCACCATTTGACTTTTTCAATGCAAAATTGGCTGGAATCAATGGTGGAGTCATGTCGTGTTTGGAGACCCCCTGATGTACCTAAACAGTGCAAATCCCCAATTCTAACTCCAACCCTAACCCCAACACACACCTATCCCTAATCTCAACCCTAACCATAATCCTAATCACAACCCTAACTCCAACACACCCCTAACCTTATTCCCAACCCTAACCATAACTCTAATCACAACCCTAACCCCAACACACCCCTAACCCTAATCCTAATCCCAACCCTAGCCCTAACCACAACCCTAACCCCAACACACCCCTACTCCTAACCCTATCCATAACCCTAACCACAAACCTAACCCTAATCCCATCACACCCATAGCCCTAACCCCAACCCTAACCATAACCCTAATCCCAAACCATAACCTTAATCCCAAACCTAACCCTAATCCCAAACCTAACCCTAATCCCAACCCTAATCCTAACCCCAACCCTAACTCTAATCCCATCCCTAACCATAACCCTAATCCCAAACCTAACCCTAATCCCAAACATAAGTCTTCTTTTACACTTACCGGGTTTTCTGCTGCCCGTTATTGCATGCCTTTTTTGCGGGCTGCATTGCCGCAATTTTCATGGTCTGCCACAATAACAGACCAAAAAAAACCTTGCGGATCGCCGTTTTTCGAGTTTGCAATACTATGGCACAAGTATTGGAAAAAAAACAGCGGTCCGCAAAACCGGAAGTCACGGTGCACCGCAAAAACAACCTTCCATTGTTTTTGCAGCCCCATTGAATTACAATGGGGGCCGTGTCCGTAAGCCGTGAAAAATATCGAGCAGTCTCGATATTTTTTCACAGCCATAAATACGGCCCTCACAGCATACAGCGCACCGTGGAATTATTGTGGCCCATTTTTTGTGGCCCCATAGAAATCTATAGGGACCGCAAAAATGGGACGCAAAACCATGGTAAGTGTAAAAGAAGCCTTACCCTAATTTTAGTCTGAACCCTAACCCTAATTTTAGCCCCAACCCCAACCCTAACCCTAACTTTAGCCCAACTCTAACCCTAATGGGAAAATGGAAATAAATACATTTTCTTTATTTTATTATTTTTCCCTAACTAAGGGGGTGATAAAGGGGGGGTTTATTTACTATTTTTTTTATTTTGATCACTGTGATAGGGTTTATCACAGTGACCAAAATTAACCAATAGGAAAAATCTTCCTATTGTTGCCGGGTGCCGGCCGGCAGATCTTGGCGGGCACACTGAAACTCCATGTAATATATAGAGTCATTACAAACAAAGTTATTTTAAGTGTTTATTTCTGTTAATGTTGTTGATTATGGCTTACAGCCAATGAAAACCCAAAATTCATTATATCAGTAAATTAGAATAATTAACAAAAAAACACCGGCAAAGGCTTCCTAAGCATTTAAAAAGGTCCTTTAGTCTGTTTCCGTAGGCTCCACAATCATGAGGAAGACTGCTGACTTGACAGATGTCCAGAAGGCAGTCATTGACAAACTCCACAAGGAGGGTAAGCCACAAAAGGTCATTGCAAAAGCAGCTGGCTGTTCACAGAGTGCTAGAGCAGGACCTAGGTTTGACTATTTCTAACCTACCCATGGAAAGCTATTTAAACAAGATGCACAGCCCAAAAAGGAAGGGGGCCATAGCCTTATATGTGCAGAGAACAAAGAACTAAAGCAAAACCGAACAAATGCACTGGCACACCTGTTAATAGAAGTACAATGTCTAGGTGCACATTCACATTGTGGCAATTAGCAGACAAAACATAGGATAAAAACAATGAGCATATACCATGCAGTGAATAAGTAAATATTAATAGTAACTGTAAATAACATAGAATACCTGAATAACACTATCTTGATGAAAAAAGCGTAAAAGCCATTCCATCGTAACAAGGTGTACCTAATCATAATGGCCCTATCTCTAGTATTTCACCTCATTGTGCCAGCAGGCCTCAACAGACAGAGGCAGAGCAGGACCTAGTACTGACTGTTTTGCACACCTATATGTACTAACTACAAGGAACTAAAGTAAAACCGAAGATATGGAAAGGCTCATCTGTTGGTATAAGTGCAATGTTTATGTGTACATTCACCCTGTGGCCATTAACAGCCAAAACCTAGGTTAATAACAATGAGCAAATACCCAAATACTTATGACCTCCAGCCTATCAGGGCTTTGAAGTATGTGAAGGGAGTACAATAGCATAAAGACATCATATTATCACCCTGCCTGGAGGATCTTGCCACTTATCTGGGAGTGTGCTGCTGTGGTTTTGAATTTTTATTTAATTAAAAATCAGATGATTGGAAGACATGTTAGATATGTACAGTACATAAGGACAGAAATGAGAAATTAATTTTGTAAGGAATATTATTACTATATGGGGTATTATTACTACCGTATATGGGTCAAAGGTGGCATCATTATTATTGCATGGAGGCACAAATGGGGCATTTATTCATGTGATTGGAGCAAAGGGGTCATGATTATTATTAGGTTTCAAAGGGGGGGACAACATTTTTGTATTGGGCACAAAGAGGAACATCATTTTCTCTGGGGAGGTCACGATGACACATCTGCCCTGGTAGCATGGAAAGTTCAAACAAGAACACGGACATGTGGATTGGTGAATTGAGATAAAAGAGCAGCTCAAGGTTAAATTATATATTTAATCACCTTAAGGGCACACTATACTAAACACTATATACACAATGGTAATACATATACAATGGTCAGATATGCAAATACAAATAGTGGTAGTACAAAGTATGGAGAATGTAAAAGTCACTTACCAGTCAGATGAATCAGATGAAAGGCCTGCCTGGCTGGGAGGCTGGTGGTCTCTTCTGTTTCTTGACTTCTCCTTACACAATGTGTCCTCGCGACTTCCCCAGAACAAAGCCATTAACCATGCATTTAACCCCTTTGGATCACTCCCCTATCGCCCCCTGGGCTGAACCTAAATCCCCTCCCCTTGCCTCTAGCAGCTAAAAACTTAAAAATCTAAGATAAGTCATAACAACTTAATGGAGTCCTAAGGACTCAGTTTTGGTGCCATCGGATCTGGCTGTGTCCCTTCTACACATTGAGAGCAAACATGGCTCTGCTCCCTGGCTCCTACTATCCATTCCAACTCCCCACCATGGAGTGCTAGAAAAAATTGAGAGCCTGGAAGGATCTTGTAAATATACACGATGTACAGCTAGGACATATAGTATCTCCATAACTCTGTTTCTAAAATGTTAAAGAAGCTTTCTTTGGCAGCTTTGATTAAGCATGACTTTATATTGCAAGCAAGCCCTTGTCTGTGGCCTAGCTGGCAAAAGATGCGAGATCTCACATCCATTTGAGGCTTGACCACCAGCTGAACTAGGTGCCAGATTTCTCCTTAAGGTTCTGAGAATACTGGAAGATCTGCTGAGCCAGGTTTCCTGTTCCTGTTGCACAAAGAAAGGGTTATTTTAATCCGATGCAAGATAGGATACAAATGATTGACATGAAATTATATCTCTAATATTCTTCACAAACCTTTATAGAGATGGGGAGAATATTCCACTGAACATAGATATAATTCCTTACTTACCTGGTAATCTGATGTAAGATGCAACAACAATCCTTAGCCTAGTTCTTCAAATCCAGCACTAGGGGCAAGACATCACAATACCACGCGGCAACTGATCCCCAATCTCTAATAGTCTATACACAGGCACCAGGACCTGGCCCCTGTAGCAGATCCTAGTCCTTCACAAGATACAGCACCAATGACAAACACCATACATGTGGCTTATTGTTCTACCTCTCTTGGGATCAACCCCCTGGTTTGGCAGGGGTGTACGGGGATATATTATGGCTTTGCTTCTTACCCTATTCTCTGTTTGATGTAATGTTTTATAGATTTGTAATACTGTAAAATGTCCCATGTTGTATGTATTTACTGTTACTGCTATGTACATATTCACTATTGTAAGTGTTTAGTAAGTAGGGACAGGGTAGTACCCGTTTATAGCCACAAGATGGGGTACATTATGATTCTAGGTTTAGCATTGTACATAGTATGGCAGGAAATTAGCATAGGAGTTTCACAGAGTAAATAGCTAATGTAGGAGGGGTCAGCTGCAGCTAAGAGACGGAGCACTTCTTCATTTGAGAGAGAAGGGCCCAGGTGCCCAAACAGTCCACACGGGCTTAAGTGCCCAGGACATTAGCAGCTACCACTCAACATTGTTTGATTAAGAGGAGAGTGCCCAGCCATCCACAGCCTCAGGCCAGAACAGCAGAGGCCAGTACAGCAGTGGGAAAGGAGGAAAGAAGACAGCATGTGGGCACAGGTAGCCCTAGAATGTGTCAGCTTATAGCTTGGGCAGATGTCCCCAGTACTGGAGTGAAATGGTGGCTGGGGCAGATCCCACAAGCAGTGAGCTGCTAGCAGGACAGAGCTGGGACATCACAGAGCACATTACTCAAGGGCAGGCCACTCGACAAGTGGCAACTAGCCTCGGAGATGGAAACTCTCTTGTCTTGAGTGAAGCAGACTAAGGAAGGCCTAACCGTAGCAGAGCTGAATTGGGAGGACACTGAGGAACCGTGCAGCATGGTCCAAGCCTGGTATGCACCATGTGACAGGAAGGAAGGTGCAGGGAGAGAAGAGGAAATGTGTAATGCTGATTCTGTTGTAGCTGCTGTGAAGGATCTGGATGTGCTGCATAAAGATAACAGTAAAGTTGTTTATTTGAAAGTTGAAAAGGACTGTGTCTCAATCTTTATTACACCGACTGATTGGAACCCACAGCAAAACAGAGGTGACCCTGATGGTGAAGAGAATGGAGCCACAGGTACACAAAGTGATGGACAATGTTTTCATGTAATGGTGGCCCAGGGCACAGATACATCGGAGTGTTTGGCCATGACTACTGCCCTGGTCATGCTCTTACAGAGGTACTCACACCCAGACCCTTAAACATTTGCTACTAGTGTTGAGCATTCCGATGCTGCAAGTATCGGGTATCGGCCGATACTTGCTGTATCGGAATTTCCGATACCGAGATCCGATATTTTTGTGATATCGGGTATCGGTATCGAAACAACATTAATGTAAAAATGTGTAAAAGAAAGAATTAAAATAAAAAATATCGCTATACTCACCTGTCCGACGCAGCCTGGACCTCAGCGAAGGAACCGGCAGCGTTGTTTGTTTAAAATTCGCGCTTTTACTTGGTTACGTGAATTCCCGGCTTGTGATTGGTCAGGGCGGCCATGTTGCCGGGACGCGGACCAATCACAGCAAGCCGTGATGAAATTACGTCACGGCTTGCTGTGATTGGTCCGCGTCCCGGCAACATGGCCGCCATTAACCAATCACAAGCCGTGACGTCACGGGAGGCTGGACTTGCGCACTTTTTAAAAAACGCGCGTGTCCAGCCTCCAGTGATGTCCCGGCTTATGATTGGTCACGGCGCCATGTTGCCGGGACGCGGACCAATCACAGTAAGCCGTGACGAAATTACGTCACGGCTTGCTGTGATTGGTCCGCGTCCCGGCAACATGGACGCCATTAACCAATCACAAGCCGTGACGTCACGGGAGGCTGGACACGCGCGTTTTTTAAAAAGTGCGCAAGTCCAGCCTCCCGTGACGTCACGGCTTGTGATTGGTTAATGGCGGCCATGTTGCCGGGACGCGGACCAATCACAGCAAGCCGTGACGTAATTTCGTCACGGCTTGCTGT
Source organism: Ranitomeya variabilis (assembly GCF_051348905.1). Taxonomy (NCBI): domain Eukaryota; kingdom Metazoa; phylum Chordata; class Amphibia; order Anura; family Dendrobatidae; genus Ranitomeya; species Ranitomeya variabilis. Next base: position 655,187,966 of record NC_135233.1, read on the forward strand.
GATTGGTCCGCGTCCCGGCAACATGGCCGCCCTGACCAATCACAAGCCGGGAATTCACGTAACCAAGTAAAAGCGCGAATTTTAAACAAACAACGCTGCCGGTTCCCTCGCTGAGGTCCCGGCTGCGTCGGACAGGTGAGTATAGCGATATTTTTTATTTTAATTCTTTCTTTTACACATTTATATGGTTCCCAGGGCCTGAAGGAGAGTTTCCTCTCCTTCAGACCCTGGGAACCATCAAGAATACCGTCCGATACTTGAGTCCCATTGACTTGTATTGGTATCGGGTATCGGTATCGGATTGGATCCGATACTTTGCCGGTATCGGCCGATACTTTCCGATACCGATACTTTCAAGTATCGGACGGTATCGCTCAACACTATTTGCTACATGCATTTCCAATTATGTAAGTGTCCATTGTTCACAGAGACCCTATTCAGCCAAGTGAGTGGATTGTGGTCAGTAATGACAACAAATTCTGAACCATACAGATATGGCCTTAGTTTTTTAAGGGCCCATATTACAGACAGGCATTCATTTTCAACAGTTGCATAAGCCACTTCTCCATCCCTCTAAGGTAGGCAATGGGGTGCTCCTCTTAAGCTGCATTCACTGAGTACTGCTCCCAGTCCATAAGAAGAAACATCTGTCTGCATAACAAATGTCCTCTGGCAGTCCAGAGCAGCAAGAACAGGGTTGCGGACATTGGCATCCTTCAGCAGGTTAAATGACTTGTCATAGACTGGAGTCCAGGTCACCTCTATGGTCATGGTTTTCTTGGTAAGGTCAGTAAGAGGCTTGGCCATAGTACTGAAATGAGAAACAAATTTTCTGTAATAACTAGCAGTGTCCAAAAAAAGCCATAACTTGTTTCTTGCTTTGGGATACAGGACAATCTCTAATAGCCTGTATTTTGGAAGTTTCCCCCTTACTCTATGCCCCAGGTATTGTACTTCACCCATCCATAACTGGCACTTATCGGGTTGGATCATTAGGCCAGCTTAGTAAATCCGGTCATGAATAACCACCACTTGACCCAGATGATCTTCGCAGGTGTGACTGAAGATAGCAATATAGCCCTAATTGTTATGATCCGGTGACCCTGGAGCCGCATGAGACTATCTCTGGAGTAGGTGGTACCTGTACTGACCGCAATCCTAATACTGACACCGCAACTAGAAGTAGCCGTGGGATGTACCTAATCAGGCCTAGACACCTCGACACAGCCGGAGGACTAAATACCCCTAAATATGGAAATGGGAAATCCTATCTTGCCTCAGAGCAGAGCCCCAAAGGATAGGCAGCCCCCCACAAATATTGACTGTGAGTTTAAGAGGAAATACGTACACAGGCAGAAAAAACAGAGTTTAGCAAAAGAGGTCCTTCTAGCTAGATAGAAAGGATAGGACAGAGTTCTAAGCGGTCAGTATTAAAACACTAGAAAATTCCACAGCAGAAAATACTATATACTACATCTAACTAAAGACATAGGATGTATATCTGCATCTCCAGAGAAACCAGCATGACAGAAAAATCCAAACAAGTCAAGCTGGACAAAAACACAATAGATTGCACTGCACATAAAAGCACACTGCATGCGTGCTACAGAGAACCAAAACAAGGCACTTATCTTTAGCTGAAATGACAGCAGGGCAGTGGAGCCAGACAGAGATGCAATCCCTCCAAGGTACAATGGACAACTGGCAGGGATTGATGGATCCTACAAACCTAAATACCTAATAGAGCTGCAATAAGCAGAAACACCTGCCCTGGCCTATAATCCAGAGACCACTGCACTACCACTAACAACCACCGGAGGGAGCCCAAGAGCAGAATTCACAACAGTACCCCCCTTGAAGAGAGGTCACCGAACCCTCACCAGAGCCCCCAGGCCGATCAGGACGAGCCAGATGAAAGGCCCGAACCAAATCAGCAGCATGGACATCAGAGGCAAAAACCCAAGAATTATCCTCCTGGCCGTAACCTTTCCATTTGACAAGGTACTGAAGCTTCCGTCTCGAAAAACGAGAATCCAAAATCTTCTCAACCACATACTCCAACTCCCCATCAACCAACACAGGAGCCGGAGGATCAACAGAGGGAAGAACGGGCACCACATATTTCCGCAATAAAGATCTATGGAAAACATTATGGATAGCAAAAGATGCCGAAAGGGCCAAACGAAAAGACACCGGATTGATAAGCTCAGAAATCCTATAAGGACCAATAAACCGAGGCTTAAACTTAGGGGAAGAAACCTTCATAGGAACATGACGAGAAGACAACCAAACCAAATCCCCAACTCGAAGCCGGGAACCAACACACCGACGACGATTAGCAAAACGTTGCGCCTCCTCCTGAGACAACACCAAATTGTCCACCACATCCACACCAGGAAAATCAGAAGGCTCAACCTGCCCTGAAGATAAACGAGGATGAAAACCAAAATTACAAAAAAAAAGGCGAAACCAAGGTAGCCGAACTAGCCCGATTATTAAGGGCAAACTCGGCCAATGGCAAGAAAGCCACCCAATCATCCTGATCAGCAGACACGAAGCATCTCAAATAAGTTTCCAAAGTCTGGTTGGTTCGCTCGGTTTGGCCATTTGTCTGAGGATGAAATGCGGAAGAAAAAGACAAATCCATGCCCAGCCTAGCACAAAAGGCTCGCCAAAACCTAGAAACAAACTAGGAACCTCTGTCGGACACAATATTCTCCGGAATACCATGCAAACGAACCACATGCTGAAAAAACAATGGAACCAAATCAGAAGGGGAAGGCAACTTAGGCAAAGACACCAAGTGAACCATCTTAGAAAACCGGTCACAAGCCACCCAGATAACTGACATCCTCTGGGAAACCGGAAGGTCTGAAATAAAATCCATAGAAATATGCGTCAAAGGCCTCTCAGGGACCGGCAAAGGCAAAAGCAACCCACTAGCGCGGGAACAACAAGGCTTAGCCTGCGCACAAGTCCCACAGGACTGCACAAAAGAACGCACATCCCGCGACAAAGAAGGCCACCAAAAAGACCTACCAACCAAATCTCTGGTACCAAAAATACCAGGATGACCAGCCAACACAGAACAATGAACCTCCGAAATCACCCTACTAGTCCATTTATCAGGAACGAACAGTTTCCCCACTGGACAGCGGTCAGGTTTGTCAGCCTGAAATTCCTGAAGGACCCGTCGCAGATCAGGGGAGATGGCAGAAAGAACCACCCCTTCCTTTAGAATGCCGACCGGTTCAAGGACCTCTGGAGAATCAGGCAAAAAGCTCCTAGAGAGGGCATCAGCTTTAATATTCTTAGAACCCGGAAGATACGAGACCACGAAATCAAAACGGGAGAAAAACAAAGACCATCTAGCCTGTCTAGGATTCAGCCGCTTGGCAGACTCGAGGTAAATCAGATTTTTATGATCAGTCAAAAAACCACAATGCGATGCTTGGCTCCCTCAAGCCAATGTCGCCATTCCTCAAACGCCCACTTCATAGCCAACAATTCCCGATTGCCGACATCATAATTACGTTCAGCAGGCGAAAACTTTCGGGAAAAGAAGGCACATGGTTTCATCAAGGAACCATCAGAATTCCTCTGAGACAAAACGGCCCCTGCCCCAATCTCAGAAGCGTCAACCTCAACCTGAAATGGAAGAGAAACATCTGGCTGACGCAACACCGGAGCAGAAGTAAATTGGCGTTTAAGCTCCTGAAAGGCAGAGACAGCCGCAGAGGACCAATTTGTCACATCAGCGCCCTTTTTCGTCAAATCGGTCAGGGGTTTAACCACACTGGAGAAGTTACCAATGAAACGGCGATAAAAATTAGCAAAGCCCAAAAATTTCTGAAGACTCTTCACGGTCGTGGGCTGAATCCAATCATGAATGGCCTGAACCTTAACCGGATCCATCTCTATAGATGAGGGAGAAAAAAATAAAGCCCAAAAAAGAAACCTTCTGCAATCCAAAAAGACACTTAGACCCCTTCACAAACAAAGCATTGTCATGAAGGATCTGAAAAACCATCCTGACCTGTTTCACATGAGACTCCCAATCATCGGAAAAAATCAAAATGTCATCCAAATATACAATCATGAATTTATCAAGATAATTCCGGAAGATATCATGCATGAAGGACTGAAAAACAGATGGAGCATTAGAGAGCCCGAAGGGCATCACAAGGTATTCAAAATGGCCCTCGGGCGTATTAAACGCAGTTTTCCATTCGTCATCCTGCTTAATACGAACAAGATTATATGCCCCTCGAAGGTCAATCTTAGTAAATCAACTAGCCCCCTTAATCCTAGCAAACAAATCAGAAAGCAAAGGCAAAGGGTATTGAAATCTTATCTTATCGTGATCTTATTCAAGAGGCGATAATCAATACAAGGTCTCAAGGAGCCATCCTTCTTGGCAACAAAAAAAAATCCCGCTCCCAATGGTGAAGAAGATGGCCGAATATGCCCTTTCTCCAAAGACTCCTTAATATAACTCCGCATAGCGGTATGTTCAGGCACCGACAGGTTGAAAAGTCGGCCCTTAGGAAACTTACAACCTGGAATCAAGTCAATAGCACAATCACAGTCCCTATGCGGTGGAAGGGAACTGGACTTGGGCTCATTTAACACATCCTGAAAATCAGACAAGAACTCTGGAATTTCAGAAGGGGGGAAGAGGAGATTGACATCAAAGGAACGTCACCATGAACTCCCTGACAACCCCAACTAGTCACAGACATAGATTTCCAATCCAACACCGGATTATGTACCTGCAACCATGGAAAACCCAGCACAATAGCGTCATGCAAATTATGCAACACCAAAAAGCGACAATCCTCCCGATGGGCTGGCGCCATGCACATGGTCACCTGTGTCCAAAACTGGGGTTTATTTTTAGCCAAAGGTGTAGCATCAATGCCCCTTAAAGGAATAGGGTTCTCCAAAGACTGCAAGGGGAAAGCACAACGTCTAGCAAATTCAAAGTCCATTAAATTCAAAGTGGCGCCAGAATCTACAAACGCCATGACAGAAAATGACGACAATGAGCAGATCATTGTCACAGATAACAGAAATTTAGGTTGTACGGTACCAATGGTAACTGAACTAGCGATTCTCTTAATATGCTTAGGGCAGACCGAAATGACATGAGAAGCATCGCCACAGTAAAAACACAACCCATTCTGATGTCTGAATCCCCGTCGTTCAGCTCCAGACAGAATCCTATCGCACTGCATAGGCTCAGGTATCTGCTCTGAGGACAACGCCACAGCGCGCACAACTCTGCGCTCACGCAGGCGCCGATCAATCTGAATGGCCAGAGACATAGAATCGCTCAGACCAATAGGCGTGGGAAACCCCACCATAACATCTTTAACAGATTCAGAAAGACCCTTTCTGAAAATTGCCGCCAAAGCATGCTCATTCCATTTAGTCAGCACAGACCATTTTCTAAATTTCTGACAATACAATTCTGCCGCTTCTTGACCCTGAAACAGGGTCAACAAGGTCTTCTCAGCATGATCCACAGAATTTGGTTCATCATATAATAACCCTAGAGCCTGAAAGAAGGCTTCTACATTAAGCAAGGCAGGATTCCCAGATTCCAGGGAAAATGCCCAATCCTGAGGATCGCCACGCAGCAGGGAGATGACTATTTTAACCTGCTGAATGGGATCACCAGAAGAACGAGGTTTCAGAGCAAAAAACCGTTTACAGTTATTTTTAAAACTCAAACATTTAGACCTGTCCCCAAAAAATAACTCAGGAGTAGGAATCTTTTTGCTCTAAAACCGGAGTCTGAACAATATAATTGGAAATACCCTGTACCCTAGCAGCTAGTTGCTCTACACAAGAAGCTAATCCCTGAACATCCATACTAGCACACAGCTCCTCAGTCACCCAGAGGAAAAGAGGGAAGGAAAGACAAAACAGACTGCAGAAAAAAAAATGGCTCAGGACTTTTCTTCCCTTTTTCTGAGATGAATTTAACTCATTGTTGGCCAGTTGTACTGTTATGATCCGGTGACCCTGGAGCCGCATGAGACTATCTCTGGAGTAGGTGGTACCTGTACTGACCGCAATCCTAATACTGACACCGCAACTAGAAGTAGCCGTGGGATGTACCTAACCAGGCCTAGACACCTCGACACAGCCGGAGGACTAAATACCCCTAAAGATGGAAATGGGAAATCCTATCTTGCCTCAGAGCAGAGCCCCAAAGGATAGGCAGCCCCCCACAAATATTGACTGTGAGTTTAAGAGGAAATACGTACACAGGCAGAAAAAACAGAGTTTAGCAAAAGAGGCCCTTCTAGCTAGATAGAAAGGATAGGACAGAGTTCTAAGCGGTCAGTATTAAAACACTAGAAAATTCCACAGCAGAAAATACTATATACTACATCTAACTAAAGACATAGGATGTATATCTGCATCTCCAGAGAAACCAGCATGACAGAAAAATCCAAACAAGTCAAGCTGGACAAAAACACAATAGATTGCACTGCACATAAAAGCACACTGCATGCGTGCTACAGAGAACCAAAACAAGGCACTTATCTTTGGATGAAATGACAGCAGGGCAGTGGAGCCAGACAGAGATGCAATCCCTCCAAGATACAATGGACAACTGGCAGGGATTGATGGATCCTACAAACCTAAATACCTAATAGAGCTGCAATAAGCAGAAACACCTGCCCTGGCCTATAATCCAGAGACCACTGCACTACCACTAACAACCACCGGAGGGAGCCCAAGAGCAGAATTCACAACACCTAATAGGCACAAGCAAAGTTACCACATCCCCGGAGAAAGGTTGCAGGGGCATTTTTCATACCAAAAGGCATGTTTAGGAATTCATATAGCCCAATGGGGGTTCAAAACCTGACTTTTCTCTTCCTTCCTCTGTTAAAAGGATCTGTGAGTATCCCTTATTGAGAACCAAGGTGGTAATATATCGTGTCCCAGCTAGCTGGTATCAAAGTGTGGGACATTGGGTAGACATCACTGATTGTATGGTCATTTATTCATCTGAAGTCCACACAAAATCTAGCACTGCCATATTTCTTGGGTACTAGCACAAGAGGAGAGGCCCAGGTGCTATGTGAGGCCTGAATTACCTCAAACTGTAACATCTCCTCAAGCTCACTTTGTGTGGTGTTTGTAAATGATTCTGGTGCCGTTAAAGAGTGTGCTGTATGGGGTGGCTGTCTTGGGTATTCAAATAATGCCAAGTTACTGTGGTTCACCCTAGTCAAGATGAGAAAGCACAATGTCATTGATGGAGCACTTCCAGCATTTTTTTTGCTATAAGGAACCCATGTTGACTCTCAGAGAAACCTATTCCACAGTGGACGGGGCTCTTAATGCTTCAATAAGATCAGTTAACGAGTACTCTTTCTGACTCTATTCTGAAGCAAGCTGACAACTTGCTATCACGGGTGGTGCTCGGTAATGATACTCCTTAATCATATTAACATGCATAGTCTTTTGCCTTAGACTCTGGTCATCTAAACCAAGAAAATAATTGGTGTTTTTAAAGGAAATCTGTCAGGTCCCCCATGCCCTTTAGCATTCACTTATTTATGAGTAAATTCCCTGCCTAACTATCTAACTAACTAACTATCCCTGTAGTAGTTTTCTCTACAAATGAGGTTTAAAAAAGCATTTATATTTCCCCCCATTTGCTATGCTAATGAGGGCTTTGATTAGTTGATGGGATGTTAGTTGCCCCAGATGTCACGCTGTGACTGTATGTGAGATAGGGAAATGGGCCCTTCATGGTCCCTCAGGCTGGGGCACTAACTATCCTAATATTAATCACAAATTGCCAAAAGGCAAATAATCCCTAACTAAAGACCATAAAATTTAACTTTTAATGATACTATTAAATTAAATTATTAAAATCCGCAGAAGTCAGTGTATCTATGTGGACAACAACGTACTGCTCATTAGACTCATGTCTTTAACCCCTTCATGACATGCGACATACATGTTCAACGCATGTCTTGCCTCTCCCTTTGATGTGGGCTCCGGAGCTGAGCTCACATCTTTTCTGGCACATGTCAGCTGATTTGAACAGCTGACATCTGCGTCTATCAGCCGCGGATGGCTGTTAACCAATCTATGACAGCCGCATTTAATGTGATCGCGCCGGAAGCGTGTCACTAATCCTACCCATTGGCACCCGTGTCACATGACCGTGGGTCTCAGACTTCTTGGTATGCCATCCAGGGTCTGTAGCAGACCCCTGTGGTTGCCATTGCCGGATTGCTATAAGCACGGCTCAGCGATCAGCGCTCATGGCAAATAGTTGTTTCTGCTATGTAGAGCAGGTCTGCAGCCCTGCTCTATGTAGCACAAGTGATTGGATAATCACAGCTTCTAGTCTCCCATGGAGACTATTAAAGCAGGTGTAAAGCAAAAAAAAAGTTTTTAAAAATATTAAAAAATATATATAAAAGTTCAAATCACCCCCCATTCGCCCTATTAAAAATAAAACAATAAAAAAAAAACCTTATATTTGGTATTAAAATAAAAAAAGGGGGAGAAGCCAGCGCTGCTTATGGTCAGAACACAATACATAAAGTGCACATGTGCAGCACCCCAGAGTCCTGGTTGTTGCAGTACTGTGGCTCCGCCACTATGGGGAGCTGTGGTACGTCTGATTGCACTAAAGGAGTTTCTCTGACCAGGTACACTCACACCACACTTCACACTCCGGCCACCAGGGGGGGTGGTCCTATCTAGTAGGCCACTCCTCACAACTCTGGTAAAACTGGGGGTTGGACAGGAAGACAGGGAGAAGTAGCTGGGAAGAGCTAGTGAGAGGACCTGTCAGGGATGGGATCCTGGCAGAGTCCTCAGAGCAGAACTAACCAGTAAACAACGGGAATACAGAAAAGGAGAAATACCAGAAGGGGTCTTGCTGTTAGATCGAGGCAACATCCTTCTGAGGCGCAAACAGTCGGTGGCCGGAACGCCGAGCAAGTAAGAGACTTTAAGTACATTGCAAACCACGGCAGGGCAGCTAACTACAGGTTGGCTGTCTCACTTAACACCTAAGCAGACAACGGAGGCAGCTGTGGGAGAGGGGCGACTCTAGGGTCCCGGAAGAACTCCAGGCCTACCCCGTCATACGGGTGCGTCCTACCATATCACCTGGAGGACGGAGAAGGAACAGTAGAGACAGAAAGAAACGGTTGTGAGGACTATCCCGGGAGCTCAGCAGGGAAGAACTACAACACACAGCGCTAGAAGGTAGATACTGATTCCCACCTGTAAGGAGAACTCCTGCTGTGTCGTTGGACCGGCCGGTCTCTGAAAACCCAGTTAACAGCGCTCTGGACTGAGGTCTCCAACATCTTCAGTAAAGAGGTAAAGAGACTGCAACCTGGTGTCCTCATTATTTACCGCGACCTGCACCTCACAACTGCACCGTTACAACACCACTATTTGCACCGGACGTCCCCCACTGACAGACAGGGCCACGGACCGGGTCTAGCCACCGTGACAACCCAAGGACGGAGATCCCAGAGGCCCGGCTCCGGGTACCCCTCGGCCCTGCGGCGGTGTGGGGGCGCTCCAACTTGGCGTCACGAACAGGATTTACTTAAGCCTGAAGAATCAGGTCATGTGTGCCTTGGAACTGTGATTTATCGTGCTTGGACTGTACTTTATTGAGAGAACTGTGTGCTACTGCTTGCCGCGGAAAGTTACCGCCAAAATTCGCCATTGCCGCGCGCGGAGGGAGGAGCCTTAGCTACGTGGGCGGGATCAGCCAAAAGAAGCGCGGAACGGAAAGCGCGGTGAGACGCCAATCCCGGAAGAGGAACTCCGACCTCCAGCAGGTTAGTGGGAAGAAGGGACGGCCATGTCCGAGTCGGGAGGAGAGGAGGTGGCGGTCGCAGCCGCAGACGCAGGGGCAGCTCCGGTCCCCGCAGCGGGCGAAGCCGCGGCCCTAATACCACCACTGGCTGCCGCAGAACCCGCTGCCCCCATCAGCCAGTCGGACACTGCCGCTAATGCGAAAGCCATAATGCCCTTCTCCATGCCCTACCTGCCCGGAGCGGCCTGGCTCCCACGATATTCTGGGGAGGCGCATACGTTCACTGACTTTAAAGAAGGGCTCTGCAGCCTGCTCGAGTTCTATCCCCTAACCGAGCCCCAGAAGGTCCATATGATAACCGGCCAACTCTTTGGGGCGGCTCTGAGAGAAGTGAAATCCTGGCCCGCTGAGGATAAAGGAACTGCACAACAGATTTTTGCCAAGCTTAAAGCCACCTTTGATACTCGCACTGCCACAGAGATTAAACTGACTTTCTATGGATGCAAACAGAGGTCGCAGGATAGCTTACGGGACTATGCCCTTAATCTCCAGGAAGCGATGCGGGCCATTAAGCAGAGTGACCCCGGCAGCATGCAGGATGAGGATAAAATCCTGAAGGAGCGGTTCATTGAGGGGCTCCTGTGCAGTCACCAGCGGGGCCAATTGCACTTCCTGGCCATGCAAAATCCAGACTTGACTTTTGCGCAGTTTAAAGATAAAGCTATCCAGGCATTGCAGGAGCGACAGCCCAGCCGCGCAGTACCACCCAGGCGCCCCGCTCTCACCTACCACCAGGAGGTGGCATCGGATACCCCAGTTGCCGCGGAGGCCGACGCCCAGAGCTTCGAGGACGACTCCCCTGCAGGACTCCGTCTCCAGATGCAAGAGCTAACCAAGAGCGTTGCTGCCCTGGCCCGGACGGTGCAGTCCCTACAGGAGGCCCCCAAAGAGAAGATCCAGTTGGCTTCCAGCCCGGAGGATGTCCCTTGGATGCGACGGAGGAGGACTCCGCCGACCAGGAGCCGGCCCGACGATCGCTTCCACCAGGATGGACGACCCATCTGCCGCCGCTGTCACCAGGTGGGCCATCTTGCAAGGTACTGTCCTTTAAACGAGCAACCCCTGGGGCAAAGGGCCAACCCCCAGGAGTAGGACGGTCAGGCCCGCAGCATTGGAGAACCAAGTATATTGGAGGACGACCAGTTCTCCCTGTAGTGATTGATGGAATCCCCTTGAATGCTTTGCTGGACACCGGTTCTCAGGTGACGACTATACCTCACGTGCTCTACAAACGGTATTGGGAGGACGCTGATATTACTCGTGGCCCTGACGATGATTTCACCATAATCGCCAGTAATGGTCAGCCGTTGCCACAAGTGGGGTATAAGGAGGTCACCATCAAAGTGGGGCGGGTGGAATTGAAAGCCCAAGGGATTGTGATTGTAGATATTGATCGTCGAGAATGTAATCCCATGATGACTCTTGGTACTAATGTTATAGAAAATTGTCTTGCAGAAGTGATTGTTTTGTTGCAACAGGTGGCAGAAAACGCTGGCCACAGTGAGCAACGTGCCCTGCAGAAGGAAATCAGGGCTCTGATGCAGAGACAGCAGGTAGAGCTGACTGGTGGCGAGATTGGTCGTGTCACTGTAAGTGATTCAAACCCCATCGCGATACCTCCCAAGAGTGAAATGTTAATATGGTGTCGAGCAGCCATAGGCCTCAGGGGTAGGGACTACCAGGCCTTGGTAGAACCTGTATATTCAGACAATAGGCCTACTGTTCTGACAGCTCGGGGGGTGGTCGACGTCCGACAGGGGAGAGTGCCCGTACGTGTCCTCAATTGTGGGGAGGAAGAGGTCCACCTAACCAAGTATACCACGCTCGCCAAACTGTTCACTGTCAATAATAGTGTAATACAGACACCTGAACCCTTGGTCCCGTCAAACGTGGCGGAGAACAAAGGTTCTGCAGAGCACTCGAAAGACTGGTGTCGGGAATTGCATGTGGGCACTGACTCTACCCCATCTCATCAAATACAGGGGGCTTACAGGGTAGTACACGAGTACGAGCAGGTATTCAGCAAACACCCCTCAGATTTTGGGCAGGTGAAAGGGATCCAACATCACATCCCCACGGGAGATCACCGACCCATAAAAGAGAGATATCGCCCTGTACCCCCAGCTCATTACCAGTGTGCCAAGGACATGTTGCGGGAAATGAAGGAGGCTGGGGTGGTGAGAGACAGCTGTAGCCCCTGGGCAGCTCCGTTAGTCCTCGTTAAAAAGAAAGATGGTACAATGAGGATGTGTGTTGATTACAGACAGTTGAATCGCATTACACATAAGGACGCATACCCACTGCCCAGGATAGAGGAGTCTCTGGCTGCCTTAAAATCTGCTAACTATTTCTCTACCTTAGATCTCACCAGTGGGTACTGGCAGGTTCCTGTGGCGGAGGCGGACAAAGAGAAGACGGCCTTCACGATGCCAATGGGTCTCTGTGAGTTCAACTACATGCCCTTCGGATTGTGCAATGCTCCCGGAACGTTCCAGAGGATGATGGAGAGCTGCCTGGGACACCTGAACTTTGAAACCGTGCTGCTATATCTGGATGACGTCATAGTCTTCTCTAAAACCTACGAAGACCATCTGAAGCACCTGGCCGAGGTGTTCGAAGCCTTGTCCAACTTCGGCCTAAAAGTGAAACCGTCCAAGTGTCATCTGCTGAAACCTAAAGTGCAGTACCTGGGCCATGTGGTGAGCGCTGAAGGAGTGGCCCCAGACTCCGACAAGGTCACAGTGATCAAGGACTGGCCAAAGCCCAGTGACCTCCACGAAGTCCGGCAGTTCCTCGGGTTGGTAGGTTACTATCGGAGATTCATTAAGGATTTCACCAAGAAGGCCGCACCCTTGCAAAATCTGCTGGTGGGCCAACCAAAGAAGACCAAGGGGAGGAAAACCCCCTTTGATTGGAACGAAGAGCTGGAGGAATCCTTCACCTGTTTGAAGTCGGCACTGACGGGAGAAGAGATACTGGCTTACCCCGAATACGATCAACCGTTTGTGCTGTACACAGATGCCAGTAATGTGGGATTAGGAGCCGTGCTGTCCCAGGTTCAGAACGGCAAAGAAAGGGTGATCGCTTACGCCAGCAGGAAACTCCGTCCCACGGAAAGGAATCCTGACAACTACAGTTCCTTCAAACTGGAATTCCTTGCCCTTGTCTGGGCAGTGACAGAGAGGTTTAAGCACTACCTGGCCTCTGCGAAATTCACCGTCTTCACGGACAACAATCCGCTAACGCATCTGGATACTGCCAAACTCGGGGCTTTGGAACAGCGGTGGATGGCCCGGCTGTCCAACTATGATTTCACCATCAAATATCGGGCAGGACACCAGAATGCCAATGCCGATGCTCTGTCCCGAATGCCCAATCTACCAGAAGTGGGAGAAGACCCGGAGGCACTTGAAGAGGTGGAGCTGCCTGCCTTCCATCGCCCCAAAGCCACTCAGAACTCTCACCATGTGAAGAACAGGCACAAGAACCAACCGGATGCCACGCTGAATCCCCTGCCCCACCACGGATGGGCAGAAACCCAGGATAGTGACCCCGCGGTCCGTCAGGTGAAGGAACTCTTGACGCAGGCTGGGTTGCACCCTGGCCCAGATGATCCACAAGAAGCTCAACAGCTGTGGAAGGGGAGAAGCAAACTGTTTATCCATGATGGCAAGTTGTGCAGGAGGAGCATCGACCCACGTACTCATGAATTGGTGTGGCAGATAGTGGTGCCAAGGCGAGATGCGCCCATGGTTCTGGGAGCCTACCATGATGGAGCCGGACACTTCGGATGGAGGAAGCTGGAGAAGCTGCTCCGAGGGAGGTTCTATTGGATTGGCATGAAGAGAACCATTGAGAAGTGGTGTCGAGAGTGTGGTCCGTGTAGTCTGCGAAGGAAGGACCGTGACAGTCAACGGGCTCCCCTGCGGCCTATCATCACCAAACGGCCGCTCGAACTGGTCGCGCTGGATCATGTGAAGCTGACGCCTAGCCGGTCGGGCTATATCTACGCCCTTACCATCGTGGACCACTACTCCAGGTTTTTGGTGGTTGTGCCTGTCAAGGATCTAACAGCTAGGACTGCCGCCAGGGCCTTCCAGCAGCACTTTTGTAGACCCCATGGCTACCCAGAGAAAGTACTGACCGATCAGGGGCCTGCATTCGAAGCGGAAGTGTTCCAAGAATTCTGCCAGTTGTACGGGTGTAAGAAGATCAGAACTACACCGTACCACCCTCAAACTAACGGGATGTGCGAGAAGATGAACCAGGTAGTAATCGATTTGTTGAAGACCTTGCCTGTGGAGGAACGGAATCTGTGGCCGACAAAGTTGCCTGACTTAGTGGATATGTACAACCACATCCCAGTAAGTTCCACCAACTGTACTCCAGCGTACCTGATGCGAGGAAGGTCTAGTCGGTTACCCGTTGATCTGGACATGGGGGTCCTAGTACCCGAAGATACCTCGCCGGAGGCAGATTGGGATACAGAAAGGCAGCGAAGATACCGCGAAGTACAGGAGTGTGTGGAGAGAAGTCTCGCCCAGGCTAGGCAGAAACAAGAAAGGGACTACAATCAACACGCTCCTGCGATTCCCCTGTCACCTGGTGAGCAAGTGCTTAAACGAAAGAGGAGGTTACACAAGCTTGATGACCAATGGGAAGCGGAACCGTATACCATCTTGCCATCCGACTTCGACAACACTAAGGTCTGTCTCATCAGCAAGGACAGAGGGGAGACCTCGACAGCGGTATCCAGGGATCACCTTAAGGTCTGCCCCGATAAGTTGAAAGAGAGGGGCACGGCCCCAGAAATCTCCCCGCCGGTGGAAATGGAGAAGATGTTCCATACTGTCCTTGGTGACTTTCCCCAGTCCTGGACTCAGATAAATCAGGCCATCGCGGTACCTGTTCTAACGTTTCCACAGCCGGACCCACCAGAAACAATGGTGGTACCAGATCATCCGGTCCCGCAACCTCAACAAGCCTTGCCTGAAGAAGCCATGCCAACCGTTGAACCGGCAAATCCTCCCTCTGCTATCGGTGAGCCTGCCGTACCCACTGTTGATAGCAGCAGCTCTGAGAGCCCCAACCTGCCAGTGCTACCCAGACTCACTAGAAGTGTAGTTAGAAGACAGCGCACTACACCAGCGGTAGCAAGCATAGCGGGCCCTGTTAGGCCAATAGCAACCCCTGCGCTGCGAAGGTCCACACGCAGCACTCAAAATCAAACTCCCCTCCGCTACAAACTTTGGAGGTATTAATAAGGGCTGCTATTTAATTGAAAATGTTGTATATATATCTTTTTGTTACAGGTTTTTAAATGGACAATAGAGTAATGGACGGTGAATTGCTCAAAAACTTTCAAAAAGGGGGGGCCCCTTTGTTTACCCGGGGTCCCCGCTGTTTCAATCACTGAACTGAGAGTCATAAACTGTGCATGACCTAACTTTTGCAACGTTCAAGAATCCTCACCTCCCATAAAGGGAAGCCTTGTTATGTTCAATTGTTATGCTATTTCAAAAGTTTGTGTGTTTCCTGTTAACATGTATTATTGTTTTTGTTTTCCCAGTCCCGGAGTACTGGATTTAACCGGGGGGGAGTGCAGCACCCCAGAGTCCTGGTTGTTGCAGTACTGTGGCTCCGCCACTATGGGGAGCTGTGGTACGTCTGATTGCACTAAAGGAGTTTCTCTGACCAGGTACACTCACACCACACTTCACACTCCGGCCACCAGGGGGGGTGGTCCTATCTAGTAGGCCACTCCTCACAACTCTGGTAAAACTGGGGGTTGGACAGGAAGACAGGGAGAAGTAGCTGGGAAGAGCTAGTGAGAGGACCTGTCAGGGATGGGATCCTGGCAGAGTCCTCAGAGCAGAACTAACCAGTAAACAACGGGAATACAGAAAAGGAGAAATACCAGAAGGGGTCTTGCTGTTAGATCGAGGCAACATCCTTCTGAGGCGCAAACAGTCGGTGGCCGGAACACCGAGCAAGTAAGAGACTTTAAGTACATTGCAAACCACGGCAGGGCAGCTAACTACAGGTTGGCTGTCTCACTTAACACCTAAGCAGACAACGGAGGCAGCTGTGGGAGAGGGGCGACTCTAGGGTCCCGGAAGAACTCCAGGCCTACCCCGTCATACG
Organism: Ranitomeya variabilis; assembly: GCF_051348905.1. Lineage (NCBI taxonomy): Eukaryota > Metazoa > Chordata > Amphibia > Anura > Dendrobatidae > Ranitomeya > Ranitomeya variabilis. The sequence continues at coordinate 655,203,996 of NC_135233.1, forward strand.
GGTGCGTCCTACCATATCACCTGGAGGACGGAGAAGGAACAGTAGAGACAGAAAGAAACGGTTGTGAGGACTATCCCGGGAGCTCAGCAGGGAAGAACTACAACACACAGCGCTAGAAGGTAGATACTGATTCCCACCTGTAAGGAGAACTCCTGATGTGTCGTTGGACCGGCCGGTCTCTGAAAACCCAGTTAACAGCGCTCTGGACTGAGGTCTCCAACATCTTCAGTAAAGAGGTAAAGAGACTGCAACCTGGTGTCCTCATTATTTACCGCGACCTGCACCTCACAACTGCACCGTTACAACACCACTATTTGCACCGGACGTCCCCCACTGACAGACAGGGCCACGGACCGGGTCTAGCCACCGTGACAACCCAAGGACGGAGATCCCAGAGGCCCGGCTCCGGGTACCCCTCGGCCCTGCGGCGGTGTGGGGGCGCTCCACATGCACATATTGATTTCTAACTGTATTTCAAAATGAGACATTTAGCAAACAATTGATCAATTCTTTGAGCCACCCTGCCATGCCAAGGCATTCTCATAATGGGGCAGTCCTACTCTACATTTTTATATTCGCTGTGCCATTACGGCCTTCCAAATGTATTAAAAGTAAGACCACATTAAATGCAAACTGTACCTGAAGCTTTTCTGAATCACTCCCATAGCGCCAGAAAGGGCAAGCACAGATAAAGGTTGACCAGGTCTGGACATAGACATTTCAGATACAACCTCCACACTGCCTAACCAGCACCACAGATGAAGGGTAAGACAGGCATGGACACAGGTGCACAATCAAACAAAGCCTAGGGCAGGGCAGGGCTGCTGTATGTGTGTACAGCAGCCTAGGTCAATCACAAAAGACACAGAAAGAATGGCGTACATAACCCAACGTGCACGGCAACAGTGGTGGTCAACCACAAACCAATATCAAAATAAAAAAGGGGGCGAAGCCAGCGCTGCTTATGGTCAGAACGCAATACATAAAGTGCACATGCACATAGGTACAGCTTGCATTTAATGTAGTCTTGCTTTTAATATATTTAGGAGGCCTTTATGGCACAGCGAATATAAAGAACCGTAGAGTAGGACTGCCCCATTATGAGAATGCCGTGACGTGGTGGGGTGGCTCAAAGAATTGATCAATTGTTTGCTAAATGTCTCATTTTGAAATACAGTTAGAAATCAATATGTGCATGTGCACTTTATGTATTGCATTCTGACCATAAGCAGCGCTGGCTTCTCCCCTCTTTTGCTTTGATATTGGTATGTGGTTGACCACCACTGTTGCCGTGCGCACTGGGTTGTGTACGCCATTCTCTCTGTGTTCACTGTGATTGATAGGCTGCTGTACACACATACAGCAGCCCTGCCCTGCCCTGCCCTAGGTGCTGTTTAATTGTGCACCTGTGCCTCAGACTGTCTCATCCTTTATCTGTGGTACTGGTTAGGCAGTGTGGAGGTAAGACCTGAAATGTCTATGTCTGGACCTGGTCGGCCTTTATCTGCGCTTGCCCCTCTGGTGCCATGGGAGTGATTCAGAAAAGCTTCAGGTACAGCTTGCATTTAATGTGGTCTTGCTTTTAATACATTTAGGAGACCTTTATGGCACAGCGAATATAAAAAAAATGTAGAGTAGGACTGCCCCATTATGAGAATGCCGTGACGTGGCGGGGCGGCTCAAAGAATTGATCAATTGTTTGCTAAATGTCTCATTTTGAAATACAGTTAGAAATCAATATGTGCATGTGCACTTTATGTATTGCGTTCTGACCATAAGCAGCGCTGGCTTCACCCCTCTTTTGCTTATATATTTGGTATTGCCTTGTTCAGAATCGCCCGATCTAGCTTGATATAAAGAGAATTAATCTGATCGGTAAACGGAGTAGCGAAAAAAAAAAAGTAAAAACGCCAGAATTATGTTTTTTGGTCGCGGCAACATTGAATTAATATGCAACAATGAGCGACCAAAAGATCATATCTACACCATAATGGTATCAACAAAAACGTCAGCTTGGAGCCAAAAAAATAAGCCCTCTCTCAGCCCCAGATCACTAAAAATGAAGATGCTATGGGTCTCAGAAAATGGCGCATTTCTTTTTTCAACAGACTTTGGATTTTTTTTCACCACTTAAATAAAAGCAAACTATACATGTTTAGTATTTACAAAATCAAAATGACCTGGAGAATCATAATGACAGGTCAATTTTAGCATTTGGTGAACATGGTAAAAACAAAACCAAGAACAATTGTGGAATTGCACTTTTTCGCAATTTCACCACACTTGGACTTTATTTCCAGTTTTCCAACACAAGATATGGTAAAACCAATAGTGTCTTTCAAAAGTACAACTCGTCCTGCAAAAAACAAGCCCTCACATAGCCATGTAGAAGTACAAAAAAAGTTATGTCTCTGGGAAGCAATGGAGTCAAAACAGGAACACAAAAATGAAAATGGGCTGCGGCGTGAAGGGGTTAAAGTGCTCACTGTGTTAAAAACTATATCTCATATCATACATGGGTTTGGGATAAGATGCGGTCGCTACCTATATCCTATTTTTGATTACACCCCATTGATTTACTGACTGATGCTATTAAAACTTGCTCTTAAGCCTTCCCAATATGTTCACCAGCTAGACTGGCATTATCAGGGGATTGAGACTGTAAGGAGCCAAACAAGGGTTCCATGAATTGAGCCAATCCAGGCTCACATAACATTGTGGGCAAAGGTCAAGCATGATGTAAATTGCTCCAATGTATTACTGCATATTTGATAGATATCATCATTCCCCGCAATGTACACTCACCCTGAGACATCCTAGTGGGGGATAATCTAATTATCCACTGTAAAAGTCAGATTAACTCTCCAACGTATAAGCATCAACTTCCGTTTGCGATATGTAGTATTACATTGGAGCAATTTACATCATGCTTGACGTTTGCCCACAGTGTTATGTGAGCCTGGATTGGCTCAGTTCATGGAACAACGTAATTCGCTGATATTTTGATTGATCAGATCCTACCTTTTAAAAGATCCAGCAACCCGTGTTTGGCTCATACAGCCTCAATCCCCTGATGACAACTGTCTACTGAGCAGTACGTTGGTGTCCATATAGATACACTGACTTGTGGGGATTTTAATAACTTCCTTTAATAGTATCATTAAAAGTTACATTTTATGGTCACATTAGTTAGGAATTATATGCCTTTTAACAATTTATCCCTATTCCCAAAGATACCTCTGAAAGTGAGGAGGTTTGGGCCTCATGCCTTACTGTTCTCCTGTTATATCCTAAGCTGTCCCCACCCCATTCCCCAGGAAGCCTGGGACAGAAATGCTAGTGTATTAACACATAAAACAAACAGGGATAGCAGAAAAACCACAAACACGCTAGCCAAAGGCAGAGATATATAGGGAAGGAATGTACAAACCAAATAGGAATAGGACATGGAGAAAAACATACACCCAAAAACAGCATACAACGATCTTCAGCAACAACAAACGATCTCCAACTCAGCACAGCAACTCCAGGCAACAAGAAAGTAGAACTTTCACTGGCGAGGAAGAGAAAGCCTGGCCAGTTTTTATAGAGAGAGGGAATGACCAGATCAGGAGAAGCTGAGAGATGGAACTGTATGTTTCTAACAGCATAGAAAGTGTTGTTAACCTCTTCAGCACCAAAGTAAATAAAATCCATTTACTATGAAACACGCAACACCAAAGCTAAATGGATGACCTGTGATTCACAATACATAATGAATTTCTAACCCCAGATCTCCTAGAAAGAATTGACGCACTTGTGACCAGGGCCGCCATCAGGGCATTACAGCCATTACTGCTGTATGGGGCCCGGTCAGCAGCAGTGCACAGAGGGGCCCGCAGATCCGGGGCCCCACTGTTGTGCTTCTACTGATCGGGCCCCATTGTGCACTAAAATACTGTGCACTGCGGCGCACATGTCGGCGCTGGGGCCCGGGAGCCGTTTTGAAACTGTGCACGGCCGTCTTACCTAGTCGGCTGCGCAGCGCCTGCTCGGCTGTAGCTAGAATGTATGGGCTCCCTGCAGGTCCTGACTACAGCCCATCCATTCTAGCCATCTCAGTAGTGAATGTGCTAGAATGTATGAGCTCCTGTCAGGTCCTCTCAGCAGCCCATACATTCTAGCTGCTGCTTCACAACTGGAAACACTAGACGGCCCGGGAACGACTGAGGTAAGTATAAAAAACATTTTTATATTGTTTTTTTTTAAATGGGTGAGGTGGGGGAGAGTGAGAAAAGCAGATATAGCGGGCACCACATCAATGTACTCAACAGGGATCTACCAACTGCATATGAAACAACACAGAAAAAAAAACAAGAGAAAGGATATGCACATACAAGGGATCAACCTGAATATTCCACTTTATTTAAATGACTTATATAAACAAGGCAAAAAAAAGGGGCAACACATTTAAAAACATTTAAAAACCACAAAAGGCTAAATAGCCCAAACATAATCACCCCAAACGGACCCAATGATGCAATGATGGCAGTGCTCATACAGGATATATAAATAGATTAAATACAAATCTCCAAATACGGAAACTCTCATGTTAATCAAAAAATATATACAATACAATAGGCTGCCAGCTGACCCATCAAAAAAGGCTTGTTCTAAATATATATAGGACATAGGAGATATACTGGTGGGTATCTTGTCCCCATAGTTTAATACAAATCCAGTATAGCCCCTATGTGTCCTGTCAGCCCTATGTAACGTACAATTAAAGTGCACTACCGACTAAGCACCCCCTGGGTGCTCAGGGGAGAGGGCTCAGGAAGACGCTCTAGCAGCGCCGATACGCGTGGGGCCTTCTCACGCCTCACGGACTGTATTTGGTATCATGCTACTGCTCTGGCAAATCTGACCACCATTATGGAATTGAGATGCCGGCCGCTCCAACAGCGCTTGTGTTATTTTGTGAGATATTTTGCTTAGGCTGGTCACTATACTTGTGTGATATTGTGGTCAGTATGATTCTAATACTTATATGCCAGGGGGTGCTTAGTCGGTAGTGCACTTCAATTGTACGTTACATAGGGTTGACAGGACACATAGGGGCTATACTGGATTTGTATTAAACTATGGGGACAAGATACCCACCAGTATATCTCCTATGTCCTATATGTATTTAGAACAAGCCTTTTTTGATGGGTCAGCTGGCAGCATATTGTATTGTATATATTTTTTGATTAACATGAGAGTTTCCGTATTTGGAGATTTGTATTTAATCTATTTATATATCCTGTATGAGCACTGCCATCATTGCATCATTGGGTCCGTTTGGGGTGATTATGTTTGGGCTATTTAGCCTTTTATGGTTTTTAAATGTTTTTAAATGTGTTGCCCCTTTTTTTGCCTTGTTTATATAAGTCATTTAAATAAAGTGGAATATTCAGGTTGATCCCTTGTATGTGCATATCCTTTCTCTTGTTTTTTTCTGTTGGGGGGAGTGAGACTGCAGATGATGGAGTGTGTTTGAGGGGGCACTGCGCATGATGAAATGATAGGGGGCTGCAGATGATGAAGTGTGTTTAAGGGGGCACTGCGCATGATGAAATGATAGGGGGCTGCAAATGATAAAGTGTGTTTGAGGGGGCACTGCGCATGATGAAATGATAGGGGGCTGCAGATGATGAAGTGTGTTTGAGGGGACACTGCGCATGATGAAATGATAGGGGGCTGCAGATGATGAAGTGTGTTTAAGGGGGCACTGCGCATGATGAAATGATAGGGGGCTGCAGATGATAAAGTGTGTTTGAGGGGGCACTGCGCATGATGAAATGATAGGGGGCTGCAGATGATGAAGTGTGTTTGAGGGGGCACTGCGCATGATGAAATGATAGGGGGCTGCAGATGATGAAGTGTGTTTAAGGGGGCACTGCGCATGATGAAATGATAGGGGGCTGCAAATGATAAAGTGTGTTTGAGGGGGCACTGCGCATGATGAAATGATAGGGGGCTGCAGATGATGAAGTGTGTTTGAGGGGGCACTGCGCATGATGAAATGATAGGGGGCTGCAGATGATGAAGTGTGTTTAAGGGGGCACTGCGCATGATGAAATGATAGGGGGCTGCAGATGATAAAGTGTGTTTGAGGGGGCACTGCGCATGATGAAATGATAGGGGGCTGCAGATGATGAAGTGTGTTTAAGGGGGTACTGCGCATGATGAAATGATAGGGGGCTGCAGATGATAAAGTGTGTTTGAGGGGGCACTGCGCATGATGAAATGATAGGGGGCTGCAGATGATGAAGTGTGTTTGAGGGGGCACTGCGCATGATGAAATGATAGGGGGCTGCAGATCATGAATTGTGTTTGAGGGGGCACTGCGCATGATGAAATGATAGGGGGCTGCAGATGAAGTGTGTTTGAAGGGGCACTGCGCATGATGAAGTGTGTTTGAGGGGGCACTGCGCATGATGAAATGATAGGGGGCTGCAGATGATGAAGTGTGTTTGAGGGGGCACTGCACATGATGAAATGATAGGGGGCTGCAAATGATAAAGTAAGGGGGACTGCAGATGAAGTGAAGGGGGAATAGTCGACTAAATGATGAAGTAAGGTGGACTGCAAATGATGAAGTGGGTGTGATGGGGACTGTTCATCAAGTGAGTGTGAGGGATGGTGGACAGCAATTGAATTGAAGGTGGGGGTGGGGAGAGCCAATGGTGTATTGAAGGTAGGGAGAGCAAATAATGAATTTTGAGGGTGGGGGAAGAGCAGATGATAATGAATAGAGGGTGGGAGAGAGAAGACATGACAATGAATTGAGGCAGAAGGGGCATGTAACTATAATGAATCGGAGTTAGGGTTAGTGCGGGAGGTACATAGTGGGATCGTTGAGGATAAAGTGACTGGAAATAAATTGGGGAAAGAGTACAGGTGCTAATTAATTTATATATTAAATGGGGAAAGTGGCTATGTATAGCTAGAAGGGGCTCAGTGGCATATTATAATTTATATTTGGAATGGTGGGTTGCATAATAACCAATTACAGTATATATTAATGGTGGGTGAATGTCTGTATTCAGATGTGTAGTGTAGAAGAAAGGGAAAAAGTGGGGAATGTGCTCTGGAAGCGGTGCTCTAGATAACTGTGTTATTTTATGCAGAGACGAGTCCTGGCTGAAAGAAGAGATGGCGGTCTGCGCTGGATTAAAAAGAAACGCAAAGATGAAGGACTTCAGCTAGAGACGTCACTGGTGAGTCAGTATGTTACCTGTACACTGACACCATACACTGTATACTGTATGCAGAACTCCTGTGTATAATGTCACCGGTGATCACTATATTATCTGTACACTATACACTATATACAGAGCTCCTGTGTATAATGTCACTGGTGATCACTGTATTACCTGTAAACTGACACTATACACAGAGCTCCTGTGTATAATGTCACTAGTGATCACTGTATTACATGTACACTGACACTATATATAGAGCTACTGTGTATAATGGCACCGGTGACCACTGTATTACCTGTACACAGACACTGCATACTAAGTACAGATCTCCTATGTATAATGACACTTATGGTGATAGTATTTTTTTTATTAATGATCAGTATTGTACTATTTAGTCACAATGTGGTGGTAATATGTTGTCCGGCCATGGTGTGGCGGTATTTGTTTCTTGTATGTGCTATTATTTGGTCACTATGTGGTGTTAATATGTGGTCTGGTCATGTTGTGTTGGTATTTGTTCCTTGTATGTAGTTGGTCACCATGTGGTGGTAATATGTGGTCTGTACATGCTGCGGTGGTATTTGTCCCTTGTATGCGATATTGTTCGGTCACTGTGGTGGTAATATCTGGTCTGCACATGATGTGGCAGTATTTATTCCTTGTAGAAAGTATTATATGTCACTATGTGGTGATAATGTGGTGTCTGGTCATGGTGTTGTGGTATTTGTCCCTTGTATGTGGTATTATTGGTCATTTGAAAAATTGAAAAATAAATAAAAATATACCTAAATTGTATTGCATATTTTAACAAATGTTTAATAAGTTAGAGTAGAGTAGCGCCTGGCCAAAAGAGTCTACCTTGTCATCGTGGCAGATTAAAAAAACCTTTTGGCCAAAACAAAATCTGCTGGCTATGTGTGTGATCTGGTGATGGGAACTGTTAATGTGTGATTGGTGAGAAGTGGAGTTTTACCAAGAGACAGCAGTGGTGCTGTGGACAGTTCGAGGGTTGGAGGCGGGGCTGGGGTGGAGCCTGGGCGGAGTCTTAAGGGGGCCCCGAAAACTTTGCCAGTATGGGGCCCTGAAATTTCTAGTGGCAGCCCTGCTTGTGACACCAGACTAGTCAGCCCTCTTTCCATGTTATTATGCCCCTGTGGGCGTGATAACAAAATTTGCAAGAGCGACGTCATTATCGCACATGCAAATCTAGTGCATATGTGCTTCTCATTCCAGCAACATCACTGCGTCTCTGAAGCCAGGTGTACACTATCTGACATACTGTTAGAATCTGTTTTGTGTTTGACTATCCACCATCTTGTTGTGGTTTTCTGGCTGCTGGTCTTTTTCCCCTGGTGCTGGGTTGCCTTAGGTCAGCTGATTGTATCACCCTTTATTACCCAGCACCTGCCTTCCATTCCTTGCTGGACAACAGTGTTAATCCGCTAAAGTTCTGGCTAAGTGCTTTGATAGGTTTCTGTGTTTGATATTGTGCAGTTCTGGGATCTCTGGTTCTGCTATCTTTAGTTTCTGTTTTCAATTGGTTTCTGCAGCCATCTCTGTGTTTTCTATTAGGAAGTGACCTGTTTTTATACCCAGTCCTTAGATCTTTCAGGGACCTCCTTTCCCCTATCTATAGGTCTTCGCTGAGATTAACCTAGGATTGTCGGTGGGTCTATTCGCAAGTGCAGCGCCCCAGAGTCCTGGTCGTTGCAGTACTGTGGCTCCGCCACTAAGGGGAGCTATGGTACGTCTGATGGCACTGAAGGAGTTCATCTGAGCAGGTATCACAGACACCAATACATTTCACCGCCGGGCCTTCAGGGGGAGCTAAGGGTTCTATTCATTAGGCCACTCCTCACACACTGGTAAAACTGGGGGTCAGGCAGGAAGTTAGAGAGAAAGCTGACTGGGTTGGAACCAAGCAACACCTTGTGGCAGAGGGTGTTGCAGGAGAAGATTCGGTAGGGTCTCTGGCAGGAGTGGGATCCTGACAGAGGCTTGGCAACTAGAGAGAACGAAACGGGACCGTGCCTGCTCAGTATAGTGGCGGTGCCCAAGGAAGGATTGGAAGCGAGATAGATTGTGCTGAGTGAGAAACGAGATCAAAGCAAGAGGAGAATACCAGTAGGGGTTATGCTGTAAGACCGAGGCAACACCCTACTGAGGCGCACAACCGGCGGCCGGAACGCCGAGGGAGTATTACAATATTCAGCTTCAAGCAATACTCTAAACAGCAGCAGGACAGTCAGTCTAAGGCGGGCTGTCTCACCTAAATCACCTATGCAGTCTTGGGGGGCAACTTGTGGAGAGGGGCAACTCTAGGGTCCCGGAAGAGCTCCGAGCCTACCCGTCAAACGGGTGCCGTTCTAACCGTAACAACAGGGAGGAACGGGAGAATTAGCAGAACATCATCTAATTGAGTTGTGAGGGAACTTAAGAAACGGACACAACAGTTGTGGGGACTTTCCGTAAGCACAGCAGGGAAGGACCGCAACACCTAGCGCTAGAAGGAAGGCACAGATTTCCACCTGCTTAGAGAACTCTGGAGGTGCCATTGGACCGGCCGGACTTGCGCAGCCTGGTGATCTGGATTCCGGACTGAGGACCCAGAGATCTTCAGTAAAGAGGTAAAGAGACTGCAACCTGGTGTCCTCGTTATTTACTGCACCGCACCACCACCACCACTACACCATATTTATCTCTGTGCGCCCCACGGCAGGGTCACGGACCAGGCCTAGCCACCGTGACAACCCCAGAGCAGAGACTCCCAGGCCCGGTATCGGGTACCCCTCAGCCCTGCGGCAGTGGGGGCGCTACACAAGGAATGGTTCACCCTATGATGGAGTGGGCATCAGCCTAGTCTCAGTGCAAGGTCAGTTTTCCCCCTGCTATCCTGGTTCTGTGTTGCAGGTCCATAACAGTTTGTCCAGCCATACAAAAAAAAAGAAAAAAATTATCTCCTGGATTCCTTCAATATGTGTAGCATCCAAGAACGTGCTCAATGCTTGCAAGGGTTATCTTTGGAAGTAGTCGACCTGCAACAGCACGTGAGTAATTACTCTGGAGCACTCTCTGAAGAACCTAAGGTAGGATTACCTGAGTTTTTTTCTGGTAAACGGCAGGAATTTTTTATGTTTAAAAATGCATGTTTACTATATTTTCAGCTTAGTCCCAGATCCTCAGGGATTGAATTACAGCGTGTGGGGATTATTATGTCTTTATTGCAAAATGAACCCCAAATCTGGGCATTTTCATTACATCCTGATGATTCTTGTTTGACATCTGTAGAAGCATTTTTTTCTGCTATGGAGTTGTTATATGATGATCCTGATCAGGTCACATCAGCTGAGGCAGAGCTCAGATGGCTTAAACAGGGTTCTGTTGATGCTGAGAGTTATTGCACCCAGTTAAGACGATGGTCCGCAGAGGTCAGGTGGAATGACCCAGCGCTCAAGAGTCAGTTTTTAGCAGGTTTGAGTAAAAGAGTTAAAGATTTGCTCATTGCATATCCTGCACCTGATACTTTGGAAACTGCTATGCAGTTAGCTATCCATATGGATAGAAGATTGAGAGACAGACAGAATGAAGAGAAGGCACTTATAATGCTGAACCCCATCTCTCAGGATATCCCCGTCGACAGCGGGGAACTGATGAAACTTGGGGCGATGTCCTCTCGTTCCCAGGAGAGGGAGAAGAGGTTTTCCGAAGGGCTATACTTGTATTGTGGTAAGGCTGACCATTTTATTAAGCAATGTGAGGTTTGCATAAGGAAAGACAAAAAAAAAAGGTCAGTAGGAGTAACACTCCAGTTCGTATTGTGTTTTTACGATTCACATGAGTTTTTTTTTCTGGTAATACCACATATCATGGTCATTCCATTGATTTTCAGGTAATGGTGGATTGTGGTTCTGAACTTAATTTGATTGATCAACAATTTCTAGACAAATATAAGTTTGATTCTGAACCATTGTCATCTCCTTTTCCTATTGTGGCTATTGATAACACTCCTCTGGAACATGGGTGTATTTCTCGAAAGGTTACCAGGTTCCCACTTACTGTGAATATGGAACATCAGGAGTGTATAGACTTGTTTGCCCTTGCTAAATTACCTTGCCCAGTCGTCCTGGGTTTACCCTGGTTAAAAATGCACAATCCTTTGCTGGACTGGTTGTCTAGTATTATAAGGTCATGGGGTCAGGGGTGTTATGGTAATTGTTGTAATGTTCACAATGCTGCTGTTGTGAAGAAGGAGCTACCTGAAGCCATTCAGGATTTCTGGAGGGTATTTTTGGAGGTTGAGTCGTAAGCTCTACCACCCCATAGAGATTACAACTGCGCTATTGAGTTCGTCCCAGGTGTCACACTTCCTAAGAGTCGTTTATTTAATCTGACAATTCCCGAGAGGGAGGCCTTAAAGGAATACCTACAGACTAGTTTAGCTGCAGGTCATATAGGACCCTCTAAGTCCCCTGTGGCTGTAGGATTCTTTTTTGTCAAAAAGAAGGATGGGGGCCTTAGGCCGTGTCTGGCTTTCGGGAGATTAATAAGATCACTGTGCGCAATCCTTACCCGTTACCGCTGATTCCGGATTTGTTTAACCAACTAACTGGAGCGAAGTGGTTCTCTAAGATTGACCTAGTGGGGCATATAATTTGCTGCAGGTGAAGGAGGGCGATGAATGGAAGACAGCTTTTAACCCCTTTCTGACATCTGACGTACTATCCTGTCGAGGTGGGGTGGGCCCGTATGACCACCGACGGGATAGTACGTCATATGCGATCGGCCGCGCTCACGGGGGGAACGCGGCCGATTGCGGCCGGGTGTCAGCTGACTATCGCAGCTGACATCTGGCACTATGTGCCAGGAGCGGTCACGGACCGCCCCCGGCACATTAACCCCCGGCACACTGCGATCAAACATGATCACAGTGTTCCGGCGGTATAGGGAAGCATCGCGCAGGGAGGGGGCTCCCTGTGTGCTTCCATGAGACCCCCGGAGCAACGCGATGTGATCGCGTTGCTCCAAGGGTCTCTTACCTCCTCCTCCCTGCAGCAGGCCCGGATCCAAGATGGCCACGGCATCCGGGTCCTGCAGGGAGGTGGCTTCACTGCGCCTGCTCAGAGCAGGCGCCGGGAAGCCCCCAGGATCTGTGCACGTCAGATCGCCGATCTGACACAGTGCACAGCAAAGTGTCAGATCGGCGATCTTACACTATAACATGATGCCCCCCCTGGGGCAATGTTATAGTGTAAAAAAAAAATATATTCACATGTGTAAAAAAAAAAAAAAAATTCCCCCCAAAATTCCCCCCCCCAAAAAAAAATGTTGTTCCTATAAATACATTTCTTTATCTAAATAAAAAAAACAATAAAAGTACACATATTTAGTATCGCCACGTCCATAATGACCCGACCTATTAAACTGTCCTACTAGTTAACCCCTTCAGTGAACACCGCAAAAAAAAAAAAAAAAACGAGGCAAAAAGCAACTCTTTATTATCATACCACCAAACAAAAAGTGGAATAACACGCAATCAAAAAGACGGATATAAATAACCATGGCACAGCTGAAAACATCATCTTGTCCCGCAAAAAACGAGCCACAATCCAGCATCATCAAAGAAAAAATAAAAAAGTTATAGTCCTCAGAATAAAGTGATGCAAAAATAATTACTTTTCTATAAAATAGTTTTTATCATATAGAAGCACTAGGGTTGAGCGAAACGGGTCGACCATTTTCAGAAGTCGCCGACTTTTGGCAAAGTCGGGTTTCATGAAACCCGACCCGACCCCTGTGTGGGGTCGGCCATGAGATCGGCGATCTTCTGAATCTGGTATCGGGATTCCGATACCGAGTTCCGATATGTTTGTGATATCGGAAATCGGTATCAGAATCCACATTTAACCCCTTCCTGACATCAGACGTACTATCCCGTCGAGGTGGGGTGGGCCCGTATGACCACCGACGGGATAGTACGTCATCACCGATCGGCGGCGCTCACGGGGGGAGCGCGGCCGATTGCGGCCGGGTGTCAGCTGCATATCGCAGCTGACATCCGGCACTATGTGCCAGGAGCGGTCATGAACCGCCCCCGGCACATTAACCCCCGGCACACCGCGATCAAACATGATCGCAGTGTACCGGCGGTATAGGGAAGCATCGCGCAGGGAGGGGGCTCCCTGCGGGCTTCCCTGAGACCCCCGGAGCAACGCGATGTGATCGCGTTGCTCCGAGGGTCTCCTACCTTCTTCCTCCCTGCAGGTCCCGGATCCAAGATGGCCGCGGTATCCGGGTCCTGCAGGGAAGGAGGTGGCTTACCGAGTGTCTGCTCAGAGCAGACACTTGGTAAGCCTGCAGCCCTGCACAGCAGATCGTCGATCTGGCAGAGTGCTGTGCACACTGCCATATCAATGATCTGTGATGTCCCCCCCTGGGACAAAGTAAAAAAGTAAAAAAAAATTTTTTCCACATGTGTAAAAAAAAAATAAAAAAATTCCTAAATAAATAATAATAAAAAAAAAAATATTATTCCGATAAATACATTTCTTTATCTAAATAAAAAAAACAAAACAATAAAAGTACACATATTTAGTATCGCCACGTCCGTAACGACCCAACCTATAAAACTGCCCCACTAGTTAACCCCTTCAGTAAACACCGTAAGAAAAAAAAAAAAAAACGAGGCAAAAAACAACGCTTTATTACCATACCGCTGAACAAAAAGTGGAATAACACGCGATCAAAAATACTGATATAAATATCCATGGTACCGCTGAAAACGTCATCTTGTCCCGCAAAAAACAAGCCGCCATACAGCATCATCAGCAAAAAAATAAAAAAGTTATAGTCCTGAGAATAAAGCGATACCAAAATAATTATTTTTTCTATATTTTAGTTTTTATCGTATAAAAGCGCCAAAACATAAAAAAATGATATAAATGAGATATCGCTGTAATCGTACTGACCCGACGAATAAAACTACTTTATCAATTTTACCAAACGCGGAACGGTATAAACGCCTCTCCCAAAAGAAATTCATGAATAGCAGGTTTTTGGTCATTCTGCCTCACAAAAATCGGAATAAAAAGCGATCAAAAACAGTCACGTGTCCGAAAATGTTACCAATAAAAACGTCAACTCGTCCCGCAAAAAACAAGACCTCACATGACTCTGTGGAGCAAAATGTGGAAAAATTATAGGTCTCAAAATGTGGAGACGCAAAAACTTTTTTGCTATAAAAAGCGTCGCTGGTTTCACACTTGCGTTTTTGTCTGCAGCGTTTTTTGCACAAAAAAACGCATGCGTTTTTTCCCTATATTTAACATTGAAAACGCATGCGGTTTTTTTGTACGCGTTTGGTCGCGTTTTCAAACGCATGCGGTTTTTTTCTGCATGCGTTCATTTTCAGAAATACAACCTGCAGTATTTTCTTGCGTTTATAAGCACATGCGTTTGTTTGCGTTAAAAACGCATGCATTTTTATCGAAAAAAAACCAGAAAACACACTGAAAAGCCACCCACCACCATCAAGGTGATAAAGGGATCCAAACCCTAACCCTAACTCTACCCCTAACCTCACCCCTAACCGTTTAATGAACATTTTCTGACAGTCATAGTGCCACGTATTTCAGTGCCACGTATTTCAGTGCCACGTATTTCAGTGCCACGTATTTCAGTGCCATGTATTTCAGTGCCACGTATCACGTATTTCAGTGCCACGTGTTTCAGTGCCACGTATCACGTATTTCAGTGCCACGTGTTTCAGTGCCACGTATTTCAGTGCCACGTATCACGTATTTCAGTGCCACATATTTTAGTACCACGTATTTCAGTTGCACGTATTTCAGTGCCACGTATTTCAGTGCCACGTATTTCAGTGCCACGTATTTCAGTGCCACAAATTTCAGTGCCACGTATTTCAGTGCCACGTATCACGTATTTCAGTGCCACGTGTTTCAGTGCCACGTATTTAAGTGCCACGTATCACATATTTCAGTGCCATGTATTTAAGTGCCACGTATTTAAGTGCCACATATTTCAGTGCCACGTATTTCAGTGCCACGTATCACATATTTCAGTGCCACGTATTTCAGTGCCACGTATTTCAGTGCCACGTATTTCAGTGCCACGTATTTCAGTGCCACGTATCACATATTTCAGTGCCACGTATTTAAGTGCCACGTATTTAAGTGCCACGTATTTCAGTGCCACGTATTTCAGTGCCACGTATTTCAGTGCCACGTATTTCAGTGCCACGTATCACGTATTTCAGTGCCACGTGTTTCAGTGCCACGTATTTAAGTGCCACGTATCACGTATTTCAATGCCACGTATTTCAGTGCCACGTATTTCAGTGCCACGTATTTCAGTGCCACGTATTTCAGTGCCACGTATTTCAGTGCCACGTATTTCAGTCACGTTTAGGGTTAGGGTTAGGGTTAGGGTTAGGGTTAGGGCTAGGGTTGGAGGTAAAGTTAGGGTTGGGGCTAAAGTTAGGGTTGGGGCTAAAGTTAGGGTTAGGGTTTGGATTACATTTACGTTTGGATTAGGGTTGGGATTAGAATTATGGGTGTGTCAGGGCTAGGGGTGTGGTTAGGGTTACCGTTGGGATTAGGGTTAGGGGTGTGTTTGGGTTAGGGTTTCAGGTAGAATTGGGGAGTTTCCACTGTCCAGGCACATCAGGGGCTCTCCAAGCGCGACATGGCGTCCAATCTCAATTCCAGCCAATTCTGCGTTGAAAAAGTAAAACAGTGCTCCTTCCCTTCCGAGCTCTCCCGTGCGCCCAAAAAGGGGTTTACCCCAACATATGTGTTATCAGCGTACTCGGGACAAATTGAACAACAACTTCTGGGGTCCAAGTTCTCTTGTTATCCTTAGGAAAATAAAAATTTGGGGGGCTAAAAATCATTTTTGTGGGAAAAAAAAGATGTTTTATTTTCACGGCTCTGCGTTATAAACTGTAGTGAAACACTTGGGGGTTCAAAGTTCTCACAACACATCTAGATAAGTTCCTTGGGAGGTCTAGTTTCCAATATGGGGTCACTTGTGGGGGGTTTGTACTGTTTGGGTACATCAGGGGCTCTGCAAATGCAACGTGACGCCTGCAGACCAATCCATTTAAGGCTGCATTCCAAATGGCGCTCCTTCCCTTCCGAGCTCTGTCATGCACCCAAACAGTGGTTCCCCCCCACATATGGGGTATCAGCGAACTCAGGACAAATTGGACAACAACTTTTGGGGTCTAATTTATCCTGTTACCCTTGTGAAAATACAAAACTGGGGGCTAAAAAAATCATTTTTGTGAAAAAAAAAAAAGAATTTTTATTTTCACGGCTTTGCGCTATAAACTTTAGTGAAACACTTGGGGGTTCAAAGTTCTCAAAACACATCTAGATAAGTTCCTTGGGAGGTCTAGTTTCCAATATGGGGTCACTTGTGGGGGGTTTGTACTGTTTGGGTACATCAGGGGCTCTGCAAATGCAACGTGACGGCTGCAGACCAATCCATTTAAGTCTGCATTCCAAATGGCGCTCTTTCCCTTCCGAGCTCTGTCATGCACCCAAACAGTGGTTCCCCCCCACATATGGGGTATCAGCGTACTCAGGACAAATTGGAAAACAAATTTTGGGGTCCAATTTATTCTGTTACCCTTGTAAAAATACAAAGCTGGGTGCTAAAAAATCATTTTTGAGAAAAAAAATAAAAATTATTTTCACGGCTCTGCGTTATAATCTGTAGTGAAACACTTGGGGGTTCAAAGCTCTCAAAACACATCTAGATAAGTTCCTTAGGGGGTCTACTTTCCAAAATGGTGTCACTTGTAGGGAGTTTCAATGTTTAGGCACATCAGGGGCTCTCCAAACGCAACATGGCGTCCCATCTCAATTCCAGTCAATTTTGCATTGAAAAGTCAAATGGCGCTCCTTCCCTTCCAAGCTCTGCCATGTGCCCAAACAATGGTTTACACCCACATATGGGGTATCATCGTACTCAGGACAAATTGCACAACATTTTTTGGGGTCCAATTTCTTCTCTTACCCTTGGGAAAATAAAAAATTGGGGGCAAAAAGATCATTTTTGTGAAAAAATATGATTTTTTATTTTTACGGCTCTGCATTATAAACTTCTGTGAAGCACTTGGTGGGTCAAAGTGCTCACCACACATCTAGATAAGTTCCTTAGGGGGTCTACTTTCCAAAATGGTGTCACTTGTAGGGAGTTTCAATGTTTAGGCACATCAGGGGCTCTCCAAACGCAACATGGCGTCCCATCTCAATTCTAGTCAATTTTGCATTGAAAAGTCAAATGGCGCTCCTTCCCTTCCAAGCTCTGCCATGTGCCCAAACAATGGTTTACACCCACATATGGGGTATCAGCGTACTCAGGACAAATTGGCCAACATTTTTTGGGGTCCAATTTCTTCTCTTACCCTTGGGAAAATAAAAAATTGGGGGCGAAAAATCATTTTTGTGAAAAAATATGATTTTTTATTTTTACGGCTGTGCATTATAAACTTCTGTGAAGCACTTGGTGGGTCAAAGTGCTCACCACACATCTAGATAAGTTCCTTAGGGGGTCTGCTTTCCAAAATGGTGTCACTTGTAGGGAGTTTCAATGTTTAGGCACATCAGGGGCTCTCCAAACGCAACATGGCGTCCCATCTCAATTCCAGTCAATTTTGCATTGAAAAGTCAAATGGCGCTCCTTCCCTTCCAAGCTCTGCCATGCGCCCAAACAATGGTTTCCACCCACATATCGGGTATCATCGTACTCAGGACAAATTGCACAACAGTTTTTGGGGTCCAATTTCTTCTCTTACCCTTGGGAAAATAAAAAATTGGGGGCGAAAAGATCATTTTTGTGAAAAAATATGATTTTTTATTTTTACGGCTCTGCATTATAAACTTCTGTGAAGCACTTGGTGGGTCAAAGTGCTCATCACACATCAAGATAAGTTCCTTAGGGGGTCTACTTTCCAAAATGGTGTCACTTGTAGGGGGTTTCAGTGTTTAGGCACATCAGGGGCTCTCCAAACGCAACATGGCGTCCCATATCAATTCCAGTCAATTTTGCATTGAAAAGTCAAATGGCGCTCCTTTCCTTCCGAGCTCTGCCATACGCCCAAACAGTGGTTTACCCCCACATATGGGGTATCAGCGTACTCAGGACAAATTGTACAACAACTTTGGGGGTCCATTTTCTCCTGTTACCCTTGGTAAAATAAAACAAATTGGAGCTGAAATAAATTTTGTGTGAAAAAAAGTTAAATGTTCATTTTCATTTAAACATTCCAAAAATTCCTGTGAAACACCTGAAGGGTTAATAAACTTCTTGAATGTGGTTTTGAGCACCTTGAGGGGTGCAGTTTTTAGAATGGTGTCACACTTGAGTATTTTCTATCATATAGACCCCTCAAAATGACTTCAAATGAGATGTGGTCCCTAAAAAAAAATGGTGTTGTAAAAATGAGAAATTGCTGGTCAACTTTTAACCCTTATAACTCCGTCACAAAAAAAAATTTTGGTTCCAAAATTGTACTGATGTAAAGTAGACATGTGGGAAATGTTACTTATTAAGTATTTTGACATATGTCTGTGATTTAAGGGCATAAAAATTCAAAGTTGGAAAATTGCAAAATTTTCAAAATTTTCGCCAAATTTCCATTTTTTTCACAAATAAACGCAAGTTATATCGAATAAATTTTACCACTAACATGAAGTACAATATGTCACAAGAAAACAATGTCAGAATCGCCAAGATCCGTCAAAGCGTTCCAGAGTTATAGCCTCATAAAGGGACAGTGGTCAGAATTGTAAAAATTGGCCCGGTCATTAACGTGCAAACCACCCTTGGGGGTGAAGGGGTTAAGTGTAAAATAAAGAATTAAAATAAAAAATATTGATATGCTCACCTCTCCGATGCAGCCTGGACATCACAAAGCCGTGATGTCATCGGAAGGTCCTTCACGCGTTCATTCTTAAGAAGGAAGGCTGCCGGAAAGAAGCCGAGGGTGAGTATATTCCTATTAGGTATTTACTCACCCTCGTACGCGTCCTGCTTCTTTCCGGCAGCCTTCCTTCTTAAGAATGAACGCGTGAAGGACCTTCCGATGACGTCACGGCTTTGTGATTGGTCGCGGCGGCCCACGTGACCGCTCAGCGACCAATCACAAGCCGTGACGTAATTCTCATGTACCTGAGAACCAGAACAGGACCTGAGAATTACGTCACCGGCTTGTGATTGGTCGCTCAGCGGTCACGTGGGCCGCCGCGACCAATCACAAGCCGTGAAGCATTCGAAAGGTCTTTCAAGCGCCATTTTTAGGAACGGAAGATGCCGGTTACTACCAGGGTGCGTCAGAGGGTGAGTATATCAATTTTTTTTATTTTAATTCTTTATTTTACACGTAAATATGGATCCCAGGGCCTGAAGGAGAGTTTCCTCTCCTTCAGACCCTGGGAGCCATAGTATCCCATTGCACTGCATTGGGTTTCGTGTTTCGGCCGACCCCGAGCCCGACTTTTTTATAGGATCGGCCGATTTCACTCGACCCGACTTTTGAGAAAGTCGGGTTTCGTGAAACCCGACCCGATCCTATAAAAATAAGTCGCTCAACCCTAAGAAGCACAAAACATAAAAAAAGATATAAATGAGGTATTGCTGTAATCGTACTGACCCGAAGAATAAAACTGCTTTATCCATTTTACCAAACGCGGAACGGTATAAACGCCTCCCCCAAAAGAAATTCATGAAAAGCTGTTTTTTGGTCATTCTGCCTCACAAAAATCGGAATAAAAAGTAATCAAAAAATTTCAGGTGCCTCAAAATGTTACCAGTAAAAACATCAACTCGTTCCGCAAAAAACAAGACCTCACATGACTCTGTGGACCAAAATATGGAAAAATTATAGCTCTCAAAATGTGGTAACGCAAAAAATATTTTTTGCAATAAAAAGCATCTTTCAGTGTGTGATGGCTGACAATCATAAAAATCCGCTAAATAACCCACTATAAAAGTAAATCAAACCCCCCTTCATCACCCCCTTAGTTAGCGAAAAATTAAAAAACTAAAAAAATGTATGTATTTCTATTTTCCCATTAGGGTAAGGGTTAGGGCTAGGGTTAGGGCTAGGATTAGGGCTAGGGTTAGGGCTAGGGTTAGGGCAAGGGTTAGGGTTAGGGTTGGGGCTAGGGTTAAGGCTACAGTTAGGGTTGGGGCTAAAGTTAGGGTTGGGGCTAAAGTTAGGGTTAGGGTTTGGATTACATTTACGGTTGGGAATAGGGTTGGGATTAGGGTTAGGGGTGTGTCAGGGTTAGGGGTGTGGTTAGGGTTACCCTTGGGATTAGGGTTAGAGATGTGTTTGGATTAGGGTTTTAGTTATAATTGGGGGGTTTCCACTGTTTAGGCATATCAGGGGCTCTCCAAACGCGACATGGCGTCCGATCTCAATTCCAGCCAATTCTGCATTGAAAAAGTAAAACAGTGTAACTTCCATTCTGAGCTCTCCCGTGCGCCCAAACAGGGGTTTACCCCAACATATGGGGTATCAACGTACTCAGGACACATTGTACAACAACTTTTGGGGTCCAATTTCTCCTGTTACCCTTGGTAAAATACAAAACTGGGGGCTAAAATATAATTTTTGTGGAAAAAAAAGGATTTTTTATTTTCACGGCTCTGCCTTATAAACTGTAGTGAAACACTTGGGGATTCAAAGTTCTCACAACACATCTAGATGAGTTCCTTAGGGGGTCTACTTTCCAAAATGGTGTCACTTGTGGGGGGTTTCAATGTGTAGGCACATCAGTGGCTCTCCAAACGCAACATGGCATCCCATCTCAATTCCTGTCAATTTTGCATTGAAAAGTCAAACAGCGCTCCTTCCCTTCCGAGCTCTCCCATGTGCCCAAACAGTGGTTTACCCCCACATATGGGGTATCAGCATACTCAGGACAAATTGTACAACAACTTTTGGGGTCCAATTTCTTCTCTTACCCTTGGGAAAATAAAAAATTGGGGGCAAAAATATCATTTTTGTGAAAAAATATGATTTTTTATTTTTACGGCTCTGCATTATAAACTTCTGTGAATCAATTAAAGGGTCAAAGTGCTCACCACACATCTAGATAATTTCCTTAGGGGGTCTACTTTCCAAAATGGTGTCACTTGTGGGGGAGTTTCAATGTTTAGGCACATCAAGGGCTCTCCAAACGCAACATGGCTTCCCATCTCAATTCCAGTCAATTTTGCATTGAAAAGTCAAATGGTGCTCCTTCGCTTCCGAGCTCTGCCATGCGCCCAAACAGTGGTTTACCCCCACATATGGGGTATCAGCGTACTCAGGACAAATTGTACAACAAGTTTTGGGGTCCATTTTCTCCTGTTACCCTTGGTAAAATGAAACAAATTGGAGCTGAAATTAATTTTTTGTGAAAAAAACTTAAATGTTCATTTTTATTTAAACATTCCAAAAATTCCTGTGAAACACCTGAAGGGTTAATAAACTTCTTGAATGTGGTTTTGAGAACCATGAAGGGTGCAGTTTTTAGAATGGTGTCACACTTGGTTATTTTCTATCATATAGACCCCTCAAAATGACTTCAAATGAGATGTGGTCCCTAAAAAAAAAATGGTGTTGTAAAAATGAGAAATTGCTGGTCAACTTTTAACCCTTATAACTCCCTAACAAAAAAAAATGTTGGTTCCAAAATTGTGCTGATGTAAAGTAGACATGTGGGAAATGTTACGTATTAAGTATTTTGTGTGACATATCTCTGTGATTTAATTGCATAAAAATTCAAATTTGGAAAATTGCGAAATTTTCAACATTTTCGCCAAATTTCCGTTTTTTTCACAAATAAACACAGGTAATATCAAAGAAATTTTAAAACTATCATGAAGTACAATATGTCATGAGAAAACACTGTCAGAATCATCAGGATCCGTTGAAGCGTTCCAGAGCTATAACCTCATAAAGGGACAGTGGTTAGAATTGTGAAAATTGGCCCGGTCATTAACGTGCAAACCACCCTTGGGGGTAAAGGGGTTAATACCCCAGAAGGTCATTTTAAGTGTCTGGTGATGCCTTTTGGCCTTACTAATGCGCCTTCATTTTTTCAAAATTTCATTAATGACATTCTGTTCTGAGGTCGTTGATAAGTAGGAGTGTTATTGTTTATTTGGATGATATTTTGATCTACTCGTCCGATCTAGAGGTGCATTGGCAGAGAGTCAGCGAAGTTCTGCAGATTTTGAGCGAAAACTCACTCTTTGCTAAACTGGAGAAGTGCGAGTTTGCGGCACAGAAAATGAGTTTTTTTGGGTACCTTGTCTACAGTGATGGATTTGAGATGGACGCGGTGAAGGTCCAGGCGGTATTGGAGTGGCCTAGGGCTGAATGTTTGAAGTCGGATCAGAGATTTTTAGGGTTTGCTAATTATTACAGAAAATTCATAAAGAATTTTTCTGTGATCGCTAAACCTATAACTGATTTCTCCAAGAAGGGTTCCGATACTGTCCAATGGTCCTCTGAAGCTGTTAAGTAGTGATGATCGAGCACTAAAATGCTCGGGTGCTCGTTGCTCGGGTCAAGCAGACTGGAATACTCTGGTACTCGGCCAGAACAACGAGCCCAATGTAAGTCTATGGGAGACCTGAGTATTTTTACCGTGATCCCCCCCCGGGGGTCCTTTTAATGTCTAAAAACATCTGAAAATGATGGAAACACTGCTCAATTGACACAGGGACATAATGAGGATCGCCCCTGGAAGCATTCTTGACTTGTAGTTCACAGCTTTAATCAAGTTTTTCCGAGATTCATGCCATTTTTCCCGTTGCCACAAAAAACACATTAAAACAAAACCAAAACTGGTTTTGCTTGGAAATATGTCAAAGTACATCCTTGGCAGGTTAATGACTTGCCTCTAAGGCCAAATATTTAACCCCAGACCGAAAATTTCCTCCCCCACTTAGGCTTAGTTCAGGCGCAGCGTTTTTGAAGCGTTTTTCAACTTGCTTTCAACCACTACAAATGCGTTCACTGGGAAATGTCATAGTAACATTTAACAACGCTAGCTGTCCATGTGGTGTGTGACACATAAGCAGACCCATCTTGTTTCATTTATGAAGGAGGGACTCTTAACGTCACAGAGCCTATTTTTGCTGGTGCATCAGACGGCATTAATCTTCTTAAAGGGCCATTATTAAACAGTGGGTCTCCTAAGCTGTTGTAGCCTATGCTGTGAGTGGATGGGCTGCAAAGAATTATGACGCACCACAATACCCCTGTTATAAGATGTCCAGGGGGGACTCCTGAAAAAGTGTGGCATTGAATTCAAGGCCTGCCCTGCTACCAATTCATATGCACTCCAATAAGCCTTGGAACCCACATACTGGATGGGCCCATGAAAATCCACTTCACAATATACATTTTGTACTCCTTTGTTTTACACATTGGCAGCAAGGCCAGCCCTGCTGCATAGTCAGTCATATGTACCCCTTTACGGCTTGGAACCCACATAGTGGATTGGCCTATGAAAATCCACTCATATATTGTAATGGTATGATGATTCCCTCTTTGCACAATTATTTACAGGAGAATTTGTCAATTTTATCTGCCAAGTTTTTAACACTAAGGCTCAGATACGGCTTTTAAAAACGCTACTACTTGCAATACAACGCAATTTTATTGCAAACTACAAAATTCAAGGAACAGTATGATTGAATAGTGTGAGTGCATACACTTTTGTATATGTTAACATACACAGGTTAATAAGGACATATAAGGATTAAATAAATATAGTGATTGTGTATATATGAAGATTAACTACATACAGTATACTTAGATCATCACCAAGAGGTTTTTAAACATCATCCGTCTGGGATATCAGAGAAGCAGCACCAAGACAGAGAACCCCTGGGAGATTACCTACACTTCATGGGCATCCCCAATTATGCAGGTATCGGCACACTATACATGTACAGGTACCCCAGTTTTACACTATGGAGAAACTCTATTCACCCAGACCTTCAAGTGGCCACTTTTCAAGGTTGGATGAAACTTAAATATAATGGACTCATCAGATGAGGGGCCATAAACCCCTAGAAAATAAAAACTTTTTGGGAAGTGAATAAACAAACATTTCTCAAGATTGTGTCATTATGAGCATTGTCTGTCACATCTGTAAATGTTTTACAAGAAATGCAGCTATGCGATTGTCTGAATGCATTGGGTATACAGTATTTAAATCTTGGTTACAAATCGCCATTTGTATATTCGCCATTTGTACATTTGACACAGCCAAAGTTATGGCTCCCAAGGAGAGAAACTAATATAGTGGACAAAGCTATATTTTTAATGAACTACTGAGCCAAACTAACAGCTTTGCTTTATCAAATTTATATGAAGTGTATTGTGTCCAATGTGAGCAACCAGGCAACACAAAAAGGAGCTTTTTAAGGGAGCTCTTTAAGGTACACAAATGTTATGAAGTCTTTGCCAACAAGGATGTCGTTTCACCAATGTGGGGTACCTTTTTTAAAAATATACTAGTTCATCGCAGGCCCTTGCCCAAAATTCACCGGCCTACAGTACAAAGCACATTCACCCTGGTGATCTAGTGGCAGTTAAACAAGAGACATTGCAGGAGACAGAGTTAAGAATTAGGCCCAATGTAGTGGTGTGTGTCTCTGAGACTTGTAATGCAGTGCATGATCTGCCAATCAATTCCCCTATAGGGGTACCTTTTTTAAAAATAGACTAGTGCCATCACAGCCACCTTGCCTAAAATGCACCATACAGAGCACGTTCGCCCTGGTAATCTAGTGGCAGGTGAAGGACACATTGCAGGAGACAGAATAAAGAAGTAGGCCCAATGTGGAGTCCTTTTTTTCAAAAATAAGAGTGCCATCACAGCCCCGTTGCCCAAAATGCACCGTACAGAGCACGTTTACCCTGGTGATCTAGTGGCAGGTAAAGGACACACTGCAGGAGACAGAGTTAAGAAGTAGGCCCAATGTAATGTAGTGGCCAATTCCACAATGTGGGGTCCTTTTTTTAAAAAAATAAGAGTGCAATCACAGCCCCCTGGCCCAAAATGCACCATACAGAGCACATTCACCCTGGTGATCTAGTGGCAGTTAAAGGACACATTGCAGGAGACAGAATGAAGAAGTAGGCCCAATGTAATGTCATGTCCAATTCCCCAATGTGGGGTCCTTTCTTTATAATTTAAAATAGTGCCATCACAGCCCCCTTGCTCAAAATGCACCATACAGAGCACGTTCACCCTGGTAATCTAGTGGCGGTAAAGGAAACAATGCAGGAGACAGAGTTAAGAAGTAGGCCCAATGTAGTGGTGTGTGTCTCTGAAACTTGTAATGCAGTGCATGAGCTGCCAAACAATTCTCCAATGGGAGTACCTTTTTTAAAAATAGACTAGTGCCATCGCAGGCCCCTTGCCCAAAATTCACCGGCCTATAACAGGACTGAGCACGTTCACCCTGGTCATCTAGTGGCAGTTAAAGGACACATTGCAGGAGACAGACTTAAGAAGTAGACCCAATGTAATGTAATGCACAATTCCCCAATGTGGGGTCCTGTTTTTACAAAATAAAATAGTGTCTTCACAGCCCCAGTGCCCAAAATTCACTGGCCTATAACAGTACAGAGCACGTTCACCCTGGTCATCTAGTGGTTCTGGATGATGAGGATGAGGATAAGGAGGAGGATAACAACAAGCAGACCAAATTTGGAAGCGTATACCCATGTGTGGTTGTGAAGAGGTGCATGGGAATACACCTCCCCAAAAGAGGGAATGTATTTGAGGTTATGTTTCGCTGTTTTCACTTGGTGGTGTACAGAAGTCTTTCCCAATCCAGGCCTTGTTCATTTTTATAAGAGTCATCCTGTCAGCATTTTCAGTTGACAGGCGGATGCACTTATCTGTTATAATTCCATCAGCGGCACTAAAAACACGCTCTGTGCCGCTAGCAGCAGGGCAGGCCAGGACCTCCAAGGCGTAGAGAGCCAGTTCATGCCACGTGTCCAGCTTGGATACCCAATAGTTAAAAGGCACAGAGGAACCACGGAGGACATTTGTACGATCTGCAAGGTACTCCCTCACCATCTTCACAAACATTGCACTTCTTGTAACAGCACCCCTTGCCTCTGTGCCGTTACGATGGGAGGGTCTGAGAAAACTGTCCCAGAACTTTGCCATTGTTCCCCAGCCTGAGCTGGATTGCACTTCTGTCTCTCTCGCTTGGACTCCTTGGTTGTACAACAAACTCTGACGTTTGCTGCCAGCATTATCACATGGGAATTTTCTAAGTAATTCCGCTACATGGGCCCTTTGATACTGCAACATTTTAGTACACCTCTCTTTGAAAGCTCTCCTTGTAGCGTGGGTCTAGAAGTGTCACCAACCAGTAATAAGTGTCACCCAAAATTTTTATAATGCGAGGGTCACATGAAACACAGCACAACATAAAGTCAGCCATGAATGCCAGACTGCTAACAGACAAGACTTGTCCTCACCAACAGGACGACTGACCATGCTGTCCTCCTCCTCCTCATCCTCCTCCTCCCTGTCCCCAGGCCATCCCGGCTGAACAGACAGTATGACAGCTGTGTTTATAGTACCGTCTATAGCGCATGAAAGTAGCTCCTTTTCTTCCTCCTCCTCCTCCTCATTGACTTCTAATCCACGATGAGAAGACATGAGGCTGGGCTGAGTGTATTGTTCCTTGCTCCATGTCCTCTTGCTCTGCCTGCAATGCATCCTCTTTAATTGTGAGCAGAGAGGTTTTCAGAATGCTGAGATGAGGGATGGTGATGCTAATTATGGCGTCATCGCCGCTCACCATCTTGGTGCAGTCCTCAAAGTTTTGGAGGATGGTACATATGTTGGACATCCATGTCCACTCCTGAGATTTTATGTGTGGAGTCTGAACTGATTATCGACGGCCTTGTTGATGTTGGTCAACAACTTAAAAAAGTAAACTCACAAGCTGAATATCAAACAAGGGAAAAATGTATACTTTATTAAATAACAAGAAAAAAATACCCTCAGGAAAAAATAGCCTAAATAGTAGGTAGGTAAAAAAAACTTAACGGGAGATATCCTCCCCAGATAGGACTAGACTAGTTAAAATCTTGTCAAAAAACAACCTCAAATGACAAATAGAGGTATACCCTCCCACATGTAATAGTACCAGTGATACAACAGTGTTGACGTTCACTTAGTTATATAGATGTGCAGATATAAGTGAAGTATCCCTAGACACTACAAAACACCTGTATATACATATGCCTACCTAGATGCAGCCGGTGAGCTGGGAGCTGCAAACGCAGATGGAGCACGGCAAGGGCGGCTGAAGCTGTAGCTGACTTTCTAAAATGGGCAGACAGACGGCGTACTTTCTCTAGCAGATCCGGCAGCTCTAGGTAGCTTTTCAGAAAATGTTGAACCACGAGGTTAAGAACATGGGCCAAGCAAGGTATGTGTGTGAGCTCACCTTGCCTCAGAGCTGCCACCAGGTTACGACCATTGTCACACACGACCATGCCTGGCTGTAGGTTCAGCGGTGTCATCCAAACATCTGACTGCTCTTTAAGCGCTGTCCACAACTCTTCTGCATTGTGCGGTTTGTCACCTATGCAGATTAGCTTCAGCACAGCCTGTTGCTGCTTGGCTGAAGCAGTGCTGCAGTGCTTCCAGCTTCTGACTGATGTGTTGATTTCAGAGATGGAGGATGAAGAGGAGGAGGAGGAGGTGCAGGAGCTGTAGACTGTAGGGGCAAACCTGATTGATGTACGGCCAGCAATCCTCGGCGTGGGGAGGATGTGTTCCATCCCAATGTCCGATTGGGTCCCGGCTTCCACTATGTTAACCCAGTGTGCCGTCAGTGAGATGTACCGTCTCTGCCCACAAGCACTTGTCCATGTGTCCGTGGTTAGGTGGACTTTCCCTGTAACAGCATTGTTGAGGGCACGAGTAATGTTGTGGGACACATGCTGGTGTAATGCCGGTACGGCACACCGGGAGAAATAGTGGCGACTGGGGACCGAGTACCTTGGGATGGCCGCCGCCATCAGGTTGCGGAAAGCTTCGGTCTCAACAAGCCTAAAAAGAAGCATTTCTAGTGCAAGCAGAAGAAAAATATTAGAATTTAGGACTGTTGTCTGTGGGGCGTTGGCGGGGTATTTCCGCTTGCGTTCCAAAGACTGGGTTATAGACAACTGAAGTCTGTGCTGGGACAAGGATGTGGACGGGCTTGATGATGGTGCTGCTTGACTGTGGGCCACAACAGGTGCATGGCTAGAGGCATCTTCACAAGAACGGTGTACTGGGGATTGGTTTCTAAGCAAAACAGTGGAAGAAGCAGTGGTGTGACCTGTAGGCAGTGGTCCTGGAGCCTGGGGTTCGGCCCACAAAGTCGGGTGCTTTGCTGCCATGTGCTTGATCATACTGGTGGTGGTCAGGCTGGTTGTTTTGCTACCCCTCCTGATGCGGGCATGGCAGGTGCTGCAAATGGCCTGTTTGGGGTTATCGTCAGTCTTTAAAAAATAACCAGACTCGAGAAGATCTAACAGTTGGAATGGCAACTTCCCTCATGTTGGTGATACGGGGAACGGATGCACGCCTTCTGTCTGTGGCCACCACACTGCTTCTTCCTGGCTGTTGTGGTGATATGCCTTCTTCCCCATGTATGCTGCTGCCCTCACTCTGCATGTCCTCCTGCCAGTTTGGGTCAGTTACTATGTCATCCACCACCTCGTCTTCCACATCCGCACCCTTTTCCTCCTTCTGACTTTCTGGCAATTGTGACTCATCATCGTCCCCCTATTCTGACACTTTCCCACCATCACCTTCACATGACGGGGGCTGGTCAAAACTTTGGGCATCTGTACATACGATTTCATCTGGCCCCACTTCAAGTTGACCGGCTGAGAGTTCTGAATCTTGAAATGGAAAACTGAACAGCTGTGTCCAAGTGTGGGATCAGTTGTGTCAGGGAACTCGGCATGGTGAGAGTAAGGATGATCAGGGTGAGGAATATCCGGGCCACACTCACGGCTAGGGTTGAGCGAAACGGATCGTTCATTTTCATAAGTCGCCGACTTTTGGCAAAGTCGGCGTCTCATGAAACCCGACCCGATCCCTGTGTGGGGTCTGTCATACGGTACGCGACTTTCGCGCCAAAGTCGCGTTTCAATGACGCTAAAAGCGCCATTTCTCAGCCAATGAAGGTGGACGCAGAGTGTGGGCAGCGTGATGACATAGATCTCAGTCCCCACCATCTTACAGAAGGGCATTGCAGTGATTGGCTTGCTTTCTGCGGCGTCACAGGGGCTATAAAGGGGCGTTCCCGCCGACCACCATCTTACTGCTGCTGATCTGAGCGTAGGGAGAGGTTGCTGCCGCTTTGTCAGAAGCAGGGAGAGCGTTAGGCAGGGTACATTCACCCCCAAACCGCTTGTGCGGTAGCGATTTCCACTGTCCAACACCACCTTTTGTTTGCAGGACAGTGGAAGCTACAATTTTTTTTCCTCAGCGCTGTAGCTCATTGGGCTGCCCTAGAAGGCTCCCTGATAGCTGCGTTGCTGTGTGTGTATGCCGCTGTGCAAACCAACTGCTTTTTTCAAAGCACAAATCCTGTTGTTCCTTCCTTTCTGCACAGCTATCTTGTTTGTTTGTCCACACTTTTGTGTGCAGCAGTCCTTTTTATAGCTGCCTGCCATACTTTTCTGAGATTACTGCAGGGAGATAAAGATTGGCAAGTCTGCCTCTGTGCCAGTGCTGTGTGTGGCATCTGTCTCTCATTGTGTGCCACCGAAAACCAGTGTGTAATACTGGGCCATTTTTTTTTTTTGGTAAATTCTCCCTGTTAAAAAAAAATTAATAGTGGGAGATAAAGATTTGCAAGTCTGCCTCTGTGCCAGTCCTGTGTGTGGCATCTGTCTCTCCTTGTGTGCCACCGAAAACCAGTGTGTAATACTGGGCAATTTTTTTTGGGGGGGTAAATTCTCCCTGTAAAAAAAAAATTAATAGTGGGAGATAAAGATTGGCAAGTCTGCCTCTGTGCCAGTCCTGTGTGTGGCATCTGTCTCTCCTTGTGTGCCACCGAAAACCAGTGTGTAATACTGGGCCATTTTTTTTGGGGGGTAAATTCTCCCTGTAAAAAAAAAATTAATAGTGGGAGATAAAGATTGGCAAGTCTGCCTCTGTGCCAGTCCTGTGTGTGGCATCTGTCTCTCCTTGTGTGCCACCGAAAACCAGTGTGTAGTACTGGGCCTTTTTTTTTTTTGGTAAATTCTCCCTGTTAAAAAAAAAATTAATAGTGGGAGATAAAGATTGGCAAGTCTGCCTCTGTGCCAGTCCTGTGTGTGGCATCTGTCTCTCCTTGTGTGCCACCGAAAACCAGTGTGTAATATTGGGCCATTTTTTTGGGGGGGGGTAAATTCTCCCTGTAAAAAAAAAAATTAATAGTGGGAGATAAAGATTGGCAAGTCTGCCTCTGTGCAAGTCCTGTGTGGCATCTGTCTCTCATTGTGTGCCACTGAAAACCAGTGTGTAATATTGGGCCATTTTTTTGGGGGGGTAAATTCTCCCTGTAAAAAAAAAAATTAATAGTGGGAGATAAAGATTGGCAAGTCTGCCTCTGTGCCAGTGCTGTGTGTGGTGTTATGACCCCAATGGCAGAGGGTCTCAGGAATAATGCTAAGTCTGTAAATACAGAAAACCAGCTCATAGGGCAGTGGTAACTGGGCTGACCATATAACTAATCCTAGCACCACAAATACCAGCAGCCGGGGAACGTTCCTACGTTGATCCTAGACGTCTCGCGCCAGCCGGAGAGCTAACTACCCCTAGAAGGGAAAAGAAAGACCTTTCTTGCCTCCAGAGGAAATACCCCGAAAGTTGGATAGAAGCCCCCCACAAATAATAACGGTGAGGTAAGAGGAAAAGACAAACATAAGAATGAGCTAGGTATTTAGCAAAGAGAGGCCCACTAGCTAATAGCAGAATATAGAAAGATAACTTATATGGTCAGCAAAAAATCCTATCAAAAATATCCACACTGGAAATTCAAGAACCCCCGAACCATCTAACGGCCCGGGGGGAGAACACCAGCCCCCTAGAGCTTCCAGCAAGGTCAGGAATCACATTTAGTACAAGCTGGACAAAAATGATAGCAAACAAATAACCCAAAAAACAAAGAAGCAAGACTTAGCTTAATTTTGCACGAACCAGGACCAGCAAACAGGAGCAAACAGAATGTGTCTGATAACACCGATGCCAGGCACTGGACTAAGGTTCCAGGAGGTTTATATAGCAACACCCCTGAAGTAACGACCCAGCTGGGTGCAAACTGAGGGAAGGAAATCCCAGAGTCATATCACTAGTAACCACAAGAGGGAGCCAAAAAAGTCTAATTCACAACAGTACCCCCCCCTTAAGGAGGGGTCACCGAACCCTCACCAAGACCACCAGGGCGATAAGGATGAGCAGCGTGAAAGGCACGAACTAAATCGGCCGCATGCACATCAGAGGCAACCACCCAGGAATTATCCTCCTGACCATAACCCTTCCACTTGACCAAATACTGAAGCCTCCGCCTGGAGAGACGAGAATCCAAGATCTTCTCCACCACGTACTCCAACTCGCCCTCAACCAACACCGGAGCAGGAGGCTCAGCAGAAGGAACCACAGGCACAACGTAGCGTCGTAACAAAGACCTATGGAACACGTTGTGAATGGCAAACGAAGCCGGCAGATCCAAGCGAAAGGACACTGGATTAAGGATTTCCAATATCTTGTAAGGACCGATGAAGCGAGGCTTAAATTTAGGAGAGGAGACCTTCATAGGAACAAATCGAGAAGACAGCCACACCAAATCCCCAACACGAAGTCGGGGACCCACACAGCGGTTGGCAAAATGCTGAGCCTTCTCCTGTGACAATTTTAAATTGTCCACCACATGATTCCAGATCTGCTGCAACCTATCCACCACAGAATCTACTCCAGGACAGTCAGAAGGCTCCACATGTCCCGAGGAAAAACGAGGATGGAAACCAGAGTTGCAGAAAAATGGCGAAACCAAAGTAGCGGAACTAGCCCGATTATTTAGGGCAAACTCAGCCAACGGCAAGAAGGTCACCCAATCATCCTGATCTGCCGAAACAAAACACCTCAAGTAAGCCTCCAGAGTCTGATTAGTTCGCTCAGTTTGTCCATTAGTCTGAGGATGAAAGGCAGACGAGAACGACAAATCAATGCCCATCCTAGCACAAAAGGATCGCCAGAACCTGGAAACAAACTGGGATCCTCTGTCAGACACAATATTCTCAGGAATGCCGTGTAAACGAACCACATTCTGAAGGAACACAGGAACCAGATCGGAAGAGGAAGGCAGCTTAGGCAAAGGCACCAAATGGACCATTTTTGAAAAGCGATCACATACCACCCAGATGACAGACATACCCCGAGACACCGGGAGATCAGAAATGAAATCCATGGAAATATGTGTCCAAGGCCTCTTCGGGACAGGCAAGGGCAAGAGCAACCCGCTGGCACGGGAACAGCAAGGCTTAGCTCGAGCACAAGTCCCACAGGACTGCACAAATGACCGTACATCCCGTGACAAGGAAGGCCACCAAAATGACCTAGCCACCAGATCTCTGGTGCCAAAAATTCCCGGATGACCTGCCAACACCGAGGAATGAACCTCGGAAATGACTCTGCTGGTCCACTTATCAGGAACAAACAGTCTGTCAGGTGGACAAGAGTCAGGTCTACCAGCTTGAAATCTCTGCAACACACGTCGCAAATCAGGAGAAATGGCTGACAAAATAACTCCTTCTTTAAGAATACCAACAGGTTCTGTGACTCCAGGAGAGTCAGACACAAAGCTCCTTGAAAGAGCATCAGCTTTCACATTCTTTGAACCTGGTAAATACGAGACCACAAAGTCAAAACGGGAGAAAAACAATGACCAGCGGGCCTGTCTAGGATTCAAGCGTTTAGCAGACTCGAGATACATCAAATTTTTGTGATCAGTCAAGACCACCACACGATGCTTAGCACCCTCGAGCCAATGACGCCACTCCTCAAATGCCCACTTCATGGCCAGTAATTCCCGATTGCCAACATCATAATTCCGCTCAGCAGGCGAAAACTTCCTAGAGAAGAAAGCACATGGTCTCATTACCGAGCAACCAGGGCCTCTCTGTGACAAAACGGCCCCTGCCCCAATCTCAGAAGCATCCACCTCGACCTGAAAGGGAAGTGAGACATCAGGCTGGCACAAAACAGGCGCCGAAGTAAACCGGCGCTTCAACTCCTGGAACGCCTCCACGGCTGCAGGAGCCCAGTTAGCAACATCAGAACCTTTTTTGGTCATATCCGTCAAAGGTTTAACAACGCTAGAAAAATTAGCGATAAAACAACGGTAAAAGTTGGCAAAACCCAAGAACTTCTGAAGACTCTTAACTGACGTGGGTTGAGTCCACTCATGAATAGCTCGGACCTTGACTGGGTCCATCTCCACAGCAGAAGGGGAAAAAATAAACCCCAAAAAGGGAACTTTCTGTACTCCAAAGAGACACTTTGAGCCTTTAACAAACAAGGCATTCTCACGCAAAACCTGAAACACCATCCTGACCTGCTCCACATGTGAGTCCCAATCTTCAGAGAAAACCAGAATATCGTCCAGATAAACAATCATAAATTTATCCAGATACTTCCGGAAAATATCATGCATAAAGGACTGAAATACTGAGGGAGCATTAGAAAGCCCAAAAGGCATCACCAAGTACTCAAAATGACCTTCGGGCGTATTAAATGCAGTCTTCCATTCATCACCTTGCTTAATGCGCACAAGGTTGTACGCACCACGAAGATCTATCTTGGTGAACCACTTGGCACCCTTAATCCGGGCAAACAAGTCCGACAAGAGAGGCAAAGGATACTGAAATTTTACAGTGATTTTATTCAGAAGCCGATAGTCAATACAAGGTCTCAAAGATCCGTCCTTCTTGGCCACAAAAAAGAATCCCGCACCAAGAGGGGAAGAGGATGGACGGATATGCCCCTTCTCCAGAGACTCCTTGATATATGAACGCATTGCGGCATGCTCAGGTACTGACAGATTAAATAATCTTCCCTTAGGAAATTTACTACCTGGAATCAAATCTATGGCGCAGTCACAGTCTCTATGAGGAGGCAGAGCACTGGATCTGGACTCACTGAATACATCCTGATAATCAGACAAATACTCAGGAACTTCCGAAGGAGTAGAGGAAGCAATAGACACCGGCGGGGAATCAGCATGAATTCCCTGACAGCCCCAACTTGACACAGACATTGCCTTCCAATCCAAGACTGGATTGTGGGTCTGTAACCATGGCAGACCCAAAACGACCAAATCATGCATTTTATGCAGAACAAGAAAACGAATCACCTCCCGATGTTCAGGAGTCATGCACATGGTCACCTGCGTCCAAAACTGCGGTTTATTTTCCGCCAATGGCGTAGCATCAATACCTCTAAGAGGAATAGGATTAACTAACGGTTCAAGAACAAAACCACAGCGCTTGGCAAATGACAGATCCATAAGACTCAGGGCAGCACCTGAATCCACAAACGCCATAACAGGGTAAGAAGACAAAGAGCAAATTAAAGTCACAGACAAAATAAATTTAGGTTGCAAATTACCAATGGTGACAGGACTAACAACCCTTGTAAGGCGTTTAGAGCATGCTGATATAACATGTGTAGAATCACCACAGTAAAAACACAACCCATTCTGACGTCTATGATTTTTCCGTTCATTTCTAGTCTGAATTCTATCACATTGCATTAAATCAGGTGTTTGTTCAGACAACACCACCAGAGGATTAGCGGTTTTGCGCTCCCGCAAACGCCGGTCAATTTGAATAGCAAGCGCCATAGAATCATTCAGACTTGTAGGAATGGGGAAACCCACCATCACATTCTTAATGGCTTCAGAAAGGCCATTTCTGAAATTTGCGGCCAGAGCACACTCATTCCACTGAGTAAGCACGGACCATTTCCGAAATTTTTGGCAATACACTTCAGCTTCATCCTGACCCTGAGAAATAGCCAGCAAGGCTTTTTCTGCCTGAATTTCAAGATTGGGTTCCTCGTAAAGCAATCCGAGCGCCAGAAAAAACACATCAATATTCGCCAATGCCGGATCTCCTGGCGCTAGCGAGAAAGCCCAATCCTGAGGGTCGCCCCGCAAAAAAGAAATAACAATTTTAACTTGCTGAGCTGAATCTCCAGATGAACGGGGTCTCAGAGAAAGAAACAATTTACAATTATTCTTGAAATTCCTAAACCTAAATCGGTCTCCAGAAAACAATTCCGGAATGGGTATTTTAGGTTCAGACATAGGACTACTGGTAACAAAATCTTGTATACCCTGCACACGAGCTGCCAGCTGGTTTACACTTGTAATCAAGGTCTGGACATTCATGTCTGCAGCAAGCACAAGCCACTCAAAGGTAAAGGGGAGGAAGAGAAGGAAAGAAAAAAAAAAAACTCAGAATTTCCTTTCTTATTATCCCACTTCTGCAATGCTTTAAACATTCAATGTTGGCCTGGCATACTGTTATGACCCCAATGGCAGAGGGTCTCAGGAATAATGCTAAGTCTGTAAATACAGAAAACCAGCTCATAGGGCAGTGGTAACTGGGCTGACCATATAACTAATCCTAGCACCACAAATACCAGCAGCCGGGGAACGTTCCTACGTTGATCCTAGACATCTCGCGCCAGCCGGAGAGCTAACTACCCCTAGAAGGGAAAAGAAAGACCTTTCTTGCCTCCAGAGGAAATACCCCGAAAGTTGGATAGAAGCCCCCCACAAATAATAACGGTGAGGTAAGAGGAAAAGACAAACATAAGAATGAGCTAGGTATTTAGCAAAGAGAGGCCCACTAGCTAATAGCAGAATATAGAAAGATAACTTATATGGTCAGCAAAAAATCCTATCAAAAATATCCACACTGGAAATTCAAGAACCCCCGAACCGTCTAACGGCCCGGGGGGAGAACACCAGCCCCCTAGAGCTTCCAGCAAGGTCAGGAATCACATTTAGTACAAGCTGGACAAAAATGATAGCAAACAAATAACCCAAAAAACAAAGAAGCAAGACTTAGCTTAATTTTGCACGAACCAGGACCAGCAAACAGGAGCAAACAGAATGTGTCTGATAACACCGATGCCAGGCACTGGACTAAGGTTCCAGGAGGTTTATATAGCAACACCCCTGAAGTAACGACCCAGCTGGGTGCAAACTGAGGGAAGGAAATCCCAGAGTCATATCACTAGTAACCACAAGAGGGAGCCAAAAAAGTCTAATTCACAACAGTGTGGCATCTGTCTCTCATTGTGTGCCACTGAAAACCAGTGTGTAATATTGGGCCATTTTTTTTTTTGGTAAATTCTCCCTGTAAAAAAAAAAAATTATAGTGGGAGATAAAGATTGGCAAGTCTGCCTCTGTGCCAGTCCTGTGTGTGGCATCTGTCTCTCATTGTGTGCCACCGAAAACCAGTGTGTAATACTGGCACATTTTTTTTTTTTAAATTCTCCCTGAAAAAAAAAAATAGTGGGAGATTAAGATTGGCATTTCTGCTTGAGTGCCGGTCCTGTGTGTGCCATCTGTCTCAAACTATTGGGGCACAGAAAACCTAGTGTGTAACATTGGGCCTGATTTTCCTTTCAGTGTCACGCACCTATAAAGGTATATATAAATCCTACAGAAGTTTGAGTTCACCTTATAAGTTGTTTTACAGTAACAAATACCGTTACTTTGGTTACGTTTTGCAAACAATGAGGAAGTCTAGTGGAAGAGGTCGTGGCCGTGGGCGGTCATTGTCAGCTGGTAATGATGGTAGTGGTGGTGGAGTGTTGTGAACTCTGTTTTCAGGCTCCCTCTTGTGGTCACTGGTGGTATGGTGTGACTTTTGCTTTGGGCTCCCCCTGGTGGCTTTGTTTGTTATCCTGCTGGTCTCTGGTTATCAGCTGGTTCGTTATCCTCTGGGAGGTTCCTATATAGCTCTGTTTTACTTCAACTTGTTGCCGGCTGTCGATGTAATCAGTGCTACTCAGATTCCTTCTGACTACCTAGCTCCCAGTCCATCCAGGATAAGCTAAGTTTTGTTTGCTCATTTTTTGATCAGCAGTGTTTATCATGTTTTCTTGTCCAGCTTGCTAAAATGTGATTCCCTCGCTTGCTGGATGCTCTAGTGGACTGAGTTTCTCCCCACACACCATTAGTTGGTGCGTGGGTTCTTGAAATCTCAGGATGGATATTTTGTAAGGGTTTTTTATTGATCGCATAGACCCCTGCTCTATTTTCTGCTTTCTAGTACTAGTGGGCCTCTTTTGCTGAATCTGATTTCATCCCTACGTATGTGCCTTCTTCTTACTTCACCGTTAATATTTGTTGGGGGCTTCTAAATCTTTGGGGATTATTTCTCTGGAGGCAAGCGAGGTCTTTCTTTCTCGTTAGGGGTAGCTAGTTCCTCAGGCTGGCTCGAGACGTCTAGGAATTTTTTAGGCACGTTCAACGGCTACCTCTAGTTGTGTTGGATAGATTCAGATTTGCGATCAATCCAGTTACCATCTCCCTAGAGCTTGTCCTTAGTTTATTCACTTGCTGGTCTATTCGTGATCCTCAGCCACTAAGGATCATAACAGTGGAGTATCAGGTGGTCGTGGTAAAAGCAGTACAGCACTTAAGTCTCGAGTTGTTGAGCCAGGTTCGTTGTCTGGCTACACAAGGCCTCGAACGCTCCCTTTTCTGGGAGTAGGAAAACCACTTTTGAAGCCGGAGCAGGAGGAACAAGTATTGGCTTTCATTGCTGACTCTGCCTCTAGCTCTTTCGCCTCCTCCTCGGAAAGTGCCAAATGTCAGAGCAGTGCATCGTCAGTGGATGCTCCCGGTCAGGAACAAGTCGCTTCCTTGTGTCCTTCACCCAGAACAACAGTGAAGGATGCGTCAGTCGACACAACAGGTTACTCCATGGAGCTCTTTACACATACCGTTCCTGGGTTAGACAGTGAAACAGTTAACAGGCCATGCCCATTAGAAGTTGAATCGGACATGGAGTGCACAGATGCACAGCCACAGCCAGATTACTATGCTGTTCCTTTGACTCAGACCAGAACATTGCCCTCGCAGTGTAGTGAGGCAGAATTAAACCCAGCGGAGACTATGGTGCCCCGTCACGAACGCTATACCACCGGCTTACACGGTGACACAGACGAAGTTGCACACGACATAGAAGAGGAGGTCATAGATGACCCAGTTGTTGACCCTGATTGGCAGCCATTGGGGGAACAGGGTGCAGGCGGCAGTAGTTCTGAAGCGGAGGCGGAGGAGCCACAGCAGGCATCAACATCACAACAGGTTCCATCTGCCGGGCTGGTATCTGGCCAAAAACGCTTGGCAAAACCAAAACCAGTTGGAGGACAGCGTGGCCATCCGGTTAAAGAAGCTCAGTCTGCAATGCCTGAAAAGGTATCCGATAGTAGAAAGAGTGCAGTCTGGCATTTTTTTAAACAACATCCAAATGATCAGCGCAAAGTCATCTGTCAAAAATGTTCAACTACCTTAAGCAGAGGTCAGAATCTTAAAAGTCTAATTACAAGTTGCATGCATAGACATTTATCCACCATGCATTTGCAAGCCTGGACTAACTACCAAACGTCCCTAAAGGTTGCAGCACCCTCGACCAATGAAGCTAGTCAGCAACGCTACATCCCTTCCCTCACTGTAAACCCACCATTTCCCGCACCACCTGCAGTATCTGTGCAGCTTTCGTCGCCAGGCCAAAGCAGTCAGGGAATCACCAGGTTCGCAGTAGGAAACACTGCATGTAGGGCACCGGCAAGAATACCATCTCCAACCCTCTGTCAGTCACCCATGTCCACCGGCACCACCGCTAGTTCCACGATCTCCAGCTCTCCAGTCCAGCTCACCCTACATGAGACTCTTGTTAGGAAAAGGAAGTACTCATCCTCGCATCCGCGTACACAGGGTTTCAACGCCCACATTGCTAGACTAATCTCATTAGAGATGATGCCCTACTGGTTAGTTGAAAGCGAAGCTTTCAAAGCGCTGATGGACTACGCTGTACCACACTACGAGCTACCCAGTCGACACTTCTTTTCTAGAAAAGCCATCCCAGCCCTCCAACAGCATGTTAAAGACCGCATCGTCCATGCACTCAGGCAGTCTGTGACTACAAAGGTGCACCTGACAACAGATGCATGGACCAGTAGGCATGGCCAGGGACGTTACGTGTCCATCACGGCACACTGGGTGAATGTGGTAGATGCAGGGTCCACAGGGGACAGCAACATTGGGACAGTTCTGCCTAGCCCACGGTCAAGGAAAGAGTTGGCTGTAGGCGTTCGCCCCCCCTCCTCCTCTTCCTCCTCCTCCTGCAGAAGCGAGAGCTCGTCCACAGACCGCAGTCGCACATCCACTCCATCCGCAGCTGCCACTGTTGCACACCAGGTGTGCCATTATGGGACAGCTAGTGGCAAGCGTCAGCAGGCTGTATTGGCAATGAAGTGTTTGGGTGACAACAGACACACCGCGGAAGTTCTGTCCAAGTTCTTGCAGAAAGAAACTCAGTCATGGCTGGGCACTGTACATCTTGAGGCAGGCAAGGTAGTGAGTGATAACGGAAGGAATTTCATGGCTGCCATAGCCCTTTCCCAACTGAAACACATTCCTTGCCTGGCTCACACCTTAAACCTGGTGGTGCAGTGCTTCCTGAAAAGTTATCCGGGGTTACCCGACCTGCTCCTCAAAGTGCGCAGACTTTGCTCGCATATCCGCCGTTCGCCCGTACACTCCAGCCGTATGCAGAACTATCAGCGCTCTTTGAACCTTCCCCAGCATCGCCTAATCATCGACGTTGCAACAAGGTGGAACTCCACACTGCACATGCTTCAGAGACTGTGCGAACAGAGGCGTGCTGTTATGTTTTTGTGGGAGGATACACATACACGGGCAGGCAGTTGGATGGCAGACATGGAGTTGTCAGGTGTAGGGTTGAGCGACTTTTATTTTTATAGGATCGGATCGGGTTTCACGAAACCCGACTTTCTCAAAAGTCGGGTCGAGTGAAATCGGCCGATCCTATAAAAAAGTCGGGGACGGGGTCGGGGTCGGCCGAAACACGAAACCCAATGCAGTGCAATGGGATACTATGGTTCCCAGGGTCTGAAGGAGAGGAAACTCTCCTTCAGGCCCTGGGATCCATATTAATGTTTAAAATAAAGAATTAAAATAAAAAATATTGATATACTCACCTCTCCGACGCAGCCTGGACCTTACCGCTGGTAACCGGCAGCCTTCTTTGCTTAAAATGAGCGCGTTCAGGGCCTTCCATGAAATTCTAGGAATTTAGGACCTGAGAATTACGTCACGGCTTGTGATTGGTCGCGTGGCGGTCACATGGGCGGCCGTCACCAATCAGAAGCCGTGACGTCATGGAAGGCCCTGAACGCGCTCATTTTAAGCAAAGAAGGCTGCCGGTTACCAGCGGCGATGTCCAGGGGCCTCCGGAGAGGTGAGTATATCAATATTTTTTATTTTAATTCTTTATTTTACACTTAAATGTGGATTCCGATACCGATTTCCGATATCGCAAACATATCGGAACTCGGTATCGGAATTCCGATACCAGATTCAGAAGATCGCCGACCTCATGGCTGACCCCACACAGGGGTCGGGTCGGGTTTCATGAAACCCGACTTTGCCAAAAGTCGGAGACTTCTGAAAATGGCCGACCCGTTTTGCTCAACCCTAGTCAGGTGTGCAGTGGTCGAAGCTACAAGACCTGTGTCAAGTCCTTAAGTGTTTTGAGGAATGCACACGGCTGGTTAGTGCAGACAACGCCATAATAAGCATGAGCATCCCCCTAATGCGTCTGCTGATGCAAAGTTTGACGCACATAAAGGAGCAGGCGTCTGCAGCCGAGGAAGAGGAAAGCCTTGATGACAGTCAGCCATTGTCTGGTCAGGGCCGTGTAGAGGACGCGGTAGCGGGCGAAGAGGAGAAGGAGGACGAGGAGTACTTTTTTAATGAGGAAGCTTCTCCTGGGCCAACAGAAATTAGTGGCGTTGCAAGGCCGGATTCTGGTTTTTTAAGGGAGACACGTGACGTAGATTTGCCTGTAACTACCCCTCAAACCAGCACAACCGCAGATTTGACAACTGGAACTTTGGCCCACATGGCGGATTATGCCTTACGTATCCTCAAAAGGGACCCACGCATTATTAAAATGATGAGCGATGACGATTATTGGTTGGCCTGCATCCTTGACCCTCGCTATAAAGGCAAATTGCAAAATATTATGCCACATGAGAACCTCAAACAAATATTAGCAACAAAACAAGCTACTCTTGTAGACCGTTTGATTCAGGCATTCCCAGCACACAGCGCCGGTGATGGTTCTCACACGAGCTGCAGAGGGGTACAGGGAAGAGGTGTTAGAGGTGCACAAATCAGAAGTGGCGTTGGACAGAGGGGTTTTCTGACCAGGTTGTGGAGCGATTTCGCAATGACCGCAGACAGGACAGGTACTGCAGCATCTATTCAAAGTGACAGGAGACAACATTTGTCCAGTATGGTTACTAACTATTTTTCTTCCCTTATCGATGTTCTCCCTCAACCGTCATTCCCATTTGATTACTGGGCATCCAAATTAGACACCTGGCCTGAATTGGCAGAATATGCATTGCAGAAGCTTGCTTGCCCAGCAGCTAGTGTGCTATCAGAAAGAGTATTCAGTGCTGCTGGTTCAATATTAACCGAAAAAAGGACTCGTCTGGCTACCCAAAATGTGGATGATCTAACCTTCATTAAAATGAACCACTCCTGGATTTCAAATTATTTTGCCCCACCTTTCCCGGCTGACACCTAGCTTTCCTATAAAAAGGTCTTGCTTGTGGACTGGTCTTACTGAGTGTTCCAATCTCTTAATTTGCAGCAGCTGTTTGTCCAGCATACGACATGTTTACACCTCCCTCAATGGGAAAACTCCCCCCACGGGGCCGTGGTCTCGCCACTTGGCGCAAGCACCCGTTAGAGTGCCGTTTGTCTGAAGAGGTGGGTGTGCCCGCTTTTGGTCGACGGCACTGCCACTGGGTCTCTCATAGTACAATAAAGTGTCTCTGGTGGTGGTGGCGCGCACCCAACGTCAGACACACCGTTGTAACATGAGGGGCCCTGGGACGGTACCGCCGGCCACAAGAGAGTTCACCCCCCCCAGCTCAAACTGTGCTCTACCACGTGCAAACTTATCTCTCACAGCTCCACCAATGTTTAGTCTATGCGCTGACATCATTCAATGCCTGGCACTGACAATACCAATTTGTTGACATCTATGATGCTAGTTAAAGTAGTCTGGGTCAGTGTCCTATATTGACACCAGTAAATACTTACTGCCAAATTACTATGTCAGAAACTCAGAAGATAAGCCCACCCCTGTACCTAAATATGCCACACTTTATTTTTTTTTGTTGTTGTTTTGCGAGACATTAACATCTATTTATTTTTTGTGAGTACTAACTGTGTCAGACAATCCTTGCAATCCTCCTCCACTGA
Source organism: Ranitomeya variabilis (assembly GCF_051348905.1). Classification (NCBI taxonomy): domain Eukaryota; kingdom Metazoa; phylum Chordata; class Amphibia; order Anura; family Dendrobatidae; genus Ranitomeya; species Ranitomeya variabilis. Next base: position 655,246,884 of record NC_135233.1, read on the forward strand.
CCAAAATGCTGCCTGTGTATCCATGTAACCTATTTAAAACTGCATAGAGCCTATTTTTAGTTATTTTAGGCCTAGTAAGCCTGTCTGCGGTCCCTCCGTGCAATCCTCCTCCACTGACCACAATGCTGCCTGTGTATCCATGTAACCTATTTAAAACTGCCTTGAGCCTATTTTTATTTATTTTAGGCCTAGTAAGCCTGTCTGCGGTCCCTCCTTGCAATCCTCCTCCGCTGACCACAATGCTGCCTGTGTATCCATGTAACCTATTTAAAACTGCATAGAGCCTATTTTAAGTTATTTTAAGCCTAGTAAGCCTGTCTGCGGTCCCTCCGTGCAATCCTCCACTGACCACAATGCTGCCTGTGTATCCATGTAACCTATTTAAAACTGAATAGAGCCTATTTTTAGTTATTTTAGGCCTAGTAAGCCTGTCTGCGGTCCCTCCGTGCAATCCTCCTCCTCCGCTGACCACAATGCTGCCTGTGTATCCATGTAACCGACTTAAAACTGCCTTGAGCCTATTTTTATTTATTTTAGGCCTAGTAAGCCTGTCTGCGGTCCCTCCTTGCAATCCTCCTCCTCCGCTGAACACAATGCTGCCTGTGTATCCATGTAACCTATTTAAAACTGCCTTGAGCCTATTTTTATTTATTTTAGGCCTAGTAAGCCTGTCTGCGGTCCCTCCTTGCAATCCTCCTCCTCCGCTGACCACAATGCTGCCTGTGTATCCATGTAACCGATTTAAAACTGCCTTGAGCCTATTTTTATTTATTTTAGGCCTAGTAAGCCTGTCTGCGGTCCCTCCTTGCAATCCTCCTCCTCCGCTGACCACAATGCTGCCTGTGTATCCATGTAACCGATTTAAATCTGCCTTGAGCCTATTTTTATTCATTTTAGGCCTAGTAAGCCTGTCTGCGGTCCCTCCTTGCAATCCTCCTCCTCCGCTGACCACAATGCTGCCTGTGTATCCATGTAACCGATTTAAAACTGCCTTGAGCCTATTTTTATTTATTTTAGGCCTAGTAAGCCTGTCTGCGGTCCCTCCTTGCAATCCTCCTCCTCCGCTGACCACAATGCTGCCTGTGTATCCATGTAACCTATTTAAAACTGCCTTGAGCCTATTTTTATTTATTTTAGGCCTAGTAAGCCTGTCTGCGGTCCCTCCTTGCAATCCTCCTCCTCCGCTGACCACAATGCTGCCTGTGTATCCATGTAACCGATTTAAAACTGCCTTGAGTCTATTTTTATTTATTTTAGGCCTAGTAAGCCTGTCTGCAGTCCCTCCTTACAATCCTCCTCCTCCGCTGACCACAATGCTGCCTGTGTATCCATGTAACCGATTTAAAACTGCCTTGAGCCTATTTTAATTTATTTTAGGCCTAGTAAGCCTGTCTGCGGTCCCTCCTTGCAATCCTCCTCCTCCGCTGACCACAATGCTGCCTGTGTATCCATGTAACCGATTTAAAACTGCCTTGAGCCTATTTTTATTTATTTTAGGCCTAGTACGCCTGTCTGCGGTCCGTCCTTGCAATCCTCCTCCTCCGCTGACCACAATGCTGCCTGTGTATCCATGTAACCTATTTAAAACTGCATAGAGCCTATTTTTATTTATTTTAGGCCTAGTTAGCCTGTCTGCGGTCCCTCCGTGCAATCCTCCTCCACTGACCACAATGCTGCCTGTGTATCCATGTAACCTATTTAAAACTGCCTTGAGCCTATTTTTATTTATTTTAGGCCTAGTAAACCTGTCTGCGGTCCCTCCTTGCAATCCTCCTCCTCCGCTGACCACAATTCTGCCTGTGTATCCATGTAACCTATTTAAAACTGCATAGAGCCTATTTTTAGTTATTTTAGGCCTAGTAAGCCTGTCTGCGGTCCCTCCGTGCAATCCTCCTCCACTGACCACAATGCTGCCTGTGTATCCATGTAACCTATTTAAAACTGCATAGAGCCTATTTTTAGTTTTTTCAGGCCTAGTAAGCCTGTCTGCGGTCCCTCCGTGCAATCCTCCAATGAACACAATGCTGCCTGTGTATCCATGTAACCTATTTAAAACTGCATAGAGCCTAGTTTTAGTTATTTTAGGCCTTGTAAGCCTGTCTGCGGTCCCTCCGTGCAATCCTTCTCCACTGACCACAATGCTGCCTGTGTATCCATGTATCCTATTTAAAACTGCCTTGAGTCTATTTTTATTTATTTTAGGCCTAGTAAGCCTGTCTGCGGTCCCTCCTTGCAATCGTCCTCCTCCGCTGACCACAATGCTGCCTGTGTATCCATGTAACCGATTTAAAACTGCCTTGAGCCTATTTTTATTTATTTTAGGCCTAGTAAGCCTGTCTGCGGTCCCTCCTTGCAATCCTCCTCCTCCACTGACCACAATGCTGCCTGTGTATCCATGTAACCGATTTAAAACTGTCTTGAGCCTATTTTTATTTATTTTAGGCCTAGTACGCCTGTCTGCGGTCCGTCCTTGCAATCCTCCTCCTCCGCTGACCACAATGCTGCCTGTGTATCCATGTAACCTATTTAAAACTGCATAGAGCCTATTTTTATTTATTTTAGGCCTAGTTAGCCTGTCTGCGGTCCCTCCGTGCAATCCTCCTCCACTGACCACAATGCTGCCTGTGTATCCATGTAACCTATTTAAAACTGCCTTGAGCCTATTTTTATTTATTTTAGGCCTAGTAAACCTGTCTGCGGTCCCTCCTTGCAATCCTCCTCCTCCGCTGACCACAATTCTGCCTGTGTATCCATGTAACCTATTTAAAACTGCATAGAGCCTATTTTTAGTTATTTTAGGCCTAGTAAGCCTGTCTGCGGTCCCTCCGTGCAATCCTCCTCCACTGACCACAATGCTGCCTGTGTATCCATGTAACCTATTTAAAACTGCATAGAGCCTATTTTTAGTTTTTTCAGGCCTAGTAAGCCTGTCTGCGGTCCCTCCGTGCAATCCTCCAATGAACACAATGCTGCCTGTGTATCCATGTAACCTATTTAAAACTGCATAGAGCCTAGTTTTAGTTATTTTAGGCCTTGTAAGCCTGTCTGCGGTCCCTCCGTGCAATCCTTCTCCACTGACCACAATGCTGCCTGTGTATCCATGTATCCTATTTAAAACTGCCTTGAGTCTATTTTTATTTATTTTAGGCCTAGTAAGCCTGTCTGCGGTCCCTCCTTGCAATCGTCCTCCTCCGCTGACCACAATGCTGCCTGTGTATCCATGTAACCGATTTAAAACTGCCTTGAGCCTATTTTTATTTATTTTAGGCCTAGTAAGCCTGTCTGCGGTCCCTCCTTGCAATCCTCCTCCTCCACTGACCACAATGCTGCCTGTGTATCCATGTAACCGATTTAAAACTGTCTTGAGCCTATTTTTATTTATTTTAGGCCTAGTACGCCTGTCTGCGGTCCGTCCTTGCAATCCTCCTCCTCCGCTGACCACAATGCTGCCTGTGTATCCATGTAACCTATTTAAAACTGCATAGAGCCTATTTTTAGTTATTTTAGGCCTAGTAAGCCTGTCTGCGGTCCCTCCGTGCAATCCTCCTCCACTGACCACAATGCTGCCTGTGTATCCATGTAACCTATTTAAAACTGCCTTGAGCCTATTTTTATTTATTTTAGGCCTAGTAAGCCTGTCTGCGGTCCCTCCTTGCAATCCTCCTCCTCCGCTGAACACAATGCTGCCTGTGTATCCATGTAACCTATTTAAAACTGCATAGAGCCTATTTTTAGTTATTTTAGGCCTAGTAAGCCTGTCTGCGGTCCCTCCGTGCAATCCTCCTCCACTGACCACAATGCTGCCTGTGTATCCATGTAACCTATTTAAAACTGCCTTGAGCCTATTTTTATTTATTTTAGGCCTAGTAAGCCTGTCTGCGGTCCCTCCTTGCAATCCTCCTCCTCCGCTGACCACAATTCTGCCTGTGTATCCATGTAACCTATTTAAAACTGCATAGAGCCTATTTTTAGTTATTTTAGGCCTAGTATGCCTGTCTGCGGTCCCTCCGTGCAATCCTCCTCCACTGACCACAATGCTGCCTGTGTATCCATGTAACCTATTTAAAACTGCATAGAGCCTATTTTTAGTTATTTTAGGCCTAGTAAGCCTGTCTGCGGTCCCTCCGTGCAATCCTCCACTGAACACAATGCTGCCTGTGTATCCATGTAACCTATTTAAAACTGCATAGAGCCTAGTTTTAGTTATTTTAGGCCTTGTAAGCCTGTCTGCGGTCCCTCCGTGCAATCCTCCTCCACTGACCACAATGCTGCCTGTGTATCCATGTATCCTATTTAAAACTGCCTTGAGCCTATTTTTATTTATTTTAGGCCTAGTAAGCCTGTCTGCGGTCCCTCCTTGCAATCCTCCTCCTCCGCTGACCACAATGCTGCCTGTGTATCCATGTAACCGACTTAAAACTGCCTTGAGCCTATTTTTATTTATTTTAGCCTAGTAAGCCTGTCTGCGGTCCCTCCTTGCAATCCTCCTCCTCCGCTGACCACAATGCTGCCTGTGTATCCATGTAACCGATTTAAAGCAGCCTTGAGCCTATTTTTATTTATTTTAGGCCTAGTACGCCTGTCTGCGGTCCGTCCTTGCAATCCTCCTCCTCCGCTGACCACAATGTTGCCTGTGTATCCATGTAACCTATTTAAAACTGCATAGAGCCTATTTTTAGTTATTTTAGGCCTAGTAAGCCTGTCTGCGGTCCCTCCGTGCAATCCTCCTCCACTGACCACAATGCTGCCTGTGTATCCATGTAACCTATTTAAAACTGCCTTGAGCCTATTTTTATTTATTTTAGGCCTAGTAAGCCTGTCTGCGGTCTCTCCTTGCAATCCTCCTCCTCCGCTGACCACAATGCTGCCTGTGTATCCATGTAACCTATTTAAAACTGCATAGAGCCTATTTTTAGTTATTTTAGGCCTAGTAAGCCTGTCTGCGGTCCCTCCGTGCAATCCTCCTCCACTGACCACAATGCTGCCTGTGTATCCATGTAACCTATTTAAAACTGCATAGAGCCTATTTTTAGTTATTTTAGGCCTAGTAAGCCTGTCTGCGGTCCCTCCTTGCAATCCTCCTCCACTGACCACAATGCTGCCTGTGTATCCATGTAACCTATTTAAAACTGCATAGAGCCTATTTTTAGTTATTTTAGGCCTTGTAAGATTGTCTGCGGTCCCTCCGTGCAATCCTCCTCCACTGACCACAATGCTGCCTGTGTATCCATGTAACCTATTTAAAACTGCCTTGAGCCTATTTTTATTTATTTTAGGCCTAGTAAGCCTGTCTGAGGTCCCTCTTTGCAATCCTCCTCCTCCGCTGACCACAATGCTGCATGTATATCCATGTAACCTATTTAAAACTGCATAGAGCCTATATTTAGTTATTTTAGGCCTAGTAAGCCTGTCTGCGGTCCCTCCGTGCAATCCTCCTCCACTGACCACAATGCTGCCTGTGTATCCATGTAACCTATTTAAAACTGCATAGAGCCTATTTTTAGTTATTTTAGGCCTAGTAAGCCTGTCTGCGGTCCCTCCTTGCAATTCTCCTCCTCCGCTGACCACAATGCTGCCTGTGTATCCATGTAACCTATTTAAAACTGCCTTGAGCCTATTTTTATTTATTTTAGGCCTAGTAAGCCTGTCTGCGGTCCCTCCTTGCAATCCTCCTCCTCCGCTGACCACAATGCTGCCTGTGTATCCATGTAACCGATTTAAAACTGCCTTGAGCCTATTTTTATTTATTTTAGGCCTAGTAAGCCTGTCTGCGGTCCCTCCTTGCAATCCTCCTCCTCCGCTGACCACAATGCTGCCTGTGTATCCATGTAACCGATTTAAAACTGCCTTGAGCCTATTTTTATTTATTTTAGGCCTAGTAAGCCTGTCTGCGGTCCCTCCTTGCAATCCTCCTCCTCCGCTGACCACAATGCTGCCTGTGTATCCATGTAACCGATTTAAAACTGCCTTGAGCCTATTTTTATTTATTTTAGGCCTAGTAAGCCTGTCTGCGGTCCCTCCTTGCAATCCTCCTCCTCCGCTGACCACAATGCTGCCTGTGTATCCATGTAACCTATTTAAAACTGCCTTGAGCCTATTTTTATTTATTTTAGGCCTAGTAAGCCTGTCTGCGGTCCCTCCTTGCAATCCTCCTCCTCCACTGACCACAATGCTGCCTGTGTATCCATGTAACCGATTTAAAACTGCCTTGAGTCTATTTTTATTTATTTTAGGCCTAGTAAGCCTGTCTGCAGTCCCTCCTTACAATCCTCCTCCTCCGCTGACCACAATGCTGCCTGTGTATCCATGTAACCGATTTAAAACTGCCTTGAGCCTATTTTTATTTATTTTAGGCCTAGTAAGCCTGTCTGCGGTCCCTCCTTGTAATCCACCTCCTCCGCTGACCACAATGCTGCCTGTGTATCCATGTAACCGATTTAAAACTGCCTTGAGCCTATTTTTATTTATTTTAGGCCTAGTAAGCCTGTCTGCGGTCCCTCCTTGCAATCCTCCTCCTCCGCTGACCACACCAATGCTGTCCGTGTACCCCTGGAACCTATTTTAAAGTGCATAGAGCCTATTTCTTTATTTTATGTAATATTAAAAAAGCCATGATGGACTACACTGTCCCACGCTACGAGCTACCCAGTCGACACTTCTTTTGCAAGAAAAGCCATCCCAGCCCTCCACCAGCACCACCTCCATTGTCCATGCACTCTGGCAATCTGTGAGTACAAAGGTGCACCTGACAACAGATGCATGGACCTGTAGGCATGGCCATGGAAGGTTACGTGTCCATTACGGCGCAATGGGTTAATGTGGTGGATGCATGGTCCACAGGGGACAGCCTACTAAGTCTGTCTGCAGTCCCTAATTCAAATTTTCCTCCACTGTCTAAATCTGAGCTTCAACCTTCTGGCTCTCATTAAGTGCTTTTTTTAAAAAAATTGGTGGTTGGGACCTAATAACTCTGTTTGCCGCTCCCTGGTGTTGTCCTCAACTGAATAAATCTGAGCTTCCCCGCCCCCGGAAGAAGCAGGAGGCGAAACGTGCGTCGGGGTGAGGGGACGCCATCATCACGAGGTAATATGCTCTATATGTTTTCGGCCTATTGTTGAGTGGATTCTAATACTGTTCTTTGGCGGCTCTATAGGGTGGTCTCTAGGTATCTCATATTGAAGTACTGCCTGTACATTAAAGCCATTTGGCTAACACTTTAGTTATACTTTGTTTAATAGGCAGCGTAAATGTGAGGAATTGTTTGTACTAACAGACCATTCGTTTGGTTCATGATGTCACTGAGCATAGATTGGTAAATCAGACTGCTGTCTTAGAGTAGATAACCACCAGTATTGTTAAATGGCTATTTATGATTAATTAATGTATTGCCTGGTACTATGGTGTCCCCTACGGTAATTTTGCTTTTTTATTCTGTAAGTTTTTAATATTAACATCAATAAACATTGATTTTACATATGGGATCGCTTCTTTTCTTCTCACATAAATAAAGGTGGGATTAGTTGTGCATGATATTGTGGAGTGCCCAAGTGATTGGCATAGGACATATGTGGAGCTCAACTGAATAAAGCTGAGCTTCAACCTTCTGGCTCTCATTAAGTGCTTTTTTTAAAACAATTGGTGGTTGGGGCCTAATACCTCTGTTTGCCGCTCCCTGGTGTTGTCCTCAACTGAATAAAGCTGAGCTTCAACCTTCTGGCTCTCATTAAGTGCTTTTTTTAAAAAAATTGGTGGTTGGGGCCTAATACCTCTGTTTGCCGCTCCCTGGTGTTGTCCTCAACTGAATAAAGCTGAGCTTCAGTCTTTAGGCTTTCGGCCTATAGTATCAGATATTAAACTACATTTGGCCTTCAACTTTGGTTACAGCCTACTAACGGTGTCTGCCGCTCCCTGGTGTTGTCCTCAACTGTATAAAGCTGAGCTTCAACCTTCTGGCTCTCATTAAGTGCTTTTTTAACAAAAAATTGGTGGTTACGGCCTACTAACGGTGTCTGCCGCTCCATGGTGTTGTCCTCCACTGTATAAAGCTGAGCTTCAGTCTTTAGGCTTTTGGCCTATAGTAGCAGATATTAAACTGCATTTGGCCTACTAGTGTGGTTGGGCCCTTAAAACAGTGTCTGCTGCTCCTGGGTTTGCTACTCCACTGAACAAAGCAATGCCGCCTGTTTAGTCCTGTTACCAATTTTGAACTGCATTTAGCCTACTTTATTCTTTGGCCCTATATCTGTGTTTCCTCCTCATCCTGCCCATTGCCCAGCCACTGCTAGATGAGTCTGCTGGTACATTGACCTAGACCACTACATTCCCCTTGCACTCTACACAGCCAGAATCTGACCCTGCTGAAAGTAAGGTTCCCCTTCCCGCATGTTATACCACCTTACACAGGGACAAAGAGGAAGGTGCAGATGAAAGTGCAGGTTCCTTCATCAGGTGGGGGGGCATACTCGTTGGCGACGTCACTGACACAGGGCCCCTCAGAGTACGCAAAAGTGTCGCTGCTGGTGGGAGGCGCCCCCGCCGTGCAAACACACCGCTGTACTTTGAGGGGCCCTGTGCCAGTGCCAATGCCAACGAGTGGGCCCCCCCTGCTTGCTTAGGATCACAGCACTTGCAAACTTGACATACTTACCTCTCACTGCTCCACCGCCGTGACGTAGTCCACGTTTCCTGGGCCCACTAAAACCTTGAACCAGCCCTACCCCCCACAACTTTTGCCAAATGACCCCCAATTTCCAATGCCCAACTATTATTATAAATTTAATTAAGATTGACAAGCTTCAGAAACAAGAATGGATGTTTTTGGCATTAAAATGGGCACTGTAGGTGTTTTCCTGGCCTCCACTCACAGCCGACTATGCTTCCCCATTGACTTGCATTGGGTTTCGTGTTTCGGTCGATCCCCGACTTTTAGCGATAATCGGCCGACTGCACTCGACTCGACTTTGGACAAAGTCGGGTTTCGCAAAACCCGACTCGATCTTAAAAAGATGAAAGTCGCTCAACCCTACTCACGGCTACTCAGAGTTGACCGTGTTGAAGACATGGTGGTGGTGGCTAAGTGACTAGAAGCATTATCCGCTATCCAACCAACAACCGTTTCACACTGCTCTGGCTTCAATAGTGGTGTGCTGCGGTCCCCTAGAAACTGGGACAGGAAGGTCGAGCGAGAAGATGTGGGTGTTTGTTGTTGCCCACTTTCACTTTGACCACAGCTTCTTCCTCTGCATGCACTATCATCATCACGTCCACTTCCCCATCCCTTGCCCCTTGCCTTGCCCATTTTAAATGGACTATTTCAAATGCTCAACACAAATATATATATTAGTAGCAAAATAATATCTCATCAATATGCCTGCAAATCTACGATTTTTCAAACCCAAACATCAGGCAGGCCTCAGCCTGATATAACAGACTGTATTCAATTCTTGGGGGCTTTTTTGTGAAGTAAACTTATGCTAAATAGTGCTGTATAGAATTAGAGTATCAGACAGCAAAAAAAGAAGTACACCAGCCTACAATGACCAAACTTGGAGCACGTAGATATATGAGGGCTGTCATGGAAATACCAGACTGGCAAATATGTGGCCTTTTTATAATTTTGGAAGCTAAATAGTGCTGTATAGAATTAGAGTCTCAGACAGCAAATAAAGGGGTCCACCGGCCTACAATGCCCAAAGTTGGAGCATGCAGATATATGAGGCCTTTTTCGGTGAATTTAAAACACAAAAAAAAGTAGCACAAGGCAAGCACACACAACTATGCTATGTATGCCTGACAAACTATGATTTTTTAACAGGCTTCAGTCTGACAGAACAGACTGTATATTTTTGTTTTTTGGGGTGAATTTTTGGAAAAACAAAAAAAACAACTAGGTATAAAGTAAAGAAGCTGCAGCAGCAGCAGACAGTTATGGAGCTTTAGGAGGAGTGCTGTGGGAGCAATGGATACACATACAGTGCCTGCAGGCATTGCACTGATGTGGATATGCTGTGCCTAGCCTACCTAGCGCTGCAATATCGGGACCCACGAATTAGCTCTAAAAAGGACTTTTGGTTTCTGAGGAGTTGTGGATTTAAGAGTTGCAGACCTACACTAACTCTAAAATCCACGATTCTGACCTTATCTCCGCACCAGCTCTCCCTACTCCTGCTGAATCAGAAACAGAATGCAATGAGCAGGGCGGAGCCAGGTCTCTTATACTCAGGATGATGATGTGCGGCCAAGCCAATCACTGCACTACCACAACAAAGATGGGTTCGGCGTTTCATGGCCTGGCAGACAATCCCTGCACCGTGATTGGGTCTCTAAAGTCCGCCAAAAATGCTGGGTGGAGACACCAGTTACCGCCGAATAATCCTCCGAGCATAGTGATACTCGGGTGAGTAACGAGTAGTGACGAGCACGTTCCCTCATCACTACTGTTATGGTTTTTGAGCATTAAGGAGAGGTTTAGCTTTGCTCCTGTTTTGATCCAGACAGATGAGACCAAGCCATTTCTGGTAGAGGTTGATGCCTCTTCAGTAGCGGTGGGGGCAGTTCTGTCCCAGGAGGGAGATGATGGGGTGCATCCCTGTGCTTTATTTTCTAAAAAAAATTTTGGAGACTGAGCTCAACTATGATGTTGGGAACAGAGAACTGCTGGCCATTAAACTCGCGTTTTGAGCATTGGTGACATTTTTTGGAGGGGGCTAGACATCCGATACAGGTTTTTACTGATCATAAGAATCTGATGTACCTGGATGCTGCTAAACGTTTGAATGCCCGTCAAGCTAGGTGGGCACTGTTTTTTGCCCGGTTTCATTTCTCCGTAACATATATCCCTGGGACAAAGAATGTTAAAGCGGATGCTTTGTCTCGTAGTTTCTCTCTAACAGTAAATACTGAGAAGGAGGAATATATTTTGCAGAAAGGGGTGGTGGTGGCAGCATTGGGTTCTGAGTTGGAGAGACCCATAATGTTGGACCAACTAACACTCCCTATGGTAAATTATTTATGCCTAGAGCCTTGCGGAGAGCCTTGTTTGCTGAAAGTCATGAGTCTCGGTTGGCAGGTCATCCAGGGATTTCGGAAACTAGAAAGTCGATCGGTTAAAGTTTCTGGTGGCCAGAGTGGCAAAGAGAAGTCATCAAGTGGGTGCGTCAGTGTACTGTGTGCGCTAGATTGAAGGCCTCACATGTCCCGGCTGCAGGGTTGCTGTGCCCTTTGGAAGTTCCTAGTTCGCCATGGTCACATCTTGCTATGGATTTTATCACTGATCTGCCGGTCTCTGATGGTTTTTCTGTCATCTGGGTTGTTGTGGACCGGTTTAGTAAGATGTGTCATCTGATCCCGTTCGATAAATTACCCTGCGCCAAGACTCTAGCTAAGGCATTTGTGAAAGAGATTGTCAGGCTCCATGGGGTTCCCACGGACATTGTTTCCGATAGAGGACCACAGTTTGTGGCTCGCTTTTGGCGTGCTTTTTGTGACAGATTAAAGGGTCATTTGTCATATTCGTCAGGTTATCATCCGGAGTCCAATAGACAGACCGAAAGGAAGAACCAGGACGTCGAGCAGTTTTTGAGATGTTTTGTAGCAGACAATCAGGAGATGTGGTCGGAATATCTACCACTAGCTGAGTTTGCTCTTAACCCCTTAATCCTATATGACGTACTATCCCATCAAGGTGACCTGGGACTTAAATCCCAGGGATCGGATAGTACGTCATAGCGATTGGCCGCGCTCTCGGGGGGAGGGGGGGGGCGCGGCCGATCGCGGCCGGGTGTCAGCTGACTATCGCAGCTGACATCCGGCACTATGTGCCAGGAGCGGTCACAGACCGCCCCCGGCACATTAACCCCCAGCACATTGCGATCAAACATGAGCGCAGCATTCCAGGGGCATAGGGAAGCATTGCACAGGGAGGGGGCTCCCTGCATGCCTCCCTGAGACCTTCGCTACAAGGCGATGTGCTCACCTTCTATTGAGTGTCTCCTCCCTGCAGGCCCCGGATCCAAAATGGCCACGGGGCTGCATCCGGGTCCTGCATGAAGGTGGCTTACCAAGCGCCTGCTCAGAGCAGGCGCTGGTAAGCCAGGAGCAGTGCACATATTTAGTTTCGCCGCATCCGTAACAACCCGACCTATAAAACTGTCCCACTAGTTAACCCCTTCAGTGAACACCGTAAAAAAAAAACGAGGCAAAAAACAAAGCTTTATTATCATAACGCCGAACAAAAAGTGGAATAGCACGCGATCAAAAAGACAGATATAAATAACCATGGTACCACTGAAAATGTCATCTTGTTCCGCCAGAAACGAGCCACCATAAAACATCATCAGGAAAAAAATAAAAAAGTTATAGTTCTCAGAATAAAGCGATGCAAAAATAATTATTTTTTCTATAAAATAGTGTTTATCGTATAAAGGCACCAAAACATAAAAAAAGATATAAATGAGGTATCGCTGTAATCGTATTGACCCGAAGAATAAAACTGCTTTATCCATTTAACCAAACGCGGAACGGTATAAACGCCCCCCCCCCCCCCCAAAAAAAAAGATATTCATGAATAGCTGGCTTTTGGTCATACTGCCTCACAAAAATTGGAATAAAAAGCAATCAAAAAATGTCACATGCCCAAAAATGTTACCAATAAAAACGTCAACTCATCCCACAAAAAACAAGATCTCACATGAATCTGTAGACCAAAATATGGAAAAATTATAGCTCTCAAAATGTGGTAACACAAAAAAATATTTTTTTGCAATAAAAAGCATCTTTTAGTGTGTGACAGCTGCCAATCATAAAAATCCGCTAAAAAACCCACTATAAAAGTAAATCAAACCCCCCTTCATCACCCCCTTAGTTAGGGAAAAATTAAAAAAATGTATTTATTTCCATTTTCCCATTAGGGTTAGGGCTAGGGTTAGGGCTAGGGTTAGGGTTAGGGCTAAGGTTAGGGCTAGGGTTAGGGTTGGGGCTAGGGTTGGGGCTAGGGTTAGGGTTTGGGTTGGGGCTAGGGTTAGGGTTTGGATTACATTTACAGTTGGAATTAGGGTTAGGGGTGTGTTAGGGTTAGGTGTGTGGTTAGGGTTATGGTTCGGATTAGGGTTAGGGGTGTTTTGGAGTTAGGTGTGTGGTTATGGTTGGGATTGGGGTTAGGGGCATGTTCGGGTTAGGGGTGTGGTTAGGGTTATGGTTAGGATTGGGATTAGGGTTAAGGGTGTGTTTGGGTTAGGGTTTCAGTTAGAATTCGGGGGTTTCCACTGTTTAGGCACATCAGGGCTCTCCAAACGCGACATGGTATCCGATCTCAATTCCAGCCAATTCTGCGTTGAAAAAGTAAAACAGTGCTCCTTCCCTTCCAAACTCTCCCGTGCGCCCAAACAGGGGTTTACCCCAACATATGGGGTATCAGCGCACTCAGGACAAATTGGACAACAACTTCTGGGGTCCAATTTCTCTTGTTACCCTTGGGAAAATAAAAATTTAGGGGACTAAAAAAACATTTTTGTGGCAAAATTCTTTTTTATTTTCACGGCTCTGCGTTATTAATATAGTGAAACACTTAGGGGTTCAAAGTTCTCACAACACATCTAGATAAGTTCCTTGGGGGGGTCTAGTTTCCAATATGGGGACACTTGTGTTTAGGCACATTAGAGGCTCTGCAAACGCAATGTGATGCCTGCAGACCATTCCATCTAAGTCTGCATTCCAAATGGCGCTCCTTCCCTTCCGAGCTCTGCCATGCACCCAAACGGTGGTTACCCCCCACACATGGGGTATCAGCGTACTCAGGACAAATTGCACAACAACATTTCGGGTCCAATTTCTCCTGTTACCCTTGGGAAAATACAAAACTGGGGGCTAAAAAATAATTTTTGTGGAAAAATTTGTTTTTTTATTTTCACGGCTCTGCGTTTTAAATTGTAGTGAAACACTTGGGGGTTCAAAAATCTCAAAACACATCTAGATAAAATCCTTAGGGGGACTACTTTCCAAAATGGTGTCACTTGTGGGGGGTTTCAATGTTTAGGCACATCAGGGGCTCCCCAACGCATCATGGCGTCCCATCTCAATTCCAGCCAATTTTGCATTGAAAAGTCAAACTTTTGCTGCTTGACTGTGGGCCACAGCAGGTGCAGGGCTAGAGGCATCTTCACAAGCATGGTGTACTGGGGAATGGTTTCTAAGCAAAACAGTGGAAGAAGCAGTGGTGTGACCTGTAGGCAGTGGTCCTGGAGCCTGGGGTTCGGCCCACAAAGTCGGGTGCTTTGCTGCCATTTGCCTGATCATGCTGGTGGTGGTCAGGCTGGTTGTTTTGCTACCCCTCCTGATGCGAGCATGGCAGGTGCTGCAAATGGCCTGTTTGGGGTTATCGTCAGTCTTTAAAAAATAACCAGACTCGGGAAGATCTATCAGTTGGAATGGCAACTTCCCTCATGTTGGTGTTACGGGGAACGGATGCACGCCTTCTGTCTGTGGCCACCACACTGCTTCTTCCTGGCTGTTGTGGTGATATGCCTTCGTCCCCATGTATGCTGCTGCCCTCGCTCTGCATGTCCTCCTGCCAGGTTGGGTCAGTTACTATGTCATCCACCACCTCGTCTTCCACATCCGCACCCTTTTCCTCCTTCTGACTTTCTGGAAATTGTGACTCATCATCGTCCACCTATTCTGACACTTTCCCACCATCACCTTCGCGTCACCGGGGCTGGTCAAAACTTTGGGCATCTGTACATACGATTTCATCTGGCCCCACTTCAAGTTGACCGGCTTAGAGTTCTGAATCTTGAAATGGAAAACTGAACAGCTGTGTCCAAGTGTGGGATCAGTTGTGTCAGGGAACTCGGCATGGTGGGAGGAAGGATGATCAGGGTGAGGAATATCCGGGCCACACTCACGGCTACTCAGAGTTGACCATGTTGAAGACATGGTGGTGGTGGCTAAGTGACTAGAAGCATTATCCGCTATCCAACCAACAACCGTTTCACACTGCTCTGGCTTCAATTGTGGTGTGCTGCGGTCCCCTAGAAACGGACAGGAAGGTCGAGCGAGAAGATGTGGGTGTTTGTTGTTGCTCATTTTCACCTTGGCCACGGCTTCATCCTCTGCATGCACTATCATCATCACGTCCACTTCCCCATCCCTTGCCCCTTGCCTTGCCCATTTTAAATGGACTATTTCAAATGCTCAACACAAATATATATATTAGTAGCAAAATAATATCTCATCAATATGCCTGCAAATCTACGATTTTTCAAACCCAAACATCAGGCAGGCCTCAGCCTGATATAACAGACTGTATTCAATTCTTGGGGGCTTTTTTGTGAAGTAAACTTATGCTAAATAGTGCTGTATAGAATTAGAGTAACAGACAGCAAAAAAAGAAGTACACCAGCCTACAATGACCAAACTTGGAGCACGCAGATATATGAGGGCTGTCATGGAAATACCAGACTGGCAAATAAGTGGCCTTTTTATAATTTTGGAAGCTAAATAGTGCTGTATAGAATTAGAGTCTCAGACAGCAAATAAAGGGGTCCACCGGCCTACAATGCCCAAAGTTGGAGCATGCAGATATATGAGGCCTTTTTCGGTGAATTTAAAACACAAAAAAAAGTAGCACAAGGCTAGCGCACACAACTATGCTATGTATGCCTGACAAACTATTATTTTTTTAACAGGCCTCAGTCTGACAGAACAGACTGTATATTTTTGTTTTTTGGGGGTGAATTTTTGGAAAAACAAAAAAACCAACAAGGTATAAAGTAAAGAAGCTGCAGCAGCAGCAGACAGTTATGGAGCTTTAGGAGGGATGCTGTGGGACCAATGGACACACATACAGTGCCTGCAGGCATTGCACTGATGTGGATATGCTGTGCCTAGCCTACCTAGCGCTGCAATATGGGGACCCACGAATTAGCTCTAAAAAGGACTTTTGGTTTCTGAGGAGTTGTGGATTTAAGAGTTGCAGACCTACACTAACTCTAAAATCCACGATACTCAGGATGATGATGTGCGGCCAAGCCAATCACTGCAGTACCACAACAAAGATGGGTTTGGCGTTTCATGGCCTGGCAGACAATCCCTGCACCGTGATTGGGTCTCTAAAGTCCGCCAAAAATGCTGGGTGGAGACACCAGTTACCGCCGAATAATCCCGGAAATGCTCGCTGCTCGCCGAGTACACCGAGCATAGTGATACTCGGGTGAGAAACGAGTAGTGACGAGCACGTTCCCTCATCACTACTGTTATGGTTTTTGAGCATTAAGGAGAGGTTTAGCTTTGCTCCTGTTTTGATCCAGACAGATGAGACCAAGCCATTTCTGGTAGAGGTTGATGCCTCTTCAGTAGGGGTGGGGGCAGTTCTGTCCCAGGAGGGAGATGATGGGGTGCATCCCTGTGCTTTATTTTCAAAAAAAATTTTGGAGACTGAGCTCAACTATGATGTTGGGAACAGAGAGTTGCTGGCCATTAAACTCACGTTTTGAGCATTGGTGACATTTTTTGGAGGAAGCTAGACATCTGATACAGGTTTTTACTGATCATAAGAATCTGATGTATCTGGATGCTGCTAAACGTTTGAATGCCCGTCAAGCTAGGTGGGCACTGTTTTTTGCCCGGTTTCATTTCTCCATAACATATATCCCTGGGACAAAGAATGTTAAAGCGGATGCTTTGTCTCATAGTTTCTCTCCAGCAGTTAATACTGAGAAGGAGGAATATATTTTGCAGAAAGGGGTGGTGGTGGCAGCATTGGGTTCTGAGTTGGAGAGACCCATAATGTTGGACCAACTAACACTCCCTATGGTAAATTATTTATGCCAAGAGCCTTGCGGAGAGCCTTGTTTGCTGAATGTCGTGAGTCTCGGTTGGCAGGTCATCCAGGGATTTCGGAAACTAGAAAGTCGATCGGTTGAAGTTTCTGGTGGCCAGGGTGGCAAAGAGAAGTCATCAAGTGGGTGCGTCAGTGTACTGTGTGCGCTAGATTGAAGGCCTCACATGTCCCGGCTGCAGGGTTGCTGTGCCCTTTGGAAGTTCCTAGTTCGCCATGGTCACATCTTGCTATGGATTTTATCACTGATCTGCCGGTCTCTGAGGGTTTTTCTGTCATCTGGGTTGTTGTGGACCGGTTTAGTAAGATGTGTCATCTGGTCCCGTTCAATAAATTACCCTGCGCCAAGACTCTAGCTAAGGCATTTGTGAAAGAGATTGTCAGGCTCCATGGGGTTCCCACGAACATTGTTTCCAATAGAGGACCACAGTTTTGGCGTGCTTTTTGTGACAGATTAAAGGGTCATTTGTCATATTTGTCAGGTTATCATCCGGAGTCCAATAGACAGACCGAAAGGAAGAACCAGGACGTCGAGCAGTTTTTGAGATGTTTTGTAGCAGACAATCAGGAAATGTGGTTGGAATATCTACCACTAGCTGAGTTTGCTCTTAACCCCTTAATCCCATATGACGTACTATACCATCAAGGTGACCTGGGACTTAAATCCCAGGGATGGGATAGTACGTCATAGCGATTGGCCGCGCTCTCGGGGGGGGGGCGCGGCCGATCGCGGCCGGGTGTCAGCTGACTATCACAGCTGACATCCGGCACTATGTGCCAGGAGCAGTCACTGACCGCCCCCGGCACATTAACCCCCAGTACATTGCGATCAAACATGAGCGCAGCATTCCAGGGGCATAGGGAAGCATTGCACAGGGAGGGGGCTCCCTGCGTGCTTCCCTGAGACCTTCGGTACAAGGCGATGTGCTCACCTTCTATTGAGTGTCTCCTCCCTGCAGGCCCCGGATCCAAAATGGCCATGGGGCTGCATCCGGGTCCTGCATGAAGGTGGCTTACCAAGCGCCTGCTCAGAGCAGGCGCTGGTAAGCCAGGAGCAGTGCACATATTTAGTTTCGCCGCATCCGTAACAACCCGACCTATAAAACTGTCCCACTAGTTAACCCCTTCAGTGAACACCGTAAAAAAAAAAACGAGGCAAAAAACAACGCTTTATTATCATAACCCCGAACATAAAGTGGAATAGCACGCGATCAAAAAGACAGATATAAATAACCATGGTACCACTGAAAATGTCATCTTGTCCCGCCAGAAACGAGCCACCATAAAACATCATCAGCAAAAAAATAAAAAAGTTATAGTTCTCAGAATAAAGCGATGCAAAAATAATTATTTTTTCTATAAAATAGTGTTTATCGTATAAAAGCACCAAAACATAAAAAAAGATATAAATGAGGTATCGCTGTAATCGTATTGACCCGAAGAATAAAACTGCTTTATCCATTTAACCAAACGCAGAATGGTATAAACGCCCCCCCCCCCCAAAAGAAATTCATGAATAGCTGGCTTTTGGTCATACTGCCTCACAAAAATTGGAATAAAAAGCGATCAAAAAATGTCACATGCTAGAAAATGTTACCAATAAAAACGTCAACTCGTCCCACAAAAAACAAGATCTCACATGAATCTGTAGACCAAAATATGGAAAAATTATAGCTCTCAAAATGTGGTAACACAAAAACATATTTTTTTTGCAATAAAAAGCGTCTTTTAGTGTGTGACAACTGCCAATCATAAAAATCCGCTAAAAAAACCACTATAAAAGTAAATCAAACCCCCCTTCATCACCCCCTTAGTTAGGGAAAAATTAAAAAATTAAAAAAATGTATTTATTTCCATTTTCCCATTAGGGTTAGGGCTAGGGTTAGGGCTCGGGTTAGGGTTAGGGCTAAGGTTAGGGCTAGGGTTAGGGTTGGGGCTAGGGTTGGGGCTAGGGTTAGGGTTAGGGTTGGGGCTAGGGTTTGGGTTTGGATTACATTTACAGTTGGAATTAGGGTTAGGGGTGTGTTAGGGTTAGGTGTGTGGTTAGGGTTATGGTTCGGATTAGGGTTAGGGGTGGTTTGGAGTTAGGGGTGTGGTTATGGTTGGGATTAGGGTTAGGGGTATGTTCGGGTTAGGGGTGTAGTTAGGGTTATGGTTAGGGTTGGGATTAGGGTTAAGGGTGTGTTTGGGTTAGGGTTTCAGTTAGAATTTGGGGGTTTCCACTGTTTAGGCACATCAGGGCTCTCCAAACGCGACATGGCGTCCGATCTCAATTCCAGCCAATTCTGCGTTGAAAAAGTATAACAGTGCTCCTTCCCTTCCAAACTCTCCCGTGCGCCCAAACAGGGGTTTACCCCAACATATGGGGTATCAGCGCACTCAGGACAAATTGGACAACAACTTCTGGGGTCCAATTTCTCTTGTTACCCTTGGGAAAATAAAAATTTAGGGGACTAAAAAAACATTTTTGTGGCAAAATTTTTTTTTATTTTCACGGCTCTGCGTTATTAATATAGTGAAACACTTGGGGGTTCAAAGTTCTCACAACACATCTAGATAAGTTGCTTGGGGGGTCTAGTTTCCAATATGGGGTCACTGGTGGGGGGATTCTACTGTTTAGGTACACCAGGGGCTCTGCAAATGCAACATGATGCCTGCAGACCAATCCATCTAAGTCTGCATTCCAAATGGCACTCCTTCCCTTCCGAGCTCTGCCATGCACCCAAACGGTGGCTCCCCGCACATATGGGATATCAGCGTACTCAGGACAAATTGGACAACAACTTTTGGGGACCAATTTCTCCTGTTACCCTTGGGAAAATACAAAACTGGGTGTTAAAAATAATTTTTGTGGAAAAAAATGATTTTTTATTTTCACGGTCCTGCGTTATTAATATAGTGAAACACTTGGGGTTCAAAATTCTCACAACACATCTAGATAAGTTGCTTGGGGGGTCTAGTTTCCAATATGGGGTCACTTGTGGGGGGTTTCTACTGTTTAGGTACACCAGGGGCTCTGCAAATGCAACATGATGCCTGCAGACCAATCCATCTAAGTCTGCATTCCAAATGGCGCTCCTTCCCTTCCGAGCTCTGCCATGCGCCCAAACGGTGGTTTCCTCCCACATATGGGGTATCATCGTACTCAGGACAAACTGATGAACAACTCTTGGGGACTAATTTCTCCTGTTACCCTTGGGAAAATACAAAACTGGGTGTTAAAGATAATTTTTGTGGAAAAAAATGATTTTTTATTTCCACGGCTCTGCGTTATTAACTGTAGTGAAACACTTGGGGGTTCAAAGTAATCACAACACATCTAGATAAGTTCCTTGGGGGGGGTCTAGTTTCCAATATGGGGACACTTGTGTTTAGGCACATTAGAGGCTTTGCAAGCGCAATGTGATGCCTGCAGACCATTCCATCTAAGTCTGCATTCCAAATGGCGCTCCTTCCCTTCCGAGCTCTGCCATGCGCCCAAACGGTGGTTACCCCCACATATGGGGTATCAGCGTACTCAGGACAAATTGCACAACAACTTTTGGGGTCCAATTTCTCCTGTTACCCTTGGGAAAATACAAAACTGGGGGCTAAAAAATTATTTTTGTGGAAAATTTTTTTTTTTATTTTCACGGCTCTGCGTTATAAATTGTAGTGAAACACTTGGGGGTTCAAAAATCTCACAACACATCTAGATAAAATCCTTAGGGGGGTCTACTTTCCAAAATGGTGTCACTTGTGGGGGGTTTCAATGTTTAGGCACATCAGGGGCTCCCCAACACAACATGGCGTCCCATCTCAATTCCAGCCAATTTTGCATTGAAAAGTCAAACGGCGCTCCTTCCCTTCCGAGCTCTGCCATGCACCCAAACAGCGGTTTACCCCCACATATGGGGTAATAGTGTACTCAGGACAAATTGCTCAACAACTTTTGGGGTACAATTTCTTCCGGTAACCTTGGGAAAATAAAACAAATTGGAGCTGAAGTAAATTTTTTATGAAAAAAAATTAAATGTTCATTTTTTTTAAACATTCCAAAATTTCCTGTGAAATACCTGAAGGGTTAATAAACTTCTTGAATGTGGTTTTGAGCACCTTGACGGGTGCAGTTTTTAGAATGGTGTCACACTTGGTTATTTTCTATCAAAAGAAAAAAAATGGTGTTGTAAAAATGAGAAATTGCTGGTCAAATTTTAACCCTTATGACTCCCTAACAAAAAAAATGTTGGTTCCAAAATTGTGCTGATGTAAAGTATACATGTGGGAAATGTTACTTATTAAGTATTTTGTGTGACATATCTCTGTGATTTAAGGGCATTAAAATTTAAAGTTGGAGAATTGCGAAATTTTCAAAATTTTTGCCAAATTTCCATTTTTTTTCACAAATAAATGCAGGTAATATCAAAGAAATTTTACCACTATCATGTAGTACAATATGTTTCGAGAAAACAGTCAGAATCACCAGGATCCATTGAAGCGTTCCAGACTTATAACCTCATAAAGGGTTAGTGGTCAGAATTGTAAAAATTGGCCTGGTCATTAATGTGCAAACCACCCTCGGGGCTTAAGGGGTTAATAATCATATGTTTTTCTTGGCTGGGTGTTCTACTTTTTTTGCTGTACAGGGAGGCATCCATCTTTCAGTCAATTTTCAAAGATTGGGGCAGCGGTGCCTGAGGAGGAGAGTTTTTCTCAAAATTTGGACAGGGTTAGGACCCATGTACGCCATAATCTGAAGGAGGCAAATAGGAGGTCAAAGTAATATTTTGACAGGAAAAGAAGGGAGGCGTTGTTTGCAGTTGGGGACATGGTCTGGTTGTCCGCTAGGAATCTTCTAAAAAACTGGGGCCTAAGTTTGTAGGACCCTTCAAAGTGGTTCAGGTTGTCAACTCGGCAGCCGTGAGATTAGACATCCCCTCATCCTGGAGAATTAATTCAGTTTTTCATGTATCTTTAGTGAAGAAAGTTGACACACCAGATAAGGAGGCTATTCCGACTGTTCCCCCAGTTGATGAGGATGGCGAGTTTGAGATTTCACGCATTTTAGATTCCAGGTGGCACAGAGGAAAGTTGCAGTATCTCGTGTCCTGAAAGGGTTTTGGGCCTGAGAATAATTCCTGGGTGAAAGCTGAGGACGTCTCGGTCTCAATGCTGATTAAGGCTTTTCACAGGAGATTTCCGAATAAGGCTTGGCCAAGAGGATCTGGAGTATCCATGTAAAAGGGGACGTACTGTTAGAATCTGTTTTGTTTTTGACCATCTGCCATCTTGTTGTGGTTTTCTGGCTGCTGGTCTTTTTCCCCTGGTGCTGGGTTGCCTTAGGTCAGGTGATTGTATCACCCTTTATTACCCAGCAACTGCCTCCCATTCCTTGCTGGACAACAGTGTTAATCCGCTAGAGTTCTGGCTAAGTGCTTTGATAGCTTTCTGTGTTTGATATTGTACAGTTCTGGAATCTCTGGTTCTGCTATCTTTAGTTTCTGTTTTCAGTTGGTTTCTGCAGCCGTCTCTGTGTTTTCTATTAGGAAGTGACCTGTTTTTATACCCAGTCCTTAGATCTTTCAGGGACCTCCTTCCCCCTATCTATAGGTCTTCGCTGAGATTAACCTATGATCATCGGTGGGTCTATTCGCAAGGAATGGGTCGCCAACTCCATCATAGGTATCAGCCCAGTCTCAGTGCAGGGTCAGTTTTCCCCCTTCTATCCTGGTTCTGTGTTGCAGTTATGCGCTTCTGAAGATGGGAAATGTACACTTAGATTCAGAGGTGCACTGCCCATGACCGAAGTTCAGAAGATGGCTTCAGATGTGCACTGCGCATGACCGAAGTTCAGAAGATGGCTTCTGGTACATTTCTCTGCCTGGCTGCCGCATCTCATGTCCTCAGAACTCTCAACCCTTATCCTGGGAGACTTTAACATCCCCATTAACAGACCCACTTCCACATCTGCATCCCAGCTTCTATCACTAACCACTTCTCTCAGCCTCTCACTGCTTTCAACCTCTTAAATACACAAAGACGGTAACACCCTTGACCTGATCTTTGTCCGACTCTGTTCAATCTCCTACCTAGATAACTCACTGCTTCCCCTCCCTGACCACAACATTCCTTCATGCTCCCAAATCCTCGCCAAACCCAGCACACTCCTACCTACCACACATTCAGAAATCTACGAGCCATTAACCCTCATACACTTTCAGACTCCTTACACTCATCACTGTCCCCAATCTCCTCTTTTTGCTGTCCTGATCTGGTTGCACATCACTTCAGTGACTCTTTCAGAAGCACCCTTGACCAAGTAGTTCCCTTCATCCTTAGAACCTCCAAGCACAAAGTAAAACAGCTTTGGCTCACATTGCAAACTCTATTTCTCCAGCTATGCTCTAGGACTGGTGAACACTTTTGGAGGAAAACTCGCACACCAGAAGACTCCATCCACTTCAAATTTGTTAAGAACCTATAACTCTACCCTTCACCTCGTGAAACAGACCTACTAAACCACCCTGATCTCCTCACTATCCAACAACCCCAAGAAACTTTTTGACACCGCCAATGACCATGCAGGGATTGTCTGCCATACACTGTAATGCCGCAGCCATCTTTGTTGTGATATTACAGTGATTGGCTGGACGCACAGCATCATCAGGTCTATAAGAGACCTGGCATCGCCCTGCTCGCAGCATTCTGCTCCAAACTCAGCTAGTGTAGGGAGAGCTGCTGGTGAGATAGGGTCAGATTTGTTCTTTTAATAGTTAAAGAGTGGGTCTGCTAGTGTTCAGTCCACAAATCCTAATAAACCAACAGTCCTTTTTAGGGCTAATTCGGGGGTACATAGATTGCAGCGCTAGGTAGGCAGGGGAGTCTATGTCCACATATCCACATCAGTGCAAGGCCTGCAGGCACTGTGAGTTCATAGATCTCACTGCATATATATAAAGGCTCCATTACTGTCTGCTGCTGCTTATTTTACATATACCTAGCTGCACTTATCCGTGGCAATTTTTTTCTCAGCTGATACCTGCTCATTTTATTAGAAAGCAATCCATAGCCCCCTTTTTCCACATTTATTTGCTTGGTCACGCTGCACACTACAGCCAGGTCACTGCAATACATGAATGTGAAAACTTGACAATTTAAAAAATGTGTTTTTGTCCCAGGCATCAGATGTGATTGTACAGAAAAATATGTCCTTTTTTTTTTGTACTATATAATTTTCTGTAATGTCTTATATCATTATTGGACACCATTTTGCTGCCCAAAAAATCTGTTGCTGGCCCAAAAATATTTAGTTACAGTTCTTATATTTATCACTGTAATTTGTATGCCACACGCATCGCATATCATTGCGCTAAATATCTTACAATTTTAGTGCTCCAATTTTTTTTGGTGTCATAGCCAACTTATTGGCACAATTTTGGTGGGGCCAAAAAAATCAAGGCCACATTTTGATCAGTCTGTTATCTCTGGCTGACGCCTGGTGTATCTGTGGTGTCAAAATCCTTGCTTTGCAGGCATACATTGCATTGTTTTGTCTGATAGCCTTCGGCTAATCATTATTTAGTGTTTAAAAAAAAATTCTTAATAAAAAGGCCACACATTTAAACGGTCTGTTATCTCCGTCAGATGCCTGGTGTATCTGTGGTGTCAAAATCTTCACTTTGCAGGCATACGTTGCATTGTTTTGTCTGCTAGCCTTGGTCGACTCGGTATTTACTGTTTTCAAAAATTAAAAAAAATAAAAAGATGTATATAATCTGTTATCTCATTCAGATGCCTGGTGTATCTGTGGTGTCAAAATCTTCGCATTGCAAGCATATGTTGCATTGTTTTGTCTGATAGCCTCCGGCTAATCATTATTTAGCGCTTGGAAAAAAAATGTCTTAAAACTTAAGCCACACATTTTAACAGTCTCTTATCACCGTCAAACGCCTGGTGTATATGTGGTGTCAAAATCTTCGCTTTGCAGTCATACGTTGCATTGTTTTGTCTGCTAGCCTTGGTCTACTCAGTATTTAGTGTTTTCAACATCTAAAAAAATGTAAAAAAATGTATACAGTCTGTTATCTCCGTCAGACGCCTGGTGTATCTGTGCTATCCAAATCTTCGCTTTGCAAGCAAACATTGCATTGTTTTGTCTGCTAGAATTGGTCTACTCAGTATTTAGTGTTTTAAAAATTTTTTAGATAGACACCTGGTATATCTATGGGGTCCAAATCTTCTCTTTGCAGGCATACTTGTACGTTGTATTTTGTCTGCTAGCCTTGCACTACTCATTATTTTGTGTTTGAAAAATATATATATTTTTAAAAAGACAACATATTTTAACGGTCAGTTATCTCTGTCAGATGCTGGTGTATCTGTGGTCTCCAAATACTTGCTTTTCAGGCATACTGATCACATATAAGTCTTCTCCAAAATAATCCAATTGTATTGAGCTTTTCTAATAGTTAAGTAGTCCATTTAAAATGGGCAAGGCAAGGAGCAAGGGACGGGGAAGTGGACGTGATGCTGATGGTGCATGCAGAGGATGAGGCCGTGGCCAAGCTGAAAGTGGCCCACAACAAAGACCCACATCTTCACGCTCAACCTTCCTGTCCCAGTTTCTAGGGGACCGTAGCACACCACTATTGAAGCCAGAGCAGTGTAAAACGGTTGTTGGTTGGATAGAGGATAATACTTCCAGTCACTTAGCCACCACCACCACGTCTTCCACACCATCAACTCTGTGTAGCCGTGAGTGTGGAGAGGATATTACTCACCCTGATCCTCCTTCCTTTCACCATACCGAGTGCCCTAAGACAACTGATCCAACACTTGGACACTCCAAAAAGCTGTTCAGTTTTCCCTTTAAAGATTCTGGACTCTCGGCCGGTCAATTTGAAGTGGGGCCAGATGAGATCGCATGTAGCGATGCCCAAAGATTTGAACAGCCATGAACACACGAAGGCGATGGTGGGAAAGTGTCACAAGAGGTGGATGATGATGAGACACAAATGCCAGAAAGTCAGGAGGAGGAGCAGGGTGCAGATGTGGAAGACGAGGTGGTGGATGACATAGTGACTGACCCAACTGACAGGAGAACATGCATAGTGAGGACAGCAGCACACATGGGGAATGAGGCATATCACCACACCAGGCAGGAAGAAGCAGTGTGGTGGCCACAGACAGAATTCGTGCATCCGTTCCCCGTAACACCAACATGAGGGAAGTTGTCATTCCAACTGTTAGATCTTCCCGAGTCTGGTTATTTTTTAAAGACTGACGATAACCCCAAACAGGCCATTTGTAGCACCTGCCATGCCCTCATCAGCAGGGGTAGCAAAACAACCAGCCTGACCACCACCAGCATGATTAGGCACATGGCAGCAAAGCACCTAACTTTGTGGGCCGAACCCCAGGCTCCAGGAACACTGTCTGCAGGTGACACCACTGCTTCTTCCAATGTTTTGCGTAGAAGCCAATCCCCAGTTCACCATGCCTGTGAAGATCCCTTGGGCCCTTCACCTGTTGTGGCCCACAGTCAACCAGCACCATCATCAAGCCCGTCCATGTCCTTGACCAGCGCAGCCTTCAGTTGTCTATAGCCCAGTCATTGGAATGCAGCCGGAAATACCCAGCCAATGCCCCACAGGCCACATTACTAAATTCTAAAACTTCTCGTCTGCTTGCGCTCAAAATGTTGCCTTTAGGCTCGTTGAGATGGAAGTTTTCTGCAACCTGATGGAGGCAGCCGTCCCAAGGTACTGGGTCTCCAGTCGCCACTATTTCTCCCGGTGTGCCGTACCGGCTTTACACCAGCATGTGTCCCACAACATTACCCGTGCCCTCAACAATGCTGTTACTGGGAAAGTCCACCTAACCACGGACATGTAGACAAGTGCTTGTGGACAGGGACGGTACATCTCACTGGCGGCACAATGGGTTAACATAGTGGAAGCCGGGACCCAGTCGGACCTTGGGATGGAACAAATCCTCCCCACACTGAGGATTGCGGGCCCTATGTCAATTAAGGTTGCCCCCCTAGTCTACAGCTCCTGCGCCTCCTCCTCTTCTTCAGCCTCCATCTTTGAAATGAACACATCAGTCAGAAGCTGTAAGCACTGCAACACTGCCTCCGCCAAGCGGCAACAGGCTGTGCTGAAGCTAATCTGCTTAGGTGACAAACCGCACAATGCTGAAGAGTTGTGGACAGCGCTGAAATCACAGTCAGATATTTGGATGACACCGCTAAACCTACAGCCAGGCATGGTCGTGTGTGACAATGACCGGAACCTGGTGGCAGCTCTGAGGCAAGGTGAGCTCACACACGTCCCTTGCCTGGCCCATGTGCTTATTGTCATTGTTCAACATTTTCTCAAAAGCTACCCGGATCTGCCGGATCTGCCAGTGAATGTACGCCGTCTGTCTGCCCATTTCAGAAAGTCAGCTACAGCTTCAGCTGCCTTTGCAGGGCTTCAGCTGCATTTGCAGCTTCCGGCTCACTGGCTGGTGTGTGATGTCTCCACGTGTTGGAACTCTACACTGCATATGTTGGAAAGGATTTGTGAGTATAAGAGGGCAGTTGTTGACTACCAGCATCAACAAGGCCTTCATTATTCAGTTCAGACTCGACACATAAGACCTCAGGAGTGAACGTGGATGTCAGACTATGTACCATGCTTCAAAACTTTGAGGACTGCACCAAGATGGAGAGCCGCGATGATCCCATAATTAGTGTCACCATACCACTTCTCTGCATTCTGAAAAACTCTCTGCTCACAATTAAAGAGGATGCACTACAGGTGGAGCATGAGTACATGGAGCAAGGAACCATACAGGATGATTACACTCAGCCCAGCTTCATGTTCATGTAGTCTCAACGTGGATTGGTAGAGAGTGAGGAAGAGGAGGAGGAACAGGAGCTACTTTCATGCGCTATTGACAGTACTACAAGCACAGCTGTCATACCATCTGTTCAGCGAGGAAGGCCTGAGGACAGGGAGGAGGAGAAGGAGGATGAGGAGGAGGACAGCATGGTCAGTCGTCCTGTTGGTGAGGACACAGAAGTCTTATGACGCCATATTTAGCGTCACCATACCACTTCTCTGCCTTCTGAAAAACTCTCTGCTCACAATTAAAGAGGATGCACTACAGGCGGAGCATGAGGACATGGAGTAAGGAGTTATACAGGATGATTACACTCAGCCCAGCCTCATGTTCATGTAGTCCCAACGTGGATTGGTAGACAGTGAGGAAGAGGAGGAGGAACAGGAGCTACTTTTATGCGCTATTGACGGTACTACAAGCACAGCTGTCATACCATCTGTTCAGCGTGGAAGGCCTGAGGACCTGTTGATGAGGACACAGAAGTCTTATGACGCCATAGTTAGCGTCACCATACCACTTCTCTGCCTTCTGAAAAACTCTCTACTCACAATTAAAGAGGATGCACTACAGGCGGAGTATGAGGACATTACGTCCTTATGCCATTTTGGCACGGTCGTATATCAGCGATACAAATGATTTTCTTGACAAGATTAATGATGTGACAATCACCGAATCTACTATCCTGGCTTCATTTGATGTGGTGTCCTTATACACATCGATTGAACATGCTAAGGGCCTTGAAGCTGTTTCATGTGCGTTATCGGGCTCTGACGTGACCCCAGAGTGTGCACAGCTTGTCCTCACACTGCTGGTGTTCATCCTCAGGAGGAATTATTTCCTCTTTGGTGATGATTACTTCCTGCAGTTACGAGGTACCGCCATGGGGTCCAATGTGGCCCCACATATGCCAACATCTATATGGCAGTATTTGAGAACAGGTTTGTGTACAATTCCATCCCCTGGCGCCACGTCAGAACCTGGTGGCGCTATATTGATGATATTTTTCTGATATGGGATGGCGGCTCGGATGAGCTGAATAACTTTCAGAGAGATTTAATCCAGGTATATCTGGAGTTACAATTTTACTTTGACGCATTCGACAACTCAGATACAATTTTTGGATACTTTAGTATACAAGGATTTAGGTAGGTTGAAAACTGATATCTATGTGAAAAAAACTGACAGGAATGGTTTATTGCTGTTTGATATAATCATCCAAGGAGGATGGTGAGTTCACTGCCTTGGAGTCAGTTGTTAAGAGTTCGGAGGATAGTATCTGATGACGACAGGGTAGACCAACGACTAGACGAGATGTGTTCTAAGTTTATAGCAAGGGGTTACCCTAAAAGGGATGTGAACAGATATAAAGAGAAGGCTTTGAATTGCTCTCGTGAGAGCCTCCGTAATAAGACATGTTAAACGAACATGTGATCGTATCCCAATTGTGTCGACATATAACTCAGCATGTAATCAAATTGGTAGGATTTTAAGAAAACCTTGGACTCTTTTACAACGTGGCTTGCCATCTGTTTCTGGTTTTGGATCATATCCTATGATGTCTTTCAGGAGGAGATAGAATCTGAGAGATAAATTGGTCAAATCTGATATTGGTACGTCAAAAATTTCTGTGCAAAGGACCTTGAGTACAGCCAGGCATGGAAATTTTCCATGTTTAGGCTGTACTTGCTGCAATAATATGTTGAAAGGGGAATTTTTTCATCATCCCCATACTGGCAAAAAATTTTTTTGAAAGAGATATATACTTGTGCGTCAAGCTATGTAGTATACATGATTGCATGCCCCTGTGGGCCTATTTATGTAGCTGAGACGACCATGGAGGTGAGGGCCCGCATTAGTAAACACAAAAGTGCCATTAGAATCAGACTTACTGAGTTACCGGTTCCGAAACATTTTATTGAGAGTAGACATTCAGTAAACCAATTAAGATTTAGGCTGTGTGCACACGTTGCGTTTTTTTCGCTATAAAAACGCGATAAAAATGCATTAAAAAAACGCATACATATGCATTCCATCAATTAGAATGCATTCCGCAATTTTTGTGCACATGAGTTTTTTCCGCAAAAAAAACGCATTGTGGTAAAAAAACACAGCATGTTCATTAATTTTGCGGATTTACCACTATATTATTGCATCCCAGAACCTCCGGAAAAATCCGCAAAAAAAAACGGGCAAAAACACGAAAAATCCGCATGCGGATTTCTTGCAGAAAATGTCCGGTTTTGGTCAGGAAATTTCTGCCAGAAATCCTGGCGTGTGCACATACCCTTAGGGTCATTGACAGTGTCCCCTTACTTAGGAGGGGTGGAGACAGATTGCAAATGCTAAAAAAGAAAGAATTGAGGTGGATCTCTACATTGGTATCTTTACAACCTAGGGGTCTAAATATAGACTTTAATCTACAGACAGTGATTGATGGTGATTGGTGCACTGCGTGGCATTCACACTATTTAAGCTGGCCCTATACACTGTATTGTATGCTTGAAAAAGACCTGTTGATGGTCGAAACGTCGCTTTATTATGGCAGAATAAACTTCTTCTTTTAAGCTACTACACCCGGAGGGAGCGCTGTTCTTCTATTATTTGACTATTGGATTATCCAGGAAGGTTCCCTGGACTTGGAATGGGCACCCCAACAAGTGAGTGCTGTCAGCCCCCCTCTTCTATATTACATTGGTACTAATGTCATTGAAAATTGTCTTGCCAAGGTTATTGTCTTGTTACTACAGGTGGCCGAAACTGCTGGTTCCAGTGAGCAGAGAGTCCTGCAAAAAGAAATCAGAGCCCTGGTGCAGAGACAACAGGTAGAACCCCATTGCAATACCTCCCAGGAGTGAAATGTTAATATTATGTCGGGCAGCAATAGGCCTCAGAGGTAAAGACTACCAGGCCTTGGTAGAACCTGTGTATTAAGATAGTAGGCTGTTATGATCCTAGTGGCAAGGATCGCAGGTCGGACTAGCTAAGTAACTGAACAGACTACTAGCTCTGGGGAAGTGGTAACTAGATTGACCGCAACCTGATCCTATCCGCAAACAACTATAGGCAGCCGTGGAACGTTACCTAAAAATCCTAGACGTCTCGTCACGGCCTGAGAAACTGACTATTCCTGGAGGAAAAGTAAGTCCTCACTTGCCTCAGTGGAAGACCCCAAAGATATAGAATAGCCCCCCACAAACATTAACGGTGAGTTAAGGGGAAAGCACAAACGCAGAGATGAAATCAGATTTAGCAAATGAGGCCCGCTAATACTAGATAGCAGAAAATAGGAAGGAAACTGTGCGGTCAATAAAAAACCCTATTCAAAATATCCACGCAGAGATTGCTCGAGCCCCCGCACCAACTAATGGTGCGGGGGAAGCAACTCCATACCCCAGAGCTTACCAGCAAAAAGAAAATAACATGTTAACAAGCTGGACTAGACTCATCATACACAGAAATCATATTGCAGGCAGATGAGCAAAAAATATTCAAACAGAACTTAGCTTATCCTGAAGAGGCAGAAAACGAGATAATCAGGAGTAATCAGAATAGCACTGAATACATTGACAGCCGGCAACAAGTGGAAGTGAAGCAGAGCTAAATAGGAGCCTCCCTGGTGAATAACGAGGCAGCTGATCCAGCAGACCCGCAGGATAATAAACCAAACCACCAGGGGGAGCCAAAAAACCAAAGTCACACAATACCATCTGTGACCACAAGAGGGAGCCTGAAAACGGAGTTCACAACAGTAGGCCCACAATCCTGACAGCCAGAGGGGTGGTTGAAGTCTGCAAGGGGAGGGTACTAGTACGTGTCCTTATCTGTGGAGACAAAGAGGTCCACGTAACCAGATATGCCACACTTGCCAAACTGTTTACTGTGAATAAAAATGCAATACATTCAACAGAACTCTTGTTCCCTTCCAACCGCTCGGAGGACAATGGCTCTGCAGGACAAATGGAGGATTTGTGTTAGAAATTACACATGGGCACTGACTCTACCCCATCACACCAAAAACAATGGGCTTACCTGGTCATCCATGAGTATGAGCGGGTATTCAGCAAGCACCCACTAGATTTTGGGCAGGTAAAAGGGGTTCAACATCATATTCCCATGGGAAGTCATCCACCAATTAAAGACAGGTACCGGCCAGTACCACCAGCTCATTACCAGTGTGACAAAAGTATGTTACGAGAGATGAAGGAGGCTGGGGTAATCAGAGATAGTTGTAGCCCCTGGGCAGCTCCACTACTCCTCGTCAGGAAATAGGATGACACAATGAGGATGTGTGTTGGTTATACGCAGATAATCTGTATTACACGTAAGGATGCATACCCGTTGCCCAGAACCAAAGAGACACTAGCTGCTTTAATATGTGCTAACTACTTTTCCACCTTGGTTCTCACCAGTGGGTACTGGCAGGTTCCAGTGGCAGAGGCGGATAAAGAAAAGACGGCCTTCACAACACCGATGGTTCTCTCTGAATTCAACTACATGCCGTTTGGACTGTGCAATGCACCAGGAACATTTCAGAGGATGATGGAGTGCTGTCTCAGGCACAAAAATTTAGAAACCGTATTGTTGTACCTGGACGATGTCATCGTCTTCTCTAAGATGTATGAAGACCACCTGAAGCACCTGGCTGAGGAGTTCGAAGCTCTTTCCAACTTTGGCCTGAAGATAAAACCATCCAAATGCCACCGGTTAAAGCCCAAAGTGCAGTACCTGGGCCATGTGGTAAGCGCAGAAGGAGTGGCACCAGACCCTGACAAGGTCACTGTGATCAGGGACTGGCCGAAGCCCAACAACATCCATGAAGTCCGGCAGTTCCTCGGGTTGGTAGGCTGCTACCGAAGGTTTATCAAAGACTTCACTAAGATAGCCACACCACTGCAAGACCTGTTAGTGGGCCAATCCAAGAAAACCAAGGGTAAGAGTACCCCATTTGACTGGAACGACAGGCTGTAGGGATCCTTCACTCGGTTGAACTTGGCTCTCTGTCATGAATCCCAATGGCTAGGGATAGCAAGGGACAAGCAAAGTAATACAAAATATCGGACGAGCTCTAGGGTGATGGAACCTGGGCTGACCGCTGCCCTACGCCTGACAAACGCAACTAGAGATAGCCAGGGAGCGTGCCTACGTTGGTTCTAGACGCCACGCACCAGCCTAAGAGCTAACTAGAACTGCAGAGAAAATAAAGACCTCACTTGCCTCCAGAGGAATGAACCCCAAAAGGTATAGTTGCCCCCCACATGTATTGACGGTGAAATGAGAGGAAGGCACACACATAGAGATGATATATATAGGTTCAGCAAATTGAGGCCCGCTGTAAACTAGAAAGCAGAACGATACAAAAGGGGTCTGAGCGGTCAGCAAAAAACCCTAATCAAAAAACCATCCTGAGATTACAAGAACCCATGTGCCAACTCATGGCACATGGGGAGAACCTCAGTCCACTAGAGCTACCAGCTAGCATAGAGACATAATAAGCAAGCTGGACAAAAAAACCAACAACTGAAAATCAGCACTTAGCTTATCCTGAAAGATCTGGGAGCAGGTAGGCAGGAACCAAACAGAGCACATCTGAATACATTGATAGCCGGCAAGGGAATGACAGAAAGGCCAGGTAAAATAGGAAACACCCAGCCTCTGATGGACAGGTGGAAACCAAAGGCCGCAACCCACCAAAGTCACCCAGTACCAGCAGTAACCACCAGAGGGAGCCCACAAACAGAATCCACAACAGTACCCCCCCCTTGAGGAGGGGTCACCGAACCCTCACGAGAACCCCCAGGGCGATCAGGGTGAGCTCTATGGAAGGCGCGGACCAAATCAGTCGCATGAACATCGGAGGCGACCACCCAGGAATTATCCTCCTGACCATAACCCTTCCACTTAACCAAATACTGGAGTTTGCGTCTAGAAACACGAGAATCCAAGATCTTCTCAACAACATACTCCAATTCTCCCTCCACCAGCACCGGAGCAGGAGGCTCAACCGAAGGAACAACGGGCACCTCATACCTCCGCAACAACGACCGATGGAACACATTATGAATAGCAAACGATGCTGGGAGATCCAAACGAAAAGATACAGGGTTAAGAATCTCCGAGATCCTATAAGGACCGATGAACCGAGGCTTGAACTTAGGAGAAGAGACCTTCATAGGGACAAAACGAGAAGACAACCACACCAAATCCCCAACAAGAAGTCGGGGACCCACGCGGCGACGGCGATTAGCAAACTGCTGAGTCTTCTCCTGAGATAACTTCAAATTGTCCACCACCTGGTTCCAAATCTGATGCAGCCTGTCCACCACCACGTCCACTCCAGGACAATCCGAAGACTCCACCTGACCAGAGGAAAAACGAGGATGAAACCCCGAATTACAAAAAAAAGGAGAGACCAACGTGGCAGAACTAGCCCGATTATTAAGAGCAAATTCGGCCAGTGGCAAAAAAGCAACCCAGTCATCTTGATCAGCAGAAACAAAACACCTCAAATAAGTTTCCAAGGTCTGATTAGTTCGCTCCGTCTGGCCATTCGTCTGAGGATGGAATGCAGACGAGAAAGACAAATCAATGCCCATCTTGGCACAAAACGTCCGCCAAAATCTAGACACAAACTGGGATCCCCTGTCAGAAACGATATTCTCCGGAATCCCATGCAAACGAACCACGTTCTGAAAAAACAAAGGGCACCAAATGAACCATCTTAGAAAAGCGGTCACACACAACCCAGATAACGGACATTTTCTGTGAAACCGGGAGATCAGAAATAAAATCCATGGAAATGTGCGTCCAAGGCCTCTTCGGGATGGGCAAGGATAACAACAACCCACTGGCCCGAGAACAGCAAGGCTTAGCTCGAGCACACACTTCACAAGACTGCACAAAGGTACGCACATCCCTAGACAAGGAAGGCCACCAAAAAGACCTGGCCACCAAGTCTCTAGTACCAAATATTCCAGGATGACCAGCCAACACAGAAGAATGGACCTCGGAGATGACTCTACTGGTCCAATCATCCGGAACAAACAGTCTTTCTGGTGGACAACGATCCGGTTTATCCACCTGAAACTCCTGCAATGCACGTCGCAAGTCTGGGGATACGGCGGACAATATTACCCCATCCCTAAGGATACCAGTAGGCCCAGAGTCTCCAGGAGAGTCAGGCACAAAACTCCTGGAAAGAGCATCTGCCTTCACATTCTTTGAACCTGGCAGGTATGAAACCACGAAATTGAAACGAGAAAAAAACAACGACCAACGAGCCTGTCTAGGATTCAAACGCCTGGCAGACTCAAGGTAAATGAGATTCTTGTGATCAGTCAAGACCACCACACGATGTTTAGCACCCTCAAGCCAATGACGCCACTCCTCAAATGCCCACTTCATGGCCAAAAGCTCCCGATTACCCACATCATAATTGCGCTCGGCGGGCGAGAATTTTCTAGAGAAGAATGCACATGGCTTCATCACCGAGCCATTAGAACTTCTCTGTGACAAAACCGCCCCCGCTCCAATCTCGGAAGCATCAACCTCAACCTGAAAAGGAAGTGAAACATCTGGTTGACACAACACAGGAGCAGAAGAAAACCGGCGCTTAAGTTCCTGAAAGGCCAACACGGCCGCAGGAGACCAATCAGCAACATCAGCACCCTTTTTAGTCAAATCAGTCAAAGGTTTAACAATACTGGAAAAATTAGCAATGAACCGACGATAAAAATTAGCAAACCCCAAGAACTTCTGAAGGCTCTTAACAGATGTAGGTTGTGTCCAGTCACAAATCGCCTGAACCTTGACGGGATCCATCTCAATAGTAGAAGGAGAAAAAATGTACCCCAAAAAAGAAATCTTCTGGACTCCGAAGAGACACTTTGAGCCCTTCACAAACAGAGAATTGGCCCGCAGAACCTGAAACACCTTCCTGACCTGTAGAACATGAGACTCCCAGTCATCAGAAAACACCAAAATATCATCCAAATACACAATCATAAACTTATCCAGATATTCACGGAAAATATTGTGCATAAAGGACTGAAAGACTGACGGAGCATTGGAGAGTCCAAAAGGCATTACCAAATACTCAAAATGGCCCTCAGGCATATTAAATGCGGTTTTCCACTCATCACCCTGTTTTATCCGCACCAGATTATACGCACCGCGAAGATCTATCTTAGTGAACCACCTAGCCCCCTTAATGCGAGCAAACAAATCAGTCAATAATGGCAATGGATACTGATACTTGACTGTAATCTTATTCAGAAGGCGATAATCTATACAAGGCCTCAGGGAACCATCTTTTTTTGCCACGAAAAAAAAACCTGCTCCCAGAGGGGACGAAGATGGACGAATATGTCCCTTTTTCAAGGACTCCTTAATATAATTCCGCATAGCAGTATGCTCTGGCAGTGACAGATTAAATAAACGACCCTTAGGGAACTTACTGCCAGGAATCAATTCTAAAGCACAGTCACAATCTCTATGCGGAGGGAGCGAATTGAGCTTAGGCTCCTCAAAAACATCCCTATAGTCAGACAAAAACGCAGGGATCTCAGAAGGAGTAGATGAAGCGATTGAAATCGGAGGTGCATAATCATGAACCCCCTGACATCCCCAGCTTAACACAGACATTGTTTTCCAGTCCAGGACAGGATTATGAGTTTGTAACCATGGCAGACCAAGCACTAGTACATCATGTAAATTATACAGTACAAGGAAGCGAATCACCTCCTGATGAACGGGAGTCATGCGCATGGTCACTTGTGTCCAATACTGCGGTTTATTCATAGCCAATGGTGTAGAGTCAATTCCCTTCAGAGGAATAGGAACTTCCAGAGGTTCCAGACTAAAACCGCAGCGTTTAGCAAATGACCAATCCATAAGACTCAGGGCAGCGCCCGAATCCACATAGGCATCGACGGAAATGGAAGACAGTGAAAAAATCAGAGTCACAGACAAAATGAACTTAGGCTGCAGAGTACCAATGGCACAAGATTTATCAATCCTTTTTGTGCGTTTAGAGCATGCTGATATAACATGAGCTGAATCACCACAATAAAAACACAATCCATTTTTCCGCCTATAATTTTGCCGTTCACTTCTGGACTGAATTCTATCACATTGCATAGTCTCAGGTGCTTGTTCAAAAGACACCGCCAACTGGTGCACGGGTTTGCCCTCCCGTAAACGCCGATCAATCTGAATGGCCATAGCCATCGACTCATTCAGACCTGTAGGCGTAGGGAACCCCACCATAATATCCGTAATGGCCTCGGAAAGACCATTTCTGAAGTTTGCAGCCAGGGCGCACTCATTCCACTGAGTAAGCACCGACCATTTCCGAAATTTTTGACAATATATTTCCGCTTCATCATACCCCTGAGAGAGGGCTAATAAAGCCTTTTCAGCCTGAATCTCCAGGTTGGGTTCCTCATAGAGCAATCCCAATGCCAGAAAAAACGCATCCACATTGAGCAATGCAGGATCCCCTGGTGCCAATGCAAATGCCCAATTCTGAGGGTCGCCTCGCAGGAAAGATATTACAATCTTGACCTGTTGAGCAGGGTCTCCAGAGGAGCGAGATTTTAAAGAAAGAAACAATTTACAATTGTTCCTGAAATTCAGGAAGGTAGATCTATCTCCAGAAAAGAACTCTGGAATAGGAATTCTAGGTTCAGACATGGGAGTGTGAACAACAAAATCCTGTATGTTTTGAACTTTTGCCGCGAGATTACTCAGGCTGGAAGCCAAACTCTGGACATCCATGTTAAACAGCTAATATCAGAGCCATTCAAGGGTTAAGAGGAGGTAAGAAGCAGCTAGACAGCAATTAAGGGCTAGGCAGCAAAACTCTGAAGGAAAAAACAAAAAACAAAAAAAAATAAATTTCCCTTAAACACTTCTTTTTCTCCTGCTTCAGCCCAAACAATTAACACTTTGTGGTCCGGCTATACTGTCATGAATCCCAATGGCTAGGGATAGCAAGGGACAAGCAAAGTAATACAAAATATCGGACGAGCTCTAGGGTGATGGAACCTGGGCTGACCGCTGCCCTACGCCTGACAAACGCAACTAGAGATAGCCAGGGAGCGTGCCTACGTTGGTTCTAGACGCCACGCACCAGCCTAAGAGCTAACTAGAACTGCAGAGAAAATAAAGACCTCACTTGCCTCCAGAGGAATGAACCCCAAAAGGTATAGTTGCCCCCCACATGTATTGACGGTGAAATGAGAGGAAGGCACACACATAGAGATGATATACACTCACCGGCCACTTTATTAGGTACACCATGCTAGTAATGGGTTGGACCCCCTTTTGCCTTCAGAACTGCCTCAATTGTTTGTGGCATAGATTCAACAAGGTGCTGGAAGCATTCCTCAGAGATTTTGGTCCATATTGACATGATGGCATCACACAGTTGCCGCAGATTTGTCGGCTGCACATCCCAAAGATGCTCCATACAAGGCAGGATGGATCCATGCTTTCATGTTGTTTACGCCAAATTCTGACCCTACCATCCGAATGTCGCAGCAGAAATCGAGACTCATCAGACCAAGCAACGTTTTTTCAATCTTCTACTGTCCAATTTCGATGAGCTTGTACAAATTGTAGCCTCAGTTTCCTGTTCTTAGCTGAAAGGAGTGGTACCCGGTGTGGTCTTCTGCTGCTGTAGCCCATCTGCCTCAAAGTTCGACGCACTGTGCGTTCAGAGATGCTCTTAGGCCTACCTTGGTTGTAACGGGTGGCGATTTGAGTCACTGTTGCCTTTCTATCAGCTCGAACCAGTCTGCCCATTCTCCTCTGACCTCTGGCATCAACAAGGCATTTCCGCCCACAGAACTGCCGCTCACTGGATTTTTTTTCTTTTTCGGACCATTCTCTGTAAACCCTAGAGATGGTTGTGCGTGAAAATCCCAGTAGATCAGCAGTTTCTGAAATACTCAGACCAGCCCTTCTGGCACCAACAACCATGCCACGTTCAAAGGCACTCAAATCACCTTTCTTCCCCATACTGATGCTCGGTTTGAACTGCAGGAGATTGTCTTGACCATGTCTACATGCCTAAATGCACTGAGTTGCCGCCATGTGATTGGCTGATTAGAAATTAAGTGTTAACAAGAAGTTGGACAGGTGTACCTAATAAAGTGGCCGGTGAGTGTATATAGGTTCAGCAAATTGAGGCCCGCTGTAAACTAGAAAGCAGAACGATACAAAAGGGGTCTGAGCGGTCAGCAAAAAACCCTAATCAAAAAACCATCCTGAGATTACAAGAACCCATGTGCCAACTCATGGCACATGGGGAGAACCTCAGTCCACTAGAGCTACCAGCTAGCATAGAGACATAATAAGCAAGCTGGACAAAAAAAACAACAACTGAAAATCAGCACTTAGCTTATCCTGAAAGATCTGGGAGCAGGTAGGCAGGAACCAAACAGAGCACATCTGAATACATTGATAGCCGGCAAGGGAATGACAGAAAGGCCAGGTAAAATAGGAAACACCCAGCCTCTGATGGACAGGTGGAAACCAAAGGCCGCAACCCACCAAAGTCACCCAGTACCAGCAGTAACCACCAGAGGGAGCCCACAAACAGAATCCACAACAGCTCTCACAGGAGATGAGGTACTAGCCTACCCTGAATATGACCAACTGTTTGTGCTGTACACGGACGCCAGCAAAGTAGGAATGGGAGCAGTGTTGTCCCAGATGCAGAAAGGCAAAGAAAGAGTAATTGCCTACACCGGCAGGAAGCTTCGTCCCACTGAAAGGAACCCCGAAAACTACAGTTCCTTGAAGCTGGAGTTCCTTGCCATAGTCTGGGCAGTAACAGAGTGCTTCAAACACTACCTGGCCTCAGAAAGATTCACAGTTTTCATGGACAACAACCCGCTGACACACCTGGAGATGGCAAAACTAGGTGCCTTGGAGCAGTGATGGATGGCCCGGTTGTCTAACTATGATTTCACCATCAAGTACCGGGCGGGGCACAAAAATGCCAATGCCGATGCATTGTCCAGGAAGCCCAGCTTTCCAGAGGTGGGAGAAGATCTGGAAGCACTTGAAGAGATAGAGTTACCAGCTTTCCATCGCCCCGAGGCGACTCAGAATTCCCATTATGTGAGAAACAGGCGTAATGACAAGCAAGAAGCTACGTTGAACCCATTGCCCCATCATGCATGGGCAGAGACACAGGACAGAGACCCCGCGGTCTATCTGGTCAAAGAGCTGCTGGCGCAAGCAGATTCACACCCTGGTCCAGATGATCCACAAGAGACTCAACAGCTGTGGAAGGAGAAGGGCAAATTGTTTATCTACGACGGTAAGCTGTGCTGGAGGAATATTGATCCACGCACCCACGAGTTGGTCTGGCAGATAGTGGTCCCAAGACAAGATGCGCCAATGGTTCTGGAAGCGTACCACAATGGAGCAGGACACTTCGGATATAAGAAGATAGAGATCCTACTCTGTTGAAGGTTCTACTGGATTGGCATGAGAAAAGCATTTGAAAAGTGGTGCCGAGAGTGTGGCCCATGCAACTTGCGCAGAAAGGACTGTGACAGCCAGAGGGCTCCCCTACAGCCCATAGTCACCAAACAGCCACTTGAACTGGTGGCCTTAGACCACGTGAAGCTAGCTCCAAGCCGGTCAGGCTATGTCTATGCTTTGACCTTTGTGGACCATTACTCCAGATTCCTGGTAGTTGTACCTGTCAAGGACCAGACAGCAAAGACGGCAGCCAAACAGCCAAAGCCTTCCAACAACACTTTTGTCGACCACACGGATACCCTGAAAAGGTACTTACCAACCAAGGCCCAGCCTTTGAAGAGGAAGTGTTCCAGGAGTTCTGCAACCTGTACGGAT
This sequence comes from Ranitomeya variabilis, assembly GCF_051348905.1. Classification (NCBI taxonomy): domain Eukaryota; kingdom Metazoa; phylum Chordata; class Amphibia; order Anura; family Dendrobatidae; genus Ranitomeya; species Ranitomeya variabilis. The sequence continues at coordinate 655,287,454 of NC_135233.1, forward strand.
GCAAGAAGATAAGGACAACCCCATGTCACCCACAAACCAACGGTATGTGTGAAAATATGAATCAAATAGTAATTGCCTTACTAAAGACCTTGCCTTTGCATGAAAGCAACTTGTGGCCAGAGAAGATGCCAGACTTGGAAGATCTGTACAATCACAACCCAGTGAATTCCACCAACTGCACTCCAGCCTACCTGATGAGAGGAAGATCTAGCAAATTACCTGTTGATCTTGAAATGGGGGTCCTCACACCAGAAACGACTTCACCAGATGCAGATTGGGATAATGAGCGACAACAGAAATACTGCCAAGTACAAGAGTGTGTAGAAAGAAGCTTGTCCCATGCGAGACAAAAACAAGAGAGAAAATACAATCAATGTGTCCCTGCAATTCCCTTGTCACCAGGTGAACAAGTGCTAAAGCGTAAAAGGAGAATACACAAACTCGATGACCAGTGGGAAGCAGAACCATATACCATCTTACCATCGAACTTTGACAATACTAAAGTCTGTCTAATAAGCAAAGATGGAGGAGAAACTTCAACTGCGGTATCCAGAGATCATCTTAAAGTATGCCCTGATAAACTGAGAGACAAGGAAAAAGACCCCAGTACTTCTCAACCTACAGAAGAAGAAGAAAATCCATACTGTTCTTGGAGATTTTCCCCAGTCTTGGACTCAAGTACATCAAGCCATAGTGATACCTGTCCTGATTTTTCCCCAGTTGAAAATACCAGAAGAAGTGACTCAGAACCATCCTGAAACAGAAGAGACTTTACACCTGCGGGCTCAAGCAGCAAACGTCACCCCAGCAGTGGAACCAGAGAATCCACCCTCTACTATCGGTGAATCTGTCAGACCCATGGTGAATCTAAGAAGTCGCAGACAATTACCCAGTTTACCTACACAATGCAGGCCTACGAGTAGTACAGACATTAGTGGGTACACAACAACAACAGCAAACATGTTAGACCAGGAACTATGTAGGTCTACTCGTAGCACCAAGGATCAAATAGCAGCCCGTTACAGGGACTAAAAATGTCAATAATTGGTGTTACCTGTTTGAACTGTTTGCATATATTTGTTACAGGTTTAAAATGGACAATGGGGTAAAGGACAGTGGATTACCCAAAAACTGATTTTGTACATAGTTGGCACCCTCAAGGTACACCCTGGTTCTACCCACTTTGCCGGCGTGGGTAGGGCCTTGTTTCTTCAGGCCTGAAGCAAAAACTGTCTGGCACGGCTGAGCCCCAGGTCTGGCTATGCCTTGTAGCCCGCTCAAGTCCTACTTTGGGGGTTTATGACGAGTGCCTCGCATCGGTACTGTTTTATATGAACAAGGACACCCTGGTATAAGACCAGTTGTACATTTGTAAAATGTTTATTTGCAACTTTCAAGCCAAAAGTGCCTCCCGTAAGGGAAGAAAAAGTTATTAACCTGTTCATATGTATTTCAAAAATGTTTTGCAATATGTAACCTGTTGTTTATGTTTCCTTTTCCCAGTCCAGGAGCAATGGATTTAACGGGGGGAATTTGGCACCCCAGGAGTTTGGGTACCACAGTACCTCTCGGGGAGGGTAGGGCTATGCCTGGAGACAAGAGGAATCCTTTTCGCAGGTAATCTCACACACAACACCTTCTGAATCCAGGCCAAGAGGGGGAGCTCAAAACCCGGTTTTAGGTCAGCTTCCCTGAATAAAGATCCTGGTCTGGAGGAGGAGTCAGACAGATGGTCTAGAGAGACCAGAGAGTTCAGCTCAGTCTGGAGCAGACAGGAAAGGAGCAGAGGAGAGATTGAGGGCTCAAGGAGGCGACGATTAGGCCCCTAAGAGCCAGACCGCAGAAACCGGGCATCGGGAGCCCAAGGTTGTAGATAGCTGTAAGGTCCACAGCAGAGCCGGAGGGCATAGGACTATAAGTATATTGCCCATATGATATCTGAGGCAAAGCAGCAGATAGAGCCTGGAGTCACTGTGTCAGAGACTTCCAAAAGTACAGCTCAAGCTGCCTGCCATGCCCCAGGACAGGAGAGAGAAAGGAGTACTTTGCCAGCAAACCACAGATAGCAAGGTACCAGAAACCCAGCGCATAGAGGAAGGCTCCCAACCTGACTTGCAAAGGGGACTTCTTCTTGTTTCCGGGCTGCCTGGACTCCTTCTGTACCTGTTGCCAGTGCCCTGGACTGTGGCCTGCTACCAACAGTAAACCAGGTAAAGACTGCAACTCTGAGTCCTCTGTTATTTACACATCATCCCTGCCATATACCTTGGGAGCCCTGGGGACCCTGCTTAACCGGTGGGAAGCGTCACCATCCAGCCACCATAGCATCACCCCAGAGGACCCCTTTAAGCAGCGTTGGTCCCTGCTGACCGAGAACCACAAGTGGCGTCACGAAAATAGACTTTCACAATACCCCTTAAAAGAGGGCCACGGACTGGGTCGCAGCCACCGTGACATCCCCTTTAGGAGCGACCGAACCCGGTACCGAATATCCCACTGCCCTGATGGGCGACTCACACTTAGTGTATGGGCATTACAAGTCTAGGAGACACGCTCCTTAACTTTGGACCTAGTTTTTAATAATGCCTTCTTCCACATATCATTCTCTGCCACTAGAACACCATGGTGAACTTGTTGCATGCTGCTACTGCCATTCAATTTTTGGGCAAGGCTATGATCCCCATAAATAAATTTTAAAAAATGTACCCCCATGGGGAAATGTTTGTCTGCCCATGCACTTAGTATATGGGCATTACTAGTCTAGGAGACACGCTCCTTCACATTGGGCCTAGTTTTTAATGAGGCCTTGGTCCAAGTCTCATCATCCACCATTAGTGATCATTGATGAGCAAATGTGCTCGCCACTACTCGGTACTTGCCTGAGTATCACTGTGCTCGGTGTACTCGGCAAGCACAGAGCATTTCCGGAATTATTAGGCAGGAACTTGTGTCTCCGCCCTGCAATTTTGGCTATCTTTACAGCGCCAATGAACATGCAGGGATTGTGCAAAAATAGTTTCAGCTCAGTCCCCTCATGCAAGTATTTACCCTGCTGAATATGGTCTCACTGTTTTCTGATTTGAATGGATTTTACAGTGCAACCTACCATTAGAGTAGGTTTTTAATATTAGATTGTAGGGATTTGACAGTTGACACCTCCACTGTTCAGCTATTATACCCTCTATTGGTGACCAGATGCAGACAGTATACAGAATAGATCACCACAGATCCATGCACTGTTTAGTGGCTGGTGCCATGTACTGAAGATCAGTTTCTATTAAAAATAATAGTAGCTGAACTGCAGTACCTGACAGTGAGCTTTGTTATTCTTATTTATTTTTGAGCACCATTGATTGCAAGGTGCTGTACATGTAAAAAGGGTTTATATATAAAATATAAATTACAATGAAAAAAATAACAGTGACAGTCTGGTACAGAGGGGAGAGAACTCTACCCTGAAGAGTTTGCAGTCAACAGGGTAATGGGGTAGGAGACAGACTGGGGCAGAGTCGTAGCCATGGTTTTGTTTCAGGGGTGAGCTCCTAACCAGGTAACCCTGATTGCAACTATGGTGGCGCACCCTAATAGTGGGTGTAGGAGAACCTCAGCAGATGACCGCACTGTTACTGAAAATAATCTCTATACAAAGACCAACACTGATATTACAGTCATATGATGACAATATAGTGGTAGATACCAGTCCTGAAGAACATATAAGAGATTACTGCACAGTTATAGATGGTGACTTACAGATGATGTTCTTTCTGAAGAAATCTTTCACTTTTCACATCTTTTCCATCTTACCCAGACCAATATGACAACTTCTTCCAGCCACGACTCATATGCAGAGATTACAACAAAGTCCTATTTGTTTTCTCATATTTCCAGAACTGCCCCATCTATTCCCAACTTGCACAAACAACTCATCCTACTTATACCCCAGTACTGAGCTGCTGCTGCCGTATGTGTCCCTATTGCTGCACTGGCTGTGTGGTACTGTGTACCCTCTAGATGGTAAAAAAAACCTTTAGAATATATTAATGTCCTTTGTAAGTGCCCTAGAAAAGTAGCCACATTTTACCCCTTAGGCTACTTTCACACTAGCGTTAACTGCAAACCGTCTCAAAACGTCTTTTTTCAGAAAAAACGCATCCAGCAAAAGTTTTTGCTGGATGCGTTTTTTCTCCATAGACTTGTATTGGCGACGTATTGCGACGGATTGGCATACGTCATGTACGTTTTACGACGTATGCGTCGAAATTTGGCGACACGTCGTCGGCAAAAAACGTTGATTGTAACGTTTTTTGTCTCTGCCTAAAAAACGTGTCGCGACGTATCCTGCGGCATACGTCGTTAGCTGCAATGGAAGCCTATGAGCGACGGATGCGTCGGGACACGTCGTACGACGCAATACAGCGCTGCAATACTTTTTTTTACACTGAGCATGCTCAGAAGCAGAATTTTGTTGCCAATTGGCCAGACACCCCCAAATCTATATAAACCTGGCCTGGGCCTTCAACCCCACATATGCCTGCAAGACCCAGAGAGGAGAAGACTGCCAGCAAGACCCCAGCCAGCCACAAGACCCCAGCCAGCAACAGGACCCCAGCCACAAGACCCCAGCCACAAGACCCCAGCCTGCCACAGGAGCCAGCCACAGGAGACCGGCCACAGGATCCAGCCACAGGATCCAGCCACAGGAGCCAGCCACAGGAGCCAGCCACAGGACTCCAGCCACAAGACTCCAGCCACCATAGAGCCAGTGTGAGTATTGCAATTTTTGTGTGCATCTGTGTGCCTGTGCATTTGTGTGTGTATATGAGGTACTGACTACAGCAAGAGCTTAAAACCTTAAGAGAACCAGTGGCCTGCCATCGTCCTGCAACAGCCAGTGCCATGCTAGAGTCCAGATCCACCCTGATGCCAGCCACTGTGAAGACATGCAGCTCCAGCCAAAGGATTGTCAGCCTTTTGTATGTGTGTGTGTAATGTGTGTGTGTGTATGCGTCTTCTGATTGGGTTCACCTTTCTGCCTTTGTTGTACATATGTGTTATTGCATAAAGCTATGTGCGTGCATGTGTATGTGTGTATTTTTGTACGGCTGTGTGCTTTTGTAAGTATGTCTTCATGTGCCTGCACCTTATTATGCCTTTTCCAGTCTTATGCCTGTTCATGTGGGAGGGTATGTGTCCACGTTCAGAATTGCATCAGGATTTGGTCAGGATTTTCCATCAGTATTTGTAAGCCAAAACCAGGAGTGGGTGATAAAAGCAAAAGTGTGCCTGTTTTCCTATTATACTTTCCCTCTAATAAATGTTACACTCCTGGTTTTGGCTTACAAATACTGATGGAAAATCCTGACCAAATTCTGATGCGATCCGGAATGTGGACACATGCCATGCATGTTTGTGTGCGTCTTGTTGATTGCATGTGCATTTGTCCATGCTTTAATTGGTTAATTGCCTTTTTCTGATGTATTTACTGTATAGTGGTCTGTGCAGCATGTGGTTTAAATGTGTTTTTTTTTGTTTTTTTTGTTTTTTAAATCTGATGTATTTTTTAAAAGTCTAGTGGTCTGCAGCTTGTGGTTTGAATGTGTGAGTGTGGTTTTTTTTTCTATTTAAAAGTGTTGATTTTATTTTACTGTTGAAACCATTTGCAGTAGATATACTTGTATTTAAAATAAAGAGCTTTTCTGCTCCTAATTGTGATTTAAAAAAAAAAAAGTAAAAAAAAAAACTAAAAATAAAATGTTTATTAAAAAAATGTCCGTAGTATCATTTCATAAAGGTAAATTTAAAACTGGTGTATGTACCAATGGTTACACATGCAATACAGAGTTGGTTGAGTGCTTATTTTTTAATAAAGGTTATACTGTAAAGGTTTTTTTTGGGGGGAGGTGATTTTTTAAAATAAAATGTGGCAAACATATTTTTGCATGGTGGGTTCACATTTCAAAATTTTATTTTTTGGGACATGGAAATGAATGCTATAACGTGCAACTTTTTTGGGGGGGTTTTGGTGTTCACCTGTAATGAACATTTCTGACATCATTTTAGCAGGGTGTTTATCGTTAAACATTACCTAGTTCAGGGGGTGGTCTAACTATAATTCCATTATACATATTACAGATACACCAGGACCGCAGCCACTGACCAGCCCACCAGGACCACACCCACACATCTTTCAAAGTAAGTTTTGAAGACCCCCAATCTGCTACTTCAATGTGTAGAGCAGATTGCAAGTGTCTTTTTAACTTACAGAAACACCAGGACCACAGCCGCTGCCAGCCTTGCCCACCAGGACCACAGCCGCTGACTGCCTTGCCCACCAGGACCACAGCAGCTGACTGCCTTGCCCACCAGGACCACAGCCGCTGCCAGCCTTGCCCACCAGGACCACAGCCGCTGACTCCCTTGCCCACCAGGACCACAGCCGCTGCCTGACTTGCCCACCAGGACCAACAATTGTTTTAAAGTAAGTTTTGAAGACCCCCAATCTGCTACTTCAATGTGTAGAGCAGATTGCAAGTGTCTTTTTAACTTACAGAAACACCAGGACCACAGCCGCTGCCAGCCTTGCCCACCAGGACCACAGCCGCTGCAAGACACAGCAACAATGTCCTCTTCTGACAGCCCTCCTCCACAGCAACAGCGTGTATCGGTAAGTTAACACAAAAAATGTTTTTGTTTTTTTAAATTACATTTTTAGGGATAACTACATGCATAAATTATGTTTCAACAGGAAGCTGAATCAGATGAGGAGCTGTCAGAAGGGGGCGAGACGGGTGGAGAGATGCAAGTGGAGGAGGAACCAAGTGTAAGTAGTGGTGAAACAGTTGCTTCGCACATCACACTGCACCATACACAAAACAGATTTTCATACATAACTAAACACAGAAAATATATGTCTACATTACTGAGAATTTGTTTCCTTTATTTCAGTCTCCTGCTGCTGCTGCTGCTGCTCCTGCTGCTGCCGCTGAAGGTTCTCCCAGACACTCCCAGAGTCGGCGGACTCGTCGCCGCGGTCGGCCATCAGTGAGTTTTTTTTTTGTTGGGAGGGGGATTCTATTGGTACTTTAGTGTTTCAGTGTAATAATTTGTTTGTTTTTCTTTTTTTTGGGCACAGGCTTCACAGCGTGCTCCCGCCGTAGAGTACGATGATGACGATGATGACGACATCGACATAGATAGTCTTATCGAGGAGGTTCGCGAGCGGGAGCCGCTGTGGAACATGGCTGACCGCAAGCATTCCAATACCAGTGTCACCCGTCGGCTCTGGGACGAAGTGTGTCACAACCTCTTTCCAAGGTGGGAGAGCCTTCATCCTCAGCAGCTGAGCAAACTAGGTAAGTATTCACTTTCCAGTGATGTTTTGAGCTGACTGTAATGTATTGCATTTACCAATTTTTTTTTTTCTTATTATTCTTGTCTTCACAGGTGGAAAGGTTAGGAAGCGGTGGCGGTCACTGAGGGATCACTTTAAGAGGGAATTCAACGCGGAGATGCAGGCCCCGAGTGGCTCTGCAGGAAGGAAGAGCAAATATAAACATGGCCCGGCCCTCTCCTTCCTGAGGCGAACAATGCTGAGCAGAGTGTAAGTATTCTACAGTCCACTAATAACCATGTTAACCTGTCTACTTAGTTTGCTTTCAGTCAGGGCTTTTTCATATCAATGTATTAATTTCTTTTGTTTTTTCTTTCACAGCACCTTCTCCAGCCACCGGGCGCCTGCATCTTCCTCTGCGCCCTCTGGAGCGATCCCTCCTGAGTCCACCACTGAGGGCCACGTCGGTAGGCCCCACACCACTGACCCCTCTGTCCCCTCCTCTGACCCCTCTGTCCCCTCCACTTCATCCGCCCCAAGCAGTGGAGCATTATTGCAGCCTTCATTGCTCGCATCTGATGCTGAACAGTTAGCGTTCCCTTTACCCCACCCCTCTGATCCTGCCACCTCTAGACCACCATTAGGTTCTTGGCGGCAACGACAGAGGGGTCAGGAAAGGAGCTATGCTCCTGAGTTCTTACACCTGAATGCATCCTTCCAAGGCTCTTTCAAAATTTTGGGAGAGCAAGTGACTGCTGGTTTCAACATGGTGCAGTCACGCATCAGTGAAACAAGCCAGGAAACCAGCAGTCGCTTGGATAGGCTGCATTCAGCTGTAAGTCCAGATCCGGCCAATATTTTTTTCCAATCCATGCTCAGGAGCATGGAGAAGCTTTCTTTTGAGCAACAGATGCGGGTAATGAATACCTGCCATAATGCTCTACTGCAGGCCATTAACGAGCCCCAATCGACCCACACACCTCCCCACACATCCACTACAATTCCACCCCAGGCCCCATTTCCACCCCAGGCCCCACCCCAGGCCCCATTTCCACACCATGCCCAACCCCAGGCCCCATTTCCACACCATACCCCCCATTACCAAACCCAGCCCCAATACCCACACCAGCACCATTACCAAACCCAGCCCCAATCCCCACACCAGCACCATTACCAAACCCAGCCACAAACCCCACGCCAGCCCCATTACCCAACCCAGTCCCACTACCCTACCCAGTCACAATACCCAACCCAGTCCCCATACCCATCCCGGCCCCAAAACCAAATTCCTTCCCCAGTGTTTTCTTCCTTGCCCAGCTTCCCTTCCCCAATAAGTATTCCCCCTACCCCAACACCACCCCCCTCTGGTCAGCCTCCTGGTTTTACCCCCCTTCCACTGCACCCCAAACAAGTAGGGTTTCCCCACCTATCGACGTGGTCCAACCTTCCAGCCCCTCCTCCCCTCGTATCTCCACCCCACACTTTGAAGACCTGTAAAAATGTATTTTAAATGTTAATGTTAATATTTGTTAAAAAAATCTTGCAAATTTTTTTTTTTAAAAATTGGAAAATAAAAAATATCTTTTTTTGGCAAAAAAAAAAATTATTTAAAAAAAAAGAAAAAAATTTTTTCTCTGATTTAAATTCTAGTCTTTGTGTGTGTGTGGATTTATTAAGGTAATATAAATAAAAAAGGTAAAATAAAAACAAACACCAGACGTGTGAAAGGTATAGCATATTGGTTTTACTAGCAAGAAAACCACGCTTTTGGGCCCTTTTTTTTTTTTTGTTTTGGTAGAAACACATTTTTTAAATAAACAAAACACATGGAAAACAGGTTACACAATCATGTCTTGCCATGGGATCCGCCCGACAGGTGACACAAAATAATCCGCAAACTGGTCCCTCATCCTTGTAACAGAACCTGTACAGCGAACCGAGCTGCTGCGGTAGTCCCACAAGGTGGTCTCCAACTCTTCGTCATCCAAGGAAACAGGCTCCTTTGAAAGGACAAAGTTGTGGAGCACCACACAGGCTTTAACTACCTCATCTATAGTTGTGTTTTTCAGTTTGATAGCCGTCAGCAGAACTCGCCACTTCGCCGTCAATATGCCAAAAGAACACTCCACTACTCTTCGTGCTCTAGTAAGCCGGTAATTAAAGACCCGCTTGGTATGGGTTAAGTTCCGGCTACTATACGGTTTCAGTAGGTGCGGCGACAGTTGAAAGGCTTCATCACCTACACAGACATATTCCATGGCTGGTTCACTTGTTCCTGGCAGTGGTCTGGCTGACGGGAAATCGTAGCTCTCTCCATAAAGGCAACGACCCATTGGTGAGTTTTTAAAAACTTGCGAATCGTTGGACCGTCCATACGCTCCTATGTCCACGGCAAGGAACCTGCAGTTGGCATCTGCAATAGCCATAAGGACGATGGAGAAATACTTCTTATAATTATAGTACTCCGATCCTGTTCCTGCCGGTTTCGCAATCCGTATGTGTTTCCCGTCAACTGCACCCACACAATTAGGGAAATTGCAAATTTGCTGAAACTCTTCTGCACTTCGCAACCAGATTTCCATGGATGGTTGGGGGATATACTCTGGTTGCAAAGTGGTCCAAATAGCCCGACATGTGTCCTTCACTATTCCTGAAATAGTGGAAATGCCCAGCCTGAATTGGTAATGGAGCGAAGTCATAGATTCACCCGTAGCTAGGAAACTTTAAAAAAAAAAAATGTTAGAAAAAATTGCACAGACCAACAAGTTTCAATATGGCACTGTTAATTTTTTTTCAAGGACGGAACACACAATCAAACCAGCATGAAACCGGTGTAAAAAAAGTGGAATGTCAGCCAAGAAAACCAAAATTACATGCTGCAGAAAATAGTGCGCAGTATGCCAGCGCAGTATTGTCTGCAGCATGTAATATAACATTAAAAATGACCAATGACAGGAAAAAAACACAGTGGAATGTCCGCCAAGAAAACCAAAATTACATGCTGCAGAAAATAGTGCGCAGTATGCCAGCGCAGTATTGTCTGCAGCATGTAATATAACATTAAAAATGACCAATGTCAGAAAAAAAAGCAGTGGAATGTCCGCCAAGAAAACCAAAATTACATGCTGCAGAAAATAGTGTGCAGTATGCCAGCGCAGTATTGTCTGCAGCATGTAATATAACATTCAATATCAGCAATGAAATAAAAAAAAGAGGCTTACCGTAGGGTCACCATCAGCCGCTCCGCCGGTGTGATGGCAAGCCTCATCCTTGTGTCCTGCCTTCGGATGACATCCTCCAGTTTTTGAAGCAAAAAGTCGAAATGTTCCATCCTCATCCGCACGTAATTGTAGAATTTGTGTGGATTGTGCCGCAACTCCAGGTACAGAGTGGACTGGACACCCCGGGTCATCCGTAGTTCATTAATCGGATATATCCAGAGTCGCCTCCGTCTCTGTTGCTGCAGAAGCATCCTACGCCTTTCCGCTGCCGCCTCCTTCTCCCGCACTATGATATCCAGGCGATTCGTCTCAAAGATAACGTCGGTAACCAAACTAGCAATCCTCCCAAGAACACCTTCCATCGCTGCCACAAAACTAAAACCCTCAAAGATGGGCTGTAAAAACAGTAACTATATAGTTTTCCATATTTTCCAGTAGCCAATCAAATTTGGGAGCCTCCCATTTTAAAAACGGATCCGTCGTAAAAACGGATGCAACGGATGGTAAAAATGGATACAACGTATGCAACGCATCCAGTATTTTCGACGGAAACGTTTAGCGGATTTGCGACGTATCCGTCGAAATGCTGGATGCGTGGCATACGTTTGTCACCGTTTTCCACTTTTTTGACGCATCCGTTTTTTCGGCAAAAAAGACGTTTTGAGACGGTTTGCAGTTAACGCTAGTGTGAAAGTAGCCTTAGAATGTAATAATGCACTGTGTGCCCCTTTGACCTTCACAATAACCTGATTGCCCCATAACAATAACTACCCACTTATCATTTAATAATGTCCCGAGTCTCCCCCTACACAGTATGATGCTCTCTTATGCACAGTATAATGCCACTGCACTGTATAATATCACCCACACAGTATGTCAGGACTCTGAACATTTTTTACCTTTTGTGCATTACTGCCCTTTTCCAAGATGGCGTCTTTGGTCTCATGTGCACTGTGTCTTCCTGCTATAAAACTCCACCCCAGCCTTCAGTCTGTGCTAGAGTATTCTGCCTTGCATTCAGCTCCTGACCTCTGATTACTCCCTGGCTATATACCTGCTCCTGTGAACCTGTGTGGTGATCCTGCTACTCTGCTCTGAGTTCCTGCTGCATACACCAGTTCCAGTAATCCTCTTTCATCTGCTCCTCGTATTTACTTCCATCTCATTTGCTGGACATGTAAGCATTTGCTGCTCTGCAAAAACCTGAGACTATTAACCAGGCCTCCCTAGTTTAGCTAAGATATTATTTGAACTGCCTTATAAGCTTATCTATCTGTGTTTGGACGAAGACAAGGATTTATTCGTGTCAAGTATCCTCAAGAATAACTGCTTCATAGACTTTCTGCTTGATTGCATTTTCCTCTGAAGTTTCCTATAGACTGCTAAGCTGCGTTTAATATTTACACCAAGTGTTGTGGACTTGAGTTTCTCTCTGCACCTGTTTGAATCACCGTGTGATAATATGGACTTTACCACTTATAAAACTGTGTCCTGTAGTTGTCTTGTTCCACGCAAAGAGTCTCCTGAGTTATCCCCTATAATTATTACACAGTATTTTGAATCGGATTGCATTTGTCCGATTTAATCGCAAGTGGGTGCAAGCCCTTATCCAGTTTACAGCGGTACTCTGGTCCTCTTCTCACTCACGAGACTGAAATTTTAACTTGCCGGATTGCACTGAAGTTTATTATGTGTGAGTTGGAAGTCGCTTTTACTATGTAAGACTATGGAGCCTCATTCTGATTCTCTATAGACATATATTATAAAAGTGACCTCTGATTCACACAAAAATACCAGTGCCATCCGGTGAGTCCGAATTTCAGTCACTTGATTGAGAAAAGGACCAGAACACTGCTGGAGACTGGAGACCAGGGAACATTGTTATTGGTGAGTATTTTATTGGCACTACTCTACACTTGTATTTAGAATTTTAGCAAAGACAACATTTCTGGGGAGCGCTTCTTTAACCCCTTTCTGATATCCGACGTACTATCCCATCCATGTGGGCTGGGCCCATATGACCATGGACGGGATAGTATGTCAAAGCAGATCAGGGCTGGGTGTCAGCTGATTCTCACAGCTGACACCCGGCACTATGTGTCAGGAGCGGTCACGGACTGCTCCTGGCACTTTAACCTCCGGAACACTGCAATCAAACAAGATCGCAGCATTCCGGTGGCATAGAGAAGCATTGCGCAGGGAAGGTCTTCCTGCATACTTCCTTGAGACCCTCAGAACAACGCAATGTGATCGTATTGTTCCAAGGGTCTCCTCCCTGCAGGTCTCTGGATCCAAGATGTCCGTGGGGGTCCTTCCGGGTCCTGCAGTGAGGTGGCTTGCAAGCGCCTGCTGAGAGCAGGGACCTGAGAAACCTCCTTCACTACATGACAGATCACTGATCTGACACAGTGCTGTGCAAAGTGTCAGATCAGCGATCTGACTTTATAGAGTGATGACTAGTGTTGAGCATTCCGATACCGCAAGTATCGGGTATCGGCCGATATTTGCTGTATCGGAATTCCGATACCGAGATCCGATACTTTTGTGGTATCGGGTATCGGTATCGAAACAACATTAATGTGTAAAAGAAAGAATTAAAATAAAAAATATTGCTATACTCACCTCTCTGACGCAGCCTGGACCTCACCGAGGGAACCGGCAGCGTTGTTTGCTTAAAATGCGCGCTTTTCCTTCCTTCCGTGACGTCACGGCTTCTGATTGGTCGCGTGCCGCCCATGTGGCCGCGACGCGACCAATCACAGCAAGCCGTGACGTAATTTTCAGGTCCTTCTAGGCATTCAGTATTTTAAAATGACGTTCCGGCTTTGTGATTGGTCGCGTCGCGGTCACATGGGCGACATGGGTGTCCAGCCTCCCGTGACGTCACGGCTTGTGATTGGTCGCGTCGCCCATGTGGCCGCGACGCAACCAATCACAGCAAGCAGTGACGTAATTTCAGGTCCTTCAGGATTTTAAAATTACGTTCTGGCTTGTGATTGGTCGCGTCGCGGTCACATGGGCGACGCGACCAATCACAAGCCATGACGTCACGGGAGGCTGGACACGCGCGCATTTTAAAATGCGCGCGTCTCCTGCCTCCCGTGACGTCACGGCTTGTGATTGGTCGCGTCGCCCATGTGACCGCGATGCGACCAATCACAAAGCCGGAACGTAATTTTAAAATACTGAATGCCTAGAAGGACCTGAAAATTACATCACGGCTTGCTGTGATTGGTCGCGTCGCGGCCACATGGGCGGCACGCGACCAATCAGAAGCCGTGACGTCACGGAAGGAAGGAAAAGCGCGCATTTTAAGCAAACAACGCTGCCGGTTCCCTCGGTGAGGTGAGTATAGCAATATTTTTTATTTTAATTCTTTATTTTACACATTAATATGGTTCCCAGGGCCTGAAGGAGAGTTTCCTCTCCTTCAGACCCTGGGAACCATCAGGAATACCGTCCGATACTTGAGTCCCATTGACTTGTATTGGTATCGGGTATCGGTATCGGATTAGATCCGATACTTTGCCGGTATCGGCCGATACTTTCCGATACCGATACTTTCAAGTATCGGACGGTATCGCTCAACACTAGTGATGACCCATCCTGGGACAATATAAAGAAGTAAAAAAAAAATTATACTGTGTTAAAATATTGTTAAATAAATTCCTAAATAAAAAGAAAAAAATATTGTTCCAATAAATACATTTCTTTATGTAAATAAAAAAAATAAAAGTACACATACTTAGTATTGTCACATCCATAACAACCCGACCTATAAAACTGTCCCACTAGTTAACCCCTTCAGTGAACACCGTAAAAAAAAAAACGAGGCAAAAATCAATCATCATACCGCTGAACAAAAAGTGGAATAACACGCAATCAAAAAGACGAATATAAATAAACATAGTACAGCTGAAAACATCATCTTGTCCCGCAAAAAAACGGGCTGCCAAACAGCGTCATCAGTGAAAAAATAAAAAAGTTATAGCTCTCAGAATAAAGCGATGCAAAAACAATTATTTCTTATATAAAATAGTTTTTATTGTATAAAAGCGCAAAAATATAAAAAAAAGATATAAATGCAGTATCGCTGTCATCGTACTGACCCAAAGAATAAAACTGCCTTCTCAATTTTACCACAGGAGGAATGGTATAAACGCCCCACCCAAAAGAAATTAATGAATTGCAGGTTTTTGTTCATTCTGCCTCACAAAAATCGTAATAAAAACCGATCAAAAAATGTCATGTGACCGAAAATGGTAGCAATAAAAATGTCAACTCGTTCCACAAAAAACAAGACCTCACATGACTCTGTGGGCCAAAGTATGGAAAAATGATAGCTCTCAAAATGTGGTGATGCATAAACTATTTTATGCAATAAAAAGCGTCTTTTACTGTGTGAGAGCTGCCAAACATAAAAACCCGATACAAAAAAAACACTATAAATAGTAAATCAAACCCCCCTTAGTTAGGGAAAAATAATAAAATAAAAAAAATATTTATTTCCATTTTTCCATTAGGGTTAGGGCTAAAGTTAGGGTTATGGTTGGAGCAAAAGTTAGGGTTAGGGCTAAAGTTAGGGTTTGGGCTAAAGTTAGAGTTAGGGTTTGGGCTAAAGTTAGGGTTGGGGCTAAAGTTAGGGTTAGGGTTTGGATTAGGGTTAGGGTTGGGATTACGCTTATGGTTGGGATTAGGGTTAGGGTTGGGATTAGGGTTAGGGGTGTGTCAGGATTAGGGGTGTGGTTAGGGTTATGGCTGGGTTGGGATTAGGGGTATTTTGGGGTTAGGGGTGTGTTGGGCTTAGAGTTGTGGTTAGGGTTGTGATTAGGGTTAGGGGTGTGTTCGGGTTAGGGGTGTTGTTAGGGTTATGGTTAGGGTTGGAATTAGGGTTAGAGGTGTGTTGAGGTTAGGGTTGGAGTTAGAATTGGGGTTTCCACTGTTTAGGCACATCAGGGGCTCTCCAAACGCGACATGGTGTCCGATCTCAATTCCAGCCAATTCTGCGTTTGAAAAAGTAAAACGGTGCTCCTTCCCTTCCAAGCTCTGTCGTGTGCCCAAACAGTGGTTTACCCCCACATCTGGGGTATCAGTGTACTTAGGACAAATTGCAAAACAACTTTTGTGGTCCAATTTCTCCAGTTACCCCTGGAAAAATAAAAAATAGTGGGCGAAAAGATCATTTTTGTGAAAAAAATATGATTTTTTATTTTTACGGCTCTACATTTTAAACTTCTGTGAAGCACTTGGGGGTTCAAAGTTCTTACAACACATCTAGATAAGTTCTATTTTCCAACATGGGGTCTTTTGTGGAGGGTTTCTACTGTTTAGGTACATCAGGGGCTCTGCAAGCGCAACGTGACGCCCGCAGACCATTCCATCATAGTCTGCATTCCAAAACGGCGCTTCTTCCCTTCCGAGCTCTGCCATGTGCCCAAAACCGTGGTTCCCCCCACATATGGGATATCAGCATACTCAGGACTAATTTCACAACAACTTTTGTGGTCAAATTTCTCCTGTTACCTTTGGGAAAATAAAAAATTGGGGGCAAAAAGTTCATTTTTGTGAAAAAAATATGATTTTTTATTTTTACATCCCTACTTTTTAAGCTTCTGTGAAGCACTTGGGGGTTCAAAGTCCTCATCACACATCTAGATAAGTTCCTTAGTGGGTCTACTTTCCAAAATGGTGTCACTTGTTGGGGTTTCCACTGTTTAGGCACATCAGGGGTTCTCCAAATGCGACATGGAGTTCAATCTCAATTCCAGCCAATTTTCCTTTGAAAAGTCAAACGGCGCTCCTTCCCTTCCGAGCTCTGCCATGCGCCCAAACAGTGGTTTACCCGCATATATTGGGTATCAGCATACTCAGGACAAATTGTACAACAACTTTTGGGATCCAATTTCTCCTGTTACTCTGAGTAAAATAAAACAAATTGGATCTGAAGTAAATTTTTTGTGAAAAAAGAGATAAATGTTCATTTTTTAAAAAATTTCAAAAATTCCTGTGAAGCACCTGAAGGCTTAATACACTTTTTGAATGTGGTTTTCAGCACCTTCAGAGGTGGAGTTTTTAGAATGGTGTCACTTTTGGGTATTTTCTATCATATAGACCCCTCAATGTGACTTCAAATGTGATGTGGTCCTTTAAAAAAAATGGTGTTGTAAAAATGAGAGATCGCTGGTCAAATTTTAACCCTTATAACTCCCTAACAAAAAAAAAATTTGGTTCCAAAATTGTGCTGATGTAAAGTAGACATATGGGAAAGGCTATTTATTAAGTATTTTGTGTGACATATCTGTGTGATTTAAGGTCATGAAAATTCAAAGTTGCAAAAATTGCGAAATTTTCCAAATTTTTGCCAAATTTCTGTTTTTTTCACAAATAAATGCAAGTTACTGTATATCAAAGAGATTTTATAGCTATCATGAAGTACAATATGTCTCGAGAAAACAATGTCAGAATCACCAAGATCCGTTGAAGCGTTCCAGAGTTATAACCTAATAAAGGGACAGTGGTCAGAATTGTAAAAATTGGCCTGGTCATTAACGTGCAAACCACCCTTGCCTGTGATTATGTATCACAAAAAAATCCAATCGAATACTGTCTCAGAAAGATTAGTCCCTGTGCCTAGTAATGTGTGTGAAAATATCCAAGTAATGTTAAAAAACACAATGCTTGTGTGCCTCTGGAAACATTTTACATAATAAAATGCAGAATATCAATAACATAATTTTGAACACAAAGGAATTAAACTGCTATGGCATGGGTTAGATTATTCTTGGCAAAGCAACTTTGCTAAAAACGCACACTATGTACACCAGCTGTTCTGTTACTCCTTCATATCAAAATTCAATAAATTAACTCTTGAATTACAGTTTTAATCATATACACATCTCATAACATATACAGTATACATGGTACGTTTGTAGCAATGCAGTTATGAGTAGATAAAATAGAAAAAAGTCCAGCTCACCATAATAGACATCCTTAGGTGTTGGGAGCACAGGAAACACTGTGTCAAGGCATGGAGCAATCAAAAACAAGAGACATCCAGCTCAACGAACCTGTAGACAAACGTCTTTCTTTATTCACCAAAAGTGCTCAGCAGAGGGTATAACATCATCAGCGTTGTAAGTTACATGATATGTGACATCAACACTTTTCAGGTGGCTACGCACCATTAATCATGATGTGACATCACATCATGATTAACGGTGTGTAGCCACCGGAAACGCGTTGATGTTGCATATCATGTAACTTACAACACTAATGCTGTTTTACCCTCTGCTGAGCACTTATGTACACTACGTAAGGGAAATTCAGCTGTAAGTTAATTTATTAGGCATCACAACACAGTTAAAAAAATAACATTCCTAAGCAAGAAATAATGTTATTTCTGTACTGGACCTGAAAAAGAGAGATACAGCGAGTATATTAACCCACAAGGAATCGATCGATTTCTATACAATAGCTTTTACTTGCAGGACAAGTTGTACTATTGAATGAGAATATTCATTTTAATATTCAGTTTACTGGAAAGCATTAAAAAAAATCCAAATCAAGTAAAATTGGGGAAAAAAAAAATCAATACCGCCATAGAATGTTGGACTTTGTTTATGTATAATTCACTGTCTATCAATCATGAATCTTTAATTCATTAAAATTATAATGATGCCGGCCTTGCTTGTATTAAAGCTTAAGTTCCTATGATGAGTTTTTTTCACTGCTCAAAAAAGCAGTATCTAAGGGTATGTTCCCATGGTCAGTAAGCGCTGTGGGATTGGACACTGCGTACATCCGCAGCGCCCAACCTGCAGCATCCAGCTGTTACAGCATAGTGGATGGGATTTCAAGAAATCCCATACCCACTATGCGTGCACCGATTCCCACGGCTTATCCGCAGAGACGGACATGCGGCGCGTCTTTCCAGACTGCAACATGTCAACTTATGTAGCGGAGACGCTCAGTCTCCGCTGCATAAATTACCCATACACTTTCATTAGTGTTATGACCCCAATGGCGAGGGTCTCAGAGGAACGTGGAAGTCTGCAGAATACAAAAATCCAGCTCATAGGGCAGTGGTAACTGGGTTGACCATATATCTACTCCTAACGCCAACACTAGAAGTAGCCGGGGATCATTCCTACGTTGATTCTAGATGACACGCGCCAGCCGGAGAATCTAGCTACCCCTAGTAGAGGAAAACAAAGACCTTTCTTGCCTCCAGAGAAGGGGACCCCAAAGCTGGATAGAAGCCCCCCACAAATAATGACGGTGAGGTAAGAGGAAATGACAAACACAGAAATGAACCAGGTTTAGCACAGAGAGGCCCGCTTACTGATAGCAGAATAAAGAAAGGTAACTTATATGGTCAACAAAAACCCTATCAAAATCCACACTGGAAATTCAAGAACCCCCGAACCGTCTAACGGTCCGGGGGGAGAACACCAGCCCCCCTAGAGCTTCCAGCAAAGGTCAGGATATAGTTTTGGAACAAGCTGGACAAAAATACAAAACCAAAACAAATAGCAAAAAGCAAAAGGCAGACTTAGCTGATATAACTGGAACCAGGATCAGTAGACAAGAGCACAGCAGACTAGCTCTGATAACTACGTTGCCAGGCATTGAACTGAAGGTCCAGGGAGCTTATATAGCAACACCCCTAACTAACGACCCAGGTGCGGATAAAAGGAATGACAGAAAAACCAGAGTCAAAAAACTAGTAACCACTAGAGGGAGCAAAAAGCAAATTCACAACAGTACCCCCCCCTTAGTGAGGGGTCACCGAACCCTCACCACGACCACCAGGGCGATCAGGATGAGCGGCATGAAAGGCACGAACTAAATCGGCCGCATGAACATCAGAGGCGACCACCCAGGAATTATCCTCCTGACCATAGCCCTTCCACTTGACCAGGTACTGAAGCCTCCGCCTGGAGAGGCGAGAATCCAAGATCTTCTCCACCACGTACTCCAACTCGCCCTCAACCAACACCGGAGCAGGAGGCTCAGCAGAAGGAACTACAGGCACAATGTACCGCCGCAACAAGGACCTATGAAATACATTGTGAATAGCAAACGACACAGGAAGATCCAGACGAAAAGATACAGGATTAAGGATTTCCAATATCTTGTAAGGCCCAATAAAACGAGGTTTAAATTTGGGAGAGGAGACCTTCATAGGAACAAAGCGGGAAGAAAGCCATACCAAATCCCCAACGCGTAGTCGGGGACCCACACCGCGGCGGCGGTTGGCAAAGCGCTGAGCCTTCTCCTGTGACAACTTCAAGTTGTCCACCACATGATTCCAGATCTGCTGCAACCTATCCACCACAGAATCCACCCCAGGACAGTCAGAAGGCTCCACATGACCCGAAGAAAAGCGAGGATGGAAACCAGAGTTGCAGAAAAAAGGTGAAACCAAGGTGGCGGAACTAGCCCGATTATTAAGGGCAAACTCAGCCAACGGCAAGAATGTCACCCAATCGTCCTGATCAGCAGAGACAAAACACCTCAAATAAGCCTCCAAAGTCTGATTGGTTCGCTCCGTCTGTCCATTAGTCTGAGGATGGAAAGCAGACGAAAACGACAAATCAATGCCCATCCTACTACAAAAGGATCGCCAGAACCTGGAAACGAACTGGGATCCTCTGTCAGACACAATATTCTCAGGGATGCCGTGCAAACGAACCACGTTCTGGAAAAACACAGGAACCAGATCGGAAGAGGAAGGCAGCTTAGGCAAAGGAACCAAATGGACCATCTTGGAGAAGCGATCACATATCACCCAGATAACGGACATGCCCTGAGATAGCGGAAGATCAGAAATGAAATCCATGGAGATATGTGTCCAAGGTCTCTTCGGGACAGGCAAGGGCAAGAGCAAACCGCTGGCACGAGAACAGCAAGGCTTAGCTCGAGCACAAGTCCCACAGGACTGCACAAATGACCGCACATCCCTTGACAAGGAAGGCCACCAAAAGGACCTGGCCACCAGATCTCTGGTGCCAAAAATTCCCGGGTGACCTGCCAACACCGAGGAATGAACCTCGGAAATGACTCTGCTGGTCCACTTATCCGGGACAAACAGTCTGTCAGGTGGACAAGACTCAGGCCTATCAGCCTGAAATCTCTGCAACACACGTCGCAGATCCGGAGAAATAGCTGACAAGATAACTCCATCTTTAAGAATACCAACAGGATCAGCGACTCCAGGAGCATCAGGCACAAAGCTCCTAGAAAGAGCATCGGCCTTCACATTCTTTGAACCAGGTAAATACGAGACAACAAAATCAAAGCGGGAGAAAAACAATGACCAGCGGGCCTGTCTCGGATTAAGGCGTTTAGCAGACTCGAGATACATCAGATTTTTGTGATCAGTCAAGACCACCACACGATGCTTAGCACCCTCGAGCCAATGACGCCACTCCTCAAATGCCCATTTCATGGCCAACAACTCCCGATTGCCCACATCATAATTTCGCTCGGCAGGCGAAAACTTCCTAGAGAAAAAGGCACAAGGTTTCATAACAGAGCAACCAGGGCCTCTCTGCGACAAAACGGCCCCTGCCCCAATCTCCGAAGCATCCACCTCAACCTGAAAGGGAAGTGAGACGTCAGGCTGGCACAAAACAGGCGCCGAAGTAAACCGGCGTTTCAACTCCTGGAAAGCCTCCACGGCAGCAGGAGCCCAGTTAGCTACATCGGAGCCCTTCTTGGTCATATCCGTCAAAGGTTTCACAATGCTAGAAAAATTAGCGATAAAACGACGGTAGAAGTTAGCGAAGCCCAAGAACTTCTGAAGACTCTTAACTGACGAGGGCTGAGTCCAATCAAGAATAGCTCGGACCTTGACTGGGTCCATCTCCACAGCAGAAGGGGAAAAAATGAACCCCAAAAAGGGAACCTTCTGTACACCAAAGAGACACTTTGAGCCCTTGACAAACAAAGAATTTTCACGCAAAATTTTAAAGACCAACCTGACCTGCTCCACATGCGAATCCCAATTATCAGAAAAAACCAAAATATCATCCAGATAAACAATCAAAAATTTATCCAGATACTTCCGGAAAATGTCATGCATAAAGGACTGAAAAACTGAAGGCGCATTGGAGAGACCAAAAGGCATCACCAAGTACTCAAAATGACCTTCGGGCGTATTGAATGCGGTTTTCCATTCATCACCTTGCTTAATGCGCACAAGGTTGTACGCACCACGAAGGTCTATCTTGGTGAACCACTTGGCACCCTTAATCCGGGCAAACAAGTCAGACAACAGCGGTAAAGGATACTGAAATTTGACAGTGATCTTATTTAAAAGCCGATAATCAATACAAGGTCTCAAAGATCCGTCCTTTTTTGCCACAAAAAAGAATCCCGCACCAAGAGGGGAAGAAGACGGACGAATATGTCCTTTCTCCAGAGACTCCTTGATATATGAATGCATAGCGGTATGTTCAGGTACCGACAGATTAAACAGTCTTCCCTTAGGAAATTTACTGCCTGGGATCAAATCTATAGCACAGTCACAGTCCCTATGAGGAGGCAGTGCACTGGACTCAGACTCACTGAAGACGTCCTGATAATCAGACAAATACTCCGGAACTTCCGAAGGCGTAGAAGAAGCAATAGACACAGGCAGGGAATCCCCATGAATACCACGACAGCCCCAACTTGAGACTGACATAGCCTTCCAGTCCAGGACTGGATTATGGGTCTGTAACCATGGCAGCCCTAAAACAACCAAATCATGCATTTTATGTAAAACCAGGAAACGTATCACCTCGCGGTGTTCAGGAGTCATGCACATGGTAACCTGTGTCCAATACTGCGGTTTATTTGCAGCCAATGGTGTAGCATCAATACCCCTAAGAGGAATAGGATTTTCTAATGGTTCAAGAGTAAAACCACAGCGCTTAGCAAATGAGAGATCCATGAGACTCAGGGCAGCACCTGAATCTACAAACGCCATGACAGGATAAGATGACAGTGAGCAAATCAAAGTTACAGACAGAATAAATTTAGGTTGCAAATTACCAACGGTGACAGGACTAACAACCTTAGCTATACGTTTAGAGCATGCTGAGATAACATGTGTAGAATCACCACAGTAGTAGCACAAGCCATTCCGGCGTCTATGAATTTTCCGCTCATTTCTAGTCAGGATTCTATCACATTGCATTAAATCAGGTGTCTGTTCAGACAACACCATGAGGGAATTTGCGGTTTTTCTATCACATTGCACCGAATTAGGTGTCTGTTCAGACAACACCATGAGGGAATTTGCGGTTTTGCGCTCCCGCAACCGCCGGTCAATTTGAATAGCCAGTGCCATAGTATCATTCAGACCTGTGGGAATGGGAAAACCCACCATAACATTCTTAATGGCTTCAGAAAGGCCATTTCTAAAATTAGCGGCCAGTGCACACTCGTTCCAATGTGTCAGCACGGACCATTTCCGAAATTTTTGGCAATACACTTCAGCCTCGTCCTGCCCCTGAGACATATCCAGCAAGGCCTTTTCTGCCTGAATCTCAAGATTGGGTTCCTCATAAAGTAAACCGAGCGCCAGAAAAAACGCATCAAGATCAGCCAATGCCGGATCTCCTGGCGCCAGCGAAAAAGCCCAATCCTGAGGGTCACCCCGTAAGAACGAAATAACAATTTTTACTTGCTGAGCAGAATCTCCAGATGAACAGGGTCTCAGGGACAAAAACAATTTACAATTATTCACGAAATTCCTAAACTTAAACCTGTCTCCGGAAAACAGTTCAGGAATCGGTATTTTAGGTTCTGACCTAGGATTTCTGATAACATAGTCTTGTATGCCCTGCACACGAGTAGCCAGCTGGTCCACACTTGTAATCAAGGTCTGGACATTCATGTCTGCAGCAAGCATAGCCACTCTGAGGTAAAGGGGAAGAAGAAAAAAAAAAAAAAAAAAACTCAGAATCTTCTTTCTTATAATCCCTCTTCTGCAATGCATTAAACATTTAATACTGGCCTGGCAAACTGTTATGACCCCAATGGCGAGGGTCTCAGAGGAACGTGGAAGTCTGCAGAATACAAAAATCCAGCTCATAGGGCAGTGGTAACTGGGTTGACCATATATCTACTCCTAACGCCAACACTAGAAGTAGCCGGGGATCATTCCTACGTTGATTCTAGATGACACGCGCCAGCCGGAGAATCTAGCTACCCCTAGTAGAGGAAAACAAAGACCTTTCTTGCCTCCAGAGAAGGGGACCCCAAAGCTGGATAGAAGCCCCCCACAAATAATGACGGTGAGGTAAGAGGAAATGACAAACACAGAAATGAACCAGGTTTAGCACAGAGAGGCCCGCTTACTGATAGCAGAATAAAGAAAGGTAACTTATATGGTCAACAAAAACCCTATCAAAATCCACACTGGAAATTCAAGAACCCCCGAACCGTCTAACGGTCCGGGGGGAGAACACCAGCCCCCCTAGAGCTTCCAGCAAAGGTCAGGATATAGTTTTGGAACAAGCTGGACAAAAATACAAAACCAAAACAAATAGCAAAAAGCAAAAGGCAGACTTAGCTGATATAACTGGAACCAGGATCAGTAGACAAGAGCACAGCAGACTAGCTCTGATAACTACGTTGCCAGGCACTGAACTGAAGGTCCAGGGAGCTTATATAGCAACACCCCTAACTAACGACCCAGGTGCGGATAAAAGGAATGACAGAAAAACCAGAGTCAAAAAACTAGTAACCACTAGAGGGAGCAAAAAGCAAATTCACAACACATTAGATGCTGTAAAACCGCATTATCTTCCTAGTCCCATGCGTATTAAGTGCGGGAACTAAGCTTATTACGCATGTGTACTAATTTAAATAATGGTGAATCAGCCAGAAGTACATGGCACAGGAAGTGGAGGAAAACACAGAAAGAGCTTCCCTCATTTTTTAATAAATAAATAATATTTTAAAAAAAAACAGCATGGGATCTATTAACTAGCAAAATGCCGCTGTCAAACTCTGACAGCGGCATTTAACAAGCGCTTCCGGCCATCCAGGATGGGGGTCATCGGTGCATCGGCATGACAACCAGAGGTCTCCTTCAGACCTCTATAGTTGTTGATGCTAGATTGCTATGAGCGCCACCCTGTGGTCAGCGCTCATAGCAATGCTGAAATTCTACTACATAGGGGCAATCTGAGCATCGCCTCTATGTAGCAGAGGCGATTGAGTTATGGCAGCTTCTAGCTTTCCATGGAGGCTATTGAATCATGCCAAAATTAAAAAAAAAGTTTTAAAAAATATGAAAAAAGTAAAAAAAATAAAGGTTTAAATCATCCCCTTTCGCCCCATTCAAAATAAAACAATAAAAAAAATCAAACCTACACATATTTGGTATCGCCGCGTTCAGAATCGCCCGATATAGCAATAAAAAAATGATCCCTAAATGGCATAGTGATAAAAAAAATTAAAAACGCCAGAATTAGGTTTCTTTGGTTGCCGCGACATTGCATTAAAATGCAATAACGGGCAATCAAAAGAACGTATCTGCACCAAAATGATATCATTAAAAACATCACCTCGACATGCAAAAAATAACCCCTCACCCAACCCCAGATCACGACAAATGGAGACACTACGGGTATCAGAATATTGCACTTTTTTTTTAAGCAAAGTTTTGAATTTTTATTCACCACTGAGTTAAAAAAGAACCTAGACATATTTGTTGTCTATGAACTCATAATGATCTGGCGAATCATAATGGTAGGTCAGTTTTAGCATTTAGTGAACCTAGCAAAAAGTCAAACAAAAACAAGTGTGGGATTGCACTTTTTTTGTAATTTCACCGCACTTGGAATTTGTTCCTCATTTTCTAGTATGTGACATGGTAAAACTAATGATGTCATTCAAAAGTACAACTCATCCCGCAAAACATAAGCCCTCACATGACCATATTGACGGAAAAATAAAAAAGTTATGGCTCTGGGAAGGAGGTGAGTGAAAAATTAAAATGCAAAACCAAAAAAAGCTCCGGTCGCTAAGGGGTTAATGGCTACACTCCTGCACTTTATTTGTACACAGGTACCTTTATTGTTAGCACTCATGCACTTTATGAGTATAACCCTGTTCATTTATTATCCCTGATTAGTGTTACCATCTTACCAGAATATTAGGACAAATATTGAATCTCCCCCACCATACATACATTTTGGAAATTGCTATCTATATGCACTTCTTTGGCCGATTATGTTCAGTATAGGAAGTTTACTTTCAACTCCTCTTTCACAATTATCTTTATCTCAGGCCTTTAAACTGTTCATTTTTGACTGTGGCATTTCCATGCATTGTACTAACGGCACATTACCAAATATTAAGTGGCTCATTTTGTAAATGTTGTCCCTAAAATAATATTATTTTTAAACTGTTTTTAACAATTTCTGTTTCAATAAAATTATGTAATTTTATGGCATATACATTCCTTCCTCCTGTTTGATTTCAATAAATTTTGTAGCAGCCAAATACCTGAAAGTATCAAAAAGCAATCAGCTATATTTTAAACATAACATACCAAAAAGCATCAAAGGTACAATTAAAACATTAAAACACACATTAAAAAAATGCATTAAAAACACAATAAAGAAAACACAAGTAACCTAATATCTAGAGAAGTACTGCAGAAAATCTGCAACATCAAAAACTCATCAAACACTCATTGTGAGAATATAGCCCAAATGTAGAAAACATTTTGGCTGGTGTCTCCAT
The DNA here is from genome assembly GCF_051348905.1 of Ranitomeya variabilis. Taxonomy (NCBI): domain Eukaryota; kingdom Metazoa; phylum Chordata; class Amphibia; order Anura; family Dendrobatidae; genus Ranitomeya; species Ranitomeya variabilis. The sequence goes on from NC_135233.1 coordinate 655,313,752, forward strand.
TTTCAGATACCCGTAACATTTTAAAATTTCCATAGGTTAATCTGTGTGAGCACTGTTTTTTTTTGTGTGGCAAGCTGACAGTTTTATTGATACCAATTTAGGGTAGATATGTTTTCATTGGTATTATATGTACTTCTGTACAGATGCGAGTACAATTGAAGCTCTGACCGTCAGGTCACAGCAACTCGAGCAGCAACTCCAGCAGGTCATGTGATCATGCTGCTGACGTCACTCACCTGCGCTGTAGAGGAGCAGATTGGTGGTAAGTGCTCCAGCGGAGCTAAAGACACTAAAGATTAAGAACATGGGGATGGGGGAAAGACTGGGAGATAGTGGGGAGATATGAAGTGGGAATGAGAAGATTTAATGTTTTTGGGGAGATATGGAGTGGGGATGATGAGATTTAATGTGTGTGGGGAGATACGGAGTGGAGATGGGGAGATTTAATGTGTGTGGGGATATTTGGAGTGGAGATGGGGGTATTTAATGTGAGGAGGGAGATTTGGAGTGAGGATGGGGAGATTTATTGTGTGGGGAGATTTGGAGTGGGGATGGAGGATTTAATCTGTTGGGGAGATTTGAGGACACAAAATGAAAAGCAAATGGGGAAATGCAGGGCATGTATGAGGAAACAGTATGGGGAGCATGTATGAGGAAATAGTTACATTGGAATGAGGGGCATGTACAAGGAAACAGTATGGGGAAATGGGGGGCATGTATGAGGAAACAGTATGGGGGATGGGTGCAGACAGTATGGGGAGCGAACGGGGGAATGTATGCAGACACAGTATGAGTAGCGATGGGAAAAATTTATGAGGACAAAATATGGGGAGTGAGGGTGATGGGATATGTTCAGACACAGTATGTGGAGTCGGGGGTATGTTTGAACATGCAGTATAGAGAGTGAGGGGGAAAATACATGAGGGAACAGTATTTTGAACAGGGGGATGTGAGAAGAAACAGTATGAGGAGGGAGGAGAAAGTGTGAGGAGACAATATGGGGGGAGAAGAGTGAGTGGTCACAGAATAGAGAATTCGTAGTGGGGGCATTCCATGGGGGACAGTGTAAGGGTATAGAGAGGAGGGCACAGTATACCAAGGAGGGGGAGTGTGATGAGAGGGTACAGTAAAGAGACTGGGCCCTATAGGGAGGACACAGTGTGAGAGAACAGTGTGAAAAGGGGTCCCAGTGTGGAAAGGAGAGGTCAATGTGAAGAGCATGTACCATAAGAGAATCATAATTTGTGCGGACAATATAGAGAGAGACAATTATTTATTCAGTGGCTCAGCATTGGGCAGATATTTTATTCAGGAGCATGATAATAACACTTCTATCATTTAGGGGCATCATGTGGAGATTTGCTCAGAAGACTGGAGAAGATGGAAATCTGCAGAGACGAGCTGTGGATGAGAAAACTCATCATGGGGTCTGGACAAGATGAAGAAAAGAAGGAGAATGACTCCAGAGATGACGTCATCAATAAGGTGTTATTTATGATACTGACTAATTCTCATGTTTTTATGTATGTTAGGAGCATTAAAGGGGTTATCCATGTTTGTGATGAGTCTGCAGTCATTCTATGTGACTGCAGACTTCTGAATTCTCATGGTGCATGCTGCAAGCTGTTAGGATTCTCTCGTACTGGCGATTTACATACATGCAGTCACCTGCTGACTAGACATGTGTGGCCTCACTCAATGAAAATTAACTGAGCAAGGCCAGACACATCTAGTAGGAATGTGACCAGAAGTATACAAATCACGTGCTTGTGCTCACATGACCGTCCACTCTTGCCACCAGCAAGAGAGAATTCTAAAAGCGTGCAGTGCATTTGTTGTGAGAATTCAGAAGCCTGCAATGTCAGGATTCAGCTCTGCAGGTTCCAGTAGTCCTCACATGGACACTTCACTCATATGCGATTTTCATACTTATGGTCCTGTGACAACGAGCTTCTCTTCCTGCTTCTCTCAGTTTTTCACTTAAAATTGAAAGCATTAGAGAGAGCAGCTCGTCGGTATATGACTAAGGCCACGCTTGTGAGTGCAATGCGAGAAACTCGCACGAGTCTCTCGCATCAATACCCGGCACTGCCGCTGGCACTCGGGACCGGAGTGTGCAGCTGCATGTGTTTCTATGCAGCTGAACACTCCAGTCCCGAGTGCCGGGTATTGATGCGACAGACTACAGACTAGTGCGAGTTTCTCGCATTGCACTTGTAAGTGTAACCTAGGCCTAAGTGTGCAAATTGCATATGTGCTTGGGGGGGGGGGAGCCATCAAAATGAATTTTTGCCCCAGGTGCCAGAAAACCTAGATACACCTCTGATGACAGGTATCTTCAGCAAGTGCCCGGCTGCTATTGTAAGCTATCAGAATCTCACAAACGTGTCATGGGGACCTGATGGGATCCAGTGCGCATGAGCACTGATGCACGTTTCGTTCAAGGCTGTGTACACATGATGTATTTTTGCTTTGTTTTTTGAGTGTCTTTTTCTGTACAGATTTGTCACAAAACCTGAAGTGTTTCCTGATGCCATCAACGTGAATGAAAATCCTGAATTTTCATGCACACTATGCTTATTTATGATTGCAGATTTGGTGCAGATTTGAATCTGCAGAATATCAATTCTTTCAGAGTTTTTGCTGCATATTTCACCTATACTAATGAGTGAGGAAAAATTTGAACCAAAATCTCAAGTAAAAAATGCAGCCAAAACATGCTTTTTGCCTTCGCATTTTTACTGCCAAGAGATGTAGAAATGAAGTTTCTGAACCAAATACTTCACATGTGCACACAGCACAATGAGTGCAGCATTTAAATGGTTAACAGCAATGATCAGCGTTCAGCTCTGGCTACTGCTGTTAGGCCAGTCTCACATGTCCAGATAATTCTGGTACCAGATTAAATGGTACCGGAGTTATCCGTGTCCATGTATCCGTGTGCTCACATGGCAAATCAGTGTGGCACACGTGCGGCAGCCATGTGCCGCTCGTGTGCCACCTGAGGACCACACGGACCGTGCAGGAGAGACAGTGCTACAGTAAGCGCTGTCCTCCCTGCGTGTGGTGCTGAAGGCGGCATTCATCTCTTCTCCCTGCAGCGCTGCATGCTTGAGAGAAGGGATGAAAAATAAATTTTTTTTTGTTAAAAATAAAGTTTGGGGGTCACCTCCCGCCTCCCACCCCTATGGGAGGAGGAGCCGCATATTCATCACTGTAATGAGCGGTACCACGTGACCGCTCACACAGGACAAGCTGCCGGCGCTGAGAGGAGGCATCGTAGGAGCTGGGTGAGTATTTCTCTGCAAGCGGGCGCGCGCGCGGGGGGTGGGGAGGGGTGGGACGCGGGAGGTGACCCCAAACTTTATTTTTAACAAAAAAAAACTTGATCTTTCATCCCTTCTCTCCTGCAAGTGCTGCTTTCAGCCGAGCAGGACAGAAGGGATGAATGCCGGCTTCAGCACCACACGCAAGGGACAGTGCTTAACTGTAGCGCTGTTTCTCATGCGGCGGTACGTGCACACGGAGGAGAGTGCACACTGTTCTCCGTGTGCACGTATGCAGGACGCTTTGCGGACCGTACTGCCAGAGAAACACGGACATGTCTCCATGTTTTGCACACGGACACATGGTCCGTGAAAACATGCAGGCATGTGCATAGACCCATTCATTTGAGTGGGTCTACGTGTGTCAGTGTCTCCGGTACATGAGAAAACTGTCACTACATGTACCGGAGCCACTGACATGTGAAACCGGCCTTAGGCACAGATTCCAGCTGTATAATTAAGACTTCATCAACCATTTGTGGAATGAGACCATTATAATCAGACCTATCCACACACTGTCACACCAACAATCACGCACATTTACATGATTTTGTGTTAAGAGGTTAAAAACATTATTGCCAATAATATTACTATACAAGAGACAAATAATACTGCAAAACCATAATAACATATTACCTTTAGGGAGGATCGAATGTGCTCGCCACTACTCGTTACTCGCCCGAGTATCACTATGCTCAGTGTACTCGCCGAGCACCGAGCATTTTCGGGATTATTTGGCAGTAACTGGTGTCTCCACCCAGCATTTTTGGCGGACTTTAGAGACCCAATAATGCTGCAGGGATTGTCTGTCAGGCCATGAAACGCCACAGCCATCTTTGTTGTGGTCGTGCAGTGATTGGCTGGGTCGCACGGCATCATCCCAAGTATAAGAGACCTGGCACCGCCCTGTTCATCGCATTCAGCTCTGGATTCAGCGAGAATAGGGAGAGTTCCTGCAGAGATAGGGTCAGAATCGTGGTTTTTATAGTTAGTGTAGGTCTGCAACTGTTAATTCCACAACTCCTGAGAAACCAACAGTCCTTTTTAGGGCTAATTCATGGGTCCCGATATTGCAGCGCTAGATAGGCAGGGCACAGCATATCCACATCAGTGCAAGGCCTGCAGGCACTGTATGTGCGCACATTGCTCCCACTGCATTCCTCCCAAAGCTCCATAACTGTCTGCTGCTGCTGCAGCTTCTTTACACCCCAATGCACTCCCCCCAAAAATATACAGTGTGTTATGTCAGACTGAGGCCTGTTTAAAAATCATAGTTTGTCAGGCATATGTACAGTAGCATAGTTGTGTGTGCTAGTGTTTTTTTTGTGTGTGTGTTTTAAATTAACCAAAAAAGGCCTCATATATCAAGTTTGGGCATTTTAGGCCGTTTTGCCACTGTTTCTGCTGTCTGTTACTCTAATTATATAAAGCACTATTTTGCATTTTTAAACAAACAGGTCACATATTTGGCAGTGTGGTATTTCCATGACAGTCCTCCTATATCTGCGTGCTCCAAGTTTGGGCATTGTAGGCTGGTTTACCACTTTTTTTCCTGTTACTCTAATTACATAACACCTATAGATATGAAACAACAAGCAATGATTTAAGATTAAAATATAAATTTTATTATAAACACAATAATAACAGTTTAAAAGTCAGGAAAGGACCACCAGGTGGCAGTAGAATGCAGGTTATCATACAAGGGCATGTCAGTAAATTTGGAATAATTAATTTCTTAAGGAAATCAGATAATGTAATGAGCATGGAAATCTCACCATAAATGATAAAAAATAAATAAATAAAAAAAATTACATTACTAATTACATACAACACTATTTTGCATTGAGAAAATACAGGCCACATATTTGACAGTGTGATATTTCCGTGACAGGCCTCATAAATCTGCGTTCTCCAAATTTGGGCATTATAGGCAGGCTCACCACTTTTTTTCCTGTCTGTTACTCTTATTATATACAGCACTATTTTGCATTCAGAAAATACAGGCCACTATTGATGAGCGAGCACTAAAATGCTCGGGTGCTCGTTGCTCGGGACGAGCATATTGGAATACTCGGGTACTCGGCCAGAACAACAGGCCTAATGTAAGTCTATGGGAGACCCCAATATTTGTACCGCGATCACCCCAGGGGTCCTTTTAAGGTCTAAAAGAGTCTGAAAATGATGGAAACACTGCTCAAATAACACAGGAACATCATGGGGATTGCCCCTGGAAGCATTCCTGACTCCTAGGTCACAGCTTTAAACAATTTTTTCTGAGATTCATGCCATTTTTCCTGGTGCAACAAAAAACACACTAAAACGAAACCAAAATGGTTTTGCTGGGAAATATGTTAAGGTACATCCTTTGCAGGTTAATGACTTGCCTGTAAGGCCAAATAATTAAACCCAGACAGAAAATTTCCTCTCCCACTTAGGCTTAGTTCAGACACAGCGTTTTTGAAGCATTTTTCAACTTTAACATTGCTTTCAACAACTACAAATGCGTTCACTTGGAAATGTCATTGTAACATTTTACAACGCTAGCTGGCCATGTGTTGTGTGACACATAAGCAGACCCTTCTTGTTTCATTTATGAAGGGGGGACTCTTAACGTCACAGAGCCTATTTGTACTGGTGCATCAGGTGGCATTAATCTTCTTAAAGGGCCATTATTAAACAGTGGGTCTCCTAAGCTGTCGTAGCCTATGCTGTGAGTGGATGGGCTGCCAAGAATTACGACGCACCACAATACCAATTTCATAAGATGTCCAAGGGGGACTCCTGAAAAAGTGTTCCATTGAATTCAAGGCCTGCCCTGCTATCAATTCATATGCACCCCATTACACCTTGGAACCCACATACTGGATGGGCCCATGAAAATCCACTTCATAATATGCATTCTGTACTCCCGTACTCCTTTTTTTTCTCATTGCCAGCTAGGCCAGCCCTGCTGCACAGTCAGTCATATGCACCCCATTCTGCCTTGGAACCCACATACTGGATGGGTCCATGAAAATCCGCTCATATTTTTTAATGGTATGATGGTTCCCTCTTTGCCAAATTATTTACAGGAGAATTTGACAGTTTTATTTGCCATGTTTTTAACACTAAGTTTCAGATACGGCTTTAAATAAGGCTAATACTTGAAATACAACGCAATTTTATTGCAAACTACAAAATTCAAGGAATAGTATGATTGAATAGTGTGAGTGCGTACACTTTTGTATATGTTAACATACAAAGGTTAATAAGTACATATACGGATTAAATACATATAATGATTATATATATATGAACATTAACTACATACAGTATACTTACATCATCCACAAGAGGCTTTTAAACATCATCCGTCTGGAATATCAGAGAAGAAACACCAAGACAGAGAACCCCTGGGAGATAACCTACACTGCATGGGCGCCCCCAATTATGCAGGTATCAGCACACTGTACATGTACAGGTACCCCAGTTATGGCATCTGTCTTAGTCATGTTTCTCTGGTCTTATATAGTGATTTACACTATGTTGTCGTTTGACCCAGACCTTCAAGTGGCCAGCTTTCAAGGTAGCATGAAACTGAGATATCATGGAGTCATCAGACGAGGGGCCATAAATCCCTAGAATATAAAAGCCACAAGGATTTATATCAAACCACCACAGGCAGAGTTTCCGTAAACCTTAATGTTTTACAATGAGAAACTGCAAACATATAGAGGCATAGCTCTTTTTTTGAAGTGAATAAAAAAAACATTTCTCAAGATTGTGTCACTACGATCATTGTCTGTCACATCTGTAAATGTTTTACAAGAAATGCAGATATGTGATTGTCTGCAACAGAGAAAAAAAGGAAGTAAATCTCCAGCGTGAAACTTGGATACATTTTTTTTTCTCTGTTGTGGACAACGCCTCTGATCAAGGCACCTCCTTGCGTGAATTACATTCTGAGTCAATCAAGACTTTTATTCCTGAGCAAACTTGCACACAAGGACTTCTGCTTCAAACTGGTGAGCTGAATTTTTTCCCCGTCCCTTTTTTCCTTTGCATACACATATGTGATTGTCTGAATGCATTCGGTATACAGTATTTTAATCTTGATTCCAAATCGCCATTTGTATATTCGCCATTTGTACATTTGAGGCAGCCAAAGTTATGGCTCTCAAGGAGAGAAACTAATATAGTCGACAAAGAAATATTTGTAATGAACTACTGAGCCAAACTAACAGCATTGCTTTATCAAATTTAATTTATATGAAGTGTATTGTGTCCAATGTGAGCAACCAAGCAACACAAAAAGCAGCTTTTCAAGTGAGCTCTTTAAGGTACACAAATGTTATGAAGTCTTTTCCAACAAGGATGTGGATTCACCAATGGGGGTACCTTTTTTAAAAATATAGTATTGCCATCACAGCCCACCTTGCTCAAAATTCTGGGGCCTATAAAAGTAAAGAACACGTTCACCCAGGTCATGCCATCGGAGATAAGGAAGATATATTGCAGGAAACAGAGTTAAGAAGTAGGCCCAATGTAATGTCCTTTCTTTATCAAATAAAATAGTGCCATCACAGCCCCCTTGACCAAAATGCACCGTACAGTGCATGTTCAGCCTGATGATCTAGTAGCAGTTAAAGGACACATTGCAGGAGACAGAATTGAAAAGTAGGGCCAATGTAATGTCATGCCCAATTCCTCAATGTGGGGCCCTTTTTTTACAAAATAAAATAGTGCCATCACAGCCCCCTTGCCCAAAATTCACCGGCCTATAACAGTACAGAGCACGTTCACCCTGGTCATCTAGTGGTTCTAGATGATAAGGATGAGGATAAGGAGGAGGATAACAACAAACAGACCAAATCTGGAAGTGTGTACCCATGTGTGGTTGTGAAGAGGTGCATGTGAATACACCTCCCCAAAAGGGAGAATGTATTTGAGGTTATGTTTCGCTGTCTTCACTTGGTGGTGTACAGAAGTCTTTCCCAATCCAGCCCTTGTTCATTTTTATAAGAGTCAGCCTGTCAGCATTTTTAGTTGACAGGCGGATGCAGGGCAGGCCAGGACCTCCAAGGCATAGAGAGCCAGTTCATGCCATGTGTCCACCTTGGATATCCAATAATTAAAAGGCACAGAGGAATCACGGAGGATGTTTGTATGATCTGCAAGGTACTCCCTCACCATCTTCCCAAACATTGCACTTCTTTTGACAGCACTCCTTGCCTCTGTCCAAGGACGATGGGAGGGTCTGAGAAAACTGTCCCAGAACTTTGCTATTGTTCCTCTGCCTGAGCTGGATTGTACTTCTATCTCTCTTGCTTGGACTCCTTGGTTGTACAACAAACTTTGACGTCTGCTGCCAGCATTCTCACATGATCATTTTATAAGTAATTCCACTACAGGATGACTGACCATGCTGTCCTCCTCCTCCTCATCCTAATCCCTGTCCTCAGGCCATCCCCGCTGAACAGACAGTATGACAGCTGTGTTTGTAGTACTGTCTATAGCGCATTAAAGTAGCTCTTGTTCTTCCTCCTCCTCCTTATTGACTACCAATCCACGTTGAGAAGACATGAGGCTGGGCTGACTGTAATCCCCCTGTATGGTTCCTTGTTCTATGTCCTCGTGCTCTGCCTGCAATGCATCCTCTTTAATTGTGAGCAGAGAGGTTTTTAGAATGCTGAGAAGAGGGATGGTAATGCTTATTATGGTGTCATCGCCGCTCACCATCTTGGTGCAGTCCTCTAAGTTTTGGAGGATGGTACATATGTCGGACATCCATGTTCACTCCTAAAGTATTATGTGTGAAGTCTGAACTGAATATCAACGATCTTGTTGAAGTTGGTAGTCAACAACTGCCCTCTTCTGCTCACAAATCTTTTCCAACATATGCAGTGTAGAGTTACAGTGCGTGGGGACATTACACACCAGCCGGTAAACTGGAAGCTGCAAACGCTGCTGAAGCACGGCAAGGGCGGCTGAAGCTGTAGCTGACTTTCTAAAATGGGCAAACAGATGGCGTACTTTCACTAGCAGATCTGGCAGCTCCGAGTAGCTTTTCAGAAAACGTTGAACCACAAGGTTAAGCACATGGGCCAAGCAAGTTAAGTGTGTGAGCTCACCTTGCCTCAGAGCCACCATCAGGTTACGGCCATTGTCACACATGACCATGCCTGACTGTAGGTTCAGCGGTGTCATCCAAACATCTGACTGCTCTTTCAGAGCTGTCCACAACTCTTCAGCATTGTGCGGTTTGTCACCTATGCAGATTAGCTTCAGCACAGCCTGTTACCGCTTGGCTGAGGCAGTGCTGCAGTGCTTCCAGCTTCTTACTGATGTGTTGATTTCAGAGATGGAGGATGAAGAGGAGGAGCAGGAGCTGTAGACTATGGGGGCAACCCTAATTGACGTAGGGCCAGCAATCCTTGGTGTGGGGAGGAAGTGTTCCATCCCAAGGTCCGACTGGGTCCCATCTTCCACTATGTTAACCCAGTGTGCCGTCAGTGAGATGTACCATCCCTGCCCACAAGCACTTGTCCATGTGTCCGTGGTTAGGTGGAATTTCCCTGTAACACCATTGTTGAGGGCACGGGTAATGTTGTGGGACACATGCTGGTATAAAGCTGGTATGGCACACCGGGAGAAATAATGGCAACTGGGGACCGAGTACCTTGGAACGGCCGCCGCCATCAGGTTGCGGAAAGCTTCCATTTCAACGAGCCTAAAAGGCAGTATTTCTAGCACAAGCAGAAGAGAAATATTAGAATTTAGGACTATGGCATGTGGGGCGTTGGCTTGGTATTTCCGATTGCGTTCCAAAGACTGGGTTATAGACAACTGAAGGCTGTGCTGGGACAAGGACGTGGACGGGCTTGATGATAGTGCTGCTTGACTGTGGGCCACAACTGGTGCAGGGCTAGAGGCATCTTCACATGCATGGTGTACTGGGATTGGCTTCTACTCAAAACAGTGGAAGAAGCAGTGGTGTGACCTGCAGGCAGCGGTCCTGGACCCTGGGGTTCAACCCACAAAGTCGAGTGCTTTGCTGCCATGTGCCTGATCATGCTGGTGGTGGTCACACTGGTTGTTTTGCTACCCCTGCTGATGCGGGCATGGCAGGTTCTGCAAATGGCCTGTTTGGGGTTATCAGCAGAGTCTTTAAAAAATAACCAGACTCAGGAAGATCTAACAGTTGGAATGGCAACTTCCCTCATGTTGGTGTTACGGGGAACAGATGCACGCCTTCTGTCTGTGGCCACCACACTGCTTCTTCCTGCCTGTTGGGGTGATATGCCTCCTTCCCTATGTGTGCTGCTGCCCTCGCTCTGCATATCCTTCTGCCAGGTTGGGTCAGTCACATAGTTATCCACCACCTCATTTTCCACATCCGCACCCTGCTCCTCCTCCTGACTTTCTGGCAATTGTGTCTCATCATCGTCCACCTCTTCTGACACTTTCTCACCATCGCCTTCGCGTGACCGGGGCTGGTCAAAGCTTTGGGCATCGCTACATGCAATCTCATCTGTCCCCACTTCAAGTTGACCGGCTGAGAGTTCTGAATCTTGAAATGGAAAACTGAACAGCTCTTCAGAGTGTCGAAGTGAGGGATCAGTTGTCTCAGGTCACTCGGCATGGTGGAAGGAAGAAGGATCAGGGTGAGGAATATCTGGGCCACACTCACGGCTACTCAGACTTCACCGTGTAAAAGACATGATGGTGGTGGTTAAGTGACTGGAAGCATTATTCGCTATCCAACCAACCGTTTCACACTGCTCTGGCTTCAAAAGTGGTTTGCTGCAGTCTCCTAGAAACTGGGAAAGCAAGGTCGAGCAAGAAGATGTGGGTCTTTTTTATTGGCCACTTTCACCTTGCCTACGGCCTCATCCTTTGCATGCACCATCATCATCATGTTCACTTCCCCGTCCCTTCCCCCTTGCCATGCCCATTTTAAATGGACTACTGCACTATTTCAAATGCTCTAGTAAAGAAAAAGACGAGCACTCTCGCTAGTGGTGGTGCAGACTGAACATGGAGGGATACTCCAGAATATAGTCCAATACAACAACAGTCACACTCAAAGAAGAAATTTTCAGAATTTTGGTTAAGCTGTAAAGCGTGGTTTTCTTTATTTCAAACACCAAAATAAAGCTATCACCGCAGTGTTTCAAGGTAGGTAACGTTTCGACCCACAGGGTCTTTCTCAAACCTTACTTGGATTTGTAGTAGTAGCCACACACCACCGCCGCAGACACCAGCATTTCCTCAACTATAGCCCCTAACGGGACTCCTACACTCCTCCAGGGATTTATGCCCTTCGCTCTATTTCTACAAATCCAAGTAAGGTTTGAGAAAGACCCTGTGGGTCGAAACGTTACCTACCTTGAAACACTGCGGTGATAGCTTTATTTTGGTGTTTGAAATAAAGAAAACCACACTTTACAGCTTAATCAAAATTCTGAAAATTTCTTCTTTGAGTGCGACTGTTGTTGTATTGGACTATTTCAAATGCTCAACAGAAGTATATTTATTAGTAGCGAAATAATATCTGATCAGTATGCCTGCAAATCTACAATTTTTCCAACCCAAACACCAGGCAGGCCTCAGCCTGACATAACAGACTGTATTCAATTTTTTTTTGTGTGAAGTTAATTTATGCAATATAGTGCTGTATATAAGTAGAGTAACAGACAGCAAAAAAAGGGGTACACTGGCCTACAATGCCCAAAATTGGAGCACGCAGATATATGAGGGCTGTCACCGAAATACCACACTGGCAAATATGTGGCCTTTTAATATTTTTTATGCTAAATAGTGCTGTATATAATTTCAGTAACAGACAGCAAAAAAGTAGGCCTCTGGCCTACATTGACCAAACTTGAAGCACACAGATATATGAGGGCTGTCACAGAAATACCACACTAGAAAATATGTGGCCAGTTTTTTTTTTAAATTCCAAATAGTGCTGTTTATAATTAGATTAACAGACAGCAATAACAGTGGCAAAATGTCCTACACACGCACGCAGATATATGAGGGCTCTCGCGGAAATAAAACACCAGCAAATATATGGCCTTTTTATATTTTTTTTATGCTAAATAGTGCTGTATATAATTAGAGGATCAGACAGCAAAAAAAGTGGTACACCGGCCTACAATGCCCAAACTAGGAGCACGCAGATATGAGGGCTGTCATAGAAATACCACACAGGCAAATATGTGGCCTTTTTATATTTTTTTAAGCTAAATACTGCTGTATATTTTTAGACTAACAGACAGCAAAAAAAGTGGTACACCGGCCTACAATGCCCAAACTTGGAGCATGCAGATATATGAGGGCTGTCACGGAAATACCACACTGGCAAATATGTGGCCTTTTTGTATTTTTTGATGCTAAATGGTGCTGTATATAATTAGAGTAACAGACAGCAAAAAATTGGTACAACGGCCTACAGTGCCCATACTTGGAGCACGCAGATATATGAGGGCTGTCACGGAAATACCACACTGGCAAATAGGTGGCCTGTTTTTTTTTTTTAAATGCCAAATAGTGCTGTATATAATTAGAGTAACAGACAGCAAAAACAGTGGCAAGATGGCCTACAATGCCTAAACTTGGAGCACACAGATATATAAGGGCTCTCACGGAAATACCACATTGGCAAATATGTGTCCTTTTTATTTTTTTATGCTAAATGGTGCTGTATATAATTAGAGTATCAGACATCATAAAAATTGGTACACCGGCCTACAATGACCAAACTTGGAGCACGCAGATATATGAGGGCTGTCACGGAAATACCACACTGGCAAATATGTGGCCTTTTTATATTTTTTATGATAAATAGTGCTGTATATAATTACAGTAACAGACAGCAAAAAAAGTGGTCCTCCGGCCTACAATGACCAAACTTGGAGCATGCAGGTATATGAGGGCTGTCACGGAAATACCACACTGGCAAATATGTGGCCTGTTTTTTAAAAAAAAAATCAAAATGATGCTGTATATAATTAGAGTAACAGACAGCAAAAACAGTGGCAAAATGGCCTACAATGCCGGAACTTGAAGCACACAGGTATATGAGGGCTGTCACGGAAATACCACACTGGCAAATATGTGGCCTTTTTATGTTTTTTGAAGCTAAACAGTGCTGCATATAATTAGAGTAACAGACAGAAAAAAAGTGGTACACCGGCCTATAATACCCAAACTTGGAACACGCAGATATGTGAGGGCTGTCACAGAAATATCACACTGCCAAATATGTGGCCTGTTATTTTTTATAAATGCCAAATAGTGCTGTATATAATTAGAGTGACAGACAGCAAAAACAGTGGCAAAACAGCCTAAAATGGCAAAACTTGGAGCACGCAGATATATGAGGCCTTTTTTTGTGAATTTAAAACACCAAAAAAAACAAACAGTGGCACAAGGCTAGCACACACAGCTATGCTACGTATGCCTGACAAACTATGATTTTTTAGCAGGCCTCAGTCTGACAGAACACACTGTATATTTTTTTTGGGGGGTGAATTTTTGGGAAAAGAAAAATACAACTAGGTATATAGTAAAGAAGCAGCAGTAGACAGTTATTGGGCTTTGGGAGGGATGCAGTGGGAGCAATGGACGCACATACAGTGCCTGCAGGCCTTGCACTGATGTGGATATGCTGTGCCCTGTCTACCTAGCACTGCAATATTGGGACCCACAAATTAGCCCTAAAAAGGACTGTCTGTTTCTCAGGAGTTGTGGATTTAACAGTTGCAGATCTACACTAACTATAAAAACCACGATTTTGACCCTATCTCTGCAGCAGCTCTCCCTACTGTCAATGAATCCGGAACAGAATGCGGCGAGCAGAACGGCGCCAGGTCTCTTATACTTGGGTTGATACTGTACGGCCAAGCCAATCACTGCACGACCACAACAAAGATGGCTGCGGCGTTTCATGGCCTGGCAGACAATCCCTGCAGCGTGATTGGGTCTCTAAACTCTGCCAAAACTGCTGGGTGGAGACACCAGTTACCGCCGAAATGCTTGCTGCTCGCCGAGTACACCGAGCATAGAGATACTTGGGCGACTAACGAGCAGTGGCGAGCACGTTCGCTCACCACTACCTATAATCCTTCCATGATGACACCATAAAAGGAAGAAAAATGTGAAAGCCAACCCAATGATCACCTATACTATGTTAAATTGGCGGATCCAGGGCTTAGCAATGGATCACCTCCACCCATGGCAGCTTCAGCGACTGATGGAATATAAAGTCCTCATAAAGCTAACCACAACCTGGCTCCCCTATATGCCAATTTTTCTTTTAGTTTCAGCTAAGACCATATTTAAAGAATGTAATTTGCAACTCCAAGCTTTAGGCATCATATACTACACTTCTATGACAAAAAAGTGAAGAAATAGCAACTGCTGAAGCTCCTTCTATGTTTAAATCCTTTAAACATGTGGTTAAATGTTAAAGTGTAAATTCGTTGTATTTTGAAAATAACATTTTTCTAATTCTTTTAAGTCTTCTGGAAAAGTCCTCTACTTGGAAATTTCTCATTCTGAGGATGAGTTTGAGGCTATTAAAAATAGAGAAGTGGACTAAGGTGATTTGTTACCTTCAGGTTTTCAGATGTATGGAATACAGGGAAGCAAGATCAATTCAAGACATGACCTTTGTGGCTATTACAAACATTGAGTAAAAAAATCCTTCTTTATGCCTAAGAAAAGTGTCTACCCTAATTAAGAAGGAATGGAAAAGGTTGGAGAGAGAGAGGAATTCATTCCAAAATGTGTTAAACAGAAGTATCCTCTTGAAAACAAATTCTGCTTGCTCAGAAAGGCCATGAAAATTCAATGTATCTATTTCCAAAATTTCTAGAATGGTATCCTTCCCTTTTGACAGTCTCGGAATATCTAGTGACCTTATGACTAGGAATGCTTTTTTATAATGGCTTGGGAAATGGGAGCCTTTCAGCCTGCAATTCCAGGTACAGTAGTTGTACAGCTAGGTCCCTTATTCTATGTGCCCTGTCTTGCACAAGGGGAGCAGTCCTTCGCAGAGAGCTATTGTTAAGTAAACTTGCATTAAGGGAATTCCAAGAGTTTATATTTTCTATATTACAACAATGTTGACCTTTGTGCCATGCCCTGCACAAGAAGCCCAATCCTGATCAGGGTGTTACCAGGAAGCTTTACCCAAATTTGATGCATAGAACACAATAAATTTTCATTTGGAAAAAATTTTGCATTTTGTGCCCAAAGCGGTCAGGGACTGTGTTTTTGAAAATATATAATGGTGGCTAGGAATTTTCCATTGAGGCTGAGTTCACTCGACTCTCAAAAAAAGTAGTACAATCCATGTGGTTTGTCATAGATTTGTCGTGAATTTGGAAATATGGGCATCCAGTGTCCACACAAACAATTGACTGAACACTGGCGGCAACACAATAAACAGAGCAATAGAAATATGTAGCAATGAGGTAGAGAAGTTTAACCACTCCATCTTTAGGCTCTATCTGCATTTTATGCCACTATTATCACACTGTATGCCCTTTGTAGATTATTATATCACAGCCTAATACTGCTAAATAGATTTTTGCAGGAAATTGCACTTACATTTTCTAGGTTTACCACCACCACCAGTTTTTTGAGGCTACATTTTTTATTCAGATTCCCAATTGTGTTAATCTTACTTTTGCACTGAATGTCCACTAGGTGGCAGAGTGACACAATAAAAGAAAAGAGTCTTAATCCATCACATTTTTGTTATACAAGTGACAATGGACAAGCTAAATTTAACTGAGCACCATACTAATGATCAATAATATAGAGAAATGCTCAAAATATGTGCAGAAGATACTTGTGACTTAAAGTGGGCACATTATTACCTAAAATATATACACAAATCAGTGTTATACTTTGTGCACTATTTTTATAAAATCAGAACATTTATGGAACATCTGCTAAGTGCACTGCAAAGTGTTCTTCAAAAGCATCTACACTTACAGAAATGCTTCGATCCTCAAAATTGAAATTGCAACACCAAGCAGGAAAGGTTTTGGATTTATAGAAATCATAAGATCAATAGACGTGTTAGTGATCTGCAAACTATGGGAAATTTAAACAATATTTTTAAAACATCTGGAATTATTCACTAGAGAGTATAAGTGCCTCATGCAGAAATGCACGCACTTACACACCTTGGCATGCTATAATGAGGTCATTGTGACCTGAGGAATGTTCTGTGCTGAGGACACTTTGGAGAACTGGCCGCACCACTAATTCCACAACCAAATCAATGTAACATTGAGCTAAGGGTACCTGGAATGAAGACTAGAGGGGATATAATAGTAATTGTTCAGGAATAGTAAATATTAAGTCATTTAATACAGGTATCCCACTGACAAAGTTCAGTTGCAATCAATATTATTCAACCCCCATTGTGTAATAAACCAATCGAACAATTTAAATAGCTCAGCACTACTAATATGATAAGTTGTTTCTCCACATTCATACTCAAAATTCTTCAACCCCTTCAGGACACATGTATTTATTACTTATTAAAAAAGTACCCGACGATGAAACAGATGTAGCTCCCATGTTGCTTTCCGGTTCTTCCTTGTCGGTCTGGTTTCCCACTGTTTCACTGTACCACGCTTGTCTTTGTGGGCGGTTCCTTTTCTTCTTTCCGCCATCCCAGACCATCAGGCGGATCTCTCTCGTTGATGGATATACTTCTCTCACATAGTAGTATTGGTGAGGGGCAGACATGGCTTTTGCGCCTTTCTTCCAAGCTCCGCCAGCGACAACACGCCCTTCTCTTGCGCGCCACATGGTGTTGTAATGGCGGCAGTTTAACAGTTCAAGGATTTCTCAGGCACAGTCTCTTAGGCGCACAAGACCCATTTTAATGGGTCGGTCAATCCTGTTTGTGACGCCAAGTTGGAGCGCCCGCTAGGGCCGTGGGGTACTCAGAACCGGGCCGGTTCTTAAAGGGGTGATCACGGTGGTAGTGACTGGGTCCGTGGCACTGGGGGTCCAATGAAAGGGAATGAATGGAAGTGGAAAATAAAGTCTACTGTAGTAGTGTTCTTGACGCCACCTGTGGTACTCGGCCAGGGATGGCCAACGCTGCTTAAAGGGGTCCTCTGTGGATGATGGTATTGCAGCAGAGGTGGAATAGTTCCCCACAGATAGAACTTGGTCCCCAGGGCTCCTGGTGCAGTTGGTAAAGGTGATAGATGGTACAGTGTAGGAAAGAATCAGAAGACACAAGATTGCAGTCTCTTTACCTTTTAGTGATGCAGTTCAGGTACACAGATTACAGGTGGTCATTGGAATCCGTGCATCCTGGAAACGATTCGGAATCCCCCTAGCCAGGTGGGGTTGGAAGCCTTCCTTACTGCTCTGTGTTTTAAGTTCCTTGCTGTCTGAGACTTCACACAAGGTCCTCTCTTTTCTCTGTCCCTTTTAGGTGGACACTACCCGCATGGCAGGCAACTCGAGCCTTTTTACAGGTTTCCCTTCTTGTGGTGACTCCGGGCTCTATCTGCTGCTGTGCCTTTGGGTGTAATGGTGGCCAGGAGACTTGGAATCTCCTGCCTGCCGGTTTCTGCTGTGGAGCATACAGTTACCCCCACAACCTCGGAATCCCAGCCTCCGATTTCTTGCGCTTGAACCTGGAGTGAGCTCAATCGCAGCTCCACTCCAGTTTCTCTCTCCTCCTTTACTTCTTCTCCCCTCACTGTCTCCTACAGACTGCTCTGTCAGCAGCTGCAGAACCGCATGTCTGCTCTACTAGCTAACTCCTCCTCCAGCCAGAATATATATAGGGAAGCTACCCTGAAACTGTGTCTAGAGCTCCCCCTTCTGGCCTGGAGTCAGAATAGTGTTGTTTGTACGTTTTACCTGTTAAAGGTATGGCATCACCCTCCCCGTGATAAAGGCAATACCACTGTAACAACTGGCTAAAAAAAAAGCGATGACATGGCGTCATCTAATGTCCTTCACTCAATGTATCCTTAGGAACGGAGGCCGCCGCTTGCACTGCTGAGAGCCGGGGGCCGTCGGAGGGTAAGTATATCCATATATTTATTTTTTTTTACATGAATATGGATCCCAAGGCCTGAAGGAGAGTCTCCTCTCCTCCAGACCCTTTGAACCATCCAGGATCGCTCCCTGCACACGCCATACCTGGCGTATAAGCCGACCCCCGACTTTTGAGATGATTTTCAGGGGTTAAAAAGTCGTCTTATCGCCGGAAAATACGGTAATTATTTTTCTCCATAAAACCCATAAATCTATATATATAAAAATGAGTGTGTGCGTGTGTATCGGCAACCAATCACTAAGCATCTTTCATTTCACCAGAGCTGTTTATAAGAAGCTGAGCTAGGATTGGTTGCTATGAGCAACAGTTTTCCTTGTAGACAGTTGTGGTAACTGAGGCCTATTATTCTTATCATTTCTATGGTGTTATCGTCCTACCATAAAGCTGGAAATAACATAATTTATTACGGTGCTGACACAGACCACTCTCTGACACAGACTGCAGGTCTAACCACAGTAAGTTACTACGCCGGGCTCTTCAGCTAGTAATGTGATAAAAATATAACGGTGAGGCTGAGTTCACATGTACTATAAGGTATGTGCACATGATGCGGATTTGCTGCGGATCCGCAGCGGATTTTACCGCGCAGAAACGCTGCAGATCCGCACTGTGATGTACAGTACAATGTTAATAAATGGTGAAAAAAAATGGCTGTGCATATGGTGCGGAAAAATCAGTGCAGAATTGCTGCGGATTTCAAAGAAGTGCATGTCACTTCTTTTGTGCGGATCTGCAGCGTTTCTGCACCCCTCCATGTTAAAAATCCGCAGTGGCAAAATCCACAGAAAATCCGCACAAAATCCGCAGCAATT
Organism: Ranitomeya variabilis; assembly: GCF_051348905.1. Lineage (NCBI taxonomy): Eukaryota > Metazoa > Chordata > Amphibia > Anura > Dendrobatidae > Ranitomeya > Ranitomeya variabilis. The sequence continues at coordinate 655,332,984 of NC_135233.1, forward strand.
CCGCATAAAAACCGCACGAAATCCGCATAAAAACCGCGGCAAATCTTCTGCCAGGAGCTGCGGATTTTGTGCAGAAAATTCTGCACTTCTTTTCTTACGTGTGCTCATAGCCTAAATGCTGCTCTGCTTTTTTTTCTGCAGGTGTCCCTACCACACAATACAATAAGAATCTTCTCTAGTTATTGCGTGTTTGCTACATTTCCTTTATGCATGTTACCTATTATTTGATGCATTTTTACATAGTTTAGTGTGGACACCTGCAGAAAACAAAAAACACTGTATTTATGTAAGGAGTGAACATGGCCATACAGACACAAAAAAGCCAGATGTCATATAGTGAAGATTACGTAAAAATTAGAAAGTTGTACCTGCTACAACTATGAATGAGTGAACAAAAAATGAATCCATAGGTCCCAATTAGAGATGAGCATGACACACAGATGATGTTGTGCCAGCCCAGGCTAATCAAAAGATGAAATGACCCAAGAAGGTAAGAAATTGACTGACCTATCATCTAGCCGCCTGGAACCATTGACCTGGATACTGGATGAATTGATCCACTCATCTCCAGTCCCACCCAACCCAGGGCACAGCAAGAAAGTCCCATATTTGTGTCTATGCCTTGCAATCTCAGTTGTCTCCTGAATGTCTCTCACTGGCACCACCCCTCAATCATCTCCTCCTGCCAGTGTAGAAAGAAATGGTAAATGGATGTGATTTGGGTGTGGCTGTGGGCATGGGTGTGGCCCTTTAAAGACCGTTCCCCTTTAAGTGAGCGCCCAGGGCCACCAACCAGGTCGCAGCCATTATGACATATCCTTTAAGACCGGACCCTGTACCGAGTACCCCACAAGCCCAGGCTGGCGACTCAACTTGACGTCACAAACATGATGGACTGACCCATTCAAATGGGTCCTGTGCACCATGGATTATAATGGACTGTGTAAAATTGTTAATGGCCGCCATTGCTGCACCCCGAGGCAGATGAAGGAGGAACAAGATGTGTTGCTATGGGTGGAGTTCAAGAACCGGCGTGAAAGCTGGATCCACCCCCTACAATGACTTTGATGCTAACAAAACATGTCCGTCACCAGGATGGATCCGCCCCCAGAGATGGCTGGCGGGAAAGTGGGGAAGGCACCACCCAGAAAGCCGTGGAGGAGAGATGGAGAAAGCCGTTGGAAAGCGTGGCAGCAGCATGGCTGCACGCTACCTGGTAAAGATATTGGCGGACAGCATTGGAGAACAGCCAGAATTTACCGACACCTGTGGAGATGTCCCCGGTCTGCAGCAGCATGAAATCTGAGACCTGAAGTCTATCTTGGATACGGAGCTCCTCGCCGCCAAGACGCTGGAACTGGCCCAACGACTTCTACAGACCCGGATGACAGTGGTGTCTGCCTGGAAGGAGTCCCTGATCCACAGAATGCAGACCGAAACCCACCGGAGCTTACCATCAGCGCTCACAGCCCCATTGGAGCCGGAAGGAGCTACACTGCTGCAGGAGAGGGCACCAGCGACAGATCCGGAGCCTGCACCAGTAACCCCGACAGAGCCAGAAAGTAAGGCGCTGCCGGAAAGTGAGATGACACTGACGGAGAACCCGAAGCTCGCACCTGTGACCTCATCGGAGCAAGAAATTGAGACGCCGCAATTGGAGATGACCATGCCGCAACCCCAGGCCCTGCAACCAGCACCTCAGGCCCCAGCGGAGACAGAACAAGACACCAGCATCGGCGAGACAGGTACGCTAACTGCCCCGGTAGCTGAAGACCCCCTAGTGGGACCCTTAGCAACCCCACTGACTATATCACCTGGTCAGACATAACAGTCACAGTAACCTGGGACCGTATGTCTGACATGGGAGACGCACTTACTGAGCCAATGACACCTGTACCATCGCCCCTGAAGGCATGCAGGCCTAAAGAGACTATCCTTTGGAGGCACCCAAAAATGGACTTAATGGGATTCCCTATAGAGGCCCAATCTGCGGCTAATAGCGCTAAAATCACTGACACAGAAGACTACTGCAAACGGCAGATACAAAAACTAGCAGCAGAGGAAAAGCGGCATAAAACCAAATGGTAAGCCATGGAACAAAGGAACCTGCTAGCTAAAGCCCAGTCCCGTACACCTAGACCTACTAATAGTGGACCTATCAAAACAGGAACTGTTGTCTCCTTCAACTTGGACAAAGGATGGGGATTTATCAGGGAACAAGTAGGGCACAGGGAACTATTTGTCAACCTCAGGGATGCGGAATCACACCTCTTAAGGGGACACCCTGACCGCAACTTATACCCTGGAGACAAAGTGACTTATACCCGGCACTATGGAGAAAGAGGATACTATGGTCTTCATGTTAAAAGGTGCCTAGGACAACATGCCTATAACCGTATAGCCACTGCGAGTGGACAGCAAACCCGGGCTACACAGACCTCTTATGGACACTTTTCTAAGGAGTCACCTGCTGACCCCCGTGTTAAAAAACTTCCCCAGTCAGGAAGCTGTACACGCCAGGACCTGCCCTGGAAAAGGGACAAGTAAAAGGACATTCACCTGCGTGAAAGAAAAAGTTGTGAATATGTTAAATTGATGTTTTTATTCCTGTATAAATGGACAGTGATGCCTGAGAACTGTTTTATAAATAGTTTGGCACCTGTTATGGCACCCCTTTTTGATATTGCCACATGCTAGTATCGTGAGCAGAACTGTATGTATATCTGTTTTGCTTTACAGATTTGAAGCAAAACTACCTGGCGCAGTGGAGACCAGGACCGGTCAATGCGCCTTAATGTTTAAAAAGTTGGCACTTAACCTGTGTGAATTTGTATAAAGTTATTTTTGCAACGTTTAAGAAACCGTACCTCCCATAAAGGGATGCTTCAGTTTATACCAGTTATCCTGTTGACATGCATGTCTAAAAATGCTTTAATGTCTTTAACCTGTAATGCTTATGTTTTTCTTTTCCCAGTCCGGGAGTAATGAAGTTAACGGGGGGGAGTGTAACACCTGTTGTGAATTTGGATTCTGGGCTCCCCCGGTGGCCACTGGTGGAATTGAACTGGTGTTGTCATCTTCTCTGTTCACCTGTTCCCATCAAGATGTGGGAGTCGCTATATAACCTTGCTGCTCTGTTAGTTGCTTGCCGGTCATCAATGTTATCAGAAGCCTCTCTGTGCTTGTTCCTGCTCCTAGACAACTACTAGATAAGTTGGACTCTTGTCCATGTTTGTTTTTGCATTTTTGTTCCAGTTCACAGCTGAAGTTTCGTTACTGTGTCTGGAAAGCTCTTGTGAACAGGAATTGCCACTCTGGTGTTATGAGTTAATGCCAGAGTTTTAAAGTAATTTCTGGATGGTGTTTTGATAGGGTTTTCAGCTGACCATGAAAGTGTCCTTTCTGTCTTCTGCTATGTAGTAAGTGGACCTCAAATTTGCTAAACCTATTTTCATACTACGTTTGTTATTTCATCTTAATTCACCGCCAATACATGTGGGGGGCCTCTGTCTCCTTTCGGGGTATTTCTCTAGAGGTGAGCTAGGACTAATATTTTCCTCTGCTAGCATTATTTAGTCCTCCGGCTGGTGCTGGGCATCTAGAATCAACGTAGGCATGCTACCCGGCCACTGCTAGTTGTGCGTTAGGTTTAGTTCATGGTCAGCTCAGTTCCCATCTTCCAAGAGCTAGTTCCTATATATGCTGATGCTATGTTCTCTTGCCATTGAGAACATGACAGTTTGACCGGCCCCCTAAAGGGTTAAAATCCTTGGCTGAGAAAGGAGAGAAATAAGAAGTCTGCTGAGAATTTTTTTTTTTTTTTTTTTCTCTCCTTCTAATCTTTGAATGGCTCTGTGTCCACCTGTTTGTAATGGATCTTCAGAGTGTAACTGCAGGTTTGAATAATCTCGCCACGAAGGTACAAAATTTGCAAGACTTTGTTTGTCATGCACCTGTATCTGAGCCGAGAATTCCTTTGCCGGAATTTTTCTCGGGGAATAGATCTGGGTTTCAGAATTTTCGAAATAATTGCAAATTATTTTTGTCCCTGAAATTTCACTCTGCCGGAGACCCTGCACAGCAGGTCAGGATTGTGATTTCCTTGCTCCGGGGCGACCCTCAAGACTGGGCTTTTTCATTGACACCAGGGGATCCTGCGTTGCTCAATGTGGATGCGTTTTTTCTGGCCTTGGGGTTGCTTAATGACGAACCTCATTTGGAGCTTCAGGCAGAAAAAACTTTGATGTCCCTATCTCAGGGGCAAGATGAAGCGGAAATTTACTGTCAAAGATTCCGTAAATGGTCTGTGCTTACTCAGTGGAATGAGTGCGCCCTGGCGGCGACTTTCAGAGAGGGTCTCTCTGATGCCATTAAGGATGTTATGGTGGGGTTCCCTGTGCCTGCGGGTCTGAATGAGTCCATGACAATGGCTATTCAGATCGATAGGCGTTTGCGGGAGCGCAAACCAGTGCACCATCTGGCGGTGTCCACTGAGAAGTCGCCAGAGAGTATGCAGTGTGATAGAATTCTGTCCCGAAGCGAGCGGCAGAATTTTAGACGGAAAAATGGGTTGTGTTTCTATTGTGGTGATTCTACTCATGTTATATCAGCATGCTCTAAGCGCACTAAAAAGCTTGATAAATCTGTTTCCATTTGCACCTTACCGTCTAAGTTTATTCTATCTGTGACCCTGATTTGCTCTTTGTCATCTATTACCACGGACGCCTATGTCGACTCTGGCGCCGCTTTGAGTCTTATGGATTGGTCCTTTGCCAAACGCTGTGGGTATGATTTAGAGCCTTTGGAGACTCTTATTCCTCTGAAGGGGATTGACTCCACCCCATTGGCTAATAATAAACCACAATACTGGACACAAGTAACTATGCATATTAATCCGGATCACCAGGAGATTATTCGCTTTCTGGTGCTGCATAATCTACATGATGATTTGGTGCTAGGATTGCCTTGGCTGCAATCTCACAACCCAGTCCTCGACTGGAAAGCTATGTCTGTGTTGAGCTGGGGATGTAAGGGGGCTCATGGGGATGTACCTGTGGTTTCCATTTCATCATCTATTCCCTCTGAAATTCCTGAGTTCCTGTCTGACTATCGTGACGTCTTTGAAGAATCCAAGCTTGGTTCATTACCTCCGCACCGAGAGTGCGATTGTGCCATAGATTTAATCCCGGGTAGTAAATACCCAAAGGGTCGTTTATTTAATCTGTCTGTGCCTGAACATGCTGCTATGCGAGAATATATAAAGGAGTCCTTGGAAAAGGGACATATTCGTCCATCGTCATCTCCCTTGGGAGCCGGTTTTTTCTTTGTGTCAGGAAAGGACGGCTCTTTGAGACCATGTATCGATTGTCGGCTTTTGAATAAAATCACTGTAAGATATCAATACCCATTGCCGTTGCTGACTGATTTGTTTGCTCGCATAAAGGGGGCCAAGTGGTTCTCTAAGATTGACCTTCGTGGGGCGTATAATTTGGTGCGAATCAGGCAGGGGGATGAGTGGAAAACCGCATTTAATACGCCCGAGGGCCACTTTGAGTATTTAGTGATGCCTTTTGGTCTTTCAAATGCTCCGTCAGTTTTCCAGTCCTTTATGCATGATATTTTTCGCGATTGTTTGGATAAATTTATGATTGTGTATCTGGATGATGTTCTGATTTTTTCGGATGACTGGGACTCTCATGTCCAGCAAGTCAGGAGGGTTTTCCAGGTTTTGCGGTCTAATTCTTTGTGTGTGAAGGGTTCTAAGTGTGTTTTTGGGGTACAGAGGATTTCCTTTTTGGGATATATTTTTTCTCCCTCTTCCATTGAAATGGATCCTGTCAAGGTTCAAGCTATTTGTGATTGGACGCAGCCCTCTTCTCTTAAGAGTCTTCAGAAATTTTTGGGCTTTGCTAACTTTTATCGTCGATTTATTGCTGGTTTTTCGGATATTGCTAAGCCATTGACCGATTTGACTAAGAAGGGTGCTGATGTTGCTGATTGGTCCCCTGACGCTGTGGAGGCCTTTCGGGAGCTTAAGCGCCGTTTTTCCTCTGCCCCTGTGTTGCGTCAGCCTGATGTTGCTCTACCTTTTCAGGTTGAGGTCGACGCTTCTGAGATCGGAGCTGGGGCAGTGTTGTCGCAGAAAAGTTCTGACTGCTCCGTGATGAGGCCTTGTGCCTTCTTTTCCCGTAAATTTTCGCCCGCTGAGCGGAATTATGATGTTGGGAATCGGGAGCTTTTGGCCATGAAGTGGGCTTTTGAGGAGTGGCGCCATTGGCTTGAGGGGGCCAGACATCAGGTGGTGGTATTGACTGACCACAAAAACTTGATTTATCTTGAGACCGCCAGGTGCCTGAATCCTAGACAGGCGCGCCGGTCATTATTTTTCTCTCGGTTTAATTTTGTGGTGTCATACCTACCGGGTTCTAAGAATGTTAGGGCGGATGCCCTTTCTAGGAGTTTTGAGCCTGACTCGCCTGGTAACTCTGAGCCCACAGGTATCCTTAAGGATGGAGTGGTATTGTCAGCCGTTTCTCCAGACCTGCGGCGGGCCTTGCAGGAGTTTCAGGCGGATAGACCGGATCGTTGCCCACCTGATAAACTGTTTGTTCCTGATGATTGGACCAGTAGAGTCATCTCTGAGGTTCATTCTTCTGCGTTGGCAGGTCATCCTGGCATTTTTGGTACCAGGGATTTGGTGGCAAGGTCCTTCTGGTGGCCTTCCCTGTCACGAGATGTGCGAGGCTTTGTGCAGTCTTGTGACGTTTGTGCTCGGGCCAAGCCTTGTTGCTCTCGGGCTAGTGGATTATTGTTGCCCTTGCCTATTCCTAAGAGGCCTTGGACGCACATCTCGATGGATTTTATTTCAGATCTGCCTGTTTCTCAGAAGATGTCTGTCATCTGGGTGGTGTGTGACCGTTTCTCTAAGATGGTCCATTTGGTTCCTCTGCCCAAGTTGCCTTCTTCTTCCGAGTTGGTTCCTCTGTTTTTTCAAAATGTTGTTCGTTTGCATGGTATTCCTGAGAATATCATTTCTGACAGAGGGACCCAATTCGTGTCTAGATTTTGGCGGGCATTCTGTGCTAGGATGGGCATAGATTTATCTTTTTCGTCCGCTTTCCATCCTCAGACGAATGGCCAGACCGAGCGGACTAATCAGACCCTGGAGACATATCTGAGGTGTTTTGTGTCTGCTGACCAGGATGATTGGGTTGCTTTTTTGCCATTGGCGGAGTTCGCTCTCAATAATCGGGCCAGCTCTGCCACTTTGGTGTCCCCGTTTTTCTGTAATTCGGGGTTTCATCCTCGATTTTCCTCTGGTCAGGTGGAAACTTCGGATTGTCCTGGAGTGGATGCTGTGGTGGAGAGATTGCATCAGATCTGGGGGCAGGTGGTGGACAATTTGAAGTTGTCCCAGGAGAAGACTCAGCTTTTTGCCAACCGCCACCGTCGTGTTGGTCCTCGGCTTTGTGTTGGGGATTTGGTGTGGTTGTCTTCTCGTTTTGTCCCTATGAGGGTCTCTTCTCCTAAGTTTAAGCCTCGGTTCATCGGCCCGTATAAGATATTGGAGATTCTTAACCCTGTTTCCTTCCGTTTGGACCTCCCTGCATCCTTTTCTATTCATAACGTTTTTCATCGGTCATTATTGCGCAGGTATGAGGTACCGGTTGTGCCTTCCGTTGAGCCTCCTGCTCCGGTGTTGGTTGAGGGTGAGTTGGAGTACGTTGTGGAGAAAATCTTAGACTCTCGTGTTTCCAGACGGAGACTCCAGTATCTGGTCAAGTGGAAGGGATACGGCCAGGAGGATAATTCTTGGGTGAATGCATCTGATGTTCATGCCTCTGATCTGGTTCGTGCCTTTCATAGGGCCCATCCTGATCGCCCTGGTGGTTCTGGTGAGGGTTCGGTGCCCCCTCCTTGAGGGGGGGGTACTGTTGTGAATTTGGATTCTGGGCTCCCCCGGTGGCCACTGGTGGAATTGAACTGGTGTTGTCATCTTCTCTGTTCACCTGTTCCCATCAAGATGTGGGAGTCGCTATATAACCTTGCTGCTCTGTTAGTTGCTTGCCGGTCATCAATGTTATCAGAAGCCTCTCTGTGCTTGTTCCTGCTCCTAGACAACTACTAGATAAGTTGGACTCTTGTCCATGTTTGTTTTTGCATTTTTGTTCCAGTTCACAGCTGAAGTTTCGTTACTGTGTCTGGAAAGCTCTTGTGAACAGGAATTGCCACTCTGGTGTTATGAGTTAATGCCAGAGTTTTAAAGTAATTTCTGGATGGTGTTTTGATAGGGTTTTCAGCTGACCATGAAAGTGTCCTTTCTGTCTTCTGCTATGTAGTAAGTGGACCTCAAATTTGCTAAACCTATTTTCATACTACGTTTGTTATTTCATCTTAATTCACCGCCAATACATGTGGGGGGCCTCTGTCTCCTTTCGGGGTATTTCTCTAGAGGTGAGCTAGGACTAATATTTTCCTCTGCTAGCATTATTTAGTCCTCCGGCTGGTGCTGGGCATCTAGAATCAACGTAGGCATGCTACCCGGCCACTGCTAGTTGTGCGTTAGGTTTAGTTCATGGTCAGCTCAGTTCCCATCTTCCAAGAGCTAGTTCCTATATATGCTGATGCTATGTTCTCTTGCCATTGAGAACATGACAAACACCCCAGGTAACTGGTTGTTACAGTGATGTTGCCTTCCTATCGGGGAGGGCGATGTCATGCTTGGAGGCAGGGAGGATTCTCTTTACCAGGTAAGCATACACGTGCAACACATTCTGAATCCAGGCCAGGAGGGGGAGCTCAGGACCCAGATTCAGGGGAGCTTCCCTCAGCTTTAAGTATCCTGGTCTGGAGGAGGAGTTAGCCAGTTGGAGGGAGACAGTGGACAAAGACAGTGAGTCTCCAGGAGGAAGAGATAGAGGAAGGACGTCTGGAACAGACGCAGAGGCCTAGCAGCCACGTGGGAGCTGCAGCCTCTGGGAAGAGAGATAACCTGAAAGGTTGTTGCATGCAGTGGTGCATTGAGGAAAGGAGCGCAGAAGTGGAACAGGGCTTACAGGGGAACTGTGACTGGGCACCCTCAGAGCCAGAGCGCAGAAATCAGGTACCGGGAGCTTTAGGCTTTTGTGGGACTCTAAGACACGAAGCAGAACCGGAGGGCACTAGACTACACGTTAACCGCCCGCACCAAGCCTGAGGCACAGCAGTACTCTAAGAGCCCGGGTCGTGGTAGAGACCCTATAAAAAGGCTCGAACTGCCTACCGTGCAGGCAGCTGTCCCAGGACAGGGGACAGTCCTTGCCAGCAAGCTACAAGCAGCAGGGACTTCACCATCTTAGCGCAAGTAAAGGCTTACAGACCTCACCTGGGAGAGGGATCACCTTTGCCTCCAAGCCAGCCGGATCACATCACCACCTGTGTCTGGTACCCGGGACTGTGGCCTGCTAACGATAGTAAACCAGGTAAAGACTTTACAACTTGTGTCCTCCCCTTATTCTTCAGCATACACCATCTTTTCCAAACACCTTGGGAGCCCTGGGGACCCCGCTTCACCTGTGGGAAGCGTCACCATCTAGCTGCCATATCATCACCCCAGAGGACCCCTTTAAGCGGCGTCGGCCCCTACTGACTGAGAACCGCAGGTGGTGTCACAACAGACTTTATGACAATTCCCTTTAAAGACCGTTCCCCTTTAAGTGAACGCCCAGGGGCCTGGCCATGGTTGCAGCCACCGTGACATCCCCTTTAAGAGCGGACCCGATACCGAGTACCCCACAAGCCCAGGCGGGCGACTCAGATGCACCATAACTAAATCTGCCAAGAGGTATATTCACTTGATCTGACATTTATTAGGTAGTGCTCAGCACCATCCACAATACACAAATAGAACTTTTTATAGGGCATACAGTAGGTGCAAACTGCTTGGTCATGCTCAAGTTGGATATTATTCCCTAACTTACCACTAGATGGCAGATTAATAGTTAATTATGAATAATAGGAGTTTTTTCTGAGCACAACTGATTTTTGTATATAAGTTCTATGTATTGGGATGAATTACCTTTTCCCCTGTCTTTGCCAATAAATAGTACTTTTAAAATTCTCCAAAATCAGCTCTATGACTCTATGTAAAAAATAAAGAATACTTTTTATTAGAAAACTTTATTATAGTCTATGTGTAAAGATTTTCTGAAATTGTATGCATATATTTGATGTGAAGACATAGTATAAGGCCTACAAAGGAAACTTACCTTCTATGTAATACAACAAAATAACATCCTGTAGTGTATGAATTCATGTCATATCTGTACTAGAGTGTGCCATGTGTTGTCTTATCATGTACTACCTTGCAACCCTTATGTATTTTTTTTTAATTGTTATTATATGTAATAAATATTTTTGTATTGTCATTTAAAAAAAAAAGAGTTCTCTAGTTCTTGATAGGATGAATTAGTAATTAGATAGGAGATACCTTTTACTTTTGGCCCAATTATCGGATATTTGTGTATTATAGATGTATAATCTGCAGTCACACACGGAGTGAAAGGCCGGGGTCACACTTGCGAGTGCAATGCAAGAAACTCGCATGAGTCTCTCTCATCAATACTGGTACTGTTGCCAGTACTCTGGACCAGATTGTGTCGGCATGTATTTCTATGCAGCTGACCACTCCGGTCCCGAGTGCCGGGTATTGACGCGAGAGACTCGTGCGAGTTTCTTGCATTGCACTCGCAAGTGTGACCCCGGCCATAAGATGAGACTGCTACAATAGTTCACTGTATATCACTAGGATCATGGATTTCTATTCACAGACTGAGAATACCTCTCCCATTTTCAATCTGGTACATCAGCTCTGATGTAGTACACCACAATCGCATTTGGCCTTTATCTATCCCTATCCTGGGTACTCTAAGCTCCTATCCCTACACAGTACAGGCATAAAATGTCGATCTTTGGCCAGTCCGCTAGTGACAGCCCATCTGATTGCCTGTGCTGTGATTAGATTGCTGCAGGCCATCATGTCATGGGGGAAGCCCGTGCCGCAACGCAAGACGCCATTAGCCCATTCACTGAGTGTGCCGCATATGTGAAATGGCCATTTTTTTAAATTGCAAAATGCAAATCTTATCACAGATTGTCTGAATTTTCGTGAAACCACAGATTAATGAAATTAAACTTGAGCTCGATCCTGTGTGAATCGATCCACTGACGCCCATAACCTGTAATATTACAACATCACATTGCAGAGAGTTCCATAATGTCACCAATCATACAGTAAATCACTATCTGTGACTATGATTAAACCTTCTTTCCACTAGAATTAGAGGATACCCCGATGTCATCATCGTAGGCCTAAGTGTAAAAATATAATTAAAATGAAAGATCTCTACACTGTCCCTTTATATATGTGTACATTGTAATAAGATCGCCCCTAAGTCTTTGTTTTTTTTCTATCTGTATTCCCACAACTTTGATAACCTATCTTGGTATTGCAGTTCCCACATTCCCTCATTAACCTTTTGTTGCTGTTCTCTGCACCTGCTCTAGTTCAGCAATATCCTTCCTATACACTGGAGACTAAAATTGTACACCATATTCCAAGTGTGGCCGCACTAGTGATGTGTATTAAAGGCAAAATTATGTTCTTGACAGACAGTTTTACACAGTGTTTTACTATTTAGTACATCATTATACATTTTATTTCCTCTGCCCAAGTGCAACACCTTACATTTATCTACCGTATATACTCGAGTATAAGCCGAGATTTTCAGCCCAAATTTTTGGGCTGAAAGTGCCCCTCTCGGCTTATACTCAAGTCATGATCGGCGGTGGGGTCGGCGGGTGAGGGGGAGAGAGGTCTGTCATATACTCACCTAGTCCCAGCGCTCCTGGCGCTCCCCCTGCCCGTCCCACGGTCTTCGGTGCCACAGCTCGTCCCCTGTTCAGCGGTCACGTGGGACCGCTCATTAAAGTTATGAATATGGATTCCACTCCCATAGGGGTGGAGCCGCATATTCATTTCTCTAATCAGCAGTAACGGTGACCGCTGACAGAGGAAGAGGCTGCGGCACCCGGAGACCAGCTGTCCGGGGGAAGGAGCGGGACGCCGGGAGCAGGTAAGTATCTCATAGTCACCTGTCCGCGTTCCACCCGCCGGGCGCCGCTCCATCTTCCCGTCCTCTTGCGCTGACTGCTCAGGTCAGAGGGCGCGATGACGCATATAGTGTGCACACCGCCCTTTGCCTGATCAGTCAGTGCGGAGAGACGCCGAGACAGAACGCTGAGGAGCTGCAAGCAAGAGAGGTGAGTATGTCGTTTTTTTATTGCAGCAGCATTGTATATTGCACAGATTTCTGTGGAGCATCTATGGGGCCATAATCAAAGGTGCAGAGCATTATACACTCACTGGCCACTTTATTAGGTACACCTGTCCAACTTCTTGTTAACACTTAATTTCTAATCAGCCAATCACATGGCGGCAACTCAGTGCATTTAGGCATGTAGACATGGTCAAGACAATCTCCTGCAGTTCAAACCGAGCATCAGTATGGGGAAGAAAGGTGATTTGAGTGCCTTTGAATGTGGCATGGTTGTTGGTGCCAGAAGGGCTGGTCTGAGTATTTCAGAAACTGCTGATCTACTGGGATTTTCACGCACAACCATCTCTAGGGTTTACAGAGAATGGTCCGAAAAAGAAAAAAAATCCAGTGAGCGGCAGTTCTGTGGGCGGAAATGCCTTGTTGATGCCAGAGGTCAGAGGAGAATGGGCAGACTGGTTCGAGCTGATAGAAAGGCAACAGTGACTCAAATCGCCACCCATTACAACCAAGGTAGGCCTAAGAGCATCTCTGAATGCACAGTGCGTCGAACTTTGAGGCAGATGGGCTACAGCAGCAGAAGACCACACCGGGTACCACTCCTTTCAGCTAAGAACAGGAAACTGAGGCTACAATTTGTACAAGCTCATCGAAATTGGACAGTAGAAGATTGGAAAAACATTGCTTGGTCTGATGAGTCTCGATTTCTGCTGCGACATTCGGATGGTAGGGTCAGAATTTGGCGTAAACAACATGAAAGCATGGATCCATCCTGCCTTGTATGGAGCATCTTTGGGATGTGCAGCCGACAAATCTGCGGCAACTGTGTGATGCCATCATGTCAATATGGACCAAAATCTCTGAGGAATGCTTCCAGCACCTTGTTGAATCTATGCCACGAAGAATTGAGGCAGTTCTGAAGGCAAAAGGGGGTCCAACCCGTTACTAGCATGGTGTACCTAATAAAGTGGCCGGTGAGTGTATATGGCACAGCTATCTATGGGGCCATAATCAAAGGTGCAGAGCATTATATATGGAACAGCTATCTATGGGGCCATAATCAAAGGTACAGAGCATTGTATATGGCACAGCTTTCTATGGGGCATCTATGGGGCCATAATCAAAGGTACAGAGCATTGTATATGGCACAGCTTTTTATGGAGCATCTATGGGGCAATAATCAAAGGTGCAGAGCATTGTATATGGCACAGCTTTCTATGGAGCATCTATGGGGCCATAATCAAAGGTGCAGAGCATTGTATATGGCACAGCTTTCTATGGAGCATCTATGGGGCCACAATGAACTGTGCAGAGCATTATATATGGCACAGCTTTATGTGAAGCATCTATGGGGCCATAATGAACTGTGCAGAGCTTTATATGTGGCACAGCTTTATGTGGAGCATCTATGGGGCCATAATGAACGGTATGGAGCATCTATTTTTAATTTTGAAATTCACCTGTAGCTGCTGCATTTTCCACCCTAGGCTTATACTCGAGTCAATAAGTTTTCCCAGTTTTTTGTGCCAAAATTAGGGGGGTCGGCTTATACTCGGGTCGGCTTATACTCGAGTATATACGGTACATTAAACTTTAATTGCCATTTATTAACCCAAACCTCCATCTGACATAAATCCTCCTGTAAGGACTCATTCAGAGGTCAGATTTTTTAGTATGAGAAAAATGGACCAAGTTTCATCAGTGGTTTTCATCTAAGTTTCATCAGAGTTTGGTCAGAGTTTCATCGGTCTTTATCACAGATGAGAAAAAATGTTTCTCCACTTTCTTATATTTATCTGTCATTGAAAAACAGACAACTATAAATGGCATCTGATTGCTGGCAGTTTTTTTCACTGACCCATAGACGTGCATTGCCAATTTCAATGTGACACTCGAATCAATATCAGACATATCGCTCTGACTTTGCACAGTCTATTCTGTCTGAGGACAAAATCTCACATGCGAACAGCCCCATAGACTGTCATAGATACGAATGCTATTCATGAAAAAAAATGGATAGCACTTGTATGTAAAAAACTGACCTGTGAATGAGTCCTAATATTAAATTATTCTCCTAAGTGTTGATTACCTTGAAGAATTTAGTATCATCTGAAAATATTGAAATTATACTCTGCATGCCATCTACAAGGTTATTAATAAATATATTAAAAAGAAGAGGGTCAAATACTGACCCCTGTGGTACCACACTGTTAACTGTGGCCCAAACAGAGAGTGCTATTTGGAAAACCACCCTCTGTTTCCTTTCATTAATCCAGCTATTAACCCTGTTATACACAGTGTATTTTCCCTTAGTCTCATTGCTCTCATGTCCTCTAGCAGCATTTTGAATGTTTCGAAAAGTTCAGTTATAAATCCACGATCTTACCCTGGTTCAGTCTGGAGCTTATCAAATTAGTCCAACAGGACCCATCCCTCAATAACCCATGTTGATGCCTAGTTATGAGACTGACTTGGCTTTAATTCTAAGTCATAAGGCAAGGCTCGTTAAAGGGTCGATATTGACTTTTAGGATTGCTTCTTCCAATAGGTGGCACTAAAGTTTTAGTCCTCTTTCGCTCTGAAGAGGTAATTTGCATACTTAGAAAATTCACAAAGATTTTGCCTACAGCAGAAGATAAACTTATAGGCCCTTTAATTTCCAAGCTCAGATTTTGACCACTTTTTGAATATTGGCAATACATTTGGAATGCACCAGTCATGTGTTGAGGTATTTTAAGGAAACATGTTAGCTACACTAGCCCCCCTAAACTGCCACCATGTCTGGTTTCTAACAAGCAGCTTTTTGCTGCTTACCGATTGCTGAATTAATGTAAAATTAATTTTATACCCTTACATCCTTGTAAGCGTGAGTGCCCTGATTTGTAAAAGAATATCAAAAGATTGATCGTCACTTCCAAACAGAAAACAGGTGTGTACAGGTGCTTACTAAGAGTAGCCATCCATATATATAACCAACAAAGTAGCACTCTGTAGCGCTATAGCATGCAAACATGAAATGTATGAAATTTGAATTGCATTACTGCTGTAGAAAATTGGAAATATTGAGAATAATTAGCGCATAAATTGGCTAATTCATATGCTTTGGCAGCCACGTTAAGGCAATTCTCGTTGTTGGGAACCTGCCTAATGTGAATCCTCTCTTAGGCTAAAGCCTACATTTATATGGGAAGGCAGAATCCTAACTTGGATTTTGTATTTTTCTGTAATTTGGAAAATAACTTTCTTGAGTCACTGCGTCAATGCCGCATGGACACAAAAGCCGCTGACTTACACCTAAAAGAGGAACTACATAGGTCCCCATGCACCTCTCCTGAGGAACCCTGTGCATTGCCTTAGGTGCATTGGCTGACGAGGCAAAGTGGCCTTGGTGTCTCCTGGAGGCCATTTACCTCACACTTGGCATGCAACAGGTGTTTTCTCTCCGCCTGCTACTTCTGGCCCTGCCTGCACAGCTAGTCGCTTTCTCTTCTGACCCCCCCATGCCATATGGCTTCATTATATGCTATTTAACTTGAAGTACTGTGAATCAGTGTTTGAATATGAAGAGGGAGCCTGACAAATGGGAGCCGCATTCATGGAAGCAGCCTGATAAACAGGTACCACATCCAAGGAAGGCAGTCAAGCAAATTAACCACTCCTCAACTAAGTCAGCTTTTAATGTTGCAAGACACAATAGCCATCCATGACAATTTAGAGGCTCTGTAAGGCTGGGTTCACATTGCGTTAATAGCAGCCCGTTCAGCACATACGCTAACTGGCTGCTGTTAACGCAAGTGCCAATGTTCCATCGCGCTAGTGTAGATGGAGCATCTGCTATCTCCATCTGCGCTAGCAGTGATGCACCCGGAAACGCTGCAGCCCACGTCTCGGGTCTGTCACTCAATGATGGCACATCGCTAGCGCACGCCCATTGTGGGCGTGCGCTAGCGATGTGTCCGACATTGCATTCAATGTTATGCCGCGGTGTAACGTAGTCCGTTTAACGGAGTCACTGAACGCAATGTGAACCCAGCCTAATTGGAATGAGTAGTGAAATCCTTTAATGAGACTCTATTGGAGGGCAAATCTGGTGCCAGCAGCCACAGTAATTCTAAGGAGCAGTAGGAAGCTCAGATCTGTCATGCTTTTCAAGGATTGAATTCCATGCACCTCGAGCTTGGAATTCAGATGCCTTGTCATGCAGGTAGTGATCAAGTACAGAAGATTTATGCCTCACTTCAGGCCCTGAAGGCACAGAGTGCAAACCATCCTGGCTTGTTGGCAACACATTCCCAGAAGAAATGCTACGCCATGGAGCTCTCTTTTGAACTGGCTTTAGTGTTTTCAGTTCTTCTGTGCAGTGGGCAGTAGTAGCCAACCTACTGGCTAGGAGCCCGACCGCTGTGCCTTTGCATCCTGCTCCGTCTTTTGGTGTCCTGCTGATGCAGGGTGGCCACCTCCTCTTCCTCCGAACTGCTCACTTCAATAGGGTGGCCTTTGCTCCATGTGAGGTCTAGGACATCATCATCTCACTCATCATGTTCCACCCACTCCTCACCCCTACCCTCCTTGATGTTCTGCACACTTCAGAAAGACTCATCATCCTCTGACATGTGCTGCGATGGTCCACTGTCCGTGTGCACTAGCCCTATCATGTACTCCTACTCCAACCTAACAAGTGGTTGGGCATCAGTGCACTCAGTCTCTTCCACTTCTGGGACAGTGCCACGTGGATGGGCCACAGAACCCCAGCCAGCGGATTCATCAAAAAGCAGAAGAGCCTGCTGCATGACTTGGGCTCAGACTGCTAGGCTGACTTGCAAGGGGATGAGGTGGAAGCCAGAACACCATGGTCCTTAGGTGTCAACTGTGCACTTCTTGCAGTGGACCAGGTGAAATATAATGCGAAGGAACTAGAGACACTTTCAGCCATCCAATCTAACATCTTTTCAACATCTTGTGGCCTCACCATTTATGCAGCGGTACTCGGCCCTACAAAATGACGCATTTCATATGAGCACGTAGCATTCACAGAATGACCTTGTCCTCTCCCTGCAGCAACTACACCACCACCACCAGCAGCAGCTATACCAGCACCGCCATGGCCACGACCAAGTCCTCTATTTGATGTTCTCCTCATTTTTGGAGGTGGTTTTTCCACACACTACTTGCACAGAGATGGCGGCAGAGTAGATTATTTTTTAGGCATGCTACTCATACAGACACAGTGGTACAGTAAAAAAAAATTTTGGCCCACAAATGGCAAACAGACAATTGCAAAGTAGATTATTTTTTTTAGGCACACTACGCGTTGTAAGATGGCTGCCGGACAAGTCCTTGAGGGTAGATATGTGTCATGTCACTGCCGCTGTTAGCTGCGGTGATGTGAGCTCGAATGTATGCTCCAGCACCTATAGTGCTGAGAGAGTTATTTGGGCGATTCCAGGGCCCGGTTTTACAAGCGGTCTTAAGAGATGGGTGGGAATGACAGCTCACATATCCCAACCCAGGGGCGTGGTTTAGCAGATAAAATGGAGACCCAGTCTCTCATTCAGTGTCTGTGGCTGGAGGTGAGGAGACCTCCAGTGTGTGTTGTCAAAGACACTGACGTGAGCAGGCGGAACCACAGGGCTATATAAACTATTTGTCTGCAGTTCAAGTTTACCTTCAGTGAGTGTTGCTAAAGGCATTGACCTGAGCTGGCAGACCCGCAATACCATATGGACTCTTTGATTTCAGTTTGTTTTCACTTTGTGCCTGACAATGCTCTGTTTTGTTTTGCCACCCGGAACTGTTTATGAAATTGAATAAACTTTCCTGGACTTTTGCATGAAAACTGCCTCCTGTGCCTACCTCAAGAGCAGCCCAGTGAGTACAAATCCTCTACAGCGTACAGACACAGCAGTAGAGTAAAATTATTTTTTTGGCACACAAATGGCTAAGACTCTGCTGGAGAGTATAATTATTTTGTAGATACACTACTTGCAAAAAAATGGCTGCAGAAAATAATTATTTTTTTGGACCAAAAATGGCAAAGACACAGTTGCAGAGTAGAATTATTTTTTGGCACACTACTTGTATAGACACAGCAGTAGAGTAAACTAATTTTTTGGGTCCACAAATGGCAAAGACACAGCTGTAGAGTAGAATTATTTTTAGACACGACTACAGAGTACCACAGAGGCTTTTTGGAACAGTACTTCCACAGGCAGGAGTGCAGAGTATACACAGAGGCTTAAAAGCATAGTACTTCCACAGGCAGGGGTGCAGAGTACACATAGAGGCTTAAAGGCACAGTACTCCCGCAAGTGGGGTTGAAGAGTACACATAGAAGCTTAAAGGCATAGAGCTCTCACTAGTGTTGAGCGATACCGTCCAATACTTGAAAGTATCGGTATCGGAAAGTATCGGCCGATACCGGCAAAGTATCGGATCCAATCCGATACCGATACCCGATACCAATACAAGTCAATGGGACTCAAGTATCGGATGGTATTCCTGATGGTTCTCAGGGTCTGAAGGAGAGGAAACTCTCCTTCAGGCCCTGGGATCCATATTAATGTGTAAAAGAAAGAATTAAAATAAAAAATATTGCTATACTCACCTCTCCGACGCAGCCTGAACCTCAGTGAGGGAACCGGCAGCGTTGTTTGTTTAAAATTCGCGCTTTTCTTTCCTTACGTGAAGTCCCGGCTTGTGATTGGTCGCGTGCCGCCCATGTGGCGGCGACGCAACCAATCACAGCAAGCCGTGACGTAATTTCAGGTCATTCAGTATTTTAAAATTACGCTCCGGCTTTGTGATTGGTTGCGTCGCAGTCACATGGGCGACGCAACCAATCACAGCAAGCCGTGACGTAATTTCAGGTCCTTAAGGATTTTAAAATTACGTCCCGGCTTTGTGATTGGTTGCGTCGCAGTCACATGGGCGACGCAACCAATCACAAGCCGTGACGTCACGGGAGGCTGGACACGCGCGCATTTTAAAATGCGCGCGTGTCCAGCCTCCCGGCTTGTGATTGGTTGACCACGACGCAACCAATCACAAGCCGGGACGTCACGGGAGGCTGGACACGCGCGCATTTTAAAATGCGCGCGTGTCCAGCCTCCCGGCTTGTGATTGGTTGCGTCGCGGTCAACCAATCACAAGCCGTGACGTCACGGGAGGCTGGACACGCGCGCATTTTAAAATGCGCGCGTGTCCAGCCTCCCGTGACATCACGGCTTGTGATTGGTTGCGTCGCCCATGTGACTGCGACGCAACCAATCACAAAGCCGGGACGTAATTTTAAAATCCTTAAGGACCTGAAATTACGTCACGGCTTGCTGTGATTGGTTGCGTCGCCCATGTGACTGCGACGCAACCAATCACAAAGCCGGAGCGTAATTTTAAAATACTGAATGACCTGAAATTACGTCACGGCTTGCTGTGATTGGTTGCGTCGCCGCCACATGGGCGGCACGCGACCAATCACAAGCCGGGACTTCACGTAAGGAAAGAAAAGCGCGAATTTTAAACAAACAACGCTGCCGCTTCCCTCGGTAAGGTGCAGGCTGCGTCGGAGAGGTGAGTATAGCAATATTTTTTATTTTAATTCTCTCTTTTACACATTTTTACATTAATGTTGTTTCGATACCGATACCCGATACCACAAAAGTATCGGATCTCGGTATCGGAATTCCGATACCGCAAGTATCGGCCGATACCCGATACTTGCGGTATCGGAATGCTCAACACTAGCTCTCACAGGTGTGGTTGCACAGTACACACAGCAGCTTAAAGGCTTAGAACTCAAACAGATATGGGTGCAGAGTACACACAGTGGCTTTTTGACACAGCACTCCCACAGATATTGGTGCAGAGTACACACAGTGGATTTTTGGCACAGTACTCCCACAGTTATGGGTGCAGAGTACACACAGAGACTTTTTGGCACAGTACTCCCACTGAGACATGTGCAGAGTACGCAAAAAGGCTTTTTTGCAGAGTACACAGTCTAATTCTATCCCTCACTCCAGCTGCATCCTGTTCCTACACTAATCAGAGCAGAATAGCGGCAGCACTTGTAATCCGGCATTTATATATACCAGTAATTGGCATGGCTGTCATGGTTCAGGGAGAGCCAACAGCCTAAAAACTTGTTGATTGGCTGTGTTGCCACCTTTAAACAAACGTATTAGGCATCCAAACCTGAACAGTAAACCGGAAATCTAGGTGTCCGATACAAACCCAGAACTTTATAGTTCGGGTTCGCTCATCCCTAGTAGCAACCCAATACAAACCCCCTGTCTTACACAGACTGCTCCATATGACTCTTCTTTCACACAGACAGCTCTTCATGTCCCCTCTGTCACATAGACTTCATGGTTTCCCCCCTCACCGTGGCGGCTTATGGCTTACCATGCTGCCCACTCACAGAACCTCATTGTTCATCCCTCTTAACCTCTTCTCACACAGCTTCAAGGATAGCAGCTTCTATTTGCTTTCTTCTCTTATCATAGAGATTAGTGAAAGGAGGGGATAGAGAAAACTGTACAGGTATAAGTTGTGACTGCACAGTTCTCTCGATGACCAAGCAGAACACTTCATGAAATCTCGGACTGATGAACACAAAGAGCCCAGGGATTCTGAACAGGAGAACAGTTTGCCTATAGTTTGATCCTTGTGAGCCCTGGCATACAAACATGGGTGTCACAGACATGTTTATATCTAATAGGTATGTACATTTGTGTGTACCGGGCCACTGTGTGATATATATGTGCCTTACACTTGAACTCTGTAGTACCTGTCCTATACTTCATCCTGCCCCCTCTAATATATATTTAGCCGATATTATGGGAGGGTGGATCTGGGATCATATTATAGCATAGATATTAGTCTTTTAGACATTGGAGTAATATGAACTTTATGCAGTCTTACAAGCCTATACCATATATTTAGTGAATACTAGAAAAAGGAAAAAGATTATCTCGGGCCAGAGAAGTAAGTTATTAAATAGAGCCCATTTGGTAACTATCAGGGCCACAAGTATTGTGTCTTGGGAGGTGGATGGCAGCTAACAGTTGAGTTTGGGCATCTTTTCTTAAGATGCATGGCCACCTGACCATGACCATCTTTACTGCCCTAAACGTGTACGTAGAAAACCTGGTTACTTGCTAAAAAGTAAAATTAGGATCAATTTGGACTTTTATGTAAAAAAAGACCAACTGAGATGAAATACAGTATATAGATTATGAATATGCAATAACTTTGCACATTTCAGCACTACAAACAAATAGTTTGTGTCTATAAAAACAGAGCAAGAGCAGGATTCATAATTTACAAGATTCACTGTATAATATATCTGCTAATTTATTTAAATAACAGTACTGGATTTACAATTCAGGAGCCTGTAGGCACCAAATAATGCTCTGATAAAGATAGGGCCAGCACTGTAAGAGTACCTGAGCCGCAAACAGCTATATTACATATTTATAAGTACTTCACAAACCATAGCTGGCAATGACTCTATGAAGAAGGAACGTTTTTCATAGGCCTGCTTTAGGCACAGTCTTTTGTGCCTAATTGTAAAATTGGAACTGTTTGAAAAACAATGATTTTTCTGAATTTAAAAATAAATTGAGATTAGGTGAAGTTATCATAAAGTAGAAGCCTCATCAAAATATGTATTCCATATTCAATCCTAATTATGTATGTAATGGTGTATAATTTTAGTAAAATACTTGCTAATTGCTGTCTTCCTCGGTTTCCAACGTTGCTCTAGTCCTCTTCTGGAAAGTGGACAGGATCACTCTGGAGTATGTGTGCAGATTGGAAGTCACATTCTCAAGTAAGGCTACTTTCACACTAGTGTCGTACGACGAATTGCGTCGTTGCGACGTACTGACGCAAGCAGTGAAAGCGCCGCACAACGGGGGCAGCAGATGCTGTTTTTCAACGCATCCGCTGCCCCATTGTGAGGTGCGGGGAGGCTGGGGCGGAGTTCCATGCAACATTTTTTGGTGGTGACGGACCGACGCAACACGACGCAACCGTCGCACGACGGTTGCGACGTGTGGCAATGCGTCGCACTGCGTCGCTAATGCAAGTCTATGGAGAAAAAACACATCCTGCAAGCACTTTTGCAGGATGCGTTTTTTCTACAAAACGACGCATAGCGACGTGCAGTGCACGACGCTAGTGTGAAAGTAGCCTAAGTCAATAGAGTTTTGTTCTGAGTCTTATTGACTCACATTAAGAAAGCAGCTACCGTGTAGACACTGTGTAACCCGGCAAAACTGCACAGTGGTCTCGTGATAATAAAGCTGTGCTGGAAACTGGAGAAGATGGAAATAGAGGAAAACGAGGCTGGCTATTGCTCTTCTGTCGATCAATATCTTATTGACCGGTGTGCACACATTGCACTGATCAGCTGTTACCAGCAGACAGAAGTTCTCAGATGCTGCTGAAACATAGCAGCTCCATCACACCTATCAATAGTGAGTGGGTCTGCAGTACCCAGCTGTGGCCACAATAGAAATGATGGTGCTGTTGCATTCAAGCAGCATCTGAGAGCTTCCAGCAAGCATTGGCGCCTATAACAGCTGATCAGTGGGGGTGCCGGTTGTTGCTTCCCCACCAGATATTCATGGCCTATCCTAAGCATTGGTCATCATAAGAAAAGTAGTGGCCAACCTCTTAAAGTATTTTAATAGCAAAAACCATTACATGGATAATTATGAGGGATTATAAAATAAAACTTTTGATGAGACTTCTTCAATATAAATAAAGTAATCAAATCATTGTTTCAGCTTGCAGAAAGAGAATTTTGACTTTGAGGACAAATACCCAATTTTTAGAAATGATTGCAAAAGATCTGTTTTGCATTTTACATATTATGCCTGTCAATTAGTCCTTACACCTTGAAGCTTGCAGTGCATTTTCTTAAGAAATGACACTATTTATTTTCTTGCTGCAACTGCTTTACCATTGAATCAGTATGTTAGTAAGAGTAAAATGTTCATAACAGCCAACATCGATGAATCATTTTCAGAGTCCATAAAAGAAAACGTCCTTTGCATTTACAATGAGGGTGGGGTCATGGGTGCCCATGATGGTGCCATTCGGTCATGTGCTGAAATATCATACTGGTTGTCTTCTATGTCTGTGCTTCCACCATCATACAAAGGAGAGCCCAGAGAGGGTGAAGGTACTATTTGATTGTACGGCGTGTAGTGAGTGGAAGAACTTCTTATGTACTGAGATCCCAGGCCATTAGCAATTCCTCCAGCTTGTGTCAATGAACCAATAGTACTGTTGCTCACAGACCATAAGCTTGGATATTGGCTGCAAAAAAAGAATGAAAAGTGTTATTTACTAATATGGTGCACATTAAGATGTGTAAGACAGGGACAAACTGATTGTCATTGCTTGGTATGATTCATCTATCTATACCTGCTATCATGTGAGGTTTGATGTCAATAAGTTTACTACATAATTAACAACTGCCTTATATGCAGATAGAAGTTCTAGGTAACTAATAGCAACTACCTTTCAACTTTCTCAGGATCATGAAATCCTCCAGAAACAATGATGACCATCCCCAGCCTCTGTATAAATAAATAATACTTCTTTTACTTAAAATATATTGCAGAAGGGGAAATAAGAGAAGGAGGTGTCATAACTGCAATTTGTAGGAAACCCATGATTATTCTATTATTATGCTTTCCTTATATAGCAAAATCATATACCCCAGCGCTTTACAGACATCAATACCACTGTCCCCATTTGGGCTCAC
Organism: Ranitomeya variabilis; assembly: GCF_051348905.1. Lineage (NCBI taxonomy): Eukaryota > Metazoa > Chordata > Amphibia > Anura > Dendrobatidae > Ranitomeya > Ranitomeya variabilis. The sequence goes on from NC_135233.1 coordinate 655,357,074, forward strand.
AATCTAATTCCCTATCTGTCTTTGGAGTGTGGGAGCAAACCAGAGAACCCAGAGGAAACCCATGCAACAAGGAGACATACAAACTCCTTGCAGATGTTGTCCCTGGTGGGATATAAATCCAGGACCCCAATGCTACAAAGCAACAGCACTAACCACTAAGCCACTGTGATTCAATAAACAGCCTTTTTCCTATGTGCTACTATGGTTTTCTAGAATCAATGCAAATCAATCATAATTAAAGAGAGTGTCATCAGTTTTATACGTCCCAATTGAGGGCAGCATAAAATAAGGGAAGAGACCCTAAGGTTTGTTGTTACTTACCCGGCACCTTACTGTAGATTTGATAATATCACTGTTTTATCTGCTAGTCTTCTCAATGATGAGCTCTGCTTTACCCCACCTACACATTGAGTGATGGCTTTTACTTATGGTCGGTTCACACAACTGTTTTTCTCTTCATCTGAAAAAAACGGTCCAATTATTCTGATCAGACTCTGATCAGAGTTTGATCATAGTGACATCAGTTTTTCTCGGATGTGTAGAGAAAATGAACGGAAAGTTTCTCCACCTTCCCCATTCTGTCAGTCTGTGAAAATTGGACCACAATCAGATGTCACCTGAGTGTGGTCCGATGTTTTTCGTGAACAAACAGACTCGCATTGCTGATTTTTATATCTGACACTTGGATCAAAATTGGACATGTCTCCAACCCTTTCCTTGGACCACTCGATCCAAGGAAAAAATCAGACACGCACAGCCCAATAGAATATCATAGGTCTGAGTGCTATCCGTGAAAACCACAAATAGCATTCATCCGAGATAATAGGCAACGTGCATGAGCCCTTACACTGTGTATAAGCAGAAATCTAGGTGCTTCTCACAAAATTAGAATGTCATCAAAAAGTAAATTTATTTCAGTTCTTCAACACAATATGTGAAACTCATATTATATACAGACATTACAGACAGATTTAATTTCTGTTAATGCTGATGATGCTGATGATTGGCTTACAGCCAATGAAAACCCAACAGTCATTATCTCAGTAAATTAGAATACTTTATAACACCAGCTTGAAAAATGATTTTAAAATCCAAAATGTTGGCCTACTAAAAAGTATGTTCAGTAAATGCACTCAATACTTGGTCGGGGCTCCTTTTGCATCAATTACTGCATCAATGCAGCGTGGCAAGGAAGTGATCAGCCTGTGGCACTGCTGAGGTGTTATGGAAGCCTAGGTTGCTTTGATAGCGTTCTGCATTGTTGGGCCTGGTGTCTCTCATCTTCCTCTTGACAATACCCTATAGATTCTGTAGGGGTTACTGGCCAATCACGCACAGTGATACTGTTGTTTTTAAACCAGGTATTGGCACTTTTGGCAGTATGGACAGGTGCCAAGTCCTGCTGGAGAATGAAATTTCCATCTCTAAAAAGCTTGTAGGCAGAGGGAAGCATGAAGTGCTCTAAAATTTCCTGGTAGACGGCTGCGCTGACTTTGGTCTTGATAAAACACAGTGGACCTACACCAGCAGATGACATGGCTCCCCAAACCATCACTGATTGTGGAAACTTCACACTAGACCTCAAGCAGCTTGGACTGTGTGCTTCTTCACTCTTCATCCAGACTCTTGGACCTTGATTTCCAAATGAAATGCAAAATTTACTTTCATCTGAAAACAACAACACTGAGCAACAGTCCAGTTGTTTTTCTCCTTAGTCCAGGTAAAACGCTTCTAGCGTTGTCTATTGGTCATGAGTAGCTTGACACAAGGAATGCGAAACTTGTAGCCCATGTCCTGGATCCGTCTGTGTATGTGATGGCTTTTGAAGCAATGACTCCAGCAGCAGTCCACTCCTTGTGAATCTCCCGCAAATTTTTGAATTGCCTTTTCTTAACAATCTTTTCAAGGCTGCGGTTATGCCTGTTGCTTGTGCACCTTTTTCTACCACACTTTTTCCTTCCACTCAACTTTCCATTAATATGCTTGGATACAGCACTCTGTGAACATCCAGCTACTAAAGAAGCTTTAGTAATGACCTTTGTGGCTTACTCTCCTTGTGGAGTGTGTCAATGACTACCTTCTGGACATCTGTCAAGTCAGCAGTCTTCCCCATGATTGTGGAGCCTACTAAAACAGACTGAGGGACCTTTTTAATTGCTTAGGAAACCGTTGCAGGTGTTTTTTGTTAATTATTCTAATTTACTGAGATAATGACTTTTGGGTTTTCATTGGCTGTAAGCCATAATCATCAACATTAACACAAATAAACACTTGAAATAGATTACTCTGTTTGTAATGACTCTATATAATATATGAGTTTCACTTTTGCATTGAAGAACTGAAATAAATGCACTTTTTGATTTTGTGAGAAGCACCTGTATGTCAATCAGTGGTGATGAAGCCAGAGATCATAAATATTGAACACTGTACAGGAGAATCTGTTCATCAATGATAGCACCAGGAGAGCTTCAACATATAAAGACTTGTTTTATCAAAACTGCAGAAAGAAGCCCAGTAAGTGCCAAGCATTAGAATTAGTCTATGTTTCTAGTTTATTCTGCCCTCACATGAGAAAGCATAAAACTGTTGACAAATTATTTTTAAATAAAAATAACGTACATTATATTATTATTCCATTATAATAAAAGATACAATTACAGTCTTTAGGTACCCAAAAGCCCTTTTCTATTGTACTTTATTAAGAACTATTACCTATCACACTTATATTCCAACTTGTAAAGATTCCGTCAATATTAACTCTCCACGAAGGAACATGAAAATATCTTTTGCCTACAAAGGTCGCCAAGTCTCCTGGACACAATCCATGATTGTGAAGCAGGGTGGTCCTGTCACCAAATGATGATGGTGAAAAATAATGAGAAAAGAATAATTTAGCTTTCAGATTTGCTGCCTCTCCTGCTCCCTCGCTTTACTGAACTGCCACCAGTCTCTGTTCTCGGTGTTCCACCTGGATGGACATGTGACTACTAAGTCATTCCCTGTATTTGACACCACTGTGGCTAGTAATTTTTTTCTGAAGTTACACATCCACCCAGATAGAGCTGAAGGTACAGATGCTGATGAGAGATCTAGGAAAGTGATGAAACAGGAGTGGCAGGGGAATAGCAAGGTAAGTATTAACTTCTTTTCTCATATTATTACATTTTTATTATATTATTAAATTTAGGTGACCTGCTAACCTCTTTAGAAATCAGCACTCTTTTTCCAAGGCCATAACATACCATTGACATTGAATTAATGGAAAGTTCTGCAATAATCTCACTTAGTGTGGCCAACAAACCTATTTACATGATTCTGCAGCACAATTTATGAACTTTTACCATTACAGTAGGTAATGTTCATCCTACGTTATTGAAAACATCTTAAGACATACCATGAAGTAGATGGAGTGCCATTTGCGTGGTTTAGTGATAACATTCCATTGTGAGTTTGCATTTGTAAGCCAGGCCAATGCTCGTTTGACTGAAATACGGGAAGGCATGCTGACGAATTCTCTGTGTAACTTGCTGAAGGATAATAGTAATAAAAAAACTGATTAGATTGCAGTTATAACAAAATAAATCACAACTCATTTTCTTGTCTGTATTTTCTGACTAGGTGCTTCTGACTACTAGTAGTGAGTAACTCCCTGCATTGTGTATATGTGTATATTTCCTTTCCATGCTCATTCATCTCTTCTGAGTTCTCATCCTCCTTCTGTACTCATTTGTTGTGGTTCTGCTATTAAATAAATATCTATATTTTCAATAGAATTGTACAAAAAAGTTAATAAAAGTTTTTTCCATGTTAAAAATCTTTGTCCCTTTCCAGTCATATTGATGCCATTTAGACACCTAATTTTCACGAATTAGTCCCCTGATGCTATGCTACTGTGGTTTAACAATTTTATGAGCTAAATTATATAATTGCTACAATTCAAAGATATTTATTTTTCCAGAAACAAAAATGTTACTTACGAGGAGAATTATTTCTGTGAGTATATGGACTTGGATACGGCGAGGCTCTGTGATTCCTCAGGGTGGTATATCGTTCACAGCCATGAGCTGATGTAAGAGGTAATGGAGTTCCAAACTGGGAATGGTGGTTGGTAGAAGAGCAGAGTGAGCTGGAACTGGGAATCAACCAACTGCCCACTGGAAGACACAGCAAACACACAGTGATATTGCTGTAACGTAATTAGAAAAATACCGTTATCAGGAAATTTTCGTAACTGTAATTATTCCTTCAACACTAGCTCTCCTCAGAGGAATATAAAAATATCTCTATCCTGCAAAGGTGGCCTTAGAAATAAGATAACTGTCTACCAAGTGTGTGTTTTTTCCAATATAAATTGATATAAGCACAAGTTTCCTGGAGCAAACTGATAATTGGGTGGTAGGGTTGTTCTTTCATTTAAAATAAAAAGAAACCAAACGCTCCAGAAGGTGTAAAGTAATGCTAAAATAATGACTTATTTTTAGATTTACAGATGCTTCTGCTCCCTCACGTTACTGCTCTCCAGTCAGTCTTTTTTTTCACTGATCCACTTGGATGGACATGTGACTGCTGAGTCATTCACTGTTGGTCAACACTTTGACTAGTAATTGGCTCAGAATTCACATGTCCACCCAGATAGCGCTGGAGGTACAGGAAACGACGAGGAACCCAGGAATTGATGGAACAGATGTGTCAGGGAATTATAAGGTAAATATTACTTATTTTCTTTTATTATATAACTATATATATTTTTTAATGTAGTTGACCTGCCAACCCCTTTAAAAAACATTTCTTTTCCCATGACCATACCATATCATCGACATTACATTAATGGAAGGTTCTGTCAAAATCTCAGTTAGCATGGCCCATAAAACTTTATGATCCTGTGGAGCAATTTATGAAATTTTACTATTACCTGCAGGTTATGTTCGGCTTCTGTTATTGAAGACATATCAGGAATTGTTTACCATGTGCAATATTTAAAATATAGTATTACTTCTTACATTGAGTATATCCAGATTGCTGATTGCTTTCTCCATCATCAATGAAATCTTTGTGATCGCTCCTGTCAAATTCCAAACATATACTGAATTAATGGTTTTACGCATTTTATTTAAATGACTTTAGTAATTTTAGAATAGAGATGTGATTCACTATTCACTAACCTTTCTTTTGCATCAAGGAAAGCCTTGGCAAATGGATTGTGCTTGATTTTCAGGGCTGTTATCTGGAAAAAAAACAACAACAATTGTTGGGCATTTTCTTCATCATCTAAATATTGGTACGGATATTGGGTATGCTTTTTTCTTCAGGTTTTTATAATTTACTTTAATCGATTTAATAGTTCCTCTACCAATGTGGGGTCATAAGGATGCCTACTTAACAGTGTATATTTTTGTTGATTGGCTGAAAGGGATCACCTGACTGTCTTTCTGACTCGTTCTCAAAAAGTTGTTGGTCAGCCAAGTGCTATTTTTTTGGGGAAAAAAAAGAAAATAGTTTGTAGTAATTGACTTTTTAATGCATGATAAATGAGATGTAAGAAGCCAATAAGCCCGATTCATCAAGCTTTCTTTTCAGAATTTTGGAGTAAAAGCTTTGAAAAGTCACAAAATGTAGGTGCAGCTCAGAGTTGTGTCAAAATTGTGCCATGTTTTATGTTCTCATGCCAGTTTCTGCCAGCTCAGACAAGATAGGTGGAGCTGGGGTGGTATGGGTGCCTGACGACCACAGCTCTTCAAATTTATGACAAGCGGCATTGTTTGTTACGGTACAAATCTTACTCAAGCAGAGGCAGGAATAGGATCCACTGCTCCTGGCTAATGGAGAGGCTTACACGTCTTCATGAATCAGGAGATTCTAATTCCAGAACATCTCATGAAGATCGTCGTGAACAACGCCAGTCTTGATAGATCGGGCCCAATGTTTTAATTTTTCCTTGAAACTGTGTCACTTTTGTCCTTAGACTGTGCCTGGTATGGCAGTTCAGCTCCATTCTGGTAAGTGGAATTGCTAGACACAACTGCAGTCATTTTTTTCTAATTTCATACATCTACGTTAAGTTAGAATTCTTAATACAGTAAATTCCAAGAATTACACAAACATAAATGATGAGGATTTTTTAACATCTGAAATAAGGAGAATAGAACTACTAAATGAATCTCTAAGGTGGAAAAATTATTATGGTGAGATGTCTGTTTTCCCAGCACATATGTGTGAATTTTCAGAAGTAGGTGAGGATTTAGGGGTGTAGCTTCTCATAAACTACACCATCAGATTGAAGAACTGTAAGTAATCTCATGGCTTCTTCTGACATTTTGTTTCCTCAAAAACTCCTACAAAAGATATGGCCAGACAAACAGCTCTTAGTGTACATCTTACACACTAAAGTTGCATTTTCTTAGTGGGAAGTAGTTTTTTTTTAACAAAGAATTGATCAAAATGAGCAACCAATCACTGGAAGAAAATATATATATTTTTTAGCAAATGTTCAATACACTAATGGGATTGGTAAAAGAAATGCATGGAATATATTGTAATACAGATATAAGGCTATGTGCACCTCTTCATTCTGGTATGCTGTTACAGCAATAAATTGTGTTTCTGGAAATGAATGGCTGGTGATCATTTTCTGTGGTCCTCCAACACGTACTATATGAATTCTGGGCTCATATTTATGCAAAGAATTCAACATAATCTGAAATACAAGATACAACATTGCATATTTAGGATGTTAGCATACACACTCACCCAATATGATTCTTACTAAAATTATTGTCTGGTCATATCCTTCACAGGAGAAGTTCTAGTTTCATAAAAGTAAAAAAAAAGTAAAAAAAAAATTGCCATATATATTGCAATCATTTGCCTTTTATGTACTGTGTGTATACACTGTATATATATATATATATATATATATATATATATAAATAGGCCAGTGTGTGTATATATATATTTATATACCCACCATCCTGTAGAATGTAAGCCCGCAAGGGCAGGATCCTCTCCCCTCTACATCAGTCTGTCATTGTTAGTTTGCTTACTGTAAGCAATATGTGTAATTTGTATGTAACCCCTTCTCATGTACAGCATCATGGAATCAATGGTGCTATATAAACAATAATAATAATACTGTATGTGTATATATATATATATATATATATCTCATCCTAAAATTTAAAAAATCCATGTGATATCATTAATTCATAGGTTATATCATTTTACAAACTCAGTCACATTACACCTCTATATGCATCTCTGCATATTTATTCTCCTAATTTCCCATAAAACCGTGGTGTTATGATTTTTAAGACCAAAGTATACAGATTGAAGAAGTTAGGATCTATTTGTAATATTAAGTAATAAATAATAAAATGAAAACATAGCAAAGATAAAAATGTAAGATAAATGATATATCAAACTTTAGCTTATCATGTATAGCATTTATTCAATCATTTAGTAATTAATTACTGTATATATATTTTTTTACTATTTATTTTTATGAAAATATAGCAACCATATATACATGATATACGGTATATATTTTACCTGGCCTTCCCCATTCATTTTATTTGTCAATTTCACTTTACTGAAAGAAACAGGTGCTTTCATCCAGTGGGCTCCAAAGTTGGGAGAATCTGGGTGAATATAGACGCAGCTTGGGGCCTGTGGCTCAGGTTTACCGCCCGGCACCCATTCTCCATTTACATATTTCCACCGGTTGTTATCAGCAGTCACAAAATCCATCAAGAAGGAGTACATAGCATTTGGGTCCAGACCAGAGACACTAATTTTTAAAACTGGGAACATTCTCCTGAAGCAAAACAATAGAAGATATAAAAATATCAGTAGGATAAAATGTAGAGAGAGAGAGAGCGCGTGAGAACAACAGAGATCTTAACAAGAGCACCTGAAACGTTTGTAGTCAGCAGTCACTGAGTACTGCAATTTTTATAACTCTTAGGCCATATTCACACATTCAGTATTTTACTTACATGAGTACATCACTGCCTTCCCAGAAAAGTGTTTGAATTATTTTGTATAGACTATCAATTTCATTAACCATATTTATTATAATATTAATTATAAACCAAATCTTCCAAAGGTGAAATGCAAAAAAAGAGACGCCGCCGACAACAATAACAAAATCACTGAATGTACAGTCGTTCCATTTTTTTCTGTAGTACAATAAAAAATTGGCATATATATATTAAATGGCATATATTGGCATAAATAAATTTATGGAAACCCAACTATCTATTTAATGCTGGACCCTTCCCAATGTATAATGTGAGATTTGTCGGCTTTTGGATAACTGCATTTTTTGTACTCTATTCTTGCAGAAACCATCACATGATGAGGGATTGCATAAACCATAATCATAAAATATGGTTTAAATGTTAAATATTATTAGCTAGCAATGCAAGATAATATTTCAACAAAACCAAAAACTGAATTTTTCAAGGAGGAGGTGATCATCCAGAAAGGAAAGTGTAAGAACATATATAAGGTGACATTAGAGATTGTTTTTGAATACTAAGTAACATTAAATATTTAGTATATAAAATAATTCATGACTATATATATTCTATTATCTTGATCCTTAGATGGGAAATACTATTGTATAACTTCATGCAATGCCGTGAACCAAAGACTGTCGTGAATAAGTCATAGTCTTGTTTGTGTCTTGGAACAATGTCTTAATAATTCTGTTGCTTATGATATATATGTATACATCTGTAGCGTACACTTACCTGCCATTTTTGGTGACTATCATTTCGTTTGTCAGCTCTTTAAAACGTTTCCATAAGTCAGTTTCCTCCAAGGTAACTTTGAGCTCTCTTTCTGTAGGGTCTCCTTTCTCACTACCAGCTTGAAGCTCATTTTCTACTGCAGTAAGTAGATGATCAGTCCTGCATGGTAAACCTTTAGGAAAGCTTTCAGTGCCACTAGTACTCATGGTTTTCGGATCACACTCTCTAGTGCCTGCCAAAGTTCTGAATGTACGTAGGTTTGCTGAGCCTGTAGTCACACTGACATACCACTGAGGTCATCAATTGCCCCACAGAGATTGCCAGGATTGGTGTAGGGTTCCTTTTGATCTTTTTCTATGTCTTTTATGATTGGTGACTTCAACATCTCACTCAATTGATTACCCATGAGATTAAGTGAAAGTGTATGTAAATATCTAACTGTTTGCACCTACAAGGAGAAGCACAGGTGCCACGAGGAAGAGGTGGGTCACTAGCCACCATAACCTTCTTTCAGTGTAATAGTCTTCATTAGGAATTAACACCTGGGAGAATTACAATTTTAAATCTGGCAGAGGTGTCTAGGTGAATGGATGCCTGCACTCTTCTGACACCTGGGGAAAAAACAGGAAATAATGCTCTTCCTTTTCCTTAAGTCAATGAAAGGGACAAAAAAAAACTATGAGAAATCTTGGAAATCAGGGACTTAATAAGCTAACAAGACCCAATCTGAAAGACGAGATGAGTAAATGACTTTTTATACCTGGCATATACAGATAGATCTGCAATAGATATATCGATAGATATTAGATGTGAGAAAGATCAGACAAAAAGATGAGCAAGGGACTGATGAATGATAAAGAAGTAAAGAAATACATCTTGAACTTTAGGTATTAATCAGATTGGAAAGCGAGGCTTAACTTAAGTCTAAAATCTCTCAATGATTGCAGGAACAGTAAGGATCACCAGTTTATTCTATAGGTGACGTTAGCTTCATTAAGTTGTCTTGTCCGGTTACACTTAATTAAAGACCACCTCTAACTTTACTGGTGGTTTCATGTGCTTTAATATGCGCTTGATTTTCAATTTTGGCTTAGTGTGTAAATTGCTGCAGTGACAATTTGTTATTTTTAACAGTGTACGTGTGAAGAGAAAATGTGTAGGTTTTAGGGTATGTAACATGTTTTAAAACTGTCTAATGCCATTTTCTAGAAGATTTTCCAAAATCTGAAATGTGCATATAAAGCTGCATTGAGAATGTTCACATGAGGTGCAAAAAGAGTAATTGCTTAAGACAATGTTATTAATTGAATGATTCCTTTTGTGAGTTATCAGCAAATAAAAAGGGAAACTGGTGGGATTCCACTTCACACGGTGCCCACTTCACACAATTGGCGTCTTTATTAGTATGTAAGGCAATGCCTCAGCAGATACAACTGTACTAAGGGCTCATGCAGGGCCGGACTGGCCATAGGGCACTTCTGGCAAATGCCAGAAGGGCCGGTGCCAGTGGTGGGCCGCTCAATCCGCCGCCCCCGCCGTCGCATTCAACTATACCGGCGTATAGACGCCGGTACAGTTGAATGCAATGATGGAGGAGAGAGCGTCTACAGACGCTCCTCTCCCATCATTCCCCGCTCTGCCTCTGACACTGCGGGTGCACGATGATGTCATATGATCGCGCACCTGCTGTGTCCCGGGCAGACTGCAGCTGCTGAGACAGGAGCAGGAACCAGGAAGCAACGCTGGGCACGAGGAGAGGTGAGGAGAGTTTTTTTTTTTTTCTGGACTGTGGGGCCATTCTCGGAGGAGGTGAGGGGAGGAAGAGAAGAGATGTGGGCTGCATATAGTTCTCTGTGGGCTGTGCTCTGTGCTGTATACTGCTGTGGGCTGTATATAGTTCTCTGTGGGCTGTGCTCTGTGCTGTATACTACTGTGGGCTGTATATAGTTCTCTGTGGGCTGTGCTCTGTGCTGTATACTACTGTGGGCTGCATATAGTTCTCTGTGGGCTGTGCTCTGTGCTGTATACTGCTGTGGGCTGTATATAGTTCTCTGTGGGCTGTGCTCTGTGCTGTATACTACTGTGGGCTGTATATAGTACTCTGTGGGCTGTGCTCTGTGCTGTATACTACTGTGGGCTGTATATAGCTCTCTGTGGGCTGTGCTCTGTGCTGTATACTACTGTGGGCTGTATATAGCTCTCTGTGGGCTGTGCTCTGTGCTGTATACTGCTGTGGGCTGTATATAGTTCTCTGTGGGCTGTGCTCTGTGCTGTATACTGCTGTGGGCTGTATATAGCTCTCTGTGGGCTGTGCTCTGTGCTGTATACTGCTGTGGGCTGTATATAGTTCTCTGTGGGCTGTGCTCTGTGCTGTATACTACTGTGGGCTGTATATAGTTCTCTGTGGGCTGTGCTCTGTGCTGTATACTGCTGTGGGCTGTATATAGTTCTCTGTGGGCTGTGCTCTGTGCTGTATACTGCTGTGGGCTGTATATAGTTCTCTGTGGGCTGTGCTCTGTGCTGTATACTGCTGTGGGCTGTATATAGTTCTCTGGGCTGTGCTCTGTGCTGTATACTACTGTGGGCTGTATATAGTTCTCTGTGGGCTGTGCTCTGTGCTGTATACTACTGTGGGCTGTATATAGTTCTCTGGGCTGTGCTCTGTGCTGTATACTACTGTGGGCTGTATATAGTTCTCTGTGGGCTGTGCTCTGTGCTGTATACTGCTGTGGGCTGTATATAGTTCTCTGTGGGCTGTGCTCTGTGCTGTATACTGCTGTGGGCTGTATATAGTTCTCTGTGGGCTGTGCTCTGTGCTGTATACTGCTGTGGGCTGTATATAGTTCTCTGTGGGCTGTGCTCTGTGCTGTATACTGCTGTGGGCTGTATATAGCTCTCTGTGGGCTGTGCTCTGTGCTGTATACTACTGTGTGCTCTGTGCTATATATAGTTATCTGTGGGCTGTGCTCTGTGCTGTATACTGCTGTGGGCTGTATATAGTTCTCTGTGGGCTGTGCTCTGTGCTGTATACTGCTGTGGGCTGTATATAGCTCTCTGTGGGCTGTGCTCTGTGCTGTATACTACTGTGTGCTCTGTGCTATATATAGTTCTCTGTGGGCTGTGCTCTGTGCTGTATACTGCTGTGGGCTGTATATAGTTCTCTGTGGGCTGTGCTCTGTGCTGTATACTGCTGTGGGCTGTATATAGCTCTCTGTGGGCTGTGCTCTGTGCTGTATACTACTGTGTGCTCTGTGCTATATATAGTTCTCTGTGGGCTGTGCTCTGTGCTGTATACTGCTGTGGGCTGTATATAGTTCTCTGTGGGCTGTGCTCTGTGCTGTATACTGCTGTGGGCTGTATATAGCTCTCTGTGGGCTGTGCTCTGTGCTGTATACTACTGTGGGCTGTATATAGTTCTCTGTGGGCTGTGCTCTGTGCTGTATACTGCTGTGGGCTGTATATAGTTCTCTGTGGGCTGTGCTCTGTGCTGTATACTACTGTGGGCTGTATATAGTTCTCTGTGGGCTGTGCTCTGTGCTGTATACTACTGTGGGCTGTATATAGTTCTCTGTGGGCTGTGCTCTGTGCTGTATACTGCTGTGGGCTGTATATAGTTCTCTGTGGGCTGTGCTCTGTGCTGTATACTGCTGTGGGCTGTATATAGTTCTCTGTGGGCTGTGCTCTGTGCTGTATACTGCTGTGGGCTGTATATAGTTCTCTGTGGGCTGTGCTCTGTGCTGTATACTGCTGTGGGCTGTATATAGTTCTCTGTGGGCTGTGCTCTGTGCTGTATACTGCTGTGGGCTGTATATAGTTCTCTGTGGGCTGTGCTCTGTGCTGTATACTACTGTGGGCTGTATATAGTTCTCTGTGGGCTGTGCTCTGTGCTGTATACTACTGTGGGCTGTATATAGTTCTCTGTGGGCTGTGCTCTGTGCTGTATACTGCTGTGGGCTGTATATAGTTCTCTGTGGGCTGTGCTCTGTGCTGTATACTGCTGTGGGCTGTATATAGTTCTCTGTGGGCTGTGCTCTGTGCTGTATACTGCTGTGGGCTGTATATAGTTCTCTGTGGGCTGTGCTCTGTGCTGTATACTACTGTGGGCTGTATATAGTTCTCTGTGGGCTGTGCTCTGTGCTGTATACTACTGTGGGCTGTATATAGTTCTCTGTGGGCTGTGCTCTGTGCTGTATACTGCTGTGGGCTGTATATAGTTCTCTGTGGGCTGTGCTCTGTGCTGTATACTGCTGTGGGCTGTATATAGCTCTCTGTGGGCTGTGCTCTGTGCTGTATACTACTGTGGGCTGTATATAGTTCTCTGTGGGCTGTGCTCTGTGCTGTATACTGCTGTGGGCTGTATATAGTTCTCTGTGGGCTGTGCTCTGTGCTGTATACTGCTGTGGGCTGTATATAGTTCTCTGGGCTGTGCTCTGTGCTGTATACTGCTGTGGGCTGTATATAGTTCTCTGTGGGCTGTGCTCTGTGCTGTATACTGCTGTGGGCTGTATATAGCTCTCTGTGGGCTGTGCTCTGTGCTGTATACTACTGTGGGCTGTATATAGTTCTCTGTGGGCTGTGATCTGTGCTGTATACTGCTGTGGGCTGTATATAGTTCTCTGTGGGCTGTGCTCTGTGCTGTATACTGCTGTGGGCTGTATATAGTTCTCTGTGGGCTGTGCTCTGTGCTGTATACTACCGTGGGCTGTGTGCTATATATAGTACTCTGTGGGCTGTGCTCTGTGCTGTATTCTGCTGTGGGCTGTATATAGTTCTCTGTGGGCTGTGCTCTGTGCTGTATACTGCTGTGGGCTGTATATAGTTCTCTGTGGGCTGTGCTCTGTGCTGTATACTGCTGTGGGCTGTATATAGTTCTCTGTGGGCTGTGCTCTGTGCTGTATACTGCTCTGTGCTGTATATAGTTCTCTGTGGGCTGTGCTCTGTGCTGTATACTACTGTGGGCTGTATATAGTTCTCTGTGGGCTGTGCTCTGTGCTGTATACTGCTGTGGGCTGTATATAGCTCTCTGTGGGCTGTGCTCTGTGCTGTATACTACTGTGTGCTCTGTGCTATATATAGTTCTCTGTGGGCTGTGCTCTGTGCTGTATACTGCTGTGGGTTGTATATAGTTCTCTGTGGGCTGTGCTCTGTGCTGTATACTACTGTGGGCTGTATATAGTTATCTGTGGGCTGTGCTCTGTGCTGTATGCTACTGTGGGCTGTATATAGTTCTCTGTGGGCTGTGCTCTGTGCTGTATATAGTTCTCTGTGGGCTGTGCTCTGTGCTGTATACTACTGTGTGCTGTATATAGTTCTCTGTGGGCTGTGCTGTATATAGTACTCTGTGGGCTGTGCTGTATATAGTACTCTGTGGGCTGTGCTGTATATAGTACTCTGTGGGCTGTGCTGTATATAGTACTCTGTGGGCTGTGCTGTGTATAGTACTCTGTGGGCTGTGCTGTATATAGTACTCTGTGGGCTGTGCTGTATATAGTACTCTGTGGGCTGTGCTGTATATAGTACTCTGTGGGCTGTGCTGTATATAGTACTCTGTGGGCTGTGCTGTATATAGTACTCTCTGGGCTGTGCTGTATATAGTACTCTCTGTGCTGTATATAGTACTCTCTGGGCTGTGCTTTATATAGTACCCTGGGCTGTGCTGTATATAGTACTCTGGGCTGTGCTTTATATAGTTCTCTGTGGGCTGTGCTGTATATAGTTCTCTGTGGGCTGTGCTGTATATAGTTATCTGTGGGCTGTGCTGTATATATTACTTTGTGGGCTGTGCTGTATATATTACTTTGTGGGCTGTGCTGTATATATTACTCTGTGGGCTGTGCTGTATACTACTGTGTGGACTGTGCTGTATACTTCTACGTGGGCTGTGCTGTATACTACTGTGTGGTCTGTGCTGTATACTACTGTGTGCTCTGTGCTGTATACTGCTGTGGGCTGTATATAGTTCTCTGTGGGCTGTGCTCTGTGCTGTATACTACTGTGGGCTGTATATAGTACTCTGTGGGCTGTGCTCTGTGCTGTATACTACTGTGGGCTGTATATAGCTCTCTGTGGGCTGTGCTCTGTGCTGTATACTACTGTGGGCTGTATATAGCTCTCTGTGGGCTGTGCTCTGTGCTGTATACTGCTGTGGGCTGTATATAGTTCTCTGTGGGCTGTGCTCTGTGCTGTATACTGCTGTGGGCTGTATATAGCTCTCTGTGGGCTGTGCTCTGTGCTGTATACTGCTGTGGGCTGTATATAGTTCTCTGTGGGCTGTGCTCTGTGCTGTATACTACTGTGGGCTGTATATAGTTCTCTGTGGGCTGTGCTCTGTGCTGTATACTGCTGTGGGCTGTATATAGTTCTCTGTGGGCTGTGCTCTGTGCTGTATACTGCTGTGGGCTGTATATAGTTCTCTGTGGGCTGTGCTCTGTGCTGTATACTGCTGTGGGCTGTATATAGTTCTCTGGGCTGTGCTCTGTGCTGTATACTACTGTGGGCTGTATATAGTTCTCTGTGGGCTGTGCTCTGTGCTGTATACTACTGTGGGCTGTATATAGTTCTCTGGGCTGTGCTCTGTGCTGTATACTACTGTGGGCTGTATATAGTTCTCTGTGGGCTGTGCTCTGTGCTGTATACTGCTGTGGGCTGTATATAGTTCTCTGTGGGCTGTGCTCTGTGCTGTATACTGCTGTGGGCTGTATATAGTTCTCTGTGGGCTGTGCTCTGTGCTGTATACTGCTGTGGGCTGTATATAGTTCTCTGTGGGCTGTGCTCTGTGCTGTATACTGCTGTGGGCTGTATATAGCTCTCTGTGGGCTGTGCTCTGTGCTGTATACTACTGTGTGCTCTGTGCTATATATAGTTATCTGTGGGCTGTGCTCTGTGCTGTATACTGCTGTGGGCTGTATATAGTTCTCTGTGGGCTGTGCTCTGTGCTGTATACTGCTGTGGGCTGTATATAGCTCTCTGTGGGCTGTGCTCTGTGCTGTATACTACTGTGTGCTCTGTGCTATATATAGTTCTCTGTGGGCTGTGCTCTGTGCTGTATACTGCTGTGGGCTGTATATAGTTCTCTGTGGGCTGTGCTCTGTGCTGTATACTGCTGTGGGCTGTATATAGCTCTCTGTGGGCTGTGCTCTGTGCTGTATACTACTGTGTGCTCTGTGCTATATATAGTTCTCTGTGGGCTGTGCTCTGTGCTGTATACTGCTGTGGGCTGTATATAGTTCTCTGTGGGCTGTGCTCTGTGCTGTATACTGCTGTGGGCTGTATATAGCTCTCTGTGGGCTGTGCTCTGTGCTGTATACTACTGTGGGCTGTATATAGTTCTCTGTGGGCTGTGCTCTGTGCTGTATACTGCTGTGGGCTGTATATAGTTCTCTGTGGGCTGTGCTCTGTGCTGTATACTACTGTGGGCTGTATATAGTTCTCTGTGGGCTGTGCTCTGTGCTGTATACTACTGTGGGCTGTATATAGTTCTCTGTGGGCTGTGCTCTGTGCTGTATACTGCTGTGGGCTGTATATAGTTCTCTGTGGGCTGTGCTCTGTGCTGTATACTGCTGTGGGCTGTATATAGTTCTCTGTGGGCTGTGCTCTGTGCTGTATACTGCTGTGGGCTGTATATAGTTCTCTGTGGGCTGTGCTCTGTGCTGTATACTGCTGTGGGCTGTATATAGTTCTCTGTGGGCTGTGCTCTGTGCTGTATACTGCTGTGGGCTGTATATAGTTCTCTGTGGGCTGTGCTCTGTGCTGTATACTACTGTGGGCTGTATATAGTTCTCTGTGGGCTGTGCTCTGTGCTGTATACTACTGTGGGCTGTATATAGTTCTCTGTGGGCTGTGCTCTGTGCTGTATACTGCTGTGGGCTGTATATAGTTCTCTGTGGGCTGTGCTCTGTGCTGTATACTGCTGTGGGCTGTATATAGTTCTCTGTGGGCTGTGCTCTGTGCTGTATACTGCTGTGGGCTGTATATAGTTCTCTGTGGGCTGTGCTCTGTGCTGTATACTACTGTGGGCTGTATATAGTTCTCTGTGGGCTGTGCTCTGTGCTGTATACTACTGTGGGCTGTATATAGTTCTCTGTGGGCTGTGCTCTGTGCTGTATACTGCTGTGGGCTGTATATAGTTCTCTGTGGGCTGTGCTCTGTGCTGTATACTGCTGTGGGCTGTATATAGCTCTCTGTGGGCTGTGCTCTGTGCTGTATACTACTGTGGGCTGTATATAGTTCTCTGTGGGCTGTGCTCTGTGCTGTATACTGCTGTGGGCTGTATATAGTTCTCTGTGGGCTGTGCTCTGTGCTGTATACTGCTGTGGGCTGTATATAGTTCTCTGGGCTGTGCTCTGTGCTGTATACTGCTGTGGGCTGTATATAGTTCTCTGTGGGCTGTGCTCTGTGCTGTATACTGCTGTGGGCTGTATATAGCTCTCTGTGGGCTGTGCTCTGTGCTGTATACTACTGTGGGCTGTATATAGTTCTCTGTGGGCTGTGATCTGTGCTGTATACTGCTGTGGGCTGTATATAGTTCTCTGTGGGCTGTGCTCTGTGCTGTATACTGCTGTGGGCTGTATATAGTTCTCTGTGGGCTGTGCTCTGTGCTGTATACTACCGTGGGCTGTGTGCTATATATAGTACTCTGTGGGCTGTGCTCTGTGCTGTATTCTGCTGTGGGCTGTATATAGTTCTCTGTGGGCTGTGCTCTGTGCTGTATACTGCTGTGGGCTGTATATAGTTCTCTGTGGGCTGTGCTCTGTGCTGTATACTGCTGTGGGCTGTATATAGTTCTCTGTGGGCTGTGCTCTGTGCTGTATACTGCTGTGGGCTGTATATAGTTCTCTGTGGGCTGTGCTCTGTGCTGTATACTACTGTGGGCTGTATATAGTTCTCTGTGGGCTGTGCTCTGTGCTGTATACTGCTGTGGGCTGTATATAGCTCTCTGTGGGCTGTGCTCTGTGCTGTATACTACTGTGTGCTCTGTGCTATATATAGTTCTCTGTGGGCTGTGCTCTGTGCTGTATACTGCTGTGGGTTGTATATAGTTCTCTGTGGGCTGTGCTCTGTGCTGTATACTACTGTGGGCTGTATATAGTTATCTGTGGGCTGTGCTCTGTGCTGTATGCTACTGTGGGCTGTATATAGTTCTCTGTGGGCTGTGCTCTGTGCTGTATATAGTTCTCTGTGGGCTGTGCTCTGTGCTGTATACTACTGTGTGCTGTATATAGTTCTCTGTGGGCTGTGCTGTATATAGTACTCTGTGGGCTGTGCTGTATATAGTACTCTGTGGGCTGTGCTGTATATAGTACTCTGTGGGCTGTGCTGTATATAGTACTCTGTGGGCTGTGCTGTGTATAGTACTCTGTGGGCTGTGCTGTATATAGTACTCTGTGGGCTGTGCTGTATATAGTACTCTGTGGGCTGTGCTGTATATAGTACTCTGTGGGCTGTGCTGTATATAGTACTCTGTGGGCTGTGCTGTATATAGTACTCTCTGGGCTTTGCTGTATATAGTACTCTCTGTGCTGTATATAGTACTCTCTGGGCTGTGCTTTATATAGTACCCTGGGCTGTGCTGTATATAGTACTCTGGGCTGTGCTTTATATAGTTCTCTGTGGGCTGTGCTGTATATAGTTCTCTGTGGGCTGTGCTGTATATAGTTATCTGTGGGCTGTGCTGTATATATTACTTTGTGGGCTGTGCTGTATATATTACTTTGTGGGCTGTGCTGTATATATTACTCTGTGGGCTGTGCTGTATACTACTGTGTGGACTGTGCTGTATACTTCTACGTGGGCTGTGCTGTATACTACAGTGTGGTCTGTGCTGTATACTACTGTGTGGTCTGTGCTGAATACTGCTGTGTGGGCTGTGTTATCTACTACGCGAGCTGTGCTATAGTATGCAGGCTGTGCTGTATACTATGCGGTTTGTGCTATATAATATGCGGGCTTTGCTATATACTATGGGGAGTATATTATATTCTATGGGGGAGGCCATGTTATGTACTATGTGGCTGTGTTATATACTATTGTGGGGGTATATTATATTCTATGGGGGAGGCTGCGTTATATACTATGGGGGGCTGCATTATATTCTATGGGGGGCTACATTATATATTATGGGGAGGTGGGCTGTATTATATTCTATGGGGGTTACATACTCTGGGGTGGCTGCATTATACTCTGGGGTGGCTGCATTATACTCTGGGGTGGCTGCATTATACTCTGGGGTGGCTGCATTATACTCTGTGGGGTGGCTGCATTATACTCTGGGGTGGCTGCATTATACTCTGGGGTGGCTGCATTATACTCTGGGGTGGCTGCATTATACTCTGGGGTGGCTGCATTATACTATATGTGGGCTGCATTATACTGTATCGAGGACTATGGGGAATACGTTATACTATATGAAGAACTATGGGGTGCATTATACTATGGGAAGTGAATTGTACTACATGGATGACTGTGGCGGTGCATTATACTATATGGAGCACTATGAGGATTGTATTATGCTATATGGAGGACTATGAGGATTGTATTATGCTATATGGAGGACTATGAGGAGTGTATTATACTATGTGGAGGACTGAGCAGTGTATTTTAATATATGGAGGACTATAGGGAGTGTATTATACTATATGGAGGACTATGGAGCACATTATAATATATGGAGGACTATGGGGTGTATTTTACTAAACAAGTAAAATGCTGCATATTCGGATTGTTTTTGCTGGAACAAAAAGCCTTGTTGTCAGCAGCACATTGCCAGTGTAAACTGTAGATGTGCTGCTGAAAACATGATACTGTATGGTGATCTATTAGTGATCGTTCTGTCTCATCATTATTCCTCAGCTGGTGGAAAGAGGCCGGGAAACAAGCGTTGAACAACTTCAGTATTGTCGATCAAACTCGTTTAGCGGCCTGAACTCAGCGCACGTAAATACAACAGAAAGGCTTCTGTGTGATGTGCAATATGTTAGCATTTGGGGACCCATTTTAAACTTTGCCTAGGGCCCCACTTTGCCTAAAACCGGCCCTGCCTACAAGTGTACAAAGATATTATACAGTCACCATGTGACAAGTGGGCCTGTGTAACTTCAAATGCCAGGGCTGAATTTTAGTCCCAGTCCGGCCCTGGGCTCATGCCAGCATTTATCTTGCTACTTTGCCATCGTGCAATTTGACAACCTTAAGGGCTCACACATTGTGTTTTTACAGAGTTTTTATTGAATAAAAACCAGTGTGGTGGAAGGAAAAATACTGCGTACAATATGTGCGTATTTCTAAAATTTTTATGTGCACTTTTGTCACCGTTTTTATTTGCATTAGTCACCTATTACTTTTAACTGAAAGAATTGACAAGTGCACAGAAGTGTTCAAAATTTGCGCAGAAAAAAGAACCACAGTGTGTCTATGAGATGTAAAAAATAAGAATTTATTTATGAAAACAGTTTATGCTGGTACTGTAAAATGCTGTTAATTGTATGGCACCAAATAGACTATGTAAAATACGCAGCAGAAACGTTACAAAAATGCAACGTGTAAACATGCCGTAAGACGCCGTAGCATTGAAAAGCGACTAATCACACTTGGTCACATCACTGTTGAATTACATATGTTATGAAATGCAATAGCTACTTATTATATGAGAATGGAACATGGAAGAATGACCATTGGTCAATAGATGTATGACAAATCATTTTATATAGTTCAATAGCTTTGGTATTTTTGCATCAAGATTATGAGGCCAATACACCAAAGTGTTTACAGCAGAAAACAATTTTGCCATTTTCACGCTAGTTTCAAGCAGCTCCTCCAAAATGAGCGGAACTGGGGAGGAGCCAGGAAGAGACTGGGCATGGCTACGCCCACCTGTAAAATTTATCAATGGTGGAGGGCTTTCTTACACTAGATATATTACCCAAGTATTTGACTGGAGTAACATTTCTGGAGAGGTGCATAAAGGTGAGGCAAATGAATGAATTTGGCTCGTCTTATTCCTGCACACACCTTATTAAGACTGGCAAACCAAAATGCCAGTCTAAATGAATCAGGGCCTAAGTATCCATTTATTTTCCTTGAGCAACATATGTTTTTCCCTAGATTCCAATCTAATTTGGATCAATGTTGATTTTTGTTGAAATATTTAGTATATGTATAGATTTTTTTATTTAATCTTTCGCGCCACAGCCTGTTCTTGCCTTAATGACCAGGCCAATTTTTTCCATTCTGACCAGTGTCAATTTATGAGGTAATAACTCAGGAATGCTTCAAATTATTCCAGTGATTCTGAGCGTGTTTTTTACTGACATATTGTATTTCATGATAGTGGTAAAATATATTCGATATAACATGTGTTTATTTCTGAAAATATCGGATAAAAATATATTCAATATAACGTGTTTATTTCTGAAAATATTGGATATTTGGTGAAAATTTTGAAAATTTAGCAATTTTTAAGCTTTTAATTAATTGTTATGCCCTTAACTCCTTCCCGACATACGCCATACATGTACTGCACTGCTGCAGCTGTGTTCCCGCAAACTGCAGTACATGTTCATGGTCTCTATGTGAGAACTGACACCCTGCAGCAATGCCCACGATCAGTGCTAGCACCAATTGCAGGTGTTTAACCCCTCTGATGCCACTGTCAATAGTGACAGCAACATCGAGGAGCATTACACAGGGAGTGGGATGCGAACGTGTTGATGGTCTTCATGGTGACCCCCGGCCATAAGATGGCTGTGGGGGCCTTCAGGGAACGTTGTATATATATATAAAACCAAATAAAGAACAAAAAAAAGAAAAAATATTAATCCAATAGATACATTTATTTATTGAAAAGAAAAAAAAGTACACGTTTGGTATCACCGCGTCCGGAACGACCCACTCTTTAAAATTATCCTACTAGTTAACTCCTTCAGTGAACAACGTAAAAAAAATATGGAAAAAACAATGCTTTATCATACTGCCGAACAAAAAGAGCAATAAAATGCAATATTAAAGATGAATGTATATAAAAATTGTATGGCTGAAAACATTATCTTGTCCCGCAAAAAACAAGCCATCACACAGCTCCATCAGCAGAAAGATAAAAATAAAAAAAGTTATAGCTCTCTGAATAAAATGATGTAAAAAAATATTTTTTCAATAAAAATTGTTTTTATTGTGTAAAAGCGCCAAAACAGAAAGAAAATATAAATGGGGTATCGCTGTAATCATTCTGACCTGAAGAATAAAGCAGCCTTATCAATTTACCACTCTCGTAATGGTATTAAAAAAAAACAAAAAACAAAGAACAATTCCTGAATTGCTGGTTTTTAATCATTCTATCTCCCAAAAATTGAAATGGAAAGTGATCAAAAAATGTCCCCAAAAATGATACCAATAAAAGTATCAATTTGCCCTGCAAAAAACAAACATTCACTTGACTCTGTGGACTGAAATATGAAAAAATTATAGCTGTCTAAATATGGTGATGCGTTTTTGCAATAAAAAGCGTCTTTTACTGTGTGACAGCAGCCAAACATAAAAAAAACAATATAAATCTGGTATTGCTGTAATTGCACCAACCTGAAGAATAAAGTCATTTAATCACACATAACACACGAGGAACGGCGTAAAAAATAAATTCTTCACCTGCTGTTGATTTTTTCATTCTGCCTCCCAAAGATCGCAGTAAGGCTCGGATCACATTTATCCTGTGCTCTATGCTGAGCACTTACACCGAGGTTTCCATGTAAATCTCTGAAATACATGATTCAGACAGAACCCCTGATGGAAGATACCTTATAATGAGGCAGATGGAGGAACTGTGGATGTTGTTTGACCTATGATCCAGCGATGTCCGTCTTTTAAGGCGTGCATAAAAGAGCACAATTTTGTGATTTTGTGATCCCAATAAAAGCTTCAAGTCAATCCACAAAAAAGCAAGTTCCCACTTAGGTTTGTCATCTGTTAACAATGGCACTAGAAAAACAAAATGGCTCCTCACCCATCAAAAGAAATGTATCAAATTCTGCACTCCCAAATCCTTGTGCCCCTTCCCTTCTGAGCCCCAATGTGCTTTAACCACATTTTTAGAATTTCTGTAGTGATGACAGCACGCCTAATTTATGGGTGCTTGTCTCCAGAAGCATGAGCTGGACATAATGTACTTGTCACTACAACATACTGATCACTGCACTGGCAGTTTGCAATTTTCACCCAGCAATAGTGTTGAGCATTCCGATGCTGCAAGTATCGGGTATCGGCCGATACTTGCTGTATCGGAATTCCGATACCGGGATTCCGATACTCTTGTGGTATCGGGTATCGGGTATCGCAACAACATTAATGTTAAAATGTGTAAAAGAGAGAATTAAAATAAAAAATATCGCTATACTCACCTCTCCGACGCAGCCGGGACTTCAGCGAGGGAACCGGCAGCGTTGTTTGTTTAAAATTCGCGCTATTACTTGGTTACGTGAATTCCCGGCTTGTGATTGGTCAGGTCGGCCACGTTGCCGGGACGCGGACCAATCACAGCAAGCCGTGACGAAATTACGTCACGGCTTGCTGTGATTGGTCCGCGTCCCGGCAATATGGCCGCCCTGACCAATCACAAGCCGTGACGTCACGGGAGGCTGGACACGCGCCCATTTTAAAATGAGCGCGTCCAGCCTCCCGGCTTGTGATTGGTTGACCGCGGCGCAACCAATCACAAGCCGTGACGTCACGGGAGGCTGGACACGCGCCCATTTTAAAATGAGCGCGTCCAGCCTCCCGGCTTGTGATTGGTTGACCGCGGCGCAACCAATCACAAGCCGTGACGTCACGGGAGGCTGGACACGCGCCCATTTTAAAATGAGCGCGTGTCCAGCCTCCCGTGACGTCACGGCTTGTGATTGGTCAGGGCGGCCATATTGCCGGGACGCGGACCAATCACAGCAAGCCGTGACGTAATTTCGTCACGGCTTGCTGTGATTGGTCCGCGTCCCGGCAACATGGCCGACCTGACCAATCACAAGCCGGGAATTCACGTAACCAAGTAATAGCGCGAATTTTAAACAAACAACGCTGCCGGTTCCCTCGCTGAAGTCCCGGCTGCGTCGGAGAGGTGAGTATAGCGATATTTTTTATTTTAATTCTTTCTTTTACACATTTATATGGTTCCCAGGGCCTGAAGGAGAGTTTCCTCTCCTTCAGACCCTGGGAACCATCAGGAATACCGTCCGATACATGAGTCCCATTGACTTGTATTGGTATCGGGTATCGGTATCGGATTGGATCCGATATTTTGCCGGTATCGGCCGATACTTTCCGATACCGATACTTTCAAGTATCGGACGGTATCGCTCAACACTACTCAGCAACATTTACTACTGCTTGTTTCTGGAAAACACCCATGGAGTCAAAATCCTCACTGCACCTGTAGATAAATTCCAAAAAAGGGTATAATTTCCAAAATAGGGCATTTGAAGGGGCATTCTGCTTTTTTTGGCACTTAGAGGTTTTGGATATGGAGTCCGCAAACTATTCTAGGAAAAACTGCGCTCCAGGAGGCAAATAGTGCTTAGTCACTCCCAAATTTCGCCATGTGGATAAGCAATACTTTACAGTCACATATGAGGAATTTCCACATTCATCAAAAATAGAGGGACACATTTTGGCACCATTTTTACCCATTTCCCAATATGAAAATGTAAAATGTGGGGCTAACACACAATCTTGGTGGTAAAAATGTTAATTACACTGCTCAAAAAAATAAAGGGAACACTTAAACAACATAATATAACTCCAAGTAAATCAAACTTCCACTTAGGAAGCAACACTGTTTGACAATCAATTTCACATGCTGTTGTGCAAATGGAATAGACAACAGATGGAAATTATTGGCAATTATCAAGACACACTCAATAAAGGTTCTGCAGGTGGGGACCACAGGCCACATCTCAGTACCAATGCCTTCTGGCTAATGTTTTGGTCACTTTTGAATGTTGGTTGTGCTTTCACACTCGTGGTAGCATGAGATGGACTCTACAACCCACACAAGTCGCTCAGGTAGTGCAGCTCATCCAGGATGGCACATCTATGCGAGCTGCGGCAAGAAGGTTTGCTGTGTCTGTCAGTATAGCGTCCAGAGGCTGGAGGCGCTACCAGGAGATAGGCCAGTACACCGGGAGACGTGGAGGGGGCTGTAGGAGGGCAACAACCCAGCAGCAGGACCGCTACCTCAGCCTTTGTGCAAGAAGGAACAGGAGGAGCACTGCCAGAGGCCTGCAAAATGACCTCCAGTAGGCCACAAATGTGCATGTGTCTGCACAAATAGTTGGAAACCGACTTCATGAGGATGGTCTGAGTGCCCGATATCCACAGATGGGGGTTGGCCTCACAGGACGCTTGGCATTTGCCACAGAACACCAGGATTGGAAAATTCACCACTGGTGCCCTGTGCTCTTCACAGATGAAATCAGGTTCACACTGAGCACATGTGACAGACGTGACAGGGTCTGGAGACACCATGGAGAGTGATCTGCTGCCTGCAACATCCTTCAGCATGACCAGTTTGGCAGTGGGTCAGTAGTGGTGTGGGGTGGCATTTTTTTGGAGGGCCACACAGCCCTCCATGTGCTCGCCAAAGGTAGCCTGTCTGTCATTAGGTACCGAGATGAGATCCTCAGACCCCTTGTGAGACCATATGCTGGTGCGGTTGGCCCTGGGTTCCTCCTAATGCAGGACAATGCCAGACCTCATGTGGCTGAACTGTGTCAGCAGTTCCTGTAAGATGAAGGCATTGAAGCTATGGACTGGCCCGCCCGTTCCCCAGACTTGAATCCAATTGAACACATCTGGGTTATCATGCCTCGCACCATCCACCAATGTCACATTGCACCACAGACTGTCCTGCCACCTCATCAGGAGCATGCCCAGGCATTGTAGGGAGGTCATACAGGCATGTGGATGCCACACACACTACTGAGCATAATTTCCTTGTCTTGAGGCATTTCCCCTAAAGTTGGATCAGCCTGTAACTTCATTTTCCACTTTGATTTTGAGCATCATTCCAACTCCAGACCTCTGCGGGATATTAGTTGTTATTTACGTTGATCATTTTTAGGTTTTATTGCTCTCAACACATTCAACTATGTAATGTATAGATTTACAACTGGAAAATTTAATTCAGTGATATCTAGGATGGGGGATTTTAGTGTTCCCTTTATTTTTTTGAGCAGTGTATTTTTTCTTCACTGCCCAATGGTATAAAATTCTGTGACACACCTGTGGTATCAATACGATCACTATACCTGTAGATGAATTCATTGAGAGGTGTATTTTGTAAAATGTGGTCACTTATAGGTGGTTCTGCTGTTCTGACACCTCAGGAGATCTGCTAATATGAGATGGCACAATCAAAACAGTGCAGCAAAATCTGCACTGTAATATGGTGCTCTTTCCCTTCTGAGCTTTGCACTGTGCCTGAAAACCAGTTTTCCACCACATACTGTATAGGGTATCTGTGTACTTGGTAGAAAATTTTGGGGTCCATTTTCTCCTGTTACCCTTGTGAAAATATATAATTTGGGCCTATAAAAAATTCTGTGGGGAAAATGTGAATTTTTTAAATTTTCACAGCTCAACATCATATCTCGGAATCAGTGGAATCCATTGAAGCATTCCAGAGTTATGACCTCATAAAGTGACAGTGGTCAGAATTAGGGATGACCGAATTTGTTCGGAAAATGATCGCCAAACAAAAATTCGGCAGGAATATGGCACATTCGGATTCGTGACCGGAAACCCAAGCAAAATTTTATAAAATCCATAAAAATCTGTAACATTCGGTAAAATATTTGCTTTACCACAAAAATAATTTCAGCACTTTAGCAACGATAATAGTGGTGTATCATAAGTGTTTGGCTCGTGTTTCATGAGGGGAGGGGGTTTGCAGAGCTCTTGGAAGCACAGCAAAGCAGTAATTTTTTTCCCTAACTTTATGTGTGCACATTGCTGCTAGCCAATCAGGGTGCAGGAAACACCCACAATGTCCTGACACCACGGCTTGTGTCATTGGCTGCTGAAATCACATGTCCCTCATCATATAAATAGCAGACATCTTGTTTTAGTGCAATTTTGACACTGTAACAGCGCAGAGAGGCTGCTCCTGATGCTGCCACTGCTACTAGCAAGATTTCAGCTATTTAGGTAGGCGGTTGTATATCAGTCAGATAGTTTAGCTAGATAGTGTCCAGTGTGGCTGTAAAATTTAAGATCTAGAATTTTTTTTTCCTGGGGGGGCATTACTGAGGTACGCAGGGCACATGTCCTACAAGTGTGTTGTGCATAGCTTCTATAGTGCTGCATGTGTAACAAGGTGGCACGGGGTGGTATTCGTGGGCAAGTTCACTAAGCAACAGTAAGTGAGCACCCAGGAACCTTGGACATGAAAAGATAAATAAAGTTCTGTGTACTGTATGTACAGGAAGCACCACAGCACACTCACAGCTCCGTCAGATTCCCCTTAGCTGCTGCCATGTCAGCTCCGCATTCATGAGCTCCGCAAATTACTTCAGAGACGAGGCCTCTTTCCAACAGCTTAACTTTACTAGACATCAGCATATTCATCTCACAGACAGCACAGTTTCAACACAGAGACATCATCCTATCCGCATTTTTCACATCAGCAGCACAGTTCACACAGGGACAGTTTCCTTTACTTTCCCTTCCTCTTGCATACGGGCAGACTCCAGAATCTCTGCATTTCTCTCTTTACTCTCGGCATTCACGGCCATACCTCTATCCAGTTTCTTCGGACAGTTCGTGCTCCATCTGTACCTTTAGCATCACCAGCTCCCTGTCAGCCCCTTGTCCAGTTCCAATAGGGAAAGGTGCCAGGAACGCCATCTCAGCTGCTCCCACCCCTGTCTTAGATCCTAAATCCTTGTTCGAATCCATGGTCCTGTTGAGCTGGTGTCCGACTGCACTATTCTTCAGCCGGGGGCCCCTTACTTCCATCTGCAGACTTATCCCCCACAGCCTGTAACTGTCTCACTGTATACATTCTTCCCCTTGGGCAGACTGCCCGGGTGTCTGATAGAACCAGGAAGTGTCTGTCCTATATCTCCCTGCTCTGTGCTGCTCTGCTCTGTGCCCCTCCCATCTGCTTAACTCATTGCTGCCTGTGCCTAAACTAATAAGCTTAACTATCCTATTCTCTATCCCTAATGTGCCCCCTCTATTCTCATCCCCCTATGGTCCTATACTGTCCCTAAGCTTACACACAGTATATAACAAATGCATCACATTACAGTACATGACACACATTAATGAACATTAGGGAACCGCATATTACATTAGCATTAGTAAATATGAATAACTGTCAGGGTGCTGCATGTGACACATGGTGCTCAGTGTTCAGGAGAGAGGAAGCAAACGAGGGTCTCTGCCACATCCTTACACACGCACGAACATAGCATTCTAAATGATATTATTTCAGTAGCTAAATGTGAAAAAGCCTGCTGTATCCCACATTTTAGCTAGTTAGATAGGTGGTTGTATATCAGTCAAATACTGTAGGTAGCTAGTGTCCAGTGTGGCTGTTAAATTTAGCTTTCAGCACTTTTTTTGCCATACTGAGGTGCACAAACAAATCCAGCAAGGCACGTGTTGTGCACTGCTTCTATTGCGATCAGTGCACGAGTATAGCCTTCTAATTCACATGTAGCTAGTGAAAAAATATTAAACAGCCTGCTTTATCCCAGCTTCTAGTTTAGTGTTGTGGTGAAATAAAACTGCAGACCTAAGGCACATTAAAAAAAGTTATAATTTTTTCTGTTGCTGAATGTGAAATAGCCTGCTGTATCCCACATTGTCATTTTGTGGCAGGGATCTGAACATGTCTGCAAACCTAAGGCACATAAAAAAAATTATAATGTTTCAGCTGCAAAGTTAGACAACCTGCTGTATCACACTTTGCCATTTGTTTGGGTGAAATTAAGCTGTAGAGGCCTGATCCAGAGGCACAGACACATTCTTCTGTTATCAACGTCATAAAGTAAGGGACCTGACTTGAAAAATAGTTTGTAGCATCTAGTGTGTTATAGAGGCCTGAAACATAGGCCACAAACAAATTTATTCTGTTATTAACGTCATACAGTAAGGGAACTGACTTGAAAAATAGTTTGTAGCATCTAATGTGTTATAGAGGCCTGATTCATAGGCCACAAACAAATTCTTCTGTTATTAACGTCATACAGTAAGGGACCTGACTTGAAAAATTGTAGCATCTGGCGTGATATAGAGGCCTGATCCTTGGTCCAAAAAAAAGAAATTCTGTGACTAACACGATACAGCACGCCATATTTAAACTGTGAATTTACTGTTGCTGAAATTCAGCTGTTGGCAGAGGTGGTTCAGAGTTTAAAATCTAATTTTTGGTTGTTAATACAGTGCTCCTACAACACTATCTGAGCAGCATGACTGGGAAAAAGCGAGGCTGTGGTGGAAGGGGAATTAGGCTTGGTGTTCAAGGTGTACATGAGGTAGGTGGTAATGTTTGTGAAAGAACTAGTGAAGCAATGTCAGGTCCTATGCAAAGACAACTGACAACTTATGTTACTGGAGAGTCTTCACCACTACCTTTCTTTGTCAGTCATACAGCAGCACGCCTTGTCAATGATGCCCAGAAAGAACATGTACTCAAGTGGAAGGCAAGTGCAGCTTCAAGTGGCCTCTCCTCCTTTTCCTCCACCTCAACATCATACCCATTACAGTCCACAGATGTGGCAACCAAATTCCCCTTGCTTCCCCCCACGTCCCAACTATCCAAACGTTCAGCTGACTGTACGGAACCACAGATGGATGAGTCTGAAGAGCTGTTCACACATTCTATGCCATGTTCATCAGAAGTGTACGCAAAAGCTATGCAGAGTCAAGAGGAGGAAATCTGCACCAATGTCCAAAATTTTTTGAGCTTGGATCCGGGGCAGGAAGAAGTACAGTTCAAAAAGCTTCCTGACATGCGTCATCAGACATTGACCACTGGGGGGAGGTGATCCTGAAGAGACTCAGATGTCTGAGGGTCATGCGGACTGTGCTGTGCTGTCAGGGCAAGAAGAGGAGGAGGGTGACTCCAGCGGCGAGCAATGTGATAACACAGAGGATGATGAAGATGACGTATTAGATCCCAGTTGGTGTGAATATAAAGGCACACAGCTGAGTAGGTCATCTGAGGAGGAAGATGAGGAGGTTACATTGCACCGTCTATTGCAGACATGTAGTGATGCATGCACGACGAGAGATGCATCCTCAGCCACAACTGTGCCTTTTATCAGCATCGTCCGTGGGTCTGCAGCTTGCAGGGGTTGCAAGGGTTGCCTAGCCTGGGCTTTTTTTGATGCTACAGAGAATGAGCCAACTCACGTAATCTGCCAGCTTTGCAAAAAAAACCTGAGTTGAGGTAAAAAGTGCAATAATTTGACTACTACATGTTGCGGATCAGCAGACATCCTCCTCTGTTACCGTGCCAACTATTGAATCGCAGGTCTTTGACCGCAGAAGCTCGAGTTCTTTACCCGATCTAGTTCCGCTAACTGAGAGGCTGCCTTCAGCTCTAATGGAAGCGGACATGCCTCCATTACATCTCCGGCTGCACCTCTCTCATGGTCCAGCAGTTTGTCCCGTTCACAATACTCAGCCCTCTCAGAGCACTGTAGCCAGCCCACGGTTCTGCAGTTGTGGTCACGGAAAAGACTATTTCAGCCTACACATGACAAAGCTAAAAGAGGTTTAACTCCACCATCTCTAATTTGTTGGCCACGGAATGCTGCCTTTCCGTCTGGAGGATACCGATTGTTTCCCAAAGCTGATGGCCATTGTAGTCCCCAGTACAAATTACCCAGTCACCATCACTTTTCTAAGAAAGCTGTGCCTGCGTTACATCAGCATGTAGCAGACAACATCACCCGTTCCTTGACAAAATCTCTGTCTGCCAGGGTGCATTTCAACAGACACTTGGACGAGTAAGCATGGCCAAGGGCGTTACATCTCGCTGGCTGGGCACTGAGTGACTCTGGTGGCTGTGGGGACAGGTGCTGCTCCACAAGTCTTGGAATCCCCAATGCTTGCAGGCCAAGCCTCTACATTTAACACTTCCTCCACTGCTTCTGGCTCGTCTATCTCCTCTAGTGCCCCCACCTGCGCCCTCAACCTCTGCCTTCACGAGACACACGTTCCAACAGTGCATAGCGAACTCCCACCACCTCCATACTGAGAAGCCAGGGCTCACCACAATCAGGCAGTCTTAAAATTGATATGCCTTGGAGATCACAGTCATACAGCTGAAGAGTTGTGGACAGCTCTCCAGGCTGAATTTGATCAATGGCTGTCTCCGCTGAACATGCATCCAGGGAAGTGAACCTAGTGGCGGCCCTACGGCGAGTCAAGCTCACAAACGTGCCTTGCTTGGCTCACGTCCTCAACTTGGTGGTACAGCATTTACTCAGGCACTATCCTGGCCTGGGTGACCTGCTCCAGAAAGCACGTAAGCTGTGTGCTCATTTCCGTCATTCGCACCCCTCTGCTCATCGACTTGCATCGATACAGAGGTCTTTATCCATGCCAGTTAACAGGTTTTATGCGATGTGCTGACACTGTGGAATTCCACTGCACATGTTGCAGCAACTGTGGCAGCAGCAACGAGCCCTGATGCAGTATGTCATGTCGTGTATGCAGTATCATGTGGGGTCATTATACAGTATGGAGATGTGTGGCCATTTTACAGTATTGAGCATCATGTGGGGCCATTATACTGTATAGGGCATCATGTTGGCCCATTGTATTGTATGCAGCATCTTGTGGAGCCATTATACAGTTGTTGTGAATTCCGTTCTTGGGCTCCCTCCTGTGGTCGTGAATGGTACTTTGGTGAGTTCGGTCCTTGGACACCCTCTGGTGGCTTTGAGTGGAACTGCTGATCTTTGAGGTTGGCTTTCTCAGCTGCCCTCGCTTATTGCTTCTGCTGGCTTTCCTATTTAACTCTGCCCAGGTCGTTAGTTCATGCCAGCTGTCTCAGTACTGGTTCAGATCTCTCTTGGATTTCTCAGATGACCTGTCTACTCCAGCAGAAGCTAAGTCCCTGCTAGTTCATTTGCTGTTCATTGGTTTTTGAATATATTTCTCAGTACATGCTATGTTTCTAGTCCAGCTTGCTATTATGATATTTCCTTGCTAGCTGGAAGCTCTGGGGGTGCAGAGCTGCACCTCCACACCGTGAGTCGGTGTGGAGGTCTTTTTGCACACTCTGCGTGGTTTTTGTAGTTTTTAATACTGACCGCTCAGTTCCCTTTCCTATCCTCTGTCTATCTAGAGAAGATTCGGCCTCCTTTGCTAAAATCTGTTTCATTCCTGTGTTTGTTACTTTCCTCTTAACTCACAGTCAATATTTGTGGGGGGGCTACGTTTACTTTGGGGAATTTCTCTGAGGCAAGGTAGGCTGCTATTTCTATCTTTAGGGGTAGTTAGCTCTTAGGCTGTGAAGAGGCATCTAGGGAGAGTTAGGCACGCTCCACGGCTATTTCTAGTGTGTGTGATAGGATTAGGGATTGCGGTCAGTAGAGTTACCACCTCCTCAGAGCTTGTCCCAGGTTTTCTGTTTTAACCATCAGGTCATATCGGGTGCTCCTAACTACCAGGTCCATAACAACAGTACGCAGCATCTTGTGGAGCCATGATACAGTATGCAGCATAATGTGGGCCCATTATACTGTATGGATCATCATGTGGGGCCATTATACTGTACGCAACATCTTGTAGGGCCATTGTACTGTTCGCAGCATCATGTGGGGCCATTATACAGTATGGAGCACTGTGTGGCCATTAT
Source organism: Ranitomeya variabilis (assembly GCF_051348905.1). Lineage (NCBI taxonomy): Eukaryota > Metazoa > Chordata > Amphibia > Anura > Dendrobatidae > Ranitomeya > Ranitomeya variabilis. The sequence continues at coordinate 655,389,678 of NC_135233.1, forward strand.
ACAGTATGGAGCATCATGTGTGGCCATTATACAGTACAGAGCATCATGTGGGGCCATTATACAGTATGCAGCATCATGTGGGCCCATTATACTGTATGGAGCATGATGTGGGGCCATTATACTGTACGCAGGAGCTTGTGGGGCCATTATACTGTTTGCAGCATCAAGTGGGGCCATTATACAGTATGGAGCACTGTGTGGCCTTTATATAGTATTGAGCATCATGTGTGGCCTTTATGCAGATTTGAGCATCACGTGTGGCCATTATACAGTATGGTGCATCACGTTGGCCCATTATACTGTATGGAGCATCACGTAGAGCCATTATACTGTACGCAGCATCATGTGGGGCCATTATACAGTATGGAGCACTATGTGGCCTTTATACAGTATTGATCATCATTTGTGGCCATTATACAGTATGGAGCATCATGTGGGGTCATTATACTGTATGGGGCATCATGTTGGCCCATTGCACTGTATGGAGCATCACATATAGCCATTATACTGTACGCAGCATCATGTGGGGCCATTATACAGTATGGAGCACTGTGTGGCCGTTATACATCATTGAACATCATGTGTGGCCATTATACAGTATGCAGCATCATGTGGGGCCATTATACTGTATGAAGCATAATGTTGGCCCATTGCACTGTATGGAGAATCACGTGGAGCCATTATACTGTACACAGCATCTTGTTGGAGCCATTATACAGTATGCAGCATCATGTGGAGCCATTATACTGTATGTAGCATCTTGTGGGGCCATTATACTGTTCACAGCATCATGTGGAACCATTATACAGTATGGAGCACTGTGTGGCCTTTATACAGTATTGAGCATCATATGTGGCCATTATACAGTATGGAGCATCATTTGGGGCCATTATACTGTCTGGGGCATCATGTTGGCCCATTATACTGAATGGAGCATCACGTAGAGCCATTATACTGTACGCAACATCATGTGGGGCCATTATACAGTATGGAGCACTGTGTGGCCATTATACAGTATTGAGCATCATGTGTGGCCAATTTACAGTATGGGGCATCAAATGGGGCCATTATATAGTATGGAGCATCATGAGGGCCCATTATACTGTATGAAGTATCATATGGAGCCATTATACTGTACGCAGCATCAGGTGGGGCCATTATACTGTACACAGCATCATGTGGGGCCATTATACATTATGGAGCACTGTGTGGCCATTATACAGAATTGAGCATCATGTGTGGCCATCATACAGTATTGAGCATCATGTGTGGCCATTATACAGTATGGAGCACTGTGTGGCCATTATACAGTATGGAGCATCATATGTGGCCATTATACAGTATTGAGCATCCTGTGTGGCCATTATACAGCATGGGACTTAAAGAAGAAACCTGGCAATCAACTTAATGCTCGTGTCAATTTTAATGTAGTACACAAAACGTTTCGGTCCTGTATCTGGACCTTCATCAGTTACTACAAATGTGAAAGGAAAATTATATACAAAATAAATACAAAAGATAAATACAAAAAATAAAATGAACAAACAAAAAAAGTATATACAAAGTTGATGGACAATGAAAGCGTCATAGGAGATGATATAGTCAGGTCATAAGAAACAATATGGCATGGATACAGTAATGTCCAGCAAACAGAGACCAGAGAGTATTTGGCATATGAGCACGTGACCTTGTGAGGAAGACGGGGGAGGGAAAATTGAAACATACTGTACTTATAGCTTAGAATGGTTAATGTTGACAAGATGTGTCAGAAAGCACACGGAGGTCTGCGCCTATGTTGACGTAAAAAAAGGGAGGTGACTAATCACATTGGTGTGTGCTATTGTATAGATAGGGATATAAAGGCATACCTGTCAGTAGCGCAGTAAGGGCATAAATGAAGGACTAAAATTGAAAAACATAAGAAAAAGGGGGGTTAAGTCCACCACTAAGGTATGCCGGCGTGCGGCTAGTAGTGAGTGGCGGCTTGGTGAGAGGGATATCAAGGAGGTCGTACCTGTAAGTTATAGCAGCGTTAGTGTGTGCCGGTGTCCAGACGTGGTATCCCCCGCTGGTCTGGTGTTGTGGTGTGAGCTGCGCGTACTTATGGACAGGGGGCGGTGCCAAGGGCAACAAGGACTAATAGAGGTCCGTACGTGGGGCGGAAGTGACGTCGGCGGAAGTAATATGGCCGTGCGTGTCACTAGAGACGGTGTTTGCATTCCAGCAAGGTGATGCTGACAGATGGTGACTAGTGTTGAGCGATACCTTCCGATATCGGAAAGTATCGGTATCGGAAAGTATCGGCCGATACCGTCAAAGTATCGGATCTAATCCGATACCGATACCCGATCCCAATGCAAGTCAATGGGACGAAAATATCGGAATTAAAATAAACCCTTTCTTTCCTTGTAGGTTAATTCTACATGAAGGAAAACAACTAAGAATAATGTAGGATGTATTGGGGGAGGTGGCGGAGACATTAAAGGCACAGAGGTTTAGCCCAAACAAATAGAATAGCAGGTTTTTTTGTTTTTTTTTATGACGTTCGGCGTTAGAAAGATTTTGACTATTTTGTTTATTTTTTATTTTGTCAGATATTGATGTTTCACTACTTCCACGTCCTTCACCTTCTTTTTTACTTCTCCCACACTTTCTTCTTCATTATCCTCATCATCAGCTTCTTTGACATCAACTATCTTCACCTTATTCATCTTCTTCTTCTTCCTATAATTTTTTTTTTTTACATTGTTCATATTCTTTTTATTTAACTATTATCTTTTTCATATTCAACTTCTTCATCATATTCTTATTTGTGACAGGCATTCCCGTAGTTGTTATCTATAAAAGTTTGAAGATTACACCTTCCGTTCTGCCTGTCACAATAGAGTTACATTTGTCCGCGTTCAGTTTGGCCTGCAGCATCAGGCTTTATCCAGGGGCACCACGAGGAGGAACGGACTCACCCCCATACACTGCTTAGTCTTCTTCTGCTTATAATTTAGATAATATCTTTTGCTCTGATATTTAGTCTTATGCTTAATGTTCTTCTGCTCTTTGTTCTGCAGCCTCTTGTTCTTCTGCTTCTCGGTCTCCCATGTCGTCGTCGTCTCCAGGGTCGTCGTCTCCGGGGTCGTCGTCATCGGGGTCGTCGTCATCGGGGTCGTCTTCAGGGTCATCGTCTCCAGGGTCGTCGTCATCTCGGTGGTTGTCGTCTCTGGTGTCGTCATCATCTTAGGGGTGGTCTTCAGGGTCATCGTCTTTAGGGTCTTGAACTTGGAAATGTAGCAGAAGGTACAAGAAGGCTGAGAAAATGCCGAGAAACAGCTGATGGAACTGGAACTCGGATGGCTACCCGAAGGTCCAAGAGCCAATGGAACTACCGTGGACCAGCTGACGTTACTGGAACCCGGTTACTAAGCAGGAGGTACCCGTGCCTGAAAGCACTACCAAGGACCACCTGACGTTGGTGGAACTCGGATACCCATTGGGAGGCACCTAAGCCAAAGGCTCTGCCCGGAACCAGCTGACGGTACTGGAACCAGGATGGGGAGCAGAAGGTACAAGAGAAAAAGACACTGCCGAGAACCAGCTGACGGTACTGGAACCCGGATGGGTAGCCGAAGGTCCAAGAGCCAATGGAACTACCGAGGACCAGCTGACGTTACTGGAACCCGGTTACTAAGCAGGAGGTACCCGTGCATGAAAGCACTACCAAGGACCACCTGACGTTGGTGGAACTCGGATACCCAGAGGGAGGCACCTAAGCCAAAGGCTCTGCCCGGAACCAGCTGACGGTACTGGAACCAGGATGGGGAGCAGAAGGTACAAGAGCAAAAGACACTGCCGAGAACCAGCTGACGGTACTGGAACCCGGATGGGTAGCCGAAGGTCCAAGAGCCAATGGAACTACCGAGGACCAGCTGACGTTACTGGAACCCGGTTACTAAGCAGGAGGTACCCGTGCCTGAAAGCACTACCAAGGACCACCTGACGTTGGTGGAACTCGGATACCCAGAGGGAGGCACCTAAGCCAAAGGCTCTGCCCGGAACCAGCTGACGGTACTGGAACCAGGATGGGGACCTATTCAAGCTTGTCTTCCTAGAGCCCCAACTGGCGGTGTTAGAGCCCAGGGTCAGCAGAAGGAGGAGCAGGGGGAAGGGAGTGTAGGCCGAAGCCTGCACTGGCGGCAGCTTTGGGTCTGTTGTGCCTGCGTGGCGGTCGCAGGACACGTTGCCGGCTACACAGCAGGGGAACAGCTGGCGGTGCTGAACCCCACTGACACATTGGCGAGGTGTTTGGCTCTGTGCAGCCAGCACTTCCGGACAGCAACTAGCGGTGTTGGAGCCCGGGCTCTGCCGGTGGAGCAGAGTGTAGGCCGAAGCCTAATTGAACCGATTTCAAAGGTAACCTTTAACCCCCCCTCAGGGGTTACAAACTAGAAGAGCCACAGCTTATGCAGCAGTAGTGCCGCACAAGTCAAAGGTTGCTCTTTTAATTTTTCTCCTTGCACACGCCGAATGAAACACGTATAACATTTAGCCCTTTATACAGTCAAACTGTGTTGGAGGCGTGAGTTCCCTTCGTAATGAGACGCAGCACAGCTGACAAAAATGCCACCTTGGTGCTTTGCGCGGCCTCCTGAGCTTCGTTATTTGCTGCACAGGAGTCTGCGCTGTCGTGTTATCCCTTGGCCTTGCGCTGTTAGCGCTGCCCGTCCTCTGACAACATTTGATGTCGGCCGATGCGGTTCGCGATGACCATGAATCCCAGCCCCGCAGTGTCTTAACATTGTTAAAACACTGCGGGGCTGGGATTCATGGCCTGGCGCAGTACATATGTTCGCCTCTCGCTTGGGTTCTTACACCCGCTTCAGACTATGCGGCGTCAGCTGATCCCTTATCGCATGCCACGGCCATGAAGCCGCACAGTCCGAAGAAGGCGGAAGGAGATGAGGGATAGGCGAAGAAATGCACCGTTCATGCCCGTCAATCACACCCTCGCAGTCAAAATAAATAAGACACCGAGGGGCGTTGTGTGGGGCAAGGCGGCGGCAGAGGCGCAGCCAGCCAAACAATGAGGCCAGAAGACGGGCAGCGCTACCAAGGAGCTTGTTGCGTGTCAATACAAAGGAAAATCACACCTGAGGGACGTTTTAATGGTCTCAGAGGACTCATTTTAGACATGTTCAGTTCCCCATGGGCAAGGAGAATAAGTTTCCTAGCCACCTTGCACACATGCAGCATTACTGCTGTACAAGGTGGCTGTAAACCATAGAAACACCTGGGGGAGGGGGACAGGTTCCCTTCAATTTCAGTTCTTGTGTCTGCGTGGCTGTCGCAGGACACGTTGCCGGCTACACAGCAGGGGAACAGCTGGCGGTGCTGGACCCCACTGACACATTGGCTGGTGTTTTTCTCTGTGCAGCTAGCAGTACCGGGCCCCAACTGGCGGTGTTAGAGCCCAGGGTCAGCAGGAGGAGGAGCAGGAGGAGGAGCAGGGGGAGGGGAGTGTAGGCCGAAGCCTGCACTGGCGGCAGCTTTGGGTCTGTTGTGCCTGCGTGGCGGTCGCAGGACATGTTGCCGGCTACACAGCAGGGGAACAGCTGGCGGTGCTGAACCCCACTGACACATTGGCGAGGTGTTTGGCTCTGTGCAGCCAGCACTTCCGGACAGCAACTAGCGGTGTTGGAGCCCGGGCTCTGCCGGTGGAGCAGAGTGTAGGCCGAAGCCTAATTGAACCGATTTCAAAGGTAACCTTTAACCCCCCCTCAGGGGTTACAAACTAGAAGAGCCACAGCTTATGCAGCAGTAGTGCCGCACAAGTCAAAGGTTGCTCTTTTAATTTTTCTCCTTGCACACGCCGAATGAAACACGTATAACATTTAGCCCTTTATACAGTCAAACTGTGTTGGAGGCGTGAGTTCCCTTCGTAATGAGACGCAGCACAGCTGACAAAAATGCCACCTTGGTGCTTTGCGCGGCCTCCTGAGCTTCGTTATTTGCTGCACAGGAGTCTGCGCTGTCGTGTTATCCCTTGGCCTTGCGCTGTTAGCGCTGCCCGTCCTCTGACAACATTTGATGTCGGCCGGTGCGGTTCGCGATGACCATGAATCCCAGCCCCGCAGTGTCTTAACATTGTTAAAACACTGCGGGGCTGGGATTCATGGCCTGGCGCAGTACATATGTTCACCTCTCGCTTGGGTCCTTACACCCGCTTCAGACTGTGCGGCGTCAGCTGATCCCTTATCGCATGCCGCGGCCATGAAGCCGCACAGTCTGAAGAAGGCGGAAGGAGATGAGGGACAGGCGAACATAGGCACTGCTCATGCCCATCAATCACACCCTCGCAGTCCAAATAAATAAGACACCGAGGGGCGTTGTGTGGGTCAGGGCGGCCGCAGAGGCGCAGCCAGCCAAACAATGATGCCAGAAGACGGGCTGCGCTACCAAGGGGGTTGCAGCGTGTCATTACAAAGGAAAGTCACACCTCCGGGACGGTTAAATGGTCACAGAGGACACATTTTAGACGTGTTCGGTTCCCCATGGGCAAGGAGAATGAGTTTCCGAGCCACCTTGCACACATGCAGCATTACTGCTGTACAAGGTGGCTGTAAAACATAGAAACACCTGGGGGAGGGGGGACAGGTTCCCTTCAATTTCAGTTCTTGTGTCTGCGTGGCGGTCGCAGGACACGTTGCCGGCTACACAGCAGGGGAACAGCAGGCGGTGCTGAACCCCACTGACACATTGGCTGGTGTTCTTCTCTGTGCAGCTAGCAGTACCGGGCACCAACTGGCGGTGTTAGAGCCCAGGGTCAGCAGGAGGAGGAGAGGGAGCAGAGTGTAGGCCGAAGCCTGCACTGGCGGCAGCTTTGTGTCTGCGTGGCTGTTGCAGGACACGTTGCCGGCTACACAGCAGGGGAACAGCTGGCGGTGCTGAACCCCACTGACACATTGGCGGGTGTTTTTCTCTGTGCAGCCAGCACTTCCGGACAGCAACTAGCGGTGTTTGAGCCCGGGCTCTGCAGGTGGAGCAGAGTGTAGGCCGCAGCCTGCACTGGAGCAAGTTGAAAGGGAACCTTTAAACCCCCCCCCAGGCGTTTGTAGCTGAAAGAGCCATCTTGTACAGCACTAATGCTGGAAAAGGTAAACTTAGCTCTTTTAATTATGGTCCTTGCACATGCTGAACCTAACACTTTTGAAATGTGTCCCCTCACACGGTTAAACCGTCCGGTTGGTGGAACTTTCCTTTGTCATGTGACGCAGCACAGCTGTCATTCTTACCCCCTTGGCGCCGTGCGCCTCCTCCTCAGCGTTGTTTGAATCTGTCCCGGAGTCTGCGCTGTTATGTTATCCCTTGGCCAGGCACACTTAGCGCTGCCCGTCTTCTGACATCATTTGGTGTCAGGATGGCTGCGCCTGTGCGGCCGCGCTGGACGAGATCCCGCCTCGCCGTGTCATCTAATGTAATCACTCTGCGGACCTGTGATCCATGGATCCATGGGCATGAGCAGTGCATATCTTCGCCTCTCACTCCCCTCCCTACGGCTTCTTCATACTGTGCGGCGTCACGGCCGTGGCATGCTATTAGGGATCAGCTAACAGCGCACAGTCTGAAGAAGGCGTAGGGAGATGAGTGAGAGGCAGAGGTTAAGATATGCACTGCTAATGTCCATGGATCACAGGTCTGCAGTGGGATTAAATCAGAAGACACTACGAGGCGGGATCTCGTCCAGCGCGGCCACACAGGCGCAGCCATCCTGACACCAAATGATGTCAGAAGACGGGCAGCGCGAAGTGTGCCTGGCCAAGGGATAACATAACAGCGCAGACTCCGGGACAGATTCAAACAACGCTGAGGAGGAGGCGCACGGCGCCAAGGGGGTAAGAATGACGGCTGTGCTGCGTCACATGACAAAGGAAAGTTCCACCGACCGGACGGTTTAACCGTGTGAGGGGACACATTTCATAAGTGTTAGGTTCAGCATGTGCAAGGAGCACCACGAAAAGAGGCACTTTTTCCCTTTGCATCATTACTACTGCACAAGGTGTCTCCTTCAGTAACAAACGCCTGGGGGGGGGGGACAGGTTCCCTTAAATTTAACTTGTTGTGCCTGCGTGTCGGTCGCAGGACACGTTGCCGTATACACAGCAGGGGAACAGCTGACGTTACTGAACCCCACTAACACATTGGCGAGGTGTTTGGCTCTGTGCGGACAGCACTTCTGGACAACAACTAGCGGTCTTGGAGCCCAGGGACAGGTGGAGGAGGAGGAGGTGGAGGAGATAGGAGGGATTGCCACACACACAGCAGGGGAACAGCTGACGTTACTGAACCCCAATAACAGAGGAGGGACTGTCGGGACTGCGCGTACAGCACTACCAGGCAACAACTAGCGGTGTTGGAGCCCAGGGACAGGTGGAGGAGGAGGAGGTGGAGGAGGTAGGAGGGATTGCCACACACACAGCAGGGGAGCAGCTGACGTTACTGAACCCCAATAACAGAGGAGGGACTGTTGACTGTGCGTACAGCACTACCAGGCAACAACTAGCGGTGTTGCAGCCCAGGGACAGGGGGAGGAGGAGGTGGAGGAGATAGGAGGGATTGCCACACACACAGCAGGGGAGCAGCTGACGTTACTGAACCCCAATAACAGAGGAGCGACTGTTGGAACTGTGCGTACAGCACTACCAGGCAACAACTAGCGGTGTTGGAGCCCAGGGACAGGGGGAGGAGGAGGTGGAGGAGATAGGAGGGATTGCCACACACACAGCTGGGGAACAGCTGACGTTACTGAACCCCAATAACAGAGGAGGGACTGTTGGGACTGTGCGTACAGCACTACCAGGCAACAACTAGCGGTGTTGGAGCCCAGGGACAGGGGGAGGAGGAGGAGGTGGAGGAGATAGGAGGGATTGCCACACACACAGCAGGGGAGCAACTGACGTTTCTGAACCCCAATAACAGAGGAGGGACTGTTGGGACTGTGCGTACAGCACTACCAGGCAACAACTAGCGGTGTTGGAGCCCAGGGACAGGAGGAGGAGGAGGTGGAGGAGATAGGAGGGATTGCCACACACACAGCTGGGGAACAGCTGACGTTACTGAACCCCAATAACAGAGGAGCGACTGTTGGGACTGTGCGTACAGCACTTTCAGGCAACAACTAGCGGTGTTGGAGCCCAGGGACAGGAGGAGGAGGAGGAGGTGGAGGAGATAGGAGGGATTGCCACACACACAGCAGGGGAGCAGCTGACGTTACTGAACCCCAATAACAGAGGAGGGACTGTTGGGAGTGTGCGTACAGCCGTACAGCACTACCAGGCAACAACTAGCGGTGTTGGAGCCCAGGGACAGGGGGAGGAGGAGGAGGTGGAGGAGATAGGAGGGATTGCCACACACACAGCAGGGGAGCAGCTGACGTTACTGAACCCCAATAACAGAGGAGCGACTGTTGGGACTGTGCGTACAGCACTACCAGGCAACAACTAGCGGTGTTGGAGCCCAGGGACAGGGGGAGGAGGAGGAGGTGGAGGAGATAGGAGGGATTGCCACACACACAGCTGGGGAACAGCTGACGTTACTGAACCCCAATAACAGAGGAGGGACTGTTGGGACTGTGCGTACAGCACTACCAGGCAACAACTAGCGGTGTTGGAGCTCAGGGACAGGGGGAGGAGGAGGAGATGGAGGAGATAGGAGGGATTGCCACACACACAGCAGGGGAGCAGCTGACGTTACTGAACCCCAATAACAGAGGAGTGACTGTTGGGACTGTGCGTACAGCACTACCAGGCAACAACTAGCGGTGTTGGAGCCCAGGGACAGGGGGAGGAGGAGGAGGTGGAGGAGATAGGATTGATTGCCACACACACAGCAGGGGAACAGCTGACGTTACTGAACCCCAATAACAGAGGAGGGACTGTTGACTGTGCGTACAGCACTACCAGGCAACAACTAGCGGTGTTGGAGCCCAGGGACAGGAGGAGGAGGAGGAGGTGGAGGAGATAGGAGGGATTGCCACACACACAGCAGGGGAGCAGCTGACGTTACTGAACCCCAATAACAGAGGAGGGACTGTTGGGACTGTGCGTACAGCACTACCAGGCAACAACTAGCGGTGTTGGAGCCCAGGGACAGGAGGAGGAGGAGGAGGTGGAGGAGATAGGAGGGATTGCCACACACACAGCAGGGGAGCAGCTGACGTTACTGAACCCCAATAACAGAGGAGGGACTGTTGGGACTGTGCGTACAGCACTACCAGGCAACAACTAGCGGTGTTGGAGCCCAGGGACAGGGGGAGGAGGAGGAGGTGGAGGAGATAGGAGGGATTGCCACACACACAGCAGGGGAACAGCTGACGTTACTGAACCCCAATAACAGAGGAGGGACTGTTGACTGTGCGTACAGCACTACCAGGCAACAACTAGCGGTGTTGGAGCCCTGGGACAGGAGGAGGAGGAGGAGGTGGAGGAGATAGGAGGGATTGCCACACACACAGCAGGGGAGCAGCTGACGTTACTGAACCCCAATAACAGAGGAGGGACTGTTGGGACTGTGCGTACAGCACTACCAGGCAACAACTAGCGGTGTTGGAGCCCAGGGACAGGGGGAGGAGGAGGTGGAGGAGATAGGAGGGATTGCCACACACACAGCAGGGGAGCAGCTGACGTTACTGAACCCCAATAACAGAGGAGGGACTGTTGGGACTGTGCGTACAGCACTACCAGGCAACAACTAGCGGTGTTGGAGCCCAGGGACAGGGGGAGGAGGAGGAGGTGGAGGAGATAGGAGGGATTGCCACACACACAGCAGGGGAACAGCTGACGTTACTGAACCCCAATAACAGAGGAGGGACTGTTGACTGTGCGTACAGCACTACCAGGCAACAACTAGCGGTGTTGGAGCCCAGGGACAGGGGGAGGAGGAGGAGGTGGAGGAGATAGGAGGGATTGCCACACACACAGCAGGGGAACAGCTGACGTTACTGAACCCCAATAACAGAGGAGGGACTGTTGACTGTGCGTACAGCACTACCAGGCAACAACTAGCGGTGTTGGAGCCCAGGGACAGGAGGAGGAGGAGGAGGTGGAGGAGATAGGAGGGATTGCCACACACACAGCAGGGGAGCAGCTGACGTTACTGAACCCAACTAACACATTGGCGAGGTGTTTGGCTCTGTGCGTACAGCACTTCTGGACAGCAACTAGCGGTGTTGGAGCCCAGGGACAGGAGGAGAAGCAGAGGAACACAATGTAGGCCGAAGCCTGATTGGAGAAAGTCGAAAGGGAACCTTTAACCCCCCACCCAAGGCGTTTGTAGCTGAAAGAGCCAGCTTGTGCAGCACAAAAGATGCAAAAGGAAAAGGTGGCTCTTTTCATTATGCTCCTTGCAAACACAGAACTAAACACTTATAAAATGTGTCCCCTGAAACCGTGAGACCGTCCCGGAGGTGGGACTTTCCTTCGTAATAAGACGTAGCACAGCTGTCATTCCTACCCCCTCGGCGCCGTGCCCCGGCTCCTCAGCGTTGTTTGATTCCGTCCCGGAGCCTGCGCTGTTATGTTATCCCTTGGCCAGGCACACTTAGCGCTGCCCATCTTCTGACATCATTTGGTGTCAGGCTGGCTGCGCCTGTGTGGCCGCGCTGGCCGAGAGCCCGCCTCGCAGTGTCGTCTAATGTAATCCCACCGCGGGCCTGGGATCCGTGGCCATGCGCAGTGCATATCCTCGCCTCTCACTCCCCTCCCTACGGCTTCTTCAGACTGTGCGGCGTCACGGTCGTGGCATGCTATTAGGGATCAGCTGACGGCGCACAGTCTGAAGAAGGCGTAGGGAGATGAGTGAGAGGCGGAGGTTCAGATATGCACTGCGCATGTCCATGGATCTCAGGCCCCCAGTGAGATTAAATCAGAAGACAATGCGAGGCGGGCTCTCGGCCAGCGCGGCCGCACAGGCGCAGCCAGCCTGACACCAAATGATGTCAGAAGATGGGCAGCGCTAAGTGTGCCTGGCCAAGGGATAACATAACAGCGCAGGCTCCGGGATGGAATCAAACAACGCTGAGGAGCCGGGGCACGGCGCCGAGGGGGTAGGAATGACAGCTGTGCTGCGTCATATTACGAAGGAAAGTCCCACCTCCGGGACGGTTTTACGGTATCAGTGGACACATTTTATAAGTGTTAAGTTCTGCGTGTGCAAGGAGCATAATGAAAATAGCTACCTTTTCCTTGTGCAGCATTACTGCTGCACAAGGTGGCTCTTTCAGTAACAAACGCCTTGGGGGGGGGGGACAGGTTCCCTTACATTTCAGTTGTTGTGTCAGCGTGGCGGTCGCAGGACACATTGCCGGCTACACAGCTGGGGATCAGCTGACGTTACTGAAACCCAATAACACTGGGTCGTATGTTTTGACTGTGCAGACGGCACTTCTGAGCCTCAACTGGCGGTGTTGGAGCCCAGGAATTTAAGTTCAGGTGGTAGAAATATGAACACAACAGGAGACCTGGATAACGTAGACAGTCACCTAATTATTTAATCAGGAAGAGGAGTGGCAAATTCCTTCGAGATCCAGGCCTTGTTCATTTTCAGGAAAGTAAGCCGGTCAACGTTATCGGAGGATAGTCGCATGCGACGGTCAGTTAGTACACCACCTGCAGCACTAAAGACGCGTTCCGATAATACACTAGCCGCAGGGCAAGCCAGCACCTCCAATGCATACTGGCTTAGCTCTGGCCATGTATCCAGCTTTGAGACCCAAAACTTGAAAGGGGAAGAGCCGTCTGGGAGTACAGCAAGAGGGCAAGACATGTAGTCTGTCACCATCTGACGGAACCGTTGCCTCCTGCTGACTGGAGCCGTCTGTGATGGTGTAGACTTTTGTGGTGGGCACAGAAAACTGTGCCACAGTTGGGCCATACTGGTCTTGCCTTGGGCAGAGGCACTGCTTCTGCTCCCTCTTTGTGCAGAGCCTCCACCACTGCCTGGACGCACTGAGCTGCTTTGTAATGCACTAGCAGCACTTCTCTCACTTGGAATGGAGAAGATGATGGAATTCACCAGTGTGTCTTGGTACTCCCGCATTTTTCGCTCCCGGTTCAATGGTGTGATGAGGCTTTCTACGTTGTCCCGGTAGCGAGGATCGAGGAGGGTGAACACCCAATAATCAGACATGTTGAGAATGTGGGCGATGCGGCGGTCGTTTCTCAGGCACTGCAGCATGTAATCCACCATGTGCTGCAGACTGCCAACTGCCCAAGAAACGCTGTCCCCTGCTGGAGGCGTGATCTCTGCCCGCTCGTCATCACCCCACCCTCGCTGTACACACTGAGTACTGGACAATTGTGTAACTCCCTCCTCTGGACAGATGTCTTCCTCCTCCATTGACTCCTCCTCATCCTCCTCACAAACTGTCCCCTGCCTACGCGTTTGTGAGGAACCACGTGGCGCTGACTGTCCAGAAGATGATGGAAGTGGTGAATCCTCATCCTCCACCTCTTCCACAACATCATCCCTTAGCGCTTGCAGTGATTTTTCAAGCAGGCAGATAAGGGGGACAGTCATGCTGACTAGTGCATCATCTGCACTCGCCATCCGCGTGGAATAATCAAAGGGACGCAAAACCTGGCAGACGTCATTCATAGTGGCCCACTCTGTGGTTGTGAAGTCTGTACGGCGCGGAGTGCGACTTCTTTGCGCCTGATACAGCTGGTACTCCATTACAGCTTGCTGCTGCTCACACAACCGCTCCAACATATGTAACGTGGAATTCCACCTGGTAGGTAGGTCACATATGATCCGATGTTCCGGCAGGTGGTGTCGGCGCTGCAGAGCCGCAATGCGCGCTTTTGCCGTGCTGGAACGCCGCAAGTGAGCACACTCTAGGCGGACCTTGTGCAGCAGCGCATCAAGATCCGGATAGTCCCTCAAAAAACTCTGCACGACCAAATTGAGCACATGTGCCAGACATGGGATGTGAGTGAGGTTGCCGAGGCCCAGAGCTGCCACCAGATTTCGGCCATTATCACACACTACCATGCCTGGTTGGAGATTCGCTGGCACAAACCACACATCGCTCTCCTGCTTGATGGCATTCCAGAGCTCCTGCGCTGTGTGGCTTCGATTCCCCAAAGAAATTAATTTCAAGACGGCCTGTTGACGTTTGGCCATTGCTGTGCTCATGTCGGTCGTAACAGGTAAACGTTCATCACGGGTCCATGTGGAGGTGGACTGTGACGGCTCCTGCAGCGATGATTCTGAGGAACTGGTGTAAGAGGAGGAGTCAATGCGTACAGAATGGATTCCTGCAATCCTTGGAGTGGGCAGGACACGTCCTGCGCCACTCGCACGATCTGTACCCGGCTCAACAACATTAACCCAATGGGCAGTGAGGGAAAGGTATCGCCCCTGTCCATGTTGACTGGTCCACGCATCGGTGGTGAGGTGGACCTTGCTACTTACGGCATTCAGTAGCGCGTGTTTTATGTGTCCCTCCACATGCTTGTGCAGGGCAGGGACGGCTTGCCTGCTGAAGTAAAAGCGGCTGGGCACATTGTACTGTGGGACTGCCAATGACATCAAGTCACGGAAGCTGTCAGTCTCCACCAGCCTGAATGACAGCATTTCCAGTGACAGAAGTTTGGCAATGCCTGCAGTCAGAGCCTGTGCTCGTGGGTGGTTTGATGAGAAAGGCCGCCTTTTCTCCCATGCCTGTACTACCGATTGCTGTAGACTGGGCTGGGAGTGTGTGGATGACTGGGAAAGTGGTGCTGCGGGTGGAATTACAGCGGGTCTCTGGACAACAGGGCCAGAGGTTCTTCCACGGTGATCCTGGGAGGAAGCCGAACCAGCTGCGTGTGAGCTGGAGGAAGAGGCAACACGAGCTGAAGAGGTGGTAGCTGCCGCTGTTGGTTGGCCTAGCTCTTCAGTGTGTTTTTGTAACTCCGCCGCGTGCCTGTTGCGCACATGTTTCCACATGTTGGAGGTATTGAGGTTGCTGACATTTCGACCTCTTTTGACTTTGTGATGACACACCTTGCATTTGACATAGCAAATGTCATCTGCAACTGTGTCAAAAAAGGACCAGGCACTGCAAGTCTTGGGAGCGCCCTTTTTGGCTTTTGGAAGAGACATGCTCCTAACGGGTGCCAAAGCGGAGGCTGCAGGATCCGCAGTCTTCCCCCTCCCTCTCCCTGTTTGGGCTGTACAGGAAATCTCTTCCTCAGAGCTGCTCCCACCACCTTCCCGTCCCTCACGCCAAGATGGGTCAAGGACCTCATCATCTACACTACCCTCTGCCCCCAACTGCTCCTCCTGGGTAGTCTCAGCAGCAGAGCACGCACCAGTAAGTGGCACCTGAGTGTCATCATCAGCGGATGCGGCCTGCGATGTGGTGACCGGAGGCACTGGCCCACCCGCCTCTTCAGACTCAGAGAGAAAAAGCTGTTGGGCATCACTGCACCCTGCCTCTTCTTCCATTTCTCCAATGCTGCTTGGCTGGCCCCCTGTTTCCAAGCCAAGAGATTCAGAGAACAGAAGTAGAGACGGCTCCTGTCCTGGGCTCTCTGTCTGCCTGGGCAATTTGGCAGGTGGTGAAGAGACAGATGGCTGCTCTCCAGTGCTCTGTGTCTGAGAGGATGTGGCACTAATTGAAGTTGATGCATTAGCTGCCATCCATCCGACAACGGCTTCAATTTCTTCTTCACGCAGCAGCGGTGTACGGCGCTCTGCGACAAAGCTGCGCATGAATGACTGTTCCCTGGTGAAAGTGGGTGCTGATGAGTCACCGGTGCCCGCAGCAGGCACAGAATCCCCACGTCCCCTCCCTGCTCCGCGCCCACGCCCACGTGCCTTACTCACTGCCTTCTTCATCTTGGTTGACTGATAAAGGCTGGTTTCACACTTGCGTTTTTGTCTGCAGCGTTTTTTGCACAAAAAACGCATGCGTTTTTTTCCCTATATTTAACATTGAAAACGCATGCATTTTTTTTGCACATGCGTTTGGTCGCGTTTTCAAACGCATGCGTTTTTTGTCTGCATGCGTTCATTTTCAAAAATGCTACCTGCAGTATTTTCTTGCGCGTTTTTTTGCCGCGAAAAAAAGCATGCGTTTTTTCGCGGCAAAAAAATGCATTGCTGTCTATGTAAACGCATGCGTTTTTAAGCACATGCGTTTGTTTGCGCTAAAAACGCATGCGTTTATATAGAAAAAAACCAGAAAACACACTGAAAAGCCACCCACCACCATCAAGGTGATAAAGGGATCCAAACCCTAACCCTAACTCTACCCCTAACCTCACCCCTAACCGTTTAATGAACATTTTCTGACAGTCATATTGCCACGTATTTAAGTGCCATGTATCACGTATTTCAGTGCCACGTATGCCACGTGCCACGTATTTAAGTGCCACGTGCCACATATTTAAGTGCCACGTGCCACGTATTAAAGTGCCACGTGCCACGTGCCACGTATTTAAGTGCCACGTGGCACATATTTAAGTGCCACGTGCCACGTATTTAAGTGCCACGTGCCACGTATTTAAGTGCCACATGCCACGTATTTAATTGCCACGTGCCACGTATTTAAGTGCCACGTGGCACATATTTAAGTGCCACGTGCCACGTATTTAAGTGCCACATGCCACGTATTTAAGTGCCACATGCCACGTATTTAAGTGCCACATGCCACGTATTTAAGTGCCACGTGCCACGTATTTAAGTGCCACATGCCACGTATTTAAGTGCCACGTGCCACGTATTTAAGTGCCACGTATTTAAGTACCACGTATTTCAGTTGCACGTATTTCAGTGCCACGTATTTCAGTCACGTTTAGGGTTAGGGTTAGGGGTAGGGGTAGGGTTAGGGTTTTCTTGTTTTTTCTTGTGTTTTCTTGTGTTTTCTTGTGTTTTTCTATAAAAACGCATGCGTCTAAAAAACGCATGCGTTTTACCGCGTTTACATGCGTTTTTCACACATGCGTTTTTTTTAAAAAATGCATGCAGATAAAAACGCAAGTGTGAAACCAGCCAAAGATAAGCAGAAAAGTACTAACGGCTTTGTGTGCTTATTCCTGAACAACTCCTAACAGGTATAAGAAACACTAATTTTCTAAAGTGTGGACTAGACTTTAATATGAGCTAATGTGGCCTACACAAATGTAAAGTGGTGTCACTGGTGTGTTTGGTGAACTTTATTATTTATTTTTTTGGGGGGGGGCTGAACTGACAACAGAGAGAGCTGCAGTCACACGGAGACCGTGCAGACAGCCGTAAACGGCGCTGCAAGGCCAGAAAACCCTCCTCTACGTTATCCTATGTAGTGTTTTTCCACAAATTAGCTGGAGACGGGTGGAAAGACACTAATAGGATTTTTTTGAAAAAATGTGCAGCAGCCTGCACTACTTAAAAGAAAAGGAAAATTGATTTTACGGTATGACGCAGTGAAGAACCCTGAGCTGGAGACAACCAGGCTATGGCTGCTCACAGACTACAGGGCGAGCTGCAGTCACACGGAGACCGTGCAGACAGCCGTAAACGGCGCTGCAAGGCCCCAAAACCCTCCTCTATATTATCCTATGTAGTGTTTTTCCACAAATTAGCTGGAGACGGGTGGAAAGACACTAATAGGATTTTTTTGAAAAAATGTGCAGCAGCCTGCACTACTTAAAAGAAAAGGAAAATTGATTTTACGGTATGACGCAGTGAAGAACCCTGAGCTGGAGACAACCAGGCTATGGCTGCTCACAGACTACAGGGCGAGCTGCAGTCACACGGAGACCGTGCAGACAGCCGTAAACGGCGCTGCAAGGCCCCAAAACCCTCCTCTACGTTATCCTATGTAGTGTTTTTCCACAAATTAGCTGGAGACGGGTGGAAAGACACTAATAGGATTTTTTTGAAAAAATGTGCAGCAGCCTGCACTACTTAAAAGAAAAGGAAAATTGATTTTACGGTATGACGCAGTGAAGAACCCTGAGCTGGAGACAACCAGGCTATGGCTGCTCACAGACTACAGGGCGAGCTGCAGTCACACGGAGACCGTGCAGACAGCCGTAAACGGCGCTGCAAGGCCCAAAAACCCTCCTCTACATTATCCTATGTAGTGTTTTTCCACAAATTAGCTGGAGACGGGTGGAAAGACACTAATAGGATTTTTTTGAAAAAAGTAGCAGCAGACTACACTACTTGGAAAAAAAAAAAACAGTATGAGGCAATGAACCACCCTCCCTGAACTGAATACAACCAGCTATGGATGGCCTATGTGGCTGCACTCAGACTAGAGAGTGGGCTGCACTCACACACACACAGACCTTGCAGATCGCTTTGAAAACAGCGCTACAAGGCAAAAGCAAGGTGAATAGTAGGTGAACACAGCGGTTGCTAAATTAGCCTTTGAAAAGCACAAAAAAGCAAATCGCTATCTCTAAACTGGCCCTCAGTCAGCAAACAGCGTCCTGTCACTAACTGAATTCACAGCAGAGTGAGCGCAAAATGGCGCCAGCGACTTTTAAACTGCATCATGACATCATTTCAGCAGCCAATCACAGCCATGCCAGTAGTTTCATGCCCTCCATGCTGAACAGGATGTGTCCACACTTGGAATCATTGTCAGTGGCTGAATTTGTGCAGTTTGAATCTGGGAACTTCCGATTCCGGTATCCGATACGCGGCAAGTATCGGAATCCCGGTATCGGAATTCCGATACCGCAAGTATCGGCCGATACCCGATACTTGCGGTATCGGAATGCTCAACACTAATGGTGACGTCAGGGGAGGGCCCTGGAGAGGGAGGTGCCGAAGAAGTCAGAGGCACCGTAGTAGGTAGAAGCCTAGGCAGAGGTCCGGTAGTAAATCTACAAGACAGCGGAATGGTGGTGAGCCGGTGACTATGGAGAAATCCAGTGGAGTGGATCCCGGTGGAAGAAATCGTGCCGATGAGTGCAACATCATTAGTATAGCCGGCTCTATAAAAAAGAAGACTATTATTAGCATAAGAGGAGATTAGTCACACATAGCCAGTTATGTTATGGTTCTCAATGGCAAGAGAACATAGCCCAGCAAACATAAGAACTAGCTCTTGGAAGGATGGAAACTAAACTGACCATGAACTAAACCTGCCGCACAACTAACAGTAGCCGGGTAGCGTAGCCTGCGTTTTATCCCTAGACGCCCAGCGCCGGCCGGAGGACTAACTAATCCTGGCAGAGGAAAATATAGTCCTGGCTCACCTCTAGAGAAATTTCCCCGAAAGGAAGACAGAGGCCCCCACAAATATTGGCGGTGATTTTAGATGAAATGACAAACGTAGCATGAAAACAGGTTCAGCAAAATTGAGGTCCGCTTACTAGATAGCAGCAAGACAGAAAGGGCACTTTCATGGTCAGCTGAAAACCCTATCAAAACATCATCCTGAAATTACTTCAAGACTCTAGTATTAACTCATAACATCAGAGTGGCAATTTCAGATCACAAGAGCTTTCCAGACACAGAAACGAAACTACAGCTGTGAACTGGAACAAAATGCAAAAACAAACAAGGACTAAAGTCCAACTTAGCTGGGAGTTGTCTAGCAGCAGGAACATGCACAGAAAGGCTTCTGATTACAATGTTGACCGGCATGGAAGTGACAGAGGAGCAAGGCTAAATAGCGACTCCCACATGCTGATGGAAACAGGTGAACAGAGAGGATGATGCACACCAGTTCAATTCCACCAGTGGCCACCGGGGGAGCCCAAAATCCAATTTCACAACAGTACCCCCCCTCAAGGAGGGGGCACCGAACCCTCACCAGAACCACCAGGGCGATCAGGATGAGCCCTATGAAAGGCACGGACCAAATCGGAGGCATAAACGTCAGAGGCAGTCACCCAAGAATTATCCTCCTGACCGTATCCCTTCCATTTGACCAGATACTGGAGTTTCCGTCTGGAAACACGGGAGTCCAAGATTTTTTCCACAACGTACTCCAACTCGCCCTCAACCAACACCGGAGCAGGAGGCTCAACGGAAGGCACAACCGGTACCTCATACCTGCGCAATAATGACCGATGAAAAACATTATGAATAGAAAAAGATGCAGGGAGGTCCAAACGGAAGGACACAGGGTTAAGAATCTCCAATATCTTGTACGGGCCGATGAACCGAGGCTTAAACTTGGGAGAAGAAACCCTCATAGGGACAAAACGAGAAGACAACCACACCAAGTCCCCAACACAAAGCCGAGGACCAACCCGACGCCGGCGGTTGGCAAAAAGCTGAGTCTTCTCCTGGGACAACTTCAAATTGTCCACTACCTGCCCCCAAATCTGATGCAACCTCTCCACCACAGCATCCACTCCAGGACAATCCGAAGATTCCACCTGACCAGAAGAAAATCGAGGATGAAACCCTGAATTACAGAAAAAGGGAGATACCAAGGTGGCAGAGCTGGCCCGATTATTGAGGGCAAACTCCGCTAAAGGCAAAAAAGCAACCCAATCATCCTGATCTGCAGACACAAAACACCTCAAATATGTCTCCAAGGTCTGATTCGTCCGCTCGGTCTGGCCATTAGTCTGAGGATGGAAAGCAGACGAGAAAGACAAATCTATGCCCATCCTAGCACAGAATGCTCGCCAAAATCTAGACACGAATTGGGTACCTCTGTCAGAAACGATATTCTCCGGAATACCATGCAAACGGACCACATTTTGAAAAAACAGAGGAACCAACTCGGAAGAAGAAGGCAACTTAGGCAGGGGAACCAAATGGACCATCTTAGAGAAACGATCACACACCACCCAGATGACAGACATCTTCTGAGAAACAGGAAGATCCGAAATAAAATCCATCGAGATGTGCATCCAGGGCCTCTTCGGGATAGGCAAGGGCAACAACAATCCACTAGCCCGAGAACAACAAGGCTTGGCCCGAGCACAAACGTCACAAGACTGCACGAAGCCTCGCACATCTCGAGACAGGGAAGGCCACCAGAAGGACCTTGCCACCAAATCCCTGGTACCAAAGATTCCAGGATGACCTGCCAACGCAGAAGAATGAACCTCAGAAATGACTTTACTGGTCCAATCATCAGGAACAAACAGTCTACCAGGTGGGCAACGATCAGGTCTATCCGCCTGAAACTCCTGCAAGGCCCGCCGCAGGTCTGGAGAAACGGCAGACAATATCACTCCATCCTTAAGGATACCTGTAGGTTCAGAATTACCAGGGGAGTCAGGCTCAAAACTCCTAGAAAGGGCATCCGCTTTAACATTCTTAGAATCCGGCAGGTAGGACACCACAAAATTAAACTGAGAGAAAAACAACGACCAGCGCGCCTGTCTAGGATTCAGGCGTCTGGCGGACTCAAGATAAATTAGATTTTTGTGGTCAGTCAATACCACCACCTGATGTCTAGCCCCCTCAAGCCAATGACGCCACTCCTCAAAAGCCCACTTCATGGCCAAAAGCTCCCGATTCCCAACATCATAATTCCGCTCGGCGGGCGAAAATTTACGTGAGAAAAAAGCACAAGGTCTCATCACGGAGCAATCGGAACTTCTCTGCGACAAAACCGCCCCAGCTCCGATTTCAGAAGCGTCGACCTCAACCTGAAAAGGAAGAGCAACATCAGGCTGACGCAACACAGGGGCGGAAGAAAAGCGGCGCTTAAGCTCCCGAAAAGCCTCCACAGCAGCAGGGGACCAATCAGCAACATCAGCACCCTTCCTAGTCAAATCAGTCAATGGTTTAACAACATCAGAAAAACCAGCAATAAATCGACGATAAAAGTTAGCAAAGCCCAAAAATTTCTGAAGACTCTTAAGAGAAGAGGGTTGCGTCCAATCACAAATAGCCTGAACCTTGACAGGATCCATCTCGATGGAAGAGGGGGAAAAAATATATCCCAAAAAGGAAATCTTTTGAACCCCAAAAACGCACTTAGAACCCTTCACACACAAGGAATTAGACCGCAAAACCTGAAAAACCCTCCTGACCTGCTGGACATGAGAGTCCCAGTCATCCGAAAAAATCAAAATATCATCCAGATACACAATCATAAATTTATCCAAATAATCACGGAAAATGTCATGCATTAAGGACTGAAAGACTGAAGGGGCATTTGAAAGACCAAAAGGCATCACCAAATACTCAAAGTGGCCCTCGGGCGTATTAAATGCGGTTTTCCACTCATCCCCCTGCTTAATTCGCACCAAATTATACGCCCCACGGAGATCTATCTTAGAGAACCACTTGGCCCCCTTTATGCGAGCAAACAAATCAGTCAGCAGTGGCAACGGATATTGATATTTAACCGTGATCTTATTCAAAAGCCGATAATCAATGCACGGCCTCAAAGAGCCATCTTTCTTAGCCACAAAGAAAAAACCGGCTCCTAAGGGAGATGACGAAGGACGAATATGTCCCTTTTCCAAGGACTCCTTTATATATTCTCGCATAGCAGCATGTTCAGGCACAGACAGATTAAATAAACGACCCTTAGGGTATTTACTACCCGGAATCAAATCTATGGCACAATCGCACTCCCGGTGCGGAGGTAATGAACCAAGCTTAGGTTCTTCAAAAACGTCACGATATTCAGTCAAGAATTCAGGAATCTCAGAGGGAATAGATGATGAAATGGAAACCACAGGTACGTCCCCATGCGTCCCCTTACATCCCCAGCTTAACACAGACATAGCTTTCCAGTCAAGGACTGGGTTATGAGATTGCAGCCATGGCAATCCAAGCACCAACACATCATGTAGGTTATACAGCACAAGAAAGCGAATAATCTCCTGGTGATCCGGATTAATTCGCATAGTTACTTGTGTCCAGTATTGTGGTTTATTGCTAGCCAATGGAGTGGAGTCAATCCCCTTCAGGGGTATAGGAGTTTCCAGAGGCTCCAAATCATACCCACAGCGTTTGGCAAAAGACCAATCCATAAGACTCAAAGCGGCGCCAGAGTCGACATAGGCATCCGCGGTAATAGATGATAAAGAACAAATCAGGGTCACAGATAGAATAAACTTAGACTGTAAAGTGCCAATTGAAACAGACTTATCAAGCTTCTTAGTACGCTTAGAGCATGCTGATATAACATGAGTTGAATCACCGCAATAGAAGCACAACCCATTTTTTCGTCTAAAATTCTGCCGTTCACTTCTGGACAGAATTCTATCACATTGCATATTCTCTGGCGTCTTCTCAGTAGACACCGCCAAATGGTGCACAGGTTTGCGCTCCCGCAGACGCCTATCGATCTGGATAGCCATTGTCATGGACTCATTCAGACCCGCAGGCACAGGGAACCCCACCATAACATCCTTAATGGCATCAGAGAGACCCTCTCTGAAATTCGCCGCCAGGGCGCACTCATTCCACTGAGTAAGCACAGCCCATTTACGGAATTTCTGGCAGTATATTTCAGCTTCGTCTTGCCCCTGAGATAGGGACATCAAGGCCTTTTCCGCCTGAAGTTCTAACTGAGGTTCCTCATAAAGCAACCCCAAGGCCAGAAAAAACGCATCCACATTGAGCAACGCAGGATCCCCTGGAGCCAATGCAAAAGCCCAATCCTGAGGGTCGCCCCGGAGCAAGGAAATCACAATCCTGACCTGCTGAGCAGGATCTCCAGCAGAGCGAGATTTCAGGGACAAAAACAACTTGCAATTATTTTTAAAATTTTGAAAGCAAGATCTATTCCCCGAGAAAAATTCAGGCAAAGGAATTCTAGGTTCAGATATAGGAACATGAACAACAAAATCTTGTAAATTTTGAACTTTCGTGGTGAGATTATTCAAACCTGCAGCTAAACTCTGAATATCCATTTTAAACAGGTGAACACAGAGCCATTCCAGGATTAGAAGGAGAGAGAGAGAGAAAGGCTGCAATATAGGCAGACTTGCAAGAGATTCAATTACAAGCACACTCAGAACTGAAGGGAAAAAAAAAAAAAATATATCTTCAGCAGACTTCTCTTTTCTCTCCTTTCTCTGTCAATTAATTTAACCCTTTTCGGGCCGGTCAAACTGTTATGGTTCTCAATGGCAAGAGAACATAGCCCAGCAAACATAAGAACTAGCTCTTGGAAGGATGGAAACTAAACTGACCATGAACTAAACCTGCCGCACAACTAACAGTAGCCGGGTAGCGTAGCCTGCGTTTTATCCCTAGACGCCCAGCGCCGGCCGGAGGACTAACTAATCCTGGCAGAGGAAAATATAGTCCTGGCTCACCTCTAGAGAAATTTCCCCGAAAGGCAGACAGAGGCCCCCACAAATATTGGCGGTGATTTTAGATGAAATGACAAACGTAGCATGAAAACAGGTTCAGCAAAATTGAGGTCCGCTTACTAGATAGCAGGAAGACAGAAAGGGCACTTTCATGGTCAGCTGAAAACCCTATCAAAACATCATCCTGAAATTACTTCAAGACTCTAGTATTAACTCATAACATCAGAGTGGCAATTTCAGATCACAAGAGCTTTCCAGACACAGAAACGAAACTACAGCTGTGAACTGGAACAAAATGCAAAAACAAACAAGGACTAAAGTCCAACTTAGCTGGGAGTTGTCTAGCAGCAGGAACATGCACAGAAAGGCTTCTGATTACAATGTTGACCGGCATGGAAGTGACAGAGGAGCAAGGCTAAATAGCGACTCCCACATGCTGATGGAAACAGGTGAACAGAGAGGATGATGCACACCAGTTCAATTCCACCAGTGGCCACCGGGGGAGCCCAAAATCCAATTTCACAACACAGTTATATGCTCTGTATAATATAGCCAAAGAGACAGCATATGGAGTGTCAGAAAGAAACAATACTAATACAGAAATCAGGCTGTCTATGGCAGGATTAGCATATATCTTAGTAAAATAAAATAAAATAAAATGAACCAAGAACCAGTTAGTCGCTGTGTAACAAATCATACATATGGGTTGCATCCGACACACTAAGACTGTAAAAAAGGCTGTAAATATTTACACAAAGGACGCCAAATCGTAGTCCCTATTGAGTCCCTTTGGGTGTAGAGTCTCCAGAGTGTGTATCCAGAACGCTTCACGGCGTTTCAGTAAGGTAATCCTGTCGCCACCACGTCTGGGTGGAGGTATATGCTCTATCACCTGAAATCTAAGTTGGGAAATGTTGTGGCCCAGGGTGGTAAAATGTAGAGGGATTGGCAATAGAAGATTTTTGCAACGTATGGTGGATTTATGTTTTGATAATCTGTTGCGTAAGGGGTTGTGTGGTTTCCCCCACATAAAGCAAGCCGCAGGGGCATTTAATTAGGTATACCACCCATGAGGAGTCACAGGTGAAAAAGTCGGGAACCTTAAATGTTTTGCCGGAATGAGGATGATGAAAGGATGTGCCCTTTAGGACATTATGGCACTGTGTGCAATGGAGACAGGGAAACGTTCCTGTTCTAGGGTTGGAGAGAAACCGTTGGCGAAGTACTGGTTTACTGGAACCAAAATCTGCTTTCACCAATGAGTCTTTTAAATTGGGAGCCCGTCTGAAGCAGGGAAGAAATGGTTCCCGGAATTCCGGGATATTCGGATGGGCACTGGCAAGCAAGTGCCAGTGTCTGCGTATTGATTTGTGAATGATATAGGCAAAAGGCTGAAATGAATGTACAAACGGGATGCGGCCAGAGGACTGATTGGGTCTGGAACGAGATGGTGTGTGGGCATTGTGGAGAATGGCAGCTGGATAGCCCCGTTGCGAGAATTTTGTGGCCATTTCCTTTAGCCTGCAGGAACGGAGGTCCGTGTCCGACACGATTTTAGAGACCCGGTGAAACTGGGACTTCGGTATGGAACGTTTGGTAGCAGTGGGGTGAAAGCTGGTGTAATGTAACAGGCTGTTACGATCAGTATTGGTGTAGAGGTCGGTGGAAAGTGACCCATCAGGCTTCAAAATGACCATGGTGTCCAAGAAGTTGATCTTGTGTGGATCATGTGACATAGTAAACGTGATACCCGGCCATGCTGTATTGAGTAGGGTTGAGCGACTTTTATTTTTATAGGATCGGGTCAGGTTTCACGAAACCCGACTTTCTCAAAAGTCGGGTCGAGTGAAATCGGCCGATCCTATAAAAAATTCGGGGTCGGGGTCAGCCGAAACCCGAAACCCAATGCAGTGCAATGGGATACTATGGTTTCCAGGGTCTGAAGGAGAGGAAACTCTCCTTCAGGCCCTGGGATCCATATTTAAGTGTAAAATAAAGAATTAAAATAAAAAATATTGATATACTCACCTCTCCGACGCAGCCTGGACATCGCCGCTGGTAACCGGCATCTTCCGTTCCTAAGAATGGCGCTTGAAAGACCTTTTGATGACGTTACGGCTTGTGATTGGTCGCGGCGGCCCACGTGACTGCTCAGCGACCAATCACAAAGCCGTGACGTAATTTTCAGGTCCTAAATAACTCATTCTAGGAATGTAAGACATGAGAATTACGTCACGGCTTTTCATTGGTCGCTGAGCGGTCACGTGGGCCGCCACGACCAATCACAAGCCGTGACGTCATCGAAAGGTCCTTCACGCGCTCATTCGTAAGAAGGAAGGCTGCCGGAAAGAAGCCGAGGGTGAGTATATTCCTATTAGGTATATACTCACCCTCGGACGCACCCTGCTTCTTTCCGGCAGCCTTCCTTCTTACGAATGAGCGCGTGAAGGACCTTTCGATGACGTCACGGCTTGTGATTGGTCGTGGCGGCCCACGTGACCGCTCAGCGACCAATCAAAAGTATTTCGCCAACGGTTTCTCTCCAACCCTAGAACAGGAACGTTTCCCTGTCTCCATTGCACACAGTGCCATAATGTCCTAAAGGGCACATCCTTTCATCATCCTCATTCCGGCAAAACATTTAAGGTTCCCGACTTTTTCACCTGTGACTCCTCATGGGTGGTATACCTAATTAAATGCCCCTGCGGCTTGCTTTATGTGGGGGAAACCACACAGCCCATACGCAACAGAATATCAAAACATAAATCCACCATACGTTGTAAAAATCTTCTATTGCCAATCCCTCTACATTTTACCACCCTGGGCCACAACATTTCCCAACTTAGATTTCAGGTGATAGAGCATATACCTCCACCCAGACGTGGTGGCGACAGGATTACCTTACTGAAACGCCGTGAAGCATTCTGGATACACACTCTAGAGACTCTACACCCAAAGGGACTCAGGGATATATGCTAATCCTGCCATAGACAGCCTGATTTCTGTATTAGTATTGTTTCTTTCTGACACTCCATATGCTGTCTCTTTGGCTATATTATACAGAGCATATAACTGGCTATGTGTGACTAATCTCCTCTTATGCTAATAATAGTCTTTTTTATAGAGCCGGCTATACTATTGATGTTGCACTCATCGGCACGATTTCTTCCACCGGGATCCACTCCACTGGATTACTCCATAGTCACCGGCTCACCACCATTCCGCTGTCTTGTAGATTTACTACCGGACCTCTGCTTAGGCTTCTACCTACTACGGTGCCTCTGACTTCTTCGGCACCTCCCTCTCCAGGGCCCTCCCCTGACGTCACCATCTGTCAGCATCACCTTGCTGGAATGCAAACACCGTCTCTAGTGACACGCACGGCCATATTACTTCTGCTGACGTCACTTCCGCCCCCACGTACGGACCTCTATTAGTCCTTGTTGCCCTTGGCACCGCCCCCTGTCCATAAGTACGCGCAGCTCACACCACAACACCAGACCAGCGGGGGATACCGCGTCTGGACACCGGCACACACTAACGCTGCTATAACTTACAGGTACGACCTCCTTGATATCCCTCTCACCAAGCCGCCACTCACTACTAGCCGCACGCCGGCATACCTTAGTGGTGGACTTAACCCCCCTTTTTCTTATGTTTTTCAATTTTAGTCCTTCATTTATGCCCTTACTGCGCTACTGACAGGTATGCCTTTATATCCCTATCTATACAATTGCACACACCAATGTGATTAGTCACCTCCCTTTTTTTACGTCAACATAGGCGCAGATCTCCGTGTGCTTTCTGACACATCTTGTCAACATTAACCATTCTAAGCTATAAGTGCGGTATGTTTCAATTTTCCCTCCCCCGTCTTCCTCACAAGGTCACGTGCTCATATGCCAAATACTCTCTGGTCTCTGTTTGCTGGATATTACTGTATCCATGCCATATTGTTTCTTATGACCTGACTATATCATCTCCTTTGACGCTTTCATTGTCCATCAACTTTGTATATACTTTTGTTTGTTCATTTTATTTTTTGTATTAATCTTTTGTATTTATTTTGTATATAATTTTCCTTTCACATTTGTAGTAACTGATGAAGGTCCAGATACAGGACCGAAAAGTTTTGTGTACTACATTAAAATTGACACGAGCATTAAGTTGAGTGCCAGGTTTCTTCTTTAAGTTTCACAAGGTGTGGGAACCTACCTTGGCACCTATCTTAGTAGTGCACACGCCTTTATCTTTAACATTATACAGCATGGAGCACTGTGTGGCCATTATACAGTATTGAACATCATTTAGAGCCATTATACTGTATGGAGCATCATGTGGGCCCATTATACTGTGTAGGGCATTAGGTTTGCCTATTGTACTGTATGGAGCATCAAATGGAGCCATTATACTGTGCACAGCATCTTGTGGACCCATTATACAGTATGCAGCCTCATGTGGGCCCATTATACTGTATGGAGCATGATGTGGGGCCATTATACTGTACGCAGCATCTTGTGGGGCCATTGTACTGTTCGCAGCATCATGTCGGGCCATTATTCAGTATGGAGCACTGTGTGGCCATTATATAGTATTGAGTATCATGTGTGGCCATTATACAGTATTGAGCATCATGTGTGGCCATTATACAGTATGGAGCATCATGTGGGCCCATAATACTATATGGAGCTTGATGTGGGGCCATTATACTGTTCACAGCATCATGTGGGACCATTATACAGTATAGAGCACTGTGTGGCCTTTATACAGTATTGAGCATCATGTGTGGCCATTATACAGTATGGAGCATCATGTGGGGCCATTATACTGTATGAGGCATCATGTTGGCCCATTATACTGTATGGAGCATCACGTATAGCCATTATACTCTACGCAGCATCATGTGGGGCCATTATACAGTATGGAGCATCATGTGGGCCCATTATACTGTATGGAGCATGATGCAGGGCCATTATACTGTACGCAGGAGCTTGTGGGGCCATTATACTGTTCGCAGCATCATGTGAGGCCATTATACAGTATGGAGCACTGTGTGGCCTTTATATAGTATTGAGCATCATGTGTGGTCTTTATGCAGAATTGAGCATCACGTGTGGCCATTATACAGTATGGAGCATCACATTGGCCCATTATACTGTATGGAGCATCACGTAGAGCCATTATACTGTACGCAGCATCATGTGGGGCCATTATACAGTATGGAGCACTATGTGGCCTTTATACAGTATTGAGCATCATGTGTGGCCATTATACAGTATGGAGCATCATGTTGGGTCATTATACTGTATGGGGCATCATGTTGGCCCATTGTACTGTATGGAGCATCACATATAGCCATTATACTGTACGCAGCATCATGTGGGGCCATTATACAGTATGGAGCACTGTGTGGCCGTTATACATCACTGAACAACATGTGTAGCCATTATACACTATGCAGCATCATGTGGGGCCGTTATACTGTATGGAGCATCATGTTGGCCCATTGCACTGTATGAAGAATCACATGGAACCATTATACTGTACACAGCATCTTGTCGAGCCATTATACAGTATGCAGCATCATGTGGAGCCATTATACTGTATGTAGCATCTTGTGGGGCCATTATACTGTTCACAGCATCATGTGGAACCATTATACAGTATGGAGCACTGTGTGGCCTTTATACAGTATTGAGCATCATATGTGGCCGTTATACAGTATGGGGCATCATTTTGGCCCATTATACTGAATGGAGCATCACGTAGAGCCATTATACTGTACGCAGCATCAGGTGGGGCCATTATACTGTACACAGCATCATGTGGGGCCATTATACATTATGGAGCACTGTGTGGCCATTATACAGAATTGAGCATCATGTGTGGCCATTATACAGTATGGAGCATCATGTGTGGCCATTATACAGTATGGAGCACTGTGTGGCCATTATACAGTATGGAGCATCATATGTGGCCATTATACAGTATCGAGCATCCTGTGTGGCCATTATACAGCATGGAGCACTGTGTGGCCATTATACAGTATTGAGCATCATTTAGAGCCATTATACTGTATGGAGCATCATGTGGGCCCATTATACTGTATAGGGCATTATGTTTGCCTATTGTACTGTATGGAGCATCACGTGGAGCCATTATACTGTGCACAGCATCTTGTGGACCCATTATACAGTATGCAGCATCATGTGGGCCCATTACACAGTATGGAGTATGATGTGGGGCCATTATACTGTACGGAGCATCTTGTGGGGCCATTGTACTGTTCGCAGCATCATGTCGGGCCATTATTCAGTATGGAGCACTGTGTGGCCATTATAGAGTATTGAGTATCATGTGTGGCCATTATACAGTATTGAGCATCATGTGTGGCCATTATACAGTATGGAGCATCATGTGGAGCCATTATACTGTATAGGGCATCATGTTGGCATATTGTACTGTATGGAGCATCACGTGGAGCCAATATACTGTGCACAGCATCTTGTGGAGCCATTATACAGTATGCAGCATCATGTGGGCCCATAATACTGTATGGAGCTTGATGTGGGGCCATTATACTGTTCGCAGCATCATGTGGGACCATTATACAGTATGGAGCACTGTGTGGCCTTTATACAGTATTGAGCATCATGTGTGGCCATTATACAGTATGGAGCATCATGTGGGGCCATTATACTGTATGGGGCATCATGTGGGGCCATTATACTGTATGGAGCATCACGTATAGCCATTATACTCTACGCAGCATCATGTGGGGCCATTATACAGTATGGAGCATCATGTGGGCCCATTATACTGTATGGAGCATGATGTGGGGCCATTATACAGTATGGAGCACTGTGTGACCATTATACAGTATTGAGCATCATGTGTGGCCATTATACAGTATTGAGAATCATGTGTTGCCATTATACAGTATGGAGCACTGTGTGACCATTATACAATATGGAGCATCATGTGTGGCCATTATACAGTATTGAGCATCCTGTGTGGCCATTATTCAGCAGGAGCACTGTGTGGCCATTATACAGTATTGAGCATCATGTGTGGCCATTATACAGTATGGAGCACTGTGTGGCCATATTTTTTTGTTTATAATTATTGTTTATGAAACAGTATGATCAGCAGTGCTAAATGGTTGTGGTTATAGCGTGGATATGGGTGTGACTAGTTGTGAAATGGGTGTGGTCAGAGGTGTGGCCTAAAATTTGCCACGGCGCGCAGCGAACTTTGTCCCTCTTTGCCTTCCTCAAAATTTGCGAGGTATTCCTTAACCTTCCCCTGCCCCTAGTCCATTTACTGTAGCTTTCTATAAAGGTAAGGACCACGACTACTGCCTAAGCTCGACGAGACTCCTTCACAACTTCACAACTCTCCTCACAGTCAAGCGAGCCCAAAGTGGCTGACTGCAAAAGGGGTCACGATCCGGTAAGGGCCCCACGTGGCTCAAAAGTTGTTTAACGGCACGGTCAGGGTACAAGGGTCTGTCCTGTACTCGGTCACTCGTATGGGGAACGTGTGTTATACTCACAGACACTGAGCATTCTGTGCCTTGCTTTCTGACATTCACTGGACTCCCTGTCTCTCTGGTCCCCGCTGTTGGTGACGTCTGGCACTAGCTTGCACCCTGCCGATGTTCTCAGGGCTGCTGGCTCAGCTCTACTCTGTGTGCATGTCTCAGCTCTATCTACACAGCTCAGCTCTGCTTTGCACTGCTCCGCAGCAGTTTCTCTTTGGCGTGCTACTGTACATGCTTGGCTCTGCAGGCAACGGGACTCTTTCTATGTGACCCTTGCAGCGTCAGTACTCCGTGCAGGGGACAAGGGAAGCAGAGTGCGCCACTCACCGCTCTGCACGTTGCTCTGACCTGGCGCAAAACTGCTCTGCTTCACGTGCTTTCCCCTCTTTTCTGCCTGCTGCACGCCCTTTTCCCCTGTCTCTCTCCACCCTCTTGGGTCTGCAGGAAGGTCCGCCTCTCTCGAGCTTCCCACATGCAGCAGGGGAAGGTCCGCCCCCTCAGGCTTTCCCCCCAGGAACAGAGGATGCAGCCTTTCTAGTTCCGGACTCCAAATGCAGGTACCCGAGGTCCGGTCCATCTCCTTACATATATTTTAAATTCTACAATAGCTCAGAATCCAGCAAATCTTCACAGCGCACAGTGTGCACCCTGGGGGAATTATTTTTTTTTTATTTTAGATTGGACAGTGTAGTCCTCCATATAATATAATGGGCACCACATAGTTCTCCATACAGTATTATGGGCACCACATAGTCTTCCATACAGTATTATGGGCACCACATAGTCCTCCATGCAGTATTATGGGCACCACATAGTCCTCCATAAAGTATTATAGGCACCACATAGTGCTCCATAGAGTATTATGGACACCACATAGTCTTCCATACAGTATAATAAGCCCCATATTTTGCTATAAACAGTATGAGATCCATATAGTGCGCCATACAGTATAATGAGCCCCATTTATTGCTCTATACTGTACAGAGTCCTATATAATGCTCCATACAGTATAATGTGCCCCATAAATTGATCCATACAGAATAATGGGCCCTATATATTGTTTCATATAGAATAATGAAACCCATATAATGATCCATACACATTAATGGACCCCATATAATGCTCCAATACAGAATAATGTATCTCATATAATGTTCCATACAGAATAATGGGCACATATAATGCTCCATACTGAATGGCCCCATATAATGCTCCAATACAGAATAATGTATCTCATATAATGTTCCATACAGAATAATGGGCACATATAATGCTCCATACTGAATGGCCCCATATAATGCTCCATACAGAAAAATGGGCCCCATATAATGCTTCATGCTGAATAATGGGCCCCATATAATGCTCCATACAGTATAATGGGCCCCATATATTGCTTTATACAGAATGGGCCCCATATAATGCTCCAATCAGAATAATGGGCCCCATATAATGATCCATACAGAATGGGCCATATATAATGCTAAATGCAGTATGGGCACCATACATTGCCCCATATAGTATGGGCCCCATATAATACTCCAAACAGTATGGGCCCATACAAAATGGGCCCCATATATAGCCCCATACAGTATGAGCCGCAAATAATACTCCATACAGATTGGGCAGCAAATAATGTTCCATTCAGAATGGGCCCAATATAATGCTCCAAACAGTATTGACGCCGTATATTGCTCCATACAGAATAATGGACCCCATAACATGTTCCTTACATAGATCAGGAAAATAGGGAAAAAAAGGAAACAGCGCCGCGCACGATCTAAGTGTAGTGGAAAATAGGTTTTAGAATACACACTGTTGCGATTGCACTCACCATGTGAAAGGAGAAATGAAGCATAGAAGGAGAATCCAACAGGAATCCAGAAAGGACGGACTACCACTCGGACCAGCTGGGCTAACGAAGGGCTTCAGACTTCAGACCGAAAGGTAATGAGAATCCCAAAAAATCCCAGTAGGTGGCCGGCGCTCCCTTATAGACAAATCGTGGATGTTAAATGTAAAGATCTACTTTAATAAATATAACTGACAATACAAGACAACGTGTTTCAACTCCCACAACTTGGAGGTTTCAAGCTGCAGCAGTCGGCCTGTGTCCTCTTTGGAGTTTGAAGGGCGACAGTGTTTCTCTCAGTCTACTCAAGCTAATTGTTCCCTTGTTTTGTTTATCCTAGCTGTCTTTAGCGATAGTGAGAATTGACTAGCACTCATCCTGTCCTTCCCTGTGCAGGGCTTATCGCCAGCGTCAGGCAGGGAATAGACATCCTGCTTGGTGATAGGTGCAGAACCTATATAGGCATGATACGGCAGACAGGGTGACATTAGATCTGTCTAGAGGTCTCCACTCCCCCTTCCCTAGTGTTTGGTTCCCTTAGCCTTATCCCTTTGTGTTGCACTTATTCTGTCCTACACTGTATGTCACACCATATAATGCTCCATACAATATAATGGGCCCCATATATTGCTCCATCAAGAATGGGCCCCATATACAGTGGGGCAAAAAAGTATTTAGTCAGTCAGCAATAGTGCAAGTTCCACCACTTAAAAAGATGAGAGGCGTCTGTAATTTACATCATAGGTAGACCTCAACTATGGGAGAGAAACTGAGAAAAAAAATCCAGAAAATCACATTGTCTGTTTTTTTATCATTTTATTTGCATATTATGGTGGAAAATAAGTATTTGGTCAGAAACAAACAATCAAGATTTCTGGCTCTCACAGACCTGTAACTTCTTCTTTAAGAGTCTCCTCTTTCCTCCACTCATTACCTGTAGTAATGGCACCTGTTTAAACTTGTTATCAGTATAAAAAGACACCTGTGCACACCCTCAAACAGTCTGACTCCAAACTCCACTATGGTGAAGACCAAAGAGCTGTCAAAGGACACCAGAAACAAAATTGTAGCCCTGCACCAGGCTGGGAAGACTGAATCTGCAATAGCCAGCCAGCTTGGAGTGAAGAAATCAACAGTGGGAGCAATAATTAGAAAATGGAAGACATTCAAGACCACTGATAATCTCCCTCGATCTGGGGCTCCATGCAAAATCCCACCCCGTGGGGTCAGAATGATCACAAGAACGGTGAGCAAAAATCCCAGAACCACGCGGGGGGACCTAGTGAATGAACTGCAGAGAGCTGGGACCAATGTAACAAGGCCTACCATAAGTAACACACTACGCCACCATGGACTCAGATCCTGCAGTGCCAGACGTGTCCCACTGCTTAAGCCAGTACATGTCCGGGCCCATCTGAAGTTTGCTAGAGAGCATTTGGATGATCCAGAGGAGTTTTGGGAGAATGTCCTATGGTCTGATGAAACCAAACTGGAACTGTTTGGTAGAAACACAACTTGTCGTGTTTGGAGGAAAAAGAATACTGAGTTTCATCCATCAAACACCATACCTACTGTAAAGCATGGTGGTGGAAACATCATGCTTTGGGGCTGTTTCTCTGCAAAGGGGCCAGGACGACTGATCCGGGTACATGAAAGAATGAATGGGGCCATGTATCGTGAGATTTTGAGTGCAAACCTCCTTCCATCAGCAAGGGCATTGAAGATGAAACGTGGCTGGGTCTTTCAACATGACAATGATCCAAAGCACACCGCCAGGGCAACGAAGGAGTGGCTTCGTAAGAAGCATTTCAAGGTCCTGGAGTGGCCTAGCCAGTCTCCAGATCTCAACCCTATAGAAAACCTTTGGAGGGAGTTGAAAGTCCGTGTTGCCAAGCGAAAAGCCAAAAACATCACTGCTCTAGAGGAGATCTGCATGGAGGAATGGGCCAACATACCAACAACAGTGTGTGGCAACCTTGTGAAGACTTACAGAAAACGTTTGACCTCTGTCATTGCCAACAAAGGATATATTACAAAGTATTGAGATGAAATTTTGTTTCTGACCAAATACTTATTTTCCACCATAATATGCAAATAAAATGATAAAAAAACAGACAATGTGATTTTCTGGATTTTTTTTTTCTCAGTTTGTCTCCCATAGTTGAGGTCTACTTATGATGTAAATTACATACACCTCTTATCTTTTTAAGTGGTGGAACTTGCACTATTGCTGACTGACTAAATACTTTTTTGCCCCACTGTATTTCTCCATACAGTATGGAACCCATACAGTGGGGAAAAAAGTAATTAGTCAGCCACCAATTGTGCAAGGTCTCCCACTTAAAAATATGAGTGAGGCCTGTAATTAACATCATAGGAAGACCACAGCTATGAGAATCAAAATGAGAAAACAAATCCAGAAAATCACCTTGCCTGATTTGGCAAGATTTATTTTTCAAATTATGGTGGAAAGTAAGCCGGCTGGGAAGGGGGAGCAGGGAGCCGGTGGCTGTAGCACATTGACACCTGCAGCAGCCGGCTTCCAGAAGACATCAATACTCACCCTCCATCGTTGCATCTGAGTCCCTGCATTTCTGTTCCGGCACCCGCAGCTCATCCTGTTCCTGTGCTCAGTAGTCAGGTGGTACCGCTCATTAAGGTAATGAATATGTACGTGTCTCCACTCCCATAGGCGTGGAGCGCATATTCATTACCTTAATGTGCGGTACCATGTGACCGTTGAGCACAAGGAAGAGCTGCCGGCGCCATCGCCAGGGCAGAGATGCAGGGACAGCGACGTGCGAGGAGGGTGAGTAGGATGGAGGGGTGTGAGCCATGTGGGACAGTGGAGTCATGCCAGACCATGGAGCCCTGCATATGACAGGGGGAACCACACATACCAGGACAAAACGGGGGAGCCACGTATACCAGGTCAATACAGGGCAGCCACATACCAGGACAGGACGGGGTTGCCACAAATACCAAGAAAAAATGGGGGAGCCACATACCAGGACAAAACGGGGGAGCCACATACCAGGACAAGACAGGGGAAGCCACGCATAGCAGGACAGGACAGGGTGAGCCGCATACAAGGACAGGATGGGGGAGCCACACATAGCAGGACAGTGATGAGGGGACAATACATGTGGCTTATACTCGAGTGAATAAGCTTACCCAGTTTTCCGTGGCAAATTTAGGTGCCTCGGCTTATACTCGGATTGGCTTATACTCGAGTATATACGGTATTTGGTCACCTAAAAACATGCAAGATTTCTGGCTTTCACAGACCTGTAACTTTTTCTTTAAGAGGCTCCTCTGTCCTCCACTCATTACCTGTAGTAATGGCACCTGTTTGAATTTGTTGTAAGTATTAAAGACATCTGTCCACAACCTCAAACAGTCACACTCCAAACTCCACTATGATGAAGACCAAAGAGCTGTCGAAGGACACCAGAGACAAAATTGTAGCCCTGCACCAGGCTGGGAAGACTGAATCTGCAATAGGCAAGTAGCTTGGTGTGATGAAATCAACTGTGGGAGCAATAATAAGAAAATGGAAGACATACAAGACCACTGATAATCTCCGTAGATCTGAGGCTCCAAGCAAGATCTCACCCGGTGGGGTCAAAATA
This sequence comes from Ranitomeya variabilis, assembly GCF_051348905.1. NCBI lineage: Eukaryota > Metazoa > Chordata > Amphibia > Anura > Dendrobatidae > Ranitomeya > Ranitomeya variabilis. The sequence continues at coordinate 655,426,917 of NC_135233.1, forward strand.
ATCACAAGAACGGTGAGCAAAAATCCCAGAACAACATGGGGTGACCTTGTGAATCACTTGCATAGAGCTGGGACCACCGTAACAAAGGCTACAATCAGTAACATACTATGCCGCCAGGGACTCAGATACTGCAGTGCCAGACGTGCCCCCCTGATTAAGCCAGTTCATGTCCAGGCCCATCTGAAGTTTGCTAGAGAGCATTCGGATTATCCAGAACTGTATTGGGAGAATGTCTTATGGTCTGATGAAACCAAAGTAGAACTGTTTGGTAGAAACAAAACTCGTCATGTTTGGAAGAGACAGAATGCTGAGTTGCATCCAAAGAACACCATACCTACTGTGAAGCATGGGGGTGGAAACATAATGTTTTGCGGCTGTTTCTCTGCAAAGGGACCAGGACGATTGATCCGTGTACATGATAGAATGAATGGGGCCATGTATCTTGAGATTTTGAGTGCAAACCTCCTTCCATCAGCATGGGCATTGAAGATGAAACATGGATGGGTCTTTCAGCATGATAATGATCCCAAGCACACTGCCAAGGCAACGAAGAAGTGGCTTCGTAAGAATCATATGAAAGTCCTGGAGTGGCCTAGCCAGTCTCCAGATCTCAACTCCATAGAAAACCTTTGGAGGGAGTTGAAAGTCTGTATTGCCCAGCGACAGACCCAAAACATCACTGCTCTAGAGGAAATGTGCATGCAGGAATTGGCCAACATACCACCAACGGTGTGTGCCAACCTTGTGAAGACTTACAGAAAACATTTGACCTCTGTCATTGCCAACAAAGGATATAAAACAAAATATTGAGATGAACTGTTGTTAATGACCAAATACTTATTTTCCACCATTTTTTGCAAAATAAATCTTGCCAAATCAGACAAGGTGGTTTTCTGGATGTGTTTCCTCATTTTGACTCTCATAGTTGTGGTCTACCTATGGTGTAAATTACAGGCCTCTCTCATCTTTTTAAGTGGGAGAACTTGCACAATTTGTGGCTGACTAAATACTTTTTTTCCCCACTGTATATTGCTCCATAAAGTATGGAACCCATATAATGCTCCATACAGAATAGGCCACATATGATGCTCCATACAGAATAATGGGCCCATGTAATGCTATATATATATATATATATATATATATATATATATATATATATATATAGCGCCCCCACCACCGCAGGGCCGAGGGGTACCCGGTATCGGGCCTCTGAGTCTCTGCTCTGGGGTTGTCACGGTGGCTAGACCCGGTCCGTGACCCTGCTAAGGGGCGTACAATGAAGGTGGAGGTATGGTGATGATGTTATGATGTGGTGCAGGCCGCAGTAAATAACGAGGACACCAGGTTGCAGTCTCTTTACCTCTTTACTGAAGGCTTCAGGATCCTCAGTCCGGAATACGGTTAACCAGGCTGCGCAAGTCCGGCCGGTCCGATGGCACCTCCAGAGTTCCCTTTGCAGGTGGAAATCTGTGCCTACCTTCTAGCGCTTGTGTGTTGTGGTCCTCCCCTGCAGTGCTTACGGGATAGTCCCCACAACTGTTGTGTCTGTTTCTGAAGTTCCCTCACAACTCGATTATGATGTTCTTCTTCGTCCCCCAGATGATATGGCTAGGATGCACCCGTATGACGGGTAGGCTCGGAGCTCTTCCTGGACCCTAGTGTCGCCCCTCTCCTGTTGTTGCCCCCTATGTCTTCTTAGGTGATTTGGGTGAGACAGCCCGCCTATAACTGACTGTCCTGCCGTAGGTTTGAAGTTAGGCCTGGAGCGCTATACTTCCTCGGCGTTCCGGCCACCGGCTGCGCGCCTCAGTAGGATGTTGCCTCGTCTTACAGCACGACTCCTACTGGTGTTTCTCCTTGTTGCGTTGATCTCATTTCTCACTCAGCACAATAAACCTTGCTTCTTGTCCTTTCTTAGGGTACCGCCGCGATCAGGTGCAGGCGCGGTCCCGTAACGTTCTCTCAGTTCGCTAGGCCTCTGTCAGGATCCCACCCCTGACAGGGACCCCCCTGAATCTTCCCCTGCAACCCCCTCTGCCACAGGATGTTGCCTGGTTCCAACCCAGTCAGCTTCTAACTAACTTCCTATCCAACCCCCAGTTTTACCAGATTGTGAGGAGTGGCCTAATACATAGCAGCCTTGGCTCCCCCTGGAGGCCAGACTGTGAAGTGTATTGGTGTCTGTGATACCTGGTCAGGTGAACTCCTTCAGTGCCATCAGACGTACCATAGCCCCCCTTAGCGGCGGAGCATCAGTACTGCAACGACCAGGAATCTGGGGCGCTGCACTCCCCCCTGGTTAAATCCAGTACTCCTGGACTGGGAAGAAAACAACAATACATGTCAGCAAAAAGACATACAATTTTGAAACACAGTAACAATAAGCAAATTTGAACAAAGCTTCCCTTTATGGGAGGTGAGGACACTTGAACGTTACAAACATGGTTAAATACTTTAAATAACGTACTATAAATAACTTTTTCTTACCCAACCAGGTATTCTACTAAGTGCAAATTTTTGAACAATAATATAACGTTGCCTTTAAGGACGTACACACTGAATCCACTAAAGACCTTCTTATAAAACACTATAAGGCTAATCAACTTTTCTTCATTTTCCATCCTTACATCTGCAGGACCGCCTGTCTATCTGCCCCAGGCCTACTGCCTCTCGTTCTGTTGCAGGACCGCCCCTTTCTGCCCGGGCCTACTGCCTTTCTGCTACTATACACAGTATAGAACGTATCATCCATCTCTCAGTTCAAGATCACTGAGCCATCTCTGTATGGCTCCTAAAAGGACTCACCGACTAACCCCGTACGGGTCCACTTCCTGTCCTCATTCTCTGACACATCATTAAACATTTCTTACTATCAACTGTCTGACTACATATAACTTTACATGTAAGCATTATCACTATTTCTCTTAAGGCATAATTATACTTTAAGTGCTATGGGTGAACGTTCCCTTTAAGAGGGGACCAAGTCTCTATGAGGTAGTGCAACTTCTCAAGCTGCAAGTCCGTATGCAGTAAGGACTCTGGTGCTGTTTCCAGGAACAGTTTCTTCGCAAAGAGTCCTTTCTTTTTTAAAACCAGTAGAGGGCACCTTTAAGAAGGTGCAAACTATTTACAATGAGTTTGTAATCATGCAGTGTTCATGATCCAGCAGTTCTTTTAACAATGATAAAACAGGAAACAAAAACAAAAGCAGAAGGGATCCCGGGTAAGCAAAGGGATCCCTTTAAGAGTAACCCTGATCGGGTTGTAGCAGCAAGAAGACACATAGAAGAACGGACAGTTAACTATATACATCCTTGTCGAGCATTAGGGCTTCATAGTATATTGCAAGACATCAGCCGATAGTGGACATCTCCTGACCGTACAGGCTTCGGCCCCTGGTCCCCGGCTGATGTAGTGTCAGTGTCAGTGGTTGGTCTCTCGGGTGCAGTCAGGTCACCCGGTGTCTGGACTCGAAGGCTAACTTTAGCTGCAAGCTCAGTAGCCACAACAAGGCGTACAGTGGCGATAGTAGCAAGATCTGTCAAGTCTGGTTCAATCATGGTCGAGGCAACAGGTGATGCCCCCTCAGGCCCACATCGTTGGACGTTCCGAGCGCACCATCCTTGTGCACTCCGGTGGCGGGTGTAGGTCACCTGGTCCCCCCTTTGCAATAGTGGGTCACCATATCGGTTGCGGAAAGGAGTCTTCACATCATGACTAGTAACGAAGACGTCAGTCGGTAGTCCCGGTTCCTGTATGGAGCCCCAACCCCGCTTTGCGTGAAAGGCCAGCACAGTTCCCCGCTTTACCAAGTCTTTCCTGCCATGCGCAGGCTTCGGGTGTTTCACTTTTGGCGCGTCAGTTTGTTCTGTCTCCTTTCGGTTTTTCCAGTGTAAGATCAGGCATTGTTTATATTGTTCCCAAGTGCGCACAGAAAGGGTGAGGCCCTCCTCCCGAGCTCCATCTGGCCCGATCCAGGGGGTGTCCCACCGGAGGACCACCCCGTCTGAGCTCACGTCTATGGGTTCTCCCATCTTGGTCAGTAGTGAAGGTACCAGCCTCCCCGTCGTGTCGGGGGGTGAGGATCACCCGCTCCACCGAGAGGAAACAGTTATTGTTGGGGTGAGGAGCGGTCGCGGGAGCGGGATCGGTCAGGAGAGCAGGATCTGCCGGGGGAGCAGAATCGGCCGGGGGAGTAGGGGCGCCTTCCATACCTGCGCCTGATGTGATTCCACCGATGTCGATCTGTTCCGCTGACAAGGACACTGGAATCGGCTGCAGCCCGGACCGCGGCTCCTCCAAGGTAGCCTCTCGATGTGGCTCCGCTCTCCATGGCTCTGCACCTGCTGGCTCCGTGGTCGGGATAGGTAGGCTCGGCTCCTCCGCCGGCGGCTCCAAGGAGTTCAGATCCTTCAGCTGCGGTGGATGCGGGTCCGCCTCTGGTGGGTGAGGGCAAGCCGGGATCACTTCGTCGTCACTCGGGCACCTGCTGATCATCTTCGCTGTCTTGAGATCGGCAGCTGTGCATGTATCTGACTCCGCCATTTCTCCGAGGTCGAACTCCCTCTTCAACGCGTTCCCACCGTTGCAAATCAGGGGGCGGTTCTCCTCTGCTGCTGGGCAGGTCATCATCTCGCAGTAGAAGTCGGAGGGGGCGGTCGCTGCTTTTGGCGCCGCTTTGGTAGTCTCCTCCCATGACACGCCCTTCTTCTTCCTCTGCGCTCCCTGTGGCGCTGCAATGGCGGCGGGTTTTGGCGGGAACTTTTGGCGGCAAGTGGCAATACACAGTCTTTGCAATAAGTCACAGTCCAAGTATAACAATCACAGTTCCAAGGCACACATGATGCCAAGTTGTAGCGCCCCCACTGCCGCAGGGCCGAGGGGTACCCGGTACCGGGCCTCTGAGTCTCTGCTCTGGGGTTGTCACGGTGGCTAGGCCCAGTCCGTGACCCTGCTAAGGGGCGTACAATGAAGGTGGAGGTATGGTGATGATGTTATGATGTGGTGCAGGCCGCAGTAAATAACGAGGACACCAGGTTGCAGTCTCTTTATCTCTTTACTGAAGGCTTCAGGATCCTCAGTCCGGAATACGGTTAATACGGTTAACCAGGCTGCGCAAGTCCGGCCGGTCCGATGGCACCTCCAGAGTTCCCTTTGCAGGTGGAAATCTGTGCCTACCTTCTAGCGCTTGTGTGTTGTGGTCCTATAAACCTCACTTCTTGTCCTTTCTTAGGGTACCGCCGCGATCAGGTGCAGGCGCGGTCCCGTAACGTTCTCTCAGTTCGCTAGGCCTCTGTCAGGATCCCACCCCTGACAGGGACCCCCCTGAATCTTCCCCTGCAACTCCCTCTGCCACAAGATGTTGCCTGGTTCCTACCCAGTCAGCTTCTAACTAACTTCCTATCCAACCCCCAGTTTTACCAGATTGTGAGGAGTGGCCTAATACATAGCACCCTTAGCTCCCCCTGGAGGCCAGACTGTGAAGTGTATTGGTGTCTTTGATACCTGGTCAGGTGAACTCCTTCAGTGCCATCAGACGTACCATAGCCCCCCTTAGCGGCGGAGCATCAGTACTGCAACGACCAGGACTCTGGGGCGCTGCATATATATATAATGGTCCATACAGTATGGAACCCATATAATGCTCCATATAGAATGGGCCGCATATGATGTTCCATACAGTATGGGCCCCATATAATATTCCATACAGAATGATCCCCATTCAATGCTCTATACAGTATGGGTCCCGTATAATTCTCCATACTGAATGATGCTCTTATAATGCTTCGTACAGATTGGTAGCCATATAATGCTCCATTCATTAAAAAAAAATCAATTACTCACCTCTTCTCGCTGGCAGCAGGCCCTATCTCTTCAGTGACTTTTGCGACTCAGGACAGAGGGTGCACTGTAGTGACATCATCACGCCCTCTGTCCTGAGACATCACAGGACGCAGAAGAGACAAGACCTGCAGCCAGTGGGGAACAAGGAGAGGTACGAGAGTATTTCAAACAGGCGCCATAGGACACCCGTGTCTTTGATGGCGAGTGGGTCTCCCCACTTGCTCAGGGCCCAGGCACTTGCTCAAGTGCGCCGGGTGGTGACGTCGGTCCTGGCTGAGTCTGACCTGCATATGTGATAAGAATAGGACATGCAATGAATCTCACAGATCTCACTTTCGGATCTGTAATTGTATCGGATGTGTGAATACATCCATACTACTCTATGGGTCTGAGAGTTGTAGAAGAAAAAATGTTACAGTACCTATACCTATAACACTGCTGCTAAATGCCTCACCTATCTTTTTCTCTCCCTATCATTTGAATCTTCCAGACTACTAATCTCATCATTTTCATTGCTTCAGATAAACAACACGTTACTGTATAGTTTTCAACAAGAAAGTTAGGTTTATCTGTGATAATGTAGCTGAACTGATGGTAATAAAGAGTGTTTTTGTGTTAAAGCTGACATTACTGCATCTTACGTGTATGGGTTTACAGAACTTAATTGCAAATTCTTGCTGTCATTTCCAGTGGAAGCATTTTCATCTGTTGGCAATTGATGCCAAGGTCCAAGGTTTGGAATGTCTACCACAGATATGTGAAAAGGTTCTTGAGTTGTGGAACTCTTGATTTATGCTTCTTTGTTAATATGTATAACATTCGGCGTGGCAACAATGGGACAGTTGGTTAAGGTCTCTGGGTGATGAATCCTTGAAATAGGAATGGGTGGTTGCTTTACTGTTTTGGTTAGGCAGAGGTGCAGTTTAAGCATATTTAGTAACCAAGGTCAATAGTTTAGTTGCTGCATTAGCTTGTGGTTTTTAGTTACAAAAGATTTCTTGCTACAGGAAAGATATATATCTTGGTACCATGTTAGCCAGTGGATAGAAAAATATTTAAAATTGAGAGTCCTCAGTGGTTGATACCTTTTAATGGCATCCAACATCAGTGCCCAGGAGAGAAAGGCCAAACAGTCTTTGAAAACCAACAAAGAAATCATCATTAAACCTGCTGACAAGGGTGGTGCAATAGTCATGATGAACACATCAGACTATATGAAGGAAGCACACAGACAACTTATGGACACACACTACTACAAAAAATTGGAGTCGGAACCTACACGGGACTATTACAAGGAACTAAACAAGTTGGTATCTTGTCTGCCTGACGATTCCATCTGAGCAGATGACTTGATACCAAAAAGTCCAAGAATAGGGACATTCTACATGCTTCTCAAAATCCACAAATCTGAAAATCCAGGAAGACCAGTTATTTCAAGTGTGGGCACCCTTACTGAGCAGGTATCTGGATGAGGTAGAGGGTATTCTTAAACCACTGGTAAAGGATACACCCAGCTACATTCAGGACACAACTGACCTATTGAATAAACTATCAACAATAGGTCCTCTGTTATGACCTGGTGGCTAAGGAGCAACACTGATATGACCTGGTGGTTAAAAGGAAACATGGGACAAGCTCTGAGGAGGTGGTAACTTTACGGACCGCAAACCCTACTCCTAACACCAACACTAGAAATAGCCGTGGGACGTTCCTAACTCTCCCTAGATGCCTCGTCACGGCCTAAGAACTAACTACCCCTAAAGATGGAAACAGAAAACTATCTTGCCTCAGAGAAATTCCCAAAAGGAAAGATAGCCCCCCACATATATTGACTGTGAGTGGAGAGGGAAATGACATACACAGAAATGAAAACAGATTTTAGCAAAGGAGGCCAATTTCTAATCTAGATAGACAGAAATAGGAAAGGATACTGTGCGGTCAGAATTAAAAACTAAAAATCCACGCAGAGTTTACAAAAATGATCTCCACACCGACTCACGGTGTGGAGGGGCAAATCAGCTTCCCCAGAGCTTCCAGCTAGCCTGAATATATCATAATGACAAGCTGGACAAAAGGAAACATAACATGAGCTGAGCAATAAAGTCCTAAGCAAATGGACTAACAAGAACTAGCAAAAACTTATCTTTTGCTGAAATGGACAGGCCATGAGAAATATCCAAGGAGCAAGCTGACTCCAACCCTGAAACATTGACAGCTGGCATGAACTGAAGGCCAGAGCCAAGTTAAATAGCAAGGCTAAGCGAGACGATAAGTGAAGGCAGCTGCTACAGCAAAACTCAAGGAGCAGCAATACCACTCGAACCCACCAGAGGGAGCCGCAGAATTCACAAAAGTACCATTCACAAGAACGGAATTCACAACAGTCCTCTACCAGAAGGAACCATCCTGGCCTCCATGGATGTGGAATCTTTGTACGCTAATATCCCACACCAGGATGAATTAAATGCTTGCAAATTCTTCCTGGAAAACACAGGGACTGATGCTGATTCTGTGGTGAAACTTATAAAATTCAACCTCACCCGCAATTATTTTGAATTTGACAACAAGATCTATCTACAGGAAACTGGCACAGCAATGGGAAGTAAAATGGCCCCACAGTATGCAAATCTTTTCATGGCTAAGCTTGAAAGCGACTTTTTGTCCTCATGTCCCAATAGGCCTCTGGCCTACTACCGCTACATTGATGATACTTTAATCATCTGGACGGAGTCTGAGCCACAGCTAAAGAAGTTACACGAACAGTTGAATCAATTTCATCCTACCATCAACTTAACACTCAGCTACTCATGCACTGAAATTAAGTTTTTGGACACCATCATTAAGCTGCAAAACAATAAAATAGAAACATCCCTGTATGAGAAGCCAATCGAACCGCTCAACATACCTTAAATGGGACAGTTTTCAGCCAAAACACATTAATAACTCTATTGTCTACAGCCAAGCCATCAGATACAATCGTATATGTTCCAACCCCATGGATAGGGATGAACACCTTGGTCGCCTCAGAAAAACCTTTTTGAATCAGGGCTACCATCAAAGAAAAATTCAAAACCAAATTACAAGAGCAACTAGAATATCAAGGAATCACCTGCTACATTACAAAGCTGAAGAAGAAAATAATCGGGTGCCTCTAGTAGTCATCTACAATCCAAATCTGGAGGTGCTAAGAGGAGCTGCATGGAAATTACAAAAAGATGCCCGCTTACAATCCATTTTTCCAGACCCCCCACTACTGTGCTTTAGGTAGCCCCCAAATCTAAGAAGTATCATTGTCAGAAGCTCCCTGTCCTCTCAAACAGCTGCAGGAACCATTCCTTGCAACCAGGAAAAATGTAAATCCTGTCCATTTATAATGACAAGATAAAGATCCCCAAATCACATCAGGACTACAAGATCCCAGGTACTTTCAGCTGCATCACATCTAATGTGGTGTACCTAATTATTTGTACTAAATGTCCAACTGGGGGTCTGTATGTGGGGGAGACAGGGCAAAAGCTTAGAACAAGAATGACCTCTCATCGTCACACAATAAGAGAAAAAAGAATGGATCTATCTGTGGCAATACATTTTTGTCTCCCTGATCACAGCATTATGGACATGAAATTACTTATATTAAAAGGTAACTTCAAATCTCAGAGAGACAGAAGAGTCTGGGAATATAAGCTGATGATCACCTTTGACACACAGTGCAGGAATGAATGTTTCGCATGGATTTATGTCTTTTTACCTCAGTTAAGGAATTTGCTCCTCAGACCGTGTGGGGGCATCATAGCATAGAACCAGACCTCAATCAGAGGACAATAAAACATTCACACTCCTTATCTCTGAACTGTTCCAATATTTATGGACATAACTGTTTATCACTCATATAATGGTAGTTCTGCTTCACGTCACCTGTCTTATCTATGGCATTATTTCTGTGCTGTGTAGTGCATAAATATGTGATTCTTCAGAATTTCTTTTAGTCTTTGCCTGATGAAGAGACCTGTGTAGTCTCGAAAGCTTGCAATTTGTTACCATCCTTTCAGTTAGCCATTAAAAGGTATCAACCACTGAGGACTCTCAATTCTAAATAAAAGATTTCTTGGTGAGTCAAGTCCTTAACCAATTCACGGCCTTGGAATTTTCCGTTTTTGCGTCTTTGATTTTTGCTTTCCATAACTTCCTTAATTTTCCGTCAATATGGCCATGTGAGGGCTTGTTTATTGCAGGACTAGTTGTACTTTTGAATAACATCATGGATTTTACCATATAGTGTACTGAAAAACGGGAAAAAAATTACAAGTGCGGTGAAGTTGCAAACAAAGTGCAATTGCACAATTGTTATTTTTTTCCCCATGTACACTAAATGCTAAAACTGACCTGCCATTATGATTCTCCAGGTCAGTATGAGTATGCAGATTCCAAACATGTATACGTAGGTTCTTTTTTTTATTTCACTAGTGAAAAATCCAAAGTAAAAAAAAAAAAAGGTGCCATTTTTGAAACCAATGTTTCCTCCACAGCGTTTCCATTTTTCGGTATCTGGGGCTGGGTGAGGACTTATTTTATGAGCGCCGATCTGACTTTTTTATTGATACCATTTTGGAGTAAATACAGTGTTTTGGTGACCTGTTATTGCATTTATTGCAATAGTACGGCAACCAAAAAAAATGTAATTCCGGCATTTTAATTTTTCTTCTCGTTACGCCATTTACTGATCAGATTAATGCTTTCTATATTTTGATATATCGAGTATTTCTGAATGCAGAGATACCAATCAATTTTTGTTTATTTTATTTTAAACTTTGATATTTTTTAAAACATTTTTTTTACTTTTTACTTGCTTCAATAGTCTCCTTAGGAGACTTGAAGCTGCCATCTTCTGATCGTTGAGCCAGCAGGGTATAAAAAATCATCATCTGCTATGAACGCCGCCACAGGGCGGAGCTCATAGTGCATCTGCAATGACAAGCAGACCCCCCATTGTCATGCCAACCTATCTGCGCCCCCCGATCATGTAACAGGGGCTCTGATGGGAGTATTTTGTGAAGCTCTTCCGGCACCCTCATGTTAAATGCCACTGTCAGAGATTGACAGCGGTATTTAACATGTTAACAGCCACTGCTGTATTGAGATTCCACCTGCGGCTGTTAGGGGCGGGTGACACATGCAGGTCCCATCACTGAGGGAAGCTACCTATGAAGTATGCAGTAAGTACACCATAGGTTGTATAGGGATTAAAAAATAACCATCATTTTAATTTTTATTCAATAAATCAATAGTACGTGTGAAAATAAGAAACTTTTTGTAGCGCTGGCATCCATGCATGCTGCCCCTCTAACCCGGCAGAGATGACGACTCACTCACCACAGTGGACCCCTTCCCGAACTTCCTCCTTCTTCTCTGGCTACTGTTTGGGGTCAATGGCTGTGTGACACTTACTATTTAAGTTAACTTCACCGGCATGGAGGTGCCTGTGCAACTTCATTAGTTTGTTCACCAACATGCTTGCTAGTTCTGATGTCCCTGTCCGTTAGTTCCCATTAGTACCTCTAGTGTCTGTCCTTCCCTAACCTCCATGTCAATACCTGCCTTATCAGTGTGTATATCAGCCAGACTCGCCTGCACCAGCCGTCTGTCAGTTTCTCCCCTTTATGGTAGTGACCCTGCCCTTTGAATTATTTGTTCATCGCTTTCTCAGATTGGGCCAAAGTGGCTTTCATCATGTCCCATATCACTGGAGAGGCTTCAGCGTGGCTCAATCCACTCTTGTGTTGAATCTCCAGTCCTTTCTTAAAGCCTGCCATAAGGTCTTCGATGAGCCTGGTGGTGTTTCTTCTCCTCAGCAAGCAAGGGAAACCTCACAGTGAGCCAGCACACTGTTTGTTTCCATACTCTGTTATCTGAACTCACCAGGAATAATGAAGCACTGCTGGCCACCTTCTGGGAAGGTCTTTCAAGGTAAATCAAGGATGAGCAGGCCAGCCGTAATTTACCCACCTCACTGGATGACCTGGGGTCTCTAGCAACTCGGATCAACATCAAGTTTCAGTAGCATTCCAAGGAGGTGACCAGCCAGAGAAGACCTGCGAGCCTGGCTCCTACCTTTCAAAGGCTGATCTTACAGTAAGCTTCAGCTTCGACATCCTCCCCGAAGTCTATACTAATTGATCAGGTGAAAATGGCTAAGCATCGTCAGGAGGCCCATCGCGCCAAGCGAAGGTGCATCAAATGTGGCAGTCCTGAGCAATTAATCCAGTGCTGTCCAGAGAAACCGAGAAACTACAGTGCGTAGGGTCTGTTGGAGAGGTCACCATTGGCAAGAATCACTCCTCTCCATTGTTGACTCTGACAGTATCCGTTTCCTGTGACAACTGCTGCTTTGTGGAGTCTGCCTACCTGGACTCTGGTTCTGCAGGTAATCTTATCCAACAGGCCATTGTAGAGTGGTATAAAATCCTAATTAGTGTTGAGCGATACCTTCCGATATTTGAAAGTATCGGTATCGGATGGTATCGGCCGATATCCGAAAAATATCAGATATCGCCGATACCGATACCCGATACTAGGGTTGAGCGAAACGGGTCGTTCATTTTCAAAAGTCGCCGACTTTTGGCTAAGTCGGCGACTCATGAAACCCGATCCGACCCCTGTGCTTGTCGGCCATGCGGTACGCGACTTTCGCGCCAAAGTCGCGTTTCAATGACGCGAAAAGCGCCATTTCTCAGCCAATGAAGGTGAACGCAGAGTTTGGGCAGCGTGATGACATAGGTCCTGGTCCCCACCATCTTAGAGAAGGGCATTGCAGTGATTGGCTTGCTGTCTGCGGCGTCACAGGGGCTATAAAGGGGCGTTCCCGCCGACCGCCATCTTACTGCTGCTGATCTGAGCTTAGGGAGAGGTTGCTGCCGCTTCGACAGAAGCAGGGATAGCGTTAGGCAGGGTCCACTAACCACCAAACCGCTTGTGCTGTAGCGATTTCCACTGTCCAACACCACCTTCGGTGTGCAGGGACACTGGAAGCTCCATTTTTTTTTTCCCTCAGCGCTGTAGCTCATTGGGCTGCCCTAGAAGGCTCCGTGATAGCTGTATTGCTGTGTGTACGCCACTGTGCAAACCACCTGCTTTTTTCAAAGCACATATCCTCTTGTTCCTTCCTTTCTGCACAGCTATCTTTTTTGTTTGTCCACACTTTTTATTTACTTTGTGCATCAGTCCACTCCTATTGCTGCCTGCCATACCTGCCTTACATTACTGCAGGGAGATAGTAATTGAAGGACAGTCCCTGTTTTTTTTTTTTTTTTTTTGTGGAAGATTAAGATTGGCATTTCTGCTACAGTGCCATCCCTGTGTGTGCCATAGAAAGCCTATTTATTTTTTTCCTTGATTTGTGTTCTAAAATCTACCTCAACACAAAAACACTACATCAATCAGTGGGAGAAAAATATTGGCCTCAATCAGGGCTTGTGTGCCACTCCTGTGTGTGCCATCTCTCATTCAGTGGGCCATACAAAGCCTATTTATTTTTTGGTTTTTTTAATATTATTGGGTTTCTAAAGTCTCCGTGAAAAAAAAAATACATAAAAAAACAGTGGGAGAGTAATATTGCCCTTTCAGCTTGTGTGCCAGTCTTGACTACTGGGTGTGCCACCTCTCTCTCTCTAATTGTGGGCCATAGAAAGCCTATTTATTTTTTTGCTTTTTTTAATATTATTTGGTTTCTAAAGTCTCCCTGAAAAAAAAAAAAAATACATAAAAAAACAGTGGGAGAGTAATATTGCCCTTTCAGCTTGTGTGCCAGTCTTGACTCCTGGGTGTGCCACCTCTCTCTCTCTAATTGTGGGCCATAGAAAGCCTATTTATTTTTTTCCTTGATTTGTGTTCTAAAATCTACCTCAACACAAAAACACTACATCAATCAGTGGGAGAAAAATATTGGCCTCAGTCAGGGCTTGTGTGCCACTCCTGTGTGTGCCATCTCTCATTCAGTGGGCCATACAAAGCCTATTTATTTTTTTTGTTTTTTTTAATATTATTGGGTTTCTAAAGTCTCCGTGAAAAAAAAAAATACATAAAAAAACAGTGGGAGAGTAATATTGCCCTTTCAGCTTGTGTGCCAGTCTTGACTCCTGGGTGTGCCACCTCTCTCTCTCTAATTGTGGGCCATAGAAAGCCTATTTATTTTTTTGCTTTTTTTAATATTATTTGGTTTCTAAAGTCTCCCTGAAAAAAAAAAAAATACATAAAAAAACAGTGGGAGAGTAATATTGCCCTTTCAGCTTGTGTGCCAGTCTTGACTCCTGGGTGTGCCACCTCTCTCTCTCTAATTGTGGGCCATAGAAAGCCTATTTATTTTTTTGCTTTTTTTAATATTATTTGGTTTCTAAAGTCTCCCTGAAAAAAAAAATACATAAAAAAACAGTGGGAGAGTGATATTGCCCTTTCAGCTTGTGTGCCAGTCTTGACTCCTGGGTGTGCCACCTCTCTCTCTCTAATTGTGGGCCATAGAAAGCCTATTTATTTTTTTGCTTTTTTTAAATATTATTTGGTTTCTAAAGTCTCCCTGAAAAAAAAATACATACAAAAACAGTGGGAGAGTAATATTGCCCTTTCAGCTTGTGTGCCAGTCTTGACTCCTGGGTGTGCCACCTCTCTCTCTCTAATTGTGGGCCATAGAAAGCCTATTTATTTTTTTGCTTTTTTTATTATTATTTGGTTTCTAAAGTCTCCCTGAAAAAAAAAAATACATAAAAAAACAGTGGGAGAGTAATATTGCCCTTTCAGCTTGTGTGCCAGTCTTGACTCCTGGGTGTGCCACCTCTCTCTCTCTAATTGTGGGCCATAGAAAGGCTATTTTTTTTTTTTTTTTTATTAGTATTTGGTTTCTAAATTGTCCCTGAAAAAAACATTTTATCTTATTTGGTTTCTAAAGTCTCCCTGAGAAAAAAAAAAAAAATTAGGTGGGAGAATAATATTGACATTAGTGCTTGAGTGACAGTCCTGCGTGTGTGTCATCTCTGTGATTTTGTGCCACAGAAAACAGTGTGTAACATTGTGCCTGATTTTCCTTGTGGTCTCACCAACCTGTTAAGGGATATAGAAATCATACTGAAGTTATAGCTCACCGTGTAAGTTGTTTGACAGCAACAAATAAAGTTACTTTGGTTAAGTTTTTAAAACAATGAGGAAGTCTGGTGCAAGAGGTCGTGGCCGTGGGCGTTCATTGTCAGCTGGTAATGATGGTAGTGGTAGTGGAGCATCAGGTGGTCGTGGGGATAAAAATATTCCACCTAAGTCTGGAGCTGTGGAGCCAGTTTCGTCGTCTGGCTACAGAAGGCCTCGAACGCTCTCTTTTCTGGGAGTAGGAAAAACGCTTTTAAAGCCGGAGCAGCAACAGCAAGTTTTGGCTTACATTGCAGACTCAGCCTCTAGCTCTTTTGCCTCCTCTTCTGAAACTGGTAAATGTAAAAGCAGCGCGTCGCTTGTGGATGTTCACGGTCAGGGACAAGTCGCTTCCTTGTCCTCCTCAGCAAAAACTACAACAAGAGAGAAGGATGCAGCAGGCGACACAACGGGTCACTCCATGGAGCTCTTTACACATACCGTCCCTGGCTTAGAAAGTGAAACACTTAACAGGCCATGCCCATTACAAGTAGATTCTGACATGGAGTGCACTGATGCACAGCCACAGCCAGAGTACTATGCTGCTCCTTTGACTCAGACCACCACATTGCCCTCTCAGGGTACAGATCCACAATCAGACCCTGATGAGACTATGTTGCCCCGCCACGAACGCTATACCACAGACCGACACAGTGACACAGACGAAGTTGCACACGAGCTCGAAGAGGAGGTAATAGATGACCCGGTTGTTGACGCCGATTGGCAGCCATTGGGGGAACAGGGTGCAGGCAGCAGTAGTTCAGAAGCGGAGGTGGAGGAGGGGCCGCAGCAGGCATCAACATTGCAACAGGTTCCATCTGCCGGGCCCCTATCTGGCCCAAAACGCGTGTCAAAGCGAAAACCTGTTGGAGCACAGCGTTGCCATCCGGTTAAAGCTCAGTCTGCAATCCCTGAAAAGGGATCCGATGCTAGGAAGAGTGCAGTCTGGCATTTTTTTAAACAACATCCAATTGATCAGCGCAAAGTCATCTGTCAAAAATGTTCTACTAGCTTAAGCAGAGGTCAGAATCTGAAAAGTCTCAATACTAGTTGCATGCATAGACACTTAACCACCATGCATTTTCAAGCCTGGACTAACTACCAAACGTCCCTTAAGGTTGTAGCACCCTCGGCCAATGAAGCTAGTCATCAACGCAACATCCCTTCCGTCACTGTAAGGCCACCATTTTCCGCACCACCGGCAGTATCTGTGCAGGTTTCTTTGCCAGCCAAAAGCAGTCAGGGTCAGGGAATCACCAGTTTTGTAGGCGGAAATATTGCATCTAGGGCACCGGCGGAAACAATACCGTCTCCAACCGTCTCTCAGTCTGCCATGTCCACCGGCACACCCGCAAGTTCCACGATCTCCATCTCTCCAGTTCAGCTCACACTACATGAGACTCTGGTTAGAAAAAGGAAGTACTTATCCTCGCATCCGCGTACACAGGGTTTTAACGCCCACATAGCTAGACTAATCTCGTTAGAGATGATGCCCTACCGGTTAGTTGAAAGCGAAGCTTTCAAAGCCCTGATGGAGTACGCTGAACCACGATACGAGCTACCCAGTCGACACTTTTTTTCCAGAAAAGCCATCCCAGCCCTGCACCAGCATGTTAAACAGCGCATCGTCCATGCATTCAGGCAATCTGTGAGTACAAAGGTGCACCTGACTACAGATGCATGGACCAGTAGGCATGGCCAGGGACGTTATGTGTCCATCACGGCACACTGGGTGAATGTGGTGGATGCAGGGTCCACAGGGGACATCAATTTCGGGACAGTTGTGCCTAGCCCACGGTCTAGGAAACAGTTGGCTGTAGGCGTTCGCACCCCCTCCTCCTCCTCCTCCTCGTCCTCCTGCAGAAGCTACAGCTCTTCCACAGACCGCAGTCGGCCAACCACTCCATCGGCAGATGACACTGTTGCACACCAGTTGTCCCATTATGGGCCAGCTACTGGCAAGCGTCAGCAGGCTGTATTGGCTATGAAGTGTTTGGGCGACAACAAACACACCGCGGAAGTTCTGTCCGAGTTCTTGCAACAAGAAACGCAGTCGTGGCTGGGCACAGTAGATCTTGAGGCAGGCAAGGTAGTTAGTGATAACGGAAGGAATTTCATGGCTGCCATCTCCCTTTCCCAACTGAAACACATTCCTTGCCTGGCTCACACCTTAAACCTGGTGGTGCAGTGCTTATTGAAAACTTATCCTGGGTTCTCCGACCTGCTCCTCAAAGTGCGTGGACTTTGCTCACATATCCGACGTTCGCCTGTACACGCCAGCCGTATGCAGACCTATCAGCGGTCTTTGAACCTTCCCCAGCATCGCCTAATCATAGACGTTGCAACAAGGTGGAACTCAACACTGCACATGCTTCAGAGACTGTGCCAACAGAGGCGGGTTGTTATGTTTTTGTGGGAGGATACACATACACGGGCAGGCAGTAGGATGGCAGACATGGAGTTGTCAGGTGTGCAGTGGTCGAAGATACAAGACATGTGTCAAGTCCTTCAGTGTTTTGAGGAATGCACACGGCTGGTTAGTGCAGACAACGCCGTAATAAGCATGAGCATCCCCCTAATGCGTCTGCTGATGCAAAGTTTGACGCACATAAAGGAGCAGGCGTCTGCACCAGAGGAAGAGGAAAGCCTTGATGACAGTCAGCCATTGTCTGGTCAGGGCAGTGTACAGGACGAGGTAGCGGGCGAAGAGGAGGTGGAGGACGAGGAGGATGATGGGGATGAGTATATTTTTAATGCGGAACCTTTCCCGGGGGCACTGGAAATTGGTTGCGTGTCAAGGCCGGGTTCTGGTTTTTTGAGGGACACAAGTGACGTAGATTTGCCTGCAACTGCCCCTCACCCAATCACAACCGGAGATTTGACAACTGGAACTTTGGCCCACATGGCGGATTATGCCTTACGTATCCTAAAAAGGGACACACGCATAACGAAAATGATGAACGATGACGATTACTGGTTGGCCTGCCTCCTTGATCCACGCTATAAAGGCAAATTGCAAAATATTATGCCACATGAGAACTTGGAACTAATATTAGCAACCAAACAATCAACTCTTGTTGACCGTTTGCTTCAGGCATTCCCAGCACACAGCGCACGTGATCGTTCTCACACGAGCTCAAGGGGGCAACAGACTAGGAGTGTTAGGGGTGCACACATCAGAAGTGGCGTTGGACAGAGGGGTTTTCTGACCAGGTTGTGGAGTGATTTTGCTATGACCGCAGACAGGACAGGTACTGCTGCATCAATTGAAAGTGACAGGAGACAACATTTGTCCAGTATGGTTACTAACTATTTTTCATCCCTTATCGATGTTCTCCCTCAACCGTCATTCCCATTTGATTACTGGGCATCAAAATTAGACACCTGGCCAGAATTGGCAGAATATGCATTGCAGGAGCTTGCTTGCCCGGCAGCAAGTGTCCTATCAGAAAGAGTATTCAGTGCTGCAGGTTCAATATTAACCGAAAAAAGGACTCGTCTGGCTACCCAAAATGTTGACGATCTAACATTCATTAAAATGAACCACAACTGGATTTCGAAATCTTTTGCCCCACCTTGCCCGGCCGACACCTAGCTTTCCTATGAAAAGCTCTTGCCTGTGAATTACTTTTCTAATGTCTAATTTGCTGCAGCTGATTGTACAGCATACGACATGTTTACACCTCCCTAAATGGCAAAACTCCCCACACGGGGCCGTGGTATCGCGACTTGGTGCAAGCACCCGTGAGACTGCTGTTTGTCTGAAGAGGTGGGTGTGCTCGCTTTTGGTTGACGGCATTGCTACTGGGTCCCTCATAGTACAATGTAGTGTCTCTGGCGGTGGTGGTGCGCACCCAACGTCAGACACACCGTTGTAACATGAGGGGCCCTGGGGCAGTCCCGCCGGCCTCACGAGAGTTCCCCCCTCCCCCAGCTCAAACTGTGCTCTACCACGTGCAAAATTATGTCGCACAGCTCCACCAATCTTTAGTCTATTCGCTGACATCATTCAATGTCTGGCACTGACAATACAAATTTGTAGACATCTATGATGCAACTTAAAGTAGTCTGTGTCTGTGTCCTATATTGGCACCATTAAATAGTTACTGCCAAATTACTATGTCAGAAACTCAGCAGATGAGCCCACCCCTGTACCTAAGTATGCCACCTTTTTTTTTTTTTTGGTTGTTTTGCGAGACATTAACATCTATTTATATTTTGGGAGTACTGGGACAGACACTCCTTGCAATACTCCTCCACTGACCACCAAGCTGCCTGCCCGTGTATCCATGTAACCGATGTAAAACAGCCATGAGCCTATTGTTTGTTATTTTAGGCCTTTGATAGCCTGTCTGCGGTCCCTACTTTAAATACTCCTCCACTGACCACCAAGCTGCCTGCCCGTGTATCCATGTAACCGATGTAAAACAGCCATGAGCCTATTGTTTGTTATTTTAGGCCTTTGATAGCCTGTCTGCGGTCCCTACTTTAAATACTCTTCCACTGACCACCAAGCTGCCTGTGTATCCATGTAACCGATGTAAAGCTGCCATGAGCCTATTGTTTGTTATTTTAGGCCTTTGATAGCCTGTCTGCGGTCCCTACTTTAAATACTCCTCCACTGACCACCAAGCTGCCTGTGTATCCATGTAACCGATGTAAAACTGCCATGAGCCTATTGTTTGTTATTTTAGGCCTTTGATAGCCTGTCTGCGGTCCCTACTTTAAATACTCCTCCACTGACCACCAAGCTGCCTGCCCGTGTATCCATGTAACCGATGTAAAACTGCCATAAGCCTATTGTTTGTTATTTTAGGCCTTTGATAGCCTGTCTGTGGTCCCTACTTTAAATACTCCTCCACTGACCACCAAGCTGCCTGTGTATCCATGTAACCGATGTAAAGCTGCCATGAGCCTATTGTTTGTTATTTTAGGCCTTTGATAGCCTGTCTGCGGTCCCTACTTTAAATACTCCTCCACTGACCACCAAGCTGCCTGTGTATCCATGTAACCGATGTAAAACAGCCATGAGCCTATTGTTTGTTATTTTAGGCCTTTGATAGCCTGTCTGCGGTCCCTACTTTAAATACTCCTCCACTGACCACCAAGCTGCCTGTGTATCCATGTAACCGATGTAAAACTGCCATGAGCCTATTGTTTGTTATTTTAGGCCTTTGATAGCCTGTCTGCGGTCCCTACCTTAAATACTCCTCCACCGACCACCAAGCTGCCTGCCCGTGTATCCATGTAACCGATGTAAAACTGCCATAAGCCTATTGTTTGTTATTTTAGGCCTTTGATAGCCTGTCTGCGGTCCCTACTTTAAATACTCCTCCACTGACCACCAAGCTGCCTGCCCGTGTATCCATGTAACCGATGTAAAACTGCCATAAGCCTATTGTTTGTTATTTTAGGCCTTTGATAGCCTGTCTGCGGTCCCTACTTTAAATACTCCTCCACTGACCACCAAGCTGCCTGTGTATCCATGTAACCGATGTAAAACAGCCATGAGCCTATTGTTTGTTATTTTAGGCCTTTGATAGCCTGTCTGCGGTCCCTACTTTAAATACTCCTCCACTGACCACCAAGCTGCCTGTGTATCCATGTAACCGATGTAAAACAGCCATGAGCCTATTGTTTGTTATTTTAGGCCTTTGATAGCCTGTCTGCGGTCCCTACTTTAAATACTCCTCCACTGACCACCAAGCTGCCTGCCCGTGTATCCATGTAACCGATGTAAAACTGCCATAAGCCTATTGTTTGTTATTTTAGGCCTTTGATAGCCTGTCTGCGGTCCCTACTTTAAATACTCCTCCACTGACCACCAAGCTGCCTGTGTATCCATGTAACCGATGTAAAACTGCCATGAGCCTATTGTTTGTTATTTTAGGCCTTTGATAGCCTGTCTGCGGTCCCTACCTTAAATACTCCTCCACCGACCACCAAGCTGCCTGCCCGTGTATCCATGTAACCGATGTAAAACTGCCATAAGCCTATTGTTTGTTATTTTAGGCCTTTGATAGCCTGTCTGCGGTCCCTACTTTAAATACTCCTCCACTGACCACCAAGCTGCCTGCCCGTGTATCCATGTAACCGATGTAAAACTGCCATAAGCCTATTGTTTGTTATTTTAGGCCTTTGATAGCCTGTCTGCGGTCCCAACTTTAAATACTCCTCCACTGACCACCAAGCTGCCTGTGTATCCATGTAACCGATGTAAAACAGCCATGAGCCTATTGTTTGTTATTTTAGGCCTTTGATAGCCTGTCTGCGGTCCCTACTTTAAATACTCCTCCACTGACCACCAAGCTGCCTGTGTATCCATGTAACCGATGTAAAACAGCCATGAGCCTATTGTTTGTTATTTTAGGCCTTTGATAGCCTGTCTGCGGTCCCTACTTTAAATACTCCTCCACTGACCACCAAGCTGCCTGCCCGTGTATCCATGTAACCGATGTAAAACTGCCATAAGCCTATTGTTTGTTATTTTAGGCCTTTGATAGCCTGTCTGCGGTCCCTACTTTAAATACTCCTCCACTGACCACCAAGCTGCCAGCCCGTGTATCCATGTAACCGATGTAAAACTGCAGTATTTTGCTTATAAAAAAGAAAATACTGGAGAGATATCAAATGCAGACATTTTAACATTAAAAACAAAAACACATACAACAAAAAACTGGTACAGTACAAAAATTGGCCACCAGCTACAAAAACTTTCTCCTGCAAGTAGTTAACTGAAAGGTTTTTTTCCATTGAAAACACAGATATGGCATCCACCGAGTGTTGTCCTGTCGCGTCTTCTTTATATTATTGCCAAGAAGCTGCAAATGAATAAAGCTGAGCTTCTACCTTCTGCCTCTTATTAACTGCTTTTTTTTAAAAAAATTGTCCACCAGCTACAAAAACTTTCTCCTGCAAGTAGTTAACTGAAAGGTTTTTTTCCATTGAAAACACAGATATGGCATCCACCGAGTGTTGTCCTGTCGCGTCTTCTTTATATTATTGCCAAGAAGCTGCAACTGAATAAAGCTGAGCTTCTACCTTCTGCCTCTTATTAACTGCTTTTTTTTAAAAAAATTGTCCACCAGCTACAAAAACTTTCTCCTGCAAGTAGTTAACTGAAAGGTTTTTTTCCATTGAAAACACAGATATGGCATCCACCGAGTGTTGTCCTGTCGTGTCTTCTTTATATTATTGCCAAGAAGCTGCAACTGAATAAAGCTGAGCTTCTACCTTCTGCCTCTTATTAACTGCTTTTTTTAAAAAAAATTGTCCACCAGCTACAAAAACTTTCTCCTGCAAGTAGTTAACTGAAAGGTTTTTTTCCATTGAAAACACAGATATGGCATCCACCGAGTGTTGTCCTGTCGCGTCTTCTTTATATTATTGCCAAGAAGCTGGAACTGAATAAAGCTGAGCTTCTACCTTCTGCCTCTTATTAACTGCTTTTTTTAAAAAAAATTGTCCACCAGCTACAAAAACTTTCTCCTGCAAGTAGTTAACTGAAAGGTTTTTTTCCATTGAAAACACAGATATGGCATCCACCGAGTGTTGTCCTGTCGCGTCTTCTTTATATTATTGCCAAGAAGCTGCAACTGAATAAAGCTGAGCTTCTACCTTCTGCCTCTTATTAACTGCTTTTTTTAAAAAAAATTGGCTGTTCCGGCCTACTAAAGGTGTCTGTCTGCCCCTGCCTGGTGTTGTCCTCAACTGAATAAAGCTGAGCTTCAACCTTCAGTTCCAAACATACAACCAAAAACTGGTACAATACAAAAAGTGGCCTCCAGCTACAAAAACTTTCTCCTGCAAGTAGTTAACTGAAAGGTTTTTTTCCATTGAAAACACAGATATGGCATCCACCGAGTGTTGTCCTGTCGCGTCTTCTTTATATTATTGCCAAGAAGCTGCAACTGAATAAAGCTGAGCTTCTACCTTCTGCCTCTTATTAACTGCTTTTTTAAAAAAAAATTGTCCACCAGCTACAAAAACTTTCTCCTGCAAGTAGTTAACTGAAAGGTTTTTTTCCATTGAAAACACAGATATGGCATCCACCGAGTGTTGTCCTGTCGCGTCTTCTTTATATTATTGCCAAGAAGCTGCAACTGAATAAAGCTGAGCTTCTACCTTCTGCCTCTTATTAACTGCTTTTTTTAAAAAAAATTGGCTGTTCCGGCCTACTAAAGGTGTCTGTCTGCCCCTGCCTGGTGTTGTCCTCAACTGAACAAAGCTGTGCTTCAACCTTCTGTTCCAAATTACCATTTTTAAAAATGCCATTGGCTGTTCCGGCCTACTAAAGGTGTCTGTCTGCCCCTGCCTGGTGTTGTCCTCAACTGAATAAAGCTGAGCTTCTACCTTCTGTTCCAAATTACCATTTTTAAAAATGCAATTGGCTGTTCCGGCCTACTAAAGGGGTCTGCCCCTGCCTGGTGTTGTCCTCAACTGAATAAAGCTGAGCTTCTACCTTCTGTTCCAAATTACCATTTTTAAAAATGCCATTGGCTGTTCCGGCCTACTAAAGGTGTCTGTCTGCCCCTGCCTGGTGTTGTCCTCAACTGAATAAAGCTGAGCTTCTACCTTCTGTTCCAAATTACCATTTTTAAAAATGCCATTGGCTGTTCCGGCCTACTAAAGGTGAATGTCTGCCCCTGCCTGGTGTTGTCCTCAACTGAACAAAGCTGAGCTTCTACCTTCTGCCTCTTACTAACTGCTGTTTTTTAAAAAAAATTGGCTGTTCCGGCCTACTAAAGGTGTCTGTCTGCCCCTGCCTGGTGTTGTCCTCAACTGAACAAAGCTGTGCTTCAACCTTCTGTTCCAAATTACCATTTTTAAAAATGCAATTGGCTGTTCCGGCCTACTAAAGGTGAATGTCTGCCCCTGCCTGGTGTTGTCCTCAACTGAACAAAGCTGAGCTTCCACATTCTGGCTTTCGCCCTATACTATCAGATATTAAACTGCATTTGGCCTACTAGTGTGGTTAGGCCCTTGAAACAGTGTCTGCTGCTCTTGGGTTTGCTACTCCACTGAACAAAGCAATGCCGCCTGTTTAGTCCTGTTACCAATTTTGAACTGCATTTAGCCTACTTTATTCTTTGGCCCTATATCTGTTTCCTCCTCATCCTGCCCATTGCCCAGCCACTGCTAGATGAGTCTGCTGGTACATTGACCTAGACCACTACATTCCCCTTATACTCTACACAGCCAGAATCTGACCCTGCTGAAAGTAAGGTTCCCCTTCCCGCATGTTATACCACCTTACACAGGGACAGAGAGGAAGGTGCAGATGAAAGTGCAGGTTCCTTCATCAGGTGGGGGGGCATACTCGTTGGCGACGTCACTGGCACAGGGCCCCTCAGAGTACGCAAAAGTGTCGCTGCTGGTGGGAGGCGCCCCCGCCATGCAAACACACCGCCGTACTTTGAGGGGCCCTGTGCCAGTGCCAATGTGAACGAGTGGGCCCTCCCTGCTTGCTCAGGATCACAGCACTTGCAACGTTGAAATACTTACCTTTCCCTTCAACACCGCCGTGACGTAGCCCGCATTTCCTGGGCCCACGAAAAACTTGAGCCAGCCCTACTCCCCCCACAACTTTTGCCAAATGACCCCCAATTCCCTATGCCCAACTATTATTATAAAGTTAATTAAGATTGACAAGCTTCAGAAACAAGAATGGATGTTTTTGGCATTAAAATGGGCACTGTAGGTGTTTTCCTGGCCTCCACTCACTGCCGACTATGCTTCCCCATTGACTTGCATTGGGTTTCGTGTTTCGGTCGATCCCCGACTTTTAGCGATAATCGGCCGACTGCACTCGACTCGACTCTGGACAAAATCGGGTTTCACAAAACCCGACTCGATCTTAAAAAAATGAAAGTCGCTCAACTCTACCCGATACCAATACAAGTCAATGGGACACAAGTATCGGAAGGTATCCTGGATGGTTCCCAGGGTCTGATGGAGAGGAAACTCTCCTTCAGGCCCTGGGATCCATATTCATGTGTAAAATAAAGAATAAAAATAAAAAATAGGGATATACTCACCCTCTGACGCGCCCTGGTAGTAACCGCTGTAACCGGCAGCCTCCGTTCCTAAGAATGAGTGAGTGAAAGACCTGTGATGACGTCGCGCCTTGTGATTGGTAGCGTGACCGCTCATGTGACCGCTCACGCGACCAATCACAAGCCGCAACGTCATCGCAGGTCCTTCACTCGCTCATTCTTAGGAACGGAGGCTGCCGGTTGCACGTCTGAGGTCCAGGCTCCGTCGGAGGGGTGAGTATATCCATATTTTTTATTTTTATTCTTTATTTTTTACATGAATATGGATCCCAGGGCCTGAAGGAGAGTCTCCTCTCCTCCAGACCCTGGGAACCATACACTGGGAACTTCCGATTCCGATTTCCGATATCACAAAAATATCGAAACTCGGTATCGGAATTCTGATACCGCAAATATCGGCCGATACCCGATACTTGCGGTATCGGAATGCTCAACACTAATCCTAATCCAATGTCTACAGGATTCGTTGCTGGTTTCATCGGTGAAGGGAAAACATCTTTCTGAGACCATCCTTTTCGTTACCAAGCCTGTGGCTTTCTAAGGTAGGAATGCTACACTTGGAGAAGATTCCTCTCTATGTGCTGTCGAGTCTCTCTCACCCTTTGCTTCTAGGTCTGCTTCGGTTGCGAAGTCACGAGCCTGTCTTGGACTGGAAATCCAGAGAAGTACTCCATTGAGGACAGGAGTGCCATGAGACTTGTCTAGTTCAGATTCGTCCTGCTCGACCTCCAACTTCTCCATCTAATTTACCTGGCTTGCCTCCTGCATATTGGACATTGTCGACATAGGGGACGCTAAGATGCTATCACCTCATAGTCCGTATGACTGGTATGGACCTGATGCTTCCCCTCCCTAAGTATATTAAAGAGAATCTTGCCAGGGGATTTATTCAGAAGGCTTCCTTCTTGGCTGGAACAGGATTCTCCTCTGTAAAGAAAGAAAGATGGTTCTCTACAACCCTGCATCGATTATAGGGGTCTCAAACAAATAATGATCAAAATAAATATCCACTGCCTCTCAGCTCCAAGCTGCTTGATTGTCTTAAAGGTTCCAGAGTCTTTGCGAAACTCGACCTCCGGTGGGGCATATAGCCTGATCTGAATATGCCAGGTAGATGAATGGAAAATGACTTTTAATACCCGCAATGGCTATTATGAGTAGAGATGAGTGAATATTTCAATACTCGATTCTGATTACGTTCACCGAATTTGCAATATTCGTTGACTAATTCATCTAATATTTGCCGAACATTACTAAACACCATTCACGTCAATGTGAGGCAAAAACAAACGCATGCAAAACACCTTTGAACTGCCCCAAATGCTGCCAAAACACATCAAATGAGGGACAGACACCATGGAACTGCAGCAATCAGCCAGGCATGAGGTATCAGGGTCTGGGACAGCATTAAAAGCTTTCCAATGAACGTCACAGCAAAACAAGGTGGGTGAGGGATCGGTGTAGGGCCCTTTTGCTGGGGGCCCTGAAACCACATGCAACACATCTACGTTCTTTCATGCTGAGCCACACTCAGGTGGCACAAATATCAGTTTTCTAGACTACCATTGTCAGAAAAATGTAAGGATAGTGACAGAGGTAGTTGAGTACGAGGAAGTGGAGGCCTGAAGGTCTTGGAGGCCTACTGCTACAGGTAACACGCATGAAGGAGACCTAACCAGGAGTGTTCACATTTCCCAAAATTATTGGCTGACACCACAGTAGAAATAGTAGTATAGGGACTGACAGGTCTTTCAGTAGATCAAATACAGCAGATGGACACCCTACAAGGAGTGTTCACATTTAAAAAAATGGTGGCATAAATTTCACAACAGTAGAAATAGTTTAATAGGGACAAATAGGTCTTTCTCTACACCTAATGCAGCAGATGGACACTCAAACATGAATGTTCACATTTGTAAAAAATATTGGCAGACACCACCAAAGTGGCATCAATTTCAACACAGTAGAAATAGTAGAATAGGGAGCGACAGGTCTTTCACTACACCCAATCCAGCAGATGGACACCCAACTTGGAGTGTTCACATTTTAAAAATTGAGGGCCTGACACTACCGAAGTGGAATAACTTTCATGAGAATAGAAATAGTATAATTGGGGCTGACACCAATGCAGCTAACATAGCAGATGTAGATGTAGACCAACCATGACTGTTGACATTTCCACAAATTTGTGTTAACATCAGCAGCAGCCACAGACCACAATAAAGATATTACATATTGCAGTTACATGACATTAATGCAATATCACCTACTCTGTACAGTCTGCGATTGGGGTGCAAGGGTCCTTGGAGATCTATGACTTGTTCATCTTAATGAAAGATAGGTGGTCAACAATTTCAGGGGACAACCATATGCTCTTATCCATCAGGACACCACCAGCAGCGCTGAAGACACGTTCTGAGAGAACGTTGACTGCCTGGCACAATAAAACCTCCAAGGCATGTGAGGTGAGCTATGGCCATTCATCCATTTTGGAAAACCAAAATGTGAAAGGGTCCAAACCCTCCCTGATGGTAGTGATATTTAGTTCTAGATACCCCTCACCAACCTCTCCATTTGTTCACCACGTGTAAGACTTGGGCTCTGTTGTGCTGGTGCACGAGTTGGTAAAAAAAAGTGTCTAAGGACTCTGAAATTGCTTCATCCACTTCCACCACTGCTGCTGCTGCTGCTGCTAATGTTTTGGCGTTGATGAATTGAGGGGCCGGAGGATGTAAGACTACAGCTGCGATGCGAGCTGCATACTTCACTGCTGTCTTAGGGAAAAGTTCTCCTAAGGTTGTATAAAAGTGTGTTTCAATACTCCAGCATTCACTTGTCCCTTTCTAGGTCGGGAATCATCTGGCAAAATTTGGTTTTATAACATGGATCTGATAAAGTAGCAACCCAGGAGTCAGCATTATTCCTAATCATAACTATAAGGGGATCATGTTGCAGATAGTGCAGCAAGAAGGCACTCATATGTCGCGCTCTACCATGAGGTCCAAGCTCATGCTGTGTTGGTGGCTGGGTAACAATGAGGCTCGTTTCCTCCGTCCTCTCCCACCAACCCCGAACAGAGAGGGGAAGATTATCCTGTTCATCCGAGAGTTGCTCGCCCCTCACCTCTTCCTCCTCCACTTGTTCCTCGGATCTTGCACCTTCGATAACAGTTTGTCTGTTATCATGACCAGCCCCCCTCAATCGCAGTAATCCACCTTCCCTTGGCACCCTCCTGTGTGATGACAGTCTTTAACTTTGAGACAATGTTATCTCTTCCGCAGCCTCCTCTATTTCCTCCTCTTCTTCTGGGACCACCATCTCCTCCCGCAGGCTATTCAAAGTCTGCTAAAGCATGTAAATGACCGGAATAGTGATGCTGATGACGGCATCTTCAGCGCTAACCGTCTTAGTAGCCATTTCAAAACTGTGCAGAAGGATGCAGAGTTCCTTAATCTGTGCCCACTCTGTAAACATAATATGCGCCACCTCCATACTGCATTGGGCCAGGCTACGACATGACATACTGCATTGGGGCTCATTGCTGCTGCCATAGTTGCTGCAGCATGTGCAGATTGGAACTCCACTGTGTCGCCACATCGCATATCAACCTGTTAAGTGGCATGGACAAAGACCTCTGTATCGATGCAAGGCGATGAGAAGAGGGGTGCGAATGGCGGAAATGAGAACACAGATTACTTGATTTCTGGAGTAGGTCACCCAGGCCAGGATACTGGTGTCACGGGGAGACTGGGTGAGCAAGAGCTAATAACCCGGGCCCCTGCAATTTCCCTCAGACTAGGGAAATCCTGACTGACCCTCTACCTGGAGTTTACACTGATGGTGTGCATGTCCAGGCCTCGACCCTCGCCCTGTCTCCTGTTTCAACCCTAGGCTGAAACCAGCCACCCACCACCTAGTGAAGAGGTAATACACCAATACCCACAGTTAGCACAGACAAGGATAAAGGAAAATATACACCACGCCGCAGTCACTCAGGAATACACTATAAATGTGCAGGGCAAAATAAATACAAATATAGGAAGGAGTAAATAAGACTAAGGAAAATACACCACCAGCAACAAATCTCCAACAACCAGCTCT
Source organism: Ranitomeya variabilis (assembly GCF_051348905.1). Lineage (NCBI taxonomy): Eukaryota > Metazoa > Chordata > Amphibia > Anura > Dendrobatidae > Ranitomeya > Ranitomeya variabilis. Next base: position 655,456,085 of record NC_135233.1, read on the forward strand.
CCACTCCGGACCGAGATAACAACGCACAAGACAGAAGCTATAATCGGCGACGCCCAATGATCAGGAGAACTATTTAAAGGCAATGGGCATGGCCCAGCTTCCAATCCGAGGATCAGGTAAATTAACCCCGGAACAACTAGATAAAATCTAGCCGACGCCAATGAGCAAATAGTGGTCAAAAGCGGAATTACCGCTGTCTGTCGAACAACCTGGTCTGAACAGCGTCCGACATGACAGTACCCCGCCTTCTACGAGGGACCCCAGGGCCCTCACGGCTTATAGGACCCGGCTTGTCTGGATGGCGACGATGAAAAAACCTGACCAGCCATCCGCATGAATATCCGAGGCTGGTACCCAGGACCTCTCCTCAGGCCCATAACCACGCCAGTGTACCAAGTACTGTAAAGTGTGACGCAATACACTAGAGTCAACCACCTTGGAGACTTCAAACTCCAAATTACCATCCACCAAGACTGGAGGTGGTATAGGCGCCGCGTCCACAGAACCAACCACCTTCTTTAGAAGAGACCTGTGGAACACGTTGTGTATCTTATACACCGTAGGGAGCTCCAATCGGTACGCTACTGGGTTAATGACGGCGGTGACCCTAAAAGGACCAATAAACCGTGGACCCAATTTAAGGGATGGTATTTTGAGTCTTATGTTTTTGTGGATAACCACACCCAGTCATCCACACTCAGGTCCGGACCTGGCACACGCCTACTGTCAGCCACACGTTTGTAACTAGCACCCACACTCAACAGGCGCTGTTTAACTGTCCTCCAGACTGATGACAATTGTGATGACAACTGATCCTCCTCTGACTCAAGGTACAAAATTGAGGATGTAGCCCATAAACACAAAAAAACGGAGACTCCCCAGTCGACTCCTGGCGGTGATTATTGATGGCAAACTCAGCCAAAGAAAGAAAGGTAGACCACTCCTCCTGGTTATCAGAGACAAAGCAGCGTAAGTACTGTTCCAATTTTTGGTTCATACGCTCAGTCTGACCATTTGACTGAGGATGGAACGCCGAAGAATGAGACAACTTGATCCCCAGCCGTAAGCAAAATGCTTTCCAAAATTTTGCCACAAACTGAGACCCCCTATCAGACACGATGTCAGACGGAACCCCATGAAGTCTTACCACCTCCTGCACAAATACCTGAGACAGAGTCTTAGCGTTAGGCAACGAAGGCAAAGCCACAAAGTGCGACATTTTAGAAAACCGATCAACAATCACCAAGCTGACCATGTTCCCAGCTGATGAGGGCTAATCAGTGATGAAATCCATGGAGATTTCCATCCATGGCTTACTAGGTACTTCAAGAGGAAGTAGTGTGCCAACAGGACGGGAGCGGGGCGTCTTAGCCCTGACGCACGTGGTACAAGCTGACACGTATGAGACCACGTCCTGTCGGATCTTGGGCCACCAAAACCGACGTGACGCCAACTGCAAGGTACCTCTAACCCCTGGGTGGCCAGCCAGGACAGCATCATGATGCTCCACCAAAACCTTTAAGCGGAGATGAAGCGGTACAAAAGACTTGTTGTTGGGAAGCTCAGATGGTACCTCCTCCTGAGCCTCGGCAATCTCAGCCTCAACCTTGGTAGTGAGAGCTGAAACCACAACACCCTTTTGGAGGATGGGTACTGGATCTTCCCGAGGTTCACCCCCGGAAAACACCTGGACAGAGCATCCGCCTTAGTGTTTTTAGACCCCTGTCTGTAAGTGACAACAAAATTGAACCGCGTGAAAAACAATGCCCAGCGAGCCTGCCTGGGGGACAGATGCTTGGCTGACTCCAAATACAGCAGATTCTTATGTTGGGTAATAACAGTAACCTGATAAACGGACCCCTCCAAGAAGTGTCGCCATTCCTCAAAGGCCAACTTGATTGCCAACAACTCCCTGTTGCCGATATCGTAGTTACGTTCGGCGGACGACAGTTTCTTGGAGAAATAGGCGCACAGACGCAAACCACTCAAAGATGAGCCTTGAGATAGTACCGCCCCCACACCAACCTCAGAAGCATCGACTTCCACAACAAAGGGTTTTGATAAGTCTGGCTGCACAAGAATGGGGGCTGAAACAAAACTGTTCTTAAGAAATTCAAATGCGCGCACAGCAGCCTCAGGCCAAATGGAGAAATTGGTACCCTTTTTAGTCATGTCAGTTAGCGGTTTAGCAATGATGGAAAAATCCTTGATAAATTTCCTATAGTAGTTAGAAAACCCAAGGAACCGCTGAAGTGCTTTCAGGTTATCAGGACGTTCCCAATGCAGCACCGCTTGCACCTTAGCGGTGTCCATTTTAAAACCAGAAGCAGACACAATATAACCCAAGAAAGGCAACTCTTGAACAGAAAATACACATTTCTCAAGTTTAGCATAGAGCTTATTCTCTCTGAGAAGCTGTAACACCTGCCTGACATGATTTAAATGAGCATCACGGTCGCATGAATATATGAGGATGTCATCTAGGTACACGATAACGAATTTCCCGAAAACATGCGAGAACACATCATTGATGAAATGTTGGAACACTCAAGGTGCGTTAGTCAACCCAAAAGGCATCACCAAATTTTCAAAATGACCCTCAGGGGTATTAAAAGCCGTCTTCCACTCATCACCTTGATGGACTCTTATGAGGTTGTACGCCCCCCTGAGGTCAAGCTTGGTAAACCACTTAGCACCCGCCACCTGGTTGAACAAATCTGGTATCAGTGGCATCGGGTATGGATCACGAACCGTAATCTGGTTCAACTCCCTGAAATCCAAACACGGGCGTAATCCGCCATCTTTCTTCTTCACGAAGAAGAACCCTGCTGCCACCGGCGAGGATGACGGCCTGATATGCCCTTTGCTCAAGCCTTCAGCAATATAATCTTTTAACGCTTGTCTCTCTGGACTGGAGATGTTAAACATCCTTGCTTTAGGCAACTTGGCCCCTGGTTTAAACCTGATAGAACAGTCATAGGGACGATGTGGCGGCAACTCTGAACAACCCTTTTCAGAGAACACATCCACAAAATCCAGAAGTGACTCCGGAACGCTTGAAGTCACCGCAGCCACACATGTGGCCAGGCAATTCTCCTGGCAGAACTCGCTCCACTGAATTATGTCCTGAGTTTTCCAGTCAATTACCGGGTTGTGCATGGACAACCAAGGAAAACCCAAAACCACCTGAGCAGGAAGATTCCTGAGCACCTTACATGTAACCCGCTCGGAATGTAGAACCCCAATGTGGAGTTTCACCTCAGCCACAAATTCAGTAATCTCCCCCTGAGAGAGAGGAGCAGCATTGATGGTGACCACACGGATAGGATGAGACCGTTTTTCAATCCTAAAACCTGCTGTGCGCGCAAACTCCTCAGAACCACTATCCACAAAAACAGTAATTGGCAGCTCACTGCCAGTGATAAAAACCTTAGCAGGGAGCATGCATTGAGAAACCACCATGGAGGATATACATAAGCTCAGATTGGTCTCCTCCACACCCTCTGAGCTTAGAAGTTTTCCGCCGTTGCGTTTTTCTTAGACAGCAGAGGACAGATGTTAATAAAATGACCAGTTTTACCACAGTAAAAACAGGCTCCCTGCTTCCTGAGCTCAGGGGCTCGATTCTTAACATGTGATAACCCTGCGATTTGCATAGGTTTTGTGGGCTCGCCTGCAGCAACCTCACGTGAACCTAAACCCTCTCCCACAGGCGGTGTCTCATGCTCCCCCTGATGCAAACGGCGATTAATGCGGACAACCAGACTCGGAATCTAGAGACGCAGGAGTCTCGTACATCAGAAGGGCTTTTTTAACCCTTCCAGAAACCCCATGAATAAACTGACTCTGCAATGCTGGATCATTCCATTGTGTATCGATCGCCCAGCGATGAAATTCAGAACAGTAATCCTCTGCAACTCGCTCCCCCTGGCGAATAGTGCGTATCTTAGATTCTGCTAGAGCCATTCTGTCAGGTTCATCGTAGATTTTCCCAAGAGAAGAAAAAAAAAACTCTCCACAGAGTCAAATGCAGCAGAATCAGATGGCAAAGAAAACGCCCATGCTTGGGGATCCCCGCTTAACAATGACAACACCAGGCCCACATGCTGAGCCTCATTACCCGAGGAGATCGGGCGCATACGGAAATATAGTTTGCAAGCTTCACGAAAAGAAACAAATGTACTGCGTTCCCCAGCAAATTTTTCAGGCAAAGGGAATTTAGGCTCAGCAACTCTTCCTGTCGCTCCAGCTTGCACATTAGATACTGCTAGTCCCTGTTGCTGAACTGCCCCCCTAAACTCGGTGACCTGTAGGGACAGCGCCTCCAACTGGCGGGTTATGGAAGTCATGGGATCCATGACAAGAGAAAAAAAAAAAAAGAAACCCTTTTTTTGTTTTTTTGTTGGGCAGATTATAATGTCACGGGGAGACTGGGTGAGCGAGAGCTAATAACCCGGGCCCCTGCAATTTCCCTCAGACTAGGGAAATCCTGACTGACCCTCTACCTGGAGTTTACACTGATGGTGTGCATGTCCAGGCCTCGACCCTCGCCCTGTCTCCTGTTTCAACCCTAGGCTGAAACCAACCGCCCACCACCCAGTGAAGAGGTAATACACTAATACCCACAGTTAGCACAGACAAGGATAAAGGAAAATATACACCACGCCGCAGTCACTCAGGAATACACTATAAATGTGCAGGGCAAAATAAATACAAATATAGGAAGGAGTAAATAAGATTAAGGAAAATACACCACCAGCAACGAATCTCCAACAACCAGCTCTCCACTCCGGACCGAGATAACAATGCACAAGACAGAAGCTATAATCGGCGATGCCCAATGATCAGGAGAACTATTTAAAGGCAATGGGCATGGCCCAGCTTCCAATCCGAGGATCAGGTAAATTAACCCCGGAACAGCTAGATGAAATCTAGCCGACGCCAATGAGCAAATAGTGGTCAAAAGCGGAATTACCGCTGTCTGTCGAACGACCTGGTCTGAACAGCGTCCGACATGACAACTGGTTAGTGGCTGAGAAAATACTGTACCACCAGGTTGAGGACGTGAGCCATGCAAGGCACATGTGTGAGCATGCCTCGCCATAGGGCCGCCAAGACTGCCTGATTGGGATGAGCCCTGGCTGCGCAATACGAAGGTGGTGGGGATTCGCTATGTACTGTTGGAACGTGTGTCTAGTGAAAGCAGAGGTTAAGGGTGCAGGTGGAGGCCCTAGAGGAGATAGAGGCCGAAGCAGTGAATAAAGTGATAAATGTAGAGGTTTGGCCTGCAAGCCTTGGGGTTCCAAGACTTATGGAGCAGCGCCTGTCCCCACAGCCACCAGAGTCACCCACTGCCCAGTCAGCAAGATGTAACGCCCTTGGCCATGCTTACTTGTCCAAGTGTCTGTGGTGAAATGCACCCTGGCAGACAGAGATTTTGTCAAGGAACTGGTGATGTTGTCTGCTACATCCTGGTGTAGCGCAGGCACAGCTTTCTTAGAAAAGTAATGGTGACTGGGTAATTGGTACTGGGGGACTGCGACAGCCATCAGCTTTCGGAAGCCGTCTGTATCCACCAGGCAGAAAGGCAGCATTTGCGTGGCCAACAAATTGGAGATGATGGAATTTAACCTCTTAGCTTCGTCATGTGTAGGAGGAAATAAACTTTTCCGTGATCACAACTGTGGAACCATGGACTGGCTGCAGTGCTGTAAGAGGGCTGCTGTCAAAGACCTGCATCTCAATAGTTGGCATGGTAACAGAGGAGGAGGAAGCAGCAGATGAGATTGATGGGGCAGCTGATTGTGGTTGATGTCCGCTGGTCTGCATTTTGGCGCAGTGGGATTCCCACACTAAAGCATATTGAGTGCGCATGTGAACGTTCATACATGTAGTAGCCAAATTATTGCAGTTTTTACCTGGACTCAGTTTTTTCTGCAAAGTTGGCAGCTTACATGAGTTGTCTCATCCTTTACAGTGTCAAAAAAGGCTCATGCTAAACAACTTGCCACCCCTGTGAGCTGTAGACTCATGGATGCTGCTGGTCAGAGGCACAATTGTGGCTGGGGAAGCATCGTTCGTCGTGGCTACATCACTGCGTGTCTGCAATGTACGGTGCAATGTATCCTCGTCTTCCTCCTCAGATGACCTACTCAACTGTGTGCCTCTATGTTCACGCCAATTGGGATCTAACACATCATCATCCTCTGTGTTATTACTTTTCTCACCATTGGAGTCACCCTCCTCCTCTTCTTGCCCTAACAGTACAGAACAGTCCGCATGAACCTCAGATATCTGAGTCTCATCAGGATCACCTACCCCCCAGGGGTTAACACCTGATGACGAGGGTCCAGATGCCGATCGGACCGTACTTCTTCCTGCCCTGGATCCAAGCTAGAAAAATTTTGGGCATCGGTGCAGATTTCCTCCTCTTTGACTCTGCGAGGCTTTTGAGTACAATTCTGATGAACATGGCATAGAATGTGTGAACAGCTCTTCAGACTCGCCCATCTGTGGTTCCGTACAGTCGGTTGAACATTTGGATAGTTGGGATGTGGGGAGAAGCAAGGGGAATTTGGGTGCCATATCTGTGGACTGTACTGGGTGTTATGTTAAGATTGAGATAGAGGAGGAGAGGCCACTTGAAGCTGCACTTGTCATCCACTCGAGTACATTATCTTTTGGGCATCATCGACATGGCGTACCACTGTGCGGCTGCCAAAGAAAGGTGGTGGTGTAGCCTGTCCAGTAACATAAGTTGTCAGTTGTCTTTGCATAGGGCGTGACATTGCTTCATTAGTGCTTTCACAAACATTACCACCTACCCCACGTACACCTTGAACACCAAGCCTAATTCCCCTTCCCCTGCCACAGTCATGTTGCATAGATAGTGTGGTAGGAGCATGGTATTAACAACCAAAAATTAGATTTTAAGCACCACCTCTGCAGGCAGCTGATTTTCAGTGACAGTAAATTCAAAGTTGAAATATAGCGTGCTGTATCGTGTTATTTACAGAAAAAATATTTTTTTCTTTTGGACCAAGTATCATGCCTCAGTAGCACACTAGATGCTAAAAACCATTTTTAAAGTCAGGTCCCTTAGTGTATAACATTAATAGCAGAAAAAATGTTTGTGGCCTCTGGATCAGGCCTCTACAGCTTAATTGCAACCAAACAAACGACAAAGTGTGAAACAGCGGGTTGTCTAACTTTTTGCAACTGAAAAATTATCATTTTTTTTTAACCCCTTTACCCCCAAGGGTTAATGACCGGGCCAATTTTTACAATTCTGACCACTGTCCCTTTATGAGTTTATAACTCTGTAACGCTTCAACGGATCTTGGCGATTCTGACACTGTTTTCTCGTGACATATTGTACTTCATGATAGTCGTAAAATTTCTTTGATATAACTTGCGTTTATTTGTGAAAAAAACGGAAATTTGGCAAAAGTTTTGAAAATTTCGCAATTTTCCAACTTTGAATTTTTATGCTTTTAAATCACAGAGATATGTCACACAAAATACTTAATAAGTAACATTTCCAACATGTCTACTTTACATCAGCACAATTTAGGAACCTAAATTTTTTTTCGTTAGGGAGTTATAAGGGTTAAAAGTTGACCAGCAATTTCTCATTTTTACAACACCATTTTTTTTTAGGGACCACATCTCATTTGAAGTCATTTTGAGGGGTCTATATGATAGAAAATATCCAAGTGTGACACCATTCTAAAAACTGCACCCCTCAAGGTGCTCAAAACCACATTCAAGAAATTTATTAACCCTTCAGGTGTTTCACAGGAATTTTTGGAATGTTTAAATAAAAATTAACATTTAAATTTTTTTTACACAAAATTTATTTCAGCTCCAATTTGTTTTATTTTACCAAGGGTAACAGGAGAAAATGGACCACAAAAGTTGTTGTACAATTTATCCTGAGTATGCCGATACCCCACATGTGGGGGTAAACCACTGTTTGGGCGCACCGCAGAGCTCGGAAGGGAAGGAGCGCCATTTGACTTTTCAATGCAGAATTGACTGGAATTGAGATGGAACGCCATGTTGCGTTTGGAGAGCCCCTGATGTGCCTAAACATTAAACCCCCCCACAAGTGACACCATTTTGGAAAGTAGACCCCCTAAGGAACTTATCTAGATGTGTGGTGAGCACTTTGCACTATAAACTTCTGTGAAGCACTTGTTGGGTCAGAGCCGTAAAAATAAAAAATCATATTTTTTCACAAAAATTATCTTTTCACCCCCAATTTTTTATTTTTCCAAGGGTAAGAGAAGAAATTAGACCACAAAAGTTGTTGTGAAATTTGTCCTGAGTATGCCGATACCCCATATGTTGGGGTGAACGACTGTTTGGGCGCATGGCAAAGCTCGGAAAAGAAGGAGCGCCATTTGACTTTTCAATGCAAAATTGACTGGAATTAAGATGGGACGCCATGTCGCGTTTGGAGAGCCCCTGATGTGCCTAAACATTAAACCCCCCCACAAGTGACACCATTTTGGAAAGTAGACCCCCTAAGGAACGTATCTAGATGTGTTTTGAGAGCTTTGATCCATCAAGTGTTTCACTACAGTTTATAACGCAGAGCCGTGAAAATAAAAAATCTTTTTTTCCACAAAAATGATTTTTTAGCCCCCAGTTTTGTATTTTCCCAAGGGTAACAGGAGAAATTGGACCCCAAAAGTAGTTGTCCAATTTGTCCTGAGTATGCTGATACCCCATATGTGGGAGGGAACCACTGTTTGGGCGCATGGCAAAGCTCAGAAGGGAAGGAGCGCCATTTGGAATGCAGACTTAGATGGATTGGTCTGCAGGCATCACGTTGCATTTGCAGAGCCCCTGATGTACCCAAACAGTAGAAACCCCCAAAAGTGACCCCATATTGGAAAATAGACCTCCCAAGGAACGTATCTAGATGTGTTGTGAGAACTTTGAACCCCCAGGTGTTTCACTACAGTTTACAACGCAGAGCCGTGAAAATAAACAATTTTTTTTTCCCACAAAAATGATTTTTAGCCCCCCAAATTTATATTTTCCCAAGGGTAACAAGAGAACTTGGACCCCAAAAGTTGTTGTCCAATTTGTCCCGAGTACGCTGATGCCCCATACGTTGGGGTAAACCCCTGTTTGGGCGCACGGTAAAGCTCGGAAGGGAAGGAGCACTGTTTTACTTTTTCAATGCAGAATTGGCTGGAATTGAGATCGGACGCCATGTCGCGTTTGGAGAGCCCCTGATGTGCCTAAACAGTGGAATCTCCCCAATTCTAACTGAAACCCTAATCCAAACACACCCCTAACCCTAATCCCAACGGTAACCCTAACCACACCCCTAACCCTGACACACCCCTAACTCTAATCCCAACCGTAAATGTAATCCAAACCCTAACCCTAACTTTAGCCCCAACCCTAACCCTAACTTTTGCCCCAACCCTAACCCTAACTTTAGCTCCAACCCTAGCCCCAACCCTAACCCTAACCATAGCCCTAACCCTAGCCCTAACCCTAGCCGAAACCCTAGCCCTAACCCTAACCCTAACCCTAACCCTAACCCTAGCCCTAACCCTAATGGGAAAATGGAAATAAATACATTTTTTACATTTTATTATTTTTCCCTAACTAAGGGGGTGATGAAGGGGGGTTTGATTTACTTTCATAGCATTTTTTATAGCGGATTTTTATGATTGGCAGCCGTCACACACTAAAAGACGCTTTTTATAGCAAAAAAGTTTTTGCGTCTCCACATTTTGAGACCTATAATTTTTCCATATTTTGGTCCACAGAGTGATTTAGGTCTTGTTTTTTGCAGGACGAGTTGACGTTTTTATTGGTAACATTTTCGGACACGTGACAGTTTTTGATCACTTTTTATTCCGATTTTTGTGAGGCAGAATGACCAAAAACCAGCTACTCATGAATTTCTTTTGGGGGAGGCATTTATACCGTTCCACGTTTGGTAAAATTGATAAAGCAGTTTTATTCTTCGGGTCAGTACGATTACAGCGATACCTCATTTATATCATTTTTTTATGTTTTGGCGCTTTTATACGATAAAAACTATTTTATAGAATAAATAATTATTTTGGCATCGCTTTATTCTGAGGACTATAACTTTTTTCTTTTTTGCGGGACAAGATGACGTTTTCAGCGGTACCATGGTTATTTATATCCGTCTTTTTGATCGCGTGTTATTCCACTTTTTGTTCGGCGGTATGATAATAAAGCGTTGTTTTTTTGCCTCGTTTTTTTTTTTTGTTCCTACGGTGTTCACTGAAGGGGTTAACTAGTGATATAGTTTTATAGGTGGGGTTGTTACGGACGCGGCGATACTAAATATGTGTACTTTTATTGTTTTATCTTTTTTATTTAGATAAAGAAATGTATTTATGGGAATAATATATTTTTTTTTCTTTATTTAGGAATTATTTTTTTTTTTACTTATGTGGAAATTTTTTTTTTACTTTTTTACTTTGTCCCAGGGGGGGACATCACAGATCGGTGATCTGACAGTTTGCACAGCACTCTGTCAGATCACCGATCTGACTTACAGCGCTCCTGGCTTACCAGCGCCTGCACTGAGCAGGCACTTGGTAAGCCACCTTCCTCCCTGCAGGACCCAGATGCCGCGGCCATCTTGGATCCGGGCACCTGCAGCGAGGAGGAGGTAAGAGACCCTCGCAGCAACGCGATCACATCACGTTGCTCCGGGGGTCTCAGGGAAGCACGCAGGGAGCCCCCTCCCTGCGCGATGCTTCCCTGTACTGCCACCACACCACGATCATGTTTGATCGCGGTGTGCCGGGGGTTAATGTGCCGGGGGCGGTCCGTGACCACTCCTGGCACATAGTGCCGGATGTCAGCTGTGATAATCAGCTGACACCCGGCCGCGATCGGCCGCGCTCCCCCCGTGACCGCCGCCGACCGCCCTGGACGGACTATCCCATCGGTGGTCATACGGGCCCACCCCACCTCGACGGGATAGTACGTCCAACGTCAGAAAGGGGTTAATGAGCCTTAGGTCTGCAGACAGATTCATATCACCTCCACAAAATGAATATGTGGGATACAGCAGGCTGATTCACATTTAGCAACAGAAATTTTTTTTAACTTTTTTCTAATGTGCCTTAGGTTTGCAGACAGTTTTATTTCACCACAGCACTAAATTACAAGATGGGATACTGCAGTCTGTTTAATATTTTTTCACTAACTAGATGTGAATTAGAATGCTATACTCGTACATGGATCACAATAGAAGCAGTGCACCCCCATATGGCTAAAAAAGAAAAAAAAAATAGCTGTAAGGTAAATTTAACAGCCACACTGGAAACTAGCTACGTACAGTATCTGACTGATATACAACCACCTATATAACTAGCTAAAATGTGGGATGCAGCAGGCTTTTTCACATTTACCTACTGAAAAAATATTATTTTAAATGTTATACTCGTGCATGGAGCACTATAGAAGCAGTACACAACACACTTGTAGGACATATGCTCTGTTGGCTTTATCTGAGAGCCTCAGTAATGCCCCCCAAAAAAAATAATTCCGGAAGGTAAATTTTACAGCCAGACGGGACACTAGCTACAGTATCTGACTGATATACAACCACCTAACTAACTAGCTGAAATCTTGCTGGTAACAGGGCAGTGTCAGGAGCAGTCTCTTTGCTCTGTATTTGTGTAAAAATGGCGCTAAACCAAGATGTCCACTATTTATATGCAGACGGACATGTGACTTCAGCAGCCAATGACACAAGCCGTTGTGCCAGGACATTGTGGGTGTTTCCTGCACCCTGATTAACTAGCCGCAATGTGCACACATAAAGTTAGGAAAAAAAAAAAAGACTGCTGTGCTGTGCGGTGCTTACAAAAACGCTGCGCAAACCCCCTCCCCTCATCAAACATGTGCCAAACTCTCATGAAACACCACCATTATCGTTGCTTATGTGCTTAAAATATTTTTGTAGCAGTGCAAATATTTTCCCTCACTATTACCGAATGTTACCGATTTTTACCGATTTGATAAAATTTTGCTCGGGTTTCCGATCAGGAATCCAAATGTGCCATATTCGTGCTGAATTTATGTTTGGCGATCCTTTTCCGAACAAATTTGCTCATCTCTAATTATGAGCATCGTATTATTCCATTTAGACTCTGTAATGGTCCCGCAGTCTTGCAAGAACCGGGGAATGACATCTTCCGGGATATCCTTTACACTAATGTGATAGTTTACTTAGATAATACTTTGGTGCTTTCGCTAGATCTGCCTTCCCACCGGAGTGATGTTGGTCATCTTCTGCAGAAATTAAGGAAGAATGTATGAGATGTGAGTCTTCAAACAGACTTCTCTTCCGTTTCTTGGGTACATCATCTCAAGAGACTGATCTGTAAATGGATCCTGAGAAAGTGTCCGCCGTATTGCAGTGGCCCCATCCTGACAGTCTGAAGGCTATCCAACGGTTTCTTGAATTCAAAAACTACCCCCAGTTTATTCCGTATTTTTCCTCTCGGACTGCTCCAATTTCTACCTTGACTTACAAGGGGGCCAAACCTAAGATATGGACTCCAGAGGCAGAGAATGCCTTTGTGTCTTTAGCCCCTTAACCCCCAGAGCTTTTTTCGGTATGCGTTTTCGTTTTTCTCTCCCCTCCTTCCCAGAGCCATAACTTTTTTATTTTTCTGTCAATATGGCCATGTGAGAGGTTATTTTTTTGTGGGACGAGTTGTACTTTTGAACGATACCATTGGTTTTATCTTGTCTTGTACCAGAAAATGGGAAAAAAATTCCAAGTGCAGTGAAATTGCAAAAAAAGTGCAATCCCACACTGGTTTTTTGTTTGGCTTTTTTGCTAGGTTCACTAAATGCTAAAACTGACCTGACATGATGCTCCATGTCATTACGAGTTCATAGATACCAAACATGTCTAGCTTAATTTTTATGTATGTGGTGAAAAAAAATTCCAAACTTTGCTAAAAAAAAAAAAAAAATGCAATTTTCAGAGGCCCGTGGCGTTTCCATTTTTCTGAGTTTTGGGTCAAGTGGGGGCTTAATTCTTGCGCACCGAACTAACATTTTTAATGATACCATTTTGGTGCAGATACATTCTTTTATACATTTTAATGCAATGTCGCAGCGGCCAAATAAAACATAATTCGGGCGTTTGGAATTTTTTTCTCGCTACGCTGTTTAGCGATCAGGTTAAATTTTGTTATTAATAGATCGGGCGATTCTGAACGTGGCGATACCAAATATGGGTATGTTTGATTTTTTTTGTTTATTGTTTTATTTTGAATGGAGGGAAAGGGGGGTGATTTGAACTTTTATTTATTTTTATTTTTATTTTTTTTTTAATTTATTTATTTTTTTACTTTTGCCATGCTTCAATAGCCTCCATGGGAGGCTAGAAGCTGGCATAGCCTGATCGACTCTGCTACATAGGAGCGATGCTGTGCCAGTCTGTATATCAGCCGGACCAGTCCGCCAATGCCAGTGCCTTTCTTTACACCAGCAGCAGCCATCTGCATCTGTAGTACCTGTGTTACTGCCATGCCTGCCTGTATCAGCTGTACTCTCCTACTGAGGCTCTTCAGCAACCTGTCTCTTGGGGGTCAGCTGCCATGCGTTCAAGGTCTGTCCTGAAATAGCACCTGGAGTCCATCGGGAGTCAAGCCTAACCCCACCATCAGAAGCTCTAGTGAAGAGTCAGGTGTTCACCTAGTCACGCCACTCCACGCTCACCTCGAACCACGGCACAGTGGTTCCACCACTTCCGTTACACTTTGTAATATACCTTATCAGAGAGATCTGCTTTTTTTCTCTACCAGAATTGATCAGCCATCAAAATTCTCAGTTGTGAGGTAAAATTTGTATTCAGTGAAGACAGACTTTCCCATTACTGAGATAGGAGATGGCAGTTGAGGCAGAACTCTTCTCTCCTCTTCCCTCTTTCCTCTCCTATCTAGGTAGAATCTTACCAGCACCACCTGCCATCTCCTATCTCAGTAATACTAGAGGTAGATCCATCAATGTCATGTGTCATGCAATACACAATGCCACTTATTGCATGAGTTTTCGAGATTCCATATGGTCCAGTGGTCTTGAACAATTTGTCTCATATTCATCAACAACCACCTCATAAATAAAATGCAGTTGTGGGTCATAATATCTTCATTAAAAAGTTTGTGCATTTTAATACGCTTTAAATTAAACATGCACAATCAGTAAATAAGTTCATGTAATGGTAATTTTGGGGTGCAAATACAGCTGTATTTTATTTTTTGTGAAGACAGCAAACAATCTTCTGACTATGCAAGTTACTGTAATTTGGTCAGCAAGCCTTGCTAACATCAGGTCACACTGCTAAAAACATACAAAGGGAATTAACTCTGAACACAGACGTTGTGTTTAGGGAGATCATTTTACAGTGTACAATGTAAAGGTTGTTTTAGGCAAGCCAGAATGGAACAGTTGGTGAGCTTTGCTGTTTAGCTTTTTAGTAAAATAAAGTGAATACAAGCAAGCACACAAAAAAAGGTATTCCAGTAATATAAAATTATCATCTTTCCTGTTTTCTACTGCTCTATTTATTCTGTGTTGGGCTACAGTAGGAAACCTAGCATTTTTCATCAGTCCTATTGAGAATGAGTGTAAACTGGACAAGCATGGGCACTGCCACTCCAGGGAATGGTGAGGCAGATGTTCCCTGCTTGGACAATCTATGTAGAAGTTATTATCTATCCATATGTTTTAACTTCAAATAACAGGAAAACCCATTTAATGTGAAACTATCATGTCCCCAAATGCTGTAAACCTGCAGATGTACTGTAATCTTCAGGTTAATAGTGTTGCAATACTGTCCGATCACTTTATTGAAAGTGCAGCTAAAGGAAGAATGTTAACTTTGTTCCACCCTGGAGCCTCTGGCTTTATTTCAGAGACATAATAATAATAATAATAATAATAATAATAATAATAATCTTTATTTATATAGGGCCAACATATTCTGCAGTGCTTTACAGTTTAACAGTTTCAAACACAGTCATAAGTAACAACGTTAACAATATAATAATTAAAGCAAAATAAGACGACCCTGCTCGTGAGAGCTTACAATCTACAATGAGGTGGGGGAGATACAAAGTACAGGTGTGTATTTACAATGATGTATTTACAATGATGGTCCAGCCATCTTCAGGGGGTGGGGGATAGATGGAAGTAGTGAATGGGCTACACACACACAAACATAAAATGACTTTGATTAGTGAACGTGATAGGCCGCTCTGAACAAATGTGTTTCGAGGGAGTGCCTAAAGCTATGCAAATTGTGGATGGTCCTAATATCTTGGGGTTGAGCTTTCCAGAGGATTGGCGCAGCACGGGAGAAGTCTTGGAGTCAGGAGTGGGAGGTACAGATTAGTGCAGAGGTTAGTTGAAAGTCGTTTGCAGAGCGTAGTGGTTGGTTAGGCCGACAGACCGAAATGAGGGAGGAGATATAAGGGGGTGCCTGTTGTGAATTCTGTTCTCGAACTCCCTCCTGTGGTTATGAATGGTACTTCGGCGAGTTCTGTTCATGGACTCCCTCTGGTGGCTGAGAGTGGAGCTGCTGGGTCTGAGGTTCCTTCTCCAGCTGATCTCGTTTAGGCCTTGGCTGGCTGCTCTATTTAACTCCACTCAGATCGTTACTTGATGCCAGCTGTCAATGTCCTAGTACTGGTTCAGTTCACTTGGATCTTTCAGATGACCTGTCTATTTCAGCAAAAGCTAAGTCTCTGCTAGCTTATTTGTTATCATTGTTTCTGTCCAGCTTGCTATCATGATTTTGTTCTGTTAGCTGGAAGCTCTGGGATGCAGAGTGGCACCACCGCGCCGTGAGTCGGTGCGGTGGTTTCTTTTGCACACTCTGCGTGGTTTTTTTGTTAGTGTTTTATGCTGACCGCAAAGATACCTTTTCTATCCTCAGTCTGTTTAGATAAGTCTGGCCTCCTATGCTGAAACCTGTTTCATTTCTGTGTTTGTGACTTCCATCTTAACTCACAGTCAATATATGTAGGGGCTCCCTATTTCTTTGGGGAATTTCTCTGAGGCAAGGTAGGCTGTATTTTCTATCTTTAGGGGTAGTTAGCTCTTAGGCTGTGAAGAGGCGTCTAGGCAGAGTCAGGAACGCTCCACGGCTATTTCTAGTTGTTGCGATAGGATTAGGGCTTGCGGTCAGCAGAGCTCCCACTTCCCAGAGCTCGTCCTGTGTTACTAGTTTGCTCATCTGGTCATTTCTAGTGCTCCTAACCACCAGTTCAATCATAACAGTACAGCTGGCCCGTAAAGTGTTAATGCATCTCAATAGAGGGATAAGAGAAGTTCTGAGACCATTTTTTTTTTCCTCTGCAGTGTGTTTTGTTTCTCTTTTCCCCTAAATCTCTGGGTGGTTCAGGACACAGGTGTAGATATGGACATTCAAGATCTGTCCTCTTGTGTGGATCAACTCACTGCAAGGGTACAAAGCATTCAAGATTATGTAGTTCAGAACCCGATGTTAGAACCCAGAATTCCAATTCCTGATTTGTTTTCTGGTGATAGATCTAAGTTCCTGAATTTCAAAAATAATTGTAGACTGTTTTTTGCTTTGAAACCCCGCTCCTCTGGTGACCCCATTCAGCAAGTAAAAATCGTTATTTCTTTGCTACGTGGCGACCCTCAAGACTGGGCATTTTCCCTTGCGCCAGGAGATCCTGCATTGCGTAATGTTGATGCGTTTTTTTCTGGCGCTTGGATTGCTTTATGATGAACCAGATTCAGTGGATCAGGCAGAGAAAATTTTGCTGGCTTTGTGTCAGGCTCAGGATGAAGCGGAGGTATATTGCCAGAAGTTTAGAAAGTGGTCTGTGCTTACTCAGTGGAATGAGTGTGCCCTGGCGGCAATTTTCAGAAAGGGTCTGAAGCCCTTAAGGATGTTATGGTGGGATTCCCCACGCCTGCTGGTCTGAATGAGTCTATGTCCTTGGCCATTCAGATCGATCGACGCTTACGTGAGCGTAAAAATGTGCACCATTTGGCGGTATTTTCTGAGCAGAAGCCTGAGCCTATGCAATGTGATAGGACCTTGACCAGAGCTGAACGGCAAGAATACAGATATCAGAATGGGCTGTGTTTTTACTGTGTTGACTCCACTCATGCAATCTCTGATTGTCCTAAGCGCACAAAACGGTTCGCTAGGTCTGCCACCATTGGTACGGTACAGCCAAAATTTCTTTTGTCCGTTACTCTGATTTGCTCTTTGTCGTCCTATTCTGTTATGGCATTTGTGGATTCAGGCGCTGCCCTGAATTTGATGGACTTGGAGTTTGCCAGGCGCTGTGGTTTTTTCTTGGAGCCCTTACAGTATCCTATTCCATTGAGAGGAATTGATGCTACACCTTTGGCCAAGAATAAGCCTCAGTACTGGACTCAATTGACCATGTGCATGGCTCCTGCACATCAGGAGGATATTCGCTTTTTGGTGTTGCATAATCTGCATGATGTGGTCGTTTTGGGTTTGCCATGGCTACAGCTCCATAATCCAGTATTGGATTGGAAATCAATGTCTGTATCCAGTTGGGGTTGTCAAGGGGTACATGGGGATGTCCCATTGTTGTCTATTTCATCTTCCCATCCTTCTGAAGTCCCTGAGTTCTTGTCAGATTACCGGGATGTATTTGATGAGCCCAAATCCAGTGCCCTACCTCTTCATAGGGATTGTGATTGTGCTATTAATTTGATTCCTGGTAGTAAGTTTCCAAAGGGCCGACTGTTCAATTTATCTGTGCCAGAACACGCCGCAATGCGGAGTTATATAAAGGAGTCCTTGGAGAAAGGGCATATTCGCCCGTCGTCGTCACCGTTGGGAGCAGGGTTCTTTTTTGTGGCCAAGAAGGATGGTTCTCTGAGACCTTGTACAGATTACCGCCTTCTCAATAAAATCACCGTCAAATTTCAGTACCCTTTGCCGTTACTGTCTGATTTGTTTGCTCGGATTAAGGGGGCTAGCTGGTTCACCAAGATAGATCTTCGAGGGGCGTATAATCTTGTGCGTATTAAACGGGGCGACGAATGGAAAACAGCATTTAATACGCCCAAGGGCCATTTTGAGTACTTGGTGATGCCATTCGGGCTTTCTAATGCTCCATCTGTGTTTCAGTCCTTTATGCATGACATCTTCTGAAAGTACCTGGATAGATTCATGATTGTATATTTGGATGATATTTTGGTCTTTTCGGACAATTGGGAGTCTCATGTGAAGCAGGTCAGAATGGTGTTCCAGGTCCTTCGAGCTAATTCCTTGTTTGTGAAGGGGTCTAAATGTCTCTTTGGAGTCCAGAAGGTTTCATTTTTGGGCTTCATTTTTTCCCCTTCTACTATCGAGATGGACCCTGTTAAAGTTCAGGCCATTTATGATTGGACTCAGCCTACTTCTGTGAAGAGCCTTCAGAAATTTCTGGGCTTTGCTAATTTTTACCGTCGCTTCATCGCTAATTTTTCTAGTGTTTTTAAACCATTGACTGATTTGATCAAGAAAGGTGCTGATGTGGTCAATTGGTCCTCTGCGGCCGTTGAGGCTTTTCAGGAGCTGAAGCGTCATTTTTCTTCTGCCCCTGTGTTGTGTCAGCCAGATGTTTCGCTCCCGTTTCAGGTCGAAGTGGATGCTTCTGAGATTGGAGCAGGGGCTGTTTTGTCTCAAAGAGGTTCTGATGGCTGTGTGATGAAACCATGTGCTTTCTTTTCTAGAAAGTTTTCGCCTGCTGAGCGCAATTAAGATGTGGGCAATCGAGAGTTGTTGGCTATGAAGTGGGCGTTTGAGGAGTGGCGACATTGGCTTGAAGGAGCCAAACATCGCGTGGTGGTCTTGACGGATCACAAGAATCTGACTTCTCGAGTCTGCCAAGCGGTTGAATCCTAGACAGGCTCGTTGGTCGCTGTTTTTCTCCCGCTTCAATTTTGTGATTTCGTACCTTCCGGGCTCTAAGAATGTGAAGGCTGATGCCCTTTCAAGGAGTTTTGTGCCTGATTCTCCGGGAGTTCCTGAGCCGGCTGGTATTCTCAAAGAAGGGGTAATTTTGTCTGCCATCTCCCCTGATTTGCGGCGGGTGCTGCAGGAGTTTCAGGCTGATAGACCTGACCGTTACCCAGCGGAGAAACTGTTTGTCCCTGATAGATGGACTAGTAGAGTTATCTCTGAGGTTCATTGTTCGGTGTTGGCTGGTCATCCTGGAATCTTTGGTACCAGAGATTTGGTGGCTAGATCCTTTTGGTGGCCTTCCTTGTCACGAGATGTGCGTTCTTTTGTGCAGTCCTGTGGGACTTGTGCTCGGGCTAAGCCCTGCTGTTCTCGTGCCAGTGGGTTGCTTTTGCCCTTGCCGGTCCTGAAAAGGCCCTGGACGCATATTTCCATGGATTTTATTTCTGATCTCCCTGTCTCTCAGAGGATGTCGGTTATCTGGGTGGTTTGTGATCGCTTCTCTAAGATGGTCCATTTGGTACCTTTGCCTAAATTGCCTTCCTCCTCTGATTTGGTTCCATTGTTTTTCCAGCATGTGGTTCATTTACATGGCATTCCGGAGAACATCGTGTCGGACAGAGGTTCCCAGTTTGTTTCAAGATTTTTGCGGTCCTTTTGTGCTAAGATGGGCATTGATTTGTCTTTTTCTTCAGCTTTCCACCCTCAGACAAATGGCCAAACCGAACGAACCAATCAGACTTTGGAAACATATCTGAGATGCTTCGTTTCTGCTGATCAGGATGATTGGGTGTCCTTCTTGCCTTTGGCTGAGTTCGCCCTTAATAATCGGGCCAGCTCGGCCACTTTGGTTTCGCCTTTTTTCTGTAATTCTGCTTTCCACCCTCGTTTTTCTTCAGGGCAGGTTGAGCCTTCGGACTGTCCTGGTGTGGATTCTGTGGTGGACAGGTTGCAGCAAATTTGGACTCACGTAGTGGACAATTTGACATTGTCCCAGAAGAAGGCTCAACGTTTCGCTAACCGCCATCGCTGTGTTGGTCCCCGACTCCGTGTTGGGGATTTGGTTTGGTTGTCGTCTCGTTATGTTCCTATGAAGGTTTCGTCTCCTAAGTTTAAGCCTCGTTTCATTGGTCCTTATAAGATTTCTGAAATTCTTAATCCTGTGTCATTTCGTTTGGACCTTCCAGCTTCTTTTGCCATCCATAATGTGTTCCATAGGTCGTTATTGCGGAGATATGTGGCTCCTGTGGTTCCCTCCGTTGATCCTCCTGCCCCGGTGTTGGTTGAGGGGGAGTTGGAGTATGTGGTGGAGAAGATTTTGGATTCTCGTATTTCGAGACGGAAACTTCAGTACCTAGTCAAGTGGAAAGGTTATGGTCAGGAGGATAATTCCTGGGTGGTTGCCTCTGAGGTTCATGCTGCCGATCTTGTTCGTGCCTTTCATTTGGCTCGTCCGGATCGGCCTGGAGGCTCTGGTGAGGGTTCGGTGACCCCTCCTCAAGGGGGGGGGTACTGTTGTGAATTCTGTTCTCGAACTCCCTCCTGTGGTTATGAATGGTACTTCGGCGAGTTCTGTTCATGGACTCCCTCTGGTGGCTGAGAGTGGAGCTGCTGGGTCTGAGGTTCCTTCTCCAGCTGATCTCGTTTAGGCCTTGGCTGGCTGCTCTATTTAACTCCACTCAGATCGTTACTTGATGCCAGCTGTCAATGTCCTAGTACTGGTTCAGTTCACTTGGATCTTTCAGATGACCTGTCTATTTCAGCAAAAGCTAAGTCTCTGCTAGCTTATTTGTTATCATTGTTTTTGTCCAGCTTGCTATCATGATTTTGTTCTGTTAGCTGGAAGCTCTGGGATGCAGAGTGGCACCACCGCGCCGTGAGTCGGTGCGGTGGTTTCTTTTGCACACTCTGCGTGGTTTTTTTGTTAGTGTTTTATGCTGACCGCAAAGATACCTTTTCTATCCTCAGTCTGTTTAGATAAGTCTGGCCTCCTATGCTGAAACCTGTTTCATTTCTGTGTTTGTGACTTCCATCTTAACTCACAGTCAATATATGTGGGGGCTGCCTATTTCTTTGGGGAATTTCTCTGAGGCAAGGTAGGCTGTATTTTCTATCTTTAGGGGTAGTTAGCTCTTAGGCTGTGAAGAGGCATCTAGGCAGAGTCAGGAACGCTCCACGGCTGTTTCTAGTTGTTGCGATAGGATTAGGGCTTGCGGTCAGCAGAGCTCCCACTTCCCAGAGCTCATCCTGTATTACTAGTTTGCTCATCTGGTCATTTCCAGTGCTCCTATCCACCAGTTCAATCATAACAGGTGCCGCACTGTGGAGAGCTTTGTGGGTGAGAACAAGTACTTTGAATTGGATTCTAAAATGAATGGGCAGCCAGTGTAACGACTGGTGAAGAGCGGACACGTCTGAATATTGATTAGCTAGATGGACAACCCTGGCTGCTGCATTAAGGATAGACTGGAGAGGGGAAAGTCAGGGGGAGGCCAAGTAATAGAGCGTTACAGTAATCCAGGCAGAAGTGGATCAAGGCGACAGAGGGTTTTTGTTGTTTCCATGGTGAGAAAAGGGCAGATTATAGAGATGTTCTTTAGGTGTAAGCGGCACAAGTGGGCAAGAGATTGTATATGGGATGTGAAGGAGAGATCGGAGTCAAACATAACACCCAGACAGCGCGCCTGCTGCCGGGGTGTTATTATGGTGCCACCCACGGAGAGGGAAATGTCAGATTTAGGGAGGTTAGTAGATGGCGGGAACAGAAGAAGTTCAGTTTTGGAGAGGTTGAGTTTCAGATAGAGAGCAGACATGATGTTGGAGACTGCGGACAGACAGTCACTGGCGTTCTGTAGTACAACGTGGCAAGGTCAGGGGATGATGTGTATAGTTGTGTGTCATCGGCATAAAGATGGTACTGAAAGAGAAATCTGCTGATGGTCTGTCCAATTGGGGCCGTGTAAAGGGAGAAGAGAAGGAATGAGCCCTGAGGTACCCCAACAGTGAGAGGAAGAGAAGATTAAGTGGAGCCAGTGAACAGAACACTGAAGGAGCAGTCAGAAAGATAGGAAGAGAATCAGGAGAGATAAGTGTCCTTAATGCCTAGTGACTGGAGCCTAGAGAGTAGGAGAGGGTGGTCAACAGTGTCGAAAACTGCAGAAAGGTTGAAAAGAATGAGCAGAGAATGGTCACCATTACATTTTGCTGTCAGAAGGTCGTTGGTCACCTTGATGAGTGCAGTTTCTGTCGAATGTAGGGGGCGGAAACCGGACTGTAAAGAGTCTAGGAGGGAATGAGTGGAGAGGTAACGGGTAAGGCGGGAGTAGATCAGGCACTCCAAGAGTTTAGAGATGAAGGGGAGATTGGAGACTGGTCTGTAGTTATTTGTGCAGGATGGTCGAGGGCGGGTTTCTTTAGTAATGGAGTAATGTTAGAGTGTTTGAAGGAGGAGGGGAAAATGCCAGAGGAGAGGGAGAGATTAAAGATTGTAGTTAGGTGAGTTGTGACGACTGGAGAGAGAGACTAAAGAAGATGAGAGGGAATGGGGTTGGTAGTGCATGTAGTTGGGCGAGAAGAAGAGGGGAGCTTGGAGACTTCTTCTTCTGTGATGGGATCGAATGTGGAGAGTGAGCCAGGGGAAATGCAGGGAGAGATGGGAGTCACTGAACTTGGTGGCTGGGAGCAGATTTCATGATGGATATTATCTATTTTCTCTTTAAAGTGGGAGGCCAGGTCATCAGCACAAATGTCTGTGATAGGGGCTTGTGCTTTTGGCCTGAGGAGGGAGTGAAAGGTGTCAAAGTTTCTTGGGGTTGTTGGATAGTGAGGAGATTAGAGTGGTGAAGTAGGTCTGTTTGGTGAGGTGAAGGGAAGAATTATAGGTTCTTAGCATAAATTTGAGGTGTATGAAGTCTTCTGGTGTGCGAGTTTTCCTCAACAAGCGTTCAGCACACCTAGAGCATCGCTGGAAAAATTGGGTTTGCGATGTGTGACCCAGGGCTGTTTTACTCTGTGTTTGGAGGTTCTGAGGGTGAGGGGAGCTACTTGGTCAAGGGTGCTTCTAAGAGTGTCATTGTAGTGATGTACAGCCAGAACAGGACAGGAAAAAGAGGAGATTGGGGACAATGATGAGTGTAGGGAGTCTGAAATTGTAAGAGGGTTAATAGCATGTAGATTTCTGAATGTGTGGTAGGTAGGAGTGTGCTGGGGTGGGCAAAGAATTGTGAGTGTGAAGAAGAGAATGTTGTGGTCAGAGGGGGGAAGTGGTGAGTTATCTAGGTAGGAGATTGAACAGAGCCGGGAAAAGACCAGGTCAAGGGTGTTACCGTCTTTGTGTGTTTCAGAGGTTGAAAGTTGTGAGAGGCCTAGAGAAGTGGTTAGTGATAGAAGCTGGGATGCAGATGTGGAAGTGGGGCTGTTAATGGGGATGTTGAAGTCTCCCAGGATAAGGGTTGGTAGTTCTGAGGACATGAAGTGCAGCAGCCAGGCTGAGAAATGGTCCAGGAAGTGGGTGAGTGAGCCTGGGTGCCGGTACATGACCGCTACTCTTAGGGAGAGGGGATGAAAGAGCCTGATGGTGTGGACCTCAAAAGAAGGGAATAAGAGTGATGGAACTAGGGATGACCTGGAAAGTGCATTGCACTCCACCACCATGTCTGTAGGTCTTGGGGAATGTGAGAATTGTAAGCCACCATGGGAAATGGCAGCAGGAGAGACAGTTTCAGAATCCTGAATCCAGGTTTCTTTGAGGGCCAACAGATTAAGAGACTTTTTCAGAAAGTAATTGTTTAGGAAAGGAAGCTTGTTACATACAGACTGTGGATTCCAAAGGGCACAATTAAAAGAAGGAGATGAAGGAGTGCAACTAATATTAGTAAGATTAGTAAGGTTTCGATGTAAGGTAGGGTAGGGGTTGAGGTTGGGGGATCGTGGACCAGGGTTGGGGGAGATGTCCCCTGAAATCAGTAAGAGTAGGAAGATAAAAAGCAAGTAGGTATTGGAATTGTACAAAGTTTTTTTTTGTGCAGTGTGTTTGGGCAAGATGGGTTGAGGTTTTTCAGGAAGGTGAGAAGTGCATGGGAGCTGTACATGGGAGAGGGAAGGAGAGAGGAGCTTTTGTGTATGAGTCGTGATGGAGGGGGATGGGGCAGTGAATGTGGAAGGCAAGGGAACATAGTAGGATAGGAATAAAGCACATGGATAGAAGGGAGAGCAGAGTGTGAGTTACCTGACTCCTGCCATTTAGATGTCTAAATTTATAGTCCAGAATGCTGGGTCAGAAGAGATGGATTGTGGGAACTAATTAGGGATAATTTGGCAGCTGGGGCCAGCACACCAGGGGGTGGTTGGATGATCAAAGACTGGGTCTGGCTACCTCTATTTGCTACAGCACCTTCCACCAGATAACATCTGCACTGATCCCAGTCATGGATATGCAACAGTGTGTATTAAGTACAATGCACCAAATGAATTATACCAATGAATTAGCAGGCACATTAAAATATGTTTCTAGATGGTAAAGTGGCAAATGACAGACAGCAGACTGCAATCAGAGGTGGGAAATTGTACCATTAGAATATATTGCAGGAGATGAGACAGCAATCAGAGGTGGTAAGTTGTACCATTAGAATATATTGCAGGAGATGAGAGCAATGAGAGGTGGTAAGTTGTACCATTAGAATATATTGCAGGAGATGAGACAGCAATCAGAGGTGGTAAGTTGTACCATTAGAATATATTGCAGGAGATGAGACAGCAATCAGAGGTGGGAAGTTGTACCATTAGAATATATTGCAGGAGATGAGACAGCAATCAGAGGTGGGAAGATGTACCATTTGAATATATTGCAGGAGATGAGACAGCAATCAGAGATGGGAAGTTTTAACTGTGTGAAGAGAGAAGATGGATGTTAGTTCTTTGCCATGGCATAACTGCTTTATCTTGATGCTTATCTTCAGGATGCTTTGCTTCGGGGATGTTTGCGTGCACCCCGTGCATGTCTAAATTTATAGTCCAGAACAGTCCAGACATGTCCAGAACAGTTATAGTTATCACTCATAGCACTAACAGGCACTTTAACAGCTCAATCTACACATACTCTATGCGCTGCAAAGTGAGCTATCAATCCAGTGTACTAAGCAGTAACTGTAGCTGTTCTGTGTACATCACTATGATTGAATGCTGGCTGATCCCAGGAGCAATACAAATAATTTTCTCTGGGTAGCCACAACTTCAGTAAGGTGGCCATACAGCATTGGAACACTATTAACTTGTAGATCAACCCTATCTCTGCAGGTTAATAGCATTTGGGGACATCTGGCTCGATCACCCATTACATCACATCACATCGATCGATTGTGGTGTAATGTGGGGGCTTCATAAACAATGGTGGACCCCTATACATAGTGTGTGGGACCCTGAAACTGTGTGGGGGCCCTCATATATTTTAGGGACTAATTTAGCAGCCATGATAGAGCTTGTAGACTAATGCAGAGGCCATTAGACAGCTGGAGGACTAGTGCAGGGACCATTATGCAGCTTGTGGACTAATGGAAGGGCCATTATACAGCTGGAGGACTAGTGCAGGAGCCAATATATAGCTTATGGGACTGATGCAGGGGCCATTATACAGCTGGAGGACAAGTGCAGGGGGCCTTTATACAGCTTGTGGGACTAATGCAGGGGCCATTATACAGCAGGAGGACTAGTGCAGGGGAAATTATACAGCTGGAGGACTAATGCAGGGGCCATTATACAGCTTGTAGACTAATGCAGGGGTCATTATACAGCTGGAGGACTAGTGCAGGGGCCATTATAGAGCTAGGGAGCTAATAGGTGGGAGCCATTATACAGTTTGGGAGCTAATATGGGGGCCATTATTCAGTGTGGGGACTAATTCGGGGGCCATTATACAGTTTGGGAGCTAATGTGCAGTAGCCATTATACAGTTTGCACAGTGCATTAATATTTTATAGGGGGAAATTTTACCATCTAGGGGGAACAAAAGAGGCATTATTACTTTGTAAGGGGCCCAGTGGTGGCAGTATTATGTGGGGCAGTAAGAGGAGAGTTATTATTGTGCCAAACAGCAGGCATAGTAATAGGGACATATATAGCAGCGGCTCAATATTGGGGTATCAGCAGGACGAGGAGTTTGTGCAGGTTAGGAATAGATGGAGACAGTGTTGGAAATGTGAGAAGTCAAATGTGTCTTTGTTGTTAGTGTGGCGCCCCTGAGGTCCAGTCGCCACAGAGGTACTGCACCTCGGATGAGGTGTGGTTCTCCACTCTCGAGTAAGGAGGGGGCATAATCCAGAACCCACACACTTACATACAACACTAGATCTCTCAGGGCCTGGGAGGAGCTAGGTAGAGGGTGTGGGTGGAGAAAGAAAACATGGGGAGGAGTGAGTAAGTTAGTAAAAGGAGAGAGAGAATCTGAGGGAGTAAGCAGAGCAGACGTGAGAGACGGAAGCTCCTGACAGAAAGAAGGAATAAGAAAGATAGAGAAAAGCTCCAAGAAGGAAAGAAGGGGTCCTAGGGGCACGGGTAGTGAGGAATCCACCTGTGGGGCCCGTATCCACGCCGACTGTAGTTGGGTGGAGGGACCAGGTCGCAGTGGGGGAACTGGCCCCCAAGACTAGTGGAGAACTACAAGGCTCAGCTAGCAAGCCGGAGGCTGTGGTATCTGTATGTGCCACAGCCATATCCACACACATTCACTGAAAATGAAGCCACATAGGATCAAGGGCACCATAAAGACGTCGCCTGACACTGTGCGTGAAGGCACAGGGCAGGACAGGCGGGAGCCAGAGCAGTGAGACAGCCAGGGAAGGAACATAAGAAGGGGGTTCTGGCAACGTGGACCTCAAATTACCTGAGAGCTTGCAGGACCACAGATCCGGAGGACACAGCACCCAGCTGGGACTGCACTTAAGAACTGTGAGCAAAAGTGTGGAAACTGCACTCTGCTGTGTCCTCTGAAATATTACTGCCCCGCAACACAACATTCATCATTAACTCTAACACCTTAACTGCCCTGGGGCTTAGCTCTACCCATGGAGAGCTGTAACATCTCTGCTGCATTATCATCTGCCCCAGGAGACCTGAACGGCAGCGTCAGCCACCGACTTTTATTGGATGCCCAGGGCCATGGACTGGGTCACTGCTGCTGTGACATCCCCCTTAAGGCTACGTTCACATTTGCGTTGTGCGCCGCAGCGTCGGTGCCGCAACGCACAACGCAAACAAAAACGCAGCAAAACGCATGCACAATGCTGCGTTTTGCGCCGCATGCGTCCTTTTTTTCATTGATTTTGGACGCAGCAAAAATGCAACTTGCTGCGTCCTCTGCGCCCGGACGCGGGCGCCGCAGGGACGCATGCGGCGCAAAACGCAAATGTGAACGTAGCCTAAGAACTGTCCGACCAGAGTACCCCACGGTCCTAGCGGGCGATCCATTAGCTCTGCAGATGAGTCCTGGCTGAGAAGTTGTTATGTCGGTCTGGGCCAGATGGAAAATATGAGAAAAAGTGAACAATTCCATGAGAAAGAATGTCAGCTGTAAGTCACCATCTGTATCTGTGCTGTGATCTTTTATACTGTATGTTCTGTAGAACTGATATCGACCACTATATGGTCACTATGTGGCGGTAATATAAATCTTGGCCTTTGTAGAGATTATTGGTGGCTCAGTGGTTAGCACTGTTGCTTTGCAGTGCTGGGGTCATGGGTTCAAATCCCACCAAGGACAACAACTGCAAGGAGTTTGTATCTTCTCCCTATTTTTGCGTGGTTTTCTCCCACACTCCAAAGAAATACTGATAAGGAATATAGATTGTGAGCCCCAATGGGTACAGTGATTATCATATCTTTAAAGGGCTGCGGAATTTATGGTGCTATATCAGTGAGTAAAATAAATACATAAATATTAGTTCAGTGGGTATCTGACTCTTTGCCTCCCTGCCCAACAGCTATATGAAGAGGCTGTCAGCAGCACTATGAAGAGCGCAGCATCCTCTTCATTATCTACGAGACGGAGCTCTGTATACAAAATAGCGGCTTTGACCGGTCCTGCAGGTAACAACAATAAATAGGAATGAGCTGTAATACTTGGCACAGCTGTAACTTTATGTTATATAGTCGTGATACTTGCACCTCTCTTCTTGTAACATACAAGTGCACAAACATATTACAAACTCACCATATGACAACTAAGCCTGTGCATCTTCACATGCCAGGACTGTATTTCTATGCAGCTGAAAGCTACGGTCCCGAGTGATAGCGGCTGTGCCGGGTATTGATGCGAGAGACTTGTATGAGTTTCTCGCATTGCACACGCAAATCTGACTCCGGCCTTAGTCCCAGTCCGGCCCTGTTAGGGGATATGATGGGTTACCTTTAAGCTGAAATAGTTATCATCCAACATATTCTTCTCCTAAGTCTACCCCAAAAGTGCACACTGCTGGGATTGAATGTTTTTCAGAGGGGAGAGGCGAATACGCCAGTTCTGGCAGTCGTTTATTTTTTCTGTGAACAAATGGTGGGGCATGTTGAAATCATTGAGCCTTAGCCTCTCCCCTAATAGCTCCCTCAGGGGACCCCCATACACATTTGATATACATTTCAACAAGTTTGACAGGAAAGGTATATATCTAAGTACTGTGTTAGCAAGTGGATAGAAAAATATGTAGAATTGAGAGTCCTCAGTGGTTGATACCTTTTAATGGCTAACTGAAAAGATGGTAACAAATTGCAAGCTTTCGAGACTACTCTGGTCTCTTCATCAGGGATAGACTAAAAGAAATTCTGAAGAATCACATATTTATGCATAACACAGCACAGAAAAATGCCATAGGCAAGACAGGTGACGTGAAGCAGAATTTCCATTATGTGAAGAGTGATAAACAATTATGTCCATAAATATTGGAGAAGTTCATATATAAGGAATGTTTTATTGTCCTCTGATTGGGGTTTGGTTCTGTTATGACGACACCACATGGTCTGAGGAGCCAATTCCTTAGTTAATGTAAAAAGACATAAATCCAGGCGACACATTCATTCCTGCACTGAGAGTGTCAAAGGTCATCATCAGCTTATATTCCCATACTCTTCTGTCTCTCTTACATTTGAAGTTACCACCATCATAGATACTAACAGGAGACAAGCATCCAACATCAGTGCCCAGGAGAGAAAGGCCATAGAGTCTTTGAAAACCAACAAAGAAATCATCATTAAACCTGCTGACAAGGGAGGTGCAATAGTCATGATGAACACATCAGACTATATGAAGGAAGCAAACAGCTAACTTATGGACACACGCTACTACCAAAAATTGGAGTCGGATCCTACACAGGACTATTACAAGGAACTAAACGAGTTAGTATCTTGTCTACCCGACGAGTCAATAAGAGCCGATGACCTGATACCAGAAAGTCCAAGAACAGGGATATTCTGCATGCTTCCCAAAATCCACAAATCCGGAAATCCAGGAAGACCAATTATTTCATGTGTGGTTACCCTTACTGAACAGGTATCTGGATGGGTAGAGGGTATTAAACCACTGGTAAAGGATACACCCAGCTACATTCAGGATACAATTGACCTATTGAATAAACTATATGCAATAGGTCCTCTACCAGAAGAAACCATCCTGGCCACCATGGATCTGGAATCTTTGTACTCCAATATCCCACACCAGGATGGATTAAATGCCTGCAGATTCTTCCTGGACAACACAAGGACTGATGCTGATTCTGTGGTGAAACTTATAAAATTCATCCTTACCCGCAATTACTTTGAATTTGACAATGAGATATGTCTACAGAACAATGACACAGCAATGGGAAGTAAAATGGCCCCACAGTATGCAAACCTCTTCATGGCCAAGCCTGAAAGCGACTTTTTATCCTCATGTACCATCAGGCCTCTGGCCTACTACCGCTACATTGATGATATTTTAATCATCTGGACAGAGTCTGAGCCACAGCTAAAGACGTTCCATGAACAGTTTAACCAATATCATCCTACCATCAACTTAACACTCAGCTACTCATGCACTGAAATTAAGTTTTTGGACACCATCATTAAGCTGCACAACAATAAAATAGAAACATCCCTGTATGAGAAGCTAATCGACCATCTAGCATACCTTAAATGGAACAGTTTCCATCCAAAACACATAAAAAATGTTATTGTCAACAGCCAAGCCATCATATACAATCGTATATGTTCCAACCCCATGGATAGAGATGAACACCTTGGTCGCCTCAGAAAAACCTTTTTGAATCAGGGCTACCATCAAAGAACAATTGAAAACCAGATTACAAGAGCCACCAGAATATAAATGAATCACCTGCTACATTACAAAGCTAAAGAAGAAAACAAGCGGGTACCTCTAGTGGTCACCTACAAACCAAATCTGGAGGTGCTAAGGGAAGCGGCACGGAAGTTACAACCTTTACTACAAAAAGATGCCCGCTTACAATCCATTTTTCCAGACCTCCCACTACTGTGTTTTAGGCAGCCGCCAAATCTAAGAAGCATCATTGTCAGAAGCTTGCTGTCCTCTTCAACAGCTGCAGGAACCTTTCCTTGCAACCAGAAAAAATGTAAAACCTGTCCATTTATAATGACACGGACAAGATAAAGATCCCCAACTCACATCAGGACTACAAGATACCAGGTACTTTAAGCTGCATCACATCTACTGTGGTGTACTTAATTATTTTTACTAAATGTCCAACTGGGGCTTTGTATGTAGGGGACACAGGGCAAAAGCTTAGAACAATTCTCATCGCCATGCAATAAGAGAAAAAAGAATGGATCCACCTGTGGCAATACAATTTTGTCTCCCCAATCATAACATTATGGACATGAAATTACTTGTATTAAAAGGTAACTTCAAACCTAAGAGAGACAGAAGATTCTTTAGAATTTCTTTTAGTCTATGCCTGATAAAGAGACCTGAGTAGTCTCGAAAGCTTGAAATTTGTTACCATCTTTTCAGTTGGCCATTAAAAGGTATCAACCACTGAGGACTCTCAATTCAACAAGTTTGACAGACATTTACCCAATGTGTATTGCTACTTTTAGACCTGTATGGGTTTCCATCCTCTAAAGATATACGGAAATGTTTTCATTCACTGATGGTAAATAAAATTTCCAAAATGATTTCAAATATATTCAATACAATTTTTTTGTATTATTACACTTTATTTTTATAAGATTGGACAATTATTTTAAAGGGAACCTGTCACCCCCCCCTGGTGTTTTTAACTAAGGCTACTTTCACATTAGCGTCGTGTGACGCACGTCGCAATGCGTCGTTTTGGAGAAAAAACGCATCCTGCAAAGTTGCCCGCAGGATGCGTTTTTTCTCCATACACTTGCATTAGCGTCGCATTGCGACTAGTGTTGAGCGATACCGTCCGATACTTGAAAGTATCGGTATCGGAAAGTATCGGCCGATACCGGCAAAGTATCGGATCTAATCCGATACCGATACCCGATACCAATACAAGTCAATGGGACTCAAGTATTGGACGGTATCCCTGATGGTTCCCAGGGTCTGAAGGAGAGGAAACTCTCCTTCAGGCCCTGGGATCCATATCAATGTGTCAAATAAAGAATTAAAATAAAAAATATTGCTATACTCACCTCTCCGACGCAGCCTGGACCTCACCGAGGGAACCGGCAGCGTTCTTTGCTTAAAATGCGCGCGTTTACTTCCTTCCGTGACGTCACGGCTTCTGATTGGTCGCGTGTCGCCCATGTGGCCGCGACGCGACCAATCACAGCAAGCCGTGACGTAATTTTCAGGTCCTCAATGCCTAATTTTAGGCATTCAGGATTTTAAAATTACGTTCCGGGTTGTGATTGGTCGCGTCGCGGTCACATGGGCGACGCGACCAATCACAAGCCGTGACGTCACGGGAGGCAGGAAACGCGCGCATTTTAAAATTACGTCACGGCTTGTGATTGGTTGCGTGCCGCCCATGTGACCGCGACGCGGCCAATCACAGCAAGCCGTGACGTAATTTCAGGTCCTGAATGCAGAATTAGGCATCCAGGACCTGAAATTACGTCACGGCTTGCTGTGATTGGTCGCGTCGCGGTCACATGGGCGGCACGCAACCAATCACAAGCCGTGATGTAATTTTAAAATGCGCGCGTTTCCTGCCTCCCGTGACGTCACGGCTTGTGATTGGTCGCGTCGCCCATGTGACCGCGACGCGACCAATCACAACCCGGAACGTAATTTTAAAATCCTGAATGCCTAGAATTAGGCATTGAGGACCTGAAAATTACGTCACGGCTTGCTGTGATTGGTCGCGTCGCGGCCACATGGGCGGCACGCGACCAATCAGAAGCCGTGACGTCACGGAAGGAAGTAAATGCGCGCATTTTAAGCAAAGAACGCTGCCGGTTCCCTCGGTGAGGTCCAGGCTGCGTCGGAGAGGTGAGTATAGCAATATTTTTTATTTTAATTCTTTATTTTACACATTAATGTTGTTTCGATACCGATACCCGATACCACAAAAGTATCGGATCTCGGTATCGGAATTCCGATACCCGCAAGTATCGGCCGATACCCGATACTTGCGGTATCGGAATGCTCAACACTAATTGCGACGGATTGCCACATGTCGCATCCGTCGTGCGACGGATGGGTCGTGTTTTGGCTGACAGTCGGCACAAAAAACGTTCCATGTAACTTTTTTGTGCGTCGTGTCCGCCATTTTTGACCCTGCATGTGCGGCCGAAACTCCGCCCCCTCCTCCCCGGAACTCACAATGGGCAGCGGATGCGTTGTAAAACTGCATCCGCTGCCCACGTTGTGCTACATTAACACACTGTCCGTCGGTACGTCGGGCCGACGGTTTGCGACTGCCCGTACCGACGGACTAGTGTGAAAGTAGCGTAAAAGATCCACCTTGTGCAGCACTAATGCTGCATTCTGTCAAGGTGGCTCTTTTAGTACGGGTCCCTGCAAAAGCTGCAATAATCGCTTTTATAATGTGCCCCCTCATACATTGAATTAGATCTGGGGGCAGGTCTTGCCCCCCTAACACAGACGCACCACAGCTGTCACTCAGGGCCTCCTCTTCGTTCATTAGCGTCCCCGGCACCTGCGCTGTAAGTTCGAAGGGCAGCGCAACTGTGCATGCCCGAAAAATAAAATAACAGCGCAGGCGCTGGGAACGCTAATGAAGGAAGAAGAGGCGGCGCCTGGCGCGCGGAGGCCCTGAGTGATGGCTGTGATGCGTCTGTGTTGGGGGGGAAAGACCTGCCCCCAGGTCTAATTTGAGGTATGAGGGGGCACATTCTAAAAGCGATTATTGCAACGTAGGCAGGGACCAGAACTAAAAGAGTCACCTTGACAGAATGCAGCATTAGTGCTGCACAAGGTGGCTCTTTTAGTTAAAGGGAACCTGTCACCACGTTTTTGGAAGATGGGATAAAAATAGCGTTAAATAGGGGCAGAGGTGGGCGTTACATTAGTGTGTGTGTTATGCGTTTATTACCCACCTAAGTTGCCGAAATAACTTTGCAAAGTCTCCGTTTTCGCCTGTCAATCAGGCTGGTCAGGTCACATGGGCGTGGTGTCTTCACCCAGATTTGGCGTAGTTTTCCGTTGGTGGCGTAGTGGTGTGCGCATGCCCAAAGTCCGGAATCCTCTTCCAGGGGATTTAAAATAGCGCGGTGTTCGTTATTGCATTGGTGATCGGTGGGCGCGGCCATCTTCCTTTGGCCGCGCGTGCGCAGAAGCGGCGCTCTGCTGGCCGCGGCTTCAGAAAAATGGCCGCGGGATGCCGCGCGTGCGCAGATGGATATCGCGGCGGCCATTTTCCTGAAGCCGCGGCCAGCAGAGCGCCGCTTCTGCGCACGCGCGGCCAAAGGAAGATGGCCGCGCCCACCGATCACCAATGCAATAACGAACACCGCGCTATTTTAAATCCCCTGGAAGAGGATTCCGGACTTTGGGCATGCGCACACCACTACGCCACCAACGGAAAACTACGCCAAATCTGGGGGAAGACAACGCCCATGCGACCTGACCAGCCTGATTGACAGGCGAAAACGGAGACTTTGCAAAGTTATTTCGGCAACTTAGGTGGGTAATAAACGCATAACACACACACTAATGTAACGCCCACCTCTGCCCCTATTTAACGCTATTTTTATCCCATCTTCCAAAAACGTGGTGACAGGTTCCCTTTAAAAACGCTTGGGGGGGGTGACAGGTTCCCTTTAAATTTCTGTTAATAAAAAGTGCTTTAGAAGAGAGCTTAGGTTTTAGTTGATTTGCTCTTCTTCACATAAGGCCAGGGTCACACTGGCGTATGGCATCCAATGCAAGAGCATCGGATGTGATATGCTAATGACCCTTGGCTCCTTCTCTGCTGCGAGTGGGAGCCGGATGTCATGCTACTGTGGTCCGATCATCTCGCACAGAGAGAATCGGAGCACAGCTGCAGAGGAGGCAGAGAAAGTAATTTCTCCATCTCCTCCACTGCCTGCGTCGGCGTATATCGCACCGCACTCAGATGATATCCAAGTGATGTGCGTTGTGTCACTTGCACCCATAGGCTTATATGGGTGCGAGTGAGCCGAGACTCGACTGAGTCTCGGTGCCAATCGCAGCATGCTGCGATTGTTCTCGCATGCTGATTCGGCATGAGAAAATATTCGCAGATATGATCTGCCCCATAAATCAACGCTGGTCCGAGTGCCATGCGATGTTCTTGCATA
Organism: Ranitomeya variabilis; assembly: GCF_051348905.1. Lineage (NCBI taxonomy): Eukaryota > Metazoa > Chordata > Amphibia > Anura > Dendrobatidae > Ranitomeya > Ranitomeya variabilis. Next base: position 655,490,835 of record NC_135233.1, read on the forward strand.
GCACTCGGCTGTATTCAATGTTAGTGTGACCCTGGCCTAATAGTGCATTGACCCATGAAAATACTTATGATCTGCGCAATGTAGTGTCAGCAGACATAGAAGTATGTGATAATGTGATCATGCATAGAAGGCAGATTGCCTCAGAACTTGAAGAGATTCTTCGTTGAATGCACATCTATACTGAATGACATCTGTGTTGAGTGTCACATATATTGATATAGCCCATTTAACAACCTACCTTTTATCCAAAAGTGTGTCTTAAAAATAATGTTTGCAGTAGTAAATTAGATATTTGGAGAGAAGAAAGTCTTTTGGCAGGATGTTAGGTGGTGCACAAGGCGACTGTTTGCTTCTTACACCTCACACCAGCAATAACTTTTCTGTTTCTATCACATCTGTTGAGATTTTGCTCCTAAGTGAGAACAACCATTATCTAAATGAAACAACTTCTATCCAATTAACCCTTGAACAGTTCACAGAGCCACATGGGCACTTGTGTGCTCAGCTGCACTGTGACCATCCTGGAGGTAACTGGTTTTGAAAAAAAGCACATGTAAACTTCTACTTTCTGGTCTGGGTTAAAAAAATGGCAATTTTAGCCCAATAGAGGTATATCGTGAACATGTTCTTTACAACTAACTGTAGATCTATGTTCACTAATATCATTACATAGCCAGTGTGAGATGTCAAGCACACCATAATGTTCCATCATACCACCTGAAGCCAGACGTTTTTTTTTTTGCATAGATTTTTAAACTCAATTTACGATGTCCATACACATTAATTCCATGGATGGAAGAACAGATCAATGAAATTCAGTATAAATTAGTCTAGTGCACTTCAGCGACAACTGCAAAACTACTGGTCAAACATCGCTTGCAGAACTAGCAGACATTGAAGGACTGTCATAGTGACAGACTACGTATTGAAATCCTTCTGCCTGCATCTGTCAATAAAGTGACATTAGATTTGGTCTTATATTTAGCTGATTGTCCACGACATGCAGCCCTTACTATCAGTGTCACAGACAATAAATCAACTAGGAGTCTCAAGTGGAAGGGAGGGGATTCCAACATGCCTGAAAAAGAAAAATATCTATGTAAAGAATAGTTGACGGTCCATGTAGTGATCATCCACTGATCATTTGGTAATAGCCAAATGATGATCATTTTTGTTAATGGCAAAATAATTCAATAGATCAGATCAAACTAAATTATTCAGTAGATTACCTTTCTTTACAGTCAGCCATTCCTGACAAAGAACATCATCAAGTAATGCCAGATGTTGATAGTCGAACCCAAACAGTAAAGTTTGTGGTCTATACCGAACACCTAGTGTCCGTGCATGGATCTCGAACATGGAATTCTTCAGGAAGTCTGTGTTACTGTTTGGGTTTGGCACCCTGAACATCGTCTGTTTCCCACTCTGTCATCTCTGTGACAGTGTGAGAAACACTGGTGGCTCTGATATCCAATGCCCCTTCCCAGTCTCAGAATACCAGCCCCCAGTCTGCTTTAGCTTGGCTGGTTGTCAAAAATGGGAGGGGCCCTATGCCATTTTTTAAAATTATTTAAATAATTTAAAAAAAATATAGCGTGGAGCCCCCCTATTCTTGTTAACCAGCCATAAAAAAGCTGACAGCTAGGGGTTTAGCCCCACTGGACTGATAAGAAATTTTAGATTGGTGGAAGCCTCACCAATTAAACCTTTATTAACCCCTTAAGGACCTGGACATTTTTCATTTTTGCATGTTTGTTTTTCCACCTTTTGTTCCAAGTGCAAAATTTTCCAGTTGACATAGCTGTTTGAGGGATTGTTTTTGTGAGACAAGTTATAGTTTGAAATTACCCCATTGATTTTACCATATACGTAATGTACAGAAATTAAAAAAAAATTCCAAGTGCCGCAAATTGCCCCCCCAAAAACTCTAGAAAAAGTGCAATAAATGAATATGGATTAATAGATAATTATGCTCACCTTATAGGGTTGTGTAAGACACAACCACTGAAAATGCATAGATTCCAGCTGCAGCAGTTGCAAGAGAATTGTATATGAAATTTTTCCCCAGAGATGGAAGTATCCTGCACTGCTGGAGAAATGACAAGCTGCGATGTTGGTTTATTGTCAACGTGTTTCACAGTAAATATGACTCCTTCTTCAGGACTACCACAAGTGATGGCAGTGAATGACATCCATATGGTTAAATACATGAAAAAAGATTTTAAAAAAGGCGCCAAGGAATGAGGGGAGGGGTATATATTGTCTCATGTGATCAGAGGCAACGCTCGTACGTCAGAAGGGATTTTAAATATTGAGGGTATGTTCCCACGGTCAGTAAACGCTGTCGGTTGGATGTTGCATACCTGTGCAGTGTCCAACCCGCAGCATCCAGATGTTACAGCAAAGTGGATATGATTTCAATAAATCCCATGTTCACTATGCGTGCCTAGACACCTGCAGATCACCCAAGGAGACGGTCATGCGGCACATCTTTTCAGACTGCAGCTTGTTTTTTTATCTTGCAGAGACGCGAGTCTCCGCAATATAAATCTCATCCATAGAATGACTTGGACACAGTGATTCCTCACGGTTTAATGAACACATGCGGAATCACTTGGGTTTAAAAGCCAGCAGTGCTTTGGTTGCAGCGGAAATGTGCTGCGTCCAAAGCACTGCCAATTACTGATCGTGTACACCCAACCATAAAGTTTTAAGAAGAAGAAAGAAAAACGTGCCCGTGTGAGTTTATTTAAACTGTCTCTTGTCGGAATTGGGATTGTCAATATAAGAGGTTTGATCCCGACAAGAAACATTTGTAGTAAACTCACACTAAAACATTTGTTTTCTTTTTATAACTTCATGTATTTAATTTGTATTATCTTAGCAGCTTTATATACTTATTAATAAAGTGTTACTTATGTATTCCATTTGAGATAACCCTTCTGATATATGAGCTTTGTTGCTGAACATGTATTTAACCGCATGGATGTTATTCAATGTCTTCATTTGTGGTTGTCCTAAAGTCGGAGTGACTCTGAAGCGTGTTGACAATATGCCAACATTCCATATGCCATTGTGGCTTGTCATTTATCCAGCAGCGCAGGATTCTTCAATCGCTCATGGCAGATTTAAAGAAAATAACCCTATAATTCTGCCAAAATTTTATGTGTTTTGTTTGTATGGCATTCATGTTGAAATGATCTGGCAATATTATTCAGGTCAATATGAATTTGGCAATATCAAAGGTTTTGGTTATTTTACTGGTGAAATTTGTGGAAAAAAATGTTCTTTGTGTCTCTAATTTCTGAGACACAAAGCAATTTTATATCTAATTTATATATTACATATAATATATATCTATGGAGCCGGGCCATCTCTTGAAAGGAGCAGTACAACAGAGTCAGTGGAATGTGAGGATAAGCTGCTCAGCAGCCCATCTTAAGCCATCAAGAAGCAGGGTAACTTTTTCAGAAAATGAGGTGTAAATGAGGAACACCCCTGCCTGCTGCTTCATCCATGGTCAGCTCACCAGTCGACATCAAACCAACACGCAGGCAAAATGCTGGATTGGACAGATGTCAGGGCCAGTGCACATCGGAGGTTGTCTCAGTAAGGTGTTTTATATGTAAATATATATATATATATATATATATATATATATATATATACTGCTCAAAAAAATAAAGGGAACACTAAAATACCACATCCTAGATATCACTGACTGAAATATTTCAGTTTTAAATCTTTATTCATTACTTGTTGGAATGTGTTGAGAACAATAAAACATAAAAACGATCAATGCAAATCAAAATTAATATCCCATGGAGGTCTGGATTTGGAATGATACTCAAAATCAAAGTGGAAAATCAAATTACAGGCTGATCCAACTTCAGTGGAAATGCCTCAAGACAAGGAAATGATGCTCAGTAGTGTATGTGGCCTCCACGTGCCTGTGTGACCTCCCTACAATGCCGGGGCATGCCCCTGATGAGGCGGCAGATGGTCTCCTGAGAGATCTCCTCCCAGACCTGGACTAAAGCGTCCGCCAACTCCTGGACAGTCTGTGGTGCAACGTGATGTTGGTGGATGGTGCGAGACATGATGTCCCAGATGTGTTCAATCGGATTCAGGTCTGGGGAACGGGTGGGCCAGTCCATAGCTTCAATGTCTTCATCTTGCAGGAACTGCTGACACACTCCAGCCACATGAGGTCTGGCATTGTCCTGCATTAGGAGGAACCCAGGGGCCAACCGCACCAGCATATGGTCTCACAAGGGGTCTGAGGATCTCATCTCGGTACCTAATGGCAGTCAGGCTACCTCTGGTGAACACATGGAGGGCTGAGCAGCCCTCTAAGGAAATGCCACCCCACATCATTACTGACCCACTGCCAGCCAGTCATGCTGAAGGATGTTGCAGGCAGCAGATCACTCTCCATGGCATCTCCAGACCCTGTCACATCTGTCACATGTGCTCAGTGTGAACCTGCTTTCATCTGTGAAGAGCACAGGACACCAGTGGCGAATTTGCCAATCCTGGTGTTCTGTGGCAAATGTCAAGTGTCCTGCACAGTGTTGGGCTGTGAGCACAACCCCCATCTGTGGACGTCAGGCACTCAGACCATCCTCATGGTGTCGTTTTCTAACTGTTTGTGCAGACACATGTACATTTTTGGCCTGCTGGAGGTCATTTTGCGGGACTCTGGCAGTGCTCCTCCTGTTCCTCCTTGCACAAAGGCTGAGGTAGCGGTCCTGCTGCTGGGTTGTTTCCCTCCTACAGCCCCCTCCACGTCTCCTGGTGTACTGGCCTGTCCCCTGGTAGCGCCTCCAGCCTATGACACTACGCTGACAGACACAGCAAACCTTCTTGCCACAGCTCGCAATGATGTGCCATCCTGGATGAGCTGCACTACCTGAGCCACTTGTGTGGGTTGTAGAGTCCGTCTCATGCTACAACAAGTGTGAAAGCACAACCAACATTCAAAAGTGACCAAAACATCATCCAGAAAGCATTGGTACTGAGATCTGGTCTGTGGTCCCCACCTGCAGAACTACTCCATTATTGAGTGTGTCTTGATAATTGCCAATAATTTCCATCTGTTGTCTAATCCATTTGCACATCAGCATGTGAAATTAATTGTCAAACAGTGTTGCTTCCTAAGTGGGCAGTTTGATTGCACAGAAGTTTGATTTACTTGGAGTTATATTCTGTTGTTTAAGTGTTCCCTTTATTTTTTTGAGCAGTGTATTTATATATATATATATATATATATATATATATATATATCTATATATATAATTGTCTAAGGGTTTTTCCGTCTGTCTGTCTGTCTGTCTGTCTGTCTGTCTGTCTGTCTGTCTGTCTGTCTGTCTGTCCTGGAAATCACTCCATATAAGGTATGGTCTACAAACAGGATACCTTATATGGAGTGGTCGGCGGTTTGTAGACCATACCTTATATGGAGTGGTCGGCGGTTTGTAGACCATACCTTATATGGAGTGGTCGGCGGTTTGTAGACCATACCTTATATGGAGTGGTTGGCGGTTTGTAGACCATACCTTATATGGAGTGGTCGACGGTTTGTCGGGCGGCCTCGACCAATCAGAGATGGGCACAGCATGGCGACGATGATGTCATAATGGTTGCCATGGCGACGATGATGTCATAAAGGTTGCCTCGACCAATCAGCGACGGGCACAGTCTGCCGCGAATCACATACTACGGGGACATGCATATTCTAGAATACCCGATGCATTAGAATCGGGCCACAGTCTAGTATATATATATATATCTATATATATAATTGTCTAAGGGTTTTTCCGTCTGTCTGTCTGTCTGTCTGTCTGTCTGTCTGTCTGTCTGTCTGTCCTGGAAATCACTCCATATAAGGTATGGTCTACAAACAGGATACCTTATATGGAGTGGTCGGCGGTTTGTAGACCATACCTTATATGGAGTGGTCGGCGGTTTGTAGACCATACCTTATATGGAGTGGTCGGCGGTTTGTAGACCATACCTTATATGGAGTGGTCGGCGGTTTGTAGACCATACCTTATATGGAGTGGTCGGCGGTTTGTAGACCATACCTTATATGGAGTGGTCGGCAGTTTGTAGACCATACCTTATATGGAGTGGTCGGCGGTTTGTAGACCATACCTTATATGGAGTGGTCGGCGGTTTGTAGACCATACCTTATATGGAGTGGTTGGCGGTTTGTAGACCATACCTTATATGGAGTGGTCGACGGTTTGTCGCCAGGCCTCGACCAATCAGAGACGGGCACAGTCTGCTGCGAATTCTGGAATCATCATTGTCCATATACTACGGGGACATGCATATTCTAGAATACCCGATGCGTTAGAATCAGAATGTATGGGCCCCTGTCAGGTATATATTAGTGATGATATCAGAATGTATGGGCTCCTGTCAGGTATATATTAGTGATGATATCAGAATGTATGGGCCCCTGTCAGGTATATACATTCTGATATCATCACTAATTTATACCTGACGGGCCCATACATTCTGATACCATCACTAATATATACCTGACAGGAGCCCATACATTCTGATATCATCACTAATATATACCTGACAGGGGCCCATACATTCTGATATCATCACTAATATATACCTGACAGGAGCCCATACATTCTGATATCATCACTAATATATACCTGACAGGAGCCCATAAATTCTGATATCATCACTAATATATACCTGACAGGAGCCCATACATTCTGAAGTAGTTCAGGCACTACTAATTCTAATGCATCGGGTATTCTAGAATATGCATGTCCCCGTAGTATGTGATTCGCGGCAGACTGTGCCCGTCGCTGATTGGTCGAGGCAACCTTTATGACATCGTCGCCATGGCAACCATTATGACATCATCGTCGCCATGCTGTGCCCATCTCTGATTGGTCGAGGCCGCCCGACAAACCGTCGACCACTCCATATAAGGTATGGTCTACAAACCGCCGACCACTCCATATAAGGTATGGTCTACAAACCGCCGACCACTCCATATAAGGTATGGTCTACAAACCGCCGACCACTCCATATAAGGTATGGTCTACAAACCGCCGACCACTCCATATAAGGTATCCTGTTTGTAGACCATACCTTATATGGAGTGATTTCCAGGACAGACAGACAGACAGACAATATCTATATATATAATTGTCTAAGGGTTTTTCCGTCTGTCTGTCTGTCTGTCTGTCTGTCTGTCTGTCTGTCTGTCTGTCCTGGAAATCACTCCATATAAGGTATGGTCTACAAACAGGATACCTTATATGGAGTGGTCGGCGGTTTGTAGACCATACCTTATATGGAGTGGTCGGCGGTTTGTAGACCATACCTTATATGGAGTGGTCGGCGGTTTGTAGACCATACCTTATATGGAGTGGTTGGCGGTTTGTAGACCATACCTTATATGGAGTGGTCGACGGTTTGTCGGGCGGCCTCGACCAATCAGAGATGGGCACAGCATGGCGACGATTATGTCATAATGGTTGCCATGGCGACGATGATGTCATAAAGGTTGCCTCGACCAATCAGCGACGGGCACAGTCTGCCGCGAATCACATACTACGGGGACATGCATATTCTAGAATACCCGATGCATTAGAATCGGGCCACAGTCTAGTATATATATATCCATCCTAGGGTCACAAGTAACAGGTATCATATAGAAACCCAATTAAAAAGCCACAATCTTTATTAACAATTTCTGTACACACCACAAAAAAAACACACCATGAAAAAACAACACACCCTTGGAGTATACTAGGAATCCCTAGTGTGTGTCTACGCTTGTTCCTTCCTACAGGCAGAGGTTGGCACCCTAGGGGGTAGTGTTGTGGCACCCCTGCTCAGCGACGGCTACCTCTACGATTCCCTAGATGTACCCTATCGCCAAATTTGTGTCCCCATGAACACTAAAGGAACCACTATAACAAAGCATAGATCACACCTGCAGATAAGGGGACCCTGAACTCGAAGGAACAATTAAAAACATTCAAGTACACTTGGCACTGGTGGCTTTTATGGATACAGATATAAATTAGTCCTCACATATCAGTCCATAAATTTGATCCCACCTTACAGAAAAGAGGCTTGTAGTCCAATACCCAAAACCACAATGTATTAAATAATCAAAGATATATGGTGATAGCAACACATAGAGCCGCCTTATAACATGTGGATCAATTGCGACTGACATCCCTAAAGCAGCGAAGTATTAAGATCTGGATGTCAAGGTACTCATCTGAAAAAAATGCCACCCACCTTCCATTGCTTCAACACGTTTTGCCTTCATGACTCATCAGAAGGCCCAATACCAAGTGGTGTGTATTGATAAGATGCAATGCGATGCTGCCAATAGGAATTTCGGAGCCCCATACTGGCAAGATTTTTGGGTCCCCCCTTGAAACTCCGCCCTGGCTCCACCCCTCGATCCTTCCACAGTCCCACCACCCTCTCTTGGAGAAAATCCACTTCTGCACCATGTCCTCACCAATCACACATTAACAGTTCCCGTCACCAGATCACATGCATAGCCAGCAGATTTTGTTTTGACCAAAAAATGTTTTAATCCGCCACGACAACAAGGTAGACACTTTTGGCCGGGCTTTACTCTACTGTAACTTATTAAGCATTTCTTAAAATACCCAGTGCAATTTTAGGTATATTTTTATTTATTTTTCAATTTTTAAAATGACCAATAATATCACATACAAGGGACAATGTTGTGAAATTGGATTTTGGGCTCCCCCGGTGGCCACTGGTGGAATTGAACTGGTGTGCATCATCCTCTCTGTTCACCTGTTTCCATCAGGATGTGGGAGTCACTATTTAGCCTTGCTCCTCTGTCACTTCCATGCCGGTCAACATTGTAATCAGAAGCCTTTCTGTGCATGTTCCTGCTGCTAGACAACTCCCAGCTAAGTTGGACTTTAGTCCTTGTTTGTTTTTGCATTTAGTTCCAGTTCACAGCTGTAGTTTCGTTTCTGTGTCTGGAAAGCTCTTGTGATCTGAAATTGCCACTCTGATGTTATGAGTTAATACTAGAGTCTTAAAGTAATTTCAGGATGGTGTTTTGATAGGGTTTTCAGCTGACCATGAAAGTGCCCTTTCTGTCTTCCTGCTATCTAGTAAGCGGACCTCAATTTTGCTAAACCTATTTTCATACTACGTTTGTCATTTCATCTAAAATCACCGCCAATATTTGTGGGGGCCTCTGTCTGCCTTTCGGGAAAATTTCTCTAGAGGTGAGCCAGGACTATATTTTCCTCTGCCAGGATTAGTTAGTCCTCCGGCCGGTGCTGGGCGTCTAGGGATAAAACGCAGGCTACGCTACCCGGCTACTGTTAGTTGTGCGACAGGTTTAGTTCATGGTCAGTTTAGTTTCCATCCTTCCAAGAGCTAGTTCTTATGTTTGCTGGGCTATGTTCTCTTGCCATTGAGAACCATAACAGTTTGACCGGCCAAAAAAGGGTTAAATTAATTGACAGAGAAAGGAGAGAAAAGAGAAGTCTGCTGAAGATTTTTTTTTTTTTTTTCCTTCAGTTCTGAGGTTTCTTGTAATTGAATCTCTTGCAAGTCTGCCTATATTGCAGCCTTTCTCTCCCTCTCTCCTTCTAATCCTGGAATGGCTCTGTGTTCACCTGTTTAAAATGGATATTCACAGTTTAGCTGCAGGTTTGAATAATCTCACCACGAAAGTTCAAAATTTACAAGATTTTGTTGTTCATGTTCCTATATCTGAACCTAGAATTCCTTTGCCTGAATTTTTCTCGGGGAATAGATCTTGCTTTCAAAATTTCAAAAATAATTGCAAGTTGTTTTTGTCCCTGAAATCTCGCTCTGCTGGAGATCCTGCTCAGCAGGTCAGGATTGTGATTTCCTTGCTCCGGGGCGACCCTCAGGATTGGGCTTTTGCATTGGCTCCAGGGGATCCTGCGTTGCTCAATGTGGATGCGTTTTTTCTGGCCTTGGGGTTGCTTTATGAGGAACCTCAGTTAGAACTTCAGGCGGAAAAGGCCTTGATGTCCCTATCTCAGGGGCAAGACGAAGCTGAAATATACTGCCAGAAATTCCATAAATGGGCTGTGCTTACTCAGTGGAATGAGTGCGCCCTGGCGGCGAATTTCAGAGAGGGTCTCTCTGATGCCATTAAGGATGTTATGGTGGGGTTCCCTGTGCCTGCGGGTCTGAATGAGTCCATGACAATGGCTATCCAGATCGATAGGCGTCTGCGGGAGCGCAAACCTGTGCACCATTTGGCGGTGTCTACTGAGAAGACGCCAGAGAATATGCAATGTGATAGAATTCTGTCCAGAAGTGAACGGCAGAATTTTAGACGAAAAAATGGGTTGTGCTTCTATTGCGGTGATTCAACTCATGTTATATCAGCATGCTCTAAGCGTACTAAGAAGCTTGATAAGTCTGTTTCAATTGGCACTTTACAGTCTAAGTTTATTCTATCTGTGACCCTGATTTGTTCTTTATCATCTATTACCGCGGATGCCTATGTCGACTCTGGCGCCGCTTTGAGTCTTATGGATTGGTCCTTTGCCAAACGCTGTGGGTATGATTTGGAGCCTCTTGAAACTCCTATACCCCTGAAGGGGATTGACTCCACCCCATTGGCTAGCAATAAACCACAATACTGGACACAAGTAACTATGCGGATTAATCCGGATCACCAGGAGATTATTCGCTTTCTTGTGCTGTATAACCTACATGATGTGTTGGTGCTTGGATTGCCATGGCTGCAATCTCATAACCCAGTCCTTGACTGGAAAGCTATGTCTGTGTTAAGCTGGGGATGTAATGGGACGCATGGGGACGTACCTGTGGTTTCCATTTCATCATCTATTCCCTCTGAGATTCCTGAATTCTTGACTGAATATCGTGACGTTTTTGAAGAACCTAAGCTTGGTTCATTACCTCCGCACCGGGAGTGCGATTGTGCCATAGATTTGATTCCGGGTAGTAAATACCCTAAGGGTCGTTTATTTAATCTGTCTGTGCCTGAACATGCTGCTATGCGAGAATATATAAAGGAGTCCTTGGAAAAGGGACATATTCGTCCTTCGTCATCTCCCTTAGGAGCCGGTTTTTTCTTTGTGGCTAAGAAAGATGGCTCTTTGAGGCCGTGCATTGATTATCGGCTTTTGAATAAAATCACGGTTAAATATCAATATCCGTTGCCACTGCTGACTGATTTGTTTGCTCGCATAAAGGGGGCCAAGTGGTTCTCTAAGATAGATCTCCGTGGGGCGTATAATTTGGTGCGAATTAAGCAGGGGGATGAGTGGAAAACCGCATTTAATACGCCCGAGGGCCACTTTGAGTATTTGGTGATGCCTTTTGGTCTTTCAAATGCCCCTTCAGTCTTTCAGTCCTTTATGCATGACATTTTCCGTGATTATTTGGATAAATTTATGATTGTGTATCTGGATGATATTTTGATTTTTTCGGATGACTGGGACTCTCATGTCCAGCAGGTCAGGAGGGTTTTTCAGGTTTTGCGGTCTAATTCCTTGTGTGTGAAGGGTTCTAAGTGCGTTTTTGGGGTTCAGAAGATTTCCTTTTTGGGATATATTTTTTCCCCCTCTTCCATCGAGATGGATCCTGTCAAGGTTCAGGCTATTTGTGATTGGACGCAACCCTCTTCTCTTAAGAGTCTTCAGAAATTTTTGGGCTTTGCTAACTTTTATCGTCGATTTATTGCTGGTTTTTCTGATGTTGTTAAACCATTGACTGATTTGACTAAGAAGGGTGCTGATGTTGCTGATTGGTCCCCTGCTGCTGTGGAGGCCTTTCGGGAGCTTAAGCGCCGCTTTTCTTCCACCCCTGTGTTGCGTCAGCCTGATGTTGCTCTTCCTTTTCAGGTTGAGGTCGACGCTTCTGAAATCGGAGCTGGGGCGGTTTTGTCGCAGAGAAGTTCCGATTGCTCCGTGATGAGACCTTGTGCTTTTTTCTCGCGTAAATTTTCGCCCGCCGAGCGGAATTATGATGTTGGGAATCGGGAGCTTTTGGCCATGAAGTGGGCTTTTGAGGAGTGGCGTCATTGGCTTGAGGGGGCTAGACATCAGGTGGTGGTATTGACTGACCACAAAAATCTAATTTATCTTGAGTCTGCCAGACGCCTGAATCCTAGACAGGCGCGCTGGTCGTTGTTTTTCTCTCGGTTTGATTTTGTGGTGTCCTACCTGCCGGGTTCTAAGAATGTTAAGGCGGATGCCCTTTCTAGGAGTTTTGAGCCTGACTCCCCTGGTAATTCTGAACCTACAGGTATCCTTAAGGATGGAGTGATATTGTCTGCCGTTTCTCCAGACCTGCGGCGGGCCTTGCAGGAGTTTCAGGCGGATAGACCTGATCGTTGCCCACCTGGTAGACTGTTTGTTCCTGATGATTGGACCAGTAAAGTCATTTCTGAGGTTCATTCTTCTGCGTTGGCAGGTCATCCTGGAATCTTTGGTACCAGGGATTTGGTGGCAAGGTCCTTTTGGTGGCCTTCCCTGTCTCGAGATGTGCGAGGCTTTGTGCAGTCTTGTGACGTTTGTGCTCGGGCCAAGCCTTGTTGTTCTCGGGCTAGTGGATTGTTGTTGCCCTTGCCTATCCCGAAGAGGCCCTGGACGCACATCTCGATGGATTTTATTTCGGATCTTCCTGTTTCTCAGAAGATGTCTGTCATCTGGGTGGTGTGTGATCGTTTCTCTAAGATGGTCCATTTGGTTCCCCTGCCTAAGTTGCCTTCTTCTTCCGAGTTGGTTCCTCTGTTTTTTCAAAATGTGGTTCGTTTGCATGGTATTCCGGAGAATATCGTTTCTGACAGAGGAACCCAATTCGTGTCTAGATTTTGGCGGGCATTCTGTGCTAGGATGGGCATAGATTTGTCTTTCTCGTCTGCTTTCCATCCTCAGACTAATGGCCAGACCGAGCGGACGAATCAGACTTTGGAGACATATTTGAGGTGTTTTGTGTCTGCAGATCAGGATGATTGGGTTGCTTTTTTGCCTTTAGCGGAGTTTGCCCTCAATAATCGGGCCAGCTCTGCCACCTTGGTGTCTCCTTTTTTCTGTAATTCGGGGTTTCATCCTTGATTTTCCTCCGGTCAGGTGGAATCTTCGGATTGTCCTGGAGTGGATGCTGTGGTGGAGAGGTTGCATCAGATTTGGGGGCAGGTAGTGGACAATTTGAAGTTGTCCCAGGAGAAGACTCAGCTTTTTGCCAACCGCCGGCGTCGGGTTGGTCCTCGGCTTTGTGTTGGGGACTTGGTGTGGTTGTCTTCTCGTTTTGTCCCTATGAGGGTTTCTTCTCCCAAGTTTAAGCCTCGGTTCATCGGCCCGTACAAGATATTGGAGATTCTTAACCCTGTGTCCTTCCGTTTGGACCTCCCTGCATCTTTTTCTATTCATAATGTTTTTCATCGGTCATTATTGCGCAGGTATGAGGTACCGGTTGTGCCTTCCGTTGAGCCTCCTGCTCCGGTGTTGGTTGAGGGTGAGTTGGAGTACGTTGTGGAAAAGATCTTAGACTCCCGTGTTTCCAGACGGAAACTCCAGTATCTGGTCAAATGGAAGGGATACGGTCAGGAGGATAATTCTTGGGTGACTGCCTCTGATGTTCATGCCTCCGATTTGGTCCGTGCCTTTCATAGGGCTCATCCTGATCGCCCTGGTGGTTCTGGTGAGGGTTCGGTGCCCCCTCCTTGAGGGGGGGGTACTGTTGTGAAATTGTATTTTGGGCTCCCCCGGTGGCCACTGGTGGAATTGAACTGGTGTGCATCATCCTCTCTGTTCACCTGTTTCCATCAGGATGTGGGAGTCGCTATTTAGCCTTGCTCCTCTGTCACTTCCATGCCGGTCAACATTGTAATCAGAAGCCTTTCTGTGCATGTTCCTGCTGCTAGACAACTCCCAGCTAAGTTGGACTTTAGTCCTTGTTTGTTTTTGCATTTAGTTCCAGTTCACAGCTGTAGTTTCGTTTCTGTGTCTGGAAAGCTCTTGTGATCTGAAATTGCCACTCTGATGTTATGAGTTAATACTAGAGTCTTAAAGTAATTTCAGGATGGTGTTTTGATAGGGTTTTCAGCTGACCATGAAAGTGCCCTTTCTGTCTTCCTGCTATCTAGTAAGCGGACCTCAATTTTGCTAAACCTATTTTCATACTACGTTTGTCATTTCATCTAAAATCACCGCCAATATTTGTGGGGGCCTCTGTCTGCCTTTCGGGAAAATTTCTCTAGAGGTGAGCCAGGACTATATTTTCCTCTGCCAGGATTAGTTAGTCCTCCGGCCGGCGCTGGGCATCTAGGGATAAAACGCAGGCTACGCTGTTATGGTTCTCAATGGCAAGAGAACATAGCCCAGCATACATATGAACTAGCTCTTGGAAGGATGGAAACTTAAACTGACCATGAACTAAACCTGCCGCACAACTAACAGTAGCCGGGTAGCGTAGCCTGCGTTTTATCCCTAGACGCTCAGCGCCAGCCGGAGGACTAACTAATCCTGGCAGAGGAAAATACAGTCCTGGCTCACCTCTAGAGAAATTTCCCCGAAAGGCAGACAGAGGCCCCCACATATATTGGCGGTGATTTTAGATGAAAATGACAAACGTAGTATGAAAATAGGTTTAGCAAAATCGAGGTCCGCTTACTAGATAGCAGGAAGACAGAAAGGGCACTTTCATGGTCAGCTGAAAACCCTATCAAAATACCATCCTGAAATTACTTTAAGACTCTAGTATTAACTCATAACATCAGAGTGGCAATTTCAGATCACAAGAGCTTTCCAGACACAGAAACGAAACTGCAGCTGTGAACTGGAACAAAATGCAAAAAACAAACAAGGACAAAAGTCCGACTTAGCTGGGAGTTGTCTAGAAGCAGGAACATGCACAGAAAGGCTTCTGATTACAATGTTGACCGGCATGGAAGTGACAGAGGAGCAAGGTTAAATAGCGACTCCCACATCCTGATGGGAACAGGTGAACAGAGGGGATGATGCACACAAGTTCAATTCCACCAGTGGCCACCGGGGAGCCCAAAATCCAATTTCACAACACTACGCTACCCGGCTACTGTTAGTTGTGCGACAGGTTTAGTTCATGGTCAGTTTAGTTTCCATCCTTCCAAGAGCTAGTTCTTATGTTTGCTGGGCTATGTTCTCTTGCCATTGAGAACCATAACAGGACAAATACCACCGCCCCATGACTGAATCACATATTACTACAACATAGTGACCAATAATACCACATGCAGGGAACAAATACCACCACGCCATGACTAGACTACATATTACTACCACATAGTGACCGAATAATACCACATACAAGGAACAAATATCGCCACACCAGGTAATACAGGGATCCCCAGTGACATTATACACAGGAGCTCTGTATTTAAGTGTTAGTGTACAGGTAATACAGTGATCACCAGGGATGTTATGCACAGGAGCTCTGTATATAGTGTCAGTGTACAGGTAATACAGTGATTACTGGTGACATTATACATAGGAGGTCTGTATACAGTGTCAGTGTGCAGGTAATACAGTGATCAGTAGTGACATTATACACAGGAGCTCTGTATATAGTATACAGTATATAGTGTAAGTGTATAGGTAGCACCCTGACTCACCGGTGACGTCTCTGGTTGAAGTCGTTCATCTTCGCTTTTCTTCTTCATCCAGTTCAGACCGCCGTTACTTCTATCAGCCAAGACTCATCTCTGCAGAATATAACACAGTTATCTAAAGCACATTCCCCAATTTTTCCCCAACCCATATTAATATGTCAGATGAAAAAAAATGACCGTGTCACCCTGCACAGTAAAACAACCTCTCCTCTGCCACACTGAAAACAGCATGCTCAAAAATAATATCCTTTAATTAGCCACTACAGTAATAATATTCCACATTCTGGACCCCATGAGTCCTCCCATTCTGGACCCCTCGTGTCCACCCATTCTGCACCCCTCACGTCCACCCATTCTGCCTCATGTCTCTCCATACTGCCCCATGTCTCTCCATATTGTCCCATAGTCATCCATAATAGTATAATGCATCCCATAGTCATATATAGTAGTATAATGCAGCCCCATAGCAGTATAATTCAGACCCATATTGATATAATGCACCCCATTGTATAATTCAGCCCCACTGTATAATGCAGCCCCATAGTAGTATAATGCACCGCATAATATAATGCACCCCATAGTGGAATAATGCACCCCCATAGGGGTATAATTTGCCCCACAGTATAATGCATTCCCATAGTAGTATAATGCACCCCCATAGTGGTATAATTCACCCCCATAGTAGTATAATGCACCCCCATAGTATAATGCAGCCCATAGCATAGTGCACCCCCATAGCAGTATAATGCACACCCATAGTATAATGCAGCCCCACAGCAATATACTGCACCCCAATTTAGTATAATGCAGCCCCATAGTAGTATAATGCAGCTCCATAGTAGTATAATGCACTCCCATAGTAGTATAATGCACCCTATAATATAATGCAGCCCCATAGTATAATGCAGCCCCATAGCAGTATAATGCACCCCATAGTATAATGCAGTCCCATAGTATAATGCAGCCCCATAGTATAATGCAGCTTTATAGTAGTATAATGCACCCCATAGTATAATGCAGTACAATGCAGCCCCATAGCAGAATAATGCACCCGCATAGTATAATGCATCCCCATAGTATAATGCAGCCCCATAGTAGTATAATGCCCCCAATAATATAATGCGCCCCATAGTATAATGCAGCTTCATAGTACAATGCAGCCCCATAGTAGTATAATGCAGCCCCATTGTAGTATAATCATCAGAATACATCTGAGTCATGGACCTTCCTTCCGGCGTATAACAGTGATGTCATACCCCTGTGACGTGCCTGCTGATGTCAGCTGCATGGCAACAAATTCTAACTGCTCATGCATCTGAGGCAGAATCCTGCCACTGGGGCCCACAGAATAGAGGAGAGGGGACCCGCTGTGGGCCCCCTCTGCTCATCAAAGTCCATATGCCAGTAAGGACAGAAATGCCCTGATGGCAGCTCGGCTCTTACTGCCCCACGCACAGTATAGTGGCCTTCACAGCCCCCCAGATTATGATGGACATAACACATAGTATGATACACCCCAAAGCACCCACATACATTATAAATGATCCTGTAATGGGAATGGTGGAACCATTGTACCATGGTCTGCAGAGAGCCTGCAGGGGCATAAGTAGCTGAGCACCTGAATCTTCAGTAAAGCCCTTAATGGTTGGGTTAGGTTTGGATCCCAATGGACTCCAGGTGCTACTCCGGGACAGACCACGGATGCAGGGCAGCTGACCCCAAAGGTAGCAGGAATGGCATGGAGGGAGGGACAGCAGATGCAGCCAGGCACTGAAGGAACACATGGACCACAGATAGAAACGGGTCCAGCTGGTATACAGATAAGCACTGGTAGATGCAGGCTCGTCCGGCTGCCATACATATGCACTGGCAGGTGCGGGCTGGACCAGTTGGTAGACAGATGAGCTCTAGCAGGTGCGGACTGGACCAGCTGATATACAGATGAGCACTGGCAAGTGCAGACTGGACATGCCGATGTACAAATAGCACTGACATTTGCGGACTAGACCGGCTGATGTACAGATGAGACCTGACAGGTGCAAACTGGTTTGACTGATGTACGGATGAGCACTGGCAGGTGCGGACTGGAACGGCTGATATACTGATGAGCACTGGCAGGTGCGGACTAAACTGGTTAATGTACATAAGAGCACTGGCAGGTGCAGTCTGGACCAGCTGATATACAGATCAGCGCTGACAGGTGCAGATTGGGCAGGCTAAAACTGAGAAAGAGAAGCAAGTGCGGACAGACAGGTACTTGACAGGTAGACTCACTGACGGGTACTGGGGTCCTGATAACTAGCAAGAGTGCTAAGAGCTAACTATGCATGTTGCTTAGACACCTCCATTCTGGAGCAGGTGCCTTAAATAGAAGATGTCACTCAGCTATTGGCTGGGGATACTTTAGGCCCTTTTAAGAAAGAGGGAGCATGTGCACGCCCTAAGCACAATACCCAGTGCCGTGCACCCCGGGCAGTAGCTGAGAAGGAGAAAAGAGGAAATGCAGGACAGGAACCACGGTGGTGAGTAAGCCAGTGTCCCTGCGGGTTAAAGAGGAGCAGCATGCAAGGATGTCGGTACTACAGATCCCACAGGTCCCCACACAGTATGTTGGCACCCACCGGTACAAAAAGGGATGATTATCCACTGTCCCTACACACAGTATGATGATTACCCCATCAGGCACAGTATAATAGACACCACAGCCCCCCCACCACACACAAAGCTCACCACAAAATATTTTGGCCTTCCCACAATAATCCCCCATACACAGTGTGATAGTCCTCAGAGCCTCTGACACACAATATGGTGACCTCACAGCCCCATAGCATTATATCCCTCTTACTCCCCCCACATACTATGATAATCTCCACCGCTACCCACACAAACATGATGTCCTCACAACACCCAAATATGGACAATATGATGGCCCCACATTTTCCACCCAAGTGGTGACAATTAAAATAGAAAATAAAACCATTCACCCAACTCTCTGATGCATTGCTCTGCTCTGTGCTGTGTGTACTGGGCAAAATGAGCTTAACAAAATTGTTGACACCCACAATTAAACCTCTTACTGACCGCCGATACACATTAAAACGGTGGCCGCTGAGGGTACTTATTCCCTTATTGCTGTTTTAAAATGGCAATCAGGAATAATGCTGTTGCACCCTCCAGAGTCGGAAAATCTCTGGTTGCTGAGACCCCAGAAAACATAATCAGGGCTGGATTTTCTGGTGTCCGATCATGTGATCGCTGTTATTCAGTGAATAATGGAGATCACAAAAAAAAGATGCCCCCCAAGACCACCAAGTACCTCCACTATCCTCTGGTCCATTTTGATCCAGCCCCTGGCCTGGCATTATTTTCCTGGAAAAAAAGGGATAGGCCCATGTGCAGTGACGATAAGATTCGTTTCATTTCTACTTATAACCATGAGTGGGTGAATTTCAGATTCATTCTTACCGATACTTAAGACTGAACCTTCTTTGAAACTTTGTTTAGCTAAGGCCCCTTTCACACATCAGTTTTTTGCCGTTAGTCACAATCCATTGGCTCGACGGATCAACGGATCCATCACAGATTGTGAAAAACTGATGCGACGGATCCGTTTTTTCAACGGAACCAACTAGGTGGGCTGGCTAAAGGATCCTAAAAAAATCGGAGTATGCTCAGTTAAAAAAATGGAATCTGTCGCCTTCCGTAGGCTTCCATTCTAGCAAACGACAGACGCTGTCTGTTTTTTTGACGTAGAGAAAAAACGTTACTTTGTCCATCGTCTCCGGCTGCTGGACAAACATTTTTTGATGGAACCGGTGAACAACGGATGAAACGTGAGGCCATCCGTCGCAATCCGTCGCTAATACAAGTCTATGAGAAAAAAAACGGATATGGCGGCATCAGTCACCAGATCCGTTTTTTTTCTAAATTCGACGGCTTGCGACTGATAGCAAAAAACTGATGTGTGAAAGGGGCCTAATTCACCTCTGATGACACCAAGATGCTCTAAAACCCTGAAGGACATTCTAGTATAAAGCCATTATGTCCCAGTGAGACCTAATCTTTTGGATCGAAGGGGCCAGTTCTTGGGTGTCTCCCCTGTGGACACTGTCTTTTCTCTGCCAATTTTCTTTGCAGCACCATTTTTGCACTTTTGACTCGGCAGATGGTGAGATACATTTTCAAATTAAACAAGATACAGTGGGTACGCAAAGTATTCATGCCCTTTTAAATTTTTCACTCTTTGTTTCATCGCAGCCATTTGGTAAATTCAAAAAAGTTCCTTTTTTTCTCAGTAATGTACACTCTGCACCCCATCGTGACTGAAAAAAACAGAAATGTAGTAATTTTTGCAAATGTATTAAAAAATAAAAACTGAAATATCACATGGTCATAATTATTCAGACCCTTTGCTCAGTATTGAGTAGAAGGACCCTTTTGAGCTCGTAAAGCCATGAGTCTTCTTGGGAATGATGTAACAAGTTTTTCACACCTGGATTTGGGGATCCTCTGCCATTCTTCCTTGCAGATCCTCTCCAGTTCTGTTAGGTTGGATGGTGAACGTTAGTGGACAGCCATTTTCAGGGCTCTCCAGAGATGCTCAATTGGTTTTAGGTCAGGTCTCTGGCTGGGCCAGTCAAGAATGGTCACAGAGTTGTTCTGTAGCCACTCCTTTGTTATTTTAGCTGTGTGTTTAGGGTCATTGTCTTGTTGGATGATGAACTTTCTGCCAAGTCTGAGGTCCAGAGCACTCTGGAAGTGGTTTTCATCCATGATAGCTCTGTACTTGGCCTTATTCCTGTTTCCTTCAATGACAACCAGTCGTCTTGTCCCTCCAGCTGAAAAACACACCCATAGCATGAAGCTGCCACCACCATGTTTCACTGTTGGGATTGTATTGGGCAGGTGATGAGCCGTGCCTTGTTTTCTCCACACATACCGCTAAGAATTATCACCAATTATCTATCTTTGTCTCATCAGACCATAGAATCTTATTTCTCATAGTTTGGGAGTCCTTTATGTGTTTTTTAGCAAACTTTATGCAAGCTTTCAGATGTCTTGCACTGAGGAGAGGCTTCCATTGGGCCACTCTGCCATAAAGGCCCGACTGGCAGAGGGCTGCAGTGATAGTTGACTTTGTGGAACTTTCTCTCATCTTCCTACTGCATCTCTGGAGCTCATCCACAGTGATCTTGGGGTTCTTCTTTACCTCTCTCACCAAGGCTCTTCTCCCACGATTGCTTAGTTTGGCTGGACGGCCAGGTCTAGGAAGACTTCTGGTGGTCCCAATCTTCTTCCATTTAAGGATTATGGAGGCCACTTTGCTCTTAGGAACCTTGAGTACTGCAGAAATTCTGTTGTAACCTTGGCCTGATCTGTGCCTTGCCACAATTCTGTCTTTGAGCTCCTTGACCAGTTCCTTTGACCTTATGATTCTCATTTGGTCTGACATGCACTGTGAGCTGTGAGGTTTTATATAGACATGTGTGTGCCTTTGCAACTCAAGTCCTATCAGTTTAATTAAATACAGCTGGACTCCAATGAAGGAGTAGAACCATCTCAAGGAGGATCACAAGGAAATGGACAGCATATGACTTAATTATGGGTGTCTGAGGAAAGGGTCTGAATACTTATGACCATGTGATATTTCAGGTTTTTTTTAAATTAAATTAGCAAAAAATACTACATTTCTGTTTTCTTCAGTCAAAATGGGGTGCAGAGTGTACATTAATGTGAAAAAAATGAACTTTTTGAATTTACCAAATGGCTGCAATGAAACAGAGTGAAAAATTTAAAGGGGTCTGAATACTTTCCGTACCCACTGTATATCTTGCAGCAGCATGAATATGTTTTATTATGCCACCTGTGGTTGCCTTTGATATATGTGAGCTTTACATCAAGATAGTTGAGAGTAAGGTTGCGTGAGCATGTGAGGGACACTGACGCAGCAAGGACAGTCGCGGATATATCTGAATTAAAGACATTTTAAAGTTTATCACAATTGTGATACCAAATACTTAATGGTAAGAAGTATTCTATTTACATGTATCCATTCACACTGGAATCAGGGGGGGGGGAATGTTAAAAACCTTTTGTCTCAACATGAAGCACCTTGGTCACAAAGACTTGGTGTGATGCGAGCAGCATGGTGCACATGTGCCCGCCCTGATCCTATGTGACAGTCGCGGATTACGTGATTTTCCCACATGACCATTGCTGTGGATACATAAAGGTCCTGACTAGTGTTGAGCATTCCGATACCACAAGTATCGGGTATCGGCCGATACTTGCGGTATCAGAATTCCGATTCCGAGTTCCGATACTTTTGTGATATCGGAAATCGGAATCGGATCCATATTCATGTAAAAAATAAAGAATTAAAATAAAAAATATGGATATACTCACCTCTCCGGCGACCCCTGGACCTTACCGCTGTAACCGGCAGCCTCCGTTCCTAAGAATGAGCGCGTGAAGGGCCTTCGATGACGTCGCGGCTTCTGATTGGTCGCGTGCCGCTCATGTGACTGCTCACACGACCAATCACAGGCTGCGACGTCATCGCAGGTCCTAAACTCCTCATTGAGGAGTTTAGGGCCTGCGATGACGTCGCGGCCTGTGATTGGTCACGTGAGCGGTCACATGAGCGGCACGCGACCAATCGCAAGCCGCGACGTCATCGAAGGTCTTAAACTGCTCATTCTTAGGAACGGAGGCTGCCGGTTACAATCGGTAAGGTCCAGGGGCCCCCGGACGGGTGAGTATATCCATATTTTTTATTTTAATTCTTTATTTTTTACATGAATATGGATCCCAGGGCCTGAAGGAGAGTTTCCTCTCCTTCAGACCCTGGGAACCATCCAGGATACCTTCCGATACTTGAGTCCCATTGACTTGTATTGGTATCGGGTATCGGTATCGGCGATATCCGATATTTTCCGGGTATTGGCCGATACTATCCGATACCGATACTTTCAAGTATCGGAAGGTATCGCTCAACACTAGTCCTGACAGATACCCTCATGATTAATTCCCCTTGGCAAAGCAAGTTGACCATGTGAAACTTGCTTTGGGGATTTTCTCTTCACTCTTTGGTAACAATCCTGGCTATTTCTGCCTATAGGTAAGATGGTCTCTCAGTGCTATATATCAACATGCACGTATCATATATATTCAGACCACCATGTCATTGCTGTGGTGGGGGAATTTCTGGCTTAGCCATAGGGTTTTCTCCTTTTTAACTTTTTAAATACTTTTAATTGCCCGTTGAAAATGTAAAAAATTTTGGGTCTCAGAAAATTGCAACTTGAACAAATTTTACCAGGTCATTTTTGCCACACTCAGACAATGTACAAATAAAATCCCCCAAAACAAGAGTGGAATTGCTATTTTGTCTTTATTTCACCCTACTTGGATTTTATTTTCCAGTTTTTCAATGTATTATATGGTACAGTGATTGGAGTCATTCATAAACAACAAGCTATCATGCGACTAAGATGATGGTTAAATAAAGAAAATTATTGTTCTCGGAAGAAAAGGAGGAATAAATGACTTTGTTATGAAGGGGTTAAGTGGGGACTGAAGTAAGGGATTTAAACCCTTAGTGACTGAGCCAAATCTTTCAAATGTGACAAGTGTCTCTTTATGTGGTAGTAACTTTAGAACAATTCAATATATATATATATATATATATATATATATATATATATATATATATATATATATATATATATATATATATATATATATATATATATATATATATAGTCGCCAGTTGGGACTTCCGGCCGCTGTCCCCGAATCCCATAAGGTACCACAGCAGTGTCACTTGCGCAGGCGCAGCCCGCAGATGCAAGGCCACGAACTGCACCTGCGCAAGCAACACACACATCTCCGCCACTCCCACGCAGGCGCAACAACAGCCGTGTTGCCACCACGCATGCGCAGGTACTGCGGCGATGTGCATGTCACCCGCGCAGGCGCAAGTGACACCCACGCCACCGCCACTCCCGCACATGCGCAGCAACAGCCATAACTGCGCGCTCTACCTGCTCTACCCGCGCATGTGCGGTAACGACACAGCTGTCACTGCGCCCTCGCGGGGAACAGCGGCGACGTCTATGTTTGATGTTTTCTTCACCGCACTCCCAATTAGATACCATCGGGCCTATTTCTAGTAACCAAATAATATGGAGATTGTTTTATCGTGGCACATTATACTTTATGTCAATGGTAAATTTAGGTCAATATGTTTTGTGTTTATTTATAAAAATATCAGCAATTTTGCAAAAATTTCCAAAAATTTGCAATTTTCAAACTTTGAATGATTTTTCCAATTCTGATAGTCATACCACAAAACATTAATAAATAACATTTCCCTCATGTCTGCTTTACATCAGACCCATTTGTAAAATGTTTTATTTTGTTAACATTTTAGAAGGTTTAACAATGTAGCAGCGATTTTAATTTTTTCAAGGAAATTTACAAAACCTATTTTTGGGATCTGTTCAATTTTGAAGTGAGTTTGGAAGTCCTGTATATTGGAAACCCCGAAAAGTGATACCTTTTTAAAAACAGCACTCCTCAATTCATTCATAATTGCTTAAGTGTACAGCTGGATTGTCACCCCCTGGGGGATGCTAGTCTCTTATATCGCAGGTCAGAAACAAGTCATATTCGTGGTCACTAACTATGACAAATGACATTGCCCTATGACACAATGCCATTTCACAACGCAGCAGAATTTGTTACTACATTTTGTTAAGAAACTAATTTTTATGCTATAACAACTTATTATATTAGAAATGGCTTTGTGTCTAATATGACTTTTGCAGCGGCAATCAGTTCTAAGGCATACAGGCTTTTAAAGGAAAGGCTAATAGATGCTGTAAGTATATTCAAACAGGCAATGCAAACACCGGACATGTGGTCTACAATTCCATAAGTCAGAAGACAAGATAAAAGGCTGACAATGCCTACAAATTGTCTACTCACAGTTTGGTGCCATTCTCTGCAGGTTCTGTCCTTTCAAAATGAGTAAGTGTAAGTGTACAGGTGAACAAATCCCTCAATTCATGAAGTTCACATTTGTTCAGTCTTTGTACCCTGTTACCCCTCAAACATGAAATATGTGAAAGAAACTAATATTTTCTCCAAAAGAAGAATGATGTGGTTCATTCTTTAGAAAGTATGGATCTAGATTGTTACAGTAAAGTTGTAGCTTACGTAGCCCCAGACTTCATACTTCAATACAAATCTTTCATATCTTTAGTCATCTTGTTCGTAGGTAACATAACACAGATATGAACCTTTAACCTCTTACTGAGGCCATTGAGTTTACAATTATACCAAATTCACATAATTTCTTAAACTTCACTTTGTTTAAACATAAAACACTTAAATTCTGAGACTCATAGCTGTTTAAAGGGAACCTGTCACCCTCCCCCAGGCGTTTTTAACTAAAAGCCACCTTGTGCAGCAGTAATGCTGCATTCTGACAAGGTGGCTCTTTTAGTTCTGTGTGCTGTAACTGCCGAAATAATCAGTTTTATAATTTGTCCAAAATACCTTGTCTTCAGACAAGGAGGCAGGCCTTTCCCCCCTGCTTTAGACGCCACACAGCCATCACTCAAATCTTCTTGGCGCCGGGCGCCGCCTCCTCACCGCTGTTTTGAAATGATGCGGCACCTGCGCTCTTTTCTCCAGCCTTGGGCAGGCGCAGTGAGCGCTGGCTGTCTGTCCTCTGTGCATATGTACACCCTGCCTGTGAATCCCAGCCCCGCAGTGTCTTATAATTTATTCATACTACGGGGCTGGGATTCCTGGGCATGCGCATTGCGTGTCTAAGCCTCTCACCCTCTCCCACCGCCTGCTACACACACACACACACCAGCTGTGAGGATTTGGCAAGGTTCCATGCGATTGCACAGAGGAGGGATCACCTGAGGATGCACACGCTGTAGCAGGCGGTGGGAGAGGGTGAGAGGCTTAGACACGCAATGCTCATGCCCAGGAATCCCAGCCCCGTAGTATGAATAAATCAAAAGACACTGTGGGGCTGGGATTCACAGGCAGGGCATACGTATGCACAGAGGACAGACGGGCAGCGCTCACTGCACCTGCCCAAGGCAGGAGAAAAGAGAGCAGGCGCCGCATCATTTCAAAACAGGGGTGAGGAGGCGGCGCCCGGCACCAAGAAGATGTGAGTGACGGCCGTGTGGCGTCTGCAGCAGGGGGGAAAGGCCTGCCTCCTTGTCTGAAGACAAGGTACTTTGGACAAATTATAAAACTGATTATTTCGGCAGTTA
The DNA here is from genome assembly GCF_051348905.1 of Ranitomeya variabilis. Taxonomy (NCBI): domain Eukaryota; kingdom Metazoa; phylum Chordata; class Amphibia; order Anura; family Dendrobatidae; genus Ranitomeya; species Ranitomeya variabilis. Next base: position 655,516,788 of record NC_135233.1, read on the forward strand.
CAGCACCCAGAACTAAAAGAGCCACCTTGTCAGAATGCAGCATTACTGCTGCACAAGGTGGCTCTTCTAGTTAAAAACACCTGGGGGGGGGGACAGGTTCCCTTTAATTGTATGGTCAATGTCGCTGTATGACTGCTTGTTTTTGCAAGGTGAGCCATACATTTTATTGGCACCATTTTGGGGTACATACAATTTTTTTATTTCTTTTTATTCCATTTTTGGTGAGGCAAGACTACCAAAAAATATCAGTTGTGGACTTTTTTTTTTTAAGATATTCGTTGTCTTTTTTTAATACACTATTTAACATTGGAACTGCAACACCAAGAAGGAGAGGTCATGGAAATAAGCAAATTAAAGGATTAATATAGATGTTACTGATATGTAAATAATGAAAAAATGGAAGCAAAGTGTAAAAACATTTTTGATTTATTCAGTATCGAGTATAAGTGCTACAGGCAGAATTTCTCACATTTACAATCCTTGACATTCTATCAATGAGTTTATTAATGGTGGTCTTAGGAATGCTCTGCCATGCTGAATAAACTTGGGCACACAAATCATCAAGATCCGCCGCTGGCAACTCCCTTTGTTATTACCGACCAATGTCATTTCACATGTGCTCAATGGAAGACAGGTCCGGAGATACTGCAGGCCATTATAGCAGGCCATGGTAGCACTTTTAGCCCATGCAGGCTACTCACAGAAGTACAAGCAACATGTGGCCTGCCAATGTCATGTTGAAAAATATCACTGTAGACACTTTCAATTTCCTTGTGAAGACTTCTTCATGGCATTTCCCATGTGTTCACCAAATCAATTTCCAGCTATCATTGCATCCAAGACTAAAGCAGGACTCATGTTCAAGAAGATTGACCTATATTTAAGCCTGCATTCCTGTATTGCACTGCATTATTATAATCTTTGAGAGCGGTGGCTTTGAGTTAATGATATCGTACACCTCTAGCTGGATGCCTTGTTTCTTAGTCCAGTGTTGTGCAAACTTCTGTTGTGTAGACACTATTTCATGCCTTATACTTGGTATGTGACATCAAATTTCACTTGAAGAACTCTTGAGAGGGGAAAAAGTGCACATCATAGGTCAGTACCATTTAAAAAGAACACCACTGAGGGGGTGGTTGCTCTCACCTGGTGGTGTTGTATGAAGGCACAACACCTGTTCAATAGTGAACATCCACTGCTGCTGCTGCTCCATGGATGGAGGATATATCTTCCAGATGTGTATTTACCAGAAAGGAGAGATACACTTTAGGTGGGCTACGCTGTGGGAAATGAGGAGTATTTCAGCTTCAGATAAGGTTTTCTTTAGTACTAATGTGTTTCTGTGCTGGACTGGTGCTTTTGTTAAGGTAAAAAAAATAAATAAATCTAATTTCACTTGCAGTACAGAATGGATCACTGTTCTTTGAATCCAACAAAACCACGTTGGCAACGCCATAAAGAGGGTTTCATGAGGGATAGTCACTGTAACAGCATGTCCCTTCCCCGGCCTGTGTTCCTGGACTGTAATGTAATTAAGTCTAGGTCCATCTCACTTGTACTACATCTAGTGGGAGATTCTTTCTTTGTTCTTCTCAGCATGAGACTCATCCAATACACAAATCTCTAAAGGTACCTTCACACTGCACGACTTTGCAACGATAACGATAGCGATCCGTGACGTTGCAGCGTCCTGGATAGCGATATCGTTGTGTTTGACACGCAGCAGCGATCAGGATCCTGCTGTGATATCGCTGGTCGTTGCTGAAAGTTCAGAACTTTATTTGGTCGTCAGATCGGCGTGTATCGTCGTGTTTCACACCAAAAGCAACGATGCCAGCAATGTTTTACAATGGTAACCAGGGTAAATATCGGGTTACTAAGCGCAGGGCCGCGCTTAGTAACCCGATATTTACCCTGGTTACCATTGTAAAAGTAAAAAAAACAAACAGTACATACTCACCTTCTGCTGTCTGTCACACGTCCCCCGCTGTCCGCTTCCCGCACTGACTGAGTGCCGGCCGTAAAGTAAAAGCAGAGCACAGCGGTGACGTCACCGCTCTGCTGTGCCTTACGGCCGGCAATCACAGTCAGTGCAGGAAGCAGACGCCGGGGGACGTTACGGACACCGGAATGTAAGTATGTACTGTTTTTTTTTTTTTTACATTTACACTGGTAACCAGGGTAAACATCGGGTTACTAAGCGCGGCCCTGCGCTTAGTAACCTGATGTTTACCCTGGTTACCCAGGGACTTTGGCATAGTTGGTCACTGGAGAGCTGTCTGTGTGACAGCTCCCCAGCGACCACACAGCGACGCTGCAGCGATCGGCATCGTTGTTGATATCGCTGCAGCGTCGCTTAGTGTGAAGGTACCTTAAGACAGAATGGAGCCGGTGGCTTCTGGAAACTTCACAATGTAGCCACATGTTAAAAGTTGTTGTGAACATCCCCCATTGATGGGTTGATCCCAGGACAATAGACTCATGTGTTTGGCCAAGTCAGTTGGTGTTGACCTGCGAAGGGCTGGGATCTTATGCTGAGGAGAGATCCTGGTGACCGTGCATATTGTTTGAAGCTGCCATGTGGGACGGCATTGTATCCCTCATCTGCTGGATCCATTGAACTCATCCAAGGACTATTTCTATATTTCCCTGGCATCAAAATTACTGGGTGGTGCCCCTGGGTCGGCTCCCATTGTGCAAACTCATTGTGGACTCATTACCCTCATTTGTGCTACCCAACTCCCTGTTACAATAAATCTTGTTGGATTGTTTATCGGCCTGGTGTCTCTTCCTGCTCTGCCGCATACCCCATCACAAACTGGTGGCAGTGGTGGGAGCAGAGCAGAAGGAATGGAGGACAGCAGCGCATCAATGTCTGGAACCAGAACCTCAGGATACAAGAACTGGACTGTGGGGAGCCTACAAACAAAGGCCCATGAAATAAAAGTCTGCTATAAAGGAATGACCAAGGAGCAACTAATTAAGGCTTTGGAAGGAGCTTGCCTGCAAGATGGCACTGAAGAAGGATTCCCACAGCAAAGGGAGGAAAGACAGGAGCTGCAGATAAATACCCCGAAAAGTAAATGGGTTGTGTGGTACGAGGAGGATATGGCATTGCTTGGAGATGAGGTCAAGGTCACCATAGAATATAAGATGGAGGCCATTCGTAGAGCTCAAGAGAGGGCATTGCTGGAGAGATAGCTTGCTGTGGAAGCATCTGGAAGCCCCAGACAGACTGTATCCAAAACACACACCATGAGAGAATTCCCCAGAGTGTCCCACAAGGACTTTAAGCTGTTTAATGAGATTGCAGGTAACATTGAGGGCTTCTTCCAGGACTTTGAACATCAATGTTGATTAATGGAAGTCCCGGAAAGGGAGCGAGTCAGACATCTAGTGGGGCTCTTAGAGGGTGGAGCTGCCAAAGCCTAAAGAGCTATGGACCCCATTGGAGCTGTGAGTATGGGGAGGTAAAAGAAGCCATTCTAGAACATTATGCCATAACCCCAGACACTTACAGAACTCCGCTCCTTAGCCTGAGATGGGGAAGTGTCTTTCAAGATGTATGTCCACAGGCTCAAACAAGTATGTCATCACTGGCTGGAGGGAGAAGGGGCCTTAACATGGGATACTTTCCTCCAGGTCATGCTAAAAGAGCAGTTCTATGCCAAATGCCCCACTGAAATCCGGGAATGGGTGCGTGAGAGGAAACCAGCAACAGTGGAACGAGCTGCTGCTCTAGCTGATGAGGTTCTCACCATCAAGCCTCAGTGGAAAAAAATACCAGCTTCCCAACACTGGCAGCCCCTTGTCCTTCAGCCTCCAGTGTTCACCATCCCACTAGATTACCAACTCATGGCAAACCCCGTGTGAATGTGCCTCCCATTACTCCTACTTCATCTTTGGGAATATGATGTGGAGGAAAAATCGTAGAACACAGGTGTTATGGATGTGGGCAGCCTAGTCATCTGCAAGCTCACTTTCCAGGTGTTCAATGCAGAACAGCTACAGATCCCCTTTGCCTATCCGTTATCTACAGACAACCGCAAGAGGAGAAGAGCTAGATTCACTCCCTGGTGATTTGCCAAGTGACTCTGATATGTTGGCTCCCCAGGAGCCAGGAGTCTATGGGGTAAGAGCCACAGCCACCTCTCCCTCTGATCTTCAGCACAAACATCTACAGGAGGTCATGCTGGATGGCTAAAAAGTTGTTGGCTTTCGTGACACTGGGGCTTTTCTCACCATAGCCAATCCCCGAGCAATTCAACCAGAAGCAATTCAAAAGGGACCATTTGTTGTCATTAAATTGGCTGGAGGTGCTCAGAGATATATTCCAAGAGCGTGGTCCTGGATTATGGCCTTGGGGAAAAACAATGCATGATCGGTGTGATGAGTGGCCTTCCTGCAGACTTTTTTTTTACGAAATGATGTGGGAAATCTTAAATGCCACTTTGTCGGTGCGGTAACCTGAAGTCAATCCAGGAGAGCCGCATATGTGGATGTGTTCAACCTGTCAATGGAAATAAGACCACCATAACTGCCATCACAGCCGGTGAGTGATTCTTCTTGTGGGGATCATATGAGTGTCTCTTGGGATAAAGTTCAGTTTAGACAAGAGGTAGTGACAGATCCTACCCTAGCTAGTTTTAGAACTTGGGCTGAAATAGGGCAGTTAGCGGAAAATGGGGAAAATATTATCAGGGAAAATGGACTCCTATATCGGGTTACCAACACTGACTCCCTAGATAAATCCTGGATTTATAGCAAACAGCTGATTGTCCCTCAGAAATAGAGTTTTCCTATTACACCTTGCTCATGACATTCCTACTGCAGGCCATCAAGGGAAAACCCGCACTGAGAGACGATTGGCTCAAATTTTCTATTGGCCTGGGATTTCTCAAGAAGTGGCGCAGTCCACCGAACTTGTGACATTTGTCAGCATAGAGGGCGACCAGGAGATCACCCAAAAGCACCCTTGCAACCTCTCCCTATAATAGAAAAACCCTTTCAAAGAGTAGTTGTCGATATCATTGGACCTCTGGCTAAACAAAGTAAGTCTGGAAAGCTGTACATTCTTACTGTTGTGGACTATGCCACCTGATATCCAGTGGCCTTGTTAAGTATTTCTGAAGCCAAGGTAGCCGAGGCCCTAGTTACCATTTTCCCTAGAGTAGGATTCCCAAGTGAGATCCCATCAGACCAAGGCTCCCAGTTCATGTCGGATGCTGGTACAATGTCTCTGGTGCTCTTGTGGAGTACTAGCAATCCGAACGACACCATATCATCCTCAAACAAATGGACTTTGTGAATTATTCAATGGCACCCTGAAAAATATGATAAGGGACTTCACTGACTGGGAGAAGTACCTACCCCATCTCCTATTTGCCTATCGGGAATTCCCCAGGAGTCCACTGTGTTTTCTCTCTTTGAGCTACTATATGAAGAAAGGTCAGAGGATCTTTAACCCTGCTATAAGAATATTGGGAGGGGCAAGTTGAGGATACTGAAACCCCTGTTGTTCCATATGTCCTAAAGGAAACCCTGGTTCAACTTTCTAGTTTTGCTCAGGATCAAGTGCAGATGGCTCAAACAAAACAGAAGATATGGTATGATTAGGGTTGAGTGACTTTTATTTTTATAGGATCGGGTCGGGTTTCACGAAACCCGACTTTCTCAAAAGTCGGGTCGAGTGAAATCGGCCGTTCCTATAAAAAAGTCGGGGTCGGGGTCAGCCGAAACACGAAACCCAATGCAGTGCAATGGGATACTATGGTTCCCAGGGTCTGAAGGAGAGGAAACTCTCCTTCAGGCCCTGGGATCCATATTAATGTGTAAAATAAAGAATCAAAATAAAAAATATTGATATACTCACCCTCGGACGTGCCCTGGTACTAACCGGCAGGCTTCCTTCCTAAGAATGAGTGCGTGAATGACCTGCGGTGACGTCGCGGTTTGTGATTGGTCGCGAGCGGTCACATGGACAAGCCGCGACGTCATCTAAGGTCCTTCACGCGCTCATTCTTAGGAAGGAAGGCTGCCGGAAAGAAGCAGGGCACGTCCGAGGGTGAGTATATACCTAATAGGAATATACTCACCCTTGGACGCGCCCTGCTTCTTTCCGGCAGCCTTCCTTCCTAAGAATGAGCGCGTGAAGGACCTTAGATGACGTCGCGGCTTGTCCATGTGACCGCTCGCGACCAATCACAAGCCGCGACGTCACCGCTGGTCATTCACGCGCTCATTCTTAGGAAGGAAGCCTGCCGGTTAGTACCAGGGCGCGTACGAGGGTGAGTATATCAATATTTTTTATTTTGATTCTTTATTTTACACTTAAATATGGATTCCGATACCGATTCCCGAAATCGCAAACATATCGGAACTCGGTATTGGAATTCCGATACCAGATTCAGAAGATCGCCGACCTCATGGCCGACCCCACACAGGGGTCGGGTCGGGTTTCATGAAACCCGACTTTGCCAAAAGTCGGCGACTTCTGAAAATGGCCGACCCATTTTGCTCAACCCTAGGTATGATCGTAAAGCGCGCTATAGGGAGTTTGCAAAAGGACAACAGGTCTTTTTCTTCATCGGCAAAATAAATTGCAGACAACATGGAAGGGTCCCTTCCGGACTCTCAGAAGATTTAATGACACCGATTACCTCCTTGCTTTAGATGATCAGGGTTTAAGACAAAAGACTGTCCATGTGAATATGATTAAGGAGTACCATGACCGGACCCCGCCAGATTCCCAGCCCTGCAGTGTGAGTACATCATAAAACACTGTGGGGCGGGATCTGGGGCCTCCCTGTGTGCAGGCACGATCTACTTACATCACTTGATGTAAACTCCAGGGCAGCATGCACGGCACACGCCTGAGAAAAAAATGCAGAGCACAGGTGCCGGTGACGGCACAAGACAGAGAGGAGGTGGCACCCGCTGGGATGATGGACGGCTGTGAGACACTTGAGTCAGAGAGAAATCATACCTCCCTGACATAATACAGGTATGGCTCAAAATTTATAAAAGTGATTATTTCAGCATTCCTAGGGATACTAAACATAAAAGCCACCTTCACAGAATGCAGCCTTAGTGCTGCTGAAGGTGGCTCTTTTACCTTAATAGGCCCTGGTGGTGACAGGTTCCCTTTAAGGTCATGGAGTGGCCTAGCCAGTCTCTAGACCTTAATCCCATAGAAAACTTATGGAGGGAGTTGAAGCTCCAAGTTGCCAAGCGACAGCCTCAAAATCTTAATGATTTAGAGATGATCGGCAAAGAGGAGTGGACCAAAATTCCTCTTGACATGTGCACAAACCTCATCATCAGCTATAAAAAATGTCTGCTGTGCTTGCCAACAAGGGTTTTGCCACCAAGTATTAAGTATTGTTTGCCAGAGGGCTAAATACTTATTTCTCACAGCAAAATGCAAATAAATTTATATAATTTATACAGTGTGATTTTCTGGATTTTATTTTTAATATTCTATCTCTCAATGTTAAAATTAACCTACCCTTAAAATTATAGACTGTTATAGACTGTTCATGTCTTTGTCAGTGGACAAACTTACAAAATCAGCAAGGGATCAAATAATTATTTCCTTTACTGTATAGCATAAAAGATCAGATGATTGCAGGTTCAAGTTTCCTAAGGGGACTAATACAGTGAAAATAAAAAATAGTTTTAAAAAAATATAAACGTTCACATTACTCTGCTAAATTAAATTCTAATTACTCGAATAAATATTTTCGCCCAGTAAAAATTAAAAAATACAAAAAATTAAAAAATGCACATATTTGGTATCGCTGCGTTCATAAAAGCCTGATCTATCCAAATGCAAGACAAATTAATCTGATCAGTAAATGATGTAATGATAAAAAAAAATCAAAACACTAGAACTGGAGATTTCAGGCTGCTGCAATAACATGAAAGAAAGTAACAAGAGGCAATACTAACACTTATCTACCCTTATATGAAATCAATAAAAACAGCATCTCGGGGCACGAAAAACAAGTCCTCACTCAGGCCTTTATCTTGAATATTTTAAGTGTTACATAGCTCGGAAAACGATATTAACCCTTTCACGACATGCGCCGTACATGTACTGCGCATGTCGGGTCCCCTGCTTTGATGTGCGCTCCGGCGGTGAGCGCACATCAAAGTCGCGACATGTCAGCTGTTTTGTACAGCTGACATGTGCGCGCAATAGCGGCGGGTGAAATCGCTATTCACCCGCCGCTATTAACCTGTTAAATGCCGCTGTCAAATGCAGACAGCGGCATTTAACTACCGCATCCGGCCGGGCGGCCGGAAATTACGTCATCGCCGACCCCCGTCACATGATCGGGGGTCGGCGATGCATCAGGAAGGTAACCATAGAGGTCCTTGAGACCTCTATGGTTACTGATCGCCGGTGGCTGTGAGCGCCCCCCTGTGGTCGGCGCTCACAGCACACCTGCAATTCTCCTACATAACAGCGATCTGATGATCGCTGTTATGTAGCAGAGCCGATCGGGCTGTGCCTGCTTCTAGCCTCCCTTGAAGGCTATTGAAGCATGGCAAAAGTGAAAAAAAAAAAGTTTTTAAAAATGTGAAAAAAATATTAAAAATATAAAAGTTTAAATCACCCCCCTTTCGCCCCATCCTAAATAAAACAATAAAAAAAAAAAAAAACCTACACATATTTGGTATCGCCGCGTTCAGAATCGCCCGATCTATCAAATAAAAAAAGCATTAACCTGATCGCTAAACAGCGTAGCGAGAAAAAAATCCGAAACGCCAGAATTACGTTTTTTTGGTCGCCGCGACATTGCGTTAAAATGCAATAACGGGCGATCAAAAGAACGTATCTGTGCCGAAATGGTATCATTAAAAACATCAGCTCGGCACGCAAAAAATAAGCCCTAACCCGACCCCAGATCACGAAAATTGGAGACGCTACGGGTATCGGAAAATTGCACTTTTTTTTTTTTTTTTTTTAAGCAAAGTTTGGAATTTTTTTTCACCACTTGGATAAAAAATAACCTAGACATGTTAGGTGTCTATGAACTCGTAATGACCTAGAGAATCATAATCGCAGGTCAGTTTTAGCATTTAGTGAACCTAGCAAAAAAAACAAACAAAAAACAAGTGTGGGATTGCACTTTTTTTGCAATTTCACCGCACTTGGAATTTTTTTCCCATTTTCTAGTACATGACATGGTAAAACCAATGATGTCGTTCAAAAGTACAACTCGTCCCGCAAAAAATAAGCCCTCACATGGCCATATTGACGGAAAAATAAAAAAGTTATGGCTCTGGGAAGGAGGGGAGCGAAAAACGAAAACACAAAAACGAAAAAGGGCCGCGACTTGAAGGGGTTAAAAGCAAAATTTGATTCTCCAGCAGGGCTTGGCAACTGTCCACTGCCAAAAGTACCAATACTTGATTTAAAAACAACAGTATCACTGTTCTTGATTGGTCATCAAACTCGTCCAACAATGCAGATGAGCTGAAGGCTGCTGTCAAAGCAACCGGGCTTCCATAGCACCTCAGCAGTACTGCAGGCTGATCACCTCCATTCAATGCTGCATTAATGCAGTAATTGATGCAAAAGGAGTCCCGACCAAGTATTGAGTGCATTTACTGAGCATACATTTCAGTAGGCCAACAATTTGCATTTTAAAATCATTTTTCAAGCTGGTGTTATAAAGGATTCTAATTTACTGAGATAATGACATTTGGGTTTTCATTGGCTGTAAGCCATAATCATCAACATTAACAGAAATAAACACTTGAAATAGATCACTCTGTTTGTAATGACTCTTTAAAATATCTGTTTCACTTTTTGTATTGAAGAACTAAATTAAATTAACTTTTTGATGATATTCTAATTTTGTGACAAGCACCTTTATATCCACATTATACAGACACATGACTCACATGTACATACATTATATATAAACATATACACATTATACATATATAGATAACCTGTTCAAGTACACGTTATATATATATACACTTTATACATAAATATGTTATACATACAGTATACACATGACCTGTACATATACAGATGCATTAATTATATATACAATATGTATATGTACAGATTATGTGTCTTTATAATGTGTATATATGTGTACAGTTGTGAGCAGGTTGCGGGATGCAGTAGCAAACCAGAGGCAGAGCAAGGGTTAATGGTTTTACTTCTAACGGGTGTATATTCCATGCAGGGAGGAGGATAAGGAAAGAGGGATATTAAGGAATAAAGGATAAGCAGTTTGGGGAAATGCAAGGTACAACAATAACAACAAAGTTGACGGTATAACTTATCCGATTCTGATGACGTCCAGTATGCAATCTCCACACGATGGAGAATTTCACTAACAACGGTTAGTGTGTAGTATGTCCGGTGTAGTCCTTGTGATGTCGACATCAGGTTTGGTTAGATGCTCTTTTGTATACTTCTAATCTGAATTTTATGTTGAGGGCGCAGGAGAGGTTTTCTTCTGATGACTCTTCAATGAAGACCATATTTGGGCAGGTGTCTCTGAAGAGTAAAACAATTAAACACATCTCCAGAGGCTGCTAAATCTTTCTGAAAGTATTTTGCAGTCAATTATGGGTTCTAATTTGCCTATCTAATAATCCTACAAGCAGCTCTCACTGAAATCTAGCTTGGTCTTCTAAATCTTATATTGACCTCCACTGTTCTTAATAACTAGCATTTCTTAATTAGATTTCGAACTGAGGAACTTGAAAATGTTTTGCTATCTTCTAGGCTCCTGCTTAGAAAAACCCATGGCTGCAGCTTTTTGGCATAAAGTTAGAGGAGGCTGGGTTTTTATAAAGTTGGGAAATTTAGGTCACTGGGCCATTCCTAACAATGATATTGAACAATCTATAACCCTTACAGGCTAATTAAGGTTTGAAACAACATATACAGCTCTGGCAAAAATTAAGAGACCACCACATCAAAACCCTGTCATGGTCAGCCCAATCTCCAGACCTGAACCCCATTGAAAACCTCTGGAATGTAACCAAGAGGGTGATGTATACTCACAAGCCATCAAACAAAGAAGAACTGCTTAAATTTTTGTGCCAGAAGCAGTGTGAAAGACTGGTGGAAAGAATGCCAAGACACATGAGCTGTGATTAAAAATCATGGTTATTCCACAAAATATTGATTTCTGAACTCTTCCTGAGTTAAAACATTAGTATTTGTGTTTCTAAATCATTATGAACTTATTTTCTTTGCATTATTCGAGGTCTGAAAGCACTGTTTTTTTTGTTTTTTGTTTTTTTTTTAATTTTGACCATTTCTCCTTTTCAGAAAAAAAAAAATACAACATTTATTGCTTGGAAATTCGGAGACATGTTGTCAGAAGTTTATAGAATAAATGAACAATTTACATTTTACTAAAAAATATACCTATAAAGAGAAAAATCAGACAAACTGAACATTTTGCAGTTGTCTCTTGATTTTTGCCAGAGCTGTATATTTTTGCCTAAATACAAAGGAAATGTGCTTCTTTAATTTTAGGCCTTTTAAAGATCATTTCATCTTCAACTTTAAGGCCGGCATCACATTTAGCGTAGGGAAATATGGTCCGTTTTTTACAAGCGTAATACGCAGAAAAGTTTCTGATCAGTGATCCATATTCAACATGAGGATGCGATTTTTTCTCTAAAACTTTTCCGTGTGTCATCCTTATGGCATCCGTACGGTGAGATTTTCTCGCCAGCTTGCAAAGTGGACATAGAATGGATCCATGGGCTCAAATATTCGTGAAAACATATATACAGTCTATATATACAGTCTATATATATATATATATATATATATATATGTAAGGTGAAATTAAGCCTGGTTTATAATGGGAGATGTCATGTGAGTGGCACATGTTAAGGAGCTGAAACTCCTAAACCCTTCATCCAATTTTAATGTGGAAACCCTCAAATGAAAGCTGAAAGTCTGAACTTCAACTGCATCTGAATTGTTTTGTTTAAAATTCATTGTGGTAATGTCTATAACCAAAATTAGAAAAATGTTGTCTCTGTCCAAATATATATGGACCTAACTGCATATATATATACACTAGATGGTGGCCCGATTCTAACGCATCGGGTATTCTAGAATATGTATGTATGTATGTATATAGCAGCCACATAGTATATAGCACAGGCCACGTAGTATATAGGAGCCATGTAGTATATAGCAGACAAATACTTCGTGGCCTGTGCTATATACTATGTGGCTGCTATATACATACATACATACATATTGTAGAATACCCACTGCGTAAATACAGGCCACGCAGTATATAACAGTGGCCACGCAGTTTATAACACAGCCCATGTACTATATAACACAGCCCACACAGTATATAGCACAGCCCACGTAGTATATAACACAGGCGACGTAGTATATAACACTGGCCATGTAATATATAGCACAGCCCACGCAGTACATAGCAGCCACGCAGTATATAGCACAGCCCCAGTAGTATATAACACTGGCCATGTAATATATAACACAGCCCACGCACAGCCCAAGCAGAACATAGCAGCCACACAGTATATAGCCAGCCCCCGCAGTATATAACACTGGCCACGTAATATATAACACAGCCCATGCAGTACATAGCAGCCACGCAGTATATAGCACAGCCCCAGCAGTATATAACACTGGCCATGTAATATATAACACAGCCCACGCACAGCCCACGCAGTACATAGCAGCCACACAGTATATAGCAGCCACGCAGTATATAACATAGCCACGTTAGTATATAGCACAGAGATGTAGTATATAACAGAGCCTATGCAGTATGTAACACAGCCCATGTAGTAAATAGCAATGTGGGCACTATATGCGTGGTTAAAAAAGACTTAAATAAAAAATAGACATATACTCACCTTCCGAAGGCCCCTTGAAGTCCTGGCGCCTGTGTGCGGTGCACGCGGCAGCTTCCGGTCCCAGGGTTGCTATGCGCTTAGGACCTGTGATGACGTCGCGGTCACATGACCGTGATGTTATGGCAGGTCCTTCTCGCATAGCATCCTTGGCACCGGAACCTGCCGCTTGCACTGCCGAGGACAGCGGGCGACGTCGGAGGGTGAAAATAACCTTTTTTTTCATTATTATTCTTATTTGTAACAGTAGATATTTTTACTATTGATGCTGCATACGCAGCATCAATAGTAAAAAGTTGGTCACACAGTGTTAATAGCTGCGTAACCGGAGTGCGTTACACCACGCTCCAGTAACGCTGGCATTAACCCTGTGTGAGGGCTGACTGGAGGGGAGTATGGAGTGAGCACTGACTGCGGGGAGGAAAGAGCGGCCATTTTGCTGCCGGACTGTGTCCGTCACTGATTGGTCGTGGCAATGGTCGTGGGCGTTTTGCCACGACCAATCAGCGACTTGGATGTCCATGACAGACAGAGGCCGCGACCAATGAATATCCGTGACAGACAGAAAAAGAAAGAAAGACAGAAGGACAGATGAAAGTGACCCTTAGACAATTATATAGTAGATATACACATTATAGAGATACATGACCTACATATATACACATTATACATATACACACTATATATACTGTATATACAGACATACACATTATACAGACCCATGAAATATACAAACTGACTCTGTTCATCAGTATATATCCATTTGCAGCAGTGGGAAAGTCTGGTCGTTGAAAATCAGCAGCCAGAGGGAGGGTTGTACACAGGAGACTTCCTATCAGCCCCCCTTCCTTTCCCCACACCCTCGTCTGGACTACTTAGCTACCTGTAACATTATAAGAGAGGAAGGATATGCTGTGCAGCCATAGAGGAGAAAGCGTTGTATTCTGTCTCACTTCTCCCCAAGGCCGGCTATATTGTTATCCTTGACAGACCTGGCCCCATTGACCTCCTTCCTCTATTAATCTAATTCCCGCCATCTTTCTGTCATATACTCCCCTAGGAGACGTTGTGCAGTTGCTCTGCACATAAGGTACCTTCACACTGAACAACTTAACAACGATAACGATAGCGATCCGTGACGTTGCAGCGTCCTGGATAGCGATATCGTTGTGTTTGACACGCAGCAGCGATCAGGATCCTGCTGTGACATCGTTGGTCGGAGCTAGAAGGCCAGCACCGTATTTCGTCGCTAGATCACCCGCTGACATCGCTGAGTCGGCGTGTGTGATGCTGATTCAGCGATGTCTTCACTGGTAACCAGGGTAAACATCGGGTTACTAAGCGCAGGGCCGCGCTTAGTAACCCGATATTTACCCTGGTTACCATTGTAAATGGCGCCGGCCGGCCATAAAGCAGAGCACAGCGGTGACGTCACCGCTCTGCTTTACGGCCGGCGCTTACACAGTGCAGGGAAGCGGACGCCGGGGAACGCGACAGACACCGGAATGTAAGTATGTAGTGTTTTTTTTTTTTAACATTTACACTGGTAACCAGGGTAAACACCGGGTTACTAAGCGCGGCCCTGTGCTTAGTAACCCGATGTTTACCCTGGTTACCCGGGGACTTCGGCATTGTTGGTCGCTGGAGAGCTGTCTGTGTGACAGCTCTCCAGCGACCACACAACGACGAAACAGCGACACTGCAGCGATCGGCATCGTTGTCTATATCACTGCAGCGTCGCTTAATGTGACGGTACCTATAGATGGATACCTCTGCCATGAATTGACTGAGGAGGAGCAGGGAGCAGCAGCTGTAGAGGAAATGGCACAGTCACACCATGCATGGGTGCCTCAGGCAAACCATATGTGGTGTATGGCAGTGTACTCTTAGTGCACAGACATAATAAAGTTTAATTATTTGAAAAAAAAGCTACCTAGAGATGCAAATGATGAATCGGTTTCAAGGTTTTGAAGATTTTCAAACTCCTGCGTTTTCCATGTGGAGTTTTGGATTACATCCAAAGATTTAAAGTTTGTCTTTGGAACACTGTATACCAGTTATAGAGAACCTTTTAGTGACTCAGTGCCCAAACTGAAACCCAAAACCCACTTATTTATCGCAAAGTGCCCACATGCCAATTTAACCTGAATACTGAAGTTTTAGTTTATGAAAAATAACTCATACAGAGAGCAGGAGGGGTCAGCAGAGACCAGGTGGGGTAAGCGAGCAGGCATGGGGTAAGAGAGAGCAGGCAGGGGCAACAAAGAGCAGGCATAGGCAACAGAGAGCAGGCAGGGGTAAGAGAGCATGCAGGGGTAAGAGAGCAGGCAAGGGGAACAGAGAGCAAGCAGGGTCAACAGAAAGCAGGCAGGGGCAATAAAGTTCAAGCAGGCATATCAGAGAGCAGATAGGGGCAACACTGAGCAGTCAGGGGAAACAGAGTAGCCAGGGGCCACAAAGAGCAGGCAGGGGCAAGAGAGCAGGCAGCGGCAACAGAGAGCAGGCAGGAGCAACAGAGAGCAGGCAGTGGCAACAGAGAAGAAGCAGGAATATCATAGAGCAGACGGGCATCTGTGAGTATGTGCATGTGTGAATAGTACATAGGTATAGTACACAGAATATATTTTCTGTAGAAGCGGGATAGGATCACAGCCTCACAGGTCAGCCTGGATTAATCAGAGCATCAGTGACAGGACACATTGATTTGTGCCCGGAGCTCATTGGTCGGTGCAGTGAGGGGATGAGAAATCAGACACTGCACCAATCAGCCAACACGGAGCTTCAGGCCATGTGCCCACGTTGCGGATTAGCCTCAGGAATTTTTTGCACGGATTCTGCATCTCTTGGCAGAAAACGAGGGTGCGGAATTGACGCGGTTTTGTGCGGATTTGCAGCAGATTTAATGAGGATTTTGTGCGAATTTACTGCGTTTTTTACCCTTGCGAATTTCTATAATGGAATGGGTACAAAAACGCTGCAGATCCGCACAAAAGTAGTGACATGCTACTTCTTTTAATCCGCAGCGTTTCCGCACTGAATTTTCCGCACCATTAGCACAGCGTTTTTTTTTCCTATTGATTTACATTGTACTGTAAATCACTTGAGGATCTGCAGCGTTTCTGCAAGGCAAAAAATGCTGCGGATCCGCAGGAAATCTGCAACGTGTGCACATACCCTCTGACTTACAATCACTGAATTGCAGTTAGTAATCTCTGACAGGGCCACATCCTGTCACTGCTGCTCTAATGACACAAATAGTAGATTGAATTGATGGCCGTTGAGTACTTGTTCCAGTAGATGAGTGGAAATCCCAGCCCTGTGTGTGCAGATGTTTTGCACAGGCTGAAGGCGGAAGGCTGTACTAACCGAGAGGAGGAGAAGGCAGACAGGGAATCTGGTTCCGCACCAGAGGCGTAGCTAGGGTTTTGGTTCGGGGAGGGAGGGAAATGTCTGAGTAGGCCCCTAACCAGGTAACCTTAATTACAACTCGGTGACACACCCCAATAGTGGATGTAGGAGAACCTCAGCAGATGACTAGTACAGTTGCTGACAATAATCTATGTACAAAAACCAACACTGATATTACCACCATATGGTCAGTGGTAAATACCAGTACTACAGAACATATAAGTGATTACACCACATGGTGACATACAGAGGACGTTCTTTCTAATGGAATCGTTCACTTTTCCCGTCTTTTTCATCTGGCCCAGACCGACATGACAACTTCTTCCAGCAAGGACTCAGCTGCAGAGAATACAACAAAGACATATTTCATTTCTCATATTCCAGCCTTCACCATCTATTCCCAACCTGCACAAACTGCTTATCCTGCTGATACCCCAATGCTGAGCTGCTGCTGCCATATGTGTCCCTATTACTGCACCTACTCCGTGATTCTGTGTGCCCTCTAAATACTAAAGCAACCCTCTAGAATATAGTAATGCCGGGTGCAAGTGTCCTAGAAAACAGTGCCCACAATTTGCCCACTAGAAACCTAGAAAGTAATAATGCCCTGTGTGCCTCTTTGACAGTAACCTGAGTTCCCCTATAACAATATGTGCCCACTTTACATTTAATAATGTTCTGAGTCTCCCCCCTGTGCGGCTCCCCTATACACAGTATAATGACCCCTCTCTGAATTGTACCACCCACACAGTATACTGACCCCTTAGTGGCCACCAAACTATTTAATGGCTGCAACATTGTATGATGGCCCCCTCACTGTAATTTCCACACTGTATGAGGACCCCCTAGATAGCCTCCATATTGTATAATGCACCAGATAGTTCTCAATATAGTATAATGCACTCTCAATAAGCCTCCATATAGTATAATGTACTCCCCATAGGCCTCTATAGTATAATGGATTCCCCATGGGCATACTCTATTTAGTATAATGCACGGCCCATAGGCAGACTCTATAGGGTATAATGCACCTCATAGGCAGACTCTATAGTATTCTGCACTCCCCATAGGCAGACTCATTATAGTATAATGCACCCCCCATAGGCAGACTCTATACTGTATAATGCATTCCCCATAGGCAGACTCTATATTGTATAATGCACCCCATAGGCAGACTCTATATTGTATAAAGCATCTGCTAAGGCAGACTCTATATAGTATAATTCACCCCCCATAGCCAGACTCTATATTGTATAATGTACTCCCCATATGCAGATTATATAGTATAATGCAGCCCCCATAGGCAGACTCTATAGTATAATACAGCCCCCCGTAGGCAGACTCTATAGTAGGCAGACTCCATAATGCACCCCCCCAAAGGTAGACTGTATAGTATAATACAGCCCCCCACACCATAGGCAGACTGTATAGAAGGCAGACTCCATAATGCACCCCCCACTGCACCCTATAGGCAGACTCTATAGTATAATGCAGCCCCATAAAAACAATAAATAAATACCTCTCTTCCTCCTGGTTCCTCCACTGCTCCGAGCGCCCGCACATCTCCATACAGAGGGCGCCGAGTAGTGATGTTGTAAGGAGGAAGACCGGGCTGCGGGTACCTGTACCTAGCCGGGTCTGGAGCTGTTGAAGCTGCCTCCCTTGTTGCCTGGGGGAAAGAATGAGGAGCCAGACCAACCTCATGACCTGGGTAGGAGGTGCAAGATAAAAGCAAAAGCGAGCAGCCAGCAGTTTGGCGCGAACTGACAGCAGTACACAGCCGGGTGAGCAGCGTGCTCCATCCCCTGAGTGCCGGCACCGCGACAGGCTGCATTGGTTGGTCCCCACCATCTCCAGCAGAGCCGCAGAGGAGAGAGGTACTGTGCGCTCAGTGACTGAGAGTACCAAGCATGAGCAGAGGAGAGAGAGCTGAGCACCAGACAGAATCGTGCGGCCTTCCCTGCCAGTGACTTCACGACTGTTCCCGTTTGACACTGGAAGTGCCGTTGCCTTGTTTGCTTCGGCCGCACGTGTTTATGGACTAGAGGCTCAGCGGAAGGTACTGGAGATTGACTGTTGGCACCAGAAGACGGACCATCGTTTAAAGGACCCCATCTGAGGACATCTCCTCGGATGCTCCCGGTGCTACAAACCTTGTGGGTTCACCTGCTGTGGAGACGCATAAAGGACACGATAAGTTCCTTAACGGGACTGTTATTGTTTTACTTTCATTATTCTTATTAACCATTCTTTAACCATTTACCTCCCTCCGAGGAGTGAATTGTTGTGATTTTGCTTTTTGCTCCCTCTAGTGGTCATTAGTGATTTGACTCTGGAGCTTCTGTCTTTTCCTATATCCTCACCTGGGCCGTTAGTTCAGGGGCGTTGCTATATAAGCTCCCTGGACCTTCAGTTCAATGTCTGGCATCGTTGAAATCAGAGCTAATCTGTTGTGCTCTTGTCCTATGATCCTGGTTCCTGTATTTCAAGCTAAGTCTGCTTCCTTGCTTTTTGCTTTTGTTTTGTTTGGTATTTTTGTCCAGCTTGTTCCAATCTGTATCCTGACCTTTGCTGGTAGCTCTAGGGGGCTGGTGTTCTCCCCCCCGGACCGTTAGACGGTTCGGGGGTTCTTGAATCTCCAGCGTGGATTTTTATAGGGTTTTTGTTGACCAGATAAGTTATCTTGCTATATTCTGCTATTAGTAAGCTGGCCTCTCTTTGCTGAACCTGGTTCATTTCTGTGTTTGTCATTTCCTCTTACCTCACCGTTATTATTTGTGGGGGGCTTGTATCTTGCTTTGGGGTCCCTTTCTCTGGAGGCAAGAGAGGTCTTTGTTTTCTTCTCCTAGGGGTAGTTAGATTCTCCGGCTGGCGCGAGTCATCTAGCGATCACCGTAGGCATGATCCCCGGCTACTTCTAGTGTTGGCGTTAGGAGTAGCTATTTGGTCAACCCAGTTACCACAGCCCTATGAGCTGGATTTTTGAATCTCGCAGACTTACACGTTCCTCTGAGACCCTGTCCACTGGGGTCATAACAGTATGCCAGGCCAGTATTAAATGTTTAATGCATTGCAGAAGTGGGATTATAAGAAAGAAAATTTTGAGTTTTTTTTTTCCCTCTCTCATTTTTTTTTTTTTTTTTTCTTTTCCCCTTTACCGCAGAGTGGCTTAAGCTTGCTGCAGACATGAATGTCCAGACCTTGATTACAAGTGTGGACCAGCTTGCCGCTCGTGTGCAGGGTATACAAGATTATGTTACCAGAAATCCTAGGTCTGAACCCAAGATTCCGATTCCTGAACTGTTTTCAGGAGACCGATTTAAGTTTAGGAATTTCAGGAATAATTGTAAATTGTTTTTGTCCCTGAAACCTTGTTCGTCTGGAGACTCTGCTCAACAAGTAAAAATTGTTATTTCATTCTTACGGGGTGACCCTCAAGATTGGGCTTTTTCGTTGGCGCCAGGAGATCCGGCATTGGCTGATATTGATGCGTTTTTTCTGGCGCTCGGTTTACTTTATGAGGAACCCAATCTTGAGATTCAGGCAGAGAAAGCCTTGCTGGCTATGTCTCAGGGCCAGGACGAGGCTGAGGTGTATTGCCAAAAATTTCGGAAATGGTCCGTGCTGACACATTGGAACGAGTGTGCACTGGCCGCTAATTTTAGAAATGGCCTTTCTGAGGCCATTAAGAATGTTATGGTGGGTTTTCCCATTCCCACAGGTCTGAATGATACCATGTCCCTGGCTATTCAAATTGACCGGCGGTTGCGGGAGCGCAAAACCGCAAATTCCCTCATGTTGTTGTCTGAACAGACACCTGATGTGATGCAATGTGATAGAAAAACCGCAAATTCCCTCATGGTGTTGTCTGAACGGACACCTGATTTGATGCAATGTGATAGAATCCTGACTAGAAATGAGAGGAAAATTCATAGACGCCGGAATGGCTTGTGCTACTACTGTGGTGATTCTACACATGTTATCTCAGCATGCTCTAAACGTATATCTAAGGTTGTTAGTCCTGTCACCGTTGGTAATTTGCATCCTAAGTTTATTCTGTCTGTAACTTTGATTTGCTCACTGTCATCTTATCCTGTCATGGCGTTTGTAGATTCAGGTGCTGCCCTGAGTCTTATGGATCTCTCATTTGCTAAGCGCTGTGGTTTTATTCTTGAACCATTAGAAAATCCTATCCCTCTTAGGGGTATTGATGCTACGCCATTAGCAGAAAATAAACCGCAGTATTGGACACAGGTTACCATGTGCATGACTCCTGAACACCGCGAGGTGATACGTTTTCTCGTTCTACATAAAATGCATGATTTGGTTGTTTTGGGGCTGCCATGGTTACAGACCCATAATCCAGTCCTTGACTGGAAGGCTATGTCAGTGTCTAGTTGGGGCTGTCGTGGTATTCATGAGGATTCCCTGCCTGTGTCTATTGCTTCTTCTACGCCTTCGGAAGTTCCGGAGTATTTGTCTGATTATCAGGATGTCTTTAGCGAGTCCAGGTCCAGTGCATTGCCTCCTCATAGGGAATGTGACTGTGCAATAGATTTGATTCCAGGCAGTAAATTTCCTAAGGGAAGACTGTTTAATCTGTCGATACCTGAACATACCGCTATGCGTTCATATATCAAGGAGTCTCTGGAGAAAGGACACATCCGTCCGTCTTCTTCCCCTCTTGGTGCGGGATTCTTTTTTGTGGCTAAAAAGGACGGATCTTTGAGGCCTTGTATTGACTATCGGCTTTTAAATAAGATCACTGTCAAATTTCAGTATCCTTTGCCGCTGTTGTCTGACTTGTTTGCCCGGATTAAAGGTGCCAAGTGGTTTACCAAGATAGACCTTCGTGGTGCGTACAACCTTGTGCGCATTAAGCAAGGGGATGAATGGAAAACCGCATTCAATACGCCCGAAGGTCATTTTGAGTACTTGGTGATGCCTTTTGGGCTCTCTAATGCCCCTTCAGTTTTTCAGTCCTTTATGCATGACATTTTCCGGAACTATCTGGATAAATTTTTGATCGTTTATCTGGATGATATTCTGTTTTTTTCTGATAATTGGGACTCGCATGTGGAGCAGGTCAGGATGGTCTTTAAAATTTTGCGTGAAAATTCTTTGTTTGTCAAGGGTTCAAAGTGTCTTTTTGGTGTACAGAAGGTTCCCTTTTTGGGGTTCATTTTTTCCCCTTCTGCTGTGGAGATGGACCCAGTCAAGGTCCGAGCTATTCTTGATTGGACTCAGCCCTCGTCAGTTAAGAGTCTTCAGAAGTTCTTGGGTTTCGCTAACTTCTACCGTCGTTTTATCGCTAACTTTTCTAGCATTGTGAAACCTTTGACGGATATGACCAAGAAGGGCTCCGATGTGGTTAATTGGGCTCCTGCTGCCGTGGAGGCTTTCCAGGAGTTGAAACGTTGGTTTACTTCGGCGCCTGTTTTGTGCCAGCCTGATGTCTCGCTTCCCTTTCAGGTTGAGGTGGATGCTTCAGAGATTGGAGCAGGGGCCGTTTTGTCGCAGAGAGGCCCTGGTTGCTCTGTTATGAGACCTTGCGCCTTTTTCTCTAGGAAGTTTTCGCCTGCGGAGCGAAATTATGATGTGGGCAATCGGGAGTTGTTGGCCATGAAATGGGCATTTGAGGAGTGGCGTCATTGGCTCGAGGGTGCTAAGCATCGTGTGGTGGTCTTGACTGATCACAAAAATCTGATGTATCTCGAGTCTGCTAAACGCCTGAATCCTAGACAGGCCCGCTGGTCATTGTTTTTCTCCCGTTTTGACTTTGTTGTCTCGTATTTACCAGGTTCAAAAAATGTGAAGGCCGATGCTCTTTCCAGGAGCTTTGTGCCTGATGCTCCTGGAGTCGCTGAACCTGTTGGTATTCTTAAGGATGGTATTATCTTGTCAGCTATTTCTCCAGATCTGCGACGTGTGTTGCAGAGATTTCAGGCTGATAGGCCTGATTCTTGTCCACCTGACAGACTGTTTGTGCCTGATAAGTGGACCAGCAGAGTCATTTCCGAGGTTCATTCCTCGGTGTTGGCAGGTCACCCAGGAATTTTTGGCACCAGAGATCTGGTGGCCAGATCCTTTTGGTGGCCTTCCTTGTCTAGGGATGTGCGGTCATTTGTACAGTCCTGTGGGACTTGTGCTCGAGCTAAGCCTTGCTGTTCTCGTGCCAGCGGGTTGCTCTTGCCCTTGCCTGTCCCTAAGAGACCTTGGACACATCTCCATGGATTTCATTTCTGATCTTCCGGTGTCTCAAGGCATGTCTGTTATCTGGGTGATATGTGATCGCTTCTCCAAGATGGTCCATTTGGTTCCTTTGCCTAAGCTGCCTTCCTCTTCCGATCTGGTTCCTGTGTTTTTCCAGAACGTGGTTCGTTTGCACGGCATCCCTGAGAATTGAGAATATTGTGTCAGACAGAGGATCCCAGTTCGTTTCCAGATTCTGGCGATCCTTTTGTAGTAGGATGGGCATTGACTTGTCATTTTCGTCTGCTTTCCATCCTCAGACTAATGGACAGACGGAGCGAACTAATCAGACTTTGGAGGCTTATTTGAGGTGTTTTGTCTCTGCTGATCAGGACGATTGGGTGACCTTCTTGCCGTTGGCTGAGTTTGCCCTTAATAATCGGGCTAGTTCCGCCACCTTGGTTTCGCCGTTTTTCTGCAACTCTGGTTTCCACCCTCGTTTTTCTTCGGGTCATGTGGAACCTTCTGACTGCCCTGGGGTGGATTCTGTGGTGGATAGGTTGCAGCGGATCTGGAATCTTGTGGTGGACAACTTGAAGTTGTCACAGGAGAGGGCTCAGCTCTTTGCCAACCGCCGCCGCGGTGTGGGTCCCCGACTACGTGTTGGGGATTTGGTGTGGCTTTCTTCCCGCTTTGTTCCTATGAAGGTTTCCTCTCCCAAATTTAAACCTCGTTTTATTGGTCCTTACAAGATATTGGAAATCCTTAATCCTGTATCCTTTCGCCTGGATCTTCCTGTGTCGTTTGCTATCCACAACGTGTTTCATAGGTCCTTGTTGCGGCGGTACGTTGTGCCTGTGGTTCCTTCTGCTGAGCCTCCTGCTCCGGTGTTGGTTGAGGGCGAGTTGGAGTACGTGGTGGAGAAGATCTTGGATTCTCGTATCTCCAGGCGGAGGCTTCAGTACCTGGTCAAGTGGAAGGGCTATGGTCAGGAAGATAATTCCTGGGTGGTCGCCTCTGATGTTCATGCGGCCGATTTAGTTCGTGCCTTTCACGCCGCTCGTCCTGATCGCCCTGGTGGTCGTGGTGAGGGTTCGGTGACCCCTCACTAAGGGGGGGTACTGTTGTGATTTTGCTTTTTGCTCCCTCTAGTGGTCATTAGTGATTTGACTCTGGAGCTTCTGTCTTTTCCTATATCCTCACCTGGGCCGTTAGTTCAGGGGCGTTGCTATATAAGCTCCCTGGACCTTCAGTTCAATGCCTGGCATCGTTGAAATCAGAGCTAATCTGTTGTGCTCTTGTCCTATGATCCTGGTTCCTGTATTTCAAGCTAAGTCTGCTTCCTTGCTTTTTGCTTTTGTTTTGTTTGGTATTTTTGTCCAGCTTGTTCCAATCTGTATCCTGACCTTTGCTGGTAGCTCTAGGGGGCTGGTGTTCTCCCCCCCGGACCGTTAGACGGTTCGGGGGTTCTTGAATCTCCAGCGTGGATTTTTATAGGGTTTTTGTTGACCAGATAAGTTATCTTGCTATATTCTGCTATTAGTAAGCTGGCCTCTCTTTGCTGAACCTGGTTCATTTCTGTGTTTGTCATTTCCTCTTACCTCACCGTTATTATTTGTGGGGGGCTTGTATCTTGCTTTGGGGTCCCTTTCTCTGGAGGCAAGAGAGGTCTTTGTTTTCTTCTCCTAGGGGTAGTTAGATTCTCCGGCTGGCTCGAGTCATCTAGCGATCACCGTAGGCATGATCCCCGGCTACTTCTAGTGTTGGCGTTAGGAGTAGCTATTTGGTCAACCCAGTTACCACAGCCCTATGAGCTGGATTTTTGAATCTCGCAGACTTACACGTTCCTCTGAGACCCTGTCCACTGGGGTCATAACAGTGAATACCCTATTCTATTAAACTGTTACATTTGGTTAACCCTTGCTCTGCCTCCTGTCTGTCACTGCATCCCGCAAACTGCTTACAACATCATTGCGACCCCTGTCAGTGTCGGCGTCAGTGAAGTCAGACGCTGAGAGGGGGATGATGGGAGAGGGAGCGTGATGCTCCTTCTCTCATCAATGCGATTAGCTGTATCGGCATCTAGCCAATACAGTTGAACCTGCAATGATGGGCGGGGGTCCCACTGCTGGCACGAAGGGCCACTACTAGCACCAGGGCCCTCCCTCACCTGCTCTGGGCCCCCATAGCGGCTGGGTGGCAGAGCAGGGAGATCTGCTGCAGTGTAACTGTATCGGCACACTGTGCACGCCGATACAGTACAGTAGTGTAGCTCCGGGTAGGCTCCCTCAGAGTGTGGGGCCTCGGGAGACCCCCCCCCTCTGCCCCCTTTTAGCTATGCTACTGTTCCGCACCATGCTGAGCGAAAGGAGGTAATGCTGCATGCGTGCCTGCGTACACTGAGACACAGACACTGTACATTGTAACAAACTAAACTTGACTTAAAATAGAAACATGTAGTTCAAGAGATTCGGGGCAGTGCACTTCTGATTCGGGGCACGGCCCCAAATCAAAGTACCCAGCAATGCCCCTGGTGTACCCTGCTCACTGCACCCCCAGACTGCTCTGCTTCCCCAATCCGCAAAGCTCCCCCTGCATTTGCTACTTGTCAGGCAATGGTGTGCATGCCCACAGGGAGGCCTCTCCAAGTCCTCTCTGGCACGCGTGCCATAGGTTCTCCACCACTGCTATATACCCATCTTTAAAAACTGTTAATTGTACTATGGAGCTTTACTCTTTTCTGATTTTGTCATACAGTCAGATAAATAACACATACAGCTGCTTCTCACAAAATTAGAATATCATCAAAAAGTTAATTTATTTCAGTTCTTCAGTACAAAAAGTGAAACTCATATTATATAGAGTCATTACAAACAGAGTGATCTATTTCAAGTGTTTATTTCTGTTAATGTTGACAATTATGGCTTACAGCCAATGAAAACCCAAAAGTCATTTTCTCAGTAAATTAGAATATGTAATAACACCAGCTTGAAAAATGATTTTAAAATCCGAAATGTTAGCTTACTGAATGTATGTTCAGAAAATGCACTCAATACTTGGTCGGGGCTCCTTTTGCATCAATTACTGCATCTGTGCGGCGTGGCATGGAGGTGATCAGCCTGTAGCACTGCTGAGTAGAGTTAAGCGAATTTGCTCAGCTCCCTGCTTATTCAGCAAGCTACAGTGGGTACGGAAAGTATTCAGACCCCTTTAAATGTCTCACTTTTTGCTTAATTGCAACCATTTGGTAAATTAAAAAACGTTCATTTTTTCACATTAATGCACAATCTGCACAGCATCTTGACCGAAAAAACCCAGAAATGCAGACATTTTGGCAAATTTAATAAAAAAAGAAAAACTGAAATATCACATGGTCATAAGTATTCAGACCCTTTGCTCATACACTCATATTTAAGTCACATGATGTCCATTTCCTTGTGATCCTCCTTGAGATGGTTCTACTCTTTCATTGGAGTCCAGCTGTGTTTAATTAAACTGATAGGACTTTATTTGGAAAGGGAACTGGCCAAGGGAACTGGCCAAGCAGCTCAAAGACAGAATTATGGCAAGTCACAGACCTGGCCAAGGTTACATCAGAATTTCTGCAGTACTCAAGGTTCCTAAGAGCACAGTGGCCTCCATAATCATTAAATGGAAGAAGTTTGTGACCACCACAAGTCTTCCTAGACCTGGCCGTCCAGCCAAACTGAGCAAATGTGGAAGAAGAGCCTTGGTGAGAGAGGTAAAGAAGAACCCCAAGATCACTGTGGATGAGCTCCAGAAATGCAGGATGGTGATGGGAGAAAGTTCCACAAAGTCAACTATCATTGCAGCCCTCCACCAGTCGGGCCTTTATGGCACAGTGGCCCAATGGAAGCCTCTCCTTAGTGCAAGACATATGAAACCCTGCACAGAGTTTGCTAAAAAGAAAATGAAGGACTCCCAGACTATGAGAAATAAGGTTCTCTGGTCTGATGAGACAAAGATAGACCTTTTTGGTGATAATTCTAAGCGGTATGTGTGGAGAAAATCAGGCACTGCTCGTCACCTGCCCAATACAATCCCAACAGTGAAACATGGTGGTAGCAGCATCATGCTATGGGGGTATTTTTCCACTGCAGGGACAGAACGACTGGTTGTCATTGAAGGAAACATGAATGTGCCAAGTACAGAGATATTATGGATGAAAACCACTTCCAAAGTGCTCTGGACCTCAGACTTGGCCTAAAGTTCACCTTCCAACAAGACAATGACCCTAAACACACAGCTAAAATAGCAAATAAGTTGCTTCTGAACAACTCTGTCACCATTCTTGACTGGCCCAGCCAGAAACCTGACCTAAACCCAATTGAGCATCTCTGGAGAGCCCTGAAAATGGCTGTCCAGCAACGTTCACCATCCAACTTGATGGAACTGGAGAGGATATGCAAGGAAAAATGGCAGTGGATCCCCAAATCCAGGTGTGAAAAACTTGTTGCATCATGGCTGTACTAGCTCAAAAGGGTGCTTCTACTCAATACTGAACAAAGGGTCTGAATACTTATGACCATGTGATATTTCAGTTTTTCTTTATTAATAAATTTGCAAAAATTACTACATTTCATTTTTTTAGTCAAGATTGAAAGTGTCCATTAATGAGAAAAAAAAAAAAGAACTTTTTTGAATTCATCAAATGGCTGCAATGAAACAAAGAGTCAAAAATTTAAAGGCGTATGAATACTTTGTGTACCCACTGTATATCGCTCACTGAATAAGCAAACAGGCTCTCTATGCATGTGTTGGGAATATCACACAGCCGCGACACAGGCAGCCGTGGAGCCGAACAGCTGTTCAGCCGGCACGCTCAATGTATCCGGGTTCCCTCTGCAGCTTATTCGGTAAGCGCTATAGCTTGTCGAATAACGCAGGGCCCCGAGCAAATTCACTTAACTCAACTACTGCTGAGGTGCTATGGGAGCCCAAGTAGCTTTGATAGCAGCCTACAGCTCATGTGCATTGTTGGGTCAGGTGTGTCTCATCTTCCTCTTGACAATACCCCATTAATTCTCTAGGGGGTTAAGGTCTGGCGAGGTTGCTGGATAATCAAGCACAGTGATACTGTTGTTTTTAAACCAGGTACTTTTGGCAGTGTTCTAAAATTTCCTGGTAGACAGCTGCGCAGACTTTCGTCTTGATAAAATACAGCAGACCTGCACCAGCAGATGACACGGCTCCCCAAACCATCACTGATTGTGGAAACTTCACACTAGACCTCAAGCAGCTTGGACTGAGTGCCCCTCCACTCTTCCTCCAGACTTGGCCCAGGTAAGACACTTCTGGCATTGTCTGTTGGTCTACTGCATACGTATCTGGAAAATATGGCAAGATGAGAACAGTATTATCCTTGCTCTCCGCGGGCTGCAAAACAACCTTCAGCGGTGGCTGTAACTATGTACAGCTACTGTCTGACCGCCGAATCTGCACTGATGCTGCAGCTTTGAAAAGCTATTAACCTATGTATTAACCCCACATCTGCAGTTTGAGATTTTGGGGCAAGACAGATTTTCTTTAAACCATAAAATAGTGGAGTCTCTCAGAACCAAGCTGTAACGATTCCACCAGTAGCTTTGCTACCGGGGGGCAGAGGGAGCCATCGCCCCGGGCCCCGCACTTTGAGGGGGCCCACCCAGAGCTAAGCTTCTGTAACTGCATCGGAATGCACGTTGTGCCGATTCAGTTACATTTTGCGGCAGAGCAGGGAGAGTCGATCTCCCTGCTCTGCCGCCCGTCTGCTATGGGGCCCCTGAGGAGGCAGTGGGGGGCCCAGTGCCATCAGTGGGCCCCCCTGCCCATAATCGCAGGTTCAACTGTATTGGCTGGATGCCGATACAGATGACCGCATTGATGAGAGAAGGAGCATTACACTCCCTCTCCCATCATCCCCCTATCAGTGTCTGACATCACCGACGCCGACACTGACAGCGGGAGCGATGATGTCACTGCTCGGCGCCTGCCATCTGGAGATGTGCAGGTGCTCAAAGCAGCGCAGGAACCAGGAGTAAGAGAGGTGAGTATATATTTATTTGTTTTTTAGAGGCTGCCTATGGGGGTGCATTATGTTATAGAGGCTGCATATGAGGGGGCTGCATTATGTTATAGAGGCTGCCTATGGGGAGATCTGCATTATTTTATAGAGGCTGCCTATGGGTGGGTCTGCATTATGTTATAGAGGCTGCAGCCTATGGAGAGTGCCTTATGTTATCGAGGCTGCCTATGGGAGTATGAGTATACTATTATGCTATAGAGGCTGCCTATGGGAGGGCTGCATAATGTTATAGAGGCTGCCTATGGGGGTCTGTATTATGTTATAGAGGCTGCTGCCTATGGGGAGTGCATTATACTGTACAGTCTGCCTATGGGGGCTGCATTATGCTATAGAGGCTGCCTATTGGGGGCTGCATTATGCTATGGGGGTACAATATGTTATACAGGCTGCCTATGGGGCTGCATTATGCTATGGAGGCTGCTTATGGGGGTGCATTATGTTATAAAGGTTGCCTATAGGGGTGCATTATGTTATACAGACTGCCTATGGGGGTGCATTATATTAGGGGCTGCATTACACTATATAGTCTGCCTTTGGGAAGTGCATTATATTAGGGGCTGCATTATATTATAGAGTCTGCTTATGGTGGGTGCACTATATTAGGGGCTACATTATATTATGGAGTCTGCCTATGGGGATACATTATTCTATATAGTCTGACTATGGGAAGTACATTATACTGTAGAGCCTGCCTATGAGGAGTGCATTATACTATAGAGTTTATAGTTTGGGGTGATACTGAGGGGTCAGTATATAGACAGTGATGGGGCCTTATACTGTGTATAAGAGAGCATTGTACTGTATATAGGGGAGCTGTGCAGGGGGGAAACTCGAGACATTGGTAAATGTAAAGTGGGCACTTATTATTATAGGGGAAAGCAGGTCACTGCGACTGTCAAAAGGGACACAGAGGGCATTATTACTTTCTAGGGGACAAAATGTGGGTGCTGTTTTCTAGGGCACTTGCACCTCGCATTACTATATTCTAGAGGATTGCTTTATACTTTAGAGGGCACAGAGAACCACACAGCAGGTGCAGTAATAGAGTCACATACGGCAGCAGTGGCTCAGTATTGGGTATCAGCAGGGCCTCTCTGACCTTTCCTGGCGCCTGCGCACTGCAGTACTTTTGTGCTGCCCTCAACAGTGCAGACAAAGTACGCCTGCACCGGAGCCTCAGTGTGAAGACAAGAGGACGTCATCGTAAGAACATGGGAGGCCCCGGACCAGACCGCAACGCCCATCATACCGGGACCGCCCCTGGGTGAGTATAATCTAACCTCTTTTTCTTATCTTTCAGGATACATTAGGGGCTTATCTACAGCATTCCAGATTGCTGTAGATAAGCCCCTGATGCTGGTGGGCTTAGCTCATCATCGATTTTGGGGGTGACAGGCTCCCTTTAAGCTCTTGTCAGGTGCTCTGAGTTTCCATAATTTCTCAGCTGTTTAACTGATATAGCAGTCCCAGATAGCTGTCAGCCGTAGCTTCAGCTAAGTGTAGTTTGTTACTTGGTGCCTTGTATTATTACTCATTGATCTATCCCGGTCTGACCTTGGACCTCGTTCTGACCATCCGTCTGTTTGATTCCTTTGCTCTGATCCGCTATCCTCCTGGTATTTTGATCTCAGACTGTGTCCTGACTACACTTTTGTCTCTTCCTTCTGTTTATGACGTACCCTCTTGGCATTTGACTTTGGACTCCTCAACTATTCTCACTCATGGCTTGTCTGTGAGAAGTGACTCAGTGACACCCAAGCATTACTGTCTAGTCCTCTACATTTAAATTCTTCAACTAACGTCTTCTGCACTGTGTTGGAAATATTGCCCTCTGCTAGCAGCTTCTGGTATTTTTACAAAACTGCCAGTTAACAAGTTCTAGATTTGGCTGACATGATAGATTGGGAAAAGGGATATTCAGGAGAGTAACCAAAATCTGTGATCCATGATTGATTTAGGAGACTTGATTTATTTTTAAGAGAACTCAAAGGAAATATGTTTTAATAATAATAATAGTAATACTGCTTAATACTGACATTACTACTATTAGTATTGAGCATTTATATTTCCCTCCTCATATATATGAGTAGACCTCTTTAGATATATCCTCTCTTGCACACTGAATCATGTAAGTAAAACGTATTTCCTTTGAGTTCTCTCATAAATTTCCTGTTGTTTAGGACCTTACTTGCAGCTGATTCTGTGTGCTTATACTAGCGCTGCTATACCTTTATCTTTTTTATTTATTTTTATGTTCAGATTTTTTATTGAGGGAATACTTTTCCCAATTAAGTAGTTGTTAATATATTTTTATTATTATGATAAACATAATATTATTTCTAAAAGAATTTACAGCTGCCTGTGTACTAAGTACTGCACAATTTAATATATACACATATATGTATATACAGTATGCAGGACCAATGTTATCTAAAAATGCTATAAAATAAAAATTAACAAAAAAAGAATATGGAATATGATGTGGGCTCCGGCGGTGAGCCCACATCTTTCCCGGCACATGTCACCTGTTTTGAACAACTGAGATGTGCCCAGAATAGCCGTTAAATGCCACTGTGAAATGCTGACAGCGGCATTTAACATTCATTTCCGGCAATCGCACCGGAAATCCACCCATCGGTAACCCCCGTAACGTAATCGCAGGTCAACCATGGGTTGGCATGACAACCAGAGGTATCCTGGAGACCTCTATGGTTGTCACTGCCAGATTGCTATGAGCGCTACCCTGTGGTTGGCGCTCATAGCAAGTGAGGTATTCTGCTACATGCAGGTGATCTAATCATCGACTGCATGCAGCAGAGCCATACGGGTTATGGCAGCTTCTAGCAGGGTCGGACTGGCCCACTGGAGAACTGGAGGATTCTGGTGGGCCCAGGCACTGACACCTGCTGGCATACCGGCACACCACGCAGATGCTATGGGCACTCCCGGTGTCAGCGGAGCAGCAGCGGGTGACAGGAGGCAGAAGCTGGCTGCTGCGGCTAAAGCCTTTCCCAACTGCTAAAGAGAAATTTATATTCACCCTTCCCCCATGCCCCCGGAGGAGTGGAGAGGGGTGAATATTCATTTCACTTTAATAGCGGGCAGTATTAGCTGCAAGCTGCATCTAGCACTGCCCGCTATCAGGGCCGGCAGACTATGGCCCCCGCTTCCAGAGGGGCCCCAGCCCATGTGGCCGCTATGAGGCCGTAAGTCAGGGGGGCCAGGCACAAGCGCCACCCCCCAGTGCGCGCTCCATTCAACTGTATCATACATGCCAATACAGTTGAAAGCAACAATGGAGGAGCGAGCGTCAGGTGACGCTCCCTCTCCCATCAGTTCCTTCTGCCTCTGCCACTGCTTGTGCGCGCTGACATCACTTCATCGCGTACCAGCTTTGTGCCAGTATTGTTATATATATATATATATATATATATATATATATATATATATATATATATATATATATATATATATATATATATATATATCACTGAATCCTTGTTGCATTATATTCTGGGGTGGAGGCTGTATTATACCCTGAGGGGAGGCTGCTTTATATTATGTGGGAGGGGAGGCTGCATTACGCCCTATGAGGGGTTGCTGCATTAAATTCTGTGGGGGGAGGCTGCATTATATTTTGTGGGGGAGGCTGCATTATATACAAAATAAAATGATGCGGCTAATAAAATTAGACTGCAGCCAGCTCACCGATCCTTACAGGTGCTCGGAACTTCGTCTAGGACCTGGACGAGTGGTAATTGCAGTAGAAGAAAAGAGGGTGTTCCAGCTCCATAAAATAGTCAATACTCTATTTATCCATTAAAATCTTGATACAAATATATCCTTGCATAGATGCGAATGTTGAAGTGCCAAAACAAGAGCGACGCATTTCGATCTTAATCAATGCTTAGTCTGGTGTGAATTTTAGCAGTTACTATATAGTATTCCTGGACCAATCAAATGACCAATATAGGTCACCTGACTATTCCTGCAGGTCCTGGACGCGCATATATTTGCACAATAACACAGTATTAGTATTAGTGATAAAAATAAACCAAACTACCCAATCAGCTATAAACAAATATATAGAAAACTAAGAAAACAACCTATAACAATTACAATATATAAAATTCTCAATATTTTAAACATAGTAGTACATGATTTCGTTCTTTCTATTTAGACCAAATGGGTATCTTGTCTGTAGATTATATATCCAGAAAGCTTCTCTAGTGAGAAGCTGCCTTTTTATGTCTCCTCCCCTTTGGGAAAATTTTATCCGTTCGATACCCTGTATTGTCATCATAGAATAGTCACCTGAGTGACACGTGACAAAATGCCTAGCAACAGCTGAAACATTACGATTTGTAGTGTGATAATTAACTAAATCCCTGAGATGTTCCGATATTCTGATTTTCAGTTTCCTCGTTGTTAGTGTTGAGCGATACCGTCCGATACTTGAAAGTATCGGTATCGGAAAGTATCGGCCGATACCGGCAAAGTATCGGATCTAATCCGATACCGATACCAATACAAGTCAATGGGACTCAAGTATCGGACGGTATCCCTGATGGTTCCCAGGGTCTGAAGGAGAGGAAACTCTCCTTCAGGCCCTGGGATCCATATTAATATGTAAAAGAAAGAATTAAAATAAAAAATATTGCTATACTCACCTCTCCGACGCTGCCTGGACCTCACCGAGGGAACCGGCAGCGTTCTTTGCTTAAAATGCGCGCGTTTACTTCCTTCCGTGACGTCACGGCTTGTGATTGGTCGCGTGCCGCCCATGTGGCCGCGACGCGACCAATCACAGCAAGCCGTGACGTAATTTTAAAATGCGCGCTTTTCCTGCCTCCCGTGACGTCACGGGTTGTGATTGGTCGCATCGCCCATGTGACCGCGACGCGACCAATCACAAGCCGGAACGTAATTTTAAAATCCAGAATGTCTAGAATTAGGCATTCAGGACCTGAAAATTACGTCACGGCTTGCTGTGATTGGTCGTGTCGCGGCCACATGGGCGGCACGCGACCAATCACAAGCCGTGACGTCACGGAAGGAAGTAAACGCGTGCATTTTAAGCAAAGAACGCTGCCGGTTCCCTCGGTGAGGTCCAGGCTGCGTCGGAGAGGTAAGTATAGCAATATTTTTTATTTTAATTCTTTCTTTTACACATTAATGTTGTTTCGATACCGATACCCGATACCAGAAAAGTATCGGATCTCGGTATCGGAATTCCGATACCCGCAAGTATCGGCCGATACCCGATACTTGCGGTATCGGAATGCTCAACACTACTCGTTGTACATCCCACATAAGAAACCTTGCAAGAGGTACAGTCTATTTTGTAAACAACGTTATTTGTATGACAGTTTATAAATTCTTTTATTTGATAAGTTTTGGTTCCCTCTGTGTTCTGAAAGATACTATTTGTTTTGCATTGCGACATGTACTGCACTGTTGTGAATTCCGTTCTCGGGCTCCCTCCTGTGGTCATGAGTGGTACTGTGTGAGTTTGTTCTTGGGCTCCCTCTGGTGGCCTTTAGCGATATGGCTGGTCTTGGCTGGGCTCAGCTGTTTCATCTCCTGCTAGGCTGGGCCTATTTAATTCACCTGGACCTTTAGATGTCGCCTGCTGTCGGTGTATTCAGTCCTGATCCAGTGCTCTCCTGAATATTCCTTGTGACCAGTCTCCTGCTATGAGAAGCTAAGTTTGCTTGTTCAGTTTCTCATTATTTCCTTGTAAACGTTTCTCATTGTATAATGAGTTCAGCCCAGCTTGCTTTTATGTGATTTTTTGCTTGCTGGTCAGTTCTGGGGTGCAGAGTGCGCCCCTCACATCGTGAGTCGGTGTGGGGGTTCTTGTATTCTCTGCGTGGTTTACTTTTGATAGTTTTTGTACTGACCGCACAGACACCTATCTATTTTCTGCCTATCTAGTATTAGCGGGCCTCATTTGCTAAATCTGTTTCATCTCTACGTTTGTGTTTTCCCCTTGACTCACCATTATTATTTGTGGGGGGCTATCTAAAACTTTGGGGTACATTTCTCTGAGGCAAGTGAGGTCTTTGCTTTCTCTCTAGGGGCAGTCAGTTTCTCAGGCTGTGACGAGACGTCTAGGTTTTCAGGTAACGTTCCACAGCTGCCTTTAGTGTGTTTGGATAGGATCAGGATTGCGGTCAGTATAGCTTCCACATCCCCAGAACTTGTCCTATATACTCAGGGTATATTTGTCAGGTCAGTTTGAGATCCTACCACCAGGATCATAACAGTACAGCAGGCCCGAAAGTGTTAATGCAGCTAAAGAGGGAGAAGAGAAATCTTAAGGTCATTTTTTTTTTTTTTCCCTCTGCACTGTGTTTTGCCTCTCTCCTCCCCTTAATCTCTGGGTGGTTCTGTATGCAGCTACTAATATGGACATTCAGAGTCTGTCTTCTAGTGTGGATCATCTCACTGCAAGGGTACAGGGCATTCAGGATTATGTAGTCCGCAGTCCTATGTCAGAGCCTAAAATACCTATTCCTGAACTGTTTTCCGGAGATAGATCTAGGTTTTTGAACTTTAAGAATAATTGTAAGTTATTTCTTTCTCTGAGACCTCGCTCATCTGGCGACTCTGTTCAGCAAGTCAAAATTGTTATTTCTTTGTTGCGGGGTGACCCTCAAGATTGGGCATTCTCTTTGGCGCCAGGAGATCCGGCACTGCTAAATGTTGATGCGTTTTTTCTGGCGCTTGGAGTGCTTTATGAGGAACCAAATCTGGTAGACCAAGCAGAGAAGGTTTTGCTGGCTCTCTCTCAGGGTCGAGATGAAGCAGAGGTTTATTGTCAGAAGTTTAGGAAGTGGTCAGTGCTCACTCAGTGGAATGAGTGCGCCCTGGCGGCGATTTTCAGAAAGGGTCTTTCTGAAGCCCTTAAAGATGTTATGGTGGGGTTCCCCACGCCGGCGGGTCTGAATGAGTCAATGTCTTTGGCCATTCAGATTGACCGGCGTTTGCGGGAGCGCAAACCTGTGCACCCTCTGGCGGT
The DNA here is from genome assembly GCF_051348905.1 of Ranitomeya variabilis. Taxonomy (NCBI): domain Eukaryota; kingdom Metazoa; phylum Chordata; class Amphibia; order Anura; family Dendrobatidae; genus Ranitomeya; species Ranitomeya variabilis. The sequence continues at coordinate 655,552,391 of NC_135233.1, forward strand.
ATTTTCTGAGCAGAAACCTGAGCCTATGCAATGTGACAGGATTCTGACCAGAGTTGAACAGCAAAACCAGACGTCAGAATGGGTTGTGCTTTTACTGTGGTAATTCTGCTCATGTTATCTCAGCATGCTCTAAGCGCACAAAAAGGGTTGCCAAGTTTGTCACCATTGGTACTGTACAACCTAAATTCATTTTGTCTGTTACTTTGATTTGCTCTCTGTCATCCTACCCAGTTATGGCTTTTGTGGATTCAGGTGCTGCCCTGAATTTGATGGATTTGTCATTTGCCAGGCGCTGTGGTTTTATCTTGGAGCCTTTACAATTCCCTATTCCGCTAAAGGGAATTGATGCTACACCATTGGCCAAGAATAAACCTCAGTACTGGACTCAATTGACCATGTGCATGGCTCCTGTACATCAGGAGGTAATTCGCTTTCTGGTGCTACATAATTTGCATGATGTTGTCGTGTTGGGTCTGCCATGGCTGCAGGCTCATAATCCAGTCCTGGATTGGAAAGCAATGTCTGTGTCAAGTTGGGGGTGCCAGGGGATTTATGGCGATGCTCCTTTGGTGTCAATTGCTTCTTCCACTCCTTCTGAAGTCCCTGAATTTTTGTCGGACTACCAGGATGTATTTGATGAGCCCAAATCCAGTGCCCTACCTCCTCATAGGGATTGTGATTGTGCCATAAATCTGATTCCTGGTAGTAAGTTCCCTAAGGGACGACTTTTTAATTTATCTGTACCAGAACATACCGCTATGCGGAGTTATATAAAGGAGTCCTTGGAGAAGGGACATATTCGCCCGTACTCGTCCCCTTTGGGTGCGGGGTTCTTTTTTGTGGCCAAGAAGGATGGTTCTCTGAGACCCTGTATAGATTATCGCCTTCTAAATAACATCACGGTCAAATTTCAGTATCCCTTGCCACTGTTGTCCGATCTGTTTGCCCGGATTAGGGGGGCCAGTTGGTTCACCAAGATAGATCTTCGTGGAGCGTATAATCTTGTGCGCATAAAGCAGGGCGATGAATGGAAAACAGCATTTAATACGCCCGAAGGCCATTTTGAGTACTTGGTGATGACTTTTGGGCTTTCTAATGCCCCTTCTGTGTTTCAGTCCTTCATGCATGATATCTTCCGAGAGTACCTGGATAGATTTATGATTGTGTACCTGGATGATATTTTGGTCTTTTCTGATGATTGGGAGTCTCATGTGAAGCAGGTCAGGATGGTATTTCAGGTCCTGCGTGCCAATGCCTTGTTTGTGAAGGGCTCTAAATGTCTCTTCGGAGTCCAGAAGGTTTCCTTTTTGGGCTTTATTTTTTCTCCTTCTACTATCGAGATGGATCCAGTCAGGGTTCAGGCTATTCATGACTGGACTCAACCTACATCTGTGAAGAGTCTTCAGAAGTTCTTGGGTTTTGCTAATTTTTACCGTCGCTTCATCACTAATTTTTCTAGTGTGGTGAAGCCTTTGACGGATTTGACCAAGAAGGGTTCTGATGTGACGAATTGGTCTCCTGCGGCCGTGGAGGCCTTTCAGGAGTTGAAACGTCGGTTTTCTTCGGCTCCTGTCTTGCGCCAGCCTGATGTCTCTCTTCCCTTTCAGGTCGAGGTTGATGCTTCAGAGATTGGAGCAGGGGCTGTTTTGTCGCAGAGAAGCTCTGATGGCTCTGTGATGAGACCATGTGCTTTCTTTTCAAGAAAGTTTTCGCCTGCCGAGCGGAATTATGATGTTGGTAATCGAGAGTTGTTGGCAATGAAGTGGGCATTTGAGGAGTAACGACATTGGCTTGAGGGAGCCAAGCATCGTGTGGTGGTCTTGACGGATCACAAGAATTTGACTTATCTCGAGTCTGCCAAACGGTTGAATCCGAGACAGGCTCGATGGTCGCTGTTTTTCTCTCGTTTCAATTTCGTGGTTTCATATCTTCCGGGTTCGAAAAACGTGAAGGCTGATGCCCTTTCTAGGAGTTTTGTACCTGACTCCCCGGAAGTTTCTGAACTGACTGGTGTTCTCAAAGAGGGGGTGATTTTGTCTGCTATCTCTCCTGATCTGCGACGGGTGTTGCAGGAGTTTCAGGCCAATAGACCTGACCGTTGTCCACCGGAGAGACTGTTTGTCCCAGACAGATGGACCAGTAGAGTTATTTCCGAGGTTCATTCTTCGGTGTTGGCGGGTCATCCTGGGATTTTTGGTACCAGGGATTTGGTGGCGAGATCCTTTTGGTGGCCTTCCTTGTCGCGGGATGTGCGTTCCTTTGTGCAGTCCTGTGGGATTTGTGCTCGGGCCAAGCCTTCGTGTTCTCGTGCCAGTGGATTGCTTTTGCCTTTGCCTGTCCCGAAGAGGCCTTGGACGCATATTTCCATGGATTTTATTTCGGATCTTCCTGTCTCTCAGAAGATGTCTGTCATCTGGGTGGTTTGTGATCGTTTTTCCAAAATGGTCCATTTGGTACCCTTGCCTAAGTTGCCTTCCTCCTCCGATTTGGTGCCATTGTTTTTTCAGAATGTGGTTCGTTTACATGGTATTCCGGAGAACATTGTGTCCGACAGAGGATCCCAGTTTGTGTCCAGATTTTGGCGATCCTTTTGTGCTAAGATGGGCATTGAATTGTCTTTTTCGTCAGCCTTCCATCCTCAGACGAATGGTCAAACCGAACGAACTAATCAGACCTTGGAAACTTATTTGAAATGTTTTGTTTCTGCTGACCAGGATGATTGGGTGACCTTTTTGCCATTGGCTGAGTTCGCCCTCAATAATCGGGCTAGTTCTGCTACTTTGGTTTCACCTTTCTTTTGCAATTCTGGTTTTCATCCTCGTTTCTCCTCGGGTCAGGTTGAGTCTTCTGACTGTCCTGGGGTGGATTCTGTGGTGGATAGGTTGCAGCAGATTTGGAACCATGTGGTGGACAATTTGACTTTGTCCCAAGAGAAGGCTCAGCGCTTTGCTAACCGCCGTCGCTGTGTGGGTCCCCGACTTCGTGTGGGGGATTTGGTATGGTTGTCTTCCGTTATGTCCCGATGAAGGTTTCCTCTCCTAAGTTCAAGACTCGTTTCATCGGTCCTTATAAGATTTTGGAAATCCTCAACCCTGTGTCTTTTCGTTTGGACCTCCCAACATCGTTTGCCATTCATAATGTGTTCCATAGGTCATTGTTGCGGAGATATGTGGTGCCTGTGGTCCCTTCTGTTGATCCTCCTGCTCCGGTCTTGGTCGAGGGGGAGTTGGAATATGTGGTGGAGAAGATCTTGGATTCTCGTATTTCGAGACGGAGGCTTCAGTACTTGGTGAAATGGAAGGGTTATGGTCAGGAGGATAATTCCTGGGTTGTCGCCTCCGATGTCCATGCGGCCGATTTGGTTCGTGCCTTTCATTTGGCTCGTCCTGATCGGCCTGGGAGCTCTGTTGAGGGTTCAGTGACCCCTCCTCAAGGGGGGGGGTACTGTTGTGAATTCCGTTCTCAGGCTCCCTCCTGTGGTCATGAGTGGTACTGTGTGAGTTTGTTCTTGGGCTCCCTCTGGTGGCCTTTAGCGATATGGCTGGTCTTGGCTGGGCTCAGCTGTTTCATCTCCTGCTAGGCTGGGCCTATTTAATTCACCTGGACCTTTAGATGTCACCTGCTGTCGGTGTATTCAGTCCTGATCCCGTGCTCTCCTGAATATTCCTTGTGACCAGTCTCCTGCTATGAGAAGCTAAGTTTGCTTGTTCAGTTTCCCATTATTTCCTTGTAAACGTTTCTCATTGTATAATGAGTTCAGCCCAGCTTGCTTTTATGTGATTTTTTTGCTTGCTGGTCAGTTCTGGGGTGCAGAGTGCGCCCCTCACATCGTGAGTCGGTGTGGGGGTTCTTGTATTCTCTGCGTGGTTTACTTTTGATAGGTGTCTGTGCGGTCAGTACAAAAACTATCTATTTTCTGCCTATCTAGTATTAGCGGGCCTCATTTGCTAAATCTGTTTCATCTCTATGTTTGTGTTTTCCCCTTGACTCACCGTTATTATTTGTGGGGGGCTATCTAAAACTTTGGGGTACATTTCTCTGAGGCAAGTGAGGTCTTTGCTTTCTCTCTAGGGGCAGTCAGTTTCTCAGGCTGTGACGAGACGTCTAGGTTTTCAGGTAACGTTCCACAGCTGCCTTTAGTGTGTTTGGATAGGATCAGGATTGCGGTCAGTATAGCTTCCACATCCCCAGAACTTGTCCTATATACTCAGGGTATATTTGTCAGGTCAGTTTGAGATCCTACCACCAGGATCATAACACTGCACGCGGCAGTACCGTACTTAAAAAAAACCTTTACATTCTAACCATGTTTTAGATACAGGTTGATGTACAAAAACGTTTGGAGATAATGAGCTACCTATAGATGGCGCTCTCCTAGCCACTATATTTAAGCCGTCTTTTAAGATATTCGCAAGACTATCATCTTCCTGTAAAATAGGTAATCTATTTAAAATTATATTCTTAATTTCGTTGAATTGAGTACTGTATTGAAAGCAGATATATGGTTTATTTTTCCTATTTTCCTTGGCCTTTTTACCGTCCACATTTGGTGTGAGCAGACTATCTCTAGATTTATTATTTACTATTTGATGTGCCCTATTTAGAGTCCACTTGGGATATTTACGTTTCTGTAATCTGTTTCTTAAATCATTAAACTCATTATTTCTTTCTATATTGTCACTACAATTTCTTTTCAGTCTTGTATATTCTCCTACCGGAATAGATTTGATGGTGTGTTTGGGATGGCTGCTTTTTGCGTGTAAAACAGTGTTTCCACTTAGAGGTTTCAGGTGTGTTTTACTCCCTATAATCTGATTAGTGATCCCTACCAGATCTAGATCCAAAAAAGAAATTTGATTGCTGTTCCATTTATAGGTGAATTTAATACCATGTTCATTTTCATTGATGTATTTAATGAAATCTGGTACGGCAGACACATCACCCCCCCAAATTATCAGGGTGTCATCTATGTATCTGCCATACCAGACCATAGATTCAATGAAGGGATTGTTCACACTGTAAATATATTTACGTTCCCAGTATGCCATTGTGAGATTTGCCAAAGAGGGGGAATACTTCGCCCCCATCGAGACTCCTGTCTTTTGCTTGTAAACTGCATTATCAAAAGAAAAAATATTATGTTTTAAAAGAAAAAAAGTAACTTGTAAAACAAAATTAATGAGGTCTTGCGTGCAGGAACTGTGATGTTCTAAGTAGAATTGAAGCGCCTCCATTACTAAAGTATGTGGTATACAAGTGTTTAATGATATAACGTCGCAGCTGAGCCATGAGTAGTTATTATGCCATATTTTATTTGAGAAGGTTTTTAACACCTCCCTAGAATCTTTGATGTAACCTGGTAGTTTAACCATGAGCGGTTGCAAGATGGAATCTACCCACTCGCATAAATGCTCACTCATTGATCCTATGCCCGGCACAATGGGTCTCATTGCCAGCACTGTTATGATCCGGTGACCGTGGAGCCACATGAGAGACTTTCTCAGGAGTAAGTGGTACCTGTACTGACCGCAAACCCTAAACTAACACCGCAACTAGAAGTAGCCATGGGATGTACCTAACAAGTCCTAGACACCTCGACACAGCCGGAGGACTAAATATCCCTATAGATGGAAATTGGAATTCTATCTTTCCTCAGAGCAGAACCCCAAAGGATAGGCAGCCTGTTATGACCCCAATGGCGAGGGTCTCAGAGGAACGTGGAAGTCTGCAGAATACAAAAATCCAGCTCATAGGGCAGTGGTAACTGGGTTGACCATATATCTACTCCTAACGCCAACACTAGAAGTAGCCGGGGATCATTCCTACGTTGATTCTAGATGACACGCGCCAGCCGGAGAATCTAGCTACCCCTAGTAGAGGAAAACAAAGACCTTTCTTGCCTCCAGAGAAGGGGACCCCAAAGCTGGATAGAAGCCCCCACAAATAATGACGGTGAGGTAAGAGGAAATGACAAACACAGAAATGAACCAGGTTTAGCACAGAGAGGCCCGCTTACTGATAGCAGAATAAAGAAAGGTAACTTATATGGTCAACAAAAACCCTATCAAAATCCACACTGGAAATTCAAGAACCCCCGAACCGTCTAACGGTCCGGGGGGAGAACACCAGCCCCCTAGAGCTTCAGCAAAGGTCAGGATATAGATTTGGAACAAGCTGGACAAAAATACAAAACCAAAACAAATAGCAAAAAGCAAAAGGCAGACTTAGCTGATATGACTGGAACCAGGATCAGTAGACAAGAGCACAGCAGACTAGCTCTGATAACTACGTTGCCAGGCATAGAACTGAAGGTCCAGGGAGCTTATATAGCAACACCCCTAACTAACGACCCAGGTGCGGATAAAAGGAATGACAGAAAAACCAGAGTCAAAAAACTAGTAACCACTAGAGGGAGCAAAAAGCAAATTCACAACAGTACCCCCCCCTTAGTGAGGGGTCACCGAACCCTCACCACGACCACCAGGGCGATCAGGATGAGCGGCATGAAAGGCACGAACTAAATCGGCCGCATGAACATCAGAGGCGACCACCCAGGAATTATCCTCCTGACCATAGCCCTTCCACTTGACCAGGTACTGAAGCCTCCGCCTGGAGAGGCGAGAATCCAAGATCTTCTCCACCACGTACTCCAACTCGCCCTCAACCAACACCGGAGCAGGAGGCTCAGCAGAAGGAACTACAGGCACAATGTACCGCCGCAACAAGGACCTATGAAATACATTGTGAATAGCAAACGACACAGGAAGATCCAGACGAAAAGATACAGGATTAAGGATTTCCAATATCTTGTAAGGCCCAATAAAACGAGGTTTAAATTTGGGAGAGGAGACCTTCATAGGAACAAAGCGGGAAGAAAGCCACACCAAATCCCCAACGCGTAGTCGGGGACCCACACCGCGGCGGCGGTTGGCAAAGCGCTGAGCCTTCTCCTGTGACAACTTCAAGTTGTCCACCACATGATTCCAGATCTGCTGCAACCTATCCACCACAGAATCCACCCCAGGACAGTCAGAAGGCTCCACATGACCCGAAGAAAAGCGAGGATGGAAACCAGAGTTGCAGAAAAAAGGCGAAACCAAGGTGGCGGAACTAGCCCGATTATTAAGGGCAAACTCAGCCAACGGCAAGAATGTCACCCAATCGTCCTGATCAGCAGAGACAAAACACCTCAAATAAGCCTCCAAAGTCTGATTGGTTCGCTCCGTCTGTCCATTAGTCTGAGGATGGAAAGCAGACGAAAACGACAAATCAATGCCCATCCTACTACAAAAGGATCGCCAGAACCTAGAAACGAACTGGGATCCTCTGTCTGACACAATATTCTCAGGGATGCCGTGCAAACGAACCACGTTCTGGAAAAACACAGGAACCAGATCGGAAGAGGAAGGCAGCTTAGGCAAAGGAACCAAATGGACCATCTTGGAGAAGCGATCACATATCACCCAGATAACGGACATGCCCTGAGATAGCGGAAGATCAGAAATGAAATCCATGGAGATATGTGTCCAAGGTCTCTTCGGGACAGGCAAGGGCAAGAGCAAACCGCTGGCACGAGAACAGCAAGGCTTAGCTCGAGCACAAGTCCCACAGGACTGCACAAATGACCGCACATCCCTTGACAAGGAAGGCCACCAAAAGGACCTGGCCACCAGATCTCTGGTGCCAAAAATTCCCGGGTGACCTGCCAACACCGAGGAATGAACCTCGGAAATGACTCTGCTGGTCCACTTATCCGGGACAAACAGTCTGTCAGGTGGACAAGACTCAGGCCTATCAGCCTGAAATCTCTGCAACACACGTCGCAGATCCGGAGAAATAGCTGACAAGATAACTCCATCTTTAAGAATACCAACAGGATCAGCGACTCCAGGAGCATCAGGCACAAAGCTCCTAGAAAGAGCATCGGCCTTCACATTCTTTGAACCTGGTAAATACGAGACAACAAAATCAAAGCGGGAGAAAAACAATGACCAGCGGGCCTGTCTCGGATTAAGGCGTTTAGCAGACTCGAGATACATCAGATTTTTGTGATCAGTCAAGACCACCACACGATGCTTAGCACCCTCGAGCCAATGACGCCACTCCTCAAATGCCCATTTCATGGCCAACAACTCCCGATTGCCCACATCATAATTTCGCTCGGCAGGCGAAAACTTCCTAGAGAAAAAGGCACAAGGTTTCATAACAGAGCAACCAGGGCCTCTCTGCGACAAAACGGCCCCTGCCCCAATCTCCGAAGCATCCACCTCAACCTGAAAGGGAAGTGAGACGTCAGGCTGGCACAAAACAGGCGCCGAAGTAAACCGGCGTTTCAACTCCTGGAAAGCCTCCACGGCAGCAGGAGCCCAGTTAGCTACATCGGAGCCCTTCTTGGTCATATCCGTCAAAGGTTTCACAATGCTAGAAAAATTAGCGATAAAACGACGGTAGAAGTTAGCGAAGCCCAAGAACTTCTGAAGACTCTTAACTGACGAGGGCTGAGTCCAATCAAGAATAGCTCGGACCTTGACTGGGTCCATCTCCACAGCAGAAGGGGAAAAAATGAACCCCAAAAAGGGAACCTTCTGTACACCAAAGAGACACTTTGAGCCCTTGACAAACAAAGAATTTTCACGCAAAATTTTAAAGACCAACCTGACCTGCTCCACATGCGAATCCCAATTATCAGAAAAAACCAAAATATCATCCAGATAAACAATCAAAAATTTATCCAGATACTTCCGGAAAATGTCATGCATAAAGGACTGAAAAACTGAAGGCGCATTGGAGAGCCCAAAAGGCATCACCAAGTACTCAAAATGACCTTCGGGCGTATTGAATGCGGTTTTCCATTCATCACCTTGCTTAATGCGCACAAGGTTGTACGCACCACGAAGGTCTATCTTGGTGAACCACTTGGCACCCTTAATCCGGGCAAACAAGTCAGACAACAGCGGTAAAGGATACTGAAATTTGACAGTGATCTTATTTAAAAGCCGATAATCAATACAAGGTCTCAAAGATCCGTCCTTTTTTGCCACAAAAAAGAATCCCGCACCAAGAGGGGAAGAAGACGGACGAATATGTCCTTTTTCCAGAGACTCCTTGATATATGAACGCATAGCGGTATGTTCAGGTACCGACAGATTAAACAGTCTTCCCTTAGGAAATTTACTGCCTGGGATCAAATCTATAGCACAGTCACAGTCCCTATGAGGAGGCAGTGCACTGGACTCAGACTCACTGAAGACATCCTGATAATCAGACAAATACTCCGGAACTTCCGAAGGCGTAGAAGAAGCAATAGACACAGGCAGGGAATCCTCATGAATACCACGACAGCCCCAACTTGAGACTGACATAGCCTTCCAGTCCAGGACTGGATTATGGGTCTGTAACCATGGCAGCCCTAAAACGACCAAATCATGCATTTTATGTAAAACCAGGAAACGTATCACCTCGCGATGTTCAGGAGTCATGCACATGGTAACCTGAGTCCAATACTGCGGTTTATTTGCTGCCAATGGTGTAGCATCAATACCCCTAAGAGGAATAGGATTTTCTAATGGTTCAAGAGTAAATCCACAGCGCTTAGCAAATGAGAGATCCATGAGACTCAGGGCAGCACCTGAATCTACAAACGCCATGACAGGATAAGATGACAGTGAGCAAATCAAAGTTACAGACAGAATAAATTTAGGTTGCAAATTACCAACGGTGACAGGACTAACAACCTTAGCTATACGTTTAGAGCATGCTGAGATAACATGTGTAGAATCACCGCAGTAGTAGCACAAGCCATTCCGGCGTCTATGAATTTTCCGCTCATTTCTAGTCAGGATTCTATCACATTGCATTAAATCAGGTGTCTGTTCAGACAACACCATGAGGGAATTTGCGGTTTTGCGCTCCCGCAACCGCCGGTCAATTTGAATAGCCAGTGCCATAGTATCATTCAGACCTGTGGGAATGGGAAAACCCACCATAACATTCTTAATGGCTTCAGAAAGGCCATTTCTAAAATTAGCGGCCAGTGCACACTCGTTCCAATGTGTCAGCACGGACCATTTCCGAAATTTTTGGCAATACACTTCAGCCTCGTCCTGCCCCTGAGACATAGACAGCAAGGCCTTTTCTGCCTGAATCTCAAGATTGGGTTCCTCAAAGTAAACCGAGCGCCAGAAAAAACGCATCAAGATCAGCCAATGCCGGATCTCCTGGCGCCAGCGAAAAAGCCCAATCCTGAGGGTCGCCCCGTAAGAACGAAATAACAATTTTAACTTGCTGAGCAGAATCTCCTGATGAACAGGGTCTCAGGGACAAAAACAATTTACAATTATTCACGAAATTCCTAAACTTAAACCTGTCTCCGGAAAACAGTTCAGGAATCGGTATTTTAGGTTCTGACCTAGGATTTCTGATAACATAGTCTTGTATGCCCTGCACACGAGTAGCCAGCTGGTCCACACTTGTAATCAAGGTCTGGACATTCATGTCTGCAGCAAGCATAGCCACTCTGAGGTAAAGGGGAAGGAGAAAAAAAAAAAAAACTCAGAATCTTCTTTCTTATAATCCCTCTTCTGCAATGCATTAAACATTTAATACTGGCCTGGCAAACTGTTATGACCCCAATGGCGAGGGTCTCAGAGGAACGTGGAAGTCTGCAGAATACAAAAATCCAGCTCATAGGGCAGTGGTAACTGGGTTGACCATATATCTACTCCTAACGCCAACACTAGAAGTAGCCGGGGATCATTCCTACGTTGATTCTAGATGACACGCGCCAGCCGGAGAATCTAGCTACCCCTAGTAGAGGAAAACAAAGACCTTTCTTGCCTCCAGAGAAGGGGACCCCAAAGCTGGATAGAAGCCCCCCACAAATAATGACGGTGAGGTAAGAGGAAATGACAAACACAGAAATGAACCAGGTTTAGCACAGAGAGGCCCGCTTACTGATAGCAGAATAAAGAAAGGTAACTTATATGGTCAACAAAAACCCTATCAAAATCCACACTGGAAATTCAAGAACCCCCGAACCGTCTAACGGTCCGGGGGGAGAACACCAGCCCCCTAGAGCTTCAGCAAAGGTCAGGATATAGATTTGGAACAAGCTGGACAAAAATACAAAACCAAAACAAATAGCAAAAAGCAAAAGGCAGACTTAGCTGATATGACTGGAACCAGGATCAGTAGACAAGAGCACAGCAGACTAGCTCTGATAACTACGTTGCCAGGCATAGAACTGAAGGTCCAGGGAGCTTATATAGCAACACCCCTAACTAACGACCCAGGTGCGGATAAAAGGAATGACAGAAAAACCAGAGTCAAAAAACTAGTAACCACTAGAGGGAGCAAAAAGCAAATTCACAACAGCAGCCCCCCACAAATATTGACTGTGAGTATAAGAGGAAAGACACACGCAGGCAGAAAAACAGGATTTAGCAAAAGAGGCACTTCTAGCTAAATAGACCACCAGCAACCACCGGAGGGAGCCCAAGAGCAGAATTCACAACAGTACCCCCCCCTTGAAGAGGGGTCACCGAACCCTCACCAGAGCCCCCAGGCCGATCAGGACGAGCCAGATGAAAGGCACGGACCAAATCAGCAGCATGAACATCAGAGGCAAAAACCCAAGAATTATCCTCCTGGCCATAGCCCTTCCATTTGACAAGGTACTGAAGCCTCCGCCTCGAAAAGTGAGAATCCAAAATCTTCTCAACCACATACTCCAACTCCCCATCAACCAACACAGGAGCAGGAGGATCAACAGAGGGAACAACGGGCACCACATATTTCCGCAATAAAGATCTATGGAAAACATTATGGATGGCAAAAGAGGCCGGAAGGGCCAAACAAAAAGACACCGGATTGATAATCTCAGAAATCCTATAAGGACCAATAAACCGAGGCTTAAACTTAGGGGAAGAAACCTTCATAGGAACATGACGGGAAGACAACCAGACCAAATCCCCAACCCGAAGCCGGGAACCAACACACCGACGACGGTTAGCAAAACGCTGAGCCTCCTCCTGAGACAACACCAAATTGTCCACCACATGAGCCCAAATCTGCCGCAACCTATCAACCACAGAATCCACACCAGGACAATCAGAAGGTTCAACTTGCCCCAAAGAAAAACGAGGATGAAAACCAAAATTACAAAAGAAGGGCGATCCCAAGGTAGCCGAACTAGCCTGATTATTAAGGGCAAACTCGGCCAATGGCAAGAAAGCCACCCAATCAACCTGATCAGCACAAACAAAGCATCTCAAATAAGTTTCCAAAGTCTGATTAGTTCGCTCGGTCTGGCCATTTGTCTGAGGATGAAATGCGGAAGAAAAAGACAAATCAATGCCAAGCCTAGCACAAAAGGCCCGCCAAAACCTAGAAACAAACTGGGAACCTCTGTCGGACACAATATTCTCCGGAATACCATGCAAACGAACCACATGCTGAAAAAACAACGGAACCAAATCAGAAGAGGAAGGCAATTTAGGCAAAGGCACCAAATGAATCATCTTAGAAAACCGGTCACAAACCACCCAGATAACCGACATCCTCTGGGAAACCGGAAGATCCGAAATAAAATCCATAGAAATATGCATCCAGGGCCTCTCAGGGACCGGCAAAGGCAAAAGCAACCCACTAGCACGGGAACAACAAGGCTTGGCCCGCGCACAAGTCCCACAGGACTGCACAAAAGAACGCACATCACGCGACAAAGAAGGCCACCAAAAGGACCTACCAACCAAACCTCTGGTACCAAAAATACCAGGATGGCCAGCCAACACAGAACAATGAACCTCAGAAATCACTCTACTAGTCCATCTATCAGGAACAAACAGTTTCCCCACTGGACAGCGGTCAGGTTTGTCAGCCTGAAATTCCTGCAGAACCCGTCGCAAATCAGGGGAAATGGCAGAAAGGACCACCCCTTCCTTCAGAATGCCGAACGGCTCAAGTACCTCAGGAGAATCAGGCAAAAAACTCCTAGAGAGGGCATCAGCCTTAATATTCTTAGAACCCGGAAGATACGAGACCACGAAATCAAAACGGGAGAAAAACAGGGACCATCGAGCCTGTCTAGGATTCAGTCGTTTGGCAGATTCGAGGTAAATCAGATTTTTATGATCGGTCAAGACCACAATACGGTGCTTGGCTCCCTCAAGCCAATGTCGCCATTCCTCAAACGCCCACTTCATAGCCAACAACTCCCGATTGCCGACATCATAATTGCGTTCAGCAGGCGAAAACTTACTGGAAAAGAAGGCACACGGTTTCATCAAGGAACCATCAGAATTCCTCTGAGACAAAACGGCCCCTGCCCCAATCTCAGAAGCGTCAACCTCAACCTGAAACGGAAGAGAAACATCTGGCTGACGCAACACTGGGGCAGAAGTAAATTGGCATTTAAGCTCCTGAAAGGCAGAGACAGCCGCAGAGGACCAATTCGTTACATCAGCGCCTTTCTTCGTCAAATTGGTCAGGGGTTTAACCACACTGGAGAAGTTAGCAATGAAACGGCGATAAAAATTAGCAAAGACCAAAAATTTCTGAAGGCTCTTCACGGATCTGGGCTGAATCCAATCATGAATGGCCTGAACCTTAACCGGATCCATCTCTATAGATGAGGGAGAAAAAATGAAGCCCAAAAAAGAAACCTTCTGCACTCCAAAGAGACATTTAGACCCCTTCACAAACAAAGCATTATCACGAAGGATCTGAAATACCATCCTGACCTGTTTCACATGAGACTCCCAATCATCGGAAGAAATTAAGATATCATCCAAATATACAATCATGAATTTATCAAGATAATTCCGGAAGATATCATGCATGAAGGACTGAAAAACAGATGGAGCATTAGAGAGCCCGAATGGCATCACAAGGTATTCAAAATGGCCTTTGGGCGTAGTAAATGCAGTTTTCCATTCGTCACCCTGCTTAATACGAACAAGATTATATGCCCCCCGAAGGTCAATTTTAGTAAACCAACTAGCCCCCTTAATCCTGGCAAACAAATCGGAAAGCAAAGGTAAAGGGTATTGAAACTTGACCGTGATCTTATTCAAGAGGCGATAATCAATACAGGGTCTCAAGGAGCCATCCTTCTTAGCAACAAAAAAAAATCCCGCTCCCAACGGTGAAGAAGATGGCCGAATATGCCCTTTCTCCAAAGAATCCTTAACATAACTCCGCATGGCGGTATGTTCAGGCACAGACAGGTTGAAAAGTCGGCCCTTAGGAAACTTACAGCCTGGCATCAAGTCAATAGCACAATCACAGTCCCTATGCGGTGGAAGGGAACTGGACTTGGGCTCATCGAATGCATCCTGAAAATCAGACAAAAACTCTGGAACTTCAGAAGAGGAGGAAGAGGAGATTGACAACACAGGAACGTCATTATGAAACCCCTGACAACCCCAACTAGTCACAGACATAGACTTCCAATCCAACACAGGATTATGTATGTGCAACCATGGAAAACCCAGCACAATAGCATCATGCAAATTATGCAACACCAGAAAACGACAATCTTCCTGATGGGCTGGCGCCATGCACATGGTCACCTGTGTCCAAAACTGGGGTTTATTTTTAGCCAAAGGTGTAGCATCAATGCCCCTTAAAGGAATAGGGTTCTGCAAAGACTGCAAGGGGAAACACAATGCCTGGCAAATTCAAAGTCCATTAAGTTCAAAGCGGCACCTGAATCCACAAACGCCATGACAGAAAATGACGACAATGAGCAGATCAAGGTCGCAGATAACAGAAATTTAGGTTGTACAGTTCCGATGTTAACTGAACTAGCAATTCTCTTTGTACGCTTTGGGCAAACAAATGACATGAGAAGCATCGCCACAATAAAAACACAACCTATTCTGACGTCTGAATCCTTGTCGTTCCGTTCAAGACAGAATCCTATCGCACTGCATAGGCTCAGGCATCTGCTCTGAGGACAACGCCACAGCGCGCACAGTTCTGCGCTCCTGCAAGCGCCGATCAATCTGAATGGCCAGAGACATAGAATCACTCAGACCAACAGGCGTGGGAAACCCCACCATAACATCTTTAACAGATTCAGAAAGACCATTTCTGAAAATTGCCGCCGAAGCATCCTCATTCCATTCAGTCAGCACAGACCATTTTCTAAATTTCTGACAATACAATTCTGCCGCTTCTTGACCCTGAGACAGGGCCAACAAGGACTTCTCCGCTTGATCCACAGAATTTGGTTCATCATTAGTGTTGAGCATTCCGATACCGCAAGTATCGGGTATCGGCCGATACTTGCGGTATCGGAATTCCGATACCGAGATCCGATACTTTTGTGGTATTGGGAATTGGAATTGGAAGTTCCCAGTGTATGGTTCCCAGGGTCTGAAGGAGAGGAAACTCTCCTTCAGGCCCTGGGATCCATATCCATGTAAAAAATAAAGAATTAAAATAAAAAATAGGGATATACTCACCCTCTGACGCGCCCTGGTAGTAACCGGCAGCCTGCTTTGCTTAAAATGCGCGCGTTCAGCACCTTGCATGACGTCACGGCTTCTGATTGGTCGCGTGCCGCTCATGTGACCGCCACGCGACCAATCACAAGCCGTGACGTCATTCTCAGGTCCTAAATTCCTAATTCTAGGAATTTAGGACCTGAGAATGACGTCACGGCTTGTGATTGGTCGCCTGGCGGTCACATGAGCGGCACGCGACCAATCAGAAGCCATGACGTCATGGAAGGCCCTAAACGCGCTCATTTTAAGCAAAGAAGGCTGCCGGTTAACATCGGTGAGGTGCAGGGGCCTCCGGAGAGGTGAGTATATCAATATTTTTTATTTTAATTCTTTATTTTACACATTATTATGGATCCCAGGGCCTGAAGGAGAGTTTCCTCTCCTTCAGACCCTGGGAACCATCAGGATACCTTCTGATACTTGGTGTCCCATTGACTTGTATTGGTATCGGGTATCGGTATCGGCAATATCCGATACTTTTCGGGTATCGGCCGATACTATCCGATACCGATACTTTCAAGTATCGGACGGTATCGCTCAACACTATTCATCATATAATAATCCTAGAGCCTGAAAAAAGCCATCTACATTAAGCAAGGCCGGATTCCCAGATTCCAGGGAAAATGCCCAATCCTGAGGGTCGCCACGCAGCAGGGAGATGACAATTTTAACCTGCTGAATGGGATCACCAGAGGAACGAGGCTTCAGAGCAAAAAACAGTTTACAGTTGTTTTTAAAACTCAAAAATTTGGACCTGTCCCCAAAAAACAAATCAGGAGTAGGAATCCTAGGCTCTAAAAGCGGAGTCTGAACAATATAATCAGAAATACCCTGTACCCTAGCAGCAAGCTGGTCTACATGAGAAACTAATCCCTGAACATCCATGCTAGCACAAGACTCCTCAGTCACCCAGAGGAAAAGAGGGAACAAAATACAAAGCAGGCTACAGAAAAAAAATGGCTCTTTCTTCCCTTCTTCTGAGATGCATTTAACTCATTGTTGGCCAGTTGTACTGTTATGATCCGGTGACCGTGGAGCTGCATGAGAGACTTTCTCAGGAGTAGGTGGTACCTGTACTGTCCGCAAACCCCTAACTAACACCGCAACTAGAAGTAGCCGTGGGATGTACCTAACAAGTCCTTGACACCTCGACACAGCCGGAGGACTAAATACCCCTATAGATGGAAATGGGAATTCTATCTTGCCTCAGAGCAGAACCCCAAAGGATAGGCAGCCCCCCACAAATATTGACTGTGAGTATAAGAGGAAAGACACACGCAGGCAGAAAAACAGGATTTAGCAAAAGAGGCACTTCTAGCTAAATAGAAAAGGACAGGACAGAATTCTAAGCGGTCAGTATTAAAATTCTAAAAATATCCACAGCAGATAATACAAATATTCTACATCTAACTAAAGACATAGAAAGTATATCTGCATCTCCTGAGAACACAGCATGACTGAAAAATCCAAACAAAGTCTAAGCTGGACAAAAACACAATGAATTGCACTGAATTGCAAAGCACACTGCATGTGTGCACAGAGACAAAAAAAACCAGACACTTATGACTACTGCAACCTCCTGCTCTGTGGCCTCCCCTCAAACACTCTCGCACCCCTCCAATCTATTCTAAACTCTGCTGCCCGACTAATCCACCTGTCCCCCCGCTATTCTCCGGCCTCTCCCCTCTGTCAATCCCTTCACTGGCTCCCCATTGCCCAGAGACTCCAGTACAAAACCCTAACCATGACGTACAAAGCCATCCACAACCTGTCTCCTCCTTACATCTGTGACCTCATCTCCCGGTACTTTCCTACACGCAACCTCCGATCCTCACAAGATCTCCTTCTCTACTCCCCTCTTATCTCCTCTTCCCACAATCGTATACAAGATTTCTCTCGCGTATCACCCCTACTCTGGAACCCTCTACCACAACACATCAGACTCTCGCCCACCATCGAAACCTTCAAAAAGAGCCTGAAGACCCACCTCTTCCGACAAGCCTACAACCTGCAGTAACCACCGATCAACCAACCGCTGCACGATCAGCTCTATCCTCACCTACTGTATTCTCACCCATCCCTTGTAGATTGTGAGCCCTCGCGGGCAGGGTCCTCACTCCTCCTGTACCAGTTATGACTTGTATTGTTCAAGATTATTGTACTTGTTTTTATTATGTATACCCCTCCCCACTTGTAAAGCGCCATGGAATAAATGGCGCTATAACAATAAATAATAATAATAATAATAATAATAATAATCTTAGCTGAATTGGCAGCAGGGCATGAGGAGCCAGAGAGAGATGCAATCCCTCCAAGTACAATGGACAACTGGCGAGGACTCATGGATCCTGCAAAGCTAAATACCTAGTAGAGCTGCAATCAGCAGAAACACCTGCCCTGGATTACAACCCCAAGACAACTGCACTACCACCAACAACCACCGGAGGGAGCCCAAGAGCAGAATTCACAACACGGCACACCTTCCCCTTTGTGTATTTTAGGTAGACCATATAGTATGGGCATCTTAGGATGTGGAATGTATATGTAATCTGCTTGTTTCTTACTCAGAACACCAAGATTTAAACCTTCATTAATATTGATATTGATCTCTTCATTATATTTTCTAGGATTTTCCTTTAATTTTTCATATGTTATGTTATCTTTTAATAAATCCAGCATTTTATTCTTATAATCTTCCTTATCAATAACTACTATCATGCCCCCCTTGTCACTTCTTTTAATGACAATGTTTTTCATTTCTTTTAATTCTGTAAGGGCTTTTTTTTGTTTAAATGACAGATTATTTTGTTTTTTGTTATTATTGTCTTTTTGCCATCTTTTAGTGATTTTAGATCTTTTTCAATCATTTCTTGAAATGTATCCATACATTCCACCCTAGATTGGATAGGGTAGAAGTAAGGATTTTTTGTACTAAAAGGTGCAGACTGATTATCTTTGAAATTATTTTCAGCATCTAGTGTGGATAGACCTTGTAGACATATAAGTGCAAGTTGTTCTTTAAAGCCCATGTTTTCATATTTGTTTGTTATATGATCTTTAATTACTGTAACTGTCTCTTCATTATTTGTGGCAAAATGTTTTTTCACTGTTAAGTTGCGAACAAATTTGTTCACATCCAATATGGTCATGAACAAATTAAAGTCAGTATCTGGAACAAAATTTAATCCCAAGGATAGAACATCCAATTGATCTTTAGATGAGAGATTTATAACATTGTTTTTCGTTGTTACTTCCGTTTTCCCTTGTATGTGGTGGAAATTCTTGGCATGTTTTTTATGTTTTCTCCCGCCCCGTCTCTTCCGTTTTTTGGCGGATTATATGATCTTCTTCTGTTTTCCCATGTGTTGCTTTCCAAGGATATATCCGATGTACTGAGGTTGGTGTCTGATGATTCTGCATCCGACGAAGTGAAGTTCACCTGCGATTTATTGATCGGTTTTTTATGAGCTGAGCTGGTTTTGAGTATGGATCTAGGGGATTTATAAATTTTATCCCACTGGCCCCATTCATATACTTTATCTGAGGCATAATCGTTTAGATCCCTTTCAAACTTTCGTTTTTTTCGAGCCATAATCTCAGTTTCCAGTGTGCTAATATTTTGTTTCATTTTAGTTAGTGCTGGTTCAAATTGCGATAAGTCTTTATATTTGTTGATAGAAGTGTTCAGTTCCTCTATATTCTTATGAATTTCATTTAGCTTTGATTCCTCATATTTTATCAACAGTCTTATTAAGTTTGAAGAGCAATTAGTTAGCACCTGATTCCACTCTTTTTTAAAATCCTCAGAGTACATCACAGTAGGTACTTTTTTAATTCTCAACCCCCTTGGGACCATATCTTTAGCCAGGTAATTTTGCAGTGTGGTATTATTCCACCAGACTTTCATTTCATGTATAGATAGTTTTTCCAGCTCTATCAACTGCAGGGAAAAATCAGGATTTTCAGCTGTGATGCTGTTGAAGCTGCCAAAGACCTGTGCAGCTTTAGCTGATCTGTCCATAATACTCATGATGGCTTCACAATATTATTTATGACATTCGCAAAGAGATTTATAAGCAGGATATGATCAGGAGACTACGGCAAAGTCCAAAAGTACAAATATACAAAATAAAATGATGCGGCTAATAAAATTAGACCGCAGCAAGCTCACCGATCCATACAGGTGCTCGGAACTTCGTCTAGGACCTGGACGAGTGGTAATTGCAGTAGAAGAAAAGAGGGTGTTCCAGCTCCATAAAATAGTCAATACTTTATTTATCCATTAAAGTCTTGATACAAATATATCCTTGCATAGATGCGAATGTTGAAGTGCCAAAACAAGCACTTCCATCTTGCAACCGCTCGTGGTTAAACTACCAGGTTACATCAAAGATTCTAGGGAGGAGTTAAAAACCTTCTCAAATAAAATATGGCATAATAACTACTCATGACTCAGCTGCGACGTTATATCATTATACACTTGTATACCACATACTTTAGCAATGGAGGCGCTTCAATTCCACTTAGAACATCACAGTTCCTGCACGCAAGACCTCATTAATTTTGTTTTACAAGTTACTTTTTTTCTTTTAAAACATAATATTTTTTCTTTTGATAATGCAGTTTACAAGCAAAAGACAGGAGTCCCGATGGGGGCGAAGTATTCCCCCTCTTTGGCAAATCTCACAATGGCATACTGGGAACGTAAATATATTTACAGTGTGAACAATCCCTTCATTGAATCTATGATCGGTACGGCAGATACATAGATGACACCCTGATAATTTGGGGGGGTGATGTGTCTGCCGTACCAGATTTCATTAAATACATCAATGAAAATGAACATGGTATTAAATTCACCTATAAATGGAACAGCAATCAAATTTCTTTTTTGGATCTAGATCTGGTAGGGATCACTAATCAGATTATAGGGAGTAAAACACACCTGAAACCTCTAAGTGGAAACACTGTTTTACACGCAAAAAGCAGCCATCCCAAACACACCATCAAATCTATTCCGGTAGGAGAATATACAAGACTGAAAAGAAATTGTAGTGACAATATAGAAAGAAATAATGAGTTTAATGATTTAAGAAACAGATTACAGAAACGTAAATATCCCAAGTGGACTCTAAATAGGGCACATCAAATAGTGAATAATAAATCTAGAGATAGTCTGCTCACACCAAATGTGGACGGTAAAAAGGCCAAGGAAAATAGGAAAAATAAACCATATATCTGCTTTCAATACAGTACTCAATTCAACAAAATTAAGAATATAATTTTAAATAGATTACCTATTTTACAGGAAGATGATAGTCTTGCGAATATCTTAAAAGACGGATTAAATATAGTGGCTAGGAGAGCGCCATCTATAGGTAGCTCATTATCTCCAAACGTTTTTGTACATCAACCTGTATCTAAAACATGGTTAGAATGTAAAGGTTTTTTTAAGTGCGGTACTGCCGCGTGCAGTACATGTCGCAATGCAAAAACAAATAGTATCTTTCAGAACACAGAGGGAACCAAAACTTATCAAAAGAATTTATAAACTGTCATACAAATAACGTTGTTTACAAAATAGACTGTACCTCTTGCAAGGTTTCTTATGTGGGATGTACAACGAGGAAGCTGAAAATCAGAATATCGGAACATCTCAGGGATTTAGTTAATTATCACACTACAAATCGTAATGTTTCAGCTGTTGCTAGGCATTTTGTCACGTGTCACTCAGGTGACTATTCTATGAATACAATACAGGGTATCGAACGGATAAAATTTTCCCAAAGGGGAGGAGACATAAAAAGGCAGCTTCTCACTAGAGAAGCTTTCTGGATATATAATCTACAAACAAGATACCCATTTGGTCTAAATAGAAAGAACGAAATCATGTACTACTATGTTTAAAATATTGAGAATTTTATATATTGTAATTGTTATAGGTTGTTTATTTAGTTTTCTATATATTTGTTTATAGCTGATTGGGTAGTTTGGTTTATTTTTATCACTAATACTAATACTGTGTTATTGTGCAAATATATGCGCGTCCAGGACCTGCAGGAATAGTCAGGTGACCTATATTGGTCATTTGATTGGTCCAGGAATACTATATAGTAACTGCTAAAATTCACACCAGACTAAGCATTGATTAAGATCGGATAAGATCGAAACGCGTCGCTCTTGTTTTGGCACTTCAACATTTGCATCTATGCAAGGATATATTTGTATCAAGATTTTAATGGATAAATAAAGTATTGACTATTTTATGAGGCTGCATTATACCCTATGAGGGGAGCTGCATTATACCCTATGAGGGGAGGCTGCATTATAATTTGTGGAGAGGAGCTGCATTTTACCCTATGAGGGGAGCTGCATTATATTCTGTCGGGAGGAGGCTGTATTTTACCCTATGAGGGGAGCTGCATTATACACTATGAGGGGGGCTGTATTATACCCTAGGAGGGGATGTTGCATTATATCCTGTGGGGGGAGGCTGCATTATATGCCAACCAAAATCAAATCTATTGAGATCCTAGACAGACAATAACTAAACAAAGGAAACAAGGATCCCTAAAAAATAACTTTTAATGAATGAAGTTTTAAAACATTCCAAAATTGGAGACAAAAGCACCCAAAATGAAGGGATTACCATAGGGAATAAAATATATTTCAATAGTGTGTCCTACTGTAAAATATCTTTCAATAGTGTGTCCTACTGTACCCTGCAGGTCCGCTATAGTGACCTCTGCCTGGCAGTGGAGGTAGGCACCCTAAGTTTCAGTGGTAAGCGCCCCACTCAACGGCGGCTCGCCCTGATGTCCCTATAAATCCCTAAGGGTATGTGTCCACGTTCAGGTTTGCTTCAGGCTTGGTCAGGATTTTATGTAGGTAAAATCCTGACCAAAAATGCACCTGAGGTCACTGGCAGGTCACCTGCGGTGTTCCTGCGTGTTTTGCTCATAGTAGCAACATGCTGCGTTCTGAAAAAACGCACCGCATGTGCGTTTTTGTGGGAAAAACGCATGCGTTTTTTAATGCACAGTGGAGACGGGATTTCATTAAATCCCCTCCACTATGCTGTAAGGGTACGTGTCCACGGTCAGTTAACGCTGCGTGTTTGACGCTGCGCCGAGCTGCAGCGTCAAACACGCAGCGGCCAGATGTTCCAGCATAGTGGAGGGGATTTTATAAAATCCCGTGTCCACTATGCGTGGAAACACGCATCCGACTTCCCTGCGACTCCGGACATGCTGTGCGTCTTTTCAGATCGCAGCATGTCCGAATACCTTGCGGGGACGCTGCGTCCCCGCAAGGCATAACACAGGGCCCTATGGCGAGGGGTGCGATGATCCCGGATGTGTACAGTTAACACATCCGGCATCATCGCGTCCCAAAAGGGGGCGGGGCTTAGTGCCGAGCGGCTTCGCCGGCCATCCTGAACGTGGACACGTACCCTTACATCTGGACGCTGCGTTTTTGACGCTGCGGCTCAGCGCTGCGTCAAAAACGCAGCGTTTCCTGAACGTGGACACATACCCTAAAGCTACCAATTTTGTTTCCCAATACACCCAATGCCCATGTGAAAAAAAAACCCAAAAATGTAAAAAGCAAAAATTGAAAAAATGAAAAAAACAAAAATAACAATTCAAAAGAGATATTTTTTCCTCTTTATATTTGAGGCTATAATTACATAGTTATTGTTACATAGTTATTGAGGTTGAAGGAAGACTTTAAGTCCATCTAGTTCAACCCATAGCCTAACCTAACATGCCCTAACATGTTGATCCAGAGGAAGGCAAAAAAACCCCATGTAGTAAGAGTAAGCTCCATCATGGGGAAAAAAATTCCTTCCTGACTCCACATACGGCAATCAGACTAGTTCCCTGGATCAACGCCTTATCAAGGAATCTAGTATATATACCCTGTAATATTATACTTTTCCAGAAAGGCATCCAGTCCCCTCTTAAATTTAATTAATGAATCACTCATTACAACATCATACGGCAGAGAGTTCCATAGTCTTACTGCTCTTACAGTAAAGAATCCACGTCTGTTATTATGCTTAAACCTTCTTTCCTCCAGACGTAGAGGATGCCCCCTTGTCCCTGTCTCAGGTCTATGATTAAAAAGATCATCAGAAAGGTCTTTGTACTGTCCCCTCATATATTTATACATTAAAATAAGATCACCCCTTAGTCTTCGTTTTTCCAAACTAAATAGCCCCAAGTGTAATAACCTATCTTGGTATTGCAGACCCCCCAGTCCTCTAATAACCTTGGTCGCTCTTCTCTGCACCCGCTCCAGTTCAGCTATGTCTTTCTTATACACCGGAGACCAGAACTGTGCACAGTATTCTAAGTGTGGTCGAACTAGTGATTTGTATAGAGGTAAAATTATGTTCTCCTCATGAGCATCTATGCCTCTTTTAATACATCCCATTATTTTATTTGCCTTTGTAGCAGCTGCCTGACACTGGCCACTGAATACGAGTCTGTCATCCACCCATACACCCAGGTCTTTTTCATTGATGGTTTTGCCCAGAGTTTTAGAATTAAGCACATAGTTATACATCTTATTACTTCTACCCAAGTGCATGACCTTACATTTATCCCCATTAAAGCTCATTTGCCATTTATCAGCCCAAGCTTCTAGTTTACATAAATCATCCTGTAATATAAAATTGTCCTCCCCTGTATTGATTACCCTGCAGAGTTTAGTGTCATCTGCAAATATTGAAATTCTACTCTGAATGCCCCCTACAAGGTCATTAATAAATATGTTAAAAAGAAGAGGGCCCAATACTGACCCCTGTGGTACCCCACTGCTAACCGCGACCCAGTCCGAGTGTGCTCCATTAATAACCACCATTTGTCTCCTATCCCTGAGCCAGCTCTCAACCCACTTACACATATTTTCCCCTATCCCCATTACTCTCATTTTATGTAACAACCTTTTGTGTGGTTCCGTATCAAAAGCTTTGGAAAAGTCCATATACACTACGTCCACTGGGTTCCCTTGGTCCAGTCCGGAACTTACCTCTTCATAGAAGCTGATCAAATTAGTCTGACATGATCGGTCCCTAGTAAACCCGTGCTGATACTGGGTCATGAGGTTATTCCTCTTCAGATACTCCAGTATAGCATCCCTTAGAATGCCCTCCAGGATTTTACCCACTGTAGAGGTTAAACTTACTGGCCTATAATTACCGAGTTCAGTTTTTGCCCCTTTTTTGAATATTGGCACCACATTTGTTATACGCCAGTCCTGTGGTACAGACCCTGTTATTATGGACTCTTTAAAGATTAAAAATAATGGATGACTAGCCACCATAGATCTAAACAGTACAGATATCCCTTTACAGAACAATATCCATATAAACCAATGTAAAGTGTGGGCAAATAGGATGCAATAATTGTGCATTTATCTCATTGTCCTAATGCATGATGGCAAAAAGGGACAGGGCTCCGCAATTACCAGCTCTTTTTAACCATGTGTCACCCATTATAGGGCTATGTATGATAACAATACATGCAATAGACAGTTGCAATAGTGTCTGATTATACAGAATATAATGCAATAGTCATATACTCATCTGAGCTGTAGTGCGTCAAAAAAACGGAGATAACAATCCACATTGAGTCTTTGGTCACTGGTCAGACTCTTTTCCAAAAACCGACTTCCCTGAGCAATGCCCTATGAGGGGAGGCTGCATTATATTCTGTGGGGGGTGGGCTGCATTATACGCTATGAGGGGAGGCTGCATTATATTCTGTGGGGGGGAAAGGCTGCACTATACCCTATGAGGGAAGCTGCATTATGCCCTGTGAGGGTAGGCTGCAGTATATTCTAGGGGGGCATTATACCCTATGAGGTGGCTGCATTATACCCTATAAGGGGGCTACATTATACCCTATGAGGGGGCTACCTTATATTCTATGAGGGGGCTATATATTATATTCTATGAGGGGGACTACATTATATTCTCTGAGGGGGCTGCATTATACTATATGAGGGACTGCATTATACCCTATGAGGGGGCTACATTTTATTCTATGGGGGGCTGCATTATATTCTATGAGGGGGGCTACATTATATTCTATGAGGGGGCTGCATTATACTATATGAGGGCTGCATTATAGTATATGAGGTGGCTACATTATATTCTCTGAGGGGGCTGCATTATACTATATGAGGAGCTACTTTATATTCTATGAAGGGGCTACATTATGCTATGAGGAGGCTACTTGTTATTTTATGAGAGGTCTACATTATATTCTATGAGGGCGGCTACCTCAACCCATGCTACATAATTAAGATGTGTACTACGTTATATTATACCCTGATATTAGCGCATTTTACCGCACAATTGATGGTCTTGTATTTATTGGCCCCAAGGTGCTCCAGTCTAACGCTGGCTTCTAGCCTCCCATGGAGACTATTGAAGCATGCCAAAAGTAAAAAAAAAAATGTTTTTAAAAAAATAAAAAAATTTAAAAAATGTAAAAGTTCAAATCACTCCCCTTTTTCCCCATTCAAAATAAAACAATCAAAAATATCAAACCTACACATATTTGGTATCGCTGCGTTCAGATTCAGAAAGGATTAACCTGATCGCTAAACGGTGTAGTGAGAAAAAATTCAAAACACCAGAATTACATTTTTTTGATCGCCACGACATTGCATTAAAATGCAATAACGGACGATCAAAAGAGCATATCTGCACCAAAATGGTGTCATTATAAACATCAGCTCAGTGCACAAAAACTAAGCCCTCACCTGACCCGAGATTAATAAAAAAAATGGAGACGCTATGAGTATCTGAAAATGGCACTTTTTAAAAAAAGTTTGCAATTCTTTTTCACCACTTAGATAAAAAAGAACCTAGACATGTTTGGTGTTTATGAACTCAGAATGACCTGGAGAATCATAATGGCAGGTCAGTATTAGCATTTAGTAAACTTAGGAAAAAAGCAAAACAAAAAACGACTGTGGGATTGCACTTTTTTGCAGTTTCACTGCACTTTGAATTTTTTTCCCATTTTCCAGGACAGGATATGTTAAAAGAAATGGTGTCACTCAAAAGTACAACTCGTCCCACAAAAAACAAGCCCTCACATGCCCATATTGGCGGAAAAATAAAAAAGTTATGGCTCTGGGAAGAAGGGTAGTAAAAAATGAAAATGCAAAACCAAAAATACCTCCGATCATGAAGGGGTTAAAAAAGGTTTAAAAAAAATAAATAGTAATAAAAAATGATAATTATTATTTTTATATCTACAGAACCAGTGGACAAATGTAATGGTCACTCCTTTAAAAAAAAAAAATCTACATGTGGAATTTGTGAAGAGTTTTCAGATTTACTAATCATCATGTGATATTGAAAATGTTTCCATAAAGCAAAGTACTTGAGAAAAGAATGCAGGCTATATATTAAACCTGCCGTCAATTTTAAAAAAAATGACAGAATGATCCATGTTAATGTTATGGACTGAAGATGAGAAAAGCACATTACACAATTGTGTGAAAAATCTCTGCATGCATTTCTTCCAGTAATATAAGGAAACCAAATACATCTACAGCACTGTAAAAGAAAACTATGTCGCTCCATCTTTTCTCTTATATGTTCTTACTTAAAAAAAAACTATCTTACAAATGTTATATATAGCAGCACATTAATTCAGATTAAATATGAAGACTTAATGCCTTCCCACCCAGCAGCATTCACTTATTTATGAGTAAATTCCCTGCCTAACTATCACTGTATAATGTTTTTCTGTCCAAATGAGATTTAAAAAAGCATTTATATTGCCCGTTTGCTATGCTAATGAGGGCTTTGACTAGTCAATGGAGAGTTCGTTTCCCCAGACTAGTCATATCTCTTTCCATGTTATCATGCTCCTGTGATGTCTTCGCCACTCATGCAAATCTTGCTCATGCTCGCAGCTCATTCCGGCAGCATCACTGCGTCTCTGAAGCCGGGAGTACACTTCCCAACTTCAGTGGTGCGCACTGCGCATTACCAGAAGCTATCTTCTAAACTTCCGGACATGCACATTGCGCGCCTCTGAAGTTGACAAATGTACACTCAGCTTCAGAGGCACACTGTGGATTAGAGAAATATGTTATCAGCCTGAGAATACCATTCCCCAGCTGTCTGCTTTAGCTGTTTTGCTTTCTTAAATTATTTATTTAAATAATTAAAAAAAAAACATCGTTGGGACCCCTCTATTCTTGATAACCAACCTTGCTGAAGCTGACAGCTGAGGGCTGCAGGCCGAAGCTGTCAGTTTTGCCTGGCTGGTTGTCAAAAATACAGGGAAACTCAAGCTGTTTCTTTTTTTAATTATTTATTTAGAGCGTAGGTGCCATCTGATGAATACTCCCATCAGCTGCTCCTGCTCTTGCTGTTATTAGCAGAAGCAGGTGTAGGCTGATGGGAGTAGCAGTCCCATCAGCCAACGCTAGTGATCAGAGGTAAACTTGTTACCTCTGATCACAGCTGCGAGCTCACGCATTTGACAGCATGGGAACCATGGCTGTCTGACCGGTGGTAATGATTTTAACGGCAATCAGATGCAGCGTTTTCCGTGCTGTTATGCACATGACAGCAAGGCAAACACTGGATGTTCAGGACCCCAATCATGTGAATGGGGTCCGGGTTCGGGTTTGGGTCCAGTACTGTTCTGTTACCCAAAACCGAACTTTTTTAACTGTTCAGCCGAACCCAAAGATCCAGGGGTCCGCCCATCTCTAAGTTTGACAGTTGTACTAAATTCACATCCAAAATTGCATATCTGAATGTAACCTTAAGCTGAATGTATAAAATTGTATTTTTCTTCTGCTTCGGACCATTTTAATCTAAAAATAAAATTAAAAATTATAAGAGCCATCATCAGAAATTACTTTTAGAATGCAGACATCATAGGGTTGCCTTGAAAACTGTAAAACTAAGCATGTGGAGCGCCCGCTAGGGCCGTGGGGTACTCGGGCCGGGTTCTATGGTTCTTCAGGGGGTTGTCACTGCAGCAGTGACCCGGTCCATGGCCCTGGGCATCCAGTAAAATTAACGAAATGAAGGGGAAATAAAGTCTATAGGGAGTTAGTTCGTGACGCCACCTGCAGTGCTCCGGAGGCGTGTTCCAGGAGTGTCTATCTATTGCAGTGGGTATATGCTGATAAGCCGGATTACTTACCGGTAATGCTCTTTTAATGAGTCCACGACAGCACCCCACATGAGAGAGAGGGATCCGCCCATAGGAACAGGAAACCTAGAGAATAAAAGGAGGCGGTCCCCTCTCCTCTTCAGTTTAGTTTACAGAGTATAAAAAGGGAACCGCAAAAGCTTTAGTATTAATTCTTATTCAGCAACATAAATGTCTTAAACTCTATACAACCATTATTTGTGAGTTTAAAAGAAAGAAACTGCATAATTAGGGAGGGTAGTAAATGGGTGCTGTCGTGGACTCATTAAAAGAGCATTACCTGTAAGTAATCTGGCTTTTTACCCTTCGCCACGACAGCACCCCACATGAGAGATTTTCAGAGAGTCATTATTTGGGTGGGATTACTGTACTAAGAACAGCTCTACCAAAGGTCAGATCAGAAGATGTAGATAGATCGAGTCTATAATGGTTGTAAAAGGTAGAAGGTGTAGACCAGGTTGCGGCCTTACATATTAAATGGATCAGTACATCTGCTTGTTCCGCCCAGGAGGAAGCCATGGCTCATGTTGAATGCACTTTTATACCCACTGGAGGAATCTCGCCTTTTGACGTATAGGCCAAGCAGATAGCATCTCTGATCCACCGAGATATGGTAGCTCTTGTGACCCCATGTCCTTTCTTGTGGCCCTGAAAGGAGATAAACAGAGCCCTACTCTGCCTCCATGTCTGAGACCTTTCTATATAAGTCAGGATGGCTCTTCTGACATCTAAGGTGTGAAACTTATGTTGTTCTGGAGTTACAGGTGAATCAAAAAAGGAAGGGAGAAATATCTCCTGTGATCTGTGGTAGGTGGATGCCACCTTAGGGAGGTATGAGGGGTCTGGTTTTAGGACTATCCGATCATGAAATATCAGCAAGAAGGGTGGGTCTACTGATAGGGCCTGGATGTCACTAACCCTTCTAGCTGAGGTTAGGGCTACCAATAGGGCTACTTTATATGTTAGGACATTTAAAGGTATGGAATCTAGTGGCTCAAAGGGGGAGCTGGTTAAGGCCTCCAGTACTAGATTTAAATCCCACGAAGGTAGACGGGGAATATGGACCGGTTTACTACGTTCACAAGACTTTATAAATCTGGAGATCCACCTATTAGCTGCTATATTGCATCCATATAGGGCTCCTAATGCCGAGACCTGAACTCTTAAGGTATTTACCGATTACCCTAACTCTCGGCCTTTTTGCAAGAACTCTAGAATAGGTGTGACCGGAACTTGCTTAGTGAACGGTACTGTGTAAAAATCTAAAAATTTATTCCATACCCTACTATATATTAGGGTGGTAGATCTTTTTCTGCTCAATAAAAGGGTGTTTGCTAGTTCTACTGAGAACCCTCTTGAACTTAATAGTTGCCTCTCAAATTCCACACCGTCAAGTGAAGACCTTTCACTTGCGGGTGGAAAAAGGGGCCTTGGGATAGCAGCTCCTTGTCTGATGGAAGAATCTATGGGTCGCATAGACACATGGTCTGGAGACAAGAGAACCATGGTCTTCTCGGCCAGAACGGTGCAATGAGGATCACTCTTGCTCGTTCCCTCCTGATTTTTCTGATCACTAGTGTTGAGCATTTCGATACTGCAAATATCGGTATCGGCCGATATTTGCTGTATCGGAATTCCGATACCGAGTTCCGATATTTTTGCGATATCGGAAGTCGGAAGCGGAACTGTGCGGTGCGTATGGTTCCCAGGGTCTGGAGGAGAGGAGACTCTCCTTCAGGCCCTGGGATCCATATTCATGTAAAAAATAAATAATAAAAATAAAAAATATTGATATGCAAACCCCTCCGGGGGACCCTGGCTCTTAGCGGTGCCTCCGTTCCTAAGAATGCAGGGAGTGAAAGACCTTCGATGACGTCGCGGCTTGTGATTGGTCGCGTGAGCGGTCACATGAGCGGTCACGCGACCAATCAAGCCGCGACGTCATCGAAGGTCCTTCACTCTGCATTCTTAGGAACGGAGGCAGACGCTTGGACCGGTGAGAACCGGGGCCGTCGGAGGGGTGAGTATATCAATATTTTTTATTTTATACATGAATATGGATCCCAGGGCCTGAAGGAGAGTTTCCTCTCCTTCAGACCCTGGGAACCATTCTGATATTTTGTGTCCCATTGATATGCATTGGTATCGGGTATCGGTATCGGCGATATCCGATATTTTTTGGATATCGGCCGATCCAATCCGATACCGATACCTTTGCATATCGGAAGGTATCGCTCAACAATACTGATCACTAGTGGAATCAGAGACATCGGAGGAAAGGCGTATGCCAGTTTGAACTTCCAAGGATGGTGGAGAGAGTCCAACATATCTGGGTGATCCATGAAGTTCAGGGAAGATAACCTTTTTACCTGCCGGTTGTCTCTTGTGGCAAACAGGTCTATTTGTGGTGTACCCCATGATTCTGTTATCATTTTGAATATGGTTTTGTGTAAGGTCCATTCCCCTTGGTGTAACTCGTTTCGACTGAGGTAGTCTGCTTTGATGTTCTCTACACCTCTGATGTGTAGGGCTGTTAGGGATGCGAGATGAGTCTCTGCTAGCTGGAAGATGTCTGCTGCTATAGTCATCAGACTCCCCGACCGTGTACCACCTTGACGGTTCACGTATGCCACTGTGGTGGAATTGTCCGAGTAAACTCTTACATGTGCTCCTTGAATCTGTGGAAGAAAATGATTTAAGGCATATTCTACCGCTCTTTCCAATTAGAAGAACATGTCAATTCTGCCTGGTCCCAAGTATCTTGGGCCAGACTATCCTCCATATGTGCACCTCACCCAATAGGGCTGGCGTCGGTGGTAATTATCTTAGAAGGGTCTATTATCCATGGTACACCCTTTGAAAGGTGTTCCATATCTAGCCACCAGGATAGGGATTCTATGACATCTCTGGAAAGAGTTAGTTTACTTTCCAGATGTCCTTCTTTTCCCTGAGCCGACAATACGTCATACTGTAATTGACGGGTATGAAATTGAGCCCACGGCACAGCTGGGATACCCGAGGATAATGATCCCAGTAAGGACATGGCTTTCCTTAGTGTCATATAGGGGTTGTCCATTGCCTCCGACACTTTTGATTGTATAGTCAGTCTTTTTGACTGGGGAAGGAAGCATTTCTGACTTACGGAGTCTAGCTGGATTCCTAGAAATGTTTGAACGGTTTCTGGATTCAGTCTGGACTTTTCAAAGTTGACGATCCAACCTAACTCCTGTAGGGACGAGATCGTATTAGATAAACGAGCTTTACACTGAACTATAAAGTTTCCTACTACTAGAAAATCATCTAGGTAGGGTATTATCAATGTGTCCCGTTGGCGTACATGAGCCATCACTTCTAATATTACTTTAGTGAAGATGCGGGGAGCCATAGAAAGCCCAAATGGCATTGCTACGTATTGAAAGTGACGAACCTGTCCCGCCAGGATGACTGCAACCCTTAGGTACTGCTGATGTTCGGCATATATGGGAAGATGATAGTAGGCATCTTTTAGGTCTATCCCGGCAATGACACACCTAGGGAATAAGAGTTTTATGGTAGAACTAATGGATTCCATTTTAAAGGTATGATTATGCAGAAAGGAATTTAGTTTTTTGAGATTTATGATGGTTCTGAATGAACCATCTGGTTTATTGATCAAGAATAAAGGGGAATAGAACCCTTTCCCTTCCTGATCCTGGGGAACTTCTATCAGGACTTTTTTAGATAGAAGAGATAGGATCTCTGATTCCAGAGCCCTTTGTTGCTCCTGTCCTTTTGGTGATGTTACTATAAAAGAATCCCAAGGGATTCGATCAAACTCCAATTTTAGGCCATATTGCACAATGTCCACAATCCATTGGCTAGATGTTATTTGTTCCCATTTGGGAAAGAAAAATTTTAATCTGCCACCCACTTCATGGTTAGCGGTATTTGTTACGTTTTGGATTATAGGATCCGCTAAACAAAGCACCTTTTTGTTTCGGATCTTTCATCTCCCATCGCTCCCTTTGTTCAACCGGTTTGTTTCTGGTAAAGGGGCATCTTCTGAAGGCTCTCCTGTAAGATGGAAGAGATTGATTAGGGAAGCCTTTCTTCCTTTCTCCTGCTTTATTCAGGAGTTCATCCAACGTCTTCCCAAAAAGGAACTCACCCTGGCAGGGGATCGCACAAAGTTTTGCTTTTGCCTGTGCGTCCCCTTTCCAGTTTTTTAACCAGAGTGCTCGCCGGGCTGTGTTCACTAGACCGGCTGACCTGGCTGCTAGGCGTAGCGAATCCACAGAGGCATCTGCCAGGAATGCTACCGCTTCTTTAATTAGATGGATTTTCGGCAAGATTGACTCTCTCGAAGTTCTACCTCTAATTTGTTCCTCCAGCTGTTCCATCCACACTAGCAGCGACCTTGCAGTGCAGGTACTAGATATAGCAGGCCTGAAAGCCCCTGTGTTAGCCTCCCACGATCTCTTTAGTAAGGCTTCTGCTTTACGGTCTAACGGGTCTGTCAGGACCCCCGAATCTTCAACTGGTAAGACCGATTGCTTGGTTGTGGAAACTACTGCGGCATCAACCTTTGGCACCTTTGACCAGGAATTCAGCTCCTCATCGCTGAAGGGATAGCGTCTTTTAGAGGATGATGGTAGGAAATCTCTTGTGTTTTGCTTATCCCACTCTTTTTTAATAATTTCTTTAATAGTGGGTATGACGGGTGCAGCGCCCCAGAGTCCTGGTCGTTGCAGTACTGTGGCTCCGCCGCTAAGGGGGGCTATGGTACGTCTGATGGCACTGAAGGAGTTCATCTGACCAGGTATCACAGACACCAATACATTTCACAGTCTGGCCTCCAGGGGGAGCTAATGGTACTATTCATTAGGCCACTCCTCACAGTCTGGTAAAACTGGGAGTTAGGCAGGAAGTTAGAGAGAAAGCTGACTGGGTTGGAACCAGGCAACACCTTGTGGCAGAGGGTGTTGTAGGGGAAGATTCAGAGGGGTCCCTGTCAGGGGTGGGATCCTGACAGAGGCCTAGCAACCAGAGAGAATGTTACGGGACCGCGCCTGCACGATATAGCGGCGGTACCCCAAGAAAGGATAAGAAGCGAAGTTTATTGTGCTGAGTGAGAAACGATATCAACGCAACAAGGAGAATACCAGTAGGAGTCGTGCTGTAAGATGAGGCAACATCCTATTGAGGCGCATAACCGGTGGCCGGAACGCCGAGGAAGTATAGAGCTCCAAGCCAAACTTCAAACCTACGGCAGGACAGTCAGTTACAGGCGGGCTGTCTCACCCAGACCCAGGAAGACACAGGGGGGTAATAACAGGAGTGGGGCGACGCTGGAGTCCCGGAAGAGCTCCGAGCCTCCCCTTCATACGGATGCGTCCTAACCATAAGATCAGGGGGATGTAGCGGGAGAACATGAGAATTGAGTTGTGAGGGAACACGAGAAACAGACACAACAGTTGTGGGGTACTATCCCGTAAGCACAGCAGGGGAGGACCACAACACAAGCGCAGGAAGGTAGGCACAGATTTCCACCTGCAAAGGGAACTCTGGAGGTGCCATCGGACCGGCCAGACTTGCGCAGCCCTGTTAACCGTATTCCGGATTGAGGACTCAGAAGCCTTCAGTAAAGAGGTAAAGAGACTGCAACTTGGTGTCCTCGTTATTGACCGCGACCGGCACTACACCGCACCATAACATCAGCACCATCATACCACCACCTTTCATTGTGCGCCCCTCAGCAGGGTCACGGACCGGGTCTAGCCACCGTGACAACCCCAGAGCAGAGACTCAGAGGCCCGGTACCGGGTACCCCTCAGCCCTGCGGCAGTGGGGGCGCTGCACGGGGAAGGATCTACGTTTTTTCTGTCCTAACCCCGCAAACATGATGTCTTGAGCTGATTTCTTCCCTTTCTCGTCTGGGCACCCCATTGTGCTCCTGACAGATCTTACTAAGTTGTCTACACCACTGTTAGGTAGACAAAGCCCCCCTTCATTTTCGGATGAACTCGGCTGGGATCCAGACTCATCCGAGGATCTATGTACATCCTCTGACTCTGAGCTTGCCGGGGATCGGGACCTGCTTGGTTGGCGGGTACTGGAGCTACTTGTATGCGCTAAACCCTGCATTTCTTCCCGGATTATGGCTCTGACATCAGATGGAGTCATTATATTCTCCTGCCGCAAGGTTTACATGATACATTCTGAACATAACCTCTTGGTATAATCATCCGGGAGGGGCTGCATACATAAAGCACATTCCTTGTGCTTGGACTTGTGCGTCCTTTTCTTAGTCTAGAGGAAGGGGATACAGGAGGAACATATATCAGCATATAGGAAGAGGCTCTTTTAAAAACTCACCCAGTGAAGCTGACAGGTACCGGTTCTGGAGGCGGATTTTTTGTCAAGTGATCCTTCTGTTTGGTAGTAGATCTCTTTTCTGGAGGTCGACCACCACTTTTAGTGCTGCTCCTAGCGCTTCTCTCCTTGCTGGGAGAATGCTGCTCTGCTGCGGGCAGGTGGGCTTCGTCGGCCGGTGAAGCCATCTCATACAAACCGGTCCGACGCCAGCGCCGCTTTTTAAATCTGGCGCCGAATCTCCTGCCTCCCCGGACCAACCCGGAAGTGCTCCGGTGACTTCCGGGTTAGATGCGCCGCTCTCACTCACCATGCGGCGGCCAGAGGTATTAAGCTGGCCGCTGCAGCGCGCGCGTCCTCATGGAGCCGGGCAGACCCACGGTGACCGGACCCGGACCACGGATGGTTGGTCAGATGAGGGGGGAGGCTGCAAGCAGGGGCTCCCCCGCCGCTGCTTCTGGAACCGCAGCCCCTGCCGTTCCCACAGATACCGACGCAGGCGGGTGCATGGCCCAGGGATCCTCTTCATCTGTAGGTCAGCAGGGATTTCTATAGGAGCAGGAAACCTAAACTGAGGAGGAGAGGGGACCGCCTCCTTTTATTCTGTAGGTTTCCTGTTCCTATGGGCGGATCCCTCTCTCTCATGTGGGGTGCTGTCGTGGCAAAGGGTAAAAATTGCCGTATTATTGCACTACTATGGTTATGTGATTGTCACTATTATTATAACGGCTGCATAGCAGGGATAGGTGACTGCTAATTAAGGCTTCCACTGCTTAAAGGGATGCAGCGGTTTTGTGTTAAATCCTGACTGGTAGGGACCTTTGTTTGATTATCTGAATATTTATTTCCACGAGGTTACCCCTTCCTTTTGGGTTATTTAAACCAGCCTATCAAAATTAGTGAAAATTATTGCTGTGTCTAGAATTATATCCTTATAGTGTGAACCCCCTGGTTACATGCCTCTTGCTAAAGCTTTTTCTTACAGCACTGGTTTAGACTACGTTCTATGTATCATCTCTGTACACCGGATGTCATTTTTAATTATAAAGTATTGATGTTTTATACCATATATTTCGACCTAATATCATCTGTTGCTTGGGTATATGTTCTATATATGATGATGGGTCTGAGGATAGTCTCATCCATGGGTATTAATTCTTGATTATCATTGATATGCCATGTGGAATAATGCTATAAGTGGCTATTTAATTAAACATAGATTACATACTCACTATTACTTGTCATTTTGATCCCCGAAGCCAGTGTCATCTGTAAAAAATATGAAAAAACAAACAACCAATATACTCCCTGTCTGCAGAAATCCACGAGTGTCCCATGACGATCTCCCGTGGAGAAAGGCAGCAACAGCTGGTTCGACCGCTCTTCAGGGGCCCCAGAAACACAATGATGGGAGGAAGGTATTCCTCCGCCGCTGTAAAAAAAAGTCCCTAGTCTGACTTATGGCATTGCTGTATGAGAAATTTTCCCAAGCAGCAATTGCCATAAAGTGAGACTTTGAACTCAGGTAACCTCAGTGATGCACTGCAGGAGCCATTGTCTCCTGTCAGTGTGTCACTGAGGGTCCTATAGAGCAGTGACATCACCCGATGTCACCGCTCTATAGGGGAGATCATCATGGGACACTCATTATTAATTGGACTACGGCGGACAGGTAGTATACGGTTTATTATTTTACGTTTTTTGCAGGCGCTGAAGTATGGTAAGTATGGTGAAATGAAGAATATTAAAATACTTTTTCCTAATGTGTGTTTTATTAACCCTTTCTCACTATTAGATTAATAATGGATAGGGGTCTTATTGACGCCTCTCCGTTATTAACCCGGCTTAATGTCACCTTACAATAGCAAGGTGACATTAACCCCTTATTACCTCATATCCCACTGCTACACGGGAGTGGGAAGAGAGGGGCTAAGTGCCGGAATTGGCGCATCTTACAGATGCGCCATTTCTGGGGCAGATGCGGACTGGTATTTGTAGCCGGGGGGGCCAATATCCATGGCCCCTCTCTAGGCTGGGAATATCAGCCCGCAGCTGTCTGCGTAGCCTTTCTGGCTATAAAATATAGGGGGACCCCACGTCATTTTTTGGGGGGTTCCCCTATTTTAATAGCCAGTAAAGGCTATGCAGACAGCTGTGGGCTGATATTCATAGCAGGCTACAAATATTGGCCCCCAGCCGTCGGCTTTCCCCGAAAGAAAGGGTTAATAAAACACACACACATTAGGAAAAAGTATTTTAATATTCTTCATTTCACCATACTTACCATACTTCCGATCCTGCAAAAAACGTAAAATAATAAACCGTATACTACCTGTCCGCCGTAGTCCAATTAATAAGGAAGGTCCCACGACGATCTCCCCTATAGAACAGTGACATCGGGTCACTGCTCTATAGGACCCTCAGTGACACACTGACAGGAGACAATGGCTCCTGCAGTGCATCACTGAGAGGTTACCTTAGGACAAAGTCTCACTTTATGGCAATTGCTGCCTGGGAAAATTTCTCACCCAGCAATGCCATAAAGTGAGACTAGGGACTTTTTTTTACAGCAGCGGAGGAATACCTTCCTCCCGTCATTGTGTTTCTGGGGCCCCTGGAGAGTGGTTGCAACAGCTGTTGCTGCCGTTCTCCACGGGAGATCGTCGTGGGACACTCGCGGATTTCTGCGGCAGGGAGTATATTGGTTGTTTGTTATTTTCATATTTTTTACAGATGACACTGGCTTCGGGATCAAAATGACAAGTAATGGTGAGTATGTAATCTATGCTTAATGTGCTGTATGTCTATATGTATGTCATGTATGTAATGTATGAATGTACTGTATGTAGTATGTATGTAGTATGTATGTATGCAGTATGTATGAATGGAGTATGTAGTATGTATGTAGCATGTATGTAGTATGTATGGATGTATGTATGCAGTATGTATGTAGCATGTATGTAGCATGTATGTAGCATGTATGTAGCATGTATGTATGTAGCATATATGTATGTAGCATGTATGTAGCATATATGTATGTAGCATGTATGTAGCATGTGTGTAGCATGTGTGTAGCATGTGTGTAGCATGTGTGTAGCATGTATGTAGCATGTATGTAGCATGTATGTAGCATGTATGTATGTAGCATATATGTAGCATGTATGTAGCATATATGTATGTAGCATGTATGTAGCATATATGTATGTAGCATGTATGTAGCATGTATGTAGCATGTATGTAGCATATATGTATGTAGCATGTATGTAGCATATATGTATGTAGCATGTATGTAGCATATATGTATGTAGCATGTATGTAGCATGTATGTAGCATATATGTATGTAGCATGTATGTAGCATGTGTGTAGCATGTGTGTAGCATGTGTGTAGCATGTGTGTAGCATGTGTGTAGCATGTGTGTAGCATGTATGTAGCATATATGTAGCATGTATGTATGTAGCATATATGTAGCATGTATGTAGCATATATGTATGTAGCATGTATGTAGCATATATGTAGCATATATGTATGTAGCATGTATGTAGCATGTATGTAGCATGTATGTAGCATGTATGTAGCATGTATGTAGCATGTATGTAGCATGTATGTAGCATGTATGTAGCATGTATGTAGCATGTATGTATGTAGCATATATGTATGTAGCATGTATGTAGCATGTATGTAGCATATATGTATGTAGCATGTATGTAGCATGTATGTATGTAACATATATGTATGTAGCATGTATGTAGCATGTATGTAGCATGTATGTAGCATGTATGTAGCATGTATGTAGTATGTATGTAGCATATATGTATGTAGCATGTATGTATGTAGCATGTATGTATGTATGTATGTTTGTAGCATGTATGTATGTATGTATGTATGT
Organism: Ranitomeya variabilis; assembly: GCF_051348905.1. NCBI lineage: Eukaryota > Metazoa > Chordata > Amphibia > Anura > Dendrobatidae > Ranitomeya > Ranitomeya variabilis. The sequence goes on from NC_135233.1 coordinate 655,591,341, forward strand.
ATGTAGTATGTATGTATGTAGCATGTATGTAGCATGTGTGTAGCATGCGTGTAGCATGTATATGTATGTAGCATGTATGTAGCATGTATGTATGTAGCACGTATGTAGCATGTATGTTGCATGTATGTGTGTAGTATGTAGCATGTATGTAGCATGTATGTATGTAGCATGTATGTAGCATGTATGTAGCATGTATGTATGTAGCATGTATGTAGCATGTATGTAGCATGTATGTAGCATGTATGTAGCATGTATGTAGCATGTATGTAGCATGTATGTAGCATGTATGTAGCATGTATGTAGCATGTATGTAGCATGTATGTAGTATTATTATTTTATTTACATTCAACACATTAGCCGGATGATGGGACTACTACTGTCCCATCATTGGCTAATGTGTCAATCACTGTCATTGTAGCAGGCATAGCCCGATGGGACTTGTAGTCCCATCGGACAATACCTGCACAGACACAAAGACCCCCGGCAGGCCGCACAGACCCCCCGGCAAGCCGCACAGACCCCGGAGAGGCCGTACAGACCCCCCGGCAGGCTGTACAGACCCCCCGACAAGCCGCACAGACCCTGGAGAGGCCGCACAGACCCCGGAGAGGCCGCACAGACCCCGGAAAGGCCGCACAGACCCCCCGGCAGGTCCCGCACAGACCCCGCCCACACAGACACGCAGTCTCCACCCACACTCAATTATACTGCATTTTTGCACTGTGGTAACCTCCGATTCCGATTTCCCATATCGCAGAAATATCGGAATTCGGTATTCCGAGACAGCGAATATCGGCCGATACCAGATATTTGCAGTATCGGAATGCTCAACACTAGTGCTGATGCATCACACACAAATCAGATTACAGACAGATTTAAACACAGGTCGTAATGTAAAATCATAGATAAAAATTATTTCTCCCCCAGACATGAATTACGGCATGGGACAGAACGAAGGATCGGTGAAGGATATTGTTGTTTTTTTATTTTAGTTTTATTACAGGAGAATGTAATAATATAACTATATAACTATGTTTGCTATTTTTAAATAAAAAAAGAAAACTGTGTTTTGTTTTATTTCTAATAAAGGACTTTATTCTGTCTGTGTTTTTATTTGTCATGTAACTATAGGATTAGTAATGGATAGATGTCTTATAGACACCTCTTCATTACTAAGCCATGGGCTTGATGTTACCTGACAATACATAGGTGAAATCAACCCCACAAATATTAACCCCATTTGCCACAGCTACTGGACAAGTGGAAAGAGCTGGGCAAAGTGCCAGAATAGGTGTATCTAATAGATGTGCCTTTTCTGGGCGCTTGCGGGCTGCTATTTTTAGGCTGGGGGAAATTATCCATAGCCCCTTACCAGCCTGAGAATACCATCCCCCAGCTGTCTGCTTTAGCAAGGCTGGTTGTCAAAAATGTAAAAAAAAAATATTTAAATAATTAAAAAAATACGTTGTGGGGACCTCTCTATTCTTGATAACTAGCCTTGCTGAAGCTGTGAGTTTTGCCTAACTGGTTAACAAAAATACAGGGGAACCCACGTTGTTGTTTTTTTAATTATTTATATACAGCACAGGATCGGCTGATGAATACTCCCTTCCGATGCTCCAGTACTCTCTGTTATTAGCAGCAGCAGGTGTCGGATGAAGTGAGCAGTTGTCCCATCAGCTGACACCAGTGACCGGAGGTAAAGTTTATACCTCCAATCACAGCTGAGCGCTCATGCTGTGTTTTGACAGCGTGAGAACCATAGCTCTCTGAACAGTGGGGATGGTTTCACCACTGAGCAAAAGCGGTGTTTGCCGTGGTGTCATGCACATTACAGTGCAGCAAACACTGGATGTTCGGGCCCCCATTCAAGCAAATGGGGTCCAGGTTTGGGTCCAGGTACTGTTCTGGTACCTGAACCCGAACTTTTTGTAACTGTTCGCCAAATCTGGCGGAATCCAAACATCCAGGTGTCCACCCATCTCTAATGCTGAAAAACATGTTCAATTTATGGAGGCCCCATCTCATAAAAGCAAGCCATTAGCCTCAATGCAAACTACAGCCATAGCTTGTCTTAAGATTAAACATCTATGAATTTCCAAATTTTAAAATGATAGAAAAGTAAATTAAAAAAAAATTTTTCAGTACAGTTCACAATCTTTTGGGGACTTATTATTTACATATACAGTACAGACCAAACGTTTGGACACACCTTCTCATTTAAAGATTTTTCTGTATTTTCATGACTATGAAAATTGTACATTCACACTGAAGGCATCAAAACTATGAATTAACACATATGGAATTATATACTTAACAAAAAAGTGTGAAACGACTGAAAATATGTCTTATATTCTGGGTATGTGCACACATAGAAAGAAGCTCTGCAGATTTTTCTGCAGCGGATTTTAGAAATCCACAGGTAAAAGGCAGTTCGTTTTACCTGCGGATTTCCTGCGGTTTTTATGCAGATTTTGTGCGGATTCCACCTGCGGTTTTACACCTGCGGATTCCTATTATGAAGCAGGTGTAAACGGCAGCGGAATCAGCACAAAGAATTGACATGCTGCGGAAAGTAACCCGCAGCGTTTCCGCGCGTTTTTTACGCAGCATGGGCACTGCGTTTTGCGTTTTCCATAGGTTTACATTGTACTGTAAACACATAGAAAGCTGCTGCAGACCCACAGCTGCAGATCCGCTGCGGATCCGCAGCAAAATCCGCAACGTGTGCACATAACCTGAAGGAAAAAACGCCCATGCACGCAGTGCCTTTTACCTGCGGATTTCTAAAATCCCCTGTGGAAAATTCCGCAGAGCTCCTTTCTACATGTGCACATACCCTCAGGTTCTACAAAGTAGCCACCTTTTTCTTTGATGACTGCTTTGAACACTCTTGGCATTCTCTTGATGAGCTTCAAGAGGTAGTCACCGGGAATGGTCTTCCAACAATCTTGAAGGAGTTCCCAGAGATGCTTAGCACTTGTTGGCCCTTTTGCCTTCACTCTGCGGTCCAGTTCACCCCAAACTATCTCGATTTGGTTCAGGTCTGGTGACTGTGGAGGTTAAGTCATCTGGCGTAGCACCCCATCACTCTCCTTCTTGGTCAAATTGCCCTTACACAGCCTGGAGGTGTGTTTGGGGTCATTGTTCTGTTGAAAAATAAATGATAGTTCAACTAAACGCAAACCGGATGGAATAGCATGCCGCTGCAAGATGCTGCGGTAGCCATGCTGGTTCAGTATGCCTTCAATTTTGAATAAATCCCCAACAGTGTCACCAGCAAAGCACCCCCACACCATCACACCTCCTCCTCCATGTTTTACCGTGGGAACCAGGCATGTAGAGTCCATCCATTCACCTTTTCTGAGTCGCACAAAGACACGGTAATTGAAAGATCTCAAATTTGGACTCATCAGACCAAAGCACAGATTTCCACTTGTCTAATGTCCATTCCTTGTGTTCTTTAGCCCAAACAAGTCTCTTCTGCTTGTTGCCTGTCCTTAGCAGTGGTTTCCTAGCAGCTATTTTACCATGAAGGCCTGCTTCACAAAGTCTCCTCTTAACAGTTGTTGTAGAGATGTGTCTGCTGCTAGAACTGTGTGTGGCATTGACCTGGTCTCTATTCTGAGCTGCTATTAACCTGCGATTTCTGAGGCTGGTGACTTGGATAAACTTATCCTCAGAAGCAGAGGTGACTTTTGGTCTTCCTTTCCTGGGGCGGTTCTCATGTGAGCCAGTTTCTTTGTAGCGCTTGATGGTTTTTGCCACTGCACTTGGGGACACTTTCAAAGTTTTCCCAATTTTTCAGACTGACTGACCTTCATTTCTTAAAGTAATGATGGCCACTCGTTTTTCTTTACTTAGCTGCTTTTTTCTTGCCATAATACATGGTGTAGCCACCAGACTTCTGCACAACACAACTGATGGTCCCAACACCATTTATAAGGCAAGAAGTCCCACTTATTAAACCTGACAGGGCACACCTGTGAAGTGAAAACCATTCCCGGTGACTACCTCTTGAAGGTCATCAAGAGAATGCCAAGAGTGTGCAAAGCAGTCATCAAAGCAAAAAGGTGGCTACTTTGAAGAAGCTAGAATATAAGACATAATTTCAGTTTCACACTTTTTTGTTAAGTATATAATTCCATCATAGTTTTGATGCCTTCAGTGTGAAGGTACAATTTTCATAGTCATGAAAATACAGAAAAATCTTTAAATGAGAAGGTGTGTCCAAACCTTTGGTCTGTACTGTATTTTTTTTTTTTAATTAGGCAGTTTCAATGTGTATTTTAAATGTATCTTGGGTAAAAATCCTGGAGAGCAGTCTATGAGGCTATACCTAAATAAAAATCCATATCAAGAGGATGTGGGTTTGTAAAAATAAAAAATACATTATGTTGATCAAAAAGTGAAGAAAAACACCCCTGGTTTGTAGTGCATTTTATTCTGAAAATTTAGAAGTTTTATCTTTTTTTTTCTAAAAATGCATTGTGTTAAACCGTCAAAAAAGTTGTTTTTACATATTTAAAAAAGAGAGCAAACAAAATGGATGGATGGATGTCTTGGCAAATATTTGGTGGACCCACAGGATGACTACACAGAAGTAATGCAAATATTCAGCATATACATGTTATATTACTCAATAGGGAGTCTGTGTGACAAGAGTAGAGTGAAATTCCATCTTATTTACCACCCAAAATATTGTCAGTTCAAATTAAGGGTCTTGTTGAAACTATGGTCATGCCATTCTTCTAATAAAGACAAATATTAGAGAAACAATTAAAAAATTTATTAGTGTGTTATTGTATATATTTTTTTTATTAAAGCAATATTATACAGACAGCAAATGCTTGTCTTAAATACTCTTAAATTCTCAGGGTTTACAAATGATTGTTTTTCTTCATGTATATATTTTTTATATCTAATTATAAAATATGCTATGCCACCTAACCAGATGAATATCTCCTACAAATAAGAGTCTAATATAAGATTTTTTTTCACATTCAGTAAACACATCAGAAAATGTACAGGTGCACACAATGAACAAGTCCATTAGCCACTGTGCTCCCAAATTATATCAATATATTTTCCTGAACCCGTTTTTTCTCTCCACTAAAAATACAGGATATATGCATAATCTGCTAAGTTTTGCTATACAGAGAAGACAGTGTAAAACAATTTATGCTGTGTTAACTTGTAGCAATGAGAGTAGCACGACCATGCTTTTCTACATGTTTTATTCTACAAGACATACACAGTATTATATAAGTAACACAGTGTTTTTTAGACGCCCATCTTGATCATAAAGTTTACATCAGTAAAATAACCACACCTACACTCACCTTCAGTACCGATCTCTCAGTTCTTGCCTGGGCTCTCCTGGGACTTGCATGACGTGATCCCTGGGTCCAATCAGTGTTGTTTTTACTCTCCCAGCCATTGGACGAATTACATATTAAGAGGATGTCATAGTTGCGTTTGGCCCATCAGTTCCTTTTGATATCTGAGACGTCCGAAGGCTGATTGGGCATAAGGCTCCTGTGATATAACCATGTGACATGAGAAAAAAAGCTGTATGTACCAGCATTTTTCATGATTTCCTGAGGCACTGCCGGCTTCCAGGCATTGGACTTCTGATATGAGTGAGCTGACTCCTTCTACGTATGTTTTCTTGTCAAATGTGATGTGAGCCCCTGGAGATTGAGTGCCAACACTGCTGGAATGGCGCCAGTATAAGTGTTGCTTTTTTACTGATGCAAACATGTTGATTGAAATCGGGTTGTCCAAAAGAGGACAACCTCTTTAACCATTGCATACAGATAAAAAGCTTGACATGTTTTGAGATTATATTACTTATAATAATCAGATGCTCCAAAGTGAAATGGGGCGTTTCATTTGAAATACTTTTTTGTGCTTGCTTGCATATATATCTGTCCAATATGAAAGGAAAGGTAGTACTCACCATACCAATTGCGATTCTTTATTCAAAATGGATTAAAACATGGCAGCGGGGAGAAGAGGTGCAGACAACGACAGGACTACGGTTGTTTCGGGCTGTGTGCGCTTCCACGGTGTTAGGGCTAGCGGAATGCACCAAGTAAGAGGGTGATAGATACAAGGTACGTTCGCAGCCAGGGGTCCACTGTGCAGAGATACCTGCTGCAAGTAATGGCGGATGGACACTGAGCTCACACATGGGTTAAACTTCACCCTGTGTGAAATGAAAGCGAGCTCTGTTGCCTCACAGAGTCGCACTGTACACAGGGACTAAAACCCTAACCAAAAGTTGTGCTTGCTCTGGAACTCTTCTGTGCTAACCGCACACATGAAGGAACCAGATGCTAAGCCAAGGCTAATTGCCCCCACTGACGCTAGCTGCCTGCCTGAATGTACCACCCCAAAGTTAAACAGACTCACACCACTTGTATACAGTGTGGCAGAGAATTCACTGGCAACTGCCAAACACAAATGCGGCCATGCGAACCTTTTATAGCTGTAGCAGTTCAGGACCTTCCTAGTGGACCAGTAGGAGCTGCTACAGGACCTGAGCGTGTGACCCCGACCTCCAATGAGAGGTCTTTCCCTGGGCATGCTCAGGAGGGGAAAAGCAGGACTTAGTCCCAGGAGCGCCTGCTTGCCACCAAACAGCACTAGTTTTAATGACTAAACCTGGAAGGGCAGAAGTAACCAAAAGTGCATTATCTGTCCTGGCCAGGCGCTGGGACCGATGTCTCTGCTGAGCAGGCTCCACTGTGGCTGGAGAAGAATGGGAGACCCCAGAGGACATGGCTCGAGATTCCCCCTGTGCAGCAGCAGGAACTCAACACCTAACACATGGGTCCAAGGCCTTTTCCTCGCCGCTATGTCTTAATCCGTTTTGAATAAAGAATCACAATTGCCATTTTGACTGCTGCCTTTCCTTTCATATTGAATATTTATGTTGCACTGTACTGTATATCCAGCAAGCACCCAAATTACCTTCGTTCAACCGGGCTCCTGAGGAGCTATTAAGCAAGGTACATTGAGACTGGTGTTTTGGTCCCGGTGCCGGGCTCTTTTCTTCTCTTCATCAAAGACTGCTTAGCTTGCATATACAGTAGATCTGTTGATTATGCCTACTCAAGCAACATGACAATTACATTTAGCCAAATTTCCAGTTGTACTATTTTATGATCAGAGCAGGTGATGTTGGCACATTCATTATGAATCTTTTACTTCTTCTATGACAATTAAAGAAATAAAAATAAAGTATAAGGGAAAAGTGGAGAAATTTCTCACTACATTCTTACTATAAAGTCATATTGGATAGAAAACAAGACCAGCTCATCCTCTCCAAATGTATAGTGTGGCGATTGGAACTCAAAGACCTAGTTCATAGGCTTCCAACACTTCTTGTAATTACAACATTCCAAATAACTTATACATCAAAGTTTTTGGGATACATTTCAAGCTGTCACCTTTAAATATGCAGCTTTGCTTTTGCCTACACAATAAAGTTTTTTTTTTTTTAATTTTAAAGAAGAGTGCTGAATCATTTACATTATTAGATTATCAAGGTTTTACCATGACAGAGATGAGCCAAAAGATCGCAGCGTCTGATTTCTCCTACTCCTGCACTGATTAGAAGCATTTCACCTTCATATTAAACAGTGTAAGTTTCTTTTAGCAGTGCAGGGGTTAATTTGCTCAGTTGAGAGATCCTGGAAGCTTTCCTACATTAAGGCTCATCTGTTCACTGTTAGCCACTCCCTTCTATATAATCTGGGCCCTGGCCAGCACTCATTGTCAGAGTTAGTTTTTGATGTATGGCTGGTGGTTGTTGTTGGTTGTTATTGGAGAAGGTGTTTGGTAGATTTACCTGTGATTATTGCTAGGTTTTGAGTGTGTGATAATCCCTTTCTTCTCCTACTTTGGTTTAAACCCATCCTCCACTCCCCGGTGCATTCCTCTGTTGTCTGTGTGAGTATATTTCTATGTTTGGTATTTTTTATTATCCCTGTTTGTATTACCTTGTTAGTCTGGTTGTTGAATTACGGTACACTACTACTCCCCTATTTTCTGGGTGTGAGAAGAGTACAGACCGATGGTGGATTCAGGAGCTAAGACAAGGTACATGTCATCGATGTCTCCAACATCAGAAGTAATTCGGTGTATAGGCCGAGCTAGGGCGCCCCTAGCGTTAGGGACAGGGAAGAAGCCCCTGGTCCCAGGACACCCAACAACAGAGTTGTGACATTTCTTCTGAAGCAATTCTGGATTCTTTCACTGCTCTGACAGTGCAAATACAGCAGCTCAGCCTGGAGGTGCCAGATCTACACATTGTCATTTTACAACACCAAAACACAACAGTTTTGGGGACCGTGACTCCCAGCATTCCTTAGTGGAGCCCAAGATCTCTTTGCCTGGCAGATTGTCTGATGGGCATGACAAGTTTGTTATTTACAGGGAGGCATCTAAACTTCACTTAAAGTTATGTCCTTGTTCCTCAGGAACCCTAGAGCAATAGGTGAGGATAATTTCTCTCCTTCAGGGTGACCCTAAGCATTGGCATTCTCTCTCCCGTCTGAGTCCCAGTCGCTCCAGAGGGTGGAGGAATTTTTTCTGGCTCTGGGTCACATATAAGATGACCCTGATCACTTCTCCCTGGCTTAGTCCTCACTACGGCAACTTTGGCAGGGAGACTGCCAGCAGAGGAGTATTTCTCCAAGCTTCGGAGGTGGTCCACTGACCCTAAGTGATATGATCCCGTGTTCCGTAGACAGTTCTGTGATGGGCTATCAGTAATGGTGAAGGATGCCTAAGCCCTGTTTGAGACTGTAGTTTCCCTTGAGGAGGCCATATGTCTGGCTATCTGGGTGGATCTCCATCTTCGCCAGAGACATAAAGAGACACCCCAATGTGCGGGAGGTCCGAGGCCAAGGGAAACCTGATCTGAGTCCTCTGATGAACCTATGTCGTTGAGTGGAGCAACTCATTCTGGAAAGCAGTCTGTTGTTCGGCGCCAAGGTGGAGCATGTTTTTACTGTAAAAGAAAGGGCCATTTTGTGGGTGCATATCCATCCCTATCTCACTGTAAACAGCCACCAGAAAACTAAGAAGCCCTGGTTGCGGGAAGGTTAGCAAACCTGGTGTACAAATCTCAATGGGTAGGACACAATTTTCTGCCTGCTGAAATCCATCTAGGCAAAAATAAGGTGGTTATTTCTGCCTTTTTGGACAGTAGCACGGGGTTTAACTCAAACCACATACACTGTCCAGACCTATACCCATAATCTGCATTGACTCTGCACCCTTGAGGCAAGGGTATTTTACTCAAGTCATCTGAGGGTTACATCTACAGGTGGGGGTCATGCACTCAGACGGTATTGACTGTTAGAGGGTCTGCCCTCTCCTATGGTTCTTGGACTTCCTTGGCTCACTCTGCACAACTCAGTGGAAAATTGGCAGACTCGGGAGGTGGTAAAGTGGAGTGGCAGACTTGGGAGGTGGTAAAGTGGAGTGATCATTGTCAAGGACACTGCTTGGGCACCCGGCTTGCAAGGGTGGATACCCAGTCTGAGCCTAAATACCTGTCTGACTTTGGGGATGTGTTTTCAAAGCAGGGGTGCCAAGAACTTCCTCATCATCATGCTTACGACTGCACCTCTTATTTTGCCTCTGGGGCCAAGCTGCAAAAGAGCAGACTATATACTATATCTGGTCCAGCGAGGTAGGCCAAGAAAGATTATATCATGGAAAGTTTGGCAAAGGGGCATATCAGACCATCCTCATCTTCCATTGCTGTGGGGTTATTCTTTGTAAAGAATAAAGATGGGGGTTACACCCCTGCCTATATTTCTGCAAACTCAATCAGATCACGGTCCAGGATCCAAATCGGCTCCCTCTCATCCCGGACCTCTTTAATGAGATTCTAGAAGCAAAATGGTTTTCTAAACTGGATCTCAGGGGGGTGTATAATCTCTTGGGTTTTGATTTGGGATGCTGGTACATGCTACTTCACCATGGGTTGTACCTGACTAAGGCTTGAATCTGACAATAGGAATTCGTGACACTGAGCTAACAAACCCGATTAGGACAACCAAGATGAGTACATGATTAATTTAAACCGATTGCCTACATTACTTATGGTGATGCCAGATATTTAGTTATTGTTACTTATTCCCCTGCCCATAATACATCTCTGATATTTTTAATTTCAAAAGAAATACATGTGCATAGGATATTCCTGTTTGAATTATCTATATACAAACTACTTTAACCAGGAATAGGACAGCTTGGCTTTATCTTCATTCCTTACCAGCTAAATACACAACATTGTTGGTGGTTATTTATTCAGCAGCTCACCATTATTTTGATTATAAATTTCACGGGTATCAGGGTGTTTTGGGATAGTTCATTTTTAGTAGGGAACCACCAATGAGTGGGGGCGCCATACCGTAAAAACTAGGGGTGCCACCCTCCACTGCCGGGCAGGACACAGTATAGTAACTTGTTAGGGCTCACTAGGATACATATTATTTAATCTTTTTCCCTTGATTAAGACTCACTTCCTAATTGTTTTTTACTTGTCTGTATTTTGAAACATGAACATGATTTTAGCTTTGCATAATTAAAGTTATATTTTAGGGGGTCCATGTTTTGTGATTTCTTTTTTTCCAAGCTGCCAAAGAGCAGGCTGTATAACATCTCTGGTCCAGAGAGGCAGGCCATGAAGGATTATGTAATGGAAAGTTTGGCAAAGGGTCATATCAGACCATCCTCATCTCCTATTGCTGCTGGGTTCTTCTATGTAAAGAAGAAAGATGGGGGGTTACGCCCCAGCCTAAATTTCTGCAAATTCAATCAGATCAATGTCCCGGATCCGTATCTGCTCCCTCTCATCCAGGACCTATTTTATGAAATTGTAGGAGCAAAATGGTTTTCTAAACTGGATCTCAGGCGGGCATATAATATCATTTGTATTGAGTGGAAAACAGCTATCAAGGGACACCATGAGAACCTTGTGATGCCATTTGGGCTGCCTAATGCTACCGCATCTTTCATCACTTTGTAAATTACATCTTTAGTCACCTGGTAGGTAGATTTGTTGTAATCACTCTCACAATTCAGCTGTCTGCAGTAACTAAGAATGCCTGCTGATTTTTGTCCCAAGGGACAAGGGACAACCCCTTTAACACCTTGCCTCCACAACCAATTTTCATTTTTATGTTTTGACGTTTCAACTTCTGAATCTTAGAAAATTCTAAGAAAATCTATCTTCACTGAAAACAGATTTTACCAATGAATTGAAAGAAGTTGATTTCAATAATAAGATATATTACAGTGGTTCTTATTTTCATGTGTACTATAGATTTCTGGAATAAAAATTAAAACTATGCTTACTCTTTATGCCTGCATATTAATGAAAGACTAGAAATAATTTGCTGTTCTGTTACAATATGCTTCATTCATTTTTTAATCTGATTGTCATTGGGCATACATTAACATACAGTATTTACAGAAAAACACAGAAAGTTGGACATCTCATGAAATATAAATACAACGCTTAAGCCATTTGACAAACAAAACACAAAATAATTAAAGGGTTTGTCCAGTCTTAAACGACAAGTGAATCCTCACATTGTACGCATTGCGCATTGTGTGGATTCTCTGGTGCCGGCACCAGGAGCAGCGGTCATGTGACCACATGTATGTGATAAGCATACTCCTGGCCAAGATCCAACTAGACTTTTTCTAGACTTGCTCAGTGACCAAGGTCACAGCCATCTAGTCAGAAAGTGGCTAGGAGTATGCATTTTGCGTACTTGCAGTCACATGACTGCTGCTCCTGGTACCGGCACCAGAGAATCCTCACAATGCGCAGTACGTGCCATGTGAGGATCCACAAGTCTGAAGTCACATACAGTGACTGCAGACTTGTAGCTTAAGATCGGTCATCCCCTTTAAACTAACATAAACAAATGCATCCATGTAGAGCATGAAGGAACAGCTAAACATATGGTGAGCCAACATTATGTTTTGTTGTATCTTTCCACATAGAGCAAACTGTAACCATGATTAAAAATGTGACATTTAAATCCTGAATTAAAAAATCTCAACACAGTACCTCAAACAGTATTCAATTATTTTGTTTTAAATATTTTCTATTTATTATGATTTATCAGTGCTATTTGCTCCCTGACATTGAACGTATATGGATATCCTATGACAGGTACCCTTATATGATGTTTATTGAAGAGCTTGGCCTGTATTGTACCTGGCAAACACTGCCTGATATATACAGTCAGCATCTGACTCTACAGCAGCTCTGCCTGTCGACAATAACCCCATAAATGCCACTGTCAATTTCAGGCAGTGGCCTTTATAGCACGCGGTCCGGTTTGAATGACGTTCCACACGCCTATTAGCACTACTGCAATATAATTGCGAGTGCTTATGGCCTGCCATTGCAGCTGAGTCCCTGAGAAAAGCTCCCATGCCTTTCATAATGGTTCTCCTGTAAAGACCAGTCATTAGTTGGGCTTCATAGGGTATTGTGATTTTTACTGTATGCTGCTACTGCATACTTTTTAATTACTTTATATTCTACAAGAAAGCAGATGATCACAGTTTCAAGTCACCTAAAGAGACTAGAAAAAATGAAGTAAAATAAGAAAACCTTCCCTACATGACTATTTCCCATTTTCGTGCCTTAGTTCACCCCCCCACCTTCTTCCAAGAGCCATTACTTTTTTATTTTTCCGTCCACATAACCATATAATGGCTGTTTTTTTGTGTGAAAAATTGTACTTTTAAATGACACCATTCTTTTTTTATATCTTGTTCTTGAAAATGGGAACAAAACTGCAAGTGCAGCAAAATTGCCAAAAAAGAAAAATTCCTTATTTTTTTTTTTTGTGCTTTGTTTTTATGACATTACAGTCGCCATTGTCTCTCATTACTCAGTTGAGTCTCGTTGATAACAAATCTAGTAGCTCTCCTCTCAAATTCTCTTTGTTGACAGGACCAAATACACATTAGCATTGCCAAAACAAGTGTAGTCCTGCCTCTCTCAACACACTGAGTGCTGAAAATGAAAGCCATAAATCATTTTTAGCTCTGCTGTGCTCTGCACATCTAATCACTGCAGTGAGGAGAGCAGACTGTGTAATTATGTCTCAAATATAGCTTATTCTAAGCAATAGTGGGACATGTCCTTTTTCCCTTTTATGTGGATACCTGATTATAATTTGCAGAGTTTACAGCACTATCAGAGGAGAGCTACTAGAAGTGTTTGTAATGGTACTCAGCTATGAATCACTGACCCTCCCCCCACACTGACTGCTAGAGATGAGAGCTGAAAGATGTCAGTTAGGGTACCGTTACACAAAACGATTTACCAACGATCACGACCAGCGATACGACCTGGCCGTGATCGTTGGTAAGTCGTTGTGTGGTCGCTGGAGAGCTGTCACACAGACAGCTCTCCAGCGACCAACGATGCCGAAGTCCCCGGGTAACCAGGGTAAACATTGGGCTACTAAGTGCAGGGCCACGCTTAGTAACCCAATGTTTACCCTGGTTACCATCGTAAATGTAAAAAAAAAAAACCGTACATACTCACATTCCGGTGTCCGTCAGGTCCCTAGCCGTCTGCTTCCCGCACTGACTGAGTGCTGGCCGTAAAGTGAAAGCAGAGCACAGCAGTGACGTCACCGCTGTACTCTGCTTTTACTTTCCGGTACCCTTAATCACACTCAAGCTCTGCTGTGCTCCGGAATGTTCTCATTCAGCAGTGAGGAGAGAAGACTGTTTTTCAGTAGGTGTCTCACACTGAGCTCGCTGTAAGCCAGTGGTCCTCAATCTTTCTGATCTTGAGAGCCACATCCCGTTCCTGCCCCACTCGCAATAGTGACACCCAGAGCTCCATTACCAGTATAATGATAGCTAAACATTTTCTACAGAAATCACACCAAGATAGTATATTTAGATAGAGAGGTTTCCACTTTACCCCATTAAGTATTATCGCATCAAAAACTCCCACCGTACTATTGCATCCAGCTTCAAGCACCTCCTCTTGCAGATAGCATAAAACTACCATACTTAATTCATCTCTCCTACCCTAAGGCCAGCATATGTGCATCCAGACCTGCTCTTCTGCGTGGGGCTAATCACAAAAGTCACCATTCGAAGACCTGTTTTTTATAGCTGTTTGCAAGATTTGGTGCTAATGCATCTAGTTGGCAGACAGTTGTGAGCCACACATCTTGGGTCCATGAGCCGTACGTGGTTCCCAAGCCACAGGTTGGGGACCCCTGCTCTAAGCTATTATGGGGCATGTTCTTTCTCCAGTGTGTCGCTGTCTGCTAATTATTGGTCAGCATCAGAAAGAGGAAGAAATATATGGCCCCTGTGAAATTTCTCTGGTAATGCAAACTTGGACTTTTTGAAGATCGACTTTTAGGTGCCAAACACTTTGATCACTAATATCTCCACAAAGGTGAAGCAAAACGAAACACAAAACAAAAAAAATTAAATTTGCTCTGCAGTGTCCAGTTCAACATAAAAAATATGTTGAAAAGTCCACCTTAAGTCGTAAAAAAAACTTTGAGTTTGAAAATTCATTAAAAAAAATTGCTTTTGTTACGATTTGTTGATAGAGCTATTCAAAGTCTTTTTTTTGCAGCTGATATTTTTGTTGGTACTATTTTGGGGTAGATACAATATTTAGATCGCTTATTATTGAATTTTTTTGTTGTCATTGCTGCTGATAAACCAAGATTCTTGGGGTTAGATTATTTTTTCTCATCACCTATTGTTTTACTTAATTTTACATTTTAATGGTTCAAATGTTTACAGAAGTGTAGATATCACTTGTGTTGTTTCTTTTTTTTCTTTAATGATGCAAAGTGGGTTGATTTAAATAATTGTATTTTTTTAAACTATATATATATATATATATATATATATATATATATATATATATATATACACTGTGTTTTGAAGTTCCTATAGGTTACCCGAACCTGCCACCAACTGATTGCTTGCACTTTAAACAATAATACTGTGGTAGAAAAAAATCACAGTCTCTTATATACACCAATCATGGGCTGGTACATGGTACAGGGATTTTCAATAGACCCTGGCTGTCATGGCAAACTATTGGCACCCCGCAATCACTTTGCGGAGGGGCGATAGGCAGTTAGAGCAGCAAGCCACAAGGGTCACACGCTGTAAATACATTGTCACAGATTGACTACGTCATTTAATTTGATACCAACCGTGAGTGAAGCTCCATTAACTGCTTGTAATGCTAGGATACACGTCAGTATAAAAAAATCAGTCAAATTTTCATCCAGAAAAGTGGGACGATTTTTTTGTCACGTGTCATCTATGTGCAATACGTTTTTTTCTAAAGTACCAGCTATTAATCATTTACAGGACCATTTACAATTTCATATTCTACAGAATTGCTATGTATCTGTAAAAATAGGATGCCATACTGTGACATTCGATTTTTTTTCTCGCACCCATAGACTTGGATGGGTGAGTCTCATCAGATTTCAAAGTTAAATTGCAGCATGCTGAGATTTTTTTCACAAAAAGATTTTGACTGTATTTTGAAGTTCCTATATGGGACTTGAACCTGCCATCAGCAGATTGCTTAGACTTTATACAGCAATACTGTAGTTGCAAATCAGAGTCTCTTGTAAACACCAGCCATGGGACCTTCAGCAAACCCTGCTGGTCATGGCAAACCAAAGGCACCCAGCAATCACATTGTGAGTGGGCGATTGGCAGTTAGAGCAGCAAGTGCCAAGGTGACATGCTGTAAAAGCCATTATCGGAGACTAATAGTGTCATTTAACTGAATATCAACTGCGGGTGGAGCACCACTCCACTCGTGACTTTTAGGTTAGGGTCACATTTCAGTATAAAAAATCCAGAAACGTAGGCCAATTTTTTTTCTTACTTGCCATCTGCTTGCAATCTGTTTTTTAGAAGTAGCAGCTATTAATCATTTACAGTTTCCTATGTTACAGAATTGCAATGTATACATAAAAACCGAATGCTATTTTGCATCAGATTATTTTATTGCACCCATAGACTTAGATGAGTAAGTCTCATTAGTTTTCAAAGTCTTTTTCACTGAAAGATTCTGTCCCTGAAAATAAATGTTCATCTGCACTGCTTCTTTGAATAACGTGGGTGAGTTGGCTATCCTATAAAAAAAATTGGATAGCTCTCATCATATTTTAACACTCGTGCACAAATCCTTGGAGGCAGATGTTTCGAGTTGAGCGAATATTTTCAGAAACGATTGCCGAATCAGAATTTACCATATTCGTGCCATACTGGTACCCTATTCGTTACAAATTTACAGTATGTGTGACGATCATTTCTAAACATAATTGCACATTTCTACTCTCATTGACTCCAATGACATTCGGCTATGTTAGGCGAATATTGCAAAAACAATATTTGCCGTGGATCGTAATCTGAACTGAATATTGAAAAATTTGCTCAACTCTACAGATGTTAAATACAGTAGCACTAACATCATCTACTGAGAAGGGGACCTTACATATGATGCTAGGGGGTTACAATTAAAAATGTATAAAAAAAAAATGATCACATTTTTCTACCAATAGAAGTAAATAAAAAATAAAAAGTCTGATCTAACAAAATATACAATATATTAATCCAAGCCGTTAAATGCTGGTAAAAATAAACAATTCAAACTCCAGAATTCTTTTTTAGACACCCCAACTATGCAAGAATAATAAGAAGTGATCAAAATGTCATATCTATCCCAAATTAATATCAATAAAAATGTCAGCTTGACATGCAAACTGCAGGCCCTCACACAGCTCTATTGACATAGAATTCTAAATGTTTTAGGTCTTGGAAAATGGTGATGCAGAAATATATACATTTTTTGCAATTTTCCTAATTATTTTTTACCACTTAATGGGACTCTGTCGGTAGGATCAACCTAAGCAGTCTACATGGGTATGTAGGTCAAAGGAAGCTGAATAAAATGATCTCTTGATATCGGTGATCCGATGTCTTATTCCAGAGAAATCCACATTTTCCTATATGTAACTGAGCTGCTCAGGACTATGGGGTAGACACTGATCTGCATGAGAATCTCCCTCCAGAGATTATTTTTAATAAAATTGGGTGTTACTAATGTGAGACATAGAACTAACTCAGAACTGTAGAACTTATCTTTTTCTCCTTACAAATGTTAGCAGCAGAAGGTATCACAGCTCTGCTGTATTACAACAATATTACAACACTGCCCACCTGTGAGATGGAAGCTGCAGCTGAGATGTGTCAGGTATAACCACACACAGCTCTGCAGTGAGATCAGGAGAGCAGAGAGCGGCCATTACACATCACACTGGTAACTTCCCCTTTCACGTAAAATTAGCTCTGGAGGCAGGTTCTCATACAGATCAATGTCCTGCCCATAGCTGAAGTAGATCATTTACATACAAGAAAACATGGATTTCTTTGGAATAAGACATAGGATCACAAATATCAAGGTGTCATTTTATTTAGCTTCCTATGACCTACATGCCCATATAGACTGCTTAGGAGGTTTGAGCCTAATGATAGATTCAGCTTAAAAAATAAATAACTATACAAGGTTGGTATTTTTGTTTTTGAATTGACTTAAAGAATCATAATCTTAAGTGCTTTTTACACCACAATGAACATCATAAAAACAAAACCCAAAGAGCAAATGTGGAATTGAGAGGGCTCTTTTGTGCAATTTCACCAAACTTTTCATTTTTTTCCTGTTTTTCCAATGCATGGAATAGTAAAATGAATGGTGTCACTCTAAACTACAACTCGTAAAAAAAAAAAAAAAACCTTATCCAGTTATTTTATTGGAAAAGTAAAAAAGTTATGGCTTTTGGAAGAACAAGAGGGAAAAACATTAAGTGTAAAAATGTAAAATCACCAGATTGGGAAGGGGTTAGTTGTTGTAAGCAATACTGACAAAGAAAAGTTAGAGCTGGCCATAGATATGAAATAATCATCAATAGAGCACATGATGCTACCTGCTGACTTTTTTAAAGGGTATTTCCATCTTCATAGATGGATATTGTCTGATAGTGCTTGTAAAAACAAGCACTTTTGCAATTTTCTGCTTATTGGAAGCTATAGCCATTCTTGAGATATTAACACTTTTCTTTTATTTACAGCTCACCGGACATTTCTGCTGTCTAGCTTGTAAGCGCTATGAAGCTGGCCGGGATTAGGAGGTAAAAATGTACTCCAACAATCCTGGCCAGCTTCAAAACAGTAATTAGATGCTCAAATGAAAAGAGCTTGTAAGCACTACGCATGTTCTACTGTCTAGCAGAGGTGGTCTGTCTCCAAGGCAATGAGCTGTAAACAAACAAAAAAAAAAGAGTTAATATCTCAGAAAAGGCTTAAAATGTTAATGTCCAATACATTACAAAATAACTTGAATTTCCAAACATTATCCAACAATACTCATTTATCAAGAAGGAATAACTCTTTAACTGGTCATGTTCTTTCGTTAATATTCTAACTATTGAGAGACACTCCTGCCAATGATTTAGCGAGTGTTCATGTTAGAAACAGCCAATTTGCAGGGTTGTTTCCTTTTTGCAATTGATTCCTGTGATATCCAGGTAAAGCTTGAGTTTTATCTTCTGTCTGTGCTTAGCCTTCTCTTCTGTAACCTATATTTGTTTTGAGACAATAGACAGACCAACGTAGTAAGGTTGCTAAAGGCACATTATGGAAACCTTAAAGTAAGTTTTGTGGAGCTGCTGCAAATTTCAGTTCATATTAGACATTTCAACTTTTACTTTATGAATAAATAGTTGGAGTATTTTGGTATTTTTCAATGATGAAAGAAATTTAACACCTATCTCAGTCCATTAAATAAATAATTCTCTGGGTCTGCAGTATATAGCAGTTGTATTCATCTACAAAGTAATTATGGAAATACATCAGAGATATGCTTTTCTTGAAGAAGAATTTGCTTAGGCTTCAGCCTTTATGTATGATGTAGGCTTATATGTTCTCACTTTAAAATCAACATTTTGATACTCTTAACAGCATAATTCAGTGTTCTTCAGCAAGAACCCATGCCTGAGAACCTCGAGATTTCCTCTGGCCTTGAAAAACCATGTCTGAATACATGGCTGTTTGTCCAACTAAGTCATATAAGGATAGATTTTACATTGATGTTGGTGGGACTGGAGTCCATGGTGATGATATCCTAGAATGGCTTGTGACTTCATATTGATTGTCTACAATATCTGTTGTTCCTCCATGTTCGTATAACGGAGATCCTGAGGATGGGGAAGGTACTCCATGTGAGAGAGATGAGTAATGAGCTGTAGATCCTCGTACGTACTGGGAGCCTAAGCCATTAGCAATTCCTCCAGACTGAGAAACTGGAGTGATGGTGCTGTTGCTCACAGACCACAGGTTTGGATACTGACTGTAAAATGTAAAATTGCTATCATTAGTCTATTCAGGAAACTATATTGTATGGTGATAATTCAAATTATAATCAAAGTTAAACTTTCTTACCTCACGATTAATAACATAGATATAATTATGATGCTAGACAGATAGATAGATCCAAAACAATTATAGGCAGCACACCAGTAGGTAAAGATTCACGTGCAGTTTAATGGCCCATTAAACTGCACATGAATCTTTAAAGTACTGGTGTGCTGCCTTCAATTTTTTTTGATTTATTTACAAGGTTTGGTACATGCCTGGGAGGGTTTTGCACCCAACAGTCTCTTTTTTGTGCTGCTTTTTGTTTTTCTTTTAGATAGATAGATAGATAGATAGATAGATAGATATTACCTAGAAGCACTTGAGGATCCTGTGGCATGTGTCATTGGGAGCATTCCAGTATGACCAGGCATTTGAAGACTAGACCAGTTATCATGCGGCTGGAGCATAGACAGACAGGAAGATGAGTTATCCTGAATAGTTGCTGAAAATCAGGAAACAAAGGTCAGTATAGAAGCAGAAAAATCTTACCTTACAAATGAATATCACTATGCTATTATATTAAAACTGAAATATTATGCTGCTAAAATGCTTTATTTAAAATGTTATGTCTAGGAAGAAAAAATCTTATCACTTCATTTATTAAAACGTGGATGCTGACCTGTATAGGCCAGATGCTGAGGTTAATATTAGATGAGAAAATAACTTAACCAAAAAAAAGGGTCAAGACTAGCACCCCAGGGAGAAAAAAGTACAGTGGGTACGGAAAGTATTCAGACCCCTTTACATTTTTCACTCTTTGTTTTATTGCAGCCATTTGGTAAATTCAAAAAAGTTCATTTCTTTCTCATTAATGTACTGCACCCCATCTTGACTGAAAAAAACCCAGAAATGTAGAAATTTTTGCAAATTTATTAAAAAAGAAAAACTGAACTATCACATGGTCATACGTATTCAGATCATTTGCTCAGACACTCATATTTCAGTCACATGCTGTCCATTTCCTTGTGATCCTCCTTGAGATGGTTCTATTCCTTCATTGGAGTCCAGCTGTATTTAATTAAACTGATAAGACTTGATTTAGAAAGGCACACACCTGTCTATATAAGACCTCACAGCTCACAGTGCATGTCAGACCAAATGACAATCATGAGGTCAAAGGAACTAGCCAAGGAGCTCGGAGACAGAATTGTGGCAAGGCACAGATCTGGCCAAAATTACAAAAGAATTTCTGCAGTACTAAAGGTTCCTAAGAGCACTGTGGCCTCCATAATCCTTAAATGGAAGAAGTTTGTGACCACCACAAGTCTTCCTAGACCTGGCCATCCAGATAAAATGAGCAATCATAGGAGAAGAGCCTTGGTGAGAGAGGTAAAGAAGAACCCCAAGATCACTGTGGCTGCATTCCAGAGATGCAGTAGGGAGATGGGAGAAAGTGCCACAAAGTCAACTATCACTGCAGCCCTCCACCAGTTGGGCTTTTATGGCAGAGTGGCCAGACGGAAGCCTCTCCTCAGTGCAAGACATATGAAAGGCCGCATAGAGATTGCTAAAAAACACATGAAGGACTCCCAGACATGATAAATAAGATTCTATGGTCTGATGGGATGAAGATAGACCTTTTTGATGATAATTCTAAGGACTCTTACACACATCCATTTTTTAGAATTAGTCACAATCAGTCAAA
This sequence comes from Ranitomeya variabilis, assembly GCF_051348905.1. Taxonomy (NCBI): domain Eukaryota; kingdom Metazoa; phylum Chordata; class Amphibia; order Anura; family Dendrobatidae; genus Ranitomeya; species Ranitomeya variabilis. Next base: position 655,612,528 of record NC_135233.1, read on the forward strand.
GTCTTCAAAAGACGGATCCTGTAGTTGCACCTGGAATTTAAGGAAACAGAATTCTGGAGAGAGAGAGACAGAGAGAGAGAGATTTTACTGAAAGGAAAAATGGGTTTAGGGCATGCTCGGTTGCAAAAAAACAGAATCCGTCACTGGAATCCGTCTTCTGATGGACAGCGACGGACACAGCGCCCATAGGCTTCCATTATAGCCAACGACAGATGCCACAGGAAAACCATTAGTATGTACGATGTCTCCGTCTGATGGACAACAACTTTACGACGGATCTATCAAACGACAGATGAAACTGAAGGCCATCCATCACAATCCATTGCTAATACAAGTCTATGGGAAAAAACAAATCCAGCAGCAGCATTTGCTGGATCTGTTTTTTTCTAAAAAGAACAGATTGTGACTGATTCTAAAAAACGGATGTGTGAAAGAGGCCTAAGCGGTATGTGTGGAGAAAACCAAGCACTGCTCGTCACCTGCCCAATATAATCCCAACAGTGAAATATGGTGGTGGCAGCATCATACTATGGAGGTGTTTTTCAGCTGCAGGGACAGGACAACTGGTTGCCTGTTGTGAATTCTGCTTTTGGGCTCCCTCCGGTGGTTGTAGGTGGTAATGCAGTTGCCCCTGAGTTGCAGTCCTGGTCAGGTGTATCTGCTGATTGCAGTTCTGACTGGGGTATTTAGGCGTGCAGGATTCATTAGTCCTTGCCAGTTGTCAATTGTTGTTGGGAGGTGTAGGACCTCTGCCTGGTTCCTCCTGCCTTTCTGCCAAATCAGCAAAGATAAGTGTCTGGTTTTTTTTTTCCTGTGGCACACATTTTGTGTGCTTCACAATTCAGTGCTATTCTTTGTGTTTTCTTGTCCAGCTTAGATTGTGTCAGTATTTTCTCAGTCTTGTTGGATTCTCTGGAGTGGCAGATATACATTCCATGTCTTTAGTTAGATTGTGGAAACTTTTTGTATTATCTGCTGTGGATATTTTTGGAAGGGTTTTAATACTGACCGCCTAGTAATCTGTCCTATCCTTTCCTATTTAGCTAGAGTGGCCTCTTTTGCTAAATCCTGTTTTCTACCTGCGTGTGTCTATTCTTCTCCTACTCACAGTCATTATTCATGGGGGGCTGCCTATCCTTTGGGGGTCTGCTCTGAGGCAAGGTAGCATTCCTATTTCCATCTATAGGGGTATTTAGTCCTCCGGCTGTGTCGCGTTGTCTAGGGTATGTTAGGCACACCCCACGGCTACTTCTAGTTGCGGTGTTAGTTCAGGATTTGCGGTCAGTACAGGTTCCACCGACTCCAGAGAAAGTTTCATGCGGCTCCAAGGTCAACAGATCATAACAGTTGCCATTGAAGTTGGTTGGCCATGAATATGGCCAAGTACAGAGATATCCTGGATGAAAACCTCTTCCAGAGTTCTCGGACCTCAGACTTGGCCGAAGGTTCACCTTCCAACAAGACAATGACCCTAAGCACACAGCTAAAATAACAAAGGAGTGGCTTCACAACAACTCTGTGACCATTCTCGACTGGCCCAGCCAGAGCCCTGACCTAGACCCAATTGAGCATCTCTGGAGAGCCCTGAAAATGACTGTCCACCAAAGTTCACCATCCAATCTGGTGGAACTGGTGAGGATCTGTAAGGAAGAATGGCAGAGGATCCCCAAATCCAGGTGTGATAAACTTGTTGCATCATTCCCAAGAAGACTCATGGCTGTACTAGCTCAAAAGGGTGCTTCTACTCAATACTGAGCAAAGGGTCTGAATACGTATGACCATGTGATATTTCAGTTTTTCTTTTTTAATAAATTTGCAAAAATTTCTACATTTCTGTTTTTTTTCAGTAAAGATGGGGTGCTGAGTGTATATTAATGAGAAAAAAATGAACTTTTTTGAATTTACCAAATGGCTGAAATGAAACAAAGAGTGAAAAATTTAAAGGGGTCTGAATACTTTCTGTACCCACTGTATAAGTCCCTGGAGGCAGCACTTAAAAAATTGATGCAAAAGTAGTGTATGTAACACTTGACTACATGCCTTTTTCATGCCTTGAATAATCTGAAAACACAGGTTTTTTTGCATCCATTTTGTGAGTGCTTCCTCATCAACATCTCAAGTACTGCTTTTGCAAGTAAAAGCTAATATTGTTATTAAATAAAGGTTTTATTATAAGAGGTTATTACCATCCCGATTTGGATACACCGTGATGCTGGTGTGCAAGGAAGGAAATCCTGAAAACATGACATCTTAGGGGGGCATGAGGAGAGGAGTTTGGGAAACACTGGTCTAGAAGAATGTCAGAGCCACAATAACACAAGCCATTATTGTAACACTACCAGTAGTTATAAATAGGATACTAACAGTTTACATTGAAAACACAATCAGTAGATCATCAGTATGAGAAGAGAGTGAAACATGCACTATACTGCATAATACAATCACATTATGGACAGCAGGAAATCAGAAGCCAAACAGTAGTCTCAAACATTCAAAATTAAGCATCAAGGGAACAATACATTTTCCCTGTACATGCTACATGTTCATCAGTGACCCCTAACATAATCATAAGAAATGAGTAGCAGGTAGCCAAGGACAGCAAGACAGATCCAAAAAATATAATACTACCACTTTACAAAGGGTTAGTGCAACAAGAGCCACAAAATGGTAGTGAGCATGGTGGATCATTGGACATTGCCTTTTCCCATCCCTTGATTGAACTTGATGGACATTGCATGTTTCAGCATGGCTTCAGCCCAAGGAGGCAAAACATGTGTGGGTTCCCCAACTGGTTAACGACCCAGTGTGCACCTTAGTGCTTAGTTCTTATGCATGCCAGAATGAGCACCAGTATTTGCTGCTACATCAGTACATTACTGAATGTGGTTCTCATCTTCTTCACCAAGAGTGGACTGCCCCCGTACCTTCCAGTTTCCTGTTGCCTGAGGGGAATCTGGGCTACCACCTGGGGCCCAAAGCTCCAGAGGGCCCATCGACTGATTGTCCTCATTATAATGTTTTGTGTTCCACCAACTGCCACATACATATCTCAGCATTCCTGGCATTGTGCTGCCGACGATACAGAATACCAGCGTTGCTTCTACTGTAACATGCCAGCACGATTACATCATCAGCTGGCGCCGGCATGATGACATTAGCACCCTAATATGTACGTACTGGCCTGACTAGAAGTGGAGCCTTGGGAACGGGAGTGACGTGAGTATGTCTGTATTTTTTTTTTATATATATATTAAAATGGGCATGGGATGTGAGGGCTCGTACTGTATATAGGGTAGCTATATGAAGGCTTATAATGTTTACAAGGAGCTATGTGCCAACTCATACTCTATAAGAGGCTATGCGTGGATCATACTGTATATAAGAGGCTATATGGGACACATACTTTATATAGGAGACTATGTAGTGGCTCATACTGTATATAGGGAGCTATGTTGAGGCTCATACTGCATGTAGGGGGCTATGTGGGGGTTCATTCTTTATATAAGAGGCTATATGGGGCTCATACTGTATATAGGAGGCTATATAGGGGCTTAATACTGTATATAGTGCGTTATGTGAGTCCTCATACTGTATCTATGTAGCTATGTGAGGGAATGTATATGGAAGCTATGTGGGGCTTCTACTGTATATAGGGAGTTATATGAGTGTTCACACTGTATCTAGGTAGCTATATGGGGGCTCATGCTGTATATATGGAGCTATGTGTGGCTTACACTGTATATAGGTAGCAATGTGGGGGTTCATACTGTATGTAGGGGGCTGTGTGTGGATTTATACTGTATGTATGGGGCTATGTGGGAACTCAAATATATAGGGAACTATGTGGGGGCTCATACTGTATATAGGGGGGCTGTGTGGAGGCTCATATTGTATGAAGGGAGCTATGTGGGTCATATTGCCTGGGCCTGTGAGCTATTATCCTCATTGGAGTGCGGCTTATGGTCTCATTTTCTTGTCCTGATTGTAGGAATTCCCTAATGAAACCTTGAATTACCAAAAGAGTTGGGAAACACGTTGGAAGAAGATGCCCTTAAGCTAAGTACACATGTTTGTCGCACTTAAATGTTTCAGATTACCAAACAAATTTAAATATCAGGCAAAGATAACACACGTAAACACAAAATGCAGGTTTTAAATGAAGGCCTTTATTATTAAGGGAAAAGAAAAGCGATCCAAACCAACAGGGCCCTGTGTGAAAAAGTGATGCCACCCCCTTAAAGCATAAATTAACTGTGGTTTATCACATCTTTGGGAAGCGAGTTCAAATACCCTAGCCACACCCAGACCTGATTACAGCCTGTTGTCAATCAAGAAATCACTCAAATTGGACCTTCCTGACAAGATAAAGTAGACCAAAAGAACCTCAAAAACTAGACATCATTTCAGGATCCAAACAAATTCTGGAAAAAATGAGAACCAAAGTAAATGAGATATCTTAGTCTGAAGAAAGGTTATAAAGCCATTTCTAAAGCTTTGTCAACCTTCCCAGGAGTGGCCGGCTGACCAAAATTACCCCAAGAGTGCAGCAATGTCCCATCCAAGAGGTCACAAAAGACCCCACAGCAACATCCAATGAACTGCAGGCCTCACTTGCCTCAGTTAAGGTTAATGTTCATGACTCCATCATAATAAAGAGACTGAGCAAAGAGAGTTTGCATTGAAGAGTTCCAAGATGAAAAACATTGCTGCACAATAAAAACATAAAGGTTAGTCTCAGTTTTGCCAGAAAACACTTTGATGATCCCCAAGACTTTTGAGAGAATAGTCTGTGGACTGATGAGACAAATGTTGAACTTTTTGGAAGTTGTATGTCCCATAACATCTAAAGTAGAAGTAATACAGCATTTCAGAAAAGGAACATCATACCAACAGTAAAATATGATGGTGGTAGTGTGATGGTCTGAGGCTGTTTTGCTACTTCAGGACCTGGAAGACTTGTTGTAGTAACTGGAACCATGGAATCTGCGGTCTACCAAAAACTCCTGAAAGAGAACTTTCCGTCATCTGTTCGTGTCTGCAAGCTAAAGTGCACTTGGGTTAGGTAGCAGGACGATGATCCAAAACACGCCAGCGAGTCCACCTCTCAATAGCTTAAGAAAAACAAAATTAAAACTTTGGAGTGGCCTAGTCAAAGTCCTGACCTTAATCAGATTGAGATGCTGTGGCGTGACCTTAAAGAGGCAGATCATGCTCGGAAACTTTCCGATGTGGCTGAATTGCAACAACTCTGCAAAAATGAATGAGCTAAAATTCCTTCATAGCGTTGTAAAAGACTCAATGCCAGTTATCGCAATTCCTTGATTGTAGTTGCAGTTGCTAAGGGTGGCCCAACCAGTTATTAGGTTTAGGGGGCATTCACTTTTTCACATAGGGCTCTGTAGGTTTGGATTTCTTTTTCCCTTCTTCAGAAAGACCTTCAGTTAAAAACTGCATTTTGTGCTTACTTGTGTTATTTTTGTCTAAAACATGCAAAAGGAAATCAGGAAAGGGCAAACACTTTTTCACACAACTACAGTATATACATAGGTTGTTCGCTTTGGTTGTTGATTGAGGGGACAATGTGAGGGCTCATAATGCATGTAGGGGGTATGTGGGGGCTCATACTGTATATAGGGGATGTCAGCATACCTATTTCTGCTCAATATTAGGTCATACAATTGTTAATGTTTTTTTATATTTTGTTAATGTTAATATTGAGCAGAATTAATTTCAGACTATTGGTTCAGCCTCCACAATAGTCGCAGTCTGACATGTGGCCCTTTGGGAAAAGTAATCTCCCACCCCTGCTCTATTTTGTATATCGCTATGTTCTGTACATACGGGAAAAATTTGCTCCTCGCCACCTCTGTTTCTTTCCATCTACAGATGTGCACCAGAGCACTTCTGTGATATTCACATGAACTATTACACGAGATCTATCAAAGGGGATTGTATGGCATGTCACGTGATACATTGGGTACCTGGAGGACCACGCCTTATTAACTACCTTGGTCGCCCTTAATTTGCCCCTGCTGGGGACTGTGGGATTTTGCTTATTTGGCAGATCAGACTAACAACGTTGTTGCTCTGTTGGCTGGCACTGTGCACTCTGATGCTACAAGCAGAGGCAGTTTTGCCTCTATAGAGTCAAAGGAGCACTGTGGCACTGAAGCGACCAAGACCCAGCATACAGTAGGGACAGTAGCTATTTGATTTACTGGTGATTTTGCGAATTTTCCCACCTACAACAAATGGAGAGGTCTGTCATTTTTATAGTAGTTGCTGTTAGGTGTTGAGTTCCCGCCGCTGCACAGGGGAATCTCGAGCCACCTCAGATGCTGTCTCCCATTTTTCTTCAGCCACAGTGGAGCCTGCTCAGCGGAGACGTCGGTCCCAGCGTCTGGTTCAGGCAGATACTGTGCACTTGGTTACTGCTGATATCCATGCTTAGCCATTGTAACCAGCACTGTTCTGCGGCGAGCAGATGCTCCTGGGACTAAGTCCAGCTTTTCCGCTACTGAGCATGCCCAAGGGACGACCTCTCATTGGAGGTCGGGGGTCACATGCTCAGTTCCTGAAGCAGTTCCTATTGGACCACTAGGAAGGTCCTGGAGAGCTTTCTCTATAAAAGGTTTGCATGGCCACACAGCCATGTGCTAGTATCAACTTATGTTTATGAGCTTAGCTACCTTGTGGTCTGTGTCTGCATGTGCTCAGGGTCAGCTGTATAGCCACTAGAATTCCGGCACCTCCAGAGAGGAGTTTGTGTGTGCAAATTTACAGCTGGCGTATAGCCACTAGAATTCCGGCACCTCCGGAGAGGAGTTGTTTGTGTGCTAATGCTGACTGTATGACCACAGAACGCTACCTGCTGTTAATTAGCTGTGTTCCTCTGTGAGGTTAACAGGGCACAGCTTTATCCTAATCCCGGCGACTCTGTGAAGCAACAGAGTTCACTCCTATACAGACCGGGTGACGGAACCCATGTCTATTCAGGCGTTGTACCGCCATATAGTGCTGCCATATACTAGCAGCAGGTTCCACTTCTGCACGGTGGACCCCGGCTGCGAACACACCTATATTATCTCAATATTTACTTACTTCCGCCAGCCCTAACAATATACTAGCGCCAGGGTCTGGCTAGTAAGGCGGACGAACAGTGACTGCAGCGGTACATTCAGCAGCTGGAGGGTAGGTTGGCGGCTCTCGAGCTGTGGATGTTAAGGCAGTAGCTGTCCAGGCTGCTAGCGTGGCTGCAGCTAGTTTGTCCACTGCCACCTTTGTTCCGACCTTATCCCGCCTCCCGCTGCCAGATAGGTAACCTGTCGATAGCAAGTCATGCAGGGAATTTGTGAACCAGTGTGCAATACACCTTTAGCTCCTGGCGTCATGTTTCCCCTCAGAGTGGGCTAAAGTGGGATTCATTATATCCCTCTTGTCGGACAGGGCATTGGATTGGGCTATGCCGCTGTGGGAGCATGACGTTCATTTGGTGTAGAGTGCTATCCGGTTCCTGAGCACTCTGAAACAGGTCTTTTTGGGACCTCAAGTCACTCATGATATGGCACTCCAACTGCTGGCACTGACACAGGGCTCATCCTTGGTCAGCCATTTTTCCGTCCACTTCCGGACTTTAGCATCTAAGCTGGAGTGGCTGGATAAAGCCCTCATCCCTGTATTTTGGAGGGGGCTTGCTGACCATGTAAAGGACGCTTTGGCCACTAGGGAGATTCCCGCCACACTGGAGGAGCTAACAGCTGTTTCAACTCGCATCAACCTTTGTTTTAACGAGTGAAGGTTGGAGCGAGTCCAGTGTAGGCAGAGGTTTCGGCTGGCTTCCACCTTCGCCATATCTCTGGAATCTCCAGTCCAGGCATCCGAGCCTCATGAGGCCAAGGAGGTGTTACAAGCGGGATCTAAGCCTCCATCTTGCCTCCAGATGTTCCCAGTGGTCGGGAGAATGTCAGCGTCTACTGGATGTAGGAGGTGGTACACTAGACATGGCGACATTCTCCTCCAAACTGTCATTCAAAGGGACAATCACTTCAGGGCCAACCACTCTTACAGTCGAGCTTTGTGTGGATTCTGGGGCGGAGGGGAATTTTATGTCCTCAGCCTTCGCCCAACGCCACGCAATACCCCTGGTGATGCTCGCCAAGCCGGTGACTGTACGAGTGGTGAATGGGTTGACTCTGCCCTCACAAATAACACACCAGCCCATCCCATTTGCATTGTCTATGTCTCCATCCCATCAGGACATAATTTCCCTCCTTGTCCTCCCCAAGGGAATAGACGAGATCCTGCTAGGGATACCCTGGTTACGTTATCACTCCCCTCATATAGAGTGGTCCTCAGGGAGAATTTTGGGATGGAGTGAATCTTGTGAGGGCAGATGTCAGAGGGAGTGTGTTCAGGTTGCTACTACTGAAGCATCCACAGATCTTTCCTCTCTCCCCAAGCACTACTGGCGCTATACGGACGTATTCTCCAATAGGGCTGCAGAGACCCTTCCGCCCCACCGCCCCTATGACTGTCCTATTGACCTCTTGCCTGGTACAGAGCCACCTCGAGGTTGAGTCTCTTCCCTGTCTCTCCTGGAGACGGAGGCAATGTCCCAATACATCCAGGAGAAACTGGCAAGAGGATTCATTAGGAAGTCAGTGTTACCTGCAGGGGCAGGGTTCTTCTTCGTACAGAAGAAGAACGGAGAACTACGTCCATGCATAGATTTCAGGGGTCTTAACGCCATCACCATTAAGAATAAATACCCTCTGCCTCTGATATAAGAGCTATTCGACAGGTTGCGGGGAGCGAGGGTATTTACTAAACTAGATCTGCGGGGTGCTTACAACCTGATTCGCATCCGTGAGGGGGAGAAATGGAAGTTGGCATTTAAAACCAGGGACGGGCACTATGAATACCTGGTGATGCCCTTAAGGTTCTGTAATGCTCCAGCCATTTTCCAAGACTTTGTGAATGATATCTTCCAGGATATGCTCTCCACCTCGGTCGTAGTCTATCTGGATGAAATTCTCATCTACTCTCCAGATATAGACTTCCACCGGAGAGATGTTTGCAAAGTCTTCGACCTCCTACGGGCAAACTCCCTCTACACCAAGTTGGAGAAGTTTGTGTTTGAGCAGGAGTCCTTGCCTTTCCTTGGCTATATCATCTCCACCCAAGGATTGGCTATGGATTCTGCCAAGCTACAGGCTGTAATGGACTGGCAGGAACCCCATTCTCTCAAAGCGGTGCAGCGCTTTATGGGGTTCATTAATTACTATCGCCAATTCATTCCCCACTTCTCAACTTTAGTAGCTCCCTAAGTTGCCCTCACCAAAAAGGGAGCAAATCCCAAATTGTGGTCGGAGGAGGTTTCCAGAGCCTTTCTGTCAATTAAGTCACACTTCGCTAGCGCTCCCATTAAACTTTGCCCCGATGTTGATAAACCTTTTATTATGGAGGTGGATGCCTCTTCCGTCGGTGCTGGAACAGTCTTCTTCCAGAAGGATGCTCAAGGTCGGAAGCATCCTTGCTTCTTCTTCTCCAAGACCTTCACATCAGTGGAGAGGAATTATTCCATCGGGGACAGGGAGTTGCTAGCCATGAAGTTGGCCTTCTCAGAGTGGAGACACCTCCTGGAGGGGGCTCGCTTTCTCTTCCAAGTTGACACCGACCACAAGAATTTGGTCTATATACAGACAGCCCGGCGGTTAAATTCTCGCCAGGCCAGATGGTCCCTGTTCTTCTCCCAGTTCCATTTCACCCTCCATTTTCTCTCCAGGGAGAAGAACATTCGTGCCGACGCTCTTTCCCGCTCCGTAGTGTCATCAGCGGATGAGGAACCTCAGCTTATTATCCCTTTTGAGCGCCTGAGGACCGTGGCTCCAGTTTCGCTAGACTCTGGGCAACACTTTTGTGCCATCAAATTTGCTACCGGAGGTTCTCTCTTGGGCTCACTCATCCAGGGTGGGTGGACACTTTGGGACCAAAAGGACATCTGACCTTCTGGCGAAGACGTACTGGTGGCCACATATGGCCAGTGAAGTTGGAGACTATATTTGGGCGTGTGTCTCCTGCACCAAGAATAAGTCTCCTCGACAACGGCCAGCTGGGTTACTTTACCCCATATCGGTGGCAGACAGACCCTGGGATGATCAGGATGGACTTTGTGGTGGGCTTACCCAAGTCCCGAGGCTGCACCATCATTTAGGTAATCACCGACCATTTTTAGAAAATGGTGCACTTGGTGCCTCTTCCACGGCTACCTTCTGCACGGGCCTTGGCAGCATTGTTTATAAAACACATTTTCCGCCTACATGGTATGCCGGACAAAATTGTCAGTGACCGGGGTCCCCAGATTGCGTCTCGGTTCTGGAGAGAGCTCTGTCGTCTACCCGGCATCAAGCTGAATCTCTCTTCAGCATACCATCCCGAGATGACTGGGTTGGTAGAGAGGGCCAACCAGACCTTGGTCACATATCTGCAACATTTTGTTTCTGCTAGGCAGGATGACTGGGCATCCTTGCTTCCGTGGGTGGAGTTTGCCCTAAACAACGTCATAGCCGACTCCACTGGTCAGACCACATTCTTCCTTAATTACGGCCAGCATCCATGGGTTCCTGTGCCTATGCCCTTGTCTTCCGCCAATTCTAGGGTGGCAGACTTGGCTGTGGAGGCACGGGACATTTGGGACCACACTCAGGGTGCCATCCGGGCCTCCAAGGAGTGAATGAGGTCCTCCGCCAATGCATATCAGTGCCCCGCTCCAACCTTTGCTCCTGGCAACTTAGTGTGGCTCTCTGCCTGTAACATCAGGCTGCAAGTTGAGTCCACTAAGTTTGCATCTCGCTACTTGGGTCCCTTCAAGGTCTTGGAACAGGTTAACCCTGTGGTCTACCGTCTGGCCCTTCCTCCACGCCATAGTATCTCCGAAACCTTTCATGTGTTTCTTCTAAAGCCTGTTCACATGTCCAGGTTTTCTGAGTCATCTGCCGGGACATCGGGTTAATCTACAGATGATCATGAAGTGAACACTATCTTGGGGTGGATTGGAAGGACTATGGCCCAGAGGAGAGGTCCTTGGAGCCCGCTGAGCACATTCGGGTTCCACAACTCATTGCTGCCTTTCAGCGTAGCGAGGCCCATGGAGGGGAGGGCTCTAGGAGGGGTAAGGTTAGGTGTCGAGTTCCCGCTGCTGCACAGGAGGAATCTCGAGCCACCTCCGCTGCAGTCTCCCATTCTTCTTCAGCCGCAGTGGTGCCTGCTCAGCAGAGATGTTGGTCCCAGCATCTGGCTCAGGCAGATACTGTGCGCTTGGTTACTGCTGATCTTTGAGGCTCAGCCATTGTTACCAGCACTGTTCTGCGGTGAGCAGATGCTCCTGGGACTAAGTCCTGCTTTTCCTCCTGCTTTTCCACTAATGAGCATGCCCAAGGGATGACCTCTCATTGGAGCTCGGGGGTCACATGCTCAGGTCCTGAAGCAGTTCCTATTGGACCACTAGGAAGGTCCTGGAGAGCTTTCTCTATAAAAGGTTTGCATGGCCACATGGCCATGCGCTAGTATGAACTTATGTTTATGAGCTTAGCTACCTTGTGGTCTGTGTCTGCATGTGCTCAGAGTCAGCTGTATAGCTACTAGAATTCCAGCACCGCCGGAGAGGAGTTTGAGTGTGCAAATTTACGGCTGGCGTATAGCCACTAGAATTCCGGCACCTCTGGAGAGGAGTTGTTTGTCTGCTAATGCTTACTGTATGACAACAGAACGCTACCTGCTCTGTTAGTTAGCTGTGATCCTCTGTAAGGTTAACAGGGCACAGCGTTATCCTAATCCCGGCGACTCTGTGAAGCAACAGAGTTAGCTCCTAAACAGACTGGGTGATGGAACCCATGTCTATTCAGGCGTTGTACCGCCATATAGTGCCGCCATATACTAGCAGCAGGTTACACTTCTGCAGGGGGGACCCCGGGCTGTGAATGCACCTATATTATCTCAATATTTTCTTGGTGCGTTCCACCAGCCCTAACAGTTGCACTTTAACTGTGAGAGACAGAATCTAAAAATAAAAAAACAAAAATCATAATGTATAATTTTAAAATAATTTTTTTAGCATGAAATAAATATTTGATCATCTACTAACTTGCAAAAATGTTGACTTTCACAGACCTGTTAGTTTTTCTTTAAGAACTCCTGCTCTGAAACTCATTTCCTGCATTAATTGCACCTGCTTGAACTTGTTATCTGTATAAAAGAAACCTGTCCACACACACAGTGAAGCACACTCCAACCTGTCCACCATGGTCAAGACCTAAGAGCTGTCTAAGGACAACAGGGACAAAATTGTAGACTTGCACAAGGCTGAGATGGACTACAGGACAAAATGCAAGCAGCTTGGTGAGAAGGCAACAACTATTGGCAGCATTATTTGAAAATGGTAGAAACACAAGATCACTGTCAGTCTTCCTCATTTTGGGGCTCTACGAAAGGCTTCCCCTTGTGGGGTAAGGATGATTTTGGAAAAGATCAGAAATCAGCCCAGAACTACATAGGAGGACCAGGTCACTGACATCAAGAGAGCTGGGACCACAATCTCAAACAATACTGTTAGTAATACACTACGCCGTCATGGATTACAATCCTGCAGGGCATGCAATGTCGCCCAGGTCATGCCAGCACATCCCCAGGGCAGTTTGAAGCTCTCTAATGACCATCTTGATGATCCGGAGTAGGCATGGGAGAAGGTCATATAGTCAGATGAAACCAAAATAGAACTTTTTGGTAACAACTCTACTCACTGTGTTTGGATGAAGGATGAGTACAACCCCCAAGAACACCGTCCCAACCATGAAGCGTGGTGGGAAAAACATCATACTTTGAGGGTGCTTTTCTGCAAGGACAGCACCGTCATGAACAGAGGATGGATAGGGTAATGCATCGTGAGATTTTGGCCAACAACAACTTTTTTCCATTTCAAAGATGAGTCATGGCTGGGTCTTCCAGAATGACAATGACCTGAAACACACAGCCAGGGCAACTAAGGAGTGGCTCCTTAAAAAGGATTTCAAGGTCCTGGAGTGACATAGCCAGTCTCCAGACCTGAAACCAATATAAAATCTTTGGAGGGAGCTGAAACTCAATGTTGCCCAGTGACAGCACCAAAATCCCTACTGCAGTGTGTGCAAACTTGGTCAAGAGCTACAGGAAACGTCTGACCTCTGTAATTGCAAGCAAAAATTTCTGTATAAAATATTAAGATCTGTTTTTCTATTGTATCAACTACTTATTTCATGCAACATAATGCAAATTAATTGTATTAAAGTCATACAAAGTGATTTTCAGGATTTTTTAAAAGATTTTGTCTCTCACAGTTGAAGTGTACCTATGATAAAATTTACAGACCTCTCCATTCTTTGTAGGGGGAAAACTTGCAAAATCGACAGTGTATCAAATACTTATTTTCCCCACTGTAATAGCAATTGTAATTTGCAAAAATATCCTAAGAATTGATATATTGCTTTTTTTTTTTTTTAACTAATCACAGGTAGGGTTGAGCGACCTTAACTTTTATAGGATCGGGTCGGGTTTCACGAAACCCGATTTTCTCAAAAGACGGGTCGAGTGAAATTGGCCGATCCTATAAAAAAGTCGGGGTCGGGGTCGGCCGAAACCCGAAACCCTATGCACTGCAATGGGATACTATGGTTCCCAGGGTCTGAAGGAGAGGAAACTCTCCTTCAGGCCCTGGGATCCATATTTAAGTGTAAAATAAAGAATTAAAATAAAAAATATTTATATACTCAACTGTCCAGCGGCCCCTGCAACTTACCGAGGGAACCGGCGGCCTGCTTTGGTTAAAATGAGCGCGTCCAGGGCCTTCCGTGACGTCACGGCTTTGTGATTGGTCGCGACGGCCCATGTGACCGCCACGCGACCAATCACAAGCCGCGGACGTCATTCTCAGGTCCTAAATTCCTAGAATTCTAAATTCGGGAATCGGTATCGGAATCCATATTTAAGTGTAAAATAAAGAATCAAAATAAAAAATATTGATATACTCACCCTCTGACATGCCCTTGTACTAACCGGCAGCCTTCCTTCCTAAGAATCAGCGCGTGAATGGCCTGCGGTGACGTCCGCGGCTTGTGATTGGTCGCGTGGCGGTCACATGGGCCGTCGCGACCAATCACAAAGCCGTGACGTCATCTTAAGGTCCTTCACGCGCTGATTCTTAGGAAGGAAGGCTGCCGGAAAGAAGCAGGGCGCGTCCGAGGGTGAGTATATTCCTATTAGGTATATACTCACCCTCGGCTTCTTTCCGGCAGCCTTCCTTCCTAAGAATCAGCGCGTGAAGGACCTTAAGATGACGTCACGGCTTTGTGATTAGTCGCGACGGCCCATGTGACCGCCACGCGACCAATCACAAGCCGCGGACGTCACCGCAGGCCATTCACGCGCTGATTCTTAGGAAGGAAGGCTGCCGGTTAGTACCAGGGCACGTCAGAGGGTGAGTATATCAATATTTTTTATTTTGATTCTTTATTTTACACTTAAATATGGATTCCGATACCGATTCCCGATATCGCAAACATATCGGAACTCGGTATCGGAATTCCGATCCCAGATTCAGAAGATCGCCGACCTCATGGCCGACCCCACACAGGGGTCGGGTGGGGTTTCATGAAACCCGACTTTGCCAAAAGTCGGCGACTTCTGAAAATGGCCGACCCGTTTCGCTCAACCCTAATCACAGGTTAAAAAAATACACACGAAAAAGCACCCTGTGAATATTCAACATGCTAGGTTCATATAGAGAAATTTTTCCTGGATTGTGAGACAGATCCACATCAAAAACCGCTTTTAATACTCTTCTGCTACTTTCCCATGGAACATATTTGCATTGTAGTTTTGCAAAGAGTAAGATTTGTACCTATACACACAGCATAAACTGACATGCTGCGGATCTTGAACCTACTGCTATTGTCTATTTATGCTGAAGACAATTTTTACAACATGTGCATGAGGTTTCTTAGAATATCGTACACTATGCTAGCTCTATAAAATGCAACTAGATTTCTATATGCAAGTAAGATGTGACATATTCACTGCATTTTTGCTGTATGGAAGCTCAGACTTTGATACCGATATTGATGGATAAACTTTGAAAGCCCAAAAGCTATGTGATTCTAGCCTACAACCATATTCACACAACATGTTTGCCATGCATTTTTTGTTAACATTTTCCAAAAATGTAGTAAAAAGGAGTCTGCTTACATTTTAGTTTGGGGGGAAAACGGGGGTGCATTTTATAATGTGGACATACCTTACCGGTACTGTTGTTGCAATCCGCAGGCTGGGATGAGAGGGTGTTTGGCTCTGCTGCGGGGGTGTGCGGCGCTGCTGTGGGGGTGTCCGGTGCTGCTGCGGGTGTCTCCGGTGCTGCGGGGGGGCTCTGCTGATATTTTGTGAAAGACCAGATCCCCACGCAGTTCCATGGTTTCCTGTACAGTGGACTCTTGGAAAATGACCACCGGGGACGGTGCATGCACAGATGGAGATCTCGGCACCAAGATCTTAGGAGATGAGATCTCAGCGCCAAGATCTCCATCTGTGCATACGCAGCCCCTGATGGCCATTTTCACCGTGCAGGAAACCATGGAACTGGAGGGGGGCTCTGGCCTTTCAGAAAGCAGCAGCACCGGACACCCCCGCAACAGCACCGGACACTCCCGCAGCACTGGACACCCCTGCAGCACCAGACACCACAGCAGCACTGGACACCCACAGCAGCACCCCCTCATCCCAGCCTGTGACCTACAGCATCACCCCACTCCTGACTTCTCCAGCAGTGACCCTGGGACCCTGCTTACCGCAACCATCATCCCCGGTAAGCAATAAGAATCATGGATTATTAGAAGCACCATTTTATTAAAAAAAAAGTCCTATTTTTCTCCTCAAAATTTGGGGTGCGTCTTATAATTCGGAGCATCTTATAATTTGGAAAATACGGTACATACACGTCGAGGCTGGTGCCAAAGCAGCAGAAGACAATCATGGATAAGCTTCTAGGTTTACTGTATCATCTGTTTACCTCACTTCTAACTTTATCGTGTTTGGCATCTCAGGCACTTTATCATAGCACACCTCATGACTTTGTTAATTATAGGTTGTCTATCAGAGTTTTTTTGTAGTTGCCACTCAAACCTAGATTTCCCATTCACCATTAATAAGAGTTTGCTACTCGGCAGTGCTTCCCACCAGGTTTGGAAGCAGCAGAAAATCCAAAGATATCCGAGGAACCATAAGGAATCCTTATAAAAATCCATATATCCAAAACGTTGCCTAATTTTTTCTGCTCAACTGTTGTAATGTTTTAACTATTTTGGAATAAAGACTGGATTTTTACAAGGATGCCTTTTGGTGCCTCGGATGCCTTATGGCGCCTCAGATGTCCTTGGATTTTCTACTCAATATATCTATGTAACTTTCTTACTAACCGTCTGTGATGCCATTACCTCCCATGGTTCATGTTAATTCATTTGTTATTTTTATTGATGCACTTCAATATGATTGTATAATGGGAAATTCGAATTTGCTAGCTTTGTGGCAAATCACAGGTATTTTAATTGCCCTAAGAAGATATGTATAACACTCTGAGGTCTCCTAGGACTGTATTCAACCACTTACAATCTCCTTAGCGTAAACACAGCCTTAATAATTTAACACAATCTGTCCAAGGTGTAAAAGCAAAATGCCACCAAGATATCAAATATTTCAACACACCCTCAGGCTATCAACCCTGGGAAAGGATGTCTGGTTGTGAAATTTAAAAAATTAAATTTTTAGTTAGAACATATATGTTAAAAATTAGACTTACAGTTCAAGCAAAGAACACAAAAAGTAATGTGTTACAATAGACAAAATATCTAGGCAAAGTGATCTCACTATAGAAGCAGATGGTTACCTGGTAGTAACCAACTGACCATTTAATAAAACAACACATTGACAGACTTTTCATGTTTTTTAAAAGTAATAATTGGTCCAAACATTTTCTTTTTAGTCATTTTTGATCAATAGAGGGTTCCATGCAGTACACCGACTCAAGCCCTTTCCCCCTGGGCTATGTACCAGTTTTTCATCTCCTTCTTCCAAGAGCCATATCTTTTGTATGTTTCCATCCACATAGCCATATGAGGGTTTGTTTTTGTGGATCAAGCATTAGTTTTGAATGAGAGGATTCATTGTATCATGTGATGCACTGGAGAGTGCAAAAAATTCCAATTCCAAGTACGTTGAAATTGTAAAAAAAAGTTTAATTTCACTTTTCTTTTTTGGGGGGGAGGGTGGTGGTGGTAATGAGGGTTATTTACCATGTTCACTATACAGTAAAACTGACCTGGCAATATGATTTTCTAGGTCAGTATGATTATGCAGATACCAACCATGTATTGCTTTTTTATTTAAGTGGTGAAAAAAAATTGGAAATTTGTAAAGGAAAACAACTTTGCTTGTATCTCCATTTTACAAGACTCACAGCGCTTTCTATTTTCAGGATATAGTGCTCTGTAATGGCTTCTTATTAGCGCCTTGAGCTCCTGGTTTTGGCTTACAAAATCTGATGGAAATTACTGACCAAATGCTGAATGTGTGACCGTGACCAAACTCTGGCTTTCACATGAGAATCGTGATGGCTGATTAAATTAGCCATCATTTTCTGGGAAAATGCAGGCTCAGCGTGCGAGCCCGCATCAAAGGCAGGGACAAGACATATGACATAAATGTACATTTTATGTCGTGAAGGGGTTAGAGATAACATCATCCTGCTTTGATTGAGAAAAGAGATGGGCCATATATTCCCTAATACCCTCCGCTTCCTATACTAGCTTGAGGCAAATGAGGCCTATTGTGGCCAGTGTTTGGTAGTACTATTTACCAGAGCACTGGTGCCAGTGACAGTGATAGTGTTTGTGCTGCTGTTAGTGGCTCCCATGTTCTTAGCCGTGGTATTTGCCTTATTTTCTTTTACACTGCCTCGTCTATTGTCACTTTTCTTTAACTTTACAATTTGTAGAACACTATAATTATTTTTCAGTTTTTTCAACCTCAATTATTTAACCATTGACAAAGAGAACGTAATAAGAAATGTTAGGTAGGTATATTTAAAGATAACAAAATGCGGCAGCAGGCCACAGTATCGGTATGGCATGCATGGTTGACCTATTGGACTAGTAAAACAGGTGTGCAAAAACAGACATTTTTATTACATTTTGTTTTAATCAACATTTAACCCCTTTCTAAAAATGGCAAAATAAGAAGTGCTAGAGGCACTCTCAACAGGGCACTCTCAACGGGGCACTATATTGTTGTGACATGTGTACATGTAAAATTTGACGAGTAAATCAGATGTACAAAATTAAAAATTGATTACTACAAGCTTACTTTCCGAAGTAGATATGCGCAAATTAAATGTTTGGATTTTAGATCATTTTCTTTTGCATTTTTAAAAAACAGCTATCTCCCTTCAGAAAAACAATAGCACAAGAAATGCAACACTCAGTAAAGTCGCTTGTACAGTGTCCATTTTAGGGCATGATCATATATCAAAATCAAACATCATAAATACTCTGTCTGATACCTGATTCTGATACTTGAGTCTGATACCTGACTCTGATACCTGACTCTGATACCTGACACTGATACCTGACACTGATACCTGCATCTGATATCCGACTCTGATGCCTGAGTCTGATATATGACTTTAATACCTGATTCTGATCCCCGAGTCTGATACATGATTCTGATACCTGAGTCTGATACCTAATTTTGATACATGGTACATTCAAAGACCAGAATCAGAAGGTTTTTCAGACACCCTCAATACAGTACTTGAATGGTTCATCTCATAAGCAAAGAAAAAGGATCCGTTCACTGCCATTTGAGCTAATGGCTGCGTGGTAAGGTGCCTGGTGTATGGAATAGTAAAGCTTGAGTTTGGCACACAAACTCCAGAAATGTTTCACTTTGATGAGTGAAGAAAGTCACATATCATATGTCAGAATGAAAATCAAAATGATTTTTCCACTCACTGAGAGTTTGCAAAGCGGATTTCATAGCCAAAGAAAATCAGCACACTAGGTATCACTGGATGCTGTCTCTAGAGTGGAGCTTTTTCTTGGTTCAAATTCCATATTTGATTTTTTTAAAATTTTCCAAGTAACTGTACATTTACTTAATTTGATCATTAGACTCTTTCCTATGACATTAAGTAAATGTACAGTCACTTAGAAATCGATATACAGTAAATTAGTGCCTCCCACCCTCGATGACGCGGCTTGTGATTGGTGGCGTGACCGCTCATGTGACCGCTCACGCGACCAATCACAAGCCGCGACGTCATCGCAGGTCCTACACTCACTGCATTCTTAGGAACGGAGGCAGACGCTTGCACCGGTGACAGCCAGGGCCCGTCCCAGGGTGAGTATATCCATATTTTTTATTTTTATTTTTATTCTTTATTTTTTACATGAATATGGATCCCAGGGCCTGAAGGAGAGTCTCCTCTCCTCCAGACCCTGGGAACCATACACACTGCACACGCCTGGGAACTTATAGGAACTTCCGATTCCGATTTCCGATATCACAAAAATATCGGAACTCGGTATCGGAATTCCGATACAGCGAATATCAGCCGATACCCGATATTTGCAGTATTGGAATGCTCAACACTAGTGGTAACCTGAATAATTAAAAAAAATCAATGGGACTTGAACAAAGATAAAGCTCCATTCTAGAGACAGTAGCTGGCAGCCTTACCACTGTACCACATAATATTGATTTTTTTTTGGCTTTGAAATCTGCTGTGCAAACTCTCAGTGAGTGGAAAAATCATTTTGATTTTCATTCTGACATATAATATGTGACTTTCTTCACTCATCAAAGTGAAACATCTTTGGAGGTTGTGTGCCAGGCAGCATAAGTTAAAAGAAAAACTTACTTTCTCTGGGCTTGAACTCAAGCATTCTATTTTACCGGCCATGAGATTAGCCACTCAGCCATTATCTCAAATGGCAGTGAAATAATCCTTTTTCTTCACTTATGACTCGAGATGAACCATTCAAGTACTGTATTGAGGGTATCTGAAAAACTTTCTGATTTTGATGTTTCAGAGAAGTCAAGTATCAGGAATCAGTCATTCATCGAAGTCACACAGCAATGAGTTTCAGCTACATATTTTGAAAGTCACATAAACAAATACAAGACTAATAACCCTCAATTAAGAGAATAGCACAGTGGTAAAGTGTGCAGACTTATAAACAAAAGCTTTAAGTTAAAGTCCCATCAATGGAACTTGTTATTACTTTAAGCCAAAACTATGTGTGATGTAGATGCTTCACCCTTAGGCTATAGATTATTTTATTAGAAGTCAGGAAGATAATAAGAATGTCAGATATTTAAAGTGGAACATGATTGGAGTTTGTGTGGTAACCTGCATAGTTAAAAAAAAAATCAAATATGGGATTTGAACCCAGAAAAAGCTCCACTCTAGAGACAGCAGCTAGTAGCCTTACCATCGTAACACAAGCTCAAGGTTTACACTGAGCAGATTTTCTTTGGCTATGAAATCTGCTGTGCAAACTCTCAGTGAGTGGAAAAATCATTTTGATTTCCAGTCTTATATACAGGTCCTTCTCAAAAAATTAGCATATAGTGTTAAATGTCATTATTTACCATAATGTAATGATTACAATTAAACTTTCATGTATTATAGATTCATTATCCACCAACTGAAATTTGTCAGGTCTTTTATTGTTTTAATACTGATGATTTTGGCCTACAACTCCTGATAACCCAAAAAACCTGTCTCAATAAATTAGCATATCAAGAAAAGGTTCTCTAAACGACCTATTACCCTAATCTTCTGAATCAACTAATTAACTCTAAACACATGCAAAAGATACCTGAGGCTTTTAAAAACTCCCTGCCTGGTTCATTACTCAAAACCCCCATCATGGGTAAGACTAGCGACCTGACAGATGTCAAGAAGGCCATCATTGACACCCTCAAGCAAGAGGGTAAGACCCAGAAAGAAATTTCTCAACAAATCGGCTGTTCCCAGAGTGCTGTATCAAGGCACCTCAATGGTAAGTCTGTTGGAAGGAAACAATGTGGCAGAAAACGCTGTACAACGAGAAGAGGTGACCGGACCCTGAGGAAGATTGTGGAGAAGGACCGATTCCAGACCTTGGGGAACCTGAGGAAGCAGTGGACTGAGTCTGGTGTGGAAACATCCAGAGCCACCGTGCACAGGCGTGTGCAGGAAATGGGCTACAGGTGCCGCATTCCCCAGGTAAAGCCACTTTTGAACCATAAACAGCGGCAGAAGCGCCTGACCTGGGCTACAGAGAAGCAGCACTGGACTGTTGCTAAGTGGTCCCAAGTACTTTTTTCTGATGAAAGCAAATTTTGCATGTCATTCGGAAATCAAGGTGCCAGAGTCTGGAGGAAGACTGGGGAGAAGGAAATGCCAAAATGCCTGAAGTCCAGTGTCAAGTACCCACAGTCAGTGATGGTGTGGGGTGCCATGTCAGCTGCTGGTGTTGGTCCACTGTGTTTCATCAAGGGCAGGGTCAATGCAGCTAGCTATCAGGAGATTTTGGAGCACTTCATGCTTCCATCGGCTGAAATGCTTTATGGAGATGAAGATTTCATTTTCAGCACGACCTGGCACCTGCTCACAGTGCCAAAACCACTGGTAAATGGTTTACTGACCATGGTATTACTGTGCTCAATTGGCCTGCCAACTCTCCTGACCTGAACCCCATAGAGAATCTGTGGGATATTGTGAAGAGAAAGTTGAGAGACGCAAGACCCAACACTCTGGATGAGCTTAAGGCCGCTATTGAAGCATCCTGGGCCTCCATAACATCTCAGCAGTGTCACAGGCTGATTGCCTCCATGCCACGCCGCATTGAAGCAGTCATTTCTGCCAAAGGATTCCCGACCAAGTATTGAGTGCATAACTGAACATTATTATTTGATGGTTTTTTTGTTTGTTATTAAAAAACACTTTTATTTGATTGGACGGGTGAAATATGCTAATTTATTGAGACAGGTTTTTTGGGTTATCAGGAGTTGTATGCCAAAATCATCAGTATTAAAACAATAAAAGACCTGACAAATTTCAGTTGGTGGATAATGAATCTATAATATATGAAAGTTTAATTGTAATCATTACATTATGGTAAATAATGAAATTTAACACTATATGCTAATTTTTTGAGAAGGACCTGTACATGATATGTAACTTTCTTCACTCATCAAAGTGAAACAACTCTGGAGTTTGTGTGCCAGGCAGCATAACTTAAAAAACAAAGCTTACTTTCACTAGGCTTGAACTCAAGCTTTCCACCCCATAATCCAAGAGCTTAACCACTCAGCCATTAGCTCAAATGGCAGGGAAAAGATCATTTTTCTTTGCTTATGAGATGAACCATTCAAGTACTGTATTGAGGGTGTCTGAAAAACCTTCTGACTCTGATGTTTGAGTGTATCATGTATCAAAATCAGGTATCAGACTCAGGTATGAGAATTATGTATCAGACTCAGGGATCAGAATCATACATCAGAATCATATATCAGACTCAGGGATCAGACTCAGGGATCAGAATCATATATCAGACTCAGGGATCAGAATCATATATCAGACTCAGGGATCAGAATCATATATCAGACTCAGGGATCAGACTCAGGGATCAGAATCATATATCAGACTCAGGCATCAGAATCATATATCAGACTCAGGGATCAGAATCATATATCAGACTCAGGTATCAGAATCATATATCAGACTCAGGGATCAGACTCAGGGATCAGAATCATATATCAGACTCAGGTATCAGAATCATATATCAGACTCAGGGATCAGACTCAGGTAACAGAATCATATATCAGACTCAGGGATCAGACTCAGGTATCAGAATCAGGTATCAGATTCAGGTATCAGACAAAGTATTTCTGATGCTTTACTTTGATATATGATCATGTCCTAAAATGGACACTGTACGCTTGTGACAACCATGAACACCGCTAGACACAGATTTTTTTTATTTTAATAACTATTGCGATGTCTTGCTTTTGTTTTCTATTATTACTTTAAGAACATAGAAACAAATTTAATTGTAATTCTAATACAAATACCAGCTACACATCTCCAATCTCTCTTATCACACTGTCAAGTTATACCCTGTATTATTCACAGACTATTACACTCCTCTTCCTCAGTGCTGCAGTTATACAACACATTACCATCTGGATTTTATGCACAATGTTTTAGGACTTTCTCGTCCTGCATGTATTACTGAACTGTGAACTTTGACACCCTCTCGCTATCTTAAAATCATCATAAAATGTCTGTTGAATTTTCTGCCTAGGTTTTTATACAAGCTATGATAGTTCCTCCTGATTGGCTGTACTATACCATATGATATGATACCTGCAAGGCATTATGAGGAAGTCTGTGCTGTCGTGTCTGAAGTCATGCCAGCATCCTGTGGCTGATGCAATCTTCTGCAATGTGTAAAAAAAAGTGCAGACTTTTTTTGAATCACAAATTATTTGAATTTGCCTGTGAATATCATAAGATTCGGCTCGAATTTGATAAGCATCAACCATCGCATCGATTCAATCATCTCTAGTAAATGTTCATTGGTCTAACTTTCTGATGGTATACATTGTATATTACTAACTTGCGGACCCCTGCTTTTTGCCTCCTTCTTTTGTGTCTGCAAATTTTTAAGTGTGATGTGTTTTAACTATGTACAGTATATATTCATAAAGGGCTATATATTTGTCTTACATATTTTGCTATTCACCATTTCTTATAGAGGCTTAAGCTATATTTAATAGATAATTAGAAAGTAAATAAGAAAGGAAATGTAATTTTTTTTATGTTCAATACTCACTTGGAGAATTGTTTCTGTGAGAATATGGGTTTGGGTATGGAGCTGTTCGGGGATTTCGCAGGGAGGAGTATCGATCACAGCCATGAGAAGATAAGGCCATGGGGCCTCCAAATTGGGAATGGGGATTTGCAGGAGAGCATAAGGATCCAGAGGCTGGAATAAACCAGCTATTTACTAAGATGACAGGAAAATAAATTAAGTATGAGCATTCTTGTAGAACATATAAGATGCAGTTGTTTGCTTTCTGTAAACTGTCATAAAATGTCTCCTGTGACTTGAAGAACTATATGCTGTAACTTACTTTGTGAATAACCTTGTTGACAGTCTCCAACTTCCTCCAGTAGTTCTTTGTGGTCACTTCTGAAAACAGAACATGTAAGGTTTAGTTTTTAAAAACAGCACACCATCAATACAATTCATTCTTACGAAGGTGATATACAAATAGCTATTGGTGGCATGGCACTAGGACATTTCCTCATTCTGGAACTGATGAAAATTTGACTACGAACTGAAAGGTTCAAGGTCCGTATTGAACACCTAGTGACCATGCATGGACCCCGACCACGGACTTCTCCAGGAAGTCCATGTTGTTGTTCAGGTTCTGCAGCCCAAAGCTTGCTGAAAGTTATGGCACAGCCAATCAACAAGCTTTACTGTGTGGGCTCTTTTGGCTCAGTGATAGTCATGTGAAGTAATGGCATGGCTGTGATTGGACAGTGCACACTGTGATAACAAATAGAAAAAGATGTGCAATCTCATCTATGTTTGATTACTAGTGTATGCAAAACTGACAACTGTGGGTCACAGCCCCTAGCTGTGAGATTAATCTTGGCTGGTTATCAAAAATAGAGGGGTCCCCATGCCTTTTTTTAACTATTTAAATAGTAATTTTTAAAAAAGGAATAGGATCCTCCCCATTTTTGATAACCAGCCAAGCTAAAGAGGACAGCAGGGGGCTGGTATTCTCAGACTGGGAAGGGGCCATGAATATTCGCTCTCCCCAACCTGAAAGCTCCCTGCCACCCCAGAAAATGCGCATCCATTAGATGTGCCAATTCTGGCATTTTGCCTGGCTCTTCCCACTTGCCCTGGTGCAGTGGGGCAATAGTATTGGGGTTGATGTCAGCTTTGCTGAAATCAAGTCCAGAGGTTAGTAATGGACGGCATCTGTCTCTAGCCCCATTACTAACCCCATAGATAAATGTAATAAAGACAGAGACAGAGTAAAGTCCTTTAATTTTAACAAACACAGACTCTATTATTTGAAGTAAAAACTCCCCGACCCTCTTTTACCTGATGTGATCACTCTCCAAACCAATCAGATTGTCGTGAGACATGGCCATTGATGGATTATCAGCAGAAAGGTAAGTATTAATTGTCTTTTTTATGTAAATTTTGATGAATAAATGGGTAAAAGAGGGTCAGGGATTTTTTTTTATTTAAAATAAAGGAGACTGTGTGTTTATTTCAATTACAGGACTTTACTCTGTCTCTGTCACAATTGATCACATTTGACTATGAGGTTAGTAACGGGGAGGTCTGATAGAAGCCTCTTCATTACTAACCCCTGCGACTGGGCTTGATGTCAACTAACATTGCAAAGCTGACATCAACTAAAATACAATT
The DNA here is from genome assembly GCF_051348905.1 of Ranitomeya variabilis. Lineage (NCBI taxonomy): Eukaryota > Metazoa > Chordata > Amphibia > Anura > Dendrobatidae > Ranitomeya > Ranitomeya variabilis. Next base: position 655,638,114 of record NC_135233.1, read on the forward strand.
ACCCCAGTTGCTACTACACCAAGCCAAGTGAGGAGAGCTGGGTAAATGGACTGAAATGGCACATCAGATAGATGTGCCTTTTCTGGGGCAACTGGGGGCTGCTATTTTTAGCCTGGGGAAGGCCAATATCCATGTCCCCTTCCCAATCTCAGAATACCAGCCCCCAACTGCTTGGTGGGTTATGGGGGGACCCATGCCATTTTCTTAAATTATTTATTTAAATAATTTAAAAAATACTGCATGGCATCATTCTATTTTTTGATAACCAGCCAAGATAAAGCTGACAGCTGAGTTTCAGTTTTGCCTGTACTGGTTAGCAAGAATAGAGGGATCCTATGACATTTTTAATTTTATTTATTTATTCATTGCACAGGCGCCGGATGGTGAATACTCTCATCATTGTATTCCTGCTCTCGCTGCTATCAGCAAGACCAAGCGTACAATGATGTAAGTAGTACTTTCATCAGATGACGCCTGTGACTGCTGGTAACATTTTTGCTGCCGATCATTGCTGCTGGCTCACACAATATATATATATACCGTATATATATACGAGTATATATCTATATGTGAACGTGTGGGAACTGTAGCAAATTTACCGCTGATGAAAGTCGGGGCTTCCCATACTGACACAAAGATGACAGTGAGAAAACCACAGGATGTTCAGGCCACCTATTCATTTGAATGGGGTCCAAGTTCGGGTTCGAGTTTGGGTACCATTCTGGTACCCTAACCAATCTTTTTTTAATGTTCAGCCAAACCCAACGGACTCGAACACCACGGGTCCGCCCATTACTACTTATATGTAAAGATAAAGATGATAGAATTGATTCAATGTTAGTAGTGTTGAATCAAATTGTTTGAAATTTGCAGGTCCAGACAAATCTGAAAAAATTTGCAATTTGATTTGTGTGAAATCATCTTTTAACAAATTGCAGAAGATTGTACCTGTCACAGAGTGCTGAATAGATTTTAAGTGCAAGTGCACAAATTTCCCTATAATCCTTTGCAGCAATTGCATCACATGGTATAGTGCAGCAACTCAGGAGGTGATATCACAGCTTCTATAAAAGCTGAGGCAGGAAATGCAGCAGCCATCTTAGGGTGATTTTAGGACGGTGAGAAGACATCAGTGCTCACAGCTCTTTAATACTTATAGTAAGAGAGAGCCTAAACCATGAGGCAAGTGAAGATGAGGGAATGAGGGTGCCATTCCAGAGATGTTGGCTCTGGCTTTTACAGGGATCAGGTGACATTGTGACATGTCACACGATCCCTTCAACCAATTAGCGCTTGCTTCAATCTCCTCTCTTATGGACGTAAGTGGCAATCAGAGGAAGTAAGATCTGCAGTACGAATGAGGGGAGAGTGAAACCTGCGCTAATTTGTCTCCAGTATCATGCGACATAACAATGTCATGCGAGCCCCAGGAGTGCCAGTGCCGAGACCTCTTTAACGACACCAGAACCAGAAGTGAGTGTGAGGGTATGTGTCCACGTTCAGGATTGCATCAGGATTTGGTCAGGATTTTACATCAGTATTTGTAAGCCAAAACCAGGAGTGGAACAAGTAGAGGAAAAGTATAATAGAAACATATGCACCACTTCTGCATTTATCACCCACTCCTGGTTTTGGCTTACAAATACTGATGTAAAATCCTGACCAAATCCTGATGCAATCCTGAACGTGGACACATACCCTAAGTGTTATCATTGTACTGGGGGGGGGCATGGGGATTCAGAAGATGTTGTTCAAGTAGTGGACAACCCCTTTAATTTAATATAAAGGAGAAGCAAAACAGTAAAATAGTTGTTGTTTTTTTACAGAAAAAAATTAAAATCAGTGTCAATGTGCTTGTTTGTGACAAGAAACTGTACAGTCACAGTTTTTGCATTTCTTGTGCAATTATTTTATTAAAGGGGGAAATAATTGTTTTTGAACAAAAAAATTTTTTAAAAAATCCAGACCTGTAGCCGTTTACCTCAAAAAGTGTGCATGTCGCAAACATTTTTATTTTTGCACAACTATTTTGCTAGTCCAATTGTATGCACATCACACCAACACAGCACCTTGCTACAGGTGCTTACTTTTTAGCCATGTACCTAGTTAGCATTTCTTATTTTGTCATTTTTGGGAAAGGGAGGTAAATTGTGTAAAAAAAATAGGAAAAGGAAAAAAGGTAGACATTTAACCTTGGATATCTGTTTTTGCACACCTATTTTACTTGTCAAATTTGACAACTGTACATGCCACGCATACACAGCAACCTTCCACCCCACCACCATATTTTAATTTCTTTATGTGGACCTACTACCTAGCATCTCCTATTATATATTTTTTTGGCAAAGATTCAATAATTGAGATTGAATATAATGTCAAAAGATAATTAGAGTGTTGTACAAAATGTATGGTAAAATAAAAATTGGCAATGGGTATGGATAGGGCATTGTAAAAGAGAAACGTAAAGAGAAACATACCACAGATAAGAATGCTGGCACTGCTAGCAGCAGAAGCTGCATCACCATTTGCACCAGCTGACTAGGCAATAAGGCCATGTGCACACGTTCAGTATTTTTCGCGTTTTTTTCGCGTTTTTTCGCTATAAAAACGTGATAAAAACGCTAACATATGCCTCCCATTATTTTCAGTGTATTCCGCATTTTTTGTGCAAATGTAGCCTTTTTTTCCGCGAAAAAATCGCATCGCGGAAAAAAAAGCAACATGTTCATTAAAATGCGGAATTGCAGGGGATTCCGCACACCTAGGAGTCCATTGATCTGCTTACTTCCCGCACGGGGCTGTGCCCACCATGCGGGAAGTAAGCAGATTATGTGCGGTTGGTACCCAGGGTGGAGGAGAGGAGACTCTCCTCCACGGACTGGGCACCATATAATTGGTCAAAAAAAAAAGAATTAAAATAAAAAATAGTCCTATACTCACCTTCGATGTCTTCCCGCCTCTCCACTGCACGCTGTCGCTTCAGTTCCTGTAGCTGGTGTGCGATGAAGGACCTGCCGATGACGTCGCCGTCTTGTGATTGGTCGAGACCGGTCATGTGACCGCTCACGTGATCGCGACGTCATGGAAGGTCCCGCGCGCACACACCATCTATACGGAACGGACGCCGGTGAGGAGATCAGCTGTCTGCGGGTGAGTATAACCATTTTTTTAATTTTTTTTATTATTTTTAAACATTTTATCTTTTACTATAGATGCTGCAAAAGCAGCATCTATAGTAAAAAGTTGGTCACACTTGTCAAACGCTATGTTTGACAAGTGTGACCAACCTGTCAGTCAGTTTTCCAAGCGATGCTACAGATCGCTTGGAAAACTTTAGCATTCTGCAAGCTAATTACGCTTGCAGAATGCTAAAAAAAAGCGAAAAAAACGGAAAAAAAACGCAAAAAAAAAATGCGCATTTCTTGCAGAAAATTTCCGGTTTTCTTCAGGAAATTTCTGCAAGAAATCCGGACGTGTGCACATACCCTAATACTACCAGACACAAGCAAGAGATTGCCTTCTTTCTCTACAGCAAGCATATAAGTGGTGAAGAAGGGAAGGGCATTATGAAATATATGGCATATCGTGTGACTCCAGCACTGGGGTCCTGAGTTTAAATCCTGCCAAGGACAACATCTGCAAGGAGTTTATATGTTCTCCTTGAGTTTTCGTGGGTTTCCTTTGGTTATTCTGAGTTCTTTATACATTCCAATTTTATACCACTAGATGGTGGCCCGGCCCGATTCTAATGCATCAGGTATTCTAGAATATGTATGCAGATTATTTATAAAGTTTTCAGAATAATGCAATTTATACACAGGATTCGGCCGGCCGGGCGTGACCAATTAGCGAAGCGTGGTTCAAATTCCGCGCCAATTCGCGGGCGGACTGCGACTGTCGCTGATTGGTCACGCCCGTCCACGAACAATCAGTGAAGCCAAGGCCGGCTCCAGGTTTTTGAGGGCCCCGGGTGAAAGAGTCTCAGTGGGCCCCCCTCTTTAACATATACCACAATTCATGATGCACAGATACAGCAGAGAAATATACCACAGCCAAGTAGCATATAGCACAGCAAACGTAGCATATAAGCACAGGCCACATAGTATATACAGTGGGGCAAAAAAGTATTTAGCCAGTCAGCAATAGTGCAAGTTCCACCACTTAAAAAGATGAGAGGCGTCTGTAATTTACATCATAGGTAGACCTCAACTATGGGAGACAAACTGAGAAAAAAAAATCCAGAAAATCACATTGTCTGTTTTTTTATCATTTTATTTGCATATTATGGTGGAAAATAAGTATTTGGTCAGAAACAAACAATCAAGATTTCTGGCTCTCACAGACCTGTAACTTCTTCTTTAAGAGTCTCCTCTTTCCTCCACTCATTACCTGTAGTAATGGCACCTGTTTAAACTTGTTATCAGTATAAAAAGACACCTGTGCACACCCTCAAACAGTCTGACTCCAAACTCCACTATGGTGAAGACCAAAGAGCTGTCAAAGGACACCAGAAACAAAATTGTAGCCCTGCACCAGGCTGGGAAGACTGAATCTGCAATAGCCAACCAGCTTGGAGTGAAGAACTCAACAGTGGGAGCAATAATTAGAAAATGGAAGACATTCAAGACCACTGATAATCTCCCTCGATCTGGGGCTCCACGCAAAATCCCACCCCGTGGGGTCAGAATGATCACAAGAACGGTGAGCAAAAATCCCAGAACCACGCGGAGGGACCTAGTGAATGAACTGCAGAGAGCTGGGACCAATGTAACAAGGCCTACCATAAGTAACACACTATGCCACCATGGACTCAGATCCTGCAGTGCCAGACGTGTCCCACTGCTTAAGCCAGTACATGTCCGGGCCATCTGAAGTTTGCTAGAGAGCATTTGGATGATCCAGAGGAGTTTTGGGAGAATGTCCTATGGTCTGATGAAACCAAACTGGAACTGTTTGGTAGAAACACAACTTGTCGTGTTTGGAGGAAAAAGAATACTGAGTTGCATCCATCAAACACCATACCTACTGTAAAGCATGGTGGTGGAAACATCATGCTTTGGGGCTGTTTCTCTGCAAAGGGGCCAGGACGACTGATCTGGGTACATGAAAGAATGAATGGGGCCATGTATCGTGAGATTTTGAGTGCAAACCTCCTTCCATCAGCAAGGGCATTGAAGATGAAACGTGGCTGGGTCTTTCAACATGACAATGATCCAAAGCACACCGCCAGGGCAACGAAGGAGTGGCTTCGTAAGAAGCATTTCAAGGTCCTGGAGTGGCCTAGCCAGTCTCCAGATCTCAACCCTATAGAAAGCCTTTGGAGGGAGTTGAAAGTCCGTGTTGCCAAGCGAAAAGCCAAAAATATCACTGCTGTAGAGGAGATCTGCATGGAGGAATGGGCCAACATACCAACAACAGTGTGTGGCAACCTTGTGAAGACTTACAGAAAACGTTTGACCTCTGTCATTGCCAACAAAGGATATATTACAAAGTATTGAGATGAAATTTTGTTTCTGACCAAATACTTATTTTCCACCATAATATGCAAATAAAATGATAAAAAAACAGACAATGTGATTTTCTGGATTTTTTTTTCTCAGTTTGTCTCCCATAGTTGAAGTCTACCTATGATGTAAATTACAGACGCCTCTCATCTTTTTAAGTGGTGGAACTTGCACTATTGCTGACTGACTAAATACTTTTTTGCCCCACTGTAGCACAGCAACATAGTATACAGCACAGGCCATGTACTGTATAGCACAGCCACGAAGTATATTGCCTAGCCACGTAGTATATAGCACAGCCCACGTAGTAAATAGCACAGACACATAGTATATTGCCAAGCCACGTAGTATATTGCCCAGCCACGTAGTATATAGCACAGACATGTAGTGTATAGAACAGACGTGTAGTATATTGCCCAGCCACGTAGTATATTGCCCAGCCACGTAGTATATAGCACAGACACGTAGTATATAGCACAGACGCGTAGTATATAGCACAGACACGTAGTATATAGCACAGACACGTAGTATATAGCACAGCCACGTAGTATATTGCCCAGTCACATAGTATATAGCACAGACACGTAGTATGTAGCACAGACACATAGTATATAGCACAGACACATTGTATATTGCCCAGCCACCTAGTATATTGCCCAGCCACATAGTATATTGCCCAGCCACATAGTACATAGCACAGACACGTAGTGTATAGCACAGACACGTAGTATATTGCCCAGCGACGTAATATATTGCACAGCCACGTAGTATATTGCACAGCCACGTAATTTATTGCACAGCCACATAGTATATAGCACAGAGATGTAGTATATAACACTGCCCATGCAGTACATAACCCAGGCCACATAGTATAGCGCACAGCAATGTAGTAAATTGCCCAGCCACATAATATATTGCACAGCCATGTAGTATATTGCACAGCCGCGTAATATATTGCACAGTCACATAGTATATAGCACAGCCACGTAGTATATAGCACAGAGACGTAGTATATAACACTTCCCATGCAGTATATAACCCAGGCCATGTAGTATAGAGCACTGCAATGTAGTAAATTGCCCAGCCACGTAATATATACCACAGCCACGTAGTATATAGCACAGCCCACATAGTGTATAGCACAGAGATGTAGTATATAGCAAAGCCCACATAGTATATAGCAATGTGGGCACCATATCCCTGTTAAAAAAAGAATTAAAATAAAAAATAGATATATACTCACCTTCGGTCGGCCCCCGGATCCAGGCCAGGTGTTTACCGATGCTCCTCACGATGCTCCAGTCCCAAGAGTGCATTGCGGTCTCGCGAGATGATGACGTAGCGGTCTCGTGAGACCGCAATGCATGGACTGGACCGTCGCGAGGAGCCGGAAAGGCGCCAGAAGGTGAGAATATAATGATTTTTTTTTTTATTATTATTTTTAACATTAGATCTTTTTACTATTGATGCTGCATAGGCAGCATCAATAGTAAAAAGTTGGTCACACAGGGTTAATAGCAGCGTTAATGGAGTGCGTTACACCGTGGCATAACGCGGTGTAGCGCAGCCATTAACCCTGTGTGAGCACTGAATGGAGGGGAGTATGGAGCGGGCACTGGCGGCAGGGGATTAGGGAGCAACCATTTCGCGGCCGCACTGTGCTCGTCGCTGATTGGTCGTGGCCGTTTGACCGCGACCAATCAGCGACTTGGGATTTCCGTGACAGACAGACAGAAAGACAGACAGAAAGACATACAGAAATACGGAAATGACCCTTAGAAAATTATATAGTAGATTAGGTCATCTAGATTGTGATCCCCAATGGGGGCAGCAATGGCAATATCTTTGAAGCACAGTAGAATGTAATGTAAGCATAATAAAAAAAATAATAATGTTACTTCTAACAGCGACTCCTCCAGTTTGTGTCAGTGTTATTTACATACTGGCTTACCTGATCACAAAATACTATGAGTGATAATTTTTGGCCGGTTTCTTAATTTTTAAAAAACATGAAATGGATTTATTAAATGGGCTGCTGGTTACTACTTGGTGCTTAACCTTCATTTTTATAATTAGCCTATTTTGACATCTCTGTGTTTATGTTAAAGAGATTGAAAATAATGAAATACAGTCTTATGAGTCCTTACAGTGCTATACACATCTTTTTAGGGCAATAAAAATCAATGAATCAATATTTTTGCAAAAATTTGTCCAATCTAGAAAATTTGAATTTCAGAAGATTTCATTGTCTCAACTTATGAAAGCACTGGGGCTGCTACACTGGAGAGACAACAGCTATAACCAGGACTATTTTGGAGGAACGCAAAGGTCCCACAGTACCAGTACTTTCCATAGTCAGCTTTAATTATTTGTACTCTACCAAACACACCTGTACAGCATCTGTTTTATGAATCATACAATCCTCTTTCCTCTATTCTTGAGTGACTTTTATTATTCTTATTACTGCCTTTTATTGGCTATTTATTTAAAAGCAAGTGAATGCCCAGGCAGATGCTGCGCATAAGTGAACCTTTAACTACCCTACCACTGACACAATTAAGTGTTTCGGGTGCATATGGATACATGAGTCCCAGAGGGGATAATAGCAAGAATGCATTCCAGATGTGACTTGACCTCCAGGCCCTCCTTATGAAGAAACCAGTAAAGGGGAACATGCATTGAAGCTCTAACCCAGAGGGTCTGTATCCCACTAGGGCGCTAAATTTTCTTCTGCAATCTACTGGGGTGCTGTTCTTTGGCATGAATATATTTTATCACAACTATGGTGGATAATTTTCAGCCACATTAGTCTATCAGTCTTTTGGTTGGTATTTTGATCATTTGGCTTACTGTAGCCTGTCTGTGTTGTTTTGTGATATATCTAGTGTGACTGCTATTCCTGTATCTAATGTGACTGCCATTACTTCTTGATTATGTTTAGTATTATAATGTCACTATTTTATTATATTTATGGTATTTAATAAAAATTATTTTCATGCAAGAGAACTGTTAATGTGGAAAAATCTGGCATAATATTAAAATTTACAGGGCAGGTAAAAATCTATTTATTTTAGGTTCTAAATGTCCAATTAATGGGAGTTTTATGAGTAACAAAGTAACTCAATCTCTTACAGATATCAAGGTTGGTTTAAATAAAAATAGGTAACAGAAGGTAAATGCCACAAATGAATATAAAAACCCACAGTTCCAACACAATAAAATACAAGGGATACCTCTCTTTAGCATCCAGAAAAGCCTTGGCAAAAGGATTGTGCTTTATTTTAAGAGCAGTAATCTAAAATATACAAAGAAGCCATAAGTACAGAAATTACACATAAAATATATAAAACACAAGATAATTATTATACAAAATATTTACAGTACATAAACCATTTATTTTTTATTATAAATTAATATGTTAATTATTATTTATTCCACATGGTTAATGTGGTTTTATTGGTTGTTACAAGCCAAAGGTATTTTTTACTATAAAACATTTATGATGCAGAAGGTAAGTGTCTAACCAAGTAATATTAAATGTATTTGTTGATGGGTAAAATATATTCTCCAGGTTGTATACCTCTTCATTTTGATATGCAGTCACAGCAATGAATTGTGTCTCTGGAAATGAGTGGCTAGTGATCATCCTCTGAGGGCCACCAACTCTTACGATGTGAATTCTGGGTTCATATTTGTGCAATGAGTTTAACATAATCTGATAATAAAAAAAGAATCGATTACTATCCTTACAAAAAAGGCAGTTACAGTTTTATTATTACAAATATTATTAATAATGATAATAAAATGATATTACCTGGCCTCCACCATTCATTTTATTAGTGAGTTTAACTTTACTGAAAGAAACAGAGTCTTTCATCCAATGGGCTCCAAAGTTTGGGGAGTCTGGGTGGATGTAGACGCAGCTCGGAGCTTGAGGCTCAGGTTTCCCTCCTGGAACCCATTCACCATTTACATACTTCCACCGGTGGTTATCTGCTGACACAAAGTCCAGTAGGAAAGTGTACATAGCATTAGGGTCTAGCCCAGACACGCTCACTTTTAGCACTGGAAACATTCGCCTAAAACATAAAGAAATTGTGTTACTACAGCACATTCATATAACAGTAAGGTAACAAATGTCCTATCATATACAGTTTAGGAGATATTAAACTGGAAACAGTATCTACAGTCACACCATGGCTTAGGTTCTCCATGGGTGGGTGGGACGTACCTATCTGTTTCTTTTTAGCCAAAGACAAATAAAGTAATTCAAAAGGTGGCGTTAAAAAGGAAATGAACTATTCTTCCCCTTTAATTTCCTTTGAGCTCAGCATCTTCTTTTGTCTTTAATTTGGGGTCAAACAACTTATATGCCAAGAAGTAGCTTTAATTACTTTGCTACCTTTTCTCTAAGAACTTTTTTAATCCAGCTTTATAGAATTCACAGAAATCCATGGACATTGTTCTCTCGCTATATCCATCAGTCAGTCATATTGATCAATTTAGAACCTTATAATTTTATGACTTAAAAATTTTCTATTATTTTTATCTCTTGCTCATTCTGGTTATTATATATTTTTTATAATTGGGTACGTTTTCACACCGATTTCATGATAACTATGCAACATTTTACAAAATGTAGGTAGGACAAATGAAATGTAATAAAAGTCAATATGAACAAGGTAACCATGTATAGGTAGCAACCTGGTACTTAAGCTTGCCATACACAGCTATCGCTTCCAATTTCTCACATGAGCAATTGGGATGACAGGAGAAAAATGTAGTCAGACACATCTAGCAGCAGCTCATCACCCCTGAAAGTAAAGCTTGCCCTATCCACCTGACCACAGAGGTTATGGGGTTCCATGCACATCAGATGGTCAAACAATGACACCAAAATCAGCAGTTTTGATCAACATTCTTCTATTTTTTATTGGGGCCTATAGTAAGGCTTAATAATATTTAGTAAGTAAGTAACTATTTTTTATTGGGGCCTTCAGTAAGGCTTGTAAGATGTGTCATTTATAATTATATGAGTATGGGAGAAGAATTAATTTGCTGTTTAATAAATCTTTGTGCCATACTTTTGGCCATATGATAAATTTATTCTTGGTGGCCAATGTGGGAACAATACAAAGATTGAAGTTATTGTTATGATTTTAGTAAACCATCAATACAACATTTCATCGGAAAAGGTGTACAGGAGGCCTGCCAAAATTCTTTGACATTGGAATTTTTAGCACTTGGGAGAAAGGCCACTGACGCTTTCTCCCTCTCGTCACTGAAATGAATATTCAGTCAACCTAAATGTGAATGTCTACATGAGTCGTGAGGAATTTTTATTAGCCGAAGCTAGTTGAGGTGACAGCTCTCATACATATGACCACTGTAAGGAATGCAGAAAGCCGATCCTCAAGCATATTGTCCTGTATGTTGTATTGTAGCAGCACTATAGTTTATATACACTTCCATTCTATAATTTTATATAATTATAGCAATAATTATACATATAGAAGTCAAGTAAAAATATTTGTAAACTATAACAAAAGTAATGATTTATACCCATGCTACTACATTTAAATAACGTACATAATTATTCCAAAAAAGGAGGCTAAGCAGCACACTCCACATAGGCTGGGTGCACAAATAGGAATCCACTCCGTAAATTATAGAGAAAGAATTTGGCACTCCAGATTCCCCTTTGCACCATTACTGGATTTTTGCATGCTGTCTTCTTTCTGCGCTGTCGCCAGCCTCATACTCTGAATTCAGCATTTTGTTCTGAGGAAGGCCATTACGGCCGAAACGTTAAATTGAATACTGCATCACCTGTCTATGCACTGTTAATGAACTTACTTATGAAATAAATTTACTGCAATTGACATCTGGAGTGCCAAATTCTTTTTCTATAATTGATGTAAATATTCCAAGCAATCTTCCCAAGTCCTTAAAAATCATTTAAAGCTCAATATTTACATTTATATATTCATGGGATTAGTTTTGAAAGCTATTAGCTATATCTATGTTTCTAAGCAATGTTCAAATCAGCATTTTTCAGTTCCATTGTTCAACTCCGTAAAACTAGCACAACACTAAAAATGATGACAGTGCCGGATCATTCCTATGACAGACTATATCAGACACTTACAGACCCCACTGATTATAATAGAGTCCAACCAGTTTCTGCTTCTTTTAACTAAATTTGTAACATAGTATAAGACACAGATGTGAACAGAGCCTAAGATATAATTTTACATTATTATTAGAAAAAAAACACATTAGTGATTTTTATAACACAAGCAACAATAACTGGCAAATATAAAATTTTAAAAAATAAAAACAGAACATATGCTTTCTGCCATCGGATTATTCAACCTATGTAACGTGAATAAGCATGATCAAAGTATTTTAATAGCTTATTGTAAGAGTCCTACCTGCCATTTTTGGTGACAATCATCTCATTGGTAAGCTCCTTAAATCGCAACCAGAGTTCTTGGTCCTCCAAAGAAACTTTGAGTTCTCTTTCTGTTGGGTCCCCCTTCTCACTTCCAGCTTGAAGCTCATTTTCCACTGCACTGAGAAGATGATCTACTCGGTACTGTAAATTCTTTCCACAACTTTCAGCTGCACTTAAACTCATCACTCAAATGTCGTTCCTCCACCACAAGTGAAATCTATGCAGATCCAAAAGTCTTATCAGGGCGCTGTCAGATATGTGATCAGTAGATAATTTATTTGGAGATAGTAAATCCACTTGACCTTAGCAGGACAGGTTTCACTAATCAACATTACATTGCTTTACACTCCAATAAATAGACATGGCCATGGTGGGGTGGTGGCATCTCTCACAAAGTAGACACAGCAGTGATTGGTTAGGGCTCCCTTTGATGTTTGTCAATACAGAATTTGACTGGTGTAGCCTTCACACTGTGATAATCTTCTGAAGTTATTTGCAACTGAGAGGTACTTTATGCAAATGTCCAAATGTTTACACCTTTTTCAAAGACAGATCTGGACTGAGGAAATGGTGTGTCAGGGCCAATAACAATTAAGTGAAGATGACACCTGGTCACATTTTAATTTGAATTTCTTTTCCTGAAAGTCATGGATTGCAGAAATATCCAGGTACAATATAAATAATAAAATAATATCACCGCATAAGACTGTGTGATTTTTTAGAGCTCAACACATGGCAGCTCTCCAGCTGTTGTGAAACTGCAACTCCTAGCAAGTCGTCAGGTTGCAGTTGCTGAACACTGCGCTGTGATATTGTATCACACTATGTTCTGTGGGCTTCCTTTCCCATAAAATAATGTGGCACTAATTTAGGGCTGCATCTTTCATTTCATGTTTTTTTCTAACAAATGACTCCCAGCCACTGAAGTATGATCCCATTCAAGCAAACTGGACCAGTTGCATCTCTCTGAACAGCTGACCTCCTAAAATTTTGAAACCTCCAAAAATGATGGCATATATTAATAAGAAAGGTTGTCTAAGCTTGGGACAAAAGTGTGCAGTCACTCTACATGAACCTGTGTAATACCGATGCCAGTGGGCAGTCATGTGACCGCATGTAGGCGATTTGCCTAGTTTCAGTCATGTCACGTGCAGATTAGATGTTTTTGACTTTTCTCAATAGAAATAAATTGAGAAAAGTCAGGCATGTCTAGTCAGCATGTGACTGTAAGTATGCAAATCACTTATTTGTGGTCACATGACCTCATGATCACATAGGCAATACAAGGGAATTGGGACAGTGTGCACACCACACGCTGTCATGATTCAGCTGTCTGCTGTCAGATAGAGTGACCACAGATTTTTTTGTCCCAAAACTGGACACCCGCTTTAAGAAAAAAATAAATCATTAAAGCTGTGGACATATCAGCACAGTACATTACAGCATACATGTCTATGAATGAATGGGTAATGAATAAATACTGTACATAATACCACTAATAGTATGTATGTAAATATCAATTATTTTAAAAAGGCTTTACATTTACTATATATATATATATATATATATATATATATATATATATATATATATATATATATATATGTATATATACAGTATATTATATATCAAAAAGTGCCTTCAAAATTAGATGTCTTAAATTGAATAAAGAAATCCCTTTGCCTCAAAGATCAACACTCTTGACTGAATTTGGACACACAAATTTATATTATGTTTATCATTTTTTTATTACTGCTGTAAATCTAGTGTGATGAACTAAAGAAGAAAGTGACTGCACTCTAAATGTATAACTGTAATAAAATTTGAAGTCCCTTTTCCTCATCTCTCATTATAACTCCTGTGAAAATAGGTTTTCTGCCAGTGTCTTCCTTGCATGTTGTGGGGGGTGGTTTATTACTTTCTGTGAGAATCTGTGGATGGAAGAAGAAAGGTGACAATGGACAGGAAACAGTTCAATGGGATCTCTTTAAACATTCCAACCTCCTAACACACAAGATGAAGATAAAAAGCAATGTAGTGTAAAACCTATGATTTGGTTTTCTAAGTAAAATCATTGCAATTCCCTTCTGTTAAAAGTGACAATAATTCATTTACTGTGTTACATGCAACCACTTTGTTATGATTACTTATGGGTTGTATATATTGATTTTTTCAGTGTACGTAGGAAAAGTACGTTGTAGATTATTTTTATGAAGTCTGAGAATACTTTCTTGGATACAGAAACGCTTATATACTGCAGACCTCCTAGTATTAAGTTCTATGGTAGATATAGTTAAATCACTATCCGGAAATATCATGCACAGCATAGTATTATGGCTCCATAAAACCTCCAAACAGTATGCAGCTTAATTAAGGTATTCATAGACTTCTATAGGATCTTAATGTACCACATGCATTTAATTTCCTCTAGTGGCTTTTAAAAGTTTTTTTGTCCCATGTTTACTTTTTGTACTGAGCCAACTGGGATTAAAATGATGCTTACTCCATAGCATGCAATAGTAGGGTAGGATCTGAAAACTGACTCTAATTGACTATTCCTCCAATAGTTAATGGCTGGTATAGTGTAATGGTTAAGTACACAGCCAATGACATACCAAGGCTCCTAACACTATAATATCTACCTTAGATGGCATAGTGGTTAAAGTACACAACCACCAATGTAGGAGACTGGGGTTCAAATCCCAACTCTGTTGGAAAAAATATGTTGGGCAAAAAGCAAAACCATAGAATTGTTATTTTACAACATACACACATTATGAGACAGTTGTGTTTACATTTCTGAATTATGCAGATTTTTCATTGATTTTTTAAAAAATTATATAACAATATTTCTGTAACATACAAGAAACTATACATGTTTGGTGTCTGTGAACTCATAACGACACGGAGAAGCATAATGTGAGGTGAGTTTTAGCATTTAGTGAACACGGGGGAAAAAAAGGAAAAAAACAACAACTGTAGAATTGCATTTTTTGTTTTTCAATTTGACTGCACTTGGAATTTTTTTTCCCATTTTACAGTACATGCATGTTAAAACCAATGGTTGAATTCAAAAGTACAACTTGTCCCACAAAAAAACAAGCTCTCACATGGCCATATTGACGGAAAAATAAAAAAGTTATGGCTCTGAGAAGGGGAGCAAAAAATGAAAGCGCAAAAACGGAAAATAGCACTGGGGTTAAAGGGTTAATACTGCCCTCCTTGTTTGCAATGGGTGATGAATAAAAAAGGTTCTTATGAAGGTTGTTAAATAGTAGTCTCATGTTAAATCGTAGTTAGTACTCAGCTGCCGTCATTTAGGCCGGTGCCATAGTAGTGTATGGCATCCGATGCGAGAGTATCGGATGCGATATGCTAATAACCCTGGGCTCTTGCTCTGCTGCGAGCGGGAGCCGAGTGTCATGCGTCTGTGCACAGAGCCTCTCGCACAGAGCGGATCGGAGCACAGCTGCAGAAGAGGCGGATAAACTAATTTTTCCATCTCCTCCATTGCCGGCGTCGGCGTATATTGCACAGCACTCGGATAATATCCGAGTGATGTGCGCTGTGTCACTCGAACCCATAGGCTTATATGGGTGCGAGCAAGCCGAGATGCGGCCGAGTCTCGGTGCCAATCGCAGCATGCTGCGTTTGTTCTCACTTACCGGTTTGGCATGAGAAAATAATCGCAGATGTGAATTGCCATAGATTACCACTGGTCTGAGTGCCATGCGATGTTTTCTCACATAGCACTCGTCCGTGTTATACGTTAGGGCGACCCCAACCTTAAAGTGATTCTGATTAACCCCATATATCTTGTGCGTTGTTATCTCGGTCTGGTGAGGAGAGCTGGTGGTTGGAGATTCGTTGCTGGTGGTGTATTTTCCTTTGTCTTATTTACTCCTTCCTATATTTGTGTTTATTTTGCCCTGCACATTTATAGTGTATTCCTGAGTGTCTGCGGCGTGGTGTATATTTTCCTTTATCCTTGTCTGTGCTAACTGTGGGTATTGGAGTATTACCTTTTCACTGGGTGGTGGCAGAGGTTTCAGCCTAGACAGGGTGAGGTTCGAGGCCTAGACATGCACACCATCAGCGTAAACTCTAGGTAGAGGGTCAGTCAGGATTTCTCTAGTCTGAGGGAAACTGCAGGGGCCCGGGTTATTAGCTCTCGCTCACCTAGTCTCTCCCTGACATTATAATCGGCCAAACAACAACAAAAAAAAAAAGGGGTTTCTTTTCTTTTTTGTGTTTTGTCATGGATCCCATGACTTCCATAACCCGCCAGTTGGAGGCGCTGTCCCTACAGGTCACGGAGTTGAGGGGGGCAGTACAGCAACAGGGACTAGCAGTGTCTAATGTGCAAGCTGGAGCGACAGGAAGAGTTGTTGAGCCTAAATTTCCTTTGCCTGAAAAATTTGCTGGGGAACGCAGTAAATTTGTTTCTTTTCGTGAAGCTTGCAGACTATATTTCCGTATGCGCCCGATCTCTTCAGGTAATGAGGCTCAGCGTGTGGGCCTGGTGTTGTCATTGTTAAGTGGGGATCCCCAAGCATGGGCGTTTTCTTTGCCATCTGATTCTGCTGCATTTGACTCTGTGGAAAGTTTTTTTTCTTCTCTTGGGAAAATCTACGATGAACCTGACAGAATGGCTCTAGCAGAATCTAAGATACGCTCTATTCGCCAGGGGGAGCGAGTTGCAGAGGATTACTGTTCTGAATTTTGTCGCTGGGCGATCGATACACAATGGAATGATCCAGCATTGCGGAGTCAGTTTATACATGGGATTTCTGGAAGGCTTAAAAAAGCCCTTCTGATGTACGAGACTCCTGCTTCTCTAGATTCCGCCATGAGTCTGGTTGTCCACATTGATCGCCGTTTGCGTCAGGGGGAGCATGAGACACCGCCTATGGGAGAAGGTTTAGGTTCACGTGAGGTTGCTGCAGGTGAGCCCACGGAGCCTATGCAAATTTCAGGGGTGTCACATGTCAAGCATCGAGCCCCTGAGCTCAGGAAGCAGGGAGCCTGTTTTTTCAGTGGTAAAACGGGTCATTTTATTAATATCTGTCCTCTGCTGCCTAAGAAAAACGTAACGGCGGAAAACTTCTAAGCTCAGATGGTATGGAGGAGACCAGTCTGAGCTTATGTATATCCTCCATGGTGGTTTCTCAGTGCATGCTCCCTGCTAAGGTTTTTGTTGCTGGCAGTGAGCTGCCAATTACTGTTTTTGTGGCTAGTGGTTCAGCCACAAATCTCATTGATGAGGAGTTTGCGCGCACAGCAGGTTTTAGGATTGAAAAACTGTCTCATCCTATCCGCGTGGTCACCATCAATGCTGCTCCTCTCTCTCAGGGGGAGATTACTGAACTTGTGGCTGAGGTGAAACTCCACATTGGGGTTCCGAGCGGGTTACATGTAAGGTGCTCAGGAATCTTCCTGCTCAGGTGGTTTTGGGTTTTCCTTGGTTGTCTATGCACAACCCGGTAATTGACTGGAAAACTCAGGACATAATTCGGTGGAGCGAGTTCTGCCAGGAGAATTGCCTGGCCACATGTGTGGCTGCGGTGACTTCAAGCGTTCCGGAGTCACTCCTGGATTTTGTGGATGTGTTCTCTGAGAAGGGTTGTTCAGAGTTGCCGCCACATCGTCCTTATGACTGTTCTATCAGGTTTAAACCAGGGGCCAAATTGCCTAAAGCAAGGATGTTTAATATCTCCGGTCCGGAGAGACAAGCGCTAAAGGATTACATTGCTGAAAGTTTGAGCAAAGGGCACATCAGGCCGTCATCCTCGCCGGTGGCAGGAGGGTTCTTCTTCGTGAAGAAGAAAGATGGCGGATTGTTGTGAATTCTGTTCTCGAGCTCCCTCCTGTGGTTATGAATGGTACTTCGGTGAGTTCTGTTCATGGACTCCCTCTGGTGGCTGTGAGTGGAGCTGCTGGTTCTGAGATTCCTTCTCCAGCTGATCTCGTTCAGGCCTTGGCTGACTGCTCTATTTAACTCCACTCAGATCTTTACTTGATGCCAGCTGTCAATGTCCTAGTACTGGTTCAGTTCTCTTGGATCTTTCAGATGACCTGTCTATTTCAGCAAAAGCTAAGTCCCTGCTAGCTTATTTGTTACCACTGTGTTTTTGTCCAGCTTGCTATAATGATTTAATCTTGTTAGCTGGAAGCTCTGGGATGCAGAGTGGCACCACCGCGCCGTGAGTCGGTGCGGTGGTTTCTTTTGCACACTCTGCGTGTTTTTTTGTTAGTTTTTTATGCTGACCGCAAAGATACCTTTTCTATCCTCTGTCTGTTTAGTTAGCCTGGCCTCCTATGCTGAAACCTATTTCATTCCTGTGTTTGTGACTTCCATCTTAACTCACAGTCAATATATGTGGGGGCTGCCTATTTCTTTGGGGAATTTCTCTGAGGCAAGGTAGGCCTTATTTTCTGTCTTTAGGGGTAGTTAGCTCTTAGGCTGTGAAGAGGCGTCTAGGCAGAGTCAGGAACGCTCCACAGCTATTTCTAGTTGTTGTGATAGGATTAGGGGTTGTGGTCAGCAGAGCTCCCACTTCCCAGAGCTCGTCCTGTATTGCTAGTTTGCTCATCTGGTCATTTCTAGTGCTCCTAACCACCAGCCAAGCATAACAGCGGATTACGCCCGTGTTTGGATTTCAGGGAGTTGAACCAGATTACGGTTTGTGATCCATACCCTATGCCTCTGATACCATATTTGTTTAACCAGGTGGCAGGTGCTAAGTGGTTTACCAAGCTTGACCTCAGGAGGGCGTACAACCTCATAAGAGTCCGTCAAGGTGATGAGTGGAAGACGGCTTTTAATACCCCTGAGGGTCATTTTGAAAATTTGGTGATGCCGTTTGGGTTGACTAACGCACCTGCAGTGTTCCAACATTTCATCAATGATGTGTTCTCGCATGTTTTGGGGAAATTCGTTATCGTATACCTAGATGACATTCTCATATATTCTTGCGACCGTGATGCTCATTTAGATCATGTCAGGCAGGTGTTACAGCTTCTCAGAGAGAATAAGCTGTATGCTAAACTTGAAAAATGTGTATTTTCTGTTCAAGAGTTGCCTTTCTTGGGTTATATTGTGTCTGCTTCTGGTTTTAAAATGGACGCCGCTAAGGTGCAGGCGGTGCTGCATTGGGAACGTCCTGATAACCTGAAAGCACTTCAGCGGTTCCTTGGGTTTTCTAACTACTATAGGAAATTTATCAAGGATTTTTCCATCATTGCTAAACCGCTAACTGACATGACTAAAAAGGGTACCAATTTCTCTGTTTGGCCTGAGGCTGCTGTGCGCGCATTTGAATTTCTTAAGAACAGTTTTGTTTCAGCCCCCATTCTTGTGCAGCCAGACGTATCTAAACCCTTTGTTGTGGAAGTCGATGCGTCTGAGGTAGGTGTGGGGCCGGTACTATCTCAAGGCTCATCTTTGAGTGGTTTACGTCCGTGCGCCTATTTCTCCAAGAAACTGTCGTCCGCCGAACGTAACTACGATATCAGCAACAGGGAGTTGTTGGCAATCAAGTTGGCCTTTGAGGAATGGCGACACTTCTTGGAGGGGTCGGTACATCAGGTAACTGTTATTACCGATCATAAGAATCTGCTGTATTTGGAGTCTGCCAAGCGTCTGTCCCCCAGGCAGGCTCGCTGGGCATTGTTTTTCACGCGGTTCAATTTTGTGGTCACTTACAGACCGGAGTCTAAAAACACTAAGGCGGATGCTCTGTTCTGGTGTTTTCCGGGGGGAGAACCTCGGGAAGATCCAGTACCCATCCTCCAAAAGGGTGTTGTGGTTTCGGCTCTCACTACCGAGGTTGAGGCTGAGATTACCGAGGCTCAGGAGGAGATCCCATCTGAGCTTCCCGTCAACAAATCTTTTGTACCGCTTCATCTCTGCCTGAAGGTTTTGGCGGAGCATCATGATGCTGTCCTGGCTGGTCACCCAGGGGTTAGAGGTACCTTGGAGTTGGTGTCACGTCGGTTTTGGTGGCCCAAGATCTGACAGGACGTGGTCTCATACGTGTCAGCTTGTACCACGTGTGCTAGGGCTAAGACGCCTCGCTCCCGTCCTGTTGGCACACTACTTCCTCTTGAGGTACCTAGTAAGCCATGGACGGAAATCTCCATGGATTTCATCACTGATTTGCCCTCATCAGCTGGAAACACGGTCATCTTGGTGATTGTTGATCGGTTTTCTAAAATGTCGCACTTTGTGTCTTTGCCTGCGTTGCCTAACGCTAAGACTCTGGCTCAAGTATTTGTGCAGGAGGTGGTCAGACTTCATGGGGTTCCGTCTGACATCGTGTCTGATAGGGGGTCTCAGTTTGTGGCAAAATTTTGGAGAGCATTTTGCTCACGGCTGGGAATCAAATTGTCTCATTCTTTGGCGTTTCATCCTCAGTCAAATGGTCAGACTGAGCATATGAACCAAAATTTGGAACAGTACTTACGCTGCTTTGTCTCTGATAACCAGGAGGAGTGGTCTACCTTTCTTCTTTTGGCTGAGTTTGCCATCAATAATCACCGCCAGGAGTCGTCTGGGGAGTCTCCGTTTTTTGTGTTTACGGGCTACATGCTCAATTTTGTACCTTGAGTCAGAGGGGCTCTTCCGGCGTTCCGGAGGAGGACCAGTTAGGAACACAATTGTCATCAGTCTGGAGGAGAGTTAAACAGCGCCTGTTGAGTGTGGGTGCTAGGTACAAACGTGTGGCTGACAGTAGGCGTGTGCCAGGTCCGGACCTGAGTGTGAATGACTGGGTGTGGTTATCCACAAAAAACATAAGACTCAAAATACCATCTCTTAAATTGGGTCCACGGTTTATTGGTCCATTTAGGGTCACCGCCGTCATTAACCCAGTGGCGTACCGATTGGAGCTCCCTACGGTGTATAAGATACACAACGTGTTCCACAGGTCTCTTCTAAAGAAGGTGGTGGGTTCTGTGGATGCGGCGCCTATGCCACCTCCAGTCTTGGTGGATGGTAATTTGGAGTTTGAAGTCTCCAAGGTGGTTGACTCTCGTGTAGTGCGTCGCACTTTACAGTACTTGGTACACTGGCGTGGTTATGGGCCTGAGGAGAGGTCATGCTGACCGGTTGGTCAGGTTGTTTCACCGCCGTCATCCGGACAAGCCAGGTCCTATTAGCCGTGAGGGCCCTGGGGTCCCTCGTAGAAGGCGGGGTACTGTCATGTCGGACGCTGTTCAGACCAGGTCGTCTGACAGACAGCGGTAATTCCGCTTTTGACCACTATTTGCTCATTGGCGTCTGCTAGATTTTATCTAGCTGTTCCGGGGTTAATTTACCTAATCCTCGGATTGGAAGCTGGGCCATTCCCATTGCCTTTAAATAGTTCTCCTGATCATTGGGCATCGCCGATTATAGCTTCTGTCTTGTGCGTTGTTATCTCAGTCTGGTGAGGAGAGCTGGTGGTTGGAGATTCGTTGCTGGTGGTGTATTTTCCTTTGTCTTATTTACTCCTTCCTATATTTGTGTTTATTTTGCCCTGCACATTTATAGTGTATTCCTGAGTGTTTGCGGCGTGGTGTATATTTTCCTTTATCCTTGTCTGTGCTAACTGTGGGTATTGGAGTATTACCTTTTCACTGGGTGGTGGGCGCAGGTTTCAGCCTAGGGCTGAGCTCAGGAGACAGGGTGAGGTTCGAGGCCTAGACATGCACACCATCAGTGTAAACTCTAGGTAGAGGGTCAGTCAGGATTTCCCTAGTCTGAGGGAAATTGCAGGGGCCCGGGTTATTAGCTCTTGCTCACCTAGTCTCTCCCTGACACCTGCTTTTAAGATATGGCGCTTCCTGGCAACAGAAGCAGAAACAGATGTGGCAGGCACGGACACAGATGTCAATCAAGCCAACACAATATCGTTTAAAGAAAAACAAAATCTAAACTCTGTCAGAGAAGATGTGCTTGTCATAAGCGAGTTTTTGTATTTCTTTTTCGAGGGAATAAAGCTCTGTCCCCACAATGAGTATTTGATGAGTTTTTGATGCTATAGATTTTCTTCAAAATTTCTTCACCTATTGGGTAAATTAGGCTACTTGCTATTTTTTTCTTGCCTTTTTGAGTGTTTTTTACATGTACTTTTATTGAGTTTTTGATGTTGTGGCTTTTGTCTTTTTTTCGTATGTCGTGTTTTAAATAAAGTTGCTTTGTGTTTGATACTTACTGGTACAGTATTTGGCTTTGACAAAACTTTATTAATATAGTCATGCGTGGATTACATATGCATTATCTGCATTTAATGCAAATTTATAGGTAAAATCTGCACATTAATTTCAACGTACCCGTAAGGGAAATTGACATGTTGCTGATTTCAAACACGCACCGCAGGTCAGTTTACATAGCAAAAAAAAAGCACAGTAGGCATGAGATCTCTGTAAATCGCATCCTCTTTGCTGGAAATGTAAGACGCTGTGTTTTTTGGCACAGCAAAAATGTACAGCATCAAAACTTCATAAAAAACTCATAGGATAAACTTAATCTTATTATCTTTAAAAAATATTAAAAAAATATCAAAATCTGAACATCTAACAAGGACTGTATTCATTACAAATTGTCCTTGTCAAAAATAAATATATTTTTTTACACACGTATTTACTAGTCAAATTTGACTTCTATACAACCATACTCATACTGTGGCCTGTTGCAGCTTTTGGCTTTACACACGTCTACCTAGCATTTCTTTTAACACTTCAGAAGAGTGAAATAATTGTATTAAAAATATGGCAAAATGATTTGTAAAAATCCAGACATTTAACAGTGACATTATTTTTTGTACATTTGTTTTAGTAGTCAATTTTGACACCCATAGATGCAACACCAATACTGAGCTCTGCTGTCGCATTTTGGATTCCAGATGTCTAACTAGCACTACTTATTTAGTCCCTTTTTGGGAAAGGACTGAGTAATCATTGTGTTAAAAAAAATAGCAACAATATATTTTTTTTTATTATTTTTATATTCTAAAAAGCTTACAAAGACAGTTAGTACAGTGTGCTATTAAATGGTCTGTCACCACAGATTACCATCTTTACTCACACCCATCTATTTACCCTTGGACATTATTTTATCTATTTTTGTGTTAAAAAGCTTGAAATGGGTTCAATACAGCTCAAGGAAACCTCAGAATTTTACACTTGCCAACAAATCTAATTTTTGTGATTCAACAAAGCCGTTGAATTTGAATCTCAAAAAAGTTGCATTTCTAGTGACTAGGGTTGAGCGAAACGGGTCGATCATTTTCAAAAGTCGCCGACTTTTGGCTAAGTCGGCGTCTCATGAAACCCGATCCGACCCCTGTGCTTGTCGGCCATGCGGTACGCGACTTTCGCGCCAAAGTCGCGTTTCAATGACGCGAAAAGCGCCATTTCTCAGCCAATGAAGGTGAACGCAGAGTGTGGGCAGCGTGATGACATAGATCCTGGTCCCCACCATCTTAGAGAAGGGCATTGCAGTGATTGGCTTGCTGTCTGCGGCGTCACAGGGGCTATAAAGGGGCGTTCCCGCCGACCGCCATCTTACTGCTGCTGATCTGAGCTTAGGGACAGGTTGCTGCCGCTTCGTCAGAAGCAGGGAGAGCGTTAGGCAGGGTCCACTAACCACCAAACCGCTTGTGCTGCAGCGATTTCCACTGTCCAACACCACCTTCGGTGTGCAGGGACTGTGGAAGCTATTTTTTTTTTTTTTTCCCCTCAGCGCTGTAGCTCATTGGGCTGCCCTAGAAGGCTCCGTGATAGCTGTATTGCTGTGTGTACGCCACTGTGGAAACCAACTGCTTTTTTCAAAGCACATATCCTCTTGTTCCTTCCTTTCTGCACAGCTATCTTTTTTGTTTGTCCACACTTTTTATTTAATTTGTGCATCAGTCCACTCCTATTGCTGCCTGCCATACCTGGCTTAGATTACTGCAGGGAGATAGTAATTGTAGGACAGTCCCTGTTTTTTTTTTTTTTTTTTTTTTTTTTGTGGGAGATTAAGATTGGCATTTCTGCTACAGTGCCATCCCTGTGTGTGCCATCTCTCACTGAGTGGGCCATAGAAAGCCTATTTATTTTTTCCGTGATTTGTGTTCTAAATTCTACCTCAACACAAAAACACTACATCAATCAGTGGGAGAAAAATATTGGCCTCAGTCAGGGCTTGTGTGCCACTGCTGTGTGTGCTATCTCTCATTCAGTGGGCTATAGAAAGCCTATTTATTTATTTATTTTTTTTCTTATTATTTGGTTTCTAAAGTCTCCCTGAAAAAAAAAAAAAAAACATACAAAAAACAGTGGGAGAGTAATATTGCCCTTTCAGCTTGTGTGCCAGGCTTGACTCCTGGGTGTGCCACCTCTCTCCCTCTCATTCAGTGGGCCATAGAAAGCCTATTTATTTTTTTTTTTAAATATTATTGGGTTTCTAAAGTCTCCCTTAAAAAACAAAAAATACATAAAAAAACAGTGGGAGAGTAATATTGCCCTTTCAGCTTGTGTGCCAGTATTGACTCCTGGGTGTGCCACCTCTCTCTCTCATTCAGTGGGCCATAGAAAGGCTATTTTTTTTTTTTTTTTAATATTATTTGGTTTCTAAAGTCTCCCTGAAAAAAAAAAATACCTAAAAAAACAGTGGGAGAGTAATATTGCCCTTTCAGCTTGTGTGCCAGTCTTGACTCCTGGGTGTGCCACCTCTCTCCCTCTCATTCAGTGGGCCATAGAAAGCCTATTTATTTTTTTTTTTAAATATTATTGGGTTTCTAAAGTCTCCCTTAAAAAACAAAAAATACATAAAAAAACAGTGGGAGAGTAATATTGCCCTTTCAGCTTGTGTGCCAGTCTTGACTCCTGGGTGTGCCACCTCTCTCTCTCATTCAGTGGGCCATAGAAAGGCTATTTTTTTTTTTTGTTTTTTTAATATTATTTGGTTTCTAAAGTCTCCCTGAAAAAAAAAAATACATAAAAAAACAGTGGGAGAGTAATATTGCCCTTTCAGCTTGTGTGCCAGTCTTGACTCCTGGGTGTGCCACCTCTCTCCCTCTCATTCAGTGGGCCATAGAAAGCATTTTTTTTTTTTCCTTGATTTGTGTTCTAAAATCTACCTCAACACAAAAACACTACATCAATCAGTGGGAGAAAAATATTGGCCTCAGTCAGGGCTTGTGTGCCACTGCTGTGTGTGCTATCTCTCATTCAGTGGGCTATAGAAAGCCTATTTATTTATTTATTTTTTTTCTTATTATTTGGTTTCTAAAGTCTCCCTGAAAAAAAAAAAAAAACATACAAAAAACAGTGGGAGAGTAATATTGCCCTTTCAGCTTGTGTGCCAGGCTTGACTCCTGGGTGTGCCACCTCTCTCCCTCTCATTCAGTGGGCCATAGAAAGCCTATTTATTTATTTTTTTAAATATTATTGGGTTTCTAAAGTCTCCCTTAAAAAACAAAAAATACATAAAAAAACAGTGGGAGAGTAATATTGCCCTTTCAGCTTGTGTGCCAGTCTTGACTCCTGGGTGTGCCACCTCTCTCTCTCATTCAGTGGGCCATAGAAAGGCTATTTTTTTTTTTGTTTTTTTAATATTATTTGGTTTCTAAAGTCTCCCTGAAAAAAAAAAAAAACCTAAAAAAACAGTGGGAGAGTAATATTGCCCTTTCAGCTTGTGTGCCAGTCTTGACTCCTGGGTGTGCCACCTCTCTCCCTCTCATTCAGTGGGCCATAGAAAGCCTATTTATTTATTTTTTAAAAATATTATTGGGTTTCTAAAGTCTCCCTTAAAAAACAAAAAATACAAAAAAAAACAGTGGGAGAGTAATATTGCCCTTTCAGCTTGTGTGCCAGTCTTGACTCCTGGGTGTGCCACCTCTCTCCCTTTCATTCAGTGGGCCATAGAAAGCCTATTTATTTATTTTTTTTAAATATTATTGGGTTTCTAAAGTCTCCCTTAAAAAATAAAAAATACATAAAAAAACAGTGGGAGAGTAATATTGCCCTTTTAGCTTGTGTGCCAGTCTTGACTCCTGGGTGTGCCACCTCTCTCTCTCATTCAGTGGGCCATAGAAAGGCTATTTTTTTTTTGTTTTTTTAATATTATTTGGTTTCTAAAGTCTCCCTGAAAAAAAAAAAATACCTAAAAAAACAGTGGGAGAGTAATATTGCCCTTTCAGCTTGTGTGCCAGTCTTGACTCCTGGGTGTGCCACCTCTCTCCCTCTCATTCAGTGGGCCATAGAAAGCCTATTTATTTTTTTTTTTAAATATTATTGGGTTTCTAAAGTCTCCCTTAAAAAACAAAAAATACAAAAAAAAACAGTGGGAGAGTAATATTGCCCTTTCAGCTTGTGTGCCAGTCTTGACTCCTGGGTGTGCCACCTCTCTCCCTTTCATTCAGTGGGCCATAGAAAGCCTATTTATTTATTTTTTTAAAATATTATTGGGTTTCTAAAGTCTCCCTTAAAAAACAAAAAATACATAAAAAAACAGTGGGAGAGTAATATTGCCCTTTCAGCTTGTGTGCCAGTCTTGACTCCTGGGTGTGCCACCTCTCTCCCTCTCATTCAGTGGGCCATAGAAAGCCTATTTATTTATTTTTTTTAAATATTATTGGGTTTCTAAAGTCTCCCTTAAAAAACAAAAAATACAAAAAAAAACAGTGGGAGAGTAATATTGCCCTTTCAGCTTGTGTGCCAGTCTTGACTCCTGGGTGTGCCACCTCTCTCCCTTTCATTCAGTGGGCCATAGAAAGCCTATTTATTTTTTTTTTTTAAATATTATTGGGTTTCTAAAGTCTCCCTTAAAAAACAAAAAATACATAAAAAAACAGTGGGAGAGTAATATTGCCCTTTCAGCTTGTGTGCCAGTCTTGACTCCTGGGTGTGCCACCTCTCTCCCTCTCATTCAGTGGGCCATAGAAAGCCTATTTATTTTTTTTAAAAAAATATTATTGGGTTTCTAAAGTCTCCCTTAAAAAACAAAAAATACAAAAAAAAACAGTGGGAGAGTAATATTGCCCTTTCAGCTTGTGTGCCAGTCTTGACTCCTGGGTGTGCCACCTCTCTCTCTCATTCAGTGGGCCATAGAAAGGCTATTTTTTTTTTTGGTTTTTTTAATATTATTTGGTTTCTAAAGTCTCCCTGAAATAAAAAAAAAACTTAAAAAAACAGTGGGAGAGTAATATTGCCCTTTCAGCTTGTGCGCCAGTCTTGACTCCTGGGTGTGCCACCTCTCTCTCTCTAATTGTGGGCCATAGAAAGCCTTTTTTTTTTTTTTTTTTTTTAATATTATTTGGTTTCTAAAGTCTCCCTGAGAAAAAAAAATAAATAAATTAGGTGGGAGATTAATATTGACATTAGTGCTTGAGTGACAGTCCTGCGTGTGTGTCATCTCTGTGATTTTGTGCCACAGAAAACAGAGTGTGTAACATTGTGCCTGATTTTCCTTGTGGTCTCACCAACCTGTTAAGGGATATTGAAATCATACTGAAGTTATAGCTCACCGTGTAAGTTGTTTGACAGCAACAAATAAAGTTACTTTGGTTAAGATTTTAAAACAATGAGGAAGTCTGGTGCAAGAGGTCGTCGTGGGCGTTCATTGTCAGCTGGTAATGATGGTAGTGGTAGTGGAGCATCAGGTGGTCGTGGGGATAAAAATATTCCACCTAAGTCTGGAGCTGTGGAGCCAGTTTCGTCGTCAGGCTACACAAGGCCTCGAACGCTCTCTTTTCTGGGAGTAGGAAAACCGCTTTTAAAGGCGGAGCAGCAACAGCAAGTTTTGGCTTACATTGCAGACTCAGCCTCTAGCTCTTTTGCCTCCTCTTCCGAAACTGGTAAATGTAAAAGCAGCGCGTCGCTTGTGGATGTTCACGGTCAGGGACAAGTCGCTTCCTTGTCCTCCTCAGCAAAAACTACAACAAGAGAGAAGGATGCAGCAGGCGACACAACGGGTCACTCCATGGAGCTCTTTACACATACCGTCCCTGGCTTAGAAAGTGAAACATTTAACAGGCCATGCCCATTACAAGTATATTCTGACATGGAGTGCACTGATGCACAGCCACAGCCAGAGTACTATGCTGCTCCTTTGACTCAGACCACCACATTGCCCTCTCAGGGTACAGATCCACAATCAGACCCTGATGAGACTATGTTGCCCCGCCACGAACGCTATACCACCGACCGACACAGTGACACAGACGAAGTTGCACACGAGCTCGAAGAGGAGGTAATAGATGACCCAGTTATTGACCCCGATTGGCAGCCATTGGGGGAACAGGGTGCAGGCGGCAGTAGTTCAGAAGCGGAGGTGGAGGAGGGGCCGCAGCAGGCATCAACATCGCAACAGGTTCCATCTGACGGGCCCGTATCTGGCCCAAAACGCGTGTCAAAGCCAAAACCTGTTGGAGCACAGCGTTGCCATCCGGTTAAAGCTCAGTCTGCAATCCCTGAAAAGGGATCCGAGTCTAGGAAGAGTGCAGTCTGGCATTTTTTTAAACAACATCCAACTGATCAGCGCAAAGTCATCTGTCAAAAATGTTCAACTAGCTTAAGCAGAGGTCAGAATCTGAAAAGTCTAAATACTAGTTGCATGCATAGACACTTAACCACCATGCATTTTCAAGCCTGGACTAACTACCAAACGTCCCTCAAGGTTGTAGCACCCTCGGCCAATGAAGCTAGTCAGCAACGCAACATCCCTTCCGTCACTGTAAGGCCACCATTTTCCGCACCACCGGCAGTATCTGTGCAGGTTTCTTTGCCAGCCAAAAGCAGTCAGGGTCAGGGAATCACCAGTTTTGTAGGAGGAAATATTGCATCTAGGGCACCGGCGGAAACAATACCGTCTCCAACCGTCTCTCAGTCTGCCATGTACACCGGCACACCTGAAAGTTCCACGATCTCCAGCTCTCCAGTCCAGCTCACCCTACATGAGACTCTGGTTAGAAAAAGGAAGTACTTATCCTCGCATCCGCGTACACAGTGTTTTAACGCCCACATAGCTAGACTAATCTCGTTAGAGATGATGCCCTACCGGTTAGTTGAAAGCGAAGCTTTCAAAGCCCTGATGGAGTACGCTGAACCACGATACGAGCTACCCAGTCGACACTTTTTTTCCAGAAAAGCCATCCCAGCCCTGCACCAGCATGTTAAACAGCGCATCGTCCATGCACTCAGGCAATCTGTGAGTACAAAGGTGCACCTGACTACAGATGCATGGACCAGTAGGCATGGCCAGGGACGTTATGTGTCCATCACGGCACACTGGGTGAATGTGGTGGATGCAGGGTCCACAGGCGACATCAATTTAGGGACAGTTGTGCCTAGCCCACGGTCTAGGAAACAGTTGGCTGTAGGCGTTCGCACCCCCTCCTCTTCCTCCACCTCGTCCTCCTGCAGAAGCTACAGCTCTTCCACAGAACGCAGTCTGCCAACCACTCCATCGGCAGATGACACTGTTGCACACCAGTTGTCCCATTATGGGCCAGCTACTGCCAAGCGTCAGCAGGCTGTATTGGCTATGAAGTGCTTGGGCGACAACAGACACACCGCGGAAGTTCTGTCCGAGTTCTTGCAACAAGAAACGCAGTCGTGGCTGGGCACAGTAGATCTTGAGGCAGGCAAGGTAGTGAGTGATAACGGAAGGAATTTCATGGCTGCCATCTCCCTTTCCCAACTGAAACACATTCCTTGCCTGGCTCACACCTTAAACCTGGTGGTGCAGTGCTTATTGAAAACTTATCCTGGGTTCTCCGACCTGCTCCTCAAAGTGCGTGCACTTTGCTCACATATCCGACGTTCGCCTGTACACGCCAGCCGTATGCAGACCTATCAGCGGTCTTTGAACCTTCCCCAGCATCGCCTAATCATAGACGTTGCAACAAGGTGGAACTCAACACTGCACATGCTTCAGAGACTGTGCGAACAGAGGCGTGCTGTTATTTATTTGTGGGAGGATACACGGGCAGGCAGTAGGATGGCAGACATGGAGTTGTCAGGTGTGCAGTGGTCTAAGATACAAGACATGTGTCAAGTCCTTCAGTGTTTTGAGGAATGCACACGGCTGGTTAGTGCAGACAACGCCGTAATAAGCATGAGCATCCCCCTAATGCGTCTGCTGATGCAAAGTTTGACGCACATAAAGGAGCAGGCGTCTGCACCAGAGGAAGAGGAAAGCCTTGATGACAGTCAGCCATTGTCTGGTCAGGGCAGTGTACAGGACGAGGTAGCGGGCGAAGAGGAGGTGGAGGACGAGGAGGATGATGGGGATGAGTATATTTTTAATGCCGAACCTTTCCCGGGGGCACAGGAAATTGGTTGCGTGTCACGGCCGGGTTCTGGTTTTTTGAGGGACACAAGTGACGTAGATTTGCCTGCAACTGCCCCTCAACCAATCACAACCGGAGATTTGACAACTGGAACTTTGGCCCACATGGCGGATTATGCCTTACGTATCCTAAAAAGGGACACACGCATTACGAAAATGATGAACGATGACGATTACTGGTTGGCCTGCCTCCTTGATCCACGCTATAAAGGCAAATTGCAAAATATTATGCCACATGAGAACTTGGAACTAATATTAGCAACCAAACAATCAACTCTTGTTGACCGTTTGCTTCAGGCATTCCCAGCACACAGCGCACGTGATCGTTCTCACACGAGCTCCAGGGGGCAGCAGACTAGGAGTGTTAGGGGTGCACACATCAGAAGTGGCGTTGGACAGAGGGGTTTTCTGACCAGGTTGTGGAGTGATTTTGCTATGACCGCAGACAGGACAGGTACTGCTGCATCAATTGAAAGTGACAGGAGACAACATTTGTCCAGTATGGTTACTAACTATTTTTCATCCCTTATCGATGTTCTCCCTCAACCGTCATTCCCATTTGATTACTGGGCCTCCAAATTAGACACCTGGCCAGAATTGGCAGAATATGCATTGCAGGAGCTTGCTTGCCCGGCAGCAAGTGTCCTATCAGAAAGAGTATTCAGTGCTGCAGGTTCAATATTAACCGAAAAAAGGACTCGTCTGGCTACCCAAAATGTTGACGATCTAACATTCATTAAAATGAACCACAACTGGATTTCGAAATCTTTTGCCCCACCTTGCCCGGCCGACACCTAGCTTTCCTATGAAAAGCTCTTGCCTGTGAATTACTTTTCTAATGTCTAATTTGCTGCAGCTGATTGTACAGCATACGACATGTTTACACCTCCCTAAATGGCAAAACTCCCCACACGGGGCCGTGGTATCGCGACTTGGCGCAAGCACCCGTGAGACTGCTGTTTGTCTGAAGAGGTGGGTGTGCTCGCTTTTGGTTGACGGCATTGCTACTGGGTCCCTCATAGTACAATGTAGTGTCTCTGGCGGTGGTGGTGCGCACCCAACGTCAGACACACCGTTGTAACATGAGGGGCCCTGGGGCGGTCCCGCCGGCCTCAAGAGAGTTCCCCCCTACCCCAGCTCAAAATGTGCTCTACCACGTGCAAAATTATGTTGCACAGCTCCACCAATCTTTAGTCTATTCGCTGACATCATTCAATGTCTGGCACTGACAATACAAATTTGTAGACATCTATGATGCAACTTAAAGTAGTCTGTGTCTGTGTCCTATATTGGCACCATTAAATAGTTACTGCCAAATTACTATGTCAGAAACTCAGTAGATGAGCCCACCCCTGTACCTAAGTATGCCACCTTTTTTTTTGTTTTGGTTGTTTTGCGAGACATTAACATCTATTTATATTTTGGGAGTACTGGGACAGACACTCCTTGCACTACTCCTCCACTCACCACCAAGCTGCCTGTGTATCCATGTAACCGCTGTAAAGCTGCCATGAGCCTATTGTTTGTTATTTTAGGCCTTTGATAGCCTGTCTGCGGTCCCTACTTTAAATACTCCTCCACTGACCACCAAGCTGCCTGCCCGTGTATCCATGTAACCGCTGTAAAACTGCCATAAGCCTATTGTTTGTTATTTTAGGCCTTTGCTAGCCTGTCTGCGGTCCCTACTTTAAATACTCCTCCACTCATCACCAGCTGCCTGCCCGTGTATCCATGTAACCGCTGTAAAACTGCCATAAGCCTATTGTTTGTTATTTTAGGCCTTTGCTAGCCTGTCTGCGGTCCCTACTTTAAATACTCCTCCACTCATCACCAGCTGCCTGCCCGTGTATCCATGTAACCGCTGTAAAACTGCCATGAGCCTATTGTTTGTTATGTTAGGCCTTTGATAGCCTGTCTGCGGCCCCTACTTGCAATACTCCTCCACTGACCACAATGCTGCCTGGAGTGCCTGCCTGTGTATCCATGTAACCGATGTAAAACTGCCATGACTGCCTACTGTTTGTTATTTTAGGCCTTTGATAGCCTGTCTGCGGCCCCTACTTGCAATACTCCTCCACTGACCACAATGCTGCCTGGAGTGCCTGCCTGTGTATCCATGTAACCGATGTAAAACTGCCATGACTGCCTACTGTTTGTTATTTTAGGCCTTTGATAGCCTGTCTGCGGCCCCTACTTGCAATACTCCTCCACTGACCACAATGCTGCCTGGAGTGCCTGCCTGTGTATCCATGTAACCGATGTAAAACTGCCATGACTGCCTACTGTTTGTTATTTTAGGCCTTTGATAGCCTGTCTGCAGCCCCTACTTGCAATACTCCTCCACTGACCACACCAATGCTGCCCGTGTACCCCTGGAACCTATTTAAAAGTTCATAGAGCCTAGTTATATATTTTATTTACTATTAATAAGGCCATGATGGACTACGCTGTACCACGCTACAAGCTAACCAGTCGACACTTCTTTTGCGAGAAAAGCCATCCCAACCCTCCACCAGCATGTAGAAGACCGCATTGTCCATGCACTCTGGCAATCTGTGAGTACAAAGGTGCACCTGACAACAGACGCATGGACCTGTAGGCATGGCCACGGAAGATTACGTGTCCATTACGGCGCAATGGGTTGAGGTGGTGGATGCATGGTCCACAGGGGACAGCCTACTAAGTCTGTCTGCAGTCCCTAATTCAAATTGTCCTCCACTGTCTAAATCGGAGCTTCCACCTTCTGGCTTTCGGCCTATAGTATCAGAAATTAAACTGCATTTGGCCTTCAACTTTGGTTAGGGCCTACTAACGGCTTCTGCCCCTCCCTGGTGTTGCCCTCAACTAAATAAAGCTGAGCTTCAACCTTCTGCTCCAAATTACCATTTTAAAAAATGCAATAGGCTTTTCCGGCCTACTAAAGGTGTCTGTCTGTGTGCCCCTGCCTGGTGTTGTCCTCAACTAAATAAAGCTGAGCTTCAACCTTCCGGCTCTCATTAAGTGGTTTTAAAAAAAAAAAATGGTGGTTAGGGCCTACTAACGGCTTCTGCCCCTCCCTGGTGTTGCCCTCAACTAAATAAAGCTGAGCTTCAACCTTCTGCTCCAAATTACCATTTTAAAAAATGCAATAGGCTTTTCCGGCCTACTAAAGGTGTCTGTCTGTGTGCCCCTGCCTGGTGTTGCCCTCAACTAAATAAAGCTGAGCTTCAACCTTCTGCTCCAAATTACCATTTTAAAAAATGCAATAGGCTTTTCCGGCCTACTAAAGGTGTCTGTCTGTGTGCCCCTGCCTGGTGTTGCCCTCAACTAAATAAAGCTGAGCTTCAACCTTCTGCTCCAAATTACCATTTTAAAAAATGCAATAGGCTTTTCCGGCCTACTAAAGGTGTCTGTCTGTGTGCCCCTGCCTGGTGTTGCCCTCAACTAAATAAAGCTGAGCTTCAACCTTCTGCTCCAAATTACCATTTTAAAAAATGCAATAGGCTTTTCCGGCCTACTAAAGGTGTCTGTCTGTGTGCCCCTGCCTGGTGTTGCCCTCAACTAAATAAAGCTGAGCTTCAACCTTCTGCTCCAAATTACCATTTTAAAAAATGCAATAGGCTTTTCCGGCCTACTAAAGGTGTCTGTCTGTGTGCCCCTGCCTGGTGTTGCCCTCAACTAAATAAAGCTGAGCTTCAACCTTCTGCTCCAAATTACCATTTTAAAAAATGCAATAGGCTTTTCCGGCCTACTAAAGGTGTCTGTCTGTGTGCCCCTGCCTGGTGTTGCCCTCAACTAAATAAAGCTGAGCTTCAACCTTCTGCTCCAAATTACCATTTTAAAAAATGCAATAGGCTTTTCCGGCCTACTAAAGGTGTCTGTCTGTGTGCCCCTGCCTGGTGTTGCCCTCAACTAAATAAAGCTGAGCTTCAACCTTCTGCTCCAAATTACCATTTTAAAAAATGCAATAGGCTTTTCCGGCCTACTAAAGGTGTCTGTCTGTGTGCCCCTGCCTGGTGTTGTCCTCAACTAAATAAAGCTGAGCTTCAACCTTCCGGCTCTCATTAAGTGGTTTTAAAAAAAAAAAATGGTGGTTAGGGCCTACTAACGGCTTCTGCCCCTCCCTGGTGTTGCCCTCAACTAAATAAAGCTGAGCTTCAACCTTCTGCTCCAAATTACCATTTTAAAAAATGCAATAGGCTTTTCCGGCCTACTAAAGGTGTCTGCCCCTCCCTGGTGTTGTCCTCAACTGAACAAAGCTGAGCTTCCACATTCTGGCTTTCGCCCTATACTATCAGATATTAAACTGCATTTGGCCTACTAGTGTGGTTAGGCCCTTGAAACAGTGTCTGCTGCTCTTGGGTTTGCTACTCCACTGAACAAAGCAATGCCGCCTGTTTAGTCCTGTTACCAATTTTGAACTGCATGTAGCCTACTTTATTCTTTGGCCCTATATCTGTTTCCTCCTCATCCTGCCCATTGCCCAGCCACTGCTAAATGAGTCTGCTGGTACATTGACCTAGACCACTACATTCCCCTTGTACTCTACACAGCCAGAATCTGACCCTGCTGAAAGTAAGGTTCCCCTTCCCGCATGTTATACCACCTTACACAGGGACAAAGAGGAAGGTGCAGATGAAAGTGCAGGTTCCTTCATCAGGTGGGGGGGCATACTCGTTGGCGACGTCACTGGCACAGGGCCCCTCAGAGTACGCAAAAGTGTCGCTGCTGGTGGGAGGCGCCCCCGCCATGCAAACACACCGCCGTACTTTGAGGGGCCCTGTGCCAGTGGCAATGCGAACGAGTGGGCCCCCCCCTGCTTGCTCAGGATCACAGCACTTGCAACGTTTAAATACTTACCTTTCCCTGCAACACCGCCGTGACGTAGTCCGCATTTCCTGGGCCCACGAAAAACTTGAGCCAGCCCTACTCCCCCCACAACTTTCCCCCAATTCCCTATGCCCAACTATTATTATACAGTTAATTAAGATTGGCAAGCTTCAGAAACAAGAATGGATGTTTTTGGCATTAAAATGGGCACTGTAGGTGTTTTCCTGGCCTCCACTCACTGCCGACTATGCTTCCCCATTGACTTGCATTGGGTTTCGTGTTTCGGTCGATCCCCGACTTTTAGCGATAATCGGCCAACTGCACTCGACTCGACTCTGGACAAAATCGGGTTTCCCAAAACCCTACTCGATCTTAAAAAAATGAAAGTCGCTCAACCCTACTAGTGACTATGCAGTTTACATGTACAGTTAACTTACCTGGTGCCTTCTATCCGCCTCGCAAAGCCTCCTCTGTTCATTTCCTCCTGCTTCCAAGATGGCTAAGGGTATGTTTCCACGTTCAGGAAACGCTGCTTGTTTGACGCTGCGCAGCGCTGCAGCGTCAAACAAGCAGCGTCCAGATGTTCCAGCATAGTGGAGGGGATTTGATGAAATCCCGTCTCCACTATGCGTGGAAACCCGCACGCGGCGGCCCTGCGACTACGGACATGCTGCGCGTCTTTTCAGATCGCAGCATGTCCGTACACCTTGCGGGGACGCAGCGTCCCCGCAAGGCATATCACAGGGCCCTATGGGACAGAGCGATCATCCCGGATGTGAAGAGTTAACACATCCGGCATGATCGCGTCCCAGAAAGGGGGCGGGGCTTAGCGCCGAGCGGCTTCGCCGCTGCGGCGATACCGCCGCCCATCCGTACCGTGGAGTCATACCCTAACACAGTAGCATGGGGAGTGCAGTTTTAAGATCAAACCACTCCTTGGCTTTTCATATCCCACAGGATAGGAAAGCTATGTGAGGTGCAGTTTAGGCTTACCACTGCATAAGCTATTTTGACAGCAGGAAAAAGGAAATGCTAATCTGAGTAGAGACAGGAGAGACAAGACTAGTAATTAGAGCTACAGTTATGGCCGAAAGTATTGGCACCGTTGAAATTGTTCCTTTTATGTGTATTGCAACAACACAAAAAAAAACAAAGAAAAAAGGCAAATTGGACATAATTTCACACAAAACCCCAAAAATGAGCTGGACAAGATTATTAGCACCTTTCCAAAATAGTGAGTAAAGAACTTTGTTTCAAGCATGTGATGCTCGTTCAAGGTCACTTGTGGCAAGTAACGTGTGGGCAATATGAAAATCACACCTGAAACCAGATAAAAAGGGGGGAAGTTGACTCAGTCTTTGCATTGTGTATCTGTGTGTGCCACACTAAGCATTTAGAGCAGAAAGAGAAGAGAACTGTCTGAGGACATGAGAACCAAAATTGTTGAATATATTAACAATCTCCATGTTACAAGTCCATCTCCAGAGATCTTGAAGTTCCTTTGTCTATGGTGTGCAACATAATCAAGAAGATTACAACCCATGGTTGTGGACTTATGAAAGTTTGCAATGTAGGATAGTCCAGATGGTGGAAAAATAGCTCCAATCAAGTTCTAAAGAAATTCAAGCTGCCTGGCAGCATGCACCTGTGTCAACGCGTACTATTCTTCGACATTTGAATGAAATTAAATGCTATGGCAGGAGACCCAGGAAGATCCCAGTGCTGAAACACAGAAATAATAATACTTCCGGGAAAGCATCTTGTGGACAGGTAAGACGAAGATAGAGCTTTTTGGTAAAGTACATTATTCTACTGTTTACTGAAAATGGAATGAGGTCTGCAAAGAAAAGAACACCATACCTGCAGTCAAATATGGTGTAGGTTAAAGATTTTTTGGGGTTGTCTTGCTCCCTCTAGCACAGGGTGCCTTGACTGTGTGCAAGGCATCATGCAATCTGAAGACTACCAAAGGATTTTTGGTCGCAATGTAATGCACAATGTCAGAAAGCTGGGTTTGGGTCCTAGGCCGTGGGTCTTCCAGCTGGACAATGACACAAAACATATTTCAAGAAGCACCCAGAAATGGATGGAAACATAGCCCTGTCAAGTTCTGAAGTGACAAGCAATGAGTCCGGATGTAAATCCCATTGAACAACTGTGGAAAGATCTTAAAATTGCTGTTGGAAGAAGGCACCGTTCAAAAATGAGAGACCTGGAGTTTGCAAAAGAAGAGAGGTCCAAAATTCCAGTTGAGAGGTATAAGAAGCTTGTTAATTGTTATGGGAAGCAATTGATTGCTTATTCATACCAAAGAGTATGCAAACAAACATTAAGTTTAGGATGCCAAGAACTTTGTCCTGGCCATTTTTGAGGTTTTGTGTAATATGATGTCCAATTTGCCATTTTTTGTGCTGTTCCAATACACACAAAAGAAATTAGTTTGTGTATATCAAAACCTGTGTAATTGCAATAATTTTCTGGGAGAAATACGTCATTTTCTGGAACAATTTCAAGGATGGCATCACTTTCGGCCATGACTGTAGCTCTAGTTATTAGTCTGAAGTCACTTTCCCACCTTCAGTATTTGGTCAGTATTTTACATCAGTATTTGTAAACCAAAACCAGGAGTGGAACAATCAGAATAAAAGTATAATATGAGCACGTCACCACTTCTGTATTTTTCAACCACTTCTGGTTTTGGCTTACAAATACTGATGTAAAATATTGACCAAATACTGAAGGTGGGAACGTGGCCTTAGAGTCATCCTCCATTTGCCTCTCCTGCCTCTACTCAGATCATTATTTCATTTTTCCTGCTTTCAATATGGCCATGACTGTATGTGCAGATGCGAAAGGCAAAAAGTAAGAGATTTTTCCATAAGCAGTGTGATAATGTTATATGATGTGCTCTTACAGTGACATGTAAAAGTTTGCGCACCCCTGGTCAAAATTACTGTTATTGTGAACAGTTAACCAAGTTGAAGATAAAATGATCTCTGAAAAGGCTAAAGCAAAAGATAACATGTGTCCTTTGTATTTAATCCAAAAAATATACAGTATATCTATTAGAATTTTTTACATTTTAAAAATTGCAAAAGGGAAAATGGGCCCATGCAAAAGTTTGGGCACCCTTGGACATTTGTGTGCTCGGATAACTTTGACCAAGGTTTCAGACCTTAATTAGCCTGTTGAGGTTATGGCTTGTTCACTATCATAGTTAGGAAACAACAGGGTGAGGCAAATATCCCAGCTTGATAAAAATCCAGCCTCATCAAACTTTGCGCCAAAAAACAGCAGCCATGGGTTCTTCTAAGCAGCTACCTAGCACTCTAAAAATAAAAATGGTGGTGGCCCACAAAGCAGGAGAAGGCTAGGAGAAGATAGCAGGGTGTTTTCAAGTTGCCCTTTCCTCAGTTTGAAAAGTAATTAAGAAATGGCATGAACAGAAACAATGGAGGTCCTCTGTTCAGAACAACTGCACAAATATGACCTCCATGGGATAATCATCAGAAGAAAACCTCTACTGCGTCCTCACCATAAAATTCAGAAGTATGGAAAAGAATACCTAAACAAGCTTGATGCATTTTGGAAAAAAGACTTGTATTCCGATGATTTTGAAATATAACTCTTTGGGCACAGTGATCAAAGGTAAGTGTGGCGAAAAAAGGGCACAGAATTTCACGAAAAGAACATCTTGCCAACCATTAAGCATGGGAATGAATCAATCATGCTTTGGCGTTGTGTTGCAGCCAATGGCACAAGGAACATTTCATGGATAGCGGGAAGAAGGAATTAAATGAAATTTCAACAAATTCTTCATGCAAACATAACGCTATCTGTAAAAAATGCTGAAGTTGAAAAGAGGATGGCTTCTTAAGTGGATAATGATCCCAAACGCACGTCAAAATCCACAATCGAGTACCTCAAAAGGCACAAGCTGAAGGTTTTAAAATGCCCCCTACAATCCTCTGATCTTAGCATCATTGAAAATCTGTGGCTAGACAGACCTTAAAATAGCAGTGCATGCAGGACGACACAGGAATCTCACAGAACTGGAAGAATTTTACAAGGAAGAATGGATAAAATCCCTCAAACAAGAATTGAAAGACTCTTGCGCTGTGATACTCGTAAAAGGGGGTGATACTAGGTGCTAACCATGCAGGGTGCCCAAACTTTTGCATTGGTCCATTTTCCTTTTGGTCATTTTTAAAATGTAAAAGATGAAAATATACATATTTTTGGCCTAAAATACAAAGGAAATGTGTTGTCTTGGACTGTAGATTAGGCTTAGAGATAATTTCATCTTCAACTTGCTTAACTGTTCACAATAACAGTAATTTTGACCAGGGGTGGCCACACTTTTACATGTATTCTTTATTCCTCACCACTTTCTAGATCCTGCGTTAGGTCGTTGAGTGGAAACATTTCTGCTAACAGTCAGAGGCTGAATACCAGCCATCATGGAGTCAAGTACAAAAGCTCATTCTTTTTTTAACCTTGTCTTTTTTAATTTAATTTATAAAGAGAAGACTTGCAATAACAAGGTACTAGCCATGCC
This sequence comes from Ranitomeya variabilis, assembly GCF_051348905.1. Classification (NCBI taxonomy): domain Eukaryota; kingdom Metazoa; phylum Chordata; class Amphibia; order Anura; family Dendrobatidae; genus Ranitomeya; species Ranitomeya variabilis. Next base: position 655,677,761 of record NC_135233.1, read on the forward strand.
GAGAAATAAAAAGTGTCACTAAGGGAAGGGAAAAGGCAATAGAAGTTATTAACTTGCTACTCAAATCCTGAATAGACAATAACACAAAATTAACATTAAGGAGCATGATGGGAACATACATAACTAGAATTGCAAAGACTTCATGGAGTAGTCCAGTCATAAGACTAGACGAAGAATGAAGAAGAATAAGCAAAAAATAGAAAAGTAAGAAGAGAAGAGGGGAGGGTTGAAGGACGGGAGAGGGGTAGGTAGGGAAGCCAATAGGGAAAGGTGTTCAAAGCTGGGGCTCAAAGAGTGCAGATTCAGATTTCCCCAATAAGGGGCAGAAAGTCAGCCATAGGTTTAAATTCCAGCCAATAAAACCAGGTTTTGTAAAAATGAGCATAAGAGTAAATAATCGTAGAAGTCAGCTCCTCAATTAACAACACCTCAATTATTTTAGCAAACTAGAGCTAGATTGTCAGTGCTGTATCTTTTTTTGTAAGCAGAGGGAGGCGTACTCTTGCAGTCGTGATTAAGTGTCTTAATTTTGAATGCCTGTATGTTATTAAAGGGATGTCACAGTGATGGAGAAAGACGAGAGCCGGATCCAGGTTTTAAATAAGATCTGTGATTTTATAACTAACCAAACAACACCATGAAGACCAAGGATATCTCTAAACAAGTCAGGGGCAAAGCTATTGAGAAGTACAAGTTAGGGTTGGGTAATAAAAAAAATCCCAATCTCTGAAGATTCACTGAGCACCATCAATTCCATTATCATCAAGTGGAAAATACGAAAGTATAAACCTTCAAAAGTAAGAACCTGAGAGGCCACGGAGTTCACACCTGCTCTCCGCAAGGATGGCAGTATAACTGAGTGGGGGGGTTTCAAGAAGCACCTAGTGATAGGAAGGTACTGGGAGGAGTGTGATACCATGCCACCTTAGCGAGTAGGGGGAAACTAAAATGTGTGAGCTGTGCCTGTCAGGCCTATTGCGTCTGATATAGGGTTCAACACAAAAATTTTAAGGCTTGTTTTGAGTTTACCAAAAGACATGTGGAAGACTCCCCAAATTTATGGAGGAAGGTGGGGTGGTCAGATGAGCCCAAAATTTAACTTTTTGGCCATCAAGGTAAACGCTATGTCTGAGGCCAAACCAACACAGCTCATCACCCCAAAAACACCATCCCGACAGTGAAACATGATGCTAGCAGCATTATGCTGTGGAAGTGTTTTTCAGCAGCAGGGTCAGGGAAAATGGTTATAGCCAAGGGGAAGATGGATGTGCAAAATACAGGGATATTCTTGAGTAAAACAATGACCCAAAGCATATTGCTTAATCAACACTGGAGTGGTTTAAGGGCAAGCATATAAATGTTTTGGAGTGCCCTAGTCAAAGCCCAGACCTTAATCCAGTTGAGAATCTGTGGTCAGACTTGAAGATTGCTGTTTAACAGAGGATACCATCTAATTTGAAGAAGCTGGAGCAGTTTTGCCTTGTGGAATAACCAAGAATTCCAGTGGAAAGATGTGGAAAGCTCATAGAGACTTATCTAAAGTGACTTGCAGCTGTTATTGCTGCCAAAGGAGGCTTTTAGGGGGGTGAATAGTTATGCCCACTGAAGTTTTCAGTTATTTTGTCCTATTTGTTGTTTGCTTTACAAAAATATAGAAATCAAAATGTTCACCGTTATAGGCATGTTATTTATATGACCAGATGCAATCCCTAAAAAAAAACAGTGAAATTCCAGGTTGTGAGGTAGCAAAACATGAAAAATGCCAAGGGAGGTAATACTTTAGCAAGCCACTGTAGAAGGGAGTGAGTAGAAAAAGTGGGAAAGCTAACCAATTCTCCAGGTTCACAAGGGAGAGGGAGTAGATAAGCCAAGAAGATGTTCCTTAGCTCTTTCTGTACAAGTGTAACAAGAGCAGGATGGGTATTTGTGCCACTGGATCTAACAGGGATTAGGCTGATTGTCTAGCAAGACAAAACTATGGTTCAAAGTCATTTTTGCATTGGAGACTGTTTTTTCTCATGTATTTGTTTCTTTTTTGTGTTTAACAAATTCATTTTTCTATTATCACCTTTTTTTAAGTCTATTTTATATGTGTTTGTCTGTGTTTTTAGCTTGCAACTGTGGGCAGGGTTTAGAGTTTCCAGATGATATTGCCTGATCCATCATTTGTACCGTAAGTTTTGCAAAAGTTGAAAAATTGGTCACAAACGTCCTCCAGTCCCCCGTCCTCCTGAGGTGATTATAGGTACACCAGAAATTTCTGAGACATTTCTGCTGTACATAACATGTGAATTTTTTTTAAAGGCAGGAAAAAAGACTTCTTGAAGTGTCTCAAAATTTATGAACTGTGCGCACCATTATCATTTATTTGGCGTAAAAAAACATCAGAAAATACCACAGGACACAAAAAAAAAGTCCTCTGGAGTAAATAAATATACCGTGGTATGCGCTAAAAGCGACTAAATAGAAAATTCACCCTTACCTGCCTGGCAGAGTGGATGATGTAAAATGATAAAGATCTGTTATCAGAATTGATTCTGAATGATCAAGATGTGGGGAATCCTGAACTCTGTACCCTTACTAAACTTGTGAGAAAACAGCGCTGGCATGACGGCAAAGAAAATACAGGCTTTCTTCAGGGAAACACGTTTCTGTGGTTACGACTACCCTGTATTTTCAGTGACGCCACGCATCCACTAGGCGGTAACTTTTTTGAACTGATGATTGAGCAGACATGGCTGGCTGGCACACTGCCAGCGTTGTTTGCTTACAAGTTCAGTATGGGTCCAGATTCCTGGCTTGATCATTCATCTGGAAGCTGACTTCTGGGGAGATCTGTGTCCTGCCCATTAACAGCTCATTTACATATTAACCCCTTCATGACAGAGCCCTATTTCGTTTTTGCGTTTCTTTCTTTCACTTCCTTTCATTCCAGAGCCATAACTTTTTTATTTTTCTGTCAATATGGCCATGTGAGGGCTTGTTTTGTGCGGGACGAGATGTACTTTTGAATGCCACCATTGGTTTTACCATAGCATATACTCACCAAGTGCGGTGAAATTGCAAATAAAAGTGCAATTCCACAACTATTTTTTGGATTTTTTTTACCTTGATCACCAAATGCTAAAACTGACCAACCTTTATGATTTTCCAGGTAATTATGAGTTCATAGACACCAAATATGTCTAGTTTTTTTTTTTATTTAAGGGGTGAAAAAAAAATCCAAAGTTTGTTAAAACAAAAATGCGTCATTTTACGAGACAAGTACATAGGCCGGTGCACACTTCACCCACATCACCACTCCTGACACTTGAACATAGAATGTCCTATCAAAGAGAAAGAAATTATGATAAAGGACAAATTTCAAGAGTTCAAGGAGGAAAGAGTTATGTCGGCGATCCGTCAAGTGGGTTTTGTTTAGAAAAAACTTACTGCATTAATCCCATCCTCATGACTAATATTTGAGTAGAGTGATTCTACATCACATGTCACTAGATGAAATTCCGCTGGTAAAGTGATGCCACGACAGATTTCAATGAAGTGGGCAGAGTCCCTAACAAATGAAGATAGGGACAATGCCATTGGCTGCAAAAAGAAATCAAGATAATCACAAGCCCTTTCACACAGACTGCCTATACTGGAAACAATAGGCCTACCCAGGGGCTTCATGTTGTCTTTATGGACTTTGGGTAGCATGTAGAATGTGGCAATGATGGGATGTTCCACCCACATGTATTTCTTCTCGTTATCGGGGATAATACCATATTGATTGGCTCTACATAGTAAGGTATGAAATTTAGAGCCGAAAACCTGTGTAGGATCAGATGGTAACCTCTGGTAAAAGCGGGGGTTGTTAAGCTGCCTTTTGGCCTCCTCTAAGTACATGTGAGTGGGCCACAAGATGACATTGCCCCCTTTGTCAGCCTCCTTGATAACAAATGCATCATTATTTTTAAGGTCAGAAATAGCTCGTCTCTGCAAGTGACAAATTAGGTGATGTGCCTACCTGAGGGGACATCTGAGTGATGTCCCGTTTGACCAATTCAAAAAATATTTATATTGCTGGTACCAAAGAAAAAGAAGGCGCTTTCAAGGATTTATTTTATAAGGGAATTTCCTTCTATTCGTGGCAGACTGATTTTCTTTCAATAGGTCTAGAAGATCCTGAAAGGCCTGGCGTTCATCCGCAGGAATGGTCCGTACTAGATCTGGCTTCTTGTACATGAAGTGAAAAATAAGGTTTCTACAAAAAAGATAGAGATCTTTAATTAAAGTAAATTTGTCAGCCCTATGGGTGGATACAAAGGTGAGGCCCTTGTGAAGGACAGACAGTTCAGTAGATGATAAACAGTAATCTGAAAGATTGATAACTTGTAAAGTGGTGGGCAGTACCTCAAAATTCTGTGTAGCAGAGCCTGGGATGTTGACACGGTTTATTTCCATCTGGTTGGATATTTGTGTCGATACAGAGAATTGCATCCCCTATAATGAGTTGGGCGACTTTTTGTGGTTCTTATTTCCTCTACCCCGTCTGGTCCACTATCTTGTTCGCTTCCCGTAGAAGGCAGTCATTGACACACTCCACAAAGAGGGTAAGACACAAAAGGTCATTGCTAAAAAAGTTGGCACAGTGCTGTATACAAGCATATTATGGTATTAATATATTATACTAATTAATGCCTTAATGCACATTAATGGAAAGTTGACTGGAAGGAAAAAGTATGGTAGAAAAAGATCCCTAAGCAACTGGGATAACTGCCGCCTTGAAAGGATTGTTAAGAAAAGGCCATTCAAAAGTTTGGGGGAGATTCACAATGAGTGGACTGCTGATGAAGTTATTGCTTCAAGAGCCACCGCACATAGACAGATCCAGAACATTGGCTACAAGTGTCAAATTCCTTGTGTCAAGCTACTCATGACCAATAGACAACGCCAGAAGCGTCTTACCTGAGTAAGAGTGGACAGGCACCCAATCTATGCTGCTTGAGGTCTAGTGTGAAGTTTCCGCAATCAGTGATGATTTGGGGAGCCATGTGATCTGCTGGTGTAGGTCCACTGTGTTTTATCAAGAAGCTCATCAAGAGAATGCCAAGAGTGTGCAAAGCAGTCATCAAAGCGAAAGGTGGCTAGTTTGAAGAACCGAGAATATAAGACATATTTTCAGTTGTTTCACACTTTTTTGTTAAGTATATACAGTAATTCCACATGTGTTAATTCATAGTTTTGATGCCTTCAGTGTGAATGTACAATTTTCATAGTCATGAAAATACAGACAAATCTTTAAATGAGAAGGTGTCCAAACTTTTGGTCTGTACTGTATATATATATATATATATATATATATATATATATATATATATATATATATATATAGCATTATTATTGTAAGGAGGCACAAGGGAACTATACTACTATAAGAAAGCAATAGGAAGGGCCTATGTTCCAATAAAGAGGCACAGGGTAGCATTATTTTAATGGTGGCTGAGTGAGCTGTATTACTGTAAGGAGGCATGGCACAGGGGGTCAGTGTTACTATTACAATGCAAAGGTGTGTTGTGTTGCTACAAGTATAAGGAGGCACAGAGTGAGGAATTATTGTTCCTCCTGTACCATTGTGACTTGTATTGTACTGTACTTGTTTTTATTATGTATACCCCTCCTCACATGTAAAGGTACCTTCACACGAAACGACTTTGTAACGATATCGCTAGCGATCCGTGACGTTGCAGCGTCCTGGCTAGCGATATCGTTTAGTTTGACACGCAGCAGCGATCAGGATCCTGCTGTGATGTCGCTGGTCGCTGAATAAAGTCCAGAACTTTATTTGGTCGTCCGAACGCCGTGTATCGTTGTGTTTGAAAGCAAAAGCAACGATACCAGCGATGTTTTACACTGGTAACCAGGGTAAACATCGGGTTACCAAGCGCAGGGCCGCGCTTAGTAACCCGATGTTTACTCTGGTTACCAGCGTAAAAGTAAAAAAAACAAACAGTACATACTCACCTGCGCGTCCCCCAGCGTCTGCTTCCTGCTCTGACTCAGCGCCGGCCCTAAAGTGAAAGTGAAAGCACAGCGGTGACGTCACCGCTCTGCTGTTAGGGCCGGAGCTCAGTCAGTGTCAGGAAGCAGACGCTGGGGGACGCGCAGGTGAGTATGTACTGTTTGTTTTTTTTACTTTTACGCTGGTAACCAGGGTAAACATCGGGTTACTAAGCGCGGCCCTGCACTTAGTAACCCGATGTTTACCCTGGTTACCCGGGGACCTCGGCATCGTTGGTCGCTGGAGAGCGGTCTGTGTGACAGCTCCCCAGCGATCAAACAGCGACGCTGCAGCGATCGGCATCGTTGTCGCTATCGCTGCAGCGTCGCTTCGTGTGAAGGTACCTTAAAGCGCCATGGAATAATTTACTATGTTAATAAATAATAATATATGAGAATGCACAGAGACACTATTACTACATGTATACCGCGTTCCAAATTATTATGTAAATTGGATTGAAGTTTCATAGAGATGTAATTTTTTATTTTTCAAATAAACCCATGGATGGTATTATGTCTGTGGATCACTGAAATCTGTCTCAATCACCAGTGATTATTAGTTTGCCAGGTGAGCCAATTCAAGGAAAATTACTTATGAAGGATGTTCCACATTATTAGGCAGGCCACAGGTTTCAAGAACTATGGGAAAGAAAAAGGTCTCTCTGCTGACAGAAAAGTAAAATTATTAATTTTAAAACAGTCTTGTTTACTGATGAGGGCCTTGCAACCTTGGCTGGCCAAATGGATGGAGTAACAGATGGTTGGTGGTTCGCCATCATGTTCCAAGAAGGCTACAATATCAGTAAGGCTACGTTCACATTTGCGTTGTTGACTGCTGCGTCGGCGACGCAACGCACGCAAAACGCATGCAAAACGCAGCGTTTTGTGACGCATGCGTTCATTTTTTTAGCGCAAAAAAAAGCAACATGCTGCGTCCTCTGCGCCCCGACGCTTGCGCCAAAAAAACGCATGCGTCACAAAATGCAACACGACGCATGTCCATGCGCCCCCCATGTTAAATATAGGGGCGCATGACGCATGCGTCGCCGCGGCTGCGCCCGACGCAACGCAAATGTGAACGTAGCGTAAGAAGGTGACGGAGCCATTTATTGGGCCAAAATCATTGGGGAGAGAGCTGGTAGGGGGGCTTTGGAGAGATGGGAATCTGCTCAGTGAACTGTAAGTATAGCGTTGAAAACTGTACCCTGATGTGTCCTCTGAATTGTTCCAGTGTCACTTGTCCTGCACTACATCTACCACAACCACCTTTATCACAATCAACACCTATATCTGCCCTGGTGACTAGCTCTGCCCGTGGAGAGCTGAAACATCTTTGCTGCGTCACCAACTGCCCCAGTGGATCTGAACTGCAGCGGCGGCCATATTGACTGAACACCATGGGTGGCGTCACAAACAATTCCCCTTTTCCCATAAACTTTATTTCCCCTTTCATTGACTCTTTTATTGGACACCCAGGGCAACAAACGGGTCACTGCTGCATTGACCACCCCCTTAAGAACCGCCGGACTTGGCCCGAGTACCCCAAGGCCCTAACGGGCGATCCAGTATCCTATGTTAATTTGGGGGGAACCACTGTTTGGGAGTATGGCAGAGCTCGTAAGGAAAGGAGTGCTGTTTTTGGAATACAGACTTTGATGGAATGGTCTGCGGGCATGACGTTGCATTTGCAGAGCCATTGATGTGCCTAAACAGTAGAAACCCCTAAGTAGGAACTTATCTCGATGTGTTGTCAGAACTTTGAGCCCCCTAGTGTTTCACTAAAGTTTATAACACAGAGCCGTGAAAATAAAAAATCATTTTTTCCCACAAAAATGATTTTTTAGCCACCAAATTTTTATTTTCCCAAGGGTAACAGGAATTTTTTTAAAAAAATATTTTTATACAGTTTATTATTTTTTTTTACTTTTTTCATTGTCCCAGGGTGGGACATCACTGTATAAAGTCAGATCGCTGATCTGACACTTTGCACAGCACTGTGTCAGATAAGCGATCTGACAGACAGTGTAGGAGGCTTCTCAGAACCTGCTCTCAGCAGGCACTGACAAGCCACCTCCCTGCAGGACCCTGCAGGACCCCATGGCCATCTTGGATTTGGGGGCCTGCAGGGAGGAGGCTCTCAGAACAATGCGATCACAATGCGGTGAGGAGTGAATAAGTGTGGAGGAGAGAAGGAGGTCTTGGGAGGACCAGAGATTACGTGAGGGAAGATATCTGGAGATTAGTTCAGAGATATGTGGAGGAGACAGATTATGGATGGCTTTGTAGGTTAGTATAAGTAATTTGAACTGTATAAGCAGAGGGAATGGGAGCCAGTGAAGAGATTTGCAGAGGGGGGAAGCAGAGGAGTAGTGAGGAGAGAGATGAATAAGTCAGGCAGCAGAGTTAAGGATGGACTGGAGAGGTGCAAGGGTGTTAGCAGGGAGGCCACAGAAAAGAATGTTGCAGTAGTCAAGGTGGGAGATGATGAGGGCATGCACAAGCATTTTAGTAGATTGACAGTTGAGGAAAGAATGGATTCTGAAGATATTTTTGAGCTGGAGGCGACAGGAGGTGGAAAGAGCTTGGATGTGCGGTTTGAAGGACAGGGCAGAGTCAAGGGTTACTCCGAGGCAGTGTGATGTCGTTAATAGAGATAGATAGGTCAGGTAAGGAAGATTTATGAGATGGAGGAAAGATGATGAGTTCAGATTTGTCCACATTGAGTTTGAGGAAGCGAGAGGAGAAGAAGGAGGATATGGCTGATAGACACGCTGGGATTCTGGAGAGCAGAGAGGTGACATCTGGACCAGAAAGGTAGATCTGAGTGTCATCAGCATAAAGGTGGTACTGGAATCCATGGGACTTTATGAGTTGTCCCAGGCCAAGTTTATAGATTGAGAAGAGTAGGGGTCCTAGAACAGAGCCTTGGGGACTCCAACAGAAAGATGGTGGGATGAGGAGGTAGTTTGGGAGTGTGAGATGCTGAATGTGCAGTTGGAAAGGTATGTGAAGATCTAGGATAGGGCGAAGTCTCAAAGGAGGAGAGAATCTGTAGTAGGAGGCAGTGGTCAACTGTGTTGAAAGCAGAGGACAGGTCTAGAAGGAGGAGTACATAGTATTGTCCTTTAGCTTTGGCTGTAAGTAGGTCATTAGTAATTTTAGTCAGGGCTGTATCAGTTGAGTGATAGGGCAGAAACCAGATTGTAGATTGTCAAAGAGCAAGTTAGATGAGAGGTGGGAGGAAAGTTCAGCATGGACGTGCTGCTCCTGGAGTTTGGATGTGAATGGGAGCAGCGATATTGGGCAATAGCTGGACATAGCAATTGGATCGAGGGTTGGCTTTTTAAGGATAGGCGTGATTACGGCATTTTTGAAAGCAGAAGAGAAGGTGCCAGAAGGTAGTGATAGGCTGAAGAGGTGGGTTAAGGATGGGATAAGAGTGGTGGTGAGGTTAGGGAGGAGGTGGGATGGGGTCGAGCGCACAGGTGGTGAGGTGCGATTTGGAGAGGAGACAGTTAAGCCCCCCTTCAGTGATGTTGGATAGGGAGGTTATGGGTTTTGGGCATTGGTCTGGTATACAAAGGGGTTTTGGTGGTTGAACAATGAAGACTTGCCTTGTTTGGTCGATCTTATTTCTAAAGTGTGTGGCAAAGTCCTCAGCAGAGATGAGGGAGGTTGGAGGGGGCAGTGGGGGGTGGAGGAGGGAGTTAAAGGTTTTGAATAACTGTTTGGGGTTGTAGGATAGGGAAGGTATGAGGGTTGTGAAGCAGGCCTGTTTAACAGAGGTGAGAGCGGATTTAAAGCGAGTGTTGCCTGTTTGAATGCAGTGATGTCGTCTTCCAAATGTGTTTTCTTCCAATGCCTCTCTGCAACCCTGGACACTTGCCAGAGCTTTTTAGTGGTGTTATTGTGCCTTGGTTGTCTATTGATACGTCACACTCTGGCATGAACGAGAAGGGCAACCGTGTCAATAACTGATGCGAGAGTGGCATTGTAGAAAGCAGTGGCACTGTCTGTGTCATGGAGTGGGGAAATGGATGCCATTGGTAGGATAGAGTCAGAGAGTGTGTGGGTGTCTAGGTGTGCAAGGTTTCTGTGGGGGTGCACATGTTGCTGGACATGAGTGACTGGTGAGGAGGACAGGGATGAGAAAGTGAGCAGATGGTGGTCGGATAGAGGGAGAGAGGAGGTGGTGAAGTTTGATAGAGAGCAGAGACGGGTGAAGACCAGGTCTAGTGTATGTCCATCTGTGTGGGTGGCTGTGGAGGACCACTGAGCAAGTCCAAAAGATGAAGTAAGGGACAGAAGTTTGGAGGCTGTTGACTGAAGGGTATCAGTGGGGATGTTGAAGTCATCCATGATGATGGTGGGAGTGTCAGCAGAGAGAAAGTGAAGAAGACATGTGGGGAATTGGTCAATAAAGGCAGTGGCTTGGCCCGGAGGTTGGCATATGATGGAGGTTGGAGTGAGAGTAGATGCGGACAGAGTGGACTTCAAAAGAGGGGAGGATAAGGGAGGGTAGTGGTGGGATTGGGTTAAAGGTGCAGTTTGAAGAAAGGAGAAGACCCACTTCTCCACCATGTTTGTTGCCAGGGCGAGGGGAGTGGCTGAAGAGGACACAGCGCATCAGGGAAGGCGGTGTCAGAGGGTGTTAGCCATGTTTCTGTGAGGCCGAGAAAGGCAAGATTGTGAGAGAGAAAAGGGTCATGAATCACATGAAGCTTATTGCAGATTGAGCGGGCATTCCAGAGTGCTCCAGAGAGAGGAGAGGAGTAGGGGGGTGGGCGTCAGGGGTACGGGTTTTATGTTGGAAAGATTGCAATAGTTCGTATTAGATAGGGAGCAGTAGGAGGGTGTAGTAATGGGAGGTATGAGCTGTGGGGGTCCAGGGTTGGGAGATATGTCTCCAGCAGTGAGGAGAAGCAGAGAAAGGGAGAGCAGGTGGAAGAAGAAGAGTGGCTGGCTTGTTTTGTGTTTTATTAGGACAGATTTGAGGTTGAGGAGCAGGTCAGCAGAGGAGGACAGGTGAGTATGTAAGAGGGAAGGGAAGATGATTATTTGGTTAGAGAGTGCTGGGGTTTGTGGATGGCGAAGGAGAGAGAGGATTAGGGCATATGTAAACATGGTGAAGGAGTAAGATGGTTTAATACAAAAGTTAGATCCAAGTAATAGGAAGTGCTTTTTCAGCAGACATACCCAAAAGAGACAGATACATAGAGTGGGGTCCTGACTCCGGCCATGACTATCTGCCGTTGAAATAACTGCACTTCACAATACTTAGCTGCCGTGATACTTGGCTGCCGGGAGACGCTTGCCTGACCCACACGCGTGCCCCCCTAGAATGCTACTAAATTTATAGGACTAAGTAGAGGATCAGGTGAGAGGGATTGTGGGAGCATGTCATGACTCGAACATATTTTTCGAGCACGCCGGAGACACTCATTTATATCTCAAGAGTGCTCAGATAACACCTTATCCGAGCACGTTAGCTCATCACTATCAACTATCACTTCTTTATTTTTATAAAGTTTATAAACGCAGGTAGTTTGAGCCATTCTCACCTTGAGAAGTAATAATAAAGCAACTAAGCATATCCAAAGAGCATATAGTATATTCATATAATGTACATCACCGTGGAATTAATTGTGCTATATAAATAAATAATAATATATCTAAAAGAGTAAAGTAATTATTTCTATAAACACTAGATACTTTTTTCGAATAAATAGGAGAAATAATATATTTTCTTTAGTGACAGATCTCCAAACAAGCTGTGCCCCACCATAAAGGTCTCCTAATGTAGTGCCTTCAGCATCATATAATAGCTCCCCCTGGGCACTTTATATCCAGACAGTTTATTATGGCAGAGACTCCAGGCACTATTCTCTTCCAGTCTCCACACAGAAGAGGAGGAGTTTCTCTTTGAAATTAAAGCTGCTAAAACATAATAAAATAAACTTCCTATCCCTGTTCTCCTTTTGTTATAAATCTGAACTACATTAATGAGAAGACAAAAGGCATTTACATAACAGTGACCCTGGCACACTTCACTTGCCATTGCAATTTCCCTGTCTGCTCCTCCTCAAAAATTGCATACTGCACTACGCATACCCTTAGAGCAACAAAAGCCTGCTCCCCTCTCGTATGCTAAACTAACAACAGAATATTCATTCACTTGCAAATGGATGAATTGGGAATTAGTCACCAGTGTGCCAAAAACTTTCTCCCAAAATTCTTAAGATTGTTTTTTGATTCTGCAATTCACCACTTCAATGGCTGAGAGCAGAGAGCTGCTGTAACTGATTGCTGGCATCATATGTTATCAGAATCTACTGTTTGAGCACCCGGCATGGAATGGATACTGAGCTATTTGATTTTTGGAGGGGAAATTTGGCTTTAATATATTGCACATGCAGCATCGCCTGTACTGAGCCCACTCATTTTTGAAACTACACCACTCAAGGAATTTATCTAGGGGTGTAATTATTATTTTTTACCCATAGGTGCTAGGACAAATAACCAAAAAATGATGTTTTTTTCACAAAAATAATGCTTTAGACACAAATTTTTCAACTTCACAAGGGTTAATAAGAGAGAATAGATGATTTGTAAAGCAATTTCTCCTGAAAGTAGCAAGTTTGTATCTTTTTGAAAACTACTGTTTGGTCACATAGCAGGACTCAGAAGGGTAGAACAACTATCTCGGTTTTAAAACGCAAATTTGGCAGAATAGTTTGGGGGCAATACTTGCATAGCCCCTAAGATGCCCGTGCCAGAGATACCCTCACAAAGTCACTTCATTTTGGAAATTACATCCCTCAGGAAATTCATCTAATGATGTAATGAGCATTTTAATCCCTCAGATGTTTCATCAAATTCTTTACCAATTGGCTGTGAGAAAATGAAAAGTTACATTTGTTAATTAATAAAAAATTATTTTGTTACGAAAATAAGTAATTTTCGCTCAATTCTTTTCTCATTTTATTATATTCAATAAGAAAATAGTCCCCTGTACATTATTATGCTATTTCACCCAAGTACAGCAATACTCTATATATACTCATACAATACTATTTCTGCATGTGGCAGGGCTCAGAAGAGAAGGATCATAACTTGTTTTTTTGGTGCACTCTCCCATTATTAACCTCTTGAATACCATTGTCACTATTGACAACATCATCTAAGAAGCTAAACTGTTTCGATCAGTGTTTGCTCTGATCAAAACAGTTATTCTTGAGTGCTAGGTTGCCTATAAGGCTCCCTTCACATGTACATGTCTCCATTGAGTAACATGTGTTTTTACACATACTGGAGACACGTATCCACATGTACCCATTATAATCTAGGGGCCGAACACATGCCTGTCTTTTCACACGGGCCGTGTGTCCATGTGACCCATATGTAGACATGTCCATTTTTTTCTGGCAGCTCGGATGACAAAGGTCAATAGAAGTAAAAGGGTCCATGTAGATATGTGCAGAACACGGATTGCATCCATGTGAAATCCATTTGTCGTCTGTGTGATAAGTACCGGAATAGAATGCAGAATAGAAATGACAGATTTTATGCATTAAAGATGTGCAAAGACAGTAGATGGATGGATGGATAGATAGGTAATATCTAGGGGTGTTTCCTTTTTTTTCCTAGGTCAGTAATGGAGGTGTCTGATAGACACCTCTGCAATACAAGCGCCAGGACTTGATGTCAGCTGTGTTTTTGGACAATTCACAGCTGACATCAACCCCAACTGAAAATACCTCGATTGCCAACACATCAGGGCATCGAGAAGAGCAAAGGTGAAGCTCAAAAATTGGAGCATCTCATTTGGCCTGGTATTTTTTGGTTGGAAATGGCCCAATAACCATGGACCTTCCCAACTCGATACTATCAGCACACAGCTGTTTGCTTTACTTTTGCCGGTTATCAAAAATGTAAGTTACACATGCACAACACTAATTGTATACCTCGCAGATATCTATTATCTATTTATCCATCTAATTCCAAAAAATTAAGGCCACACTCCATTTAGAAAAAAGCAGAAATTGTGATTTAATCACCCCAACTGGGGCTCAGCGATGTTTCGGTTCAGCTGAGAACCTTTTTCAAGCCTTTCAAGGGTTCTCAATTGATCCGAAACCTCGCTGAGCCCCAATGAGCTACTAAATCACAATTTCTATTTTTTCCAAAATGGTGTGCTGCCTTCAATTTTTTAAAAATATTTGGAGGATTGGTCTTTGCCAGGAAGGCTTGGCACTCTTATTATTGCAACTGTTTGCTAGTGCTGCTTTCAAGTCTCTTTTTTCTATCTATAATACTCTTTTCTTAATGCTATCTACCTGTCTGTCTATTTATCTATCTCTATCTTTGCACATCGTTAACACATACAAATCTGTAATTTCTATTCTGCATTGTATTTTGGTATTTATCACATGGATGGCACATGGATGATACACGCGGATGGCACACATATGGCACATGGATCGCACACGGATGGTTCACATGAAGACATGGATGGTGCTCAGGTACAAATGGATGACACATGGATGGTACACACATACACACAGATGGTACACACTTACTCACAGATGGTATATGGATGGTACACACGTATACATGGATGTCCAAAAGAAAACCGCACAGATAGTAAAAACGGACCGTCTCGCGCTTAAGTTTTTTAAGTGAGCGTGTGAAGGGGGCCTAGCTAAGTTGATACCTGCACTGTATGGAACAGATCAGGCCCATCTCCTGAGTGCGCTCGATATAGTGGTGGGGTGCATTTATTTTGTTACAAGTGAGGACACAAGATGTTTTTAATGCTCCCATGCAAACAGAAATTAAGCATCTCTAATTTGCTCATCTTTGTAATTAACAGCAAGGAAGCTAGAAGAAATTGCAATAGTACATGATTGATTTTAGAGCTGCACTGAGAAATTTATTGCATAAATACAGGAGGAAAATTTGTTTATTTGCTGCAATAGAAGGGGGTCTGCAATAATATCCTCATTATGTAATGATCAGCATAGAGGATCAATATCCATCCGACCTCACAATAATAAGTTGTTTTCGTGTCATTGCCAAAATGAAAAGCTTTCCAGCTAGGGTACGAAAAAAAACTTGCAGTAAAAAAGCAAGTATAGATGAATAACGATATGAAACAGGGACAAAGATTATTAAGCAGGACTTGTCAGTAGGTCTAATGTGACCAAATTTTTAAGTCCTGTTTTATTCCTGATGCTCTCCTGATTCTTTTATTGCTTTAAGTATGTTATATGGCTCCAGAAAAAGAGGCTTTTTTTATTTACTGAACATTTTTAGGTTTTTTTGTTAAGGGGGAGTTGCATAGCAGATTCTGTTTCTGAATAGCATCACATATACAGTAGATGACCATATGTCTGACAAGACAGAGCACCCAGTGGAGCCAGGGCTGCAGATACATTGCATTCCAGTGCTAGCTCCAGATACTTGATATAGGGCAGGAGCTTGCCATGATCTATAGACTGTCCAATATGTTACACAATATAGTAAAATCTTTGTCATGATTACAGATTTTAATCCATGATGCTGTGCAGCAGTGGCACTTATACAATCTTCTCCTAGGCTGGGAGGGTTTTGCCGATATTCATACATGTGTTTCAGTTTTTATGGAATCACTAAGTTGTCTGATATAGAAAATAAAAGGCATGAATGTGCTTAAAATATAAAAAACGCTGGCATAATCACCTTTCATTGTCTCTGTAGATCCATTTCAGACTGGTCTGGAGGTCTGCGCTGACTCTGAAAGCGATGCAGGCTCCATTCAAATGTCAGAGGACTGCTGCAAGCGATCAGGTGACTACAAGGGCGCTTCATTAGATGTTTCTTTGTTGATCTGCTGCATCGCTTCCAAAGTTACTGAAATTTGTGGAGTAACCTGTGTTGTATCCACAGGGTCACTGAATGTAGGGTATGCTATATATTTTTTCCTTTTAAGTGCAATAATGATTTATTTTATTTTCTATATTAGAAAACCCTTTCAAAGGGGTTGTTTAGACTTAAACTACAATTCTGCAGTCGTTCTGCGTGATTGGAGACCCAAATTCAAACCCATTTGTGTCAACTTCTGTGCATGCTATCAGGCCAAAATCACCAGGGTATGTAAACTTTTGACCAGGGTCATTTGGATGATTTAGGTTGTCATGATTTTTTTTATCTATCTATCTTTCCATCAGTCTACCTATTGAAAAATAATAAAAAACAAAAGACTTTTAAAAGACTTATCATCCCTGGAAGAAGCGAGCAGCGAAATGGCGCCCGTCGGTCGTGAGGGAGAGCACGGTTCCTTGCCACGGTCCCTGATCAACTTCACTGGCCAGCACCACTAGCCACATTCAGGTAATGGATGTTCCATGTAAGGCCTATTTGGGGTGCATTTTTTGGTGATTACATGACATGCTATTTATGGATATATTAGATATTGTGATGTATTAACTGCCAGACAGCTTCTATGAAGGAAACTATGTTTTTGTATATTCTATTATTGTACAAACTGGTGCACTCTGAGTATTGTACCCTATAGGGACAACTAATAGACATTTACATTCCTCTAGTGGTATATTGTAGCTGCTTGGCCAGTGTTATATTGATTCCTTCAGTGGTTTGGGGCTGATGTATATTTTTTCATACTTTGGTCCCATACATTTTTACTGTGTCTCTCCCTCTATATTTGGAGGTTTTCAGCCCTATTTTTATCCATCAATTTTTTTATTTTTAATTGTTCATTAATAAAAAATTATTTTTACCCTACTCTTGTTGGAATCTCTTCTTGTCTGGTGGCATTATGCCACTAACAGACATTTTTTGATAGATGTATAAAATATAGAAATATCTTATGTCCATATATATAATGATTAAAAAAACAAGTGTTTTGCATTTATTAAAAGATATTGCAAGGCATAAACCATGTGAACTAATAAATTAGATTCTTGCTGTATAACATAAAAAGACAATTAATCTCACCTACTATTCCGATTCGATATCCACCTCCATAGATCAACTAATTCAGCGTACCAAACACATTCATTGGGCATGACAGCATGTTTCAGCATCCCGTTAGGTTAAAAAAGATATGTGACCAGTTCCAATCTAATGAATGTCTATTGGGCAGTGTAAGGTTGCACGCAACATATTGATTTAGACGAACATTAGTAAAATTCATATGGATTAGGGCATTTAAATGCATGTACCATATCAGTAAAAGAAAATTCTTGGCATGCACTTATTCAAGCATTACAAAGAAAAAATATCTATATATGGCACTTGCAACACGATATGTGGCTAGAAATGTCATATTTAGAAGTAATCACTAACATTAACAATTATTATAAATGGCTGACAATAATAAATCAGGGGTACATAGGGTTGTAAGTGCGACTTACATTAGTCCGATGTCCATACTCAAAACTGCCAGGATATGCCCCTGTCTGCACAGATGGTCATGATGCTGTGTTTAAATACCCAAAAATAGAGGAAATATATAATATTGCAGGACAGTTTTTATTTAGATTAGAGAACAATTAAAGAAAAAATATTCATAAGTAAATAAAATCATTATAGAAAAGAGGTTCATTTGACGTGGAGGAGCTTTGAATGTTCTCACTTCTACACAGACCTAGAAAAATAGAAATTGAGAATGTCAGTAATTTCCATCACAAAAATCAGTATAATGTATACAGAGGTAAGTATCATTCTTTCTTATATCAAAAGCAGGAGAAGGATGAAGTACAGTTATATGAAAAAGTTTGGGCACCCCTATTAATCTTAAGCTTAATGTTTTATAAAAATTGTTTTTTTTGCAACAGCTATTTCAGTTTCATATATCTAATAACTGTTGGACACAGTAATGTTTCTGCCTTGAAATGAGGTTTATTGTACTAACAGAAAATGTGCAATCTGCATTCAAACAAAATTTGACAGGTGCATAAGTATGGGCACCTCACCAGAAAAGGGACATTAATATTTAGTAGATCCTCCTTTGCAAAAATAACAGCCTCTAGTCGCTTCCTGTAGCTTTTAATGAGTTCCTGGATCCTGGATGAAGGTATTTTTGACCATTCCTCTTTACAAAACAATTCCAGTTCAGTTAAGTTTGATGGTCGCCGAGCATGGACAGCCCTCTTCAAATGATCCCACAGATGTTCAATGATATTCAGGTCTGGGGACTGGGATGGCCATTCCAAAACAGTGTAATTGTTCCTCTGCATGAATGCCTGAGTAGATTTGGAGCGGTGTTTTGGATCATTGTCTTGCTGAAAGATCCATCCCCTGCGTAACTTCAACTTTATCACTGATTCATGAACATTATTGTCAAGAATCTGCTAATACTGAGAGGAATCCATGCGTCCCTCAACTTTAACAAGATTTCCAGTGCCGGCATTGGCCACACAGCCCCAAAGCATGATGGAACCTCCACCAAATTTTACTGTGGGTAGCAAGTGTTTTTCTTGGAATGCTGTGTTTTTTTGCCGCCATGCATAACGCCTTTTTGTATGACCAAACAACTCAATCTTGGTTTCATCAGTCCACAGGACCTTCTTCCAAAAAGAAATTGGCTTCTCCAAATGTGCTTTTGCATACCTCAGCCGACTCTGTTTGTGGCGTGCTTGCAGAAACGGCTTCTTTCGCATCACTCTCCCATACAGCTTCTCCTTGTGCAAAGTGCGTTGTATAGTTGACCGATGCACAGTGACACCATCTGCAGCAAGTTGATGCTGCAGCTCTCTGGAGGTGGTCTGAGGATTGTCCTTGACTGATCTCACCATTCTTCTTTTCTGCCTTTCTGATGTTTTTCTTGGCCTGCCACTTCTGGCCTTAACAAGAACTGTACCTGTGTTCTTCCATTTCCTTACTATGTTCCTCACAGTGGAAATTGACAGGTTAAATCTCTTAGACAGCTTTTTGTATCCTTCCCCTAAAAAACTATGTTGAATAGTCTTTGTTTTCAGATCATTTGACAGTTGTTTTGAGGAGCCCATGATGCCACTCTTCAGAGGAGATTCAAACAGGAGAACAACTTGCAAGTGGCCACTTTAAGTAGCTTTTCTCATGATTGCATACACCTAGCTATGAAGTTCAAAGCTCAATGAGGTTACAAAACCGAAAAAAGTGCTTTAGTAAGTCAGTAAAAAGTAGGTAGGAGTAATTAAAACAAGAAAATGATAAGGGTGCCCATACTTATGCACATGTCAAATTTTGTTTGAATGCAGATTGCACTTTTTCTGTTAGTACAATAAACCTCATTTCAAGGCAGAAACATTACTGTGTCCAACAGTTATTAGATATATGAAACTGAAATAGCTGTTGCAAAAAAAAACTATTTTTATAAAACATTAAGCTTAAGATTAATAGGGGTGCCCAAACTTTTTCATATAACTGTATATATGTGTCTATCTATATAGGAAATAAATGGCATATTGAGCTGTTTACACCAAGACAGAAGAGCTAGACTTTGTAGTTTTCCACTCAGGCCTGTTAAAGGTGCCATGAGAACCTTTGTGGCAGGAAACAGTTTATAGTACAGTAACTTTGGCCTATTGTCTGAGCCTTTGCCACTCAACTTCATTACTATTACCATGACAAAGAGCTGAGCAATCCTACTTCCCTTTTCTCTCCTTCAAGTCCTGTCTCCCTAAGACTCTCTTGAATTTCACTTTGATACTTTGACACCTCATTCTTCCCCCAGACAGAATAATTACAAGACCTCAAATAAACTTTTCCCTCTCCACTTCTCCAGGAAAACTGAACATCCATCTTAAGTAGCAAAGTCTATTGGACCTAGTTTCAATTTTGAAAAGTCAAAAAACATCTAGAAATGAAAAAAGAAAGTTGAAAATAGAAACTTTAAAATGAAATATGAACATTTCTATGAATCTCTATGCTAATGAAGAGAGGAAGATGGGTAGATTGACAGATAGACCAATAGATCCCTTCAAAACATTATAGAAACCCATCTTTACAAAGGTCATTAGTCCTCAAGTTTATATTTCACATATATCTAGAAAGTATATTAGCTATAAATCTATAAAAGAATCTATAAAATCTATAAAAGTATATTAGCTGCCAAGTGATGAAAATGCTAGAACTTTTCTGAGTTTGGGTCCCTCACACACTAAATGATTTAGTCTTATACATTGGAAGCTTGTGAGCCCTCCTGTAACTGATTAACTGTGTTACTCGGTAGTCTCTTTGTCTCTATATGTCCCTGCGTTATTGTAAAATGCTGTGGAATATGTATGCGCCATATCAATAAACTTATTATTAATTATTAATATGATATTTGTGGGATCGGTTGACCATCTATTGTATATGCAGATCACCAAAATTCTTCCCTAACAGATGTCGAGGGGAATAAGGATGTGCTGTTTTTTTTGAAGGTGAAGGGGGTTACTTTTATGCATTAATTTTCTGGTGACAATGACTTAGTAACATTATTCTTCAGGTTTGTATGATTATAGTAACCTAAACTCGCGTATTTTATAAATATATAAAAATATACAGTATATAAAAAATGGTACGAAATAAAAGTGGTAAAAACTGTCTGAACTTTATGGAAAAAAAATTGTTTCAGGTCACCATTTTCTGAGACCACTAACGCTTGTTTTTTGTGTGTGGTGTTGTTATTATTTTTTACTTTTTTGTGGTATTCAGGGCATTTTCCTATTTGAAGAGAGGGGCAGTGCCCTAAAAAATGCAATTCTGCCATTTCAACCTTTTTTTTATGCCTTATAGTAAGGCTATAAGGCATAAAAAAAACACTTAGATTAACTAATTTAATATTTTCATACATTGGACTTTCATTGATATGGCAATATTAAATGTTTATTTTTAGCATTATTATTATTGTTGTTATTGTTTTTATTTTTTATTTTTTTTATATTTCTTTTCAGATTGGGTAGGATAAACAGGTAATTCCAAATTTTATGATTTTCTTTTTGTCGATTAAGTGGAGGGAGTCACAACTGTACTAAGCTATTTCTGTCAGTCCCATAGACTTGAATGGATCCACAGTGTCACCCTTTGGGCCTTATTTTCATGATCTCTGGTGATCAGCAGCTTATTAAGTAACCTGTGATAGGTTATATGCTGAAATATCTTGGTACAACCCATTTACGCAACACCTTTCAAACTGTAAATGTACATGTAGATGCGGTATTTGATGTCATTTGAACCACTGAGTAGAATTTCACTAATTTAAGAGTGGCATAACTAGAGTCCTATGGGCCCCAAGGCAAATTTTGGACCCTGCTCCTCCTCCACCAGCATGTTGCTCAGCTACATTGACCATAGTGCAGTGCTGTTGCTGGCACCCCTGCACAGTGTCCCTTTCTCCCTTCGCCGGCTTACTCACCACCCCAGTCCTGCAGCATAGTCCCGGCATGCTAGCTGCATCCCTCAGTGGAAAACGCCCTGTGTCTCAGCGGCGCGCCTATTGCTACGGCTGCTCTTAAAGGGGCAGCATGCGCACATAGTAAATGTCCCAAACTAACAGCTGGCTGACATTTAGTTAATGTGTTCACTTGCAAGATTATTTTCAGGCAACAGCTGGGAGGCATCTTGTATAAATTACACTCTCCCCAACGGGGAGGTACCTGAGCAACCACTATAGTTTAGTGTTAGGTGTGTGCAACTATATGTTGCCAGGTCCCCCATCCTCTATCTGTTAAAGTTACTTCCATGTCCTGTGTCCCGTTAGTCTAGTATTGTTAGTCCTTGTTCCTATGTCTGCTTCGGCGGTATCCGTACTCTGAAACCGCATCGGCAGTCCCTGAACTGTTTCTTTAGTCCAGTGTGTCTAATCTGTCCCTGTGAACATAATGTTGGCACAGTTTGAACCTGTCCCTGTTGCCTTCCCGTCTACTATCTGGAGACTGCACAGTCTGAACCTGTCCCTGTGGCTGTCCTGTCGGTACAGTCTAAATTTGTCCCTGTGACTGCCTTGTCTGCTATCCAGAGACTGTACAGTCTGAACTTGTCCCAGTGGATGTCCTGTTCTGTCCAGGAGTGTGGATTAATGGCTTAGACCCATGGGGACAGCTGCCGCACAAGCCTGACCTCACCACTAGGGGCACCAGTGAAAACACCAAGGTAGCTGCTTAGTCATGCCCTTCCAGGGTAGGTCCGATCCGTGGCACAGTGAGTCCACTAACTACGTCAGACACCTGCGTGCATAGCACGCAGTAGTGTTGAAAAAACATGTTAGACCCATGAAAAATAATACAAATTTAACATATATATGACAAAAAATGCAGACATAAGATAATTTTCTAATTATAACTTCTAAATAATTCAGTGAGATAATTACCAAATAAAAAATATTATAAATATATTACTAAATAGAGTATATAGATTACACTACAGCAAAAAACAAATACCACCCCACCATGACCATATCTTACTATTAAATAGTGAATGAATAATAGCACCATGTTTACACTCACCAGCCACTTTATTAGGTACACCATGCTAGTAACGGGTTGGACCCCCTTTTGCCTTCAGAACTGCCTCAATTCTTCGTGGCATAGATTCAACAAGGTGCTGGAAGCATTCCTCAGAGATTTTGGTCCATATTGACATGATGGCATCACACAGTTGCCGCAGATTTGTCGGCTGCACATCCCAAAGATGCTCCATACAAGGCAGGATGGATCCATGCTTTCATGTTGTTTACGCCAAATTCTGACCCTACCATCCGAATGTCGCAGCAGAAATCGAGACTCATCAGACCAAGCAACGTTTTTCCAATCTTCTACTGTCCAATTTCGATGAGCTTGTACAAATTGTAGCCTCAGTTTCCTGTTCTTAGCTGAAATGAGTGGTACCCGGTGTGGTCTTCTGCTGCTGTAGCCCATCTGCCTCAAAGTTCGACGCACTGTGCATTCAGAGATGCTCTTAGGCCTACCTTGGTTGTAATGGGTGGCGATTTGAGTCACTGTTGCCTTTCTATCAGCTCGAACCAGTCTGCCCATTCTCCTCTGACCTCTGGCATCAACAAGGCATTTCCGCCCACAGAACTGCCGCTCACTGGATTTTTTTTCTTTTTCGGACCATTCTCTGTAAACCCTAGAGATGGTTGTGCGTGAAAATCCCAGTAGATCAGCAGTTTCTGAAATACTCAGACCAGCCCTTCTGGCACCAACAACCATGCCACGTTCAAAGGCACTCAAATCACCTTTCTTCCCCATACTGATGCTCGGTTTGAACTGCAGGAGATTGTCTTGACCATGTCTACATGCCTAAATGCACTGAGTTGCCGCCATGTGATTGGCTGATTAGAAATTAAGTGTTAACAAGAAGTTGGACAGGTGTACCTAATAAAGTGGCCAGTGAGTGTATTATTAACAAAAATCACTGTATTAACACTATTGCCCCCATACACTGGCTGTTATAGTGAAAGGTATCAGTGTATACAGTACAGGTAGCTTTAGTGACTCACTGGTGACATCCTCAAATGAAGTAATTCATTTTCTCTTTTCTGCATCTGGCACAGCTCACTCTGACTTCCTCCTGACAGGACTTTCTGCAAAATTTAATGCACACTTATGGCTGCTCGCGTCCAGAGCACTATTTCCACTTTTCCCCAAATTCTACAGTAGCAGTGCCTTCCATCCCAGAGTAACATTGTCACAACAAAATAAAGTACTATAATGTAGTGGTAGAAATTAGCAATTGGATACAGTAAAACTTAACCTTTATTAGGTCTATTAAAAGTAACTTACAAAAACTACAAAGAGGGGAAGGGGACCCTGGTGCAACAGTGTGCCCTATTACCAACACAGAATGGGGAGACAAAAATCAAAAAATCAAAACACACAAAACGTTAAAAACTGACAGTACTATTGGTCTCTAAACCTGTGACCTCACAGCCAAAGGACTGAAGCAAAACTCCACTTGTGTAGAAAACCAGAGTATGTCTCTGTGTAGACCAATTCTACAGGGGCCAAATTCAGAAGGAGCCACAAATGGAACAATTCTCAATATTTTTTGTGGTCATGATTCCATACAGGGTATGTCTCTGTGTAGACAAATAACCCTGCCTTACAGGGGCGTAACGACCGCGGTCGCAGCGGTCGCCATTGCGACCAGGCCCCGCAGGTCAGGGGCCCCGGGCCGGCAGGTCAGAGCAGGGCCGGGCTGGCCATCGGGCACTTCTGGCAAATGCCAGAAGAGCCGATGCCAGTAGTGGGCCGCTGCACTGTTCCTCCCCCGGAACCCCCCCCCCCCAGCGCCGCCGCCGCATTTAACTATACCGGCGTCTATGACACCGGTATAGTTCAATGCAATGATGGAGGAGAGAGCGTCACCTGACGCTCCCTCTCCCATCATTCCCCGCTCTGCCTCTGACAGTACACTGCGGGTGCGCGATGACATCATATCATTGCGCACCTGCTGTGTCCTGGGCAGACTTCAGCCGCCAGGAGCAGCGCGGGCAAAAGGAAAGGTGAGGAGAGTTTTTTTTTTCTTTTTAACGGGACTGTGAGGCCATTATCGGGGGGGAGATGAGATGTGGGCTGTGCTGTATATACCCCTGTGCGGGCTGTGCTCTATATGCCCCTGTGTCGGCTGTGCTGTATATATCCCTGTGCGGGCTGTGCTGTATATACCCCTGTGCCGGCTGTGCTGTATATATCCCTGTGCGGGCTGTGCTGTATATATTCCTGTGTGGGCTGTGCTGTATATATCCCTGTGTGGGCTGTGCTGTATATATCCCTGTGCTGGCTGTGCTCTATATACCCCAGTGCGTGCTGTGCTGTATATATCCCTGTGCGGGCTGTGCTGTATATACCCCTGTGCTGGCTGTGCTCTATATACCCCAGTGCGGGCTGTGCTGTATATATCCCTGTGCGGGCTGTGCTGTATATATCCCTGTGCGGGCTGTGCTGTATATATCCCTGTGCGGGCTGTGCTGTATATATCCCTGTGCGGGCTGTGCTGTATATATCCCTGTGCGGGCTGTGCTGTATATATCCCTGTGCGGGCTGTGCTGTATATATCCCTGTGCGGGCTGTGCTGTATATACCCCTGTGCTGGCTGTGCTGTACATATCCCTGTGCGGGCTGTGCTGTATATATCCCTGTGCGGGCTGTGCTGTATATATCCCTGTGCGGGCTGTGCTGTATATATCCCTGTGCGGGCTGTGCTGTATATACCCCTGTGCTGGCTGTGCTGTATATATCACTGTGCGGGCTGTGCTCTATATACCACTGTGCAGGCTGTGCTCTATATACCATTGTGCGGGCTGTGCTCTATATACCACTGTGCGGGCTGTGCTCTATATACCACTGTGCGGGCTGTGCTCTATATACCACTGTGCGGGCTGTGCTCTATATACCACTGTGCGGGCTGTGCTCTATATACCACTGTGCGGGCTGTGCTGGATATACCACTGTGAGGGCTGTGCTGGATATACCACTGTGCGGGCTGTGCTGGATATACCACTGTGCGGACTGTGCTGGATATACCACTGTGCGGGCTGTGCTGGATATACCACTGTGCGGGCTGTGCTGGCACCCAACACCATGTTGCAGTGCAGGAGATTCCTGCAACAGTCCGAGGCGTATCTAGGGGAATTTGGGGGGGGCCCATTTGGAAGTTTGCACCGGGGCCCATAACTTTGTAGTTACGCCACTGCTGCCTTATGTTATGAACCCAGACCTGTATATAAAATTAAATACGTCTATAAACAATTCTTTTGTCCAACATATAGCCTTTCAAATTATTTTACCCTTGGCTCTTAATATCATATCAAGGGACTACTTCAAAGTCCATATAATCAGCTATCAACAAATTGTTTGTTCATCATGTATTTTAGTCACTGTCAGTAAATATAGCAGCATATCAGTGAGGCTTCAAATCCATAATCAAAAACCGCAAATATAAAACAATATATATAAGGGACCATGCTTCCTCATTAAATACGCATGAGCATTCCCTTATGGTTATTTTGCGGTCATTATATCAGTTTACCATAGATGATTTATTTACGGTAATCGCTGGCATATATAGAACAGCATAATCTTAGCAAGCCCACTGATGTGGGTGGATCTCACCACAAGTTGGAGAGACTCTGCCCTATATTAGATCTCTCAAAGACGGTGAGATGAAGTTAAAGCCTCTGCTATGAATAGCGTCTCCTGACGCATTTCATCCTCACGGAATCATCAGGGGAGTATAGTGACCTGCATTCGCCGCTTTACAGGTCTCCCCAGTTCTGTGGTATTTAAAGATTAAACCCAGCGGTGCATCAGGGAAACTCCGCCCCTGGCGTGTGACGCGCATGTGGGTTGTGCAACGTACTTCCGGTATTCTCGGAGCACTCATCCAGGATAGTGGAACGCAAGGCCCCGCTGCTGTGAAACACAAGCATTCACATAGGCGGAGACCATGCACCTGTCCGGATCAATAGCTTGTTATCCCCCATACCTATATTTGTGGGACATGTGTCATGCTCTGATGAGTATCAGACCATGCAAAAACCGTCCCAAACTGTGCACACACATTGATAAATGTCTGAATATGTATAACAGACATTCATCTTGAATGGCATTCATTAGTAAACAATACTGTTTTTAAGTTAGTTTTCATTTATGTCTGCGCTCACTGAAACTGTTTCTGTTTGTGATCACTGTTTAGAGATGGCCAAATAGTTACATTCGTTCACAACTGCCAGTTTCTGGAGGATCCAAAACCTTGTGGTTTGCATGACTCCAGAAGCACCAGCAGCTTCAAATATATTTTTGCTATGTAATGATAATTTAGTATCTCTTCACAGAATTATGATCATGCTTATGTTTTCGTGAAATATCTAATGTTTTCATACATTTTCCAAGGCATTGCAATGTTTGATGCTTTTGGCAGCAAAGAGATCCTTTTTCTTTCTCACATTGCTTGAAACCTGTGGTTCAGTCACAGCTCTGTGCATAGAGAGTGGCAGTTGTAATAGTACACTTGGTACTGACCAGATACCGACTGGGGCTGAAATTCAGGCCTGGCATTTGAAATCACACAGGCCCATGTTCTCCCCATCCCCAAGCGCTAGATGGGATATATTACTAATATTACCTTGGATGGAGGAAAGGAAGTTTTTCTACAAGACCAATATTTCTAATGATATCCGTGGCCTGCTGGGGTAAGTGACGGAGTCAGCGACTTTGTGCTCCATCACAACTCTTAACAGTATGGGTGTCTTGAGAAGACCGATTCTGTTAACAACATAGCAGACAAGGCAGCCCAAAACCAGACAGGCCCTTCTGGCATTTGCCAGAATTGCCAGATGGCCAATCCGGCCCTGGTACTGACTGACAGCCGGCCCTTATGTTGACGAGCTGTCAGTCAGTGCTGGGGGCGCAGTTACAGCTGCCACTCTCTAGACACTGAGAGGTGACTGAATCCTCGGCAGAGTCACCCATGTGAGTCAACAATCCTGAATAAAAAAATGTGAATTCAGATCACCCTTGTGATATTCTCACAGCCCATGAGATTCATCCGAGCATGGAAAACGCCTGTGCTTGACGCTTGCACATTAAAACGAATATATCCAGCTCCGGAATTAAAATCAAAAGTCTTTATTGGACACAATTAAATTAAACTGCTTGACAAGCCGGTAAATACTGGAGGAAGAAAAATGCCTTGAACAATTGGACGCGTTTCGAACACGTATAGTGTTCTTAGTCTACGTGTTCGAAATGCGTCCAGTTGTTCAAGGCATTTTTCTTTCTCCGGTACAAGCAGCTTATTTTAATTTTGTCCAATAAAGACTTTTGATTTTAATTCCAGAGCTGGAAATCTTCGTTTTCAAGTGAACAATCCTGCCTGGAGGAACAAAATTAATTTCCACAAGGTAGCGGTGCTCTAAGTGCAGGTGACAGGCAGAACACTATTAACCTGCAGATTAACTCAAATCTGCTAATTAATAGCACTTTTTCATGTCACAGGTTCCCTTTAAATCCAATTGTGTATATCCTGGTCTGCCATTCACTTAGTAGACCTCAAAAATCTTTATATTTGATGCAGCATTTAGACTATCATGTTGACTGTGCTAAAATCAATGCACAAAAGCAGAGCCTCTCCAATAGACATGAGAACAGGGTTAAGTATGGAGTATACAATGGGAAAATATTTACTGTGTGTTGGAGTGATTACCGTTGGGAACAAAGGAGATATTATTTCTCTGGTGTGGCACTAAGGGGTCACTATTGCTTTTACAGAGAAAAAAAGAGGGATTATTACTATACATCAACATACTGTATAGAAAATTTTGTTACGGGCATCATAAACGCCCTTTAAAAAAATTATGTGGCTGTTGCATCACAGACCATGGTCACCCTCGTGATCTAGTGGTGGTGGATGAAGAGAATGGGGAGAAGGAGGAGGACAACAGCCAATTTACCAAATCAGGAAGCGTATACCCATGTGTGAGTGTGAAGAGGTGCATGGGAATAGACCTACTAAAAAAACCCACTGGATTTCAGTTTATGTTATGCTGCTATCATTCAGTGGTGTTGAGAAGTCTGGCACAATCCAACCTTTGTTCATTTTTATAAGAGTCAGCCTGTCAGCATTTTCATTTGACAGGCAGATGCTCTTATCAGTTATAATTCCACCAGCAGCACTAAATACCCGCTCTAACAAAACGCTAGTGGCAGGGCAGGCCAGGACCTCCAAGACATAGAGAGCCAGTTTATGCCACATGTCCAGCTTGGATACCCAATAATTATAAGACACAGAGCGGAAGACATTGGTACTGTCAGCAAGGTACTCCCTCAGCATCTTCCAAAACTTTGCACTCCTTGTGAGAGTACCCCACGTCTCAGGGCCTGTGCGATGAGAGGGCCTGATAAAAGTCTCCCAGAACTTTGCCAGTGTTCCCCTGCCTCTGCTGGATTGGAGTTGTGTCTCTCTTGCCTGTACTCCTTGGTTTTCCAATGAACTGTGACCTCTGCCGCCAGCTTTTTCAGATGGGTATTTTTTTAATAATTCTGCAACAAGGGCCTTCTGGTACTGCACCATTTTAGTACACCTGTCTGCCTCTGGAATAAGAGATAGAAATTTCTCCTTGTAGCATGGGTCTAGAAGTGTCACCAACCAGTAATGACTGTCACTCAAAGTTTTGACAACGTGAAGGTCACGGGAAAATCAGTGTAACATAAACATAGCCATGAGTGCCAGACTGCTAACAGGCAAGACTTCAGTGTCCTCACCAAGAGGACGATTGACCATGCGCTTCTCATCTTCCACCTCCTCCTCCTCCTCCCTGTCCTCAGGCCATCCACGCTGAACACACGGTATGACAGCTGTTCTTGTAGTACCATCTACAACGCATGAAACTAGCTCCTGTTCTTCCTCCTTCTCCTCTTCCTCATTGTTACCCATTCCATGTTGGGATGAAGTGAGGCTGTGCTGTGTGTAATCACCCTGTATGGTTCCTTGCTCCATCTCATCATGCTCCGCCTGCAATGCATCCTCTTTGATTGTGAGCAGAGAGTGTTCCAGAACACAGATAAGTGGGATGGTGACCCTAATTATGGCATCACCGCCGCTCTCCATCTTGGTGGAGTCCTCAAAGTTTTGGAGGATGGTACATATGTCTGACATCCATGTCCACTCCAGAGGTCTTATGTGTGGAGTCTGAACTGAATACCGATGGCCTTGTTGATGCTGGTAGTCAACAACTGCCCTCTTCTGCTCACAAATCCTTTCCAACATCTGCAGTGTAGAGTTCCAATGCATGGGGACATCACACAACAGTCAGTGAGACGGAAGCTGCAAACGCTGCTGAAGCATGGCAAGGGCGGCGGAATCTGTAGCTGACTTTCTAAAATGGGCACACAGGCGGCGTACTTTCACAAGCAGATCGGCAGCTCTGGGTAGCTTTTGAGAAACCGTTGAACAATGAGGTTAAGCACATGGGCCAGGCATGGTACGTGTGTGAGCTCGCCTCGCCTCAAAGCTGCCACCAGGTTCCGGCCATTGTCACACATGACTATGCCTGGCTGTAGGTTCAGCGGTGTCAGCCAGAGATCTTCCTGCTCTTTCAGAGCTGTTGACAAGTCTTCAGCATTGTGCAGTTTGTCACCTAAGCATATTAGCTTCAGCACAGCCTGTTGCCGCTTGGCTGAGGCAGTGCTGCAGTGCTTCCAGCTTGTGACTGATGTGGTCTTTTTGGAGATGGAGGCTGAAGAGGAGGAGTAGGAGGAGGATTAGATGCAGGAGCTGTAGTTTGTGGGGAAACACAGATTGACCTAGGGCCCACAATCCTCGGCGTTGGGAGGATATGTTCCATCCCAAGGTCTGACTGGGTCCTGACTGATGATGTTGATTGGAGATGAAGGATGGAGGATGAAGAAGAGGAGGTGGTGCAGGAGCTGTAGACTGTGGGGGCAACCCTGATTGAAGCAGGGCCAGCAATGCTCGGTGTAGGGAGGATGTGTTCCATCCCAAGGTCCGACTGGGTCCCGGCTTCCACTATGTTAACCAGTGTGCTGTCAGCAACATGTTCTGTCCCTGCCCACAAGCACTTGTCCACGTGTTCGTGGTTAGGTGCACTTTCCCAGTAACTGCATTGTTGAGGGCACAGCTAATGTTGTGGGAAACGTGCTTGTGTAATGCGGAGACGGCACACAGGGAGAAATAGTGGTAGAACAAATAGAGGAGAAAATCCAGCTTCCAAAAATATCAAAATTTATTGAAGATAAAATCCAGAGTCCAAAAACATGGTTCACAGGAGAAGAAATAGCAGCAAGCTACATGTTTCGAACAATAAGTTCTTTTTCAAAGCTGCTCACCATGCACCAGAGTGAGGTTTAAATAGCAGCTGTGAAAATCACAGTGAATCACTCCACCACCTGATGCAGCAGTGATTATATACAATAAAAACGCAAAAATATCACAAAAAAACAAAGAAATATATAATATACATATGTAAAACATAGTACAACTAGACAATGTGGATCTCTCAGTAATGAAACATAATTTCCTTGCGAGCATTTAAGCCCATGGGATAGCAAGTGTTAAGTTAAATCATCCAATAAGCTTCACGCGTCATTAGACGTCTCTTCAAGTCTCCTCCTCTGGCTGTCATCCCAAGCTTCTCAATGCCGACAACCCGAAGGAATGCAGTATTTCTTTGATGACTGGTAATAAAATGCTTAGAGGCATGAGACACAGAACGATTATTATTAGTAGACACAACAATATCAGTGATATGTTCAGAGATACGCGTCTTTAACATGCGAGTGGTACAACCTATGTAACTTAATTTGCATTTAATGCATGTTATCATATAAACCACATTCTTGCTATTGCAGTTAATAAATTGCTGGATTTTATGTTCTTGTTTATCACTGCTATCAGTAAAAGAATGCGTGACAACGGAATGGGCACATGTGCGACATTTAGAAGCACCACAGTGATAAAAGCCTATATGGTGTAACCATGTATGGGAGACTTTACTGGATTTAAATAGGCTGGGTGAGAGAATGTCAGACAAAGTAGTAGCCTTTTTTGCAATCACCTGACAGCCTGAAGACAGAATTTCGGAAAGAATCTCATCCTCATATAAAATAGGAATGTTTTTCAAGATAAGAGATTTAATATTGTTGTATTGAGGACTATATTTAATAGAGCAAAAGGTTTTTTGATTTTGATACAATTTATTCTCCTTATTCTTTGATAACAGCATATCGCTGCGTTTTTTTTGTTGTACTATGTTTTTAGCTCTATCAAGAGACCAATTAGAATAGCCTCTTTTTTCTAATTTTTTACAACACAGATCGGTCTCTTGCTTTAAAATACTAGCATCATTACAATTCCTGGTTATTCTGGTAAGCTCGCCCACTGGTATGGACTTTATTGTATGTCCAGGATGGCTGCTGGACGCATGTAAAATGCTATTACCAGAAAGGGGTTTGTGAAATGTGGAGGTGGTAATAACATGGCCCACAGTACTGCACAGTGTCAAGTCCAAGAAAGAAATCATATGCGGATTATGACTGCATGTGAAGCGAAGATTGAAATCATTAGAATTGAGATGGACAAGAAACTCTGGTATGGCAGACACATCGCCACTCCAGATGAGGAGTAAATCGTCGATGTATCTACCATACCAGAATATGTCCATCACAAATGGGTTACAGTCCGAATAAAAAAACAATTCCTCCCAATATGACATTACCAAATTAGCAACGGATGGTGAGTGTTTACCTCCCATAGAAACTCCTTTGCATTGGAGAAAGAACTGCTGATCAAAGGAGAAATAATTATGAGTCATTAAGAAAAAGATAACCTGTATAACATAATTGCACAAATCAATAGTGTAGTTACTGTACTTATGCAGATGAAATTCAAGTGCTTGAATGACAATATTTTGTGGAATACAGGTGTACAATGAAATGACATCACAACTAGGGTTGAGCGAAACGGGTCGATCATTTTCAAAAGTCGCCGACTTTTGGCTAAGTCGGCGTCTCATGAAACCCGATCCGACCCCTGTGCTTGTCGGCCATGCGGTACACGACTTTCGCGCCAAAGTCGCGTTTCAATGACGCGAAAAGCGCCATTTCTCAGCCAATGAAGGTGAACGCAGAGTGTGGGCAGCGTGATGACATAGGTCCTGGTCCCCACCATCTTAGAGAAGGGCATTGCAGTGATTGGCTTGCTGTCTGCGGCGTCACAGGGGCTATAAAGGGGCGTTCCCGCCGACCGCCATCTTACTGCTGCTGATCTGAGCTTAGGGAGAGGTTGCTGCCGCTTCGTCAGAATCAGGGAGAGCGTTAGGCAGGGTCCACTAACCACCAAACCGCTTGTGCTGCAGCGATTTCCACTGTCCAACACCACCTTCGGTGTGCAGGGACAGTGGAAGCTATTTTTTTTTTTTTTTCCCCTCAGCGCTGTAGCTCATTGGGCTGCCCTAGAAGGCTCCCTGATAGCTGTATTCCTGTGTGTACGCCACTGTGGAAACCAACTGCTTTTATCAAAGCACATATCCTCTTGTTCCTTCCTTTCTGCACAGCTATCTTTTTTGTTTGTCCACACTTTTTATTTAATTTGTGCATCAGTCCACTCCTATTGCTGCCTGCCATACCTGGCTGAGATTACTGCAGGGGAGATAGTAATTGTAGGACAGTCCCTGTTTTTTTTTTTTTTTTTTTTTGTGGGAGATTAAGATTGGCATTTCTGCTACAGTGCCATCCCTGTGTGTGCCATCTCTCACTGAGTGGGCCATAGAAAGCCTATTTATTTTTTCCTTCATTTGTGTTCTAAAATCTACCTCAACACAAAAACACTACATCAATCAGTGGGAGAAAAATATTGGCCTCAGTCAGGGCTTGTGTGCCACTGCTGTGTGTGCTATCTCTCATTCAGTGGGCTATAGAAAGCCTATTTATTTATTTATTTTTTTTAAATATTATTTGGTTTCTAAAGTCTCCCTGAAACAAAAAAAATACCTAAAAAAACAGTGGGAGAGTAATATTGCCCTTTCAGCTTGTGTGCCAGTCTTGACTCCTGGGTGTGCCACCTCTGTCCCTCTCATTCAGTGGGCCATAGAAAGCCTTTTTTTTTTTTTTTTTTTTAATATTATTTGGTTTCTAAAGTCTCCCTGAAAATAAAAAAAAAAATACATAAAAAAACAGTGGGAGAGTAATATTGCCCTTTCAGCTTGTGTGCCAGTCTTGACTCCTGGGTGTGCCACCTCTGTCCCTCTCATTCAGTGGGCCATAGAAAGCCTTGTTTTTTTGTTTTTTTTTTAATATTATTTGGTTTCTAAAGTCTCCCTGAAAATAAAAAAAAAAATACATAAAAAAACAGTGGGAGAGTAATATTGCCATTTCAGCTTGTGTGCCAGTCTTGACTCCTGGGTGTGCCACCTCTGTCCCTCTCATTCAGTGGGCCATAGAAAGCCTTGTTTTTTTGTTTTTTTTTTAATATTATTTGGTTTCTAAAGTCTCCCTGAAAATAAAAAAAAAATACATAAAAAAACAGTGGGAGAGTAATATTGCCATTTCAGCTTGTGTGCCAGTCTTGACTCCTGGGTGTGCCACCTCTGTCCCTCTCATTCAGTGAGCCATAGAAAGCCTTGTTTTTTTGTTTTTTTTTTTTATATTATTTGGTTTCTAAAGTCTCCCTGAAAATAAAAAAAAAATACATAAAAAAACAGTGGGAGAGTAATATTGCCATTTCAGCTTGTGTGCCAGTCTTGACTCCTGGGTGTGCCACCTCTGTCCCTCTCATTCAGTGGGCCATAGAAAGCCTTGTTTTTTTGTTTTTTTTTTAATATTATTTGGTTTCTAAAGTCTCCCTGAAAATAAAAAAAAAAATACCTAAAAAAACAGTGGGAGAGTAATATTGCCCTTTCAGCTTGTGTGCCAGTCTTCACTCCTGGGTGTGCCACCTCTGTCCCTCTCATTCAGTGGGCCATAGAAAGCCTTGTTTGTTTTTTTTTTAATATTATTTGGTTTCTAAAGTCTCCCTGAAAATAAAAAAAAAAATACATAAAAAAACAGTGGGAGAGTAATATTGCCATTTCAGCTTGTGTGCCAGTCTTGACTCCTGGGTGTGCCACCTCTGTCCCTCTCATTCAGTGGGCCATAGAAAGCCTTGTTTTTTTTTTTTTTTTAATATTATTTGGTTTCTAAAGTCTCCCTGAAAATAAAAAAAAAAAAAACATAAAAAAACAGTGGGAGAGTAATATTGCCCTTTCAGCTTGTGTGCCAGTCTTGACTCCTGGGTGTGCCACCTCTGTCCCTCTCATTCAGTGGGCCATAGAAAGCCTTGTTTTTTTGTTTTTTTTTTAATATTATTTGGTTTCTAAAGTCTCCCTGAAAATAAAAAAAAAAATACCTAAAAAAACAGTGGGAGAGTAATATTGCCCTTTCAGCTTGTGTGCCAGTCTTGACTCCTGGGTGTGCCACCTCTGTCCCTCTCATTCAGTGGGCCATAGAAAGCCTTGTTTTTTTTTTTTTTAATATTATTTGGTTTCTAAAGTCTCCCTGAAAATAAAAAAAAAAATACATAAAAAAACAGTGGGAGAGTAATATTGCCATTTCAGCTTGTGTGCCAGTCTTGACTCCTGGGTGTGCCACCTCTGTCCCTCTCATTCAGTGGGCCATAGAAAGCCTTGTTTTTTTTTTTTTTTTAATATTATTTGGTTTCTAAAGTCTCCCTGAAAATAAAAAAAAAAAAAACATAAAAAAACAGTGGGAGAGTAATATTGCCCTTTCAGCTTGTGTGCCAGTCTTGACTCCTGGGTGTGCCACCTCTGTCCCTCTCATTCAGTGGGCCATAGAAAGCCTTGTTTTTTTTTTTTTTTTTTAATATTATTTGGTTTCTAAAGTCTCCCTGAAAATAAAAAAAAAATACATAAAAAAACAGTGGGAGAGTAATATTGCCATTTCAGCTTGTGTGCCAGTCTTGACTCCTGGGTGTGCCACCTCTGTCCCTCTCATTCAGTGGGCCATAGAAAGCCTTGTTTTTTTGTTTTTTTTTTAATATTATTTGGTTTCTAAAGTCTCACAGAGAAAAAAAAATAAATAAATTAGGTGGGAGATTAATATTGACATTAGTGCTTGAGTGACAGTCCTGCGTGTGTGTCATCTCTGTGATTTGGTGTCACAGAAAACAGAGTGTGTAACATTGTGCCTGATTTTCCTTGTGGTCTCACCAACCTGTTAAGGGATATTGAAATCATACTGAAGTTATAGCTCACCGTGTAAGTTGTTTGACAGCAACAAATAAAGTTAGTTTGGTTACGATTTTTAAACAATGAGGAAGTCTGGTGCAAGAGGTCGTCGTGGGCGTTCATTGTCAGCTGGTAATGATGGTAGTGGTAGTGGAGCATCAGGTGGTCGTGGGGATAAAAATATTCCACCTAAGTCTGGAGTTGTGGAGCCAGTTTCGTCGTCAGGCTACACAAGGCCTCGAACGCTCTCTTTTCTGGGAGTAGGAAAACCGCTTTTAAAGGCGGAGCAGCAACAGCAAGTTTTGGCTTACATTGCAGACTCAGCCTCTAGCTCTTTTGCCTCCTCTTCCGAAACTGGTAAATGTAAAAGCAGCGCGTCGCTTGTGGATGTTCACGGTCAGGGACAAGTCGCTTCCTTGTCCTCCTCAGCAAAAACTACAACAAGAGAGAAGGATGCAGCAGGCGACACAACGGGTCACTCCATGGAGCTCTTTACACATACCGTCCCTGGCTTAGAAAGTGAAACATTTAACAGGCCATGCCCATTACAAGTAGATTCTGACATGGAGTGCACTGATGCACAGCCACAGCCAGAGTACTATGCTGCTCCTTTGACTCAGACCACCACATTGCCCTCTCAGGGTACAGATCCACAATCAGACCCTGATGAGACTATGTTGCCCCGCCACGAACGCTATACCACCGACCGACACAGTGACACAGACGAAGTTGCACACGAGCTCGAAGAGGAGGTAATAGATGACCCAGTTATTGACCCCGATTGGCAGCCATTGGGGGAACAGGGTGCAGGCGGCAGTAGTTCAGAAGCGGAGGTGGAGGAGGGGCCGCAGCAGGCATCAACATCGCAACAGGTTCCATCTGCCGGGCCCGTATCTGGCCCAAAACGCGTGTCAAAGCCAAAACCTGTTGGAGGACAGCGTGGCCATCCGGTTAAAGCTCAGTCTGCAATCCCTGAAAAGGGATCCGAGTCTAGGAAGAGTGCAGTCTGGCATTTTTTTAAACAACATCCAACTGATCAGCGCAAAGTCATCTGTCAAAAATGTTCAACTAGCTTAAGCAGAGGTCAGAATCTGAAAAGTCTAAATACTAGTTGCATGCATAGACACTTAACCACCATGCATTTTCAAGCCTGGACTAACTACCAAACGTCCCTTAAGGTTGTAGCACCCTCGGCCAATGAAGCTAGTCAGCAACGCAACATCCCTTCCGTCACTGTAAGGCCACCATTTTCCGCACCACCGGCAGTATCTGTGCAGGTTTCTTTGCCAGCCAAAAGCAGTCAGGGTCAGGGAATCACCAGTTTAGTAGGAGGAAATATTGCATCTAGGGCACCGGCGGAAACAATACCGTCTCCAACCGTCTCTCAGTCTGCCATGTACACCGGCACACCCGAAAGTTCCACGATCTCCTGCTCTCCAGTCCAGCTCACCCTACATGAGACTCTGGTTAGAAAAAGGAAGTACTTATCCTCGCATCCGCGTACACAGGGTTTTAACGCCCACATAGCTAGACTAATCTCGTTAGAGATGATGCCCTACCGTTTAGTTGAAAGCGAAGCTTTTAAAGCCCTGATGGAGTACGCTGAACCACGATACGAGCTACCTAGTCGACACTTTTTTTCCAGAAAAGCCATCCCAGCCCTGCACCAGCATGTTAAACAGCGCATCGTCCATGCACTTAGGCAATCTGTGAGTACAAAGGTGCACCTGACTACAGATGCATGGACCAGTAGGCATGGCCAGGGACGTTATGTGTCCATCACGGCACACTGGGTGAATGTGGTGGATGCAGGGTCCACAGGCGACATCAATTTAGGGACAGTTGTGCCTAGCCCACGGTCTAGGAAACAGTTGGCTGTAGGCGTTCGCACCCCCTCCTCCTCCTCCTCGTCCTCCTGCAGAAGCTACAGCTCTTCCACAGAACGCAGTCGGCCAACCACTCCATCGGCAGATGACACTGTTGCACACCAGTTGTCCCATTATGGGCCAGCTACTGCCAAGCGTCAGCAGGCTGTATTGGCTATGAAGTGTTTGGGCGACAACAGACACACCGCGGAAGTTCTGTCCGAGTTCTTGCAACAAGAAACGCAGTCGTGGCTGGGCACAGTAGATCTTGAGGCAGGCAAGGTAGTGAGTGATAACGGAAGGAATTTCATGGCTGCCATCTCCCTTTCCCAACTGAAACACATTCCTTGCCTGGCTCACACCTTAAACCTGGTGGTGCAGTGCTTATTGAAAACTTATCCTGGGTTCTCCGACCTGCTCCTCAAAGTGCGTGCACTTTGCTCACATATCCGACGTTCGCCTGTACACGCCAGCCGTATGCAGACCTATCAGCGGTCTTTGAACCTTCCCCAGCATCGCCTAATCATAGACGTTGCAACAAGGTGGAACTCAACACTGCACATGCTTCAGAGACTGTGCGAACAGAGGCGTGCTGTTATTTATTTGTGGGAGGATACACGGGCAGGCAGTAGGATGGCAGACATGGAGTTGTCAGGTGTGCAGTGGTCGAAGATACAAGACATGTGTCAAGTCCTTCAGTGTTTTGAGGAATGCACACGGCTGGTTAGTGCAGACAACGCCGTAATAAGCATGAGCATCCCCCTAATGCGTCTGCTGATGCAAAGTTTGACGCACATAAAGGAGCAGGCGTCTGCACCAGAGGAAGAGGGAAGCCTTGATGTCAGTCAGCCATTGTCTGGTCAGGGCAGTGTACAGGACGAGGTAGCGGGCGAAGAGGAGGTGGAGGACGAGGAGGATGATGGGGATGAGTATATTTTTAATGCGGAAACTTTCACGGGGGCACAGGAAATTGGTTGCGTGTCACGGCCGGGTTCTGGTTTTTTGAGGGACACAAGTGACGTAGATTTGCCTGCAACTGCCCCTCAACCAATCACAACCGGAGATTTGACAACTGGAACTTTGGCCCACATGGCGGATTATGCCTTACGTATCCTAAAAAGGGACACACGCATTACGAAAATGATGAACGATGACGATTACTGGTTGGCCTGCCTCCTTGATCCACGCTATAAAGGCAAATTGCAAAATATTATGCCACATGAGAACTTGGAACTAATATTAGCAACCAAACAATCAACTCTTGTTGACCGTTTGCTTCAGGCATTCCCAGCACACAGCGCACGTGATCGTTCTCACACGAGCTCCAGGGGGCAGCAGACTAGGAGTGTTAGGGGTGCACACATCAGAAGTGGCGTTGGACAGAGGGGTTTTCTGACCAGGTTGTGGAGTGATTTTGCTATGACCGCAGACAGGACAGGTACTGCTGCATCAATTGAAAGTGACAGGAGACAACATTTGTCCAGTATGGTTACTAACTATTTTTCATCCCTTATCGATGTTCTCCCTCAACCGTCATTCCCATTTGATTACTGGGCCTCCAAATTAGACACCTGGCCAGAATTGGCAGAATATGCATTGCAGGAGCTTGCTTGCCCGGCAGCAAGTGTCCTATCAGAAAGAGTATTCAGTGCTGCAGGGTCAATATTAACCGAAAAAAGGACTCGTCTGGCTACCCAAAATGTTGACGATCTAACATTCATTAAAATGAACCACAACTGGATTTCAAAATCTTTTGCCCCACCTTGCCCGGCCGACACCTAGCTTTCCTATGAAAAGCTCTTGCCTGTGAATTACTTTTCTAATGTCTAATTTGCTGCTGCAGATTGTACAGCATACGACATGTTTACACCTCCCTAAATGGCCAAACTCCCCACACGGGGCCGTGGTATCGCGACTTGGCGCAAGCACCCGTGAGACTGCTGTTTGTCTGAAGAGGTGGGTGTGCTCGCTTTTGGTTGACGGCATTGCTACTGGGTCCCTCATAGTACAATGTAGTGTCTCTGGCGGTGGTGGTGCGCACCCAACGTCAGACACACCGTTGTAACATGAGTGGCCCTGGGGCGGTCCCGCCGGCCTCAAGAGAGTTCCCCCCTACCCCAGCTCAAACTGGGCTCTACCACGTGCAAAATTATGTCGCACAGCTCCACCAATCTTTAGTCTATTCGCTGACATCATTCAATGTCTGGCACTGACAATACAAATTTGTAGACATCTATGATGCAACTTAAAGTAGTCTGTGTCTGTGTCCTATATTGGCACCATTAAATAGTTACTGCCAAATTACTATGTCAGAAACACAGCAGATGAGCCCACCCCTGTACCTAAGTATGCCACCTTTTTTTTTGTTTTGGTTGTTTTGCGAGACATTAACATCTATTTATATTTTGGGAGTACTGGGACAGACACTCCTTGCACTACTCCTCCACTCAGCACCAAGCTGCCTGCCCGTGTATCCATGTAACCGCTGTAAAACTGCCATGAGCCTATTGTTTGTTATTTTAGGCCTTTGAAGCCTTTCTGCGCTCCCTCCTTCCACTAGTCCTCCACTGACCAGACCACTGCTGCCCGTGTACCCCTGGAACCAATTTTAAAGTGCCTACAGCCAGCCCATTTTATTGTGTTAGGCCTTCGAAGCCTGTCTGCGGTCCCTCCTTCCACTAGGCCTCCACTGACCAGACCACTGCTGCCCGTGTACCCCTGGAACCAATTTTAAAGTGCCTACAGCCAGCCCATTTTATTGTGTTAGGCCTTCGAAGCCTGTCTGCGGTCCATACTTTAAATACTCCTCCACTCACCACCAAGCTGCCTGCCCGTGTATCCATGTAACCGCTGTAAAACTGCCATGAGCCTATTGTTTGTTATTTTAGGCCTTTGATAGCCTGTCTGCGGTCCCTACTCCTCCACTGACCACCAAGCTGCCTGCCCGTGTATCCATGTAACCGCTGTAAAACTGCCATGAGCCTATTGTTTGTTATTTTAGGCCTTTGAAGCCTTTCTGCGCTCCCTCCTTCCACTAGTCCTCCACTGACCAGACCACTGCTGCCCGTGTACCCCTGGAACCAATTTTAAAGTGCCTACAGCCAGCCCATTTTATTGTGTTAGGCCTTCGAAGCCTGTCTGCGGTCCATACTTCCACTAGGCCTCCACTGACCAGACCACTGCTGCCCGTGTACCCCTGGAACCAATTTTAAAGTGCCTACAGCCAGCCCATTTTATTGTGTTAGGCCTTCGAAGCCTGTCTGCGGTCCCTCCTTCCACTAGGCCTCCACTGACCAGACCACTGCTGCCCGTGTACCCCTGGAACCAATTTTAAAGTGCCTACAGCCAGCCCATTTTATTGTGTTAGGCCTTCGAAGCCTGTCTGCGGTCCATACTTTAAATACTCCTCCACTCACCACCAAGCTGCCTGCCCGTGTATCCATGTAACCGCTGTAAAACTGCCATGAGCCTATTGTTTGTTATTTTAGGCCTTTGATAGCCTGTCTGCGGTCCCTACTCCTCCACTCAGCACCAAGCTGCCTGCCCGTGTATCCATGTAACCGCTGTAAAACTGCCATGAGCCTATTGTTTGTTATTTTAGGCCTTTGAAGCCTTTCTGCGCTCCCTCCTTCCACTAGTCCTCCACTGACCAGACCACTGCTGCCCGTGTACCCCTGGAACCAATTTTAAAGTGCCTACAGCCAGCCCATTTTATTGTGTTAGGCCTTCGAAGCCTGTCTGCGGTCCATACTTTAAATACTCCTCCACTCACCACCAAGCTGCCTGCCCGTGTATCCATGTAACCGCTGTAAAACTGCCATGAGCCTATTGTTTGTTATTTTAGGCCTTTGAAGCCTTTCTGCGGTCCCTACTCCTCCACTCACCACCAAGCTGCCTGCCCGTGTATCCATGTAACCGATTTCAAACTGCCATGACTGCCTACTGTTTGTTATTTTAGGCCTTTGTGAGCCTGTCTGCGGCCCCTACTTGCAATACTCCTCCACTGACCACAATGCTGCCTGGAGTGCCTGCCTGTGTATCCATGTAACCGATTTCAAACTGCCATGACTGCCTACTGTTTGTTATTTTAGGCCTTTGTGAGCCTGTCTGCGGCCCCTACTTGCAATACTCCTCCACTGACCACAATGCTGCCTGGAGTGCCTGCCTGTGTATCCATGTAACCGATTTCAAACTGCCATGACTGCCTACTGTTTGTTATTTTAGGCCTTTGTGAGCCTGTCTGCGGCCCCTACTTGCAATACTCCTCCACTGACCACACCAATGCTGCCCGTGTACCCCTGGAACCTATTTAAAAGTTCATAGAGCCTAGTTATATATTTTATTTACTATTAATAAGGCCATGATGGACTACGCTGTACCACGCTACAAGCTAACCAGTCGACACTTCTTTTGCGAGAAAAGCCATCCCAACCCTCCACCAGCTTGTAGAAGACCGCATTGTCCATGCACTCTGGCAATCTGTGAGTACAAAGGTGCACCTGACAACAGACGCATGGACCTGTAGGCATGGCCACGGAAGATTACGTGTCCATTACGGCACAATGGGTTAATGTGTTGGATGCATGGTCCACAGAGGACAGCCTACTAAGTATGTCTGCAGTCCATAATTCAAATTGTCCTCCACTGTCTAAATCGGAGCTTCCACCTTCTGGCTTTCGGCCTATAGTATCAGAAATTAAACTGCATTTGGCCTTCAACTTTGGTTACGGCCTACTAACGGCTTCTGCCCCTCCCTGGTGTTGCCCACAACTAAATAAAGCTGAGCTTCAACCTTCCGGCTCTCATTAAGTGGTTTTGAAAAAACAAAATGGTGGATAGGGCCTACTAACGGCTTCTTCCCCTCCCTGGTGTTGCCCTCAACTAAATAAAGCTGAGCTTCAACCTTCCGGCTATCATTAAGTGGTTTTGAAAAAACAAAATGGTGGATAGGGCCTACTAACGGCTTCTTCCCCTCTCTGGTGTTGCCCTCAACTAAATAAAGCTGAGCTTCAACCTTCCGGCTCTCATTAAGTGGTTTTGAAAAAACAAAATGGTGGATAGGGCCTACTAACGGCTTCTGCCCCTCCCTGGTGTTGCCCTCAACTAAATAAAGCTGAGCTTCAACCTTCCGGCTCTCATTAAGTGGTTTTGAAAAAACAAAATGGTGGATAGGGCCTACTAACGGCTTCTGCCCCTCCCTGGTGTTGCCCTCAACTAAATAAAGCTGAGCTTCAACCTTCCGGCTCTCATTAAGTGGTTTTGAAAAAACAAAATGGTGGATTAGGCCTACTAACGACTTCTGCCCCTCCCTGGTGTTGCCCTCAACTAAATAAAGCTGAGCTTCAACCTTCCGGCTCTCATTAAGTGGTTTTGAAAAAACAAAATGGTGGATAGGGCCTACTAACGGCTTCTGCCCCTCCCTGGTGTTGCCCACAACTAAATAAAGCTGAGCTTCAACCTTCCGGCTCTCATTAAGTGGTTTTGAAAAAACAAAATGGTGGATAGGGCCTACTAACGGCTTCTGCCCCTCCCTGGTGTTGCCCTCAACTAAATAAAGCTGAGCTTCAACCTTCCGGCTCTCATTAAGTGGTTTTGAAAAAACAAAATGGTGGATAGGGCCTACTAACGGCTTCTGCCCCTCCCTGGTGTTGCCCTCAACTAAATAAAGCTGAGCTTCAACCTTCCGGCTATCATTAAGTGGTTTTGAAAAAACAAAATGGTGGATAGGGCCTACTAACGGCTTCTTCCCCTCCCTGGTGTTGCCCTCAACTAAATAAAGCTGAGCTTCAACCTTCCGGCTCTCATTAAGTGGTTTTGAAAAAACAAAATGGTGGATAGGGCCTACTAACGGCTTCTGCCCCTCCCTGGTGTTGCCCTCAACTAAATAAAGCTGAGCTTCAACCTTCCGGCTCTCATTAAGTGGTTTTGAAAAAACAAAATGGTGGATAGGGCCTACTAACGGCTTCTTCCCCTCCCTGGTGTTGCCCTCAACTAAATAAAGCTGAGCTTCAACCTTCCGGCTATCATTAAGTGGTTTTGAAAAAACAAAATGGTGGATAGGGCCTACTAACGGCTTCTGCCCCTCCCTGGTGTTGCCCTCAACTAAATAAAGCTGAGCTTCAACCTTCCGGCTCTCATTAAGTGGTTTTGAAAAAACAAAATGGTGGATAGGGCCTACTAACGACTTCTGCCCCTCCCTGGTGTTGCCCTCAACTAAATAAAGCTGAGCTTCAACCT
Source organism: Ranitomeya variabilis (assembly GCF_051348905.1). Lineage (NCBI taxonomy): Eukaryota > Metazoa > Chordata > Amphibia > Anura > Dendrobatidae > Ranitomeya > Ranitomeya variabilis. The sequence continues at coordinate 655,721,609 of NC_135233.1, forward strand.
TCCGGCTCTCATTAAGTGGTTTTGAAAAAACAAAATGGTGGATAGGGCCTACTAACGGCTTCTGCCCCTCCCTGGTGTTGCCCACAACTAAATAAAGCTGAGCTTCAACCTTCCGGCTCTCATTAAGTGGTTTTGAAAAAACAAAATGGTGGATAGGGCCTACTAACGGCTTCTGCCCCTCCCTGGTGTTGCCCACAACTAAATAAAGCTGAGCTTCAACCTTCCGGCTCTCATTAAGTGGTTTTGAAAAAACAAAATGGTGGATAGGGCCTACTAACGGCTTCTGCCCCTCCCTGGTGTTGCCCTCAACTAAATAAAGCTGAGCTTCAACCTTCCGGCTCTCATTAAGTGGTTTTGAAAAAACAAAATGGTGGATAGGGCCTACTAACGGCTTCTGCCCCTCCCTGGTGTTGCCCACAACTAAATAAAGCTGAGCTTCAACCTTCCGGCTCTCATTAAGTGGTTTTGAAAAAACAAAATGGTGGATAGGGCCTACTAACGGCTTCTGCCCCTCCCTGGTGTTGCCCTCAACTAAATAAAGCTGAGCTTCAACCTTCCGGCTCTCATTAAGTGGTTTTGAAAAAACAAAATGGTGGATAGGGCCTACTAACGACTTCTGCCCCTCCCTGGTGTTGCCCTCAACTAAATAAAGCTGAGCTTCAACCTTCCGGCTCTCATTAAGTGGTTTTGAAAAAACAAAATGGTGGATAGGGCCTACTAACGGCTTCTGCCCCTCCCTGGTGTTGCCCACAACTAAATAAAGCTGAGCTTCAACCTTCCGGCTCTCATTAAGTGGTTTTGAAAAAACAAAATGGTGGTTAGGGCCTACTAACGGCTTCTGCCCCTCCCTGGTGTTGTCCTCAACTGAACAAAGCTGAGCTTCCACATTCTGCCTTTCGCCCTATACTATCAGATATTAAACTGCATTTGGCCTACTAGTGTGGTTAGGCCCTTGAAACAGTGTCTGCTGCTCTTGGGTTTGCTACTCCACTGAACAAAGCAATGCCGCCTGTTTAGTCCTGTTACCAATTTTGAACTGCATTTAGCCTACTTTATTCTTTGGCCCTATATCTGTTTCCTCCTCATCCTGCCCATTGCCCAGCCACTGCTAAATGAGTCTGCTGGTACATTGACCTAGACCACTACATTCCCCTTGTACTCTACACAGCCAGAATCTGACCCTGCTGAAAGTAAGGTTCCCCTTCTCGCATGTTATACCACCTTACACAGGGACAAAGAGGAAGGTGCAGATGAAAGTGCAGGTTCCTTCATCAGGTGGGGGGGGCATACTCGTTGGCGACGTCACTGGCACAGGGCCCCTCAGAGTACGCAAAAGTGTCGCTGCTGGTGGGAGGCGCCCCCGCCATGCAAACACACCGCCGTACTTTGAGGGGCCCTGTGCCAGTGCCAATGCGAACGAGTGGGCCCCCCCCTGCTTGCTCAGGATCACAGCACTTGCAACGTTTAAATACTTACCTTTCCCTGCAACACCGCCGTGACGTAGTCCGCATTTCCTGGGCCCACGAAAAAATTGAGCCAGCCCTACTCCCCCCCACAACTTTTGCCAAATGACCCCCAATTCCCTATGCCCAACTATTATTATAAAGTTAATTACGATTGGCAAGCTTCAGAAACAAGAATGGATGTTTTTGGCATTAAAATGGGCACTGTAGGTGTTTTCCTGGCCTCCACTCACTGCCGACTATGCTTCCCCATTGACTTGCATTGGGTTTCGTGTTTCGGTCGATCCCCGACTTTTAGCGATAATCGGCCGACTGCACTCGACTCGACTCTGGACAAAATCGGGTTTCCCAAAACCCTACTCGATCTTAAAAAAATGAAAGTCGCTCAACCCTAATCACAACTTATCCATTGAAAACCATCACACCATGCAATATTAGAGAGCTGATGTAAAACATCTCTTGAGTCTCTCAGGAAACCTGGAACTCTCACAACCAATGGCTGTAGAAGAGAGTCCACCCATTGGCTTAGATGTTCCGTTAGAGAACCCATCCCTGATAATATAGGGCGCATTGGTGGAGGTGTAATACCTTTGTGTACTTTGGGTAAGCCATACATTGTAGGTATAGTGGGGCAATCAACCTTGAGATACTCAACATGTGTTCTGGTTAGAACACCCAAAGCTGCACCTTCATCTATCAAGCTGAACAGTTCTTTTTTGTAAGCCGATGTAGGATCTGAAGGCAGTTTTCTATACGTTGTGGTGTCATTAAAAAAATTGTTCATTTGATCCTTATACATCGATGTGTCCATGACAACAATCAGGCCACCTTTGTCTGCCTTTTTTATAATGATCTGGTCCATCTTTTTAATTTCCTGGAGAGCTCTGCGCTGCTTCCAATTTAAATTACCTTTATGTGTTCTGTGCTGGACATGTGTGTCTAAAGATCTCAAATCTCGTTCAATGACAGCTTGAAATCTGTCCATGCAGTCCACTCGTGATTGAATAGGGTAAAATGATGGATTTTTTGTTGCAAATTGATCAGCTTGATTTACATCTCGGTTTAAAGATACATTAGACCCATTCAAGTCATTCAGATTTCTCAAAAGACATTGTTCATTAAACGTAAGGTCACAAAATTCATTCCTGACAGCAGAGGTATCCACAATGGCAGTAGATTCCTGTTTGAAAAAATGTCTTTTGACTGTCAAATTGCGAATAAATCTGTTGATATCTATCAGTGTATGAAATAAATCAAACCGTTGATCCGGTGCATATTTAAGTCCTAAGGACAACACTTGCAATTGTTCAACTGAGAGATCACAACTAGAAATATTTAAAATATTAGAAAAATCACCTGAAAAAGATGTTACTTTCTGTTGCGGGTAGCCATGCGAAAGTTTCCTGCGGTGTTTCCTGTTGCCGCTTGGCTGAGGCAGTGCTGCAGTGCTTCCAGCTTGTGACTGATGTGGTCTTTTTGGAGATGGAGGCTGAAGAGGAGGAGTAGGAGGAGGATTAGATGCAGGAGCTGTAGTTTGTGGGGAAACACAGATTGACCTAGGGCCCACAATCCTCGGCGTTGGGAGGACATGTTCCATCCCAAGGTCTGACTGGGTCCTGACTGATGATGTTGATTGGAGATGAAGGATGGAGGATGAAGAAGAGGAGGTGGTGCAGGAGCTGTAGACTGTGGGGGCAACCCTGATTGAAGCAGGGCCAGCAATGCTCGGTGTAGGGAGGATGTGTTCCATCCCAAGGTCCGACTGGGTCCCGGCTTCCACTATGTTAACCAGTGTGCTGTCAGCAACATGTTCTGTCCCTGCCCACAAGCACTTGTCCACGTGTTCGTGGTTAGGTGCACTTTCCCAGTAACTGCATTGTTGAGGGCACAGCTAATGTTGTGGGAAACGTGCTTGTGTAATGCGGAGACGGCACACAGGGAGAAATAGTGGTGGCTGGGGACCGAGTACTGAGGGATGGCCACTGCCATCAGGTTGCAGAAAGCTTCCGTCTCCACGAGCCTAAATGGCAACATTTCGAGTGCAAGCAGATGAGAAATGTTTGAATTTACTAGTATAGCTTGTGGGATGTTGGCTGCATATTTGAGCTTGCATTCCAAGAATTGGGGTATGGACAACTAAACGCTGCGCTGAGACAAGAACATGGTCATGCTTGATGATGATGATAGTTGAGTGTGTGCAATGACAGGTGCAGGGCAGGAGGCATATTCGCATTCACCATGGACGGGGGATTGGCTTTCATGCACAACAGCGGAAGAATCATTGGTGTCACTCGCATACACTGTTCGTGGACCCTGTGGTTCGGCTCACAAAGTTGGGTGCTTTGCCGCCATGTGCCAGATCATGCTGGTGGTGGTCAGGCTGGAAGTTTTGCTACCCCTGCTGATGCTGGCCTGGCAGGTGGTGCCAATGGCCTTTTTGGGTTTATCGTCAGAGTCTTTAAAAAACAACCAGACTCGGGAAGACCTAACAGTTCCACTGGCAACTTCCGTCGTGTTGGTGTTATGGGGAACGGTTGCCCTCCTTCTGTCTGCGGCCACCACACTGCTTCTTTCTGCCTGTTGTGGTGCTGTGCCTCCCTCCCCCTGTGTGCTGCTGTCCCCACTCTGCATGTCCTCCTGCCAGCTTGGGTCAGTTACTATATCATCTACCACCTCGTCTTCCACTTATGCACCCTGATCCTCCTCCTGAATTTTTGGAAATTGTGTCTCATCATCGTCCACCTCTTGTGACACATTCCCAATGTCGCAGTCGTGTGATTGTGGCTGCTCAAATATTTGGGCATCACTACCTGCCATCTTGTCTTGCATCGCTTCAAGTGGACTGAATCTATAAAAGGAAAAGTGAACAGCTCTTCAGAGTGTCCAAGTGTGGGATCAGTTGTCTCCAGGCACTCAGCATGGTGGGAAGAAGGATCAGGGTGAGGAATATGCGGTCCAGAGTCATGGCTACTCAGACTTGACTTTGTGGAAGACAGGGTGGTGGTGGCAGCAAAGTGAGTGGAAGCATTAACCGCTATCCAACCAACAACCTTTTGACACTGCTCTGGGTTCAATAGTGGTGTGCTGCTGCGGTCCCCTAGTAATTGGGACAGGAAGGTCAGAAGATGTGGGTGTTTGTTATGCCACAATTTCAGCTTGCCCAAGGCATTGGCCTCTCTGCATGCACCATCACCATCATGTCCAGTTCCCCGTCCCTTGTCACGCGCCTTGCCCATTTTAAATGGAGGACAATATTTTGCACGGTCACTACAAATGGAGTTTAAAACAGCTGGCCTGTAGGTAACTATTTTTTTTTCAGCAAACTGGTGTCAATAATTTGTATAAAACACTCCAACAAAATTTTACAATAGCCCAGAAATGGCAGAATTTTCTGCGCACTCACATGTGAACCCTGTGACAGCCAAACCTTTGTTTAAAATAGCTGGCCTGTAGTTAACTATTTTTTTTCTTCAACAAACTGGTGTCAATAATTTGTACAAGACACTCCAACAAAATTTAACAGTAGCCCATAAATGGCAGAATTTGCTGTGCACTCTAATGTGAACTCTGTGACGGACAATCCCCTGGTTCAAATAAATGCCCCGTAGGTAACAATTTTTTTTTCAGCAAACTGGTGTCAATAACTTGTATAAGACACTCCAACAAAATTTTACAGTAGCACAGAAATGGCAGAATTTTCTGTGCACTTGGATGTGAACCCTGTGATGGCCAAACCTCTGGTTCAAAGTAATGCCCTTTAGGTAACTATTTTTTTTAGCAAACTGGTGTCAATAGTTTGTATAAGACACTCCAACAAAATTTTACAGTAGCCCAGAAATATCAGAAATTTCTGGGCACTCAGATGTGACGGTCAAACCCCTGTATAAAATAGCCATGGCGCCCCTGAGGGTCCAGTTGCCACAGAGGCACTGTACCTCAGCCAGAGGTGTGGTACTCCACTCTTGGGTGAGGAGGGGGCACTACCCAACACTCACATACTAGCATCCAACACTACACCACTCCAGGCCAGGGGATCTTAGCGGACCCTATTGAGGGAGGGCCCCATCTCAGGCTGGAGGGGGAACTAGGTAGAGGGTGTGGATGGAGAGAGTGCCAGTTGTGAGGAGTTGTCATGGAAACAAGAGGGAGGAGTTAGTCAGTCTGAGTCGGGAGTTGGAATCTAGTGAGAAGAGAGCAGGCAAGTCAAGGAGATCCTGGGAAGTGGAGCTGTTTCCTGGCTCACCCCAGAACAGAAAGGGATCATCTAAAACCATACCCTAACCAACTAAAAGAGAGGATGGAAGACTAAAACATTCCTCAGCCAATGGAAGAAGTGGAGGAAAAGATCAACACAGTACTCGGCAAGTACCCTCCAAATTGGACAACAGTTTTCTCGGCCATAGCCATGCCCGTTTTGACCTTTTCCCAGCTAGTAGTGCCAGAAAGAGATGCAACTCAAGATCAGCCTGAAGACCAAGGCTCAAGCAGCAAGGACCTAAGAGAATAGCACAGAAGGAAGGCCTCCAAACCCACCTAGCTAGGTGGATCCCAAGTTGCTTCCAGGCTCACCTGTAACCCGTACCCCGGACTGCACCTGCAACTAATAAGTAAAGGTAAAGGAAACTGCAATCCTTGAGTCCTCCAGTCATTTCCCGCACCCTCAGTCCTGCACCCCATCGTCTATGATCCCTTACCAACTATACCAGTAGCCCTGGGGCCCCGCTCCACCTGTGAGAAGCAGAACCATCCCAGCTCCATCACCATCGGCCCCAGCGGTCCCCTTAAGCAGCATCGGACATCCATTGCCGAACACCACAGTTGGTGTCGCGAACTAATTCCCTATAGACTCTACTTCTCCTTTATTTTTTTAATTTTATTGGACGTCCAGGGCCACGGACCGGGTCACTGCTGCTGTGACTAGCCCCTTAAGAACCGTTGGACCCGGCCCGAACACCCCATGGTTCTATTGGGCGCTCCAGCTGGCCTGTAGGTAACGATTTTTTTTTTCAGCAAACTGGTGTCAATAATTTGTATAAGACACTCCAACAAAATTTTACAGTAGTCCAGAAATGGCAGAATTTTCTGCGCACTTAGATGTGAACCCTGTGACGGCCAAACCCCTGTTTAAAATAGCTGGCCTGTAGGTAACTATTTTTTTTCAGCAAACTGGTGTCAATAACTTGTGTAAGATAAGTCTAACCAGCGGGGGACACCGCGCAACACTACAGACACTTATGGGCACGCATATCCACTGAGTTCGCCCTCCTTTATCCAGTGACGTATTCTACTATAATCCGCTAACCTGCTTTTTGTCCTCCCTACTGCAAATTTGAAGCCCTGGACCTTGATGCCTGATTAGACATATAGCCACACCGGCTCTGCCCACATCTAGTGACTCATAACAGTTATTGACACAATATAAATTTGGAGCTTTTGGCCTTCACGTCACATTAGAGGCATAACAATGACTGGGTGTTTACTCTCCCATTAGGTCACTTAGGGCTGTACCCCATATATTTGGACCCAATTGATGTACAGGGACACCTGCTATACTTACCACTTGAGCAGTCGGTTTACTGAAAAAGGTCTCGTGTTGACCGAAACGCTTTATTTTGGACTGCAATAAAAAAACTTTTTTCAAAGCTACAACCACGAATAAGTTGAGTGCCTAATTATTTACTATATGTTTACTGGTTTGGGGAACCTATCTAGTGCACCAACACAGCTGTGCCACGATATATTTCACTAACTTGTGTAAGACACTCCAACAAAATTTTCCGGTAGCCCAGAAATGGCAGAATTTTCTACGCATTCAGATGTGAACTGTTGTGAATTCTGCTCTTGGGTTCCCTCCGGTGGTTGTTGGTGGTATTTCAGTTGTCCCTGGCTTGCAATCCTGGTCAGGTGTCCCTGCTGATTGCAGGCCTGACTGGGGTATTTAGGGCTGCAGGATTCATTAGTCAGTGCCAGTTGTCCATTGTTCTTGGAGGTTTTGGATCTCTTTCTGGTCTTCCTGCCCTGCTGCTAAATCTACAAAGATAAGTGTCTGGTTTTTTTTTCTACAGCACACATGCGGTGTGTTTACTATTTTGTGCTATTCATTTGTCTTTTATTGTTCAGCTTGGACTGTGTCAGGATTTAACAGGCAAGTTGGATTCTCAGGAGATGCAGATATACGCTCCATGTCTTTAGTTAGATAGTGGAATTTTTGTATTATTCTGCTGTGGATATTTTTAGGGTTTTTTACTGACCGCTTAGTATTCTGTCCTATCCTTTCCTATTTAGCTAGAGTGGCCTCTTTTGCTAAATCCTGTTTTCTACCTGCGTATGTCTTTCCTCTAATACTCACAGTCAATATTCGTGGGGGGCTGCCTATCCTTTGGGGTTCTGCTCTGAGGCAAGATAGGATTCCCATTTCCATCTATAGGGGTATTTAGTCCTCCGGCTGTGTCGAGGTGTCTAGGATTGTTAGGTACACCCCACGGCTACTTCTAGTTGCGGTATCAGTTTAGGGATTGCGGTCAGTACAGGTTCCACCTACTCCTGAGAAAGTCTCATGCGGCTCCTAAGTCACCGGATCATAACAGTGAACCCTGTGATGGCCAAACCTCTGTTTAAAATAGCTGAATTTTCACGCTGTAATATGGAAAGGATCTGGCTGTATCCTGCACTGCCAACAAGCAATTAGAGCAAAAAAAATGTGTGCTCTGGATTGCTTTTGAAGAAAATAATCAGGATTAAGATGCAAAAAAATTATTCCTGGCCACTGATACCTGGGGCTATGTATATACGGTAAATATCTGTAATAGACTGCAGCAGCAGACAGTAGTGGAATGGACCCTCTTGCTGTATGCAATGAAGTATGCCACATACAATGTCTGCCTAGCCTACGTAGCACTGATAAACTATATACACCACTGATACCTATATACACCGTAATTAGTTCTCAGAAGGACTGTTGGTTTAGATGGATTTGTGTTTTCAATATGGTATACCCACACTAACTTATACACCACCAAATCTGTCCCTATCTCAGCAGCACCTCTCCCTGCACTGCCTAAGTCCAGAGCTCACTGTGATGAGCAGGGTGGTGCCAGGTCTGATATAGACCTGATGACTCTCTGCAGCCAGCCAATCACTGTAATACCACAACCAACAAGGCTACGGCATTACAGTGTGTGGCAAACAATCCCTGCATGTTGATTGGCGCTCTAAAGAACGGCAAACATGCAGGGCAGTGACCCGAACTCCCGCCAAAAACCCCCGGAAATGTTCGCCGCTTGCCGAGCATTGCGAGCAGCGAGATGCTTGGGTGAGCACCGAGCACTTGCAAGCATGCTCGCTCATCACTAGTCACACTCCATGGGACCGCAAGACACATGTTGCTCCCGAGTTACAGGTTGGGGACCCCTGCATTAGGACAATCGTGCTAAAAAGAACTCAAACGGGGGAAATATTAGTTAGTGGGGCACTGAGTGGGTTACCAGGGCAAGTAGCAAAATGAAAAAATTGTGTGTACAGACATGACTTAAAAAGTCTTAATCGTGGTCTGAACTATAAAGAAAGAACTTTTAAAGTTTACAATTACAATCACAGAGAACATCTTTGTGAGTTATTGGTATTCACTTTTCACTGTGTATTTTTACTGTGTAGACTTAGAAGGGGTTGTCCATCTTTGGAGACAATATATTTTGTTACTTAAATGAATATATGCATGCAGGCTGAAAAATAATTTTTTGCAATTGGGTTTTATTACAAGCTGTGCACCGTTTGGCTTCTACCGGCTCTTTGTTTTTTTGGCACATTCAACTTTCATGTAGTCTGTGGTCTTAAATCAGATGAGAGGAGCTTGGAAAAAGACAGAAAAAAGAATTACAAACCCTCCTATCAGACTGTTAGGCTGGAGTCACATTAGCATATGGCTTCTGATGAGAGAGCATGGGAGGCCATATGCTAATGACCCTCGGCTCCTGCTCTGCTGCGAGCGGGAGCTGAGTGTCAGTGCTCTGTGCTCCGATCCTCTCTCATTACAGGATCGGAGCACAGCTGCAGGGGAGACGGAGAAAGTAATTTCTCCATCTCCTCTGCTGCCGGCATCGGTGTATATTGCATTGCACTTGGGTGATATCCGAGTGCAATGCGACGTTTCACTCACACCCATAGACTTATATGGGTGTGAGTGAGCCGAGTCTCATTGCCAGTCATAGCATGCTGTGATTGATCTCTCTTGCATGAGAAAAAAATTGCAGATCTGCACTGCCTTATAGTATAACATGAGGCTGAGTGCTACCCGATAAAACAACACATAGCACTCAGCCCTGTTATACGGTAGTATGACTCAGGCCTTAGAATGAGCTGAGTGAAGGATTTTTAGATACTTTATTATTCAGCTAGCAATAGACAGTACAAACCCAAACATATTAAAGACAAATGGTGCAAATGTTTTAATGAAACCTAAAGGCAAAAAATCATTTTTATCCCAAAGAAATTAAGTAATAAAAAAGTGTCCCCAAAACTGGACAACTCCTTTAAGTCTGCCATGTAATAAAAATTGTATATTGATATGCTCTGAGATATACAGCAATAGTATTGTACAACATGTTAATACCAGAACAATGAAATTATAGTGATCATAATCCTATAATGTGGAAGCAAAACTGTTTTTCAGAAACTAACCATTGCTCTGGTTCAATGAAGCACTTCCCTGTGTTTATGATGCCTACACATAGTAATTAGAACACCTTCCTAATGAAGTAAAGAAATGCTAACTAGCTGCAGTAGTCATCTTCATAATCCAATTATCTCTTCCTGATATTCAATGTGAACATGGCCCACTCCTGCTGAATTACTTCATTGTCACTAGTAACTATAGTAGCGAGTTTCCATCACACACAAACTTTACAAAATGAGAGAGTGCTTCTTGGTTGGCAATGTGTGGGGCAGTTTCTAGACAGCTGCTTAACTCAGCAATAACCCCTAAAGCCAACCCACTTCCTTTCCCACAAAATATCCAGTTCTTCACCACGATTTAGGTGTTAAAATGGAAACAGCTGAAAAGGACAGTCCATACCATACAAATGCAAAGTGGGGTATTCTCATTATCGGAGCTAGTCAACTTCATCAGGTATGGAGTTTACATGCCACCCAGTTATGTCTACAAAGTGGAAATATTCTGGAAAAACTTATGGTGGCCACGAATATAATAATTATATAAAATCTCACCATAAAAGTTTGTTCAAGTGTAAGAAGAGGCACTGGACCCGGGGTACCTTTCTTGCGCTGGGTCCGAACTGTCAGGACTATCACCTTTGTTGTCTGGGGGGAAAGATTAGAGACCCGGACCGACCTTTGCAGGGGGCATAGCTAGGATAAAAAGGGCAGAGTGAGCGAAAAGGAGGAGAGACTTGGCGGGAGCACACAGAGCACAGCAAGGGAAATTTGATGCTCCGTCCTCTGAGCACCGTGACAGCACAGGCCCGCGCTATATTATCCCTGCTGATACTTACAGAGACTGTGACAGGAGAACTGTATTTTGCCCATTGGCTCCCACTGCTCCAGGTACCCAACGTTACGGGCCAGTAAATAACGCACGCGTGCCACCTAAGAAACCCCGGGTGACTTACCAAGAACTATTCCCTTTCTCACCTGCCTTATTTCTGCTGAGCTTTGTTAAGCCCTGGCAGTGTTGACTGATCTTCACTCTCAACCTACATTTTGGACCCAGGACTCAGTGCAAGATGTCGAGGACTAATCGCCACTGCCAGGAACCAGATCATCAACACCTGCAGGATGACACCAGATTCATCACGTGCTGACTACGTTGGCACCACCTTTAGAACCTAAGACTCTGCAGTCAGGCCATCAGACTGATAAGTTTACCCTTAATGAACAGTTGTTATACTTTTTGCCCCCATTACCTCCCTCAGCCCACCTATCCTACTAATATCACCTGTCATACCCCTGCCTCTACGTTCCCCTCCCTGTGTGGAGTATACCCCTGTACCAGTAAACTTAACTTTAACCCTTGCTCTGCCTCCTGTCCTTTACTGCATCCGGCAACCTGCTCACACTTGGCGTGGTCGGAAGGATGCAGTCCAGCTGCACGGAGGCGGCAGACCAAGCAGTAGGGGGGTCCCAGGTCCAGAATATTTCCTGGGGGAATGTTAAGTAACCTCCCAAAGTTTACTGGGAACAACACCATGTTATGGAGCTGGACTAAGCGAATCCGGGGAATGATTAGGATGCACCCCATGACTCCTGCATTAGACGTAGAGGTTGCCATGATGGTTTTAGATGGAGAGGCCCCCCTCGAGAATGGGACACTTTTAATAAGGTATTGCAGGTGCTGAAAGAAACCCATGTAGACCCCATAGGAGGGTTATGCATGTATTTATTTTGCCGAGTGCAAAGGGAGGGGGAGACGGTGACCCAGTGCATGAACGTGCTACAGGAGATCCACACTGCCATAACTAGAAAGGACGGCATGGGCATAGGGTCTACTGACATAGTACTGCGAGATCAGTTGGTGACAGGTTTGCGAGACATACTGCTGAAACAGGCCTTATGCAAGCGCTTGCGGGTAAATCCACGCATGACCTTTTCTGAAGTGGGGAGCAAAGCGCGCACACGCGAGCAAGAGCAGGGGGTGACAGTCCCAGTGGGGAAGGTCTGGATAGGGGAGGTGTCTGTGACAATGGTCACTGAACCAAGATGGGTGGAAGAATTGCGGTAAGAAATCCAGGGAATACAAGAAGGATTGGCTGATTCCAAGAAGAAACCAGCCGCATCCACCTCGCCTGGGGGTAGAACTGGACCTGAACCTCGTCGCGAAGTGAGAGCGTCCTGCAGAGAAAAACTCCCTACATGCTATACCTGTGGTGAGCTTGGACATTTGGCTCGGGGTTGTATACGACGTAGCCGACCTCTGCAGTGCAGTCCATTAAACTAGGAGGCTCCAATGCTGGGGGACGCCGTCCGGAGCCTGAACAGTCAAGAAAGAGAATCAGAAGTCCCACAAGTCTAGTTTCCACATGCCCTCTTGTCAGGGCCGAGATGGATGGTCGGGCCGTCCGATGCTTGGTTGACACCGGCTCACTGGTGACTACGATGCCTGAAACGTACTTCCAATGAGATTTCCCTGAAGCGATGAGGCCTGAGTGGTGCCCGGTGATAAAGTTGACGTCTGCTAATCACCTACCCATCCTGGTGGCAGGGGTGGTCAGGATGCAAATCACCATCTGTGGTAAAGACCTGGGTCAAAAGGGACTAGCGCTGACTGCCGGAGACGCAGATAATGGACATGCTGTCACTCTAGGGATGAACATATTGAAGGAATTCAGAAGTCTTCTCATCAATGAGTCCCCTGATGTGTTCCTAAAAGAGTGGATCCCTCACACTCCCCAAAAGAAAGTATTCCAGCAGCTAATCCGTATGGCCCAAGCACAAGAAACCTCTAGTGACGGGAAGATGTTAAAGAAAGTGATTGTCCCAGCTGCAGCCAACCTGATTCTAAATCCAGGGCAGACTGTGCTCACTGTGCCCGTCCGAGCTTGTACTCCTCTGGAAGGAGTTAAGATCCAGATAGAGCCAGCTTTTATGGAGCAATTACCTCCAGACGTTAGCTACTGTGCCCGATGGGACAGTCCCAGTGCGATGCGTTAATCAGGGAGAAGACAAACTCACGCTCCCACCCCAGAGTGAAGTTGCGCAAATTCTGGGCATGCCAGAGGAGCTGATACCACCACAAGCCGTACAGTTAAAAGTGAAACAGGGAGATCCTTGGACCGTGGCCATAGACACATCTTCGGCACCAGAACCTCACCACCTGCGAGAGGGATGCAGAATTCTGGAGCAAATGTAGGCTGAATTAACAGAACTTACACCACAGCAGGTCCAGCAGGTAGAAGCTCTATTAGGGCGATTTCAAGATGTGTTTACACATCATGAAAACGATTTTGGCAGCTCTACGAAAATCACCCACGCGATACCAACTGGAAATGCCGTGCCCATAAGACAATAATACCGACGAATTTTACCACAAATGTACCAAGAGGGGAAGAGGATACTGACACAGATGCTGCAGAATGGTGTTATTCTAGAGTCAGAGCCTGTTGGCTGCTCCCATTGTGCTGGTGCGAAAGAAAGATGGAACTCTACGCTTCTGTGTGGACTACCGTAAACTGAATGCCTGCACTGTGCGAGATTCATACCCCCTACCCAGGATTGAGGAATCATTGTCTGCGCTGGGAAGCATGAAATTCTTCTCATCGTTGGATCTAGCCAGTGGCTATTGGCAAGTACCTTTGTCCGAGCATGACCGGGTGAAGATGGCTTTTATACTACCTATGGGCCTGTACGAATTCAACCGGGTGCCGTTTGGCCTGGCTAACACTCCTGGTAAGTGTTGAGCATTCCGATACTGCAAATATCGGGTATTGGCCGATATTTGCTGTATCGGAATTCCGATACCGAGTTCCGATATTTTTGCGATATCGGAAATCGGAATCGGAAGTGTGCGGTGCGTATGGTTCCCAGGGTCTGGAGGAGAGGAGACTCTCCTTCAGGCCCTGGGATCCATATTCATGTAAAAAATAAATAATAAAAATAAAAAATATTGATATACTCACCCCTCCAGCGGACCCTGGCGCTTAGCGGTGCCTCCGTTCCTAAGAATGCAGGGAGTGAATGACCTTCGATGACGTCGCGGCTTGTGATTGGTCGCGTGAGCGGTCACATGAGCGGTCACGCGACCAATCACAAGCCGCAATGTCATCGAAGGTCCTTCACTCTGCATTCTTAGGAACGGAGGCAGACGCTTGGACCAGTGAGAGCCGGGGCCATCAGAGGGGTGAGTATATCAATATTTTTTTTTTTTATTATTTATTTTATACATGAATATGGATCCCAGGGTCTGAAGGAGAGTTTCCTCTCCTTTAGACCCTGGGAACCATTCCGATATTTTGTGTCCCATTGATATGCATTGGTATCGGGTATCGGTATCGGCGATATCCGATATTTTTTGGATATCTGCCGATCCAATCCGATACCGATACCTTTACATATCGGAAGGTATCGCTTAACACTACTCCTGGTACATTTCAACGACTTATGGAGAGGTGTCTAGGTGACTTAAACTTTGAGGCCACTCTTATCTATCTGGTTGATATCATTGTGTACGCCGCCACGTTTGAGGAACATCTGCAAAGACTGGAACAGGTGCTGAGCCATTTTCAGAGACACGGTTTGAAATTGAAGCCTCAGAAGTGTAATTTATTTCGCACCAAGATTGAGTACTTGGGACATGTCGTCTCTGCAGAGGGGTGAGACCGTCCTGTGAGAAGATTTCCACAGTACAGGATTGGCCAACCCGAACACCGTGAACGATGTATGGGCCTTCCTGGAGCTCACCAGGTATTATCGGCAATTCGTAAAGAACTTCACTCGCATTGAACCCGTTGCTGGAACTGTTGAAAGGGGTGCTGTCTGGTGCAAAGAACAGTACTATTTCATGGGGAGAACGCCAGGAGAAAGCATTTTGAGCCTTAAAGATGGCTTTGACTGAGGTGCCAGTGTTGGCCTATGCAGACTTCTCCCAGCGGTTTATTCTCCACACTGATGGAAGCCTGCAAGGACTTGGAGCTGTGTTGTCTCAGATCCAAGATGGAAAAGAATGGGTATTCGAATACGTAAGACGGTCCTTACATGACTCTGAATGGAATCTGGACAATTAATTCGCTCAAGCTGGAGCTGTTGGCATTGGTGTGAGCCATGACTGAGAAGTTTGAGGAATATTTGTCTGGCTCTGAAGTCCTGGTACGCACCGATAATAACCCCTCGGCCCACCTGGAAAATGCAAAACTCGGTGCCCTGGAGCAGCACTGGGTGGCTTAGATGGCGAAGTTTCGATATAAAATCACTTACAAGAGGGGAGTTGAGAATACTCACGCCGATACCTTATCCAGAATGACACATTAAAATCATGGGCCCAACTGTGACAAAGAGCTGGAGGCTGAAGAGGTCCCTGAGTTCTGAGATTCTGCCAGGACGTTGGCAGCTGCGCAGGAACATATACAGGCAATGACTTGGGTATGCATACTGGGACGGTTCCGTGATGAGTGGGTCCGGTTACAACAAGAAGATGGGGAACTCGCTCAGTGGGTAACTCTGAAACAACTTCCCAGTCAAAGAGAGAGAGAGATGCCCTGACCCCCGGGACTCTGCAGATCTTTTGACAGTGGGAAAGGCTCGAACTGAAGAATGAACTATTGTACCGTAAGATTCAGTTACAACGGGAACTGGGTGTCACCTGGTAGGTGGTGATCCCCGAGGCGCTGCTGCCTAAGATGGCCACAGAAGCACACGAGAGAGGAGCTCACTTTGGTCAAGAGAAGACTTTTCAGTGGCTGCAAAACCTAGTTTACTATCCTCACCTGAAAGCCATGGGGGAAGAGGTCTGTCGACAATATAGAAGCAGTGAAATAGCAAAGCCTCCAGATCAGAGAGCTCCCACACAGACCATCTTGACTTCTGCTCCTCTCAAAGTATTGATGATATATTATCTGATGATAGGTCCAGGCCACCAAGGATATGAGCATTGTCTAGTAATGACGGACCATTTCACTAAGTTAGCCGTTGTGACTCCGACACGTGACCAAACTGCCGAATCGACAGCACATACCATCTGCAAGAATTTCATTCAAGTGTACGGGTGCCTGAAGAGAATCCACTCTGATCAAGGTGCCTATTTTTTAGGGCAGAACTGCATCGTATGTATCAGATCGAAAAATCTCGGACGACACCTTATCACACTCAAGGAAATGGAGCCTGTGAACGGTTCAATCAGACTCTTATCCAGATGTTGAGGGCACTAGAGGAATACTGAAAAGCCCGATGGCCTGAATTTGTAGCTGAGTTAGTGTGGGTGTATAACAACCGAGTACATCATACCACCGGTTACACCCCATATACCCTGCTTTTTGGCAAGCCAGGAATGGAGATCACAGAGTTGGATTCAGAGGAGGACTACCCACGGATGGGGGTGTCCACTTGGGTCCAAGAACATCATGATTGTCTGCAGACACTACATCGCTGGTGCAGACCAGGTTTCGGGAACTTGAGCATTCAGAGACAACTCCTCTGCGTGGGAGAGCTCTTCAAGCCGGAGACCGAGTGTTGGTCCGAGATAAGCGTCCTAGGGATAAACTGGAGTACCGGTGGGAAAAAAAATTGGATGAAGCGGAGAATCAGTCAATAATGACCGTCTTTGAAATTCAACCTGAAGGGGAGAAAAATGCTCCTGAAATGTTCCCTCCGGCCATTGCAGTTTGTGAAGAAGAAGAGTTGCCTGATCTGTCGCCTGTAAATCCAGGAGAGGGACAAGTTCCTGAAGCTGAGGTTCCTGAAATTCCTGAAGTTCCTGAAGTCTTTGCTCCGTTGGAAATGGGCGCATCCCTGCCCTCACCTGTTCAGCCCGACTCGACTACTCAACCTGATTCAACTTCTCCTTCTGACTTAAGGTACTCTGAATGGGCCACAGCCGGAATACCCCACAACAGATAGGATCAAGACCAATTTATGTGGCAACAAATCATTCAAGGACCAGTTGAATGTCAAAGCAAAATACAAGAATTCTCGCCTGTGGAATGGCGAGCAAATGAAGAGGGGGAGTGTAAGAAGAGGCACTGGACCAGGGGGTACCTTTCTTGCGCCAGGACCGGAACTGTCGGGACTGTCACCTTTGTTGTCTGGGGGAAATCTTAGAGACCAGGACCAACCTTTGCACTTGACAGCAGGGGGCTTAGCTAGGATATAAAGGGAAGATCACTCAAAAAGGAGGAGAGACTTGGCAGGAGCGTGCAGTGCGCAGCAATGGAAGTTTGGTACTCCGTCCTCTGAGCACTGTGAAAGCGCAGGCCCGCGCTATATTATCCCTGCTGCCACTTACAGAGACTGTGACCAGAGATGTAAGTCTATGGGGGATGCCAGTATTTTTACCGCGATCCCCCCGGGGGTCTTTTAAGGTCTAAAAACATCTGAAAATGATGGAAACACTGCTCAAATGATACAGGGACATCATGGGGATCGCCCCTGGAAGCATTCCTGACTCCTAGTTCACAGCTTTACACTGTGTTCCAAATTATTATGCAAATAATATTTCCTCATATTTTCTCTAAATTACCTATCTGAATTGCAGTAATTGTTATTTTCCAGTCATCTACTATTCTAGTATAATTGCAATGTTTTGGAACAAACTGCCTATGAAAACAGTATCTTTTTAAAAAAAAATAAACACTCAAAATGCATGTTCCAAATTATTATGCACAGCAGAGTTTTCAACCTTTTTTTTTATTTTGAACAAAAAAATGGTCAATTGTGAAGTTATAAGCATTATCAGCTTATTACAAAATGAAATCAAACAGTTTTCAAGTGAAAACTTTATTCTAGGTGATGTTACATTTGCACATAGGACCCCTTGTTCGAAAGAAGCTTCTGAACTCTCTCGTCCATTGAATTTGTCAGTTTTTGGATGGTTTCTGCTTCAATTGTTTTGCATGTGGACAGAATACCCTCCCAGAGCTGTTGCTTAGTTGTGAACTGCCTCCCGCCATCATAGACACTCCTTTTGATGATGCTCCAGAGGTTCTCAATGGGGTTGAGGTCAGGGGAAGATGGTGGCCACACCATAAGTTTGTCCTCTTTTATGCCCATAGCAGCCAGAGATGCAGATGTGTTTTTTGCAGCATGAGACGGTGCATTATCATGCATGAAAATGATCTTGCTGCGGAAAGCACGGTTCTTCCTCTTGAAGCATGGCAGGAAGTGTTGTTTTAGAAACTCCACATAGATTATGTAGTTCATCTTTACCCCTTCAGGGATCATAAAGGGGCCGACAATCTCTCTCCCCATGATTCCAGCCCAAAACATTACTCCTCCTCCTTGTTGGCGCCTTAGCCGTGTTTTCATGGGGTGTCCATCCTCCACTCCTTCCATCTGGACCATCGAGCGTTGCACGGCACTCATCGGTGAATAAAACAGTTTGGAAGTCAGTCTTCATGTATCGTTTGGCCCACTGGAGCCGTTTCTGCTTGTTGCGGTGGATAGAGGTGGTCGACAGGATGGCTTACGCACACCTGCAAACCTCTGAAGGACCCTGCATCTTGTTGTTCTGGGGACGTTGGAGGCACCAGCAGCTTCAAAAACTTGTCTGCTGCTATGACAAGGCATTTTTAACCTTATGCAATTGCCTGTTGGAAAGAGTCCTCGATTTTTCCTTATCAGCACGCACACGTGTGTGCTGGGAATCAGCTACATACTTCTTGATTGTGCGATGATCACGATGAAGCGTCTTGGCAATGTTGATTGTAGTCATGCCGTGACCTAAATACTCCACAATTTGTTGCTTCTCAGCAGCTGACACATCCTTTTTCTTTCCCATTTTGGCAAAAAATGTAGGCTGCTTAATGTGGAACAGCCTTCTTAAGTAGTCTTGCCTTTGTTTGGACACACCTGCCAAACTAATTTGCACAGGTATCTGCAATTGCTTTCAGTGATATAAAGAGCCCTGACACACATCACCATCAATGAGTTTAAGTGACAAACAAAAAAATTCTAACCTTATCACTCCTAAACTCTATGTGCATAATAATTTGGAACACAGTGTAATCATTTTTTCCGAGATTCATGCCATTTTTCCAGGTGCCGCAAAAAACACATGAAAACAAAACCAAAACGGGTTTTGCTTGGAAATATGTCAAGATATATCCTTTGCAGGTTAATGACTTGCCTGTAAGGCCAAATATTTAACCCCAGACCGAAAATTACTTCTCCCACTTAGGCTTAGTTCAGACACTGCATTTTTTAAGCGTTTTTCAACTTTAACATTGCTTTCAACCACTACAAATGCATTCACTGGGAAATGTGTTATGATCCCAGTGGTTGAGGATCACAGGAAATACTAGCTAAGTTACTAAACATAGGACAAGCTCTAGGGAGGTGGTAACTGGACTTGACCGCAAACCTGATCCTATCCAAACACACTAAAGGTAGCCGGTGAACGTGCCTAAAATCCTGGACGTCTCGACGCAGCCTGAGAAACTGACTACCCCTAGAGAGAAAGCCAGACCTCACTTGCCTCAAGAGAAATAACCCCAAAGATATAGGAAGCCCCCAACAAATAATAATGGTGAGGTAAGGGGAAAAGACACACGTAGAAATGAAAACAGATTCAGCAAATGAGGCCCGCTAATACTAGATAGCAGAAGACAGGTAGAGAACTGTGCGGTCAGTAGAAAACCCTACCAAAATATCCACGCTGAGAATTCAAGAACCCCCACACCAACTAACGGTGTGGGGGGAGAAACTCAGCCCCCTAGAGCTACCAGCAAGCAAGGAAATCACATATTAGCAAGCTGGACAAGAAACATATAGAACACTGATGATCAAAAAATGAACAAACGGAAACTTAGCTTCTCTTGAAGAGACTGGTAGCAAGGTAGTCAGAAGGAATCAGAATAGCACTGAATACATTGACAGCAGGCATGAACTGAGAGTCCAAGTGAGCTTAAATAGAAAACCAGACCACAGATAACGAGACAGCTGATGCCAGTCACAAACCTGCAGAAAGACAGCACTCACACACTACCACTTGTGACCACAAGAGGGAGCCCAGAAATAGAGTTCACAACAGAAATGTCATTGTAACATTTAACAACCCTAGCTGGCCATGTGGTGTGTGACACATAAGCAGATCCATCTTGTTTGATGTACGAAGGAGGGACTCTTAAAGTCACAGAGCCTATTTTTACTGGTGCATCAGGCGGCATTAATCTTCTTAAAGGGCCATTATGAAACAGTGGGTCTTCTAAGCTGTTGTAGCCTATGCTGTGAGTGGATGAGCTGCCAAGAATTACAACGCACCACAATACCCCTTTCATAAGATGTCCAGGAGGGCCTCCTGAAAAAATGTTGCATTGAATGCAAGGCCTGCCCTGCTACCAATACATGTGCTCCCCAATAAGCCTTTGAACCCACATACTGGATTGGCCCATGAAAATCCACTTCACAATATGCATTTTGTGCTCCATACTCCTTTGTTTTATACATTGGCAGGAAGGTGTGCCTGCTGCATAGTCAGTCATATGCACCCCATTAGGCCTTGGAACCCACATACTGCATGGGCCCATGAAAATCCACTTCACAATATGCATTTTGTACTCCTGTACTCCTTTGTTTTACACATTGGCAGCAAGGCCAGCCCTGCTGCATAGTCATATGCACCCCATTAGGCCTTGGAACCCACATACTGGATGGGCCCATTAAAATCCACTTCACAGTATGCATTTTGTGCTCCATACGCTCCATACTCCTTTGTTTTATACATTGGCAGGAAGGCGAGCCCTGCTGCATAGTCAGTCATATGCACCCCATTAGGCCTTGGAACCCACATACTGGAAGGGCCCATGAAAATCCACTTCACAATATGCATTTTGTGCTCCATACTCATTTGTTTTATACATTGGCAGGAAGATGGGCCCTGCTGCATAGTCAGTCATATGCACCCCATTAGGCCTTGGAACCAACATACTGGATGGGCCCATGAAAATCCCCTTCACAATATGCATTTTGTGCTCCATACTCATTTGTTTTATACATTGGCAGGAAGGCGAGCCCTTCTGCATAGTCATATGCACTCCATTAGGCCTTGGAACCCACATACTGGATGGGCCCATGAAAATCCACTTCACAATATGTATTTTGTGCTCCATACGCCTTTGTTTTATACATTGGCAGGAAGGCGAGCCCTGCTGCATAGTCATATGCACTCCATTAGGCCTTGGAACCCACATACTGGATGGGCCCATGAAAATCCACTTCACAATATGTATTTTGTGCTCCATACTCATTTGTTTTATACATTGGCAGGAAGGCGAGCCCTGCTGCATAGTCATATGCACTCCATTAGGCCTTGGAACCCACATACTGGATGGGCCCATGAAAATCCACTTCACAATATGTATTTTGTGCTCCATACTCCTTTGTTTTATACATTGGCAGGAAGGCCGGCCCTGCTGCATATTCAGTCATATGCACCCCATTAGGCCTTGGAACCCACATACTGGATGGGCCCAGGAAAATCCACTTCACAATATGCATTTTGTACTCCTGTACTCCTTTGTTTCATACATTGGCAGGAAGGCGAGCCCTGCTGCATAGTCAGTCATATGCACCCTATTAGACCTTGGAACCTACATACTGGATGGGCCCATGAAAATCCACTTCACAATATGAATTTTGTGCTCCATACTCATTTGTTTTATACATTGGCAGGAAGGCGAGCCCTGCTGCATAGTCATATGCACCCCATTAGGCCTTGGAATCCACATACTGGATGGGCCCATGAAAATCCACTTCACAATATGCATTTTGTGCTCCATACTCCTTGGTTTTATACATTGGCAGTAAGGCCAGCCCTGCTGCATAGTCAGTCATATGCACCCCATTAGGCCTTGGAACCCACAAACTGGATGGGCCCAGGAAAATTCACTCGTATTTTTTAATGGTATGATGATTCCCTCTTTGCACAATTATTTATAGGAGAATTTGGCAATTTTATTTGATATGTTTTAAACACTAAGGTTCAGATACGGCTTTAAAAAAGGCTAACACTTGCAATACAAGGCAATTTGATTGCAAACTACAAAATTCAAGGGATAGTATGATTGAATAGTGTGAGTGCGGATACTTTTGTATGTGTTAACATACACAGATTAATAAGTACATATAAGGATTAAATAAATATAGTGATTACATATATATGAAGATTAACTATATACATACTTACAGTAGATCATAACCAAGAGGCTTTTAAAAGTCATCCGTTTGAAATATCAGAGAAGCAACACCAAGACAGAGAACCCCTAGGAGATTACCTACACTGCATGGGCGTCCCCAATTATGCAGGTATCAGCACACTGTACATGTACAGGTACCCCAGTTTTGGCATCTGTCTTAGTCATGTTTCTCTGGTCTTATATAGTGAATAACACTATGTAGTAACTCTAGTTTCACCCACACCTTCAAGAGGCCACTTTTCAAGGTTGGATGAAACTGAGAAATCATGGAGTCATCAGACGAGGGGCCATAAACCCCTAGAAAATAAAAGCCACAAGGATTTAGATCAAACCACCAACGGCATAGTTTAAGTAAACCTTAATGTTTTACAATGATAAACAGCAAACATATAGAGGCTTAGAACTGTTTGTGAAGTGAAAAACCAAACATTTATCAAGATTGTGTCACTATGAGCATTGTCTGTCACATCTCTAAATGTTTTACAAGAAATGCAGCTATGTGATTGTCTGAATGCATTCGGTATACAGTATTTCAATCTTGCTTACAAATTGCTATTTGTATATTCTCCATTTGTACATTTGAGGCAGACAAAGTTAAGGCTCGCAAGGAGAGAAACAAATATAGTGGACAAAGCTATAATTTTAACGAACTACTGAGCCAAAGTAACAGCATTGCTTTATCAAATTTATATGAAGTGTATTGTGTCCAATGTTAGCAACCATAAACATGAGGATGAATGACCTCAGGGAGATCAAAACAAACAACACCGTGGAGACACCATCACGTGTTTCTCAACGCAGTGATCCAGAACACTGCCCCCATCCCTTATGGGAAATATGCAAATGCATGTAGAAAAGCCGCGGAGACACCATCACGTGTTTCTCAATGCAAGCAATGAATAGCCAGGTCTTTCACCGGGAAGGAACAACCACGGGAAGGGCAGCATCCAATAAAGGAAAACCACCTATGCCAAAACATGGTATCCATCCACAGACAGCTGTTTCGGGGTATTTGCCCCTCATCAGTGTGGAGTAGGAAACTGGCTATTAGGAGCAGTGCCTAGTGAAAAGACTATAAAAATGAGGATGAATGACCTCGGGGAGATCAAAACATCCAACCCCGCGGAGACACCATCACGTGTTTCCCAACGCAGTGATCCAGAACACTGCCCCCATCCCTTATGGCCAGGACCTCCAAGGCTTAGAGAGCCTGTTCATGCCACGTATCCAGCTTGAATACCCAATAATTAAAAGGCACAGAGGAATCACGGAGGATGTTTGTACGATTTGCAAGGTACTCCCTCACCATCTTCCCAAACATTGCTCTTCTTGTGACAGCACCCATTGCCTCTGTGCCACCACGATGGGAGGGTCTGAGAAAACTGTCCCAGAACTTGGCCATTGTTCCCCTACTTGAGCTGCAATGTACTGTCTCTCACTTGGAGTCCTTGGTTGTACAACAAACTCTGACGTCTGCTGCCACGGTTCTCACATGGGAATTTTCTAAGTAATTCCGCTACAAGGGCCCTCTGGTACTGCAACATTATAGTACACCTCTCTGCCTCAGGCAGAAGAGATTGAAAGTTCTCCTTGCAGCGTGAGACTAGAAGTGTCACCAACCAGTAATGAATCTCACCCAAAATTTTGATAATCTGAGGGTCACGAGAAATGCAGCTCAACATAAAGTCAACCATGCGTGCCAGACTGCTAACAGGCAAGACTTCCGTGTCCTCACCAACAGGACAACTGACCATGCTGTCCTCCTTCTCCTCATCCTCATCCTCCTCCTCCTCCTCCCGATCCTCAGGCCATCCCCGCTGAACAGAAGCTGATACAGGTGTGTTTGTAGTACCGTCTATAGCGCATGAAAGTAGCTCCTATTCTTCCTCCTCCTCCTCCTCATTGCCTACCAATCCACTTTGAGAAGACATGAGGCTGGACAGAGTGTAATCCCCCTGTATGTTTCCTTGCTCCATGTCCTCATGCTCCACCTGCAATGCATCCTCTTTAATTGTGAGCAGGGAGATTTTCAGAATGGTGAGAAGCGGGATAGTGACGCTAATTATGGAGTCGCCGCTCACCATCTTCGTGCAGTCCTCAAAGTTTTGGAGGATGTTACATATGTCTGACATCCATGTCCACTCCTGAGGTCTTATGTGTGGAGTCTGACCTGAAATTTGACAGCCTTGTTGATGTTGGTAGTCAACAATGGCCCTCTTCTGCTCAGAAATCCTTTCCAACATATGCAGCGTAGAGTTCCAGCATGTGGGGACATCACACAACAGTCGGTGAGCTGGAAGCTGATAACGCTGCTGAAGCACGGCAAGGGCAGCTGAAGCTGTAGCTGACTTTCTAAAATGGGCAGACAGATGGCGTACTTTCACTAGCAGATCCGGAAGCTCCGGGTAGCTTTTCAGAAAACGTTGAACCACAAAGTTAAGCACATGGGCCAAGCAAGGTACATGTGTGAACTCACCTTACCTCAGAGCCGCCACTAGGTTACAGCCATTGTCACACATGACCATGCCTGGCTGTAGGTTCAGCGGTGTCATCCAAACATCTAACTGCTCTTTCAGCACTGTCCACAACTCTTATGCATTGTGCGGTTTGACACCTAGGCAGATTAGCTTCAGCACAGTCTGTTGCCGCTTGGCTAAGGCAATGCTGCAGTGCTTCCAGCTTCTGACTGATGTGTTGATTTCAGAGATGGAGAATAAAGAAGAGGAGGAGGTACAGGAGCTGTAGACTGTGGGGGCAACCCTGATTGATGCAGGGCCAGCAATGCTCAGCGTGGGGAGGATGTGTTCCATCCCAAGGTCCGACTGGGTCCCGGCTTCCACTATGTTAACCCAGTGTGCCGTCATTGAGATGTACTGTCCCTGCCCACAAGCACTTGTCCATGTGTCTGTGTTTAGTTGAATTTTTCCTGCAACAGCATTGTTGAGGGCATGGGTAACGTTGTGGGACACATGCTGGTACGGCACACCGGGAGAAATAGTGGCGACTGGGGACCGAGTATCTTGGGATGGCCGCCGCCATTAGGTTGCGGAAAGCTTCCGTCTCAACAAGCCTAATAGGCAACATTTCTAGTGCAAGCAGAAGAGAAATATTAGAAGTGAGGACTGTGGCCTGTGGGGAGTTGGTGGGGTATTTCTGCTTGCGTTCCAAAGACTGGGTTATAGACAACTGAACGCTGTGCTGGGACAAGGATGTAGATGGGCTTGCTGATGGTGCTGCTTGACTGTGGGCCACAAAGGTGCAGGGCTAGAGGCATCTTCACATGCAAGGTGTACTGGGGATTGGCTTCTACGCAAAACAGTGGAAGAAGCAATGGTGTGACCAGCTGGCAGTGGTCCTGGAGCCTGGTGTTCAGCTCACAAAGTCAGGTGCTTTGCTTTTATGTGCCTGATGCTGGTGGTGGTCAGGCTGGTTGTTTTGCTACCCCTGCTGAAGCGAGCATGGCAGGTGCTGCAAATGGCCTGTTTGGTGTTATCGGCAGAGTTTTTAAAAAATAACACGACTCGAGAAGATCTAACAGTTGGAATGGCAGCTTCCCTCATGTTGGTGTTACTGGGAACGGATGCACGCCTTCTGTCTGTGGCCACCACACTGCTTCTTCCTGCCTGTTGGGGGGGATATGCCTCCTTCCCCATGTGTGCTGCTGTCCTCGCTATGCATGTCCTCCTGCCAGGTTGGGTCAGTCACTATGTCATCTACCACCTCGTCTTCCACATCTGCACCCTGCTCCGCCTCCTGACTTTCTGGCAATTATATCTCATCATTGTCTACCTCTTGTGACACTTTCGCACCATCGCCTTCGTGTGACCGGGGCTGGTCAAAGCTTTTGGCAGGTCTACATGCGGTCTCATCTTTCCCCACTTCAAGTTGACCAGCTGAGATTTCTGAATCTTTAAATGGAAAACTGAACAGCTCTTCAGAGTGTCCAAGTGTGGGACCAGTTGTCTCAGGGCACTCGGGATGGTGGGAAGAAGGAGGATCAGAGTGAGGAATATCCTGGCCACACTCACGGCTACTCAAACTTGACCATGTGGAAGACAAGGTGGTGGTGGTGGTAGCTAAGTGACTGGAAGCATTATCCGCTATCCAACCAACAACCATTTCACACTGCTCTGGCTTCAATAGTGGTGTGCTGCGGTCCTCTAGAAACTGGGACAGGAAGGTCGAGCGAGAACATGTGGGTCTTTGTTGTTGCCCACTTTCACCTTGCCCACGGCCTCATCCTCAGGATGCACCATCAGCATCACGTCCACTTCCCCATCCCTTGCCCCTTGCCTTAACCATTTTAAATGGACTACTGCACTATTTCAAATGCTCAACACAAATGTCTGTATTAGTAGCAAAATAATATCTGATCAGTATGCCTGCAAATCTACGATTTTTCAAACCCAAACACCAGGCAGGCCTCAGCCTAACCTAACAGACTGTATTCAATTTTTGGGGCCTTTTTTTAAGTTAATTTATGCAAAATAGTGCTGTATAGAATTTGAGTATAAGACAGCGAAAAAATAAGTATACCTGCCTACAATGCATAAACTTGGACCAGAGATATATGAGGGCTCTCAGAGAAATACCACACTGACAAATCTGTGGCCTGTTTATATTATTGTATGCTAAATAGTGCTGTATATAATTTCAGTAACACACAGCAAAAAAAGTGGTCCTCCGGCCTACAATGACCAAACTTGGATCACACAGATATATGACGGCTGTCACGGAAATGCCACACTGGCAAATATGTGCCCTTGTAATATTTTTTTAGGCAAAATAGTGCTGTATACAGGTCCTTCTCAAAAAATTAGCATATAGTGTTAAATTTCATTATTTACCATAATGTAATGATTACAATTAAACTTTCATATATTATAGATTCATTATCCACCAACTGAAATTTGTCAGGTCTTTTATTGTTTTAATACTGATGATTTTGGCCTACAACTCCTGATAACCCAAAAAACCTGTCTCAATAAATTAGCATATCAAGAAAAGGTTCTCTAAACGACCTATTACCCTAATCTTCTGAATCAACTAATTAACTCTAAACACATGCAAAAGATACCTGAGGCTTTTAAAAACTCCCTGCCTGGTTCATTACTCAAAACCCCCATCATGGGTAAGACTAGCGACCTGACAGATGTCAAGAAGGCCATCATTGACACCCTCAAGCAAGAGGGTAAGACCCAGAAAGAAATTTCTCAACAAATAGGCTGTTCCCAGAGTGCTGTATCAAGGCACCTCAATGGTAAGTCTGTTGGAAGGAAACAATGTGGCAGAAAACGCTGTACAACGAGAAGAGGTGACCGGACCCTGAGGAAGATTGTGGAGAAGGACCGATTCCAGACCTTGGGGAACCTGAGGAAGCAGTGGACTGAGTCTGGTGTGGAAACATCCAGAGCCACCATGCACAGGCGTGTGCAGGAAATGGGCTACAGGTGCCGCATTCCCCAGGTAAAGCCACTTTTGAACCATAAACAGCGGCAGAAGCGCCTGACCTGGGCTACAGAGAAGCAGCACTGGACTGTTGCTAAGTGGTCCCAAGTACTTTTTTCTGATGAAAGCAAATTTTGCATGTCATTCGGAAATCAAGGTGCCAGAGTCTGGAGGAATATAATCAGAGTCTGGAGGCCCCAGGGAGGCCTATAGTCGCATCTACCGACTCTATTCTTTCCCCGTTGGCTATTTATTTGGAAAAGATTCTCACCCCAATGATTAGGTCATCTAGATCCTTCGTCCTGGATACAGGCTCTTTCCTCAGTACCCTGAAGGATATATGTCCCATCCCTACACATTCTATACTAGTAACCATGGATGTAAAGGACTTATACACATCCATTCCTCATATTGAAGGTATCAACTCGGTCCATAAACTCCTAACCCAGTCCGGCCTCTCACCGGACCAAATACATTTGTGTATCGAACTACTTACTATTATTCTCACCCGGAACTATTTTCTATTTCAGGACGATTTTTATCTACAAATCCGTGGCACCGCGATGGGCTCTAACGTAGCGCCCCCGTATGCCAACTGCTATATGGCGGATTTTGAGGAGAGCCTGATATACCCTCACCCGCTTTTCCGTGACAACGTCATCATGTGGAAACGGTACATCGATGATGTGTTTTGCATATGGGGGGGCTCGTTAGACGCCCTCACGGTGCTCTTTGACTGGCTTAACACGGCCTGGCCGGGTATCTCCTTCACCATGTCCCACAGTACAACACAGGTTAATTTTCTGGACACCCTGGTCATTCTCCAACCAGATGGTTCTATAACCACCGATCTCTATACAAAAAGTACTGACCGCAACAGTTTGTTGCACTTCACAAGCTTCCACCCTCCTGCCACTAAAAATTCAGTACCCAAGTCACAATTCCATCGAGTCTCCAGGATTGTGTCCGATACAGAGCTTAAACCGGTGCGCCTCCAGGAGATGGCCACTAAATTTACCCAACGGGGTTATCCACCCTCGGTACTGGAAAAAGCTGTTGCCCCATCCACTCCACGACCTAACAGAGCCTCTAATCGGATTCCATTTGTTCACTCATATCATCCGTATTCATACATCTTACATAGGTCAATACGCCAACATTGGCATCTACTATCGAAGGGATACCCCAAAATACCTGAATTCCAGAACCCTTTCCTTCCCTGTTTCAAACGTCCACCCAACCTCAGGGACTCTCTAGTTAGGGCGGACCTGGGATCAGGCACTTCCACTCCTCGCCAACGGTTTCTACAGAACCCACGCATGGGGACCTTCCCATGCCTCAACTGTGCCCAATGTCATAATGTCCTGAAGGGCCCCTCCTTTTACCATCCTCGGTCCGGTAAATCGTTTCGCATTTCAGATTACTTCACGTGTGCTTCGTCATGGGTTATATACCTAATCAAATGTCCCTGTGGACTTTTATACATAGGGGAGACTACGCAACCTATACGAGATCGTGTCTCTAAACACAAATCGACAATCCGCCGCAAGAACTTACTGTTACCCATTCCCCTTCACTTTCACAATCAGGGCCACAATGTCTCTCAGCTACAATATCAGGTCATAGAACATATCCCCCCCTTCCGGCGGGGTGGGGACCGGGTTGCCCGTCTTAAACGACGGGAGGCGTTTTGGATCCACACATTGGAGACACTTCATCCTCTGGGACTTAATAGAGACTATGATCTAGTCTCTTTTATCTGAGAATGTATTATTTCATCTGTTGACTGTTCCATCATTGTGGTGTTATTCACAGGTCTTTACGGACTCCAGCCATCCTATTGTGTGTATACTATTATCATGTATATTTACAGTATATTTACTGTTAGCTAACTCTTTTTTTCTTTTTGCCACTAGAATCGCCTGTATTGAGATCTGTTTCACTTCTGCATGTCACATTGGACCAAGTCCACCATTCACACCGGCCCATCGGGTTACATGGCAAAATAATAGAACGTAGGATCACCACCACCAAGGAGTCCGTTCACTCTCTACAGAATTTCAACTTGGGCACCTCAGCTCTAGGTCTATTCATCCCGCAATGTGCCTATGTACTCCACACCAGTGTCTCTCTGTGTTTCACTACAGCGCTTCGTACCGCTGTTACCAGTTACCTGGGACTGTGTATTACCCTGTTACCCAGACAACGTGACGTCACCTCCGCTCACCACACATCACATCTCTGCATGCAACTGCACTGTGTGGTTATTCTCGCGCGACGTCACTTCCGGTTTACGGCTTTGCCGCTGATTGGGTCCCTGGCACTGTTAGTCCCACCCTCCTTCCATTAAACGGCGGTATCACCCCTCTCCGGCAGACCAGCGGTGGAATCCGCGTCTGCTCCCGTTACTATCTGCCACGGTCTCCACAGGTAACCTTCACACCAACGCTAATCTCACCCTTACTTGTTCTCTACTGGGTGGTAATTATCCCCCTCTGTTGTTTCTTTATACATCCATAGTACCGCTCCCGTTTGGTTCATATGTAAGGTATGGTTTATCTTTCATGTCCCCTCACTCCACACGTTCACTGACCGTTATGCATCTCTCATAACCCCCTGGGGTGTGTTTGTACACTTACAGACGCCGCCTCTGTGTGTCTTCCGACCCTTTGGTCCCCTCTCTACTCTGTAGTACGGTATGTACCTCACCCCTCACTGTTCTAATAATGGGGGGTCCCCTTCCTCTGAGTATAAGTGGAGCCTTCTAGCCTAGATCCTTGGGGTTTCTCTCCAGCATATAACTCTTGGATACATTCGACCATTTCTAGTAATCGATGCTATATTCTCTTCTCAGCATTCATGTATATACTTTTTTTGTATAATAGTTTTTCTTATTTTATCACTGTTTTCACATTTGGTTATGTTATGTTTCACATGTAGTTACTGACGAAGGTCCAAGTGTAGGACCGAAACGTTTATTGCGTACCACTACAATAAAGTTCACTCTAAAGCATCAAGTTGAGTGCTAGGTTCTTTTTGGTTATGGTTTAAGAAGGTGTGGGAACCTAACCTTAGCACCATCCTTTCCAGTAGTGCACACGGCAATTTTGTATGGTTATCTTTCCCTTACGTTGTGCACACTGACGGGTCATGTCCACATTCTCCTATAATGCTGAGGACTAGACCTCTAGTATCCTGGCACGCTCCACTTTCAATAGTGATTTCCTGAAAATCCCCCCTAGGGAGGCGAGAGGTCGTGATCTAGAACGGGAGCTCCGTCACTTTACCAACATTGAACTCCACTGTGCCACACTCTCTGAGTATCTTCGAGCACAACGAATCCCTAGGGGTCTACGTGTGCCACTACGTCCCACACTCTTTCGGGACTCTCCTGAATATTGTATTAAATATGAACATATACTAAACAAGTGTTCTTTTGATATTATCACCCTCACGATCGAGCACCTACAGAAGGCGATTTCTGCCAGCTCCGAAACCATAAAATCCATCGAGGCTCAACTATCTTCATCCGGATCTCCCGAGGAACTCACCATTCTCAAGGACCAGATAACAAAAAACATCGATAAACATCGACGGGAGACACAGGACAGGAAACGCAGTAAGTTCAACAGGGACACAGAGGATTACGAGCGCCAGCAGGTGTACAGATGGCAGGACTCCTTCCCTGGTCGTCGAAACATATCTCGCCAAGGTCCACGTACCTCCCCCGACTACTCAACATCTGGCTCCGAACAAGAGTCGGGGGCCCCCGCTACTCTCCCACCGCGTTTTTTAGGCCAACGACACCGCTTCCCGAGAAGAAGGCCACGAGGCGCGGCCATGGACATAGGAGGAGACCCGCCTCAGGGGAGGATCACGAGATCACAGGTACTACTACCCCGCTGGTGATCAACATTTCAGATAGACTATTGGGGGTTGCTGAATACAAAGTCCTGCAGAAGGGCTTGTCATTTTGTCCCTCCTATCAATGCCATACGTTTGACCTTGAGATGGACCTTCAGAGGTTCTTTAGATCCCTTAGATTGAAGGCCTTTTTCTCTACTTCCCCTGAATTACCCTCCACTCAGCCTCCTACAGTCCTACCTGATAATCCTCTCTCATCACGAAGCCTAGGCCTTTACACTAAAAGCCATTTCAGACCACCGCAAGGCTCGCACGCCATGGAGTCTTTTATAGGCTTCGTTAAAGAGTCGTTTAAAACACTTTGTGATGACATCAGAAAGGGGAAACTATTTTTTCCCTCCAACCTTTCCTCCATAGAACGACAAGCCCTACGGAGCCTACAGAACGATAGTAATCTTATTTTCAAACCCGCAGACAAAGGGGGCGCCCTTGTCATAATGAATAGATCCGACTATCTTCTGGAAATAAAACGCCAACTTGACAATTCCATGGTCTACACTAAGTTACAATGTGATCCCCAGTCCGCAACTCGGCAAATCATCTCAGATACACTTGCGAAATATACCGAACTTGGTGTCTTAGACCCCAAAACATGAGACTTTCTCACTAAATTACATCCCATCACTCCAGTGTTCTACACGATTCCGAAGATTCATAAAAATTTAGAGAGACCCCCAGGGAGGCCTATAGTCGCATCTACCGACTCTATTCTTTCCCCGTTGGCTATTTATTTGGAAAAGATTCTCACCCCAATGATTAGGTCATCTAGATCCTTCGTCCTGGATACAGGCTCTTTCCTCAGTACCCTGAAGGATATATGTCCCATCCCTACACATTCTATACTAGTAACCATGGATGTAAAGGACTTATACACATCCATTCCTCATATTGAAGGTATCAACTCGGTCCATAAACTCCTAACCCAGTCCGGCCTCTCACCGGACCAAATACATTTGTGTATCGAACTACTTACTATTATTCTCACCCGGAACTATTTTCTATTTCAGGACGATTTTTATCTACAAATCCGTGGCACCGCGATGGGCTCTAACGTAGCGCCCCCGTATGCCAACTGCTATATGGCGGATTTTGAGGAGAGCCTGATATACCCTCACCCGCTTTTCCGTGACAACGTCATCATGTGGAAACGGTACATCGATGATGTGTTTTGCATATGGGGGGGCTCGTTAGACGCCCTCACGGTGCTCTTTGACTGGCTTAACACGGCCTGGCCGGGTATCTCCTTCACCATGTCCCACAGTACAACACAGGTTAATTTTCTGGACACCCTGGTCATTCTCCAACCAGATGGTTCTATAACCACCGATCTCTATACAAAAAGTACTGACCGCAACAGTTTGTTGCACTTCACAAGCTTCCACCCTCCTGCCACTAAAAATTCAGTACCCAAGTCACAATTCCATCGAGTCTCCAGGATTGTGTCCGATACAGAGCTTAAACCGGTGCGCCTCCAGGAGATGGCCACTAAATTTACCCAACGGGGTTATCCACCCTCGGTACTGGAAAAAGCTGTTGCCCCATCCACTCCATGACCTAACAGAGCCTCTAATCGGATTCCATTTGTTCACTCATATCATCCGTATTCATACATCTTACATAGGTCAATACGCCAACATTGGCATCTACTATCGAAGGGATACCCCAAAATACCTGAATTCCAGAACCCTTTCCTTCCCTGTTTCAAACGTCCACCCAACCTCAGGGACTCTCTAGTTAGGGCGGACCTGGGATCAGGCACTTCCACTCCTCGCCAACGGTTTCTACAGAACCCACGCATGGGGACCTTCCCATGCCTCAACTGTGCCCAATGTCATAATGTCCTGAAGGGCCCCTCCTTTTACCATCCTCGGTCCGGTAAATCGTTTCGCATTTCAGATTACTTCACGTGTGCTTCGTCATGGGTTATATACCTAATCAAATGTCCCTGTGGACTTTTATACATAGGGGAGACTACGCAACCTATACGAGATCGTGTCTCTAAACACAAATCGACGATCCGCCGCAAGAACTTACTGTTACCCATTCCCCTTCACTTTCACAATCAGGGCCACAATGTCTCTCAGCTACAATATCAGGTCATAGAACATATCCCCCCCTTCCGGCGGGGTGGGGACCGGGTTGCCCGTCTTAAACGACGGGAGGCGTTTTGGATCCACACATTGGAGACACTTCATCCTCTGGGACTTAATAGAGACTATGATCTAGTCTCTTTTATCTGAGAATGTATTATTTCATCTGTTGACTGTTCCATCATTGTGGTGTTATTCACAGGTCTTTACGGACTCCAGCCATCCTATTGTGTGTATACTATTATCATGTATATTTACAGTATATTTACTGTTAGCTAACTCTTTTTTTCTTTTTGCCACTAGAATCGCCTGTATTAAGATCTGTTTCACTTCTGCATGTCACATTGGACCAAGTCCACCATTCACACCGGCCCATCGGGTTACATGGCAAAATAATAGAACGTAGGATCACCACCACCAAGGAGTCCGTTCACTCTCTACAGAATTTCAACTTGGGCACCTCAGCTCTAGGTCTATTCATCCCGCAATGTGCCTATGTACTCCACACCAGTGTCTCTCTGTGTTTCACTACAGCGCTTCGTACCGCTGTTACCAGTTACCTGGGACTGTGTATTACCCTGTTACCCAGACAACGTGACGTCACCTCCGCTCACCACACATCACATCTCTGCATGCAACTGCACTGTGTGGTTATTCTCGCGCGACGTCACTTCCGGTTTACGGCTTTGCCGCTGATTGGGTCCCTGGCACTGTTAGTCCCACCCTCCTTCCATTAAACGGCGGTATCACCCCTCTCCGGCAGACCAGCGGTGGAATCCGCGTCTGCTCCCGTTACTATCTGCCACGGTCTCCACAGGTAACCTTCACACCAACGCTAATCTCACCCTTACTTGTTCTCTACTGGGTGGTAATTATCCCCCTCTGTTGTTTCTTTATACATCCATAGTACCGCTCCCGTTTGGTTCATATGTAAGGTATGGTTTATCTTTCATGTCCCCTCACTCCACACGTTCACTGACCGTTATGCATCTCTCATAACCCCCTGGGGTGTGTTTGTACACTTACAGACGCCGCCTCTGTGTGTCTTCCGACCCTTTGGTCCCCTCTCTACTCTGTAGTACGGTATGTACCTCACCCCTCACTGTTCTAATAATGGGGGGTCCCCTTCCTCTGAGTATAAGTGGAGCCTTCTAGCCTAGATCCTTGGGGTTTCTCTCCAGCATATAACTCTTGGATACATTCGACCATTTCTAGTAATCGATGCTATATTCTCTTCTCAGCATTCATGTATATACTTTTTTTGTATAATAGTTTTTCTTATTTTATCACTGTTTTCACATTTGGTTATGTTATGTTTCACATGTAGTTACTGACGAAGATCCAAGTGTAGGACCGAAACGTTTATTGAGTACCACTACAATAAAGTTCACTCTAAAGCATCAAGTTGAGTGCTAGGTTCTTTTTGGTTATGGTTTAAGAAGGTGTGGGAACCTAACCTTAGCACCATCCTTTCCAGTAGTGCAACGGCAATTTTGTATAGAGTCTGGAGGAAGACTGGGGAGAAGGAAATGCCAAAATGCCTGAAGTCCAGTGTCAAGTACCCAGTCAGTGATGGTGTGGGGTGCCATGTCAGCTGCTGGTGTTGGTCCACTGTGTTTCATCAAGGGCAGGGTCAATGCAGCTAGCTATCAGGAGATTTTGGAGCACTTCATGCTTCCTGGCACCTGCTCACAGTGCCAAAACCACTGGTAAATGGTTTACTGACCATGGTATTACTGTGCTCAATTGGCCTGCCAACTCTCCTGACCTGAACCCCATAGAGAATCTGTGGGATATTGTGAAGAGAAAGTTGAGAGACGCAAGACCCAACACTCTGGATGAGCTTAAGGCCGCTATTGAAGCATCCTGGGCCTCCATAACATCTCAGCAGTGTCACAGGCTGATTGCCTCCATGCCACGCCGCATTGAAGCAGTCATTTCTGCCAAAGGATTCCCGACCAAGTATTGAGTACATAACTGAACATTATTATTTGATGGTTTTTTTGTTTGTTATTAAAAAACACTTTTATTTGATTGGACGGTTGAAATATGCTAATTTATTGAGACAGGTTTTTTGGGTTATCAGGAGTTGTAGGCCAAAATCATCAGTATTAAAACAATAAAAGACCTGACAAATTTCAGTTGGTGGATAATGAATCTATAATATATGAAAGTTTAATTGTAATCATTACATTATGGTAAATAATGAAATTTAACACTATATGCTAATTTTTTGAGAAGGACCTGTATAATTTCAGTAACAGACAGCAAAAAAAGGGGTCCTCCGGCCTACAGTGACCAAACTTGGAGCACACAGATATATAAGGGCTCTCACAGAAATACCACACTGGCAAATATGTGGCCTTGTAATATTTTTTTAGGCAAAATAGTGCTGCATATAATTTCAGTAACAGACAGCAAAAAAAGGGGTCCTCCAGCCTACAATGACCAAACTTGGAGCACACAGATAAATGAGGGCTCTCACGGAAATACCACACTGGCAAATACTGTATGTGGCCTTGTAATACTTTTTTAGGCAAAATAGTGGATCGCCCCCAGGGGCCGTGGGGTACCCGGTACCGGGTCCTGCGGTTCACAGGGGGATATCACGGTGGCTGACCCGGTCCGTGGCCCTGAGATGTCTGTGTTAAAGGGGAAAGGTCCTTAAAGGGATAGAGTTTATGGTCGTGACGCCACCTGTGGTATTCGGTCAGGGTGACCGACGCTGCTTTAAGGGGTCCGCTGGGGTGATGTTATGGCAGCTAGATGGTATACCTTCCCACAGGTGAAGTATGTCCCAGGGCTTCCCGGTGTGTAGACGGTGGATGGTGAGAGGCGCAGAGAAGAACGAGGACACAAGGTTGCAGTCTCTTTACCTTTACTGAAGACTTCAGCATCCACAGCCCAGGGCACCAGATCACAGGGCAGGCAGAGTCCGGTCGATTTGGAGGCAAGTCCAGAGTTCCCTTATCCAGGTGGAAATCAGTAGCCTTCCCTTGAGCTGCGTTGGTGTAGTCCCTTACTGCCTATGGCTTCACATAAGGGTCTCACAGATGTAGTGCTTCGTTCTCTCTGTCTCCCATATAGGATAGGACAAAACCCATATGAACTAATGAACTCATATCTCTGTGTTCACAGGTTGTTGCTCTACCAGTGTGCCACAGCCCATAATGATGTAGATATGATATTTTGGTAATCTTGGCAATGAACACAGAAGCAGGTTATACATGTCCATAGAGATGCATTGTGTTGTATAGCAATGTACTTTTATGGTCCCTGTATACTGAGGTGAAGAAAAATATTTTTTCGTTCAGGTATAAGTAGTAAAAATAATAAGCAATTACAAAAATGTCATATTTTTTTCTTCTGTGAGGCTCCCCAGGTCTCAAATCCACAACCTTAACATTACAGACAGGCACTTAATCTTCTGAGCCAAAAGCTATGATGATTAGTGTTGAGCATTCCGATACCGCAAGTATCGGGTATCGGCCGATATTTGCGGTATCGGAATTCCGATACCGAGTTCCGATATTTTTGTGATATCGGAAATCGGAATCGGAAGTTCCAAGTGTATGGCTCCCAGGGTCTGGAGGAGAGGAGACTCTCCTTCAGGCCCTGGGATCCATATTAATGTAAAAAATAAATAATAAAAATAAAAAATATTGATATACTCACCCATCCGGCGGCCCCTGGACCTAAGAGCGGTGTTAACCGTCAGCCTCCGTTCCTAAGAATGCAGTGTGTAGGGCCTGCGATGATGTCGCGGCTTGTGATTGGTCGTGTGAGCGGTCACATGAGCGGTCACGCGACCAATCACAAGCCGCGACATCATCGAAGGTCCTTCACCTGCTCATTCTTAGGAACGGAGGCTGCCGGTTAACACAGCTAAGGTCCAGGGGCCGCCGGACGGGTGAGTATATCCATATTTTTTATTTTTATTCTTTATTTTACACATGAATATGGATCCCAGGGCCTGAAGGAGAGTTTCCTCTCCTTCAGACCCTGGGAACCATAAGGGATACCTTCCGATACTTGTGTCCCATTGACTTGCATTGGTATCGGGTATCGGTATCGGCGATATCCGATATTTTTCGGATATCGGCCGATACAATCCGATACCGATACTTTCAAGTATCGGAAGGTATCGCTCAACACTAATGATGATGTAAAGGGGAAAATATTGTGTACATGATCTGTATTGCAGGCTCTGACTCCACAAAGCAGATTAAATTGATAGAAATACACTGCTACGTACAATATATCATGATCGATAATTTTTCTCTTTTAGGCTGGAGTCACACTAGAGAGGAATACAGACGAGTGCTATGCGAGAAAAAATCGCATAGCACTCAGACCAATGTTAATCTATAGGGCAGCTCCCATCACAGTTTTTTTTTCTCGGCCGTATTATACGTGTGAGTGAAATCGCAGCATGCTGCGATTTGCACCATATATCGTCCGAGACTCGCCAATGCAAGTCTATGGGTGTGACAAAAGTTCGCACACCACACGGACCATCAGCGTGACTTGCGAGAAATACGCACCAGTGTCATTTGAAAAGCCGACAATTCATGTGCGGTGTACAGTAAAATCACACTGACAGCTTACAATAGAATAGATAGAATAGATATATACACATAGTATTGGTGTGTATATATATATGTCAGTGACACACATATATATATATATATATATATATATATATATATATATATACTTATATTCATACAGTATACACTCACTGGCCACTTTATTAGGTACACCATGCTAGTAACGGGTTGGACCCCCTTTTGCCTTCAGAACTGCCTCAATTCTTCGTGGCATAGATTCAACAAGGTGCTGGAAGCATTCCTCAGAGATTTTGGTCCATATTGACATGATGGCATCACACAGTTGCCGCAGATTTGTCTGCTGCACATCCCAAAGATGCTCCATACAAGGCAGGATGGATCCATGCTTTCATGTTGTTTACGCCAAATTCTGACCCTACCATCCGATTGTCGCAGCAGAAATCGAGACTCATCAGACCAAGCAACGTTTTTCCAATCTTCTACTGTCCAATTTCGATGAGCTTGTACAAATTGTAGCCTCAGTTTCCTGTTCTTAGCTGAAAGGAGTGGTACCCGGTGTGGTCTTCTGCTGCTGTAGCCCATCTGCCTCAAAGTTCGACGCACTGTGCGTTCAGAGATGCTCTTAGGCCTACCTTGGTTGTAACGGGTGGCGATTTGAGTCACTGTTGCCTTTCTATCAGCTCGAACCAGTCTGCCCATTCTCCTCTGACCTCTGGCATCAACAAGGCATTTCCGCCCACAGAACTGCCGCTCACTGGATTTTTTTTCTTTTTCGGACCATTCTCTGTAAACCCTAGAGATGGTTGTGCGTGAAAATCCCAGTAGATCAGCAGTTTCTGAAATACTCAGACCAGCCCTTCTGGCACCAACAACCATGCCACGTTCAAAGGCACTCAAATCACCTTTCTTCCCCATACTGATGCTCGGTTTGAACTGCAGGAGATTGTCTTGACCATGTCTACATGCCTAAATGCACTGAGTTGCCGCCATGTGATTGGCTGATTAGAAATTAAGTGTTAACAAGAAGTTGGACAGGTGTACCTAATAAAGTGGCCGGTGAGTGTATATATATATATATATATATATATATATATATATATATATATATATATATATATATTTCATAGACAGATAATGTCTAAATAGCAGAATAGCCAATAATTCATTTGGCGGCTTCTGTAAGATCATTGCAGAAGCTGACAGGATAGGAAATATGGTTTACATACAGTAAACCATTGCAGAACAGTTAGATTTATACAGTTATATGAAAAAGTTTGGGCACTCCTATTAACCTTAAGCTTAATGTTTTATAAAAATTGTTTTTTTTGCAACAGCTATTTCAGTTTCATATATCTAATAACTGTTGGACACAGTAATGTTTCTGACCTGAAATGAGGTTTATTGTACTAACAGAAAATGTGCAATCTGCATTCAAACAAAATTTGACAGGTGCATAAGTATGGGCACCTCACCAGAAAAGTGACATTAATATTTAGTAGATCCTCCTTTTGCAAAAATAACAGCCTCTAGTCGCTTCCTGTAGCTTTTAATGAGTTCCTGGATCCTGGAACCATTCCTCTTTACAAAACAATTCCAGTTCAGTTAAGTTTGATGGTCGCCGAGCATGGACAGCCCTCTTCAAATGATCCCACAGATGTTCAATGATATTCAGGTCTGGGGACTGGGATGGCCATTCCAGAACAGTGTAATTGTTCCTCTGCATGAATGTCTGAGTAGATTTGGAGCAGTGTTTTGGATCATTGTCTTGCTGAAAGATCCATCCCCTGCGTAACTTCAACTTTGTCACTGATTCATGAACATTATTGTCAAGAATCTGCTGATACTGAGAGGAATCCATGCGTCCCTCAACTTTAACAAGATTCCCGGTGCCAGCATTGCCCACACAGCCCCAAAGCATGATGGAACCTCCACCAAATCTTACTGTGGGTAGCAAGTGTTTTTCTTGGAATGCTGTGTTTTTTTGCCACCATGTACATAACGCCTTTTTGTATGACCAAACAACTCAATCTTGGTTTCATCAGTCCACAGGACCTTCTTCCAAAAAGAAATTGGCTTCTCCAAATGTGCTTTTGCATACCTCAGCCAACTCTGTTTGTGGCGTGCTTGCAGAAACGGCTTCTTTCGCATCACTCTCCCATACAGCTTCTCCTTGTGCAAAGTGCGTTGTATAGTTGACCATGCACAGTGACACCATCTGCAGCAAGTTGATGCTGCAGCTCTCTGGAGGTGGTCTAAGAATTGTCCTTGACTGATCTCACCATTCTTCTTCTCTGCCTTTCTGATGTTTTTCTTGGCCTGCCACTTCTGGCCTTAACAAGAACTGTACCTGTGTTCTTCCATTTCCTTATTATGTTCCTTACAGTGGAAATTGACAGGTTAAATCTCTGAGACAGCTTTTTGTATCCTTCCTCTGAACAACTATGTTGAATAATCTTTGTTTTCAGATCATTTGACAGTTGTTTTGAGGAGCCCATGATGCCACTCTTCAGAGGAGATTCAAACAGGAGAACAACTTGCAAGTGGCCACTTTAAGTAGCTTTTCTCATGATTGTATACACCTGGCTATGAAGTTCAAAGCTCATTGAGGTTACAAAACCAAAAAAAGTGCTTTAGTAAGTCAGTAAAAAGTAGGTAGGAGTATTTAAAACAAGAAAATGATAAGGGTGCCCATACTTATGCACCTATCAAATTTTGTTTGAATGCAGATTGCGCATTTTCTGTTAGTACAATAAACCTCATTTCAAGGCAGAAACATTACTGTGTCCAACAGTTATTAGATATATGAAACTGAAATAGCTGTTGCAAAAAAGCCAATTTTTTTTATAAAACATTAAGGTTAAGATTAATAGGGGTGCCCAAACATTTTCATATAGCTGTATATGTCAGTGACTAACACTGTTAGTAATATGTGTGTGTGAAATTTGGGACCTGTATGTATTTAATAAATGAATGTTTTCACGAAAAACTGGCGTGGGCTACCACACAATTGTCTGCACCAGAGAGGGGAAGCCAGTGACTGAGGACAGATATTAATATCCTAGACAGGGACCATAGTTATTGGCTCCTGTCTGGCTAAAAACATCTGCCCCCAGACACCCCAGAAAAGGCGCATCTGTAAGATGCACCAATTATGGCACTTAGCCTCTCTCTTCCCAAAGCCCTGTAGGGGTGGCATATGGGGTAATAAGCGGTTAATGTCACCTTTGTTTTGTAAGGTGACATTAAGCCTGGCTTAGTAAAGGAGAGGTGTCAATAAGACACTTATCCTTTACTAATCCTAACGTTTGTAAAGAGTTAAATCAAAACACACACAGGCATAACAAAGTGTAATGAAATGAAAGAACACACAGTTTTGCCATCTTTATTCTTCTGCTAATCCAAACGATGCCTTCGATCTCCTGTAACAAATAAAAAAACAAAAAACAATATGCAATATCTGTCCAGCATTTTACCCCATGCTTTAATCCATATCTGGGGGATATATAGTTTACAACCGGGAGCAGTGCTAATGCTACCACCCTGGCTGTAAACCACTGAGGAATAAGTGAGAAGCTGCTGGTGGCAGCATCAGTGAAGTCAGCGCAGCCTCCCAGCCTGACCTGCGATGAATTCGGCAGCGTGGGAAAATGAACTGTCAAGAGTTCACTGCGCTCCCTTCCGGCATGAACTCAAATGAACTCTTGAGCATGGGAAAATGCCAGCTGATTTTCCCACACTGAAGAATTCATATGAGTTCATGCCGACAGGGAGCGCAGCTTTGGTGATGTCATCGCTAGTCACGGAAGCTCCTCTCCCAGCATTCATTCACTCATTCATTACCCTGTAGTTTACAGCCAGGAGTGGTCACATTAGCAGTGCTCCCAGCTGTAAACTGTACATTCCCCTAGATATGGATTACTGTGTTGGATTGACAGTACGCCGGCCAGGTATGGGTATATTTTTGGTTTGTTATGTTTTCATTTTTTACAGGAGATCAAGGGCTTCGCTTGGATTACCAGTACAATAACATGGTCAAACAGTGTTTAGTGTTTTATTTAATTAAAAGACTATATTCTGCATGTGTGTGTGTGTTTATTTAACCCTTTACAAACTTTAGGATTAGTAATGGATAGGTGTCTTATTGACACCTCTCCATTACTAAGCCGGCTTAATGTCACTTTACAATACAAAGGTGACATTAACCTCTATTATTACCCCATATGCCACCGCTACAGGGCAGTGGGAAGAGAGAGGCTAAGAATCAAAATTGGCGCATCTTACAGATGCGCCTTTTTTGGGGTGGCTGAGGGCAGATGTTTTTAGCTGGTTGGGCTAATAACCATGGTCCCTCTCTAGGCTATTAATATCTGCCCTCACTCACTGTCTTTCCCTCTCTGGTGCAGAAAATTGCGTGGGAGTCCAAGGCATTTTTTTCTATGAAAAAAGTCTTTAATTAAATACATACAGATCCCAAATTTTACACACACATACTGCTAACAGTTTTAGACACTGACATACAGTATATAAATCTAACTGTTCTGCAATGGTTTACTGTATGTAAACCATTTCTTCTATCCTGTCGGCTTTTGCAATGATTTTGCAGAAGCCTACAAATGAATGATCAGCTATTCTGCTATCTGTCTATGAAATACAAAGATATATATGTGACTCACTGACAAATATATATATATATACACACACCTATACTACGTGTATATATCTATTCTATTCTAACCTATTCTATACTGTACGTGACATCTGCCGGCTTTTAATATATCTATCTAATATATATATGTATATGTGTGTATATATATATATATATATATATATATATATATATATATATATATATATATATACTGTATACATAAGAAAAAAAGAGAATTAGAGCAGCACAATGAAAGAGACCGGGTGCAGAGCCCCCCAGGCAAATACCAAACCTTAATTATAAAAAAAAGAAAAATTGGAGGCAGTACCCATTTGTAGTGGAAAAGAGCTATTTAATCTGCACAGAAAGCTTTCTGAGCTGATTAAATATCTCTTTTTTTTCACTACAAACGGTGTGCTGCCTCCAATTTTTCTTTTTTTATATATATATATATATATATATATATATATATATATACATATATATATATATATGTTTTGAAGATTATTTTGTATTAAAATGATGTGTACAGTTGTATTTTACAAAGCGATTTTAACATGAGCTTTTACATAGAGAGAACTGCTGTATGTAAAACCTCATGTTAAAATTGCATACGGATTGCATAAACATGTCATACGGACATTTTATGGAAAAATCGCATGAAAATCGCATTACACTTGCATGACACACCACGTAGCACTCGTCCGTTTTTTTCGGTCTAGAAATGGGTATGAGCCCTGAATGTGATTTTGGTGCAGATATGAAGCAGAGTTTTGAATGCTTTTTTTAATACTACAGAAAAACTTTGATTCTGCTCTAAAAAAAAAAAAAGAAACTGTGTTTTTTATATGCGTTAATTTCAGAATAAGCCTATAGAGAAAAAATGCACCAAAACTGCAGAGTTCAGCAGCGTCTTCAAACCACAGAGGGGGGAGATTTAATGTAATTACATCCACTTTGCTTCAAAATTTAAAACTTGTTCACATGTTTGGTAAATGCTGCATATCTTCTGCTGCTTTTTTGCACAAAAAATCTGTTTAACTGTCATGCAAAGTGGATGTGATTTCATGAAACCTGCGCCCCCTGTGGTCAAAGGACGCTACAGAACTGTGCAGTTTTGGACCTTTTTTTCTCTCTTGTCCTTTATGTAAAACCTTATGTGCAGAATCAAAGCTTTTCACAGTGGGTGGGAGGGGGGTGGTGACAAAGATCTTTATTTCAACTACAAAAAAAACAAAAAACAATGATTTTTCATTTCTTCTCTCCAGCGAACGCTGCTGGAGAGAAGAAATGAATGGCGGCTTCAGCACCCAAAGCAGGGGACAGCGCTTACTGTAGCGCTGTCTCCTGCATGGTCCGTGTGGTACCCCGTTGGCACACGGGCGGCACAAGGCTGCCGCACGTGTGCCACACTGATATGTCACGT
Organism: Ranitomeya variabilis; assembly: GCF_051348905.1. Lineage (NCBI taxonomy): Eukaryota > Metazoa > Chordata > Amphibia > Anura > Dendrobatidae > Ranitomeya > Ranitomeya variabilis. The sequence continues at coordinate 655,766,028 of NC_135233.1, forward strand.
GAGCTCACGGACACACGGACACGGATAACTCCGGTACCGATTTTTCCGGTACCGGAATTATCTGGACGTGTGGGACAGGCCTTATATAGTGTTTGACAAGTCATGACACCGTACAGTGCAGTTCTGTTGGAGACTCATGGCATAGTCATAAATGATAATGTCTCTTTAGCAACCAATACCTTTATAAACTTCTTACGGTTCTGACTGGACCAGTAATAAATAGTCGTAATTATGTCAATTCAAGTGTCTTTTTACCTCTATGATCAAAAATTATCAAAACCTAAATTTTATTTTTCAGTTAATGCTAATGTGATTATTCACTCCATTTTTTCTTTAACACTGTACTGCAGCCCGTGAATGAGATTTCAAAACATTTTATTCACTATTTTTTTCATTGAAAACCAGCAATGTGCCACTACATAGCCACCAACCATCCCGGATTTGAGGGCTCAGTCTCGGCATCTAAATACTCATCTCTCTCTGATGTCTTCATTGCTCCGTAGCTCCACCTTCTCAGGGGGTGTGGGGCCGCACCTCTCTGTATAAATTAAATTGAACTATTCCTTTGTAAGGGGGCGACAGCATCGTGGGTACCTGTGTGCTGGGTCCAGAACTGAAAATGCTGCATCCTCTATTCCCTGGGGGAGGCTTTAGTGAGGCGGACCTTCCTCTGTTGCCTAGAGGAAGCTTGAGGGAGGCAGACCTTCCTCCTGACTGAGAGGGGGGGATATAAAAGGGGAAAGCGCATGCAGCAGAGCAGTTTGGTGCCAACCCAGGCAGCACGCAGTCAGGCGAGCAGCGCACTCTGCTACCCCACCCCACTGAGAACCAGCGCTGCAACAGTACCCCTGTCATGATCTCTGCGGGCAGAGATCATAGCAAGCCTATAGAGGGACAAGCTCTCGGAAGATGGAACTATACTGACCATGAACTAAGCCTGCCGCGCAACTAGAAATAGCCAGGTAGCATTTCCTATTTATCGCTAGATGCCCAGCTCTGGCCTAAGACCTAAATAGCTAGCAGAGGGAAATATAAGACCTGGCTCACCTCTAGAGAAATATTCCAAAGAAGACAGTAGCCCCCCACATATAATGACGGTGAGTTCAGATGAAACAACAAACGCAGCAGGAAAATAGTCTTAGCAAATTTGAGGTCCGCTTACTAGATAGCAGAAGACAGATAGTATACTTTCATGGTCAGCAGAAAAACACTAACAAAACACCATCCAGAGATTACCTTAAACTCTGGCATTAACTCATAACGCCAGAGTAGCAATCCCTGATCGACGAGAGCTTTCCAGACACAGTAACAAAACTTCAGCTGTGAACTGGAACAAATAGGCAAAACAAAACATGGACAAAAGTCCAACTTATCTAGTAGTGGTCTAGAAGCAGGAACAAGCACTGAGAGGCATCAGATAACATTGATGACCGGCAAGAAACCACCAGAGAAATGAGCTTAAATAGCGACACCCACTACTGATGAAACCAGGTGAAACAGGAAAGAGGATGACAAGTCCAATTCCACAAGCGGCCACCGGGGGAGCCCAGAATCCAAATTCACAACAGTACCCCCCCCTCAAGGAGGGGGCACCGAACCCTCACCAGATCCACCAGGGCGACCAGGATGAGCCCTATGGAAGGCACGAACAAGATCAGAAGCATGAACATCAGATGCATTGACCCAAGAATTATCCTCCTGGCCGTAACCCTTCCAGTTGACCAGATACTGGAGTTTCCGTCTGGAAACACGAGAGTCCAAAATTTTCTCCACAACGTACTCCAACTCACCCTCAACCAACACCGGAGCAGGAGGCTCAACTGAAGGTACAACAGGTACCTCATACCTGCGCAATAACGACCGATGAAAAACGTTATGAATGGAAAAGGACGCAGGGAGGTCCAAACGGAAAGAAACAGGATTAAGAATCTCCAATATTCTATAAGGGCCGATGAACCGAGGTTTAAACTTAGGAGAAGAGACCCTCATAGGGACAAAACGAGAAGACAACCACACTAAATCTCCAACACAAAGCCGAGAACCAACACGACGATGACGGTTGGCAAAACGCTGAGTCTTCTCCTGGGACAACTTCAAATTGTCCATAACCTGCCCCCAGATGTGATGCAATCTCTCCACCACCGCATCCACTCCAGGACAATCCGAGGATTCCACCTGACCGGAGGAAAATCGAGGGTGAAACCCCGAATTACAGAAAAACGGGGACACCAAGGTGGAAGAACTGGCCCGATTATTGAGGGCGAACTCTGCCAATGGCAAAAAAGCAACCCAATCATCCTGGTCAGCAGAGACAAAACACCTCAGATATGTCTCAAGGGTCTGATTAGTCCGCTCGGTCTGGCCATTAGTCTGAGGGTGAAAAGCAGATGAAAAAGACAAATCTATGCCCATCCTAGCACAGAATGCCCGCCAAAATCTAGACACAAATTGGGTACCTCTGTCAGAAACAATATTCTCAGGAATACCGTGCAATCGGACAACATTCTGAAAAAACAGAGGAACCAACTCAGAAGAAGAAGGCAACTTGGGCAGAGGAACCAAATGGACCATTTTAGAGAAACGGTCACAGACCACCCAGATGACAGACATCTTCTGGGAAACAGGCAGATCCGAAATAAAATCCATCGAGATGTGTGTCCAAGGCCTCTTAGGAATAGGCAAGGGCAACAGCAGTCCGCTAGCCCGAGAACTACAAGACTTGGCCCGAGCACAAACGTCACATGACTGCACAAAGACTCGCACATCTCGTGACAGGGAAGGCCACCAGAAGGATCTTGCCACCAAATCCCTGGTACCAAAAATTCCGGGATGACCTGCCAATGCAGAAGAATGTACCTCAGAGATGACTCTGCTGGTCCAATCATCCGGAACAAACAGTCTATCAGGCGGACAACGATCCGGTCTATCCGCCTGAAACTCTTGCAAGGACCGCCGCAGATCAGGAGAAACGGCCGACAAAATTACTCCCTCCCTAAGGATACCTGTGGGTTCAGAATTACCAGGAGAGTCCGGGTCAAAACTCCTAGAAAGGGCATCTGCCTTAACATTCTTAGAACCCGGTAGGTATGACACCACAAAATTAAAGCGAGAAAAAAATAAAGACCAGCGCGCCTGTCTAGGATTCAGGCGTCTGGCAGTCTCAAGATAAATCAAATTTTTGTGGTCAGTCAATACCACCACCCGATGCCTAGCCCCCTCGAGCCAATGGCGCCACTCCTCAAACGCCCACTTCATGGCCAAAAGCTCCCGATTCCCAACATCATAATTCCGCTCTGCGGGCGAAAACTTGCGAGAAAAGAAGGCACAAGGCCTAATGACGGAGCAGTCGGAACCTTTCTGCGACAACACTGCCCCAGCTCCGATCTCCGAAGCGTCAACCTCAACCTGAAAAGGCAGATTCACATCAGGCTGACGCAACACAGGGGCAGAGGCAAAACGGCGCTTAAGCTCCTGAAAGGCCTCTACAGCATGAGGGGACCAATTAGCAACATCAGCGCCTTGTCTGGTCAAATCAGTCAGTGGTTTAACGACATCCGAAAAACCAGCAATAAATCGGCGGTAAAAGTTGGCAAAGCCCAAAAATCTCTGAAGACCCTTAAGAGAGGAGGGCTGAGTCCAGTCACAAATAGCTTGCACCTTGACGGGATCCATCTCAATGGAAGAGGGAGAAAAAATATACCCCAAAAAGGAAATTTTCTGGACCCCAAAAACGCACTTAGACCCCTTCACACATAAAGAATTAGACCGCAGAACCTGAAAAACTCTCCTGACCTGCTGGACATGAGAGTCCCAGTCATCAGAAAAAATCAGAATATCATCCAGATATATTATCATAAATTTATCCAGAAAATCGCGGAAAATATCATGCATAAAAGACTGGAAAACTGAAGGGGCATTAGAAAGACCAAAAGGCATGACCAAATACTCAAAGTGGCCCTCGGGCGTATTAAATGCGGTCTTCCACTCATCCCCCTGCCTGATCCGCACCAAATTATACGCCCCACGAAGATCAATTTTAGAGAACCACTTAGCACCCTCTATACGAGCAAACAAATCAGTAAGCAATGGCAATGGGTATTGATACTTAACAGTGATCTTATTCAGAAGCCGATAATCAATACATGGTCTCAAAGAGCCGTCTTTTTTTGAGACAAAGAAAAACCCAGCTCCCAAGGGAGAAGAAGATGGACGAATATGTCCCTTTTCCAAAGACTCCTTTATATATTCCCGCATAGCAGCATGTTCCGGCACAGACAAATTAAACAAACGACCCTTTGGATATTTACAACCCGGTATCAAATCTATGGCACAATCGCACTCACGGTGCGGAGGTAACGACCCAAGCTTGGGTTCGTCAAAGACGTCTTGATAATCAGAGAGGAACTCAGGGACTTCAGAGGGAATGGACGACGAAATAGAAACCAAAGGTACGTCCCCATGAATACCCTTACATCCCCAGCTCAACACAGACATTGCTCTCCAGTCCAAGACTGGGTTGTGAGACTGCAACCATGGCAATCCCAGTACCAAATCGTCATGTAAATTATACAGCACCAGGAAACGAATAATCTCCTGGTGATCCGGATTGATACGCATGGTTACTTGTGTCCAGTATTGTGGTTTATTATTAGCCAATGGGGTGGAGTCAATCCCCTTCAGAGGAATAAGAGTCTCCAAAGGCTCTAAATCAAAACCACAACGATTGGCAAAGGACCAATCCATAAGACTCAGAGCGGCGCCAGAGTCAACATAGGCGTCCGTGGCAATGGATGACAAAGAGCAAATCAGGGTTACAGACAAAATAAACTTAGACTGAATGGTGCCAATGGAAACAGACTTATCAAGCTTCTTTGTACGCCTAGAGCATGCTGATATAACATGAGTAGAATCCCCACAATAGAAACACAATCCATTCTTCCGTCTAAAATTCTGTCGCTCGCTCCTGGACAGAATTCTATCACACTGCATACTTTCTGGCGTCTTTTCCATAGACACCGCCAGATGGTGCACCGGTTTGCGCTCCCGCAGACGCCTATCAATCTGAATAGCCATTGTCATGGACTCATTCAGACCTGCAGGCAAAGGGAACCCCACCATAACATCCTTAACGGCATCAGAGAGACCTTCTCTGAAAGTTGCCGCCAAGGCGCACTCATTCCACTGAGTAAGCACAGACCATTTACGGAATTTTTGGCAGAAAACTTCAGCTTCGTCTTGCCCCTGAGATAGTGCCATCAAAGTTTTTTCTGCCTGAAGTTCCAAATGAGGTTCCTCATAAAGCAAGCCCAAGGCCAGAAAAAACGCATCCACATCGCGTAACGCAGGATCCCCTGCTGGCAATGAGAAGGCCCAATCTTGAGGGTCACCCCTGAGCAAGGAAATCACAATCCTAACCTGCTGAGCAGGGTCTCCAGCTGAACGAGACTTCAGGGACAAATAAAGCTTACAATTATTTCGGAAATTCTGGAAGCTAGCTCTATTCCCTGTGAAGAACTCCGGCAAAGGAATTCTCGGCTCAGATACCGGAGCATGTACCACAAAATCTTGCAAATTTTGTACTTTCGTGATGAGATTATTCAAACCCGCAGTTACACTCTGGAGATCCATTATTGTCAGGTGCACACAGAGCATACAGAGATTAGGAGGAGAGAGAGAAAAAAGACTGCAGCAAGGCAGACTGGAGGAAAAAAAAAAAAAAAAAAAAAAAAAAAAAAATTCCAGCAGACTTCTTATAACTCTCCTTTCTCAACCTGGGTCTTTAACACTTTATTGGCCGGTCAAACTGTCATGATCTCTGCGGGCAGAGATCATAGCAAGCCTATAGAGGGACAAGCTCTCGGAAGATGGAACTATACTGACCATGAACTAAGCCTGCCGCGCAACTAGAAATAGCCAGGTAGCATTTCCTATTTATCGCTAGATGCCCAGCTCTGGCCTAAGACCTTAATAGCTAGCAGAGGGAAATATAAGACCTGGCTCACCTCTAGAGAAATATTCCAAAGAAGACAGTAGCCCCCCACATATAATGACGGTGAGTTCAGATGAAACAACAAACGCAGCAGGAAAATAGTCTTAGCAAATTTGAGGTCCGCTTACTAGATAGCAGAAGACAGATAGTATACTTTCATGGTCAGCAGAAAAACACTAACAAAACACCATCCAGAGATTACCTTAAACTCTGGCATTAACTCATAACGCCAGAGTAGCAATCCCTGATCGACGAGAGCTTTCCAGACACAGTAACAAAACTTCAGCTGTGAACTGGAACAAATAGGCAAAACAAAACATGGACAAAAGTCCAACTTATCTAGTAGTGGTCTAGAAGCAGGAACAAGCACTGAGAGGCATCAGATAACATTGATGACCGGCAAGAAACCACCAGAGAAATGAGCTTAAATAGCGACACCCACTACTGATGAAACCAGGTGAAACAGGAAAGAGGATGACAAGTCCAATTCCACAAGCGGCCACCGGGGGAGCCCAGAATCCAAATTCACAACATACCCCACTGTTTACAGAGGGACCACTGCCAGTAGAGAAGCTGGGCGTGCTGCAGCAGTCGAGAGAGAGAGAGAGACCGCTGTGCTGAGAGGAGCCATGCGCTCAGCGGCATCTCAGAGAAAGACTTGGTGGGAGCAGATAGTGCGCTGCAGGGGCCAGTGAGTGCTGCGGCCCCAGAGCATCCGTACAGCGCAGGCCCGCGCCCAAGCACCGCCTTCGCTGACAGAGACTGTGAAGAGAGATGTGCAGGGTGCCCATTGATCACCACGGAGCGAGGCTAGTGAGTACTGTGTGTGTGCTGCCAGAGAGAGAAAGCGTGCAGCACCCCGCCGGAGAAACAGACCGCCAGTGGTTCAGTCTTGGCAGAAGCAGGCAACGAGCAGCATAGAGAGTAGAGTGCAGCACGCCTAGTAGATGACAGAGATTGAGGTGCCTTGTGCTTCATGACCGTGAGTATAGTGCACGTGCCGCAAAGAGAGAATCGAGTACTGGAAAGACTTGTGGAACCCACCTTACCAGCATATACTTTCCCGCTCAAGGGAGACCCTGATTTTGCCAGTTTACATTTGCTGAACCACATTGGGCTCATACAGTACTGTGGCCTGCACCTTTATCAGCCACTGTAGCATATGGACTAGGCTCAACGGAAGGTACCGGAGACTGACAGCTGCCGCCAGAAGATGGGGCATTGTTGCCCATAGGACCCAATTGGAAAAGACACCACGTCAGCCATTGTCGGCGCTATTCACTTATTCACTTCATGGACTTAGGAACCACTGTTCCTGTGTGGAGCATTCCCCTGTAATTAAACTTGTTAACCCTTGCTCTGCCTCCTGTCCGCCACTGCATCCCACAACCTGCTCCCTTCCCCATCTTGTAACCTGCTTTCCCAAAAACTCAAACCAACAATCTCCTGTACACAGGTAGCAGTTCTTGTGAACAGTCACAACCCACAATGATGTAGATAGAATTTGCCAGTATTGAGCTGTATTGCTAGTGCACCCAGAAGCAGATTATGCATGTACAGAGATATATTGTATACAGCAGTGTATTTCTATATACACTGCTCCAAAAAAATAAAGGGAACACTAAAATCCCACATCCTAGATATCACTGAATGAAATATTCCAGTTGCAAATCTTTATTCATTACATAGTGGAATGTGTTGAGACCAATAAAACCTAAAAATGATCAACGTAAATCACAACTAATATCCCACGGAGGTCTGGAGTTGGAATGATGCTCAAAATCAAAGTGTAAAATGAAGTTACAGGCTGATCCAACTTCAGTGGAAATGCCTCAAGACAAGGAAATGATGCTCAGTAGTGTGTGTGGCCTCCAAGTGCCTGCATGATCTCCCTACAGTGCCTGGGAATGCTCCTGATGAGGCGGCGGATGGTCTCCTGAGGGATCTCCTCCCAGACCTGGACTAAAGCATCCACTAACTCCTGGACAGTCTGTGGTGCAATGTGACGTTGGTGGATGGTGCGATACATGATGTCCCAGATGTGTTCAATCAGATTTAGGTCTGGGGAACGGGAGGCCAGTCCATAGCTTCAATGCCTTCATCTTGCAGGAACTGCTGACACACTTCAGCCACATGAGGTCTGGCATTGTCCTGCATTAGGAGGAACCCAGGGCCAACCGCACCAGCATATGGTCTCACAATGGGTCTGAGGATCTCATCTAATGGCAGTCAGGCTACCTCTGGCAAGCACATGGAGGGCTTTGCGGCCCTGCAAAGAAATGCCACCCCACACCATTACTGACCCACTGCCAAACCGGTCATGCTGAAGGATGTTACAGGCAGCAGATCGCTTTCCATGGCGTCTCCAGACTCTGTCATGCCTGTCACATGTGCTCAGTGTGAACCTGCTTTCATCTGTGAAGAGCACAGGGCGCCAGTGGCGAATTTGCCAATCCTGGTGTTCTGTGGCAAATGTCAAGCGTTCTACACGGTGTTGGGCTGTGATAACAACCCCCATCTGTGGACGTTGAGCACTCAGACCATCCTCATGGACTCAGTTTCTAACCGTTTGTGCAGACACATGCACATTTGTGGCCTGCTGGAGGTCATTTTGCAGGGCTTTGGCAGTGCTCCTCCTCTACCTCCTTGCACAAAGGCTGAAGTAGCGGTCCTGCTGCTGGGTTGTTGCCCTCCTATGGCCCCCTCCATGTCTCCTGGTGTACTGGCCTGTCTCTTGTTAGTGCATCCAGCCTCTGGACACTACGCTGACAGACACAGCAAATCTTCTTGCCACAGCTCGCATTGATGTGCCATCCTGGGTGAGCTGCACTACCTGAGCCACTTGTGTGTGTTGTATAGTCCGTCTCTGCTACCACGAGTGTGAAAGCACAATCAACATTCAAAAGTGACCAAAACATCAGCCAGAAAGCATTGGTATTGAGATGTGGTCTGTGGTCCCCACCTGCAGAACCGCTCCTTTATTGAGAGTGTCTTGATAATTACCAATAATTTCCATCTGTTGCCTATTCCATTTGCACAACAGCATGTGAAATTGATTGTCAAACAGTGTTGCGTGCTAAGTGGACAGTTTGATTTCACAGACGTTTGATTTACTTTGAGTTATATTCTGTTGTTTAAGTGTTTCCTTCATTTTTTGAGCAGTGTATTTGCAGTCTACAGTTGAAAAAAGTCAGATTGTTTTGTTCCTCTAAAACCACTACAAATAAGGAAAATAAATTACAAAAAAGTACCATATTTTTTGGACTATAAGACGCAATGTTTCCCAAAAAAATTTGTGAGGAAAATGGGTGGTGCGTCTTATAGTCCGATTGCAGGCTTACCGAGGGGTTGTAGCAGTGGTGTAGCAGCTTGCCTTCCTCAGGTAACCGGCGGAGGCAGAAGTGTGGTGATGCTGAAGCTCGGTGTCAGCGGTGAGCAGTGCGGAGTGCATCATCGGTTTCCCTGCAGCCATCTTCCTGAAGCCGTGGGCCGCCAGAGGGGGCACGTGCATGGATTTAGATCTCCACTGGGCATCTCGCACTTCATTTTCCTGAGGCTCTGGGCTTCAGGAAAACGTCCACCAGAGGAAGCGCTTCCGCAGAATGAGATCTCAGCCATCCTCGGCTTCAGGAAAATGGTCATTGAAGGCCGCGCGTGCGCAGATTGAGATCTTGCTGCCCTCGGCTTCAGGAAAATGGCCACCGAGAAACCAATGATGCACTCGGCTCTGCTCACCGTGGACAGTGGGTTGCAACATCGACAGATTTCTGCCGCCGGCATCCTGAGGAAGGGAACCTGCTCCATGCAATGCACTCTGTTCTGTCTCCCCGCCAACACTGAACCCGCAGCATCGCACCACTGTGATAAACCAGGACTGCAGCATTGCCCCACTTCTACCACCAATGACTTCCTGAGGAAGGGACCATGTCTCCTGTGTCCCCGCTCTACCACCACCGGCCCTCAGGTAAGATACCTTAAATTCGGACCATAATACGGACACCCACCTTATAAAAAAATTTTCTTGCTATTTTCCACCCGAAAATGTGGGATGCGTTTTATGGTCCGGATCGTCTTATAGTTAAAAAGATATGGTATTTTTCACTTTTTTTGTGAGTCTCCCTGGACTCAAACCGACAACCTCTATAGTTACAGCCAGGAGCTAAAACTCTTAAGCACAGGATCTGGTGATGTCACTGAGAGAATATTGAACACTTTGATCAGCCAAAAACCCAACAGACACATTATACTGCGACATAGAGATACATTGTATATAACAGTATATATTTTTTGTTTCTGTATTCTTGAGGGAGAATAATAGAGAGAATTTTTTCTTCCTATAAACTTACTAAAAAATAATGAAAAACAATTACATAAATGTTATTTTTACTGTGCTTTTTTTAAAAAAATAATAAACATCACAAATCAGCAAATAGCATGGACATATTTGTTGTCCCTGTAATGGTGACTACCTGCACAACGCAGCGATCAGATTATTTACGGGGATCGGTAAATGGCGTAAAAAAATGTTGTGATTGATACTTTTTCTCTATGAAACCCATAAAATGTAATAAAAATGTTACACTGAGTCCATGTTCACACATAGCTTAAATGCCACGCTTTTTCTGCCGTGTTTTTTCTAAAGGTGTCCACACCACACAACGCAATAACAATCTTCTTTGATTATTGCATGCTTGCTGCTTTTCTTTTATGTGTGTTTCCCCATATTGAATGCCTTTTTTGGCGCATATGCGAATCTGCATTTTTACTGATTTTTTAATAGGACAGAAAAACTTTGGTTCTTTTCTTAAAAATGTAACTGTGGTTGTTTTTTTCAGGGTTCGCAAAGAAGCCTATAGAGGAAAAAAAGCACCAAAACCACAGAATTCAGCAGCATCTTTAGATGCACCGAGGGAGGGAGTTTTTATGAAATTACATTCACTTTGTATGGATATTTAGACCATGTAAATGCTGCTTATTTTGTGCTACTTTTTTTGCACAGAAATTATGCTGTTTTAACCTGTCCACGCAAAGTGGATGTGATTTCATGAAATCTAAACCTCCTGTTGAACTTTGATTTTGGTGCTTTTTTTCTCTGAAGGCCTCTATGTGGAGTCTAAAAAAAAACACATTTAAAAAACTGCAGTTACTTTTTCAAGTGCAGAATCAAAAATTTTCTGTACTATGAAATGCAAATTGTCTCTTCAGAGAGGAAGAGAGCTAGAACTCTAGTGCCACCTATTGGAAGGTAGCAATCCTACAAGTCAATGTTGACCCTTTAACAAGCCTTGTCACATGACTTAGGATAATATCAAAACTAGAATCTCAATTTGCAGACATGTGACAAGGCTCGTTAAAGGATCAACATTGACTTGTAGGATTGCTACCTTCCAATAGGTGGCACTAGAGTTCTAGCTCTCTTCCTCTCTGAAGAGACTATTTGCATAATTAGCATATTACCCAGAGGAGCATTGCTGCTTTAAGTCTCCTCATCTCAGCATTCTTAGCATGTCGATCTCCGCAAGGAGAAACTATACTATGAAAAACACTCTAAGGGCAGAGACACACTGCCATATTTCTCGTGCTTGAATCGCATGGTAAAACTTGTACTGGCAGTCTGCTCTTCTGACCTGAGCTTGACAGCTGCATAGTAATCCATCATGCTGTCATGCTCGGGTCTGGAGAGGTACCAGCCAAACCATGCAGTGCGATGAGATTATCGCATGAGAAATACAGCAGTGTGTCTCTGCCCTAAAAATGAGGCCTTGCATCAGAACCAAAAACTCATCAAATAAGAGGGAAAAGGCCTTAAAAATGCAGCAAAAAGGCAATAACCTGTCAGGACTCTGAACATTTTTTTTTTTTACCTTTTCTGCATTACTGCCCTTTTCCAAGATGGTGTCTTTGGTCTCATGTGCACTGTGTCTTCCTGCTATAAAACTCCACCCCAGCCTTCAGTCTGTGCTAGAGAATTCTGCCTTGCATCCAGCTCCTGACCTCTGGTTACTCCTTGGCTATATACCTGCTCCTGTGAACCTGTGGAGTTATCCTGCTACTCTGCTCTGAGTTCCTGCTGCATACACCAGTTCCAGTAATCCTCCTTCATTTGCTGCTCGTGTTTACTTCCATCTGCATTTGCTGGACATGTAAGCTGTTGCTGCTCTGCAAGAACCTGAGACTATTACCCAGGCCTCCCTGGTTGAGCTAAGATATTATTTGAACTGCCTTCTAAGCATATCTATCTGTGTTTTGGACTAAGCAAGGACATTCATGTCAAGTATCCTCAAGAATAATTGTGCTTCATAGACTTTCTGCATGATTGCATTTTCCTCTGAAGTTTCCTATAGACTGCTAAGCTGCATTTAATATTTACTCCAAGTGTTGTGGACTTGAGTTTCTCTCTGCACCTGTTTGAATCACCGTGTGATAATTTAGACTTTACCACTTATAAAACTGTGTCCTGTAGTTGTCTTGTTCCACGCAAAGAGTCACCTGAGTTATCCCCTATAATTATTACATAACCATAGAATATTGTTATTGTGTAGTTTAGTGCCAATACCTGCAGAAAACAAAAAACATAGTATTTATTCTATGTGTGAACACAGACACAAAAAGCCAGATGTCATATAGTGAAGCTACACAAAGATGCAAAAGTTAGACTGCTATGACTATGAATGAATGCGAAAAAAATTTATCTACAGGTCCTAATTAGAGGATTGGGCAGTGCTGTATACTACTGTGTGGGCAGTGCTGTATACTACTGTGTGGGCAGTGCTCTATACTACTGTGTGGGCACTGCTGTATACTACTGTGTGGGCAGTGCTGTATACTACTGTGTGGGCTGTGCTGTATACTACTGTGTGTGCTGTGCTGTATACTGCCGTGTGGGCAGTGCTGTATATTACTGTGTGGGCTGTGCTGTATACTAGTGTGTGGGCAGTGCTATATACTACTGTGTGGGCTGTGCTGTATACTAATGTGTGGGCAGTGCTTTATACTACTGTGTGGGCTGTTCTATATACTACTGTGTGGGCTGTGCTATATACTACTGTGTGGGCTGTGCTATATACTACGTGGCTGTGCTATATACTACTATGTGGGCTGTGCTATATACTACTATGTGGGCTGTGCTATATACTATGGGGGTATATTATATTCTATGGGGGAGGCTGTGTTATATACTATGTGGCTGTATTATATATTTGGGGGGTACATTATACATTATATTCTATGGAGGAGGCTGTGTTATATACTATGGGGGGCTGCATTATATTCTGTGGGGGGCTTTATTAGATTTTATGAGGGATGATTGCATCAATACTCTTTGATGGGGCTACATTATATTCTATGGGGACGTGGGCTGTATTATATCCTGTTTGAAGCTACATTATATTCTATGGGGGGCTGTATTATATTTATATTCTATGAGGGGTGATTGCATCATACTCTATGAGGAGGCTACATTATACTATATGGGGGGCTGCCTATGGGGAGGTTACATTATACTCTGTGGGGGGGTTACATTATACTCTGTGGGGTGGTTACATTATACTCTGTGGGGTGGCTGCATTATACTCTGTGGGGTGGCTGCATTATACTCTGTGGGGTGGTGGCTGCATTATACTGTATGTGGGCTGAATTATACTGTATCGAGGACTATGGGGAATACATTATACTATATGAAGAACTATGGGGTGCATTATACTATGGAAAGTGAATTGTACTACATGGATGACTATGGCGGTGCATTATACTATATGGAGCACTGTGAGGAGTGTATTATGCTATATGGAGGACTGAGAAGTATATTTTAATATATGGAGGACTATGAGAAGTGTATTATACTATATGGAGGACTATGGGGCACACTATATTATATGGAGGACTATGGGGTGTGCATTTTACAATATGGAGGACTGTGGTGCACATTATAATATATGGAGGAGTATGGGGTGTATTATACTAAACAAGCAAAATGCTGCATATTCATTGGGTGATTGGATTGTTTATGTCGGAATAAAAATCCTTGCTCTCAACAGGACATCGCCGATGTAAACTGTAGATGTGCTACTGATAACATGATCCTGTATGGTGATCTGTTAGTGATCTATTAGTGATCATTCTGTCCCCTTCATTCTTTCTCAGATGTTGTAAAGAGCCCGGGAAGCAAACGTCCAACGACTACAGTATTGTCGATCACACTCGTTTAGCGGCCTGAGATCAGCACATGTAAATACAACCGAAATGCTTCTGTGTGATGTGCGATATGTTAGCATTTGGGGCCCCATTTTAAACTTTGCCTAGGGCCCCACTTTGCCTAAAACTGGCCCTGCCAAAACCCATACCAGGAATGCCAGATGGTAAGAAATTCAAGGGCCTCTCATCCAGCCACCAGGTACCCCTGATCTCAATGCTGGACCAGAGTCCAGTGAATCAATCTGCTCATCTTTAGTCCCAACTATCCTAGATTCAGTGGACAGTCCCAAATTTGGTTCTACGCCCTGCAGTGTCTGACACGTGCTGAATGTCCCTCACTGCTACTGACCCTCTGATGTCTCTTCCTGAAACGGTAGTAAGAAATGATAAAATGGCATGGATTGGGGTATGGCCAGGGGTGTGTCCAAATCTAACAGGGCTCTAAGTGCCAAATAATTTGTCCCTCTTTCTCTTTTTAAAAAGTTGGGAGGTATGCCACTACTGTAGATTAGAAAATCTGCTGTGTATTTGCCCCATGTGCACACACCCTAAAGCTCATAGAGAGATACATCTCAGCTATGAGACTGTCAGGACTTGAACCCAGCAGCTCTTGTGCACCAGGCGACAGTTGTACCCTCTGAGCAATTCAGCTCGCGGGACGGTGCCATACTAACCCAGATACTTGTACCCGTGTTGTTTCTGATTGCCTCCACCCTGAGTACCTGATTGTCTCCACCCTGAGTTCCTGATTGGCTCCACCCTGATTGAACACCTTATTTAAATGTGGCATTGCACTCCCTTCCTTATGATATTATTGAACTACCAACCTCTAGTCCAGTTTCCTTTCACCTTCTTCTTCATTCATTCTAAGATTATATTGCTGCTTCCATGTACGGCCTCCTTGACTAGTTGCAATACCACTTCTCCAACCCAGGTTTATACAGAGACCAGCTTGATAGAGAGATATTGGATGTTTAAAGGGAACCTGTCACCAGGTTTGGCCGATACGAGTTACGGCCACCCCCTTTCAGGGCTTATATACAGCATTCTATAATGCTATACATAACTTAAATTATACTCACCTGCGGGGATGTCCGGTCCGATGGGTGTCACTCTTCTTGGTCCAGCGCCTCCTATCTTCTTGTGATACCGTCCTCCTGCTTGCTTCATATGGATGACACATCCCTGCCTCATCCACACAGGCTCCTGTTATGACCCCAATGGCGAGGGTCTCAGAGATATCAGCAAGTCTGCAAAGTACAAAAATCCAGCTCATAGGGCAGTGGTAACTGGGTTGACCATATATCTACTCCTAACGCCAACCCTAGAAGTAGCCGGGGAACATGCCTACGTTGGTCGCTAGATGTCTCGCGCCAGCCGGAGAGCTAACTACCCCTAGAAGAGGAAAACAAAGACCTCTCTTGCCTCCAGAGAAAAGACCCCAAAAGTAGGATACAAGCCCCCCACAAATAATAACGGTGAGGTAAGAGGAAATGACAAACACAGAGATGAACTAGGTTTAGCAAAGAGAGGCCCACTTACTAATAGCAGAATATAGTAAGATAACTTATATGGTCAACAAAAACCCTATCAAAAAATCCACGCTGGAGATTCAAGAACCCCCGAACCGTCTAACGGCCCGGGGGGAGAACACCAGCCGCCCTAGAGCTTCCAGCAACGTCAGGATACAGATTATATACAAGCTGGACAAAAATGCAAACAAAAACGAATAGCAAAAAGCAAAAAAGCAGACTTAGCTTAATCAAGCAGGAACCAGGATCAGTAGACAAGAGCACTACAGATTAGCTCTGATATCAACGTTGCCAGGCATTGAACTGAAGGTCCAGGGAGCTTATATAGCAACACCCCTGACCTAACGAACCAGGTGAGCATAAAAGGAATGACTGACATACCCAGAGTCAAATCACTAGTAGCCACTAGAGGGAGCCAAAAAGCAAATTCACAACAGTACCCCCCCCTTAGTGAGGGGTCACCGAACCCTCACCAAGACCACCAGGGCGATCAGGATGAGCGGCGTGAAAGGCACGAACTAAATCGGCCGCATGCACATCAGAGGCGACCACCCAGGAATTATCCTCCTGACCATAGCCCTTCCACTTGACCAGGTACTGAAGCCTCCGCCGGGAGAGACGAGAATCTAAGATCTTCTCCACCACGTACTCCAACTCGCCTTCAACCAACACCGGAGCAGGAGGCTCAGCAGAAGGAACCACAGGCACAACGTACCGCCGCAACAAGGACCTATGAAATACGTTGTGAATGGCAAACGACACCGGAAGATCCAGGCGAAAGGATACAGGATTAAGGATCTCCAATATCTTGTAAGGACCAATGAATCGAGGCTTAAATTTGGGAGAGGAGACCTTCATAGGAACAAATCGAGAAGACAGCCATACCAAATCCCCAACGCGAAGTCGGGGACCCACACCGCGGCGGCGGTTGGCAAAACGCTGAGCCTTCTCCTGTGACAACTTCAAGTTGTCCACCACATGATTCCAGATCCGCTGCAACCTATCCACCACAGAATCCACCCCAGGACAGTCAGAAGGCTCCACATGTCCCGAGGAAAAACGAGGGTGGAAACCAGAGTTGCAGAAAAATGGCGAAACCAAGGTGGCAGAACTAGCCCGATTATTAAGGGCAAATTCAGCCAACGGCAAGAAGGTCACCCAATCATCCTGATCAGAAGAGACAAAACACCTCAAATACGCCTCCAGAGTCTGATTAGTTCGTTCCGTTTGTCCGTTAGTCTGTGGATGAAAAGCGGACGAAAACGACAATTCAATGCCCATCCTACCACAAAAGGATCGCCAGAACCTGGAAACAAACTGGGATCCTCTGTCCGACACAATATTCTCAGGAATGCCGTGCAAACGAACCACATTCTGGAAGAACACCGGAACCAGATCAGAAGAGGAAGGCAGTTAAGGCAAAGGAACCAGATGGACCATCTTGGAGAAACGATCACATATCACCCAGATGACAGACATGCCCTGAGACACCGGAAGATCTGAAATGAAATCCATAGAGATGTGTGTCCAAGGTCTCTTCGGGACAGGCAAGGGCAAGAGCAACCCGCTGGCACGAGAACAGCAAGGCTTAGCTCGAGCACAAGTACCACAGGACTGCACAAATGACCGCACATCCCTTGACAAGGAAGGCCACCAAAAGGACCTGGCCACCAGATCTCTGGTGCCAAAAATTCCCGGGTGCCCTGCTAACACTGAGGAATGAACCTCGGAAATGACTCTGCTGGTCCATTTAGCAGGCACAAACAATCTGTCAGGTGGACAAGAGTCAGGCCTACCAGCCTGAAATCTCTGCAACACACGTCGCAGATCTGGAGAAATAGCTGACAAGATAACTCCTTCCTTAAGAATACCCACAGGTTCAGCGACTCCAGGAGCATCAGGCACAAAGCTCCTAGACAGAGCATCGGCCTTCACATTCTTAGAACCTGGCAAATACGAGACCACAAAGTCAAAACGGGAGGAAAACAATGACCAGCGGGCCTGTCTAGGATTCAGGCGTTTAGCAGACTCGAGGTACATCAGATTTTTGTGATCAGTCAAGACCACTACACGATGCTTAGCACCCTCGAGCCAATGACGCCACTCCTCAAATGCCCACTTCATGGCCAACAACTCCCGATTGCCCACATCATAATTTCGCTCTGCCGGCGAAAACTTCCTAGAGAAAAAGGCACAAGGTCTCATAGTAGAGCAACCAGGGCCTCTCTGCGACAAAACGGCCCCTGCCCCAATCTCCGAAGCATCCACTTCAACCTGAAAGGGAAGTGAGACATCAGGCTGGCACAAAACAGGCGCCGAAGTAAACCGGCGCTTCAACTCCTGGAAAGCCTCCACGGCAGCAGGAGCCCAGTTAGCCACATCAGAGCCTTTCTTGGTCATATCCGTCAACGGTTTAACAACGCTAGAAAAATTAGCGATAAAACGACGGTAGAAGTTAGCAAAACCCAAGAACTTCTGAAGACTCTTAACTGACGAGGGTTGAGTCCAATCATGAATAGCTCGAACCTTGACTGGGTCCATCTCCACAGCAGAAGGAGAAAAAATGAACCCTAAAAAGGGAACCTTCTGTACACCAAAGAGACACTTTGAGCCTTTAACAAACAAAGAATTTTCCCGCAAAATCTTGAAAACCGTCCTGACCTGCTCCACATGCGAGTCCCAATCATCAGAAAAAACCAGAATATCATCCAGATAAACGATCAGAAATTTATCCAGATACTTCCGGAAAATGTCATGCATAAAGGACTGAAAAACTGAAGGTGCATTAGAGAGCCCAAATGGCATCACCAAGTACTCAAAGTGACCTTCGGGCGTATTGAATGCGGTTTTCCATTCATCTCCTTGCTTAATGCGCACAAGGTTGTACGCACCGCGAAGGTCTATCTTGGTGAACCACTTGGCACCTTTAATCCGGGCAAACAAGTCTGACAACAACGGCAAAGGATACTGAAATTTGACAGTGATCTTATTTAAAAGCCGATAGTCAATACAAGGCCTCAAAGATCCGTCCTTTTTGGCCACAAAAAAGAATCCCGCACCAAGGGGAGAAGAAGAAGGACGGATATGCCCCTTCTCCAAAGACTCCTTGATATATGAACGCATGGCAGTATGTTCAGGTACCGACAGATTAAACAGTCTTCCCTTAGGAAACTTACTGCCTGGAATCAAATCTATTGCACAGTCACATTCCCTATGAGGAGGCAATGCACTTGACCTAGACTCGCTGAAGACATCCTGATAATCAGACAAATACGCCGGAACTTCCGAAGGCGTAGAAGTAGCAATAGACACGGGCAGGGAATCTCCATGAATTCCATGACAGCCCCAACTTGACACTGACATTGCCTTCCAGTCCAAGACTGGATTATGGGTCTGCAACCATGGCAAACCCAAAACAACCAAATCATGCATCTTATGCAGAACCAGAACCTCCCGATGTTCAGGAGTCATGCACATGGTAACCTGTGTCCAAAACTGCGGTTTATTTTCTGCCAATGGTGTAGCATCAATACCCCTAAGAGGGATAGGATTTTCTAATGGCTCAAGAACAAAACCGCAGCGCTTGGCAAATGACAGATCCATAAGACTCAGGGCAGCACCTGAATCTACAAACGCCATGACAGGATACGATGACAGTGAGCAAATCAAAGTTACAGATAAAATAAACTTAGGTTGCAAATTACCAATGGCGACAGGACTAACAACCTTAGTAAGACGCTTAGAGCATGCTGAGATAACATGTGCAGAATCACCACAGTAGTAACACAAGCCATTCTGGCGTCTATGAATTTTCCGCTCATTTCTAGTCAGGATTCTATCACATTGCATTAAATCAGGTGCTTGTTCAGATAACACCATGAGGGAATTTGCGGTTTTGCGCTCCCGCAACCGCCGGTCAATTTGAATTGCCAGGGCCATGGAATCTTTCAGACCTGTGGGAATGGGAAAACCCACCATCACATTCTTAATGGCTTCAGAAAGGCCATTTCTAAAATTTGCAGCCAATGCACACTCGTTCCACTGGGTCAGCACGGACCACTTCCGAAATTTTTGGCAATACACTTCCACCTCGTCCTGGCCTTGAGACATAGCCAGCAAGGCTTTTTCTGCCTGAATCTCAAGATTGGGTTCCTCATAAAGCAAACCGAGCGCCAGAAAAAACGCATCAATATCAGCCAATGCCGGATCTCCTGGCGCCAGCGAGAAAGCCCAATCCTGAGGGTCGCCCCGTAAAAAAGAAATAACAATCTTCACTTGCTGAGCGGAGTCTCCAGAGGAACGGGGTCTCAGGGACAAAAACAATTTACAATTATTCCTGAAATTTCTAAACTTAAATCGGTCTCCGGAAAACAGTTCAGGAATCGGTATCTTAGGTTCTAACATAGGATTTCTGGTAACATAATCTTGTATGCCCTGCACACGAGCAGCAAGCTGGTCCACACTTGTAATCAAGGTCTGGACATTCATGTCTGCAGCAATCACAAGCCACTCAGAGGTAATGGAGAAAGGAAAAAAAAATGAGAAAAAAAAAAAAAAAAAAACTCAGAACTTTCTTTCCTATAATCCCGCTTCTGCAATGCATTTAACATTTAATACTGGCCTGGCAAACTGTTATGACCCCAATGGCGAGGGTCTCAGAGATATCAGCAAGTCTGCGAAGTACAAAAATCCAGCTCATAGGGCAGTGGTAACTGGGTTGACCATATATCTACTCCTAACGCCAACCCTAGAAGTAGCCGGGGAACATGCCTACGTTGGTCGCTAGATGTCTCGCGCCAGCCGGAGAGCTAACTACCCCTAGAAGAGGAAAACAAAGACCTCTCTTGCCTCCAGAGAAAAGACCCCAAAAGTAGGATACAAGCCCCCCACAAATAATAACGGTGAGGTAAGAGGAAATGACAAACACAGAGATGAACTAGGTTTAGCAAAGAGAGGCCCACTTACTAATAGCAGAATATAGTAAGATAACTTATATGGTCAACAAAAACCCTATCAAAAAATCCACGCTGGAGATTCAAGAACCCCCGAACCGTCTAACGGCCCGGGGGGAGAACACCAGCCGCCCTAGAGCTTCCAGCAACGTCAGGATACAGATTATATACAAGCTGGACAAAAATGCAAACAAAAACGAATAGCAAAAAGCAAAAAAGCAGACTTAGCTTAATCAAGCAGGAACCAGGATCAGTAGACAAGAGCACTACAGATTAGCTCTGATATCAATGTTGCCAGGCATTGAACTGAAGGTCCAGGGAGCTTATATAGCAACACCCCTGACCTAACGAACCAGGTGAGCATAAAAGGAATGACTGACATACCCAGAGTCAAATCACTAGTAGCCACTAGAGGGAGCCAAAAAGCAAATTCACAACAGGCTCCCCAGAATCGCACTCCTGCACAAGCATACTTATCTGCCCTGTTGAGGGCAGAGCAAAGTCCTGCAGGGCGCAGGCGCTGGGCCTCTCTGACCTCTCCCGTGCCTGCGCACTGCAGTACCTTGCTCTGCCCTCAACAGGGCAGAGAAGTAAGCCTGTGCAGGAGCGCAATTCCAGGGAACCTGTGTGGAGGATGCAGGGACGCGTTATCCACATGAAGCAAGCAGGAGGACGGGGCTCGTAAAGAGATTCGAGGTGCCGGACCAAGAAGAGCGAAACCCATCGGACCAAACTGCCCCGCAGGTGAGTATAATAAAACTTATTTTTCTTCTCTTACAGGTCGGATGAGGGGCTTATATACAGTATTATAGAATGCTGTATGTAATCCCTGAAAGGGGGTGGCTGTAACTCGTATCAGCCAAACCTGGTGACAGGTTCACTTTAACTTTCTGTATATACTAGACACGTTAGCAGAGATATGAAACTCTCAATAATAAAAGTTAATTTGTGAATAGTTATGGAATATAGGGTTCATTTTTCCTGAATTTGCCATTGCTCATTAATTATAGTCTTTTATACATCTTATCCTAGCTAAAGACCTAATTGTTGCTTCTTGAGTTGTTGAAACCAGCAGCAGCATTTCTTTACAGTTAAGTAATAAGCCATGAAGGCGCCTTGTTTGCGCTTGTTTTTAACATGCCCATAAAGTAGTGGATGTGGTAAGTGGGGAAATCATGTCATATTCAATGTTATTTAGCATGTTAATTAGTTATTGGCAAGATTCACCTTCTCTGATTTTGAGAACACAAATCTCAATTTGCTAAGCCTTCTAGCTAAACCAGTATAAGGAAGATTTAGGCTAAGTGCACACGTCGCAGAATTGCCGCGGAAATTTCCACTGCAATTCTGCAACTCCTGCCATGGGTGCGGAATTGGCATGCATATTCCTTGCGTTTTGCAAGCATAATTAGCTTGCAGAATGCTAGCGTTTTCCAAGCGATCTGTAGCATCGCTTGGAAAACTGATTGGCAGGTTGGTCACACTTGTCAAACATAGTGTTAGCCTATGCAGCATCAATAGTAAAAAGATATAATGTTAAAAGTAATTAAAAAATGAAAAAAATGGTTATACTCACCTTCTGATGGCCCCCGATCTCCTCAGCGGTGCACGCAGCGGCTTCCGTTCCTATAGATGCTTTGTGTGCAGGACCTGCGATGACGTCACGGTCACGTGACCGCGACGTCATCGCAGGTCCTTCACACAAAGCATTCATGAGAACGGAAGCGGCCGCGTGCACCGCAGAGAGGCGGGAAGACTCTGGGGGCCATCATAAGGTGAGTATATCACTATTTTTTATTTTAATTCTTTTTTTTTTACCAATTATATGGTGCCCAGTCCGTGGAGGAAAGTCTCCTCTCCTCCACCCTGGGTACCAACCGCACATGATCTGCTTACTTCCCGCATGGTGGGCATGGCCCCATGTGGGAAGTAAGCGGATCAATGCATTCCTAGGTGTGCGGAATCCCCGCAATTCCACAAATTTAATGAACATGCTGCGTTTTTTTTCTTGAAAGCGTTTCTGCTCAGGAAAACAATGCAGCATGTGCACAAAAAATGCAGATTGCATTCTATTAAATACGATGCTTAATGTGAGCTTTTTTTGCGGTTTTATAGCACTTTTTCATAGCAAAAAAACGCAAAAAAAAAAAACGTTAAAAAAAAAGCGATGTGTGCACACAGCCTTATAATTCTGGTGGGATCATGGTACCGTTTTTCATGCTGCACATTAGGGTGACAATGTGTTTTATAGAAAATACAAAAATTAGTTTTATTCAAAGTCTCAGGGTGTGAAGGCAGAACAGCCAATCAACAAACTTTAGTAAATGCACATACCTCAGTGACATATTTATGTCCTAAATAGGGCTATGAGTAACCCATCAAAAATGCAAAGCGTACGTACCCACTGAAAAATCAGTATATAAGCAAGGAGAAACAAGAGCAATCAGGTACAATTCATAAATATATTTTTTATTAGAAGTCCAAAAATAGACCAAATAACCACAAAAAATCATCAAGATGAGACATATACAGGAAAAGGACAGAAAAGATGAAAGGGTCACAAATTGCAACTGCCCGGTTATGCACGCATATTCAGAATCATTTAAAGTGCTTGTGCAGTAATATGTCACAATAATAAGATAAAGTCACCACTCTCATAAGAAATGTCAAACTCGCTGCATCCCAAACAGATTACTACATAGAAGAGCTGAATGTGGAGCAGCGCAGGACATTTGCGCAGGCAAGACAGTGACCGCATGGTATAGAGCCCAAAGTTGGACCCCTGGGCCAAATGGATTGCTGGGAGTAGGAATATAATCACTACTCACTAGGAGATCTCTAAGATTTTTGGATCTTCTAGCAGTCATTGAGGGAAAATCCCCGAGGGTTGCTCCCAGAGAGGGCTCAGCGCTCAGGATCAACCAGTGTTTTATTTTTAAGGATCTGCCTCATATCCTCCCATTCATGGTTAAATATGGATATAAATCTTATAGGTCCCGCTTTCGCTGTATTATGTCAAGCTCTGGAAGGTCTCAGCAGATCGCCGCATGGAGTGGCTAACTATATGTGTTTTACCATCTGAGTACGGCCTTATGCCGGTGAATCGGTGGTTGTGCGCATGCATGCCGCGTCTCTGGTTTTCTGGGGGACGGTGACAGTGACGTGTCTTCAGGTCTTGCTCGCACGCACGGGGACATTTTCTCTCCCCGCACGTGCGCAGTAATACATGATGCCGAACCGTGCCATCCAGCACCTGTGGGATGCGGTGCGCATGCGCCATTTAGAAACCGCCGTGATTGGCTCTGCCCATACCATGTGATCTACCATGTGACCATAAAAGGTCCTTACTGTCAAATTCTGGTATTCTCCTTGATAAAGCGGTGTAGTGAACACGCGAAACGCACGTCGGGGTCATCTGTGGTCGCCTAACACCCAACTCGGGGTCCTTTAACTTCTGCCTGTGGTAAGCCTCCTCTCTTTGTAGTAATCTGTTTGGGATGCAGTGAGTTTGACATCTCATATGAGAGTGGCGACTTTATCTTATTATTGTGACATATTACTGCACAAGCACTTTAAATGATTATGAATATGTTTGCATAGCCAGGCAGTTGCAATTTGTGGCCCCTTCATCTTTTCTGTCCTTTTCCTGTATATGTCTCATTTTGATGATTTTTGTGGTGATTTGTGGTTATTTGGTCTATTTTTGGACTTCTAATAAAAAATATATTTATGAATTGTACCTGATTGCTCTTGTTTCTCCTTGCTTATATAATCAACAAACTTTGCAGCTGTAGCCACTCCCTCATTCATTAGCATAGGTTGCTAATGGTGAAGGAGAAAGTGCACAGCGGAATACACAGGAATTCACTCATCCCTAGCAACAACGTATCAAGCTTCAGTGAAATGTGGTTTTATGTTTGCTATTTAGGCCTCTCACAGTTTTAGTCACTGTTGTCAGAAAAAACTGCATCTTCAAATTGCAGTGTTAGAGGAATGTGGTTAAATGGAGGGACAGCAGGCATTATTACCAATTCTAAGCTGCCATCGAATCGGCAGGTGTTAGCCAGCTTTTGTTTCACGCACTGTACAGAATCACAACCAACAAGTACCAGTGCTAACGTCGCAGCCAACAAAGTGCTTCAGTTCTGGGAAAAAGCGAGAATCCTGACAGGGCAACAATATCAGTGATAAATAAAGTGAAGAGTCTGTTTGGTCAATGGAAGAGTCTCAAGAAGAATGCTAAATGGCGACCCAAAACACAAGAATTCAAGGAGAAGGAATTTGTTAAGTTTGTTAAGTTTATTTGTTTGATGTCGCTTATGCTGATACCATGAAACTTATAACATTTCAGGAAGACTCTGAGTTCTTGCTTGCTCAAAGAGAAAAAGGTCATCGTGGAAGCATTGGACCATTAGACAAAAAGCTGGCCAACGTCCAGAAAAGAGGATTTATGAGAGAATTACAGACAGAGAAACAAAGAAAACTGAGCAAGTTCAGCATTCCACAGCATTGGCTGAACCAGTAATAAGTTAATAACACTAGTACAAAGGTGTCACGGGTTTGTCAGAGGCTGCAGACAGTTGCATTGCATCTAGCTGCAGAAGGTCTCACTGGTTGACTGCAGACTCCTTATGACTTTAGGACCCAGTGGCAACCTCCCCTGGCTCTAATTGACCCACCTGGACCGAGGTGTTTATGGACTCCCAGCTTGCTGCTGGTAGTTGCCAGTAATATTTCTATTTCGCACTGTTGAGGTTTGGAACTATAGCAGTCAACTATCTTCCTCTTTGATGTTTGGAGAATGTCTGTGCTTCTCTCTGACTCTGTAGCTACCTTTTCCTGAGGAAGCCGCGATTTTTGAGGCGATACATGTGGGAGCCTATCCCACATCCTCTCCTTGTCTTCCCCCCTTTCTTTTTCATCATGCACAGGGCTTCAGTCCAACGCCAGGCACTTTTAGATGTTTTTAATCTGTTTTGAGTGAAATGTCTTGACATACATATTTTGTACTTTTTGAATGCTCATCAATAAAAATATATGCTTTATATATGTTGAGGTGCTCCTGTACATTATGGGCATGATGTTTTTCTTCTTTTTGGTTAGTATATGGATTGTTAAAGTCCATGGTGAGTCCTCATATCTTTAGACATTGAGCGGTGCCCTCCATCCTTCTTGATCTATTGACACAGCTATCCGTTATTTTTACGTATACTACATGCACCTTATACATGCTCCCATATTTGCCACTATGGCAGAATATGACTTGGATATTGAGGTTGGGATGCACTTTGCACTTTAAAAACACAATTTGACTCATCCAACAGGGAATTCCCACATACATTTTGATCAGTTGGGTGAGGATATGGTGTGAATATTACTTTTAAATTCTTCAGCTAGCATTCCATATCTAATCTGATGAACTAAAAAAATGGTTTGCAAATCTCATTTGTATTTATTTGAATTTCTATATGTATATGCTTCAGCTGGACCCCTGTATAGATTTGTGTTTGCTTTAGAGGCAGTATTTTAATGGTGTGTATTCTTTTTACATAGTTACATAGTTACATAGTTATTAAGGTTGAAGGAAGACTGTAAGTCCATCTAGTTCAACCCATAGCCTAACCTAACATGCCCTAACATGTTGATCCAGGGGAAGGCAAAAAAACCCCATGTGGCAAAGAGTAACTCCACCATGGGGAAAAAAATTCCTTCCCGACTCCACATACGGCAATCAGACTAGTTCCCTGGATCAACGCCTTATCAAGGAATCTAGTGTATATACCCTGTAACATTATACTTTTCCAGAAAGGTATCCAGTCCCCTCTTAAATTTAATTAATGAATCACTCATTACAACATCATACGGCAGAGAGTTCCATAGTCTCACTGCTCTTACAGTAAAGAATCCGCGTCTGTTATTATGCTTAAACCTTCTTTCCTCCAGACGTAGAGGATGCCCCCTTGTCCCTGTCTCAGGTCTATGATTAAAAAGATCATCAGAAAGGTCTTTGTACTGTCCCCTCATATATTTATACATTAACATAAGATCACCCCTTAGTCTTCGTTTTTCCAAACTAAATAGCCCCAAGTGTAATAACCTATCTTGGTATTGCAGACCCCCCAGTCCTCTAATAACCTTGGTCGCTCTTCTCTGCACCCGCTCCAGTTCAGCTATGTCTTTCTTATACACCGGAGACCAGAACTGTGCACAGTATTCTAAGTGTGGTCGAACTAGTGACTTGTATAGAGGTAAAATTATGTTCTCCTCATGAGCATCTATGCCTCTTTTAATACATCCCATTATTTTATTTGCCTTTGTAGCAGCTGCCTGACACTGGCCACTGAATATGAGTTTGTCATCCACCCATACACCCAGGTCTTTTTCATTGACGGTTTTGTCCAGAGTTTTAGAATTAAGCACATAGTTATACATCTTATTACTTCTACCCAAGTGCATGACCTTACATTTATCCCCATTAAAGCTCATTTGCCATTTATCAGCCCAAGCTTCTAGTTTACATAAATCATCCTGTAATATAAAATTGTCCTCCCCTGTATTGATTACCCTGCAGAGTTTAGTGTCATCTGCAAATATTGAAATTCTACTCTGAATGCCCCCTACAAGGTCATTAATAAATATGTTAAAAAGAAGAGGGCCCAATACTGACCCCTGTGGTACCCCACTGCTAACCGTGACCCAGTCCGAGTGTGCTCCATTAATAACCACCCTTTGTTTCCTATCCCTGAGCCAGCTCTCAACCCACTTACACATATTTTCCCCTATCCCCATTACTCTCATTTTATGTAACAACCTTTTGTGTGGCACCGTATCAAAAGCTTTGGAAAAGTCCATATATACTACGTCCACTGGGTTCCCTTGGTCCAGTCTGGAACTTACCTCTTCATAGAAGCTGATCAAATTAGTCTGACATGAACGGTCCCTAGTAAACCCGTGCTGATACTGGGTCATGAGGTTATTCCTCTTCAGATACTCCAGTATAGCATCCCTTAGAATGCCCTCCAGGATTTTACCCACAGTAGAGGTTAAGCTTACTGGCCTATAATTACCGAGTTCAGTTTTTGCCCCTTTTTTGAATATTGGCACCACATTTGCTATACGCCAGTCCTGTGGTACAGACCCTGTTATTATGGAGTCTTTAAAGATTAAAAATAATGGTCTATCAATGACTGTACTTAGTTCCTGCAGTACTCGGGGGTGTATCCCATCCGGGCCCGGAGATTTGTCAATTTTAGTTATTTTTAGACGCCGCTGTACTTCCTGCTGGGTTAAGCAGGTGACATTTAATGGGGAATTTTTATCACTAGTCATTTTGTCTGCCATGGGATTTTCTTTTGTAAATACTGATGAAAAAAAGTCATTTAGCATATTGGCTTTTTCCTCATCCTCATCCACCATTTCACCCAGACTATTTTTAAGGGGGCCAACACTGTCATTTTTTAGTTTCTTACTATTTATATAGTTAAAGAATATTTTGGGATTATTTTTACTCTCTCTGTCTCAATCTTTGCTGCCTTGATTTGCTTTTTACAGAATTTATTTAATTTTCTGTATTTATTTAATGCCTCCTCACTACCTACTTCCTTTAATTCTCTAAATGCTTTCTTTTTGTCCCTTATTGCGCCCCTTACAGCTCTATTTAGCCATATTGGTTTCCTCCTATTTCTAGTATGTTTATTCCCATACGGTATATACTGTGCACAGGTCCTATCCAGGATGCTAATAAATGTCTCCCATTTTCTTTGTGTATTTTTGTGTCTCAGGATATCGTCCCAGTTAATTGCACCAAGATCCTCTCTCATCCGTTGGAAATTTGCCCTCCTGAAGTTTAGTGTCCTTGTCACCCCCCTACTACCCATCTTATTAAAGGTTACATGAAAACTTATTATTTTGTGATCACTATTCCCCAAGTGACCCCCAACCCTTATATTTGATATGCGGTCTGGCCTGTTGGTTAATATTAGGTCTAGTAGTGCCCCCCTCCTTGTTGGGTCCTGAACCAGTTGTGAAAGGTAATTGTCTCTCATAGTTGTCAAAAACCGATTACCTTTGCTGGAACTGCAGGTTTCTGTTCCCCAATCTATTTCAGGGTAGTTGAAGTCCCCCATAATAATGACTTCTCCTTGAGTCGCAGCTTCATCTATTTGCTTTACGAGGATATTCTCCATTGCTTCCATTAGTTTTGGAGATTTATAACAAACCCCTATCAGTAATTTATTATTTTTCCCCCTCCCCTTATCTCCACCCACAGGGACTCTACATTTTCATTAAATTCACCTATATTATCACGCAGGATGGGTTTTAAGGAAGATTTTACATATAGACACACCCCTCCCCCTCGCTTATCTGTACGGTCATTTCTGAACAGGCTATAGCCCTGCAAGTTAACAGCCCAGTCATGGCTCTCATCCAGCCACGTCTCAGATATCCCCACCATGTCATAATTATGCTCCAACAACATTAGTTCTAATTCGTCCATTTTGTTGGCGAGGCTTCTGGCATTAGTATACATGCACTTTATGTTACTCTCTGTACCTCTATTCTTTCTTAAATTACTAACTGTTCTAACCCCACCCCCCATGCCACCGCCACCCCCAACTTCCTTATTTGTGCCCAGGTCTCTATCTGCACTATCTTCCCCTCCTATAAAATGAATACCCTCCCACCCAATCCCTAGTTTAAACACTCCTCCAACCTTCTAACCATTTTCTCCCCCAGCACAGCTGCACCTTCCCCATTGAGGTGCAGCCCGTCCCTAGCGTAGAGCCTGTAGCCAACTGAGAAGTCGGCCCAGTTCTGCAGTGTGTGTTTAAATAAAGTTGTAACTTTTTATCTAAAAAAACAGAGACACTTTTTTTTATTTAGTATAGTTTGATAGGTATCTTGTCAGTATGTTAAAATCTACAGAAAGTTTACCTGCTTTTTGGTCTGTATTTGAGGACGTTTTTTTCTGAGAGGGGGGTGTCAGGATTTGCCTCCTCATCGTGAATATGACTGTTCTGTTAATCTTGTCCCTGGAGCTAAACTGCCTAAGTCCAGACTGTACAGTATAATCTTTCCGGACCAGAGAGACATCCATGAAGTATTTCATTGCAGAAAGCCTGGAGAAGGGACATATCAGACCTGTGGCGGCAGGGTTCTTTTACGTCCCTGTTTAGTTTTCCTGCAATTAAATCAAATTACCATCCGAGATCCACACCCTCTTCCTTTGATTCCTAATCAGTTCAGCCAGGTTGTAGGAGCTAAGGTATTCTCCAAGTTGGATTTAAGGGGGACTTACAACCTGGTTAGAATAAGAGAAGAGGATGAATGGAAAACGGCGTTCAATACCCCTGAGGGTCACTTTGAAAGTCTGGTCATGCCTTTCGGTCTGACCAATGCACATGCGATATTCCAGCATTTCATTAACGTTATTTCCCATCATATGGTGGGTAGGTTTGTGGTGGTCTATCTAGATGGTATTTTGGTTTACTCACATGATTTGGAGACATATCGGGGGCATGTTAGACAGGTGCAGCAAATATTAAGAGATAATAAATTGTATGCCAAACTGGAAAAATGTGCTTTTGCCGTCCAGGACGTGCAGTTTTGGGGTACCTGTTGTCATCTTCAGGTTTTCAGATGGATCCGGAGAAGATGCGTGCTGTCCTTGATTGGGACCGTCCCAAGAACCTGAAAGCCCAACTACATTATCTGAGTTTTACTAATTTTTACCAGAAATTCATCTGGAATTATTCAGTAATTGTGAAACCCCTTACTGACATGACAAAGAAGGGGTCTGACTTTCCTAAATGGTCAAATGCTGCCTAGCAGACTTTTTCCTCCCTAAAAAGCTGTTTCACCATGGCTCCTATACTTAGTCAACCCGAGGTTTCCCAACCCTTTGTTGTAGAGGGTGATGCATCGGAGACGGGGATTGGGGCTGTGTTGCCTCAGCCTCCGTCCCCTGGTAAATGGCGTCCATGCGCCCTTCTTTTAGAAAAAAATGAATTTTCTTCAGCTGAGAGAAATTATGCCGTGTGTAATAGGGAGCTTTGGCAATCAAATTGGCATTTGAAGAATGGCAACATTGTTTGAAGGGGGCTGTCCATCTTATTACTGTTATCAATAACGATAAGAACTTATCATATCTTCAATCAGCAAAACGTCTCAACGCTAGGCAGGCTAGATGGTCCCTGTTTTTTTACTAGGTTTAATTTTGTGGTAACTTTCTGTTCAGGGGTCAAAAATGGCAAGGCTGATGCTTTGTCCTGAGGCTTCCCTGATGGTGGTGACCATGAAGACCCTGCCCCGATTTTGCAGAAAGGGGTAGTAATTTCGACATTGTACCCTGAGCTGGAGGGTGAGGTGTTGGAGGTCCAGGGGGATGTCCATACCTCCTGCCGCCAAGGAAGCTTATTTGTACAACCAAACCTGCACCGCATAGTAATAAGGGAACATCATAATTCTGGTGGTAAAGCAACTGTGGACCTCCTTTCTCGTCATTTTTAATGGTGGAGGTTAAATCGGGATGTGGGTGAACAAGTATCTGCTTGTAGTGTCTGCGTACGTTCCAAAGTATCTGGTACTCTTCTTCCACTACCTATTCCCATCAGCCCATGGACACACTTGTCCATGGATTTTATTACTGACCTACCGGTGTCTGCAGGCCAGACTGTGGTTTTGGTGGTTGTAGATGGGTTCAGTAAAATGGTCCATTTTGTCGCATTACCGGCACTTCCAAATGCCAAGACTCTTGCTCAGGTATTTATAAATGAGAGTGTGTAGCTTCATGAGGTTCCCTCCTGTGTGGTGTCAGATTGGCGGATTCAATTTGTTTCCAAGTTCTGGAGGACTTTCTGTTCTTGACTGGGGGTGCAGCTGTCCCTTTCCTCTGCCTTCCACCCACAGTCGAATGGACAGACCAAGCGCATTAACCAGAATTTGGAGACCTACCTTAGGTGGATTTTTGCCGAAAATCAGGAGGATTGGGTATCCTACTTACCGCTGGCAGAACTTGCTATCAATAATCACTATGAGGGACCTACCGGCAGGTCACCATTCTTTGGTGCATAGTGTTACCATGCTTGGTTTGGTACTTTTAACAAGGGGAGGGGCTTCGGGAGATCCTGAAGAGGAACGTTTTGCTTCATCGTTCTCCTCAGCGTGGCGATGGGTTCTGAGAAATTTGAAGATTATGGGAGACGGGTACAAACGTATGGCTGACAGAAAATGCATACCAGGTCCGGACCAGAATGTGAATGACTTTGTGTGGTTGTCTACCAGGAATATCAGGTTGAAGGTTCCTTCCTGGAAGTTGGAACTAGAGATGAGTGAATATTTCAATGTTCGGTTCGGATTACGATCAATGAGTTTGCAATATTCACCGATTAATTTGTTGAATATTTGCCGAACATAACTGAACGCCATTCATCTCAATGGAGGCAAAAACAAACACATGCACAACACCTTATAACGGCGGAGATGTTACGATGGATTGAGAAGGTTGTGGTGTGCTTGTTCTCTGAGATCAGTCAAAAACAGAAGGCATTTCTGCTTCCATTACAGCTGACAGCGGGCTCTCAGTCAGTGTGACTTGAGTGGGTAGAAAACCTGAGGTTCTGCGATCAAAGACCTGCATCTCAATAGTTGGCATGGTAACAGAGGAGGAGGAAGAAGCAGCAGATGCGATTGATGGGGCGGCTGATGGTTGTTGAGATTTGCTGGTCCGCATTTTAGTGCAGTGGGATTCCCAGAGTAACGCATGTTGATTGTGCTTGTGAAGGTTCATACATGTAGTTGTCAAGGTATTGCACATTTTACTTCTACTCAGTTTTTTTTGCAAAGTTGGCATATTATGTGAGCTGGCTCATCCCTTGTAGTGTCAAAAAAAGGCCCAGGCTAGGCAACCCTTGCCATCCCTACGAGCTGCAGACCCATGAAAGCTGCAGGTCACAGCCACAGTTGTGACTGATAATGCATTGCTCACCGTGGCTACATCACTAAGTGTCTGCGACATACGGCGCTATGTAACCTCCTCATCTTCCTCCTCAGATGACCTATTCAGCTGTGTGCCTTTAAGTTCACGCCAACTGGGATCTAACACCTCATCATAATCATCCGCTGTGTTATCACATTCCTCGCCCTTGGAGTCACCCTCCTTCTCTTCCTGCCCTGACAGCACAGTACAGTCCACGTGAGCCTCAGATATCTGAGTCTCATCAGGATCACCTCCCCACAGGAGTTAATGTCTGATGATTAGAGTCAGGATGCTGTTCAGAGCCTACTTCGTCCTGTGCTGGATCCAAGATAAAAAAAATTTGGGCATCAGTGAATTTTTCTTCCTCTTGACTCTGTGAAGATTTTGAGTACACTTCTGATGACCATGGCATAGAATGTGTGAATACCAACTCTTCAGACTCACCCATCTGTGGTTCCATACAGTTAGTTGTATGGTTGGAGAGTTGATGCATGGGGGAAGCAAGGAGAATTTGGGTGCCACCTCTGTGGACTGTATTGGGTGTGATGATGAGGTGGAGGAAGAGGAGGAAAGGCCACTTGAAATTGTGCTTGCCAGCCACTCGAGCACATGCTCTTTCTGGGCATCATCAACAAGGCGTACCGCTGTGCATCTGAAAAAGAATGGTAGTGGAGTAGCCTGTCCAGTAATAGAAGTTGTCAGTTGTCTTTGCATAGGACATGACGTTGGTTCACTAGTCATTTCACAAACATTACCAGCTACCCCACGTACACCTAGAATACCAAACCTAATTCCTCTTCCACCACGGCCTCGTTTTTTCCCAGTCATGTTGCTCAGATGGTGAGGTAGAAGCACAGTATTAGCAACAAAAAATTAAGTTTTAAATTCCGCACCACCACCGCAAGCAGCTCAATTTCAGCAGCAGTAAATTCACAGTTTAAATATGACGTGCTGTATCATGTTAGTCACAGCAGAAAGAATTGTTTGAGTGTGGATGAGGCGTGTATGACAAAGAAGATATGCTACAAACAATTTGAAAGTCAGATGTCCCCTACTGTATGACGTTAGGAACACAATAATTTTTGTGGCTTCTGGATTAAGCCTCTATAAGGCACCAGATAAGAAAAACTATTTGAAAGTCAGGTCCCCTACTCAGAGGCGTAGCTAGGATTTTGGTTCAGGGGGGCGGAACTTCTGAGTGGGCCCCTAACCAGGTAACATTGATTATAACTGGGTGACGCACCCTAATAATGGAGGAGAACCTCTGCAGATGACCGTGATGTTGCTGAAAATAATCTTTATATAAAGACCGATATTGATATTATTGCCATATGGTCAGTGGTAAATACCAGTCCTACAGAACATATAAGAGATCACAGCACAGTAACAGATAATGACTTACTGCTGATGTTCTTTCTGATGGAATCCTTTACTTTTCCCGTCTTTTCCATCTGGCCAAGACAAACATGACAACTTCTTCCAGCTAGTACTCCGCTACAGGGAATAGAACAAATACTTTTCACACCTCACATTTTCCCCAACGGGACCATTCCCAATGTGCAGAAACTCCTTATCCTGCTGATACCCCAATGCTGAGCCACTGCGCTGCTGCCGTATGTGTCCCTATTACTTCACCTATTGTGTGGCAATATGTGCCCTCTAAATTCTAAAGCAACCCTCTATAATATAGTAATGCCCGGTGCAAGTGCCCTAGAAAACAGTGCCCACATTTTGTCCCCTAAAAAGTAATAGTGCCCTGTGCTGACAGTCACAGAAAGCTGAATTCCCCTAGAACAATAAGTGCCCACCTTACATTTAATAATGTCCCGAGTCTCCCCTGTACAGCTCCCCTATACACAGTATGATGCTCTCTTATACACAGTATAATGCCCTCTCACTGTATAGCACTGTATACCCCTTAGTAGCCTCCAAACTGTTTAATGGCTCCAACACTGTATGATGGCCCCATCACTGTAATCTCCACACTGTATGATGGCCCCCTAGAAAGCCTCCATATAGCATAATACACCAGATATTCCTCAGTATAGTAAAAGCACTCCCCATAGGCCTCCATATTGTATAATTCACTCCCCATAGGTCTCCATATAGTATAATGCACTCTCCATAGGCAGACTCTATATAAAGTATAATGCACTCCCCATAGGCCTCCATATAGTATAATGCACTCCCTATAAGCCTCCATATAGTATACTGCACGCCCCATAGGCAGCCTCTATAGTATAATACACCCTCATAGGCAGCCTCTATGGCATAATGCACCCCCATAGGCAGCCTCTATAGTGTAATGCAGCCCCATAGGCAGCCTCTACAGTGTAATACACCCCAGTAGGCATCCTTTGTAGTGTAATGCACTCCCATAGGCATTCTTTGTAGTGTAATGCACCCCTATAGGCATCCTTTGTAGTGTAATGCACCCCCATAGGCTTCCTTTGTAGTGTAATGCACCCCATAGGCATCATTTGTAGTGTAATATAGCCCCATAGGAATCCTTTGTAATGTAATGCACCCCCATAGGCATCATTTGTAGTGTAATGCACCCCCATAGACATCATTTGTAGTGTAATGCACTCCCATAGGCATTATTTGTAGTGTAATGCACCCCTATAGGCATCCTTTGTAGTGTAATGCACCCCCATAGGCTTCCATAATGCACCCCATAGGCATCATTTGTAGTGTAATGCACCCCCATAGACATCATTTGTAGTGTAATGCACCCCCATAGGCATCATATGTAGTGTAATGCACCCCCATAGGCATCATTTGTAGTGCAATGCAGCACCATAGGCATCATTTGTACTGTAATGCACCCCCATAGGCATCATTTGTAGTGTAATGCACCCCCATAGGCATCATTTGTAGTGCAATACAGCCCCATAGGCATCATTTGTACTGTAATGCACCCCATAGGCACCCTCTGTAGTGTTATGCAACCCCATAAAATACATACTCGCCTCTCTTCCTCCTGGTTCCTGCGCTGCTCCCTGCTCCTGCTCATCTCTGACTGCAGGCGCCGAGTAGTGACGTCATCACCTCCACTGTCAGTGTTGGTGTCGGAGACATCATACGCTGACAAGGGGATAATGGGAGAGAGAGCCTAGCGCTCCTTCTCTCATCAATGCGGTCAGCTGTATCAGTATGTAGCCAATACAGCTGACCCTGGGATGATGAGCGGGGGCCCACTGCTGGCACAAGGTCCCCCACCACCTCCTTAGAGGCTCCATAGTGGCTGGGCGGCAGAGCAGGGATTGATTCTCAATGCTCTGCCGCAGAATGTAACTGTATCAGCGCGATGTGCTTGCCGATACAGTCACATAGCGTAGTTCTGGGTGGGCCCCCTCAAAGCATGAGGCCCGGCTGATGGCCCTCTCTGCTCCCCAATAGCTACGCTACTGCCCCTACTGTATGACACTAGGAACAGAAGAATTTTTTGTGGCCTTTGGATCAAGCCTCTATAACACACTAGATGCTACAAACTATTTTAATGTCAGGTCCCCTACTGTATGATACTAGGAAAAGAATGATTTTTGGTGACCTCTGGATCAGGCCTCTAAAACACACTAGATACTACAAAAAAGTCAGGTCCCCTACTGTATAACAATAGGAACAGAACAGTTTTTGTGGCCTCTGGATCAGGCCTTTATAACACACAAGATGTTACAAACTATTTTAAAGTCAGCTCCCCTACTGTATGACACTAACAACAGAACAATTTTTGTGGCCTCTGGATCAGGCCTCTATAACACACTAGATGCTACAAACTATTTGAAAGTCAGGTCTCCTACTGTATGACACTAAGAACAGAAGAATATTTTGTGACCTTTGGATGAAGCCTCTATAATACACTAGTTCCTGCAAACTATTTGAAAGACATGCCACTTACTGTATGACACTAGGAACAGAACAATATTTGTGGCCTCTGGATCAAGCCCCTATAACACAATAGATGCTACAAACAATTTGAAAGTCAGGTCCCCTACTGTATGACACTAGGAAAAGAACAATTTTTGTGGCCTCTGGATCAGGCCTCTACAGTTTTAATCCAACAAAATGACAAAGTGTGATACAGCGGGCTGTCTAAAGCCCCCGTCACACTAAGCGAGGTCGCTAGCGAGATCGCTGCTGAGTCACAAGTTTTGTGACGCAACAGCGACCTCAGTAGCGATCTCACTATGTTTGACACGTAGCAGCGACCAGGCTCCTGCTGTGAGATCGCTGGTCGTGTTGGAATGGCCTGGACCTTTTTTTGATCATTGAGGTCCCGCTGACATGCTGAATCGGTGTGTGTGACACGGATTCAGCGATGTCTTCACTGGTAACCAGGGTAAACATCGGGTTACTAAGCGCAGGGCCGCGCTTAGTAACCCGATGTTTACCCTGGTTACCATCGTAAATGTAAAAGAAAACAAACACTACATACTCACATTCCGGTGTCCGTCAGGTCCCTTGCCGTCTGCTTCCCGCACAGACTGACTGTCAGCCGTAAAGTGAAAGCACAGCACAGCGGTGACGTCACCGCTCTGCTGTTAGGGCCGGCGCTCAGTCAGTGCAGGAAGCGGACGCCTGGGGAACGCAAAGGTGAGTATGTACTGTTTGTTTTTTTACATTTTACACTGGTAACCAGGGTAAACATCGGGTTACTAAGCGTGACCTCGGCATCATTGGTCGCTGGAGAGCTGTCTGTGTGACAGCTCCCCAGCGACCACACAGCGACTAAACAGCGACGCTGCAGCGATCGGCATCGTTGTCTGTATCGCTCCAGCGTCGCTTAGTGTGACCGGGCCTTAACTTTTTGCAACTGAAAAAATATAATTTTTTTAATGTGCCTTAGGTCTGCAGATAGGTTCATATCACTGACACAAAATGACAACGTGTGATACAGCAGGCGGTTTCACATTTAGCAACAGAAAAAATTATATATTTTTTTTAATGTGCCTTAGGTCTGCAGACAGTTTCATATCACCACAGCATGAAATGAGAAGGTTGGATACAGCAGGCTGTTTCTCATTTAGCTAGAGAAAAAATATTAATTAGAATGCTTTGCTTGTGCATGAAGCACAATAGAAACAGTGCACTTGTATGACATGTGCCCTGCTGGCTTAGTCTGTGGACCTCAGTAATGACAAAAAAAGTGCTGGAAGGTAAATCTAATTGCCACACTGGACACTAGCTAGCTACACTATCTGACTGATATACAACCGCCTAGCTAACTAGCTAAAATCTTGCTGCTAGCAGTGCCAGCATCAGGAGCAGCCTCTCTGCGCTGTTAGTGTCAAAATGGTGCTAAAAAAAGATGTCCGCTATTAATATGGAGATGGACATGTGATTTCAGCAGCCAATGATACAAGCCGTTGTGTCAGGACATTGTGGGTGTTTCCTGTGCCCTGATTGGCTAACCACAGTGTGCACCCATAAAGTAAGGAAAAAAATAAATTACTGTTTACAAGAACGCCGCGCCTCTGAGCTCTGTAAACCCCCTCCCCTCATCAAATACATGCCAAACACTAATGATACGCCACCATTATTGTTGCTAAAGTGCTGAAAATACTTTTGAAGCAACACAAATATCACTTTTTACCGAATTTCATAAAATTTTGATTGTGTTTCCGATCACGAATCCGAATATGCATTATTCATGACGAATTTATGTTTGGCGATCATTTTCTGAATAAATTCGCTCATCACTAGTTGGGACTTAGATTCATTGGTCCTTATAAAATAACTACTTACATTAATCCAGCAGCATTTCATCTTGAGCTACCTCAGGCTCTTAAAATCCACAATGTCTTCCACAGTTCTTTGCTCAAGAAATAAGTGGAACCTTTTGAGCCCTGGAGTTTCAGATTTCGAGGATTGTAGATTCTCCCCTCCAATTTCTTCCCTACAATACTTGGTGCACTGGAGGGGTTATGGCCTAAAGGAATGGATGTGGGTCTCGGCATCAGAGGTGAATGCCCCCAGGCTGGTTCGTTCATTTCACACCTTTTGTCCCGAGAAGCCTGGCCATGAATGTCCAGAGGCCACTCATAGAAGAGGGGGTATTGTCACGGGTGAGTCAGAGGCTGCAGACAGTGGCACTACATCTAGCTGCAGTAGGTCTCAGCGGTTGGCTTTTCAGACTCCTTCCTGGTCCTTCTGACTTAAGGACCCTGTGGCAACCTCCCCCGGCTGTGGATGACGTCTGTTTTTCTCTAAGTCCAATCAAGCCAAGTGTTCCC
This sequence comes from Ranitomeya variabilis, assembly GCF_051348905.1. Taxonomy (NCBI): domain Eukaryota; kingdom Metazoa; phylum Chordata; class Amphibia; order Anura; family Dendrobatidae; genus Ranitomeya; species Ranitomeya variabilis. Next base: position 655,804,907 of record NC_135233.1, read on the forward strand.
CTTGTGTGTCTATCCCATCTGTCTTTTGTTATAGCGTGGATCGACCAGTGCTCACCTCATCCTTCCCTAAGCAGAGCTTACTGCTAGGATTGGGTAAGGTTTACGATAGGCTATAGGTGTGGAACCTATATAGGGACGCTTAGGGCAGACAGGGTGACGTTAGATCTGTCTAGGGGTCTCCACTCCTCACTTCCCTTGTATTGAGCTCCCTTCCACTCATCCCTTTGTGTTGCACTTAGTCTTCCCTATGCTGTGCATGACAAAAGGCTAGTGCATCCTCTTGCAACAGAAACTGCAGAAAGAACTACTGAGTTTGTCGAGCAGACACCTCATTCACAAGCAAATTATTGCAAGCGTGTTTGATAAATTGTGGCCGGAATCAACAGGTCTAAATATAAAATTGTTCAAGAGATTTTGGCTGCCTGGATTCAACTGGATAAAACCAAGTTTTCAGCTGAAATGGAAAGTGACATAGTTTCAAATGAACTAGGTCAACTTAAAGAGTGTCTAATTGAATTTTGCACCAACCAGCTTGCACAATGCCATCCAAAAGATGGTTACAAGGAATTGTTAACACTGGCACTTCTGTTCCTTGGTTCGCTGGCAAACATAATTACTGCAGGCATCTACCATTGGGTCCGATGGATGGTCAATGTAGATCCTCATGTTTTGTCACCAATTTCGTTTAACTTTGACAGAGTTAAAAAATCTCAGTCAATTTTGCACTTTTACTGTCTGCTTATACTTAAAGGCTTGTTACCTCTCTCATATCCCAGCCATATCACTGAGAATTGCAAGAACTTCCAGCATACAAATGAATAAATTCACCTGTTGCTGATGCAGCAAAAAAACTTTCAACAGACACCTGTGGTACCTCTTTGAAATTATGGTGTGTCTGGCTTTTTTTGACAGTCAGGTTACAACCACAGAAAAGGTTGAGATGGTACTGGCTCTGCAACTCGCGTGCAACTTACCAAACACTTTGTGTCACACAAAAAGATACTTGTCTGTGGCACACTAATACAAGTTACATTGATGCATCCTCAAAAAAATCGCCAGATTGAAAATTATGAATGATGCCGCCGAGCACTCCATTGCGCTCGTGAGTACATTCAATTATTCACTGAGGACTTAAGAAGACCAGAAACAGTTTATTCTCCAATGTGTGGAGATGCATTGCCATGACTATTCTGAACCAAATAAACCATTTTTCGTTAAAAAAGGTGAAACAGTGAAACCGCTGTAAAATTGTACATTTACTTTATTTGCTGCAAGACACTTACTACAAATAACTGTTAGTTTTACGATGATTGAGCCAAAAGTAGACAAAATAGTAAATTGTCTCCAGCATTGATTGGAAAATAAAACTTCACATCTACTATATAATTGTCTAAGGGTCACTTCCGTCTTTCTGTCCTTCTGTCTTTCTGTCTGTCATGGATATTCATTGGTCGTGGCCTCTGTCTGTCATGGAAATCCAAGTCGCTGATTGGTTGTGGCAAAACGGCCACGACCAATCAGCGACGGGCACAGTCCGGCGGCAAAATGGCGGCTCCTTACTCCCCGCAGTCAGTGCCCGCTCCATAATCCCCTCCAGTCAGCGCACACACAGGGTTAATGGCAGCGGTAATGGACCGTGTTATGCCGCGGGTAACCGACTCTGTTACAGCTGCTATTAACCCTGTGTGACCAACTTTTTACTATTGATGCTGCCTATGCGGCATCAATAGTTAAAAGATCTAATGCTAAAAATAATAAAAAAAATAAAAAATCATTATATACTCACCGTCCGTCGGCCCCTCGGATCCACAACCGGCCTTTCCCGCTCCTCGCGACGCTCCGGTGACCGCTCCATGCATTGCGGTCTCACGAGATGATGACATAGCGGTCTCGCGAGACCGCTACGTCATCATCTCGCGAGACCGCAATGCACTCTTGGGACCGGAGCGCGCGAGGAGCATCGGTAACTGCTTCGCCTGGATCTGGGGCCAATGGAAGGTGAGTATATAACTATTTTTTATTTTAATTATTTCTTTTAACAGGGATATGATGCCCACATTGCTATATACTGTGTTATACTGTGTGGGCTGTGCAATATAATACGTGGGCTGTGCAATATACTACGTGGGCTGTGCAATATACTACGTGGGCTGTGCTATATACTACATGGGCTGCACAATATACTATGTGGGCTGTGCAATATACTACGTGGGCTGTGCTATATACTACCTGGGCTGTGCAATATACTATGTGGGCTTTGCAATGTACTACGTGGGCTGTGCAATATACTATGTGGGCTGTGCAATGTACTACATGGGCTGTGCAATGTACTACATGGGCTGTGCAATATACTGCAAGGGCTGTGCTATATACTACGTGGGCTATGCAATATACTATGTGGGCTGTGCAATACACTACGTGGCCTGTGTTATACACTACGTGGGCTGTGTTATACACTATGTGGCCTGTGTTATACAGTATGTGGGCTGTGTTATATACTGCGTGCGTGGGCTGTTATATACTACGTGAGCTGTGTTATATGCTACGTGGGCTGTTATAAACTACGTGGCTGTGTTATATGCTATGTGGGCTGTTATACACTCCGTGGGCTGTGCTATATACTATGTGGCTGTGCTATATACTCTGTGGGCTGTATTATGAAAAATGTGAACATGCGTTTATGTGCTGCATGTATACCAACTTAATCCAAGCTCCATTTTTGTGTTTTTTCTTTGTATTTTTGCATTTTGTGCAAGCCGGGGCGTGACCTCCCTTTCCTGAGCTGGTAATTTCATTTAAAAGCTTCCCCAGACCCCCAGACTGGTGTCCTTAAATTGAGACTCGGTCCTTTTGTCTGTCCTTATTCACACCCTATGGTCAACTCTGACACATGGTAAGGTTTTTAATATTAGATAGTGTAGGTTCCGTCCCGAAAAGGGGCACCTTGACGATGGTGGGATGGCTTTTATGCTATTTTTTTAAATCAAAAACAGTATTACTAAGAACCCTGAATTATTTAAGTACACTTGCTTTTTACTTATTTAGTTACAGCAGGGTTTTTTTTACTCATTTTCTTCTTGTAGGTTTTGTGCGATTTATGGCCATTGTGAACATGCATTTATGTTCTGCATGAATACCAACTTAATACAAGCTCAATTTTCGTGCTTTTTCTTTTTTTTAGATTGTCAAGATTAGTTGTTTGTTAGGTGGGTATTTAGTGGGGAGAGATTTTATAGGAGGGAGGGAGAGATTTTATAGGAGGGAGGGAGAGTTTTTATAGGAGGGAGGGAGAGATTTTATAGGAGGGAGGGAGAGATTTTATAGGAGGGAGAGATTTTATAGAAGGGAGGGAGAGATATTATAGAAGGGAGGGAGGCTGTGTGAAAAGCAGGCACCTGGGTGTTCTCATCATTGAAAGTACATGCTGCAGCTCTCTGCTGTTTTACACATAAAATACCTAATATTTGTCCAGCAGTTGTGCGACTGGCGCAATCTGGGTAGAGATAATTGTATATGACAATTTAGCAAGGGAAATAATCTTCATTACTCCACATTTGGAGTGTGTCTGCAAGGCAACTGAAAAAAAATCATAATTTTCTATTGTTTTAAAAAATAGCATTTCTGCATCTAGCAGTTGTGCGACAGGCGCAATCTGGGTAGAGATAATTGTACATGACAATTTAGCAGGGGCAATAATCTTACTCCGCATTTGGAGTATGTCAGCAAGATGATTGAAAAAGAAATTATAACTTTTATTGTTTTAAAAAATAGCATATCTTTATCTTGGAGTTGTGCAGCTGGCTTAATCCAAGTAGAGATAATCTTATGTGACAATATAGCAGGGGCAATCATCTTCATTACTCTACATTTGGAGTGTGTCAGCAAGGCGATTGAAAAAAATCATAATTTTCTATTGTTTTAAAAAATAGCGTTTCTGTATCTAGCAGTTCTGCAATTGGTGCAATCTGAATAGAGATAATTGTACGTGACAATTTAGCAGGGGCAATAATCTTCATTACTCCACATTTGGAGTGTGTCAGCAAGGTGATTGAAAAAAAAAATTCTATTGTTTTAACTCCTTGCCGACATCGGGTGTAATAGTACGCCGATGTCGGTATCCCTCTCTTTGATGTGGGCTTCGGCGCTAAGCCCACATCTTTCCAGGGACATGTCAGCTGTTTTGAACAGCTGACATGAGCCCGCAATAGCTGCGGGAGGAATTGCGATCCACCCACGCTTATTAACTAGTTAAATGCTGCTGTCAAACGCTGATAACGGCATTTAAATGGCTCTTCCGGCAATCGCACTGGAAATACGTACATCTGTGACCTGCCTCACGTGATTGCGGGTCACCGGTGTGTTGGCATTACAACCCGAGGTCTCCTGGAGACCTCTATGGTTGTCAGTACCGGATTGTTGTGAGCACCACCCAGTGGTCGGCGCTCATAGCAAGTCAGCAATTCTACTACATAGAGGTGATCTGACCATCGCTTCCATGTAGTAGAGCCGATCAAGTTGTGCCAGCTTCTAGTCTCCAATAGAGACTGGTGAAGCATGGCAAAAGTTAAAAAAAAATGTGTTTCAAAAAATAAAAAGTAAAAAATAAATAAAAGTTCAAATCACCCCCCTTTCGCCTCATTCAAAATAAAACAATAAAAATAAAATCAAACCTACATATATTTGGTATCGCCGTGTTCAGAATTCCCCTATATATCAATAAAAAAAGGATTAACCTGATCGCTAAATGGCGTAGCGAGAAAAAAAGAAAAAGCGCTAAAATTACTTTATTTTGGTTCCCGCAATATTGCATTAAAATGCAATAACGGATGATCAAAAGATCATTTCTGCACCAAAATGTTATCATTAAAAACATCAGCTCAGCACACAAAAAATAAGCCCTCACCTAACCTGAGATCACGAATAATGGAGACGATACGGGTATCTGAAAATGGCGCATTTTTTTTATTTTTTATCAAAGTTTGGAATTTTTTTTCACCACGTAGATAAAAAAGAACCTAGACATATTTGGTGCCTATGAACTTGTAATGACCTGGAGAATCCTAATGGCAGGTCAGTTTTAGCATTTAGTGAACCTAGTAAAAGTGCTAAACAAAAAACAATTGTGGGATTGCACTTTTTTTGCAATTTTACCGCACTTGGATTTTTTTTCCTGTTTTCTATTACACGACATAGTAAAACCAATGGTGTCGTTCAAAAGTACAACTCGTCCTGCAAAAAACAAGCCCTTACATGGCCATATTGAATGAAAAATAAAAAAGTTGGAGACACTACGGGTATCGGAAAATTGTGCAATTTTTTTTATCAAAGTTTTGATTTTTTTTTCACCACTATTTGGAGTGTGTCAGCAAGGCGATCTGCAAAAAAATAGCCACACATTGCTATATGCAGTGAATTTGTACATAAGGCCTTTGTAAGGTTACTTGTGAAAAATAAAGCCAGTATTTTTTGGTTTCATAAGCATAACGCATTCAAGATGAGAAAGGGTGACGTTACGGGATGTGGATGTGTTAGTGCCCGCCAAGGCCGTGTGACAGATCCGAAGGTGACTGTATCTCGTCTAGGTTCCTGTCAAAATTTGATCAGCGCACTGCACCATTAATGAACCCAGACAAGTATAAGGATGTTTTGGGTTGGATGGCAGACAAAGGCTCCAGTGTGTTGACAAGCAGCACCACAAAGTCTTCCACACGGTCCAGTCTCAGTAGCCAAGAGGCTGGGCCTCTGAATCCTCAACCTGGTCCTTCTTCCTCCCACCATCAAGTATCCCTGGAGACATATGACCCCAAAGCTGGCCACTCTGAGGAACTGTTTATGTTCCCTTGTAATTTGTCAGGCCTCTCAATGTGCACCATTAAAGAGGGACATGAGGAGGTGGCATGCAGTGATGCCCACGCATTTGAGCACCCATGGCCAGAAGAAAGGCACTTTGGGGAAGGTCAATTGATGTCTGACAACGTGGATGATAATCATAAAATGGGGTAATTTGAGGGGAGATTCTGCTCTTCTAGCAATTAGGGTCTCTGTATATGGAGTCCGCAATTTGTTATAGGAAAATCTGCGCTCCAGGAGGCAAATAGCGCTCTATTCATCCCAAGTCTCACCGTATAGCTAAGTAATACTGTACAGCCATATATGGGGCATTGCCACGTTCAGTAGAAATTGTGGGACAAACTTTGATGCCATTATTACCCACTTCTTGTGTGAAAATGTAAAATCTGGGGCTAAAACTAAATTTTGGTGATAAAAATGTAGTTATTTTTTCTTCACTGCCCAATGGTATAAAATTCTGTGACACACCTGTGGCATCAATATGATCACTGCACCCCTAGATGAATTCATTGAGAGGTGTAGTTTATAAAATTGGAACACTTATGGGAGTTCTGCTGTTCTCGCACCTCATGGGCTCTCCCAGTGGGTCATGGCACCTGCAAACCATAACGGTGCAGTCTGGCACACCCTGCCTTCTGAGCTTGCACTGTGCCTGAAAAATATTTCCCGATTACATGTAGGGTATTGGCACACTCAGGAAAAAATGGACCTCGGGTTGTTATAAAAAAAAATCATATTAGTGCTTAGAAAAATTAAAAACTTGGGGCTAAAACAACATATTATTGGTAAAAATGTAATTTATTCTTTCTTCACCGCTCAGTGGTATAAAATTCTGTGACACACATGTGGTGTCAATATGAATACTGCACCACTAGATGAATTGATTGGGGAGTGTAGTTTGTAGTGATGAGTAGTGTTGAGCGATACCGTCCGATACTTGAAAGTATCGGTATCGGAAAGTATCGGCCGATACCGGCAAAGTATCGGATCCAATCCGATACCGATACCCGATACCAATACAAGTCAATGGGACTCAAGTATCGGACGGTATTCCTGATGGTTCCCAGGGTCTGAAGGAGAGGAAACTCTCCTTCAGGCCCTGGGAACCATATAAATGTGTAAAAGAAAGAATTAAAATAAAAAATATCGCTATACTTTACCTCTCCGACGCAGCCGGGACCTCAGCGCAGGAACCGGCAGCGTTGTTTGTTTAAAATTCCCGCTTTTACATGGTTACGCGAACTCCCGGCTTGTGATTGGTCAGGGCGCCCATGTTGCCGGGCCGCGGACCAATCACAGCAAGCCGTGACGAAAATACGTCACGGCTTGCTGTGATTGGTCCGCGTCCCGGCAACATGGCCGCCATTAACCAATCACAAGCCGTGACGTCACGGGAGGCTGGACTTGCGCGCTTTTGAAAAAGCGCGCGTGTCCAGCCTCCAGTGACGTCCCGGCTTATGATTGGTCACGGCGCCATGTTGCCGGGACGCGGACCAATCACAGCAAGCCGTGACGAAAATACGTCACGGCTTGCTGTGATTGGTCCGCGTCCCGGCAACATGGCCGCCATTAACCAATCACAAGCCGTGACGTCACGGGAGGCTGGACTTGCGCGCTTTTGAAAAAGCGCGCGTGTCCAGCCTCCAGTGACGTCCCGGCTTATGATTGGTCACGGCGCCATGTTGCCGGGACGCGGACCAATCACAGCAAGCCGTGACGAAAATACGTCACGGCTTGCTGTGATTGGTCCGCGGCCCGGCAACATGGCCGCCATTAACCAATCACAAGCCGTGACGTCACGGGAGGCAGGACAAGCGCGCATTTTAAAATTGCGCGCGTGTCCAGCCTCCCGGCTTGTGATTGGTTGATCGCGGCGCAACCAATCATAAGCCGGGACGTCACTGGAGGCTGGACACGCGCGCTTTTTCAAAAGCGCGCAAGTCCAGCCTCCCGTGACGTCACGGCTTGTGATTGGTTAATGGCGGCCATGTTGCCGGGACGCGGACCAATCACAGCAAGCCGTGACGTATTTTCGTCACGGCTTGCTGTGATTGGTCCGCGGCCCGGCAACATGGGCGCCCTGACCAATCACAAGCCGGGAGTTCGCGTAACCATGTAAAAGCGGGAATTTTAAACAAACAACGCTGCCGGTTCCTGCGCTGAGGTCCCGGCTGCGTCGGACAGGTGAGTATAGCGATATTTTTTATTTTAATTCTCTCTTTTACACATTTTAACAATGTTAAAATGTGTAAAAGAGAGAATTAAAATAAAATGTTGTTCCGATACCCGATACCCGATACCACAAGAGTATCGGAATCCCGGTATCGGAATTCCGATACAGCAAGTATCGGCCGATACCCGATACTTGCAGCATCGGAATGCTCAACACTAGTGATGAGCGAATATACTCGTTACTCGAGATTTCCCGAGCACGCTCGGTTGACCTCCGAGTATTTTTTTAGTGTTCAGAGATTTCGTTTTCCTCACCTCAGCAGAATGATCTACATCTTTTAGCCAGCTTGATTACATGTGGGGATTCCCTAGCAACCAGGCAACCGCCACATGTACTTATGCTGGCTAACAGATGTAAATCATTCAGCTGAGGCGATGAAAACTAAATCTCCGAGTACTAAAAAATACTCGGAGGTCACCCGAGCATGCTCGAGAAATCTCGAGTGACGAGTATATTCGCTCATCACTAGTAGTTTGTAAAATGAGTTCACATATAGGGGATTTCTGTTGTTCTGGCATCTCAGGGGCTCTGACAATGTGACATGGCACCATCAAACCATTCCAGCAAAATCTGAGCTCTAATATGGCGCCTCTTCCCTTGTGAGTTTTGCAGTGTGCCTCAAAAGTAGTATTCCCCCACGGGGTATCGGCGTACTCAGGAGAAATTGCACTACAAATTTTATGGTGCTATTTCTCTTGTAACTCTTATGAAAATGCAAAATTTGAGGCTAAATGAAAATGTGATTTCCTTATTTTAAGAGCTCAATGTTATAAACTTCTGTGAAGCACGTGGGAGTTCAAGCTTCTCACCATGAATCTAAATACATTCCTTGAGGGGTCTTGTTTCCTTGTGCTTCCACTGTTTAGGCACATCAAGGGCTTTCCAAATGGGACATGATGTCCGCTAATGATTCCAGGAAATTTTGCATTCAAATAGTCAAATGACTCCCTTCCCTTACGAGCCCTGACAGGCGCCCAAACAGTAGTTTTATGTCTCATATTGGGTATCGGTGTACTCAGGACAAATTGCAAAACAAATTGTATGATACATTTTCTCCTGTTACCCTTATGAAAATGCAAAATTTTGTGCTAACAACATATTTGTGAGGAAAATTTTTTCAACGTTATAAACTTCTGTGAAGCACCTGAGGGTTCAATGTGCTCACCACACATCTAGATCAGTTCCCTGAGTGGTTTAGTTCCCAAAATGTTTTCACTTGTGGGGGATTTTCTCTGTTTAGGCACATCAAAGGTTCTCCAAACGGAACATGGCGTCCGGCAATTGCTCCAGAACATTTTGCATTCAAAAAGTTAAATGGCGCACCTTCCCTTCCAATCTCAGCCGTGCGCCCAAGCAGTGTTTTTTCCCCTCATATGGGTATCAGAATAAAGTTAAATGTTAATTTTTTTTTTACAAATTCCCAAAATTTCTGTGAAACACCTGAAGGATTAATAAACTTCTTGAATGTGGTTTTGAGCACCTTGAGGGGTGCAGTTTTTAGAATGGTGTCACTGTTTGGATATCTTCTATCATATAGACCCCTCAAAGTGTTTTCAAATGAGATGTGGTCACCAAAATAAAAACGGTTTTGTAAATGTTGTTGTAAAAATGAGAAATCGCTGATCAACTTTTAGGCTATGTTCACACGGTGCGGTTTTTGCTGCGGATCCGCAGCGGATTTGCACTGCGGATCCGCAGCAGTTTTCCATGTAGGTTACAGTACAATGTAACCCAATGGAAAACAGGACCCGCTGTGCCGACGATCCTTTTTTCCACAGGCAAATCCGCAGCGGTTTTGCCTGCAGAAAAAAGAAGTACCATGTCAATTCTTTCTGCGGATTCCGCTGCGGGTTTCCAGCAGCACCAATAGGAAACTGCATTTGGAAACCCGCAGTGGAATCCGCAGAAGAAAAAGGATCAAAAACCGCAGCTAAAATCAGCGCTGAATTTAGCTGCGGTTTTTCAAAACAGGACCTGAAAAAAAAAGGATGAAAAAAAGGAACGTGTGAATGTAGCCTTAACCCTTATAAAAATTGTTGCTCCAAAATTTTGCTGATGTAAAGTAGACATGTGGGAAATGTTACTTACAAACTAATTTGTGTGACATATCCCTGTGATTTAAGGGCATGAAAATTCAAAGTTGAAAAATTGTGAAATTTTAAAAATTTTCACCAAATTTCCATTTTTTTCACAAATAAACATATCAAAGAAATTTTACCACTAACGTGACGTACAATATGTCACGAAAAAACAGAGTCACCGGGATCTGTTGAAGCGTTCTAGAGTTATAACCACATAAAGTGACAGAGGTCAAATTGTAAAAATTTTTAAAAATTGGCCTGGTCATTTACGTGCAAACCACCTTCGGGGGTAAATGGGTTAAAGGGAGAATGTTGACCTGTGGAAAGCTTCTGTAGCACCTAAGAGACTTGCCATCTCTCCCTTTTTTTCAAGAACCTCTCAGAGTTGGGAAGATTGTCGTTATTAGGATAAAACATTCACGTTATAGTCCTGGTAACCCTTCTGACTTTTACCCCAACGAACAGTCACAAAATAATCTACTCAGTGCCCCAGTCAGGTCATTGACATAAAATCTTAGTGGTCTTACGGTGCTGAGCTTCTTGGTACATGCGGCACAATCGATGTAGATACAAATATGCAAATTTCTTCTTCAGAGAGGAAGAGGACTTGAACTCTAGTGCCGGCATTGGAAGTAGCAATCCTAAAGTCAATATCGACCCTTTAAGGAGCCTTGCTATATGAGTTAGGATAAAAGCCAAACCAGGAATCTCAATTTGCTGACTCAGTGTTTCGGGGTGTTGCCCCTCCTCAGTACACCCTTAGGTCCCAGCAGGTACAAAAAAAACACAGCACCTCCTCCTCTTAGTTGTTTCTGACATCTCTGCAATACATGATCTCAAGAGGACAGCGCTAGAAAGAGGAGTTGTGCACAACAAATGTATATGGTTACGATGAGTGAAAAACAGGCATGTCATTGGGAAAGTCATTACCACTGCTGTGTACCTGATAAGATAAAAAAGGAAATGGTCAATGCCATGTTACAAAGAGAAGGAAAAAAAACTTCAAAGCTACTCAATGCTTTCAGTTGCATTTTACATTTTACTGTCTTGTGAGTTTTTCTAGTTTGCAGCTGTTAGCTGCAGTCAGTCTCATGGCGTCAAACCTGCCTCCTCATGCTCCATAAACTTATAGTCGTGATAGCTTTATGCAGGTGTGGAAAGATAGTAGAAAGCCAAGAACAGGATAAAGCAATTAATGTTTCTTCTCCTGCCACATGCTGTGCTCCTCAAAAAGTCTGTGTGCAAAAGGAGAGCTGCCCTTTGTTTGTCAAGGTGCTTTTGACTCCCAATAAGTTTTTTTCCAGACAAGGTGTTGTTTTCACTTTTTTTAGGATGCCATTAAATAAGTAGCTTACCTTTTACAGCACTTACAGTAAGCTTTGAAGCTTTAATTTGGACATTGTAGATTGTATCACACTGATATAAGGATCTTTGAAGGCATAAAGAAAAAATTAGCAAAAAATTGATACACCAAAATTCTATTTATCCCTTAATATAGCGTCTTAAAATCTTCCATGTAAAACTATTATAATCTATCTTTCTACTTTCTATAGGCAATTAGTTGTTGACATTCTAATCTTTTCTAATTAACACCAAACCATCATTTTCCTAAATGTAATTTTCCTGATTCTTCTAAACCACGGTTCAGAAATATCTTAAAATATTTATATAAGAATGCTTTTTCCGGACAGCACTCGGACTGAAAATATGGTCAAGTAAACTTGGCCTAAGAGTGTTCAATATACTGTCAAGAGAATCTCCATCCTGAGCACCACATGCAACCAGCAATTCCCTTCTATGCGACATGCTTGTCTGTGTCATTGGCTTCTAACTTGGGAGTAGCGAACCCGAACCAGAAAGTTAGGTACCGGTACCGAACTCTGAACATGGACATTTTACTGTATGTCTGGTCTCCTGTTCAGGTTCCCCAGTCTAATAAAGCTTGTTGAAATGTTGCAGCACATCTAATCAACAAGCTTTTAGAATGTGGGCACTTGTGGAGCCATGACAGCCATGCCAAGTATTGGCAGGACTGCAGGACTGTGATTGGCCAGTGCAGCACATGACCTGGCCTGTATAAATGCAGAGTGGCGCTGCCATTATGCTGTCGTTAGTGTAGGGATAAGAGGCAGCTGGAGTGAGGGACACTCTACAATACCTATATGTGCTGTTTCTGTGCTATAAGCCACTGTGTGTACTCTTCACCCTCTGCCTGTGGGATTTCTGTCCTTTAAGCTGCTGTGTGTACTCTCCACCCCCCCACCTGTGGAAGTACTGCTCTTAACCCATTTCCGACATTAGGCGTAATTATATGCCCACATCGGACTCCTTCCCTTTGATGTGGGCTTCAGCGCTGAGCCCACATCTTTCCCCGCACATGTCAGCTGTTTCGAACAGCTGACGTGCTTATAACAGCCACAGATGGAATCGCGATCCACCTGCGGATGTTAACCCATTAAATGCCACTGTCAATCTCTTGCAGTGGCATATAACTCGCAATTACAGCAAGCGCATCAAAAATCCCACCCAGGTGTGTTGTTGTCATTTCTAGGACACAAAAATACCCAAAAAAAGGCCTGGTGTGTGTTTTTTAGTAATTTTGCAAATCGATATATCGTATCAACCTTCTCGTTGTCATTTCTATATCACATCAGCCTTCTCAGTGCTATTTCTAGGCCACACGAATACTTTTTCAGGCCTGGTGTTTGTTTTCTACTACTTTTGCAATGTAATACAGTATATTGCATCAACCATCTCATTGCCATTTTTAGGCCCCAAAAATAATTTTTCAGGCCTGGTGTGTGCACCCAGACTGGTTGGCGCGGGCGTGCGAAGGTGTGGCCCCACTGGACCACAGACCAGACTTCCCTGGAAGGGGCATAACTAAGTAGCTTCCTTGGTGTTCGCTGGAGCCTCTGATGGTGAGGTCAGACTTGTGCGACAGCAAGCTACCAGGTACCACTCCAGGGTGGTGTCTGGCTGTGGCTGCTGATCCCACCAGGGAATGGAACATAGACAGGCAAGTGGGCACGGCAGGCACTCTGGCAGCCAGACAGGCACGGCTGGGACACAGGCAGGCGGATGGGTACAACAGAGACAGTGGCAGGCGGGCACGGCTGGCTCTCTGGTTGGCAGACAGGTACGGCTGGCTCTAGCAGGACTGGCGGACAAGGCTGGTAAACTGGAAGAACTGGTAGAGACCAGTCTGCAGGCAGGTATGTTAAACAGGTAAGAACCTGTTCAGACAGGAGGACTTAAGAATTGGTAGAGAAAGACCGCAAGAGCAGATGCAGAGCGAAAGCACAGGAGCTAGAGCCAAGAACAGAGATGCAGGAGGCGGAGCCAGGAGGAGGAGCCACATGCAGAAATGCAGGAGGTGGAGCCAAGAGCAGGAGGCAGAGCCAAGTGCAGAAATGCAGGAGGTGGAGCCAAGAGCAAGAGACGTAGAACTGCAAGGAGCGGAGCCAGGTAGAACCGCAAGGAGCGGAGCCGCAGAGCAAAGCCACAGAGTGCAGAGCAAGGTCGGAGTGCAGAGCAAAGTTACAGAGAGCAGAGCTGAGAGCAAAGCCAAAGAGTGCAGAGCTGAGAGCAAAGCCACAGAGTGCAGAGCTGAGTGCAGAGCAAGACACAGAGTGCAGAGCCGAGTGCAGAGCAAGACACAGAGTGCAGAGCCCAGAGCAAAACCACAGAGAGCAGAGCAAGGTCACAGAATGCAGAGCAAGGAGCTAAGCAGAGAGCAGAGCCAAAAGCAGAGCAAGGCAAGACACAGAGTACACACAGCAGGGAAATGAAACCAAGGCAGGGATATAAACGGACACAGGAACAGGACTAGGCTAAGACAAAATCAGGAACAGGACAAGGCACAGAGACATGGACACAAGCCAGGGTATGACGCCCCTCTGGGTGGCGGACATAGGCCAGGGTACGAAGCCCCACTGGATGGCAAACACAGGACACAGGGTACAACGCCCCCCTGGGAGGCAGACATAAGAGTAACGGAGACAGGGCCTGGCACCTCAACAGCTAAGAACTGATTGAGGGAGTAAGTTGCACAGGCCCCCACCAATGGGTGGGGATCTCTTAAATACAGGAAGCCTCATGGCGATTGGCTGGGGACACCTTAGCAAGGTGCACACAGTCTCAATAAGACACAGGAGTTGCCGGCGCCGCCCCCCTATGCACATAGACAGAGCATGCACAGAGCAAGCAGCAGACATGAGGCACACAGCACGGAGCTGGCAGCAGAAAGAAGTCACAACAAGGCCCAGAGAAGTACGTGAGTTTGAGTGTAATGCAGGTGTGGGATAGGAGGCCATGCAGTGATGCCAGCAGGGTTGTTACAGTATACATGGATCCCTTATCCCTATCCTGGTATGCATGGCCTCCTCATCCCTATCCTGGTATCCATGCCCCCCTCATCCCTATCCTGGTGTGCATGGCCCCCTCATCCCTATCCCGGTAGGAATGGCCCCTCATCCCAATCCTGTAGTTATGGTCCCCTTCATCCCTATCCTGGCAGGAATGAAAGCCCTCATCCTTATCCTAGTATGCATGGCCCCATCCCTATCCTGGTATGCAGGGCCCCATCTCGTCCTAATATGCATGGCCCCATCTCTATTCTGGCATGAACGGCCCCCATTTTGTCTTAGTATGCATGGCTCCATCCCTATCATGGTATGCAGGGCCCATATTTTGTCCTAGAATGCATGGCCCCATCCCTATCCTAGTATGCAGGACCCCCATCTCGTCCTAGTATGCATGGCCCCCATCCTTATCCTGGTATGCAGGGTCCCCATTCTTATCCTGGTATGCATAGTCCCCATCTCCTCCTAGTAGACATGGCCCCATCTCTATTCTGGTATGATTGGCACCCATCCCGATATTGGTATGCATGGCCCCATCAGAAAACATTAAAAAAACAACAACATTGCACTTACCTTCCCGGTGCTCACTCCCAATATCTTGTTCCAGTGCCAGCAGCTGCTTTATGCTTGTAAGCAGCGCATGGCAGTGACGTCATGCACTGCTCACAAGCAGAGCACAGCTGCCAGAACACTCACCACTCCCCATGGCCGGGACTGTACGCACAGAGAGCAGTGAGTATTCATTGCTCTTCAGTAGCGCACACAGTGTCAGTTGGAGCCTTCCTGCAGCTGCCGATGGTCACGTGTGCTGCTACTTAAGAGAAATGAATATTCACCTCTCTTATGTAGAGGCACACATATACCACCAGCAGCAGTGTCTGCTTTCTAGTAGTTTTGCAAAGCAATATATCGCATCAGCCATCTCGGTGTCATTTTTAGGCCCCAAAACACTTTTTCAGGCCTAGTGTGTGTTTTGAAGTACTTTGGAAAATCAATATATCATATCAGCTGTGTCATTGCCATTTCTAGTCCTCAAAACTAATTTTTCAGGCTTAGTGTGTGGTTTTTATTAGTCTGGGAAATAAATAATTGCCATCAGCCATATACTTGACATTTTTAGGGAAAAAAACATAAGTTTTCAGGACCTCTGTTTTTTTCGAGTTTTGTTGCATATACACACGTGGTAAAAATTGTTGGTACCCCTCGTTTAATGACAGAAAAACCCACAATGGTCACAGAAATAACTTGAATCTGATAAAAGAAATAATAAATAAAAGATCTATGAAAATGAACAAACATTGCTTTTCAACCATGCTTCCACAGAATTTAAAAAAAAAATAAAACTCATGAAATAGGCCTGGACAAAATTGATGGTACCCCTGAAAATAATGTGACAAAAGGGACATGTTAAATCAAGATGTGTCCACTAACTAGCATCACAGGTGTCTACAATCTTGGAATCAGTGAGTGGGCCTGTATATAGGGCTACAGATACTCATTGTGCTCTTTGGAGACATGGTGTGTATCACACTCAACATGGACCAGGGGAAGCAAAGGAAAGAGTTGTCTCAGGAAAGTAGAAAGAAAATTATAGACAAACATGTTAAAGGTAAAAGTTATAAGACCATCTCCAAGCAGCTTGATGTTCCGGTGACTACAGTTGCTCATATTATTCAGAAATTTAAGATCCATGGGACTGTAGCCAACCTCCCTGGACGTTGCCACAGGAGGAAAATTGATCACAAATTAAAGAGACAGATAATACGAATGGTAACAAAAGAGCCCAGAAAAACTTCTAAACAGATTAAAGGTGAATTTCAAGCTCAAGGAACATCAGTGTCAGATCGCACCATCCGTCATTGTATGAGCTTCATGGGAGACGACCAAGGAAGGCACCATTGTTGAAAAAAAATGATAAAAAAGCCAGACTGGAATTTGCCAAACTACATGTTGACATGCCACAAAGCTTCTGGGAGAATGTCCTATGGACAGATGAGACAAAAATGGAACTTTTTGGGAAGGCACATCAGGTCTATGTTCACAGACAGAAAAATAAAGCATATAGAGAAAGCAAGAAAGAAACACTGTCCCTACTGTGAAACATGGAGGAGGCTCTGTTATGTTCTGGGGATGCTTTGCTGCATCTGGCACAGGGTGTCTAGAATCTGTGCAGGGTACAATGAAATCTCAAGACTATCAATGGATTCTATGGAGAAATGTGTTGCCAGTGTCAGAAAGCTTGGTCTCAGTCACAGGTCATGAGTCTTGCAACAGGACAATGACCCAAACACAGCTAAAACACCCAAGAATGGTTAAGAGGGAAACATTGGACTATTCTGAAGTGGACTTCTATGAGCCCTGGCCTAAATCCTATTGAGCATCTTTGGAAAGAGCAGAAACATGCCATCTGGAAAAGTCAACCTTCAAACACGAGACAAGTGGAGCAGTTTGCTCTTGAGGAGTGAGCCAAAATACCTATCGAGAGGTGCAGAATTCTCATCGACAGTTACTGGAAATGTTTGATTGCAGTGACATCACTTCTATCCAGGCCTATTTCATGAGTTTTATCTTTTTTTAAATTCTGCGGAAGAATGGTTGAAAAGCAATGTCTGACTTTCATTTGTTCATTTTCATAGATTTTTTTTATTTATTATTACTTTTGTCAGATTCACGTTATTTCTGTGACCATTGTGGGTTTTTCTGTCATTAAATGAGGGGTACCAACAATGTTGACCATGTGTTTATATAAATAAATAAATCTCCTCTTCCACCATCACTTTGGGAGTAGTGTTTACAAAATCAACTTCCAAAAATGAGGAGTGTCAAATAAGGGATGTGCACATGGCCATGGTGTAGCAGCTGATAGTGGTGGTGGTGTAGCTGATGCAGGGAGAGGATGTGGTTGTTATGTACCTGCTATGTGCACAATTGTACCACCTTCCTCTGGTGCACACAAGCGACAGGACACTATGAGTCCTTTTTGTAGGCCCGAATACACCTGCATGACAGGTGAGGCCACAAGATGTTGAAATGGTGTTAGAATGGATGGCTGAGAATGGCTCCAGTTCCTTTGCATTATCTTTCACCAGGTCCAGTGCAAAAAGTGCACAGTAGACACATGAGGACCATGGTCATCTGGCTTCCACTTCAACCCCTTGCAAATCAGCCAAGCAGTTTGAGCCCCAAGTCATGCAGCAGTCTCTTCTGCTTTTTGATAAATCTGCTGGCGGGAGTTCCATGGCCCATCCCCCTACCCCTGTTCCAGAAGTGGAAGAGAACTAGGGTAAAATTGCCCCACCACTTGTTAAGTGGGATGATAAGTACGTCGGAGGGCTAGTGTACACGTTTAGGGGACCACCGCTGCACATGTAGGATGATGACAAAACAAAGCTGGCAACTGCAGCGTCTTTATGCAAACTGGCAAGGTGGGCAAGGTTAAAGAGTCCATGGAGGATGATGAGGTCCATATGGAGTGGAAGCCATCCTAGTGATGTGCACAGTTCGGAGGAAGAGGAGGTGCCTTTGCTGCCACAATGGCACAGCAAAAGACAGAGACGGGTGCAAAGGCACAGTGGGCAGTTCCTAGCCAGTACATTGGCTGCTACTGCGCAGCTACTATAAGCACACCAAAGACAGCTCAAAAGAGCTCCCTGTTGTGGCTTTTATTCAGGTAATGTGCTTCCGACAAGCGACAGGTGGTTTGCACTCTGTGCCGTCAGACACCGAAGTGAGGCATAAATGTTCTATACAGGCAGGAGACAGTTTGGAAGGTGGAACAATCATTTTTACAGCAAAGTGGCACTCAGATCAGCTCACGGTCATCACTAGTGTTGAGCATTCCGATACCGCAAGTATCGGGTATCGGCCGATACTTGTGGGTATCGGAATTCCGATACCGAGATCCGATACTTTTGTGGTATCGGGTATCAGTATCAAAACAACATTAATGTGTAAAATACAACATTAATGTGTAAAATAAAGAATTAAAATAAAAAATATTGCTATACTCACCTCTCCGACGCAGCCTGGACCTCACCGAGGGAACCGGCAGCGTTGTTTGCTTAAAATGCGCGCGTTTCCTGCCTCCCGCGACGTCACGGCTTCTGATTTGTCGCGTGCCGCCCATGTGGCCGCGACGCGACCAATCACAGCAAGCCGTGACGTAATTTCAGGTCCTGAATGCAGAAATAGGCATTCAGGACCTGAAATTACGTCACGGCTTGCTGTGATTGGTCGCGTCGCGGCCACATGGGCGGCACGCAACCAATCACAAGCCGTGACGTAATTTTAAAATGCGCGCGTGTCCTGCCTCCCGCGACCAATCACAAGCCGGAACGTAATTTTAAAATCCTGAATGCCTAGAATTAGGCTTCCAGGACCTCAAAATTACGTCACGGCTTGCTGTGATTGGTCGCGTCGCGGCCACATGTGCGACACGCGACCAATCAGAAGCCGTGACGTCACGGAAGGAAGGAAACGCGCGCATTTTAAGCACAGAACGCTGCCGGTTCCCTCGGTGAGGTCCAGGCTGCGTCGGAGAGGTGAGTATAGCAATATTTTTTATTTTAATTCTTTATTTTACACATTAATATGGTTCCCAGGGCCTGAAGGAGAGTTTCCTCTCCTTCAGACCCTGGGAACCATCAGGAATACCGTCCGATACATGAGTCCCATTGACTTGTATTGGTATCGGGTATCGGTATCGGATTAGATCCGATACTTTGCCGGTATCGGCCGATACTTTCCGATACCGATACTTTCAAGTATCGGACGGTATCGCTCAACACTAGTCATCACTGAAGCCAGGCTGGGGGATACAGAGTATCCAGATGATGTATCTCCCACTGAGAACAGCTTGTTATTGTCTTGGGCAGCCTGGCACACATAAGCCAATACTTGCTGCAGTGCCTGCTGAATGACCACCGAGTTACTTGTATTATTACCAGTGCAGATTGGGTGGCCACCATGATGGATCTCCACTACAAGAACAACATACCATCATTACTTCACCGTCACTGGAAAGGGATCGCAATATGCGTGAATACAAGCACACACTGGTAGAAAAACTACTAATGATTTTCTCACCTAAAAGCGTGGGCTCAGTGGAACAACAAGGCAGTGGCGGATGAGAAAGTCAGCACTTCAGAAGGCAGGGTTTGCATGGCCGAAATGAGTGAAAATGTTATGAGCACGCCACAGTATCCAGCAACACCATCTGATACGGTTGATATTAGCAGGAGGCAGAATTACAACAACATGGTGGAAGACTACCTGTCCACACATCTTCATGTACTAACAGATGGGTCTGCCCCATTCAGTAGCGTAACAACCTGGGGGGCAGAGGGGGCCATAGCCTCAGGCCCTGCGCTCTGAGGGGGCCCACTCGGAGCTACGCTACTGTAACTGCATTGGTGTGCACAGTGCGCCGATACAGTTACATTCTGCGGTGAGTGGATAGAGAATCGATCTCCCTGCACTTCCGCACGGCTGCTATGGGGCCCCTGAGCAGGCGATGGGGGGCCCAGTGCCAGCAGTTGGCCCCCTGCCTGTCATTGCAGGGTCAACTGTATTGGCTGCATGCTGATTGTTGTGAATTCTGTTGTGGGTTCTGCTCTTGGGCTCCCTCCGGTGGTTATAAGTGGTAGTGCTGCTGTTTGTCCTTCACAACAGTCATCAGCTGCTTCCACTTTGGACGGGGCTATTTAGTCTGGCTCCTTCCTTTAGTGAGTGCCAGTTGTCCATTGTTTTCTAGGGATCCACATCTCTGCTTGGTTTCTCCTTCTGGATTGTCCAAATCATCAAAGATAAGTCCTGGCTCTGTTTTTGCAGTCCACATGCGGTGGACTTAATAGTTCTGTGAATTGCTATGTTTTTTCTTGTCCAGCTTTGTCTGTGTAAAGATTTATTCAGCCAAGTTGGAAGCTCTGGAGTCACAGAACTACCCTCCATGCCTTTAGTTAGGTGTGAAGATTTTTGTATTCTCTGTGGTGGATTTTGTAGTATTTTTTATACTGACCGCACAGTACTCTGTCCTGTCTTTTCATTCTAGGTAGCGTGGCCTCCTTTGCTAAATTCTGTTTTCAGTCTGCGTTTGTAATTTCCCTCTCCTCTCACAGTCAATATTTGTGGGGGGCTGCCTTTCCTTTGGGAATTTTCTCTGAGGCAAGATAGTATTCCTGTTTCTTTCTTTAGGGGTAATTAGTCCTCCGGCCATGATGAGGTGTCTAGGGAGTGACAGGAACATCCCACGGCTACTTCTAGTTGATGTGTTAAGTTCAGGATCTGCGGTCAGTATAGAGGCCACCTACTCCAGAGCTCGTCCATGCTGCTCCTAGGCCACCAGTTCATAACAGTACAACTGGCCCATAATGAGTTAACCGCATCTCAAAAGAAGGGAAAGAAAGTGCTGAGCCATTTTTTTTTCTGTACTCTGTTGTGTTTTTTTTCCCTCTTCACTTCTGGGTGGCTCAGGAGTTAGGCGTTGACATGGATGTTCAGGGACTTGCTTCTCGGGTGGATCAACTTGCTGCTAGAGTACAGGGTATTTCTGATTATATCATGCAGACTCCTGTTTTAGAGCCTAGAATTCCTACCCCCGATCTGTTCTTCGGGGACAGGTCCAAATTTTTGAGCTTTAAAAATAACTGTAAACTGTTTTTTGCTCTGAAGCCCCGTTCCTCTGGTGATCCCATCCAGCAGGTAAAAATTGTCATTTCTCTGTTGCGTGGTGACCTGCAGGATTGGGCATTTTCCCTGGAATCTGGGAATCCGGCCTTGCTTAATGTAGACACCTTTTTTCAGGCGCTTTGGTTATTGTATGATGAACCTAACTCTGTAGAGCATGCTGAGAAAACACTTTTGGCCCTGTGTCAGGGTCAAGAAGCGGCAGAGACATATTGCCAGAAATTCAGAAAATGGTCTGTGCTTACTAAGTGGAATGAGGATGCTTTGGCGGCAATTTTCAGAAAGGGTCTTTCTGAATCTGTTAAAGATGTTATGGTGGGGTTCCCCACGCCTGCAGGTCTGAGTGATTCTATGTCTCTGGCCATTCAAATTGATCGGCGCTTGCGTGAGCGCAGAGTTGAGCACACTATGGCATTGTCTTCCGAGCGGAGTCCTGAGCCTATGCAGTGTGATAGTATTGTGTCTAGAGTGGAACGCCAAGGATTCAGACGTCAGAATAGGTTGTGCTTTTACTGCAGCGATTCTGCTCATGTTATTTCTGATTGCCCTAAGCGTGCCAAGAGAATCGCTAATTCCGTTACTATCAGTACTGTACAACCTAAATTTCTGTTATCTGTGACCCTGATCTGCTCATTATCGTCATTCTCTGTCATGGCATTTGTGGATTCAGGCGCCGCTTTAAATTTAATGGACTTAGAATTTGCCAGACGTTGTGGTTTTTCCTTACAGCCTTTGCGGAGTCCTATCCCTTTGAGGGGGATTGATGCTACACCATTGGCTAAAAATAAACCTCAGTTTTGGACACAGTTAACCATGTGCATGGCGCCAGCCCATCAGGAAGATTGTCGCTTCCTGGTGTTACATAATTTGCATGTTGCTGTTGTGCTGGGGTTTCCATGGTTACAGGTACATAATCCGGTGTTGGATTGGAAATCTATGTCTGTGACTAGTTGGGGTTGTCAGGGGGTTCATGATGACGTTCCTCTGATGTCAATTTCCTCCTCCCCCTCTTATGAAATTCCTGAGTTTCTGTCAGATTTCCAGGATGTTTTCGATGAGCCCAAGTCCAGTTCCCTTCCACCTCATAGGAACTGTGATTGTGCTATTGATTTGATTCCAGGCTGTAAGTTTCCTAAGGGCCGACTTTTCAACCTGTCTGTGCCTGAACATGCCGCCATGCGGAGCTATGTAAAGGAGTCTTTGGAGAAGGGGCATATTCGGCCATCTTCTTCTCCATTGGGAGCAGGGTTTTTTTTTGTTGCCAAGAAGGATGGCTCCTTGAGACCCTGTATTGATTATCGCCTCTTGAATAAGATCACGGTCAAATTCCAATACCCTTTGCCTTTGCTTTCTGATTTGTTTGCCAGGATTAAGGGGGCTAGTTGGTTTACTAAGATTGACCTTCGAGGGGCATATAATCTGGTTCGTATTAAGCAGGGTGACGAATGGAAAACTGCGTTTAATACGCCCGAGGGCCATTTTGAGTATCTTGTGATGCCATTCGGACTCTCTAATGCCCCATCTGTGTTTCAGTCCTTCATGCATGATATTTTTCGGAATTATCTTGATAAATTCATGATTGTATATTTGGATGATATTTTGATTTTTTCAGATGATTGGGAGTCTCATGTGAAACAAGTTAGGATGGTATTTCAGGTCCTTCGTGACAATGCCTTGTTTGTGAAGAGGTCTAAGTGCCTCTTTGGAGTACAGAAGGTTTCTTTTTTGGGCTTCATTTTTTCTCCATCATCTATAGAAATGGATCCGGCTAAGGTTCAGGCCATTCATGATTGGATCCAGCCCACATCCATGAAGATCCTTCAGAAATTTTTGGGATTTGCTAATTTTTATCGCCGTTTCATTGCCAACTTCTCCAGTGAGGTTAAACCCCTGACCGATTTGACGAGGAAGGGCGCTGATGTAGCTAATTGGTCCTCTGAGGCCGTTTCTGCCTTTCAGGAGCTTAAGCGCCGATTTACTTCTGCCCCTGTGTTGCGTCAGCCGGATGTTTCTCTTCCTTTTCAGGTTGAGGTTGACGCTTCTAAGATTGGGGCAGGGGCCGTTTTGTCTCAGAGGAATTCTGATGGCTCCTTGATGAAACCGTGTGCCTTCTTTTCTTGAAAGTTTTCGCCTGCGGAACGCAATTATGATGTCGGCAATCATGAGTTGTTGGCTATGAAGTGGGCATTTGAGGAGTGGCGACATTGGCTTGAGGGGGCCAAGCACCGTATTGTGGTCTTGACCAATCATAAGAATCTGATTTACCTCGAGTCTGCCAAACGGCTGAATCCTAGACAGGCCCGATGGTCCCTGTTTTTCTCCCGTTTTGATTTTGTTGTCTCGTATCTTCCAGGTTCTAAGAATGTTAAGGCTGATGCCCTCTCTAGGAGTTTCTTGCCTGATTCCCCTGGGATTCTTGAGCCGGTTGGTTTTCTTAAGGAGGGGGTGATTCTTTCTGCCATCTCCCCTGATTTGCGACGGGCTCTTCATGAGTTTCAGGCTGATAAACCTGATCGCTGTCCAGCGGGGAAACTGTTTGTTCCTGACAGATGGACTAGTAAAGTGATTTCTGAGGTTCACTGTTCGGTGTTGGCTGGCCATCCTGGGATTTTTGGTACCAGAGATTTGGTTAGTAGGTCCTTTTGGTGGCCTTCTTTGTCACGGGATGTGCGTTCTCTTGTGCAGTCCTGTGGGACTTGTGCGCGGGCCAAACCTTGCTGCTCCCGTGCCAGTGGGTTGCTTTTGCCTTTGCCAGTCCCTGAGAAGCCTTGGACGCATATTTCTATGGATTTTATTTCGGATCTTCCTGTTTCCCAGAGGATGTCTGTTATCTGGGTGGTCTGTGACTGGTTTTCTAAGATGGTTCATTTGGTACCTTTGCCTAAGTTGCCTTCCTCTTCTGAGTTGGTTCCGTTGTTTTTTCAGCATGTGGTTCGTTTGCATGGCATTCTGGAGAATATTGTGTCCGATAGAGGTTCCCAGTTTGTTTCTAGGGTTTGGCGGTCCTTTTGTGCTAAGCTGGGCATTGATTTGTCTTTTTCTTCCGCATTTCATCCTCAGACAAACGGCCAAACCGAGCGAACTAACCAGACTTTGGAAACTTAGTTGAGATGCTTTGTGTCTGCCGATCAGGATGATTGGGTGGCTTTCTTGCCATTGGCCAAGTTTGCCCTTAATAATCGGGCTAGTTCTGCTACCTTGGTGTCACCATTCTTTTGTAATTCTGGGTTTCATCCTCGTTTTTCTTCTGGGCAGGTTGAGTCTTCTGATTGTCCTGGGGTGGACTCTGTGGTTGACAGGTTGCAGCAGATTTGGGCTCATGTTGTGGACAATTTGGTGTTGTCTCAGGAGGAGGCTCAGTGTTTTGCCAACCGTCGTCGGCGTGTGGGTTCCCGGCTTCGGGTTGGGGATTTGGTCTGGTTGTCTTCTCGTCATGTTCCTATGAAGGTTTCTTCCCCGAAGTTCAAGCCTCGGTTTATTGGTCCTTATAGGATTTCTGAGATTATCAATCCAGTGTCTTTTCGTTTGGCCCTTCCAGCCTCTTTTTCCATCCATAATGTTTTTCATAGATCTTTGTTGCGGAAATATGTGGTGCCCGTGGTTCCCTCTGTTGATCCTCCTGCCCCGGTGTTGATTGATGGGGAGTTGGAGTATGTTGTGGAGAAGATCTTGGATTCTCATTTTTCTAGACGGAGGCTTCAGTATCTTGTCAAGTGGAAGGGTTATGGCCAGGAGGATAATTCTTGGGTTGTTGCCTCCGATGTTCATGCTGACGATTTGGTTCGTGCCTTCCATTTGGCTCGTCCGGATCGGCCTGGGGGCTCTGGTGAGGGTTCGGTGACCCCTCCTCAAGGGGGGGGTACTGTTGTGAATTCTGTTGTGGGTTCTGCTCTTGGGCTCCCTCCGGTGGTTATAAGTGGTAGTGCTGCTGTTTGTCCTTCACAACAGTCATCAGCTGCTTCCACTTTGGACGGGGCTATTTAGTCTGGCTCCTTCCTTTAGTGAGTGCCAGTTGTCCATTGTTTTCTAGGGATCCACATCTCTGCTTGGTTTCTCCTTCTGGATTGTCCAAATCATCAAAGATAAGTCCTGGCTCTGTTTTTGCAGTCCACATGCGGTGGACTTAATAGTTCTGTGAATTGCTATGTTTTTTCTTGTCCAGCTTTGTCTGTGTAAAGATTTATTCAGCCAAGTTGGAAGCTCTGGAGTCACAGAACTACCCTCCATGCCTTTAGTTAGGTGTGAAGATTTTTGTATTCTCTGTGGTGGATTTTGTAGTATTTTTTATACTGACCGCACAGTACTCTGTCCTGTCTTTTCTTTCTAGGTAGCGTGGCCTCCTTTGCTAAATTCTGTTTTCAGTCTGCGTTTGTAATTTCCCTCTCCTCTCACAGTCAATATTTGTGGGGGGCTGCCTTTCCTTTGGGAATTTTCTCTGAGGCAAGATAGTATTCCTGTTTCTTTCTTTAGGGGTAATGAGTCCTCCGGCCGTGACAAGGTGTCTAAGGAGTGACAGGAACATCCCACGGCTACTTCTAGTTGATGTGTTAAGTTCAGGATCTGCGGTCAGTATAGAGGCCACGTACTCCAGAGCTCGTCCATGCTGCTCCTAGGCCACCAGTTCATAACAGCTGATACAGCTGACAGTATTGATGAGAGAAGGAGCGATATGCTCCCTCTCCCATCATCCACCTCTCAGCGTCTGACGTCACCAACGACGACACTGACAGGAGGTTGTGATGACGACACTACTTGGCACCCACAGTCTGGAAACGTGCAGGTGCTCAGAGTTGCACAGGAACCAAGAGGAAGAGAGGTGAGTATTGGATTTATTGTTTCATGTGGGTGCATCATACTATACAGGCTGCCTATAGGGGTACAATATACTACACAGGCTGCCTATGTGGTTGCATCATACTACACAGGCTGCCTATGTGGTTGCATCATACTATACAGGCTGCCTATGGGGAGTGCAATATACTATACAGGCTGCCTATGGGGAGTGCAATATACTATATAAGCTGCCTATGGGGGTGCATCATACTATGCAGGCTGCCTATAGGGGTACAATATACTACACAGGCTGCCTATGTGGTTGCATCATACTATACAGGCTGCCTATGGGGGTACAATTTACTATACAGGCTGCCTATGGGGAGTGCAATATACTATACAGGCTGCCTATGGGGAGTGCAATATACTATATAGGCTGCCTAGGAGGGTGCAATATACTATACAGGCTAGCTATGGGGGTGCATTATACTATACAGGCTGCATATGGGGGTGCATCATGCTATACAGGCTGCCTATGGTGGTACAATGTACTATATAAGCTGCCTATGGGGAATGCACTATACTATACAGGCTGGCTATGGGGAGTGCAATATACTATACAGGCTGCCTATGGGGGTACAATATACTATACAGGCTGCCTATGGGGGTGTATCATACTATACAGGCTGCCTATGGGGGTTCAATATAATATGCAGGCTGCCTATGGGGAGTGCAATAAACTATACAGGCTGCTTATGGGTTTACAATATACTATACAGGCTGCCTATGGGGGTACAATATACTATACATTAAATTAAAGAAACACGTCACTCCGTATATAGGCGGGGTGCCCTGAAAAGGATACCAATCCCAATTATATAGAAAAAATTCTGGCTCTCCTGTTTCAGCAAAAATAAGATTATTTATGCACAGTAAAGTCATCTAAATGGTTTATATTCATTTGTAACATTTTGGTCACTACATGGACCTTCTTCAAACAATATAAACCTCAGTGTACCCCCGTAAATCCTCAATGTAGTGAATCTATGATCCGTCTAAAATGGCACTGCAGGCATTACTTGTTACCAGGGTTCCAGTGTTAGCAGCGCAATATAGAAATGCAAGAAGTCTGCCAAAGGGAAGAGCGCTCAATATACTATACAGGCTGCCTTTGGGGGTACAATATACTATATAGGCTGCCTGTGGATGTGCATTATACTATTCAGGCTGCCTATGGGGAGTGCAATATACCATACAGGCTGCCTCAGGGGAGTGCAATATAATATACAGGCTGGCTATGGGGGTACAATATACTATAATGGCTGCCTATGGGTAGTGCAATATACTATACAGGCTGCCTATGGGGGTACAATATATTATACAGGCTGCCTATGGGGAGTGCAATATACTATACAAGCTGCCTGTGGAGGTGCATTATACTATACAGGCTGCCTTTGGGGGTACAATATACTATATAGGCTGCCTGTCGATGTGCATTATACTATTCAGGCTTCCTATGGGGAGTGCAATATACCATACAGGCTGCCTCTGGGGAGTGCAATATAATATACAGGCTGACTATGGGGGTACAATATACTATAATGGCTGCCTATGGGTAGTGCAATATACTATACAGGCTGCCTATGGGGGTACAATATATTATACAGGCTGCCTATGGGGAGTGCAATATACTATACAAGCTGCCTGTGGAGGTGCATTATACTATACAGGCTGCCTTTGGGGGTACAATATACTATATAGGCTGCCTGTGGGTGTGCATTATACTATACAGGCTGCCTATGGGGAGTGCATTATACTATACAGGCTGCCTATGAGGAGTGCAATATACTATAAAGGCTGCCTATGAGGATGCATTATACTATATAGGCAGCCTATAGGGGTACAATATACTATACAGGCTGCTTATGGTGGTACAATATACTATACAGGCCCTGTAGAATGTAAGTCCGCAAGGACAGGGTCCTCTCCCCTCTGTACCAGTCTGTCATCGTAAATTTGTGTACTGTAAATGATATCTATAACCCTGTATGTAACCCATTTCTCCTGTACAGCATCATGGAATTAATGGTGCTATATAAATAAATAATAATAATAAATAATAAATATACAGGCTGCCCATGGGGAGTGCAATATGCTATACAGGCTGCCTATGGGGGTGCATTATACTATACAGGCTGCCTATGGGGAGTGCAATATACTATACAGGCTGCCTATGGGGATGCATTATACTATACATGCTGCCTGTGGGGGTGCATTATACTATATAGGCTGCCTACGGGCGTGCATTATGCTATGCAGGCTGCCTGTGGGGGTGCAATATACTATACAGGCTGCCTATGGGGAGTTCATTATACTATACAGTAAAGTCAGATAAGATAAAGCGGTCTGGAGGGAGCGCTGATGACAGATGCCACAGGAATAAAAATAGATAATATAAAGTCTTTATTCACAACGTGTTTCTACGGCAGGTTGCTTACTTACTGCCACCTGAAGAAGATGGCTACCTGCCGTAGAAATGCGTTGTGACTAGTGTTGAGCGATACTTTCCGATATCGGAAAGTATCGGTATCGGAAAGTATCGGCCGATACCGTCAAAATATCGGATCCAATCCGATACCGATACCCGATCCCAATGCAAGTCAATGGGACGAAAATATCGGAATTAAAATAAACCCTTTATAAACTTGTAGGTTCATTCTACATGAAGGAAAACAACTAAGAATAATGTAGGATGTATTGGGGGACGTGGCGGAGACATTAAAGGCACAGAGGTTTAGCCCAATGTAATAGAATAGCAGGTTTTTGGTTTTTTTTTATGACGTTCGGCGGTAGAAAGATTTAGACTATGTTAATTTTTTTTTATTTTGTCAGATATTGATGTTTCACTACTTCCACGCCCTTCACCTTCTTTTTTACTTCTCCCACACTTTCTTCTTCATTATCCTCATCATCAGCTTCTTTGACATCAACTTCTTCACCTTATTCATCTTCTTCATCTTCTACCTATTATTTTTTTGGTTACATTGTTCATATTCTTTTTATTTTACTATTATCTTCATCATATTCTACTTCTTCATCATATTCTTATTTGTGACAGGCATTCCCGTAGTTGTTATCTATAAAAGTTTGAAGATTACACCTTCCGTTCTGCCTGTCACAAAACAGTTACATTTGTCCGCGTTCAGTTTGGCCTGCAGCATCAGGCTTTATCCAGGGGCACCACGAGGAGGAACGGACTCACCCCCATACACTGCTTAGTCTTCTTCTGCTTATAATTTAGATAATATTTTTTGCTCTGATATTTAGTGTTATGCTTAATGTTCTTCTGCTCTTTGTTCTGCAGCCTCTTGTTCTTCTGCTTCTCGGTCTTCCAGGTCGTCGTCGTCTCCAGGGTCGTCGTCTCCGGGGTCGTCGTCATCGGGGTGGTCTTCAGGGTCGTCGTCTCCGGGGTCGTCGTCATCGGGGTGGTCTTCGGGGTCATCGTCTCCAGGGTCATCGTCATCACAGTGGTTGTCGTCTCTGGTGTCGTCGTCATCTTAGGGGTGGTCTTCCGGGTCATCGTGTTTAGTCTCTTGAACTTGGAAATGTAGCAGAAGGTACAAGAAGGCTGAGAAAATGCCGAGAACCAGCTGATGGAACTGGAACTCGGATGGCTACCCGAAGGTCCAAGAGCCAATGGAACTACCGAGGACCAGCTGACGTTACTGGAACTCGGTTACTAAGCAGGAGGTACCCGTGCCTGAAAGCACTACCAAGGACCACCTGACGTTGGTGGAACTCGGATACCCAGAGGGAGGCACCTAAGCCAAAGGCTCTGCCCGGAACCAGCTGACGGTACTGGAACCAGGATGGGGAGCAGAAGGTATAAGAGCAAAAGACACTGCCGAGAACCAGCTGACGGTGCTGGAACCCGGATGGGTAGCCGAAGGTCCAAGAGCCAATGGAACTACCGAGGACCAGCTGACGTTACTGGAACCCGGTTACTAAGCAGGAGGTACCCGTGCCTGAAAGCACTACCAAGGACCACCTGACGTTGGTGGAACTCGGATACCCAGAGGGAGGCACCTAAGCCAAAGGCTCTGCCCGGAACCAGCTGACGGTACTGGAACCAGGATGGGGAGCAGAAGGTACAAGAGCAAGTGTCTGCGTGGCTTTTGCAGGACACGATGCCGGCTGCACAGCAGGGGAACAGCTGGCGGTGCTGAACCCCACTGACACATTGGCTGGTGTTTTTCTCTGTGCAGCTAGCAGTACCGGGCCCCAACTGGCGGTGTTGGAGCCCAGGGCTCTGCAGGGGGAGCAGAGTGTAGGCCGAAGCCTAATTGAACCAATTTCAAAGGTAACCTTTAACCCCCCCTCAGGGGTTACAAAGTAGAAGAGCCACAGCTTATGCAGCAGTAGTGCTGCACAAGTCAAAGGTTGCTCTTTTAATTTCGCTCCTTGCACACGCTGAATGAAACACGTATAACATTTAGCCCTTTAAACAGTCAAACTGTGTTGGAGGCACGAGTTCCCTTTGTAATGAGACGCAGCACAGATGTCAAGAATCCCACCTTGGTGCTGGGTGCAGCCTCCTGAGCGTTGTTATTTGCTGTACAGGAGTCTGCGCTGTCGTGTGATCCCCTGGCCTAGCGCTGTTAGCGCTGCCCATGTTCTGGCATCATTTAATGTTGGCCGGTGCGGTTCGCGATGACCATGAATCCCAGCCCCGCAGTGTCTTAACATTGTTAAAACACTGCGGGGCTGGGATTCAGGGCCTGGCGCAGCACATATGTTCGCCTCTGACACTCGGGTCCTTACACCCGCTTCAGACTGTGCGGCGTCATCTGATCCCTTATCGCATGCCACGGCCATGAAGCCGCACAGTCCGCAGAAGGCGGAAGGAGATGAGGGACAGGCGAACTGATGCACTGATCATGCCCGTCAATCACACCCTCGCAGTCCCAATAAATAAGACAACGAGGGGCGTTGTGTGGGTCAGGGCGGCCGCAGAGGCGCAGGCAGCCAAACAATGATGCCAGAAGACGGGCAGCGCTACCAAGGGGGTTGCAGCGTGTCATTACAAAGGAAAGTCACACCACCGGGACGGTTAAATGGTCACACAGAGGACACATTTTAGACGTGTTTTCAGTTCCACATGTGCGAGGAGAATACGTTTATGAGCCACCTTGCACACATGCAGCATTACCGCTGTACAAGGTGGCCTTTAAAACGTACAAACGCCTGGGGGAGGGGGGACAGGTTCCCTTCAATTTCAGTTCTTGTGTCTGCGTGGCTTTTGCAGGACACGATGCCGGCTGCACAGCAGGGGAACAGCTGGCGGTGCTGAACCCCACTGACACATTGGCTGGTGTTTTTCTCTGTGCAGCTAGCAGTACCGGGCCCCAACTGGCGGTGTTGGAGCCCGGGGTCAGCAGGAGGAGGAGATGGAGCAGAGTGTAGGCCGAAGCCTGCACTGGCGGCAGCTTTTGGGTCTGTTGTGCCTGCGTGGCAGTTGCAGGACACGTTGCCGGCTGCACAGCAGGGGAACAGCTGGCGGTGCTGAACCCCACTGACACATTGGCTGGTGTTTTTCTCTGTGCAGCTAGCAGTACCGGGCCCCAACTGGCGGTGTTGGAGCCCAGGGCTCTGCAGGGGGAGCAGAGTGTAGGCCGAAGCCTAATTGAACCAATTTCAAAGGTAACCTTTAACCCCCCCTCAGGGGTTACAAAGTAGAAGAGCCACAGCTTATGCAGCAGTAGTGCTGCACAAGTCAAAGGTTGCTCTTTTAATTTCGCTCCTTGCACACGCTGAATGAAACACGTATAACATTTAGCCCTTTAAACAGTCAAACTGTGTTGGAGGCGCGAGTTCCCTTTGTAATGAGACGCAGCACAGATGTCAAGAATCCCACCTTGGTGCTGGGTGCAGCCTCCTGAGCGTTGTTATTTGCTGTACAGGAGTCTGCGCTGTCGTGTGATCCCCTGGCCTAGCGCTGTTAGCGCTGCCCATGTTCTGGCATCATTTAATGTCGGCCGGTGCGGTTCGCGATGACCATGAATCCCAGCCCCGCAGTGTCTTAACATTGTTAAAACACTGCGGGGCTGGGATTCAGGGCCTGGCGCAGCACATATGTTCGCCTCTGACACTCGGGTCCTTACACCCGCTTCAGACTGTGCGGCGTCATCTGATCCCTTATCGCATGCCACGGCCATGAAGCCGCACAGTCCGCAGAAGGCGGAAGGAGATGAGGGACAGGCGAACTGATGCACTGATCATGCCCGTCAATCACACCCTCGCAGTCCCAATAAATAAGACAACGAGGGGCGTTGTGTGGGTCAGGGCGGCCGCAGAGGCGCAGGCAGCCAAACAATGATGCCAGAAGACGGGCAGCGCTACCAAGGGGGTTGCAGCGTGTCATTACAAAGGAAAGTCACACCACCGGGACGGTTAAATGGTCACACAGAGGACACATTTTAGACGTGTTTTCAGTTCCACATGTGCGAGGAGAATACGTTTATGAGCCACCTTGCACACATGCAGCATTACCGCTGTACAAGGTGGCCTTTAAAACGTACAAACGCCTGGGGGAGGGGGGACAGGTTCCCTTCAATTTCAGTTCTTGTGTCTGCGTGGCTTTTGCAGGACACGATGCCGGCTGCACAGCAGGGGAACAGCTGGCGGTGCTGAACCCCACTGACACATTGGCTGGTGTTTTTCTCTGTGCAGCTAGCAGTACCGGGCCCCAACTGGCGGTGTTGGAGCCCGGGGTCAGCAGGAGGAGGAGATGGAGCAGAGTGTAGGCCGAAGCCTGCACTGGCGGCAGCTTTTGGGTCTGTTGTGCCTGCGTGGCAGTTGCAGGACACGTTGCCGGCTGCACAGCAGGGGAACAGCTGGCGGTGCTGAACCCCACTGACACATTGGCTGGTGTTTTTCTCTGTGCAGCTAGCAGTACCGGGCCCCAACTGGCGGTGTTGGAGCCCAGGGCTCTGCAGGGGGAGCAGAGTGTAGGCCGAAGCCTAATTGAACCAATTTCAAAGGTAACCTTTAACCCCCCCTCAGGGGTTACAAAGTAGAAGAGCCACAGCTTATGCAGCAGTAGTGCTGCACAAGTCAAAGGTTGCTCTTTTAATTTCGCTCCTTGCACACGCTGAATGAAACACGTATAACATTTAGCCCTTTAAACAGTCAAACTGTGTTGGAGGCGCGAGTTCCCTTTGTAATGAGACGCAGCACAGATGTCAAGAATCCCACCTTGGTGCTGGGTGCAGCCTCCTGAGCGTTGTTATTTGCTGTACAGGAGTCTGCGCTGTCGTGTGATCCCCTGGCCTAGCGCTGTTAGCGCTGCCCATGTTCTGGCATCATTTAATGTCGGCCGGTGCGGTTCGCGATGACCATGAATCCCAGCCCCGCAGTGTCTTAACATTGTTAAAACACTGCGGGGCTGGGATTCAGGGCCTGGCGCAGCACATATGTTCGCCTCTGACACTCGGGTCCTTACACCCGCTTCAGACTGTGCGGCGTCATCTGATCCCTTATCGCATGCCACGGCCATGAAGCCGCACAGTCCGCAGAAGGCGGAAGGAGATGAGGGACAGGCGAACTGATGCACTGATCATGCCCGTCAATCACACCCTCGCAGTCCCAATAAATAAGACAACGAGGGGCGTTGTGTGGGTCAGGGCGGCCGCAGAGGCGCAGGCAGCCAAACAATGATGCCAGAAGACGGGCAGCGCTACCAAGGGGGTTGCAGCGTGTCATTACAAAGGAAAGTCACACCACCGGGACGGTTAAATGGTCACACAGAGGACACATTTTAGACGTGTTTTCAGTTCCACATGTGCGAGGAGAATACGTTTATGAGCCACCTTGCACACATGCAGCATTACCGCTGTACAAGGTGGCCTTTAAAACGTACAAACGCCTGGGGGAGGGGGGACAGGTTCCCTTCAATTTCAGTTCTTGTGTCTGCGTGGCTTTTGCAGGACACGATGCCGGCTGCACAGCAGGGGAACAGCTGGC
The DNA here is from genome assembly GCF_051348905.1 of Ranitomeya variabilis. NCBI lineage: Eukaryota > Metazoa > Chordata > Amphibia > Anura > Dendrobatidae > Ranitomeya > Ranitomeya variabilis. Next base: position 655,838,914 of record NC_135233.1, read on the forward strand.
GGTGCTGAACCCCACTGACACACTGGCTGGTGTTTTTCTCTGTGCAGCTAGCAGTACCGGGCCCCAACTGGCGGTGTTGGAGCCCGGGGTCAGCAGGAGGAGGAGATGGAGCAGAGTGTAGGCCGAAGCCTGCACTGGCGGCAGCTTTTGGGTCTGTTGTGCCTGCGTGGCAGTTGCAGGACACGTTGCCGGCTGCACAGCAGGGGAACAGCTGGCGGTGCTGAACCCCACTGACACATTGGCTGGTGTTTTTCTCTGTGCAGCTAGCAGTACCGGGCCCCAACTGGCGGTGTTGGAGCCCAGGGCTCTGCAGGGGGAGCAGAGTGTAGGCCGAAGCCTAATTGAACCAATTTCAAAGGTAACCTTTAACCCCCCCTCAGGGGTTACAAAGTAGAAGAGCCACAGCTTATGCAGCAGTAGTGCTGCACAAGTCAAAGGTTGCTCTTTTAATTTCGCTCCTTGCACACGCTGAATGAAACACGTATAACATTTAGCCCTTTAAACAGTCAAACTGTGTTGGAGGCGCGAGTTCCCTTTGTAATGAGACGCAGCACAGATGTCAAGAATCCCACCTTGGTGCTGGGTGCAGCCTCCTGAGCGTTGTTATTTGCTGTACAGGAGTCTGCGCTGTCGTGTGATCCCCTGGCCTAGCGCTGTTAGCGCTGCCCATGTTCTGGCATCATTTAATGTCGGCCGGTGCGGTTCGCGATGACCATGAATCCCAGCCCCGCAGTGTCTTAACATTGTTAAAACACTGCGGGGCTGGGATTCAGGGCCTGGCGCAGCACATATGTTCGCCTCTGACACTCGGGTCCTTACACCCGCTTCAGACTGTGCGGCGTCATCTGATCCCTTATCGCATGCCACGGCCATGAAGCCGCACAGTCCGCAGAAGGCGGAAGGAGATGAGGGACAGGCGAACTGATGCACTGATCATGCCCGTCAATCACACCCTCGCAGTCCCAATAAATAAGACAACGAGGGGCGTTGTGTGGGTCAGGGCGGCCGCAGAGGCGCAGGCAGCCAAACAATGATGCCAGAAGACGGGCAGCGCTACCAAGGGGGTTGCAGCGTGTCATTACAAAGGAAAGTCACACCACCGGGACGGTTAAATGGTCACACAGAGGACACATTTTAGACGTGTTTTCAGTTCCACATGTGCGAGGAGAATACGTTTATGAGCCACCTTGCACACATGCAGCATTACCGCTGTACAAGGTGGCCTTTAAAACGTACAAACGCCTGGGGGAGGGGGGACAGGTTCCCTTCAATTTCAGTTCTTGTGTCTGCGTGGCTTTTGCAGGACACGATGCCGGCTGCACAGCAGGGGAACAGCTGGCGGTGCTGAACCCCACTGACACATTGGCTGGTGTTTTTCTCTGTGCAGCTAGCAGTACCGGGCCCCAACTGGCGGTGTTGGAGCCCGGGGTCAGCAGGAGGAGGAGATGGAGCAGAGTGTAGGCCGAAGCCTGCACTGGCGGCAGCTTTTGGGTCTGTTGTGCCTGCGTGGCAGTTGCAGGACACGTTGCCGGCTGCACAGCAGGGGAACAGCTGGCGGTGCTGAACCCCACTGACACATTGGCTGGTGTTTTTCTCTGTGCAGCTAGCAGTACCGGGCCCCAACTGGCGGTGTTGGAGCCCAGGGCTCTGCAGGGGGAGCAGAGTGTAGGCCGAAGCCTAATTGAACCAATTTCAAAGGTAACCTTTAACCCCCCCTCAGGGGTTACAAAGTAGAAGAGCCACAGCTTATGCAGCAGTAGTGCTGCACAAGTCAAAGGTTGCTCTTTTAATTTCGCTCCTTGCACACGCTGAATGAAACACGTATAACATTTAGCCCTTTAAACAGTCAAACTGTGTTGGAGGCGCGAGTTCCCTTTGTAATGAGACGCAGCACAGATGTCAAGAATCCCACCTTGGTGCTGGGTGCAGCCTCCTGAGCGTTGTTATTTGCTGTACAGGAGTCTGCGCTGTCGTGTGATCCCCTGGCCTAGCGCTGTTAGCGCTGCCCATGTTCTGGCATCATTTAATGTCGGCCGGTGCGGTTCGCGATGACCATGAATCCCAGCCCCGCAGTGTCTTAACATTGTTAAAACACTGCGGGGCTGGGATTCAGGGCCTGGCGCAGCACATATGTTCGCCTCTGACACTCGGGTCCTTACACCCGCTTCAGACTGTGCGGCGTCATCTGATCCCTTATCGCATGCCACGGCCATGAAGCCGCACAGTCCGCAGAAGGCGGAAGGAGATGAGGGACAGGCGAACTGATGCACTGATCATGCCCGTCAATCACACCCTCGCAGTCCCAATAAATAAGACAACGAGGGGCGTTGTGTGGGTCAGGGCGGCCGCAGAGGCGCAGGCAGCCAAACAATGATGCCAGAAGACGGGCAGCGCTACCAAGGGGGTTGCAGCGTGTCATTACAAAGGAAAGTCACACCACCGGGACGGTTAAATGGTCACACAGAGGACACATTTTAGACGTGTTTTCAGTTCCACATGTGCGAGGAGAATACGTTTATGAGCCACCTTGCACACATGCAGCATTACCGCTGTACAAGGTGGCCTTTAAAACGTACAAACGCCTGGGGGAGGGGGGACAGGTTCCCTTCAATTTCAGTTCTTGTGTCTGCGTGGCTTTTGCAGGACACGATGCCGGCTGCACAGCAGGGGAACAGCTGGCGGTGCTGAACCCCACTGACACATTGGCTGGTGTTTTTCTCTGTGCAGCTAGCAGTACCGGGCCCCAACTGGCGGTGTTGGAGCCCGGGGTCAGCAGGAGGAGGAGATGGAGCAGAGTGTAGGCCGAAGCCTGCACTGGCGGCAGCTTTTGGGTCTGTTGTGCCTGCGTGGCAGTTGGAGGACACGTTGCCGGCTGCACAGCAGGGGAACAGCTGGCGGTGCTGAACCCCACTGACACATTGGCTGGTGTTTTTCTCTGTGCAGCTAGCAGTACCGGGCCCCAACTGGCGGTGTTGGAGCCCAGGGCTCTGCAGGGGGAGCAGAGTGTAGGCCGAAGCCTAATTGAACCAATTTCAAAGGTAACCTTTAACCCCCCCTCAGGGGTTACAAAGTAGAAGAGCCACAGCTTATGCAGCAGTAGTGCTGCACAAGTCAAAGGTTGCTCTTTTAATTTCGCTCCTTGCACACGCTGAATGAAACACGTATAACATTTAGCCCTTTAAACAGTCAAACTGTGTTGGAGGCGCGAGTTCCCTTTGTAATGAGACGCAGCACAGATGTCAAGAATCCCACCTTGGTGCTGGGTGCAGCCTCCTGAGCGTTGTTATTTGCTGTACAGGAGTCTGCGCTGTCGTGTGATCCCCTGGCCTAGCGCTGTTAGCGCTGCCCATGTTCTGGCATCATTTAATGTCGGCCGGTGCGGTTCGCGATGACCATGAATCCCAGCCCCGCAGTGTCTTAACATTGTTAAAACACTGCGGGGCTGGGATTCAGGGCCTGGCGCAGCACATATGTTCGCCTCTGACACTCGGGTCCTTACACCCGCTTCAGACTGTGCGGCGTCATCTGATCCCTTATCGCATGCCACGGCCATGAAGCCGCACAGTCCGCAGAAGGCGGAAGGAGATGAGGGACAGGCGAACTGATGCACTGATCATGCCCGTCAATCACACCCTCGCAGTCCCAATAAATAAGACAACGAGGGGCGTTGTGTGGGTCAGGGCGGCCGCAGAGGCGCAGGCAGCCAAACAATGATGCCAGAAGATGGGCAGCGCTACCAAGGGGGTTGCAGCGTGTCATTACAAAGGAAAGTCACACCACCGGGACGGTTAAATGGTCACACAGAGGACACATTTTAGACGTGTTTTCAGTTCCACATGTGCGAGGAGAATACGTTTATGAGCCACCTTGCACACATGCAGCATTACCGCTGTACAAGGTGGCCTTTAAAACGTACAAACGCCTGGGGGAGGGGGGACAGGTTCCCTTCAATTTCAGTTCTTGTGTCTGCGTGGCTTTTGCAGGACACGATGCCGGCTGCACAGCAGGGGAACAGCTGGCGGTGCTGAACCCCACTGACACATTGGCTGGTGTTTTTCTCTGTGCAGCTAGCAGTACCGGGCCCCAACTGGCGGTGTTGGAGCCCGGGGTCAGCAGGAGGAGGAGATGGAGCAGAGTGTAGGCCGAAGCCTGCACTGGCGGCAGCTTTTGGGTCTGTTGTGCCTGCGTGGCAGTTGCAGGACACGTTGCCGGCTGCACAGCAGGGGAACAGCTGGCGGTGCTGAACCCCACTGACACATTGGCTGGTGTTTTTCTCTGTGCAGCTAGCAGTACCGGGCCCCAACTGGCGGTGTTGGAGCCCAGGGCTCTGCAGGGGGAGCAGAGTGTAGGCCGAAGCCTAATTGAACCAATTTCAAAGGTAACCTTTAACCCCCCCTCAGGGGTTACAAAGTAGAAGAGCCACAGCTTATGCAGCAGTAGTGCTGCACAAGTCAAAGGTTGCTCTTTTAATTTCGCTCCTTGCACACGCTGAATGAAACACGTATAACATTTAGCCCTTTAAACAGTCAAACTGTGTTGGAGGCGCGAGTTCCCTTTGTAATGAGACGCAGCACAGATGTCAAGAATCCCACCTTGGTGCTGGGTGCAGCCTCCTGAGCGTTGTTATTTGCTGTACAGGAGTCTGCGCTGTCGTGTGATCCCCTGGCCTAGCGCTGTTAGCGCTGCCCATGTTCTGGCATCATTTAATGTCGGCCGGTGCGGTTCGCGATGACCATGAATCCCAGCCCCGCAGTGTCTTAACATTGTTAAAACACTGCGGGGCTGGGATTCAGGGCCTGGCGCAGCACATATGTTCGCCTCTGACACTCGGGTCCTTACACCCGCTTCAGACTGTGCGGCGTCATCTGATCCCTTATCGCATGCCACGGCCATGAAGCCGCACAGTCCGCAGAAGGCGGAAGGAGATGAGGGACAGGCGAACTGATGCACTGATCATGCCCGTCAATCACACCCTCGCAGTCCCAATAAATAAGACAACGAGGGGCGTTGTGTGGGTCAGGGCGGCCGCAGAGGCGCAGGCAGCCAAACAATGATGCCAGAAGACGGGCAGCGCTACCAAGGGGGTTGCAGCGTGTCATTACAAAGGAAAGTCACACCACCGGGACGGTTAAATGGTCACACAGAGGACACATTTTAGACGTGTTTTCAGTTCCACATGTGCGAGGAGAATACGTTTATGAGCCACCTTGCACACATGCAGCATTACCGCTGTACAAGGTGGCCTTTAAAACGTACAAACGCCTGGGGGAGGGGGGACAGGTTCCCTTCAATTTCAGTTCTTGTGTCTGCGTGGCTTTTGCAGGACACGATGCCGGCTGCACAGCAGGGGAACAGCTGGCGGTGCTGAACCCCACTGACACATTGGCTGGTGTTTTTCTCTGTGCAGCTAGCAGTACCGGGCCCCAACTGGCGGTGTTGGAGCCCGGGGTCAGCAGGAGGAGGAGATGGAGCATAGTGTAGGCCGAAGCCTGCACTGGCGGCAGCTTTTGGGTCTGTTGTGCCTGCGTGGCAGTTGCAGGACACGTTGCCGGCTGCACAGCAGGGGAACAGCTGGCGGTGCTGAACCCCACTGACACATTGGCTGGTGTTTTTCTCTGTGCAGCTAGCAGTACCGGGCCCCAACTGGCGGTGTTGGAGCCCAGGGCTCTGCAGGGGGAGCAGAGTGTAGGCCGAAGCCTAATTGAACCAATTTCAAAGGTAACCTTTAACCCCCCCTCAGGGGTTACAAAGTAGAAGAGCCACAGCTTATGCAGCAGTAGTGCTGCACAAGTCAAAGGTTGCTCTTTTAATTTCGCTCCTTGCACACGCTGAATGAAACACGTATAACATTTAGCCCTTTAAACAGTCAAACTGTGTTGGAGGCGCGAGTTCCCTTTGTAATGAGACGCAGCACAGATGTCAAGAATCCCACCTTGGTGCTGGGTGCAGCCTCCTGAGCGTTGTTATTTGCTGTACAGGAGTCTGCGCTGTCGTGTGATCCCCTGGCCTAGCGCTGTTAGCGCTGCCCATGTTCTGGCATCATTTAATGTTGGCCGGTGCGGTTCGCGATGACCATGAATCCCAGCCCCGCAGTGTCTTAACATTGTTAAAACACTGCGGGGCTGGGATTCAGGGCCTGGCGCAGCACATATGTTCGCCTCTGACACTCGGGTCCTTACACCCGCTTCAGACTGTGCGGCGTCATCTGATCCCTTATCGCATGCCACGGCCATGAAGCCGCACAGTCCGCAGAAGGCGGAAGGAGATGAGGGACAGGCGAACTGATGCACTGATCATGCCCGTCAATCACACCCTCGCAGTCCCAATAAATAAGACAACGAGGGGCGTTGTGTGGGTCAGGGCGGCCGCAGAGGCGCAGGCAGCCAAACAATGATGCCAGAAGACGGGCAGCGCTACCAAGGGGGTTGCAGCGTGTCATTACAAAGGAAAGTCACACCACCGGGACGGTTAAATGGTCACACAGAGGACACATTTTAGACGTGTTTTCAGTTCCACATGTGCGAGGAGAATACGTTTATGAGCCACCTTGCACACATGCAGCATTACCGCTGTACAAGGTGGCCTTTAAAACGTACAAACGCCTGGGGGAGGGGGGACAGGTTCCCTTCAATTTCAGTTCTTGTGTCTGCGTGGCTTTTGCAGGACACGATGCCGGCTGCACAGCAGGGGAACAGCTGGCGGTGCTGAACCCCACTGACACACTGGCTGGTGTTTTTCTCTGTGCAGCTAGCAGTACCGGGCCCCAACTGGCGGTGTTGGAGCCCGGGGTCAGCAGGAGGAGGAGATGGAGCAGAGTGTAGGCCGAAGCCTGCACTGGCGGCAGCTTTTGGGTCTGTTGTGCCTGCGTGGCAGTTGCAGGACACGTTGCCGGCTGCACAGCAGGGGAACAGCTGGCGGTGCTGAACCCCACTGACACATTGGCTGGTGTTTTTCTCTGTGCAGCTAGCAGTACCGGGCCCCAACTGGCGGTGTTGGAGCCCAGGGCTCTGCAGGGGGAGCAGAGTGTAGGCCGAAGCCTAATTGAACCAATTTCAAAGGTAACCTTTAACCCCCCCTCAGGGGTTACAAAGTAGAAGAGCCACAGCTTATGCAGCAGTAGTGCTGCACAAGTCAAAGGTTGCTCTTTTAATTTCGCTCCTTGCACACGCTGAATGAAACACGTATAACATTTAGCCCTTTAAACAGTCAAACTGTGTTGGAGGCGCGAGTTCCCTTTGTAATGAGACGCAGCACAGATGTCAAGAATCCCACCTTGGTGCTGGGTGCAGCCTCCTGAGCGTTGTTATTTGCTGTACAGGAGTCTGCGCTGTCGTGTGATCCCCTGGCCTAGCGCTGTTAGCGCTGCCCATGTTCTGGCATCATTTAATGTCGGCCGGTGCGGTTCGCGATGACCATGAATCCCAGCCCCGCAGTGTCTTAACATTGTTAAAACACTGCGGGGCTGGGATTCAGGGTCTGGCGCAGCACATATGTTCGCCTCTGACACTCGGGTCCTTACACCCGCTTCAGACTGTGCGGCGTCATCTGATCCCTTATCGCATGCCACGGCCATGAAGCCGCACAGTCCGCAGAAGGCGGAAGGAGATGAGGGACAGGCGAACTGATGCACTGATCATGCCCGTCAATCACACCCTCGCAGTCCCAATAAATAAGACAACGAGGGGCGTTGTGTGGGTCAGGGCGGCCGCAGAGGCGCAGGCAGCCAAACAATGATGCCAGAAGACGGGCAGCGCTACCAAGGGGGTTGCAGCGTGTCATTACAAAGGAAAGTCACACCACCGGGACGGTTAAATGGTCACACAGAGGACACATTTTAGACGTGTTTTCAGTTCCACATGTGCGAGGAGAATACGTTTATGAGCCACCTTGCACACATGCAGCATTACCGCTGTACAAGGTGGCCTTTAAAACGTACAAACGCCTGGGGGAGGGGGGACAGGTTCCCTTCAATTTCAGTTCTTGTGTCTGCGTGGCTTTTGCAGGACACGATGCCGGCTGCACAGCAGGGGAACAGCTGGCGGTGCTGAACCCCACTGACACATTGGCTGGTGTTTTTCTCTGTGCAGCTAGCAGTACCGGGCCCCAACTGGCGGTGTTGGAGCCCGGGGTCAGCAGGAGGAGGAGATGGAGCAGAGTGTAGGCCGAAGCCTGCACTGGCGGCAGCTTTTGGGTCTGTTGTGCCTGCGTGGCAGTTGCAGGACACGTTGCCGGCTGCACAGCAGGGGAACAGCTGGCGGTGCTGAACCCCACTGACACATTGGCTGGTGTTTTTCTCTGTGCAGCTAGCAGTACCGGGCCCCAACTGGCGGTGTTGGAGCCCAGGGCTCTGCAGGGGGAGCAGAGTGTAGGCCGAAGCCTAATTGAACCAATTTCAAAGGTAACCTTTAACCCCCCCTCAGGGGTTACAAAGTAGAAGAGCCACAGCTTATGCAGCAGTAGTGCTGCACAAGTCAAAGGTTGCTCTTTTAATTTCGCTCCTTGCACACGCTGAATGAAACACGTATAACATTTAGCCCTTTAAACAGTCAAACTGTGTTGGAGGCGCGAGTTCCCTTTGTAATGAGACGCAGCACAGATGTCAAGAATCCCACCTTGGTGCTGGGTGCAGCCTCCTGAGCGTTGTTATTTGCTGTACAGGAGTCTGCGCTGTCGTGTGATCCCCTGGCCTAGCGCTGTTAGCGCTGCCCATGTTCTGGCATCATTTAATGTCGGCCGGTGCGGTTCGCGATGACCATGAATCCCAGCCCCGCAGTGTCTTAACATTGTTAAAACACTGCGGGGCTGGGATTCAGGGCCTGGCGCAGCACATATGTTCGCCTCTGACACTCGGGTCCTTACACCCGCTTCAGACTGTGCGGCGTCATCTGATCCCTTATCGCATGCCACGGCCATGAAGCCGCACAGTCCGCAGAAGGCGGAAGGAGATGAGGGACAGGCGAACTGATGCACTGATCATGCCCGTCAATCACACCCTCGCAGTCCCAATAAATAAGACAACGAGGGGCGTTGTGTGGGTCAGGGCGGCCGCAGAGGCGCAGGCAGCCAAACAATGATGCCAGAAGACGGGCAGCGCTACCAAGGGGGTTGCAGCGTGTCATTACAAAGGAAAGTCACACCACCGGGACGGTTAAATGGTCACACAGAGGACACATTTTAGACGTGTTTTCAGTTCCACATGTGCGAGGAGAATACGTTTATGAGCCACCTTGCACACATGCAGCATTACCGCTGTACAAGGTGGCCTTTAAAACGTACAAACGCCTGGGGGAGGGGGGACAGGTTCCCTTCAATTTCAGTTCTTGTGTCTGCGTGGCTTTTGCAGGACACGATGCCGGCTGCACAGCAGGGGAACAGCTGGCGGTGCTGAACCCCACTGACACATTGGCTGGTGTTTTTCTCTGTGCAGCTAGCAGTACCGGGCCCCAACTGGCGGTGTTGGAGCCCGGGGTCAGCAGGAGGAGGAGATGGAGCAGAGTGTAGGCCGAAGCCTGCACTGGCGGCAGCTTTTGGGTCTGTTGTGCCTGCGTGGCAGTTGCAGGACACGTTGCCGGCTGCACAGCAGGGGAACAGCTGGCGGTGCTGAACCCCACTGACACATTGGCTGGTGTTTTTCTCTGTGCAGCTAGCAGTACCGGGCCCCAACTGGCGGTGTTGGAGCCCAGGGCTCTGCAGGGGGAGCAGAGTGTAGGCCGAAGCCTAATTGAACCAATTTCAAAGGTAACCTTTAACCCCCCCTCAGGGGTTACAAAGTAGAAGAGCCACAGCTTATGCAGCAGTAGTGCTGCACAAGTCAAAGGTTGCTCTTTTAATTTCGCTCCTTGCACACGCTGAATGAAACACGTATAACATTTAGCCCTTTAAACAGTCAAACTGTGTTGGAGGCGCGAGTTCCCTTTGTAATGAGACGCAGCACAGATGTCAAGAATCCCACCTTGGTGCTGGGTGCAGCCTCCTGAGCGTTGTTATTTGCTGTACAGGAGTCTGCGCTGTCGTGTGATCCCCTGGCCTAGCGCTGTTAGCGCTGCCCATGTTCTGGCATCATTTAATGTCGGCCGGTGCGGTTCGCGATGACCATGAATCCCAGCCCCGCAGTGTCTTAACATTGTTAAAACACTGCGGGGCTGGGATTCAGGGCCTGGCGCAGCACATATGTTCGCCTCTGACACTCGGGTCCTTACACCCGCTTCAGACTGTGCGGCGTCATCTGATCCCTTATCGCATGCCACGGCCATGAAGCCGCACAGTCCGCAGAAGGCGGAAGGAGATGAGGGACAGGCGAACTGATGCACTGATCATGCCCGTCAATCACACCCTCGCAGTCCCAATAAATAAGACAACGAGGGGCGTTGTGTGGGTCAGGGCGGCCGCAGAGGCGCAGGCAGCCAAACAATGATGCCAGAAGACGGGCAGCGCTACCAAGGGGGTTGCAGCGTGTCATTACAAAGGAAAGTCACACCACCGGGACGGTTAAATGGTCACACAGAGGACACATTTTAGACGTGTTTTCAGTTCCACATGTGCGAGGAGAATACGTTTATGAGCCACCTTGCACACATGCAGCATTACCGCTGTACAAGGTGGCCTTTAAAATGTACAAACGCCTGGGGGAGGGGGGACAGGTTCCCTTCAATTTCAGTTCTTGTGTCTGCGTGGCTTTTGCAGGACACGATGCCGGCTGCACAGCAGGGGAACAGCTGGCGGTGCTGAACCCCACTGACACATTGGCTGGTGTTTTTCTCTGTGCAGCTAGCAGTACCGGGCCCCAACTGGCGGTGTTGGAGCCCGGGGTCAGCAGGAGGAGGAGATGGAGCAGAGTGTAGGCCGAAGCCTGCACTGGCGGCAGCTTTTGGGTCTGTTGTGCCTGCGTGGCAGTTGCAGGACACGTTGCCGGCTGCACAGCAGGGGAACAGCTGGCGGTGCTGAACCCCACTGACACATTGGCTGGTGTTTTTCTCTGTGCAGCTAGCACATCTGGGCCCCAACTGGCGGTGTTAGAGCCCAGGGTCAGCAGGAGGAGCAGGGGGAGCGGAGTGTAGGCCGAAGCCTGCACTGGAGCAAGTTGAAAGGAAACCTTTAACCCCCCCCCCCCCCAGGCGTTTGTAGCTGGAAGAGCCATCGTGTACACCACTAATGCTGGAAAAGGTAAACTTAGCTCTTTTAATTATGGTCCTTGCAGATGCTGAACCTAACACTTATGAAATGTGTCCCCTCACAGCGTTCAACCGTCCGGTAGGTGGAACTTTCCTTTGTCATGTGACGCAGCACAGCCGTCATTTTTACCCCCTTGGCGCCGTGCGCCGCCTCCTCAGCGTTGTTTGAATCTGTCCCGGAGCCTGCGCTGTTAGGTTACCCCTTGGCCATGCACACATTTCGCGCTGCCCGTCTTCTGACATCATTTGCTGTCAGGCTGGCTGCGCCTGTGTGGGTGCGCTGTCCGAGATTCAGCCTCGCGGTGTCGTGTAATGTAATCCCACCGCGGGCCTGGGATCCGTGGCCATGCGCAGTGCATATCCTCACCTCTCACTCCCCTCCCTACGGCTTCTTCAGACTGTGCGGTGTCACGGCCGTGGCATGCTATTTGGGATCAGCTGACACCGAACAGTCTTTAGAAGCCGTAGGGAGGGGAGTGAGAGGCGAGGATATGCACTGCGCATGGCCACGGATCCCAGGCCCGCGGTGGGATTACATTACACGACACTGCGAGGCTGAATCTCGGACAGCGCACACACACAGGCGCAGCCAGCCTGACAGCAAATGATGTCAGAAGACGGGCAGCGCGAAATGTGTGCATGGCCAAGGGGTAACCTAACAGCGCAGGCTCCGGGACAGATTCAAACAACGCTGAGGAGGCGGCGCACGGCGCCAAGGGGGTAAAAATGACGGCTGTGCTGCGTCACATGACAAAGGAAAGTTCCACCTACCGGACGGTTGAACGCTGTGAGGGGACACATTTCATAAGTGTTAGGTTCAGCATCTGCAAGGAGCACCACGAAAAGAGGCACTTTTTCCCTTTGCATCATTACTGCTGCACAAGGTGGCTCCTTCAGTAACAAACGCCTGGGGGGGGGGGACAGGTTCCCTTAAATTTAACTTGTTGTGCCTGCGTGGCGGTCGCAGTACACGTTGCCGTATACACAGCAGGGGAACAGCTGGCGGTGCTGAACCCCACTAACACATTTGCGAGGTGTTTGGCTCTGTGCGTACAGCACTTCTGGACGGCAACTGGCGGTGTTGGAGCCCAGGGACAGGTGGAGGAGGAGGAGGTTGGAGGAGGTAGGAGGGATTGCCACACACACAGCAGGGGAACAGCTGACGTTACTGAACCCCAATAACAGAGGAGGGACTGTTGACTGTGCGTACAGCACTTCTGGACGGCAACTGGCGGTGTTGGAGCCCAGGGACAGGTGGAGGAGGAGGAGGTTGGAGGAGGTAGGAGGGATTGCCACACACACAGCAGGGGAACAGCTGACGTTACTGAACCCCAATAACAGAGGAGGGACTGTTGACTGTGCGTACAGCACTTCTGGACGGCAACTGGTGGTGTTGGAGCCCAGGGACAGGTGGAGGAGGAGGAGGTTGGAGGAGGTAGGAGGGATTGCCACACACACAGCAGGGGAACAGCTGACGTTACTGAACCCCAATAACAGAGGAGGGACTGTTGACTGTGCGTACAGCACTTCTGGACGGCAACTGGCGGTGTTGGAGCCCAGGGACAGGTGGAGGAGGAGGAGGTTGGAGGAGGTTGGAGGAGGTAGGAGGGATTGCCACACACACAGCAGGGGAACAGCTGACGTTACTGAACCCCAATAACAGAGGAGGGACTGTTGACTGTGCGTACAGCACTTCTGGACGGCAACTGGCGGTGTTGGAGCCCAGGGACAGGTGGAGGAGGAGGAGGTTGGAGGAGGTAGGAGGGATTGCCACACACACAGCAGGGGAACAGCTGACGTTACTGAACCCCAATAACAGAGGAGGGACTGTTGACTGTGCGTACAGCACTTCTGGACGGCAACTGGCGGTGTTGGAGCCCAGGGACAGGTGGAGGAGGAGGAGGTTGGAGGAGGTTGGAGGAGGTAGGAGGGATTGCCACACACACAGCAGGGGAACAGCTGACGTTACTGAACCCCAATAACAGAGGAGGGACTGTTGACTGTGCGTACAGCACTTCTGGACGGCAACTGGCGGTGTTGGAGCCCAGGGACAGGTGGAGGAGGAGGAGGTTGGAGGAGGTAGGAGGGATTGCCACACACACAGCAGGGGAACAGCTGACGTTACTGAACCCCAATAACAGAGGAGGGACTGTTGACTGTGCGTACAGCACTTCTGGACGGCAACTGGCGGTGTTGGAGCCCAGGGACAGGTGGAGGAGGAGGAGGTTGGAGGAGGTAGGAGGGATTGCCACACACACAGCAGGGGAACAGCTGACGTTACTGAACCCCAATAACAGAGGAGGGACTGTTGACTGTGCGTACAGCACTTCTGGACGGCAACTGGCGGTGTTGGAGCCCAGGGACAGGTGGAAAAGCAGAGGAACACAATGTAGGCCGAAGCCTGAGAAAGTCGAAAGGGAACCTTTAACCCCCCCCCAAGGCGTTTGTAGCTGAAAGAGCCAGCTTGTGCAGCACAAAAGATGCAAAAGGAAAAGGTGGCTCTTTTCATCATGCTCCTTGCAAACACAGAACTAAACACTTATAAAATGTGTCCCCTGCAACCGTAAAACCGTCCTGGAGGTGGGACTTTCCTTCGTAATGTGACGCAGCACAGCCGTCATTCCTACCCCCCCCCCCGGCGACGCGCACTGGCTCCTCAGCGATGTTTGATTCTGTCCCGGAGCCTGCGCTGTTATGTTATCCCGTGGCCAGGCACACTTAGCGCTTCCCGTCTTCTGGCATCATTTGGTGTCAGGATGGCTGCGCCTGTGCGGCCGCGCTGGCAGAGAGCCCGCCTCGCAGTGTCTTCTGATTTAATCCCACCGCGGGCCTGGGATCCATGGACATGCGCAGTGCATATCCTCGCCTCTCACTCCCCTCCCTACGGCTTCTTAAGACTGTGCGGTGTCACGGCCGTGGCATGCTATTAGGGACCAGCTGACACCGAACAGTCTGAAGAAGCCATAGGGAGATAAGTGAGAGGTGGAGGTTCAGATATGCACTGCGCATGTCCATGGATCCCAGGCCCCCAGTGGGATTAAATCAGAAGACACTGCGAGGCGGGCTCTCTGCCAGCGCGGCCGCACAGGCGCAGCCATCCTGACACCAAATGATGCCAGAAGACGGGCAGCGCTAAGTGTGCCTGGCCACGGGATAACATAACAGCGCAGGCTCCGGGACGGAATCAAACAACGCTGAGGAGCGGGTGCGCGGCGCCGGGGGGGTAGGAATGACGGCTGTGCTGCGTCACATTACGAAGGAAAGTCCCACCTCCGGGACGGTGTTACGGTATCAGTGGACACATTTTATAAGTGTTAAGTTCTGCGTGTGCAAGGTGCTAAACAAAAATAGCTACCTTTTCCTTGTGCAGCATTACTGCTGCACAAGGTGGCTCTTTCAGTAACAAACGCCTTGGGGGGGGGGGACAGATTCCCTTACATTTCAGTTGTTGTGTCAGCGTGGCGGTCGCATGACACATTGCCGGCTACACAGCTGGGGATCAGCTGACGTTACTGAAACCCAATAACACTGGGTCGTATGTTTTGACTGTGCAGACGGCACTTCTGAGCCTCAACTGGCGGTGTTGGAGCCCAGGAATTTAAGTTCAGGTGGTAGAAAGATGAACACAACAGGAGACCTGGATAACGTATACAGTGACCTAATTATTTAATCAGGAGGAGGAGTGGCAAATTCCTGCGAGATCCAGGCCTTGTTCATTTTCAGGAAAGTAAGCCGGTCAACGTTATCGGAGGATAGTCGCATGCGACGGTCAGTTAGTACACCACCTGCAGCACTAAAGACACGTTCCGATAATACACTGGCCGCAGGGCAAGACAGCACCTCCAATGCATACTGGCTTAGCTCTGGCCATGTATCCAGCTTTGAGACCCAAAACTTGAAAGGGGAAGAGCCGTCTGGGAGTACAGCAAGAGGGCAAGACATGTAGTCTGTCACCATCTGACGGAACCGTTGCCTCCTGCTGACTGGAGCCGTCTGTGATGGTGTAGACTTTTGTGGGGGGCACAGAAAACTGTGCCACAGTTGGGCCATACTGGTCTTGCCTTGGGCAGAGGCACTGCTTCTGCTCCCTCTTTGTGCAGAGCCTCCACCACTGCCTGGACGCACTGAGCTGCTTTGGAATGCACTAGCAGCACTTCTCTCAGTTGGAATGGAGAAGATGATGGAATTGACCAGTGTGTCTTGGTACTCCCGCATTTTTCGCTCCCGGTTCAACGGTGTGATGAGGCTTTCTACGTTGTCCCGGTAGCGAGGATCGAGGAGGGTGAACACCCAATAATCAGACATGTTGAGAATGTGGGCGATGCGGCGGTCGTTTCTCAGGCACTGCAGCATGTAATCCACCATGTGCTGCAGACTGCCAACTGCCCAAGAAACGCTGTCCCCTGCTGGAGGCGTGATCTCTGCCTGCTCGTCATCACCCCACCCTCGCTGTACACACTGAGTACTGGACAATTCGGTAACTCCCTCCTCTGGACGGACGTCTTCCTCCTCCATTGACTCCTCCTCATCCTCCTCACAAACTGTCCCCTGCCTACGCGTTTGTGAGGAACCACGTGGCGCTGACTGTCCAGAAGATGATGGAAATGGTGAATCCTCATCCTCCACCTCTTCCACAACATCATCCCTTAGCGCTTGCAGTGATTTTTCAAGCAGGCAGATAAGGGGGACAGTCATGCTGACTAGTGCATCATCTGCACTCGCCATCCGCGTGGAATAATCAAAGGGACGCAAAACCTGGCAGACGTCATTCATAGTGGCCCACTCTGTGGTTGTGAAGTCTGTACGGCGCTGACTGCGACTTTTTTGCGCCTGAAGCAGCTGGTACTCCATTACAGCTTGCTGCTGCTCACACAACCGCTCCAACATATGTAACGTGGAATTCTACCTGGTAGGTAGGTCACATATGATGCGATGTTCCGGCAGGCGGTGTCGGCGCTGCAGAGCCGCAATGCGCGCTTTTGCCGTGCTGGAACGCCGCAAGTGAGCACACTCTAGGCGGACCTTGTGCAGCAGTGCATCAAGATCCGGATAGTCCCTCAAAAAGCTCTGCACGACCAAATTGAGCACATGTGCCAGACATGGGATGTGAGTGAGGTTGCCGAGGCCCAGAGCTGCCACCAGATTTCGGCCATTATCACACACTACCATGCCTGGCTGGAGATTCGCTGGCACAAACCACACATCGCTCTCCTGCTTGATGGCATTCCAGAGCTCCTGCGCTGTGTGGCTACGATTCCCCAAAAAAATTAATTTCAACACGGCCTGTTGACGTTTGGCCACGGCTGTGCTCATGTCGGTCGTAACAGGTACACGTTCATCACGGGTCCATGTGGAGGTGGACTGTGACGGCTCCTGCAGCGATGATTCTGAGGAACTGGTGTAAGAGGAGGAGTCAATGCGTACAGAATGGATTCCTGCAATCCTTGGAGTGGGCAGGACACGTCCTGCGCCACTCGCACGGTCTGTACCCGGCTCAACGACATTAACCCAATGGGCAGTGAGGGAAAGGTATCGCCCCTGTCCATGTTGACTGGTCCACGCATCGGTGGTGAGGTGGACCTTGCTACTGACGGCGTTCAGTAGCGCGTGTTTTATGTGTCCCTCCACATGCTTGTGCAGGGCAGGGACGGCTTGCCTGCTGAAGTAAAAGCGGCTGGGCACATTGTACTGTGGGACTGCCAATGACATCAAGTCACGGAAGCTGTCAGTCTCCACCAGCCTGAATGACAGCATTTCCAGTGACAGAAGTTTGGCAATGCCTGCAGTCAGAGCCTGTGCTCGTGGGTGGTTTGACGAGAAAGGCCGCCTTTTCTCCCATGCCTGTACTACCGATGGCTGTAGACTGGGCTGGGAGTGTGTGGATGACTGGGAAAGTGGTGCTGCGGGTGGAATTACAGCGGGTCTCTGGACAACAGGGCCAGAGGTTCTTCCACGGCGATCCTGGGAGGAAGCCGAACCAGCTGCGTGTGAGCTAGAGGAAGAGGCAACACGAGCTGAAGAGGTGGTAGCTGCCGCTGTTGGTTGGCCTACCTCTTCAGTGTGTTTTTCTAACTCCGCCGGGTGCCTGTTGCGCACATGTTTCCACATGTTGGAGGTATTGAGGTTGCTGACATTTCGACCTCTTTTGACTTTTTGATGACACACGTTGCATCTGACATAGCAAATGTCATCTGCAACTGTGTCAAAAAAGGACCAGGCACTGCAAGTCTTGGGAGCGCCCTTTTTGGCTTTTGGAAGAGACATGCTCCTAACGGGTGCCAAAGCGGAGGCTGCAGGATCCGCAGTCTTCCCCCTCCCTCTCCCTCTTTGGGCCGTACGGGGAATCTCTTCCTCAGAGCTGCTCCCACCACCTTCCTGTCCCTCACGCCAAGATGGGTCGAGGACCTCATCATCTACACTACCCTCTGCCCCCAACTGCTCCTCCTGGGTAGTCTCAGCAGCAGAGCACGCACCAGTAAGTGGCACCTGAGTGTCATCATCAGCTGATGCGGCCTGCGATGTGGTGACCGGAGCCACTGGCCCACCCGCCTCTTCAGAGGAAGACAGAAAAAGATGTTGGGCATCACTGCACCCTGCCTCTTCTTCCATTTCTCCAATGCTGCTTGGCTGGCCCCCTGTTTCCAAGCCAAGAGATTCAGAGAACAGAAGTAGAGACGGCTCCTGTCCTGGGCTCTCTGTCTGCCTGGGCAATTTGGCAGGTGGTGAAGAGACAGATGGCTGCTCTCCAGTGCTCTGTGTCTGAGAGGATGTGGCACTAATGGAAGTTGATGCATTAGCTGCCATCCATCCGACAACAGCTTCAATTTGTTCTTGATGCAGCAGCGGTGTACGGCGCTCTGACACAAAGCTGCGCATGAACGACTGTTGCCTGGTGAAAGTGGGTGCTGATGAGTCACCGGTGCCCGCAGCAGGCACAGAATCCCCACGTCCCCTCCCTGTTCCGCGCCCACGCCCACGCCCACGTGCCTTACTCACTGCCTTCTTCATCTTGGTTGACTGATAAAGATAAGCAGAAAAGTACTAACGGATTTGTGTGCTTATTCCTGAGCAACTCCTCCTAACAGGTATAAGAAACACTAATTTTCTAAAGTGTGGACTAGACTTTAATATGAGCTAATGTGGCCTACACAAATGTAAAGTGGTGTAACTGGTGTGTTTGGTGAACTTTATTATTTATTTATTTTTTGGGGGCTGAACTGACAACAGATAGAGCTGCAGTCACACGGAGACCGTGCAGACAGACGTAAACGGCGCTGCAAGGCCCAAAAACCCTCCTCTACGTTATCCTATGTAGTGTTTTTCCACAAGTTAGCTGGAGACGGGTGGAAAGACACTAATAGGATTTTTTTAAATAAATTAGCAGCAACCTACACTACTTGAAAAAAAAAGAAAATTGATTTGGCGGTATGACGCAGTGAACAACCCTGAGCTGGAGACAACCAGGCTATGGCTGCTCACAGACTACAGGGCGAGCTGCAATCACACGGAGACCGTGCAGACAGCCGTAAACGGCGCTGCAAGGCCCAAAAACCCTCCTCTACTTTATCCTATGTAGTGTTTTTCCACAAATTAGCTGGAGACGGGTGGAAAGACACTAATAGGATTTTTTTAAATAAATTAGCAGCAGACTACACTACTTGAAAAAAAATTAAAATTGATTTGGCGGTATGACGCAGTGAACAACCCTGAGCTGGAGACAACCAGGCTATGGCTGCTCACAGACTACAGGGCGAGCTGCAATCACACGGAGACCGTGCAGACAGCCGTAAACGGCGCTGCAAGGCCCAAAAACCCTCCTCTACTTTATCCTATGTAGTGTTTTTCCACAAATTAGCTGGAGACGGGTGGAAAGACACTAATAGGATTTTTTTGAATAAATTAGCAGCAGACTACACTACTTGAAAAAAAAAAAAAAAAAAAAAGAACAGTATGAGGCAATGAACCACCCTCCCTGAACTGAATACAACCAGCTATGGATGGCCTATGTGGCTGCACTCAGACTAGAGAGTGGGCTGCACTCACACACACACAGACCTTGCAGATCGCTGTGAAAACAGCGCTACAAGGCAAAAGCAAGGTGAATAGTAGGTGAACACAGCGGTTGCTAAATTAGCCTTTGGAAAGCACAAAGAAGCAAATCGCTATCTCTAAACTGTCCCTCAGTCAGCAAACAGCGTCCTGTCACTAACTGAATTCACAGCAGAGTGATCGCAAAATGGCGCCAGCGACTTTTAAACTGCAGCATGACATCATTTCAGCAGCCAATCACAGCCTTGCCAGTAGTTTCATGCCCTCCATGCTAAACAGGATGTGCCCACACTTGGAATCATTCTCATTGGCTGAATTTCTGCATTTTGAATCTTGGAACTTCCGATTCCGGTATCCGATACGCGGCAAGTATCGGAATCCCGGTATCGGAATTCCGATACCGCAAGTATCGGCCGATACCCGATACTTGCGGTATCGGAATGCTCAACACTAGTTGTGACAAAAGACTTTATATTATCTATTTTTATTTCTGTGGCCTCTGTCATCAGCGCTCCCTCCAGACCGCTTTATCTTATCTGACTTTAATGCATTTCACTCCTTTAGGGACTGCGGCGGGAGCTGTAGTAGACAAGCCGACATCCTCTTTGCTGCTCAAGGACCTTCCACCATGTGACCGGCAGGTCCTTGATCACTGGGGCGCATTGCTTGGAGTCTCCTACATGCCAGCACCTCTCTGGACCAAGTAACCTCTTCTGGATTACCATCTCCTGGACAGCACTGTGCCGACGCTTCATAGCTGCTCTTCATTTGCTCCACAGGATTGGAAATTCCTCTAGCCACATAACATGGGTATGCTCGACAAGCATAGCAAATTAACATTCTATGGTGAATAGGTCCGTAACCATCACAATTTTCATCCTCCTGCTGGTACCATTCATGTGCACTCGACTCTCTCTTTTTGTTCCCAATATACTATACAAACTGCCTATGGGGATACATTATACTATGCAGGCTGCCTGTGGGGGTGCAATATACTATACAGTCTGCCTATGGGGAGTGCATTATACTATACAGGCTGCCTATGGGGAGTGCATGACACTATATAGGCTGCCTATGGGGTGCATTACACTATAGGGGTTGCCTATGGGGGTGCATTATACTATACTGGCTGCCTATGGGGGTACATTATGCTATACAGGCTGCCTATGAGGGTGCATTACACTATGTAGGCTGCCTATGATAAGTGCATTATGCTATACAGACTGCCTATGGGGGTGTATTATGCTATAGAGCACTGTTCCCCAACTCCGGTCCTCAAGAGCCACCAATAGGTCGTGTTTTCAGAATTTCCTTAGTATTGCACAAGTGTTGGAATTATTGCCTGTGCAGCTGATGCAATTATCAGCTAGGCAATACTACGGAAATCCTGAAAACATGACCTGTTGGTGGCTCTTTAGGACCGGACTTGGAGAAAACTGCTATAGAGGCTGGCTATGGGGATGTGTTATGCTATACAGGCTGCCTATGGTGGTACAATATACTATACAGACTGCCTATGGGCAATATACTCTACAGGCTACCTGTTGGGGGCAAATATACTATACAGGCTGCCTGTTGGGGTACAAAATACTATACAGGCTGCCTGTGGGGGTGCATTATACTATACAGGCTGCCTATGGGGAGTGCAATATACTATACAGGCTGCCTATGGGGGTGCATTATACTATACAGGCTGCCTGTTGGGGTACAAAATACTATACAGGCTGCCTGTGGGGGTGCATTATACTATACAGGCTGCCTATGGGGAGTGCAATATACTATACAGGCTGCCTATGGGGGTGCATTATACTATACAGGCTGCCTATGGGGATTGTTGTGAAATTGGATTCTGGGCTCCCCCGGTGGCCACTTGTGGAATTGAACTTGTGTGCATCATCCCCTCTGTTCACCTGCTCCTATCAGGATGTGGGAGTCGCTATATAACCTTGCTCCTCTGTCAGTTTCTTGCCGGTCAACAATGTAATCAGAAGCCTTCTGTGCTTGTTCCTGCTACTAGACAACTCCCAGCTAAGTTGGACTTTTGTCCTTGTGCGTTTTTGCATTTTGTTCCTGTTCACAGCTGCTGTTTCGTTACTGTGTCTGGAAAGCTCTTGTGATCGGAAATTGCCACTCTGGTGTTATGAGTTAATGCTAGAGTCTTAAAGGAATTTCTGGATGGTGTTTTGATAGGGTTTTCTGCTGACCATGAAAGTGTCCTTTCTGTCTTCCTGCTATCTAGAAAGCGGACCTCGATTTTGCTAAACCTATTTTCATACTACGTTTGTCATTTCGTCTAAAATCACCGCCAATATATGTGGGGGCCTCTGTCTGCCTTTTGGGAAAATTTCTCTAGAGGTGAGCCAGGACTGTCTTTTCCTCTGCTAGGATTAGGTAGTTCTCCGGCTGGCGCTGGGCATCTAGGGTTAAAAAACGTAGGCATGCTACCCGGCCACTTCTAGTTGTGCGGCAGGTTTAGTTCATGGTCAGTATAGTTTCCATCTTCCAAGAGCTAGTTCTCATATATGCTGGGCTATGTTCTCTCGCCATTGAGAATCATGACAGTTTGACCAGCCCAAAAAAGGGTTAAATTACTGGCTGAGAAAGGAGAGAAAAAAGAAGTCTGCTACAATTTTTTTTTTTTTTTTTTTTTTTCCTCTAGTTCTGAGTGTGCTCTTAATTGAATCACTTGCTAGTCTGCCTATACTGCAGCCTTCCTCTCTTTCTCTCCTTCTAATCCTTGAATGGCTCTGTGTTCACCTGTTTCTAATGGATCTTCAGAGTGTAGCTACAGGTTTGAATAATCTCGCCACAAAGGTACAAAATTTGCAAGATTTTGTTGTTCATGCACCTATGTCTGAGCCTAGAATTCCTTTGCCTGAATTCTTCTCGGGGAATAGATCTCACTTTCAAAATTTTAAAAATAATTGCAAATTGTTTTTGTCCCTGAAGTCTCGCTCTGCCGGAGACCCTGCACAGCAGGTCAGGATTGTAATTTCCTTGCTCCGGGGCGACCCTCAAGACTGGGCTTTTGCATTGGCACCAGGGGATCCTGCGTTGCTCAATGTGGATGCGTTTTTTCTGGCCTTGGGGTTGCTTTATGAGGAACCTCATTTAGAGCTTCAGGCGGAAAAGGCCTTGATGTCCTTGTCTCAGGGGCAAGATGAAGCTGAAATATACTGCCAAAAATTCCGCAAATGGTCTGTGCTTACTCAGTGGAATGAGTGCGCCCTGGCGGCGATTTTCAGAGAAGGTCTCTCTGATGCCATTAAGGATGTTATGGTGGGGTTCCCTGTGCCTGCGAGTCTGAATGAGTCCATGACGATGGCTATTCAGATCGATAGGCGTCTGCGGGAGCGCAAACCTGTGCACCATTTGGCGGTGTCTACTGAGAAAACGCCAGAAAATATGCAATGTGATAGAATTCTGTCCAGAAGCGAGCGGCAGAATTTTAGACGAAAAAATAGGTTGTGCTTCTATTGTGGTGATTCAACTCATGTTATATCAGCATGCTTTAAGCGTACTAAGAAGCCTGACAAGTCTGTTTCAATTAGCACTTTACAGTCTAAGTTTATTCTATCTGTGACCCTGATTTGTTCTTTGTCATCTATTACCGCGGACGCCTATGTCGACTCTGGCGCTGCTTTGAGTCTTATGGATTGGTCCTTTGCCAAACGCTGTGGGTATGATTTGGAGCCACTGGAGGCTCCGATACCTCTGAAAGGGATTGACTCCACCCCATTGGCTAGTAATAAACCACAATACTGGACACAAGTGACTATGCGTGTTAATCCGGATCACCAGGAGGTTATTCGCTTTCTGGTGCTGTATAATCTACATGATGTTTTGGTGCTGGGATTGCCATGGCTGCAATCTCATAACCCAGTCCTCGACTGGAGAGCTATGTCTGTGTTAAGCTGGGGATGTAAAGGAACTCATGGGGACGTACCTTTGGTTTCCATTTCATCATCTATTCCCTCTGAGATTCCTGAATTCTTGTCTGACTTTCGTGACGTTTTTGAAGAACCCAAGGTTGGTTCACTACCTCCGCACCGGGAGTGCGATTGTGCCATAGACTTGATTCCGGGTAGTAAATACCCTAAGGGTCGTTTATTTAATCTGTCTGTGCCTGAACACGCTGCTATGCGAGAATATATAAAGGAGTCCTTGGAAAAGGGACATATTCGTCCTTCGTCATCTCCCTTAGGAGCCGTTTTTTTCTTTGTGTCTAAGAAAGACGGCTCTTTGAGGCCGTGTATTGACTATCGACTTTTGAATAAAATCACGGTTAAATATCAATATCCGTTACCACTGCTTACTGATTTGTTTGCTCGTATAAAGGGGGCCAAGTGGTTCTCTAAGATTGATCTCCGTGGGGCGTATAATTTGGTGCGAATCAAGCAGGGGGATGAGTGGAAAACCGCATTTAATACGCCCGAGGGCCATTTTGAGTATTTGGTGATGCCTTTTGGTCTTTCAAATGCCCCTTCAGTCTTCCAGTCCTTTATGCATGACATTTTCCGCGATTATTTGGATAAATTTATGATTGTGTATCTGGATGATATTCTGATTTTTTCGGATGACTGGGACTCTCATGTCCAGCAGGTCAGGAGGGTTTTTCAGGTTTTGCGGTCTAATTCCTTGTGTGTGAAGGGTTCTAAGTGTGTTTTTGGGGTTCAAAAGATTTCTTTCTTGGGATACATTTTTTCCCCCTCTTCCATCGAGATGGATCCTGTCAAGGTTCAGGCTATTGGTGATTGGACGCAACCCTCTTCTCTTAAGAGTCTTCAAAAATTTTTGGGCTTTGCTAACTTTTATCGTCGATTTATTGCTGGTTTTTCTGATGTTGTAAAACCATTGACTGATTTGACTAAGAAGGGTGCTGATGTTGCTGATTGGTCCCCTGATGCTGTGGAGGCCTTTCGGGAGCTCAAGCGCCGCTTTTCTTCCGCCCCAGTGTTGCGTCAGCCTGATGTTGCTCTTCCTTTTCAGGTTGAGGTCGACGCTTCTGAAATCGGAGCTGGGGCGGTGTTGTCGCAGAGAAGTTCCGACTGCTCCGTGATGAGACCTTGTGCTTTTTTTTCCCGTAAATTTTCGCCCGCCGAGCGGAATTATGATATTGGGAATCGGGAGCTTTTGGCCATGAAGTGGGCTTTTGAGGAGTGGCGTCACTGGCTTGAGGGGGCCAGACATCAGGTGGTGGTATTGACTGACCACAAAAATTTAATTTACCTTGAGTCTGCCAGGCGCCTGAATCCTAGACAGGCGCGCTGGTCGTTGTTTTTCTCTCGGTTTAATTTTGTGGTGTCGTACCTACCGGGTTCTAAGAATGTTAAGGCGGATGCCCTTTCTAGGAGTTTTGAGCCTGACTCCCCTGGTAATTCTGAGCCCACAGGTATCCTTAAAGATGGAGTGATATTGTCTGCCGTTTCTCCAGACCTGCGGCGGGCCTTGCAGGAGTTTCAGGCGGATAGACCTGATCGTTGCCCACCTGGTAGACTGTTTGTTCCTGATGATTGGACCAGTAGAGTCATCTCTGAGGTTCATTCTT
Source organism: Ranitomeya variabilis (assembly GCF_051348905.1). Taxonomy (NCBI): domain Eukaryota; kingdom Metazoa; phylum Chordata; class Amphibia; order Anura; family Dendrobatidae; genus Ranitomeya; species Ranitomeya variabilis. The sequence continues at coordinate 655,863,682 of NC_135233.1, forward strand.
CTGCGTTGGCAGGTCATCCTGGAATCTTTGGTACCAGGGATTTGGTGGCAAGGTCCTTCTGGTGGCCTTCCCTGTCACGAGATGTGCGAGGCTTTGTGCAGTCTTGTGACGTTTGTGCTCGGGCCAAGCCTTGTTGTTCTCGGGCTAGTGGATTGTTGTTGCCCTTGCCTATCCCGAAGAGGCCTTGGACGCACATCTCGATGGATTTTATTTCGGATCTGCCTGTTTCTCAGAAGATGTCTGTCATCTGGGTGGTGTGTGACCGTTTCTCTAAGATGGTCCATCTGGTTCCCTTGCCTAAGTTGCCTTCTTCTTCCGAGTTGGTTCCTCTGTTTTTTCAAAATGTTGTTCGTTTGCATGGTATTCCTGAGAATATCGTTTCTGACAGAGGGACCCAATTCGTGTCTAGATTTTGGCGGGCATTCTGTGCTAGGATGGGCATAGATTTGTCTTTTTCGTCTGCTTTCCATCCTCAGACTAATGGCCAGACCGAGCGGACTAATCAGACCTTGGAGACATATTTGAGGTGTTTTGTGTCTGCGGATCAGGATGATTGGGTTGCTTTTTTGCCTTTGGCGGAGTTCGCCCTCAATAATCGGGCCAGCTCTGCCACCTTGGTGTCCCCGTTTTTCTGTAATTTGGGGTTTCATCCTCGATTTTCCTCCGGTCAAGTGGAATCTTCGGATTGTCCTGGAGTGGATGCTGTGGTGGAGAGGTTGCATCAGATTTGGGGGCAGGTGGTGGACAATTTGAAGTTGTCCCAGGAGAAGACTCAGCTTTTTGCCAACCGCCGTCGTCGTGTTGGTCCTCGGCTTTGTGTTGGGGACTTGGTGTGGTTGTCTTCTCGTTTTGTCCCTATGAGGGTTTCTTCTCCTAAGTTTAAGCCTCGGTTCATCGGCCCGTACAAGATATTGGAGATTCTTAACCCTGTGTCCTTCCGTTTGGACCTCCCTGCATCCTTTTCGATTCATAATGTTTTTCATCGGTCATTGTTGCGCAGGTATGAGGTACCGGTTGTGCCTTCCGTTGAGCCTCCTGCTCCGGTGTTGGTTGAGGGTGAGTTGGAGTACGTTGTGGAAAAGATCTTAGACTCTCGTGTTTCCAGACGGAGACTCCAGTATCTGGTCAAATGGAAGGGATACGGTCAGGAGGATAATTCTTGGGTCACTGCCTCTGATGTTCATGCCTCCGATCTTGTCCGTGCCTTTCATAGGGCTCATCCTGATCGCCCTGGTGGTTCTGGTGAGGGTTCGGTGCCCCCTCCTTGAGGGGGGGGTACTGTTGTGAAATTGGATTCTGGGCTCCCCCGGTGGCCACTTGTGGAATTGAACTTGTGTGCATCATCCCCTCTGTTCACCTGCTCCTATCAGGATGTGGGAGTCGCTATATAACCTTGCTCCTCTGTCAGTTTCTTGCCGGTCAACAATGTAATCAGAAGCCTTCTGTGCTTGTTCCTGCTACTAGACAACTCCCAGCTAAGTTGGACTTTTGTCCTTGTGTGTTTTTGCATTTTGTTCCTGTTCACAGCTGCTGTTTCGTTACTGTGTCTGGAAAGCTCTTGTGATCGGAAATTGCCACTCTGGTGTTATGAGTTAATGCTAGAGTCTTAAAGGAATTTCTGGATGGTGTTTTGATAGGGTTTTCTGCTGACCATGAAAGTGTCCTTTCTGTCTTCCTGCTATCTAGAAAGCGGACCTCGATTTTGCTAAACCTATTTTCATACTACGTTTGTCATTTCGTCTAAAATCACCGCCAATATATGTGGGGGCCTCTGTCTGCCTTTTGGGAAAATTTCTCTAGAGGTGAGCCAGGACTGTCTTTTCCTCTGCTAGGATTAGGTAGTTCTCCGGCTGGCGCTGGGCATCTAGGGTTAAAAAACGTAGGCATGCTACCCGGCCACTTCTAGTTGTGCGGCAGGTTTAGTTCATGGTCAGTATAGTTTCCATCTTCCAAGAGCTAGTTCTCATATATGCTGGGCTATGTTCTCTCGCCATTGAGAATCATGACAGGGGATGCAATATACTGTACATGCTGCCTGTGAGGGTGCATTATACTATATAGGCTGCCTGTAGGGGTGCATTATACTATACAGGCTGCCTGTGGGAGTGCAATATACTATACAGGCTGCCTATGGGGGTGAATTATACTATACAGGCTGCCTATGGGGGTGCATTATACTATACTGGCTGCCTATGGGGTACTTTATACTATACAGGCTGCCTATGGGGATGCAATATACTGTACATGCTGCCTGTGAGGGTGCATTATACTATATAGGCTGCCTGTAGGGGTGCATTATACTATACAGGCTGCCTGTGGGGGTGCAATATACTATACAGGATGCCTATGGGGGTGAATTATACTATACAGGCTGCCTATGGGGGTGCATTATACTATACTGGCTGCCTATGGGGTACTTTATACTATACAGGCTGCCTATGGGGAGAGCATTATACTATACAGGCTGCCTATGGGGAGTGCATGACACTATGTAGGCTGCCTATGGGGGTGCATTACACCATAGAGGCTGCCTATGGGGGTGCATTATACTATACTGGCTGCCTATGGGGGTGCATTATACTATACTGGCTGCCTATGGGGGTACATTATGCTATATAGGCTGCCTACATCTCCAGGCCCGGATGGGATACACCCCCGAGTACTGCAGGAATTAAGTACAGTCATTGATAGACCATTATTTTTAATCTTTAAAGAGTCCAAAATAACAGGGTCTGTACCACAGGACTGGAGTATAGCAAATGTGGTGCCAATATTCAAAAAGGGGAAAAAACTGAACTCGGTAATTATAGGCCAGTAAGCTTAACCTCTACTGTGGGTAAAATCCTGGAGGGCATTCTAAGGGATGCTATACTGGAGTATCTGAAGAGGAATAACCTCATGACCCCGTATCAGCATGGGTTTACTAGGGACCGTTCATGTCAGACTAATTTGATCAGCTTCAATGAAGAGGTAAGTTCCGGACTGGACCAAGGGAACCCAGTAGATGTAGTGTATATGGACTTTTCAAAAGTATTTGATACGGTGCCACACAAAAGGTTGATACATAAAATGAGAATAATGGGGATAGGGGAAAATATGTGTAAGTGGGTTGAGAGCTGGCTCAGGGATAGGAAACAAAGGGTGGTTATTAATGGAGCACACTCGGACTGGGTCGCGGTTAGCAGTGGGGTACCACAGGGGTCAGTATTGGGCCCTCTTCTTTTTAACATATTTATTAATGACCTTGTAGGGGGCATTCAGAGTAGAATTTCAATATTTGCAGATGATACTAAACTCTGCAGGGTAATCAATACAGGGGAGGACAATTTTATATTACAGGATGATTTATGTAAACTAGAAGCTTGGGCTGATAAATGCCAAATGAGCTTTAATGGGGATAAATGTAAGGTCATGCACTTGGGTAAAAGTAATAAAATGTATAACTATGTGCTTAATTCTAAAACTCTGGGCAAAACCATCAATGAAAAAGACCTGGGTGTATGGGTGGATGACAAACTCATATTCAGTGGCCAGTGTCAGGCAGCTGCTACAAAGGCAAAAAAAATAATGGGATGCATTAAAAGAGGCATAGATGCTCATGAGGAGAACATAATTTTACCTCTATACAAGTCACTAGTTCGACCACACTTAGAATACTGTGCACAGTTCTGGTCTCCGGTGTATAAGAAAGACATAGCTGAACTGGAGCGGGTGCAGAGAAGAGCGACCAAGGTTATTAGAGGACTGGGGGGTCTGCAATACCAAGATAGATTATTACACTTGGGGCTATTTAGTTTGGAAAAACGAAGACTAAGGGGTGATCTTATTTTAATGTATAAATATATGAGGGGACAGTACAAAGACCTTTCTGATGATCTTTTTAATCATAGACCTGAGACGGACAAGGGGGCATCCTCTACGTCTGGAGGAAAGAAGGTTTAAGCATAATAACAGACGCGGATTCTTTACTGTAAGAGCAGTGAGACTATGGAACTCTCTGCCGTATGATGTTGTAATGAGTGATTCATTACTTAAATTTAAGAGGGGACTGGATACCTTTCTGGAAAAGTATAATGTTACAGGGTATATACACTAGATTCCTTGATAGGGCGTTGATCCAGGGAATTAGTCTGATTGCTGTATGTGGAGTCGGGAAGGAATTTTTTCCCCAATGTGGAGCTTACTCTTTGCCATATTGTTTTTTTTTGCCTTCCTCTGGATCAACATTTTAGGGCATGTTAGGTTAGGCTATGGGTTGAACTAGATGGACTTAAAGTCTTCCTTCAACCTTAATAACTATGTAACTATGTATAGGGGTACATTACGCTATGGAGGCTGCCTATGGGGATGCATTATGCTATAGAGGCTGCCTATGGGGGTGCATTATACTATACAGGCTGCCCATGGGAGTGCATTATGCTATAGAGCCGGTCCTCAAACTTTTTAAACAGGGGCCAGTTCACGGTCCCTCAGACCATTGGAGGGCCGGAATATAGTTTTAAAAAGCTTATGAACAAATTCCTATGCACTCTGCACATATCATATTTTGAAGTAAAAAACAAAACAAAACAGGAACAAATACAATATTTAAAATGAAGAACAAGTAAAGTTAAATCAACAAACTTACTGGTATTTCAATAGGAACTATTGGCCTTCTTTTGGCTAATGAGATGGTCACTGTCCGGTTCCATATTTGTCACTGCTAGTCGTAACAAGTGAAGCAATTGTTCTCTTTTTTGATATCATGGTTTCCCAGGGATTACAAATTGCTATTAGTAAAATGCCAATATATATACAGCCCTACAAAACAATATACCAGCAATAAAATTGCCCACACAGAGGCATACAGACTGCACTGCCCATCAATGCAGTCTGATCAGTGCCCATCAATGCAGCCTTGCCAGTCAATATCCTTTCAGCCCCACCAGTGCCCATACTCATGGAAATCTGCCTTTACCTCAGGCTCAGACTGGTGTGGTGCGAGAGTCCCCAGTAGGCAGGTAAATGTCCCCAATAGGCAGGTAAATGTCCCCAATAGGCAGGTAAATGTCCCCAATAGGCAGTATAGGCCCCCAATAGGCAGCATAGTCCCCAAAAGGCAGCATAATTCCCAATAGGCAGGTAAATGTCCCCAATAGGCAGGTAAATGTCACCAATAGGCAGTATAGGTCCCCAGTAGGCAGCATTGGACCCCAATAGGCAGTATAGGTCCCCAATATGCAGCATAGTCCCCAAAAGGCAGCATAGTCCCCAATAGGCAGGTAAATGTCCCCAATAGGCAGTATAGGTTCTCAATAGGCAGCATAGTCCCCAATCGGCAGCATAGTCCCCAGTAGGCAACATAGTCCCCAATAGGCAGGTAAATGTCCCCAATAGGCAGTATAGGTCACCAATAGGCAGTATAGGCCCCCAATAGGCAGCATAGTCCCCAATCGGCAGCATAGTCCCCAGTAGGCAACATAGTCCCCAATGGGCAGGTAAATGTGCCCAATAAGCAGTATAGGTCCCCAATAAGCAGCATAGTCCCCAAAAGGCAGCATAGTTCCCAATAGGCAGGTAAATGTCCCCAATAGGCAGGTAAATGTCACCAATAGGTAGTATAGGTCCCCAATAGGCAGCATTGAACCCCAATAGACAGTATAGGTCCCCAATAGGCAGCATAGTCCTCAAAAGGCAACATAGTCCCCAATAGGCAGAGAAATGTCCCCAATAGGCAGGTAAATGTCCCCAAAAGGCAGTATAGGTTCCCAATAGGCAGCATAGTCCCCAATCAGCAGCATAGTTCCCAGTAGGCAACATAGTTCCCAATAGGCAGGTAAATGTCCCCAATAGGCAGCATAGTCCCCAAGAGGCAGCATAGGTCCCCAATAGGCAGCACAGTTCCCAATAGGTAGCACAGGTCCCCGATTGGCAGTACAGGTCCCCAATAGGCAGCATGGTCCCCAATAGGCAGCACAGGTCCCCAATAGGCAGCATAGTCCCCAATAGGCAGCCTAGTCAGGACCCGGCGGTAAAAAATACCAGAACTCACTTATGTCCCCCGCTACTCTGAAGAGGCACCCGCTCGACTCCTTCTTCTTCTGTCACAGGTGGCATGACATCATCAGACCGTGCAGGTGGCGTGATGACAATCACGTGGCTGCATGCAGAGGGCCGCGTTTTGCCTTTCCTCGCCACCTCATTCCTCTCGTGATTCCAGGGCCCCCCGGCAATGAACTGTAGTGAACTGTAGTGAACTGTAGTGAAGTTCAATGTCGGCCGGGCCCGGGGTCTGGATAAATGTCCTCAGCGGACATATATAGTTTGAGGACCCCTGCTATAGAGGCTACCTATTAAGGTACAATATAAGGTTTTGCGTGTGCGCAGTGTTACAAAAATACTTACAATCTATAAAGACGAGAAGGAGAGATCTCTTGTTATTAAACCACTTGACAAAGAAGGAATTCATCAGAGAAATAAAGGCAAATAGCTAATGAGGGTGTTCCTGTTCCTTTAACCTGTTAACCCCCAAGGGTGGTTTGCACGTTAAGGCCCCATACACACGTTCAGGAATTGATGCAGAAAATTCCTGTGAAAATCCGGACATTTCTGCCAGATTTCCGCATAAAAACCGCATGCGTTTTTTTGTGCGTTTTTTGCGCGTTTTTGACGCGGTTTTGACGCGTTTTTGACGCGGTTTTTCCCAAACATTTCCCAATGCATTAGACAGTGGGAAAACCACGAAAAAACCGCAAAATTAATGAGCATGTCCGGTTTTTTACCGCAATGCGTTTTTCATGCGGAAAAACGCACATCATGTGCACAGAAATTGCGGATTTCATTAAAAATGATAGGATGCTTAATGTATGCAGATTATTTGTGGTTTTATAGCGTTTTTATAGCGCAAAAACGCTAAAAAACCGCAAATAATCTGCACTGTGTGAACATAGCCTAAAGACTGGACCAATTTTTACAATTCTAACCACTGTCCCTTTATGAGGTTATAACTCTGGAATGCTTCAACGGATCCTGATGATTCTGACATTGTTTTCTCGTGACATATTGTACTTCATGACAGTGGTAAAATTTCTTTGATATTACCTGCATTTATTTGTAAAAAAAAAAAAGAAATTTGCCGAAAATTTAGAAAATTTCGCAATTTTCCAACTTTGAATTTTTATGCCCTTAAATCACAGAGATATGTCACACAAAATACTTAATAAGTAACATTTCCAACATGTCTACTTTACATCAGCACAATTTTAGAATCAAATTTTTTTTTAAGGGAATTATAAGGGTTAAAATTTGACCAGCAATTTCTAATTTTTACAACACCATTTTTTTTTTAGGGACCACATCACATTTGAAGTCACTTTGAGAGGTCTATATGATAGAAAATACCCAAGTGTGACACCATTCTAAAAATTACACACCTCAAGGTGCTCAAAACAACATTCAAGAAGTTTTTTAACCCTTCAGGTGTTTCACAGGAATTTTTGGAATGTTTAAAAAAATAAACATTTAACTTTTTTTCACAAAAAAATTATTTCAGCTCCAATTTGTTTTACTTTACCAGGGGTAACAGGAGAAATTGGACCCCAAAAATTGTTGTGCAATTTGTCCTGAGTACGGTGATACCCCATACGTGGGGGTAAACCACTGTTTGGGCACATGGCAGAGCTCAGAAGGGAAGGAGCGCCGTTTGACTTTTCAATGCAAAATTGACTGGAATTGAGATGGGATGCCATGTCGCGTTTGGAGAGCCCCTGATGTGCCTAAACATTGAAACCCCCCACAAGTGACACCATTTTGGAAAGTAGACCCCCTAAGGAATTATCTAGATGTGTGGTGAGCACTTTGCCCCACCAAGTGCTTCACAGAAGTTTATAATGTAGAGCCATAAAATTAAAAAAACATATTTTTTCACAAAAATGACCTTTTCTCCCCCAATTTTTTATTTTCCCAAAGGTAACAGAAGAAATTTGGCCCAAAAATTGTTGTAAAATTTGTCCTGAGTACGCTGATACCCCATACGTGGGGGTAAACCACTGTTTGAGCGCATGGCAGAGCTCGGAAGGGAAGGAGCGTTGTTTGACTTTTCAATGCAAAATTGACTGGAATTAAGAGAGGACACCTTGTCGCGTTTGGAGAGCCCCTGATAAGCCTAAACATTGAAACCCCCCACAAGTAACACCATTTTGGAAAGAAGACCCCCTAAGGAACTTATCTAGATGTGTTGTGAAACCGATGAACCTCCAAGTGCTTCACTACAGTTTATAACGCGGAGCCGTGAAAATAAAAATTCTTTTTTTTCCCACAAAAATTATTTTTTAGCCCCCAGTTTTGTATTTTCCCAAGGGTAACAGGAGAAATTGGACCCCAAAGTTGTTGTCCAATTTGTCCTGAGTGCGCTGATACCCCATATGTGGGGGGAACCACCGTTTGGGCGCATGGCAGAGCTCCGAAGGGAAGGAGCACCGTTTGGAATGCAGACTTAGATGGATTGGTCTGCAGGCGTCACGTTGCATTTGCAGAGTCCCTGATGTACCTAAACAGTAGAAACCCCCCACAGGTGAACCCATATTGGAAACTAGACCCCCCCAAGGAACCTATCTAGATGTGTTGTGAGAACTTTGAACCCCCAAGTGTTTCACTACAGTTTATAACCCCCGGTTTTGTATTTTCTCAAGGGTTACAGGAGAAATTGGATCCCAAAAGTTGTTGTCCAATATGTCCTGACTGAGTATGCTGATACCCCATATGTTTGGGTAAACCCCTGTTTGGGCGCACGGGAGAGCTGGGAAGGAGCACTGTTTTACTTTTTAAACGCAGAATTGGTTGGAATTGAGATCGGACACCATGTCGCGTTTGGAGAGCCCCTGATGTGCCTAAACAGATGAAACCCCCCAATTCTAACTGAAACCCTAAATCAAACACACCCCTAACCCTAAACCAACTATAACCCTAACCACACCCCTAACCCTAATCCCAACACTAATCCCAACTGTAAATGTAATCCAAACCCTAACTTTAGCCCCAACCCTAACCCTAACTTTAGCCCTGACCCTAACTTTAGCCCCAACCCTACCCCTAACTTTAGCCCCAACCCTAACCCCAACCTTAACCATAACCCCAAACCTAACTGTAGCCCTAACCCTAACTTTAGCCCCAACCCTAACCCTAACTTTAGCCCCAACCCTAAGCCTAAAGCTAACTTTAGCACCAACCCTAACCCTAATGGGAAAATGGAAATAAATACATGTTTAAAAAATTTATTATTTTTCCCTAACTAAGGGGGTGATGAATGGGGGTTTGATTTACTATTTATAGCGTTTTTTTAATGGATTTTTATGATTGGCAGCTGTCACACACTAAAAGACGCTTTTTATTGCAAAAAAATTGTTTTTGCATCTCCACATTTTGAGAGCTATAATTTTTCCATATTTTGGTCCACAGAGTCTTTTGAGGTCTTGTTTTTTGCGGAACGAGTTGACGTTTTTATTGGTACCATTTTCGGGCACGTGACATTTTTTGATCACTTTTTATTCTGATTTTTGCAAGCAGAATGACCAAAAACCAGCAATTCATTAATTTCTTTTGGGGAGGGGGGCGTTTATGCCATTACACATTTGGTAAAATTGATAAAGCAGTTTTGTTTTTCGGGTCAGTACAATTACAGCAATACCTCATTTATATCTTTTTTTATTAATTAATTATTTTTGCATCTCTTTATTCTGAGGACTATAACTTTTTTATTTTTTCGCTGATGACGCTGTGTGGTGGCTCGTTTTTTGCGGAACAAGATGATGTTTTCAGCGGTACCAATTTTTTTTATATCCCTTTTTTTGATTGCGTGTTATTCCACATTTTGTTCGGCGGTGTGATAATAAAGCGTTGTTTTTTGCCTTGTTTTGTTTTTACGGTGTTCACTGAAAGGGATAACTAGTCAGACAGTTTTATAGGTCGGGTCGTTACAGATGTGACGATACTAAATATGTGTACTTTTATTGTTTTTTTTATTTAGATAAAGAAATGTAAAGATAAAGAAATGTATTTATTGGAACAATATACATTTTTTTTCTTTATTTAGGATTTTTTTTTTTACACGTGTAAATATATATGTTTTTACTAGTTTACTTTGTCCCGGGGGAGACATGACTATATAGTGTCAGATCGCTGATCTGTCACTTTGCAGTGCACTGTGTCAGATCAGTGATCTGACAGGCACTGCAGGAGGCTTGCTGGCAAGCCGCCTCCCTGCAGGACCCGGAAGGAGCCCCGCAGCCATTTTGGATCCGGGGCCTGTAGGTAGGAGGACGGAGGAGACCCTCGGAGCAACGCAATCACATCGTGTTGCTCCGAGGGTCTCAGGGAAGGACGGAGGAAGCCCCCTCCCTGTGCGATGCTTCCCTATGCCGCCGGAATGCTGCGATCATGTTTGATCGCAGTGTTCCGGGGGTTAACATGTCATAGTGCCGGATGTCAGCTGCCTGTGATAGTCAGCTGTGTTGTGAATTCCATTCTCGGGCTCCCTCCTGTGGTCATGAGTGGTACTGTGTGAGTTTGTTCTTGGGCTCCCTCTGGTGGCCTTTAGTGATATGGCTGATCTGTGGCTGGGCTCAGCTGCTTCATTTCCTGCTATGCTGTTCCTATTTAACTCACCTGGACCTTCATTTGTTGCCTGCTGTCGATGTATACAGTCCTGATTCTGATCTCTCCTGGACCTCCCTTGTGACCTGTCTCCTGCTGGAGAAGCTAAGTCTTGCTTGTTCATTTTGCTCATTATTTCCTTGAAAACGTTTCTCAGTATATGATGAGTTCAGTCCAGCTTGCTTTAATGTGATTTTTCGCTTGCTGGTTAGTTCTGGGGTGCAGAGTGCGCCCCTCACATCGTGAGTCGTTGTGGGGGTTCTTGTATTCTCTGCGTGGTTAGTTTTTGATAGTTTTTGTACTGACCGCACAGATTCCTAGCTATCTTCTGTCTATCTAGTGTTAGCGGGCCTCATTTGCTAAACCTGTTTCATTTCTACATTTGTATTTTCCCCTTAACTCACCGTTATTATTTGTGGGGGGCTGTCTAAAACTTTGGGGTTATTTCTCTGAGGCAAGTGAGGTCTTTGCTTTCTCTCTAGGGGTAGCTAGTTTCTCAGGCTGTGAAGAGGCGTCTAGGTTTTTAGGTAACGCTCCACGGCTGCCTTTAGTGTGTGTGGATAGGATCAGGATTGCGGTCGGTATAGCTTCCACATCCCCAGAACTTGTCCTTATACTCTGGTTTACATGTCAGGTCAGTTTTGTGATCCTACCACCGGATCATAACAGTACAGCAGGCCCACAAAGTGTTAATGCATCGCAGAAGAGGGAGAAGAGAAGTCCTGAGGTCATTTTTTTTTTCCTCTGCAGTGTGTTTAGCCTCTCTCCTCCCCTTAATCTCTGGGTGGTTCTGAATTCAGCTGCTGATATGGACATTCAGAGTCTGTCTTCTAGTGTGGATCATCTCACTGCAAGGGTACAAGACATTCAGGATTATGTAGTTCGCAGTCCTATGTCAGAGCCTAAAATACCAATTCCTGAGCTGTTCTCCGGAGATAGATCTAGGTTTTTGAACTTTAAGAATAATTGCAAGTTATTCCTTTCTCTGAGACCTCGCTCCTCTGGTGCCTCTGTTCAGCAAGTTAAAATTGTTATTTCTTTGTTGCGTGGTGACCCTCAAGATTGGGCATTCTCTCTGGCGCCAGGAGATCCCGCATTGCTAAATGTGGATACGTTTTTTCTGGCGCTTGGATTGCTTTATGAGGAACCTAATTTAGTAGACCAGGCAGAAAAGATTTTGCTGGCTCTCTCTCAGGGTCAGGATGAAGCAGAGGTTTACTGTCAGAAGTTTAGGAAATGGTCTGTGCTCACTCAATAGAATGAGTGCGCCCTGTGTTATGATCCCAGTGGTAGAGGATCTCTGGTATTCTGGCAAGGTCAACAAAAAAACTAGGAACAGCTCTAGGGAGGTGGAAACTGGGCTAACCGCATATCTGATCCTAACAACAACTAGAAGTAGCCGGTGAACGTGCCTACATTGATTCTAGACGTCTCGAGCCAGCCGGAGAACTGACTACCCCTAGAGGGAATATAAGACCTCACTTGCCTCCAGAGAAATTGAACCCCAAAGATATAGAAAGCCCCCAACAAATAATAATGGTGAGGCAAGAGGAAAACACAAACGTAGAGATGAACTAGATTCAGCAAAGTGAGGCCCACTAGTCTAGATAGGCAGAAAATAGAAAGTGGACTATGCGGTCAGCAGAAAACCCTGCAAAAACATCCACGCTGAATATTACAAGAACCCCCACACCGACTGACGGTGCGGAGGGGGAATATCAGCACCCTAGAGCTTCCAGCGAGCCAGAAAATCACATATAAAGCAAGCTGGACAAAAACACTGAAAAATGCAAATGATCCAAAGAATTCAAAACGGACTTAGCTTTTCTTGCATGAGACAGACGGAAAGGAATCAGGAGGAAACCTTATAGGACTGGATACAACAATGCCAGGCAAGAGACTGAGTCCAGAGGAGACCTAAATAGGGAACACCCGCTGCCTAATGACCCAGCTGGAACCCAGGCCTGCAACAAGACATGTCTAACACAGTACCGTTAGTGACCACCAGAGGGAGCCCAGAAACACAGTTCACAACAGTACCCCCCCCCCCTTGAGGAGGGGTCACCAAACCCTCACCAAGACCCCCAGGGCGATCAGGATGAGCAGCGTGAAAGGCACGAACCAAATCAGTCGCATGAACATCAGAGGCGACAACCCAGGAATTATCTTCCTGACCATAGCCTTTCCACTTAACTAAATACTGAAGTCTCCGTCTAGAGATACGAGAATCCAAAATCTTCTCCACCACTTACTCCAACTCGCCCTCAACCAAAACCGGGGCAGGAGGCTCAACAGCAGGAACCATAGGCACCACGTACCACCGCAACAAGGACCTATGGAACACATTATGAATAGCAAATGACGCTGGAAGGTCCAAGCGAAAAGACACCGGGTTAAGGATTTCCAAAATCTTATAAGGACCGATAAAGCGAGGCTTAAACTTAGGAGAGGAGACCTTCAAAGGAACATGCCGAGAAGACAACCAAACCAAATCCCCAACACGAAGTCGGGGACCCACACCGCGGCGGCGGTTGGCAAAACGCTGGGCCTTCTCCTGTGACAATTTCAAATTGTCCACCACATGGTTCCAAATCCGCTGCAACCTATCCACCACAGAATCAACCCCAGGACAGTCAGAAGGTTCAACCTGACCCGAGGAGAAACGAGGATGAAAACCAGAGTTGCAGAAAAAGGGTGAAACCAAAGTGGCAGAACTAGCCCGATTATTAAGGGCAAACTCGGCCAGTGGCAAAAAGGTAACCCAGTCGTCCTGATCAGCAGAAACAAAACATCTTAAATAAGTCTCCAACGTCTGATTAGTTCGCTCGGTCTGGCCATTAGTCTGAGGATGAAAAGCCGACGAAAAAGACAAATCAATACCCATCCTAGCACAAAAGGACCGCCAGAATCTAGACACAAACTGGGATCCTGTGTCAGACACAATATTCTCAGGGATGCCGTGCAAACGAACCACATTCTGAAAGAACAAAGGCACCAAATCAGAGGAGGAAGGCAACTTAGGCAAGGGCACCAAATGGACCATTTTAGAAAAACGATCACACACCACCCAGATGACAGACATCTTCCGAGATACCGGAAGATCCGAAATGAAATCCATGGAAATGTGCGTCCAAGGCCTCTTCGGGATAGGTAAGGGCAAAAGCAACCCGCTGGCACGAGAGCAGCAAGGCTTAGCCCGAGCACAAATCCCACAGGACTGCACAAACAAACGCACATCCCGCGACAAGGAAGGCCACCAAAAGGACCTAGCCACCAAATCTCTGGTACCGAAAATCCCAGGATGCCCCGCCAACACCGAGGAGTGAACCTCAGAAATAACTCTGCTGGTCCATCTGTCAGGGACAAACAGTCTCTCCGGTGGGCAACGATCAGGCCTATCAGCCTGAAATTTCTGCAGCACTCGTCACAAATCTGGGGAAATGGCAGACAAAATCACTCCCTCTCTGAGAACACCAACCGGCTCCGAGACTCCAGGAGAGTCAGGCACAAAACTCCTAGAAAGTGCATCAGCCTTCACGTTCTTCGAACCAGGCAGGTACGAGACCACAAAGTCAAAACGTGAGAAAAACAACGACCAACGAGCCTGTCTAGGATTCAGGCGCTTGGCAGACTCGAGATAAATAAGATTTTTATGATCAGTCAAGACCACCACACGATGTTTAGCTCCCTCGAGCCAATGTCGCCACTCCTCAAATGCCCACTTCAAAGCCAACAACTCCCGATTACCAACATCATAGTTCCGCTCAGCAGGCGAAAATTTTCTTGAAAAGAAGGCGCATGGCTTAATCACGGAGCCATCAGAACTTCTTTGTGACAAAACGGCCCCTGCACCAATCTCCGAAGCATCAACTTCAACCTGGAAGGGAAGAGAGACATCCGGCTGGCACAGGACTGGCGCTGAAGTAAACCGACGCTTCAGCTCCCGAAAGGCCTCCACGGCCGCAGGAGACCAATTAGCAACATCAGAACCCTTCTTGGTCATATCCGTCAAAGGTTTAACCACGCTAGAAAAATTAGCGATAAAACGACGGTAAAAATTAGCAAAGCCCAAGAACTTCTGCAGGCTCTTAACAGACGTGGGCTGAGTCCAGTCATGAATGGCACGGACCTTGACTGGGTCCATCTCCACAGTAGAAGGGGAAAAAATAAAACCCAAAAAAGAAACCTTCTGTACCCCAAAGATACATTTTGAACCCTTCACAAATAAAGCATTCTCACGCAGAACCTGAAACACCATCCTGACCTGGTTCACATGGGACTCCCAATCATCAGAAAAAAACAAAATATCATCCAGATAAACAATCATAAATTTATCCAGATATTTCCGGAAGATGTCATGCATGAAGGACTGAAACACAGAAGGAGCATTAGAGAGTCCAAAAGGCATCACCAGGTACTCAAAATGACCCTCGGGCGTATTAAATGCTGTTTTCCATTCATCTCCCTGCTTTATGCGCACAAGGTTATACGCACCACGAAGATCTATCTTGGTGAACCAACTGGCACCCTTAATCCGAGCAAACAAATCAGACAACAATGGCAAAGGATACTGAAATTTCACCGTGATCTTATTCAGAAGACGATAATCTATACAAGGTCTCAAAGACCCATCCTTCTTGCCCACAAAAAAGAATCCCGCACCAAGAGGAGAAGAGGATGGGCGAATATGTCCCTTCTCCAAAGACTCCTTTATATAACTCCGCATCGCGGCATGCTCTGGCACAGATAAATTAAAGAGTCGTCCCTTAGGAAATTTACTACCAGGAATCAAATCTATAGCACAATCACAGTCCCTATGAGGAGGAAGGGCACTGGACCTGGGTTCATCAAATACATCCTGATAGTCTGACAAAAACTCAGGGATCTCAGAAGGAGTAGAAGAAGCAATAGACACCAATGGAGAATCGCCATGAGTCCCCTGACAACCCCAACTTGACACAGTCATAGCTTTCCAATCTAAAACTGGATTATGGGCCTGTAACCATGGAAGACCCAAAACAACAACATCATGCATTTTATGCAGTACCAGAAAACGAATCACCTCCTGATGTACAGGAGTCATGCACATGGTCACTTGCGTCCAATACTGAGGTTTATTCTCTGCCAATGGCGTAGCATCAATTCCTCTAAGAGGAATAGGATTTTCCAAAGGCTCCAGGACAAAACCACAGCGCCTGGCAAACGACAAATCCATCAGACTCAGAGCAGCACCAGAATCTACAAAAGCCATAGCTGAGTAAGAAGATAATGAACAAATTAAAGTCACAGACAAAATAAACCTAGGCTGAAAAGTACTAATGGCGACAGGATTAACAACAATTTTTTTTAAGCGCTTAGAGCATGCTGAGATAACATGTGTTGAATCACCACAGTAAAAACACAACCCATTTTGACGTCTATGATTTTGCCGCTCGGCTCTGGTCAGAATTCTGTCACATTGCATAGAATCAGGCGACCGTTCAGACAGCACTGCCAAAGGATTAGCAGATTTGCGCTCCTGCAAACGTCGATCAATTTGAATGGCCAGAGCCATTGAATCATTCAGACCTGTAGGGATAGGAAACCCCACCATCACATTCTTAATGGCTTCAGAAAGACCATTTCTGAAGTTTGCGGCCAGGGCACACTCATTCCATTGAGTAAGCACGGACCATTTCCGAAATTTTTGACAATACACCTCAGCTTCGTCCTGGCCTTGAGAGATAGCCAGCAACATCTTTTCAGCCTGACTTTCAAGATTAGGCTCCTCATAAAGCAAACCAAGTGCCAGAAAAAACGCATCAACATTCACCAATGCAGGATCTCCTGGCGCCAGAGAGAAGGCCCAATCTTGAGGGTTGCCGCGCAAGAAGGAGATAACAATCTTAACTTGCTGAGCGGGATCACCAGAGGAACGAGGTTTCAGGGACAGAAACAATTTGCAATTATTCCTAAAATTCAGGAACTTAGATCTATCTCCAAAAAACGGCTCAGGAATAGGTATTTTTGGTTCAGACATAGGGCTATGAATAACAAAATCCTGAATGCTTTGCACCCTAGCAGCAAGCTGATCCACACTAGAAGTCAGAGTCTGGACATTCATATCTGCAGCAGAGCTCAAGCCACTCAGAGAAAAAGGGGATGGAAGAAGCTAGGCGAACTGCAGCAACACAAAAAAAAACAAAAAAAAACAAAACTCAGAACTTCTTTTTAATCCCGCTTCTGCAATGCAATAAACATTTTCTTTTTTGGAAGGCCTGGCATTCTGTTATGATCCCAGTGGTAGAGGATCTCTGGTATTCCTAGTTTTTTTGTTGACCTTGCCGGAACAGCTCTAGGGAGGTGGAAACTGTGCTAACCGCATATCTGATCCTAACAACAACAATTAGAAGTAGCCGGTGAACGTGCCTACATTGATTCTAGACGTCTCGAGCCAGCCGGAGAACTGACTACCCCTAGAGGGAATATAAGACCTCACTTGCCTCCAGAGAAATTGAACCCCAAAGATATAGAAAGCCCCCAACAAATAATAACGGTGAGGCAAGAGGAAAACACAAATGTAGAGATGAACTAGATTCAGCAAAGTGAGGCCCACTAGTCTAGATAGGCAGAAAATAGAAAGTGGACTATGCGGTCAGCAGAAAACCCTGCAAAAACATCCACGCTGAATATTACAAGAACCCCCACACCGACTGACGGTGCGGAGGGGGAATATCAGCACCCTAGAGCTTCCAGCGAGCCAGAAAATCACATATAAAGCAAGCTGGACAAAAACACTGAAAAATGCAAATGATCCAAAGAATTCAAAACGGACTTAGCTTTTCTTGCATGAGACAGACGGAAAGGAATCAGGAGGAAACCTTATAGGACTGGATACAACAATGCCAGGCAAGAGACTGAGTCCAGAGGAGACCTAAATAGGGAACACCCGCTGCCTAATGACCCAGTGGAACCCAGGCCTGCAACAAGACATGTCTAACACAGTACCGTTAGTGACCACCAGAGGGAGCCCAGAAACACAGTTCACAACAGCCCTGGCAGCGATTTTCAGAAAGGGTCTTTCTGAAGCCCTTAAGGATGTTATGGTGGGGTTCCCCACGCCTGCGGGTCTGAATGAGTCAATGTCTTTGGCCATTCAGATTGATCGGCGTTTGCGGGAGCGCAAACCTGTGCACCATCTGGCGGTATTTTCTGAGCAGAAACCTGAGCCTATGCAATGTGACAGGATTCTGACCAGAATTGAATGGCAAAATCACAGACGTCACAATGGGTTGTGCTTTTACTGTGGTGATTCTGCTCATGTTATCTCAGAGTGTTCTAAGCGCACAAAAAGGTTCGCCAAGTCTGTCACCATTGGTACTGTACAACCTAAATTCATTTTGTCTGTTACTTTGATTTGCTCTCTGTCGTCCTACTCAGTTATGGCTTTTGTGGATTCAGGTGCTGCCCTGAATTTGATGGATTTGTCATTTGCCAGGCGCTGTGGTTTGATCTTGGAGCCTTTACAGTTCCCTATCCCACTGAAGGGAATTGATGCTACGCCATTGGCCAAGAATAAACCTCAGTACTGGACTCAAGTGACCATGTGCATGACTCCTGCACATCAGGAGGTGATTTGCTTTCTTGTGCTACATAATTTGCATGATGTTGTTGTGTTGGGTCTGCCATGGCTGCAGGTTCATAATCCAGTCCTGGATTGGAAAGCAATGTCTGTGTCAAGTTGGGGTTGCCAGGGGATTCATGACGATGCTCCTTTGGTGTCAATTGCTTCTTCTACTCCTTCTGAAGTCCCTGAATTTTTGTCGGACTACCAGGATGTATTTGATGAGCCCAAATCCAGTGCCCTACCTCCTCATAGGGATTGTGATTGTGCTATAAATTTGATTCCTGGTAGTAAATTCCCTAAGGGACGACTTTTTAATTTGTCTGTACCAGAACATGCCGCTATGCGAAGTTATATAAAGGAGTCTTTGGAGAAAGGGCATATTCGTCCGTCCTCGTCCCCTTTGGGTTCGGGGTTCTTTTTTGTGGCCAAGAAGGATGGTTCTCTGAGACCCTGTATAGATTATCGCCTTCTAAATAAAATCACTGTCAAATTTCAGTACCCCTTGCCACTGTTGTCCGATCTGTTTGCTCGGATTAGGGGGGCTAGTTGGTTCACCAAGATAGATCTTCGAGGAGCGTATAATCTTGTGCGCATAAAGCAGAGCGATGAATGTAAAACAGCATTTAATATGCCCGAAGGCCATTTTGAGTACTTGGTGATGTCTTTTGGGCTTTCTAATGCCCCCTCTGTGTTTCAGTCCTTCATGCACGACATCTTCCGAGAGTATCTGGATAGATTTATGATTGTGTACCTGGATGATATTTTGGTCTTTTCTGATGATTGGGAATCTCATGTGAAGCAGGTCAGGATGGTATTTCAGGTCCTGCGTGCCAATGCCTTGTTTGTGAAGGGCTCTAAATGTCTCTTCGGAGTCCAGAAGGTTTCCTTTTTGGGCTTTATTTTTTCTCCTTCTACTATTGAGATGGATCCAGTCAAGGTCCAGGCTATTTATGACTGGACTCAACCTACATCTGTGAAGAGTCTTCAGAAGTTCTTGGGTTTTGCTAATTTTTACCGTCGCTTCATCACTAATTTTTCTAGTGTGGTTAAGCCTTTGACGGATTTGACCAAGAAGGGTTCTGATGTGACGAATTGGTCTCCTGCGGCCGTGGAGGCCTTTCAGGAGCTGAAACGTCGGTTTTCTTCGGCTCCTGTCTTGCGCCAGCCGGATGTCTCTCTTCCCTTTCAGGTCGAGGTTGATGCTTCTGAGATTGGAGCAGGGGCTGTCTTGTCGCAGAAAAGCTCTGATGGCTCTTTGATGAGACCATGTGCTTTCTTTTCAAGAAAGTTTTCGCCTGCCGAGCGGAATTATGATGTTGGTAATCGAGAGTTGTTGGTAATGAAGTGGGCATTTGAGGAGTGGCGACATTGGCTCGAGGGAGCCAAGCATCGTGTGGTGGTCTTGATGGATCACAAGAATTTGACTTATCTCGAGTCTGCCAAACGGTTAAATCCTAGACAGGCTCGATGGTCGCTGTTTTTCTCTCGTTTCGATTTCGTGGTTTCTTATCTTCCGGGTTCGAAAAACGTGAAGGCTGATGCCCTTTCTAGGAGTTTTGTACCTGACTCCCCGGAAGTTTCTGAACCGGCTGGTGTCCTCAGAGAGGGGGTGATTTTGTCTGCTATCTCTCCTGATCTGCGACGGGTGCTGCAGGAGTTTCAGGCCAATAGACCTGACCGTTGTCCACCGGAGAGACTGTTTGTCCCGGACAGATGGACCAGTAGAGTTATTTCCGAGGTTCATTCTTCGGTGTTGGCGGGTCATCCTGGAATTTTTGGTACCAGGGATTTGGTGGCGAGGTCCTTTTGGTGGCCTTCCTTGTCACGGGATGTGCGTTCCTTTGTGCAGTCCTGTGGGATTTGTGCTCGGGCCAAGCCTTGCTGTTCTCGTGCCAGTGGACTGCTTTTGCCTTTGCCTGTCCCGAAGAGGCCTTGGACGCATATTTCCATGGATTTTATTTCGGATCTTCCTGTCTCTCAGAGGATGTCTGTCATCTGGGTGGTTTGTGATCATTTTTCTAAGATGGTCCATTTGGTGCCCTTGCCTAAGCTGCCTTCCTCCTCCGATTTGGTGCCACTGTTTTTTCAGAATGTGGTTCGTTTGCATGGTATTCCGGAGAACATTGTGTCTGACAGAGGATCCCAGTTTGTGTCCAGATTTTGGCGGTCCTTTTGTGCTAAGATGGGTATTGAATTGTCTTCTTCGTCGGCCTTCCATCCTCAGACGAATGGCCAAACGAACGAACTAATCAGACCTTGGAAACTTATTTGAGATGTTTTGTTTCTGCTGATCAGGATGATTGGGTGATCTTTTTGCCATTGGCTGAGTTCGCCCTCAATAATCGGGCTAGTTCTGCTACTTTGGTTTCACCTTTCTTTTGCAATTCTGGTTTTCATCCTCGTTTTTCCTCGGGTCAGGTTGAGCCCTCTGACTGTCCTGGGGTGGATTCTGTGGTGGATAGGTTGCAGCAGATTTGGAACCACGTGGTGGACAATTTGACGTTGTCACAAGAGAAGGCTCAGCGCTTTGCTAACCGCCGTCGCTGTGTGGGTCCCCGACTTCGTGTGGGGGATTTGGTATGGTTGTCTTCTCGTTATGTCCCAATGAAGGTTTCCTCTCCTAAGTTCAAGCCTCGTTTCATCGGTCCTTATAAGATTTTGGAAATCCTCAACCCTGTGTCATTTCGTTTGGACCTCCCAACATCGTTTGCCATTCATAATGTGTTCCATAGGTCATTGTTGTGGAGATATGTGGTGCCTGTGGTCCCTTCTGTTGATCCTCCTGCTCCGGTCTTGGTCGAGGGGGAGTTGGAGTATGTGGTGGAGAAGATCTTGGATTCTCGTATTTCGAGACGGAAGCTTCAGTACTTAGTTAAATGGAAGGGCTATGGTCAGGAGGATAATTCCTGAGTTGTCGCCTCCGATGTTCATGTGGCCGATTTGGTTCGTGCCTTTCATTCGGCTCGTCCTGATCGTCCTGGGAGCTCTGGTAAGGGTTCGGTGGCCCCTCCTCAAGGGGGGGTACTGTTGTAAATTCCGTTCTCGGGCTCCCTCCTGTGGTCATGAGTGGTACTGTGTGAGTTTGTTCTTGGGCTCCCTCTGGTGGCCTTTAGCGATATGGCTGATCTGTGGCTGGGCTCAGCTGCTTCATTTCCTGCTATGCTGTTCCTATTTAACTCACCTGGACCTTCATTTGTTGCCTGCTGTCGTTGTACTCAGTCCTGATTCTGATCTCTCCTGGACCTCCCTTGTGACCTGTCTCCTGCTGGAGAAGCTAAGTCTTGCTTGTTCATTTTGCTCATTATTTCCTTGAAAACGTTTCTCAGTATATGATGAGTTCAGTCCAGCTTGCTTTAATGTGGTTTTTCGCTTGCTGGTTAGTTCTGGGGTGCAGAGTGCGCCCCTCACATCGTGAGTCGGTGTGAGGGTTCTTGTATTCTCTGCGTGGTTAGTTTTTAATAGTTTTTGTACTGACCGCACAGATTCCTAGCTATCTTCTGTCTATCTAGTGTTAGCGGGCCTCATTTGCTAAACCTGTTTCATTTCTACATTTGTATTTTCCCCTTAACTCACCGTTATTATTTGTGGGGGGCTGTCTAAAACTTTGGGGTTATTTCTCTGAGGCAAGTGAGGTCTTTGCTTTCTCTCTAGGGGTAGCTAGTTTCTCAGGCTGTGAAGAGGCGTCTAGGTTTTTAGGTAACGCTCCACGGCTGCCTTTAGTGTGTATGGATAGGATCAGGATTGCGGTCGGTATAGCTTCCACATCCCCAGAACTTGTCCTTATACTCTGGTTTACATGACAGGTCAGTTTTGTGATCCTACCACCAGATCATAACACAGCTGACACCCGGCCCCGATCGGCCACCCTCCCCCCGTGAGAGCGGCTGATCGGTGATGATGTACTATCCCGTCGGTGGTTATACGGGCTTATACCACCTCAACGGGATAGTACGTCATATGTTAGAAAGGGGTTAAATGAGAAGGTGTGTCCAAACTTTTGGTCTGTACTGTATATCAATCTATCTATAGATATATCTATATGTATCTATCTATCTGTCTGTGTGTAATGGAGTGTGGGTTGGACAAATGAAAAGAGGAGGTTGGACAATAAATGACATCACAAATCTTTATTTTTGGTCAATAATAGATCTTTATTTAGCTTTAAAAAACTCATACAAAAAAGCATCAAAAACGCATCAAATCCGCAAAAAAAGCCATCAAAAACGCACAAAAACGTGCAAATTTTTACCTGCGTTTTCTGCCCAGAGATGCGGATTCAGTGCGGAAAAATCCACAGGCAAATCCGCAATGTGTGCACATAGCCTAAGAGAACCTGTCCAATGGATTACATTGGCAAAACATCCAGGGAGCTAAGAATAGGAGAGTATATGGGTGATTTACACAATAAACGTGACACGCCAGTTGCACGAAACATCACGACACAACAAGTCATGGTGAATGTCTCACGGATATTTCGCTTTGCATGATTAAATTGATCAAACCCAAAATTAGGGGTGTTGCAGGGAATTTGGATGAAATGATCCTCAGACAAGAATCTGAGTGGATATTTAAGATGCAGTCTCTCTCCCCTAAAGAGGAAACCTGCAATATACACAGGATATTTTAGCAGTGGGCATGCACACATTTTGAGTACTAATTATGGAGCCATATTTAAACCCTTGTCTGGTGCACACCATTCACACCAGAAGGAGCAAATGTGAGCTCATCAAATCACCCTCTTTCTAGATCATTTATATCCCTGGCCTCCTGATGAACCAGAAATATGGGAAAACGCGTTGAGGCAATTAAACAACACAATAAGTGTTTTTTTTTCTTGTTCTAATGGATGCATGGATATCCACATTATCTTTTTGCCAATGAGTCAGCATTTAAATATGTGTGCATACTCCATGTTTTTACACCCTTTCTTTTCTACTATATTAGGGTCAAGAGGAAGGGGGCTTGGAGTTAAGATATGACACACAATTAAGACTGATTGAAATATCTATTTAATATTATTGCTAACTCTACAGACTCATAGCTAATTGTGTTCATATTCTTTTTTTATTTAATTTCCTATTTTACATTAGTGACAGGACATTAGCCGGGAAGTAAGGGAGAGCCGCCGTGGAGCGGGAGTACTATTCTTGTATCTTAGGGAGCCAACCTCTGCTGGTAGGTAGTCACAGTAGTAGATTGAGAATAGGGAAATACAGGATTTTCTGGCTGTGTCAGATTTTTTTATCCTTTTTGCGTTATGCAATAATATACAACTATACTCCTGCATGGGTTTTGGGGGTATTTTATAAATAAAGTAATTTTTAAGAGATTGTATGTTCACTACAGTATTGTTTTCCCTTTGTTTATTAACCCCTTTCCGACATCAGGCGTAATAATACACCAATGTCAGACATCCTCCCTTTGAAGTGGGCTCTGGCGCTGAGCCCACATCTTTTCTGGCACATTTCAGCTGTTTTGAACCCTTGCCTTATCTCCTGAGTTAACCCTTCATTTGTTCTCTTCCCCCACCCAGGGAAGGGGGCGCTGCTGTGCACTGCAGTACACCAACCCAACAAACAAAGCTTCACAATCAAGGGTAACTGAAAATAGAAAGCATACAAATATTCCCTCACATATAACAGAGGAATGCATCAAGAGTGGAGGATTGGGTTAAAAGCAAAGTAGAGGCGGGAAGGGAATTACCACACTTACAACCCACACAACAGTCACAGATAACTCCTCCAAAACTCTTCATACAAACATCTCTCCTCCTAAGCTATGTAGAAAACGCTAGCTCTGACATGGATTTGAATCAGGACCCACATTATAAAGGGGATGTGAGTGGCTAACTGAGCTCAGCTGAGAGCTCAGCATTTCCAACATGGCCAATTAACCCCTGTTCTGCCAAAAGAAATAACTTTCTCAACGCAGGAGTTGGAGCAATCAGACGCTACGGTCTTCTGGCTCCTCTCTATTGCGGTAACCCTGTGACAGTCTAAATGGTTAACAGCTATAGTTTGATCCAAGCTGTGTTACATACAGATGCTACCTGTGTAATTTAACCAATATCTGCCATGTGTGGAGAGAGCTCAGCACCTGAGCCCTCTGCATGCACAATTACTCCGACATGTATGTGATATTGTACTAATGGATTTATAAACACTGCTGTAGAGCATTTTTAAACACAGCTGTTTTAACGTTAAAGGGAATCTGTTAGTAGGATCAACCCTCCTAAGTCGATTTTTATGGTAATGTAGGTCAAAGCAAGCTGATTGAAATGATACCTTGATGTCATAGTTACATAGAATGAAAAAAGACCAAGGTCCATCAAACTCAGTCTTTCTCCACCACTTATACATTTTGTCACTAAATTAACTATAATCCACAATATTATTTGTACTGAGTAAATCGACCAGCACTTTCTTAAAAGCTATTATTAGGCTATGTCTGCCATTACTACCTATTGTGGTAGGGCATTCCACATTCTGACTGCTCTGACTGTAAAGAACCCTTTCCTATTTAGCTGTCGGAATTGCCTTTCTTTTGCCTATAATGAATGCCCCCTGGTCCTTAGTATGGTCTCTGGACACAATAAGTCATATGTAAGTCCTTTATATTGACTACACATACAGTATATTTATACACATAAATGATATTTCCTCTGAGACATCTTTTTTAAACAAGCCCAACTTTTCCAACCTCTCATCATATGAGAGGCCTTCCCTCCCTTGTAATAATCTAGTTGCACGTCTTTGAACTGACTCTAACTTCTGAATATCTTAAAACTTACTATATTCTAGATGTGCCTTCACAAATGATTTATAAAAGGGTAACAGTATGTTGGGATTGCGGGATTTTACTTCTCTTTTTATACACCCAAAAATCATACTTTC
Source organism: Ranitomeya variabilis (assembly GCF_051348905.1). NCBI lineage: Eukaryota > Metazoa > Chordata > Amphibia > Anura > Dendrobatidae > Ranitomeya > Ranitomeya variabilis. Next base: position 655,888,810 of record NC_135233.1, read on the forward strand.
TTTTTCTGCTGCTGCTTGACATTGAGTACTGCTGCTCAGGTTATTTGTAACGAGAATACCTAAGTCCTTCTCTTGATCTGTAGTCCCACTCAAGTATTCTACCATTTAATATACAGTATATGCAGCAATAGGATTATTCCATCTTAGATGTATTACTGTACATTAAATCTCTTTTGCCAATTTTTACTCGTTCAGACATTTTATCTAAATTGTGTTGCAATATTTTAATGTCAAGGTCAGATTTTAATATTCTACAGTTTGTTGATGTCAGCAAAGACTAACACTTTACTCTCAATCCCATCCATGAAGTAATTAATAGATATGGGCAAACCCGAAACTCTTCAGGCACGGACACCGAACACGGACTTCATTTAGAAGTCCGTGTTACTGTTCGGGTTTGTCTGCCCAAACACCAGATGTTTGTCGTCCTGTTATGTGCATGACAGCACAGCAAAAAACGCTTCTGATCGGCGGTGAAATCATCCCTGCCGGTCAGACAAAAGACAGCATGAGCTCGCAGCTGTGATCAAAGGTATAAAGTCTACCTCTGGTCACTGGTGTCAGCGGATGGTACTTCTGCTCCCATCATCCGACACAAGACAGCAAGAGCAGGATCGATCGATTGATGAGTGTATTCATTAGCTGGCTCCTGCTCTGTAAATAAATAATAAGAAAAAAAAGCGGCATGGGTTCCCCTGTATTTTTGATAACCAGCCAGGCAAAACTCACAGCTGGAGGCTGTAACCTTCAGCTGTCAGCTTCAACAAGGCTGGTTATCAAGAATAGAGGGGTCTCCACGCTGTACTTTTTAATTATTTAAATAAATAATTTAAAAAACGGTATGGGGTCACCCCCATTTTTAACAACCAACCTTGCTAAACCAGACAGCAGGGGGCTGGTATTCTCAGGCTGCTAAGGGGCTATGGATATTGCCCCCCAGCCTAAAAATAGCAGCTGCCCAGAAAAGGCATATCTCTATTAGATGCACCGATTCTAGTGCTTTGCCAAATGGGATTCATATTTGTGGGGTTGATGTCACCTATGTATTGTCAGGTGAGGTCAAGCCCAGAGCTTAGTAATGGAGAGGCGTCAATAAGACACCTATCCATTACTAATCCTATAGCTGTATTGTAAATAAAGACACAACCAGAATAAAAAGACACAACCAGAATAAAGTATTTTATTAGAAATAAAACAAAACACACTTTTACTTTTCTATTTGGTAAATATAACTGTGTTTGTTATTTTTAAACGCCTATTCCACCGAGGCCCTCGTTCTCCTGTTATGAACCAAAAATAAAAAACAACAATATCCTTCACCTATCTGTTGTTCTGTCCCACGCCGTAATCCATGTCTGGTGGAAAAACAGTTTTCAACCTGGATGGTGCCAAGATGCGACCATCCAGCTTGAGAACCACTGGTGAATGAGCTGCTGCGAATTTAGACTCAGTGACCGGCAGTGATGTCATCGAGGTTACCTGTGGTCACTGAGGCTACATTACCAGCTGGGCTGAAATGCAGTTACTTCGGTGAGATTCCCACTAGCGCCATGAGAAACACTGCATATCCCAACCCCCTACATCATCATTAAGACTTAATCTTTATTACTCTCTCTGTCTATTCTATATATCCCCTTATTAGCACAATTACCCTCCCTTCCCCAGATCCTAGTTTAAAAGTTCCTTCATCCATCTGACCACTTGTCACCAGCACAACTGCACCCTTCCCATTCAAGTACAGCACGTCCCTACCGTAGAGCCTGTAGCCAACAGAGAAGTCAGCCCAGTTCTCCATGAACCCAAACCTTTCCTTCCTGCACCAATTTCTATGCCACTTATTTATTTCCCTAAGGTCCCTCTGTCTTTCTAGTGATGATTGTGGCATTGGTAGTATTTCTGAAAACATCATCTTGGAGGTCCTGGCTTTCAACGTCACTCCTATTTCCCTGTAATCAAGGGACTGTAGTAGAAATCAGTGCAAATAGGGTCTTATCCAATGTACACAATAAGGTATTACTTTAGATTAGATTAACATGATGTATCCATAGAAAAAGCATGGAACGTGAGCATCAGCTGCAGCAGATCCACAGGTCAGTCAGTGACTATTAGACATCAAATAAATGGAAATTTGTGGATGGTTTTCGTGCTGCTAGATGAACTTGAGACATATAATCCAGTGAAATAAGTGAAAGGCAGTGGTTTATTTGATGCGTTTCGAAGTAAAAAATTACTTCTTCAGAATTGACCACATGTATTCAGAGAATGCAGAGGTAATGTTTAAATAGGTTACTTTTTTTTAATGAATCACATGACAAGTGTCAGAGTTCAGTCGGGAACCACATGTTACAGCACATGATATGTACGAGTATAAATGAAAAAATATAAACTATCAAAGTGTGGCCATACAAATATCTGTTATTTCGATAGGATTCCGAATGGGAAACATTAAGGACATTAAAAGGAAAAATAAAAATGTAAAAAGACAAGTAAAAAAGAAATATAAATATATATTTTAATATATTTTTTCATTTATATATGTCATGTGCTGTATCATGTGGTATCCGACTAAACTCTGACACTTCTGTCATGTGGTTCAGTTGGCGCCCACATTCAAAAAATTAACCTATTTAAACATTACCTCTGCATGCTTTTTCCCTGTAATCATTTTTAAGGACCTTCCACCTCCCTCTAACTCTGTCATTAGCACTGATGTGTACCATGACTGCTAGGTTTCCCCCAGCCTCACCCAGCAATCTATCTGATTCACAATATGCTGAATCTAAGCACCCGGCAGACAACACACTGTTCGTCATTCACGGTCTCGGTGGCAGATGACCCTCTTCCCTCCTTCCTACAGCAGTCGTTTTCCTGGTTTCATTCATAGGATTTTTTAAAAAAGTAGTATGTCAAAAAGGTTAATATTATAATCAAATATTTAAAATTCTGACTTTCATTTAAACAATAAATGTGGTGTAACGTCAAAATCTAGTGGATGAATTAATAACTGAATGAATAAAAATATTTCTTGAATTTATCTACACAATAGTCCTCTGTACCAGAGAACATGCTCATATTACAGTCAGGTGCTTACATAGTCACTTTCTTTGTAATTATGTGAACACACATAGGGCAGGGAAGTTATATTGCAATACTCTGATAGAAATGAAAGTGACTCCAAAACTTTAAGGTTTACTTCACCTTCAAGTTTTAATTTAAAATATAGAGATTTTTTTCTGCTGATAAACTTAATTACCTCAGTTAAATATATTACTTAGTTTATGAAAAATGCTATTTCCTCCACTGTTATTTGTGTACCTGTTGAGGAATAGGTCAATAGTATCTTTATGTGACACTAAACACTAATTAACAATAAGCTATCAACATTTTCTACCTCTGAACCTGAAAATGTTTCAGTCAATAGAGATTTTTGCACACAATACTCAAAGTGTGTCAGCATTGAGCAGCCCAAGTTATTAAGTGTTAGGTCCAGCACTTCTGCCAGGAATTAGCAAGGACCTGTTTCCTAATATTCACCATCACTTGTTTCCTTGAGAAGCGACATAGTTAGCCCTTTGATTGCTTTTTAAAAAAATAATATCGTACCCTATTGACTTATTGAAAAAATGACAAAATAGAGTTTATTCTTGCTATTGTATTTTGAAATAAAAAATATCACATCACTCATACTAACAGTTCAGACTGCTTTAACAGTCGGTATTACATTTTACAAAGTACTGTCATACACAACATTGGTCAGAATTGGAGATCACACCTCTTGACAGAGCCAAGTGCTGGCGAAATGCGTGTTGAGCTGTTAGTGCTCCCTTTACCCTCTTATTATTTTCTTTCCTGGCACACCATGTCTCAATGTATATTATTATTTATTATTATTATAGCGCCATTTATTCCATGGCACTTTACATGTAAGGAGGGGTATGCATAATAAAAACAAGTACAATAATCTTGAATAATACAAGTCACGACTGGTACAGGAGGAGAGAGGACCCTGCCCGCGAAGGCTCACAATCTACGTATATATCTTACAAATGGTCTTTATTGTCTGCTATAGTTTGCTATATGGCACATGTGGGTCGCTTACTCTCTTGGGCTCCCCTTGGGTCCATATGACTCTGGGATTTATCTTCATTAGGGTTGAGCGACCTTTAGTTTTTTAGGGTCGAGTCGGGTTTTGTGAAACCCGACTGTCTTAAAAGTCGAGTGAAATCGGCCGACCACCGTGAAAAGTCGGGTTTCGGCCGAAACACGAAACCCAATGAAGGAATTTAAATTTTTTTTTTTTTCTCTCTCTCTCTCTCCTCCGTCCCAGCACAGAATTTCGTATTGCACATTCCAAATCCCTACTGCGCACAAGCGATAACATGACGATAGGCGTTCACTCCCCTAAGCCCTATGTCATCACTCTGCCCACGCTCATTCATTGGCTGAAAAAATGGCGCTAAACGCGTCATACGCGTACCGCATGGCCGACCCAGCACAGGGATCGGGTCGGGTTTCATGAGACGCCGACTTTGCCAAAAGTCGGCGACTTATGAAAATGCACGACCCGTTTCGCTCAACCCTAATCTTCATCATATTTATTATCATTATTATTTTTTAGGTCTCTTAAGTGCCTATCTGAGCATTACTATTTGCACTAAATTATCAGTGCAATTCAATATTTGTTGTATTATGTATGCTTCTTAATGGATTCATGTTTATTTTATCATTATAAGGGGGTCTTTCTTGCCTCTTATATCTGGAATATCTTTGGTTCTACAGTATATATGGACTATATCATCTGTATCTTTCTGATGTTCACCCTGTAGCCTGATCTTTCCCATATCAGCTGCTGATATTTTTTTAATAACCCATTAATACACTTTGTCTATTTTATACTTTATTACTTGTTTGCCCTGATTCAATCTTTTGGGTCCATTTGGTCTGCTGTTGATATTAGTTCCATTTGAATTCCTTTGGGTTATATACATTATTTTCTAGGGTATTTATTATATTTTGGAGATCACATTTAGGTTGGTATGTTATAATTGGAGGCCATAAGTCTGCAATATATTGCAAAATGTTTTTCTCTCTTTATTGCATGGTTTTATTTAGAACTAGTTCACTTCATTAGGACACCATCACTCTTCCCCATTGAATTGTCTTCCAAAATATGTATTAATAATGTCTGTGGCAGCTTTCATATTTACATGCTCATTCTGCCACAGAGATGACAAATACTGCTGGACATCAGGGAAGTAGAATTTTAGACATTTAGTGTTCACACTATGGGAATACTTGTCGACACAAGCAGTTGCAAGTCTTCAAACCCACTTTCTAATTCTTACAGCTCTCTATAAATAGGTGTAATGCACTCTCCTTAAAATAGCATTCATTGTTATTTCCTAACGCTAAGTGTCATTCTAATCATGTTCTTAACTACATGACAGAAACAAACAAACAAACCAACCTCTATCATCTGAGAAATGCAAATAAAGAATATATGCAAAATTAGAATATATTTGTACATATTGTTAACATGTTGCCATTTTATCATAAATTTTCCGGAAAGGAAGAAGGGAAAAACACAAAAAATGCATTGTGTGAATCCTAATTAGTACATGTTTTACAACTTGACCTGTACAGTAAGAGATTGATGATTGCAGTGCAAGTATTCTTCAGAGATTACCATGTGGAAGTACATCAAATGTATAGAATTATTAAATAAAAACTATTGTAGCATTTTTTTTGTTTTTTCTTTTTTTTGTCTGTTATTTTTCTGCATTTACAGTATGTTATAGTTTTTTGAATATTAGTCCATATGTGTGCATTGCTATGCACCTCATACCTGTCACCACAGGATTGGTATGAATCCTGTGAAATAAACTATGACCAAGTCCATCTTGTACACCAGAAATACAGCTCTGGCAAAAATTAAGAGACCACCACATCAAAATCCTGTCATGGGCAGCCCAATCTCCAGACCTGTACCCCATTGAAAACCTCTGGAATGTAATCAAGAGGATGATGGATAGTCACAAGTAGGGTTGAGCGAAACGGATCGGTCATTTTCATAAGTCGCCGACTTTTAGCAAAGTCGGCGTCTCATGAAACCTGACCCGATCCCTGTGTGGGGTCTGCCATGCGGTACGCGACTTTTGCGCCAAAGTCACGTTTCAATGACACTAAAAGCGCCATTTCTCAGCCAATGAAGGTGGACGCAGAGTGTGGGCAGCGTGATGACATAGATCTCAGTCCCCACCATCTTAGAGAAGGGCATTGCAGTGATTGGCTTGCTTTCTGCGGCGTCACAGGGGCTATAAAGGGGCGTTCCTGCCGACCGCCATCTTACTGCTGCTGATCTGAGTGTAGGGAGAGGTTGCTGCCGCTTCTTCAGAAGCAGGGATAGTGTTAGGCAGGGTACATAAAGCCCCAAACCGCTTGTGCTGTAGTGATTTCTACTGTCCAACACCACCTTTTGTTTGCAGGGACCAGGGCCGTATTTGCCACTAGGCACGTGAGGGCACGTGCCTAGGGCGGGGACACTGCAGGGGGCGGCACCTGAACAAGGTTTGGTGTTTTTTTTATTGGTTTTTTTTAAAGCTGGGTCACCTCCCGACTCGCCCCCCCGCCTCCCCGCCTCCCCACCTCCCCCGCCTCCCCCGCCTCCCCCCTTGAAGACGATACTCACCTGCTCCAGCGATGCCTGGTCTCGGCGTCTGGAGCTCGTCCTGAATGAGCGGTCAGGTGATACCGCTCTGCTAATTAAGGTCATGAATATGCGCATATTCATGACCTTAATTAGCAGAGCGGTATCACCTGACCGCTCACGCAGGAAGAAGGTGCAGCGCGCCGGGAGTCGGGACAGCCAGAGGGACGTCGCGGCCGTTCGGTGAGGAACAGGTGAGTATGACTGAGGGATGGGGGGACTGAGGGGGGAAGAAGGAGGACGGTAAGCCGCGCCATTCAAGATGGGGGGTGGAATATGAGCCATGCATACGGGGGGGTTAATATGAGCCATGCATACAGAAGGGGGGTGAATATGAGCCATGCATACAGAAAGGGGGTTAATATGAGCCATGCATACAGGGGTGGGTATATGAGCCATGCATACAGTAGGGGGGTTAATATGAGCCATGCATACAGAAGGGGGGTTAATATGAGCCATGCATACAGAAGGGGGGTTAATATGAGCCATGCATACAGAAGGGGGGTTAATATGAACCATGCATACAGAAGGGGGGTTAATATGAGCCATGCGTATAGAAGGGGGGTTAATATGAGCCATGCATACAGAAGGGGGGTTAATATGAGCCATGCATACAGAAGGGGGTTAATATGAGCCATGCATACAGAAGGGGGGTTAATATGAGCCATGCATACAGAAGGGGGGTTAATATGAGCCATGCATACAGAAGGGGGGTTAATATGAGCCATGCATACAGAAAGGGGGTTAATATGAGCCATGCATACAGAAAGGGGGTTAATATGAGCCATGCATACAGTAGGGGGGTGAATATGAGCCATGCATACAGGGGGTGGGGAATATGAGCCATGCATACAGAAAGGGGGTTAATATGAGCCATGCATACAGAAGGGGGGTTAATATGAGCCATGCATACAGTAGGGGGGTGAATATGAGCCATGCATACGGGGGGGGGAATATGAGCCATGCATACAGAAGGGGGGTTAATATGAGCCATGCATACAGAAGGGGGGTTAATATGAGCCATGCATACAGAAGGGGGGCTAATATGAGCCATGCATACAGAAGGGGGGTTAATATGAGCCATGCATACAGAAGGGCGGTTAATATGAGCCATGCATACAGAAGGGGGGTTAATATGAGCCATGCATACAGAAGGGGGGTTAATATGAGCCATGCATACAGAAGGGGGGTTAATATGAGCCATGCATCCGGGGGGGGGGAATATGAGCCATGCATACAGTAGGGGGGTTAATATGAGCCATGCATACAGAAGGGGGGTTAATATGAGCCATGCATACAGAAGGGGGGTTAATATGAGCCATGCATACAGAAGGGGGGTTAATATGAGCCATGCATACAGAAGGGGGGTTAATATGAGCCATGCATACAGTAGGGGGGTGAATATGAGCCATGCATACAAGGGGGGGGGGAATATGAGCCATGCATACAGAAGGGGGGTGAATATGAGCCATGCATACAGGAGGGGGGGAATATGAGCCATGCATACGGGGGGGGGGGAATATGAGCCATGCATACAGGGAGGCGAATATGAGCCATGCATACAGGAGGGGGGGTCATTATACAGTATGGAGAACTGTGTGTGGCCATAATACAGTATTGAGCATCATGTGTAGCCGTTATACAGGATGGAGCATCATGTGTGGCCATTATACAGTATGGAGCATCATGTGTGGCCATTATTGTTATGACCCCAATGGCGAGGGTCTCAGAGGAACGTGGAAGTCTGCAGAATACAAAAATCCAGCTCATAGGGCAGTGGTAACTGGGTTGACCATATATCTACTCCTAACGCCAACACTAGAAGTAGCCGGGGATCATTCCTACGTTGATTCTAGATGACACGCGCCAGCCGGAGAATCTAGCTACCCCTAGTAGAGGAAAACAAAGACCTTTCTTGCCTCCAGAGAAGGGGACCCCAAAGCTGGATAGAAGCCCCCCACAAATAATGACGGTGAGGTAAGAGGAAATGACAAACACAGAAATGAACCAGGTTTAGCACAGAGAGGCCCGCTTACTGATAGCAGAATAAAGAAAGGTAACTTATATGGTCAACAAAAACCCTATCAAAATCCACACTGGAAATTCAAGAACCCCCGAACCGTCTAACGGTCCGGGGGGAGAACACCAGCCCCCTAGAGCTTCCAGCAAAGGTCAGGATATAGATTTGGAACAGGCTGGACAAAAATACAAAACAAAACAAATAGCAAAAAGCAAAAGGCAGACTTAGCTGATATAACTGGAACCAGGATCAGTAGACAAGAGCACAGCAGACTAGCTCTGATAACTACGTTGCCAGGCATTGAACTGAAGGTCCAGGGAGCTTATATAGCAACACCCCTAACTAACGACCCAGGTGCGGATAAAAGGAATGACAGAAAAACCAGAGTCAAAAAACTAGTAACCACTAGAGGGAGCAAAAAGCAAATTCACAACAGTACCCCCCCCCTTAGTGAGGGGTCACCGAACCCTCACCACGACCACCAGGGCGATCAGGATGAGCGGCATGAAAGGCACGAACTAAATCGGCCGCATGAACATCAGAGGCGACCACCCAGGAATTATCCTCCTGACCATAGCCCTTCCACTTGACCAGGTACTGAAGCCTCCGCCTGGAGAGGCGAGAATCCAAGATCTTCTCCACCACGTACTCCAACTCGCCCTCAACCAACACCGGAGCAGGTGGCTCAGCAGAAGGAACTACAGGCACAATGTACCGCCGCAACAAGGACCTATGAAATACATTGTGAATAGCAAACGACACAGGAAGATCCAGACGAAAAGATACAGGATTAAGGATTTCCAATATCTTGTAAGGCCCAATAAAACGAGGTTTAAATTTGGGAGAGGAGACCTTCATAGGAACAAAGCGGGAAGAAAGCCATACCAAATCCCCAACGCGTAGTCGGGGACCCACACCGCGGCGGCGGTTGGCAAAGCGCTGAGCCTTCTCCTGTGACAACTTCAAGTTGTCCACCACATGATTCCAGATCTGCTGCAACCTATCCACCACAGAATCCACCCCAGGACAGTCAGAAGGCTCCACATGACCCGAAGAAAAGCGAGGATGGAAACCAGAGTTGCAGAAAAAAGGCGAAACCAAGGTGGCGGAACTAGCCCGATTATTAAGGGCAAACTCAGCCAACGGCAAGAATGTCACCCAATCGTCCTGATCAGCAGAGACAAAACACCTCAAATAAGCCTCCAAAGTCTGATTGGTTCGCTCCGTCTGTCCATTAGTCTGAGGATGGAAAGCAGACGAAAACGACAAATCAATGCCCATCCTACTACAAAAGGATCGCCAGAACCTGGAAACGAACTGGGATCCTCTGTCTGACACAATATTCTCAGGGATGCCGTGCAAACGAACCACGTTCTGGAAAAACACAGGAACCAGATCGGAAGAGGAAGGCAGCTTAGGCAAAGGAACCAAATGGACCATCTTGGAGAAGCGATCACATATCACCCAGATAACGGACATGCCCTGAGATAGCGGAAGATCAGAAATGAAATCCATGGAGATATGTGTCCAAGGTCTCTTCGGGACAGGCAAGGGCAAGAGCAACCCGCTGGCACGAGAACAGCAAGGCTTAGCTCGAGCACAAGTCCCACAGGACTGCACAAATGACCGCACATCCCTTGACAAGGAAGGCCACCAAAAGGACCTGGCCACCAGATCTCTGGTGCCAAAAATTCCCGGGTGACCTGCCAACACCGAGGAATGAACCTCGGAAATGACTCTGCTGGTCCACTTATCCGGGACAAACAGTCTGTCAGGTGGACAAGACTCAGGCCTATCAGCCTGAAATCTCTGCAACACACGTCGCAGATCCGGAGAAATAGCTGACAAGATAACTCCATCTTTAAGAATACCAACAGGATCAGCGACTCCAGGAGCATCAGGCACAAAGCTCCTAGAAAGAGCATCGGCCTTCACATTCTTTGAACCTGGTAAATACGAGACAACAAAATCAAAGCGGGAGAAAAACAATGACCAGCGGGCCTGTCTCGGATTAAGGCGTTTAGCAGACTCGAGATACATCAGATTTTTGTGATCAGTCAAGACCACCACACGATGCTTAGCACCCTCGAGCCAATGACGCCACTCCTCAAATGCCCATTTCATGGCCAACAACTCCCGATTGCCCACATCATAATTTCGCTCGGCAGGCGAAAACTTCCTAGAGAAAAAGGCACAAGGTTTCATAACAGAGCAACCAGGGCCTCTCTGCGACAAAACGGCCCCTGCCCCAATCTCCGAAGCATCCACCTCAACCTGAAAGGGAAGTGAGACGTCAGGCTGGCACAAAACAGGCGCCGAAGTAAACCGGCGTTTCAACTCCTGGAAAGCCTCCACGGCAGCAGGAGCCCAGTTAGCTACATCGGAGCCCTTCTTGGTCATATCCGTCAAAGGTTTCACAATGCTAGAAAAATTAGCGATAAAATGACGGTAGAAGTTAGCGAAGCCCAAGAACTTCTGAAGACTCTTAACTGACGAGGGCTGAGTCCAATCAAGAATAGCTCAGACCTTGACTGGGTCCATCTCCACAGCAGAAGGGGAAAAAATGAACCCCAAAAAGGGAACCTTCTGCACACCAAAGAGACACTTTGAGCCCCTGACAAACAAAGAATTTTCACGCAAAATTTTAAAGACCAACCTGACCTGCTCCACATGCGAATCCCAATTATCAGAAAAAACCAAAATATCATCCAGATAAACAATCAAAAATTTATCCAGATACTTCCGGAAAATGTCATGCATAAAGGACTGAAAAACTGAAGGCGCATTGGAGAGCCCAAAAGGCATCACCAAGTACTCAAAATGACCTTCGGGCGTATTGAATGCGGTTTTCCATTCATCACCTTGCTTAATGCGCACAAGGTTGTACGCACCACGAAGGTCTATCTTGGTGAACCACTTGGCACCCTTAATCCGGGCAAACAAGTCAGACAACAGCGGTAAAGGATACTGAAATTTGACAGTGATCTTATTTAAAAGCCGATAATCAATACAAGGTCTCAAAGATCCGTCCTTTTTTGCCACAAAAAAGAATCCCGCACCAAGAGGGGAAGAAGACGGACGAATATGTCCTTTCTCCAGAGACTCCTTGATATATGAACGCATAGCGGTATGTTCAGGTATCGACAGATTAAACAGTCTTCCCTTAGGAAATTTACTGCCTGGGATCAAATCTATAGCACAGTCACAGTCCCTATGAGGAGGCAGTGCACTGGACTCAGACTCACTGAAGACATCCTGATAATCAGACAAATATTCCAGAACTTCCGAAGGCGTAGAAGAAGCAATAGACACAGGCAGGGAATCCCCATGAATACCACGACAGCCCCAACTTGAGACTGACATAGCCTTCCAGTCCAGGACTGGATTATGGGTCTGTAACCATGGCAGCCCTAAAACAACCAAATCATGCATTTTATGTAAAACCAGGAAACGTATCACCTCGCGGTGTTCAGGAGTCATGCACATGGTAACCTGTGTCCAATACTGCGGTTTATTTGCTGCCAATGGTGTAGCATCAATACCCCTAAGAGGAATAGGATTTTCGAATGGTTCAAGAGTAAAACCACAGCGCTTAGCAAATGAGAGATCCATGAGACTCAGGGCAGCACCTGAATCTACAAACGCCATGACAGGATAAGATGACAGTGAGCAAATCAAAGTTACAGACAGAATAAATTTAGGTTGCAAATTACCAACGGTGACAGGACTAACAACCTTAGCTATACGTTTAGAGCATGCTGAGATAACATGTGTAGAATCACCACAGTAGTAGCACAAGCCATTCCGGCGTCTATGAATTTTCCGCTCATTTCTAGTCAGGATTCTATCACATTGCATTAAATCAGGTGTCTGTTCAGACAACACCATGAGGGAATTTGCGGTTTTTCTATCACATTGCACCGAATTAGGTGTCTGTTCAGACAACACCATGAGGGAATTTGCGGTTTTGCGCTCCCGCAACCGCCGGTCAATTTGAATAGCCAGTGCCATAGTATCATTCAGACCTGTGGGAATGGAAAAACCCACCATAACATTCTTAATGGCTTCAGAAAGGCCATTTCTAAAATTAGCGGCCAGTGCACACTCGTTCCAATGTGTCAGCACGGACCATTTCCGAAATTTTTGGCAATACACTTCAGCCTCGTCCTGCCCCTGAGACATAGCCAGCAAGGCCTTTTCTGCCTGAATCTCAAGATTGGGTTCCTCATAAAGTAAACCGAGCGCCAGAAAAAACGCATCAAGATCAGCCAATGCCGGATCTCCTGGCGCCAGCGAAAAAGCCCAATCCTGAGGGTCGCCCCGTAAGAACGAAATAACAATTTTTACTTGCTGAGCAGAATCTCCAGATGAACAGGGTCTCAGGGACAAAAACAATTTACAATTATTCACGAAATTCCTAAACTTAAACCTGTCTCCGGAAAACAGTTCAGGAATCGGTATTTTAGGTTCTGACCTAGGATTTCTGATAACATAGTCTTGTATGCCCTGCACACGAGTAGCCAGCTGGTCCACACTTGTAATCAAGGTCTGGACATTCATGTCTGCAGCAAGCATAGCCACTCTGAGGTAAAGGGGAAGGAGAAAAAAAAAACTCAGAATCTTCTTTCTTATAATCCCTCTTCTGCAATGCATTAAACATTTAATACTGGCCTGGCAAACTGTTATGACCCCAATGGCGAGGGTCTCAGAGGAACGTGGAAGTCTGCAGAATACAAAAATCCAGCTCATAGGGCAGTGGTAACTGGGTTGACCATATATCTACTCCTAACGCCAACACTAGAAGTAGCCGGGGATCATTCCTACGTTGATTCTAGATGACACGCGCCAGCCGGAGAATCTAGCTACCCCTAGTAGAGGAAAACAAAGACCTTTCTTGCCTCCAGAGAAGGGGACCCCAAAGCTGGATAGAAGCCCCCCACAAATAATGACGGTGAGGTAAGAGGAAATGACAAACACAGAAATGAACCAGGTTTAGCACAGAGAGGCCCGCTTACTGATAGCAGAATAAAGAAAGGTAACTTATATGGTCAACAAAAACCCTATCAAAATCCACACTGGAAATTCAAGAACCCCCGAACCGTCTAACGGTCCGGGGGGAGAACACCAGCCCCCTAGAGCTTCCAGCAAAGGTCAGGATATAGATTTGGAACAGGCTGGACAAAAATACAAAACAAAACAAATAGCAAAAAGCAAAAGGCAGACTTAGCTGATATAACTGGAACCAGGATCAGTAGACAAGAGCACAGCAGACTAGCTCTGATAACTACGTTGCCAGGCATTGAACTGAAGGTCCAGGGAGCTTTTATAGCAACACCCCTAACTAACGACCCAGGTGCGGATAAAAGGAATGACAGAAAAACCAGAGTCAAAAAACTAGTAACCACTAGAGGGAGCAAAAAGCAAATTCACAACACATTATACAGTGTGGAGCATCATGTGTGGCCGTTATACAGTATTGAGCATCATGTGTGGCCGTTATACAGTATGGAGCATCATGTGTGGCCAATGGCCATTATACAGTATTGAGCATCATGTGTGGCCGTTATACAGTATGGAGCATCATGTGTGGCCATTATACAGTATGGAGCACTGTGGCCATATTTTTTCGGTTATAATTATTGTATATAAAACAGTGTGATCAGCAGTGCTAAATGGCTGTGGTCGGGATGTGGATATGGGTGTGACTAGTTGTGAAATGGGTGTGGTCAGAGGCGTGGCCTAAAATTTGCCGCGGCGCACTACGTGCGCCGCAAGCTTTATAGCTTCTTCCCTTCAGAAATTGGAAGGTATGGTACCGCATTTGCCAGATCATGGCAAAGTGCAGCAAATCCCATAGGGAATGAATGAGGCCGAACGCAGTGTTGCTGTAAGTGATCCGTTACGCGGCAGATGCAGAAAAACTGCTGGATCTGCTGCAAAAGGCGACTTTCACATCAGCGATTCTTCCCAAAGTCACTGCCGATAGTGTCATACTCACCAAAGGGGGAGGCAAAGCTAAAAGTGCCTAGGGCAGCAGAAACTCTAAATACGGCCCTGGCAGGGACAGTGGAAGCTACATTTTTTTTTTCCTCAGCGCTGTAGCTCATTGGGCTGCCCTAGAAGGCTCCCTGACCCTGATAGCTGCGTTGCTGTGTGTGTACGCCGCTGTGCAAACCAACTGCTTTTTTCAAAGCACAAATCCTGTTGTTCCTTTCTTTCTGCACAGCTATCTTGTTTGTTTGTCCACACTTTTGTTTTTTTTTGTGCAGCTGTCCACTCCTTGTTATTGCTGCATGCCATACCTTGCTGAGATTACTGCAGGGAGATAGTAATTGTAGGACAGTCCCTTTTTTTTTTTTTTTTTAATTCTCCCTGACAAAAAAAACATAGTGGGAGATTAAGATTGGCATTTGTGCTTGAGTGCCGGTCTTGTGTGTGCCATCTGTCTCAAATTATTGGGGCACATAAAACCTAGTGTGTCATACTGGGAATTTTTTTAATTCTCCCTGAAAAAAAAAACATAGTGGGAGATTAAGATTGGCATTTGTGCTTGAGTGCCGGTCTTGTGTGTGCCATCTGTCTCAAATTATTGGGGCACATAAAAACCTAGTGTGTCATACTGGAATTTTTTTTTTTTTTAATTCTCCCTGAAAAAAAAAAACATAGTGGGAGATTAAGATTGGCATTTGTGCTTGAGTGCCGGTCTTGTGTGTACCATCTGTCTCAAATTATTGGGGCACATAAAACCTAGTGTGTCATACTGGGAATTTTTTTTTTTTTAATTCTCCCTGACAAAAAAACATAGTGGGAGATTAAGATTGGCATTTGTGCTTGAGTGCCGGTCTTGTGTGTGCCATCTGTCTCAAATTATTGGGGCACATAAAACCTAGTGTGTCATACTGGGAATTTTTTTTTTTTTTTTTAATTCTCCCTGACAAAAAAACATAGTGGGAGATTAAGATTGCCATTTGTGTTTGTGCTTGAGTGCCGGTCTTGTGTGTGCCATCTGTCTCAAATTATTGGGGCACATAAAACCTAGTGTGTCATACTGGAATTTTTATTTTTTTAAAAATTCTCCCTGAAAAAAAAAACATAGTGGGAGATTAAGATTGGCATTTGTGCTTGAGTGCCGGTCTTGTGTGTGCCATCTGTCTCAAATTATTGGGGCACATAAAACCTAGTGTGTCATACTGGGAATTTTTTTAATTCTCCCTGACAAAAAAAACATAGTGGGAGATTAAGATTGGCATATGTGCTTGAGTGCCGGTCTTGTGTGTGCCATCTGTCTCAAATTATTGGGGCACATAAAACCTAGTGTGTCATACTGGGAATTTTTTTTTTTTAATTCTCCCTGACAAAAAAACATAGTGGGAGATTAAGACTGGCATTTGTGCTTGAGTGCCGGTCTTGTGTGTGCCATCTGTCTCAAATTATTGGGGCACATAAAACCTAGTGTGTCATACTGGGAATTTTTTTTATTTTTGTTTATATTCTCCCTGACAAAAAAAACATAGTGGGAGATTAAGATTGGCATTTGTGCTTGAGTGCCGGTCTTGTGTGTGCCATCTGTCTCAAATTATTGGGGCACATAAAACCTAGTGTGTCATACTGGGAATTTTTTTATTTTTGTTTAAATTCTCCCTGACAAAAAAACATAGTGGAAGATTAAGATTGGCATTTGTGCTTGAGTGCCGGTCTTGTGTGTGCCATCTGTCTCAAATTATTGGGGCACATAAAACCTAGTGTGTCATACTGGGAATTTTTTTAATTCTCCCTGAAAAAAAAAACATAGTGGGAGATTAAGATTGGCATTTGTGCTTGAGTGCCGGTCTTGTGTGTGCCATCTGTCTCAAATTATTGGGACACATAAAACCTAGTGTGTAACATTGGGCCTGATTTTCCTTTCATTGTCAGCCACCTATAAAGGTATATATAAATCCTACAGAAGTTTGAGTTCACCTTATAAGTTGTTTTACAGTAACAGATACCGTTAATTTGGTTACGTTTTGCAAACAATGAGGAAGTCTGGTGGAAGAGGTCGTGGCCGTGGGCGGTCATTGTCAGCTGGTAATGATGGTAGTGGTGGTGGAGCATCAGGTGGTCGTGGTAAAAGCAGTACAGCACCTAAATCTCGAGTTGTTGAGCCAGGTTCGTCGTCTGGCTACACAAGGCCTTTTCTGGGAGTAGGAAAACCTCTTTTAAAGCCGGAGCAGCAAGAACAAGTTTTGGCTTCCCTTGCTGACTCAGCCTCTAGCTCTTTTGCCTCCTCTTCTGAAAGTGCTAAATGTAAAAGCAGCGCGTCGTTAGTGGATGTTCACGGTCAGGGACAAGTTGCTTCCTTGTCTTCTTCACTCAGAACAAGAGAGAAGGATGCGTCAGGCGACACAACGGGTTACTCCATGGCGCTCTTTACACATACTGTTCCTGGGTTAGACAGTGAAACAGTTAACAGGCCATGCCCATTAGAAGTTGAATCGGACATGGAGTGCACTGATGCACAGCCACAGCCAGATTACTATGCTGTTTGTCATGGTTCTCAATGGCAAGAGAACATAGTAAAGCATACAAAAAGGACTAGCTCTTGGAAGATGGGAACTCGAGCTGACTGTGAGCTAAACCTACCGCACAACTAACAGTGGCCGGGTAGCGTGCCTACGTTTTATCCCTAGACGCCCAGCGCCAGCCGGAGAACTGACTGACCCTAGCAGAGGAAAATACAGACCTGGCTTACCTCTAGAGAAATTTTCCCCAAAAGGCAGACAGTAGCCCCCACATATATTGTCGGTGATTTCAGAGGAAATTGACATACGAAGTATGAAGATAGGTTTAGCAAATTGAGGTCCGCTTACTAGATAGTAGGAAGACAGAAAAGGGAACTTCACAGTCAGCTGAAAACCCTTTCAAAACCATCCTGAAATTACTTTAAGACTCTAATATCAACTCATGACACCAGAGTGGCAATTTCAGCTTACAAGAGCTTCCAGCCTCAGAAATAATCAATTGCAGAGAACTGGAACAAAAATGCAAAACAAACTTAGGACTACAATTCCAACTTAGCTGATAGTAGTCTAGGAGCAGGAACATGCAACAGAAAGGCTTCTGGTAACATTGTTGGCCGGCATAGAAATGACTGAGGAGCAAGGTTAAATAGAAAACTCCCACATCCTGATGGAAACAGGTGAACAGAGGAGATGAAGCACGCAAGTGCAGTACCACCAGAAACCACCGGGGGAGCCCAGAAACCAAATTCACAACAGTACCCCCCCCTCTAGGAGGGGGCACCGAACCCTCACCAGAACCACCAGGGCGATCAGGATGAGCCCTATGAAAGGCACGGACCAAATCGGAGGCATGAACATCAGAGGCTGTCACCCAAGAGTTATCCTCCTGACCGTAGCCCTTCCACTTGACCAGATACTGAAGTCTCCATTTGGAAACACGGGAGTCCAAGATCTTCTCGACAACGTACTCCAACTCACCCTCAACCAACACCGGAGCAGGAGGCTCAACGGAAGGCACAACCGGTACCTCATACCTGCGCAACAATGACCGATGGAAGACATTATGAATAGAAAAAGATGCAGGGAGGTCCAAACGAAAGGACACAGGGTTAAGAATCTCCAATATCTTGTACGGGCCGATGAACCGAGGCTTAAACTTAGGAGAAGAAACCTTCATAGGGACAAAACGAGAAGATAACCACACCAAGTCCCCAACACAAAGACGAGGACCAACACGACGACGGCGGTTGGCAAAATGCTGAGTCTTCTCCTGGGACAACTTCAAATTGTCCACCACATGCCCCCAAATCTGATGCAACCTCTCCACCACAGCATCCACTCCAGGACAATCCGAAGACTCCACCTGACCGGAAGAGAAACGAGGATGAAACCCCGAATTACAGAAGAAAGGAGAAACCAAGGTGGCAGAACTAGCCCGATTATTGAGGGCAAACTCCGCCAAGGGCAAAAAGGCAACCCAATCATCCTGATCCGCAGACACAAAACACCTCAAATAAGTCTCCAAGGTCTGATTAGTTCTCTCGGTCTGGCCATTAGTCTGAGGGTGGAAAGCAGACGAAAAAGACAAATCAATGCCCATCCTAGCACAGAACGCTCGCCAAAATCTAGACACGAATTGGGTTCCCCTGTCAGAAACGATATTCTCCGGAATACCATGCAAGCGCACCACATTTTGAAAAAACAGAGGAACCAGCTCGGATGAAGAAGGCAATTTAGGCAAGGGAACCAAATGGACCATCTTAGAGAAACGGTCACACACCACCCAGATGACAGACATCTTCTGAGAAACAGGGAGATCAGAAATAAAATCCATGGAGATGTGAGTCCAAGGCCTCTTCGGAATAGGCAAGGATAACAACAATCCACTAGCCCGAGAACAACAAGGCTTGGCCCGAGCACAAACATCACAAGACTGCACAAAACCTCGCACATCTCGCGACAGGGAAGGCCACCAGAAGGACCTAGCCACCAAATCCCTGGTACCAAAGATTCCAGGATGACCCGCTAACGCAGAAGAATGGACCTCCGAGATGACTCTACTGGTCCAATCATCAGGAACAAACAATCTACCAGGCGGGCAACGATCAGGTCTATCCGCCTGAAACTCCTGCAAGACCCGTCGCAAATCTGGGGAAACAGCAGATAATATCACTCCATCCTTAAGGATACCTGTAGGTTCAGAATTACCAGGGGAATCAGGCTCAAAACTCCTAGAAAGGGCATCCGCCTTCACATTTTTAGAACCCGGTAGGTAAGAAACCACAAAATTAAACCGAGAGAAAAATAACGACCAGCGCGCCTGTCTAGGATTCAGGCGCCTGGCGGACTCAAGATAAATCAAATTCTTGTGGTCGGGCAATACCACCACCTGATGTCTAGCCCCCTCAAGCCAATGACGCCACTCCTCAAAAGCCCACTTCATAGCCAAGAGCTCCCGATTACCAATATCATAATTTCGCTCAGCGGGCGAAAACTTACGAGAAAAGAACGCACAAGGTCTCATCACGGAGCAGTCGGAACTTTTCTGCGACAAAACCGCCCCAGCTCCAATTTCTGAAGCGTCGACCTCAACCTGAAAAGGAAGAGTAACATCAGGCTGACGCAATACAGGGGCGGAAGAAAAGCGGCGCTTAAGCTCCCGAAAGGCCTCCACAGCAGCAGGGGACCACTCAGCAACATCAGCACCCTTCTTAGTCAAATCAGTCAACGGTTTAGCGACATCAGAAAAAACAGTTATAAATCGACGATAAAAATTAGCAAAGCCCAAAAACTTCTGAAGGCTCTTAAGAGAAGAGGGTTGCGTCCAATCACAAATAGCCTGAACCTTGACAGGGTCCATCTCAATGGAAGAGGGGGAAAAAATGTACCCCAAAAACGAAATCTTTTGAACCCCAAAAACGCACTTAGAACCCTTTACACACAAGGAATTAGAGCGCAAAACCTGAAAAACTCTCCTGACCTGTTGGACATGAGAGTCCCAGTCCTCCGAAAAAATCAAAATATCATCCAGATACACAATCAAAAATTTATCCAAATATTCACGGAAAATGTCATGCATAAAGGACTGAAAGACTGAAGGGGCATTTGAAAGACCAAAAGGCATTACTAAATACTCAAAATGGCCCTCAGGCGTATTAAATGCGGTTTTCCACTCATCCCCCTGCTTAATTCGCACTAAATTATACGCCCCACGAAGATCAATCTTAGAGAACCACTTGGCCCCCTTTATTCGAGCAAACAAATCAGTAAGCAGTGGCAAAGGATACTGATATTTAACCGTGATTTTATTCAAAAGCCGATAATCAATACACGGCCTCAAAGAGCCATCTTTTTTAGATACAAAGAAAAAACCGGCTCCTAAGGGAGATGACGAAGGACGAATATGTCCCTTTTCCAAGGACTCCTTAATATATTCCCGCATAGCAGCATGTTCAGGCACAGATTGATTAAATAAACGACCCTTTGGAAACTTACTGCCCGGAATCAGATCTATAGTACAATCGCACTCTCTGTGCGGAGGTAGTGAACCAATTTTACGCTCCTCAAAAACGTCACGATAATCAGATAAAAATTCCGGAATCTCAGAGGGAATAGATGACGAAATGGAAACCAAAGGTACGTCCCCATGAGTCCCCTGACATCCCCAGCTTAACACAGACATTGCTTTCCAGTCGAGAACTGGGTTATGAGATTGCAGCCATGGCAATCCAAGCACCAACACATCATGTAGATTATACAACACAAGGAAGCGAATAATCTCCTGGTGATCCGGATTAATACGCATATTTACTTGTGTCCAGTATTGTGGTTTATTACTAGCCAATGGCGTGGAGTCAATACCCTTCAGAGGTATAGGAACTTCCAGAGGCTCTAAATCAAACCCACAGCGTTTGGCAAAGGACCAATCCATAAGACTCAAAGCGGCGCCAGAGTCGACATAGGCGTCCGCGGTAATAGACGATAAAGAGCAAATCAGGGTCACAGATAGAATAAACTTAGACTGTAAAGTGCCAATTGAAACAGACTTATCAACCTTCTTAGTACGTTTAGAGCATGCTGATATAACTTGAGTTGAATCACCACAATAGAAGCATAACCCATTTTTTCGCCTAAAATTCTGTCGTTCGCTTCTGGACAGAATTCTATCACATTGCATAATCTCTGGTGCCTTCTCAGTAGACACCGCCAAATGGTGCACAGGTTTGCGCTCCCGCAAACGCCGATCAATCTGAATAGCCATTGTCATGGACTCATTCAGACCTGTAGGCACAGGGAACCCCACCATAACATCCTTAATGGCATCAGAGAGACCCTCTCTGAAATTCGCCGCCAGGGCGCACTCATTCCACTGAGTAAGCACAGACCACTTACGAAATTTTTGGCAGTATATTTCAGCCTCATCTTGCCCTTGAGACAGGGCCATTAAGGCTTTTTCAGCCTGAATCTCTAAATGAGGTTCCTCATAAAGCAACCCCAAAGCCAGGAAAAACGCATCCACATTGAGCAACGCAGGATCCCCTGGTGCCAAAGCAAATGCCCAGTCCTGAGGGTCGCCCCGGAGCAAGGAAATTACAATCCTGACCTGCTGTGCAGGATCTGCAGCGGAGCGAGATCTCAGAGACAAAAATAATTTACAATTATGTTTGAAATTCTGGAAGCGAGATCTATCCCCGGAGAAAAATTCAGGTAAAGGAATTCTAGGTTCAGATATAGGAGCATGAATAACAAAATCCTGTAAACTTTGAACCTTCACAGCGAGATTATCCAAACCAGTAGCTAAACTCTGAGGATCCATATTAATCAGGTGAAATCAGAACCATTCAAGGATTAGAAGGAGAGAGAGACGAAGGCTGCAGTAAGCAGAGATGCAAGTGAATCAACTAATGAGCAAACTCAGGAAAAAAAAAAAAAAAATTCTCTGCAGAGTTCTTTTCTCTCCTTTCTTCTGCCAATTATTTTAACCCTTGGCCGGCCAAACTATCATGGTTCTCAATGGCAAGAGAACATAGTAAAGCATACAAAAAGGACTAGCTCTTGGAAGATGGGAACTCGAGCTGACTGTGAGCTAAACCTACCGCACAACTAACAGTGGCCGGGTAGCGTGCCTACGTTTTATCCCTAGACGCCCAGCGCCAGCCGGAGAACTGACTGACCCTAGCAGAGGAAAATACAGACCTGGCTTACCTCTAGAGAAATTTTCCCCAAAAGGCAGACAGTAGCCCCCACATATATTGTCGGTGATTTCAGAGGAAATTGACATACGAAGTATGAAGATAGGTTTAGCAAATTGAGGTCCGCTTACTAGATAGTAGGAAGACAGAAAAGGGAACTTCACAGTCAGCTGAAAACCCTTTCAAAACCATCCTGAAATTACTTTAAGACTCTAATATCAACTCATGACACCAGAGTGGCAATTTCAGCTCACAAGAGCTTCCAGCCTCAGAAATAATCAATCGCAGAGAACTGGAACAAAAATGCAAAACAAACTTAGGACTACAAGTCCAACTTAGCTGATAGTAGTCTAGGAGCAGGAACATGCAATAGAAAGGCTTCTGGTAACATTATTGGCCGGCATAGAAATGACTGAGGAGCAAGGTTAAATAGAAAACTCCCACATCCTGATGGAAACAGGTGAACAGAGGAGATGAAGCACGCAAGTGCAGTACCACCAGAAACCACCGGGGGAGCCCAGAAACCAAATTCACAACAGCTGTTCCTTTGACTCAGACCAGAACATTGCCCTCGCAGTGTACTGAGCCAGAATCAAACCCAGCTGAGACTATGGTGCCCCGTCACGAACGCTATACCACCGGCTTACACGGTGACACAGACGAAGTTGCACATGAGATAGAAGAGGAGGTCATAGATGACCCAGTTGTTGACCCCGATTGGCAGCCATTGGGGGAACAGGGTGCAGGCGGCAGTAGTTCTGAAGCGGAGGAGGAGGAGCCGCAGCAGGCAT
The DNA here is from genome assembly GCF_051348905.1 of Ranitomeya variabilis. NCBI lineage: Eukaryota > Metazoa > Chordata > Amphibia > Anura > Dendrobatidae > Ranitomeya > Ranitomeya variabilis. The sequence goes on from NC_135233.1 coordinate 655,912,020, forward strand.
CAACATCACAACAGGTTCCATCTGCCGGGCCCATATCTGGCCAAAAACGCGTGGCAAAACCAAAACCAGTTGGAGGACAGCGTGGCCATCCAGTTAAAGAAGCTCAGTCTGCAATGCCTGGAAAGGTATCCAATAGTAGAAAGAGTGCAGTCTGGCATTTTTTTAAACAACATCTAAATGATCAGCGCAAAGTCATCTGTCAAAAATGTTCAACTACCTTAAGCAGAGGTCAGAATCTTAGTCTAAATACAAGTTGCATGCATAGACATTTAACCACCATGCATTTGCAAGCCTGGACTAACTACCAAACGTCCCTAAAGGTTGCAGCACCCTTGGCCGATGAAGCTAGTCAGCAACGCTACATCCCTTCCCTCACTGTAAGCCCACCATTTCCCGCACCACCTGCAGTATCTGTGCAGCTTTCGTCTCCAGGCCAAAGCAGTCAGGGAATCACCAGGTTCGTAGTAGGAAACACTGCATGTAGGGCACCGGCAAGAATACCATCTCCAACCCTCTCTCAGTCTGCCATGTCCACCGGCACCACCGCTAGTTCCACGATCTCCAGCTCTCCAGTCCAGCTCACCCTACATGAGACTCTTGTTAGGAAAAGGAAGTACTCATCCTCACATCCGCGTACACAGGGTTTGAACGCCCACATTGCTAGACTAATCTCATTAGAGATGATGCCCTACCGGTTAGTTGAAAGCGAAGCTTTCAAAGCGCTGATGGACGCTGTACCACGCTACGAGCTACCCAGTCGACACTTCTTTTCTAGAAAAGCCATCCCAGCCCTCCAACAGCATGTTAAAGACCGCATCGTCCATGCACTCAGGCAATCTGTGACTACAAAGGTGCACCTGACAACAGATGCATGGACCAGTAGGCATGGCCAGGGACGTTACGTGTCCATCACGGCACACTGGGTGAATGTGGTGGATGCAGGGTCCACAGGGGACAGCAATATTGGGACAGTTCTGCCTAGCCCACGGTCTAGGAAACAGTTGGCTGTAGGCGTTCGTCCCCCCTCCTCCTCCTCGTCCTCCAGCAGAAGCGAGAGCTCGTCCACAGACCGCAGTCGCACGACCACTCCATCCGCAGCTGCCACTGTTGCACACGAGGTGTCCAATTATGAAACAGCTAGTGGCAAGCGTCAGCAGGCTGTATTGGCAATGAAGTGTTTGGGCGACAACAGACACACTGCGGAATTTCCGTCCGAGGCTGGGCACTGTACATCTTGAGGCAGGCAAGGTAGTGAGTGATAACGGAAGGAATTTCATGGCTGCCATAGCCCTTTCCCAACTGAAACACATTCCTTGCCTGGCTCACACCTTAAACCTGGTGGTGCAGTGCTTCCTGAAAAGTTATCCGGGGTTACCCGACCTGCACCTCAAAGTGCGCAGACTTTGCTCGCATATCCGCCGTTCGCCCGTACACTCCAGCCGTATGCAGAACTATCAGTGGTCTTTGAACCTTCCCCAGCATCGCCTAATCATCGGACGTTGCAACAAGGTGGAACTCCACACTGCACATGCTTCAGAGACTGTGCGAACAGAGGCGTGCTGTTATGTATTTGTGGGAGGATACACGGGCAGGCAGTTGGATGGCAGACATGGAGTTGTCAGGTGTGCAGTGGTCGAAGCTACAAGACCTGTGTCAAGTCCAGTGTTTTGAGGAATGCACACGGCTGGTTAGTGCAGACAACGCCATAATAAGCATGAGCATCCCCCTAATGCGTCTGCTGATGCAAAGTTTGATGCACATAAAGGAGCAGGTGTCTGCAGCCGAGGAAGAGGAAAGCCCTGATGACAGTCAGCCATTGTCTGGTCAGGGCCGTGTAGAGGACGCGGTAGCAGGCGAAGAGGAGGAGGAGGACGAGGAGGATGATGGGGATGAGTACTTTTTTAATGAGGAAGCTTCTCCTGGGCCAACAGAAATTAGTGGCGTTGCAAGGCCGGGTTCTGGTTTTTTAAGGGAGACAAGTGACGTAGATTTGCCTGTAACTGCCTCTCAAACGAGCACAACCGCAGATTTGACAACTGGAACTTTGGCCCACATGGCGGATTATGCCTTACGTATCCTCAAAAGGGACCCACGCATTATTAAAATGATGACCGATGACGATTACTGGTTGGCCTGCATCCTTGACTCTCGCTATAAAGGCAAATTGCAAAATATTATGCCACATGAGAACCTCGAACAAATATTAGCAACCAAACAAGCAACTCTTGTAGACCGTTTGATTCAGGCATTCCCAGCACACAGCGCCGGTGATGGTTCTCACACGAGCTGCAGGGGGCTACAGGGCAGAGGTGTTAGAGGTGCACAAATCAGAAGTGGCGTTGGACAGAGGGGTTTTCTGACCAGGTTGTGGAGTGATTTCGCAATGACCGCAGACAGGACAGGTACTGCAGCATCTATTCAAAGTGACAGGAGACAACATTTGTCCAGTATGGTTAATAACTATTTTTCATCCCTTATCGATGTTCTCCCTCAACCGTCATTCCCATTTGATTACTGGGCATCCAAATTAGACACCTGGCCTGAATTGGCAGAATATGCATTGCAGGAGCTTGCTTGCCCAGCAGCTAGTGTGCTATCAGAAAGAGTATTCAGTGCTGCTGGTTCAATATTAACCGAAAAAAGGACTGGTCTGGCTACCCAAAATGTGGATGATCTAACCTTCATTAAAATGAACCACTCCTGGATTTCAAATTATTTTGCCCCACCTTTCCCGGCTGACACCTAGCTTTCCTATAAAAAGGTCTAGCTTGTGGACTGGTCTTACTGAGTGTTCCAATCTCTTAATTTGCAGCAGCTGTTAGTCCAGCATACGACATGTTTACACCTCCCTCAATGGGAAAACTCCCCCCACAGGGCCGTGGTCTCGCCACTCGGCGCAAGCACCCGTTTGAGTGCCGTTTGTCTGAAGAGGTGGGTGTGCCCGCTTTTGGTCGACGGCACTGCCACTGGGTCCCTCATAGTACAATAAAGTGTCTCTGTTGTGGTGGCGCACACCCAACGTCAGGCACACCGTTGTAACATGAGGGGCCCTGGGACGGTACTGACGGCCACAAGAGAGTTCACCCCCCCAGCTCAAACTGTGCTCTACCACATGCAAAATTATCTCTCACAGCTCCACCAATGTTTAGTCTATGCGCTGACATCATTCAATGCCTGGCACTGACAATACCAATTTGTTGACATCTATGATGCTAGTTAAAGTAGTCTGGGTCAGTGTCCTATATTGACACCAGTAAATACTTAGTGCCAAATTACTATGTCTGAAACTCAGCAGAGGAGCCTACCCCTGTACCTAAGTATGCCACACTTTTGTTTTTTTGTTTTGTTGTTTTGCGAGACATTAACATCTATTTATTTTTTGGGAGTACTAACTGTGTCAGACACTCCTTGCAATCGTCCTCCGCTGACCACACCAATGCTGCCTGTGTACCCATGTAACCTATTTAAAACTGCATAGAGCCTATTTTTATTTATTTTAGGCCCAGTAAGCCTGTCTGCGGTCCCTCCTTGCAATCGTCTTCCGCTGACCACACCAATGCTGCCCGTGTACCCCTGGAACCTATTTTAAAGTGCATATAGCCACTTTTTTTAATTGTAGGCGTACTAAGTCTGTCTGCGGTCCCTCCTTCCAATAGTCCTCCACTGACCACACCAATGCTGCCCGTGTACCCCTGGAACCTATTTAAAAGTTCATAGAGCCTATTTATATATTTTATTTAATATTAATAAAGCCATGATGGACTACGCTGTACTACGCTACAAGCTAACCAGTCGACACTTCTTTTGCGAGAAAAGCCATCCCAACCCTCCACCAGCATGTAAAAGACCGCATTGTCCATGCACTCTGGCAATCTGTGAGTACAAAGGTGCACCTGACAACAGACGCATGGACCTGTAGGCATGGCCACGGAAGGTTACGTGTCCATTACGGCGCAATGGGTTAATGTGGTGGATGCATTGTCCACAGGGGACAGCCTACTAAGTCTTTCTGCAGTCCCTAATTAAAATTGTCCTCAATTCAGGTTTTCGGGCTTTTTTAAAAAATAGGAAACTGCATTTGGGCTACTAGTTTGGTTGGGGCCTACTAGTGATGTCTGCCGCTCCTGGGTGTTCTCCTCCTCCTTGGTGTTCTCCTCCTCCTTGGTGTTCTCCTCCAGGTTTCCTTGTCTGAGCTTCAACCTTCAGGCTCTCATTAAGTATTTTTAAATGTAACACTACAGTTGCCATACTACTTGGGTTGGGGCCTAGTAACGGTGTTCTCCTCCTCCTTGCTGTTCTCCTCCAGGTTTCCTTGTCTGAGCTTCAACCTTCAGGCTCTCATTAAGTATTTTTAAATGTAACACTACAGTTGCCATACTACTTGGGTTGGGGCCTAGTAATGGTGTTCTCCTCCTCCTTGGTGTTCTCCTCCAGGTTTCCTTGTCTGAGCTTCAACCTTCAGGCTCTCATTAAGTATATTTAAATGTAACACTACAGTTGCCATACTACTTGGGTTGGGGCCTAGTAACGATGTTCTCCTCCTCCTTGGTGTTCTCCTCCAGGTTTCCTTGTCTGAGCTTCAACCTTCAGGCTCTCATTAAGTATTTTTAAATGTAACACTACAGTTGCCATACTACTTGGGTTGGGGCCTAGTAACGGTGTTCTCCTCCTCCTTGGTGTTCTCCTCCAGGTTTCCTTGTCTGAGCTTCAACCTTCAGGCTCTCATTAAGTATTTTTAAATGTAACACTACAGTTGCCATACTACTTGGGTTGGGGCCTAGTAACGGTGTTCTCCTCCTCCTTGGTGTTCTCCTCCAGGTTTCCTTGTCTGAGCTTCAACCTTCAGGCTCTCATTAAGTATTTTTAAATGTAACACTACAGTTGCCATACTACTTGGGTTGGGGCCTAGTAACGGTGTTCTCCTCCTCCTTGGTGTTCTCCTCCAGGTTTCCTTGTCTGAGCTTCAACCTTCAGGCTCTCATTAAGTATTTTTAAATGTAACACTACAGTTGCTGTGAAGGAACAAATTATGAAAGGTTCTCCATTTTGTGCTAGATTCTCCATTTTGTGTTTTTGACTTCATTTTCTTGTTGCTTTAAGATAAATTCTGTTATTTAATTAGGTAAAAGGTTACAGCTGCCATGAAGTAACTTTATCTTGTTGTTCACAAGCCTGGTATGCAACTAGGCTATGGTTCATAATTGGTATAAAGACCTTGAGTCTTCTGACTCAAGCCAGATAGATTCGGGGGTGTATCACTATACAAGACTGAGGCATCTGTTAGAAAAACACATACTATGCCAAAAAGACATGACCATATCTGTAGTTTCCATTTTTCCTGTATTCTTATGGGTTAAGTTTTTCCTGCATTCTTATAGGTTAAGAACTGTGAGCGTGTTCTTATGCTGATTGGTTGAAGTATAATTTCTATGACTATCAAAACTCATACACAATAAAACGGGGGCCAGAGATCAGCTCGATCCCCCATACAGAGACACATGTCTCCGTCTGGTCATTTTCAGTTGCCGGCAACGCCCTGTAGATTAATTTGGAAATCACTGAGTTAACCGTGAAGGATCACTTTAGATCCTCCCTCAACATTGCCATACTACTTGGGTTGGGGCCTAGTAACGGTGTTCTCCTCCTCCTTGGTGTTCTCCTCCAGGTTTCCTTGTCTGAGCTTCAACCTTCAGGCTCTCATTAAGTATTTTTAAATGTAACACTACAGTTGCCATACTACTTGGGTTGGGGCCTAGTAACGGTGTTCTCCTCCTCCTTGGTGTTCTCCTCCTCCTTGGTGTTCTCCTCCAGGTTTCCTTGTCTGAGCTTCAACCTTCAGGCTCTCATTAAGTATTTTTAAATGTAACACTACAGTTGCCATACTACTTGGGTTGGGGCCTAGTAACGGTGTTCTCCTCCTCCTTGGTGTTCTCCTCCTCCTTGGTGTTCTCCTCCAGGTTTCCTTGTCTGAGCTTCAACCTTCAGGCTCTCATTAAGTATTTTTAAATGTAACACTACAGTTGCCATACTACTTGGGTTGGGGCCTAGTTACGGTGTTCTCCTCCTCCTTGGTGTTCTCCTCCAGGTTTCCTTGTCTGAGCTTCAACCTTCAGGCTCTCATTAAGTATTTGTTGGTAAAAATTGGTGGTTGGGGCCTACTAACGGTGTCTGCCGCTCCCTGGTGTTGTCCTCCACTGTATAAAGCTGAGCTTCAACCTTTTGGCTTTCGGCCTATAGTAGCAGATATTAAACTGCATTTGGCCTTCAACTTTGGTTGGGCCCTACTAACGGTGTGTGCCGCTCCCTGGTGTTGTCCTCCACTGTATAAAGCTGAGCTTCAACCTTCTGGCTCTCATTAAGTATTTGTTGGTAAAAATTGGTGGTTGGGGCCTACTAACAGTGTGTGCCGCTCCCTGTTGTTGTCCTCCACTGTATAAAGCTGAGCTTCAACCTTCTGGCTCTCATTAAGTATTTGTTGGTAAAAATTGGTGGTTGGGGCCTACTAATGGTGTGTGCCGCTCCCTGGTGTTGTCCTCCACTGTATAAATCTGAGCTTCAACCTTCAGGCTCTCATTAAGTATTTGTTGGTAAAAATTGGTGGTTGGGGCCTACTAACGGTGTGTGCCGCTCCATGGTGTTGTCCTCCACTGTATAAAGCTGAGCTTCAATCTTAAAGCTCTCATTAAGTAGTTGTTTTTAAAATGTGTGGTTGGGCCCTTAAAACGGTGTCTGACGCTACTGGGTTTTCTCCTGTTTTGTTGTCCCGACCTTCAATGTTCAGGCTTTCGGCTTACATTTTAAATAATTAAACTGCAGTTGGCCTACTACTTTGGTTGGGCCTAGTGTTATGACCCCAATGGCGAGGGTCTCAGAGGAACGTGGAAGTCTGCAGAATACAAAAATCCAGCTCATAGGGCAGTGGTAACTGGGTTGACCATATATCTACTCCTAACGCCAACACTAGAAGTAGCCGGGGATCATTCCTACGTTGATTCTAGATGACACGCGCCAGCCGGAGAATCTAGCTACCCCTAGTAGAGGAAAACAAAGACCTCTCTTGCCTCCAGAGAAGGGGACCCCAAAGCTGGATAGAAGCCCCCCACAAATAATGACGGTGAGGTAAGAGGAAATGACAAACACAGAAATGAACCAGGTTTAGCACAGAGAGGCCCGCTTACTGATAGCAGAATAAAGAAAGGTAACTTATATGGTCAACAAAAACCCTATCAAAATCCACACTGGAAATTCAAGAACCCCCGAACCGTCTAACGGTCCGGGGGGAGAACACCAGCCCCCCTAGAGCTTCCAGCAAAGGTCAGGATATAGATTTGTAACAAGCTGGACAAAAATACAAAACCAAAACAAATAGCAAAAAGCAAAAGGCAGACTTAGCTGATATAACTGGAACCAGGATCAGTAGACAAGAGCACAGCAGACTAGCTCTGATAACTACGTTGCCAGGCATTGAACTGAAGGTCCAGGGAGCTTATATAGCAACACCCCTAACTAACGACCCAGGTGCGGATAAAAGGAATGACAGAAAAACCAGAGTCAAAAAACTAGTAACCACTAGAGGGAGCAAAAAGCAAATTCACAACAGTACCCCCCCCCTTAGTGAGGGGTCACCGAACCCTCACCACGACCACCAGGGCGATCAGGATGAGCGGCATGAAAGGCACGAACTAAATCGGCCGCATGAACATCAGAGGCGACCACCCAGGAATTATCCTCCTGACCATAGCCCTTCCACTTGACCAGGTACTGAAGCCTCCGCCTGGAGAGGCGAGAATCCAAGATCTTCTCCACCACGTACTCCAACTCGCCCTCAGCCAACACCGGAGCAGGAGGCTCAGCAGAAGGAACTACAGGCACAATGTACCGCCGCAACAAGGACCTATGAAATACATTGTGAATAGCAAACGACACAGGAAGATCCAGACGAAAAGATACAGGATTAAGGATTTCCAATATCTTGTAAGGCCCAATAAAACGAGGTTTAAATTTGGGAGAGGAGACCTTCATAGGAACAAAGCGGGAAGAAAGCCACACCAAATCCCCAACGCGTAGTCGGGGACCCACACCGCGGCGGCGGTTGGCAATGCGCTGAGCCTTCTCCTGTGACAACTTCAAGTTGTCCACCACATGATTCCAGATCTGCTGCAACCTATCCACCACAGAATCCACCCCAGGACAGTCAGAAGGCTCCACATGACCCGAAGAAAAGCGAGGATGGAAACCAGAGTTGCAGAAAAAAGGCGAAACCAAGGTGGCGGAACTAGCCCGATTATTAAGGGCAAACTCAGCCAACGGCAAGAATGTCACCCAATCGTCCTGATCAGCAGAGACAAAACACCTCAAATAAGCCTCCAAAGTCTGATTGGTTCGCTCCGTCTGTCCATTAGTCTGAGGATGGAAAGCAGACGAAAACGACAAATCAATGCCCATCCTACTACAAAAGGATCGCCAGAACCTGGAAACGAACTGGGATCCTCTGTCTGACACAATATTCTCAGGGATGCCGTGCAAACGAACCACGTTCTGGAAAAACACAGGAACCAGATCGGAAGAGGAAGGCAGCTTAGGCAAAGGAACCAAATGGACCATCTTGGAGAAGCGATCACATATCACCCAGATAACGGACATGCCCTGAGATAGCGGAAGATAAGAAATTAAATCCATGGAGATATGTGTCCAAGGTCTCTTCGGGACAGGCAAGGGCAAGAGCAAACCGCTGGCACGAGAACAGCAAGGCTTAGCTCGAGCACAAGTCCCACAGGACTGCACAAATGACCGCACATCCCTTGACAAGGAAGGCCACCAAAAGGACCTGGCCACCAGATCTCTGGTGCCAAAAATTCCCGGGTGACCTGCCAACACCGAGGAATGAACCTCGGAAATGACTCTGCTGGTCCACTTATCCGGGACAAACAGTCTGTCAGGTGGACAAGACTCAGGCCTATCAGCCTGAAATCTCTGCAACACACGTCGCAGATCCGGAGAAATAGCTGACAAGATAACTCCATCTTTAAGAATACCAACAGGATCAGCGACTCCAGGAGCATCAGGCACAAAGCTCCTAGAAAGAGCATCGGCCTTCACATTCTTTGAACCTGGTAAATACGAGACAACAAAATCAAAACGGGAGAAAAACAATGACCAGCGGGCCTGTCTCGGATTAAGGCGTTTAGCAGACTCGAGATACATCAGATTTTTGTGATCAGTCAAGACCACCACACGATGCTTAGCACCCTCGAGCCAATGACGCCACTCCTCAAATGCCCATTTCATGGCCAACAACTCCCGATTGCCGACATCATAATTTCGCTCGGCAGGCGAAAACTTCCTAGAGAAAAAGGCGCAAGGTTTCATAACAGAGCAACCAGGGCCTCTCTGCGACAAAACGGCCCCTGCCCCAATCTCCGAAGCATCCACCTCAACCTGAAAGGGAAGTGAGACGTCAGGCTGGCACAAAACAGGCGCCAAAGTAAACCGGCGTTTCAACTCCTGGAAAGCCTCCACGGCAGCAGGAGCCCAGTTAGCTACATCGGAGCCCTTCTTGGTCATATCCGTCAAAGGTTTCACAATGCTAGAAAAATTAGCGATAAAACGACGGTAGAAGTTAGCGAAGCCCAAGAACTTCTGAAGACTCTTAACTGACGAGGGCTGAGTCCAATCAAGAATAGCTCGGACCTTAACTGGGTCCATCTCCACAGCAGAAGGGGAAAAAATGAACCCCAAAAAGGGAACCTTCTGTACACCAAAGAGACACTTTGAGCCCTTGACAAACAAAGAATTTTCACGCAAAATTTTAAAGACCAACCTGACCTGCTCCACATGCGAATCCCAATTATCAGAAAAAAACAAAATATCATCCAGATAAACAATCAAAAATTTATCCAGATACTTCCGGAAAATGTCATGCATAAAGGACTGAAAAACTGAAGGCGCATTGGAGAGCCCAAAAGGCATCACCAAGTACTCAAAATGACCTTCGGGCGTATTGAGTGCGGTTTTCCATTCATCACCTTGCTTAATGCGCACAAGGTTGTACGCACCACGAAGGTCTATCTTGGTGAACCACTTGGCACCCTTAATCCGGGCAAACAAGTCAGACAACAGCGGTAAAGGATACTGAAATTTGACAGTGATCTTATTTAAAAGCCGATAATCAATACAAGGTCTCAAAGATCCGTCCTTTTTTGCCACAAAAAAGAATCCCGCACCAAGAGGGGAAGAAGACGGACGAATATGTCCTTTTTCCAGAGACTCCTTGATATATGAACGCATAGCGGTATGTTCAGGTACCGACAGATTAAACAGTCTTCCCTTAGGAAATTTACTGCCTGGGATCAAATCTATAGCACAGTCACAGTCCCTATGAGGAGGCAGTGCACTGGACTCAGACTCACTGAAGACATCCTGATAATCAGACAAATACTCCGGAACTTCCGAAGGCGTAGAAGAAGCAATAGACACAGGCAGGGAATCCTCATGAATACCACGACAGCCCCAACTTGAGACTGACATAGCCTTCCAGTCCAGGACTGGATTATGGGTCTGTAACCATTGCAGCCCTAAAACGACCAAATCATGCATTTTATGTAAAACCAGGAAACGTATCACCTCGCGGTGTTCTGGAGTCATGCACATGGTAACCTGAGTCCAATACTGCGGTTTATTTGCTGCCAATGGTGTAGCATCAATACCCCTAAGAGGAATAGGATTTTCTAATGGTTCAAGAGTAAATCCACAGCGCTTAGCAAATGAGAGATCCATGAGACTCAGGGCAGCACCTGAATCTACAAACGCCATGACAGGATAAGATGACAGTGAGCAAATCAAAGTTACAGACAGAATAAATTTAGGTTGCAAATTACCAACGGTGACAGGACTAACAACCTTAGCTATACGTTTAGAGCATGCTGAGATAACATGTGTAGAATCACCACAGTAGTAGCACAAGCCATTCCGGCGTCTATGAATTTTCCGCTCATTTCTAGTCAGGATTCTATCACATTGCATTAAATCAGGTGTCTGTTCAGACAACACCATGAGGGAATTTGCGGTTTTTCTATCACATTGCACCGAATTAGGTGTCTGTTCAGACAACACCATGAGGGAATTTGCGGTTTTGCGCTCCCGCAACCGCCGGTCAATTTGAATAGCCAGTGCCATAGTATCATTCAGACCTGTGGGAATGGGAAAACCCACCATAACATTCTTAATGGCTTCAGAAAGGCCATTTCTAAAATTAGCGGCCAGTGCACACTCGTTCCAATGTGTCAGCACGGACCATTTCCGAAATTTTTGGCAATACACTTCAGCCTCGTCCTGCCCCTGAGACATAGACAGCAAGGCCTTTTCTGCCTGAATCTCAAGATTGGGTTCCTCATAAAGTAAACCGAGCGCCAGAAAAAACGCATCAAGATCAGCCAATGCCGGATCTCCTGGCGCCAGCGAAAAAGCCCAATCCTGAGGGTCGCCCCGTAAGAACGAAATAACAATTTTTACTTGCTGAGCAGAATCTCCTGATGAACAGGGTCTCAGGGCCAAAAACAATTTACAATTATTCACGAAATTCCTAAACTTAAACCTGTCTCCGGAAAACAGTTCAGGAATCGGTATTTTAGGTTCTGACCTAGGATTTCTGATAACATAGTCTTGTATGCCCTGCACACGAGTAGCCAGCTGGTCCACACTTGTAATCAAGGTCTGGACATTCATGTCTGCAGCAAGCATAGCCACTCTGAGGTAAAGGGGAAGGAGAAAAAAAAAAACTCAGAATCTTCTTTCTTATAATCCCTCTTCTGTAATGCATTAAACATTTAATACGGGCCTGGCAAACTGTTATGACCCCAATGGCGAGGGTCTCAGAGGAACGTGGAAGTCTGCAGAATACAAAAATCCAGCTCATAGGGCAGTGGTAACTGGGTTGACCATATATCTACTCCTAACGCCAACACTAGAAGTAGCCGGGGATCATTCCTACGTTGATTCTAGATGACACGCGCCAGCCGGAGAATCTAGCTACCCCTAGTAGAGGAAAACAAAGACCTCTCTTGCCTCCAGAGAAGGGGACCCCAAAGCTGGATAGAAGCCCCCCACAAATAATGACGGTGAGGTAAGAGGAAATGACAAACACAGAAATGAACCAGGTTTAGCACAGAGAGGCCCGCTTACTGATAGCAGAATAAAGAAAGGTAACTTATATGGTCAACAAAAACCCTATCAAAATCCACACTGGAAATTCAAGAACCCCCGAACCGTCTAACGGTCCGGGGGGAGAACACCAGCCCCCCTAGAGCTTCCAGCAAAGGTCAGGATATAGATTTGGAACAAGCTGGACAAAAATACAAAACCAAAACAAATAGCAAAAAGCAAAAGGCAGACTTAGCTGATATAACTGGAACCAGGATCAGTAGACAAGAGCACAGCAGACTAGCTCTGATAACTACGTTGCCAGGCATTGAACTGAAGGTCCAGGGAGCTTATATAGCAACACCCCTAACTAACGACCCAGGTGCGGATAAAAGGAATGACAGAAAAACCAGAGTCAAAAAACTAGTAACCACTAGAGGGAGCAAAAAGCAAATTCACAACAGCCTAGTAACGGTGTGTGCCGCACCTTGGTGTTGTCCTGTGTTATTTTCCTGACCTTTAATCTTCAGGCTTTCGGCCTTCATTTGTAATATTAAACTGCATAGGGCCTACTAGTGTGGTTCGGCCCTACTAATGGTGTCTGTCTGCTGCTCCTGGGTTTTCTACTCCACTGAACTAAGCAATGCCACCTAGTTAGTCCTGTTACCAATTTTGACCTGCATTTTACCCACTTTATTATTTGGGCCTAGATCAGTGTTTCCGCCTCATCCTGCCCATTGCCCAGCCGGTGCTAGATGAGTCTTGTGGTACTTTGACCCAGACCACTACATTCCCCTTGCACGCTACACAGCCACAATCTGACCCTGCTGAAAGTCAGGTTCCCCTTCCCGCATACTATACCACCTTACACAGGGACAAAGAGGAAGGTGCAGATGAAAGTGCAGGTTTCTTCAACAGGTAGGGGGGCATACTCGTTGGCGACGTCACAGGCACAAGGCCCCTCAGAGTACGCAAAAGTGCCGCTGCCGGTGGGAGGCGCCCCCGCCGTTTAAACACACCACCGTACTTTGAGGGGCCCTGTGCCAGTGCCAATGCGAACGAGTGGGCCTCCCTGCTTGCTCAGGATCACAGCACTTGCAAAGTTGAAATACTTACCTCTCACTGCTCCACCGCCGTGACGTAGTCCACATTTCCTGGGCCCACTAAAACCTTGAACCAGCCCTACCCCCCACAACTTTTGCCAAATGACCCCAATTTCCAATGCCCAACTATTATTATAAAGTTAATTAAGATTGACAAGCTTCAGAAACAAGAATGGATGTTTTTGGCATTAAAATGGGCACTGTAGGTGTTTTCCTGGCCTCCACTCACTGCCGACTATGCTTCCCCATTGACTTGCATTGGGTTTCATGTTTCGGTCGATCCCCGACTTTTCGCGATAATCGGCCGACTTCACTCGACTCGACTTTGGACAAAGTCGGATTTCGCAAAACCCAACTCGATCTTAAAAAAATGAAAGTCGCTCAACCCTAGTCACAAGCCATCAAACAAAGAAGAACTGCTTACATTTTAGTGCCAGAAGCAGTGTGAAAGACTGGTGGAAAGCATGCCAAGACGCATGAAAGCTGGGATTAAAAATCATGGTTATTCCACAAAATATTGATTTCTGAACTCTTCCTGAGTTAAAACATTAGTATTGTTGTTTCTAAATGATTATGAACTTGATTTCTTTGCATTATTTGAGGTTTGAAAGGACTGGGTTTTTTTTTGCTAATTTTGACAATTTCTCCTTTTCAGAAGAAAATACACAATGTATTGCTTGGAAATTCGGAGACATGGTGTCAGTAGTTTATAGAATAAATGGAAAATTTACATTTTACTCAAATATACCTATAAAGAGAAAAATCAGACAAACTGAACATTTTGCAGTGGTCTCTTAATTTTTGCCAGAGCTGAAGGTCAGAGTTTTTGTTCATCATGTGGGGCACTGTTATTTCAGTGGATTGTCAATAAAGAATTTGTAATTACCTTATTCATGGATTTTGCTGAAAATTCCTTTATTCGTCTTCAGATTACAGAAAATCTCACTCTACAAGCCCCAATTTAGATCAGCAAACCCTGAGGATCTAGCATTCTTTCCTGCAAGATTATCAGTATATATATGGCCGCTAGCATGGCGGGACTGGGACGGAAATTCAGCTCTGGCATTTGAAAGAACGAAGGCCCTTGCTACCCTTCCCACACCCACTTCACCAGATGGAGGTGCCTATAACAAGTATGACCATGACTGATGTCAGAAAAAAATGAAGATTTACTTCAAGACTAATATATGAAGTAAACCACTATGTAAACTTATAAGATATTGCCACGATATGACAACAGATAGCAAGGAAAATCCCAGTATGTAGCTGGCACTCCCGTATAGAGATTCTCATAGATGTTATCTAATATATAATTGCCTAGAATACTACTTCCTGCAATTTGTGCCAACTTCCGTGGCTTTGTCCGGAGCTAATGTCCGGAGCTAATGTCCGGAGCTAATGTCCGGAGCTAATGTCCGGAGCTAAGTGACGTCACCAGTGTCCTACACCCAGGCAGAGCACAGGGGCCCCAGGCAGCATATGGGGCCCCAGGCAGAGCACAGTGGCCCCAGGCAGAGCACAGGGGCCCCAGGCAGCATATGGGGCCCCAGGCAGAGCACAGTGGTCCCAGGCAGAGCACAGGGGCCCCAGGCAGCCTATGGGGCCCCAGGCAAAGCACAGTGGCCCCAGGCAGAGCACAGGGGCCCCAGGCAGCATATGGGGCCCCAGGCAGAGCACAGGGGCCCCAGGCAGCATATGGGGCCCCAGGCAGAGCACAGTGGCCCCAGGCAGAGCACAGGGGCCCCAGGCAGAACATGGGGCCCCAGGCAGAGCACAGGGGCCCCAGGCAGCATATGGGGCCCCAGGCAGAGCACAGGGGCCCCAGGCAGCATATGGGGCCCCAGGCAGAGCACAGTGGCCCCAGGCAGAGCACAGGGGCCCCAGGCAGAACATGGGCCCCAGGCAGAGCACAGGTGCCCCAGGCAGAGCACAGGGGCCCCAGGCAGCATATGGGGCCCCAGGCAGAGCACAGTGGCCCCAGGCAGAGCACAGGGGCCCCAGGCAGAACATGGGGCCCCAGGCAGAGCACAGGGGCCCCAGGCAGAGCACAGGGGCCCCAGGCAGCATATGGGGCCCCAGGCAGAGCACAGGGGCCCCAGGCAGCATATGGGGCCCCAGGCAGAGCACAGTGGCCCCAGGCAGAGCACAGGGGCCCCAGGCAGAACATGGGCCCCAGGCAGAGCACAGGGGCCCCAGGCAGAGCACAGGGGCCCCAGGCAGCATATGGGGCCCCAGGCAAAGCACAGGGTCCCCAGGCAGCGTATGGGGCCCCAGGCAGAGCACAGTGGCCCCAGGCAGCATATGGGGCCCCAGGCAGAGCACAGTGGCCCCAGGCAGAGCACAGGGGCCCCAGGCAGCATATGGGGCCCCAGGCAGAGCACAGTGGTCCCAGGCAGAGCACAGGGGCCCCAGGCAGCTTATGGGGCCCCAGGCAGAGCACAGTGGCCCCAGGCAGAACATGGGGCCCCAGGCAGAGCACAGTGGCCCCAGGCAGAGCACAGGGGCCCCAGGCAGAACATGGGGCCCCAGGCAGAGCACAGGGGCCCCAGGCAGAGCACAGGGGCCCCAGGCAGCATATGGGGCCCCAGGCAGAGCACAGGGGCCCCAGGCAGCATATGGGGCCCCAGGCAGAGCACAGTGGCCCCAGGCAGAGCACACACCAAATCGGAGGCCGAGGGGCCCCGCCAACCCAATCGGAGGCCGAGGGGCCCCGCCAACCAAATCGGAGCCCGAGGAGCCCCGCCCACCAAATCGAAGGCCGAGCGGCCCCGCCCACCAAAGCAGAGGCCGAGGGGCCCGGCCCCGCCCACCAAAGCGGAGGCCGAGGGGTCCCGACCACCACATCGGAGGCCGAGGGGCCCCGCCCACCAAATCGGAGGCCGAGGGTCCCCGCCCACCAAATCGGAGGCCGAGGGTCCCCGCCCACCAAATCGGAGGCCAAGGGTCCCCGCCCACCAAATTGGAGGCTGAGGGTCCCCGCCCACCAAATCGGAGGCTGAGGGGCCCCGCCTACCAAATCGGAGGCCGAGGGTCCCCGCCCACCAAATCGGAGGCCGAGGGTCCCCGCCCACCAAATCGGAGGCCGAGGGGCCCCGCCCACCAAATCGGAGGCCGGGGGTCCCCGCCCTCCAAATCGGAGGCCGAGGGGCCCCACCAACCAAATCGGAGGCCGAGGGTCCCCGCCCACCAAATCGGAGGCCGAGGGTCCACACCATCCAAATCGGAGGCCGAGGGGCCCCGCCCACCAAATCGGAGGCCGACGGGCCCCACCCACCAAAGCGGAGGCCGAGGGTCCCCGCCCACCAAATCGGAGGCCGAGGGGCCCCACCAACCAAATCGGAGGCCGAGGGTCCCCGCCCACCAAATCGGAGGCCGAGGGTCCACACCATCCAAATCGGAGGCCGAGGGGCCCCGCCCACCAAATCGGAGGCCGACGGGCCCCACCCACCAAAGCGGAGGCCGAGGGTCCCCGCCCACCAAATCGGAGGCCGAGGGTCCCCGTCCACCAAATCGGAGGCCGAGGGTCCCCGCCCACCAAATCGGAGGCCGAGGGGCCCCACCAACCAAATCGGAGGCCGAGGAGCCCCGCCCACCAAATCGAAGGTCGAGGGGCCCCGCCCACGAAAGCGGAGGCCGAGGGTCCCTGCCCACCAAATCGGAGGCAGAGGGACCCCGCCCACCAAATCGGAGGCCGAGGGGCCCCGCCCACCAAAGCGGAGGCCGAGGGTCCCCGACCACCAAATCGGAGGCCGAGGGTCCCTGCCCACCAAATCGGAGGCCGAGGGTCCCCGCCCACCAAATCGGAGGCCGAGGGTCCCCGCCCACCAAATCGGAGGCCGAGAGTCCCCGCCCACCAAATCGGAGGCCGAGTGGCCCCGCCAACCAAATCGGAGGCCGAGGGGCTTCGCCAACCAAATCGGAGGCCGAGGAGCCCCGCCCACCAAATCGAAGGCCGAGCGGCCCCGCCCACCAAAGCGGAGGCCGAGGGGCCTGGCCCCGCCCACCAAAGCGGAGGCCGAGGGGCCGCGCCCACCAAATCGGAGGCCGAGGGGCCCCGCCCACCAAATCGGAGGCCGAGGGTCCCCGCCCACCAAATCGGAGGCTGAGGGTCCCCGCCCACCAAATCGGAGGCCGAGGGTCCCCGCCCACCAAATCGGAGGCCGAGGGTCCCCGCCCACCAAATCGGAGGCCGAGGGGCCCCGCCCACCAAATCGGAGGATAAGGGGCCCCGCCAACCAAATCGGAGGCCCAGGGGCCCCGCCAACCAAATCTGAGGCCGAGGAGCCCCGCCCAACAAATCGAAGGCCGAGCGGCCCCGCCCACCAAAGCGGAGGCCGAGGGGCCCGGCCCCGCCCACCAAAGCGGAGGCCGAGGGGCCCCGACCACCACATCGGAGGCCGAGGGGCCCCGCCCACCAAATCAGAGGCCGAGGGTCCCCGCCCACCAAATCGGAGGCAGAGGGGCCCCACCTACCAAATCGGAGACCGAGGGGCCCCACCCACCACATCGGAGGCCGATGGGCCCTGCCCACCGAATCGGAGGCCGAGGGTCCCCGCCCACCAAATCGGAGGCCGAGGGTCCCCGCCCACCAAATCGGAGGCCGAGGGTCCCCGCCCACCAAATCGGAGGTCGAGGGTCCCCGCCCACCAAATCGGAGGCCGAGGGTCCCCACCAACCAAATCGGAGGCCGAGGGGCTTCGCCGACCAAATCTGAGGCCGAGGAGCCCCGCCCACCAAATCGAAGGCCGAGCGGCCCCGCCCACCAAAGCGGAGGCCGAGGGGCCTGGCCCCGCCCACCAAAGCGGAGGCCGAGGGTCCCCGCCCACCAAATCGGAGGCCGAGGGTCCCCGCCCACCAAATCGGAGGCCGAGGGTCCCCGCCCACCAAATCGGAGGCCGAGGGTCCCCGCCCAACAAATCGAAGGCCGAGCGGCCCCGCCCACCAAAGCGGAGGCCAAGGAGCCCGGCCCCGCCCACCAAAGCGGAGGCCGAGGGGCCCCGACCACCACATCGGAGGCCGAGGGGCCCCGCCCACCAAATCGGAGGCCGAGGGGCCCCGCCCACCAAATAGGAGGCCGAGGGTCCCCGCCCACCAAATCGGAGGCCGAGGGTCCCCGCCCACCAAATCGGAGGATAAGGGGCCCCGCCAACCAAATCGGAGGCCGAGGGGCCCCGCCAACCAAATCGGAGGCCGAGGAGCCCCGCCCAACAAATCGAAGTCCGAGCGGCCCCGCCCACCAAAGCGGAGGCCGAGGGGCCCGGCCCCGCCCACCAAAGCGGAGGCCGAGGGGCCCCGACCACCACATCGGAGGCCGAGGGGCCCCGCCCACCAAATCGGAGGCCGAGGGTCCACGCCCACCAAATTGGAGGCCGAGGGTCCCCGCCCACCAAATCGGAGGATAAGGGGCCCCGCCAACCAAATCGGAGGCCGAGGGGCCCCGCCAACCAAATCGGAGGCCGAGGAGCCCCGCCCAACAAATCGAAGGCCGAGCGGCCCCGCCCACCAAAGCGGAGGCCGAGGGGCCCGGCCCCGCCCACCAAAGCGGAGGCCGAGGGGCCCCGACCACCACATCGGAGGCCGAGGGTCCCCGCCCACCAAATCGGAGGCCAAGGGGCCCCGCCCACCAAATCGGAGGCCGAGGGGCCCCGCCTACCAAATCGGAGGCCGAGGGTCCCCGCCCACCAAATCGGAGGCCGAAGGGCCCCGCCCAACAAATCGGAGGCCGAAGGGCCCCGCCCACCAAATCGGAGGCCGAGGGTCCCCGCCCACCAAATTGGAGGCCGAGGGTCCCCGCCCACCAAATTGGAGGCCGAGGGTCCCCGCCCACCAAATTGGAGGCCGAGGGTCCCCGCCCACCAAATCGGAGGCCGAGGGGCCCCGCCCACCAAATCGGAGGCCGAGGGGCCCCGCCCACCAAATCGGAGGCCGAGGGTCCCCGCCCACCAAATCGGAGGCCGAGGGGCCCCGCCAACCAAATCGGAGGCCGAGGGGCCCCGCCCACCAAATCGGAGGCCGAGCGGCCCCGCCCACCAAAGCAGAGGCAGAGGGACCCCGCCCACCAAATCGGAGGCCGTGGGGCCCCGCCAACCAAATCGGAGGCCGAGGGGCCCCGCCCACCAAATCGGAGGCCGAGGGTCCCCGCCCACCAAATCGGAGGCCGAGGGGCCCCGCCAACCAAATTGGAGGCCGAGGGGCCCCGCCCACCAAATCGGAGGCTGAGCGGCCCCGCCCACCAAAGCAGAGGCAGAGGGACCCCGCCCACCAAATCGGAGGCCGTGGGGCCCCGCCAACCAAATCGGAGGCCGAGGGTCCCCGCCCACCAAATTATTCTTACATTTGAATAAATAAAGTATATATGGATTCTAGACTCCCGATTCTTTAGAATCGGTTTGCCATCTAGTATATAAATAACGGCTTTATTAAGGTAATAAAAAATTACAGGACAACGCGTTTTGACTCCTACACCCTGGAGTCTTCTTCAGGTCTTTAAAAAATAAATAATAAAATATAAAATATGTTATTTATTTTTTATTTTTTAATGACCTGAAGAAGACTCCAGGGTGTAGGAGTCGAAACGCGTTGTCCTGTAATTTTTATTACGTTAATCAAGCAGATATTTATATATATCATCTATGAGAATCTCTATACGGGAGCGCCAGCTACATACTGGGATTTTCCTTGCTATCTATTGTTTTACTACGGATGTCTGAGGGCCTTTTCCGTGTGCCCAGTCGGCCGAGCTGCAGACCGTTCCCCTTGAATTCCTGTTGGATCCCCTTTCAATGCTTCATTTTCGCCTTTGACTAGGTGAGAGCAATTATATAAGCGTGCAATTTACACTTATTTTTTACTGCACTTAGATCGTGCGCACATTGTTCCCTTTTTTCCCTATCCTCAGGGTTGTTTGGATTCACGATATGATCACATAATACCATTACATAGTGACAGAATGCTGCCATACGGATCATTACCATTGTAGAATCATGGAATCATAGAATGTTAGAGTTGGGAGGGACCTCAAGGATCATCGTGTCCTACTCCCTGCTCAATGCAGGATTCACTAAACCATCTCAGACCGATGTCTGTCCAGCCTCTGTTTGAAGACTTCCATTGAAGAAGAACTCAACACTTCTCATGGCAGCCTGTTCCACTAATTGTCAAAAAGTTTTTTCTAATATCTAATCTGTATCTCCTCCCTTTCAGTTTCATTCCATTACTTCTCGTGTTTCGATGTGCAAATGAATATAATGATGATCCTTCTACACTGTGACATCCCTTCAAGTATTTGTAGACATCTATCAAGTCTTCTCTTAGCCTTCTTTTTTGCAAGCTAAACATTTCCAGATACTTTAACCGCTCCTCGTAGGACATACTTTGCATTCTGCTCACCATCCTGGTAGCTCGTCTTGGAAAAATAGGAGCAAGTTCAATGTCTTTTCTAAAATGTGGTGCTAAGAACTGGACACAATATTCCAGATGTGGCCTGACTAAGTAGGAGTAGAGGGGAATAATTATTTCACGTGATATAGACTCTATGCTTCTCTTAATACATCCTAGAATTGTGTTTGCTTTTTTGGTTGCTGCATCACACTCTTGACTCATGTGCAGCCTGTGATCTATTAGTATACCCTAGTCTTTTCCACACGTGCTGTTGCTTAGTTCTATTCTTCCCGTTATGTAGATCTAATTTTTCTTTTTCTTACCCAGATGTAGAATTTTGCATGTCTTCCTATTAAATACCATTCTATTAGTCGCTGCCCAATTGTTCAAGCCTATCTAAACTCTTCTGAATCCTTTCTCTGTTTTATCTAGTGTTAACTATCCCTCTTAGCTTTGCATCATCTGCAAATTTGAACTTAAACTTTGAAGTTGTGATCATTTGATTGCTTGTTCTATATACAGCACTACTAAAATATTTCTGTATATACGAGGGGCATTCGTTAAAGATTTCCCCTGATCCACTTCTATTTATTACAGGATGTTGAAACTGCACGTGTGTAATGATACAAGTCTCTATAGGTTGTATGCCAATTTGCAACTCAGAACTGATAAGTCTTTATTTTACCGGTGCTGAAGTGGTGTGAGTAGGGTTGAGCGAAACGGATCGGTCATTTTCAGAAATCGCCGACTTTTAGGCAAAGTCGGGTTTCATGAAACCCGAACCGATCCTAGTGTGGGATCGGCCATGCGGTACACGATCAGAGCACCAAAGTCGCGTTTCGTATGACGCTGTTACCGCCGTTTTTCATCCAATGAAGGAGGACGCAGAGTGTGGGCAGCGTGATGACATAGGTCTCTGTCCCCACCATCTTAGACAAGGGCATGGCAGTGATTGGCTTGCTGTCTGCGGCGTCACAGGGGCTATAAAGGGGCGTGCACGCCGACCGCCATCTTACTTCTGCCGATGTGAGCACAGGGAGAGTTTGCTGCAGTTAGTCAGAAGCAGGGACAGAGTTAGGGAGGAAATATAAACCCCCAAACCGCTTGTGCTGGAGCGATTTTCACTGTCCCACACCACCTTTTTGTGCAGGGACAGTGGAGGTCGTATTTTAGTGCAGCAGCTGCATAGCTGTGTGCACGGTGCTGTGCAAACCAACTGCTTTTTTCAAAGCAAAAATCCTGTTGCTCCTTTCTGCACAGTTACCTGTCTTGTTTATTTGTCCACACTTTTTTGTTCTGAAGTCCTTTTTATTGCTGCCATACTTGTCCTGAGATCATTGTAGGGACTAGGGAGCGTGTTATTGCAGTAATTTTTTTTTTTTTATATATATATAATAATTACAGCCACTTTCTGCCACATTCATAGTGTTGTGTTATACCACTGTGCCAGAGTTGTGGTTCAGTTTCTCCCCCCAAAAGTGAGATAGTAATTCTCACACAGTTTATATTCTGCTGTACTGCTAGTGTGTCGTATATCAGGCAGCCACTTTCTGCCAGGTTCATAGTGTTGTGTTATACCACTGGGCCAGAGTTGTGGTTCAGTGTCTCCCCCCAAAAGTGAGATAGTAATTCTCACACAGTTTATATTCTGCTGTACTGCTAGTGTGTCATATATCAGGCAGCCACTTTCTGCCACGTTCATAGTGTTGTGTTATACCACTGGGCCAGAGCTGTGGTTCAGTGTCTCCCCCCAAAATTGAGATAGTATTTCTCACACAGTTTATATTCTGCAGTACTGCTAGTGTGTCATATATCAGGCAGCCACTTTCTGCCACGTTCATAGTGTTGTGTTATACCACTGGGCCAGAATTGTGGTTCAGTGTCTCCCCCCAAAAGTGAGATAGTATTTCTCACACAGTTTATATTCTGCTGTACTGCTAGTGTGTCGTATATCAGGCAGCCACTTTATGCCACGTTCATAGTGTTGTGTTATACCACTGGGCCAGAGCTGTGGTTCAGTGTCTCCCCCCAAAAGTGAGATAGTATTTCTCACACAGTTTATATTCTGCTGTACTGCTAGTGTGTCATATATCAGGCAGCCACTTTCTGCCACGTTCATAGTGTTGTGTTATACCACTGGGCCAGAGTTGTGGTTCAGTGTCTCCCCCCAAAAGTGAGATAGTATTTCTCACACAGTTTATATTCTGCTGTACTGCTAGTGTGTCATATATCAGGCAGCCACTTTCTGCCAGGTTCATAGTGTTGTGTTATACCACTGGGCCAGAGCTGTGGTTCAGTGTCTCCCCCCAAAAGTGAGATAGTATTTCTCACACAGTTTATATTCTGCTGTACTGCTAGTGTGTCGTATATAAGGCAGCCACTTTCTGCCACGTTCATAGTGTTGTGTTATACCACTGGGCCAGAGTTGTGGTTCAGTTTCTCCCTCCAAAAGTGAGATAGTAATTCTCACACAGTTTATATTCTGCAGTACTGCTAGTGTGTCGTATATCAGGCAGCCACTTTCTGCCAAGTTCATAGTGTTGTGTTATACCACTGGGCCAGAGTTGTGGTTCAGTGTCTCCCCCCAAAAAATGAGGAAGTCTGGTGGAAGAGGCCGTGGGCGGGGGTTGCCAGCTAGTACTGATGGTGGTGGTGGTGCTGCATCTGGTGGTAGTGGCAAAAGCACAGTAGCACCTAAGGCTGGAGGTGTTGAGCCTGCGTCATCGTCTGGCTACACAAGGCCTCGAAGGCTCCCTTACCTGGGAGTAGGAAAACAGCTTTTAAATCCGGAGCAGCAGGAAAAAGTTTTGTCTTTCCTTGCTGACTCAGCCTCTAGCTCTTTCGCCTCCTCTTCCCAAAGTTCAAAATCTAAGAGCAGCCAGTCGTCAGTGGATGCTTCCGGTCCGGAAAAAGACGTTTCCTTGTGTCCTTCTCCCAAACCAAAAGTGAAGGATGCGTCAGGCGACACTACAGGTTACTCCATGGAGCTCTTTACCCATACCGTGCCAGGGTTAGAAAGGGAAATTGTACACTGCACATTACAGGAAGAATCGGACATGGAGTGCACTGATGCACAGCCACAGCTAGATTATGATGCTGTTCCATTGACTCAGATCACTACATTGACATCGCAGTTTCCTGAGCCAGAATCTGACCCTGATGAGACTATGGTGCCCTGTTCCGAACGCTATAGCACCGGCTTACACGGTGACACTGAGGAAGGTGCACATGACATTGTGGAGGAGGAGGTGATAGATGACCCAGTTCTTGACCCAGATTGGCAGCCATTGGGGGAAGAGGGTGCCGCTGGCACTAGCTCACAAGCGGAGGAGGGTTATCCGCAGCAACACCTATCTACATCGCAACAGCTGGCATCAGCCAGGCCCGTATCAGGCCCAAAACGTGTGACAAAAACAGTTTTAGGACAGCGTGGCCAACCGCTGAAAGTTGCACAGCGTGCAATGCCTGAAAAGGAATTCCATAGTAGGAAGAGTGCAGTGTGGCATTTTTTTGACCAAGATCCCAATGATCAGTCTAAAGTGATCTGTAAGAAATGCTCAAAGACCTTTAGCAGAGGGAAGATTCTTCAAAATTTAAATACAACGTGCATGCGTAGACATTTAACCAGCATGCACTTGCAAGCCTGGACTAATTACCAAACGTCCTGTACCGTTGGTGCACCTGGTCAGAATGAAGGTAGTCAGCAACACTACATTGCTTCCCTCACTGTAAGCCCACCGGTTCGGACACCACCAGCAGCAAATGTGGAGGGATCGTCGCAAGGCCAAAGCAGTCAGGGAATCAGAAGGTTATTGGTAGGAAGCACTGTATGTAGGCCAACATCACCAACTGTCTCTCAATCCGCCATGTCCACCACCACCACCATCGCTAGTTCCACCATCTGCAGGTCTCCTGTCCAGCTCACCCTAGAAGAGACTCTCGTGAGGAAAAGAAAGTACTCATCCTCTCATCCGCGTACACAGGGTTTTAACACCCACATTGCCAGATTAATGTCGTTAGAGATGATGCCCTACCGGTTGGTCGAAAGCAAAGCTTTCAAAGACCTGATGGCCTACGCAGTACCACGCTATGACCTACCCAGTCGCCACTTCTTTGCGAGAAAAGCCATCCCAGCCCTCCACCAGCATGTCAAAGACCGCATTGTCCATGCACTGAGGCAGTCTCTCAGTGGAAAGGTGCACCTCACCACAGATGCATGGACCAGTAGGCATGGCCAGGGACGTTACGTGTCCATCACAGCGCACTGGGTTAATGTGGTGGATGTAGGGTCCACAGGGGACAGCCATAGTGGGACAGTTCTGCCTAGCCCACGGTCTAGGAAACAGTTGGCTGTAGGCGTTTGTCCCCCCTCCTCCTCCTCATCCTCCAGCAGAAGCGAGAGCTCGTCCACAGAGCGCAGTCGCCTGGCAACTCCATCCGCAGCTGCCATTGTTGCACACGAGGTGTCTCATTATGGAACAGCTAGTGGTAAGTGTCAGCAGGCTGTGTTGGAAATGAAGTGTTTAGGCGACAACAGACACACCGCGGAAGTACTGGCCGAGTTCTTGCAGCAAGATACTGAGTCATGGCTGGGCAGTGTACATCTTGAGGTAGGCAAGGTAGTCAGTGATAACGGAAGGAATTTTATGGCTGCCATAGCCCTTTCACAACTTAAACACATACCTTGCTTGGCTCACACTTTGAACCTGGTGGTGCAGTGCTTCCTGAAAAATTATCCGGAGTTACCAGCCCTGCTCCTGAAGGTGCGAAAACTTTGTTTGCACATCCGCCGGTTGCCCGTACACTCCAGCCGTATGCTGAACCATCAGCGATCGCTAAATCTTCCACAGTTGTCCGCCTTCTGTAAGACAATGTACCAGTTCCCAACTCAATGTACCAGTTCCCAAATCACATGTTGCCCAAATAGAAGCATGCTCTTGTGGCTTTTAAATTCTACCGCATGCCCTTTATTCACACAACCTCGCACCGCTGAACTTCCACCTCTTTCCAACAATTAAGTTATTTTTGAAAGGCAAGCATTTTCCAGGTGATGAGACTCTGATTTCTGAAGTCACAAAGTGGTTTTTGAAGCAACATGTCAACTTCTACAAGTGAAGTGGGTCAAGGGAAATCTTTAATGAACACCCCTTGTAGTTAAAATATCAGTCTTCAAGACACTCAGAGAAATAGCATGACATACATTCTGCACCCTAACAAATGGCCTGGCCGGGTTGTAGCATTTAAATGTTGCGGTCAGTAATTTACAACAGCAAACAGTGGAAGCTTCTGATGAAGGCAATTGCAATGATCCAAACACCCTAACAGGACATCATGGGGCATTGAGGAGTTAAAGTTTCTGCTTGTTTCTTCTGTGACAAATTTCCAATTGTTCTATGCATCAGCATATATTGAACAAATTGGTAGTCCTGGCTTGTAAAGATAGGGTGAATGGTCTTCTAAATCCTTGGCAATTGAGCTTTATTAATGACTTCCAAGTTTTTTCAGTTGTTTACATGCAGGTGGTGCAAACGGCAGAGGCATTGACTTTTTTAAAGGGGTAGAGGAAAATTATTCTTTTTTGACGAATATCAAAAGCTTTGTTTTGAAGAAGCTAAAGCTTTTTCAAAAGCCATTCAAAAATCATCTCTTTATTTAAGAAGGAAAACCAGGTGTTCTTTTTGAAAGTGAAGAAGCATTGGCTTCTTAACTAGGAGTGAAAAATGTATACCTTTTTTGCAATCCAAAATATGTCTATTTTCAAAATTAAAGTACAGTATTAAATAGCAATATAAAACACAGTGGGCTATGAGATGTGTGTCTGGCATGGCTGTACAGTGGCAATAGCAAAAGCTACAAGGTATAAAAGTGTAATGGGTCATGCAAGGAGATGTCTGACAGTGAAGCCTGAGCAATGGCAGCTCCAGCACCTTCAGTAGGTATAACACTATAAACCATGATAGGCAAGCAGGAAATGTGTGGGTAGATTGTATTGGCAATGGCAATGGTAGAAGCAACATAGTAGGAAAATATGACAGGGCAGTCAATGAGATGACTAGCAGACTAGGGCCAGTATAGTCAGCCCTGGCACTAAAGTATCGGTGACATGATCGACAGGGAGTAGATACCCGCCTGGCCATGGGCCATCAGAACAGAGTAGAAACACAACCGACAGGCAGATAACACAGCCAATCTTTTCCATGTCATTAGATGTAGGTGACGGAAATGTAGCACTGATTTATTTTGATGCTTGCTTGTATAGTGCTATCAAACTTCACAGTGCTTTCCAGACAGTATACCCATTGGGGTTCACAATCTAAAGTATATACAAATTTTTCTTAAAAATGTAGGCGGAAACCAGTGTAGCTAGCGGAGAATGTACAACACAAATACAGAGAGAATATACAAACTCCTTGCAGAAGTTGTCCTTTGTGGGATTTGCGCCCAGGACGTCAGCACTGCAAAGCGGCACAGCTAATTCCTGAGCCATCATGCTGCCTAGTAAAATTTTCCACATTTGTGAAAATCAACCTGGTCCACTTGAGTTTGAAAAAGGATGCTGCATACCTTTTCTCACAATACAATGGAAGCTGGACATGATAGTACACCCATGGCAAACTGGGACGGTTATTGCCATTGGTCCAATTTACTGAGCCAGAAGTCCATAGGATCAGGGCTCAAAGTATCTGCCAGCAAGAGGACTGCATTAACATTTCTGGACTAGAAAACACAAGAAGATTCGTTGAATTTGACAGGGTATGATGAATCTGCCCCTATGACTTTCTACTGCATCCGCTCTGTACTGTGTATATGCTCTCCTGTGTCTTGTGCTATTCACTTTTAAGAGGTCTTTTGAGTGATTGGTTGTGTTTTTAGGACCTGGTTCCTCACAAATCTGATTAGAAATAAAAAGCCTTTAAAGTGAATTTAGAGTGGCCAATAATTGAGAACCAAATATTGAACTGTCAAAAAACATGCTGTCATTCATCCAATGCATGACCAAAATGTTTGATAGGTGAAATAAATATAAGCTTGTTCAAGTTTGTTTGAATATTAATATTGAATAATATTATTATTGTTCTCCCAAGAACAATGCAATTTTATGCGCACAGAATGATCATGTTAACAATCATTCTGTGTAAGTGAAAGTGCGGTCAGCATGTCTAAACATGCTATTAAATGACGCAGATCAGCTTAATATAACTGGTCAGTGGTCATTTAAAGACTGTGATTCTCCAGTGTAAATGCACACTTGCCTCTAAGTACTTTATAAGTGACAACTTCACTAACTAGAGTTGTTCTCATCTCTTTATTCTTCGTCTGGTCCTGAAGTCAGGATGACTTTTCACAGCCACAGCTTGTTTCTGAAAACTTCCCTCTTCTCCAGCGCGAAGGCCCATAATTGTTCACTATAGAGTAGAAAAGTCCCCAATTTATGCCCACAAACAATATCTCAAAATTTTGTCCCCTTAAACAGTAATGCCATCGTCACCACAAGTAATGTGCCTCAAAACAGTAATGTCCACCATTCATGCCCCTAAACAATGGTGCCCCCATTTGTGCACAGTGCACGCCACATACTGATGTCTCCCATTTTTTCCCCAAACAGCATTGCCCCACATTTGTGCCACCAAATAGTAATTTATCTAATCTGTACCAATACATTAATGTGACCATTTGTGCCCTCATACAGTATTGCCCTCTTTGCATATTATGTGTTTGTGACAATGAAAAAAATAAACTCAACTCACAAATATGATGAGCAGTGATATCGTACTTCTCCTTCCATCACGGTCCAACACAGATGAAGGAATGTCATCACGCAACATGCTGTCCTCGGAACTCCCTATATTTGAAACCTTAAATTGTTTGCTAAAATAATAGTGTCCAGTAGTTGCTGGTAGTCACTGTGATAATATAACTTTTCTACATTCTTGACATTTTTTATTTACGGCATAATTTTGCCTCAGAGTGTCTATTTGCTTCTCGTGTGGCATTTTTTTACACCCTTTTAAATAAGAATTGCAGCAAAACCTGCAACTGCCTGCGTGACATGTTCATTTTTGAAAGTTTATCTCCAAATCCTACTATCTAAGATGCAAAGCAAAATAAAAAAAACAACTTACATGGATAATTTAAATAATTAAGAATTGGATGTATAAACATTTCTAATTTTTTCTTGTATAGTTATTTAATTATAACTTAATATCAGTATTTGGTGTTTTACAATTAGGCTGGCCGTACACAATAGATGGCTATTGGTCGAACAATGCTTCGCCCGGTCGTTCGTCCAACAGC
The DNA here is from genome assembly GCF_051348905.1 of Ranitomeya variabilis. Lineage (NCBI taxonomy): Eukaryota > Metazoa > Chordata > Amphibia > Anura > Dendrobatidae > Ranitomeya > Ranitomeya variabilis. Next base: position 655,940,936 of record NC_135233.1, read on the forward strand.
CATCTCAGCTGAATCTCCCATACACAGGAGAAATCCGCCAACTGACACATCAGCTATCAGCTTACTTCTAGATTATGAGATCAGCAGTCCGAAATCTGAGACAGACAATAGACATCTTCCCCAACAACGAGTTGGTTAGCACCGTCATACACATTAGATCATTGGCTGAACTCATCGATATCGTCAGACTTGGCTGACATTAGTCCTATTTGTATGGAAGGGTTACACTTGGAATATCATATTTGCTATGAACTATTTCCACGTCAATTAAACAGTGTTTTCCTTTTACTAGTTAAAAGCAATGCTTATTCATTTGATTGTTTTCTCAAGTATCTGCGAACAATATATCTTGCCTTAGTCAGACCAACAGTTACAAGGCTGATGTTGAGGAGCACAGTGTTTGTCATTGAGCAGGCAAGGCAAATATGAGCTCATGTGGTCTATGTGTATATGTGGGCTAGATGAAAGGGCAGAAAAGGTCCTCTCACAGTTTGGTGATACGTCCACTAATCTTCCTGATTTTCAAACCAATAATTAAACTACTGTCAGGAACTCCCATTTTTTTCTTTAATAGGAGTTGAAGAGGAGCATGACCCCATCCTCAATCAAGTTCTATAGCAAATTAGCAAGAGAACTATGTTTAATTCCAAGATATAGTAAATTAGGGAAATTGAAACTCTAAATAATTAAATCCTAAAGCTTCTATTTTTATAAGTGAACTAGAAGCAAAAAATATTTTTTTACAAATAGTCTTTTAACCCATTCCTGTCTTACATGAGACATGATAGCAGTCTATGCAAACAAAAAAAAAACCTGTGGAAAGAATTCTTACCGCAAGTTAGTTAGTTTACCAGCTTCCATAGTTACTCAGAAAAGTTTACAGAATGTGACAGTTTGAAATATAGATAAGCACACTTCATGGATGTGTGAAAGATATAGAGTACCTTGTGGTATATATGGAGTTTGGTCTGTAATTTTCAGATCCACAGCAAAAAACTATTATTTATTTAATTAACATACTGTATGCATTTAATTTACAAGGAAACCACTTATTTTATTCACAGTTTGGCTAAATATATAAGCTAGCATGCATGTCAGAGGCAGGTATGTCATTGGTGCAACCTATGCAACCGTTCAAGGGCTCAAGAGGCCCTTAGTAGAAGCTGTATTAGTGCTCACTCAAGACATCATATCCATTTTTTCCTCGGACCAAGTGGCCCGCATGAAAGTACAGAGACTTACCTAATATTGGAGTGGTGGAGCAAACTTACCAATGCAAGACTATGGGTCTGCGAAGAAATCGGACAACTTTTGGATGTGATCTATGTGCTGTGTGTTTTTCACAGATGGTTTGTAAAGAGGAGCTTGAGAAACCTCCCTCAATTTTTTTTTCATCTGAGAAAAATGGATGAAAATCTGACCAAACTCTGATGGCAAAGACTGACACTAGCCAAACTCTCAACACTGTTGAAAAACAGTGATAAATTCTGATCAGTTTTTGGTGTATAGGAAAGTCACTAAAGAGTGAAAGCTATTTGCCTCCTAAGTGGTGGCTGCATATATCCAGATTCTTATCACTCACTGTGTGAAGGGAGCAGGTGAATTTATAATTCTGATACAGAAAAATAGCTCCAACATTTATAAAGATACATTATGAAAATAATCTATGAGAATTTTAGACCTGGTTGATAAATTAACCCCTTCACGACCTTGGACGTACTCAGTACGTCTTGGTCAGCTGGTACTTACCAATCTTAGACGTACTGAGTATGTCTAGGCGATTTTTCGTTAGCGGAAACTGTGTGCTCGCTTTGGCTGCCGGGTGTCAGCTGATTCTGACAGCTGACTTCTGGCACTCAGTGCAGGAGCAGCACTTTAGCCCCCTAAATACTGTGGTTGCAGCATTTAACAAGCATGCAGAGGGCGTCCCCTTCACCAAAATGAAACCCCCACCATTCCCCCAAAAGAGGTAGAAAGTCTCAGGCCCCTGTCTTCTAAGTTGCACATTTCTAAAAGGTCTTTTGAGTGATTGGTGGGGGTCTCAGGACTCGGACCTGATCAATCTGCTCAGAATAAAAGAGCCTAAAACATATAGATAAAAAAATCTACCACAAATGTAAGTTATTCTAATCAGTATTGTGGGTTTTATAATTATTGCCTCAATCTGATCATGGCTGGTAACAACAACCAGAGGCGCACACCGACTAAACAGTGGTGTCAAGACAGGAAGAGGAGGAGGGTGACTCTCAGGGTGAGAAGTGTGAGAAAAGAGAGGTTGAAGATGAAATTGCATAGCCCTCTTGGTGTGAACCCAGTGGTACACAGCTGAGTAGCTCAGCAGAGGAGGTAGAGGAGCAGGAAGATGAGGAGGTTTACATTGCGTCTTCTCACACAGAGACATGAAGTGCTGCAACCACGACAAGCACTGCATCCTCAGCCCCAACTCTGGCTCTGCCCAGCACCAGTCACGAGTGTGCAGTTCACAGGGGCAGCAAGAGTTGCCTAGCCCGAGCATTTTTTGAGACCACAAAGGATAAGCCATGTTATCTGTCAATTTTGCAAAAAAAATTTGCTTTACTTTGGGTAATGCGTGGTATATGGGTATGACAGGGTGATCAATGTAAGTATATTCCATAATTTTTTTGTCTGGAGCCTCCATGTGTAAATCTTCTAAAAGCAGATTATATAAACTCTTTATTGAAATCATTAGTGGAATCTTTCCGCAATTCAAAATAAACTATATAAGCCAGCATTCAAAATGACAGTTGTGCCACCCTTGTCCACAGGACAGATTAATAAGTCTGTATTACATTTGAGATTTTTCAAGGCAATTCTTTCAGATCTTGCACAATTATTGTTACATGCCCTATGTCCCGAGCTAGGCACTGGGAAATGTGCCTTAAAGGGAACCTGTCACCCCCTCATGCATTTGTAACTAAAAGAGCCACTTGTGCAGCACTAGTGCTGCATTCTGTCAAGGTGGCTCTTTTAGTTATGCTCCCTGCACACACTGAAATAAACGCTTATAAAATGTGCCCCCTCATACCGTGAAATCGTCCCAGGGGCGGGTCTTTCTCCCCTAATCAGGTGCAGCACAGCTGTCACTCCGGGCCTGTGCGCGCCGGGCGCTGCCTCCTCTTGCTTCATCAGCGTCCCTGGCGCCTGAGTGCTGTGGATCCAGATGAGATATCCCTGGGTCTGTCAGGAGGATCAAGCGTAGGGAGAGTCCGAGCTTAGCGTAAACAGAAGATTGAACTGTACTGTGTTGATGAAACTGGAACTGGAGGGTACGGCACTCTATAGTTCTTGTTAAAGACTGTTGTTCTTGAACTGTCCAGTGAAGTTGAACTTGTTAAAGTGAATCGGGTATCCTCTGAGGTATGCATGCCTGATCCTGAAACTGAGGACGTGGATGCAGCATAGGCCTCCAGCCTACGAATGAGTGCAAGGCACACTTTGCAGCACAACACATATGGACTTGCACACTGTTTGTTTGTGGGGTGCCAGGGAGTGGAGAAACAGCAGCTCATCCACGGTTACTGCACTGGGCAACTTACATCCAGCACTATAAAAATTAACCTTTTAAAATTGTTCTAAATAAATGTGAAATTTTGTAGCCTGAGGATACATTTTTGCTTTTCTGGGTTTTGGCTTTGACAAAACTTTATTGCAGGAGTACATAACATTTTTTGGTACAAGGGCCACATTGCCATACTGAACTAATCCCACGGACCACATATTTTTCTTTAAAGGGTAGCTACTAGAGATGGCGCGAGTGCTCGTTGCTCAGGGTGAGCAAATTGAAATGCTGGGGTGCTCGACCCAAGCAACGAGCCCAATGTAAGTCTGAGGGAAACTCGAGCATTTTTCAGGTGGCCCACCTGGCGATCTGCAGAGGGACTAGAAATTGCAGAAATCGATGGGAACAGTGATCAAATGACATGGGAACAGCATGGGGAAGACCCCTGGAAGCATTTCTGACTCCCAGGTAACTGATGTGAACCATGTTGTCATAGTCTTATGCCACTTTTACAATAAAACATACAAAAAGAAAACCAAAATGGATTTTCCTGGGAAATATGTTAAGGAACATCCTTTCCAGGGTAATGACTTGCATATAAGGCAAAATGAATAACCAAAAACTAAAATGCTCCTCCACACCTTGGGCTATGTTCACACAAAGCGTCTTTTTGAACTTTAGCATTGCTTTCAACAAAGACAAATGCGTTCACTGGAAAATGTCATTTTACCGTTTTACAACCTCATCTGGCCATGTGGTGTGTGACACATCATCAGACGCATCCTGTTTCATTTATGAAAGAGGGACTCTGAAAGTCACAAAGCCTATTTTTATAGGGCCAACAGGCAGCCTTTACTATTCTTAAAGGGCCAGCAGTCAGCCCTCACTATTCTTAGAGAGCCAACAGCCGGCTATGCTTTGTTGTTCCCATTACTAAACAGTGGGTCTCCTATACTGTTATTGTGTATGTAGTGAGTGGCAGGGCTGCCCAAAATTTGGACGCACTCCAATACCCCTTTGAAGAGACGTATAGGAGGACCTCATGAAAACAATGTTCCTATTATTAGGAAGTGCGTCTCCCGTACTGTTTGCCTATGCAGTGAATGCAAGGGCTGAAAAAAATTTGGAGGCACTCCAATGCCCCTTTGAAGAGACGTAGAGCAGGGCTTCATGAAAAAAATATCCATTAGGAAGTTGGTCTCCCATAGTGTTTGCCTATGCAGTGAATTCAAGGGCTGCCAAAAATTTGGAGGCACTCCAATGCCCCTTGGAAGAGATGTGCAGGAGGGCCTCATAAAAAAAAATTGTTCCCGTTGGCTTCATGTGGCCATCCAGGACGTTTGTTCAATGGGTTGTTGGGGTGCGTGTAACTTTGGTGCAGGGCAGGCCTTGTATTCAATGCATAAGCAAACAGTATGGAAGTACCAACTTCATACTATTGGTGACTTTGGTTTCATGTGGCCATCCAGGATGTCTGTTCCAAGGGTGATTTGGGTGCATGTAACTTTGGGGCAGGGCAGACCTTGCATTCACCGCATAGCCAAACAGTTTGTGAGACCCAGTTCCTAATAATTGAAACTGTAGGGATTAGTCAGCTGCTTCAACAATGCAATTCTCCACTTTTGGTTCTTCATCCTTAACACTGCAATTCTCCACTTTAATTTCTTCACCCTCAACACTGCAATTCTCCACTCCAGGTTCTTTAGCCTCAACACTGCAATTCTTCACTGCCAGGTATTCTTTAGCCTCAACACTGCAATTCTCCACTTCAATTTCTTCAGACTCAACACTGCAATTCTCCACTGCCAGGTATTCTTTAGCCTCAATGCTGCAATTCTCCTCTCCAGGTTCTTCAGGCTCACCACTGCAATTCACCAAGGTAGGTTCTTCAGTCTCAACACTGCAATTCTCCACTTCAATTTCTTCAGACTCAACACTGCAATTCTAAAGTGCCAGGTATTCTTTAGCCTCAACACTGCAATTCTCCACTCCAGGTTCTTCAGGCCCACCACTGCAATTCACCAATGCAGGTTCTTCAGCCACCACACTGCAATTCTCCACTTCAATTTCTTCAGTCTCAACACTGCAATTCTCCACTCCAGGTTCTTCAGCCTCAACACTGCAATTCTCCACTGCCAGGTATTCTTTAGCCTCAACACTGCAATTCTCCACTCCAGGTTCTTCAGGCTCACCACTGCAATTCACTAATGCAGGTTCTTCAACATCAACACTGCAATTCCCCACTTCAATTTCTTCAGCCTCAACACTGCAATTCTCCACTGCCAGGTATTCTTTAGCCTCAACACTGCAATTCTCCACTGCCAGGTATTCTTTAGCCTCAACACTGCAATTCTCCACTCCAGGTTCTTCAGGCTGACCATTGCAATTCATCAATGCTGGTTCTTTAGCATCAACACTGCAATTCTCCACTTCAATTTCTTCAGACTTAACACTGCAATTCTCCACTGCCAGGTATTCCTTAGCCTCAACACTGCAATTCTCCACTCCAGGTTCTTCAGGTTCGACACTGCAATTCATTAATGCAGGTTCTTCAGCCTCAACACTGCAATTCTCCAATTCAATTTCTTCAGACTCAGCACTGCAATTCTCTACTGCCAGGTATTCTTTAGCCTCAACACTGCAATTCTCCACTCCTGGTTCTTCAGGCTCACCACTGCAATTCACCAATGTTGGTTCTTCAGCCTCAACATTGCAATTCTCCACTTCAATTTCTTGAGCCTCAACACTGCAATTCTCCACTGCCTGGTATTCTTTAGCCTCAAAGCTGCAATTCTCAACTCCAGATTCTTCAGACTCACCACTGCAATTCACCAAGGCAGGTTCTTCAGCCTCAACACTGCAATTCTCCACTTCAATTTCTTCAGCCTCAACACTGCAAGTCTCCACTCCAGGTTCTTCAGGCTCAACACTGCAATTCTCCACTGCCAGGTATTCTTTAGCCTCAACACTGCAATTCTCCACTACAGGTTTTTCAGACTCACCACTGCAATTAAAAAATGCAGGTTCTTCAGGGTGAACACTGCAATTCACTGCATAGCAGTAGCGCAGCAGCACGCCCATACAGTTACCTTCTGCAGCAGAGCAGGGAGAATCAATCTGCCTGCTCTGCCGCCTGCTATGGGGCCCCTGAGCAGGCCGGGGGCAGCCCAGGGTCAGCAGTGGACCCCATGCCCGTCACCGCACTGATGAGGGAAGGAGCGCTGCACTGCGCTCCTTCTTCTATCATCCCCCTGTCAGCGTCTGGTGTCACTGACACCGATGCTGACAGTGGGCGCGATGACGTCACCACCCGACGCCCGCTGTTAGAAGATGAGCGGAAGGTCGGAGCACCGCTGGAAAATGGAGGAAGAGAGGTGAGTATTTATTTATTGTTTTTTTATTGGGGCTGCCTTATACTTCAGGATCTGCCTATAAAGGGGCTGCCTTATACTTCAGGATCTGCCTATGAGGGTGCTGCCTTAAACTTCAGGATCTGACTATAGGGGGGCTACCTTATACTTCAGCATCTGCCTATAGGGGGGCTGCCTTATACTTCAGGATCTGCCTATAGGGGGGCTGCCTTATACTTCAGGATCTGCTTATAGGGGGCTGCCTTATACTTCAGGGTCTGCCTATAGGGGGCCTGCCTTATACTTCAGGATCTGCCTATGGGGGGCTGCCTTATACTTCAGGATCTGCCTATGAGGGGGCTGCCTTATATTTCAGGATCTGCCCATATGGGTGCTGCCTTATACTTCAGAATCATCTGCCTATGGGGGTACTGCCTTTTACTAGAGTCTGCCTATGGGGTGCTGCCTTATACTACAGGGTCTGCCTATGGGGTGCTGCCTTTTACTAGAATCTGCCTATGGGGGATGACTTATACTACAGGATCTGCCTATGGGGTGCATTATACTATATGGAATCCTATGGGGAGTACATTATACTATATGGAGTCCTATGGGGAGTACATTATACTATATGTAGGCTTATGGGGAGTGCATTATACTATATGGAGACCTATGGGGAGTGCACTATACTATATTTAGGATGATCTGGTGCATTAAACTATATGGAGGCCATCTAGTGGGCCATCATACAGTGTGGAGATTACAGTGAAAGGGACATCATACAGTGTAGGAGCCATCAAACAGTTTGGGGGCTACTAAGGGGTCAGTATACCGTGTGGATGGTACTATACAGCGAGGGGGCATTATACTGTATAGGGGAGCTGTACAGGGGGGAGACTCGGGACATTATTAAATGTAAAGTGGGCACTTCTTGTTATAGGGGATCTCAGGTTACTGTGACTATCAAAGGGACACACATGGCATTATTACTTTCTAGGGAGCAAAATGTGAGCACTGTTTTCTAGGGCACTGGCACCTGGCATTACTATATTATAGAGGGGTGCTTTAGAATTTAGAAGGCACAGAGAACCACACAGCAGGTGCAGTAATAGGGACACATATGGCAGCAGCGGCTCAGTATTGGGGTATCAGGGGCAGTAATAGGGACACATACAGCAGCAGGGGCTCAGTAATGGGGTATCAGGTGCAGTCATAGGGACACATACGGCAGCAGCGACTCAGTATTGGGGTATCAGGAGCAGTAATTGAGACACATACGGCAGCAGCGGCTCAGTATTGGGGTATCAGGTGCAGTCATAGGGACACATACGGCAGCAGTGGCTCAGTATTGGGGTATCAGGTGCAGTAATAGGGACACATATGGCAGCAGCGGCTCAGTATTGGGGTATCAGGTGCAGTAATAGGGACACATACGGCAGCAGCGGCTCAGTATTGGGATATCAGCAGGATGAGGAGTTTGTGCAGGTTGGGAATAGATGGTGATGGGGCTGGAATATGAGAGGTGAAATGTCTCTTTGTTGTATTCTCTGCAGCAGAGTCCTGGGTAGAAGAAGTCGTCATGTCGATCTGGGCCGGATGGAAAAGATGGGAAAAATGAACTACTCCATCAGAAAGAACGTCAGCGGTAAGTCATTATCTGTAACTGTGCTGTGATCTCTTATATGTTCTGTAGAACTGGTATCTACCACTGACCATATGGCGGTAATATCCATGTTGGTCGTTGTATAGAGATTATCTTCAGTAACAGCGCGGTCATCTGCTGAGGTTCTCCTCCACTATTAGGGTGCGTCACCGAATTGTAATGAAGGTTACCTGGTTAGGGGCCCACTCAGAAGCTTCGCACCAAAACCAAAACCCTAGCTACGACTCTGCTGCATTTTCAAACAGTATGGAAGTACCAACTTCCTAATAATGGGAACTTTGGTTTCTTGTGGCCATCCAAGACGTCTGTACAATGGGTTGCTGAGGTATGTGTAACTTTGGGTCAGAGCAGGCCTTGCATGCAATGCATAAGCAAACAGTATGGCAGTACCAAATGAATGATCTGAACTTGGTTTTCCTGTGGCCATCCAGTACGTGGGCTCAAAGGCCTATTGGGGTGCGTGTAACTTTGGGGCCAGGCAGGCCTTGCATTCAATGCATAGGCAAACGCTATGGGAGACACACTTTCTTATAATGGGAACATTTTTTTAGGAGGCCCTCCTGCACATCCCGTGAAAGAGGTATTGGGGTGAGTCCTAATTTTTGGCAGCCCAGCCACTCACTGCATAGGCAATAACAGTATAGGTGACCCTAATAATGGCCCTTTAAGAATATTAATGCCTCCTGATGTCACTATAAAAACAGGCTTTGTGACTTTAAGAGTCCCTCCTTCATAAATGAAACAAGATGTGTCTGATGATGTGTCACACACCACATGGCCAGCTAAGATTGTTAAATGTTTCAATGACATTTCCCAGTGCATGCATTTGTTTTGGTTGGAAGCAATGCTAAAGTAGAAAAACGCATCAAAAACGCTACGTGTAAACATAGCCCAAGTGGTGGAGGAACATTTTTGTTTTGGGTTAATTATTTTGCCTTATATATAATTCATTACCCTGAAGGGATGTTCATTAACATATTTCCCAGGAAAACCCATTTTAGTTTTGTTTTTGTATGTCTTTGGGTACGCCTGTAAAAATGGCATAAGACACTGACAACATTGCTCAAAGCTGTGACCTGGGAGTCAGAAATGCTTCCAGTGGCATTCCAGATGATGATCCTATGTCACTTGAGCACTGTTTCCATCATTGTCATATGTTTTTAGACCTTAAAAGGATCAGTAAAGGAGCGGCAAAAATGCTCAGGTTTCCCATAGACTTACATTGGGCTCGTTGTTCTGGCCGACTACCCGAGTATTACAAATTGCACCCGAGCATTTTAGTGCTCGCTCATCACTAGTTATAAATTCACCAGAAGCACTAAGAACCCGCTCTGACAAAACACTAGCGGCAGGGCAGGCCTGGACCTCCAAGGTGCAAAAAGCCAGTTCATGCCACGTGTCCAGCTTCGATACCCAATAATTATTAGGCACAGAAGAATCACGGAGGACGTTGGTACAGTCAGCAAGGTACTCCCTCAGCATCTTCCCATAGTTTACACTCCTTGTGAGAGTACCCATGCCTCAGGGCCTGTGTGATGGGAGGGTCTGAGAAAACTCTCCCAGAACTTTGACAGTGTTCCCCTGCCTCTGCTGGATTAGAGTTGTGTCTCTCTCACCTGTACTCCATGGTTGTCCAACAAACTGTGACCTCTACCGCGAGTGTTTTCAGATGGGAATTTTTTAAATAATTCCACAACAAGGGCCATCTGGCACTGCCCTATTTTAGTAGACCTGTCAACCTTGGGAATAAGAGATAGAAAGTTCTCCTTGTAGCGTGGGTCTAAAAGTGTCACCAACCAGAAATGACTGTCACTCAAAATTTTGAGAAATCGAGGCTCACGGGAAAGGCAGCATAACATAAACTCAGCCATGCATGTCAGACTGCTAACAGGCAAGACTTCCGTGTCCTCACCAAGAGGATGACTGACCATGCTCTTCTCCTCCTCCCTATCCTCAGGCCATCCACGCTGAACAGACGGCATGACAGTTGTGCAGGTAGTACCGTCTATAGTGCATGAAATTAGCTCCTGTTCTTCCTCCTCCTCCTCTTCATCATTGTCACCCAATCCACATTGGGATGAGATGAGGCTGGGCTGTGTGTAATTACCCTGTATTGTTCCTTGCTCCATCTCATAGTGTTCCGCCTGCAATGCATCCTCTTTTATTGTGAGCAGAGAGCGTTTCAGAACACAGACAAGCGGGATGGTGACGCTAATTATGGCATCATCGTCGCTCACATCTTGGTGGAGTCCTCAAAACTTTGGAGGGTCGTACATATGTCTGACATCCATGTCCACTCCTGAAGTCTTATGTGTGGAGTCTGAACTGAATACCGACGGCCTTGTTGATGCTGGTAGTCAACAACAGCACTCTTCTGCTGACAAATCCTTCCCAACATCTGCAGTGTAGAGTTCCAATGTGTGTGGACATCACACACCAGTTGGTGAACCGGAAGCTGCAAATGCTGCTGAAGCACAGCAAGGGCGGAAGAAGCTGTAGCTGACTTTCTAAAATGGGCACACAGGCAGCATACTTTGACAATCAGATATGGCAGCTATGGGTAGATTTTGAGAACCCGCTGAACAACGAGGTTAAGCACATAGGCCAGGCATGATACGTGTGTGAGCTCACCTCATTTCAGAGCCGCCACCAGGTTTCGGCCATTGTCACACACGACCATGCCTGTCTGTAGGTTCAGCTGTATCAGCCGCAGATCTGCCTGTTTTTTCAGAGCTGTCCACAACTCTTCAGCATTGTGCGGCTTGTCACCTAATCATATTAGCTTCAGCACAACCTGTTGCCGCTTGGCTGAGGCAGTGCTGCAGTGTTCCCAGCTTGTGATTGATGTGGTCATTTTAGAGATGGAGGGTGAAGAGGAGGAGGAAGAGGATGATGTGCAGAAGCTGTAGACTGTGCGGGCAACCGTGATTGACTTGGGCCCGCAATCCTCGGCATAGTGAGTATGTGTTCCATCCCAAGGTCCGACTGGGTCCCAGCTTCCACTATGTTAACCCAGTGTGCCGTCAGCGAGGTGTACCATCTGTGCCCACAAGCACTTGCCCATGTGTCTGTGGTTAGGTGGACTTTCTCAGAAACTGCAATGTTGGGGGCATGGCTAATGTTGTGGGACTCGTGCTTGTGTAATGCGGGGACGGCACACCAGGAGAAATAGTGGTGGCTGGGGACCGAATACCTAGGGACAGCTGCCGCCATCAGGTTGCAGATAGCTTCTGTCTCCATGAGCCTAAAAGGCGACATATCGAGCACAAGCAGTCGCGAAATGTGGGAATGTAGTTGTGTGGCCTGTGGGGTGTTGGCTGCATATTTGTGCTTGCGTTCCAAGGACTGGGGTATGGACAACTGAAAGCTGCGCTGGTACAAGGACATGGACGTGCTTCCCGATGGTGCTAGTTGAGTGTGTGCAATGACTGTCGCAGGGCAGAAGGTATCTTCGCATGCACCATGGACAGGGGATTGGCTTGCATGCACAACAGCGGAAGAAGCTGCTCTGGGTTCAATAGTGGTATGCTGCGGTTCCCTAGTAATTGGGACAGGAAGGTCGGGTGAGAAGACGTGGGTGTTTGTTGTGGCACAATTTCAGCTTGCCCACGGCCTCGGCCTCAGCAAGCACCATCACCATCCCTATCACGTTCAGTTCCCCATCCCTTGCCATGCGCCTTGCCCATTTTAAATAGAGGACAATATTTTCCACCATCACTACAAATGGCTGAATTTGGAGCAAACTATTTTTAACAGCAAACTGGTGTCGATAACTTCGCTAACACACTGCAACAAAATTTAAATGAAGGCCAGAAATGGCAGAATTTTGAGTGCACTTATATGTGATGCATGTGAAGGAGAAACCACAGTTTTAAATAGCTGGCCTGTAGGTAACTATTTTTAACAGCAAACTGGTGTCAATAACATCGCTAACACACTGCAAGAAAATTTAAATGGAGGCCAGAAATGGCAGAATTTTGAGTGCACTTATACTGTATGTGATCCATGTGACAGACAAACCACAGTTTGAAATAGCTGGACTGTTGGTAACTATTTTTAACCCGCAAACTAGTGTAAATAACTTTACTATCACACTGCAGCAAAATTTAAATGGATGCCAGAAATGGCAGAATTTTGAGCACACTTATATGTGATCCTGTAATATGGAAAAGATCTGGCTGTATTCTGCAGTGCCAACAAGCAAATGGAGCAGAAAAACAGTGTTCTCTGGATTGTTTTTTAAGCAAATAATCAGGATTAAGATAAAAAAAAACATTCCTGGCCCCTGATACCTGGGGCTATGTCTAGAAATATCTGTAAACTAAGAGCAGACAGAACTGGAATGGACCCTCTTGCTATATGCACTGCAGTCTGCCACATACACTGCCTGCCTGCCTTACACTGATATCTATGCCACTGATTAGTCCTCAGAAGGACTGTTAGTTGAGATGGAAATGTGTATAATATATTTTGGCATACCTACACTAACTAAGAAACAAGCAAATGTCTCCCTAGCTCAGCAGCACCTCTACCTACACTGCCTGATTCTGGAGTAGACAGTGACAACCATGGCTGTGCCAGGTCTGATATAGACCTGATGACGCTGTGCGGCCAGCCAATCACTGTAATGCCAAAACAAACATGGCTGCGGCATTACAGTGTGTGGAAGACAATCCCTGCATGTTTGTTGGCTCTCTAAAGAGCACCAAACATGCAGGGAGGGGACCAGAGCTTCCAAATATTTGGCAAACTACGAGCAACTCGAGTAGTGAGATGCTTGGGTGGGTACCGAGTACTGGCGAGCATGCTCACTCATCACTAGTAGTTATATGCATCACTAGAACCACCATCAGTACATTAATACATCACTGGAACAAAACATTGAGTATTTGATAAGGATTTGGACAGTTTCTGTTCAGTTTCTTCTCCAAAAAAATTAGTGATAACATACGCTAACTTAAACTGAGTTTGGTGGAGCATAAACCCTCCAAATCCTCCTCATCACCTCAAATCTCTGCATTTCACAGTTTTTGAGTTTTAACATAGTCATGAAACATATTATAATTTGCTACATGTGTACATGATCAGAATCACTGTCAGCACATAAGTGCATCACCAGAACCACCATCAATACATGGTTCTGAAAGACGTTAATACATTTGAATATGGGAAGAAATAGCCGCACAAATCCTTTGGGGGGCTGCACGTGGGAAGAAAACATATGTTGTGCAGGCCTGCTTTATTGATGCAATTATGTGTACTGTAGATACATTTTTAGTGCATTTTACTAGCAGAAACATACAAAAATCGCATATATTTTTACTGCTTTTCCTGATTAAATACAATTCTATGAGAATGCATGTAAAACTCAGAGTACTTATGTTGTGAATTTCATACACACCTCTCAATTCACTTCATGCTACCTAAAAAAAAGCACAGTGGGCATGAAATTTCTATAGATCTCTTTCACTTTGATAGAACGGTAAGACACTGCATTTTTGGCCCAGCTAAAATATGCGTCAAATACTCAACAAGGGAAGGAACAACCACGGGAAGGGCAGCATCTGCTCCTTATAGCCAGTTTCCTACTCCACACTGATGAGGGGCAAATACCCCGAAACAGCTGTCTGTGGATGGATACCATGTTTTGGCATAGGTGGTTTTCCTTTATTGGATGCTGCCCTTTCCATGGTTGTTCCTTCCCGGTGAAAGACCTGGCTATTCATTGCTTGCATTGAGAAACACGTGATGGTGTCTCCGAAGCTTTTCTACATGCATTTGCATATTTCCCTTAAGGGATGGGGGCAGTGTTCTGGATCACTGCGTTGAGAAACACGTGATGGTGTCTCCGCGGTGTTGGATGTTTTGATCTCCCCGAGGTCATTCATCCTTATGTTTATAGTGTCTTCATTAGGCACTGCTCCCAATAGCTAGTTTCCTACTTCACACTGATGAGGGGCAAATACCCCGAAACAGCTGTCTGTGGATGGATACCATGTTTTGGCATAGGTGGTTTTCCTTTATTGGATGCTGCCCTTCCCGTGGTTGTTCCTTCCCGGTGAAAGACCTGGCTATTCATTGCTTGCATTGAGAAACACGTGATGGTGTCTCCGAAGCTTTTCTACATGCATTTGCATATTTCCCTTAAGGGATGGGGGCAGTGTTCTGGATCACTGCGTTGAGAAACACGTGATGGTGTCTCCGCGGTGTTGGATGTTTTGATCTCCCCGAGGTCATTCATCCTTATGTTTATAGTCTCTTCACTAGGCACTGCTCCTAATAGCCAGTTTCCTACTCCACACTGATGAGGGACAAATACCCCGAAACAGCTGTCTGTGGATGGATACCATGTTTTGGCATAGGTGTTTTTCCTTTATTGGATTCTGCCCTTCCCGTGGTTGTTCCTTCCTGGTGAAAGACCTGGCTATTCATTGCTTGCGTTGAGAAACACATGATGGTGTCTCCGAAGCTTTTCTACATGCATTTGCATATTTCCCTTAAGGGATGGGGGCAGTGTTCTGGATCACTGCGTTGAGAAACACGTGATGGTGTCTCCGCGGTGTTGGATGTTTTGATCTCCCCGAGGTCATTCATCCTTATGTTTATAAATACTCAACAAAATCTCATAGTGGGAACTTAAGGCTTCTTTTCCATGCCCTGCCATGCTACAGAATACTAGGGGTCATGACTGAGTGTGTACACTGCTGTTAACTTGTTCAAAAATTGACTATTTCCTGAAAACCCACCTCTTCAGAAAAGAATCCTGCCTGCACTGACCCCGCTGCCTCCTCATCACTACTGAAACTACCACCTCACCAACACCAGAGCTGCTGCAGCCCTCAACCTATTGTCTCCTTCCCCATCATCCTGTAGAAGGTGAGCCCCCAAGGGCAGGGTCTTCTCCCCTCTGTATCAATCTGTCATTGTTACTTTGCTTAATGCAAGTGATATCTGTAATTTGTATGTAACCCCTTCTCATGTACAGCACCATGGAATCAATGGTGCTATATTAATAAATAAATAAATAAATAATAATAATAATTATCATATATACTTTAGAACTTGGTTTGTGTGAAATTTTGTTAGTTTGAAATTGGCCTGCTACAGGTGTATAAATTTTGTCCCTCAGTACTCAGTCCCCAACTGCCACTATTTCTCCTGGTGTGGCGTCCCCACCTTGTACCAGCATGTGTCCAGAAACATCACCTGTGCCCTTACCAACGTGGTTACTGAGATTGTCTACTTAACGACCTACACGTGGACTTGCGCTTGTGGCCAGGGATGGTATATTTCCCTGAAGGTGTAACGGGGTTGACGAGGCAGCGGGTACGTGCGTGCTGGGTCCGGAACAAGAGAAGCTGCATCCACTGTTCCCAGGGGAAGCCTGAGTGAGACGGACCTTCCCCTGTTGCCTGGGGAAAGCTCTAGAGAGGAAGGGCTTCCTGCTGTGAGAGGTGAGCGGAAGAAAAGAGGGAGAAAGCGCGCAAAGCAGGGCAGTGTGGGGCCAGCAAAGAGCAGTGAGGAGCGTGCTCTGTTTCCCCCTCCAGAGAGTGCTGCAGCAGGCCTGAAGGACAGGGACTGCTGCATTGAGGAGTGTAGTGTGCTCAGCCGCAACCTTGAGAGTGAGAGCCGTGCAGAGCAGAGCTGAGCCGGGTGTTGTAGCAGCCACAGAGAGTAGTGCTCTGGCCGGGAGCACCAGCACCAAGCAGATCAGCATCACCCACTGCCAACAGCGGGGACCAGAGAGAGCGGGATGTGCGGTGTGTGTCCAGTGACCGCCAGAGAGAACCAGGTGCCGTACACTAGGTGAGCGTGAGTACCGCACCTGCGCTGCCCCAAGAGAGCCGAGGCGGGAAAGCTAAGTAGACAGTCAGGTGCAGCACTAGTAGTGACTGCAGAGTACCCCTTGAGCGCAGGCTGACTTAACAGTTCCTCTGCATACTGGGCTACTGTAAGTGGACGACAGGCTGCCAGTTTCTCGCTAACCTCCACACTAGGAGGTGACTCTAAATTGAGACCATCGACTGTAACGTGCGCAGCACAGTGAGAAGCAGGTGACTAGGCCAGAACCCCTTAGCCAGGTACCCGTGAACACTGAGGAGCAAGGCTTCGTTCCAGCGGTACTTCGTACTGGACTGAGCACAGCATTTGGCGTTCGTGAATGCAGGAGCACTCCACATTCTTCAAAGACCTGTCACCCGCTCCGTGGATTGGAACCCCGTCCTCTACAGACACCTCTGCGACTTCACGTGCTACTGTTGTCGGTGCCACCTTTGGAGAACTGAGATGCTGCAATCAAGAACACTGCAGACTGCTAAGTTTTATTGGCTTTGTTTCTTCTCATCGAACTATCGTTCATCCCTGTCCCTTCCTAGCTCCCAGTTCTGCCCTACTCCTTTACACACCTCCCGAGTCCTTACACTCCCTGTGCGGAGCATTTGTGTTGTTAATGTGGCACCCGAGGGTCCTGGTCGTCACAGTAGCATTGCTTTCCTCATGGGGAGAGTGATGTTACGCTTGAAGGCAAGAAGGGATAACTGTAACCAGGTAACACAAGCATGCAACACATTCACACTCCAGGTCACCAGGGGGAGCTTTTGATCCTACTTACTAGGTGACTCTCTCTCTCTCTATATATAAATATATATATATATATATATATATATATATATATATATATATATGGTAGTCTGTAGGGAAAGTTAGTGAGTTCCTGCCAGGGAACAGAATGGGTAAGTCTGAGGCAGAAGAGGGTTTACGGAGCTGTGTAGCCGCAGTGCATCAGTTCCTGGAAAGAGACATTCAGAAAGCCGAATACACTGCAGTGAACGTGCAGGAGAGCAAAGCACAGGAGAGAAAACCAGGGGGAGACCAGCCCCGAGCAGGCTGCCTCCTTCTGAGGCGCAGTGACCGGTAGCCGGAACACAGAGGATCGTAAGGCTCTCCACGATTTACATCAGAGACCGGCAGGACAGCTGAACTCCACGTTCCCTGTCCGCCTTAGTACCCAGGAGGCATGGTGATACCCTTAGAGGCTGGGGTGTGCTAGAGTCCCTATAAACCGGGTCAAGTCACCAGTCATACCGATCGCATCCTATCCTATACGGGGGACAGAGAGGGAGAACACCTGTGAGGACCTTATGTGAAGCCATAGGCAGTAAGGGACTACAACACCACGGCGCTAGAGGAAGGCTTTGATTTCCACCTGGATAAGGGGACTCCTAACTTGCCTCCAAGCCGGCCGGACCCTGCCTGCCCTGTGAGCTGGTGCCCTGGACTGTGGCTGCCTGAAGTCATCAGTAAACAAGGTAAAGAGACTGCAAACCTGTGTCCTTGTTCTTTACTGTGCCATTCACCATCTTCCATCTACACACCGGGAGCCCTGGGGATATACTTCACCTGTGGGAATTTATACCACCTAGCTGCTATAACATCACCCCAGAGGACCCCTTAAAGCAGCATCGGTCCCCACTGACCGAATACCACAGGTGGCATCACGAACATAAACTCTATTCCCTTTAAAGACATTTCCCCTTTTACATGGGCGCCCAGGGCCACGGACCGGGTCGCAGCCACCGTGACATCCCCCTGTGAACTCAGGACCCGGTACTGAGTACCCCACGGCCCTGGTGGGTGACTCATTAATAAACCTGTTAACTCTAGATCTGCCTCCTGTCCGTGACGACATCTCACATTCCTGCGATTTCTACAAAGGCACATTGGGTGAACATTTTGGAGGCCGGGGCTGAGTCCCACCCTGGCATGGCACATATGCTACCGATGCCGAGGATTGCTGGCCCTACTTCTATCAGGGTTTCCTCCACCTCTTACACCAGTCACTGCACCCCCTCCTGCTCCTCCTCATCCTCTATCTCTGATATGCTATATCAGAGCACGTCATCCACATCAGTCGGAAGCTGGGAGCTCTGCAGCACTGCCTCAGTGAAGCGGTACCAGGCTCTGATGAAGCTGATTTGTCTAGGAGACAAAACGCACATTGCGGCAGAGTTATTGAATGGAATAACAGAAAAAGACAGATCTGTGGCTCTCGCCACTGATCCTGACACCATGCATGGTCGTGTGTGATAATGGCCATAACCTGCTGGTGGCTGTGAAGCTCGGCAATCTCGCTCACGTACCATGCATGGCCCACATGCTTAACTTGGCAGTTCAGTGGTTTATAAAAACCTACCCTGATTTGCCACAGCAAATCAAAGTGCCCCGCATCAGCGCCCATTTCGACAAGTCAGCTACAGCTGCTACAGCTCAAGCAGTACTGCAGCAGCACATGCAAGTGACAGCTCACTGGCTGGTGTATGTCATGACCACACTCTGGAACTCCACACTGCACATGCGAACTAGGTGGAGATGGAGGAAGATATGAGACAGGGAGATACTACCCAGCCCCATCTCATTTGCTTAGTGGAGATTCGGTAACAATGATAAGATGGAGGTTGAGGAAAATGAGGAAGAACAGGAGCTTGGTACATATGGCAGACTTTATGTACTGTTGCCTTTCCCCTGATCCTCGCATTATATTCATATTGGCCAAAAAAAGTACTGGCTGTTCACTCTGCTAAACCCATGCTAAAAGGAGAACTTTGCATCTCTTTTTCCTGACACAGAGAGATCTACACTGCGTGCAGAATTATTAGGCAAGTTGTTTTTTGGATCACATGATACTTTTTATACATGTTGTCTGTTGTGAATTCTGCTCTTGGGCTCCCTCCGGTGGTTGTAAGTGGTAGTGCTGCTGTCTCTGAATCGCAGCATTTATCAGGTGTGTTCACTTTCTGCAATTCTGACTGGGCTATTTAGTCTTGCTTGACCGTTTAGTCAGTGCCAGTTGTCCATTGTTCCTGGAGGATTCACATCCCTGCCTGGTCCCTCCTGCTTTGCTGTTCATTTCAACAAAGATAAGTTCTGGCCTTGATTTTTTGCTGTCCACATGCTGTGGCCTTATCGTTCAGTTCTTTTCCATGTTTTTGTCTTGTCCAGCTTGGTCAGTATAAGGATTTGTTTAGCCAAGCTGGTATCTCTGGAGATGCAGATATACCCTCCATATCTTTAGTTAGCTGTGGAGATTTTGTATTTTCTGTGGTGGATATTTTCTAGTGTTTTACTACTGACCGCATAGTACTCTGTCCTTTCCTTTCTATTTAGCTAGAAGTGGCCTCCTTTGCTAAATTCTGATTTCAGTCTGTGTATGTTTTTTCCCTCTCCTCTCACAGTCAATATTTGTGGGGGGCTGTCTATCCTTTGGGGATTTTCTCTGAGGCAAGATAGTTTTCCCTTTTCTATCTCTAGGGGTAATTAGTCCTCCGGCTGTGTCGAGATGTCTAGGGAGTGATAGGTACATTCCACGGCTACTTCTAGTTGCGGTGTTAAGTTCAGGGTCTGCGGTCAGTACAGGTACCACCTTCTCCAGAGTACGTCTCATGCTGCTCTTAGGCCACCAGATCATAACAGTACAACTAGCCAACAATGAGTTAACTGCATCTCAGAAGAAGGGAAGGAAAGTGCTGAGCCATTTTTTTTTCTGTAGTCTGTTGTGTTTTTTTTTTTTCCCTCTTTACCTCTGGGTGGCTCAGGAGTTCGGCGCTGGTATGGATGTTCAGGGATTGGCTTCTCGTGTGGATCAACTTGCTGCTAGAGTACAGGGTATTTCCGATTATATCGTTCAGACTCCGGTTTTAGAGCCTAGAATTCCAACTCCTGATTTGTTTTTTGGGGACAGGTCCAAATTTTCGAGCTTTAAAAATAACTATAAACTGTTTTTTGCTCTGAAATCCCGTTCCTCTGGTGATCCCATCCAGCAGGTTAAGATTGTTATATCTCTGCTGCGTGGTGACCCCCAGGATTGGGCATCTGCCCTGGAACCTAGGAATCCAGCGTTGCTTAATGTAGACACCTTTTTTCAGGCGCTTGGGTTATTGTATGATGAACCTAATTCAGTGGATCATGCTGAGAAGACCTTGCTGGCCCTGTGTCAGGGTCAAGAAGCGGCAGAATCATATTACCAGAAATTTAGAAAATGGTCTGTATTGACTAAATGGAATGAGGATGCCTTGGCGGCAATTTTCAGAAAGGGTCTTTCTGAATCCGTTAAAGATGTTATGGTGGGGTTCCCCACGCATGCTGGTCTGAGTGATTCTATGTCTCTGGCCATTCAGATTGATCGGCGCTTGCGCGAGCGCAGAGTTGTGCACACTATGGCATTGTCTTCCGAGCGGAGTCCTGAGCCTATGCAGTGTGATAGGATTGTGTCTAGAGCTGAACGACAAGGATTCAGATGTCAGAATAGGTTGTGTTTTTACTGCGGCGATTCTGCTCATGTTATTTCTGATTGCCCTAAGCGTACCAAGAGAATCGCTAGTTCTGTTACCATCAGTACTGTACAACCTAAATTTCTGTTATCTGTGACCCTGATCTGCTCATTATCATCATTTTCTGTCATGGCATTTGAGGATTCAGGCACCGCTCTAAACTTAATGGACTTAGAATTTGCCAGACATTGTGGTTTCCCCTTGCAGCCTTTGCAGAGTCCTATTCCTTTGAGGGGCATTGATGCTACACCGTTGGCTAAAAATAAACCTCAGTTTTGGACACAGCTGACCATGTGCATGGCGCCAGCCCATCAGGAAGATTGTCGTTTTCTGGTGTTGCATAATTTGCATGATGCTATTGTGCTGGGTTTCCCATGGTTACAGGTGCATAATCCGGTATTAGATTGGAAATCTATGTCTGTGACTAGTTGGGGTTGTCAGGGGGTTCATGGTGACGTTCCTTTGATGTCAATTGCCTCCTCCCCCTCTTCTGAAATTCCTGAGTTTTTGCAGATTTCCAGGATGTATTCAATGAGCCCAAGTCCAGTTCCCTTCCACCGCATAGGGACTGTGATTGTGCTATTGACTTGATTCCAGGCTGTAAGTTCCCTAAGGGCCGACTTTTCAACCTGTCTGTGCCAGAACATACCGCCATGCGGAGCTATGTTAAGGAGTCCTTGGAGAAGGAGCATATTCGGCCATCTTCTTCACCATTGGGAGCAGGTTTTTTTTTTTGTTGCCAAAAAAGATGGCTCCTTGAGACCCTGTATTGATTATTGCCTCTTGAATAAGATCACGGTCAAATTCCAATACCCTTTGCCTTTGCTTTCTGATCTGTTTGCTAGGATTAAGGGGGCTAGTTGGTTTACTAAGATTGACCTTCGAGGGGCATATAATCTTGTTCGTATTAAGCGGGGTGACGAATGGAAAACTGCGTTTAATACGCCCGAAGGCCATTTTGAATACCTTGTGATGCCATTCGGACTCTCTAATGCTCCATCTGTGTTTCAGTCCTTCATGCATGATATATTTCGGAATTATCTTGATAAATTCATGATTGTATATTTGGATGATATTTTGATTTTTTCAGATGATTGGGAGTCTCATGTGAAACAAGTCAGGGTGGTATTTCAGATCCTTCGTGATAATGCCTTGTTTGTGAAGGGGTCTAAGTGCCTCTTTGGAGTACAGAAGATTTCTTTTTTGGGCTTCATTTTTTCTCCCTCATCTATAGAAATGGATCCGGTTAAGGTTCAGGCCATTCATGATTGGATCCAGCCCACATCCGTGAAGAGCCTTCAGAAATTTTTGGGCTTTGCTAATTTTTATCGCCGTTTCATTGCCAACTTCTCCAGTGTGGTTAAACCCCTGACCGATTTGACGAAGAAAGGCGCTGATGTGACGAACTGGTCCTCTGCGGCTGTTTCTGCCTTTCAGGAGCTTAAACGCCGATTTACTTCTGCCCCTGTGTTGTGTCAGCCGGATGTTTCTCTTCCTTTTCAGGTTGAGGTTGACGCTTCTGAGATTGGGGCAGGGGCCGTTTTGTCTCAGAGGAATTCTGATGGTTCCTTGATGAAACCGTGTGCCTTCTTTTCTCGAAAGTTTTCGCCTGCGGAACGCAATTATGATGTCGGCAATCGTGAGTTGTTGGCTATGAAGTGGGCATTTGAGGAGTGGCGACATTGGCTTGAGGGGGCCAAACACCCTATTGTGGTCTTGACCGATCATAAGAATCTGATTTACCTCGAGTCTGCCAAACGGCTGAATCCTAGACAGGCCCAATGGTCCCTGTTTTTCTCCCGTTTTGATTTTGTGGTCTCGTATCTTCCGGGTTCTAAGAATGCTAAGGCTGATGCCCTCTCTAGGAGCTTTTTTGCCTGATTCTCCTGGGGTCCTTGAGCCGGTTGGCATTCTGAAGGAAGGGGTGATTCTTTCTGCCATCTCCCCTGATTTACGACGGGTTCTTCAGGAATTTCAGGCTGATAAACCTGACCGCTGTCCAGTGGGGAAACTGTTTGTTCCTGACAGATGGACTAGTAAAGTGATTTCGGAGGTTCATTGTTCTGTGTTGGCTGGTCATCCTGGGATTTTTGGTACCAGAGATTTGGTTGGTAGGTCGTTTTGGTGGCCTTCTTTGTCACGGGATGTGCGTTCTTTTGTGCAGTCCTGTGGGACTTGTGCGCGAGCCAAGCCTTGCTGTTCCCACGCTAGTGGGTTGCTTTTGCCTTTGCCGGTCCCTGAGGGGCCTTGGACGCATATTTCTATGGATTTTATTTCGGATCTTCCGGTTTCCCAGAGGATGTCGGTTATCTGGGTGGTTTGTGACCGGTTTTCTAAGATGGTTCATTTGGTACCTTTGCCTAAGTTGCCTTCCTCTTCTGATTTGGTTCCGTTGTTTTTTCAGCATGTGGTTGGTTTGCATGGCATTCCGGAGAATATTGTGTCCGATAGAGGTTCCCAGTTTGTTTCTAGGTTTTGGCGGGCCTTTTGTGCTAGGCTGGGCATTGATTTGTCTTTTTCTTCCGCATTTCATCCTCAGACAAATGGCCAAACTGAGCGAACTAATCAGACTTTGGAAACTTATTTGAGATGCTTTGTGTCTGCTGATCAGGATGATTGGGTGGCTTTCTTGCCATTGGCTGAGTTTGCCCTTAATAATCGGGCTAGTTCTGCTACCTTGGTTTCACCCTTCTTTTGTAACTCTGGTTTTCATCCTCGTTTTTCTTCGGGGCAGGTTGAGCCTTCTGATTGTCCTGGGGTGGACTCTGTGGTTGACAGGTTGCAGCAAATTTGGGCTCATGTTGTTGACAATTTGGTGTTGTCTCAGGAGGGGGCTCAGCGTTTTGCTAACCGTCGTCGGTGTGTTGGTTCCCAGCTTCAGGTTGGGGATTTGGTCTGGTTGTCTTCCCGCCATGTTCCTATGAAGGTTTCTTCCCCTAAGTTTAAGCCTCGGTTTATTGGCCCTTATAGGATTTCTGAGATTATCAATCCAGTGTCTTTTCATTTGGCCCTTCCAGCCTCTTTTTCCATCCATAATGTTTTTCATAGATCTTTGTTGCGGAAATATGTGGTGCCCGTTGTTCCCTCTGTTGATCCTCCTGCCCCGGTGTTGATTGATGGGGAGTTGGAGTATGTGGTTGAGAAGATTTTGGATTCTCGTTTTTCAAGGCGGAAGCTTCAGTATCTTGTCAAATGGAAGGGTTATGGCCAGGAGGATAATTCTTGGGTTGTTGCCTCCGATGTTCATGCTGAGGATTTGGTTCGTTCCTTTCATTTGGCTCGTCCGGATCGGCCTGGGGGCTCTGGTGAGGGTTCGGTGACCCCTCCTCAAGGGGGGGTACTGTTGTGAATTCTGCTCTTGGGCTCCCTCCGGTGGTTGTAAGTGGTAGTGCTGCTGTCTCTGAATCGCAGCATTTATCAGGTGTGTTCACTTTCTGCAATTCTGACTGGGCTATTTAGTCTTGCTTGACCGTTTAGTCAGTGCCAGTTGTCCATTGTTCCTGGAGGATTCACATCCCTGCCTGGTCCCTCCTGCTTTGCTGTTCATTTCAACAAAGATAAGTTCTGGCCTTGATTTTTTGCTGTCCACATGCTGTGGCCTTATCGTTCAGTTCTTTTCCATGTTTTTGTCTTGTCCAGCTTGGTCAGTATAAGGATTTGTTTAGCCAAGCTGGTATCTCTGGAGATGCAGATATACCCTCCATATCTTTAGTTAGCTGTGGAGATTTTGTATTTTCTGTGGTGGATATTTTCTAGTGTTTTACTACTGACCGCATAGTACTCTGTCCTTTCCTTTCTATTTAGCTAGAAGTGGCCTCCTTTGCTAAATTCTGATTTCAGTCTGTGTATGTTTTTTCCCTCTCCTCTCACAGTCAATATTTGTGGGGGGCTGTCTATCCTTTGGGGATTTTCTCTGAGGCAAGATAGTTTTCCCTTTTCTATCTCTAGGGGTAATTAGTCCTCCGGCTGTGTCGAGATGTCTAGGGAGTGATAGGTACATTCCACGGCTACTTCTAGTTGCGGTGTTAAGTTCAGGGTCTGCGGTCAGTACAGGTACCACCTTCTCCAGAGTACGTCTCATGCTGCTCTTAGGCCACCAGATCATAACAGTTGTCCTACTCCAAGCTGTTCAGGCTTGAGAGCCAACTACAAAATAAGTAAATCAGGTGATGTGCATCTCTGTAATGAGGAAGGGTGTTGTCTAATGACATCAACACCCTATATAAGGTTTGCTTAATTATTAGGCAACTTCCTTTCCTTTGGCAAAATGGGTCAGTAGAGAGATTTGCCGTGCTCTGAAAAGTCCAAAATTGTGAGATGTCTTGCAGAGGGATGCAGCAGTGTTGAAATTGCCAAACTTTTGAAGCGTGATCACTGAACAATCAAGCGTTTCATGGCCAATAGCCAACATGGTCGCAAGAAGCGTGTTGGGCAAAAAAGGCGTAAAATAACTGCCTATGAATTGAAGAAAATTAAGCGTGAAGCTGCCAAGATGCCATTTACCACCAGTTGTGCCATATTTCAGAGCTGCAACATTACTGGAGTATCAAAAAGCACAAGGTGTGCGATACTCAGGGACATGGCCAAGGCAAGGAAGGCTGAAAACAACCACCTTTGAACAAGAAACATAAGATAAAATGTCAAGACTGAGCCAAGAAATATCTTAAGACTGACTTTTCAAAGGTTTTATGGACTGATGAAATGAGAGTGACTCTTGATGGGCCAGAGGGTGGATCAGTAAAGGGCAGAGAGCTCCACTCTGACTCAGACGCCAGCAAGGTGGAGGTGGGGTACTGGTATGGGCTGGTATCATCAAAGATGAACTTGTGGGACCTTTTCAGGTTGAGGATGTAGTGAAGCTCAACTCCCAGACCTACTACCAGTTTCTGGAAGACAACTTCTTCAAGCAGTGGTACAGGAAGAAGTCGGTATCGTTTAAGAAAAACATGATTTTCATGCAGGACAATGCTCCATCACATGCCTCCACAGCGTGGCTGCCCAGTAAAGGTCTCAAAGAAGAAAAAATAATGACATGGCCCCCTTGTTCACCTGATCTGAACCCCATAGAGAACCTGTGGTCCCTCATAAAATGTGAGATCTACAGGGAGGGAAAACAGTACACCTCTCGGAACAGTGTCTGGGAGGCTGTGGTGGCTGCCTCACGCAATGTTGATCATAAACAGACAGCAACTGACAGAATGTATGGATGGAAGGCTGTTGAGTGTAATCATAAAGAAAGGTGGCTTTATTGGCCACTAATTTTTGTTTTGTTTTGTTTTTGCATGTCAGAAATGTTTATTTCTAAATTTTGTGCAGTTATATAATTGTGCACAGTAATAGTTACCTGCACAAACAGATATCCTCCTAAGATAGCCAAATAAAAAAAAAAACACTCCAACTTCCAAAAATATTAAGCTTTGATATTCATGAGTCTTTTGGGTTGATTGAGAACATAGTTGTTGATCAATAATAAAAATAATCCTCTAAAATACAACTTGCCTAATAACTCTGCACGCAGTGTACTAAAATGGTGCTATACCAGAAGGCCATTGTGAAAAATATGTTGAAAAACTTCCCATCAGTCAATGCTAGCGGCAGGGGGCAAGCTTCCTTTTCCAACCAAGGGGGAGAGGTGAGGGAGACACACACCAGGTACAGCAGAGGCAGGGGTACACTGTCAAAGACCTGGGCCAATTTCATGACACCCTCCCAAAGTCCAGGCCCTGAAGACTGGGTATTTTTGACAAAGAGGGAGAAGTTTTTAAAGATGGTCAAGCAATACTAGCATCCTCCCTAATTCCTATGTGACCTTCAGCTATTGGGTCTCAAAGCTGGACACCTGGCATATGCTGTCCCTCTATGCCTTGGAGGTGTCATGCTGACCTTGCCACTAGCATCTAGTCTGAGTGGGTTTTTAGAGTTGGCGGGGGGGAGTCATAACAGATAGGCGCTTTTGCCTGTCAACAGAAAGCGCTGAGATGCTCACTCTAGAAAAAATGAACATAGCCTGGATTAACCCTGACTTTTTGACACCACCAGATGACAGCAGCACATAAAGTGTTTTCAATCTTCAATATTTGAATTAGGCCCACCAGTTGTTGTCTTCAAGGGTCTATGGATGACTGGATGAACCTATTTATACATTTTTCCTGGCTTTACAATTTGTGCAAAGCCTTTAAGAGTGTAGGAGTACAACTACACTCTCAAAATATTTTAATGAGGTCCACAAGTTCAAAGGTCTATGGATGACTGTATTACACTTCTTATCAATTTTTCCTGGCTTTGCACTTTGTGCAAAGCCTCTGTGTGTGTAGGAGTACAACTACACAACAATGTGAACCCTCTTCCATCTAATTTTTGGCAGTTATTACTTCATTCATAAATTACACTGTTATAAAAATGTGATAAAAATTAATAAAAATTTTGGTTTACTTATTTTTTTTAATCCTTTTAAAATGTTGCCTTATATACAAGACATTATATAGGAGAAATGTTTTTTAACATTTTTTTTGTGTAACACCATTGTTCTCAGCAGCGATCTGGGAGTGAAAGATGCTTCCAGGGGTCTTCCCCATCCTGTTCTGTTATGGTTCTCAATGGCAAGAGAACATAGCCCAGCAAACATCAGAACTAGCTCTTGGAAGGATGGAAACTAAACTGACCATGAACTAAACCTGTCGCACAACTAACAGTAGCCGGGTAGCGTAGCCTGCGTTTTATCCCTAGACGCCCAGCGCCGGCCGGAGGACTAACTAATCCTGGCAGAGGAAAATATAGTCCTGGCTCACCTCTAGAGAAATTTCCCCGAAAGGCAGACAGAGGCCCCCACAAATATTGGCGGTGATTTTAGATGAAATGACAAACGTAGTATGAAAATAGGTTTAGCAAAATTGAGGTCCGCTTACTAGATAGCAGGAAGACAGAAAGGGCACTTTCATGGTCAGCTGAAAACCCTATCAAAATACCATCCTGAAATTACTTTAAGACTCTAGTATTAACTCATAACATCAGAGTGGCAATTTCAGATCACAAGAGCTTTCCAGACACAGAAACGAAACTACAGCTGTGAACTGGAACTAAATGCAAAAACAAACAAGGACTAAAGTCCAACTTAGCTGGGAGTTGTCTAGCAGCAGGAACATGCACAGAAAGGCTTCTGATTACAATGTTGACCGGCATGAAAGTGACAGAGGAGCAAGGCTAAATAGCGACTCCCACATCCTGATGGAAACAGGTGAACAGAGAGGATGATGCACACCAGTTCAATTCCACCAGTGGCCACCGGGGGAGCCCAAAATCCAATTTCACAACAGTACCCCCCCCTCAAGGAGGGGGCACCGAACCCTCACCAGAACCACCAGGGCGATCAGGATGAGCCCTATGAAAGGCACGGACCAAATCGGAGGCATGAACATCAGAGGCAGTCACCCAAGAATTATCCTCCTGACCGTATCCCTTCCATTTGACCAGATACTGGAGTTTCCGTCTGGAAACACGGGAGTCCAAGATTTTTTCCACAACGTACTCCAACTCGCCCTCAACCAACACCGGAGCAGGAGGCTCAACGGAAGGCACAACCGGTACCTCATACCTGCGCAATAATGACCGATGAAAAACATTATGAAAAGAAAAAGATGCAGGGAGGTCCAAACGGAAGGACACAGGGTTAAGAATCTCCAATATCTTGTACGGGCCGATGAACCGAGGCTTAAACTTGGGAGAAGAAACCCTCATAGGGACAAAACGAGAAGACAACCACACCAAGTCCCCAACACAAAGCCGAGGACCAACCCGACGCCGGCGGTTGGCAAAAAACTGAGTCTTCTCCTGGGACAACTTCAAATTGTCCACTACCTGCCCCCAAATCTGATGCAACCTCTCCACCACAGCATCCACTCCAGGACAATCCGAAGATTCCACCTGACCAGAAGAAAATCGAGGATGAAACCCCGAATTACAGAAAAAGGGAGACACCAAGGTGGCAGAGCTGGCCCGATTATTGAGGGCAAACTCCGCTAAAGGCAAAAAAGCAACCCAATCATCCTGATCTGCAGACACAAAACACCTCAAATATGTCTCCAAGGTCTGATTCGTCCGCTCGGTCTGGCCATTAGTCTGAGGATGGAAAGCAGACGAGAAAGACAAATCTATGCCCATCCTAGCACAGAATGCTCGCCAAAATCTAGACACGAATTGGGTACCTCTGTCAGAAACGATATTCTCCGGAATACCATGCAAACGGACCACATTTTGAAAAAACAGAGGAACCAACTCGGAAGAAGAAGGCAACTTAGGCAGGGGAACCAAATGGACCATCTTAGAGAAACGATCACACACCACCCAGATGACAGACATCTTCTGAGAAACAGGAAGATCCGAAATAAAATCCATCGAGATGTGCGTCCAGGGCCTCTTCGGGATAGGCAAGGGCAACAACAATCCACTAGCCCGAGAACAACAAGGCTTGGCCCGAGCACAAACGTCACAAGACTGCACAAAGCCTCGCACATCTCGAGACAGGGAAGGCCACCAGAAGGACCTTGCCACCAAATCCCTGGTACCAAAGATTCCAGGATGACCTGCCAACGCAGAAGAATGAACCTCAGAAATGACTTTACTGGTCCAATCATCAGGAACAAACAGTCTACCAGGTGGGCAACGATCAGGTCTATCCGCCTGAAACTCCTGCAAGGCCCGCCGCAGGTCTGGAGAAACGGCAGACAATATCACTCCATCCTTAAGGATACCTGTAGGTTCAGAATTACCAGGGGAGTCAGGCTCAAAACTCCTAGAAAGGGCATCCGCCTTAACATTCTTAGAACCCGGCAGGTAGGACACCACAAAATCAAACCGAGAGAAAAACAACGACCAGCGCGCCTGTCTAGGATTCAGGCGTCTGGCGGACTCAAGATAAATTAGATTTTTATGGTCAGTCAATACCACCACCTGATGTCTAGCCCCCTCAAGCCAATGACGCCACTCCTCAAAAGCCCACTTCATGGCCAAAAGCTCCCGATTCCCAACATCATAATTCCGCTCGGCGGGCGAAAATTTACGCGAGAAAAAAGCACAAGGTCTCATCACGGAGCAATCGGAACTTCTCTGCGACAAAACCGCCCCAGCTCCGATTTCAGAAGCGTCGACCTCAACCTGAAAAGGAAGAGCAACATCAGGCTGACGCAACACAGGGGCGGAAGAAAAGCGGCGCTTTAGCTCCCGAAAGCCCTCCACAGCAGCAGGGGACCAATCAGCAACATCAGCACCCTTCTTAGTCAAATCAGTCAATGGTTTAACAACATCAGAAAAACCAGCAATAAATCGACGATAAAAGTTAGCAAAGCCCAAAAATTTCTGAAGACTCTTAAGAGAAGAGGGTTGCGTCCAATCACAAATAGCCTGAACCTTGACAGGATCCATCTCGATGGAAGAGGGGGAAAAAATATATCCCAAAAAGGAAATCTTCTGAACCCCAAAAACGCACTTAGAACCCTTCACACACAAGGAATTAGACCGCAAAACCTGAAAAACCCTCCTGACCTGCTGGACATGAGAGTCCCAGTCATCCGAAAAAATCAAAATATCATCCAGATACACAATCATAAATTTATCCAAATAATCACGGAAAATGTCATGCATAAAGGACTGAAAGACTGAAGGGGCATTTGAAAGACCAAAAGGCATCACCAAATACTCAAAGTGGCCCTCGGGCGTATTAAATGCGGTTTTCCACTCATCCCCCTGCTTAATTCGCACCAAATTATACGCCCCACGGAGATCTATCTTAGAGAACCACTTGGCCCCCTTTATGCGAGCAAACAAATCAGTCAGCAGTGGCAACGGATATTGATATTTAACCGTGATTTTATTCAAAAGCCGATAATCAATGCACGGCCTCAAAGAGCCATCTTTCTTAGCCACAAAGAAAAAACCGGCTCCTAAGGGAGATGACGAAGGACGAATATGTCCCTGTTCCAAGGACTCCTTTATATATTCTCGCATAGCAGCATGTTCAGGCACAGACAGATTAAATAAACGACCCTTAGGGTATTTACTACCCGGAATCAAATCTATGGCACAATCGCACTCCCGGTGCGGAGGTAATGAACCAAGCTTAGGTTCTTCAAAAACGTCACGATATTCAGTCAAGAATTCAGGAATCTCAGAGGGAATAGATGATGAAATGGAAACCACAGGTACGTCCCCATGCGTCCCCTTACATCCCCAGCTTAACACAGACATAGCTTTCCAGTCAAGGACTGGGTTATGAGATTGCAGCCATGGCAATCCAAGCACCAACACATCATGTAGGTTATACAGCACAAGAAAGCGAATAATCTCCTGGTGATCCGGATTAATCCGCATAGTTACTTGTGTCCAGTATTGTGGTTTATTGTTAGCCAATGGGGTGGAGTCAATCCCCTTCAGGGGTATAGGAGTTTCAAGAGGCTCCAAATCATACCCACAGCGTTTGGCAAAGGACCAATCCATAAGACTCAAAGCGGCGCCAGAGTCGACATAGGCATCCGCGGTAATAGATGATAAAGAACAAATCAGGGTCACAGATAGAATAAACTTAGACTGTAAAGTGCCAATTGAAACAGACTTATCAAGCTTCTTAGTACGCTTAGAGCATGCTGATATAACATGAGTTGAATCACCGCAATAGAAGCACAACCCATTTTTTCGTCTAAAATTCTGCCGTTCACTTCTGGACAGAATTCTATCACATTGCATATTCTCTGGCATCTTCTCAGTAGACACCGCCAAATGGTGCACAGGTTTGCGCTCCCGCAGACGCCTATCGATCTGGATAGCCATTGTCATGGACTCATTCAGACCCGCAGGCACAGGGAACCCCACCATAACATCCTTAATGGCATCAGAGAGACCCTCTCTGAAATTCGCCGCCAGGGCGCACTCATTCCACTGAGTAAGCACAGCCCATTTACGGAATTTCTGGCAGTATATTTCAGCTTCGTCTTGCCCCTGAGATAGGGACATCAAGGCCTTTTCCGCCTGAAGTTCTAACTGAGGTTCCTCATAAAGCAACCCCAAGGCCAGAAAAAACGCATCCACATTGAGCAACGCAGGATCCCCTGGAGCCAATGCAAAAGCCCAATCCTGAGGGTCGCCCCGGAGCAAGGAAATCACAATCCTGACCTGCTGAGCAGGATCTCCAGCAGAGCGAGATTTCAGGGACAAAAACAACTTGCAATTATTTTTGAAATTTTGAAAGCAAGATCTATTCCCCGAGAAAAATTCAGGCAAAGGAATTCTAGGTTCAGATATAGGAACATGAACAACAAAATCTTGTAAATTTTGAACTTTCGTGGTGAGATTATTCAAACCTGCAGCTAAACTCTGAATATCCATTTTAAACAGGTGAACACAGAGCCATTCCAGGATTAGAAGGAGAGAGAGAGAAAGGCTGCAATATAGGCAGACTTGCAAGAGATTCAATTACAAGCACACTCAGAACTGAAGGAAAAAAAAAAAAAAAAAATCTTCAGCAGACTTCTCTTTTCTCTCCTTTCTCTGTCAATTAATTTAACCCTTTTTGAGGCCGGTCAAACTGTTATGGTTCTCAATGGCAAGAGAACATAGCCCAGCAAACATCAGAACTAGCTCTTGGAAGGATGGAAACTAAACTGACCATGAACTAAACCTGTCGCACAACTAACAGTAGCCGGGTAGCGTAGCCTGCGTTTTATCCCTAGACGCCCAGCGCCGGCCGGAGGACTAACTAATCCTGGCAGAGGAAAATATAGTCCTGGCTCACCTCTAGAGAAATTTCCCCGAAAGGCAGACAGAGGCCCCCCACAAATATTGGCGGTGATTTTAGATGAAATGACAAACGTAGTATGAAAATAGGTTTAGCAAAATTGAGGTCCGCTTACTAGATAGCAGGAAGACAGAAAGGGCACTTTCATGGTCAGCTGAAAACCCTATCAAAATACCATCCTGAAATTACTTTAAGACTCTAGTATTAACTCATAACATCAGAGTGGCAATTTCAGATCACAAGAGCTTTCCAGACACAGAAACGAAACTACAGCTGTGAACTGGAACTAAATGCAAAAACAAACAAGGACTAAAGTCCAACTTAGCTGGGAGTTGTCTAGCAGCAGGAACATGCACAGAAAGGCTTCTGATTACAATGTTGACCGGCATGAAAGTGACAGAGGAGCAAGGCTAAATAGCGACTCCCACATCCTGATGGAAACAGGTGAACAGAGAGGATGATGCACACCAGTTCAATTCCACCAGAGGCCACCGGGGGAGCCCAAAATCCAATTTCACAACACTGTTCTCCTTCCATTCAGCACTTTTTCCTTCAATTTCAACATTTTCATTACCCCCCGACCTCTTTGTAGGGTCTACCGGAACAATGCTCAGATTTCCCATTGACTACCATTATACTCGTTACTCGAAATGAGTATCCGAACATTAGGAACCGCTTGGTTCGAGTGACGAGCATCCTAGCATTTTAGTGCTTGCCCATCCCTAATAGTAATGCATTATATAATCATATGATCTTCAAGGGGTAGTGTGGACAGATCTCCACTTCTTAACTGTATCCCCAAACAATAATATCATACTATACTATCTTTATACGTGGTACAGCAGTACCCCTAAATGGTAATAACAGCAGTCCTTGCCCTTATAGCTAAGATGTACAGCCGTGCTCTTTCACGTCTTTGCCAGTTTTCAAAGCAGAGATCTTTTTCCTCAGATGTCATATTAACATCCATTTCCCTCACAGTCATATAGACCCCTTTACCCCAGCAAGTAAAATATTTTATCACTACTATTTTGCTCAGTAGTCACATTAGTGTCCCCTATTACATGGTATTGTCAGTCCCCCTGGCAAAAGCTTTTTCCCACAGCAGGGCAACATTTAACAGCCCATTAAAATCCCTTTAATAGCAGGGCTCCTCCTATATCTAGTGGTACACAGCATGGTTTCCTTTTTACCCTAGTGATTCACCACAGCACCCCCACCTTACCATCCTCCTTTAGTTCCCTTTAGTCACTGACAGATTTCCCACCTCCTACACTCCACTGTGCACCCTCTGCTGGCACTACAGCCTACACTACAGCCTATAATTCACTATGCCTGTAGTCGTCTCTCCTAAGGCTACATTCACACATCAGGTTTTTTTGCATCAGGCACAATCCGGCGAATGTTGGAAAAACCGGATCTGGCGCAGGTTGTGAAAAACTGATGCGACGGATACGTTTCTTCGACGGATCCGGCTAGCATATCTAGATTATTGGATAAAAAAATTTGGAGCATGCTCAGTTTAAAAAAACAGAATCGTGCTCCGGAATCCGTCATTTTCCGGATCCGGCACCTTCCGGCTCCCATTCTAGCAAACAGCCGGAGGCGCTTCTGGCTTTTTCGCCGGAGACAAAAAACATTGCTATCGACGTTTTTTCCAGAAACCGGACAGCAGAAAAACGTATGAATCGCAATGTCATCCGGCACTAATACAAGTCTATGGTGAAAAAAGCGGATCCGGCGGCAACATTCGCCGGATCCAGTTTTTTTAAATTTAGCCGGATTGAGCCTGACAGCGAAAACCTGATGTGTGAAAGTAGCCTAACAGAGACTGATATGGAACCAGACACCTGAGAGGTGCCCTGTGCCCTCTATCCTGCAAGACACGACACAGTATAATAGATCAGTTATTATTGGAACTGCACAAATGACACTTGTGTACTTTGCTGTATGCTCTAAGTTAAAAATCTGATTGTCCATCATCATAACTGTCAGCAAATGCTCTTTATAGGATTCAAACTGATGCAAAAGTCCCTCAGAGTTTACTAGTACTACCATGACCATCTTTGTTTTAGGATCTATTCTAATACTTTTTTATCATATTGACAGAAAATAAAGTAAATGCAACACTGGTCTTAAAATCAATTTCGATTGGATGCATGAAAAAAAACACAATGAAATTATGCCAGAGTTTCTTTTTTGCGGGATGCTAAGCTTCAGCATTTGGTTTTCTAGAATAGGAAACATTTTATTTTGGAAATTATTAACAAGGCATTCAGAATGTAAGAGGAAGTGATGGTACTCCTGAAGAGCCCCTGCATGATGAGACATTAGCGAGGAAAGACTGCTATCTGCTGGATGGACGAAACCAGGTGGAACCAAATAGCACCACAAGAATTGCAGGGGAAGCCAGTCCTTGTGCGGGACCTGGTCCGGGGTGTTGCATGACAGAGTTCCTGGATATAATGCGCATCAAACTGCAGGAGGATTTGGTGCTAAGAAAGCATAAGGTGCAGACGTGCACAGGAGAAGACAGGCTGCAGCAGGAACTATGTGCCAGCAGGGTGCTGATAGTTTGCAGATGAGATCCAAATGACATCAAATCAGATCCAAAACTCAAGAACCCGGTCTACGCAGGTCAAGATATCAACTCCAGACTGCGCTGGTCAAGGCCCAAATCCCAGACCTGTGCCAGTCAAGATACCGTACTCTGCTGATGCCAGTCAAGATACCGAGCCGAAGCACAGAAGACCCTCAAGGACATTCTACCCAGAAGAGTACGTCTGCGGTTACAGAATGATGACACGAGTGAGCCAGGCTGTCACTTCCAACAGGGGTTGGCCTGGGTTCAGACAACAGGTGAGGTGGGGGCTGGTTTGTACATAGGTAGCTCAATGCTTCTTGAAAGACTTTGTCAGGAGTAGGGTTGAGCGAAACGGGTCGGCAATTTTCAGAAGTCGCCGACTTTTGGCAAAGTCGGGTTTCATGAAATCCGGCAGCCTTCCTTCCTAAGAATCAGCCCTTCCAGGACCTTCGGTGACGTCACGGTGACGTCGCGGCTTGTGATTGGTCGCGCAGCGGTCACATGGGCGGCCGCGCGACCAATCACAAGCCGCGACGTCACCGCGACGTCACCGCAAGGTCCTGGAAGGCTGATTCTAAGGAAGGAAGGTTCCCGGTTAGTACCAGGGCCCGTCAGAGGGTAAGTATAGCGATATTTTTTATTTTAATTCTTTATTTTACACTTAAATATGGATCCCAGGGCCTGAAGGAGAGTTTCCGCTCCTTCAGACCCTGGGAACCATTGGAAACCCAATGCACTGCATTGGGTTTCGAGTTTCGGCCGACCCCAACTTTTTTATAGGATCGGCCGATTTCACTCGACCCGACTTTTGAAAAAGTCGGGTTTCGTGAAACCCGACCCGATCTTATAAAAGTAAAGGTCGCTCAACCCTAGTCAGGAGGACTTGGGGCCTAGCAGGAATGTGGCACCCCAGGAGTTCAGGTACCACAGTGGTATTGCCTTCCTCTCGGGGAGGGTAATGCATGACTGGAGACAGGAGGAATCCCTTTGGCAGGTAAACTTACATGTAACACATTCTGACTCCAGGCCAGAAGGGGGAGCTCTACACCCGACTTGAGGGGAGCTGCTCTCTCTGGTCAGGAGGAGGAGTCAGTTGCTAGGCAGTTGCTAGGCAGTTACAGTTGACAGTTGGTTTCAGACAGGAAAGGAGCAGAGGAGAGATCCAGGGCTAGAGGAGGCTGCGAGTGAGCCTCCTTGATCCAGAGTGCAAAAACCGGGTACCGGGAGCCCGAGGCTGTGGGGAAACTGCAAGCCCCCCAGCAGAACTGGAGGGCATAGACTACACGTAAATTGCCCACACCACACCTGAGGCACAGCTACAATTTAGAGCCTGGAGTCACCGTGCCAGAGACCCCAAGTGAACAGCTCAGGCTGCCTGCCATGCAGGTACCTGTCCCAGGACAGGAAAGAGAAAAGGGTACCTTGCTAGGACTACAGGCAGCAAGGGACCAGAAAGCAGCGCAGAAGTGGAAGGCCCCTAACCTGACCTGCCAAAGGGATCCTTACTTCTTTTCAGGCTGCCTGGACTCCAGCTACACCTGTTACCGGTACCCTGGACTGAGGCTGAATATCATCTCAGTAAACCAGGTAAAGACTGCAACCCTGTGTCCTCCAATTATTTGTGGCATTCACCATCCCTGCCAAATACACTGGGAGCCCTGGGGATACTGCTTCACCTGTGGGAAGCAACACCATCTTTGCTGCAGCACCATCGCCCCCAGAGGACCCCTTTAAGCAGCGTCGGTCACCTCTGACCAAGAACCACAGGTGGCATCACTAACTTTCACTATTTCCACAACCCCTTTAAAGACCGCCCCTTTTACTTGACTTGGGTACCCAGGGCCACGGACCGGGTCGCTGCCACCGTGGCCACCCCTTTAATTGCGACCGGACCATGTACCGAGTACCCCACTGCCCTGAAGGGCGACTCAACTAAACCCGGTGACCCCCACTAGGGCCATTGTTGCAGGAAGAGCTAAGGTAGCAGCTCCCAAGAACAAGTGTGCCACCATTGTATAAAGAACATTAGTATAATTCTTGAAAGACTTTCCCCGTTATTCTAATTGTATTATTGTATGGTTTATTGCTGTTTTGCGCTGTTTTATATCATTGACTGTCCCCTATCTACTGTAAATTCACACTGTATTTGAAAGAATTAAATCATTCATTGACTGTTCCTGCCTTGAGCCTCCTGTGCGTTGCATTTGGTCTCGAGCTTTACAAAAACACATAAGTAGTTTTCCGGGCTTGTAATGAGAGGTGTAGTTCTGGTACTTATATTTTTGTTTTCTTACAATCAGTAGGGACAATTTTACTTATGTTATGTAACAACATGGACACTATGGCAATTTATCACTACAACATCTGCAAGGAGTTTGAATGTTCTCTGTGTGTCTGCGTGAGTTTCCAGCGGGTTCCTTCCACTCTTCAAAGACATACTGATAGGGAATATAGATTATAAGCTCCAACTGGCACAATGATCATGATGTCTGTAAAGAGCTGTGGAATATGATGGTGCTATATAATTAACTAAAAGAAATAAATACATTACTATGTAGATTTGTTCTTTACCTAATGGAGTTCTGACTACAGATTGCAGTTAGTATCTGCTGTGTAAATAGGAAAGCAAAAAAGTCTAATCTCTTATCTGTAAAATCTACAGTAGAAATTTCATTTCATTAACAAAATAATAGCGGCATGTTAGGTAATTGCTATTTAGGAAACATCCTAATATTTAGAAATAACTGTAACTCCAAGTGTGTTACGTAAACTCGAACTAGCAGGTAATAAATGTCAATATACGTCAATTGTTCTTGAAAGAAATAAAGACACTCTGAACTGTTTTGTAAGCAAGATTTATAGCTCCTGTAAATTCAAAGCTGTGCTAAAGGGGTTGTCTGGCCTTAGGCTACAAGTCTGCAGTCACTCTATGTGACTGCAGACTTGTTAATCCTCACATCACATGCCCTGCGCCGGCATCAGAGAATACACAAAACACGCAGTGCACAGCATATACAATGTGAGGATTCATAAGTCTGCAGTCACATGGAGTGACTGCAGACTTGTAGCCTAAGCCTGGACAATCACATTAATATGCACAAGCCTGAAATGATATGCGACAAAATTGTAATAGCAAACACACCCTGAGCAAAAGTGCAGAACTTGTCTCTAGCTGTAAAAAAAACCCCAAACTACAACACTCAAGGATGACATCTATATTCATGTGTTTCAGTGTTTGAAATAGCAATACAAAAAAAGAGTGCACAGGATACCAAATCCAAGGAAAGGCAGTCCATAAAGAGAAAAAAAAATTGATCTAGCACTTCAAATAAATTGCAAAATTTTATTCCAAAATTATTCCATCAGTAAAAATGTAATTCAAGGAAAAATCCACATTCTGAAATGGATAACTGTATAATCCGGGGAGAATGTCACAAGAGAAATTCAATGTCCTTGTTGACGGGTTTCGAAGTGATACTTCTTATTCATAACCTGCATAAATTATGAATAATGGTTATGAATAAGAAGTATCTCCTCGAAACGCGTCAACCAGCACATTGAATTTCTCTTGGGACTTTCTCCTCCGATTATACAGTGATCCATTTCAGAGTGGATTTTTCATTCAATCATATTTTTACTGATGGAATAACTTTGGAATAAAATTTTGCACATTTTTGCCTTTTAGTGACAATGGAACTATGCACTAATAAAACAAATATGTAGTACCATATATTTATATATGTTGGATTTTGGAGCATTCTCCTGATATCGATCTTCAGTTTAGAAGTTTAGGACATAGAGTCAGATGTTCAGAAAGGTCTTCATAACAAAAGGCAAATAAACTAGGCAGTAGCTGGGAAACAAAGCCTATAACAAATGAAGGTAAACATTCAGCCACAGGAAGCCATTAACAACAGTGGGTACCAATTAGGACCCAGTAGGTGTTCTTTGGACAGCCTGCTGCTTTTCTCCTCCTCGAACACTTTGAAGAGACACAGGGGTATAGTTTCGGAAACAAGGGTCCCCATAATTTATTCCTTGGCTTTCTGTCTCCTGACCATGCTGACAACATGACCGCATCCTATTTTTTACTTTTATTCTATTGAATTACATTGCATGTTACTTTTTACCAGACAGCATTATATTATTATAGAAAGTTCTTATAATCAGAGATTAGGTAGAAGGAGATGAGGACATGCTGCGCTGCTGGGAAAAATTCAGGTAAAATAACCACATAGTCCAGGGTATTGTAACATAGGTGTGGTCTATTCTCAACTCCTTTGAAAGTCTCTATGGCTTCTTCATCAGAGGAACCACAGAAAGTGACAAAAGCCTTTTAATAAATTTGGCGTAACTTACTCCAGTGAGCTTTGGGTTCCCATTATAGTTCATTTTTTATGCTTCTATAGCTTATAAAAATAGCATGAACTGTATGTGCTTCTTGGAAGTTTTTTTTGGAGAGCTTAGTTTTTTCAGGTACTTTAAAACAATTTGCAATTTTGGGAAAATGGAAGAAAAATATTCCATACCTAAATCATACCAAATCAACACCAAGAGTGAATGTAAACACCACAAACATGTATTCAAAATTGTTTGTATTGTTTTTTTTTTGTTTTAATTATGAAGTTCATCAATCATCTGGCTGCAGTGATTTTGGTAAAAAAGAAAAAGAAAAAAAAGACATTAATAAATTTCAGGGAAAATTCTCCAAAACAGAGGCATGTATGGCTGAAAATATGTATGAAGTCACCAGTGGGCCCCATGCTCTGAGAGGGCCCACCCGGAGCTATGCTACTGTAACTGTATCGGCCGTATGGCATCAGTATGACATGCGTATGGCTTTACGTTTCTCACTGCTTTTCCCCAATGGGCTGAAATGAGGAAAATGTGTGCATATTTCTTGCAAGTCACACTGATGGTTTGTGTGGTGTCTGATTTTTTCTCGCACGCATATGCAGCGCCCCAGAGTCCTGGTCGTTGCAGTAGCATGGTTCAGCCACTAAGGGGGGCCATGCTGCGTTCGATGGCACGGAAGGAGTTCTCTGAGCAGGTATCACAGTCACCAATACATTTCACAGCTGGGCCTCCGGGGGGAGCTAAGGGTGCTATTCATTAGGCCACTCCCCACCATAGTGGGTAAACTGGGGGTCAGGCAGGAAGTTAGAGAGAACGCTGACGGGATTGAACGGAGCAACACCTGGTGGCAGAGGGTGTTGTGAAGGGAGAGACTGTAGGGTCTCTGCCAGGGGTGGGATCCTGGCAGAGGCTTGGCATGGAAAGAACGTAAAGGGACCGTGCCTGCTCAGCATAGCGGCGGTGCCCAAGGAAGGACTACGAAGCGAGATAGATTGTGCTGAGTGAGAAACGAAATCAAGCGAAAGGAGATACCAGTGAGGGTTGTGCTGAAAGAGGCAGCACCTTACTGAGGCGCACTACCGGTGGCCGGAACGCCGAGGAGGTAAAGAGTTTCAAGCCATACCTCAGACCTACGGCAGGGCAGTTAGCTTGAGGTGGACTGTCTCACGCATCACCCAGGAAGGCAAAGGGGGGTACCAACAGGA
Organism: Ranitomeya variabilis; assembly: GCF_051348905.1. Classification (NCBI taxonomy): domain Eukaryota; kingdom Metazoa; phylum Chordata; class Amphibia; order Anura; family Dendrobatidae; genus Ranitomeya; species Ranitomeya variabilis. The sequence goes on from NC_135233.1 coordinate 655,981,722, forward strand.
GAGGGGCGCAGATAGAGTCCCGGAAGATCTCCGAGCCTCCCCGTCATACGGGTGCGTTCCTACCATAGTATCTGGAGGGACGAGGAAGATCATTGCGAATTAAGTTGTTGTGAGGGAACACGAGAAACAGACACAACAGTTGTGGGGTACTTTCCGTAAGCACAGCAGGGAAGGACTGCAACACATAGCGCTAGAAGGAAGGCACCGATTTCCACCTGCAAGGAGAGCTCTGGAAGTGCCATTGGACCGGCCGGACTTGCGCAGCCTGGTGAGCCGTATTCCGGACTGAGGACCCAGAGAGCTTCAGTAAAGAGGTAAAGAGACTGCAACCTGGTGTCCTCGTTATTTACCGCGACCTGCACCCCACAACTGCACCGCTACAACATCGCTTATTGCACCGGACGTCCCCCACTGACAGACAGGGCCACGGACCGGGTCTAGCCACCGTAACAACCCCAGGACTGAGACCTAGAGGCCCGGCTCCAGGTACCCCTCGGCCCTGCGGCGGTGTGGGGGCGCTCCAACTTGGCGTCACGAACAGGATCTACTTAAGCCTGAAGAATCAGGTCATGTGTGCCTAGAGACTGTGATTTACTGTACTTTATTGCAAGATTGTGCTGCGCCATTGGCCGCCAGAAGTTCCCGCCAAAAGGCGCCGCCATTGCTACACCCCAGGAGAAGGAGGGTGTGTTATGGGCGGAGACTCCCAGTGTGGCGCGAGAAATGGCTACCGCCCCCTGCACTTCTGGCTGCAAAGAGATGACCTGCCCCAAAACAGAAGACAACCCCCTGAGATGCAACGGCGGGAAGCGGGTGATGGAGAAGCCCGACCTCAGAGAAATGGCGGAGTCAGGTGCATGCACTGCCACCGACTATCAGGCAGCGATGATGAACGGCGAGTGCCTGAGCGAGGAAGAAGTGGTTCAGGCCTGCCCTTCTTCACCGGAGATGGACCGGAAGCCTGCGGATCCGACAGCGGAGCTATGTCCACCAATCCCGACCTTGGAGTTAGAGGAGGAGGAACCACTGCAGGCGGAGCGGAATCCGAGCATCCCATTGGCGGGGCCCCGGTCCGGGCTGCAGCCGATTCCAGCGTCCTTGTTAACGGACCGGAGCGACACCGATGAAACCACATTAGACGCAGGTATGGCCGACGCCCCTGCTCCCCTTCACGAGCCCGCTTCCATGGCCCACCTCCATCGCAGTAGGGAGCGACTTATCTCGGCAGGGCTAATGGTGCTATCCCCCGACGACCTGGGGAGGATGGTGCCACCGCTGTCGACTGGAGTGGGGGAGCCTGTGGATGTGAGCTTAGATGGAGTAGTTCTTCGGTGGGACACCCCCTGGTTTAGAGCAGATGGATCCCGGGAGAACAGGTCCACTCTTGCGGTGCTTACATGGGAACAATATAGACAGTGCTTGATTCTGCAGTGGAAAGGACGGAAAGGAGCTGAGTCGATGGGCCCAACGAAAGTACAACAACCCCCCCCGGCATGGGATGACAGAGACGCGGTAAGGCGGGGCACTGTGTTGGCCTACCATGTAAAAAGGGGGTGGGGCCTCATACACGAACCGGGACTGGATACTGATGTTTTCGTTGCGCACTGTAACGTGAGGGCTCCCTGTTGTGGCCGAAGTGGAGAACCGTTACAAAAGGGGGATCCAGTGACCTACAGCCGCCACTTGAACCCACTCGGGTGGTATGCACGAAATGTTCGGCGGTGTATGTCTGGGCCTGCGGCACCTGCAGCCCCAGATCTGGTCCCGGGAGCGCCTGAACTTGTCACTATCGCGACGGTACGCCTAGTGGCAGCCCCGGAGTTGGCCAGTCGAGTCCATCTGCATGTTCGAACCGAGGACACTGGCGCTGTAGTGACCGGGGTCCAGGAACCAAAGCCACCGGAAGGAGAATAAACCTCGATACCATGGAAAATGTAAATAGTTAACTGTTCATTCCTTTAACTGTTCCTGTTTGCTGCTAAACCCGTCTAGGGTTAAAGGTGACCCCTTTGTTGACCCGGGGTCACTGTTGTTTTCCTGAAGTTTATACAGTTTAAAAAAAAAAAAAAAAAAAGAGAACTGCAGAAATCATGAACTGCGCATGATTCAAACTTTCCCTTGTAAATAGTTTGCACTTTCTTAAAGGTGCTCCCTACTGGTTTTAGTCAAAAGACACTTTGCGAAGAAACCGTTCCTACTGGTCCTAGTTAAAGACACTTTGTGAAGATACCGGACCGGAACTTTGCATGAGACTGGTAGGCTGAGAAGACGAGCTACCTCAGAGAGACCTGGTCCCCTCTTAAAGGGGATGTGAAGAATTGTACTTGAAAGCGATACTGTTACAGAACAGTAATGTGGTAATGATGCCTTGAAAAGAAAATGTAACTGTTTTACATGCCGAGTTATATGTGTTGAATTTGTTAAAATGTGAAATTTGAATAATGTTTTGAAGACAGGAAAGATGCAGAGAGCCCGTAGGGGTAGAAGTAGAGGTCTGCATAGTTGAAAGTAAGAGAAGTAATAATGAGGGTGAGGATAGAAGGTAAACCCTGCGTCCCCATTGAAAAGTTACTTTATTGCTAAGGACAGAGAGTGAACCCGTAGGGGTTAGAGAGTGAGTCCTTAAAGGGGCCGAGTAGAGCTGGCTCAGAGTTCTTCAACCGAAAGGAATGTTATGTCTATACTGTGTATAGTAGCGAAAGGCAGTAGGCCCTGGCTGAACAGGGCGGTCCTGTAGAAGAAAGGAGAGGCAGTAGGTCTGGTGCCGTAGGGACAGGCGGTCCTGCAGGTTCACAAGAAGGAGAATGTAAAGTTGAAATGCCTTATAATGTGATTATAGGAAGGCCTTTGATAGACTAAGAGTGTGAGTTTCTTAAAGGCAATGTTAAGTTATTATTTCAAAAATTGCACTAAATAGAATACCCGGTTGGGTAACAGAAGTTATTTATACTCTGTAAATTATAAGGTTAATTATGTTTGTAACGTTACAAGTGTCCTCACCTCCCATAAAGGGAAGCCTACTTAAGTATACTTATTGTTATTTGCACTCAACAAAATTGTATGTCTTTTTGCTAACCTGTATTGTTGTTTTTCTTCCCAGTCCCGGAGTACTGTGTTTAACCAGGGGGGAGTGCAGCGCCCCAGAGTCCTGGTCGTTGCAGTAGCATGGTTCAGCCACTAAGGGGGGCCATGCTGCGTTCGATGGCACGGAAGGAGTTCTCTGAGCAGGTATCACAGTCACCAATACATTTCACAGCTGGGCCTCCGGGGGGAGCTAAGGGTGCTATTCATTAGGCCACTCCCCACCATAGTGGGTAAACTGGGGGTCAGGCAGGAAGTTAGAGAGAACGCTGACGGGATTGAACGGAGCAACACCTGGTGGCAGAGGGTGTTGTGAAGGGAGAGACTGTAGGGATCCTGGCAGAGGCTTGGCATGGAAAGAACGTAAAGGGACCGTGCCTGCTCAGCATAGCGGCGGTGCCCAAGGAAGGACTAAGAAGCGAGATAGATTGTGCTGAGTGAGAAACGAAATCAAGCGAAAGGAGATACCAGTGAGGGTTGTGCTGAAAGAGGCAGCACCTTACTGAGGCACACTACCGGTGGCCGGAACGCCGAGGAGGTAAAGAGTTTCAAGCCATACCTCAGACCTACGGCAGGGCAGTTAGCTTGAGGTGGACTGTCTCACGCATCACCCAGGAAGGCAAAGGGGGGTACCAACAGGAGAGGGGCGCAGATAGAGTCCCGGAAGATCTCCGAGCCTCCCCGTCATACGGGTGCGTTCCTACCATAGTATCTGGAGGGACGAGGAAGATCATTGCGAATTAAGTTGTTGTGAGGGAACACGAGAAACAGACACAACAGTTGTGGGGTACTTTCCGTAAGCACAGCAGGGAAGGACTGCAACACATAGCGCTAGAAGGAAGGCACCGATTTCCACCTGCAAGGAGAGCTCTGGAAGTGCCATTGGACCGGCCGGACTTGCGCAGCCTGGTGAGCCGTATTCCGGACTGAGGACCCAGAGAGCTTCAGTAAAGAGGTAAAGAGACTGCAACCTGGTGTCCTCGTTATTTACCGCGACCTGCACCCCACAACTGCACCGCTACAACATCGCTTATTGCACCGGACGTCCCCCACTGACAGACAGGGCCACGGACCGGGTCTCGCCACCGTGACAACCCCAGGACTGAGACCTAGAGGCCCGGCTCCGGGTACCCCTCGGCCCTGCGGCGGTGTGGGGGCGCTCCACATAGACTTGCATTGGCGAGACTCGGGCGGTATACGCGTACCTTGGCAGCATGCTGCAATTTCACTCACACCTTGAATATGGTGATGGGAGCTGCCCCATAGATTAACAGTGGTCCGAGTGCTGTGTGATGTTTCCTCGCACAGCACTCGTCCGTATTCTACGCTAGACTCCGGTCTAGGGCTACGTTTGGTGAGTTTTTGATGCTGCAGAATTTCTGCACCATTTCTACAATTTAAATTAGGTTACTTGCGAGTTTTCATTGCGGATTTTTTAACATGCGTTTTTATCACGTTTTTGTCTCTTTTTAGTGTGTCATGCTTTAAATAAAGCTGCTTTGGTTTTGATACTTCTTGGTATTTGGTTTTGACATAACTTTATTGCTTTACTTAGGAAGTGTAAAAATGCTGCATTTTTTTCTTTTTCCAAACTTTTTTAATAAACTTTTAATATGTAATAGGAGGGGGGAAGGGAAGGAAGAAGGTAAGGGAGAGGGTGGGGAGGAGGAAGGGGGAGAGGGGAGGAAGCAGGATATTTTGAGGGAAGGGCAGGGAAGTAGGGAAAGGGGGAATGTATCTGTTCTTATGTTATTAGTCACCATGCTACTTATGTATAATTGTTTTAAAAAATGCTGCATTTTTGACACAGCAAAAATATGCAGTCATAAAGGTACCAAAAGCTCATAGAAAGAATGCAGCCTAAAAAGTCTGGGAAAGATAGGGCATCTGCATTATTTTCTGCAGCATGCACTGATTTTTTATCTGTTATACATTAGTAAGAATAACAAACCTGATTCCCTCATGTATAACTCATGTTACTCAACTTGTTGCAGAAGTTTACCTGTAGAACCTATACCCCAATTTCACAATGAAGTACAGTCTAACGTTAGTGAATGATGTTTTCACAAACAAATTAATTCATAGAGAAAATAAAAATTCCTAGTGGATTGTAGGCCTGCGACCAATTTCCATCCCCACCATGTCCTATCTGTTGGGGATATGCTGCAGATTTTTTCAATGGATTTCATTCATTGCAGAGCAAATTGTCTCTTCAGAGAGGGAGAGGACTAGAACTCTAGTGCCACCTGTTGGGAGTAGTGATCCTAAAAGTCAAAATTGGCCATTTAATGAGTGTTGTCAAATGACTTAGGATAAAAGCCAAACCAGAATCTCAACTTGCAGACACAGTGTTTTGGGGTGTTGCCCCTCCTTAATGCAAAGTATGAGATCTGATTTGGCTAAATGAGAGGCTTAAGACTGGAAAATATTTAGAATTGAGAGTCCTCAGTGGTTGATACCTTTTAATGGCTAACTGAAATGATGGTAACAAATTGCAAGCTTTCGAGACTACTCAGGTCCCTTCATCAGGCATAGACTAAAAAAAATACTGAAGAATCATATATTTATGCACAATACAGCCTAGAAATAATGTCATAGATAAGATAGGTGATGTGAAGCAGAACTACCATTATGTGAGATGATAAACAGTCGCACCCATAAATATTGGAACAGTTCATAGATAAGGAGTGTGAATGTTTTATTGTCCTCTGATTAGGGTCTGGTTCGGTGTTTTGATGCCCCCACATGGTCTGAGGAGCAAATTCCTTAATTGATGTAAAAAGACATAAATCCATGCGACACATTTATTCCTGCACTGAGTGTGTCAAAGGTTGTCATCAGTTTATATTCCCAGGCTCTTCTGTGTCTCTGAGATTTGAATTACCCTTTAACACAAGTAATCTCATGTCCATGGTGCTATGTTCAGGGAGACAAAAATGTTTTGCCACAGGTAGATCTATTCTTTTTTCTCTTATTGTGTGGCGATGAGAATTCATCATTGTTCTCAGTTTTTGCCCTGTCTCCCCCACATACAGACCCCCAGGTGGACATTTAGTACAAGTACCTACCACATTAGATGTGATGCAGCTGAAAGTACATGGGATCTTGTAGTCCTGATGTAAATTGGTGATCTTTATCTTTTCCATGGTCATTATAAATGGACAGGTTTTACATTTTTTTCTGATTGCAAGGAAAGGTTCCTGCAGCTGTTTGAGAGGACAGGAAGCTTCTGACAATGATAATTCTTAGATTTGGGGGATGCCTAAAACATAGTAGTGGGGGGTCTTTAAAAATGGATTGCAAGCGGGCATCTTTTTGTAGTAAAGGTTGTAATTTCCATGTAGCTCCCCTTAGCACCTCCAGATTTGGAGGTGTCTACTAGAGGCACCCGGTTATTTTCCTCTTTAGCTTTGTAATGTAGCAGGTGATTCCTTGACATTCTAGTTGCTCTTGTAATTTGGTTTTGAATTGTTCTTGGATGGTAGCCCTGATTCAAAAAGGTCTTTTTGAGGCGACCAAGGTGTTCATCCCTATCCATGGGGTTGGAATATATATGATTGTATCTGATGGCTTGGCTGTAGACAATGCAGTTTTTGATGGACGGAAACTGTCCCATTTAAGGTATATTGGACGGTCGATTGGCTTCTGATACAGGGATGTCTCTATTTCATTGTTCTGCAGCTTAATGATGGTGTCCAAAAAGTTAATTTCAGTGCTGGAATAGTTGAGTGTTAAGTTGATGGTGAGATGAAATTGATTAAACTGTTCATGGAACGTCTTTAGCTGTGGCTCAGACTCCATCCAGATGATTAAAATATCATCAATGTAGCAGTAGTAGGCCAGGGGCCTGATGGGACATGAGGACAAAAAGTCGCTTTCAAGCTTGGCCATAAAAAGATTTGCATACTGTGGAGCCATTTTACTTCCCATTGCTGTGCCAGTCTCCTGTAGATATATCTTGTTGTCAAATTCAAAGTAATTGTGGGTGAGGATGAATTTTATAAGTTTCACCACAGAATCAGCATCAGTCCCTGTATTTTCCAGGAAGAATTTACAGGCATTCAATCCATCCTGGTGTGGGATATTGGAGTACAAAGATTCCACATCCATGGTGGCCAGGATGGTTCCTTCTGGTAGAGAGCCTATTGCTGATAGTTTATTCAGTAGGTCAGTTGTGTCCTGAATGTAGCTGGGTGTATCCTTTACCAGTGGTTTAAGAATACCCTCTACCAATTTAGATACCTGCTCAGTAAGGGTGCCCACACATGAAATAATTGGTCCTCCTAGATTTCCAGATTTGTGAGTTTTGGGAAGCATGTAGAATATCCCTATTCTTGGACTTTCTAGTACCAGGTCATCGGCTCTTGTGGATTCGTCAGGCAGATAAAATACCAACTTGTTTACTTCCTTGTAATAGTCCTGCGTAGGATCCAACTTCAATTTTTTTATAGTAGCGTGTGTCCATAAGTTGTCTGTTAGCTTCCTTCATATTGTCTGATTTCTTTGTTGGTTTTCAAAGACTGTATAGCCTTTCTCTCCTGTGCACTGATGTTGGATGCTTGTCTCCTGTTAGTATCTATGATGGTGGATTTTATCAAATGTCTGAAGGAGTCTATATATTTATCCAAATGAGGGTTTCATACAGGTGGAGGTGTCCAGTCTGATCTCTTCTTGGTTGTTAAGATCCCTTTTCCTTCAGTCCGAGTGTTTTCTGAATCTTCTGTATCATTGAAATATTCCCTCAGATGCAGTCTCCTGAAAAAATGTTCCATATCACTGCAGAGCTCAGTTTTATCCAGGGCCTTAGGCTAAAGACTGGGATCTAAAGGTAATGTTTCTCCTTTTAGGTTTGCTACTTCCAATAGGTGGCACTAGATTTCAAGTCCTCTTCCTCTCTGAAGAGGTAATTTGCATATTTAATTTTCCAGAGGAGCATGTATAGCATATAAGTCTCCTCACTCTGATATGCCAGGCCTGGCGTGTCACTCTTCACAAGGAGAAACATTTCCCCTTAGCATATATTCTCACAGTTAGTAAACGCTGCAGGTTGGTGGCTGTGTACATCTGCAGCATCCAACCCGCAGCAGCCAGATGTTACAGCATAGTGGATGGGATTTCATGAAATCCCATCTCTACTATGCGTCCTGAGACGCCTCCGGCTGCTTTGTGGAAACAGACATGTGGCGCGTCTTTCCAGACTGCAGCATGTCAATTTATGTAGCGGAGATGAGAATACCAGGCCTCAGCTTGGTTGGTTAGCAAAAATAGGGGGGAACCCCACATTGTTTTTTTTTTTTTGGAAAGGATCACTCTATTTTTGCTAACCATCCAAGGTAAGCAGTCTGCTAAGGCCTGGTATTATCAGACTGGTAAGGTTCATGGATATTGGATCCTTACCAGCCTGAAACACCAGCCCCAGTAGTCTGCTTTACTGTGGCTGGTTAACAAATATAGAGGGTCCCCATGCAAATTTTTTTATTATTATTTATTTATTAAAAATGAGGGGACCTCTCTCTGTGCTTTCCTCCACTTCCTGTGCTATGTACGTCCGGCTGTGTCACAAGATTCACCATTATGTAAATTAGTACACATGCATAGTATGCTGCGCTCCCACACTTAATACACATGTGACTAGGAAGATAATGCGGTTTTACCGCATCTAATGAAAGTCTATGGGTAATTTACGCAGCAGGGACTGAGCATCTCCAATACATAAATTGACATGCTGCAGTCTGGAAAGACTCGCCACATGTCCGTCTCTGCAGGAGAGCCACGGGCATCGGTGTACACACAGTGGGCATGGGATTTCTTGAAATCCCATCCACTATGCTGTAACAGCTGGACGCTGCACTTTGGAAGCTGCGGATGTACACAGCATCCAACCCGCAGCATTTACTGACCATGGGAACATACCCCAATATATATGCAAACAGGAAATCACTTTTTTTTCCTTCCCCGAAGCCAACTTTCAATTAGCTTTATTTCAAGTGACAAAAAAAATGCATGCAATAAAAAAAGCATCACAAATGCATGTAAAAAACGCATCAAAAACTCAGGTGACCTGCCAGTGACCTCAAATACAGATTTGGTGCAGATTTCACCTGCAAAATCCTGAGCAAAAACTGAGCCATTCCTCATCATGTGCACTTACCCTTAGATGCCATTCATTGCAGTGCAATGACTAAAATCTATTGCTAAATCTTACAGAATATTCAACACATGAAGATTTTAATGAGGTTTTTAGAGCAAATTTTATTAAACAGTTTCAGGCTAAATTCCCCCAATATACTGTATATGTGTTGCTTTTCTTTTGCTGTGCACTTTCATTGTGCAAAAAAGCAGCATCTTACAGCTCTAGTAAAGTGCATAGGATTTATGGATTTAAAGAAATCTTATGCCTATCATGTTTTTTATGGGTTCTTTTACACTGACCTGCAGTGTGTTTTTAAAATTTGCAATTTGTCCAATTTGTCAGTTTTTCTAGTTTTTCTAGCAACACAAGACTTAAGTTTTATCAAACCTATATAACAGGAAGAATCCAAAACAAGGTAGCTGTTTAAAAGATGACAACACACTAAAAAGAGACAAAAATTGTAGCTGAAAAAATGCAATAAAAACGCATTTAAAAACGCTAGTAACCTGATTTAACTAATAGGTGCAGAAAGGCTGCTGAAAATCTGCAACATCAAAAACTCACCAAATAGTTATTGTGGGAAATGTGGCTTTATAATTCATTTTTTACTCTGTGCCATATTCTTATGAGTGCAGAATCTGTGTTTAAAATCCGCCGCATGGAAATGTACCTAAGTATTTAGCTTCCATTTGGAAATGTTACATGTTCTTTGATCAACTATTAGGAAGATATGCAGGATCTTGTCATTATAACCCATAAATGGCAGCTACTGTATAGATCTATTTCTTCCTGTCTGCTGCCAGTATCTTTTCCTGTAGAATCCCTGTTTCCTGCTGGGTTTTCCCACTGATTTGTCACATTGGATGCTAGTGTGGTGTTATAAATATAGGAGACTCAGACTTCTGTAAGATCTGGGAAGGCAAACTAAGCCATGAACTGCAGGAGGCCCAACACACCCAGGTATTATGCCTGCAGGGGACATGGCTGTTCCTAGTATCCAGCTGGGGGAGATGTAAAACACTTACAGGAGATCGCTAGTCATTCCAGAATGCTCTCCAGAAATGATTGGTTTTTCATACATACAAATGCAAATTTGCTCTCGGATGATCATATACTAGAGAAGAAGAATAACATTGTGATAAAGTAATTTTCAATCAGAATATACATGCAATTTTACTGGCCTTTGTATGGACTACATTATTGCAACATGATTTGTCAGAATTCTGTAACTAATCTGACGCATATCAACATATTTTAAAGATTCCAAAACACTACTTCAGCAATACAGTTTTATTATATTTGTTAATGAGTTTAACAGAGCAAAATATCAATCACACCATTTTTTTTTACGTCATTTACCGATTACCGTAAAGAAGGGTTTTTTGGGGGGGTTGTTACGATTATAGGGACACCAATATGTCCGTGTTATTTGCTGATTTGTGAGGTTTATTATTATTTTAAAAACTCATTAGAAATAAAAAAAATTTTCATTTTCAAGCGGTTTTCATTTTTTTAGCAATTTTATAGATGAAAAAATCTCTTATTCTCCCTCTAGAATGAATTTTCATACATTGTACACCGCAGTTGCATGTATATCAGCATAATCTGCGTGTAGTCAGATCCTGAGGTACGGATCAAGCACAAAAAAGACTGCTCATGACACTATCAGGGCTTGTGGTTCAGTCAATTAAATCAGAATAAGTACTGTGTGTGATGTTTTAAGGTTATGGGTTTAAGACCTGGAAACACTCTCAGAAAAAAAAAATTATGTTCTTATAAACAGTCATTTTCTCCCCCTAATTTTATGTGTCACAATGCGGCTAGCCAATCAGGGCTCAGGAAACACCCACAATGTCCTGACACAGTGGCTTGTATCATTGGCTGCTGAAATCACGTCCCTCTCCATATAAATAGTGGACATCTTGTTTTCATTTTGACGCTGTAACAGCGCAGAGAGGCTACATGACGCTGACACTGTTAGCAGCAAGATTTTAGCTAGTTAGCCAGGCGGTTGTATATCAACCAGAAAGTGTAGCTAGCTAGTGTCCAGTGTGGCTGTTAAATTTACCTTCCAGCATTTTTTTTTACACTACTGAGATCCACAGACAAAGCCAGCAGGGCACACTTCATACAAGTGTGTTGTGCACTGCTTCTATTGTGCTCCATTCACGAGTGTAGCATTCTAAATAATATTTCTTCACTAGCTAAATGTAAAGCAGCCTGCTGTATCCCACCTTCTCATTTAGTGCTGTGGTGATATGAAACTGTCTGCATACCTAACGCGCATTAAAAAAATTATAATTTTTTCTGTTGCTGAAATATACAACCTGCCGTATTCCACATTGTCATGTTGTGGCAGTGATATGAACCTGTCTGAAGACCTAATGCACATTTAAATGTAGTTTTATTTTTTTTCTGCTGCTGAATGTGATACAGACCACCGTATCCCACGTTGTCATGTTGTGGTGGTGATATGAACCTGTTTGCAGACTTAGCGTGCATTAAAAAAAAGTATAGACTTTTTCTGTTGATGAATGTGATACAACACGCCGTATCCCACGTTGTCAGTTTGTGGCAGTGATATAAACCTGTCTGCAGACCTAATGTGCATTAAAAAAATTACAATTTTTTCTATTGCTGAATATGATACAGCCCACCGTATCCCACATTGTAATTTTTTGGTGGTGATATGAAGCTATCTCCAGACATCAAGCACATTAATATATTTATTTTTTTCTGTTGATAAACATGATACAGCCAGCTATATGCAACCTTTTAATTTATTGGCACTGAAATTGTTCTGTGTGCAGAGCTGTTGCATATTAAAATTAACTCATTTTATTTTTATTACAAATGTGATACAGCAGCCAAGATCTGACTTTGAAATTGTTTTGAGCCTATCTTCTAAATTATGTGCATCTTTGGCATCCAATTTCTCATGGCCACCTTTTATGCCTAGCTTGAGATGCGCATCTGTTACACCTATCTTCTGATGAGCATCAAATGCTCTCTGGTAATTGGTGTTGGGTAAATGAATAATCATTGTAGGATGGATCCTGGATCTCGTACTTCCTATAGCTGCCCTGTTATTGATCCCATTGTACGTTCCCATTCCCGCCGTCGTTATGCCCCTTTTCCTGATTAGTTCATCTAAGGACACATCGGGCATATTTCTCCAGCTCACCTGCACTTTACCAGCAGCAACTGTAGGAAAGAGGGTGTTCAAACACCACAGACAATTTTCTAGATTATACAGGCCTTATCCCCACTAAAAATATTTTTTTATGTTACTAACCGAATACAGAAGGGGAGATCTCAGTTTGAAATTGCTTTAAGCATCTAGTCAATGTTATACGGGCCTCATCGACAGGCCCCCCAAAAATTATTGTCACTAACATAATACAGTAGGGGAAATCTAATTTAAAAATTTAAAATTGTTTGGAGCATATCTTCTTTGTCATCCAGCACGCATCCACACTTAAACAATTTGTTCTTCTGTTACTAAGGTAATACAGTAGAGGACATCTCACTTAGAAATTGTTTATAGCATCTAGTCAATGTTATACAGGACTCATCAACAGGCCCCCCAAAAATTCTTCTGTTACTAATGTCATACAGTAGGGGACATTTCACGTTGAAATTGTTTGGAGCATGTAGTCAATGTTATGCAGGCCTCATCGACATGCCTCCAAAAAATTATTCTGTTACTAACATATTACAGTAGAGGAAATCTAATTTAAAAATTGTTTGGAGCATATCTTCTTTGTCATCCAGCCGTCATCCACACTTAAACAACTATTTTTTCTGTTACTAACGTAACACAGTAAGGGACATCTGACTTTCAATAATACAGTTGGGGACATCTCACTTAGAAATTGTTTTCAGCATCTAGTCAATGTTATACTGGCCTCATCGTGAGGCCCCCGAAAATTCTTCTGTTACTAGCGTCATACTGTAGGGGACATGTCACTTTGAAATTGTTTGGGGCATGTAGTCAATGTTATACAGGCGTCATCGACAGGCCTCCATAAAAATTCTTCTGTTACTAATGTAGTACAGTACGGGAAATCTTAATTAAAAATAGTTTGGAGCATATCTTCTTTGTCATCCAGCCCTCATCCACACTTAAACAATTCTTCTGTTACTAAGGTAACACAGTAAGGGACATCTGACTTTCAAATTGTTTGTAGCTTATCATCTTTGTCATATGGGCCTCATCCACATTCAAACAATTCTTTATTTTGTGACTAACACGATACAGCACGCCATATTTGACCTTGGAATTTACTGTCTCTGAAATTCAGCTGTTTGCAGAGGTGGTACAGAATTTAAAACCTAATATTTTGTTGCTAATACTGTGCTTCTACCACACCATCTGAACAACATCTGAAAAAACTAGGTCTTGATGGAAGGGGAATTAGGCTTGGTGTTCAAGGTGTACGTAGGGTAGGTGGTAATGTCTGTGAAAGCACTAGTGAACCAACGTCATGTCCTATGCAAAGACAACTGACAACTTATGTTACTGGACGGGCTACTCCAATACCTTTCTTTGGCAGAGCTACAGTCGTAAGCCTTGATGAGGCCCAGAAAGAGCATGTGTTCGAATGAATGGAAAGTGCAGTTTCAAGTGGCCTCTCCTCCTCTTCCTCCACCTCAACATCACACCCAGTACAGTACACAGAGGTGGCATCCAAATTTCCCCTGCTTCCCCCCGCATCCCAACTTTCCAACCGTACAACTGACTGTACGAATCCACAGATCGGTGATTCTGAAGAGCTGTTCACACATTCAATGCCATGGTCATCAGAAGTGTACTCAAATGCTTCACAGAGTCAAGAAGAGTAAATCTGCACAAGCTTTAGCTTGGATCCGGGGAAGGACAAAGAAGTGCCCAAACAGCATCTTGACTCTCGTCATCAGACGTTAACCCCTGGGATAGAAGGAGATCCTGATGAGACTCAGATATCTGAGGCTCACGCAGACTGTACTGTGCCATCAGAGCAGGGAGAGGAGGAGTGTGACTTCAAGGGTGAGGAATGTGATAACACAGAGGATGATGATAAGGTGTTAGATCCCAGTTGGCATGAACATAGAGGAACACAGCTGAGTAGGTCATCTGAGGAGGAAAACAAGGAGATTAAGTTGTGCCATACGTCACAGGCACATAGTGATGCAGCCATGATGAGCAATGCATCCTCAGACACAACTGTGGCTGTGACCAGCAGTGTCCGTGGGTCTGCAGCTCGCAGGGGTGGCAACTGTTGCCTAGCCTGTGCCTTTTTTGACATGGCAAAGGGTGAGCCAACTCACGTAATCTGCCAACTTTGCGAAAAAAACTGAGTTGAGGTAAAAAGTGCAATAATTTGACTACTACATGAACCTTTACATGCGCAATCAACATGCGTTACTGTGGGAATCCCATTGTAGAAAAATGCAGACCAACGGACTTCAACAATCACATCTGCTGCTTCTTCCTCCTCCTCTGTTACTGTGCCAACTTTTCAGACACAGGTCTTCGACCGCAGAACCTTGGGTTTTTACCTACCCCAGTCACATTGACTGAGAGCCTGACATCATCTGTAACTGAAGTGGACATGCCTGCTGTTTTTGACCGATCTCAGAGAACGAGCACACTACAACTTTCTCAATCCACTGTAACATCTCTGCCTGCACCTCTTTCACGGTCCAGCAGTTTGTCTGGTTCACCGTACTCCGCTCTCTCAGCACTGCAGCCAGCCCATGGTTCTGCAGTTGTGATCATGTAAAAGATTGTTTCCTCCTATGCATGACATAGCAAAGAGGTTGAACTTCACCATCTCCAATCTGTTGGCCACGGAAATCCTGCCTTTCCACCTGGTAGACACAGACTGTTTCTGAATGCTGATGGCCGTCGCAGTCCCCCAGTACCAATTGCCCAGTTGCCATTACTTGTCTAAGAAAGCAGTGCCTGCACTACACCAGCATGTCATAGACAACATCTCTGCCAGGGTGCATTTCACCACAGACACTTAGATGAGTTAGTATGGCCAAGGGGTTACATCTCACTGACTGGGTACTGGGTGACTCTGGTGGCTGTGGGGGCAGGCGCTGCTCCACAAGAAACAACAAGGCTTGCAGGACAAACCTCGACATTTAACACTAACTCCACTGCTTCTGCCTCCTCTTCTATCTCCTCTAGGGCCTTCACCTGTGCCCTCAACCTCTGATTTAATGGAGGGTTTGGACCCTTTCATATTTTGGTCTTCCAAAATGGCTGAGTGTCCTGAGCTCGCCGCACATGTCTTGGAGGTTTTAACATGCTCAGCAGCCAGCGTTCTTTCAGAACGTGTCTTCAGTAGTGATAAGCGAGTGTACTCGTTGCTCGGGTTTTCCCGAGCACGCACGGGTGATCTCCGAGTATTTGTTATTGCTCGGAGATATAGTTTTCAACACCTCAGTTGCATGATTTATGGCTTCCAGATAAGCTGAATACATGTGGGAATTCCCTAAAAAACAGGCATTCCTCACATGTATTCAGCATATCTGGCAGCAAGAATGCTAGCGTCACCGCTATAGATAACCAGGCGTCTTACCTGTGCAGACACCGAGTAGAAATACCCAATGGGCGCCGCCATGACAGGGTGGGCCAGTGGGTCACGACCTCTCAGAGAGCTTAGTGGCGGAAAAAGCATGACCGCACATGCGTTAACCGCTAACGCGCCGCGGGGAGTGGCGAGGGAGACCGTTGGAGACGCGCCGGAGGGAGGAGACAGACGGGTAAGAACTCGAAGACGTGACACCTATTATATTATCTATACTGTGGTGAAATTGATGCCACTTTGGAGGTGTCTGCCAAAATTTTTTGGAAATATGAATACAACTGGTTGGATGTGTATCTGCTGGATTGGGCATAGTAGAATATTTGGCGGTCCCTATGATACTATGTATACTGCGGTGAAATTGATGCCACTTTGGTATTGTCTGCCATTAATTTTTGGAAATGTGAACACTCCTGGTAGGGTGTCCATCTGCTGGATTGGGTGTAGTGGAAGACCTTTCGGTCCTTATTATACTATTTCTACTGTAGTGAAGTGAAGTTGATGCCACTTTGGTGGTGTCTGCTAAAAAATTTTGGAAATGTGAACACTACTAGTTGGGTGTCCATCTGCTGGATTAGGTATAGTGGAAGACCTGTCGGCCCCTATTATACTATTTCTACTGTGGTGAAATTGATGCCACTTCTGAGGTGTAGGACCCTCATTTGTTTAAATGTGAACACTTCTGGTTGGGTATCCATCTGCTGGATTAGGCGTAGTGGAAGACCTGTCTGTCCCTATTATACTATTTCTACTGTGGTGAAATTGAACCAACTTTGGTGGTGTCTGCCAGCAATATTTGGAAATGTGAACACTCCTGGTTGTGTGTCCATCTGCTGGATTGGGTGTAGTGGAAGACCTATTGGTCCCTATCATACTATTTTTACTGTGGTGAAATTGATTCCACTTCTGTAGTGTAAGGCCCTCATTTGTTCAAATGTGAACACTCCTGGTTGGGTGTCCATCTGCTGGATTGGGCATAGTGGAAGACCTGTCGATCCCTATTATACTATTACTACTATGGTGAAACTGATGCCACTTTTGTGGTGTCTGCCGGTAATTTTTGGAAATGTGAACTGTCACGGTTCACGGGGAGGATAACTTTATCATCCCCACCACTCACACGAATTTGTCATGAACAGGGGTTGTTAGGTTGCCCCTGGTTCTTTCTGGTTTGGAATTTGCAGCTCTGGTGCCCCCCTTACCCTCAGGTCAGTCAGGGTACTGCACCCAGGGTAAATAGTCACCAGAAAAGCTACCTGCTATGTACTGGCTATTGGGCACGCTGCAGTGAGAGCGATATAACTACTCCCACTCAGGCGGGAACAATAATTATCAACGCCGCCGGTCGCTACAGATTTATATTTATATTTCATGCAGTGCTAGATAGCATAAAAGCCGGTAATTCAATTGCCGGCTTTTGCTATCTCCTTCCCAAACCCGACAGGATATGAGACATGGTTTACATAAAGTAAACCATTTCATATCCCTTATTTTTTACATATTCTGCACTAATAATGTTACAAGTGTCTGTGTGTAAAATTTGGGAGCTTTAGCTGTTAAAATAAAGGGTTAATTCACGGAAAAAACTGGTGTGGGCTCCCTCGCAATTTTCTCCGCCAGAGTGGGAAAGCCAGTGACTGAGGGCAGATATTAATAGCCTAGAGAGGGACCATGGTTATTGCCCCCCCCCCCCCCGGCTAAAAACATCTGCCCCCAGCCACCCCAGAAAAGGCACATCTGTAAGATGCGCCTATTCTGGCACTCAGCCACTCTCTTCCTACTCCCGAGTATCGGTGGGATATGGGGTAATAAGGGGTTAATGTCACCTTGGTAATGTAAGGTGACATTAAGCCTGGTTAATAATGCAGAGGTGTTAATAAGACACATATATTATTAATCCAGTATTAATAAAGGGTTAAAAAAAAACACACACACATTAGGAATAAAGTATTTTAATGAAATAAAGACACAGGGTGTGGTAATATGTTTATTATACGCTCAATCCAAATGATGACCCATGTCTTCTGTAAAAAAGGTAAAAAAAAACAAACAACAATATCCCATACCTCTCCGGCGCTCAGTCATGTCCCACGATGTAAATCCATCTGAAGGGGTTAAATAATTTTACAACCAGGAGCCTGCTAATGCAGCTGTGCTCCTGGCTGTAAAAATTGGGGAATGAAAAAAGCAGAGGAACGTAGCTACCTAGACTTGAGGTGCTGCACCCCTGCTGGCATAACCTCATATGAACTTGAGCGTGTGAAAATATTCTGAAAAATTCCCATGCTCGAGTTCATATGAGTGTGTCTCACTGACATATATGTATATATATATATATATATATATACCTATACTATGTGTAGACATTTATTTTATCTATTCTATTGCAACCTCTCAGTGTGATTTTACTGTAAAGGTTCCTTCACACTAAGCGATGCTGCAGCGATATTGACAACGATGCCGATCGCTGCAGCGTCGCTGTGTGGACGCTGGAGAGCTGTCACACAGACAGCTCTCCAGCGACCAATGATGCCGAAGTCCCCGGGTAACCAGGGTAAACATCGGGTTGCTAAGCGCAGGGCCGCGCTTAATAACCCGATGTTTACCCTGGTTACCAGTGTAAATGTAAAAAAACAAACACTACATACTTACATTCGCATCCCCCGGCGTCCGCTTCCCTGCACTGTGTAAGCGCCGGCAGTAGCAGGGCACAGCGGTGACGTCACCGCTGTGCTTTGCTTTACGGCCGGCACTGACACATTCAGTGCAGGAAGCTCTGAGCAGCAGCGCGGACGCCGGGGGACGTGACAGACATCAGAGGGTGAGTATGTAGTGTTTTTTTTTTTACTTTTACAATGGTAACCAGGGTAAATATCGGGTTACTAAGCGCGGCCCTGCGCTTAGTAACCCGATATTTACCCTGGTTACCATTGTAAAACATCGCTGGCATCGTTGCTTTTGCTGTCAAACACAACGATACACGCCGATCTGACGACCAAATAAAGTTCTGGACTTTCAGCAACGACCAGCGATATCACAGCGGGATCCTGATCGCTGCTGCGTGTCAAACACAACGATATCGCTATCCAGGACGCTGCAACGTCACGGATCGCTGTCGTTATCGCTGCAAAGTCGTTTAGTGTGAAGGTACCTTAAGCGCACAGGAATTGACGGCTTTTCTATCTATCTATCTATCTATCTATCTATCTATCTGTCACATATATATATGGGTGTGTTCATATACTGTATATATGTGTGTTTTGAACAATATTTCGTTGTAAAACGATGTGCAAATGTCAGAGAAATGCTGTATGTAAAAGCTCATGTTAAAATCGAATTGCACACGGATTGCATACAGATGTAATATGGATGTCATACGGATGTTGCGATAAAAAAATCGCATTGACACCGCATGACACTCGCATGACAATCACATGTTTAACCTCCGTTTTTTCGGTCCAGTAATCGGACCTTTTTTTTCTCACATATGGGTATGAGCCCTTAGATTTTTCTCAAGAGGCCTCTCAGTCCAAGGAAAAAAATCAGACATGTGTACAGCCACAAAGAATAACATGGATATGATTGCTATTTGTCAAAACCACAGATAGCACTCTGTTCAATATAAACAGTCTTGTCCACCTGCCCTTAGAGGACATGATTTTTGTCATGAGTTTAGGGTTGCAGCTAAATCCTTCAAATTTTCAGAGCTTTTACACCTCAGTTCTGTTGTTAAAGCTTTGATATATTAGGTCCAATGATTACTGAAAGATGCCTTCCCTTTTTTAGCACAAAAAAATTATTTGTATCAGGCAAAGTGTAGGAAACATTCATACATATTGCCATTTTGGTTAAAACAATGAAGTGAAGGTCCCAGGTCCCAGCAGGTCCTCCTCTGCTTTGTGTCTGACACAGGAAGGCGTTTCCTATGTCAGCACATGGCCATAAATGAGCAGCCAGCCAGTTCTTTCATACACAGCTCAGGAAAGCAGAGAGGACCAGATGGGACCTAAAGATTGCAGCTCAAGATTGGGGAACTTTTCAGACATGTTAGTAAGTATCATAATTTAGAAGGAGTCTGTCACCACATTTGACCTATCTAAACTATTAATATGGACATACAGGCCATAGACTGCTGAAAAAAGTCCTACCGGTATGTCTCATATCAGACGCATTGTTGTTGATAAATCATTTTTTATCACTTTATGTAAATTACCTCTTACCTCTTACAGGTTATGGGGATGATGTTGCCTGGAGTATAACTCTGCCTCCAGTGCTTATTTTACACGAAGGGGGAGTTACCATTGTGAGGAAAGTAACTAACACAGAACAGAGGGAATTAAATTTGTCTTCTTGCAAACACATTTTTTGCAGCTCTCTGACCTCTGCTCCATTACAACAATATTGCAACCCTGTCTGCCTGTGAGATGGACACTGAAGCTGAGAGGAAAGACAGATAAGTCAGTTATAGTCACACATAACTCTGCAATGAGATCAGAAGAGCCGAGAGCGGCCAATGCACATCAGTCACCTTCATGTACACCAAGCTCTGGAGGCAGAGTTATCTTCCAGGAAGCATCCTCCCCAAAGCCGTGAAGAGGTCAGTTACATAAAGTGGTAAAAGATGACTCATCCAAAACAAGCCATCTAATATGAGACATACAGGTAGAACTTTTTTCAGCAGTCTATAACCTGTATGCCCATAGTAATAGTTTAGATAGGTCAAAAGTGGTGACAAATTCCATTGGGGTATTCCGGTCTCCAAGATCCCAATATGTAGTAGGTGCAATAATAATATTAGCAAATATCTCCAATTACAAATGTAGTATAGTTCTTCTGTTTCGCTATGTCGTTATTTCCCTAAGTGCAGGGCATTGCAGTAGGTTATGTGTCCATGGTTACGACCACTCATATAGTGATAGTTAGCACTTAGTGGTTGTAACCATGGATATCTAAGTTTCTGCATTGTACTGCGCATGGGGTAAAAGCATCAAAGCAAATCAGAACTATACTATATTTCTAATTGGAGGTATTTGCTAATATTATTACACCTAATACATATTGGGATAGGACTTTGGAAATGGGATACCCTTTAATATAATTTAAGCACATTTAAATATGATTTTTTTTAATCGAATAAACCCCCAATATTATAGGTAAGGCCCCTTTCACACATCAGTTTTTTGCCATCAGTTGCAATCCGTTGGCTCAACGGATCCGTCGCAGATTGTGAAAAACTGCTGCGACGGATCCGTTTTTTCTATGCATCCGACTAGGGGGACTGGCTAAATAAACCGGAGCATGCTCAGTTAAAAAACAGGAATCCGTTACCATTCTAGCAAATGACGGAAGGCCGTCGCTGTCCGTTTGTTCAACGGAGACAAAAAAGGTTACTTTGTCCGTTGTCTCCGGCCGGAGGACAAACAATTTTCGATGATGGATGAAACGTGAGTCCATCTGTCTATGATACAAGTCTATGAGAAAAAAACAGATCCGGCGGCATCAGTTTTTTTTTTAATTTCGACGGATTGCGACTGATAGCAAAAACGGATGTGTGAAAGGGGCCTAACGGTTTTTGTGCACATCAAGAAAACGAATAGTGACAGATGGAATGGAAGCCTATGGTGCCGGATCCGTCAAATGATGGAATCTGGCGACGGATTCCATTTTTTTTAACTGAGCATGCTCCGATCCAATTAGCCAGATCCGCTAGTTGGATCCATCCAAAAAGTGAATCAGTCGCATCAGTTTTTCACCATCTGCGACGGATCCGTCGAGCCAACGGATTGTGACTGACGGCAAAAAACTGATGAAACTTAGTGAAAACAGGACAGTCAGCCAAGCCAAGTGGAAATGCATATGGACAATCCAGGAAGAACAGCTACTTATTTGTCTGAGAACTATTGAAGCTGTATGGACACCTTGAGAATATAAGTGATTTTTAAAGTTTGCATCTGTAATCTACTCACTTAATAAATAGCAATCAACTGGTACTAGGGGACACTGACAGCATGCAGATCTGTGTCCCTGCCTATATATGTAACACTAGCTATATAAACTGGTAAATAGCTCCACCTAGTGGCAGTTACTGGCTATCGGCTAAACGTACTAGCTGATAGAAGGACTAAACATGGGTATCTTCATGGAAATCTGGAAAGATGAAAACAGCTACTGTATAGTGCATGAACAAAGCAGTTCAAACAACTCTTTTAGCATGGAGTTAATGGATGACATTACAAAAGTGCATAACTGACCAGTATTATTCCCCAGCTGCAGTCTAGTCCAGTTCTGAGTCTTTGCTGCTGCTTCCTGGTGTCTGTTATTATCTGCAGCGCTGAATTCATACTGCAGCCAATACCTGAGCTCAATAGCTCTGATCGGCTTGTGCCATCAACTCCAGTAGAGCCACAGAGCTCAATTGGCTGCAGAGCTGTTGACGTGATTTTAGTGCTGCAGATAATAACTGACACTGGGAGAAGCAGTGTAACCTCAGTGTTGGACCCGGGGAGGGTGAGTAAGGATATTTTTCTATTTGATTTTTACTAAACAAACTGCAAACGGCGATAGGGGCTTTCCATTACCATAAATGAATCTGCCACCATGGCAATTCAATCCAATCTGAAGGCAGCATACAGTATTGGAGACTAGTGGCCATTTTAACCCCTTTACCCCCAAGGGTGGTTTGCACGTTAATGACCGGGCCAATTTTTACAATTCTGACTACTGTCCCATTATGAGGTTATAACTCTGGAACGCTTCAGCGGATCCCGGTGATTCTGACACTGTTTTCTCGAGACATATTGTACTTCATGATAGTGGTAAAATTTCTTTGATATTACCTGCGTTTATTTGTGAAAAAAACGGAAATTTGGCGAAAATTTCGCAATTTTTCAACTTTGAATTTTTATACAATTAAATCACAGAGATATGTCACGCAAAATACTTAATAAGTAACATTTTCCACATGTCTACTTTACATCAGCACAATTTTGGAACCAAAATTTTTTTTGTTAGGGCGTTATAAGGGTTAAAAGTTGACCAGCAATTTCTCATTTTTACAACACCATTTTTTTTTTAGGGACCACATCTCATTTGAAGTCATTTTGAGGGGTCTATATGATGGAAAATACCCAAGTGTGACACCTAAAAACTGCACCCCTCAAGGTGCTGAAAACCATATTCAAGAAGTTTATTAACCCTTCAGGTGTTTCACAGGAATTTTTGGAATGTTTAAATAAAAATGAACATTTAACTTTTTTACACAAAAAATTTACTTCAGCTCCAATTTGTTTTATTTTACCAAGGGTAACAGGAGAAAATGGACCCCAAAAGTTGTTGTACAACTTGTACTGAGTACACCGATACCCCATATGTGGGGGTAACCCACTGTTTGGGCGCACGGCAGAGCTTGGAAGGGAAGGAGCGCCATTTGACTTTTCAATGCAAAATTGGAATTGAGATGGGATGCCATGTTGCGTTTGGAGAGCCCCTGATGTGCCTAAACACTGAAACCCCCCACAAGTGATACCATTTTGGAAAGTGGACCCCCTAAGGAACATAACTAGATGTGTGGTGAGCACTTTGACCCATTAAGTGATTCACAGAAGTTTATAATGCAGAGCCTTAAAAATAAAAAATCATATTTTTTCACAAAAATGATCTTTTCGCCCCCAATTTTTTATTTTCCCAAGGGTAAGAGAAGAAATTGGACTCCAAAATTTGTTGAACAATTTGTCTTGAGTACGCTGATACCCCATATGTGGGGGTAAACCACTGTTTGGGCGCAAGGGAGAGCTCGGAAGGGAAGGAGCGCCGTTTAACTTTTCAATGCAAAATTGACTGGAATTGAGATGGGACGCCATGTTGTGTTTGGAGAGCCCCTGATGTGCCTAAACATTGAAACCCCCCACAGATGACACCATTTTGGAAAGTAGACCCCCTAAGGAACTTATCTAGATGTGTGGGGAGCACTTTGACCCACCAAGTGCTTCACAGAAGTTTATAATGCAGAGCCGTAAAAATAAAAAATCATATTTTTTCACAAAAATGATCTTTTCACCCCCAATTTTTTATTTTCCCAAGGGTAAGAGAAGAAATTAGACCGCAGAAGTTGTTGTCCAATTTGTCCTGAGTACGCTTATACCTCATATGTGGGGGTAATCCACTGTTTGGGCGCATGGCAGAGCTCGGAAGGGAAGGAGCGCCATTTGACTTTTCAATGCAAAATTGACTGGAATTGAGATGGGACGCCATGTTGCATTTGGAGAGCCACTGATGTGCCTAAACATTGAAACCCCCCACAAGTGACACCATTTTGGAAAGTAGACCCCCTAATGAACTCATCTAGATGTGTTGTGAGTAGTGTTGAGCGATACCGTCCGATACTTGAAAGTATCGGTATCGGAAAGTATCGGCCGATACCGGCAAAGTATCGGATCTAATCCGATACCGATACCCGATACCAATACAAGTCAATGGGACTCAAGTATCGGACGGTATCCTGATGGTTCCCAGGGTCTGAAGGAGAGGAAACTCTCCTTCAGGCCCTGGGATCCATATTAATGTGTAAAATAAAGAATTAAAATAAAAAAATATTGCTATACACACCCTCTGACGCAGCCTGGACCTCACCGAGGGAACCGGCAGCGTTGTTTGCTTAAAATGCGCGCTTTTACTTCCTTCCGTGACGTCACGGCTTGTGATTGGTCGCGTGCCGCCCATGTGGCCGCGACGCGACCAATCACAGCAAGCCGTGACGTAATTTTCAGGTCCTCAATGCCTAATTCTAGGCATTCATGATTTTAAAATTACGTTCCGGCTTGTGATTGGTCGCGTCGCGGTCACATGGGCGACGCGACCAATCACAAGCCGTGACGTCACGGGAGGCAGGAGACGCGCGCATTTTTAAAATTACGTCACGGCTTGTGATTGGTTGCGTGCCGCCCCTGTGACCGCGACGCGACCAATCATTTAAGCCGTGACGTAATTTCAGGTCCTGAATGCAGAAATAGGCACGTAATTTTAAAAATGCGCGCGTCTCCTGCCTCCCGTGACATCACGGCTTGTGATTGGTCGCGTCGCCCATGTGACCGCGACGCGACCAATCACAAGCCGGAACGTAATTTTAAAATCATGAATGCCTAGAATTAGGCATTGAGGACCTGAAAATTACGTCACGGCTTGCTGTGATTGGTCGCGTCGCGGCCACATGGGCGGCACGCAACCAATCACAAGCCGTGACGTCACGGAAGGAAGTAAAAGCGCGCATTTTAAGCAAACAACGCTGCCGGTTCCCTCGGTGAGGTCCAGGCTGCGTCGGAGACGTGAGTATAGCAATATTTTTTATTTTAATTCTTTATTTTACACATTAATGTTGTTTCGATACCGATACCCGATACCACAAAAGTATCGGATCTCGGTATCGGAATTCCGATACCCGCAAGTATCGGCCGATACCCGATACTTGCGGTATCGGAATGCTCAACACTAGTTGTGAGAGCTTTGAACCCCCAAGTGTTTCACTACAGTTTATAACGCAGAGCCGTGAAAATAAAAATTCTTCTTTTTCCCCACAAAAATTATTTTTTAGCCCCCAGTTTTGTATTTTCCCAAGGGTAACAGGAGAAATTGGACCCCAAACGTTGTTGTCAATTTGTCCTGAGTACGCTGATACCGCATATCTGGGGGGAACCACCGTTTGGGCGCATGGGAGAGCTCGGAAGGGAAGGAGCGCCATTTGGAATGCAGACTTAGATGGAATGGTCTGCAGGCATCACGTTGCATTTGCAGAGCCCCTGATGTAAGTAAACAGTAGAAACCCCCCACAAGTGACTCCATATTGGAAACTAGACCCCCCAAGGAACTTATCTAGATGTGCTGTGAGAACTTTGAACCCCCAAGTGTTTCTCTACAGTTTATAACGCAGAGCCGTGAAAATAAAAAATCTTTTTTTTTTTTTTTACACAAAAATTATTTTTTAGCCACCAGTTTTGTATTTTCCCAAGGGTAACAGGAAAAATTGGACCCAAAAAGTTGTTGTCCAATGTGTCCGGAGTACGCTGATACCACATATGTTGGGGTAAACCCCTGTTTGTGCACACGGGAGAGCTTGGAAGGGAAGGAGCACTATTTTACTTTTTCAATGCAGAATTGGCTGGAATTGAGATCGGACGCAATGTCGCATTTGGAGAGCCCCTGATGTGCCTAAACAGTGGAAACCCCGAATTCTAACTGAAACCCTAATCCAAACACACCCCTAACCCTAATCTCAACTGTAACCCTAACCACACCCCTAACCCTGACACACCCCTAACCCTAATTCCAACCCTATGCCCAACCGTAAATGTAATCCAAACCCTAACGCTAATTTTAGCCCCAACCCTAACTTTAGCCCCAACCCTAATTTTAGCTCCAACACTAACTGTAGCCCTAACCCTAACGCTAGCCCTAACCCTAACGCTAGCCCTAACCCTAACGCTAGCCCTAGCCCTAACCCTAGCCCTAACCCTAACGGGAAAATGGAAATAAATAAAAAAAAAATATTTTTTTTATTTTTTGTAACTAAGGGGGTGATGAAGGGAGGTTTGATTTACTATTTATAGCGCATTTTCTAGCGGATTTTTGATTGGCAGCCATCACACACTAAAAAACCCTTTTTATTGCAAAAAATGTTTTTTGTGTTACCGCATTTTGAGTGCTATAATTTTTCCATATGTTGGTCCACAGAGTCATGTGAGGTCCTGTTTTTTGCGGGACGAGTTGATATTTTTATTGGTAACATTTTCGGGCACGTGACATTTTTTAATCGCTTTTTATTCAGATTTTTGTGAGGCAGAATGACCAAAAACCAGCTATTCATGAATTTTTTTTTGGGGGGGGGCGTTTATACCGTTCCGCGTTTGGTAAAATGGATAAAGCAGTTTTATTCTTCGGGTCAGTACGATTACAGCGATACCTCATTTATATCATTTGTTTATGTTTTGGCGCTTTTATACAATAAAAACTATTTTATAGAAAAAATAATTATTTTTGCATCGCTTTATTCTGAGGACTATAACTTTTTTTATTTTTTCGCTGATGATGCTGTATGGCGGCTCGTTTTTTGCGGGACAAGATGACGTTTTCAGCGGTACCATGGTTATTTATTATTAATTATTATTTATTTATGTTACTCCACTTTTTTGTTCGGCGGTATGATAATAAAGCGCTGTTTTTTGCCTCGTTTTTTTTTTTTTTTTTTTACGGTGTTCACTGAAGGGGTTAACTAGTGGGACAGTTTTATAGGTGGGGTCGTTACGGACACGGCGATACTAAATATGTGTACTTTTATTGTTTTTTTTATTTAGCTAAAGGAAAGTATTTATTGGAACAATATTTTTTTTTTATTATTATTTATTTAGGATTTTTTTAAAAATTTTTTTTACACATGTAATTTTTTTTTTTTTTACATTTTTACTTTGCCCCAGGGGGGGCATCAAAGTAAAGTGACAGATCGCCGATCTGACACTCTGCTGTGCACTGTGTCAGATCGGCGATCTGACGTGCACAACAGGGAGGCTTCCCGGCCCATGTTCTGAGCAGGCGCTGTGAAGCCACCTCCCTGCAGGACCCGGATGCAGCCCTGCGGCTATTTTGGATCCGGGTACTGCAGGGAGGAGACGCTCGGTACAAGGTGAGCACATCGCCTTGTACCGATCGTCTCAGGGAAGCATGCAGAAACACTGCGATCATGTTTGATCGCAGTGTGCCAGGGGTTAATGTGCCGGGGGCGGTCCGTGACCGCTCCTGGCACATAGTGCCAGATGTTAGCTGCGATAGTCAGCTGACACCCGGCCGCGATCGGCCGCGCTCCCCCCGTGAGCGCGGCTGATCGCGCTGGACGTACTAATCCGTCCTTGGGAAGTAGGGCCTAGCCCACATGGACGGAATAGTACGTCCAATGACAGAAAGGGGTTAAGGGTATGTTAACACTGGGCATTTTTGCTGCATTTTTTTCTGCAGCAAAACCTGATTTTTGGCAGTAAAGAAGCTGCAGCAAAAACGCATGTTTTGGTGCGTTTTTGTTGCAGTTCAGTTTTTTTCATGCGTTTCGAGGGCTAACGTGTCTCTTTGTGCATGCTAATAAAGTTCAGTGCCCCCAGCGAAAAAAAACTACTTCGTGTAGAACCATACCTCTAGATCCTTTGAAAAGCCGGCAATTCATGTGCCATGTACAGTAAAATCACAGTGACAGGTTAGAATACAATAGATAAAATAGATATATACACATAGAGTAGATAGATGTCAGTGACACACACAAATATATATATATGTATATATATTACATAGATACAGTAGATAGAAAAAAAGTCATGTACAGTGAAATCACAGCAGGAGCTGACAAGATAGAATAGATGGATTCAGTGGCGTACACACCATGTATGCGACGGGTGCCGCCGCATCCGGGCCCCACGGCCGGGGGGGCCCGGTGCTGCCCGGCCCCATGGTGTGTACGCCACCTAATTTTTTTTTTTTTTTTTGTGTTTTTTTTTGCTCGGGTCGGGGACCAGTCGTCCGGGAGGGGGGGGGGGGGGGGGGGGGGGGGCTTTGGGGGGGGGGCGCGCGCGGCGAGGCGACAGGGCTTTGCTGTCGGGCCCTGTCGGAGATGAGCGTGTGGGGAAGCAGGAAGCTTCCCCACGGTGCTGCGCTGCAGTTGGAGGGGGAAGGTCACATAGGGGGCGCGGTGATCTCATTTCCGAGCGACCGGAAGTGACGTCACCGTGCACCCTTTGCGACCGACGGCTGCTCGCTCCTGTGAGTAGTATAGTAGCACCAGCACAGTCACTTGCTGTGGCTGCAGTGTAGTCAGTGCATTTATTGGCTATACCAGTGTTCTGTGCCCAAAACAAGCCCGGTGTGCAGTGAATTAGAGCGGTAACATTACACATCCCTCCCCAGCCTCCTCCTCCTCCCGCCCCGGACCCTGTATTCCCGCAGCACTGGATGTTCACAGTCTGCGCTGCGCAGCTGGATAACATGAGGCGCTTGGTGTATGCGCAGTGCGGGGCCCGCAGCCTCAGGCTCAGTAAATAGCATAAAGAAGAAGGAGTACCAGCGGAGCCAAAATATGGTGCAAAAGTTCAAAAGTTTATTAATTAATCATAATAAAGTGCATAAGTACAAGACATATTTCAAGAAAAGGGATGGTTAAAACATGGATCACTGCCAGTTCCCCCACCGTGATCTCCCACACCTGAGTACTAATCCGGAAGCAGCCAAATGTGTTTAAGATAGAAACCATGGGAGACAATGCAAACACCACAGTACAAGTAAAGTGCTTGAGCGATGCTTACCACTGGAGAGGAGCAAGGTGGGGTATACTGGGTGGGAACCGATCCGTACGGGGGTCTCGTACGGATCGGTTCCCACCCAGTATACCCCACCTTGCTCCTCTCCAGTGGTAAGCATCGCTCAAGCACTTTACTTGTACTGTGGTGTTTGCATTGTCTCCCATGGTTTCTATCTTAAACACATTTGGCTGCTTCCGGATTAGTACTCAGGTGTGGGAGATCACGGTGGGGGAACTGGCAGTGATCCATGTTTTAACCATCCCTTTTCTTGAAATATGTCTTGTACTTATGCACTTTATTATGATTAATTAATAAACTTTTGAACTTTTGCACCATATTTTGGCTCCGCTGGTACTCCTTCTTCTTTAAGTGATTTATATGGAGCTGGTTTGTTCTTTTGGGAGTGGGTCTTTTGAGCACGATTGAGTGTCTTGATTGCCCCATTGTCTGATTATGCCTTGTTTTGTTATCAGTAAATAGCATAGAGCACAGGCTGCCGCGGTTCGTGTGGTTAGAGCTGAGGATAGGACAGGAGACATGTGCGGCTCACACCGGGGATGGCGAGAGCAGGAGCCGGCGGACTACTACTAGCCGGGCACTAAGCTGGCGACACCGAGGAGCACACCGGAGCCTCACACCTCTGTCAGGGACTGGTCCTCGTCACAGGAACCGGCAGACAAGAGGACGGACAGCAGAACCGTAACTAGGTAATATGGGCGGCTATATGGGCGACATGGCTGTGATGGAAGAGTCATTCATTACCCAGTGTATGACCTATTATCTATCTAACCTATCTAATATCTATCTATCTATCTATCTATCTATCTATCTTTCTATCTATCATCTATCTATCTATCTATCTATCTATCTATCTATCTATCTTTCTATCTATCATCTATCTATCTATCTATCTATCTATCTTTCTATCTATCATCTATCTATCTATCTATCTATCTATCTATCATCTATCTATCTATCTATCATGACTCCTCACATATAATGTACGCTGCTTATACTGGTGTCTACTGGGGTGTCCTCACATATAATGTACGCTGCTTATACTGGTGTATACTGGGGTGTCCTCACATATAATGTACGCTGCTTATACTGGTGTATACTGGGGTGTCCTCACATGTCAAACAGGCACAGCACTTTACATTCACATATAATGTACGCTGCTTATACTGCTGTATACTGGGGTGTCCTCACATGTACACATATAATGTACGCTGCTTATACTGGTGTCTACTGGTGTGTCCTCACATGTACACATATAATGTACGCTGCTTATACTGGTGTCTACTGGTGTGTCCTCACATGTATACATATAATGTACACTGCTTATACTGGTGTATCCTCACATGTACACATATAATGTACACTGCTTATACT
This sequence comes from Ranitomeya variabilis, assembly GCF_051348905.1. Taxonomy (NCBI): domain Eukaryota; kingdom Metazoa; phylum Chordata; class Amphibia; order Anura; family Dendrobatidae; genus Ranitomeya; species Ranitomeya variabilis. The sequence continues at coordinate 656,012,231 of NC_135233.1, forward strand.
GGTGTCTACTGGTGTGTCCTCACATGTACACATATAATGTACGCTGCTTATACTGGTGTCTACTGGTGTGTCCTCACATGTACACATATAATGTACACTGCTTATACTGGTGTCTACTGGTGTGTCCTCACATGTACACATATAATGTACGCTGCTTATACTGGTGTCTACTGGTGTGTCCTCACATGTACACATATAATGTACGCTGCTTATACTGGTGTCTACTGGTGTGTCCTCACATGTACACATATAATGTACACTGCTTATACTGGTGTATACTGGTGTGTCCTCACATGTACACATATAATGTACGCTGCTTATTCTGGTGTATCCTCAAATGTACACATATAATGTACACTGCTTATACTGGTGTGTCCTCACATGTACACATATAATGTACACTGCTTATACTGGTGTATACTGGTGTGTCCTCACATGTACACATATAATGTACGCTGCTTATACTGGTGTATACTGGTGTGTCCTCACATGTACACATATAATGTACGCTGCTTATACTGCTGTATACTGGGGTGTCCTCATATGTACACATATTGTACACTGCTTATACTGGTGTCTCCTCATAAAAACATATAATCTATGCTGCTTATACTGGTGTGTACTGGGGTGTCCTCACATGTCATATACACACCACTGTACGTACACTTATAATGTACGCTGCTTATGCTGGTGTGTCCTCATATATACACATAATGTGCCCGCTTATACTGCTGTATACTGGTGTGTCCTCATATGTAGACACATAATGTACGTGCTTATACTGCTGTATACTGGTGTATGCTCACATGTACACATACATAGCACATATACATATAATATACGATACACTGTCTATACTGGTGTATACTCACATATGTACATAGACATTCACTCCACATAAATATATATATGATATATACTCACCATATAAATACATATATAATGAACACTGCATATACTGGTGTATACTCACACATACATATAGACATACACAAATATACAATATACTAAAGTATACATACACTGAACACATGCATACATAGACATGTATACCATATTTATGCATATACATGCGCACATATGCATACACGTGTATATATAGATGACACATATACTCTATGTATCTACGCACATATACAGTTACACAACACAGGCTAAATGTACACACACTGCGGAGTTACAACTGAGCGCCCGATTTAAATCACAAATTACGTTATATCATTGTGTTTGACATAAGGGAGCATGAATGAGCCTGGATGACATTGCCCCCACTGGCCGACAGTCATTAGGTAGCGATACCCAACCATTACAAGTCAGGTAGAAGTGGCCATAAGCCGCTGTTCTCTCCTATGTGTCTGTGTATACAGTATATGGCACAGTACAGACAGTCAGGCTTTGTGCCGTTGTCGTGGCTCCAGTTCCTGCCTGCAGTCAGTGCAGGTTATATGGACAGTTGTCACCTTGTGATTGTTGGGCATGTTGCTCTGAATGTTACATAGCCATTAGTGATGAGCGAATATACTCGTTACTCGGAGGTCACCCGAGCGTGCTCTGGAAATCTTGAGTAACGAGTATATTCGCTGATCACTAGCAGGCCGCCGCGCAATGAATTGCGACAGGGCAGAGCCTGACACAGGATTTTAATTGACTGCCTCCTGGCAGCTCGGAGAGTGGTGATCCCGGCGATATGGGTAACAGTGCTTCCCAGCCAGCGAGTGGTGCAGGGCAGTATAAAAAAAAGATGTTCAGCTAGGGGTCCTGAATCTACCATCAGACCTAGACCATTCAGTGTATTTATGTTATGCCAGGGAGGAAACGTGAGCAATGCTTTTGCAGTTCAGTAGTGGTTATACTAAGTTGTTCTGCAGCTAGAAGGTCACACTGAGTTACACGGAACTAGAGGTAGTCTGCAAGAACCCCTTGATGGGAGATGTGATGTATTTCCAGGAGACATAGCAATTGATGCCCTACAGTCAGACAGACCAGATCAGGTGTTTAATCTAAAGTTAAGGTTTTACTGAATTTAGCTCTTCAGTTCAAGTGGTTTCCAGGTTATGAAGCTCTGCTGTGGAGGCGGGGATATAAGGTTGAATGTGCTTTGTTTCTACAGAAAGAAGCTTTACCATTATGTCAAGCTACAAGCATCTGAGCGGTGCTCAGAAGCGTAAAAAAAAGAGAGAGGAAAGCCAGAAACATGCCAAAATGCCCAAAATCAGTAGTTTCTTCAATGCCCCTTCTTCTGCAGAGAGCTCTGTTACTATTTCACATACAGAAGATTTAGAAGCAAGGGCTGAAAGTCTTTGCTCCTCAGATAATTCAATACAGGAACTGGCGCAATCCAGAGATCATCCTGCAGCAAGTACAGTTGAGCAAATGGCACGTGTTACTGAAGCTAGCACGGAAGATATTTGTGAAAAACAGGCAGACCAGCCAGGCACTTCTGGATTGGCTAGCGAAGAATTCGTTATGCCATTTGATAGCAGTACGAGTCCTATCAACCTTGCTTGTGAAAAATACATAACAGACAGAGCAAATTTCCCAGTTACTATAACAGACTCGTCTGTTAAGATGTTTATAATTACGCATGGCCCTTGCAGACCACCAGGACCATTTCCTAGAGATAATGACGACAATAAAAGATGCTTTTCTGCGAAGTATTATGAGAAAATAACGAAAACAGGTCAAAAATTTCCAGTTTCTTGGCTTTGTTACTCGCCAAAATTAAATGCAGCATACTGTGAGCCATGCTGGCTGTTTGGTGATCGAAGAAAATTAGGATTTTCCCCAGCTTGGGCCAGAGGACTTAAAAACTGGAGAGGCTTATCGCACAAAATACAACGCCATGAATGTTCACAATCTCATCTAGAAGCTTGTGTTGTTTATGATCAGTGGCGAAGAAAGGGATCAATTGACCTGCAAACTGAAAATCAGTTAAGAAATCAACATAATTTCTGGAGGCAAATTTTAAAAAGAATAGTGAATGTTACCCTAACAATGGCCATGGCTAACATGCCATTTCGGGGTCACAGAGAAAAAATTGGCAAAATCAATAGTGGTAATTTCCTGGCAATTATAGAGTTACTAGCACTCTATGATCCCCTGCTTAAGGAACTGCTGGAACTGCCAGAGGGCACAGCAAAATACCTTAGTCCCAGAATTCAAAACGAATTAATAGAAATTTTGTCAACCAAAGTAAAATCTGAGATTTTATCTCAAGTGAATGAAGCTCACTTCTATTCGCTGATCATGGATACAACGCAAGATGTATCAAAAACTGATCAGATGAGCCAAGTAATTAGATACGTGTCTGTTGAAAGGAATGCAAATATGAGAGCCACGAAAGTTCGCATCCATGAAGCCTTTCTTGGATTTCAAGCCATTCATGACCAGCGTGCTGCTGGTATAGAGAAAGAGATCCTGGAATGCATTGACAGCAATGGCCTTTCCATTCATAAGTGCCGTGGTCAGGGCTATGATGGAGCTGCCACAATGAGTGGCATCTATTCTGGTGTGCAGGCCCGAATTTTAGAAAAAGAACACAATGCTATGTATGTTCACTGTGCAGCACATAATTTGAATCTTGTTCTTCAAGATGCTGTTTCAGAAATTACAGAAATTTCAAACTTTTCTGATATATTGCAACATGTCTATACATTTTTTGGGGAAAGCATACGACGTTGGGAGCTTTTGTCATCATTTACAAGCAGTTCATCGGTCACACTAAAAAAATTATGTCCCACACGCTGGTCTTCCCGTCATGAGTCGCTGCTTGCCCTAAGATTTCGTTTTTCTGATGTAATGATGGCATTGTCAAAAATCATCCTTATTTCATCCAAAAAAACTGAAATAAATGAGGCAATGGCTCTTAAAAAGAAAATGGATTCATTTCAGTTTGTTTTTTTGGTTGTCCTTCAGACAAAAGTATTACAGACTGTTAATGCACTGTCAACCATGCTGCAGGCAGAAAGCATGGATTTATCTAAGGCAACTAATTTAATAAAGAATGCAGCTGAAGAACTTTCACAATTCAGAAATCATTTTGATGAAGCGAAAGAGAGCGCTATCTTGTTGGCACGCAGCTGGGGCATCTCCCCAGCTTTTGAAAGTAAGCGATTATCAAAAGTTAAAAAGCATTTTGATGAACTGAGTACGGATGAGAGATTGCACATTCCGGAGGACCGATTTAAAGTCACCGTGTTCTATGAGTATTTAGACATCATTGTAGGTCAGCTGTCAAACCGATTTAATGGAATGAATCGGGTTGTGCAGTATTTTAGGATACTTCAGCCTGCAGATCTGGCATCTTCCTCAGATGAGGAATTATATGAGGCTGCATTACAGCTGCAGAAAAAGTACAACCAAGATCTTTCACCAGCATTTCCAGCCCAGCTTCTGAGTTTTAGATGTGCTCTAAAGAATGACATTCAAAAATTGACATCTGTCAAGGACCTTGCACATTTACTGTTAGTCGAAAATAGCCTGCTATCGTCAAATCTACCGGATGTGTGCATAGTCTTACTTTTATTCCTAACCTTGCCAGTAACGGTAGCATCAGCAGAAAGATCCTTCTCAAAATTAAAACAAATTAAAAACTATCTAAGAAGTACAATGTCTGAACACAGACTCTCTGGTCTTGCCATTCTAAGCATTGAAAATGCAAGAGCCAACCAACTTGACATAGATGGCATTGTTGACCAATTTGCTGAAGCAAAAGCACGTAGGCGCCAGTTCTAACCTTCCTAACGTTTGTTATACTCCGTGAGTATGCAAGTTGAAGTTGAAGTTTTATTTTTTTTTTATAGAGATGGGTGGATTTTCCATACTTATTTCCAGATTCCCCTGGAATGTAATTTTTTTCGTAAATGCCAGTTTTGTTAATGTTTTAATCTAGGATTTTAATTGGCTATCAAAACACCTCTTTTTACAATGAGACTTAATCTTCTCTTAAAAAAAAAATTCACCCATCTCTATTTCAGAGTTCTGGTTTCAAAGTTCCATTTGTTGCATCTGCATGAATGCATCAGTTCTTTATGTTGTTTAAAAACGTTTTCTAAGCCTTTTGCAGACCTGTATACAGCTGTATCATACACCATTCACATGTCTTTGCAGGTGTTGTAAGGGGTTAGAAGCTACTTTGCCCTGTCCATATTTTGCAGAGGGCAAGTGGCAACTATTTCCTTTACAGTAGTTAACTGACAATTTTATTGGCCATTTTAATACTGAAAATATATCTACGTCAGTCACTAAAATGTATTTTGCTATATCTGTTTAAATATATACCATTATGGTATATTCTAGTTTAAAAAACAAGCACGTTATGGTGAATGGCAGCTGTATGCACACATGGTAAAAGGCATTCAAAGTCTCACTCAACTAATTTGTGTTATTTACATTATAGGTTGCCACATCTCAATATTTGCGGAATGTTTGGCCACAGTTTTGGTTTTGAGTTCAAGTTTCAGAAGTTTAGAATGTTTCCAAGTTTTTCTGTTATTTTCAAGTTTGGGAGTTTTTGCTGGGAACACCACCATTCTCTGTTGTTCAAAGTTCCAGGTAATGTTTATCATACTAAAGTGAATAAATGTTTAGGATCACACTGTATTGGGGATGGCAAATAATAATAGTTTCACTTTTTTAGGTTGAATTCATTTTATCTATTACTGCAATGCAATGCTGCTTTCTCCTGCAATGCTGCTTTCTGGTAAGTCTATTTTTTATTGCCTTCGCCATATAAATTAGTAATTGGGGGGTGTGGCTGTGGAGAGGGTGTGGCTGTGGAGGGGGTGTGGCTGTGGAGGGGGCGTGGCTTAACATGCAAATTTTAGGAGCGCTACGCGCGCCACCTATTCCCCTCCCTTCTTCGGGGGGGGGGGCCCTTTGCTCAATTTTGCTATGGGGCCCTGTGAAATCTATGTACGCCCCTGGATGGATTACATACAGTATATACAAATAGAATAGGTAGATATATACACACGTGGTCGAAATTGTTGGTACCCCTTGTTTAATGACAGAAAAACCCACAATGGTCACAGAAAAACTTGAATCTGACAAAAGTAATAATAAATAAAAGACCTATGAAAATGAACAAATGAAAGTCAGACATTGCTTTTCAACCATGCTTCCACAGATTTTTTTAAAAACAAAACTCATGAAATAGGCCTGGACAGAAATGATGGTCCCCTTAACTTAATATTTTATTGCACAACCTTTTGAGGCAATCTCTGCAATCAAACGATTCCTGTAACTGTCAATGAGACTTCTGCACCTCTCGACAGGTATTTTGGCCCACTCCTCAAGAGTAAACTGCTCCAGTGGTCTCGTGTTTGAAGGTTGCCTTTTCCATAAGGCATGTTTCAACTCTTTCCAAAGATGCTTAAAAGATTTAGGTCAGGCCTCATAGAAGGCCACCTCAGAATAGTCCAATGTTTTCCTCTTAGCCATTTTTAGATGTTTTCTAGCTGTGTTTTGGGTCATTATGCTGTTACAAGACCCATGACCTGCAACTGGACTGAGACCAAGCTTTCTGACACTGAGCAGCACATTTCTCTCTAAAATCCCTTGATAGTCTTGAGATTTCATTGTACCCTGCACAGATTCTAGATACCCTGTGCCAGATGCAGCAAAGCAGCCCCAAAACATAACAGAACCTCCTCCATGTTTCACAGTCGGGACAGTGTTCTTTTCTTGATATGCTTCTGTAGGGAGGAGAGCCAGTCTTACTGTCCCTCTTGTGTATCTGGGCTGGAACTGTCGAGGCTGTCACCATTATTCCAGGGGGAAGAGATTTCTGACTGGAGCAATTCAGGGCACCTGACTGAGGGGGACGGGTCCGACTTAAATAGCGGGGAGTGCGGGAAGATGAGGTTTTTGGTGGGGAACCAGCGTGAGAGCACAGAGACTGTTGACTCCCTCTCGACTTACCCACGCCAGCTATCCGTGCCTTCTCACTCGGTTAGTGATGTTCACAGGAACATCAAGCTGCTTGGAGATGGTCTTATAAGTTTTACCTTTAACATATTTGTCTATAATTTTCTTTCTAATCTCCTGAGACAACTCTTTCCTTCGCTTCCTCTAGTCCATATTGAGTGTGATACAAACCATGTCACAAAACAGCACAGGGAGTATCTGTAGCCCTATATACAGGCCCACTCACTGATTCCAAGATTGTAAACACCTGTGATGCTAAATAGTGGACACATCTTGATTTAACATGTCCCTTTTGTCACATTATTTTCAGGGGTACCATCATTTCTGTCCAGGCCTATTTTATGAGTTTTATTTTTTTTAAATTCAGTGGAGGCATGGTTGAAAAGCAATGACTTTAATTTGTTCATTTTCATAAATCTTTTATTAATTATTGCTTTTGTCATATTCAAGTTATTTCTGTGACAAGTGTGGGTTTTTCTGTAATTAAACGAGGGGTACCAACAATTTTGACCACATGTGTAGATGTCAGTGACGTATACAATTAGTACAGTGTGTGCAGCTTACTGTACATGTATTTAATTATTAAAAGATTATTTTTCAGAAAAAAATGGCATTGGTTCCCTTGTAATTTTCTTAACCAGCAGAGGGAAAGTTGATGGCTAGGGGCAGATGTTTATAGCCTGGGAAGGGGGTAATACTCCTGGAGCTTCCCAGGCTATTAATATCAGCTCACAACTGTATATTTAGCCTTTACTGGCTGTTAAAATGAGGGACCCTAAAAAAATGAAGTAGGGTCTCCCTATAATTAATAACCAGCTAAGGCTATGCAGACAGCTGCAGGCTGATATTAATAGCATAGGAAGGGGCCATGGATATTGCCCCCCCAGGCTAAAAACATCAGTTCTCAGTCACCCCAGAAAAGGCACATCTATAAGATGTGCCAATTCTGGCACTTAGCCTCGCTCTTCCCAGTTGCCCTGTAGCGGTGGCAAGTGGGGCGAATGTTGGGGGGTTGATGTCACCTTTGTATTGTCAGATGACATCAAGCCCAGAGGTTAGGAATTGAGAAGCATCTATAAAACACCCCATTACTAATCCCACAGTCATATTGTATAGAAACAGACACACCCAGAAAAAAGTTCTTTAATTGAAAGAATGACAGACTCCTTTAATAAATCTTAATTAAACCATACTTACGACATCGCCCATTCCACCAATGCCGTTGTCTCCTACAATAATATTCCTCACCTCTCCGTCGTTCTGTCCCATGCCGTAATCCATGTCTAGGGGATAAACAGTGTCACGATGTGACTGTCCTGGTGTGACACGACCTGGCGGGTGGTCGGTCACAAAATGGCGAAACACACAAGGGTACACTGGGGACACTTTAACAACGGTGGGCCCTGTCGATAAGGAATGGGGAATGGGCACCTCCTGCACTCACCTGAGGCTGTGCCCTGATCTTTCAACCCGTCACCGACCAGGATACCTAGTCCCTCACTTGCCCTGCTCTAATCCCTATGTAGGGAACTGGCAGGTGAGAGCACTGGTCCCACCGCTGCACTAATACAACACCGGGAAAGTTACACAACAAAGGGACAAAGAAACAATAACACCACACTTAGCTTTCTCTGCTGCAATGCACCGCACAGCAGAGTAAGGCACCTTGAATGAGAATTCAGCTGTAGAACCACAGCACTCAGCAAGCTCCTATTCCAGCAAGGTTGGTATCCAAAGGACCTGTATAACCAACAGTCAGCTGATGCACAAGGTGACCTTTTAAAGGAAGATGGGAGTGGTCACCACCCACATCAGCAGAACAAGCTGCAATGCAAACACACCAGCGGCCACCAGAGGGAAAAACTGCATTAACCCCCGATGACCTGAAAGGAAAAAAGGTTTTAATCTGAGGGAAACCAGATCTGCCACAGATCCAAACATGGATCATGACAAACAGTTTTCAACCTGGACGGTGCCAAGATGCAACCATCTTGGCTGAGAACCACTGGTGAATGAGCTGCTGCGAGCGCAGCCTCAGTGAGCCATCAGAACAATGGATAGGTGAGAGATATTATTGTTTTTTATTTTTGTTTTATTGCAGAAGAAGAGGGCTTTTGGTGGAATTAGGCATTAGGTGAGTATATCTGTGTTTTTATATTTTTGAATAAAAAAGTAAAAGTGTGTTTTGTTTTATTTGAAAGAAAGGACTTTATTCTGGCTGTGTCTTTATTTACCATATAACTATAGGATTAGTAATGGATAGGTGTCTTATAGATGCCTCTCCATTAGTAATCAGTGGGCTTGATGTCACTTGACAATACAACGGTACCATCAACCCACAAATATGAACCCCACTTGCCATCGCTACAGGGCAAGTGGGAAGAGCCGGGCAAAGCGCCAAAATTGGAGCATGTAACAGATGCGCCTTTTCTGGGTGGCCGCGGGCTGCTATTTTTAGGCTGCGGGGGCCAATATCCATGGCCCTAACCAGCCTGAGAATACCAGCCTGAGAATACCAGCCCCCAGCTGTCTACTTTAGCAAGGGTGGTTGTCAAAAATGGGGGGACCCCACACTGTTTTTTTTAAATTATTTATTTAACTAATTAAAAATACAGTGTGGGGGCCCATCTATTCTTGATAACCAGCCTTGCTAACACTGACAGCAGAGGGTTGCAGCCCCAGCTGTGAGTTTTGCCTGGCTGGTTATCAAAAATACAGGGGAACCCATGCAGGGTTTTTTTCTTCTAAATTATTTACAGTGCATGACTCCCATCAGCCGCACCTGCTCTCACTGTTATTCGCTGCAGCAGGTGTCGGCTGATGGCAGCGGTAGTCCCTTCAGCTGACACCACTGACCAGAGGTAAACTTTATACCTCTGATCACAGTTACTGACTCATCTGGTCTTTTGACAGCGTGGGAACCACGGCTCTCTGATCGGCGGGGATGGTTTCACCGCAAATCAAAAGTGGTGTTTGATCATTGTTTGGGTCCGCTGCTCAGTATCTCTGCTGGATGACAGGCTGTATGGATGCATCATGCAACCATGCAACCTGCCATCTAGAAGTAGCAGAGCTGACTGTGAGGTCACATCCTGCAGTCATTGACTTTTCTGCAGCAAATACGCTGTAAAAAAAAAGTCAACCTGCGTATTTGCAACATTTTTTCATCATCCAATCAAGTCAATGTTTGAAAAACGCTGCAAAAATGCTGAAAGAAGTCACATGCTTTATGTAAAAAAATAGATGCAAAGCACAAAGTCCTGATGGCAAAAAAAACAATGTGTGTGCATGAGATTTCTGAAATCTCATACGCTTTGCTGGTACTGTAAAAAGCATCTGAATATTAGAATAAAGCATCTCAACAAAAAACACCCAGTGTGAACATACCCTAAATGTTCCTCCAGTGGCCATGTTCAAAGGAGTATTTCGTAATGCTCAGCCTACATAGATGGCCAGTGGCCACTTCTAGGCCCTGGCAGTAGATGATGGTTGTACTCACAGAGGAATCACTTGAAATATTTTCCCCACTCCCGCTGCGGATCCTCGTTCCTGGAAGTACGAGACTCGGTGGCTTTGGCATGGCACTTGCTTAAGCCTCGGCCGCCGCCTGATTGACGACCAGGCTTTGGTTTTGGGGCCTAGTGGTGGGGAACTTCACTGGAGGGTGTCAGCCTGCGCCTGCGGCAACGCACTCTCCATGACCTAAGCCACATGTTGGTCCTCTTCTGGGGAGACCATGGTGACCGCCACTGCATACCACCCCCTCGGCCCATCTTCCATTATGAAAGTGACCTGATCCCATTATCATGGTGCCCACTGGAACCAAGTGGACCCGAAATTCACATATATCCAGCCTCCCAAATAATATGCCATAGGCACGGTTTGTGTTGAAATGCTAAAGTAGGCTATGCGTCATCTGGCTGGCAACCATTCTTCCCCCGGCGGTGTTTTTCAGGAGCCCATGACAGCACTAACGAGAGAGGGGATCCGCCCTTCAGGGACAGGAAACCTACAGAGATAAAAGGGCGGCACCTCTCTCCCGCATCAGTTGGATTACAGAGCATGAGAGGACCTCTTTGGTTAGTAGCACATAAATAATTTACACATTTCACCCTGTGACTAAACTTAAAATTTTTTTATCAATAAGTAGTGATAAGCCATGCCAGCATAAAGGGAGGGAATATAGGAGTGCTGTCATGGGCTCCTGAAAAACACCGCTACCGGTAAGTAGCTTGAGTATTTATTCAGTCGCCATGACAGCACTAATGAGAGAATTACAGAGAAAAGAGTTTTAGGGAGGGACTACTGCTTCTAGCACCCTTCTACCAAACGTGAGATCGTTGGAGCCACCCAGATCTAGTCTATAATGCTTAAAGAAAGTAGATGGAGATGACCATGTGGCCACCTTACATATATCCTCCATCGACACCTCCGACCTTTCTGCCCAGGAAGTCGCCATGTAGGACTCTCTTGTGGTACTGGGCCCAAAGAACCGCCGAGATACACGACGTGAGTGAGCCTAACAGTAACATCGCTCCTCTTAATGTTACCGATGGATTATTAACAACCCTAAATATTTGCCGTTTAATTTTTTCTACCTTTGTATCTGGTAGACGGCATTCCTGCAACCTTGAGTCCAATATGAGACCCAGTAATTCTTGAACCCTTAGAGGCTGTAAACGTGATTTTTTAAAGTTAATAACCCAACCCAACCTTTGTAAGGCTGCAATTACTTTTTCTAGTTGGGCCGAGCAGTGTGATTCTGAGTTCCCTATTATCAATTGGTCATCCAGATATGGAACCACTAGAATATCCTGTTCATGAAGATGTGCCATGACCTCCACCATTATCTTTGTGGACACACGAGGAGCAACTGCAACACCAAAGGGGAGTGTCCTGTATTGGAAGTGTTTAACCTTCCCGCCTAGTAAGACTGCTACCCTTAAATACCGCTGGTGGTCTGCGGCGTGTATACGGACATGATAATATGCGTCTTTAAGATCTAAGACGACCATAAAACACTTGTCAAACAATAGCTTTATTGCTGTTTTGACAGACTCCATTTTAAATGATTGGACCCCATAAGAATTTATTCAGGCCTTTAAGGTTGATGATAGTGCGGAAGGAATTGTCTGGCTTTTTAATCAAGAAGAGGGGGGAATAAAATCCCTTACCCCTTTGCGCTTCAGGAACCTCCACCAATACGCCATTTTGCTGAAGTTCCTGGACCTCAGACTCTAATGCCAGTTGTTCTGCAGGTGAAGAATGTACAGGTGTTACCAGAAATTTATCATTAGGAATGTTCTGAAATTCAAACTTTAGTCCTGATTTAATAATGTTCAGGACTAGGGTTGAGCGAAACGGATCGGACAATTTCAAAAGTCGTCGACTTTTGGCAAAGTCGGGTTTCGTGAAACCCGACCCGATCCCAGCGTGGGATCGGCCATGCGGTCGGCGATCTTCGCGCCAAAGTCACGTTTCTTATGACGCTGTAAGCGCCATTTCTCAGCCAATGAGGGAACACGCAGAGTGTGGGCAGCGTGATGACATAGGTCTCGGTCCCCACCATCTTAGAGAAGGGCATGGCAGTGATTGGCTTGCTTTCTGCGGCGTCACAGAGGCTATAAAGGGGCGTGCACGCCGACCGCCATCTTACTTCTGCCAATCGTAGCATAGAGAGAGTTTGCTGCAGCTTCGTCAGAAGCAGGGATATTGTTAGGGAGGAAATATTAACCCCCAAACCTCTTGTGCTGTAGCGATTTCCACTGTCCAACACCACCTTTTCTTTGCAGGGACAGTGGAGGCTAGATTTCTGTGCGTCAGCTCTGTAGCTTATAAGCTTCCCTGATAGCTGCGTTGCTGTGTGTACGCCGCTTTGCAAACCAACTGCTTTCTTAAAAGCAAAAATCCTGTTGCTCTTTCCTTTCTGCACAGTTATCTTGTTTATTTGTCCACACTTTTGTGTGCAGCAGTCCTTTTTATTGCTGGCTGCCATACTTGTCCTGACTGAGATCATTGTAGGGAGATTGTTATTGTAGTACAGTCCCTTTTTTTTTTTAATATATCTGCCAGCCACTGTCTGCCACTGATATTGTGTAGTGTAATACAGTGGGCCTGTTTTTTTCTGCTGTCTCCCACACATAAAAAGGGAGATTTAAACTGCCACAAAGTGCATCTGCGGCAGTCCTGTTTGTGGCATATCTGCCAGCCACTGTCTGCCACTGAAACTGTGTAGTGTAATACAGTGGGTCTGTTTTTTTTTCTGCTGTCTCCCACACATAAAAAGGGAGATTTAAACTGCCACAAAGTGCATCTGCGTCAGTCCTGTTTGTGGCATATCTGCCAGCCACTGTCTGCTACTGAAACTGTGTAGTGTAATACAGTGGGCCTCTTTTTTTTCTGCTGTCTCCCACACATAAAAAGGGAGATTTAAACTGCCACAAAGTGCATCTGCGTCAGTCCTGTTTGTGGCATATCTGCCAGCCACTGTCTGCCACTGAAACTGTGTAGTGTAATACAGTGGGCCTGATTTTTCCAGCAGTCTCCCACACATAAAAAGGAGATTTAAACTGCCACAACGTGCATCTGCGTCAGTCCTGTTTGTGGCATATCTGCCAGCCACTGTCTGCCACTGAAACTGTGTAGTGTAATACAGTGGGCCTGATTTTTCTGCTGTCTCCCACACATAAAAAGGGAGATATAAACTGCCACAAAGTGCATCTGCATCAGTCCTGTTTGTGGCATATCTGCCAGCCACTGTCTGCCACTGAAACTGTGTAGTGTAATACAGTGGGCCTGTTATTTTTCTGCTGTCTCCCACACGTAAAAAGGGAGATTTAAACTGCCACAAAGTGCATCTGCGTCAGTCCTGTTTGTGGCATATCTGCCAGCCACTGTCTGCCACTGAAACTGTGTAATGTAATACAGTGGGCCTATTTTTTTTCTGCTGTCTCCCACACATAAAACGGGAGATTTATACTGCCACTAAGTGAATCTGCGTCTGTTCTGTTTGGCGTGTATCTGCCAGTCACTTTCCGCCACTTATACTGTGTAGTGTAATACAGTGAGCCTGAATTTTGCAGCAGTCTCCCACACATATAGAAAGGGAGATTTAAATTCACAACAAGTTTACATACACCTTCTACCTTGTTTTACAGTACCATATAACGGTTGTTAGTTTGGTTACATTTTCCCAAGAATGAGGAAGTCTGGTGGAAGAGGTCGTGGCCGTGGGCGGTCATTGCCAGCTGGTAATGATGGTGGTGGTGGTGGTGGAGCATCTGGTGGTAGTGGGAAAAGCAAAATAGCACCTAAGGCTCAAGTTGTTGAGCCAGCGTCATCGTCTGGCTACACAAGGCCTCGAAGGCTCCCTTTTCTGGGAGTAGGAAAACCGCTTTTAAAGCCGGAGCAGCAGGAAAAAGTTTTGGCTTTCCTTGCTGACTCAGCCTCTAGCTCTTTCGCCTCCTCTTCCGAAAGTTCCAAATGTAAAAGCAGCGAGCCGTCAGTGGATGCTCACGGTCATGAACAAGTCGCTTCCTTGTGTCCTTCACCCAAAGCAAAAGTGAAGGATGCGGCAGGCGACGCTACAGTTTACTCCATGGAGCTCTTTACACATACCGTGCCAGGGTTAGAAAGGGAAATAGTTCACAGCCCATTACAAGATGAATCGGACATGGAGTGCACAGATGCACAGCCACAGCTAGATTATTATGCTGTTCCATTGACTTAGATCACAACATTGCCCTCGCAGTGTACTGAGCCAGAATCTGACCCTGATGAGACTATGGTGCCCCGTCCCGAACGCTATAGCACCTTACACGGTGACACAGAGGAAGGTGCACAGGACATTGAAGAGGAGGTGATAGATGACCCAGTTGTTGACCCCGATTGGCAGCCTTTGGGGGAACAGGATGCCGCTGGCAGTAGCTCTGAAGCGGAGGAGGATGAGCCACAGCAGGAACCAACATCGCAACAGCTTTCATCTGGCAGGCCCGTATCTGGCCAAAAACGTGTGTCCAAACCAAAAACAGTTGTAGGACAGCGTGGCCATCCGGTGACAGTAGCACAGCGTGCAATGCCTGAAAAGGTATTCGATAGTAGGAAGAGTGCAGTCTGGCAATTTTTTTAACCAAGATCCGAATGATCAGTGCAAAGTGATCTGTAAGAAATGCTCAAGGACCTTTAGCAGAGGGCAGAATGTCAAAAATTTAAATACAACGTGCATGCGTAGACATTTAACCAGCATGCACTTGCAAGCCTGGACTAACTACCAAACGTCCCGTAACATTGGTGCACCCGCTCAAAATGAAGCTAGTCAGCAACGCTACATTGCTTCCCTCACTGTAAGCCCACCGGTTATGACACCACCAGTAACAAATGTGGTATTGTCGCAAGGCCAAAGCAGTCAGGGAATCACTAGGTTCTTGGTTGGAAACACTGTAGGTAGGCCCACATCAAAAATACCATCACCAAGCCTCTCTCAATCTGCCATGTCCACCACCACCCCCGCTACTTCCACCATATGCAGCTCTCCAGTCCAGCTCAGCCTACAAGAGACTCTTGATAGGAAAAGAAAGTACTCTTCCTCTCATCCGCGTACACAGGGTTTGAACGGCTACTTTGCCCGACTAATCTCGTTAGACATGATGCCCTACCGGTTGGTTGAAAGCGAAGCTTTCAAAGCCCTGATGGCCTACGCAGTACCACGCTATGACCTACCCAGTCGACACTTCTTTGCGAGAAAAGCCATCCCAGCACTCCACGAACATGTCAAAGAACGCATTGTCCATGCACTGAGGCAATCGGTCAGTAGAAAGGCGCACCTCACAACTGATGCATAGACCAGTAGGCATGGCCAGGGACGTTACGTGTCCATCACGGCACACTGGGTTAATGTGGTGGATGCAGGGTCCACAGGGGACAGCCATAGTGGCACAGTTCTGCCTAGCCCACGGTCTAGGAAACAGTTGGCTGTAGGCGTTTGCACCTCCTCCTCCTCCTCCAGAAGTGAAAGCTCATCCACAGAGCTCAGTCACACGAACACTCCATCCGCAGCTGCCAGTGTTGCACCCGTGGTGTCCCATTGTGGAACAGCTAGTGGTAAGCGTCAGCAGGCTGTGTTGGAAATGAAGTGTTTGGGCGACAACAGACACACCGCGGAAGTTCTGGCTGAGTTCTTGCAGCAAGAAACTCATTCATGGCTGGGTAGTGTACATCTTGAGGCAGAAAAACACCAAAAAAGGAAAAATTCAAGAAAACACACCAAAACCAGGCAGAGATGCTTACCTGTCTAAATGGGCCTCAATACAAATGCACAAGCAGGGTGCAGCAGACCCAAATAAAATAGCAAATGCACAGGTGCAATACCTAATGAAACAGCCAGCCTTCAATCAGGGATTGGCCGTGTGGTACACCAATGCACTAAGATACATAATCTGTATGTGGCGTGTTCACACAGGGAATGCAGAACATCTGGTTCTCAGCCTATTAATGACGCCCTATGGCGGGCTGCCCAGTGCTAACTATAATGCATCCTGTGTGAACAGAGGCCACAGTATACAGAACCATTTTGGGCCCAACTGCACCCTGCAAAAAATACAATGTGCAAAACAAAACATATAAATATATGTAAGGTATTGGTTAATATTCTGGCCATAATATGTAAGTTGGCAACCCACGTCAAGGGTCCTTACTTTTTGCCAGTCCTACTCTAACATGAAAAACACCAAAAAAGGAAAAATTCAAGAAAACACACCAAAAACAGGCAGAGATGCTTACCTGCCTAAATGGGCCTCAATACAAATGCCCACTCTTGGGCCACGGCACTGGCACAGGGTCCCTCATAGTACAATGAAGTGTCTCTGACGGTGGTGGTGCACAACCAACGTCAGACACACCGTCGTAATATGAGGGGCCCTGGGCCAGTACTGCCGCCCACGAGAGAGTGTTCCCCCCCAGCTCGAACTGTGCTCTACCACTTGCAAAATTTACCACTCCCTGCCTCACCACTGTATAGTCTGTGCTGTTAAATCCTTAAATGGCACTGCCATAACAAATTTGTTGCAATGATAGATGATAGTAAGAAAATACAGGGGCCGTGGCCTCCATTTAGACCCCTTAATACTTTGCGCCAACTACCCCTGTCTGCAACTCTGCAGAGGAGCCCACCCCTATACCTCGCTATGCCACCAGTTTATTTATGACCAATTCCTTGGCTGACATTTAGCCCACTTTAGTATTTAGGCCTACTAACTGTGTCAGCCACTTCTAACAGTTGACCTCCGCTGAACAAAGCTATGCCACCTCTGTACTCCTGTTACCGATTGTGAACTGCATGTAGCCTACTTACTTATTTGTGCCTAGTAACTGTCAGCCTCTCCTAACAGTTGTCCTCCCATGCTGAAACAAGCTAGGCCGCCTGGTTAGTCCTGCTAGAAGTTTTGAACTGCATTTAGCCACCTTTTTTTAGGTTAGGCCTCTGTCTGTCTGTCTGTCCTAACATTACAACTGCCCCCCCCTGAAACAAGCTAGGCCGCCTGGTTAGTCCTGCTAGCAGTTTTGAACTGCATTTAGACACCTTTTTTTTAGGTTAGGCCTCTGTCTGTCTGTCTGTCCAAACATTACAACTGTCCCCCCCTGAAACAAGCCAGGCAGCCTGGTTAGTCCTGCTAGCAGTTTTGAACTGCATTTAGCCACCTTTTTTTAGGTTAGGCCTCTGTCTGTCTGTCTGTCCTAACATTACAACTGTCCCCCCCTGAAACAAGCTTGGCCGCCTGGTTAGTCCTGCTATCAGTTTTGAACTGCATTTAGCCACCTTTTTCTAGGTTAGGCTTCTGTCTGTCTGTCTTCGCCACACATTACAACTGTCCACCCCCCCCGATCTGTCTTCGCCACACATTACAACTGTCCACCCTCCCCCCCCCCCCCCGAAACAAGCTAGGCCGCCAGGTTAGTCCTGCTTGCAGTTTTGAACTGCATTTAGCCACCTTTTTTTTAGTTTAGGCCTCTGTCTGTCCATCTGTCTGAGCCACTTATTACAGTAGTCCTCCGCTGAACCCAGCTATGCCGCCTGTGTACTACTGTTACCAATTTGGAACTGCATTCAGCCAACTGTTTTATTTTAGGACTACTCAGTCTGTCTGAGCCACTTATTACAGTTGTCCTCCTCCTTCCCTGAACCAAGCTATGCTGCCTGTGTACTCCTCTTAATCTAGAACAGCATTTAGCCAACTTATTTATTTTGTCCAAGTAACTGTGTCAGACTCTCACAACAGTTGTCCTCCACCGCTGAACCCAGCAAGGCCGCTTGTGTACTCTTCTTACCAATTGTGAACTGTATATAGCCTTCTTTTTTATTTTACGCCTGCTCAGTGTGTCAGAGCCACTAATTACACTTGTCCTCCTCCGCTGAACCACGCTATGCCCACTGTTGTGAATTCCGTTCTGGAACTCCTTCCTGTGGTTGCTAATGGTATTTTTGTGAGTTCTGCCCTTGGGCTCCCTCTGGTGGTTTCGAGTGGAATTGCTGCTCCTTTGGGTAGCTCTGGCAGCTGCCTTCACTAATCGCCTTGCCTGGGTTTGTTATTTAAACCTGCTCTGGGCTTTAGTTCATGCCAGCTGTCAATGTCCTTGGCTTGGATTTGTTCTCTCCTTGGATTTCTCATATGGCCTGTCCTTGTCAGCAAAAGATAAGTTTCTACTAGTTCTTATTTGTCCATTTGCTTTGGACACTATTGCTTTGGTTGGGCCCTAGTAACGGTGTCTGCTGCTCCTTGGTGTTCTCCTCCACTGAATATAGCTGAGCTTCAATCTTCAGGCTTTCGGCCTATAGGAATTTTTAAACTGCATTTGGCCTACTTGTTTGGTTGGGCCCTAGTAATGGTGTCTGCTGCTCCTTGGTGTTCTCCTCCACTGAACAAAGCTGAGCCGCCAGTTAACTCCAGTTACCAATTTTGAACTGCATTTGGCCCACTTTATTACTTGGGCCTACTAACTGTGTCTGCCACTCATTACAGTTTTCCTCCACTGAACAAAGCAATGTCGCCTGTTTAGTCCTGTTACCAATTTTGAACTGCATTTAGCCTACTTTATTCTTTGGGCCTATATCTGTGTTTCCTCCTCATCCTGCCCATGGCCCAGCCACTGCTAGATGAGTCTGCTGGTACATTGACCCAGAGTCCACTACATTCCCCTTGCATTCTACACAGCGAGTATCTGACCCTGCTGAAAGTCTGGTTCCCCTTCCCGCATACTATACCACCTTACACGGGGACAAAGAGGAAGGTGCAGATGACAGTGCAGGTTCCTTCATCAGGTGGGGGGGCATACTCGTTGGCGACGTCACTGGCACAGGGCCCCTCATAGTACGCAAAAGTGTCTCTGCCGGTGGGAGGCACCCCCGCCGTCAAACACACCGCCGTAATTTGAGGAGCCCTGTGCCAGTGCCAATGCGAACGAGTGGGCCCCCCCTGCTTGCTTGGGATCACAGCACTTGCAAAGTTTTAATACTTACCTCTCCCAGCTCCACTGCCGTGACATAGTTTGCGTTTCCTGGGCCCACAAAAAACTTGAGCCAGCCCTACCCCCCTCCCCACAACTTTAGCCAAATGACCCCCAATTTTCAAGGGCTAAATGTTATTATAAGGTAAATTAAGATTCACAAGCTTATGGGCACTGTAGGTGTTTTCCTGTCCTCAACTCACTGCCGACTTTGATTCCCCATTGACTTGCATTGGGTTTCGTGTTTCGGTCAATACCCGACTTTTAGAGATAATCGGCCGATTTCACTCGACTCGACTTTTGACAAAGTCAGGTTTCGCAAAACCCGACTCGATCCTAAAAAAGTAAAAGTCACTCAACCCTATTCAGGACCCATGGGCTACTGGAAATATTAAGCCAAGCCGGATAGAAGGCCAAAAGCCTGTCTCCCACATGGTCTGGCAGTCATTGTGGCTTTCTGTTGTCCCGAAAGGAGTTGAACATGTAGCCTCTACCTTTTTTCCTATTGGCGTCATATCTGGGTTTTTCTCTATTTGACCTTGTCCGGTCAAACCATCTTCTGTTAGTGCCCCATCTGTAGGTGGGTCTTCCCAGGTAGGGGAAACATTTTTTACTATCTCCTGCTTTCTCTAATAACTCATCCAGAACTGGACGAAATAGGTGCGCCTCTTCGCACGCAATGCTGCACAACTTTGATCTGGCCTGCATGTCCCCCTGCCAACATTTCAGCCAGATGGCTCTATGGGCCGAATTAGAAAGTGCCGCCGATCTGGCCTCCAATTTCACCGAATCTGCTGATGCATCAGCAAGATAAGCGGCAGCCCCCTGAATCATAGGGAGGGAGGGTAAGATTTCATTTCTCGGGGTCTTATTTTTAAGCTGATCTTCCAAGCTGTCCAGCCACACCATCATAGAGCGTGCTGTACAGGTGGTTGCAATTGACGGTCTGAGAGCCCCTGCTGATGTTTCCCATGCTCCCTTAAGAAATACATTGGCTCTCCTATCTAGCGGGTCCTTTAAAGTTCCCAAATCCTCAAACAGCAGTGAAGATTTCTTGGAAGCCTTAGCCACGGCTGCATCAAGTTTTGGGGCTTTATCGATGTTGCAGATGCTGTCTCCTCAGACGGATACTTTCTCTTAAATGATGGAGGAAGAGAACCTTTCCTTTCAGGCTTTTTCCACTCTCTTGTAATGAGGGAGCTTACTTTGTCTACTACAGGAAAGCATCTATGAGATTTACAGTCTAGTCCTTTAAACATGACCTCCTGCATAGATTTCTCTGACGGGGTTTCTTCAATTCCTATAGTGTTATTCACTGCCTTGACAATGCGGTCTATTCGGTCAAAGGAAAAGCATGAATAACTGTACTCAGTCTCTGAGGAAGATGATGATGTATGAGAAACCTCTGACTTCAGCTCCCCTGAGTCACTGTCCTCAAATGAACTTGGGGATCTAGGTTCTCTTTCTCTAGATCCTCTATTTTGAGATAGGAATTTTGCTGAACCCCTGATCTTTTGCCTGACCATCTGCCTTAGGCTGGTAGTGAAATCTGGCGTCTCCTCTGCTATTAACCGTTGAATACACGGTCCACATAATTTCTTTATGTAGTCATCTGGGAGAGGAACTCCACATTCCGCACATTCTTTGTGTTTAGATTTAGAGGACCGTTTTTTTCCCTGATAGACATGGAGAGAGGGAATATAAGGGGAGACACACATCACTAAGTGAACTTTCTCGGCGATCACTTACCCCTATAGTAACCAAGTGGTACCGTAGATTGCGGGGGGACCCTCCCAGCCGGTGAAACGTCCTTACGGCTTGAGGATATTCTGGCTTTAGAACTTTGATCAGCTCTATCACCTCCAGGACGACTACTGCCGTCACGGTTTGGGGCTTCTCCAAGGATTGACACTGCTGCTCAGACTGCAACGGTTCCTGCTCCTGTGACTCCATTGTAATATGGATAGGAAGCATGTGGAAGCCCATACAGAATCATTAAATAGCCGGCCCCTTTAGGTACCTCCCCCGGATGGGGTCTGCAGATTAATCCAAGTGAACTGCCTGGTACATCGCATATGGGAGGCCCCTCCCCCAGAAGCTCACCCGCATATCGGAACCTCCCCCACAGCTGTGCGGTATGTCATCCTTAATGGCCTCACCTTACCTTGGAACCGCCAAGCGCCCGCATTCCCCCGCTGTGTGCTGCAGGGCACCGCCATATTCATCGCCATGGCCCAATCACGCATGTGCCATGCGTCACCACTCTTCGCTGGTCACAATCTACCAGACGCCGCCATAATCACCGCCACGGCCCAATTGCGCATGCGCCGTGCGTCATCAGACCTCGCCGGTCACCCACTACAGGACGCCGCTATAATCACCGCCGCGGCCCAACTGCACATGCACCGCGCGTCATCAGTCCTCGCCGGTCATCATCTACAGAGCGCCACCATAAAAACAGCGCACATGGCGCCGACACTCACCAGGCCCCTGCTATGTCTCGGAACGCCGCCCCACGTGCTACACTCTGCCACCAGCTCTGCCGCAGGACTTTGGGAGACAGGGCCTCCCATACATACATACCTGTACCTGAGGCGATGGGACACTCCAAAGTCAGCACTCCCCTTGAAGGCTGCTTTCCTCTGCTGTTGCCTACCCCCACAGCCCTCTGTGGTGTGGCACCTCCAGCGCACCGGACTCGATCGAGGAAGGGGAACCCCCCTTCCCAAACCTGGGTACTGTCTTCAGTCTTCACCTTTCTTCTTAAGGCAAGTCTGTAGGGTCCCCTGTCAGGGACAGAAAACCAACTGATGTGGGAGAGAGGTGCCACCCTTTTATCTCTGTAGGTTTCCTGTCCCTGAAGGGCGGATCCCCTCTCTCGTTAGTGCTGTCATGGCGACTGACTAAACCTTGTTTAGCATTTCCAGCAGGTAGGCTTCCTCAGGGTTTTTGTCTGGGAAGCCTGCATCCCACAGGCCTCCAGGCCACTGCTACTGCTCTGGGTGCTCCGCACGCCGCTTCCAGTCCATGCTGACAAATCATCCGTGAAAAGACATACTGGAGCACAACATCTTCTTCACAGGTTCTCTCTGCAATGGAGCTGAGCTACTCAACATGGGGACCACTTCTTGCTTCTGTGTGGGGTCACTTCTGTCAGCTCAGCCTTCATCTCTGCCAGCTCTTCGCAAGTCCCTGCCCATTCTTCAGTGACTCACAGGAACCATTGTGACTGGGTACCTGGTCACTTTTGCATTTTGTCATTGTTCCCACCTCTAGAGGTACAGTAGCAGGACATGGTGCCTATAACCCACAGAAGTTGCTCAGGTAGTGCAGCTCATCCAGGATGGCACATCAATGCGAGTTGTGGCAAGAAGGGTAGCTGTGTCAGCACAGTGTCCAGTGCATTGAACAGATATGGTACCAGGAGACAGGCCTATATACCAGGAGAGGGCTGTAGGAGGGCAACAACCCAGCAGCAGGACCACTACCTCCTCCTTTGTGCAAGGAGGAACAAACAGAGCAGGGCCAGAGCCCTGCAAAATAACCTCCAGCAGGCCACTAACATCCTTGTCTCTGCTCAAACTGATAGAATCAGACTCCATGAGGGCCCTATGCCCACAAGTGGTTGTTGTGCTTACAGCCCAACACCGTGCAGGGTGATTGGCATTTGCTAGAGAACACCAAGATTGGCAGATTTGTCATTGGCGCCCTGTGTTTTTCACGGATGAAAGCATTTTAACACTAAGCACATGTAACAGATGTGATAGATTCTGGAGTTGCAACGGAGAATGTTCTGCTGCCTGCAACATCCTCCAGCATATCTGGTTTGGCAGTGGGTCAGTAATGGTGTGGGGTGGCATTTCTTTGGAGGGCCACAGAGCCCTCCATGTGCTAACCAGAGGTACCTTGACACCATTAGTTAACGGGATAAGATCCTCAGACCCATTGTGAGACCATATGCAGGCGCATGAGACCCTGGAATCCTTTTGATGTATAACAATGCTAGGCTTCATGTGGCTGAAGTGTGTCAGCAGTTCCTGCATGATGGAGACATTGATGCTATGGACTGGCCTGCCCATTCTCCAGACCTGAATCCAATCGAGCACATGTGGGACATCATGTGTAATTCCATCCACCAACACAACATTGCACCACAGACTGTCTAGGAGATGACTGATGATTTTATCCAGGTCTGGGAGGAGATTACTCAGGATAACATTTGCCACCTCATCAGGAGCATGCCCAGGCATTATAGGGAGGTCAGACAGGAATGTGGAGGCTACACACACAACTGAACATAATTTCCTTGTCTTAATGCATTTCCACTGAAGTTGGGTCAGCCTGTTATTTTTATTTTTATTTTTTCAAATCCAGACCTCCATGGGATATTAATTTTGATTTACATTGACCATTTTTATGTTTTATTGTTCTCAACATAATCCACTATGTAAAGAATAAAGATCTGCAACTAGAATATTTCATTCTGTGATATCTAGGATGTACTTTAGTGTTCCCTTTATTTATTTAAGCAGTGTATACAATTTTTTAACCTTTTTAAAAATTTTGAATTAGCCCTCAGGCAGATGCACGGCACTTTGTTGAGGAAGTTTGATGCAGATTCTGGAACAAAAATGTAAAACCAGCCTGAAGTCTTCTGCGACAGAGATTCAACTGCAAATAGTGCTATGACTTTCTTTGGTGTTTAACCCCTTAACGACCGCCGATACGCCTTTTAACGGCGGCAGTCAAGGGTACTTAAACCACAGCGCCGTTAATTAACAGCGCTGGGGAAAAAGTGAATAGCGCCCCCCAGGGGGTAGCCAAGACCCCAGAGAACATGAGTCGGGGGTTTTTTACCGACCCCCGAGTTGCGATCGCCGGTAATTAACCGTTTACCGGCGGTCGCAAAAAAAACGCAAAAAAAACACAAAAAAACGCGATTTCCCATTTAATTTCTCTGTCCTCCGATGTGATCGCACATTAGAAGACAGAGAAATGGAGTCCCCGATAGCCCCCCGATACTCACCTGTCTCCCCCGGTGCTCCTCGTGGCTCCCGATGGGCGCCGCCATCTTGTTCCGGCCAAAAAATGGCGGGCGCATGCGCAGTGCACCCGCCGGCCGGCACCCAGGAGATCTTTGGGGTCTCGGCTGCCGGGGGTAGCCGAGACCCCAAAGAACATGATCGGGGTCGGTTTTTACCGACCCCTGTTTTGTGATCGCCGGTAATTAACTGTTTACCGGCGACCGCAAAAAAAAAAAAAAGCGATGTGTAATTCTCTGTCCTCTGATGTGATCGCACATCAGAGGACAGAGAAATAGGGGGATTTGGGGACCCTATCATACTTACCGGTGTCCCTGGCTCCTCCTGTGTCCCCTCCTGGCCGCCGGCTTCTTCCTTCGGTAAGAAAATGGCGTGCGCATGCGCAGTGCGCCCGCCATGATCTGCCGGCCGGCAGCTAGAGGAGTTGGGGCTAAATTTAGGGTTAGAGTTAGGGTTAGGGTTGGGGCTAAAGTTAGGGTTAGGATTAGGGTTGGGGCTAAATTTAGGGTTAGGGTTGGGGCTAAAGTTAGGGTTGGGGCTAAATTTAGGGTTAGGGTTGGGGCTAAATTTAAGGTTAGGGTTGGGGCTAAATTTAGGGCTGGGTTGGGGCTAAATTTAGGGTTAGGGTTAGGGTTGGGGCTAAAGTTAGGGCTAGGGTTAGAGTTGAGGCTAAAGTTACGGCTAAGGTTGGTGTTGGGGCTAAATTTAGGGTTAGGGTTAGGGTTGGGGCTAAAGTTAGGACTAGGGTTGCGGCTAAAGTTAGGGTTAGAGTTGGGATTAGGGTTAGGGTTTGGATTAGGGTTGGCATTAGGGTTACGTTTGGGATTAGGGTTAGGTTTCGGATTAGGTTTAAGGTTAGGATTGGGATTAGGGTTAGGGATGTATTGGGATTAGGGTTAGGTTTGAGGTTAGGGTTGAGATTAGGATTAGGGGTGTGTTGGATTTAGGGTTCTGATTAGGGTTATGGTTATTTTGGGGTTACGGTTGTGATTATCGTTAGGGATGTGATTAGGATTACGGATCGGGTTAGGATTAGGGTTAGGGGTGTGTTGGGGTTAGGGTTGGAGTTAGAATTGGGGGGTTTCCACTGTTTAGGTACATCAGGGGGTCTCTAAACGCCACAGCCAATTTTGCACTCAAAAAGTCAAATGGTGCTCCCTCCCTTCCGAGCGCTGCCGTGCGCCAAAACAGTGGTTTACCCCAACATATGGGGCATCAGCGTACTCGGGATAAATTGGACAACAACTTTTGGGGTCCAATTTCTCCTTTTACCCTTGTGAAAATAAAAACGTGGGGGCTAAAAAATCTTTTTTGTGGAAAATAAATATTTTTTATTTTCACGGCTCTGCATTATAAACTTCTGTAAAGCACTTGGGCATTCAAAGTTCTCACAAAACATCTAGATAAGTTCCTTGGGGGGTCTAGTTTCCAAAATGGTGTCACTTGTGGGGGGTTTCTACTGTTTAGGTACATTGGGGGCTCTGCAAACGCAACATAACGCCCACAGACCATACTTTCAAAGTCTGCATTCCAAAACGGCGCTCCTTCCCTTCCGAGCTTTGCCGTGCACCCAAACAGTGGTCCCCCTCACATGGGGTATCAGTGTACTCAGGACAAATTGGACAACAACTGTTGGGGTCCAATTTCTCTTGTTACCCTTGTGAAAATAAAAACTCGGGGGCTAAATGATCTTTTTTGTGGAAAAAAAAAAAAAAAATTATTTTCACGACTCTGCATTATAAACTTCTGTGAAGCACTTGGGCATTCAAAGTTCTCACCACACATCTAGATAAGTTCCTTGGGGGGTCTTGTTTCCAAAATGGGGTCATTTGTGGGGGGTTTCTACTGTTTAGGTACATCAGGGGCTCTGCAAACGCAACATAACGCCCGCAGACCATTCTATCAAAGTCTGCATTCCAAAACGGCGCTCCTTCCCTTCCGAGCTCTGCCATGCGCCCAAACAGTGGTTTACCCCCACATATGGGGTATCAGCCTACTCAGCATAAATTGCACAATACATTTTGTGGTCCGATTTCCCAATTTCTCCTGTTACCCTTGTGAAAGTAAAAATTTTGGGGTGAAAAGATCATTTTTGTGGAAAAAATATGATTTTGTTTATTTTCATGGCTCTACATTATAAACTTCTGTGAAGCAGTTGGGGTTCATAGTGCTCACCACACATCTAGATAAGCTCTTTTGGGGGTCTAGTTTCCAAAATGGGGTCACTTGTGGGGGGTTTGTACTGTTTAGGTACATCAGGAGCTCTGTAAATGCAACATGACGCCCGCAGACCATCCCATCAAAGTCTGCATTCCAAGCGGCGCTCCTTCACTTCCGAGCCCCGATGGGTGCCCAAACAGTGCCCACCCACATATGGGGTATCAGCGTACTCAGGACAAACTGGTCAACAGATTTTGGGGTCCAATGTCTCCTATTACCCTTGAGAAAATAAAAAATTGCAGGCTAAAAAAATCATTTTTGAGGAAAAAAAAAAGATTTTTTATTTTCACGGCTCTACTTTATAAATTTCTGTGAAGCACTTGGGGGTTAAAAGTGCTCACCACACATCTAGATAAGTTCCTTATGGGTCTAGTTTCCAAAATGGGGTCACTTGTGGGGGGTTTCCACTGTTTAGGCACATCAGTGGCTCTCCAAACGCAACATGGCGTCCGATCTAAATTCCAGCCAATTCTACATTGAAAAAGTAAAACGGCACTCCTTCACTTCCAAGCTCTGCGGTGCGCCCAAACAGTGGTTTACCCCCAGATATGGGGTATCAACATACTCAGGAGAAATTGCACAACAACTTTTGTGATCTAATTTCTCCTGTTACCCTTGTGAAAATAAGAATTTGCGGGCGAAAAATCATTTTGTGTAAACAAATGCAATTTTTTATTTTCACGGCTCTACTTTATAAACTTCTGTGAAGTACTTGGGGGCTCAAAGTGCTCACCACACATCTAGATAAGTTCCTTAAGGGGTCTAGTTTCCAAAATGGTGTCACTTGTGGAGCGTTTCCACTGTTTAGGCACATCAGGGGCTCTCTAAACGTGACATGGCATCCGATCTCAATTCCAGCCAATTCTGCATTGAAAAAGTCAAAAGGCGCTCCTTCTCTTCCAAGCTCTGCGGTGCGCCCAAACAGTGGTTTACCCCCACATATGGGGAATCGGCGTATTCAGGAGAAATTGCACACCAAAATTTATGGTTAAATTTCCGTTTTTACACTTGTGAAAATAAAAAAAAATGGTTCTGAAGTAAAATGTTTGCAAAAAAAAGTTAAATGTTCATTTTTTCCTTCAACATTTTTTCAGTTCCTGTGAAGCACGTAAAGGGTTAATAAACTTCTTGAATG
Source organism: Ranitomeya variabilis (assembly GCF_051348905.1). Taxonomy (NCBI): domain Eukaryota; kingdom Metazoa; phylum Chordata; class Amphibia; order Anura; family Dendrobatidae; genus Ranitomeya; species Ranitomeya variabilis. The sequence continues at coordinate 656,040,053 of NC_135233.1, forward strand.
TGGTTTTGAGCACCTTGAGGGGTGCAGTGTTTTGAATGGTGTCAAACTTGGTTATTTTCTATCATATAGACCCCCCAAAATGACTTCAAATGTGATGTGGTCCCTAAAAAAAATGGTGTTGTAAAAATGAGAAATTGCTGGTTAACTTTTAACCCTTATAACTCCCTAACAAAAAAAAATGTTGTTTCCAAAATTGTGCTGATGTAAAGTAGTCATGTGGGAAATGTTATTTATTATCTATTCTTTGTGACATATCTCTCTGATTTAAGGGAATAAAAATACAAAGTTTGAAAATTGCTAAATTTTAAAAATTTTCGCCATATTTCCATTTTTTCATAAATAATCGCAAGTAATATCGAAGAAATGTTACCACTATCATGAAGTACAATATGTCACGAAAAAACAGTCTCAGAATCAGCAGGATCCGTTGAAGCGTTCCAGAGTTATAACCTCATAAAGTGACAGTGGTCAGAATTGTAAAAATTGGATCAGTCATTAAGTACCAAATTGGCTCTGTCACTAAGGGGTTAAAGTCAGTGATATGCAGTATATGAATACATCTATTGGATTTGGGCAAAACTTTTCACTAGCTTCCAACTATGATGTTTTCACATATATGATTTTTTTTTTCCTCAGAAAGATCTACCCAGCTTTTCTCAGAGAACAGAAAAAGAAAACAAACAAAAAACACAAATGCTCTTGAGTCGCCCCCAGGGCTGTGTGGTATTCGGAACTGGGTCCAGTTGCAAGGGGGGATGTCACGGTGGCTGCGACCCGGTCCGTGGCCCTAGGCCTCAACGTTAAAGGGGAAAATGTTCAAAGTTTGTCGTGACCCCAGCTGTGGAGTTCGGTCAATAGTTGGACCGACGACGCTGCATTAAAGGAGTCCCCTGGGGGATGTTGCGGCAGCACAGATGTTACACTTCCCACAGGTGAAGTGGGGTCCTATAGTGTATGGCAGAGATGATGGTATGTGCCGGTGAATAAATAGAGGAGACAGTTGTAAGTCTTTACCTGGTTTACTATGGGTGACAAGCCACAGTCCAGGGCACCAGGCACGGGTGATGGTGGTCCGGCCGGCTCAGAGGCAATAGAGGGTTCCCTTCTCCAGTAGAGGTCTGCGAGCCTTTCCAACTAGGACCATTAAAGGTGAGGTCCCGGATGTCTGAAGCTTCCTACAGGGTCCTCCAGATACCCCCTGTCCTGGGACAGGTACCTGCACGACGGGCTGCTTGAGCCTTTTTACAGGGACTATAACATGCCCCAGGCTCCTCATGTGCTGCTGCATCTCAGGCGTGGTGCAGGCAGGTAACATGTAGTGTCGTGCCCTCCGGTTCTGCTCTGTGTCCTAGAGTCCCACAAAAGCCTTGGGCTCCCGGTTCCCGGCTACTGCACTTCAGCCCTGAGGGTGCCCTGCCACAGTTCCCCTCTGAGCTCTGTTCCTCTCCTTTGCTCCTTCCCTTTCGGCTACTCCACATACTGTACAACAACCCTTGAGGTTCTCTCACTCCTTCCAGAGGCTGCAGCTCCCTCGTGGCTGCCAGGCCCCTCTGTCTGCTCTCAGTTCCAGACTTCCTTCTATGTCTGTGTCTCTCTCAGACTAAACTAGCTCCTCCTCCAGGTCAGGATACATAAAGCCTAGGGAAGCTTCCCTGAATCCGGGCCTTGAGCTCCCCCTCCTGGCCTGGATTCAGAATGTGTTGCATGTGTGTGCCTTACCTGGTGAAGAGAAATCCATTGCCTCTGAGCATGACATTACCTTCCCCGAAAGAAAATCAACATCACTGCAGCAACCGGTTACCTGGGGTGCTGCACTCTTTCAATTGAACACTTTACTTTGAGCACAAGCCTTCTTGGCACTCGTTTCTTGGCTCCGAAGACTAAGGGTGCATTTACATTGATAGTTATGTGGCACGATATGGCCACCGATAGGGAAACTGTTACAGATCAGCGGTCGTTTAACTGCCTGTTTACACAGGCAGACTAAAGAAAATAAACTAGATCACTCAGTGCACATAGGTTGCTATAGCTCTAAGCAGTGTGAGGCCTGTTTATATAGAATGATGCATGCTATGCTGAGAAAGTTTTGTGCTGTGCAAAAGATAATTTTACCCGATGAACGAACATTTTGCTCATTGTGAAACAAGCATTTTTTACAGAGCGCATTCACGATTATCTTGAAGTATAAATTAAGCTAAACACTTACAAGTAGTGATTCGCCAAGCACAAATATGGCACATTCTGATTCATGATTGGAATCACAAGCAAAATTTTATAATATTGGGAAAATATTTGTGTTGCCACAGAAGTATTTTCAGCACTTTAACAACGATAATGGTGGTGTATCATGAGCGTCTGGCACGTGTTTGATGATGGGAGGGGGTTTGCATTTTTTTTCCTAACTTTATGTGTGCACATTGCGGCTAGCCAATCAGGGTGCAGGAAACTCCCACAATGTCCTGACACAACGGCTTGTGTCATTGGCTGCTGAAATCACATGTCCCTCTCCATATAAATAGCAGACATCATGTTTTAGCGCCATTTTGACACTGTAACTACTCAGAGAGGCAGCCCCTGATGTTGGCACTGTTAACAGCAAGATTTTAGCTAGTTAGTTAGGCGGTTGTATATCAGTCAGATAGTGTAGCTAGATACTGTCCAGTGTGACTGTTTAATTACCTTCCAGTATTTTTTTTTTCTTTGCCATTACTGAGGTAACCAGACAAAGCCAGCAGGGAACATGTCCTACAAGCAGGGCCGGTTTTAGACAAAGTGGGGCCCCAAATTCTAACATTGTAAAATCACACAGACATTTAGGTTACATTACATGAGCAGGATGCGGATACAGTTGGTGGAGGGGCCTGGAACCAGTGCTCACACTTTGGCCCCCAGATTTAGGGGCCTTATATCGGTCAATGGGTTTGCCACTATTAGCTGTATGCAGGGGCATTGCTAGGGTCAGAAAAGATTGGGGGCCCAAGCCCCAAGACAAAGAGTTGCCCCCCAACCCCCTCTTAAAAAAAAAATTAACACTGCAGATAACACAGTTATAACTCTCTGAGTACAGATAATGTAGTAGATGTCACATGCAGTCCTATGTAACACCACAGATAACACAGTGATACCTCTCTGAGTGCAGATAATGCAGTAGATGTCACCTGCAGTCCTATGTAACACCACAGATAGTCTAAGGGTACCGTCACACAGTGCCATTTTCATCGCTACGACGGTACGATTCGTGACGTTCTAGCGATATCGTTACGATATCGTTGTATCTGACACGCAGCAGCGATCAGGGACCCTGCTGAGAATCGTACGTCGTAGCAGATCGTTTGGAACTTTCTTTCGTCGCTTGATCACCCGCTGACATCGCTGGATCGTTGTGTGTGACACCGATCCAGCGATGTGTTCGCTTGTAACCAGGGTAAACATCGGGTAACTAAGCGCAGGGCCGCACTTAGTAACCCGATGTTTACCCTGGTTACCAGCGTAAACGTAAAAAAACCAAACAGTACATACTCACATTCCGGTGTCTGTCCTCCGGCGTCTCAGCTTCTCTGCACTGTGAGCGCCTGCCGGCCGGAAAGCGAGCACAGCGGTGACGTCACCGCTCTGCTTTCCGGCTATGGTGCTTACACAGTGCAGAGAAGCAGAACGCCGGGGGACAGACACCGGAATGTAAGTATGTACTGTTTGGTTTTTTTACGTTTACGCTGGTAACCAGGGTAAACATCGGGTTACTAAGCGCGGCCCTGCGCTTAGTAACCCGATGTTTACCCTGGTTACCCGGGGACTTCGGCATCGCTCCAGAGCCGTGATTGCAACGTGTGACCGCAGTCTACGACACTGGAGCGATAATCATACGACGCTGCAACGTCACGGATCGTGCCGTCGTAGCGATGAAAATGGCACTGTGTGACGGTACCCTTACTCTAAAACGCTATGGCTATGTTCACATGCAGCATTTTTTTTTCAGTAGCCAAAACCTTTCCTATTGGCAGTAAAAATGTTGCGTTCAAAACACCTGTTTTTCAGCTTATTTTGTGGTGTTGTTCACACTTTTTTTTTCAGCCTTTTTTTCGAGTGAGGATGTTTGCTTTGTCTACAGTATGTTTAAGGCCACGTTCACACATTGAGTATTTGGTCAGTATTTCACATCAGTATTTCTAAGCCAAAACCAGGAGTGCTGTAGGTGAGAAATCCAGAAGTGGTGACCTGTTTCTATTATACTTTTCCTCTCAGGCCATGTGCACACGTAGGTTAGGGTCTCTGCGGGTTCTCCCACAGCGGATTTGATAAATCTGCAGGGCAAAACCGCTGCGGTTATCCCTGCAGATTTATCGCGGTTTGTTTTGCGGTTTCCGCTGCGGGTTTACTCCTATACTATTGATGCTGCATATGCAGCAATATGCAGCATCAATAGTAATGTTAAAAATAATTAAAAAATGGTTATACTCACCCTCTGATGTCCCGATCTCCTCGGCGCTGCACGTGGCTGTCCGGTTCCAAAGATGCTGTGCGAGAAGGACCTTCGTGACGTCACGGTCATGTGACCGCGACGTCATCGCAGGCCCTGCTCGCATAGCAACCCTGCGGCCGCGTGCAGCGCTGAGAGGTGAGTATATCATTATTTTTTATTTTAATTCTTTTTTTTTTTTACACAAATATGGTTCCCAGGGCCTGGAGGAGAGTCTCCTCTCCTCCACCCCGGGTACCATCTGCACATGATCCGCTTACTTCCCGCATCGTGGGCACAGCCCCATGCGGGAAGTAAGCGGATCAATGCATTCCTATGTGTGCAGAATCGCAGCGATTCTGCACAAAGAAGTGACATGCTGCGGAATGTAAACTGCTGCGTTTCTGCGCAGTTTTTCCCACAGCATGTGCACAGCGGATTGCGGTTTCCATAGGTTTGCATGTAACTCTAAACGCAATGGAAACTGCTGCAAACCCACAGCGTCAAAATCGCTGCGGTTCCGCGGTAAAAACCGCAATGTGTGCACATGGCCTCATTGTTCCACTGCGGTTTCTGCATTACAAATACTGACCAAATACTGAACATGTGAACGAGACCTAATAGTTTAATTCACCAAAACCATTGCAGCGAAAAATGCCATTTAAATATCTGCAGCTTTTTTATTCTTTCATTGCTTTCTACGGGTGAAAACACACTGAAAGAAGTGACAAGCTACAGATTTAAAAAGCGCTACAGTTCAGAAATTCAGTCAGAAAAAAAAAAAGCGCCTGCAGGAGATTTTGGAAATCTCATATGTTTTGCTGGCACTTTAACCCCTTCACCCCCGGAGCTTTTTCCATTTTTTCGTTTTCGTTTTTCGCTCCCCTCCTTCCCAGAGCCATAACTTTTTTATTTTTCTGTCAATATGGCCATGTGAGGGCTTATTTTTTGCGGGACGAGATGTACTTTTGAAAGATATCATTGGTTTTACCATGCCATGTAACAGAAAACGGGAACAAAATTCCAAGTGTGATGAAATTGCAAAAAAAGTGCAATCACACACTTGTTTTTTGTTTGGCTTTTTTTGCTAGGTTCACCAAATGCTAAAACTAACCTGCCATTATGATTCCCCAGGTTATTACGAGTTCATAGACACCTAACATGTCTAGGTTATTTTTTATCTAAGTGGTGAAAAAAAATTCCAAAGTTTGCTAAAAAAAAAATAAAAAAAAACCCATAGCGTCTCCAATTTTTGTGATCTGGGGTCAGGTGAGGGCTTATTTTTTGCGTGCCGAGCTGGCGTTTTTAATTATACTATTTTGGTGTAGATATGTTCTTTTGATCGCCCATTATTGCATTTTAATGCAATGTCGCGGCGACCAAAGAAATGTAATTTTGGCGTTTTGATTTTTTCCTCGCTACGCCATTTAGCGGTCAGGTTAATCCTTTGTTTTTATTGATAGATCGAGCGATTCTGAACGCGGCAATACCAAATATGTGTATGTTTGATTTTTTTTTTATTGTTTTATTTTGATTGGGGCGAAAGGGGGGTGATTTGAACTTTTATATATTTTTTATTTTTTTATATTTTTAAACTTTTTTTTAAAATTTTGGCATGCTTCAATAGCCTCCATAGGAGGCTAGAAGCATGCACAACTCGATCGGCTCTGCTACATACAGTAGAGGTGAAGTACAGATCACCTCTATGTAGCAGAAATGCAGGTGTACTTTGAACGCCGACCACAGGGTGGCGCTCAAAGCAATCGGCCATCAACAACCATAGAGGTCTCAAGGAGACCTGTGGTTGTTATGGCAATGCACTGCTGACCCCCGATCATGTGACGGGGGTCAGCGGTGCGAGTTAAATGTCGCTTGATGGCGGCATTTAACTAGTTAATGGGCGCGGGCGGATCACGATTCCGCTCGCGCTCATTGCGCGCACATGTCAGCTGTACAAAACAGCTGACATGTCGCAGCTTTGAGGTGAGCGCATCGCCGGAGCCCACCTCAAAGCAGGGGATCTGCCAGCTGACGTACTATTCTGTCAACTAGCAGAAAGGGGTTAAAAGTAGCTTTTGGCCGTGTTCATATGCAGAATTTTTGCAGCTTTTTCTTCTGCAAATAAGAAGTTTACGGCATAAGCAAAAACTGATATTTTCAGAAATCTCCTGCACACCCTTTTATTTTCTCCTGACTGAATTTCACAACTGCAGCGTTTTTTAAATCTGCAGCATGTCACTTCTTTCAGCAATTTTATTTCACCTGCAGAAAGCAATGAAAAAGTTTAAAAAGAGCTGCAAATGTCACAACATTGTTTTTCGCTGCGTTTTTGGTGAATGAAACTAACTTTATTAAACATGTACTGTAGAAAAAATGCAAACTGTAAAAACAACAAAAGCTCTAAGGGTATGTGACCACAGTCAGTAAACGCTGCGGCTCAGCTGCTGTGTACTTGTACAGCGTCCAACCCGCAGCGGCCAGATGTTACAGCATAGTGGATGGGATTTCAAGAAATTCCATAACAACTATGCGTGCACCGGCACCAGCTCCGCACCCGCAGAAATGGACATGCAGCGCGTCTCTCCAGACCGCAGCATGTCAATTTATCTTGCGTAGATGCGAGTCTCTGCAAGAGAAATCTCACCCGTGCAATGTATAGGACGCGGTGATTCCGCACAGTCTAATGAACACATGCGGAATCACCTGTGTTCAAAAGATGGCAGCATTTTGGATGCAGCACATGTCCGCTGCGTTCAAAGGGCTGCCATTTCTGGATTGTCTGCATATACCCTAAAAAATGGGTGTTTTGAAAGCAGTGTTTTTACTGCTAAGAGAGCAGGCTTTGACTGCAAAAAAAAATAAAAATGCACCAAAAACGCTGATTCCTATGCACACTTATACTATATATGTGTATGGTTTACCCTTAATATTTCACATGGGAATTCATTTATTTCTAGATCATAAATACCCTAATTAAGCAGACAATATTCCTGTTTTATGTCATCCAGAGAGCAGTAACAGGAGGTCACCCTGTCAGATTACAAGCAGTGATTTAGTCAGAGTCCATGCTAGTAGCTGCTGTATGTGACTGTGAAACCTGATCCTACAGCAATCAGCACAGAGCTCCGGGACCACAGTCAAGGGTGGTTTGCAAGAGACACTCCGGGACTACAGAGCAATGCACAGCATTATTCACTGTTGTGCACCCTTTGGGCACTTCATAAAGGGGCAGCAGACGCAGGGGGCCCCCCTTTGTAGGTGGGGGCCCCAGGCGTGTGCCTGCCTCAAACGCCGGCCCTGCCTACGAGTGTGTGGTGCACTGCTTCTATTGTGCTCCATGCACGAGTATAGCATTCTAATTAATATTTTTTCACTAGCTAAATGTGAAACAGTGTGCTGTATCCCACCTTGTCATTCAGTGCTGTGGTGATATGAAACTGTCTGCAAACCTAAGGCATTTTAAAAAATATATAATTTTTTCTGTTGCTAAATGTGGAACGGCCTGCTGTATCCCACAGTGTCATTTTGTTGTGGTGACATGAACCTGTCTGCAGACCTAAGGTATATTAAATAAAAATTATAATTTTTCAGTTGCAAAAAGTTAGACAACCCCCCGTATCACACTTTGTCATTTGGCTGGGTTGAAATTAAGCTGTAAAGGCATGATCCAGAGGCCACAAAAAATCATCTGATCCTAATGTAATACAGTAGGGGACCTGACTTTAAAATAGTTTGTAGCATCTAGTGTGTTATAGAGCCTGATACAGAGGCCACAACAAAAATCTTCTGCTCCTAGTGTCATACAGTAAGGGACCTGACTTTAAAATAGTTTGTAGCAGGCGGTGTGGCCTGGATCTCTAACAGGGGGACATGTGTCCTTGCAGCTCTCACTTCCAGGCCCTGTAATCTGCTGACATTGCTTTCCATCTGTGACCAACAAACTCTCCTGGTGCCCCTAGACGCCCGGGGCGAAGTGTACCATCACCAGAAGGCCGCAGAACGGAGAGGTGAGAAAGATACTGAGATCTTCTTTAGCCCCTCCCCCTCCACTCTTGGTGCATGAGGCCAGCTCCATCTTGATAAGCTGCTGCTTGAAGCCTTAGGGTATGTGCACACGTCCGGATTTCTTGCAGAAATTTCCTGAAGAAAACCGGAAATTTTCTGCAAGAAATCCGCATTTTTTTTTTTTGCGTTTTTTTTAGCATTCTGCAAGCGTAATTAGCTTGCAGAATGCTAAAGTTTTCCAAGCGATCTGTAGCATCACTTGGAAAACTGACTGACAGGTTGGTCACACTTGTCAAACATACTGTTTGACAAGTGTGACCAACTTTTTACTATAGATGCAGCTTATGCAGCATCTATAGTAAAAGATAGAATGTTTAAAAATAATAAAAAAAATAAAAAAAATGGTTATACTCACCCAGACATCTCATCAGCGGCGTCCGTTCCTCTTCCTATAGCTGGTGTGTGCGCGCAGGACCTTCCATGACGTCGCGGTCATGTGAGCGGTCACGTGAGCGGTCACATGACCGCTCACGACCAATCACAAGACAGTGACGTCATCGGCAGGTCCTTCACCGCACAGCAGCTATAGGAACCGAAGCGGCAGCATGCAGCGGTGAGGCGGGAAGACATCGAGGGTGAGTATAGGACTATTTTTTATTTTAATTCTTTTTTTTTTACCAATTATATGGTGCCCAGTGCGTGGAGGAGAGTCTCCTCTCCTCCACCCTGGGTACCAACCGCACATAATCTGCTTACTTCCCGCATGGTGTGCACAGCCCCGTGCGGGAAGTAAGCAGATCAATGGACTCCTAGGTGTGCGGAATCCTCGCAATTCCGCATTTTTAATGAACATGTTGCTTTTTTTTCCGCGATGCGATTTTTTCGCGGAAAAAATCGCAACATTTGCACAAAAAATGCGGAATACACTGTAAATAATAGGAGGCATATGTTAGCATTTTTTTCGCGTTTTTATCACGTTTTTATAGCAAAAAAAACGCTAAAAATCCTGAACGTGTGCACATGGCCTTAGGGTATGTGTCCACGGGCCAGATTACATCCGGATTAGCTGTGGATTGAACACCTGCGTACAACCACAGCGTTCAACCCGCAGCGTCCAGATGTTACAGCATAGTGGAGGGTATTTTCTGAAATCCCGTCTCCACTATGCGTGCGAACATTCATCCGGCGGCCCTGCGTTTACGGACATGCGGCGCGTCTTTTTTAGAATGCAGCATGTCTGTTTACCTTGCGGCGACGCTCCGTCACCTCAAGGTAAATAACAGGGTCCTATGTATAGGGTGCGGAGTTTCCGGATGTGTGCAATGAACACATCTGGAATCACCACGCATACAGAAGGGGGCGGCGCTTTGGGCGGAGCGGGTTCTCTGCTCCGTCCAAAGTGCCGTCAATCTGGACAGTGGACACGCACCCTAAGGGTATGTTTCCATGGTCAGCGCCATCCGGGCACCCGCAGCACCTGAGACACCAGCAGGGCAGCGGGCAGCAGCGTCAGACACCCGCAGCAGGATCGCTGGACACCGGAGACACCCGTAGAGCACTAGACACCAGGAGCACTGCTGAACACCCCTTCATCCCAGCCTGCGGCCTGCAGCATCACCCCACTCCTGCCTCCTCCAGTAGCGACCTTGGGTCCCCGCTTCACCGCAGCCACCACCCCGGTAAGCAATAAGACGCATGGATTATAAGAAGCACCACTATTTTATTAAAAAAAGTTTTTATACTATTTTTCTCCTCAAAATTTGGGGTGCGTCTTATAATCTGGAGTGTCTTATAAAGCGAAAATTACGGTACTTGTCGCAGGCATGTGATCTGATTATACATACCTAAAAATTGCTTTTATGGACAAGTGGCGATCTTCATAAAAGGCACTTTCTAATGCTATAATGGTGAAATCTCATAAAGAGCACGTAAAAAAACACAGCTTCAGCCCTCTACCAAGACAAAAAGTGAAATGGAAAAATTCCTAAAACGGAAACCGCCAACAACCTGTACTCCATCTAAAGTGCCACAACCGAATCCTGTCATGGGTGAACAGATAGATGACTTGGATTCAAGTGATGATGACTCAGGCAGTGATTACACACAGATGCAATCTGGTCAGATCTCAAGATCCTTCCTCAGAAATTCATTGGCACAAGCGATGAAACCGTTGATCACTGAAATCACTGGCATGCGAGCTGATTTGCAACACATCGGCAACAGAGTAGAATCCCTTTAGTCAACCAGGCCACATTTGTGGATCACTCTAATAATATGAAAGAACAGCTTTCTTTCCACCGAGCCCAGCTGAACAATGCCCTCCTTGCTATAGAGGACCAAGAAAACAGGAGCCGCAGGAAAAATATCAGAATAAAAGGTATCCCTGAAAGCCTGTCATCTGATATACTTGAAAAAGTGTCCAAAGAAATATTCACACTGGTACTACTACAGGAGAGATGTGAACAAATCATTATAGAAAGGGTACATAGATCCCTCAAGCCCAAGCCAAAGACCTCAGACCCTCCTATGGATGTCATCTGCAGCCTATTGAATTTTTTAGATACCTTGCCTATTTTGACTGGCTCTTGTGACTGCAAAACCATCACCTACGAAGAGGCGTCTATTCAGCTTTACCAGGATCTTGCACCATCGACATTCACAAAACGTCGAAAAATAAGACCTCTTCTGGAAGTAGGTCCAACAAGATCTTATATAAGCTGTTATTTCCCTTCGGATTGATGATACATGGCGGGGGAAAACAAGTCATCGTTCGTGTTCCGGAGGATCTTTCAAAGGTGTGGGAGACCTTCAACATTTCCCCGGTGGAGGTGCCTTCCTGGTTGCCCTGAAGAGTGGTAACCAGTTAAAAAGCACGCTTCCCCCAAACAAGGGAAACATGGGTCCAGGAAGAGCTTCCTCCCTGAGACACAGTGCACACCCCTTGGATATATTTCTTTTTTGGCCCTGTGACAGGCCCTGACTTGACGAAGTCTGGGTGAGGTTTTGGTAAGGGCTACAAGATATCTACACCCCCCTTTTTTTTCTCCTAATGCAACCTTCATGCTCCCAATAGCAATCAAATTGGATGGCTTATTAAAATCCTACATACCCTCTGCTTATTTTCTGAAGGCCTACTTATTGTAGGGGAGACCTCAATATCCCACTTAATCCACAAGCAGATACCTCATCTGGCAAATCTTCTATCTCCCCAAAAAACTTAACAAAACTATACCTTAATTTGCAATCCCTTAATTTAATAGACCCATGGAGAACTCTGTACCCTTCGACCAAGGATTTCACCTTTTTGTCTCCCCCACACGCTAGCTATCACAGACTTGACTATCTCCTGACGCCATGCCCAAACCTTCAACTTGTTAAATCAGCAAATATCGATGTCATCTCAATTTTAGACCATGCCCCAATATTTTTCGAAATTATCACATCCCTGCCTCACCCCCTCCAGTCTTGGACCTTAAACGAAACGCTCTTAGATTTTACAGCCCACATTACTAAGCTTTCCAATTCTCTCAGTCTTTTTTTCCAAGAACACTCTCATTCGGGCCCATCACAGCCTATGGTATGGGAGGTTCATAAGGATGTTAGGAGAGGAGAATTTGTGGCATTGGCCTCACACTTAAAGAAGAAACGATCGAGATAAATTATTTCTATCCTTCATCAAATTAACTCATTTGAAACCCTGCATAAACGATCATTAGCAACCGAGGTACAAGAGGAACTAATTAAGCTTTGACAAGCCCTTAGAGATTTATTAAATATCCAGTCAGCCAAGATTTATATGAAAAGCCACCAGAAGTTTTATCTTCATGGCAATAAAGGCAGCAAACTTATGACCTCACTACTAAAGAAATGCAATGATAAAACCTTCATAAAGCAAATTAACGCCACTGATGGCTCAACAGCCATTGAGACTGACAATATTGCCAAAGAGTTTAACAATTTCTATGAACGGCTATATAATCTTGGCACATCAATTGATACTTTAGATCCAACTGCAGCTTCAGAAAAGATTTCCTCATTCCTTGACTCTTTACAATTACCTAAGCTCCCCCCAGAAGATCACTCCATACTAACAGCTCCTGTTACTGCTCAGGAGATACTAGAAACTTTATCGACTATCCCTAATGGAAAAGCCCCTGGCCCCGACAGACTTCCTATCTCATACTACAAAAAATTGATGACGCTGTTTAATTATTATTTAGCTGGACATCCTTTGCCTAAACAATCCTTAGAAGCCTTCATCTCTCTCCTCCCAAAAGACGGGAAAGATCCTAATCCTAATTCATTCTATCTTCGGCATTGAATCCTGCATATAGCTATATATGTTAGTCATCTTATTATGCATTTGTGTTTATAGATATTTAACTCACTTTTGCTTGTCCCTATGTAGAGAGATCACATAACTTTTTCAAAGGGGTTTATGATCCATGCAGACCTGGACATTTGTTTATCTGATCACTACATTTATTGTGTCCTGCTGTCTCAACTGAGTTAGATTGATTGGTAACAAGAGGGGGAGAAACACCCTTTTCCAAAAAAAAAAAAAAAAAATGAGATCTAAGAGCTAGCCTTCTATAAATGTGGACATAACTTGGGGATGCATTCATGCAGGGGTGCATTCGTGCACTATTATTCGTGTACTTTTTTTCAAAGTATATATTTTTTTCTAAGTATGACGCAGTTATAACATGGCAGTTAGACAGGGCAGGAGACAGGTAAGACAATCTAAACCTACTCCCTATTCACTTGAAACAGAACAAATACACATCATATGTATCTGTATAATCTATATCCTGGCTGCTGCATTCATTCACCGCCCTTGCATAAACTCTTTAAACTCCATCCATATCGGCCCCTCTGTCCTTGCCTCTCCTATGTATAGCACTCATGCTCTGTTCACATTGCTTAACAGCGCAGATCCATTCAGTCCCACCATCCAACACAAAAGACGCTCTCACAAATCACTTAACCATCTGCTCACTCTTTCTATCCTCCTTCTCCTAGTCGCTGGAGACATCTCTCCAAACCCCGGCCCCCCATGTTATAGCCAGTCAAACCTCCCAACTGCTACACCCAGAAACCCCTCTAACCTTATTAATATTCCATGCATGCCTTCTGTCTCTTTCAATTGTGCTCTTTGGAATTCTCGCTATGTGTGTAATAAACTCTCCTTCACCCATGATTACTTTCTTTCTAAGGCTCTTAATCTCCTGGCTCTTACTGAAACCTGGATCCAGCAGTCAGACACAACCGCTGCTGCTGCTCTCTCCTATGGTGGACTACACTTTTCTCATACCCCAAGATCAGACAACAGAGCAGGTGGAGGTGTTGGGCTGCTCCTTTCACCCAAATGTACCTTCCAAGTTATCCCCCAAGTACCCTCACTTGTATTCCCTTCCTTTGAGGTCCATGCTGTCAGACTCTACGTCCCCTTCTCCATGCGAGTGGCGGTGGTGTATCATCCTCCTGGCCCCTCTCATCAGTTCCTGGATCACTTTGCCACCTGGCTTCCACACTTTCTCTCCTGTGACACCCCCACCCTTATCATGGGTGATTTCAACATCCCCATTGCTTCTCCCCTTTCCCCGTCTGCTTCTCACCTTTTATCTCTAACCTCCTCTTTCGGCCTCTCGCAGCATACTAACTCTCCAACGCATGAAGATGGAAACTCCCTTGACTTGGTCTTCTCCCGACTTTGCTCAGTGGATGATTTCACAAACACCCCTCTCCCGCTCTCTGACCACAACCTTCTTTCATTCTCTATCAAGAACTGCCATCCCGCTCAGGTCACCCCCACTTTGCACACTTATAGAAACATACAGGCCATTAACACCCAGAAACTTATGAAGAACTTGCAGTCCTCATTGGCCCCAATCTCCTCCATCTCATGTCCTGATTCTGCTCTGAACCATTACAATGAAACCCTGCAAAGTGCCCTGGATGAAGCTGCTCCTCCTATACATAGAGCAACTCGACACAGACGGCGACAACCGTGGCACACGCTGCAAACACGCTTCCTGCAGCGATGCTCCAGGTGCGCCGAACGTCTGTGGAGAAAATCTAATCTACCTGAAGATTTCATCCATTATAAGTTCATGCTAAAAACATACAACTCTGCCCTTCACCTCTCCAAACAAACCTATTTCAACACCCTCATCACCTCACAGCAAATAACCCTAAACGTCTCTTCGACACTTTCCAGTCCCTACTCAACCCAAGAGAGCAGGCCCCAACCACAGATCTCCGCGCTGACGATCTGGCCAATTACTTCAAAGAAAAAATTGACCACATTCGACAGGAAATCATCTCCCAATCTCTTCATACCAGGCACTGTCCTCCCTCCCCCACTGCATCTAGTTCACTCTCTGACTTTGAACCAGTTACTGAAGAAGTAAGCAGGCTCCTTGCATCTTCTCGCCCGACCACTTGCACCAGTGACCCCATTCCATCACATCTCCTCCAGTCCCTTTCCCCGGCTGTCACCTCTCACATAACAAAAATATTCAACCTTTCCCTCACTTCCGGTATTTTTCCCTCCTCATTTAAGCATGCCATCATACATCCATTACTTTAAAAACCCTCCCTCGACCAAAACTGTGCCGCTAATTATAGACCTGTCTCTAATCTTCCCTTCATCTCTAAACTCCTGGAATGCCTGGTCCACTCCCGTCTTACCTGCTATCTCTCAGATAACTCTCTTCTCGACCCTCTTCAATCTGGCTTCCGCTCTTTACACTCTACTGAAACTGCCCTCACTAAAGTCTCTAATGACCTACTAACAGCTAAATCTAATGGTCACTACTCCATGCTAATTCTATTGGATCTTTCCGCAGCATTCGACACTGTGGATCATCAGCTCCTCCTCACTATGCTCCGCTCTATCGGCATCAAGGACACCGTTCTCTCTTGGTTCTCCTCCTATCTCTCTGACCGATCCTTCACTGTATGTTTTGCTGGTTCCTCCTCCTCTCACCTTCCCCTTACTGTTGGGGTTCCTCAAGGATCAGTCCTAGGCCCCCTCCTCTTCTCTTTGTATACTGCCCCTATTGGACAAACAAATCAGTAGATTTGGGTTCCAGTACCATCTCTATGCTGACGACACCCAATTATACACCTCTTATCCTGCTTTCACTCCGACCTTCTTAGAAAACACCAGTGATTGTCTTACCGCTGTCTCTAACATCATGTCCTCCCTCTATCTGAAACTGAACCTGTCAAAAACTGAACTCCTCCTGTTCTCTCCCTCTACTAACCTACCTTTGCCTGACATTGCCATCTCCGTGTGCGGTTCAATCATTACTCCAAAGCAACATGCCCGCTGCCTTGGGGTCATCCTTGATTCCGAGCTTTCATTCACCCCCCACATCCGATCACTGGCTCGCTCTTCTTATCTGCATCTCAAAAACATTTCTAGAATTCGCCCTTTCCTTACTTTCGACTCTGCAAAAACTCTTACTGTTTCTCTTATTCATTCCCGTCTGGACTATTGTAACTCTCTACTAATCGGCCTCCCTCTTACCAAACTCTCCTCGCTCCAATCTGTCCTGAATGCTGCTGCCAGAATCATATTCCTCACCAACCGTTACACCGATGCCTCTACCTTGTGCCAGTCATTACACTGGCTACCCATCCACTCCAGAATCCAGTACAAAACTACTACCCTCATCCACAAAGCACTCCAATGGCTCAGCACCACCCTACATCTCCTCTCTGGTCTCAGTCTACCACCCTACCCGTGCCCTCCGCTCCGCTAATGACCTCAGGTTAGCATCCTCAATAATCAGAACCTCCCACTCCCGTCTCCCAGACTTTACAAGTGCTGCGCCGATTCTTTGGAATGCACTACCTGGGTTAATACGATTAATCCCCAATCCCCACAGTTTTAAGCGTGCCCTAAAAACGCATTTGTTCAGACTGGCCTACCGCCTCAACGCATTAACCTAACTATCCCTGTGTGGCCTATTATAAAATAGAAAAAAAAACCAAAACACATAGTCAGGTTCCATGCATCGTGTTCTCATACACTTTATGCAGTTAATAGCACTCTGTGTCTGTACTGCTACATACTTAGGCTGTTAACTGGTTCATTCAGCTTTACATGAACACCCGAGCCTTACACTATGGCTGGTCCAAATAACTAAAGCAATTGTTACCATCCACCTCTCGTGTCTCCCCTTTTCCTCATAGTTTGTAAGCTTGCGAGCAGGGCCCTCATTCCTCCTGGTATCTATTTTGAACTGTGATTTCTGTTATGCTGTAATGTCTATTGTCTGTACAAGTCCCCTCTATAAGTTGTAAAGCGCTGCGGAATATGTTGGCGCTATATAAATAAAAATTATTATTATTATTATTATAATCTCTGTGCCAGTTACAGACCAATTTCTTTGCTTAATGCTGATACTAAGCTGTGGGCCAAAATTCTGGCTAGGATACTTGGCGATGTCCTCCCAAAGTTAATCCATACAGACCAGGCCGGGTTTGTGAGGGGCAGGGAGGGCAGGGACAATTCGGCGAAGATCATTCAATCTATAGATTTTGCCTCAACCAGGGGTATCCCGCTGGCCCTGTTGTCCACTGATGCCGAGAAGACGTTCGACAGGGTCAGCTGGAGATTTATGGAAAGGGTACTAGAGAAATTAGGTTTTACGCCTCAGTTTGTTTCTGCAATATTCTCCCTGTACTCCTAACCCACGGCTAGGGTGAGAGTTAATGGCACTCTGTCCCAGAGCTTTAGTATTAACAATGGTACTAGACAGGGGTGTCCATTGTCGCCCTCTTTATTCACCCTGACCATAGAGACACTCATTCAAAAGGTCAGACAAGAGGAATCCATCAAAGGTCTAAGGATTGGGAGCACAGAGATGAAAATGTTAGCTTTTGCAGACGATTTATTATATCTCACAACCAATTCGCTCTTAGCCTTTCCAACAATACTTAGCATATTAAATCAATTTGGCCATATATCCAATTTTAAAATCAATCCTACCAAATCTGAAGCCCTCAATATAACCATACTGAGTTCCCATATAGCCATCCTCCGCAAACATTCACCCTTTAACTGGCCCAAGCAATCATTAAAATACTTGGGAGTATTTATCACTAAAGACCCTAGACGTTTATACCAAGGTGGAAACATTAACAAAATCTTAAGATTTGCCTACCCTCTCCTGAATGGGGCGTATTAATGTATTGAAAGCCTATATACCACCCATAATTCTCAATACTATGAGCATGATCCCCATAAACATACCCCAAACCTTTTTTAAATCTTTATGGCTCTTAATAATCCGATTCATATGGAAACAGAAAAAAGATAAATTACCATTTAAATTTCTCTCATACCCGAATTCTTCGGGAGGCCTGGGAGTCCCGGACCCTCACATCTGTTGCAAAGCTATACTCTTGGGTAGATGGTTGAGAATAGATTTAATTGGGAGAAGGGAAGTCCAGATGATCTAGATTTGGCTTTATTCGGTGCTAAAGGGATACCATATCTAAGGTCCCGAGCAAAACCCCCTGAGGCCTTTAAATTACATGAAACTCTCACAACTACCCTCCAAAATAGACACCTAATGATTGATGAACTTCCGATTACTTCTTTCTATCTGCACTGTCGCCCATTGGCTCCATACCATATCTCCTTGATCCCAATTTTAATGATCCCTATAATCTTTGGTCCACACTACCTATGGAAAACTTAAACTGTTTCTATGATAACTATATTCTGAAGGATAACAACTGGCCTCGAAATGCCCTTGCTCAACCCAAAAACTTTCTCCAGCAACAACACATTAGATGGACACTTTGTCAATTTAGACAACAATACCCATCTAAATCTAGCTGGTCCTAGTTGGATATGCTGACTAAATTGCCACCTCCAAGACTAAAGATTATCTTCTGTCTATATTGCCATCTTATCACCCCTTCTTTCACACTTAAACCTTCCTTCATTTACTCCTGGGACTCGGAATTCAATATCAGTTTCTCTGAGGAACAAATTTCCAAAATCTTACTTAATGCACAAGGGTTCTCTAGGTGTATCCTACTCCAGGAAAACTCCTATAAAATTCTAACTAGATGGCATAAGACACTAGCCAAACTTTATCATATAGGCCTATCAGAAACTGGTGCTTGCTTGAGATGTCATACACATATGGGTCACCACACCCACATCTTTTGGGACTGCTCAGTGCTTAGTGGCTTTTGGTTGGATATTAATTGAGAACTTAAAAAATTACAGCTCCTTACTTCTGATCTACAGGCTTTAGAAGCTCTTTTGTCATGCCCGTCCAAAAGCTTTAAATCATTGAAGCATGGCCTTCTCCCTTTACTATTTTGTGCAGCAAAACACTTAATCGCTCTGCACTGGAAGGATGAGTCCCCTCCCACTTTCCAGGAAAGGAACCCAACCTAACCAATGTTTTTCAACTCCCCCCACTCCTTCCCTATCTTCTCCTTTTCCCCATGACCCCCCCTCCCCTTGCTTCCCAACCCACCCCCCTTTTTCTCTTATCGTCGGTTCAACTAAATGCTGATTTGTAATAGGTAACTATTTTGTAACTAGATGGTCGCCCGATTCTATTGCATCGGGTATTCTAGAATATGCATGTCCACGTAGTATAGTGCACAGCCCACGTAGTATATTGCCCAGCCACGTAGTATATTGCACAGCCCAAGTACTATATTGCATCGCCCACGTACTATATTGCCCAGCCACGTAGTATATAGCCCAGCCACGTAGTATATTGCCCAGTTACGTAGTATATTGCCCAGTGACGTAGTATACAGCACAGAGCCACGTAGTATATTGCCCAGCCACGTAGTATATTGCCCAGCTACGTAGTATATTGCTCAGCCACGTATATCACAGGTTAAAAAATAAAAAATAAACATATACTCACCTTCCGAGGGCCTTTTGTAGTTCTGTCACCTGCGGTGCAGGCGGCAGCTTCCGGTCCCAGGGTGTGATGACGTCGCGGTCACATGACCGTGATGTCATGGCAGGTCCTTCTCGCATACCATCCTTGCCACCGGAACCTGCCGCTTGCATGGAGCGGTCACCGGAGCGTTGCGAGGAGCGGGAAAGGCGGCGGAAGGTGAGTATATAATAATTTTTTATTTTTTTAAATTATTTTTAACATTAGATGTTTTTACTATTGACGCTGCATAGGCAGCATCAATAGTAAAAACTTGGTCACACAGGGTTAATAGCGGAGGTAATGGAGTGAGTTACCCGCGGCATAACGCGGTCCGTTACCGCTGGCATTAACCCTGTGTGAGCGGTGACTGCGGGGAGTATGGAGCGGGCGCCGGGCACTGACTGCAGGGGAGTAGGGAGGGACTAATTGGACTGTGGCCGTCGCTGATTGGTCCCGGCAGCCATGACAGGCAACTGGCGAGACCAATCAGCGCCTTGGATTCCATGACAGACAGAGGCCGCGACCAATGAATATCTGTGACAGACAGGCAGGACAGACAGATGGAAGTGACCCTTCGACAATTATATAGTAGACTGTTTGTACTATTTTCCCTGATACACCGTACTTAAAGAATTTAAAAAAAAAATAGTTTGTAGCATCTAGCGTGTTATAGAGGCCTGATCCATATGCCACAAAAAATTCTTCTGTTCCTAGTGTTATACAGTAGGAGTCCTGACTTTTAAATAGATTGTTGCATCTAGTGTGCTATATAGGCCGGATCCATAGGCCACAAGAAAAAATTCTTCTGTTCCTAGTGTCATACAGTAGGGGACTTGACTTTACAATATTTTAACGGGGGGGGGGGGGGATGAGGGAGGACACCAAAAAAAACAATCTTAAAGTCCATATGTAAAAATACAAATCTCTTTATTGGTCACATAAACAAGCATGGCTAGGCATGGGTAAAAAGTGGACAAACATACAGCCATGCAGTGCAGAGGGCAGGTGAGACCATGAGTACATATATTACTGTAGTTAAACAATCAAATATGTAGCTATTTTAGTCATCATAGGTACGATCCACTGTGTGGATTTGTCATGATTATATACCGTAGTATCAAGAAACAAGGGTATAGACTGCATATAAGTGTCAGGACAGCAACACAGAGCATACTAAGTAGGATAACAGATATTTAAGTAATACACTTTTAAATCTGAGATCTAGAAATATGTAACATGTGCTCTGGTCGCTTATTACCTGGCAGAGTTTAGCAGCAGGGTCTCTTATGGTCCACCCACCTGTCCCAATGCATGTTTCGGAACACTAATTCTTCAGGGGTAATACCTAGTGTCACCAAAGTCGGGTTTAAAAAGGTAAAAACC
Organism: Ranitomeya variabilis; assembly: GCF_051348905.1. Taxonomy (NCBI): domain Eukaryota; kingdom Metazoa; phylum Chordata; class Amphibia; order Anura; family Dendrobatidae; genus Ranitomeya; species Ranitomeya variabilis. The sequence continues at coordinate 656,060,834 of NC_135233.1, forward strand.
GGAAGTGAATTGAGAAAGGAATCCCGGAAGTGACGATGCGCTGCTATGGTAACCGCCAAGACTGTTGGCACATTCATCACACAGCTGCCGATGCCAGAAATATGTGGGGCCCCACGTGATCCGGTGCCTGGTGCATCGTGACTACGAAAGCCAGCAGAGGTGACAGGGCAGCACATGCGCGATGGCCGCAAATGTCGAGGTCATTTTGAATGCTGGCAAACTTAGAACTAGGTGGGCTGAAGAGCCAGCGTATAAATATAAATTTACGGAGCAGAATATCAAAATGGAACAGGAGTAATGGTAAGATATCAATAATACAAAACATGATATACACAATTTTAGATTTAAATTACAGAGAGGACAATGACATGACAATACTAATCAACTCAATAGGCAGACAGCTATATTGACAATTGCATGAATGATCACCAGATCAACGTTACATGTTAATATAGAGGATGCATGTACAGACCCATCCAATGGTTTGGATGGGCAAACACAACCTCTCACACGTGACAGCGCAGCATGAACTCATATACGCACAGAACTGTCACACATGACAAGATGTAATGTATCACAATGGTGCGGGAGGTCAAATATAGATATAGTGCAATAAAAGTATATTTTATATCTTTTTTATTTCTTGAGTCCTTTGAGAACATACTTAGGCAAGTGCCAGTGATACATTAAAATTGCACTACTATGTAAACCATAACAGTGACAACCACATCACAGAAAAAAACAGTACATAGGTGTATAAACAGGTATAACTATAACTAAATAAAAAATAGAATTATTCTTACCGTTAATTCGGTTTCTAGGAGCCTTCCACGACAGCCTCAGGAGGTTGTCTCCATACCCTAATGGGGGACAGGAAGCACAAGAGGTTAAAAAGCCCCTCCCACCTCCCATTAACCAGTGACTTACAACTGAACCCATAGCACCGGTTACCTTTTAGGTTCTCAGAAAAATATCCAAGAACATCGGGAGGGAATTAACGCTGTCGTGGAAGGCTTCTAGAAACCAAATTAAAGGTAAGAATAATTCTATTTTCTCTAGTTGCCTTCCACGACAGCCTCAGGAGGAATGCCAACCAATTCTGTATTTAGGGAGGGACCACAGCCTGGAGAACTTTCCGGCCAAAGGCTAGATCCCGGTTGGACCAGAAGTCCAATCTATAATGTTTAATGAATGTGTGTAGAGACGACCATGTTGCAGCCCTGCAAATCTGCTCCGTGGATGCACCAGCCCTTTCAGCCCAGGAGACGGAGGTAGATCTGGTGGAATGAGCCTTTAGACCTGCAGGTACCGCGACATTCTGAGCTAAATATGCTTCAGTTATGGCTTTCTTTATCCAGTTGGCAATAGTACTCTTCGCTACTTTTTTGCCTTTGTTTCGGCCAGATAAATGAACGAAGAGATTTTGGTCAATTCTGAAAGCTTTAGTTTATTCCAAATAGTGTAAAACTATACGACGTACATCCAAAGTATGGAATTGATGTTCTTCCGGATTTGTGGGATTGTGACAGAACGATGGAAGGACTATATCTCCTGTGATCGGTGAAACTCTGACACCACCTTTGTAAGAAAACATGGATCAGGTGGGAACACAATCGAATCATCCCTTATGCTGAGATAAGGTTCTCTGATTGAAAGGGCTTGTATTTCCCCCACTCGTCTTGCAGTGGATATGGCAACTAAGAAGGCGGTCTTGCAGGACAGCAGCTGCGAGGAACAAGAGGATAGTGGCTCAAATGGAGGAGCCGTAAGGCCCTTTAGGACTATGTTTAAGTCCCATGATGGCACAAAGATTTGTTGCTTTGGATGATGTCTTGATGCTGAGACAAAAAACCTTTTTATCCAACGATGACCTGCCAGGTCTTGATCAAAGACAGAACTCAAGGCTGATACTTGAACTTTTAATGTACTCTATTTTAACCCCAATTCCAGCCCTTTTTGTAAAAAGTCTAATATTTGTGAGATATTAGGGTGGAAAGGGTCAGGATTGCAAGGGTGACACCACGAGGAGAACCTTTTCCAAATTTTGCTATATATAGCGTTGGTGACAGGTTTCCTGGATTTTTGTAAAGTGGAGATCACCAATTCTGAGAGCCCTTTAGCTCTTAGCACCTGGGCTTCAATAGCCAGGCTGCCAGTTTGAATTTTTGGGGGTTCGGATGATGAAAGAGACCCTGCAGGAGAAGATCGTCTGACGTTTGTAGAAAGACTGGACCATCCACTTGTAATTTCCTGATGAGGTAGTACCAGCTCCTCTTCGGCCATGCTGGAGCTACCAGGATAGTCTGGACCTGATCGTCTCGGATCTTCTGAAGGGTCTTTGCAAGCAACGGTATTGGAGGAAATAGGTATGCTAACGGGAACCTCCATGTATGGGCAAAAGCGTATACTCCCTGAGAATGGTCTCTGGGGTTTAGAGAGAAATAAGTCTCGACCTGTGCATTCTGACTTGAAGTTAACAGATCTATGTCGGGAAGGCCCCATCTGTTCGTCAACATCCTGAAAACGTCTGTCTTCAGGCTCCATTCTCCTGGTTGTAAGTCGTGACGACTTAGGAGATCTGCTTGAACATTCACCGACCCTTTGAGGTGTATTGCTGATAATGAGAGGAGATGCTTTTCTGCCCAGCAAAAAATTCTGTTTGACAACTCTCAGGTAATTGAATTTTGGACTCCCTTGGGGTTTGAGATGCGCTACAGTCGTTATATTGTCCGAGTACACTCTGAAATGTTGACCTACAATTAGACTGTTGGCGGCTAGAAGGGCCCTCTCCACTGCCATCAATTCTCTGAGGTTGGAAGAACTGGAGCTTTCTTTGTGATTCCAGTGACCCTGGAATGGGACTTGTGACAACGGCACCCCAGCCCCTTCGACTGGCATCTGTTGTTACTGTCACCAGTGGAGACTGTACCCAGTCCACGCCCTTGAGAAGGTTTGTTTGGATCACCCACCAGGCTAAGGAGGCTTTTACCTTCCCTGGAGTGTATACTCTTCTGTTTAGAAAGTTTGGATTTCTATTCCAGTTTTCCAGAATGTGTGCCTGCAGAACTCTGGAATGGGCCTGAGCCCACTGGACTGATTGTATGCAGGCCGTCATCGACCCTAGAAGAGACATTGCTGTCTGCAGAGTAGGGGACCTTTGTTTTTTGAAATCTAGGACGTTGGATACCAATTTCTTCCGGTGATCTTCTGGTAAGAAAGACTTTTGGTTCCCGGAGTCCAACAGGACCCCCAAAAATTTTATCATCTTTGAAGGCAAAAGATGAGATTTCTTTAGATTGGGTATCCAACCCAAGAGTTGTAGGATGTTCAGAGTTCTGGCAACTCTCTGATTGAGAATTTCTGCAGAAGGACCAATGATTAGAAGGTCGTCCAAGTAGGGCACTATGGCGACACTTGGCTTCTGATGTGAGATACAGTTTCCGCCATGATTCTGGAGAAAACCCTGGGGGCCGAGGAGATCCCGAAGGGAAGAACATTGTATTGAAAATGTAGAATCTTGTGATTCAGCCGAACCGCAAATCTCAGATACTTCCTGCGAGAAGGATGTATCGGGATATGAAAATAGGCATCCTTGAGATCTATTGTTGCCATGTGAGAATGTGGAGCTATTAGAGGGATGGCAGATTTTACTGACTCCATTTTGAATTTGCGGTAAGTGATGTATTGATTGAGAGCTTTTAGGTTTATTATGATCCGGGCTTGTCCGGAGGGCTTCTTTACCATGAATATACGGGAATAATGCCCCCCTTCCCTGCTCGTTTACTGGGACCATAGAAATTGCTCTCGAAGCCATCAGGTCTTGTAATCCTGACATCAGCAATTTTTGAGCCTCCCGAGATGATGGGGAGGTGACTCTTAAGATCCTGGGAGGGGGGGCTTCGAACTCTATAAAAAGACCCTGCTGAATAACACTTAAGACCCAGGGGCTATTGGAGATATTCCGCCAATTGTGAATGAAGTTCGAGAGCCTCCCCCCTACTGGATCGGAGTCATTGTTTCTCTTGTTGTGACTGCTGGGGGATAAGGATATTTTTGGGTTTCCCCTTAGCATAGCTCCATCTACCGGTTTTTCCTTTGCCCTTAGCCTGGGAGGGCTGAGACTGGGAGGGCTGAAAAAAACGCTTCCTTGGGGGTCTCTGCTCAGGAAGAGTCTTTTTCCTGTCCGTGGCTTTTTCCAGGATATCATCTAATGAAGGCCCGAAAACAGTCTCCTTTAAAGGGAATGGAGCATAATTTTATTTTTGAAGTCACATCTGCACTCCACATCTTAACCCAGAGCGCTCTTCTGGCTGAATTTGTCTGGACCAAGGATCTGGCGGCTACACGGATAGATTCCATGGAGGTGTCTGCAAGAAAACCCGTTGCTCCATGTAAAATAGGCAAGGAGTCCAGTAAATCATCTCTCGGAGTTCCCTGAGAGATGTGGTTTTCTAATTCTTCCATCCAGCGGAAGAGAGACCTGGCCACACAGGTAGATGCAATATTAAACCTGAGAGCCGAAGTGGAGGTTTCCCAGGATTTCTTAAGTAGGCTTTCAATCTTCCTATCTAGAAGATCTTTTAACTGGGAGGAGTCTTCGAACGGCAGGGCAGTCTTTTTAGCCACCTGAACATCTATTTTTGGGATGTTCCATTTAATTGAATCCTCATCCAGAGGAAACCTGTGCTTAAAGTCTGATGGGGTGGTTAGCCGTTTCTCTGGAAGTTCCCACTCATTATTGATCATATCAATGATACTCTTATGTACAGGAAATCCAGTCTGTTTACCAGTGTGAATGCCAAATAACTCGTCCTGTATAGTTTGAGGAACGGGTTCCTCTTTAAGACCCATAGTATTTCTCACCGCAGACACCAACTCCTCAATATGCTCAGAAGAGAAAAGGTACTTTCTAATTTCAGGAGTTTTCTGAGGTAGGACGTCTTCCCATTTAACTGAGGATGACGTATATGAGCAGTCAGAATCTGAATCAGAGTATTCCTGGATTTTTCTTTTCTTGGGAAGCGATGGACCAGGTGAGGTTGTTGGTGGTGGCGGCGGCGGCGGGGGAGGGGCAAATGTGGCCATAGAGGTTTGAACCTCTTGCCTAACCAAGGAACGTATCTCTTCAATTAGTGAAGGATGTTCAGCCCGGATTATTTTGTCCGTACAGGGTTGGCACATTGTTTTCTCCCATTTTAAGAGTAATTTTTCATTACATGTAGCGCATTTGCGCTTAGAGTTGGATTTAGGCTTGTCTCCCTGAAATGAGAGAGGGAGCAGTATAAGAATGTATACTAAAAACCACCCTTAAATGGGACCCATCCCTGCCACACTTACTGGGGCCTGGGGAGCGCTGGGCTCTGCAGCTGCAGGGCAAGACGTATCCATCTGAGCAGGCTTACCTGAGAGACGTCTTCTGCAGCTTTATATAGAAAATAAAAGCTGCCACAGCGCCTGGCAATTAGCCATCCCCTCCCCCTCCGCAGTCCCAGACAGGCGTGCGAGGATGCAGCGTGCCCCACATGCCGTTCAGAGGTGCGGAATTCCGGAAGTACCAGCGCTCCTGTACAGGAGAGCCCGACCCGGAAGTGAAGCGCCAAAGCACCACGTGACTTCCGGGTCGCCGAACAGCGTGCACAGGAGGGGGAAACACCGGAGAGCTCAGGGAGGCCTCCGGGAGGGAATCGCTGGTCCGCTTTACCCCCGCAAGGGGACGCAGGAGGACCAGGACAGCGGTCCCAGAATCCAAGGAGACTGGAGCAGAAAGCGGAGGAGGAAGCCCAGGGCCCGACCACCACTGCCCGGCAAAAGTTTACAGGTACCACTGCCAGAGCCGGCCACGCAGCGTACCAGGAACCTCTCCATGCCCCATGGGGAACAGGAAAGACACTGGTTAATGGGAGGTGGGAGGGGCTTTTTAACCTCTTGTGCTTCCTGTCCCCCATTAGGGTATGGAGACAACCTCCTGAGGCTGTCGTGGAAGGCAACTAGAGAAATATATGATATAGTATCAACATGCAATGTGATGCACTAGAAGAAAATCGTAGCTGATAATGAGGACAACGGTTGGATATTTCATGCATAGAAGGACAGTCCAAAATAGATTCCTGGTCCGCTGTAAGAAAACGACCATATAATGGATTCATTATGTCAGGGTTTGGTACCTTCATGTCTGTGAAGGATCTGCACATATTTGCGAGGTCATTGTTGTTCAGGAGTAATTTTTTAATGATTATTTATACAAAATTGTTTCCCACAGAAGAGGAACAAGTTGCACTGAGAACGATGGAAGATTTGGCCATCGAACCATAGTACGAATGATGGAGGTAAGATACCTCGCTCTATTCGTCTGCGCTCCAGTAGGTTCCCTCCCCTTTCTTCATGTTACAACAGTGACCTTTTTGTCCAGGTGGAATTCCACTCTGCACATGTTGCAGTGACTGTGGCAGCAGCAACGAGCCCTGATGCAGTACGTCATGTCGTATAGCCAGGGCCAACGCAGTAGGGACGTGGTGCATATCGCGTTTACAGAGCGAGCACAGATTAAGAAAGTCTGCATTGTTTCAAAATGGCTAAGATGGTTAGCGCTGAGGACGCCTTCATCAGCATCACTATTCCGGTCATCTACATGCTGGAGCAGACTTTAAAGAACCTGCGGGAGGAGATCCCAGAAGAAGAGGAGGAAGTAGAGGAGTTTGCGGAAGGGATAACATTGTCTCTAAGTTCCAAACTGTCGTGCCAAGGGAAGGTGGATTACTCCGATCGAGGGGGCTGGTGATAAGACAAACTGTTATCAAAGGTGCAAGATCCGAGGAACAAATGATGGGCGAGCAACTGTCAGATGAAGAGGATAATCCTCCCCTCTGTGTTGTTCGTGGTTGGTGGGAGAGGATGGAGGAAACCAGCTTCATTGTTACCCAGCCACTAACACAGCATGGGCTTGGACCTCATGGTAGAGCTCGACATATGAGTACCTTCTTGCTGCACTATCTGCAACATCATCCCCATATACAACCCATGGCAAAAATTATGTAAATCACTGGCCTTGGAGGATGTTCATTCAGTTGTTTAATTTTGTAGAAAAAAAAGCAGATCACAGACATGGCACAAAACTAAAGTAATTTCAAATGGTAACTTTCTGGCTTTAAGAAACACTAATAGAAATCAAGAACAAAAAATGTGGTAGTCAGTAATGGTTTCTTTTTTTAACCAAGCATAGGGTAAAAATTATGGAGTCACTCAATTATGAGGGAAAAAAATTATGGAATCATGAAAAACAAACAAAAAAAACACTCCAACACATCACTAGTATTTTGTTGCACCACCTTTGGCTTTTATAACAGCTTGCAGTCTCTGAGGCATGGACTTAATGAGTGCCAAACAGTACTCTTCATCAATCTGGCTCTAACTTCCTCTGATTTCTGTTGCCAGATCAGCTTTGCAGGTTGGAGCCTTGTCATGGACCATTTTCTTCAACTTCCACCAAGGATTTTTAATTGGATTGAGATCCGGACTATTTGCAGGCCATGACATTGACCTTATGTCTTTTTTCAAGGAATGTTTACACAGTTTTTGCTCTATGGCAGTATCATCTTGAGAAAAGATTTCATCATCCCCAAACATCCTTTCAATTGATGGGATAAGAAAAGTGTCCAAAATATCAACATAAACTTTTGCATTTATTGAAGATGTAATGACAGCCATCTCCCCAGTGCCTTTAGGCTACTTTCACACTTGCGTCGGTATGGGGCCGTCGCTAAGCGTCGCACGTTGTGAAAATTCAGCACAACGTGGGCAGCGGATGCAGCTTTTCCCAGCATTCGCTGCCCATTCTAAAGTCCCGGGGAGGAGGGGGCGGTGTTCCGGCCGCGCATGCCCAGAAGGAAATGGCGGACCCGACGTACGAAAAAACGTGACGCATCCAGTGCACGACAGATGCGACGTATGGCCATACGTCGCAATCCGTCGGCAATACAAGTCTATGGGAAAAAAACGCACCCTGCGGGCACATTTGCAGGATGCGTTTTTTTCCCAAAACGACGCATTGCGATGGACGCCAAACGACGCAAGTGTGAAAGAGGCCTTACCTGACATGCAGCCCCATATCATCAATGACAGTGGAAATTTGCACGTTCTCTTCAGGCAGTCATCTTTATAAATCTCATTGGAACGGCACCAAACAAAACTTCCAGCATCATCACCTTGCCCAATGCAAATTCGTGATTCATCACTGAATATGACTTTCATCCAGTCATCCACAGTCCACTCACTGCAAGTTATTTACAATTCCAATGTGACTTCCTTTCAGTCATGGAGATTTCTTATCCATTCCTGTAAATTATGCTACCTATTGCTCCACAAGGAGAATTCGGTTGTAAGTTCTGACCAAATCTTTCTTCCACAAGATGGTCTCTGCTTTACACATCAATCCTATGTAGTCTTCCATAGTGTATTGTACAAAGTGACGAAAAAATAGCAGGAAACAGATTTCCTTGAATATACAAATGTCTTTATTAAGGATATTCACTGTATGATTTTGCTTGACACCATAAAATGATTAAGTGCATTGAAAAAGCAAAAATAAATCAGTTTGGTTATTTAGCTTTTAAGATTTTAGATAAACCGTTTCATGGTTTGCCATATCCAACTAATGGTGAAAAACTTACATTGGAATATGGGCTGTCATTGCATGTTCCTGAGGAATAGGGACACCCATTTATATTACAGGGTTGGCGATATGGCATTTTCCTCACACTGGAGAATGTCAATACCCTCAACAATGCAACATGACCAAATTGGTTTCTGAAAATCGATCATGAAATCAAATCATATTTGACCAAACTATTAATATATGAAACAAAAAAATACGCACGTGTGAAAAAAAAATCTGGATTCCAAATAACTGCAAATTAAGTTAAAGCTATTGTTTTAGACATCATACCAATACTATTTTCCAGTTTTAAAAATCCATGGCATAAAAAGCACTTGAACTTTAATCTATTTTAAATACCCTAACATTCCTCAAAAATCTGTACTCCAATAATGAAATCTGATATTTTGATTAAAACTTATAAATAGAACCTTTTCATAAATCAGATGCTTTATAATGAATATAAATCAAACATTTCTTAAAATATATATTTTAAAGAATTATATTTATGGTTAGGTAAGACTGTAACAGGCTCAAGTGACACAAATGTGTTGAGAAACCATCAACAGTTCTTGAAAAAATGTCCTTAAAATGAAAGTTTTTTTATGTTTTTCATTTTAAACTCTCATACAAGTGAGCAGACTGCAGAGAAGAAAATGCAGTATAAATAATGGCTTGGTTGTAGTGTTTAGAGGCCTCTGTCAACCATGGCCATTAGAAGAGTGTTTCCCCGTGTATTCCTTCTAGGTGTACAGCAGATCAGTCTCTCTTGAGGTGCTCCTACAATCACTTAAGAGGATTTAAAGCTGGCAGCTTAGAAATCAGTTGGATGCAGGAAATCCAATCGGAAAAATTGAATCCCGACAAATACTGGAGAATTCACATTCATGAGATATTTCCTGTTTCTTGGGGTGGCTCCTTTGTATCGGTGCTGTCGAGTATTAAAGGAACAAACAGATGGGAGTCCTTGAAATCACTGGCTTGCAGAAGCCACCTGTAAAATAAAATATCAATAATAATCAAAACATGTTATGAGCACGTTTATTTCATTAGAATGCCGTTTTCTCCCCTCTTTGCATTGTTGCAATTTGAGAGTCAGAACACTTTTTTTTTTTATTCACATAGCAGTATGACAGCTTGTTTTTATTGAAAGAATGAATTGTATATGTTAGTAGCACAATGTTCGAATTCATATATGTAATTTATCCATTAACTTTATAAAAATAAACTATTTATGGCATTCACTGTGCAGTACAAAAAAAACCAAAAACATTTTATTCTATGGTCATCATAACTGTAGCTATGCCAATTACATAAAATACACCTACTAGTACTTTTCATCATATACCAATGCTGGGAAAGTACAGGCAAGAGTAATTTGCTATGTGTGCCTTCTAATGCACACTATTACAAAAGTGCACAAATGCATTCATTCAGATGTGAAAACCTGACTTGTCGGATTTGGCCAGGCTCTAACAGATCAAGTAATCCCCAGGGTTCACTATAGATATAATACAGATAAAGGGCAGATTAGGGCACAAAAGTAAAAGAAAAATACTTATGAGAACATATCCTCAATAACTGCCTTAACACGTTTCCCCATGCGGTTCGTCAAGAGGTCGATATAAGGTAGCCCGCCTTTGATTAATACACAAGCCCACAACAGTTAGAAACACACTCTGTGCTAATAGGTGTAGAATGTAACAGACCTATATTGTCAACAAGCCCATATTGCACATCCACGTGCGTAAAAAAGCCCCTGGAGGCATCTCATACAAGATGACAGCGCTCCCAGCGCCATACCACTGAGCATGCGTGAAAAAAACTGTGCTGATGACTGGAAGATAGTAAATGAGTTTCACGCTGGAACGCACCACTGATGAGCCGCAACGGATATTATATGTATGCTTAGAAGTATGCCTGTGCCTTCCAATGCTGGAACGCACGCTAGTAGCGACAAGGTAATCCCAAAACTAGGACCTGCATTCTAAGGCTACGTTCACACGGTGCGGTTTTTGGTGCGGATCCGCAGCGGAATTGCAGCTGCGGATCCGCATCCTTTTTCCATGTAGGTTACAGTACAATGTAACCCAATGGAAAACAAAACCCGCTGTGCCGACGATCCTTTTTTCCCCAGGAAAATCCGCGCGGATTTGCCTGCGGAAAAAAGAAGTACCATGTCTATTCTTTCTGCGGATTCCGCTGCGGGTTTCCAGCAGCACCAATAGGAAACTGCAGTTGGAAACCCGCAGTGGAATCCGCAGTAGAAAAAGGACACAAATCCGCAGAAAAAAAAAGCACCGCGGTTTTCACTGCGGATTTTCCAAAAAAGGACATGAAAAATCCGCAGAGAAAAAAGGATCGTGTGAACGTAGCCTAATGCTGGAAAGCACAACCATATACAAACAGGTCTCGTAGTGGATAGGACAAAAAACTAAATAGATAAAGGTTTTTTTTATAATGATACACTTGCATTATTGCAATATATCTAAAAAGGAGAAAAGGGAGAGTGTGATACAGGGAAAAGAAATGGTGGGTAATATAAAGATCAGAATCATATACACGCTAAAGATTCGGATAGCAGCAATAATAAATATATGTGATACAGGATCCTTAAATTCAGGGTACCTAGTAGCAAGACGAGTATTGTTAAAAGGATAAAGTTCAGAAGTGTCATAAAAAGTAGGCAAAGGAAAGTTGTTCACTCAGGCCTTTTTTGAAGTCAGTGAATTCAATCTAAAAGATCTACGGTACTCACTCTCCTATGAATGCATTTATTGTGTTTTTCCCCTTAACCCCCTCGTATTGGGTTTTACTACCTCAATGGCACAAAAGGAGCTATATCTTTGGACTCACCATGGTGAACACTATTTAGGTCTGGCTAATGGGAGTGTTTTGACCAAGACGAATTTCACCCAATGCTTACCAACCATTCTTCTAAATTCCCTCTTAGTCTTACCTATATAATTGAGGGGAGAGGTGCATGTAGCCATGTAAAGTAGACAAGTGGTCTTGCAATTGGCAAAGTCTCTAAGGAAAAAGATTGTACCTGTGGAGGCACTAGAAAATGTCTTGTGTGGGTTCATCCATCTTCACACACAACAATCCCCACATCGCAAGAAATCAGACCTTTCTATCAAGCCAGGTCCCCATTGATGACTGTTTCTTACATAGCGTGTGTACCAGACGATCCTTGACCGAGTGCCCCAAACTGAATTTAATGGTCATAACTGGTGAGATAGCATCTTTAAGATCCCTTTAGTGGTTCTAGGCACCTGTAAATTTTAGGGATGGCATAAAATGTAGGTATTGTGTGAAAAGTGGATGAGAGAAAATTGTATTCTTTCGTGAAGATGAGATATTCATCCCGTGCCCTTATCATAATATCAAGGAGACACTCAATGTAATGGACTATGGGATTCCAACAATAGTATGTCATAAGTGTATCTCTTTGAAATCAGACATTGTCAGGTACTTCGGATAGTCCATAAGTACAAGGATACCACCTTTGTTGGAAGGTTTTAGGATTGTATCAAATATATCTACACTCGGCATATCACTTTGAGAGGGCATTTTTCTACTTTTGTTTTTGAGATTTGTAAATGTACCTAATCCTCTTTCTCCCCGAGTAATCCCAACAAGCCCTCCAAATTATTATCTCTGAAGCCTAATTTATGACATAGCTCCCTGTTATTATATTTGAATAACTTTCTCCGACCTCTGGAGCCCTGTCATTTGTCTATAGGGTCTACCTCTATTCTTGAATCTACCCCCCCCCCCCCAAGCCCCTTTAGTTTGAATGTCTCTATTGCAGAACGTTTATCAATCTAAATACCCACATGAAATGTATCATAATTAGTAGGATCTTTAGGTGTTGTCTAGTCTGTGGGGCAATGAATTTTGTGTTCAACAAATCACAATTTACATCAGTAAAGATACTGAACAAATCATATATCGTATTTGGATGAATGAATTATTCAAGTGTTCCCTAAAAAAAAATTTTGAGTGGTATATATGGTATTGGCAAACACCATGACAATTTGTTTTATGACAGGTAGGTAGCATATATTAGTGTCGTTTTAGATATCTTCAGAATAGGTTTATATGTGTAGGCTCACATGGCCAAGAACATTATTTCTGGCCATTGGATAATGCACCCTACATTTTCCCCTCTACAGACTCTCCCTGGTTTTCAGTTATTTCTGCCTTAGAAAGATAAGACTAGCTGCCACAAGGTCTTCAATATATAGTACACAGAAAATATGCAATAAAGCCTACTGAATATGATACAATTGTGCCATATAGTAACACACATCAGTGAACTAGTAGTACAAATAATGTCCAAAGGCATCTGAACCAGCACCCAATGGTCAAACTAAAGAATGTGAACTTAAAGATATATCACCAAATATCTAGTTTTATAAAAAAAAAATGTAATGATGTATAGGTGTTTACTTATTATACAGATATGGACTTTGAAAGCAGTCGGTATCTAAAAACCTTTGATTTATGTACTCATTTTTCAATAGAAGTGTGCTGCCATCTTTTGGATAGCATGGCTCATCAATGATCCGTTTGCCCCACGCATGCTTCTAAAGCGCAAGCAGAGAGACCAGAAGGGTGCTGTGGAGTGACGCAATGCCACTAGATCTGTCGGGAAATGGCAGCTACTTTTCACCAAAAGTCGTATTAGCAAATAATATACATTTCTTTTCTTGTGGTATTAACAGCCTTTTCAGTGATTTGTAAATTACTTATATTTATAATATGGCTTATGTTTTGCCAATAAACTATTAAAATAAAAAATGAGTGGAGTAATTTTTTTGTGATAAGTACTCAAAAATCATTTGCTTACTTTGGTTCTTTCAATGGGTAGAATATCTTGAGAAGTTCAAGCACAACTGCAGCTCCTATCACCCCAGCAATAAGGACCTGTGCAATATTCACCAGGATAGGATACAGCCGCGACCAGATAAGGCACAATTTGTCTCTTAGTTCATCTGCAAATTCGCACATTACCTAGAATGGAAAAAAAAAGTAAAGTAAGATTCCCAAACAATTTGGGTTTCAATCTTTGACTGCAACCTGTGGTATAATTCCTCTGGTAACTTGATTCTTCATGTCGACATCATTATGGAAATACTAAATGTATATCGTGCGTGTGTATATATATATATATATATATATATATATATATATATATATATATATATATATATATATATATATATATATATATATATATATATATATATATATATATATATATATATATATATATATATATATACACATACATACATACATATACACACACACACACACACACACAGTGCCTACAAGTAGTATTCAACCCCCTGCAGATTTAGCAGGTATACACATACACATTTGGAATTAACTCGGCATTGTGCCATTTGGACTGTAGATCAGCCTGGAAGTGTGAGATGCACTGCAGCAATAAAGAATGTTATTTCTTTGTTTATTTTTTTTTTTAAATTGTGAAAAGTTTTATCAGAGGGTCATTTATTATTCAACCCCTCAACCCCCCAGAATTCTGTTTGGTTCCCCTAAAGTATTAAGAAGTAGTTCAGCCACAAAGAACAATGAGCTTCACATGTTTGGATTAATTATCTCTTTTTCCAGCCTTTTCTGACTATTTAAGACCCTCCCCAAACTTGTGAACAGCACTCAAACATGGTCAACATGGGAAAGACAAAGGAGCATTCCAAGGCCATCAGAGACAAGATCGTGGAGGGTCACAAGGCTGGCAAGGGGTACAAAACCCTTTCCAAGGAGTTGGGCCTACCTGTCTCCACTGTTGGGAGCATCATCCGGAAGTGGAAGGCTTATGGAACTACTGTTAGCCTTCCACGGCCTGGACAGCCTTTGAAAGTTTCCTCCCGTGCCGAGGCCAGGCTTGTCCGAAGAGTCAAGGCTAACCCAAGGACAACAAGGAAAGAGCTCCGGGAAGATCTCATGGCAGTGGGGACATTGGTTTCAGTCAATACCATAAGTAACGTACTCCACCGCAATGGTCTCCGTTCCAGACGAGCCCGTAAGGTACCTTTACTTTCAAAGCGTCATGTCAAGGCTCATCTACAGTTTGCTCATGATCACTTGGAGGACTCTGAGACTGAATGGTTCAAGGTTCTCTGGTCTGATGAGACCAAGATCGAGATCTTTGGTGCCAACCACACACGTGACGTTTGGAGACTGGATGGCACTGCATACGACCCCAAGAATACCATCCCTACAGTCAAGCATGGTGGTGGCAGCATCATGCTGTGGGGCTGTTTCTCAGCCAAGGGGCCTGGCCATCTGGTCCGCATCCATGGGAAGATGGATAGCACGGCCTACCTGGAGATTTTGGCCAAGAACCTCCGCTCCTCCATCAAGGATCTTAAGATGGGTTATCATTTCATCTTCCAACAAGACAACGACCCAAAGCACACAGCCAAGAAAACCAAGGCCTGGTTCAAGAGGCAAAAAATCAAGGTGTTGCAGTGGCCTAGTCAGTCTCCTGACCTTAACCCAATTGAAAACTTGTGGAAGGAGATCAAGATTAAAGTCCACATGAGACCCAAAGAACCTAGATAACTAGGAGAAGATCTGCATGGAGGAGTGGGCCAAGATAACTCCAGAGACCTGTGCCGGCCTGATCAGGTCTTATAAAAGACGATTATTAGCTGTAATTGCAAACAAAGGTTATTCCACAAAATATTAAACCTAGGGGCTGAATAATAATTGACCCACACTTTTATGTTTAAAATTTATAAAAATTTAACTGAGCAACAAAACTTTTTGGTTTGTAAGATTTATGCATCTGTTAATAAATCCTGCTCTTGTTTGAAGTTTGAAGGCTCTAACTTATTTGCATCTTATTAAACCTGCTAAATCTGCAGGGGGTTGAATACTACTTTTAGGATAGATATATATATATATATATATATATATATATATATATATATATATATATATATACATACATATACATATACATACATATATATATATATATATATATATATATATATATACTCACCGGCCACTTTATTAGGTACACCTGTCCAACTTCTTGTTAACACTTAATTTCTAATCAGCCAATCACATGGCGGCAACTCAGTGCATTTAGGCATGTAGACATGGTCAAGACAATCTCCTGCAGTTCAAACCGAGCATCAGTATGGGGAAGAAAGGTGATTTGAGTGCCTTTGAACGTGGCATGGTTTTTGGTGCCAGAAGGGCTGGTCTGAGTATTTCAGAAACTGCTGATCTACTGGGATTTTCACGCACAACCATCTCTAGGGTTTACAGAGAATGGTCCGAAAAAGAAAAAAAATCCAGTGAGCGGCAGTTCTGTGGGCGGAAATGCCTTGTTGATGCCAGAGGTCAGAGGAGAATGGGCAGACTGGTTCGAGCTGATAGAAAGGCAACAGTGACTCAAATCGCCACCCGTTACAACCAAGGTAGGCCTAAGAGCATCTCTGAACGCACAGTGCGTCGAACTTTGAGGCAGATGGGCTACAGCAGCAGAAGACCACACCGGGTACCACTCCTTTCAGCTAAGAACAGAAAACTGAGGCTACAATTTGTACAAGCTCATCGAAATTGGACAGTAGAAGATTGGAAAAACGTTGCTTGGTCTGAGGAGTCTCGATTTCTGCTGCGACATTCGGATGGTAGGGTCAGAATTTGGCGTAAACAACATGAAAGCATGGATCCATCCTGCCTTGTATGGAGCATCTTTGGGATGTGCAGCCGACAAATCTGCGGCAACTGTGTGATGCCATCATGTCAATATGGACCAAAATCTCTGAGGAATGCTTCCAGCACCTTGTTGAATCTATGCCACGAAGAATTGAGGCAGTTCTGAAGGCAAAAGGGGGTCCAACCCGTTACTAGCATGGTGTACCTAATAAAGTGGCCGGTGAGTGTATATACATACATGTATATATATATATATATATATATATATATATATATATATATATATATATATATATATATATATATATATATATATATATATATATATATATATATATATATATATATATACATATACACACACACACACACACACACACACGGTTTATAGTTGATTTCTTTAGGCAAGCACGCCTCTGAGGTGCTGACCCTTTTACAAGGAATCTATACACCAATTACACAGGGAGTACAATTAAAATAAAAAGCCAACAAAATGGTATTAACGAAAGCTTCACCTCATTATGCAAAAACAAGCCCTCAAAAAGGCCGCATGCTACTGCGTGCATGGCTGCCAGCATCTACTTACAGCCAAAGCTAACAGACAATACTCTGTACTCATCCTTCTAGACCTGTCCTCTGCTTTCGACACAATTTACCACTGCCTACTACTACAGATCCTCTCCTCCTTTGACATCAAAGACCTCGCCTTATCCTGGATCTCCTCATACCTTTCTAACCGCACATTCAGTGTCTCCCTCACTACCTCCTCATCCCACCCTCTCTCTGTTGGATTCCCCCAAGGCTTTGTTCTAGAACCCCTATTCTTCTCAATCTATACACTTGGCCTGGTACAACTCAAAGTCCCATGGATTCCAGTACCACCTTTATGCTGATGACACTCAGATCTACATTTCTGGCCCAGACGTCACCTCTCTGTTGCCCAGAATCCCGAAGTGTCTATCAGCCATATCCTCATTCTTCTTCTCTCGCTTCCTCAATCTCAATGTGGACAAATCTGAAATCCTCATCTTTCCTCCATCTCATAGATCTTCCTTACCTGGCCTATCTATCGCAAATAATGACATCACGCTTTCCCCCGTACCATAAGTTCGCTGCCTCAAAGTAACCCTTGACTCTGTCCTGTCTTTCAAACTGCACATCCAAGCTCTTTCCACCTCCTGTCACCTCCAGCTCAAAAATATCTCCAGAATCTGTCCTTTCCTCAACCGTCAATCTACTAAAATGCTTGTGCATGCCCTCATCATTTTCGCCTTGACTACTGAAACATCCTTTTCTGTGGCCTCCCTCCCAACACCCTTGCACCTCTTCAGTCCATCCTTAACTCTGCTGCAGGACTAATTCATCTCTCTCCTCGCTACTCCTCCGCTTCCCCCCTCTGAAAATCTCATCACGGGCTCCCATTCCCTCAGCGTATCCAGTTCAAATTACTAATACTAACCTACAAAGCCATCCATAACCTGTCTCCCCCATATATCTCTGAACTAATCTCCCGATATCTTCCCTCACATAATCTCCAGTCCTCACAAGACCTCCTTCTTTCCTCCACCCTTATTTGCTCCTCACCCAACCGCCCCCAAGACTTCTCCCGAATTTCCCCTATCCTCTGGAATGCTTTGCCCCAGCACGTCCGAGTATCAACAACATTCGGATCCTTCAGACGGAACCTGAAACCAACCTCTTCAGGAAAGCCTACAGCCTGCACTGACCCCACTGCCTCCTCACCACTACCGAGCTACCGCCTCACCAACACTGGAGCTCCTGCAACCCTTAATCTATTGCCTTCTTAACCACCATCCTGTAGAATGTAAAGGTACCGTCACACTAAGCAACGTCGCCAGCGATCTGTGACGTTGCAGCGTCCTAGGGAGCGAGATCGCTGTATTTGACACGCAGCAGCGATCAGAATCCCGCTGTGAAATTGCTGGTCGCTGCTAGAAGGTCTGCACATTATTTGGTCGCTAGGTCGCCGTGTATCGCCGTGTTTGACGGCAAAAGCAACCATACCAGCGATATTTTACACTGGTAACCAGGGTAAACATCGGGTTACTAAGCGCAGGGCCGCGCTTAGTAACCCGATGTTTACCCTGGTTACCAGCGTAAAATGTAAAAAAAAACAAACAGTACATACTCACATGCTTCCCCCGGCGTCCGCTTCCCACACTGACTGAGCGCCGCAAATTGAAAGTGAAAGCACAGCACAGCGGTGACGTCACCGCTGTGCCCTGCTACTGCCGGCGCTCAGTCATTACAGGAAGCGGACGCCGGGGGACGCATGTAAGTATGTACTGTTTGTTTTTTTTACATTTTACGCTGGTAACCAGGGTAAACATCGGGTTACTAAGCGCGGCCCTGCGCTTAGCAACCCGATGTTTACCCTGGTTACCCGGGGACCTCGGCATCGTTGGTCGCTGGAGAGCTGTCTGTGTGACAGCTCTCCAGCGACCACACAGCGACGCTGCAGCGATCGGCATTGCTGTCGCTATCGCTGCAGCGTCGCTTAGTGTGACGGTACCCTAAGCCAGCAAGGGCAGGGTCCCCGCCCCTCTGTATCAGCCTTTAATTGTTAGTTTGCTTACTGTGAGTGATATCTTTAATTTGTATGCAACCCCTTCTTGTGTACAGCACCATGGAATCAATGGTGCTATATAAATAAATAATAATCTATGGACTTGTCTCCCATTGATTACATCTGGGCAATCACTTGTTGGTAATTGCAAAGGTAGCCGCCAGCAGCAGATCTTGATGATTTGTGTGCCAAAAGTGCATTTAGTGTGGCCGAACAGTCCTCAACCATTAATAACTTCAATGATAGCAATGAATGTGTGTAAGTGTGCGGATTTCTGTGTGTGATGCTCATTCTGCATACTGAACATTAAAATTGAACATTTATTTTTTATTTTTTCATAATTTGCATCAACACGTCTATCCAACCTGTGATTTTCATAATTACACAACTTTTCCTTCTTTTAGTTGTAACTTCAATGTTGAGTAGTATAACAAAATCCAACGTAGGCCAAAAAACACACTTATGCTCTACTGGATGAATGACAGGTTTATTTATATATAGAGCTAAAGTTTACTAGTACATAGCCAATCAGACACTGCAAAGTCGGTACATAGAGCAAGAGCAAGACATCTCATACATCATGTCACCGTCCTTCAGACGGAACCTGAAAACCCATCTCTTCAAGAAAGCCTACAGCCTGCAATTACCATTCTGCCGCCTCGCCATCGCCAGAGCAGCCGCCTCACCACCGCCAGAGCTGCTGTACCTCCGACCTTCTGTCTCTTCCCCACTATCCCATAGAATGTAAGTCCGCAAGGACAGGGTCCGCTCCCCTCTGTACCAGTCTGTCACTGTAAACTTGTTTACTGTAAACGATATCTATAACTCTGTATGTAACCCCTTCTCATGTACAGCACCATGGAATTAATGGTGCTATATAAATAAATAATAATAATGTCACCTTATAAGAAGAGGCTGGAATAACGGCTCTGATTGGAGTTTCTGGGAGTTTGCCAGGAAAAGGCTCCTCATCAACTGTAGTGTTCTGTCCAATGCTGTATTCTCTGGTCGTCTGTTGTGGAACACTATCCCCTGCTGTATCAGAAAGCAAAAGCCAATTGTAGTTTTCACCTTTAAAACTGAAATATTTCACCTGCTAATCAGTTACCATGCACAGACTTTTCCATTTTTGCTAACCGCTCACATTTACATATTTCAGATCATTCAACCAATTTTAATGAAGATAAGGACTTATTCAAAGGTTACATCTAACATATGAAAAAGTAAATCTCCCCACGCCCACTTCGCCCCCAAAACCTAGTAACTGGTGGCAGTATCAACAGCAATAAAATATTGTCGTTAACATGTGAAGGAACTTTGTTTGGCCGCTTCCAATGCAATGAGAACACAAGGTCACATGCTGACTAACAGGGTTTTCTGATAAAGCGCTCGTTCCATCAATTATGATGATTTGTTCAGGTCCTCCAGAAGCAAAGCAGCAGCACACCAAACTATCAATATGTTGCTATGATGTTTTTATGGTGGAATGCAGTATTAAGTGTACACCACATGTAATGGGACTCATGCCTTCCACTTTTGACTAAATAGTCCATAGAATATTATCCTAAAAGCCGTGGGAGAAGTTTATCTAAATGTTTTTTGGCAAGTATGAGACAAGCCTCTGTTTTTTTCCGGTCAGTAACGGCTTATAACCAACCTGTGAATGCTATATTCTTATATTTAACCATGCAAACAGTGGCATGTAAAAGAATGGGCATCCTTGGCCAAAATTACTGCTATTGTGAACAGTTACATAAGTTCAAGATGAAATGATCTCTAAAAAGGCTATAGTTAAAGAGGATATATTTCATTTGTATAGGCACAAAAAATATGCAAATGTTTGGGCACCCTTGGAGATTTATCTGCTCAAATAACTTTGACAAAGGTTTCAGATCTTAATTAGCCTGCTAGGGTTATGGCTTGCTCACCATCATTGTTAGGAAAGGCCAGGTGGTGTATATTTCCCAAAAAGAGCAGCCATGAGTTCTTCTAAGCATCTGCCTAGCACTCTGAAAATGAAAACGGTGCAGGCCCACAAAGCAAGAGAAGGCTATAAGAAGATGGCAAAGAGTTTTCAAGTTGTCCTTTCCTCGGTTCGAAATGTAATTAAGAAAATGGCAGTTAACAGAAATAGTAGAAGTCAAGATAAGATCTGGAAGACCAAGCAAAATTTCAGTGAGAACTGCTCATAGGATTGCTAGAGGCAATCAGAACCCTCGCTTGACTGCAAAAGACTCCGGGTACTTTGGTTTCCACCCACATTCCAAGGACATACCGATAGGGAATTTAGATTGTGAGCCCCATCAGGGACAGCGATGATAATGTCTGCATAGCCCTGTGGAATTAATGGCGCTATATAAGTGAGAAATAAAAAGCCGTCTACCAGGAAACTTTAAAGCACTTCATGCATTTTGGAGATGGAAATTTCATTCTGCAGCAAGACTTGGCTCCTTGTCCACACTGCCAAAGGTACCGTACTAGTTTAAAAAAACAACAGTATCACTGTGCTTGATTGACCAGCAAACTCGCCTGACCTCAGCCCCATAGAGAATCTATGCGGTATTGTCTCATCTTCCGCTTGACACCAGACCCAACTATGCAGAAAAGCTGAAGGCTGCTATAAAAAGCAACCTAGGCTTCCATAACACCTCAGCAGTGCCACAGGCTGATCGCCTCCATGCCACGCCGCATTGATGCAGTTATTGATGCAAAAGGAGCCCGACCAAGTATTGAGTGCATTAAATGAACATACATTTCAGCAAGCCAACATTTCGGATTTTAAAATCATTTTTCAAGCTGGTCTTATAAAAGTATTCTACTTTACTGAGATAATGACTTTTGGGTTTTCATTGGCTGTAAGCCATAATCATCAACATTAACAGAAATAAACACTTGAAATAGATCACTCTGTTTGTAATGACTCTATATAATATACGAGTTTCACTTTTTGTATTGAAGAACTGAAATAAAATAACTTTTTAATGATATTCCAATTTAGTGAGAAGCATTTGTATGTGTAACTTTAGGTCTTTTAGACAACATTTCATCTTCAACCTCTTAACGGATCACAGTAATAGTAATTTTGACCAGGGGTGAGCACATTTTACATGCCACTGTATTAAGGCCTGCAGTTTCTCGGAAGCTCCTGTGTTTTTGCTTTATATTTAACCTAATGAGTCAACAATTTTCTCTCGGTGGAATTCTGGTAAGCCAGATACTCCTGAGAAGGATCTCCAATGTTCCAAGTTTTCTCTCTTTATGGAAAACAGGTTTCACTGTAGTTTGCTGGAGTCCCAGAGCCATAGTAATGGCTTTCTAACCCCTTTTTAGAATAGTAGATTTCATGTATTTGAACCTCTTTAGAACGTGGCATCATGTGCAGATTTTGAGACTGTTTTCACATATGTCCTTGAGGCTGAACAGCATTTTTCCTTCCTTAAACTTCTTTTAGTAAGCTATGCATGACCTAAAAACCTGTTTAGATATACAAATAAAGCGAGAATCTAAGAAATCTTACCCGATTCCGGGATGTTTGGAAAGGTAAATAAGACATCATTGTCCCAAGGAATGGAGAAGAGCTGCGAATCCTCAAGTTTCAATGTTGAAGTTGAATACCAAAAAATTTCCATACGTCTATTAACTATCAATTCCATTTCCGCTACTTGACTTTCATTAACCTATTAACAATAGTGGACAATGATAATTATGTAGAGAAAAATCCTTTCTATTCAATGGACACTGACCACTTATTAAAAAGAACCTTATTTATAGAAGATTCTAGCATAGAAATTGCAGCGTTCTCAAGTGCATGTTATTACCAGGATACATTTCAGTATATGGTGAAGTTAAAAGATACTTTATATATATATATATATTAAACTTAATTAAATACGTAATATTAAACTCCTTAAGCTGGTTTCTTACATCTGACATTCACAGCCAAAGTAGGAACGGCAAGGTGCAGACTGGCTGCAGATCATAGTGAATATCAGACATTTAAAACCAGCCTTAGTGAAGAAACACAGACCAAAGCGTGCGCTTTTTTTTTTTTTTTTTTTTTAACCCCAGCTATAGAGTTACAATACATCCACATGCCTCATAAGCCAAAAGGAAAAAACTCAAGGTTTTGTTTTGGAACAGAGAAATTAAATGCACATGGAAAAGTGATCGCTTATAAAAGGAACACAAACTGAAGGAGAAGGGCTCATTGACTAATAAATCCTTCAGGTTTTCGCTGTTTTAATCGGAACAAACCGTGCTGCCTGCTGAACATATTCATTCATACACAAAAAAAAATAAAAAGCCCCAAATATAGTAAAATGGGGCCTTGCGCCTTCAGTTAGCACCTGCTTTGTAAAGGAACCTTTTCTCTATTCCTAAAACAAAACTTAAAACCAAGGTGTGAACACAGCTAGATTTTTCCATGTGCTGTCCATTTTTTCTTTCTGTTAAGACTTAAAGGGTTTGTCCAGTACTAGGACAACCCTTTCTTGATCAAAATGATCGGCCCAGATAAAACCTATACTCCCCTTCCGTGCCGGCGCCGTTCCTGTGGTGTTGGCACACGGTCTCCCGAGGCTCATGTGAGATTGGGTGCTGTTGTCAAGTCTCACAACAATCAGCGCTGACATCACTGTCCTCATCTCCTGTCAAACTGAGCAGGAAGAGGAAGTCTCAGATCAGCTGCAACCTGGACTTCCTCTTTATGTTCTATTTGACTGAAGGCGGGGCCAGCAACGTCAGCGTCACGTGTCACAACAACCGTGAACGTGAGCCCCGGGAGAGACGGAATGCTGACACAGCGGGAACGGTGCCAGCATGAGAGGAAAGTATAAGTTTATTATTTTATGGGGGTCAAGCAAAGGGTACGAGAAGAAGTTGTCCAAGTAGTGGACAACTTCTTTAAAGCAGGGCTGTGGAGTCTGCGTCCATTTTGGAGGTGTCGGAGCAAGTAAAAAATAGATTAAATCCTACTCCTAAAATTTATAATAAATTGAGCACAGTAGTTCAATGCTCTAAATGTTTTCATAATAATTTGGGAAATGAATAAAATGTATTATAAATGTCTGTCGGCTTTTAGCCGAGATAAATCTGTGCTGCACTTTATGTACATGCTCCGTAGCGAGGCCGTGCTGTGGAGTCGGAGTTGTGGAGACAGAGTTGGAGTCTGAGTCGGAAGTCAGGGAAATTGAGTAGTTGGAAGTTGGAGTCTTGGCTTACCGACTCCACAGCCCTTTAAAGAAGCACTCACATCAAAATTTTTATCCTTGATATATTGCAATCACCATATTATATAGTACTGTATACTTACAATTTTGCCCGTCTACCCAGTTTATTGTTCTCTTTTCCATTAGGTCTATGGCATCTCATGATTAAAAACAGACTAGCTGAATCCTTCTAAGCTCTAAACTGCAAAAGTCCTAGGCAGGGGGGTAAGAGAGGAGCAACTAAGTCAGGAGTTGAAGAGGGGAATTATTTTTACAGGGAAAAGAGAATTCCTGTTCTGCATAGAGGAGAAAAAATGCACTGGGTAGAACGGCAAAATGAGCAATGAGTACACCGTGCTATATAATATGATGATTGCAATATATTAAGAGGATAAAAACTGTGATGGGAGGAGGAGTGCTTCTTAACCTAAGGAAGACCCCAGTCAAGGGTCAGGCAAAATAATGCATAATGAACAATTTGCTATAGTGCAGCTGGAGCTGTACCTATAATCCCTGCACCCAAATAAGAGATAACATTTATCATTATATGAAAAGGAGCTCTAAACTCGCACACTGAAACAGTAATTAAAATGTGCAATACACAGTCTCTGTTACATCGATAATATATAGCTTGCAACGTGTCTGTATAATAGAGCTCACCAGACTACTATACATAAAGTATATACATAATGTGGTTTTCCAATCAACAAAGTTCATTTTAATCAATAGATCTTGGAATAAAAACATGTTCCGCAATTCCTCTGCTGAGAATCTTATAAATTTGCCCTTGTCTGCCCTTATTCATACACTCAGGTCAACTCTGACACGTGGTAAGGTTTTTAATATCAGACAGCGTAGGACTGTCCAGATAAGGGGCACTTTGTCACGGTGGGATGGCTTATATGCTATTTTAGATAAAAAATGCTATTACTAAGAACCCGGTGTTATTTAAATGCACTTTTGCTTTTTACTTACCGTAGTTACAGAAGGATTTTTGCTCATTTTGTTTCTTGTAGGTTCTGTACGCTTTACGGCCAGTGTGAACAT
This sequence comes from Ranitomeya variabilis, assembly GCF_051348905.1. Taxonomy (NCBI): domain Eukaryota; kingdom Metazoa; phylum Chordata; class Amphibia; order Anura; family Dendrobatidae; genus Ranitomeya; species Ranitomeya variabilis. Next base: position 656,086,032 of record NC_135233.1, read on the forward strand.
GCGTTTATGTGCTACATGTATACCAACTTAATCAAAGCTCAATTTTTGTGTTTTATTCCATGTTCCTGTACGGTCAGACACAGCCATTACACAGTACAGTGCAGGGGCACATTTATAAGATTATCTCAGCACAGGAACATTTTATTTTTTAAGCACATCCAATTGTGGAAATTATTATTATTCCAAGATCTATTGATTAAAATCAACTGTAAAATTAAGTTTGTTAGTGTCTCCCCCTTCGATGTGGGCTACAGCGCTGAACCCACATCTTTCCCCACACGTCAGCTGTTTTGAACAGCTGACGTGTGCCCGGAACAGCTGTGGGTGGAATCGTGGCTATTAACCCTTTAAATGCCGCTGTCAAACTCTTGACAGCGGCATTTAACGCTCGCTTCCGGCCATTGAGCCGTAAATCTGCCCATCGGTAACCCCAGTCATGTGATCACAGGTCACCGATGGGTTGGCATGAAAACCAGAGGCCTCCTACGGCCCTCTATGGCTGTCATTGCCAGCATGCTATGAGCGCCACCCGATGGTCGACGCTAATAGCAAGTCGGCAATTCTGCTACATGCAGGTGATCTGATCATCGCCTGTATGCAGCGGAGCTGATCGGCTTATGACAGCTTTAAGTCTCCCATGGAGACTATTGAAGAATGAAAAAAGTTAAAAAAGTGTTTTTAAAAATATATTAAAAAAAGATGTAAACATACAAATCACCCCCCTTTCGCCCCATTCAAAATAAAATATATATAAAATAAAAAACAAAAAACTTTACAGATACACATATTTGGTATCGCCGCGATCAGAATCGCCCGATCAAAAAAAAAAAAAGGATTAACTTTCTAAACGGCGTAGTAAGGAAAAAAAATTAAACTTCAGAATTACGTTTTTCTGGTCGCCGCAACATTGCATTAAAATGCAATAACGTGCGATCAAGAGAACGTATCTGCACCAAAATGGTATCAATGAAAACGCCAGCTCGGCACACATAAAATAAGCCCTCACCCAACCCGAGATCACAAAAAACGGAGATGCTAAGGGTCTCGGAATATGACGCATTTTCTTTTTAAACAAACTTTGGATTTTTTTTTCAATCACTTAAAAAAAAAATATATACATGTGTGTCTGAACTAATAATGACCTGGAGAATCATAATGGCAGGTCAGTTTTAGCATTTGGTGAACATTGCAAAAAAAAAAAAAAATTAAAAATCCAAAAATACCGTTGTGGAATTGCAGGTTTTTTTTTTTGCAATTTCACCGCATTTGGAATTTTGGTTCCCGTTTTTGAGTACACAATATGGTAAAACCAATGGTGTCGTTCAAAAGTACAACTTGTTCCGCAAAAAACAAGCCCTCACATGGCCATATTGACGGAAAAATAATCTTATGGCTCTGGGTAGGAGGGGAGCAAAAAACTAACGCAAAAACGAAAAAGGGTTCTGTCTTGAAGGGGTTAAGAATTCACCTCGCAGGATAGTATAAAAAGGTATAGACTCTGGATTGATCATTTTATATTATTTACCCTAATTAGATACTAGTTAGTATTGAATGGGATTGGTATAGATCTGAATACAAGATAAAAGGCAGACTGAATTTTATCTTTTCACTGTGAATTTTGCCCCATAAACTCATTTATAAAATCTGAACACAGACCTTTCGGATGCACAGTACCTATACCCTCTTTTTTTCTATGAAGACTTCCACTTTTTCTCAATGGAATATAAGAAAACTAGTCTGAAAACCACTCCAAAGACCCAAAAATGACTAACCTACAGTCTTTTTATTGCAATACTGCCTTTATTTTATTGCTACTACAGTCTGCCCATACTATACCGCATTGTTGGGTCATGAACACGCATACAGGTTTGAAAAAGATCCAGTAAGTCTGAAATGTTTCCTTTTAATAACTATACCCTAATGAAGATTAAAAGAGAATTAAAGGGGTTGTCCCCTTTCACATAATTCCAGTCCTGAGGAGCAGTTTGTTTGGCCCAGGAGTGAGTCTGCGATGCTGCTCCCGGTATCTGATATGTCGACAGCCATTGTGAGCTTCATGGCTTTGAGTGGGATTTTCCGCCTACATGGGCAGAGGCACTGAGCTCATCGATTGGCTGTCATGCTGCAGCAAACACCAGATATTGGCAGCAGTGCTGGAGACTCAGCAGTCGCCCCAATTAGGGGGACTAAAGCGCTGCGTTTTTTCACAATACTCTGGACTAGGGTTGAGCGAAACGGATCGTTCATTTTCAAAAGTCGCCGACTTTTGGCAAAGTCGGGTTTCGTGACACCCGACCCGACTCCAGCGTCCAGCGTGGGATCGGCCACGTGGTCGGTGATCTTGGCGCCAAAGTCGCGTTTTGTATGACGCCTTCCCTGCCATTTTTTCAGGGAGGGGGGGGAGAGGGGGGGAGAGGGGGGGGAGAGGGGGAGAGAGGGGGAGAGAGGGGGAGAGGGGGAGAGGGGGAGAGGGGGGGAGAGGGGGAGAGGGGGGGAGAGGGGGGGAGAGGGGGGGAGAGGGGGGGAGAGGGGGGGAGAGGGGGGGAGAGGGGGGGGAGGGGGGGAGAGGGGGGGAGAGGGGGGGGAGGGGGGGAGAGGGGGGGAGAGGGGGGGGAGAGGGGGGGGAGAGGGGGGGAGAGGGGGGGGAGAGGGGGGGGAGAGGGGGGGAGAGGGGGGGAGAGGGGGGGAGAGAGGGGGGAGAGAGGGGGGGAGAGAGGGGGAGATATTAAAGGGCACCTGTCACCCCGTTTTTTCCGTATGAGATAAAAATACTGTTAAATAGGGCCTTAGCTGTGCATTACAACAGTGTATTTTGTGGACCCCGATTCCCCACCTATGCTGCCAATATACGTTACCAAAGTAGCCGTTTTCGCCTGTCAATCAGGCTGGTCTGGTCAAAAGGGCGTGGTGTCTTGCTTAGTTTTCCGTTGGTGGCGTCGTGGTGTGCGCATGTCCAAGGTCCCGAATCCACTGCACAGGGGAGTGAAAAGAGCGCGATGTGTGCTATTTCATTGGTGATCGGTGGGGGCGGCCATCTTCCTTTGGCCGCGCGTGTGCAGAAGCAGCGCTCTGCTGGCCGCGGCTTCAGGAAAATGGCCGTGGGATGCCGCGCGTGCGCAGATGGAGATCGCGGCGGCCATTTTCCTGAAGCCGAGATGCGAATTCTGCTTCAGGAAAATGACCGCCGCGATCTCCATCTGCGCACGTGCGGCATCCCACGGCCATTTTCCTGAAGCCGCGGGCAGCAGAGCGCTCCATCTGCGCACGCGCGGCCAAAGGAAGATGGCCGCCCCCACCGATCAACAGGGAAATAACGCACATCGCGCTGTTTTAACTCCCCTGTGCAGTGGATTCCGGACCTTGGGCATGCGCAAACCACTACGCCACCAACGGAAAACTAAGCAAGATCTGGGGGAAGACACCACGCCCTTTTGACCAGACCAGCCTGATTGACAGGCGAAAACGGCTACTTTGGTAACGTACTTTGGCAGCATAGGTGGGGAATAGGGGTCCACAAAATACACTGTTGTAATGCACAGCTCAGGCCCTATTTAACAGTATTTTTATCTCATACGGAAAAAACGGGGTGACAGGTGCGCTTTAAGTAAATGTAAAAAATAATCCACATTGACTTGCATTGGATTTCGTGTTCCGGTCCGAAACCCGACTTTACAGTAGAATTGGCCGATTTCACGCGATCTGACTTTCGAGAAGGTCGGGTTTCACAAAACCCAACTCGATCCTAAAAAAGCAAAAGTCGCTCAACCCTACTCTGGACTTGTGTATTGGCATTTTACAAAAAAGGACAACCCCTTTAGCATTTTTCACCTATTCATAGCATAGGTGGTAAGAGTCTGACTGCTGGGTGGTGAGGGCCACTACTGATGGGAACAACCAAACATGAGAACCAGAATCCTCTGTCTCCCTTACAAATGAAGGTGTTCACACCCCAATTCTGTGACAACCATTAACCCATCTGTGTCTGAAGGCATTTTGTGGAGTTATTGAAGAGTTCAATTAAAGTATGTTTAATATATTTGCGGTTTTTGTTCTATGCGTTTCGAAGTTACAAACACAGGTGGCTGTTTCCTGAAGAAGTGCTTGTAACCTCGAGACACGCAAATATATTTATTAAATATACACTTGCATTGACATCTTCAATAGCTCAGCAGGGCGGAGGATCTCCACAAATTTTCTTCCAACACATATCTGATGGTTATCCTGTGACAGTGTTCACTTGGTCAGACTGCCTGAACTCAGCTCCTATGTCAGCACTCACTCTGAGCAAATGAATGCTATCAATCAGAAGCTGGGGAGGTCTATAAAATACAAATTGAGGGGACGTAGCATGTCCTCATTTAAGGCCACAGTCCTCCTTAATGACTTGTACTACATCCCATCCCACTTCATCCCAAACCTCACCACAGTGTTCATCATAACCCTAACGCATCTCTTCAACCTATCACTAACAACTGGTGCTTTCCCCTCAAGCTTTAAACATGCTTTAATCACGCCTATCCTCAAAAAGCCCTCTCGCGACTCATCCTCTGCATCTAGCTATCACCCCATATCACTTCTCCCATATGCCTTAAAACTACTGGAACAACGCATCCATCTTGAACTGTCCTCCCACCTCTCTTCCTGCTCCCTATTCGACCGCTTTCAATCTGGTTTCTGGTCGCATCACTCCACTGAAACTGCCCTATCTAAAGTCACCCATGACTTATTAACTGCCAAAGCCAAGCGACACTACTCTGTCCTCCTCTTCCTCCTAGACCTGTCCTCTGCCTTTGACACAGTGGACCATTCCCTACTATTACAGACCCTCTCACCTCTTGGCATCACTGACTTGGCCCTATATTGGATTTCGTTGTACCTAACAGACCGGACATTCAGCGTCTCCCACTCACACACCACCTCCTCACCGCGCACCATCTGTTGGAGTCCCACAAGGTTCAGTCCTAGGGCCTCTGCTCTTCTCCATCTTTACCTTTGGCCTCGGACAGCTCATAGAGTCCCATGGCTTTCAGTATCATCTCTATGCCGACGACACACAGATCTACATCTCTGGCCCAGATATAACCTCCTTAATAACCAGAATCCCACAATGTCTCTCTGCTATATCATCCTTCTCATCTTTCCCCCATCTCACTCGACTCCCCCAACGGACCTATCCATTACAGTAAATGGCTGCCCACTCTCCCCAGTCACACAAGCTCGCTGCCTCAGGGTAATCCTTGATACTAATCTCTCCTTCAAACTACACATCCAAGCCCTTTCCACTTCCTGACGACATCAACTCAAAAATACTTCCCGAATCTGTACATTCCTAAACCAAGAATCTGCAAAAACCCTAGTCCATGCACTCATCATCTCCCGCCTTGACAACTGCAACCTCCTGCTCTCTGGCATCCCCACTAACACTTTCCCACCCCTACAATCTATTCTAAACTCTGCTGCCCGACTAATCCACCTGTGTCCCGCTATTCCCCAGCCTCTCCCCTCTGTCAATCCCTGCACTGGCTCCCCATTACCCAATGACTCCAGTTCAAAACCCTAACCATGACATACAAAAGCCATCTGCAGTCTGTGTCCTCCATACATCTGTGACCTTGTCTCCTGGTACTTATCTGCACGCAACCTCCGATCCTCACAAGATCTCCTTGTATACTCTCCTATTCCCAGAATCGCATGCAAGATTTTTCTCGTGCATCACCCCATACACATCAGACTCTCGCCTTCCGTGGAAACCTTCAAAAAGAACCTGAAGACCTACCTCTTCAAACAAGCCTACAACCTGCAGTAACCACTGATCGACCAAACCACTGCACGACCAGCTCTACCCTCACCTATTGTATCCTCACCCATCCCTTGTAGATTGAGAGCCCTCGCGGGCAGGGTCCTCTCTCCTCAGGTACCAGTCGTGACTTGTATCGACTAAGATTATTATACTTGTTTTTTATTATGTATACCCCTCACATGTAAAGCGCCATGAAATAAATAGCGCTATAATAATAATAATAATAATAATTTTTAGAAACACTCAATCCCAAGGATACAGTCTCACCACTTCTCATGATAAACGTTCTGTGAACATATTTGGCTTTAGGATGTGCTTACCTTATTACCACCAATAGCGATTACCTCCTGCTGAACGGTTATGTGTGTTCTACTGTAGTTCATAGGGGTGTGGAGGACAAGCAGACGCACGCTGACCAACCCATTATGTGTCATTTTCTGTGGCTCACCAGAGGGCTTGTAATCCTCTGCAACAAGAAAAAGATGCATTCTGATTAAATACTAAGGACAGGAAATGTTAGTGACTTAGGCTACTTTCACACTAGCGTCGTGCACTGCACGTCGCTAAGCGTCGTTTTGTAGAAAAAAACGCATCCTGCAAAAGTGCTTGCAGGATGCGGTTTTTCTCCAAAGACTAGCATTAGCGACGCAGTGCGACGCATTGCCACACGTCGCAACTGTCGTGCGACGGTTGCGTCGGTCCGTCGCCACCAAAAAAACATTGCATGTAACGTTTTTTGGTGCGTCGAGAGAGTCTTTTCCTACCGCGCATGCGTGGCCGGAACTCCGCCCCCTCCTCCCCGCACATCACAATGGGGCAGCGGATGCGTTGAAAAACAGCATCCTTTGCCCCCGTTGTGCGCCGCTTTCACTGCTTGCGTCGGTACGTCGCCTCAAAGACAAACTGACAGGTAACTCATAACGTAATGGATGCACAACAAGGTTTACTGTATTTTTCTTACTATAAAAATCATTATTTGGCAAGAAAAATAAAATCTTGCTAAAAATGTGGGAATAGTATTGTCCAGCGCAAACTTCCTCTCTGAACTGGTAAAAAAAATGTCCTTAATTGTGAGAGGTTAAAACATGGATACAGGGGAGCGGGTCATGCAGTAAACGATGGCTGTTTTGCGCCTGTGTAGTGCTTCAATGGATCCAAGTATCATACCAAGGCAAGTGCCACCTCCTCACCTTCCTTGCTGGATCCTGTAACTTGTGAAGCCTTTATCTCCTTATTGCACTTTATTTACTCATGGGAATATTGACCCTTTCATTTATTGATATTGCCCCTCTGCTTATTTACACCAGGCAAGTTTTAATCAGTAGGAAATATATTTTTCCTTATTTTTTGATATGTAAATCTTAGGTGTTTCTTAAAGTAAATTTAATGCATCCCATAAAACAGAAAAATATGGTAATTACAAGGGTTGATTGAATAGCTTAGGATAAGTGCTTATCTGAACAGCTACAGCGCATACCGAATAGCTGCATCGGTTACCTGGAGCGCTCCCGATAATCAGCCGTTTGGCGCTGAACTGTATGTGTCCCACCAGTGTGACAGTCAACACATACATGGAGAGCCTGTGTGTTGTGAGGCTGTGTGCACACGTCAGGATTTCTTGCAGAAATTTCCTGACAAAAAACGGACATTCCTGCCAGAAATTCACATGCATTTTTTGCACGATTTTTACGCGTTTTTCCCAATGCATTAAATAGTGTGAAAAAGGGAAATTAGACCTACCGGTAATTCGGTTTCCAGGTAGTCCCTCAGGACAGCACCATGGAGGACGTCCTTCCTTGACCTATAGCGGGACAGGATCACAGAGAAATTAAAAAGGACCATCCCACCTCCACCCTCCAGTGTTCTTTCAAAGTACCACCGAAGGATGGAAATAAATGGTCTAAACGTGCCCTTACAAACGTGTGTAACCACCATTAAACCGCTTCATCTTAATTTTGAGCCATGGTGACCCAAAGGACGAACGATCTGCCGGTAGATTAATCCCGAGCAATCGTAAAAAAAAACAGAAACATAAGGGAGGGAACTATGGGTGCTGTCCTGAGGGACTACCTGGAAACCGAATTACCGGTAGGTCTAATTTCCCTTTTTCCATTACGTCCCTCAGGACAGCACAATGGAGAATACCAAAGCAACCCAGGGTGGGTACAGAAGCCAAGGAATCAAAGTCCCAGGCAAAAACCAGACTAAATATATAAAGGATCTGAAAGATCAGAAAAACCATAGATATCTAAAGAGATCCGCAAAGAAAATCACCGTAGTGAGTGCCTGGTATACATCTATAATGGCCAATTTCAGTATGAATGTGGTAAATGAAATAAGCATCAGGAGCAGAGAGTGAGATACACCCATTGTACTCCAATACCAATAATGAACCACAGCAAGTTATTTATTGTTATAGATACTTCTAGATATCGCAGCCCCAGAATAGGGTTAGAGAACCTTATTGCCCAGCAAAATATGGTGACAGTCACAGCCACCACACAATGAGGACTGTACCGACCAATAATAAGCTGCATGTGCTTATAACAGGACTGTTCCTTCATTGGTCCTTCTGGGCTCAGGTTAAGCCTTGGTTACAGACCAGCTTACTGTACTATAAGGAGACCTGCAGAACAGAGGCCCTGGACTGCAGAAAGATCAAACCAGTAACAGTTAGTACATGGATAATGGCAGAGCATTGGGATGTACGCACATAACTCATCCAGGAGATCACGTCTATTCCAAATCCTTAGATGTCTAACCCCAAGAAGGGTTATATATTATTGAAACTAAGGAATACACCATCCGGCAGGTAATATCTCCTGCCATTACCAATGTCGGGCTTCTCATTAGAAGCGCTGAAAGAGAAACGTGGATCATCACTCCTGTTTTACTGATGTTAGACACAGGGTGCCCGGACTCAATCAATGACGGTGGTGGTGGTAGTGCTAGTAAAAATCTTCCGACACTTGAAATTATTCGAAACTGCATTTATACGAGTCATTATTCCAGACATTATAAGTATGTCAACTTATTTGTCCATATATGCATATTACGCACATACATATCCCAAGAGGCAATCTTCTCAGGAATCTTTATACACCCAGACTGCCATTGTGGGAGTAACCATATTCCATGGCTAGAGAAAAAGTAGGTTTCTTCCTCATCACAGAGGGAGATTATCTACTGTGAAGCAGTGAGACTATGGGGTCTTAACAGTAAGAGCCCTGGATACAGTTTCATTTATCTTAGGAGCCGTGACTGCTGTAGAGCCGCGAGTATGGGATCCTCTGCCACACGACACAGTGCTGCTGCTTCGCCACAAGGTACAAAAGGCAGTGCTGATGTCCCTGGTAAACAAAACGCAACAGACTTATGGGACAAGAATCTGTCTGATTGCCGAATGTGGAGTTTGGGAAGGATTAATAATAATAATAACAACTACAAAAAAACTTTTATTTATATAATAATTAAAGCAAAATAAAAACCACCCTGCTCCTGAGAGCTTACAATCTACAATGAGGTGGGGGAGATACAACGTACAGGTGTGTATCAACAATGTTTTATTTATAATGATGGTCCAGCCATCTTCAGGGGGTGGGGATAGATGGATATAGTGAATGGGCTACACACACACACACACACACACACACACACAAACATAAAATGACTGATTAGGGAACGTGAAAGGCCGCTCTGAACGAATGTGTTTTGAGAGTGCCCCTAAAACTATGCAAATTGTAGATGGTCCTAATATCTTAGGGCAAAGCATTCCGAGGCGGAAGGAATCCTTTCTTTCAACTCATGGGATTTTCTGCACCCAAGACAGTAGTATGTCCTTTTATAGGATGTACCAAAATAACGTATGTCATCTTTTAAAGCTAATTATGTAATAGAGTTGCCTTTAGCACTCAAAGTAGAACCTACCTGAGAGATCTGTTCCAAACAGAAGAAATGCAGATTTTACTAAGCCAATTCAAGCATATCTGTTTGCTTGACTAAGCCCTGTTGTAAAGAATGAAGTAACAGAACCTGGATCTGGGTCCAAAACACAAGGACTCCATATCCAGAGTTGAGGCCCAAGACAAAAATGTGAAGTGGTAGGCCCATGATACAATGTGCGGCCACACAACAAGGCACCAGACAGAAGGTCTGACCCAGTGGCTCACAGCCAGAGGCGAAAAAGGCACCAAGCCCGACACACTAATGATACCCCCTGAGGCAAAGGACACCGAAACCCTATGATGCAATATGATGCATATAGGAACTATGAAGCAACATAATGTCCAAAGGCACTATTAATTAATCTGATTCAATACGATGCAATATGATGCACATAGGAATAATGAAGCAGTATGATGCATCAAGTAACTATGAAGCGCTATGGTGCATATAGGAACAATGAAGCACTCTGATGCATATAGAGACTATGAAGCAATACGATGCATGAAGTAACTATGAAGCACTATGGTGCATAGAGGAACAATGAAGCACTCTGATGCATATAGGAGCTATGAAGTAAAATGCTGTAATATAATGCACAAAGGCAATATGAAGCGCTATGTTGCATATAGGAACCTTGAAGCATTATGATGCATAAAGGCAATATGAGCACTATGATGCATATAGGAACCATAAAGCAATATGATGCATAAAGGCAATATGAAGCACTATGATGCATATAGGAACAATGAAGCACTATGATGCATATAGGAACCATGAAGCAATATGATGCAATATGATACATGAAGTCACTATGAAGCGCTATGATGCATAAAGGAACCATGAAGCAATATGATGCACAAAGGCAATATGAAGCACTATGATGCATATAGGAACAATGAAGCACTATGATGCATATAGGAACCATGAAGCAATACGATGCAATATGATTCATGAAGCAACTTATGAAGCGCTATGATGCATATAGGAACTATGAAGCAATATGATGCACAAAACCAATATGAAACCGTATGCCGTATGATGCCACAGAGGCACTCAATATGATGCATAGAGGCACTATGATGCAGTATCATGTACAGAGGCACGCAATATGATGCATAAAGCAGTAAGATGCGGTATTATGCACGGAGGCACTCAATATGATGCATAGAGGAACTATGATGCAGTATTATGCATGGAGGCACTCAATATGATGCATAGAAGCAGTATGACTTACACTTTTAAGCAAAAGAGCCACCTATCAGAGTTCCAGATAAATCTCCACTCTGAACAGTACATCTCATTTGTCAGACTGACTCCACCCGAAGGGGCTAATTAATGAGCAGCAGCTGGAGGGCAGTCTTCATGGAGACAATGTGCTGAATTAACACCTTGTGTCCTCCTCTGGATGGAGTAGTTAAGCTGCAAAGAAAAGTGAAACACTTGCTTACTGAACCAGAAAATGGAAAGCATGCTTCCAAAAAGTCACTCTGAAGCCCAATCATAAGGCTCTGTACAGACAAGACCTGCAACTAACTGAAGTCCAGTCATGAGATGTAGCCTGGACATATGGCCCTACCATAGCCTAGAGGTCCAAGGCCTAGCTGCAAATGGGTTCCAGATACAGCTTTGGCACAAAGGCATGAGACTAGAGTCGGCCCAGAGGCCCAGGCCATCAATGCAACATTAAACCATGCACTCACCTGTGCTGGCTCCATACCTGCTAGAAGACAGGGGGAGCTGGTAACGCCGAGAGCCTACCGTGGAAGGAAGCGGCATCCCGTCAGAATGCTGCATTACTCAATGTGCCCCCTTCCGTGTTCCATCGTGGAATACACGCCGATCCTATGTGCCGGCGCCCCTTTCTGACGTCACCGGAAGCGCAATGGCCTTCTCCACCACAAGACTTTCGGAAGTAGCGGTGTTTTGCCAGTCGGGGTCCGAGCCGAGAGCCCCCACCGGGAGGAAGCGGCTCTACCCAGGAGCCCGTCCGCTCGACTGGTCTCTGGGGCTGAGGGACTCCCCACCGGGGAGTTTCCACTCTGGGCTACTTGACAGGGGGAAGGATTGGACCTGCCGCACGATCCCCCTAAGCCCATTGCACAGGCTGACTGTTGGCTGAGGAACCTCTCAAAGAGGAGTCGGCCACGGTCCGTCTGACCAGGAAAAGGGAAGGTTGAGACCCCCAAACTCTGAGTCCATCTGGTACAGCACTGATAGCTGATGGACCTCTACCCAGTGAGGTGTCGGCCATGGACCACTTGACAGGGGGAAGAGAAGAATCCACAAGCTATCTTCGCTCTAGGAGCAACCTCTCATACATCCGTCCCTGTAGGGACAGGAAAAACACTGGAGGGTGGAGGTGGGAGGGTCCTTTTAACCTCTCTATGATCCTGTCCCGCTATAGGTCAAGGAAGGACGTCCTCCATGGTGCTGTCCTGAGGGACGTAGTGGAAAAAAAATAAATAAATAAATAAATAAATTAAAAAAAAACAAAAAACAAAAAAATCGGCAAAATTAATGAAAATGCTGCTTTTTTTTACCGCGAAGCGTTTTTTTCGCGGAAAAAAACAAATCTTGTGCACAAAAATTGCAGAATGTATTCTAAATGATAAAAACGCATACATATGCATCCTATCGTGAAAAAGGCGAAAATTCCTGAACATGTGCACATACCCTGACTGTCACAGAGCAACGACACATGCAGCGGCGCCAAACAGCTGATAATCGGGAGGGCTTCAGGTATCCGGGTTCCCGATGCAGCCATTTGGTAAGCACTATAGCTATTCAGATAAGGACTTATCCGAACCTATCCTTAAAAGGAACAGGTCACCAACAAAAACGCTATTAACCTGCAAATATGTGGTTAGTCTGCAGGTTAATAAAGTTACTAACCTGCCCAGTGCCCACAATTAGCCAAGCGCTGTGGGGAGAAAATTAACTGTATTTTCCCTGGCTGTGTTCGGTTCAGTCACAGCTCTGAGTATACAGCGGCGGCTATAACCGCTCTTCCGGCCCTGACTGACAGCCGGCCGCAGTGTAGTGTTAGTCAGGGACGGGGGAAGCAGTTACAGTGGCAGCTTTGCATACTCAGAGCGGTGACTGAACCAGCGCTGGCATTGCCCCCATCACTGAAACAGAATGCTGCCAGGGAGAATTACCGTAAGTTTATTTTCTCCCCACAGCGTTCGGCTACATGTGGGCACCAGGCAGGTGAGTAACACTATTAACCTGCAGATTAACCCCATATGTGCAGGTTAATAGTGTTTTTTGCTGGTGACAGATTCACTTTAAAAGGGACTCTGTCAGCACATAATGACTGTTCCCACAAAGTACAGGCACTTGATGTTTCACTGTGGGGCCAATCATTTAAATACATCTTCCCACATGTTAGTTTTCCCATCTTCAAGTCCCCTCTTCTTTGATTGATATCTCTGGCTTCATAGAGCCAGAGAAGGATGGAGATAGATGGAAACCAAGCAGGTGGGAAGGTGTTTATAAATGACTAGATGGTGGCCCGATTCTAACGCATCGGGTATTCTAGACTATGTATGTAGTTTATTTATGAAGCTTTCAGAATAATGCAATTTATACACAGGATTCGGCCGGCCGGGCGTGACCAATTAGCGAAGCGTGGTTCAAATTATGCGCCAATTCGCGGCCGGACTGCGCCAGTCTGCGAACAATCAGTGAAGCCAGGGCCTGCTCCAGGTTTTTTTGAGGGCCCCGGGCGAAAGAGTCTCAGTGGGCCCCCCTCCTTAACACATACCTCAATTCATGATGCATAGATAGAGCAGAGAAATATGGCACAGCCAAGTAGCATACAGCCCACGTAGTATATAACACAGCCCATGTAGTAAATAGCACAGCCTACGTAGTATATTGCCCAGCCACGTGGTATATTGCCCAGCCACATAATATATTGCACAGCCACATAATATATTGCACAGCCACATAATATATTGCACAGCCACATAATATATTGCACAGCCACGTAGTATATTGCACAGCCACGTAGTATATTGCACAGCCACGTAGTATATTGCACAGCCACGTAGTATATTGCACAGCCACGTAGTATATTGCACAGCCACGTAGTATATTGCACAGCCACGTACAGGGTGGATTGATTTAAATCACGCCGATTTAAATCATGATTTAAATCACGATTTAAATCAAAAGATTTTTTTCTATTTAAATCGGATCGATTTAAATCATGATTTTAATCATGATTTAAATCACTGATTTAAATCAAAAGGTTTTTTTTCAATATAAATCACGATTAAAATGAGAAGTGAGAGCAGTGCGCATGTGCGCCCATAGTTACACGGACGAAACTAGGGGCAACGATCTAACGCCAGGGTGAGGGGGGGACCCCAAAGTAAGTAAAAATCTTTTTTGTTTTACTATATGGCAATAGGTAGGTGTTTAAAAGCAGCATGTCTTAATTGTATAAACTATTAATAGCCTCCACATTTTGTTCAAACTGCCCCTTTAATTCCACACTTCTAGCTTGGTTTCACTTTTGGTTTAGTTTCTTTTTCCATTCAGTTGACATGCCCAAACTTGTTGGATAGTCAGCATCCTACAGAAACCTCTGGAAGAGCATGGCATTGTGAATGTTACACATATACAGCCTTTATTCTACTGAGTTAAACAACTGAGCTTTATCTCATGATGGAAGAACCTTTGGATGGTAAAATATTTTCCTCAAAAAGCAGTTTATTGAAAAAAATCCGATTTAAATCAAAAAAATCCGATTTAAATCAAAAAAATCCGATTTTTTTGATTTTTTTAAAAAAACATTGATTTTTATCCACCCTGGCCACGTAGTATATGGCACAGAGACATAGTATATAACACAGACCATGTAGTATAGAGCACAGCGATGTAGTATATTGCCCAGCCACGTAATATATACCACAGAGACGTAGTATAAAACACAGCCCACGCAGTATATAACAGCCCACGCAGTATATAACAGCCCACGCAGTATATAACAGCCCACGCAGTATATAACAGCCCACGTAGTACAGTATATTGCCCAGCCACGTAATATATTGCACAGCCACGTAATATATTGCACAGCCCATGCAGTATATCAGGCATGTCAAACACGCGGCCCTTTACAGGCATATCTGCGGCCCGCACAAAAGTCTCAAACTTTGTCTAAACACAAATAGGCTGAGCCGCAGATGCTCAAAACTTCACGATCAGCACTTCCGGCTCTTCATTCATTGGCCCATATCCCTGCATATGACCTCCTTACGTGATCAGCTGCTGAGAGGCGCTGACCGCCGCTGGCACTTCCGCATCAGGGAAGCGCCAGCAGCGGCTGACGTCATTGAGCGTGTGACAGGCTGCTTCAGTTCATTCGTCGTCACTCACGGTCGTTGCGCCGCAGCGCCGGTGACTCGTCGTCACTGTCTCACTCGCTGACTGCTGTTACAATACGTGTGTGACATTAGCTGCTGTGTGCGGCCCTCGCAACAACCTCTTGTTACTCATGTGGCCCTCGGGGTACCCAGAGTTTGACATGCCTGCAGTATATAACACAGCAATGTGGGCACCGTATCCCTGTTAAAAAAAAAAAAAAAAAAAAAAAGAATTAAAATAAAAAATAGTTATATATTCACCTTCCGTCGGCCCCTGGATCCAGCCCAGGCATTTACCGATACTCCTCGTGACGCTCCGGTCCCAACAATGCATTGCGGTCTCGCGAGATGATGACGTAGCGGTCTCACAAGACCGCTACGTCATCATCTCGCGACACCGCAATGCATGGACAGGAGCGTCGCAAGGAGCAGCGGGAAAGGCGACGGAAGGTGAGAATATAATGATTTTTTATTTTATTATTTTTAACATTAGATCTTTTTACTATTGAGGCTGCATAGGCAGCCTCAATAGTAAAAAGTTGGTCACACAGGGTTAATAGCAGCGTTAACGGACTGTGTAATGCAGCCATTAACCCTGTGTGAGCACTGACTGGAGGGGGCACTGAGAGTAGGAAGGGGCGAATTCGTGGCCGGACTGCGCCCGTCGCTGATCGGTAGTGGCCGCAAGGCCACGACCAATCAGCGACACGTGATTTCCGTGACAGACAGACAGACGGAAGTGCCCCTTAGACGAATATATATATATATATATATATATATTTATTATATATATATATTATAGATTGGCCCTGCAGGGAAGGACCGGGCACCTGTACTGTGCTGGGACAATCATTTTGTGCTGACAAGACTCCCTTTAAGAAAAATTTTGAGTTGTAAGAGAGATTGTATAAAATAGTTTACAGTCACTGCCTACGACTTCTGCATTTTGCCTTTAATCCCTTCTTAAAACACTTGAAGTACATGTATTTCACACATCAGGTGCTGCTACATGGAGCAGGCTCAGATACCGAGCCTGCTACATATAGTCAGAACCTGACTTTAAGAGTATGTGCACAAGGTCAGTAATCGGCAGCACTCTGGACGCAGCACATGTCCGCTCTGTCCAAAGTGCTGCCGGCTTTTGAACGCAGGTGATTCCGCATGTGTTCATTGAACCGTGCAGATTCACCGCGTCTAATACAGAGACTGAGCATCTCCACAAGATAAATAGATATGCAGCGGTCTGGAAAGACGCGCTGCATGTATGTCTCCGCATGGAAGCTGGAGGATTCCGTGCACGCATAGTGAGCAGAGTATTTCTTGAAATCCCACCCACTATGCTGTAACAGCTGGACGCTGCGGATGTACACAGTGTCCAACCTGCAGCATTTACTGACCGTGTGCACATACTTAACAGCAATGAAAGCTAGGCCTGATGGCTGCTGTTTAATCCCTTAGATACTGCTGTCAGTTTGGACACCAAATTACGCCCCATATTCACAGGCCATCAATGCTGCATCCATCTTTGTACTCCAATGAAGGTCATCCATGGGCTAAAGTATTGCAATTTATAGTGTGAAAAACTTAGATCACAAAAAAGATATGAAAACACAAACTTCAAAAAGTTTAACCCCTTCCCACAAAAGCCTATTTTCACCTTCCTGACCAGGCCAAATTTTTTTTAGTTTTGAGCAGTGTCACTTTATGAGAACTCGAATGCTTCAACGGATAACACTGATTCTGATAAAAAAAAAGCAAACTGACATTTTCTTAAAAATTCGCAATTTTCAAAGTTTGAATTTTTATGCCTTTAAACCAGATTGAAAATCTTCCTTCAGGGAATTTGTCTGAATCACATATTTCAGAGATTCTGATGGGATCCCAGATTAAGTGTTCCTTGTAGAGTACGGGATCAATATGAACCAAGCCTTATACTGGTCTTTGGGAGGCCGATAAACAAATCAACAGCAGTTCAGGAATTTGTTAATAGAGTCATGCGAGGACTTGTTTATTTGGGGAAGGCACATGAACAAAGAACAACAATTCAGAAATTGTTTTTTGGAGTTGTTTCCCCCATGCCATTCCCAGTGTGTTAAAAGTGATAAAGATGACTTGATTACAAGTAGATTACAGAAATACCACATTCCTAATTTTTTATTTTTTTTTACACTTTGCTGCTTTTACACAAATAAATACTTAGAAAAAAATGTTTTTACCTTGCTATATTCCAAGAGCTATAGCTTTTTATTTTTCCACTAATGGAGCTGAATGGGGGTTTGTTTTTTTGCGACATTTTCAGAGATATAATTTCTATTTACATACTACTTTTTGATCGCGTTTTATTACATTTTTGTTTGGCTGTACGATGAAAAAAATATAATTTTTTCCTTTATATTTCTTTTACAGTGTTCACTTTAGGTGTTAAATAGTGTGACAATTTTACAAAAAGGGTCGTTCTCAACGTAAGGATAGCAAACATGTACTGTACTTTTTATTTAAAAATTTTTTTTTACATAAAAATGTGTATTTATGGGCGCACATAAATATCTGATGAATCCCCCACTGACTAAGAGCTGGTTAGGGTATAAATTGAAAAATTCTCTTTCCAAAGACCTGACTCTCCATTAACTGGGGTGGAAGTTACATCAGTTATTAATACATCAATAATAATACAAAAAAAAAAAAAAAAAGCATGGTCAAATATAGTTTACTGTATAAACAATGGCAATAGATCCGTTATCGGCCTCTGTATGGTGCTTTTTTGTGTACCTATTGAATTATATAGGCAGGTCTAATCTGAAATACAAAATCGGACTAGCACATAATGCAATTTTTTTTCTGCAGACAACTGATCAGTTTAGAAAATCATTCATGTGAACGTACCAATTCACTAATACTGATCCGTGTGCTGTGTTTTCACCATTGACAGTGCTAGGTCCGAAACTATTTACATGCGATCACTGCCTGGTTGCCCAGACCCACTGAACCATTATACCATAGATTAGCGAGTTCCAAGGATGAAATACATTTTGTTCTGTGATCTTTCCAGTTTACAAAACTCATACTGACGACATAGACAACTTACTGATGTCCATAGTGCAGGTTATTCGAGAAACGCCTCTGTTTACAGGAAAACCATTTAGATTTATTTTTCCGCTTCTACAGTCAATATTGGAGCTGACCTAAATGGGACAGAGAAACTATTACAGCCCAAAACATTATATATAAAGGAAGATGCCAGCTGCAATGAACAGACAGTGAAAGCGAAGCTATCCCATCACAGTCAAAGTCAAAACTTAAGACTGACACAAACTTTGGTTTTCACAAAGTTTGCTGTTTATGTGTGTTTTTTTTTAGATCTCAGTCAGATGTTTCTATGGTTATTGAAGTACAATTATAAGTGTTTCAGAAGTTTTTGGATATTGGTCGGACGCCTCTCACAGCCAAACCATATTTCACACATTGCACTGACGGGGGGCAACACCCCAAAACACAGTGTCTGCAAACTGAGATTCTGGTTTGGCCATTATCCTAAGTCATGTGAGAAGGCTCGTTAAAGGGTCGACATTGACTTGTAGGATTGCTAACTTCCAATAGGTGGCACTACAGTTCTAGTTCTCTTCCTCTCTGAACAGACAATTAGCATAAGTTTTTTATAAAATTTTATTAACAAATCCATCAAGTTTATGTTAAGACTCAATATTTACAGTATTGACACATACTTTTCAAGACTTCTGCAATCCAACCTGGATATCAGCATCTGGGCAGCACGGTGGCTCAGTGGTTAGCATTCTAGCCTTGCAACAAGTGGGGGGGTACCACCAAGGACAACATCTGTGGAGGGTTTGTATGGGTTTCCTACAGTTTTCTCCCACACGCCAAAGACATATTAATAGAAAATTTAGATTGCGAGCCCCAATTGGCACAATGATGATGATGTGTGTAAAGGGCAGCGGAATATGATGGCGTTTAAATAAGAAAAGTATAAAAAATAAAATTTGAGCCAAATCCTGACTGACGTCAGCACATTCTACCACAATTTCTGCCTTTGTTTGTCCATCCACTTTGAGTTTTAAGAAAAGTTTCTCAATACTATTGAGATTTTAAAAGATTCCAGGCCAAAGAATACTTTCATATTTTGTTCACCGATCCACTTCGTTATCATTTTTGCCTTGGGACATGGTCTCTATAATGTTGGAAAAGCATTGTTCAGCCCCAAATTACTTCTGGATCAATGGGAGAAGTTTCTTTCGGAAAATATTTAGATAACATTTTTTATTCATCACAGTGTTCTTGGGCAAAATTGTGTGCGGGTCCACTCTATAAATGAAAAGCAACCACAAACATGAATGGTCACAGAATGCTTTACTATTGGCATGACAAAGGGGGTCACGCTCACCCTTTGTTCTCCAGACAACAATACTTCCTGATGTTCTAAACAGTTTAAAAGGTAGCTCATTGAAGAAAATAACTTTACGCCAGTCCTCTGTAGCCCAACACCTGCAGAATGTCAGTCTGCCCTTGAAGTGTTTCCAGGCAATAAGTGGCATCTTTGCTGCCTTTCTTGACACCAGACCAGTGTAAGCCTTTTGCCTGACTGTGTGTGCACAACAACACCTGCCTGCTGCCATTCCAGAGCAAGCTCTGCACTAGTTGAATCTTCTTTAGGAGACAGTCTTGTCACTTGCTGTACTTTTTAGGGTACCCTAAAACCCCTAAATCAACCATTTATCAGAAAAATAACTTCAATCTTATAAGCAGCAATGCCCCTGCCTGTAAAGCCCATTTGATGGAAAGCAATGAGGACTGCACGTTTCCTTAGAGGTAACCATGGTTAACAGAAAAAAGACAATGACTTCAGCACTGGCCCCTTTTAAAAAGGTGTTGTCCACTACTCTAAGAACCCCCTCTAAGTCTATGTTTGCCCCCAGTAAAATAATGCTTATACTTATGACATTTATTAAGTAGGTTTAAAAGTCAACGCATTTCCATGTCCTGATGAAGAGGTCCTGTGTGACCTTGACTTTTAACCCTGCTTAAATATCATTACTTTATTATCTGCTACCAGCAGTGCATGAGTGATACCTCCAGGCTCCTTTCTGTACCTTTGGTCCACCTCCTGACGGGTATCTGTGCAGCAGCTGTCACATGTCCGCTATGTGTTGCCTTTAGCAACCTTACAAGGTCGCTTTATCCCTTTCCAGTTTTTCCTCATTAATTTTGTAGAATGAAAGATAAAACTTTCCATTGTACTGTGTTATCTTTCTATCTCCTCTTAAACTGCCAGCACTCCAAACAGGGAGTGACTGTAGTTTAGCAGAGGAAATTGGCAAGCGACAAGTCAGAATTCATGGATGTGTAAAAACATGGATTGACTGGTGAGATAAAAAGGGAGCGAGTTTCTGGCGAGTTTTTCTCCTTTTGGGTTTCTATGGGGAGTCACAGTTGCATTTTGTGTAGAATAACAGGGGTTTCATCAGTAAAACATACATTAAAAAACGCGGTTTCAAAATTACACCAAAAACACATGAAAAAAAACTTATGGAAAAATGGTAGCAAAAAAAGCAATAAATCAAAGAAACTGATGTTGGTGCAGATACCTGTAAACGAAACACAGCAGGAAAAAAAGCAGCATTATTGCATATGGGAACATGTCGGTAGTATAGAGAAAAAAAAAAAAAAAAACACTACTAGAGCATCCTATAGGTTGAACATAAATACAGCATTGTCTAAAAATACAGAAAAATGTATACAATTCTAACAAAACAAATGCATTATAAATGAAAAGACCAACTAAAGTTACCGTACTTAGCCCCCAGCAACACATGGCACGCGTGTCAAGCATCAGTGTGACTTGTATGGAGGCAAAAAACATAATAAAATTCAACAGAAATTAAGTATATTTTGAATTGCCATATCCAATAGATATCAATTTATAATGTGAATATTGCAATTTAAAAAAAAATAATGTCAGAAAGCCATGTTACTCCATTGTATCAATTAAAATTACAGCTTGGCCCACGAAACAAACAACGCCTTTTGGCAATTAGGTTGACATACATATAAAATCTCATGGTTCTCAAAATTTGGGAAAAAAAAAGTTTGTTTTTTAACTTTAAAGGGAACCTGTCACCCCCAAAATCGAAGGTGATCATGGGCTTATCTACAGCATTCTGGAATGCTGTAGATAAGCCCCCCGGATGTATCCTGAAAGATGAGAAAAAGAGGTTAGATTATACTCACCCAGGGGCGGTCCCGCTGCGGTTCGGGTCCGGGGCCTCCCATCTTCTTACGATGACGTCCTCTTCTTGTCTTCACGCTGCGGCTCCGGCGCACTTGGCCTGCCCTGTTGAGGGTAGAGCAAAGTACTGCAGTGCGCAGGTGCCGGGAAAGGTCAGAGAGGCCCAGGGCCTGCGCACTGCAGTACTTTGCTCTACCCTCAACAGGGCAGACCATGTATGCCGGAGCCGCAGCGTCTATGAAGACGGGAGGCCCCGGACCAGACCAGGACGCCCATCGGTTCGGACCGCAGCGGGACTGCCCCAGGTGAGTATAATCTAACCTTTTTTTCCTCATCTTTCAGGATACATCGGGGGCTTATCTACAGCATGACAGAATGCTGTAGATAAGCCCCTGATGCCGGTGGGCTTAGCTCACCTTCGATTTTGGGGGTGACAGGTTCCCTTTAAAACTATTAAAACACAAACTACCGTACATAAATTTAAACGGCTACAATCATACTGACCAGCAGAATGAAGTTACATGCCAGAGTGTAGGGTAAAATGAAAAACAATAAAAAAAAGGGCAGAATTTCTATTTAGTTGCAGCCCATACCATGCACTACACAGTAAATTAAAAGGCGCCACAAAAAAAAAAAAAAAAGACTTCATGTAACGAAAAGCCTTTACAAAGCTACGCCAAGGGAAAAAAAACAAAAAACGTGTTTTCAGAAGTTGGGTACAAAAAAACAAAAAATTACTTTGCTCAAGGGTGTGTGGCTAAACTTGTAAGATCCTATTCACATTTAGATTAACCAAATATGACCAAATAAGTGGACTTACCTGTTGTGTCACCATCTTCTGTCCATGCAACGTTGTCACATTCACAGTTAGTGTCTTCTACAAAAAAAAAAAATATATACATAATAATAATAATAAAAATCACAATTTTAAGGCGCTCACAGATTTTAGAATGACCACACTTCTCTCAGATGAGGAATTGGTCAGAGGTGGGCATTTACATACAGATATTATGTTAACTCCTTACCGACTTATGACGTTCAGATTGTCATATGCCAGGTCACTGACTTTGACGCGGCCTTCATAACTGAGCACCTATATTTACCGGCAGATGATGGTGGCGGAAATACTCAGCCACCACCTGCCTCTAACAGATGTGTCTGGAGTGAAGCTCTGCCCACGGCTGTTAACCTGTTAAGTGCCATTGTAAATCTGTGACAGCGGCATTTACATCTCCCGCAAAAACAAGCCCTCACACGATAAGGTTGATGAAAAAATAAAAAAAGTTATGGCTTAGAAAAAGGAGGAAAAAAACGAAACCGCAGAAACAGAAAATCACCCAATCAGGAAGGGGCAAAACAATATTCCAGGAATTGTAAAATACATAGATGCAACTTACAGCGCATGCTTGCTCGCCCCTTTTGATAACAATATTTTTATGGAGTTAATATTGAATCATTTAACGGTGACACTATATTGCTTACAGCTGTGCTCAAAAGTTTACATACTCTGGCCGAATTTTTGCTTTCTTGACCTTTTTTCAGAGAATATGAATGGTAATATCAAAACTTTTTCTCGGCTCATGTTTAGTGGTTGGGTGAAGCCATTTATTGTCAAACTACTGTGTTTTCTCTTTTTAAAATCATAATGACAACCCAAAACATCCAAATGACCGTGATCAAAAGTTCACATACCCCATTTCTTCATACTGTGTATTGCCCCCTGTAACATCAATGACAGCTTGAAGTCTTTTGTGGTAGTTGTGGATGAGGTTCTTTATTTTCTCAGATGGTAAAGCTGCCCACTCTTCTTGGCAAAAAGCCTCCAGTTCCTGTAAATTCCTGGGCTGTCTAGCATGAACTGCGCACTTGAGATCTCCCCAGAGGGGCTCAATGATTTTGAGGTCAGGAGACTGAGATGGCCACTCCAGAACCTTCACTTTGTTCTGCTGTAGCTAATGACAGGTCGACTTGGCCTTGTGTTTTGGATTTTTGTCATGTTGTAACGTTCAAGTACATCCCCGTGTGCAGTTTCCGGCCCGATTGCAAATTTGCCTCCAGTATTTGCTGATAAGGTGCTGCATTCATCTTTTCTTCAATTTTGACCAAGTTTCCTGGGCCTTTGTAGTTCACACATCCCCAAAACATCAGCGATGCTCCACGGCCTTTCAGGGCTTATCTATAGCATTCTACAATGCATTATAGAATGCTGTAGATAAGCCCTGAAAGGCGGTGGCCGCATCTTATATTAGCCAATACTGCTGACAGGTGTGCTTTAAATATAACAACGTTTATTTAAATATGTACAAACAGAACTAGGCATATAAAAAAATACATAGTACCGACAAAGTTGATAGTCTTCCCACCCACTAAAGACTATTTTGAGGACATTATGATCTTTATACCTGTGTACACCTATCAACTTTGTTGGTACTATGTATTTTGATGTATATGCCTAGTTC
Organism: Ranitomeya variabilis; assembly: GCF_051348905.1. Classification (NCBI taxonomy): domain Eukaryota; kingdom Metazoa; phylum Chordata; class Amphibia; order Anura; family Dendrobatidae; genus Ranitomeya; species Ranitomeya variabilis. The sequence goes on from NC_135233.1 coordinate 656,109,849, forward strand.
TTTTTGCACATATTTAAATAAACTTTATTATGTGTAATTGTGGACTACAACGCTCCATGTTTTTTGTGGAGCATTTCAAATGGGAGTGTCCTTATTAATGAACAATTTTGTCCCTTTTAATTAAACCTTAGGAATAGGGCCTTATTTATTGCTATACTATGTACTCTGTTCTATTGATTCTGTCTTTCCCAAATTCTTATGAAAAGATTTGCACATCCTGCACGGAACCCAATTTATTATATATTTTAGGAGTCGGTCCATTTTATACCGATTTCGCCAAAATGGACACAGACTTCATGGCCCTGGTTGAACAAAAGATCTTGTATTAAATCCCTTAATGACTGCCGATTCGCATTAAAAACAGCAGTTACTAAGGGGAATAAGTGTATAGTGCCCACCAGAGTCACAAAGTCTCTGTGGCTTCAGCTACTGGGGGGTAGCCAAGACCATGGAGAACACGGTCAGGGCCAGTTTTTAGAATCCACGATAAATTGTAGTGCTGCGGTAGCACACTTGTGCATTGATGAGGCAGTGACCCACCAAGTTCAAACACAAAACTCCTTTAATGTGTTACTTCACGGCATTAAATGTCCAATTCACACACAATTGCATGTGATATTAGTGTCTATTTCACAGCACTACATCTAACACTATCCTTTTGATCGCAGTCACTAAAAAACACACCAGTCTTCCTCTGACCAGTTACCTTGGGAGTCTACACCACTGTGTTAATGTCTCTCACTCACAGCATAACACAGTGCATGATATCCTCCGAATCGCAGCAGAGAACCATATCCTCCTGTTTGCAGACACTACACACGCCAGTCGTCCTTTGACCAATTGCCGTGGGCGTCTGCACTGCTGTGTACGTTGTTGGTGCCAGACCTTTCAGCTGCCTTGGCTGTTCGGCTCAGCTTGCTTGTGTCGCTTCACGCACACAGCTGAGTCTGCAGGGCCTCTGCTCTGCACTCTCGCCGAACACCAGACTAAGGGTATGTGCACACGCTGCGGAACCGCAGCGGGTCCGCAGCTGTTTCCCATAAGTTTACACTACAATGTAAACCTATGGGAATCGAAATCCTCAGTGCACATGCTGCGGAAAAAAATGCGCGAAAACGCAGCGGTTTATATTCCGCAGCATGTCAATTCTTTACACCTGCTCCAATAGGAAAACTGCAGGTGTAAACCCGCACTAGAAACCACGATAATTCCGCAGTAAAAACCGCAGCGGTTTTGCACTGCGGATTTATCAATTCCGCTGCGGAAAATTCCACAATGGAATCCGCAGCGTGGGCACAAGCCCTTACACTGACATTACACCTGACACACCCAAACCCTTTACTGCAAGGCTTTTAACAAAGAAACCTGTGGCCTTCAGCCACATGGAAAACACAGGCCTGGAATGAAATGGACTGCACAACTACCATCCTGCAGTCTTTTCCACAACACAACATCCCAGCGCAGGTTTCCCCTAAATCTGCCTTGGACACTAGCATGTCCAAGACTAACATTTTTATTATTTCTAGTCTGCATTGCAGCCACCACTATGCCCGTGACTGCCATGGCCTTCATACACTTCCGTGCACAACCTGGGGAGAACACACAGTGACCCCTACCTGTGACATCGGTTACTGTTTCACCATTGCAATCACAGCTACACCTGCGACTGCAATGACCCCTCATGGCCTTACTACGCCTCCGTGCGCATCCAGGGGAGAACAAACAGCGACCCCTGTGACACCAGTCACTGCCTTACAAAATAAAAGTAAAATCCGCATTAAACATCATTTCTCTCTCTCCTCTGACATTATTTAATATGTCAGAGGAGAGAGAAAGGACCCCACAGTACCAGTAACGCTATCCCCTAGCCTCCCTCCTCATCCCGATGTAAAATGGCAGGCACCCAGCAACATTAGGAACCATATTAATTTGGTTTCTGATGTCTGGCTACTGTGATAGGGTCTATCATAGTGATCAAACTCCCACATGTTTACCAAAGACCACAGCACTTGGAATATGCACCTCTCTACTACCCCTAAAGTTGTTCTGGGAGAAAAGAGAATTACACTATGCATAAAGAACGGTCCTGTCAGATTAAAAAAAAAAAATAATCACATTTCTAGATCAATTTCAATAAATCCTTCTCCAATCTCGTAATCACTCTATTGATCTCTTCCCAATCAGAATAATAATAGTGATAGATTAGGTCTACTAGTGTTAGACTAGATGTAGGGGTTTTTGTGTTAGGCAGGCATAAATTATAATAATGGCCCTCAGAATCTTCACTGCAGATCAAGCATACACTCTGCTTTGCTTTGCTCCAGCAGTTCCAGGAGTGAAATTGAATCTGCTTCTGACTCCTCTTCCTCAAAGGGATCCAATAGCCCAATGATAGCAAAGTCAGTTGCTACTGCTGAAGCATTAAAAGGTAGGACCAAGTTCTGCAGTCCCCCCTCCATTGTGGTATCCCGACAATTCCTTTTCCCCACAACTTCCCTACTAAGGCTATGTACCCACGTTCAGGAATATCTGGAGAAATTTCCTGAGCTAATCCGGACTCCTTTGCAGGAAATCCACTTGCGTTTTTTGCAGATTTTTCCGGAGGTTCCCAATGCAATAATATAGCGGCAAATCAGCTAAAAATCCACAAAATTACGGTAATGAACATGCTGCATTTTTTCGCGGGAAAAAAATGCAACATGGGCACAAAAATTGCGGCAATGCATTAAATTGATGGGATGCTTAATGTAAGGCTATGTGCACACGTTCAGGATTTTTAGCGTTTTTTCTGCCGTTTTCCACAGAAAAAAAAAAACGCTTACATAAGCATCCCATCATTTTTAATGCATTCCACATTTTTTCTGCACATGCTGCGTTTTTTCCCGCGGCGGAATTGCATTCCGGAAAAAAACACAACATGTTCATTCTTTGTGCAGAATCGCGGGGATTCCGCACACATAGGAATGCATTGATCTGCTTACTTCCCGCATGGGGCTATGCCAACCATGTGGGAAGTAAGCGGATCATGTGCGGTTGGTACCCAGGGTGCAGGAGAGGAGACTCTCCTCCAGGCCCTGGGAACCATATAATTGTTAAAAAAAGAATTAAAATAAAAAATTGTGATATTCTCACCTTCCGGCGTCCCCCGCAGCCTTCCTGCTCCTGGCAATGCTCCCGTTCCCAGTAATGCCTTGCGAAAATGATCTGTGATGGCGAGCTTTCGAGGAGCGGGAAGGCTGCGGGGGACGCCGGAAGGTGAGAATATCACGATTTTTTTTTCTTTCTTACATTATATCTTTTTACTTTTGATGCTGCATAGGCAGCATCAATAGTAAAAAGTTGGTCACACTTGTCAAACACTGTTTGACAAGTGTGACCAACCTGTCAATCAGTTTTCCAAGCATTGCTACAGATCGCTTGGAAAACGCTAGTGTTTAGTGGGAATACGCATGCCAATTCTGCATGCGATATACCCATGGCAGGGATGCAGAATTGCCACGGAATTTTCCACTGCAATTCTACAACGTGTGCACTTAGCCTAAGCGTTTTTTAAGCGTTTTTGCAGCGGAAAACTGCCGAAAAAAAGGTGAAAAATCCAGGACGTGTGCACATAACCTGAAAGAATAATTTTTGAATTCTTATACCCCAGAGAAAAATGTTGCAGTTGACAAGTCCCTTATAAGTTTCAAGAGCAGTCTGTCATTCCGCCAATTCATCCCCTCCAAATGAGCCAAATATGGTGTAAAATTATACAAAATATGTGAGCGCATAAAGAGGGTACGACTTGAACCTAATTTACAAAATTAGGGACCGCCAAATAAACCCAAACAGCCACCAAAAAATTGAGACCTCGGATAAAATTATCTGGGAGTTAACCATGACATGTTTACATCAAGGGTGCCACGTGAACACTGACAATCACACCAGTGTCGCTCTATATATCCTGCAAATACCCTTGTATTTTCTGTATTTGTAGTCAGAAAAAAACAAGTAGGCTTTCCATCACAGTTGGTGTTTAGAAGTTTGAAGAAGGGGATGTAATTCTCCCTGGCAAGTGACCAACTTCTGGCAGTGAAATAGAACAACAAGATAGACATGTACATGCCGATCACACTGAAGGCGTCAGACAGGGGTGCCACCACGGATGCACAAAAACCAGTCTGCACTACAGACCATTATAAATTTAAGGGTGACGTTGATGTGTCAGACAAGGTGCTGCAAATATACCTGGTGAAGTGGAAGACCAGGGACTTTTATAATAAGGTAGCAATCTACCTTACCCAGATTGCTACCTTTAACAGCTTCGTCCTCCATAAAAAGTGTCAATGAGTGCTTACTTCCCTTCAGTTCCAGCAGAAAATTGTTGAGTGTCTCCTAATTGACTCAACGGCATAGGAGGCATCCTTGAAGTCTGAGGATGTTTGGAGACTTATAGAGCGACCTTTTATTCGTCTTGTCCCTGCCACTCCCACACAAAACAGATGACTGGACGAGCATGATCATTTTATTGGAGGATCTCTAATAATGAGGCTGTTCCTTAGTTATACGCTATACTATAGGCTTTACTGCATGATTCTTGTCGAACCTCCTATACCAGACAATACTTTGAGAATTCTTTACGGGACTGGTTGCTTTGTGCACATCGCAGTTCCTACTTTGACGGGCAGGTAGCACTTTGCTTTGCACATTCATCCCTTATATAAGAATTGATGGAGCTAAAGAGACATTGTACAACTAGTCTCTTTGAAAGATAAACGTGTCATTCTAGCCCTGCTGGTGTTCTTTCATCTTTGGAACAACCTCAGGTTTGTCACATAGTTGGCTGCATTTTCCTTCACATTTTGCTCATCATTCCAGTACATTTTATTCTTCATGCGATAAAATACACAATTGCGGGACAATTTTTGTTCACAATACCAAACTATATAATCAAAATATGTGTTTTAGGGGCATGCTCTGCTCTGAGTAATAATTCCTAGAAGGATTTTCTTGTTAAAGGGAACCTGTCACCTCCAAGATAGAGGGTGAGCTAAGCTCACCGCCATCAGGGGCTTATCTACAGCATTCTGGAATGCTGTAGATAAGCCCCCGATGTAACCTGCAAGATGAGAAAAAGAGGTTAGATTATACTCACCCAGGGGCGGTCCCGGTCCCGATCCGGTTCAATGGGTGTCGCGGTCTGGGGCCTCCCATCTTCATAGGATGACGTCCTCTTCTTGTCTTCACACTGCAGCTCCGGCGCAGGCGTACTTTGTCTGCCTTGTTGAGGGCAGAGCAAAATACTGCAGTGCGCAGGCGCTGGGCCTCCCTGACCTTTCCCGGCGCCTGCGCACTACAGTACTTTGCTCTGCCCTCAACAGGGCAGACAAAGTACGCCTGCGCCAGAGATGCAGCGTGAAGACCAGAAGAGGACGTCATCCTATGAAGATGGGAGGCCCCGGACCGTGACGCCCACCGGATCGGACCACCCGCGTGAGTATAATCTAACCTCTTTTTCTCATCTTTTAGGATACATGGGGGGCTTATCTACAGCACTACAGAATGCTGTAGATAAGCCCCTGATGCCGGTGGGCTTAGCTCACCCTTGATTTTGGGGGTGACAGGTTCCCTTTAAGTAGCTCAATGTCTCTGTAAGCTTTGAATAGGTCCTGGAATTCCTTCAATTTTACCCAAATGACCAAACGCTGCGCCATCTATTCTAGGCACAGCCATGTGTCCAGTACTCACAATGGTGCTATATTGGATGTATTTCTAAACAATGGAAAACTAGAGGAATACAATTTTGAGGTGTGTTTCTCAGAATGTACAAAAAAAGATTCATAAAAATCACAGTGAAAAAAATGCAAATTGAACAATTTCAAGCTTGTTTTGCATCAGCATAAATAATGGTGGTATCAAACTACTCACTACCTCCTTAGATAAGTACTTTAGAGAGAATAATTTACAAAAAAGAACGTTATAGGGGTTTTCAAACTTTTTGAATCCATGTGGGGTATAGCCGCGCTCATTAGAAAGTGGTTAACAAATTGTACGGGTTCACTAATTCATCTTACCTGTTTCAAAAGTGAGAAATTTGGAGCTAAAGCAACACTTGTGAAAGAAATGTAAATTTTCAATATGAGGACCTAATGTTAAATTCTGTGTAATATGGGTACAAAATGCTCACTATACCCCCAAATAAAATACTTGAGGGGAATAGTTTCCAAAATGGGGTTACTTGTCTGGGTTTTCTGTTGCTTAGGCACCTTACGGGCTCTCCAAATGTGACATGTCGCCTGCAATCTCTTTCAGACAAATTTGTGTTCCAAAATTCAATAGTGCTCCTTGACTTCCAAGCCCCGCCATTTGTTAAAACAGAGGTTTCTGAACACACGTGGGGTATCAGCGTGTTCAGAAGAAAGTGGGTAACAAATTTTGAGCCCATTTTGTCGCTATATCCCTTGTAAAAGTGAAAAATGTGGAGATAATGCAACATTTTAGAGGTAAAATTTAAATTTTTTATTCACTCCACTTTCCATTAATTCCTGTGCAGAACCTGAAGGGTTAAAAACAAATCCTGACAACAGTTTTGAAGTATTTGAGGAGTGCAGTATTTAAAATAGTATTACATTTGGAGAGTTTCCAATATATGGGCCCTGCATAGTCCCCACGAAATCTGAATAGGTCCCTGAAGAGACAGGTTTTGTAAGTTTATTGAAAAGATGAGAAATTGATGCTAAAATTCTAACCTCTCTAATACCCTAACAAAATAAAATGACATCTGAAAAAAAAAAAAAAAAAAATGATGCAAATGTAAAGTAGACATATGTCAAATATTATTTATTAAATTATTTTGTACAGCATGACTAACTGGTTTAAGTATATAAAACTGAAATTTTGAAAACTGATTTTCAGGCAAAATTGTGATATTTTCACAAATAAAATGCAAAAAAACAAAAAAAAAACACAACCTAAATTTACCAATAACAAAGTACAATGTGTCATGAAAAAACAGTCTCAGAATTACTGGGATAGGTTGATGTTAACAGTTATTACCACAAAGTGACACTGGTCAGATTTCTGAAATTTGGTCTGGTCATTAAGGTCAAAATTAGTTTGGTCACAGAAGAACAACCTCAACGTCTTTATTGTTTAAAATTGCAAAGTGCTTGTAAAGGCAAGCAATGATGCTTTTTATCTCTCTTTTTCAAATTATCTCTTTTCAAGAATGCACGGATTTTTAACTATATAGCTCACTGCTCGTTGACAAAGCTAAGGCCGGCGTCACACTAGCGAATATTACGGACGTATGAGAGGTGCAGAAAATACGGATTGCATACGGTACAATGATTCTCTATGGCCCAGCTCCTATCTGCCGTATTTTACTGATCCGTATTATACGGTCTTGTACGGCCGTAGAAAATCGCAGCATGCTGCATTTGTCACCGTAACGCGCAAAAAAATCACCAATGAAAGTCTATGGGGGCGAGAAAAATACGGATTACACACGGACCAGCAGTGTGACTTGGGAGAAATACGCACCGGTGTTATAGAGAAAAGCCAGCAATTCATTGCAGTGTACAGTAAAATCACACTGACAATAGAATAGGTTGAATAAATGTGCACACATAGAATAGGTATATATAATAGTGAGACACATACATATACACATATATATTTTTCATACAGCGCTAGATATCATAAAAGCCGGTAATTCAATTGCCGGCTTTTGCCATCTCCTTCCCAAACCTGACATATGATATGAGACATGGTTTACATACAGTAAACCATCTCATATCCCTTTTTTTTTTGCATATTCCACACTACTAATGCTAGTAGTGTGTATGTGCAAAATTTGGGCACTGTAGCTATTAAATTAAAGGGTTAAATGGCGGAAAAAATTGGCGTGGGCTCCCGCGCAATTTTCTCCGCCAGAGTGGTAAAGCCAGTGACTGAGGGCAGATATTAATAGCCTAGAGAGGATCCATGGTTATTGGCCCCCCCTGACTAAAAACATCTGCCCCCAGCCACCCCAGAAAAGGCACATCTGGAAGATGCGCCTATTCTGGCACTTGGCCACTCTCTTCCCACTTCAGTGTAGCGGTGGGATATGGGGTAATGAAGGGTTAATGTCACCTTGCTATTGTAAGGTGACATTAAGCCAGATTAATAATGGAGGTGTCAATTATGACACCTATCCATTATTAATCCAATAGTACGAAATGGTTAAAAAAAACAAAAAAAAAAAAACACACACATTATTACAAAGTACTTTAATGAAATAAAGACACAGGGTGTAGTAATATTTTATTATTCTCTTAATCCACCTGAAGACCCTCGTTCTGTAAAAAAGGAAAAATAAAAAATCAACAATATCCCATACCTTCCGTCATTCTTGAACGTCCCACGATGTAAATCATCTGAAGGGGTTAAATCATTTTACACCCAGGAGCTCTGCTAAGGCAGCTGTGCTCCTGGTTGTAAAACCCCCGGGAATGAATGGAATGCAGGGGAATGACCTGTAGTTACCTTGAGTAGCGGTGATGCGCCCTCTGCTGGATGTCTGTTATGATCCGGTGACCTTGGAGCCGCATGAGAGACTTTCTCAGGAGTAGATGGAAAACTGTACTGACCGCAAACCCTAAACTAACACCGCAACTAGAAGTAGCCGTGGGATGTACCTAACACGTCCTAGACACCTCGACACAGCCGGAGGACTAAATACCCCTATAGATGGAAATGGGAATTCTATCTTGCCTCAGAGCAGAACCCCAAAGGATAGGCAGCCCCCCACAAATATTGACTGTGAGTTTAAGAGGAAAGACACACGCAGGCAGAAAAACAGGATTTAGCAAAAGAGGCACTTCTAGCTAAATAGAAAAGGATAGGACAGAATTCTAAGCGGTCAGTATTAAAATCCTAAAAATATCCACAGCAGATAATACAAATATTCTACATCTAACTAAAGACATAGAAAGTATATCTGCATCTCCTGAGAATCCAGCATGAATGAAAAATCCAAACAAAGTCTAAGGCTACGTTCACATTTGCGGTCAGCGCCGCAGCGTCGGGCGCCGCAGCGGCGCCGCATGCGTCATGCGCCCCTATACTTAACATGGGGGCGCATGGACATGCGTTGTGCTGCGTTTTGCGCCGCATGGCCGCAAGCGTTGGACGCAAGAAACGCTTCAAGTTGCATTTTTTTTGCGTCCAACTTGCGGGCAAAAACGACGCATGCGGCGCAAAACGCAGCGTTTTAGCGTGCGTTTTGCCGCGTTTTTGTTTGCGTTGTGCGCTGCGGCGCCGACGCTGCGGCGCACAACGCAAATGTGAACGTAGCCTAAGCTGGACAAAAACACAATGAATTGCACTGAATTGCAAAGCACACTGCATGTGTGCACAGAGACAAAAAAACAGACACTTATCTTAGCTGAATTGGCAGCAGGGCATGAGGAGCCAGAGAGAGATGCAATCCCTCCAATAACAATAGTAGACAACTGGCAAGGACTCCTGGATCCTGCAAACCTAAATACCTAGTAGAGCTGCAATCAGCAGAAACACCTGCCCTGGATTACAACCCCAAGACAACTGCACTACCACCAACAACCACCGGAGGGAGCCCAAGAGCAGAATTCACAACAGATGTCCTCATATGAACTCGAGCCTTGGAAAAGTTCTCACGCTCGAGTTCGTATGAGGACATCCAGCAGGGGGCGCATCACCGCAACTCAAGGTAACTACAGGACATTCCCCTGCATTACCTTCATTCACAACATTTTACAGACAGGAGTGACTGCATTAGCAAAGCTCCTGGCTGTAAAATGATGTAACCCCTTCAGATGGATTTACATCGTGGGACTGAATGAACGACGGAAGGTATGGGATATTGTTGATTTTTTATTTTACCTTTTTTACAGGACGAGGGTCTTCAGGTGGATTACCAGTATAATAAAATATTAAAACACCCTGTGTCTTTATTTCATTAAAATACTTTTAAATAATGTGTGTGTGTTTTATTAACCATTTCGTACTATTGAATTAATAATGGATAGGTGTCATAATTGACGCCTCTCCATTATTAATCTGGCTTAATGTCACCTTACAATAGCAAGGTGTCATTAACCCTCTATTACCCCATATCCCACCGCTACAGGGGAGTGGGAAGAGAGAGGCCAAGTGCCAGAATAGGCGCATCTTCCAGATGTGCCTTCTCTGGGGTGGCTGGGGGCAGATGTTTGTAGCCAGGGGGGGCCAATAACCATGGACCCGCTCTAGGCTATTAATATCTGCCCTCAGTCACCGGCTTTACCACTCTGGTGGAGGAAATTGCGCGGGAGCCCACACCAATTTTTTCCGCGATTTAACCCTTTATTTTACAAGCTACAGCGCCCAAATTTTGCACATACACACTACTAACATTAGTAGTGTGGAATATGCAAAAAAAAAAAGGGATATGAGATGGTTTACTGCATGTAAACCATGTCTCATATCCTGTCGGGTTTGTGAAGGAGAAATGAAAAGCCAGCAATTGAATTACCGGCTTTTCTGCAATCTAGAAATGAATATATATATATATATATATATATATATATATATATATATATATATATATATATATATATATATATATATATATATATATATATATATATATATATATATATATATATATATATATATATATATATATATATATATATATATATATATATATATATATATATATATATATATATATATATATATATAGTGTGTGTGTGTGTGTGTGTGTGTGTGTGTGTGTGTGTGTGTGTGTGTGTGTGTGTGTGTGTGTGTGTGTGTGTGTGTGTGTGTGTGTGTGTGTATATATATGCATATACACACACACTCTCTCTCTCTCTCTCTCTCTCTCTCTCTCTCTATATATATATATATATATATATATATATAGTTAGTGTGTGTGTGTGTGTGTGTGTGTGTGTGTGTGTGTGTGTGTGTGTGTGTGTGTGTGTGTGTGTGTGTGTGTGTGTGTGTGTGTGTGTGTGTGTGTGTGTGTGTGTGTGTATATATATATATATATGCATATACACACACACTCTCTCTCTCTCTCTCTCTCTCTCTCTCTATATATATATCTCTCCATCTATCTAGAGAGAGAGAGACTGTATATATGTTTTAACGAACATTTAAAGGGACTCTGTCACCTGAATTTGGAGGGAACAATTTTCAGCCATAGGGGCGGGTTTTTCGGGTGTTTGATTCACCCTTTCCTTACCCGCTGGCTACAATATTGGATTGAAGTTCATTCTCTGTCCTCCGTAGTACATGCCTGCACAAGGCAATCTTGCCTTGCGCAGGCGTGTACTATGGAGGACAGAGAATGAACTTCAATCCAATATTGCAGCCAGCATGTAGCCAGCGGGTAAGGAAAGGGTGAATCAAACACCCAAAAACCCCGCCCCTATGGCTGAAAATTGTTCCCTCAAAATTCAGGTGACAGAGTCCCTTTAAGCCCATGAATCCATTAGATGTCAGTTTTGCAAGCCTGCGAGAAAATCTCGCAGTACGGATGCCATACGGATTACATACGGAGGATGCCATGCGCAAAATACGCTGACACACCCTGACTATGGATGACATACGGATCACTATTTTGGGAACATTTCTGCGTATTACGGCTGTAAAAAATGGACCGTATTTACATACGCTGAGTGTGACGCCGGCCTAATGGCCGCCTTGACCATCTATTAGAGCGTCGCTTTCCTGGGCAAGCACCGCAAACTAGCAAGCTGTGTGAACACACATCCAGGCAGCTTCAGTGACCCCGTGCTCGGATTCTGCAGAAGCAAAGCTGCATCAGAGAGCACAGCTCAGATCAGTGGCACAACCGCTCTGTTGGTCTGAACTGCCATTCTCATCTGCTATCACTTTAGTACTCCAGAGAGAACACAATCACTCTATCCTCGTTTCCAACATTGCGGTGTCCTCTGATATCATACAAATCACTCTCTCCTGGCGTCTGACATTGCTGTCTCATCTGCTATCACTTCAGTACTCCATGGAGAACACAATCACTCTCTCCTCGTTTCTGACATTGCCGTCTCCTCTAATATCACACAAATCACTCTCTCCTGGCGTCTGACACTGCCGTCTCATCTGCTATCACTTCAGTACTCCAGACAGAACACAATCACTCTCTCCTCGTTTCCTACATTGCGGTGTTCTCTGATATCACACAAATTACTCTCTCCTGGCGTTTGACATTGCTGTCTCATCTGCTATCACTTCAATGGAGTAACGTAATGAGCAAGTAGACAGGTTCGTGGGCTGTCTCCTGCACTTGGACAGCATTCACATAATAGCGGTTTATCTTCAGGCAGCACTGTGTCAATTACGATAGGAGAGGGAGTAATAATTAGTATTATTACAAGTGGGAGGAATGTGGCACTAAGGCTTTTACCACCTTTATTTGCATACTACAATGAAAGTTATTTCGGAGGGGGCAACGGAGGATCAGATTTAAAGACTAACACAATGATTTGTATTGTTACAAGGCGATGTGGTTAGTATGAATTGGACAGACTCCCTTTAAGGAAATCTTCCAGAATTTCAGCATCCATGAATCACCAATACTAAAGGCTTACACACACACCGATAAATTCCAAAGTGTTTGGCAATATGAAGTTTAGCAATACACTATGACACCGCCATGTAATTGCACATAATTCTGTTATAGATCAGTTCTATTCCTGATGGATTCAGCGTCACCTTATGTCTTAAGTAATACGCACAGGAAATAAAAGATGTGTAAAGAATTGCTGAAGATGGGGGTTTCTTCCGACACCTACTGCATGTGCGTTTAGTAAATTCTGAAGGAGTTTCTCTTGTTACTGTGTTGTGCTGTTCTCCTATTATTCTTTCTGAATACTTAGAAAACAGTTGACAAGTGGGCGTTACCATTCAAGTTGTCAAAAGGGTGTGACCTTGGACATTTAGCACTGATTAGACAATGTCACACTGTGTAAAGAGACCTCCCAACCAGTAATACAACATCCAAGCTGGTTGGTGGTGGCACCCCTTTGACCCGTGCTGCTAAGTAGACACACAATTGCATACGTTACCCATAGGGTCCCATTATTTTAAAAAATTGTATCCTAATGATTTTTATTTTTTTGCGTGGACCATCTGTACAGGAAACTGCAGTCAGCTGACAGAAGGTAAACCGACGTACGCCAACCTGGTGTGTCTCCAAAACACAGAACAGGTGTCAGTTACAATTATAGTTTTCTTCTGTATGTTCCACTCTTGGCTTTGCCATTAAAGGGAACCTGTCACCTGAATTTGGCGGGCCCTTTTTTCGGTCCGATGGGCAGTGTTTTCGGGTCTTTTATTCTCCCCTTCCTTTCCCGCTGGCCGCAATATTGTCTTGAAGTTGATTCACTTTCCTCCGTAGAACATGCCTGCGCAAGGCAATCTTGCCTAGCGCACGCGCAGTATGCTTGCCCAACTGCGGGCAACGCCAAAAAGCATTAGTGCGCATGCGCCGGCGAACTATGTTCCGGAAGTATTTGGTTGTGTTCCGGGACATAGTGCGCCGGCGCATGCGCACTAATGCTTTTCGGCTTTGCCCGCAGTTGGGCAAAGCATACTGCACGTGCGCAAGGCAAGATTGCCTTGCGCAGGCGTGTTCTACGGAGGAAAGTGAATCAACTTCAAGACAATATTGCAGCCAGTGTGAAAGGAAGGGGTGAATAAAAGACCCGAAAACACCGCCTATCGGACCGAAAAAAGGGCCCGCCAAATTCAGGTGACAGGTTCCCTTTAAACACTGATGAAAAGTCACAGATGTCTGAATGATCCCTTAGACCTGATGTAGAAGCCATGTTTTCTATGGGGCCATTGACGCATCTGTTCATTGCTGTTAGTGGTCAGATGGTTTGCAGCCAGACTCTCACTTAGGCTTCACATGTTCGTGTTTGCAGTACGTGGCGTATGCATATTTTTCACGGCTACATGTACCCACTATAATCTACACTGCTGTGCACATAGCCATGCTTTTACACGAATCGTGTGTCTGAGCAAAACGTACGGGGACATGTCAGTCTTTTCCCGGCAGCACGGATGGCAATGGCCAATACAAGTCTATGGGTTTTCGAAAAAAAGTGTACAGTACTCGGATGGCATCTGTGTGCAGCTTAACATTGCAGAGTATAAGAGAAGATTTAGAATTTATGCATTTCTTTATTCATCCATGAAAAATATAGATGACACACTGATGGTAAAGATGGACACACTGCCCGTACACTGATGGTAAAGATGGACACACTGTCCGTACACTGATGGTAAAGATGGACACACTGTCCGTACACTGATGGTAAAGATGGACACACTGTCCGTACACTGATGGTAAAGATGGACACACTGTCCGTACACTGATGGTAAAGATGGACACACACTGTCCGTACACTGATGGTAAAGATGGACACACTGTCCGTACACTGATGGTAAAGATGGACACACTGTCCGTACACTGATGGTAAAGATGGACACACTGTCCGTACACTGATGGTAAAGATGGACACACTGTCCGTACACTGATGGTAAAGATGGACACACTGTCCGTACACTGATGGTAAAGATGGACACACACTGTCCGTACACCGATGGAAAGATGGACACACTGTCCGTACACCGATGGTAAAGATGGACACACAGACCATACACTGATGGTAAAGATGGACACACACTGTCCGTACACTGATGGTAAAGATGGACACACACTGTCCGTACACTGATGGTAAAGATGGACACACTGTCCGTACACTGATGGTAAAGATGGACACACACTGTCCGTACACTGATGGTAAAGATGGACACACACTGTCCGTACACTGATGGTAAAGATGGACACACACTGTCCGTACACTGATGGTAAAGATGGACACACTGTCCGTACACTGATGGTAAAGATGGACACACTGTCCGTACACCGATGGTAAAGATGGACACACAGACCATACACTGATGGTAAAGATGGACACACTGTCCGTACACTGATGGTAAAGATGGACACACACTGTCCGTACACTGATGGTAAAGATGGACACACTGTCCGTACACCGATGGTAAAGATGGACACACAGACCATACACTGATGGTAAAGATGGACACACTGTCCGTACACTGATGGTAAAGATGGACACACACTGTCCGTACACTGATGGTAAAGATGGACACACTGTCCGTACACTGATGGTAAAGATGGACACACACTGTCCGTACACCGATGGTAAAGATGGACACCCTGTCCGTACACTGATGGTAAAGATGGACACACTGTCCGTACACTGATGGTAAAGATGGACACACACTGTCCGTACACCGATGGTAAAGATGGACACCCTGTCCGTACACTGACGGTAAAGATGGACACCCTGTCCGTACACTGATGACACACTGATGGTACCGACACAGGTTTATCACGTACGTGTCGTACTGTATACAGAGGTGTGAAGAACGGCCGGCGTTTCTCATGGACCGGTTTCTAGGGCAGGTTTAAAAAACCTTCATCCATTTTTTGTGGAGCCCAAAAAGCCAGATGACACATAGAACACGAGCATGAATGACAAGCGGGGGGGGGGCCGCAAATTGGGATCACGTGGAGGAGGGGGAACATAACAATGTCCGTGTAACTTATGGCAGTTCTATGGGGCAGTATAGACGGAAAGCCCCTCCTAAATGTATCTGTGGGGAGGGCGCCACTAGTCACAGAGGTCCGTTACATACCAGCACAGCCTGGGCAGGACTGTGCTGACACATTGCCAATAACAACCTGCCGCCCCTTTACCTGCACACGTGTCTGGATGCCATACTCCTGAGCGCGGCCGGTCAGGGCTAGGAGAAGGGTCACCACGGGCAGGTAGAGGCACCAGGGCCCTGCACACGGCCCACACCGCACCATCTTCCCGAACATACGGGTGCTGAGGAGGCGTGGCCTAGAAAGGGAAATGCCAATCCCATTGCCCCGCCCTCTTCCTGCCATTGGACCACGACTTGTGAGACGGGACGGGCGCGTGTCGGTGACGTCACTGCAGCGCCTCCCAGTGTACTGTAGATTGTGCGCGACTCCAGTGCTGGTATGATGGCGGTCCTCCTGGAGACCACCCTGGGGGACATCGTCATAGACCTGTACACAGAGGAGCGGCCGCGAGGTAGATATATATGGGAGCTGTGCATGATCCGCCATCACTCCGCATACTGAGGTGGACGGTGTAATATTCTGGGCACTGTACACACAGGCAGGCTGCATTATTCCTCCTCTGTCATGGACATAGCACAGCTAGAAAACGCCTGGCCACAAAGGCAACTAAAAACAGCCCTGGTGGCCAGCTCTTCTCCATACCCTGCGTGCATCGGTCACCTGCCACCGACTGCATCGGCCACTGACTGCACTGGCCACTGACTGCACTGGCCACTGATTTCTGCTGCCACTGATCTTCTGCCACTGACTGCATCTGAGTCTCACTGCCACTAACTGCACCGGCCTCTGACTGCACCGGCCTCTGACTGCACCGGCCACCGACTGCACCGGCCACCGACTGCACCGGCCACCGACTGCACCGGCCACCGACTGCACCGGCCACCGACTGCACCGGCCACCGACTGCACCGGCCACTACTGACTGCACCGGCCACTACTGACTGCACCGGCCACTACTGACTGCACCGGCCACTACTGACTGCACCTGCCACTGACTGCACCTGTCGGGGAGACTGTACCAGCTTTAGTACATCTGCCACCCAGAAATTGACTTGGGGTAGTAAACTAGCATTAGATAAATGACATGATAAATATGGCGGCAAGTACCAGGGGCTGCCCAGATCTGGGGACATTTTTAGTTTAGTTAGTCCTAACTCTTTTTTTATTATTATTTTTCCTTCCACATAGCCATGTGAAGGCTTGTTTTTTGCAGAATGAGTTGTGCTTTTTAATGAAACCATTCATTTTATTATGTGACGTACTGTAAAATGGGAAAACAAATACTAGTGGCGAAATGGCAAAAAAAAAACACAGTTATGTATTTACAGCGTTCATTTTATGGTGAAATTGACCCCCGACAGTATAATTCTTCAGGTCTGTACGATTCCAGACATACCAAACATGCAGAGTTTTTGTTTTAAGTGGTGAAAAAAAATATACTTAAAACAATATTATTGTATGCATGAAAAAGCACAGTCCCCTAAGAGCACCAGCTAGGGGCTAGCAGACTCCAGGCCATCATGACAACACATCGGCACCCCACAAATATGTAATGGGAGCACAAAACGGCGCACCCCCCCGCCTCCACGCTGTAAGTTCCGCTGTCACAGATTGACAAGTTCACAGCAGAGCTCCACTCCTGGCTGTTAGTGGTTGTTACAGACAGTTGATTGCTGATTATCACAACCATCATCTGCCGGCAAAGATGCTGGTTCGATTTACAAGCCTTATTAAACAGGGAAACGGCATATGACGTATGTCATAAAAGCAGTTAAAAATTATTTTTCCAATTGGGTTTCTTTCAGAATTTTCACTGCTTGTCATCTATAGCCTTGGTACACTGTCTATTGCTGGCTGCAGAATGAGTTAAATCAGAATCTTTCAATGAGCCCATTATGACAGAATAATAATAAATAATAATTTTAATAAAACCCAATTGTAATATAATTTTTTAGCCCCAAATACATACATTTAGATTAAAAAAAAAAAAAAAAAATGTCCCAGTAGGTTTAGGTGCAACAGTGGTGGAAAACATCACTAACCTGATAATTTATTCTCCAATACTTGTCTGTCACTTTTATAAAAGATTAATACACTTTGAGACTTTAAAAAAAATAAATAAAAATAATGCACTTTTTGGGACCTCCCCAAAAATCTTTTGGCTTCTTTTCTACATCCTAAATGTATCACAGTACATAGCAGACTGCAGAACAAGTGAAAACTGTCAAGGCACTTTTCTGACAGCACAGCTGTAACTGTTGAACTTTGATTGTAATTCATCTTAGAAGATGGATCAGGACAGAAGAGATACCATTTCCAGCCTTACCATAGTTTTTGGCTCACTCCTCTATTAAAGGGTTGTCAGGACCCCGCTACTGCTTTGTTGTTTCCATGACTCCAATCCACTCCTAAGGAAGTTACAGAAAACAACCAGCTTGACTGTCCCCGCATTTTGACCACTTGAGGCCCACACATACAGACAGATATTCTTGCGTCGGCCATGAGTTGTGACATTCTGAAGTCTAGAACTGCAGTACATAGAGGCTGTAGAAAGGAAGCTGGCCAAAATTTTTAATGAAGCTCTATTACAAAAATACTTTATACATGCATTCAAATAAAAAAAAAAAATGCTGCATACTAGTTTCCCAATGTGAATGTACCTTTATTTATTGGATTTGCAAAGTCTTTTTGTTTTGTAATGTATATTCTTTTTCTTTTGTAGCTTGCTTAAATTTCCTGAAGCTCTGCAAGATAAAATACTACAACTACTGTCTCATCCACAATGTGCAAGTCAGTATTTCTATGAGTAATATCGTATATTTTGAGAAAAATTGCTGAGATTCATTTAGTAGCACTGACAAACAGCAGATCTTGCCCCCCATATGTAATTATAGAGTAGAGCGTGCCATGTTACCCAAGATAGGTTCTGAACTACACCAGATTGTAGCCAACATAGGCAAAAATAACATTCTTAAAAGATGACTGGTCACTTATTTACATACTGGACAACAAGCAAGTGACTGATCCTTTATATAAGGATCAATTAAATGCTGTGTCATAAGGTCTACAAAATGCTGAATCATTGGAATTTGTCTATGTAAGGTTAGGCGTGCTTTTTAAAGGGTTGTCCACTACTTTGATTATGATGAGCTATTCTTAGGATCGTAATCAGTATCAGATTGATGGGGGTCCAAAATTCAGAACCCTAAACCCATCACAGTACAGCTGTGTAGTGTCTACCGCAGCTTATCTCCTATTCACTTCACTTAGGAACTGAATTTTTTGTCCAGAAAAACAGCTTCCATTCCAGTCGTACATTTAGGACCATGTAACTCCCAAACACATGACCGGTTGACCATGTTATGAAACAGAAGCTGCTGTAGATTGCAGATTTGATCAGTATTGCCTATTACTATTCATAAGTAAAAACAAGGAAAAGAGCCTAAACAGAAGGGAAATAAAACCGAACAATTTGTTTTATCTATTTTTCTGTCATCCACTTCTGATGTTGGCTTTAAAATATTGATACAAAATACTGACCCAAATCTGCAGTGTGTGCATGAGGCTTCCACTTCTATGATTATCTGAGCATTTCTAATGCATGGTCATAGAGAGAGTGCCGGTAACGCAGTGATATTCAGCTGCAAGAACAAAAGAACTTCCCAAATAACATGTTGATTGAATATGGGATAGAATTGCCCAGTGTCATTGGGCCTTTGACATAGTACTGTATGATCTTCAAGCTGATGTCTTTTCTTTCTTAGAGAGATTTTATCATACAAACTGGTGACCCTCTGGGAACAGGCAGAGGAGGCCAGTCAATCTTTAGGTATGTACCAGTACTTAATTTTTAATGTTAAACTTGTATGTGCTCTTTACTGCTAAAATTCAGAATCACATTATAAGTGTTTAGATTAAAAAAAAATAAAGGTTTGTCAGAAGAATTTATTTCATATCTCCTCTTGAATTGTTCTTTCTATGTATATACAGTGACGGAAATAAGTATTTGATCCCTTGCTGATTTTGTAAGTTTGCCCACTGACAAAGACATGATCAGTCTATAATTTTAAGGGTAGGTTCATTTTAACATTGAGAGAGAGAATATCAAAAAGAAAATCCAGAAAATCACATTGTATAAATTGATTTGCTTTTTGCAGTGAGAAATAAGTATTTGATCCCTCTGGGAAGCAAGACTTAATACTTGGTGGCAAAACCCTTGTTGGCAAGCACAGCAGTCAGACATTTGTTGTAGTTGATGAAGAGGTTTGCGCAGATGTCAGGAGGAATTTTGGTCCACTCCTCTTTGCAGATCATCTCTAAGGGCTTGTTCACACTATCCTTTTTTGCCTGCGGATTTTTCAGGTCCTGATTCTGAAAACCCGCAGTGCAAACCCGCGGTGGTTTACCACTGCGGGTTTTTGTGCGTTTTCTCCTGCGGATTCCACTGCGGGTTTCCAACTGCACTTTCCTATTGGTTCTGTTGGAAAACAGGAGCGGAATCCGCAGAAAGAATAGACATGGTACTTCTTTTTTTCCGCAGAAAATCAGCGCGGATTTTCATGCCGAAAAAAGGATAGTGGGCACAGCGGTTTTTGTTTTCCATAGGGTAACATTGTACTGTACCCTGCATGGAAAAAGGATGCGGATCCGCAGCCTCAAAACCGCTGCGGATCCGCAGCAAAAACCGCAGCGTGTGAACATAGCCTAAATCATTAAGATTTTGAGGCTGTCGCTTGGCAACTCGGAGCTTCAACTCCCTCCATAAGTTTTCTATGGGATTAATGTCTGGATACTGGCTGGACCACTCCATGACCTTAATGTGCTTCTTTTTGAGCCACTCCTTTGTTGTTTTCGGTCATTGTCTTGCTGGAAAACCCAGCCACGACCCATTTTTATTGTCCTGGTGGAGGGAAGGAAATTGTCACTCAGGATTTTACAGTACATGGCTCCATCCATTCTCCTATTGATGCAGTGAAGTAGCCCTGTGCCCTTAGCAGAGAAACACCCCAAAACATAATGTTTCCACCTCCATGCTTGACAGTGGGGACAGTGTTCTTTGGCTCATAGACAGCATTTCTCTTCCTCCAAACACAGCGAGTTAAGTTAATGCCAAAGACCTCAATTTTTGTCTCATCTGACCACAGCACCTTCTTCCAATCACTCACAGAATCATCCAGGTGTTCATTGGCAAACTTCAGACGGGCCTGCACATGTGCCTTCTTGAGCAGGGAGACCTCGTAAGGCATTGCAGGATTTTAAACCTTTACGGCGTAATGTGTTACCAATGGTTTTCTTGGTGACTGTGGTCCCAGCTGCCTTGAAATCATTAACAAGTTCCCCCCGTGTAGTTCTAGGCTGATATTTCACCTTCCTTATGATCAAGGATACCCCACCAGGTGAGATTTTGCATGGTGCCCCAGATCGATGTCGATTGACAGTCATTTTGTATTTCTTCCATTTCCTTACTATTGCACTACTATCAGTTGTCTCCTTCTCATCCAGCATCTTACTTATGGTTTTGTAGCCCATTCTAGCTTTGTGCAAGTCTATGATCTTGTCCCTAACATCCTGATAAAGCTCTTTGGTCTTGCCCATGTTGTAGAGGTTAGAGTCTGACTGATTACTTGAGTCTGTGGACAGGAGTTTTTTTTTATAAAGGTGACTATATAAGACAGCTGTCTTTAAAGGGAACCTACCACCCCGTTTTTTAAAAATTAGATAAAAATAGTGTGAAATAGGGGCAGAGCTGGGCTTTACATTAGGGCCTTTTCGGTGCCTTTACACCCCCGTTAGGCTGCCCAAATACCTTTGTGAAGTGGCCGTTTTCTGCTGTCACTCAAGTGGGTCAGGTCGGATGGGCGTGGTCACAGCGCTGTTTGTCCCCCAGGATCCTGCTCATCATTACGTTGGTGGCGTAGTGGTGTGCGCATGTCCAAAGAAGATCCACTGCCCAGGAGATGAATAACGGCGCGGTCTTCGCTATTCAGCCGTTTACCGGTGGGCGCGGCCATCTTTCCTGTGGCCGCGCCTGCGCAGATGGAGCGCTCTGCTGCCCGGGACTTCAGGAAAATGGCCGCGGCATTCCGCGCGTGCGCAGATGGAGATCACGGCGGCCATTTTCCTGAAGTCCCGGGCAGCAGAGCGCTCCATCTGCGCAGGCGCGGCCACAGGAAAGATGGCCGCGCCCACCGGTAAACGGCTGAATAGCGAAGACCGCGCCGTTATTCATCTCCTGGGCAGTGGATCTTCTTTGGACATGCGCACACCACTACGCCACCAACGTAATGATGAGCAGGATCCTGGGGGACAAACAACGCTGTGACCACGCCCATCCGACCTGACCCACTTGAGTGACAGCAGAAAACGGCCACTTCACAAAGGTATTTGGGCAGCCTAACGGGGGTGTAAAGGCACCGAAAAGGCCCTAATGTAAAGCCCAGCTCTGCCCCTATTTCACACTATTTTTATCTAATTTTTAAAAAACGGGGTGGTAGGTTCCCTTTAATGCAGGTAACGAGTTGATTAGGAGCCTAACTGGTCTGTAGGAGCCAGAACTCTTAATGGTTGGTAGGGGATCAAATACTTATTTCTCACTGCAAAATGCAAATGTATTTATATAATTTATACAATATGATTTTCTGGATTTTATTTTTGATATTTTATCTCTCAATGTTAAAATTAACTTGCCCTTAAAATTATAGACTGTTCATGTATTTGTCAGTGGGCAACTTACAAAATCGGCAAGGGATCAAATACTTATTTCCTTCACTGTAGTCTAGCTGGCTTTTTTTTTTTTTACTCTTAGTTTAGGCCCATTGTACGCAACTTATCATTTGCGTTTTATTTTTTAAGTCCCTTTTTTTACTTGTGGTATTCATTGACGTTCTTTGTGTCAAATACTTCAAAGTGGCCCACGTGTTTTATGAATTTTGAGCAAAAACAAAAAAGGTCCATTTTTTTCTTTTACCTTATTTTAAAGCAAAAAATTCACCTGTTATTTAAAAAATATCCATAAAATGATCAAAAAATTTAGAATTGCATAAAAAGGATTGGAGTACATTTACGCAAAAATGTTACGGCTATTTTAAAAGTCGGAATTGATGAATCAGTTGACAGCATCTAGAAATCCCTAACCCTGTCCACTATGGCAAATATTAAAAACAAAAAACATTCACATACATTAAATTAAATGTAAACTAAATCTTTAAATTCTAGACAAAAAGGCACAATAATGAATCCGTCCCATAGAGTATTTGCTTGATATGTAGGATTGTTTTGGTGTCGTACATTAGTGTGGGGAGTTATTTTCCTTATTATCTGACTGCTTACCTGTTATTTCAGTAAGTTGTATGGAGACCAGGCATGTTATTTTGAACCTGAAAAAGTGCCAAGAATAAAACACAAGAAGGTGGGAACTGTGTCGATGGTGAACAATGGCAATGATCAACATGGATCACAGGTTAGAAGGGAGATCCTATATAACGTAACTTCATTATATCCAATTGACTGATAAAGGAGAAGGTATAGAACTTAGTACAACTCAAACAATTGGAGCATTTCTGCGAGAAACAACCTGGCTGCAATCGTGCAGTGAGGCTCTGATTCATGTTGTTCATGGTTTCGGCATAATGAATCAACTGACATGTTCCCTTTAATGCAATTGATCATAACAATGGATTATACTAAATGTAGAGGTACTCATGTCCAAGTCTGAAGTTCAGAGAATTCTGGTACATTTCAATATTTTATAAGACTAGGGATAAGAGAAAAAGGGAGTTTTCACTTGCCTGTACTTAACGTATGTAAGCCCCAAAGCAGATTCTTCCCTTTTATTTAATGGTATTTGATCTTGTTTAGCTCCAAATGGGTTGGTGTGAACAGAGTTCTTAAGCCTTGTTCCCACCCATTCTGGGGCCATATACTTTCTGCTTAAAATAGGCCTAAAAAAATGCAGGAAATATTTTACTTAGAGCAGGGCTGCAAAACCTTTTCTGGGCCACATTGTCTTGTTGAATGACTTCCAAGGGCTACAGTAAAACCTAAAGGGGATATGTCAGTAGCTAGATCTTAAGCTTCTATATGGGCATGTTGATAATTGATTATTAAAATAAATCTTTGGCACATTAGGAGCAGTAATGCTTCAATAGGGTCATTTTATTGCAGATGGTATTCTATTACTATGTTTCAGACTATTATGCAATGTTGTACCTAAACAGAGAATAAATTCATTAGATTATAATAATATGAGAAATGACAACCATGAACAGAAAAATGACAATGAAAAATAAAAATTAAATCAATTAACTAAATTTAAATAAAATTTAAAAATGTCCTCTCTTTTTAGGTACGACGTTGTATATGATGCATCTGACATTATAATATAGATTGATCTACCTTTCATGCCCATTTGTGATACAACCATATATATTATCCATGGCATCAATTCAAGATGAGAATTTTCGGGAATGATCTCCTTGCTGCTATCTCTAATTGACTGTATATACTTTTATTCTGTTCATTTCAATTTTTTGTCTGCGCTCATATACTTACACGGCCGAAACGTTATAATAGAATACATCTACGTTTTAGAGATAAGATTACCTTATTGAAGCATTACTGCTCCTAGTGTGCCGAAGACTTTATCATTATGATGCTATTTTCTTCTCGGTACCTACTTCATTAGCAGAGAGCTAGCTTATCAATTAATTTATATGGGCATTTCGGTCATGGTATCTGCGGTCTGATGTCTAATTCCCCGTAACTTGACTTCCCCTTCAATTTATAATAAACTCTGGATGTACAGCCTTATGCAGATCTGTGTCTGGTCCATAGATCTTAACAGCTCATTTACATACAAGAAAAACATAGATTTCTCTAGTCACCTTCCACGACGGCATATGGAGGTTGTCTCTTTGCCCTGATGGGGAACAGGAAACACAAGAGAGGTTAAAAGCACCTCCCACCTCCCATTCACCAGTGTCTTTCCTGTTCCCCATGGGACAGGGAGAGGTTCCATATGCTGTAGTGGCCGGTGACTACAGTCATTTCACAGGTCTTACCTGTATTTCAGCCGGGCAGCTGGGGTCGCCTTGTGCCTCTCCGTGGGCTGCTCCCGTCGTCCTGCTTGCCAGGTACCTCGGGACCCTTCCCGGCCTTCCTGCGCCCCCGTGAGGGTAAAGCAGGCCGGGATCCCCAGCCGGGATCCTCTCCATAGCTTCCCGGCTTCCTCCCTCCATGCTGCTTGGTCGGCGTTCCGGAAGTGACGTCGGCGGTCGCGCGCGCGTCACTTCCGGTTTTCATATCACCCTGAAGCCGGCTCTTCCGGGTTTCACCGGCGGCGGTGTCGGCACAATGGCGTCCCACACGTGGATCCCGGAGGAGGAGGAGGGGAAATTCTACCGCTGGAGGCAGGTGCTAGGAGAGTACTCCATAAAAGCCTGCTGAACCACCACTGAGGTAAGACTATAATCTCTTCAGTATGGATGGTTCTTTGTGTCCTGCACCTGCAGAGCCCAGCACTGCCCCTGCTACTGTGAGTATGCAGGGTCTGGATCCGGGAGGTAGTTTTTTATCTTAGGGGTAGCTCCTCATTCTTCTCTCCCCCTCTGTTTCAGGGAGAAAAGTCTGCCCCTAGAGCTGCTATTAGGAAGAAGTGTCCGGTCTGTTCTGCAAAGCTCCCTCCTACCTGGGATAAAAAACTCTGCCAGCCATGCACGGACAGGATAGTTAAAGCAGAGCAACCATCTCTGCTAGATGAGATACGCTCTCTCGTTAAACAGGAGGTACAATCTTCCTTAGCAGCCTTCACTCCTCCACCCCCACCTCCGCCACCACATTCCCCAGCTAAGAAGAGGAAGATTCAGGTCGTAGAATCGGATCCGGATTCTGACCACTCTTTTTCTTCATCTGCTGGCTGGGAAGATCCAGCATCCCCTAGGGCTGAGGTCAGGAAATACCTCTTCTCCTCGGATTATATTGAGGACCTGGTGTCTGCTGTTCGTAACACCATGGGGCTCGAAGAGGAACCTGTACCACAATCCATACAGGATCATATGTTTGGTGGGCTTAAATCGGAGAAAAAGGCAGGGTTCCCCGTTCATGCAAATGTGATTAATATGATTGAGCAAGAGTGGGATCTCCCTGAGAAACGTCTTAATATATCTTCCGAGATGAAACATAGATTTCCTCTAGAAGGCGACCTTGTTAAACTTGACATTCCCAAGGTGGATGTGCAGGTGGCCAGAGTTGCCAAAAGAACAGCACTCCCCTTTGAGGATGCGTCGCAGTTAAAAGACCCTATGGACAGGAAGATTGAGAGTCTCCTAAAGAAATCCTGGGAGTCATCTTCTTCTGTTCTCAAGGCTAATATTGCCTCTACATGTGTTGCAAGAACCCTTTCCTGCTGGCTGGAGAAATTAGAATCGCACATTTCTCAGGGTACCTCCAGAAGTGAGATGTTGGATTCCCTCCCTATCTTACATAAGGCTACTGGGTTTCTGGCGGATGCCTCTCTAGAATCCGTTAGAATTGCTGCCAGATCTTTGGTGCTCTCTAACTCTGCCAGAAGAGCCCTCTGGCTTAAATTATGGAGTGGTGACGTCACATCTAAGGCCAAGTTATGTGCCATCCCTTTTAAGGGAGACTATGTGTTTGGTCCAGCTTTAGACGACATTTTGGATAAAGCGACCGACAAGAAAAAAGCGCTCCCGGAGCAAAAACAACCAAGAAAACGGTTTTTTCGTGCCCCACTGTCTCAACCCTCCCAGCCGAGGGGTAAAGGCAAGACCGGCAGGTGGAGCTATGCTAAAGGCAGAGGGAAAAATATCTTCGTCCCGCAACAACAGCAGCAGCAGCAACAGTCATTTCAGCAAGATAAACAATGACTCCGACCCGGTGGGGGGAAGACTCTCAAATTATGTGGATCAGTGGCAAAACATCACCAGCTCCCACTGGGTCCTCAATGTTATCAAGGAGGGCCTATTGATAGAGTTAACTTCTCCCCCCCCCTCAGGGTCTAAAGATTACCACCTCCTCAATGAGGAATCACAAACTACTAACATTGGGTCTCAGAGACCTTTTAAGATCAAATGTGATCTCCCCAGTCCCACAATCAGAATGGGGTCAGGGACATTACTCCCGCTTATTCATGGTACCAAAACCATCAGGGGAAGTACGTATCATCATAAATCTAAAAGGTCTGAATCAACATGTAAAATATCGAAGATTCAAGATGGAGTCTGTAAAATCAGCCATTCCCTTAATACATCAGCACGCCTTTATGGCGACAATCGACCTGAAAGATGCGTATTTTCATATCCCTATTCACCCGAGACATATAAAATATCTCAGGTTTGCGATTCAGGGGAATCATCAGGTGGAGCACTATCAGTTCAGAGTCCTCCCCTTCGGCATCTCATCAGCTCCGAGAGTGTTCTCCAAAGTGATGGCGGAAGCCGTGTCATTCATTCGGAGACAAGGGGTTTGTATAGTGCCTTATCTGGACGATCTGCTGATAGTAGCTCCCACCAAAGTGACCCTGGTATCTCACGTATCAACCACATTAGAGATATTGAAGTCTCTGGGTTGGATACCGAACATAAAAAAATCCCAGCTTCAACCCTCAAGAACCAGAAGGTTTTTAGGAGTAATTCTGGACTCGGAAAAACAAATGTCCTTCCTTCCAGAAGACCACAGACTACCATTGGTAGTAAAGGTCAAGAAATACAAGGAGACGAGATCTCCCACGCTCCGGGAAGGAATGTCACTCTTAGGCTCCATGACAGCATGTATACAGTCGGTGGCTTGGGCTCAAGCCCACTCAAGAATTCTCCAAACTCATTTGCTAAGCAATTGGGATGGTCGTCCTGGCTCTTTAAACAAGAGGTTTCACACTCCAGGTCGAGTAAAAGCATCACTAACGTGGTGGATGAAGTCCGAAAATCTTCGCAGGGGTGTGAGTTGGATTCAATTCCCGTTAACCACGATCAAGACAGATGCCAGCAAGAGAGGCTGGGGAGCCATGATAAATCATGTTCCTTATCAGGGTCTTTGGGACCCGTCAACCAGAGAGAGATCGTCAAACTTCCGAGAACTCAAGGCTGTGGAAGAAGCTCTCCTTACAACAAATCATCAACTCTCTGGACAACATGTCCAGATATACTCGGACAACATGACCACGGTGGCTCACATCAGGCATCAGGGCAGTACAAGATTCACCAGTCTGAAAAATATCTCTGCACGAATCTTTGCCTGGGCCGAGAAACACCTACTGTCTCTGACGGCAACTCACCTAAAAGGTACTGCCAATTTTCAGGCAGATTATTTGAGCCGACAGGATATTCACCCAGGCGAATGGAGTCTGGATCGGCAAACTTTCAACTTACTGGTAAACAGATGGGGTCTCCCGGAGGTCGACCTCTTTGCTTCTCACCAGAACGCGAAAGTAGAAATATTTTTTTCCCTGGATACAAGAGGAAATCCCAGAGCAATAGATGCCTTGGTTCAAGATTGGCAATTTCATCTGGCATATGCTTTTCCACCCATACCGATCCTGGCAAAAGTGCTACGGAAGATTCGGATAGAAAAGACTCCAACTATTTTGATCGCTCCATTTTGGCCCAAGAGAAGTTGGTTCAACATGATTATTCAACTTCAGGTGGACGGACCGTTAATGTTGCCATCGAAGGCCAATCTCCTTTCCCAGGGCCCAGTGCTTCACTCGGATCCTCAGAGGTGGAATTTAGCGGCGTGGTTTCTGAAGCCAATGTGCTGAGAGCAAAAGGGCTATCTAACCCGGTTATAGCTACTCTTCAAAAATCCAGAAAACCGGTAACAAATGCTATTTATAATAAAATCTGGAAAAAATTTTCATCTTTTTGTCTGCCTAACCCTCCAGACCCTCTTAAGCCAGATATATCTAAAATATTGGACTTTTTACAAAGAGGCCTAGAAATTGGTCTGAGACCCAGTACTCTGAAGGTCCAGGTCTCGGCACTTAGTTCCATCTTTGACCAAGATCTAGCAGGGCATCGCTGGATTAAAAGGTTCATGACCTCAGCAAACAGAATGAACCCTAGGAAACAAGTTATAGTTCCTCCATGGGACCTTAATATTGTGCTTCAAGGCCTTACAGGTCCACCGTTCGAACCTTTGTCTACCTGTTCCCCACAGAATCTTGCCTACAAGACTATTTTCTTGGTAGCTATTACTTCAGCTAGAAGAGTGGGTGAATTACAGGCCTTATCAATAAGAGAACCTTATCTACTGGTTAGAGAGGACTCAATAGTTCTCCGTCTTGATCCTTCTTTCCTCCCAAAAGTGGTCTCTGAATTTCATCGTTCTCAAGAGATAGTGTTACCAACTTTTTGTAGTAATCCTGCAAACTCTGAGGAAAGAAAATTTAATACTCTTGATGTTAGACGTATCCTGCTACATTATTTAGATCAAACCAGTGCTCTTAGAGTCGATCACAACCTTTTTGTCCACTCTTCAGGACAAAATAAGGGGAAGAAAGTAGCCAAGAGTACCATCGCTTCTTGGATTAAAAAAGCCATAACAGAAGCTTACCTGGCTCAAAATAAACTACCTCCAGTAGGAATCAAGGCCCATTCAACTAGATCTACGTCGGTCTCCTGGGCAGAGAGAGCAGGTGCGACTCCAGAGCAGATCTGCAGGGCAGCTACGTGGTCGTCTCTCCATACCTTCTCCAAACATTATAGGTTGGATGTATTATCCAACAGAGATTTAGTCTTCGGCCGCAAAGTTCTTCAGGCCGTTGTCCCTCCCTAGTGCCAATTAGTTGGTATTCCTCCATATGCCGTCGTGGAAGGTGACTAGAGAAAATAGAATTATTCTTACCGTTAATTCGGTTTCTAGGAACCTTCCACGACGGCACTAATTTCCCACCCTCTATATTTCCTGGATTAATTCTGGGACTCAGAAGGTAACCGGTGCTTTGGTTTCAGTTATAAGTCACTGGTGAATGGGAGGTGGGAGGTGCTTTTAACCTCTCTTGTGTTTCCTGTTCCCCATCAGGGCAAAGAGACAACCTCCATATGCCGTCGTGGAAGGTTCCTAGAAACCGAATTAACGGTAAGAATAATTCTATTTTCTCTGGAATAAGACATCAGATCGCAGATATCAAGGTATCGTTTTATTCAGCTTCCTATGAGCTGCTTACCCATATGGACGGCATAAGAGGGTTGATCCTACTGACAGATTCCCTTTAAAGGGTTATACTTTTTGAGAGGTTTATAGCATGTCAAAAGTATATGCCATAAATAGTTAATTGTTTTTAAAGTTGAAAGAAGTCACAGGTCCATTGTGCTCAACCTATAACATAACATGTTGATTCAGAGGAAGTCAAAAACCCCGTGAGGCAAATGTTAATTATCCCATATTAGGAGAAAAATTCCTTTCCGACTCCACATGCGGCAATCAGACTGGTTCCCTGAATCAGCGTCCCATCAGGTGTCAGAGAGTTTCATTAGCTAACTGCAGTTATTTAGGAGATGCAGACTCCCTTCCAGGACTCTGGAGAATGGGGGTAGTCTTCTTCCCTAATTAATACTGTAAAGCTGAGGAGACCCTGCACACATGGAACTCTCAAATGAAGATTATGCGTTTGATTAGTAAAGACATGATTGCATACGCCAGTCTGATGGACATGCAGGAGGCAGGCATCTCTCCAACTCAAATATGCTTTTCAGGAGTGCTAAACGGGGGTCAGAGGACTCTAGACTTTTGATATTTGGGTGATCTACACAGTGCTATACTCATTTATGATCAGCCCTTCTCCTGAGCAGTGTGATACTCCTCTTCCCTCTGACATGGAAACTACTGTATACAGAACATTGGGGGCACAGTGGGATGAATGTGACTGCTGCCCCCCAGTTGTGCACCTGTGCAAGCACATATATTGCTCTGTACCGCCATATTTTTAAACATGCTTCATATTTAAAGGTGTTCTATGAAATAGAACCCTTGTGTGTACACGCGTACACCTGATACAGTGAGTTGGTCTTCTTAGTTCCTTTGTGATTGTTTATCAGTGTGAAAATTTGTAACGAATAATAAACCAGCATCTCTGTTTTTCTTTACAGTTCCTTGTTACTACAGGAGAAAATTTGGACTATCTAGATGGGGTACATACAGTGTTTGGGGAAGTAACAGAAGGAATGGATGTGCTAAAGAAGATCAATGAGACCTTTGTGGATAAAGACTTCGTTCCTTTTCAAGACATCCGGTATTTTGAACAAATACAGTTTTTCCACATAGTCAATAAAATGTAAAAGTAAGACGTTGTATTACTTTGAATTTGAGTCCCTCACCGACTTAAGATGTACAGTTACACTACCGTTCAAACGTTTAGGGTCACCCAGACAATTTTGTGTTTTCCATGAAAACTCATACTTTTATTAATCAAATGAGCTGCCAAATGAATTGAAAATCTAGTCCAGACATTGACAAGATTCGAAAAAAAGATTTTTATTTGAAATAATAATTTTCTCCTTCAAACTTTGCTTTCGTCAAATAATGCTCCCTTTGCAGCAATTACAGCATTGCAGACCTTTGGCATTCTAGCAGTTAATTTGCTGAGGTAATCTGGAGAAATTTCACCCCATGCTTCCAGAAGCCCCTCCCACAAGTTGGTTTGGCTTGATGGGCACTTTTTGCGCACCATACGGTCAAGCTGCTCCCACAACAGCTCAGTGGGGTTGAGATCTGGTGACTGTGCTGGCCACTCCATTACAGATAGAATACCAGCTGCCTGCTTCTTCCCTAAATAGTTCTTGCATAATTTGGAGGTGTGCTTTGGGTCATTGTCCTGTTGTTGCATGAAATTGGCTCCAATCAAGCGCTGTCCACAGGGTATGGCATGGCGTTGCAAAATGGAGTGATATCCTTCCTTATTCAAAATCCCTTTTACCTTGTACAAATCTCTCACTTTACCAGCACCAAAGCAACCCCAGACCATCACATTACCTCCACCATGCTTGACAGATGGCGTCAGGCACTCTTCCAGCATCTTTTAAGTTGTTCTGCATCTCACAAATGTTCTTCTGTCTGATCCAAACACCTCAAACTTGGATTCGTCTGTCCATAACACATTGTTCCAATCTTCCTCTGTCCAATGTCTGTGTTCTTTTGCCCATGTTAATCTTTTCCTTTTATTAGCCAGTCTCAGATATGGCTTTTTCTTTGCCACTCTGCCCTGGAGGTCAGCATCCCGGAGTCGCCTCTTCACTGTAGACGTTGACACTGGCATTTTGCGTGTACTATTTAATGAAGCTGCCAGTTGAGGATCTGTGAGGCATCGATTTCTCAAACTACAGACTCTAATGTATTTGTCTTGTGGCTCAGTTGTTTAGCTGGGCCTTCCACTTCTTTCTACTCTGGTTAGAGCCTGTTTGCGCTCTCCTCTGAAGGGAGTAGTACACACCGTTGTAGGAAATCTTCAGTTTCTTGGCAATTTCTCGCATTGAATAGCCTTAATTTCTAAGAACAAGAATAGACTGTCGGGTTTCATATGAAAATTCTTTTTTTCTGGCCATTTTGAGAGTTTAATGGAACCAACAAATGTAATGCTCAAGATTCTCAACTAGCTCAAAGGAGGGTCTGGTTTATAGGTTCTCTAATCAGCCAAACTGTTTTCAGCTGTGCTAGCATACTTGCACAAGGGTTTTCAAGGGTATTCTAACCATCCATTAGCCTTCTTACACAGTTGGCAAACACAAAGTACCATAAGAACACTGGAGTGATGGTTGTTGGAAATGGGCCTCTATACACCTATGAAGATATTGCATTACAAACCAGACATTTTCAGCTAGAATAGTCATTTACCACATTAACAATGTATAGAGTGTATTTCTGAATCATTTAATGTTAGCTTCATTGGAAAAAAACTGTGCTTTTCTTTAAAAAATAAGGACATTTTTAAGTGACCCTAAACTTTTGAACGGTAGTGTATGTCATGTACCGGCTCCCCAAACTCTCTCAGTTCCTGAGTCCGCATCTTTCCCTGCAGAAGATGGCTGTGACATTCAGCCATTATTTCCCTCTAATAGCCATGCATAGACCTTCTGGCTGGTGTTTGTAGGAGACGGTGATATATGCGATATACCACACAACTATAGTATTCCTTCATTTAGTACAAACGATCAGATGGTTAAAGTCCCCTAAGGAAACTAATAAAGTGAAAACAGAAAAAGAATTAATATAAAAAGTAAAAGTTCAAATCATCCCTCTCCCCTCCTAATAAAAATAGCGAAATAAAAATATATACATGTGGAATCACTACATCTGTAAAAGTCCTATCTATCAAGATATAAAATTAATGAACAGCTTAATGAGAAAAAAATACATAAATCTATACTTCAGAATTATGTTTGCTTTTCAACAAGTTTCCAATTTTTTTTTTTCACCACTGGAAAAATAAAAAACCTATGCATGATTTGGTATCTCTGTGATTGCACTGACCTGGAGAATCATATTTTTATCGTATAGTAAACACTTTAAATAAAAAAAAATAAAAAATCAATTGTGTAATTACACCTCTTTGCAGTTTATGCATTTGGAATTTATTCCCGCTTTCTTATACATCACATGATAAAATAATGGTGTCATTCAACAGTACGACTGTTTTTCACAACAACAAAAAGCCATCATATGGCTATGTTGATGGGAAAGTAAAAAGTTATGGTTCTTGTAAGAAGGAAAGGAAAAAACAAAAAACGCAAAAATGTGATATAGCCATGTTGAGTACAGGTTAAAGATAATATAATGTATGTATAAAAACAATACTCACCTTACTGATCATTGCTGCTGCCCAGGTCTGGTAAATGTGCTTTTTTTTCTGTCTGGGAAGGATATATTTCTCATTCACCAATCCCTGACCACACCAGTGACAATAGAATCTTGGCCAACAATAGGAGAGGAAATAAGGTGAGTCCGAAGATTAAATCAGGATTGTAAAATTTGTTTAAAGGGAAGCATTATATTTTATCAAATAACACTTTTTAGTTGAATAATAAAAAATTCTTCTATCTGGAGAACCTTCATTGCGAGAGGGTAAAAATCCATCTCGGCCACGTATTAGATACACAAATACAATTATACAAGGTGCGGATTAGCGGGAGCTATTCAGTTGCATTTATATGTATTGATAGAATAAACCATACTGTGATTCTGGATGACCCATTTGATGACCCGCCAGACCTCCCCATTCCAGATCGTTCCCCAGAACCTACAAAAGAGCAGTTAGATGTGAGTATTGCAGTGGAGAACTTCATCCTTTTATATCTTTTTTTTTTTTTTTTTTTTGTCTCCTTTATGATAATGTTGTAATAATCATCACTTTATTATAATCCCAGAGTGGACGTATAGGCGCTGATGAAGAAATTGACGACAGTAAAGGAAAGTCAAATGAGGAGATTGAAGAACAACTGGCTGATAACGAAGCTAAGACCAGAGCTGTGCTTTTAGAAATGGTATGAATATATTATTGGAAAATTTACCATTCAGTGCCTTCAGTTTATTTTGTGAGTCCGTATGATTACACTGAGGCATATTTATCAATACTGTCTAATTTTTAGACAGAGCTGATTTAGACTAGGCAGTCTTACCTGTCATTTCAGGTAACTTTTCAATATAAGCTGTCATATTTGTCTACATGAGGAATTATACATGCAATTATGAGTTATTAACTTGTTTTCAACAGTTTTCCTCTGCATATTCTCTTCCTAATTTTCCATTCTATCTGAATTAATGAGTGGAGACTCACAGATATGATTTCTCCAGTACACAGAAGCAGTGGGATTCCTCCTCTTTTTCTGTGTAGCACAAGAGGGGGATACTGTGCTACAGTACTGAGCTGTGTGGCTGTGAATCCAGCACAGTATTAAGATAGACTTGTGCTGGAGCTTGAAGCAAATCTTTTATGTGTATTTCACTTTCAGTACTCCTTCTCCTCTTCCCTTCTCGATAGAGTATAACAGGAGTTGTAACCTAATACATCACTATTTGTCGTCCGTCTTGCGTTGAGTAAGGCAGATTTGAGCTGTTGTTCAGAGTGGATGGTGAGTTCGAGGAAGAGGGGAAGAAGTGATTCATAAGTGGAGAAAGAAGCGTAATCTCCAACTGATAAAGCAGTGAACTGGAGTCAGGGTTTCTTTCTCTACCATAGTGGTTGATGCTGTTCATACATATGGAGCATGTTAGACTTTTTTGCCAAGTGACAGCAAAGACAAGGGGCATAAAGTTTGTAAAATGCATAATAAATATGGTGCTAAATGTTTTTGTGTTGCCATATTCTTACAGCCCTGTCTCTAGGGCTATGTAAGCAATTATTTTTAAGCACAAGAAGATGTCGTTTTCGTCAGTGCCATTTTGCTCTACTTGTAACTTTCTTATTACCGTACTCATTACTATGTTTTTTGAGAGGTGTACTGAACAAAATAATTTATATAAATATGAACACTACATCTTTCAATATACCGTATTTTCCGGCGTATAAGACGACTGGGCGTATAAGACGACCCCCCAACTTTACCAGTTAAAATATAAAATCTTCTTAAAAGTCGGGGGTCTTCTTATACACCCTATGTCGTCTTATAGGGCCGGTGAATATGTGCCTTTTGGGGGGGGGGGGGGAGTGATCCTGATGACGAGGGGGCGTCTCACAGGAAAGTGAGTATCCCCCATTACCTTATCGTAGCGGTGCAGCGTGGGGGTCTCAGTGCTGGGAGTGGCAGCGGCGGCTGCTGTGCTCTGGTGCGGCGGCTCCTCTTCTGTGTGGGGCCTCTGTGCTGTGGGGTGGCGGTGGCATATCTTTATCCAGTTGGGGCTCCTCCGGCATCTCCTTAGCCCTGGAGGCCCCGCCGCAACTCCATCGGTGCAATGCAGCGGCCATTTTCCCGGAGGCAGCTCAATAGGTGCGATGCGGTGGCCTCCGGGAAAATGGCCGCTGCTCAGATTCAGATCTCGTCCCGAAATCTCGGGACACGAGATCTGAATCTGAGCAGCGGCCATTTTCCCGGAGGCCACCACATTGCACCGATGGAGTTGCGGCGGGGCCTCCAGGGCTAAGGAGATGCCGGAGGAGCCCCAACTGGATAAAGATACGCCGCTGCCGCCGCCACCCCACAACACAGAAGAGGAGCCGCCGCACCAGAACACAGCAGCTGCCGCCGCTCCCAGCACTGACACCCCCACGCTGCACCGCTAGGATAAGGTAATGGGGATTACTCACTTTCCTGTGAGACGCCCCCTCGTCATCAGGATCACTCCCCCTCCCCACCCACCATATACACCGGCGTACAAGTCGATTCCCGGCGTATAAGACGACCCCCGACTTTTAAGAAGATTTTCGGGGGTTAAAAAGTCGTCTTATACGCCGGAAAATACGGTAATTGAAATGTCAACTTAATTCTCTGCATCTATACTATGATAAAACAATTTTTTCATATCTTGCTACTTTTCGCAAAAAAAGACCCCAACAACTTTTTTTTTTTACCATTTGTTTGAGACCCATAACTGTTGTTTTTCTGCAAGCAAAGCTTTGTGACTGATAGTTTTTGCTGTACATACCGCTTTGATATCACTATGATTTCTTTTTATTTCATTTACATTTTTTAGTTGGAGGGATGAACCAAAAATAGCAATTCTGGTGGGTTATTCTAAATATAGTGGTAACATTTTATATTATGGGTTTTAGTTTAGCTGTTTCATAGCAATAAAACACTTGACACAATTAAAGCATTTGTCATTTTTATAGTCATGGTTAAATGAGAACAGACAATGCAATAAATCACTGAGAATAGCGAGTCCCTGTATAACAGGGTAATCACATCTGTGATGGCTCCATTTCACCAGAACACTATCAAATGGTTTGTAGTGGATATAACTAACTTTTTAATTTTTTTTATTTATTTTTTAAAGTTTAGAGAGGTTTTTTCAGGCTTAGTTTTTGCATTACAACCTACAGTTTGTATTGGTACCGTAAATATGACGTTTTGATCACATTTTCTTTCATCTTTTGTGAGGGGAGATGAACAGAAACAGCAATTCTAGCATTGTTTTCATTTATATTTTAGATAGTTTTACAATATTGGTTGTATAGATTTATGATATAGATCATTAGAGTTACAGCAGTGAAAAATGTGGTTTTCTTTTGTGATGTTTTCACCTTTCATTAGATTCCAATATGTCTTCTTTTTTTTTTTACCTGTCTAAACAGATTTGCATGGCGCCTGTTGGGTGCAAGTGTGTGGAGTGGGCTTGTTATAGAGCCGGTATCTCTCTGTGACAGCAATCGTAGTTAAAGGGTTTTTCTGAGCACATAAAAAAAGTCCCTATACCCCCTTAACTTTTTTATTTTAGTTTTTTGTTTTACTCCCCTTAAGCCCACTCTAGTCATTCTTGTGGTTTTATTTTTTACATCCTGTACTTCATACTAACTATCCCTCTGTTCCTCCCGACTACATTTTTCAAAGAAACTGTGCTGTATCGTGCCTACCCACTCCAAATACAAACCACCATCCTGCTGTCTGAAGATAGATAAATTGCTGTACATTTTTTCTCATTTTTAACATTCCTTCCCCTTCACCTAGTAGTCACTATCCCGAGGCACTCTCACAGGCAATAATGTTACAGGTGCTGACACTAGCAACACACAGGGTCAGTGTATTGTGGGGGAGCAATGAGCTATGTAATAATTAATTCTAATGTATGCATTCTGCAACTCCTAGCTCCATATTTTCTAGCTAAAACGGCAAGTTGAAAAGATGACTTATTCTGTGTGGAGCCTGCAATGTGTGTGTTCTCTCCCTGCTCTCCCTCCCTGTGCACATCTCCAGTCACTCACAACTCGCTGAGGGTTGCAGGTCTCGCTCCTCATGACATCACTGTTCAGAGCACAGACAGGAAATCTGCCCTTTGTGTTTGGAATGGACTATGGTAGGGAAAGGGCTCAAGACGAGTAGGTTTCTTGACAGCAAGTAAATTTCTTCATTTTTGGTAAATTATGTTAAATCATTTTTATACCCTTTGTCAGTGGCGTTTAAGCTAGCTCTGACCGCATCCATTACCGTTGGGTACCAGCTCTGTAATACAACTGGCACCTGCTGTAGATGGAGCAAGTTTAGCTGCTGAGCCTGCTCCATTTAGTGATGGCGCATGGCTGGCGTTTAGGGGTCAAGGCATGATGCTAGTGTTAAGATGGCCTTACCTCCTTGTCCAACAACTGGATGTGACTTTTTATAGAGTTGATGATGCCAGATAGGATATTTACACTATTATACTTTCAAGATAGGACTATAAACCTTGCATTAGTTAGAGAATACCATTTTTTTTTCCTTTTAAGGTTGGCGATATACCAGATGCAGATATAAAGCCTCCTGAAAATGTTCTGTTTGTATGTAAATTGAACCCTGTTACAACTGATGAAGATTTGGAGATCATCTTTTCAAGATTTGGTACTATTAAGAGGTATACTCTGAACACCTCATCTAAAATAATAGGTTACCGTAACTTTCATAGGTGCAAAGAAAATATTTGAGATTACTATTGAAAGTATGCTTTTATGATAGAGAAATAAATGCATAATTGTGACTTATTCTCCTAGGTAGGCAGAATAGCTCTAAAGGAAGGGAAGAGAATTTGTTTTCCATATACTAGTTTCCCTTTTTTACAAACTGGTAATTGTGATTACTGTAATAATGTTATAGTAGTATGTAAGGGAGTTGTAAATGCTTATATAATTGTATAATGGTTTCTATATTACCAGCCACAATGCCTATACTACATATAATACAGGGTAAATGACAACAATTGACTGATTTTTATCACGTTTGGTGTTTCGGACCACCAAGAAGAAACAAGTGCGGCTTGTGAGGCAAATATATGGAATGTGCTCATTGTACAGTGCCTGCAGAAAAAATCTTTACACTTGTGCAGCAAAAAAAACTTTTGCATATAAAATCCACATCATGATTTCACTTCTGAAAAGTGCACACAATGGGGGAGATAATCAAAAACTGTCTGAATCCATGCCTAAACGACTGCAGATAGTGATAAAATGTAAGCGTAACATGACAAAAATGCTAATTGTAACTAAATATCCGCAATAAAACACTTGCATGTTAAGATTTTGTGGTTTCGTTGAACTTTGTAAAGATTTTTGTTTGCCGGCACTTGTAGATTCTGACTCGAGGCAGCAAAAGTACAAAGGAACACTTATGGGAAAACGGCTTAAAAAAAACACGTGTGAAACAAACCAGAACGTG
Organism: Ranitomeya variabilis; assembly: GCF_051348905.1. NCBI lineage: Eukaryota > Metazoa > Chordata > Amphibia > Anura > Dendrobatidae > Ranitomeya > Ranitomeya variabilis. The sequence goes on from NC_135233.1 coordinate 656,148,848, forward strand.
TTAAACTTTAGATTCCTCAAGGTAGCCCCCCTTTTGCTTTATACTCTCAAGCACCTTCATCAGGACTGGTTAAGTTTTTAAAAATGAAAAAAAAACAAAACAGTAAAGTATTAATGTTTGAATAAAAAAACAAACAAAAAAATAATATAAATATATATAATAATTTTTTTATTTTTTTTTAATGGTGTAAAATATGAAAAATATTTTAAAAGTTTTGAAATCTTTAACATGTAAACACTGGGGGAACAACAGTTGCTTGTCATGAAAACCTAAGTATAATGCTAGCCCACAGTTATGCCTGCGGTAAATGTGGGTGGGATCTTCTCACATGTGTCTGTCACTCCTCTCCTTCCCTTCTGGGTGTCTGCAGTAGGATGGGGGAGGCTAAAGATTAGGAACACGGTGCAGAGCCATTTTGTTGCTAACTGCAGTGTGATGCTGAGATGTGGAGCATCACAAAAGATCGCTGGCAGGGACAGTTCTAACTTTCCTGCTAAGTGAAACGACAATTGAAATGGCGCCCCTTCACTACAGTGCGGTATAAATTTGCATGGACGAAATTCCTCCTTTTATTTGAAGGGTTTTGTTAACTGCTTTCATTGTATGATTAAATGACTTGTCATCATGATTTCTCTGATCGCCCATGACGGCACCACGGAGAGAGGGGATCCGCCCACCAAGGACAGGAAACCTACGGATAAAAAGGCGGTACCACTCTCCCGCATCAGTTGGTTTCCTGTCCTTGATGGGAGACCTATGGACTTACCAGATCGACGTGGGAATTCCGGGGCCATCTAGTCCGGTTCAGGCAGCTGGGGTCCCTCTGCCTCGGCTAAGGTGGTGACCCGAAGCGCCACCGCGAAGGGCTAGTGGGCCTCTAGGGTGTGCGGGGGAGGTGACAAGGAGTTCGCGGTCACCTCCCCAGGTAAGATGCAGCAGGCAACATCCAGTGGGGTCCCTCTGTGGTTGCGGGAGGTGCGGCGGCCCTCCCCCCAAAAAAGCTGGCGTCAGTCTGCACACTGCACCGCCATCGGGCATGCAGAGCCGCACACTAAGGACTGCATAGGACCGGAGGCGCCGGTCAGCAGCGCCATATATGCACTCCCGGCGCCATCTTGCAAGTTCGGCGCATGCCCGGGATTAAGCTGGTCTCGCGAGGCGCCGGCGAAGCGCTCGTACCGCTTCTGCGCAGGCGCCGCTTGGATCCGACGGCGCAGGCGCCGGCGTTCGGCGCTCCTCGCCATCAGCCGGGCGCTACTGCGCAGGCGCCGGCGTTCGGCGTCAGCCGGGCGCTACTGCGCAGGCGCCGGCGTTCGATCAGCCGGGCGCTACTGCGCAGGCGCGGATAATAAAAAAAAAAAAAAAAAAAGCGGCGCGAAGGCTTTAAATGGGGAAAGCTACTTCCTCCTAGCGGCTCCGCAAATTTATCAGCAGAAGCCTCAAAAAAAGCTGCTTGCAACTACATCAGAGTGTTGTCAAAGCAGTGACCGCAGACCAGCAGCAATATGAGCGACCCGGCATCTCCCTTGCCAGAATCATCTCCACCTATAGCAGCGCCACAGCAGCAGCAGCAGCAAAAAAGGCGACAGCAGCGCCAGGACACCAGCAACGAACGCCAGAGGTCCCAACGCAGTAAGGGGTCCAGTACGGCGTCGGGGAAAAAGCCAGAGGCGGAGAATCCCCAATCGGTATTTATGGGTCCTGGAGGTGGTAAGTGGATCTTCGTGAAAGTCAGAGACAGTAAGGTTATTATTTGTCTCTTTTAGGGGAGGAAGAGCGTAGGCAAAACAAAGCATAGAATTTGTGCCATCTGCAGAGAAGATCTTCCACCTGCCTGGGAGAAGACGCTGTGTAATACTTGCATACAGCAGACAGTATCTGAAAGTCTGCCAGGGTTTGCAACCGACTTAAAAAACCTGATTAAAGAGCAAGTAGAAGACACCCTTAGATCCCTAAAAAAGGGGAAAAAACGGAGAAAGACCAAGGATAGGTCTCCATCTCCGGTCTCAAAATCTGACAGCGACAGTGCAAGCTCAGTATCCTCCGACTCCTCCTCCTCCTCATCGGCATCATCCACTTCTTCCTCGGGGGGGCACAATTGTTTCCCTCTAGAGGACACCGATGGCCTTATAAAGGCGGTGAGAAGTACTATGGGATTAGTAGACTCCCACCCCAAAAAATCGGTACAGGACATCATGTTCGGGGGCCTAGAACAAAAAAAGAGGAGAGTTTTTCCACTTAATGATGCAATTGCAGCTTTAATCAAAAAAGAATGGAAAAAGCCCATGAAAAAGTCTCTCTTAACTCCCAAAAGGAAATACCCTTTTGAGGACGAATCCTGCTCCTTTTGGGAAAAAGCCCCCAAATTAGATGTGGCTATAGCCAAAGCGTCAAAAAAATTCGCACTCCCGTTTGAAGACATGGGGGTACTAAAAGACCCTATGGACAAGAAGGCGGACGCCTTCCTCAAAGGCTCTTGGGAGGCAGCAGGGGGGGGCTTAAAACCTGCAGTAGCAGCGGCGTGTACATCTCGCTCCCTAATGATTTGGCTAAACCAACTAGAGGGTCAATTAAAAGGGAAGACTTCCCGAGACTCCATACTGAATACTTTACCAGTGATGAGAGGAGCCGCGGCTTTCCTGGCTGACGCCTCGGCCGACTCAATCAGACTAGCCGCTAGGTCAGCAGCACTAGCTAATGCAGCCAGGCGCGCCCTCTGGCTTAAGAACTGGCCAGGCGACCTCCAAACTAAGACAAGACTGTGTACCATCCCCTGTGAAGGAGAATTCTTGTTTGGCTCCACTTTAGATGACATTTTAGAAAAAGCTGGGGACAAGAAAAAGTCCTTTCCTCCCTTGGGCCTCCCCTCTTACCGGAAGCCCTTTCGGAGCAAGAGGTTTTTCCGAAAGAACCCGGGGAGAGGCCAGGGGAAATGGGAGGATAAGAGGAACAAAAACAAGGGGTTTATCTTTAATAAAAACCCCAATGATAACAAGAAACCTCCGCAATGAAGGTTCGCCCCAGGTGGGAGGGAGGCTGTCTCGCTTTCTCCCAGCCTGGAAAAAGATTACCTCCAGTCAATGGATACTGAACATTATAGAATCAGGACTGAGGTTAACATTCAAGAGATACCCTCGTCCCTCTTTTACGATGACATCTACAAGGTCTTCAGCAGAGGAACAGCTGGCACTAGAAAGAGAAGTCATGGGGTTAGTAGAAAAGAGAGTTCTACTGGAGGTCCCCCCTCAAGAAAGAGGACAAGGATACTATTCCCCTCTATTTCTGAGAAGAAAACCAGACGGGTCTTTCAGAACCATCATAAATCTGAAAAGTCTAAACAACTACTTAGAGGTCCAGGCATTCAAAATGGAAACGATAAAGTCATCTATCAAGATGCTGTTTCCTCAATGCTTCATGGTGGTCCTAGACCTAAAGGACGCATATTATCACGTCCCAATACACAAGGATCACCAAAGATTCCTCAGGATGGCGGTTCACATCAGAGGAGTCCTAAGCCACTTCCAGTTCTCAGCTCTGCCTTTTGGTCTAGCCATAGCACCGAGGATTTTCACAAAACTGATTGCGGAGGTAATGGCCCACCTCAGAGAAGAAAATACCTTGATCGTACCATATCTGGACGATTTTCTGGTAATAGGCTCCTCCCCGCAGCACTGCGAGCAACAACTGGCAATTGTGATTCATTCCCTAAAAGAACTAGGCTGGCTAATAAACATAGAAAAATCCAGACTAATACCTTCTCAAGTTCAGGAGTACCTAGGTCTCACCCTAGACTCCATAGAAATGGAATGTCGGCTACCAGAGAACAAAATACAAAAACTAAAAAGTTTGGTATCGAGGGTTCAGTCTCTCCCCTCCATAACACTCCGTCAGGGTATGTCCCTCCTAGGCTCCATGACCTCTTGCATCCCCGCAGTCCAGTGGGCCCAATTACATTCGAGAGACCTCCAATGGCAGATATTGTCGGAACAAACCCGTCTAGGAGAGCATTTAGACGGGCGGTTAATTCTATCTCCTCGTACCAGCCACTCTCTGACATGGTGGAAATCGCAGGAAAATCTTTCCCAGGGGGTCCCGTGGGTAATTCAGATCTCAAAAGTCCTGACTACGGACGCAAGCCCTTCAGGGTGGGGAGCTCATTTAGACGATCTGGTAGCCCAGGGCACCTGGTCTCCGTCCCTAGCAGACAAATCCTCCAATATGAAGGAACTACTGGCAGTCAAATTTGCCCTTCAGAAATTCTTGAAAGTCCTTCACTCTCATCACGTAAGAGTGATGTCGGACAACCGGGTGGTAGTATCTTACCTCAATCACCAGGGGGGCACCCGTTCCAAAAATCTAATGGAAGTGACCAACTCAATCCTGCAAATAGCCGAGAGCAACCTCCTATCCATAACAAGTCTACACATAAAAGGGGAAGACAACTACAAAGCGGACTTCCTCAGTCGGTCCAGCCTAAAACAGGGAGAATGGGAACTAAATCAGGCAATATTTACCCAGATCACAGAGAAATGGGGTGTTCCCAAAATAGATCTCTTTGCGAGTCACCTAAACAAAAAAGTAACCTCCTTTTGCTCCCTATCTCCCCTGGGGAACCCAGTAGTTGTGGACGCTTTTCTGATGTCTTGGAGCCATCATCTGCTCTATGCCTTTCCTCCTCTCATTCTGATTCCAGCAGTGCTGAGGAAGATTCGGGAGGACGGGGCGCTGGTTATCTTAATTGCCCCGTTCTGGCCGAAGAGACCTTGGTTCTCATGGATGAGAAAGATGTCAATGTCCGACCCCTGGGTATTACCAGACCTTCAGGATCTATTGTCACAGGGCCCAGTCTGCCATCCAAGGGTCAAGAACTTGCACTTGACAGCTTGGCTCTTGAAAGGAAGCTGCTAAAAGACAGGGGGTTCTCCCCAGGGCTAATCTCAACCTTATTACAAAGTAGGAAGCCAGTTACAACGAAACGATATGGCAAGATATGGAAAAAGTTTTTGTCTTCATCAGGCGAAAAAGTAGGGAAAGAAATTCCCCTTAATTCCATACTAGAATTCCTACAAAATGGGTTGGAGATGGGGCTGGCCACTAGTACCCTGAAAGTTCACGTGGCAGCATTGGGGGCCCTATTCAATTTTGATTTAGCTTCAAATAGGTGGGTCGCTAGATTCATAAAAGCAGCAGGAAGATCAAGGCCTCTTCCGACAAAAATCGTTCCTCAATGGGACTTAAACTTAGTCCTTAAAGCCCTGACCAACCCACCATTCGAACCATTACACGAAGCTTCATTAAAAAACCTATCTCTCAAAACCGCTCTGTTAGTCGCCCTCACTTCTGCCCGTAGGGTCAGCGACTTACAGGCTCTTTCGGCTAACCCTCCTTACACACAATTTCTAGAGGATAGGGTCATTTTAAAAACAGACCTAGCATATCTCCCGAAAGTGGCTTCAAAGTTTCACAGGTCTCAAGAGATTTCTCTCCCTTCCTTCTGTCCCAACCCTGTAAATAGGAAGGAACAAACATTACATACACTAGATGTACGAAGATGTCTCTTACGTTACCTAGAAGTCACTAAGGAGAGTAGGGAGGATGCCTCTCTGTTTGTGTGTTTCCAGGGTCCCCGGAAGGGGAAAAAAGCATCGAAAGCCACCATAGCAAGATGGATTACGGATGCCATCAGTCTTTCGTATTCGGCAAGTGGGATGTCCGTTCCCGGGGAGGTTAAGGCTCACTCAACAAGGGCAGTGGCATCTTCCTGGGCGGAGAAGGCCGGAGTTCCTATAGACCAGATATGTAGAGCTGCTACCTGGTCCTCACCATCTACATTCTATAGGCACTATAGATTGGACCTAAACTCCTCTTCAGACCTTACCTTCGGTAAAAGGGTTCTGGAAGCGGTGGTCCCTCCCTGAATGTACTATCTATGCAATTCTCTCCGTGGTGCCGTCATGGGCGATCAGAGAAAAATATAGTTCTTACCGATAACGGTATTTCTCTGAGCCCATGACGGCACCCGTACATTCCCTCCCTTCACCTATGGGTGCTCACATTAAATAGTGCCACGATTTATTCATAGTTTACTAATAGTTTTTAAGTCACGCGGTATCTCGTTATGCTAAACAAGTTAAAGTTAACAAATGTTTTAGTAGTCTCCCATCATTTTCTATGTAAAACAACTGATGCGGGAGAGTGGTACCGCCTTTTTATCCGTAGGTTTCCTGTCCTTGGTGGGCGGATCCCCTCTCTCCGTGGTGCCGTCATGGGCTCAGAGAAATACCGTTATCGGTAAGAACTATATTTTTTCCAGGTCTTATGATTATAGCGATACCAAAGTTGAATTGTGTTTTTAAAATATGATTTTTTTAAATCAGAATAAAAAAAAAAATGGTTTGTGTCACCATTTTCGGCGATGCATTGGTTTTGTTAGTCATGAAAACCATCAATTCCCATGATGAAACTGGCACTCATGAGGACCATGCTAGGAAAGGGAGACCAAGAATTACCTTTGCTGCGGTGGACAAGTTCGTTAGTTAAAGTAACACGCTTGAGAAACAAATCAAAAGTACGTCAGATAACAACCCTCCTAAATAATTCCCAAACATCAAATAGCAGATACAGCTCAATCTCAGCTGGCGTTTATGGTCTGATTGCGTCGAAGAAGCCGCTACTGAGAACCGCAAGCAAGAAGAAGAGACTTGTTTAGATTTGGACTAAGCAACACAAAGACTGCACATTAGATCAGTGGAAATCTCTACTTTGGTATGATGATTTAAAATGTTGAGATTTTGGTACCATCCGATATATTTTTGCGAGACACAGAAAAGGTAAACGGATGGTTTCTTCATATAATGGCCACCATGAAGCATGGAGAAGGAGGTGTGATGCTGTGAGTGTGCTTTGCTGGTGACACTGTGGGTAGTTAATTCTAAATTCAAGGCACATTTACCCAGGATGCACATTTATGCCATCCCTTCTGGTTTGCACTTGGCAAGACCATCATTTGTGTTGTAGTAGTACAATGACCCAAAACAAACTTCTAGGCTTTGTAAGGAATGACCAACTACAATCCAATTGATATGGCTTGGGATCAGTTGGACTGCGGAGTAGTTAAAGCAGCCAACAAGTGCTCATCACCTCTTGGATCTCCTTCAAGACACACAGAAAGCCATTTCAGGTGTCTTCCTGATGAAGCTACTTAGAGAATGCCATGGGGGTGTAAAGCAGTCATTAGCATAAAAGGGGATTTGGTGGGATGGAATTTAACGCAAATTCTAGTTTGTTTCATAGGTGTTTCGTTACTCCTTGGTTCAGTTTGTGTCCGTTTGTGGTTTTGTTGTATTCGGTCTGAATCTACAATGTGCACATTCCAATATGAACAAGGAAAGGCATTGCATGAACAGGGGTATTTAAACTTCTGACCAGTACTGTAATGGAGAAAAAAAGAGAAATTAGCAATATGGATATAAAACTAGCTGATATATGGCTTTTGTTTCCTACGTTAGCTGTGAAATAATACGGGACTGGAAGACTGGGGAATCGCTGTGTTACGCGTTTATTGAGTTTGAAAAGGTATAATTTTTATATTGCGCATTATAGAGTCTAATGGTAATGTGGATATATAAAGACAAAATGATATCTTATTAATTCTCAGGAAGAAGACTGTGAGAAGGCCTATTTCAAAATGGATAATGTACTTATTGATGACAGGCGCATTCATGTGGATTTCAGTCAGTCTGTTGCTAAAGTAAAATGGAAAGGAAAAGGTACTGTGCTAAGATTTATAATAGATTTTGTTTTGTTGGAACCATATGAGTATGTGTATGATTGCATGGGTGCTGAAGCAAGAACCGCATTTTGTGGATTAGAAGACGCACCCCAAATTTTGAGGAGAAAAATAGGAAAAAAAAATATTTTGTTAATAAAATGGTGGTGCTTCTTATAATCCATGCGTCTTATTGCTTACCGGGGGTGGTGGCTGTGGTGAAGCGGGGTCCGTGCTGGAGGAGGCAAGAGTGGAGCATTGCTGCGGGCTGGGATGAGGGGGTGTTCAGATGTGCGGCGCACCGCTGCGGCTTTCGATGCTTGGGGGCTCTGCTGACAGTTTGTGAAAGCCCATTGCCACCGCACTTATATGGTTTACTATGTGGTGGACTTCGGGAAAATGGCTGCCGGGGCTGTGCATGAGCAGATGGAGATCTTGGCACAAATATCTCTGGAGATGAGATCTCGGCGCTCATCACCGCTCTAGCTACTCACTGAGAACCTGCCAATATGTAAATTTTACATAGGTTAAATGCTATCGTTCTGAATCGAGCATAGTTTGTCTTTAGTTCCTGATATATGGCCTCTTATTCCCTGTATACAAATCTAGTCTTTTTTAGCCATGTGTGCATGGTCTACAAGAAGACTACCATAGAGAGGAGTAGAAGAGTTGGATTGCACTACATACAGGGAAGGGAATACCATATCTCAGGAATAGTAACCTCAGCTCCATAAGGTTTTAAGAGCAAAAGCTATTTTTCTGCAATGGAAGTAGAGTCTGTTTTTCTAGCATGCTTTGGGTTAATTGTGAGAAAAGTGCAATTCTAATGTGTGATGTTTTAAAGCAAGTGGGAAGTTAGTTAAATAGCTTACCTTTTATCAGGCTTTACAACCTGGCTAATGATATTAAAGACAATTTGTCAGCAGGGTTTTGCTATGTAATCTGAAGACCACAGGAGAGAGGCTGACACACAGAATTCAGAGTCACTGTCAAAGTGCAAGCTGCTGTTTACTAACTGTGAGGAATTTATCATGAATCCCTTAGTGACATAGCCAATTTGGTACTTAACCCCCTAACGACCGCCGATAAGCCTTTTAACGACGGCAGTTAAGGACACTTATGCCTCAGCGCCGTTTTATTAACGCCACGGAGAAATAAGGGTATAGCGGCCCCAGCGTCAGAATTTCTCTGGGGTCTCCGCTATCGACCCCAGTGTTGCGATCGCCATTATTAATGTTATAACAGCAACTGCAAAAAAAGTCCAATTTCCCATTTAATTTCTCTTGCCTCTGAAGTGATCGTACATCAGAGGAGAGAGAAATAGGGTCCCACGATTCCCCATTGCTGCCATTAAAAGGTGTATAGGCAGTCGTTGAGGGGTTAAGAGAATAACATTGCTGGACTATACTAGACCAGCAACACCCCCCCTCCCTCTGTGATAAGCAGCTGACTGTCTATGGACTTTGCACATACAGAGCCTGGTGTGGGCGGGCGCAGCTTTCTCAGCTCTGCTTCATTCTAAATCTAAAAGCTTTGTGTCAGAAGGGCTGCGCCCAGTACTCTAAGATGTGGTAGCAAAAAACCTGCTGACAGATTCCATTTAACCAAGCAGAAACTGCATGTGTCTGATCCCTAAGGAGCTGAATGTAATTCAGATGATTTGATTTTTCAGGTGGAAAATATACCAAAGATGATTTCAAAGAATATGAGAAGGGTGCTGGGAAATCTTCCAAGCTTGCCTTGAAAGACCAAGCTAAACCCAAACAAGAGTATCCTTCAACAATTCAAATGTTTCAGTCCATTGAAAAAATGAATCTTGATTTAAAACTATATTTTCAATAAATTTTGCAGAAAACAATAGAGCAGGCAAATATAAGGAACTCTGTAATATATCTGATCTGAGAAATCTATTTTCTCCACTTATGAGACATCTCTTCCCCCTTTACGCTGCCTCCTGAATTCGTCATCCACTCAACATGGTTAAAACAAGAAAAGTCGGAGTTCCAGTACAGTCTATTGTATGTGCTATATGGCGAGGGGCAAGGAGTATAGTGAGAACACAAGGAAAAGGAGACATGTAAATACTGTGCTGTTTTCTGCAAGTGTTTTATTTAGCCCCAGAGCTGTAATTTACATGTACACTTTTCTGTACTTTTGTATAATTTTCTGTGTGCTTTTGACTGTGTGCTAACAGAGGAATGAAAAGAAGTACCGTATTTTCCGGCGTATAAGACGAATTTTTAACCCCTAAAAATTGTCCCAAAAGTCGGGGGTCGTCTTATACGCCAGGTACGGCATGTGCAGGGAGCGACCCTGGATGTTCCCAGGGTCTGAAGGAGAGGAAACTCTCCTTCAGGCCCTGGGATCCATATTCATGTAAAAAATAAAGAATAAAAATAAAAAATATGTATATACTCACCCCTCCGAGAAGCCTGGCTGTCACCGCTGCAAGCGTCTGCCTCCGTTCCTAAGAATTGCAGAGCGTGAAGTACCTTCGATGACGTCACGGTCAGGTGACCGGTCACATGAGCGGTCACGGACCAATCACAGGACTGCGACATCATCGAGGGTCCTTCATGCTCTGCAATTCTTAGGAACGGAGGCAGACGCTTGCAGCAGTGACAGCCAGGCTTCTCGGAGGGGTGAGTATATCCATATTTTTTATTTTTATTCTTTATTTTTAACATGAATATGGATCCCAGGGCCTGAAGGAGAGTCTCCTCTCCTTCAGACCCTGGGAACCACACGCCGTATAAGATGACTGGGCGTATAAGATGACCCCCGTCTTATACAGCGGGCATATCCCAAATTCCATATTTTATATGGAAAAGTTGGGGGTCGTCTTATACGCCCAGTCGTCTGATACACCAGAAAATACGGTAATCCATCTGTGTGTTGAACTGGGTATTGTAGAGATCATAGCAGTTAGACTCCTTCCACCAGCTAAGAGTCAATTGTAAGTTATGTGCAAAAGAGATCAGATCGGCATATCCATAAAATAAAACGTAAAACTTTATTTCTGAAAGGGTAAAATTTCCACGTTCAGATGATAAATGACGAACACGCTGACTTTTCTGGCATTGATGTCTCCCTTAGTCATAGAGTATAGCAAAGTATCATTGGAAGACATATTTAAGAGAGTCCACTAACCATATGGCAAAAAAAACCATTTTTTCCCCATGAACCCACTTAAAACTTGTACGTGTAAATGGGGTCTAAACCTGCCCATCAACAAAATGCTCAGTTTTGCTCAGCGCTTACAGTTATGTAACTGATCAAATAAGCAAACAGTTTCCTTATCAGTACAATTCTTAACTATCTTAGCAGCAAATACGAGCTGGTATTGGATGACGATGTAGAAGACACCAGCAGTACTCAGCGACATCCTTCTAAGCACAAAAAAGATAAGAAGCGCTACTACTCGGATGATGATGAAGATGACCGAAAGATGAAAAAGTCAAAGGTATTATTACATGTATTCTGATTATACATTGATACACCATCACTGATTTTTCGCACTCAGCAATTCTCTCATTCATCCGATGTGCGGAAATCTACAACAAAGCCACATTCAAATGAATAAAACCGTTTTGGGTTACCAGCTTAACAGGCGGGCAAGCATGCTGATGTAGGACTGCATTTATCCCTCATGGGTGGGGTGGGAGGTTGATAACAGAATATATGTTTAAATGATATGCAATGCCATTATAAAAATGAAAGTCCCTCTAAAATGTTTCATAATTAGTATGTTGGTATAACATAATTAGAAGGGAACTAATTATTTAAAATAATTGAATTTCTGTTTAAAATATATTTTTCTGAGAATTATATAATTAATGGGGGATTTTTTCTTAGTCTACCTACAAATTTTCTTTTTACTTGAGTTAAAATAAGGCTTTAACAAAAAGTTATAATGTAATGAAATATCACATTTATAGGAGCTGCCTGTTTATTGAATAAAAACCATAATAGACCAACCAGAATGTTGGAGTGAATTGTTACAAATGTTATAAATAGTTCACTATTCTTGCTTGTCCACCACTCCATTCGGAAAGAGCTCTACCGAACCCTGTTCTTGGGATTGACAGGGGTAAGACCCTCAGCGATCAATAGGTTGTCCTGTATTCTAGCAATAACCTATCCTTGGTACAACCCCTTTAATTCTAGTTCTAAATGGATGGTATTGGCATTTTTTACCTAGAATAGTTTTCTAATCTTTAATCCGATTATTCTGACAAGGAGGCCCATCACAGGAGACACGAAGATGACTACTGTAGAGAAAAGAGGAGAGTTGAAAAGAAGGATCACAGAAGAAGCCGCAGTTTGTCACGGGAGCGTAGTAGCTACCAGAGCTCCAAAGATAAGTCAAGAGAAGAAGCAAGAGAAAGAGACCGAGAGAGGAGAAGAGATAGAAGTCCAAAGCACTATAAAGAAAGATCTAAATATCGAGAAAGAGATTAAAAAGCAAGGAAGAGATTTCCCTGTGTCAAAGTATACATTTTTAACAATAAAAATCTTAATTTTTTTTTCCAAGTTTTCTTACTACTGCCTCTTTTACAGTGTTGGCGTTTTTCCACGTTAGTACTACATACATTATTCATGATTGGCAAGAAAAAGTATTTTATTTGAGCACTATTAACTATATTTTGGGAAATGTAAGAATTTTTTTTAATTGTGGCCCCCAAAAAATTGAAAAGTTAAAGGTTTGGTTCGAAACTGACGTTTATTTTAATCCAAAATTTCTGTCTATTTAACGTCATAATTCAAGACCTCACTGCTGAAGCCTCTGCTGCCACTCTCTAAAGAAGTGTCATCAGTGAGGTTCGTTTCAGGGGCTAGTCCCTGCTCTACTGAGTACCCGTCAGTTGTAGTGATGAGCGAATATACTCGTTGCTCGGATTTTCCCAAGCACGCTCCTGGTGGTCTCCGAGTATTTGTGACTGCTCTGAGATTTTTAGTTTTCCTTGCCACAGCTGCTTGATTTGCAGCTACTAGACAGCTTGATTACATGTGGGGATTCCCTACCAACCAGGAAACCCCCACATGTACTCAGGCTGGCTAGCAGCTGTAAATCATGCAGCTGAGGAAAGGAAAACTAAATCTCCGAGCAGTCACAAATACTCGGAGACCACCCGAGCAACGAGTATATTCGCTCATCACTAGTCAGTTGTCGATTCTGACTTATGCTTGTCACAGTGCAATAATCCCTCTAAGCCCTTCACTCTCGGGCTGTTTTTTTTGTTTTTTCCTTCCCTTCCAAGAGCCATAACTTTTTTTTATTTTTCTGTCAATTATGAGGGCTTCCTTTTTTGCAGGACGAATTGTACATAACACCATTCATTTTACAAAATGGTGTACTGGAAAACGGGGGAAAAAATTCAAGTGTGGTGAAATTGCAAAAAATAAGTGGTATTCCACAATACGTTTTTTAATTTTTTTATTTGTTTCATTTAGCATGTTCACTATATGGTAAAACTGACTTTACAGTATGATGATTCCCCAGGTCAGTGCAAGTGCGCGGATACCAATCATGTATAGTTTATTTTTTCTTTAAATGGTAAAGAAAAAATTTCCAAAATTTGTATGAAAAACATTTTTTTGGTTTTCTTGTCATTTTCCAAAACCTTAGCGTTTCAATTTTTCGGTATCTGAGGCTGGGTGATATGGCTCGTTTTTCGCACCCTGAACAGACTTTTTTTATTTATCTCATTTTGAGGTAGATGCAATGTTTTGATCACCTTTTATTGCAGTGTTGCTGCAACCAAAAAAAAAAAAAAAACTTCACTGTCATTTCAATTTTTGTTCTCGTTACACTGTTTACTGATCAGATTAAATTATTTTATATTTTGACATATTGGACATTTCAGTGATGCAACAGGGGCGTGATTTGAACTTTTGTTGGTTGTTGTTTTTTTTTTTAATATTTTAAAAACTACTTTTTTTTACTATATTTAATAGTCTCCTTATGAGGCTTGAAGCTGTGATCATTCAATCGCCTGTTCTGTAAATAGCACTGCTCAGTACAGCAGAAATTATGATCATAATGATTATGTAAGGATTATTACATAATCCATCCAATTCTCACGTAAGAGAGAATCTACAGTCGTGTGACCGTAGCCTAATGCATAGTGACGGTATGCTCCCTTGGCAGCTCTTATGAGAAGTACCAAGCCGGCAAGAGAGCGCACTGTCAGTAATAACAAGGTATGTCAGGACAATTCCTGTATTTATTAGACACTTTTTTTAAATTTTAGCACTGTCTGACAACCATTTGATAATGGGTTAATATAGCCCAAATATCTCGACATATGATATAGAGAGAGTGGAGGAGGATCAAGCAGTTTGAATTTAACTCATCTGAGCCTTTTTCTCTCAGGGAGATGACATTTTTGGCCTCACTGACACAGTAGTGATTTCTCTTCTGTAAAAACAGACTGCTATTCATCAGCTTTTTAGATCAGTGAATTTTCCTTGATTGAAAAGAAAATTGCAAAGCTTTTGACTAATTATTGCACTGTTCAGTATACAAATCAAATGGACTGTAAACTAATGCCATCTGTAGAATGTCCATGATTTTTATGGACCCATAGATTTAAACAGATAATTTGAATTCATTACTCCAATCAGGTTTTTAGATTTTTTTTTGTGGACACATGGTCCTCAAAAAATGTGGAAATGTGAAGAGCTCATTGGACTTTTAACGGGTACGAGTTCTATCAGTGAAAAACACGTTTGTTTCTGTATGAGACTTTTGGCTTTCAGAGTTTAAAAATCCCACTTTAACTTTTCCGCAAACACACATGTTCACATTATTATCAGAACTCAAAAGACCAAAAAGTCCATACAGATCTTAAAGATAAAATGTACTACATATTTACAAGTGTTTGTGCTCTCAAACATGTTAAAGCAACTGAATGCGATATTGGTACTTAGATAAAAGATACACTGGCAACCTCACTCCAAACTAATCTGCAGTACCAGATCAAACTGACACCTGTGCAACATTATCTTGAATAAAATGAAACCTATAAAATACAGCTGTTTGGATACCAGAATTTACTAGCCCAGAATATTAAAAGGTGTACCAAGGGTATTTAGATTTATTTACTCATTTACATATAGCGGCATTAATTCCACAGAGCTTTTACAAACATAATCATTGCTGTCCCCATTGGAGCTGACAACCTAAGTTTCCTATCAGTATGTCTTTGGAGTGTGGGAGGAAACCGCAAACATGGGGAGAACATACAGACTTCTTACAGATGTTTACCATGGTGCTAACCGATGAGCCAACATGTTGAAAGGACATGGATATGTGGATATAACTTGCCAAACGAGTTGTCCTAGTTAATACAAAGCATCCTCTTCAGGAGTTATTGGATGACTTGATAAGTCCTGGGAATAATGAATGCCCTGTATACTGATTCAACCAAAGTCAAATGAGTCTCCTGTGTCTGTGGCCTTATTTAAAAGCCATTGTAAATCCACTGGCATAAAACTCATGGGTCATCACAACCATGGACCAGATCTCGACAAAATGTTCACACTCCTTATGTATGAACTGCGAAAAATGTACTGCCACAACTTTCTCCACATCCCATGTGCCTCTTCAGATACCCTCTACATCAGTCATAGTATAATACAGTAAGAGGCCAACCATATGGTCACATCTTTAATAGACCCTTTCAATGTATTATTTAGTGTGGTTCAATATCCCCTGCTTCAAGCACTGTGACTAAACGATCTCTAAGATGCAGCACAACCAAAGCACCCGTTTAGATGGCTCTATGAGATCGTCAAGGGCAAAGCTAATAATTATCAACATAGGTACATTTACATGCAATACTAATATTTCAGCAAAAAAAAAAGAAAAATAGAAACACTGATCTTTACTGCTCTGTGTCAGGCTGTGCACACGTTGCAGAATTGCCACGGAAATTTCCGCGGCAATAATGCAACTCCCTGCCGCTGGAAATATGCATGCAGAATTGGCATGCATATTCCCGCTAAACACTAGCGTTTTGCAAGCATAATTAGCTTGCAGAATGCTGGCATTTTCCAAGTGTTCTGTAGCATCGCTCGGAAAACTGATTAACAGGTTGGTCACACTTGTCAAACATAGTGTTTGACAAGTGTGACCAACTTTTTACTATTGATGCTGCCTATGTAGCATCAATAGTAAAAAGATAGAATGTTACAACTAATAGAAATAAATAGCATAGCCCCATCCGGGAAGTAAGCGGATCAATGCAATCCTATGTGTACAGAATCCCCGCGATTCCGCACAAAGAATGAACATGCTGCATTTTTTTCCAGAATGCGATTCCGCCGCAGGAAAAAAAAAAACGCAGCATGTGCACAAAAAATGCGGAATGCATTAACCCCTTTCTGACATCAGACGTACTATCCCGTCGAGGTGGGGTGGGCCTGTATGACCACCAACAGGATAGTACGTTCAGCGCGATCGGCCGGGCTCACGGGGGGAGCGTGGCCGGGTGTCAGCTGACTATCGCAGCTGACATCCGGCACTATGTGCCAGAAGCGGTCACGGACCGCCCCCGGCACATTAACCCTCGGCACACTGCGATCAAACATGATCGCAGTGTTCCGGCGGTATAGGGAAGCATCGCGCAGGGAGGGGACTCCCTGCGGGCTTCCCTGAGCCCCCCGGAGCAACGTGATATGATCGCGTTGCTCCGAGCATCTCTTACCTCCTATCCCTGCAGACCCCGGATCCAAAATGGCCGCGGGGCTGCATCCGGGTCCTGCAGGGACTACTTCCGGGTCCAGAGAAGGCGCTGGTAAGCCTGCAGCGCTGTAAGTCAGATCGCTGATCTGACAGTACTGTGCAAACTGTCAGATCAGCGATCTGTGATGTCCTTCCCTGGGACAAAGTAAAAAAAAAAATTCCACATGTGTAAAAAAAAAAAAAAAAAAATTCCTAAATAAAGAAAATATATATATATTATTCCCATAAATACATTTCTTTATCTAAATAAAAAAAAAAACAATAAAAGTACACATATTTAGTATCGCCGCGTCCGTAATGACCCAACCTATAAAACTGTCCCACTAATTAACCCCTTAAGTGAACACCGTAAGAAAAAGAAAAAAGAGGCAAAAAACGCTTTATTATCATACCGCCGAACAAAAAGTGGAATAACATGCGATCAAAAAGACGGATATAAATAACCATGGTACCGCTGAAAACGTCATCTTGTCCCGCAAAAAAACGAGCCACCATACAGCATCATAAGCAAAAAAATAAAAAAGTTATAGTCCTCAGAATAAAGCGATGCCAAAATAATTATTTTTTCTATAAAATAGCTTTTATCGTATAAAAGCGCCAAAACATAAAAAATTATATAAATGAGATATCGCTGTAATCGTACTTACCCAAAGAATAAAACTGCTTTATCAATTTTACCAAACGTGGAACGGTATAAACGCCTCCCTCAAAAGAAATTCATGAATAGCTGGTTTCTGGTCATTCTGCCTCACAAAAATCGGAATAAAAAGCGATCAAAAACTCACGTGTCCGAAAATGTTACCAATAAAAACGTCAACTCGTCCCGCAAAAAACAAGACGTCACATGACTCTGTGGACCAAAATCTGGAAAAATGATAGGTCTCAAAATGTGGAGACGCAAAAACTTTTTTGCTATAAAAAGCGTCTTTTAGTATGTGACAGCTGCCAATCATAAAAATCCGCTATAAAAAACGCTATAAAAGTAAATCAAACCCCCCTTCATCACCCCCTTAGTTAGGGAAAAATAAATTAAAAAAATGTATTTCCATATTCCCATTAGGGGTTGGGGCTAGGGTTGGAGCTAAATTTAGGGTTAGGGTTGGGGCTAAAGTTAGGGTTAGGGTTGGGGCTAAAGTTAGGGTTGTGTTGTGAATTTGCTTTTTGCTCCCTCTAGTGGTTACTAGTTTTTTGACTCTGGTTTTTCTGTCATTCCTTTTATCCGCACCTGGGTCGTTAGTTAGGGGTGTTGCTATATAAGCTCCCTGGACCTTCAGTTCAATGCCTGGCAACGTAGTTATCAGAGCTAGTCTGCTGTGCTCTTGTCTACTGATCCTGGTTCCAGTAATATCAGCTAAGTCTGCTTTTTGCTTTTTGCTATTTGTTTTGGTTTTGTATTTTTGTCCAGCTTGTTCCAAATCTATATCCTGACCTTTGCTGGAAGCTCTAGGGGGCTGGTGTTCTCCCCCCGGACCGTTAGACGGTTCGGGGGTTCTTGAATTTCCAGTGTGGATTTTGATAGGGTTTTTGTTGACCATATAAGTTACCTTTCTTTATTCTGCTATCAGTAAGCGGGCCTCTCTGTGCTAAACCTGGTTCATTTCTGTGTTTGTCATTTCCTCTTACCTCACCGTTATTATTTGTGGGGGGCTTCTATCCAGCTTTGGGGTCCCCTTCTCTGGAGGCAAGAAAGGTCTTTGTTTTCCTCTACTAGGGGTAGCTAGATTCTCCGGCTGGCGCGTGTCATCTAGAATCAACGTAGGAATGATCCCCGGCTACTTCTAGTGTTGGCGTTAGGAGTAGATATATGGTCAACCCAGTTACCACTGCCCTATGAGCTGGATTTTTGTATTCTGCAGACTTCCACGTTCCTCTGAGACCCTCGCCATTGGGGTCATAACAGGGTTGGGGCTAAAGTTAGGGTTAGGGTTTGGATTACATTTACGGTTGGGATTAGTGTTGGGGTCAGGGTTAAGGGTGTGGTTAGGGTTACCGTTGGGATTACGTTTAGGGGTGTGTTTGGATTAGGGTTTCAGGTAGAATTGGGGAGTTTCCACTGTTCAGGCACATCAGGGGCTCTCCAAAAGCGACATGGCGTCCGATCTCAATTCCAGCCAATTCTGCGTTGAAAAAGTAAAACAGTGCTCCTTCCCTTCCGAGCTCTCCCGTGCGCCCAAACAGGGGTTTACCCCAACATATGGGGTATCAGCGTACTCGGGACAAATTGGACAACAATTTTTGGGGTCTAAGTTCTCTTGTTATCCTTGGGAAAATAAAAATTTGGGGGCTAAAAATCATTTTTGTGGGAAAAAAAGATTTTTATTTTCACGGCTCTGCATTGTAAACTGTAGTGAAACACTTGGGGGTTCAAATCTCACAACACATCTAGATAAGTTCCTTGGGAGGTCTAGTTTCCAATATGGGGTCACTTGTGGGGGGTTTGTACTGTTTGGGTACATCAGGGGCTCTGCAAATGCAACGTGACACCTGCAGACCAATCCATCTAAGTCTGCATTCCAAATGGCGCTCCTTCCCTTCCGAGCTCTGCCATGCGCCCAAACAGTGGTTCCCCCCACATATGGAGTATCAGCGTACTCAGGACAAATTGGACAACAACTATTGGGGTCCAATTTATCCTGTTACCCTCGTGAAAATACAAAACTGGGGGCTAAAAAATCATTTTTGTGAAAAAAAAATATATATATTTTCACGGCTCTGCATTATAAACTGTAGTGAAACACTTGGGGGTTTAAAGCTCTCAAAACACATCTAGATAAGTTACTTAGGGGGTCTACTTTCCAAAATGGTGTCACTTGGGGGGGTTTAATGTTTAGGCACATCAGGGGCTCTCCAAACGCGACATGGTGTCCCATCTCAATTTCAGTCAATTTTGCATTGAAAAGCAAAATGGCGCTCCTTCCCTTCCGAGCTCTGCCATGCGCCCAAACAGTGCTTTACACCCACATATGGGGTATCAGCGTACTCAGGACAAATTGCACAACAACTTTTGTGGTCTAATTTCTTCTCTTACCCTTGGGAAAATAAAAAATTGGGGGCGAAAAGATCATTTTTGTGAAAAAATATGATTTTTTATTTTTACGGCTCTGCATTATAAACTTCTGTGAAGCACTTGGTGGGTCAAAGTGCTCACCACACATCTAGATAAGTTCCTTAGGGGGTCTACCTTCAAAAATGGTGTCACTTGTGGGGGGTTTCAATGTTTAGGCACATCAGGGGCTCTCCAAACGCAACATGGCGTCCCATCTCAATTCCAGTCAATTTCCTTCCGAGCTCTTCCATGCGCCCAAACAGTGGTTTACCCCCACATATGGGGTATCAGTGTACTCAGGACAAATTGTACAACTTATGGGGTCCATTTTCTCCTGTTACTCTTGGTAAAATAAAACAAATTGGAGCTGAAATAAATTTTGTGTGAAAAAAGTTAAATGTTCATTTTTATTTAAAAATTCCAAAAAGTCCTGTGAAACACCTGAAGGGTTAATAAACTTCTTGAATGTGGTTTTGAGCACCTTGAGGGGTGCAGTTTTTAGAATGGTGTCACACTTGGGTATTTTCTATCATATAGACCTCTCAAAATGACTTCAAATGAGATGTGGTCCCTAAAAAAAAAAATGGTGTTGTAAAAATTAGAAATTTCTGGTCAACTTTTAACCCTTATAACTCCCTAACAAAAAAAAAATTTGGTTCCAAAATTGTGCTGATGTAAAGTAGACATGTGGGAAATGTTACATATTAAGTATTTTGCGTGACATATCTCTGTGATTTAAGGGCATAAAAATTCAAAGTTGGAAAATTGCGAAATTTTCAAAATCTTCGCCAAATTTCCATTTGTTTCACAAATAAACGCAGGTAATATCAAAGAAATTTTACCACTCTCATGAAGTATAATATGTCACGAGAAAACAATATCAGAATCACCGGGATCCGTCGAAGCGTTCCAAAGTTATAACCTCATAAAGGGACAGTGGTCAGAATTGTAAAAATTGGCCCGGTCATTAACGTGCAAACCACCCTTGGGAGTAAATGGGTTAAAAATGATGGGGTGCTTATGTAAGCGTTTTTTAGCGTTTTTTTTTTAGAAAACGGCAGAAAAAAACGCTAAAAAAAGCTAAAAATCCTAGATTAAATAATTATAAGATTTAATAATAGATAAAAATTGAGCTATCTGACCTCCAGAAGGCACTAAACCTTGTTAAGGTTTACAAGCTTACTTTCACACTCCAAAAACGTATTGACAAAGAAGAGCGTTCCTTATCATGTATGCTGTTGGGTGTAATATGAATAAATACATTTACACATGCTGTTAAATAATTTATTTTATAGCAAATTAATAATTATGTTACAAAATAATATAGGAAGAATGTTAATATGTGAGAAATATGGAATATATTTATGAAATTATTTTCATTGGTTATTGAAGCAAAAATGTACAAATGTACAAAATTATACAATATTAGTACCAGCTGTTAGTTGCCGATGAACTGCGGGCCAGAAAATAGCTGTGTCTTGAGAAAATCAGATAGAGATAATGATCTGCTGAAAAAGGGTAATTCTATGTACAGACCAGTTTATATCTTTCCAAGTGGAACAAGTTGCTAGAATAGAAAGATGCCAGATAAACATTTTCAAGCTTCCAAATGAACCAGATAGCTGTGCTTTCAACAGAAGAGATAAATGGGATATTTTGTTGTGTTTGGGTGGACTAGTAGTAATATTCAGCAAAATTCACAGCTTAACGAGAATCTGTCAGCAGGCTTCCACGCCCCAAATTATTTATATGACCATGCAGCTATTTAAAAGCCCAGCAATACCTTTACATCTCCATTACTGATAAATTGGTGTTTGAATTGATATGCAAATGAAGCTCGAGCTATGGTAGAACGGAGGCCTTTGACTCCAGCTCTATTCCTCGCCCAGCACCACCACCTCCTGGTTGACTGACGTCCTTTTTGCTGCATGAATTCAAATAGATTAAAAACTTATCAGAAGGAGGTGGTGCTGAGCGGAAAATAGAGCTGGAGTGACAGAGACTTCAGATCTACCTTAGCTCTTCAGTCTCATTTGAATCAAGTCAAATGCAGATTTCTCGGTAAAGGACAAACTGGCCTTGTAAAATGTTTCAGGACTTGTCTTTAAAAGAGCTGCATGCCCATATAAAAAGTTTGGGTGGGAGAAATCCTGCAGACATTGCCTTTAATAATCCTAAATGGTGATGTGCCATAGTATTGGAGTCCGAATTGCAGTTATTCGAAAAGTGTAGATTATTTTCAGGCAAAATCTACAAATCAAAAGTTTTAGGTATGGGGTTGGAAAAAATGATGCAAAGAATTGAAGTGTTAATAACAAAATGAAAAGTGAATAAATTAGGAGTGCTCAGCTTGAGAGGTTGTGCCAGGCAAGCACAACTCCACAAATAGTTAAAACACAATGCAGCCTATGGCTTGCATCCATGGCTGATCTTGCCAAAGAACAAAGCCAAGTAGTAACAATAATGTTTGTTGGGTAATTCCCAAGTAAAGCTTCAAGAAATAAATAGCATAGCCCCATTCGGGAAGTAAGCGGATGAATGCATTCCTATGTGTGCAGAATCCTCACAAAGAATGAACATGCTGCATTTTTTTCCGGAATGCGATTCCGCCGCAGGAAAAAAAACGCAGCATGTGCACAAAAAATGCAGAATGCATTAAAAATCATGGGGTGCTTATGTAAGCGTTTTTTACGACAAAAAACACTAAAAAAAAGCTAAAAATCCTGAACGTGTACACGTAGCCTTAATGTATCTTTAGACTTTTTGAAATTGAAATAGATTAAAGCGCAAGATGATTAAAAACTTTTTTTTTATCAAATTCTCAGTACACAACGCATTTATGGGCTCAAGGGCCAATTTTTCAAGTGGCAGAGATAGACATAAATTTCTGTCACTTGAAAAGGGGCCTTTAAGCCCAGAAACGCATTGTATACTGAGATTTTGATAAAGTGCTTTTTAATCACTTTGTGCCAGGTCTGTTTTAGAGTTTAGTTGGGAATTACCCAACAACCGTTTGGATTCATGTAATTTCAGAATCTGTGAGCAGGGTCTATATATACAATTGTTAGGGTATGTGTCCACGTTCAGGATTGCATCAGGATTTGGTCAGGATTTTTCACCAGTATTTGTAAGCCAAAACCAGGAGTGGAACAATCAGAGGAAAAGTATAATAGAAACATATGCACCACTTCTGTATTTATCACCCACTCCTGGTTTTGGCTTACAAATACTGATGAAAAATCCTGACCAAATCCTGATGCAATCCTGAACGTGGACACATACCCTTATAGACCTTGAACTGCTTGTCACCCAAGGTGGCATCAATGACAAGCTCCTGGCGCTAAAACAATCAGTGCAAGTAAACAAAACCAAGGTGCTTGATAAGACAGGAAACACTGAAATCTGTTAACATCTCCAGCATGAGATCTTCAGGTTACAGAGCAAAAACCTGCTGACAGATTCCCATTGAATAAAGTACATTTGAGTTATAAAATTGGATTTGTTAAAAAAAAATGTTTCTATACTGAGATAAATCTTATAAATGTGCTCCTGCTATGCACGGTCTTAAAACTGCTCCAGTTCATGTTCGGCACATACTACATCTCCTGGCCAGGAGATAAATAAAATAAAATTAACCATTGATAAGCTGGAGCTTACTCACCCTATAGTAGGACACATAGCAGCAGAGAATGACCTTCCGTACTAAGAACTGTGGTAAATTGCGACTTAAAATAAATCCTAAGTAATGTCTGCTCTCCTGAAGCTCTTGAAGAGGTCTGCTGGAAAGGACTTATTCTGACAATGTTATCATTTGAACCCTAGGTAAAAGAAGTCTTGAAACCGTCTGTTTAGGGTCAGTGCACATATTGCAGATTTGTTGTGTTTTTGTCACACATTTGTCACAAAGCTTGAAGGGTTTCCTTATGGCAGCAAAGTGAAAGTGAATCCTGAAGTCTCATGCAGATATTGCTTGTTTTTTATTTGCGTATTTGGTGCAGATATAAATTTGCAGGAAAATGTTCACCAAAAACGCATGTAAAAAAAAGTAGCAGATCTTAGGGGCGAGGATGGTACAATTCATTATAACCCCTCTGAAATGTCAAATATTTTTTATAACTTTTATCAAAAATTATATAATCTCCAGGAGATTCTCCCCTCAAATCCAAATCTATCGGGTCACTTTATTGAAAAATTACTTATCTAACATTAATTTACCAGTCCTCCCTATAGAAGCAACAAGTGCTTTTAACAAGCCAGTCACTCAGGAAGAGATATCAGACATCTTGAAGGACTTCACCTTGGGTAAATCTCCAGGGCCTGATGTGTTGAATTATCTGGAACGCCCGTCAGGGCCGTGGGGCACTCTGTACCGATCCGGTACTTAGGGATGTGTCACGGTGGCGGCGACCCGGTCCGTGGCCCTGGGCGCCCATGTTAAATGGATAGTCTTTAAAGGCGTTTTTGAAATCAATGTTTCGTGATGCCACCTGTGGTATTCGGTCAGGGGTGACCGACACTGCTTAATGGGGTCCTCTGGGGTAATGTTATGGCAGCCGGATGGTATAACTTCCCATAGGTGAAGTAGGTCCCCAGGGCTCCCGGTGAATAGATGGAGGATGATGAGTGGTGCAGGAAAGTACGAAAGACAGTTGTGCAGTCTTTTTACCTCTTTTACTGATGGTAGCAGGTAGCCACAGTCCAGGGCACCAGATCACAGGTACAGGCAGGGTCCGGCCGGCTTGGAAACAAGTTCAGAGTCCAGCTTTATCAAGTGGAGTTAAAAGCCTTCCTTCTAGTGCTTTAGTGTAGTCATAGTCCCTTACTGCTTATGGCTTTGTAGCAAGGTCCTCTCAGTTCTCTCTGTCCTTTGTTGAAGTGGGACACAAACCCGTATGACAGGTGACTCGAGCATTTTTACAGGGTTTCTATCATGAACCCGGGCTCTATGTCACTGTGTCTCCTGGGTGTTAGGACAGACAGGTTACATGTAGTCTAGCTGTCCTACCAGTTTCTGCCGTGCCTCTTAGCGTACGACACAACCTCGGTGTTCTGGTTACCGGTATCTGCGCTCTGTCAGGGAGGTAACCCAGTCTCAACTATTCTCCCTTGTTACTCTCCTGTGCTTCGCTCTCCTGTACGTTAGCTAAAGGCTGTTCTTCCCTCTGTATCTCGCTATCCAGGGGCTACAGCACCTCAGGCTGTACGGCCCCTCACTCGTTCTTCTGTCTCAGACTGCTCCAGTCTCCTGTCAGGCACCAACTGACAAACTCTTCCCATCTGCCTAGCAACTGCCCAGCAACTGACTCCTCCCGACCAAAGAAAGCAGCCCCCCTGATTTTGGGTCTAGAGCTCCCCCTTCTGGCATGAAGTCAGAATGGTGTTGTATGTGCTAATTACCTGTTAAAGGGATCTTTCCTTGCTTCCAAGCATGACATCACTCTCCCTTTGAGGTAAGCAATGCCACTGTAACAACCAGGACCCTGGGGTGTTACATATCTATATTACAAAAATTTTGACGAGGAACTAATTTGTTATATGACTAGGATGTTCAATTCTTTCATGGAAGGCTCACCCATTCCAAATACTTACATTTGATTCTCGTTCCTAAATTAGGTAAGGACTCTACTGATTGCTCTATCTACCGACCAGTAACCTTATTAGGTTAAATTCATATTTGAGAATATTTACGTGTATGTTGACTAACAGACTTAACTACTGGCTACCTCAACTCATAAGTAAGAACTAGAAAATTTGATGGCTGCATCTAATAAAGGTACACAAACCATCATTTTGAACTTAGATGCAGAAAAAGCTTTTGATCTCCTTAACTGGTCCTTTTAGTTTGAAACAATGAGGACATTTGGTATTTCAAGTTCTTCTCTTACAGCCTTAAAAGCACTGTATAGATCCCATTCTGCCTCAATAAAACTTCCTTTCAATATCTCCCCTACCTTCCACATCATGAATGACACAAGAAAGGCGTGTCCCCCTCTCTCCTCTTTTATTATTATTATTATTATTTATTTATAAGAATGCAATGAACAATGACCATGCTGATAAAGAGACTAAAGACAAAGTCCTGAATGGAATGAAGGATTATTTTTATATTTTTTATATAGCGCATTGATTCCATGGTGCTGTACATGAGAAAGGGTTACATACAAATTACAGATATCACAGTAAACAAACTAAAAATGACAGACTGATACAGAGGGGAGAGGACCCTGCCCTTGCGAGCTTACATTCTACAGGATGGTGGGGAAGGAGACAGTAGGTTGTATATGTAATGTGTATTGAGCCTCTGGCAAGAATGATAAAACAGAACCCGTATATTTCAGAGGTGGAAGCCAAAGATACGATATTTAAGATACCTCTATTTGCAGACAATGTTTTCTTGACCCTCACTAAGCTCCACACAACACTCCTTAACCTCATGGACACTCTAAAGGAATATGGACACTTATCGGGGTACAAGATACACACTTCCAAAATGGAAAAACTGAGGCCATTAAATATCTAGAGGTTAAATTATTCTCATCTCATCTTTAGAGAATTGAAGAGGCTACTGAATAAGTAGATGCCACTCTCACTAATCGGCTGCATAGCCTTTGTTAAAATATCCTCCTCAAGTTAATTTATTATTTTGAGACCCTCCCCGTCAGGTTTCCTCTAGGTGATCTTAAGTCACTACAAGCTGCTATAATGCGATTCATCTGGAATGATAAATGACATACAGTTTTTAACCCCTTAAGCCCCAAGGGTGGTTTGCACGTTAATGACGGGCCAATTTTTACAATTCTGACCACTGTCCTTTTATGAGGTTATAACTCTGGAATGCTTCAACGGATCCTGATGATTCTGACACTGTTTTCTCGTGACATATTGTACTTCATGATAGTGGTAAAATTTATTTGATATTACTTGCGTTTATTTGTGAAAAAAAGGAAATTTTGAAAATTTTGAAATTTTCCAACTTTGAATTTTTATGCCCTTAAATCACAGAGATGTGTCACACAAAATACTTAATAATTAACATTTCCCACATATCTACTTTACATCAGCACAATTTTGGAATCAATTTTTTTTTTGTTAGGGAGTTATAAGGGTTAAAAGTTGACCAGCAATTTCTCATTTTTACAACACCATTTTTTTTTTAGGGACCACATCACATTTGAAGTCATTTTGAGGGGTCTATATGATAGAAAATAACCAAGTGTGACACCATTCTAAAAACTGCACCCCTCAAGGTGCTCAAAACCGCATTCAAGAAGTTTATTAACCCTTCAGGTGTTTCACAGGAATTTTTAGAATGTTTAAAAAAAATGAACATTTAACTTTTTTTCACAAAAAAATTACTTCAGCTCCAGTTTGTGTTATATTACCAAGGGTAACAGGAGAAAATGGAACCCAAAAGTTGTTGTACAATTTGTCCTGAGTATGGCGATACCCCACATGTGGGGGTAAACTACTGTTTGGGCGCATGGTAGAGCTCGGAAGGGAAGGAGCGCGATTTGACTTTTCAATGCAAAATTAACTGGAATTGAGATGGGATGCCATGTTGCGTTTGGAGAGCCACTGATGTGCCTAAACATTGAAACCCCCCACAAGTGACACCATTTTGGAAATAAGACCCCCTAAGGAACTTATCTAGATGTGTTGTGAGTGCTTTGAACCCCCAAGTGTTTCACTACAGTTTATGACGCAGAGCTGTGAAAATAAAAATTCTTTTTTTCCACAAAAAATATTTTTTAGCCCTCAGTTTTGTATTTTCGCAAGGGTAACAGGAGAAATTGGACCCCAAAAGTTGCTGTCCAATTTGTCCTGAGTACGCTGATACCCCATATGTGGGGGGAACCACCGTTTGGGCTCATGGCAGAGCTCGGAAAGGAAGGAGCACCGTTTGGAATGCAGACTTAGATGGAATGGTCTGCAGGCGTCACATTGCGTTTGCAGAGCCACAAATGTACCTAAACAGTAGACACTCCCCACAAGTGACCCCATATTGGAAAGTAGACCCCCCAAGGAACTTATCTAGATGTGTTGTAAGAATTTTGAACCCCCAAGTGTTTCACTACAGTTTATAACGCAGAGCCGTGAAAATAAAAAATCATTTTTTTCCCACAAAAATGTTTTTTAGCCCCCCAAATTTTTATTTTCCCAAGGGTAACAAGAGAAATTGGACCCCAAAAGTTGTTGTCCAATTTGTCCTGAGTACGCTGACAGATATGTTGGTGTAAACCCCTGTTTGGGCACACGGGAGAACTCGGAAGGGAAGGAGTACTGTTTTACTTTTTCAACACAGAATTGGCTGGAATTGAGATCAGACGCCATGTCGCATTTGGAGAGCCCTGATGTGCCTAAACAGTGGAAACCCCCAATTCTAACTGAAAATCTAACCCAAACACACCCCTTATCCCAACCACACCCCTAACCCCAACACACCCCTAACCCTAATCCCAACCCTAACCATATCCCTAACTCCAACACACCTCTAACCCTAATCCCAACCATAACCCTAACCACACCCCTATCCCTAATCCCAACTGTAAATGTAATCCAAACCCTAAATTTAGCCCCAACCCTAACTGTAGCCCTAACCCTAACTTTAGCCCCAACCCTAACCCTAACTTTAGCCCTAACCCTAACTTTAGCCCCAGCCCTAACTGTAGCCCTAACACTAGCCCCAACCCTAACCCTAGCCCTAATGGGAAAATGGAAATAAATACATTTTTTTAATTTTATTATTTTTCCCTAACTAAGGGGGTGATGAAGGGGGATTTGATTTACTATTTATAGTGGGTATTTTAGCGGAATTTTATGATTGGCAACTGTCACACACTAAAAGACGCTGTTTATTGCAAAAAATAGTTTTTGCGTCTCCACATTTTGAGAGCTATAATTTTTCCATATTTTGGTCCACTGAGTCATGTGAGGTCTTGCTTTTTCCGGGACGAGTTGACGTTTTTATTGGTATCATTTTCGGGCACGTGACATTTTTTGATTGCTTTTTATTCCAATTTTTGTGAGGCAGCATGATCAAAAACCAGCTATTCATCAATTTCTTTTTTTTTTTTTGGGGGGGGGTTTATACCGTTCCACGTTTGGTAAAATTGATAGAGCAGTTTTATTCTTCGGGTCAGAACGATTACAGCGATACGTCATTTTTATCATTTTTTTATGTTTTGGTGCTTTTATACGATAAAAACTACTTTATAGAAAAAATAATTATTTTGCATCGCTTTATTCTGAGGACTGTAACTTTTTTATTTTTTCGCTGATGATGCTGTATGGTGGCTTGTTTTTTGCGGGACAAGATGACGTTTTCAGTAGTAACATGGTTATTTATATCCGTCTTTTTGATTGCGTGTTATTCCACTTTTTGTTTGGCAGTATGATAATAAAGCGCTGTTTTTTGCCTCTTTTTTTACGTTGCGTTCACTGAAGGGGTAAACTAGTGGGACAGTTTTATAGGTAGGGTCGTTACGGACGCGGCGATACTAAATATGTGTA
Source organism: Ranitomeya variabilis (assembly GCF_051348905.1). Classification (NCBI taxonomy): domain Eukaryota; kingdom Metazoa; phylum Chordata; class Amphibia; order Anura; family Dendrobatidae; genus Ranitomeya; species Ranitomeya variabilis. The sequence goes on from NC_135233.1 coordinate 656,177,921, forward strand.
CTTTTATTGTTTTTTTTATTATTTAGATTAACAATATAGAAACAATATACACTCACCGGCCACTTTATTAGGTACACCTGTCCAACTTCTTGTTAACACTTAATTTCTAATCAGCCAATCACATGGCGGCAACTCAGTGCATTTAGGCATGTAGACATGGTCAAGACAATCTCCTGCAGTTCAAACCGAGCATTAGTATGGGGAAGAAAGGTGATTTGAGTGCCTTTGAACGTGGCATGGTTGTTGGTGCCAGAAGGGCTGGTCTGAGTATTTCAGAAACTGCTGATCTACTGGGATTTTCACGCACAACCATCTCTAGGGTTTACAGAGAATGGTCCGAAAAAGAAAAAAAATCCAGTGAGCGGCAGTTCTGTGGGCGGAAATGCCTTGTTGATGCCAGAGGTCAGAGGAGAATGGGCAGACTGGTTCGAGCTGATAGAAAGGCAACAGTGACTCAAATCGCCACCCGTTACAACCAAGGTAGGCCTAAGAGCATCTCTGAATGCACAGTGCGTCGAACTTTGAGACAGATGGGCTACAGCAGCAGAAGACCACACCGGGTACCACTCCTTTCAGCTAAGAACAGGAAACTGAGGCTACAATTTGTACAAGCTCATCGAAATTGGACAGTAGAAGATTGGAAAAACGTTGCTTGGTCTGATGAGTCTCGATTTCTGCTGCGACATTCGGATGGTAGGGTCAGAATTTGGCGTAAACAACATGAAAGCATGGATCCATCCTGCCTTGTATGGAGCATCTTTGGGATGTGCAGCCGACAAATCTGCAGCAACTGTGTGATGCCATCATGTCAATATGGACCAAAATCTCTGAGGAATGCTTCCAGCACCTTGTTGAATCTATGCCACGAAGAATTGAGGCAGTTCTGAATGCAAAAGGGGGTCCAACCCATTACTAGCATGGTGTACCTAATAAAGTGGCCGGTGAGTGTATTTTTTGTTATTTAGGATTTTTTTTTTACACATCTAAATATTTTTTTTTTACTTTATAACGTTGTCCCAGGGGGGACATCACACTATAGGGTCAGATCACTGATCTGACACTTTGCACAGCAATGTGTCAGATCAGCGATCTGACAAGCAGGGCTGCAGGCTTACCAGCGCCTGCTCTGAGCAGGTGCTTGTAAGCCACGTCCCTGTAGGACCCAGAAGTAGCCCCGCAGCCATTTTGGATCCGGGGCCTGCAGGAAGGAGACGCTCGGTACAAGGTGAGCACATCACCTTGTACCGAGGGTCTCAGGGAAGCACACAGGGAGCCCCCTCTCTGCGCAATACTTCCCTATGCCCCCGGAACGTTGCGATCATGTTTGATTGCAGTGTTTCAGGGGTTAATGTGCAGGGAGTGGTCTGTGACCGGATGTCAGCTGACACCTGGCCGCGAGCGGTCGCGCTCCCTCCATGAGCGCGGCCGATTGCATATGATGTACTATCCCGTCACTGGGAATTAAGTCCCAGGTCACCTCGACGGGATAGTACGTCATATGGGATTAAGGGGTTAAACAGACTCTCCCTTCTCACAGATCACAGGGGGGTTTATCGGTTCCAGATATCATTAAATACTAGTAGGCAGCTTACCTGAGAAGGATTCCTTCGTGGGCTTCATTATTCATTATGAGCTTATAATAAATAGACTGAAATAGGAAAGTTATTGCTGGCCCCTATTCACCCGACTCCCTTTTTTGGACAACTAAGTCTATTAGGATAACATTTCTCCTACTGGGTCCTATGTCGTTCACAAGAGATGTTTGGCTTTCATGTGCAAAGAGTTTTTGGCTTGGCCTCTCCTAGTTCCCCAATGATATCCTTTATTTATCAACCTCTGATCCCAAATAGTTTGGAACCATCAATGTTCCATCCATGGATTTCAGATATGCAGACTTGGTTGATGGGGACACTTTGGAAATTCTCCCATTTGATTTTATTAAAACTAAATTCCCCATAACTAATCAAGAATTCTTCCAATGTATGCAGATTAAAGGGACTCTGTCACCTAAATTTGGAGGGAACAATTTTCAGTCATATGGGCGGGGTTTTCGGGTGTTTGATTCACCCTTTACTTACCCGCTGGCTGCATGCTGGCTGCAATATTGGATTGAAGTTCATTCTCTGTCCTCCATAGTATATGCCTGCGTAAGGCAAGATTGCCTTGTGCAGGAATGTACTACCGAGGACAGAGAATGAACTTCAATCCAATATTGCAGCCAGCATGCAGCCAGCGGGTAAGTAAAGGGTGAATCAAACACCCGAAAACCCCGCCCATATGACTGAAAATTGTTCCCTCCAAATTCAGGTGACAGAGTCCCTTTAAATATCTGGCGTTTTCATCATTTGGCTCAATGACTGTCTCCCAGCCTTCCCTGTTTGAGAGGCTGTGTAGAAGGGGGCCGTCTACTAAGGGGTTGATATCTGATATTTATGGGATTGTAAACTCCCCTCAGGTAGATCCTCCAAGAAAACACTCCTATATGATTAAGTGGGAGTCTCTCCTTTGGGAGCGAGCTATCCCCCCAATGTTGGCAGCGTGTTTGGGACAAAGTGGCCAAATCTTCCAAATGTACTCTATATAAAAAGAACCAATATAAGATTTTGATGTTTTGGTATCATACCCCAGAACTTCTTCATAAGTTGAGTCCCCAGTTCCCAAATACGTGCTAGTGCTGTGGTTCAGCAGTTACTTCTCAATATCACACTTTTTGGTCCTGCCTTGGGGAGGTGGGATTCTGGGATTTAGTAAAAGTTTTAATACAAAAGTTTATCTTAATGGAAGTATGGCTGAATCCTGCAATCTATTAGCTAAATGTTTCCCCTAGGGGGATGGGGATACATATATTAACTGCGGCCAGGTGTTTGTTCGCTCTCCAATGGAAAAAATCCACTCCTCCCACTTACCAGAATGTATTAAACAGAATTGCGGATATTCTCAGAATGGAATATATACACCGTTAATGAATGCGAGGATTGGCAGACTTGATGTTATCTGGGCCCCCTGGGATTATTTCTGGGCTCAAAATAACTAAAATCTTCTGGATTATGACACCCTCATTCCCTAACCTTTATTGTGTGTGTCCTGTCTTTTGTTTGTCTATGGTTATATAAGGTATCAGAACTGAAATAAATAAATGGTTGGGATTTTCTCTATTATAGCATCAGGTGCAAGTATTTTATAAAGAGTTATTGGTACCTCAGTTGATTGCTTTACTGTACATTAGGTTTTGGTACTGCTTGAGGGATATGTTTCTCACCAGTTAAACTATATTGTATTCCATCCTCATTGCCATTTTTACCTAAGCTTCATAATGGATTTTCTTTGTGATAATATTGAATATTAAAATTTTATAAAATGTAATAAAAATTACTTTTATGAAAAAAAAATTGGCAACAATGCACCTATTTAATGCAGTGTTTTTCCTACCAAGAGATGCAGAAATGGTGCAGAAATGTCTGCACTAAATACATAATATGTGTGCATACCCTAAAAAGGGACTTATCATTCTCTGATCTATTAAATTGAGACTTAGTCCTAAGAAATTTATACTTTTCCGCTGAACCTATGGAAGAGATCCTGCATAAAAATTAGTCTCTAAAGGTGGATCCGTTCTTAAGTTTCATCCTTGACAGGTTGTTAATAGGGCTACTGCCAAATTTATCTTCAACATTCTTGTCATTTGGATTAGGCCCATCTCCATTCTGGGTTTGTCTTGAATATTCCTCTTTTCTATCTATCCTGTTGTTTTGACATCTATTATCTTGGCAATCAGTATAATTGAAAATATATAAGTTTTATCTCCTTAAGAAACGAAAGCTAAAAATGTATCATGATCTTAGATGTTTGGATTGAATAGGCAATGAGGCTTAGTCACAGCTCTGATTTATCTAAGGGTAAGTTCACACAGGGCGTTTTTGCTGCTTTTTTCTCTGCAGCAAAACCTGATCTTCTTGGCAGGTAAGAAGCTGCGCCAAATCGCAGGTTTAGGTGCGTTTTTTGGTGCATTTTTATTGGTTTTTTTTCCTTTGTGCATGCCAATAAAGTTGAGTGCACACAGAGAAAAAAAAACTTCCTGTAGATAGATAGAATGAATAGATAGATTGATAGAATAGGTAGAATGGATAGATAGATTACCTGTGGTAACCTCTTCACTGGCATTTTCCCACATTCCAGAGGTTACCTCAGGTCCGGCTGTGAGGGAGCGCAGGTGCGGTGACCTCACCCCCGATCACTGAAGCAAGCGTCAGCAGCATCTCATTCCCCAGTAGTTTACAGCCGGGAGCGTCCGCATTAGCAGCGCTCCCAGTTGTAAACTTTATCTCCCCCAGATTAAGGATTACTGCGTGGGACACTCGTTATATTGGACTTCGTCGGAACAGGGAGTATTTGTGTTTGTTTATTATTTTTATTTTTAGTTCAGGAGATCGATGGCTTTGCTTGGAATGGCAGATTAATAAAGATGGCAAAACTGTGTGGTGTTTTATTTAATTAAAAGACTTTTCTGCATGTGTGTTTATTTAACCCTTTAATTACTATAGGATTAGTAATGGATAGGTGTCTTATTGATGCCTCTCCACTAAGCCGACTTAATGCCACCTTACAATAGGAAGGTGACATTAACCCCTCACTGCCCCGCTTGCCACCACTACAGGGCAAGTGGGAAGAGTCAGGCAATGCACCAGAATTGGCTCATCTAAATAGATGCGCCTTTTCTGGGCAGCTGCGGGCTGCTGTTTTTAGGGTGGGGGGGTCCTATATCAATGGCCCCTTACCAGACTGAGAATACCAGCCCCCAGCTCTGAGCTTTAGCAAGGCTGGTTGTGAAAAATGGGGGGGGGGGGGCACGCCATTTTTTAAAAATTATTTAAATTAAAAAAAAAAAGCATGAGGACCCCTCTATTCTTGATAATGAAGCTGACAGATGGGGGTTGCAGCCCCCAGCTGTGAGTTTTGTCTGGCTCGTTATTAAAAATAGGGGAAAACCCACGCTGCTTTTTTTTTAATTATTTATGGCGCAGGAGCGACAGATGAAAACTCCCATCCGCCGCTCCCGCTCTCACTGTAATTAGCGGCTGTAGGTGTCAGATGATGGGACCAGTAGTCCCATCAGCTGACACCAGTGATCGGAGGTGAAGTTTACACCTCCGATCACACCTGAGCACTCCCACGGTCTTCTGACAGCGTGGGAAGCGCGGCTCTCTGACCAGCGGGGACGATTTCCCCGCCGATCAGAAGCGGTGTTATCCGGCTGTCATGCATACGACAGCGTGTCAAACACAGTAATGTTGGACCCCCCCATTCAAGTGAATGGGGATGGGGTCCGCTCTGCTGGATGACAGGCTGCATGAACGCACCATTCAGCCTGCCATCTAGATGTAACAGAGCCGAGTGTGAGGTCACATCCTGCTGTCCTTGACTTTTCTGCAGCAAATACCCTGCAAGAAAAGTCAACCTGCGTATTTGCAGCGTTTTTTCACCATTCAAATCAATGGGTGGAAAACGCAGCAAAAATGCTGAAAGAAGTGACATGCTCTATGTAAAAAAAACCGCAGCAAAGCACAAAATACTGATCACACAAAAAAACAATGTGTGTGCATGAGATTTATGAAATCTCATAGACTTTGCTGGTACTGTAAAAAGCAGCTGAAAATTAGCATATAAAAAAACGAAACAAAAAAACGCCCTGTGTGAATTCTTCTAGAGCCCACTCTGGTATAGTGTCCTCCTCTTGGTTGAACTAAAGACTCACATATACATTAGGAATTATTCATATAAAAGCAGGAAACCCCTTTATGTTCAAAAGAACTGCTAGAAAATTCATATAATAATGAATTTGAACATGATAGGATAGACTCCTATACTGATACAGTATTCCACAAGCTAATATTTCCCATATTGGAAATCTTGAAACCTTGTACTGTGGTCTTTTAAATAATAAACAACTAATTTGATATGTTGCATATTTAATAGTTAAGAAAAGTGCTATATCTGCTTTACTCTTTTAAAGATCATTTGAAAGCATTGTAGTCATGCCATAGACTACCAACAGAGGGTGCTAGCATACAGGCTGACAGTGAAATTGGCTGCTTCTCAAATCTACAGTCATGGCCAAACGTTTTGAAATTGTCATAAATTTTGGGTTTCAGTTTGCCGATTCAGTGTTTTCAGATCTTTTAATCAGATGTTTCTATAATAGTTACTAAAACACAATTCTAGGCATTTCAAAATTTCTGTTTAAACTTTTATTGACAAATACATCAAAGGCTCAATAATTACAGTGCAGACCTTTAATTTTTCAAGACTTCTAGAAGTTGCTCTGACATGCTGCATATCAACTTCCTGGCCAAATTCTGACTGATGACTACGCATTCTTGAATAATCGGTGTTTCTTGGAGCTTAGCACGATTTTTATATTTTTGTTTGTACATCTGCTTTTTGAGAATTGGCCGCAGGTTCTCAATAGGATTGAGATTTGGAGAGTTTCCTGGTCATGGATCAAATATTGTAATGTTTTGTTCTCCAAGCCACTTAGCTGTCATTTTTGGCTTGAGACATGGTCTTAATTATGCTGGAAAATCTATTGTTTATCACCAAATTTCTCCTGGATTGTTAGGAGAAGTTACTAATGGAGGATGTTTAGAAGCCATTATTTGTTCATGGCAGTGTTCTTAGGTAAAACTGTAAGTGAGCCCACTCTCACAATGGATAAGAAGTAACCACACATGACTGGTCTCAGGATGCATCACTGTTGGCATGACACTGGACTCATGGTAATGCACTACTTTTTTCTTCAATCATTCTTCCAAATGTCTCAGTCTGAAATTGGACTTCATCCACAAAATAACTTTAGCTCAGTCCCCTGCAGTCCAAATCCTATACCTCAGAGTGTCAGTCTGTTTATCTTGGCGAGAAAAGGCTTCTTTGCTGCCCTTATTGACACCAGGCCAGTCTTCAAAGAGAACCTGTCATGGTATGGGCATAATGGCACTGTCATACTGATTTAATACATACATTCAATGCACAAATCCGCAGTCTGGATGTTTTAAATTCATCATTAGATGTTTTTGTTCTCCGAGGATCGAGGCGGGAATGTGGGTAGGTTCTTTGGCTCTGACGCAGACCCTCCGCTGCCTCTATTGTCCTTATTCTCTTCCTAATCTACATTTTGAGGGAGATCAATCAGTGCAAGTGCCACTTGCGGGTACGACGGCGCAGGCACAAAAATTAAAATAAGGAAGAAACTAAAGACACCAGAGGCAATTGAAGGGGCTGTGGCAGAGCCGATCCCCACAGCAAAACTTCTAATGATTTAAAATCAGCCAGGCTGTGGTTTTCTTCTCTGTATGCATGCATTAAATCATCATTAGGGCATACTATTAGTTTGTTGTGCATAACCCTGACGGCAGGTTCTCAGCTCAGACCTTGATCTGCGCATGCGCCAATTTCAGCACCATTTTATTGAGGGCCTGGAGACCAGACAAGAAATCTCACACTGTGCCCCGCCACCCGCCCAATGATGGCAGCACAAAATTTCAACTCAGTGACCTGTAGAAACACAGGAAGCAGCCGGAGGGGTCAGGGCAGAAGAAGATCCAACCTTCCCATGCCTGCTTCAATGCACAGAAGACATCAGAAGAAAACTTAAAACCATGATTAAAAAAGATCCACTAATTGGAGTCCTTCAACAAAGGTATCAATTTAATCAGTGTAACAGTGCCATTATGGCCATACCTTTACTTTATAATGATAAATACTATAAAGTTATCTTTAAGCTAAATTTCATGTCAAGGAATGTTTGCAGTTCATCTGATCACTCTTCATAACAGCCTAGAGTTAATGCAAATTGCCACTACAAAACCTGAAGCAGCACACCAAAATTTACCGTATATAAGTCTCAAAACTTTAGGCCACAAATGTTGTGTATAAAATTTGTGTCAGTAGGCACTTTCATCAGGAGTGTTTCTCCAGGCTTAAAACATCAGGGACACATGCCACCCAACATACTGTAGAATTCACACAGGATGTTGTCACAGAGAACTATATAGAAATGTATTTATTCTGTTCAATAGATAGCACTACCACATGTTGTCCTTACACACAACTACCCACTTTACGCCATATAAGTAAAGTTAAAAAAGCAAAAAATTATAAATAATGTATGAAGTGATTCTTTCACAATTTTTTCATCAAAAAGATTTAGACCAAAGCTTGAAAATAAATGATATTACTATTGGTTGTAAATATTTAAGGGCGCAATTTTACAATTTCTTTTCTTTGTGCACAAACCAAATTTTAAAGTCAGTTCAAACAACGTAAAAATTCAGCTGGCTGAGCTTCTTAGCAGAAGAGATGAAAGGGTGATTCCAGCACATCCACCAGGTAAATTAAAATCTAAATGTATTAGCACAGTTTAAAAATATTTAAAACAAGAAGGAAAACCCTGCAATCATTACGCGTTTCTGGCACGCTTCAGCGCCCTTAGTGGTGCACCAGAAACGCATAAGTCCTATGTTTTTCACAGCGCTTCAAGCTCCTACCCATTCCCCCTTACCTACTGTATGAGCTTCTTAGCGGCTTGTGGATAAATACTTACAGTGATTGTGGTGCCTGGCAAACCATTACTTTGCTGCATTTTAAATGCGCTATACGGTGTTGTAGGGGACTGGGCCCCTATACCAACCATACTAGCACTGCACCTGATACTGGTACAGTACCTGAGAAAATAACTTCTAGTTCATACACAATGAGCAGGTGCACCTTGGTGCGGCCAAGAGTTATGGCTCCTCACTTCCATATTTGCTACCTTTCCTGGCATCTGATTGTTAGTGCTCCCCTCCCAGAGCAAACACTGCCTGAATGTTGCCAATGTGTGTGTGATTGTGTGCACACACAGTGGCCCGGGCATATTCTGCCCCATGTAACCTTTATTCTAATGCCGCTTACTGCACTTACGGGTGTATTATTTTCTAAGAAGACCTCAGGATAACCCCTTTATAAGCAATTAAAAAACACAGATGTGTATTACCACCAACCCCTGTTGAAAATAATGGACGGCTTGTTGAACTACACCAAAATCAGAATGTGTGCACAGGTAACAACGGTCAAGGCAACTATAATGGTGTGCAAATGAACAATATCGTGTAAAGAGCAATCAATACAGCAATACAGGTAAATGATTATGGGGCAATCCTATTATTACCCATTACAATTTACAAATATATAAAGAGACAGAAGAGAGATCTTTCTAATAGTCTTTTTACACCTAGGTCTGCAGTGTTGACGAGAGCTTCCTCCATGTCTAAAGGAAATAAGGTGTAATAATAATCATCACATGCAGATTCTTTACAGTAAGAGCAGTGAGACTATTAAACTCTACCACATGATGTTGTAATGGTCAATTTACTACAAAAGTACAAGGATGGTCTGGATGTCTTACTTGAAAAATATATTATAGGTTATGGGTACTAAATTTGAGACCTTGATCCAGGGAACTATGTGGAATTGGGAGGGAATTTTTCCCGAATATGGAGCTATTAGAACCTACCTCATGGGATTTTTGCTTCCCTTTAGAACAACATGTTAGGTTATAGGTTAAAATCAATGGACGTGTGTCTGCCTTCAACATTAAAACAATGATTAGAGTGAATAGCGTACAATAGTTGAAATTAATAAAAGTGCAAGTGCAACTGAGCAAACATTTGATAATGCTGCAAGTTACCTAGCTAAATTGGGTCAGTAAAAAACATATTTTCAAATCAAGTACCTACCATATGTCGTAAGGGCAAATACAGATTACAGAAGCTACTAATATGGAATCTGAACCAAAGTGGAAAGCAACTAAAAGGTCCCTGGAGAGATGAGGTCTCGGCTACCTAGGGCCCTCTAAATCACTCTTCACTTGGGTTCAGATGCCTCATTATTAGTTGGCTCGTACACAAGGGTTACAATTTAGACTCAAAACTTTTCCGTACAAATTTTTTGTTACACCAAACCTACTTGTTGAACATGTTTAAAATTGTGTCTAATACACATAATAAATATGGTGAAAACTACAGTTCTCGCGAAAATATTTATTCTCCCTTGGCAGTTTTTTGTGTTTTGCTAATTCACAAGATCGAATTTCACTGTTTTTTGCTGAAGGTTTGCACCAGTTCATGTAAAGACTAATGCCTACGAGTGTGACCATTTGTCCAAAAAGGACAAAATAACTGAAAACTTCAGTGTACATAACTATTCACCCCACTAAAGTCAGTACTTTATCCAAAGCTGCAAGTCACTTTGGATAAGTCTCTATGAGCTTTCTATATCTGGTCACTGGGAATTTTGCCCATTCCTCAAGGGAAAACTGCTCTAGCTCCTTCAAGTTAGATGGATTTCTCTGGTGAAAAGCAATCTTTAAGACTGACCGCAGATTCTTAATTGGATAAGGTCTGTGCTTTGACTAAGCCACTCCAAAAGATTTACACGTTTCTCCTTAAACCACTCGAGTGTTGCTTTTGCAGTATGCTTTGGGTCATTGTCTTGTTGGAAGGTGAACCTCTGTCCCAGTCTCAAATCACTGACAGACTGAAACAAGTTTTGTTCAAGAATATCCCTGTATTTCGCACTATCCATCTTTCCCTCAGACTATTTTCCCTGTTCCTGCTGCCAAAAAACATCCCCACAGCATGATGCTGCCGCCACCATGTTTCTCTGTGGGGACAGTATTCTTGGGGTGATGAGCTGTTTTGGCCAAAAAGTTAAATTTTGGTCTCATTTTACCACAACACATTCCTTCACACATTTGGGGTGTCTCCCACATGTCTTTTAGAAATCTCAAAATAAGCCTAACAGTGTTTTTGTTTAAGTAAAGGCTTTTTTTCTGTCCAGTTTCACATAAAGGCCACCTCTATGGAGTGTACAGCTTACTGTGGTCGTATGGACAGATACCCAGTCTCTGCTTGAGAACTCTGCAGGTCCATCAGGATTACGTTTCATCTCTGTGCTGCCTCTGGTTAATGCCCTCCTTGCCCAGGCTGAGAGTTTTGGTGGGCAGCCCTCTCTTAGCAGGTTTGTTGTGGTACCATGTTCTTTCCATTTGATGATAATGGATTTGATGGTGCAAGCCATGGTATGTATGACAGTTGTTTGTTGCAAATTAAGATTTCTGACTTCTTATTAGGTCAAAATGATGATAATTTTTTTAAAGTCTATAACAAATTATGGCGTACATATTTTTCAAATTATCTCGGTATGTAATAGGAAAAAAATGAATGGGTGCTTTTCAGTTACAAAATAAAAAACAATATTAATAATGCTTGTTAAAAAAAAGCTATGAAAAATGCTTGAAACTCATTCTTTATCTGAGCTTAAGTTTCAATGACTTTATAGTTCTTATAACTTTACTTTGGCATTTTAGGCAATCTAGGGTGAAAATATGTAGTCAAAGTAGTATACAGTGCACTGATTTGTATTCAATGAATAGACTTACTGTGCAGTGCACATAACTGAGTCATGACTGCTCTTTGGAGACTGGGTATGCATTGTTATAAGCCTTAGATTGTACATTTAACCCAATAATTAATATTTTACATTCTTACATTGAATTTACCAAAGCAAGGGATTTTCCCACTATTATAGATGATGGGCTTATTGCAAGGCTATTCCATAATTAAAGGGAACCTGTTTGGTCTCCCATGCCCTTCAACCCAGCAGCATTCACTTATATATAAATAAATTCCCTGCATAACCATCCATGTATAACATTTTTTGGTAAAAATTAGGTTTCAAAAAGCATTTATATTGTCCCCGTTTCCTATGTTAGTTAGGGCTTTGAGTAGTCGATGGGACGTTATTTCGCCAGACTAGTCAGCCCTCTATCCATGTTATCATGCCACTGTGGGAGTGATAACATAATTTGCAGGAGCCTACGTCATTGTCGGTTCCTGCAAATCTTGCTGTGGTAGAGTGGGGCTGTAAAAACAGCTGTGCTCACAGATACGTGTGTCACTTCTTGGATTCCGGCTGTTCTTCGGATCCCTTGGGAAGTGAGCTGTCTTCTGAAGTTTCGGTCATGTGTACTGCGCCTCTGAAGTCTAGAAGCGTACATCCGGCTACAAAGGCGCGGTGATGCTGCCGAAATGTGCATCATGCACGCGCGTGATTTGTAGGAGATGGTGTTGACATCGGCTCCTGCAAAAAAATGTATCGCACCCACAGAGCTGTGATAAAATGGAAAGAAGGCTGAAACAAACACCCCATCGACTAGTCAAGGCCCTTATGATTGGCTAGGCAAATAAGGTTCTATTAAGTATAACATCTTCATGATTTCTATCTTTTCAGATTTTTCAGTGGATCTACAGAAACAGAGAGCTCAATTTATGGATGTAAAGAAGAACATCAAAGACAGAGACATCATTTACTCGATGGTATACCCTGTTCGACTTCAAATTGCCTTTGATCATTTTACTATATTCTTTGTCACCCTGGATGAAACACTGGAATGGCTTCAGCTACACCTGCAGCCAGGAAAGGGATGACCAATATTCTTTGTGCCGCCATTCATATACTAAATAATGCACTTTGAATGGCTATATATATATTTGTCCAAGTGGGAACTCTGATTTCACATAACTAGAGACACAATCATACCTTATATTGTGATTAGTGATGGTATACTGTTGTGAATTCTGCTCTTGGGCTCCCTCCGGTGGTTATAAGTGGTAGTGCTGCTGTCTTTGGATCGCAGCATTCATCAGGTGTGTCCACTTAATGCAATTCCTACTGGGCTATTTAGTCTTGCTTTACCCTTTAGTCAGGGCCAGTTGTCCATTGTTTCCTGGAGGATTCACTTCCCTGCCTGGTCTCTCTTGCTTTGCTGTTCATTTCATCAAAGATAAGTTCTGGCTTTGTTTTTTGCAGTCCACATGCTGTGGGCCTGATCTTTCAGTGCTTTTCCATGTTTTGTCTTGTCCAGCTTGGTCTGTATAAGGGTTTGTTCAGCCAAGCTGGTATCTCTGGAGATGCAGATATACCCGCCATGTCTTTAGTTAGATGTGGAGATTTTTGCATTTTCTGTGGTGGATATTTTCTAGTGTTTTAATACTGACCGCATAGTACTCTGTTCTATCCTTTCTATTTAGCTAGAGTGGCCTCCTTTGCTAAATCCTGTTTTCAGTCTGCGTATGTTACTTCCCTCTCCTCTCACAGTCAATATTTGTGGGGGGGCTGTCTATCCTTTGGGGATTTTCTCTGAGGCAAGATAGTTTTCCCTTTTCTATCTTTAGGAATAATTAGTCCTCCGGCTGTGTCGAGATGTCTAGGGAGTGTTAGGTACATTCCACGGCTACTTCTAGTTGTGGTGTTAAGTTCAGGGTCTGCGGTCAGTACAGGTACCACCTTCTCCAGAGTACGTCTCATGCTGCTCCTAAGCCACCAGATCATAACAGTATACACCAAGATGAAGATATACAAGAAGTGCTTGTTTTCTGTCTTTTTTTTCAGTTCTGTTGATTGTTGTTGTTCATAGGTTAACCCCTTAAGCCCCGAGGGTGGTTTGCACGTTAATGACCGGGCCAATTTTTACAATTCTGACCACTGTCCCTTTATGAGGTTATAACTCTGGAACGCTTCAACGGATCTTGGCGATTCTGACAATGTTTTCTCATGACATATTGTACTTCATGATAGTGGTAAAAGTTCTTCGATATAACTTGCGTTTATTTGTGAAAAAAATGGAAATTTGGCAAAAATTTTGAAAATTTTGCAATTTTCCAACTTTGAATTTTTATGCCCTTAAATCACAGAGATATGTCACACAAAATACTTAATAGGTAACATTTCCCACATGTCTACATTACATCAGCACAATTTTGGAACCATCTTTTTTTTTTGTTAGGGAGTTATAGGGGGTTAAAAGTTGACCAGCAATTTCTCATTTTTACAACACCATTTTTTTTTAGGGACCACATCTCATTTGAAGTCATTTTGAGGGGTCTATATGATAGAAAATACCAAAGTATGAGACCAATCTAAAAACTGCACCCCTCAAGGTCCTCAAACCCACATTCAAGAAGTTTATTAACCCTTCAGGTTTTTCACAGTAATTTTTGGAATGTTTAAATAAAAATTAACATTTAACTTTTTTTTACACAAAATTTATTTCAGCTCCAATTTGTTTAATTTTACCAAGGGTAACAGGAGAAAATGGACCCTAAAAGTTGTTGTACAATTTGTGTTGAGTACGCTGATACCCCATATGTGGGGGTAAACCACTGTTTGGGCGCATGGCAGAGCTCGGAAGGGAAGGAGCGCCATTTGACTTTTCAATGCAAAATTGACTGGAATTGAGATGGGACGCCATGTTGCGTTTGGAGAGCCCCTGATGTGTCTAAACATTGAAACCCCCCACAAGTGACACCATTTTGGAAAGTAGACCCCCTAAGGAACTTATCTAGATGTGTGGTGAGCACTTTGACCCACCAAGTGCTTCACAGAAGTTTATAATGCAGAGCCGTAAAAATAAAAAATCATATTTTTTCACAAAAATGATCTTTTCGCCCCCAATTTTTTATTTTCCCAAGGTTAAGAGAAGAAATTAGACCACAAAAGTTGTTGTGCAATTTGTCCTGAGTACGCCAATACCCCATATGTGGGGGTAAACGACTGTTTGGGCGCATGGCAGAGCTTGGAAGGGAAGGAGCGCCATTTGACTTTTCAATGCAAAATTGACTAGAATTAAGATGGGACGCCATGTCGCGTTTGGAGAGCCCCTGATGTGCCTCATCATTGAAACCCCCCACAAGTGACACCATTTTGGAAAGTAGACCCCTTAAGGAACTTATCTAGATGTGTTTTGAGAGCTTTGAACCCCCAAGTATTTCACTACAGTTTATAACGCAGAGCCGAGAAAATAAAAATTATTTTTTTTTTCACAAAAATGATTTTTTTGCCCCCAGTTTTGTATTTTCACAAGGGTAACAGGATAAATTGGACCCCAAAAGTTGTTGTCCAATTTGTTCTGAGTACCACCAGTGAACCACTGTTTGGGCGCATGGCAGAGCTCGGAAGGGAAGGAGCGCCATTTGGAATGCAGACTTAGATGGATTGGTCTGCAGGCATCACGTTGCATTTGCAGAGCCCCTGATGTACCCAAACAGTAGAAACCCCCCACAAGTGACCCCATATTGTAAATTAGACCTCCAAAGGAACTTATCTAGATGTGTTGTGAGAACTTTGAACCCCCAAGTGTTTCACTACAGTTTACAACGCAGAGCCATGAAAATAAAAAATCCTTTTTTTTCCCACAAAAATGATTTTTAGCCCCCCAAATTTATATTTTCCCAAGGGTAACAAGAGAACTTGGACCCCAAAAGTTGTCCAATTTGTCCCGAGTACGCTGATGCCCCATATGTTTGGGTAAACCCCTATTTGGGCGCACGGGAAAGCTCGGAAGGGAAGGAGCACTGTTTTACTTTTTTCAATGCAGAATTGGCTGGAATTGAGATCGGATGCCATGTCGCGTTTGGAGAGCCCCTGATGTGCCTAAACAGTGGAAACTCCCCAATTCTAACTGAAACCCTAATCCAAACACACCCCTAACCCTAATCCCAATGGTAACCCTAACCACACCCCTAACCCTGACACACCCCTAACTCTAATCCCAACCGTAAATGTAATCCAAACCCTAACCCTAACTTTAGCCCCAACCCTAACCCTAACTTTAGCCCCAACCCTAACCCTAACTTTAGTTCCGACCCTAACCCTAGCCCTAACCCTAGCTCTAACCCTAGCCCTAACCCTAGCCCTAACCCTAGCCCTAACCCTAGCCCTAGCCCTAACCCTAGCCCTAACCCTAACCCTAATGGGAAAATGGAAATAAATACATTTTTTTAATTGTATTATTTTTCCCTAACTAAGGGGGCGATGAAGGGGGGTTTTATTTACTTTTATAGCATTTTTTATAGTGGATTTTTATGATTGGTAGCCGTCACACACTAAAAGACACTTTTTATAGCAAAAAAGTTTTTGCGTCTCCACATTTTGAGACCTATAATTTTTCCATATTTTGGTCCACAGAGTCATGTGAGGTCTTGTTTTTTGCGGGACGAGTTGACATTTTTATTGGTAACATTTCCGGGCATGAGACATTTTTTGATTGCTTTTTATTCCAACTTTTGTGAGGCAGAATGACAAAAAAACAGCTATTCATGAATTTCTTTTGGGGGGGGCGTTTATACCGTTCCACGTTTGGTAAAATTGATAAAGCATTTTTATTCTTTGGGTCAGTACGATTACAGCGATACCTCATTTATATCATTTTTTTATGTTTTGGCGCTTTTATACGATAAAAACTATTTTATAGAATAAATAATTATTTTGGCATCGCTTTATTCTGAGGACTAAAACTTTTTTATTTTTTTCTTTGATGATGCTGTATGGCAGCTCGTTTTTTGTGGGACAAGATGACTTTTTCAGCGGTACCATGGTTATTTATATCCGTCTTTTTTTCACGTGTTATTCCACTTTTTGTTTGGCGGTATGATAATAAAGCGTTGTTTTTTTGCCTCGTTTTTTTTTTTCCCTACGATGTTCACTGAAGGGGTTAACTAGTGGGACAGTTTTATAGGTTGGGTCGTTACGGACGCGGCGATACTAAATATGTGTACTTTTATTGTTTTGTTTTTTTTTATTTAGATAAAGAAATGTATTTATGGGAATAATATTTTTTTCTTTTTTCTTTATTTAGGAATTTTATTTTATTAATTTTTTTTTACACATGTGGAAATTTTTTTTTTTACATTTTTACTTTGTCCCAGGGGGGGACATCACAGATCGCTGATCTGACAGTTTGCACAGCTCTCTGTCAGATCGGCGATCTGACTTACAGTGCTGCAGGCTTACCAAGCGCCTGCTCTGAGCAGGCACTCGGTAAGCCACCTCCCTCCCTGCAGGACCCGGATGCCGCGGCCATTTTGGATCCGGGCCTGCTGCAGGGAGGAGAGGTAAGAGACCCTCACAGCAACGCGATCACATCGTGTTGCTCCGGGGGTCTCAGGGAGGCCCGCAGGGAGCCCCCTCCCTGCGCGATGCTTCCCTGTACCGCCGGCACACCGCGATCATGTTTGATCGCTGTGTGCCGGGGGTTAATGTCCCGGGGGCGGTCCGTGACCGCTCCTGGCACATAGTGCCGGATGTCAGCTGCGATAGGCAGCTGACACCCGGCCGCGATTGACCGCGCTCCCCCCGTGAGCGCGGCCGATCGCATATGACGTACTATCCCGTCACTGGGAATTAAGTCCCAGGTCACCTTGACGGGATAGTACGTCATATGGGATTAAGGGGTTAATTGTTGCCAAGACATGTAATTATCTTTATTATCTTTCCATTCAATATTATTACCATGATCACGCTGAAATGGTTTGTCTGCCCAGAAGGTTGATGACCGTGGATTTCAATTGTATGTGTTCAATGTCCCATTGCTTTCTCTTTTCTTTTTACAGGTACGGTAAATGGCATTACAATTGAAACGTATGACATGGAAAGTAAGAGTTCTCAAATCCCCTGGAAAAGGGTTAAGGTATTTTCAAAGACCAAAGGTTATCAACTATGGTTGAGCGACCTTTCAATTTTTGAGATCGAGTCGGGTTTCACGAAACCCGACTTTCTCAAAAGTCGGGTCGAGTGAAATCGGCCGATCTTATTGAAAAGTCGGGGTCGGGGATCGGCCAAAACACGAAACCCAATGCATTTCAATGGGGAAGCATACTTTTAAAATATTTGCTTCAGCGCGATAATGTTGAAAAGCCGGTAATTCAATTGCTGGCTTTTCATTTCTCCTGCCTAAACCCGACATGATATGAGACATGGTTTACATACAGTAAACCATCTCATATCCCCCTTTTTTTTGCATATTCCACACTACTAATGTTAGTAGTGTGTATGTGAAAAATTTCGGCGCTGTAGCTATTAAATTTAAGGGTTAAATCGCGGAAAAAATTGGCGCAATTTTCTCCGCCAGAGCGGTAAAGCCAGTGACTGAGGGCAGATATTAATAGCCAGGAGAGGGTCCATGGTTATTGGCCCCCCCGTGGCTAAAAACATCTGCCCCCAGCCACCCCAGAAAAGGCACATCTGTAAGATGCGCCTATTCTGGCACTTGGCCACTCTCTTCCCACTCCCCTGTAGCGGTGGGATATGGGGTAATGAAGGGTTAATGCCACCTTGCTATTGTAAGGTGACCCAGATTAATAATGGAGAGGCGTCAATTATGACACCTATCCATTATTAATCCAATTGTTTGAAAGGGTTAAAAAACACACACATGATTAAAAAGTATTTTAATGAAATAAACACACAGGTTGTTTTAATATTTTATTGCTCTCTCAATCCATTTGAAGACCCTCGCTTGGCAAAATAATAAACCCACAATATACATACCCTCTGATGAACTGTCAGGTCCCACGAAGTAAATCCATCTGAAGGGGTTAAAATATTTTACAGGCAGGAGCCCTGCTAATGCAGCTGTGCTCGTGCCTGTAAGCCCCGGCGAATGAAGGAAATGTAGGTCAATGACCTATAGTTACCTTCATTCGCGGTGATGCGCCCCCTGGTGGATATACCTAATAGGAATATACTCACCCTCAGACGCGCCCTGCTTCTTTCCGGCAGCCTTCCTTCCTAAGAATGAGCGCGTGAAGGACCTTAGATGACGTCGTGGCTTGTCCATGTGACCGCTCGCGACCAATCACAAGCCGCGACATCACCGCAGGTCATTCACGCGCTCATTCTTAGGAAGGAAGCCTGCCGGTTAGTGCCAGGGCACGTCCGAGGGTGAGTATATCAATATTTTTTATTTTGATTCTTTATTTTACACATTAATATGGATCCCAGGGCCTGAAGGAGAGTTTCCTCTCCTTCAGACCCTGGGAACCATAGTATCCCATTGCACTGCATTGGGTTTCGTGTTTCGGCCGACCCCGACCCCGACTTTTTTATAGGATTGGCCGATTTCACTCGACCCGACTTTTGAGAAAGTCGGGTTTCGTGAAACCCGACCCGATCCTATAAAAATAAAAGTCGCTCAACCCTAATAATGAGTACAAAGTATTATGGACTTTTCTTTCACAGTATGAAGCATTTTCCACACAGTATCTTTCCTCTGAAGTATACTTTTGGAATTTCAAGGCTCACTGTTTTTCCTTATTTGGCCACAACTCAGTTTTCATGATACAGACTTGATCAGCAAGTCTCCTAACTTGCTCAACGGTTCCACGTTCTATTTCTTCCATGACTGGTGCCCTAGAACTCCTACTCGGGACCCTTCACTAATCCCCTTCTCTCAATCCTTCTAACGCTCGTTACAAGCTCAATGTCTTGTGGCTAGGCATCCTCTCGTAAGACTCGTCTCCAGAAGGCCACTCTGCCTCATCTGTCACTTTTCTTCAGGATCACACTATCCTTTGTATTTCATTCTCCTTTCTTTCAGGTTCACCCTTATGCAGCTGTGCTCACTATGCACTCCAAACTCTTTCTCCCTAACAGAAAAGCAGTCACTTTTTCTAACACTAACCATCCCACTGTTTGCTAGTACCAAACATTAATTCTATTTTGCCCTATTGTCAACTATCTACATCTTACACTATAGATTACACTACATATCTTATAACACTATATCCTATACTATGCATGACATTACCACTCTCTATAAAGAATTACACATTATACTTCACATGACACAATATATACAAAAGATGCAGGACATTGTTCACAATATACATTAACGTTATTGGTGTCTTGAGGTGTAGAAACGCGACAGCAATTGTCCACCACCCTTCCAAGAGAAAAAACAAATAGCAAATTCTATAGTCAAATCAGGATATACATGTCATTACATACAAATAGAATAATGAACCATGTGTCATAAGAGGGTAAACTGGGGAAAAATTCTACAATAATCCAATAGGGACAACACTGAAAGCACCATAGAATGCAATGAAAAATGACCTTGCTGATAAAGAGACTAAAGACAAATGGAATGGAAGGAAGGATTATTATTATTATTATTATTATTTATTATTTATATAGCACCATTGATTCCATGGTGCTGTACATGAGAAGGGGTTACAAACAAATTACAGATATCACTTACAGTAATCAAACTAACAATCACAGACTGATACAGAGGGGAGATGACCCTGCCCTTGTGGGCTTACATTCTATAGGATGGTGGGGAAGGAGACAGTAGTTTGAGGGGTTGCAGCAGGTCCGGTGTTGGTGAGGCGGTAGCTCAGTAGTGGTGAGGAGGTAGCGAGGTCATTGCAAGCTGTGCCTGTAAGCTTTCCTGAAGAGGTGAGTTTTCAGGTTCCAGCTGAAGGATCCAAATGTGGTTGATAGTCTGACATGTTTCCGTAAAGAATTCCAGAGGATGGGGATAGTCGGGAGAAGTCTTGGAGGCGGTTGGGTGAGGAGAGCATAGGTGTGGAGCAGAAAAGGAGATCTTGGGAGGACCAGAGGTTACATGAGGGAAGATATCGGGAGATTAGTTGAGAGATATATGGAGGAGACAGGTTGTAGATGGCCTTTAGTAACTTACTGTTGGGGATCCTCAATGATCAGTCCTAGCCCCACTCCACTTCTTTTTGTATACTTCCCCTATTGGACAAACGATCAGCATATTTCGTTTCCAGTACCATCTCTATGCTGATGACACCCAATTATACACCTCTACTCTTGACATCATGTCTGCATTATTACAAAACACGAGTGATTGTCTTACCACTGTCTCCAACATCATGTCCTCCCACTATCTGAAACTGAACCTGTCAAAAACTGAACTCCTTGTATTTCCTCCCTCTACTATCCTACCTATGCCCGAAATTGCCATTTCCGTGTGTGGCTCTACCATTACTCCACAGCAACATGCCCACTGTCTGGGGGTCATACTTGCTTCATAGCTTTCATTCACCCCCGACATCCGATCACTGGCTCGCTCTTGTTATCTGCACCTCAAAAACATTTCTAGAATTCGACCTTTTCTTACTTTCGACTCTGCAAAATCTCTAACTGTTGTTCTTATTCATTCCCATCACCCGTTACTATTGTAACTCACTACTAATTGGTCTCCCATTTACCAAACTCTCCACTCTCCAATCTGTCTTGAATGCTGCAGCCAGGATCAAATTCCTCACCAACCATTAGGCTATGTGCGCACGTTGCGTATTTAAATTTCTGCAAGGTTTCTGCATCTCTTGGCAGAAAAATGCAGCTACCCTCATTAACATTAAATACACACACACATAGTCACCAGGCTATGCATGAGCATTAACATAATTAACCTACATATGCTGTAACAAAACAGCAACTGTCAGAAATCTGCGTGAAATGCAATATCTGTTTATTTTTCAAAAATATTTTTTAAAAATTCCCGCATAATTTTCAGAACAATCAGAGGGAAAGCCAATGGCAGAGGTTAATATTCTGGGAAGGAGCCAATAGCCAAAGGTTCCCAGGCTATTAATATCATCTCACAGCTGCCTGGCCAGACCCCACTGGCTAGTTTATAGGGGAACCGCAGAAAAAATTGACACAGGGTCCTCCTATCAAATCGAACCAGCAAAGGCTAGGCAGACAGCTGTGGGCCAACATCAATAGACCGGAAAGTGGCCATAGATATTGGCACCCTCAGGCTAAAAACATCAGCTCTCAGCCACCCCAAAAATGGCGCATCTTATAGATGCGCCAATTCTGGCACTTAGCCTAGCTCCTCCCACTTGCCCTGTAGCGGTGGCAAGTGAGGTTCATATTTGTGGGGTTGATGTCACGTTTGTATTGTCAGGTGACTTAAAGTCCACAGGTTAGTAATGGAGAGGTGTCTATATGATACCACCCCATTACTAACCCCATAGTGATATTGTCTAAAAACACAGACACCCAGGATAAAGTCCTTTATTTGAAATTATCACACAGACTCCTTTATTGAATCTAAATTTACCATATTTACCGAACACCCCAGGATAAGAAGTAAGGTCAAAGAAGGCAACAACCTTTGTGGTAGTCAAGGCTAGAGAACACCCCTGACGCATGATTCACATGCAGCTTCTTCACAGGGATGATATTATGGCTGAGACACAGGCTATTTGTGGCAGAACTCACCCATAAGGAAGCGGTTGTCAGTGGTGTTCCCGTCACCTGCACTAAGGCCAGAGCTCCAGGATTCGTGGTCTGACATCACCACCGCCCGCCCACACCAGATACGTAAATGTATGGGTGGGGAGAGACAAGGCTGAGAGACGCATCGCCATGGAAACTGAGGGCAGTGTTACAAGGCAGGATTAAAATGCCACATCCTAGATATCACTGAGTGAAATATTTCAGCTGCAAATCTTTATTTATTACATAGTGGAATGTGTTGAGAACAATAAAACATAAAAATGATCAATGTAAATCAAAATGAATATCCCATGGAGGTCTGGATTTGGAATGATACTCAAAATCAAAGTGGAAAAATTACAGGCTGATCCAACTTCAGTGGAAATGCCTCAAGACTAGTGTTGAGCATTCCGATACCGCAAGTATCGGTTATCGGCCGATATTTGCTGTATCGGAATTCCAATACCGAGATCCGATACTTTTGTGGTATCGGGAATCGGAATCGGAAGTTTCCAGTGTATGGTTCCCAGGGTCTGAAGGAGAGGAAACTCTCCTTCAGGCCCTGGAATCCATATCCATGTAAAAAATAAAAAATTAAAATAAAAAATAGGGATATACTCACCCTCTGACGCGCCCTGGTAGTAACCGGCAGCCTTCTTTGATTAAAATGCGCGCGTTTACTGCCTTCCGTGACGTCACGGCTTCTGATTGCTCGCGTGCCGCCCATGTGACCGCGACCAATCACAACAAGCCGTGACGTAATTTTCAGGTCCTGAATGCCGAATTCTAGGCATTCAGGACCTGAAAATTACGTCACGGCTTCTGATTGGTCGCATGCCGCCCATGTGACCGCGACGCGACCAATCACAACAAGCCGTGACGTAATTTTCAGGTCCTGAATGCCTAATTAGGCATTCAGGACCTGAAAATTACGTCACGGCTTGTTGTGATTGGTCGCGTCGCGGTCACATGGGCGGCACGCGACCAATCAGAAGTCATGACGTCACGGAAGGCAGTTAACGCGCGCATTTTAAGCAAAGAAGGCTGCCGGTTCCCTCGATAAGGTGCAGGCTGCGTCGGAGAGGTGAGTATATCAATATTTTTTATTTTAATTCTTTATTTTACACATTAATATGGATCCCAGGGCCTGAAGGAGAGTTTCCTCTCCTTCAGACCCTGGGAACCATCAGGGATACCGTCCGATACTTGAGTCCCATTGACTTGTATTGGTATCGGGTATCGGTATCGGATTAGATCCGATACTTTGCCGGTATCGGCCGATACTTTCCGATACCGATACTTTCAAGTATTGGACGGTATCGCTCAACACTACTCAAGACAAGGAAATGAAATGTTGTCTGTGTGTCGCCTCAATGTGCCTGTATGACCTCCCTACAATGCCTGGGCATGCTCCCGATGAGGCGGAGGATGGTCTACTGAGGGATCTCCTCCCAGACCTAGACTAAAGCATCTGCCAACTCCTGGACAGTCTGTGGTGCAACGTGACGTTGGTGGATAGTGCGAGACATGATGTCCCAGATGTGTTCAATCGGATTCAGGTCTGGGGAATGGGCGGGCCAGTCCATATCTTCAATGCCTTCATCTTGCAGGAAATGCTGACACACTCCAGCTGCATGAGGTCTGGCATTATATTGCATTAGGAGGAACCCAGGGCCAACCGCACCAGCATATCTCACAAGAAGTCTGAGGATCTCATCTCAGTACCTAATGGCAGTCAGGCTACCTCTGGTGAACACATGGGGGGCTGTGCGGCCCGCCAAAGAAATGCCACCCCACACCATTACTGACCCACTGCCAAACCGGTTATGTTGAAGGATGTTGCAGGCAGCAAATCGCTCTCCATGGCATCTCCAGACTCTGTCACGTCTGTCACATGTGCTCAGTGTGAACCTGCTTTCATCTCTGAAGAGCACAGGGCGCCAGTGGCGAATTTGCCAGTCCTGTGTTCTGAGGCAAATGCCAATTGTCCTGCACGATGTTGGGCTGTGAGCACAACCCCCATCTGTGGACATTGGGCACTCAGACTATCCTTATGGAGTCAGTTTCTAACCGTTTGTGCAGACACATGCATATTTGTGGCCTGCTGGAGGTCATTTTGCAGGGCTCTGGCAGTGCTCCTTCTGTTCCTCCTTGCACAGAGGCTGAGGTAGCAGTCCTGCTGCTGGGTTGTTGCCCTCCTATGGCCCCCTCCACATCTCCTGGTGTACTGGCCTTTCTCCTGGTAGCGCCTCCAACCTCTGGACATTACGCTGACAGACACAGCAAACCTTCTTGCCATAGCTCACATTGATTTGCCATCCTGGATGAGCTGCAT
This sequence comes from Ranitomeya variabilis, assembly GCF_051348905.1. NCBI lineage: Eukaryota > Metazoa > Chordata > Amphibia > Anura > Dendrobatidae > Ranitomeya > Ranitomeya variabilis. The sequence goes on from NC_135233.1 coordinate 656,202,387, forward strand.
TACCTGAGCCACTTGTGTGGGTTGGAGAGTCCATCTCATGCTACCACGAGTGTGATAGCACAACCAACATTCAAAAGTAACCAAAACATCAGCCAGAAAGCATTGGTACTGAGATGTGTTCTGTGGTCCCCACCTGCAGAACCACTCCTATATTGAGTGTGTCTTGATAATTGCCAATAATTTCCATCGGCTGTCTATTCCATTTGCACAACAGCATGTGAATTTGATTGTCAAACAGTGTTGCTTCCTAAGTGGACAGTTTGATTTCACAGAAGTTTGATTTACTTGGAGTTATATTCTGTTGTTTAAAGGGAACCTGTCACCCCCAAAATCGAAGCTGAGCTAAACCCACCAGCATCAGGGGCTTATCTACAGCATTTGGGAATGCTGTAGATAAGCCCCTGATGTATCCTGAAAGATGAGAAAAAGAGGTTAGATTATACTCACCCAGGGGCGGTCCCGGTACGATGGGCATCGCGGTCCCGTCGGGGGCCGGGAAAGGTCAGAGAGGCCCGGTGCCTGCACACTGCAGTACTTTGCTCTGCCCTCAACAGGGCAGACAAAGAATGCTTGCGCCGGAGCCGCAGCGTGAGGGCAAGAAGAGGACGTCATCGTAAGAAGATGGGAGGCCCCGAAAAGGACCGCGAAACCCATCGGACCGGACCGCAGCGGGACCGCCCCTGGGTGAGTATAGTCTAACCTCTTTTTCTCATCTTTCAGGATACATCGGGGGCTTATCTACAGCATTACAGAATGCTGTAGATAAGCCCCTGATGCTGGTGGGCTTAGCTCACCTTCGATTTTGGGGGTGACAGGTTCCCTTTAAGTGTTGCCTTATATATAAAAATATATACTAGTTGGCCCATGCAAAATTTTTGCACACTGGTTGTCGGGGGCGCAGGCAATTTCACGAAAATCAAGCTGGTCAAATGTAAATGTATTTAATGAGATGATGAACACAGAAAGATATGTGTCTCACTGACATTTATAGAGAGAGAGAGAGAGAGAGAGAGACTGTATATATGTTTTCACGAATATTTGAGCCCATGGATCCATTATATGTCCATTTTGCAAGCCGGCGAGAAAATCTCACCATACAGATGTCATATGGATGTCACACGGATGCTTACATGTGAGAAAATTGCATTCTCGCACTGCACACAGATGACATACGGATCACTGTTCAGGGAACATTTCTGCGATTCTCGTCCGTTTAAAAGGGACCAATTTTTTTTATACATTGTGTGTGACTCCTAAAGGTGATCCCCCAACATTAAACACAATGGTATTTTACTTACTGAAGGGGTCTGATTGTCAGGACCTTGCAAAAGAACAGGGGCAGCAGCATTTTTTTCCCCTCCACAGCAGCACTGCTATATCTCTGCAGTGTAGGGAAGTGCAACACAGCCCTATGTATGTGAACTGAGCAGCTCCCTGTACAGCAGTGCCACTTTGACAGTAAAAATGATGGAGAATTGACCCCATAACTGAGCGTATTGACATAACTCTGACTGTACATTGTTTCCAACGGTAGGGAAAAAAAAAAAAGGTAACATTCTGCAGATATTACTTTTTTTTTTTTAAGGGATATTCCCAATTATTACACAATGGTGTAAATATGCTCAGTTATGGGGTCAATTCTCCATCAGTAAAAATGAACTGGTTTGAGCCATTCAGCTCACAGAGGCCAATATAAGGAATGTGTTAATCCTGCCTTGTAGAAAAATATTTAGAATTGAGAGTCCTCAGTGGTTGATACCTTTTAATGGCTAACTGAAAAGATGGCAAAACAAGGCAGAGATGCTTACCTGCCTAGGCCTCCAAACAAATGCACTAACAGGATGCAGTGGACCCATGTGGTGCATTTGTTTGGAGGCCTAGGCAGGTAAGCATCTCTGCCTTGTTTTGCTGTTTTTTCTCATTTTTGGAGGATCTCTGAATCCTCTTTTTGTGCTTTTAGCTATTTTAGAGTTAGGACTCATGAGCGTGGGGACCCTTGACGTGGGTCATGAGCTTCTTTATTTTGGCCAAAATATCAACTAATACCTCACATAAAAATATATTTTTTTATGTGTTTTTTGCACTTTTTTTCGGGGTGCAGTTGGGCCCATTTTTCTCTTGTAAACTGTGGTGTCTGTTCACATGGGGTGCATTTGGATAGCGCTGGGCAGGCCCGCCTGATCTAATAGAAGGGTGTTACTACTAGGCCTGCCTGGATGCTGTGCATCTCCATTGTGTGAACAGCGCCACATACAAGTTTTTTATGTGCAGCAATGTGCCAAGCAGCCACCCCCTCCATTAGTTTGGTAGGCCGTGAGTGGCTGCCTCATCGGTTATGCTGCACCTGTGTTTTTTTCATCTTGACCACATGGGTCCACTGCATCCTGATAGTGCATTTGTTTGGAGGCCTAGGCAGGTAAGCATCTCTGCCTTGTTTTGCTGTTTTTTCTCATTTTTGGAGGATCTCTGAATCCTCTTTTTGTGCTTTTAGCTAACTGAAAAGATGGTAACAAATTGCAAGCTTTCGAGACTACTCAGGCCTCTTCATCAGACATAGACATAGGCATCCTGCCTTGTAACAGTTAATATAATTACCATCCACTCTATCCAGCTTTTGCCGCTTTTCTCTCCATAGTAATGCATTTCTCGGCCTTGCGTCTCCCTGCCCATACCGCAAAACAGAAAAGGATTGGGCGCACTACATATACAATATAGAGAAATGTGTCTGCGGGTGCGGTGGCAGTGATAAAAACTATATCAAGGAAAAGAAGAAAAAGAATCACTGCAATGAGTCGCACACCTACAAACATTAAACGACAATAATATAAAATACAAACTGTTTTATTAATGGCTCAAAAAACACATCACAAACAATAAATACATGATTAACCCCTTAACGACCGCCGATACGCCTTTTAACGGCGGCCGCTAAGGGTACTTAATCCACAGCGCCGTTAATTAACGGCGCTGTGGAAAAAGTGAATAGCGCCCCCCAGAGTCGGATTTTCTCTGGGGTCTCGGTTGCCGAGGGTAGCCGAGACCCCAGAGAACATGATTCGGGGGGTTTTTACCGACCCCCGAGTTGCGATCGCCGGTAATTAACCGTTTACCGGCGGTCGCAACAAAAAAAAAAAAAACGCGATTTGCCGTTTAATTTCTCTGTCCTCCGATGTGATCGCACATCGGAGGACAGAGAAATGTGGTCCCCGATGGCCCCCAATAGCCCCCCAATACTTACCTACCTCCCCCGGTGCTCCTCGTGTCTCCCCATGGGCGCCGCCATCTTTTTTCCGGGAAAAAATGGCGGGCGCACGCGCAGTGCGCCCGCCGCCCGGCACCCGGATGTTCTTTGGGGTCTCGGCTGCCGGGGGTAGCCGAGACCCCAAAGAACATGATCGGGGTCGGTTTGCACCGACCCCTGCTTTGCGATCGCCGGTAATTAACAGTTTACCGGCGACCGCAAAAAAAAAAAAAAAAAAAGCGATCAGTTATTTCTCTGTCCTCTGATGTGATCGCACATCAGAGGACAGAGAAATAGGGGGATTCGGGGACCCTATCATACTCACCCGGGGTCCCTGGGTCCTCTTCTGTCTTCTCCTGCCAGCCGGCTTTTTCATCATGGCGGGCGCATGCGCAGTGCGCCCGCCATCTGCTGCCATCTGCCGGCCGGCAGGAGAAGACAAGTTGGGGCTAAAATTAGGGTTAGGGTTAGGGTTAGGGTTAGGGTTAGAGTTAGGGTTAGAGTTAGGGTTAGAGTTAGGGTTAGGGTTAGGGTTAGAGTTAGGGTTAGGGTTAGAGTTAGGGTTAGGGTTAGGGTGAGAGTTAGGGTTAGGGTTGGGGCTAAATTTAGGGTTAGGGTTAGGGCTAGGGTTAGGGTTAGGCTACTTTCACACTAGCGTTTTTTGGCTTCCGTCGCAATGCGTAGTTGGAGAAAAAACGCATCCTGCAAAAGTGCTTGCAGGATGCGTTTTTTCTCCATTGGCTTGTATTAGCGACGCATTGCGACGGATTGCCACATGTCGCATCCATCGTGCGACGGATGCGTCGTGCTTCGGCGGACCATCGACACAAAAAAAACTACATGTAACTTTTTTGTGCGACGTGTCCGCCATTTCCGACCGCGCATGCGTGGCCGGAACTCCGCCCCCACCTCCCCGCACCTCACAATGGGGCAGCGGATGCGTTGAAAAAACAGCATCCGCTGCACCCGTTGTGCGGCGCTTACAACGCTAGCCTCGGTACGTCGGCCCGACACACTGCGATGGGCAGAGTACGACGCTAGTGTGAAAGTAGCCTTAGGCTTCTTTCACACTTGCGTCGGTACGGGGCGGTCGCAATGCGTCGGCCCGATGTACCGACGCACGTTGTGAAAATTGTGCACAACGTGGGCAGCGGATGCAGTTTTTCAACGCATCCGCTGCCCAGTCTATGTCCTGGGGAGGAGGGGGCAGAGTTACGGCCACGCATCCGCGGAAATGGCGGACGCGACGTACAAAAAAAAGGTTACATTGAACTTTTTTTGTGACGACGGGGGCTAAAGTTATGGTTAGGGTTGGGGCTAAAGTTAGGTTTGGGGCTAAAGTTAGGGTTAGAGTTGGGATTAGGGTTAGGGTTTGGATTAGGGTTGGGATTAGTGTTACGTTTGGGATTAGGGTTGGGATTAGGGTTAGGGTTGGGATTAGGGTTAGGGGTGTGTTGGATTTAGGGTTTTGATTAGGGTTATGGTTAGGGTTGAGATTAGGGCTGTTTTGGGGTTAGGGTTGTGATTATCGTTAGGGTTGTGATTAGGATTATGGATCGGGTTGAGATTAGGGCTAGGGCTGTGTTGGGGTTAGGGTTGGAGTTAGAATTGGGGGGTTTCCACTGTTTAGGTACATCAGGGGGTCTCCAAACACGACAGCCAATTTTGCGCTAAAAAAGTCAAATGGTACTCCCTCCCTTCTGAGCTCTGCCGTGCGCCCAAACAGTGGTTTACCCCCACATATGGGGCATCAGCGTACTCGGGATAAATTGGACAACAACTTTTGGGGTCCAATTTCTCCTGTTACCCTTGTGAAAATAAAAACTTGGGGGCTAAAAATCTTTTTTGTTGGAAAAAAATATTTTTTTTTATTTTCACTACTCTGCATTATAAATTTCTGTGAAGCACTTGAGCTTTCAAAGTTCTCACCACATATCTAGATAAGTTCCTTAGGGGGTCTAGTTTCCAAAATTTGGTCACTTGTGGGGGTTTCTACTGTTTAGGTACATTAGGGGTCTGCAAACGCAACATAACGCCCGCAGACAATTCTATCAAAGTCTGCATTCCAAAATGGCGCTCCTTCCCTTCCGAGCTCTGCCGTGCGCCCAAACAGTGGTTTACCCCCACATATGGGGTACCAGCATTCTCAGGACAAATTGGAAAACAACTTTTGGGGTCCAATTTCTCTTGTTACCCTTTTAAAAAGAAAAATTTGGGGGCTAAAAAATCTTTTTTGTGGGAAAAAAAAATATTTTTTATTTTCACTACTCTGCATTATAAACTTCTGTGAAGCACTTGGGCATTCAAAGTTCTCACCACATATCTAGATAAGTTCCTTGGGGGGTCTATTTTCCAAAATGGGGTCACTTGTTGGGGGTTTCTACTGTTTAGGTACATTAGTGGTCTGCAAACGCAACATAACGCCCGCAGACAATTCTATCAAAGTCTGCATTCCAAAATGGCGCTCCTTCCCTTCCGAGCTCTGCCGTGCGCCCAAACAGTGGTTTACCCCCACATATGGGGTACCAGCATACTCAGGACAAATTGGAAAACAACTTTTGGGGTCCAATTTCTCTTGTTACCCTTGTGAAAATAAAAATTGGGGGGCTAAAAAAATCTTTTTTGTGGGAAAAAAAATATTTTTTATTTTCACTACTCTGCATTATAAACTTCTGTGAAGCACTTGGGCATTCAAAGTTCTCACCACATATCTACATAAGTTCCTTGGGGGGTCTATTTTCCAAAATGGGGTCACTTGTTGGGGGTTTCTACTGTTTAGGTACATTAGGGGTCTGCAAAGGCAACATAACGCCCGCAGACAATTCTATCAAAGTCTGCATTCCAAAATGGCACTCCTTCCCTTCCGAGCTCTGCCGTGCGCCCAAACAGTGGTTTACCCCCACATATGGGGTACCAGCATACTCAGGACAAATTGGACAACAACTTTTGGGGTCCAATTTCTCTTGTTACCCTTGTGAAAATGAAAACTTGGGGGCTAAAAAATCTTTATTGTTAAAAAAAATATATTTTTTATTTTCACGACTCTGCATTATAAACTTCTGTGATGCACTTGGGCATTCAAAGTTCTCACTACACATCTAGATAAGTTCCATGGGGGGTCTAGTTTCCAAAATGGGGTCACTTTTGGGGGGTTTCTGCTGTTTAGGCACATCAGGGGCTCTCCAAACGCGACATGGCGTCCGATCTCAATTCCAGTCAATTTTGCATTGAAAAGTCAAATGGCGCTCCTTTGCTTCCGAGCTCAGCCATGCGCCCAAACAGTGGTTTACCCCCACATATGGGGTGTCGGCGTACTCAAGACAAATTGTGCAACAGCTTCTGGGGTCCATTTTCTCCTGTTACCCTTGGTAAAATAAAAATTTGGAGGCAAAAAGATCATTTTTGTAGAAAAAATGCGATTTTTTTATTTTCACGGCTCTACGTTATAAACTTCTGTGAAGCACCTGGGGGTTTAAAGTGCTCACCACACATCTAGATAAGTTCCTTAAGGGGTCTAGTTTCCAAAATGGTGTCATATGTGGGGGGTCTCTACTGTTTAGGCACATCAGCGGCTCTCCAAACGTGACATGGCGTCCGATCTCAATTCCAGCCAATTCTACATTGAAAAAGTAAAACGACACTCCTTCTCTTCCAAGCTCTGCGGTGCGCCCAAACAGTGGTTTACCCCCATATATGGGGTATCGACGTACTCAGGAGAAATTGTACAACAACTTTTGTGGTCTAATTTCTCCTGTTACCCTTGTGAAAATAAAAATTTGGGGGCAAAAAGATCATTTTTGTAGAAAAAATGAGATTTTTTATTTTCACGGCTCTACGTTATAAACTTCTGTGAAGCACTTGGGGGTTCAAAGTGCTCACCACACATCTAGATAAGTTCCTTAAGGGGTCTAGTTTCCAAAATGGTATCACTTGTGGGGGGTTTCCATTGTTTAGGCACATCAGGGACTCTCCAAACGCGACATGGCATCCGATCTCAATTCCAGCCAATTCTGCATTGAAAAAGTCAAACGGTGCTCCTTCACTTCCAAGCTCTGCGGTGCGCCCAAACAGTGGTTTACCTCCACATATGGGGTATCGATGTACTCAGGAGAAATTGCACAACAACTTTTGTGGTCTAATTTCTCCTGTTACCCTTGTGAAAATAAGAATTTGTGGGCGAAAAAATCATTTTTGTGAAAACAAATGCGATTTTTTATTTTCACGGCTCTACGTTATAAACTTCTGTGAAGCACTTGGGGGTTCAAAGTGCTCACCACACATCTAGATAAGTTCCTTGGGGGGTCTAGTTTCCAAAATGGTGTCACTTGTGGGGGGTTTCCACTGTTTAGGCACATTAGGGGCTCTCCAAACGCGACATGGCGTCCGATCTCAATTCCAGCCAATTCTGCATTGAAACAGTCAAACGGTGCTCCTTCACTTCCAAGCTCTGCGGTGCGCCCAAACAGTGGTTTACCTCCACATATGGGGTATCGGCGTACTCAGGAAAAATTGCACAACAAAATTTGTGGTTACATTTCTGTTTTTACACTTGTGAAAATTTAAAAAAATGGTTCTGAAGTAAAATGTTTGCAAAAAAAAGTAAAATGTTCATTTTTTTCTTCCACATTGTTTTAGTTCCTGTGAAGTACGTAAAGGGTTAATAAACTTCTTGAATGTGGTTTTGAGCAGCTTGAGGGGTGCAGTTTTTAGAATGGTGTCACACTTGGTTATTTTCTATCATATAGACCCCTCAAAATCACTTCAAAGGTGATGTGGTCCCTAAAAAAAACATGGTGTTGTAAAAATGAGAAATTGCTGGTCAACTTTTAACCCTTATAACTCCCTAACAAAAAAAAAAAATGTTTCCAAAATTGTGCTGATGTAAAGTAGACATGTGAGAAATGTTATTTATTAACTATTTTTTGTGACATATCTCTCTGATTTAAGGGCATAAAAATACAAAGTTTGAAAATTGCAAAATTTTAAAACTTTTCGCCATATTTCCATTTTTTTTCATAAATAATCGCAAGTAATATCGAAGAAATGTTACAACTAACTTGAAGTACAACATGTCATGAAAAAACAATCTCAGAATCAGCGGGATCCGATAAAGCGTTCCAGAGTTATAACCTCATAAAGTGACACTGGTCAGAATTGTAAAAATTGGCTCGGTCATTAAGTACCAAATTGGCTCTGTCACTAAGGGGTTAAAAACATATAAGCACCATCAGAAACACACAGGAAAAAATGGACCATAGCGCAGTATAATAAAGTGACCCAAAATAAACCTAATGGCTCATGGGGTATAGCGCAGACCTATATATGATGTAGATACAGTGCCCAGAAAAAGGTACAGAAATGATGCCTAAGCAAACAAAATTATATATATTAGGCACAATGGATAATCCCAAAGAATGGTACCTGAAAGCAAGCCAGAAAAAAAGGCCAATGGGTCACCAATATGTAATAGTACCACTAGGTCACAGCAAATATCACAGGAAATAAATTTCCATGAACATACAACCTGGTGAGGTGATGCCCCACGCGTATCGCCCGGCGAACCAGGCTTCGTCAGGGAAGATGTGTGCTTGAGCCCTAGCCCTAGCTCAGTAGCACCAATCACCCAGTATCAGACATCCCCCGGGGGCACTTGAACATGCACACAACTCTTATACACAGTTATAAGTCACATAAGTACGGAGATCTACATGATGACTGAACATAGTTTTATTTGAAGAGAAATATAAACATCAAGAATATATAGCAAAACATGTAGATAACTTAATAAAACTATCAGCTAATACAGGATACTAAGAGCCAATATATTCATTATAAAGCACAATATACAAAAATGGAGAGCACAGGAGAAGGGCCAATAAGGCCAAATATACGCAGTGCTAAAAAATAGCACTCCCCATGAGCCAAATACCATTTTATTATGCTGAATTGCACAACCCCTTGAGCCAATAAGTTATATGTATAAAGTGCAGAAACCCCCCAATACAGTGACCGCATAAGAGACCTCACCCTAGTGAACAAAAACTGGCATTTGAACCACCAAAAGATGCTAGAGATGGAGTCTTGTCACAGGGAAATCAAGTAAGGCAATTACGCAAGAAAGAAGAACCACCATAAGTACTGGGAACAGTATACAAATAAAGTCCGTGACGGATGCAGCAGGATGATAAACTGCAGACCAGGTCCATGAAGGAAGACAGACAACGGCAGATTCTCATAGTCCCACGATGTACCGTCAGCACATAGGTTTATCCCAGAAATCCAGTGAAGAGCAGATCTTCATTAAGACCTACGGGAGCAATGGAACCAAGATTAAAGATCCATCTAGCTTCCATACGTAAAAGCAGTTGTTTGTAAATGCCACCCCTATTAGATGTACGGACTTTATCCAACCCAATGACTTTTGTGTTCATAGTCTGGCCATCATGGTGTGCCAAAAAATGAGATGCCACTGGAGTGAGCACTTTTCCCTTCAAGGAGTCACTGCGTGCCAGATGAATGGTAGAAAAATGTTTCTGTACCCTGCGCCGTAGCTCCTGAGATGTCTGGCCAACGTAAACACGCTGACATGGGCAAATAAGGGCATAGATGACCAAGGTCGTCCTACAATTTATGTAGGAACTAAGCCTATGTATGCTCTGGTTAGTAGGATTCACAAAAAAGTCCCTGGTGGGGCACATATAAGGACAGATGTTGCAATCCCCACAGGCAAACGACCCACGAAGGTCAATGCCCCGGTTCAGCATAATGGTCTGTCGTCTGTAGTGGCTGCTTGTAAGGAGGTCCCTAAAATTGGGTGCCCTCCTGGCTGTGAGTAGTGGTTGGTCCCTCACTAACCTGGAAGCAGAAAGGTCAGTGGTCAGAATACCCCAGTGTCTTTGAAGGATAGTTCTGATTTGTGACCAATTGTTGTTAAAGCCAGTGATGAATCTTGGCTTATTGTCCCATACCTTGTTATGAGACACCAGCAATGATTCCTGTGTATGTGCATTAGCCTGCTGAAAGGCTGTAGAGATACATCTCCATGGGTAGTGCCTTTGTCAAAAGCGATTTGTCAATTGGAGAGCTTCTTGACGGAAATCTTCATCCGAAGTGCAATTTCTTCTAATTCTCAGAAACTGCCCCATAGGGACCCCATTCCTGGTATGTGCCGGATGAAAGCTCCTGTGGTCCAATAAACTGTTAGTTGCAGTTGGCTTCCAAAATAGTTTTGTGTAAAGGGCACCATCTCTAGCCATAACCTGCAGGTCCAGGAAGGTCACTGTCGTGGAAGAAAAAGAGTAAGTCAGCACAATGTTGTGAGAGTTCCTGTTAAGAGAGTCGATAAAATCCTGACACTGATCAATACTGCCAGACCAGATGAAGAATAGATCATCTATATATCGACTCCAATGACAGACATGGCGCTTAAACTCCTCCAAGGGGTAGACCATGGTTGCCTCCCACCAACCTAAAAATAGATTGGCGACAGCCGGGGCACAACGCGCCCCCATGGCCACCCCTGAGGTCTGAAGGTAAAAAGCCCTGTCAAATAGGAAAAAGTTATGCTTCATGATGAACTCCAATAAATCGACCACCAAGGAGTCGTGCATCCTATCTGAGTGCCCGAGTTGGTCAAGGAAATGTAAGGTGGCAGTAATTCCATCGTCATGGCTAATGTTGGAGTAAAGCGACTCTACATCGCAAGTGACCAACACAAAATTGGGAGGTAGAGAAATCTCTCGACATAAACGAATGAAGTGCGAGGAATCTTGGACAAATGATGGAAGATTTCTGGCTAGGGGTTGCAAAAAATTATCCACATACATGCATGCTTTCTCACAGAGGCTACCGATGCCGGCCACAATGGGTCGGCCCGGTTCCTATTACGGCAACTTTCTACATGCTGCCGAAGATTCACAAAAACTCACAGAGGCCTCCGGGCCGACCCATTGTGGCCGGCATCGGTAGCCTCTGTGAGAAAGCATGCATGTATGTGGATCATTTTTTGCAACCCCTAGCCAGAAATCTTCCATCATTTGTCCAAGATTCCTCGCACTTCATTCGTTTATGTCGAGAGATTTCTCTACCTCCCAATTTTGTGTTTGTCACTTGCGATGTGGAGTCGCTTTATTCCAACATTAGCCATGACGATGGAATTACTGCCACCTTACATTTCCTTGACCAACTCGGGCACTCAGATAGGATGCACGACTCCTTGGTGGTCGATTTATTGGAGTTCATCATGAAGCATAACTTTTTCCTATTTGACAGGGCTTTTTACCTTCAGACCTCAGGGGTGGCCATTGGGGCGCATTGTGCCCCGGCTGTCGCTAATCTATTTTTAGGTTGGTGGGAGGCAACCATGGTCTACCCCTTGGAGGAGTTTAAGCGCCATGTCTGTCATTGCAGTCGATATATAGATGATCTATTCTTCATCTGGTCTGGCAGTATTGATCAGTGTCAGGATTTTATCGACTCTCTTAACAGGAACTCTCACAACATTGTGCTGACTTACTCTTTTTCTTCCACGACAGTGACCTTCCTGGACCTGCAGGTTATGGCTAGAGATGGTGCCCTTTACACAAAACTATTTCGGAAGCCAACTGCAACTAATAGTTTATTGGACTACAGGAGCTTTCATCCGGCACATACCAGGAATGGGGTCCCTATGGGGCAGTTTCTGAGAATTAGAAGAAATTGCACTTCGGATGAAGATTTCCATCAAGAAGCTCTCCAATTGACAAATCGCTTTCGACAAAGGCACTACCCACGGAGATGTATCTCTACAGCCTTTCAGCGGGCTAATGCACATACACAGGAATCATTGCTGGTGTCTCATAACAAGGTACGGGACAATAAGCCAAGATTCATCACTGGCTTTAACAACAATTGGTCACAAATCAGAACTATCCTTTAAAGACACTGGGGTATACTGACCACTGACCTTTCTACTTCCAGGTTAGTGGGGGACCAACCACTACTCACAGCCAGGAGGGCACCCAATTTTAGGGACCTCCTTACAAGCAGCCACTACAGACGACAGACCATTATGCTGAACTGGGGCATTGACCTTCGTGGGTCGTTTGCCTGTGGGGATTGCAACATCTGTCCTTATATGTGCCCCACCAGGGACTTTTTTGTGAATCCTACTAACCAGAGCATACATAGGCTTAGTTCCTACATAAATTGTAGGACGACCTTGGTCATCTATGCCCTTATTTGCCCATGTCAGCGTGTTTACATTGGCCAGACATCTCAGGAGCTACGGCGCAGGGTACAGAAACATTTTTCTACCATTCATCTGGCACGCAGTGACTCTTGAAGGGAAAAGTGCTCACTCCAGTGGCATCTCATTTTTTGGCACACCATGATGGCCAGACTATGAACACAAAAGTCATTGGGTTGGATAAAGTCCGTACATCTAATAGGGGTGGCATTTACAAACAACTGCTTTTACGTATGGAAGCTAGATGGATCTTTAATCTTGGTTCCATTGCTCCCGTAGGTCTTAATGAAGATCTGCTCTTCACTAGATTTCTGGGATAAACCTATGTGCTTACGTTACATCGTGGGACTATGAGAATCTGCCGTTGTCTGTCTTCCTTCATGGACCTGTCTTCCTTCATGGACCTGGTCTGCAGTTTATCATCCTGCTGCATCCGTCACGGACTTTATTTGTATACTGTTCCCAGTACTTATGGTGGTTCTTCTTTCTTGCGTAATTGCCTTACTTGATTTCCCTGTGACAAGACTCCATCTCTAGCATCTTTTGGTGGTTCAAATGCCAGTTTTTGTTCACTAGGGTGAGGTCTCTTATGCGGTCACTGTATTGGGGGGTTTCTGCACTTTATACATATAACTTATTGGCTCAAGGGGTTGTGCAATTCAGCATAATAAAATGGTATTTGGCTCATGGGGAGTGCTATTTTTTAGCACTGCGTATATTTGGCCTTAGGCTACGTTCACATTTGCGGTCAGCGCCGCAGCGTCGGGCGCCGCAGCGGCGCCGCATGCGTCATGCGCCCCTATATTTAACATGGGGGCGCATGGACATGCGTTGTGCTGCGTTTAGCGCCGCATGGCCGCAAGCGTTGGACGCAAGAAACGCATCAAGTTGCATTTTTTTTGCGTCCAACTTGCGGCCAAAAACGACGCATGCGGCGCAAAACGCAGCGTTTTAGCGTGCGTTTTGCCGCGTTTTTGTTTGCGTTGTGCGCTGCGGCGCCGACGCTGCGGCGCACAACGCAAATGTGAACGTAGCCTTATTGGCCCTTCTCCTGTGCTCTCCATTTTTGTATATTGTGCTTTATAATGAATATATTGGCTCTTAGTATCCTGTATTAGCTGATAGCTTTATTAAATTATCTACATGTTTTGCTATATATTCTTGATGTTTATATTTCTCTTCAAATAAAACTATGTTCAGTCATCATGTAGATCTCCGTATTTATGTGACTTATAACTGTGTATAAGAGTTGTGTGCATGTTCAAGTGCCCCCGGGGGATGTCTGATACTGGGTGATTGGTGGTATGTATGTGTTGGTTGTATCTGAGTGGGGGTTGGCATATTGGCAATATACCCGCCGGGTTTTACCTGGCGTGTGGTGTTCTTTATGCTGTTTCCAACCTAGCGTTATATATTACCTCCTGCTTCAGTGTCCAACATTACTGTTGTGATTTTGCTTTTTGCTCCCTCTAGTGGTCATTAGTGATTTGACTCTGGAGCGTCTGTCTTTTCCTATATCCTCACCTGGGCCGTTAGTTAAGGGGCGTTGCTATATAAGCTCCCTGGACCTTCAGTTCAATGCCTGGCATCATTGAAATCAGAGCTAATCTGTTGTGCTCTTGTCCTCTGATCCTGGTTCCTGTTTTTCAAGCTAAGTCTGCTTCTTTGCTTTTTGCTTTTGTTTTGTTTGGTATTTTTGTCCAGCTTGTTCCTATCTGTATCCTGACCTTTGCTGGAAGCTCTAGGGGGCTGGTGTTCTCCCCCCGGACCGTTAGACGGTTCGGGGGTTCTTGAATCTCCAGCGTGGATTTTTATAGGGTTTTTGTTGACCAGATAAGTTATCTTGCTATATTCTGCTATTAGTAAGCTGGCCTCTCTTTGCTGAACCTGGTTAATTTCTGTGTTTGTCATTTCCTCTTACCTCACCGTTATTATTTGTGGGGGGCTTGTATCTTGCTTTGGGGTCCCTTTCTCTGGAGGCAAGAGAGGTCTTTGTTTTCTTCTCCTAGGGGTAGTTAGATTCTCCGGCTGGCGCGAGTCATCTAGCGATCACCGTAGGCATGATCCCCGGCTACTTCTAGTGTTGGCGTTAGGAGTAGCTATTTGGTCAACCCAGTTACCACAGCCCTATGAGCTGGATTTTTGTATCTTGCAGACTTACACGTTCCTCTGAGACCCTGTCCACTGGGGTCATAACAGTATGCCAGGCCAGTATTAAATGTTTAATGCATTGCAGAAGTGGGATTATAAGAAAGAAAATTTTGAGTTTTTTTTTTCCCTCTCTCATTTTTTTTTTCTTTTCCCCTTTACCTCAGAGTGGCTTAAGCTTGCTGCAGACATGAATGTCCAGACCTTGATTACAAGTGTGGACCAGCTTGCCGCTCGTGTGCAGGGTATACAAGATTATGTTACCAGAAATCCTAGGTCTGAACCCAAGATTCCGATTCCTGAACTGTTTTCAGGAGACCGATTTAAGTTTAGGAATTTCAGGAATAATTGTAAATTATTTTTGTCCCTGAAACCTTGTTCGTCTGGAGACTCTGCTCAACAAGTAAAAATTGTTATTTCATTCTTACGGGGTGACCCTCAGGATTGGGCTTTTTCGTTGGCGCCAGGAGATCCGGCATTGGCTGATATTGATGCGTTTTTTCTGGCGCTCGGTTTACTTTATGAGGAACCCAATCTTGAGATTCAGGCAGAGAAAGCCTTGCTGGCTATGTCTCAGGGCCAGGACGAGGCTGAGGTGTATTGCCAAAAATTTCGGAAATGGTCCGTGCTGACACATTGGAACGAGTGTGCACTGGCCGCTAATTTTAGAAATGGCCTTTCTGAGGCCATTAAGAATGTTATGGTGGGTTTTCCCATTCCCACAGGTCTGAATGATACCATGTCCCTGGCTATTCAAATTGACCGGCGGTTGCGGGAGCGCAAAACCGCAAATTCCCTCATGTTGTTGTCTGAACAGACACCTGATGTGATGCAATGTGATAGAAAAACCGCAAATTCCCTCATGGTGTTGTCTGAACGGACACCTGATTTGATGCAATGTGATAGAATCCTGACTAGAAATGAGAGGAAAATTCATAGACGCCGGAATGGCTTGTGCTACTACTGTGGTGATTCTACACATGTTATCTCAGCATGCTCTAAACGTATATCTAAGGTTGTTAGTCCTGTCACCGTTGGTAATTTGCATCCTAAGTTTATTCTGTCTGTAACTTTGATTTGCTCACTGTCATCTTATCCTGTCATGGCGTTTGTAGATTCGGGTGCTGCCCTGAGTCTTATGGATCTCTCATTTGCTAAGCGCTGTGGTTTTATTCTTGAACCATTAGAAAATCCTATCCCTCTTAGGGGTATTGATGCTACGCCATTGGCAGAAAATAAGCCGCAGTATTGGACACAGGTTACCATGTGCATGACTCCTGAACACCGCGAGGTGATACGTTTTCTCGTTCTACATAAGATGCATGATTTGGTTGTTTTGGGGCTGCCATGGTTACAGACCCATAATCCAGTCCTTGACTGGAAGGCTATGTCAGTGTCTAGTTGGGGCTGTCGTGGTATTCATGAGGATTCCCTGCCTGTGTCTATTGCTTCTTCTACGCCTTCGGAAGTTCCGGAGTACTTGTCTGATTATCAGGATGTCTTTAGCGAGTCCAGGTCCAGTGCATTGCCTCCTCATAGGGAATGTGACTGTGCAATAGATTTGATTCCAGGCAGTAAATTTCCTAAGGGAAGACTGTTTAATCTGTCGATACCTGAACATACCGCTATGCGTTCATATATCAAGGAGTCTCTGGAGAAAGGACACATCCGTCCGTCTTCTTCCCCTCTTGGTGCGGGATTCTTTTTTGTGGCTAAAAAGGACGGATCTTTGAGGCCTTGTATTGACTATCGGCTTTTAAATAAGATCACTGTCAAATTTCAGTATCCTTTGCCGCTGTTGTCTGACTTGTTTGCCCGGATTAAAGGTGCCAAGTGGTTTACCAAGATAGACCTTCGTGGTGCGTACAACCTTGTGCGCATTAAGCAAGGGGATGAATGGAAAACCGCATTCAATACGCCCGAAGGTCATTTTGAGTACTTGGTGATGCCTTTTGGGCTCTCTAATGCCCCTTCAGTTTTTCAGTCCTTTATGCATGACATTTTCCGGAACTATCTGGATAAATTTCTGATCGTTTATCTGGATGATATTCTGGTTTTTTCTGATAATTGGGACTCGCATGTGGAGCAGGTCAGGATGGTCTTTAAAATTTTGCGTGAAAATTCTTTGTTTGTCAAGGGCTCAAAGTGTCTTTTTGGTGTACAGAAGGTTCCCTTTTTGGGGTTCATTTTTTCCCCTTCTGCTGTGGAGATGGACCCAGTCAAGGTCCGAGCTATTCTTGATTGGACTCAGCCCTCGTCAGTTAAGAGTCTTCAGAAGTTCTTGGGTTTCGCTAACTTCTACCGTCGTTTTATCGCTAACTTTTCTAGCATTGTGAAACCTTTGACGGATATGACCAAGAAGGGCTCCGATGTGGTTAATTGGGCTCCTGCTGCCGTGGAGGCTTTCCAGGAGTTGAAACGTCGGTTTACTTCGGCGCCTGTTTTGTGCCAGCCTGATGTCTCGCTTCCCTTTCAAGTTGAGGTGGATGCTTCAGAGATTGGAGCAGGGGCCGTTTTGTCGCAGAGAGGCCCTGGTTGCTCTGTTATGAGACCTTGCGCCTTTTTCTCTAGGAAGTTTTCGCCTGCGGAGCGAAATTATGATGTGGGCAATCGGGAGTTGTTGGCCATGAAATGGGCATTTGAGGAGTGGCGTCATTGGCTCGAGGGTGCTAAGCATCGTGTGGTGGTCTTGACTGATCACAAAAATCTGATGTATCTCGAGTCTGCTAAACGCCTGAATCCTAGACAGGCCCGCTGGTCATTGTTTTTCTCCCGATTTGACTTTGTTGTCTCGTATTTACCAGGTTCAAAGAATGTGAAGGCCGATGCTCTTTCCAGGAGCTTTGTGCCTGATGCTCCTGGAGTCGCTGAACCTGTTGGTATTCTTAAGGATGGTATTATCTTGTCAGCTATTTCTCCTGATCTGCGACGTGTGTTGCAGAGATTTCAGGCTGATAGGCCTGATTCTTGTCCACCTGACAGACTGTTTGTGCCTGATAAGTGGACCAGCAGAGTCATTTCCGAGGTTCATTCCTCGGTGTTGGCAGGTCACCCAGGAATTTTTGGCACCAGAGATCTGGTGGCCAGATCCTTTTGGTGGCCTTCCTTGTCTAGGGATGTGCGGTCATTTGTACAGTCCTGTGGGACTTGTGCTCGAGCTAAGCCTTGCTGTTCTCGTGCCAGCGGGTTGCTCTTGCCCTTGCCTGTCCCTAAGAGACCTTGGACACATATCTCCATGGATTTCATTTCTGATCTTCCGGTGTCTCAGGGCATGTCTGTTATCTGGGTGATATGTGATCGCTTCTCCAAGATGGTCCATTTGGTTCCTTTGCCTAAACTGCCTTCCTCTTCCGATCTGGTTCCTGTGTTTTTCCAGAACGTGGTTCGTTTGCACGGCATCCCTGAGAATATTGTGTCAGACAGAGGATCCCAGTTCGTTTCCAGATTCTGGCGATCCTTTTGTAGTAGGATGGGCATTGACTTGTCGTTTTCGTCTGCTTTCCATCCTCAGACTAATGGACAGACGGAGCGAACTAATCAGACTTTGGAGGCTTATTTGAGGTGTTTTGTCTCTGCTGATCAGGACGATTGGGTGACCTTCTTGCCGTTAGCTGAGTTTGCCCTTAATAATCGGGCTAGTTCCGCCACCTTGGTTTCGCCGTTTTTCTGCAACTCTGGTTTCCACCCTCGTTTTTCTTCGGGTCATGTGGAACCTTCTGACTGCCCTGGGGTGGATTCTGTGGTGGATAGGTTGCAGCGGATCTGGAATCTTGTGGTGGACAACTTGAAGTTGTCACAGGAGAGGGCTCAGCGCTTTGCCAACCGCCGCCGCGGTGTGGGTCCCCGACTACGTGTTGGGGATTTGGTGTGGCTTTCTTCCCGCTTTGTTCCTATGAAGGTTTCCTCTCCCAAATTTAAACCTCGTTTTATTGGTCCTTACAAGATATTGGAAATTCTTAATCCTGTATCCTTTCGCCTGGATCTACCTGTGTCGTTTGCTATCCACAACGTGTTTCATAGGTCCTTGTTGCGGCGGTACGTTGTGCCTGTGGTTCCTTCTGCTGAGCCTCCTGCTCCGGTGTTGGTTGAGGGCGAGTTGGAGTACGTGGTGGAGAAGATCTTGGATTCTCGTCTCTCCAGGCGGAGGCTTCAGTACCTGGTTAAGTGGAAGGGCTATGGTCAGGAAGATAATTCCTGGGTGGTCGCCTCTGATGTTCATGCGGCCGATTTAGTTTGTGCCTTTCACGCCGCTCATCCTGATCGCCCTGGTGGTCGTGGTGAGGGTTCGGTGACCCCTCACTAAGGGGGGGGGTACTGTTGTGATTTTGCTTTTTGCTCCCTCTAGTGGTCATTAGTGATTTGACTCTGGAGCGTCTGTCTTTTCCTATATCCTCACCTGGGCCGTTAGTTCAGGGGCGTTGCTATATAAGCTCCCTGGACCTTCAGTTCAATGCCTGGCATCATTGAAATCAGAGCTAATCTGTTGTGCTCTTGTCCTCTGATCCTGGTTCCTGTTTTTCAAGCTAAGTCTGCTTCTTTGCTTTTTGCTTTTGTTTTGTTTGGTATTTTTGTCCAGCTTGTTCCTATCTGTATCCTGACCTTTGCTGGAAGCTCTAGGGGGCTGGTGTTCTCCCCCCGGACCGTTAGACGGTTCGGGGGTTCTTGAATCTCCAGCGTGGATTTTTATAGGGTTTTTGTTGACCAGATAAGTTATCTTGCTATATTCTGCTATTAGTAAGCTGGCCTCTCTTTGCTGAACCTGGTTCATTTCTGTGTTTGTCATTTCCTCTTACCTCACCGTTATTATTTGTGGGGGGCTTGTATCTTGCTTTGGGGTCCCTTTCTCTGGAGGCAAGAGAGGTCTTTGTTTTCTTCTCCTAGGGGTAGTTAGATTCTCCAGCTGGCGCGAGTTATCTAGCGATCACCGTAGGCATGATCCCCGGCTACTTCTAGTGTTGGCGTTAGGAGTAGCTATTTGGTCAACCCAGTTACCACAGCCCTATGAGCTGGATTTTTGTATCTTGCAGACTTACACGTTCCTCTGAGACCCTGTCCACTGGGGTCATAACACATTACCCACTCCTATATCCCCTTACAGCCCTATATTACCTTGTGCTTCGGTGAACTATATAACCTCACTCTTTATTAACATATCCTCTTATGGTATTATATATATTTTTCCTCTCTTCATATAATCGGCAACCCATTTTTGGCTTCCAGATTATTGTTGGCGTTATATTGAGGGTTGTTAATTATTGTGTGTACATCATGGTTACATATGCTGGTGCTGTTCCATTTACCATTAGTTACTGGGTTTCACATTCAGTTTTAGATGCTCCTTTACCCCTGTTTTTACTTGCAAGCACACGTTTTGCTGTGCTAACATCTCCCTTTTTGGTCCTGCAAGTGCCTACTCTGCCGGCTCCTTCTTGCGCTTGCGCGCTTGGTATGGTCTGTACACTCCGGATATCTCTGACTCCGGGTTCTGGTACTTCCGGCTCGCCGCTGTGTGCGGTGTTTGAACGTTATCGCTTGCGCTTCCCTGCGCATGCGTGTGTCTCATGGACGGCGTCTCACGTATGTGGATAATTGATTTTTGTACCCTTCGGCTTGCCGTTGTCCACCTCCCATCATGTCTGTCTGGCCGTATAGCAGCCGCTTGCGGAAGTATTATTCTTTTGCACCTCCTTCCGGTCCATTGCTGGCTGCCCACACCGGTATCTAATTAAGCTATTTGGCTTTTCTCTATTTAAGACTGTGCTAGGGCTCAAGCACACATCTTCCCTGACGAAGCCTGGTTCGCCGGGCGATACGCGTGGGGCATCACCTCACCAGGTTGTATGTTCATGGAAATTTATTTCCTGTGATATTTGCTGTGACCTAGTGGTACTATTACATATTGGTGACCCATTGGCCTTTTTTTCTGGCTCGCTTTCAGGTACCATTCTTTGGGATTATCCATTGTGCCTAATATATATAATTTTGTTTGCTTAGGCATCATTTCTGTACCTTTTTCTGGGCACTGTATCTACATCATATATAGGTCTGCGCTATACCCCATGAGCCATTAGGTTTATTTTGGGTCACTTTATTATACTGCGCTATGGTACATTTTTTCCTGTGTGTTTCTGATGGTGCTTATATGTTTTTAATCATGTTTTTATTGTTTGTGATGTGTTTTTTGAGCCATTAATAAAACAGTTTGTATTTTATATTATTGTCGTTTACTGTTTGTAGGTGTGCGACTCATTGCAGTGATTCTTTTTCTTCTTTTCCCTGCCCATACCTTGAAGCGTGTGGTGTGGGCGGGCATGGTGATATCAGACAGCGACTCCTGGAGCTCAGGTCTCAGCACAGGCAATAGGAGCGCTGCTCACAGCAGCCTCCTCATTGATGAGTTCTGCCATAATTAGCCGGTCCTAATATCACCCTAAGGGCTTGTTTCCACTTGCGAGAAACACGTCCGTGTCTCGCATGTGGAAACCAAGCTCTGGCGCCGGCACATTGGAGCGGAGCGTGCAGCTCCATGTGTTCCTATGCGGCCGCACGCTCCACTCTGGAGTGCCGACGCCAGAACTTGGTTTCCACATGCGAGACACGGACGTGTTTCTCGCAAGTGGAAACAAGCCCTTAGGAAGAAGCTGCATGAGAAATGCACGTCAGGGGTGTTCTCTCTCTTTGACCTCCACACATGTTCTTGCCCTCTGTAACTTTACCTTTTTCCTTCATTCCATCCAGCACTTAGCCCTCAGTCTCTTTATCAGCACGATCATTTTTCATTGCATTCTGGTGCTCCCAGTGTGTCCCTATTGGATTGTAGGATTTCTCCACAGCTTACCTTCTTGCAACACTTGGGTTATCATTTTTATGTAATGACCTGTCCATATTGTGTCCATACAGGATTTTTGTAGGATTTTTCCTCAGTTTACCCTCTTATGACACTTGGCTCATTAGTATATCTATTTGTATGTAATGACATGTATATCCTTATCTGATTATGGAATTTGCTACTCTTATTGAAGACATTAATCATGTAGATTGTGATATATATAATGATTTAAACATATATATTTTCTCTTTTGTGCTGTATGGTAATTATTATTACCTTGTCACGGGCTCTCTGTGGTGGTCTCAGCCTCTGACATTCTCCTTTTACATGTTTTTTATGTTATATTTTTCTCATTAAAGATTTACTCAATTTTATTCTGGATGTTATACTCCTGATATCTTTATAGGTTTCTGCTTTTTTCACGAAAACCTGTCTAATATATGGTCAGTTATAGGTGTTCCTGCTGTAGAATGCTGGTGTGAACTGAGATGTATGAGGAGGAGGAAACATAATTGACACATCTTGGGGCACTCATTTTTATAGCACACAAATTATGATAAAATGCCGTCAAGTGATCCAAGATGCAAAAGCTGCCTCGTTTCTACAATACAAATTGTAATCACTGCCAGCTTTTTCACAATGCTTCTATACATCAATTATAACACTTAGGCTAAGATCACATTAGCATTCGGGGGCTTTGCAGAGGGCTGCGTACATCCTCCGTTAAGCCCCGCCTACTTCCGCATACTTCTGCATGCGTCCCTATCTTTAACATTGGGTACGCAGGACATGCGAATGTATTTGGATGTGTTGCTTTGACGCACCCGCTGACTTCACAGGAACGCAACAAGTTGCGTTTTGTGCTGAAGCGGGAGCGTCAAAATGACACATCCGCATACATCCGCATGTCCTGCGTACCCAATGTTAAAAGATAAGTACTCAGGGCGCATACAGAAGTATGCGGAAGTAGGAGGAGGACGTACGCAGCCCTCTACAAAGCCCCCGAACGCTAATGTGAACTTAGCCTTAGTGTCTCCTCCTTTAAAGTTGCTGAATAACCTTACAGGTTATTTGTATTGGATAGAAAAGGATATTTTAAATATTTTACCTTTGTGAACAAGTGTCTATAAATGTATAAGGCTAACACTACTTTAGCTACAGTCACTTAGCAAAGAAACATGGGAACATGGCTATTGTGCAATACCAGCTTACTATCATTTAGCCTTCGCTATACATATGTATTGTTTGAGTAGTGGAAGATCTAAGATTAGTCCATTGATGGCCTTCATGGCGCCAGGGCAGTCTGCATAGGAGGCCCAGTGGTGTTTATTTCAGATTGATATACTTGCTTAGTTTGAGCTGCCAGAAGTGATGTATGAATTTCTCTGTGTGCTGGGTGAGTCTGTGTGCCAGAATGTATGGATTTCTCAGTTAATGTCATCAATTTCCTTACACAAGTCCAACAGGTGCCACTACAACTGCCTACTCTGTCCAACAAATCTGCTGGTGATATGTCTCTGGTTTTTCATGAACAAGTTATAATGTAACATGATCTCTCTTTAACATGTCAAGCTGCCTCATTTTTCCTCTGCTTTTTGGAACTCGGATTCTGTTCAGATTTATTTTTAGGTCCAGGGACATCCCTCTAGTTCCCCACCTACGTAACAGCTCACAGTTGTTGCTGCTTTGTATTCCTGGCTGTCTACAATCACATTATGCACTCACAGGAGATGTATTTGAAGTATTCAGTAGAGATGAGCGGTGTTCGAGTCGAACTGTTCGCCAATTTCAAATTCGAGCTGTTTTGGGCGGTGTTCGAGTCGTTCGACGAACCTGAACAATTTGCTTAAAATTCGGCTGTTCGAGTTTCTGTTCGATAACTGTTCGTTCACCAAAAGCCTAGCTTGATTTGCACATTAAAACTGTTTATCATTGTTAATGGACTGTTTCAGTGTATAGTGGGCAGGGGGAGCGGGGGATAGATCTGTGCTGAAATAACGCCGATCTCCATTTTTTTTTCTTTCCCGCATTTACAGAGGGGCGGTGCAGTCTCTCAGCCTATCAGCAGTGCGCACACACACAGCAATGTGCATGTGATGCAGACAAGCAAGGGCATGTGTCATTGGCTGTGTATGTCACATGTCACTCCTTGCCCAATGAGAACCAGCCATTTGCCCCGTCGTCACCATTTCCTCACTGCTGCAGCATAGTGTTAGACGGCACCGCTGCTGCTGTGGGCGCTATACAGACTAAGAGTGTTTTTTTGCCAGCGAATTTTCTGAGAGATAGGTTTAGGGAGTTGGGACTAGTTGTAATATCAGCCCTTTTCAGGGTAGGTTACAGCAGTTCATAGCAATGTTTGCCAGGCAGGTCTGTGCCAGTGCTGTGCAAGTGTTAGTCACAGCATTTGGTGTAATCTAGCTCAGCCAATCCTTTTGGGCTAGTAGCATTGTCTGATAGTCATCTGAGGAGCCCGCCTGTGAAGCTAGCTACACCGCCTGTGTATCTCAATTTTTACGGCATCTAAGGCTGGTTTCACACTTGCGTTTTTATCTGCATGCGTTTTTTTAGAAAACGCATGTGTGAAAAAACGCATGTAAACGCGGTAAAACGCATGCATTTTTTAGACGCATGCGTTTTTATAGAAAAACACAAGAAAACAAGAAAAAAACAAAAAACCCTAACCCTAACCCTACCCCTACCCCTAACCCTAACCTGAAATACGTGGCACTGAAATATGTGGCACTGAAATACGTGGCACTGAAATACGTTTATATACGTATATATGTATATAAGTGCCATGATATTTCAGTGGCCACGTATTTAAGTGCCACGTTTTTAAGTGCCACGTATTTACGTGCCACGATATTTCAGTGCCACGTATAACCACGTAGTTAGTATTTATAGTACGTGGCACTGAAATATCGTGGCACTGAAAGACGTGGCACTGAAAGACGTGGCACTGAAATATCATGGCACTGAAAGACGTGGCACTGAAATATCGTGGCACTGAAATATCGTGGCACTGAAATACGTGGCACTGAAATATGTGGCACTGAAATACGTGGCACTATGTCAGAAAATGTTCATTAAACGGTTAGGGGTGAGGTTAGGGGTAGGGTTAGGGTTAGGGTTTGGATCCCTTTATCACCTTGATGGTGGTGGGTGACTTTTCAGTGTGTTTTCTGGTTTTTTTCTATAAAAACGCATGCGTTTTTAACGCAAACAAACGCATGTGCTTAAAACTGCATGTGTTTACATAGACATCAATGCATGCAAAAAACGCCGCTAGAAATTACTACAGGTTGCATTTCTGCAAATGAACGCACGCATCAAAAAACGCATGCGTTGCCGAAAACGCGTCAAAACGCATGCGAAAAAACGCATGCGTTTTTAATGTTAAGTATAGGAAAAAAAAACGCATGCGTTTTTTAGCGCTAAAACGCAGCTTACAAAAACGCAAGTGTGAAACCACCCTAACCCAGTTAATCGTTTTGGGTTTTTTGGCTTAGTAGCAGTGTCTGCACGTCAGCAGAGTAGCCCGCCTGTGAAGCTAGCTACACCGCCTGTGTATCTCAATTTTTACTACATCTAACCCAGTAAATCGTTTTGGGGTTTTGGGCTTAGTAGCAGTGTCTGCACGTCAGCAGTGTAGCCCGCCTGTGAAGCTAGCTACACCGCCTGTGTATCTCAATTTTTACTGCATCTAACCCAGTAAATCGTTTTGGGGTTTTGGGCTTAGTAGCAGTGTCTGCACGTCAGCAGAGTAGCCCGCCTGTGAAGCTAGCTACACCGCCTGTGTATCTCAATTTTTACTACATCTAACCCAGTAAATCGTTTTGGGGTTTTGGGCTTAGTAGCAGTGTCTGCACGTCAGCAGTGTAGCCCGCCTGTGAAGCTAGCTACACCGCCTGTGTATCTCAATTTTTACTTCATCTAACCCAGTAAATCGTTTTGGGGTTTTGGGCTTAGTAGCAGTGTGTCTGCACGTCAGCAGAGTAGCCCGCCTGTGAAACTAACTACACCGCCTGTATATCTCTATTTTCACTGCATCTAATCCAGTTAATAGTTTTGGGCCTAGGAGCAGTGTCTGCACGTCAGCAGAGTAGCCCACCTGTGAAACTAACTACACCGCCTGTGTGTCTCAATTTTCACTGCATCTAATCCAGTTAATAGTTTTGGGCCTAGTAGCATTGTCTGCACGTCAGCAGAGTAGCCCGCCTGTGAAACTAACTACACCGCCTGTGTGTCTCAATTTTCACTGCATCTAATCCAGTTAATAGTTTTGGGCCTAGGAGCAGTGTCTGCACGTCAGCAGAGTAGCCCGCCTGTGAAACAAACTACACCGCCTGTGTATCTCAATTTTTACTGCATCTAATCCAGTTAATAGTTTTGGGCATAGCAGCAGTGTCTGCACGTCAGCAGAGTAACCCACCTGTGAAACTAACTACACCGCCTGTGTATCTCTATTTTCACTGCATCTAACCCAGTAAATTAATTTGGGGTTTTGGTCTTAGTAGCAGTGTCTGCACCTCAGCAGAGTAGCCCGCTTGTGAAGCTAGCTACACCGCCTGTGTATCTCAATTTTTACTGCATCTAACCCAGTTAGTGTTGAGCGATACCGTCCGATACTTGAAAGTATCGGTATCGGAAAGTATCGGCCGATACCGGCAAAGTATCGGATCTGATCCGATACCGATACCTGATACCAATACAAGTCAATGGGACTCAAGTATCGGAAGGTATCCCTGATGGTTCCCAGGGTCTGAAGGAGAGGAAACTCTCCTTCAGGCCCTGGGATCCATATTAATGTGTAAAATAAAGAATTAAAATAAAAAATATTGATATACTCACCTCTCCGACGCAGCCTGGACCTTACCGCTGGTAACCGGCAGCCTTCTTTGCTTAAAATGAGCGCGTTCAGGGCCTTCCATGACGTCACGGCTTCTGATTGGTCGCGGCCGCCCATGTGACCGCCACGCGACCAATCACAAGCCGTGACGTAATTCTCAGGTCCTAAATTCCTAATTCTAGGAATTTAGGACCTGAGAATTACGTCACGGCTTGTGATTGGTCGCGTGGCGGTCACATGGGCGGCTGCGACCAATCACAAGCCGTGACGTCATCTAAGGCCCTGAACGCGCCATTCTTAGGAAGGAAGGAAGGCTGCCGGAAAGAAGCCGAGGGTGAGTATATTCCTATTAGGTATATACTCACCCTCGGACGCACCCTGCTTCTTTCCGGCAGCCTTCCTTCTTAAGAATAAGCGCGTTCAGGGCCTTAGATGACGTCACGGCTTGTGATTGGTCGCGGCCGCCCATGTGACCACTCACGCGACCAATCACAAGCCGTGACGTCATCCCTCAGGTCCTAAATTCCTAGAAGGGAATTTGCTGAACGCGCTCATTTTAAACAAAGAAGGCTGCCGGTTACCAGCGGTGATGTCCAGGGGCCTCCGGACAGGTGAGTATATCAATATTTTTTATTTTAATTCTTTATTTTACACATTCATATGGATCCCAGGGCCTGAAGGAGAGTTTCCTCTCCTTCAGACCCTGGGAACCATACACTGGAAACCTCCAATTCCGATTCCCGATACCACAAAAGTATCGGATCTTGGTATCGGAATTCTGATACCGCAAGTATCGGCCGATACCCGATACTTGCGGTATCGGAATGCTCAACACTAAACCCAGTAAATCGTTTTGGGGTTTTGGGCTTAGTAGCAGTGTCTGCACGTCAGCAGAGTAGCCCGCCTGTGAAACAAACTATACCGCCTGTGTATCTCAATTTTGACTGCATCTAATCCAGTTAATAGTTTAGGGCCTAGGAGCAGTGTCTGCACGTCAGCAGAGTAGCCAGCTTGTGAAACAAACTATACCGCCTGTGTATCTCAATTTTGACTGCATCTAATCCAGTTAATAGTTTTGGGCCTAGGAGCAGTGTCTGCACTGTCCGACGAGCCCTGGTGCAATACGTTATGACGTATAGCCTGGGCCAACGAGCTCAAGAGGTGGGGCAAATCACGCTGCAGGAGTGGTCTCAGATCAGGGACCTATGCACCCTTCTGCACAGTTTTGAAATAGCAACGAAGATGTTTAGTGCTGATGATGCCTTTATCAGCATGACCATTCCGGAGATTTACATGCTGGAGCACACCTTACACAGTGTTCGGAGTCAGGTGGTGGAACAAGAGGAGGAGGAGGAACAGGAGGAGTCGTATGCGGAAGGGATAATATCTCCAAGGTCAAGAAGGTTAGCAGCACCAAGGCGGCTGGCATTGGAGGCTGGGGAGAGGGATTACCGAGGGCGCATGGTAGCAGCCAAACTGTTGAGGAAGGTGCAGGAGGCGAGGAAGAAGTGGAGGACCAACTGGCGCTGGGCATGGAAGGCTCATCAGATGAGGGAGACCTTGATCAAATTTCTGTTGTGCGAGGTTGGGGGGAGAGGGCAGACGAAGGAAGCATGATTCTCACCTCGCCACCACCAAGACAACAAGGACTTGGTCCTCCTGGATGCACAAGACACATGAGTGCCTTCTTGCTGCACTACCTGCAACATGACCCTCGGATTGTCAGAATCCGAAGTAATGCCGACTACTGGGTTGCCACACTCTTAGATCCCCGGTACAAAAGCAAATTTGGCTAAATAATTCCTGCCATAGAAAGGGATTCACGCATGCAGGAGTATCAGCAGAGATTGTTACAGAATCTAACATCTGCTTTTCCACCAGTGGTGCACGTAGTCAATCTCTGAGTTCTAACTTGCCAACTGTGAGACTATCGAGTCATCACTCTAACCATAACAGTAACATCGTATCTGGTGGTAACTGCAATTTTTTCCAATCGTTTCAAGATTTTTTTAGACCATCCTTTGCAAGGCCACAGGAGACAAGAAGTCTGACGCACAGCCAACGCCTAGAGAGGATGGTACAAGAGTATCTCCAAGTTAACATCGATGCCATGACTGTGGAACTGGACCCTTGCTCATTTTGGGCTTCCAATCTTGAAAAATGGCCTGAGCTCGCCACTCACGCCTTGGAGATCTTGTCGTGCCCCGCAGCCAGCGCTCTCTCTGAACGTGTGTTCAGCGCTGCTGGTGGTGTGCTGACAGATAAGCGCACGCGGCTGTCCAGTGACAATGTAGACAGACTAACGTTCATCAAGATGAACAAATCCTGGATCTGCAAGGACTTTTCTACCCCTGTGTCATCTTGGGGAGACTAAAAGCTTCATGATTTTTGAAAATCACCTCACCAACCGTTTTAAAAAACTCTGGCAAAATTGATGCCACTTAAGTGGTGTCTGTGGCCGAATTTTTTGAAAAAATGGAGACTCTTTTATTTAGTCCCCTTGCTGAGTTTTACATGACGTTGCCATCGTCAATTCCAGGTGGGTGGGGTCATCTGCTGAGTTGTTTACTCATACTATGGCCTGGGATTCAGAGGTCTGCTCCAAAGCTTCAGTGTCTGCTAGTCAGCAGAGTAGCCCAGCCACCCACCGCCTGTTTACCTAAGTACTATTTTTAATGGCATCTGGCCCAGGAAATCCTTTTGGGCCTAGTAGAATTTAGTGCTACTCAGCAGCGTACCCACCCATGAAGCAAGCTACATCGCCTGTTTACCTAACTACTATTTTGTAACGGCATCTAGCCCAGGAAATCCTTTTGGGCCTAGTAGAATTTGGTGCTACTCAGCAGCGTACCCCGCCCATGAAGCAAGCTACACCGCCTGTTTACCTAACTACTATTTTGTAACGGCATCTTGCCCAGGAAATCCTTTTGGGCCTAGTAGCAATTTCTGCTACTCAGCAGAGTACCCCACCCATGAAGCAAGTTACACCGCCTGTTTACCTAACTACTATTTTGTAACGGCATCTAGCCCGGGAAATCCTTTTGGGCCTAGTAGAATTTGGTGCTACTCAGCAGCGTACTTCACACATGAAGCAAGCTGCACCGCCTGTTTACCTAACTACTATTTTGTAACGGCATCTTGCCCAGGAAATCCTTTTGGGCCTAGTAGCAATTTCTGCTACTCAGCAGAGTACCCCACCCATGAAGCAAGTTACACCGCCTGTTTACCTAACTACTATTTTGTAACGGCATCTAGCCCAGGAAATTCTTTTGGGCCTAGTAGCAATCTCTGCTACTCAGCAGAGTACCCCACCAATGAAGCAAGTTACACCGCCTGTTTACCTAACTACTATTTTGTAACAGCATCTAGCCCAGGAAATCCCTTTGGGCCTAGTAGAATTTAGTGCTATTCAGCAGCGTACCCAACCCATGAAGCAAGCTACACCGCCTGTTTACCTAACTACTGTTTTGTAACGGCATCTGGCCCAGGAAATCCTTTTGGGCCTAGTAGCAATTTCATTCTACTCAGCAGAGTACCCCACCCATGAAGCAAGCTACACCGCCTTCTTTCTTTCTCAATCTAACCCCTCGGCTCTGGGGTGTCCACTCTCCCTCCTGCTCTCTCCTTCTCACAGGTGGACTACTGCGTGTTTTCACACTGTGGCAAATCTTTTGGGCCCAGGCATAAGAAGTCGTCGAGGTAATGGATAATATGTGCCGCCTTACAAACGTCCATGACGACACATTCGAGGAAGCAACTAAATGCCTCAAATAGTGAGCAGAATATGGAGCACCCCATGGGCAAACAGCGATCTATGTAGTATGCTACTTCACAGAAGCAGCCCAATGGGAGGACACTATTCGGAGGCACCGGTAGTAACCGGAACGCCCCCTCAATGTTTGTTTTGGCCATTAGGGTGCCCTTTACCAACTTCTTGACCCGCCTGATTGCCTCGTCAAAGGAGGTACAGTACATAGTACTGTACTTGGTTCCGCATCGATGTTGCTGTTTACTGACCTGCCCCTTGGATATGACAAATGGTGGATTAGTCTGAATGTATTGGGTTCATTTTTTGGCACAACCCCCAACGGGGGTACCACTACGTCTTCTAAGGAAAGTGTTCTGAATGGACCCGCCGCCATTTGACCTAAAGATATTTCTTTTTTTATTTTTTTTGTCAAGACGTCTGGGTGTTGGTAGAGAGAGTTTAGATTTTTACTCCAGCCTTTCTTGATTTTAGAAGGGCATGACATGCCTATATCTGTGTCTCCTCCTCCTTTTACTCCTCCACCTCTTTTCTTTTCGCATGACTATATGTAGTTGTGACTTTTCCATGTGTTTGTTGTGTCTTCTGAGCAGTTTGTCAGCTTCTGGACACCTTTTAAGGTGTTTTCTATGTGTTTTCCATGTGTTTGTATATGTTTGTGTTTGCCTGCCATTGGTTTCAATGGGGTTCGACGGTGTTCGTCGAACAGTTCGGCGAACATCTCCCTGTTCGACGAACCGAACCCGAACACTAGAGAGGTGGCTCATCTCTAGTATTCAGTTAAAAGTGTTGAAGGGAACTTGTCATATCAGTTTGCCCTACTAAAATGACCCTGCTGCCTTACAGCGAACCTGTCATTAGGATTTTGCTAAGTAAACTACAGACATTGTCAGGTTGGCATCGTTATACTGATTAAAATGATACCTGGGTTGAAAAATCCATCTTGTGATTGTTGTTTAATCTGTATTTGCAATTTTTAGTTAATGAGATTATCATGCTTCAGGGCGGCATGTGGGGGGGTCTTATTTTGGTGCTTTGCCTCATTGACATCCTTGTGGGCTTAAATGACAGGTCACTGAACCTTCAGTGACCTGCCTCCTATTTTAAATAGTTGCACAGTTAATATTGTGGTTTTTACAAAAAAATGTAACTACAGCAAAATGGCACCAGCCTCAACAACTGCACAGTAGCATCTATCGTTTGCCGATAGATGCTACTGCGCATGCATCGGCACCATTTTGCTGGAGGCAAATTTTTTTTGCTCCATCAAAATGGCGCCAAAGGTGGTGCATGTGCAATAGCATCTATCTGCAAGTGATTCTCTTAATCTGTGCAGGCCCCGCCCACTTTTGAGCAAAAAAAATTGGCTCCAGCAAAATGGCACTGGAGGCAGCACCTGCACAGTAGCATCTACTGGTAAGAGATAAATGCTACTGCACAGGCGCCACCACCGGTGCCATTTTGCTGTAGTTACATTTTTTCCCCTAATGACCACAATATTAACTGCGCAAGTGCAGTATTTAAAATAGGAGGCAGGTCACTGAAAATTCACTTACTTGTCATTTAAGCCTACAAGGATGACAATGATATATACCCAAAAAGGCCCGTAGTAGACTGGCACTTCTCAATATAATAACATCAACCTACATAGAAAGAAGTCTATGCCACATATCTTTAGAAAAACATATACAATTTTATTAAAGAATCAAAAAAAGACACAAAAATTGATAATAAAATAGGGAAAATTTGATAGCAGATACTACACCCACATAGTAAATATTGAGGTACAATTCCTCCAGTATCTATAAATAGCATATGCTCCACAAAATTAGTATTGTATCCCTACATGATTTGTATATAATAGTCAGCATTCCAATAAATTCTGGTCGTAAAAAGACCTAGACTACATAGGGTACATACATACATACATGCTACATACTACATACATAAAGGGCCTGGACTTCACCTACAGATTATGACTCCATTACATTTCATTTACTAATTGCCTGCACTTTACTTAATATGTCACTAATTGCACCATTTAATGTTTACATGGGTATGAGATCCAACTAGCTCTATGCACTTTAATATGGTACAAATATCTATGTAGTCTAGGTCTATTTACGACCAGAATTTATTGGAATGCTGACTGCGAACCTGCCTGGGCTTCTGGGCAGAGGTAGGAAATTCCTGCCTTGTTCGGGTTTCCAAGTTCAGGAAACGCTGTGTGTTTGATGCTGCGTAGAGCCGCAGCGTCAAACACGCAGCGTCCAGATGTTACAGCATAGTGGAGGGGATTTCATGAAATCCCGTCTCCACTATGCATTAAAAGACGCATGCGGCAGACCCGCGGAAACGGACATACGGCACGTCTTTTCAGAACGCAGCATGTCCTTACATTGCAGAAAAAATGCAAGGACAGCGCAGGTGACCTGCCAGTGACCTCAGGTGCAGATTTGGTCAGGAATTTACCTGCGTAAAATCCTGACCAAATCCTGAACGTGGACACATACCCTAAGTTTCCTGGACCGACCCCTTTTCTTAACACCTTCTATCCCTAAACTAATTTAATATAATTGCAATGAAACAGAACATGCAATGACATGGGGTGTGCAAAGCATTACACATTAATACATGACAAGACAATATGCAACATTAACACACAGCAGAACAGTGTAAACCTGAGGGAACCATTGGGTGCCGCATGGGCTCAGTGTATAGGTGAGAGGAGGCAAATGAGGGTCCCCGCTACCTCCTTACAAGTGCGCAGCAAATATATTTTTTTTTGCTGAACTGCATATGGCAACAAGAAAAAAATAAATTAGAGTATCCACTAGAGGGACGATTGAATGTTGAGCTGACAACATTAACCAGTAATGCATTGGAGCCAGACGATTTTTAGGCCTGTATCTAACCACTATCACTTATACATGAGGAATCATTGCTTATTATCAGTGTCTGTAAGGATAGTTTGGTCTTAGAATATTGTCCCAATGTTGGCCAGTTTTTTTTTATTACGGACCCATAGACTAGTGTTGGCAATTTTGATCTGATTCTCAGAGTTTCATCCAAGTTTCAATAGTGTTATCAGTATCAACAGAGTTTGGGCAGATTTTTATAACGTTTTTCTCGAATGAGAAAAAAAAGTTTCTTTAGCTTCTCTCATCAACCACTTCTCGAAACAGACAGCACATGCTGTCTGATTTTTTTTTGGACCCATAGACTTGCATTGGCAATTTTGATCCAATACTCGGATCAATATAATTCACTAGATGGTGGCATCGGGTATTCTAGAATATGTATGTAGTTTATTTATGAAGTTTTCAGAATAATGCAATTTATACACAGGATTCAGCCGGCTGGCCGTGACCAAGTAGCGAAGCGAGGTTCAAATTCCGTGCCAATTCGCGGGCGGACTGCGACTGTCGCTGATTGTTCATGGTTGGGTGTGACCAATCAGTGAAGCCAGGGCCGGCTCCAGGTTTTTGAGGGACCCTGGCGAAAGAGTCTCAGTGGGCACCCCTCTTTAACACATACCACGATTCATGATGCACAGATACAGCAGAGATATATAGCATAGCCAAGTAGCGTATAACACAGCCCACGTAGTATATAACACAGGCCACAGTATATAACACAGCCATGTAGTATATAGCACAGCCACGTAGTATATTGCCCAGCCAGGTAGTATATAGCACAGCCCATGTAGTAAATAGCACAGACACGTAGTATATTGCCCAGCCACGTAGTATATTGCCCAGCCACGTAGTATATTGCCCAGCCATGTAGTATATAGCACAGACACGTAGTATATAGCACAGATATGTAGTATATTGCCCAGCCACATAGTATATTGCCCAGCCACATAGTATATTGCCCAGCCACGTAATATATTGCCCAGCCACACAGTATATAGCACAGACATGTAGTATATAGCACAGACACATAGTATATTGCCCAGCCACGTAATATATTGCACAGCCACGTAGTATATTGCAAAGCCATGTAATATATTGCACAGCCACGTAGTATATAGCACAGCCACGTAGTATATAGCACAGAGACCTAGTATATAACACTGCCCATGCAGTGTATAACCCAGGCCACGTAGTATAGAGCACAGCAATGTAGTATATTGCCCAGCCACATAATATATACCACAGCCACGTAGTATATAGCACAGCCCACATAGTATATAGCACAGAGATGTAGTATATAACACAGCCCACGCAGTATCTAACACAGCCCACGTAGTATATAGCAATGTGGGCACCATATCCCTGTTAAAAAAATAATTAAAATAAAAAATAGTTATATACTCACCTTCCTTCGGCCCCCGGATCCATAACAGGCATTTTCCAATGCTCCTCGCGACGCTCCAGTCCCAAGAGTGCATTGCAGTCTCGCGAGATGATGACGTAGCGGTCTTGCGAGACCGCTACGTCATCATCTCGCGAGACCGCAATGCATGGACCGGAGCGTTGCGAGGAGCAGACAAGGCCTGGGCTGGTTCCGAGGGCTGACAGAAGGTGAGTATATGAGGATTTTTTATTTTTTTATTATTTTTAACATTAGATCTTTTTACTATTGATGCTGCATAGGCAGCATCAATAGTAAAAAGTTGGTCACACAGGGTTAATAGAAGCGTTAACGGAGTGCGTTACACCGCGGAATAACGCTGTCCGCTAACGCTGCCATTAACCCTGTGTGAGTGCTGACCGGAGGGGAGTATGGAGCGGGCACTGACAGCAGGGGAGTAGGGAGCCACCATTTCGCAGCCGCACTGTGCCCATTGCTGATTGGTCGTGGCCGTTTGACCGCGACCAATCAGTGACTTGAGATTTCCGTGACAGACAGACAGACGGAGGTGACCCTTAGGCAATTATACAGTAGATGTCTTCTCAATTTTCCACAGACCAACCGGTCTGACAAAAAATATTAAATATCTGAAGAGCCCCTAAGATTATGATGGATATGAGTGCTAGCCATAAAAAAATGGATAGTAGTCATATGTGAAAAATGGACATGTCAATAAGCCCTAAGTGAAATAGAGCACGTGAAAGACAAAAAATGTAATTTTTTAAAAATTCTGCTTAGACTGTTTAATCCTGAAAATGGAAATGTCAGTTCAGTTCAAAGAGTTTATACATTGTCAAATAATTTTGTAAACATTTTGGTGGATCATACTTCCTAATTACAGATCAGTGTTACAATGGGCATTAATTCACTATTATTGAAATTCAGCCAAAGATCAGTAAGTATTCTTCAGGCAATCTACGCCTTTCTGCCTCTACCCTTTAATGGACTTCATTTTCAAAAGATTAAGGAATTTTTGGACTACCAATAGGGATGAGCGAGTAGTCAAATATTCGGACTCGCTATACTTGTAACGAGTAGGTCCTAATACTCGTGTATTTGTAACGAGTAGCACGTCCAATGCAAGTCAATGGAAACTGCATTGCAGTAATAGGACCCTACAAAGCGGTCTGGGGGCCTGAGGAAAAGGCTGAAATGGGTGCATGATTGTGTAAAAGCAGGCAGTAAAAAGCTGTGTGTGGTTAATGCAGGAAGAAGGCACCCATCATCATCACACCCAGGGCTTCACAATAATAAAGGTTGGGCGACTGTCCTTGTTGTTCCACTGCCACTGCACAATGTGCAGGCATAGTGTCTCCAAAAAATTAACCCTAGGGGCTGTATCATGGTTGACGCAGGAAGGAGGCCTCAAGGGCCAGACAATTCTGAAGCTAGGGCTACTAGCACTGTAGTT
Organism: Ranitomeya variabilis; assembly: GCF_051348905.1. NCBI lineage: Eukaryota > Metazoa > Chordata > Amphibia > Anura > Dendrobatidae > Ranitomeya > Ranitomeya variabilis. Next base: position 656,238,219 of record NC_135233.1, read on the forward strand.
CCAGTGCCCAATGTGCAGGCATAGACATAGTGTTTCCAAAAATTAGCCTAAGGGGCTGTATCATGGTTAATGCAGAGAGGATGTCTCATCACAAGTGCCTCCAATGGGAAATATTAATGAATGGAACATTGTTTCTAGCTTGTTGACCATGACGTACATGTGGCAGAAGCAGGAGTAGGATACACATGTAAGAAGAAGGAAAGGGGTTTGTATGGGAAGGGATGGACGTGATAACCATTAACATCAAAAAATGTTTTGGGTGACTTTAGGTTGGGATGCTGTCATCTGGAGGGCTTAAAAACTGTGGCAAAATCCAGTCCTTGTTAAATTTTATCAGAGTCACCCTGTCTGCATTCTTTGTAGTCAGCTGTGTGCGTGTATCTGTGGTGATTGCCCAGCAGCACTGAAAACACGCTCTGACAGCACACCAGCAGCAGGGCAGGCCAGCACCTCCAAGGCATATAAGGAGAGGTCTGGCCAACTGCGCAGCTTGGATACTCAGTAAATAAACGGAACACAAGCGTCAGGACGGACGCAAGTATGGACACATAGATACTCGTTGATCATGTTGTTCAACTTCTGCCTCCTTGACATTGTTACCGGTCCAGCTAGCCCTTGCTAATGAGCCGGTTTAATGAAGATGAAATTCAAGGGAAAAGAAAGCGGTCACTAGGGAGCGCTGTGAGGGTCACAGTTAAAATTGAAGGCAAAAGGTCCACCGCAGCTCCAGCCGTTAACCTTCTAGGAGGATACAAAATGCAGTAAAGAATAGAAAAAACAGTCCTGGGAGCACTGGAAATGAGACCAAAACAAGGATTTTAGTGTTGAACCACAACGCGTTTCATCGGTTACACCGTCTTCATCAGGTGGAAGTTTATTAATGGAGAGCCGGAAGGGGTATTTAAACAAATAGCAACCAATGAAATTAACAATCAGCAGGTCACATGATAAGAATAAGTCACATCTATATATATAATTGTCTAAGAGTTTTTCCGTCTGTCTGTCTGTCTGTCTGTCTTTCTGTCTGTCTGTCTGTCTGTCCTGGAAATCCCGCGTCTCTGATTGGTCGAGGCCGCCAGGCCTCGACCAATCAGCGACGGGCACAGTATCGACGTAGATGTCATAATGGTTGCCATGGCGACGATGATGTCATAAAGGTTGCCTCGACCAATCAGTGACGGGCACAGTCTGCCGCGAATTCTTGAATCATCATTGTCCATATACTACGGGGACATGCATATTCTAGAATACCCGATGCGTTAGAATCGGGCCACAGTCTAGTGATAAAATAATAAGGTCACATGATAAAAACACAATAGGAACAAAACTATGTATATAAAAAAAGATTAAATAAAGCCCCTAGACCTGATTAAAATTTAAAACATGATAAAAAGCAGAAATAAGGGTATGTGAACACGTCTGGATTTCAAACTGCTCCTCTTGTTTTTAAATATTTTTGTGTTTTGTTCTATTGGTGTCAAATAAAATATTTGGAATTTTATGTGATTTTTCTCTAATCATTTCAAGTAGTTTTTTTGGTTGAATAACAGGTTGTTTATCTACTTGAAGCTTACTTAATATTATTGTGGGATATTTTCCTTGTCGGATTATCATCTTCCAGTCCTGCCTGATGCCCGCACCTGTCCTAGTGTTCCTGTTCTCCAAGTGGGATCAGCAGCCACAGCCAGACACCACCCTGGAGTAGCACCTGGCAGCTGCCTGCCGCACAAGTCTGACCTCACCATCAGAGGCTCCAGCGAAGACCAAGGTAGCTGTCATAGTTACGCCCCTTCCAGGGTAGTCTGGTTCGTGGCACAGTGGGGCCACAAACCCCCCCGAGCTCGCGCCCACCAGTCAGGGCGTGAGCATGACAATATTCCTGTTTTAGAAAGGGCGTCTTGAACCAGTTTTTTAGGGTAGCCTTTTTGTAAAAAACGTTGCTCTAAGAGTTTGGCCTCTTCAAAAAAATCCTTGTTCCTTGTGCAATTTTTTCTTATGCGCCAATACTGCCCATGCAGGATGTTACGGATCTATTTGGGAAGGTGTCCACTATTAAAATTCAAGTAACTATTCACATCCACCTTTTTGAAGTGTGTAGTGGTGGAGAAACAGCCCTCAGTGTCAACATGCACCATTAGATCTAAAAATTGAATTGAGGAACGTGAGAAATTATCTGTAAAGGTAAGACCCCAAGAATTAGAATTGAGACTGTGAACAAATTCAAGGGCTTCCAATTCAGTGCCTGTCCAAATTAAAACGAGATCGTCTATGAAGCAACGATAAAAAACAAGCTTACCAGCAGCCAGGCGGGACTGCGTGATGAGGACGGACTCAAAAGCCCCCATAAACAGATTTGTGTAACTAAGGGCGAATCTCGCCCCCATCGCGCAGCCCTTTATCGGGCGGTAAAAGAAATGCTCAAAAGTGAAAATATTATGATGTAGAACAAATTTAATGGCATCTAACAGAAAAGTTCTTTGCAGTTCAGGCATTTGATCATCCAAAGGCAAGAAATGTTCAACCGCCTCTACTCCCCGATCATGGGGTATATTGGAGTAGAGGGATTGAACATCCATTGTTATGAGGACACAGGGACACGAGGGAAAGTCTGGAGAGTATCAATGAGGTCAGATGAATCTTTAAGGTGTGACCCAAGATGTAACAACATATTTCTGCAGAAATAAATCTACGAAATGAGATAAGTTGCTAGTGATTGAGTTAATACCAGAGATAAAGGGGCGACCTGGGGGATTAGAGGGATTCTTATGTATCTTAGGCAAAAAATAAAAAAATGGAATTCTGTAACGAGAGATATTAAGAAATCTGAATTCTTTCTTATTAAAAAGACCTAAGGAATAAGTTCCTTTTATAAAATTATTGTACTCAAAAAAAGTTATTGCGGAGATATCTTGGTCCAATCTAACATAGAATTCACAATAATTTAGAAGTCTAAAACCCTCCTGAGTATACCAGTTTCTGTTCATGACCACCACTCCCCCCCTTTGTCAGCATTCTTGATAACGATATTCACATTTTCCCTTAGGGATTTCACGACCGCTTTCTCACCTATAGTAAGGTTACCATTTTTCTTTTTAGATAAAGGTAAAGACCGAATTTCTTTAAAGATGAGCTGCTGGAATGTTTCAATGTGCTATCCCCTGTGATGGAGGGGATAAAGGCTTGAGGTGGCTTTGGGGTCAACATGTAGAAAAGAGTCTGCCTTATTAGTTATCAAATTAGATTCTGAGTTCATTGGCTTATTCTTACCCTCAATCAAGAAGTGTCTCTGTACCGTAAGTTTCCTAATAAAATCATTCAAATCCAAATAAAGACTAAAAGCATTAAGGGGTGAGTCTGGACAGAAGGATAGACCACGTTATTGAGATTATAGTCTGATAAATTGTTAATTCAGTAGTGGATTTAGGGGGAGCCCGAAGTTTTTTGGGGGATTTTCCCTTGCCCCTACATCCTCGTGCTCTCGTTTTATTTTTATTTTTGACTGATTGCCTGGTGCCAACTGAAAAAAATGAGTGATTTTGGTATTATGCAGAATTTTGTTAGAGGTAGGAGAAACTGATAGGGTACTAACAAGGGAAGAATCAATCAAATTATTCATTGGCAGACTAATTGGCTCAATAGTGTCGACTACTGGTATAATCGGGGGTGTATCAAGAGAGGTTGGTTCAATAATGCCAACTACAGGTAGATTGGAGAGAGTATTGAGAGTAACATAGGGAGTGAAGCAAAAGATGTGGATGGAGAAGTGGGTTGGGACAGTCCACCATCATGAATAGTAAGCTGTGATAGACCTGGGTAATGGTCCACCTCAGCCAAATTATTATAAGTACAATTCAAGAAGGCCCCATTACTCCCATCCAACAACAGATTTTTGTCTAATTCAGGGCTCAATTGGATTACTGTGAAATCAGAACAAAGTGGAGAGTGCTCTTTTTCGCTATGAGCCAGGGAATTGGAAATATTTGTATCATTGCTCTTACTCCTATTATTATCATTGGTACTACCCTTCAAACTCTCTCTATGCTGTTCATAGTAAAATTTATGCTGTTTGTTATTTAAACTCAATGAAGAATTATGTGTTAGAGTTAGGTAAGGGATTTGCTCCTGAGGTGGCAGAAGATTGAATGGGCACGTTGGTTTCCATGGGAACCACTTCAGTGCTAGAAAAATGGCCTTTTCTGTACCTTAAAAACTTGGTGGCTTTTTTCTTAATACGATCCTCCTCAAATGTATTTAGTTTGGAGAAGAGCTTATTTTTCAATTCACCAAATTCACCAGAAGCAGCATATATAGCCAATTTGTGTTTCAGTGTGGCCAGCTCAGATAGGGCAGAATCTGCTAATGACTGTCTTTTAACCTTCGTCAGGCTGCATAATTTTACAACGTTAACAGACTGCAGAGGTACAATTGTACCTTCATATATACCTCCACTGTGGGAAGACTTTCTCCTTTACTTGGTTTCAGAAACTAAAGTTCATTCAGCTACAAATGTTATGCTGATATCTATTGGCCAGTGTTGTTACTGCTCACTTATGTTGCTGTCAAATAAGTTGATTCAAACTGGGAGTGGCTTCTACTTCTCTTCCTCCCTCCCTCCTCTCAGTAGCCATTTTGCTGTTCATCTCATTGCTGTGAGCACACACATTTCTAGGCTTGTGAAGTCTTCAATTTCTTGGATATGAAGGTAGGAAAGTCTCACAGCATCTAACAGTCAGTTATACCTTCATTCGCCTTATGTGGGGACAGAACAGTCAGAAATTGTGTTTGAGCCTGGACTTGGCTTACATATATTTTGCATGAAACTTATCACTATAGGTATGATTTTTATACGAAAAATGGATAATAATTAGTATCTACATATTGTTTTACGATGTTTTACTTATATTCAGCACAAATAAAGATGGTTGCTCTGCTACAATTTTCCTATTGGTCGAAAAAACAGTCGAAGATGGAATGAAAATTCTGAAATCGTATACGGTTTACATAATATATAAATGACATTTATAAATAATTATCACTAGAAATAATTTACTTTTTTATCTGCACTTTAGAATCGAGTTTCATTCTACTTGCCACGTGTTACTGAACTAAATTACGAAGCCAAAATTCATCTACCAAGTCATCATGAGTGATAGTGATGCTGGATCTAGTTTCCGCCATAATCCAAGAAAACGTGTTTGTAGGTTAGTATCATTTTGTGAAAAGCCAATAATGTAGTATTGTGTAGTATTTCGGAAAATTATTTAATTTTCATTTTTTCATATTTACAAATTTACGTCTGATGAAATAATGCGAATGCTAGAAGAATCTGATTCTGAGCATGAGGAAGAACCATATGTTACATCTGATGATGAAAACTATGTACCACAAGTGGATGTTACTGAAGAAGATTCAGACATTGAAAAAGAAATGGTCATAGAGCAGGAAAAAGAATACGACTCAGACGAAAGTGTTGAGGATGAGTCTGTGCCTCAAAGTGCAGGCGACATTTGGACTGCTAAGGATGAAACTCAATGGTGTAGTGATCCACTGCCAAATGCACAAACAAAATCTCGTAATGTCCTACGACAAAGAGGTGGCCCTGCAGCAATCAGCAACCTGTATACAGCAAAAGAGCTATTCAAGTCAATCATGACTCCCGAGATGTGTGACATCATATTACGAGAAACGAATCGAAAGGCCAAGAGAGTTTGTGATGCTTATGGAGTGGCCCCCAAATGCAGGGCAGCGGGGTACTCGGTACCGGGTCCCTCGGTTCTGGGGATGTCACGGTGGCCTGACCCGGTCCGTGGCCCTACTAAGGGGCGCCCAATTAAAGATGTAGGTGACGGTGTAGGTCGCAGTAAATGACGAGGACACAGGATTGCAGTCTCTTTACCTTTTTACTGAAGGCTTCGGCATCCGCAATCCAGAGCATTGCTAACAGGGCTGGCTGAGACCGGCCAGTCCGAAGGCACATCCAGAGTTCCCTTTGCAGGTGGAAATCAGTAGCCTTCCTACTAGCGCCTGGGTGTTGTAGTACCTCCCTGCTGAGCACCACGGGATAATCCTCACAACTGTCATGTATGTTTCTGTTCTCTCTCTCCGTCCCCCAGATGGTTTGGATAGGACGCACCCGTATGACGGGGTAGGCCTGGAGTTATTTTATAGGGACCCTAGAGACACCCCTCTCCCACAATTGCCTCCATTGTCTTCATTAGGTGTAAAGGTGAGACAGCCAACCTCGAGTTAACTGCCCTGCCGTAGTTTAAAGTAATGCGTAGAGTCTATTACTTCCTCGTCGTTCCGGCCGCCGGCTACGCACCTCAGAAGGATGTTGCCAATCTCGGGGCACGACTCCTTCTGGTTCTATCGCCTTTGTGCTGTGATCTCGTTTCTCACTTCTCCACAATATACTTCGCTTTGTGTCCTTTCTTAAGATGCCGCCGCCAGCTTCTCTCTAACTTCCTATCCGACTCCCAGTTTTACCAGAGTGTGAGGAGTGACCTAATACATAGAACCTTTTGCTCCCCCTGGTGGCCAGAGTGTGAAGTGTAATGTGTGACTGTGATACCTGGTCAGGTGAACTCCTTTAGTGCCATCAGACGTACCATCACTCCCCTTCGCGGCAGAGCGACACTACTGCAACGACCAGGACTCTGGGGCACTGCACTTACAACAACGAACTGGTACAACGTTTTCCTGATTCTTCTGAACGGCCACCACAAAAAACATTCAAGCAATTTACTGAAACTGAACTCCATGCATTTTTGGGCATACTGATTGCTGCTGGTGTGCACAGAGACAACAAAGAGAATCTGGAGGAAATGTGGAATGTTGCTGCTCTGCCTCTTATACGTGCAGCCATGTCTCGTGACCGCTTCAAGATAATACTCAGATTTATCAGATTTGACAACGAAAATACACGTGCAGAACATTTGCAAACAGATAAAGCTGCACCAATACGGGACATCTGGACAATGCTGAACACAAATCTGGAGAGAGCCTACAAGCCATATAATTGTATCACCGTCGACGAGCAATTATTTCCATTTAGACGCCATACTAAATTTACCCAGTATATACCTTCAAAACCAGCTAAATATGGCATAAAGATTTTCTGGGCTTGTGACTCGTCAAACGCCTACCCATTACAAGGTCAGCTCTACACTGGGAAACCAACTGATGATCCTCGACAAGTAAACATTGGTGAACGAACAGTATTGGACCTAGTGAGTTTGTATAAAGGCTCTGGAAGAAATGTCACCACCGATAACTTCTTTACAACCATGGAACTAGCTAAGGTATTGAACTCCTGGAACATGACACTAGTTGGTACAGTGAGAAAAAACAAAAGGTTCCTACCTAGCAACATGCAGCCTACCAAAGAAAGGCCTGTAAACTCGACAAATTTTGCCTTCAATCATGATGCAACAGTCTGTTCATATGTACCAAAGAAGAACAAATCAGTCGTGCTTCTATCATCTATGCACATGACGGGAGAAGTTGAAGAGACACTAGCAGCCAAGCCAGAGATAATAAAATACTACAACAAAACAAAAGGCGGAGTTGATGTTATGGATAAAATGTTGGGAGAGTACACTGTGATACGTTGGCCTCTGGCATTTTTCTACAATATGATTGATGTCACTGGGTTAGCATCCTACATCATCTACAGAGAACACAATCCAAGCTTCAGGACAAAGGATCAACGAAGAAAGTTCCTGAAAGATCTCGCAAATCAGCTGTGTATGCCTGCAATTGAAGATCGTAGTACAAACCGAATGATGATGAGAAACCATTTTCTTCGAGGTGCAGAAGAAATGGTGCTTGGACGATGCATTCTGGTAGCATCGCAAGCAGCAGCTGGCCCTCAAATACCTCATGGTAGTCGTGGACCCTCCCTTGTTGTTGGTAGTTGCTATGTCTGCCGAGACCTGAGGCGAAAACAACGTAAGACTAGAAAGTCTTGTGTGGTTTGTGTGAAACCGATTTGCGATGAACACTCTGTAGCAAAGAGAACATGCATTACTTGCGAAAAAATCAATAAAAAAAGTTTCTTACATTTTCTTTTATAATGTAAATGAACAGTTTTTTTACTTGTTTATAATAATAAAATAGCATTATCATTAAAAAAAATATTATTCTTTTTTCCTTGCATTATCTTCATTCAAAATATATGAGGGTACATTTGTACCTATGCAGCTTGTTATGGATGCAAAAATATCTCGACCCCTTATCTCGGAAGGGGGTGGAGATATTTTATTGAAATTTGACCAATATATTCTGGACCAAAACTGCAGAGATGTCACGAAATTTCAGCCCTCTACGGCTTTTCAAAAAAAAGTTATTGCAATTTTAAAACGGAATAGTTACAATTGTAGATACTCAGCCGGACGAAGGTTAATAATGATCAGCGATTTCATCATTTCAAGGGAGCATTTCTGTCGCACAGCATCCCATAATCTAGAGAAATCAATATCATTCAAAAAAGAGGATTGCTGAGCAATGACCAAACCTTTGGGCACTAAACTCTCTGCAATATAACGCTTCAGGAATAACACATCAATGTGATGGGTGATCTCTATCTTGCTTTGATTCTCATATTCTGAGAATAATTTTATCAAATCCTTCCCATTGGCTTCATCCAGTTTCAGGAGGGAGGAGGGTTGAGCTGCAGCTAAAGGGTTACTTGTAGTTCCCAGGGCTTCTATAATGCTAGTAATCCTATGGGATTCAGTTTTGAGCTTCAAATATTCCATAATAAGAAAAAGATGAATGCAAATACAGAAAATAAAAGTTGTGTGATGAATTATCGAATATAATATATATTGATGGACACACAATTCAGAAGCTATATGCTAGTTGCAGATCACATGCAAGAGAAGGGATTAGCAGTGATTATGAACCAATAAGGGGTTAAAAATGGTTAAAAAATGGTTTAAACAGAGGACAATTAGTTGATTAACTGTGGAGCAGTTAGTTCATTAGTAAGGCCATGTGCACACGTTCAGTATTTTTCGCGTTTTTTTCGCGTTTTTTTCGCTATAAAAGCGTGATAAAAATGCAAAAAAAACGCTTACATATGCCTCCCATTATTTTAAGTGTATTCCGCATTTCTTGTGCAAATGTTGCATTTTTTTCCGCGAAAAAATCGCATCGCGGAAAAGAAAGCAACATGTTCATTAAATTTGCGGAATTGCGGGGATTCCGCACACCTAGGAATGCATTGATCTGCTTACTTCCCGCACGGGGCTATGCCCACCATGTGGGAAGTAAGCGGATCATGTGCGGTTGGTACCCAGGGTGGAGGAGAGGAGACTCTCCTCCACAGACTGGGCACCATATAATTGGTAAAAAAAAAGAATTAAAATAAAAAATAGTCATATACTCACCTTCGATGGCCCCCGGAGTCTTCCCGCCTCTCAGCGGTGCATGCTGCCGCTTCCGTTCCTATAGCTGGTGTGTGTGAAGGACCTGCGATGACGTCGCGGTCACATGACCGCGATGACGTCGCGGTCACGTGACCGCGACGTCATCGAAGGTCCTGCACACACCATCTATAGGAACGGACGCCGCTGAGGAGATCGGCTGTCTGCAGAGGGTGAGTATAACCATTTTTTAATTTTTTTATTATTTTTAACATGATATCTTTTTACTATTGATGCTGCATTTTTTAGCTAATTTCGCTTGCAAAATGCTAAAAAAACGCAAAAAAAAAAATGCGGATTTCTTGCAGAAAATTTCCGGTTTTCTTCAGGAAATTTCTGCAAGAAATCCTGACGTGTGCACATACCCTGAGAGTTCATTCAATCCAAGCAATGCGTGGTAATTGGAGAAGCTTCATCCAGGCAGCAATGTGTTTGCTCAGGAAGATACAGTTGATATAGTTATGCTGCATGCATAACAATGTTGTTGGCATGAAGAGTGGCAGCGTCCAGGAGCACAGACGCTGGTAAAAGTTAAGCTGACAGGATGAACATCCACGCCCAAGCTTGTGGTCCCTGGAGATCCCTCTGAGCAGTCAGCACTGCATGTCCAGCAAGGGAAACAGGTGACACGAGAGAGAGTCTGACATCACACAATGGGAGGTACCAGTAGTCACGAGATGAGAAGGTCCTGTTGCAGAAGGTCCTTTAAGGAAAGTTAAGAGCATCTCACTGCAGCTCTAGCCGCCATCCTCAACTGAGGAGTATATAAATGAAATTCAAAGGAAAAGAAAGCGGTCACTGGGGAGCGCTGTGAACACTTAGATACTCGTTGATCATGTTTTTCAACTTCTGCCTCCTTGATATTGTTACCGGTCCAGCTAGCCCTTGCTGATGAGCTGGTTTATTGAAGATGGCCCAGTTTGTGGACATTTTCCCCCCACCTCTTTTGGACCTGCTGGGTGTGTCTCTCCCCATTAATGCATGCTGTTGCAAAGAGCTGGTACCTCTGCTATCAGCAGTGTCTCATTTGATGACACATCACACTCATCGACATCGGCACTCTTGAAGGATTCAATTGTGAAACCCCTTGGTGACTGCAACAGTAGCAAAGGAAATTTGTCCTTGTACCGTGGGTCAAGAAAGATGGCCAACCAGTATAGATTGCTGTTGAAAATGTGGATCACGTGAGGGTCTTGGGACAGACAGTTAGACCTGAACTGTGCCATGTGTGCCAAGCTGCAAAGAGGCAAATGTTCTGTGGCCCCAGAAGGAGGAACAATACCCATCCTCTCCTCACACTGACTCTCCTCCTCCACTTCCTCCTCTCCTGCCCACCCATGCTGGACAGACATGAAGCTGGGGTTGGGAGTCCCCTCTGTAGCATCAGGGGTCCCCTCAGTACCACAGAAAAAGAAGTCCTCTCCCTCCTTGTCTTCTTCATCATCTTCATCACTTAATCTTGCCTCATGATGTTGGCTGGGCTGGGTAGGATCACCCAGTGTGAAATCTTGCTCCATACCCAGCTGATGATCACTCAAAGATTCCATGTTTAGAATAGGCAGCTTTTCTTTCAATGTACATAGCAAAGGGATCGTAACGCTGATAATAGCCTGATCACCGCTCATGAGGTTGGTGCAGTACTCAAAGCTATCAAGCACCTCACAAATACCTGCGATCCACACCCATTCGACAGTTGTTATGTGTCTTGGCTGAGTCGCAGTCTGATGGGCATGTTTAAGCTGGTATTCAGCAAGTGCCCTCTGCTGCTCACTAATCCTTGCCAACATATGATATGTTGAGTTCCACCATGTGGGCAGGTCACAAATGAGTTGGTGATTTGGCAAATTAAATTGCTTTTGAAGCGCGGCAAGTTCGGCAACAGCGGTAGAGGAATGGCGGAAATGGGTGCAAATACGGTGCACCTTCTCAAGTAGGTATGGCAATTCAGGGTGTGTTTTGATAAATTTCTGTACCACTAGGTTCAGCATGTGAGCCATGCATGGCACGTGTACCAGCTTCCAGAAATTTAAAGCCACCACTAGGTTACGCCCATTATCGCAGACAACCAGACCGGGTTCCAGTTGCAGTGGGGAGAGCCACTAATCGGTCTGTTGTTTTATTCCTTGCCACAGCTGTGCTGCAGTGTGTGGTGCTACACAGATCAGCTTCAGCAGAGCATGTTATCGCTTTGCCGATGCGCTGCTGCATAGCTCCCAACTTGGGAGTGATGTGGAGGGCAATTCAGCATAGGATGAGGAGGTAGAGGAGGAGGAAGATGGGTCAGGACGTATATGATGAGGCGGAAACCATGATTGAGGTTGGGCCTGCTATTCGTGGCGTGGGTAGGATATGTGATATTCCAGTTTGCGACTTTGTCCCACCCTCCACCAGGTTCAGTCAGTGTGCCGTGACAGAATGTATCATCCCTGTCCACAACTACTTGTCCACGTGTCTGTTGTTAGGTGGACCTTCCCGGTTATGGCATTGGTGAGAGCACAATTTAGATTGTTTAATACGTGTTGGTGTAACGCAGGGATGGCACACCAGGAAAAATAGTGCTGGCTGGGAACAGAGTATCGTGGGGCAGCCACAGTCAAGAGATCACAGAAATACTGTGTCCCTCAAGCTGAAACGGCAACATCTCCACAGCTAGCAACTTGGCAATGTGCGCGTTTAGTATTTGTGCTTGTGGGTGCGTGGATTGGTATTTACGCTTCCTTTCATAGATCTGGGGCCCAGTGCCCTTGGTGCCTTTGTTTATGCTACATATCCCCTTTCTTCCTCTATGATGCTGTGCTGGCTATGCGTGCCAACGGTCCAGGTCGGATCAGTGGACTCATCATCGACCACCTCGTCGTCCATGTCATCCTCCTTCTGTGTTGATATTGTCGGCTGGCCAAATGGCAACTGTGTCTCATCATCATCTGCCTCGACCTCTTGAGCCGATATATCAAGTGGCTGAAAGTGGCTTTCTTCTGGCTATGGGTTTTCAAATATTTGGCCATGGACAGACGAGATGTTCAGAGGCCAGAGGCAACCAAAGGATCATATGTACCAAACAGATCATCGGAGTGGCCAAGCTTGGGGTCAAATGTTTCATGTGACTGCTGAGGGGGAAAGGAAGTTGGAACAGGTTGAGGATTGGATGACCCAGCATTCTGTGTTTCGACAGTAGACTGTGTGGTCATGGAAGTTTGGGTGCTGCTAGAAAATTTCGTTGAGACCTTATCTGTCATCCAAGACAGTATCTGCTCTTGCTCTTCTTGCTTCCAGACACGTTTACATTCCAGACTGGGAATTTTTGCAAGGAACATAGATGCATCAACCTTTTTCTGTCTCCCAGACTCAGTGCCTTGTCGGGCACCACTGACAACCCCATGACCACGTCAACTTCCATGAAGAAACACCGTATGCACTACCAGAGTAGGTGCCTTAGTAGGGTCCCACACCATATATATACGATCTTTTATGGGCTGGGTAGTTACGCCCACATAACCTAGAGCACATGGGCACTTTATAAGATATACCCCGTAGGAGGTGTCGCACGTGTAATAATCTTTAATTTTGAATTGTTTGCCAGAGTGAGGATGGTAAATGGTATTGCCCTTCTGTACATTACCACACTGGTTACAGTGTAGGCATGGAAATGTACCATTTCTAGGGTGATGTAGATGAAGCTGGCATGATGGTAAAGAGTAATTTCCAATATCAGCTTTAACAAGTTTGTCCTTGATGTTTGGTGCCCTTTTGAAGCAGGGGAGAAAAGGTTGATTAAACTCAGGAATGTTAGGATGTGCTTCCCTAAGCAAATGCCAATGGCGGCGTATGGTTCTATGTAAAATGTATGTAAAGAGATGGAATGAATGGACAAAGGGGATCCTGTCTGTAGAACTACGAAACTACCCAGCCCATAAACGATCGTATCTCAAAACATAAGTCCACCATTCGGTGTAAGAATCTCTTGTTACCGATCGCTAAACACTTCATCATGCATAATCATAAGATTTCTTAGCTTAAATTTCAAGTTATTGACCAAGTGTTTACCCCAAGACGAGGTGGGGATCGCATTAAGTTACTGAAACAACCCTAGAGGCCTACTGGATCCACGTACTGAACACTCTATATCCTTGGGGTCTTAATAGGGATTTTGATCTAGTGTCATTCCTTTGAGCAGGACCATGAGTAGTGACATTCTTCATTAATCATATTTTTGGTTTACCAGTAGTTTGTCTAATTCAATTTACATAGGATATTTAATAATATTCTCATAGTGTGTAATTAATAATTAGGACTATTTTTTATTTTTTTTCTGCATTACCATGCCTTATGTTGTGTTTAATTACTGTATAAAACTAATATGCATATCCTCCTTTACAGAGCCGCTTGTATTGACCCTCCCTGAATGCACCACCACTCTGGATCCTTACAGAAATTCTTGCCTCCCTTTATATTCTCTCTCATCACTTCACCAACAACAATTGTTTATATCTGTACCAGCCCAAGCACTCCATCTCTAGTCAGGAGCTTATGATTCACCATGATGCTCCCAATATGGCTGCTGGAACACAAGGGACATGGGTATTGAACGCATAGACGTGCACTTCCGTGCACTTCCTGTTACGTCACTTCCTTTCTTCCCTGCACAGCTCACTGATTAGCTACTAGCACCGCATGTAGTTCCCGCCCAACAGGCTTTTATACGCGACGCTTCCCCCTACTCTGACAGCTGACAAGCGGTGGATACCGTGTCCCTGCCAGACACACCGGCACGCTGTCCTCTCTGGGTAAGTTCACTACTACAGGATCACCACCTCTCACCGTTATGGAACACTTTGCTATAGCATCTACATTACTTTGCAGGTCTCTACTACACACCGGTTACACCGGTTGGGACTTTATACTCCTGCACAGATATTGCTGGTACGCTATGTATACTTAATTACCTTGGTTATGCTGACTATTTAACTGCATGGCACTCATTGCTGTTTGTTCCATACTCCTAACAGTTATCGTGCCTATGCTATATAACTACGTTCACGTACGTTATCATCCTCTTATGATACTAACCGGTATGTTACCCTCCCTCTATAGGGATTGTATCCCCTTTTAGTTCACTAATTCTATGCAATATTCCTCTCTATTATGTTATTATGTCTATACTTTTTTTCTACTGGCGCCTGGTACAATTATCTGTTGTTATGAGCAGTATATACTGTTTCCCAGTTTCATCTTACTGATGCATTCATCCAATGGCCAAACACATTGTTTTATATATACTTTATTTTTTGATTTATTGCTGTTCTTTACCTTTTGGTGCTTGGAAATTACTTTTTTGTTTATATTAATGCATATTTTTCTCATGTAGTTACTGAAGAAGGCCTTTTACTGTGGCCGAAACGTTTATTTGTTGACTACATTAAACCACAAAAAGTTCTGCAGAAGTTGAGTGCCTAGTCTATTTTCTTCCACGTCCATGTCCCTGTCCCTTCACAACAGGCTTTTTGGGAATTTTGGGTTTTGTGACGTAGTTGCAGATGTTCAGATGCAGATATTGGGGAACAAGGAGCAGTTTGTGCTTTGTGGAAAGTAGCACTACAGCCCAGTACTGATTTGGGTTTTACAAACAGTACAGCAAAGGCAAAAAAATTGGCCTGAGGTTAAAGCCGAAGATTTAGCTCGACAGTCGCCACAGAAGACAGTGGTGCTGGCTGCGTCTCAGTTGTGCAGTACCGTGTGTGCTATTCAGTGTGTAAACAGCACCGCAAGGGCAAAAAAAATTGGCCTGAGGTAAAAGTCGAAGATTTTGCTCGACAGTCACCACAGAAGACAGCGGTGCTGGCTGCGTCTCAGTTGTGCAGTACTGTGCATGCTATTCGGTGTGCAAACAGCACCACAAGGGCAAAAAAATTGGCCTGAGGTTAAAGCCGAAGATTTAGCTCGACAGTCACCACAGAAGACAGCTGTGCTGCCTGCATCTCAGTTGTGCAGTACCGTGCGCGCCATTCGGTGTGCAAACAGCACCGCAAGGGCAAAAACAATTGACCTGCAGGGGTAAATGTGATGCTAAAAATAGGTGGGAAAACTGTCACTACTCCCTGATCTTATACAGTACTTTCATCTCTCAGAAGAGATGAAATATTGAGGTACTATGTATGTACTGTAATGCTCCTGCATGTCGTCTCCCTGCACTACAGTCACCTACTACTAAAATACTCCAGGTAGCTCTCACGAGAGCTTTTGTGTTTTTGAGATGATTTTTGGTCGACTTGCAAAAGCACAAATCTCCCTAGCAGCTGCTCATCCTCTCCCTATGCTAGCATTAGCTGTGTTTTGGATGCAGTGTGCAGAAAATGGTGGAGGCAGGGCTTATTTAGAGCCTATGAGTCATAGGCTATGACTGATCTATGACGCTGCATGCCCAGCCAATCATAGTAATGTCACAACCAAGATGGCTGCGGTATTACTGTTATCGGCTAACATGCTGGGCGGGAGATCCGAATATTGCAAGGCGAGTAGTGAAATACTTTCTGTGTTCCGAGTACCGCATTACTCGCTGAGTACAGAATACTTGCGAATATACTCTCTCATCCCTAACTACCAACACTAGTTCATTTTTTTGTCTTCTTCACTTGACTTCTCCTGCAGAAAGGAACCAGTCACAACTTTATATGCATTGCATTTAAGAAAAATCTGCATATTCAGTTATGACCAATGTCATTGTCCTGGGCACAGCACAAAATTTTGATGGAGTGTACAGTATCTTAGAATGAATCTTAGATTTTGAAAACTTTCAAAGAACTCAGTGTCCATCTTCAGTTGCAAAGAAGCTATTCTGAATTTCAAAATTGGAGTAAAAGAACTGAAACTGCTGGAGAGAGAACTGAACTTAAAATTCTTTACATTGCATTGACACATTGGTATTCACAAAAAATTAAGAGATAATGATCCCAGAGAATGATGTGTGGCGTGGCCAAATCAATATAGGAGAAACTAACAAAGGCTAGAAAACTCAAATTTTGCAAACCAATAATACCGTGGATTGAAAAAGTCTTCACTATTTGTCGTCTATAAAAACCTGTCAAGGTGGCGTTGAACGTCTTGAAAAAATATGGTAGTCACTCAAACACCAATCCAATCCAAGCACAATCATTTTGGTATTGAGGCTTTAGTGGCAAAGGCAGAACTGACAGCTTTAACCCCTAATCACAATGTTGGATGTGAAAAGGTCATGTTAATGGTAACGCTCCAATTCTGAGAATAAGGGAATATGTATAACAAAATGAATAATTCCAAATTTCAAACAAAGATGGATTGTGAGAAATGTTTCTGAAAAACTATCAGTGGATTATCTTGATACATCAGCATGCTAGTCTTGAAATTAGCTAAGGGAAAAATTCATCACAAATCGCAATCAAGGCCACCTTAACGTCTATTTTAGCCAAACTACAAAGACCGAGCAAGGAAGAAATAAAGAGAATGAAAATTGAAAGATGTTGATTTTTTATAACTAATTTCTTTCTCCTAAACGGCGCTGCGAAAAAAAGGTGAAAACCCCAGAATTACGTTTTTTTGGTCGCCGCAACATTGCATTAAACGGCAATAAAAAGATCACATACACAAGAAAATAGTATCATTAAAAACGTCAGCTCGTCATGCAAAAAAATAAGCGCTCCGCCGTCCCCAGATCCTGAAAAATGGAGACACTACGGATCTCCGTAAATAACGCAATGTTTTGTTTTTTTAAACAAACTTTGGATTTTTTTTGCCAATTAAATAAAAAAGAACCTAGACATGTTTGGTGTCTATAAACTCATAATGAGCTGGAAAGTTATAATGGCAGGTCAGTTTTGGTGAACATAGTAAAAAAAATTCAAAAAAACAGTTGTGAAATTGCACTTTTTTTGCAATTTCACCACACTTGGATTTTTTTTCCCATTTTTGAGAACACCATATGGTAAAACAGTGGTGTCATTCAAAAGTACATCTCATTCCGCAAAAAATAAGCCCTCAATTGGCCATACTGACAGAAAAATAAAAAAGTTATGGCTCTGGGAAGAAAGGGAGCGAAAAACAGAAACACAAAAAAAGGGCTCCGTTATGAAGGGGTTAAAATCATCGCCGGTTTGCCCCATTAAAAATAAAACAATGATAAAAAAAAACATATTAGGTATTGCTGCATTCGTAAAAGTCTAATCTATTAAACTGTAAAATCAATTAATCCGATCGGTAAACCGGTTAATAAAATAAAAAATTGAAATGCCAGAATTATGTTTTTTTGGTGGATGCAAAATTGCAATGAAAGGCAATCAAAATATCATATCTGCCCCAAAATGGTATCAGTAAAAACATCAGCTCAGGTTACAAAAAATCAGCCCTCACCCAGCCCCAGAACCCAAAAATGAAAACGTTACAGGTCTCGAAAAATGGTGACAAAATCTAGATTTTTTTTGTTTTACCAGTTTCAGAAATTTTCTTTCACCACTTAAAGGGAACCTGTCACCTGAATTTGGCGGGACCGGTTTTGGGTCATATGGGCGGGGTTTTTGGGTGTTTGGGTGAGAATGAACTTCAATCCATTATTGTGGCCAGCATGCAGCCAGCGGGTAAGGAAAGGGTGAATCAAACACCCAAAAACTCCGCCCATATGACCCAAAACCGGTCCCGCCAAATTCAGGTGACAGGTTCCCTTTAAACAAATAAAAAAAACTATACGTTTGTTATTTGCGCAATCGTACTGACTTGGGGAATTATATTTCCAGGTCAGTTTAATAATGTACAGCAAACATCTTAAATAATAAAAAAAAATATAGAAATTGCACTTTTTTTGCAATTTCAACGCACTTAGAATATTTTCTCCCACTTTTCAGTGCATCACATGATAAAATGGATGGTGTCATTCAAAAGTAAACTCGTTCCACAAAAAACAAACTCTCATCTGCCTCTGTGTATGGAAAAATAAAAATTGTGTCATGGAAATCCCCTACACCTGTCTGTGCTGTTGGGTGGATTGCAAAATCCAGATACTCTAAGTTAGGGCTGCTGAGTGGAGAGAGGGCTACTTTTAAGTCCGAGGCTGAAGATAAGTCCATAGTTAAATGCAAAGTCATAGTTTAACACAAGAGCATAGTTTGGTGGGGTTTTTTGCCTTTATCTTTATGGTTTATCCCCATTAGTATGTGCTCAATGGACAATGCTATCCGATGTGAGATGTATGCATGCCTTGAACAACCGTTTGAGGGTGAATATGTCTGCAGTCAATGCCAGCGAGTTACATGTTTGGAAGCCCAGGTAATGGATCTAAAAGTGCAGCTTGCAACACTCTGGAGCATTGCAAACCTGGAGAGGAGTTTAGAGCTCAGTGAGCTTGTGCCAGTCCTGATCTGGCACAACCTAGTAAATAGGCCCGTTTGGCTGATGTTAGGAATGCAAGCTCAGGACTGGGATCACTGCAGCAGGATATTGCACCTAGCAACCAGGAAAATGACTGCTGTAGGAAGGAGGGAAATAGGAGTGCAGCAAAGGCCAGACAGAGGGTGGTAGGGGGCTCTATAATTAGGCGGACAGACAGGGTCATCTGCAGCTGAGACCATGAATGCCGAACATTGTGGGGTCTGCCGGGTGCTCGGTACCAATGAAGAAGTTAGAGAGAGGGAGGTGCAAGATCCTTAAGAAGGATTACAGGAAACTATGAGAGAAGCTGAAGGTGGTGTTTTCAGAAATACTGCCAGTGCCACGAGCATCAATAGATAGACAGCGGGAGCTTAGGGATATAAGTAAATGGCTTAAAAATTGGTGCAGGAAGGAAGGGTTTGGGTTCCTGGAGAACTGGGCCAACTTCTCTGTTGGCTACGGGCTCTATGGTAGGGACAGGCTACACCTCAATGGGGATGGTGCAGATGTGCAGAAGCTTTTAAACTAGGATCTAGAGGGAGGGTGGATAGTTGTGCTAACAAGGGGAAAGATAGCGTAAACAGAATGAGGGAGGTAGTTGGGGTAATTGAGGGTTTAGGGGGGCTGGGATATGTCTGCTGGCAAATGCAAGAAGTCAAGCAAACAAAATGAATGAACAACAGACTCTTATGACAGTCACATAATACAATGTGGTGGGCATTACAGAAATCTGACTTGACAAGAGCCATGGCTTAGTAACAAAGGTAGAGAGTTACACTACATTTAGAAAGGACAGGAAAGATAAAAAGTGGGAGGGGTGTGCATCTTCACAAAATCCACATTAAAATCTGTGCTTAATGAAGACCTTGGGGGAAGTTACTGCAATGTAGAGTCACTATGGATAAATGTACATGGGGATGGTAATAATGGAAAGCTGATAATTGGAGTTTGCTACAAGCCTCCTAATATGGCTGAAGAGGATGAAATGCTGTAACAAATTGAAAAGGCAGCAAACAGTAATAGAGTTCTTATAATGGGGGATTTTAACTATCCAGACATTCAATGTGCTAAACGCTACAATTTCTTATCCACAGTAAAGGACAATTACCTCTCTCAGCTGGTAGATGAACCAACCAGGGAAGGTAATCTGCTGGATCTGGTTCTATCAAATAGACTAGATAGAATTTCAGATCTACAGGTCAAGGAGGATTTGGAAACCAGTGACCATAACATGATAAGTTTCAATGTAATTTGCAATCAAACATTCAAAAGGGGAAATTACAAAACCTGGAACTTTAAGAAAGCTGATTTCAACAAATTAAAGGTACCTTCACACTAAACGATATCGCTAGCGATCCGTGACGTTGCAGCGTCCTGGCTAGCGATATCGTTGTGTTTGACACGCAGCAGCGATCAGGATCCTGCTGTGATATCGCTGGTCGTTGATTAAAGTTCAGAACTTTATTTGGTCGTCAGATCGCCTTGTATCGTTGTGTTTCACAGCAAAAGCAACGATGCCAGCGATGTTTTACAATGGTAACCAGGGTAAATATCGGGTTACTAAGTGCAGGGCCGCGCTTAGTAACCCGATGTTTACCCTGGTTACCAGTGTAAAATGTAAAAAAACAAACAGTACATACTCACCTTCGCGTCCCCCGGCGTCCGCTTCCTGCACTGACTGAGCGCCGGCCGCAAAGTGAAAGTACAGCACAGCGGTGACGTCACCGCTCTGCTGTTAGGGCCGGCACTCAGTCAGTGCAGGAAGCGGACGCCGGGGGACGCGAAGGTGAGTATGTAGTGTTTGTTTTTTTACATTTTACACTGGTAACCAGGGTAAACATCGGGTTACTAAGCGCGGCCCTGCACTTAGCAACCCGATGTTTACCCTGGTTACCCAGGGACCTCGGCATCGTTGGTCGCTGGAGAGCGGTCTGTGTGACAGCTCTCCAGCGACCAAACAGCGACGCTGCAGCGATAGGCATCGTTGTCTGTATCGCTGCAGCGTCGCTTTAGTGTGACGGTACCTTAAGGGAAGAGCTTAATCGTATAGACTGGGACCACGTCATGGTAATTGGGGATACTGAACATAAATGGGGAACTTTTAAGTAAATGCTACTAGAATTCTGCAGAAAACTTATACCCTCTGGTAATAAAATGTCAAGGAATAAAAAGAAAACATTATTGATAAATAAGACAGTATAAAGTTTAATAAGACAAAAGCAAAGGGCATTCAAAATCTTGAAAGCTAAGAATACTGAAATAGCATTTCAGGAGTATAAAGATCTAAATAAGAAATGTAAAAAATAAATCAAGCTAGCAAAGTTATCTACAGAGAAACAAATCGCCAATGACATTAAAATAAATCCCCAAAACTTTTAGAAATACATCAATGCCAAAAAGAAAAAAAAAACAGATAAAACATGACAATAACAAGATAATTACAGAGGCTAAAGAAAAGGCTGAACTATTAAACAGGCACTTTTCATCCAGTTAACCAATGAACTGTCTGTTAGAGGGATCATTCGACAAGGCAAAAATCAAAATTCACCATCTGACATTTTAGCACAAAAAGAAGTACATCTACCTCTGAGCAATTTAAACATTGACAAATCCCCTGGCCCAGATGGCATTCATCCATGGATACTGAGGGAATTAAGCTCAGCAATTGACAGACCACTGTATCTCATATTCTATATCTTGTAATAGGGTGCCACAGGATTGGAGAATGGCTCACGTACCAATATTTAAGAAAGGTAAAAAAGGTGGATCCAGGCAACTACCGTCCTGTAAGCTTGACATCAGTAGTGTGCGACTTTTTTGAGGGCATTATAAGAGATGACCTGTAGAAATATATGGTAGATAATAATATAATAACTGACAACCAGAATGGATTCATGAAGAGTAACTTGTGTCTTGGGAACATGTTAGGTTTCTAGGAGTAGATAAGTGCAAATCTGGATGTTGGCAATGCGGCTGATGTGATTTATCAGGGCTTTGCAAAGGCATTTTATATTGTACCACATAGCCTTATACTGAACCTATAGAAGCAGGGAATGGGGGAAACTACAGTATATGAAGATGGGTAAGGAACTGGCTTAATGACAGGAAACAAATAGTCATCATATATACGAGGTTCTCTAATTGGGATATAGTCAGCAGTTGGGTACCACAGGGATCTGTGCTAGGACCGATTCTTTTTAACCTCTTTATTAATGACCTTGTGTATGGGATTGAGAGTAAAATATCAGTCTTTGCTGACAACACCAAACTATGTAGCATATTAAATTCTAACCTTGACATTACAATATTGCAAAATTATCTGAGTAAGATGACTGATTGGCAAAAACTTGGCAAATTAGGTTAATGTAGATAAATGTACAGTAATGCACCTAGGATGGAGTAATCCCATTACTGCATATAGATTAATTGGGAGTATACTAGGTGTACAGAACAGGAGAAGGACTTGTGTATTCTCTTTACAAGTAAGCTGAGCAGTAATACTCAATGTTAACTACAAACATGTCCAAAGACATATTAATTATAGAGGAACCTTCACCATAATGGTGATTTCCAAAGTATAACTATACCAGGGGTGTGTTAAGAATTCATAACCTAAAAAATTGGATAGCAAGTATCCGGACACACCACTTACAAGGAGGTATAATATAAAAATATAAATTTTATTGAAGAATATATGACACAAAAATTCATAAAAATATTAAATAACACACATAGAGTAAGAGGAAAAGAGTGTACTCAAGTAAACCACACATGGTAGAGTGGAAAAAGTAACGGGTTATGGGTTAGTGCAAAACTATGTTACAAAAAATCTCTCCTGAAAATCATATTGATTTGCAAGTACTTAGCATATCAGGTCATAAAGTGCCTATAGCGCCAATAGTGCAAAGCAGAATATCATATACCGGATTTAGAACATACCCATAATGCCCGTCCAGGGTACCACAAACGCCCCGACACGCGTTTCGTGGAATGCTTTTTCAAGGGGAGGTGTGGAGTACTCAATGTTAAGCAGCAACGGCAAAAGTAAACAAGATTTTAGGATGTATAAAAAGAGAGATAAAATCCCGTGATCCCAACATATTATTACCCCTTTATAAATTACTGGTGAGGTCATATCTAGAATACAGGATCCAGTTTTGGGCTCCACATTTTAAAAAGGATATTTAGAAGCTAGAATCAGTTAAAAGATGGGTAACTAGATTATTTCAAGGGATCGAAGGCCTCTCATATGATGAAAGGTTAGAAAAGTTGGGTTTGTTTAGCTTAGAAAAAAAGACGCCTCAGAGGAGATCTCATTTACCTGTATAAATACATGAAGACACAAAAGAGCATAGTAAAACCAAAAACACTCAGTTTCAAAAAATCACAGTAATCCGCAAGTGCTAGTAAAAAGATGTAAAAAAACAGGGTATTTGGTTAATACGTTTTTTGCAAAAAATGTATACTAAGCTGCTCCACCAAACGTCAAGGTATACCCATATAGAGCAGTCCTAACTGATGTATGCAATCCCTATCTGATGTATTTAAAAACCTGATCATCTGTATATTACCTGTGTGAACAGGGTTCAGAGAGGAAATGTCCATGTGGACACGCTGAGTGGAACAGCTTTTGTTCAGACAGCCCACAAGGAGTGGTGGGTAACTCCCTAGTCTTGTAGACTCAAGAGAACAATTATGGAAACAGGAACACATGGGCTACTTGCACAGTGAACAAGTCTGTAGGAACATGTTCACACACCACCAAGAAACTTGAAGGCACAATAGAGCATAGTAAAACCAAAAACACTCAGTTTCAAAAAATCACAGTAATCAGCAAGTGCTAGTAAAAAGATGTAAAAAACCAGGGTATTTGGTTGATATGTTTTTTGCAAAAAATGTATACTAAGCTACTCCACCAAACGTCAAGGTATACCCATGTATAAATACATGTGTGGTCAGTACAGAGGACTGGCACATGACTTATTTCTTTCAAAGACATACTGAGGACTACGGGGCACTCATTACGGGTGGGAGAAAGGCGATTCCAGCAGTTGAATAGGAAAGGGTTCTTTACAGTTTGAGCAGTCAGACTGGAATGCCCTACAACAAGAGGTAGTAATGGCAGACACTATAACAGCATTTAAAAAAGGGATGGATGATTTCCTTGATACACACAACATTGCGGGTTATAGTTAAATTAGTGACGAAATGTACAATTGGTGGAGAAATGTTAAACTTGATTGACCTAGGTCTTTTTTAAACCTATGTAACTATGTAACTTCTGATTGTGTCCTTCAATTTCTTACAATGCAGCCTGCTAGTGACAGTAGTAAAGGCCTCCATGCACATTAGACTAATATCGATGAGTTCTGCCAATGTTTTAATCTTTATGGGGGCACTGATAGGATAAATGTCTGATTTTGGACTGTAGACCACATTGTTCTCCAGGAGATAAGCTTTCTCATAGAGAGCACAGGAATGCTTGGCCGAACGAGTGCTCCTGTGTATTATAGAGTCAGCTGAGATAGATGTCGACTGAATAATCGTTCAACTCAGCTTATCTCAGTAATGATCTGAAATAGGTAAACCAGGTGTCCTGGTGGCTGTTACTTTTCATCCATGTTGAACTGGAGTTTATAAATGTAGCTATAATAGCTTGGAATCTCCAGGTTGTTGTGTATATAAATATCATCCCATAAATCTTTTGGGTTAGTTGGATCACACTTTATACACTTATGTTTTCCACATAATTAATAAGTACTTAAAATGTGTTGAAAAAATATGTTATAAATTGTGTTAAAAGGATATTATTAAGGAAGTTGAAAGCCATAGGATTTCCCTTTGGACCAAGAGCCTAAATTAATTATATCAGTCATGACATCAATTATAAATCAACTGGAGGTATTTCAATTAGTTAAGCTGCTGCCAACAGTGGCCAGAGATATCTTGGCAGGTTTATGAAGCAACAGCATCCCGGTTTGTGTTACTCTGCCAAGGGGAAACACTGAGTGTGGCACCTCTGAATAATATTTAGACATATAGTCATCTGTATGAGCAACCTTTAATCTGCTCACTCTGCAAGAAAAGCTCCCCAGACTTTGGAGATACAATTACCTACTCTATGAGTAATAATACAATGGCTGTAAAACATTTTCAATCTACTTTAAAGTCAAGATAGTATTCTCAGTTGATTGTGCAAAAAGGGATTCGCCCACCCAAAATTCTTATCACCTATGCATGGATAATGGACACAGTTATAATCCATCCTGGACATCATAAAGATAGTGAGGTCACAGTACAGGGATTATAAGAAACTCATGTTACAATGAAGAGATTATAAACAGTGATATATCTCCACTCGAAAAAAGAAACTATGATGCAGGAAGTGCAGGAATAACGAACACTGTGATGTCATAACAAAGGATATTGCATGCAGTGATGTCACAATATAGTAATTATGACCTTAGTTTATCATATTAGGTGAATATATAGTGGTGATATTACAATACTGTAGAACCACATGCAGTGCTAAAGCCACCATGCTGCCTACAATGTACTAATATTTATTATAGTTTTCGAATGTGCTCATGAAAAAAACGTCATCTGTCCATGATTTTCTGATAAGCTGTCCAGAAAAAAAATAAAAAATCAAGTTGGCAACCCTGCTTGTTCATGGTGCAGATGACCACCCAATAAACATTGCTCTTCCAAAAGTAGATCCTCATACGGCACAGATTCACGAGTTATTACAGCTCAACTAGCATCGGCATCCCATTATTATAGATTCCTCTAGATAGATACAGTAACTGCTCAGAAAACATTTTCCCTATTTTAGAAAATTAGTCTGTCAATGTATTGAATTTAGTGATAAAAAAATAGTTTATAGTTCATAAACTGTCCCAGGAGTTGAAATGTAAAAATGTAAAATGTTTAATGTATTTAACAGATTACTTCTTAAAAAATTTATTACATGCACATATGGAATGTAAATAGAATGGAATCATGTATCACTGTAAAACAACTGCTCACTATTTATAGCCATCTCCACCTGTGAAACATGCAAAAAATGTCCCAAGACTATGCACAAGGCAAGACTGTATTGAGTAAGGAAAGTGGAGCGTTTGTTGACTGTTCAATTTTCCTTAAAGGGAAACTCACCAAATTTATAGCAATTAAATTAACTGCACAATGTTGCTTTACTTGATAACAGCACTCTAAAGCTGTGTAAACACAATGCATTTCTTCTGTTGCGATTTTTAAAAAACGAGGTAAAAATCTGGCAACTTTATTAATGCATTTGTGGCAAAAAATGCATTGGCAACCTGTAGCCCTTGTTAAAAATGGTCTGTTCCAGCAGAAAAGTAAGTTTTATATCAGTATTTCAAAGGGTGACGGTATACTCTAGTCCCCCTCTTGACAGTTATGCTGTCATTAATATGTTGGACTTGTTGCCCCTATGATTTTGCACTGTATGTTTCTATGTGCCATTGCATTTTATTGCCAGATCAGAGCACTGCCAATGGAGGATGATGACCTGATGGATTTGTATGTTTCCAGGGCTCATGTGGAATTATGTTCAGTACACTTGTCTATGTTTTAATTATCTCCGAATTTTCTGCTGTAAATGCAGTGTAGCTATAAGAAATACTGAGTCATGCTAATGCTGCAGCAATCTAAAATCTCAGGGGTGCATTTACACTAACTGATTATCTTGAACAAGGAACACTCTTTTCCTGACAATTAGCCAGTTTAAACAGGCTGACAATCATCCGAAAACTGAGCAAAACTTTTCTGCATTGGTTGCAATTATTTTTAAACTTGCCTAAAAATCATTATCAGCAGCTCATCTGCTGTCGAGAACAATAAGCATCAGAAGCGATATTGGCCTGACTAAACAGGCTATTGAATGACTGCTGATCAGAAAATGTAGCCAATTGGGACTCGTTTACCTATACAAGTTGACAAGAGTAAATGAGCCTTTTAAAATGTTTTTTGTCCAAGAGACCAAATGAGCTACAGACAGAAATTATTTAACCCCTTTCTGTCATTGGACGTACTATTCCGTCCACGTAGGGTGGGCCCTACTTCCCAAGAACGGAATAGTACGTCCAGCGCGATCGGCCGCGCTCACGGGGGGAGCGCGGCCGATCGCGGCCGGGTGTCAGCTGCCTATCGCAGCTGACATCCGGCGCTATGTGCCAGAAGCGGTCACGGACTGTCCCCAGCACATTAACCCCCGGCACACCGCGATCAAACATGATCGCGGTGTGCCGGCGGTATAGGGAAGCATCGCGCAGGGAGGGGGCTCCCTGCGGGCTTCCCTGAGACCCCCGGAGCAACGCGATGTGATCGCGTTGCTCCGAGGGTCTCCTACCTCCTTCCTCGCTGCAGGTCCCGGATTCAAGATGGCCGCGGCATCCGGGTCCTGCAGGGAGGGAGGTGGCTTACCGAGTGCCTGCTCAGAGCAGGCGCTGGTAAGCCTGCAGTGCTCTAAGTCAGATCGGTGATCTGACAGAGTGCTGTGCAAACTGTCAGATCACCGATCTGTGATGTCCCCCCCTGGGACAAAGTAAAAAAGTAAAAAAAAAAATTTCTACATGTGTAAAAAAATAAATAAAAAAAAAATCCTAAATAAAGAAAAAACAAAATATTATTCCCATAAATACATTTCTTTATCTAAATAAAAAAACAAACAATAAAAGTACACATATTTAGTATTGCCGCATCCGTAATGACCCAACCTATAAAACTGTCCCACTAGTTAACCCCTTCAGTAAACACCGTAAGAAGAATAAAAAACCAGGCAAAAAACAACGCTTTATTATCATACCGCCAAATAAAAAGTGGAATAAAACGCGATCAAAAAGACAGATATAAATAACCATGGTACCGCTGAAAGCGTCATTTTGTCCCGCAAAAAAAGAGCCACCATACAGCATCATCAGCAAAAAAATTAAAAAGTTATAGTCCTCAGAATAAAGCGATGCCAAAATAATTATTTTTTCTATAAAATAGTTTTTATCGTATAAAAGCGCCAAAACATAAAAAAATGATATAAATGAGATATCTCTGTAATCATACTGACCCGAAGAATAAAACTGCTTTATCAATTTTACCAAACGCGGAATGGTATAAACGCCTTCCCCAAAAGAAATTCATGAATAGCTGGTTTTTGGTCATTCTGCCTCACAAAAATCGGAATAAAAAGCGATCAAAAAATGTCATGTGCCCGAAAATGTAACTAATAAAAACGTCAACTCGTCCCGCAAAAAACAAGACCTCACATGACTCTGTGGTCTCAAATATGGAATAATTATAGCTCTCAAAATGTGGTAACGCAAAAAATATTTTTTTGCAATAAAAAGCGTCTTTCAGTGTGTGACAGCTGCCAATCATAAAAATCCACTAAAAAACCCGCTATAAAAGTAAATCAAACCCCCCATCATCACCCCTTAGTTTGGGAAAAAATAAAAAATTTAAAAAATGTATTTATTTCCATTTTCCCATTAGGGTTAGGGCTAGGGTTAGGGCTAGGGTTAGGGCTAGGGTTAGGGCTAGGGTTAGGGCTAGGGCTAGGGTTAGGGCTAGGGTTAGGGCTAGGGTTAGGGCTAGGGCTAGGGTTAGGGCTAGGGTTAGGGTTAGGGTTAGGGTTAGGGCTAGGGTTAGGGCTAGGGTTAGGGTTGGGGCTAAAGTTAGGGTTGGGGCTAAAGTTAGGGTTAAGGTTGGGGCTAAAGTTAGGGTTAGGGTTTGGATTACATTTACGGTTGGGAATAGGGTTGGGATTAAGGTTAGGGGTGTGTCTGGGTTAGAGGTGTGGTTAGGGTTACCATTGGGATTAGGGTTAGGGGTGTGTTTGCATTAGGGTTTCAGTTATAATTGGGGGGTTGCCACTGTTTAGGCACATCAGGGGCTCTCCAAACGCGACATGGCGTCCGATCTCAATTCCAGCCAATTCTGCGTTGAAAAAGTAAAACAGTGCTCCTTCCCTTCCGAGCTCTCCCGTGTGCCCACACAGGGGTTTACCCCAACATATGGGGTATCAGCATACTCAGGACAAATTGGACAACAACTTTTGGGGTCCAATTTCTCCTGTTACCCTTGGGAAAATACAAAACTGGGGGCTAAAAATAATTTTTGTGGGAAAAAAAAGATTTTTTATTTTCACGGCTCTTCGTTATAAACTGTAGTGAAATACTTGGGGGTTCAAAGCTCTCACAACACATCTAGATGAGTTCCTTAGGGGGTCTACTTTCCAAAATGGTGTCACGTGTGGGGGATTTCTACTGTTTAGGTACATTAGGGGCTCTGCAAACGCAATGTGACGCCTGCAGACCATTCCATCTAAGTCTGCATTCCAAATGGCGCTCCTTCCCTTCCGAGCCCTCCCATGCGCCCAAACGGTGGTTCCCCCCACATATGGGGTATCAGCGCACTCAGGACAAATTGGACAACAACTTTCTGGGTCCAATTTCTCCTGTTACCCTTGGGAAAATACAAAACTGGGGGCTAAAAAATAATTTTTGTGGGAAAAATTTTTTGTTTTATTTTTACGGCTCTGCATTATAAACTTCTGTGAAGCCCTTGGTGGGTCAAAGTGCTCACCACACATCTAGATAAATTCCTTAGGGGGTCTACTTTCCAAAATGGTGTCACTTGTGGGGGGTTTCAATGTTTAGGCACATCAGTGGCTCTCCAAACGCAACATGGCGTCCCATCTCAATTCCTGTCAATTTTGCATTGAAAAGTCAAACGGCGCTCCTTCCCTTCCGAGCTCTCCCATGCGCCCAAACAGTGGTTTACTCCCACATTTGGGGTATCAGCGTACTCAGGACAAATTGTACAACAACTTTTGTGGTCCAATTTCTTCTCTTACCCTTGGGAAAATAAAAAATCGGGGGCAAAAAGATAATTTTTGTGAAAAAAAAAAGATTTTTTATTTTTACGGTTCTGCATTATAAACTTCTGTGAAGCACTTGGTGGGTCAAAGTGCTCACCACACCTCTAGATAAGTTCCTTAGGGGGTCTACTTTCCAAAATGGTCATCAGTGGCTCTCCAAACGCAACATGGCGTCCCATCTCAATTCCTGTCAATTTTGCATTGAAAAGTCAAACGGCACTCCTTCCCTTCCGAGCTCTGCCATGCGCCGAAACAGTGGTTTACCTCCACCTATGGGGTATCGGCGTACTCAGGATAAATTGTACAACAACGTTTGGGGTCCATTTTCTCCTGTTACCCTTGGTAAAATAAAACAAATTGGAGTTGAAGTAAATTTTTTGTGAAAAAAAGTTAAATGTTCATCTTTATTTAAACATTCCAAAAATTCCTGTGAAACACCTGAAGGGTTAATAAACTTCTTGAATGTGGTTTTGAGCACCTTGAGGGGTGCAGTTTTTAGAATGGTGTCACACTTGGGTATTTTCTATCATATAGACCCCTGTTATGATCCGGTGACCTTGGAGCCGCATGAGACTTTCTCTGGAGTAGGTGGTACCTGTACTGACCGCAAACCCTAAACTGACACCACAACTAGAAGTAGCCGTGGGGTGTACCTAACACATCCTAGACACCTCGACACAGCCGGAGGACTAATTACCCCTATAGATGGAAAAGGGAATTTCTATCTTGCCTCAGAGCAGAACCCCAAAGGATAGGCAGCCCCCCACAAATATTGACTGTGAGTATAAGAGGAAAGACACATGCAGGCAGAAAACAGGATTTAGCAAAAGAGGCACTTCTAGCTAAATAGAAAAGGATAGGACAGAATTCTAAGCGGTCAGTATTAAAACCCTAAAAATATCCACAGCAGATAATAAAAATATTCTACATCTAACTAAAGACATAGAATGTATATCTGCATCTCCAGAGAATCCAGCATGACTGAAAAATCCAAACAAAGTCTAAGCTGGACAAAAACACAATGAATTGCACTGAAATGTAAAGCACACTGTATGTGTGCTGCAGAGACAAAAACCAGACACTTATCTTAGCTGAATTGACAGCAGGGCATGAGGAGCCAGACAGAGATGCAATCCCTCCAAGAACAATGGACAACTGGCAAGGACTAATGGATCCTGCACACCTAAATACCTAGTAGAGCTGCAATCAGCAGAAACACCTGCCCAGGATTACAACCCAGAGACAACTGCACTACCACCAACAACCACCGGAGGGAGCCCAAGAGCAGAATTCACAACAGTACCCCCCCCCCCCTTGAAAAGGGGTCACCGAACCCTCACCAGAGCCCCCATGCCGATCAGGACGAGCCAGATGAAAGGCACGGACCAAATCAGCAGCATAGACATCAGCGGCAAAAACCCAAGAATTATCCTCCTGGCCATAACCCTTCCATTTGACAAGGTACTGAAGCTTCCGCCTCGAAAAACGAGAATCCAAAATTTTCTCAACCACATACTCCAACTCCCCATCAACCAACACAGGGGCAGGAGGATCAACAGAGGGAACAACGGGCACCACATATTTCCGCAATAAAGATCTATGGAAAACATTATGGATGACAAAAGAGGTCGGAAGGGCCAAACGAAAAGACACCGGATTGATAATCTCAGAAATCCTATAAGGACCAATAAACCGAGGCTTAAACTTAGGAGAAGAAACCTTCATAGGAACATGACGGGAAGACAACCAGACCAAATCCCCAACCCGAAGCCGGGCACCAACACACCGACAACGGTTAGCAAAATGCTGAGCCTCCTCCTGAGACAACACCAAATTGTCCACCACATGAGCCCAAATCTGATGCAACCTGTCAACCACAGAATCCACACCAGGACAATCAGAAGGCTCAACCTGCCCCGAAGAAAAACGAGGATGAAAACCAAAATTACAAAAGAAGGGCGAAACCAAGGTAGCCGAACTAGCCCGATTATTAAGGGCAAACTCGGCCAATGGCAAGAAAGCCACCCAATCATCCTGATCAGCAGACACAAAGCATCTCAAATAAGTTTCCAAAGTCTGATTAGTTCGCTCGGTCTGGCCATTTGTCTGAGGATGAAATGCGGAAGAAAAAGACAAATCAATGCCCAGCCTAGCACAAAAGGCCCGCCAAAACCTAGAAACAAACTGGGAACCTCTGTCGGATACAATATTCTCCGGAATACCATGCAAACGAACCACATGCTGAAAAAACAACGGAACCAAATCAGAAGAGGAAGGCAATTTAGGCAAAGGCACCAAATGAACCATCATAGAGAACCGTTCACAAACCACCCAGATAACCGACATCCTCTGGGAAACCGGAAGATCTGAAATAAAATCCATAGAAATATGCATTCAGGGCCTCTCAGGGACCGGCAAAGGCAAAAGCAACCCACTAGCACGGGAACAACAAGGCTTGGCCCTCGCACGAGTCCCACAGGACTGCACAAAAGAACGCACATCACGCGACAAAGAAGGCCACCAAAAGGACCTACCAACCAAATCTCTGGTACCAAAAATACCAGGATGGCCAGCCAACACAGAACAATGAACCTCAGAAATCACTCTACTAGTCCATCTATCAGGAACAAACAGTTTCCCCACTGGACAGCGGTCAGGTTTGTCAGCCTGAAATTCCTGAAGAACCCGTCGTAAATCAGGGGAAATGGCAGAAAGGACCACCCCTTCCTTCAGAATGCCGACCGGTTCAAGGACCTCAGGAGAATCAGGCAAAAAACTCCTAGAGAGGGCATCAGCCTTAATATTCTTAGAACCCGGAAGATATGGGACCACGAAATCAAAACGGGAGAAAAACAGGGACCATCGAGCCTGTCTAGGATTCAGCCGTTTGGCAGACTCGAGGTAAATCAGATTTTTATGATCAGTCAAGACCAAAATACGGTGCTTGGCTCCCTCAAGCCAATGTCGCCATTCCTCAAACGCCCACTTCATAGCCAACAACTCCCGATTGCCGACATCATAATTGCGTTCAGCAGGCGAAAACTTACGGGAAAAGAAGGCACATGGTTTCATCAAGGAACCAACAGGATCCCTCTGAGACAAAACGGCCCCTGCCCCAATCTCAGAAGCGTCAACCTCAACCTGAAACGGAAGAGAAACATCCGGTTGGCGCAACATCGGGGCAGAAGTAAATCAGCGTTTAAGCTCCTGAAAGGCAGAGACAGCCGCAGAGGACCAATTCGTCACATCAGCGCCTTTCTTCGTCAAATCGGTTAGGAGTTTAACCACACTGGAGAAGTTAGCAATGAAACGGCGATAAAAATTAGCAAAGCCCAAAAATTTCTGAAGGCTCTTCACGGATGTGGGCTGAATCCAATCATGAATGGCCTGAACCTTAACCGGATCCATCTCTATAGATGAGGGAGAAAAAATGAAGCCCAAAAAAGAAACCTTCTGCACTCCAAAGAGACACTTAGACCCCTTCACAAATAAAGCATTATCACGAAGGATCTGAAAGACCATCCTGACCTGTTTCACATGAGACTCCCAATCATCGGAAAAAATTAAAATGAAAATGTCATCCAAATATGCAATCATGAATTTATCAAGATAATTCCGGAAGATATCATGCATGAAGGACTGAAAAACAGACGTATTAAACGCAGTTTTCCATTCATCACCCTGCTTAATACGAACAAGATTATATGCCCCCCGAAGGTCAATCTTAGTAAACCAACTAGCCCCCTTAATCCTAGCAAACAAATCGGAAAGCAAAGGCAAAGGGTATTGAAACTTGACCGTGATCTTATTCAAGAGGCGATAATCAATACAGGATCTCAAGGAGCCATCCTTCTTAGCAACAAAAAAAAATCCCGCTCCCAATGGTGAAGAAGATGGCCGAATATGCCCTTTCTCCAAAGACTCCTTAACATAACTCCGCATGGCGGTATGTTCAGGCACAGACAGGTTGAAAAGTCAGCCCTTAGGAAACTTACAGCCTGGAATCAAGTCAATAGCACAATCACAGTCCCTATGCGGTGGGAGGGAACTGGACTTGGGCTCATCGAATACATCCTGAAAATCAGACAAAAACTCTGGAATTTCAGAAGAGGAGGAAGAGGAGATTGACATCAAAGGAACGTCATTATGAACCCCCTGACAACCCCAACTAGTCACAGACATAGACTTCCAATCCAATACCGGATTATGTACCTGCAACCATGGAAAACCCAGCACAATAGCATCATGCAAATTATGCAACACCAGAAAATGACAATCTTCCTGATGGGCTGGCACCATGCACATGGTCACCTGTGTCCAAAACTGGGGCTTATTTTTAGCCAAAGGTGTAGCATCAATGCCCTTAAAGGAATAGGGTTCTGCAAAGACTGCAAGGGGAAACCACAACGCCTGGCAAATTCAAAGTCCATTAAGTTCAAAGCGGCGCCTGAATCCACAAACGCCATGACAGAAAATGACGACAATGAGCAGATCAAGGTCACAGATAACAGAAATTTAGGTTGTACAGTACTGATGGTAACTGAACTAGCGATTCTCTTTGTACGCTGAGGGCAGACTGAAATGACATGAGAAGCATCGCCACAATAAAAACACAACCTATTCTGACGTCTGAATCCTTGTTGTTCCGTTCTAGGCAGAATCCTATCACACTGCATAGGCTCAGGCATCTGCTCTGAGGACAACGCCACAGCGCGCACAGTTCTGCGCTCCCGCAAGCGCCGATCAATCTGAATGGCCAGAGACATAGAATCACTCAGACCAACAGGCGTGGGAAACCCCACCATAATATCTTTAACAGATTCAGAAAGACCCTTTCTGAAAATTGCCGCCAAAGCATCCTCATTCCATTTAGTCAGCACAGACCATTTTCTAAATTTCTGACAATACAATTCTGCCGCTTCTTGACCCTGAGACAGGGCCAACAAGGTCCTCTCCGCTTGATCCACAGAATTTGGTTCATCATATAATAATCCTAGAGCCTGAAAAAAGGCGTCTACATTAACCAAGGCCGGATTCCCAGATTCCAGGGAAAATGCCCAATCCTGAGGATCGCCACGCAGCAGGGAGATGACAATTTTAACCTGCTGAATGGGATCACCAGAGGAACGAGGTTTCAGAGCAAAAAACAGTTTACAGTTGTTTTTAAAACTCAAAAATTTGGACCTGTCCCCAAAAAACAAATCAGGAGTAGGAATCCTAGGCTCTAAAACTGGAGTCTGAACAATATAATCAGAAATACCCTGTACCCTAGCAGCAAGCTGGTCTACACAAGAAGCTAATCCCTGAACATCCATGCTAGCACAAGACTCCTCAGTCACCCAGAGGAAAAGAGGGAAGGAAAGACAAAACAGGCTACAGAAAAAAAATGGCTCAACACCTTTCTTCCCTTCTTCTGAGATGCATTTAACTCATTGTTGGCCAGTTGTACTGTTATGATCCAGTGACCTTGGAGCCGCATGAGACTTTCTCTGGAGTAGGTGGTACCTTGTTATGACCCCAATGGCAGAGGGTCTCAGAAGTTATTACCAAGTCTGCAAACACAAAAACCAGCTCATAGGGCAGTGGTAACTAGGCTGACCGTATACCTGATCCTAGCACCACAAATAGCAGCAGCCGGGGAACGTACCTACGTTGGTTCTAGACGTCTCGCGCCAGCCGGAGAACTAACTAACCCTAGAAGGGAAAAGATAGACCTTTCTTGCCTCCAGAGAAAAGACCCCAAAAGTTGGATACAAGCCCCCAACAAATAATAACGGTGAGGTAAGAAGAAAAGACAAACGTAAGAATGAACTAGGTTTTTAGCAAAGAGAGGCCCACTGACTAATAGCAGAATATAGGAAGATGACTTATACGGTCAGCAAAAACCCTATCAAAATTTCCACGCTGAATATTCAAGAACCCCCGAACCGTCTAACGGCCCGGGGGGAGAATATCAGCCCCCTAGAGCTTCCAGCAAAATCAGGAATCACATTTAGTACAAGCTGGACAGAAATAAGAGCAATGCAAATAACCAAAAAATAAGGAAGCAGGACTTAGCTTATTTTGCAAGAACCAGGACCAGCAGACAGGAGCAAACAGAAAGGAACTGATTACAACGATGCCAGGCACCAGACTGAAAATCTAGGAAGCTTAAATAGCAACACCCCTGGACTAACGAGCCAGGTGGGTACCAAGCTGAGGAAAGAAACTCAAAGTGTCATGTCGCTAGTGACCACAAGAGGGAGCCAAAAATCCAATTCACAACAGTACCCCCCCCTTAAGGAGGGGTCACTGAACCCTCACCAAGACCACCAGGACAATCAGGATGAGCAGCGTGAAAGGCACGAACCAAATCGGCCGCATGAACATCAGAGGCGACCACCCAGGAATTATCCTCCTGACCATAGCCCTTCCACTTGACAAGATACTGAAGCCTCCGTCTGGAGAGACGAGAATCCAAGATCTTCTCCACCACGTACTCCAACTTGCCCTCAACCAACACCGGAGCAGGAGGCTCAACAGAAGGAACCACAGGCACAACGTAGCGCCGCAACAAAGACCTATGGAACACGTTGTGAATGGCAAACGACACTGGAAGATCCAAGCGAAAAGACACTGGATTAAGGATTTCCAAAATCTTATAAGGACCGATGAAGCGAGGCTTAATTTTAGGAGAGGATACCTTCATAGGAACAAACCGAGAAGACAGCCACACCAAATCCCCAACACGAAGTCGGGGACCCACACCGCGGCGGCGGTTGGAAAAACGCTGAGCCTTCTCCTGTGACAACTTTAAGTTGTCCACCACATGATTCCAGATCCGCTGCAACCTATCCACCACAGAATCTACCCCAGGACAGTCAGAGGGCTCAACATGTCCCGAGGAAAAACGAGGATGAAAACCAGAGTTGCAGAAAAATGGCGAAACCAAAGTAGCGGAACTAGCCCGATTATTAAGGGCAAACTCAGCCAATGGCAAGAAGGTCACCCAAACATCCTGATCTGCAGAAACAAAACACCTCAAATAAGCCTCCAGTGTCTGATTTGTTTGCTCCGTTTGGCCATTAGTCTGAGGATAAAAGGCAGACGAAAACGACAAATCAATGCCCATCTTAGCACAAAAGGATCGCCAGAACCTGGAAACAAACTGGGATCCTCTGTCAGACACGATATTCTCAGGAATGCCGTGCAAACGAACCACATTCTGAAAGAATAAAGGAACCAGATTGGAAGAGGAAGGCAGCTTAGGCAAAGACACCAAATGGACCATCTTGGAAAAGCGATCACATACCACCCAGATGACAGACATGCCATGAGACACCGGAAGATCCAAAATGAAATCCATGGAAATGTGTGTCCAAGGCCTCTTCGGGACAGGCAAGGGCAAGAGCAACCCGCTGGCACGAGAACAGCAAGGCTTAGCTCGAGCACAAGTCCCACAGGACTGCACAAATGACCGCACATCCCGTGACAAGGAAGGCCACCAAAAGGACCTAGCCACCAAATCTCTGGTGCCAAAAATCCCCGGATGCCCTGCCAACACCGAGGAATGAACCTCGGAAATGACTCTGCTGGTCCATTTATCAGGAACAAACAGTCTGTCAGGTGGACAAGAGTCAGGTCTACCAGCCTGAAATCTCTGCAACACACGTCGCAAATCCGGAGAAATGGCTGACAAGATTACTCCCTCTTTAAGAATACCCGCTGGCTCTGAGACTCCAGGAGAGTCAGGCACAAAGCTCCTTGAAAGAGCATCAGCCTTCACATTCTTTGAACCTGGTAAATACGAGACCACAAAGTCAAAACGGGAGAAAAACAATGACCAACGGGCCTGTCTAGGATTCAGGCGTTTAGCAGACTCGAGATACATCAGATTTTTGTGATCAGTCAAGACCACCACACGATGCTTAGCACCCTCGAGCCAATGACGCCACTCCTCAAATGCCCACTTCATGGCCAACAACTCCCGATTGCCAACATCATAATTCCGCTCAGCAGGCGAAAACTTCCTAGAAAA
Source organism: Ranitomeya variabilis (assembly GCF_051348905.1). Classification (NCBI taxonomy): domain Eukaryota; kingdom Metazoa; phylum Chordata; class Amphibia; order Anura; family Dendrobatidae; genus Ranitomeya; species Ranitomeya variabilis. Next base: position 656,275,951 of record NC_135233.1, read on the forward strand.
AAAAGCACATGGTCTCATTACAGAGCAACCAGGGCCTCTCTGCGACAAAACGGCCCCTGCCCCGATCTCAGAAGCATCCACTTCAACCTGAAAGGGAAGTGAGACATCAGGCTGGCACAAAACAGGCGCCGAAGTAAACCGGCGCTTCAGCTCTTGGAAAGCTTCCACGGCTGCAGGAGCCCAGTTAGCAACATCAGAACCTTTCTTGGTCATATCCGTCAAAGGTTTAACAACGCTAGAAAAGTTAGCGATAAAACGATGGTAGAAGTTAGCAAAACCCAAGAACTTCTGAAGACTCTTAACTGACGTGGGTTGAGTCCAATCATGAATAGCTCGGACCTTGACTGGGTCCATCTCCACCGCAGAAGGGGAAAAATAAAACCCAAAAAGGGAACCTTCTGTACTCCAAAGAGACACTTTGAGCCCTTAACAAACAAAGCATTCTCACGCAAAACCTGAAACACCATCCTGACCTGCTTTACATGGGAGTCCCAATCATCAGAAAAAACCAGAATATCATCCAGATAAACAATCATAAATTTATCCAGATACTTCCGGAAGAGATCATGCATAAAGGACTGAAACACCGAAGGAGCATTAGAGAGCCCAAAAGGCATCACCAAGTACTCAAAATGACCTTCGGGCGTATTAAATGCAGTTTTCCATTCATCTCCTTGCTTAATGCGCACAAGGTTGTACGCACCACGAAGATCTATCTTGGTGAACCACTTGGCACCCTTAATCCGGGCAAACAAGTCCGACAACAGAGGCAAAGGATACTGAAATTTAACAGTGATTTTATTCAGAAGCCGATAGTCTATACAAGGTCTCAAAGATCCGTCCTTCTTGGCCACAAAAAAGAATCCCGCACCAAGAGGGGAAGAGGATGGACGGATATGCCCCTTCTCCAGAGACTCCTTGATATACGAACGCATTGCGGTATGCTCAGGTACAGACAGATTAAATAATCTTCCCTTAGGAAATTTACTACCTGGAATCAAATCTATAGAGCAGTCACAGTCCCTATGAGGAGGAAGAGCACTGGACCTGGACTCGCTGAATACATCCTGATAATCAGACAAATACTCAGGAACTTCCGAAGGAGTAGAGGAAGCAATAGACACCGGCGGGGAATCACCATGAATTCCCTGACAGCCCCAACTTGACACAGACATAGCCTTCCAATCCAAGACTGGATTATGGGTCTGTAACCATGGCAGGCCCAAAACGACCAAATCATGCATTTTATGCAGAACAAGAAAACGAATCACCTCCCGATGTTCAGGAGTCATGCACATGGTTACCTGTGTCCAAAACTGCGGCTTATTTTCCGCCAATGGCGTAGCATCAATACCTCTAAGAGGGATAGGATTTACCAACGGCTCAAGAACAAAACCACAGCGCTTGGCAAATGACAGATCCATAAGACTCAGGGCAGCACCTGAATCCACAAACGCCATAACAGGGTAGGAAGACAATGAGCAAATTAAAGTCACAGACAAAATAAATTTAGGTTGCAAATTACCAATGGCGACAGGACTAACAACCCTTGTTAGGTGTTTAGAGCATGCTGATATAACATGTGTAGAATCACCACAGTAAAAACACAACCCATTCTGACGTCTATGATTTTTCCGTTCATTTCTAGTCTGAATTCTACCACATTGCATTAAATCAGGTGTTTGTTCAGACAACACCACCAGAGGATTAGCGGCTTTGCGCTCCCGCAAACGCCAGTCAATTTGAATAGCCAGCGCCATGGAATCATTCAGACTTGTAGGAATGGAGAAACCCACCATCACATTCTTAATGGCTTCAGAAAGGCCATTTCTGAAATTTGCAGCCAGAGCACACTCATTCCACTGAGTAAGCACGGACCATCTCCGAAATTTTTGGCAATACACTTCAGCTTCATCCTGGCCCTGAGAGATAGCCAGCAAGGCTTTTTCTGCCTGAATTTCAAGATTGGGTTCCTCGTAAAGCAACCCAAGCGCCAGAAAAAACGCATCAATATTTGCCAATGCCGGATCTCCTGGCGCTAACGAGAAGGCCCAATCCTGAGGGTCGCCCCGCAAGAAAGAGATAACAATTTTAACTTGCTGAGCTGAGTCTCCAGACGAACGGGGTCTCAGAGATAGAAACAATTTACAATTATTCCTGAAATTCCTAAACTTAAATCGGTCTCCAGAGAACAGTTCAGGAATAGGTATTTTAGGTTCAGACATAGGACTACTGGTAACAAAATCTTGAATGCCCTGCACACGAGCAGCAAGCTGATCCACACCAGTAATCAAAGTCTGGACATTCATGTCTGCAGCAAGCTCAAGCCACTCAGAGGTAAAGGGGAGGAAGAAAGAGAAAAAAAAAAAAAAACTCAGAATTTCCTTTCTTATTATCCCACTTCTGCAATGCATTAAACATTCACCTTCGGCCTGGCATACTGTTATGACCCCAATGGCAGAGGGTCTCAGAAGTTATTACCAAGTCTGCAAACACAAAAACCAGCTCATAGGGCAGTGGTAACTAGGCTGACCGTATACCTGATCCTAGCACCACAAATAGCAGCAGCCGGGGAACTGTTGTGAATTAGACTTTTTGGCTCCCTCTTGTGGTTACTAGTGATATGACTCTGGGATTTTCTTCCCTCAGTTTGTACCCTGCTGGGTCGTTACTTCAGGGGTGTTGCTATATAAACCTCCTGGAACCTTAGTCCAGTGCCTGGCATCGTTGTAATCAGACACATTCTGTTTGCTCCTATCTGCTGGTCCTGGTTCGTGCAAAATTAAGCTAAGTCCTGCTTCTTTGTTTTTTGGGTTATTTGCTTGCTCTCATTTTTGTCCAGCTTGTACTAAATGTGATTCCTGATCTTGCTGGAAGCTCTAGGGGGCTGGTGTTCTCCCCCCGGGCCGTTAGACGGTTCGGGGGTTCTTGAATTTCCAGTGTGGATATTTTTGATAGGGTTTTTGCTGACCATATAAGTTATCTTTCTATATTCTGCTATTAGCTAGTGGGCCTCTCTTTGCTAAATACCTAGCTCATTCTTATGTTTGTCTTTTCCTCTTACCTCACCGTTATTATTTGTTGGGGGCTTGTATCCAACTTTTGGGGTCTATTCTCTGGAGGCAAGAAAGGTCTTTCTTTTCCCTTCTAGGGTTAGCTAGTTCTCCGGCTGGCGCGAGACGTCTAGAACCAACGTAGGAACGTTCCCCGGCTGCTGTTATTTGTGGTGCTAGGATTAGATATATGGTCAGCCCAGTTACCACTGCCCTATGAGCTGTTTTTTTGTGTTTGCAGACTTAGAAATTATTTCTGAGACCCTCTGCCATTGGGGTCATAACAGTATGCCAGGCCGGGATTGAATGTTTAATGCATTGCAGAAGTGGGATAAAAAGAAAGGAAATTCTGAGTTTGTTTGTTTTTTTTTCTTTCCTCTCTTCCTCCCCTTTACCTTTGAGTGGCTTGTGCTTGCTGCAGACATGAATGTCCAGACCTTGATTACAAGTGTAGACCAGCTGGCAGCTCGTGTGCAGGGCATACAAGATTTTGTTACCAGTAGTCCTATGTCTGAACCTAAAATACCTATTCCGGAATTGTTTTCTGGAGACCGATTTAGGTTTAGGAATTTCAAGAATAATTGTAAATTGTTTCTTTCTCTGAGACCCCGTTCATCTGGAGATTCAGCTCAGCAAGTTAAAATTGTTATTTCTTTTTTACGGGGCGACCCTCAGGATTGGGCTTTCTCGCTAGCGCCAGGAGATCCGGCATTGGCAAAAATTGATGCGTTTTTTCTGGCGCTCGGATTGCTTTACGAGGAACCCAATCTTGAAATTCAGGCAGAAAAAGCCTTGCTGGCTATTTCTCAGGGTCAGGATGAAGCTGAAGTGTATTGCCAAAAATTTCGGAAATGGTCCGTGCTTACTCAGTGGAATGAGTGTGCTTTGGCCGCAAATTTCAGACATGGCCTTTCTGAAGCCATTAAGAATGTGATGGTGGGTTTCCCCATTCCTACAAGTCTGAATAATTCTATGGCGCTGGCTATTCAAATTGACCGGCGTTTGCGGGAGCGCAAAACCGCTAATCCTCTGGTGGTGTTGTCTGAACAAACACCTGATTTAATGCAATGTGATAGAATTCAGACTAGAAATGAGCGGAAAAATCATAGACGTCAGAATGGGTTGTGTTTTTACTGTGGTGATTCTACACATGTTATATCAGCATGCTCTAAACGCCTAACAAGGGTTGTTAGTCCTGTCGCCATTGGTAATTTGCAACCTAAATTTATTTTGTCTGTGACTTTAATTTGCTCTTTGTCTTCTTACCCTGTTATGGCGTTTGTGGATTCAGGTGCTGCCCTGAGTCTTATGGATCTGTCATTTGCCAAGCGCTGTGGTTTTGTTCTTGAACCGTTAGTAAATCCTATTCCTCTTAGAGGTATTGATGCTACGCCATTGGCGGAAAATAAACCGCAGTTTTGGACGCAGGTGACCATGTGCATGACTCCTGAACATCGGGAGGTGATTCGTTTTCTTGTTCTGCATAAAATGCATGATTTGGTCATTTTGGGTCTGCCATGGTTACAGACCCACAATCCAGTCTTGGATTGGAAGGCAATGTCTGTGTCAAGTTGGGGCTGTCAGGGAATTCATGCTGATTCCTCGCCAGTGTCTATTGCTTCCTCTACTCCTTCGGAAGTTCCTGAGTATTTGTCTGATTATCAGGATGTATTCAGCGAGTCCAGATCCAGTGCTCTGCCTCCTCATAGGGACTGTGACTGCGCCATAGATTTGATCCCAGGTAGTAAATTTCCTAAGGGAAGATTATTTAATCTGTCTGTACCTGAGCATGCCGCAATGCGTTCGTATATCAAGGAGTCTCTGGAGAAGGGGCATATCCGTCCATCCTCTTCCCCTCTTGGTGCAGGATTATTTTTTGTGGCCAAGAAGGACGGATCTTTGAGACCTTGTATTGACTATCGGCTACTGAATAAAATCACTGTAAAATTTCAGTATCCTTTGCCTCTGTTGTCGGACTTGTTTGCCCGGATTAAAGGTGCCAAGTGGTTCACCAAGATAGATCTTCGTGGTGCGTACAACCTTGTGCGCATTAAGCAAGGAGATGAATGGAAGACTGCATTTAATACGCCCGAAGGTCATTTTGAGTACTTGGTGATGCCTTTTGGGCTCTCTAATGCTCCCTCAGTGTTTCAGTCCTTAATGCATGATATTTTCCGGAAGTATCTGGATAAATTTATGATTGTTTATCTGGATGATATTCTGGTTTTCTCTGAAGATTGGGACTCACATGTGGAGCAGGTCAGGATAGTGTTTCAGGTTTTGCGTGAGAATGCTTTGTTTGTTAAAGGCTCAAAGTGTCTCTTTGGAGTACAGAAGGTTCCCTTTTTGGGGTTTATTTTTTCCCCTTCTGCTGTGGAGATGGACCCAGTCAAGGTCCGAGCTATTCATGAGTGGACTCAACCCACGTCAGTTAAGAGTCTTCAGAAGTTCTTGGGTTTTGCTAACTTCTACCGTCGTTTTATCGCTAATTTTTCCAGCGTTGTTAAACCTTTGACGGATATGACCAAGAAAGGTTCTGATGTTGCTAACTGGGCTCCTGCAGCCGTGGAGGCGTTCCAGGAGTTGAAGCGCCGGTTTACTTCGGCACCTGTTTTGTGCCAGCCTGATGTCTCACTTCCTTTTCAGGTCGAAGTGGATGCTTCTGAGATTGGGGCAGGGGCTGTTTTGTCACAGAGAGGCCCTGGTTGCTCGGTAATGAGACCATGTGCTTTCTTGTCTAGGAAGTTTTCGCCTGCTGAGCGGAATTATGATGTTGGCAATCGGGAGTTACTGGCCATGAAGTGGGCATTTGAGGAGTGGCGTCATTGGCTCGAGGGTGCTAAGCATCGTGTGGTGGTCTTGACTGATCACAAAAATTTGATGTATCTCGAGTCTGCTAAACGCCTGAATCCTAGACAGGCCCGCTGGTCATTGTTTTTCTCCCGTTTTGACTTTGTGGTCTCGTATTTACCAGGTTCAAAGAATGTGAAGGCTGATGCTCTTTCAAGGAGCTTTGTGCCTGACTCTCCTGGAGTCACAGAACCTGTTGGTATTCTTAAAGAGGGAGTTATCTTGTCAGCCATTTCTCCTGATTTGCGACGTGTGTTGCAGAGATTTCAGGCTGGTAGACCTGACTCTTGTCCACCTGACAGACTGTTTGTTCCTGATAAGTGGACCAGCAGAGTCATTTCCGAGGTTCATTCCTCGGTGTTGGCAGGTCATCCGGGAATTTTTGGCACCAGAGATCTGGTGGCTAGGTCCTTTTGGTGGCCTTCCTTGTCACGGGATGTGCGGTCATTTGTGCAGTCCTGTGGGACTTGTGCTCGAGCTAAGCCTTGCTGTTCTCGTGCCAGCGGGTTGCTCTTGCCTTTGCCTGTCCCGAAGAGGCCTTGGACACACATTTCCATGGATTTCATTTCTGATCTCCCGGTGTCTCAGGGTATGTCTGTCATCTGGGTGGTATGTGATCGCTTTTCGAAAATGGTCCATTTGGTGCCTTTGCCTAAGCTGCCTTCCTCTTCCGATCTGGTTCCCGTGTTCCTTCAGAATGTGGTTCGTTTACACGGCATTCCTGAGAATATTGTGTCTGACAGAGGATCCCAGTTTGTTTCCAGGTTCTGGCGATCCTTTTGTGCTAGGATGGGCATTGATTTGTCGTTCTCGTCTGCCTTTCATCCTCAGACTAATGGACAAACTGAGCGAACTAATCAGACTCTGGAGGCTTACTTGAGGTGTTTTGCTTCGGCAGATCAGGATGATTGGGTGACCTTCTTGCCGTTGGCTGAGTTTGCCCTTAATAATCGGGCTAGTTCCGCTACTTTGGTTTCGCCATTTTTCTGCAACTCTGGTTTCCATCCTCGTTTTTCCTCGGGACATGTGGAGCCTTCTGACTGTCCTGGGGTGGATTCTGTGGTGGATAGGTTGCAGCAGATCTGGAATCATGTGGTGGACAACTTAAAATTGTCACAGGAGAAGGCTCAGCGTTTTGCCAACCGCCGCCACGGTGTGGGTCCCCGACTTCGCGTTGGGGATTTGGTGTGGCTGTCTTCTCGATTTGTTCCTATGAAGGTCTCCTCTCCTAAATTTAAGCCTCGCTTCATCGGTCCTTACAAGATATTGGAAATCCTTAATCCAGTGTCCTTTTGCTTGGATCTTCCGGTTTCGTTTGCCATTCACAACGTGTTCCATAGGTCTTTGTTGCGACGCTACGTTGTGCCTGTGGTTCCTTCTGCTGAGCCTCCTGCTCCGGTGTTGGTTGAGGGCAAGTTGGAGTACGTGGTTGAGAAGATCTTGGATTCTCGTCTCTCCAGACGGAGGCTTCAGTATTTGGTCAAGTGGAAGGGCTATGGTCAGGAGGATAATTCCTGGGTGGTTGCCTCTGATGTGCATGTGGCCGATTTAGTTCGTGCCTTTCACGCTGCTCATCCTGATCGCCCTGGTGGTCTTGGTGAGGGTTCGGTGACCCCTCCTTAAGGGGGGGGTACTGTTGTGAATTAGACTTTTTGGCTCCCTCTTGTGGTTACTAGTGATATGACTCTGGGATTTTCTTCCCTCAGTTTGTACCCAGCTGGGTCGTTACTTTAGGGGTGTTGCTATATAAACCTCCTGGAACCTTAGTCCAGTGCCTGGCATCGTTGTAATCAGACACATTCTGTTTGCTCCTATCTGCTGGTCCTGGTTCGTGCAAAAATAAGCTAAGTTCTGCTTCTTTGGTTTTTGTGTTATTTGCTTGCTCTCATTTTTGTCCAGCTTGTACTAAATGTGATTCCTGATCTTGCTGGAAGCTCTAGGGGGCTGGTGTTCTCCCCCTGGGCCGTTAGACGGTTCGGGGGTTTTTGAATTTCCAGTGTGGATATTTTTGATAGGGTTTTTGCTGACCATATAAGTTATCTTTCTATATTCTGCTATTAGCTAGTGGGCCTCTCTTTGCTAAATACCTAGCTCATTCTTATGTTTGTCTTTTCCTCTTACCTCACCGTTATTATTTGTTGGGGGCTTGTATCCAACTTTTGGGGTCTATTCTCTGGAGGCAAGAAAGGTCTTTCTTTTCCCTTCTAGGGTTAGCTAGTTCTCCGGCTGGCGCGAGACGTCTAGAACCAACGTAGGAACGTTCCCCGGCTGCTGTTATTTGTGGTGCTAGGATTAGATATATGGTCAGCCCAGTTACCACTGCCCTATGAGCTGGTTTTTTGTGTTTGCAGACTTAGAAATTATTTGTGAGACCCTCTGCCATTGGGGTCATAACAGGGAACGTACCTATGTTGGTTCTAGACGTCTCGCGCCAGCCGGAGAACTAACTAACCCTAGAAGGGAAAAGATAGACCTTTCTTGCCTCCAGAGAAAAGACCCCAAAAGTTGGATACAAGCCCCCAACAAATAATAACGGTGAGGTAACAAGAAAAGACAAACGTAAGAATGAACTAGGTTTTTAGCAAAGAGAGGCCCACTGACTAATAGCAGAATATAGGAAGATGACTTATACGGTCAGCAAAAACCCTATCAAAATTTCCACGCTGAATATTCAAGAACCCCCGAACCGTCTAACGGCCCGGGGGGAGAATATCAGCCCCCTAGAGCTTCCAGCAAAATCAGGAATCACATTTAGTACAAGCTGGACAGAAATAAGAGCAATGCAAATAACCAAAAAATAAGGAAGCAGGACTTAGCTTATTTTGCAAGAACCAGGACCAGCAGACAGGAGCAAACAGAAAGGAACTGATTACAACGATGCCAGGCACCAGACTGAAAATCCAGGAAGCTTAAATAGCAACACCCCTGGACTAACGAGCCAGGTGGGTACCAAGCTGAGGAAAGAAACTCAAAGTGTCATGTCGCTAGTGACCACAAGAGGGAGCCAAAAAATCCAATTCACAACAGTACCTGTACTGACCGCAAACCCTAAACTGACACCACAACTAGAAGTAGCCGTGGGGTGTACCTAACACATCCTAGACACCTCGACACAGCCGGAGGACTAAATACCCCTATAGATGGAAAAGGGAATTTCTATCTTGCCTCAGAGCAGAACCCCAAAGGATAGGCAGCCCCCCACAAATATTGACTGTGAGTATAAGAGGAAAGACACACGCAGGCAGAAAACAGGATTTAGCAAAAGAGGCACTTCTAGCTAAATAGAAAAGGATAGGACAGAATTCTAAGCGGTCAGTTTTAAAACCCTAAAAATATCCACAGCAGATAATAAAAATATTCTACATCTAACTAAAGACATAGAATGTATATCTGCATCTCCAGAGAATCCAGCATGACTGAAAAATCCAAACAAAGTCTAAGCTGGACAAAAACACAATGAATTGCACTGAAATGTAAAGCACACTGCATGTGTGCTGCAGAGACAAAAACCAGACACTTATCTTAGCTGAATTGACAGCAGGGCATGAGGAGCCAGACAGAGATGCAATCCCTCCAAGAACAATGGACAACTGGCAAGGACTAATGGATCCTGCACACCTAAGTACCTAGTAGAGCTGCAATCAGCAGAAACACCTGCCCAGGATTACAACCCAGAGACAACTGCACTACCACCAACAACCACCGGAGGGAGCCCAAGAGCAGAATTCACAACAGACCCCTCAAAATTACTTCAAATGAGATGTGGTCCCTAAAAAAAAATGGTGTTGTAAAAATGAGAAATTGCTGGTCAACTTTTAACCCTTATAACTCCCTAACAAAAAAACATTTTGGTTCCAAAATTGTGCTGATGTAAAGTAGACATGTGGGAAATGTTACTTATTAAGTATTTTGTGTGACATATCTCTGTGATTTCATTGCATAAAAATTCAAAGTTGGAAAATTGCGAAATTTTCTAAATTTTCGCCAAATTTCCATTTTTTTCACAAACAAACGCAGGGAATATCAAATAAATTTTACCACTATCATGAAGAACAATATGTCTCGAGAAAACAGTGTCAGAATCACTGGAATCCGTTGAGTCGTTCCAGAGTTATAACCTCATAAAGGGACAGTGGTCAGAATTGTAAAAATTGGCCCTGCCCATAACGTGCAAACCACCCTTGGGGGTAAAGGGGTTAAAGAGAAACTGTGAGTATGGTCAACCCTAATAATCCATCTATATGGGCATTGAGGTCAAAGAAAGTAAAATAAAATGATACCATGATGTCTGCGATCTAAAGTCCTATTATCGTTTTTGTTAATATGTAAACGAGCTGTTCAGAGTTATGGGCCGAACATTGATCTGCATGAGACTCTGCCCCAGAACTTATTTTAAATGAAAGAAGGAGTTACCAATGTGAGGCATGTAGAGCATGAGAATGGACTGTCTGCCATTATAATACACACCTAAATAAGAAAATATTACTATTGTTTGATATAAGTGGGTATTCACGAAAAATATATATGGCTACACATGAATAACCACTGACAAAACAAAATAAAATGTATATCTTTTAATATATTTGTAACCCCTTTACCCCCTGGCCAATTTTTACAATTCTGATCACTGTCCCTTTATGAGGCAATAACTCTGGAATGCTTCAATGGATCCCAGTGATTCTGAGACCATTTTCTTGTAACATATTGTACTTCATGATAGTGGTAAAATGTTTTTGATATGACTTGTGCTTATTTGTGAAAAAAATGGAAATTTGGCGAAAATTTTGAAAATTTAGCAATTTTCCAACTTTGAATTTTCATGCCCTTAAATCACAGAGATATGTCACACAGTACTTAATAAGTAACATTTCCCACATGTCTACTTTACATCAGCACAATTTTGACACCAACTTTTTTTGTTAGGAAGTTGTAAGGGCTAAAAGTTGAACAACGATTTCTCATTTTTGCAACACCATTTTTTTTCAGGGACGACATCACATTTGAAGTCACTTTCAGGTATCTACATGATAGATCATACCCAAGAGTGACACCATTCTAAAAACTGCACCCCTTAAGGTGCTCAAACCACATTCAATAAGTTTATTAACCCTTCAGGTGCTTCACATGAATTTTTGGAATGCTTTAAAAAAATGAACATTTTACTTTTTTGTTCACAAAAAATGTAAATTAGATCTAATTTTTTTTTTCCCCAAGGGTAACAGGAGAAATTGGACCATAAAAGTTGTTGTGCAATTTCTCCTGAGTACGCTGACACCCCATATATGCAGGTAAACCACTGTTTGGGCACATGGCAGAGCTAAGAAGAGAAGGAGCACCGTTTGACTTTTTCAAGCAAAATTGGCTGGAATTGGGATCGGATGCCATATTGCAATTGGAGAGCCCCTGATGTGCATAACCAGTGGAAACCCCCACAATTGACACCATTTTGGAAACTAGACCCCCAAAGTACTTATGTAGATGTGTAGTGAGCACTTTGAACCCCCAAGTGTTTCAGAGAAGTGTATAACGTAGAGCCATTAAAATAAAAAATCATATTTTTTCCACAAAAATGATCTTTTTGCCCCCAATTTTTTATTTTCCCAAGGGTAACAGGAGAAATTGGACCTCAAAAGTTGTGTAATTTCTTTTGAGTACGTTGTTTCCCTATATGTAGGGGAATACTACTTTTGAGGCACAGTGCAAAGCTCAGAAGGGAAAAGGCACCATATTGGAGTTCAGATTTTGCTGGAATGGTTTGAGCGTGTCATGTCACATTATGAGGTGCCAGAACAACAGAAACCTCCTATATGTAACTCATTTTACAAGCTACACTCCCCAATGAATTCATCTAGGGGTGCAGTTATCATATTGACACCACATGTGCCTCACAGAATTTTATACCACTGAGCGGTGAAGAAAGAATAAATTACATTTTTACCACTAAAATGTTGTTTTAGCCTCAAGTTTTTAATTTTTATAAGGGCTAATAAAACATTTTTTACATCAAACTGAGGTCCATTTTTCCTGAGTGTGCCAATGCTTTACATGTAATCAGGAAATATTTTTCAGGCACAGTGCGCAGCTCAGAAGGCAAGTAGCGCCAGATTTTATTGTTATGGTTTGCAGGTATTATTCCCATAGTCCTGATTAAACTGAAGAAATTAACCCTATATTGTGAAGTTGTTCCTTCCTTCCTGGCATTCTTGGGTGCATATAGTGAATTCACTTACCAGTTTATTAACAACTTTAGTTGTATTCTCTGGATCCTCTGCCCCACACTTGCCTTCACTTTCAGGAACTATCATTCAGGATATGTCAATAATTATCTCCTGTATACATATATATGGCTGTGCCATCAGTGTTTTTTACTTACACAACCCCCATTGTTACAAGGCATTGATGAGGTTTGATTGTACTTATTAACTTTTGGATGTTTTGTGCCTTGCTATCTCCCTCTGTAGTCCGGTGGTATTCTACCCCCCCCCCCCCCCCATTATAATTTTTTGTCTTTATGTGAATTTACTTATTTATGAAATAAATTAAACTTTTTAATATTTCAAATCTTTATCACTTTTTTCTCATATGGTATTCCATATCAGAATATGCATCTACTATGGTTTGCAGGTGCCATGACCCACTGGGAGAGCCCATGAGGTGCCAGAAGAGCAGAACCACCCATAAGTGACCCAATTTTATGAACTACACCTCTCAATTAATTCATCTAGGGGTGCAGTAATCATATTTGACACATTGGGTGTATCACTGAATTTTATACCATTGGGCAGTGAAGATAAAATAACTACATCTTGACCACCAAAATTTTGTTTTAGCCAAAGATTTTACATTTTCACACAAAAAGTGGGTAAAAATGGCACCAACATTTTTCCCACAATTTCTGCTGAATGTGGCAATTCCCCATATGTGGCTGTACAGTACTACTTAGCCATACAGAGAGACTAGGGAGGAATGGAGCGCTATTTGTCTATTCAAGTGAATGGATCTGTGCACATGTCAGTGTGTTTCAACAGACCATTTGTCCGTGGGCAGAGCGCGCTGACATGTTCATTTTTAATGTCAGCATGGGCCGCAAAAACTCATGGATGTCATCCGTGTGATGTGCATCGACACCGGGGAAGAAGTGTTACAGTAAGTGTTGTTCCCCGGCACTGGGTACTGAACACGGCTCTCATCATTCTCCCTTGCCCGCTAGCACTGTGAGCACAAAGGTGACATCGTGAATGCTCACGGTGCTAGCGGGGATCTCACCGCATCTCACCGCAGTTCAGCTGGGAACGGAGCCTCAGTGACCAGAGATAACTTCTATGCCGCCATCGCCGGTCACTGGCACTGCACTCGCAGCATCTCATTCACCAGTGATTCTTAGCCTGGACGGTCTCATCTTGGCATCGTCCAGGTTGAAAACTAATTATCCCCTGGTCATGGAATACGGCGTGGGACAGAAGGACAGATAGGTGAGGGATATTGTTGTTTTTTTAAAATTTTTGTTTTATTGCCGGAGAACAATTCACCGGAATAGGCGGTAGGTAACTATGTTTGTTATTTTTAAATAAAAATGGAAAAGTGTATTTTGTTTTATTTCTAATGAAAGACTTTATTCTGGATGTGTCTTTATTTATCATGCAACTAAAGGATTAGTAATGGATAGGTGTCTTATAGACGCTTCTCATTTACTAAGTCATGAGCTTGATGTCACCTGACAATACAAAGGTGACATCAACCCCACAAATATGAACCCCATTTGCCACTGCTACAGGGCAAGTGGGAAGAGCCAGGCAAGGTGCCAGAATTGGCGCACCTAATAGATGTGACTTTTATTGGCAGTTGACATTTTTGACAACTAGCCTTGCTAAAGCTCACAGCTGGGGGCTGGTATTCCCAGGCTGTTAAGGAGCCATTGACATTGATATAGGCCCCACCAACCTAAAAACAGCAGCCCGCAGCTGCCCAGAAAAAGCGCATCTATTAGATGCACCAATTCTGGTGCTTTGCCAGGCTCTTCCCATTTGCCCTGTAGCGGTGGCAAGTGGGGTTAATACCTGTGGGGTTGATGTCACCTTTGTATTGTCAGGTGACATCAAGCCTATGGCTTAGAAATGGAGAGGTGTCTATAAGACACCTCTCCATTATTAATCCTATAGTTATATGTTAAATAAAGACAGAGCCAGAATAAAATCCTTTAATTGAAAAAATGACACCGACTCCTCTAATATTCTCAATTAAACCATACTTACAACCTCGCCTTATTCCACCGAAGCCCTCGATCTCCTGTAATAAAAACAAAATAAAAAAACAATATACCGTACCTGTCTGTCATTCTGTCCCATGCAGTAATCCATGTCTAGGGGATAAATAGTTTTCAACCTGGACGGTGCCAAGATGCGACCGTCCTGGCTGAGAACCACTGGGGATGCTGTGAGCGCAGCCTCAGTGACATCACTGAGGCTGTGTTCCCAGCCAGCCTTAACTGCGCTGACCTCTGGACCATGAGAAAATGCCAGTGATGAGGTCACCGCAGTTCAAGGTCAGTATCTTCACAACAGATCACTGAGAAAAATTATCACGGTGATCTGCTGTGAAGACACTGACCTTAGACTGGTTTTACCATGTCGTGTATTAGAAAACGGGAAAAAAATTCCAAGTGTGGTGAAATTGCAAAAAAAGTGCAATCCCACGCTTGTTTTTTGCATGGCTTTTTTGCTAGGTTCACTAAATGCTAAAACTGACCTGCCACTATGATTCTCCAGGTCACTACGAGTACATAGACACCTAACATGACTAGGTTATTTTTTACTTAAGTGGTGAAAAAAAATTCCAAACTTTGCTAAAAAAATAAATAAATAAAAAATTGCGCCATTTTCCGATACTCGTAGCGTCTCTATTTTTCATGATCTGGGGTCGGTTGAAGGCTTATTTTTTGCGTGCCAAGTTGGCGTTTTTAATGATTCCAATTTGGTGCAGATACGTTCTTTTGATCGCCCGTTATTGCATTTTAATGCAATGTCGCGGCGACCAAAAAAAACGTAATTCTGGCGTTTCGATTTTTTTCTCGTTACGCCGTTTAGCGATCAGGTTAATGCTTTTTTTTATTGATAGATTGGGCGATTCTGAATGCGGCGATACCAAATATGTGTAGGTTTGATTTTTTTTTTATTGATTTATTTTGATTGGGGCGAAAGGGGGGTGATTTAAACTTTTATATTTTTTTTATTTTTTTTCACATTTTTTTCAACTTTTTTTTTTAACTTTTGCCATGCTTCAATAGCCTCCATGGGAGGCTAGAAGCAGGCACCACTCGATCGCCTCTGCTACATAGCTGCGATCTGCTGTTCGCTGCTATGTAGCACAAAATCAGGTGTGCTGTGAGCGCCGACCATAGGGTGGCGCTCACAGCTACCGGCGATCAGTAACCATAGAGGGCTCAAGGACCTCTATGGTTACAATGGAGAAGCATCGCCGACTTGCTTAGCTTGTTTACTAGGTTCACTTAATGCTAAAACTGACCTGCCATCCTGCCATTATGATTCTCCAAGTCATTACGAGTTCATAGACTTCAAACTTGTCTTGGATCTTTTTTATCTAGGTGGTGAAAAAAAAATTCCAAATTTTGTAAAAAAAAAAAAAAAAAAGCGCCATTTTCCGATAATCGCAGGGTCTCTATTTTTTGTGATTTCAGGTTGGGTGAGGGCTGTTTTTTGTGCACTGAGCTGACATTTTTAATTAAACCATTTTGGCATGATCTTTTGATCACCTGTTATTGCATTTTAATGCAATGTCGCAGTGACCAAAAAAACGTAATTCTGGCGTTTTGCCCTTTTTTTCCGCTACGCCGTTTAACAATCAGATTAATCCTTTTTTTATTGATAGATGGGGCAATTCTGAATGCGGCGATACCAAATATGTGTATGTTTGATTTTTTTTTTATTGTTATATTTTGAATGGGGCAAAAGGGGGGTGATTTGGACTTTTATCTTTTTTATTTTTTTATATTTTTGAAAACTTTTTTTAAACTTTTGGCATGCTTTTATTGTCTCCACGGTACCTGCACACTGCAGTATTTTACGCTGCCCTTAACAGGGCAGATAAAGTACGCCTGCGACAAAAGCAAGGAAGAGGACATCATCGCATGAAGATGGGAGGCGCCAGACCCGGACCACGAGGCCAATGGGACTGGACTGCCCCCCCTGGTGAGTATAATCTAACTTGTTTTTCTTATCTTTCAGGTTACATCAGAGGCTTAGGCTAGGTTCAGATTGCGTTAGTGCAATCCGTTTAGCGCTAGCGCTAGCGGATTGCGCTAACGCAATGTCTTTTTCAGGGCCGCGTTTAGGGGTCGCGTTAACGTCCCCACTCTCGCAGATCCCCGATCTGCGAGAGCAGGGAACGGACCTCTGGCACGCCGCGAACGCTGCAAGCAGCGTCCGAGGCGCACTACAAAAGACCGGCACATCGCTAGCGCGTGCCGAAAATGACACGCGCTAGCAATGCGCTTTAACATTGCCGGCAATGGGAGCGCTAACGGACGTGGTGCACGGCGTTAATTTCGCTGTGCAACGCTGTCCGTTAGCGCTCTCCCATTAACGCAATGGGAACCTAGCCTTATCTACAGCATTACAGAATGCTGTAGATAAGCCCCTGATGGTGGTGGCCGCAGTTTATAGCAGCAAAATGAGGTGACAGATTCCCTTTAATGAAAGAATAAACTGGAACAAATGTTGGATAAAACAGGCCGTGAAATGAAATTTATTAAAAACAGATAACCAACTTTAACCCCTTAGTGACAGAGCCAATTTGGTACTTAATGACCGAGCCAATTTTTACAATTCTGACCAGTGTCACTTTAAGAGGTTATAACTCTGGAACGCTTTATCGGATCCCAATGATTCTGAGATTGTTTTTTCATGACATATTGTACTTCAAGTTAGTGGTAACATTTCTTCGATATTACTTGCGATTATTTATGAAAAAAATGGAAATATGGCGAAAATTTTTAAAATTTTGCAATTTTCAAACTTTGTATTTTTATGCCCTTAAATCAGAGAGATATGTCACAAAAAATAGTTAATAAATAACATTTCCCACATGTCTACTTTACATTAGCACAATTTTGGAAACAATTTTTTTTTTTGTTAGGGAGTTATAAGGGTTAAAAGTTGACCAGCAATTTCTCATTTTTACAACACCATTTTTTTTTAGGGACCACATCTCATTTGAAGTCATTTTGAGGGGTCTATATGATAGAAAATAACCAAGTGTGACACCATTCTAAAAACTGCACCCCTCAAGCTGCTCAAAACCACATTCAAGAAGTTTATTAACCCTTTACGTACTTCACAGGAACTGAAACAATGTGGAAGAAAAAAATGAACATTTAACTTTTTTTTGCAAACATTTTACTTCAGAACCATTTTTTTTAATTTTCTCAAGTGTAAAAACAGAAATTTAACCACAAATTTTGTTGTGCAATTTTTCCTGAGTACGACGATACCCCATATGTGGAGGTAAACCACTGTTTGGGCGCACCGCAGAGCTTGGAAGTGAAGGAGCACCGTTTGACTGTTTCAATGCAGAATTGGCTGGAATTGAGATCAGACGCCATGTCGCGTTTCGGGAGCCCCTAATGTGCCTAAACAGTGGAAACCCCCCACAAGTGATACCATTTTGGAAACTAGACCCCTTAAGGAACTTATCTAGATGTGTGGTGAGCACTTTGAACCCCCAAGTGCTTCACAGAAGTTTATAACGTAGAGCCGTGAAAATAAAAAATCGCATTTGTTTTCACAAAAATGATTTTTTCGCCCACAAATTCTTATTTTCACAAGGGTAACAGGAGAAATTAGACAACAAAAGTTGTTGTGCAATTTCTCCTGAGTACGTCAATACCCCATATGTGGGGGTAAACCACTGTTTGGGCGCACCGCAGAGCTTGGAAGTGAAGGAGCACCATTTGACTTTTTCAATGCAGAATTGGCTGGAATTGAGATCGGATGCCATGTCGCGTTTGGAGAGCCCCTGATGTGCCTAAACAGTGGAAACCCCCCACAAGTGATACCATCTTGGAAACTAGACCCCTTAAGGAACTTATCTAGATATTCGGTGAGCACTTTGAACCCCCAAGTGCTTCACAGAAGTTTATAACGTAAAGCCGTGAAAATAAAAAATCGCATTTTTTCTACAAAAATGATATTTTTGCCCCCAAATTTTTATTTTCACAAGGGTAACAGGAGAAATTAGACAACAAAAGTTGTTGTGCAATTTCTCCTGAGTACGTCAATACCCCATATGTGGGGGTAAACCACTGTTTGGGCGCACCGCAGAGCTTGGAAGAGAAGGAGTGTCGTTTTACTTTTTCAATGTAGAATTGGCTGGAATTGAGATCGGACGCCATGTCACGTTTGGAGAGCCGCTGATGTGCCTAAACAGTAGAGACCCCCCACAAATGACACCATTTTGGAAACTAGACCCCTTAAGGAACTTATCTAGATGTGTGGTGAGCACTTTAAACCCCCAGGTGCTTCACAGAAGTTTATAACGTAGAGCCGTGAAAATAAAAAAATCGCATTTTTTCTACAAAAATGATCTTTTTGCCTCCAAATTTTTATTTTACCAAGGGTAACAGGAGAAAATGGACACCAGAAGTTGTTGTACAATTTGTCTTGAGTACGCCGACACCCCGTATATGGGGGTAAACCACTGTTTGGGTGCATGGCTGAGCTCGTAAGCAAAGGAGCGCCATTTGACTTTTCAACGCAAAATTGACTGGAATTGAGATCGGACGCCATGTCGCGTTTGGAGAGCCCCTGATGTGCCTAAACAGTAGAAACCCCCCAAAAGTGACCCCATTTTGGAAACTAGACCCCCCATGGAACTTATCTAGATGTGTAGTGAGAACTTTGAATGCCCAAGTGCATCACAGAAGTTTATAATGCAGAGTCGTGAAAATAACAAATATTTTTTTTTTAACAATAAAGATTTTTTAGCCCCCAAGTTTTTATTTTCACAAGGGTAACAAGAGAAATTGGACCCCAAAAGTTGTTGTCCAATTTGTCCTGAGTATGCTGGTACCCAATATGTGGGGGTAAACCACTGTTTGGGCGCACGGCAGAGCTCGGAAGAGAAGGAGCGCCATTTTGGAATTCAGACTTTGATAGAATTGTCTGTGGGTGTTATGTTGCGTTTGCAGAGCCCCTGATGTACCTAAACAGTAGAAACCCCCCACAAGTGACCAAATTTTGGAAACTAGACCCCCTAAGGAACTTATCTAGATATGTGGTGAGAACTTTGAATGCCCAAGTGCTTCACAGAAGTTTATAATGCATAGTAGTGAAAATAAAAAATATTTTTTTTTCCCACAAAAAATATTTTTTTAGCCCCAAAATGTTTATTTTCACAAGGGTAACAGGAGAAATTGGACCCCAAAAGTTGTTGTCCAATTTGTCCTGAGTATGCTGGTACCCAATATGTGGGGGTAAACCACTGTTTGGGCGCACGGCAGAGCTCGGAAGAGGAGCGCCATTTTGGAATTCAGACTTTGATAGAATTGTCTGTGGGTGTTATGTTGCGTTTGCAGAGCCCCTGATGTACCTAAACAGTAGAAACCCCCCACAAGTGACCAAATTTTGGAAACTAGACCCCCTAAGGAACTTATCTAGATATGTGGTGAGAACTTTGAATGCTCAAGTGCTTCACAGAAGTTTATAATGCAGAGTAGTGAAAATAAAAAAATATTTTTTTTTCCCACAAAAAAGATTTTTAGCCCCCAAGTTTTTATTTTCACAAGGGTAACAGGAGAAATTGGACCCCAAAAGTTGTTGTCCAATTTGTCCTGAGTATGCTGGTACCCAATATGTGGGGGTAAACCACTGTTTGGGCGCACGGCAGAGCTCGGAAGAGAAGGAGCGCCATTTTGGAATTCAGACTTTGATAGAATTGTCTGTGGGTGTTATGTTGCGTTTGCAGAGCCCCTGATGTACCTAAACAGTAGAAACCCCCCACAAGTGACCAAATTTTGGAAACTAGACCCCCTAAGGAACTTATCTAGATATGTGGTGAGAACTTTGAATGCCCAAGTGCTTCACAGAAGTTTATAATGCATAGTAGTGAAAATAAAAAATATTTTTTTTTCCCACAAAAAATATTTTTTTAGCCCCAAAATTTTTATTTTCACAAGGGTAACAAGAGAAATTGGACCCCAAAAGCTGTTGTCCAATTTGTCCTGAGTATGCTGGTACCCAATATGTGGGGGTAAACCACTGTTTGGGCGCACGGCAGAGCTCGGAAGAGAAGGAGCGCCATTTTGGAATTCAGACTTTGATAGAATTGTCTGTGGGTGTTATGTTGCGTTTGCAGAGCCCCTGATGTACCTAAACAGTAGAAACCCCCCACAAGTGACCAAATTTTGGAAACTAGACCCCCTAAGGAACTTATCTAGATATGTGGTGAGAACTTTGAATGCTCAAGTGCTTCACAGAAGTTTATAATGCAGAGTAGTGAAAATAAAAAAATATTTTTTTTTCCCACAAAAAAGATTTTTAGCCCCCAAGTTTTTATTTTCACAAGGGTAACAGGAGAAATTGGACCCCAAAAGTTGTTGTCCAATTTGTCCTGAGTATGCTGGTACCCAATATGTGGGGGTAAACCACTGTTTGGGCGCACGGCAGAGCTCGGAAGAGGAGCGCCATTTTGGAATTCAGACTTTGATAGAATTGTCTGTGGGTGTTATGTTGCGTTTGCAGAGCCCCTGATGTACCTAAACAGTAGAAACCCCCCACAAGTGACCAAATTTTGGAAACTAGACCCCCTAAGGAACTTATCTAGATATGTGGTGAGAACTTTGAATGCTCAAGTGCTTCACAGAAGTTTATAATGCAGAGTAGTGAAAATAAAAAAATATTTTTTTTTCCCACAAAAAAGATTTTTAGCCCCCAAGTTTTTATTTTCACAAGGGTAACAGGAGAAATTGGACCCCAAAAGTTGTTGTCCAATTTGTCCTGAGTATGCTGGTACCCAATATGTGGGGGTAAACCACTGTTTGGGCGCACGGCAGAGCTCGGAAGAGGAGCGCCATTTTGGAATTCAGACTTTGATAGAATTGTCTGTGGGTGTTATGTTGCGTTTGCAGAGCCCCTGATGTACCTAAACAGTAGAAACCCCCCACAAGTGACCACATTTTGGAAACTAGACCCCCTAAGGAACTTATCTAGATATGTGGTGAGAACTTTGAATGCTCAAGTGCTTCACAGAAGTTTATAATGCAGAGTAGTGAAAATAAAAAAATATTTTTTTTTCCCACAAAAAAGATTTTTAGCCCCCAAGTTTTTATTTTCACAAGGGTAACAGGAGAAATTGGACACCAAAAGTTGTTGTCCAATTTATCCCGAGTACGCTGATGCCCCATATGTGGGGGTAAACCACTGTTTGGGCGCACGGCAGAGCTCAGAAGGGAGGGAGCACCATTTGACTTTTTTAGCGCAAAATTGGCTGTCGTGTTTGGAGACCCCCCTGATGTACCTAAACAGTGGAAACCCCCAAATTATAACTCCAACCCTAACTCCAATACACCCCTAACCCTAATCTTAACCCGATCCATAATCCTAATCACAACCCTAACGATAATCACAACCCTAACCCCAAAACAGCCCTAATCTCAACCCTAACCATAACCCTAATCAAAACCCTAAATTCAACACACCCCTAACCCTAATCTCAAACGTAACCCTAATCCCAACCCTAATCCAAACCCTAATCCCAACTCTAACCCTAACTTTAGCCCCAACCCTAACCCTAACTTTAGCCCCAACCCTAACCATAACTTTAGCCCCGTCGTCACAAAAAAAGTTCAATGTAACCTTTTTTTTGTACGTCGCGTCCGCCATTTCCGCGCATGCGTGGCCGTAACTCTGCCCCCTCCTCCCCAGGACATAGACTGGGCAGCGGATGCGTTGAAAAACTGCATCCGCTGCCCACGTTGTGCACAATTTTCACAACGTGCGTCGGTACGTCGAGCCGACGCATTGCGACCGCCCCGTACCGACGCATGTGTGATAGAAGCCTAAGGCTACTTTCACACTAGCGTCGTACTCGGCCCATCGCAGTGTGCCGGGCCGACGTACCGACGCTAGCGTTGTAAGCGCCGCACAACGGGTGCAGCGGATGCTGTTTTTTCAACGCATCCGCTGCCCCATTGTGAGGGGAGGCGGGGGCGGAGTTCCGGCCGCGCATGCGCGGTCGGAAATGGCGGACACGTCGCACAAAAAAGTTACATGTAGCTTTTTTTGTGCCGACGGTCCGCCAAAGCACGACGCATCCGTCGCACGACGGATGCGACATGTGGCAATCCGTCGCAATGCGTCGCTAATGCAAGCCAATGGAGAAAAAACGCATCCTGCAAGCACTTTTGCAGGATGCGTTTTTTCTCCGATGCATTGCGACGGAAGCCAAAAAACGCTAGTGTGAAAGTAGCCTAACCCTAACCCTAGCCCTAACCCTAACCCTAAATTTAGCCCCAACCCTAACCCTAGCCCTAACCCTAACTCTAGCCCTAACCCTAGCCCTAACCCTAGCCCTAACCCTAACCCTAACCCTAACCCTAACTCTAACCCTAACCCTAACCCTAACCCTAATTTTAGCCTCAACTCGTCTTCTCCTGCCGGCCGGCAGATGGCAGCAGATGGCGGGCGCACTGCGCATGCGCCCGCCATAAGGAAAAAGCCGGCTGGCAGGAGAAGACAGAAGAGGACCCAGGGACACCGGGTGAGTATGTTAGGGTCCCTGAATCCCCCTATTTCTCTGTCCTCTGATGTGTGATCACATCAGAGGACAGAGAAATACAGATCGCTTTTTTTTTTTTTTTTGCGGTCGCCGGTAAACTGTTAATTACCGGCGATCGCAAAACAGGGGTCGGTGCAAACCGACCCCGATCATGTTCTTTGGGGTCTCGGCTACCCCCGGCAGCTGAGACCCCAAAGATCTTCCGGGTGCCGGGCGGCGGGCGTACTGTGCGTGCGCCCGCCATTTTTTCCCGGAAAAAAGATGGCGGCGCCCATGGGGACCCACGAGGAGCACTGAGGGAGATAGGTGAGTATTGGTGGGCTACCGGAGGCCATCGGGGACCCTATTTCTCTGTCCTCCGATGTGAGATCACATCGGAGGACAGAGAAATTAAACGGCACATCGCGTTTTTTTGTTGTTGTTGCGACCGCCGGTAAACGGTTAATTACCGGCGATCGCAACTCGGGGGTCGGTAAAAAACCCCCGAATCATGTTCTCTGGGGTCTCGGCTACCCTCGGCAACCGAGACCCCAGAGAAAATCCGACTCTGGGGGGCGCTATTCACTTTTTCCACAGCGCTGTTAATTAATGGCGCTGTGGTTTAAGTACCCTTAGCGGCCGCCGTTAAAAGGCGTATCGGCGGTCGTTAAGTACCCTTAGCGGCCGCCGTTAAAAGGCGTATCGGCGGTCGTTAAGTACCCTTAGCGGCCGCCGTTAAAAGGCGTATCGGCGGTCGTTAAGGGGTTAAATAATAAATAAACATCAGAATCACTGAATGTTCAAATCCACCCGGCCTAAGCCTGCCAATTATTCAAACGCCAAATGCTAAAAGAAACTTTGCCCTACCCACAACATTACAGCCACCTCTCTATTAAGTTCTGAAAACCTGCATTAAAAATGCCCAATCCAATATCCGAAAAATGAACACCGTTGTTTCTGTATAAGAATGGAGTAAATCCTTCCAAATCAACATGCATCAAAGAAAAACTACCTAAGGCCATGTTCACACGATCCTTTTTTTGATCCTTTTTTTTTCAGGTCCTGATTTGGAAAACCCGCAGTGCAAAACTGCACTGCTGATTTTCCTGCAGTTTCTTCTGCAGATTCCTCTGCGGGTTTTCAACAGCACTTTCCTATTGGTGCCTGTTGAAAACAGGAGCTGAATCCGCAGAAAGAAGTGACATGGTACTTCTTTTTTTCTGCAGGCAAATCCTCGCGGATTTGCCTGAGAAAAAAAGGATAGTGGGCACAGCGGTTTTTGTTTTCCATAGAGTAACATTGGACTGTACCCTGCATGGAAAAAGGACCTGAAAAAAAAAGGATCAAAAAAAGGATCGTGTGAACATAGCCTAACATAGGAAGGAATTTCTCCAAGGCTCTATTAATCTTTTTCCATATTTTCTCCATGAACAAAAACTCATTTGAAACCCAATTTAGTCTTTGAACCAACTCAGAAAAGACAAATGTTGCATTTGGAAATTGGCAATGAAAAAGAGAAATATCCCACTTCATGGCCTATAACAAGGCCAAAGTTTTAAATTTGTCTAGGTCGTTACCACCTACCAAATTAGGGGATAGTAAAATTTTAGCAATCTCCTTTAATTTGTTACCAAGATGAAACTAAGATAAATCCCATTTACCACACCAGCAAATGTTCACATCCGATGGGTCAAATTATCGGTTTTCAGAGTAACTTCTCCTTGCAGCTCTCTTCTGAATCCGGAAGATGAAGGAGTGGACAACTATCCAAATAACTAATGGACCTACAGTAAAATGAACAGTTAACCTAATGTCAGCAACTCAGGCCTAATATACAGTGGGGCAAAAAAGTATTTAGTCATTCAGCAATAGTGCAAGTTCCACCACTTAAAAAGATGAGAGGCGTCTGTAATTTACATCATAGGTAGACCTCAACTATGGGAGACAAACTGAGAAAAAAAAATCCAGAAAATCACATTGTCTGTTTTTTTTATCATTTTATTTGCATATTATGGTGGAAAATAAGTATTTGGTCAGAAACAAACAATCAAGATTTCTGGCTCTCACAGACCTGTAACTTCTTCTTTAAGAGTCTCCTCTTTCCTCCACTCATTACCTGTAGTAATGGCACCTGTTTAAACTTGTTATCAGTATAAAAAGACACCTGTGCACACCCTCAAACAGTCTGACTCCAAACTCCACTATGGTGAAGACCAAAGAGCTGTCAAAGGACACCAGAAACAAAATTGTAGCCCTGCACCAGGCTGGGAAGACTGAATCTGCAATAGCCAACCAGCTTGGAGTGAAGAAATCAACAGTGGGAGCAATAATTAGAAAATGGAAGACATTCAAGACCACTGATAATCTCCCTCGATCTGGGGCTCCACGCAAAATCCCACCCCGTGGGGTCAGAATGATCACAAGAACGGTGAGCAAAAATCCCAGAACCACGCGGGGGGACCTAGTGAATGAACTGCAGAGAGCTGGGACCAATGTAACAAGGCCTACCATAAGTAACACACTACACCACCATGGACTCAGATCCTGCAGTGCCAGATGTGTCCCACTGCTTAAGCCAGTACATGTCCGGGCCCATCTGAAGTTTGCTAGAGAGCATTTGGATGATCCAGAGGAGTTTTGGGAGAATGTCCTATGGTCTGATGAAACCAAACTGGATCTGTTTGGTAGAAACACAACTTGTCGTGTTTGGAGGAAAAAGAATACTGAGTTGCATCCATCAAACACCATACCTACTGTAAAGCATGGTGGTGGAAACATCATGCTTTGGGGCTGTTTCTCTGCAAAGGGGCCAGGACGACTGATCCGGGTACATGAAAGAATGAATGGGGCCATGTATTGTGAGATTTTGAGTGCAAACCTCCTTCCATCAGCAAGGGCATTGAAGATGAAACGTGGCTGGGTCTTTCAACATGACAATGATCCAAAGCACACCGCCAGGGCAACGAAGGAGTGGCTTTGTAAGAAGCATTTCAAGGTCCTGGAGTGGCCTAGCCAGTCTCCAGATCTCCACCCTATAGAAAACCTTTGGAGGGAGTTGAAAGTCCGTGTTGCCAAGCGAAAAGCCAAAAACAGCACTGCTCTAGAGGAGATCTGCATGGAGGAATGGGCCAACATACCAACAACAGTGTGTGGCAACCTTGTGAAGACTTACAGAAAACTTTTGACCTCTGTCATTGCCAACAAAGGATATATTACAAAGTATTGAGATGAAATTTTGTTTCTGACCAAATACTTATTTTCCACCATAATATGCAAATAAAATGATAAAAAAACAGACAATGTGATTTTCTGGATTTTTTTTTCTCAGTTTGTCTCCCATAGTTGAGGTCTACCTATGATGTAAATTACAGACGCCTCTCATCTTTTTAAGTGGTGGAACTTGCACTATTGCTGAATGACTAAATACTTTTTTGCCCCACTGTATATTCTAAATCTATTAGAATCAGGATGGACAATCCTTTTGATGTTATTATCCTCTATGCCTAGTCTAGCTGCCTCAGTAGCTGCTCCTATTCCTGTAAATTTCTATAAATTAAGAAAGAGCCGTTTAAGGAAGGCTTAACTTTTAGCCAATTTCTTTAGTTCGAGACTGAACAAATTGGGTAATTTGGGAACCTATTTAGTATAATACTGTATCCCTTGCCTAATTGATCTGTTTTAGATTTCCTAATTTGAATAACTAAATCACATTCCGTTAAACTAATGTCACTAAGTAACAAGTTTGATTCCGAATTTTTATTGCTGGCCACTATGTCATGTCAGACGCTGTTCAGACCAGGTCATCCAACAGACAGCGGTAATTCCGCTTTTGTCCACTATGCGCTCATTGGCATCGGCTAGATTTTATCTAGCTGGTCTGGGGTTAATTTACCTGGTGCTCGGATTGGAAGCTGGGCCATGCCCACTGCCTTTAAATAGTTCTCCTGAACATTGGGCGTCGCCGATTATAGCTTCTGTCTTGTGCGTGGTTATCTCGGTCTGGAGTGGTGAGCTAGTAGTTGGAGTATCGTTGCTGGTGGTGTATTTCCCTTTATCTTATTTGCTCCTTCCCATATTTGTATTTGTTTTGCCCTTTGCATTTATAGTGTATTCCTGAGTGACTGCGGCATGGTGCTTATTTTTCCGTTATCCTTGTCTGTGCTAACTGTGGGTATTGGAGTGTGGTCTCTTCACTGGGTGGTGGGCGGTGGTTTCAGCCTAGGGTTGAAACAGGAGATAAGGCGAGGGTGGAGGCCCAGACATGCACACCATCAGTGTAAACTCTGGGCGAGGGACAGTCAGGGTTTCCCTAGTCTGAGGGAAATCGCAGGAGCCTGGGTTATTAGCTCTTTCCTACCTAGGTTTCCCATGACATTATAATCGGCCTAAAAAGGAAAAAAAAAAGTAGGGTTTTTTTATGTAATGAGGCTCAGCGTGTGGGCCTGGTATTGTCATTATTAAGCGGGGATCCCTGTTGTGAAATTGGATTTTGGGCTCCCCCGGTGGCCACTGGTGGAATTGAACTGGTGTGCATCATCCCCTCTGTTCACCTGTTTCCATCAGGATGTGGGAGTCGCTATTTAACCTTGCTCCTCTGTCACTTCCATGCCGGTCAACATTGTAATCAGAAGCCTTTCTGTGCATGTTCCTGCTGCTAGACAACTCCCAGCTAAGTTGGACTTTAGTCCTCGTTTGTTTTTGCATTTTGTTCCAGTTCACAGCTGTAGTTTCGTTTCTGTGTCTGGAAAGCTCTTGTGATCTGAAATTGCCACTCTGATGTTATGAGTTAATACTAGAGTCTTAAAGTAATTTCAGGATGGCGTTTTGATAGGGTTTTCAGCTGACCATGAAAGTGCCCTTTCTGTCTTCCTGCTATCTAGTAAGCGGACCTCAATTTTGCTAAACCTATTTTCATACTACGTTTGTCATTTCATCTAAAATCACCGCCAATATATGTGGGGGCCTCTGTCTGCCTATCGGGGAAATTTCTCTAGAGGTGAGCCAGGACTATATTTTCCTCTGCCAGGATTAGTTAGTCCTCCGGCCGGCGCTGGGCGTCTAGGGATAAAAAACGTAGGCAACGCTACCCGGCTACTGTTAGTTGTGCGGCAGGTTTAGTTCATGGTCAGTTTAGTTTCCATCCTTCCAAGAGCTAGTACTTATGTTTGCTGGGCTATGTTCTCTTGCCATTGAGAACCATAACAGTTTGACCGGCCCCAAAGGGTTAAATTAATTGACAGAGAAAGGAGAGAAAAGAGAAGTCTGCTGAAGATTTTTTTTTTTTTTTTCCCTTCCCTTCAGTTCTGAGTGTGCTTGTAATTGAATCTCTTGCAAGTCTGCCTATATTGCAGCCTTTCTCTCTCTCTCTCTCCTTCTAATCCTGGAATGGCTCTGTGTTCACCTGTTTAAAATGGATATTCAGAGTTTAGCTGCAGGTTTGAATAATCTCACCACGAAAGTTCAAAATTTACAAGATTTTGTTGTTCATGTTCCTATATCTGAACCTAGAATTCCTTTGCCTGAATTTTTCTCGGGGAATAGATCTTGCTTTCAAAATTTCAAAAATAATTGCAAGTTGTTTTTGTCCCTGAAATCTCGCTCTGCTGGAGATCCTGCTCAGCAGGTCAGGATTGTGATTTCCTTGCTCCGGGGCGACCCTCAGGATTGGGCTTTTGCATTGGCTCCAGGGGATCCTGCGTTGCTCAATGTGGATGCGTTTTTTCTGGCCTTGGGGTTGCTTTATGAGGAACCTCAGTTAGAGCTTCAGGCGGAAAAGGCCTTGATGTCCCTATCTCAGGGGCAAGACGAAGCTGAAATATACTGCCAGAAATTCCGTAAATGGGCTGTGCTTACTCAGTGGAATGAGTGCGCCCTGGCGGCGAATTTCAGAGAGGGTCTCTCTGATGCCATTAAGGATGTTATGGTGGGGTTCCCTGTGCCTGCGGGTCTGAATGAGTCCATGACAATGGCTATCCAGATCGATAGGCGTCTGCGGGAGCGCAAACCTGTGCACCATTTGGCGGTGTCTACTGAGAAGACGCCAGAGAATATGCAATGTGATAGAATTCTGTCCAGAAGTGAACGGCAGAATTTAAGACGAAAAAATGGGTTGTGCTTCTATTGCGGTGATTCAACTCATGTTATATCAGCATGCTCTAAGCGTACTAAGAAGCTTGATAAGTCTGTTTCAATTGGCACTTTACAGTCTAAGTTTATTCTATCTGTGACCCTGATTTGTTCTTTATCATCTATTACCGCGGATGCCTATGTCGACTCTGGCGCCGCTTTGAGTCTTATGGATTGGTCCTTTGCCAAACGCTGTGGGTATGATTTGGAGCCTCTTGAAACTCCTATACCCCTGAAGGGGATTGACTCCACCCCATTGGCTAGTAATAAACCACAATACTGGACACAAGTAACTATGCGGATTAATCCGGATCATCAGGAGATTATTCGCTTTCTTGTGCTGTATAACCTACATGATGTGTTGGTGCTTGGATTGCCATGGCTGCAATCTCATAACCCAGTCCTTGACTGGAAAGCTATGTCTGTGTTAAGCTGGGGATGTAAGGGGACGCATGGGGACGTACCTGTGGTTTCCATTTCATCATCTATTCCCTCTGAGATTCCTGAATTCTTGACTGAATATCGTGACGTTTTTGAAGAACCTAAGCTTGGTTCATTACCTCCGCACCGGGAGTGCGATTGTGCCATAGATTTGATTCCGGGTAGTAAATACCCTAAGGGTCGTTTATTTAATCTGTCTGTGCCTGAACATGCTGCTATGCGAGAATATATAAAGGAGTCCTTGGAAAAGGGACATATTCGTCCTTCGTCATCTCCCTTAGGAGCCGGTTTTTTCTTTGTGGCTAAGAAAGATGGCTCTTTGAGGCCGTGTATTGATTATCGGCTTTTGAATAAAATCACGGTTAAATATCAATATCTGTTGCCACTGCTGACTGATTTGTTTGCTCGCATAAAGGGGGCCAAGTGGTTCTCTAAGATAGATCTCCGTGGGGCGTATAATTTGGTGCGAATTAAGCAGGGGGATGAGTGGAAGACCGCATTTAATACGCCCGAGGGCCACTTTGAGTATTTGGTGATGCCTTTTGGTCTTTCAAATGCCCCTTCAGTCTTTCAGTCCTTTATGCATGACATTTTCCGTGATTATTTGGATAAATTTATGATTGTGTATCTGGATGATATTTTGATTTTTTCGGATGACTGGGACTCTCATGTCCAGCAGGTCAGGAGGGTTTTTCAGGTTTTGCGGTCTAATTCCTTGTGTGTGAAGGGTTCTAAGTGCGTTTTTGGGGTTCAAAAGATTTCCTTTTTGGGATATATTTTTTCCCCCTCTTCCATCGAGATGGATCCTGTCAAGGTTCAGGCTATTTGTGATTGGACGCAACCTTCTTCTCTTAAGAGTCTTCAGAAATTTTTGGGCTTTGCTAACTTTTATCGTCGATTTATTGCTGGTTTTTCTGATGTTGTTAAACCATTGACTGATTTGACTAAGAAGGGTGCTGATGTTGCTGATTGGTCCCCTGCTGCTGTGGAGGCCTTTCGGGAGCTTAAGCGCCGCTTTTCTTCCGCCCCTGTGTTGCGTCAGCCTGATGTTGCTCTTCCTTTTCAGGTTGAGGTCGACGCTTCTGAAATCGGAGCTGGGGCGGTTTTGTCGCAGAGAAGTTCCGATTGTTCCGTGATGAGACCTTGTGCCTTTTTCTCACGTAAATTTTCGCCCGCCGAGCGGAATTATGATGTTGGGAATCGGGAGCTTTTGGCCATGAAGTGGGCTTTTGAGGAGTGGCGTCATTGGCTTGAGGGGGCTAGACATCAGGTGGTGGTATTGACTGACCACAAAAATCTAATTTATCTTGAGTCCGCCAGACGCCTGAATCCTAGACAGGCGCGCTGGTCGTTGTTTTTCTCTCGGTTTAATTTTGTGGTGTCCTACCTGCCGGGTTCTAAGAATGTTAAGGCGGATGCCCTTTCTAGGAGTTTTGAGCCTGACTCCCCTGGTAACTCTGAACCTACAGGTATCCTTAAGGATGGAGTGATATTGTCTGCCGTTTCTCCAGACCTGCGGCGGGCCTTGCAGGAGTTTCAGGCGGATAGACCTGATCGTTGCCCACCTGGTAGACTGTTTGTTCCTGATGATTGGACCAGTAAAGTCATTTCTGAGGTTCATTCTTCTGCGTTGACAGGTCATCCTGGAATCTTTGGTACCAGGGATTTGGTGGCAAGGTCCTTCTGGTGGCCTTCCCTGTCTCGAGATGTGCGAGGCTTTGTGCAGTCTTGTGACGTTTGTGCTCGGGCCAAGCCTTGTTGTTCTCGGGCTAGTGGATTGTTGTTGCCCTTGCCTATCCCGAAGAGGCCCTGGACGCACATCTCGATGGATTTTATTTCGGATCTTCCTGTTTCTCAGAAGATGTCTGTCATCTGGGTGGTGTGTGACCGTTTCTCTAAGATGGTCCATTTGGTTCCCCTGCCTAAGTTGCCTTCTTCTTCCGAGTTGGTTCCTCTGTTTTTTCAAAATGTGGTCCGTTTGCATGGTATTCCGGAGAATATCGTTTCTGACAGAGGAACCCAATTCGTGTCTAGATTTTGGCGAGCATTCTGTGCCAGGATGGGCATAGATTTGTCTTTCTCGTCTGCTTTCCATCCTCAGACAAATGGCCAGACCGAGCGGACGAATCAGACCTTGGAGACATATTTGAGGTGTTTTGTGTCTGCAGATCAGGATGATTGGGTTGCTTTTTTGCCTTTAGCGGAGTTTGCCCTCAATAATCGGGCCAGCTCTGTCACCTTGGTGTCTCCTTTTTTCTGTAATTCGGGGTTTCATCCTCGATTTTCTTCTGGTCAGGTGGAATCTTCGGATTGTCCTGGAGTGGATGCTGTGGTGGAGAGGTTGCATCAGATTTGGGGGCAGGTAGTGGACAATTTGAAGTTGTCCCAGGAGAAGACTCAGCTTTTTGCCAACCGCCGGCGTCGGGTTGGTCCTCGGCTTTGTGTTGGGGACTTGGTGTGGTTGTCTTCTCGTTTTGTCCCTATGAGGGTTTCTTCTCCTAAGTTTAAGCCTCGGTTCATCGGCCCGTACAAGATATTGGAGATTCTTAACCCTGTGTCCTTCCGTTTGGACCTCCCTGCATCTTTTTCTATTCATAATGTTTTTCATCGGTCATTGTTGCGCAGGTATGAGGTACCGGTTGTGCCTTCCGTTGAGCCTCCTGCTCCGGTGTTGGTTGAGGGCGAGTTGGAGTACATTGTGGAAAAAATCTTGGACTCCCGGGTTTCCAGACGGAAACTCCAGTATCTGGTCAAATGGAAGGGATACGGTCAGGAGGATAATTCTTGGGTGACTGCCTCTGATGTTCATGCCTCCGATCTGGTCCGTGCCTTTCATAGGGCTCATCCTGATCGCCCTGGTGGTTCTGGTGAGGGTTCGGTGCCCCCTCCTTGAGGGGGGGTACTGTTGTGAAATTGGATTTTGGGCTCCCCCGGTGGCCACTGGTGGAATTGAACTGGTGTGCATCATCCCCTCTGTTCACCTGTTTCCATCAGGATGTGGGAGTCGCTATTTAACCTTGCTCCTCTGTCACTTCCATGCCGGTCAACATTGTAATCAGAAGCCTTTCTGTGCATGTTCCTGCTGCTAGACAACTCCCAGCTAAGTTGGACTTTAGTCCTCGTTTGTTTTTGCATTTTGTTCCAGTTCACAGCTGTAGTTTCGTTTCTGTGTCTGGAAAGCTCTTGTGATCTGAAATTGCCACTCTGATGTTATGAGTTAATACTAGAGTCTTAAAGTAATTTCAGGATGGCGTTTTGATAGGGTTTTCAGCTGACCATGAAAGTGCCCTTTCTGTCTTCCTGCTATCTAGTAAGCGGACCTCAATTTTGCTAAACCTATTTTCATACTACGTTTGTCATTTCATCTAAAATCACCGCCAATATATGTGGGGGCCTCTGTCTGCCTATCGGGGAAATTTCTCTAGAGGTGAGCCAGGACTATATTTTCCTCTGCCAGGATTAGTTAGTCCTCCGGCCGGCGCTGGGCGTCTAGGGATAAAAAACGTAGGCAACGCTACCCGGCTACTGTTAGTTGTGCGGCAGGTTTAGTTCATGGTCAGTTTAGTTTCCATCCTTCCAAGAGCTAGTACTTATGTTTGCTGGGCTATGTTCTCTTGCCATTGAGAACCATAACAGATCCCCAAGCATGGGCGTTTTCTTTGCCGTCTGATTCTGCCACATTTAACTCTGTGGAGAGTTTTTTTTCTGCTATAGGACACATCTACGACGATCCGGACAGAATGGCTCTAGCAGAGTCTAAGATACGCACTATTCGCCAGGGGGAGCGTGTTGCAGAGGATTACTGTTCTGAATTTCGCCGCTGGGCGGTCGACACACAGTGGAATGACCCCACACTGCGGAGTCACTTTATTCATGGAGTTTCTAATAGGGTTAAAAAACAAGAGACGCCACCTGTGGGAGAAGGTTTAGGTTCACGTGAGGTTGCTGCAGGTGAGCAAACGGAACCTATGCAAATCGCAGGGGTATCACATGTTAAGCATCGAGCCCCTGTACTCAGGAAGCAGGGAGCCTGTTTTTACTGCGGTAAAACTGGTCATTTTATTAATATCTGTCCTCTGCTGTCAAAGAAAAACACAACGGCGGAAAACTTCTAAGCTCAGAGGGTGTGGAGGAGTCCAATCTGAGCTTATGTATATCCTCCATGATGGTTTCTCAGTGCATGCTCCCTGCCAAAGTTGTTGTCGCTGGCAGAGAGCTGCCAATCACTGTTTTTGTGGATAGTGGTTCTGCCACAAATCTCATTGATGAGGACTGAGGAGTTTGCGCGCACTGCTGATTTTAGAATCGAAAAACTGCCTCATCCTATCCGCGTTGTCACCATCAATTCTGCTCCTCTCCCACAGGGGGCGATTACTGAGTTTGTGGCTGAGGTTAAACTCCACATTGGGGTTCTTCATTTGGAGCCGGTTACATGTAAGGTGCTCAAGAGTCTTCCGGCACAATTGGTTCTGGGTTTTCCATGGTTGTCTACACACAACCCGGTTATTGACTGGAAAACTCTCAGGACATAATTCAGTGGAGTGATTTCTGTCAGGAGAATTGCTTGGCCACATGTGTTTCTGCTGTGACTTCAAGCATTCCTGAGTCACTTCTGGATTTTGTGGATGTGTTCTCTGAGAAGGGTTGTTCAGAGTTGCCGCCACATCGCTCCTATGACTGTAGTATCAGGTTTAAACCAGGGGCCAAATTGCCTAAAGCAAGGATGTTTAACATCTCTGGTCCGGAGAGACAAGCACTAAAGGATTACATTGCTGAAAGTTTGAGCAAAGGGCACATCAGGCCTTCATCCTCACCAGTGGCAGCAGGGTTCTTCTTCGTTAAGAAGAAAGATGGTGGACTACGGCTGTGTCTGGATTTCAGGGAGTTAAACCAGATTACGGTTCGTGATCCATACCCTATGCCATTGATACCGGATTTGTTCAACCAGGTGGCAGGTGCTAAGTGGTTTACCAAGCTTGACCTCAGGGGGGCGTACAACCTCATAAGAGTCCGTCAAGGTGATGAGTGGAAGATGGCTTTTAATACCCCTGAGGGTCATTTTGAAAATTTGGTGATGCCATTTGGGTTGACAAACGCACCTGCAGTGTTTCAACATTTCATAAATGATGTGTTCTCGCATGTTTTGGGGAAATTCGTTATTGTGTACCTAGATGACATCCTCATATATTCTTGCGACTGTGATACTCATTTAGATCATGTCAGGCAGGTGTTACAGCTTCTCAGAGAGAATAAGCTATATGCAAAACTGGAGAAATGTGTATTTTCGGTACAGGAGTTGCCCTTCTTGGGCTATATTGTGTCTGCTTCTGGTTTTAAAATGGACACCGCTAAGGTGCAAGCGGTGTTGCATTGGGAACGGCCTGATAACCTAAAAGCACTTCAGCGGTTCCTTGGGTTTTCTAACTACTATTGGAAGTTTATCAAGGATTTTTCTATCATTGCTAAACCGCTAACTGACATGACTAAAAAGGGTACCAATTTCTCCGTTTGGTCTGAGGCTGGTGTGTGCGCTTTTGAATCTCTTAAGAACAGGTTTGTTTCGGCTCCCATTCTTGTGCAGCCAGATGTATCGAAACCCTTTGTTGTAGAAGCCGATGTGTCTGAGGTTGGTGTGGGGGCAGTGCTGTCACAGGGCTCATCCTTGAGCGGTTTGCGTCCATGCGCCTATTTTTCCAAGAAACTGTCGCCCGCCGAACGTAACTACGATATCGGCAACAGAGAGTTGTTGGCAATCAAATTGGCCTTTGAGGAATGGCGACACTTCTTGGAGGGGTCGGTTCATCAGGTTACTGTTATTACCAACCATAAACATTTGCTTTATTTGGAGTCTGCCAAGCATCTGTCTCCCAGGCAGGCTCGCTGGGCATTGTTTTTCACGCGGTTCAACTCTGTTGTCACTTACAGACCTGGTTCTAAAGACACTAAAGCGGATGCTCTGTCCAGGTGTTTTCTGGGGGGAGAGCCTCGGGAAGATCCAGTACCCATCCTCCAAAAGGGTGTTGTGGTTTCGGCTCTCACTACCGAGGTTGAGGCTGAGATTGCCGAGGCCCAGGAGGAGGTACTATCTGAGCTTCCCATCAACAAAATGTTTGTACCGCTTCATCTCCGCTTAAAGGTTTTGGCGGAGCATCA
This sequence comes from Ranitomeya variabilis, assembly GCF_051348905.1. Taxonomy (NCBI): domain Eukaryota; kingdom Metazoa; phylum Chordata; class Amphibia; order Anura; family Dendrobatidae; genus Ranitomeya; species Ranitomeya variabilis. Next base: position 656,311,341 of record NC_135233.1, read on the forward strand.
TGATGCTGTCCTGGCTGGCCATCCAGGGGTTAGGGGTACCTTGGAGTTGGTGTCACGTCGGTTTTGGTGGCCCAAGATCCGACAGGACGTGGTCTCATACGTGTCAGCTTGCACCACGTGCGTTAGGACTAAGACGCCCCGCTCCCGTCCTGTTGGCACACTACTTCCTCTCGAGGTACCTAGTAAGCCATGGACGGAAATCTCCATGGATTTTATCACTGACTTGCCCTCCTCAGCTGGGAACACGGTCATCTTGGTGATTGTTGATCGGTTCTCAAAAATGTCGCACTTTGTGTCTTTGCCTTCATTGCCTAACGCTAAGACTCTGGCTCAGGTATTTGTGCAGGAGGTGGTCAGACTTCATGGGGTTCTGTCTGACATCGTTTCTGATAGGGGGTCTCAGTTTGTGGCAAAATTTTGGAAAGCATTTTGTTCACGGCTGGGTATCAAGTTGTCTCATTCTTCGGCGTTTCATCCTCAATCAAATGGTCAGACCGAGCGTATGAACCAAAATTTGGAACAGTACTTACGCTGCTTTGTTTCGGATAACCAGGAGGAGTGGTCAAAGTTCCTTCCTTTGGCGAAGTTTGCCATCAATAATCACCGCCAGGAGTCGTCTGGGGAGTCTCCGTTTTTTTGTGTTTATGGGCTTCATCCTCAATTTTGTACTTTGATTCAGGGGGGCTCTTCCAGCATCCCGGAAGAAGACCAGTTAGGAACACAATTATCATCAGTCTGGAGGAGAGTTAAACAGCGCCTGTTGAGTGTGGGTGCTAGGTACAAACGTGTGGCTGACAGTAGGCGTGTGCCAGGTCCGGACCTGAGTGTGGATGACTGGGTGTGGTTATCCACAAAAAACATAAGACTCAAAATACCATCCCTTAAATTGGGTCCGCGGTTTATTGGTCCATTTAGGGTCGCCGCTGTCATTAACCCAGTAGCGTACTGGTTGGAGCTTCCTACGGTGTATAAAATACACGTGTTCCACAGATCGTTGTTAAAGAAGGTGGTGGGTCTTGTGGACACGACACCGATGCCTTCTCCAATCTTGGTGGATGATAATTTGGAATTTGAAGTCTCCAAGGTGGTTGACTCTCATGTAGTGCGCCGCTCTTTACAGTACTTAGTACACTGGCATGGTTATGGGCCTGAGGAGAGGTCCTGGGTAGTGTTGAGCGATACCGTCCGATACTTGAAAGTATTGGTATCGGATAGTATCGGCCGATACCCGAAAAGTATCGGATATCGCCGATACCGATACCCGATACCAATACAAGTCAATGGGACACCAAGTATCGGAAGGTATCCTGATGGTTCCCAGGGTCTGAAAGAGAGGAATCTCTCCTTCAGACCCTGGGTTCCATATTAATGTGTAAAATAAAGAATTAAAATAAAAAATATTGATATACTCACCTCTCCGGAGGCCCCTGCACCTCACCGCTGTTAACCGGCAGCCTTCTTTGCTTAAAATGAGCGCGTTTAGGGCCTTCCATGACGTCACGGCTTCTGATTGGTCGCGTGCCGCTCATGTGACCGCCAGGCGACCAATCTCAAGCCGTGACGTCATTCTCAGGTCCTAAATTCCTAGAATTAGGAATTTAGGACCTGAGAATGACGTCACGGCTTGTGATTGGTCGCGTGGCGGTCACATGAGCGGCACGCGACCAATCAGAAGCCGTGACGTCATGGAAGGTGCTGAACGCGCTCATTTTAAGCAAAGCAGGCTGCCGGTTACTACCAGGGCGCGTCAGAGGGTGAGTAAATCCCTATTTTTTATTTTAATTCTTTATTTTTTACATGGATATGGATCCCAGGGCCTGAAGGAGAGTTTCCTCTCCTTCAGACCCTGGGAACCATACACTGGGAACTTCTGATTCCGATTCCCGATACCACAAAAGTATCGGATCTCGGTATCGGAATTCCGATACCGCAAGTATCGGCCGATACCCGATACTTGCGGTATCGGAATGCTCAACACTAGTCCTGGGTACCAGCCTCGGACGTTCATGCGGATCGGCTGGTCAGGTTGTTTCACCGTCGCCATCCGGACTAGCCGGGTCCTATAAGCCGTGAGGGCCCTGGGGTCCCTCGTAGAAGGCGGGGTACTGTCATGTCGGACGCTGTTCAGACCAGGTCGTCCGACAGACAGCGGTAATTACGCTTTTGTCCACTATGCGCTCATTGGCGTCGGCTAGATTTTATCTAGCTGGTCCGGGGTTAATTTACCTGGTGCTCGGATTGGAAGCTGGGCCATGCCCACTGCCTTTAAATAGTTCTCCTGAACATTGGGCGTCGCCGATTATAGCTTCTGTCTTGTGTGTGGTTATCTCGGTCTGGAGTGGTGAGCTAGTAGTTGGAGTATCGTTGCTGGTGGTGTATTTCCCTTTGTCTTATTTGCTCCTTCCCATATTTGTATTTGTTTTGCCCTTTGCATTTATAGTGTATTCCTGAGTGACTGCGGCGTGGTGCTTATTTTTCCGTTATCCTTGTCTGTGCTAACTGTGGGTATTGGAGTGTGGTCTCTTCACTGGGTGGTGGGCGGTGATTTCAGCCTAGGGTTGAAACAGGAGATAAGGCGAGGGTGGAGGCTGTTGTGAATTTATCTTTTTGGCTCCCTCTAGTGGTTACTAGTGATTTGACTCTGGGAATGTCTGCCATCCCTTGTATGCTCACCTGGGTCGTTAGGTCAGGGGTGTTGCTATATAAGCTCCCTGGACCTTCAGTTCTATGCCTAGCAACGTTGTAATCAGAGCTAATCTGTTGTGCTCTTGTCTACTGATCCTGGTTCCTGCTACATTAAGCTAAGTCTGCTTTCTTGCTTTTTGCTATTTGTTTTTGTTTGCATTTTTGTCCAGCTTGTACATAATCTGTATCCTAACCTTGCTGGAAGCTCTAGGGAGGCTGGAGTTCTCCCCCCGGGCCGTTAGATTTTTGTTAGGGTTTTCGTTGACCATATAAGTTATCTTATTACATTCTGCTATTAGTAAGTGGGCCTCTCTTTGCTAAACCTAGTTCATCTCTGTGTTTGTCATTTCCTCTTACCTCACCGTTATTATTTGTGGGGGGCTTGTATCCTACTTTTGGGGTCTATTCTCTGGAGGCAAGAGAGGTCTTTGTTTTCCTCTTCTAGGGGTAGTTAGTCCTCCGGCTGGCGCGAGACATCTAGCGACCAACGTAGGCATGTTCCCCGGCTACTGCTAGTGTTGGCGTTAGGAGTAGATATATGGTCAACCCAGTTACCACTGCCCTATGAGCTGGATTTTTGTACGTCGCAGACTTACCTGTTTCTCTGAGACCCTCGCCATTGGGGTCATAACAGTTTGCCAGGCCAGTATTAAATGTTAAATGCATTGCAGAAGAGGGATTATAAGAAAGAAAGTTCTGAGTTTTTTTTTTCTCTCTCTCATTTTTTTTTTTCTTTTCCCCTTTACCTCTGAGTGGCTTGTGTTTGCTGCAGACATGAATGTCCAGACCTTGATTACAAGTGTGGACCAGCTTGCTGCTCGTGTGCAGGGCATACAAGATTATGTTACCAGAAATCCTATGTCCGAACCTAAGATACCGATTCCTGAACCGTTTTCCGGAGACTGATTTAAATTTAGAAATTTCAGGAATAATTGTAAATTGTTTTTGTCCCTGAAACCCTGTTCATCTGGAGACTCCGCTCAGCAAGTAAAAATTGTTATTTCTTTTTTACGGGGCGACCCTCAGGATTGGGCCTTCTCGCTGGCGCCAGGAGATCCGGCATTGGCTGACATTGATGCGTTTTTTCTGGCGCTCGGTTTGCTTTATGAGGAACCCAATCTTGAGATTCAGGCAGAAAAAGCCTTGCTGGCGATGTCTCAGGGCCAGGACGAGGCTGAAGTGTATTGCCAAAAATTTCGGAAATGGTCCGTGCTGACCCAGTGGAACGAGTGTGCATTGGCTGCAAATTTTAGAAATGGCCTTTCTGAAGCCATTAAGAATGTGATGGTGGGTTTTCCCATTCCCACAGGTCTGAATGATTCTATGGCCCTGGCTATTCAAATCGACCGGCGGTTGCGGGAGCGCAAAACCGCAAATTCCCTCATGGTGTTGTCTGAACAGGCACCTGATTTAATGCAATGTGATAGAATCCTGACTAGAAATGAGCGGAAAATTCATAGACGCCAGAATGGCTTGTGTTACTACTGTGGTGATTCTACACATGTTATCTCAGCATGCTCTAAACGTCTTACTAAGGTTGTTAGTCCGGTCGCCATTGGTAATTTGCAACCTAAATTTATTCTATCTGTAACTTTGATTTGCTCACTGTCATCGTATCCTGTCATGGCGTTTGTGGACTCGGGTGCTGCCCTGAGCCTTATGGATCTGTCATTTGCCAAGCGCTGCGGATTTGTTCTTGAGCCATTGGAAAATCCTATCCCTCTTAGGGGTATTGATTCTACGCCATTGGCAAAAAATAAACCGCAGTTTTGGACACAGGTTACCATGTGCATGACTCCCGAACATCGGGAGGTAATACGTTTTCTTGTTCTGCATAAAATGCATGATTTGGTTGTTTTGGGTTTGCCATGGTTACAGACCCATAATCCAGTCTTGGACTGGAAGGCTATGTCAGTGTCAAGTTGGGGCTGCCATGGAATTCATGGAGATTCCCTGCCCTTGTCTATTGCTTCTTCTACGCCTTCGGAAGTTCCGGCGTATTTGTCTGATTATCAGGATGTCTTCAGCGAGTCTAAGTCCAGTGCACTGCCTCCTCATAGGGAATGTTACTGTGCTATAGATTTGATTCCTGGCAGTAAGTTTCCTAAGGGGAGACTGTTTAATCTGTCGGTACCTGAACATACCGCGATGCGTTCATATATCAAGGAGTCTCTTGAGAAGGGGCATATCCGTCCTTCTTCTTCCCCTCTTGGTGCGGGATTCTTTTTTGTGGCCAAAAAGGACGGATCTTTGAGGCCTTGTATTGACTATCGGCTTTTAAATAAGATCACTGTCAAATTTCAGTATCCTTTGCCGCTGTTGTCAGATTTGTTTGCCCGGATTAGAGGTGCCAAGTGGTTCACCAAGATAGACCTTCGTGGTGCGTACAACCTTGTGCGCATTAGGCAGGGCGATGAATGGAAAACCGCATTCAATACGCCCGAAGGTCATTTTGAGTACTTGGTGATGCCATTTGGGCTCTCTAATGCACCTTCAGTTTTTCAGTCCTTCATGCATGACATTTTCCGGAAGTATCTGGATAAATTTTTGATTGTTTATCTGGATGATATTCTGTTTTTTTCTGATGATTGGGACTCGCATGTGGAGCAGGTCAGGATGGTTTTTGAGATTCTGCGTGAAAATTCTTTGTTTGTAAAAGGCTCAAAGTGTCTCTTTGGTGTACAGAAGGTTCCCTTTTTGGAGTTCATTTTTTCCCCTTCTGCTGTGGAGATGGATCCAGTCAAGGTCCGAGCTATTCATGATTGGACTCAACCCTCGTCAGTTAAGAGTCTTCAGAAGTTCTTGGGTTTTGCTAACTTCTACCGTCGTTTTATCGCAAATTTCTCTAGCGTTGTAAAACCGCTGACGGATATGACCAAGAAAGGCTCTGATGTAGCTAACTGGGCTCCTGCTGCCGTGGAGGCTTTCCAGGAGTTGAAACGCTGGTTTACTTCGGCGCCTGTTTTGTGCCAGCCTGACGTCTCACTTCCCTTTCAGGTTGAGGTGGATGCTTCGGAGATTGGGGCAGGGGCCGTTTTGTCGCAGAGAGGCCCTGGTTGCTCTACTATGAGACCTTGTGCCTTTTTCTCTAGGAAGTTTTCGCCGGCAGAGCGAAATTATGATGTGGGCAATCGGGAGTTGTTGGCCATGAAGTGGGCATTTGAGGAGTGGCGTCATTGGCTCGAGGGTGCTAAGCATCGTGTGGTGGTCTTGACTGATCACAAAAATCTGATGTATCTCGAGTCTGCTAAACGCCTGAATCCTAGACAGGCCCGCTGGTCATTGTTTTTCTCCCGTTTTGACTTTGTGGTCTCATATTTACCAGGTTCTAAGAATGTGAAGGCCGATGCTCTGTCTAGGAGCTTTGTGCCTGATGCTCCTGGAGTCGCTGAACCTGTGGGTATTCTTAAGGAAGGAGTTATCGTGTCTGCTATTTCTCCAGATCTGCGATGTGTGTTGCAGAGATTTCAGGCTGGTAGGCCTGACTCTTGTCCACCTGACAGATTGTTTGTGCCTGCTAGATGGACCAGCAGAGTCATTTCCGAGGTTCATTCCTCGGTGTTGGCAGGGCACCCGGGAATTTTTGGCACCAGAGATCTGGTGGCCAGGTCCTTTTGGTGGCCTTCCTTGTCAAGGGATGTGCGGTCATTTGTGCAGTCCTGTGGTACTTGTGCTCGAGCTAAGCCTTGCTGCTCTCGTGCCAGCGGGTAGCTCTTGCCCTTGCCTGTCCCGAAGAGACCTTGGACACATATCTCTATGGATTTCATTTCTGATCTTCCGGTGTCTCAGGGCATGTCTGTCATCTGGGTGATATGTGATCGTTTCTCCAAGATGGTCCATTTGGTTCCTTTGCCTAAGCTGCCCTCCTCTTCTGATCTGGTTCCTGTGTTCTTCCAGAACGTGGTTCGTTTGCACGGCATTCCTGAGAATATTGTGTCGGACAGAGGATCCCAGTTTGTTTCCAGGTTCTGGCGATCCTTTTGTGGTAGGATGGGCATTGAGTTGTCGTTTTCATCCGCTTTCCATCCCCAGACTAACGGACAAACGGAGCGAACTAATCAGACTCTGGAGGCTTATTTGAGGTGTTTTGTCTCTTCTGATCAGGATGATTGGGTGACCTTCTTGCCGTTGGCTGAATTTGCCCTTAATAATCGGGCTAGTTCCGCCACTGTTGTGAATTTATCTTTTTGACTCCCTCTAGTGGTTACTAGTGATTTGACTCTGGGAATGTCTGCCATCCCTTGTATGCTCACCTGGGTCGTTAGGTCAGGGGTGTTGCTATATAAGCTCCCTGGACCTTCAGTTCAACGCCTGGCAATGTTGTAATCAGAGCTAATCTGTTGTGCTCTTGTCTACTGATCCTGGTTCCTGCTTCATTAAGCTAAGTCTGCTTTCTTGCTTTTTGCTATTTGTTTTTGTTTGCATTTTTGTCCAGCTTGTACATTATCTGTATCCTAACCTTGCTGGAAGCTCTAGGGAGGCTGGAGTTCTCCCCCCGGGCCGTTAGACGGTTCGGGGGTTCTTGAATCTCCAGTGTGGATTTTTGTTAGGGTTTTCGTTGACCATATAAGTTATCTTACTACATTCTGCTATTAGTAAGTGGGCCTCTCTTTGCTAAACCTAGTTCATCTCTGTGTTTGTCATTTCCTCTTACCTCACCGTTATTATTTGTGGGGGGCTTGTATCCTACTTTTGGGGTCTATTCTCTGGAGGCAAGAGAGGTCTTTGTTTTCCTCTTCTAGGGGTAGTTAGTCCTCCGGCTGGCGCGAGACATCTAGCGACCAACGTAGGCATGTTCCGCGGCTACTGCTAGTGTTGGCGTTAGGAGTAGATATATGGTCAACCCAGTTACCACTGTCCTATGAGCTGGATTTTTGTACGTCGCAGACTTACCTGTTTCTCTGAGACCCTCGCCATTGGGGTCATAACAGTTTGCCAGGCCCGTATTAAATGTTAAATGCATTGCAGAAGAGGGATTATAAGAAAGAAAGTTCTGAGTTTTTTTTTTCTCTCTCTCATTTTTTTTTTTCTTTTCCCCTTTACCTCTGAGTGGCTTGTGTTTGCTGCAGACATGAATGTCCAGACCTTGATTACAAGTGTGGACCAGCTTGCTGCTCGTGTGCAGGGCATACAAGATTATGTTACCAGTAGGGTTGAGCGAAACGGGTCGATCATTTTCAAAAGTCGCCGACTTTTGGCTAAGTCGGCGTCTCATGAAACCCGATCCGACCCCTGTGCTTGTCGGCCATGCGGTACGCGACTTTCGCGCCAAAGTCGCGTTTCAATGACGCGAAAAGCGCCATTTCTCAGCCAATGAAGGTGAACGCAGAGTGTGGGCAGCGTGATGACATAGATCCTGGTCCCCACCATCTTAGAGAAGGGCATTGCAGTGATTGGCTTGCTGTCTGCGGCGTCACAGGGGCTATAAAGGGGCGTTCCCGCCGACCGCCATCTTACTGCTGCTGATCTGAGCTTAGGGAGAGGTTGCTGCCGCTTCATCAGAAGCAGGGAGAGCGTTAGGCAGGGTCCACTAACCACCAAACCGCTTGTGCTGCAGCGATTTCCACTGTCCAACACCACCTTCGGTGTGCAGGAACAGTGGAAGCTATTTTTTTTTTTTTTTCCCCTCAGCGCTGTAGCTCATTGGGCTGCCCTAGAAGGCTCCGTGATAGCTGTATTGCTGTGTGTACGCCACTGTGGAAACCAACTGCTTTTTTCAAAGCACATATCCTCTTGTTCCTTCCTTTCTGCACAGCTATCTTTTTTGTTTGTCCACACTTTTTATTTAATTTGTGCATCAGTCCACTCCTATTGCTGCCTGCCATACCTGGCTTACATTACTGCAGGGAGATAGTAATTGTAGGACAGTTTTTTTTTTTTTTTGTTTTTTTTTTGTGGGAGATTAAGATTGGCATTTCTGCTACAGTGCCATCCCTGTGTGTGCCATCTCTCACTGAGTGGGCCATAGAAAGCCTATTTATTTTTTCCGTGATTTGTGTTCTAAAATCTACCTCAACACAGAAACACTACATCAATCAGTGGGAGAAAAATATTGGCCTCAGTCAGGGCTTGTGTGCCACTGCTGTGTGTGCGCTATCATTCAGTGGGCTATAGCAAGCCTATATTTTTTTTTTTTTTTTTTTTTTAATATTATTTGGTTTCAAAAGTCTCCCTGAAAAAAAAAAAAAACCTAAAAAAACAGTGGGAGAGTAATATTGCCCTTTCAGCTTGTGTGCCAGTCTTGACTCCTGGGTGTGCCACCTCTCTCCCTCTCATTCAGTGGGCCATAGAAAGCCTATTTATTTTTTTTTTTAAATATTATTGGGTTTCTAAAGTCTCCCTGAAAAAAACAAAAAATACATAAAAAAACAGTGGGAGAGTAATATTGCCCTTTCAGCTTGTGTGCCAGTCTTGACTCCTGGGTGTGCCACCTCTCTCCCTTTCATTCAGTGGGCCATAGAAAGCCTATTTTTTTTTTTTTAATATTATTTGGTTTCTAATTCTCCCTGAAAAAAAAAAAAAAACCTAAAAAAACAGTGGGAGAGTAATATTGCCCTTTCAGCTTGTGTGCCAGTCTTGACTCCTGGGTGTGCCACCTCTCTCCCTCTCATTCAGTGGGCCATAGAAAGCCTATTTATTTTTTTTTTTAAATATTATTGGGTTTCTAAAGTCTCCCTGAAAAAACAAAAAATACATAAAAAAACAGTGGGAGAGTAATATTGCCCTTTCAGCTTGTGTGCCAGTCTTGACTCCTGGGTGTGCCACCTCTCTCCCTTTCATTCAGTGGGCCATAGAAAGCCTATTTATTTTTTCCGTGATTTGTGTTCTAAATTCTACCTCAACACAAAAACACTACATCAATCAGTGGGAGAAAAATATTGGCCTCAGTAAGGGCTTGTGTGCCACTGCTGTGTGTGCTATCTCTCATTCAGTGGGCTATAGCAAGCCTATTTTTTTTTTTTTTTTTTTTTTTTTTAATATTATTTGGTTTCTAAAGTCTCCCTGAAAAAAAAAAAAAACCTAAAAAAACAGTGGGAGAGTAATATTGCCCTTTCAGCTTGTGTGCCAGTCTTGACTCCTGGGTGTGCCACCTCTCTCCCTCTCATTCAGTGGGCCATAGAAAGCCTATTTATTTTTTTTTTTAAATATTATTGGGTTTCTAAAGTCTCCCTGAAAAAAACAAAAAATACATAAAAAAACAGTGGGAGAGTAATATTGCCCTTTCAGCTTGTGTGCCAGTCTTGACTCCTGGGTGTGCCACCTCTCTCCCTCTCATTCAGTGGGCCATAGAAAGCCTATTTATTTTTTTTTTTAAATATTATTGGGTTTCTAAAGTCTCCCTGAAAAAAACAAAAAATACATAAAAAAACAGTGGGAGAGTAATATTGCCCTTTCAGCTTGTGTGCCAGTCTTGACTCCTGGGTGTGCCACCTCTCTCCCTTTCATTCAGTGGGCCATAGAAAGCCTATTTTTTTTTTTTTAATATTATTTGGTTTCTAATTCTCCCTGAAAAAAAAAAAAAAACCTAAAAAAACAGTGGGAGAGTAATATTGCCCTTTCAGCTTGTGTGCCAGTCTTGACTCCTGGGTGTGCCACCTCTCTCCCTCTCATTCAGTGGGCCATAGAAAGCCTATTTATTTTTTTTTTTAAATATTATTGGGTTTCTAAAGTCTCCCTGAAAAAACAAAAAATACATAAAAAAACAGTGGGAGAGTAATATTGCCCTTTCAGCTTGTGTGCCAGTCTTGACTCCTGGGTGTGCCACCTCTCTCCCTTTCATTCAGTGGGCCATAGAAAGCCTATTTTTTTTTTTTTTAATATTATTTGGTTTCTAATTCTCCCTGAAAAAAAAAAAAAAACCTAAAAAAACAGTGGGAGAGTAATATTGCCCTTTCAGCTTGTGTGCCAGTCTTGACTCCTGGGTGTGCCACCTCTCTCCCTCTCATTCAGTGGGCCATAGAAAGCCTATTTATTTTTTTTTTTAAATATTATTGGGTTTCTAAAGTCTCCCTGAAAAAACAAAAAATACATAAAAAAACAGTGGGAGAGTAATATTGCCCTTTCAGCTTGTGTGCCAGTCTTGACTCCTGGGTGTGCCACCTCTCTCCCTTTCATTCAGTGGGCCATAGAAAGCCTTTTTTTTTTTTGGTTTTTTTAATATTATTTGGTTTCTAAAGTCTCCCTGAAAAAAACAAAAAAAACATAAAAAACAGTGGGAGAGTAATATTGCCCTTTCAGCTTGTGCGCCAGTCTTGACTCCTGGTTGTGCCACCTCTCTCTCTCTAATTGTGGGCCATAGAAAGCCTTTTTTTTTTTTTTTTTAATATTATTTGGTTTCTAAAGTCTCCCTGAGAAAAAAAAATAAATAAATTAGGTGGGAGATTAATATTGACATTAGTGCTTGAGTGACAGTCCTGCGTGTGTGTCATCTCTGTGATTTTGTGCCACAGAAAACAGAGTGTGTAACATTGTGCCTGATTTTCCTTGTGGTCTCACCAACCTGTTAAGGGATATTGAAATCATACTGAAGTTATAGCTCACCGTGTAAGTTGTTTGATAGCAACAAATAAAGTTACTTTGGTTAAGATTTTAAAACAATGAGGAAGTCTGGTGCAAGAGGTCGTCGTGGGCGTTCATTGTCAGCTGGTAATGATGGTAGTGGTAGTGGAGCATCAGGTGGTCGTGGGGATAAAAATATTCCACCTAAGTCTGGAGCTGTGGAGCCAGTTTCGTCGTCAGGCTACACAAGGCCTCGAACGCTCTCTTTTCTGGGAGTAGGAAAACCGCTTTTAAAGGCGGAGCAGCAACAGCAAGTTTTGGCTTACATTGCAGACTCAGCCTCTAGCTCTTTTGCCTCCTCTTCCGAAACTGGTAAATGTAAAAGCAGCGCGTCGCTTGTGGATGTTCACGGTCAGGGACAAGTCGCTTCCTTGTCCTCCTCAGCAAAAACTACAACAAGAGAGAAGGATGCAGCAGGCGACACAACGGGTCACTCCATGGAGCTCTTTACACATACCGTCCCTGGCTTAGAAAGTGAAACATTTAACAGGCCATGCCCATTACAAGTATATTCTGACATGGAGTGCACTGATGCACAGCCACAGCCAGAGTACTATGCTGCTCCTTTGACTCAGACCACCACATTGCCCTCTCAGGGTACAGATCCACAATCAGACCCTGATGAGACTATGTTGCCCCGCCACGAACGCTATACCACCGACCGACACAGTGACACAGACGAAGTTGCACACGAGCTCGAAGAGGAGGTAATAGATGACCCAGTTATTGACCCCGATTGGCAGCCATTGGGGGAACAGGGTGCAGGCGGCAGTAGTTCAGAAGCGGAGGTGGAGGAGGGGCCGCAGCAGGCATCAACATCGCAACAGGTTCCATCTGCCGGGCCCGTATCTGGACCAAAACGCGTGTCAAAGCCAAAACCTGTTGGAGCACAGCGTTGCCATCCGGTTAAAGCTCAGTCTGCAATCCCTGAAAAGGGATCAGAGTCTAGGAAGAGTGCAGTCTGGCATTTTTTTAAACAACATCCAACTGATCAGCGCAAAGTCATCTGTCAAAAATGTTCAACTAGCTTAAGCAGAGGTCAGAATCTGAAAAGTCTAAATACTAGTTGCATGCATAGACACTTAACCACCATGCATTCTCAAGCCTGGACTAACTACCAAACGTCCCTCAAGGTTGTAGCACCCTCGGCCAATGAAGCTAGTCAGCAACGCAACATCCCTTCCGTCACTGTAAGGCCACCATTTTCCGCACCACCGGCAGTATCTGTGCAGGTTTCTTTGCCAGCCAAAAGCAGTCAGGGTCAGGGAATCACCAGTTTTGTAGGAGGAAATATTGCATGTAGGGCACCGGCGGAAACAATACCGTCTCCAACCGTCTCTCAGTCTGCCATGTCCACCGGCACACCCGAAAGTTCCACGATCTACAGCTCTCCAGTCCAGCTCACCCTACATGAGACTCTGGTTAGAAAAAGGAAGTACTTATCCTCGCATCCGCGTACACAGGGTTTTAACGCCCACATAGCTAGACTAATCTCGTTAGAGATGATGCCCTACCGGTTAGTTGAAAGCGAAGCTTTCAAAGCCCTGATGGAGTACGCTGAACCACGATACGAGCTACCCAGTCGACACTTTTTTTCCAGAAAAGCCATCCCAGCCCTGCACCAGCATGTTAAACAGCGCATCGTCCATGCACTCAGGCAATCTGTGAGTACAAAGGTGCACCTGACTACAGATGCATGGACCAGTAGGCATGGCCAGGGACGTTATGTGTCCATCACGGCACACTGGGTGAATGTGGTGGATGCAGGGTCCACAGGCGACATCAATTTAGGGACAGTTGTGCCTAGCCCACGGTCTAGGAAACAGTTGGCTGTAGGCGTTCGCACCCCCTCCTCCTCCTCCTCGTCCTCCTGCAGAAGCTACAGCTCTTCCACAGAACGCAGTCGGCCAACCACTCCATCGGCAGATGACACTGTTGCACACCAGTTGTCCCATTATGGGCCAGCTACTGCCAAGCGTCAGCAGGCTGTATTGGCTATGAAGTGTTTGGGCGACAACAGACACACCGCGGAAGTTCTGTCCGAGTTCTTGCAACAAGAAACGCAGTCGTGGCTGGGCACAGTAGATCTTGAGGCAGGCAAGGTAGTGAGTGATAACGGAAGGAATTTCATGGCTGCCATCTCCCTTTCCCAACTGAAACACATTCCTTGCCTGGCTCACACCTTAAACCTGGTGGTGCAGTGCTTATTGAAAACTTATCCTGGGTTCTCCGACCTGCTCCTCAAAGTGCGTGCACTTTGCTCACATATCCGACGTTCGCCTGTACACGCCAGCCGTATGCAGACCTATCAGCGGTCTTTGAACCTTCCCCAGCATCGCCTAATCATAGACGTTGCAACAAGGTGGAACTCAACACTGCACATGCTTCAGAGACTGTGCGAACAGAGGCGTGCTGTTATTTATTTGTGGGAGGATACACGGGCAGGCAGTAGGATGGCAGACATGGAGTTGTCAGGTGTGCAGTGGTCGAAGATACAAGACATGTGTCAAGTCCTTCAGTGTTTTGAGGAATGCACACGGCTGGTTAGTGCAGACAACGCCGTAATAAGCATGAGCATCCCCCTAATGCGTCTGCTGATGCAAAGTTTGACGCACATAAAGGAGCAGGCGTCTGCACCAGAGGAAGAGGGAAGCCTTGATGACAGTCAGCCATTGTCTGGTCAGGGCAGTGTACAGGACGAGGTAGCGGGCGAAGAGGAGGTGGAGGACGAGGAGGATGATGGGGATGAGTATATTTTTAATGCGGAAACTTTCACGGGGGCACAGGAAATTGGTTGCGTGTCACGGCCGGGTTCTGGTTTTTTGAGGGACACAAGTGACGTAGATTTGCCTGCAACTGCCCCTCAACCAATCACAACCGGAGATTTGACAAGTGGAACTTTGGCCCACATGGCGGATTATGCCTTACGTATCCTACAAAGGGACACACGCATTACGAAAATGATGAACGATGACGATTACTGGTTGGCCTGCCTCCTTGATCCACGCTATAAAGGCAAATTGCAAAATGTTATGCCACATGAGAACTTGGAACTAATATTAGCAACCAAACAATCAACTCTTGTTGACCGTTTGCTTCAGGCATTCCCAGCACACAGCGCACGTGATCGTTCTCACACGAGCTCCAGGGGGCAGCAGACTAGGAGTGTTAGGGGTGCACACATCAGAAGTGGCGTTGGACAGAGGGGTTTTCTGACCAGGTTGTGGAGTGATTTTGCTATGACCGCAGACAGGACAGGTACTGCTGCATCAATTGAAAGTGACAGGAGACAACATTTGTCCAGTATGGTTACTAACTATTTTTCATCCCTTATCGATGTTCTCCCTCAACCGTCATTCCCATTTGATTACTGGGCCTCCAAATTAGACACCTGGCCAGAATTGGCAGAATATGCATTGCAGGAGCTTGCTTGCCCGGCAGCAAGTGTCCTATCAGAAAGAGTATTCAGTGCTGCAGGGTCAATATTAACCGAAAAAAGGACTCGTCTGGCTACCCAAAATGTTGACGATCTAACATTCATTAAAATGAACCACAACTGGATTTCAAAATCTTTTGCCCCACCTTGCCCGGCCGACACCTAGCTTTCCTATGAAAAGCTCTTGCCTGTGAATTACTTTTCTAATGTCTAATTTGCTGCTGCAGATTGTACAGCATACGACATGTTTACACCTCCCTAAATGGCCAAACTCCCCACACGGGGCCGTGGTATCGCGACTTGGCGCAAGCACCCGTGAGACTGCTGTTTGTCTGAAGAGGTGGGTGTGCTCGCTTTTGGTTGACGGCATTGCTACTGGGTCCCTCATAGTACAATGTAGTGTCTCTGGCGGTGGTGGTGCGCACCCAACGTCAGACACACCGTTGTAACATGAGTGGCCCTGGGGCGGTCCCGCCGGCCTCAAGAGAGTTCCCCCCTACCCCAGCTCAAACTGGGCTGTACTACGTGCAAAATTATGTCGCACAGCTCCACCAATCTTTAGTCTATTCGCTGACATCATTCAATGTCTGGCACTGACAATACAAATTTGTAGACATCTATGATGCAACTTAAAGTAGTCTGTGTCTGTGTCCTATATTGGCACCATTAAATAGTTACTGCCAAATTACTATGTCAGAAACACAGCAGATGAGCCCACCCCTGTACCTAAGTATGCCATCTTTTTTTTTGTTTTGGTTGTTTTGCGAGACATTAACATCTATTTATATTTTGGGAGTACTGGGACAGACACTCCTTGCACTACTCCTCCACTCAGCACCAAGCTGCCTGCCCGTGTATCCATGTAACCGCTGTAAAACTGCCATGAGCCTATTGTTTGTTATTTTAGGCCTTTGATAGCCTGTCTGCGGTCCCTACTCCTCCACTGACCACCAAGCTGCCTGCCCGTGTATCCATGTAACCGCTGTAAAACTGCCATGAGCCTATTGTTTGTTATTTTAGGCCTTTGAAGCCTTTCTGCGCTCCCTCCTTCCACTAGTCCTCCACTGACCAGACCACTGCTGCCCGTGTACCCCTGGAACCAATTTTAAAGTGCCTACAGCCAGCCCATTTTATTGTGTTAGGCCTTCGAAGCCTGTCTGCGGTCCATACTTCCACTAGTCCTCCACTGACCAGACCACTGCTGCCCGTGTACCCCTGGAACCAATTTTAAAGTGCCTACAGCCAGCCCATTTTATTGTGTTAGGCCTTCGAAGCCTGTCTGCGGTCCATACTTCCACTAGGCCTCCACTGACCAGACCACTGCTGCCCGTGTACCCCTGGAACCAATTTTAAAGTGCCTACAGCCAGCCCATTTTATTGTGTTAGGCCTTCGAAGCCTGTCTGCGGTCCCTCCTTCCACTAGGCCTCCACTGACCAGACCACTGCTGCCCGTGTACCCCTGGAACCAATTTTAAAGTGCCTACAGCCAGCCCATTTTATTGTGTTAGGCCTTCGAAGCCTGTCTGCGGTCCCTCCTTCCACTAGGCCTCCACTGACCAGACCACTGCTGCCCGTGTACCCCTGGAACCAATTTTAAAGTGCCTACAGCCAGCCCATTTTATTGTGTTAGGCCTTCGAAGCCTGTCTGCGGTCCCTCCTTCCACTAGGCCTCCACTGACCAGACCACTGCTGCCCGTGTACCCCTGGAACCAATTTTAAAGTGCCTACAGCCAGCCCATTTTATTGTGTTAGGCCTTCGAAGCCTGTCTGCGGTCCCTCCTTCCACTAGGCCTCCACTGACCAGACCACTGCTGCCCGTGTACCCCTGGAACCAATTTTAAAGTGCCTACAGCCAGCCCATTTTATTGTGTTAGGCCTTCGAAGCCTGTCTGCGGTCCATACTTCCACTAGTCCTCCACTGACCAGACCACTGCTGCCCGTGTACCCCTGGAACCAATTTTAAAGTGCCTACAGCCAGCCCATTTTATTGTGTTAGGCCTTCGAAGCCTGTCTGCGGTCCCTCCTTCCACTAGGCCTCCACTGACCAGACCACTGCTGCCCGTGTACCCCTGGAACCAATTTTAAAGTGCCTACAGCCAGCCCATTTTATTGTGTTAGGCCTTCGAAGCCTGTCTGCGGTCCCTCCTTCCACTAGGCCTCCACTGACCAGACCACTGCTGCCCGTGTACCCCTGGAACCAATTTTAAAGTGCCTACAGCCAGCCCATTTTATTGTGTTAGGCCTTCGAAGCCTGTCTGCGGTCCATACTTTAAATACTCCTCCACTCACCACCAAGCTGCCTGCCCGTGTATCCATGTAACCGCTGTAAAACTGCCATGAGCCTATTGTTTGTTATGTTAGGCCTTTGATAGCCTGTCTGCGGTCCTTACTTTAAATACTCCTCCACTCACCACCTAGCTGCCTGTGTATCCATGTAACCGATGTAAAACTGCCATGACTGCCTACTGTTTGTTATTTTAGGCCTTTGATAGCCTGTCTGCGGCCCCTACTTGCAATACTCCTCCACTGACCACAATGCTGCCTGGAGTGCCTGCCTGTGTATCCATGTAACCGATGTAAAACTGCCATGACTGCCTACTGTTTGTTATTTTAGGCCTTTGATAGCCTGTCTGCGGCCCCTACTTGCAATACTCCTCCACTGAGCACAATGCTGCCTGGAGTGCCTGCCTGTGTATCCATGTAACCGATGTAAAACTGCCATGACTGCCTACTGTTTGTTATTTTAGGCCTTTGATAGCCTGTCTGCAGCCCCTACTTGCAATACTCCTCCACTGACCACACCAATGCTGCCCGTGTACCCCTGGAACCTATTTAAAAGTTCATAGAGCCTAGTTATATATTTTATTTACTATTAATAAGGCCATGATGGACTACGCTGTACCACGCTACAAGCTAACCAGTCGACACTTCTTTTGCGAGAAAAGCCATCCCAACCCTCCACCAGCATGTAGAAGACCGCATTGTCCATGCACTCTGGCAATCTGTGAGTACAAAGGTGCACCTGACAACAGACGCATGGACCTGTAGGCATGGCCACGGAAGATTACGTGTCCATTACGGCGCAATGGGTTAATGTGGTGGATGCATGGTCCACAGGGGACAGCCTACTAAGTCTGTCTGCAGTCCCTAATTCAAATTGTCCTCCACTGTCTAAATCGGAACTTCCACCTTCTGGCTTTCGGCCTATAGTATCAGAAATTAAACTGCATTTGGCCTTCAACTTTGGTTAGGGCCTACTAACGGCTTCTGCCCCTCCCTGGTGTTGTCCTCAACTAAATAAAGCTGAGCTTCAACCTTCCGGCTCTCATTAAGTGGTTTTAAAAAAAAAATGGTGGTTAGGGCCTACTAACGGCTTCTGCCCCTCCCTGGTGTTGTCCTCAACTAAATAAAGCTGAGCTTCAACCTTCCGGCTCTCATTAAGTGGTTTTAAAAAAAAAATGGTGGTTAGGGCCTACTAACGGCTTCTGCCCCTCCCTGGTGTTGTCCTCAACTAAATAAAGCTGAGCTTCAACCTTCCGGCTCTCATTATGTGGTTTTAAAAAAAAAAAAAATGGTGGTTAGGGCCTACTAACGGCTTCTGCCCCTCCCTGGTGTTGTCCTCAACTAAATAAAGCTGAGCTTCAACCTTCCGGCTCTCATTAAGTGGTTTTAAAAAAAAAATGGTGGTTAGGGCCTACTAACGGCTTCTGCCCCTCCCTGGTGTTGTCCTCAACTAAATAAAGCTGAGCTTCAACCTTCCGGCTCTCATTAAGTGGTTTTAAAAAAAAAATGGTGGTTAGGGCCTACTAACGGCTTCTGCCCCTCCCTGGTGTTGTCCTCAACTAAATAAAGCTGAGCTTCAACCTTCCGGCTCTCATTAAGTGGTTTTAAAAAAAAAATGGTGGTTAGGGCCTACTAACGGCTTCTGCCCCTCCCTGGTGTTGTCCTCAACTAAATAAAGCTGAGCTTCAACCTTCCGGCTCTCATTATGTGGTTTTAAAAAAAAAAAAAATGGTGGTTAGGGCCTACTAACGGCTTCTGCCCCTCCCTGGTGTTGTCCTCAACTAAATAAAGCTGAGCTTCAACCTTCCGGCTCTCATTAAGTGGTTTTAAAAAAAAAATGGTGGTTAGGGCCTACTAACGGCTTCTGCCCCTCCCTGGTGTTGTCCTCAACTAAATAAAGCTGAGCTTCAACCTTCCGGCTCTCATTATGTGGTTTTAAAAAAAAAATGGTGGTTAGGGCCTACTAACGGCTTCTGCCCCTCCCTGGTGTTGTCCTCAACTAAATAAAGCTGAGCTTCAACCTTCCGGCTCTCATTAAGTGGTTTTAAAAAAAAAAAAAATGGTGGTTAGGGCCTACTAACGGCTTCTGCCCCTCCCTGGTGTTGCCCTCAACTAAATAAAGCTGAGCTTCAACCTTCTGCTCCAAATTACCATTTTAAAAAATGCAATAGGCTTTTCCGGCCTACTAAAGGTGTCTGCCCCTCCCTGGTGTTGTCCTCAACTGAACAAAGCTGAGCTTCCACATTCTGGCTTTCGCCCTATACTATCAGATATTAAACTGCATTTGGCCTACTAGTGTGGTTAGGCCCTTGAAACAGTGTCTGCTGCTCTTGGGTTTGCTACTCCACTGAACAAAGCAATGCCGCCTGTTTAGTCCTGTTACCAATTTTGAACTGCATGTAGCCTACTTTATTCTTTGGCCCTATATCTGTTTCCTCCTCATCCTGCCCATTGCCCAGCCACTGCTAAATGAGTCTGCTGGTACATTGACCTAGACCACTACATTCCCCTTGTACTCTACACAGCCAGAATCTGACCCTGCTGAAAGTAAGGTTCCCCTTCCCGCATGTTATACCACCTTACACAGGGACAAAGAGGAAGGTGCAGATGAAAGTGCAGGTTCCTTCATCAGGTGGGGGGGCATACTCGTTGGCGACGTCACTGGCACAGGGCCCCTCAGAGTACGCAAAAGTGTCGCTGCTGGTGGGAGGCGCCCCCGCCATGCAAACACACCGCCGTACTTTGAGGGGCCCTGTGCCAGTGGCAATGCGAACGAGTGGGCCCCCCCTGCTTGCTCAGGATCACAGCACTTGCAACTTTTAAATACTTACCTTTCCCTGCAACACCGCCGTGACGTAGTCCGCATTTCCTGGGCCCACGAAAAACTTGAGCCAGCCCTACTCCCCCCACAACTTTCCCCCAATTCCTTATGCCCAACTATTATTATACAGTTAATTAAGATTGGCAAGCTTCAGAAACAAGAATGGATGTTTTTGGCATTAAAATGGGCACTGTAGGTGTTTTCCTGGCCTCCACTCACTGCCGACTATGCTTCCCCATTGACTTGCATTGGGTTTCGTGTTTCGGTCGATCCCCGACTTTTAGCGATAATCGGCCGACTGCACTCGACTCGACTCTGGACAAAATCGGGTTTCCCAAAACCCTACTCGATCTTAAAAAAATGAAAGTCGCTCAACCCTAGTTACCAGAAATCCTATGTCAGAACCTAAGATACCGATTCCTGAACCGTTTTCCGGAGACTGATTTAAATTTAGAAATTTCAGGAATAATTGTAAATTGTTTTTGTCCCTGAAACCCTGTTCATCTGGAGACTCCGCTCAGCAAGTAAAAATTGTTATTTCTTTTTTTACGGGGCGACCCTCAGGATTGGGCCTTCTCGCTGGCGCCAGGAGATCCGGCATTGGCTGACATTGATGCGTTTTTTCTGGCGCTCGGTTTGCTTTATGAGGAACCCAATCTTGAGATTCAGGCAGAAAAAGCCTTGCTGGCGATGTCTCAGGGCCAGGACGAGGCTGAAGTGTATTGCCAAAAATTTCGGAAATGGTCCGTGCTGACCCAGTGGAACGAGTGTGCATTGGCTGCAAATTTTAGAAATGGCCTTTCTGAAGCCATTAAGAATGTGATGGTGGGTTTTCCCATTCCCACAGGTCTGAATGATTCTATGGCCCTGGCTATTCAAATCGACCGGCGGTTGCGGGAGCGCAAAACCGCAAATTCCCTCATGGTGTTGTCTGAACAGGCACCTGATTTAATGCAATGTGATAGAATCCTGACTAGAAATGAGCGGAAAATTCATAGACGCCAGAATGGCTTGTGTTACTACTGTGGTGATTCTACACATGTTATCTCAGCATGCTCTAAACGTCTTACTAAGGTTGTTAGTCCGGTCGCCATTGGTAATTTGCAACCTAAATTTATTCTATCTGTAACTTTGATTTGCTCACTGTCATCGTATCCTGTCATGGCGTTTGTGGACTCGGGTGCTGCCCTGAGCCTTATGGATCTGTCATTTGCCAAGCGCTGCGGATTTGTTCTTGAGCCATTGGAAAATCCTATCCCTCTTAGGGGTATTGATTCTACGCCATTGGCAAAAAATAAACCGCAGTTTTGGACACAGGTTACCATGTGCATGACTCCCGAACATCGGGAGGTAATACGTTTTCTTGTTCTGCATAAAATGCATGATTTGGTTGTTTTGGGTTTGCCATGGTTACAGACCCATAATCCAGTCTTGGACTGGAAGGCTATGTCAGTGTCAAGTTGGGGCTGCCATGGAATTCATGGTGATTCCCTGCCCTTGTCTATTGCTTCTTCTACGCCTTCGGAAGTTCCGGCGTATTTGTCTGATTATCAGGATGTCTTCAGCGAGTCTAAGTCCAGTGCACTGCCTCCTCATAGGGAATGTGACTGTGCAATAGATTTGATTCCTGGCAGTAAGTTTCCTAAGGGGAGACTGTTTAATCTGTCGGTACCTGAACATACCGCGATGCGTTCATATATCAAGGAGTCTCTTGAGAAGGGGCATATCCGTCCTTCTTCTTCCCCTCTTGGTGCGGGATTCTTTTTTGTGGCCAAAAAGGACGGATCTTTGAGGCCTTGTATTGACTATCGGCTTTTAAATAAGATCACTGTCAAATTTCAGTATCCTTTGCCGCTGTTGTCAGATTTGTTTGCCCGGATTAAAGGTGCCAAGTGGTTCACCAAGATAGACCTTTGTGGTGCGTACAACCTTGTGCGCATTAGGCAGGGCGATGAATGGAAAACCGCATTCAATACGCACGAAGGTCATTTTGAGTACTTGGTGATGCCATTTGGGCTCTCTAATGCACCTTCAGTTTTTCAGTCCTTCATGCATGACATTTTCCGGAAGTATCTGGATAAATTTTTGATTGTTTATCTGGATGATATTCTGTTTTTTTCTGATGATTGGGACTCGCATGTGGAGCAGGTCAGGATGGTTTTTGAGATTCTGCGTGAAAATTCTTTGTTTGTAAAAGGCTCAAAGTGTCTCTTTGGTGTACAGAAGGTTCCCTTTTTGGGGTTCATTTTTTCCCCTTCTGCTGTGGAGATGGATCCAGTCAAGGTCCGAGCTATTCATGATTGGACTCAACCCTCGTCAGTTAAGAGTCTTCAGAAGTTCTTGGGTTTTGCTAACTTCTACCGTCGTTTTATCGCAAATTTCTCTAGCGTTGTAAAACCGCTGACGGATATGACCAAGAAAGGCTCTGATGTAGCTAACTGGGCTCCTGCTGCCGTGGAGGCTTTCCAGGAGTTGAAACGCCGGTTTACTTCGGCGCCTGTTTTGTGCCAGCCTGACGTCTCACTTCCCTTTCAGGTTGAGGTGGATGCTTCGGAGATTGGGGCAGGGGCCGTTTTGTCGCAGAGAGGCCCTGGTTGCTCTACTATGAGACCTTGTGCCTTTTTCTCTAGGAAGTTTTCGCCGGCAGAGCGAAATTATGATGTGGGCAATCGGGAGTTGTTGGCCATGAAGTGGGCATTTGAGGAGTGGCGTCATTGGCTCGAGGGTGCTAAGCATCGTGTGGTGGTCTTGACTGATCACAAAAATCTGATGTATCTCGAGTCTGCTAAACGCCTGAATCCTAGACAGGCCCGCTGGTCATTGTTTTTCTCCCGTTTTGACTTTGTGGTCTCGTATTTACCAGGTTCTAAGAATGTGAAGGCCGATGCTCTGTCTAGGAGCTTTGTGCCTGATGCTCCTGGAGTCGCTGAACCTGTGGGTATTCTTAAGGAAGGAGTTATCGTGTCTGCTATTTCTCCAGATCTGTGACGTGTGTTGCAGAGATTTCAGGCTGGTAGGCCTGACTCTTGTCCACCTGACAGATTGTTTGTGCCTGCTAGATGGACCAGCAGAGTCATTTCCGAGGTTCATTCCTCGGTGTTGGCAGGGCACCCGGGAATTTTTGGCACCAGAGATCTGGTGGCCAGGTCCTTTTGGTGGCCTTCCTTGTCAAGGGATGTGCGGTCATTTGTTCAGTCCTGTGGTACTTGTGCTCGAGCTAAGCCTTGCTGTTCTCGTGCCAGCGGGTTGCTCTTGCCCTTGCCTGTCCCGAAGAGACCTTGGACACACATCTCTATGGATTTCATTTCGGATCTTCCGGTGTCTAAGGGCATGTCTGTCATCTGGGTGATATGTGATCGTTTCTCCAAGATGGTCCATTTGGTTCCTTTGCCTAAGTTGCCCTCCTCTTCTGATCTGGTTCCTGTGTTCTTCCAGAACGTGGTTCGTTTGCACGGCATTCCTGAGAATATTGTGTCGGACAGAGGATCCCAGTTTGTTTCCAGGTTCTGGCGATCCTTTTGTGGTAGGATGGGCATTGAGTTGTCGTTTTCATCCGCTTTCCATCCCCAGACTAACGGACAAACGGAGCGAACTAATCAGACTCTGGAGGCTTATTTGAGGTGTTTTGTCTCTTCTGATCAGGATGATTGGGTGACCTTCTTGCCGTTGGCTGAATTTGCCCTTAATAATCGGGCTAGTTCCGCCACCTTGGTTTCGCTATTTTTTTGCAACTCTGGTTTCCATCCTCGTTTTTCCTCGGGACATGTGGAGCCTTCTGACTGTCCTGGGGTGGATTCCGTGGTGGATAGGTTGCAGCGGATCTGGAGTCATGTGGTGGACAACTTGAAGTTGTCACAGGAGAAGGCTCAGCGTTTTGCCAACCGCCGCCGCGGTGTGGGTCCCCGACTTCGCGTTGGGGATTTGGTATGGCTGTCTTCTCGATTTGTTCCTATGAAGGTCTCCTCTCCCAAATTTAAGCCTCGCTTCATTGGTCCTTACAAGATATTGGAAATCATTAATCCTGTATCCTTTCGCCTGGATCTTCCGGTGTCGTTTGCCATCCACAACGTATTTCATAGGTCCTTGTTGCGGCGGTACGTTGTGCCTGTGGTTCCTTCTGCTGAGCCTCCTGCTCCGGTGTTGGTTGAGGGCGAGTTGGAGTACGTGGTGGAGAAGATCTTAGATTCTCGTCTCTCCAGGCGGAGGCTTCAGTACCTGGTCAAGTGGAAGGGCTATGGTCAGGAGGATAATTCCTGGGTGGTCGCCTCTGATGTGCATGCGGCCGATTTGGTTCGTGCCTTTCACACCGCTCATCCTGATCGCCCTGGTGGTCTTGGTGAGGGTTCGGTGACCCCTCACTAAGGGGGTGGTACTGTTGTGAATTTATCTTTTTGGCTCCCTCTAGTGGTTACTAGTGATTTGACTCTGGGAATGTCTGCCATCCCTTGTATGCTCACCTGGGTCGTTAGGTCAGGGGTGTTGCTATATAAGCTCCCTGGACCTTCAGTTCTATGCCTGGCAACGTTGTAATCAGAGCTAATCTGTTGTGCTCTTGTCTACTGATCCTGGTTCCTGCTACATTAAGCTAAGTCTGCTTTCTTGCTTTTTGCTATTTGTTTTTGTTTGCATTTTTGTCCAGCTTGTACATAATCTGTATCCTAACCTTGCTGGAAGCTCTAGGGAGGCTGGAGTTCTCCCCCCGGGCCGTTAGACGGTTCGGGGGTTCTTGAATCTCCAGTGTGGATTTTTGTTAGGGTTTTCGTTGACCATATAAGTTATCTTACTACATTCTGCTATTAGTAAGTGGGCCTCTCTTTGCTAAACCTAGTTCATCTCTGTGTTTGTCATTTCCTCTTACCTCACCGTTATTATTTGTGGGGGGCTTGTATCCTACTTTTGGGGTCTATTCTCTGGAGGCAAGAGAGGTCTTTGTTTTCCTCTTCTAGGGGTAGTTAGTCCTCCGGCTGGCGCGAGACATCTAGCGACCAACGTAGGCATGTTCCCCGGCTACTGCTAGTGTTGGCGTTAGGAGTAGATATATGGTCAACCCAGTTACCACTGCCCTATGAGCTGGATTTTTGTACGTCGCAGACTTACCTGTTTCTCTGAGACCCTCGCCATTGGGGTCATAACAGGAGGCCCAGACATGCACACCATCAGTGTAAACTCTGGGAGAGGGACAGTCAGGGTTTCCCTAGTCTGAGGGAAATCGCAGGGGCCCGGGTTATTAGCTCTTTCCTACCTAGGTTTCCCGTGAACACACTAATTCTCTTATGCTTATGGCTGCAAAAAACGCCAACACAAAAGCTGTCCGAAACAAAGTTAATTCAAAATTATCAAGACAAATTTGGCTTATAACATACCATAACTTTGTTAATAGGTTTATGGATATTGGGCATCTCTCGTCTGCACACCACAACTCCCTTTTAAGACCTTTTAGTGACTGTTTCACTGGAAATAAAAGTACAAATATGAGAATTCCTGTGCAATTTAAAGAAAAAAGATACCTCCGCCAACAATTTTGAAATAGGAATATGAAAGCTTTTTTTAACAATAAACTGTTAACTAATAATAAGACTACATTCGGCCTACTCTGAGTATGATCTACTTTGTAAAACTTTGCAGAATTTGGTCAATATATCCCATGCAGCACAATATTTTGCCTATGTTCTAGAGGATACTGAGTGTCCAATATAAAAGCGTATTAATCCAATATTAGACTCCATAGCTGCGGCGGACACCGGATCCCTTCTTGTTCTGTAAATTGGGCCAGTCTCCGAAATTCCAGCCACTGATGGCAAGATAAAGAATTTGCTATGGCATATTCGCAATTTTCCACATAAGTTGCTTTTAGCCAAATATTAACTTTTAGGCAACAAGCTACTAACCATCTGAGCAGCTTTGCAGCCCTCAAACATTTTGAGGATAGAGTTTTAACTGCAAAAATCATACCCATATTAGCTGTTCGGATTAGTATGCATCTATTGTTCAGTTCAACTCACCAAATTGACAGGGAAACCGGAAAAATAAATAATTCTTTCACTACACAGTTAAGTGATTGACTAATAAAGCTTGCCTTTGGCCATAACTCAGCGGACCATTTTCCATTAAAATACAACCCGTAACCAAAATCTGTTGAAAAACCTAAAAATAATTGTAATGGATCAGTTAGAATTAATTCTTTCTGCCAGCAACTTTTGCCATTAAAATACTTTATAAACTCAATCCTGACTAATATATCCTCTTTTATCTTCCTGCTAATTCGAATATGACCTCTAGGGGATTTTAAGCCTTTGGTAGCTTCGTATTACCTCCTAGAAAAAACGCGACCCATTGGAGTTATATGCAGGGCAAAATTAAGTAGGCCTAATAGGGATTGTAATTCTTTTAGTGTATTTTTGTCTTTCAGTAACATATTCCTCAACAAACCCTTAATTTTAAATAATTTTTCAACAGTACTCATAGTCATAATAGCAGTGTATTAACACTAGAACTACTGAGTGATGGGGTGCAGAGTGTACATTAATGTGAAAAAAATGAACTTTTTTGAATTTGCAAAATGGCTGCAATGAAACAATGAGTGAAATTTAAAGAGGTCTGGATACTTTCCGTACCCACTGTACATGTTGTTAGCACAATCAGTATGATGTGCTCAGATCTAAACCTCCAGCACGTATATATAATCACAAAATAAAGAAGGCAGCATAGAAGGGAATAGGGAAAAGGGGGAAAGAGAGATGTGTAATAAATACTTAACACAAGCTAGGCAATAAAGTCACTCCCATGATGCAAGCAGGCTGGCTGTATAAGGAACATGGACCTGGAATCGACCCAACCCTAATCTAGTCAAGCCTCACTATCTTTCCATAAGTTATTACCCATGATGTGGTGTATAGGATGACGCACCACCAGCCCCAATGCGCATTTCGTGCCGGCTTCATCAGGGGCTTCCTCATGTCAAAACCTGCGGAGACATGATGGGGCTTGACTAGATTAGGGTTGGGTTAATTCCAGGCACAGGCTTACTCTGAAGTAATAATACCTCCCCCACTATCTCCCAGTGTATCTTAGGTCTACATAAGCACTATGCACTTTATTGTCGAGTATAAAAAAGCCCATTTGATGTAATATGGTTGTGGAAAGGTAAAAATAGAAAAAACTGATGCGGCACTCACCCAGTTAGTGTGAAATCCAAGTCCTTTATTTTAACATCCAAAAGTTAAGAACATTGTTGAGGAATGCCAAGTGAATGCGAGGGTGCAGGGAAAGAAACAATTTTGTCCACAACTGCCAAGAAAAGTGGACTCTCTGAAAACTAGCGGTGTGGCTGTTTCAAGATGCACAATAAGGAGGCACTTGAAGAAAAATGGGCTGCATGGTCGAGTCGCCAGAAGAAAGCCATTACTGCGCAAATGCCACAAAGTATCTCACCAACAATATGCAATACAGCACAGAGACAAGCCTAAAAATTTCTGGAACAAGGTAATTGGAGTGAAGAGACCACAATTGAACTTTTTGGACTCAATCATAAATGTTACATTTGGAGAGAGGTTAACAAGGCCAATGATGACAGGAACACCATTCCTACTGTAAAGCATGGAGGTGGATCGCTGACGTTTTGGGGATATGTGAGCTACAAAGGCACAGGAAACTTGTTCAAAGTTGAAGGAAAGATGAATGCAGCACATTATCAGCAAATACTGGAAGAAAATTTGCAATCATCAGCCTGGAAGCTGCGCATGTGACGTACTTGTACATTCCAACACGACAATGATCCGAAACACAAGGCCAAGTCGACCCGTCATTGGCTACAGCAGAACAAAGTTCTGGAATGGCCATCTCAGTCTCCTGACCTCAATATCATTGAGCCACTCTGGGGAGATCTCAGGCATGCACTTAATTCTAGACAGCCCAGGAATTTGCAGGAACTGGAGGCTTTTTGCCAAGAAGAGTGGGCAGCTTTACCATCTAAGAAAATAAAGAACCTCATCCACAAATACCACAAAAGACTTAAAGCTGTCATTGATGTTAGATTGGGCAATACACCGTATTAAGAAATGGGGTATGTGAACTTTTGATCAGGGTCATTTGGATGTTTCCAAGAGTGGAGAAAAAGTTTTGGTGTTATTATCATTCATATTCTCTGAAAAAAATCAAGAAAGCAAAAATTGGGGTATGTAAACATTTGAGCACAACTGTATATTATTTGGGATCATGAACTAATGACCATTAAGATGGCTCTTGAAGAATGTTGACATATCTACTGGAAGGAGCCAGTTCTCTAGTAATAATATACACAGATCATAAGAACTTGACCTTTCTGCAGTCCATCCTATGGTTAAATCCTAGTCAAGCCAGGTGGACACTCTTCTTTGCCTGTTTTGATAATGAGTGTCATTTTTCCATCCTGCAGAGAAGAATGTTAAATGAATGCATTGTCTTGATCCTTTGACGTCTCTGAATCTGAGTATGCAAATAGCCTCTTCAGAGAAAAAGAGGACTTGAACTCTATAGCGCAACCTGTTGGAAGTAGCGATCCTACAAGTCACAATCAACCCTTTAATGAGTCTTGCAATATGACTTTAGGATAAGAGCCAAATCAGTATCTCAATTCGCAGACAGTGTTTCAGGCTGTTGGCCCTCGTCAGTGTGAAGCATGAGAACTGATTTCGCTAGGTGAGAGGCTCTGGACTGAGGTCTAAGGGGTAAGGTTTCTCATTGTGGAAAGTGACATACCAGCTCTGACTTGTTAAGGTAAGGAGGCTCATTCGCCGTGCAATGCTCCTCTGGGAAATTTAATATGCAAATTGCCTCTTCAGAGGAAAGAGAACTTGAACTCTACAGTGCCACCTGTTGGAAGTAGCGATCCTACAAGTCACAATCAACCCTTAAACGAGTCTTGCAATATGACTTGGGATAAGAGCCAACTCAGTATCTCAATTCGCAGACACGGTGTTTCGGGCTGTTGGCCCTCTTTGCAGTGCGAAGCATGAGAACTAATTTGGCTAGGTGAGAGGCTCTGGACTGAGGTCTAAGGGGTAAGGTTTCTCCTTGTGGAGAGTGACATGAATCTGAATAGGAATCACAGCACGTGATTCTATTCTGACAGTGAGGGTGATTAATGAGTAGGACAGGCTGCCATGATAGGTGGTGAGTTCTCCTTCAATGGAAGTCTTCAAACAGAGGCTGGACAGCCATCTATCTGAGATGATGGCTTAGCGAATCCTGCACTGAGCAGGGGGTTGGACCGGATGACCCTTGAGGTCCCTTCCAACTCTTATTCTATGACATTATTAACATGGCTAGGATTGTCAAAGCAGCTCCAATTTATTTAAAATACATCCCTTTGAGTACCAGCAGTTGATACCTCTTATGGCAAGTTCTTCTGGCAGCAAACTTGGGCCTTCCTCCTTAAGGCTGTGTCTTGTGTGAAGTCTTATACAGACAAAAAAGCAAATTCTCCACTTCACTACCAACCTGGAGATAAAGTCTGGTTATCTTCCTGAAATATTCACTTGAAGGTGCCATCCTATAAGTTCACCCCTCGGTATCTTGGGCCATTCAAAATCCTCAGACATATCAATCCAGTGACTTACAGTCTTCAATTTCTGAATTTATGGATTCCAAAGTTGTTCTATGTCTTGCTACTCAAGGCAATAGTCCTAAATTGCTTCTCTAAAAATCACACTCCTGTTCCTCAGGGTCCTTAGGATGTGTTTGAAGTGAAGGACATATTGGAGTCAAAAAATGTTTAAAGGAGGACCTTCTATATGGTCGATTGGAAGGGTTTTGGTCCTGAGGAGGGATCTTGGGAGCCTGTTGTAAACATCTGCACCCCTACCATTCTTGAGAAGTTTCTCTGTAGGCCAAAAAGGAAGGGATGTGAGGGGGAGGGTACTGTCAGGTGGGTATCTTGCACGCCTCCTCAGTGCCATCCCACTCACTGTGTGTGCCACTCTGCTCATCCCAGTGTATGACCATCTCGTCGAGCTGCCTTTGCAAACACTTCCAGCTGTGCTGCATCTCCTGTTGCTCTAGAGCCTTCACCCAGCTATAGGGAGGCACAGCCAGACTCTGCAGGAATTTATAACAACTGAGTGCTGCAGAGTTTGGCTTCCCTGACTAATCCCCTGCCAAAAGTGCATATATCCATATATCAGGCAGCTCCTCCATCCACTCCTTGCCTGAGCCTTGATTCTAGTTTGCAGTTCTTTAGTTCTGAGCCAAGGTGCCTTTCTGTTTTACTCTCCTGTTACCAGCTTGCTTACTTGTTCTCTCTGATCTCTCCACTCCTAAAATTGATTACGTCTTCTTAACATGTGCTGCCTGTCCCAACCTTGGACTTCCTAACTACGTTTCTTTCTACACACTCTATGCCCCTCCCTTGACCCGTTGGACAGCTACAACAGGTCGGGACACTGCTCTGGAGGGGCACTTGGTGACTATACTAATGTCTCAAGGCTATCCTCATCATCAGAGGCTCTAGTGAAGACCAGGTGGTGCCTTAGTCACTCTAAGGTAAGCCCAGCAGAATGCAGTCCACACCCACCGTCTACACTGGTAACACCCCCTTTCATTCTCATGGAGACATGCGTCCTGCTCATAGATCTTAACAGTATATGAAGCATTTTATTCAACTTCCTATGACCTATAGATATTGATCTTACTGATAGATTCCTTTAATGGGCTGTGTTCCCTCCTGGACTTTCAGCTGCAGAGAGCATGTTGAGATAAGCAAAGCACTGAAGCTACAAGTGTGTGTATAATGCATGAGAAGTGGATAGCTCTAGAATGCTGCAGTGACAGGTTACAAAAGAAATCTTGCTTCAGTCACTGCTTCGGGCCTAGGGGACAGGCAGTCACAGGGAAAGTAAAGCATTATAAATGGCGATTGGCTGTTCATTCCATAGTACATGCCAATGATGGATATTTAATCTCAGACCACACCTTCTATCTTCTGGTATAATAACAAGCCAGAAAATATACAATGGCTTGTGCAAACCCTTGAAAAAATGGTCGTAGAGTGACATTTCATGGAACATATCAATCAAATAAATGATCTCACTATTAATCTAAGCATTAGCTGGGTAAATATAGTAGCATAAAAGTGTACTGTCATAACTTCTATTCATAGAACAGAACCACATTTACTCATTCTGAATAAAGATTCCGATGTATTGCAGCTTTGCATTGTGGGACTCAACAGACCATGAATAGTATCATGAGGCCAATAAGTTTATGTTACATTACAAGCCAATTTACTTTTCCCTAGTGTCACTTTAGAAGTGTAGCAGTATTTCTGGCAGAAATTCAAAGTTTCTGCAGCAACCAAATCCTAGCAGGTGACTCTTTCAACACTATTCAAAAAGTAATTGCACAAAGCAAATGAGTACATTTCACAGCTCCTACAGTGAAACTGAAGCACTTCAATGATTTTTCCGTATGTGATATCTTTTATGCTGGCTTCTCAATTGTTAAGTATATATTTAGCATTTTTTGCAGGATGATTTGTTATATTACAGAAGCAAAATATTTTGTACAAGGTGAAATGATTCCAGCTTGTATTGCATTTATGGTCTCAATTGCCTGGTACAAAAGCTCAAAAGAAATCATGATACAGGAAATATATATATCTTGGTACCGTGTTAGCCAGTAGATAGAAAAATATTTAGAATTGAGAGTCCTCAGTGGTTGATACCTTTTAATGGCTAACTGAAAAGATGGTAACAAATTGCAAGCTTTCGAGACTACACAGGTCTCTTCATCAGGCAAAGAATTACTTTTAGTCTTTGCCTGATGAAGAGACCTGTGTAGTCTCGAAAGCTTGCAATTTGTTACCATCCTTTCAGTTAGCCATTAAAAGTTATCAACCACTGAGGACTCTCAATTCTAAATATTTTTCAAAAGAAATCATGATACTTATCTCTGAACTTGGTTTGGATCCGTAAGTTTTACTGTTACTAAACCATTACAGTGATTTATCTGATCTTTGGCTGACAGTTGAGCTTAGCAATAATGTGATGTGGAAGAGAGGTGATGTCTCGCAGTAGACACTGGTATCATTCCTACTTTACATTGTCCATTGGGAGAATAGAGAAATACAAATGTTTGTTTAATTTTAATATAATATTTATTAGACACATCCACATCGGACTGGGGTGTCTGGGGCCCACAGGAGGCATTGACCCTCAGGGCCCACCCTAAAGCTACATGCAAATAGCTGTTAGTCATTATCCCTGTTATAGTGGAGCATTGACTGCAAAACAAAGGCGACTTCTGCATATCTTCTGTGCACACACCAAAACTGGGATATACAATTACGATAGTTTGCATTAAAGGGCTTCTTTAGTTAAAATTTTTTATAATAATTCAACATACAAGGCAGAAATACCACCACACCATGATTGGAGTACATATTCCACCATATAGTGACCAAATAATACCACATACAAAGTACAAATATCGCCACGTCGTGACCAGACCACATATTACCACCACATAGCATAACATAGCACCATAGTTATTAAGGTTGAAGGAAGACTTTAAGTCCATCTAGTTCAACCAATAGCCTAACCTAACATGTTGAACCAGAGGAAGGAAAAAAAAACTCGTGGCAAACGGTAAGCTTCACATTGGGAAAAAAATTCTTTCCCGACTCCACATACCACAATCAGATTAGTTCCCTTGATCAACGCAATATCAAGGAAACTTAAGTATATAACCTGCAACATTATACTTTTTAAGAAAGGTATCCAGTCACCTCTTTAATTTTAGTAGGGAATCACTTATTACATCATATGGCAGAAAGTTCCATATTCTCACTGCTCTTACAGTAAAGAATCCGCGTCTGTTATTATGCTTAAACCTTCTTTCCTCCAGACGTTGAGGATGCCCCCTTGTCCCTGTCTCAGGTCTATGATCAAAAAGATCATTAGAAAGGTCTTCGTACTGTCCCCTCATATATTTATACATTGTAATAAGATCACCCCTTAGCCTTCGTTTTTCCAAACTAAATAACCCCAAGTGTAATAACCTGTCTTGGTATTGCAAACCCCCCAGTCCTCTAATAACCTTGGTCGCTTTTCTCTGCACCCGCTCTAGTTCAGCTATATCTTTCTTATACACCGGAGACCAGAACTGTACACAGTATTCTAAGTGGGGTCGAACTAGTGTAGTATGTAATACTACATACAGGAGCAAATACTGCAATACCGTGACCAGACCACAAATTATCACCACATAGCGACCGAATAATACTACATATAAGGGAGAAATACCACCACATCGTGACCAGACCACATATTACCACCACATAGTGACCAAATACTAGAATAGTGATCATGAATAAAACACACAATACTAACAACACAGATATTACCACCAGTGACACAGGAGTGTAGGCGTGTATAGTGTCAGTGTGCAAGAAATAACAGTCATTTATAGTTGATTTTTTTCTAGAGCACATTTATTTCCCACTTATTTCCCAACTAGTAATAATGTCCCCCACTTGCCACCATAAACTAAGAATGTATGTTCCTAATTCTGGCACCCATACAACCCAGCAGCATTCACTTATTTATGAGTAAAATCTCTGCCTAACCAGCACTGTATAACGTTGCTTTTTTCTGTAAAATGAGGTTTTAAAAAAGCATTAATATTGTCCCCGTTTCCTATGCTAATGAGGGCTTTGACTAATCGATGGGGTGTTAGTTGCCCTTGACTAGTCAGCCCTCTTATCATAGCTCATCCAGGGCCAAGAGATCACAGCCAGGTCCAAGGAAGTTAGGGGGGACATCCATGGCTAAAGAACCTAGGGGGCACCACAAGGGCCAAGGAATTAGGGGATGAATACAGCAAAGATTATCATCAGCAGGAAACACCAGCAGAGGAAGGTATATAAAGCTACACCAAAAAGCTGATAAGCCAGACAAACAGAGTAAATGAAAAACACTTCATTTTCACAGTTCAATGTTGTAAAATTCTGTAAAGCACCCATGGGTTCAAAGTACTCATGACATGTCTTCATAAATTCCTTGAGGGGTCTAATTTCCAAAATGGAATCATTTTGGGGGGTTTCCACTGTTTAGGCACATCAGGGGCTCTCTAATTGCGATATGACGCCCGCTATCAATTCCATCAAAGTCTGAGTTCCAAAACCACACTCCTTCATTTCAGAGTTCAACGTTGTCATCTGGCCAAATGAACGTGAAGCTTTTCATCAGCTTATGGACACTAGTACTTATACTAGATTATCTTACAACCCCATGTCCTCCTTCTCGACTGAGCTCTTACATATTTTGTCTAGGGTTACAAGGCAAATGTTATCACTAAAAGTGTCTTTGATGGCCTCATTACAAAGCTACCTAGCGTTCCAACATTTTACCTATTACCCAAAATCCACAAAGATGTCCTCAACCCCACTGGGGCATCCCATAGTGTAGGGGATTGGAGGATTGTGTGATGCTGTTTGTAAATTTATCCACTTTTACTTGAAGCCCATAGTTGAAGCTTTACCCTCCTATTTCCATGACACGACGAATGTACTGACACGGGTTGATGGCATCCTTGTGGACACACATTTTTTTTGTTGCAGCTGACATGCAGTCACTTTACACTTGTATTGACCATTCTCACGGCCTTGATGCAGTCCGTCTCTTCCTGGGCTCCTCTGACCTGGACAGTCCTTTGTGTGAGCTGATCCTTGAGTTGCTGGACTATGTCCTTACCCACAACTTTTTTGTCTTTAAGGACATCTTCTACTTACAGAAATGCGGTACAGCCATGGGCACGGCCTGTGCGCCCGCGTTCGCCAATCTCTTCCTGGGTTCCTGGGAGAGATCCTTTTTGGTGATGGGGATGCACCAGCTGCCTCCCATGTGCTGTGCTGGTTCAGATATATTGATGACATTCATATGTTGTGGGACGGGACAGTGCATCAACTCGAGGACTTTATGAGACAATTGAATAATAACTCATTGAATATTCGGCTGACTTATACTTATATTGACTTTCTATATACTGTATATATAGTATATATATATATACTATATTGGACTTTCTGGATGTGTCTCTGGATGTTGACACCCACCGTCGCGTCCAGAAGGATGTCTTCAGGAAGTCCACATCAGTAAATTCTTTGATTCATGCTAAGTCAGCACACCATCCTGCCACTATTAGGGCTGTCCCGATTGGACAGTTCCTCAGGATGTGATGAATTTGATCCTCCGATACCAGGTTTGAGGCTCGAGCCTCTGATTTGAGGGACAGCTTTGAGGCCCAGGGTACAGCCGCAGATGCATCAGGCATGCATATGATCGAGCAAGAAAGACTCCACGCAGCAATGTTCATCCAGTGAGAGGACTCGTGGTGATGGCATAATCAGATTCATCACCACCTATAATCATGAATGGTTCCATATACAACAAATCTTAATTAAACATTGGGATATTTTGAGGACTGAACCTTCCTTGGGACCATTTCTGGGTGGCCTTCCCTCGATGACTTCAAGACGATCAAAAAATGTAAGTGACCTTCTAGTTAGTAGCCACTATACTCCTGCTCCTAGTACTTTTCTGGGTACATATGGCCCTACTCTGTGTTTTGTTCCGTGCGGACATTGTCTTGCCTGCGCCAATGTCCTGCGCTGCTCCAGTTCTGCATCCTCTGATGGTTTGAGAACTTTTGATATACGCCAGCGTGTATCCTGTGGCAGCACTAATGTTATTTATTATGACACCTGTGGCTACCCCAGTATATACGTTGGTCTTACTACAAGGGAACTCCGGGTATGGGTGTGTGAGCACGTGCGGGACTTTGGCGTGGCTAAGACAGTGTCTGAATTACATAGTTACATAGTTACATGGTTATTAAGGTTGAAGGAAGACTTTAAGTCCATCTAGTTCAACCCATAGCCTAGCATGCCCTAACGTTTATTCTCAGTGAGGAAAGGAAAGCGTAGGACCTGGTATATGAGAGATGCCCTAAAGTGGCTACCAGGTACACATAAAATTGGCCATTTTTATGCGCTAAACGCTCTAATTTTTCATATTTCTAGTGCAGTAATGCAGTTCAGTTTTCATGTTTCATGTTTGCATGTTTCAGCGCTGCAGTGTGCTGCCTTATTTACTTGACTGTATACGAGTTGGTGACTGTAGGTTCAGCACCTGTTCACACTTAGTCTATGTTTGGATGTGACGGTCAGTTTTTTGAAATGTATTCTTTAGCCTTCTGACCGAGCACTCCGCCTCTTAGCCACAGGTGTTTTAATCGCAACAGGTCCATTACACCTCCACAGAAGAGAGAATGTTAGTCTAAGAAGAGGTTTCACAGATACCCATTCAGATGGAGACGTTTATTCTCAGCGAGGAAAGGAAAGCGTAGGACCTGGTATACGAGAGATGCCAGGTACACATAAAATTGGCCATTTTTATGCGCTAAATAGTGTTGAGCGATACCGTCCGATACTTGAAAGTATCGGTATCGGATAGTATCGGCCGATACCCGAAAAATATCGGATATCGCCGATACCGATACCCGATACCAATGCATTTCAATGGGACGCAAAGTATCCAGGGGCCGCCGGAGAGGTGAGTATATGGATATATATGGATATACTCACCTTTCCGGTGGCCCCTGGACCTTACTGCTGTAACCGGGAGCCTCCGTTCCTAAGAATGAGCCCGTGAAGGACCTTCGATGACGTCGCGGCTGACGTCGCGGCTTCTGATTGGTCGCGTGAGCGGTCACATGAGCGGTCACGCGACCAATCAGAAGCCGTGACGTCATCGAAGGCCCTTCACGCGCTCATTCTTAGGAACGGAGGCTCCCGGTTACAGCGGTAAGATCCAGGGGCCACCGGAGAGGTGAGTATATCCATATTTTTTATTTTAATTCTTTATTTTACACATGAATATGGTTCCGATACCGATTCCCGAATCCACAAAAGTATCGGAACTCAACACTAGCGCTAAACGCTCTCATTTTTCATATTTCTAGTGCAGTAATGCAGTTCAGTTTTCATGTTTCATGTTTGCATGTTTCAGTGCTGCAGTGTGCTGCCTTATTTGCTTGACTACTTTAAAGGGACTCTGTCATCTGAATTTGGCGGGCCTTTGTCCAGTCCGATGGGCAGTGTTTTCTCTTGTTTCATTCACCCCTTCCTTTGCCGCTGGCCGCAATATTTTGTTGAATTTGAGTTGGTTTCCTCCGTAGTACACACGTGCGCAAGGCAATCTTGCCTTGCGCACGCGCAGTATGCTTTGCCCAACTGCGGGCAAAGCCGAAAAGCATTAGTGCACATGCGCCGCCGCACTATGTCCCGGAAGTATTTCGCTGTGTTCCGGGACATAGTGCGGCGGTGCATGCGCACTAATGCTTTTCAGCTTTGCCCGCAGTTGGGCAAAGCATACTGCATGTGCGCAAGGCAAGATAGCCTTGCGCACGCGTGTAAAACGGAGGAAACCAACTCAAATTCAACAAAATATTGCAGCCAGCGAGAAAGGAAGGGGTGAATGAAACAAGAGAAAACACCGCCCATCGGACCGGACAAAGGGCCCGCCAAATTCAGGTGACAGAGTCCCTTTAATACTTATTTTCTCCTCCTTTTAATAATGACTATGGTGCTTATCTCTATGTATGATAATTTCAGCTTTGTCCTTATTGCATCTGCAATATTTATACCTTGTATTGTTGCTGAGTATATCATAGTTCGCTCTGTATACTCTCTTTGGCTGTGCGCATGCGCATTGTGGCTCATCGGTTCCTCATGCCACCGGGCATCTTTATATCCTCAGCGCGTGCGCTGTGGTATTTGATGCCTGGCTGCTGCGGGACCTGGTATGCGCACTGCGCATGCGCCGCAGATGCCATTATGATTGGTCCATTGTGACCATGTAATCTATCACGGGGGCTATTTTAAACCCTTTCTAACCTCGGACGGGATAGTACATCAGAGGTCAGAACCCCCACTTTGATGCGGGCTCTGGCAGTGAGCGCATCAAAGCCAGGACATGTCAGCTGTTTTGAACAGCTGACATGTGCTCGCAATAGCGGCAGGTGGAATCGCGATTCACCCGCTGCTATTAACTAGTTAAATGCCGCTGTCAAACTAGCGCTTTCGGCCAGGAAATGCGCTCATCGCT
The DNA here is from genome assembly GCF_051348905.1 of Ranitomeya variabilis. Classification (NCBI taxonomy): domain Eukaryota; kingdom Metazoa; phylum Chordata; class Amphibia; order Anura; family Dendrobatidae; genus Ranitomeya; species Ranitomeya variabilis. The sequence continues at coordinate 656,349,265 of NC_135233.1, forward strand.
GACCCCCGTCACGTGATCAGGGGTCAGCGATGCGTCGGCATGACAACCAGAGGTCTCCTTGAGACCTCTGTGGTTGTTGATGCCGGATTGTTATGAGCGCCACCCTGTGCATCACCTCTATGTAGCAGAGGCGATCGAGTTGTGCCAGCTTCTAGCCTCCCATGGAGGCTATTGAAGCATGGCAAAAGTTAAAAAAAATGTTTTAAAAAATATGAAAAAAATAAAAAAAATGTAAAAGTTTAAATCACCCCTCTTTTGCCCCCTTCAAAATAAACCAATAAAAAATCAAATATACACATGTTTGGTATTGCCGCGTTCAGAATCGCCAGATGTATCAGTAATAAAAAAGGATTAACCTGATCGCTAAACAGCGTGGCAAGAAAAAAATTAGAAACGCCAGAATTACAATTTTTTGGTCGCCGCGACATTGCATTAAAATGCATTAACAGGCGATCAAAAGAATGTATCTGCACCAAAATGGTATACTTAAAAACGTCAGCTGGGCACGCAAAAAATAAGCCCTAACCCGACCCCGAAAAGTGGAGACGCTACGGGTATCAGAAAATGGTGCAATTTTTTTTTTTTTTTAGCAAAGTTTGGAATTTTTTTTCACCACTTTTATAGAAGAATAACCTAGACATGTTTGGTGTCTATGAACTCGTAACGACCTGGATAATCAAAATGGCAGGTCAGTTTTAGCATTTAGTGAACCTAGCAAAATAGGCAATCAAAAAACTAGTGTGAGATTGCACTTTTTTTGCAATTTCACCGCATTTGGAATTTTTTTTCCCCGTTTTCTAGTACATGCCATGCTAAAACCAATGATGTCATTCAAAAGTACAACTCATCCCACAAAAAATAAGCCATCACATGGCCATTTTGACAGAAAAATAAAAAGTTATGGCTCTGAGAAGGAGGGGAGTGAAAAATGAAAAAACAAAAATATCCAGGGTAATGAAGGGATTAAGGTCCTATTTGCACATTGTAATCATCCCCTTATGAAAGCTACATTTGTGCCAGCGAAACGCACATCGGGGCTAACATCCTTCCTTGGGGTCACCACCTCTCAATTCACAGGCCTTGGTAAGTTTATCCCCTCGTATTTTTATGTGTTACCTTGTGTGACTCGCATCCACTTCATTTGGTAGGGGCATTCTTTTCCATGGTCTTGTATACACTATTGCTATGTATCAATGCTTGATATTTTGCATTGCTGAGGTGGTGACCTCTTTCCCTGTTTGTATCTTCTTGGAGTATGTGTTACCTTATATATTGTGATTTATTTGATCTTTTCATATTTAATAAAGCTTTATACTGTATTTTATTAAAATTATCACCTAGTACTCCTTTTTCTCCTACTTTGCAGTGTGTAAAACCAGTAATTTTCCACCACATACGGGATATCAGCATAATCAGGAGAAATTGTGCAACAAATTTTGGGGTCCATTTTTTCCTGTTACCCTTGTGAAAATAAAAACAAAATTGGGGCTAAAACAACATTTTTGGGGGAATAATCTGATTTTTTTTTTTATTTTCTCAGCTCAATGTTTTAAAGCACCTGGGGATTCAAGGTGCTCAGCACACATCTAGATAAATTCCTTAAGGGGTCTAATTTCCAAAGTGGGGTCACTTGTGTTTTTTTTCCACTGTTTAGGCACATCAGGCACTATGCAAACGCGACATGGCATCCGCTATCGATTCCAGACAATTTTGCATTCCAAAAGTCAAATGGTGCTCCTTCCCTTCCAAGAGCTGCCATGCACCCAAACAGTATATATGGGATATCGATGTGCTCAAGAGAAATTGCACAACAAATTGTATGGTCCATTGTCTCCTGTTACCCTTGTGAAAATAAAAAGTTTGGGGCTAAAACATCATAATTATTTGGAAAAATGTTAATTTTTATTTTCACGGCTCAAAGTTATAAAATTCTGTGAAGCACTTGCGGGATCGATTCCAGACAATTTTGTGCTCCAAAAGTCAAATGATCCTCCTTCTCTTCCTAACCCTACTGTGCAGCCAAACAGTAGTTTTCCATCACATGTGTGGTATTGATGTACTCAGGAGAAATTGCACAACAAATTGTATGATCCATTTTCTCCTGTTACTCTTGTGAAAATGCAAAATTTGTGACTAAAACATTATTTTTGTGGGAAAAAGTAAAATTTTCATTTTTCCCTTCCACATTCCTTTAATTCCTGTGAAGAACCTGAAGGGTTAATAAACTTCAAAAATGTAGTTTTGAGCACTTTCAGGGGTGTAGTTTTTAAAATAGTGTCACTTTGAGGTATTTTCTGTTAGGCTAGGTTCACATTGCGTTAGGGCAATCCGTTTAGCGCTAGCGGATTGCGCTAACGTAATGTTTATTTAGGGGCCGCGTTCAGGGGTCGCGTTAACGTCCCCGCTCTCGCAGATCCCCGATCCGCGAGAGCGGGGAACGGACCTCGGGCGCGCCGCGGACGCTGCAAGCAGCGTCCGAGGCGCGTCACAGAAGAACGGCACATCACTAGCGCGAGCCGAAAAAGGCACGCGCTAGTGATGCGCTGCAGGCGAAATTTACATTGCTGTCAATGGGTGCGCTAACGGACCCGTTGCACGGCGTTAATTGCGACATTTTCGCCGTGCAACGCTGTCCGTTAGCGATCACCCACTAACGCAATGTGAACCTAGCCTTATATAGGCTCCTCAAAGTCAGTACAAATGTAATGTTGTACCTAAGAAAATTGGTTTAGTAAATTTTATTGGAAAAACAACACATTGTTGATACATTTTAACCCTTTTAACGTCCTAGCAAAAAAACTTATGTTTAAAAAATGATGGTGATGTAAAGTAGAAAATGTTATTTATTCACTATTTTGTGTGACATGAATATCTGGTTTAAGGGTATAAAATTGAAAAGATTGAACATTTCTAAATGTTCAAAATATTTGTCAAACTTCCAATATTTTCACCAATAAACAAAAACTGTTGACCTAAATTTTCCACAACATGAAGTACAATGTGTCAAGAAAAATTTGTCAGAATCTTTGGAATTCTAGAGTTATTAGCGCATAAAGTGACATTCATCAGAATTGCAAATTTTGGCCTGGTCAGGAAGTTAAAAACAGGCCCGGGGGTTGAGACACACAACATGTGAGTCAGACTGTTGCTTTTAAATTTCTGGAATGTTGAGATTTCTCTTTCCTCTTTATATATGTATATATATATATATATATATATATATATATATATATATATATACACACACAAACAGGCCATGGACCCCCCGCTGGTACCCCATCCCCAACTCAAAAGGAACTTTTATATTTTTGGGAGAATTAGTCTAGGATCATGGCTTTCCTCAAAACCATGGAGTCCCGCCTATCGGCCTTCCAGACGTCCGATCCAGGAAGCGCTGTCCAGCTGTCCAGTCTCTAGCAAATGCTTGCTCAGCAGCGTGATACCCAGGCCAACATCCTTAGCTATATGGCATCTGTGGATGACCGCCTTCTTGCTCTTCAGTCTGCTGCCTTTGCTTCAACCCAAGCCACAATTCCTCACCCGCCGCCCCACCTGGTGAAACCGCTGCAGTACAGCGGAGATCCCAAATTATGTAGGGGGTTTCTTAATTAGTGCCAACTACATTTTGAGTTGCTACCACAGCAATACCCCACAGACTGAGCAAAGGTGGCTTTAACCTGGGTGAACCCTCTCTGGGAGCGTGATGACCCTCTAGTCTCTCTACTCTCCACCTTTCTCGATACCTTCCGTAAGGTATTCAACAAGCCGGGTCGCTTGGCCTCTGTTACAGAGTCGCTCTTTAGTCTCTACCAGGGTACGTTCTCTGTAGGTCAATACGCCATTCGGTTCCGCACCCTGTCTTCCGAGTTAGGTTGGAACAATGAGGCGTTGGTGGGAGCTTTTTGGCGTGGTCTCTTGCCTTGCATCAAGGACGAGTTGGCAGGACAGGATACTCCGACATCTCTAGAGGACCTGATCTCCCTGGCAACCCATATAGATTTACGCTTCCAGGAGCGTTCCCGTGAGTCTGCTAGAGAGAGAAGGTTTCCTCGTGCCCCTCTGTCTACCAGTAGTTCCTCCCATACTTGCTCTGTGACAACCCCGGCTGTTCCTGCCCCGGAACCTATTCAGGTGGACGGACTCAAGCCTGTGGAGCAGCGCCATAAAGAGAGACTCACTCAGGGGCTCTGCTTCTACTGCGGCAGTGCTTCTCATATTCTGCATTCCTGTCCTCTGAGGCCGGGAAACGCCTCCGCCTAGGACAGGTAAGAGAGGTCTTCCTAGGTGTTTCAGATTCCTCTCCACCTTTGACTATTTCTGTTCTTTTGCTTTTGGGCTCTAAACGTTTCTCTGAACTGGCTTATATTGATTCAGGTGCGGCCGGGAATTTCATCCAGCTCGAGGCGGTTAGAAGACTTCGGATTCCTGTCAGATCCTTGGAGACTCCTCAACAGATAGCTTCGGTTGATGGTCAACCCCTGCGGGAGTCTGTTACTCTGGTCACCGAAGAGTTGGAACTACAGATCGGAGTCTGGCACCTGGAGAAAATTGTCTTTTACGTGCTACCCTCCTTGTCTCATGCTATTCTTCTCGGTCTTCCTTGGTTCAGAACTCACAAGCCTACCCTCGATTGGCGGTCTGGGGACATTCTATGTTGGGGGCAGTGCTGCCAGAACAAGTACTTGCTTCCCGTCCAGTTTAAAGTCTCCTCTCTGTCAAACTCATTGCCTCCAGATTTACCGTCTGCTTATGTGTCTTTTGCAGATGTCTTCAATAAAAGGAGACGTAGATCCTTCTTCCGCATAGCCAATACGACTGCCCGATCGACCTTGTTCCAGGTTCTACTCCAACCAGGGGCCGGATTTAACCCCTATCCACTACTGAGACTCAAGCTATGACCGAATATATCCAGGAAAATTTAACCAAAGGCTTTATTCAAAAATCTTCTTCTCCCGCTGGTGCAGGTTTCTTTTTCGTCAAAAAGAAAGATGGTTCCCTTCGTCCTTGCATCAATTACCGAGGTCTCAACAATATCACAGTTAAAAACAAGTACCCACTTCCTCTCATTCCGGAACTGTTTGACCGTCTCCGAGGAGCGCAAATCTTCAGTAAATTGGATCTTCGTGGGGCCTACAACCTCATCCGAATCCGCCCCAGTGATGAGTGGAAGACCGCATTCAACACCCGAGATGGCCATTACGAGTATCAATTTATGCCTTTTGGTTTGTGCAACGCACCAGTAGTGTTTCAGGAGTTCGTGAACGATGTGTTCTGGGATCTAAACTATTCTTGTGTGGTGGTGTACTTAGATGATATTCTTATTTTCTCTCCAGATCTCTCTACCCACAGAAGAGACGTCCGTCAAGTCCTCTTTCATCTTAGAGCAAATCGTCTTTATGCCAAGCTTGAAAAGTGCGCCTTTGAACAATCTTCATTACCGTTTTTAGGGTATATCAGATCTGACTCTGGCCTTCACATGGATTCAGAGAAAGTGTCTGCCATGCTGAACTGGCCATGTCTCCGGCGGGTCAAGGCGATCCAACGGTTCCTTGGTTTCGCTAACTACTACCAGCAGTTCATTCCACCCTGTCTAGTGCTATCTCTGCTCTGATCCACAAAGGAGCCAATCATCACTTCTGGCCTCCTGAGGCTGAAGATGCATTCCGGTCCTTGAAATAAGCCTTTGCTTCAGCTCCTGTTCTCCATCGTCCTGAGATCAGCAAGCCCTTCTTTCTGGAGGATGATGCTTCGGCCATCGGAGCTGGTGCAGTGCTTTCCCAGAGGTCTTCCTCCGGTCGGCTTGTCACTTGCAGCTTCTTCTCTAAGACCTTCTCAGCGGCTGAGAGAAACTATACCATCAGTGACAGAGAATTGCTGGCTATCAAATTGTCATTGGAGGAATGGCGGTATTTGTTCGAAGGAGCCATACATCCTTTTAAGATCTACACTGACCACAAGAATCTGGCCCCTCTACCTGGTTCGCAGTATACTTACATCTCCCGATGCGCTTCTCCCGCTGGGTCTTCTTTCGGCTCCCGGCGCACTTGTCCAGCTCTGCGCGTTCCCGGTGTGTGTGCGTGCGCCGCCTGGCCTCCTCACTTCCGGTCTCCTCGCTGGCTCCCGGTTCTCGGCGGTGGCACGTGCGCACTCCTCTCTTCAGCTCCAGCGGCGCACGCGCACTCCCTCTGGCCAGCCTTCATTCGTCCCGCTCCTCCTTTCCATAATGCTGCTGGTTTCCTGACCCGGAAGTTCTACTGGACGCTTCCTTTATCAGGTAGCCTCTCCCTCTGTCCTTTGCCTGTTTGTCTATTGTTCTCCGCACTAGATTCAGGTCCCTCGCTTCCTGGCTCCTCTTGTTCTCGGCCAGTCTGTTCAGTATTCTGTGCGTTTCCTATCCAGCTCTCTCCTGCTTTGTTATCTCTCTGTGTGTCCCCTTTGTGCCTTTCGTCCGTCCGTGCCCTCTCCTTGTTTGTTTTCTGTTTTTCATGTCTCCTGAATATCCTCCATCCATCTTCCTCGTTCTGTGCCACATCTATCCCTCCCGGTATCTCCTCGCTTCGCTACCTGTTTTCCCCGCCTGCCTCTTGTGTTTCTCCTACATCCTGTCCCCGGGTATCAGCGTCCGCGGTAATAGTCTCCTTTGGGCCTGCCCCTGATGCTCCCTGCATAGGGGGTGCTTTTCCAGGCCAGCTCACCCTAGGGAGGTTCGTTGCCGTGGTCCACCGGGTTCACCCTAGGAGTCCCACAAACCTTACAAGTATTCTCCATTTGCAGCCAGGTGATTATCTTCTTGATCAGAAGGTGAAGAGGTCTAGCACAAATTTTTCTGCAACTCATTTCATGCTCAAGTTCATCTCTGGTCACTGGTGTTGGCTGATGGGACTACAGCTCCCATCAGTCGACACCTGCAACCGCTAATAACAGCGAGAGCAGGAGAGGCTGATGGGAGTATTCATCAGCCGGCTGCTGTGCTGTAAATAAATAATTTAAAAAAAAGGCGTGGGATCCCCTATATTTTTCATAATCAGCCAGGCAAAACTCACAGCTGGGGGCTGCAACCCTCAGCTGTTAGCAAGGCTGGTTATCAAGAATAGAGGGGTCCCCATGCCATATTTTTTAATTATTTAAATGAATAATTTAAGAAAATGGCATGGGGTCCTCCCATTTTTGACAACCAGTCTTGGTAAAGCTGACCATTGGGGGCTGGTATTCTCAGGCTGGTAAAGGGCCATGGATATTGGCCCCCAGCCTAAAAATAGCAGCATGCAGCCGTTATTTATTTACAGCGCAGGAGCCGGCTGATGAATACTCCCATCAGCCACTCCTGCTCTTGCTGTTATTAGTGGCAGCAGGCGTCGGCTGATTCAAGCTGTAGTCTCATCAGCTGACACCAGTAAAAAGAGGTAAACTTTATACCTCTGATCACAGCTGAGCGGACACGCTGTCTTTTGACAGCATGGGAACCACAGCTCTCTGACAGGTGGGGATGATTTCACCACCAATCAGAAGTGATGTTTGTTGTGCTGTCATGCACATGACAGCGTGGCAAACACTGGATGTTCAGGCCCCCCATTCAAGTGAATGGAGTCTGGGTTCAGGTCGGTGTACTATTCTGGTACCCGAACCCAAATTTTTTGTAACTGTTCGGCCCGCCGAGCCCGAACATCCAGGTGTCTGCCCTTCTCTATTCTTAACATGATTACATTAGTCTGAAAACCTACCAATAATACCTATGATAAAAATCACCACTGTATGTAGGACACAACTATAATATACAGTGCCTTGTGAAAGTATTCGGCTCCCAGGAACTTTTCAACCTTTTCCCGCATATCATGCTTCAAACATAAAGATACCAAATGTACATTTTTGGTGAAGAATCAACCACAAATGGAACACAATTGTGAAGTTGAACAAAATGTATTGGTTATTTTAAATTTTTGTGGAAAATCAAAAACTGAAAAGTGGGGCGTGCAATATTATTCGGCCCCTTTAATGTAACCCCTTAACGACCGCCGATACGCCTTTTAACGGCGGCTGCTAAGGGTACTTAAACCACAGCGCCGTTAATTAACGGCGCTGTGGAAAAAGTGAATAGCGCCCCCCAGAGTCGGATTTTCTCTGGAGTCTCGGTTGCCGAGGGTAGCCGAGACCCCAGAGATCATGATTCGGGGGGTTTTTACCGACCCCCGAGTTGCGATCGCCGGTAATTAATCATTTACCGGCGGTCGCAACAAAAAAAAAACACGATTTGCCATTTAATTTCTCTGTCCAGGACAGAGAAATGTGGCCCCCGATAGCCCTCCAATACTCACCTATCTCCCCCGGTGCTCCTCGTGGCTCCCTATGGGCAATGCGCCCGCCGGCCGGCACCCAGGAGATCTTTGGGGTCTCGGCTGCCGGGGGTAGCCGAGACCCCAAAGAACATGATCGGGGTCGGTTTTTACCGACCCCTGTTTTGCGATCGCCGGTAATTAACTGTTTACCGGCGACTGCAAAAAAAAAAAAAAAAAAGCGATGTCATTCTCTGTCCTCTGATGTGATCGCACATCAGAGGACAGAGAAATAGGGGGATTCGGGGACCCTGTTATACTTACCGGTGTCCCTGGGTCCTCCTGCTTCTTCTGCTGGCCGCCGGCTTCTTGCTCCGGTAAGAAAATTGCGGGCGCATGCGCAGTGCGCCCGCCATGATCTGCCGGCCGACAGAATAAGATTCTTCCACTTGTTTTATTTTGGTCACTGTGAGATCCTATCACAGTGATCAAAATTAAAAAAAATAGTAAATAACCCCCCCTTTATCACCCCCTTAGTAAGGAAAAAATAATAAAATTAAAAAAATGTATGAATTTCTATTTTCCAATTAGAGTTAGGGTTAGGGTTAGGTGTAGGGTTAGGGTTAGGGGTAGGGTTAGGGGTAGGGTTAGGGTTAGGGGTAGGGTTAGGGTTAGGGGTAGGGTTAGGGTTAGGGGTAGGGTTAGGGGTAGGGTTAGGGGTAGGGTTAGGGTTAGGGGTAGGGTTAGGGGAAGGGTTAGGATATGTGCACACGTAGAATGGTTCTCTGCGGATTTTTCCGCAGCGGATTTGATAAATCCGCAGGGCCATAACGCTGCATTTTTTCTGCGGATTTATCGCGGATGTACCGCGGTTTTTGTGCAGATTGCCCTGCGGTTTTACAACTGCGGTTTTCTATTATGGAGCAGGTGTAAAACCGCTGCGGAATCCGCAGAAAGAATTGACATGCTGCGGAATGCTGCGTTTCCGCGTGGTTTTTTCCGCAGCATGGGCACAGCGTTTTATGTTTCCCATAGGTTTACATTGTACTGTAAACTCATGGGAAACTGCTGCGGAAACGCTGCGGATCTGCAGCAAAATCCGCAACGTGTGCACATAGCCTTAGGGTTAGGGCTAGGGCTAGGGTTAGAGCTAGGATTAGGGTTAGAGCTAGGGTTAGGGCTAGGGTTAGGGTTGGGGCTAAAGTTAGGGTTAGGGTTGGGGCTAGGTTTAGGGCTAAAGTTAGGGTTTGGGCTAAAGTTTGGGTTAGGGCTAGGGTTGGGGCTAAAGTTAGGGTTAGAGTTGGGATTAGGGTTTGGATTAGGGTTCGCATTAGGGTTACATTTGGGATTAGGGTTAGGTTTGGGATTAGGGTTAAGGCTAGGGTTGGGATTAGGGATAGGGGTGTATTGGGATTAGGGTTAGGTTTTGAGGTTAGGGTTGAGATTAGGATTAGGGGTGTGTTCGGTTTAGGGTTTTGATTAGGGTTATGGTTAGCTTTGGGATTAGGGTTAGGGGTGTTTTGGGGGTTAGGGTTGTGATTAGGATTATGGATTGGGTTGGGATTAGGGTTAGGGGTGTGTTGGGGTTAGGGTTGGAGTTAGAAATGGGGGGTTTCCACTGTTTAGGTACTTCAGGGGGTCTCTAAACGCCACAGCCAATTTTGCGCTCAAAAAGTCAAATGGTGCTCCCTCCCTTCTGAGCTCTGCCGTGCGCCCAAACAGTGGTTTACCCCCAAATATGGGGCATCAGCGTACTCGGGATATATTGCACAACAACTTTTGGGGTCCAATTTCTCCTGTTACCCTTGTGAAAATAAAAACTTGGGGGCTAAAAAATATTTTTTTGTGGAAAAAAAAATATTTTTTATTTTCACGACTCTGCATTATAAACTTCTGTGAAGCACTTGGGCATTCAAAGTTCTCACCACACATCTAGATAAGTTCCTTGGGGGTTCTAGTTTCCAAAATGGGGTCATTTGTGGGGGGTTTCTACTGTTTAGGTACATCAGGGGCTCTGCAAATGCAACATAACGCCCGCAGACCATTCTATCAAAGTCTGCATTCCAAAATGGCGCTTCTTCCCTTCCGAGCTCTGTCATGCGCCCAAACAGTGGTTTATCCCCCACATATGGGGTATCAGCCTACTCAGCATAAATTGCACAATAATTTTTGGGGTCCAATTTCTCCTGTTACCCTTGTGAAAGTAAAAATTTGGTGGTGAAAAATCATTTTTGTGGAAAAAATATGATTTTTTTTATTTTCATGGCTCTACATTATAAACTTTTGTGAAGCAGTTGGGGGTTCATAGTGCTCACCACATATCTAGATAAGCTCTTTGGGAGGTCTAGTTTCCAATATGGGGTCACTTGTGGGGGGTTTCTACTGTTTAGGTACATCAGGAGCTCTGCAAATGCAACATGACACCCGCAGACCATCCCATCAAAGTCTACATTCCAAGCGGCGCTCCTTCCCTTCCGAGCCCTGATGGGTACCCAAACAGTGCCCCCTCAAATATGGGGTATCAGCGTACTCAGGACAAACTAGTTAATAGATTTTGGGGTCCAATGTCTCCTGTTACCCTTGAGAAAATAAAAAATTGCAGGCTAAAAAAAATCATTTTTGAGGGAAAAAAAAGGATTTTTTATTTTCACAGCTCTACGTTATAAATTTCTGTGAAGCACTTGGGGGTTTAAAGTGCTCACCACACATCTAGATAAGTTCCTTAAGGGGTCTAGTTTCCAAAATGGGGTCATTTGTGGGGGGTTTCCACTGTTTAGGCACATCAGGGGCTCTCCAAACGCGACATGGCGTCCGATCTCAATTCCAGCCAATTCTACATTGAAAAAGTAAAACGGCACTCCTTCTCTTCCAAGCTTGGCACTGCACCGAAACAGTGGTTTACCCCCACATATGGGGTATCAACGTACTCAGGAGAAATTGCACAACAACTTTTGTGGTCTAATTTCTCTTGTTACCCTTGTCAAAATAAAAATTTGTGGGCAAAAAGATCACTTTTGTAGAAAAAATGCGATTTTTTATTTTCACGGCTCTACGTTATACACTTCTGTGAAGCACCTGGGGGTTTAAAGTGCTCACCACACATCTAGATAAGTTCCTTAAGGGGTCTAGTTTCCAAAATGGGGTCATTTGTGGGGGGTTTCCACTCTTTAGGCACATCAGGGGCTCTCCAAACACGACATGGCGTCCGATCTCAATTCCAGCCAATTCTACATTGAAAAAGTAAAACGGCACTCCTTCTCTTCCAAGCTTGGCAGTGCGCCCAAACAGTGGTTTACCCCCACATATGGGGTATCGACGTATTAGAAGAAATTGCACAACAACTTTTGTGGTCTAATTTCTCTTGTTACCCTTGTGAAAATAAAAATTTTGGGGCAAAAAGATCATTTTTGCAGAAAAAATGCGATTTTTTATTTTCACGGCTCTACGTTATAAACTTCTGTGAAGCACCTGGGGGTTTAAAGTGCTCACCACACATCTAGTTAAGTTCCTTATGGGGTCTAGTTTCCAAAATGGTGTCACTTGTGGGGGGTTTCCACTGTTTAGGCACATCAGGGGCTCTCCAAACGCGACATGGTGTCCGATCGCAATTCCAGCCAATTCTGCATTGAAAAAGTAAAACGGCACTCCTTCTCTTCCAAGCTCTGCGGTGCGCCCAAACAATGGTTTACCCCCACATATGGGGTATCGGCATATTCAGGAGAAATTGCACAACAACATTTCTGGTTAAATTTCTGTTTTTACACTTGTGAAAATAAAAAAATATGGTTCTGAATTAAAATGTTTGCAAAAAAAGTTTAATGTTCATTTTTTCCTTCCACATTGTTTCAGTTCCTGTGAAGCACGTAAAGGGTTAATAAACTTCTTGAATGTGGTTTTGAGCACCTTGAGGGGTGCAGTTTTTAGAATGGTGTCACACTTGGTTATTTTCTATCATATATACCCCTCAAAATGACTTCAAATGTGATGTGGTCCCTAAAAAAAATGGTGTTGTAAAAATGAGAAATTGCTGGTCAACTTTTAACCCTTATAACTCCGTAACAAAAAAAAATGTTGTTTCAAAAATTGTGCTGATGTAAAGTAGACATGTGGGAAATGTTATTTATTAACTATTTTGTGTGACATATCTCTCTGATTTAAGGGCATAAAAATACAAAGTTTGAAAATTGCAAAATTTTAAAATTTTTCGCCATATTTCCATTTTTTTCATAAATAATCGCAAGAAATATCGAAGAAATGTTACCACTAATATGAAGTACAATATGTCATGAAAAAACAATCTCAGAATCAGCGGGATCCGTTAAAGCGTTCCAGAGTTATAACCCCATAAAGTGACAGTGGTCAGAATTGTAAAAATTGGCCCGGTCATTAAGTACCAAATTGGCTCTGTCACTAAGGGGTTAATACTTTGTCGCGCCACCTTTTGCTGCAATTATAGCTGCAAGTCGCTTGGGGTATGTCTCTATCAGTTTTGAACATCAAGAGACTGAAATTCTTGCCCATTCTTCCTTGGCAAACAGCTCGAGCTCAGTGAGGTTTGATGGAGATCGTTTGTGAACAGCAGTTTTCAGCTCTTTCCACAGATTCTCGATTGGATTGAGGTCTGGACTTTGACTTGGCCATTCTAACACCTGGATACGTTTATTTGTGAACCATTGCATTGTAGATTTTACTTTATGTTTGGAATCATTGTCTTGTTGGAAGACAAATCTCTGTCCCAGTCTCAGGTCTTTTGCAGACTCCAACAGGTTTTCTTCAAGAATGGTCCTGTATTTGGCTCCATCCATCTTCCCATCAATTTTAACCCCTTTCTGACCTCGGACGGGATAGTGCTTCCGAGGTCAGATCCCCTGCTTTGATGCAGGGCTCCGGCGGTGAGCCCGCATCAAAGCCGGGACAATAAACAAAAAGAAAGCATTAACCTGATCGCTAGTGTTGAGCATTCCGATACCGCAAGTATCGGGTATCGGCCGATACTTGCCGGTATCGGAATTCCGATACCGAGATCCGATACTTTTGTTGTATCGGGAATCGGTATCGGGATTAATATCAATGTGTAAAAGAAAGAATTAAAATAAAAAATAGGGATATACTCACCTCTCTGGCGCAGCCTGGACTTTACCGCCGTAACCGGGATCCGTTGTACCTAAGACTGCGCGCTTGAAGGGCCTTAGATGAGGTCACTGCGCTCCGTAGCGGTCACATGGGCCGTCGCGACCAATCACAAAGCTGTGACGTCATCTTAAGGTCCTTCACGCGCTGATTCTTAGGAAGGAAGGCTGCCGGAAAGAAGCCGAGGGTGAGTATATACCTAATAGGAATATACTCACCCTCGGACGCGCCCTGCTTCTTTCCGGCAGCCTTCCTTCCTAAGAATCAGCCCGTGAAGGACCTTAAGATGACGTCACGGCTTTGTGATTGGTCGCGACGGCCCATGTGACCGCCACGCGACCAATCACAAAGCCGTGACGTCACTTAAGGTCTTTCAAGCGCTTGAAATACCTTAGGTGACGTCACTGCTTTGTGATTGGTCGCGTAGCGGTCACGCGACCGCTACGCGACCAATCAGAAGCTGCGGACGTCTTCTAAGGTATTTCAAGCGCTTGAAAGACCTTAGGTGACGTCACGGCTTTGTGATTGGTCGCATAGCGGTCACACGACTGCTACGGACCAATCAGAGCGCAGTGACCTCATCTAAGGCCCTTCAAGCGTGCATTCTTAGGTACAATGACTCCCGGTTACGGCGGTAAAGTCCAGGGCGCGTCAGAGAGGTGAGTATATCCCTATTTTTTATTTTAATTCTTTCTTTTACACATTGATATGGATCCCAGGGCCTGAAGGAGAGTTTCCTCTCCTTCAGACCCTGGGAACCATCAGGGATCCCGTCCGATACTTGAGTCCCATTGACTTGTATTGGTATCGGGTATCGGTATCGGATTAGATCCGATACTTTGCCGGTATCGGCCGATACTTTCCGATACCGATACTTTCAAGTATCAGATGGTATCGCTCAACACTACTGATCGCTAAATGGCGTAATGAGAACAAAATTTGAAACGCCAGAATTACGGTTTTTTTTGTCGCCGTGACATTGCATTAAAATGCAATAACGGGCGATCAAAAGAACATATCTGCACCGAAATGGTATTAAAAACGGAAGGAAGGCTACGGATTTCCACCTGGATAAGGGGACTCTGGATTTGCCTTCAGACCGGCCGGACTCTGCCTACCCTGTGGTCTGTACCCTGGACCGTGGATGCTGAAGCCTTCAGTAAAGGTAAAGAGACTGCAACCCTGTGTCCTCATTCTTCACTGCGCCTCACACCATCTACCATCTACACTCTGGGAAGCCCTGGGGATACACTTCACCTGTGGGAAGGTATACCATCTAGCTGCCATCACATCATCCCCAGCGGACCCCTAAGCAGCGTCGGTCACCCTGACCGAATACCACAGGTGGCGTCACGAACATTATCCCTTTAAAGACCTTTCCCCCATTTACAATGGACACCCCTAGGGCAACGGACCGGGTCAGCCACAATACAGCAAAATTGGGACCAAAAGATCCCATACTATAAAGTGTTAAATCATAGTGTTGTGTACTATTGCAGGACTGAAGAATATAATGGGAGGGGTAGACTCAGTCTGTGTGAATAATGATGCACAAGTGATATGGAGGTGCAGACTCTGTGTGACTGTGCAGTGATCTGTGATATATTGCTGTACTGCACCTTTCCAGTGCCATTTTTTCATTTTTTTTGGACTACAAATCAAAAAATACTGGTAACAAGGCTTGTTTGTCATAGAAATGGTGCTTCCTAGATTGTGAGACAGATAAGCCATAAGCAACATCATTTGTTGAATTGCTTTTGCATTTATTGCATACAAAGGCAGGGTTTTTATTTTTTTTTATAGAAAAAAAATCATAAATTTAAATGCAACTTTCTAACTCACAAAGTGAACGTATTTAAAAATCATCAATTTTTTTGCATATATGTATAAGTCTAATATTGCACATCTACTCAATACCCGAATAGTGGCTTGTTGCATGCGCTTGTTTTTTTTAAAAAGACACATTTTAATATTTGCATTTCTGTTTTTCTAGTTCAGTTTAGCAGCTGCTTGCCACAACAGTAACAACAGTAATAGCTTTTGCCTCACAGTCATTTCAGTGAGTGTAACTATTGTATCTCAAAAAGGAGCTGCTGATGAGGGTGAGAGTGAGGGAGCATGTGTGGGACATTGGCGCAGCAAGGACTACAGTGGATCCACTGGTATTAAAAACCATCCCAAGGCACTTTAAGTTGACCCACAACTGCGATCCCACAGAATTTATGGTTCGAGGAAGAATAGACATTGTCGATGGGGGGATACGCGGTGGGAATATAAAGCAACTCCTTGCAAGATGGGAATTACAATGGATCGTTAGGCTGGGAACCATGAAACCTGATGGTTTAAATGAATCATTGAATTTTGCCCCTTTTTTATGAAGTAGCTGTAAGTTGTCATCCCGTCCATCTGTATCTTTTAATTGTTTTGAATTATTGTCTTCTTATATGTTAATGTACTCCCCCTTGAGGAAGCAGAGTCAACGGACAGCAAAACGCGCGTCGGGGTTTGGGTGCTGGTGTTTTAGTACCGGGTAAGATGATTTTCTGACTGAATTGAACAAATGAATTTGGGGAACCTTTGATGATTGTAATGTCAGATTGGTTTTGGACCTTGGGCTCTTGACTACAAACCATGCAACCCTGGGCATTAGTATAGACATAGGAATAGTATAATGACTGATGGCACTTTTTACTTACAGCAGGGGGCATTGTAATGTGACTCTCTGAGCTCAACGTGCCAAAGTCCTCATCTTACGATTACTAAGTTTGTTATTGTGAATTGAGCTATACTTAGTACTAAATGCCACCACTTTTTGTGGTGTCCTTTATAGCACATGATTTTATCTGTCTTTTTGTATGTTCAGTATTGTGTCAATAAAGATTTTTGTACATTTTTTTTTTTTAAATTCGATTTGTCCTTTTTAAGATACAATGTTTTTGCTTAATATGTAATGAATTGCGTCACTTTTGGCGCACTATTTAAATATGAGTCTGGGTTTTGTTGTATTGTACACTGCTCAAAAAAATAAAGGGAACACTAAATACCACATCCTAGATATCACTGAAAGAAATATTTCAGTTGCAAATCTTTGTTCATTACATAGTGAAATGTGTTGAGAATAGTGTTGAGCATTCCGATACCGCAAGTATCGGGTATCGGCCGATACTTAGCGGTATCGGAATTCCGATACCGAGATCCGATACTTGCCGCGTATCGGATACCGGAATCGGAAGTTCCCAGGATTCAAACTGCACAACTTTGTACGAAATCAGCCAATGAGACTGATTCCAAGTGTGGGCACATCCTGTTCAGCATGGAGAGCCTGAAACTACTGGCAAGGCTGTGATTGGCTGCTGAAATGATGTCATGATGCAGTTTAAAAGTCGCTGGCGCCATTTTGCGCTCACTCTGCTGTGAATTCAGTTAGTGACAGGACGCTGTTTGCTGACTGAGGGCCAGTTTAGAGATAGCGATTTGCTTCTTTGTGCTTTTCCAAGGCTAATTTAGCAACCGCTGTGTTCACCTACTAATCATCTTGCTTTTGCCTTGTAGCGCTGTTTTCACAGCGATCTGCAAGGTCTGTGTGTGTGTGAGTGCAGCCCACTCTCTAGTCTGAGTGCAGCCACATAGGCCATCCATAGCTGGTTGTATTCAGTTCAGGGAGGGTGGTTCATTGCCTCATACTGTTCTTTTTTTTTTTTTTTTTTCCAAGTAGTGTAGTCTGCTAATTTTTTCAAAAAAATCCTATTAGTGTCTTTCCACCCGTCTCCAGCTAAATTGTGGAAAAACACTACATAGGATAACGTAGAGGAGGGTTTTTGGGCCTTGCAGCGCTGTTTACGGCTGTCTGCACGGTCTCCGTGTGACTGCAGCTCGCCCTGTAGTCTGTGAGCAGCCATAGCCTGGTTGTCTCCAGCTCAGGGTTCTTCACTGCGTCATACCGTAAAATCAATTTTCCTTTTGTTTTAAGTAGTGCAGGCTGCTGCACATTGTTTCAAAAAATTCCTATTAGTGTCTTTCCACCCGTCTCCAGCTAACTTGTGGAAAAACACTACATAGGATAACGTAGAGGAGGGTTTTTGGGCCTTGCAGCGCCGTTTACGGCTGTCTGCACAGTCTCCGTGTGACTGCAGCTCGCCCTGTAGTCTGTGAGCAGCCATAGCCTGGTTGTCTCCAGCTCAGGGTTCTTCACTGCGTCATACCGTAAAATCAATTTTCCTTTTGTTTTAAGTAGTGCAGGCTGCTGCACATTTTTTCAAAAAATTCCTATTAGTGTCTTTCCACCCGTCTCCAGCTAACTTGTGGAAAAACACTACATAGGATAACGTAGAGGAGGGTTTTTGGGCCTTGCAGCGCCATTTACGGCTGTCTGCACGGTCTCCGTGTGACTGCCGCTCTCTCTGTTGTCAGTTCAGTCCCCAAAAAATAAATAAATAATAAAGTTCACCAAACACACCAGTGACACCACTTAACATTTGTGTAGGCCACATTAGCTCATATTAAAGTCTAGTCCACACTTTATAAAATTAGTGTTTCTTATACCTGTTAGGAGGTGTTCAGGAATAAGCACACAAAGCCGTTAGTACTTTTCTGCTTATCTTTATCAGTCAACCAAGATGAAGAAGGCAGTGAGTAAGGCACGTGGGCGTGGGCGTGGAGCAGGGAGAGGACGTGGGGATTCTGTGCCTGCTGCGGGCACCGGTGACTCATCAGCACCCACTTTCACCAGGGAACAGTCCTTCATGCGCAGCTTTGTCGCAGAGCGCCGTACACCGCTGCTGCGTGAAGAACAAATTGAAGCCGTTGTCGGATGGATGGCAGCTAATGCATCAACTTCAATTAGTGCCACATCCTCTCAGACACAGAGCACTGGAGAGCAGCCATCTTTCTCTTCACCACCTGCCAAATTGCCCAGGCAGACAGAGAGCCCAGGACAGGAGTCGTCTCTACTTCTGTTCTCTGAATCTCTTGGCTTGGAAACAGGGGGCCAGCCAAGCAGCATTGGAGAAATGGAAGAAGAGGCAGGGTGCAGTGATGCCCAACAGCTTTTTCTCTCTTCCTCTGAAGAGGCGGGTGGGCCAGTGCTTCCGGTCACCACATCGCAGGCCGCATCCGCTGATGATGACACTCAGGTGCCACTTTCTGGTGCGTGCTCTGCTGCTGAGACTACCCAGGAGGAGCAGTTGGGGGCAGAGGGTAGTGTAGATGATGAGGTCCTTGACCCATCTTGGCGTGAGGGACAGGAAGGTGGTGGGAGCAGCTCTGAGGAAGAGATTCCCCGTACGGCCCAAAGAGGGAGAGGGAGGGGGAAGACTGCGGATCCTGCAGCCTCCGCTTTGGCACCCATTAGGAGCATGTCTCTTCCAAAAGCCAAAAAGTGCGCTCCCAAGACTTGCAGTGCCTGGTCCTTTTTTGACACAGTTGCAGATGACATTTGCTATGTCAAATGCAAGGTGTGTCATCACAAAGTAAAAGGAGGTCGAAATGTCAGCAACCTCAATACCTCCAACATGTGGAAACATGTGCGCAACAGGCACACGGCGGAGTTAGAAAAACACACTGAAGAGCTAGGCCAAACAATAGCGGCAGCTACCACCTCTTCAGCTCGTGTTGCCTCTTCCTCCAGCTCACACGCAGCTGGTTCGGCTTCCTCCCAGGATCGCCGTGGAAGAACCTCTGGCCCTGTTGTCCAGAGACCCGCTGTAATTCCACCCGCAGCACCACGTTCCCAGTCATCCACACACTCCCAGCCCAGTGTACAGCCATCGGTAGTACAGGCATGGGAGAAAAGGCGGCCTTTCTCGTCAAACCACCCACGAGCACAGGCTCTGACTGCAGGCATTGCCAAACTTCTGTCACTGGAAATGCTGTCATTCAGGCTGGTGGAGACTGACAGCTTCCGTGACTTGATGTCATTGGCAGTCCCACAGTACAATGTGCCCAGCCGCTTTTACTTCAGCAGGCAAGCCGTCCCTGCCCTGCACAAGCATGTGGAGGGACACATAAAACACGCGCTACTGAATGCCGTCAGTAGCAAGGTCCACCTCACCACAGATGCGTGGACCAGTCAACATGGACAGGGGCGATACCTTTCCCTCACTGCCCATTGGGTTAATGTCGTTGAGCCGGGTACAGATCGTGCGAGTGGCGCAGGACGTGTCCTGCCCACTCCAAGGATTGCAGGAATCCATTCTGTACGCATTGACTCCTCCTCTTACACCAGTTCCTCAGAATCATCGCTGCAGGAGCCGTCACAGTCCACCTCCACATGGACCCGTGATGAACGTTTACCTGTTACGACCGACATGAGCACAGCCGTGGCCAAACGTCAACAGGCCGTCTTGAAATTAATTTCTTTGGGGAATCGAAGCCACACAGCGCAGGAGCTCTGGAATGCCATCAAGCAGGAGAGCGATGTGTGGTTTGTGCCAGCGAATCTCCAGCCAGGCATGGTAGTGTGTGATAATGGCCGAAATCTGGTGGCAGCTCTGGGCCTCGGCAACCTCACTCACATCCCATGTCTGGCACATGTGCTCAATTTGGTCATGCAGAGTTTTTTGAGGGACTATCCGGATCTTGATGCACTGCTGCACAAGGTCCGCCTAGAGTGTGCTCACTTGCGGCGTTCCAGCACGGCAAAAGCGCGCATTGCGGCTCTGCAGCGCCGACACCGCCTGCCGGAACATCGCATCATATGTGACCTACCTACCAGGTGGAATTCCACGTTACATATGTTGGAGCGGTTGTGTGAGCAGCAGCAAGCTGTAATGGAGTACCAGCTGCATCAGGCGCAAAGAAGTCGCACTCCGCGCCGTTCAGACTTCACAACCACAGAGTGGGCCACTATGAATGACGTCTGCCAGGTTTTGCGTCCCTTCGATTATTCCACGCGGATGGCGAGTGCAGATGATGCACTAGTCAGCATGACTGTCCCCCTTATCTGCCTGCTTGAAAAATCACTGCAAGCGCTAAGGGATGATGTTGTGGAAGAGGTGGAGGATGAGGATTCACCATTTCCATCATCTTCTGGACAGTCAGCGCCACGTGGTTCCTCACAAACGCGTAGGCAGGGGACAGTTTGTGAGGAGGATGAGGAGGAGTCAATGGAGGAGGAAGACATCCGTCCAGAGGAGGGAGTTACACAATTGTCCAGTACTCAGTGTGTACAGCGAGGGTGGGGTGATGACGAGCGGGCAGAGATCACGCCTCCAGCAGGGGACAGCGTTTCTTGGGCAGTTGGCAGTCTGTAGCACATGGTGGATTACATGCTGCAGTGCCTGAGAAACGACTGCCGCATCGCCCACATTCTCAACATGTCTGAATATTGGGTGTTCACCCTCCTCGATCCTCGCTACCGGGACAACGTAGAAAGCCTCATCACACCGTTGAACCGGGAGCGAAAAATGCGGGAGTACCAAGACACACTGGTGATTTCCATCATCTTCTCAATTCCAAGTGAGAGAAGTGCTGCTAGTGCATTACAAAGCAGCTCAGTGCGTCCAGGCAGTGGTGGAGGCTCTGCACAAAGAGGGAGCAGAAGCAGTGCCTCTGCCCAAGGCAAGAGCAGTATGGCCCAACTGTGGCACAGTTTTCTGTGCCCGCCACAAAAGTCAACACCATCACAGACGGCTCCAGTCAGCAGGAGGCAACGGTTCCGTCAGATGGTGACAGACTACATGTCTTGCCCTCTTGCTGTACTCCCAGACGGCTCTTCACCTTTCAAGTTTTGGGTCTCAAAGCTGGATACATGGCCAGAGCTAAGCCAGTATGCATTGGAGGTGCTGGCTTGCCCTGCGGCTAGTGTATTATCGGAACGCGTCTTTAGTGCTGCAGGTGGTGTACTAACTGACCGTCGCATGCGACTATCCTCCGATAACGTTGACCGGCTTACTTTCCTGAAAATGAACAAGGCCTGGATCTCGCAGGAATTTGCCACTCCTCTTCCTGATTAAATAATTAGGTGACTGTCTACGTTATCCAGGTCTCCTGTTGTGTTCATCTTTCTACCACCTGAACTTAAATTCCTGGGCTCCAACACCGCCAGTTGAGGCTCAGAAGTGCCGTCTGCACAGTCAAAACATACGACCCAGTGTTATTGGGTTTCAGTAACGTCAGCTGATCCCCAGCTGTGTAGCCGGCAATGTGTCCTGCGACCGCCACGCTGACACAACAACTGAAATGTAAGGGAACCTGTCCCCCCCCCAAGGCGTTTGTTACTGAAAGAGCCACCTTGTGCAGCAGTAATGCTGCACAAGGAAAAGGTAGCTATTTTTGTTTAGTATTGTTTAGCTCCTTGCACACGCAGAACTTAACACTTATAAAATGTGTCCACTGATACCGTAAAACCGTCCCGGAGGTGGGACTTTCCTTCGTAATATGACGCAGCACAGCTGTCATTCCTACCCCCTTGGCGCCGTGCCCCGGCTCCTCAGCGTTGTTTGAATCTGTCCCGGAGCCTGCGCTGTTATGTTATCCCTTGGCCAGGCACACTTAGCGCTGCCCATCTTCTGACATCAATTGGTGTCAGGCTGGCTGCGCCTGTGCGGCCGCGCTGGCCGAGAGCCCGCCTCGCATTGTCTTCTGATTTCATCCCACTGGGGGCCTGAGATCCATGGACATGCGCAGTGCATATCTGAACCTCCGCCTCTCACTCATCTCCCTACGCCTTCTTCAGACTGTGCGCCGTCAGCTGATCCCTAATAGCATGCCACGGCCGTGACGCCGCACAGTCTGAAGAAGCCATAGGGAGGGGAGTGAGAGGCGAGGATATGCACTGCGCATGGCCACGGATCCCATGAAAACCAAAAAATAGAGCGCACTACCAATACAGGTTATAATAAATATCCCAAAGGGGTGCAACCAAGCAGCCAAGCATGAGAAATACACAAAGAAAAGACGCTGCTCCAAAGGATGCACACCACAGACAATAGAACAAGAATATGTATATGTATAAAACAAGGGATTTTTATTGACACACAGCAACTTCAATACACATAAAACATAATTAAAAACAATACAAAGTACAATTGGCACATAGATAGATAACGTGTACAAAATACAAAGTGCAAGTCTGCAAAAACCAGCATATGAATAGCAAGAGTAACCCTCTGGCTCATGGAGCTGAAAATGAATGACCATACAAAAGCACCACCTTTATGAACAGCCAAAGAAAACTGTCCTCCAACCTGGAAAAACTACTGAAGTGTGGACGCCCAACACAAGGGGCAAGACCACCCAATTTCAGTGATGTCTATGATAACTTATGCAGTCCCAGTAACTCCCATATCTCTAATAAGATGGGTGGGCTGAACATACCCAAGGTGGCGAAGGCAGGCACACCAGCTCCAGACGCAGACAAAGTATGTGCCAAAAAGAGAACGCCCAACGCGTGTCGCCCTTCTCAAGAGGGCTTCGTCAGGGGAAGGTGCCGTGTGTCAAAGGCCCCCCGTATAAATAGTATGTATATGGCTTACCTAATGAGGCGCAGGTGGATAGAGACGCCAGTACTACCGGAAGTAAGGTACTGGAAAAGAAGCGTGCGTCGCCCTGCAGCTAGGAGTGAACACACCCCCCTTTTTTTGTTTCGGTCAAGGAAACGATGCGCGTGCGCAGTCATGCCCGCAAGACCTGACATTCTCCAGCCGCTAGAAAAGGGGCCGGTCTATGTGTAACATGTGCGCGAACGCAGATAAACACTGCGTTCAACACTGGGAGGAGGGCCCTCCTCTTATAGCAGGAAAGGTGACCGACCAAAGAAAAAGAGGAGGGGAGGAGCCGATTTTGAGGGAAAGAAGGACATAGAACAAAATAAAACGCACAAACAGGGCGTGAAAACAGCCCAAAATAGAAGAGTAAGAGTGCTGCATCAGAGGGCCATCTACTGAGTATATAGCAAGATATCAATGCCAGGATATGGCAAGATATCTATGCAATACGTAGAGTCATGTGTAGACCTTGCAACCCAATAGAAACAGATCTACATCGGGATATATGCCGCAAGGCTAAAGTAATCTACCACCATACACATATAAGGGGCCATATAATGGTAGCCAAACTTGGGGCCACCCTATATGGTCTTAAACAGGATCCTATATAGCAGAGCCCTGTACTAATGTATAACCATACATGCAAGATGAGCGCACCTAGATGACCACACAACCCCCGGGGGCATACCAACACACATGTCATTCAACCTCACTGCAACCTAAAAGAGAAGAGATATTAGTGTAAAGAATATATATATAGGAATAATCTTTATTA
The DNA here is from genome assembly GCF_051348905.1 of Ranitomeya variabilis. Lineage (NCBI taxonomy): Eukaryota > Metazoa > Chordata > Amphibia > Anura > Dendrobatidae > Ranitomeya > Ranitomeya variabilis. The sequence goes on from NC_135233.1 coordinate 656,372,925, forward strand.
AATATTACAATAACATATTACACAACGACTTTTATACACTCCCCAAATAGCAGCGAACCCCCAAATATGGCACAATAGTGAGGCAGAGGTAGGGTAGCCCCGCCTCCTAGGATCAAAGTTCATATAAAACATGAGCCCAGTGGCAATTGGATAGACGAACCCTAAGTGGTATTCTGTAAACCAATCATGAGAGTATGCATAAAGCAGCGGAGACCCAAATCCCTATAACGCCCCATGAGCCATTGGAGGGTGAAAAAAACCTTAACAAAACAAACCCCTGCGAGAAAACAGTCATGATATAAAAGAAGGATAACACCGAGTATCAAAAAACAAGAAGAAAGCAGCGCCTCCACGGAATATCAAGTCAGTAGAGACGTCAGAACGGATATATTTGACCCAATGGAAGTTGTCAACAGGACCAAACATTATTCACGACATGAGTCCAGGATTTGCAGATAGAGGATAGGGTCCTTCATGGTGATATGCAGACTCCAAGGTTATTCCATCCAGAATCCAAAGCCTTTGTTCCATAGGCATATGAGCTGCGAACCAGGAAGAATCCAAAACCATGATCTAGAGCAAGCCCAAAGATAAAACATAAATAAGAAAAGTCAAAAAGGACTAGACAGAAAAAAAGAAAAAAAAAAAAAATCGAATTGATTAACCCAAAAAACCGGTAAATAATAACTCCTCATTAAGCCCCCCCGGAGTCACTGATCCTAAATGGAAAATCCATCGAGCCTCAGCCGGAGGAGCTGGGGTACAATAGGGCCACCTCTGTTTGTCTGAAGGATTCTTTCCAGCCCAACTACCTGCGTATTGGTGGTACGTCCCCCATGATGGGACAGAAAATGAGAAGCAACTGGGGTAAGCATTTTGCCCTTGGCCAGGTCGCCCGAGGCCATGTGGATGGTGGAGAAATGCTTCTGTATTCTGCGACGCAATTCTTGTGTAGTTTGGCCTACATATACCAAGTGGCAAGGACAAATAAGGGCATAAATCACATGTGAAGTCTTGCAATTAATGTAAGAACGTAATTTGTGCCGTCCGCCATCCGTGGGGTTGATAAAAAAATCCCTGGTCGTGGTCATGTGAGTACAGACATTGCAGTCACCACAAGCAAAAGAGCCCAGGAGTCTGATGCCCTGGCCAGTACGAATAGTTTGTCTGGTATAGTGACTCCTGGTAAGGATGTCCCAAAAAATTCGGGGCCCTTTTAGCAGCTATTAGGGGCCGATCACCCACGATAGATGAAGTACTGAGATCCGTGGTAAGTATCTCCCAATGTTTACGCAGGATACCACTGAGACCGACCCAATTGTTATTAAACGTCGTAATGAACCTGGGTTTATTATCACTTACCCTGGTCCTTGGGGCCAATAGTGAATCCTGCGTGTGTGTTCTAGCCCGCTGGTAGGCCCTCGAAATGCTCCTCTGTGGGTAATGCCGGTCCTTAAAGCGACAAGTAAGCTCCCTAGCTTCCATCTGAAAATCCAAATCGTTAGTGCAGTTCCTTCTGGCCCGAAGGAATTGGCCTGTTGGAACACCCATCCGGGTGTGAAGCGGGTGGAAGCTCCTAAAATCCAATAGGCTGTTTGTGGCCGTAGGTTTTCGATACAGTTTGGTCATGATCGATCCATTATCCAACAAGACCTCCAGGTCCAAGAATGTAACTGTGGATAGTGACATGGTATATGTTAGAAAAATATGGTGAGTATTGTTATTCAGAGACTCAATAAATTGACAACACTCTTCTTGAGAACCCGTCCAAACAAAGAATAGGTCATCAATATACCTAGACAAATGTGAAACCTTCTCCATGAAAGGCGCAGATGGAAACACCTGGGTCGCCTCCCACCATCCTAAGAACAAATTTGCTAGGGCGGGCGCACATCTCGCACCCATGGCCACCCCTGAGACTTGTAAATAATAGGCCCTATCAAACAAAAAATAATTGTGCCTAAGTATAAAGTCTAACAAGTCCACTATCAGGGAGTCATGCATGCGGTCGGAATGATTGAGTTGGTCCAAGAAAAACAGAACCGCCTGGATGCCGTCCCCGTGACTGATGTTGGAGTACAGGGACTCCACATCACAGGTCACGAGCCATGCCCCAGGGGGCACCGTCAAATCCCGGCAAATCTGGATGAAGTGGGCTGAATCCTTAACAAAAGAAGGTAGTGTCTTGACTAGGGGCTGGAGAAAAAAGTCAACATAAATGCAGGCTTTTTCACATAAACTACCAATACAGGCCACTATAGGCCTACCCGGAGGTTTGAGTAAGCATTTGTGCACCTTAGGTAGTAAGTAAAAGGTCGCTGTAACCAGGCACTCCACCCACAAGAATTTATGCTCATGGTGATCAATGATGCCCAAATCCTTAGCCCTATCCAGAAGACGTCTAAGCCTTGAAGCAAAAATCACGGTGGGGTCAGAGGGTAATTTCCTGTAGAACCTACAGTCGCCCAATTGGCGCTGTGCCTCCTCCAAATATAAAGCATGTGGCCACAGGACCACATTGCCCCCCTTGTCCGCTTCTTTGATCAAGAATGTGGGGTTCTGACGAAGCTTAGTAAGGGCCCTTTGTTCCTCCCTGTTTAGATTGTTAGGGACCAATGCCCGAGGGACAAGGTTCATAATATCCTTCTTAACCAATTCGAAGAAAACTCGAATGGCGGGCACCAATGAGAGGGGTGGAGAAACCCTAGATGGATTTCTATGTGGAAAACGATTCCTACCTGGGCCAAACTCATTCTCATGAAGTAATTGAATCAGATCCTGTAGAATTTGTTGGTCTGTGTAGTCCGAATTATTTGCAAGATGGGGCCGGCTATGCAGCACTTGGAGGACGAGCTTCCTACAGAAGAGATATAAATCCTTTACAAGTGTAAATTTATCAACGCATTGCACAGGAGAGAAAGTTAAACCCCTCTGTAGGACAGACAATTCGATGGGCGATAGAGTATAATCAGAAAGGTTGATAACCTGTAAAACCTTACCTGAAGCATGAACCCCCATTGAATCCACTTCCACCGAGGGCGGAGCTAGTATTTGCGATAATTCCGATACTGTTTCTGTGTCAATTGGCACCGACCCCCGAACCGAGTGGTCCGTGTGGGTGCCACAGCGGCGCCTGCGCCCTCTTCGGACCCGGCGTCTGGCTCGCTCTCTGCCGATGATAAAAAATCACTGCCCGAAGTGTAAATGGTAGTCCTTGGACCGTCTTGCCCCATGTCTCTGGTTTTCTGTGCAGGTGTAATGGATCTCTGGTTACCCTGATGTTTCCATCTGAAAACCCTAGAAGACTCAAAATCCGTACGATCTCTATGAAATTTGGATCTCTTCTTATTCATAATATCTCGATCATACTTGTCGAGATTCTCCTTCAATCGTTGTCTGAAGGGCTGGACCTCCTTTACCTCATCAAACTTGACCAACTTTGAATCCAGATCCTTGATTTTAGTTTTGGTTATTAATAACAGTTCTCTATCATGCTCCAGCAACATATTAATGATAATACCGGAACATTTAAGCAACCCCTGTTCCCAAGTGTTCTTAAAACTAGGGGAAGGCTCCCAAGCTGGATAAATAGATACTCTGAGGCCCCGAGGCACGATGTTAGACTTGATATACTCCTCCAGGCTACGGATATTCCACCATAGCCGTATACCGGTGCGATGGGCCGTAGTCAATTCTGTTGTAAGTTTAGCAAAATCCGAATCGACAGTGATGTCCTTTGTAGAGGAAAAAATATCAGCCGACTGAGCCTGCCATACCGCCTCACGTGCCTCCCAGTCCATTGTACAGAGGGATACCTAAGGAGAGTGCTAGATACAAAAACCAAACATGAACCAAAAACTGTAAAACGTAAGATAAGGAAACACTCGATCCCAAGGACAATGTCAAACCCACCTACGATAGAAGCCACCAGGCAGCCATATACTATCAGAAATAATACAAAAACCAATATCCCATAAGGGATCTTATATCAATAAACATAATCCATAATAGGATGTGTGCTGCTCACGAAAACCCTATAAAAAGAATAGGGAAAAACTGAACTCCATGAAAACCAAAAAATAGAGCGCACTACCAATACAGGTTATAATAAATATCCCAAAGGGGTGCAACCAAGCAGCCAAGCATGAGAAATACACAAAGAAAAGACGCTGCTCCAAAGGATGCACACCACAGACAATAGAACAAGAATATGTATATGTATAAAACAAGGGATTTTTATTGACACACAGCAACTTCAATACACATAAAACATAATTAAAAACAATACAAAGTACAATTGGCACATAGATAGATAACGTGTACAAAATACAAAGTGCAAGTCTGCAAAAACCAGCATATGAATAGCAAGAGTAACCCTCTGGCTCATGGAGCTGAAAATGAATGACCATACAAAAGCACCACCTTTATGAACAGCCAAAGAAAACTGTCCTCCAACCTGGAAAAACTACTGAAGTGTGGACGCCCAACACAAGGGGCAAGACCACCCAATTTCAGTGATGTCTATGATAACTTATGCAGTCCCAGTAACTCCCATATCTCTAATAAGATGGGTGGGCTGAACATACCCAAGGTGGCGAAGGCAGGCACACCAGCTCCAGACGCAGACAAAGTATGTGCCAAAAAGAGAACGCCCAACGCGTGTCGCCCTTCTCAAGAGGGCTTCGTCAGGGGAAGGTGCCGTGTGTCAAAGGCCCCCCGTATAAATAGTATGTATATGGCTTACCTAATGAGGCGCAGGTGGATAGAGACGCCAGTACTACCGGAAGTAAGGTACTGGAAAAGAAGCGTGCGTCGCCCTGCAGCGAGGAGTGAACACCCCCCTCTTTTTTTGTTTCGGTCAAGGAAACGATGCGCGTGCGCAGTCATGCCCGCAAGACCTGACATTCTCCAGCCGCTAGAAAAGGGGCCGGTCTATGTGTAACATGTGCGCGAACGCAGATAAACACTGCGTTCAACACTGGGAGGAGGGCCCTCCTCTTATAGCAGGAAAGGTGACCGACCAAAGAAAAAGAGGAGGGGAGGAGCCGATCCTTCTTTCCCTCAAAATCGCCCCCCTTTTTTTGTTTGGTCGGTCACCTTTCCTGCTATAAGAGGAGGGCCCTCCTCCCAGTGTTGAACGCAGTGTTTATCTGCGTTCGCGCACATGTTACACATAGACCGGCCCCTTTTCTAGCAGCTGGAGAATGTCAGGTCTTGCGGGCATGACTGCGCACGCGCATCGTTTCCTTGACCGAAACAAAAAAAGGGGGTGTGTTCACTCCTCGCTGCAGGGCGACGCACGCTTCTTTTCCAGTACCTTACTTCCGGTAGTACTGGCGTCTCTATCCACCTGCGCCTCATTAGGTAAGCCATATACATACTATTTATACGGGGGGCCTTTGACACACGGCACCTTCCCCTGACGAAGCCCTCTTGAGAAGGGCGACACGCGTTGGGCGTTCTCTTTTTGGCACATACTTTGTCTGCGTCTGGAGCTGGTGTGCCTGCCTTCACCACCTTGGGTATGTTCAGCCCACCCATCTTATTAGAGATATGGGAGTTACTGGGACTGCATAAGTTATCATAGACATCACTGAAATTGGGTGGTCTTGCCCCTTGTGTTGGGCGTCCACACTTCAGTAGTTTTTCCAGGTTGGAGGACAGTTTTCTTTGGCTGTTCATAAAGGTGGTGCTTTTGTATGGTCATTCATTTTCAGCTCCATGAGCCAGAGGGTTACTCTTGCTATTCATATGCTGGTTTTTGCAGACTTGCACTTTGTATTTTGTACACGTTATCTATCTATGTGCCAATTGTACTTTGTATTGTTTTTAATTATGTTTTATGTGTATTGAAGTTGCTGTGTGTCAATAAAAATCCCTTGTTTTATACATATACATATTCTTGTTCTATTGTCTGTGGTGTGCATCCTTTGGAGCAGCGTCTTTTCTTTGTGTATTGGCCACGGATCCCAGGCCCGCGGTGGGATTACATTAGACAACACTGCGAGGCGGGATCTCGTCCAGCGCGGCCGCACAGGCGCAGCCAGCCTGACACCAAATGATGTCAGAAGATGGGCAGCGCTAAGTGTGCCTGGCCAAGGGATAACATAACAGCGCAGGCTCCGGGACAGATTCAAACAACGCTGAGGAGCCGGGGCACGGCGCCAAGGGTGTAGGAATGACAGCTGTGCTGCGTCATATTACGAAGGGAAGTCCCACCTCCGGGACGGTCTCACGGTTTCAGGGGACACATTTTATAAGTGTTTAGTTCTGTGTTTGCAAGGAGCATAATGAAAAGAGCCACCTTTTCCTTTTGCATCTTTTGTGCTGCACAAGCTGGCTCTTTCAGCTACAAACGCCTTGGGGGGGGGGTTAAAGGTTCCCTTTCGACTTTCTCCAATCAGGCTTCGGCCTACATTGTGTTCCTCTGCTTCTCCTGCTGTCCCTGGGCTACAACACCGCTAGTTGTTGCCTGGTAGTGCTGTACGCACAGTCCCAACAGTCCCTCCTCTGTTATTGGGGTTCAGTAACGTCAGCTGTTCCCCTGCTGTGTGTGTGGCAATCCCTCCTATCTCCTCCACCACCTCCTCCTCCTCCTCCTGTCCCTGGGCTCCAACACCGCTAGTTGTTGCCTGGTAGTGCTGTACGCACAGTCTCAACAGTCCCTCCTCTGTTATTGGGGTTCAGTAATGTCAGCTGTTCCCCTGCTGTGTGTGTGGCAATCCCTCCTATCTCCTCCACCTCCTCCTCCTCCTCCTGTCCCTGGGCTCCAACACCGCTAGTTGCTGTCCAGAAGTGCTGTACGCACAGTCAACAGTCACTCCTCTGTTATTGGGGTTCAGTAACGTCAGCTGTTCCCGTGCTGTGTGTGTGGCAATCCCTCCTATCTCCTCCACCTCCTCCTCCTGTCTCTGGGCTCCAACACCGCTAGTTGTTGCCTGGTAGTGCTGTACGCACAGTCCCAACAGTCCCTCCTCTGTTATTGGGGTTCAGTAACGTCAGCTGTTCCCCTGCTGTGTGTGTGGCAATCCCTCCTATCTCCTCCACCTCCTCCTCCTCCTCCTGTCCCTGGGCTCCAACACCGCTAGTTGCTGTCCAGAAGTGCTGTACGCACAGTCCCAACAGTCCCTCCTCTGTTATTGGTGTTCAGTAACGTCAGCTGTTCCCCTGCTGTGTGTGTGGCAATCCCTCCTATCTCCTCCACCACCTCCTCCTCCTGTCCCTGGGCTCCAACACCGCTAGTTGTTGCCTGGTAGTGCTGTACGCACAGTCCCAACAGTCCCTCCTCTGTTATTGGGGTTCAGTAATGTCAGCTGTTCCCCAGCTGTGTGTGTGGCAATCCCTCCTATCTCCTCCACCTCCTCCTCCTCCTCCTCCTGTCCCTGGGCTCCAACACCGCTAGTTGCTGTCCAGAAGTGCTGTACGCACAGTCAACAGTCACTCCTCTGTTATTGGAGTTCAGTAACGTCAGCTGTTCCCCTGCTGTGTGTGTGGCAATCCCTCCTATCTCCTCCACCTCCTCCTCCTCCTCCTGTCCCTGGGCTCCAACACCGCTAGTTGCTGTCCAGAAGTGCTGTACGCACAGTCCCAACAGTCCCTCCTCTGTTATTGGTGTTCAGTAACGTCAGCTGTTCCCCTGCTGTGTGTGTGGCAATCCCTCCTATCTCCTCCACCACCTCCTCCTCCTGTCCCTGGGCTCCAACACCGCTAGTTGTTGCCTGGTAGTGCTGTACGCACAGTCCCAACAGTCCCTCCTCTGTTATTGGGGTTCAGTAATGTCAGCTGTTCCCCTGCTGTGTGTGTGGCAATCCCTCCTATCTCCTCCACCTCCTCCTCCTCCTCCTGTCCCTGGGCTCCAACACCGCTAGTTGCTGTCCAGAAGTGCTGTACGCACAGTCAACAGTCACTCCTCTGTTATTGGAGTTCAGTAACGTCAGCTGTTCCCCTGCTGTGTGTGTGGCAATCCCTCCTATCTCCTCCACCTCCTCCTCCTCCTCCTGTCCCTGGGCTCCAACACCGCTAGTTGCTGTCCAGAAGTGCTGTACGCACAGTCCCAACAGTCCCTCCTCTGTTATTGGGGTTCAGTAACGTCAGCTGTTCCCCTGCTGTGTGTGTGGCAATCCCTCCTATCTCCTCCACCTCCTCCTCCTCCTCCTGTCCCTGGGCTCCAACACCGCTAGTTGCTCTCCAGAAGTGCTGTACGCACAGTCACAACAGTCCCTCCTCTGTTATTGGGGTTCAGTAATGTCAGCTGTTCCCCTGCTGTGTGTGTGGCAATCCCTCCTATCTCCTCCACCTCCTCCTCCTCCTCCTGTCCCTGGGCTCCAACACCGCTAGTTGCTGTCCAGAAGTGCTGTCCGCACAGAGCCAAACACCTCGCCAATGTGTTAGTGGGGTTCAGCACCGCCAGCTGTTCCCCTGCTGTGTATACGGCAACGTGTACTGCGACCGCCACGCAGGCACAACAAGTTAAATTTAAGGGAACCTGTCCCCCCCCCAGGCGTTTGTTACTGAAGGAGCCACCTTGTGCAGCAGTAATGATGCAAAGGGAAAAAGTGCCTCTTTTCGTGGTGCTCCTTGCACATGCTGAACCTAACACTTATGAAATGTGTCCCCTCCTACCGTGATACCGTCCGGTTGGTGGAACTTTCCTTTGTCATGTGGCGCAGCACAGCCGTCATTCTTACCCCCTTGGCGCCGTGCGCCGCCTCCTCAGCGTTGTTTGAATCAGTCCCGGAGCCTGCGCTATTAGGTTAGCTCTTGGCCATGCACACATTTTGCGCTGCCCGTCTTCCGACATCATTTGGTGTCAGACTGGCTGCGCCTGTGCGGCTGCGCTGGCCGAGATCCCGCCTCGCAGTGTCATCTAATATAATCCCACCGCGGGCCTGGGATCCATGGACATGCGCAGTGCATATCTGAACCTCCGCCTCTCACTCATCTCCCTACGGCTTCTTCAGACTGTGCGGTGTCAGCTGATCCCTAATAGCATGCCACAGCCGTGACACCGCACAGTCTGAAGAAGCCGTAGGGAGGGGAGTGAGAGGTGAGGATATGCAGTGCGCATGGCCACGGATCCCAGGCCCGCGGTGGGATTACATTAGACGACACTGCAAGGCGGGATCTAGGCCAGCGCAGCCGCACAGGCGCAGCCAGTCTGACACCAAATGATGTCAGAAGACGGGCAGCGCAAAATGTGTGCATGGCCAAGGGCTAACCTAACAGCGCAGGCTCCGGGACTGATTCAAACAACGCTGAGGAGGCGGCGCACGGCGCCAAGGGGGTAAGAATGACGGCTGTGCTGCGTCACATGACAAAGGAAAGTTCCACCAACCGGACAGTATCACGGTAGGAGGGGACACATTTCATAAGTGTTAGGTTCAGCATGTGCAAGGACCATAATTAAAAGAGCTAAGTTTACCTTTTCCAGCATTAGTGCTGTACACGATGGCTCTTTCAGCTACAAATGCCTGGGGGGGGGTTAAAGGTTCCCTTTCAACTTGCTCCAGTGCAGGCTTCGGCCTACACTCTGCTCCCTCTCCTCCTGCTGACCCTGGGCTCTAACACCGCCAGTTGGGGCCCAGATGTGCTAGCTGCACAGAGAAAAACACCAGCCAAAGTGTCAGTGGGGTTCAGCAACGCCAGCTGTTCCCCTGCTGTGCAGCCGGCAACGTGTCCTGCAACAGCCACGCAGGCACAACAGACCCAAAGCTGCCGCCAGTGCAGGCTTCGGCCTACACTCTGCTCCCTCTCCTCCTCCTGCTGACCCTGGGCTCTAACACCACCAGTTGGGGCCCAGATGTGCTAGCTGCACAGAGAAAAACACCAGCCAATGTGTCAGTGGGGTTCAGCACCGCCAGCTGTTCCCCTGCTGTGCAGCCGGCAATGTGTCCTGCAACAGCCACGCAGACACAAGAACTGAAATTGAAGGAAACCTGTCCCCCCTCCCCCAGGTGTTTCTACGTTTTACAGCCACCTTGTACGACAGTAATGCTGCATGTGTGCAAGGTGGCTCAGAAACTTATTCTCCTTGCCCATGTTGAACTGAACACGTCTAAAATGAGTCCTCTGCGACCATTAAAACGTCCCTCAGGTGTGAGTTTCCATTGTATTGACACGCAACAAGCTAGTTGGTAGCGCTGCCCGTCTTCTGGCATCATTGTTTGGCTGCCTGCGCCTCTGCGGCCGCCTTGCCCCACACAACGCCCCTCGGTGTCTTATTTATTTGGACTGCGAGGGTGTGATTGATGGGTATGAACGGTGTATTTCTTCGCCTGTCCCTCATCTCCTTCCGCCTTCTTCGGACTGTGCGTCTTCATGGCCGTGGCATGCGATAAGGGATCAGCTGACGCCGCATAGTCTGAAGCGGGTGTAAGAACCCAAGCGAGAAGCGAACATATGTACTGCGCCAGGCCATGAATCCCAGCCCTGCAGTGTTTTAACAATGTTAAGACACTGCGGGGCTGGGATTCATGGTCATCGCAAACCGCAACGGCTGACATTACATGATGTCAGAGGATGGGCAGCGCTAACAGCGCAAGGCCAAGGGATAACACGACAGCGCAGACTCCTATGCAACAAATAACAATGCTCAGGAGGCCGCGCCAAGCACCAAGGTGGCATTTTTGCCAGCTGTACTGCGTCTCTTTACGAAGGGAACTCACGCCTCAAAATCAGTTTGACTGTGTAAGGGCCTAAATGTTATACGTGTTCCTTTCAGCGTGTGCAAGGAGAAAAATTAAAAGAGCAACCTTTGACTTGTGCAGCACTACTGCTGCATAAGCTGTGGCTCTTCTAGTTTGGAACACCTGAGGGGGGGTTTAAGGTTACCTTTGAATTTGGTTCAATTAGGCCTCGGCCTACACTCTGCTCCCTCTCCTCCTCCTGCTGACCCTGGGCTCTAACACCGCCAGTTGGGGCCCAGATGTGCTAGCTGCACAGAGAAAAACACCTCGCCAATGTGTCAGTGGGGTTCAGCACCGCCAGCTGTTCCCCTGCTGTGTAGCCGGCAACGTGTCCTGCAACAGCCATGAAGACACAAAGCTGCCGCCAGTGCAGGCTTCGGCCTACACTCTGCTCCCTCTCCTCCTGCTGACCCTGGGCTCTAACACCGCCAGTTGGTGCCCGGTACTGCTAGCTGCACAGAGAAAAACACCAGCCAATGTGTCAGTGGGGTTCAGCACCGCCAGCTGTTCCCCTGCTGTGTAGCCGGCATCGTGTCCTGCAAAAGCCACGCAGACACAAGAACTGAAATTGAAGGGATCCTGTCGCCCCACCCCCAGGTGTTTGTATGTTTTACTGCCACCTTGTACAGCAGTAATGCTGCATGTGTGCAATGTGGCTCATAAACTTATTCTCCTTGCAAACGTGGAACAGAACACGTCTACAATGTGTCCCCTGAGACCATTAAAACGTCCCTCAGGTGTGACTTTCCTTTGTAATGACACGCAACGACCCCCTTGGTAGCACAGCCCTTCTTCTGACATCATTGTTTGGCTGTCTGCGCCTCTGCGGCCGCCCTGCCCGACACAACGCCCCTTGGTGTCTTATTTATTTTGACTGTGAGGGTGTGATTGACGGGCATGAGCAGTGCATATCTTCACCAGGCTGTCACTCAGCTCCTTCCGCCTTCTTCAGACTGTGCGGCTTCATGGCCGCGGCATGCGATAAGGGATCAGCTGACGCCGCACAGTCTGTAGCAGGTGTAAGGACACGAGCGAGAGGCGAACATATGTACTGCGCCAGGCCATGAATCCCAGCCCCGCAGTGTGAAACACTGTAAAGACACTGCGGGGCTGGGATTCATGGGCATCGCGAACCGCACCAGCCGACATGAAATGATGTCAGAAGACGGGCAGCGCATGGCCAAGGGATAACGCAACAACGCAGACTCCTGTACAGCAAAATGCGATGCTCAGGAGGCCGCGCCCAGCACCAAGGTGGTATTTTTGCCAGCTGTGCTGCGTCTCATTACGAAGGGAACTCCCGCCTCCAAGACAGATTGACTGTATAAGGGCCAAAATGTTGTACGTGTTTCATTCAGCTTGTGCAAGGCACAACATTAAAAGAGCAACCTTTGACTTGTGCAGCGCTACTGCTGCATAAGGCGTGGCTCTTCTAGTTTGTAACACCTGAGGGGGGGTTAAAGGTTACCTTTAAAATTGGTTCAATTAGACTTCGGCCTACACTTTGCTCCCCCTGCAGAGCCTGGGCTCCAACACCACCAGTTGGTGCCCCGAAGTGCTGGCTGCACAGAGAAAAACACCTCGCCAATGTGTCAGTGGGGTTCAGCACCACCAGCTGTTCCCCTGCTGTGTAGCCGGTAACGTGTCCTGCAACAGCCACGCAGACACAAAGCTGCCGCCAGTGCAGGCTTCGGCCTACACTCTGCTCCCTCTCCTCCTGCTGACCCTGGGCTCTAACACCGCCAGTTGGTGCCCGGTACTGCTAGCTGCACAGAGAAAAACACCAGCCAATGTGTCAGTGGGGTTCAGCACCGCCAGCTGTTCCCCTGCTGTGTAGCCGGCATCGTGTCCTGCAAAAGCCACGCAGACACAAGAACTGAAATTGAAGGGATCCTGTCGCCCCACCCCCAGGTGTTTGTATGTTTCACTGCCACCTTGTACAGCAGTAATGCTGCATGTGTGCAAGGTGGCTCATAAACTTATTCTCCTTGCACACGTGGAACAGAACACGTCTACAATGTGTCCCCTGAGACCATTAAAACGTCCCTCAGGTGTGACTTTCCTTTGTAATGACACGCAACGACCCCCTTGGTAGCACAGCCCTTCTTCTGACATCATTGTTTGGCTGGCTGCGCCTCTGCGGCCGCCCTGCCCGACACAATGCCCCTCAGTGTCTTATTTATTTTGACTGTGAGGGTGTGATTGATGGGCATGAGCAGTGCATATGTTCGCCTGTCCCTCATCTTCTTCCGCCTTCTTCAGACTGTGCGGCTTCATGGCCGTGGCATGCGATAAGGGATCAGCTGACGCCGCACAGTCTGTAGCAGGTGTAAGGACACGAGCGAGAGGCGAACATATGTATTGCGCCAGGCCATGAATCCCAGCCCCGCAGTGTGAAACACTGTAAAGACACTGCGGGGCTGGGATTCATGGGCATCGCGAACCGCACCAGCCGACATGAAATGATGTCAGAAGACGGGCAGTGCGGTAACGTGTCCTGCAACAGCCACGCAGACACAAAGCTGCCGCCAGTGCAGGCTTCGGCCTACACTCTGCTCCCCCTGCTGACCCTTTGCTCCAACACCGCTAGTTGGGGCTCTAGGAAGATAAGCTTGAATAGGTCCCCAACCTGGTTCCAGCACCGTCAGCTGGTTCCGGGCAGAGCCTTTGGCTTAGGTGCCTCCTTCTGGGTATCCGAGTTCCACCAACGTCAGGTGGTCCTTGGTAGTGCTTTCAGGCACGGGTACCTCCTGCTTAGTAACCGGGTTCCAGTAACGTCAGCTGGTCCTCGGTAGTTCCATTGGCTCTTGGACCTTCGGCTACCCATCCGGGTTCCAGTACCGTCAGGTGGTTCTCGGCAGTGTCTTTTGCTCTTGTACCTTCTGCTCCCCATCCTGGTTCCAGTACCGTCAGCTGGTTCTGGGCAGAGCCTTTGGCTTAGGTGCCTCCTTCTGGGTATCCGAGTTCCACCAACGTCAGGTGGTCCTTGGTAGTGCTTTCAGGCACGGGTACCTCCTGCTTAGTAACCGGGTTCCAGTAACGTCAGCTGGTCCTCGGTAGTTCCATTGGCTCTTGGACCTTCGGGTAGCCATCCGAGTTCCAGTTCCATCAGCTGTTTCTCGGCATTTTCTCAGCCTTCTTGTACCTTCTGCTACATTTCCAAGTTCAAGACCCTAAAGACGACGGCCCGGAAGACCACCCCTAAGATGACGACGACACCAGAGATGACAACCACTGAGATGACGACGACCCTGGAGACGATGACCCTGAAGACCACCCCGATGACGACGACGCCGGAGACGACGACCCTGGAGACGACGACCCTGGAGACGACGACGACATGGGAGACCGAGAAGCAGAAGAACAAGAGGCTGCAGAACAAAGAGCAGAAGAACATTAAGCATAAGACTAAATATCAGAGCAAAAGATATTATCTAAATTATAAGCAGAAGAAGACTAAGCAGTGTATGGGGGTGAGTCCGTTCCTCCTCGTGGTGCCCCTGGATAAAGCCTGATGCTGCAGGCCAAACTGAACGCGGACAAATGTAACTCTTTTGTGACAGGCAGAACGGAAGGTGTAATCTTCAAACTTTTATAGATAACAACTACGGCAATGCCTGTCACAAATAAGAATATGATGAAGAAGTTGAATATGAAGAAGATAATAGTTAAATAAAAAGAATATGAACAATGTAAAAAAAAAAATTATAGGTAGAAGAAGAAGAAGATGAATAAGGTGAAGATAGTTGATGTCAAAGAAGCTGATGATGAGGATAATGAAGAAGAAAGTGTGGGAGAAGTAAAAAAGAAGGTGAAGGGCGTGGAAGTAGTGAAACATCAATATCTGACAAAATAAAAAAAAAAATAACATAGTCAAAATCTTTCTAACGCCGAACGTCATAAAAAAAAAAAAAATCCTGCTATTCTATTTGTTTGGGCTAAACCTCTGTGCCTTTAATGTCTCCGCCACCTCCCCCAATACATCCTACATTATTCTTAGTTGTTTTCCTTCATGTAGAATTAACCTACAAGGAAAGAAAGGGTTTATTTTAATTCCAATATTTTCATCCCATTGACTTGCATTGGGATCAGGTATCGGTATCGGATTAGATCCGATACTTTGACGGTATCGGCCGATACTTTCCGATACCGATACTTTCCGATATCGGAAGGTATCGCTCAACACTAGTTGAGAACAATAAAACATAAAAATGATCAATGTAATTCAAAATGAATATCCAATGGAGGTCTGGATTTGGAATGATACTCTAAATCAAAGTGGAAAATCAAATTCCAGGCTGATCCAACTTCAGTGGAAATGCCTCAAGACAAGGAAATGATGTTCAGTTGTGTGCGTGTTGCCTCCATGTGCCCGTATGACCACCCTACAATGCCTGGGCATGCTCCTGATGAGGCGATGGATGGTCTCCTGAGGGATCTCCTCCCAGACCTGAACTAAAGCATCCTCCAACTCCTGGACAGTCTGTGGTGCAGCGTGACGTTAGTGGATGGTGCGAGACATGATGTCCCAGATGTGTTCAATCGGATTCAGGTCTGGGGAACGGGTAGTCCAGTCCTTAGCTTCAATGCCTTCATCTTGCAGGATCTGCTGACTTACTCCAGCCACATGAGGTCTGGCATTGTCCTGTGTTAGGAGGAACCGAGGGCCAACCGCACCAGCATATGGTCTCACAAGGGGTCTGAGGATCTCATCTCGGTACCTAATGGCAGTCAGGCTACCTCTGGCGAGCACATGGAGGGCTGTGCGGCCCTCCAAAGAAATGCCACCCCACGCCATTACTGACCCACTGCCAAACCGGTCATGCTGAAGGATGTTACAGGCAGCTGATCGCTCTCCATGGTGTCTCCAGACTCTGTCACATCTGTGACATGTGCTCAGTGTGAACCTCCTTTCATCTGTGAAGAGCACAGGGCGCCAGTGGCGAGTTTGACAATCCTGATGTTCTGTGGCAAATGCCAATCATCCTGCACGGTATTGGGCTGTGAGCACAACCCCCATCTGTGGATGTCAGGCACTTAAACCACCTTCATGGAGTCGGTTTCTAACCATTTGTGCAAATTGCCTCTTCAGAGAAAAAGAGGACTTAAACTCTATAGCACCACCTGTTGGAAGTAGCAATCCTACAAGTCACAATCAACCCTTTAACGAGTCGTGCAATATGACTTAGGATAAAAGCCAAATCAGTATCTCAATTCGCAGACACAGTGTTTCGGGCTGTTGGCTCTCGTCAGTGCGAAGCATGAGAACTAATTTGGCTAGATGAGAGGCTCTGGACTGGGGTCTAAGGGGTAACGTTTCTCCTTATGGAGAGTGACATACCAGACCAGCTCTGGCTTGTCAAGGTAAGGAGGCTTATTCGCTGTGCAATGCTCCTCTGGGAAATATAATATGCAAATTGCCTCTTCAGAGAAAAAGAGGACTTAAACTCTATAGCGCCACCTGTTGGAAGTAGCGATCCTACAAGTCACAATCAACCCTTTAACGAGTCGTGCAATATGACTTAGGATAAAAGCCAAATCAGTATCTCAATTCGCAGACACGGTGCAGACACGAGGGCGAATTTTTTTGAGCAGTGTATATTACACTTATAATAACATGTGTAATGGCCCATGTTTTCGGTTTTGCTTTAGTTCTTCAAGTGTACCCTGCCTAGCATCTCTGGTTAATTTCAAATTTTTCCAGAGTTGGGTAATTGAGGGCTTTTTTTTAAAATATTTTACTCGTGATGAAAATGTATGGAAAAAGTAAAAGAGACATTGCTCATGGAAGTGGTAGTATGAGAGAAAAGTATCTCAATGCCATGACAAACAATGTGGGATCCAGCTATCCCATAAATAATAGTGCCAAATAGAAGTTACAATTGTCCTCATTTGCTTTTTGCAAGTGTATTATTGGAGAGGGAGTGGAAGCCATAATGGATTATATGTACCATTACTCGCCTTACCTCTGTCAACGACACCATCAGTTTGTATCAGTGTTCTACTCAATCCACCTCCTGCGCCACCATAACACAGAGGAATTTCAATTTAATTAATGACACCTGTATCTGTTCTGCTACTTTGTGCCCTATCCCACAATAATCCTGGAGCTAAGGAAACTTTTTCACTAAAACATCTTTTTCCACTTGATTTACTGGAAAAGCTGAAAAGGCAGCCTTTTTTATCAGATGAAATGAAGCCAGAAGAGATGGAGGACATGATTCAAATGGGCTCTTGCAGAGGTAGTTGTATTTTGAGCCAGAGCTAATCTTGAAAATCAGGTGGGGAAAAGAAGCTCAGAACATTTTCCACATTGAGACAACTGTCAACAGAGTATGGGATGAAGATGATGATGTGATGATTGTGATGATTCTATGGTGGTTGCGATATGGGAATCAGATGTGGTAACGAGAATGTAATCAGAGGGGGAAGTTGTTGGCCTCAGCGAAACACAGCAGAGACTACATGTGGCTTAAAGATCTCTGCAGCAAAGTCTACTTTAACTTTGTGCATGAAAGCTCTGATTATGAATATGATATTAGCGATTTGTGCATGTGACTATCTCATGTGTGAGAATTCTTTTGCATATTGTTGCCAGACAATCCTTTGGCACTCTGCAATAGGTAAATAAGTCTCGGTTCACATAGCCTAGGAACCATGTCATCAGCACATGAAGCAATGTCACCAGCTCATTTAGAAACATCAAACCAGACAAAAATTTGAGCAAGCCTCAAGGTGTCCTTTTACATCTTCTCTCACCTCTTGCTCATCTTTCTCTCAGCTAGGTCACATCCTCAAGTACAACCTGGTCAGAGTCTTCATCACTAGGGTTGAGCGAAACGGATCGGTCATTTTCATAAGTCGCCGACTTTTGGCAAAGTCGGGTTTCATGAAACCCGACCTGATCCCAGCGTGGGATCGGCCATGCGGTACACGATCTTCGCGCCAAAGTCGCGTTTCCTATGACGCTTAAAGCGCCATTTCTCAGCCAATGAAGGTGCACGCAGAGTGTGGGCAGCGTGATGACATAGGTCCTGGTCCCCACCATCTTAGAGAAGGGCATGGCAGTGATTGGCTTGCTTTCTGCGGCGTCACAGGGGCTATAAAGGGGCGTTCCCGCCGACCGCCATCTTACTGCTGCTGATCTGCGCATAGGGAGAGGTTGCTGCCGCTTCGTCAGAAGCAGGGATAGCGTTAGGCAGAGTAAATTAACCCGCAAACCGCTTGTGCTGTAGCGATTTCCACTGACCAACACCACCTTTTCTTTTTGGGACAGTGGAGACTCGATTTCTGTGCAACAGCTCTGTAGGTTATAAGGCTCCCTGATAGCTGCGTTGCTGTGTGTACGCCGCTGTGCAAACCAACTGCTTTTTTCAAAGCACAAATCCTGTTGCTCCTTCCTTTCTGCACAGCTATCTTGTTTGTTTGTCCACACTTTTGACTTTTGTGTGCAGCAGTCCTTTTTATTGCTGCCTGACATACTTTTCTGAGATAACTGTAGGGAGATAGTAATTGTAGTACAGTCCCTTTTTTTTTTTTTTTTTTTTGTTATATCTCTTCAAGCCACTTTTTGCCACAGAAAATATACTCTAAGGCCGGCTTCACACCTCAGTGGCTCTGGTACTTGAGGTGACAGTTTCCTCACGTACCGGAGCCACTGACACACGTAGGCACATTAAAATCAATGCATCTGTGCAGATGTCATTGATTTTTTGCGGACCGTGTCTCCGTGTGCCAAACACGGAGACATGTCAGTGTTCGTGGGAGCGCACGTATTACACGGACCCATTAAAGTCAATGGGTCCATGTAAAACACGTACCGCACACGGACGTTCTCCGTGTGCCATGCAGGAGACAGCGCTCCAGTAAGCGCTGTCCCCCCCACATGGTGCTGAAGCCGCAATTCATATCTTCTGTGCAGCAGCGTTTGCTGTAAAGACGATATGAATAATCCATTTTTTTTGCGGTATTTCGTGTTTAAAATAAAGCTCCATGTCCCCACCCCCTGTGCGCCCCCCCCGCTGTTCTGAAAATACTCACCCGCCTCCCTCGTTGGCTGTCGCTGCTTCCTGTCTTGGCCGTACCTTCTACTGTATGCGGTCACGTGGGGCAGCCGAATACAGTCATGAATATGCGGCTCCACCTCCCATAGGGGTGGAGCCGCATATTCATTACTGTAAATGAGCGGCCCCACGTGACCGCATACAGTAGAAGGTGCGTCCAGGACAGGAAGCAGCGACAGCCAACGAGGGAGGCGGGTGAGTATTTTCAGAACAGCGGGGAGCGCACAGGGGGTGGGGACATGGAGCTTTATTTTAAACACGAAATACCACTAAAAAAATGGATTATTCATATCTTCTTTACAGCAAACGCTGCTGCACAGAAGATATGAATCGCAGCTTCAGCACGATGCAGGGGACAGCGCTAAACTTTAGCGCTGTCTCCTGCACGGTGCGTGTGGTACCCAGTGGGCACACGGGAGGCACATGTGTGCCACACTGATGTGCCACAGAAATGCAGGGGCAAACGGACACGGATAATTCCGGTACCGTTTTTTTCCGGTACAGGGATTATCTGGACGTGTGGGACAGGCCTAATACAGTGGCCCAGATTTATTCACAATTCTCCCAGAAAAAAAAATAAAGGTGGGAAATTAAGATTGTCAAATCTGCATCAGTGCCAGTCATGTGTGTGGCATCTGTCTTTGTTTTTCTGCCACAGAAAACCTACTGTATAACAGTGGGCCTGATTTCTTCACAATTCTCCCAGAAAAAAATATAAAAGTGGGAGATTAAGATTGGCAAATCTGCATTAGTGCCAGTCCTGTGTGTGGCATTTTATTTTTTTTTCTGCCACAGAAAACCTACGATATAACAGTGGGCCTGATTTCTTCACAATTCTCCCAGAAAAAAAATAAAAGTGGGAGATTAAGATTGGCAAATCTGCATTAGTGCCACTCCTGTGTGTGGCATCTGTCTTTGTTTTTATGCCACAGAAAACCTACTGTATAACAGTGGGCCTGATTTCTTCACAATTCTCCCAGAAAAAAAAATAAAAGTGGGAGATTAAGATTGGCAAATCTGCATTAGTGCCAGTCCTGTGTGTGGCATCTGTCTTTGTTTTTCTGCCACAAAAAACCTACTGTATAACAGTGGGCCAGATTAAATCACTTGTCTCACATAAAAAATTAAAATAAAGGGAGAATAATCTTGCCAAACCTGTGCATCTGTGCGAGTGCTGTCTGTGGTATCTGTCAGTCATTTTGTGCCACAGGAACTATACCGTGATATAGTGGGCCTGATTCAATCCCTTGTCTCCCATATAAAAAAAAAGAGGGACATTTCTATTGCCAGTGTGTGCATCTGCGTCAGCCCGGCTAGTGCCATATCTGCCAGCCTCTTTCTGCTAATCAAACTGTGTTGTGTAATACAGTGGGCCTGATTTTTCCCTGCATTCTCCCACACAAAAAAAGTTACATTTCTATTGCCAGTGTGTGCATCTGCGTCAGTCCTGTCAGTGTCATATCTGCCAGCCTCTTTCTGCCAATCAAACTGTGTAGTATAATACAGTGGGCCTGATTTTTCACTGCATTCTCCCACACATAAAGAGGGACATTTCTATTGCCAGAGTTTTTATCTGCATCACTCCTGTTAGTGCCATATCTGCCAGCCTCTTTCTGCCAATCAAACTGTGTAGTGTAATACAGTGGGCCTGATTTTTCACTGCATTCTCCCACACATAAAAAGTTACATTTCTATTGCCAGTGTGTGCATCTGCGTCAGTCCTGTCAGTGTCATATCTGCCAGCCTCTTTCTGCCAATCAAACTGTGTAGTGTAATACAGTGGGTCTGATTTTTCACTGCATTTTCCCACACATAAAGAGGGACATTTCTATTGCCAGTGTTTTTATCTGCGTCACTCCTGTTAGTGCCATATCTGCCAGCCTCTTTCTGCCAATCAAAGAGTGTAGTGTAATACAGTGGGCCTGATTTTTCACTGCATTCTCCCACACATAAAAAGTTACATTTCTATTGCCAGTGTGTGCATCTGCATCAGTTCTGTTAGTGTCATATCTGCCAGCCTCTTTCTGCCAATCAAACAGTGTAGTGTAATACAGTGGGCCTGATTTTTCCCTGCATTCTCCCACACATAAAGAGGGACATTTCTATTGCCAGTGTTTTTATCTGCGTCACTCCTGTTAGTGGCATATCTGCCAGCCTCTTTCTGCCAATCAAACAGTGTAGTGTAATACAGTGGGCCTGATTTTTCCCTGCATTCTCCCACACATAAAGAGGGACATTTCTATTGCCAGTGTTTTTATCTGCGTCACTCATGTTAGTGCCATATCTGCCAGCCTCTTTCTGCCAATCAAACTGTGTAGTGTAATACAGTGGGCCTGATTTTTCCCTGCATTCTCCCACACATAAAGAGGGACATTTCTATTGCCAGTGTTTTTATCTGCATCACTCCTGTTAGTGCCATATCTGCCAGCCTCTTTCTGCCAATCAAACCGTGTAGTGTAATACAGTGGGCCTGATTTTTCACTGCATTCTCCCACACATAAAGAGGGACATTTCTATTGCCAGTGTTTTTATCTGCGTCACTCCTGTTAGTGCCATATCTGCCAGCCTCTTTCTGCCAATCAAACAGTGTAGTGTAATACAGTGGGCCTGATTTTTCACTGCATTCTCCCACACATAAAAAGTTACATTTCTATTGCCAGTGTGTGCATCTGCGTCAGTCCTGTCAGTGTCATATCTGCCAGCCTCTTTCTGCCAATCAAACAGTGTAGTGTAATACAGTGGGCCTGATTTTTCCCTGCATTCTCCCACACATAAAGAGGGACATTTCTATTGCCAGTGTTTTTATCTGCGTCACTCCTGTTAGTGCCATATCTGCCAGCCTCTTTCTGCCAATCAAACTGTGTAGTGTAATACAGTGGGCCTGATTTTTCCCTGCATTCTCCCACACATAAAGAGGGACATTTCTATTGCCAGTGTTTTTATCTGCGTCACTCCTGTTAGTGCCATATCTGCCAGCCTCTTTCTGCCAATCAAACAGTGTAGTGTAATACAGTGGGCCTTATTTTTCACTGCATTCTCCCACACATAAAAAGTTTCATTTCTATTGCCAGTGTGTGCATCTGCGTCAGTCCTGTCAGTGTCATATCTGCCAGCCTCTTTCTGCCAATCAAACTGTGTAGTGTAATACAGTGGGCCTGATTTTTCACTGCATTTTCCCACACATAAAGAGGGACATTTCTATTGCCAGTGTTTTTATCTGCGTCACTCCTGTTAGTGCCATATCTGCCAGCCTCTTTCTGCCAATCAAACAGTGTAGTGTAATACAGTGGGCCTGATTTTTCCCTGCATTCTGCCACACATAAAGAGGGACATTTCTATTGCCAGTGTTTTTATCTGCGTCACTCCTGTTAGTGCCATATCTGCCAGCCTCTTTCTGCCAATCAAACAGTGTAGTGTAATACAGTGGGCCTGATTTTTCCCTGCATTCTCCCACACATAAAGAGGGACATTTCTATTGCCAGTGTTTTTATCTGCGTCACTCCTGTTAGTGACATATCTGCCAGCCTCTTTCTGCCAATCAAACACTGTAGTGTAATACAGTGGGCCTGATTTTTCACTGCATTCTCCCACACAAAAAAAGTTACATTTCTATTGCCAGTGTGTGCATCTGCGTCATGAAATAAACTTTGGCACTCAACTTGCAATGATATGAAATTTTAATGGCAGCCACTTGTACAACAAACGTTTCAGTCAGAGACATTGACTTTCTTCAGTGTACTGCAGTAACATCAAATAAAGAGCAAACAATCAATATGTACAACAATATGAACAACAAAAAAAACAGAAAAACAATAAAAATCAAAAGAATGAGGAGACTAGTGTATACTGTGCATATACACTCACTGGCCACTTTATTAGGTACACCTGTCCAACTTCTTGTTAACACTTAATTTCTAATCAGCCAATCACATGGTGGCAACTCAGTGCATTTAGGCATGTAGACATGGTCAAGACAATCTCCTGCAGTTCAAACCGAGCATCAGTATGGGGAAGAAAGGTGATTTGAGTGCCTTTGAACGTGGCATGGTTGTTGGTGCCAGAAGGGCTGGTCTGAGTATTTCAGAAACTGCTGATCTACTGGGATTTTCACGCACAACCATCTCTAGGGTTTACAGAGAATGGTCCGAAAAAGAAAAAAAATCCAGTGAGCGGCAGTTCTGTGGGCGGAAATGCCTTGTTGATGCCAGAGGTCAGAGGAGAATGGGCAGACTGGTTCGAGCTGATAGAAAGGCAACAGTGACTCAAATCGCCACCCGTTACAACCAAGGTAGGCCTAAGAGCATCTCTGAACGCACAGTGCGTCGAACTTTGAGGCAGATGGGCTACAGCAGCAGAAGACCACACCGGGTACCACTCCTTTCAGCTAAGAACAGGAAACTGAGGCTACAATTTGCACAAGCTCATCGAAATTGGACAGTAGAAGATTGGAAAAACGTTGCTTGGTCTGATGAGTCTCGATTTCTGCTGCGACATTCGGATGGTAGGGTCAGAATTTGGCGTAAACAACATGAAATCTTTGGGATGTGGTGGAACTGGAGATTCGCATCAGGGATGTGCAGCCGACAAATCTGCGGCAAGTGTGTGATGCCATCATGTCAATATGGACCAAAATCTCTGAGGAATGCTTCCAGCACCTTGTTGAATCTATGCCACGAAGAATTGAGGCAGTTCTGAAGGCAAAAGGGGGTCCAACCCGTTACTAGCATGGTGTACCTAATAAAGTGGCCAGTGAGTGTACAGTGATGGATGGGAAAGGGAATGGGGGTAGTAGAGAGAAAATGAGGAAGAAATCATACCTTGGTCCCTTAGAAACACTATTTGTGTGTGGCTTAAGGTCAGAATAAGGTCCTACACATGGATCCTAAAGTAAAGAATATGTCATGTTTAGCCAGGCGTGGTCTGTGAAAGGCCATGACCAGATAATAGATATAAGACTAACCCATGTATCAGTATAGATGAGGATATGGTGGCGGGAGGCGGTGTGTTGAACCGTCCTGCTCCTCGTCTGGGTGATGGAATATATCTATGAAATAGATATATGATATGTAGAAATATGTATAAAAAAACAATGGGGATTATATATCTGGACTAAACAGTCTGATTGATCAATAACAGTACTGACCCAAATATCCAGGCTAGCAAAAGTGGTTGAGAAAATGTATATATATGTATCCTCTTCTAGAGTTAGGGTAGTATCTGTGGGGGAACAGATAATACACATGGAAGAAGTGGTAAGGTATATATAGTGAAGATACCCGTAGGAGTGGTGGAAATACATACCATGTGTATATGTGAATAGCGATATTCACATATGGATATGGATCCTAAAGTGGACCAGAGCTTAAGGTCCCTGTCTATGGGTAAGAGAAGAGTATCAAGATCAGAAAAACAACAACGCCTCCTGGTGTGGAGCGCTGACGCTTGTGACAGGTCTTACCGGGAGGTGGCAGAGGTGTGGGTCCAGAACGCGGTGTCCACCGCTGGTTCCAAGGTGTGCTGCCATGATATCGAGCGCTATTATGTAGATGGAGGGCGGGACCGCTGAGTAGCGCGAAACCGGAAGTGCGTCACCGGAAGTGACGCGCTGCCGATGCCGGTGACACTGTGCGTGTCAGCGATAACAAAATAGTAATGGAGGTGCGTTCTACCTCAATATGTGTGCCACAGGAGAAAGTGGTGAAGCTTCTATGATGTAGGGGGGGCTCAAAAATGAGCATAAGTAAATGAGGCAGTGGGTATTGTACCGATCGTGTGTATTGGTATATGGTCCTATGTACATAACCTGGGATGCGAAGGGAGGCATGAAGATGAAGGTGGAAGAGGAAATTGAGTTAGACAGGTACAAAACAGAGACTATGGGACTGAGGTAGGGATCCAGAGGGAAGGAGGATCAGGATGTGAAAATTTTCGTGCCGTCACATTCAATATAGATGACTCTGTAAGATAAAGCAGCATGTCAATACAATGTTTGAAAAAATAGGTATATACATATATACAACAGAAGGAACAACTTAATATCAATTGTTATAGGAAAAGTAAAAGAGAAAAAATTTTACAGAAGCATTATATGAAAGCCAGGAGATCATAATCCCTGTTGAGACCTCTAGGTGTCATAGTCTCCAACTCATGTATCCAGAATGCCTCTCTTCTCTTGAGAGTCTGGATACGATTGCTCCCCTGTCTAGGTACTGGGACATGTTCGATTACCTGAAACTTGAGTTGGGGTATGGAGTGTCCTGCATCAATGAAGTGGTGGGGTAATGGCAGTAATGTGTTTTTACATCTTATTGTGGACTTGTGCTTGCTAATACGGTCCCGTATAGGTTGTGAAGTCTCACCAATATAAAGGAGGCCGCATGGACATTTAATGGAGTACACCACAAAAGAGGTATCACAGGTACTGTAATCTTTAATTTGATATCGTTTACCCGAATGTGGATGATAGAAATGATCTCCCTTTAGTACATTTCCACACTGGTTGCAGTGAAGTCATGGGTATGTGCCGGTCCTAGGTTGAGAGAGAAATCTCTGGGTGGAAGAACGTGAGCCCGATCCAATGTCAGCCTTGACCAATGTGTCACGAATATTACGTGGCCGTTTATAGCAGGGTAGAAACTGGTTACGAAACTCAGGTATATCTGGGTGTGCCTCCTGTAGTAATCTCCAATGTTTTCTAATGCTGTGGTGAAGTACATGTACGTAGGGATGGTATGTGTGTACAAATGGTATGCGATTCGTCATGGGCTGTTTGGGAATAGTGGATGGATGCAGAGCGTCATGTAATACATCCGGGGGATATCCCCGTTCACTGAATTTGTTATACATCTCATCCAATCTCTCCTGTTTCTTGGCCGGGTTAGTGACTATGCGTTCCACCCTCTGGAATTGGGAGCGGGGGATAGCATTTTTAGTGGTTATAGGGTGCAGACTATTGTAATGAAGCAAACTGTTGCGGTCGGTGGACTTTCTGTATAGATCTGTATAGATACCACCCGCATCTTTTGACACTAGGGTGTCAAGGAAGCTAACCTGATGTTCGTCTTTCGTCATGGTAAAGGAGAGACCTGACCAAGAGGCATTTAATGTTGCAAAGAATTCATCCAGAGAATCGGGTGGCCCTGTCCATATACAAAAAATATTGTCTATGAACCTTTTCCAAGTGACACAATGGGTCCTAAAGAGGGCGTTGGGGTATACCACCTCTTCTTCAAAGGTGGTCATGTATGTGTTTGCATACGGCAGCGCCATATTGGACCCCATGGCGGTCCCCTGTGCCTGTAAGTAGTAAGTGTCCTCAAATAGAAAATAATTTTTGGTGAGAACGATTGTCAACAGTTCAAGGCATAGATTGATGGTGTTGTGATGTAATTCAGATGTAGCCAATAGGTGTCTAACGCAGTCAATGCCTCGGTTATGGGGAATGGACGTATAAAGGACCTTCACGTCAAAGGACACCAAAAAGGAGTAACTGGGCACAGTGCCCAGTGTCTGTAGTGTTCTGAGAAAGGCCCCAGTGTCAAGCAGATATGATTTAGATTTCTGTGTCAGAGGAGTGAGTACCATTTCCAAAAATATGGAAAGAGGGAACAGAATTGAGTCCGTCGCTGCAATAATTGGTCGGCTGGGTGGATTAATTAGGCTTTTATGTACCTTAGGAAGTAAGTATAGTACGGGCGTCACTGGATTTGCTTTAGTAAGAAAATCTTTAGTTTTAGAGTCAATCACTCCCATGTCTGAGTATGTCTTGAGTATGGCTGATATTATTATTATTATTATTATTATTATTTATTGTTATAGCGCCATTTATTCCATGGCGCTTTACAAGTGAGGAGGGTATACATAATAAAAACAAGTACAATAATCTTGAACAATACAAGTCATAACTGGTACAGGAGGAGTGAGGACCCTGCCCGCGAGGGCTCACAATCTACAAGGGATGGGTGAGAATACAGTAGGTGAGGATAGAGCTGATCGTGCAGCGGTTGGTTGATCGGTGGTTACTGCAGGTTGTAGGCTTGTCGGAAGAGGTGGGTCTTCAGATTCTTTTTGAAGGTTTCGATGGTGGGCGAGAGTCTGATGTGTTGTGGTAGAGGGTTCCCCTGTGTCCCCTGTAGGATCTCTACTTAATTTAATATAGACTGTACTGTCATTGAGCTGACGATAGGCCTCTTTGATATAGTCTGCCATATTCATGACCACTATGGCTCCGCCTTTGTCGGCGGGTTTGATAATAATGGTTTTATCCTCGCGTAGGGCTTGTGATGCCTGAACATCAAGATTAGACAGATTGGAGGAGAAATGTAATCTGCCTCCTTCGGCATCCCGCCGAAGTTGTGTAAATGCCTTGTCTAAGAACTCAATAAAGGTCTCCACCGCATGTGACCCTGATGGTGGGCGATATGTGCTTTTATTGCGGAGACCAAGTTGGTCTATAGAGATGAGGGCCTGGTGTGTGGGAGGGGAAACAACACGTGTATCATTTACCTTGGCAAAATGTGTCAATAGTCTGATACGGCGGTAAAATCGTTGCAATTCCATATCAAGTCCGAATGTACTCAATTTAGAGTACGGGCAAAATGAGAGTCCTTTCTGTAAGAGGTTATGCTCTGCAATGCTAAGTGTCCTTGAAGAGATATTAATAACTAAGGAGTTAGTACCTGGGAGCGTGTCACTCTGTAGAAATCTGGATTTCTTCCTCCGCTGGCTCCGACGGGGCCTTTTCTTCTTGGGTACCGTTTGCGTTGGTCTAAAAAATGACGGGTCGTGTTGATGCAGTTGTCTCTTCTGTCTGTGTCCGAACCAGATGTTGACGCTTCGTTCGATGAATAGTGGTTGAACCTAGGAGGGTCAGAGCGGGGAACAAGATTACTGCGCCAATGATACACGCGATTATTATCATAATCTTCTAAATCTCTTTGGAATTTAATCCTTTTTCTATTCTCAGTGTCCCTCTTATGTTGCTCTATTACAGTCTGTATTTTAGCTTTGAGGGTGCCCAATTCCTCAGCAGTACTTGATGAGGCTAGTTGTGACTCAATATTTTTGATAGTGTCGCTGGATTGAGCGATGGCACCTTGTAAATGTTCAACAGTCAATGTCATTAGATCGAACGAGCATTTGTTGAGTATTTGCTCAAATTTCAAGCAGAACGCAAAAGAATCGCTGAAGAGTGTTGGTCGTAAAGGTACTCTGAGGCCCCTTGGTATGCGATTGACTCTAAGGTATTCCGACAGTGTCGCACAATGTAGTTCCAAATTGATCAGATGTCGTGATTCACGTTCGAGATCCCTTCCCCTGGTTTCCCTTGGTGGGGCCTTGAGGAAATCACTAGATAAGTTGGACTTAGAAAGGATAGAATAAGGGTACCGTCTCACAGTGGCACTTTTGTCGCTACGACGGTACGATCCGTGACGTTCCAGCGATATCCATACGATATCGCTGTGTCTGACACACAGCAGCGATCAGGGACCCAGCTGAGAATCGTACGTCGTAGCAGATCGTTTGGAACTTTCTTTCGTCGCTGGATCTCCCGCTGTCATCGCTGGATCGTTGTGTGTGACAGCGATCCAGCGATGCGTTCGCTTGTAACCAGGGTAAACATCGGGTTACTAAGTGCAGGGCCGCGCTTAGTAACCCGATGTTTACCGTGGTTACCAGCGTAAAAGTAAAAAAAAAACTAACAGTACATACTTACATTCCGGTGTCTGTCCCCCGGCGTTCTGCTTCTCTGCACTGTGAGCGCCGGCCGGCCGGAAAGCGAGCACAGCGGTGACGTCACCGCTGTGCTTTCCGGCTGGCGCAGACACAGTGGAGAGAAGCAGAACGCCGGGGGACAGACACCGGAATGTAAGTATGTACTGTTTTTTTTTTTTTACTTTTACGCTGGTAACCACGGTAAACATCGGGTTACTAAGCGCGGCCCTGCGCTTAGTAACCCGATGTTTACCCTGGTTACCCGGGGCCTTCGGCATCATTGGTCGCTGGAGAGCTGTCTGTGTGACAGCTCCCCAGCGACCACACAACCACTTACCAACGATCACGGCCAGGTCGTATCGCTGGTCGTGATCGTTGGTAAATCGTTATGTGAGACGGTACCCTTAGTCTCCTCCTGATTATAAGAAAAAACCAGTGAGGACATAGTGATCAGCGTGCACACGGAAGGGTGAGTACATATGGTGTAGTATAACGTGGCACAGCTGTAGTGGTGCACAAAGAAGGTTTTTTTATACATATTTCTACATATCATATATCTATTTCATAGATATATTCCATCTCCCAGACGAGGAGCAGGACGGTTCAACACACCACCTCCCGCCACCATATCCTCATCTATACTGATACATGGGTTAGTCTTATATCTATTATCTGGTCATGGCCTTTCACAGACCACGCCTGGCTAAACATGACATATTCTTTACTTTAGGATCCATGTGTAGGACCTTATTCTGACCTTAAGCCACACACAAATAGTGTTTCTAAGGGACCAAGGTATGATTTCTTCCTCATTTTCTCTCTACTACCCCCATTCCCTTTCCCATCCATTACTGTATATGCACAGTCACAGTATACACTAGTCTCCTCATTCTTTTGATTTTTATTGTTTTTCTGTTTTTTTGTTGTTCATATTGTTGTACATATTGATTGTTTGCTCTTTATTTGATGTTACTGCAGTACACTGAAGAAGGTCAATGTCTCTGACCGAAACGTTTGTTGTACAAGTGGCTGCCATTAAAATTTCATATCATTGCAAGTTGAGTGCCAAAGTTTATTTCATATAGCTTCTGGTTTGGGAACCTTCTTTGTGCACCACTACAGCTGTGCAACGTTATACTACACCATATGCATCTGCGTCAGTCCTGTCAGTGTCATATTTGCCAGCCTCTTTCTGCCAATCAAACAGTGTAGTGTAATACAGTGGGCCTGATTTTTCCCTGCATTCTCCCACACATAAAGAGGGACATTTCTATTGCCAGTGTTTTTATCTGCGTCACTCCTGTTAGTGCCATATCTGCCAGCCTCTTTCTTCTAATCAAACAGTGTAGTGTAATACAGTGGGCCTGATTTTTTCCTGCATTCTCCCACACATAAAAAAGGGAGATTTACATTCACAACAAGTTCACGTACACCTTCTACCTGGTTTTACAGGACCACATAACGGTTGTTAGTTTGGTAACATTTTTCCAAGAATGAGGAAGTCTGGTGGAAGAGGTCGTGGCCGTGGGCGTTCATTGCCAGCTGGTAATGATGGTAGTGGTGGTGGTCGTGGAGCATCAGGTGGTCGTGGGAAAAGCAATATAGCCCTTAAGTCTCGAGTTGTTGAGCCAGCGTTATCATCTGGCTACACAAGGCCTCAAAGGCTCCCTTTTCTGGGAGTAGGAAAACCGCTTTTGAAGCCGGAGCAGGAGGAACAAGTATTGGCTTTCATTGCTGACTCTGCCTCTAGCTCTTTCGCCTCCTCGGAAAGTGCCAAATGTCAGAGCAGTGCATCGTCAGTGGATGCTCCCGGTCAGGAACAAGTCGCTTCCTTGTGTCCTTCACCCAGAACAACAGTAAAGGATGCGTCAGGCGACACAACAGATTACTCCATGGTGCTCTTTACACATACCGTGCCTGGGTTAGAAAGGGAAATTGTTAACAGGCCATGCCCATTACAAGATGAATTGGACATGGAGTGCACAGATGCACAGCCACAGCCAGATTATTATGCTGTTCCTTTGACTCAGATCAGAACATTGCCCTCGCAGTGTACTGATCCAGAATCTGACCCCGATGAGACTATGGAGCCCCGTCATGAACGCTATAGCACCGGCTTACACGGTGACCCAGAGGAAGGTGCACAGGACATAGAAGAGGAGGTCATAAATGACCCAGTTGATGACCCCGATTGGCAGCCATTGGGGGAACAGGGTGCAGGCGGCAGTAGCTCTGAAGCAGAGGAGGAGGAGCCGCAGCAGTCATCAACATCGCAACAGGTTCCATCTGGCAGGCCCGTATCTGGCCAAAAACGTGTGGCAAAACCAAAACCAGTTGTAGGACAGCGTGACCGTCCGGTTAAAGTAGCTCAGTGTGCAATGCCTGAAAAGGTATCCGATAGTAGGAAGAGTGCAGTCTGGCATTTTTTTGACCAAGATCCAAATGATCAGTGCAAAGTCATCTGTAAGAAATGCTCAAGGACCTTCAGCAGAGATAAGAATGTTAAAAATCTAAATACAAGTTGCATGCGTAGACATTTAACCACCATGCACTTGCAAGCCTGGACAAACTACCAAACGTCCCTTAACGTTGTAGCACCATCTCACAATGAAGCTAGTCAGCAACGCGACATCCCTTCCCTCACTGTAAGCCCACCGTTTACCACACCACCTGCAGGTAATGTGGCGGTTTCGTCGCAAGGACAAAGCAGTCATGGAATCACCAGGTTCATGGTAGGAAAAACTGTATGTAGGGCAACAGCAAGAATACCATCACCAACCCTCTCTCAGTCACCCATGTCCACCGGCACCCCTGCTATTTCAACCCTATGCAGCTCTCCAGTCCAGCTCACCCTACATGAGACTCTCGTTAGGAAAAGGAAGTACTCATCCTCGCATCCGCGTACACAGGGTTTGAACGCCCACATTGCTAGACTAATCTCGTTAGAGATGATGCCTACCGGTTAGTTGAAAGCGAAGCTTTCAAAGCCCTGATGGACTACGCTGTACCACGCTACGAGCTACCCAGTCGACACTTTTTTTCCAGAAAAGCCATCCCAGCCCTCCACCAGCATGTAAAAGACCGCATTGTCCATGCGCTCAGGCAATCTGTCAGTAGAAAGGTGCACCTGACAACAGATGCATGGACCAGTGTTGTGAATTCTGTTGTGGGTTCTGCTCTTAGGCTCCCTCCGGTGGTTATAAGTGGTAATGCTGCTGTTTGTCCTTCACAACAGTCATCAGCTGCTTCCACTTTGGATGGGGCTATTTAGTCTGGCTCCTTCCTTTATTGAGTGCCAGTTGTCCATTGTTTTCTAGGGATCCACATCTCTGCTTGGTTTCTCCTTCTGGATCTTCCAAATCATCAAAGTTAAGTCCTGGCTCTGTTTTTGCCGTCCACATGCGGTGGACTTAATAGTTCTGTGAATTGCTATGTTTTTTATTGTCCAGCTTTGTCTGTGTTAAGATTTACTCAGCCAAGTTGGAAGCTCTGGAGTCACAGAGTTACCCTCCATGCCTTTAGTTAGGTGTGGAGATTTTTGTATTCTCTGTGGTGGATTTTGTAGTATTTTTTATACTGACCGCACAGTACTCTTTCCTGTCTTTTCTTTCTAGGTAGAGTGGCCTCCTTTGCTAAATTCTGTTTTCAGTCTGCGTTTGTAATTTCCCTCTCCTCTCACAGTCAATATTTGTGGGGGGCTGCCTTTCCTTTGGGAATTTTCTCTGAGGCAAGATAGTATTCCTGTTTCTTTCTTTAGGTGTAATTAGTCCTCCGTTCGTGAAGAGGTGTCTAGGGAGTGACAGGAACATCCCATGGCTACTTCTAGTTGATGTGTTAAGTTCAGGGTCTGCGGTCAGTATAGAGGCCACCTACTCCAGAGCTCGTCCATGCTGCTCCTAGGCCACCAGTTCCTAACAGACCAGTAGGCATGGCCAGGGTCATTACGTCTCCATCACGGCACACTGGGTTAATGTGGTGGATGCAGGGTCCACAGGGGACAGTAATATTGGGACAGTTCTGCCTAGCCCATGGTCTAGGAAACAGTTGGCTGTAGGCGTTCGTCAACCCTCCTCCTCGTCCTCCAGCAGAAGCGAGAGCTCGTCCACAGACCGCAGTCGCACGACCACTCCATCCGCAGCTGCCACTGTAGCACACGAAGTCAGCAGGCTGTATTGGCAATGAAGTGTTTGGGCGACAACAGACACACCGCGGAAGTTCTGTCCGAGTTCTTGCAGCAAGAAACTCAGTCATGGCTGGGCACTGTACATCTTGAGGCAGGCAAGGTAGTGAGTGATAACGGAAGGAATTTTATGGCTGCCATAGCCCTTTCACAACTGAAACACATTCCTTGCCTGGCTCACACCTTAAACCTGGTGGTGCAGTGCTTCCTGAAAAGTTATCCGGGGTTACCCGACCTGCTGCTGAAAGTGCGCAGACTTTGCTCTCACATCCACCGTTCGCCCGTACACTCCAGCCGTATGCAGAACCATCAGCGGTCTTTGAACCTTCCCCAGCATCGCCTAATCATCGACGTTGCAACAAGGAGGAACTCCACACTGCACATGCTTCATAGACTGTGCGAACAGAGGCGTGCTGTTATGTATTTGTGGGAGGATACACATACACGGGCAGGCAGTTGGATGGCAGACATGGAGTTGTCAGCTGTGCAGTGGTCGAAGCTCCAAGACCTGTGTCAAGTCCTTCAGTGATTTGATGAATGCACACGGCTGGTTAGTGCAGACAATGCCGTAATAAGCATGAGCATCCCCCTAATGCGTCTGCTGATGCAAAGTTTGACGCACATAAAGGAACAGGCATCTGCAGCCGAGGACGAGGGAAGCCTTGATGACAGTCAGCCATTGTCTGCTCAGGGCAGTCTAAAGGACGAGGTAGCGGGCGAAGAGGAGGAGGACGAGGAGGATGATGGGGATGAGTATTTTTTGGATGAGGAAGCTTCTCAGGGGGCAATAGAAACTGCTGGCGGTGCAAGGCCAGGTTCAGGGTTTTTGAGGGAGACAAGTGACGTTGATTTGCCAGAAAGTGCTCCTCAACCCAGCATATGCACTGACTTGACAACTGGAACATTGGCCCACATGGCGGATTATGCCTTGCGTATCCTCAAAAGGGACCCACGCATTATAAAAATGATGACAGATGACGATTCCTGGTTGGCCTGCCTCCTTGATCCTCGCTATAAAGGCAAATTGCAAAATATCATGCCACATGAGAACCTCGAACAGATATTGGCAACCAAACAAGATACTCTTGTAGACCGTTTGATTCAGGCATTCCCAGCACACAGCGCCGGTGATGGTTCTCACACAAGCTGCAGGTGGCAACAGGGCAGAGGTGTTAGAGGTGCACAAATCAGAAATGGCGTAGGACAGAGGGGTTTTCTGACCAGGTTGTGGAGTGATTTCGCAATGACAGCAGACAGGACAGGTACAGCAGCATCCATTCAAAAAGACAGGAGACAACATTTGTCCAGTATGGTTACTAACTATTTTTCCTCCATTACCGATGTTCTCCCTCAACTGTCATTCCCCTTTGATTACTGGGCATCCAAAATAGACACCTGGCCTGAATTGGCTGAATATGCATTGCAGGAGCTTGCTTGCCCAGCAGCTAGTGTACTATCAGAAAGAGTATTCAGTGCTGCTGGTTCAATACTGACCGAAAAAAGGACTCGTCTGGCTACCCAAAATGTTGATGATCTAACCTTCATTAAAATGAACCACTCATGGATTTCTAATTATTTTGCCCCACCTTTCCCGGCTGACTCCTAGCTTTCCTGTAAAAAGGTCTTGCTTTGGGACTGGTGTTACTGACTGTTCCAATCTCTTAATTTGCAGCTGCTGTTTGTCCAGCATACGACATGTTTACACATCCCTAAATGGCCTAACTCCCCCAACGGGGCCGTGGTCTCGCCACTTGTCGCAAGCACCCGTCAGAGTGCCGTTTGTCTGAAGAGGTGGGTGTGCCCACTTTTGGTCGACGGCACTGGCACTGGGTCCCTCATAGTACAATGAAGTGTCTCTGGTGGTGGTGGCGCGCACCCAACGTCAGACACACCGTTGTAACATGAGGGGCCCTGGGCTTGTACATCCGGCCAGGAGAGAGTGTCCCCCCCCAAGGTCAAACAGTGCTCTACCACTTGCAAAATTATCTGTCGCTGCTCCACCACTGTTTAGTCTATGCGCTGAAATCCTTCCATGCCTGGCACAGACAATAACAATTTGTTGACATGTATGATGCTAGTTAAAATAGTCAGGGGCCCTGTCCTACATTTACACCAGTAAATACTTTGCGCCAAATTACAATGTCTGAAAGTCAGCATAGGAGCACACCCCTGTACCTAAGTATGCCACCCTTTTTTCTTTTTTTGGTTTTGTTTTTGTTTGGGATACATTAACATCAATTTAGGCTTTGGGACTCGGAGTACTTACTGTGTCAGACCCTCCTTCCAATTGTCCTCTGCTGACCACACCAATGCTACCTGTGTACCCCTGCCACCTAATGGAAGCTGCATAGAGCCTATTTTATTATTTTGGGCCTAGGAAGTATGTCTGCGGTCCCTCCTTCCAATTGTTCTCTGCTGACCACACCAATGCTGCCTGTGTACCCCTGCCACCTAATGGAAGCTGCATAGAGCCTATTTTATTATTTTAGGCCTAGGAAGTCTGTCTGCGGTCCCTCTTTCCAATTGTCCTCCGCTGACCACACCAATGCTGCCTGTGTACCCCTGCCACCTAATGGAAGCTGCATAGAGCCTATTTTATTATTTTAGGCCTAGGAAGTCTGTCTGCGGTCCCTCCTTCCAATTGTCCTCCGCTGACCACACCAATGCTGCCTGAGTACCCCTGCCACCTAATGGAAGCTGCATAGAGCCTATTTTATTCTTTTAGGCCTAGGAAGTCTGTCTGCGGTCCGTCCTTGCAATTGTCCTCCACTGACCACACCAGTGCTGCCTGTGTACCCCTGTAACTAATTTAAAAATACATAGAGCCAACTTTTAAGTTAACACATACTACCTTTGTCTGTCTGCGGCGCCACTCAATCACACTGTCCTCCACTGAAAAAGCTGAACTTCAACCTTCAGGCTCTCATTAAGTAGTTGTTTATATAAGACAGCAGTTGCCCTACTGCTTTGGTTGGGGCCTAGTAACGGTGTCTGCCGCTCCTTGGTGTTCTCCTCCAGGTTTCCTTGTCTGAGCTTCAACCTTCAGGCTCTCATTAAGTATTTTTTAATGTAACACTGCAGTTGGCCTACTACTTTGGTTGGGGCCTAGTAACGGTGTCTGCCGCTCCTTGGTGTTCTCCTCCAGGTTTCCTTGTCTGAGCTTCAACCTTCAGGCTCTCATTAAGTATTTTTTAATGTCACACTGCAGTTGCTCTACTACTTTGGTTGGGGCCTAGTAACGGTGTCTGCCGCTCCTTGGTGTTCTCCTCCAGGTTTCCTTGTCTGAGCTTCAACCTTCAGGCTCTCATTAAGTATTTTTTAATGTAACACTGCAGTTGGCCTACTTCTTTGGTTGGGGCCTAGTAACGGTGTCTGCCGCTCCTTGGTGTTCTCCTCCAGGTTTCCTTGTCTGAGCTTCAACTTTCAGGCTCTCATTAAGTATTTTTTAATGTCACACTGCAGTTCCCCTACTAGTTTGGTTGGGGCCTAGTAACGGTGTCTGCCGCTCCTTGGTGTTCTCCAGGTTTCCTTGTCTGAGCTTCAACCTTCAGGCTCTCATTAAGTATTTTTTAACGTCACACTGCAGTTGACCTACTACTTTGGTTGGGGCCTAGTAACGGTGTCTGCCGCTCCTTGGTGTTCTCCTCCAGGTTTCCTTGTCTGAGCTTCAACCTTCAGGCTCTCATTAAGTATTTTTTAATGTCACACTGCAGTTGACCTACTACTTTGGTTGGGGCCTAGTAACGGTGCTTGCCGCTTCTTGGTGTTCTCCTCCTCCTTGGTGTTCTCCTCCAGGTTTCCTTGTCTGAGCTTCAACCTTCAGGCTCTCATTAAGTATTTTTTAATGTAACACTGCAGTTGGCCTACTACTTTGGTTGGGGCCTAGTAACAGTGTCTGCCGCTCCTTGGTGTTCTCCTCCAGGTTTCCTTGTCTGAGCTTCAACCTTCAGGCTCTCATTAAGTATTTTTTAATGTAACACTGCAGTTGGCCTACTTCTTTGGTTGGGGCCTAGTAACGGTGTCTGCCGCTCTTTGGTGTTCTCCTCCTCCTTGGTGTTCTCCTCCAGGTTTCCTTGTCTGAGCTTCAACCTTCAGGCTCTCATTAAGTATTTTTTAATGTCACACTGCAGTTGGCCTACTAATTTGGTTGGGGCCTAGTAACGGTGTCTGCCGCTCCTTGGTGTTCTCCTCCAGGTTTCCTTGTCTGAGCTTCAACCTTCAGGCTCTCATTAAGTATTTTTTAATGTAACACTGCAGTTGGCCTACTAGTTTGGTTGGGGCCTAGTAACGGTGTCTGCCGCTCCCTGGTGTTGTCCTCCACTGTATAAAGCTGAGCTTCAGTCTTTAGGCTTTCGGCCTATAGTACCAGATATTAAACTGCATTTGGCCTTCAACTTTGGTTGGGCCCTACTAACGGTGTGTGCCGCTCCCTGGTGTTGTCCTCCACTGTATAAAGCTGAGCTTCAGTCTTTAGGCTTTCGGCCTATAGTATCAGATATAAAACTGCATTTGGCCTTCAACTTTGGTTGGGCCCTACTAACGGTGTGTGCCGCTCCCTGGTGTTGTCCTCCACTGTATAAAGCTGAGCTTCAGTCTTTAGGCTTTCGGCCTATAGTAGCAGATATTAAACTGCATTTGGCCTACTAGTGTGGTTGGGCCCTTAAAACGGTGTCTGCTGCTCCTGGGTTTTCTACTCCACTGAACAAAGCAATGCCGCCTGTTTAGTCCTGTTACCAATTTTGAACTGCATTTAGCCTACTTTATTCTTTGGCCCTATATCTGTGTTTCCTCCTCATCCTGCCCATTGCCCAGCCACTGCTAGATGAGTCTGCTGGTACATTGACCCAGACCACTGCATTCCCCTTGCACTCTACACAGCCAGAATCTGACCCTGCTGAAAGTAAGGTTCCCCTTCCTGCATGCTATACCACCTTACACAGGGACAAAGAGGAAGGTGCAGATGAAAGTGCAGGTTCCTTCATCAGGTGGGGGGGCATAGTTGTTGGCGACGTCACTGGCACAGGGCCCCTCAGAGTACGCAAAAGTGTCGCTGCCGGTGGGAGGCGCCCCCCGCCGTGCAAACACACCGCTGTACTTTGAGGGGCCCTGTGCCAATGCCAATGCCAACGAGTGGGCCCCCCCTGCTTGCTCAGGATCACAGCACTTGCAAACTTGACATACTTACCTCTCACTGCTCCACCGCCGTGACGTAATCCACGTTTCCTGGGCCCACTAAAAGCTTGAACCAGCCCTACCCCCCACAACTTTAGCCAAATGACCCCCAATTTCCAATGCCTATCTATTATTATAAAGTAAATTAAGATTGACAAGCTTCAGTAACAAGAATGGATGTTTTTGCCATTAAAATGGGCACTGTAGGTGTTTTCCTGGCCTCCACTCACTGCCGACTATGCTTCCCCATTGACTTGCATTAGGTTTCATGTTTCGGTCGATCCCCGACTTTTCTCGATAATCGGCCGACTTCACTTGACTCGACTTTTGACAAAAGTCGGGTTTCGCAAAACCCGACTCGACCCCCAAAAAGTAAAAGTCGCTCAACCCTACTCATCACCATCATCGTCATCCCCCACTAAGGCTTGTCATACTCTGAGTACTTCTCCATCACACTGTCAGATATCCATTCCTGATTTTTTTTTAGGAAACAGTCTATGCAAAAGCAGAACACTCTGCCAGAGCATCCCCAGATTTGTGATATCACAGCTCACTGGAATTTTCTGCAAAACTAGAGCATATATTACTTCAAATCCACAATTGTCAGCTGATGAAATGTCAGCAATGTTATTTCTCTCATAATTATTCTGGGAAAAATCTCTCCAGAGTGCAACAGAGGATGGAAGAGGATAGGTAACCAGTACATTTTCACCACTGAAGTTTGGCTATTGAGGACCTTCAAGGTCCATGATGTTATGTGAAGCAAGATGCTGTGAAAAGAAGGAGGAGGTGAATTAGAAGGAGCAGCAGTAGGTGTATGTTAGATGGGACATTAACTTGGTGCAAGTAATGATGTTGAC
Source organism: Ranitomeya variabilis (assembly GCF_051348905.1). Lineage (NCBI taxonomy): Eukaryota > Metazoa > Chordata > Amphibia > Anura > Dendrobatidae > Ranitomeya > Ranitomeya variabilis. Next base: position 656,411,599 of record NC_135233.1, read on the forward strand.
AGTTGTGGAGACACGACGGGTCAGCGGGTGCCCCTGTCCGCTAGCTGAAACCAGCTAGCTGGTCTTTTGGATCTTTTGATCTCTTGGATGAATCTCTGTCTCTCTCATACATAGGCATAAAACCTCTTTTTATGGTTAACAAATGCCCTTCAATCGAGCATTCACATTTAAGGGGAAGAATAGTGATGAGATCAAGTTGCATTATTTGATTATGTAATCTATTTGCATAGTTTTTCCTCTTTTATTTTACAAGTCAACAAACTAGCTAACCTGGGCAATGTGTTATTATCATATCATCAAACATCACTACAACAGCACAGTATGTTACAGCAAATGTTAACTTACGAGAAAATATTACAGGCTTGTACGAATAAAAGTCTGTTTTCTTGACAACCAGAAAAAAAAACACATAAATTCAAAAGTCAGCATATAGATAACAGTCTATTCTTCCTGGCTTCCTGGCAAGAACTGACCCAGTTTTCTGTGGTTTGGTTTTCCGTGCATTGTAATGTCCAGCTTCCAGTCAAGTGTCAAAAATGGGTATTCATTGTAAGCAGTGGCTTTGTCACTCCCAAGCAGATCAGATAATCTTGCGCAAGCATGAAAAACATTTGTCAAAATGAAACCTATTGTGCCAGACATCTCCCTGCCTGCTTCATCATATATTTCTATCATGTGGCTTCTGGCACTGTCACTGCAAAGTCATGCCAGCCGCATATCTCTTAGATGCCAACATCTCAAGCTTGTGCAATGTGTATAGCTACATTGTACTGTTGCTGGAAGTGAACATTGTTCAGAATAACAAACATGAAACAGCTCTGAAGATGGAGCTAATTTTATCTTGGCTTGTTGAAAATCCATTGCTTTTCCACTTTGAAAACAGCTAACCTGTTTCTGTTCTCTAAATAAAGGGATCCTTTTTGGACAGCTTGATAAAAAGTTATTGTAAATGTTTAGTCATTTTGGACATAGCAAACCTGCTGTGGATCCCAAAAGAAGGATTTTTTTTCTCCTAGTTGATAAGCCATTGCTTCTTCAACTTCCAAACAGCAGAAATTTCTGCTCCCTAAGTAAAGGCATATTTTTTGTATGTTTTGGGACAAATCAAAGGAGAAAGCTCTTGATAATCCTACAACAATTATAATTTTTACACACTTTTTTTTCTGGGCATTTAAAGGCTTTGCAGTATTGCAAAGCGAATTTTTGTGGAAAAATTGACAAAGCTGCCAAATTTAAAATTAATAAGATTCAATCAATTCTAGTCATTAATTGCTTGTTCAAAGCTTCCAGTCACCAACTGTTTTTTTTCTTTGAAGTAAATTATTAACACTGCAGTCATTTATGACATGGCCATGTTTTATACAAAAGAGTGAAAGTCTTCAGTGGGATGTCTCCCATTTGACTGATCTTAATGTACTAGTCAATGGAGGATGTAATCAAAGGTATTCTGTATTTGGGTGCCTAAAAGATTTTATGGTAAAATTTTACCATTTCAATAGCAGATAAGTAAAGAAAAGCGCATTTTAATATTATTTCGCACTGTAGTCATTAAGCTACTTATTCTTAGCTCATCCAAAGAAATAGAGGTGTCATATTTATCTCTTTGCACCTTTTCCACCTGGTAACAGTTCAAAATATATCTGCTTGTAGAATTTTATTCTGCAAAAATAGTTGTTTTAGGATAAAGGCAAGTAATAATTCCCTGCTGAAAATGTATTTATTGGAACACAGTGTACTCACTGTACCATTAGGAGCATGGAAGGATCAAGGGTTTATGATACTGGAAAATTATCAGAATGGTTATTTTTGGAGGGATTTGGTTCTTGTTATTATGGATAACATTAATGAAGGTCTTATGTTGGGAGGTGCTGAAGATTGTATTTTCCTGTTGCTTTTATTGCCATCTCAGTTTCAGATAATCATAATGTGCCATTGCTAATAGTCAGGCTGGTGAATGTAACCACTGCATTCTTTCCTTGGAGTTGCCCTTGTAATCTTAGTGCTTACAATCTTACTTCTGATATAGTAGCTGTAGAAAATATTTCAGTGGCTGTTAAAATCACTCAGAGCAATATTCATTGCTAGCCAATTAGGAATGTAGAAATAAAATCTCTCAAATGTATCTATTAAAAAATACCTAACACCAAGGGAAAATTGGTAAAAAAAAGTTTATAATTTAATTCTTGCTGCTCTACTGAGTATACCATTTCTGTTTTATTAACCCCTTCATGATCTTGGGTTTTTCCCTTTTTGAGTTTCCGTTTTTTGCTTCCCTTCTTCTCAGAGCCATAACTTTTTTTTAGTTTTCTGCCAATATGGTCATGTGAGAGCTTGTTTTTTGCAGGAAAAGTTGTACTTTTGAACAACACAATTGGTTTTGCCATACAGTGTACTCAGAAAGAGGAAAAAAATTCAAAGTGTGGTGAAATTGCAAAAAAATTGCAATTCCACAATTTTTTTTTTTTTTAACCATGTTCACTACATGCTACAACTGACCTGCAATTATGATTCTCCAAGTCATTACAAGTTTGCAGATACCAATCATGTATAGGTTCTTTTTTATTTAAGTGTTAAAAAAAAATCCAAACTTCCAAACTTTCTAAAAATAAAAAATAAAAAGTCGCCATTTTCCAAGACCCATAGCATCTCCATTGATCTGAGGCTGGATGAATTCTTATTTTTTGCATGCCGAGCTGATGTTTATATTGACACCATTTTGGAGTAGATATGATATTTTGATTGCCCTCTATTTCATTTTACTGCAATGTTACGGCGACCAAAAAAATGTAATTCTGACGTTTTGATTTTTTCTCTAGTTACGCCGTTTACGACCGGATTAATTCTTTTTATATATTGATAGATCAGGCAATTACGAAGGCAGCGATTCCAAATACGTTTTTTTTTTTTATTATTGTTTTATTTTGAATGGGGCGAATGGGGGGTGATCTGAACTTTTATTTATTTTAATTAAAAACAATTTTCTTTCTTTTTACTTTACACTTACTTCAATAGTCTCCATGGGATACTAGAAGCTGCGATCATCCGATCGCTTGTGCTACACAGAGCAATGCTCTTGAGCAGTGCTCATAGCTATGCGGCAATGACAACCACAGGGGTCTGCTGGAGAAATCGGGTTGTCATGCCAACCAATCAGTGACAAGCGGTCATGTGACTCGGGTGCTGATGGGCGGGATTAGTTAAGTGCTTCCATCGCGATTGAGTTAAAAGCCACTGCCAGAGATTGACAACAGCATTTAACATGTTAACCGGTGCTGGTGGATCGCGATTCCACCCATGGCTGTTAGGAACACATGTCAGCTGTTCAAATCAGCTGGCATGTGCAGGAAAAGTTGCGGGCTCATCGCTGGAGCCCACAGCACAACAGGGGGAGCCCATCTTGGACGTCCCTATATAAAGGAGTTAAAATCCACTCTAAGGTTCCAGAGATATGGACCTTTTTAATTAACTCCTTCCCGACATGTGCCATAGATATATTGTTCTGCGGGAGCTGCATTCCCGCAAACAGCAGTATATGTACAGCGCCGCGGTCTCGCAGCCTCACTCTGAGCACCACAGCGATAGGGTGCTGGTGTGAGATGTGTGTCGGCCCACCAAGATGGTATAATTGAGGACGTACGCACACCTGAATAATCCCTGTGCTTGCTGTAAATATATTTGTTTCTTTATAGTTAATTTTTTTAACTGGACACAAGATGTCGCTGTTGTTGAACATGGTTAAGAGACTGTGTTATGTCCATAAGATGTTTTAGGAGGGTGATACAATATGAAACACAAGAACTGGAAGCGCGGCCATCTTCTGCAGGGACTGCAGGAATGAGGAGTGAGTGAAGCTGTGCTGGAGAAGGATCCGATTATATCCTCTCGTGACAGCACCCCTCTGAGTTAGAAGAGATGAGCTGGTTCAGGATCCGAACCTGTTCTGATGTGAGGGAATTCCTGCCGTACAAGCTGTTAAGGAACAGAAGGGACTGGGACCTGGATAGGTGTATGTAATATGTATGTCAGTATGGTTAATTTTGGAATATTCTTAATGTAGTCAATGGCTGACTTTTCCTCTAGTTTTCTTGAGATTACACCAGAACGGGTGGGTTATATTTGATTTTCCAGGATGCCATTTGGCTTGTCCAATGCCTCAGGAACATTCAGAAGTTGATAGAGCACTGTTTGGGTGATCTTAACTTCAAATTAGTGTTGATATACTTGGACAATGTGGTGGTATTTGGAGCCTCCTTTGAAGATCACTTGCAGAAGCTGTGAAAAGTCCTGAGGTGGCTACGAGATCATGGGCTCATGATTAAACCCAGGAAGTGTCAACTGTTTCAAAAACAGATACCTGGGACATGTGATTACTCCAGAGGGGGGTGCAGGTGGCTACCAGCAAGGTGGATTCCGTTCAAAACTGGCCTTGGCCGAATACCCTCCAGGAAGTGTGTGCTTTTCTAGGTCTGGCCGAATACTGTCGGAGGTTTATACCCAAGTTCGCCCATTTCGCTGGCCCACTAAATGAGCTACTGAGGGGCACAAAAGGGAGCCCAAAAATCGACCCATCAAGTGGGGACCACAGTGGCAGGAAACCTTTGAAGCATTGAAAAAAGTGCTGACTAGTGCTCCAGTCTTGGCATGTGCATGGTTCGATGCCCCATTCTTGTTATACATGGATGGAAGCTTACATAGACGGTGGGCTGTGCTATCTCAAGTTCAAGATGGACGCGTGTTATGACCTGGTGGTTAAGAGGCCACACTGATATGACCTGGTGGCTAAAACGCAACATGGGACAAGCTCTGAGAAAGTGGTATCTCTACTGACCGCAGTCCCTAATCCTAACAACAACACTAGTAATAGCCGTGGGATGTTCCTGACTCTCCCTAGACACCTCTTCACAGCCTAAGAACTAACTACCCCTAAAGAAGGAAATAGAAAGCTATCTTGCCTCAGAGAAAACCCCAAAAGGAAAGACAGCCCCCCACAAATATTTACTGTGAGTGAAGAGGGAAATGACGTACACAGAAATGAAATCAGATTTCAGCAAAGGAGGCCAATACTAACTTGATAGGCAGAGAGAAAAGGATACTGTGCGGTCAGTATTAAAAACTACAAAATCCACGCAGAGTTTACAAAAATGAACTCCACACCGACTCACGGTGTGGAGGGGCAAATCTGCTTTCCCAGAGCTTCCAGCTAGCCTGAATATGACATAGTGACAAGCTGGACAAAAAGAGACATATTTGCAAAGCAATAGAGTCCAAGCAAATGGACAAACAAAACTAGCAAAAACTTATCTTTTGCTGACAAGGACAGGCCATATGAGAAATCCAAGGAGAGAACCAAATCCAACCAAGAACATTGACAGCTGGCATGAACTAAAGCCCAGAGCAGGTTTAAATAACAAACCCAGGCAAGGCGATTAGTGAAAGCAGCTGCCACAGCTATCTAAAGGAGCAGCAGTTCCACTCGAAACCACCAGAGGGAGCCCAAGGGCAGAACTCACAAAAATACCATTAGAAACCACAGGAGGGAGCTCCAGAATGGATTTCACAACAGTACCCCCCCCCCTTGAGGAGGGGTCACCGAACCCTCACCAGAGCTCCCAGGCCGATCAGAACGAGCCAAATGGAAAGCACAAACCAAATCGGCAGCATGAACATCGGAGGCCACAACCCAAGAATTATCCTCCTGGCCATAACCCTTCCACTTGACCAGATACTGAAGCTTCCGCCTCGAAAAACGAGAATCCAAAATCTTCTCCACCACATATTCCAATTCCCCCTCAACCAACACCAGAGCAGGAGGATCAACGGAGGGAACCATAGGTACCACATATCTCCGCAACAAGGATCTATGGAACACATTATGAATGGAAAAGGAAGCTGGAAGGGCCAAACGAAAAGACACCGGATTGATAATTTCAGAAATCTTATAAGGCCCAATAAAGCGAGGCTTGAACTTAGGGGAAGAAACCTTCATAGGAACATGACGAGAAGACAACCAGACCAAATCCCCAACACGAAGCCGGGGACCAACACACCGACGACGGTTAGCAAAACGTTGAGCCTTTTCCTGAGACGTCAAATTGTCCACCACATGAGTCCAAATTTGCTGCAACCTGTCCACCACAGAATCCACACCAGGACAGTCAGAAGGCTCAAGCTGCCCTGAAGAAAAACGAGGATGAAAACCAAAATTACAAAAGAAAGGCGAAACCAAGGTAGCTGAACTAGCCCGATTATTAAGGGCAAACTCGGCCAACGGCAAAAAGGTCACCCAATCATCCTGATCAGCAGACACGAAGCATCTCAAATAGGTTTCCAAGGTCTGATTGGTTCGCTCCGTTTGGCCATTTGTCTGAGGATGGAATGCTGAAGAAAAAGACAAATCAATGCCCATTCTAGCACAAAAGGACCGCCAAAACCTAGAAACGAACTGGGAACCTCTGTCAGACACAATATTCTCCGGAATACCATGCAAACGAACCACATGCTGAAAAAATTATGGAACCAAATCAGAGGAGGAAGGCAACGGTACCAAATGGACCATCTTAGAAAACCGGTCACAAACCACCCAGATGACAGACATCTTCTGAGGACAGGAAGATCAGAAATAAAATCCATGGAAATATGCGTCCAGGGCCTCTCAGGAATAGGCAAAGGCAAAAGCAACCCACTGGCACGGGAACAGCAAGGCTTAGCCCGAGCACAGGTCCCACAGGACTGCACAAACGAACGCACATCCCGTGACAAGGAAGGCCACCAAAAGGACCTAGCCACCAAATCTCTGGTACCGAAAATCCCAGGGTGACCAGCCAACACCGAACAATGAACCTCAGAAATTACCCTGCTAGTCCATCTATCAGGAACAAACAGTTTCCCCACAGGACAGCGGTTAGGTTTATCAGCCTGAAACTCCTGAAGTACCCGCCGCAAATCAGGGGAGATGGTAGAAAGAATCACCCCCTCCTTGAGGATCCCAGCCGGCTCAAGAACTCCCGGAGAATCAGGCAAAAAACTCCTAGAAAGGGCATCAGCCTTCACATTCTTAGATCCCGGAATATACGAGACCACAAAATCAAAACGTGAGAAAAATAGAGACCACCGAGCTTGTCTAGGATTCAACCGCTTAGCAGACTCGAGGTAAATCAAATTCTTATGATCAGTCAAGACCACCACGCGATGCTTGGCTCCTTCAAGCCAATGTCACCACTCCTCAAATGCCCACTTCATAGCCAACAACTCCCGATTGCCGACATCATAATTACGCTCAGCAGGCGAAAACTTTCTGGAGAAGAAAGCACATGGTTTCATCAAAGAGCCATCAGAATTTCTCTGAGACAAAACGGCCCCTGCCCCAATCTCAGAAGCATCAACCTCAACCTGAAAAGGGAGAGAAACATCTGGCTGACGCAACACAGGGGCAGAAGTAAAATGACGTTTAAGCTCCTGAAAGGCCTCAACAGCCACAGAGGACCAATTCATCACATCAGCGCCCTTCCTCGTCAAATCGGTCAGAGGCTTCACCACACTAGAAAAATTAGCAATAAAGCAGCGATAAAAATTGGCAAAGCCCAAAAATTTCTGAAGGCTCTTTACAGATGTAGGTTGAGTCCAATCATGAATGGCCTGGACTTTAACAGGGTCCATTTCAATAGCCGAGGGAGAAAAAATGAAACCCAAAAAAGAAACCTTCTGAACTCCAAAGAGGCACTTAGACCCCTTCACAAACAACGCATTAGCACGAAGGACCTGAAATACCATCCTAACCTGCCTCACATGAGACTCCCAATCATCGGAGAAAACCAAAATATCATCCAAATACACAATCATGAATTTATCCAGATAATTCCGGAAGATATCATGCATAAAGGACTGAAATACAGATGGAGCATTAGAGAGCCCGAATGGCATCACAAGATATTCAAAATGGCCTTCGGGCGTATTAAATGCGGTTTTCCATTCATCACCTTGTTTAATACGCACGAGATTATACGCCCCTCGAAGGTCGATTATAGTAAACCAACTGGCACCCTTAATCCGAGCAAACAAATCAGAAAGTAAAGGTAAAGGGTACTGGAATTTGACAGTGATCTTATTGAGAAGGCGATAATCTATACAGGGTCTCAAGGAGCCATCCTTCTTGGCAACAAAGAAAAATCCCGCTCCCAATGGTGACGAAGACGGGCGAATATGCCCCTTCTCCAAGGACTCCTTTACATAACTCCGCATAGCGGCATGCTCTGGCACAGACAGATTGAAAAGTCGGCCCTTAGGGATCTTACAGTAAGGAATCAAATTAATGGCACAATCGCAGTCCCTATGAGGAGGCAGGGAACTGGACTTGGGCTCATCAAATATATTCTGGAAATCCGACAAAAACTCAGGAACTTCAGAAGAAGGGGGCGAGGAAATGGACATCAAAGGAATATGACTATGTATCCCCTGACAACCCCAACCAGTTACAGACATAGATCTCCAATCCAGCACTGGATTATGTACCTGTAACCATGGAAAACCCAGCACAACAACATCATGCAAATTATGCAACACCAAAAAGCGAATATCTTCCTGATGTGCTGGAGCCATGTACATGGTTAACTTTGTCCAGTACTGAGGTTTATTCTTGGCAAATGGCGTAGCATCAATCCCCCTTAAGGGAATAGGACTCTGCAAAGGCTCCAAGGAAAAACCACAGCGCTTGGCAAATTCTAAGTCCATTAAGTTCAGGGCAGCGCCAGAACCCACAAATGCCATAACAGAAAAGGACAACAATGAGCAAATCAGGGTAACAGACAAGAGAAATTTAGGCTGTACAGTACTAATGGTAACAGATCTAGGGACCCTCTTAGTACACTTAGGGCAATCAGAAATAGCATGAGCAGAATCACCACAGTAAAAACACAGGCCATTCTGACGTCTGAATTTCTGCCTTTCTGCTCTAGTCAAAATCCTATCACATTGCATAGGCTCAGGACTCTGCTCAGAGGACTCTGCCATATGGTGCACCACCTTGCGCTCGCGCAAGCGCCAATCAATCTGAATGGCCAAAGACATTGACTCATTCAGACCAGCAGGCGTAGGAAACCCCACCATAACATTTTTAAGGGCTTCAGAAAGACCCTTTCTGAAAATCGCTGCCAGGGCATACTCATTCCATTTTGTGAGCACAGACCACTTTCTAAATTTCTGGCAGTATACATCTGCTGCTTCCTGACCCTGACACAGAGCCAGCAAAGTTTTTTCTGCCTGATCCACAGAATTAGGCTCGTCATACAGCAATCCGAGCGCTTGAAAAAATGCGTCAATATTAGGCAATGCAGGATTTCCTGGCTCAAGGGAGAATGCCCAGTCCTGCGGGTCGCCACACAGCAAAGAAATAACAATCTTCACCTGCTGAATGGGGTCACCAGAGGAACGGGGTCTCAGAGCAAAAAACAATCTGCAATTATTTTTAAAGTTCAAAAATTTAGATCTATCCCCAGAAAACAAATCAGGAATAGGAATTCTAGGCTCTAATACCGGAGTCTGGACAACATAATCTTGGATACTCTGTACCCTTGCAGCGAGTTGATCCACGCGCAAGGACAGACCCTGAACCTCCATATCAGCACCAAAATCCTGAACCACCCAGAGATTAAGGGGAAAAAAAAGACAAAACAAGCTGCAAAGGAAAAAAAATGGCTCAGAACTTTCTTTTCCCTCTTTTGAGATGCATTTAACACATTTGTGGCCAGCTGTACTGTTATGACCTGGTGGTTAAGAGGCCACACTGATATGACCTGGTGGCTAAAACGCAACATGGGACGAGCTCTGAGAAGGTGGTATCTCTACTGACCGCAGTCCCTAATCCTAACAACAACACTAGTAATAGCCGTGGGATGTTCCTGACTCTCCCTAGACACCTCTTCACAGCCTAAGAACTAACTACCCCTAAAGAAGGAAATAGAAAGCTATCTTGCCTCAGAGAAAACCCCAAAAGAAAAGACAGCCCCCCACAAATATTGACTGTGAGTGAAGAGGGAAATGACGTACACAGAAATGAAATCAGATTTCAGCAAAGGAGGCCAATACTAACTTGATAGACAGAGAGAAAAGGATACTGTGCGGTCAGTATTAAAAACTACAAAATCCACGCAGAGTTTACAAAAATGAACTCCACACCGACTCACGGTGTGGAGGGGCAAATCTGCTTTCCCAGAGCTTCCAGCTAGTCTGAATATGACATAGTGACAAGCTGGACAAAAAGAGACATATTTGCAAAGCAAATGGACAAACAAAACTAGCAAAAACTTATCTTTTGCTGACAAGGACAGGCCATATGAGAAATCCAAGGAGAGAACCAAATCCAACCAAGAACATTGACAGCTGGCATGAACTAAAGCCCAGAGCAGGTTTAAATAACAAACCCAGGCAAGGCGATTAGTGAAGGCAGCTGCCACAGCTATCTAAAGGAGCAGCAGTTCCACTCGAAACCACAAGAGGGAGCCCAAGGGCAGAACTCACAAAAATACCATTAGCAACCACAGGAGGGAGCTCCAGAACGGAATTCACAACAGACGCGAGAGAGTAATTGCTTATGGCAGCCAGTCATTGAGAGAGTCAGAGTGCGACCCCTACATCTATAGCTCCTTTACATTGGAACTTTTGGCACTAGGATGGTTCATGACCGAAAAGTTTGCAGAGTGTCTGACGGGTGCTGAAGTGAATGTAATGACAGACAATAACCCGCTGGCCCTCCTGGAAAACGCTAAATTAGGGGCTCTTGAACAGAGGTGATGACTCGCCTTTCCAAGTACCAATATCGCATCCGGATACGATTGGGAAGAAAGAACGCCAATGCTGATGCACTTTCCTGGGTTCCAGTAGGGTCACGAAATCAGGATGTTGATGAGGAGCTAAAGGACACTGAAACCCCGAAACTCAGTCATTTACCTGCATTCCAAAACCTGGCTGATTCAAGTGGGGTGGCTTCTGGGATGCCGATGGTATTGGGAAGACTTTGGCTGACTGGTGATAAATTCAGCATGATTGTCTGGATCTACGGAGAGTGAAAGAGTGGGTTCGGAGAAATATCTGGCCAGGGGCAGAACAGGCCCGTTTGACTCCAGAGTGTCAGAAGTTATTGAGACAGTGGGATAAGCTGTGTTACTCAAGGGCTGCTGTGTCGAGCTGTTTACTTACAATCAGAATTGCAATATCGACAGCATATAGTCATTCCAATGTCATTGGGCCTGGCGGCTAATCAGGAAGCCCATGAGAGGGGTGCCCATTTTGGAATCGATAAGACATACAAATGGCTACAGCACCTGGGGTATTGCCCTGACTTAAAAGACATGGTGACTGAGCCATGTTTCAAGTGTCAGCCTTGTGGTCTGAGTAAGAGCCCTGAAAATGTTTTAGGAGGGTGATATAAAATGAAACACAGGAAAAGAAGCGCGACCATCTTGTGAATGGTCTGCAGAAATGAGGAGTAAGTGACGCTGGCTGGAGAAGGATTGGATTATATCCTCTCGTGACTGCACCCCTCTGAGTTAGAAGCAACGGCAGATTGGAGCTGAGCTGGTCCGGGATCCAAACCTGTCCTGATGAGAGGGAATTCCTGCCATACAAGCTGTTAAAGGGAACCTACCACCCCGTTTTTTAAAAATGAGATAAAAATAGTGTGAAATAGGGGCAGAGCTGGGCTTTACATTAGGGCCTTTTCGGTGCCTTTACACCCCCGTTAGGCTGCCCAAATACCTTTGTGAAGTGGCCGTTTTCTGCTGTCACTCAAGTGGGTCAGGTCGGATGGGCGTGGTCACAGCGCTGTTTGTCCCCCAGGATCCTGCTCATCATTACGTTGGTGGCGTAGTGGTGTGCGCATGTCCAGCAGGCGAATCCACTGCCCAGGAGATGAATAACGGCGCGGTCTTCGCTATTCAGCCGTTTACCGGTGGGCGCGGCCATCTTTCCTGTGGCCGCGCCTGCACAGATGGAGCGCTCTGCTGCCCGGGACTTCAGGAAAATGGCCGCGGGATTCCGCGCGTGCGCAGATGGAGATCGCGGCGGCCATTTTCCTGAAGTCCCGGGCAGCAGAGCGCTCCATCTGCGCAGGCGCGGCCACAGGAAAGATGGCCGCGCCCACCGGTAAACGGCTGAATAGCGAAGACCGCGCCGTTATTCATCTCCTGGGCAGTGGATTCGCCTGCTGGACATGCGCACACCACTACGCCACCAACGTAATGATGAGCAGGATCCTGGGGGACAAACAGCGCTGTGACCACGCCCATCCGACCTGACCCACTTGAGTGACAGCAGAAAACGGCCACTTCACAAAGGTATTTGGGCAGCCTAACGGGGGTGTAAAGGCACCGAAAAGGCCCTAATGTAAAGCCCAGCTCTGCCCCTATTTCACACTATTTTTATCTCATTTTTAAAAAACGGGGTGGTAGGTTCCCTTTAAGGAACAGAAGGGACTGGGACCTGTAAGGCTCTGTTCATATTTGCTTTAGGCAATTCTATGCCACTGTTCCATTCTAGGAAGTGGAATTCATAAAGAAAATGGATATGTTACATGATGGATGCAAAAGGCACATAAAGGTCCTTGTTGCCTATAATATTATCTGGTTTACGTTATGATGTGTCATTTTACTGAAAACCAGGTGCAGAATGTTAAAATTACCAAACTGCCGCATACCAAAGATTTAAGAAGTTTCAATAGTTGTCATATAACACAGATTCTATAAGGAAGAATACACCTTCAGAATTCGCCTTCTAAAATGTTCCCTGCCACTGGAATTTCATTTTGTTTTATACCTGACTAATCTCTTTAAACACAAGGCCTAGTTTTCTTTTTCTCAACAATTCCCAGCTTGCCATCATTTTATTTCTGTGTTTGAGTTGCCAATTTTTCCCCAGGCTTTTTTTCCTTCACTTTTTTTTAATCCAGAGGCAATAAAGCTGAGGCCTTTTACTTGGCATAGATCATGGTAATCTGAGAATAATAAACAGGAATGAGTGTCCCCATAAATAATAGAGAGACTGCTATGTCTCCTCATATAACACCGCTGAGCAGCAGAGGTGATTTGGTCTTAACTCTTGTTCAATGCACAGCTGAGAACACTGGAAGCAGCTTCTGTTTCTACTACTCATGTCCTCCTCTCGGCCACAAGTTCATATGTAAGCTGCTGTAGAGCACAAGCCCAGATGATTTAGCATTTTTTATCATGATTTTAATGTTGATCATTTCGTAAAACTAATTTATAGTAGATTTCAAAGCAAACATACCAGGATTTTTAATTTCAAATTTACAGACCAATTAATGTCAAATTCTCTTTATCAAACTCCCTGAAAAAAACAATTAATATGCAATACAGTTATTGTCAAAAGTTTTGAGACTGACAGAAATTTGAGTTTTCACAAAGTTTGCTCCTGCAGTGTTTTAAGATGGCTGTTCAGCTGATGGGACAGTTTGCTGAAGTGGTCAAACATGTTAAATATTCTGTAGTTATTGCTGCTGTTTGTTTACTTATTGTAGCACTAGCATAGGAATAGGCAGTAGAGCATTGGCTCTGTATACAGGGGAGAGGGATTTCCTAGTCAGATGTGCTGTCGGCTTGGAACACAGACACGGAACGTGGTTTATCATGGTATTGTAAAGCAGGTGAGTGGTATGCAACACGCAGACATGGACAATTAGGAGTAGCCAACTTACCTATTTATTCTCCAGATGTAAATAAAGGAAAGGGGTGACTTTAGCAAAGAGTAATTCAGGGGTAATAGGGTAAATACAGAGAACAATATTCAATATACAATAATATCAGAGTTGTCATCAACACACTGTAACTCCTGCAGAGGGATTTCAATAAGTTATATATATCCTGTATCTTATGAGAGCAATGTCCACGGTACCACTATAACAATCTCCTTTATATAGTAGGCCCTAGTGGGGGTCTCCGGATCTTCCCGCTAGGCCGCAAGTCTTTTTTGCAAAGTCTATCAATACTCACTGTGCCTCTTGCACTCTGGACAGACCCCTGTCTGCCTGTTACACCACGCCCAACTGACCCCTGTACCATATGTTAGTATTGGACGTAACAGCTCTGCTCACTCACCTCTCTCGTTTACCACTGCAGGCATCCACCCCCGAGCGGAGTTTCCTGCAAGTGAGATTGTTGCACTGATGATGGCTTAATCGCCGATCACCATGTTTGACTAGCCATTAAATTCTTGGAGAACCATACAAATGTCAGACATCCATGCCCACTTTTCAGCTGTTATGTGCGGAGGCTGCCGAGTATACAGACGGGCATGTTGGAGCTGGTATTCCACAACTGGCCACTGTTACCGCTTCGCAGTGCTGCAGAGATTTCAGCTTCCGGCCGCACTCTGTCCATCAGCACCTGCACCGGGCCCACCTCCGCCCCTCAGCACCCACACTCAGCCCGTCAGCACCTGGACCGGCAGTCAGTACAAGCAATGAAAATGGAGGAAGGAATATCAGCAGATGCTTCCACCCCATCATTCCGCCTAAGCATCTGACGTGTCAGAGCAGTGGGCACGGTGACGTCATTATAGTGCGCCCACTGTTCTGAGATCTGCGGCACTTCACACCACATGCTCAGGACAACAGAGAGTCGGGTGGAACAAGGAGAGGTGAGTATTGTATTTATTTTTTTTAAATCAATGACTGTGGCCATAATAGTATATGGGGGACCATGGGGAGTGCATACCTCCCAACCTTTGAGGGACAAAAAGAAGGACAAATTTTAGTCACGCCCCTAGCCACACCCCAATCCACGCCCATTTACCATTTGTTTATACCCTGGCAGAAGGAGATGTCAGAGGGCCGAGGGCAGTGATGGAAATTCAGCAGACACCCAATACCGCAGGGTAAAGACCCAAATCTGGGACTATCCGCAGTATCCAAGACAGAGATGTGCTGATCGACTCAAAGGTCTTGATTTAATGTTTGTTCAATATTCTGATGGTTCATTGCTCTCCCCTCTCCTCTCTCAATGTTATAGACAGTAGTAGGGAGGGAGAGGGTGATGTACACAACTCATGTTCAGTCTCATGTGGGGTAGAGAAAACAGGCTACAAATGTTGAGATTGTGTGTTAAACTGTAAATTTAAATTTTTGACAATTTTGAACCTTGCTAATTGAATCTTTGATGAATTAAATATATTTTTAATATATTAAATTAATACAAGTACTTATAATATGGTATTTAATAATGCAGGTTTATGGCAGGAAAGCGGGTTTGGGCGTTTTTCTTATTAGATTTCTATATTCCTGGCATAGATGAAAAAATCATTTAATAATTAAATTAAATTAAATTCATGTAAGCCAGAATTTTATTTCCTCAGGCAGTTAAACAATAGGTGTTTTCGACATCAGATCTGCAAGGAGAGTATCTAAAATGGAAAAGATGATGTGCAGCAAGCAGACACTATTTTGACCCACATCTTTTATAGAAGTCTTAGGTGTGACTTTGTTCACATCACATTTATTGCTTGTTTGTAAAAGAACCTTGATGGGTTTGACAGATCCATTTTCAAATGGATTTCAATATATCCATATACAGTAGATCCTGTAGCCTTACAATGTTGTCTGTCAGCTTCCTGTATGGTTTCCGATGTTTTTGATAGCATAAAAAAGCTCTGCAGACATCACTATTCTTGCCCTAAAAATACCAGGGCCATGATAAAACAGAAAAATGCCAATGCAACAGAGATCCTTAGTGAAAAAAATGTCATAGATCATGAAATGACCAAAGTTAATTTCCTTTACGCAAGTTGCAGATCTTTATCTTCAATTATAATAATGCATACTCATTTAACCCCTTTACCCCCCAAGCCTGTTTGTTCCTTCTTGATCAGGCCAAATTTTATAATTCTTACTAGTGTCACTTTATAAGGTAGTAATTCTGGAATGCTTGAACGGATCCCACTGATTCTGAAATTGTTTTTGTGAGATATTGTACTTTAGGATAGTGGTAAAATTTCTTTGACTTGTGTTTATTTGTGAAAAAAATGGATATTTGGTGAAGAGTCTGCAATTTTAAAACTTTGAATTTCTATGTTCTTAAATCAGAGAGTTATGTCACACAAAATAGTTAATAAATAGCATTTCTCACATGTCTACTTTACATAAGCACAATTTTTGAAACATAATTGTTTTTTGTTAGGAAGTTAGAAGGGTTAAAAGTTGACCAGTAGGGTTGAGCGACTTTTACTTTTTTAAGATCGAGTCGGGTTTCGCGAAACCCGACTTTCTCAAAAGTCGAGTCGAGTGAAATCGGCCGATTATCGCGAAAAAGTTGGGAATCGACCGAAACACGAAACCCAATGCAAGTCAATGGGGAAGCATAGTCGGCAGTGAGTGGAGGCCAGGAAAACACCTACAGTGCCCATTTTAATTGCAAAAACATCCATTCTTGTTACTGAAGCTTGTCAATCTTAATTAACTTTATAATAATAGTTAGGCATTGGAAATTGGGGGTCATTTGGCTAAAGTTGTGGGGGGTAGGGCTGGTTCAAGTTTTTAGTGGGCCCAGGAAACATTGACTACGTCACAGCGGTGGAGCAGGGAGAGGTGAGTATTTCAACTTTGCAAGTGCTGTGATCCTGAGCAAGCAGGGGGGCCCACTCGTTCACATTGGCACTGGCACAGGGCCCCTCAAAGTACGGCGGTGTGTTTGCACGGCGGGGGCGCCTCCCACCGGCAGCGACACTTTTGCGTACTACAAGGGGCCCTGTGCCAGTGACGTCGCCAACGAGTATGCCCCCCACCTGATGAAGGAACCTGCACTTTCATCTGCACCTTCCTCTTTGTCCCCGTGTAAGGTGGTATAGTATGCGGGAAGGGGAACCTGACTTTCAGCAGGGTCAGATTCTGGCTGTGTAGCGTGCAAGGGGAATGTAGTGGTCTGGGTCAATGTACCAGCAGACTAATCTAGCACTGGCTGGGCAATGGGCAGGATGAGGAGGAAACACAGATGTAGGCCCAAATAATAAAGTGGGCTAAATGCAGTTCAAAATTGGTAACAGGACTAACCAGGCGGCATTGCTTTGTTCAGTGGAGGACAATGGTAATGAGAGGCTGACACAGTGAATAGGCCCAAATAAGTAAGTAGGCTAAATGCAGTTCAAAATTGGTAACAGTAGTAAACAGGCGGCACTGCTTTGTTCAGAGGAGGAGAACAGCAAGGAGCGGCAGACACCGTTAGTAGGCCCCAACCAAACTAGTAGGCCAACTGCAGTGTTATATTAACAACTAATTAATGAGAGCCTGAAGATTAAAGCTCAGGAAAGTTAACCTGGAGAACACCTTGGAGCGGCAGACACCGTTAGTAGGCCCCAACCAAACTAGTAGGTCAAATGCAGTGTTATATTAACAACTAATTAATGAGAGCCTGAAGATTGAAGCTCAGGAAAGTAAACCTGGAGAACACCTTGGAGCGGCAGACACCGTTAGTAGGCCCCAACCAAACTAGTAGGCCAAATGCAGTTTAATATCTGATATAGGCCGAAAGCCTGAAGATTGAAGCTCAGCTTTGTTCAGTGGAGGACAACACCAAGGAGCGGCAGACACCATTAGTAGGCCCCAACCAAACTAGTAGGCCTAATGCAGTGTTATATTAACAACTAATTAATGAGAGCCTGAAGATTGAAGCTCAGGAAAGTAAACCTGGAGAACACCTTGGAGCGGCAGACACCGTTAGTAGGCCCCAACCAAACTAGTAGGCCAACTGCAGTGTTACATTAACAACTACTTAATGAGAGCCTGAAGATTGAAGCTCAGGAAAGTAAACCTGGAGAACACCTTGGAGTGGCAGACACCGTTAGTAGGCCCCAGCCAAACTAGTAGGCCAAATGCAGTTTAATATCTGATAATATAGGCCAAAAGCCTGAAGATTGAAGCTCAGCTTTGTTCAGTGGAGGACAACACCAAGGAGTGGCAGACACCGTTAGTAGGCCCCAGCCAAACTAGTAGGCCAAATGCAGTTTAATATCTGATAATATAGGCCAAAAGCCTGAAGATTGAAGCTCAGCTTTGTTCAGTGGAGGACAACACCAGGGAGCGGCAGACACCGTTACTAGGCCCAACCAAACTAGTATCCCAAATGCAGTTTCATATTTAAAATTTAGGCCGAAAGCCTGAAGATTGAAGCTCAGCTTTGTTCAGTGGAGGACAACTCCAAGGAGCGGCCGACACCGTTAGTAGACCCCAACCAAACTAGTAGGCCTAATGCAGTGTTACATTAACAACTACTTAATGAGAGCCTGAAGATTGAAGCTCGGGAAAGTTAACCTGGAGATCACCTTGGAGCGGCAGACACTGTTTGTAGAACCCAACCAAACTTGTAGCCCCAATGCAGTTTTCAAATTCTGATAGGCTGAAAACATGACAATTGCAGCTCAGCATTTTTAAGAGGAGGACAGCTGTATTGAGTGGCGCAGACAGACACTGGTAGTAGGCCTTACACCACAAAGTTGGCTCGATGCAGGTTTATAAAAGGTTACAGGGGTACACGGGCAGCATTGGTGTGGTCAGCGGAGGATAATTGGCAGGAGAGACCGCAGACAGACTTACTAGGCCTTAAATTAAAAAAGTTGGCTCGATGCTAGTGTTGAACGATACCGTCCGATACTTGAAAGTATCGGTATCGGAAAGTATCGGCCGATACCGGCAAAGTATCGGATCTAATCCGATACCGATACCGGATACCAATACAAGTCAATGGGACTCAAGTATCGGACGGTATCCCTGATGGTTCCCAGGGTCTGAAGGAGAGGAAACTCTCCTTCAGGCCCTGGGAACCATATTAATGTGTGAAATAAAGAATTAAAATAAAAAATATTGCTATACTCACCTCTCCGACGCAGCCTGGACCTCACCGAGGGAACCGGCAGCGTTCTTTGCTTAAAATGCGCGCTTTTCCTTCCTTCCGTGACGTCACGGCTTGTGATTGGTCGCGTGCCGCCCATGTGGCCGCGACGCGACCAATCACAGCAAGCCGTGACGTAATTTTCAGGTCCTTCTAGGCATTCAGTATTTTAAAATTACGTTCCGGCTTTGTGATTGGTCGCGTCGCGGTCACATGGGCGACGCGACCAATCACAAGCCGTGACGTCACGGGAGGCAGGAAACGCGCGCATTTTTAAAATTACGTCACGGCTTGTGATTGGTTGCGTGCCGCCCATGTGACCGCGACGCGACCAATCACAGCAAGCCGTGACGTAATTTCAGGTCCTGAATGCCTATTTCTGCATTCAGGACCTGAAATTACGTCACGGCTTGCTGTGATTGGTCGCGTCGCGGTCACATGGGCGGCACGCAACCAATCACAAGCCGTGACGTAATTTTAAAAATGCGCGCGTTTCCTGCCTCCCGTGACGTCACGGCTTGTGATTGGTCGCGTTGCCCATGTGACCGCGACGCGACCAATCACAAAGCCGGAACGTAATTTTAAAATACTGAATGCCTAGAAGGACCTGAAAATTACGTCACGGCTTGCTGTTATTGGTCGCGTCGCGGCCACATGGGCGGCACGTGACCAATCAGAAGCCGTGACGTCACGGAAGGAAGGAAAAGCGCGCATTTTAAGCAAAGAACGCTGCCGGTTCCCTCGGTGAGGTCCAGGCTGCGTCGGAGAGGTGAGTATAGCAATATTTTTTATTTTAATTCTTTATTTTACACATTAATGTTGTTTCGATACCGATACCCGATACCACAACAGTATCGGATCTCGGTATCGGAATTCCGATACCCGCAAGTATCGGCCGATACCCGATACTTGCGGTATCGGAATGCTCAACACTACTCGATGCATGTTTTATTAGGTTACAGGGGTACACAGGCAGCATTGCTGTGGTCAGCGGAGGACAATTGGAAGGAGTGACCGCAGACAGACTTAGTAGGCCTAAAATAACAAAAATCAAGCTCAATGCAGGTTTAATTAGGTTGCAGGGGTGCACAGGCAGCATTGGTGTGGTCAGTGGAGGACAATTGGAAGGAGGGACCGCAGACAGACTTAGTAGGCCTAAAATAACAAAAATCAAGCTCAATGCAGGTTTAATTAGGTTGCAGGGGTGCACAGGCAGCATTGGTGTGGTCAGCGGAGGACAATTGGAAGGAGGGACCGCAGACAGACTTAGTAGGCCTAAAATAACAAAAATCAAGCTCAATGCAGGTTTAATTAGGTTGCAGGGGTGCACAGGCAGCATTGGTGTGGTCAGCGGAGAACAATTGGAAGGAGGGACCGCAGACAGACTTAGTAGGCCTTAAATTATAAAAGTTGGCTTGATGCAGGTTTTATTAGGTTACAGGGGTACACAGGCAGCATTGCTGTGGTCAGCGGAGGACAATTGGAAGGAGTGACCGCAGACAGACTTAGTAGGCCTAAAATAACAAAAATCAGGCTCAATGCAGGTTTAATTAGGTTGCAGGGGTGCACAGGCAGCATTGGTGTGGTCAGTGGAGGACAATTGGAAGGATTCTCCGCAGACAGACTTAGTAGGCCTAAAATAACAAAAATCAGGCTCAATGCAGGTTTAATTAGGTTGCAGGGGTGCACAGGCAGCATTGCTGTGGTCAGCGGAGGACAATTGGAAGGAGTGACCGCAGACAGACTTAGTAGGCCTAAAATAACAAAAATCAGGCTCAATGCAAGTTTAATTAGGTTGCAGGGGTGCACAGGCAGCATTGGTGTGGTCAGCGGAGGACAATTGGAAGGAGGGACCGCAGACAGACTTAGTAGGCCTAAAATAACAAAAATTAGGCTCAATGCAAGTTTAATTAGGTTGCAGGGGTGCACAGGCAGCATTGGTGTGGTCAGCGGAGGACAATTGGAAGGAGGGACCGCAGACAGACTTAGTAGGCCTAAAATAACAAAAATTAGGCTCAATGCAAGTTTAATTAGGTTGCAGGGGTGCACAGGCAGCATTGGTGTGGTCAGCAGAGGACAATTGGAAGGCGGGACCGCAGACAGACTTAGTAGGCCTTAAATTAAAAAAGTTGGCTCGATGCAGCTTTTATTAGGTTACAGAGGTACACAGGCAGCATTGGTGTGGTCAGCGGAGGACAATTGGAAGGAGTGTCTGACACAGTTAGTACTCCAAAATAATAAATACATGTTAATGTCTCGCCCAAAAACAAAAAAAATAAATAAACAGGTGGCATACCTAGGTACAGGGGTGGGCTCCTCTGCAGACTTGCAGACATTGGTATTTGGTGCAAAGTATTAACTGGTGTAAATGTAGGACAGGGCCCCTGAATATTTTTACTACCATCATACATGTGAACAAATTGTTATTTGAAGTGCCATTGAAGGATGTAACCGCATAGACTAAACAGTGGTGGAGCAGTGAGAGATAATTTTGCAAGTGGTAGAGCACTGTTTGAGCTGGGGGGGAAGACACTCTCGTGGGCAGCGGTACTGGCCCAGGGCCCCTCATGTTACAACGGTGTGTCTGACGTTGGGTGCGCACCACCACCGCCAGAGACACTTCATTGTACTATGAGGGACCCTGTGCCTTTGCCGTCGCCCAAAAGTGGGCACACCTACCTCTTCAGACAAACGGCACTCTCACGGGTGCTTGCGCCAAGTGGTGACTGACCACGGCCCCGTGGGTGGAGTCGGCCCATTTAGGGTGGTTTAAAAATGTCGTATGCTGGACATACAGCAGCTGCAAATTGAGAAATTGGAACAGTCAGTAAGACCAGTCCAAAAGCAAGACCTTTTTACAGGAAAGCTAGGTGTCAGCCGGGAAAGGTGGGGCAAAATAATTAGAAATCCATGATTGGTTCATTTTAATGAAGGTTAGATCATAAACATTTTGGGTAGCCAGTAGTGTTGAGCATTCCGATACCGCAAGTATCGGGTATCGGCCGATACTTGCGGGTATCGGAATTCCGATACCGAGATCCGATACTTTTGTGGTATCGGGTATCGGTATCGAAACAACATTAATGTGTAAAATAAAGAATTAAAATAAAAAATATTGCTATACTCACCTCTCCGACGCAGCCTGGACCTCACCGAGGGAACCGGCAGCGTTCTTTGCTTAAAATGCGCGCTTTTCCTTCCTTCCGTGACGTCACGGCTTCTGATTGGTCGCGTGCCGCCCATGTGGCTGCGATGCGACCAATCACAGCAAGCCGTGACGTAATTTTCAGGTCCTTCTAGGCATTCAGTATTTTAAAATTACGTTCCGGCTTTGTGATTGGTCGCGTCGCGGTCACATGGGCGACGCGACCAATCACAAGCCGTGACGTCACGGGAGGCAGGAAACGCGCGCATTTTTAAAATTACGTCGTGGCTTGTGATTGGTTGCGTGCCGCCCATGTGACCGCGACGCGACCAATCACAAAGCCGGAACGTAATTTTAAAATACTGAATGCCTAGAAGGACCTGAAAATTACGTCACGGCTTGCTGTGATTGGTC
Source organism: Ranitomeya variabilis (assembly GCF_051348905.1). Lineage (NCBI taxonomy): Eukaryota > Metazoa > Chordata > Amphibia > Anura > Dendrobatidae > Ranitomeya > Ranitomeya variabilis. The sequence goes on from NC_135233.1 coordinate 656,434,039, forward strand.
GCGTCGCGGCCACATGGGCGGCACGCGACCAATCAGAAGCCGTGACGTCACGGAAGGAAGGAAAAGCGCGCATTTTAAGCAAAGAACGCTGCCGGTTCCCTCGGTGAGGTCCAGGCTGCGTCGGAGAGGTGAGTATAGCAATATTTTTTATTTTAATTCTTTATTTTACACATTAATATGGTTCCCAGGGCCTGAAGGAGAGTTTCCTCTCCTTCAGACCCTGGGAACCATCAGGGATACCGTCCGATACTTGAGTCCCATTGACTTGTATTGGTATCGGGTATCGGTATCGGCCGATACTTTCCGATACCGATACTTTCAAGTATCGGACGGTATCGCTCAACACTAGTAGCCAGACGAGTCCTTTTTTCGGTCAATATTGAACCAGCAGCACTGAATACTCTTTCTGATAGCACACTAGCAGCTGGGCAAGCAAGCTCCTGTAAAGCATATTCTGACAATTCAGGCCAGGTGTCTATTTTGGATGCCCAGTATTCAAATGGGAATGATGTGTGAGGGAGAACATCGATAAGGGATGAAAAATAGTTAGTATCCATACTGGACAAATGTTGTCTCCTGTCACTTTGAATCGATGCTGCAGTACCTGTCGTTTCTGCAGTCATTACAAAATCACTCCACAACCTGGTCCTAAAACCACTCTGTCCAACGCCACTTCTGATTTGTGCACCTCTAACACCTCTGCCATGTTGCCCCCTGCAGCTCGTGTGAGAACCATCACCGCCGCTGTGTGCTGGGAATGCCTGAACCAAGCGGTCTACAAGAGTTGCTTGTTTGGTAGCCAATATTTGCTCAAGGTTCTCATGTGGCATGATATTTTGCAATTTCCCTTTATAGCATGGATCCAGGAGGCAGGCCAACCAGTAATCGTCATTGGTCATTATTTTGAGAATGCGGGGGTCCCTTTTTAGGTTACGCAAGGCATAATCAGCCATGTGGGCCAATGTTCCAGGTGTCAAATGAATGCTTGTGCTGGGTTGAGGAGCACTTTCTGGCAAATCCACATCACTTGTCTCCCGCAAAATACCTGTACCTGACCTTGCACCACCAACAGTTTCAATTGCCCCCTGAGAAGCTTCCTCCTCCCATAAATAATCATCCCCATCTTCCTCCTCCTCCTCCTCTTCGTCCGCAACCTCATCCCCGAGACTTCCCTGAGCAGACAATGGCTGACTGTCATCAAGGCTTCCCTCCTCCTCGGCTGCAGATGCCTGCTCCTTAACCCCTTCACCCCCAAGGGTGGTTTGCACGTTAATGACCGGGCCAATTTTTACAATTCTGACCACTGTCCCTTTATGAGGTTATAACTCTGGAACGCTTCAACGGATCTTGGCGATTCTGACATTGTTTTCTCGTGACTAGTGTTGAGCGATACCGTCCGATACTTGAAAGTATCGGTATCGGAAAGTATCGGCCGATACCGGCAAAGTATCGGATCCAATCCGATACCGATACCCGATACCAATACAAGTCAATGGGACTCAAGTATCGGACGGTATTCCTGATGGTTCCCAGGGTCTGAAGGAGAGGAAACTCTCCTTCAGGCCCTGGGAACCATATAAATGTGTAAAAGAAAGAATTAAAATAAAAAAAATCGCTATACTCACCTGTCCGACGCAGCCGGGACCTCAGCGAGGGAAGCGGCAGCGTTGTTTCTTTAAAATTCGCGCTTTTACTTGGTTACGTGAAGTCCCGGCTTGTGATTGGTCAGGGCGGGCATGTTGCCGGGACGCGGACCAATCACAGCAAGCCGTGACGAAATTACGTCACGGCTTGCTGTGATTGGTCCGCGTCCCGGCAACATGGCGCCGTGACCAATCATAAGCCGGGACGTCACTGGAGGCTGGACACACGCGCTTTTTAAAATGCATTTTAAAAAGCGCGCGTGTCCAGCCTCCCGTGACGTCACGGCTTGTGATTGGTTAATGGCGGCCATGTTGCCGGGACGCGGACCAATCACAGCAAGCCGTGACGTAATTTCGTCACGGCTTGCTGTGATTGGTCCGCGTCCCGGCAACATGGCGCCGTGACCAATCATAAGCCGGGGACGTCACTGGAGGCTGGACACGCGCACTTTTTAAAAAGTGCGCGTGTCCAGCCTCCCGTGACGTCACGGCTTGTGATTGGTTAATGGCGGCCATGTTGCCGGGACGCGGACCAATCACAGCAAGCCGTGACGTAATTTCGTCACGGCTTGCTGTGATTGGTCCGCGTCCCGGCAACATGGCCGCCCTGACCAATCACAAGCCGGGACTTCACGTAACCAAGTAAACGCGCGAATTTTAAACAAACAACGCTGCCGGTTCCCTCGCTGAAGTCCCGGCTGCGTCGGACAGGTGAGTATAGCGATATTTTTTATTTTAATTCTCTCTTTTACACATATGTTGTTGCGATACCCGATACCCGATACCATTAAAGTATCGGAATCCCGGTATCGGAATTCCGATACAGCAAGTATCGGCCGATACCCGATACTTGCAGTATCGGAATGCTCAACACTACTCGTGACATATTGTACTTAATGATAGTGGTAAAATTTATTCGATATAACTTGCGTTTATTTGTGAAAAAAACGAATATTTGGCAAAAATTTTGAAAATTTTGCAATTTTCCAACTTTGAATTTTTATGCCCTTAAATCACAGACATATGTCACGCAAAATACTTAATAAGTAACATTTCCCACATGTCTACTTTACATCAGCACAATTTTGGAACCAAAATTTTTTTTGGTGACGGAGTTATAAGGGTTAAAAGTTGACCAGCAATTTCTCATTTTTACAACACCATTTTTTTTTAGGGACCACATCTCATTTGAAGTCATTTTGAGGGGTCTATATGATAGAAAATACCCAAGTGTGACACCATTCTAAAAACTGCACCCCTCAAGGTACTCAAAACCACTTTCAAGAAGTTTATTAACCCTTCAGGTGTTTCACAGGAATTTTTGGAATGTTTAAATAAAAATAAACATTTAACTTTTTTTCACACAAAATTTGTTTCAGCTCCAATTTGTTTTATTTTACCAAGGGTAACAGGAGAAAATAGACCCCAAAATTTGTTGTACAATTCGTCCTGAGTACGCTGATACCCCATATGTGGGTGTAAACCATTGTTTGGGCGCAGGGCAGAGCTCGGAAGGAAAGAAGCGCCATTTGACTTTTCAATGCAAAATTGACTGGAATTGAGATGGGACGCCATGTTGCATTTGGAGAGCCCCTGATGTGCCTAAACATTGAAACCCCCCACAAGTGACACCATTTTGGAAAGTAGACCCCCTAAGGATCTTATCTAGATGTGTGTTGAGCACTTTGACCCAACAAGTGCTTCACAGAAGTTTATAATGCAGAGCCGTAAAAATAAAAATCATATTTTTTCACAAAAATGATCTTTTTGCCCCCATTTTTTTATTTCCCCAAGGGTAAGAGAAGAAATTAGACCACAAAAGTTGTTGTGCAATTTATCCTGAGTACGACGATACCCCATATGTGGGGGTAAACCACTGTTTGGGCGCATAGCAGAGCTCGGAAGGGAAGGAGCGCTATTTTACTTTTCAATGCAAAATTGACTGGAATTAAGATGGGATGCCATGTTGCGTTTGGAGAGCCCCTGATGTGCCTAAGCATTAAAACCCCCCACAAGTGACACCATTTTGGAAAGTAGACCCCCTAAGGAACTTATCTAGATGTGTGGTGAGCACTTTGACCCAACAAGTGCTTCACAGAAGTTTATAATGCAGAGCCGTAAAAATAAAAAATCATATTTTTTCACAAAAATGATCTTTTCGCCCCCAATTTTTTATTTTCCCAAGGGTAACAGGAGAAAATAGACCCCAAAATTTGTTGTCCAATTTGTCCTGAGTACGCTGATACCCCATATGTGGGTGTAAACCATTGTTTGGGCGCAGGGCAGAGCTCGGAAGGGAAGGAGCGCCATTTGACTTTTCAATGCAAAATTGACTGGAATTGAGATGGGACGCCATGTTGCGTTTGGAGAGCCCCTGACGTGCCTAAACATTGAAACCCCCCATAAGTAACACCATTTTGGAAAGTAGACCCCTTAAGGAACTTATCTAGATGTGTGTTGAGCACTTTGACCCAACAAGTGCTTCACAGAAGTTTATAATGCAGAGCCGTAAAAATAAAAATCATATTTTTTCACAAAAATTATCTTTTCGCCCCCATTTTTTTATTTCCCCAAGGGTAAGAGAAGAAATTAGACCACAAAAGTTGTTGTGCAATTTGTCCTGAGTACGACGATACCCCATATGTGGGGGTAAACCACTGTTTGGGCGCATAGCAGAGCTCGGAAGGGAAGGAGCGCTATTTTACTTTTCAATGCAAAATTGACTGGAATTAAGATGGGATGCCATGTTGCGTTTGGAGAGCCCCTGATGTGCCTAAACATTAAAAACCCCCACAAGTGACACCATTTTGGAAAGTAGACCCCCTAAGGAACTTATCTAGATGTGTTTTGATAGCTTTGAACCCCCAAGTGTTTCACTACAGTTTATAACGCAGAGCCGTGAAAATAAAAATTCCTTTTTTTTTTTCACAAAAATGATTTTTAGCCCCCAGTTTTGTATTTTCACAAGGGTATCAGGATAAATTGGACCCCAAACTTTGTTTTCCAATTTGTCCTGAGTACACTGATACCCCATATGTGGGGGGGAACCACTGTTTGGGCGCATGACAGAGCTCGGAAGGGAAGGAGCGCCATTTGGAATGCAGACTTAAATGGATTGGTCTGCAGGCGTCACGTTGCATTTGCAGAGCCCCTGATGTACTCAAACAGTACAAACCCCCAACAAGTGACCCCATATTGGAAACTAGACCCCCCAAGGAACTTATCTAGATGTGTTGTGAGAATTTTGAAGTGTTTCACTACAGTTTATAACGCAGAGCCGTGAAAATAAAAATTCTTTTTTTTTTTCACAAAAATGATTTTTTAGCCCCCAGTTTTGTATTTTCACAAGGGTATCAGGACAAATTGGACCCCAAAAGTTGTTGATCAATTTGTCCTGAGTACGCTGATACCCCATATGTGGGGGGGAACCACTGTTTGGGCGCATGACAGAGCTCGGAAGGGAAGGAGCGCCATTTGGAATGCAGACTTAAATGGATTGGTCTGCAGGCGTCACGTTGCATTTGCAGAGCCCCTGATGTACCCAAACAGTACAAACCCCCCACAAGTGACCCCATATTGGAAACTAGACCCCCCAAGGAACTTATCTAGATGTGTTGTGAGAACTTTGAACCCCCAAGTGTTTCACTACAGTTTACAACGCAGAGCCGTGAAAATAAAAAATCTTTTTTTTCCCACAAAACTTATTTTTTGGCCCCCAGTTTTGTATTTTCCCAAGGGTAGCAGGAGAAATTGGACCCCAAAAGATGATGTCCAATTTGTCCTGAGTACGCCGATACCCCATATGTTGGGGTAAACCCCTGTTTGGGCACACGGGAGAGCTCTGAAGGGAAGGAGCACTGTTTTACTTTTTCAACGCAGAATTGGCTGGAATTCAGATCGGATGCCATGTCCCGTTTGGAGAGCCCCTGATGTGCCTAAACAGTGGAAACCCCCCAATTATAACTGAAACCCTAATCCAAACACATCCCTAACCCTAATCCCAACGGTAACCCTAACCACTCCTCTAACCCAGACACACCCAACCCTATTCCCAACCGTAAATGTAATCCAAACCCTAACCCTATCTTTAGCCCCAACCCTAACTGTAGCTCCAACCCTAGCCCCAACCCTAACCCTAACCCTAGCCCTAACCCTAGCAATAACCCTAGCCCTATCACTAGCCCTGACCCTAGCCCTAACCCTAGCCCTAACCCTAGCCCTAACCCTATCCCCAACCCTAGCCCTTACCCTAGCCCTAACCCTAGCCCCAACCCTAGCCCTAACCCTAGTCCTAACCCTTGCCCTAACCCTAACCCTAGCCCTAACTCTAGTCCTAACTCTAGCCCTAACCCTAGCCCCAACCCTAGCCCTAACCCTAGCCCTAACCCTTGCCCTAACCCTAACCCTAGCCCTAACTCTAGTCCTAACTCTAGCCCTAACCCTAACCCTAACCCTAATGGGAAAATGGAAATAAATACATTTTTTAATTTTTTTATTTTTTCCTAACTAAGGGGGTGATGAAGGGGGGTTTGATTTACTTTTATAGTGGGTTATTTAGCGGATTTTTATGATTGGCAGCTGTCACACACTGAAAGACGCTTTTCATTGCAAAAAATATTTTTTGCGTTACCACATTTTGAGAGCTGTAATTTTTCCATATTTGAGTCCACAGAGTTATGTGAGATCTTGTTTTTTGCGGGACGCGTTGACGTTTTTATTGGTAACATTTTCGGACACGTGACATTTTTTGATCGCTTTTTATTCCGTTTTTTGTGAGGCAGAGTGATCAAAAACCAGCTATTCATGAATTTCTTTTAGGGGAGGCGTTTATACTGTTCCGCGTTTGGTAAAATTGATAAAGCAGTTTTATTCGTCAGGTCAGTACGATTACAGCGATACCTCATTTATATCATTTTTTTATGTTTTGGCGCTTTTATACGATAAAAACTATTTTATAGAAAAAATAATTATTTTGGTATCGCTTTATTCTCAGGACTATAACTTTTTTATTTTTTTGCTGATGATGCTGTATGGCGGCTCGTTTTTTGCGGGACAAGATGACGTTTTCAGCGGTACCATGGTTATTTATATCAGTCTTTTTGATCGCGTGTTATTCCACTTTTTGTTCGGCGGTATGGTAATAAAGCGTTGTTTTTTGCCTCGTTTTTTTTTTTTTTTCTTACGGTGTTTACTGAAGGGGTTAACTAGTGGGGCAGTTTTATAGGTTGGGTCGTTCCGGACGCGGCGATACTAAATATGTGTACTTTTATTGTTTTTTTATTTTATTTAGCTAAAGAAATGTATTTATGGGAATAATTTTTTTTTTTTTTCTTTATTTAGGATATTTTTTTTTTATTTTTTTTTTACACACATGTGGGGAATTTTTTTTTTACTTTTTTACTTTGTCCCAGGGGGGGACATCACAGATCATTGATCTGGCAGTGTGCACAGCACTCTGCCAGATCTGCGATCTGCTGTGCAGGGCTGCAGGCTTACCAAGTGTCTGCTCTGAGCAGACACTCGGTAAGCCACCTCCCTCCCTGCAGGACCCGGATGCCGCGGCCATCTTGGATCCGGGACCTGCGGCGAAGAGGGAGGTAGGAGACCCTCAGAGCAACGCGATCACATCGCGTTGCTCCGGGGGTCTCAGGGAAGCCCGCAGGGAGCCCCCTCCCTGCGCGATGCTTCCCTATACCGCCGGTACACCGCGATCATGTTTGATCGCGGTGTGCCGGGGGTTAATGTGCCGGGGGCGGTCCGTGACCGCTCCTGGCACATAGTGCCGGATGTCAGCTGCGATATGCAGCTGACACCCGGCCGCGATCGGCCGCGCTCCCCCCGTGAGCGCGGCCGATCGGCTATGACGTACTATCCCGTCGAGGGTCAGATAGGCCCAGGTCACCTCGACGGGATAGTACGTCTAAGGTCACAGAGGGGTTAATGTGCGTCAAACTTTGCATGAGCAGACGCATTAGTGGGATGCTCATGCTTATGATGGCGTCGTCTGCACTAACCAGCCGTGTGCATTCCTCAAAACACTGAAGGACTTGACAGAGGTCTTGTAGCTTCGACCACTGTACACCTGTCAACTCCATGTCTGCCATCCAACTGCCTGCCCGTGTGTGTGTATCCTCCCACAAATACATTACAGCACGCCTCTGTTCGCACAGCCTCTGAAGCATGTGCAGTGTGGAGTTCCACCTTGTTGCAACGTCGATTATTAGGCGGTGCTGGGGAAGCTTCAACGATCGCTGATGGTTCTGCATACGGCTGGAGTGTACGGGCGAATGGCGGATGTGAGAGCAAAGTCTTCGCACCTTCAGGAGCAGGGCTGGTAACCCCGGATAACTTTTCAGGAAGCACTGCACCACCAGGTTCAAGGTGTGAACCAGGCAAGGTATGTGTTTCAGTTGGGAAAGGGCTATGGCAGCCATAAAATTCCTCCCGCTATCACTGACTACCTTGCCTGCCTCAAGATGTACACTGCCCAGCCATGACTGAGTTTCTTGCTGCAAGAACTCGGCCAGAACTTCCGCGGTGTGTCTGTTGTCCCCCAAGCACTTAATTTCCAACACAGCCTGCTGACGCTTACCACTAGCTGTTCCATAATGGGACACCTCATGTGCAACACTGGCAGCTGCGGATGGAGTGTTTGCGCGACTGCAGTCTGTGGACGAGCTCTCGCTTCTGCTGGAGGAGGGGTGGTGAACGCCTACAGCCAACTGTTTCCTAGACTGTGGGCTAGGCAGAACTGTCCCACTATGGCTGTCCCCTGTGGACCCTGCATCCAGCACATTAACCCAGTGTGCCGTGATGGACACGTAACATCCCTGGCCATGCCTACTGGTCCATGCATCTGTTGTGAGGTGCACCTTTCGTCTGACAGATTGCCTGAGTGCATGGACAATGTGGTCTTTGACATGCTGGTGGAGGGCTGGGATGGCTTTTCTCGCAAAGAAGTGTCGACTGGGTAGGTCATAGCGTGGCACTGCGTAGGCCATCAGGGCTTTGAAAGCTTCACTTTCAACCAACCGGTAGGGCATCATCTCTAACGAGATTAGTCTAGCAATGTGGGCGTTCAAACCCTGTGTACGCGGATGAGAGGCTGAGTACTTCCTTTTTCTAACGAGAGTCTCTTGTAGGGTGAGCTGGACTGGAGAGCTGCATATGGTGGAACTAGCGGGGGTGGTGGTGGACATGGCAGACTGAGAGAGGGTTGGTGTTGGTATTCTTGCTGTTGGCCTACATACAGTGTTTCCTACCAACAACCTGGTGATTCCCTGACTGCTTTGGCCTTGCGACGATACCTCCACATTTGCTGCAGGTGGTGTCGTAAACGGTGGGCTTACAGTGAGGGAAGGAATGTAGCGTTGCTGACTAGCTTCATTGTGAGCGGGTGCAACAACGTTACCGGACGTTTGGTAGTTAGTCCAGGCTTGCAAGTGCATGGCGGTTAAATGTCTACGCATGCAAGTTGTATTAAAATTTTGGACATTCTGACCTCTGCTAAAGGTCCTTGAGCATTTCTTACAGATCACTTTGCGCTGATCATTCGGATCTTGGTTAAAAAATTGCCAGACTGCACTCTTCCTACTATCGAATACCTTTTCAGGCATTGCACACTGTGCTACTTTAACCGTATGGCCACGATGTCCTACAACTGTTTTTTGTTTTGACACACGTTTTTGGCCAGATACGGTCCTGCCAGATGAAAGCTGTTGCGATGTTAATGCCTGCTGCGGCTCCTCCTCCTCCTCCGCTTCAGAGCTACTGCCAGCGGCACCCTGTTCCCCCAATGGCTGCCAATCGGGGTCAACAACTGGGTCATCTATCACCTCCTCTTCTATGTCCTGTGCACCTTCCTCTGTGTCACCGTGTAAGCCGGTGCTATAGCATTCGGGACAGGGCACCATAGTCTCATCAGGGTCAGATTCTGGCTCAGTACACTGCGAGGGTAATGTTGTGATCTGAGTCAATGGAACAGCATAATGATCTGGCTGTGGCTGCGCATCTGTGCATTCCATGTCCGATTCATCTTGTAATGGGCATGGCCTGTTAACAATTTCCCTTTCTAACCCAGGCACGGTATGTGTAAAGAGCTCCATGGAGTAACCTGTTGTGTCGCCTGACGCATCCTTCACTGTTGATCTGGGTGAAGGACACAAGGAAGCAACTTGTTCCTGACCGGGAGCATCCACTGACGACGCGCTGCTTTTAAATTTTGCACTTTCCGAAGAGGAGGCGAAAGAGCTAGAGGCAGAGGCAGCAAGGAAAGCCAAAACTTTTTCCTGCTGCTCCGGCTTTAAAAGCGGTTTTCCTACTCCCAGAAAAGGGAGTGTTCGAGGCCTTGTGTAGCCAGACGATGACGCTGGCTCAACAACTCGAGACTTAGGGGCTATATTGCTTTTCCCACGACCACCTGATGCTCCACGACCACCACCACTACCATCATTACCAGCTGGCAATGACCGCCCACGGCCACGACCTCTTCCACCAGACTTCCTCATTCTTGGAAAAATGTAACCAAACTAACAACCGTTATATGGTCCTGTAAAACCAGGTAGAAGGTGTACGTAAACTTGTTGTGAATTTAAATCTCCCTTTTTTATGTGTGGGAGACAGTAGAAAAATCAGGCCCACTGTATTACAGTATAGTTTCTGTGGCAGAAAATGACTGACAGATACCACAGACAGGACTGGCGCAGATGCACAGATTTGCCAATATTAATCTCCCTTTTTTTTTATATGGGAGACCAGTGAATAAATCAGGCCCACTGTATTACAGTATAGTTTCTGTGGCAGAAAATGACTGACAGATACCACAGACAGGACTGGCGCAGATGCACAGATTTGCCAATATTAATCTCCCTTTTTTTTATGTGGGAGACTAGTGAATAAATCATAACTTAAATGAAAAACGTGTGCACTGCCTTTACACTTATGGTGCTCAGGTAGGTTCCAACACCATGACAATATAAAATAAAACCTGGCACTCAACTTTATCAACTGGAAATATATTTATTATCAGCAACAAAAAACGTTTCGGTCCCGAACTGGACCTTCATCAGTTACTGAAAGTGCAAACCAAACAATATACAAAAATATGAAATAATGTACAAAAACAGACAAATTGAAATAAACAAAGTATATACAAAGTGGGACTTCCAGTATACATAAGATATGGCAAAATAGCTATTCAGATAATGCAAAAAACATTCAGAACCGTCCAATACTGGCACAATACTAGCTAGAGAGGTGGATGGCTTTATATATTGAGAGTGAGAAGAAAGTTACATACCGTGCTGTGAAGGATATGTGCGAGAAACAAGCCCGTATGAGCAGATGATAATTAATTTTCTGAAAATAGAGGTACGAATATATAAGTCATAGGCCAGGGGGTGTAATGATGGAAAAGGAGCAGGACATACCCATAAGGAAGTGGATAGTTAACCTATGTAGGGCTGTATGGACAAGACACCTGCTGGGTATAAGGTGTGGAATAGGTTAAATAAAGGCCATAGGTGTATGTGACCGGCGAGTGTGGAGGGTTACCTTACCGTATTGGAATAGTGTGGCTGACGCGGTGTCCACCGCTGGTCTGTCGCCATGAACGCTGGTGCTGTGCTATATATGTAGGTTGCCCTGGAGCGCCAGTGTGCCGCTAACCGGAAGTAGGCGTGTCCGGCGCGCAATGATGTCAGCTGGGGCCAGGAACGACCAAACCAGCATGGTGGTGCGTTCCAAGGGGCTGCGTTTGCGTGTCACACTGAGGGGCGTGGCTACTAGGAGGAGGAACGACATAACCAACATGGTGGTGCGTTCCAAGGAGCGCTTGCGTGTCATACTCAGGGGCCTGCCTAATGGGAGGCTGTGTTCCCTAACATGAAGCGGCGATATGCCAAGTGTGATAGCACATAGTCAGGAGAAATATACTATGTGCATGGTCCTAAATGGGTATGGATGTAAAGTGGCCCATTAAAGTGGTGAACTGTATGGAGGAATGAACTGGGGGGACGGTGATTAGTACATAGTGCATAAGTATGTGCAGGCACACGCCTATACACACATGTGTACCAACACACATACAAGTGTACATTTATGCGCACATACAAGAGCACATTGGTGCGGAACCTTAAGGACGAAAAAAACATATCAGGGAGGTAACAATACATTAATTACGCTGAATCAGTGCAGGTGGATAGAGGGTGAGCCGTCAGGTTATAGTGAGTGCCAAAAGTAGGAGGGTTCTGGATCCAAAGGTCAATACAGGCGATTCTAGAACAACAGAAAATTGCGTAATTAGTACTTAATAAAGCAAAACAGGCAAAGCAGATAGATATTGAGATTAAGTACTGATTTAAATAAAGGCCAGCACGTCATAATCCCTGTTTAACCCTTTCGGTGATAGAGTTTCAAGGGTATGTATCCAGAACGCTTCACGTTTTTTTAGGAGCGCAATCCTGTCCCCTCCTCGTCGTTGTGATGGAATTGAATCAATGACTTGATATTTCAGCTGTGAAATGGTGTGACCGTGGGTGGAAAAATGATGAGGTACTGGCAAAAGCAGGTTATTGCAGCGGATAGTGGATTTATGTTTAGATATTCTATCTCGCACAGATTGTGTAGTTTCCCCAACGTATAATAGGCCGCATGGGCATTTAATGAGGTAAATGACAAATGACGATTCACATGTGTAGTAGTTTTTAATCTGGAAACTTTTGCCTGTGTGTGGATGTTGGAAAGTGCTACCCTTTTGTACATTTCCACACTGGGCACAATGTAGACATGGAAATGTCCCCATTTTGGGATGTGACAGGAATCTTGATTTTTTTGTTGACTGTGAGGGACCGAAATCCGCCCTGACCAGGGTGTCCCTGAGGTTCTGTGGCCTTTTATAGCATGGAAGGAACGGGAGTTTGAACTCTGGAACCGTGGGATATCCTGTGGAGAGTAAGGGCCAATGTTTTCTAATGTGTTTGTGGAGAATGGAGGTGAACGGGTGGTAAACATGTACAAAAGGGACTCGTTTACCCTGATCCTCACTCCGGGTACGGGGAGGAGGGTTAAGTTGTTCTTCCAAAATTCGTTCGGGGTAGCCACGTCGGTTAAACTTGGCAGTCATGTCCTGTAAGCGTTTGTCCCGTAACTCCTGGTCAGAGACAATGCGGTGTACGCGTTGATATTGTGATCTGGGGATACAGCGTTTGACTGCTGGTGGATGGAAACTATCGTAATGCAAAATGCTATTACGGTCAGTGGGTTTAATATGAAGGTCCGTGGTTAAATGACCCTCTTTGTCCTTCAGGACAACAGTGTCCAGAAAACTTACGGAACTGGTGTCATGGGTTATGGTGAACCTTATACCTGGCCAAGCTCCATTCAAAAACGTGAAGAACGATTCCAGGGATTCCAACGTGCCACCCCACAAGCAAAATATGTCATCTATATAACGTGTCCAATAAAGGACGTTGGAAACAAATAAAGGGTGTTTATAGATGACAGATTCTTCGAAGTGTGCCATATAGGCGTTAGCATACGGGGGCGCAACGTTGGAACCCATGGCGGTCCCGCGTATCTGGAGAAAAAACTGATCCTGAAAGAGAAAATGGTTATTGAACAGAATCAAGGAGAGAAGATCCACACATAAATTTATCTGGTTGGAATCCAGGCCCACAGATGTCAATAAGTGGTGGACTGAGTTAATACCCTCTATGTGGGGAATCGAGGTATATAAGTCCTTTACATCCATGGTGACTAGGATGGTCTGAGGTGGTATAGTACCCATAGATTGAATTTTATTCAAAAATGCCCCTGTGTCCAGAAGAAAGGATGGAGTGTTCCGAATAATGGGCGTAAGGATCTTCTCTAAAAAGATTGATAGAGGGGACAAAATAGATTCGGTGGATGCCACTATAGGTCTACCCGGGGGTTTTTGTAAGTTTTTGTGGATCTTGGGTAGAATGTAGAAAACCGGTATAACCGGATTATTTTTGGTCAAGAATTCAACGGTTTTGGAGTCAAGAATACCCAATGCGGAATATTTCTGTAATGTGGCCTGTATTTTGATTTGGATATCACCCGTGGGATTCCTAGTGAGTTTAGTATATATCGACTCATCCTGTAACTGACGTGCAATTTCAGATAGGTACATGGATTTATCCATGACCACCAAGGCGCCCCCTTTAATCGCAAAAGAAGTAAGTTCTCCAGAGACACCATCGATTACGAACAGAACCAAGTCTATCGATGGCACGACAACTCTTCTACAAGACGTCCACCCCCGCGGAATCCAAGATCTTCAACAGACTTCTCGACCTCGGGGTCCGAAGCAGAACGGGACGCATCTTCTTCCAGCCAGGCTCCTTTTTTAGGACAAAGGCGCCGGTTCCCACAAAGAAAACGAGGCGGGGGCGGCAACAGAAACGACAACACAGACAGGATGCGGGTGACGCGCTCCATGGTATGGAATCATTGGTGATTAACATTTCTTCTAGGTCCTTGGGCATTGCGGAACTGAATGTATTGCAAAAAGGTCTTTCTTTCTGCCCCTCATATAAATGTCAGACCTTTCAGTTAGAAATGGACTTGCAACGTTTTTTCCGCATCCTTAGACTGAAGGCATATTTCTCTACCACACCACTTTCCTCTCCTGATGAAGGTGTACTTAATAACCCTCTATCCATCTCCGCGTTAGGACTTAGGTGCAAAAGTAATTTCCGCCCACCACAGGGGTCGCATGCAGTTGAAACTTTTATTAATTTTGTATATAAGTCTTTTCTTGATATACGTGATGACATCGAGAAAGGGAGACTATTCTTCCCTCCCAATCTATCCACTGTTGAAACGCAGGCCCTCAGATCCCTCCGGGAGGACAGTAATTTGGTAATCAAGCCAGCTGATAAAGGGGGCGCCTTGGTGGTCATGGATAAATCCATGTACCTATCTGAAATTGCACGTCAGTTACAGGATGAGTCGATATATACTAAACTCACTAGGAATCCCACGGGTGATATCCAAATCAAAATACAGGCCACATTACAGAAATATTCCGCATTGGGTATTCTTGACTCCAAAACCGTTGAATTCTTGACCAAAAATAATCCGGTTATACCGGTTTTCTACATTCTACCCAAGATCCACAAAAACTTACAAAAACCCCCGGGTAGACCTATAGTGGCATCCACCGAATCTATTTTGTCCCCTCTATCAATCTTTTTAGAGAAGATCCTTACGCCCATTATTCGGAACACTCCATCCTTTCTTCTGGACACAGGGGCATTTTTGAATAAAATTCAATCTATGGGTACTATACCACCTCAGACCATCCTAGTCACCATGGATGTAAAGGACTTATATACCTCGATTCCCCACATAGAGGGTATTAACTCAGTCCACCACTTATTGACATCTGTGGGCCTGGATTCCAACCAGATAAATTTATGTGTGGATCTTCTCTCCTTGATTCTGTTCAATAACCATTTTCTCTTTCAGGATCAGTTTTTTCTCCAGATACGCGGGACCGCCATGGGTTCCAACGTTGCGCCCCCGTATGCTAACGCCTATATGGCACACTTCGAAGAATCTGTCATCTATAAACACCCTTTATTTGTTTCCAACGTCCTTTATTGGACACGTTATATAGATGACATATTTTGCTTGTGGGGTGGCACGTTGGAATCCCTGGAATCGTTCTTCACGTTTTTGAATGGAGCTTGGCCAGGTATAAGGTTCACCATAACCCATGACACCAGTTCCGTAAGTTTTCTGGACACTGTTGTCCTGAAGGACAAAGAGGGTCATTTAACCACGGACCTTCATATTAAACCCACTGACCGTAATAGCATTTTGCATTACGATAGTTTCCATCCACCAGCAGTCAAACGCTGTATCCCCAGATCACAATATCAACGCGTACACCGCATTGTCTCTGACCAGGAGTTACGGGACAAACGCTTACAGGACATGACTGCCAAGTTTAACCGACGTGGCTACCCCGAACGAATTTTGGAAGAACAACTTAACCCTCCTCCCCGTACCCGGAGTGAGGATCAGGGTAAACGAGTCCCTTTTGTACATGTTTACCACCCGTTCACCTCCATTCTCCACAAACACATTAGAAAACATTGGCCCTTACTCTCCACAGGATATCCCACGGTTCCAGAGTTCAAACTCCCGTTCCTTCCATGCTATAAAAGGCCACAGAACCTCAGGGACACCCTGGTCAGGGCGGATTTCGGTCCCTCACAGTCAACAAAAAAATCAAGATTCCTGTCACATCCCAAAATGGGGACATTTCCATGTCTACATTGTGCCCAGTGTGGAAATGTACAAAAGGGTAGCACTTTCCAACATCCACACACAGGCAAAAGTTTCCAGATTAAAAACTACTACACATGTGAATCGTCATTTGTCATTTACCTCATTAAATGCCCATGCGGCCTATTATACGTTGGGGAAACTACACAATCTGTGCGAGATAGAATATCTAAACATAAATCCACTATCCGCTGCAATAACCTGCTTTTGCCAGTACCTCATCATTTTTCCACCCACGGTCACACCATTTCACAGCTGAAATATCAAGTCATTGATTCAATTCCATCACAACGACGAGGAGGGGACAGGATTGCGCTCCTAAAAAAACGTGAAGCGTTCTGGATACATACCCTTGAAACTCTATCACCGAAAGGGTTAAACAGGGATTATGACGTGCTGGCCTTTATTTAAATCAGTACTTAATCTCAATATCTATCTGCTTTGCCTGTTTTGCTTTATTAAGTACTAATTACGCAATTTTCTGTTGTTCTAGAATCGCCTGTATTGACCTTTGGATCCAGAACCCTCCTACTTTTGGCACTCACTATAACCTGACGGCTCACCCTCTATCCACCTGCACTGATTCAGCGTAATTAATGTATTGTTACCTCCCTGATATGTTTTTTTCGTCCTTAAGGTTCCGCACCAATGTGCTCTTGTATGTGCGCATAAATGTACACTTGTATGTGTGTTGGTACACATGTGTGTATAGGCGTGTGCCTGCACATACTTATGCACTATGTACTAATCACCGTCCCCCCAGTTCATTCCTCCATACAGTTCACCACTTTAATGGGCCACTTTACATCCATACCCATTTAGGACCATGCACATAGTATATTTCTCCTGACTATGTGCTATCACACTTGGCATATCGCCGCTTCATGTTAGGGAACACAGCCTCCCATTAGGCAGGCCCCTGAGTATGACACGCAAGCGCTCCTTGGAACGCACCACCATGTTGGTTATGTCGTTCCTCCTCCTAGTAGCCACGCCCCTCAGTGTGACACGCAAACGCAGCCCCTTGGAACGCACCACCATGCTGGTTTGGTCGTTCCTGGCCCCAGCTGACATCATTGCGCGCCGGACACGCCTACTTCCGGTTAGCGGCACACTGGCGCTCCAGGGCAACCTACATATATAGCACAGCACCAGCGTTCATGGCGACAGACCAGCGGTGGACACCGCGTCAGCCACACTATTCCAATACGGTAAGGTAACCCTCCACACTCGCCGGTCACATACACCTATGGCCTTTATTTAACCTATTCCACACCTTATACCCAGCAGGTGTCTTGTCCATACAGCCCTACATAGGTTAACTATCCACTTCCTTATGGGTATGTCCTGCTCCTTTTCCATCATTACACCCCCTGGCCTATGACTTATATATTCGTACCTCTATTTTCAGAAAATTAATTATCATCTGCTCATACGGGCTTGTTTCTCGCACATATCCTTCACAGCACGGTATGTAACTTTCTTCTCACTCTCAATATATAAAGCCATCCACCTCTCTAGCTAGTATTGTGCCAGTATTGGACGGTTCTGAATGTTTTTTGCATTATCTGAATAGCTATTTTGCCATATCTTATGTATACTGGAAGTCCCACTTTGTATATACTTTGTTTATTTCAATTTGTCTGTTTTTGTACATTATTTCATATTTTTGTATATTGTTTGGTTTGCACTTTCAGTAACTGATGAAGGTCCAGTTCGGGACCGAAACGTTTTTTGTTGCTGATAATAAATATATTTCCAGTTGATAAAGTTGAGTGCCAGGTTTTATTTTATATAGTGAATAAATCAGGCCCACTGTATTACAGTATAGTTTCTGTGGCAGAAAATGACTGACAGATACCACAGACAGGAATGGCGCAGATGCACAGATTTTCCAATATTAATCTCCCTTTTTTTATATGGGAGACTAGTCAATAAATCAGGCCCACTGTATTACAGTATAGTTTCTGTGGCAGAAAATGACTGACAGATACCACAGACAGGACTGGCGCAGATGCACAGATTTGCCAATATTAATCTCCCTTTTTTATATGGGAGACTAGTGAATAAATCAGGCCCACTGTATTACAGTATAGTTTCTGTGGCAGAAAATGACTGACAGATACCACAGACAGGACTGGCACAGATGCACAGATTTGCCAAAATAATCTCCCTTTTTTTATATGGGAGACTAGTGAATAAATCAGGCCCACTGTATTACAGTATAGTTTCTGTGGCAGAAAATGACTGACAGATACCACAGACAGGACTGGCGCAGATGCACAGATTTGCCAATATTAATCTCCCTTTTTTATATGGGAGACTAGTCAATAAATCAGGCCCACTGTATTACAGTATAGTTTCTGTGGCAGAAAATGACTGACAGAGATACCACAGACAGGACTGGCGCAGATGCACAGATTTGGCAATATTAATCTCCCTTTTTAGGTGTGGGACAGTGCAGAAAAATACAGGCCCACTGTTTTACACTACACAGTTTCAGGGGCAGAAAGTGGGTTGAAGATATATATATATATATAAAAAAAAAAAGGGACTGTACTACAATTACTATCTCCCTACAATAATCTCGGAAAAGTATGACAGCCAGCAATAAAAAGGACTGCTGCACACCAAAGTGTGGACAAACAAGATAGCTGTGCAGAAAGGAAGGAGCAACAGGATTTGTGCTTTTAAAAAAGCAGTTGGTTTGCACAGCGGCGTACAAACAGCAATGCAGCTATCAGGGAGCCTTCTAGGGCAGCCCAATAAGCTACAGAGCTGATGAAGAAAAATCTAGCCTCCACTGTCCCTGCAAAGAAAAGGTGGTGTTGGACAGTGGAAATCGCTATAGCACAAGCGGTTTGGGGGTTAATGTACCCTGCCTAATGCTATCCCTGCTTCTGACGAAGCGGCAGCAACCTCTCCCTATGCTCAGCTCGGCAGCAGTAAGATGGCGGTCGGCGTGCACGCCCCCTTATAGCCCCTGTGACGCCACAGAAAGCAAGCCAATCACTGCCATGCCCTTCTCTAAGATGGTGGGGACTAGGACCTATGTCATCACGCTGCCCACACTCTGCGTCCACCTTCATTGGCTGAGAAATGGTGCTGAACGCGTCATATGAAACACGACTTTGGCGCGAAGATCGCCGACCGCATGGCCGATCCCACACTGGGATCGGGTCGACTTTGCCGAAAGTCGGCGATTTATGAAAATGACCGATCCGTTTCGCTCAACCCTATTGACCAGCAATTTCTCATTTTTTCAACAAAATTTACAAAACCATTTTTTTCGGGACCACATTACATTTGAAGTTACTTTTAAGGGGTCTATATGACAGAAAATACCCCAAAGTGGCAACATTCTAAAAACTGCACCTCTCAAGGCTCTCACACCCACATTCAAGAAGTTGATTAAACATAGTAACATAGTAACATAGTAACATAGTTAGTAAGGCCGAAAAAAGACATTTGTCCATCCAGTTCAGCCTATATTCCTATATTCCATCATAATAAATCCCCTGATCTACATCCTTCTACAGAACCTAATAATTGTATGATACAATATTGTTCTGCTCCAGGAAGACATCCAGGCCTCTCTTGAACCCCTCGACTGAGTTCGCCATCACCACCTCCTCAGGCAAGCAATTCCAGATTCTCACTGCCCTAACAGTAAAGAATCCTCTTCTATGTTGGTGGAAAAACCTTCTCTCCTCCAGACGCAAAGAATGCCCCCTTGTGCCTGTCACCTTCCTTGGTATAAACAGATCCTCAGCGAGATATTTGTATTGTCCCCTTATATACTTATACATGGTTATTAGATCGCCCCTCAGTCGTCTTTTTTCGAGACTAAATAATCCTAATTTCGCTAATCTATCTGGGTATTGTAGTTGTAGTTCTCCCATCCCCTTTATTAACTTTATTAATCCTTCAGGTGCTTCAGAAATTTTTGGAATAGGGTTGGAAAGCCTTTGATGTGCCTAAACAGTAGAAACTTCCCAAAAGTGACACCATTTTGGAAACTAGACCCCTCGGGGAACTTATATAGATGTGTGGTGAGCACCTTAAAATCTAATTTTTACCACATAAATGGTTTTTAGCCCCAAATTTTGCACTTGAGAAATTGCACTATGCGATTACAATATGTTGGGGAAAACTACTTTTGGGTGAATGGCAGGGCTCAGAAAGCAAAGATTGATGTTTTGCAACTCAGACTTTGATGGAAGTGTGTTGTGAATTTGGTTTTTGGGCTCCCCCGGTGGTCACTGGTGGTACTGGACTTGTGTGCTTCACTTTCTCTGTTCACCTGTTTCCATCAGGATATGGGAGTATCCTATTTAGCCTTGCTGCTCAGTTATTCTAGTGCCGTCCATCAATGTAACCAGAGCCTTTCTGTTGCATGTTCCTGCTTCTAGACTACTATCAGCTAAGTTGGACTCTTAGTCCTAAGTTTGTTTTGCATTTTTGTTCCAGTTCACAGTTATGTTATTTTTCTGTAGCTGGAAGCTCTTGTGGGCCGAAATTGCCACTCCGGTGTCATGAGTTGACACATGAGTCTTAAAGTAATTTCGGGATGGTATTTTAATAGGGTTTTCAGCTGACCGTGAAGTTCCCTATTGTATCTTCTTGCTATCTAGTAAGCGGAACTCGCTTTGCTGAACCTACCTTCATACTACGTATGTCTTTTCCTCTGAACTCACCGTCAATATATGTGGGGGGCTTCTGTCTCCTTTTTGGGGGAATTTCCCTAGAGGTAAGCCAGGTCTGTCTTTTCCTCTATTAGGGTTAGTTAGTCCTCCGGCTGGCGCTGGGCGTCTAGGGATAAAACGTAGGTACGTCACCCGGCCACTGTTAGTTGTGTGATAGGTTTAGCTCATGGTCAGCTCGAGATTCCATCACCCAAGAGCTGTTCTGTTATTTATGTTCTCTGACTTTCCCTTGCCATTGGGAACCATGACAGTATGGCCGGCCAAGGGTTAAAACCGTTGGCAGAAGAAAGGAGAGAAAAAGAAGTCTGCAGATTTTTTTTTTTTTTTTTCCTCTGAGCTTGCTTTTTAGTTGACTCAGTTGCATTTCTGCTCTAATTGCAGCCTTTGTCTCTCTCTCTCCTTCTAATCCTTGAATGGCTCTGATCTCACCTGATTAAGATGGATCCTCAGAGTGTGGCTACAGGTTTGAATAATCTTGCTATGAAGGTTCAAAATTTACAGGATTTTGTTATTCATGCTCCTATATCTGAACCTAGAATTCCTATACCAGAATTTTTCTCCGGGGATAGATCTCGTTTCCTGAATTTCAAAAATAATTGTAAATTATTTCTTTCCCTGAGATCTCGCTCCGCTGGAGATCCCGCACAGCAGGTTAAGATAGTAATTTCCTTGCTGCGGGGTGACCCTCAAAACTGGGCATTTGCATTGGCTCCCGGGGATCCTACGTTGCTCAATGTGGATGCGTTTTTTCTGGCTTTGGGGTTGCTTTATGAGGAACCTAACTTAGAGATTCAGGCTGAAAAAGCCTTGATGGCCCTATCTCAAGGGCAAGATGAAGCTGAAATATACTGCCAAAAATTTCGTAAATGGTCTGTGCTTACTCAGTGGAATGAGTGCGCCCTGGCGGCGAATTTCAGAGAGGGTCTCTCTGATGCCATTAAAGATGTTATGGTGGGGTTCCCTGCACCTACAGGTCTGAATGAGTCCATGACAATGGCTATTCAGATTGATCGGCGTTTGTGGGAGCGCAAACCTGTGCACCATTTGGCGGTGTCTTCTGAGAAGGCTCCAGAAAATATGCAATGTGATAGAATTCTGTCCAGAAGCGAACGGCAGAATTTTAGGCGAAAAAATGGGTTGTGCTTCTATTGTGGTGATTCAACTCATGTTATATCAGCATGCTCTAAACGTACAAAAAAGGTTGATAAGTCTATTTCAATTGGCACTTTACAGTCTAAGTTTATTCTGTCTGTGACCTTGATTTGTTCATTATCGTCAATTACCGCGGATGCCTATGTCGACTCTGGCGCCGCTTTGAGTCTAATGGATTGGTCCTTTGCCAGGCGCTGTGGGTTTGATCTAGAGCCTCTGGAAGTTCCTATACCTCTGAAGGGTATTGACTCTACACCATTGGCTAGTAATAAACCACAATACTGGACACAAGTGACTATGCGTATGAATCCAGACCATCAGGAGATGATTCGCTTCCTTGTGTTGTACAATCTACATGACGTTTTGGTGCTCGGATTACCATGGTTACAATCTCATAACCCAGTCCTTGACTGGAAAGCAATGTCTGTGTTAAGCTGGGGATGTCAGGGGGCTCATGGGGACGTACCTTTGGTTTCCATTTCGTCATCTATTCCCTCTGAGATTCCGGAATTTTTATCTGATTATCGTGATGTTTTTGAGGAGCCTAAGCTTGGTTCACTACCTCCTCACAGAGATTGCGATTGTGCCATAGATCTGATTCCGGGCAGTAAATTTCCAAAGGGTCGTTTATTTAATCTATCTGTACCTGAACATGCTGCTATGCGAGAATATATTAAGGAGTCCCTGGAAAAGGAACATATTCGTCCTTCTTCATCTCCCTTAGGAGCCGTTTTTTTCTTTGTATCTAAAAAAGATGGCTCTTTGAGGCCGTGTATTGATTATCGACTCTTGAATAAAATTACAGTCAAATATCAGTATCCTCTGCCACTGCTTACTGATTTGTTTGCTCGAATAAAAGGGGCTAAGTGGTTCTCTAAGATTGATCTCCGTGGGGCGTATAATTTGGTGCGAATTAAGCAGGGGGATGAGTGGAAAACCGCATTTAATACGCCCGAGGGCCATTTTGAGTATTTAGTAATGCCTTTTGGTCTTTCAAATGCCCCTTCAGTCTTTCAGTCCTTTATGCATGACATTTTCCGTGAATATTTGGATAAATTTATGATCGTGTATCTGGATGATATTTTGATTTTTTCGGATGACTGGGATTCTCATGTCCAACAGGTCAGGAGGGTTTTTCAGGTTTTGCGGGCTAATTCCTTGTGTGTGAAGGGTTCTAAGTGTATTTTTGGGGTTCAAAAGATTTCTTTTTTGGGGTATATTTTTTCCCCCTCTTCCATTGAGATGGATCCTGTCAAGGTTCGGGCTATTTGTGATTGGACGCAACCTTCTTCTCTTAAGAGCCTTCAGAAATTTTTGGGCTTTGCTAATTTTTATCGTCGATTTATAACTGGTTTTTCTGATGTTGCTAAACCTTTGACTGATTTGACCAAAAAGGGTGCTGATGTTGCTGATTGGTCCCCTGCTGCTGTGGAGGCCTTTCGGGAGCTTAAGCGCCGCTTTTCTTCCGCCCCTGTGTTGCGTCAGCCTGATGTTACTCTTCCTTTTCAGGTTGAGGTCGATGCTTCCGAGATCGGAGCTGGGGCGGTCTTGTCGCAGAAAAGTTCCGACTGCTCCGTGATGAGACCTTGTGCGTTCTTTTCTCGAAAATTTTCGCCCGCCGAGCGAAATTATGATATTGGTAATCGGGAGCTTTTGGCTATGAAGTGGGCTTTTGAGGAGTGGCGTCATTGGCTTGAGGGGGCCAGACATCAGGTGGTGGTATTGACCGATCACAAGAATTTGATTTATCTTGAGTCTGCCAGGCGCTTGAATCCTAGACAAGCGCTGGTCGTTGTTTTTCTCTCGGTTTAATTTTGTGGTCTCATACTTACCGGGTTCTAAAGATGTGAAGGTGGATGCCCTTTCTAGGAGTTTTGAGCCTGATTCCCCTGGTGATTCTGAACCTACAGGTATCCTTAAGGATGGGGTGATATTATCTGCTGTTTCCCCAGACCTGCGACGGGCTTTGCAGGAGTTTCAGGCGGATAGACCTGATCGTTGCCCGCCTGGTAGACTGTTTGTTCCTGATGATTGGACCAGTAGAGTCAACTCGGAGGTTCATTCTTCTGTGTTGGCAGGTCATCCCGGGATCTTTGGTACCAGGGATTTGGTGGCTAGGTCCTTCTGGTGGCCTTCCCTGTCTCGAGATGTACGAGTTTTTGTGCAGTCTTGTGATGTTTGTGCTCGGGCCAAACCTTGTTGTTCTCGGGCTAGCGGATTGTTGTTATCTTTGCCTATTCCGAAGAGGCCTTGGACTCACATCTCTATGGATTTTATTTCTGATCTCCCTGTTTCTCAGAAAATGTCTGTCATCTGGGTGGTGTGTGACCGTTTTTCAAAGATGGTTCATTTGGTGCCCTTGCCTAAGTTGCCTTCCTCATCCGAGTTGGTTCCTCTGTTTTTTCAAAATGTGGTTCGCTTGCATGGTATTCCGGAGAATATCGTTTCTGACAGGGGGACCCAGTTCGTGTCTAGATTTTGGCGGGCGTTCTGTGCTAGGATGGGCATTGATTTGTCTTTTTCGTCTGCGTTCCATCCTCAGACTAATGGCCAGACTGAGCGGACTAATCAGACCTTGGAGACTTATTTGAGGTGTTTTGTGTCTGCAGATCAGGATGACTGGGTTGCCTTTTTGCCGTTGGCGGAGTTTGCCCTCAATAATCGGGCTAGTTCTGCCACTTTGGTTTCTCCTTTTTTTTGCAATTCGGGGTTTCATCCTCGTTTTTCTTCCGGTCAGGTGGAGTCTTCGGATTGTCCTGGAGTGGATACTGTGGTGGATAGGTTGCATCGGATTTGGGGACAGGTGGTGGACAATTTGGAGTTGTCCCAGGAAAAGACTCGGCATTTTGCTAACCGCCGTCGTCGTGTTGGTCCTCGTCTTCGTGTTGGGGACTTGGTGTGGTTGTCTTCTCGTTTTGTCCCTATGAGGGTTTCTTCTCCTAAGTTTAAGCCTCGGTTCATCGGCCCGTATAAGATTTTGGAGATTCTTAACCCCGTGTCCTTTCGATTGGACCTCCCAGCATCTTTTTCTATCCATAATGTCTTCCATCGGTCATTATTGCGCAGTTATGAGGTACCGGTTGTGCCTTCCGTTGAGCCTCCCGCTCCGGTGTTGGTTGAGGGTGAATTGGAGTACGTTGTGGAGAAGATCTTGGACTCCCGTGTTTCCAGACGGAAACTTCAGTATCTGGTCAAGTGGAAGGGCTACGGTCAGGAGGATAATTCTTGGGTGACAGCCTCTGATGTTCATGCCTCTGATTTGGTCCGTGCCTTTCATAGGGCTCATCCTGATTGCCCTGGTGGTTCTTGTGAGGGTTCGGTGCCCCCTCCTTGAGGGGGGGTTACTGTTGTGAATTTGGTTTTTGGGCTCCCCCGGTGGTCACTGGTGGTACTGGACTTGTGTGCTTCACTTTCTCTGTTCACCTGTTTCCATCAGGATATGGGAGTATCCTATTTAGCCTTGCTGCTCAGTTATTCTAGTGCCGGCCATCAATGTAACCAGAGCCTTTCTGTTGCATGTTCCTGCTTCTAGACTACTATCAGCTAAGTTGGACTCTTAGTCCTAAGTTTGTTTTGCATTTTTGTTCCAGTTCACAGTTATGTTATTTTTCTGTAGCTGGAAGCTCTTGTGGGCCGAAATTGCCACTCCGGTGTCATGAGTTGACACATGAGTCTTAAAGTAATTTCGGGATGGTATTTTAATAGGGTTTTCAGCTGACCGTGAAGTTCCCTATTGTATCTTCTTGCTATCTAGTAAGCGGACCTCGCTTTGCTGAACCTACCTTCATACTACGTATGTCTTTTCCTCTGAACTCACCGTCAATATATGTGGGGGGCTTCTGTCTCCTTTTTGGGGGAATTTCCCTAGAGGTAAGCCAGGTCTGTCTTTTCCTCTATTAGGGTTAGTTAGTCCTCCGGCTGGCGCTGGGCGTCTAGGGATAAAACGTAGGTACGTCACCCGGCCACTGTTAGTTGTGTGATAGATTTAGCTCATGGTCAGCTCGAGATTCCATCACCCAAGAGCTGTTCTGTTATTTATGTTCTCTGACTTTCCCTTGCCATTGGGAACCATGACAGTAGTGTGTGCGGGTGTCATATCATGTTTGGAAAGCAGCTGGTGTGACTAAATAGTGGAAAACTCCCATAAGTGACCCCATTTAGGAAACTAGACCCGTTAAGGAATTTATCTAGACATGTGGTGAGCACCTTAAACCCCCATGTGCTTCACAGAATTTTACAACGTTGAGCTGTGAAAATGAAAAATAAAACATTTCCCACAAAACTGTTGTTTTAGCCCCCGATTTTTTCATTTTCACAGGGATAGCAGGAGAAAGTGGACCCCCAAATTTGTTGTGTAATTTTTCCTTTGTATAATGATACCCCAAATGTGGTTGAAAACTACCTTTGAGGCACAGTGCAGAGCTCAGAAGGGAAGAAGTGCTATGTTGGAGTTCAGATTTTGCTGGAAAGGTTTGAGGGTGCCATGTCACATTGGCAGAGCCCCTGAGGTGCCAGAACAGCAGAAAGCCTACCCATACAGTGGGTACAGAAAGTATTCAAGCCCCTTTACATTTTTCACTGTTTGTTTCATTGCAGCCATTTGGTAAATTCAAAAAAGTTCATTTTTTTCTCATTAATGTACACTCTGCACCCCATCTTGACTGAAAAAAAAACAGAAATGTAGAAATATTTGCAAATTTATTAAAAAAGAAAAGGGGTGTGAATACTTTCCGTACCCACTGTATATAACCTCATTTCACAAACTACATTCCCCAACTAATTCATCTAGGGGTGCAGTGATCATATTGACACCACCTGTTCCACACAGATTGTTACACTATTGGGCAGTCAAGAAAGAATAATTAAATTTTTACCACTAAAATGTTGTTTTTCCCCAATTTTTTTATTTTCCTAAGGACTAATAGGAAGAAATGGACCCGAGTTTGTTGTAAAAATTTTTCTTGAGTGCGTCAATACCCTACATGTAAACGGTAAATAGTTTTCAGGGACAGTGCAAAGTTCAGAAGAGATGGAGTATCATATTATAGTGCAGATTTTAGTATTATGGTTTGCGGGAGCATTGACCCACTGGGAGAGCCCCTGAGGTGCTAGAACAGCAGAACTCCTCATAAGTGACCCCATTTTACAAAATACACCTCTTAATGGATTAATGAACGGGTGCAGTTATCATTTTAACACCATCGGTGGGTTACAGAATTTTATACCATTGGGCAGTGAAGAAAAAATAATTACATTTTTACCACAAAAATTTTGCTTTAGCCCCATATTTAAATTTTCACACAAGAAGTGGCTAAAATTGGCACCAGAATTTATCCCTCAATGTCTGCTGAATATAGAAATACCCCATATATGGCTGTACAGTACTACAGTACTTAGCCATACGGAGAGTCTCGAGAGAGATGGAGCGCTATTTGCCTCCTGAAGTGCAGATTTTCCTAGAATAGTTTGCGGACTCCATACACAGAGCCCATAAGTGTTAGAGGGCAGAATACCTCCTTAAGTGACTCCATTTTGGAAATTATATCCCTGCCAAATGTGAAAGCTAAAAGTAGTCTATGCACACTGGGGCTCAGAAGGGAGGTGGGCATTTGGATTTGGGAGCGCAGACTTCGCTGAATTTCATTGACGGGCAAGGAGCCATTTTGCTTTTCCAGAGCCTTTGTGCTACCAGTAACGTAGAAGCCTGGGCAGCACGGTGGCGCAGTGGTTAGCACAGCAGCCTTGCAGCGCTGGAGTTCTGGTCTCAAACCTCACCAAGGACAACATCTGCAAGGAGTTTGTATGTTCTCTCCGTGTTTGCGTGGGTTTCCTCTGAGTACTCCGGGTTCCTCCCACATTCCAAAGACATACTGATAGGGAATTTAGATTGTGAGCCCCAACGGGGACAGCGATGATAATGTTTGCAAACTGTAAAGTGCTGCGGAATATGTTAGCGCTATATAAAAATAAAGATTATTATTATTATTAAGCCTCCTATAGTTCTGCTAAGAGATGACGAACGTGAGTGGGGACTTGCTTTTTTTGCGGAATGAGATGAAGCTTTTATTGGGAACATTTTACATAACGTTTGGGATCACATTTCTCCGGCGCTTTAAGCTGAGCACTTACTTTGGGGTTCCATCTAAATCTCCGAGTGACGTGATAGATGAAACCCCTGAGGGATCCACTCACTATAAGGAGGCAGCAGAGTTACTCTGGACTCTGTTCAGCGGTTTCCTTCTTTTCAGAAGTGCACAAAACTGTGATGGACCGTGCTTCTATGCACGCCTAAACAAGATACACCACTAGATCATAGGCCAGACGGCATCCACAGTGCCTCCATCTGCAACTTTATAGGGAATCTTCCACCAGGGGGTTCAGCCTGAATCACATATTTCAGAGAATTACACGGAAACCCCGATGTAAACGCTCAGAGCAGGGCTCAAGATAAATGTGAGCTGAGTCTTACTGCAATTTTTGGGAGGCAGAATGAAAAAATCAACAGCAGGTGAAGAATTGTTTTTATTTATTTTTTACGCCATTGGGGCGCCACACTTGCACTGGACCAGGTTTGTATAAAAGAAATTAGGGGGAAAAATTCATAATAATTAAAGAGGTTGTCCAGCGTGACTGCAGACTCATGAATCTTTTTTTTCCTTTGCAAAAATATCCTGTGTAAACAAGCCTTAAATAACTTTATAAAATGTCAGTTTTGCATCACAAATTGCAATCTATGAATGGAGGTTGTAAAAGGAAGTTTTATGAGTTAATCTAAATTCACAAACATTACTACTGCTTTATGTTTAGGTGATTAGATGATATCTTGGTGTAAAAAGACTGTTTACTATGACGTGAGAAATAATACACAGAAACAGTAGAATCATGCACTAAATAGCTGTAACAGAGCTGAGCTGCGTGACATGAAATCTACATATTGTAGCACACAGCAGACTACATATATATATACTGTATATACCGTAATTTCAAAGGTCTAGTAGTTAATCCGATATAAATTTTGGAGCAAGGACAAGTGGCATGATAAATCACTGCCTTACTGTTGCAAGTGATTGAGTAATTTTAAATGATTTATTGTCAGATGCATAAAACGAGGTAGCCTGTTCAATGTTAGAACAGACAATGCAATTGCCACATGGAGAGTATCCCCATCTCATAATCGTTTTAGGAACAAGAGAGGGAAATAATGTAGATTATTTGTTAACGGGATAGAAACTTTTAAACAAGTGAACTTGTAAATTGTGTGCGTGGCGCGCCATAATGCTTGGTTTCATAGGATGATATTGTTTTAAAATTGGGTCACTAGTAGTGATGAGCGAGTGTACTCGTTGCAGGGGTTTTCCTGAGCACGGTCGGGTGACCTCCGAGTATTTATGACTGCTTGGAAATTTAGTTTTCATCCCGGCAGCTGAATGATTTACAGCTACTAGCCAGGCTGAGTACATGTGGGGGTTGCCTGGTTGCTAGGGAATCCCCACATGTAATCAAGCTGGGTAGTAGCTGTAAATCATTCAGCTGCCGTGATGAAAACTAAATCTCTGAGCAGTCATAAATACTCGGAGGTCACCCGAGCGTGCTCGGGAAAACCCCAGCAACGAATACACTCGCTCATCACTAGTCACTAGTTAAAATGGACCAATGTTTGAAAAGAATATCCCGCATAAGTTTCCACTGAGAATGGAATTCTGTAATTATGTTAAAGGAATTAATATCAAATCACTATATGATCAGACTAGATACAAAGTAAGCAAGATTAGATACCAAGCAAAACAGCACGTCTTTAGTGAACATTATTGACTTAACCCTTTTTTAGTGTGTAATTTAATGCAATATAATCACAGTCTAGAAACAAATATTTGTCTAGGCTTTTTATTTCCCAGCATCAACATGTTCAGACAAACTGATTACAGACAAAACTTCCTTCTCCAAATGTCATTTATGTTATTCATACACAGTATGCTCCACTGTTTTAATTGTTTATCTGAACATTCTGCCTGACTCGTAGGTCAGTTAGGCCAGTGATCACCCACAAATGGCTAGGGATCTTCATTTTTCATGTGGCTTTCGGGGCCTACTGCATGTGGCTCCCAGGCTGTTACAAAATTATAACAGGTTCCCTGCTTTGATGACAAAGCTTTATATGTTCATGAAGTCTAATGTGTAGGACCCCACGGAAAAGTATTCCTACATCAAATACCAAATAAAATAATTGGAACGTTATAAGTACAATATATCATAATGTATATTAACCCTTTCCTGACCTGGCTCTATAATTTCATTTTTTTACTCTTCTTCTTTCAAGAGGCATAACTTTTTTTATTTTTCAATAGCAAAAGCCATATTGAGGGCTTGGTTTCTGTAGGACAATTTGTACTTTTGAATTACACCATTCATTGTATAATGTAATTTAGTCTAAAGTAGGAATAAAAATCTAAGTGCAGCAAAATTGCAAATAAAATACAATTCCACTATTATTTTGGGATTTTCTATTTATCATGTTCGCTGTATGGTAAAAATGACCTGGTAATGTGATTCTCCAGGTCAGTAAAATTATGGAGATACCAAACATTTATATATTTTTTTTAAGTGTTGGGGAAAAAATGGTAATTTGTTAAAAAAAAAAAAAAAATTCACTTGTCACTAGTGTTGAGCGATACCTTCCGATATCGGGAAATATCGGATCGGATTGGATCGGACCGATACCCAAAAAATATCGGATATTGCCGATTCCGATACCGGAAAACAATGCAAGTCAATGGGACACAAATATCGGAATGAAAATAAACCCTTTCTTTCCTTGCACATCCAGTTCCGGAGGGGGGAAGAGTGTGGTCGGGAGTGGGCGGAGACTGCGTGTCTGTGCGGGACTGTGGGGGGTCTGTGCGGGCCTGCCGGAGGTCTGTATGGGCCTCTCGGGGGTCTGTGTGGGCTGCCGGGGGTCTGTGCAGGCCTGCCGGGGGTCTGTACGGGCCTCTCGGGGGTCTGTGCGGGCCTCTCGGGGGTCTTTATGTCTTTGTGCAGGCATCATCCGATGGGACTACAAGTCCCATCGGGCTATGCCTGCTACAATGACAGTGATTGACACATTAGCCAATGATGGGACAGTAGTAGTCCCATCATCCAGCTAATGTGTTGAATGTAAAAAAAACACAAACATACATACTACATACTACATACATACAACATGCATACATACATACAACATACTATATACTGCATACAGTACATACTACATACATACATACAACATACATACAAGATACTACATACATACTACATACATACATACAACATACATACAACATACTACATACATACATGCAACATACATACAACATACTACATGCATACAACATACTGCATACATACATACTACATACATACAACATACATACAACATACTACATACATACAACTTACATACAACATACCACATACATACAACATACATACTACACACATACAACATACATACTACATACATACATTCAACACACTACATGCATACTACATACATACTACATACATACTACATACAATACATTCATACATTACATGAAATACATACATATAGACATACAGTACATATAACATAGAGTACATATATATAGATAGATATGTCCATAGATAGGCCGATGTTGGTAAATGAACATAAAGAAAAAAATGGGAAAAAAATGACGTGGGCTCCCGCGCAATTTTCTGCGCCTGAGGGGGAAAGCCGATGGCCGGGGGCCAATATTTGTAGCCTTGGAAGGGGGTAATACCCATGGCCCCTCCCAGGCTATGAATATCAGCCCGCAGCTATCTGCGTAGCCTTTACTGGCTATTAAAATAGGGGGACCCCCCAAAAGATGACGTGGGGTCCCCCTATATTTTATAGCCAGAAAGGCTACGCAGACAGCTGCGGGCTGATATTCATAGCCTAGAGAGGGGCCATGGATATTGGCCCCCTCGGCTACAAATACCAGTCTGCAGCTGCCCCAGAAATGGCGCATCTGTAAGATGCGCCAATTCCGGCACTTAGCCCCTCTCTTCCCACTCCCGTGTAGCGGTGGGATATGAGGTAATAAGGGGTTAATGTCACATTGCTATTGTAAGGTGACATTAAGCAAGGATAATAATGGAGAGGCGTCAATAAGACGCCTACCCATTATTAATCCTAGAGTAGTGAAAGAGTTAAAAAAAAATTAAGACACAGCCAGAAAAAAGTATTTTAATATTCTTCATTTAACCATACTTACCATACTTCAGCGCCTGCAAAAAAGTAAAATAATAAACCATATACTACCTGTCCGCCATAGTCCAATTAATAACGAGTGTCCCACGATGATCTCCCCTATAGAACAGTGACATCGGGTGATGTCACTGCTCTAAAGGACCTTCAGTGACACACTGACAGGAGACAATGGCTCCTGCAGTGCATCACTGAGAGGTTACTATAGTTCACTGGTCTTACTTTATGGCAAAAGCTGCGTGGGAACTTTCTCACACAGCAATGCCAAAAGTGAGACTAGGGATTATTTTTTTACAGTGGCGGAGGAATACAGTGCGGAAGGATACCTTCCTCCCATCATTGTATTCCTGGAGCCCCTAGAAAGCGATTGCATCAGCTGATGCTGCCGTTCTCCATGGGAGATCGTCGTGGGACACTTGTGGATTTCTGCGGATCAGGGAGTATATTGTTTGTTTGTTATTTTAATATTTTTTACAGATGACAATGTCTTCGGGGAACAAAGTGACAAGTGATGGTGAGTATGTACTCTATGTTATATGTACTGTATGTCTATATGTATGTATTGTATGTAATGTATGAATGTATTGTATAGTATGTATGTAGCGTGCATGTAGTATGTATGTATGTATGTAGTATGTTGTATGTATGTAGTATGTATGTTGTATGTATGTAGTATGTATGTATGCAGTATGTATGTAGTATGTTGTATGTATGTAGTATGTATGTAGTATGTATGTTGTATGTAGTATGTATGTAGTATGTTGTATGTATGTAGTATGTTGTATATATGTATGTTGTATGTATGTAGTATGTATGTATGCAGTATGTATGTTGTATGTATGTAGTATGTATGTTGTATGTATGTAGTATGTATGTAGTATGTTATATGTATGTATGTAGTATGTATGTAGTATGTTGTATGTAAGTATGTTGTATGTATTTTGTATGTATGTTGTATGTATGTAGTATGTATGTATGTTATACGTATGTATGTTGTATGTATGTAGTATGTATGTATGTTGTATGTATGTAGTATGTATGTTGTATGTATGTAGTATGTACAGTATGTAGTATGTTGTATGTATGTATGTATGTTGTATGCATGTTGTATGTTGTATGTATGTTGTATGTATGTTGTATGTATGTAGTATGTATGCATGTTATATGTATGTTGTATGTATGTAGTATGTATGTATGTTGTATGTATGTAGTATGTATGCTCTATGTATGTAGTATGTATGTAGTATGTTGTATGTATGTAGTATGTTTGTAGTATGTATGTAATATGTTGTATGTAGTATGTATGCTTGTGTTTTTTTCTTTTGCATTCAACACATTAGCCGGATGATGGGACTACTACTGTTCCATCATTGGCTAATGTGTCAATCACTGTCATTGCAGCAGGCATAGCCCGATGGGACTTGTAGTCCCATTGGACGATGCCTGCACACACACACACAACCCCCGAGAAGCCCGCACAGACCCCCAGCTGCCCGCACAGACCCCCGGCAGGCCGGCACAGACCCCTGGCAGGCCCACACAGACCCCTGGCCGCCCGCACAGACCCTGGCAGGCCCACACAGGCCCCCAGCAGCCCGCACAGACCCACGGGCAGGCCCGCACAGACCCCCGGCAGCCCGCACAGACCCCGCCCGCACACATACACACAGTCTCCACCCACGCACAGCCCACACTCCTTATAGTGCATCATTGCACTATGGGAACTTCCGATTCCGGTATTCGATATTCTAAAAATATCGGAACTCAGTATTGGAACTCCGATACAGCGAATATCGGCCGATACCCGATATTTGCAGTATCGGAATGCTCAACACTACTTGTCACCATTTTCTAAAATCCGTAACGTTTTACATTTTTGGTTGATGGGGCTGTGTGAGGGCTTATTTTTTGTGCCCTGAGCTGATGTTCTTATTGATATTGCTTTGGGGTTGATACAATTGCTGACAACAGCATTTAAGTGCTGTGATCCCACCCGGCATTAGTTTGGGCGCCCTTCAGTTCCACTCCAACATGTTCACAGGAAGCTGATGGTTTGCTATGACAGCCGGGAGTCAGCTAAACACCCATGTCCCTTTCATATAATCTCTTCTGTAATGTCCTACATCATAGAAGACAGTGATTTTCCCTTCATAGAGCAATACTACTGTATTGCTGTATATAGTAGAAGTGATCAGACAATCGCAGGTTACAGTCCCCAAAGGAATATAAAAATAAAAGATAAAAAGGAAAAAAAAGTTCATAGATATAAAATAGGTATAAAATAAAATAAATGGATATAAAAATTCGAATCACGCACCTTTTCTTCAGTTAACAGTAAAGAAATGTAAACAAATTTAAAAAATACACAAATTTGATATCAACTTATTTAGAAAAGTCTGATCTATCTAAATATAAAAATTAATTAACACGATCATTAAAAACTATAAGGAGAAATAAATTGGTATGCCAGCATTGCAAGTTTTTGATTGCCGCAGCTCAACTAAAAATGCAGTAAGAATTAAACAAACTGACTTATCTATCTCTAAAAAGCATTAATGGAAACATCAGGTC
Source organism: Ranitomeya variabilis (assembly GCF_051348905.1). NCBI lineage: Eukaryota > Metazoa > Chordata > Amphibia > Anura > Dendrobatidae > Ranitomeya > Ranitomeya variabilis. The sequence continues at coordinate 656,468,676 of NC_135233.1, forward strand.
ACCATGCAAAAAAAAGCCATCACAAAGCTCTATCGACCGAAAAAAAAGGAAAATGGCAGCTAAAGCAAAAAATTTTCTTTAATGAATTTTGATTTTTTTTTCACCACTTATATAAAAAAATCATATATGCAAAACTGTTATTGTCATTATTATACTGACCTGAGGAATCATATTTTCAGATCATTCTTACTGCAGAATGAATGCCAAAAAAAAAACAAAATCCAAAAATTGATTGTGGAATTGTGTTGTTTTTTTTCACTTCATTTGAATTTTTTTTTTCCCATTCTACAATAAAAACGTATGATAAAATTTGTGGCGTCATTCAAAAGTATAACTACTTCCACAAAAAGCAAGCCCTCATATTGCTATTTTAACAGTCTGAGTGGTGGAACCATTATGTCAAGGACAAAGGAAAGCCTGGATGGGCATAACTAGGAGCCTCACCCAATCCAACCTCGGATACACAGCAGCATACGATACTGTGATCCGAGAAGAGACAGAGGAGGTGAACCAGATGCTACTCCACTACTTACCTTGGGTAGATTGCAGCTGACCCCCACAGGAATGGGTAGCTGGGGCAGCCCGCAGGAAGATCCGGTAGATGCAGGCAGGTGCTGTAAGAACATGGGAATGATGGGTGTAGACAGGACCGGCTGATGTAAAGATGGCCACCGGCAGGTTGGACTGGTTAATAGACAGTCAAGCTGGCACTGCTGATAGACAGGCAGGTATACAGGAATACGTACACTGGGACTTGTGACATAACAAGAGTTTTAGGAGCAAACTTAAAACATTGCACAGGCACGTCGCACAAGGGTGGAGGTGCCTTAAATAATAAGTGTACCCCAGCCATTGGGGACACTTTAGGATGATGCGCTGTCCCTTTAAGATGTCAGGACCAAGCGCATGCCCTAAGCACAGTGCCCGGGGATCTGCAACCAGTGTGCAACCCCTGGGCGACCGCAGGCGGAAGAGGACATGCCATGCGACAGCAGCAGTGAGTATGTCGGTGTCTCTGCTGGAGAGGGGAGGCAGAGAGCAGAGATGACGGAGACATGACAGAAAAATAGAAAGTTCAAACCACACCCTTAAGGCATTCAGTCTCCAAGGACTTCAGAGCGCACGTCCCAAAACCGGGGAGTCCATCCCAGACAGCATACCATATCCAAGCGAATCAAAAAGGACAGTGCCATAATGGATAGTGAAAAAGCACAGGTCACATTTTATTCTGCCTCCTGCGGCGATGTTTCAGTCAATAGACCTTTATCAAGCTTGATAAAGGTCTATTGACCGAAACATCGCTGCAGGAGGCAGAATAAAATGTGACCTGTGCTTTTTCACTATCCATTGTGGCGCTGTCATTTTTGATTCACTTTGAGACATGACAGAGACAGCAGGAGATGGAGGAAGAGGTGCAGAGCTGTTGCGGGGAGAGCGTCAATGTCTTCACCGGTGAAAAGGGTGCAGAGACGCAGGCGTTACAGCTATATAGGTGGGAAAATAAAAAAGTTACAGCTCTTGGAAAAAGTGGAGGGAAAAATGAAAACACACAAGAAAAATTGCTCTGTCCTTAAGGGGTTGACGTTGTCTGCTAACACTCTTATTTACTCAATAGCTTGAAATATTTTTGCCTTTTTTCTTTATCTTTTGTATCATTTTTTTGCCAAAAAGTTTTAATCCAAAGCTGATTTTTTTCTGACATTAACCACTAGTGCATTTCTAGACAACAGCATTTTCTGACTTGAAAATTACCTGCTATAGTGATTTGATTACGGAAATATTTATACCTGGTTGTACATATAGTGATTGTTACACCTTAATGTATTGAGAGAATATTGTAATACAAAGAATTTTGCCAGTGAAATATTCCTGTAGTGTTGGCAAGACTTACTAAAGCTGGAAATAATAAAGCCTCTGGCAAGCAGTGGATAGTTTTAGACTTTAAAAACAGGAAACACCTATATTAACTCATTCAGTTTACTGTAAATACTACTGGACAGAAATTAATAAATCTCCTTTCACGTTTACTATCTGTTCCTGTGCTTTTCTGCATTTTATAAAATACTGTTTGCTTTATGTTTTTGATGTTCTTCCATATGCCACAATATTTATGCTGCCCTATCTAAGGGCAGCATTAAGTAATGGCGGACATCCTCATTTCAGACATGTGTTAGTTATTGTGAACATTGAGTTGTTTTGTTCAGCTATTTCTATTAGTGTGCATGGGAGGAAAGCTGTCAATCAGCATTTAGTTGTTATTGCTAAAAGCGAATATGTTACTAGATTAATGGGAATTATGGGTTTTGCAAAAAAAGGCAATATGAGCTTATGGCAAGGAGAGAAGGAAGTTCTAGGCATTTTGGAAATGTAAAGCAGATGAGATATTAAGAGAGATGTTGGATGCTTGTCAGCCTATTTGAATTGAGTATATTGATTAACAACCCAAAGTGTATTATTAACCCTGCTGTTCTGATCGCATTTACTATACACTTGTACTGTTTCGGGTCAATATGACCCGACTTATTAAAAAGGTTTATTTTAGCTAAGTAAGTGTTTTTATTTGAATACCTATTTCATTATTAAACTGTATGTGAACATGGTTGATCATAAACAAATGAAAAATGAAGCTTACATCATGACACAGTAATCAAAAAAATGGCTTTACAATATGCAATATGCAATCTAAAGAACAGAATTGAATAATTTTAGTAGAAAAGCATAGCCTTCATGCTACTTAGAATTGAAAGAGAAATGGCTGGATGAGTACTTCCTCACTGATAAGAACAGTGAAACCTCCACAATTTTGTATAATTTGATGAAGTACAAAGTAAATCAAATAACGTTTGCAGGCAGAAATAATTGATGTTATCGGGTCATATTGGCCCGAACAGTACAAGTGTAACAATCAGCGTGTAGCAAAAAGTAAACAAAACAACAACAAAAAAACAACACTCATAGTAAGAACCCCTCAAATAAGGAAAAGTCAATTAATTACAAGTTTCAGATCCACATAATAAAAAATCTGCAGGGTCTCAAATTTCATTTCGAGTCATATTGACCCGAACAGAACACCAGGGTTAAGGCTGCAATTTCAAGTGCACTATTATTATTTTGGTGTAAGTCTATTAGACAGATAAAAATGGACACTTTGGGGTAAAATAGCAAATTAGGCAAACTAGTAGTACCTTTTGATTTAGATCTGGACAGAGTTTGCAGATTTATCATTGAGTGATACCCCTTCCAAATAAATCTCCAAGCCATGAAAGGATGCAAAGAACTTGTAAGGATGAGTGACTGGAAGGTTTATAAATAAACCTTAGGGAGGGTTACAATTTTAAATCCACTTACTATTTCATTATAAGAAAAAGAGAGTGAGCTACAGATAATAAAATCTGTCTGTATGACTTTAAGAAATAGTGTGAAGTTAAGTGAAAAATATAGCATAAAGGCCTAATGTTATGCACCTGTCTTGGCAGCAGGGCTAGGCTCTGCTTCCTTTCCCTTTACCCATAAGGGGTATTCTCATATTATGAAATTGCTCCACTTTGAGTTTCACTACCCCATGAGCAAGCATTGCGAAATATGCATTGGAGGGTGATGTGGACGACAAGCAGTACATTTTTACTGTATGGGTTTGTTAATCCTTTTATTATTTTTATGTTGTTGTAACCCCTGATCTATGAACTTTTCATACCTGTAGGTGATCTATTTTTGGTATTCATTCATTATGAATTTAACTCTACATTCTTATGACTTAAAGGGCAATCACATGGCAGTGACGTCATCGCAGGTCCTACAGCTATTTGCTGTGCAGCAGATCCATCCTGGTGTTCTGTGGATGTCTTTTGTTCTCTGGTATCAGCCATTACATCAGACGGCCAGAGCTTACTGCGTCTGCGCAGGACACCAGTACACAGCGCAGGCGCCGGATTTGAAACGATAACAGCGCTGAGGGGGCGGCGCCGAAAGCACAGGAAGATGTGAGTGACGGCAGAGGAGCTGGCCAAGCTGGGGAGTGAGGACCCGCCTACCTGGCTAGAGACAGGAATTGTGGCTAAGTATAAAAACGCTTTCTTTGGGGTATGCTTGAACCTAAAACTAAAAGAGCCACCTTGTTAGAATGCAGCATTACTGCTGCACAAGGTGGCTCTTTTAGTTTATAACGGCTGGAGGGGGTGACAGTGGCCCTTTAAGTGCTGCATGTTGTTATTGTTCACTGGCACTTTTGGGGTATTTTCTGCATTCATATTTTTGCATGTATCCAGCCACTGCTAGCCATCTTAGCAAGCATATGTAATGGTATATAGCTATTTTAACTTACTCTGCTTGTCCCCTTATGCTGTGAGGTCAAGTAACTTTTTCAAAGTGCTTTATGATCCATGTAGGTCTGGACACTGATTGATTGCTAACAAGGTAATATTGTGAGAGATCTTAGAGCTAGCCTCCTATATATTGAGACATAGTCAGCATTTATGCAGGGGTGCATATACGCATTTATAATAATAATAATCTTTATTTTTATATAGCGCTAACATATTCCGCAGCGCTTTACAGTTTGCACACATTATCGTTGCTGTCCCCGTTGGGGATCACAATCTAAATTCCCTATCAGTATGTCTTTGGAATGTGGGAGGAAACCGGAGTACCCGGAGGAAACCCACGCAAACACGGAGAGAACATACAAACTCTTTGCAGATGTTGTCCTTAGTGGGGCTTGAACCCAGGACTCCAGCGCTGCAAGGCTGCTGTACTATCCACTGCGCCACCGTGCTGCCGTATTTATGTACACTACTGCTCAAAAGTTTAGGGTCACTTAGAAATTTTCTTATTTTTGAAAGAAAAGCACAGTTTTTTCCAATGAAGCTAACATTAAATGATTCAGAAATACACTCTATACATTGTTAATGTGGTAAATGACTATTCTAACTGCAAACGTCTGGTTTGTAATGCAACATCTTCATAGGTGTATAGAGGCCCATTTCCAACAACCATCACTCCAGTGTTCTTATGGTACCTTGTATTTGCTAACTGTGTAAGAAGGCTAATGGATGGTTAGAATATCCTTGAAAACCCTTGTGCAAGTATGTTAGCACAGCTGAAAACAGTTTGGCTGAATAGAGGACCTATTAATCTGACCTTCCTTTGAGCTACTTGAGAACATTACATTTGTTGGTTCCATTAAACTCTTAAAATAGCCAGAAAAAAGAACTGGCATGTGAAACTCGACAGTCTATTCTTGTTCTTAGAAATAAAGGCTATTCCATGCGAGAAGTTGCCAAGAAACTGAAGAGGAGAGCACAAACAGGCTCTAACCAGAGTATAAAGAGAAGTGGGAGGCCCCGCTGAACAACTGGGCAACAAGTCAAGTACATTAGAGTCTGTAGTTTGAGAAATCAACACTTCACAGGTCCTCAACTGGCAACTTCATTAAATAGTACACGCAAAACGCCAATGTCAACGTCTACAGTGAAGAGGGGACTCCGGGATACTGGCCTTCAGGGCAGAGTGGCAAAGAAAAAGCCATATCTGAGACTGGCTAATAAAAGGAAAAGATTAATATGAGCAAAAGAACACAGACATTGGACAGAGGAAGATTGGAAAAAAAGTGTAATGGACAGACAAATCCAAGTTTGTGGTTTTTGGATCACACAGAAGAACATTTGTGGGATGCAGAACAACTGAAAAGATGCTGGAAGAGCAACTCCATTTTGCAATGCCATGCCCTAACCTGTGGACAGAGCTTGATTGGAGCCAATTTCATCCTACAGCAGGACAATGACCCAAAGCACACCTCCAATTATTCAAGAACTATTTAGGGAAGAAGCAGGTAGCTGGTATTCTATCTGTAATGGAGTGGCCTGCACAGTCACCAGATCTCAACCCCATTGAGCTGTTGAGGGAGCAGCTTGACCGTATGGTACTCAAAAAGTGCCCATCAAGCCAAACCAACTTGTGAGAGGGGCTTCTGGAAGCATGCGGTGAAATTTCTCCAGACTACATCAGCAAACTGCTAGAATGCGAAAGGTCTGCAATGCTGTAATTGCTGCAAAGGGAGCATTCTTTGACAAAAGCAAAGTTTGAAGGAGAAAATTATATTTAAAATAAAAATCTTTTTTTTTAACCTTGGCAACGTCTGGACTAGATTTTCAATTCATCAGGCAACTTATTTGATTAATAAAAGTATGAATTTTCATGGAAAACGCAAAATTGTTTGAGTGACCCTAAAACTTTTGAACGGTAGTGTACATTTAATCTAAGTACATTTTATCAAACTACGGGCAGTTATACCATGGCAGTTAGACAGGGCAGGAGACATGTAAGACATTTAAACAAATCTATTCCTTGTACATTCGGACTGCAACAAATATTTACCATATGCATTTTTATAATTTATATCCTGGCTGATGCATTCACTCACATCAACTGTCCTTGCACTAACTTTTTATACTCCATCCATATTGGCCCCTCACTCCTCTCCTTTCCTATGTACAGCACTCACATTCTTTTCACATTGCTAAATTGCACAGATCCATTCAGTCCCACCATCCAACACAAGAGACGCTCTCACAAATCACTTAACCATCTGCTCACTCTTTCTATCTTCCTTCTCCTAGTCGCAGGAGATATCTCTCCCAACCCTGGCCCCTCATGTTATAGCAAGTCAAACCCCCAAACTGCTACACTAAGAAACCCCGCTATCCTTATTAATATTCCCTGCATGCCTTCTGTCTCTTTCAATTGTGCTCTTTGGAATTCTCGCTCAGTGTGTAATAAATTCTCCTTCATCCATGATTTCTTCTTTTCTAACTCGCTTAACCTCCTGGCTCTTACTGAAACCTGGATCCAGCAGTCAGACACCACCACTGCTGCTGCTGTCTCATATGGTGGACTACACTTCTCTCATACCCCATGTAAGAGTCATGTCGGTCTGGTAGTCGGGGGCAGGTACATCTCGCCCAGGTATTTGTCCTATGTGAATTAGGCCGCTCAGTATCTTCAGGATACCGAGGGGTTAATAAGTGCAGGAATAAAGGCTGACCTGCTGGAGGTTTCAGGTGTCAGCCTGGGGCACACAGAATGCCTGTCTGGGTGAGACAAACGTGAGTGAGAGCTGTGCTCATGATCTATGTAATGTTAGCTGGGAGGAAGAAGCCCCCCCAGTTGTTAGATAGGAACGTATTTGTTTAGTTAGCGCCGGACAGGCTAGGATTTATTTTTATGTTTTGTTTTCTGTATTTGCTTTCACTTTAATAAACCTGACTTGAGGTCAGTCAACTTGGAAACCTGCTGTTGCCTCAGAGTTCAATGCACAAACCACGTGACCTTTGACCCCAGCAAAGGCGATCCCGGAGTGTTTTGTCACATTGTGGTGGAGAACGCGGGCATCGCGTGGCACAGGCGACAGTATGGAAGACGTGGTGAAAGCCCTAGTGCAGTCCACTGCCGTACAGCAGCAGGCTACTGCCGCACAGCATGAAGCTAATCGCTTGATGGCCGCACAGCTGAAGGAGTTAGTGGACATGACGGCTGCAGACAGCCACCTTCTCCAACAGGTGGCGCAGCGCCTGGTGAGCATGCCTGAGGTGGACCCGGAAGCAGAGTCCAGAAGGATCCATGTGAGTCGATACTGGCAAAAGTTGACCACGGAAGATTACGTCGAGGCATACCTGACAACGTTTGAGCGGACGGCGTTGAGGGAGAAGTGGCCGAAGGCACGATGGGCCGATTTGATTGCTCCGTTTCTCTCCGGCGAGGCCCAAAAAGCTTACCATGACTTAGACCCGGAAATCGCACAGGACTTTGAGAAGCTGACAGTTGAGATCCTGGCCCGGCTAGGTGTGACGACGGCTGTCCATGCACAGAGGGTACATCAGTGGACATACCAGCCAGATAAACCGCCGCGGTCTCAGATGTTCGACCTGATCTACTTGACAAAGAAATGGCTGCAACCCGAGGTACTGACAACCCTGGAGATAATCCAGCGGGTTGTCCTGGACAAGTATCTGAGAGTGCTACCTCCAGCGCTGAAAAGGTGGGTAAGCCAAGGAAATCGCATGACAGTGGATCAACTTGTGGAGTTGGTTGAGCGTTATTCCGTGGCAGAAGGACTTCCCGACGAAACCGCTAGCACCTGGTCTGTGCCTTCTCCTCGTGGAACCGGTAAGACTGTTCCAGCGACTACGGGTGAAGGAAAATTGCCAAAAACTGTGGGGGAGGAACCCAGGACTGCTCGCACTCCGAGACCGAGAGTATGGGACGGTGGTCTCAGTAGGGGGCCTGTTAGGTGTTTCCGCTGCCGTGAGAAGGGCCATGTTTCTGCGAACTGTCCTGTTACCACTGAATCCATGCAGTGCGATGTTATAGACTCTAAGAAACGCATGTCTTTGGTTACACGGCTGGTGAATGTGAATGCGGGTCAAAGTGATATAGCAAAACACCTGTGTGAATTATCTGTTGATGGGAAAAGTGTTGTGGCGTTACTAGACTCTGGAAGCGTGATGACTCTGGTGAAAGCTAGTCTGGTGGCACTTCCGTCTGGTTCGTCTGACAAATTTTCTGTAACGTGTGTGCATGGTGACACCTGCTCGTACCTAACAGCGGTCATATCGATTTCCACTCCCTATGGGTCTGTGCAACACAAAGTGGGACTCGTCCCCGCATTGTTACAGGATGTAATCCTGGACAGGGATTTTCCCCATTTCTGGCAGTTGTGGGAGAATCAGTTGCTCCTTCACGGTAGCTGTGAATCTTTTCCCATGCCATCTGGAGGTCCCGAACTCTTAGAGGAGGTCCCACAGGAAGACGTTGCTGGGGAGGTTATTGAGTCTAACCTTCAGTACCCCTTCTCAGTTCTGGCGGGGGAAACTGAAGAAACTGAGGAAACTCAGCGAGAGGCGGAGGCAGACAGCCATCCCGCACCCTGCCTACCAGATTTGGGAGTCCAGTTGGATGACTTCCACAGCGAACAAATGAAAGATCCTACCCTGACTCAGGCTAGGAAAAATGTAAAAATGATAGATAGCGTACCCGTAGAACCTGACACTAGGCTAGCGTACCCGTACATGGTTCTTGAAAATGATTTACTCTACCAGGTAGAAAAAAAAGGGGAAGACACTGTGCAGCAGTTAGTGGTACCCAAACCTTATCGGCGGAAGGTACTGGACCTGGCCCACGGACATATAATGGGGGGACATCTGGGGGTACAAAAAACCACAGAAAGAATATTGCATTGTTTTGTGTGGCCTGGAATACACAATGATGTGCGTAACTATTGTGAGTCCTGTCCAGAGTGCCAAATCTCGGCACCTAAACCTCGGTACTGTAGCCCTTTGGTACCCCTCCCTATCATTGGGGTCCCTTTTGAGAGAATTGGGATGGATTTGGTTGGGCCCCTTCCCCGGTCCGCACGTGGGCACCAACATATCCTCGTCATCATGGACTATGCCACTCGCTACCCGGAAGCCATCCCTTTGCGTAACACTGCTACCAAAACGATCGCCAAAGAGTTGGTGCAAGTGTTTAGTCGGGTAGGAATTCCAAAACAGATACTCACCGACCAGGGGACTCCCTTTATGTCGAGGGTAATGAAGGAGCTCTGCAGACTCTTACAAATAGATCCGTTGCGTACATCTGTCTATCACCCTCAAACAGATGGGTTGGTTGAGCGGTTCAATAAAACCTTAAAACAGATGCTCCGGAAGGCGATAGACAAAGATGGGAAGAACTGGGATTACTTGTTACCCTATTTGCTGTTTGCCATTAGGGAAGTTCCCCAGTCTTCCACAGGGTTCTCGCCTTTCGAGCTATTATACGCCCGTCGTCCCCGTGGACTGTTGGACGTCGCAAAAGAAACCTGGGAAGGTCAAGTCACTCCCTTTAAAATGGTGATAGACCATGTAAAGCAAATGCAGGACCGTATTGCTGCTGTCATGCCCATTGTTAGGGAACATATGTTACAGGCCCAGGGAGCCCAGAGGCTAAGTTATGATAGAGGCGCCAAGGTCCGTACGTTTGCACCCGGGGATAGGGTGTTGATCCTAATCCCTACGGTGGATAGTAAATTTCTGGCGAAATGGCAGGGCCCCTTTGAGGTCATGGAACGATTTGGAGAAGTGAACTATAAAGTGCACCAGCCTGGTAAGAGAAAACCAGAACAGATTTATCATGTGAATCTGATAAAACCCTGGAAAGACCGCGCTGCCCTAACAGCGGATCTGCCCCGTCCGGTTTGCTCACCTACCGTACTGGAGGTGCAGATTGCCGAGACTCTCTCTGAACGACAAAAATCTGAGGTTAAGCAGTTTTTGTTACAGAACCAACAGTTTTTCTCGGAAAAACCTGGCCAGACTAGGCTAGTGAAACATGAGATTGTCACAGAGCCTGGTGTCACAGTTCATGTGAAGCCATACCGGATTCCGGAAGCACGCCGTGAAGCCGTCTCCCGGGAGGTGAAGGCAATGTTGGACTTAGGAGTCATTGAAGAGTCGCACAGCGCCTGGTCCAGTCCAATCGTGTTGATACCTAAGCCGGATGGCTCTATACAGTTTTGCAATGACTTTAGGAAACTGAATGCGGTTTCTAAATTTGATGCCTACCCTATGCCCCGGGTCGATGAGTTGATCGATCGGCTGGGTAAAGCCCGATACATTACGACCCTGGATCTAACAAAGGGGTACTGGCAGATCCCTCTGGCCGAGGTGGCCAGAGAGAAGACGGCATTTGCAACAACCGGAAGGGCTGTTCCAGTATATCTACATGCCGTTTGGACTTCACGGAGCCCCAGCAACGTTCCAGAGATTGATGGATCGAGTCTTGAGGCCCCACAGGCAGTACGCTTCTGCCTACCTAGACGACATCATAATTTACAGCGTGGACTGGGAAGCTCACCTCCGGAAGGTACAGGCGGTGATTGATGACCTGAGAGATGCAGGCTTAACGGCGAATCCCAAGAAATGTCACATCGGCCTTGAAGAAGCCCGATACTTGGGCTACGTGATTGGCAGAGGAGTGGTTAAACCCCAGATCGACAAAATACAAACAATTCAGGGCTGGCCGCAACCAGTGAACAGGAAACAAGTTCAAGCTTTCCTGGGCATTGCCGGCTATTATCGCCGGTTCATACCCAACTTTGCGGCCATGGCTACCCCCTTGACGGATCTTACCAAAGGGAGGGATTCCGTCATGGTAAAATGGACCTCAGCGGCTGAAGAGGCCTTCCACAGTCTGAAACGGGCTTTGTGCTCTCAGCCCGTACTAGTGACTCCTGATTTCAGCAGCGAGTTTGTGGTGCAAACTGATGCTTCTGATACTGGTGTCAGAGCTGTACTTTCCCAGGTAAGGGACGGAGTCGAACACCCGGTCCTCTACCTCAGTCGGAAACTGAATGTACATGAGCAGAGGTATGCCTTGATTGAAAAAGAGTGCCTAGCCATCAAATGGGCTCTCGACTCCCTCAAATATTACCTGGCAGGTAGGAAGTTTAGGCTGGTCACGGACCATGCCCCTCTCAAGTGGATGCATCTCCACAAGGACCGTAATAGTCGGGTAACCCGGTGGTTCCTTGCCCTGCAGGCTTACTCTTTCACGGTGGAGCACCGCCCCGGGGTGCAGATGGGGAACGCTGATGCCCTGTCCCGAGTACACTGTTTCGAGAGTATTCTTGCTCGACCTGAGTGGTCTGAGCAGGGGGGGAGGATATGTAAGAGTCATGTCGGTCTGGTAGTCGGGGGCAGGTATATCTCGCCCAGGTATTTGTCCTATGTGAATTAGGCCACTCAGTATCTTCAGGATACCGAGGGGTTAATAAGTGCAGGAATAAAGGCTGACCTGCTGGAGATTTCAGGTGTCAGCCTGGGGCACACAGAATGCCTGTCTGGGTAAGACAAACGTGAGTGAGAGCTGTGCTCATGATCTATGTAATGTTAGCTGGGAGGGAGAAGCCCCCCCAGTTGTTAGATAGGAACGTATTTGTTTAGTTAGCACCGGACAGGCTAGGATTTATTTTTATGTTTTGTTTTCTGTATTTGCTTTCACTTTAATAAACCTGACTTGAGGTCAGTCAACTTGGAAACCTGCTGTCGCCTCAGAGTTCAATGCACAAACCACGTGACCTTTGACCCCAGCAAAGGCGATCCCGGAGTGTTTTGTCACACCCAAGATCAGACATTAGAGCAGGTGGAGGCGTTGGTCTGCTCCAGTCACCCAAATGTACAGTAGCTTTCAGGTTATCCCTCAAGTATCATCACTTGTCTTCCCTTCTTTTGAGGTCCAAGCTGTCAGACTCTACATACCCTTCTCCATGCAAGTGGCGGTGGTGTATCATTCTCCGGGCCCCTCCCATCAGTTCCTGGTTCACTTTGCTACCTGGCTTCCACACTTTCTCTCCTGTCACATCCCCACCCTCATCATGGGTGATTTCAACATCTCAATTGCTTTTCCCCTCTCCCCATCTGCTACTCACCTTTTATCTCTAACCTTCTCCATCGGCCTTTCGCAGCTTACTAACTCTCCAATAGATGAAGACGGAAACTTCCTCAACCTGGTCTTCTCTCGGCTTTGCTCAGTGAATAATTTCACAAACTCCCCTCTCCTGTCCCCTGACCACAACCTTCTTTCATTCTCTATCAAGAACTGCCATCCTGCCAAGGTCACCCCTACTTTCCACACATTTTGAAATATACATTAACACCCAGAAACTTATGAAGAACTTGCAGTTATCATTGGCCCCTATCTCCTCCCTCTCATGTCCTGATTCTGCACTGATGCATTATAATGAAACACTGCAATATGCCCTGGGTGAAGCTGCACCTCCTATACATAGAACAACATGGCACAGATGGCGACAACCCTGGCACATGATGCAAACACATTTCCTACAGTGGTGCTCCAGGTGCGCTGAACGTCTGTGGAGAAAATCCAATCTTCCCGAAGATTTCATCCATTATAAGTTTATGCTTAAAACATACAACACTGCCCTTCACCTCTCCAAGCAAATCTACTTCAACGCCCTCATCACCTCACTATCCAATAACCCAAAATGTCTCTTTGACACGTTTCATTCCCTACTCAACCCAGGAGTGCAGGCCCCAACCACGGATCTCCGCGCGGACGATCTGGCCAATTGTTTCAAAGAAAAAAAATTGACCATATCTGACAGGAAATTATCTCCCAATCCCCTCATACATGCACTGTCCTCCCTCCCCTCACTGCATCTAGCTCACTCTCTGACTTTGAACCAGTCAAGAAAAAGAAGTAATCAAGCTCCTTGCATCTTCTCACCCGACCACTTGCACCAGTGACACCATTCCGTCACATCTCCTCCAGTTCCTTTCCCCTGCTGTCTCCACTCATCTAACAAAAATATTCAACCTCTTTCTCTCTTCTGGTATCTTTTCCTCCTCATTTAAGCATGCAATCATACATCCATCACTGGAAAAAATCCCTCGACCAAAACTGTGCCACTAACTATAGACCTGTCTCTAATCTTCCCTTCATCTCTAAACTACTGGAACACCTGGTCCACTCCTGTCTTATCCGCCATCTCTCAGATAACTCACTTCTCAACCCTCTACAATCCAGTTTCCGCTCTTTACACTCTACTGAAACTGCTCTTACTTAAGTCGCTAATGATCTACTAACAGCTAAATCTAATGGTTACTGCTCCCTGCTAATTCTCTCGGATCTCTCTGCAGCATTTGACACTGTGGATCATCAGCTCCTCCTCACTGTGCTCTGCTCCATCAGCCTCAAGGACACCATTCTCTCTTGGTTCTCCTCCTATCTCTGACCGCTCCTTCACTGTATCTTTTCTGGCTCCTCCTCCTCTCCTCTTCCCCTTACTGTTGGAGTTCCTCAAGGATTGGTTCTAGGCCCCCTCCTCTTCTCTTTGTATACTGCCCCTATTGGTCAAACAATCAGTAGGTTTGGTTTCCAGTATCATCTCTAGGCTGATGACAGCCAATTCTACACTTCTCCTGATATCATGCCTGCCTTTTTAGATAACACCAGTGATTGTCTTACCGCTGTCTCTAACATCATGTTCTCCCTCTATCTGAAAATAAACCAGTCAAAAACTGAACTCCTTATGTTTCCTCCCTCTACTAATGTACCTATGCCCGACATTGCCATTTCTGTATGTGGTTCCTCCATTACTCCCCAGCAACCCGCCCACTGTCTTGGGGTCATACTTGATTCCAAGCTTTCATTCACCCCCCACATCCAATCACTGGCTCGCTCTTGTTATCTGCACCTCAAAAACATTTCTAGAATTTGGCCCTTTCTTACTTTATACTCTGCAAAAACTCTCACTGTTTCTCTTATTCTTTCTCATCTGGACTATTGTAACTCTCTACTAATCGGTCTCCCTCTTACCAAACTCTCCCTTCTCCAATCTGTCTTGAATGCTGCAGCCAGGATCATATCCCTCACCAATCGTTACACCAATGCCTCTACCTTGTGCCAGTCATTACACCTGTCAGCTCGACTCCATTAACCAGGTGGTACTTCCAGGTCAGGGCACCGCAGTAGCTAAGAGTACCGGCAATGCGCGTGGCCGCGACCTAGGGTGCCTGCGCGAGACCGGAAGCTCCATCGCTGACCGCGAGGCTAACAGTGCAGGAGCAACACGCCGCGATCCCCATCCAGTGGTGAGCTGGGACACAGGAGTGCAGAGGTGAGTAGCGGGGGACCGTGCGGCCACAGTCCTAATACCTCAACACATTAACCTAACTATCCCTGCATTGCCCATTCAAAATTTTTACCATAACCAGGTTCCTCGCATCATGTTCTCACACTCTTTATGCATTTAATAGCCCTCTGTGTCTGTACTGTTACATTCCTAGGCTAATAACCGGTTCCTGCAGCATTACATGAACACCCGATTCTTACACTTTGGCTGGTCCGAACAACGAAAGCAATTGTTACTATCCACCTTTCGTGTCGCTCCTTTTCCTCATAGATTGTAAGCTTGCAAGCAGGGCCCTCATTCCTCTTGGTATCTGTTTTGATCTATGTGCTTATTGTTATGCTGTAATGTCTATTGTATGTACAAGTCTCTTCTAAAATGTAAAGTGCTGCGGAATATGTCTGCGCTATAAAAATAAAATTATTATTATAATAGTCTGCACTTTCTACTACCTTCAACTACTATGCTTATAGGTAGGGATATCAAGAATCAAACACTTTTTGATCATTAATAAGGTCTATAAAGATATTCTATCTGATTATTTTGTCTTGGTTGCTCTTTACTAGGGTTGAGCGAAACGGATCGTTCATTTTCATAAGTCGCCGACTTTTGGCAAAGTCGGCGTCTCATGAAACCGAGCCGATCCCTGTGTGGGGTCTACCATGCGGTATGCGACTTTCGCGCCAAAGTCGCGTTTCAATGATGCTAAAAGCGCCATTTCTCAGCCAATGAAGGTGGACGCAGAGTGTGGGCAGCGTGATGACATAATTCTCAGTCCCCAACATCTTAGAGAAGGGCATTGCAGTGATTGGCTTGCTTTCTGCGGCGTCACAGGGGCTATAAAGGGGCGTTCCCGCCGACCGCCATCTTACTGCTGCTGATCTGAGCGTAGGGAGAGGTTGCTGCAGCTTCTTCGGAAGCAGGGATAGTGATAGGCAGGGTACATAAAGCTACAAACCGCTTGTGCTGTAGCGATTTCCACTGTCCAACACCACCTTTTGATTGCAGGGACAGTGGAAGCTACATTTTTTTTTCCTCAGCGCTGTAGCTCATTGGGCTGCACTAGAAGGCTCCCTGACCCTGATAGCTGCGTTGCTGTGCCTGTGTGTACGCCGCTGTGCAAACCAACTGCTTTTTTCAAAGCACAAATCCTGTTTTTCCTTCCTTTCTGCACAGCTATCTTGTGTGTTTGTCCACACTTTTGTGTGCAGCAGTCCTTTTTATAGCTGCCTGCCATACTTTTCTGAGATAACTGCAGGGAGATAAATATTGGCAAGTCTGCCTCCGTGCCATTGCTGTGTGTGGCATCTGTCTCTCATTGTGTGGCACCGAAAACACTGTGTAATACTTGGCCATTTTTATTTTTTTTTGGGGTACATTCTCCCTTTTCCAAAAAAAAAAATTAGTGGGAGATAAATATTGGCAAGTCTGCCTCCGTGCCATTGCTGTGTGTGGTATCTGTCTCTCATTGTGTGCCACCGAAAACACTGTGTAATACTTGGCCAGTTTTTTTTTTTTGCTAAATTCTCCCTTTTCCAAAAAAAAAATAGTGTGAGATAAATATTGGCAAGTCTGCCTCTGTGCCATTGCTGTGTGTGGCATCTGTCTCTCATTGTGTGGCACCGAAAACACTGTGTAATACTTGGCCATTTTTTTTTGGGGGGGGGGTACATTCTCCCTTTTCCAAAAAAAAAATTAGTGGGAGATAAATATTGGCAAGTCTGCCTCCATGCCATTGCTGTGTGTGGTATCTGTCTCTTATTGTGTGCCACCGAAAACACTGTGTAATACTTGGCCAGTTTTTTTTTTTTGCTAAATTCTCCCTTTTCCAAAAAAAAAAAATAGTGTGAGATAAATATTGGCAAGTCTGCCTCTGTGCCATTGCTGTGTGTGGCATCTGTCTCTCATTGTGTGGCACCGAAAACACTGTGTAATACTTGGCCATTTTTTTGGGGGGGGGGTACATTCTCCCTTTTCCAAAAAAAAAATTAGTGGGAGATAAATATTGGCAAGTCTGCCTCCGTGCCATTGCTGTGTGTGGCATCTGTCTCTCATTGTGTGGCACCGAAAACACTGTGTAATACTTGGCCATTTTTATTTTTTTTGGGGGTACATTCTCCCTTTTCCAAAAAAAAAATTAGTGGGAGATAAATATTGGCAAGTCTGCCTCTGTGCCATTGCTGTGTGTGGTATCTGTCTCTCATTGTGTGCCACCGAAAACACTGTGTAATACTTGGCCAGTTTTTTTTTTTTGCTAAATTCTCCCTTTTCCAAAAAAAAAAATAGTGTGAGATAAATATTGGCAAGTCTGCCTCTGTGCCATTGCTGTGTGTGGCATCTGTCTCTCATTGTGTGGCACCGAAAACACTGTGTAATACTTGGCCATTTTTTTTTTTTGGGGGGGTACATTCTCCCTTTTCCAAAAAAAAAATTAGTGGGAGATAAATATTGGCAAGTCTGCCTCCGTGCCATTGCTTTGTGTGGCATCTGTCTCTCATTGTGTGGCACCGAAAACACTGTGTAATACTTGGCCATTTTTATTTTTTTTTGGGGTACATTCTCCCTTTTCCAAAAAAAAAATTAGTGGGAGATAAATATTGGCAAGTCTGCCTCCGTGCCATTGCTGTGTGTGGTATCTGTCTCTCACTGTGTGCCACCGAAAACACTGTGTAATACTTGGCCATTTTTTTTCTTTTGCTAAATTCTCCCTTTTCCCAAAAAAAAATTAGTGTGAGATAAATATTGGCAAGTCTGCCTCTGTGCCATTGCTGTGTGTGGCATCTGTCTCTCATTGTGTGGCACCGAAAACACTGTGTAATACTTGGCCATTTTTTTTTGGGGGGGGTACATTCTCCCTTTTCCAAAAAAAATATTAGTGGGAGATAAATATTGGCAAGTCTGCCTCCGTGCCATTGCTGTGTGTGGCATCTGTCTCTCATTGTGTGGCACCGAAAACACTGTGTAATACTTGGCCATTTTTATTTTTTTTTGGGGTACATTCTCCCTTTTCCCAAAAAAAAATTAGTGGGAGATAAATATTGGCAAGTCTGCCTCCGTGCCATTGCTGTGTGTGGTATCTGTCTCTCATTGTGTGCCACCGAAAACACTGTGTAATACTTGGCCTTTTTTTTTTTTTTGCTAAATTCTCCCTTTTCCAAAAAAAAAATTAGTGTGAGATAAATATTGGCAAGTCTGCCTCTGTGCCATTGCTGTGTGTGGCATCTGTCTCTCATTGTGTGCCACCAAAAACCACTGTGTAATACTGGGCCTTTTTTTTTTCTAGGGTAAATTTTCCCAGAAAAAAAAAAAATAGTGGGAGATTAAGATTGGCATTTCTGCTTGAGTGCTGGTCCTGTGTGTGCCATCTGTCTCAAATTATTGGGGCACAGAAAACCTAGTGTGTAACATTGGGCCTGATTTTCCTTTCAGTGTCAGGCACCTATAAAGGTATATATAAATCCTACAGAAGTTTGAGTTCACCTGATAAGTTGTTTTACAGTAACAAATAGCGTTACTTTGGTTACGTTTTGCAAACAATGAGGAAGTCTAGTGGAAGAGGTCGTGGCCATGGGCGGTCATTGTCAGCTGGTAATGATGGTAGTGGTGGTGGAGCATCAGGTGGTCGTGGTAAAAGCAGTACAGCACCTAAGTCTCGAGTTGTTGAGCCAGGTTCGTTGTCTGGCTACACAAGGCCTCGAAAGCTCTCTTTTCTGGGAGTAGGAAAACCACTTTTGAAGCCGGAGCAGGAGGAACAAGTATTGGCTTTCATTGCTGACTCTGAATCTAACTCTTTCACCTCCTCCTCGGAAAGTGCCAAATGTCAGAGCAGTGCATCGTCAGTGGATGCTCCCGGTCAGGAACAAGTCGCTTCCTTGTGTCCTTCACTAAAAACAACAGTTAAGGATGCGTCAGTCGACACAACAGGTTACTCCATGGAGCTCTTTACACATACCGTTCCTGGGTTAGACAGTGAAACAGTTAACAGGCCATGCCCGTTAGAAGTTGAATCAGACATGGAGTGCACAGATGCACAGCCACAGCCAGATTACTATGCTGTTCCTTTGACTCAGACCAGAACATTGCCCTCGCAGTGTACTGAGGCAGAATCAAACCCAGCGGAGACTATGGTGCCCCGTCACGAACGCTATACCACCGGCTTACACGGTGACACAGACGAAATTGCACACGACATAGAAGAGGAGGTCATAGATGACCCAGTTGTGGACCCCGATTGGCAGCCATTGGGGGAACAGGGTGCAGGCGGCAGTAGTTCTGAAGCGGAGGAGGAGGAGCCGCAGCAGGCATCAACATCACAACAGGTTCCATCTACCGGGCCCGTATCTGGCCAAAAACGCGTGGCAAAAACAAAACCAGTTGGAGGACAGCGTGGCCATCCGGTTAAAGAAGCTCAGTCTGCAATGCCTGAAAAGGTATCCGATAGTAGAAAGAGTGCAGTCTGGCATTTTTTTAAACAACATCCAAATGATCAGCGCAAAGTCATCTGTCAAAAATGTTCAACTACCTTAAGCAGAGGTCAGAATCTTAAAAGTCTAAATACAAGTTGCATGCATAGACATTTATCCACCATGCATTTGCAAGCATGGACTAACTACCAAACGTCCCTAAAGGTTGCAGCACCCTCGGCCAATGAAGCTAGTCAGCAACGCTACATCCCTTCCTTCCCTGTAAGCCCACCATTTCCCGCGCCACCTGCAGTATCTGTGCAGCTTTCGTCGCCAGGCCAAAGCAGTCAGGGAATCACCAGGTTAGTAGTAGGAAACACTGCATGTAGGGCACCGGCAAGAATACCATCTCCAACCCTCTCTCACTCACCCATGTCCACCGGCACCACCGCTAGTTCCACGATCTCCAGCTCTCCAGTCCAGCTCACCCTACATGAGACTCTTGTTAGGAAAAGGAAGTACTCATCCTCGCATCCGCGTACACAGGGTTTGAATGCCTACATTGCTAGACTAATCTCATTAGAGATGATGCCCTACCGGTTAGTTGAAAGCGAAGCTTTCAAAGCGCTGATGGACTACGCTGTACCACGCTATGAGCTACCCAGTCGGCACTTCTTTTCTAGAAAAGCCATCCCAGCCCTCCAACAGCATGTTAAAGACCGCATCGTCCATGCACTCAGGCAGTCTGTGACTACAAAGGTGCACCTGACAACAGATGCATGGACCAGTAGGCATGGCCAGGGACGTTACGTGTCCATCACGGCACACTGGGTGAATGTGGTAGATGCAGGGTCCACAGGGGACAGCAATATTGGGACAGTTCTGCCTAGCCCACGGTCAAGGAAGAGTTGCCTGTAGGCGTTCGCCCCCCCTCCTCCTCTTCCTCCTCCTTCTCCTGCAGAAGCGAGAGCTCATCCACAGACCGCAGTCGCACATCCACTCCATCCGCAGCTGCCACTGTTGCACACCAGGTGTGCCATTATGGGACAGCTAGTGGCAAGCGTCAGCAGGCTGTATTGGCAATGAAGTGTTTGGGCGACAACAGACGCACCGCGGAAGTTCTATCCGAGTTCTTGCAGAAAGAAACTCAGTCATGGCTGGGCACTGTACATCTTGAGGCAGGCAAGGTAGTGAGTGATAACGGAAGGAATTTCATGGCTGCCATAGCCCTTTCCCAACTGAAACACATTCCTTGCCTGGCTCACACCTTAAACCTGGTGGTGCAGTGCTTCCTGAAAAGTTATCCGGGGTTACCCGACCTGCTCCTCAAAGTGCGCAGACTTTGCTCGCATATCCGCCGTTCGCCTGTACACTCCAGCCGTATGCAGAACTATCAGCATTCTTTGAACCTTCCTCAGCATCGCCTAATCATCGACGTTGCAACAAGGTGGAACTCCACACTGCACATGCTTCAGAGAGTGTGCGAACAGAGGCGTGCTGTTATGTATTTGTGGGAGGATACACGGGCAGGCAGTTGGATGGCAGACATGGAGTTGTCAGGTGTGCAGTGGTCGAAGCTACAAGACCTGTGTCAAGTCCTTCAGTGTTTTGAGGAATGCACACGGCTGGTTAGTGCAGACAATGCAATAATAAGCATGAGCATCACCCTAATGCGTCTGCTGATGCAAAGTTTGACGCACATAAAGGAGCAGGCGTCTGCAGCCGAGGAAGAGGAAAGCCTTGATGACAGTCAGCCATTGTCTGGTCAGGGCCGTGTAGAGGACGCGGTAGCGGGCGAAGAGGAGGAGGAGGACGAGGAGGATGATGGGGATGAGTACTTTTTTAATGAGGAAGCTTCTCCTGGGCCAACAGAAATTAGTGGCGTTGCAAGGCCGGGTTCTGTTTTTGTAAGGGAGACAAGTGACGTAGATTTGCCTGTAACTGCCCCCTCAAACCAGCACAACCGCAGATTTGACAACTGGAACTTTGGCCCACATGGCGGATTATGCCTTACGTATCCTCAAAAAGGACCCACGCATTATTAAAATGATGAGCGATGACGATTACTGGTTGGCCTGCATCCTTGACCCTCGCTATAAAGGCAAATTGCAAAATATTATGCCACATGAGAACCTCGAACAAATATTAGCAACCAAACAAACTACTCTTGTAGACTGTTTGATTCAGGCATTCCCAGCACACAGCGCCGGTGATGGTTCTCACACGAGCTGCAGGGGGCTACAGGGCAGAGGTGTTAGAGGTGCACAGATCAGAAGTGGCGTTGGACAGAGGGGTTTTCTGACCAGGTTGTGGAGTGATTTCGCAATGACCGCAGACAGGACAGGTACTGCAGCATCTATTCAAAGTGACAGGAGACAACATTTGTCCAGTATGGTTACTAACTATTTTTCAGCCCTTATTGATGTTCTCCCTCAACCGTCATTCCCATTTGATTACTGGGCATCCAATTAGACACCTGGCCTGAATTGGCTGAATATGCGTTGCAGGAGCAGCTAGTGTGCTATCAGAAAGAGTATTCAGTGCTGCTGGTTCAATATTAACCGAAAAAAGGACTCGTCTGGCTACCCAAAATGTGGATGATCTCACCTTCATTAATATGAACCACTCCTGGATTTCAAATTATTTTGACCCACCTTTCCCAGCTGACACCTAGCTTTCCTATAAAAAGGTCTTGCTTGTGGACTGGTCTTACTGAGTGTTCAAATCTCTTAATTTGCAGCAGCTGTTTGACCAGCATACGACATGTTTAGACATCCCCCAATGGGAAAACTCCCCCCACGGGGCCGTTGTCTCACTCTCGACACTTGGCGCAAGCACCCGTTAGTTACAGCGCTGTTTGTCAGAAGAGGTGGGTGTGCTCGCTTTTGGTCGACGGCACTGCCACTGGGTGCCTCATAGTACAATGTAGTGTCTCTGGCGGTGGTGGTGCGCACCCAACGTCAGACACACCGTTGTAACATGAGGGGCCCTGGGGCGGTACCGCCGGCCACAAGAGAGTTCCCCCCCCCCAGCTCAAACTGTGCTCTACCACGTGCAAAATTATCTCGCACAGCTCCACCAATGTTTAGTCTATGCGCTGACATCATTCAATGCCTGGCACTGACAAACAATACCAATTTGTTGACATCTATGATGCTAGTTAAAGTAGTCTGGGTCAGTGTCCTATATTGACACCAGTAAATACTAATTTACTGCCAAATTACTTTGTCATAAACTGTGCAGATGAGCCCACCCCTGTACCTAAGCATGCCACCCTTTTTTTTAATTTATAGTTGTTTTGCGAGACATTAACATCTATTTATTTTTTGGGAGTACTAACTGTGTCAGACACTTCTTGCAATACTCCTCCACGGACCGCAATGCTGCCTGCCTGTGTATCCATGTAACCGATTTAAAACTGCCATGCCTGACTATTGTTTGTTATTTTAGGCCTTTGTTAGCCTGTCTGCGGCCCCTACTTGCAATACTCCTCCACTGACCACAATGCTGCCTGCCTGTGTATCCATGTAACCGATTTAAAACTGCCATGCCTGCCTATTGTTTGTTATTTTAGGCCTTTGTTAGCCTGTCTGCGGCCCCTACTTGCAATATTCCTCCACTGACCACAATGCTGCCTGTCTGTGTATCCATGTAACCGATTTAAAACTGCCATGCCTGCCTATTGTTTGTTATTTAAGGCCTTTGATAGCCTGTCTGCAGCCCCTACTTGCAATACTCCTCCACTGACCACAATGCTGCCTGCCTGTGTATGCATGTAACCGATTTAAAACTGCCATGCCTGACTATTGTTTGTTATTTTAGGCCTTTGTTAGCCTGTCTGCGGCCCCTACTTGCAATACTCCTCCACTGACCACAATGCTGCCTGCCTGTGTATCCATGTAACCGATTTAAAACTGCCATGCCTGACTATTGTTTGTTATTTTAGGCCTTTGTTAGCCTGTCTGCGGCCCCTACTTGCAATACTCCTCCACTGACCACAATGCTGCCTGCCTGTGTATCCATGTAACCGATTTAAAACTGCCATGCCTGCCTATTGTTTGTTATTTTAGGCCTTTGTTAGCCTGTCTGCGACCCCTACTTGCAATACTCCTCCACTGACCACAATGCTGCCTGGAGTGCCTGCCTGTGTATCCATGTAACCGATTTAAAACTGCCATGCCTGCCTATTGTTTGTTATTTAAGGCATTTGATAGCCTGTCTGCGGCCCCTACTTGCAATACTCCTCCACTGACCACAATGCTGCCTGTCTGTGTATCCATGTAACCGATTTAAAACTGCCATGCCTGCCTATTGTTTGTTATTTTAGGCCTTTGTTAGCCTGTCTGCGGCCCCTACTTGCAATACTCCTCCACTGACCACAATGCTGCCTGCCTGTGTATCCATGTAACCGATTTAAAACTGCCATGCCTGCCTATTGTTTGTTATTTTAGGCCTTTGATAGCCTGTCTGCGGCCCCTACTTGCAATGCTCCTCCACTGACCACAATGCTGCCTGCCTGTGTATCCATGTAACCGATTTAAAACTGCCATGCCTGCCTATTGTTTGTTATTTTAGGCCTTTGATAGCCTGTCTGCGGCCCCTACTTGCAATTCTCCTCCACTGACCACACCAATGCTGCCCGTGTACCCCTGGAACCTGTTTAAAAGTTCATAGAGCATAGTTATATATTTTATTTACTATTAATAAGGCCATGATGGACTACGCTGTACCACGCTACAAGCTAACCAGTCGACACTTCTTTTGCGAGAAAAGCCATCCCAACCCTCCACCAGCATGTAAAAGACCGCATTGTCCATGCACTCTGGCAATCTGTGAGTACAAAGGTGCACCTGACAACAGACGCATGGACCTGTAGGCATGGCCACGGAAGATTACGTGTCCATTACGGCGCAATGGGTTAATGTGGTGGATGCATGGTCCACAGGGGACAGCCTACTAAGTCTGTCTGCAGTCCCTAATTCAAATTGTCCTCCACTGTCTAAATCGGAGCTTCCACCTTCTGGCTTTCGGCCTATAGTATCAGAAATTAAACTGCATTTGGCCTTCAACTTTGGTTACGGCCTACTAACGGTGTCTGCCCCTCCCTGGTGTTTGTCCTCAACTGAATAAAGCTGAGCTTCAACCTTCTGGCTCTAATTTTTTTTTTTAAGTGCTGGTTGGGGCATAATACCTCTGTTTGCTGCTCCCTGGTGTTGACCTCAACTGAATAAAGCTGAGCTTCCACCTTCTGGCTTTCGGCCTATAGTATCAGATATTAAACTGCATTTGGCCTTTAACTTTGGTTACGGCCTACTAACGGTGTCTGCCCCTGCCTGGTGTTTTTCCTCAACTGAATAAAGCTGAGCTTCAACCTACTGGCTCTCATTAAGTGCTGTGTTTTAAAAAATTGGTGGTTAGGGCCTACTAACGGTGTCTGCCCCTCCATGGTGTTTGCCCTCGACTGAATAAAGCTGAGCTTCCACCTTCTGGCTTTCGGCCTATAGTATCAGATATTAAACTGCATTTGGCCTTCAACTTTGGTTACGGCCTACTAACGGTGTCTGCCCCTCCCTGGTGTTTGTCCTCAACTGAATAAAGCTGAGCTTCAACCTTCTGGCTCTCATTAAGTGCTGTGTTTTTAAAAATTGGTGGTTAGGGCCTACTAACGGTG
This sequence comes from Ranitomeya variabilis, assembly GCF_051348905.1. Classification (NCBI taxonomy): domain Eukaryota; kingdom Metazoa; phylum Chordata; class Amphibia; order Anura; family Dendrobatidae; genus Ranitomeya; species Ranitomeya variabilis. The sequence continues at coordinate 656,493,433 of NC_135233.1, forward strand.
TCTGCCCCTCCCTGGTGTTTGCCCTCAGCTGAATAAAGCTGAGCTTCCACCTTCTGGCTTTCGGCCTATAGTATCAGATATTAAACTGCATTTGGCCTTCAACTTTGGTTACGGCCTACTAACGGTGTCTGCCCCTCCCTGGTGTTTGTCCTCAACTGAATAAAGCTGAGCTTCAACCTACCGGCTCTCATTAAGTGCTGTGTTTTAAAAAATTGGTGGTTAGGGCCTACTAACGGTGTCTGCCCCTCCCTGGTTTTTGCCCTCAACGGAATAAAGCTGAGCTTCAGTCTTTAGGCTTTTGGCCTAAAGTATCAGATATTAAACTGCATTTGGCCTATTAGTGTGTTTGGGCCCTTAAAACAGTGTCTGCTGCTCCTGGGTTTGCTACTCCACTGAACAAAGCAATGCCGCCTGTTTAGTCCTGTTACCAATTTTGAACTGCATTTAGCCTACTTTATTCTTTGGCCCTATATCTGTTTCCTCCTCATCCTGCCCATTGCCCAGCCACTGCTAGATGAGTCTGCTGGTACATTGACCTAGACCACCACATTCCCCTTGCACTCTACACAGCCAGAATCTGACCCTGCTGAAAGTAAGGTTCCCCTTCCCGCATGTTATACCACCTTACACAGGGACAAAGAGGAAGGTGCAGATGAAAGTGCAGGTTCCTTCATCAGGTGGGGGGGGCATACTCGTTGGTGACGTCACTGGCACAGGGCCCCTCAGAGTACGCAAAAGTGTCGCTGCTGGTGGGAGGCGCCCCCGCCGTGCAAACACACAACTGTACTTTGAGGGGCCCTGTGCCAGTGCCAATGTGAACGAGTGTGCCCCCCTGCTTGCTCAGGATCACAGCACTTGCAACGTTGAAATACTTACCTCTCCCTGCTCTACCGCCGTGACGTAGTCCACGATTCCTGGGCCCACTAAAACCTTGAACCAGCCCTACCCCCCACAACTTTTGCCAAATGACCCCCAAGTTCCATTGAACAACTATTATTATAAAGTTAATTAAGATTGACAAGCTTCAGAAACAAGAATGGATGTTTTTGGCATTAAAATGGGCACTGTAGGTGTTTTCCTGGCCTCCACTCACTGCCGACTATGCTTCCCCATTGACTTGCATTGGGTTTCGTGTTTCGGTCGATCCCCGACTTTTAGCGATAATCGGCCGACTGCACTCGACTCAACTCTGGACAAAGTCGGGTTTCACAAAACCCGACTCGATCTTTAAAAAATGAAAGTCGCTCAACCCTACTCTTTACTATATATTCACATCATAATTTTTGCACTGTATTACTGCACCCTCATTTATTGTATTTATTTTATCTTGACTGTTTTGTCTTATATCAGGGGTCCCCAACCTGTAGCTCGGGAGCCACATGTGGCTCGCAGTCCCATGAATTGTGGCTCGTGGCTGTCTGTCAGCTTGGTACATTAGTTCCAGTTCTAGCAAACAGGTATGAAGAGCACATCTGAAAATGGTGAATTTTGTGAGCAGCCCTGCACAGAAGAGAAGATCTGGATGCACATATACTGGTCTTAGGGGTTTTGAGATGATGTAAGTATGGTACACTGGAGACAAGATGACACTACCTGTCAGAGGAGGTGTTTGAATCTGGATGTGACAGTGTGTTGGGAGTGCTTTATAGGAGAATACTGAATGGGGGTATTGTAGGAACCCCTGGATCTTTGTATACTGCGTTGGGGTGATTGATTTTTGTGGAAAAACTTTAGCTACCATTATGCCTGTAATGGGGGCTTTGGTTGCCACTATTGTGAGGGGTGCGGGAGCTGAATGTCGATCGAGACCCTCTATCAAGGCTGGATGTGGCCCACGACCCTCTCTCAGAGCTGAATGTGGCTCTCAAGGTCAGAAACGTTGGGGACCACTCTCTTATATGGTCTTAATTTATGTCTTGTCCACTTCATTTTCAATAAAGATTTTTTGAATTTTTCATTATCGGTCTTGTGGTGAATTTGTGTAGTTGGTATTGAGTTGCACAAGTTGCCCAGTTACATCATCACTAGTGTTGAGCGATACCTTCCGATATGCAAAGGTATCGGTATCGGATTGGATCGGCCAATATACAAAAAATATCGGATATCGCCGATACCCAATACCAATGCATATCATTGGGACACAAAATATCGGAATGGTTCCCAGGGTCTGAAGGAAAGGAAACTCTCCTTCAGGCCCTGGGATCCATATTCATGTAAAAAATAAATAATAAAAATAAAAAATATTGATTTACTCACCCCTCCGGCGGCCCCTGCTCTTAGCGGTGCCTCCGTTCCTAAGAATGCCGAGTTAAGGACCTTCGATGACGTCGCGGCTTGTGATTGGTCGCATGACCGCTCATGTGACCGCTCACGCGACCAATCACAAGCCGCGACGTCATCGAAGGTCCTTCACTCCCTGCATTCTTAGGAACGGAGGCACCGCTAAGAGCAGGGGTCGCCGGAGGGGTGAGTATATCAATATTTTTTATTTGTATTTGTTGGGGTGGTCTGCAAGTCAGACCCTCAGGGATATTGGATGGCTGCCAAATTCGAGGATTCTCCAGAGAATGATGGACAGAGACAGATGTGGTATCTGATCATCGCCATGTTTATTACAGGAAAAGACATCCAGTTATATACACTTTTGAGTAGGCGTATACATCATGTCCGAGCGCCAATCAGCTGTTTATTGCATGTGAGATCATTCTTAATTCATCAGGTCTAATTCCTAATAAGGACAACTCTCTAGCCAGGTGATTCTTACATGAGGGGTGACTTGAGTTTAGCCATGTAAGGGGCTAAGGTGCTAGACCTTATCTTTATTAGGCCTAACTCTTGTCAACAACTTTAATCAGCAGTCAGCAATTCTGATCAGTAATCACGTTGTCAGCAGGTATGATAGATAGCCGTAGGCACTACTATTTAGGGGTGGTGCACAAGTAGGTGCCCAAACCATATATACTTGTAGATCAACTTGGCACACACGTGATCAGATGCAAAATGTGATTTTTAATTGAAGAGAGTACATACATAGGACGTTTCGGTCATAGACCTTCTTCAATGTACTAGCTGACTGTACCTGAACCAAGGACCATAGGATTTTTCTTAAGGGTATGTTCACCCATATGTATGCTATTGTAGCCACGGCACAATTGAATAGCTTTAGACATCCTGTACATATTACAGGTGAAGCCGCCCACAAAATACGTATACCAGCTTCTCCAAAAGAGAGGGTAGGTCTTCCATTCTCTCGTTTTTTCCACCTAATGCACAATGCCTCACTACCATAATCACCACTTAATAGCCCTCACCCTTAACATCACTTGTGCCCCTATATTTGGACGTTTCTTCTTATACTGCTTTTACATAAGGGACCGACTTACTACTGTATTTGGCCTATTACATAGCAGCTATATGAATCATTTACTCTGCAATATGCACGAGACCATGAATTGTATAAATTTATTGTATATACTTTATTTTATTTTATTTATTTTTGTTATCATTTATTATTCTGTCTAGTACATTGAAGAAGGTCTATGACCGAAACGTCCTATGTATGTACTCTCTTCAATTAAAAATCACATTTTGCATCTGATCACGTGTGTGCCAAGTTGATCTACAAGTTGTCAGCAGGTATGACTTAGCAAAGTCTCAGACATGTTGGGACATATGCTGTCAGCCTAGGAATCACGTATATGAATTATAAGAATTATAAGGCCACTTCAAGGTGGTCCCTGATTTCCCTATCAGTCCCCCCTTTTGAGATTAGATATGATTCTGCCCCTATCCTATAGGTGCTGTCACTGGCCTAGTGCCAATGTCGGACTTTCTTGTCAATTCTTCAGTCGAATCCCCCATAAGATGGGGAGATCATATCCTATTCTCAATCATAGTATTTCATATATTCATTAGTGTGAGCGTCAAGTTTTATGTGTGTGATTTAACTGATGGCATCTTTATTTGTCTGTGGAGTGATTTACCAGGTTTATCAGTGCTTCCCTAGTATACTTTAGAAATCTTTGTTGATTATAATAAATGTAGTGTATCCAGTCCACATTTTTCACAAAATCAAGTCTAAGCGGGGCTATTTTATTATAAGTGTTGCGCTGGCTTGTCTGAGCCGTCTGTCTTCTTTGGGGAAGGGTCATCAGCATCATCAGGAGCAGGATGATCACTCTTCCGTTCCAGGATCTTGCAGTGGCTTGCATGGATCCAGGTGGGCTTCCCCTCAAGCTTCACTGATGTGGCTGTGGTGAGGAGGACTCTAAGTCTGCCCAGGTACATGTATAGGTATTATTCAATCCTACCATCCATCTGTAAAAGGCCATGGGTAAGTCATATGGGTCTGGTGCATCCTTGACCAATGTCATGTGGTCTTTTGGGCCCCATGGTTTGTAATGGGAGACAGTCGTCGCAGTCATGGGTGCAGTTGGACGTCTGGGGTGGATGTTGCTGCAGCAGTACCAGTTGCGTCCATAGTCTGGAGAGTTGGGGGTTGATACTCTCCATCGTCTAGTGTGAGTAAGCTTTCTTCTGGTTTTACTGTCACATTGGACCCAGGTTCTTGTGTCGTGGTCTGGGTGTGAATGACAGGATAAAGTCCTGTCGTAAAGTCATGTCGCCCCGTAGGGTCTTGGTCTCCCGCAGGCAGAACATTGTTCACTCCAGTCGGGGTTCTGCTGTCCACAAACACACACCCACCCTTCCGGACCTGGCAGAGCAGGAGCCGTGAGGTGGGGTTGATATGGCGGAGGCATTTTAGCTTTCTGTCTGAATCTCATTCCGTGCGGTGTTTCTACCTTAACCCAACCTCCTTCTCTCTCTAACTCGTTTGCTACATCTGTCCAAGCCCTTGCCTGCACTAACAACTTGTTATCTGTAATCCACCCTTGACTCCCTTTCAGAGCTGAGTTCCAAAGGAAGGAATCTAATGGGTCATTCTTCATGCCCAAACCTTTCAACAACTTTCTAGAGTCTCTCACAGCAGCTTTGCCTTTCCTCTTCTTCAATATCTCATAAGCGCTGCACCCCTCCCTGTGCTCTTTGCTGTCTATGTTCCCCATTTCTGCCTGCTCTCTCTCTCTCTGCGTTCTCTGGTGTCCCTGACTAACACTGATATCTTACTGTGTAGCCCCTATGGTGCCCACTTCTCACGGCCTCTAACTCGTAGCACGTGCTACCCTACACACACAGTATTGGCAGCTAACCTACACACACAGTGTTGGTGTGCTAGAAACATAATCTGTTGTGAATTCTGCTTTTGGGCTCCCTCCGGTGGTTGTAGGTGGTAATGCAGTTGCCCCTGAGTTGCAGTCCTGGTCAGGTGTATCTGCTGATTGCAGTTCTGACTGGGGTATTTAGGCGTGCAGGATTCATTAGTCCTTGCCAGTTGTCAATTGTTGTTGGGAGGTGTAGGACCTCAGCCTGGTTCCTCCTGCCTTTCTGCCAAATCAGCAAAGATAAGTGTCTGTTTTTTTTTTTCCTGTGGCACACATGTTGTGTGCTTCACAATTCAGTGCTATTCTTTGTGTTTTCTTGTCCAGCTTAGATTGTGTCAGTATTTTCTTAGTCTTGTTGGATTCTCTGGAGTGGCAGATATACATTCCATGTCTTTAGTTAGATTGTGGAACTTTTTGTATTATCTGCTGTGGATATTTTTGGAAGGGTTTTAATACTGACCGCCTAGTAATCTGTCCTATCCTTTCCTATTTAGCTAGAGTGGCCTCTTTTGCTAAATCCTGTTTTCTACCTGCGTGTGTCTATTCTTCTCCTACTCACAGTCATTATTCGTGGGGGGCTGCCTATCCTTTGGAAGTCTGCTCTGAGGCAAGGTAGCATTCCTATTTCCATCTATAGGTGTATTTAGTCCTCCGGCTGTGTCGAGGTGTCTAGGGTATGTTAGGCACACCCCATGGCTACTTCTAGTTGCGGTGTTAGTTCAGGATTTGCGGTCAGTACAGGTTCCACCGACTCCAGAGAAAGTTTCATGCGGCTCCAAGGTCACCAGATCATAACAGTAATCCCCTTCTCCGCTCCTTCGCAACCTATGCCGACGTACAGCTAATAGGCGTGCGGGAATTAATGATTAGTGATTTGGCCCGTGTGACCGCCGCAGCGTCACTCACTAATCCTACTCAGGCCTCCTGGTATATCTAAGGGCATCTCCTTCAGACTTACTATGGCATACACAGAAACCCTATATACTAACCAGAGAACAAAACTAGCTAACAGCAAGCAGATTAATGTGACTAAAATTCTCTCTCGACCTACTAGCACCATCTAGGGAGGGGCAGCTTGTGCGTTCAAGGACAGATGGACACAAACAGACTTGATCTCTGACCCAGGATGCCCCAAGGAGTCACCGGAGGGAACTGCAGAGACCCTAACCCGATTCAACCGGCTTTTTACACCGTATCTCTATCACTCCTCCCCCAAGAGGACGTCTCCTCAAGGGCAAATTCACACACTCAGTCACTCTTCAGTCATATACTTGACATATAACAGCATATAAAATTGACCAATCCAATATGCCTTTTTTAAGTATCACTAGGATATTCTATGGTTCTTTGCCAAACAAATATGGACAGCCTTGTAGGGATAGACCAGACTATAACATACCCAGAAGTCGGCTGCAGATTGTGAGACAGGTGGAGACACAGAGAGATTGTAAGAAGCTAAGGTTCTTACCTTCACCGGTGATGTTGTCTGTGTGTCCTGGTCTCAGGTCTGCGATGCGCCGGGCCTCCAGATATTGACGGTCTCCCGTTATGGCCGCCCACCCAGGGACGCCAAATATGTTGGGGTGGTCTGCAAGTCAGACCCCCAGGGATATTGGATGGCTGCCAAATTCGAGGATTCTCCAGAGAATGATGGACAGAGACAGATGTGGTATCTGATCATCACCATGTTTATTACAGGAAAAGACATCCAGTTATATACACTTTTGAGTAGCCGTATACATTATGTCCGAGCACCAATCAGCTGTTTATTGCATGTGAGATCATTCTTAATTCATCAGGTCTAATTCCTAATAAGGACAACTCTCTAGCCAGGTGATTTTACATGAGGGGTGACTTGAGTTTAGACACGTAAGGGGCTAAGGTGCTAGACCTTATCTTTATTAGGCCTAACTCTCGTCAACAACTTTAATAAGCAGTCAGCAATTCTGATCAGTAATCACGTTGTCAGCAGGTATGACTTAGCAAAGTCTCAGACATGTTGGGACATATGCTGTCAGCCTAGGAATCACGTATATGAATTATAAGAATTATAAGGCCACATCAAGGTGGTCCCTGATTTCCCTATCATATTATTTATTTTTTACATGAATATGGATCCCAGGGCCTGAAGGAGAGTCTCCTCTCCTCCAGACCCTGGGAACCATATGCACCGCACACTTCCAATTCTGATTTCCGATATCGCAAAAATATCGGAACTCGGTATCGGAATTCCGATACAGCAAATATCGGCCGATACCCGATATTTGCAGTATCGGAATGCTCAACACTAATCATCACCCAAAACCTTTTAAGACCAATTCATAAATTTATATGTGTCTAAGTATTAAGTTAGTTGTGTGTCCTGTTACTTTGTGCCTACCTTTTAACTCATCAGTGCCTAGTGCCTAGTTTTACCTCTCCAGTTCTCTCAGCTGGTGATTATTTCAGAAAACTCCTAACTCCTGTTTGTTTGTTTAGTCTGCTCTTACTTCATGGCTCAGACTTGCAACTAACCCTTCATATGCTGTTAGGATAACAAACCAATTTCTGGACTTGTTCACATTACAAACACTAATGTTCAAGAGTGCATCATCTCTACAAAGAGGAACTATACACAATGCTAGTTCATGTCATATAGCATACACTCGCAATAAAGTTACCATATGATGGGGTACACAAAAAAATGATAAATACTTATTTAAAAAAAAAATAATTCACGATATCATCTTGAGAACATTAATCCCCTCCAAGATACTGTCCAAGAGATGATATGCACTTGTCCCTACATTTGTTCAACTGTTTTTTTATATTCTTCTGAAGTAGTGCTGTTAAGGGCCTCCAGCTATTTTTTTTTATTAACCTCTTTTACGTCCTGAAAACTGTTCAGGTTTTTCTTCATTCTTGGGAATAAGAAGAATAAGGAATAAGGGGGCTAGGTCAGACGAGTAAGGGGGGTGACCCTGATTTTTTTGTCAAAAGTCATCACAGAGGAGGAATCTCGGAGTAACGTCTATGATCCTGAAACAAAACAGCAATCCAGCCAGTGGAAGACAGTTTCATCGCCCAGAACAAAAAAAGCACCACAAGTGAAATCAAATTTGAAATCCATGATGGTTTGCTTTATTGGAGTCGATCACGTTGAATTTGTTCACCAGAGCACTACTGTGAACCAACATTACTATCTGCAAGTGCTGAAGCGATTACGTGAGGCAGTGAAAAAAAAACTAGCTGAATTGTAGCGATCGGGAGACTGGCTGCGTCATCAACACAATATACAAATTGCCTCTTCTGAGAAAAAGACTTAAACGCTATAGTACCACCTGTTGGAAGTCACAATCAACCCTTTAACCCCTTCACCCTCAAGGGTGGTTTGCACGTTATGGACCGGGCCAATTTTTACAATTCTGACCACTGTCCCTTTATGAGGTTATAACTCTGGAACGCTTCAACGGATCCCGGTGATTCTGACAATGTTTTCTCGTGACATATTGTACTTCATGATAGTGGTAAAATTTATTTGATATTACATGCGTTTATTTGTGAAAAAAACGGAAATTTGGCAAAAATTTTAAAAATTTTGCAATTTTCCAACTTTGAATTTTTATGCAATTAAACCACAGTGATATGTCACACAAAATACTTAATAGGTAACATTTCCCACATGTCTACTTTACATCAGCACAATTTTGGAACCAAATTTTTTTTTTGTTAGGGAGTTATAAGGGTTAAAATTTGACCAGCAATTTCCCATTTTCACAACACCATTTTTTTTTAGGGACCACATCTCATTTGAAGTCATTTTGAGGGGTCTATGTGATAGAAAATACCCAAGTGTGACACCATTCTAAAAACTGCACCCCTCAAGGTGCTCAAAACCACATTCAAGAAGTTTATTAACCCTAAAGGTGTTTCACATGAATTTTTGGAATGTTTAAATAAAAATGAGCATTTACCTTTTTTTTCACACAAAATTTACTTCAGCTCCAATTTGTTTTATTTTACCAAGGGTAACAGGAAAAAATGGACCCCAAAAGATGTTGTACAATTTGTCCTGAGTATGCCAATACCCCATATGTGGGGGTAAACCACTGTTTGGGCGCATGACAGAGCTCGGAAGCGAAGGAGCGCCATTTGACTTTTCAATGCAAAATTGACTGGAATTGAGATGGGACGCCATGTTGCGTTTGGAGAGCCCCTGATATGCCTAAACATTGAAACCCCCCACAAGTGACACCATTTTGGAAAGTAGACCCCCTAAGGAGCTTATCTAGAGGTGTGGTGAGCACTTTGACTCACCAAGTGCTTCACGGAAGTTTATAATGCAGAACCGTAAAAATAAAAAATCATATTTATTCACAAAAATGATCTTTTCGCCCCCAATTTTTTATTTTCCGAAGGGTAAGAGAAGAAATTGGACCTAAAAAGTTGTTGTACAATTTGTCCTGAGTACGCTGATACCCCATATGTGGGGGTAAACCACTGTTTGGGCGCATGGGAGAGCTCGGAAGGGAAGGAGCGCCGTTTGACTTTTCAATGCAAAATTGACAGGAATTGAGGTGGGACGCCATGTTGCGTTTGGAGAGCCACTAATGTGCCTAAACATTGAAACCCCCCACAAATGACACCATTTTGGAAAGTAGACCCCCTAAGGAACTTATCTAGAGGTGTGGTGAACACTTTGACCCACCAAGTGCTTCACAGAAGTTTCTAATGCAGAACCGTAAAAATAAAAAATCATATTTTTTCACAAAAATTATCTTTTCACCCCCAATTTTTTATTTTCCCAAGGGTAAGAGAAGAAATTGGACCTAAAACGTTGTTGTACAATTTGTCCTGAGTACGCTGATACCCCATATGTGGGGGTAAACCACTGTTTGGGCGCATGGGAGAGCTCGGAAGGGAAGGAGCGCCGTTTGACTTTTCACTGCAAAATTTACAGGAATTCAGATGGGACCCCATGTTGCGTTTGGAAAGCCACTGATGTGCCTAAACATTGAAACCCCCCCACAAGTGACACCATTTTGGAAAGTAGACCCCCTAAGGAACTTATCTAGAGGTGTAGTGAGCACTTTGACCCACCAACTGCTTCACAGAAGTTTATAATGCAGAGCCATAAAAATATAACAAACATTTTTTTCCCACAAAAATTATTTTTTAGCCCCCAGTTTTGTATTTTCCCGAGGGTAACAGGAGAAATTGGACCCCAAAAGTTGTTGTCCAATTTGTCCTGAGTACGCTGATATCCCATATGTGGGGGGGAACCACTGTTTGGGCGCATGGGAGGGCTCGGAAGGGATGGAGCGCCATTTTGAATGCAGACTTAGATGGAATGGTCTGCAGGCATCACATTGCGTTTGCAGAGCCCCTAATGTACCTAAACAGTAAAAAAAAACCACAAGTGACACCATTTTGGAAAGTAGACCCCCTAAGCAACTCATCTAGATGTGTTGTGAGAGTTTTGAACCCTCAAGTGTTTCACTACAGTTTATAACGCATAGCCGTGAAAAAAAAAAAAATAATTTCCCCACAAAATTATTTGTTAGCCCCCAGTTTTGTATTTTCCCAAGGGTAACAGAAGAAATTGGACCCCAAAAGTTGTTGTCCAATTTGTCTTGAGTACGCTGATACCCCACATGTGGAGGGGAACCACCGTTTGGGCGCATGGGAAGGCTCGGAAGGGAAGGAGCGCCATTTTGAATGCAGACTTAGCTGGAATGGTCTGCAGGCGTCACATTGCGTTTGCAGAGCCCCTAATGTACCTAAACAGTAAAAAAAAACACAAGTGACACCATTTTGGAAAGTAGACCCCCTAAGCAACTCATCTAGATGTGTTGTGAGAGTTTTGAACCCTCAAGTGTTTCACTACAGTTTATAACGCATAGCCGTGAAAATAAAAAATAAAAAATTTCCCCCCAAAATTATTTTTTAGCCCCCAGTTTTGTATTTTCCCAAGGGTAACAGGAGAAATTGGACCCCAAAAGTTGGTGTCCAATTTGTCTTGAGTACGCTGATACCCCATATGTGGAGGGGAACCACCGTTTGGGTGCATGGGAGGGCTCGGAAGGGAAGGAGCGCCATTTGGAATGCAGACTTAGATGGAATGGTCTGCAGGCGTCACATTGCGTTTGCAGAGGCCCTAATGTACCTAAACAGTAGAAACCCCCCACAAGTGACACCATTTTGGAAAGTAGACCCCCTAAGGAACTCATCTAGATGTGTTGTGAGAGCTTTGAACCCCCAATTGTTTCACTACAGTTTATAACGCAGAGCCATGCAAATAAAAAAAAATTTTTTTTCCACAAAAATTATTTTTTAGCCCCCAGTTTTGTATTTTCCCAAGGGTAACAGGAGAAATTGGACCCCAAAAGTTGTTCTCCAATGTGTTCCGAGTACGCTGATACCCCATATGTTGGGGTAAACCCCTGTTTGGGCGCACGGGAGAGCTCGGAAGGGAAGGAGCACTGTTTTACTTTTTCAACGCAGAATTGGATGAAATTGAGATCGGACGCCATGTCGCGTTTGGAGAGCCCCTGATGTGCCTAAACAGTGGAAACCCCCCAATTATAACTGAAACCCTAATCCAAACACACCCCTAACCCTAATCCCAACGGTAACCCTAACCACACCTCTAACCCAGACACATCCCTAACCCTAATCCCAACCCTATTCCCAACCGTAGATGTAATCCAAACCCTAACCCTAACTTTAGCCCCAACCCTAACCCTAACTTTAGCCCCAACCCTAACTGTAGCCTTAACCCTAACCCTAGCCCTAACCCTAGCCCCAACCCTAACCCTAGCCCCAACCCTAACCCTAGCCCCAACCCTAGCCCTAACCCTAGCCCCAACCCTAACCCTAGCCCTAACCCTAGCCCCAACCCTAACCCTAACCCAAACCCTAGCCCCAACCCTAACCCTAACCCTAGCCCTAGCCCCAACCCTAACCCTAACCCTAGCCCTAGCCCTAACCCTAATGGTAAACTGGAAATAAATACATTTTTTAAATTTTTTTATTTTTCTCTATCTAAGGGGGTGATAAAGGGGGGTTTGATTTACTTTTATAGTGGGTTTTTTAGCGGATTTTTATGATTGGCAGCTGTCACACACTGAAAGAAGCTTTTTATTGCAAAAAATATTTTTTGCGTTACCACATTTTGAGAGCTATAATTTTTCCATATTTGAGTCCACAGAGTCATGTGAGGTTTTGTTTTTTGCGGAACGAGTTGACGTTTTTATTAGTAACATGCTCGGGCACGGGAGATTTTTTGATCGCTTTTTATTCCGATTTTTGTGAGGCAGAATGACCAAAAACCAGCTATTCATGAATTTCTTTTGGGGGAGGCGTTTATACCGTTCCGCATTTGGTAAAATTGATAAAGCAGTTTTATTCTTCGGGTCAGTACAATTACAGCGACACCTCATTTGTATCATTTTTTTATGTTTTGGCGCTTTTATACGATAAAAACTATTTTACAGAAAAAATAATTATTTTGGCATCGCTTTATTCTGAGGACTATAACTTTTTTATTTTTTTGCTGATGATGCTATATGGCAGCTCGTTTTTTGCGGGACAAGATGACGTTTGCAGCGGTACCATGGTTATTTATATCTGTCTTTTTGATCACGTGTTATTCTACTTTTTGTTTGGCGGTATGAGAATAAAGCGTTGTTTTTAGCCTCGTTTTTTTTTATTTTTTTTACGGTGTTCACTGAAGGGGTTAACTAGTGACATAGTTTTATAGGTGGGGTCGTTACGGACGCGGCGATACTAAATATATGTACTTTTATTGTTTGATTTTTTTTTATTTAGATAAAGGAATGTATTTATGGGAATAATTTTTTTTTTTTTCTTTATTTAGGAATTTTTTTTTCTTTTTTTTTTTACACATGTGGGAATTTTTTTTAAAACTTTTTTACTTTGTCCCAGGGGGGGGGAAATCACAGATCAGTGATCTGACAGTGTGCACAGCACTCTGTCAGATCACCGATCTCACTTACAGCCGTGCAGGCTGCAGCTTTCATCTGCAGCCTGCACGGCACCCGGAAGTAATCCCTGCAGGACCCGGATGCAGCCCCGTGGCCATTTTGGATCCGGGGCCTGCAGGGATAGGAGGTAGGAGACCCTCGCAGCAACGCGATCACATCGCGTTGCTCCGGTGGTCTCAGGGAAGCCCGCAGGGAGCCCCCTCCCTGCGCGATGCTTCCCTGTACCGCCGGCACACCGCGATCATGTTTGATCGCGGTGTGCCGGGGGTTAATGTGCCGGGGGCGGTCCGTGACCGCTCCTGGCACATAGTGCGATAGGCAGCTGACACCCGGCCGCGATCGGCCGCGCTCCCCCCGTGAGCGCGGCCGATCGTGCTGGACGTACTATTCCGTCCTTGGGAATTAGGGCCCACCTCACATGGATGGAATAGTACATCCAATGGCAGAAAGGGGTTAAAGAGTCGTGCAATATGACTTAGGATAAAAGCCAAATCAGTATCTCAATTCGCATCAACACAACGCGCTTACCCACACAGCATTAAAAATCAACCAGTTTTTGATAAAAAAAAATGGCATAACATCGGTTTCTGACCCTCTCTTAGGCTACTTTCACACTTCCATCGGTATGGGGCCATCGCAAACCGTCGGCCCTACATACCGACGTCCGCCAAATCTTAACGGATCCGTCACATGGCGGATGGGACGGACGACCATCCGCCACAATCCATCTCTAATGCAAGTCTATGGGAAAATAGCGGATCCGCCCAAAAAAATGGCGGATCCGCTATTTGACGAAAATGGCGGTTTCAGACTGACGCCAAAAGGCTGAAGTGTGAAAGAGGCCTTACTCACCCAACCTAGCCTCCTATGACTTCTTCTTATTCCCAAGAATGAAGAAAGCATTTTCAGGATGTAGAAGAGGTTAAGAAAAAATATCTGGAGGCACTTAACAATATTAGTACAGAAGAATATAAAAAATATTTGGACAGTGGAAAAACCTTTGGGTCAAGTGCAAACCATCCAATGGACTGTATTTTGAAGGTTGTTAATGTTTTCGAGATGCTATCTTGAATAAAAAAAACTAAATAAGTAATTCTCATTTTTTTGGGTAATCCCTCAAACACCATAGGTCTATGTCCCGTAGTACTGTATATCATAGGTCAATGTCCAAAAACTGTCTATTGAATAGTTATCTACCATTATGAATAAATACCCTAGAGAGATATTATATTGTGAAATAGAATAAAATAAAGTGTTAAGAGAATACTGTAACATTCTTCGTGTCCATTGGTGGATACATGAATATTCAAAGTACTTGTGAAGTATGAGGCTAAAGACACCAAGGTCAATATCAATGAGGTACACAAAAAATGTGTACTGTTCATGGTGTGCCCAGTTAAATGTGATTCAGGTAAGTGTATCCTAATGAAAATACATGGTAAATGTCCACCCATGACAGTGAAAAGCTGCCAGACAAGACTAAGGCTAATCGCTTAAAGGCAAATAACTTTATGAATACGTGTGAATGATCATCATCAGACTAAGTGAACATCTCATAAAGGCATGCTCGCCACTACTCGGTACTCGTCCAAGTATCACGGTGCTCGGTGTACTTGGCGAGCACCAAATATTTCCGGGATTATTCGGTGGGAGCTCGGGTCTCCGCCTTTAAATTTTGGCGCCTTTTAGAGCGCCAATGAACATGCTGGGATTGTCTGCCATGCACAGTAATACCAAAGCCATCTTTGTTGTGGTATTACAGTGATTGGTTGGCCGCACAGCATCATCAGGTCTATAAAAGACCTGACGCTACTGTGCTCGGTGCATTCTGCTCCGAACTCAGCTAGTGTAGGGAGAGCTGCTGCTGAGACAGGGTCAGATTCATTCTTTTATTAGTTAGTGTGGGTCTACTATTGTTTAATCCACAAATCCTGATAAACCAACAGTCCGTTTCAGGGCTAATTCGGGGGTACATAGATTGCAGTGTTAGGTAGGCAGGGAATTCTATGTGCACATATCCACATCAGTGCAAGGCATGCAGGCACTGTATGTGAGTACATAGATCTCACTGCATACATCAAAAGGCTCCATTACTGTCTGCTGCTGCATATTTTATATATACCTAGCTGCAGGTATCCATGGCTAGGATTTTTGTTTTTGCTCCTTATACCTTCTAATTTTATTACAAAGCAACCCATAGCCCCATTTTTTCTACATTTATTTGCTTGGTCACACTGCAGACTACAGCCAGGTCATTTTAATACAAGAGCGTGAAAATCTAACAATTTAAAATGTGTTTTTTGTAACAGGCCTCAGATGTGAGTGCGCAGAAAAGTCTGGCCTTTTTTTTGGTACTATAGGATTTTTTGGAGTGTCTTACAACATTTTTAAACACCATTTTGCTGACCAAAAAATCTTTAGCTGGCCCAAAAATATTTAGCTACAGTTTTATGCAGTATTTATCACTGTGATTTGTACGTCACACGCATCGCATACCTCTTCCGGCAAGCCTACAACCTGCAGTAACCACCGATTGACCAAACCGCTGCACGACCAGCTCTACCCTCGCCTACTCTATTTTCACCCATCCCTTGTAGATTGTAAGCCCTCGCGGACAGGGTCCTCTCTCCTCCTATACCAATTGTGACTTGCATTGTTTAAGATTATTGTACTTGTTTTTATTATGTATACCCCTCCTCACATGTAAAGCGCCATGGAATAAATGGCGCTATAATAATAAATAGTAATAATAATAATATCAATGCGCTAAATATTTATCAATTTTAGTACTCCGATTTTTATTTTTAGTGTCGTAGCCTACTTATTGACAAATTTTGGTGGGCCCAAAAAAATCAAGGCCACATTTTGATCAGTCTGTTATCTCCGTCAGACGCCCGGTCTGTCTGTGGTCTACAAATACTTGCTTTTCAGGCATACATTCCACTTTTTTGTCTGTCTGCTATAATTGGTCTGTACATTATTTTGAGGTAAAAAAATAAAAAAAAACTCCAGGCCACATATTGCAACAGTCTGTTACCTTAGTCAGATGCACAGTCTATCTGTGGGCTAAAACTCCCTGACGAAGCAGAAGCAAAACGCGCATTGGAGTGGTGTGCAGGGGACAGCAGAGTGTCAGTTTATTTGGTATGTGACCTTCAATACATTCTCTATTGTATTTATATGAGATATTTCCCTTGTTCTGGCCACATGGCCACTTAAATATGCTTACTCCAGCAACTCCTTATTCATTGCACTTCCTCACTTTATATTTATATCCACTATTGATTTGATTTTTTATATTAATTTTACTTCATGAATTGTATTCATGGTTGTGGGTGCACGTGTTTGATCACAGTATTCACCTTATAGTGTTTTTTTTATTTTTTATCATATATTGTGACATGTGGTGGTTACTTTTTTATGGAGTTGCTTTTGGTATTATTTTCATTATTTAATCTTACAATAACTATCTCAATGAGACTTTCTCAGATATTTGGGTCCGTCTGACATTCTGTGTCCCCTGTCAAACTTTGTTTTCTACATTGCCTTACATGTCATTAATTTTTAATAAAGATTTTATTACATCAATTTCCCTGTAATATTATGTGTTTTAGATATGTTTTGTGAATAATCATGTGTTATGAATTTTTAATTCTTAATAAAATCAAATATCTTTTATAAAAATATTTTTTCATTGAATACATCTTTTGGGTGATACATGCTGCTTGGTATTCTTTGTTTTTTAGGATCAATATTTAAGGTATTTCTTTTCTATTTAGGTTTTTCACATATTGCAACAGTCTGTTATCTCCGTCCGACACCTGTTCTATCTGTGCTGTGCAAATACTTGCTTTTCAGGCATACTTTCCCCTTTTTTGTCTGTCTGCTACACTTGGTCTATACAGTATTTTGGGGTAAAAAAAAATAAAAAAACTCCAGGCCACATATTACAACAGTCTGTTATCTCCATCTGATACCTGGTCTATCTGTGCTTTTTTGTCTCTCTGCTATACTAGGTCTATACAGTATTTTGTGGTAAAAAATTGAAAAACTCCAGGCGACATATTGAAACAGTCTGTTATCTCAGTCAGACGCCCGGTCTATCTGTGGTCTCCAAATACTTGCTTTTCAGGCACACATTCCCCTTTTTTGTCTGTCTGCTACACTTGGTCTATACAGTATTTTGGGGTAAAAAAAATTAAAAAAACTCCAGGCCACATATTACAACAGTCTGTTATCTCCATCTGATACCTGGTCTATCTGTGCTGTACAAATACTTGCTTTTCAGGCATACATTCCACTTTTTTGTCTGTCTGCTACCCTAGGTCTATATAATATTTTGGGGTAAAAATAAAAAAAAAAACTCCAGGCCACATATTGAAACAGTCTGTTATCTCAGTCAGACGCCTGGTCTATCTGTGGTCTCCAAATACTTGCTTTTCAGGCATACATTCCAATTTTTTGTCTGTCTGCTAGCCTAGGGCTATACAGTATTTTGGGGTTAAAACATTTAAAAAACTTCAGGCCACATATTGAAACCGTCTGTTATCTCAGTCAGATGCCCGTTCTATCTGTGGTCTCCAAATACTTGCTTTTCAGGCATACATTCCACTTTTTTTGTCTGTCTGCTATCCTAGTTCTATACAGTATTTTGGGGTAAAAAAATGTAAAAAACTTCAGGCCACATATTGAAACAGTCTGTTATCTTCATCCGACGCCCGGTCTATCTGTGCTGTACAAATACTTGCTTTTCAGACATGCATTCCACTTTTTGTCTGTCTGCTACCCTTGGTCTATACAGTATTTTGGGGTAAAACAATTTTTTAAAACTCCTGGCCACATTTTACAACAGTCTGTTATCTCTGTCCGACGCCTGGTCTATCTGTGCTGTAGAAATACTTGCTTTTCAGGCATACATTCCACTTTTTTGTCTGTCTGCTACCCTAGATCTATACAGTATTTTGGGGTAAAAAAATTAAAAAACGACAGGCCACATATTCAAACAGTCTGTTATCTCAGTCAGACGCCCGGTCTATCTGTGGTCTCCAAATACTTGCTTTTCAGGCATACATTTCACTTTTTTGTCTGTCTGCTACCCTTGGTCTGTACAGTATTTTGAGGTTAAAACAATTTTTAAAACTCCAGGCCACATATTGAAACAGTCTGTTATCTCAGTGAGACGCACAGTCTATCTGTGGGCTAAAAAAAACCTTGCTTTTCAGGCATACATTCCACTTTTTTGATGTTGTGTTAGCCTACTTCGTGACAGTAATTTTCTTTTCAAAAAATTTAAAAAAGACCACATATTGAACATTGTGGTTTCTCTGTCAGATGCCTCCTCTATCTGTGGGTTAAAAATTGTTGCATTTGAGTGCTCCTCTGAGCTGGTTTGGTGTGTCTTACACTAGTTATTAATAAAATTTGTTAAAAACAGAATAAAAAAAATTACCAACATTCCATTGAATTAAAAGTGTATTTTTTTCAGCACACTGATCACATATAAGTTTTCTCAAAATTAATCCATTTGTATGGAACTTTTAACATATTTCAGCAGTCCATTTAAACTGGGCAAGGCAAGGTGGTAGGGATGGGGAAGTGGATGTGATGCTGATGGTGCATGCAGAGGACGAGGCCGTGGACAAGCTGAAAGTGGGCCACAACAAAGGCCCACATCTTCTCGCTCGACCTTCCTGTCACAGTTTCTAGGGGACCACAGCACAGCACTATTGAAGCCAGAGCAGTGTGAAATGGTTGTTGTTTGGTCACTTTGCCACCACCACGTCTTCCACACGGTCAAGTCTGAGTAGCCGTGAGTCTGGACCGCGTATTACTCACTCTGATCCTCCTTCCTTCCATCATGTCGAGTGCCCTGAGACAACTGATCCCACTCTTCAACACTCTGAAGAGCTGTTCACTTTTCACTTTAAAGATTCCGGACTCTCGGCCGATCAACTTGAAGTGAGGCAAGATGAGATCACATGTAGCGATGCCCAAAGATTTGAGCAGCCACGGTCTCACGAAGGCGATGGTGGGAAAATATCACAAGAGGTGGACGATGATGAGACACAATTGTCAGAAAGTCAGGAGGATGAGCAGGGTGCAGATGTGGAAGACTAGGTGGTGGATGACATAGTAAATGACCCAACCTGGCAGGAGGACATGCAGAGTGAGGACTGCAGCACACATGGAGAAGGAGGCATAGCACCCCAAAAGGCAGGAAGAAGCAGTGTCGTGGTCGCAGACAGAAGGCATGCATCGGTTCCCCGTAACACCAACATAATGGAAGTTGTCATTCCAACTGTTAGATTTTCCTGAGTCTGGTTATTTTTTAAAGACTCTGCCGATAACCCCAAACAGGCCATTTGCACCACCTGCCATGCCCGCATCAGCAGGGGTAGCAAAACTACCAGCCTGACCATCACCAGCATGATCATGCACATGGCAGCAAAGTACCCGACTTTGTGGGCCGAACCCCAAGCTCCAAGGACACTGTCTGCAGGAGACACCACTGCTTCTCCACTGTTTTTCATACAAGCCAATACCCAGTCCACAGTGCATGCAAAGATGCCTCGTGCCCTGCACCTGTTGTTGCCCACAGTCAACTAGCACCATCATCAAGTCCCTCCACGTCCTTGTCCCAGCGCAGCCTTCAGTTGTCTATACGCAGCCAATGCCCCACAGGCCACAGTACTAAATTCTCACATTTCTCATCTGCTTGCTCTCAAAATGTTGCCTTTTAAGCTCGTGGGGATGGAATCTTTCTGCAACCTGATGGTGGCGGCTGTCCCAACGTACTCTATCACCAGTTGCCACTATTTCTCTCGGTGTGCCGTACTGTCATTACACCAGCACGTGTACCACCACATTACCCGTGCCCTCAAGAATGCTGTTACTGGGAAAGTCTACCTAACCACAGACACGAGGACAGGTGCTTGTGGTCAGGGATGGTACATCTCACTGATGGCACACTGGGTTAACATAGTGGAAGCTGGGACCCAGTCGGGGATGGAACACATTGTTACCCCGCCTTTTCATACTTACCTGTCCGGCCGGCGAGCTCCCGATGCTCCCTCCTCTTCTCTGTCTTCCTGCTTTTCCGGCGCTCGTCCCTCCTGTGCTTCGCGCATGCGCAGACGCGCTCCTTTCGTCGCTGGGGCTGCTGGGAGGTCGTGACCCGGTGGCTCCGCCTCCAATATGGCAGCGCCCATCGGGTACTTCTCCCCAGCGCCTGCCCTGCTTAGATGCCTTTGCGTCTATTGCATTTGCTGGTTAACCGCCAGCAATCCCTTAGGTTCCTTGGCTCTGATCCGTGTTATCTCCGCAGTGTCTCTGACGTCCTTAGTTTGCTGTCTCCTGCCCAGTCCTGTGTTCCTGCCGTATCCAGCCAAGTCCTGTGTTCCTGCCGTATCCTGCCAAGTCCTGTGTGCCTTCCGTATTCTGCCAAGTCCTGTGTTCCTGCCGTATCCAGCCAAGTCCTGTGTTCCTGCCGTATCCAGCCAAGTCCTGTGTTCCTGCCGTATCCAGCCTAGTCCTGTGTTCCTGCTGTGTCCTGCCAAGTCCTGTGTTCCAGCCGTGTCCAGCCAAGTCCTGTGTTCCTGCCGTGTCCTGCCAATTCCTGTGTTCCTGCCGCTCCTGGCCAGTCCAAAGGCTCTGTTGTCTCCACCTCTCGAGTACAAGCATATTATCGGTTAGTACCTTGTCTTTGCTGCCTCCGCCATTTTAGTTACTCCACTAGTCTCCCTGCTGCCTGTCGTTCTCTCTGTGCTCTAACTACAGTCGTCCCTTTGGCTCCGGCAGTTGCGGCTTCACCCTCCTTGGGCTTGTCCCTAACTCTCCCTGCATAGGGGGAGGCATCATCTGGTCCACTCGTCCTCGGGGGCTCTGAAGCCGTTACCCAGAGGGTCCACTTCCCTAGACCTAATAGAACACAAAGGCCATGGACCCCGCTGGAGCTGCAGCCGTGCAGAAAGAGCTTCTTTTTCTGCGGGAGAACCAATCCCGCATGATGTCTTTCATGAAGTCTATGGACTCCCGTCTCTCTGCCCTCCAGGTCTCCGACCCGGGGAATGCCTCTCAGCTGGCCAGTTTACAACAAGAGCTGGCTCAGCAGCGCGACACTCAGTCCCAAATTCTGGGGTATATGGCTTCTGTAGATAGTCGACTGATTTCTCTCCAGTCTGCTACGTCCGTTCCTTCCCCAGCTCTTGCTCCTCATCCCACTCCCCATTTGGCCAAACCTCCTCGCTATAACGGGGATCCAAAACAATGTTGGGGATTTCTCAAACAGTGCCGTCTTCATTTTGAGCTCCTTCCCATGCAGTATCCTACGGATCGGGCCAAGGTGGCTTTCATTGTTTCCCATTTAGAGGGAGATGCTTTAGCATGGGTAAATCCTCTTTGGGAGCGGGATGATCCAGTGGTACTTCAGCTCACTCCATTCTTGGAGACCTTTCGTCAGGTTTTTGATGAGCCGGGTCGCTTGGCCTCAACTACTGAGGCTTTGTTTAATTTACTGCAGGGCTCCTTGACGGTGGGGCAATACGCTATTCAGTTTCGGACTTTATCTTCAGACTTGGGTTGGAATAATGAGGCGTTAGTAGGGGCGTTTTGGCGGGGGCTTTCTAGTCGTATTAAAGACGAATTGGCAGGTCGTGATACTCCAACTAATTTGGAGGATTTAATTTCCTTGGCTATGCGCATAGACCTTCGCTTTCAGGAGCGAGCTCGGGAGAGAAAATTCCCTCGCTCGTCCATGCCCTCTCGTAGACCTCCTAGTCCACGGCCCAGAGCCTCTGCTTCGGTCTCTGCCCCTAATCCAATGCAAGTGGATCGCATTAAACTCTCCGAACAACGTTGGAAGGAGAGACGCGCCCAGGGTCTCTGTTTTTACTGTGGGAGTTCCTCTCATCTTCTTCGAGTCTGCCCTGAACGTCCGGAAAACTCCTCCACCTAGGCCAGGTAAGAGAGGCCTCCCTAGGTGCATGTGAAACCTCTCTACCCCTCACTCTGTCAGTTTTATTGCACGCACATGATAAGCGCATTTCTCTTGAGGCCTATGTGGACTCCGGTGCTGCAGGAAATTTTAGATTAGAGGAGGTTATTAAGTTCTCTGTCCCCGTTAAGTTTTTAGAGAATCCTCTTTTTCTAGCTTCCGTAGATGGAAGACCTCTGCAAGAGACTGTCACTCAAGTCACTCAGGTTGTTGAGCTTCAAGTAGGGGCTCTTCATAGGGAGCGAATCTCGTTTTTTGTTTTAGCCAACATTTCTCATCCCATTCTTCTCGGTCTTCCGTGGCTACGGGTCCACGAACCCTTTTTAGATTGGCATAGGGGCAACATTCTTCGCTGGGGGGATTCTTGTCAGGCTTGTTGTCTGTTGCCGGTGCGTCCTGTTGGTGTCCCCTGTCCTACTCCCATTCCCACCGGATTGCCCTCTGTTTATGCCTCCTTTGCGGACGTTTTTGACAAAAAGGAAGCAGATACTCTTCCACCACATCGTCCCTACGATTGTCCCATAGACCTTGTACCTGGTACCACTCCTCCTAGAGGAAGAATTTATCCTTTCTTGTCGGCAGAGACCCAAGCTATGTCGGAGTATATTCAAAAGAATCTTTCCAAAGGGTTCATTCGAAAATCTTCTTCTCCAGCTGGGGCTGGTTTCTTTTTTGTGAAAAAGAAGGATGGTACCCTTCATCCGTGTATTGACTACAGAGGGTTAAATAACATCACTGTGAAGAATAAATACCCTTTGCCTCTTATTCCTGAACTCTTCGACCCCCTGAGAGGAGCACAAATTTTTATTTTTACCAAGCTGGACCTCTGAGGAGCCTACAATTTGATCCGTATCCGTGCGGGAGACGAGTGGAAAACCGCATTCAACACTCGGGACGGTCACTACGAGTATTTGGTAATGCCTTTTGGACTTTGCAATGCTCCTGCGGTTTTCCAAGAGTTTGTCAACGATATCTTTCGTGATTGCCTCTATACCAGAGTCGTGGTCTATTTGGATGACATCCTCATCTTCTCTCCAGATTTGTCTACTCATCGGCGTGATGTTCGCCAAGTTTTACTACGGTTAAGACAGAATCATCTTTTCGCGAAGATAGAGAAATGAGTCTTCGAACAGTCCTCGGTACCTTTCCTGGGTTATATTGTCTCTGAAGATGGTCTGAAGATGGATCCTGAAAAAGTGTCGGCCGTTCTAAACTGGCCTCGTCCTTCAGGAGAGAAGGCTATTCAGCGATTCCTAGGCTTCGCCAACTACTATAGACAGTTTATCCCTCATTTTTCTTCTTTGACCAAACCAATTTCTGCTCTGATCCGCAAAGGGGCAAACTCTAAGCTCTGGTCTGCCGAGGCCGAAGCTGCTTTCCAAACTCTAAAGCAAGAGTTTGCTTCAGCACCAGTACTCCGTCGACCTGATTCCAACAAACCGTTTATCCTTGAAGTTGATGCATCCTCTATTGGAGCAGGATCGGTCTTACTTCAGAGGTCTAACTCAGGTCGTTTTGTCACCTGTGGGTTCTTCTCCAAAGCTTTCTCTCCTCTGGAGCGAAACTATTCCAGGTGACAAGGAATTACTGGCCATAAAATTGGCTCTAGAAGAGTGACGGTACCTCCTGGAAGGGGCTGTACATCCTTTTGTTATTTTTACGATCACAAGAATCTGTCCTATGTCCAGTCCGCTCAGAGGCTTAATCCCCGACAGGCCAGATGGTCTTTGTTTTTTGGACGTTTCGATTTTGAGTTGCATTTCCGACCCGGGAATAAGAATATTAAAGCTGATGCTCTGTCAAGGTCTTTTCAATCTCAGGATGAAGAGGAGAGACCAGCACATATTCTTGACCCGGCTAAGATTGTCTCGTTGAAGGTGATCGCTACACCCCCGGGAAAGACCTTCGTATCCAATCATCACAAACTGAAAGTTTTACGTTGGGGTCATTCTTCCCAATTCGCTGGTCATGTTGGAGGCAAGAAGACTCTCTCCCTGATTTCTCGCCATTACTGGTGGCCTTCACTTCGGCAAGATGTCCTGGATTTTGTTGCCTCTTGTTCTTCATGTGCTAGAAACAAAGTTCCTCGACAGCTTCCTTCTGGACCTCTCCATCCACTTCCTGTGCCCTCGGTCCCCTGGAGTCACATTGCAATGGATTTCATCACCGATTTGCCGAAATCTTCGAATTGTACTGTAATTTTGGTGGTGGTAGATAGATTTTCCAAAATGGCTCACTTCATCTCTCTACCTGGTTTACCTTCAGCTCCTGAGCATGCAAAGGTCTTTCTTCATCAGATATTTCGGCTTCATGGATTCCCTCAGCATATCGTGTCCGACCGTGGAGTTCAGTTTACCTCCCGTTTCTGGAGAGCTCTGTGTGGACTTATGAAGGTATCGCTAAATTTTTCTTCTGCATACCATCCCCAGTCAAACGGTCAAGTGGAGCGGGTGAATCAAATTCTTACATCTTATCTTCGCCATTTTACTAATGCTCATCATGATGACTGGGTGTCTCTTCTTCCTTGGGCAGAATTCGCTTATAATAACCATACTAGCGAATCTTCGTCTAAATCTCCTTTTTTTCATTGTTTATGGGCAACATCCCGGCATTCCTCTCCCTGTTTCCCCCACCTCCGGTGTACCGGCGGCAGATTTCTTATCTGTGGAATTCTCCAAAATTTGGCAGGAGGCTAAGGAGGCGCTTCAGAGGGAAAGTTTCAGAATGAAAAAATATGCTGATAAAAAGCGTTTAGATGTTCCTCCGTATCGTCCAGGTGACAAAGTCTGGTTATCCTCTCGTTACATCAGACTCAAGATTCCCTCTCAAAAATTTGGCCCACATTACATTGGTCCCTTTGAGATTTCTAGTCAAATTAATGATGTAGCCTATAAGTTGAAGTTGCCGTCCTCGTTACGTATTCCTAACTCTTTTCATGTTTCACTTCTCAAACCCGCAATTTTTAATCATTTTCATTCTGCTCCGTCACATTCTCATTTTCCTATTTCTTCCGATGCTGCTTTTGAGGTTAAGGATATTCTTGCTAGGAAATTTGTTAAGGGTAAGGCTTACTACTTAATCGATTGGAAGGGCTTTGGTCCCGAGGAGAGGTCCTGGGAACCCCTGGAGAACATCAACGCTCCTGTGATCTTAAAAAAATTCCTTTCCAGTTTTAAAGAGAGGGGGGGTAAGAGAGGGGGTACTGTTACACCGCCTTTTCATACTTACCTGTCCGGCCGGCGCGC
This sequence comes from Ranitomeya variabilis, assembly GCF_051348905.1. Classification (NCBI taxonomy): domain Eukaryota; kingdom Metazoa; phylum Chordata; class Amphibia; order Anura; family Dendrobatidae; genus Ranitomeya; species Ranitomeya variabilis. The sequence continues at coordinate 656,518,877 of NC_135233.1, forward strand.
TCCCGATGCTCCCTCCTCTTCTCTGTCTTCCTGCTTTTCCAGCGCTCGTCCCTCCTGTGCTTCACGCATGCGCAGACGAGCTCCTTTCGTCGCTGGGGCTGCTGGGAGGTCGTGACTCGGTGGCTCCGCCTCCAATATGGTGGCGCCTGTCGGGTACTTCTCCCCAGCGCCTGCCCTGCTTAGACGCCTTTGCATCTATTGCGTTTGCTGGTTAACCACCAGCAATCCCTCAGGTTCCTTGGCTCTGATGCGTGTTATCTCCACAGTGCCTCTTATGTCCTTAGTTTGCTGTCTCCTGCCCAGTCCTGTGTTCCTGCCATATCCAGCCAAGTCCTGTGTTCCTTCCATATCCTGCCAAGTCCTGTGTTCCTGCCGTATCCAGCCTAGTCCTGTGTTCCTGCCATGTCCTGCCAAGTCCTGTGTTCCAGCCGTGTCCAGCCAAGTCCTGTGTTCCTGCCGTGTCCTGCCAAGTCCTGTGTTCCTGCCGCTCCCGGCCAGTCCAAAGGCTTTGTTGTCTCCACCTCTTGAGTACCAGCATATTATCGGTTAGTACCTTGTCTTTGCTGCCTTCGCCATTTTAGTTACTTCACTAGTCCCGTCTCCCCGCTGCCTGTCGTTCTCTCTGTGCTCTAACTACAGTCATCCCTTTGGTTCCGGCAGTTGCGGCTTCACCCTCCTTGGGCTTGTCCCTAACTCTCCCTGTATAGGGGGAGGCATCAACTGGTCCACTCGTCCTCGGGGCTCTGAAGCCGTGACCCAAAGGGTCCACTTCCCTAGACCTAATACACATCTTCCTGACACAGAGGATTGCGGGCCCTATGTCAATCAGGGTTTCCCCCATAGTCTACAGCTCATGCACCTCCTCCTCCTCCTTTTCAGCCTCCATCTCTGAAATGAGCACATCAGTCAGAAGCTGGAAGCACTGCAGCACTGCCTCAACCAAGCGGCAACAGGCTGTGCTGAAGCTAATCTGCTTAGGTGACAAACCGCACAATGCTGAAGAGTTGTGAACAGCGCTGAAAGAGCAGTCAGATTTTTGGCTGACACCGCTGAACCTACAGTCAGGCAATGGCCATGTGTGACAATGGCCAGAACCTGGTGGTGGCTCTGAGGCAAGGTGAGCTCACACACGTTCCTTGCCTGGCCCATGTGCTTAACCTTGTCGTTCAACGTTTTCTCAAAAGCTATTTGGAGCTGCCGGATCTGCTAGTGAAAGTATGCCGCCTGTCTGCCCATTTTAGAAAGTCAGCTACAGCTTCAGCTGCCCTTGCCGTACCTCAGCAGCATTTGCAGCTTCCAGCTCATTGACTGGTGTGTGATGTCCCCATGCGTTGGAACGAACACGGAAAAACGGAAAATACCAAGGTCATGAAGGGGTTAATTAGGCTTCTACTTATGCATGCTAGTTCCTTCCCCCGGTGTTAATTGTACACTTGCTGCTGCCTCTGGAACATTGATCCCTCTGCGCTCTGTGCCTGATCCTGCTTGATTTGATTATCTTCCCGAACTCTGACCTGACTTTGCTAGTGCCTGCTCCCTGTATCTGTTTTGTCTCTCTGGCTTTCCTGACCTCGGCTCATGTATTGGACTTCATCTCTGACTTCCCCTTGTCATACTGCACCATTTCCTCGACCTGACCTCGGATTGTTTGACCTCTCTTTACTTACAGTAAGTAGTATATATATTTACAGCCGTGACTTGCGTCACAATATGGTCAATAAAAATTTACAGAAGGGTCATATATGTCCTTCCTCCTCCCCTGTAGCTGCCGGATATTTACTGCCGTGACTAGCATCACATTACGATTGACCGTTAAAAAATTTTCAGTTTCCCACCTATGGATCCGTTACATACTTTGTGTGATCAGGTGGCAAATCTGACTTCCTCTCATGCTCAGTTACAGGGCCAGATTTCTCGTACTCTTACTGCCCCTCAGAATCTCTCTCTTCAGACCACTGTTATGACTTCGGTACCATCTGACGTCTTGTTCAGCCCCCCTGAACCTGTTATTGCACCCCCTGACAAATTTTCTGGAGAAAAGGACCAGTTCAGAATTTTTAAAGAGAGTTGCAAATTATTGTTTTCCTTGTACCCCGGTCATCAGGGAATGAGTTACAGTGGGTGGGAATTATAGTGTCACTCTTGCGGAGGGGTCCCCAGACCTGGGCATTTTCACTACCCTCTCTTGCTCCTGAACGTCTTTCAGTGGACGCCTTTTTTGATGCTTTAGGACAGGTCTATGACGAACCTGACAGGGTCAAGGTGGTAGAGACAAGGATCATGGACCTGACAAAGGGGAACCGCACAGCAGAAGACTATTGTACAGAGTTTCGTCAGTGGTCTTCTGAGGTCCTGTGGAATGACGCAGCTCTCAGAGGCCAATTCCTCAGGGGTCTTTCGGAATCTGTTAAGAACGTTCTGGCTCTACATGCTCCACCTTGTTGTTTGGTGGAGGCCATGAATCAGGCTATCCGCATGGATTAGAGGATGCGTGAGAGATGCGAGGTGCAAAAAGAGTCTCCTTTTTGTCCAACTGTTCCGGTTTGTGCACCAGAGGTGGAACCTATGGAGATTGGTGCTGCCAGCTCTAGGATTAAGGAGAGTAGATGCCGGCGGAAACTTGGACTTAGTCTCTATTGTGGCCAAACTGGACATTTTTTTAAAGGATTGTTTGGCACGACCTGCAGAAAACAAACCGTCGGGAAAAGCCTAAGTCTGGGTGATTGTCGAGGAGGTCACTCAGACTTAAAGGTACCCTTTTACTCCTCTGATAAGTAGTGTTGAGCGATACCTTCCGATATCGGAAAGTATCGGTATCGGAAAGTATCGGCCGATACCGTCAAAGTATCGGATCTCGCCGATTCCGATACCCGATCCCAATGCAAGTCAATGGGACGAAAATATCGGAATTAAAATAAACCCTTTCTTTCCTTGTAGGTTCATTCTACATGAAGGAAAACAACTAAGAATAATGTAGGATGTATTGGGGGAGGTGGCGGAGACATTAAAGGCATAGAGATTTAGCCCAATCAAATAGAATAGCATGAATTTAAATTTTTTTTAAAGACGTTCGGAGTTACAAAGATATTGACTATGTTAAGATTTTTTTTATTTTGTCAGATATTGATGTTTCACTACTTCCACGCCCTTCACCCTCTTTTTTACTTCTCCCACACTTTCTTCTTCATCATCATCAGCATCTTTGACATCAACTTCTTCTTCACCTTATTCATCTTCTTCATCTTCTACCTATATTTTTTTTTTTTACATTGTTCATATTCTTTTTATTTAACTATTGTTCTTCATATTCAACTTCTTCATCATATTCTTATTTGTGACAGGCATTCCCGTAGTTGTTATCTATAAAAGTTTGAAGATTACACCTTCCGTTCTGCCTGTCACAAAAGAGTTACATTTGTCCGCGTTCAGTTTGGCCTGCAGCATCAGGCTTTATCCAGGGGCACCACGAGGAGGAACGGACTCACCCCCATACACTGCTTAGTCTTCTTCTGCTTATAATTTAGATAATATCTTTTGCTCTGATATTTAGTGTTATGCTTAATGTTCTTCTGCTCTTTGTTCTGCAGCCTCTTGTTCTTCTGCTTCTCGGTCTCCCATGTCGTCGTCGTCTCCAGGGTCGTCGTCTCCAGGGTCGTCGTCTCCGGGGTCGTCGTCATCGGGGTGGTCTTCAGGGTCATTGTCTCCAGGGTCGTCGTCATCTCAGTGGTTGTCGTCTCTGGTGTCGTCGTCATCTTAGGGGTGGTCTTCCGGGTCGTCGTCTTTAGGGTCTTGAACTTGGAAATGTAGCAGAAGGTACAAGAAGGCTGAGAAAATGCAGAGAAACAGCTGATGGAACTGAAACTCGGATGGCTACCCGAAGGTCCAAGAGCTAATGGAACTACCGAGGACCAGCTGACGTTACTGGAACCCGGTTACTAAGCAGGAGGTACCCGTGCCTGAAAGCACTACCAAGGACCACCTGACGTTGGTGGAACTCGGATACCCAGAGGGAGGCACCTAAGCCAAAGGCTCTGCCCGGAACCAGCTGACGGTACTGGAACCAGGATGGGGAGCAGAACGTACAAGAGCAAAAGACACTGCCGAGAACCAGCTGACGGTACTGGAACCCGGATGGGTAGCCGAAGGTCCAAGAGCCAATGGAACTACCGAGGACCAGCTGACGTTACTGGAACCCGGTTACTAAGCAGGAGGTACCCATGCCTGAAAGCACTACCAAGGACCACCTGATGTTGGTGGAACTCGGATACCCAGAAGGAGGCACCTAAGCCAAAGGCTCTGCCCGGAACCAGCTGACGGTGCTGGAACCAGGATGGGGACCTATTCAAGCTTGTCTTCCTAGAGCCCCAACTAGCGGTGTTGGAGCAAAGGGTCAGCAGGGGGAGCAGAGTGTAGGCCAAAGCCTGCACTGCAGACATTTGTAGGTCTGTTGTGTCTGCGTGGCGTTTGCAGGACACGTTGCCGGCTACACAGCAGGGGAACAGCTGGCGGTGCTGAACCCCACTGACACATTGGCGAGGTGTTTGGCTCTGTGCAGCTAGCAGTACCGGGCACCAACAGGCGGTGTTAGAGCCCAGGGTCAGCAGGAGGAGAGGGAGCAGAGTGCAGGCCAAAGCCTGCACTGGCGGCAGCTTTGTGTCTGCGTGGCTGTTGCAGGACACGTTGCGGGCTACACAGCAGGGGAACAGCTGGCGGTGCTGAACCCCACTGACACATTGGCGGGTGTTTTTCTCTTTGCAGCCAGCACTTCGGGGCACCAATTGGCGGTGTTAGAGCCCAGGCTCTGCAGGGGGAGCAGAGTGTAGGCCGAAGCCTAATTGAACCAATTTTAAAGGTAACCTTTAACCGCCCCTCAGGTGTTACAAACTAGAAGAGCCACGCCTTATGCAGCAGTAGTGCTGCACAAGTCAAAGGTTGCTCTTTTCATTTTGTTCCTTGCACAAGCTGAATGAAACACGTACAACATTTTGGCCCTTATACAGTCAATCTGTCTTGGAGGCGGGAGTTCCCTTCGTAATGAGACGCAGCACAGCTGGCAAAAATACCACCTTGGTGCTTGGCGCGGCCTCCTGAGCATCGCATTTTGATGTACAGGAGTCTGCGTTGTTGCGTTATCCCTTGGCCATGCGCTGCCCGTCTTCTGACATCATTTCATGTCGGCTGGTGTGGTTCGCGATGCCCATGAATCCCAGCCCCGCAGTGTCTTTACAGTGTTTCACACTGCGGGGCTGGGATTCATGGCCTGGCGCAGTACATATGTTCGCCTCTCGCTCGGGTCCTTACACCTGCTACAGACTGTGCGGCGTCAGCTGATCCCTTATCGCATGCAACGGCCATGAAGCCACACAGTCTGAAGAAGGCGGAAGGAGCTGAGTGACAGCCTGGCAAAGATATGCACTGCTCATGCCCGTCAATCACACCCTCGCAGTCAAAATAAATAAGACACCGAGGGGCGTTGTGTCGGGCAGGGCGGCCGCAGAGGCGCAGCCAGCCAAACAATGATGTCAGAAGAAGGGCTGTGCTACCAAGGGGGTTGTTGCGTGTCATTACAAAGGAAAGTCACACCTCAGGGACGTTTTAATGGCCTCAGGGGACACATTGTAGACGTGTTCCGTTCCACGTGTGCAAGGAGAATAAGTTTATAAGCCACCTTGCACACATGCAGCATTACTGCTGTACAAGGTGGCTGTAAAACATACAAACACCTGGGGGAGGGGCGACAGGTCCCCTTCAATTTCAGTTCTTGTGTCTGCTTGGCTTTTGCAGGACACGATGCCGGCTACACAGCAGGGGAACAGCTGGCGGTGCTGAACCCCACTGACACATTGGCTGGTGTTTTTCTCTGTGCAGCTAGCAGTACCGGGCACCAACAGGCGGTGTTAGAGCCCAGGGTCAGCAGGAGGAGAGGGAGCAGAGTGCAGGCCGAAGCCTGCACTGGCGGCAGCTTTGTGTCTGCGTGGCTGTTGCAGGACACGTTGCGGGCTACACAGCAGGGGAACAGCTGGCGGTGCTGAACCCCACTGACACATTGGCAGGTGTTTTTCTCTGTGCAGCCAGCACTTCGGGGCACCAACTGGCGGTGTTAGAGCCCAGGCTCTGCAGGGGGAGCAGAGTGTAGGCCGAAGCCTAATTGAACCAATTTTAAAGGTAACCTTTAACCCCCCCTCAGGTGTTACAAACTAGAAGAGCCACGCCTTATGCAGCAGTAGTGCTGCACAAGTCAAAGGTTGCTCTTTTCATTTTGTTCCTTGCACAAGCTGAATGAAACACGTACAACATTTTGGCCCTTATACAGTCAATCTGTCTTGGAGGCGGGAGTTCCCTTCGTAATGAGACACAGCACAGCTGGCAAAAATACCACCTTGGTGCTTGGCGCGGCCTCCTGAGCATCGCATTTTGATGTACAGGAGTCTGCGTTGTTGCGTTATCCCTTGGCCATGCGCTGCCCGTCTTCTGACATCATTTCATGTCGGCTGGTGCGGTTCGCGATGCCCATGAATCCCAGCCCCGCAGTGTCTTTACAGTGTTTCACACTGCGGGGCTGGGATTCATGGCCTGGCGCAGTACATATGTTCGCCTCTCGCTCGGGTCCTTACACCTGCTACAGACTGTGCGGCGTCAGCTGATCCCTTATCGCATGCCATGGCCATGAAGCCGCACAGTCTGAAGAAGGCGGAAGGAGCTGAGTGACAGCCTGGCGAAGATATGCACTGCTCATGCCCGTCAATCACACCCTCGCAGTCAAAATAAATAAGACACCGAGGGGCGTTGTGTCGGGCAGGGTGGCCGCAGAGGCGCAGCCAGCCAAACAATGATGTCAGAAGAAGGGCTGTGCTACCAAGGGGGTTGTTGCGTGTCATTACAAAGGAAAGTCACACCTCAGGGACGTTTTAATGGTCTCAGGGGACACATTGTAGACGTGTTCCGTTCCACGTGTGCAAGGAGAATAAGTTTATGAGCCACCTTGCACACATGCAGCATTACTGCTGTACAAGGTGGCTGTAAAACATACAAACACCTGGGGGAGGGGCGACAGGTCCCCTTCAATTTCAGTTCTTGTGTCTGCGTGGCTTTTGCAGGACACGATGCCGGCTACACAGCAGGGGAACAGCTGGCGGTGCTGAACCCCACTGACACATTGGCTGGTGTTTTTCTCTGTGCAGCTAGCAGTACCGGGCACCAACTGGTGGTGTTAGAGCCCAGGGTCAGCAGGAGGAGAGGGAGCAGAGTGTAGGCCAAAGCCTGCACTGGCGGCAGCTTTGTGTCTGCGTGGCTGTTGCAGGACACGTTGTCGGCTACACAGCAGGGGAACAGCTGGCGGTGCTGAACCCCACTGACACATTGGCGAGGTGTTTGGCTCTGTGCAGCTAGCAGTACCAGGCACCAACAGGCGGTGTTAGAGCCCAGGGTCAGCAGGAGGAGAGGGAGCAGAGTGCAGGCCGAAGCCTGCACTGGCGGCAGCTTTGTGTCTGCGTGGCTGTTGCAGGACACGTTGCGGGCTACACAGCAGGGGAACAGCTGGTGGTGCTGAACCCCACTGACACATTGGCGGGTGTTTTTCTCTGTGCAGCCAGCACTTCGGGGCACCAACTGGCGGTGTTAGAGCCCAGGGTCAGCAGGAGGAGCAGAGTGTAGGCCGAAGCCTGCAGTGGAGCAAGTTGAAAGGGAACCTTTAACCCCCCCAAGGCGTTTGTAGCTGAAAGAGCCATCTTGTACAGCACTAATGCTGGAAAAGGTAAACTTAGCTCTTTTAATTATGGTCCTTGCAAACGCTGTACTTGACACTTATGAAATGTGTCCCCTCCCACCGTTAAACCATCCGGTAGGTGGAACTTTCCTTCGTAATATGACGCAGCACAGCCGTCATTCTTACCTCCTTGGCACCGTGCACCGCCTCCTCAGCGTTGTTTGAATCTGTCCCGGAGCATGCGCTGGTATGTTAGCCCTTGGCCATGCACACATTTTGCGCTGCCCGTCTTCTGACATCATTTGGTGTCAGGCTGGCTGCGCCTGGGCGGCCATGCTGGCCAAGATCCCGCCTCGCTGTGTCATCTAATGTAATCACTCTGCGGACCTGTGATCCATGGGCATGAGCAGTGCATATCCTCGCCTCTCACTCCCCTCCCTACGGCTTCTTCACACTGTGCGGCGTCACGGGCGTGGCATGCTATTAGGGATCAGCTGACGTTGCACAGTCTGAAGAAGGCGTAGGGAGATGAGTGAGAGGCGGATGTTAAGATATGCACTGCGCATGTCCATGGATCACAGGCCCGCAGTGGGATTAAATCAGAAGACACTACGAGGCGGGATCTCGGCCAGCGCGGCCCCACAGGCGCAGCCAGCCTGACACCAAATAATGTCAGAAGACGGGCAGCGCTAAGTGTGCATGTCCAAGGGCTAACATAACAGCGCAGGCTCCGGGACAGATTCAAACAACGCTGAGGAGGTGGCGCACGGCGCCAAGGGGGTAAGAATGACGGCTGTGCTGCGTCACATTACGAAGGAAAGTTCCACCTACCAGACGGTTTAACGGTGGGAGGGGACACATTTCATAAGTGTTAGGTTCAGCATGTGCAAGGAGCACCACGAAAAGAGGCACTTTTTCCTTTTGCATCATTACTGCTGCACAAGGTGGCTCTTTCAGTAAGAAATGCCTGGGGGGGGGACAGGTTCCCTTAAATTTAAGTTGTTGTGCCTGAGTGGCGGTCGCATGACACGTTGCCGTATACACAGCAGGGGAGCAGCAGGCATTACTGAACCCCACTAACACATTGGCGAGGTGTTTGGCTCTGTGCGGACAGCACTTCCGGACAACAACTAGCGGTGTTGGAGCCCAGGGACAGAAGGAGGAGGTGGAGGAGATAGGAGGGATAGCCACACACACAGCTGGGGAACAGCTGACGTTACTGAACCCCAATAACAGAGGAGCGACTGTTGACTGTGCGGACAGCACTTCCAGACAACAACTAGCGGTGTTGGAGCCCAGGGACAGCAGGAGGAGGAGGTGGAGGAGAGAGGAGGGATTGCCACACACACAGCTGGGGAACAGCTGACGTTACTGAACCCCAATAACAGAGGAGCGACTGTTGACTGTGCGGACAGCACTACCAGGCAATAACTAGCGGTGTTGGAGCCCAGGGACAGCAGGAGGAGGAGGTGGAGGAGAGAGGAGGGATTGCCACACACACAGCTGGGGAACAGCTGACGTTACTGAACCCCAATAACAGAGGAGCGACTGTTGACTGTGCGGACAGCACTACCAGGCAACAACTAGCGGTGTTGGAGCCCAGGGACAGCAGGAGGAGGAGGTGGAGGAGAGAGGAGGGATTGCCACACACACAGCTGGGGAACAGCTGACGTTACTGAACCCCAATAACAGAGGAGCGACTGTTGACTGTGCGGACACCCCTTTCAGGCAACAACTAGCGGTGTTGGAGCCCAGGGACAGCAGGAGGAGGAGGTGGAGGAGAGAGGAGGGATTGCCACACACACAGCTGGGGAACAGCTGACGTTACTGAACCCCAATAACAGAGGAGCGACTGTTGACTGTGCGGACAGCACTACCAGGCAACAACTAGCGGTGTTGGAGCCCAGGGACAGCAGGAGGAGGAGGTGGAGGAGAGAGGAGGGATTGCCACACACACAGCTGGGGAACAGCTGACGTTACTGAACCCCAATAACAGAGGAGCGACTGTTGACTGTGCGGACAGCACTACCAGGCAACAACTAGCGGTGTTGGAGCCCAGGGACAGCAGGAGGAGGAGGTGGAGGAGAGAGGAGGGATTGCCACACACACAGCTGGGGAACAGCTGACGTTACTGAACCCCAATAACAGAGGAGCGACTGTTGACTGTGCGGACAGCACTACCAGGCAACAACTAGCGGTGTTGGAGCCCAGGGACAGCAGGAGGAGGAGGTGGAGGAGAGAGGAGGGATTGCCACACACACAGCTGGGGAACAGCTGACGTTACTGAACCTCAATAACAGAGGAGCGACTGTTGACTGTGCGGACAGCACTACCAGGCAACAACTAGCGGTGTTGGAGCCCAGGGACAGCAGGAGGAGGAGGTGGAGGAGAGAGGAGGGATTGCCACACACACAGCTGGGGAACAGCTGACGTTACTGAACCCAATAACAGAGGAGCGACTGTTGACTGTGCGGACAGCACTACCAGGCAACAACTAGCGGTGTTAGAGCCCAGGGACAGCAGGAGGAGGAGGTGGAGGAGAGAGGAGGGATTGCCACACACAAAGCTGGGGAACAGCTGACGTTACTGAACCCCAATAACAGAGGAGCGACTGTTGACTGTGCGGACAGCACTACCAGGCAACAACTAGTGGTGTTGGAGCCCAGGGACAGCAGGAGGAGGAGGTGGAGGAGAGAGGAGGGATTGCCACACACACAGCTGGGGAACAGCTGACGTTACTGAACCCCAATAACAGAGGAGCGACTGTTGACTGTGCGGACAGCACTACCAGGCAACAACTAGCGGTGTTGGAGCCCAGGGACAGCAGGAGGAGCAGAGGAACACAGTGTAGGCCGAAGCCTGATTGGAGAAAGTCGAAAGGGAACTTCTAACCCCCCCCAAGGCGTTTGTAGCTGAAAGAGCCAGCTTGTGCAGCACAAAGGATGCAAAAGGAAAAGGTGGCTCTTTTCATTATGCTCCTTGCAAACACAGAACTAAACACTTATAAAATGTGTCCCCTGATACCGTGAGACCGTCCCGGAGGTGGGACTTTCCTTCGTAATATGACACAGCACAGCCGTCATTCCTACCCCCTTGGCGCCGTGCCCCGGCTCCTCAGCGTTGTTTAATTCCGTCCCGGAGCCTGTGCTGTTATGTTATCCCTTGGCCAGGCACACTTAGCGCTGCCCATCTTCTGACATCATTTGGTGTCAGTCTGGCTGCGCCTGTGCGTCCGCGCTAGCCGAGATCCCGCCTCGCAGTGTCGTCTAATATAATCCCACCGCGGGCCTGGGATCCGTGGCCATGCGCAGTGCATATCCTCGCCTCTCACTCCCCTCCCTCCGGCTTCTTCAGACTGTGCGGTGTCACGGCCGTGGCATGCTATTAGGGATCAGCTGACGGCGCACAGTCTGAAGAAGGCGAAGGGAGATGAGTGAGAGGCGGAGGTGAAGATATGCACTGCGCATGCCCATGGATCCCAGGCCCGCAGTGTGATTAAATCAGAAGACACTGCGAGGCGGGATCTCGGCCAGGGCGGCCGCACAGGCACAGTCAGCATGACACCAAATGATGTCAGAAGAGGGGCAGCGCTAAGTGTGCCTGGCCAAGAGATAACATAACAGCGCAGGCTTCGAGACAGAATCAAACAACGCTGAGGAGCCGGCGCACGGCGCCGGGGGGGGTAAGAATGACGGCTGTGCTGCGTCACATTACGAAGGAAAGTCCCACCTCCGGGACGGTTTTACGGTATCAGTGAACACATTTTATAAGTGTTAAGTTCTGCGTGTGCAAGGAGCTAAACAAAAATAGCTACCTTTTCCTTGTGCAGCATTACTGCTGCACAAGGTGGCTCTTTCAGGAACAAACGCCTTGGGGGGGGGGGGGACAGGTTCCCTTACATTTCAGTTGTTGTGTCAGCGTGGCGGTCGCAGGACACATTGCCGGCTACACAGCTGGGGATCAGCTGACGTTACTGACACCCAATAACACTGGGTCGTATGTTTTGACTGTGCAGACGGCACTTCTGAGCCTCAATTGGCGGTGTTGGAGCCCAGGAATTAAAGTTCAGGTGGTAGAAAGATTAACACAACTGGAGACCTGGATACTGTAGACTTCCTGCGAGATCCAGGCCTGGTTCATTTTCAGGAAAGTAAGCCGGTCAACGTTATCGGAGGATAGTTGCATGCGACGGTCAGTTAGTACACCACCTGCAGCACTAAAGACGTGTTCCGATAGTACACTAGCCGCAGGGCAAGCCAGCACCTCCAATGCATACTGGCTTAGCTCTGGCCATGTATCCAGCTTTGAGACCCAAAACTTGAAAGGGGAAGAGCCGTCTGGGAGTACAGCAAGAGGGCAAGACATGTATTCTGTCACCATCTGACGGAACCGTTGCCTCCTGCTGACTGGATCCGTCTGTGATGGTGTAGACTTTTGTGGCGGGCACACAAAACTGTGCCACAGTTGGGCCATACTGGTCTTGCCTTGGGCAGAGGCACTGCTTCTGCTCCCTCTTTGTGCAGAGCCTCCTCCACTGCCTGGACGCACTGAGCTGCTTTGTAATGCACTAGCAGCACTTCTCTCAGTTGGAATGGAGAAGATGATGGAATTCACCAGTGTCTCTTGGTACTCCCGCATTTTTCGCTCCCGGTTCAACGGTGTGATGAGGCTTTCTACGTTGTCCCAGTAGCGAGGATCGAGGAGGGTGAACACCCAATAATCAGACATGCTGAGAATGTGGGCGATGCGGCGGTCGTGTCTCAGGCACTGCAGCATGCAATCCACCATGTGCTGCAGACTGCCAACTGGCCAAGAAACGCTGTCCCCTGCTTGAGGTGTGATCTCTGCCCGCTCGTCATCACCCCACCCTCGCTGTACACACTGACTACTGGACAATTGTGTAACTCCCTCCTCTGGATGGATGTCTTCCTCCTCCATTGACTCCTCCTCATCCTCCTCACAAAGTGTCCCCTGCCTACGCGTTTGTGAGGAACCACGTGGCGCTGACTGTCCAGAAGATGATGGAAATGGTGAATCCTCATCCTCCACCTCGTCCACAACATCATCCCTTAGCGCTTGCAGTGATTTTTCAAGCAGGCAGATAAGGGGGACAGTCATGCTGACTAGTGCATCATCTGCACTCGCCATCCGCGTGGAATAATCGAAGGGACGCAAAACCTGGCAGACGTCCTTCATAGTGGCCCACTCTGTGGTTGTGAAGTCTGAATGGCGCGGAGTGCGACTTCTTTGCGCCTGATGCAGCTGGTACTCCATTACTGCTTGCTGCTGCTCACACAACTGCTCCAACATATGTAACGTGGAATTCCACCTGGTAGGTCACATATGATGCGATGTTCCGGAAGGCGGAATCGGCGCTGCAGAGCCGCAATGCGTGATTTTGCCATGCTGGAACGCCGCAAGTGAGCACACTCTAGGCGGACCTTGTGCAGCAGTGCATCAAGATCCGGATAGTCCCTCAAAAAACTCTGCACGACCAAATTGAGCACATGTGCCAGACATGGGATGTGAGTGAGGTTGCCGAGGCCCAGAGCTGCCACCAGATTTCGGCCATTATCACACACTACCATGCCTGGCTGGAGATTCGCTGCCACAAACCACACATCGCTCCCCTGCTTGATGGCATTCCAGAGCTCCTGCGCTGTGTGGCTTCGATTCCCCAAAGAAATTAATTTCAAGACGGCCTGTTGACGTTTGGCCACGGCTGTGCTCATGTCGGTCGTAACAGGTAAACGTTCACGGGTCCATGTGGAGGTGGACTGTGACGGCTCCTGCAGCGATGATTCTGAGGAACTGGTGTAAGAGGAGGAGTCAATGCGTACAGACTGGATTCCTGCAATCCTTGGAGTGGGCAGGACACGTCCTGCGCCACTCGCACGATCTGTACCCGGCTCAACAACATTAACCCAATGGGCTGTGAGGGAAAGGTATCGCCCCTGTCCATGTTGACTGGTCCACGCATCGGTGGTGAGGTGGACCTTGCTACTGACGGCGTTCAGTAGCGCGTGTTTTATGTGTCCCTCCACATGCTTGTGCAGGGCAGGGACAGCTTGCCTGCTGAAGTAAAAGCGGCTGGGCACATTGTACTTTGGGACTGCCAATGACATCAAGTCACGGAAGCTGTCAGTCTCCACCAGCCTGAATGACAGCATTTCCAGTGACAGAAGTTTGGCAATGCCTGCAGTCAGAGCCTGTGCTCGTGGGTGGTTTGACGAGAAAGGCCGCCTTTTCTCCCATGCCTGTACTACCGATGGCTGTAGACTGGGCTGGGAGTGTGAGGATGCCTGGGAACATGGTGCTGCGGGTGGAATTACAGTGGGTCTCTGGACAACAGGGCCAGAGGTTCTTCCACGGCGATCCTGGGAGGAAGCCGAACCAGCTGCGTGTGAGCTGGAGGAAGAGGCAACACGAGCTGAAGAGGTGGTAGCTGCCGCTGTTGGTTGGCCTAGCTCTTCAGTGTGTTTTTCTAACTCCGCCACGTGCCTGGTCCGCACATGTTTCCACATGTTGAAGGTATTGAGGTTGCTGACATTTCGACCTCTTTTGACTTTGTGATGACACACCTTGCATTTGACATAGCAAATCTCATCTGCAACTGTGTCAAAAAAGGACCAGGCACTGCAAGTCTTGGGAGCACCCTTTTTGGCTTTTGAAAGAGACATGCTCCTAACGGGTGCCAAAGTGGAGGCTGCAGGATCCGCAGTCTTCCCCCTCCCTCTCCCTCTTTGGCCCGTTCGGGGAATCTCTTCCTCAGAGCTGCTCATACCACCTTCCTGTCCCTCACGCCAAGATGGGTCAAGGACCTCATCATCTACACTGCCCTCTGCCACCAACTGCTCCTCCTGGGTAGTCTCAGCAGCAGAGCACGCACCAGAAAGTGGCACCTGAGTGTCATCAGCGGATGCGTCCTGCGATGTGGTGACCGGAGGCACTGGCCCACCCGCCTCTTCAGACTCAGGGAGAAAAAGCTGTTGGGCATCACTGCACCCTGCCTCTTCTTCCATTTCTCCAATGCTGCTTGGCTGGCCCCCTGTTTCCAAGCCAAGAGATTCAGAGAACAGAAGTAGAGACGGCTCCTGTCCTGGGCTCTCTGTCTGCCTGGGCAATTTGGCAGGTGGTGAAGAGACAGATGGGTGCTCTCCAGTGCTCTGTGTCTGAGAGGATGTGGCACTAATTGAAGTTGATGCATTAGCTGCCATCCATCCAACAACGGCTTCAATTTGGTCTTCACGCAGCAGCGGTGTACGGCGCTCTCCGACAAAGCTGCGCATGAACGACTGTTCCCTGCTGAAAGTGGGTGCTGATGAGTCACCGGTGCCCGCAGCAGGCACAGAATCCCCACGTCCTCTCCCTGCTCCGCGCCCACGCCCACGTGCCTTACTCCCTGCCTTCTTCATCTTGGTTGACTGATAAACATAAGCAGAAAAGTACTAACGGCTTTGTGTGCTTA
This sequence comes from Ranitomeya variabilis, assembly GCF_051348905.1. Taxonomy (NCBI): domain Eukaryota; kingdom Metazoa; phylum Chordata; class Amphibia; order Anura; family Dendrobatidae; genus Ranitomeya; species Ranitomeya variabilis. The sequence continues at coordinate 656,534,050 of NC_135233.1, forward strand.
TTCCTGAACAGCTCCGAGTCCTAACAGGTATAAGAAACACTAATTTTCTAAAGTGTGGACTAGACTTTTATATGAGCTAATGTGGCCTACACAAATGTAAAGTGGTGTGTTTGGTGAACTTTATTATTTATTTATTTTTGGGGGCTGAACTGACAACAGGGCGAGCTGCAGTCACACGGAGACCGTGCAGACAGCCGTAAACGGCGCTGCAAGGCCCAAAAACACTCCTCTACGTTTTCCTATGTAGTGTTTTTCCACAAGTTAGCTGGATACGGGTGGAAAGACACTAATAGGAATTTTTTGAAAAAATGTGCAGCAGCCTGCACTACTTAAAGCAAAAGGAAAATTGATTTTACGGTATGACGCAGTGAAGAACCCTGAGCTGGATACAACCGGCTATGGCTGCACGCAGACTACAGGGCGAGCTGCAGTCACACGGAGACCGTGCAGACAGCCGTAAACGGCGCTGCAAGGCCCAAAAACACTCCTCTACGTTGTCCTATGTAGTGTTTTTCCACAAGTTAGCTGGATACGGGTGGAAAGACACTAATAGGAATTTTTTGAAAAAATGTGCAGCAGCCTGCACTACTTAAAACAAAAGGAAAATTGATTTTACGGTATGACGCAGTGAAGAACCCTGAGCTGGATACAACCGGCTATGGCTGCACACAGACTACAGGGCGAGCTGCAGTCACACGGAGACCGTGCAGACAGCCGTAAACGGCGCTGCAAGGCCCAAAAACACTCCTCTACGTTTTCCTATGTAGTGTTTTTCCACAAGTTAGCTGGATACGGGTGGAAAGACACTAATAGGAATTTTTTGAAAATATGTGCAGCAACCTGCACTACTTGAAAAAAAAAAAATTTGAACAGTATGAGGCAGTAAACCACCCTCCCTGAACTGAATACAACCAGCTATGGCCTATGGCTGCATACAGACTAGAGAGTGGGCTGCACACACACACACACACACACACACAGAGACCTTGCAGATTGCTGTGAAAACAGCGCTGCAAGGCAAAAGCAAGGTGATTAGTAGGTGAACACAGCGGTTGCTAAATTAGCCTTGGAAAAGAACAATGAAGCAAATCGCTATCTCTAAACTGGCCCTCAGTCAGCAAACAGCGTCCTGTCACTAACTGAATTCACAGCAGAGTAAGCGCAAAATGGCGCCAGCGACTTTTAAACTGCAGCATGACATCATTTCAGCAGCCAATCACAGCCTTGCCAGTAGTTTCATGCCCTCCATGCTGAACAGGATGTGCCCACACTTGGAATCATTCTCATTAGCTGAATTCGTGCAGTTTGAATCTGGGAACTTCCGATTCCGGTATCCGATACGCGGCAAGTATCGGAATCCCGGTATCGGAATTCCGATACCGCAAGTATCGGCCGATACCCGATACTTGCGGTATCGGAATGCTCAACACTACTGATAAGGTGTTGTTGAATGCTGAACCTCTTTTTCAAGATCAGTGTCTGTTCACATTTGCCTTTATTGACTACAGCTCTGCTGCTAATTTCATAGATGCGGAACTGGTTCTGAAGTTAGGATTAGAGACAGTTAAGCTAGAATTGACAAGATTTATTGAAGATAAAGCACAGGTCGTGGCAAGAAGGAGTAAGACTATTGGAGAAACTATTGTACATAGTCACTATGTTGCACCAAAATCCAACTTTATTTTTGACTCAAAAGGCCCCAAGTGGGGCTCACGTTCTTGTGGAAATTGCAGTGCATGCAAGTATATGATAAAAACTGAAAGCTTTAGCAATTCGGCCAAGACCCGCGATTTTAAAATCGTCCACTCTATTAATTGTAAAACAACGGCAGTGATATATCATCTAACATGCCCGTGTGGACTTATATACATAGGTTTAACGTCAAGACAATTGCGGGTACGTGTATTAGAACATGTGAAGGATATTCGCACAGCAAGATTACTCAATTCAGAAGATTCACAGAGAGAGGAGATTGCCAAACTGAAGACAATACCTGCCCATTATAGGGAATTTCATCCAACAGGAGCAATAGACTTCCAGATAAGAGGTATTGATGTTGCACATCTTGGTATTCGGGGAGGGAATATTATGAACAAATTAGCTCAAAGGGAATGCCGATGGATCACAGATTTGAGAACAATGAAACCATACGGCTTAAATGATCAATGGGGATTCGAAAGTTTTTTGTAGTTTGATTCTTTAGCTGTTGCCTATATTGCCATTTAGATATTTAGTTTTTAATCTTTTCTTCTTCTTTCATCATTTTGTATCAAAATGATGTTAGTTTTAAATTTTGTTTGTTTGTCCTGTTTAGGGTTGGTCTAAGGGGACCTTCTGTCCTCTGGTTATTTTATTTAAATTTGGGGTTCGCCTAAGTAGTTTGTGCTGAATGGTCATTCATTGGTTTGTGTCTTTTTCTCTCTTCTTTTGTATTTAGGTATCTATCATATATAATAAAATTTTGAGGATGCACCTTGGTGAAGAAAAATCGTGGTTATGGACCTTAAAGAAGAATTTATCACTTTATATTGATAGAAATAATAAAAAATGTCACTTTTTCATATCAATATTTATTATTATTGGCTTATGTTTATAATTGATGCACTGTATATTTGCATATTTTTATCATAATGTAGCTTTTTATAAACTTTATGCCCCCTTATGGTGACAATTAGTTTTGCTACATGTATATTTTTTGAGGCACATATTTTTCATTCACTATTTAAGATTATTTAATTATAATGTAGTTTTTACAAACTTTATGCCCTATTTTGGCTATATGTATATTCTTTGTGGCACATATATTTTATTCACTATTTAAAATCATTTAATTATGTTATGTTGGATATATGTTTGTTAAAATTCCCCTTATTATAACTACTTGGTTCGCCCACATATCTTTACCCTTAGTTATCATGTCCGCTGTGCTGCTGTGCGCATTTCCTGTTTCCGGGTTGCGGCGTCGCCGTCCCATGCCCCGCCTGTTGTATCATAGATCGCGCTATGGCGCGTTTCTGTGATGTTGCCGCGGGATGTGGGGTGGCGATCCCGTTGCCGTGGCAGCATGCGATGCGCCGACATCAAGGCATCATACCGGATATGACCAGCAAGTACTGTGCGCATCCCTTGGTTCCCTGGTGTGCGCATGCTCCGTCACATGCCTGTCCTGTGACGTCACGGATGGCGCGACGCGCCCTCTTGTGACGGCGCGGGTTGGCGTTGGGCGGGGGTGCCTCGCCGGGGCAGCATGCGATGCGCCGCCATTAACGATTCTTTGCTGGATTGGCTGCGGCCTTGATTTATTGGATATATAAAGCTAAGTATGACCTCCCTCACATCACTCCCTGAGGAAGCAAGACGTGTGAAACGCGCGTTGGAGTGTGAGGTGGCAGTGTCAGCACATTTATTATGAGTACTGGTTAGTATACATCTCTTTATGCACTAGCACTATGCACTTTCTAAATTATTCTTACAGTTGATTGATTAATTTTTCTTTGGTATAATTATTAAATTGCACCTTTTTTATTCTTGTCCCACTTGGGATATATACCAATTTGATATCATAGCGGACTACCAGTACTTAATGTCATAAAAGTAACATTTGTTATGGATTTTTATATATATTGTTTTTGAGTGCTATCAACTGCCCCTCTTGTTTTTAAATATTTTTGTGTATTGCCTTATTGGTGTTAAATAAAATATTCATAAATTTTATATGATTCTTCTTTAATTATTTCAAGTAGCTTTTTTGTTGTATAATAGTTAAGCTAGAAAGCCCTATTCAAATTGTGTCCATTGACAGAACATCGTTGCTCAAAAATCTGGTTCGGTTAGTTACAGTGGAGTTCACACTCAAGGTGGGGTCTCTTCATATGGAAAATATCTCCTGTTATGTTTTGGACAATTTACCTTTTGGAATTGTGTTGGGTGTTTCTTGGCTGCATACGCATAATCCAATTATTGACTGGAATTGGAGAGATATTGTCAAATGGGGTCCTTTTTGTATTGAAAAATGTCTTAAACCTGTGCATGTTTGTTCCGTTAGTCTGGAGGGTTTTCCGGAATACCTGAAAAACTTTGGAGATGTTTTTTCGGAAAAAGAGTCTGAGATATTACCTTGTCACCGCCCCTATGACTGTGAATTAATCTCATTCCTAATGCCAAATTACCCAAGGCTCGCTTGTATAACTTGTCTGGCCCTGAGCGGTCTGCCATGAAAGAGTATATTAGCGAGAATTTACGAAAAGGTCATATACACCCTTCCTCATCGCCGGTAGCTGCCGGATTCTTTTTTGTTAAAAAATAAGATGGAGGTCTTCATCCCTGCCTCGATTTCCAAGAATTAAACAAAATAATGGTTAAAATTACTTATCCACATAGACTCATTCCTGATCTATATAATCAACTTTCTGGGGCCAAATAGTTTTCCAAACTGGATCTTAGAGGGGCATATATTTTTATACGGATTTGTGAGGGTGATGAGTGGAAGACAGCATTTTTAACATCTGAAGGTCTCTTTGAAAATCTCAGCATGCCTTTTTGTCTAACAAATGCACCTGCAGTTTTTCAAAATTTTATGAATGATATTTCTTCTGATTATATTGGGAGATTTATTGTGGTTTATTGGGATGACATTCTGATTTTCTCACATGACCTGCATTCACATCATAAACATGTCCATTTGGTTTTGCAAAGGTTGAGAGTTAATTGGTTGTTCGCTAAAATTGAAAAAATATGCCTTTTCTGTTCAAGAAATATCATTCTTGATTGGGTTCAACCCAGGGACGTTAAGGCTCTACAGTGCTTTTTAGGGTTCTCAAATTATTACAGAAAATTTATTAGAGGGTTTTCTCAGATTGTCAAGCCTCTTATGGACCTCACTCGTAAAGGGGCGAGGCTAAAGGTTTGGTCTCCCCGAAGCGGTTGGGGCATTTGAAAATGTAAAGAAATATTTTATGTCAGCTCCTGTTCTGGTGCAATCAGACCTCCAGAGGCCGTTTACTGTGGAAGTAGATGCTTCTGAGGTCGGGGAGGGGGCTGTATTGTCTCAAAGTCCTGAGACTTTATCTATCCTGCGACCATGTGCTTTCTTCTCTAAAAATGTTTCTCCTGCTGAGAGAAACTATGTTGTAGGTAATCGGGAGTTGCTTGTGGTCAAGTTGGCCTTTGAAGAGTGGAGACAGTTTTTGGAGGGAGCTGTTCATCCAGTCACTGTTGTGATGGATCACAAAAATCTTGCTTGTATTGAATCTGCCAAGTGGTTGACACCTAGACAGGCCCGATGGTCTTTGTTTTTTGCACGATTCAATTTTTCTATCACGTTCAGACCAGGGTCTAAGAACGTGAAGGCGGATGCCCTGTCTCATAGTCTTGATTCTGTGTCTCCTCCTGAACCTCCTTCCTCCATTCTCCCTCAGGGTGTTGTTGTGGCCATGGTTTCCTCTGAGCCGGAAGCTGAGATCCGTACTGCTCAGTCCTTGGCTCCTTCCAATACCCCAGATACAAGCTGTTCATCCCTGTGTATCTCAGATTATGCCTTTTGCAAGAATTTCATGATTCTGTGAACACCAGACCCAGTACTGGGTACCCCACGTCCCTGGTGGGCGACTCACATGGTCATCCCCTCCCTGCCGAAAACCTCCCTCTCCCAGTACCCAAAGAAGAGGCCAGCAAAAGAGGGTGCACAGGCTGCACCCATGGCAGCGCTGCGTAACTGTAAATAAAAAACATCATGGAAAGCAAAAAAATTGTGTGTTAAAACGTAATCCAATAATTCCAAAATTAAATCACAAGTCGGGCCATCCCAGTTGCTACCTGCCAGGAAAAATCTGCATGCCTCTAATCCGTCCTGGTGTCGGATGCAAGTGTATAAGGACTCAGTGTTGGCAGTTGCCAACAGCATGTCCTTCTCCAGAGTCACTCCATCGATTCTTGCCAGGACGTCCATTGTGTAATGAGCATAGGAGGGCAGGGATTCAACCAAAGATTTTAAATAAATTCAATAAAATCAATAAATTTGCATACTGGTTCACACAAGCCTCCCATGCCTGACACAATAGGACGCCCCGGTGGTTCAACTGGATCTCTATGAATCTTTGGCAAAAAGTATATGGTTGGAATCTTTGGAGACTTTGTCAGAAGGTCTTCTAGAATCTTTTTGGGGATAATTCTCCTCTCAAAAACTCTAACCAATATGTCTTCCAAATCATCTGAGAAGGCCTTTAAGGGGCTGTGATCTACTAATTTTAGGTAGGTCTTTTAGTCCCTCAACTGCCTGTAAGCCTCCCTCTCATACAGTTGCTCAGGCCATACCACTATGTTTCCCCCCCTGTCAGCAGGTTTGATCACAATATCCAGACAGGTCAGTATCTCTTTTATGGCAACATGCTGTTTTTCAGTGAGGTTGTCAAATCTCCGTCGAGTTGATATTTGACAGAAGTCCTCAATGACTAATTTTGTAAAGATCTCTACTGCCGGACACAAAGACAAGGGGGAAAACCTAGTGGATCGTGGATATGCAGATTGAGGGAACATACCTGAAATACCAATATCCTGCTCCCTTAACAGTTCTTCCAAGGCCGATAAGGCCTCTTCCTCCAACTGACCATCAGTGACTGGATCTTTTTTCCCACCAGCGTATAATTTCTGTAGGATCAACTTTCTCGAAAATAAATACAAATCCTTTTTTGCTGTGAAAAAATTGAAAGAATTAGTTGGAGAGAAAGTTATCCCTTTAGAAAGTACATCTATTTGGATAGGTGTTAAGACATGATTAGATAAATTACTGTAATAACTTCAGGTACATTTATATTCTTTTTATTAGTAGATGTAGAGATCTTGCGTTTTGTACCTGCAATTTCTCGGTTGACGCCCATATTATGTAATTCCATGAATCTGGTACTAGACTTGGTTGAGCTTTCACTTGATGCATGAGAAGTAATAGACATAGATCTTCCTCTGAAAGTACCCCTAAAAGATCTTAGTTTGCAATTCCATTTATAGACAGTGTTTGATTGTTGATCCCCCATGTCTCTCTGAAATTTTTTTCTGTTGACTTCGAAAATTTCTTTTTCCCATTTAGTAAGTTCATTATCCAATTCCCGGTTAAGATCTATCAGATCCTCTCCGGACATCTCCTTTTAAAGCTTATTTTGTATTTCCTCAATTTCAAGGGTTAATAAAGTATCCTTATTCATTTGAGCCAGCAGCTCCATGAAACCTTTGGAGCAACCGCTTCCAAGGTTCTCCCATTTTTGTCATATGGTAATATCCTCAATTGTGAATGAAGGGAACACATGGACCCTCCATGCCTCTTGGGATAAGCCCTTTCTCCATATACTTGGTTCCACCAAAACCTTGGCGCGTCTATGCAATACATTTTTAAGTTTTAATGGCCTCCTGTGAATCACTGCTGCTACCTGCCACCGAAACTCCAGATATATCATTAAATATCTCATCAATATGTGTTAACCATGTCTGTTCACATGCCTTGTAGTCCATGTTGGGTTTGGAGCGAGTAACTGTGAAAAAACAGGAACAATTAATAAGAAAAAAATTCTCAAGATAAGCATAGTCGTAACGCAATTGTATGCACATAAGACCCAAAACAAATATAATGTAGAGCAGACCCACTGACTGAGCAATTGGAAAAAGGAGAACCTGAGTCAAAATTACCAAAAAATATTTACATTTTTAATCAAATACAAAAAGACACATAAATGCAGAAGACAGAACACATTAAAATGGTAAAGTGAATGAGTAAATGGCATATGCAGTAATCAGAATACCCGAAGAAAAAAATGCTGGCCGGTTGCGCTAAGATGTAAAATAAATGCAGGGTGAAAAGACACTCATCTAAAAACTCATGTTAGTAGCCTGCTTCAAAATATATGATAAGCATAGCTCCGTTCAGAGGGACAAAGTGTCCAAGTAAAGTAGTAACAGAGGTTGATAGCAAATACATTGATGCAAAAACTTTCCCCAGAGACCAACCACAAGAGGTAAGTATCATAATGGGTATTGTGGGAATGACTATGAGGAAAGTTAGTTCAACTACAAACATCAGAAAATCCAGGATCATATGGATGAGTGTAATCAAAGAAAAAAAATCCAAAATATACCCATTGCTGCAGTAAGTAAAGTGCACCGGTAAGCAGTCCCCGACATACGTTTCAAAATGAATATTGCTTCCTCAGGGGGCGTGGCCAATACAATCACATGTGCCTCTATATACCCAGTTGCCCAGAACACATGATTCACAGTAGTTAATCACCTTGGGTGTCACAGTGCATGAGAACTCTCTCCCAACAACACCGCTCACTCCCGACTGCCCACCAGCTGGATGCAGTCACATGGAATGGCCAGCGCCTAGCCGTAACCAAGCAACTACACACTGGAAGGGAGAGATGAACGGAGCTGGAAGCAAGAGAGAGGGCGCACACGTGCACAAGGATGAGCAAAGGGACAAGTGAAGTAAGTATAATCCCCCCCAAAAAAAAAAATTCAGTGCAAGTTAAAAGGTGCATAACCACAATGAATAAATGGAAAGAACAACAAGATGACATAGGAAAGATGGACAATCTATCTATCTATATAATATTTATACAAGTGTATAAATGCAATCAATTGACATATTTCCTAATGAGAAGTATTTAAAGGGAATCTGTCACCCCCAAAATTGACGGTGAGCTAAGCCCACCAGCATCAAGGGCTTATCTTCAGCATTCTGGAAGCCTGTAGATAAGCCCCCGATGTAACCTGAAAGATGAGAAAAAGAGGTTATATTATACTCACCTGGGTGGGCGGTCCGATCTGATAGGCGTCGCTGTCCGGTCCGGGGCATCCCATCTTCATAGGATGACGTCCTCTTCTTGTCTTCATGCTGCAGCTCCTGCGCAGGCACTCTTTGCCTGCCCTGTTGAGAGCAGTGCAAAGTACTGCAGTGCTCAGGCGCCGGGCCTCTCTGACCATTCCGGCACCTGCGCACTGCAGTAAATTGCTCTGCCCTCAACAGGGAAGACAAAGTACACCTGTGCTGGAGCGGCAGCATGAAGACAAGAAGAGGACATCATCGTAAGAAGATGGGAGGCGTTGGACCGGACAGCGACATCCATCGGAACAGACCGCGACACCCATCGGACCGGACCGCAGTGGGAACGCCCCTGGGTGAGTATAATCTAACCTCTTTTTCTCATCTTTCAGGATACATCTGGGGCTTATCTACAGCATTCCAGAATGCTGTAGATTGGCCCCTGATGCCAATGGGCTTAGCTCACCGTTGATTTTGGGGGTGACAGGTTCCCTTTAATAGCAATTATACATACATGTATACTGACAACTAGTGTTGAGCATTCCGATACTGCAAGTATCGGGTATCGGCCGATATTTGCTGTATCGGAATTTGCGATACCGAGATCCGATACTTTTGTGGTATCGGGTATCGGGTATCGCAACAACATTAATGTAATAATGTGTAAAAGAGAGAATTAAAATAAAAAATATTGCTATACTCACCTCTCCGACGCAGCCTGGACCTCAGCGAGGGAACCGGCAGCGTTGTTCGTTTAAATTTCGCGCTTTTACTTGGTTACGTGAAGTCCCGGCTTGTGATTGGTCAGGGCGGCCATGTTGCCGGGACGCGGACCAATCACAGCAAGCCGTGACGAAATTACGTCACGGCTTGCTGTGATTGGTCCGCGTCCCGGCAACATGGCCGCCATTAACCAATCACAAGCCGTGACGTCACGGGAGGCTGGACATGCGCGTATTTTAAAAAGCGCGCGTGTCCAGCCTCCAGTGACGTCCCGGCTTATGATTGGTCACGGCGCCATGTTGCCGGGACGCAGACCAATCACAGCAAGCCGTGACGAAATTACGTCACGGCTTGCTGTGATTGGTCCGCGTCCCGGCAACATGGCCGCCATTAACCAATCACAAGCCGTGATGTCACGGGAGGCTGGACATGCGCGTATTTTAAAAAGCGCGCGTGTCCAGCCTCCCTGACCAATCACAAGCCGGGACTTCACGTAACCAAGTAAAAGCGCGACTTTTAAACAAACAACGCTGCCGGTTCCCTCGCTGAGGTCCAAGCTGCGTCGGACAGGTGAGTATAGCAATATTTTTTATTTTAATTCTTTATTTTACACATTTATATGGATCCCAGGGTCTGAAGGAGAGTTTCCTCTCCTTCAGACCCTGGGAACCATCAGGGATACCGTCCGATACTTGAGTCCCATTGACTTGTATTGGTATCGGGTATCGGTATCGGATTGGATCCGATACTTTGCCGGTATCGGCCGATACTTTCCGATACCGATACTTTCAAGTATCGGACGGTATCGCTCAACACTACTGACAACAGCAAAAAATGAACGGAAAATGACAAAGTGAAGTAAAAAAAAAAAAAAATTGTCCACTGGATCTCTGATACAGTCTGTAATCCGTGGTAAAGAGTCTCCAAAAAGTATATGCGCTGTCTTGAAATAAAAGAATAATAGTCATGGAGGAATGCAGGAATGTCAAAATACTGGGCAGAGAGCTAGAGGCAAAAAGAACAAAATTAGCAAATAACCAAATAAAATATATAAAAAAAACTATTAAAAATGAAAAGGGGGTAGCAGATCAAGAACCACTATATAAATCCATAAATAGCAATATTAGAGAAAGGATGCAAATCCCAAGGACTCATTGAGGCTATGAGGAATTATTGTTCCCAGGGTCACAATCCATTTGCACTCAATCTGTGCAAGGAGACGTTTGATATCTCCCCCTCTAATCATGCATTGAATGTGTTGGATCCCTCTGACCATGAAAGACTTAGGGTTGCACTGGTGAAAGGTTTTATAATGCCATGGTATAGTTTTTAATTGTGATATATCTGTAATGGCGTCAGCGGACAAAATGTCTGCTGGTAATAGCGAAAGCAGGAGCCGCTGATGGGAGTATTGATCAGCCGGTGCCTGTGCTATAGATAGATAAATGAAAAAGTGACATAGGGTCTCTCCTATTTTTGAAAACCAGACATGCAAAACTGACACCTGTGGGCAACCATCAGCTGTCAGCTTTATTATAGCTGGTTATAAAGAATAGAGGGGTCCCACAATGTTTTTTTTTAATTATTTAAATAAATACTTTTATTAAAAAAACATGCATGGGGTCCTGCCTTTTTTTTTTACAACCAGCCAAGCTAAAGCAAACAGCTGGGGGCTGGTATTCTCAGACTGGTGATATTGGCTCCCTCAGCCTAAAAATAGCAGCCTGCAGTTTCCCCAGAAAAGGCTCATCTATTAGATGCACCAATTCTGGCACTTTGCCTGGCTCTTTCCACTTGCCCTGGTGTGATGGCAAATGAGGTAATGGTTGTGGGGTTGATTTAATCAAGCCCACAGGTTAGTAATGGAGAGGCGTCTATAAGATGCCCCCATTACTATCCCCTTAGTTAGATTGTAAAAAAGACACACCTAGAATGAAATCTGTATATTTAAATATTTTATTAAAATAGTGGCAGACTCCTTTATTTGAAATAGAAATAAAAAAGCACAGTTATACTCACCTTTAAATCTAAACAATTGAAGCCATATCGCCTGGAAAATGAGAAATATAATAAACAACCATATCTCTCACCTGTCCAATGTGAAGATAATCCATACAGTTCGATGATGATCCAGATGATTTGGATAGCGGTTGAATCACAGCCGGCTCACACTGACACAGGAGAAACAGAATAGTTAAAATTAATGAAGGCAGGAGTTATTGATAGGAGGAGAAGAAGGGAGGGGAAGGGGAAATAATAGTAAAGGGGAGAAAATGCAACTAAAGGGAATAAAAACAAAGAACCAGGATAGGATACTGGAAAATGAAGGAGAGAGGGGAATAAGATTGACACTGAGGTCCTTAAGTGCTAAAAGTAAAAGGAATGGAAAACAAACAGCATGAGGGAGTGTCACCCAGTAGGAAAACGGTATCTATGGAGAATATTGCAGTCATAAGGGGATCTAAAAGAAATCAGAGAAATATAGTTAGTGCATTATAGGGTATAATTATAATAGCAAAAATATTTAAATAGAGTCTGTTCAAAAACTGACAATAACGTTTTATCAAAATAGTATGAAATTGAGAGAGGTTAAGTTATCGTGGGAGGACTTCATATTCTCTATTCATCCCCCATGGATGAAGTGTCTGAAATGTAAAAATCCAGAATGATTCCCTCTCTTTCAGATTGTGCACTCTGTCACCACCCCGTCTAGATGTAGTAACACTTTCCAACACCTGGAATTTAAATTGGGACACTGTATGTCCTGCCGTAACAAAATGCGAGGGAACCAGCAGCATCATATCTTTACAGTGAATAGTAGATTTATGTTGGGATATGTGGTCCCGGATATGTTGGGTAGTTTCACCAACATATCCGAGACATCATGGGCACTTAATTAAATAGACCACATATGTAGAGTCACATGTAAAGAAACCCTTAATAAGTAAATGTTTTCCGGATCTGGGATTTGAAAAGGTGTCACCTTTAGTGATATTTGAACATTGGGGGCAGTGCAAACAGGGAAATGAGGGAACATTTTTGGGTGGAATGTTTTTGGGCCATTAATGTTAAATGTCGTTGTGCCTGTTTAGTAGAGCCAATGACTGCCTTTACCAGTAAATTTCTAATGTTTTAGGGTTTTTTGAGGCAAATCAGAGGAGGAATACTAAATTCTGGGATAGTAGGGTAGGCCTTACCATGAAGTGGCCAATGTTCAAGGACACATTTTTTTAGAAAATTCATATATGGATGATATGTAGAAGTGAAAGCTATCCTTTGTAGTTTGAGATGGGGTGAATTGAGATGCCATCTCTAGTATTTTGTGAGGATATCCCCGGTTGGTAAATGTATTACACATCTCTGAGATTGGACGTTATCTTAGAGTCGGATCAGTGATGATACAGTTGATCTGAGAATTGATGTCTGAGTAGAATTGTGTAAGGGAGAATTCGTCCACATTCCATATCAGGAAGACATCGTCTGTGCATGTTTTCCAGTGTACAGCATGTTTTTGAAAAAGTAGATGGGTATATACGTATTTCTCCTCAAATAGCGCCATATATATATTGGCATACTGGGGCGCCATCTTAGATCCCATTGCTGTGCCCACTTTCTGAATAAAAAAACTGGTCTGTAAAAAGGAAGATGTTTTTGGTAAGGATCAAAACCAAAAGTGCCATACAAAAATCTTTCTGGGTAAATGTAAAGCTGGTATACATATCAAGAAAAAGGCAAACTGCCTCAATGCCCCTAGTGTGGTCTATGTTGGTATACAAGCTATTAACATCCATAGTAACCAAAAACAATCTCTAGGTAATGTACTTAATGTCCACAGTCCTGCCAAGAAATCCGAGGTGTCCTTTATGAAGGAAGTAACATGTATCAAAAGTGGAGTGAGAATTTTCTCCAATGTCTAATGGTGAGAGTATAGAGTTTGTGGATGCTACTATGGGTCGCCCTTGTGGTTGTGTCAGATGTTTATGAATTTTGGGCAATGCATAGAAAACTGGAATGGTAGGGTGCTGGTTAATCAGAAATTCACTCAATTTGGAATCAATAACGTGTTGGTTTCTGAAAGTGTCAACAATCTGATGTATTTCATTATATACCTCAAGGGTGGGATCTCTATTAAGAGGTAAATATGTAGACCTATCGTCAAGGTGTTCATGAACCATTGAGATGTAATAAGAAGTGTTCATGACCATGATTGCACCCCCCTTGTCAGCCGGTTTGATAGCTATGGCTTTATTGGTTATGAGGCTATCAAGGGCCTTGCTTTCTAGTGCAGTACAGTTCCGTTTGATCTGTAGAAGACGCTGATTAATTTGTGCGCATTGCTTTGACCGACCTCACCTTTGATCTTAAAAAGGAAAGGTGGTATGGGGATTAGAATCATTGTCTGAACTAGATGAATTAAAAGAATAGTCACTTCTATATGTGCATCTATCCCTCTGGGGATTAGGGTCACGTCATTTATACACTGAATTCCGATGATAATCCTCCATATCACGTAGGAATTTGGAGTGTTTCTTATCCTGTAAGGGGCTGTACTTAACCCCTTTCTGACATTGGATGTACTATCCCGTCGAGGTGGGGTGGGCCCGTATGACCACCGACGGGATAGTACGTCATATGTGATCGGCCGCGCTCACGGGGGGAGCGCAGCCGATCGCGGCCGGGTGTCAGCTGCCTATCGCAGCTGACATCCGGCACTATGTGCCAGGAGCGGTCACGGACCGCCCCCGGCACATTAACCCTCGGCACACCGCGATCAAACATGATCGCGGTGTGCCGGCGGTACAGGGAAGCATCGCGCAGGGAGGGGGCTCCCTGCGGGCTTCCCTGAGACCTCTGGAGGAACGCGATGTGATCGCGTTGCTGCGAGGGTCTCTTACCTCTCCTCCCTGCAGCAGGCCCGGATCCAAAATGGCCGCGGCATCGGGGTCCTGCAGGGAGGGAGGTGGCTTACCAAGTGCCTGCTCAGAGCAGGCGCTGGTAAGCCTGCAGCGCTGGAACTCAGATCGGTGATCTGACAGAGTGCTGTGCAAACTGTCAGGTCGGCGATCTGTGATGTCCCCCCCTGGGACAAAGTAAAAAAATTTCCATGTGTGTAAGAAAAATAGAAAAAAAAAATCCTAAATAAAGAAAAAAAAAAATATTATTCCCATAAAAACATTTCTTTATCTAAATAAAAAAAAAATCAAACAATCAAAGTACACATATTTAGTATTGCCACATCCGTAACGGCCCCACCTATAAAACTATATCACTAGTTAACCCCTTCAGTGAACACCGTAAAAAAAAAAAAACCGAGGCAAAAAACAACACTTTAGTCTCATACCGCCAAACAAAAAGTGGAATAACACGCGATCAAAAAGACGGATATAAATAACCATGGTACAGCTGAAAACATCATCTTGGTTAGAGGTGTGGTTAGGGTTACCATTGGGATTAGGGTTAGGGATGTGTTTGGATTAGGGTTTCAGTTATAATTGGGGGGTTTCCACTGTTTAGGCACATCAGGGGCTCTCCAAACGCGACATGGCGTCCGATCTCAATTCCAGCCAATTCTGAGTTGAAAAAGTAAAACAGTGCTCCTTCCCTTCCGAGCTCTCCCGTGCGCCCAAACAGTGGTTTACCACAACATATGGGGTATCAACGTACTCAGGACACATTGCAGAACAAATTTTGGGGTCCAATTTCTCCTGTTACCCTTGGGAAAATACAAAACTGGGGGCTAAATAATAATTTTAGTGGAAAAAAAAATATTTTTTATTTGCTCAGCTCTGCGTTATAAACTGTAGTGAAAAACTTGGGGGTTCAAAGCTCTCACAACACATCTAGATGAGTTCCTTAGGGGGTCTACTTTCCAAAATGATGTCACTTGTGGGGGGTTTCTGCTGTTTAGGTACATTTGGGGCTCTGCAAACGCAATGTGATGCCTGCAGACCATTCCATCTAAGTCTGCATTCCAAATGGCGCTCCTTCCCTTCCGAGCCCTCTCATGCACCCAAACGGTGGTTCCCCCCACATATGGGGTATCAGCGTACTCAAGACAAATTGGAAAACAACTTTTGAGGTCCAATTTCTCCTGTTACCCTTGTGAAAATACAAAACTGCAGGCTAAAAAATAATTTTTTGGGGAAATTTTTTTAAAAAAAATTTTCACGGCTCTGCGTTATAAACTGTAGTGAAACACTTGGGGGTTCAAAGTTCTCACAACACAACTAGATAAGTTCCTTGGGGGGTCCAGTTTCCAATATTGGGTCACATATAGGGGGTTTCTACTGTTTAGGTACATTAGGGGCTCTGCAAACGCAATGTGATGCCTGCAGACCAATCCATCTAAGTCTGCATTCCAAATGATGCTCCTTCCCTTCCGAGCTCTGCCATGCGCTTAAACGATGGTTCCCCCCCACATATCAGGTATCAGCGTACTCAGGACAAATTGGACAACAATATTTTTAGGGTCCAATTTCTCCTGTTACCCTTGGAATAATACAAAACTGGGGGCTAAAAAATAATTTTTGTGGAAAAAAATATTTTTTATTTTTACAGATCTGCATTATAAACTGTAGTGAAACACTTGGGGGATCAAAGCTCTCACAACACATCTAGATGAGTTCCTTAGGGGGTCTACTTTCCAAAATGGTGTCACTTGTGGGGGGTTTCTACTGTTTAGGTACATTAGGGGCTCTGCAAACGCAATGTGACGCCTGCAGACCATTCCATCTAAGTCTGCATTCCAAATGGCACCCCTTCCGAGCCTTCCCATGCGCCCAAACGGTGGTTCCCCCCCACATATGGGGTATCAGCGCACTCGGGACAAATTGGACAACAACTTTTGGGGTCCAATTTCTCCTGTTACCCTCGGGAAAATAAAAAATTGGGAGCGAAAAGATAATTTTTGTGAAAAAATATGATTTTTTATTTTTACGGTTCTGCATTGTAAACTTCTGTGAAGCACTTGGTGGGTCAAAGTGCTCACCACACCTCTAGATAAGTTCCATAGGGGATCTACTTTCCAAAATGGTGTCACTTGTGGGTGGTTTCAATGTTTAGGCACATCAGTGGCTCTCCAAACGCAACATGGCGTCCCATCTCAATTCCTGTCAATTTTGCATTGAAAAGTCAAACGGCGCTCCTTCCCTTCCGAGCTCTCCCATGTGCCCAAACAGTGGTTTACCCCCACATATGGGGTATCAGCATACTCAGGACAAATTGTTCAACATCTTTTGGGGTCCATTTTCTCCTGTTACCCTTGGTAAAATAAAACAAATGGGAGCTGAAGTAAATTTTTTGCAAAAAAAAGTTAAATGTTCATTTTTATTTAAACATTCCAAAAATTCCTGTGAAACACCTGAAGGGTTAATAAACTTCTTGAATGTGGTTTTGAGCACCTTGAGGGGTGCAGTTTTTAGAATGGTGTCACACTTGGGTATTTTCTATCATACAGACCCCTCAAAATGACTTCAAATGAGATGTGGTCCCTAAAAAAAAATGGTGTTGTAAAAATGAGAAATTGCTGGTCAACTTTTAACCCTTATAACTCCCTAACAAAAAACAATTTTAGTTTCAAAATTGTGCTGATGTAAAGTAGACATGTAGGAAATGTTACTTATTAAGTATTTTGTGTGACATATCTCTGTGATTTAATTGCATAAAAATTCAAAGTTGGAAAATTGCGAAATTTTCAAAATTTTCGCCAAATTTCAGTTTTTTTCACAAGTAAACGCAGGTAATATCAAAGAAATTTTACCACTGTCATGAAGTACAATATGTCATGAGAAAACATTGTCAGAATCACCAGGATCCGTTGAAGCGTTCCAGAGTTATAACCTCATAAAGGGACAGTGGTCAGAATTGTAAAAATTGGCCTGGTCATTAAAGTGCAAACCACCCTTGGGGGTGAAGGGGTTAAGCAGCTTCCTAATGCCTCCTTCATTCCACCGCACCTATCATCGGAAGCATGCCGGCATCTCCTGATCACAGGAATCTGTACATACACCCCCCTTATTGATATCTATCTACCTCTGTCCTTATATTGTATTATGCCTCATATTTATTCTCATATTTTACCTTCCATTTTTATTACATCTTCTGGCAAATTACCTTTAGCAATTGGGCTGTTCCTGCATGGTGCTATTTTGCATGATTTTCACCATACCACTTTGAAAACTTGGCAATATACCGACAGATTTTCTATACAAGTACCTACATATTGTTTTCCCTATAACCTGTTTAATGGCTATTATATTGCCTCATTTATATAGTATACTGTCCCATCTTGTTCCCCCTTTTTTCCCTCTTTTTTTCCTCTTTATTCTTTTTTTCTTTTTCTTTGTTCTTTTTTCTTATCTTCTTCTCCCTTTCTTTTGTCTTTTTTTACCTTATCTTATGTCTTATGTTTACTGGGACCTTCTCTGATAAGTAGGGTTGAGCGACTTTCATTTTTTTAAGATCGAGTCGGGTTTTGCGAAACCCGACTTTGTCCAAAGTCGAGTCGAGTGCAGTCGGCCGATTATCGTTAAAAGTCGGGGATCGACCGAAACACGAAACGCAATGCTAATCAATGGGGAAGCATAGTCGGCAGTGAGTGGAGGCCAGGAAAACACCTACAGTGCCCATTTTAATGCCAAAAACATCCATTCTTGTTTCTGAAGCTTGTCAATCTTAATTAACTTTATAATAATAGTTGGGCATTGGAAATTGGGGGTCATTTGGCAAAAGTTGTGGGGGGGTAGGGCTGGTTCAAGGTTTTAGTGGGCCCAGGAAACGTGGACTACGTCACGGCGGTGGAGCAGGGAGAGGTAAGTATTTCAACGTTGCAAGTGCTGTGATCTTAAGCAAGCAGGAGGGGCCCACTCGTTGGCATTGGCACTGGCACAGGGCCCCTCAAAGTACAGCGGTGTGTTTGCACGGCGGGGGCGCCTCCCACCAGCAGCGACACTTTTGCGTACTCTGAGGGGCCCTGTGCCAGTGACGTCGCCAATGAGTATGCCCCCCACCTGATGAAGGAACCTGCACTTTCATCTGCACCTTCCTCTTTGTCCCTGTGTAAGGTGGTATAACATGCGGGAAGGGGAACCTTACTTTCAGCAGGGTCAGATTCTGGCTGTGTAGAGTGCAAGGGGAATGTAGTGGTCTAGGTCAATGTACCAGCAGACTCATCTAGCAGTGGCTGGGCAATGGGCAGGATGAGGAGGAAACACAGATATAGGGCCAAAGAATAAAGTAGGCTAAATGCAGTTCAAAATTGGTAACAGGACTAAACAGGCGGCATTGCTTTGTTTAGTGGAGTAGCAAACCCAGGAGCAGCAGACACTGTTTTAAGGGCCCAACCACACTAGTAGGCCAAATGCAGTTTAATATCTGCTACTATAGGCCAAAAGCCTAAAGACTGAAGCTCAGCTTTATACAGTGGAGGACAACACCATGGAGCGGCAGACACCGTTAGTAGGCCGTAACCACCAATTTTTTGTTAAAAAAGCACTTAATGAGAGCCAGAAGGTTGAAGCTCAGACAAGGCAACCTGGAGGAGAACACCAAGGAGGAGGAGAACACTCAGGAGGAGGACAACACCAGGGAGCGGCAAACAGAGTTATTAGGCCCCAACCACCAATTTTTTTTAAAAAAGCACTTAGTGAGAGCCAGAAGGTTGAAGCTCAGATTTATTCAGTTGAGGACAACACCAGGGAGCGGCAAACAGAGTTATTAGGCCCCAACCACCAATTTTTTTTAAAAAAAGCACTTAATGAGAGCCAGAAGGTTGAAGCTCAGACAAGGCAACCTGGAGGAGAACACCAAGGAGGGGGAGAACACTCAGGAGGAGGACAACACCAGGGAGCGGCAAACAGAGTTATTAGGCCCCAACCACCAATTTTTTTTAAAAAAGCACTTAATGAGAGCCAGAAGGTTGAAGCTCAGATTTAGACAGTTGAGGACAACACCAGGGAGCGGCAAACAGAGTTATTAGGCCCCAACCACCAACTATTTTTTAAAAAACACTTAATGAGAGCCAGAAGGTTGAAGCTCAGATTTATTCAGTTGAGGACAACACCAGGGAGCGGCAAACAAAGTTATTAGGCCCCAACCACCAATTTTTTTTAAAAAAAGCACTTAATGAGAGCCAGAAGGTTGAAGCTCAGATTTAGACAGTGGAGGACAATTTGAATTAGGGACTGCAGACAGACTTAGTAGGCTGTCCCCTGTGGACCATGCATCCACCACATTAACCCATTGCGCCGTAATGGACACGTAACCTTCCGTGGCCATGCCTACAGGTCCATGCGTCTGTTGTCAGGTTCACCTTTGTACTCACAGATTGCCAGAGTGCATGGACAATGGAGGTGGTGCTGGTGGAGGGCTGGGATGGCTTTTCTTGCAAAAGAAGTGTCGACTGGGTAGCTCGTAGCATGGGACAGCGTAGTCCATCATGGCTTTTTTAATATTACATAAAATAAAGAAATAGGCTCTATGCACTTTAAAATAGGTTCCAGGGGTACACGGGCAGCATTGGTGTGGTCAGCGGAGGAGGAGGATTGCAAGGAGGGACCGCAGACAGGCTTACTAGGCCTAAAATAACAAAAAGTAGGCTCAAGGCAGTTTTAAATCGGTTACATGGATACACAGGCAGCATTGTGGTCAGCGGAGGAGAAGGATTGCAAGGAGGGACCGCAGACAGGCTTACAAGGCCTAAAAAAACTAAAAATAGGCTCAAGGCAGTTTTAAATTGGTTACATGGATACACAGGCAGCATTGTGGTCAGCGGAGGAGGAGGATTGCAAGGAGGGACCGCAGACAGGCTTACTAGGCCTAAAATAACAAAAAGTAGGCTCAAGGCAGTTTTAAATCGGTTACATGGATACACAGGCAGCATTGTGGTCAGCGGAGGAGGAGGATTGCAAGGAGGGACCGCAGACAGGCTTACTAGGCCTAAAATAACAAAAAGTAGGCTCAAGGCAGTTTTAAATCGGTTACATGGATACACAGGCAGCCTTGTGGTCAGCGGAGGAGGAGGATTGCAAGGAGGGACCGCAGACAGGCTTACAAGGCCTAAAATAAATAACTAAAAATAGGCTCAAGGCAGTTTTAAATCGGTTACATGGATACACAGGCAGCATTGTGGTCAGCGGAGGAGGAGGATTGCAAGGAGGGACCGCAGACAGGCTTACAAGGCCTAAAATAACTAAATATAGGCTCAAGGCAGTTTTAAATCGGTTACATGGATACACAGGCAGCATTGTGGTCAGCGGAGGAGGAGGATTGCAAGGAGGGACCGCAGACAGGCTTACTAGGCCTAAAATAACAAAAAGTAGGCTCAAGGCAGTTTTAAATCGGTTACATGGATACACAGGCAGCATTGTGGTCAGCGGAGGAGGATTGCAAGGAGGCACCGCACACAGGCTTACTAGGCCTAAAATAAATAAAAATAGGCTCAAGGCACTTAGAGTTATCTCGCAGGGGTACACAGGCAGCATTGGTGTGGTCAGCGGAGGACGATTGCAAGGAGTGTCTGACACAGTTAGTACTCACAAAAAATAAATAGATGTTAATATCTCGCCAAAAAACAAAACAAAAAAAAAAGAAGTGTGGCATACTTAGGTACAGGGGTGGGCTCATCTGCTGAGTTTCTGACATAGTAATTTGGCAGTAAGTATTTACTGGTGTCAATATAGGACACTGACCCAGACTACTTTAACTGGCATCATAGATGTCAACACATTGGTATTGTCAGTGCCAGGCATTGAATGATGTCAGCGCATAGACTAAACATTGGTGGAGCTGTGAGAGATAATTTTGCACGTGGTAGAGCACAGTTTGAGCTGGGGGGGTGAACTCTCTTGTGGCCGGCGGGACCGTCCCAGGGCCCCTCATGTTACAATGGTGTGTCTGACGTTGGGTGCGCGCCACCACCGCCAGAGACACTTTATTGTACTATGAGGGACCCAGTGGCAGTGCCGTCGACCAAAAGCGGGCACACCCACCTCTTCAGACAAACGGCACTCTAACGGGTGCTTGCGCCAAGTGGCGAGACCACGGCCCCGTGGGGGGAGTTTTCCCATTGAGGGAGGTGTAAACATGTCGTATGCTGGACAAACAGCTGCTGCAAATTAAGAGATTGGAACACTCAGTAAGACCAGTCCACAAGCAAGACCTTTTTATAGGAAAGCTAGGTGTCAGCCGGGAAAGGTGGGGCAAAATAATTTGAAATCCAGGAGTGGTTCATTTTAATGAAGGTTAGATCATCCACATTTTGGGTAGCCAGACGAGTCCTTTTTTCGGTTAATATTTAACCAGCAGCACTGAATACTCTTTCTGATAGCACACTAGCTGCTGGGCAAGCAAGCTCCTGCAATGCATATTCTGCCAATTCAGGCCAGGTGTCTAATTTGGATGCCCAGTAATCAAATGGGAATGATGGTTGAGGGAGAACATCGATAAGGGATGAAAAATAGTTAGTAACCATACTGGACAAATGTTGTCTCCTGTCACTTTGAATAGATGCTGCAGTACCTGTCCTGTCTGCGGTCATTGCGAAATCGCTCCACAACCTGGTCAGAAAACCCCTCTGTCCAACGCCACTTCTGATTTGTGCACCTCTAACACCTCTGCCCTGTAGCCCCCTGCAGCTCGTGTGAGAACCATCACCGGCGCTGTGTGCTGGGAATGCCTGAATCAAACGGTCTACAAGAGTAGCTTGTTTGGTTGCTAATATTTGTTCGAGGTTCTCATGTGGCATAATATTTTGCAATTTGTCTTTATAGCGAGGGTCAAGGATGCAGGCCAACCAGTAATCGTCATCGCTCATCATTTTAATAATGCGTGGGTCCCTTTTGAGGATACGTAAGGCATAATCCGCCATGTGGGCCAAAGTTCCAGTTGTCAAATCTGCGGTTGTGCTGGTTTGAGGGGCAGTTACAGGCAAATCTACGTCACTTGTCTCCCTTAAAAAAACAGAACCCGGCCTTGCAACGCCACTAATTTCGGTTGGCCCAGGAGAAGCTTCCTCATTAAAAAAGTACTCATCCCCATCATCCTCCTCGCCCTCCTCCTCCTCTTCGCCCGCTACCGCGTCCTCTACACGGCCCTGACCAGACAATGGCTGACTGTCATCAAGGCTTTCCTCTTCCTCGGCTGCAGACGCCTGCTCCTTTATGTGCGTCAAACTTTGCATCAGCAGACGCATTAGGAGGATGCTCATGCTTATTATGGCGTTGTCTGCACTAACCAGCCGTGTGCATTTCTCAAAACACTGAAGGACTTGACACTAGTGTTGAGCGATACCGTCCGATACTTGAAAGTATCGGTATCGGAAAGTATCGGCCGATACCGGCAAAGTATCGGATCCAATCCGATACCGATACCCGATACCAATACAAGTCAATGGGACTCATGTATCGGACGGTATTCCTGATGGTTCCCAGGGTCTGAAGGAGAGGAAACTCTCCTTCAGGCCCTGGGAACCATATTAATGTGTAAAATAAAGAATTAAAATAAAAAATATTGCTATACTCACCTCTCCGACGCAGCCTGGACCTCAGCGAGGGAACCGGCAGCGTTGTTTGCTTAAAATTCGCGCGTTTATTTCCTTACTTGAAGTCCCGGCTTGTGATTGGTCGCATGCCGCCCATGTGGCCGCGATGCGACCAATCACAGCAAGCCGTGACGTAATTTTAGGTCCTTCAGTATTTTAAAATTACGTTCCGGCTTTGTGATTGGTCGCGTCGCGGTCACATGGGCGACGCGACCAATCAAAAGCCGTGACGTAACGGGAGGCTGGACACGCACGCATTTTAAAATGCGCGCTTGTCCTGCCTCCCGTGACATCACGGCTTGTGATTGGTCGCATCGCGTCGCGACCAATCACAAGCCAGAACGTAATTTTAAAATCCTGAAGGACCTAAAATTACGTCACGGCTTGCTGTGATTGGTCGCGTCGCGGCCACATGGGCGACGCGACCAATCACAAGCCGGGACGTCATGGGAGGCAGGACAAACGCGCATTTTAAAATGCGCGCGTGTCCAGCCTCCCGTGACGTCACGGCTTGTGATTGGTCGCATCGCCCATGTGACCGCGACGCGACCAATCACAAAGCCGGAACGTAATTTTAAAATACTGAAGGACCTAAAATTACGTCACGGCTTGCTGTGATTGGTCGCGTCGCGGCCACATGGGCGGCACGCGACCAATCACAAGCCGGGACTTCAAGTAAGGAAATAAACGCGCGAATTTTAAGCAAACAACGCTGCCGGTTCCCTCGCTGAGGTCCAGGCTGCGTCGGAGAGGTGAGTATAGCAATATTTTTTATTTTAATTCTTTATTTTACACATTATTACATTAATGTTGTTTCGATACCGATACCCGATACCACAAAAGTATCGGATCTCGGTATCGGAATTCCGATACCCGCAAGTATCGGCCGATACCCGATACTTGCGGTATCGGAATGCTCAACACTACTTGACACAGGTCTTGTAGCTTCGACCACTGCACACCTGACAACTCCATGTCTGCCATCCAACTGCCTGCCCGTGTATGTGTATCCTCCCACAAAAACATAACAGCAGGCCTCTGTTCGCACAGTCTCTGAAGCATGTGCAGTGTGGAGTTCCACCTTGTTGCAACGTCGATGATTAGGCGATGCTGGGGAAGGTTCAAAGACCGCTGATAGTTCTGCATACGGCTGGAGTGTACGGGCGAACGGCGGATATGCGAGCAAAGTCTGCGCACTTTGAGGAGCAGGTCGGGTAACCCCGGATAACTTTTCTGGAAGCACTGCACCACCAGGTTTAAGGTGTGAGCCAGGCAAGGAATGTGTTTCAGTTGGGAAAGGGCTATGGCAGCCATGAAATTCCTTCCGTTATCACTCACTACCTTGCCTGCCTCAAGATGTACAGTGCCCAGCCATGACTGAGTTTCTTTCTGCAAGAACTCAGACAGAACTTCCGCGGTGTGTCTGTTGTCGCCAAAACACTTCATTGCCAATATAGCCTGCTGACGCTTGCCATTAGCTGTCCCATAATGGCACACCTGGTGTGCAACAGTGGCAGCTGCGGATGGAGTGGATGTGTGACTGCGGTCTGTGGACGAGCTCTCGCTTCTGCAGGAGGACGAGGAAGAGGAGGAGGGGGGGCGAACGCCTACAGCCAACTCTTTCCTTGACCGTGGGCTAGGCAGAACTGTCCCAATATTGCTGTCCCCTGTGGACCCTGCATCCACCACATTCACCCAGTGTGCCGTGATGGACACGTAACGTCCCTGGCCATGCCTACTGGTCCATGCATCTGTTGTCAGGTGCACCTTTGTAGTCACAGACTGCCTGAGTGCATGGACGATGCGGTCTTTAACATGCTGTTGGAGGGCTGGGATGGCTTTTCTAGAAAAGAAGTGTCGACTGGGTAGCTCGTAGCGTGGTACAGCGTAGTCCATCAGCGCTTTGAAAGCTTCGCTTTCAACTAACCGGTAGGGCATTATCTCTAATGAGATTAGTCTAGCAATGTGGGCGTTCAAACCCTGTGTACGCGGATGCGAGGATGAGTACTTCCTTTTCCTAACGAGAGTCTCATGAAGGGTGAGCTGGACTGGAGAGCTGCATACGATGGAACTAGCGGGGGTGCCGGTGGACATGGGTGACTGAGAGAGGGTTGGAGATGGTATTCTTGCCGGTGCCCTACATGCAGTGTTTCCTACTACTAACCTGGTGATTCCCTGACTGCTTTGGCCTGGTGACGAAAGCTGCACAGATACTGCAGGTGGTGCGGGAAATGGTGGGCTTACAGGGAGGGAAGGGATGTAGCGTTGCTGACTAGCTTCATTGGCTGAGGGTGCTGCAACCTTTAGGGACGTTTGGTAGTTAGTCCAGGCTTGCAAATGCATGGTGGGTGGATAAATGTCTATGCATGCAACTTGTATTTAGACTTTTAAGATTCTGACCTCTGCTTAAGGTAGTTGAACATTTTTGACAGATGACTTTGCGCTGATCATTTGGATGTTGTTTAAAAAAATGCCAGACTGCACTCTTTCTACTATCGGATACCTTTTCAGGCATTGCAGACTGAGCTTCTTTAACCGGATGGCCACGCTGTCCTCCAACTGGTTTTGGTTTTGCCAAGCGTTTTTGGCCAGATACGGGCCCGGCAGATGGAACCTGTTGTGATGTTGATGCCTGCTGTGGCTCCTCCTCCTCCACTTCAGAACTACTGCCGCCTGCACCCTGTTCCCCCAATGGCTGCCAATCGGGGTCAAAAAATGGGTCATCTATGACCTCCTCTTCTATGTCGTGTGCAATTTCGTCTGTGTCACCGTGTAAGCCGGTGGTATAGCGTTCGTGACGGGGCACCATAGTCTCCGCTGGTTTTGATTCTGCCTCAGGACACTGCAAGGGCAATGTTCTGGTCTGAGTCAAAGGAACAGCATAGTAATCTGGCTGTGGCTGTGCATCTGTGCACTCCATGTCCGATTCAACTTCTAATGGGCATGGCCTGTTAACTGTTTCACTGTCTAACCCAGGAACGGTATGTGTAAAGAGCTCCATGGAGTAACCTGTTGTGTCGAGTGACGCATCCTTAACTGTTGTTTTTAGTGAAGGACACAAGGAAGCGACTTGTTCCTGACCGGGAGCATCCACTGACGATGCACTGCTCTGACATTTGGCACTTTCCGAGGAGGAGGCGAAAGAGCTAGAGGCAGAGTCAGCAATGAAAGCCAATACTTGTTCCTCCTGCTCCGGCTTCAAAAGTGGTTTTCCTACTCCCAGAAAAGAGAGCGTTCGAGGCCTTGTGTAGCCAGACGACGAACCTGGCTCAACAACTCGAGACTTAGGTGCTGTACTGCTTTTACCACGACCACCTGATGCTCCACCACCACTACCATCATTACCAGCTGACAATGACCGCCCACGGCCACAACCTCTTCCACTAGACTTCCTCATTGTTTGCGAAACGTAACCAAAGTAACGGTATTTGTTACTGTAAAACAACTTATACGGTGAACTCAAACTTCTGTAGGATTTATATATACCTTTATAGGTGCCTGACACTGAAAGGAAAATCAGGCCCAATGTTACACACTAGGTTTTCTGTGCCCCAATAATTTGAGACAGATGGCACACACAGGACCGGCACTCAAGCAGAAATGCCAATCTTAATCTCCCACTATTTTTTTTTTCAGGGAGAACTTACCAAAAAAAAAAATGGCCCAATATTACACACTGGTTTTCAGTGGCACACAAGGAGAGACAGATGCCACACACAGGACTGGCACAGAGGCAGACTTGCCAATCTTTATCTCCCACTATTTATTTATTTTTTACAGGGAGAATTTACCAACAAAAAAAAATGGCCCAATATTACACACTGGTTTTTGGTGGCACACAAGGAGAGACAGATGCCACACACAGGACTGGCACAGAGGCAGACTTGCCAATCTTTATCTCCCACTATTAATTTTTTTTTTTACAGGGAGAATTTACAACAAAAAAAAATGGCCCAATATTACACGCTGGTTTTCGGTGGCACACAAGGAGAGACAGATGCCACACACAGGACTGGCACAGAGGCAGACTTGCCAATCTTTATCTCCCACTATTTATTTATTTTTTTACAGGGAGAATTTACCAAAAAAAAAAATGGCCCAATATTACACACTGGTTTTTGGTGGCACACAAGGAGAGACAGATGCCACACACAGGACTGGCACAGAGGCAGACTTGCCAATCTTTATCTCCCACTATTAATTTTTTTTTTTACAGGGAGAATTTACCAAAAAAAAAAAATGGCCCAATATTACACTGGTTTTCGGTGGCACACAAGGAGAGACAGATGCCACACACAGGACTGGCACAGAGGCAGACTTGCCAATCTTTATCTCCCACTATTATTTTTTTTTTTTACAGGGAGAATTTACCAAAAAAAAAAAATGGCCCAATATTACACACTGGTTTTCGGTGGCACACAAGGAGAGACAGATGCCACACACAGCAATGGCACAGAGGCAGACTTGCCAATCTTTATCTCCCACTATTTATTTTTTTTTTTTTCAGGGAGAATTAAAAAAAAAAACAATATTACACACTAGGTTTTCTGTGGCACACAATGAGAGACAGATGCCACACACAGCACTGGCACAGAGGCAGACTTGACAATCTTTATCTCCCTGCAGTAATCTCAGAAAAGTATGGCAGGCAGCTATAAAAAGGACTGCTGCACACAAAAGTGTGGACAAACAAACAAGATAGCTGTGCAGAAAGGAAGGAACAACAGGATTTGTGCTTTGAAAAAAGCAGTTGGTTTGCACAGCGGCGTACACACACAGCAACGCAGCTATCAGGGAGCCTTCTAGGGCAGCCCAATGAGCTACAGCGCTGAGGAAAAAAAAATGTAGCTTCCACTGTCCTGCAAACAAAAGGTGGTGTTGGACAGTGGAAATCGCTACAGCACAAGCGGTTTGGGGGTGAATGTACCCTGCCTAACGCTCTCCCTGCTTCTGACGAAGCGGCAGCAACCTCTCCCTACGCTCAGATCAGCAGCAGTAAGATGGCGGTCGGCGGGAACGCCCCTTTATAGCCCCTGTGACGCCGCAGAAAGCAAGCCAATCACTGCAATGCCCTTCTCTAAGATGGTGGGGACTGAGATCTATGTCATCACGCTGCCCACACTCTGCGTCCACCTTTATTGGCTGAGAAATGGCACTTTTAGCGTCATTGAAACGCGACTTTGGCGCGAAAGTCGCGTACCGCATGGCCGACCCCACACAGGGATCGGGTCGGGTTTCATGAGACGCCGACTTTGCCAAAAGTCGGCGACTTATGAAAATGAACGATCCGTTTCGCTCAACCCTACTGATAAGTATTTCATAACTTACTATACTTGAATTTAGCACCTTCCCTGGCTTCGTGTTTCCATACTGTGGTGATTGCTGGTTCTCTATGCTGAACGATATCAGCTGCTTCATTTTGCTACTTTTTACTCCATTGACTCCAGTATTAGGCCGGCGTCACACTGGCGAGTTTTACGGACGTAAGAGCGCAGAAACTACGTCCGTAAAACTCGCATAACATACGGCACAATTATTCTCAATGGGGCTGCTCCTATTAGCCGTATATTACGGTTCAGTATTATACGGCTTTCTACAGCCGTACAAAATCGCAGCATGCTGCGTTTGTCAGCGTACTGCGCAAAAAAATCGCCAATGAAAGTCTATGGGGGCGAGAAAAATACGGATTCCACACGGACCAGCAGTGTGACTTGCGAGAAATACGCAGCGCTGTTAGTGAAAAGTCGGTAATTCAATTGCCGGCTTTTCATTTCTCCTGCACAAACCCGACAGGATATGAGACATGGTTTACATACAGTAAACCATCTCATATCCCCCTTTTTTTTGCATATTCCACACTACTAATGTTAGTAGTGTGTATGTGCAAAATTTCAGCGCTGTAGCTGCTAAAATAAAGGGTTAAATGGCGGAAAAAATTGGCGTGGGCTCCCGCGCAATTTTCTCCGCCAGAGCGGTAAAGCCAGTGACTGAGGGCAGATATTAATAGCCAGGAGAGGGTCCATGGTTATTGGCCCCCCCGTGGCTAAAAACATCTGCCCCCAGCCACCCCAGAAAAGGCACATCTGGAAGATGCGCCTATTCTGGCACTTGGCCACTCTCTTCCCACTCCCTGTAGCGGTGGGCTATGGGGTAATGAAGGGTTAATGCCACCTTGCTATTGGAAGGTGACATTAAGCCAGATTAATAATGGAGAGGCGTCAATTATGTCACCTATCCATTATTAATCTAAGTGTTTGCAAGGGTTAAAAAACACACACACACATGATTGAAAAGTATTTTAATGAAATAAACACAGCGGTTGTTGTAATAATTTATTGTTCTCTCAAATCCATTTGCAGTCCCTCGCTTGGCAACATAATAAACGCACAAGATACATACCTTCTGATGTACTGTCAGGTCCAACGATGTAATCCATCTGAAGGGGTTAACTAATATTACAGGCAGGAGCCCTGCTAAATGCAGCTGTGCTCCGTGCTTGTAATTCCCCTGCGAATGAATGAAATGTAGGTCATTGACCTACATTTCATTCATTCGCGGTGATGCGCCCCCTGGTGGATGTCCTCATATGACCTGGAGCGTGGGAAAAAGTTCCCAGGCTGCAGTTCATGAGAACATCCACCAGAGGGCGCCTCACCGCGAATATATCTATCATATGATGATATTAATCATACTATTCTCATTTTTGTTTAAATAATTATAGACACCCTTGATAAAGGCAATGATACCGAAACATTGGACGGATTGATGTCTGTATATCCTGCAATGTCGGCTGTTAGTTAGATTGGAAATAATTTGAAACTTTACTGTTCTGTGACTTATTGAGTACCGAAGGTCATCATTCTATATTGCAGATCTCTTCACACATTGAATGCCATGGGCATAGGAAGTGTACTCTAAAGATTCACAGTAGCAAGAGGAGGAAATCATCTGCACCGATGGCCAAATTTTTTCTCAGTTTGATGGCTGGACATAGTTTTGGCAGAGCATAAGCCAAACCCTCGTCAACAGATGTTAACCCCATTGGGTGAAGGTGATCCATTTGTGACGAGACTCAGATATTTGAGGAACCTGTGGACTGTACTGCGCTATCAAGGCAGGAAGAGGAGGAGGGTGACTCTCAGGGTGAGAAGTGGGAGAACAGAGAGGATGACGATGAGATCACACTTGTTGTAAACCCAGAGGCATGCAGCTGAGTAGCACAGCAGAGGAGGAGGAAGAAGAGGAGGAGGAAGATGAGGAAGTTACATAGACACAGAGTTATGCAACCACAACAACCAATGCATCCTGAGGCCTATCTCTTGCAGAGGACAGCATCTTTCAAGGTTCTGCAGTTGGCTATCTTGGGTCTTTTTTTCAGACCGGCAACAATTTTAAAAAATCATGTTAGCTGTCAAATTTTTTAAAAAAATACACAGTAGAGGGAAAAAATGAAAATTTCAATGCTACAAGCATGAACTGGCACATGTGCGATCAACATGCGTTAATCTGGGAATGTCATTGTGCTAAAATGCAGACTAGTGGGAAGAACCTCCACTCAGGCTCAAGAACCTCTGCCTTAATTAAACACGTTACAACACTGCAGAGAAAATCCCTCCCCCACCTCCATACTGTGCAGCCAGGGCTCACCGTAATCAGGCAGTGTTTACAATAATATGCCTTGGAGATCGCAGTCATGCAGATCAACAGTTGTGTACAGCTATCCATGCAGAGTTTTAGCAATGCCTGTCTACACTCAACCTGGAGCCAAGGAAGGCCATGTGCGATAAAACTGTAAACCTGGTGGCAGCCCTATGCCCCGGGTCAACCTAACACACATGCCTTACATGGTTCGCATCCTCAATATGATGTGTTGTGAAATTGGATTTTGGGCTCCCCCGGTGGCCACTGGTGGAATTGATCTGGTGTGCATCATCCTCTCTGTTCACCTGTTTCCATCAGGATGTGGGAGTCGCTATTTAGCCTTGCTCCTCTGTCACTTCCATGCCGGTCAACATTGTAATCAGAAGCCTTTCTGTGCATGTTCCTGCTGCTAGACATCTCCCAGCTAAGTTGGACTTTAGTCCTTGTTTGTTTTTGCATTTTGTTCCAGTTCACAGCTGTAGTTTCGTTTCTGTGTCTGGAAAGCTCTTGTGATCTGAAATTGCCACTCTGATGTTATGAGTTAATACTAGAGTCTTAAAGTAATTTCAGGATGGCGTTTTGATAGGGTTTTCAGCTGACCATGAAAGTGCCCTTTCTGTCTTCCTGCTATCTAGTAAGCGGACCTCAATTTTGCTAAACCTATTTTCATACTACGTTTGTCATTTCATCTAAAATCACCGCCAATATTTGTGGGGGCCTCTGTCTGCCTTTCGGGGAAATTTCTCTAGAGGTGAGCCAGGACTTTATTTTCCTCTGCCAGGATTAGTTAGTCCTCCGGCCGGCGCTGGGCGTCTAGGGATAAAACGCAGGCTACGCTACCCGGCTACTGTTAGTTGTGCGGCAGGTTTAGTTCATGGTCAGTTTAGTTTCCATCCTTCCAAGAGCTAGTTCTTATGTTTGCTGGGCTATGTTCTCTTGCCATTGAGAACCATAACAGTTTGACCGGCCACAAAGGGTTAAATTAATTGACAGAGAAAGGAGAGAATAGAGAAGTCTGCTGAAGATTTTTTTTTTTTTCCTTCAGTTCTGAGTGTGCTGAATCTCTTGCAAGTCTGCCTATATTGCAGCCTTTCTCTCTCTCTCTCCTTCTAATCCTGGAATGGCTCTGTGTTCACCTGTTTAAAATGGATATTCAGAGTTTAGCTGCAGGTTTGAATAATCTCACCACGAAAGTTCAAAATTTACAAGATTTTGTTGTTCATGTTCCTATATCTGAACCTAGAATTCCTTTGCCTGAATTTTTCTCGGGGAATAGATCTTGCTTTCAAAATTTCAAAAATAATTGCAAGTTGTTTTTGTCCCTGAAATCTCGCTCTGCTGGAGATCCTGCTCAGCAGGTCAGGATTGTGATTTCCTTGCTCCGGGGCGACCCTCAGGATTGGGCTTTTGCATTGGCTCCAGGGGATCCTGCGTTGCTCAATGTGGATGCGTTTTTTCTGGCCTTGGGGTTGCTTTATGAGGAACCTCAGTTAGAACTTCAGGCGGAAAAGGCCTTGATGTCCCTATCTCAGGGGCAAGACGAAGCTGAAATATACTGCCAGAAATTCCGTAAATGGGCTGTGCTTACTCAGTGGAATGAGTGCGCCCTGGCGGCGAATTTCAGAGAGGGTCTCTCTGATGCCATTAAGGATGTTATGGTGGGGTTCCCTGTGCCTGCGGGTCTGAATGAGTCCATGACAATGGCTATCCAGATCGATAGGCGTCTGTGGGAGCGCAAACCTGTGCACCATTTGGCGGTGTCTACTGAGAAGACGCCAGAGAATATGCAATGTGATAGAATTCTGTCCAGAAGTGAACGGCAGAATTTTAGACGAAAAGATGGGTTGTGCTTCTATTGCGGTGATTCAACTCATGTTATATCAGCATGCTCTAAGCGTACTAAGAAGCTTGATAAGTCTGTTTCAATTGGCACTTTACAGTCTAAGTTTATTCTATCTGTGACCCTGATTTGTTCTTTATCATCTATTACCGCGGATGCCTATGTCGACTCTGGCGCCGCTTTGAGTCTTATGGATTGGTCCTTTGCCAAACGCTGTGGGTATGATTTGGAGCCTCTTGAAACTCCTATACCCCTGAAGGGGATTGACTCCACCCCATTGGCTAGCAATAAACCACAATACTGGACACAAGTAACTATGCGGATTAATCCGGATCACCAGGAGATTATTCGCTTTCTTGTGCTGTATAACCTACATGATGTGTTGGTGCTTGGATTGCCATGGCTGCAATCTCATAACCCAGTCCTTGACTGGAAAGCTATGTCTGTGTTAAGCTGGGGATGTAAGGGGACGCATGGGGACGTACCTGTGGTTTCCATTTCATCATCTATTCCCTCTGAGATTCCTGAATTCTTGACTGAATATCGTGACGTTTTTGAAGAACCTAAGCTTGGTTCATAACCTCCGCACCGGGATTGCGATTGTGCCATAGATTTGATTCCGGGTAGTAAATACCCTAAGGGTCGTTTATTTAATCTGTCTGTGCCTGAACATGCTGCTATGCGAGAATATATAAAGGAGTCCTTGGAAAAGGGACATATTCGTCCTTCGTCATCTCCCTTAGGAGCCGGTTTTTTCTTTGTGGCTAAGAAAGATGGCTCTTTGAGGCCGTGCATTGATTATCGGCTTTTGAATAAAATCACGGTTAAATATCAATATCCGTTGCCACTGCTGACTGATTTGTTTGCTCGCATAAAGGGGGCCAAGTGGTTCTCTAAGATAGATCTCCGTGGGGCGTATAATTTGGTGCGAATCAAGCAGGGGGATGAGTGGAAGACCGCATTTAATACGCCCGAGGGCCACTTTGAGTATTTGGTGATGCCTTTTGGTCTTTCAAATGCTCCTTCAGTCTTTCAGTCCTTTATGCATGACATTTTCCGTGATTATTTGGATAAATTTATGATTGTGTATCTGGATGATATTTTGATTTTTTCGGATGACTGGGACTCTCATGTCCAGCAGGTCAGGAGGGTTTTTCAGGTTTTGCGGTCTAATTCCTTGTGTGTGAAGGGTTCTAAGTGCGTTTTTGGGGTTCAAAAGATTTCCTTTTTGGGATATATTTTTTCCCCCTCTTCCATCGAGATGGATCCTGTCAAGGTTCAGGCTATTTGTGATTGGACGCAGCCCTCTTCTCTTAAGAGTCTTCAGAAATTTTTGGGCTTTGCTAACTTTTATCGTCGATTTATTGCTGGTTTCTCTGATGTTGTTAAACCATTGACTGATTTGACTAAGAAGGGTGCTGATGTTGCTGATTGGTCCCCTGCTGCTGTGGAGGCCTTTCGGGAGCTTAAGCGCCGCTTTTCTTCCGCCCCTGTGTTGCGTCAGCCTGATGTTGCTCTTCCTTTTCAGGTTGAGGTCGACGCTTCTGAAATCGGAGCTGGGGCGGTTTTGTCGCAGAGAAGTTCCGATTGCTCCGTGATGAGACCTTGTGCTTTTTTCTCGCGTAAATTTTCGCCCGCCGAGCGGAATTATGATGTTGGGAATCGGGAGCTTTTGGCCATGAAGTGGGCTTTTGAGGAGTGGCGTCATTGGCTTGAGGGGGCTAGACATCAGGTGGTGGTATTGACTGACCACAAAAATCGAATTTATCTTGAGTCCGCCAGACGCCTGAATCCTAGACAGGCGCGCTGGTCGTTGTTTTTCTCTCGGTTTAATTTTGTGGTGTCCTACCTGCCGGGTTCTAAGAATGTTAAGGCGGATGCCCTTTCTAGGAGTTTTGAGCCTGACTCCCCTGGTAATTCTGAACCTACAGGTATCCTTAAGGATGGAGTGATATTGTCTGCCGTTTCTCCAGACCTGCGGCGGGCCTTGCAGGAGTTTCAGGCCGAGACCTGATCGTTGCCCACCTGGTAGACTGTTTGTTCCTGATGATTGGACCAGTAAAGTCATTTCTGAGGTTCATTCTTCTGCGTTGGCAGGTCATCCTGGAATCTTTGGTACCAGGGATTTGGTGGCAAGGTCCTTCTGGTGGCCTTCCCTGTCTCGAGATGTGCGAGGCTTCGTGCAGTCTTGTGACGTTTGTGCTCGGGCCAAGCCTTGTTGTTCTCGGGCTAGTGGATTGTTGTTGCCCTTGCCTATCCCGAAGAGGCCCTGGACGCACATCTCAATGGATTTTATTTCGGATCTTCCTGTTTCTCAGAAGATGTCTGTCATCTGGGTGGTGTGTGATCGTTTCTCTAAGATGGTCCATTTGGTTCCC
Organism: Ranitomeya variabilis; assembly: GCF_051348905.1. Classification (NCBI taxonomy): domain Eukaryota; kingdom Metazoa; phylum Chordata; class Amphibia; order Anura; family Dendrobatidae; genus Ranitomeya; species Ranitomeya variabilis. The sequence continues at coordinate 656,568,978 of NC_135233.1, forward strand.
CTGCCTAAGTTGCCTTCTTCTTCCGAGTTGGTTCCTCTGTTTTTTCAAAATGTGGTCCGTTTGCATGGTATTCCGGAGAATATCGTTTCTGACAGAGGTACCCAATTCGTGTCTAGATTTTGGCGAGCATTCTGTGCTAGGATGGGCATAGATTTGTCTTTCTCGTCTGCTTTCCATCCTCAGACTAATGGCCAGACCGAGCGGACGAATCAGACCTTGGAGACATATTTGAGGTGTTTTGTGTCTGCAGATCAGGATGATTGGGTTGCTTTTTTGCCTTTAGCGGAGTTTGCCCTCAATAATCGGGCCAGCTCTGCCACCTTGGTGTCTCCCTTTTTCTGTAATTCGGGGTTTCATCCTCGATTTTCTTCTGGTCAGGTGGAATCTTCGGATTGTCCTGGAGTGGATGCTGTGGTGGAGAGGTTGCATCAGATTTGGGGGCAGGTAGTGGACAATTTGAAGTTGTCCCAGGAGAAGACTCAGCTTTTTGCCAACCGCCGGCGTCGGGTTGGTCCTCGGCTTTGTGTTGGGGACTTGGTGTGGTTGTCTTCTCGTTTTGTCCCTATGAGGGTTTCTTCTCCCAAGTTTAAGCCTCGGTTCATCGGCCCGTACAGGATATTGGAGATTCTTAACCCTGTGTCCTTCCGTTTGGACCTCCCTGCATCTTTTTCTATTCATAATGTTTTTTATCGGTCATTATTGCGCAGGTATGAGGTACCGGTTGTGCCTTCCGTTGAGCCTCCTGCTCCGGTGTTGGTTGAGGGCGAGTTGGAGTACGTTGTGGAAAAAATCTTGGACTCCCGTGTTTCCAGACGGAAACTCCAGTATCTGGTCAAATGGAAGGGATACGGTCAGGAGGATAATTCTTGGGTGACTGCCTCTGATGTTCATGCCTCCGATTTGGTCCGTGCCTTTCATAGGGCTCATCCTGATCGCCCTGGTGGTTCTGGTGAGGGTTCGGTGCCCCCTCCTTGAGGGGGGGGTACTGTTGTGAAATTGGATTTTGGGCTCCCCCGGTGGCCACTGGTGGAATTGATCTGGTGTGCATCATCCTCTCTGTTCACCTGTTTCCATCAGGATGTGGGAGTCGCTATTTAGCCTTGCTCCTCTGTCACTTCCATGCCGGTCAACATTGTAATCAGAAGCCTTTCTGTGCATGTTCCTGCTGCTAGACATCTCCCAGCTAAGTTGGACTTTAGTCCTTGTTTGTTTTTGCATTTTGTTCCAGTTCACAGCTGTAGTTTTGTTTCTGTGTCTGGAAAGCTCTTGTGATCTGAAATTGCCACTCTGATGTTATGAGTTAATACTAGAGTCTTAAAGTAATTTCAGGATGGCGTTTTGATAGGGTTTTCAGCTGACCATGAAAGTGCCCTTTCTGTCTTCCTGCTATCTAGTAAGCGGACCTCAATTTTGCTAAACCTATTTTCATACTACGTTTGTCATTTCATCTAAAATCACCGCCAATATTTGTGGGGGCCTCTGTCTGCCTTTCGGGGAAATTTCTCTAGAGGTGAGCCAGGACTTTATTTTCCTCTGCCAGGATTAGTTAGTCCTCCGGCCGGCGCTGGGCGTCTAGGGATAAAACGCAGGCTACGCTACCCGGCTACTGTTAGTTGTGCGGCAGGTTTAGTTCATGGTCAGTTTAGTTTCCATCCTTCCAAGAGCTAGTTCTTATGTTTGCTGGGCTATGTTCTCTTGCCATTGAGAACCATAACAATGATGGTACAGCAATTCCTCTGCCACTGTCCCAGCCTGGATGCGCTGCTGCAGAAACCACTGTCGTGCTGACGTCCATCATTCCACTTCAGTTGGACACGAGTTCTTTTGGACTACCGATTAACCGGTTGATATGCGATATGACCACACCATGGAATTAAACTATGCATATGTTGCAGCGACTGTGTCATGATGTGACTGACCCGGTATGAAACGACCCAACCGTAGGTCTGTCACAAATAGCACAACAAACAAGGAAACACCGGGGACACAATTACAACAGTGGGCCCTGTCGATAGGGACTGGGGGAATGGGCCCCTCCTGCACTGGCCTGCAGATGTGCCCTGGTCTTGCTACCATCCCTATATGGGTTATTTCACCCCGTGGCCGACCAGGATACCTAGTCCCTCACTTGACCTGCACCTATCCCTATGTAGGGAACTGGCAGGTGAGAGCACTGGTCCCACCGCTGCACTAATACAACAAGGGGTAAGGAAAGACAGACAAGGTATAGGAAAACAACACTTAGCTTAATGCTGCAAAGCACATCACAGCAGGAAGAAGCACCAGACTCACCGAACTCAGCAGCAGAACAACTGTTCCCAGCAAGCTCCTTCTCCCAGCTCGGTCGCTGCAGAATGAACTAACACCGACAGTCAGCTGATGCATCAGGTGACCTCTTAAAGGATGGTGGGAGTGGTCAGCACCAATATCAGCTGACCCATTAGCAATGCAATGCAATAACGCCAGCGGCCACCGGGGGGAAACTGCATTAACCCCCGATGACCAGGAAGGACAAAAGGTCTTAACCTGCGGGAAATCAGATCTGCCACAAATCCAAAAATAGATCGTGACAGACTGTGGCAGCAGTGCCGAGACCGATGTAGGATGACATTTTTCATAGCCTGGCACAACGCAGTACCGACGTGGTGCAATTCACACTTGCGCACTGGATACAGATGAAGGACCTCTGCACTCTTCTGTACGTTTTCTTAATGGCTACTTAGAGGGTGAGCGGTGATGATGCATCAGCATCCCTGTTACTATCATCTACATGCTGGAGCACAGTTTAAATAGTGTGAGCGAGCAGGTGGTGGTGGTGGTTCTGCTGGAGGAGGAGGAAGCAGAGGAGGATACCTTTAGGGTTAACAAATTATATAAGTTCAGGTCTGTCACCTCACACACGTTTGCCATGGAGAGAACAAATGAAGAAGGACCATGAAAAGGACGAGAAGAAAGAGGTGATGGACATGCAACAGTTAGGAGATAAAGATGATAATGATTCCATCTATGTTGTCTGTGGTTGTCAGGAGGGGAAGGAGGAAGAAAGCTTGACTGTTTTAACACCACCAACACACTGTGGAGTTGGACCTCATGAAAGAGACTGACCCATGAGCGCCTTCTTGCAGTATTATCTACAACATGATTGTTACCCCTATAGTTACGATTCCAAATAATGCTGACTACTGGGTTGCCAGTGTGTTCTAGCCACAATACAAAAGTAAATTTTGTCTGTTGCTTCCCCCGTAGAAATGGACGCGCCCATGCTGCAGTGTCAAAACATGCTGGAAGACAATCTTAACAGTGGTTTTCCCCAACACAGCAGTGAGGCATACAGTTTGAATTTCAGTGATAGCCTCCCAACCATAGAAATGTTCAGTTGTCAACGCAAAAACATTAGCAGTCTTGCAGCACTGTAGTCCTGTGTTACAACCCCACCAAGGACAGCATCTTGAAAGAGTTTGTATGTTTTACCCTTGTTTGCAAGGGTTTACTCCCAGTAATTATTTTTCTACCCACACTACAAAGACATACAGATAGTAAATTTAGATTGTGAGTCCCAATGATGACAGCGCCAGTAATGTCTGTAAAGCGAATGTTGAATTATTGGCGCTTCATAAGTGATAAAAAAAAAAAAAACTGAAAGTGATGCTCAGCTACACTCAGGTGGCACATATATCAGTTTCATAGATTGCTATTGTCAGAAAAATGTAAGGATAGTAACACGGGTAGTTGACTCAGACAGTGGAGGACTGCCGGTATCGGAGGCATACTGCTACAGGCAACACACATGAAGGAGACCCAACACGGAATCTACACATTTACAAAAATTAGTGTCAGACACTAACAAAGTGGCATCAATTCTACCACAGTAGAAATAGTATAATAGGGACTGACAGGTCTTCCACTACACCCAACCCAGCAGATGACACACATGCAGGACTGTTCACATTTCCACAAATTATTGTTAACATCTCCAACAGCAGCAGCAACAGCAGCATATAAGCCCACTAAAGATATCAGAGACTGCAATTATGCAAGAACAATGCAGCACACTAAAAGCTACAACATCCAGTAATAGAAATTGTCAGTTGTCTTTGGATAGGACATCACGTTAGTGGGTCACTAGTGCTTTCAGAAACATTAACACCAACCTCACATACACCTCAAACACTAAGCCTAATATACCTTCCTCCAAGACCTCACTTTTTCACAGTCATATTGCTCAGACAGTGTGCTAGGAGCACACTATTAGCAACTAAAAATAGATATTTTACTCTGCGCAACCTCTGCACACAGCTGAATTTCAGCAGCAGAAAATTAGAAGGTGAAATATGGTGTGATTAATCACTTTACTCACAGCAGAAAGCATTGTTTCAGTGTCGACAAAGGTCTGTATGACAAAGAAGATCTGCTCCAAAAAATGTCAAAATGAGATGTCCCCTAAGGCCTGTCTAACATTGACTAGATGCTCCAAACAATTTAAAAGAGACATGTCCCCTACTGTATGATGTTAGTAACAGAAGATTTTTGGGGGCCTGTCGATAAGGAATGTATAACATTGACGAGATGCTCCAATCAAATTAAAAGTGACATGTCCTCTACTGTATGACTTTAGTAACAGAAGATTTTTTTGGGGCCTGTCGATAAGGCCTATATAAGATTGAGTGGATGCTCCAATCAATTTCAAAGTCACATGTCCCCTACTGTATGACATTAGTAACAGAAGAATTTTGGGGGGCCTGTCGATAAGGCCTGTATAAGATTGAGTGGACGCTCCACACATTTTAAAAGTGACATGTCCCCTACTGTATGATGTTAGTAACAGAAGATTTTTGGGGGGTTTGTCGATAAGGCCTGTATAACATTAACTAGATGCTCCAAACAATTTCAAAATCACATGTACTGTATGATGTTAGAAACAGAAGAAATTTTTGGGGCTTGTCAATAAGGCCTGTCTAACATTGATTAGATGCTCCAAACAATTTCAAAGTGACATGTCCCCTACTGTATGATGTTAGTAAAAGAAGAATTTTGGGGGGCCTGTCGATAAGGCCTGTATAAGATTGAGTGGATTCTCTAAACAATTTCAAAGTGTCATGTCCCCTATTGTATGACGTTAGTAACAGAAGTATTTTTGTGGCCTGTCTTTAAGGCCTGTATAAGATTGAGTGGATGCTCCACACATTTTAAAAGTGACATGTCCCCTACTGTATGACGTTGGTAACAGAAGAATTTTTGGGGGCCTGTCGTAAGGCGTGTGTAAGATTGAGTAAATGCTCCAAACAATTTAAAAGTGACATGTCCCCTACTGTATGATGATAGTAACAGAAGATTTTTGGGGGGCCTGTCGATATGTCCTGTATAACATTGACTAGATGCTCCAAACAATTTAAAAGTAACATGTCCCCTACTGTATGACGTTAGTAACAGAAGAATTTTTGTGGGCCTGTCGATAAGGCCTGTATAAGATTGAGTGGATTCGCCAAACAATTTCAAGGTGACATGTCCCCTACTGTATGACGTTAGTAACAGGAGAATTTCTTTGGGCCTGTCGATAACGCCCGTATAAGATTGAGTGGATGCTCCAAACAATTTCAAAATGACATGTCCCCTACTGTATGACTTTAGTAAACAGAAGAATTTCTTTGAGCCAATTGATAAGGCCTGTCTAACATTAATGAGATGCTCCAAACAATTTCAAAGTGACATGTCTCCTACTGTATGACATTAGTAACAGAAGGATTTTTGGGGGCCTGTCGATAAGGCATGTATAAGATTGAGTGGATGCTCCAAACAATTTCAAAGTGACATTTCCCCTACTGTATGATGCTATTAACAGAAGAATTTCTTTGGGCCAATTGATAAGGCCTGTCTAACATTGACGAGATGCTCCAAACAATTTAAAAGTGACATGTCCCCTGCTGTATGGCGTTAGTAATAGAAGATTTTTTTGGGGGCCTGTCGATAAGGCCTGTATAAGATTGAGTTGATGCTCCAAAGAATTTCGAAATTACATGTCCCCTACTGTATGATGTTAGTAACAGAATAATTTTCTTGGGCCTGTCGATAAGGCCTGTATAAGATTGAGTGGCTGCTTCAAACAATTTAAAAATGACATGTCCCCTACAGCATTCTGTAATGCTGTAGATAAGCCCCCAATGTAACCTTAAAGATAAGAAAAACAAGTTAAGGTACCGTCACACTCAGCAACTTTGCAACGAGAACGACAACAATCCGTGACGTTGCAGCGTCCTGGATAGTGATCTCGTTGTGTTTGACATGCAGCAGGGATCTGGATCCCGCTGTGCCATCGCTGGTCGGAGCTAGAAGTCCAGAACTTTATTTTGTCGCTAGGTCGGCGTGTATCGTCATGTTTGACATCAAAGGCAACAACGCCAACAATGCCAGACATGGAGCTATCAACCAGCGAGAACGAGAAGTGAGTCGCCGTTACGTCACTGGATCGCTCCTGCATCGTTCTGGAGTTGCTGTGTTTGACGTCTCTACAGCGACCTAAACAGCGATGCTCCAGCGATCTAGTTTAGGTCGGCTCATTGTCTAGATCGCCGCAGCATCGCTGAGTGTGACGGTACCTTTAGATTATACTTCCCCCAGCTGTCAGCTTTAGGTTGGCTGGTTGAAAAAAATGAGAAGGACCCTACGCAGTTTTTTTAATTATCTATTTAAATAATTAAAAGACACGGCATGGGGACCCCTTTATTTTTGATAACCAGCCATGCTGAAGCTGACTGCTGAGGTTGCAGCCCATAGCTGTCAGTTTTGTATGGCTGGTTAACAAAAATACAGGAGAACCTCACACATTTTTTTTGGAAAGGGGTTCCCCATTTGAATAACCATAAAAGGCTAAGTATACAGCTGTGAGCTGATATTAATAGCGTGAGAACTTTTATGAATATTGTCTCTTTTCCAGAATAGCCCCCAGCCTTCAGTTTTCCCTCTGATAATTATGAAAATTATGGGGGACACCAATGCGTTGTTTTTTCAATTACTTTTCTAATTGTCAACAAGATCAGTAAGGTCACCTGAGTTCATAACAGCTGTTTCTCTTGCTTTGCAAGTACCAGTGCTGGACTGATGAACAGCCACAAGTCAGGCACTCGGCAGTCTGGAATTCAACAGTTTGGGACTGGAGCTACCATGAGACCAGGTAACTTAAACTCAGGAAACAGAGTTCAAAGCCACCAGGTCTCCCATTAACTGCGAGGCCTGAAAACTTCATATGAAACTTTTATGGATATTTTAAGGTTACTGAAGTATCCAGCTGCTAGAACACCTGAAGTTTTAAACTAAGGTTACTTTGGGTGTTTATTTTACTGTACTTGTTATTAGTTAAAAATATACTGTAAATGAAAAAACAGAGTGGGGTCCCCAGTAATTTTCATAAACAGCTGAGGGAAAGCTGCCAGCTGGGGGCTGATGTTAATATTCTAGGAAAGAAACAATATTCATAAAAGTTCCCAGGCTATCAATATCAGCTCACAGCTCTATACTTAGCCTTTTTTCTGTTTATTAATATGGGGGACACCAAAAAATTACATAGGGTCCTCCTATATTTATTAACCAGCAAAGACTAGGCAGACAGCTGCTGTCTGATATTAATAACCTAGAAAGGGGCCATGGATATTGGCCCTTCCCAGTCTAAAAGCATCAGGTCACAGCCTCCCCAGAAATGGCGCATTCATAAGATGCACCATATCTGGCACTTAGCCCCGCTCATAATCACATTGTATAAAAAAAACACATTCACAGAATAAAGTCATTTAATTGAAAGAATGACAGAGACTTCTTTAAAGAGAATCTGTCACCTCATTTTGGCCCTATAAACTGTGGCCACTGCCACCAGGGGCTTATCTAAAGCATTCTGTAATGCTGTAGATAAGCCCCCGATGTAACCTGAAAGATAAGAAAAACAAGTTAGATTATACTCACCCAGGGGCAATCCCGGTTCGGTTCGGGTTCAATGGGCGTCGCAGGTCCGGGTCTGGTGCCTCCCATCTTCATACGATGTCGTCATCCTCCTTGCTTCTGTTGTGGCTCCTGCGCAGGCATACTGATTTGCCCTTGAGGGCAGCATAAAGTACTGCAGTGCGCAGGCGCTGGGAAAAGTCAGAGAGGCCCGGCGCCTGTGAAATGCACTACTTTTCTCTGGCCTTAACAGGGCAGAGAATTACGCCTGCATAGGAGCCGCAACAGAAGCAAGGAAGAGGACATCATCTCATGAAGATGGGAGGCCCCGAACCCGGACCAGCAACCGTCCATCGGACCGGGACAGCAACAGACCGCCCCAGGTGAGTATAATTTAACTTGTTTTTCTTATCTTTCAGGTTACATAGGGGGCTTATCTACAACATTACAGAATGCTGTAGATAAGCCCCTGATGGCAGTGGCTGCAGTTTATAGGGTCAAAATGAGGTGACAGATTCCCTTTAATGAATTTAAATTAAACCATACTCATGTCATCGCCCAGTCCACAGAAGCCAATGTCTCCTGTAACAGAATTAAAATAATAAACAACAATATTCCTCACCTGTACACAGAGAAAATAGTAATCCATTTGTCCCACAATGGGTCTTGCTCTGCTACAACTAGATGACAGTCTGCATTGTTGCATGATGCGACGATACAGCCTGCCATCCATCATTGTCTCGTGGTGAACTCCTATAACCTGACTGATGTCACCATGAGCGTAAGAAAGTTCTCACGCTCGCAGTGCCGTCAGAAAGGTCCTGGGAGTTCACAGCCAATGATCTCAGTTCAACTCACTGACATCAGTGCGAGCGCCGTTACAACTTTTCCCACCGCACTCGTGCTGGCGTCAGTGAGTTGAACTGAATTAATTGGCTGTGACTTCTATGACCCTTCTGACAGCACCGCGAGCATGAGAACTTTCTCACACTTGCGGTGACATCAGTCAGGTCTTAGGAGTTCGCCGCAAGATACTGAACAGCGTGTGTGACAGCATGATCAAAATCGCTGTCACATGACGAATGCATTTATGCTACATGCGAACATGGCTTTAGGATTCTGCATGCTATAATAATTACTTAACATTTACATTAACCTAGAAGCCTTTAAAAGACAAGTCTGAGCCATGCAGTCACAAGTTACAGTATTGCCCGTATATAACTTTTATATGTGACTCTGTTTTACACTTGAAATTCCTAACCGTCCTGCAGCACAAATGTATTTTACAAAGTTGACTGGTATGGTTTTACCATTACCCAAAAACATGTTCTCGGGATGGAGGAACAGGAATGTTGAAAAACCTAATAATATAACATTTCTTTTACTTAAAAGACATAAAAAGTTTCCATTTTGTTCTTCATCATATATTTTCCATTCCTACAAAATCTTCAAGTGTTTCCACTAAGCAGAAAAACAGTAAATTATATGTCTGCTGACCACAATGATTGAAATAATAACGTTAAAGATATGTTAGTGAAGAGGGTGATAAAGTATCAAAGAATACAGGAAATAATCTCAAGCACAACATTTGTGCAGTTTGAAAATATCACACCAGTTCTGTTTACTGGACAGACATGGATTTAAACACAAACACTTATTACAAAAATTTATACTAATGAAGACAATGAAGCATTTCTCCCAGAAAATTATTGCATTTGCACATGTTTTGTTATACTTATGTTTATTTCATTTATGTTTATTGTAATAACACAAAAAACGGGAGGAAAAAAAAGGCAAATTGGACATAGTTTTCACACAACACCCCAAAAATGGGCCTTACAAAATTGTTTGCACCTTTCCAAAATTGTGGGTAAACAACTTTGTGTCAAGCATATGATGCTCGTTCAAACTCACCTGTGGCAAGTAACATGTGTGGGCAATATGAAAATGTCAAGTAGAAGAAAATCAGCCACACTCATGAAGGATTACCAATGATTGTTGATTTTATTTGAACATGAAATAGTAATTCACCACAGTGCTGGATAATATAAAAAAATTGATAGGTAGAGCAAACCTGGGTATTTTTCAAACATCGCTATGTTCAAATTTACTAGATATGTGAAGTAACAGTGTTCTGAGCGCTAACAGTAATAGTGTGGCATCATGAGGAGAGCGTAAATCAGGACGTCAGGGGGATCAGGTGAAAAGCGCAGTGTGCACTATCAGCAGACACTCCAATCCATTTTCAAATGTTCGCAAAACCGTCTTTCTCAGATTCCAAAAACAGCTGATATTGCTGGGGAAATATCAGCTTGTCTATTCAAATGAGTGGACGCTCATGTGGAGCGCCCGCTAGGACCCTGGCGTACTCGGGCCGGGTCCGGTGGTCACTAAAGGGGTAGTCACGGTGGCAGTGACCCGGTTCGTGGCCCTGGGCGTAGAAGTGAAAGAAAAGGTCTTTAAAGGGGTTGCTGTGAATAAAGAATGTTAGTGACGCCACCTGTGGTATTCGGTCAGGGATGACCAACGTTGCTTAAAGGGGTCCACTGGGGATGATGTTATTGCAGTAGGGATGGTATGGCTTCTCACAGGTGAAGCTTAGTCCCCAGGGTGTAGTAGGTAAAGATGGTAGATGGTGAAGTGCAGAAAGAATGAGAGGACCTAAGGTTACAGTCTCTTTACCTTTTACTGGTATAAAGCAGCCACAGTCCAGGGCACGGATCACAGGTGCTGGTGAAGTCATTGAAAGTGATTCGGAATTCCCCTAGCCAGGTGGGGTTGGAAGCCTTCCTTACTGTACTGTGTTGTAGTCCCTTGCTGCCTAAGGCTTCTTACAATGTCCTGTCTATCTCTCTGTCCTATTAGCAGGACAACAATCCGAATGGCACGCAACTCGAGCCTTTTTACAGGTGTCTCTATTTGAAGCGACTCCGGGATCTATATGCAACTGGGCCTTCGGATGTAATTATGGACAGGCGACTTGAAATCTCCTGCCCACCAGTTTCTGCTGTGGGGCATACAGTTACCCTCACAACCTCGGAATTCCAGCCTCCGGTATTCTGCGCTTTAGCGTGGAGGGAGATCAGTACAGCTACCCTCCAGCTCTTCACTTCTCCTTTGCTCCTTCTCCCCTCACAGTCTCTTACAGACTGCTCTGCCTCTCTTTCCAGGAGCTGCAGAACCTCGTGTCTGCACGGCCCCAGCTTTCCACTCCTCACTCCTTTCTCACAGACTCCTCTCACTCCTCCTCCAAGCCGGAAGATATATAGAGAAGTTCCCTTGAATTCGGGTCTCAAGCTCCCCCTTCTGGCCTGGAGTCAGAACAGTGTTGTATGTACTCCTTACCTGTTAAAGGGATCCTCGTCACTTCCAAGCATGGCATCACCCTCCCCGTGAGGAAGGCAATACCACTGTGACAACCGAACTCTTGGGGTGTGACATTCCCTCCTCCCCCATTAAATCCAGTATGCCCGGACTGGGAAAATACAAGGACAATAAATGGGTTAAGACATGCAAACATTTTTAAAATGCATTACAACAGGTTAATAACGTTGCTTCCCTTTATTTGAGGTTTCTTTCTTGAACGTTGCAATAACTACAGTGGGGCAAAAAAGTATTTAGTCATTCAGCAATAGTGCAAGTTCCACCACTTAAAAAGATGAGAGGCGTCTGTAATTTACATCATAGGTAGACCTCAACTATGGGAGACAAACTGAGAAAAAAAAATCCAGAAAATCACATTGTCTGTTTTTTTATCATTTTATTTGCATATTATGGTGGAAAATAAGTATTTGGTCAGAAACAAAATTTCATCTCAATACTTTGTAATATATCTTTTGTTGGCAATGACAGAGGTCAAACGTTTTCTGTAAGTCTTCACAAGGTTGCCACACACTGTTGTTGGTATGTTGGCCCATTCCTCCATGCAGATCTCCTCTAGAGCAGTAATGTTTTTGGCTTTTCGCTTGGCAACACGGGCTTTCAACTCCCTCCAAAGGTTTTCTATAGGGTTGAGATCTGGAGACTGGCTAGGCCACTCCAGGACCTTGAAATGCTTCTTACGAAGCCACTCCTTCGTTGCCCTGGCGGTGTGCTTTGGATCATTGTCATGTTGAAAGACCCAGCCACGTTTCATCTTCAATGCCCTTGCTGATGGAAGGAGGTTTGCACTCAAAATCTCACGATACATGGCCCCATTCATTCTTTCATGTACCCGGATCAGTCGTCCTGGCCCCTTTGCAGAGAAACAGCCCCAAAGCATGATGTTTCCACCACCATGCTTTACAGTAGGTATGGTGTTTGATGGATGCAACTCAGTATTCTTTTTCCTCCAAACACGACAAGTTGTGTTTCTACCAAACAGTTCCAGTTTGGTTTCATCAGACCATAGGACATTCTCCCAAAACTCCTCTGGATCATCCAAATGCTCTCTAGCAAACTTCAGACGAGCCCGGACATGTACTGGCTTAAGCAGTGGGACACGTCTGGCACTGCAGGATCTGAGTCCATGGTGGCGTAGTGTGTTACTTATGGTAGGCCTTGTTACATTGGTCCCAGCTCTCTGCAGTTCATTCACTAGGTCCCCCCGCGTGGTTCTGGGATTTTTGCTCACCGTTCTTGTGATCATTCTGACCCCACGGGGTGGGATTTTGCGTGGAGCCCCAGATCGAGGGAGATTATCAGTGGTCTTGAATGTCTTCCATTTTCTAATTATTGCTCCCACTGTTGATTTCTTCACTCCAAGCTGGTTGGCTATTGCAGATTCAGTCTTCCCAGCCTGGTGCAGGGCTACAATTTTGTTTCTGGTGTCCTTTGACAGCTCTTTGGTCTTCACCGTAGTGGAGTTTGGAGTCAGACTGTTTGAGGGTGTGCACAGGTGTCTTTTTATACTGATAACAAGTTTAAACAGGTGCCATTACTACAGGTAATGAGTGGAGGAAAGAGGAGACTCTTAAAGAAGAAGTTACAGGTCTATGAAAGCCAGAAATCTTGATTGTTTGTTTCTGACCAAATACTTATTTTCCAACATAATATGCAAATAAAATGATAAAAAAACAGACAATGTGATTTTCTGGATTTTTTTTTCTCAGTTTGTCTCCCATAGTTGAGGTCTACCTATGATGTAAATTACAGACGCCTCTCATCTTTTTAAGTGGTGGAACTTGCACTATTGCTGAATGACTAAATACTTTTTTGCCCCACTGTATATATCGAGTGCAAAATAACGTTACCAAAAATAGGACGGTCTATGATGCAAATCATTACTTATGCATATATTAACTGTCTGACATATAAAATATGAATCAATTCCCTTACAGGTAAACTTTTCTAGCAATATTAAATGCTAACACTTTCTCAAATTAAGTGCAACAAAGTCAACATATTCTTGAACTGAGGTAGTGCTTCTTTTATGTGAAAGATGAGGGGGAACCCGTCTTAAACCCCCAACTATTTACACGACAGTTCTGACCATTCACTGTCCATGGCCTCAGTATCCCTTTAAACAATTTTTTCAAACAGAAACCTTGCCAGGTTAAATGAACTTTCAACAGCTTACAGTCTAATCTTGATGTTTCCAAGGGTATACCTGGGCATTGCAGTCTCCTTGCCGGTTGTTCAGTCTTATGCCAGGTAAGAAAAAAGTTGATCTGTTCCCACTTTGGCTCTGCTCCGGAGGTCCCACTCTCTGTCCTCCTGCTCCCACTTGAGCATTTGCTGATGGTAATACTCCTCCTTGCTAACGACCTCCAGATGCTCTCCCTCAGTCCGGGCCCCCCCGGGGATTGGTGCCGGGGTGCTCCCACCGGAATGTCACCCACTCTCCACTCACTTCCAGGAGCTTCTTCCTCGGCTGCAGTGGGGTTTATAAGGTGTCTATTATGCCTGAGGGTTGCTCCCAATCAAGGTGTCGACACCTGGTTGGGTGGTGGAGGTGTCAGAACTTCAAAGGGTCCTATGAGAGTGTTCTTAGCTACCAGGGCAGGGTCAGTCTCCTTACCTGCCGCCGCTGTGTCTCCAGTGCCAGACTCCTCTGCTGTGGACTAGAATACCGAAAGCTTGCACCTCTGCTGCTCCCATACTCTCTCTGCTGCAATGAACCAGTACCACCGGAGTTGACAGCATACCTCCTCCACCTCGGCTCCAAGAACCTCCGGGTTCATTGCTGATGGTCGGTCATCTCTCTTCTCCCACTGGGTGGGGCAGCTTCCTGCTTCCTCCCTATCCTCCGGGTGACCTCCGCTCGCCATCTTGCTGGCTGGGTTCTGGGCAGCACCTTCCTGCTGTTCCCACGTTCTCTTCCATGGGCGCTCCCTTCTTCCTTGCTAGCCGCTAGGGTTGAGCGAAACGGGTCGATCATTTTCAAAAGTCGCCGACTTTTGGCTAAGTCGGCGTCTCATGAAACCCGATCCGACCCCTGTGCTTGTCGGCCATGCGGTACGCGACTTTCGCGCCAAAGTCGCGTTTCAATGACGCGAAAAGCGCCATTTCTCAGCCAATGAAGGTGAACGCAGAGTGTGGGCAGCGTGATGACATAGATCCTGGTCCCCACCATCTTAGAGAAGGGCATTGCAGTGATTGGCTTGCTGTCTGCGGCGTCACAGGGGCTATAAAGGGGCGTTCCCGCCGACCGCCATCTTACTGCTGCTGATCTGAGCTTAGGGAGAGGTTGCTGCCGCTTCATCAGAAGCAGGGAGAGCGTTAGGCAGGGTCCACTAACCACCAAACCGCTTGTGCTGCAGCGATTTCCACTGTCCAACACCACCTTCGGTGTGCAGGAACAGTGGAAGCTATTTTTTTTTTTTTTTCCCCTCAGCGCTGTAGCTCATTGGGCTGCCCTAGAAGGCTCCGTGATAGCTGTATTGCTGTGTGTACGCCACTGTGGAAACCAACTGCTTTTTTCAAAGCACATATCCTCTTGTTCCTTCCTTTCTGCACAGCTATCTTTTTTGTTTGTCCACACTTTTTATTTAATTTGTGCATCAGTCCACTCCTATTGCTGCCTGCCATACCTGGCTTACATTACTGCAGGGAGATAGTAATTGTAGGACAGTTTTTTTTTTTTTTTGTTTTTTTTTTGTGGGAGATTAAGATTGGCATTTCTGCTACAGTGCCATCCCTGTGTGTGCCATCTCTCACTGAGTGGGCCATAGAAAGCCTATTTATTTTTTCCGTGATTTGTGTTCTAAAATCTACCTCAACACAGAAACACTACATCAATCAGTGGGAGAAAAATATTGGCCTCAGTCAGGGCTTGTGTGCCACTGCTGTGTGTGCGCTATCATTCAGTGGGCTATAGCAAGCCTATATTTTTTTTTTTTTTTTTTTTTTAATATTATTTGGTTTCAAAAGTCTCCCTGAAAAAAAAAAAAAACCTAAAAAAACAGTGGGAGAGTAATATTGCCCTTTCAGCTTGTGTGCCAGTCTTGACTCCTGGGTGTGCCACCTCTCTCCCTCTCATTCAGTGGGCCATAGAAAGCCTATTTATTTATTTTTTTAAATATTATTGGGTTTCTAAAGTCTCCCTGAAAAAAACAAAAAATACATAAAAAAACAGTGGGAGAGTAATATTGCCCTTTCAGCTTGTGTGCCAGTCTTGACTCCTGGGTGTGCCACCTCTCTCCCTTTCATTCAGTGGGCCATAGAAAGCCTATTTTTTTTTTTTTAATATTATTTGGTTTCTAATTCTCCCTGAAAAAAAAAAAAAAACCTAAAAAAACAGTGGGAGAGTAATATTGCCCTTTCAGCTTGTGTGCCAGTCTTGACTCCTGGGTGTGCCACCTCTCTCCCTCTCATTCAGTGGGCCATAGAAAGCCTATTTATTTTTTTTTTTAAATATTATTGGGTTTCTAAAGTCTCCCTGAAAAAACAAAAAATACATAAAAAAACAGTGGGAGAGTAATATTGCCCTTTCAGCTTGTGTGCCAGTCTTGACTCCTGGGTGTGCCACCTCTCTCCCTTTCATTCAGTGGGCCATAGAAAGCCTATTTATTTTTTCCGTGATTTGTGTTCTAAATTCTACCTCAACACAAAAACACTACATCAATCAGTGGGAGAAAAATATTGGCCTCAGTAAGGGCTTGTGTGCCACTGCTGTGTGTGCTATCTCTCATTCAGTGGGCTATAGCAAGCCTATTTTTTTTTTTTTTTTTTTTTTTTTTAATATTATTTGGTTTCTAAAGTCTCCCTGAAAAAAAAAAAAAACCTAAAAAAACAGTGGGAGAGTAATATTGCCCTTTCAGCTTGTGTGCCAGTCTTGACTCCTGGGTGTGCCACCTCTCTCCCTCTCATTCAGTGGGCCATAGAAAGCCTATTTATTTTTTTTTTTAAATATTATTGGGTTTCTAAAGTCTCCCTGAAAAAAACAAAAAATACATAAAAAAACAGTGGGAGAGTAATATTGCCCTTTCAGCTTGTGTGCCAGTCTTGACTCCTGGGTGTGCCACCTCTCTCCCTCTCATTCAGTGGGCCATAGAAAGCCTATTTATTTTTTTTTTTAAATATTATTGGGTTTCTAAAGTCTCCCTGAAAAAAACAAAAAATACATAAAAAAACAGTGGGAGAGTAATATTGCCCTTTCAGCTTGTGTGCCAGTCTTGACTCCTGGGTGTGCCACCTCTCTCCCTTTCATTCAGTGGGCCATAGAAAGCCTATTTTTTTTTTTTTAATATTATTTGGTTTCTAATTCTCCCTGAAAAAAAAAAAAAAACCTAAAAAAACAGTGGGAGAGTAATATTGCCCTTTCAGCTTGTGTGCCAGTCTTGACTCCTGGGTGTGCCACCTCTCTCCCTCTCATTCAGTGGGCCATAGAAAGCCTATTTATTTTTTTTTTTAAATATTATTGGGTTTCTAAAGTCTCCCTGAAAAAACAAAAAATACATAAAAAAACAGTGGGAGAGTAATATTGCCCTTTCAGCTTGTGTGCCAGTCTTGACTCCTGGGTGTGCCACCTCTCTCCCTTTCATTCAGTGGGCCATAGAAAGCCTATTTTTTTTTTTTTTAATATTATTTGGTTTCTAATTCTCCCTGAAAAAAAAAAAAAAACCTAAAAAAACAGTGGGAGAGTAATATTGCCCTTTCAGCTTGTGTGCCAGTCTTGACTCCTGGGTGTGCCACCTCTCTCCCTCTCATTCAGTGGGCCATAGAAAGCCTATTTATTTTTTTTTTTAAATATTATTGGGTTTCTAAAGTCTCCCTGAAAAAACAAAAAATACATAAAAAAACAGTGGGAGAGTAATATTGCCCTTTCAGCTTGTGTGCCAGTCTTGACTCCTGGGTGTGCCACCTCTCTCCCTTTCATTCAGTGGGCCATAGAAAGCCTTTTTTTTTTTTGGTTTTTTTAATATTATTTGGTTTCTAAAGTCTCCCTGAAAAAAACAAAAAAAACATAAAAAACAGTGGGAGAGTAATATTGCCCTTTCAGCTTGTGCGCCAGTCTTGACTCCTGGTTGTGCCACCTCTCTCTCTCTAATTGTGGGCCATAGAAAGCCTTTTTTTTTTTTTTTTTAATATTATTTGGTTTCTAAAGTCTCCCTGAGAAAAAAAAATAAATAAATTAGGTGGGAGATTAATATTGACATTAGTGCTTGAGTGACAGTCCTGCGTGTGTGTCATCTCTGTGATTTTGTGCCACAGAAAACAGAGTGTGTAACATTGTGCCTGATTTTCCTTGTGGTCTCACCAACCTGTTAAGGGATATTGAAATCATACTGAAGTTATAGCTCACCGTGTAAGTTGTTTGATAGCAACAAATAAAGTTACTTTGGTTAAGATTTTAAAACAATGAGGAAGTCTGGTGCAAGAGGTCGTCGTGGGCGTTCATTGTCAGCTGGTAATGATGGTAGTGGTAGTGGAGCATCAGGTGGTCGTGGGGATAAAAATATTCCACCTAAGTCTGGAGCTGTGGAGCCAGTTTCGTCGTCAGGCTACACAAGGCCTCGAACGCTCTCTTTTCTGGGAGTAGGAAAACCGCTTTTAAAGGCGGAGCAGCAACAGCAAGTTTTGGCTTACATTGCAGACTCAGCCTCTAGCTCTTTTGCCTCCTCTTCCGAAACTGGTAAATGTAAAAGCAGCGCGTCGCTTGTGGATGTTCACGGTCAGGGACAAGTCGCTTCCTTGTCCTCCTCAGCAAAAACTACAACAAGAGAGAAGGATGCAGCAGGCGACACAACGGGTCACTCCATGGAGCTCTTTACACATACCGTCCCTGGCTTAGAAAGTGAAACATTTAACAGGCCATGCCCATTACAAGTATATTCTGACATGGAGTGCACTGATGCACAGCCACAGCCAGAGTACTATGCTGCTCCTTTGACTCAGACCACCACATTGCCCTCTCAGGGTACAGATCCACAATCAGACCCTGATGAGACTATGTTGCCCCGCCACGAACGCTATACCACCGACCGACACAGTGACACAGACGAAGTTGCACACGAGCTCGAAGAGGAGGTAATAGATGACCCAGTTATTGACCCCGATTGGCAGCCATTGGGGGAACAGGGTGCAGGCGGCAGTAGTTCAGAAGCGGAGGTGGAGGAGGGGCCGCAGCAGGCATCAACATCGCAACAGGTTCCATCTGCCGGGCCCGTATCTGGACCAAAACGCGTGTCAAAGCCAAAACCTGTTGGAGCACAGCGTTGCCATCCGGTTAAAGCTCAGTCTGCAATCCCTGAAAAGGGATCAGAGTCTAGGAAGAGTGCAGTCTGGCATTTTTTTAAACAACATCCAACTGATCAGCGCAAAGTCATCTGTCAAAAATGTTCAACTAGCTTAAGCAGAGGTCAGAATCTGAAAAGTCTAAATACTAGTTGCATGCATAGACACTTAACCACCATGCATTCTCAAGCCTGGACTAACTACCAAACGTCCCTCAAGGTTGTAGCACCCTCGGCCAATGAAGCTAGTCAGCAACGCAACATCCCTTCCGTCACTGTAAGGCCACCATTTTCCGCACCACCGGCAGTATCTGTGCAGGTTTCTTTGCCAGCCAAAAGCAGTCAGGGTCAGGGAATCACCAGTTTTGTAGGAGGAAATATTGCATGTAGGGCACCGGCGGAAACAATACCGTCTCCAACCGTCTCTCAGTCTGCCATGTCCACCGGCACACCCGAAAGTTCCACGATCTACAGCTCTCCAGTCCAGCTCACCCTACATGAGACTCTGGTTAGAAAAAGGAAGTACTTATCCTCGCATCCGCGTACACAGGGTTTTAACGCCCACATAGCTAGACTAATCTCGTTAGAGATGATGCCCTACCGGTTAGTTGAAAGCGAAGCTTTCAAAGCCCTGATGGAGTACGCTGAACCACGATACGAGCTACCCAGTCGACACTTTTTTTCCAGAAAAGCCATCCCAGCCCTGCACCAGCATGTTAAACAGCGCATCGTCCATGCACTCAGGCAATCTGTGAGTACAAAGGTGCACCTGACTACAGATGCATGGACCAGTAGGCATGGCCAGGGACGTTATGTGTCCATCACGGCACACTGGGTGAATGTGGTGGATGCAGGGTCCACAGGCGACATCAATTTAGGGACAGTTGTGCCTAGCCCACGGTCTAGGAAACAGTTGGCTGTAGGCGTTCGCACCCCCTCCTCCTCCTCCTCGTCCTCCTGCAGAAGCTACAGCTCTTCCACAGAACGCAGTCGGCCAACCACTCCATCGGCAGATGACACTGTTGCACACCAGTTGTCCCATTATGGGCCAGCTACTGCCAAGCGTCAGCAGGCTGTATTGGCTATGAAGTGTTTGGGCGACAACAGACACACCGCGGAAGTTCTGTCCGAGTTCTTGCAACAAGAAACGCAGTCGTGGCTGGGCACAGTAGATCTTGAGGCAGGCAAGGTAGTGAGTGATAACGGAAGGAATTTCATGGCTGCCATCTCCCTTTCCCAACTGAAACACATTCCTTGCCTGGCTCACACCTTAAACCTGGTGGTGCAGTGCTTATTGAAAACTTATCCTGGGTTCTCCGACCTGCTCCTCAAAGTGCGTGCACTTTGCTCACATATCCGACGTTCGCCTGTACACGCCAGCCGTATGCAGACCTATCAGCGGTCTTTGAACCTTCCCCAGCATCGCCTAATCATAGACGTTGCAACAAGGTGGAACTCAACACTGCACATGCTTCAGAGACTGTGCGAACAGAGGCGTGCTGTTATTTATTTGTGGGAGGATACACGGGCAGGCAGTAGGATGGCAGACATGGAGTTGTCAGGTGTGCAGTGGTCGAAGATACAAGACATGTGTCAAGTCCTTCAGTGTTTTGAGGAATGCACACGGCTGGTTAGTGCAGACAACGCCGTAATAAGCATGAGCATCCCCCTAATGCGTCTGCTGATGCAAAGTTTGACGCACATAAAGGAGCAGGCGTCTGCACCAGAGGAAGAGGGAAGCCTTGATGACAGTCAGCCATTGTCTGGTCAGGGCAGTGTACAGGACGAGGTAGCGGGCGAAGAGGAGGTGGAGGACGAGGAGGATGATGGGGATGAGTATATTTTTAATGCGGAAACTTTCACGGGGGCACAGGAAATTGGTTGCGTGTCACGGCCGGGTTCTGGTTTTTTGAGGGACACAAGTGACGTAGATTTGCCTGCAACTGCCCCTCAACCAATCACAACCGGAGATTTGACAAGTGGAACTTTGGCCCACATGGCGGATTATGCCTTACGTATCCTACAAAGGGACACACGCATTACGAAAATGATGAACGATGACGATTACTGGTTGGCCTGCCTCCTTGATCCACGCTATAAAGGCAAATTGCAAAATGTTATGCCACATGAGAACTTGGAACTAATATTAGCAACCAAACAATCAACTCTTGTTGACCGTTTGCTTCAGGCATTCCCAGCACACAGCGCACGTGATCGTTCTCACACGAGCTCCAGGGGGCAGCAGACTAGGAGTGTTAGGGGTGCACACATCAGAAGTGGCGTTGGACAGAGGGGTTTTCTGACCAGGTTGTGGAGTGATTTTGCTATGACCGCAGACAGGACAGGTACTGCTGCATCAATTGAAAGTGACAGGAGACAACATTTGTCCAGTATGGTTACTAACTATTTTTCATCCCTTATCGATGTTCTCCCTCAACCGTCATTCCCATTTGATTACTGGGCCTCCAAATTAGACACCTGGCCAGAATTGGCAGAATATGCATTGCAGGAGCTTGCTTGCCCGGCAGCAAGTGTCCTATCAGAAAGAGTATTCAGTGCTGCAGGGTCAATATTAACCGAAAAAAGGACTCGTCTGGCTACCCAAAATGTTGACGATCTAACATTCATTAAAATGAACCACAACTGGATTTCAAAATCTTTTGCCCCACCTTGCCCGGCCGACACCTAGCTTTCCTATGAAAAGCTCTTGCCTGTGAATTACTTTTCTAATGTCTAATTTGCTGCTGCAGATTGTACAGCATACGACATGTTTACACCTCCCTAAATGGCCAAACTCCCCACACGGGGCCGTGGTATCGCGACTTGGCGCAAGCACCCGTGAGACTGCTGTTTGTCTGAAGAGGTGGGTGTGCTCGCTTTTGGTTGACGGCATTGCTACTGGGTCCCTCATAGTACAATGTAGTGTCTCTGGCGGTGGTGGTGCGCACCCAACGTCAGACACACCGTTGTAACATGAGTGGCCCTGGGGCGGTCCCGCCGGCCTCAAGAGAGTTCCCCCCTACCCCAGCTCAAACTGGGCTGTACTACGTGCAAAATTATGTCGCACAGCTCCACCAATCTTTAGTCTATTCGCTGACATCATTCAATGTCTGGCACTGACAATACAAATTTGTAGACATCTATGATGCAACTTAAAGTAGTCTGTGTCTGTGTCCTATATTGGCACCATTAAATAGTTACTGCCAAATTACTATGTCAGAAACACAGCAGATGAGCCCACCCCTGTACCTAAGTATGCCATCTTTTTTTTTGTTTTGGTTGTTTTGCGAGACATTAACATCTATTTATATTTTGGGAGTACTGGGACAGACACTCCTTGCACTACTCCTCCACTCAGCACCAAGCTGCCTGCCCGTGTATCCATGTAACCGCTGTAAAACTGCCATGAGCCTATTGTTTGTTATTTTAGGCCTTTGATAGCCTGTCTGCGGTCCCTACTCCTCCACTGACCACCAAGCTGCCTGCCCGTGTATCCATGTAACCGCTGTAAAACTGCCATGAGCCTATTGTTTGTTATTTTAGGCCTTTGAAGCCTTTCTGCGCTCCCTCCTTCCACTAGTCCTCCACTGACCAGACCACTGCTGCCCGTGTACCCCTGGAACCAATTTTAAAGTGCCTACAGCCAGCCCATTTTATTGTGTTAGGCCTTCGAAGCCTGTCTGCGGTCCATACTTCCACTAGTCCTCCACTGACCAGACCACTGCTGCCCGTGTACCCCTGGAACCAATTTTAAAGTGCCTACAGCCAGCCCATTTTATTGTGTTAGGCCTTCGAAGCCTGTCTGCGGTCCATACTTCCACTAGGCCTCCACTGACCAGACCACTGCTGCCCGTGTACCCCTGGAACCAATTTTAAAGTGCCTACAGCCAGCCCATTTTATTGTGTTAGGCCTTCGAAGCCTGTCTGCGGTCCCTCCTTCCACTAGGCCTCCACTGACCAGACCACTGCTGCCCGTGTACCCCTGGAACCAATTTTAAAGTGCCTACAGCCAGCCCATTTTATTGTGTTAGGCCTTCGAAGCCTGTCTGCGGTCCCTCCTTCCACTAGGCCTCCACTGACCAGACCACTGCTGCCCGTGTACCCCTGGAACCAATTTTAAAGTGCCTACAGCCAGCCCATTTTATTGTGTTAGGCCTTCGAAGCCTGTCTGCGGTCCCTCCTTCCACTAGGCCTCCACTGACCAGACCACTGCTGCCCGTGTACCCCTGGAACCAATTTTAAAGTGCCTACAGCCAGCCCATTTTATTGTGTTAGGCCTTCGAAGCCTGTCTGCGGTCCCTCCTTCCACTAGGCCTCCACTGACCAGACCACTGCTGCCCGTGTACCCCTGGAACCAATTTTAAAGTGCCTACAGCCAGCCCATTTTATTGTGTTAGGCCTTCGAAGCCTGTCTGCGGTCCATACTTCCACTAGTCCTCCACTGACCAGACCACTGCTGCCCGTGTACCCCTGGAACCAATTTTAAAGTGCCTACAGCCAGCCCATTTTATTGTGTTAGGCCTTCGAAGCCTGTCTGCGGTCCCTCCTTCCACTAGGCCTCCACTGACCAGACCACTGCTGCCCGTGTACCCCTGGAACCAATTTTAAAGTGCCTACAGCCAGCCCATTTTATTGTGTTAGGCCTTCGAAGCCTGTCTGCGGTCCCTCCTTCCACTAGGCCTCCACTGACCAGACCACTGCTGCCCGTGTACCCCTGGAACCAATTTTAAAGTGCCTACAGCCAGCCCATTTTATTGTGTTAGGCCTTCGAAGCCTGTCTGCGGTCCATACTTTAAATACTCCTCCACTCACCACCAAGCTGCCTGCCCGTGTATCCATGTAACCGCTGTAAAACTGCCATGAGCCTATTGTTTGTTATGTTAGGCCTTTGATAGCCTGTCTGCGGTCCTTACTTTAAATACTCCTCCACTCACCACCTAGCTGCCTGTGTATCCATGTAACCGATGTAAAACTGCCATGACTGCCTACTGTTTGTTATTTTAGGCCTTTGATAGCCTGTCTGCGGCCCCTACTTGCAATACTCCTCCACTGACCACAATGCTGCCTGGAGTGCCTGCCTGTGTATCCATGTAACCGATGTAAAACTGCCATGACTGCCTACTGTTTGTTATTTTAGGCCTTTGATAGCCTGTCTGCGGCCCCTACTTGCAATACTCCTCCACTGAGCACAATGCTGCCTGGAGTGCCTGCCTGTGTATCCATGTAACCGATGTAAAACTGCCATGACTGCCTACTGTTTGTTATTTTAGGCCTTTGATAGCCTGTCTGCAGCCCCTACTTGCAATACTCCTCCACTGACCACACCAATGCTGCCCGTGTACCCCTGGAACCTATTTAAAAGTTCATAGAGCCTAGTTATATATTTTATTTACTATTAATAAGGCCATGATGGACTACGCTGTACCACGCTACAAGCTAACCAGTCGACACTTCTTTTGCGAGAAAAGCCATCCCAACCCTCCACCAGCATGTAGAAGACCGCATTGTCCATGCACTCTGGCAATCTGTGAGTACAAAGGTGCACCTGACAACAGACGCATGGACCTGTAGGCATGGCCACGGAAGATTACGTGTCCATTACGGCGCAATGGGTTAATGTGGTGGATGCATGGTCCACAGGGGACAGCCTACTAAGTCTGTCTGCAGTCCCTAATTCAAATTGTCCTCCACTGTCTAAATCGGAACTTCCACCTTCTGGCTTTCGGCCTATAGTATCAGAAATTAAACTGCATTTGGCCTTCAACTTTGGTTAGGGCCTACTAACGGCTTCTGCCCCTCCCTGGTGTTGTCCTCAACTAAATAAAGCTGAGCTTCAACCTTCCGGCTCTCATTAAGTGGTTTTAAAAAAAAAATGGTGGTTAGGGCCTACTAACGGCTTCTGCCCCTCCCTGGTGTTGTCCTCAACTAAATAAAGCTGAGCTTCAACCTTCCGGCTCTCATTAAGTGGTTTTAAAAAAAAAATGGTGGTTAGGGCCTACTAACGGCTTCTGCCCCTCCCTGGTGTTGTCCTCAACTAAATAAAGCTGAGCTTCAACCTTCCGGCTCTCATTATGTGGTTTTAAAAAAAAAAAAAATGGTGGTTAGGGCCTACTAACGGCTTCTGCCCCTCCCTGGTGTTGTCCTCAACTAAATAAAGCTGAGCTTCAACCTTCCGGCTCTCATTAAGTGGTTTTAAAAAAAAAATGGTGGTTAGGGCCTACTAACGGCTTCTGCCCCTCCCTGGTGTTGTCCTCAACTAAATAAAGCTGAGCTTCAACCTTCCGGCTCTCATTAAGTGGTTTTAAAAAAAAAATGGTGGTTAGGGCCTACTAACGGCTTCTGCCCCTCCCTGGTGTTGTCCTCAACTAAATAAAGCTGAGCTTCAACCTTCCGGCTCTCATTAAGTGGTTTTAAAAAAAAAATGGTGGTTAGGGCCTACTAACGGCTTCTGCCCCTCCCTGGTGTTGTCCTCAACTAAATAAAGCTGAGCTTCAACCTTCCGGCTCTCATTATGTGGTTTTAAAAAAAAAAAAAATGGTGGTTAGGGCCTACTAACGGCTTCTGCCCCTCCCTGGTGTTGTCCTCAACTAAATAAAGCTGAGCTTCAACCTTCCGGCTCTCATTAAGTGGTTTTAAAAAAAAAATGGTGGTTAGGGCCTACTAACGGCTTCTGCCCCTCCCTGGTGTTGTCCTCAACTAAATAAAGCTGAGCTTCAACCTTCCGGCTCTCATTATGTGGTTTTAAAAAAAAAATGGTGGTTAGGGCCTACTAACGGCTTCTGCCCCTCCCTGGTGTTGTCCTCAACTAAATAAAGCTGAGCTTCAACCTTCCGGCTCTCATTAAGTGGTTTTAAAAAAAAAAAAAATGGTGGTTAGGGCCTACTAACGGCTTCTGCCCCTCCCTGGTGTTGCCCTCAACTAAATAAAGCTGAGCTTCAACCTTCTGCTCCAAATTACCATTTTAAAAAATGCAATAGGCTTTTCCGGCCTACTAAAGGTGTCTGCCCCTCCCTGGTGTTGTCCTCAACTGAACAAAGCTGAGCTTCCACATTCTGGCTTTCGCCCTATACTATCAGATATTAAACTGCATTTGGCCTACTAGTGTGGTTAGGCCCTTGAAACAGTGTCTGCTGCTCTTGGGTTTGCTACTCCACTGAACAAAGCAATGCCGCCTGTTTAGTCCTGTTACCAATTTTGAACTGCATGTAGCCTACTTTATTCTTTGGCCCTATATCTGTTTCCTCCTCATCCTGCCCATTGCCCAGCCACTGCTAAATGAGTCTGCTGGTACATTGACCTAGACCACTACATTCCCCTTGTACTCTACACAGCCAGAATCTGACCCTGCTGAAAGTAAGGTTCCCCTTCCCGCATGTTATACCACCTTACACAGGGACAAAGAGGAAGGTGCAGATGAAAGTGCAGGTTCCTTCATCAGGTGGGGGGGCATACTCGTTGGCGACGTCACTGGCACAGGGCCCCTCAGAGTACGCAAAAGTGTCGCTGCTGGTGGGAGGCGCCCCCGCCATGCAAACACACCGCCGTACTTTGAGGGGCCCTGTGCCAGTGGCAATGCGAACGAGTGGGCCCCCCCTGCTTGCTCAGGATCACAGCACTTGCAACTTTTAAATACTTACCTTTCCCTGCAACACCGCCGTGACGTAGTCCGCATTTCCTGGGCCCACGAAAAACTTGAGCCAGCCCTACTCCCCCCACAACTTTCCCCCAATTCCTTATGCCCAACTATTATTATACAGTTAATTAAGATTGGCAAGCTTCAGAAACAAGAATGGATGTTTTTGGCATTAAAATGGGCACTGTAGGTGTTTTCCTGGCCTCCACTCACTGCCGACTATGCTTCCCCATTGACTTGCATTGGGTTTCGTGTTTCGGTCGATCCCCGACTTTTAGCGATAATCGGCCGACTGCACTCGACTCGACTCTGGACAAAATCGGGTTTCCCAAAACCCTACTCGATCTTAAAAAAATGAAAGTCGCTCAACCCTACTAGCCGCCATCCCAGACCAGGACACGCATCTCTCTAGTGGATGGACAGATCTCTCTGACATAGTATCAATGAGGGGCAGCCATAACTTTTGCACCCTTCCTCCAAGCTCCACCCACGACAACACACCCTACTCCTCCTGCACTCCACATGGTGCTGCAATGGCGGCAGTAATAGTGGCACTTAGCAGTCCAGTGGTCTCTAAATTAAGCACAGTCTCTGAGGCACACAAGACCCATTTTAATGGGTCGGTCCATCCTCTTCGTGACGCCAAGTTGGAGTGCCCGCTAGGACCCTGGGGTACTCGGGCCGGGTTCAGTGGTCACTAATGAGGTAGTCAGAACGTTTATAGGGAAGTTCCCAGGAATCAAAGTCAGAACAGTGTTGTATGTAGTCGTTACCTATTAAAAGGATCCTCGTCGCTTCCAAGCATGGCATCACCCTCCCCGTGAGGAAGGCAATACCACTGTGACAACTGAACTCCTGGGGTGTCACACATGTAATGGACTAAGTCCACCAGATAAAATGTCAAGTTTTGGTACTAGCTAATAAAGTCTGAGAGTAACCTGTTCTGTGACTTGAAAAGCATAGCTACTAATATCATAATACAGTCGTGGCCAAAGTTTTGTTTTGCATAAAGTTTGATACTTTAGAGATTTTAGATCTTTTAGTCAGATATTTATATGGTTACTGAAGTACAATTATAAGCATTTCATAAGTTTTTAAACTTTTATTGACAAATACATTATGCTTATGCATCACAAGTCCTAAATAGTAATGGTCTTCTCATATGGGCCAAATGAAACTTTTGGGTATACTTAGGCTCCATATCTGCAACCCCTGCACTAACAGTAATTATGCCCATGATAAGACATGAAAATACTGGCAAACAATAAGAAAATGGGTAAATTTTACCATCAGCAACCATATTAGTATTTCATTTTTGGACATCACACTTATTTGCAATGCCATCACTGGTTGTGTACCAGAGTCGGGACCAGGGGTAGGCACAGTAGGCCCCTGCCTATGGCACCACCTCCTGCCTACCTGAGGGGAGTGCACTTTGAAAAAATATTGCTGAATGTCTGCGGTCACCTGGCATCTTCCTGCAGCCGCAGACATTTAGCACAGTGACGGCAGAGGAGTGATAGCCACTCTCTCTGCTAGCTTCTTGGCCATCGCTCCCTCCCTGCACTCAATTGTTTTAACATCTGTCAGAACTAGCCAATACAATTGCTGTATGCACTGCTGGGATAGGAGCAGAGGACCTTTCATCTTCTCTGCTCTGCCGGGCTCTCCAGCAAGACACAGGGCAATTCCGGGATCATGTGAGCATGAGCTTTTGTTGTTGCTTTTTTAATTATATAACTGTGCAGTGGAGCATAAAATGAGGGGAGTGGCTCTGCTATTGGGGGATAAAATGAGGGGAGGTACTGTGCTGATGGGGGAAGAAATGAGGGGCTGTGCTGATGGGGGAACAAAATGAGGGGAAGGGCTGTGCTAATGTCATGTCGGATGCTATTCACACTAGGGCGTCCGACAGACAGCAGTAATTCCACATTTGTCCACTATACGCTCAGTGGCGCCGGCTAGACTTTATCCAGGTTGTCCGGGGTTAATCTAGCTGGTAATCGGGTTGGAGGATGGGTCACGCCCATGGCCTTTAAATAGTCATTCTGGACTTTGCCGATTATAGCTTGTGTCTTGTGCCTAGTGATCTCGGTCTGGAGTGGTGGTCTAGGAGAAGAAATATCGTATCTGGTGGTGTGTTATCCTTTGTCATATTTCTCCTTCCTATATTTGTACTTGTTTTGCCCTGTGCACATTATAGTGTTTTCCTGTGTGTCTGTGGCGTGGTGCGTTTTTAGTTTTCCCTAGTCTGAGGGATATCGCAGGGGCCCGGGTTATCAGCTGTAGTCTACCCAATACCCGCGTGACATTATAATCGGCCAAAATAAATTTTGGATGCCATGGATCCCATGACTTCCATAACCCGCCAGTTGGAGGCGCTGTCCTTACAGGTCACTGAGCTGAAGGGGGCAGTTCAGCAACAGGGTCTTGTAGTATCTATTGTGCAAGCTGAGACTGCAGGTAGAGTTGCAGAGCCAAAGATTCCTTTACCTGAGAGGTTTGCTGGGGAACACAGTAAATTTGTTGTTTTTCGTGAAGCTTGCAAATTATATTTTTGTATGCGCCCGGTTTCCTCAGGTAATGAGGCTCAGCATGTGGGCCTGGTATTGTCATTACTGAACGGAGACCCCCAAGCATGGGCATTTTCATTACCATCTGATTCAGCTGCATTTAACTCAGTGGAGTTTTTTTTTCTGCTCTTGGTCTCATATATGATGATCCTGACAGATTGGCTCAAGCAGAATCTAAAATACGCGCTCTCCGCCAGGGGGAGCGAATGGCGGAGGATTACTGTTCTGAATTTCGCCGCTGGGCGGTGGACACACAATGGAATGACCCGGCGCTGCGGAGTCAGTTTGTACATGGTTTCGAGAAGGGTTAAACAAGCCCTCCTGATGTATGAGACTCCTGCTTGTCTAGAGTCTGCCATGAGTCTTGTTGTCCGCATCGATCGCCGTTTGCGTCAGGGGGTGCAAGAGACGCCGCCTATGGGGGAGGGCATAGATGCACGTGAGGTTGCTGCAGGTGAGCCCACGGAGCCTATGCAAATCGCAAGGGTGTCACTTCATCGAGCCCCCTCACTCAGGAAGCAGGGAGCCTGTTTTTGCTGTGGTAAAAAAGGGCATTATGTTAATGCTTGTCCTCTGTTTCCTAAGAAAAGCGCAACGGCGGAAAACTACTAAGCTCAGAGGGTGTGGAGGAGGCCAATCTGAGCTTATGCATATCCTCCATGGTGGTCTCTCAATGTATGCTTCCTGCCAGAGTTATGGTCACTGACAGAGAGCTGCCTATCACTGTTTTTGTGGATAGTGGGTCAGCCACTAATCTCATTGATGAGGAGTTTGCGCGCACGGCCGGGTTCACGGTCGAAAAACTGCCTCATCCTATCCAGGTGGTCACCATCAATGCTACTCCACTCCCTCAGGGGGAGATTACTGAGTTTGTCACTGAGGTTAAACTCCACATTGGGGTCCTACATTCTGAGCAAGTTACATGTAGGGTGCTCAGTAATCTTCCTGCACAAATGGTTCTGGGTTTTCCATGGCTGTCTATGCACAACCCGGTGATTGACTGGAAAACTCAGGACCTAATTCAGTGGAGCGGATTCTGCCAGGAGAATTGCCTGGCCACATGTGTTTCCACTGTGACTCCTAGCATTCCTGAGTCACTGCTGGATTTCGCAGATGTGTTCTCTGAGAAGGGTTGCTCAGAATTGCCACCACATCGATCCTATGACTGTACTATTAGGTTTAAACCAGGGGCCAAATTGCCGAAAGATAGGATGTTTAACATCTCTGGTCCTGAGAGGCAAGCTTTAAAAGACTACATTGCTGAGAGTTTGAGCAAAGGGCACATCAGGCCTTCATCCTCGCCGGTGGCAGCGGGGTTCTTCTTCGTTAAGAAGAAAGATGGCGGACTACGCCCGTGTCTGGATTTCAGGGAGTTAAACCAGATTACGGTCCGTGATTCATACCCTATGCCACTGATACCAGATTTGTTCAACCAGGTGGCTGGTGCTATGTGGTTTTCCAAGCTTGACCTCAGGGGGGCGTACAACCTCATAAGAGTCCGTCAAGGGGATGAGTGGAAGATGGCTTTTAATACTCCTGAGAGTCATTTTGAAAATTTGGTGATGCCATTTGGGTTGACAAACGCGCCTGCTGTATTTCAACATTTCATAAATGATGTGTTCTCGCATGTACTGGGGAAATTCGTTATTGTGTACCTAGATGACATTCTCATTTATTCATGCGATCGTGATACTCATTTAGAGCATGTGAGGCAGGTGCTACAGCTACTCAGAGAAAATAAGCTCTATGCAAAACTGGAGAAATGTGTTTTTTCGGTTCAGGAGTTACCTTTCTTGGGTTATATTGTGTCTGCTTCAGGGTTTAAAATGGACGCCGCTAAGGTGCAAGCGGTGCTGCATTGGGAACGGCCTGATAACCTAAAAGCACTCCAGTGGTTCCTTGGTTTTTCTAATTATTATAGAAAATGTATCAAAGATTTTTCTACCATTGCTAAACCGCTTACTGACATGACGAAAAAGGGTACCAATTTCTCTGCCTGGCCTGAGGCTGCTGTGCGCACGTTCGAATTTCTGAAGAATAGTTTTGCTTCGGCCCCCATTCTGGTGCAACCGGACGTATAAAAACCGTTTACCGTGGAAGTCGATGCGTCTGAGGTTGGAGTGGGGGCGGTGCTGTCACAAGGCTCATCCTTGGGCGAGTTGCATCCATGCGCCTACTTTTCCAAGAAGCTGTCGCCCGTCGAACTTAACTACGATATCGGCAACAGGGAGTTGTTGGCTATCAAGATGGTTTTTGAGGAATGGCGACACTTCTTGGAGGGGTTGGTCCACCAGGTTACTGTTATCACCGACCATAAAAATCTGCTTTATTTAGAGTCAGCCAAGCGTCTGTCCCCCAGGCAGGCTCACTGGGCATTGTTTTTAACGCGATTCAACTTTTTTCTTACGTACCGACTGGGGTCTAAGAACAATAAGTCAGATGCTTTATCTAGGTGTTTTCTGGGGGGAGAACCTCGGGAAGATCCGGTACCCATCCTCCAAAGGGGTGTAGTGGTCTCGGCTCTCACGACAGAGGTTGAGACTGAGATTGCCGAGGCTCAGGAGGAAGTACCACCAGAGCTTCCCATTAACAAATCATTTGTACCGCTTCATCTTCGCCTAAAGGTTTTGGGTGAGCATCATGATGCTGTTCTGGCTGGCCATCCAGGGGTTAGGGGTACCTTGGAGTTGGTGTCATGTCGGTTTTGGTGGCCCAAAATCCGACAGGATGTGGTCTCGTACGTATCAGCATGTACCACGTGTGCTAGGGCTAAGATGCCTTGCTCCCGTCCTGCTGGCTCATTACATCCTCTAGGGGTACCCAGTAGGCAATGGATGGAGATCTCCATGGATTTTATTACAGACCTGCCCTCCTCAGCTGGGAACACGGTCATCTTGGTGGTTGTTGATCGGTTCTCAAAGATGTCGCACTTTGTGTCCTTGCCTTTCGTTGCCTAACGCAAAAACTCTGGCTCAGGTTTTTGTGCAGGAGGTGGTCAGACTTCACGGGGTCCCGTCTGACATAGTGTCGGATAGGGGTACTCAGTTTGTGGAAAGCATTTTGCTCACGGCTGGGGATCAAGTTGTCGCATTCTTCGGCGTTTCATCCTCAGTCAAATGGTCAGACCGAGCGTATGAACCAAAATTTGGAGCAGTACTCACGCTGCTTTGTTTCTGACAACCAGGAGGAGTGGTCGACGTTCCTTCCTTTGGTTGAGTTTGCCATTAATAATAATCGCCAGGAATCGTCTGGGGAGTCCCCGTTCTTTTGTGTTTACGGGTACCATCCTCAATTTTGTACTCTGCGTCAGGGTGGCTCTGCTGGCATTCCGGAGGAGGACCAGCTAGGAGCACAACTGTCATCCGTTTGGAGGAGAGTGAAACAGCGCTTGCTGAGCGTGAGTGCTAGGTACAAGCAAGTGGCTGACAGTAGACGTGTGCCAGGTCCGGACCTGAGTGTGGGTGATTGGGTGTGGTTGTCCACAAAAAACATAAAACTCAAAGTACCATCCCTGAAATTGGGTCCAAGGTTTATTGGTCCATTTAGGGTCGCCGCCATCATTAACCCGGCAGCCTACCAATTGGAGCTTCCTACAGTATATAAAATACACAACGTGTTTCACAGATCTCTTTTAAAGAAGGTGGTGGGTTCCGTGGACGCGGCGCAGATGCCACCTCCAGTCTTGGTGGATGGCAATTTGGAGTTTGAAGTCTCCAAGGTGGTTGACTCTCGTATAGTGCGTCGCACATTACAGTACCTGGTACACTGGCATGGTTATGGGCCGGAGGAGAGGTCTTGGGTACCAGCTTCGGACATACATGTGGACCGGCTGGTCAGTATGTTTCACCGCCGCCATCCAGACAAGCCGGGTCCTATAAGTCGTGAGGGCCCTGGGGTCCCTCATAGAAGGTGGGGTACTGTCATGTCGGACGCTATTCACACTAGGGCATCCGACAGACAGCGGTAATTCTACATTTGTCCACTATATGCTCAGTAGCGCCGGCTAGACTTTATCCAGGTTGTCCGGGGTTAATCTAGCTGGTAATCGGGTTGGAGAATGGGTCACGCCCATGGCCTTTAAATAGTCATTCTGGACTTTGGGCGTCGCCGATTATAGCTTGTGTCTTGTGCCTGGTGATCTCGGTCTGGAGTGGTGGTCTAGGAGAAGAAATATTGTATCTGGTGGTGTATTATCCTTTGTCATATTTCTCCTTCCTATATTTGTATTTGTTTTGCCCTGTGCACATTATAGTGTTTTCCTGTGTGTCTGCAGCGTGGTGCGTTTTTAGTTTTCCCTAGTCTGAGGGATATCGCAGGGGCCCGGGTTATCAGCTGTAGTCAACCCAATACCCGCGTGACAGCTATTGGGAGGATTAAATGAGGAGAGGTGCAGTGCTAATGGGGGGGATAAAACAAGGTGGGGGCTGTGTTGTGCTGATGGGGAAAATAAAATGATGTAAGGGGAATAAACTGAGGGACTGTGCTTATGGGGGGAGAATAAAATGAGGGTCTGTGCCTGAGGGGCTTTGCGGATGGGGAATAAACTGAGGGGCTGCACAGATGGGATGGAATAAATAAAGGAGCTCTGCAGATGGGGGAAAAACAGAGGGGCTATGCTGATGGGGGTAATAAACAGAAGAGTTTTGCTAATGGGGGAATAAACTGAGGGGGTGTGCAGATGGAGGGAATAAACTGAGAGGCAGTGCTGATGAGGGGAATAAATAGATTGGCTGTGCAGATGGGGGAAATAAACTCAGGGGCTGTGCAGAGGGGAGAATAAAATGAGGGGCTGTGCAGAAGGGTATAAAATGAAGGGCTGTGAAGAGGGGCATTAAATGAGTCAGTGTGGAGGGGGCATGAAATGAGGGGCTGTGCAGGTGCCATGAAATGAGGGTATGTCCACTTTGGCCATGAAATGATGTGATGTGAAGGGGGACAGCAAAGTATATGATTATATGAAAAGCTGTGGTGACCATAATGTATATGGGGCTGTGGAGGTCATTATACTGGGGGCCGTGGGGACCATACTGGGTAGGGGTTTGTGGTGAATATCATACTGTTTTACTGTTTGGGGTGTTGTTTGTGGGCCATAATATTGTATGGGGTGCTGTGAGGCCATCATAGTATACATGGGGGCTATTTTGGACTGTGGTGACAATACTATATATCGGGGATTTGTGGAAATCATACTGTATGGGCGAATGTGGTGTCTTGGGGACAGTGTGAGGAGTGGCTACAGTTTGAAGAGGGTAGCGTGGTGGGCATTATTACAGCATAGTGCCCCCTCTTCCTGGGATGAGGGAAGAAAACAGACGGAGAGCTAACTCAGGAGATAAGACAAGGGCGGAGGCCCCAGCATCTTCGCCATCTGAAGTATCTTGGGGAGCAGGGTAAGATAGGGTGTTAAGAATAGGGAAGGAGCCCCTGGTCCCAGGTCCCTGACAGCTGTGTTGTGAAGTGTGAAATGGAGGCACAATATGGAGAGGGGTTAGCATGATGGGGGGCAGTATGGAGATGTGGCGATTATAGCTGATAATGGCAGAAAGTGTGGAGGCAATACACACCTGATTCAGAAGATTCAGAACATGAAGAGTATGATTCTGATGAAGGCTTTCACGATAGTCCCAACAAGCCACAGCTTTTTTCACAGCTCAAATTAAATTAGGATCCAAGAAGTATCGTTTCTCCTTGCGGAGAGTGACATGATAAGCATGTCGAGGTGAGGAGACTTAAAGCCGCAATGCTCCTCTGGGAAATATGCAAATTGTCTCTTCAGAGAGGAAGAGGACTAGAACTCTAGTGCCACCTATTGGAGGTAGCAATCTTAACAGTCAATGTCCTTGGGCAGCAAGGATACATGAAGTACCCTTTCCTTTTGTGTGACTGGGACATCTGGGATAGGACTCATCATTGGAGCCAGAAAAGTCAGCCAATGAGAACATCTTTGAAACCTGGACTCAAGAACATAGTTGAGGAAAATGTAATTGCATTTGTGATAAGCATTGCCATTGGGTGTTCATAGTATAAAACAGATTTCCCATGATTCTATGCATATTCCTATGACTAATGGTTTAGTGTACTCAACTAAATAATTCTGTGACTGGGACAAACTAGGTTTTTTGTTCATTTGTTCCTCAGATATTGCTTTCAAGCTCAGTTCATAATCAAGCTTTTTTCTTCTTCATTTTTCTAATATGTATTTTCATATGAGATCAGTTTTGATAATCATCACATGCGGTTTTTGCTTGCAATGTGAATAGAGTTGTGATTTGTAATGAGAACAATAAACAAGGAGCGCAAAATGTGTGAAACCTGGTGATTAAGTAGATTAACAAACAGGGGCCAAGTGGCCATTCACCTAATGGGGTTGTTCACCCTTGCACAACTCCAGTTTGTGCTTGAAGGGATGGTCCCTGTGGACCGTTAGAGACTGCCGTGCACCGCCGCTGCTGGCTAGCACTTCTGGGTTCTGGTCACTTGATCAGGGAACAAGATATGTATCACTGCAGGTCCTTAGGCTGGGTAGTGTGGATCCAGCATTACCCAGACATCATAGGTCCTTAGGCTAGCTTCACACTAGCGTTCGGCAGGGCTGCGGACAAAAGCTTTCTTCCTCTGTGAAGCCCCGCCCACTGTCACGCCTCTTTCTTCAGCTCCGCCTATGTCTGAATGCGTCCTGCGTACCCTATCTTTAACATTGGTTACGCAGGCCATGTGGATGTATGCAGATGCCTCCGCATGCGTCGTCTTGACGCTGCGCTGACCTGCATCAAACGCAACATGTTGCATTTTGTTGCGGTCGGCATCCGCATACATCCGCATGGCTTGCGTACCCAATGTTATAGATAGGGTATGCAGGACGCATGCAGACATAGGCGAAGCTGAAGGAACAGGCACGGCAGTGGGCGGGGCTTCACGGAGGAAGGCTTTTGTCCGCTGCCCTGCCGAACGCTAATGTGAAGCTAGCCTTAAGCTCCTCAATGGGGTTGACTGTGCTCGTAGCTGCTTCTGCTGCAAACGCTCAGAAGTTGGGATATGGAATGATGAACGAGAACAAATTGTAGCAGTCTGTGGAGCGCTGAGATGAGGGATAAATCTGGTTAACAAACCTTTATTAAGCCTTCGATCTCCACAATGCATTTCGATAGTATAACATTATCTTCATCAGGTGGTACCACAGACCCCTACAATTTTTCTCCTTCATCATAGAGATGTGATTTGACATGATGCTTTTTTCTGGTCTAGGAGTTACTACTTGAGATCAGCAGTGATAAAGTCTGCCAGGATAGCAGTTTGTATACATATTTAATTCTATTTGTGATAAGCATTGCCATTGGGTGTTCGTAGATTAAAACAGAGTTCCCGTGATTCTGTGCAGATTCCTATGACTAATGGTTTAGTGTACTCCAGAAACGTGTAAGGTTTATCCTCATGATGGATCCTTGTGACTTTAAATGAATTTCTACTAAAAACATTAATTTTATGGATGGAAGTGCCAGAAAATCCTCTTTTCTTCATCGGTTCAACAGCAACTATTATTGTTTTCTAGCGAGACTTGTGGAAGAATATTAAACAATATTATACTTGAAGGGGTTATCCACTACTTAATAACCTCCGCTCCAGTTCTCCTGATAGCTGCACACAAGTAAATTTGCAATTGTCTTTTATTACATATTCAACGTTGGTATTTTACAGCAATTTCATGTGTTTCTAAGGCTGGATCCGTTTTTTTCTCATAGACTTGTATTAGTGACGGATTGCGATGGATGGCCTCACGTTTCATCCGTCGTTCGCCAGATCCCCCGAAAATTGTCTGTCAGGCGGCCGGAGACAATGGACAAAGTAACGTTTTTTGTGTCCATCAAAAAAACGGACAGCGACGGATCCCCCACCATCCGTCGTTTGCTTAAATGGAAGCTTATGGAACCGGATTAGTCAAATGACTGAATCCTGAGACAATTCCATTTTTTTAAACTGAGCATGCTCTGATTTTTTTAGGATCCAATTAGCCGGATCAGCTAGTCGGATCCAGTGAAAAAACGGATCCGTCGCATCAGTTTTTCACAATCTGCGACGAATCAGTTTTTTTCAAAATTCGACGGATTGTGACTGATGGCAAAAAACTGATGTGTGAAAGGAGCCTTAACTGGTTTCTTCCAGAGAATTTTTGCCCAATCCGCACCTATTCTGGGCACTGGAAATGATGGAATCCTCACCAACCTTTAACACACTCTCCATCTTGAGCTGGAAGTGGAAAGGATGGGATGGAAAATCCACGGAAACAAAGAATGCAGAGACCAATTGTATCACGTGGCCTGAATGAGATGCGGGTTTAGAAGCATATAATGTAGTTAAGGACAATTACCAAGATACCTGTCTGCAACTGTTATGACTAGAGTTGAGCGACTTTTACTTTTTTCGGATCGAGTCGGGTTTCGCGTGTGTTTGATGGCGGGTGGTGCTTCCCACTGGCAGAGACACTTTTGTGTACTATGAGGGGCCCTGTGCCAGTGACGTCGCCAACGAGTATGCCCCCCCACCTGATGAAGGAACCTGCACTTTCATCTGTACCTTCCTCTTTGTCCCCGTGTAAGGTGGTATAGTATGCGGGAAGGGGAACCTGACTTTCAGCAGGGTCAGATTCTGGCTGTGTAGAGTGCAAGGGGAATGCAGTGGTCTGGGTCAATGTACCAGCAGACTCATCTAGCAGTGGCTGGGCAATGGGCAGGATGAGGAGGAAACACAGATATAGGCCCAAATAATAAAGTAGGTTAAATGCAGTTCAAATGAGGTAACAGGACTAAACAGGCGGCATTGCTTTGTCCAGTAGAGGAAAACTGTAATGAGTGGCAGACACAGTTAGTAAGCCCAAATAATAAAGTGGGCTAAATGTCTGCCAAAAAATTGTTCATAAATAAACAGGCGACATTGCTTTGCTCAGTGTCAGAAAATTGTACTGAGTAGCAGACTAAGTTAGTAAGCCCAAATAATAAAGTGGGCTAAATGTCTGCCCAAAAATTGTACATAAACAAACAGGTGGCATAGCTAGGTACAGGGGTGGGCTCCTCTGCTAGCAGCAGACAGTGGTAGTAGGCGCAAAGTATTAACTGGTCTAAATGGAGGCCAGGGCCCCTGTATATTTTAACTATCATCTATCATTTCAACAAATTTGTATTGGCAGTGCTATTGAAGGATTTAACAGCACAGACTACACAGTGGTGGAGCAGGGAGAGGTAAGTATTGCAAGTGGTAGATCACTGTTCGAGCTGGGGGGGAATACTCTCTCGTGGGCGGCGGTACTAGCACAGGGCCCCTCATATTACGACGGTGTGTCTGGCGTTGGTTGTGCACCACCACCATCAGAGACACTTCATTGTACTATGAGGGACCCTGTGCCAGTGCCGTCGCCCAAGAGTGGGCCCAGCCACCTGTCCAGGCAAACGGCACTCGCACGGGTGCTTGCGCCAGACTTCCTCATTTTTGGGAAAATCTAACCAAAATAACAACCGTTATATGGTACTGTAAAACAAGGTAGAAGGTGTATATAAACTTGTTGAGAATTTAAATCTCCCTTTTTGGGGGGAGACTGAACCAAAACTCAGGCCCTGTGCATAAAACAACACAATGTAAGTGGCAGAAAGTGGCTGGCTGATATACGACAAACTAACAGGACTGAAGTATATCCACTTTGTGAGAATTTGAATCTCACTATTTTTTTGGGAGACTGAACCAAAACTCAGGCCCAGTGTATAAAACAACAAAATGTAAGTGGCAGAAAGTGGCTGGAAGATATACGAAAAAATACAAGGACTGTAGTACAATTTCAATCTCCCTACAATGATCTCAGGACAAGTATGGCAGCAATAAAAAGGACTGCTGCACACAAAAGTGTGGACAATTACACAAGATAACTGTGCAGAAAGGAGCAACAGGATTTTTGCTTTAAAAAAAGCAGTTGGTTTGCACAGCAGCGTGCAAACAGCAATGCAGCTATCAGGGAGCCTTATAAGGCAGCCTAATAAGCTACAGAGCTGATGCACAAAAATCTAGCCTCCACTGTCCCGGCAAAAAAAGGTGGTGTTGGACAGTGTAAATCGCTAAAGCACATGCAGTTTGGGGGTTAATATTCCCTCCCTAACAATATCCCTGCTTCTGATGAAGCTGCAGCAAACTCTCCCTATGCTAAGATCGGCAGAAGTAAGATGGCGGTCGGCGTGCACACCCCCTTATAGCCCCTGTGACGCCGCAGAAAGCAAGCCAATCACTGTCATGCCCTTCTCTAAGATGGTGGGGACCAAGACCTATGTCATCACGCTGCCCACACTGCGTCCTCCTTCATTGGCTGAAAAATGGCACTGAAAGCGTCATACAAAACGCGACTTTTGCGCGCAGATCGCCGACCTCATGGCTGATCCCACACTAGGATCGGGTCGGGTTTCATGAAACCTGACTTTGCCGAAAGTCGGCGATTTTTTAATTTGTCCGATCCGTTTTGCTCAACCCTAGTTATGACAATTGGAGGAGGTTGTAAAGGAGTGAACAACCCCTTTAACCTTGTATTATTCATTATGCAAGAAGAATTTGTCACAAATTTAGCAAAAGGAGTGGCAAGAAAAATAACTTTCTTTAAGCATACAAAGTAAAAGTCCCGACTCCCTAACAATTATTAATCTTGCTGAATCTGTGAAAAAAATATTGGCAACAATATGAAGTGGCTTTCTGCTACTAATTATGAAGACCGGCTTCTTTATTATTCCTGGAAATAGATCCTGAGTGTATCATATTACTTCAGAAGAGGCACTGACACACATAATCACAAATTGAACATTTGCAGCTTACGGTCAATGTACTTATATCACTCTGCTTTATCTTTTTGGGTAAATGAATATGAAAAAAACAGAATGCTGATTCATAATGTCTGGGTTTGAAATAAAACACCTCAAACATGATGTGTTTGAAGGAGATAAGCTTTGTCATTTGATCTGATGTAACCCAAAGTTTAAAATAGATGCAGTCCGCTCACCCACAATAATCAGGTCAGCTGCCCTCCACGATTAAAACCTTGTACAATCTGGTACAGTCAAGTATAGATTTTTTTTGCAATGGAAGACTCCATATGCATTTGATAGTTACTTTTAGTTTTCCCTAGTTGCGGGATGTTTCATGCAGAACACAAATTGGAAAAAAGTAAACAATGTCTGCATTATGTATTAAATACATTTATCTAACTTTTGTTATGGGTTTGCAGAAAAAAAGTATATATACCTGTGATTTTTCAATCTTACAGAATTGCAAAACACTAGATTCTCTGAATTAGGTCAGTGTAAAGTTACATTAGCTAGGAGACAATAATTATCCCTGGCCATCTCCAGGTTACACCAGAGACAAAGATGGTGGCACAAAAAAAAATGTAATATTTCATTGCCTTAATCCAATTTCAAAACAATACGCGGATATATCCGTTATCAGGGAACATACAGTTGTGTGACAAAGTGTTTGCCCCTTTCCTGATTTACTATTCGGTTGCATGCTTGTCACACATAAAAGTTTCAGATCACCAAATTTAAATATTAGACAAAAGATAACACAACTAAATACAAAATGCAGTTTTTAAATAAATGTCTTTATTATTAAGGGAAAGGGAAATCCAAACCTACAGGGCCCTGTGTGAAAAAGTGAAATCCCCCTCCTTGAAACATAAATTAACTATGGTTTATCACAACTTTGGGAAGCTGAGTTCAAATTCCTTAGCCACACCTATAACTGTTTACTGCCACACCTGTTCTCAATCAAGAAATCACTTAAATAGGACCTGACTAACAAAGTGAAGTAAACCAAAAAATCCTCAAAAGCTAGACATCATGCAGCTA
Source organism: Ranitomeya variabilis (assembly GCF_051348905.1). Classification (NCBI taxonomy): domain Eukaryota; kingdom Metazoa; phylum Chordata; class Amphibia; order Anura; family Dendrobatidae; genus Ranitomeya; species Ranitomeya variabilis. The sequence goes on from NC_135233.1 coordinate 656,609,635, forward strand.
TCCAAAGAAATTCTGGAACAAATGATAAACAAAGTAATTGTGATCTATCAGTCTGGAAAAGGTTATAAAGCCATTTCTAAAGCTTAAGTTTTGGAATACCAGTGAACCACAGTGAGAACCATTATCCACAAATGACAGAAACATGGAACAGTGGTGAACCTTCCCAGAAGTGGCCGGATGACCAAATTTACCCAAGAGCGCAGCGATGACTCCTCCAAGAGGTCACAAAAGATCCCACAACAACATCCAAAGAACTGAAGGCCTCACTCAATTAAGGTCATTAAGGTCAGTGTTCATGACTCCACCATAAGAGAGAGGCTGGGCAAAAATGGCCTGCATGGCATAGTTCCAAGCCGAAAACCACTGCTACACATTAGGAACATAAAGGCTCTTCATAGGCTTGCCAGAAAACATCTTGATGATCCCCTAGACTTTTGGGAGAATACTCTGTGGAATGACGATACAAAGGTTTTACTTTTTGTAAGGTGTATGTCCTATTACATCTGGCGTAGAAATAATACAGCATTTCAGAAAAGGAACATCAAACAACAGTAAAATATGGTGGTTAAAGTGTGATGGTCTGGAGCCATTTTGCTGCTTCAAGACCTGGAAGAATTTCTATGGTAAATGTAACCATGAATTCTGCTGTCTACTAAAAAATCCTGAAGGAGAATGTCTGGCCATCAGTTCATCACCTGAAGCTGAAGCGCACTTAGGTTATGCAGCAGGACAATGATCCAAAACACACTAGCAAGTCCACCTCTGAATGGCTTAAGAAAAACAAAATTAAGACTTTGGAGGAGCCTAGTCAAAGTCCTTACCTTAGTCAGATAGAGATGCTGTGGTATGACATTAAAAGGGTGGTTCATGCTCGAAAACCCTCCAATGTAGCTGAATTACAACAATCCTGCAAATTCTTCCAAAGCATTGTTAGGCCAACGTCACACTAGGCGTATGAAAATACGGTCCGTTTTTTTACGGCCGTAATACGCAGAAATAATCCAGAAATAGTGTTCCGTATGTAATCCGTTGTCAAGGTGTGGCCGCGTATTTTGCGCATGTAATGCTGCGAATGTAATCCATATGACATCCGTACTGCGCTTTCTCCACACAACCTGACAAAATGGACATTTAACAGTTTTGTAACCTGAAATTAATTTAAATCAGCATCAGCAACCCTATTTAAGGCCTCTACAACAGGTGGCACCCTCTCATATGGCCATTTTGTGGTTGTGCATCTGTTGGTGTGTTGTGTTAATGTTTGCACCATGTCTGACCTACTGCACTTCACCCCAACTCAGCGGGTGTTATTTAACTGGGCCTTGTCGTGTCGGTTTGGGCAGCCATACCCTGTGATTGTTGATCCGCGAAGGAGGAGAAGAAGATTGTGGGTGCATCCTCTTTTGACCCAACGCCTCACTAAAGGCCATTTTCAGAGGCTCTATACAGTTCTGCATGCACATCCTGATAAGTGTTATCTATACTGTCGAATGACAATACCAACATTTGATATCTTGTTGGAGACAGTACGTCCAGGACTCATGTATCAGGACACCAGGATGCGAAAAAGCATATCGTCTTCTTCTTACCTTACGGTATGTATTCAATATCCTCACATACTGTATGTTGATGATGTTTTTTTAAGGGTTGTTTGCTAGCAGCTATTTGAAAATATATGTGTTAATTAGGGCAAAAGCACATTCAAAATATGTATTTGTAATGTTCTACTTATGTACTTTTGGATCCTTCAAAAGAAACCTGAAAACCCACCTCTTCAAAGAAGTTTACAGCCTGTAAAGACCACACGGCCACCTCAACACCATTGGAGCCCAAAGTGAGTAGGCCTACACCACATGTCCCTCCTCCGCGCCGTCCCCTTTCTGGAATCAAAGTGAGAGATAGTTTCACAAATTATTTTGTTTCTCCTCAGGGTGCTACTCCCTGGCAAGATTATGCTGTTTCTCAGTTGTGATTTCTTAATTTTAAAAATATATTATCTGGAAAAAATATCATTTTTCTTTAAAAAATGTACTCTGTGTGCTGTATTTACTTAATTACCAGTTGGTTATGAAAAGAGCATATGTGTGTGATGTAAGAATGATTGTCCCACAAACGTCAATTGGCTTTTGACTATATATTTTAATTATAGCAAAAGCCTTTTGTTGTTAACATAAAACCATATTTTTTTCATATGGCTTTGTATATCATTTTTTTCTGTTATGAACAACATAACAAAGTGCTATTACAGCACAAAGTAAACCAAAACATGGTTATGCAGCAAAAAGCCAAACACAATAAAATATTTTTTACAGATTTCTGTACGTTGGTGGAGGTGATGGCGGAAGCTCGGGGTGCTGCTCAGGTGGCCTTTGTTGGGCCAATTGTCCTTCACCCTGTGTGGATGCTGTGTGGGGCGGATCCAAATACAGGCCTTGATCATATTGGCCAGTTGGGTATTGCCCATAAGGGATTTGACTCTGGCCCTCATGCTGCTGGAAATATGGCCTTGACTCATAGCCACCCCCAATATGGCCATGTCGTCCAAACCCAGGTTGGGACCAGCCTATAGCACTGGGTCTGGACAAGTGGCCATATTGGGAAGGTTGGTTGTAGGCTGCCATATGGTACGGTGCTGGCCTTGGTGGGTTTTGGGTGGGAAGGGGTTGAGGTGTAGGCACACGTGGAGGAGGTGCTTTAAATCCTGATTTACCATGCACCTGTTGAGTTTGTGGAAGGCGCAACAGGTTATGTGGTGATAGCTGCCTTCTCTCAATAAATTCTAACACCTCATAGGGGTCATTTGGGAAGGTGCATAAATCAATCAGGATTTGAATACACCCTCTCACACGTAACCTCACCTCACGGGGAAGGGGACGGAGGTACCGGGCCAGGCTGCGAGCAAAGGCCTCCTCACCATCATCCGTGGCTGCCCTAGCCAAATAATTAAGGACCCCAGTGTCCACATTCCTCCTACTCTATTGCAGCTCTCTCCTTCTGCGGCCTCTGCGTAAAGGCCCAGCAGCCTGTGGGGAGGACACCAGTGGGACAGTAGGACTGCTGCTGTGTCCATGATCTTCCTGGCTTACAGGATCTGGTGCTGCTGTGGGTGGTGGTGCTGCATCTTGGCCACTTGTTGCAGGATCTTGGGATGCGGAAGTAGATGGTCCAGGAAGGATGGAGCTAGAAGAGGCCAAAGATGGGCCTGCCACATCTTCTACACCAACCGGATCAATGACAACGAGTCTGACCCGGTCTCCCTCTCAGTGAGGTTGGACTGTGTTCTGTTATGAAAATATGAAAATTAATACCCCTAATTAAGAGTTTACTCAATTGCTAACATATGTGTATTGTTGTGAATTAGACTTTTTGGCTCCCTCTTGTGGTCACTAGTGGTATGACTCTGGGATTGTCTTTTTTCTGTTTGGCACTCACCTGGGTCGTTAGTCCAGGGGTGTCCCTATATTAACTTCCTGGATCCTTAGTCCAGTGCCTGGCATCGTTGTAATCAGATCCTTCTGTTGCTCCTGTCTGCTGGTCCTGGCTCTTGCAAAATTAAGCTAAGTCTTGCTTCTTTGTTTTTTGAGTTACTTGCTTGCTACTATTTTTGTCCAGCTTGTACTAAATGTGATTTCTGACCTTGCTGGAAGCTCTAGGGGGCTGGTGTTCTCCCCCCGGCCGTTAGACGGTTCGGGGGTTCTTGAATATCCAGCGTGGATATTTTAATAGGGTTTTTGCTGACCATATAAGTCATCTTACTATATTCGGCTATTAGCTAGTGGGCCTCTCTTTGCTAAATACCTAGCTCATTCTTATGTTTGTCTTTTCCTCTTACCTCACCGTTATTATTTGTTGGGGGCTTGTATCCAACTTTTGGGGTCTTTTCTCTGGAGGCAAGAAAGGTCTTTCTTTTCCCTTCTAGGGTTAGTTAGTTCTCCGGCTGGCGCGAGACGTCTAGAACCAATGTAGGCACGTTCCCCGGCTACTTCTATTTGTGGTGCTAGGATTAGATATATGGTCAGCCCAGTTACCACTGCCCTATGAGCTGGTTTTTTTGTGTTTGCAGACTTGGTATTTATTCCTGAGACCCTCTGCCATTGGGGTCATAACAGTATGCCAGGCCAACATTGAATGTTTAATGCATTGCAGAAGTGGGATATAAGAAAGGAAATTCTGAATTTTTTTTTTTTTCCTCTCTTCCTCCCCTTTACCTCTGAGTGGCTTGAGCTTGCTGCAGACATGAATGTCCAGACCTTGATTACAAGTGTGGACCAGCTTGCTGCTCGTGTGCAAAGCATACAAGATTTTGTTACCAGTAGTCCTATGTCTGAACCTAAAATACCTATTCCTGAACTGTTTTCTGGAGACCGATTTAAGTTTAGGAATTTCAGGGATAATTGTAAATTGTTTCTATCTCTGAGACCCCGTTCATCTGGAGACTCAGTTCAGCAAGTTAAAATTGTTATCTCTTTCTTACGGGGCGACCCTCAGGATTGGGCTTTCTCGCTAGCGCCAGGAGATCCGGCATTGGCAGATATTGATGCGTTTTTTCTGGCGCTCGGATTGCTTTACGAGGAACCCAATCTTGAGGTTCAGGCAGAAAAAGTCTTGCTGGCTATTTCTCAGGGCCAGGATGAAGCTGAAGTGTATTGCCAAAAATTTCGGAAATGGTCCGTGCTTACTCAGTGGAATGAGTGTGCTCTGGCCGCAAACTTCAGAAATGGCCTTTCTGAAGCCATTAAGAATGTGATGGTGGGGTTTCTCCATTCCTACAAGTCTGAATGATTCCATGGCGCTGGCTATTCAAATTGACCGGCGTTTGCGGGAGCGCAAAACCGCTAATCCTCTGGTGGTGTTGTCTAAACAAACACCTGATTTGATGCAATGTGATAGAATTCAGACCAGAAATGAGCGGAAAAATCATAGACGTCAGAATGGGTTGTGTTTTTACTGTGGTGATTCTACACATGTTATATCAGCATGCTCTAAACGCCTAACAAGGGTTGTTAGTCCTGTCGCCATTGGTAATTTGCAACCTAAATTTATTTTGTCTGTGACTTTAATTTGCTCATTGTCCTCTTACCCTGTTATGGCGATTGTGGATTCAGGTGCTGCCCTGAGTCTTATGGATCTGTCATATGCCAAGCGCTGTGGTTTTGTTCTTGAGCCGTTGGTTAATCCTATCCCTCTGAGGGGTATTGATGCTACGCCATTGGTGGAAAATAAACCGCAGTTTTGGACACAGGTAACCATGTGCATGACTCCTGAACATCGGGAGGTGATTCGTTTTCTTGTTCTGCATAAAATGCATGATTTGGTCGTTTTGGGTTTGCCATGGTTACAGACTCATAATCCAGTCTTGGATTGGAAGGCAATGTCTGTGTCAAGTTGGGGCTGTCAGGGTATTCATGGTGATTCCCCGCCGGTGTCTATTGCTTCCTCTACTCCTTCGGAAGTTCCTGAGTATTTGTCTGATTATCAGGATGTGTTCAGCGAGTCCAGGTCCAGTGTGCTGCCTCCTCATAGGGACTGTGACTGTGCCATAGATTTGATTCCAGGTAGCAAATTTCCTAAGGGAAGACTATTTAATCTGTCTGTACCTGAGCATACCGCAATGCGTTCGTATATCAAGGAATCTCTGGAGAAGGGGCATATCTGTCCTTCCTCTTCCCCTCTTGGTGCGGGATTCTTTTTTGTGGCCAAGAAGGACGGATCTTTGAGACCTTGTATTGACTATCGGCTTTTGAATAAAATCACTGTTAAATTTCAGTATCCTTTGCCTCTGTTGTCAGACTTGTTTGCCCGAATTAAAGGTGCCAAGTGGTTCACCAAGATAGATCTTCGTGGTGCGTACAACCTTGTGCACATTAAGCGAGGAGATGAATGGAAAACCGCGTTTAATACGCCCGAAGGTCATTTTGAGTACTTGGTGATGCCTTTTGGGCTCTCTAATGCTCCTTCAGTGTTTCAGTCCTTTATGCATGATATTTTCCGGAAGTATCTGGATAAATTTATGATCGTTTATCTGGATGATATTCTGGTTTTTTCTGATGACTGGGACTCGCATGTAGAGCAGGTCAGGATGGTGTTTCAGGTTTTGCGTGAGAATGCTTTGTTTGTTAAGGGCTCAAAGTGTCTCTTTGGAGTACAGAAGGTTCCCTTTTTGGGTTTTATTTTTTCCCCTTCTGCGGTGGAGATGGACCCAGTCAAGGTCCGAGCTATACATGATTGGACTCAACCCACGTCAGTTAAGAGTCTTCAGAAGTTCTTGGGTTTTGCTAACTTCTACCGTCGTTTTATCGCTAATTTTTCTAGCGTTGTTAAACCTTTGACGGATATGACCAAGAAAGGTTCTGATGTTGCTAACTGGGCTCCTGCAGCCGTGGAAGCTTTCCAAGAGTTGAAGCGCCGGTTTACTTCGGCGCCTGTTTTGTGCCAGCCTGATGTCTCACTTCCCTTTCAGGTTGAAGTGGATGCTTCTGAGATTGAGGCAGGGGCCGTTTTGTCGCAGAGAGGCCCTGGTTGCTCTGTAATGAGACCATGTGCTTTTTTCTCTAGGAAGTTTTCGCCCGCTGAGCGGAATTATGATGTTGGCAATCGGGAGTTGTTGGCCATGAAGTGGGCATTTGAGGAGTGGCGTCATTGGCTCGAGGGTGCTAAGCATCGTGTGGTGGTCTTGACTGATCACAAAAATCTGATGTATCTCGAGTCTGCTAAACGCCTGAATCCTAGACAGGCCCATTGGTCATTGTTTTTCTCCCGTTTTGACTTTGTGGTCTCGTATTTACCAGGTTCAAAGAATGTGAAGGCTGATGCTCTTTCAAGGAGCTTTGTGCCTGACTCTCCTGGAGTCACAGAACCTGTTGGTATTCTTAAAGAGGGAGTAATCTTGTCAGCCATTTCTCCGGATTTGCGACGTGTGTTGCAGAGATTTCAGGCTGGTAGACCTGACTCTTGTCCACCTGACAGACTGTTTGTTCCTGATAAGTGGACCAGCAGAGTCATTTCCGAGGTTCATTCCTCGGTGTTGGCAGGGCATCCGGGAATTTTTGGCACCAGAGATTTGGTGGCTAGGTCCTTTTGGTGGCCTTCTTTGTCACGGGATGTGCGGTCATTTGTGCAGTCCTGTGGGACTTGTGCTCGAGCTAAGCCTTGCTGTTCTCGTGCCAGCGGGTTGCTCTTGCCCTTGCCTGTCCTGAAGAGGCCTTGGACACACATTTCCATGGATTTCATTTCAGATCTTCCGGTGTCTCAGGGCATGTCTGTCATCTGGGTGGTATGTGATCGCTTTTCCAAGATGGTCCATTTGGTATCTTTGCCTAAGCTGCCTTCCTCTTCCGATCTGGTTCCTTTGTTCTTTCAGAATGTGGTTAGTTTACACGGCATTCCTGAGAATATCGTGTCTGACAGAGGATCCCAGTTTGTTTCCAGGTTCTGGCGATCCTTCTGTGCTAAGATGGGCATTGATTTGTCGTTTTCGTCTGCCTTTCATCCTCAGACTAATGGACAAACGGAGCAAACTAATCAGACTCTGGAGGCTTATTTGAGGTGTTTTGTTTCTGCAGATCAGGATGATTGGGTGACCTTCTTGCCGTTGGCTGAGTTGCCCTTAATAATCGGGCTAGTTCCGCTACTTTGGTTTCGCCATTTTTCTGCAACTCTGGTTTCCATCCTCGTTTTTCCTCGGGACATGTGGAGCCTTCTGACTGTCCTGGGGTAGATTCTGAGGTGGATAGGTTGCAGCAGATTTGGAATCATGTGGTGGACAACTTAAAGTTGTCACAGGAGAAGGCTCAGCGTTTTGCCAACCGCCGCCGCGGTGTGGGTCCCCGACTTCGTGTTGGGGATTTGGTATGGCTGTCTTCTCGATTTGTTCCTATGAAGGTCTCCTCTCCTAAATTTAAGCCTCGCTTCATCGGTCCTTACAAGATATTGGAAATCCTTAATCCCGTGTCCTTTCGCTTGGATCTTCCTGTGTCGTTTGCCATTCACAACGTGTTCCATAGGTCTTTGTTGCGGCGGTACGTTGTACCTGTGGTTCCTTCTGTTGAGCCTCCTGCTCCAGTGTTGGTTGAGGGCGAGTTGGAGTACGTGGTGGAGAAGATCTTGGAGTCTCGTCTCTCCAGGCGGAGGCTTCAGTATCTGGTCAAGTGGAAGGGCTATGGTCAGGAGGATAATTCCTGGGTGGTTGCCTCTGATGTGCATGCGGCCGATTTGGTTCGTGCCTTTCACGCTGCTCATCCTGATCGCCCTGGTGGTCTTGGTGAGGGTTCGGTGACCCCTCCTTAAAGGGGGGGTACTGTTGTGAATTAGACTTTTTTGGCTCCCTCTTGTGGTCACTAGTGATATGACTCTGGGATTGTCTTTCCCTAGTTTGGCACCCACCTGGGTCGTTAGTCCAGGGGTGTTGCTATATAAACTTTCTGAATTCTCAGTCTGGTGCCTGGCATCGTTGTAATCAGTTCCTTTCTGTTTGCTCCTGTCTGCTGGTCCTGGATCTTGCAAAATTAAGCTAAGTCCTGCTTCCTTGTTTTTTGGTTATTTGCATTGCTCTTATTTATTTGTCCAGCTTGTACTAAATGTGATTCCTGATTTTGCTGGAAGCTCTAGGGGGCTGGTATCCTCCCCCCGGGCCGTTAGACGGTTCGGGGGTTCTTGTATATCCAGCGTGGAAATTTTGATAGGGTTTTTGCTGACCGTATAAGTCATCTTACTATATTCTGCTATTAGTCAGTGGGCCTCTCTTTGCTAAATATCTAGTTCATTCTTACATTTGTCTTTTCTTCTTACCTCACCGTTATTATTTGTTGGGGGCTTGTATCCAACTTTTGGGGTCTTTTCTCTGGAGGCAAGAAAGGTCTATCTTTTCCCTTCTAGGGTTAGTTAGTTCTCCGGCTGGCGCGAGACGTCTAGAACCAACGTAGGCACGTTCCCCGGCTGCTGCTATTTGTGGTGCTAGGATTAGTTATACGGTCAGCCCAGTTACCACTGTCCTATGAGCTGGTTTTTTGTGTTTGCAGACTTGGTAATTACTTCTGAGACCCTCTGCCATTGGGGTCATAACAGATAATATAGACTTTACCACTTATAAAACTGTGTCCTGTAGTTGTCTTGTTCCACGCAAAGAGTCTCCTGAGTTATCCCCTATGATTATTACATTTACCCTCTCCAGTCACACTGACTGAGAGCCCGCCGTCAGCTGTAACAGAAGCGGACATTAGGGTTGAGCGACTTTCATTTTTTTAAGATCGAGTAGGGTTTTGGGAAACCCGATTTTGTCCAGAGTCGAGTCGAGTGCAGTCGGCCGATTATCGCTAAAAGTCGGGGATCGACCGAAACACGAAACCCAATGCAAGTCAATGGGGAAGCATAGTCGGCAGTGAGTGGAGGCCAGGAAAACACCTACAGTGCCCATTTTAATGCCAAAAACATCCATTCTTGTTTCTGAAGCTTGCCAATCTTAATTAACTGTATAATAATAGTTGGGCATAGGGAATTGGGGGAAAGTTGTGGGGGGAGTAGGGCTGGCTCAAGTTTTTCGTGGGCCCAGGAAATGCGGACTACGTCACGGCGGTGTTGCAGGGAAAGGTAAGTATTTAAAAGTTGCAAGTGCTGTGATCCTGAGCAAGCAGGGGGGGGCCCACTCGTTCGCATTGCCACTGGCACAGGGCCCCTCAAAGTACGGCGGTGTGTTTGCATGGCGGGGGCGCCTCCCACCAGCAGCGACACTTTTGCGTACTCTGAGGGGCCCTGTGCCAGTGACGTCGCCAACGAGTATGCCCCCCCACCTGATGAAGGAACCTGCACTTTCATCTGCACCTTCCTCTTTGTCCCTGTGTAAGGTGGTATAACATGCGGGAAGGGGAACCTTACTTTCAGCAGGGTCAGATTCTGGCTGTGTAGAGTACAAGGGGAATGTAGTGGTCTAGGTCAATGTACCAGCAGACTCATTTAGCAGTGGCTGGGCAATGGGCAGGATGAGGAGGAAACAGATATAGGGCCAAAGAATAAAGTAGGCTACATGCAGTTCAAAATTGGTAACAGGACTAAACAGGCGGCATTGCTTTGTTCAGTGGAGTAGCAAACCCAAGAGCAGCAGACACTGTTTCAAGGGCCTAACCACACTAGTAGGCCAAATGCAGTTTAATATCTGATAGTATAGGGCGAAAGCCAGAATGTGGAAGCTCAGCTTTGTTCAGTTGAGGACAACACCAGGGAGGGGCAGACACCTTTAGTAGGCCGGAAAAGCCTATTGCATTTTTTAAAATGGTAATTTGGAGCAGAAGGTTGAAGCTCAGCTTTATTTAGTTGAGGGCAACACCAGGGAGGGGCAGAAGCCGTTAGTAGGCCCTAACCACCATTTTTTTTTTTTAAAACCACTTAATGAGAGCCGGAAGGTTGAAGCTCAGCTTTATTTAGTTGAGGACAACACCAGGCAGGGGCACACAGACAGACACCTTTAGTAGGCCGGAAAAGCCTATTGCATTTTTTAAAATGGTAATTTGGAGCAGAAGGTTGAAGCTCAGCTTTATTTAGTTGAGGACAACACCAGGCAGGGGCACACAGACAGACACCTTTAGTAGGCCGGAAAAGCCTATTGCATTTTTTAAAATGGTAATTTGGAGCAGAAGGTTGAAGCTCAGCTTTATTTAGTTGAGGGCAACACCAGGGAGGGGCAGAAGCCGTTAGTAGGCCCTAACCACCATTTTTTTTTTTAAAACCACTTAATGAGAGCCGGAAGGTTGAAGCTCAGCTTTATTTAGTTGAGGACAACACCAGGCAGGGGCACACAGACAGACACCTTTAGTAGGCCGGAAAAGCCTATTGCATTTTTTAAAATGGTAATTTGGAGCAGAAGGTTGAAGCTCAGCTTTATTTAGTTGAGGACAACACCAGGCAGGGGCACACAGACAGACACCTTTAGTAGGCCGGAAAAGCCTATTGCATTTTTTAAAATGGTAATTTGGAGCAGAAGGTTGAAGCTCAGCTTTATTTAGTTGAGGACAACACCAGGCAGGGGCACACAGACAGACACCTTTAGTAGGCCGGAAAAGCCTATTGCATTTTTTAAAATGGTAATTTGGAGCAGAAGGTTGAAGCTCAGCTTTATTTAGTTGAGGACAACACCAGGCAGGGGCACACAGACAGACACCTTTAGTAGGCCGGAAAAGCCTATTGCATTTTTTAAAATGGTAATTTGGAGCAGAAGGTTGAAGCTCAGCTTTATTTAGTTGAGGACAACACCAGGCAGGGGCACACAGACAGACACCTTTAGTAGGCCGGAAAAGCCTATTGCATTTTTTAAAATGGTAATTTGGAGCAGAAGGTTGAAGCTCAGCTTTATTTAGTTGAGGACAACACCAGGCAGGGGCACACAGACAGACACCTTTAGTAGGCCGGAAAAGCCTATTGCATTTTTTAAAATGGTAATTTGGAGCAGAAGGTTGAAGCTCAGCTTTATTTAGTTGAGGGCAACACCAGGGAGGGGCAGAAGCCGTTAGTAGGCCCTAACCACCATTTTTTTTTTTTAAAACCACTTAATGAGAGCCGGAAGGTTGAAGCTCAGCTTTATTTAGTTGAGGACAACACCAGGCAGGGGCACACAGACAGACACCTTTAGTAGGCCGGAAAAGCCTATTGCATTTTTTAAAATGGTAATTTGGAGCAGAAGGTTGAAGCTCAGCTTTATTTAGTTGAGGGCAACACCAGGGAGGGGCAGAAGCCGTTAGTAGGCCCTAACCACCATTTTTTTTTTTTAAAACCACTTAATGAGAGCCGGAAGGTTGAAGCTCAGCTTTATTTAGTTGAGGACAACACCAGGCAGGGGCACACAGACAGACACCTTTAGTAGGCCGGAAAAGCCTATTGCATTTTTTAAAATGGTAATTTGGAGCAGAAGGTTGAAGCTCAGCTTTATTTAGTTGAGGGCAACACCAGGGAGGGGCAGAAGCCGTTAGTAGGCCCTAACCACCCTTTTTTTTTTTTTAAACCACTTAATGAGAGCCGGAAGGTTGAAGCTCAGCTTTATTTAGTTGAGGACAACACCAGGCAGGGGCACACAGACAGACACCTTTAGTAGGCCGGAAAAGCCTATTGCATTTTTTAAAATGGTAATTTGGAGCAGAAGGTTGAAGCTCAGCTTTATTTAGTTGAGGGCAACACCAGGCAGGGGCACACAGACAGACACCTTTAGTAGGCCGGAAAAGCCTATTGCATTTTTTAAAATGGTAATTTGGAGCAGAAGGTTGAAGCTCAGCTTTATTTAGTTGAGGACAACACCAGGCAGGGGCACACAGACAGACACCTTTAGTAGGCCGGAAAAGCCTATTGCATTTTTTAAAATGGTAATTTGGAGCAGAAGGTTGAAGCTCAGCTTTATTTAGTTTAGGGCAACACCAGGGAGGGGCAGAAGCCGTTAGTAGGCCCTAACCACCCTTTTTTTTTTTTAAAACCACTTAATGAGAGCCGGAAGGTTGAAGCTCAGCTTTATTTAGTTGAGGACAACACCAGGCAGGGGCACACAGACAGACACCTTTAGTAGGCCGGAAAAGCCTATTGCATTTTTTAAAATGGTAATTTGGAGCAGAAGGTTGAAGCTCAGCTTTATTTAGTTGAGGACAACACCAGGCAGGGGCACACAGACAGACACCTTTAGTAGGCCGGAAAAGCCTATTGCATTTTTTAAAATGGTAATTTGGAGCAGAAGGTTGAAGCTCAGCTTTATTTAGTTGAGGACAACACCAGGCAGGGGCACACAGACAGACACCTTTAGTAGGCCGGAAAAGCCTATTGCATTTTTTAAAATGGTAATTTGGAGCAGAAGGTTGAAGCTCAGCTTTATTTAGTTGAGGACAACACCAGGCAGGGGCACACAGACAGACACCTTTAGTAGGCCGGAAAAGCCTATTGCATTTTTTAAAATGGTAATTTGGAGCAGAAGGTTGAAGCTCAGCTTTATTTAGTTGAGGGCAACACCAGGGAGGGGCAGAAGCCGTTAGTAGGCCCTAACCACCATTTTTTTTTTTTAAAACCACTTAATGAGAGCCGGAAGGTTGAAGCTCAGCTTTATTTAGTTGAGGACAACACCAGGCAGGGGCACACAGACAGACACCTTTAGTAGGCCGGAAAAGCCTATTGCATTTTTTAAAATGGTAATTTGGAGCAGAAGGTTGAAGCTCAGCTTTATTTAGTTGAGGGCAACACCAGGGAGGGGCAGAAGCCGTTAGTAGGCCCTAACCACCATTTTTTTTTTTAAAACCACTTAATGAGAGCCGGAAGGTTGAAGCTCAGCTTTATTTAGTTGAGGACAACACCAGGCAGGGGCACACAGACAGACACCTTTAGTAGGCCGGAAAAGCCTATTGCATTTTTTAAAATGGTAATTTGGAGCAGAAGGTTGAAGTTCAGCTTTATTTAGTTGAGGGCAACACCAGGCAGGGGCACACAGACAGACACCTTTAGTAGGCCGGAAAAGCCTATTGCATTTTTTAAAATGGTAATTTGGAGCAGAAGGTTGAAGCTCAGCTTTATTTAGTTGAGGGCAACACCAGGGAGGGGCAGAAGCCGTTAGTAGGCCCTAACCACCATTTTTTTTTTTTAAAACCACTTAATGAGAGCCGGAAGGTTGAAGCTCAGCTTTATTTAGTTGAGGGCAACACCAGGGAGGGGCAGAAGCCGTTAGTAGGCCCTAACCAAAGTTGAAGGCCAAATGCAGTTTAATTTCTGATACTATAGGCCGAAAGCCAGAAGGTGGAAGCTCCGATTTAGACAGTGGAGGACAATTTGAATTAGGGACTGCAGACAGACTTAGTAGGCTGTCCCCTGTGGACCATGCATCCACCACATTAACCCATTGCGCCGTAATGGACACGTAATCTTCCGTGGCCATGCCTACAGGTCCATGCGTCTGTTGTCAGGTGCACCTTTGTACTCACAGATTGCCAGAGTGCATGGACAATGCGGTCTTCTACATGCTGGTGGAGGGTTGGGATGGCTTTTCTCGCAAAAGAAGTGTCGACTGGTTAGCTTGTAGCGTGGTACAGCGTAGTCCATCATGGCCTTATTAATAGTAAATAAAATATATAACTAGGCTCTATGAACTTTTAAATAGGTTCCAGGGGTACACGGGCAGCATTGGTGTGGTCAGTGGAGGAGTATTGCAAGTAGGGGCTGCAGACAGGCTATCAAAGGCCTAAAATAACAAACAGTAGGCAGTCATGGCAGTTTTACATCGGTTACATGGATACACAGGCAGGCACTCCAGGCAGCATTGTGGTCAGTGGAGGAGTATTGCAAGTAGGGGCCGCAGACAGGCTATCAAAGGCCTAAAATAACAAACAATAGGCTCATTGCAGTTTTACAGCGGTTACATGGATAGACGGGCAGGCAGCTTGGTGGTGAGTGGAGGAGTATTTAAAGTAGGGACCGCAGACAGGCTATCAAAGGCCTAACATAACAAACAATAGGCTCATGGCAGTTTTACAGCGGTTACATGGATACACGGGCAGGCAGCTTGGTGGTCAGTGGAGGAGTATTTAAAGTAGGGACCGCAGACAGGCTTCAAAGGCCTAACATAAGAAAATGGGCTGGCTGTAGGCACTTTATAATTGGTTCCAGGGGTACACGGGCAGCAGTGGTCTGGCCAGTGGAGGACTAGTGGAAGGAGGGACCGCAGACAGGCTTCAAAGGCCTAACATAAGAAAATGGGCTGGCTGTAGGCACTTTATAATTGGTTCCAGGGGTACACGGGCAGCAGTGGTCTGGCCAGTGGAGGACTAGTGGAAGGAGGGACCGCAGACAGGCTTCAAAGGCCTAAAATAACAAACAATAGGCTCATGGCAGTTTTACAGCGGTTACATGGATACACGGGCAGGCAGCTTGGTGGTCAGTGGAGGAGTATTTAAAGTAGGGACCGCAGACAGGCTTCAAAGGCCTAACATAAGAAAATGGGCTGGCTGTAGGCACTTTATAATTGGTTCCAGGGGTACACGGGCAGCAGTGGTCTGGTCAGTGGAGGACTAGTGGAAGGAGGGACCGCAGACAGGCTTCAAAGGCCTAACATAAAAAAATGGGCTGGCTGTAGGCACTTTATAATTGGTTCCAGGGGTACACGGGCAGCAGTGGTCTGGTCAGTGGAGGACTAGTGGAAGGAGGGACCGCAGACAGGCTTCAAAGGCCTAAAATAACAAACAATAGGCTCATGGCAGTTTTACAGCGGTTACATGGATACACGGGCAGGCAGCTTGGTGGTCAGTGGAGGAGTATTTAAAGTAGGGACCGCAGACAGGCTTCAAAGGCCTAACATAAGAAAATGGGCTGGCTGTAGGCACTTTATAATTGGTTCCAGGGGTACACGGGCAGCAGTGGTCTGGCCAGTGGAGGACTAGTGGAAGGAGGGACCGCAGACAGGCTTCAAAGGCCTAACATAAAAAAATGGGCTGGCTGTAGGCACTTTATAATTGGTTCCAGGGGTACACGGGCAGCAGTGGTCTGGTCAGTGGAGGACTAGTGGAAGGAGGGACCGCAGACAGGCTTCAAAGGCCTAAAATAACAAACAATAGGCTCATGGCAGTTTTACAGCGGTTACATGGATACACGGGCAGGCAGCTTGGTGGTCAGTGGAGGAGTATTTAAAGTAGGGACCGCAGACAGGCTTCAAAGGCCTAACATAAGAAAATGGGCTGGCTGTAGGCACTTTATAATTGGTTCCAGGGGTACACGGGCAGCAGTGGTCTGGTCAGTGGAGGACTAGTGGAAGGAGGGACCGCAGACAGGCTTCAAAGGCCTAAAATAACAAACAATAGGCTCATGGCAGTTTTACAGCGGTTACATGGATACACGGGCAGGCAGCTTGGTGGTCAGTGGAGGAGTATTTAAAGTAGGGACCGCAGACAGGCTTCAAAGGCCTAACATAAGAAAATGGGCTGGCTGTAGGCACTTTATAATTGGTTCCAGGGGTACACGGGCAGCAGTGGTCTGGTCAGTGGAGGAGTATTTAAAGTAGGGACCGCAGACAGGCTTCAAAGGCCTAACATAAAAAAATGGGCTGGCTGTAGGCACTTTATAATTGGTTCCAGGGGTACACGGGCAGCAGTGGTCTGGCCAGTGGAGGACTAGTGGAAGGAGGGACCGCAGACAGGCTTCAGAGGCCTAACATAAGAAAATGGGCTGGCTGTAGGCACTTTATAATTGGTTCCAGGGGTACACAGGCAGCAGTGGTCTGGCCAGTGGAGGACTAGTGGAAGGAGGGACCGCAGACAGGCTTCAAAGGCCTAAAATAACAAACAATAGGCTCATGGCAGTTTTACAGCGGCTACATGGATACACGGGCAGGCAGCTTGGTGGTCAGTGGAGGAGTATTTAAAGTAGGGACCGCAGACAGGCTTCAAAGGCCTAACATAAGAAAATGGGCTGGCTGTAGGCACTTTATAATTGGTTCCAGGGGTACACGGGCAGCAGTGGTCTGGCCAGTGGAGGACTAGTGGAAGGAGGGACCGCAGACAGGCTTCAAAGGCCTAACATAAGAAAATGGGCTGGCTGTAGGCACTTTATAATTGGTTCCAGGGGTACACGGGCAGCAGTGGTCTGGCCAGTGGAGGACTAGTGGAAGGAGGGACCGCAGACAGGCTTCAAAGGCCTAAAATAACAAACAATAGGCTCATGGCAGTTTTACAGCGGTTACATGGATACACGGGCAGGCAGCTTGGTGGTCAGTGGAGGAGTATTTAAAGTAGGGACCGCAGACAGGCTTCGAAGGCCTAACATAAGAAAATGGGCTGGCTGTAGGCACTTTATAATTGGTTCCAGGGGTACACGGGCAGCAGTGGTCTGGTCAGTGGAGGACTAGTGGAAGGAGGGACCGCAGACAGGCTTCAAAGGCCTAACATAAAAAAATGGGCTGGCTGTAGGCACTTTATAATTGGTTCCAGGGGTACACGGGCAGCAGTGGTCTGGTCAGTGGAGGACTAGTGGAAGGAGGGACCGCAGACAGGCTTCAAAGGCCTAAAATAACAAACAATAGGCTCATGGCAGTTTTACAGCGGTTACATGGATACACGGGCAGGCAGCTTGGTGGTCAGTGGAGGAGTATTTAAAGTAGGGACCGCAGACAGGCTTCAAAGGCCTAACATAAGAAAATGGGCTGGCTGTAGGCACTTTATAATTGGTTCCAGGGGTACACGGGCAGCAGTGGTCTGGCCAGTGGAGGACTAGTGGAAGGAGGGACCGCAGACAGGCTTCAAAGGCCTAACATAAAAAAATGGGCTGGCTGTAGGCACTTTATAATTGGTTCCAGGGGTACACGGGCAGCAGTGGTCTGGTCAGTGGAGGACTAGTGGAAGGAGGGACCGCAGACAGGCTTCAAAGGCCTAAAATAACAAACAATAGGCTCATGGCAGTTTTACAGTGGTTACATGGATACACGGGCAGGCAGCTTGGTGGTCAGTGGAGGAGTATTTAAAGTAGGGACCGCAGACAGGCTTCAAAGGCCTAACATAAGAAAATGGGCTGGCTGTAGGCACTTTATAATTGGTTCCAGGGGTACACGGGCAGCAGTGGTCTGGTCAGTGGAGGACTAGTGGAAGGAGGGACCGCAGACAGGCTTCAAAGGCCTAAAATAACAAACAATAGGCTCATGGCAGTTTTACAGCGGTTACATGGATACACGGGCAGGCAGCTTGGTGGTCAGTGGAGGAGTATTTAAAGTAGGGACCGCAGACAGGCTTCAAAGGCCTAACATAAGAAAATGGGCTGGCTGTAGGCACTTTATAATTGGTTCCAGGGGTACACGGGCAGCAGTGGTCTGGTCAGTGGAGGACTAGTGGAAGGAGGGACCGCAGACAGGCTTCAAAGGCCTAACATAAAAAAATGGGCTGGCTGTAGGCACTTTATAATTGGTTCCAGGGGTACACGGGCAGCAGTGGTCTGGCCAGTGGAGGACTAGTGGAAGGAGGGACCGCAGACAGGCTTCAAAGGCCTAACATAAGAAAATGCGCTGGCTGTAGGCACTTTATAATTGGTTCCAGGGGTACACGGGCAGCAGTGGTCTGGCCAGTGGAGGACTAGTGGAAGGAGGGACCGCAGACAGGCTTCAAAGGCCTAAAATAACAAACAATAGGCTCATGGCAGTTTTACAGCGGTTACATGGATACACGGGCAGGCAGCTTGGTGGTCAGTGGAGGAGTATTTAAAGTAGGGACCGCAGACAGGCTTCAAAGGCCTAACATAAGAAAATGGGCTGGCTGTAGGCACTTTATAATTGGTTCCAGGGGTACACGGGCAGCAGTGGTCTGGCCAGTGGAGGACTAGTGGAAGGAGGGACCGCAGACAGGCTTCAAAGGCCTAACATAAGAAAATGGGCTGGCTGTAGGCACTTTATAATTGGTTCCAGGGGTACACGGGCAGCAGTGGTCTGGTCAGTGGAGGACTAGTGGAAGGAGGGACCGCAGACAGGCTTCAAAGGCCTAAAATAACAAACAATAGGCTCATGGCAGTTTTACAGCGGTTACATGGATACACGGGCAGCTTGGTGGTGAGTGGAGGAGTAGTGCAAGGAGTGTCTGTCCCAGTACTCCCAAAATATAAATAGATGTTAATGTCTCGCAAAACAACCAAAACAAAAAAAAAGGTGGCATACTTAGGTACAGGGGTGGGCTCATCTGCTGAGTTTCTGACATAGTAATTTGGCAGTAACTATTTAATGGTGCCAATATAGGACACAGACACAGACTACTTTAAGTTGCATCGTAGATGTCTACAAATTTGTATTGTCAGTGCCAGACATTGAATGATGTCAGCGAATAGACTAAAGATTGGTGGAGCTGTGCGACATAATTTTGCATGTGGTAGAGCACATTTTGAGCTGGGGTAGGGGGGAACTCTCTAGAGGCCGGCGGGACCGCCCCAGGGCCCCTCATGTTACAACGGTGTGTCTGACATTGGGTGTGCACCACCACCGCCAGAGACACTACATTGTACTATGAGGGACCCAGTAGCAATGCCGTCAACCAAAAGCGAGCACACCCACCTCTTCAGACAAACAGCAGTCTCACGGGTGCTTGCGCCAAGTTGCGATACCACGGCCCCGTGTGGGGAGTTTGGCCATTTAGGGAGGTGTAAACATGTCGTATGCTGTACAATCAGCTGCAGCAAATTAGACATTAGAAAAGTAATTCACAGGCAAGAGCCTTTCATAGGAAAGCTAGGTGTCGGCCGGGCAAGGTGGGGCAAAAGATTTCGAAATCCAGTTGTGGTTCATTTTAATGAATGTTAGATCGTCAACATTTTGGGTAGCCAGACGAGTCCTTTTTTCGGTTAATATTGAACCTGCAGCACTGAATACTCTTTCTGATAGGACACTTGCTGCCGGGCAAGCAAGCTCCTGCAATGCATATTCTGCCAATTCTGGCCAGGTGTCTAATTTGGAGGCCCAGTAATCAAATGGGAATGACGGTTGAGGGAGAACATCGATAAGGGATGAAAAATAGTTAGTAACCATACTGGACAAATGTTGTCTCCTGTCACTTTCAATTGATGCAGCAGTACCTGTCCTGTCTGCGGTCATAGCAAAATCACTCCACAACCTGGTCAGAAAACCCCTCTGTCCAACGCCACTTCTGATGTGTGCACCCCTAACACTCCTAGTCTGCTGCCCCCTGGAGCTCGTGTGAGAACGATCACGTGCGCTGTGTGCTGGGAATGCCTGAAGCAAACGGTCAACAAGAGTTGATTGTTTGGTTGCTAATATTAGTTCCAAGTTCTCATGTGGCATAATATTTTGCAATTTGCCTTTATAGCGTGGATCAAGGAGGCAGGCCAACCAGTAATCGTCATCGTTCATCATTTTCGTAATGCGTGTGTCCCTTTTTAGGATACGTAAGGCATAATCCGCCATGTGGGCCAAAGTTCCAGTTGTCAAATCTCCGGTTGTGATTGGTTGAGGGGCAGTTGCAGGCAAATGTACGTCACTTGTGTCCCTCAAAAAACCAGAACCCGGCCGTGACACGCAACCAATTTCCTGTGCCCCCGGGAAAGGTTCGGCATTAAAAATATACTCATCCCCATCATCCTCCTCGTCCTCCACCTCCTCTTCGCCCGCTACCTCGTCCTGTACACTGCCCTGACCAGACAATGGCTGACTGTCATCAAGGCTTTCCTCTTCCTCTGGTGCAGACGCCTGCTCCTTTATGTGCGTCAAACTTTGCATCAGCAGACGCATTAGGGGGATGCTCATGCTTATTACGGCGTTGTCTGCACTAACCAGCCGTGTGCATTCCTCAAAACACTGAAGGACTTGACACATGTCTTGTATCTTAGACCACTGCACACCTGACAACTCCATGTCTGCCATCCTACTGCCTGCCCGTGTATCCTCCCACAAATAAATAACAGCACGCCTCTGTTCGCACAGTCTCTGAAGCATGTGCAGTGTTGAGTTCCACCTTGTTGCAACGTCTATGATTAGGCGATGCTGGGGAAGGTTCAAAGACCGCTGATAGGTCTGCATACGGCTGGCGTGTACAGGCGAACGTCGGATATGTGAGCAAAGTGCACGCACTTTGAGGAGCAGGTCGGAGAACCCAGGATAAGTTTTCAATAAGCACTGCACCACCAGGTTTAAGGTGTGAGCCAGGCAAGGAATGTGTTTCAGTTGGGAAAGGGAGATGGCAGCCATGAAATTCCTTCCGTTATCACTCACTACCTTGCCTGCCTCAAGATCTACTGTGCCCAGCCACGACTGTGTTTCTTGTTGCAAGAACTCGGACAGAACTTCCGCGGTGTGTCTGTTGTCGCCCAAGCACTTCATAGCCAATACAGCCTGCTGACGCTTGGCAGTAGCTGGCCCATAATGGGACAACTGGTGTGCAACAGTGTCATCTGCCGATGGAGTGGTTGGCAGACTGCGTTCTGTGGAAGAGCTGTAGCTTCTGCAGGAGGACGAGGAGGAGGAGGAGGAGGGGGTGCGAACGCCTACAGCCAACTGTTTCCTAGACCGTGGGCTAGGCACAACTGTCCCTAAATTGATGTCGCCTGTGGACCCTGCATCCACCACATTCACCCAGTGTGCCGTGATGGACACATAACGTCCCTGGCCATGCCTACTGGTCCATGCATCTGTAGTCAGGTGCACCTTTGTACTCACAGATTGCCTGAGTGCATGGACGATGCGCTGTTTAACATGCTGGTGCAGGGCTGGGATGGCTTTTCTGGAAAAAAAGTGTCGACTGGGTAGCTCGTATCGTGGTTCAGCGTACTCCATCAGGGCTTTGAAAGCTTCGCTTTCAACTAACCGGTAGGGCATAATCTCTAACGAGATTAGTCTAGCTATGTGGGCGTTAAAACACTGTGTACGCGGATGCGAGGATAAGTACTTCCTTTTTCTAACCAGAGTCTCATGTAGGGTGAGCTGGACTGGAGAGCTGGAGATCGTGGAACTTTCGGGTGTGCCGGTGTACATGGCAGACTGAGAGACGGTTGGAGACGGTATTGTTTCCGCCGGTGCCCTAGATGCAATATTTCCTCCTACAAAACTGGTGATTCCCTGACCCTGACTGCTTTTGGCTGGCAAAGAAACCTGCACAGATACTGCCGGTGGTGCGGAAAATGGTGGCCTTACAGTGACGGAAGGGATGTTGCGTTGCTGACTAGCTTCATTGGCCGAGGGTGCTACAACCTTGAGGGACGTTTGGTAGTTAGTCCAGGCTTGAAAATGCATGGTGGTTAAGTGTCTATGCATGCAACTAGTATTTAGACTTTTCAGATTCTGACCTCTGCTTAAGCTAGTTGAACATTTTTGACAGATGACTTTGCGCTGATCAGTTGGATGTTGTTTAAAAAAATGCCAGACTGCACTCTTCCTAGACTCGGATCCCTTTTCAGGGATTGCAGACTGAGCTTTAACCGGATGGCAACGCTGTGCTCCAACAGGTTTTGGCTTTGACACGCGTTTTGGGCCAGATACGGGCCCGGCAGATGGAACCTGTTGCGATGTTGATGCCTGCTGCGGCCCCTCCTCCACCTCCGCTTCTGAACTACTGCCGCCTGCACCCTGTTCCCCCAATGGCTGCCAATCGGGGTCAATAACTGGGTCATCTATTACCTCCTCTTCGAGCTCGTGTGCAACTTCGTCTGTGTCACTGTGTCGGTCGGTGGTATAGCGTTCGTGGCGGGGCAACATAGTCTCATCAGGGTCTGATTGTGGATCTGTACCCTGAGAGGGCAATGTGGTGGTCTGAGTCAAAGGAGCAGCATAGTACTCTGGCTGTGGCTGTGCATCAGTGCACTCCATGTCAGAATATACTTGTAATGGGCATGGCCTGTTAAATGTTTCACTTTCTAAGCCAGGGACGGTATGTGTAAAGAGCTCCATGGAGTGACCCGTTGTGTCGCCTGCTGCATCCTTCTCTCTTGTTGTAGTTTTTGCTGAGGAGGACAAGGAAGCGACTTGTCCCTGACCGTGAACATCCACAAGTGACGCGCTGTTTTTACATTTACCAGTTTCGGAAGAGGAGGCAAAAGAGCTAGAGGCTGAGTCTGCAATGTAAGCCAAAACTTGCTGTTGCTGCTCTGCCTTTAAAAGCGGTTTTCCTACTCCCAGAAAAGAGAGCGTTCGAGGCCTTGTGTAGCCTGACGACGAAACTGGCTCCACAGCTCCAGACTTAGGTGGAATATTTTTATCCCCACGACCACCTGATGCTCCACTACCACTACCATCATTACCAGCTGACAATGAACGCCCACGACGACCTCTTGCACCAGACTTCCTCATTGTTTTAAAATCTTAACCAAAGTAACTTTATTTGTTGCTGTCAAACAACTTACACGGTGAGCTATAACTTCAGTATGATTTCAATATCCCTTAACAGGTTGGTGAGACCACAAGGAAAATCAGGCACAATGTTACACACTCTGTTTTCTGTGGCACAAAATCACAGAGATGACACACACGCAGGACTGTCACTCAAGCACTAATGTCAATATTAATCTCCCACCTAATTTATTTATTTTTTTTTTCAGGGAGACTTTAGAAACCAAATAATAAGAAAAAAAATAAATAAATAAATAGGCTTTCTATAGCCCACTGAATGAGAGATAGCACACACAGCAGTGGCACACAAGCCCTGACTGAGGCCAATATTTTTCTCCCACTGATTGATGTAGTGTTTTTGTGTTGAGGTAGATTTTAGAACACAAATCAAGGAAAAAAAAAAATGCTTTCTTATGGCCCACTGAATGAGAGAGAGGTGGCACACCCAGGAGTCAAGACTGGCACACAAGCTGAAAGGGCAATATTACTCTCCCACTGTTTTTTTATGTATTTTTTGTTTTTTAAGGGAGACTTTAGAAACCCAATAATATTTAAAAAAAATAAATAAATAGGCTTTCTATGGCCCACTGAATGAGAGGGAGAGAGGTGGCACACCCAGGAGTCAAGACTGGCACACAAGCTGAAAGGGCAATATTACTCTCCCACTGTTTTTTTATGTTTTTTTTTTTCTCAGGGAGACTTTAGAAACCAAATAATATTAAAAAAAAAAAAAAAAAAAAGGCTTTCTATGGCCCACAATTAGAGGGAGAGAGGTGGCACACCCAGGAGTCAAGACTGGCGCACAAGCTGAAAGGGCAATATTACTCTCCCACTGTTTTTTTAAGTTTTTTTTTTATTTCAGGGAGACTTTAGAAACCAAATAATATTAAAAAAAACAAAAAAAAAAATAGCCTTTCTATGGCCCACTGAATGAGAGACAGAGGTGGCACACCCAGGAGTCAAGACTGGCACACAAGCTGAAAGGGCAATATTACTCTCCCACTGTTTTTTTATGTATTTTTTGTTTTTTAAGGGAGACTTTAGAAACCCAATAATATTTAAAAAAAAAAATAAATAGGCTTTCTATGGCCCACTGAATGAGAGGGAGAGAGGTGGCACACCCAGGAGTCAAGACTGGCACACAAGCTGAAAGGGCAATATTACTCTCCCACTGTTTTTTTATTTTATTTTTTTTTTCAGGGAGACTTTAGAAACCAAATAATAAGAAAAAAAATAAATAAATAAATAGGCTTTCTATAGCCCACTGAATGAGAGATAGCACACACAGCAGTGGCACACAAGCCCTGACTGAGGCCAATATTTTTCTCCCACTGATTGATGTAGTGTTTTTGTGTTGAGGTAGATTTTAGAACACAAATCAAGGAAAAAAAAAAAAATGCTTTCTTATGGCCCACTGAATGAGAGAGAGGTGGCAAACCCAGGAGTCAAGACTGGCACACAAGCTGAAAGGGCAATATTACTCTCCCACTGTTTTTTTATGTATTTTTTTTTTTTCAGGGAGACTTTAGAAACCCAATAATATTTAAAAAAAAAAATAAATAGGCTTTCTATGGCCCACTGAATGAGAGGGAGAGAGGTGGCACACCCAGGAGTCAAGCCTGGCACACAAGCTGAAAGGGCAATATTACTCTCCCACTGTTTTTTTATGTATTTTTTGTTTTTTAAGGGAGACTTTAGAAACCCAATAATATTTAAAAAAAAAAATAAATAGGCTTTCTATGGCCCACTGAATGAGAGGGAGAGAGGTGGCACACCCAGGAGTCAAGACTGGCACACAAGCTGAAAGGGCAATATTACTCTCCCACTGTTTTTTTATGTATTTTTTGTTTTTTAAGGGAGACTTTAGAAACCCAATAATATTTAAAAAAAAAAATAAATAGGCTTTCTATGGCCCACTGAATGAGAGGGAGAGAGGTGGCACACCCAGGAGTCAAGACTGGCACACAAGCTGAAAGGGCAATATTACTCTCCCACTGTTTTTTTATGTTTTTTTTTTTTTTTTTCAGGGAGACTTTAGAAACCAAATAATAACAAAAAAAATAAATAAATAAATAGGCTTTCTATAGCCCACTGAATGAGAGATAGCACACACAGCAGTGGCACACAAGCCCTGACTGAGGCCAATATTTTTCTCCCACTGATTGATGTAGTGTTTTTGTGTTGAGGTAGATTTTAGAACACAAATCAAGGAAAAAAAAAAAATGCTTTCTATGGCCCACTGAATGAGAGAGAGGTGGCACACCCAGGAGTCAAGACTGGCACACAAGCTGAAAGGGCAATATTACTCTCCCACTGTTTTTTTATGTATTTTTTGTTTTTTAAGGGAGACTTTAGAAACCCAATAATATTTTTTTAAAAAAATAAATAGGCTTTCTATGGCCCACTGAATGAGAGGGAGAGAGGTGGCACACCCAGGAGTCAAGACTGGCACACAAGCTGAAAGGGCAATATTACTCTCCCACTGTTTTTTTAGGTTTTTTTTTTTTTTTCAGGGAGACTTTAGAAACCAAATAATATTAAAAAAAAAAAAAAAAAAAATAGGCTTGCTATAGCCCACTGAATGAGAGATAGCACACACAGCAGTAGCACACAAGCCCTGACTGAGGCCAATATTTTTCTCCCACTGATTGATGTAGTGTTTTTGTGTTGAGGTAGAATTTAGAACACAAATCACGGAAAAAATAAATAGGCTTTCTATGGCCCACTCAGTGAGAGATGGCACACACAGGGATGGCACTGTAGCAGAAATGCCAATCTTAATCTCCCACAAAAAAAACAAAAAAAAAACAGGGACTGTCCTACAATTACTATCTCCCTGCAGTAATGTAAGCCAGGTATGGCAGGCAGCAATAGGAGTGGACTGATGCACAAATTAAATAAAAAGTGTGGACAAACAAAAAAGATAGCTGTGCAGAAAGGAAGGAACAAGAGGATATGTGCTTTGAAAAAAGCAGTTGGTTTCCACAGTGGCGTACACACAGCAATACAGCTATCACGGAGCCTTCTAGGGCAGCCCAATGAGCTACAGCGCTGAGGGGAAAAAAAAAAAAAAATAGCTTCCACAGTCCCTGCACACCGAAGGTGGTGTTGGACAGTGGAAATCGCTGCAGCACAAGCGGTTTGGTGGTTAGTGGACCCTGCCTAACGCTCTCCCTGCTTCTGACGAAGCGGCAGCAACCTGTCCCTAAGCTCAGATCAGCAGCAGTAAGATGGCGGTCGGCGGGAACGCCCCTTTATAGCCCCTGTGACGCCGCAGACAGCAAGCCAATCACTGCAATGCCCTTCTCTAAGATGGTGGGGACCAGGATCTATGTCATCACGCTGCCCACACTCTGCGTTCACCTTCATTGGCTGAGAAATGGCGCTTTTCGCGTCATTGAAACGCGACTTTGGCGCGAAAGTCGCGTACCGCATGGCCGACAAGCACAGGGGTCGGATCGGGTTTCATGAGACGCCGACTTAGCCAAAAGTCGGCGACTTTTGAAAATGATCGACCCGTTTCGCTCAACCCTAGCGGACATGTCTGCTGTTTTTGACCAGTCTCAGAGAAGCGACCCCTCCACAAGTTTCTCAATCCACAGTAACATCTCTGCTGGCATCTCTCTCACAGTCCAGCAGTTTGTCCGGTTCTCAGCAATGCAGCTAGCCCACAGTTCCGCAGTTGTGGTCACGTAAAGGATGTTTCCTCCAAAAGCTAAGGGGTTGAACTCCACCATCTCTAATCTATTGGCCACGGAAATGACGCTTTTCTGCTTGGTAGATGCAGATAGTTTCCGAAAGCTGATGGCCATCGCAGTCCCCCAGTACCAATTGCCCAGTCACCATTACTTTTCTAAGAATGCTGTGCCTGCGTTACACCAGCATGTCACAGGCATCATCCGATCCTTGACAAAATCTCTGTCTGAAAGGGTGCATTTCACCACAGACACTTGGAAGAGTAAGCATGGCCAAGGGTGTTACATCTCGCTAACCAGGCACTGGGTGACTCTGGCGCTGCTCCACAAGTCTTGGAATCCCCAAGGCTTGCAGGACAAACCTCTACATTTAACACGTCCTCCACTGCTTCTGCCTCCTCTATCTCCTCTGCCTTAATGAGACACGCGTTCCAACAGTGCAGAACGAATCCCCACCATCTCCGTACAGCGCAGCCAGGGCTCACTGCAATCAGGCAGTATTAAAATTGATATGCCTTGGAGATCGCAGTCATACAGCTGAAGAGTTGTGGACACCACTCCAGGCTGAGTTTGGTCAATGGCTGTCTCCGCTGAACCTGCATCCAGTGAATGTTGTGTCCGATAACGGTGCCAACCTGGTGATGGCCCTACGGTGAGGCAAGCTCACACACGTGCCTTGCATGGCTCACATCCTCAACCTGGTGGTACAGTGTTTTCTCTGCCACTATCCTGGCCTGGGTGAGCTGCTCCAGAAAGCATGTAAGCTCATTTCCTCTGTTAACACCCCTCTAGTAGTGTTGAGCGATACCTTCCAATATGCAAAGGTATCGGTATCGGATTGGATCGGCCGATATCCAAAAAGTATCGGATATCGCCGATACCGATACCCGATACCAATGCATATCAATGGGACACAAAATATCGGAATGGTTCCCAGGGTCTGAAGGAGAGGAAACTCTCCTTCAGGCCCTGGGATCCATATTCATGTATACAATAAAGAATAAAAATAAAAAATATTGATATACTCACCCCTCCGGCGGCCCCGGCTCTCACCGGTCCAAGCGTCAGCCACCGTTCCTAAGAATGAGGGGGTTTAGGACCTTCGATGACGTCGCGGCTTGTGATTGGTCGCGTGACCGCTCATGTGACCGCTCACGCGACCAATCACAAGACCGCGACGTCATCGCAGGTCCTTCACTCGCTCATTCTTAGGAACGGAGGCTGCCGGTTGCAGCGGTTACTACCAGGGCGCGTCAGAGGGTGAGTATATCCCTATTTTTTATTTTTATTCTTTATTTTACACATGAATATGCATTCTGATCCCGATTCCCGATATCGCAAAAATATCGGAACTCGGTATCGGAATTCCGATACCGCAAATATCGGCCGATACCCGATACTTGCGGTATCGGAATGCTCAACACTACCCTCTAGTCATTGACTTGCGTCGATACAGAGGTTTTTGTCCATGCCAGTTAACAGGTTGATATGTGATGTGCTGATTCCGCTCTGTACATGTTGCAGTGACTGTGGCAGCAGCAACGAGCCCTGACGCAGTATGTAGTGTTGCATATCCTGGGCCAATGCAGTACGGATGTGGCGCATATCAGAGTGGAGACAGAAAAAGGACCTATGCACCCTTCTGTACAGTTTTGAAATGGCTACTAAGATGGTTAGCACTGACGATGACATCATCAGCATCACTATTCTGGTCATCTATATGCTGGAGCAGACTTTGAATAGCCTGCGGGAGGAGATGTTCATCCCTGAAGAGGAGGAAGCAGAGGAGGATGCGGAAGGGATAACATTGTCTCTAAGTTCAAGACTGTCGTCACACAGGCGGGTGCCAAGGGAGGGTGGATTACTGTGATCGAAGGGGGCTGGTGATAACAGACAAACTTATCGAAGGTGCAAGATCCAAGGAACAAATGGAGGAGGAAGAGGTGATGGGTGAGCAACTGTCAGATGAAGAGGATAATCCTCCCCTCTCTGTTGTTCATGGTTGGCTGGAGGGGATGGAGGAAAGAGCCTCACTGTTACCCAGCCACCAACACAGCATGGGTTTGGATGTCATGGTAGAGACCGGAATATGAGTGCCTTCTTGCTGCACTATCTGCAACTTGATCCCCGTATAGTTATTAATAGTAATTCAGCTGACTACTGGGTTGCCACTCTGTTAGATCCACGCTCTAAAACCAAACTTTGCCAGATACTTCCCACCCTGGAAAGGGACCCGCGAATGCTGTAGTATTGAAACACGCTTCTATACTATCTTAAGAGAGCTTTTCCCCAAGACAGCAGTGAAGCACACAGGTCGCATCGCAGCTCTAGACTTCCAACCTCCAGCACGTCAATTTGTCAATGCCAAAATATTAGCAGCAGCGGAAGTGGAAGACGCAATTTCTGTGAGTCCTTTGACATGTTTTTTTAGACCAACTCATGCAACAGCACAAAAGAGTCTAAGTCTTACACATAGTGAACATGTGGAAAGGATGGTGCAGGAGTATCTAGAACTGAATATCAATACCATCAGGGAGGGTTTGGACCCTTTCACATTTTGGTCTTCCAAAATGGTTGAGTGGCCTGAGCTCACCACACACACCTTGGAGGTTTTATCATGCCCAGCAGCTAACTTTCTCGCAGAACATGTCTTCAATGCGGCTGCTGGTGTCCTGACGGATAAGCGCAGCCGGCTATGCCCTGAAAGTGTAGACTGCCTAACTTTCATTAAGATGAACAAGTCATGGCTCTCCAAGGACTTTTACACCCCGATCGCAGACTGTGCAGACTAGGTGATATTGCATTTTTTAGTGTGATGCGTTAATGTCACTTAACTGCATTCTGTGATATCTTTAGTGTGGCTTCTGTGCCTTCATTAACTGCTGCTGCTGATGTTAACACAAATTTGTGGATATGTGAACAGTCATGGTTGGTCTACATCTGCTGGGTTAGCTGTAGTGGAAGATATGTTGGTCCACATTATACTATTTCTATTCTCGTGACAGTTATTCCATTTCGGTGGTGTCATGCCCTCATTTTTTAAATGTGAAAACTCCAGGTTGGGTGTCCCTCTGCTGGATTGGGTTTAGTGGAAGACCTGTCAGTCCCTATTATACTATTTCTACTGTGGTGAGATTGATGCCACTTTTGTGGTGTCTGTCAGAAATTTTTGTAAATGTGAACACTCCTGTTTGGGTCTCCTACATGTATGTTGCCTGTAGCAGTAGGCATCCAAGACCATCAGGCCTCCACTTCCTTGGACTCAACTACCCGTGTAGTGACAATAGTAGTCTATGAAATTTATATGATATTTGTGCCAACTGAGTGTGGCTGAGTATGAAAGCAGGTTGAGCTGTTGCATGTGGTATCAGGGCTCCCAGCATAGGAGGACTACACCGATCCCTCACCCACCTCGTCTAACTGTGACGTTCAATTGAAAGCTGTATATGGTGTCCCAGACCCCGATACCACATGCTTGGCTAATTGCTGCGGTGTCATGCTAAAATTTGTACTGTGGGTGAATTGAGGCCACTTTCCTGAAGTCTGTCCCTCATTTGATGTATTTTGGCAGCATTTGGGGCAGTTCTAAGGTGTTGTGCATGCGTTTGTTTTTGCCTCCCATTGACCTGAATGGTGTTCAGCTATGTTCGGCGAATACTACAAATTCAGGCGATCGTAATCCGAACATTGAAATATTTGCTCATCTCTAGTCAGAACATTGTAAATCAAACGGTTAACCGGTAGGCCGAAAGACCTCTGTAGCAATGCAAGTCGATGACTTAAGGGTGTGATTAGTGGAAGTGAGCATACAGTGACCGTGCTTTTTGCAGCAGCACATTCAGGCCAGGATAGTGGCAGAGAAATTGCTGTACCACCAGGTTGAGGACTTGAGCCATGCAAAATACGTGTGTGAGGTTGCCCCGGCGTAGGGCCGCCACCAGGTTTGCACATGGCCTTCCTTGATACTAGGTTCAGTGGAGACAACTATTGCTCTAACTTGGCCTGGATACCTGTCCACAAATCTTGAGCTATGGGACTGAGATCTCAATAGCATATTAATTTGAACACAGCCTATTTGGATTGAGAAAGATATGTTGTGCTAGGCGACACAAAAACAGAAGTCATGTTCACTTCCATAACAGCTGATAGGCTCTCACTCACTCCAACTGCAGGGGTTAAACAAGTGGAGTTTCTGCGGCCGGAGACCTGTGAAAGAAGACTTAGAAAGGTGACAGAGGAGGAAGAAGCAGCAGATGTGTTTGATGGGATGTCCGGTGGTTGACAAGGCTTGTCTGCATTTTAGCACAGTGAGATTCCCACACTGAAGCATGTTGATCGCGCATGTGCTGGTTCATTGCATGTAGTTGTCAAATTATTGCAATTTTAGCCTCTACTGAGTTTTTTTGCAAATAGGTCATCCTTTACAATCTCAAAAAAGGCCCAGGCTAGGCAACCCTTGCCGTCTCTGCGAACTGCGCACTCACAATCGATGCTTGCCACAGCCAGAGTTGGGGCTAAGGATGCAGTCCTTGCATCAATTTGTGTCTGTGTGTGTGTGAAGCTGCAACGTAACCTTCTCGTCTTCTTCCTCCTCCACCTCCGCTGCTGAGCTACTCAGCTGCGTACCTCTGGGTTCACACCTAGTAAGATCTACAACCTCATCGTCATCCTCTCTGTTCTCACACTCCTCATCCTGAGAGTCAACCTCCTCCTCTTCCTGCCCTGACACCACAGTACAGTTTGTGTGTACCTCTGGCATCTGAGTCTCATCAGGATCACCTTCACCCTCGGTGCTTATTGTGTGGTGATGAGGCTCTGGATTCTGCTCAGACCCCACTTCGTCCGGCCCCGAATCTTACATGAAAACGTTTTGGGCATCGGTGCAAATGCTTTCCTCCTCTAGATTCTTTGAATCTTCGGAGCAGAACTCTGATGCCCATGGAATAGAATGTGTGAACAGCTCTGCAGAATAGACCGTCTGTGGTTCCCAACAGTCAGTTGGGCGTTTGGAAATTTATGACTCGGGGGGGAACAAGGGTGATTGGGGTGCCACCTCTGGGGATTGTACTGAGTGTGATGTTAAGGTGGAGGAAGAGGAGGAGAGGCCACTTGATGCAGAGCTTGCCATCCACTGGAGCACATGCTTTTTCTGGCCCTCATCTACAACCTGCTGTTTCACAACCTTAGGCCTACATATGTCACTCATCTGTCACTAAATGAGCAATCATTATTTATTTTCTTAGATACTGTGCCTGAGCAACACTGTTATACCTAATGATTTTTAAGTGGAAATCCAGCCTTCTGATACCTCACTGAAACACAGTTCTATCTCAGACAATTTGGATTAGCTAATTCGGTCTCCTGATTGCACCCCAATATTAGCTCTAAATATTTTTAAGTGGAAATCTGGTATCTTAATTTATTACTGAAACACAGTTTTACCACAAACATTTTGGATTAGCTAATTGGGCCTCCTCACTGCACCCCAATTTAAGCCCAATGATTTTTAACTGGAAATTATGCCTTCTGATTTGTCACTGAAACACAGTTTTACTGGCTGCATCCCAATATTAGAACTAACAATATCTGGCCTTCTGATTTCTCACTCAAGCACAATTTTATCACAAACAATTTGGAGTAGCCTCCGGAGACTGCCTGACATAGTTTTTGCACAATCTAGTTCCATGCACAATACACTTTTTATATGGCTAGGGACATGTGACTTTAGCAGCCAAACACAGAAGACCTTGAGTCGTGATGTTGTGGATGGTTCCTGCACCCTGATAGGCTGCTGGAATCAACACACAAAGTTAAGGGGGAAAAAAGAGCGCATCATTCCTCTTACCTTCCCAAATCTCTTCCCCTCATTAAACACGTCACCCCGTCATCCCCGCTCAACATACAGCACCAATATCCTAGCCAAAGTAATAAAAGCATTAGTGGAAACGTGATGATTTACCAAACTGTGACTGAATTTTGCCAACTTTTAGTAAAAATGATTGTGAAAGCAAAGACAAATCTGAATGTGCTACGCTTGTGCCAAATTTGAGCTTGGCAAATTTTTCCTAACAAGTTCGCTCATCTCTATACATGACAGAACACCTGATGGATCCATTCCCTATACTGAGGAAGGCATAGTTACTCTGAACTCTGTCTGGCCTCTATTCAGTGTTGTTTGCTTTTTCAGAGGTGCATAAACTGTGGTTGACCACCCTGTGGGGAAGCATGCCTAAAAAGACAGACACTGCAAGATTATAGGCCAGACAGAGTGACTCCATCTGTCTCCTTACAGTAAATGTACCATCGGGGGTTTCGTCTGCATGAAGTTTTTGAGAGATTTAGATGGAAACACCAATGTAATAGATGTAATAGAGCATGGAACACAGTATAAATGTGGACATAGACTTATTATGATCTTTGGAAGGCAGAATGAACAAATCAATAGCAGTTCAAGAAGTGGATTCGGAGTCCAATTAGCCAAGTGTTACTTGAAAAAATTCAAATAATACAGACCCACCAATATTGTTGAAAGTCTCTTTTTATTAACCATTGTTATGATGTGCTTTGTCCATCATATGTCACCTCCCCCTCTTTGGTGCCGGCTCCAACAATGACCCTGTAACTTTTATGGCACATGACAGCTGATCTGATCAGCTGTCATGTGCCCCTAACAGCTGCGGGTGGAATCACAATCCACCCACGGCTGTTAGCTAGTTAAAGGCTGCTGTCAATCTCTGACTGCAGCATTTAACTCATGCAAGCCATATGCGTGTCTATCAGCGGTCGTGTTATGGACTAAAATGGTTTAGAGTAGTGATATTGCAACCACTAGGGGCAGCACTGGCAGGTAGCATAGTCAGGGAAGCCAGAGGTCGTTATTAGGAGCAGCAATGTCGTTTGAAGGAAAATGCAGGAATCGTAGTCAAGGAAGCCAGAGGTTGATATCAGCAGCAGCAATGTCGTTTGAAGGAATAGCAGGTGAAAGGAAACTTGACTAGAGGCTGCTAGCTCAATAATCACTCAAGGAAGGAGAGCAAGGCCAGGTTTAAACAAGGTGTGCAATCAGGTTGAGCCAATCAGCAACTCAGAGTGGTGACAAACACTAACTCAGGGTCTAGACCATCAGCAACAACATAGGTACAAGTACTTGGATTAGCATGGAACTGTCCAGCAAGCTGGAGAGCTCAGAGGGAAAAGCCACTGTCTGGTGCACAGGAGCTCTTGGGTTCGAATCATGACAGGCATCATCACATAACCACGGTTAGCCAATGGGTTCGCAAGACAACCCAGGGTTTGCAGGAGACCTCTGTGGCTGTCATTGTCGATAACCCATAACAACTTAAGGAATCATAATGGCAGCTTAGTTTTAGCATTTAGTGAAATTTCACTGCACTTAGAATTTTTTTCCTGTTATACAGTACACAATATGGTAAAAGCAATGGTGTTGTTCAAGAGTAAAACTTGTCCTGCAAAAAACAAGCCCTCACATGGCCATATTGACGGAAAAATAACAAACACCCGGTGGTTGGCGCTCATAGCAGATCAGCATTTTTGTTACACATATCAGGGCTGCAGCCCGCTATGTGTAACACAAGCGATCAGATGATCGCAGTCCATGAGCACTATTGAAGCAGGTAGAAAAAAAGCTTTTAAAATCATTAACAAAAAGTAAAAAAAAATGTAAGGGTATGTTTCCATGCTAAGGAACTGGCAGTGCTTTGGACGCAGCACATGTCCGCTGCATACAAAGCACTGCCGGCTTTTGAACGGAGGTGATTCCGCATGTGTTCACTGAACTGTGCACATCCGGCATCATCGCATCCCAGAAAGGGGGCGGGGCTTTGCCGCTCCGGCGATACCGCTGGCCATCCTGACCATGGACATGTACCCTTAGGGTATGTGTCCACGTTCAGGATTGCATCAGGATTTGGTCAGGATTTTTCATCAGTATTTGTAAGCCAAAACCAGAAGTGGGTGATAAATGCAAAACTGGAGCATATGTTTCTATTATACTTTTCCTCTAATTGTTCCACTCCTGGTTTTGGCTTACAAATACTGATGAAAAATCCTGACCAAATCCTGATGCAATCCTGAACGTGGACACATACCCGTACCCTAAGGGTATGTGTCCACGTTCAGGAAACGCTGCGTTTTTGACGCAGTGTTGAGCAGCATGCATAAAAAACGCAGCGTCCAGATGTTACTGCATAGTGGAGGGGATTTCATGAAATCCCATCTCCACTATGCAGTAAAAGACGCATGCGGCAGACCCGAGAAAACTCACATGTCTTTTAAGAACGCAGCATGTCCTTACATTGCAGAAAAAACGCCGGTGACCTGCCAGTGACCTCAGGTGCAGATTTGGTCAGGATTTTACCTGCCTAAAATCCTGACCAAATCCTGAAGCAATCCTGAACGTGGACACATACCCTAAGGGTGCGTGTCCACGCTCAGGATGGCCGGCGGTATCGCCGCTCGGCGCTAAGCCCCGCCCCCTTTCTGGGACGCGATCATGCCGGATGTGTACAGTACACATCCGGGATCATCGCACCCCTCGCCATAGGGCCCTGTGATATTACCTGCGGCGACGCAGCGTGTCCGGAGTCGCAGGGCCGCCGCGTGCGGGTTTCCACGCATAGTGGACACGGGATTTCAAAAAATCCCCTCCACTATGCTGGAACATCTGGACGCTGCAGCGTCAAACAAGCAGCGTTTACTTACCGTGGAGACACGGCCTAAGGGTATGTGTCCACGTTCAGGATTGCATCAGGATTTGGTCAGGATTTTTCATCAGTTTTTGCAAGCCAAAACCAGGAGTGGAACAATTAGAGGAAAAGTATAACAGAAACATATGCACCACTTCTGGATTCATCACCCACTCCAGGTTTTGGCTTACAAATACTGATGAAAAATCCTGACCAAATCCTGATGCAATCCTGAACGTGGACACATACCCTAAGGGTGTGTGTCCACGGTCAGTAAACGCTGCTTGTTTGACGCTGCGCAGAGCTGCAGCGTCAAACACGCAGCGTCCAGATGTTCCAGCATAGTGGAGGGGATTTTTTGAAATCCCGTGTCCACTATGCGTGGAAACCCGCACGCGGCGGGCCTGCGACTCCAGACATGCTGCGCGTCTTTTCAGATCGCAGCATGTCCGTTCACCTTGCGGGGACGCAGCGTTCCCGCAAGGCATAACACAGGGCCCTATGGGAGGGGGGCGATGATCCCGGATGTTTACAGTTAACACATCCGGCATCATCGCGTCCCAGAAGGGGGCGGGGCTTAGCGCCGAGCGGCTTCGCCCCTCCGGCGATACCGCCGGCCATCCTGAACGTGGACACGCAGCCTAAGGGTATGTGTCCACGTTCAGGAAACGCTGAGTTTTTGACGCAGCATTGAGCAGCATGCATAAAAAACGCAGCGTCCAGATGTTACAGCATAGTGGAGGGGATTTCACTAAATCCTGTCTCCACTATGCAGTAAAAGACGCATGCTGCACACCCGAGAAAACGCACATGCGGCGCGTCTTCTAAGAACGCAGCATGTCCTTACATTGCAGAAAAAACTCAAGGACAACGCAGGTGACCTGCCAGTGACCTCAGGTGCAGATTTGGTCAGGATTTTACCTGCATAAAATCCTGACCAAATCCTGAAGCAATCCTGAACGTGGACACTAAGGCTAAGTTCACACGTTGCAGAATTGCCGCGGAAATTTCCGCGGCAATTCTGCGCCTCCTGCCGCGGGTATATCGCATGCAGAATTTGCATGCAAGTAGTAGAGCATAGGGCCCTTTCGTCAAACTCAATTTGACAGGTGGACACGCCCCTATCAAAGTGTATCAAAATGTGTAACCCCTCCTCCCCTCCCTGTCAGCCAGCTGTCCTCCTTGTCTGGCCCTCCCTTTTGATATAGTTTAATTTGTTAATGCAGTGAATGTTATCCCAGTAATTGTTTTATATTAGTTGTTTATATGCTAAATTAAGAGTAGTCTTATTTGATAATCCGCTGATAGGGAGAGTGAGGCTGTGTTTCTGTAGTAATAAAAAATGATAGCATAAACTGCATATTTAGTTTGACATGTAAAAAAAATGAATCACATTTAACAAATAACCTCCTAACTTGGCAAAATTACTGAAACTCATATCTTTACAAAATTTACAAAAATTGCGACATCTATATTTAAAATGACCTCTCGGTATTGCCTCTTTACCCCAATTCTTATCATGTGATTTTTGTGTTTATTCTCCCTTTAACACATCCCTTACATTTCTATTGCGTCTAAATGAAATAATTTGTTGTTCTGCCTCAATTTTAGATAACAAAGGGTAGCTTTCAACCATGTATCAATTTTTCCTGTTTATCCTTTTAATAATTTTGCTCATAACGTTGTATCAGAAAGATAAAACAAATCTTTTATCCTGATTCTTCAACCTGTACTGTAAGGTTATGTTCACATGTCATGTTTTTGTTGCAATTTTTTAATGCAAATTTAAAGCTGCATTTTACGATATCAGCAAAAGCTATGAGATTTCAGAAATATGTACCCACATTGGGTTTTTCCCTGACTGAATTGGAAAATTGCTGGGTTTTTAAGGGTATGTTTCCACGTTCAGTTTTGCTTCAGGCTTTGGTCAGGATTTTATGCAGGTAAAATCCTGACCAAAACTGCACCTGAGGTCACTGGCAGGTCACCTGCGGTGTACCTGCGTGTTTTGCTCATAGTAGCAACATGCTGCGTTTCGAAAAAACGCACCACGCATGCGTTTTCGCGGCAAAAACGCATGCGTTTTTTAACGCATAGTGGAGTCTGGATTTCATGAAATCCCATCCACTATGCTGTAACATCTGGACGCTGCGTTTTTGACGCTGCGGAAAAACGCAGCGTCAAAAACGCAGCGTTTCCTGAACGTGGAAACATACCCTTAGGGTACGGGTATGTGTCCACGTTCAGGATTGCATCAGGATTTGGTCAGGATTTTTCATCAGTATTTGTAAGCCAAAACCAGGAGTGGGTGATAAATGCAAAAGTGGTGCATATGTTTCCATTATACTTTTCCTCTAATTGTTCCACTCCTGGTTTTGGCTTACAAATACTGATGAAAAATCCTGACCAAATCCTGATGCAATCCTGAACGTGGACACATACCCTAAGGGTACATGTCCATGGTCAGGATGGCCAGCGGTATCGCCGGAGCGGCAAAGCCCCGCCCCCTTTCTGGGATGCGATGATGCCGGATGTGCACAGTTCAGTGAACACATGCGGAATCACCTCCGTTCAAAAGCCGGCAGTGCTTTGTATGCAGCGGACATGTGCTGCGTCCAAAGCACTGCCAGTTCCTTAGCATGGAAACATACCCTTACATTTTTTTTTACTTTTTGTTAATGATTTTAAAAGCTTTTTTTCTACCTGCTTCAATAGTGCTCATGGACTGCGATCATCTGATCGCTTGTGTTACACATAGCGGGCTGCAGCCCTGATATGTGTAACAAAAATGCTGATCTGCTATGAGCGCCAACCACCGGGTGTTTGTTATTTTTCCATCAATATGGCCATGTGAGGGCTTGTTTTTTGCAGGACAAGTTTTACTCTTGAACAACACCATTGCTTTTACCATATTGTGTACTGTATAACAGAATGTAACAGAATGCAATCCGCATTTTTTGTGCACATGCTGCATTTTTTTCCTGAGCGGAATCACAATCCAGAAAAAAAACGCAGCATGTTCATTAAAATTGCGGAATCGCGGCGATTCTGCACACATAGGAGTGCATTGATCTGCTTACTTCCCGCACGGGGCTGTGCACACCATGCGGGAAGTAAGCAGATCAAGTGCGGTTGGTACCCAGGGTGGAGTAGAGGAGACTCTCCTCCACGGGCTGGGCACCATAAAAGTGGTAAAAAAAAAGAATTAAAATAAAAAATAGCGATATACTCACCCTCTGGCGGCCCGACCTTCTTCAGCGGCTTCCGAGGTGTATGTGAAGGACCTGCGATGACGTCGCGGTCACATGACCCGCGGTCACGTGACCGCTACGTCAATGGAAGGTCCTGAACACACAGCATTAGGAACGGACGCCGCTGAGGTGAGTATAACCTTTTTTTTTAATTTTTTTAATTATTTTTAACATTCTATCTTTTACTATAGATGCTGCATAGGCTGCATCTATAGTAAAAAGTTGGTCACACTTGTCAAACACTATGTTTGACAAGTGTGACCAACCTGTCAAACAGTTTTCCAAGCGATGCTACAGATCGCTTGGAAAACGCTAGCATTCTGCAAGCTAATTATGCTTGCAAAACGCTAGTTTTCTGCAGGTATATGCATGAGTAGTAGAGCATAGGGCCCTTTCGTCAAACTCAATTTGACAGGTGGACATGCCCCTATCAAAATGTATCAAAATATGTAACCCCTCCTCCCCTCCCTGTCAGCCAGCTGTCCTCCTTGTCTGGCCCTCCCTTTTGATATAGTTTAATTTGTTAATGCAGTGAATGTTATCCCAGTAATTGTTTTATATTAGTTGTTTATATGCTATATTAAGAGTAGTCTTATTTGATAATCTGCTGATAGGGAGAGTGAGGCTGTGTTTCTGTAGTATTAATGGCTAATGGTGTTCTCATTTATATGTGTTTTATAATGGGGCGCATTATGTATGCGGCCATATTACAACACCCGCAAGTATGAAGCGTGGTGTTTTATACGTTTATAAAAAAAAAAAAAAAAAAAAAGCAAAAGACACGGTATTGTAAAACGTAAAAGATTTTTATTGTAAAATAAACACATCTCAGAGACATTTCAATGATTCTTGCAGAGTATAAAAGCAATCACATTAAATAGCACGTTGGTTATACAGCAACAAACTTCTTACAAAATAAATAGCATCGTTTGAATATACATCATTACACTTCTTACAAAATAAATAGTATCGCTTGAATATACAGCAACAAACTTCTTACAAAATAATATGGTGTTACAAGTCATGTACGACATATTTATCAAGTACATTCTTTACATCATGAGCCACATGGTTTGTAGCATTGGTAGAGACCTTCTTTTAGGTAGCAGAGTTCCACGTGTGGTACCTAATGATGGGGAATGTAAAGATTGGATTGTACGCGGCGTCGGAGCTAGTTTCTGCGGCGTAGATACAGCGTGTGTCTCGCTGCTGGAAATTTTTAGTTCATCTAAAAGCTTCCTAGTAGTGGGATTACCAACAACTGTAGACGGTATATTTAGCTCGGCCATAGCCTGCATAAATGATTCCCAACCCGGCGGTAAATTTCTGCCGGTCAGAGCATGACTCTGCGTAGCACTACGTACCAAATCCAGTAAGTTAGACCCCGGTATTACAGATCCTTTGAAAATAAATTCAGCTTTATTATTCCAGTCTGTAACATTTTTATTCTGTAGTAACCTGTTTAGTAAAAATTCAGCATTCTTTTTATATCTTTGATTTATGTGGCTGACAATTTCAGCGATCTCTTGATTTTTATCAGAGTCGGTATTTGACAATTGTTGCTGACCAGGATCAGGAGTGCTAACGAGATTTAAAGCCGTTACTTCTTTTGAGCTGTGCCACGTATGCACCAAGTATCGTTGTAGCGTTGTGCTATACATTTTAATTTTCACATCATCGGGAATGTCACGACGTTGTAAAATGTCGCTAATTTCGCCATCAAGGCGATGAATAACGCTGTCGCGTATGTTAGCTGTAGCGCCGGGTCTTAGTTTGTCTAGCTCCTGTTTGGGGACTAGATACATTTTCTCTGTATGCTCCATTATCTTCCTGCGAGCAGGCTTGTTATTATAGGGATTGCAAAAGCTAAAAGAGGGCCGATAAACCCGCCGGCCTGCTTTAGTAGCCGCTTCTATTTCTTTATGGGCTGAGATCTGTCGCTCAGGGTTCTTATAGCTTTACGCCACTTCTTTAATATGCATTTTTGACACTCTTTCAGCGGAATCCTACCTTTTAAGATGTTTAAAGCAATCTCACCTATGGCTGTAATTAAATCATTGCTTGCATTGCGCAAAATAGACTTTCGGGCAGCCGGGGTTGCCTTCACCAGAGTTTTTAAGAGAGCCCAGTTACGCCGGAGTCTCTCAGACATCTTTACAGCACAACGCACACAGCGTAGAATGTCTGATACCTGGGTAAAATTCACTTTTTAGAAGTGTTTTTCTTTTGAACATAAACAGCAGGCAACGCTGGTGGAAACAAGCCGGTCCTTAAGCGATGTTCCTCAGGGGTATTAGCTCTCAAATCTACAAGCAAATACCCATAAGGTTCCCGCGTGGCATCCTCAAAAGCTTCTAGGAAAAAACGTGTTTTTCCGGGATACATCTGGTGAGCTAGAGTTAAAATTTGTAATTTATCTCGGGGGTTATTAAAAAGCACCATGTATTTTGTGTTTAAATTTATCGTACGGCTTTTCTTTCCCTGGCAAAATATGTTTTGTACCAGGTAGAAAATGCTGAGATTTCTGTGGTGCACATACTTGGTAAAGGCTTTTTCTATCTCACAATTTTCACTAGCACTCTCCATGAGATCATCAACAATAGCCAAATTCACCTTCTCCGGTGCGATTAATTCATCATCTACGAATGTATTCGGCAGACCCTCCACAAATCTGGCGTGGGGAAAAGAGAGAGAGATTTCATCATATAGTTTTTGCCAACACGAATAAAACCAAACAATATTATCAGGTTTCTGAGAAAAATTAGTTTCAATATTATACAGCATCTGTTTTACAAAATAGCTCTTTCCAGAATTAGACGGCCCTGCTAGAATGCATGAGAATGGGTGTTGCAAGTGTGTATCCATCAGCACAATACTCTGCTAATACCCAAAAGGCAGGGTTGTGAAACCGTCAATTAGTCACCGCTTTGTATAAACGCACTTTTGTGTTTTGCGTAACGGCCTCGTTTCAATCTCCCAGTACTTTTTAATAGACTGGATAGAAATGTAACAAAGCTTTAAAAGTATACATAAGTTAGGCTTCTTTGAATAAAAATAATTTGTCTTATATTATTCACTGAAAGGAAGCAAAATTTACGGTATACATAGAACGACAAAGAGCTGAAACAAACTATAACTAAAAGTCAAATTATAAAGAAATTAAGATTTATTATCTGCAAAAAGTGGAGGAACAAACTTTGAATGTTTTGTAATTGTAATATTCAGGAGTCTGCACATTTATGTTACTTGGTGACTCTAAAACCCTATCTTGGGAGCAGAAATAATTGTAATGACTAACAAAATCCAGGGGAAAAAAAAAATAAAAAAAATAAAAATAAAAATAAATAAATAAATAAATAAATAAAAATAACTGAGTGTAACAATTGCCAAGTAGTAGAAACAGTAAATGATTTTACAATATGACCCAAACAACCAGCTAGGTCATTATTCTTTATTTTAATTATGTTTTAACTTTGTCCACGTTTTTTTTTTTTTTTTTTCCATGACAGAAAAATCTACAAACATTGAATTCAAGAAGGCTGTGTGCAAATAGCCCGCACAGACAACTGTGAAATTAATATGTGATAAAATAATGTAGAATTAAAGAAAGATGGATATGAAGCTCAACTCTTCAGAAAATGCAGAACCATGACCCCATGTTAGAGGGTATTAGTAACATTAACCAGTTACATACAAGTTAGAAGCATGAATCATTAGCTGTATGTTATAAAATATGCCAAACGTTATTATATTCACTAATCCAGCAAGTTCTAGAACCAAATTTCTACACATGGTGTTTATTGTAGAGATCCATAAACCCACTGCATAAGCCTTTTTCACATTATCATCAATGATAATTTTCATCATTTTTGTTTTATAACTGGAGCGGCCAATTCTGTAACATTATTCTTTCCATAACTATTATGTGGAAAAGCTTGATAGAATCCCCTTAGACCCCATTAAAATCAATGGTGTATGTCCGGATTTGAAAGTAGCTATTTGGCTCTATTTTAAGCTACAGATATTACAATAGTCTGAACAGAGCCTAAGATGTAACTTCATATGAAACTACTGTGATACATTATAAATTACAAAATAGTTTTGAAGCTTTGTGTAGAAATATATCAGACAAAGAATATAAAACTACTAGACACTCTAAAAGGATAGTTAAACACAACCCCTGGCCACGCTGAAAAATTATGCTGGCACTGGACAATTCATTTGCCCATATTTATATAGAAAAGGTAAGAATCACAACTGAAGAAGACGCCGATAATACAAGAACAAAAGTAGCATCAGGAAAATAAAAATAAAAAAAAATAAAAAATAAAAAATAAAAATAAAAAATAAAACTGTAACATACGTAAAACATTATATTCAATAATATTCATATTTTTAACGGAAAACTGGCCATGACTGTGAATTATTGCACTATTTATATAGAAAGGTGAGAATCACAACTGCAGAAGAATCCGGTAATACATGAACAAAAGTAACACCGGGAAAATAAAATACTGTAACAATTATCACTGAACTATATACTGTATATTATCTATTTTGTAAGAAGTGTAATGATGTATATTAATTGTACATGTGATGATTTTTACTTTTTATATTCATATACCAGTCATGTATAAAATAACCGTTTTATACCTGTCAAAAACACATGATATACATAATATCACCGATGGTTATTATTATTATTATTATTATTATTGTTATTATATGTGAATACCGACTCTGATAAAAATCAAGAGATCGTTGAAATTGTGGGAATAGAAATGTTACAGCCTGGAATAATAACACAATGCTGTATCACACTAACACTGAACATTATCTGTACAGGTTGGGGCGTCTCTGGGCCTGCTTCATTCTAAAATAATTATATATAATATGGCTGTAAATCAGTTTGATGTGTTATAAAACTCATAAAATGAGAATCACAGTATGAAATAATGATGCATAAACACAGAATATACATAATTTGCCCGCAAACTCGCACAGCTCAAGCTAAAATCTTTCTGTGATACGTATGAAAAACTGATAAATGCCTATCCAACACCTGACATTATCGCTGAAGTATATGATTTTAAATCAGATCGAACTAAAATCTTTCTGTGGTACGTATGAAAAACTGATAAATAACTGGCCAATTAACTAATAATTATACATAATATGTCCGTAAATCAGTCTGCTGTGTTATAAAGCTCATAAAATGAGAATCACAGTATGAAATAATGATGCATAAACACAGAATATACATAATATGCCCTATTATTGGGACTATAGGTGTATGAAAATGTCAATAAAAGAGAATAAATATTATTGGGACTGTAAATAAAATAATACACTTTGATACACTATGATTTTGGTGTGTTATCTATTTAATATGCTTTGCTGCCACTTTGATATCAATTTATTATCAATTTGTTGGAATCGTATCAGTAATCAATTTAATACATTTTATACTCACTACGGTATCCGTATGATGCCTATTTAACACACTTTATGCGATTTTAATAAATTATTTGCTGGTCAAATAAATATTATTGGGACTATAGGTTTATGAAAATGTCAATAAAAGAGAATAAATATTATTGGGACTATAAATAAAATAATACACTTTGATACACTATGATTTTGGTGTGCTATCTATTTAATATACATTGCTGTCACTTTGATAACAATTTATTATCAATTTGTTGGAATCGTATCAGTAATCAATTTAATACATTTTATACTCACTACGGTATCCGTATGATGGCTATTTAACACACTTTATGCGATTTTAATTAATTATCTGCTGGTCAAATAAATATTATGGGGACTATAGGTTTATGAAAATGTCAATAAAAGAGAATAAATATTATTGGGACTATAAATAAAATAATACACTTTGATACACTATGATTTTGGTGTGTTATCTATTTAATATACTTTGCTGTCACTTTGATAACAATTTACTATCAATTTGTTGGAATCATATCAGTAATCAATTTAATACATTTTATACTCACTACGGTATCCGTATGATGGCTATTTAACACACTTTATGCGATTTTAATTAATTATCTCTGACCAGTGAAATACCCGATGGTACACACATCACAGAATTTGTATCCGCGGGCCCCAAAACTTACGGGTACAAACTCAACACGGGTAAAACTGTCTTAAAAGTTAAGGGTATAACACTAAATGTTGGTAACACTCAATCTATTAATTTCAACAGTCTAAAAGATCTAGTTCTGGACTACCCGAGCAATTCTGACACAGATACGCAGAAACGTATTATCGTACAACAGCCGTCCATTGTAAGAAATAAAAAGTACTGGGAGATTGAAACGAGGCCGTTACGCAAAACACAAAAGTGCGTTTATACAAAGCGGCGACTAATTGACGGTTTCACAACCCTGCCTTTTGGGTATTAGCAGAGTATTGTGCTGATGGATACACACTTGCAGCACCCATTCTCATGCATTCTGGCAGGACCGTCTAATTCTG
The DNA here is from genome assembly GCF_051348905.1 of Ranitomeya variabilis. Taxonomy (NCBI): domain Eukaryota; kingdom Metazoa; phylum Chordata; class Amphibia; order Anura; family Dendrobatidae; genus Ranitomeya; species Ranitomeya variabilis. Next base: position 656,654,588 of record NC_135233.1, read on the forward strand.
GAAAGAGCTATTTTGTAAAACAGATGCTGTATAATATTGAAACTAATTTTTCTCAGAAACCTGATAATATTGTTTGGTTTTATTCGTGTTGGCAAAAACTATATGATGAAATCTCTCTCTCTTTTCCCCACGCCAGATTTGTGGAGGGTCTGCCGAATACATTCGTAGATGATGAATTATTCCCACCGGAGAAGGTGAATTTGGCTATTGTTGATGATCTCATGGAGAGTGCTAGTGAAAATTGTGAGATAGAAAAAGCCTTTACCAAGTATGTGCACCACAGAAATCTCAGCATTTTCTACCTGGTACAAAACATATTTTGCCAGGGAAAGAAAAGCCGTACGATAAATTTAAACACAAAATACATGGTGCTTTTTAATAACCCCCGAGATAAATTACAAATTTTAACTCTAGCTCACCAGATGTGTCCCGGAAAATCACGTTTTTTCCTAGAAGCTTTTGAGGATGCCACGCGGGAACCTTATGGGTATTTGCTTGTAGATTTGAGAGCTAATACCCCTGAGGAACATCGCTTAAGGACCGGCTTGTTTCCACCAGCGTTGCCTGCTGTTTATGTTCAAAAGAAAAACACTTCTAAAAAGTGAATTTTACCCAGGTATCAGATATTCTACGCTGTGTGCGTTGTGCTGTAAAGATGTCTGAGAGACTCCGGCGTAACTGGGCTCTCTTAAAAACTCTGGTGAAGGCAACCCCGGCTGCCTGAAAGTCTATTTTGCGCAATGCAAGCAATGATTTAATTACAGCCATAGGCGAGATTGCTTTAAAGGGAACCTGTCACCACATTTTTGGAAGATGGGATAAAAATAGCGTTAAATAGGGGCAGAGGTGGGCATTACATTAGTGTGTTTGTTATGCGTTTATTACCCACCTAAGTTGCCGAAATACCTTTGCAAAGTCTCCGTTTTCGCCTGTCAATCAGGCTGGTCTGGTCAAAAGGGCGTTGTCTTCCCCCAGATTTTGCGTAGTTTTCCGTTGGTGGCGTAGTGGTGTGCGCATGCCCAAGGTCCCGAATCCTCTGCCAGGGGATTTAAAAGAGCGCGCTGTTCGTTTTCATTGGTGATCGGTGGGCGCGGCCATCTTCCTTTGGCCGCGCGTGCGCAGAAGCGGCGCTCTGCTGGCCGCGGCTTCAGGAAAATGGCCGCCGCGATATCCATCTGCGCACGCGCGGCATCCCGCGGCCATTTTCCTGAAGCCGCGGCCAGCAGAGCGCCGCTTCTGCGCACGCACGGCCAAAGGAAGATGGCCGCGCCCACCGATCACCAATGAAAACGAACAGCGCGCTCTTTTAAATCCCCTGGCAGAGGATTCAGGACTTTGGGCATGCGCACACCACTACGCCACCAACGGAAAACTACGCAAAATCTGGGGGAAGACAAGACGCCCTTTTGACCAGACCAGCCTGATTGACAGGCGAAAACGGAGACTTTGCAAAGGTATTTCGGCAACTTAGGTGGGTAATAAACGCATAACAAACACACTAATGTAATGCCCACCTCTGCCCCTATTTAACGCTATTTTTATCCCATCTTCCAAAAACGTGGTGACAGGTTCCCTTTAAACATCTTAAAAGGTAGGATTCCGCTGAAAGAGCATCAAAAAGGCATATTAAAGAAGTGGCGTAAAGCTATAAGAACCCTGAGCGACAGATCTCAGCCCATAAAGAAAAAGAAGTGGCTACTAAAGCAGGCCGGCGGGTTTATCGGCCCTCTTTTAGCTTTTGCAATCCCTATAATAACAAGCCTGCTCGCAGGAAGATAATGGAGCATACAGAGAAAATGTATCTAGTCCCCAAACAGGAGCTAGACAAACTAAGACTCGGCGCTACAGCTAACATACGCGACAGCGTTATTCATCGCCTTGATGGCGAAATTAGCGACATTTTACAACGTCGTGACATTCCCGATGATGTGAAAATTAAAATGTATAGCACAACGCTACAACGATACTTGGTGCATACGCGGCACAGCTCAAAAGAAGTAACGGCTTTAAATCTCGTTAGCACTCCTGATCCTGGTCAGCAACAATTGTCAAATACCGACTCTGATAAAAATCAAGAGATCGCTGAAATTGTCAGCCACATAAATCAAAGATATAAAAAGAATGCTGAATTTTTACTAAACAGGTTACTACAGAATAAAAATGTTACAGACTGGAATAATAAAGCTGAATTTATTTTCAAAGGATCTGTAATACCGGGGTCTAACTTACTGGATTTGGTACGTAGTACTACGCAGAGTCATGCTCTGACCGGCAGAAATTTACCGCCGGGTTGGGAATCATTTATGCAGGCTATGGCCGAGCTAAATATACCGTCTACAGTTGTTGGTAATCCCACTACTAGGAAGCTTTTAGATGAACTAAAAATTTCCAGCAGCGAGACACACGCTGTATCTACGCCGCAGAAACTAGCTCCGACGCCGCGTACAATCCAATCTTTACATTCCCCGTCATTAGGTACCACACGTGGAACTCTGCTACCTAAAAAAGGTATCTACCGATGCTACAAACCATGTGGCTCACGATGTAAAGAATGTACTTGATAAATATGTCGTACATGACTTGTAACACCATATTATTTTGTAAGAAGTTTGTTGCTGTATATTCAAGCGATACTATTTATTTTGTAAGAAGTGTAATGATGTATATTCAAACGATGCTATTTATTTTGTAAGAAGTTTGTTGCTGTATAACCAACGTGCTATTTAATGTGATTGCTTTTATACTCTGCAAGAATCATTGAAATGTCTCTGAGATGTGTTTATTTTACAATAAAAATCTTTTACGTTTTACAATACCGTGTCTTTTGCTTTTTTTTTTTTTTTTTATAAACGTATAAAACACCACGCTTCATACTTGCGGGTGTTGTAATATGGCCGCATACATAATGCGCCCCATTATAAAACACATATAAATGAGAACACCATTAGCCATTAATACTACAGAAACACAGCCTCACTCTCCCTATCAGCAGATTATCAAATAAGACTACTCTTAATATAGCATATAAACAACTAATATAAAACAATTACTGGGATAACATTCACTGCATTAACAAATTAAACTATATCAAAAGGGAGGGCCAGACAAGGAGGACAGCTGGCTGACAGGGAGGGGAGGAGGGGTTACATATTTTGATACATTTTGATAGGGGCGTGTCCACCTGTCAAATTGAGTTTGACGAAAGGGCCCTATGCTCTACTACTCATGCATATACCCGCAGAAAACTAGCGTTTTGCAAGCATAATTAGCTTGCAGAATGCTAGCGTTTTCCAAGCGATCTGTAGCATCGCTTGGAAAACTGTTTGACAGGTTGGTCACACTTGTCAAACATAGTGTTTGACAAGTGTGACCAACTTTTTACTATAGATGCAGCCTATGCAGCATCTATAGTAAAAGATAGAATGTTAAAAATAATAAAAAAAATAAAAAAAAAAGGTTATACTCACCTCAGTGGCGTCCGTTCCTAATGCTGTGTGTTCAGGACCTTCCATTGACGTAGCGGTCACGTGACCGCGGGTCATGTGACCGCGACGTCATCGCAGGTCCTTCACATACACCTCGGAAGCCGCTGAAGAAGGTCGGGCCGCCAGAGGGTGAGTATATCGCTATTTTTTATTTTAATTCTTTTTTTTTACCACTTTTATGGTGCCCAGCCCGTGGAGGAGAGTCTCCTCTACTCCACCCTGGGTACCAACCGCACTTGATCTGCTTACTTCCCGCATGGTGTGCACAGCCCCGTGCGGGAAGTAAGCAGATCAATGCACTCCTATGTGTGCAGAATCGCCGCGATTCCGCAATTTTAATGAACATGCTGCGTTTTTTTCTGGATTGTGATTCCGCTCAGGAAAAAAATGCAGCATGTGCACAAAAAATGCGGATTGCATTCTGTTACATAGGATGCTTATTGTTAGCGTTTTTTTCACGGTTTTATAGCGTTTTTATAGCGGAAAAACCGCAAAAAAACGCAAAAAATCTGCTACGTGTGCACACAGCCTAAGGGTATGTGTCCACGTTCAGGATTGCATCAGGATTTGGTCAGGATTTTTCATCAGTATTTGTAAGCCAAAACCAGGAGTGGAACAATTAGAGGAAAAGTATAATGGAAACATATGCACCACTTTTGCATTTATCACCCACTCCTGGTTTTGGCTTACAAATACTGATGAAAAATCCTGACCAAATCCTGATGCAATCCTGAATGTGGACACATACCCGTACCCTTAAAAACCCAGCAATTTTCCAATTCAGTCAGGGAAAAACCCAATGTGGGTACATATTTCTGAAATCTCATAGCTTTTGCTGATATCGTAAAATGCAGCTTTAAATTTGCATTAAAAAATTGCAACAAAAACATGACATGTGAACATAACCTTACAGTACAGGTTGAAGAATCAGGATAAAAGATTTGTTTTATCTTTCTGATACAACGTTATGAGCAAAATTATTAAAAGGATAAACAGGAAAAATTGATACATGGTTGAAAGCTACCCTTTGTTATCTAAAATTGAGGCAGAACAACAAATTATTTCATTTAGATGCAATAGAAATGTAAGGGATGTGTTAAAGGGAGAATAAACACAAAAATCACATGATAAGAATTGGGGTAAAGAGGCAATACCGAGAGGTCATTTTAAATATAGATGTCGCAATTATTGTAAATTTTGTAAAGATATGAGTTTCAGTAATTTTGCCAAGTTAGGAGGTTATTTGTTAAATGTGATTCATTTTTTTTACATGTCAAACTAAATATGCAGTTTATGCTATCATTTTTTATTGTAATGGATCCTACTTTGCAGAGATGAGAGAATTTATATGAGAGAAATTGAATTGTACTTAAATTTCACAAAAACCCGCATTCTGGAGAATAGAGATTTTTTAAAATTTGCTCTGCTTTAATTCAGCAAAATAGCAGCCGGCTGCAGACGCTATCTTGCTGAACAAAGGAGGGCAGACAAGGGATAAAACTAAAAAAAACATACTGCTAACCTTTCCTGCCAACCTAACTTCTCTTTTCTCCCTGTCCGTTCCTCCACATGTCGCATCTCTGGCCCGGTGTTAACTCCATTATAGGATGTCTGGCCATAAGCAGGCCCAAGAGTTCACTATACTTGCTTTTATACCATGTCGGGTGTGGAACCCCGATCTATAGTGAATGCCGGGTCGGAGATGTGATGCGACAGAGGTGCGGAGGACCGGACAGCCGATAAGGAGCAGCGCGAAAGGCCATAAATGGTGAGCCATCAGGTGAGTACGATTTTTTGCTTTTGAGGGTATGTGCACACGTTCCGGATTTTTCACATTTTTTGCACATTTTGTCGGCGGTTTTCCACTGCAAAAACACTTAAAAAACGCATGCATTAAGCATCCCATCATTTTTAATGCATTCTGCAATTTTTGTGCACATGTTGCGTTTTTTTCACGATAAAAACTCATCGTGGAAAAATACGCAGCATGTTCATTAATTTTGCAGGTTTTTTGCGGATTTCCCGCTATTTATTGCATTTTGAAGCTCCGGAAAAAAACGCGCGAAAAATCCGCACAAAAACCGCAAGAAGACCGCGAAAAAAACACAAGAAAAACGCATGCAGATTTCCTGTGGAAAAAGTCCCGTTTTGTTCAGGAAATTTCTGCATAAAATCCTGACATGTGCACATACCCTTAACCTCCTGCAAGCCGCTTACCTCTCCAACCACTTTCGGTGCTCCCTTCCCGCTGTCCAATCCTCCATACCTCCCTTGTGCTGCATCTCCAGCCCAATGCTTACTTTAGGACAGTGCTTCCGGCCGCGAGCAAGCCCTGGAGTACAGTGTGCATGCTCTGTGGCCTACTCACAGCTGGAAGTCTAGCCTAGACTGAACATTGCAAAAATGAGCCTAATTTATAATGAAGACAGAAGCAATGGGTCCTTTAAGCTCAAATCATCGTAATTAACTTAAATCTGTTCTGTAATAGCATACGCTTAAATCTATTTTAGCATGAATTGCAATTGTATTTTTTATGACTCATCTATGATTTTTATCTAACATGTATGCAATATGTAGGATGCTGTGTTTCCATTATGTTCGAGTTCCAGTATGTGCAACATTCCATGTCTCCAGCACGTGTTGTATCCATTTATTTCATGGATACCATACATACGCATTATAACCTACAGTATGGTGCTATGCACATGTTTGTGTTTTTACAAGGAGCATGTGTTCATGTAAAACACACAGAGACATGTCTGATTGTTCTGGCAGCATGGATGTCATGGGCCAATACAAGTCTATGGGTATATGAGAAACATGCACAGCACACAAATGGCATCCGATCGTCTGTGCATCACCTGTTTGAATGATTTTTTAAATCCTCCTCTAACGATTGTGGAGAACTGGTTGTTTAAATTAACAAGATCCCCTTAGGCCAGTCTCACACGTCCAGATAATTCCGGTACCGGAAAAATCGGTACCGGAGTTATCCGTGTCTGTGTGTCCGTGAGCTCATGTGGCACATCAGTGTGGCACACGTGCGGCAGCTGTGTGCCGCCCGTGTGCCGACTGGGTACCACATGGACCGTGCAGGAGACAGCGCTAGAGATAAGCGCTGTCCCCTGCGACTGGTGCTGAAGCCAGAATTCATTCCTTCTTCCCAGCAGCGTTCCTTTTTCCTCGCAGCGTTCCCTATGGGAGGTGGAGCCGCATATTCATCACTGTAATGAGCGGCACCACGTGACCGCTCATACAGGACAAGCTGCGGCGCTGAGAGGAAGCATCGAGGGAGCTGGGTGAGTATTTTATTTCCAGCGGGCGGGCACACAGGGGGTGGGAGGGGGGTGGTGACAAGGATCTTTATTTTAACCACAAAAAAAACAAAAACAATGATTTTTCATTCCTTCTCTTTAGCGAACGCTGCTGGAGAGAAGAAATGAATAGCGGCTTCAGCACCACAAGCTGGGGGGACAGCGATTACTGTAGAGCTGTCTCCTGCACGGCACACGGACTGCACACGGACAGCATCCGTGTGCGGTACGTGTTTTACACGGACCCATTGACTTTAATGGGTCCGTATGATCCGTGCGCTCCCACGAACACTGACATGTCTCCGTGTTTTTCAAACGGACACACGGTCCGTGAAAACACGCTGACATGGGCAGAGACACATTGATTTTAATGTGTCTACGTGAGTCAGTGTCTCCGGTACGTGAGGAAACTGTCACCACATGTACCGGAGCCACTGACGTGTGAAACAGGCCTGAAACAGGCCTTACACTGGATTTTTCTTTCAGTCAGTTAAAATCAGAACAGCTTTGCATGAGAAAAATCACAAAAGGTTTAAAAAATGTTTATTTAACATTTATTTACATTAAACATTTTAAAAAACTTTATTTAATTTTTTTTAATAACTGGCCTCTTCTGGTCTAGCACCAATAATTTTGTTTTGTTTGAAACCGTTCAAATAGATTTTTCCTTTCTACTGTAGACTCACACTACAAGTGATCAATGGAAAACTTTTATGTGCTGCAATAGAGTGGCCATTCAAGTAATATCTGCGACTGGATTAAAAAATCTACAAGAAAAATCATCTGTTTATATTTCAAGAAATGCAAATCAGTATTCTACTCATTGAAAATAGTTAAAAATAGTTAGCTGGTTAAGGGATTTCAGTTAATGTTCGGCCCTGGGCGCATCTTGTACTCACCTACCCCGGAGCCACCAGTCATTCTCTGACGCTGTTCCCAGTGTCTGGTATTGGCTGCGGAGCTGATATCATGTCAACAGCACAGCAGCCAATCACTGAGCTTAGCGACTTTGAGTGTGGTGTTCCGTCTACACTGGCAGAGCCATTGAGCTCCTTAATTGGTTGCAGCTCCTGATGTCAGCACCGCAGTAAATGCTAAACAGTGGATGCAGCTGTGAGACTTGTTGGTGGACCTGGGGAACGTAAGTACAACGTGGTTTGTTTATAATTACCACACTGTACCCAGGGATGAACCATGACGTCTGGGGTACACTTGACTCACCAGCACCTCCGATACTATCCCATTATTCCCAAATTCTTATCCATACTGCCCCCACCCTATAGTAACATCAGTTGTAATACCCAAAAAGAATGACATTACACCTGTTTTGGATTAAATGGCCACAGCAGCCTTTTATTAACAAACAATTACACAATTAAATAAAAAACCCAAACTAGGAAGAGGTGGTCCTCGAAGCCACAAAATTAAGGATTTTCAGTGTTCCTATTTTATATATTCCTTTTGGCCTCCAGGCTTAGTCTTGCCCCCAGCCGCAAAGCACCAGCTCGGAGGCAGCTAATGAGCAGCCCGGCCAAAACCAACCAATACCAATTCCCCAAAATTATCCATTCCACCGACTGATCGACCACATTTCCTCGTAAACTACTCTGGGGGAGTCCAGGACCAATAGAGATCCCCCCCCGCAATCCGCCATCGCCCTTTCCACCAACTTCGAGGACCTCCCTCCCCCGCCTTACTGCTATGACAGAAAATTAACACTCACTATTTAACATAAGCATACATACCGTTAACAAACTTAACAAATCAAATCCCGATTTCAAAAATTAAGGGAGGGTGGGTGGGAGCTTCACTTGCTGGCAGACCGCAGGTAATTACGTGCTCCAGCCGAATGCTGACTCGTCCTTGGCAGTTTTCCAATAACTGCCCTGCAGTCTCTCAGCCCAAAGCCCCTTTACTCCGCCCCTCTGGGTCCCTCCCCCCTCACCAATTCAAATAACTCCCCGCAGCCCACTTAACCCTGTAACTGCCCATTAACCCCTTGTGGCCCTGATTTTACATGTGACCCCGTCATGTCGGCCTCCCCTGATGGCCCTAGGGGCCAGTACGGCCTTTCTTAACTGAAAGGAGACAACTCCATTAATACCCCTTTAAAGACATTAGCCATACCTATCTCATACAATATAATCAACAGTTGAGGTTTATTAGAAGAGTTGAGCGAGTTTGATCAGGTCAGGGCTTATTCAGCAAGCTATAGCGCTTACCGAATAAGCTGCAGAGGGAACTCGGTTTCCTGGATAGCTCCTGCTGATCACTGTCCGGCTCCGCAGCTGCATGTGTCGTAGCTGTTTGACAGTCATGACACATGCATGGAGAGCGCAACAAACAGGTATTCTAATTTTGTGAGAATCACTTGTATGTGATTTTTTTTTATTTTTTAATATCTTTATTTTTAATGGGGGAAAATGGTAAATGCTTCAAATTTGTATGTTTTTAATTTTTTTGTAAATTTTAAAACTTTTTTATTTTACTTTTTACTGTATTTGTTACTTCCCTTATGGGACTTGAACCGGTGACTGCCTATGATACAGTATATACTTTAGTACTGGTGTATATAGTATATATATTTCTTTTTTAAGCTTTGTTTATATAGCACCATGGTATTCTGCAGCACTTTACAGACATTATCATCACATGGGGACTTGCAATCTAAATTCCCTATCATTATGTCTTTGGAGTGTTAGGCTGGGGTCATACTGCGTTATGGCAGTCCGTTAACACTGCCATTATCGGGCGCATGCGCTTGCGCTAGCGATGTGCCGTCATTCTGTGACGGACCCTCGGACACGGTCTGCAGCGTTTTGGGGTCCATCACCGCTAGTACAGATAGAACATATGCACTAGCGCGATCGCATAACATGATCTTTTTCGGCACTTGCGTATGTGTTAAACGGACTGCACTAACGCAATGTGAACCTAGCCTTAGAAGAAACCGGAGTACCCAGAGGAATCCCACAAAGACACAGAGAGAACATAAAAACTCACTGCAGATGTTGTCCTTGATGAGATTTGAACCCATGTAACCAGCACTGCAAAGCAACAATGCTAACCACTGAGCCATCAAGCTGCCACTTTAAAAAATGATGCTGCGTTTCAATGAAGCGCTGTGATAGCAGCCACTCTACGTAAAAGATCATTTCACCTGATGAATGAGCCTATTTACACAACAAGGTAATCATGAAACGAACATTTTTAACATATTAGCTTGCTCACGATTATCTTGCAATGTAAATTACAATTTACTCATGATACCGTGTGTAAAACCATCAAAGTGCATATTTTCTGGTTAATGCATAATGAAATCACATCACTCCAACACGTTCCCACTCTTATCACCAGTCCTGAAAACCACCTGCTTTAACTCTCTCAATTGCTACAGTGCTGTCCATTAGTCCCTAGAGAGATTATCAAAAGTTCCTCTATCATGTCCTTTCCTCATTCAGACTTTACCATCTTGATGGACAATTTCAACCTTAGAGTTTAGTGCCTGACAGGATGAGATAATGCAATGAAAGGATTACAGAATCAGGTCCTCTTGTGGGACTAATAAATACTGTAAAGACAATTTTAAAAAAGTTTTATATATTTTAAATAAAAAAGTTAAAAAAATCAGTTTCCCAATAAAAAGTGATTCAGTTTGGAATAGAATAAATGCTCCAAAAAAGACATACTGTTTCTACAAAGACAGTGAACACGGCAAAAAACCAATACAAAAAATAGTCCAAGAATTGCAGTATTTGTTCATGCAGCCTTACAAAATATCCATAAACTAGATGGTAGCCCGATTCTAAAGCATTGGGTATTCTAGAACATGTACAGTACAGACCAAAAGTTTGGACACACCTTCTCATTTAAAGATTTTTCTGTATTTTCATGACTATGAAAATTGTACATTCACACTGAAGGCATCAAAACTATGAATTAACACATGTGGAATTATATACTTAACAAAAAAAGTGTGAAACAACTGAACCTATGTCTTATATTCTAGGTTCTTCAAAGTAGCCATCTTTTGCTTTAATGACTGCTTTGCACACTCTTGGCATTCTCTTCATGAGCTTCAAGAGGTAGTCACCGGGAATGGTTTTCACTTCACAGGTGTGCCCTGTCAGGTTTAATAAGTGGGATTTCTTGCCTTATAAATGGAGTTGAGACCATCAGTTGTGTTGTGCAGAAGTCTGGTGGATACACAGCTGATAGCCCTACTGAATAGACTGTTAGAATTTGTATTATGGCAGGAAAAAAGCAGCTAAGTAAAGAAAAACGAGTGGCCATCATTACTTTAAGAAATAAAGGTCAGTCAGTCCGAAAATTTGGGAAAACTTTGAAAGTGTCCCCAAGTGCAGTGGCAAAAACCATCAAGCATTACAAAGAAACTGGCTCACATGAGGACTGCACCAGGAAAGGAAGACCAAGAGTCACCTCTGCTTCTGAGGATAAGTTTATCCGAGCCACCAGCCTCAGAAATTGCAGGTAGCAGCAGCTCAGGTTAGAGACCAGGTCAATGCTACACAGAGTTCTAGCAGTAGACACATCTCTACAACAACTGTCAAGGAGACTTTGTGCAGCAGGCCTTCATGGTAAAATAGCTGCTAGGAAACCACTGCTAAAGACAGGCATCAAGTAGAAGAGACTTGTTTGGGCTAAAGAATGCAAGGAATGGACATTAGACCAGTGGAAATCTGTGCTTTGGTCTGATGAGTCCAAATTTGAGATCTTTGGTTCCAACCACCGTGCCTTTCTGCGACACAGAAAATGCAAACGGATGGACTCTACATGCCTGGTTCCCACCGTGAAACATGGAGGAAGAGGTGTGATGGTGTGGGGGTGCTTTGCTGGTGACACTATTGGGGATTTATTCAAAATTTAAGGCATACTGAACCAGCATGGCTACTACAGCATCTTGCAGCGGCATGCTATTCTATCCGGTTTGCGTTTAGTTACTACTACTGTATGTAGTTTATTTATGAAAATTTTAGAATAATACATTAAATACACAGGATTCGGCCGGCCGTGATTAATTAGCGAAGCGTGGTTCAAATCCTGCGCCAATTTGCAGCCGGACTGCGCCTGTCGCTGATTGTTCACGGCTGGCACATAGTACACTGCACAGCCCATGTACTATATTGCACAGCCAACGTAGTATATTGCACAGCCACGTAATATATTGCACAGCCCACATAGTACACTGCACAGCCCATGTAGTATATTGCACAGCCCACGTAGTATATTGCACAGCCCATTCAGTATATTGCACAGCCCACGTAGTACATTGCACAGCACACGTAGTATATTGCACAACCCATGTAGTATATTGCACAGCCCATGTAGTATATTGCACAGCCCACGCAGTATATAGCACAGCCCACATAGTATATTGCACAGACACGTAGTATATTGCACAGCCCACGTAGTATATTGCACAACCACATAATATATTGCCCAGCTCACGTAGTATATAAAAGCCCATGCACGCAGTATATAACACAGCCCATGTAGTGTATAACACAGCCCACATAGTGTATAACACAGGCCACATAGTGTATAACACAGCCCACATAGTATATTCTGTCATGGCGTTTGTAGATTCTGGCGCCGCTTTGAATTTAATGGACTTTGAATTTGCTAGATGTTGTGGTTTCCCCTTGCAGTCTTTGGAGAACCCTATTCCTTTAAGGGGCATTGATGCTACACCTTTGGCTAAAAATAAACCCCAGTTTTGGACACAGGTGACCATGTGCATGGCGCCAGCCCATCGGGAGGATTGTCGCTTTTTGGTGTTGCATAATTTGCATGATGCTATTGTGCTGAGTTTTCCATGGTTGCAGGTACATAATCTGGTGTTGGATTGGAAATCTATGTCTGTGACTAGTTGGGGTTGTCAGGGAGTTCATGGTGACGTTCCTTTGATGTCAATCTCCTCTTCCCCCCCTTCTGAAATTCCAGAGTTCTTGTCTGATTTTCAGGATGTGTTCAATGAGCCCAAGTCCAGTTCCCTTCCACCGCATAGGGATTGTGATTGTGCTATTGACTTGATTCCAGGTTGTAAGTTTCCTAAGGGTCTACTTTTCAACCTGTCGGTGCCTGAACATACCGCTATATTAAGGAGTCTTTGGAGAAAGGGCATATTCGGCCACCTTCTTTACCATTGGGAGCGGGATTTTTTTTTTTGTTGCCAAGAAGGATGGCTCCTTGAGACCTTGTATTGATTATCGCCTCTTGAATAAGATCACGGTCAAATTTCAATACCCTTTGCCTTTGCTTTCTGATTTGTTTGCTAGGATTAAGGGGGCTAGTTGGTTTACTAAGATTGACCTTCGAGGGGCATATAATCTTATTCGTATTAAGCAGGGTGACGAATGGAAAACTGCGTTTAATACGCCCGAGGGCCATTTTGAATACCTTGTGATGCCCTTCGGGCTCTCTAATGCTCCATCTGTTTTTCAGTCCTTCATGCATGATATCTTCCGGAATTATCTTGATAAATTCATGATTGTATATTTGGATGACATTTTGATTTTTTTCCGATGATTGGGAGTCTCATGTGAAACAGGTCAGGATGGTTTTTCAGATCCTTCGTGACAATGCTTTGTTTGTGAAGGGGTCGAAGTGTCTTTTTGGAGTGCAGAAGGTTTCTTTTTTGGGCTTTATTTTTTCTCCCTCATCTATAGAGATGGATCCGGTTAAGGTTCAGGCCATTCATGATTGGATTCAGCCCACGTCTGTGAAGAATCTTCAGAAATTTTTGGGCTTTGCTAATTTTTATCGCCGTTTCATTGCTAACTTCTCCAGTGTGGTTAAACCCCTGACCGATTTGACGAAAAAGGGCGCTGATGTGACGAATTGGTCCTCTGCGGCTGTCTCTGCCTTTCAGGAGCTTAAACGCCAATTTACTTCTGCTCCGGTGTTGCGTCAGCCAGATGTTTCTCTTCCATTTCAGGTTGAGGTTGACGCTTCTGAGATTGGGGCAGGGGCCGTTTTGTCTCAGAGGAATTCTGATGGTTCCTTGATGAAACCATGTGCCTTCTTTTCCCGAAAGTTTTCGCCTGCTGAACGTAATTATGATGTCGGCAATCGGGAATTGTTGGCTATGAAGTGGGCATTCGAGGAATGGCGACATTGGCTTGAGGGCGCCAAGCATCGCATTGTGGTTTTGACCGATCATACAAAATCTGATTTACCTCGAGTCTGCCAAGCGGCTGAATCCTAGACAGGCTCGATGGTCTTTGTTTTTCTCCTGTTTTGATTTCGTGGTCTCGTATCTTCTGGATTCTAAGAATATTAAAGCTGATGCCCTCTCTAGGAGCTTTTTGCCTGATTCTCCGGAGGTCCTTGAACCGGTCGGCATTCTAAAGGAAGGGGTGGTTCTTTCTGCCATCTCCCCCCCTGATCTACGACGGGTCCTTCAGGAATTTCAGGCTGACAAACCTGACCGCTGTCCAGTGGGGAAACTGTTCGTTCCTGATAAATGGACTAGTAGGGTTATTTCGGAGGTTCATTGTTCTGTGTTGGCTGGTCATCCTGGTATTTTTGGTACCAGAGATTTGGTTGGTAGGTCTTTTTGGTGGCCTTCTTTGTCACGGGATGTGCGTTCTTTTGTGCAGTCCTGTGGGACTTGTGCGCGGGCTAAGCCTTGTTGTTCCCGCGCTAGTGGGTTGCTTTTGCCTTTGCCGGTCCCTGAGAGGCCTTGGACGCATATTTCTATGGATTTTATTTCAGACCTTCCGGTTTCCCAGAGGATGTCAGTTATCTGGGTGGTTTGTGACCGGTTTTCTAAGATGGTTCATTTGGTGCCTTTGCCTAAGTTGCCTTCCTCTTCTGATTTGGTTCCATTGTTTTTTCAGCATGTGGTTCGTTTGCATGGTATTCCGGAGAATATTGTGTCCGACAGAGGTTCCCAGTTTGTTTCTAGGTTTTGGCGAGCCTTTTGTGCTAGGCTGGGCACTGATTTGTCTTTTTCTTCCGCATTTCATCCTCAGACAAATGGCCAAACCGAGCGAACCAACCAGACTTTGGAAACTTATTTGAGATGCTTCGTGTCTGCTGATCAGGATGATTGGGTGGCTTTTTTGCCATTGGCCGAGTTTGCCCTTAATAATCAGGCTAGTTTGGCTACCTTGGTTTCGCCTTTTTTTTGTAATTTTGGTTTTCATCCTCGTTTTTCTTCAGGGCAGGTTGAGCCTTCTGATTGTCCTGGTGTGGATTCTGTGGTGGACAGATTGCAGCAAATTTGAGCTCATGTGGTGGACAATTTGGTGTTGTCTCAGGAGGAGGCGCAACGTTTTGCTAATCGTCGTCGGTGTGTTGGTTCCCGGCTTCGGGTTGGGGATTTGGTCTGGTTGTCTTCCCGTCATGTTCCTATGAAGGTTTCATCCCCTAAGTTTAAGCCTCGGTTTATTGGTCCTTATAGGATTTCTGAGATTATCAATCCGGTGTCTTTTCGTTTGGCCCTTCCGGCATCTTTTGCTATCCATAATGTTTTCCATAGATCTTTATTGCGGAAATATGTGGTGCCCGTCCTTCCCTCTGTTGATCCTCCGGCTCCTGTGTTGGTTGAGGGGGAGTTGGAGTATGTGGTTGAGAAGATTTTGGATTCTCGTTTTTCGAGACGGAAGCTTCAGTACCTGGTCAAATGGAAAGGTTACGGCCAGGAGGATAATTCTTGGGTTTTTGCCTCTGATGTCCATGCTGCTGATTTGGTTCGGGCCTTTCATCTGGCTCGTCCTGATCGGCCTGGGGGCTCTGGTGAGGGTTCGGTGACCCCTCTTCAAGGGGGGGTACTGTTGTGAATTCTGCTCTTGGGCTCCCTCCGGTGGTTGTTAGTGGTAGTGCAGTGGTCTCTGGATTGTAGGCCAGGGCAGGTGTTTCTGCTTATTGCAGCTCTATTAGGTATTTAGGTTTGTAGGATCCATCAATCCCTGCCAGTTGTCCATTGTATCTTGGAGGGATTTCATCTCTGTCTGGCTCCACTGCCCTGCTGTCATTTCAGCTAAGATAAGTGCCTTGTTTTGGTTCTCAGTAGCACGCATGCAGTGTGCTTTTATGTGCAGTGCAATCTATTGTGTTTTTGTCCAGCTTGACTTGTTTGGATTTTTCTGTCATGCTGGTTTCTCTGGAGATGCAGATATACATCCTATGTCTTTAGTTAGATGTAGTATATAGTATTTTCTGCTGTGGAATTTTCTAGTGTTTTAATACTGACCGCTTAGAACTCTGTCTTATCCTTTCTATCTAGCTAGAAGGGCCTCTTTTGCTAAACTCTGTTTTTTCTGCCTGTGTACGTATTTCCTCTTAAACTCACAGTCAATATTTGTGGGGGGCTGTCTATCCTTTGGGGCTCTGCTCTGAGGCAAGATAGGATTTCCCATTTCCATCTTTAGGGGTATTTAGTCCTCCGGCTGTGTCGAGGTGTCTAGGCCTGGTTAGGTCCATCCCACGGCTACTTCTAGTTGCGGTGTCAGTATTAGGATTGCGGTCAGTACAGGTACCACCTACTCCAGAGATAGTCTCATGCGGCTCCAGGGTCACCGGATCATAACAGCCCATGTAGTATATTGCACAGCCCATGTTGTATATTGCACAGCCCACTTAGTATATTGCACAGCCCATGTAGTATATTGCACATCCCATGCAGTATATAGCACAACCCACGTAGTATGTTGCACAGCCACGTAGTATATTGCACAGCCCATGTAGTATGTTGCACAGCCACGTAATATATTGCACAGCCCACATAGTACACTGCACAGCCCATGTAGTATATTGCACAGCCCACATAGTATATTGCACAGCCCATGCAGTATATTGCACAGCCCACGTAGTACATTGCACAGCCCACGTAGTACATTGCACAGCCCACATAGTATATTGCACAGCCCATGTAGTATATTGCACAGCCCATGCAGTATATAGCACAGCCCATGTAGTATATTGCACAGCCCACGTAGTATATTGCACAGCCCATGTAGTATATTGCACAGCCCACGTATTATATTGCACAGCCCACATAGTATATTGCACAGCCCATGTAGTACATTGCACAGCCCACGTAGTATATTGCACAGCCCACGTAGTATATTGCACAGCCCACTTAGTATATTGCACAACCCATGTAGTATATTGCACAGCCCATGCAGTATATAGCACAGCCCACGTAGTATGTTGCACAGCCATGTAGTATATTGCACAGCCCACATAGTATATTGCACAGCCACGTAATATATTGCACAGCCCACATAGTACACTGCACAGCCCATGTAGTATATTGCACAGCCCACGTAGTATATTGCACAGCCCACGCAGTATATAGCACAGCCCACATAGTATATTGCACAGCCACGTAGTATATTGCACAGCCCACGTAGTATATTGCACAGCCACATAACATATTGCCCAGCCCATGTAGTATATTGCACAGCCACACAGTATATAACACAGCCCACATAGTATATTGCACAGCCCACGCAGTATATAGCAATGTAGACATCATATCCCTGTTAAAAAAATAATTAAAATAAAAAATAGTTATATACTCACCTTCCGTTGGCCCCCGGATGCAGGCAAAGCGGTTACCGACGCTCCTCGTGTGCTCCGGTCCCAAGAGTGCATTGCGGTCTCGCGAGATGATGACGTAGCGGTCTCGCGAGACCGCTACGTCTTCATCTCGCGAGACTGCAATGCATGGAGCGGTTACCAGAGCATCGCGAGGAGCGGGAAAGGCCGGTTCTGGTTCCGAGGGGCCGACGGACGGTGAGTATATAACGATATTTTATTTTTTTTATTATTTTTAACATTAGATCTTTTTACCATTGATGCCGCATAGGCAGCATCAATAGTAAAAAGTTGGTCACACAGGGTTAATAGCAGCAGTAACGGAGTGCGTTACCCCCGGCAAAACGCGGTTAGTTACCGCTGCCATTTACCGTGTGTGAGCGCTGAGTGGAGGGGAGTATGGAGCGGGCACTGACTGCGGGGAGTAAGGAGCGGCCATTTTGCCGCCGGACTGTGCCCGTTGCTGATTGGTCGTTGCCGTTTTGCCACGACCAATCAGCGACTTGGATTTCCATGATAGACAGAGGCCGCGACCAATGAATATCCGTGACAGACAGACAGAAGGACAGACAGAAAGACGGAAGTGACCCTTAGACAATTATATAGTAGATGGTTACAAACTATTATTCACCTGTCCCTGGTATCCCAGGCTCCACTTCCTTCCCCCATGGCCACTCATCTCTGTTGTGCTCCACATCAAATTTTGTAGGCTGCCTGGTAAGGTTCTGTTATGTGATGTTATATCCCTAGGCCTATTTAAGGTCTACTAAGACACCCACACCCCTGTGTTTTAGGGTTAATACACCTAGTTCTTCTAGTTCTTCATCATCTGTGCATTCTTTGCTCTCAACCTGCAAGACCTCTGTGTTGCTGTGCATCTTCAGATTTACCTGCTACCTGTTGAGTGCCATCTCCTGGATAGTTCTCCAGGCACATTAGCTCACAGACTACTTTTGATTTTGTTCACATTATTCTCTGATCTGTGCTATACATTTGTAGTCCCTTTAACTACCTCTGAGTGAGGCTACCGACTGGCTGCATCCTCTCTCCAACTGTCCTACTGTGGGTTTTAGTGTGCTAAGCCCTCGCTCCCCACATGCCTTCTTTCCAGTGGCACCAACGCCCAGGTGCTTCCTACCACTTTCTGGTTTCATCTCCAAGCTGGCAATTTCCTTGTACTGCGTATGAGTGGAACGCTTAAGGAATTACACTGGTGATCTGCATTCTTTCCTTTTATTTGACAAAAAAGTTTGTCTTTGAAACACAATGTATTGCACCCACTGTAAAATTCTATCTGTACCTGGAGACTGGTTAGTGTATTGAGCTCCAACTAACAACTCCCATAATTCCAGCATCACTACTCACACACGTATAATCATAATTACACATACTATAAAACTAATCATTATGTTACTGACCCGCTGAACAACGTTAACATGTCAATTATACTAAGCCATGAACAGTGTTTAACCCCTTTCTGCCAACTGACGGAATAGTACGTCAGCTGGCAGATCCCCTGCTTTGAGGTGGGCTCCGGTGGTGAGCCCACCTCAAAGCCGCAACATGTCAGCTGTTTTGTACAGCTGACATGTGCGCGCAATGAGCGCGAGCGGAATCGCGATCCGCCCGTGCCCATTAACTAGTTAAATGCCACCGTCAAGTGCTGACAGCGGCATTTAACTAGCGCTCCCGGCCACGCGGTCGGAAGTGCTCGCACCGCTGACCCCCGTCACATGATCGGGGGTCAGCGGTGCATTGCCATAACAACCAGAGGTCTCCTTGAGACCTCTATGGTTGTTGATGGCCGATTGCTTTGAGCGCCACCCTGTGGTCGGCGTTCAAAGCAACCCTGCATTTCTGCTACATAGAGGTGATCTGTGCTTCACCTCTATGTAGCAGAGCCGATCGTGTAGTGCATGCTTCTAGCCTCCTATGGAGGCTATTGAAGCATGCCAAAATTAAAAAAAAAAGTGTTTAAAAATATTAAAAAAATAAAAAATATATAAAAGTTAAAATCACCCCCCTTTCGCCCCAATCAAAATAAAACAATTAAAAAAAATCAAACATACACATATTTGGTATTGCCGCATTCAGAATCGCTCGATCTATCAATAAAAACAAAGGATTAACCTGACCGCTAAATGGCGTAGCGAGAAAAAAATCAAAACGCCAAAATTACTTTTTTTGGTCGCCGTGACATTGCGTTAAAATGCAATAACGGGCGATCAAAAGAACGTATCTACACCAAAATGGTATCATTAAAAACGCCAGCTTGGCACGCAAAAAATATCCCCTCACCTGACCCCAGATCACGAAAATTGGAGACGCTACGGGTATCGGAAAATCACGCAATTTTTTATTTTTTTTTTAGCAAACTTTGGAATTTTTTTTCACTACTTAGATAAAAAATAACCTAGACATGTTAGGTGTCTATGAACTCGTAATGACCTGGAGAATCATAAAGGCAGGTTAGTTTTAGCAGTAACCAATTCCAGGGCCCCATTTTTCAACTACATGCAAATGTGACAATATCCTCAATCACAAATTTGTAGTAACAATGAACTGGGTAGATTGTTAAATGAATAAGATGCTGCCTTTGTCCGTACATAGTGATTCAAGTATATAGTACCAAGTACTGCTCATGTAAGAGGGTGGTGGCCCATTCTTGCACAGGGGCTCACCGGAGGATTCTCCTGTTCTCCTGTGGGCCAGTCCAAGCCTGCTCTCGTTTCTAGTCATCTAGGAGGTATGAGGGTCTGTAACAGTCACTGCTCATTATACTGTTAGAGGCTGTAATCACTCCCCCTTACTTTGACTGAGAGCCCGCTCTGCACACACAAAGTGCCATTATTTTAATTTCATTCAATCTCCCAAAAAGTGTAACAAAAAGTGATTCAAGGTTGTATGTATCACAAAAGATTAGCGATGAAAACTATTTCTTGTCACACAAAAAAACCTTTGTCGACAGAAAAATTTAAAATCTGTGGTGCTCAGAATATGGAGAAACAAAAACAAACTTTTTAGTGTATTTATTGTGCCAAAAGTAATAAAACAGAAATAAAACTTTAATTTTGGAATCACTATAATTGTACTGAAAAATATAATAAATTTAACATTTTATTTGCACAGGAAATGAAACGCATGACAATTAAAATGTAGATAATTGACAGCAGAAATGCAGAAAGTTTTTTATTGAATTTCTTCATGTTAACAGTTACTAAAAGCTAGGTATTAAGCTATATAAACCTTAAAATGGTCCCACTAAGAAATACAACTCATCTCGCAAAAAACAACAAAATATACAAATTATGGCTCCTGAAATGTGACATTTAAAAAAAAAAAGAGTGTTTGGTCATTAACGTATTAAAGATTAATAAACTGTTTTAAGCTCTAATAGAGGCAAGATAAGGGCATTATTAGTATTCACTTGAACCACAACTTGATGTCCTGCAATCAAACACTTCCAAATCCTGCACATTCATTTTGGACAGGGGAATATTTCCCTGAGGTTCCTGAACTACTGCTGTAGCTAAATATTGCTGACAGAGAAGAAATGCTGTCTGAAGCTGACACCTCTTTGGCACAAGCTCTTACTGAGGGATTATTTTAGAAGCTTTCCATTAATTTGCATTGGTGTGCTAGGAATTTTGTTGATCGTCTTTAACATTGTCAAAACTTTTAAAGGCAAATTAAAGAGAATGTATCACCAGAAAATGACATATTAAATAACAGAAAACATATTTTTTAAAATATTGTTACAGATATTTTTTATTTAACATATTTTCTATGTCCCTGTCTACACATAAAAAAATAAATATTGCAGTTTTCACTTTGGCCATTAGAGCATTCACAATAGAGACACTTCCTGGTTTAGTCAAGTTTTCCCAAGTGCAGTGGTGATGATGATGATGTGTTACTACAGTCACCTTCTTATCACTAGATGGAGGGTTACAATGACAGATGACCACTCTATTGTACTATTTCACATCATACATCACAAAAAAATGATGCATTTTTTCAGCTCTGTGTTGTTTTATTATATCACCACCTTTTTTCTTTAACCCCTTAGCGACCTTTGACGCATACGCTGCGTCATGAAAGTCGGTGCCAAAGCGACCTATGACGCAGCGTATGCGTCATGGAGGGATCGCGTCCCTGCAGATCGGGTGAAGGGGTTAACTCCCATTTTACCCGATCTGCAGAGACAGGGGGAGTGGTGCTTCAGCCCAGGGGGGGTGGCTTCACCCCCCGTGGCTACGATCGCTCTGATTGGCTGTTGAAAGTGAAACTGCCAATCAGAGCGATTTGTAATATTTCACCTAAAAAACTGGTGAAATATTACAATCCAGCCATGGCCGATGCTGCAATATCATCGGCCATGGCTGGAAAACCTGAAGTCACCCCCCCCACACCCACCGATCGCCCCCCCAGCCCTCCGTTAGTCCTCCGGTCCCCTCCGTCTGCCTGCCGGCTCCCCCGTCCTCCTGTCCGCTCCCTCCTTGCTCAGGATCCCCCCCCCTGTGCTCCGATCACCCCCCCTGTGCTCCGATCCACCCCCCCACCACCCCTTCATACTTACCGATCCTCCCGGTGTCCGGCCGTCTCCTCGCTGGGCGCCGCCATCTTGGAAAATGGCGGGCGCATGCTCAGTGCGCCCGCCGAATCTGCCAGTCGGCAGATTCCTTACAGGTACATTTTGATCGCTGTGGTAGGTTCTATCACAGCGATCAAAATAAAAAAAATAATAAATAACCCCCCCCCCCTTTATCACCCCCATAGGGACAATAATAAAATAAAGAATTTTTTTTTTTTTTTTTCCACTAGGGTTAGGGTTAGAACTAGGGTTAGAACTAGGGGTAGGGTTAGGGGTAGGGTTAGGGTTACGGGTAGGGTTAGGGGTAGGGTTATGGCATGTGCACACAGAGCGGATCGGCCGCGGATCCGCAGCGGATTGGCCGCGGATCCGCAGCGGATCGGTAGCGGATTGGCCGCGGATCCGCAGCGGATCGGTAGCGGATTGGCCGCGGATCCGTAGCGGATTGGCCGCTGCGAATTCGAAGCAGTTTTCCATCAAGTTTACAGTACCATGTACACCTAAGGAAAACCAAATCCGCTGTGCCCATGGTGCGAAAAATTCCGTGCAGAAACGCTGCGTTGTATTTTCCGCAGCATGTCAATTCTTTGTGCGGATTCCGCAGCGTTTTACACCTGTTCCTCAATAGGAATCCGCAGGTGAAATCCGCACAAAACAACACTGGAAATCTGCTGTAAATCCGCAGGTAAAACGCAGTGCCTTTTACCTGCAGATTTTTCAAAAATCGTGCGGAAAAATCTCACACGAATCCGCAACGTGGGCACATAGCCTTAGGGTTAGGGTTGGAATTAGAGTTAGGGTTGGAATTAGGGCTAGGGTTTGAAATAGGGTTAAGATTAGGCTTGTGGTTAGGGTTACGGATAGGGTTAGGGGTGTGTTGGGGTTACAGTTGTGGTTAGGGTTGGGATTAGGGTTACGGTTGGGATTAGGGTTAGGATTAGGGTTGGAATTAGGGTTACGGGTGTGTTGCGGTTAGGGTTGTGGTTAGGGGTGTGTTGGGGTTAGGGTTGTGATTAGGGTTATGGCTACAGTTGGGATTAGGATTAGGGGTGTGTTGGGGTTAGTGTTGAAGTTAGAATTGAGGGGTTTCCACTGTTTAGGCACATCAGGGGTCTCCAAACGCAACATGGCGCCACCATTGATTCCAGCCAATCTTGCGTTCAAAAAGTCAAATGGTGCTCCCGCCCTTCCAAGCCCCGACGTGCGCCCAGTGGTTTACCCCCACATTTGGGGTACCAGCGTACTCAGGACAAACTGGGCAACAACTGTTGGGGTCCAATTTCTCCTGTTACCCTTGCAAAAATAAAAAATTACTTGCTAAAACATAATTTTTGAGGAAAGAACAATTATTTTTTATTTTCACGGCTCTGCATTATAAACTTCTGTGAAGCACTTGGGGGTTGAAAGTGCTCACCACACATCTAGTTAAGTTCCTTCGGGGGTCTAGTTTCCAAAATGGGGTCACTTGTGGGGGGTTTCTACTGTTTAGGCACATCAGGGGCTCTGCAAATGCAATGTGACGCCCGCAGACCATTCCATCAAAGTCTGCATTTCAAATGTCACTACTTCCCTTCCGAGCCCTGACGTGCGCCCAAACAGTGGTTTACCCCCACATATGGGGTATGAGCGTACTCACAACAAACTGGGCAACAAATATTGGGGTCCAAATTCTCCTGTTACCCTTGTGAAAATAAAAAATTGCTTGCTAAAACATCTTTTTTGAGGAAAGAAAAATGATTTTTTATTTTCACGGCTCTGCGTTGTAAACTTCTGTGAAGCACTTGGGGGTTCAAAGTGCTCACCACACATCTAGATAAGTTCCCTTGGGGGTCTAGTTTCCAAAATGGAGTCACTTGTAGGGAGTTCCTACTGTTTAGGCACATCAGGGGCTCTGCAAACGCAACCTGATGCCCGCAGAGCATTCCATCAAAGTCTGCATTTCAAAACGTCACTACTTCCCTTCCGAACCCCGACGTGTGCCAAAACAGTGGTTTACCCCCACATATGGGGTATCAGCGTACTCAGGAGAAACTCGACAACAACTTTTGGGGTCCAATTTCTCCTGTTACTTTTGCAAAAATAAAAAAATTCTGGGCTAAAAAAATATTTTTGAGGAAAGGAAACACATTTTTTATTTTCACGGCTCTGCGTTATAAACTTCTGTGAAGCACTTGGGGGTTCAAAGTGCTCACCACACATCTAGATAAGTTCCCTTGGGGGTCTAGTTTCCAAAATGGAGTCACTTGTAGGGAGTTCCTACTGTTTAGGCACATCAGGGGCTCTGCAAACGCAACCTGATGCCCGCAGAGCATTCCATCAAAGTCTGCATTTCAAAACGTCACTACTTCCCTTCTGAACCCCGACGTGTGCCAAAACAGTGGTTTACCCCCACATATGGGGTATCAGCGTACTCAGGAGAAACTGGACAACAACTTTTGGGGTCCAATTTCTCCTGTTACTCTTGCAAAAATAGAAAAATTCTGGGCTAAAAAAATATTTTTGAGGAAAGGAAACACATTTTTTATTTTCACGGCTCTGCGTTATAAACT
Source organism: Ranitomeya variabilis (assembly GCF_051348905.1). NCBI lineage: Eukaryota > Metazoa > Chordata > Amphibia > Anura > Dendrobatidae > Ranitomeya > Ranitomeya variabilis. Next base: position 656,679,099 of record NC_135233.1, read on the forward strand.
TCTGTGAAGCACTTGGGGGTTCAAAGTGCTCACCACACATCTAGATTAGTTCCTTGGGAGGTCTAGTTTCCAAAATGGGGTCACTTGTGCGGGAGCTCCAATGTTTAGGCACACAGGGGCTCTCCAAACGCGACATGGTGTCCGCTAATGATTGGAGCTAATTTTCCATTCAAAAAGCCAAATGGCGTGCCTTCCCTTCCGAGCCCTGCCGTGCGCCCAAACAGCGGTTTACCCCCACATATGGGGTATCATCGTACTCAGGACAAACTGGACAACAACATTTGGGATCCAATTTCTCCTATTACCCTTGGGAAAATAAAAAATTCTGGGCTAAAAATCATTTTTGAGGAAAGAAAAATTATTTTTTTATTTTCACGGCTCTGCATTATAAACTTCTGTGAAGCACCTGGGGGTTATAAGTGCTCACTATGCATCTAGATAAGTTCCTTGGGGGGTCTAGTTTCCAAAATGGGGTCACTTGTAGGGGAGCTCCAATGTTTAGGCACACAGGGGCTCTCCAAACGCGACATGGTGTCCGCTAACGATTGGAGCTAATTTTCCATTCAAAAAGTCAAATGGCACGCCTCCTATTCCGAGCCTTGCCGTGCACCCAAACAGTGGTTTACTCCCACATATGAGGTATCGGCATACTCAGGAGAAATTGCCCAACAAATTTTAGGATCCATTTTATCCTGTTGCCCATGTGAAAATGAAAGAATTGAGGCTAAAAGAAATTGTGTGAAAAAAAAAGTACTTTTTCATTTTTGCGGATCAATTTGTGAAGCACCTGGGGGTTTAAAGTGCTCACTATGCCTCTAGATGAGTTCCTTGGGGGGTCTAGTTTCCAAAATGGGGTCACTTGTGGAGGAGCTCCAATGTTTAGGCACACAGGGGCTTTCCAAATGCGACATGGTGTCCGCTAACGATGGAGATAATTTTTCATTCAAAAAGTCAAATGGCGCTCCTTCCCTTCCGAGCCTTACCATGTGCCCAAACAGTGGTTTACCCCCACATGTGAGGTATTGGTGTACTCAGGAGAAATTGCCCAACAAAATTTAGGATCCATTTTATCCTGTTGCCCATGTGAAAATGAAAAAATTGAGGCAAAAATAATTTTTTTGTGAAAAAAAAGTACTTTTTCATTTTTACGGATCAATTTGTGAAGCACCTGGGGGTTTAAAGTGCTCACTATGCTTCTAGATAAGTTCCTTGGGGGGTCTAGTTTCCAAAATGGGGTCACTTGTGGGGGAGCTCCAATGTTTAGGCACACGGGGGCTCTCCAAACGTGACATGGTGTCCGCTAAAGATTGGAGCCAATTTTTCATTCAAAAAGTCAAATGGCGCTCCTCCCTTCCGAGCCCTGCCGTGCGCCCAAACAGTGGTTTACCCCCACATATGAGGTATCAGCGTACTCAGGACAAATTGGACAACAACGTCCGTGGTCCAGTTTCTCCTTTTACCGCTGGGAAAATAAAAAAATTGTTGCTAAAAGATCATTTTTGTGACTAAAAAGTTAAATGTTCATTTTTTCCTTCCATGTTGCTTCTGCTGCTGTGAAACACCTGAAGGGTTAATAAACTTCTTGAATGTGGTTTTGAGCACCTTGAGGGGTGCAGTTTTTAGAATGGTGTCACTTTTGGGTATTTTCAGCCATATAGAACCCTCAAACTGACTTCAAATGTGAGGTGGTCCCTAAAAAAAATGGTTTTGTAAATTTTGTTGTAAAAATGAGAAATCACTGGTCAAATTTTAACCCTTATAACTTCCTAGCAAAAAAAAAAATTATTTCCAAAATTGTGCTGATGTAAAGTAGACATGTGGGAAATGTTATTTATTAACTATTTTTTGTCACATAACTCTCTGGTTTAACAGAATACAAATTCAAAATGTGAAAATTGCAAAATTTTCAAAATTTTCGCCAAATTTCCGTTTTTTTCACAAATAAACTCAGAAATTATCGACCTAAATTTACCACTAACATGAAGCCCAATATGTCACGAAAAAACAATCTCAGAATCGCTAGGATCCGTTGAAGCGTTCCTGAGTTATTACCTCATAAAGGGACACTGGTCAGAATTGCAAAAAATGGCAAGGTCATTAAGGCCAAAATAGGCTGGGTCATGAAGGGGTTAAGAATTTTTTTTCAGATGGGTCTAAAATTTAAATATGTTATATTTTTCCCATAATTTTCAGTTACATTTCTTTCTGTAGGTGCCAGCCACACAACCCCTTAATTGACAACCAATGTCCCACCTAAAATTGCCAGCCAGGGCCCTTCTAACACTGCCTGCCACAGCTCCCTCAAATATGCCCGTCACAATTCTTCTGCAACAATCAGCGACAGCCCTCCTGTAAATGTCAGCCACAGCCCTCCTGTAACTGCAAGCCACAGCCCTCCTGAAACTGCCAGCCAAAGCCCTGCTATAACTGCCAGTCACAGCCCTCCTGTAACTGCCAGACACAGCCCTCCTGTAACTGCCAGTCACAGCCCTCCTGTAACTGCCAGCCACAGCCCTCCTGTAACTGCCAGACACAGCCCTCCTGCAACTGCCAGACACAGCCCTCCTGTAACTGCCAGACACAGCCCTCCTGTAACTGCCAGCCACAGTCCTCCTGTAACTGCCATCCACAGCCCTCCTGTAACTGCAAGCCACAGCCCCCTGTAACTGCCAGACACAGCCCTCCTGCAACTGCCAGACACAGCCCTCCTGTAACTGCCTGCAACAGTCCTCCTGTAACTGCCATCCACAGCCCTCCTGTAATTGCCAGCCATAGCCCTCCTGTAACTGCCAGTCACAGCCCTCCTGTAATTGCCAGCAGCAGCCATCCTGTAGCTGCCAGCACAGCCCTCCTGCAACTGCCAGCCACAGCCCTCCTGTAACTGCCTGCCACAGCCCTCTTGTAACTACCAGTCACAACCCTCCTGTAACTGCCAGCCACAGCCATCATGTAACTGCCAACCACAGCCCTCCTGTAACTGTCAGCCATAGCCCTCCTATAACTTCCAGCTACAGCTCTCCTGTTACTGCCAGCCACAGCCCTCCTGTAACTGCCTGCCACAGCCCTCCTGTAACTGCCTGCCACAGCCCTCCTGTAACTGTCAGCCACAGCCATCCTGTAACTACCAGCCACAGCCTTCCTGTAATTGCTAGCCACATCCTTCCCATAACTGCCAGCCACAGCCATCCTGTAACTGCCAGCCACAGCTCTTCTGTAACTGCCAGCCACAGCCCTCGTGCAACTGCCAGCCACAGCCCTCCTGCAACTGCCAGCCACAGCCCTCTTGTAACTGCCAGTCACAGCCCTCCTGTAATTGCCAGCTGCAGCCACCCTGCAGCTGTCAGCCACAGCCCTCCTGTAGCTGTCAGCCACAGCCCTCCTGTAGTAGCCAGCCACAGCCCTCCTGTAATTGCCAGCCACAGCCCTCCTGTAATTACCAGCCGCAGCCATCATGTAGCTTCCAGCACAGCCATCCTCTAACTACCAGCCACAGCCTTCCTGAAATTGCCAGCCACAGCTGTTGTGAATTCTGCTTTTGGGTTCCCTCCGGTGGTAGTAGGTGGTAATGCAGTTGTCCCTGGGTTGCAGTCCTGGTCAGGTGTGTCTGCTGATTGCAGTTCTGACTGGGGTATTTAGGTGTGCAGGATTCATTAGTCCTTGCCAGTTGTCAATTGTTGTTGGGAGGTGTAGGACCTCTGCCTGGTTCCTCCTGCCTTTCTGCCAAATCAGCAAAGATAAGTGTCTGTTTTTTTTTTCCTGTGGCACACATGCTGTGTGCTTCACAATTCAGTGCTATTCTTTGTGTTTTCTTGTCCAGCTTAGATTGTGTCAGTATTTTCTCAGTCTTGTTGGATTCTCTGGAGTGGCAGATATACATTCCATCTCTTTAGTTAGATTGTGGAACTTTTTGTATTATCTGTTGTGGATATTTTTGGAAGGGTTTTAATACTGACTGCCTAGTAATCTGTCCTATCCTTTCCTATTTAGCTAGAGTGGTCTCTTTTGCTAAATCCTGTTTTCTACCTGCGTGTGTCTATTCTTCTCCTACTCACAGTCATTATTCGTGGGGGGCTGCCTATCCTTTGGGGGTCTGCTCTGAGGCAAGATAGCATTCTATTTCCATCTTTAGGGGTATTTAGTCCTCTGGCTGTGTCGAGGTGTCTAGGGTTTGTTAGGCACACCCCACGGCTACTTCTAGTTGTGGTGTTAGTTCAGGATTTGCGGTCAGTACAGGTTCCACCGACTCCAGAGAAAGTTTTCATGCGGCTCCAAGGTCACCAGATCATAACAGTACAACTGGCCTATAATGAGTTAAATGCATCTCAGAAGAAGGGAAGAAAGGTGTTGAGCCATTTTTTTTTCTGCAGTCTGTTCTGTCTTTTTTTCCCTCTTTATTTATGGGTTGCTGAGGAGTCTTGTGCCAGCATGGATGTTCAGGAATTAGCTTTTCGTGTAGACCAGCTTGCTGCTAGGGTACAGGGTATTTCTGATTATATTGTTCAGACTCCTGCTTTAGAGCCGAAGATTCCTACTCCTGATTTGTTTTTTGGTGATAGGTCCAAATTTTTGGGTTTTAAAAACAATTGTAAACTGTTTTTTGCTCTGAGACCGCGATCCTCCGGTGATTCCATTCAGCAGGTTAAAATTGTCATCTCCCTGCTGCGTGGCGATCCACAGGATTGGGCATTTTCCCTGGAATCTGGGAATCCGGCCTTGCTTAATGTAGATTCCTTTTTTCAGGCTTTAGGATTATTATATGATGAGCCTAATTCTGTGGATCAAGCGGAGAAAACCTTGTTGGCCCTGTCTCAGGGTCAAGAGGCGGCAGAATTGTATTGTCAGAAATTTAGAAAATGGTCTGTGTTGACTAAATGGAATGATGCTTTGGCGGCAATTTTCAGAAAGGGTCTTTCTGAATCTGTTAAAGATGTTATGGTGGGGTTTCCCACGCCTTCCGGTCTGAGTGATTCTATGTCTCTGGCCATTCAGATTGATCGGCGCTTGCGGGAGCATCAAACTGTGCGCGCTGTGGCATCGCCCTTAGAGCAAAGTCCTAAGCCAATGCAGTGTGATAGGATTTTGTCTAGAACGGAACGACAAGGATTCAGATGTCAGAATAGGTTGTGTTATTATTGTGGCGACGCTTCTCATGTCATTTCAGTCTGCCCTAAGCGGACAAAAAGGATCGCTAGTTCATTTACTATCAGTACTGTACAACCTAAATTTCTGTTATCGGTGTCCTTGATCTGCTCATTGTCATCATTTTCTGTCATGGCGTTTGTGGATTCAGGCGCCGCATTGAACTTAATGGATTTTGAGTTTGCCAGGCGTTGTGGTTTTCCCTTGCAGCCTTTGCAGAACCCTATTCCTTTAAGGGGGATTGATGCTACACCTTTGGCTAAAAATAAGCCCCAGTTTTGGACACAGGTGACCATGCACATGGCGTCAGCCCATCAGGAAGATTGTCGATTTCTGGTGTTGCATAATTTGCATGATGTTATCGTGCTGGGTTTCCCGTGGTTGCAGGTGCATAATCCGGTGTTGGATTGGAAATCTATGTCTGTGACTAGTTGGGGTTGTCAGGGGGTTCATAGTGATGTTCCTTTGATGTCAATCTCCACTTCTTCCTCTTCTGAAATTCCACAGTTTTTGTCTGATTTTCAGGATGTATTCGATGAGCCCAAGTCCAGTTCCCTTCCACCACACAGGGACTGTGATTGTGCGATTGACTTGATTCCAGGCAGTAAGTTTCCTAAAGGCCGACTTTTCAACCTGTCTGTGCCTGAACATACCGCCATGCGGAGTTATGTTAAGGAGTCTTTGGAGAAAGAGCATATTCGGCCATCTTCTTCACCGTTGGGAGCAGGTTTTTTTTTTGTTGCTAAGAAGGATGGCTCCTTGAGACCTTGTATTGATTACACAGGTCAACAAAAAAAAAAAAAATTTCTGGTGTCCAAAATATTTTAATGAATTTGGGGTATTTTTGGGGTGCTGATTCTGAATATGTCATCAGTTTTGCCAGATTGGCTCAAGTTTTTGAGATTTTTGGTATCTTATTTATAGCACTTGTTGGTAAATGCGACGCATCATCTCATTAATTTCTTTGGATTAGTACTTGAACTGAGCAGTTCTCAATATAGTTTTGTGTTAATTAGTGTTCTAAAAGTTTGTTCATAGCTTGATTTTTGCACTAACTTTATGTTGTTGTCTGTTTTCCAGTGAAAAGCATGAACTCATCAAGAAGAAGTTGTCTTAACGATCCAGACTCATTCTGTTACATTTGTGGTGAATACACACTGCCAAAACATAGAAGAAACATAACAGACTTCGTAAAAAAAAGTGTATTTTGCCTATTTTGGGGTTATGCTTGGGGACCAAGACAAGTTTTGGGCACCACACATAGTGTGCAAAGCATGTATCGAATTATTACAAAAATGGAGCAAAGGACAAAGAAAAAGCTTCAAATTTGGTGTTCCAATGGTGTGGAGAGAGCCAAAAAATCATCATGATGACTGTTATTTCTGTGCAGTGCAAGTGCAAGGATTCAATAAGCATAAGAAACGAAAATGGGAGTAACATGGAATCTGCAAGAAGGCCTGTCCCTCATTGTGAAGATGTGCCTGTACCTGTGTTTACCATAAATAACAGTCATCATGATGATTTTTTGGCTCTCTCCACACCATTGGAACACCAAATTTGAAGCTTTTTCTTTGTCCTTTGCTCCATTTTCGTAATAATTCGATACATGCTTTGCACACTATGTGTGGTGCCCAAAACTTGTCTTGGTCCCCAAGCATAACCCCAAAATAGGCAAAATACACTTTTTTTACGAAGTCTGTTATGTTTCTTCTATGTTTTGGCAGTGTGTATTCACCACAAATGTAACAGAATGAGTCTGGATCGTTAAGACAACTTCTTCTTGATGAGTTCATGCTTTTCACTGGAAAACAGACAACAACATAAAGTTAGTGCAAAAATCAAGCTATGAACAAACTTTTAGAACACTAATTAACACAAAACTATATTGAGAACTGCTCAGTTCAAGTACTAATCCAAAGAAATTAATGAGATGATGCGTCGCATTTACCAACAAGTGCTATAAATAAGATACCAAAAATCTCAAAAACTTGAGCCAATCTGGCAAAACTGATGACATATTCAGAATCAGCACCCCAAAAATACCCTAAATTCGATGAAATATCTTTGGCACCAAAAATGCTGTTGACCATTGTTATCGCCTCTTGAATAAGATCACGGTCAAGTTTCAATACCCTTTACCTTTGCTTTCCGATTTGTTTGCTAGGATTAAGGGGGCTAGTTGGTTTACGAAGATTGACCTTCGGGGGGCATATAATCTTGTTCGTATTAAGCAGGGTGATGATTGGAAAACTGCGTTTAATACGCCCGAAGGCCATTTTGAATACCTTGTGATGCCATTCGGGCTCACTAACGCTCCATCTGTTTTTCAATCCTTCATGCATGATATCTTCCGGACTTATATTGATAAATTTTTGATTGTATATTTGGACGATATTTTGATTTTTTCCGATGATTGGAAGTCTCATGTGGAACAGGTCAGGATGGTATTTCAGATCCTTCGTGACAATGCTTTGTTTGTGAAGGGGTCTAAGTGTCTCTTTGGGGTGAAGAAGGTTTCTTTTTTGGGCTTTATTTTTTCTCCCTCATCTATGGAGATGGATCCGGTTAAGGTTCAGGCCATTCATGATTGGATTCAACCCACATCCGTGAAGAGCCTTCAGAAATTTTTGGGTTTTGCACATTTTTATCGCCGGTTCATTGCTAACTTCTCCAGCGTGGTTAAACCCTTGACTGATTTGACGAAAAAAGGCGCTGATGTGGCGAATTGGTCCTCTGCGGCTGTCTCTGCCTTTCAGGAGCTTAAACGCCGATTTACTTCTGCTCCGGTGTTGCGCCAACCAGATGTTTCTCTTCCGTTTCAGGTTGAGATTGATGCTTCTGAGATTGGTGCAGGGGCCGTTTTGTCTCAGAGGGATTCAGTTGGTTCTTTGATGAAACCGTGTGCCTTCTTCTCCCGCAAGTTTTCGCCTGCTGAACGCAATTATGATGTCGGCAATCGGGAATTGTTGGCTATGAAGTGGGCGTTTGTGGAGTGGCAACATTGGCTTGTGGGAGCTAAGCACCGTATTGTGGTCCTGACCGATCATAAGAATTTGATTTACCTCGAGTCTGCCAAACGGCTAAGTCCTAGACAGGCTCGATGGTCCTTGTTTTTTTCCCGCTTTGATTTCGTGGTTTCGTATCTTCCGGGTTCTAAGAATATTAAGGCTGATGCCCTTTCTAGGAGTTTTTTGCCTGATTCTCCTGAGGTCCTTGAACCGGTCGGCATTCTGAAAGAAGGGGTGGTCCTTTCTGCCATTTCCCCTGATTTACGGCGGGTTCTTCAGGAATTTCAGGCTGATAGACCTGATCGCTGTCCTGTGGGGAAATTGTTTGTTCCTGACAGATGGACTAGTAGAGTGATTTCTGAGGTTCACTGTTCTGTGTTGGCTGGTCATCCTGGTATTTTTGGTACCAGAGATTTGGTTGGTAGGTCCCTTTGGTGGCCTTCGTTGTCACGTGATGTGCGTTCTTTTGTGCAGTCCTGTGGGACTTGTGGGTGGGCCAAGCCTTGTTGTTCCCGTGCTAGTGGGTTACTTTTGCCATTGCCGGTCCCTGAGAGGCCCTGGACGCATATTTCTATGGATTTTATTTCTGATCTTCCAGTTTCCCAGAGGATGTCGGTTATCTGGGTTGTTTGTGACCGGTTTTCTAAGATGGTTCATTTGGTGCCTTTGCCTAAATTGCCTTCCTCTTCAGAGTTGGTTCCGTTGTTTTTTCAGCATGTGGTTCGTTTGCATGGTATTCCGGAGAATATTGTGTCCGACAGAGGTTCCCAGTTTGTTTCTAGGTTTTGGCGGGCCTTTTGTGCTAGGCTGGGCATTGATTTGTCTTTTTCCTCTGCATTTCATCCTCAGACAAATGGCCAGGCCGAGCGAACTAATCCGACTTTGGAGACTTATTTGAGATGCTTTGTGTCTGCCGATCAGGAAGATTGGGTGGCCTTTTTGCCATTGGTCAAGTTTGCCCTTAATAATCGGGCTAGTTCGGCTATTTTGGTTTCGCCTTTTTTTTGTAATTTTGGTTTTCATCCTCGTTTTTCTTCTGGGCAGGTTGAGCCTTCTGAATGTCCTGGTGTGGATTCTGTGGTTGACAGGTTGCAGCAGATTTGGGCTCATGTGGTGGACAATTTGGTGTTGTCTCAGGAGGAGGCTCAACGTTTTGCTAACCGTCGTCGGTGTGTTGGTTCCCGGCTTCGGGTTGGGGATTTGGTTTGGTTGTCTTCCCGTCATGTTCCTATGAAGGTCTCTTCCCCTAAGTTTAAGCCTCAGTTTATTGGTCCTTATAGGATTTCTGAGATTATTAATCCGGTGTCTTTTCGATTGGCGCTTCCGGCCTCTTTTGCTATCCATAATGTCTTCCATAGATCTTTATTGCGGAAATATGTGGTGCCCGTTGTTCCCTCTGTTGATCCTCCGGCCCCTGTTTTGGTTGATGGGGAGTTGGAGTATGTGGTTGAGAAGATTTTGGATTCTCCTTTTTCGAGGCGGAGGCTTCAGTACCTTGTCAAATGGAAGGGTTATGGCCAGGAGGATAATTCTTGGGTTTTTGCTTCTGATGTCCATGCTGCTGATCTGGTCCGTGCCTTTCATCTGGCTCGTCCTGATCGGCCTGGGGGCGCTGGTGAGGGTTCGGTGACCCCTCCTCAAGGAGAGGGTACTGTTGTGAATTCTGCTTTTGGGTTCCCTCCGGTGGTAGTAGGTGGTAATGCAGTTGTCCCTGGGTTGCAGTCCTGGTCAGTAGGGTTGAGCGACTTTCATTTTTTTCAGATCGAGTAGGGTTTTGGGAAACCCGATTTTGTCCAGAGTCGAGTCGAGTGCATTCGGCCGATTATCGCTAAAAGTCGGGGATCGACCGAAACACGAAACCCAATGCAAGTCAATGGGGAAGCATAGTCGGCAGTGAGTGGAGGCCAGGAAAACACCTACAGTGCCCATTTTAATGCCAAAAACATCCATTCTTGTTTCTGAAGCTTGCCAATCGTAATTAACTTTATAATAATAGTTGGGCATAGGGAATTGGGGGTCATTTGGCAAAAGTTGTGGGGGGAGTAGGGCTGGCTCAATTTTTTCGTGGGCCCAGGAAATGCGGACTACGTCACGGCGGTGTTGCAGGGAAAGGTAAGTATTTAAACGTTGCAAGTGCTGTGATCCTGAGTAAGCAGGGGGGGGCCCACTCGTTCGCATTGGCACTGGCACAGGGCCCCTCAAAGTACGGCGGTGTGTTTGCATGGCGGGGGCACCTCCCACCAGCAGCGACACTTTTGCGTACTCTGAGGGGCCCTGTGCCAGTGACGTCGCCAACGAGTATGCCCCCCCCACCTGATGAAGGAACCTGCACTTTCATCTGCACCTTCCTCTTTGTCCCTGTGTAAGGTGGTATAACATGCGAGAAGGGGAACCTTACTTTCAGCAGGGTCAGATTCTGGCTGTGTAGAGTACAAGGGGAATGTAGTGGTCTAGGTCAATGTACCAGCAGACTCATTTAGCAGTGGCTGGGCAATGGGCAGGATGAGGAGGAAACAGATATAGGGCCAAAGAATAAAGTAGGCTAAATGCAGTTCAAAATTGGTAACAGGACTAAACAGGCGGCATTGCTTTGTTCAGTGGAGTAGCAAACCCAAGAGCAGCAGACACTGTTTCAAGGGCCTAACCACACTAGTAGGCCAAATGCAGTTTAATATCTGATAGTATAGGGCGAAAGGCAGAATGTGGAAGCTCAGCTTTGTTCAGTTGAGGACAACACCAGGGAGGGGCAGAAGCCGTTAGTAGGCCCTAACCACCATTTTGTTTTTTCAAAACCACTTAATGAGAGCCGGAAGGTTGAAGCTCAGCTTTATTTAGTTGAGGACAACACCAGGCAGGGGCACACAGACAGACACCTTTAGTAGGCCGGAAAAGCCTATTGCATTTTTTAAAATGGTAATTTGGAGCAGAAGGTTGAAGCTCAGCTTTATTTAGTTGTGGGCAACACCAGGGAGGGGCAGAAGCCGTTAGTAGGCCCTATCCACCATTTTGTTTTTTCAAAACCACTTAATGAGAGCCGGAAGGTTGAAGCTCAGCTTTATTCAGTTGAGGGCAACACCAGGGAGGGGCAGAAGCCGTTAGTAGGCCCTAACCACCATTTTGTTTTTTCAAAACCACTTAATGAGAGCCGGAAGGTTGAAGCTCAGCTTTATTTAGTTGAGGGCAACACCAGGGAGGGGCAGAAGCCGTTAGTAGGCCCTATCCACCATTTTGTTTTTTCAAAACCACTTAATGAGAGCCGGAAGGTTGAAGCTCAGCTTTATTTAGTTGTGGGCAACACCAGGGAGGGGCAGAAGCCGTTAGTAGGCCCTATCCACCATTTTGTTTTTTCAAAACCACTTAATGAGAGCCGGAAGGTTGAAGCTCAGCTTTATTTAGTTGAGGGCAACACCAGGGAGGGGCAGAAGCCGTTAGTAGGCCCTATCCACCATTTTGTTTTTTCAAAACCACTTAATGAGAGCCGGAAGGTTGAAGCTCAGCTTTATTTAGTTGAGGGCAACACCAGGGAGGGGCAGAAGCCGTTAGTAGGCCCTATCCACCATTTTGTTTTTTCAAAACCACTTAATGAGAGCCGGAAGGTTGAAGCTCAGCTTTATTTAGTTGAGGGCAACACCAGGGAGGGGCAGAAGCCGTTAGTAGGCCCTATCCACCATTTTGTTTTTTCAAAACCACTTAATGAGAGCCGGAAGGTTGAAGCTCAGCTTTATTTAGTTGAGGGCAACACCAGGGAGGGGCAGAAGCCGTTAGTAGGCCCTATCCACCATTTTGTTTTTTCAAAACCACTTAATGAGAGCCGGAAGGTTGAAGCTCAGCTTTATTTAGTTGTGGGCAACACCAGGGAGGGGCAGAAGCCGTTAGTAGGCCCTATCCACCATTTTGTTTTTTCAAAACCACTTAATGAGAGCCGGAAGGTTGAAGCTCAGCTTTATTTAGTTGAGGGCAACACCAGGGAGGGGCAGAAGCCGTTAGTAGGCCCTATCCACCATTTTGTTTTTTCAAAACCACTTAATGAGAGCCGGAAGGTTGAAGCTCAGCTTTATTTAGTTGAGGGCAACACCAGGGAGGGGCAGAAGCCGTTAGTAGGCCCTATCCACCATTTTGTTTTTTCAAAACCACTTAATGAGAGCCGGAAGGTTGAAGCTCAGCTTTATTTAGTTGTGGGCAACACCAGGGAGGGGCAGAAGCCGTTAGTAGGCCCTATCCACCATTTTGTTTTTTCAAAACCACTTAATGAGATCCGGAAGGTTGAAGCTCAGCTTTATTTAGTTGAGGGCAACACCAGGGAGGGGCAGAAGCCGTTAGTAGGCCCTATCCACCATTTTGTTTTTTCAAAACCACTTAATGAGAGCCGGAAGGTTGAAGCTCAGCTTTATTTAGTTGAGGGCAACACCAGGGAGGGGCAGAAGCCGTTAGTAGGCCCTATCCACCATTTTGTTTTTTCAAAACCACTTAATGAGAGCCGGAAGGTTGAAGCTCAGCTTTATTTAGTTGAGGGCAACACCAGGGAGGGGCAGAAGCCGTTAGTAGGCCCTATCCACCATTTTGTTTTTTCAAAACCACTTAATGAGAGCCGGAAGGTTGAAGCTCAGCTTTATTTAGTTGTGGGCAACACCAGGGAGGGGCAGAAGCCGTTAGTAGGCCCTATCCACCATTTTGTTTTTTCAAAACCACTTAATGAGAGCCGGAAGGTTGAAGCTCAGCTTTATTTAGTTGAGGGCAACACCAGGGAGGGGCAGAAGCCGTTAGTAGGCCCTATCCACCATTTTGTTTTTTCAAAACCACTTAATGAGAGCCGGAAGGTTGAAGCTCAGCTTTATTTAGTTGAGGGCAACACCAGGGAGGGGCAGAAGCCGTTAGTAGGCCCTATCCACCATTTTGTTTTTTCAAAACCACTTAATGAGAGCCGGAAGGTTGAAGCTCAGCTTTATTTAGTTGAGGGCAACACCAGGGAGGGGCAGAAGCCGTTAGTAGGCCCTATCCACCATTTTGTTTTTTCAAAACCACTTAATGAGAGCCGGAAGGTTGAAGCTCAGCTTTATTTAGTTGAGGGCAACACCAGGGAGGGGCAGAAGCCGTTAGTAGGCCGTAACCAAAGTTGAAGGCCAAATGCAGTTTAATTTCTGATACTATAGGCCGAAAGCCAGAAGGTGGAAGCTCCGATTTAGACAGTGGAGGACAATTTGAATTATGGACTGCAGACATACTTAGTAGGCTGTCCTCTGTGGACCATGCATCCAACACATTAACCCATTGTGCCGTAATGGACACGTAATCTTCCGTGGCCATGCCTACAGGTCCATGCGTCTGTTGTCAGGTGCACCTTTGTACTCACAGATTGCCAGAGTGCATGGACAATGCGGTCTTCTACAAGCTGGTGGAGGGTTGGGATGGCTTTTCTCGCAAAAGAAGTGTCGACTGGTTAGCTTGTAGCGTGGTACAGCGTAGTCCATCATGGCCTTATTAATAGTAAATAAAATATATAACTAGGCTCTATGAACTTTTAAATAGGTTCCAGGGGTACAAGGGCAGCATTGGTGTGGTCAGTGGAGGAGTATTGCAAGTAGGGGCCGCAGACAGGCTCACAAAGGCCTAAAATAACAAACAGTAGGCAGTCATGGCAGTTTGAAATCGGTTACATGGATACACAGGCAGGCACTCCAGGCAGCATTGTGGTCAGTGGAGGAGTATTGCAAGTAGGGGCCGCAGACAGGCTCACAAAGGCCTAAAATAACAAACAGTAGGCAGTCATGGCAGTTTGAAATCGGTTACATGGATACACAGGCAGGCACTCCAGGCAGCATTGTGGTCAGTGGAGGAGTATTGCAAGTAGGGGCCGCAGACAGGCTCACAAAGGCCTAAAATAACAAACAGTAGGCAGTCATGGCAGTTTGAAATCGGTTACATGGATACACAGGCAGGCACTCCAGGCAGCATTGTGGTCAGTGGAGGAGTATTGCAAGTAGGGGCCGCAGACAGGCTATCAAAGGCCTAAAATAACAAACAGTAGGCAGTCATGGCAGTTTTACATCGGTTACATGGATACACGGGCAGGCAGCTTGGTGGTGAGTGGAGGAGTATTTAAAGTAGGGACCGCAGACAGGCTTCAAAGGCCTAACATAATAAAATGGGCTGGCTGTAGGCACTTTATAATTGGTTCCAGGGGTACACGGGCAGCAGTGGTCTGGTCAGTGGAGGACTAGTGGAAGGAGGGAGCGCAGAAAGGCTTCAAAGGCCTAAAATAACAAACAATAGGCTCATGGCAGTTTTACAGCGGTTACATGGATACACGGGCAGGCAGCTTGGTGGTCAGTGGAGGAGTATTTAAAGTAGGGACCGCAGACAGGCTATCAAAGGCCTAAAATAACAAACAATAGGCTCATGGCAGTTTTACAGCGGTTACATGGATACACGGGCAGGCAGCTTGGTGGTGAGTGGAGGAGTATTTAAAGTATGGACCGCAGACAGGCTTCGAAGGCCTAACACAATAAAATGGGCTGGCTGTAGGCACTTTAAAATTGGTTCCAGGGGTACACGGGCAGCAGTGGTCTGGTCAGTGGAGGCCTAGTGGAAGGAGGGACCGCAGACAGGCTTCGAAGGCCTAACACAATAAAATGGGCTGGCTGTAGGCACTTTAAAATTGGTTCCAGGGGTACACGGGCAGCAGTGGTCTGGTCAGTGGAGGACTAGTGGAAGGAGGGAGCGCAGACAGGCTTCGAAGGCCTAACACAATAAAATGGGCTGGCTGTAGGCACTTTAAAATTGGTTCCAGGGGTACACGGGCAGCAGTGGTCTGGTCAGTGGAGGACTAGTGGAAGGAGGGAGCGCAGACAGGCTTCGAAGGCCTAACACAATAAAATGGGCTGGCTGTAGGCACTTTAAAATTGGTTCCAGGGGTACACGGGCAGCAGTGGTCTGGTCAGTGGAGGACTAGTGGAAGGAGGGAGCGCAGAAAGGCTTCAAAGGCCTAAAATAACAAACAATAGGCTCATGGCAGTTTTACAGCGGTTACATGGATACACGGGCAGGCAGCTTGGTGGTCAGTGGAGGAGTATTTAAAGTATGGACCGCAGACAGGCTTCGAAGGCCTAACACAATAAAATGGGCTGGCTGTAGGCACTTTAAAATTGGTTCCAGGGGTACACGGGCAGCAGTGGTCTGGTCAGTGGAGGCCTAGTGGAAGGAGGGACCGCAGACAGGCTTCGAAGGCCTAACACAATAAAATGGGCTGGCTGTAGGCACTTTAAAATTGGTTCCAGGGGTACACGGGCAGCAGTGGTCTGGTCAGTGGAGGACTAGTGGAAGGAGGGAGCGCAGACAGGCTTCGAAGGCCTAACACAATAAAATGGGCTGGCTGTAGGCACTTTAAAATTGGTTCCAGGGGTACACGGGCAGCAGTGGTCTGGTCAGTGGAGGACTAGTGGAAGGAGGGAGCGCAGACAGGCTTCGAAGGCCTAACACAATAAAATGGGCTGGCTGTAGGCACTTTAAAATTGGTTCCAGGGGTACACGGGCAGCAGTGGTCTGGTCAGTGGAGGACTAGTGGAAGGAGGGAGCGCAGAAAGGCTTCAAAGGCCTAAAATAACAAACAATAGGCTCATGGCAGTTTTACAGTGGTTACATGGATACACAGGCAGCTTGGTGGTGAGTGGAGGAGTATTTAAAGTAGGGACCGCAGACAGGCTATCAAAGGCCTAAAATAACAAACAATAGGCTCAGGGCAGTTTTACAGCGGTTACATGGATACACGGGCAGGCAGCTTGGTGGTCAGTGGAGGAGTAGGGACCGCAGACAGGCTATCAAAGGCCTAAAATAACAAACAATAGGCTCATGGCAGTTTTACAGCGGTTACATGGATACACAGGCAGCTTGGTGGTGAGTGGAGGAGTAGTGCAAGGAGTGTCTGTCCCAGTACTCCCAAAATATAAATAGATGTTAATGTCTCGCAAAACAACCAAAACAAAAAAAAAGGTGGCATACTTAGGTACAGGGGTGGGCTCATCTGCTGTGTTTCTGACATAGTAATTTGGCAGTAACTATTTAATGGTGCCAATATAGGACACAGACACAGACTACTTTAAGTTGCATCATAGATGTCTACAAATTTGTATTGTCAGTGCCAGACATTGAATGATGTCAGCGAATAGACTAAAGATTGGTGGAGCTGTGCGACATAATTTTGCACGTGGTAGAGCCCAGTTTGAGCTGGGGTAGGGGGGAACTCTCTTGAGGCCGGCGGGACCGCCCCAGGGCCACTCATGTTACAACGGTGTGTCTGACGTTGGGTGCGCACCACCACCGCCAGAGACACTACATTGTACTATGAGGGACCCAGTAGCAATGCCGTCAACCAAAAGCGAGCACACCCACCTCTTCAGACAAACAGCAGTCTCACGGGTGCTTGCGCCAAGTCGCGATACCACGGCCCCGTGTGGGGAGTTTGGCCATTTACGGAGGTGTAAACATGTCGTATGCTGTACAATCTGCTGCAGCAAATTAGACATTAGAAAAGTAATTCACAGGCAAGAGCTTTTCATAGGAAAGCTAGGTGTTGGCCGGGCAAGGTGGGGCAAAAGATTTTGAAATCCAGTTGTGGTTCATTTTAATGAATGTTAGATCGTCAACATTTTGGGTAGCCAGACGAGTCCTTTTTTCGGTTAATATTGACCCTGCAGCACTGAATACTCTTTCTGATAGGACACTTGCTGCCGGGCAAGCAAGCTCCTGCAATGCATATTCTGCCAATTCTGGCCAGGTGTCTAATTTGGAGGCCCAGTAATCAAATGGGAATGACGGTTGAGGGAGAACATCGATAAGGGATGAAAAATAGTTAGTAACCATACTGGACAAATGTTGTCTCCTGTCACTTTAAATTGATGCAGCAGTACCTGTCCTGTCTGCGGTCATAGCAAAATCACTCCACAACCTGGTCAGAAAACCCCTCTGTCCAACGCCACTTCTGATGTGTGCACCCCTAACACTCCTAGTCTGCTGCCCCCTGGAGCTCGTGTGAGAACGATCACGTGCGCTGTGTGCTGGGAATGCCTGAAGCAAACGGTCAACAAGAGTTGATTGTTTGGTTGCTAATATTAGTTCCAAGTTCTCATGTGGCATAATATTTTGCAATTTGCCTTTATAGCGTGGATCAAGGAGGCAGGCCAACCAGTAATCGTCATCGTTCATCATTTTCGTAATGCGTGTGTCCCTTTGTAGGATACGTAAGGCATAATCCGCCATGTGGGCCAAAGTTCCACTTGTCAAATCTCCGGTTGTGATTGGTTGAGGGGCAGTTGCAGGCAAATCTACGTCACTTGTGTCCCTCAAAAAACCAGAACCCGGCCGTGACACGCAACCAATTTCCTGTGCCCCCGTGAAAGTTTCCGCATTAAAAATATACTCATCCCCATCATCCTCCTCGTCCTCCACCTCCTCTTCGCCCGCTACCTCGTCCTGTACACTGCCCTGACCAGACAATGGCTGACTGTCATCAAGGCTTCCCTCTTCCTCTGGTGCAGACGCCTGCTCCTTTATGTGCGTCAAACTTTGCATCAGCAGACGCATTAGGGGGATGCTCATGCTTATTACGGCGTTGTCTGCACTAACCAGCCGTGTGCATTCCTCAAAACACTGAAGGACTTGACACATGTCTTGTATCTTCAACCACTGCACACCTGACAACTCCATGTCTGCCATCCTACTGCCTGCCCGTGTATCCTCCCACAAATAAATAACAGCACGCCTCTGTTCGCACAGTCTCTGAAGCATGTGCAGTGTTGAGTTCCACCTTGTTGCAACGTCTATGATTAGGCAATGCTGGGGAAGGTTCAAAGACCGCTGATAGGTCTGCATACGGCTGGCGTGTACAGGCGAACGTCGGATATGTGAGCAAAGTGCACGCACTTTGAGGAGCAGGTCGGAGAACCCAGGATAAGTTTTCAATAAGCACTGCACCACCAGGTTTAAGGTGTGAGCCAGGCAAGGAATGTGTTTCAGTTGGGAAAGGGAGATGGCAGCCATGAAATTCCTTCCGTTATCACTCACTACCTTGCCTGCCTCAAGATCTACTGTGCCCAGCCACGACTGCGTTTCTTGTTGCAAGAACTCGGACAGAACTTCCGCGGTGTGTCTGTTGTCGCCCAAACACTTCATAGCCAATACAGCCTGCTGACGCTTGGCAGTAGCTGGCCCATAATGGGACAACTGGTGTGCAACAGTGTCATCTGCCGATGGAGTGGTTGGCCGACTGCGTTCTGTGGAAGAGCTGTAGCTTCTGCAGGAGGACGAGGAGGAGGAGGAGGGGGTGCGAACGCCTACAGCCAACTGTTTCCTAGACCGTGGGCTAGGCACAACTGTCCCTAAATTGATGTCGCCTGTGGACCCTGCATCCACCACATTCACCCAGTGTGCCGTGATGGACACATAACGTCCCTGGCCATGCCTACTGGTCCATGCATCTGTAGTCAGGTGCACCTTTGTACTCACAGATTGCCTAAGTGCATGGACGATGCGCTGTTTAACATGCTGGTGCAGGGCTGGGATGGCTTTTCTGGAAAAAAAGTGTCGACTAGGTAGCTCGTATCGTGGTTCAGCGTACTCCATCAGGGCTTTAAAAGCTTCGCTTTCAACTAAACGGTAGGGCATCATCTCTAACGAGATTAGTCTAGCTATGTGGGCGTTAAAACCCTGTGTACGCGGATGCGAGGATAAGTACTTCCTTTTTCTAACCAGAGTCTCATGTAGGGTGAGCTGGACTGGAGAGCAGGAGATCGTGGAACTTTCGGGTGTGCCGGTGTACATGGCAGACTGAGAGACGGTTGGAGACGGTATTGTTTCCGCCGGTGCCCTAGATGCAATATTTCCTCCTACTAAACTGGTGATTCCCTGACCCTGACTGCTTTTGGCTGGCAAAGAAACCTGCACAGATACTGCCGGTGGTGCGGAAAATGGTGGCCTTACAGTGACGGAAGGGATGTTGCGTTGCTGACTAGCTTCATTGGCCGAGGGTGCTACAACCTTAAGGGACGTTTGGTAGTTAGTCCAGGCTTGAAAATGCATGGTGGTTAAGTGTCTATGCATGCAACTAGTATTTAGACTTTTCAGATTCTGACCTCTGCTTAAGCTAGTTGAACATTTTTGACAGATGACTTTGCGCTGATCAGTTGGATGTTGTTTAAAAAAATGCCAGACTGCACTCTTCCTAGACTCGGATCCCTTTTCAGGGATTGCAGACTGAGCTTTAACCGGATGGCCACGCTGTCCTCCAACAGGTTTTGGCTTTGACACGCGTTTTGGGCCAGATACGGGCCCGGCAGATGGAACCTGTTGCGATGTTGATGCCTGCTGCGGCCCCTCCTCCACCTCCGCTTCTGAACTACTGCCGCCTGCACCCTGTTCCCCCAATGGCTGCCAATTGGGGTCAATAACTGGGTCATCTATTACCTCCTCTTCGAGCTCGTGTGCAACTTCGTCTGTGTCACTGTGTCGGTCGGTGGTATAGCGTTCGTGGCGGGGCAACATAGTCTCATCAGGGTCTGATTGTGGATCTGTACCCTGAGAGGGCAATGTGGTGGTCTGAGTCAAAGGAGCAGCATAGTACTCTGGCTGTGGCTGTGCATCAGTGCACTCCATGTCAGAATCTACTTGTAATGGGCATGGCCTGTTAAATGTTTCACTTTCTAAGCCAGGGACGGTATGTGTAAAGAGCTCCATGGAGTGACCCGTTGTGTCGCCTGCTGCATCCTTCTCTCTTGTTGTAGTTTTTGCTGAGGAGGACAAGGAAGCGACTTGTCCCTGACCGTGAACATCCACAAGCGACGCGCTGCTTTTACATTTACCAGTTTCGGAAGAGGAGGCAAAAGAGCTAGAGGCTGAGTCTGCAATGTAAGCCAAAACTTGCTGTTGCTGCTCCGCCTTTAAAAGCGGTTTTCCTACTCCCAGAAAAGAGAGCGTTCGAGGCCTTGTGTAGCCTGACGACGAAACTGGCTCCACAGCTCCAGACTTAGGTGGAATATTTTTATCCCCACGACCACCTGATGCTCCACTACCACTACCATCATTACCAGCTGACAATGAACGCCCACGACGACCTCTTGCACCAGACTTCCTCATTGTTTAAAAATCGTAACCAAAGTAACTTTATTTGTTGCTGTCAAACAACTTACACGGTGAGCTATAACTTCAGTATGATTTCAATATCCCTTAACAGGTTGGTGAGACCACAAGGAAAATCAGGCACAATGTTACACACTCTGTTTTCGGTGACACCAAATCACAGAGATGACACACACGCAGGACTGTCACTCAAGCACTAATGTCAATATTAATCTCCCACCTAATTTATTTTTTTTTTTTTCTCTGTGAGACTTTAGAAACCAAATAATATTAAAAAAAAAACAAAAAAACAAGGCTTTCTATGGCCCACTGAATGAGAGGGACAGAGGTGGCACACCCAGGAGTCAAGACTGGCACACAAGCTGAAATGGCAATATTACTCTCCCACTGTTTTTTTATGTATTTTTTTTTTTTTTTTCAGGGAGACTTTAGAAACCAAATAATATTAAAAAAAAAAAAAAAAAACAAGGCTTTCTATGGCCCACTGAATGAGAGGGACAGAGGTGGCACACCCAGGAGTCAAGACTGGCACACAAGCTGAAAGGGCAATATTACTCTCCCACTGTTTTTTTATGTTTTTTTTTTTTTTATTTTCAGGGAGACTTTAGAAACCAAATAATATTAAAAAAAAAAAAAAAACAAGGCTTTCTATGGCCCACTGAATGAGAGATGGCACGCACAGGAGTGGCACACAAGCCCTGATTGAGGCCAATATTTTTCTCCCACTGATTGATGTAGTGTTTTTGTGTTGAGGTTGATTTTAAAACACAAATGAAGGAAAAAAATAAAAAGGCTTTCTATGGCCCACAATTAGAGAGAGAGGTGGCACACCCAGGAGTCAAGACTGGCACACAAGCTGAAAGGGCAATATTACTCTCCCACTGTTTTTTTATGTATTTTTTTTTTATTTTCAGGGAGACTTTAGAAACCAAATAATATTAAAAAAAAAAAAAAACAAGGCTTTCTATGGCCCACTGAATGAGAGGGACAGAGGTGGCACACCCAGGAGTCAAGACTGGCACACAAGCTGAAAGGACAATATTACTCTCCCACTGTTTTTTTATGTTTTTTTTTTTTTTATTTTCAGGGAGACTTTAGAAACCAAATAATATTAAAAAAAAAAACAAAAAAAAAAGGCTTTCTATGGCCCACTGAATGAGAGGGACAGAGGTGGCACACCCAGGAGTCAAGACTGGCACACAAGCTGAAATGGCAATATTACTCTCCCACTGTTTTTTTAGGTTTTTTTTTTTTTTTATTTTCAGGGAGACTTTAGAAACCAAATAATATTAAAAAAAAAAACAAAAAAAAAAGGCTTTCTATGGCCCACTGAATGAGAGGGACAGAGGTGGCACACCCAGGAGTCAAGACTGGCACACAAGCTGAAAGGGCAATATTACTCTCCCACTGTTTTTTTAGGTATTTTTTTTTTTCAGGGAGACTTTAGAAACCAAATAATATTTAAAAAAAATAAATAAATAAATAGGCTTTCTATAGCCCACTGAATGAGAGATAGCACACACAGCAGTGGCACACAAGCCCTGACTGAGGCCAATATTTTTCTCCCACTGATTGATGTAGTGTTTTTGTGTTGAGGTAGATTTTAGAACACAAATGAAGGAAAAAATAAATAGGCTTTCTATGGCCCACTCAGTGAGAGATGGCACACACAGGGATGGCACTCTAGCAGAAATGCCAATCTTAATCTCCCACAAAAAAAACAAAAAAAAAACAGGGACTGTCCTACAATTACTATCTCCCCTGCAGTAATCTCAGCCAGGTATGGCAGGCAGCAATAGGAGTGGACTGATGCACAAATTAAATAAAAAGTGTGGACAAACAAAAAAGATAGCTGTGCAGAAAGGAAGGAACAAGAGGATATGTGCTTTGAAAAAAGCAGTTGGTTTCCACAGTGGCGTACACACAGGAATACAGCTATCAGGGAGCCTTCTAGGGCAGCCCAATGAGCTACAGCGCTGAGGGGAAAAAAAAAAAAAAATAGCTTCCACTGTCCCTGCACACCGAAGGTGGTGTTGGACAGTGGAAATCGCTGCAGCACAAGCGGTTTGGTGGTTAGTGGACCCTGCCTAACGCTCTCCCTGCTTCTGACGAAGCGGCAGCAACCTCTCCCTAAGCTCAGATCAGCAGCAGTAAGATGGCGGTCGGCGGGAACGCCCCTTTATAGCCCCTGTGACGCCGCAGACAGCAAGCCAATCACTGCAATGCCCTTCTCTAAGATGGTGGGGACCAGGACCTATGTCATCACGCTGCCCACACTCTGCGTTCACCTTCATTGGCTGAGAAATGGCGCTTTTCGCGTCATTGAAACGCGACTTTGGCGCGAAAGTCGCGTACCGCATGGCCGACAAGCACAGGGGTCGGATCGGGTTTCATGAGACGCCGACTTA
The DNA here is from genome assembly GCF_051348905.1 of Ranitomeya variabilis. Classification (NCBI taxonomy): domain Eukaryota; kingdom Metazoa; phylum Chordata; class Amphibia; order Anura; family Dendrobatidae; genus Ranitomeya; species Ranitomeya variabilis. The sequence continues at coordinate 656,701,780 of NC_135233.1, forward strand.
GCCAAAAGTCGGCGACTTTTGAAAATGATCGACCCGTTTCGCTCAACCCTACTGGTCAGGTGTGTCTGCTGATTGCAGTTCTGACTGGGGTATTTAGGTGTGCAGGATTCATTAGTCCTTGCCAGTTGTCAATTGTTGTTGGGAGGTGTAGGACCTCTGCCTGGTTCCTCCTGCCTTTCTGCCAAATCAGCAAAGATAAGTGTGTTTTTTTTTTCCTGTGGCACACATGCTGTGTGCTTCACAATTCAGTGCTATTCTTTGTGTTTTCTTGTCCAGCTTAGATTGTGTCAGTATTTTCTCAGTCTTGTTGGATTCTCTGGAGTGGCAGATATACATTCCATGTCTTTAGTTAGATTGTGGAACTTTTTGTATAATCTGTTGTGGATATTTTTGGAAGGGTTTTAATACTGACCGCCTAGTAATCTGTCCTATCCTTTCCTATTTAGCTAGAGTGGCCTCTTTTGCTAAATCCTGTTTTCTACCTGCGTGTGTCTATTCTTCTCCTACTCAGAGTCATTATTCGTGGGGGGCTGCCTATCCTTTGGGGGTCTGCTCTGAGGCAAGATAGCATTCTATTTCCATCTATAGGGGTATTTAATCCTCCGGCTGTGTCGAGGTGTCTAGGGTTTGTTAGGCACACCCCACGGCTACTTCTAGTTGCGGTGTTAGTTCAGGATTTGCGGTCAGTACAGGTTCCACCGACTCCAGAGAAAGTTTTCATGCGGCTCCAAGGTCACCAGATCATAACACACAGCCTTCCCATAACTGCCAGCCACAGCCATCCTGTAACTGCCAGCCACAGCTCTTCTGTAACTGCCAGCCACAGCCCTCCTGCAACTGACAGCCACAGCTCTCCTGTAACTGCCAGCCACAGCCCTGCTGTAGTTGCCAGCCACAGCCCACCTGTAACTGCCAGTCACAGCCCTCCTGTAATTGCCAGCCGCAGCCATCCTGTAGCTGCCAGCACAGCCCTCCTGTAACTGCCAGCCGCAGCCATCCTGTAGCTGCCAGCACAGCCCTCCTGTAACTGCCAGCCACAGCCCTCCTGTAATTGCCAGCCATAGCCCTCCTGTAACTGCCATCCACAGCCCTCCTGTAACTGCCATCCAAAGCCATCCTGTAACATCCTGTAACTGCCAGCCACAGCCCTCCTGTAACTGCCAGCCATAGCCCTCCTGTAACTTCCAGCTACAGCTCTCCTGTAACTGCCAGCCACAGCCCTCCTGTAACTGTAAGCCACAGCCCTCCTGTAACTGCCAACTAAAGTCTCTTCATAATTGTCAGACACAGCTCTCCCATAATTGCCAGCTAGTCTCCCCATATTTGTCAGCCACATCTCTCCCATAATTGCTTCCCACAACTTTCCAGCATTTAGCAGTTAAAACCGTCCCTTAAATGTCATCTAGAATGCTCCAGCTACAGCCCTTTCATAATTGCCAGCCACAGTTCTCCTGTGTCTGCCAGCTACAGCTCTCCTGTCACTGCCAGCCATAGCCTTCTTATAATTGCCAGCCACAGCCCTCCTGTAATTTCCAGCCAGTCTCCCCATAATTGCCAACTACAGCCACATTGTAAATGCCAGCCACAACCCTCCACTAATTTGCAGTCACAGAACTCTTGTAAATGCCAGCCACAGCTCTATCATAATACCAGACATAGCTCTACTGACATTGCCAGCCACAGCCCTCTTGTAATATCCAGCCACAGTATCCCCACATTTGTCATCTATAGATAGCCATCCCATATTTGCCAGCCATAGCTCTTCAGCAATTGCCAGTCATAATTATAAAGTAGCATAACAAATCCAGCTCAACTGTAGAAAATATTCAACTTTATTTGTATCTGATTAAAACATCTCCACTAGCATCACTAGTCCATGGATAAAAACACCCACACATTTCTGGTGCACTCCAGATGCTCAGTGCACCACAAAACAAGTACACACGTGGTCAAAATTTTTGGTACCCCTCATTTAACCCCTTCATGACCCGGGGTATTTTCGTTTTTCGTTTTTGTTTTTCGCTCCCCTCCTTCCCCAAGCCATAACTTTTCTATTATTCCATCAATATGGCCATGTGAGGGCTTATTTTTTGCGTGATGAGCTGCACTTTTGACCAACATCATTGGTTTTAGCATGTCATATACTAGAAAACAGGAAAAAAATTCCAAGTGCTGTGAAATTTCAAAAAAAGTACAATCCCACACTTGTTTTTTGTTTGGCTTTTTTACTAGATTTACTAAATGCTAAAACTGACCTGCCATTTTGATTCTCCATGTCATTACGAGCTCATAGACACCAAACATGTATAGGTTATTTTTTATCTAAGTGGTGAAAAAAAATTCCAAACTTTGCAAAAAAAAAAAAATTGTGCCATTTTCCGATACCTGTAGCGTCTCCAGTTTTCTGTGATCTGGGGTCAGGTGAGGGCTTATTTTTTGCGTGCCGAGCTGATGTTTCTAATTATACCATTTTGGTGCAGATACGTTCTTTCGACCGCCCGTTATTGCATTTTAATGCAATGTCATGGCGACCAAAAAAACGTAATTCGGCGTTTCTAATTTTTTTTCTTACTGCGCCGTTTAGCGATCAGGTTAATTCTTTTTTTATTGATAGATCGGGCGATTCTGAATGCGGAGATACCAAATATGTGTTGTGAGGTACCAAGGGGAGAAGTACTAGAAAACAGATGTTTCTCCCCGTTTCATTTCCTATGTTTCCAGGTATTAATTGTGAAGGTGTTTTTTCAATGTAATCCGGTCCTGGTTTCTTTAGTGATCAGCGTGAAAAGGACTGGTGCCTCCCCTCCACACATACAATCCAGGTTTTGACTCCTGACTGTTTTCAGCTGATATAATCAGGAGCTGCTGGGATCTCAGTCTCATCTGCTGGTCTTGGAGAGCTGACACAGTAAGGCCGGGGTCACACATGCGTGTTTTACGGACGTAAGAGCGCAGAAACTACGTCCGTAAAACTCGCATTACATACGGCACAATGATTCTCAATGGGGCTGCTCCTATTAGCCGTATATTACGGTTCAGTATTATACGGCTTTCTACGGCCGTACAAAATCACAGCATGCTGCGTTTGTCAGCGTATTGCGCAAAAAAATCGCCAATGAAAGTCTATGGGGGCGAGAAAAATACGGATTCCACACGGACTAGCAGTGTGACTTGCGAGAAATACGCAGCGGTGTTAGTGAAAAGTCGGTAATTCAATTGCCGGCTTTTCATTTCTCCTGCACAAACCCGACAGGATATGAGACATGGTTTTCATACAGTAAACCATCTCATATCCCCTTTTTTTTGCATATTCCACACTACTAATGTTAGTAGTGTGTATGTGCAAAATTTCAGCACTGTAGCTGCTAAAATAAAGGGTTAAATGGCGGAAAAAATTGGCGTGGGCTCCCGCGCAATTTTCTCCGCCAGAATGGTAAAGCCAGTGACTGAGGGCAGATATTAATAGCCAGGAGAGGGTCCATGGTTATTGGCCCCCCGTGGCTACAAACATCTGCCCCCAGCCACCCCAGAAAAGGCACATCTGGAAGATGCGCCTATTCTGGCACTTGGCCACTCTCTTCCCACTCCCTGTAGCGGTGGGATATGGGGTAATGAAGGGTTAATGTCACCTTGCTATTGTAAGGTGACATTAAGCCAGATTAATAATGGAGTGGCATCAATTATGACACCTATCCATTATTAATCCAATTGTTTGAAAGGGTTAAAAAAACACACACACACATGATTTAAAAGTATTTTAATGAAATAAAGACAGCGGTTGTTGTAATAATTTATTGCTCTCTCAATCCATTTCCAGGCCCTCGCTTGGCAAAATAATAAACGCACAAGATACATACCTTCTGGTGAACCGTCTCGTCCCACGAGGTAATCCATCTGAAGGGGTTAACTAAGGCTACTTTCACACTAGCGTCGGGAACAACCCGTCGCTGTGCGTCGGGCCGACGTTCCCGACGCTAGCGTGGTCTCCGCCGCACAACGGGGGCAGCGGATGCACTTTTCCCACGCATCCGCTGCCCCATTGTGAGGTGCGGGGAAGTGCGGGGAGGTGGGGGCGGAGTTCCGGCCGCGCATGCGCGGTCGGAAAAAGCGGACCGTCGGGAGCAAAAAACGTTACATGTAACGTTTTTTTCTCCCGACGGCCCGCTACCACACGCCCAAGCGTCGCAAAACGGACGCAACGTTTGGCAATGCGTCGCAAATGCGTCGCTAATGTTAGTCTATGACGAAAAAACGTATCCAGCAAGAACTTTTGCTGGATGCGTATTTTCGGCAAAACGACGTATTGCAGTTAACGCTAGTGTGAAAGTAGCCTAATATTACAGGCAGGAGCCTTGCTAATGCAGCGGTGTGCTCCTGCTTGTAATTCCCCGGCGAATGAATGAAATGTAGGTCATTGACCTACATTTCCTTCAGTCGCGGTGATGCGCCCCCTGGTGGATGTCCTCATATGACCTGGAGCGTGGGAAAAAGTTCCCAGGCTGCAGTTCATGAGAACATCCAGCAGAGGGCGCCTCACCGCGACTCAATGTAAGTACAGATCCAGCTTTCCTTTCAGCACCCGGGGATTACAGGCACGAGCGAGTGGTTTATCGCAGCTCGTGCCTGTAATATTAGTTAACCCCTTCAGATGGATTACTTCGTGGGACGTGACGTTTCAGCTGAGGGTATGTATCTTGTGCGTTTATTATTTTGCCAAGCGAGGGCCTGGAAATGGATTGAGAGAACAATAAATTATTAAAACAACCGCTGTGTTTATTTCATTAAAACACTTTTTAATCATGTGTGTGTGTTTTTTTAACCCTTTCAAACAATTGGATTAATAATGGATAGGTGTCATAATTGACGCCTCTCCATTATTAATCTGGCTTAATGTCACCTTACAATAGCAAGGTGGCATTAACCCTTCATTACCCCATATCCCACCGCTACAGGGAGTGGGAAGAGAGTGGCCAAGTGCCAGAATAGGGGCATCTTCCAGATGTGCCTTTTCTGGGGTGGCTGGGGGCAGATGTTTGTAGCCACGGGGGGCCAATAACCATGGACCCTCTCCTGGCTATTAATATCTGCCCTGAGTCACTGGCTTTACCACTCTGGCGGAGAAAATTGCGCGGGAGCCCACGCCAATTTTTTCCGCCATTTAACCCTTTATTTTAGCAGCTACAGCGCTGAAATTTTGCACATACACACTACTAACATTAGTAGTGTGGAATATGCAAAAAAAAAGGGGATATGAGATGGTTTACTGTATGTAAACCATGTCTCATATCATGTCGGGTTTGTGCAGGAGAAATGAGAAGCAGGCAATTGAATTACCGGCTGTTCACAGATATCGCGCTGAATGAAATCTAAATACAGAATATATATATGTGTGTGTCTCAATGACATATATATATATATATATATACTGTATATATGTTTTCCCTAACATTTGAGCACATAAATCCATTAGATGTCGGTTTTGCAAGCCTGCGCGAAAATCTCGCAGTACGGATGCCATACGGATTACATACGGAGGATGCCATGCGCAAAATACGCTGACACACCCTGCCTACGGATCAATATTTTGGGAACATTTCTCCGTATTACGGCCGTAGTACGGACGTATAATACGTGGCGTATTGTCTTACGCCAAGTGTGACCCCAGCCTAAGACTGCATGAACTTCTTTGTTATTTGTAGGTTTATTTTGTAGTTAGAATCTTGTTGATAGTTAGTGGCCAGACGGCCTTAGACATTTTATTTCATGTTTGATAAGTGCAACATTGTATGACAAGTGTGAACAATAAATACGCCTGGCTCATACCTGTGTGGAACTCGCAAACCTGCTATTGTCCATTGTGACTCCATAGCCACCTGCTTGGGCCAAAGCAAAGATCCCTGCTGAATCCTATTTCTATTGATTTTGTTATTGTCTTTGTTTGAATGGGGAGAAAGGGGGGTGATTTAAACTTTTATATATTTTTTTTTTTTTCATATTTTTGAAAACTTTTTTTTTACTTTAGCCATGCTTCAATAGCCTCCATGGGAGGCTAGAAGCTGGCACAACTCGATCGCCTCTGCTACATAGGAGTGAAGACCTCTGGTTGTCATGACGATGCATCGCTGACCCCCAGTTACGTGACGGAGTCAGCGATGCGCGCATTTCCGGCCAGATGGCCAGAAGCGCTAGTTAAATGCCACTGTCAGAGTTTGACAACGGCATTTAACTAGTTAATAGCAGCGGGTGAATCACGCTTCCACCCGCCGCTATTGCGGGCACAGGTCAGCTGTTCAAAACAGCTGACATGTCCCGGCTTTGATGCGGGCTCACCGCCGGAGCCCGCATCAAAGCAATGGATCTGACCTCGGACGTACTATCCCGTCCGAGGTCAGAAAGGGGTTAATAACAGAAAAACCCACAATAGTAACAGAAATAACTTGAATCTGACAAAAGTAATAATAAATAAAAAATCTATGAAGATGAACAAATGAAAGTCAGACATTGCTTTTCAACCATGCTTCCATAGAATTTAAAAAAAAATAAAACTCATGAAATAGGCCTGGACAGAAATGATGGTACCCTTAACTTAACCCCTTAACGACCGCCGATACGCCTTTTAACGGCGGCCGCTAAGGGTACTAAGGAAAAAGTGAATAGCGCCCCCCAGAGTCGGATTTTCTCTGGGGTCTCAGTTGCCGAGGGTAGCCGAGACCCCAGAGAACATGATTCGGGGGTTTTTTACCGACCCCCGAGTTGCGATCGCCGGTAATTAACCGTTTACCGGCGGTCGCAACAAAAAAAAAAAAAACGCGATTTGCCATTTAATTTCTCTGTCCTCCGATGTGATCGCATCGAGAAATAGTGTCCCCGATGGCCCCCAATAGCCTCCCAATACTCTCCTATCTCCCCCGGTGCTCCTCGTGGCTCCCGATGGGCGCCGCCATCTTTTTTTTGGGAAAAAATGGCGGGAACATGCGCAGTGCGCCCGCCGCCCGGCACCAGGAAGATCTTTGGAGTCTCGGCTGCCGGGGGTAGCCAAGACCCCAAAGAACATGATCGGGGTCGGTTTTTACCGACCCCTGTTTTGCGATCGCCGGTAATTAACTGTTTACCGGCGACCGCAAAAAAAAAAAAAAGCGATCTGTAATTCTCTGTCCTCTGATGTGATCGCACATCAGAGGACAGAGAAATAGGGGGATTCGGGGACCCTATCATACTCACCCGGTGTACCTGGGTCCTCCTGCGTCTCCTCTTGCCGGCCGGCTTCTTCCTCGGGAAAGAAAATGGCGGGCGAATGCGCAGTGCGCCCGCCATCTGCTGCCATCTGCCGGCCGGCAGGAGAGACGAGTTGGGGCTAAAATTAGGGTTAGGGTTAGGGCTAGGGTTAGGGTTTGGGCTAAATTTAGGGTTAGGGTTGGGGCTAAATTTAGGGTTAGGGCTAGGGTTAGGCTACTTTCACACTAGCGTTTTTTGGCTTCCGTCGTTGGAGAAAAAACGCATCCTGCAAAAGTGCTTGCAGGATGCGTTTTTTTCTCCATTGACTTGCATTAGCGACACATTGCGACGGATTGCCACACGTCGCATCCATCGTGCGACGGATGCGTTGTGCTTTGGCGGACAGTCAGCACAAAAAAACGCTACATGTAACTTTTTTTGTGCGACGTGTCCGCCATTTCCGACCGCGCATGCGCGGCCGGAACTCCGCCCCCACCTCCCCGCACCTCACAATGGGGCAGCGGATGCATTGAAAAAACAGCATCCGCTGCACCCGTTGTGCGGCGCTTACAACGCTAGCGTCGGTACGTCGGCCCGACACACTGCGATATGCCGAGTACGACGCTAGTGTGAAAGTAGCCTTAGGCTTCTTTCACACTTGCGTCGGTACGGGGCGGTCGCAATGCGTTGGCCCGACGTACCGACGCACGTTGTGAAAATTGTGCACAACGTGGGCAGCGGATGCAGTTTTTGAATGCATCCGCTGCCCAGTCTATGTCCTGGGGAGGAGGGGGCAGAGTTACGGCCACGCATGCGTGGAAATGGCGGACACGACGTACAAAAAAAGGTTACATTGAACTTTTTTTGTGACGACGGTCCGCCAAAACACAACGGATCCAGTGCACGATGGACGCGACGTGTGGCCATCCGTCGGTAATACAAGTCTATGGGCAAAAAAGGCATCCTGTGGGCACATTTGCAGGATCCGTTTTTTGTCCAAAACGACGGATTGCGACAGATGCCACACGACGCAAGTGTGAAAGTAGCCTTAAGGTTAGGGTTGGGGCTAAAGTTAGGGCTAGGGTTAGGATTAAATTTAGGGTTAGGGTTGGGGCTAAAGTTAGGGTTAGGGCTAGGGTTGGGGCTAAAATTAGGGTTAGGGTTGGGGCTAAAGTTATGGTTAGGGTTGGGGCTAAAGTTAGGGTTAGGGTTGGGACTAAAGTTAGGGTTAGAGTTGGGATTAGGGTTAGGTTTTGGATTAGCATTGGTATTAGGGTTACGTTTGGGATTAGGGTTGGGATTAGGGTTACGTTTGGGATTAGGGTTGGGATTAGGGTTACGTTTGGGATTAGGGTTGGGATTAGGGTTAGGGTTGGGATTAGGGTTAAGGTTAGGGTTGGGATTAGGGTTAGGGGTGTATTGGGATTAGGGTTAAGTTTGAGGTTAGGGTTGAGATTAGAGTTAGGGGTGTGTTGGATTTAGGGTTTTGATTAGGGTTATGGTTAGAGTTGAGATTAGGGCTGTTTTGGGGTTAGGGTTGTGATTATCGTTAGGGTTGTGATTAGGATTGTGGATCGGGTTGAGATTAGGGTTAGGGGTGTGTTGGAGTTAGGGTTGGAGTTAGAATTGGGGGGTTTCCACTGTTTAGGTACATCAGGGGGTCTCCAAACACGACAGACAATTTTGCGCTAAAAAAGTCAAATGGTGCTCCCTCCTTTCTGAACTCTGCCGTGCGCCCAAACAGTGGTTTACCCCCACATATGGGGCATCAGCGTACTCGGGATAAATTGGACAACAACTTTTGGGGTCCAATTTCTCCTGTTACCCTTGTGAAAATAAAAACTTGGGGGCTAAAAATCTTTTTTGTGGGAAAAAAAAATATTTTTTTATTTTCACTACTCTGCATTATAAACTTCTGTGAAGCACTTGGACATTCAAAGTTCTCACCACATATCTAGATAAGTTCCTTAGGGGGTCTAGTTTCCAAAATTTGGTCACTTGTGGGGGGTTTCTACTGTTTAGGTACATCAGTGGCTCTGCAAACGCAACATAACGCCCACAGACCATTCTATCAAAAGCCTGCATTCCAAAATGGCGCTCCTTCCCTTCCGAGCTCTGCCGTGTGCCCAAACAGTGGTTTACCCCCATATATTGGGTACCAGCATACTCAGGACAAATTGGACAACAACTTCTGGGGTCCAATTTCTCTTGTTACCCTTGTGAAAATAAAAATTTGGGGGCTAAAAAATATTTTTTGTGGGAAAAAAATATATTTTTTATTTTCACTACTCTGCATTATAAACTTCTGTGAAGCACTTGGGCATTCAAAGTTCTCAACACATATCTAGATAAGTTCCTTGGGGGGTCTATTTTCCAAAATGGGGTCACTTGTTGGGGGTTTCTACTGTTTAGGTACATTAGGGGTCTGCAAACGCAACATAACGCCCGGAGACAATTCTATCAAAGTCTGCATTCCAAATTTGACTCCTTCCCTTCCAAGCTCACCCATGCACCCAAACAGTGGTTTACCCCCACATATGAGGTACCAACATACTCAGGACAAATTGGACAACAACTTTTGGGGTCCAATTTCTCTTGTTACCCTTGTAAAAATAAAAACTTGGGGGCTAAAAAAAAAAATATTTTTTATTTTCACGACTCTGCATTATAAACTTCTGTGATGCACTTGGGCATTCAAAGTTCTCACTACACATCTAGATAAGTTCCATGGGGGGTCTAGTTTCCAAAATAGGGTCACATTTGGGGGGTTTCCACTGTTTAGGCACATCAGGGGCTCTCCAAACGCGACATGGCATCCGATCTCAATTCCAGCCAATTCTGCATTGAAAAAGTCAAACGGTGCTCCTTCACTTCCGAGCTCAGCCATGCGCCCAAACAGTGGTTTACCTCCACATTTGGGGTATCGGTGTACTCAGGACAAATTGTACAACAACTTCTGGGGTCCATTTTCTCCTGTTACCCTTGTGAAAATAAAAATTTGTGGGCGAAAAAATCATTTTTGTGCAAAGAAATGCGATTTTTTATTTTCACGGCTCTACGTTATAAACTTCTGTGAAGCACTTGGGGGTTCAAAGTGCTCACCACACATCTAGATAAGTTCCTTAAAGGGTCTAGTTTCCAAAATGGTGTCACTTGTGGGGGGTTTCCACTGTTTAGACACATCAGGGGCTCTCCAAACGCGACATGGCGTCCGATCTCCATTCCAGCCAATTCTGCATTGAAACAGTCAAACGGCACTCCTTCTCTTCCAAGCTCTGCGGTGCGCCCAAACAGTGGTTTACCTCCACATATGGGGTATCGGCGTACTCAGGAGAAATTGCACAACAAAATTTTTGGTTAAATTTCTGTTTTTCTCTTGTGAAAATTAAAAAAAATGGTTCTGAAGTAAAATGTTTGCAAAAAAAAGTTAAATGTTCTTTTTTTTTTCCACATTGTTTCAGTTCCTGTGAAGTACGTAAAGGGTTAATAAACTTCTTGAATGTGGTTTTGAGCAGCTTGAGGGGTGCAGTTTTTAGAATGGTGTCACACTTGGTTATTTTCTATCATATAGACCCCTCAAAATGACTTCAAATGTGATGTGGTCCCTAAAAAAAACATGGTGTTGTAAAAATGAGAAATTGCTGGTCAACTTTTAACCCTTATAACTCCCTAACAAAAAAAAATTTTGTTTCCAAAATTGTGCTGATGTAAAGTAGACATGTGGGAAATGTTATTTATTAACTATTTTTCGTGACATATCTCTCTGATTTAAGGGCATAAAAATACAAAGTTTGAAAATTGCAAAATGTTAAAAATTTTCGCCATATTTCCGTTTTTTTCATAAATAATCACAAGTAATATCGAAGAAATGTTACCACTATCTTGAAGTACAATATGTCACAAAAAAACAGTCTCAGAATCAGCGGGATCCGATAAAGCGTTCCAGAGTTATAACCTCTTAAAGTGACAGTGGTCAGAATTGTAAAAATTGGCTCGGTCATTAAGTACCAAATTGGCTCTGTCACTAAGGGGTTAATATTTTGCTGCACAACCTTTTGAGGCAATATCTGCAATCAAACGATTCCTGTAAGGGTATGTGTCCACTTTCAGGATGGCCGGCGGTTTGGACGGAGCGGCAAACCAGCTCCGCCCTAAGCCCCGCCTCCTTCTGTGACGCGATTATGCCGGATGTGTTCATTGCACACATCCGGCATCATCGCACCCCACACATAGGGCCCTGTGTTTTACCTTGCGGTGGCGCAGCATCGCCGCAAGGTACACGGACATGCTGCGATCTTAAAAGACGCGCAGCATATCCGGAATCGCAGGGCCGCCAGGTGCGTGTTACCACGCATAGTGGAGACGGGATTTCATAAAATCCCCTCCATTAAGCTGTAACATCTGGACGCTGCGTGTTTGACGCTGCGGCTCTGCGCAGCGTCAAACACGCAGCGTTTCCTGAACGTGGACACATACCCTAACTGTCCATGAAACTTCTGCACCTCTCGACGAGTATTTTGGCCCACTCCTCAAGAACAAACTGCTCCAGTGGTCTCGTGTTTGAAGGTTGCCTTTTCCAGACGCCATGTTTCAGCTCTTTCGAAAGATGCTCAACAGGATTTAGGTCAGGGCTCATACAATTTTGACCACGTGTATAGATGTTCTGATCTATGAGATGTTTTAAAACATTTTACAAATAAAGTTGAAGATTTTACACTGTTGAGTTGGACTTCTACTACATTCTGATCATTGTTAGTGGCAGCGACGTTCATTCCGTACTTCAGAGGGACATGTGATGAGTTGGCTTTTACCAGACATAATTATTTCTTTAATTGCCTGTCTTAGCTCTCCTGTAATTGCCATCCATTCCCTTCCTGTAATCCACAGCTACAGCCCTCGTGTAATAGCCGGCACAGTCACCTTTTAATTGCCAGCCACAACCCTCTCATAATTGTCAGCCACAGCCTCATGTAATTGCCAGCTAAAGGCCTCCAAAAATGATTGCCATCCACAGGCAATGTCCTCGTAATTCTCAATCAAAGCGTTCCAAATTTGAAAGACACGGTCCCACATAAGGAACAGCCAGGGCTGGTTTTAGACAAATTAGAACCCTGGGCAAAAGTTTAACATTGAGCTCCAAATGCAAACATATTGCACCATCACACAGAAACATTTAAGGTTCATTTACTCAAGCTGATTTCAGACCAATAAATGAGCGCAATCCACTGTATTGAATTTGTGTGGCGCTTGTTTATTAGACTCTTTACACAAGCTGACATAGAATGCTTGGGACAGAATGATCTCTAATAGCTCGTTCTGTCTCTATATAATACTGTGTTATCATCAAACATCTAATTTTGTTCCGCCATAAACAATCCAATTACCTAATGAATGAGCATAGGTGATGGCCGACATGTTTACACTCTCGTCTGCACTGCCGGCATTTATTAAATGTGGATGCTACACACACATGCATGCACACACGTACAAACTAAGGCCGGCGTCACACGCAGCGTATGAAAATACAGTCCGGTAATACGCAGAAATGTTCCCAAAATAGTGATCCGTATGTCATCCGTACGCAGGGTGTGGCAGCGTATTTTGAGCATGGCATCCTCCATATGTAATCCGTATGGCATCCGTACTGCGAGATTCTCTCGCAGGCTTGCAAAACCGACATCTAATGGATTTATGTGCTCAAATGTTCGTTAAAACATATATACAGTGTATATAGATATATATATATATGTCATTGAGACACACACATATATATATATATATATATATATATATATATATATATATATACTGTATTTATATTTAATTCAGCGCGAGATATGTGAAAAGCCGGGAATTCTTTTGCGGCTTTTTCTTTCTCCTTCACAAACCCGACAGGATATGAGACATGGTTTACATACAGTAAACCATCTCATATCCCTTTTTTTTTGCATATTCCACACTACTAATGTTAGTAGTGTGCATGTGCAAAATTTGGGCGCTGTAGCTTGTAAAATAAAGGGTTAAATCACGGAACAAATTGGCGTGGGCTCCCGCGCAATTTTCTCCGCCAGAGTGGTAAAGCCAGTGACTGAGGGCAGATATTAATAGCCTATAGAGGGTCCATGGTTATTGCCCCCCCCCCCCTGGCTAAAAACATCTGCCCCCAGCCACCCCAGAAAAGGCACATCTGGAAGATGCACCTATTTTGGCACTTGGCCACTCTCTTCCCACTCCCGTGTAGCGGTGGGATATGGGGTAATGAAGGGTTAATGTCACCTTGCTATTGTAAGGTGACAATAAGCCAGATTAATAATGGAGCGCCCAAATTTTGCACATACACACTACTAACATTAGTAGTGTGGAATATGCAAAAAAAAAAAAGGATATGAGATGGTTTACTGTATGTAAACCGTGTCTCATATCCTGTCGGGTTTGTGAAGGAGAAAGAAAAAGCCGGCAATTGAATTACCGGCTTTTCTATAGAACACTGCTGCATATTTCTTGCAAGTCACACTGCTGGTCCGTGTGTAATCTGTATTTTTCTCGCCCCCATAGACTTTCATTGGCGATTTTTTTTGCGCAATACGGTGACAAACGCAGCATGCTGCGATTTTCTACGGCCGTACAAGACCATATACTACTGATCAGTAAAATACGGCAGATAGGAGCTGGGACATAGAGAATCATTGTACCGTATGCAATCCGTATTTTCTGCACCTCTGATACGTCCGTAAAACTCACTAGTGTGACGCCGGCCTAAATGTGACACAAACACTACATGTTACACACACTGTATGTTACACATAGCCCATGCACACACACACATTGAGGACTTTTACTAGTCCTCGACTCCTGAGGGGCACATAAGTTTTGGTGACATCATGGCCACATAATCTTGATGTCACCAAAGGTCCTGCTGCAGTTTTAACCTCAGAAATTGCACTGATAATGCAGGATTACTGTTATTAATACAGTTTCTACTTGAAAAGCTGGCGGCCCTTACAAGTTTGAAGGCCCCGATCAACTGGCCAGTTTGCCCTCTGCCTATTGCCTGCCCTGCTGTTAGTTTCCTATGACAAGCAACATCCTTAATTGATAGCCTGAACTCCCTTTTATCATTTACAGCCTCAGCCATCCACAACAGCTAGCCAATTCCCCCACTAATTGTCAGTCACAGCATTCCCTCCATATTTATAGTGCCACTATAACATACTATAGTCACCTCACAACAGCAGCCTCCACACACTTTTCCATATCTGATGCAATTCTATAGGGAAAATACGTGAAAAAAATAATTAGCGTACCACTAAGATAATTTTGCGCTGCTGCAGATTTAAAAAACGTACCAAAAATCAGTTTACAGTGCATTTAATAAAAGCACAATAGGCACAAGATTTTAATTTAAAAAATCCCATACTCATTGCTGGAATTGTAATACGCTGCATTTTTTGCACAGCAAAAATACGCAACATCAAAATGTCACCAAAAACTCATTGTGGGAACTTAAGTTATTCCCAATCCCCGCTCCCTCACCCAGCCCTCGCAACCATTCCTCCACCCACTTCCAATACATCACCTTCCCAAAGGAGATGGGTTATGCACTTCCACCTATTATATAACCCCTTAGCGCTGACTCCTAGTTTTACCTTAACCCCTTCGTGAAAGAGCCAATTTGGTACTTAATGACCGGGCCAATTTTTACAATTCTGACCACTGTCACTTTATGAGGTTATAACTCTGGAATGCTTTAACGGATCCCGCTGATTCTGAGATTTTTTTTTCGTGACATATTGTACTTCATATTAGTGGTAACATTTCTTCGATATTACTTGCGATTATTTATGAAAAAAATGGAAATATGGTGAAAATTTTTACAATTTTGCAATTTTCAAACTTTGAATTTTTATGCCCTTCAATCAGAGAGATATGTCACACAAAATAGTTAATAAATAACATTTCCCACATGTCTACTTTACATCAGCACAATTTTGGAAACACATTTTTTTTTTGTTAGGGAGTTATAAGGGTTAAAAGTTGACCAGCAATTTCTCATTTTTACAACACCATTTTTTTTAGGGACCACATCACATTTGAAGTCATTTTGAGGGGTCTATATGATAGAAAATTACCAAGTGTGACACCATTCTAAAAACTGCACCCCTCAAGGTGCTCAAAACCACATTCAAGAAGTTTATTAACCCTTTACGTGCTTCACAGGAACTGAAACAATGTGGAAGGAAAAAATGAACATTTAACTTTTTTTGCAAACATTTTAATTCAGAACCATATTTTTTTATTTTCACAAGTGTAAAAACAGAAATTTAACCATAAAATGTTGTTGTGCAATTTCTCCTGAATACGCCGATACCCCATATGTGGGGATAAACCACTGTTTGGGCGCACCGCAGAGCTTGGAAGAGAAGGAGTGCCGTTTGACTTTTTCAATGCAGAATTGGCTGGAATTGAGATCGGACGCCATGTTGCATTTGGAGAGCCCCTGATGTGCCTAAATAGTGGAAACGCTCCACAAGTGACACCATTTTGGAAACTAGACCCCTTAAGGAACTTAACTAGATGTGTGGTGAGCACTTTAAACCTCCAAGTGCTTCACAGAAGTTTATAAAGTAGAGCCGTGAAAATAAAAAATCGCATTTGTTTACACAAAAATGATCTTTTCGCCCACAAATTCTTATTTTCACAAGGGTAACAGGAGAAATTAGACCTCAAAAGTTGTTGTGCAATTTCTCCTGAGTACGTCGATACCCCATATGTGGGGGTAAACCACTGTTTGGGCGCACTGCAGAGCTTGGAAGAGAAGGAGTGCCGTTTTACTTTTTCAATGTAGAATTGGCTGGAATTGAGATCGGACACCATGTCGCGTTTGGAGAGCCCCTGATGTGCCTAAACAGTGGAAACCCCCCACAAGTGACACCATTTTGGAAACTAGACCCCATAAGGAACTTATCTAGATGTTTGGTGAGCACTTTAAACCCCCAGGTGCTTCACAGAAGTTTATAACGTAGAGCCGTGAAAATAAAAAATCGCATTTTTTCTACAAAAATGATCTTTTTGCCCCAAAATTTTCATTTTGACAAGGGTAACAGGAGAAATTAGACCACAAAGTTGTTGTGCAATTTCTTCTGAGTACGTCGATACCCCATATGTGGGGATAAACCACTGTTTGGGCGCACCGCAGAGCTTGGAAGAGAAGGAGTGCCGTTTTACTTTTTCAATGTAGAATTGGCTGGAATTGAGATCGGACACCATGTCACGTTTGGAGAGCCCCTGATGTGCGTAAACAGTAGAAACTCCCCATAAGTGACCCCATTTTGGAAACTAGACCCCTTAAGGAACTTATCTAGATTTGTGGTGAGCACTTTAAACCCACAAGTGCTTCAAAGAAATTTATAACGTAGAGCAGTGAAAATAAAAAATCCTTTTATTTATCTCAAAAATGATTTTTTAGCCTGCAATTTTTGATTTTCTCAAGGGTAACAGGAGACATTGGACCCCAAAATCTGTTGACCAGTTTGTCCTGAGTACGCTGATACCCCATATGTGGGGGGGGCACTGTTTGGGTACCCATCAGGGCTCGGAAGGGAAGGAGCGCCGCTTGGAATGCAGACTTTGATGGGATGGTCTGCGGGTGTCATGTTGCATTTGTAGAGCTCCTGATGTACCTAAACAGTAGAAACCCCCCACAAGTGACCCCATTTTGGAACCTAGACCCCCCAAAGAGCTTATCTAGATATGTGGTGAGCACTATGAACCCCCAACTGCTTCACAAAAGTTTATAATGTTGAGCCATGAAAATAAAAAAAATCATATTTTTTCCACAAAAATGATCTTTTCACCACCAAATTTTTACTTTCACAAGGGTAACAAGAGAAATTGGACCCCAAAATTAATTATGCAATTTATGCTGAGTAGGCTGATACCCCATATGTGGGGGATAAACCACTGTTTGGGCGCATGGATGAGCTCGGAAGGGAAGGAGCGCCGTTTTGGAATGCAGACTTTGATAGAATGGTCTGCGGGCGTTATGTTACGTTTGCAGAGCCCCTGATGTACCTAAACAGTTGAAACCCCCACAAGTGACCCCATTTTGGAAACTAGACCCCCCAAGGAACTTATCTAGATGTGTTGTGAGAACTTTGAATGCCCAAGTGCTTCACAGAAGGTTATAATGCAGAGTCGTGAAAATAAAAAAAAAATATTTTTTCCACAAAAAAGATTTTTTTAGCCCCCAAATTTTTATTTTCACAAGGGTAACAAGAGAATTTGGACCCCAAAAGTTGTTTTACAATTTGTCCTGAGTACACTGATACCCCATATGTGGGGGGACCACTGTTTGGGCGCATGGATGAGCTCGGAAGGGAAGGAGCGCTGTTTTGGAATGCAGACTTTGATAGAATGGTCTGCGGGCATTATGTTGTATTTGCAGAGCCCCTGATGTACCTAAACAGTAGAAACCCCCCACAAGTGACCCCATTTTGGAAACTAGACCCCCCAAGGAACTTATCTAGATGTGTGGTGAGAACTTTGAATGCCCAAGTGCTTCACAGAAGTTTATAATGCAGAGTCGTGAAAATAAAAAAATATTTTTTTTCCACAAAAAAGATTTTTAGCCCCCAAGTTTTTATTTTCTCAAGGGTAACAGGAGAAATTGGACCCCAAAAGTTGTTGTCCAATTTATTCCGAGTATGCTGATGCCCCATATGTGGGGGTAAACCACTGTTTGGGCGCACGGCAGAGCTCAGAAGGGAGGGAGCACCATTTGACTTTTTGAGCGCAAAATTGGCTGTGGCATTTAGAGACCCCCCTGATGTACTTAAACAGTGGAAACCCCCCAATTCTAACTCCAACCCTAACCCCAACACACCCCTAACCCTAATCCCAACCCGATCCATAATCCTAATCACAACTCTAACCCCCAAAACACCCCTAACCCTAATCCCAAATCTAACCATAACCCTAATTAAAACCCTAAACTGAACACACCCCTAATCCTAATCTCAACCCTAATCTCAAAACCTAACCCTAATCCCAATACACCCTTATCCCTAATCCCAACCCTAGCCTTAACCCTAATCCCAAACCTAACCCTAATCCCAAATGTAACCCTAATGCCAACCCTAATCCAAACCCTAATCCCAACTCTAACCCTAACTTTAGCCCCAACTCTAGCCCTAACCCTAACTTTAGCCCTAAACCTAGCCCCAACCCTAACCCTAACTTTAGCCCCAACCCTAACCCTAGCCCTAACCCTAGCTCTAACCCTAATCCTAGCTCTAACCCTAACCCAAGCCCTATCCCTAGCCCTAACTCTAAGGCTATGTGCACACGTTGCGGATTTTGCTGTGAATCCGCAGCGTTTCCGCAGCTGCGGGTCCGCAGCAGTTTCCCATGAGTTTACAGTACAATGTAAACCTATAGGAAACATGAAACGCTGTGCCCATGCTGCGGAAAAAACCACGCGGAAACGCAGCGGTTTACATTCCGCAGCATGTCAATTCTTTCTGCGGATTCCGCAGCGGTTTTATACCTGCTCCATAATAGAAAACCGCAGGTGTAAAACCGCAGGGGAATCCGCACAAAAACCGCGGTACATCCGCGATAAATCCGCAGGAAAAATGCAGCGTTTTGTTCCTGCGGATTTATCAAATCTGCTGCGGAAAAATCCGCAGAGAACCATTCTACGTGTGCACATATCCTAACCCTACCCCTAACCCTACCCCTAACCCTAACCCTAATTGGAAAATAGAAATTCATAAATTTTTTTAATTTTATTATACTTTCCTTACTAAGGGGGTGATAAAGGGGGGGGTTATTTACTATTTTTTTTATTTTGATCACTGTGAAAGGATCTCACAGTGACCAAAATAAAACAAGTGGAAGAATCTTATTCTGCCGGCCGGCAGATCATGGCGGGCGCACTGCGCATGCGCCCGCCATTTTCTTACCGGAGCAAGAAGCCGGCGGCCAGCAGAAGAAGCAGGAGGACCCAGGGACACCGGTAAGTATAACAGGGTCCCCGAATCTCCCTATTTCTCTGTCCTCTGATGTGCGATCACATCAGAGGACAGAGACTGACATTGCTTTTTTTTTTTTTGCGGTCGCCGGTAAACAGTTAATTACCGGCGATCGCAAAACAGGGGTCGGTAAAAAACGACCCCGATCATGTTCTTTGGGGTCTCAGCTACCCCCGGCAGCCGAGACCCCAAAGATCTTCCGGGTGCCGGGCGCCCGCCATTTTTTCCCCAGAAAAAGATGGCGGCGCCCATCGGGAGCCACGAGGAGCACCGGGGGGAGATAGGTGAGTATTGGGGGGCTATCGGGGGCGATCGGGGACCCCATTTCTCTGTCCTCCGATGTGCGATCACATCGGAGGACAGAGAAATTAAATGGCAAATCGCGTTTTGTTTTTTTTTGTTGCGACCGCCGGTAAACGGTTAATTACCGGGGATCGCAACTCGGGGGTCGGTAAAACCCCCCCGAATCATGTTCTCTGGGGTCTCGGCTACCCTCGGCAACCGAGACCCCAGGGAAAATCCAACTCTGGGGGGCGCTATTCACTTTTTCCACAGCGCTGTTAATTAACGGCGCTGTGGTT
This sequence comes from Ranitomeya variabilis, assembly GCF_051348905.1. Lineage (NCBI taxonomy): Eukaryota > Metazoa > Chordata > Amphibia > Anura > Dendrobatidae > Ranitomeya > Ranitomeya variabilis. The sequence goes on from NC_135233.1 coordinate 656,721,608, forward strand.
TAAGTACCCTTAGCGGCCGCCGTTAAAAGGCGTATCGGCGGTCGTTAAGGGGTTAAGTCCCATATCTCAAATCTGACGTGTCAATTTATGTGGTAATAACATTGGAATCACAGTCATTCTGTTTTTCAAGACACTTTGCACTTTTTGCTAATGGTATATGCTGATAAGATTTATGTTTATTTTTAAAAATATTGTAAACTTTGCAAACATTTTCAGACTTTGAATTTGTATGTCCTTGTAACACAGTCATACCAGACAAAATAGTTAATAAATAACATTTCCCATAATCCTTATTGACATTGGCTGAATTTTTTAAATACCCATATATTTTTTAGGATTTTAAAAGTTAAAGCTTAGCAGTAATAGTTAAAAGCTTAGCAGCAATTTTTACATTTTTTTCTACAAATGTTACAAAATCTGTTTTTCGCAGACCTATTCAGTTTTGAAATGACTTTGTATTCAACCCTGCCGTTGTAATAAGATTGACAAACTCACAGGTGCTTTACAGAAATTAATATAAACTGGAATGAAAGAAATAAAAAAAATACATTCTTTCAAATAAAATGTTGCTTTAGCCTCAAATTTTCCATTTTCACAAGTTGTGGTGAGAGAAAATGTGCCAAAAAATTTGTCCCACAATTTCTATGGGAGATTGGACCTATAGAAGCAATAGCTGTGCGTGAAACAGCTGTCATCCTTTAATCTCCCCGCATAACTCCCCTCCCACCCCGCTATGCCGCTTTAGATGTCCGTATGAATTGAAACAAAAGACTTCTCATCACAGGAAACAGTGAGCGCTGCCTTTCTATATTTTTTCATGTCTCCACAATTTCTACCTCAAGGAATTCATTTTTGGACCAAAAGTTCACAAAACTTCATAACATGTGAATGCAAAAATTAAAAATTTAATTTTCCTTTACAATGTTGTATTAGCCCAATATTTTTTATTTTCACAAGGGGTAATAGGCAAAAATGGACACCAAAATTTTGTAAATTATTTTCTCCCAAATGCGGCAATACCTTGCATGTGGTCGAAAATTTCTATTTGGGCACATGGTAGACCCAAATAGGGTAGAAGGGAAGAAACGCTATTTAGCGCAGATTTTTCTGAGATAGTTTACATTTACCATTTGCACAACCCCTGAGGTGCCAAAATAGCCGAATTCCCCAAAAAGTGATCTTGTAAGAGGGGAAATTGGGCCAACATCTATTTCCGAAACCCAAAACACCTTACATAGGGGTCACATGGTGTGTGCATGTGTTGCAGTTTCTGCTGTTGACACCTTCAGGTTAAGTTCTGCTAAGATTTGTGACACATTGGGACCCTTTAACAGCATGATGAAGAAAACAAACAGGTTTAGAAAAAGAAACTCTTGTTTACTAGGTCTGGAACATATGTACAATGGGTAACAGGAACAATATTTAAGTTTTTCATCTGTACAGTATAACAGTGGTTCACACTTGACGGTTGTGGACGGCGTCACATTACTTGTGAAGAATGTTGCATATGAATAACAGGTTACACTGGGGGCCTCCATCTTCCGGGCACAGGACAACATGGGTCAATCTGTTACGCTGTGCCCATTGCCCCCAAACTGCATATTGTGAACGGTGCGAACCACCTTACGGACGTGTCCCAGCCTGGCTGATTCTGTATTTATTCACAAAGACCACCAGGTCTGGCTAACACTGAAACTGACTTAAGTTCCACTTCTTAAACTGATGTCACTGTTACTAGCTGGCTGAAACGTGCTCCCTTAATGTCTTCTCGTCACACATACCTGATGATGATCACAACTGTCTGAGGGTGTCCTTTCCTTGTCTCTAGCTCTACCAGGAGTAACTAAAAAACAAGAACAAACCCCTAGTGCCTTTGCACACCTTCCCAACTAAGGGCTGGCGCTACAGTTAATGCTATCACCCCTATCTAATAGGAAATTGCAGCCTAATGAGGATAAAAAAACAATAATAAAGAGGTCATGGGGTCTTCATAGAGAGTGTTCACCTATCTCTCCACCTTTACAATCCCATTTTGTGAAGTATACTTAGAAAATTCATATAGAGGTGTAGAAACCAGGAATGATTTGTGGACTTGTTCGCGTTGATGAATAATGAAGACGCTAATTTCAGAAAATTAATTAGACATATGGTTTTATTCAAACTTTTTCAAAGTGTAATACACTTCCTCCTCAGGAAAAAACAACCTGGTTTTTCCTGAGCAAGAAGTGTATTATACTTGAAACTTGTCAAATAAAACTGTATGTATGATGCAATAATTAGCAACTCGAACAAGTCCACAAATCCTTCCTGGTTTCTGTTGCAAATGGTTTGACGACCTGTGCAGCAGCTGAATAACATTCTAAAATGCACAATTCTATGGATCAGGTTAGCATAATCTGCTATTTTTAATTCTGAATGTTTATGAGAAAAGAACCTATTGAGCATTTTTTTCTCCAGCCTATCTACTTCTATTCAGACCTGTAGTGACCATATTGACTCCCCCAGGGATTTTGCAGAGATTAGGCTGCTTTCACACTAGCGTCGGCACTGGGCCTTCGCTATGCGTCGGCCCTGGGCCGTCGCTATGCGTCAGCCCTACGTGCCAACGCGCGTTGTGAAAGTAGTGCCAGACGTGGGCAGCGGAAGCAGTCTTACGACGCTTCCGCTGCCCCATTGTAAGGTCCGGGGAGGAGGGGGCGGAGTTTCGGCCGCGCATGCGCGGTCAAAAATGCCGGACACAACGCGCAAAAAAGGGTACATGTAACGTTTTTTGTGCCGGCGGTCCGCCAAAACACGACGCAACCGTCGCACGACGATTGCGACGTGTGGCCATACATCGCAATGCGTCGTTAATGTTAGTCTATGGGGAAAAAAACGCATCCTGCAGACAACTTTGCAGGATGCATTTTTTTCTCCTAAGTGACACATTGTGACGTATTCAAAACAACGCTAGTGTGAAAGTAGCCTTAGTGGTTGCTTCAGAGTGAAATTTGCAAATATGCCATTTTAGTGCCTAAAACATAATGTGCAGTTATTTTAGGGACCACATCACATTTGAAGTGACTTTGGGGGCCTATATGAGAGAAAATACCCAAAAGTGACACCATTCTAAAAACTTCACCCATCAAGGTGCTCAAAACCACATTCAAGAAGTTCATTAACCCTTCAGGTTCTTCACAGGAACTGAAGAAATGTGGAAGTAAAAAATGAACATTTTTTTTTCACCAAAATTTTACTTCGGACCCAAATTTTTTTATTTTCTCAAAGGTATCAGAAATAAATGAACTACAATATTTGTTGTGCAACTTCTTCTGAGTACGCCGATACCCCATGTGTGGAGGAAGACCACTGTTTGGGAGCACGACAGGGTTTGGAAGGGAAAGAGCACAGTTTGATGTTTTGAACATAAAATTAGCTGGAATCAAGTGCAGATGGTATGTCGCGTTTGGAGAGCCCCTGATGTGCCTAAACAGTGGAAACTCCCAACTAGTGACCCCATTTTAGAAACTATACCCCTCAAGGGACTTATCTAGATGTTTGGTGAGCGCCGTGAACCCCCAGATGCTTCACATAAGTTTATAACGTAGAGCAGTGAAAATTAAAAATCACATTTTTTCCACAAACATCATCTTTTAGCCCCAATTTTTTTATTTTCACAAAAGGTAGCAGGAGAAAATGGACCGCAAACATTGTTGTGCAATTTCTCCTGAGTATGCAGATACCACATATATGGAGTTATACCACTGTTTGGGTGCATGGCAGGACTCAGAAGGGAAGGAGCAAGGTTTGACTGTTTTAACACAAAATTGGCTGGAGAGAGCGGATGCCATGTCACTTTTAGAGGGCCCCTGATGTGCCTAAAGAGTGGAATTACCGCACAAGTGATACCATTTTGGAAAATAGACTCCTCAAGGAACTTATCTAGATGTGTGGTGAGCATTTTGAACCACCAGGTGATTTACAGAAGTTTATAACTGAGCTAAGAACATTTTTTAAAAAAATCACGTTTTTTTTCTTTTCTCAAGAGTAACAGGAGAAAATGGACACCAAAATTTGTTGTGAATTTTCTCTTGAGTGTACCAGTATCCCATGTGTGGGTAAAAACTACTCTTGAGGCACAGTGCAATGCTCAAAAGGGAAGGAGCACCATATTATAGTGCAGATTTTACTATTATAGTTTGAGGGTGCCATGACCCACTGGGAGAGCACCTAAGGTGCCAGAACAGCGCTTTACGCTGAGTACTTACTTAGGTTTTTCCATCTAAATCTCCGAGTGACGTGATAGATGAAACTCCTGAGGGATCAAATCACTATGAGTCAGCAGAGTTAGGCTGAGTTCACACATAGCAGAATTGTCGCGGAAATTTCCGCGGCAATTCTGCGCCTCCTGCCGCGGGTATATCGCATGCAGAATTTGCATGCATATACCCGCAGAAAACTAGCGTTTTGCAAGCATAATTAGCTTGCAGAATGCTAGCGTTTTCCAAGCGATCTGTAGCATCGCTTGGAAAACTGTTTGACAGGTTGGTCACACTTGTCAAACATAGTTTTTGACAAGTGTGACCAACTTTTTACTGTAGATGCAGCCTATGCAGCATCTATAGTAAAAGAAAGAATGTTAAAAATAATAAAAAAAAAAAAAAAAAAAGGTTATACTCACCTCAGCGGCTTCCGTTCCTAATGCTGTGTGTTCAGGACCTTCCATTGACGTAGCGGTCACGTGACCGCGGGTCATGTGACCGCGACGTCATCGCAGGTCCTTCACACACACCTCGGAGGCCGCTGAGAAGGTCGGGCCGCCAGAGGGTGAGTATATCGCTATTTTTTATTTTAATTCTTTTTTTTTTTACCACTTATATGGTGCCCAGTCCGTGGAGGAGAGTCTCCTCTCCTCCACCCTGGGTACCAACCGCACATGATCTGCTTACTTCCCGCATGGTGTGCACAGCCCCGTGCGGGAAGTAAGCAGATCAAAGCACTCCTATGTGTGCAGAATCGCCGCGATTCCGCAATTTTAATGAACATGCTGCGTTTTTTTCTGGATTGCGATTCCGCTCAGGAAAAAAATGCAGCATGTGCACAAAAAATGCGGATTGCATTCTGTTACATAGGATGCTTAATGTTAGCGTTTTTTTGTGGTTTTATAGCGAAAAACCGCGAAAAAAACGCTAAAAATCTGCTACGTGTGCACACAGCCTTACTCTGGCCTCCGTCTGGCCTCTGTTCAGTATTGTCCTTCTTTTCGGAGGTGCACAAAACTATGGCGGGCCACGTTTTTATGCACACCTAAAAAGACGGACACTGCCGGATCACAGATCCTATGGCGTCCACAGTGCCTCCATCTGCTTCATTATAGGGAATCTTCCACCAATGGATTTGTCTGACTCACATATTTTAGAGATTTACATGGAAGCTTACATATTCAGATTTTGTGGAGGCAGAATGAAAAAAAACAGCAATTCAGGAATTGTCTTCTTTTTTATCCCCATTCTGCAAGTGGTAAAATTGATAAGGCAGCATTATTCTTCGGGTCAGTACGATTACAGAGATGCCACATTTATATCTTTTTTAATGTTTTGACGCTTTTACACAATAAAAACTTTTATAGAAGAAATAATTATTTTTGCATCGCTTTATTCTGAGAGTTACAACTTTTTTATTTTTTCACTGATGCAGCTGTATGACATCTTGTTTTTTGCTGGACAAGATGGCATTTTCAGTGATATTATTTTTGTTTACAATCGTCTTTTTGATTGCGTTTTATTCCATATGATATATGGTATGATGATAAAGCATAGTTTGCTACTTTTTTTGTGTTTTTTTTATGTTTTGTTCACTGAAGAGGTTAGCTACTGTGACACTTTTATAGATCGTATTGTTTCAGACGCGGAGATACCAAACGTGAACTTATTTGTTTATTTTTTTTTTTTTACATAAAAATGTGTATCTATTAGTGGATTTTATTATTATTATTATTTTAAATTTTTTTTTTACATACTTCTAAATTTTTCTTTTACTTTTTTACCTAGTCCCTTTATGGGACTTTCACTTTTTTCACTTTGATTTAAGGTATAATGCATTGCAATGCACTAGCATTGCACTGCATTATACCTGGACAGAAAGCATCTGACACCATACTGTTAGCATGGTATCAGAAGCTTTCTGTAGCTTGGTGACCTGGGGGCTATCATGATGACCCCGTGTCACTATGACAACGATCAGGCGCCGATCAGAAGGCAGAGGGAGTTCCCGTCCCTCTGGCTCCCTCCTAAATGTTGCAGTCGCGCTCTATCGCAGCATTTAGGGTGTTAACAGCCAGGGGCGGCACTGACACTGCTCCTGGAGAAGCTCGACCACTGGCAGAGCAGAGCTGTTGTACTGATCGGGCAGGAGGTGCTGATATTTTAGTATCTCCTGCTCAATCATGCTGTGATCGGTCAGTCAGATTGGCTGACCGATCATAGCGATGTGGGTGCAGAAACCGACGGCATGGGTCCCTGCATCTCTTCCTGTGCCTCTCAGCTGTCACAGACAGCTGTTGGCACTGAACTGTCACTGCATGTTTACAATGTGGGTGGAAAAAATGAAAGTTTTACATCTTCCCACAAAAAGTTACTTAGCTCCAAATTTTGCATTTTCAAAAAGGTAGCAGGAAAAAATTCCCCTTAAAATTTGGTGTGCAATTTCTCGTAAGTATGCAGATACCCCTTATATGGTGGAAAACTATTATTTGGGTGCACAGCAGGGTTCGGAAAGGAATGAGCACCATTTGACTTTTACAATGCAAAATTGGCTGGAATTGAGAGTGGATTCCATGTCACGTTTGGAGAGCCCCTGATATGCCTACACTATGGAAACCACCCACAAGTGACCCCATATTGGAAACTACACCCTCAAGGAATTTATCTAGATGTGTGGTGAGCACCTAGAACCCCCAGGGGCTTCACAGAATTTTATAATGTTGAGCCGTGAAAATTAACCCCTTCACCCCCAAGGGTGGTTTGCACGTTAATGACCGGGCCAATTTTTACAATTCTGACCACTGTCCCTTTATGAGGTTATAACTCTGGAACGCTTCAACGGATCTTGGCGATTCTGACATTGTTTTCTCGTGACATATTGTACTTCATGATAGTGGTAAAATTTCTTTGATATTACCTGCGTTTATTTGCAAAAAAAATGGAAATTTGGCGAAAATTTTGAAAATTTTGCAATTTTCCAACTTTGAATTTTTATGCCCTTAAATCACAGAGATATGTCACACAAAATACTTAATAAGTAACATTTCCCACATGTCTACTTTACATCAGCACAATTTTGGAACCAAAATTTTTTTTTGTTAGGGAGTTATAAGGGTTAAAAGTTGACCAGCAATTTCTCATTTTTACAACACCATTTTTTTTTAGGGACCACATCTCATTTGAAGTCATTTTGAGGGGTCTATATGATAGAAAATACCCAAGTGTGACACCATTCTAAAAACTGCACCCCTCAAGGTGCTCAAAACCACATTCAAGAAGTTTATTAACCCTTCTGGTGCTTCACAGGAATTTTTGGAATGTTTAAATAAAAATGAACATTTAACTTTTTTTCACAAAAAATTTACTTCAGCTCCAATTTGTTTTATTTTACCAAGGGTAACAGGAGAAAATGGACCCCAAAAGTTGTTGTACAATTTGTCTTGAGTATGCCGATACCCCATATGTGGGGGTAAACCACTGTTTGGGCGCATGACAGAGCTCGGAAGCGAAGGAGCGCCATTTGACTTTTCAATGCAAAATTGACTGGAATTGAGATGGGACGCCATGTTGCGTTTGGGGAGCCCCTGATGTGCCTAAACATTGAAACCCCCCACAAGTGACACCATTTTGGAAAGTAGACCCCCTAAGGAACTTATCTAGAGGTGTGGTGAGCACTTTGACCCACCAAGTGCTTCACAGAAGTTTATAATGCAGAACCGTAAAAATAAAAAATCATATTTTTTCACAAAAATTATTTTTCGCCCCCAATTTTTTATTTTCCCAAGGGTAAGAGAAGAAATTGGACCCCAAAAGTTGTTGTACGATTTGTCCTGAGTACGCTGATACCCCATATGTGGGGATAAACCACTGTTTGGGCGCATGACAGAGCTCGGAAGCGAAGGAGCGCCATTTGACTTTTCAATGCAAAATTGACTGGAATTGAGATGGGACGCCATGTTGCGTTTGGGGAGCCCCTGATGTGCCTAAACATTGAAACCCCCCACAAGTGACACCATTTTGGAAAGTAGACCCCCTAAGGAACTTATCTAGAGGTGTGGTGAGCACTTTGACCCACCAAGTGCTTCACAGAAGTTTATAATGCAGAACCGTAAAAATAAAAAATCATATTTTTTCACAAAAATTATTTTTCGCCCCCAATTTTTTATTTTCCCAAGGGTAAGAGAAGAAATTGGACCCCAAAAGTTGTTGTACAATTTGTCCTGAGTACGCTGATACCCCATATGTGGGGATAAACCACTGTTTGGGCGCATGGGAGACCTCGGAAGGGAAGGAGCGCCGTTTGACTTTTCAATGCAAAATTGACAGGAATTGAGATGGGACGTCATGTTGCGTTTGGAGAGCCCCTGATGTGCGTAAACATTGAAACCCCCCACAAGTGACACCATTTTGGAAAGTAGACCCCCTAAGGAACTTATCTAGAGGTGTGGTGAGCACTTTGACCCACCAAGTGCTTCACAGAAGTTTATAATGCAGAACCGTAAAAATAAAAAATCATATTTTTTCACAAAAATTATCTTTTCACCCCCAATTTTATATTTTCCCAAGGGTAAGAGAAGAAATTGGACCCCAAAAGTTGTTGTACAATTTGTCCTGAGTACGCTGATACCCCATATGTGGGGGTAAACCACTGTTTGGGCGCATGGGAGAGCTCGGAAGGGAAGTAGCACCGTTTGACTTTTCAATGCAAAATTGACAGGAATTGAGATGGGACGCCATGTTGCGTTTGGAGAGCCACTGATGTGCCTAAACATTGAAACCCCCCACAAGTGACACCATTTTGGAAAGTAGACCCCCTAAGGAACTTATCTAGATGTGTTTTGAGCGCTTTGACCCACCAAGGGCTTCACAGAAGTTAATAATGCAGAGCCGTAAAAATAAAACAAAAATTTTTTCCCACAAAAATTAGTTTTCAGCCCCCAGTTTTGTATTTTCCCGAGGGTAACAGGAGAAATTGAACCCCAAAATTTGTTGTCCAATTTGTCCTGAGTGCGCTGATACCCCATATGTGGGGGGGGAACCACCGTTTGGACGCATGGAAGGGCTCGGAAGTGAAGGAGCGCCATTTGGAATGCAGACTTAGATGGAATGGTCTGCAGGCGTCACATTGCGTTTGCAGAGCCCCTAATGTACCTAAACAGTAGAAACCCCCCACAAGTGACACCATGTTGGAAAGTAGACCCCCTAAGGAACTTATCTAGATGTGTGGTGAGTGCTTTGACCCACCAAGGGCTTCACAGAAGTTTATAATGCAGAGCCGTAAAAATAAAACAAAAATTTTTTCCCACAAAAATTATTTTTCAGCCCCCAGTTTTGTATTTTCCCGAGGGTAACAGGAGAAATTGGACCCCAAAAGTTGTTGTCCAATTTGTCCTGAGTGCGCTGATACCCCATATGTGGGGGGAACCACCGTTTGGACGCATGGAAGGGCTCGGAAGTGAAGGAGCGCCATTTGGAATGCAGACTTAGATGGAATGGTCTGCAGGCGTCACATTGCGTTTGCAGAGCCCCTAATGTACCTAAACAGTAGAAGCCCCACACAAGTGACCCCATTTTGGAAACTAGACCCCCCAAGGAACTTATCTAGATGTGTTGTAAGAACTTTGAACCCCCAAGTGTTTCACTACAGTTTATAACGCAGAGCCGTGAAAATAAAAAATCTTTATTTTTCCCACAAAAATTATTTTTTAGCCCCCAGTTTTGTATTTTCCCAGGGGTAACAGGAGAAATTGGACCCCAAAGGTTGTTGTCCTATTTGTCCTGAGTACGCTGATACCCCATATGTTGGGGTAAACCCCTGTTTGGGCACACGGGAGAGCTCGGAAGGGAAGGAGCACTGTTTTACTTTTTCAACGCAGAATTGGCTGGAATTGAGATCGGACGCCATGTCGCGTTTGGAGAGCCCCTGATGTGCCGAAACAGTGGAAACCCCCCAATTATAACTGAAACCCTAATCCAAACACACCCCTTACCCTAATCCCAACAGTAACCCTAACCACACCTCTAACCCTGACACACCCCTAACCCTAATCCCAACCCTATTCCCAACCGTAAATGTAATCTAAACCCTAACCGTAACTTTAGCCCCAACCCTAACCCTAACTTCAGCCCCAACCCTAACTGTAGCCTTAACCCTAGCCCCAACCCTAGCCCTAACCCTAACCCTAATGGGAAAATGGAAATAAATACATTTTTTTTTATTTTTCCCTAACTAAGGGGGTGATGAAGGGGGGTTTGATTTACTTTTATAGCGAGTTTTTTAGCGGATTTTTATGATTGGCAGCCATCACACACTGAAAGACGCTTTTTATTGCAAAAAATATTTTTTGCGTTACCACATTTTGAGAGCTATAAATTTTCCATATTTTGGTCCACAGAGTCATGTGAGGTCTTGTTTTTTGCGGGACGAGTTGACGTTTTTATTGGTAACTTTTTGGGCACGTCACATTTTTTGATCGCTTTTTATTCCGATTTTTGTGAGGCAGAATGACCAAAAACCAGCTATTCATGAATTTCTTTTGGGAGAGGCGTTTATACTGTTCCGCGTTTGGTAAAATTGATAAAGCAGTTTTATTCTTCGGGTCAGTACGATTACAGCGATACCTCATTTATATTATTTTTTTATGTTTTGGCGCTTTTATATGATTAAAAACTATTTTATGGAAAAAATAATTACTTTTGCATCGCTTTATTCTCAGGACTATAACTTTTTTATTTTTTTGCTGATCATGCTGTATGGCAGCTCGTTATTTGCGGGACAAGATGACGCTTTCAGCGGTACCATGGTTATTTATATCTGTCTTTTTGATCGCGTGTTATTCCACTTTTTGTTCGGCAGTATGATAATAAAGCGTTGTTTTTTGCCTCGTTTTTTTTTTTTTTTTCTTACGGTGTTTACTGAAGGGGTTAACTAGTGGGCCAGTTTTATAGGTCGGGTCGTTACGGACGCGGCGATACTAAATATGTGTACTTTTATTGTTTTTTTTTTATTATTTAGATAAAGAAATGTATTTATGGGAATTTTTTTTTTTTTTTTTCATTATTTTGGAATATTTTTTTTAATTTTTTTTTACACATTTGGAAATTTTTTTTTTAACTTTTTTACTTTGCCCCAGGGGGGGACAATACAGATCGGTGATCTGTCAGTTTGCATAGCACTCTGACAGATCACCGATCTGCGAGAAGTGCAGGCTGCTTCACAGTGCCTGCTCTGAGCAGGCTTCTGTGAAGCCACCTCCCTCCCTGCAGGACCCGGATCCGCGGCCATCTTGGATCCGGGTCTGGAGCAGGCAGGGAGGGAGGTAAGACCCTCGCAGCAACGCGATCACATCGCGTTGCTGCGGGGGGCTCAGGGAAGCCCGCAGGGAGCCCCCTCCCTGCGCGATGCTTCCCTGCACCGCCGGCACATCGCGATCATGTTTGATCGCGGTGTGCCGGGGGTTAATGTGCCGGGAGCGGTCCGTGACCGCTCCTGGCACATAGTGCCGGATGTCAGCTGCGATAGGCAGCTGACACCCGGCCGCGATCGGCCGCGCTCCCCCCGTGAGCGCCGCCGATCGCGCTGGACGTACTATCCCGTCGGCGGTCATACGGGCCCACCCCACCTCGACGGGATAGTACGTCGGATGTCAGGAAGGGGTTAAACAACATATTTTTCCCACAAAAATGTTATTTTAGCCTTAATTTTTTTATTTTCATAAGGGTAGAAAGAAAAAATTGGACCATAAAATTTGTTGTGCAATTTCATCTGAGTACGCCAATACCCGTAGGTGGTGGAAAACTACTATTTTGGTGCACAGCAGGGCTTGGAAGGGAACAAGAGCTATTTTGGCTGACATAGGTTGCAAACACTATGTCACATTTGAAGAGCCCCTGACTAGAGAAGGGCAAACCCGAACAGTAAAGTTCGGTGTACATACCGAACACCTACTGTTCGGGCATGAACACCGAACACAGACTTCACCAGGAAGTCCATGTTACTGTTCGGGTTCGGCTGCCTGAATATTGGGTGTTTGTCATGCTGTCATGTGCATGACAGCATGGCAAACACCGCTTCTGATCGGCAGTGAAATCATTCCCGCCGGTCAGAGAGCCGTTGTTCCCACGCTGTCAAAATACAGTGTGAGCGCTCAGCTGTGATAGGAGGTGTAACATTTACATCCGGTCACTGGTGTCAGCTGATGGGACTACGGTTCCCATCATCCGCTGATGGGTGTATTCATTAGCCGGCTCCTACGCAGTAAATAAATAATTTAAACAACAAATGGCATGGGTTCCCCTGTATTTTTGATAACCAGTCAGGTAAAACTCACAGCTGGGGGCTGCAACCCTCAGCTGTCAGCTTCTATAAGGCTGGTTATCAAGAATAGAGGGGTCCCCACACTATTTTTTTAGTTATACAAATAATTTATAAAAACAGCTTGGGGTACCCCCATTTTTGACAACCAGCCTTGCTAAAGCAGACAACTGGGGGCTGGTATTCTCAGGCTGATAAGGAGCCATGGATATTGGCTCCCCCAGCCTAAAAATAGCAACCCGCAGCTGTCCAGAAAAGGCACATCTATTAGGCTACGTTCACATTTGCGTTGTGCGCCGCAGCGTCGGCGACGCAACGCACAACGCAAACAAAACCGCAACAAAACGCACGCTAAAACTCTGCGTTTTGCGACGCATGCGTCCTTTTTTGCCAAAAGTTGGACGCAAAAAAAATGCAACTTGCTGCGTTCTCTGCGCCCAACGCTTGCGGCCATGCGTCGCAAAACGCAGCACAACGCATGTCCATGCGCCCCCATGTTAAATATAGGGGCGCATGACGCATTCGGCGACGCTGCGGCGCCCGACGCTGCGGCGCCCGACGCTGCGGCGCCCGACGCTGCGGCGCCGAACGCTAATGTGAACGTAGACTTAGCTGCGCCAATTCTGGTGCTTTGACCTGCTCTTCCCAATTGCTCTGTGGCAAGTGAGGGTAATATTTGTGGGGTTGATGTCACCTTTGTATTGTCAGGTGACATCAAGCCCATGGATCAGTAATGGAGGGGCGTCTATAAGGGAGCAGACACCGAAACGCGCATCAGGGTAGGCATATCCTGGCAGTCACATATTGCTGCTCCCATACTGGTACAAATGTACCTTACATTACTGTCACATTTTGTTACTAAAGCGAGCCGCTACCCCTTTAGGTTTCTGAGCATAAAGACACTGCATTAGATGCACAAATGCTTTTGCTCCCATACATGTACTTGTGCCCATTCCTTGATATTGTTCTATGCACTATGGCACTTTACTTATATAGACTATTATTATATTGACAACTAGTGATGAGCGAGCGTGCTCGACTCTACTCGTTACTCGCCCGAGCTTCACTGTGCTCGAGATGCTCATTACTCAGCAAGTCATTTTTGAATGCTGGGGCAGAGCTTGAGTCCCCACCCCGCATGTTTGGCGCTTTTTAGGCAGCCAATAAACATGCAGGGATTGCCTAACAGTCACTGCTTTTGCCATGTTGGTAGTGGCATTACTGTGATTGACGCTATGCAGCCAGCCATCAAGTCTATATAAGACCCGGGACCCTATGCTCGTCAAAGTCTACCACAGTCAGGGTAGGGACAGCTGGCACGGATTCCACACTACTTTTATTTTTGCCATCTGCAACAACAGTCCTTATTAGGGCTCATTCTATTGAATATTAATACTGCTGTTAACAGTAATTAGGGAGAGAATGTGGAGGGATAGTATAGGACATCATATGGTTCATTGAATGTCCTTTCTTCTGCTGGAACTCATATCAAATAGCTCTTCTCAGGTCTACTAATATTCTGTTTGCCAATATGCTTTTTAATCCTGAAAATAGCTGTAAAAAGAGATATTATACACCATTTACACTGCTCAAGATGTACGTTAAAAGCCTACAGCCAGACTTGGTTGATTTAAATAGCATCACTATATAGTGCAAGTGTCACGAATAGTGTTGAGCGATACCTTCCGATATCGGAAAGTATCGGTATCGGAAAGTATCGGCCGATACCGGCAAAATATCGGATCTCGCCGATACCGATACCCGATACCAATGCAAGTCAATGGGACGAAAATATCGGAATTAAAATAAACCCTTTCTTTCCTTGTATGTTCATTCTATATGAAGGAAAACACATAAGAATAATGTAGGATGTATTGGTGGAGGTGGCGGAGACATTAAAGGCATAGAGGTTTAGCCCAATCAAATAGAATAGCAGGAATTTAATTTTTTTTTAAGACGTTCGGAGTTACAAAGATATTGACTATGTTAATTTTTTTTTTATTTTGTCAGATATTGATGTTTCACTACTTCCACGCCCTTCACCCTCTTTTTTACTTCTCCCACACTTTCTTCTTCATCATCATCAGCATCTTTGACATCAACTTCTTCTTCACCTTATTCATCTTCTTCTTCATCTTCTACCTATTATTTTTTTTTTGTTAGATTGTTCATATTCTTTTTATTTAACTATTATTATTCTTCATATTCAACTTCTTCATCATATTCTTGTTTGTGACAGGCATTCCCGTAGTTGTTATCTCTAAAAGTTTGAAGATTACACCTTCCGTTCTGCCTGTCACAAAAGAGTTACATTTGTCCGCGTTCAGTTTGGCCTGCAGCATCAGGTTTTATCCAGGGGCACCACGAGGAGGAACGGACTCACCCCCATACACTGCTTAGTCTTCTTCTGCTTATAATTTAGATAATATCTTTTGCTCTGATATTTAGTGTTATGCTTAATGTTCTTCTGCTCTTTGTTCTGGAGCCTCTTGTTCTTCTGCTTCTCGGTCTCCCATGTCGTCGTCGTCTCCAGGGTCGTCGTCTCCGGGGTCGTCGTCATCGGGGTGGTCTTCAGGGTCATCGTCTCCAGGATCGTCGTCATCTCAGTGGTTGTCGTCTCTGGTGTCGTCGTCATCTTAGGGGTGGTCTTCCGGGTCGTCATCTTTAGGGTCTTGAACTTGGAAATGTAGCAGAAGGTACAAGAAGGCTGAGAAAATGCCGAGAAACAGCTGATGGAACTGGAACTCGGATGGCTACCCGAAGGTCCAAGAGCCAATGGAACTACCGAGGACCAGCTGACGTTACTGGAACCCGGTTACTAAGCAGGAGGTACCCGTGCCTGAAAGCACTACCAAGGACCACCTGACGTTGGTGGAACTCGGATACCCAGAAGGAGGCACCTAAGCCAAAGGCTCTGCCCGGAACCAGCTGACGGTACTGGACCCAGGATGGGGAGCAGAAGGTACAAGAGCAAAAGACACTGCCGAGAACCAGCTGACGGTACTGGAACCCGGATGGGTAGCCGAAGGTCCAAGAGCCAATGGAACTACCGAGGACCAGCTGACGTTACTGGAACCCGGTTACTAAGCAGGAGGTACCCGTGCCTGAAAGCACTACCAAGGACCACCTGACGTTGGTGGAACTCGGATACCCAGGAGGCACCTAAGCCAAAGGCTCTACCCAGAACCAGCTGACGGTACTGGAACCAGGATGGGGACCTATTCAAGCTTGTCTTCCTAGAGCCCCAACTAGTGGTGTTGGAGCAAAGGGTCAGCAGGGGGAGCAGAGTGTAGGCCGAAGCCTGCACTGGAGGCATTTGGAGGTCTGTTGTGTCTGCGTGGCGTTTGCAGGACACGATGCCGGCTACACAGCAGGGGAACAGCTGGCATTGCTGAACCCCACTGACACATTGGCGGGTGTTTTTCTCTGTGCAGCCAGCACTTCCGGGTGCCAACTGTCGGTGTTAGAGCCCAGGGTCAGCAGGAGGAGAGGGAGCAGAGTGTAGGCCGAAGCCTGCACTGGCGGCAGCTTTGTGTCTGCATGGCGTTTGCAGGACACGTTGCCGGCTACACAGCAGGTGAACAGCTGGCATTGCTGAACCCCACTAACACATTGGCGGGTGTTTTTCTCTGTGCAGCCAGCACTTCCGGGCACCAACTGGCGGTGTTAGAGCCCAGGGTCTGCAGGAGGAGCAGATTGTAGGCCGAAGCCTAATTGAACCAATTTTAAAGGTAACCTTTAACCCCCCCCCCCTCAGGTGTTACAAACTAGAAGAGCCACACCTTGTGCAGCTGTAATGCTGCACAAGTGAAAGGTTGCTCTTTAAGTTTTGAAACTTGCAGACGCTGAACGAAACACGTATAAAATTTAGCCCCTTATACAGTCAAATTGTCTTGGAGGCGTGACTTTCCTTCTTAATGAGACGCAGCACAGCTGTCAAAAATCCCACCTTGGTGCTGGGCGCAGCCTCCTGAGCGTCGTTATTAGCTGTACAGGAGTCTGCGCTGTTGTGTTATCCCTTGGCCATGCGCTGTTAGCGCTGCCCGTCTTCTGACATCATTTCATGTCGGCCGGTGCGGTTCGCGATGCCCATGAATCCCAGCCCCGCAGTGTCTTTTCATTAATTCACACTGCGGGGCTGGGATTCATGGCCTTGCGCAGTCAATATGTTCGCCTCTCACTCGTGTCCTTACACCTGCTACAGACTGTGCGGCGTCAGCTGATCCCTTATCGCATGCCACGGCCATGAAGCCGTACAGTCTGAAGAAGGCGGAAGGAGATGAGTGACAGGCGAAGATATGCACTGCTCATGCCCGTCAATCACACCCTCGCAGTCAAAATAAATAAGACACCGAGGGGCGTTGTGTCGGCCAGGGCGGCCGCAGAGGCGCAGCCAGCTAACCAATGATGTCAGAAGACGGGCAGCGCTACCAAGGGGGTTGCAGCGTGTCATTACAAAGGAAAGTCACACCTCACGGACGGTTTAATGGTATCAGGGGACACATTTTAAACGTGTTGCGTTCGGCGTGTGCAAGGAGAATAACTTAATGAGCCACCTTGTGCAAATGCAGCATTACTGCTGTACAAGGTGGCTGTTATACATGCCAACGCCTGGGGGGGCGGACAGGTTCCCTTCAATTTCAGTTCTTGTGTCTGCGTGGCGTTTGCAGGACACGATGCCGGCTACACCGCAGGGGAACAGCTGGCGTTACTGAACCCCACTGACACATTGGCTGGTGTTTTTCTCTGTGCAGCCAGCACTTCCGGGCACCAACTGTCGGTGTTAGAGCCCAGGGACAGCAGGAGGAGAGGGAGCAGAGTGTAGGCTGAAGCCTGCACTAGCGGCAGCTTTGTGTCTGCGTGTCGTTTGCAGGACACGTTGCCGGCTACACAGCAGGGGAACAGCTGGCGTTGCTGAACCCCACTGACACATTGACGGGTGTTTTTCTCTGTGCAGCCAGCACTTCCGAGCACCAACTGGCGTTGTTAGAGCCCAGGGTCAGCAGGAGGAGCAGAGGAGCAGAGTGTAGGCCGAAGCCTGCACTGGAGGCAGCTTTGTGTCTGCGTGGCGTTTGCAGGACACGTTGCCGGCTACACAGCAGGGGAACAGCTGGCGTTGCTGAACCCCACTAACACATTGGCGGGTGTTTTTCTCTGTGCAGCCAGCACTTCCGGGCACCAACTGGCGGTGTTAGAGCCCAGGGTCTGCAGGAGGAGCAGAGTGTAGGCCGAAGCCTAATTGAACCAATTTTAAAGGTAACCTTTAACCCCCCCTCAGGTGTTACAAACTAGAAGAGCCACACCTTGGGCAGCAGTAATGCTGCACAAGTCAAAGGTTGCTCTTTTAATTTTGTTCCTTGCACACGCTGAATGAAACACGTATAAAATTTAGCCCCTTATACAGTCAAAACTGTCTTGGAGGCGTGAGTTCCCTTCTTAATGAGACGCAGCACAGCTGTCCAAAAAACCACCTTGGTGCTTGGCGCGGCCTCCTGAGCGTCGCATTTTGCTGTACAGGAGTCTGCGCTGTTGTGTTATCCCTTGGCCATGCACTGTTAGCGCTGCCCGTCTTCTGACATCATTTCATGTCGGCCGGAGCGGTTCGCGATGCCCATGAATCCCAGCCCCGCAGTGTCTTTTCATTAATTCACACTGCGGGGCTGGGATTCATGGCCTTGCGCAGTAAATATGTTCGCCTCTCACTCATGTCCTTACACCTGCTTCAGACTGTGCGGCGTCAGCTGATCCCTTATCGCATGCCATGGCCATGAAGCCGCACAGTCTGAAGAAGGTGGAAGGAGATGAGTGACAGGCGAACATATGCATGTTATGACCCCAGTGGACAGGGTCTCAGAGGAATGTGTAAGTCTGCGAGATTCAAAAATCCAGCTCATAGGGCTGTGGTAACTGGGTTGACCAAATAGCTACTCCTAAAGTCAACACTAGAAGTAGCCGGGGATCATGCCTACGGTGATCGCTAGATGACTCGCGCCAGCCGGAGAATCTAACTACCCCTAGGAGAAGAAAACAAAGACCTCTCTTGCCTCCAGAGAAAGGGACCCCAAAGCAAGATACAAGCCCCCCACAAATAATAACGGTGAGGTAAGAGGAAATGACAAACACAGAAATGAACCAGGTTCAGCAAAGAGAGGCCAGCTTACTAATAGCAGAATATAGCAAGATAACTTATCTGGTCAACAAAAACCCTATAAAAATCCACGCTGGAGATTCAAGAACCCCCGAACCGTCTAACGGTTCGGGGGGAGAACACCAGCCCCCTAGAGCTTCCAGCAAAGGTCAGGATACAGATTGGAACAAGCTGGACAAAAATACCAAACAAAACAAAAGCAAAAAGCAAGGAAGCAGACTTAGCTTGAAATACAGGAACCCGGATCACAGGACAAGAGCACAACAGATTAGCTCTGATTTCAACGATGCCAGGCATTGAACTGAAGGTCCAGGGAGCTTATATAGCAACGCCCCTGAACTAACGGCCCAGGTGAGGATATAGGAAAAGACAGAAGCTCCAGAGTCAAATCACTAATGACCACTAGAGGGAGCAAAAAGCAAAATCACAACAGTACCCCCCCCTTAGTGAGGGGTCACCGAACCCTCACCACGACCACCAGGGTGATCAGGACGAGCGGCGTGAAAGGCACGAACTAAATCGGCCGCATGAACATCAGAGGCGACCACCCAGGAATTATCTTCCTGACCATAGCCCTTCCACTTGACCAGGTACTGAAGCCTCCGCCTGGAGAGACGAGAATCCAAGATCTTCTCCACCACGTACTCCAACTCGCCCTCAACCAACACCGGAGCAGGAGGCTCAGCAGAAGGAACCACAGGCACAACGTACCGCCGCAACAAGGACCTATGAAACACGTTGTGGATAGCAAACGACACAGGAAGATCCAGGCGAAAGGATACAGGATTAAGGATTTCCAATATCTTGTAAGGACCAATAAAACGAGGTTTAAATTTGGGAGAGGAAACCTTCATAGGAACAAAGCGGGAAGAAAGCCACACCAAATCCCCAACACGTAGTCGGGGACCCACACCGCGGCGGCGGTTGGCAAAGCGCTGAGCCCTCTCCTGTGACAACTTCAAGTTGTCCACCACAAGATTCCAGATCCGCTGCAACCTATCCACCACAGAATCCACCCCAGGGCAGTCAGAAGGTTCCACATGACCCGAAGAAAAAATGAGGGTGGAAACCAGAGTTGCAGAAAAACGGCGAAACCAAGGTGGCGGAACTAGCCCGATTATTAAGGGCAAACTCAGCCAACGGCAAGAAGGTCACCCAATCGTCCTGATCAGCAGAGACAAAACACCTCAAATAAGCCTCCAAAGTCTGATTAGTTCGCTCCGTCTGTCCATTAGTCTGAGGATGGAAAGCAGACGAAAACGACAAGTCAATGCCCATCCTACTACAAAAGGATCGCCAGAATCTGGAAACGAACTGGGATCCTCTGTCTGACACAATATTCTCAGGGATGCCGTGCAAACGAACCACGTTCTGGAAAAACACAGGAACCAGATCGGAAGAGGAAGGCAGCTTAGGCAAAGGAACCAAATGGACCATCTTGGAGAAGCGATCACATATCACCCAGATAACAGACATGCCTTGAGACACCGGAAGATCAGAAATGAAATCCATGGAGATATGTGTCCAAGGTCTCTTAGGGACAGGCAAGGGCAAGAGCAACCCGCTGGCACGAGAACAGCAAGGCTTAGCTCGAGCACAAGTCCCACAGGACTGTACAAATGACCGCACATCCCTAGACAAGGAAGGCCACCAAAAGGATCTGGCCACCAGATCTCTGGTGCCAAAAATTCCTGGGTGACCTGCCAACACCGAGGAATGAACCTCGGAAATGACTCTGCTGGTCCACTTATCAGGCACAAACAGTCTGTCAGGTGGACAAGAATCAGGCCTATCAGCCTGAAATCTCTGCAACACACGTCGCAGATCTGGAGAAATAGCTGACAAGATAATACCATCCTTAAGAATACCAACAGGTTCAGCGACTCCAGGAGCATCAGGCACAAAGCTCCTGGAAAGAGCATCGGCCTTTACATTTTTTGAACCTGGTAAATACGAGACAACAAAGTCAAAACGGGAGAAAAACAATGACCAGCGGGCCTGTCTAGGATTCAGGCGTTTAGCAGACTCGAGATACATCAGATTTTTGTGATCAGTCAAGACCACCACACGATGCTTAGCACCCTCGAGCCAATGACGCCACTCCTCAAATGCCCATTTCATGGCCAACAACTCCCGATTGCCCACATCATAATTTCGCTCCGCAGGCGAAAACTTCCTAGAGAAAAAGGCGCAAGGTCTCATAACAGAGCAACCAGGGCCTCTCTGCGACAAAACGGCCCCTGCTCCAATCTCTGAAGCATCCACCTCAACCTGAAAGGGAAGCGAGACATCAGGCTGGCACAAAACAGGCGCCGAAGTAAACCGACGTTTCAACTCCTGGAAAGCCTCCACGGCAGCAGGAGCCCAATTAACCACATCGGAGCCCTTCTTGGTCATATCCGTCAAAGGTTTCACAATGCTAGAAAAGTTAGCGATAAAACGACGGTAGAAGTTAGCGAAACCCAAGAACTTCTGAAGACTCTTAACTGACGAGGGCTGAGTCCAATCACGAATAGCTCGGACCTTGACTGGGTCCATCTCCACAGCAGAAGGGGAAAAAATGAACCCCAAAAAGGGAACCTTCTGTACACCAAAAAGACACTTTGAGCCCTTGACAAACAAAGAATTTTCACGCAAAATTTTAAAGACCATCCTGACCTGCTCCACATGCGAGTCCCAATTATCAGAAAAAAACAGAATATCATCCAGATAAACGATCAAAAATTTATCCAGATAGTTCCGGAAAATGTCATGCATAAAGGACTGAAAAACTGAAGGGGCATTAGAGAGCCCAAAAGGCATCACCAAGTACTCAAAATGACCTTCGGGCGTATTGAATGCGGTTTTCCATTCATCCCCTTGCTTAATGCGCACAAGGTTGTACGCACCACGAAGGTCTATCTTGGTAAACCACTTGGCACCTTTAATCCGGGCAAACAAGTCAGACAACAGCGGCAAAGGATACTGAAATTTGACAGTGATCTTATTTAAAAGCCGATAGTCAATACAAGGCCTCAAAGATCCGTCCTTTTTAGCCACAAAAAAGAATCCCGCACCAAGAGGGGAAGAAGACGGACGGATGTGTCCTTTCTCCAGAGACTCCTTGATATATGAACGCATAGCGGTATGTTCAGGTATCGACAGATTAAACAGTCTTCCCTTAGGAAATTTACTGCCTGGAATCAAATCTATTGCACAGTCACATTCCCTATGAGGAGGCAATGCACTGGACCTGGACTCGCTAAAGACATCCTGATAATCAGACAAATACTCAGGAACTTCCGAAGGCGTAGAAGAAGCAATAGACACAGGCAGGGAATCCTCATGAATACCACGACAGCCCCAACTAGACACTGACATAGCCTTCCAGTCAAGGACTGGATTATGGGTCTGTAACCATGGCAGCCCCAAAACAACCAAATCATGCATTTTATGTAGAACGAGAAAACGTATCACCTCGCGGTGTTCAGGAGTCATGCACATGGTAACCTGTGTCCAATACTGCGGTTTATTTTCTGCTAATGGCGTAGCATCAATACCCCTAAGAGGGATAGGATTTTCTAATGGTTCAAGAATAAAACCACAGCGCTTAGCAAATGAGAGATCCATAAGACTCAGGGCAGCACCTGAATCTACAAACGCCATGACAGGATAAGATGACAGTGAGCAAATCAAAGTTACAGACAGAATAAACTTAGGATGCAAATTACCAACGGTGACAGGACTAACAACCTTAGATATACGTTTAGAGCATGCTGAGATAACATGTGTAGAATCACCACAGTAGTAGCACAAGCCATTCCGGCGTCTATGAATTTTCCTCTCATTTCTAGTCAGGATTCTATCACATTGCATCACATCAGGTGTCTGTTCAGACAACAACATGAGGGAATTTGCGGTTTTGCGCTCCCGCAACCGCCGGTCAATTTGAATAGCCAGGGACATGGTATCATTCAGACCTGTGGGAATGGGAAAACCCACCATAACATTCTTAATGGCCTCAGAAAGGCCATTTCTAAAATTAGCGGCCAGTGCACACTCGTTCCAATGTGTCAGCACGGACCATTTCCGAAATTTTGGGCAATACACCTCAGCCTCGTCCTGGCCCTGAGACATAGCCAGCAAGGCTTTCTCTGCCTGAATCTCAAGATTGGGTTCCTCATCAAGTAAACCGAGCGCCAGAAAAAACGCATCAATATCAGCCAATGCCGGATCTCCTGGCGCCAACGAAAAAGCCCAATCTTGAGGGTCACCCCGTAAGAATGAAATAACAATTTTTACTTGTTGAGCAGAGTCTCCAGACGAACAAGGTTTCAGGGACAAAAACAATTTACAATTATTCCTGAAATTCCTAAACTTAAATCGGTCTCCTGAAAACAGTTCAGGAATCGGAATCTTGGGTTCAGACCTAGGATTTCTGGTAACATAATCTTGTATACCCTGCACACGAGCGGCAAGCTGGTCCACACTTGTAATCAAGGTCTGGACATTCATGTCTGCAGCAAGCTTAAGCCACTCTGAGGTAAAGGGGAAAAGAAAAAAAAAAAAAAAAATGAGAGAGGAAAAAAAAAACCTCAAAATTTTCTTTCTTATAATCCCACTTCTGCAATGCATTAAACATTTAATACTGGCCTGGCATACTGTTATGACCCCAGTGGACAGGGTCTCAGAGGAACGTGTAAGTCTGCGAGATTCAAAAATCCAGCTCATAGGGCTGTGGTAACTGGGTTGACCAAATAGCTACTCCTAACGCCAACACTAGAAGTAGCCGGGGATCATGCTTACGGTGATCGCTAGATGACTCGCGCCAGCCGGAGAATCTAACTACCCCTAGGAGAAGAAAACAAAGACCTCTCTTGCCTCCAGAGAAAGGGACCCCAAAGCAAGATACAAGCCCCCCACAAATAATAACGGTGAGGTAAGAGGAAATGACAAACACAGAAATGAACCAGGTTCAGCAAAGAGAGGCCAGCTTACTAATAGCAGAATATAGCAAGATAACTTATCTGGTCAACAAAAACCCTATAAAAATCCACGCTGGAGATTCAAGAACCCCCGAACCGTCTAACGGTCCGGGGGGAGAACACCAGCCCCCTAGAGCTTCCAGCAAAGGTTAGGATACAGATTGGAACAAGCTGGACAAAAATACCAAACAAAACAAAAGCAAAAAGCAAGGAAGCAGACTTAGCTTGAAATACAGGAACCCGGATCATAGGACAAGAGCACAACAGATTAGCTCTGATTTCAATGATGCCAGGCATTGAACTGAAGGTCCAGGGAGCTTATATAGCAACGCCCCTGAACTAACGGCCCAGGTGAGGATATAGGAAAAGACAGAAGCTCCAGAGTCAAATCACTAATGACCACTAGAGGGAGCAAAAAGCAAAATCACAACAATGCACTGCTCATGCCCATCAATCACACCTTCGCAGTCAAAATAAATAAGACACTGAGGGGCGTTGTGTCGGCCAGGGCGGCCGCAGAGGCGCAGCCAGCCAATCAATGATGTCAGAAGACGGGCAGCGCTACCAAGGGGGTTGCTGCGTGTCATTACAAAGGAAAGTCACACCTCAGGGACGGTTTAATGGTCTCAGGGGACACATTTTAGACGTGTTGAGTTCGACGTGTGCAAGAAGAATAACTGAATGAGCCACCTTGTACAAATGCAGCATTACTGCTGTACAAGGTGGCTGTTATACATACAAACGCCTGGGGAGGGGACAGGTTCCCTTCAATTTCAGTTGTTGTGTCTGCGTGGCGTTTGCAGGACACGTTGCCGGCTACACAGCAGGGGAACAGCTGGCGTTACTGAACCCCACTGACACAGTGGCGAGTGTTTTCTCTGTGCAGCCAGCACTTCCGGGTGCCAACTGGCGTTGTTAGAGCCCAGGGTCAGCAGGAGGAGCAGAGGAAGCAGAGTGTAGGCCGAAGCCTGCACTGGCGGCAGCTGTGTGTCTGCATGGCGTTTGCAGGACACGTTGCCGGCTACACAGCAGGGGAACAGCTGGCGTTACTGAACCCCACTGACACATTGACGGGTGTTTTTCTCTGTGCAGCCAGCACTTCTGGGCACCAACTGGCGGTGTTAGAGCCCAGGGACAGTAGGAGGAGCAGGCTGGAGGTATTGCCGCAACACAGCAGGGGAGCAGCTGGCGTTACTGAACCCCAATAACAGAGGAGCGACTGTTGACTGTGCAGACAGCACTTCTGGGCAGCAACTGGCGGTGTTGAAGCCCAGGGACAGCAGGAGGAGCAGATTTGTTTTGCCAGATACACAGCTGGGAATC
Organism: Ranitomeya variabilis; assembly: GCF_051348905.1. Lineage (NCBI taxonomy): Eukaryota > Metazoa > Chordata > Amphibia > Anura > Dendrobatidae > Ranitomeya > Ranitomeya variabilis. Next base: position 656,746,598 of record NC_135233.1, read on the forward strand.
AGCTGACGTTACTGAAACCCAATAACACGGCAGCAAGTGTTAACTGTGCAGCCAGCACTTCCAGGCACCAACTGGCGGTGTTAGAGCCCAGGGACAGCAGGAGGAGCAGAGGAACACAGTGTAGGCCAAAGCCTGATTGGAGCAAGTCGAAAGGGAACCTTTAACCCCCCCCCAAGGCGTTTGTAGCTGAAAGAGCCATCTTGTGCAGCACTAAGGATGCAAAAGGAAAAGGTGGCTCTTTTATTTATGCTCCTTGCAAACACAGAACTAAACACTTATAAAATGTGTCCCCTGATACCGTGAGACCGTCCTGGAGGTGGGACTTTCCATCGTAATGGGACGCAGCTCAGCCATCATTCCTACCCCCTTGGTGGCGTGCGCCGCCTCCTCAGCGTTGTTTGAATCTGTCCCGGAGCCTGCGCTGTTATGTTATCCCTTGGCCAGGCACACTTAGCGCTGCCCGTGTTCTGACATCATTTAAGTGTCAGGCTGGCAGCGCCTGTGCGGCCACGCTGCCCGAGATCCCACCTCGCAGTGTTGTCTAATGTAATCCCACTGCGGGCATGGGATCCATGGGCATGCGCAGTGCTTATCATCGCCTCTCACTCCCCTCCCTACGGCTTCTTCAGACTGTGCGGCATCACGGCCGTGGCATGCTATTAGGGATCAGCTGACGGTGCAGAGTCTGAAGAAGGTGGAGGGAGATGAGTGACAGCCTGAGGTGAAGATATGCACTGCGCATGCCCATGGATCCCAGGCCCGCAGTGTGATTAAATCAGAAGACACTGCGAGGCGGGATCTTGGCCAGCGCGGCCGCACAGGCGCAGTCAGCCTGACACCAAATGATGTCGGAAGACGGGCAGTGCTAAGTGTGCCTGGCCAAGGGATAACATAACAGCGCAGGCTCCGGGACAGAATCAAACAACGCTGAGGAGGCGGCTCACGGCACCAAGGGGGTAGGAATGACGGCTGTGCTGCGTCACATTACGAAGGAAAGCCTCACCTCCGGGATGGTTTTACCGTATCAGTGGACACATTTTATAAGTGTTAAGTTCTGCGTGTGCAAGGAGCTAAACAAAAATAGCTACCTTTTCCTTGTGCAGCATTACTGCTGCACATGGTGGCTCTTTCAGTAACACACGCCTGGGGGGGGACAGGTTCCCTTAAATTTCAGTTGTTGTGTCAGCGTGGCGGTCGCAGGACACATTGCCGACTACACAGCTGGGGATCAGCTGATGTTACTGACACCCAATAACACTGGGTCGTATGTTTTGACTGTGCAGACGGCACTTCTGAGCCTCAACTGGCGTTGTTGGAGCCCAGGAATTACAGTTCAGGTGGTAGAAAGATGAACACAACAGGAGACCTGGATACTGTAGACAGTCACCCAATTATTTAATCAGGAAGAGGAGTGGCAAATTCCTGCGGGATCCAGGCCTTGTTCATTTTCAGGAAAGTAAGCCGGTCAACGTTATCGGAGGATAGTCGCATGCGACGGTCTGTTAGTACACCACCTGCAGCACTAAAGACGCGTTCCGATAATACACTAGCCGCAGGGAAAGCCAGCACCTCCAATTATCTGGCCATGTATCCAGCTTAGAGACCCAAAACTTGAAAGGGGAAGAGCCGTCTGGGAGTACAGTAAGAGGGCAAGACATGTAGTCTGTCACCATCTGACGGAACCGTTGCCTCCTGCTGACTGGAGCCGCCTGTGATGGTGTAGACATTTGTGGCGGGCACACAAAACTGTGCCACAATTGGGCCATACTGGTCTTGCCTTGGGCAGAGGCACTGCTTCTGCTCCCTCTTTGTGCAGAGCCTCCTCCACTGCCAGGACGCACTGAGCTGCTTTGTAAAGCACTAGCAGCACTTCTCTCAGTTGGACTGGAGAAGATGATGGAATTCACCAGTGTGTCTTGGTACTCCCGCATTTTACGATCCCGGTTCAATGGTGTGATGAGGCTTTGTACGTTGTCCCGGTAGCGAGGATCGAGGAGAGTGTACACCCAATAATCAGCCATGTTGAGAATGTGGGCGATGCGCAGGTCATTTCTCAGGCAATGCAGCATGTAATCAACCATGTGCTGCAGACTGCCAACTGGCCAAGAAATGCTGTCCCCTGCTTGAGGCGTGAGCTCTGCCCGCTCTTCATCACCCCACCCTCGCTGTACACACTGACTACTGGACAATTGTGTAACTCCCTCCTCTGGACGGATGTCTTCCTCCTCCATTGTCCCCTGTCCAGAAGCTGATGGAAATGGTGAGTCCTCATCCTCCACCTCTTCCACAACATCATCCCTTAGCGCTTGCAGTGTTTGTTGAAGCAAGCTGATAAGGGGGACAGTCATGCTGACTAGTGCATCATCTGCACTCGCCATCCGCGTGGAATAATCGAAGGGACGCAAAACCTGGCAGATGTCCTTCATAGTGGCCCACTCTGTGGTTGTGAAGTCTGGACGGCGCGGAGTGCGACTTCTTTGCGCCTGATGGAGCTGGTACTCCATTACAGCTTGCTGCTGCTCACACAACCGCTCCAACATATGTAACGTGGAATTCCACCTGGTAGGTAGGTCACATATGATGCGATGTTCCGGAAGGCGGAGTCGGCGCTGCAGAGCTGCAATGCGCGATCTTGCCGTGCTGGAGCGCCGCAAGTGAGCACACTCTAGGCGGACCTTGGGCAGCAGTGCGTCAAGATCTGGATAGTCCCTCAAAAAACTCTGCACGACCAAGTTGTGCACATGTGCCAGACATGGGATGTGAGTGAGGTTGCCGAGGCCCAGAGCTGCCACCAGATTTCGGCCATTGTCACACACTACCATGCCTGGCTGGAGATTCGCTGGCACAAACCACACATCGCTCTCCTGCTTGATGGCATTCCAGAGCTCCTGCGCTGTGTGGCTTCGATTCCCCAAAGAAATTAATTTCAAGACGGCCTGTTGACGTTTGGCCACGGCTGTGCTCATGTCAGTCGTAACAGGTAAATGTTCACGGGTCCATGTGGAGGTGGACTGTGACGGCTCCTGCAGCGATGTTTCTGAGGAACTTGTGTATGAGGAGGAGTCAATGCGTACAGACTGGATTCCTGCAATCCTTGGAGTGGGCAGGACACGTCCTGCGCCACTCGCACGATCTGTACCCGGCTCAACAACATTAACCCAATGGGCAGTGAGGGAAAGGTATCGCCCCTGTCCATGGTGACTGGTCCATGCATCGGTGGTGAGGTGGACCTTGCTACAGACAGTGTTCAGTAGCGCGTGTTTTATGTGTCCCTCCACATGCTTGTGCAGGGCAGGGACGGCTTGCCTGCTGAAATAAAAGCGGCTGGGCACATTGTACTGTGGGACTGCCAATGACATCAAGTCACGGAAGCTGTCAGTCTCCACCAGCCTGAATGACAGCATTTCCAGTGACAGAAGTTTGGCAATGCCTGCAGTCAGAGCCTGTGCTCGTGGGTGGTTTGACGAGAATGGCCGCCTTTTCTCCCATGCCTGTACTACTGATGGCTGTAGACTGGGCTGGGAGTGTGAGGATGACTGGGAACGTGGTGCTGCGGGTGGAATTACAGTGGGTCTCTGGACAACAGTGCCAGAGGTTCTTCCATGGCAATCCTGGGAGGAAGCCGAACCAGCTGTGTGTGAGCTGGAGGGAAAGGCAACACGAGCTGAAGAGGTGGTAGCTGCCGCTGTTGGTTGGCCTAGCTCTTCAGTGTGTTTTTGTAACTCCGCCGCGTGCCTGGTCCAAACATGTTTCCACATATTTGAGGTATTGAGGCTGCTGACATTTCTCCCTCTTTTGATTTTCTGATGACACACCTTGCATTTGACAAAGCAAATGTCATCTGCAACTGTGTCAAAAAAGGCCCAGGCACTGCAAGTCTTGGGAGCGCCCTTTTTGGCTGTTGGAAGAGGCATGCTCCTAACGGGTGCCAAAGTGGAGGCTACAGGCTCCGCAGTCTTCCCCCTCCCTCTCCCTCTTTGGCCCGTTCGGGGAATCTCTTCCTCAGAGCTGCTCCCACCACCTTCGTGTCCCTCACGCCACGATGGGTCAAGGACCTCATCATCTACACTACCCTCTGCCACCAACTGCTCCTCCTGGGTAGTCTCAGCAGCACAGCACGCACCAGAAAGTGGCACCTGAGTGTCATCAGCGGATGCGTACTGCGGTGTGGTGACCGGAGGCACTGGCCCACCCGCCTCTTCAGACTCAGAGAGAAAAAGCTGTTGGGCATCACTGCACACTGCCTCTTCTTCCATTTCTCCAATGCTGTTTGGCTGGCCCCCTGTTTCCAAGCCAAGAGATTCAGAGAACAGAAGTAGAGATGGCTCCTGTCCTGGGCTCTCTGACTGCCTGGGCAATTTGGCAGGTGGTGAAGAGACAGATGGGTGCTCTCCAGTGCTCTGTGCCTGAGAGGATGTGGCACTAATTGAAGTCGATGCGTTAGCTGCCATCCATCCGACAACAGCTTCAATTTGGTCTTCACGCAGCAGCGGTGTACGGCGCTCTCCGACAAAGCTGCGCATGAAGGACTGTTCCCTGCTGAAACTGGGTGATGATGAGTCACCGGTGCCCGCAGCAGGCACAGAATCCCCACGTTCTCTCCCTGCTCCGCGCCCACGCCCATGTGCCTTACTCCCTGCCTCCTTCATCTTGGTTGACTGATAAAGATAAGCAGAAAAGTACTAACGGCTTAGTGTGCTTATTCCTGAACAGCTCCTAACAGGTATAAGAAACACTAATTTTCTAAAGTGTGGACTAGACTTTAATATGACCTAATGTGGCCTACACAACTGTAAAGTGGTGTGTTTGGTGAACTTTATTATTTTTTTATTTTTGGGGGGCTGAAATGACTACAGGGCGAGCTGCACTCACACGGAGACGGTGCAGACAGCCGTAAACGGCGCTGCAAGGCCCAAAAAAACTCCTCTACGTTATCCTATGTAGTGTTTTTCCACAATTTAGCTGGATACGCGTGGAAAGCCACTAATAGGAAGTATTTGAAAAAATGTGCAGCGGGCTGCACTATTTGCAAAAAAGGACAATGTATTTTACGGTATGAGGCAGTGACGCACCCTGAGCTGGATACAACCGGCTGTGGCTGCACACAGACTACAGTGCGAGCTGCACTCACACGGGGACCGTGCAGACAGCCGTAAACGGCGCTGCAAGGCCCAAAAAAACCCCTCTACATTATCCTATGTAGTGTTTTTCCACAATTTAGCTGGATACGGGTGGAAAGCCACTAATAGGAAGTATTTGAAAAAATGTGCAGCGGGCTGCACTATTTGCAAAAAAGGACAATGTATTTTACGGTATGAGGCAGTGACGTACCCTGAGCTGGATACAACCGGCTGTGGCTGCTCACAGACTACAAGGCGAGCTGCACTCACACGGAGACCATGCAGACAGCCGTAAACGGCGCTGCAAGGCCCAAAAAACCTCCTCTACGTTATCCTATGTAGTGTTTTTCCACAATTTAGCTGGATACGGGTGGAAAGCCACTAATAGGAAGTATTTGAAAAAATGTGCAGCGGGCTGCACTATTTGCAAAAAAGGACAATGTATTTTACGGTATGAGGCAGTGACGCACCCTGAGCTGGATACAACCGGCTGTGGCTGCACACAGACTACAGGGCGAGCTGCACTCACACGGAGACCGTGCAGACAGCCGTAAACGGCGCTGCAAGGCCCAAAAAAACTCCTCTACGTTATCCTATGTAGTGTTTTTCCACAATTTAGCTGGATACGGGTGGAAAGCCACTAATAGGAAGTATTTGAAAAAATGTGCAGCGGGCTGCACTATTTGCAAAAAAGGACAATGGAATGGATAGAACAGTATGAGAGAGTGAACCACCCTGAGCTGAATACAACCGGCTATGGCTGCACACAGACTAGAGAGTGGGCTGCACTCACACACACACAGAGACCTTGCAGATCGCTGTGAAAACAGTGCTGCAAGGCAAAAGCAAGGTGAACACACAGCGGTTGCTAAATTAGCCTGGGAAAAGCACAAAGAAGCAAATCGCTATCTCAACTGGCCCTCAGTCAGAACACAGCGTCCTATGCCTAACTGAATTCACAGCAGAGTGAGCCAGAAAGGGCGGCAGCGTTTTTTATAGTGCATCATGACATCATTTCAGCAGCCAATCACAGCCTTGCCAGTAGTTACATGCCCACCATGCTGAACAAAATGTGCCCACACTTGGAATCATTCCTCATTGGCTGAATTCGTGCTGTTTGAATTCTGGGAACTTCCGATTCCGGTATCCGATATGCGGTAAGTATTGGATCTCGTTATCGGAATTCCGATACCGCAAGTATCGGCCGATACCCGATACTTGCGGTATCGGAATGCTCAACACTACTCCTCAAGGAACATATATCCAAAAAATAGAACCAAAACGGAAGCTTTATGCCAATAAAAACATGAATTTTATTTATAATAATACATTAAAATCCTAATAAAGTCCAAATGACAGTCAGTGGTAAAACATAAGACAGAATATATACTGTCTGCTGAGAAGATACATATGTCAGTTCACCTATCAAAAAAAGTGTTCCCTAATAATTACAGCCCAAAGCAGAGAGAGTATATAGGATATATAAATACTAAATAGCAAAAGGTGCTTAAATGTATATTATTCCATATATATGGGCTAAATAGAGGTGCATAGGTCTGCACTATGTGTCATTGCATAAGCCAGGGCTACACTATATGTTATACCTAAGAAAGTAGCATAATTGCTACATAGTAATGCTCAAATGTGAGGCATAGTGAAGGTATATCGTCCAGGGGAGACTACTCCCCTGGACGAAGCTTAAACGCGAAACGCGCGTCGGGGTCCATTTACTGTTCTGCTGGTACAGGTAAATACTTTTTCACCTCTCCCTATATCTTATGTGTGCGTACTACTTGGCATATGGTCAGCATATCTATACATATAGTGGCATTATTCTATATACCTTCACTATGCCTCACATTTGAGCATTACTATGTAGCAATTATGCTACTTTCTTAGGTATAACATATAGTGTAGCCCTGGCTTATGCAATGACACATAGTGCAGACCTATGCACCTCTATTTAGCCCATATATATGGAATAATATACACTCACCGGCCACTTTATTAGGTACACCATGCTAGTAACGGGTTGGACCCCCTTTTGCCTTCAGAACTGCCTCAATTCTTCGTGGCATAGATTCAACAAGGTGCTGGAAGCATTCCTCAGAGATTTTGGTCCATATTGACATGATGGCATCACACAGTTGCCGCAGATTTGTCAGCTGCACATCCCAAAGATGCTCCATACAAGGCAGGATGGATCCATGCTTTCATGTTGTTTACGCCAAATTCTGACCCTACCATCCGAATGTCGCAGCAGAAATCGAGACTCATCAGACCAAGCAACGTTTTTCCAATCTTCTACTGTCCAATTTCGATGAGCTTGTACAAATTGTAGCCTCAGTTTCCTGTTCTTAGCTGAAAGGAGTGGTACCCGGTGTGGTCTTCTGCTGCTGTAGCCCATCTGCCTCAAAGTTCGACGCACTGTGCGTTCAGAGATGCTCTTAGGCCTACCTTGGTTGTAACGGGTGGCGATTTGAGTCACTGTTGCCTTTCTATCAGCTCGAACCAGTCTGCCCATTCTCCTCTGACCTCTGGCATCAACAAGGCATTTCCGCCCACAGAACTGCCGCTCACTGGATTTTTTTTCTTTTTCGGACCATTCTCTGTAAACCCTAGAGATGGTTGTGCGTGAAAATCCCAGTAGATCAGCAGTTTCTGAAATACTCAGACCAGCCCTTCTGGCACCAACAACCATGCCACGTTCAAAGGCACTCAAATCACCTTTCTTCCCCATACTGATGCTCGGTTTGAACTGCAGGAGATTGTCTTGACCATGTCTACATGCCTAAATGCACTGAGTTGCCGCCATGTGATTGGCTGATTAGAAATTAAGTGTTAACAAGAAGTTGGACAGGTGTACCTAATAAAGTGGCCGGTGAGTGTACATTTAAGCACCTTTTGCTATTTAGTATTTATATATCCTATATACTCTCTCTGCTTTGGGCTGTAATTATTAGGGAACACTTTTTTTGATAGGTGAACTGACATATGTATCTTCTCAGCAGACAGTATATATTCTGTCTTATGTTTTACCACTGACTGTCATTTGGACTTTATTAGGATTTTAATGTATTATTATAAATAAAATTCATGTTTTTATTGGCATAAAGCTTCCGTTTTGGTTCTATTTTTTGGATATCTGCTTTATTTTGGAAGTGCCTGGAATATAGGTTATTGTTTGGATAATCCTCAAGGAACATATCTAGATGCATGGTGGGCACCTTGAATTCCAAGGTTCTTCACAGAAATTTATAACATTGAGATGTGAAAATTAAAAAAAATAAATCACAATTTCGCCACAAAAATGTATTTTAGCCCCAATTTTTTTATTTTCAGAAGGGTAACAGGAGAAATCGCACTATAGAACTTATTGTGAAATTTATCCTAAGTATACCGATACTCCATATGTGGGGGGAATCTACTCTTTGGGTGCACAGCAGAGCTCACAAGGGAGGAAGCGCCATTTGACTTTTTGTACACAAAATTTGCTGGAATCATTAGCGGACACCATATCCCATTTGGAGAGCCCTTGATGTGTCTAAACAGTGGACACTCCCCACAATGAATCCCTTTTGGAAACTAGAGCACTCAAGGAATATATCTAGATGTGTGGTGAGTGTAACGCCACTTGGTTTATACCTTGTTTCTTCGGCGTTTCTTTTGCATGTCTCTGCTTAAACCCTTGCTCCTCTCCCCTTACTTGCAGGGATACTGTAGTCTGTTACCTGTATGGATGCGGCTCAGTTCCCTGTGCTGCTGCGTAGCTGTACATGTGCTGTTATGTCTTTGCCCTGCTTTATCACCACCCGCATGTGCGGTCCCTGGCTGCCGCTGTGGAAGCTATCCACGGGTAGCGAGGTCCTCGGCAGCTGGTGCATGACTTTCCACATGTGTTCAGGCTAGCAGTCGCTGCCAGGTGCCCTAAGCCACAGTTCCTGTGCTCTCTGTGCTGTAATGGTTTCTGTTTGTGCTTAGGGTGTGCGCGGCCCCACCTACCCTGCTTTTATTAGGGTTTGAGTGTGCACCTGTGTTGCTTCCTCAGCCTACTGCAGAGGGGCAGCTCCTATATAAACGCCCTCTTTCCTGTTGGGCGTTGCCAGAGCATTGCATTGTGTTTCTGTGTCTTGCCTTGAGAGTTAGGTATCCGGCTCCCGTTCTGTCTGCAGTATGTTCTGGGAGAGCTGATAACTGTCTTCCACCTAATCTGGGGGCAGAGTACCCAAACCCGCTTATCCTGGTGGCTGCATATCCAGATCTGTTTGTGTTTTGTTTTTCTGCCTAATCTGGGGGCAGAGTACCCAGACCCGCCTATCCTGGAAGCTGCATATCCAGATCCGTTTGTGTTTTGTTTTTTCACCTAATCTGGGGGCAGAGTACCCAGACCCGCCTATCCTGGAGGCTGCACATCCAGTACCTGACTCTGTCTGAACTGTGTCCTCTACTATTTTCCTGAAGTCCTTTTGTGTCTGACCCCCCGTACCCAGTGACTGAACTTCCAGGGCTCACCTTTTAAAGATGGAGTCTGGTGTTTATGCTGAGCCCTTACAATGCTGTGCTTAGTCTGTTATGCGGTGCTAACCCCATCTGGCCCAGGTCCAGCCCGGCGATGCTTGCACCATCACGCTTGAGTTCCTTCCTAGGTCCGATGCCCGGAGCCTGACGGCCGTAGCTAGGAACCTGATGACCACCGCTACCTGATCCTGTGCCATCTAAGTCTCAGCCGATGACCTGGGCTGCCTCGCCAGTGTCCCAGATGTCTATCCGGTATTCCTGATGCCCTGCCTGTGTCCTGATGTCCTTCCTGTGTCCGATGTCTTGATGTCCTCCTGCCTTCGTCTGTTATCCTGAGACGTGTACCCTACTCTGATGTGTGGAATCGGGATCCTGACATCATTATGTTTTGCTATGTACTGTGTTTTCATTTAAGTAAACTTTGTTTCTTTATACCTGAAGTTGTGCGGTGTAATCTAGTTCTGCATATTGCCATCTTGTTCACATGCTCAGCTGTCACAGACACTGCTCGCTGCCCTTCCCTAGTCTGGGTAGGTCCAGGTTACTCTATGTGGTCCAGTGAGTCCACATCGCGTTCCCATTTGGGACGCTCGCCCACGTCGTCATGGTTTGGCGATGTGGGGGCATCGGCTCGGCCGCGTTTACGGTCGCAGCCGTAACAGTGAGCACCTTGAACACCCATGTGCTTCAGGGAAGTTTATAACATTGAACTGTGAAAATAAAAAAAATCACATTTTACCAATAAAAATGTTATTTTATCTCCATTTTTTTATTTTCATAAGGGTAGCAGAAAAAAATGGAACCCAAAATTTGTTGTGCAATTTCTCCTCAGTACGCAGATAACCCATATGTGGGGGGGGGGGGGGGAACTACTGTTTGGGCACACGTCAGGGCTAGAAATGAAGGAGTGATGTTTTGGAAAGCAGACTTTGATGGAATGGTGTGCGAGTGTCTTGTCGTGTTTGGAGAGCCTCTGATGTCCCTAAACAATGGATCCCCCTACAAGTGACTCCACTTTGGAAACTAGACCACTCAAGGAATTTATCTAGATATGCAGTGAGGACCTTGAACCCCCTGGTGCTTCACAGAGTTTTACAACGTTGATCTGTGAAAATTTAAAAAAAAATCCCATGAAACTTATGATTTAGCCCCCAAAATGTTTTCATTTTCACAAGGAAAGCAAGAGAAATTGGACCTCAAAGTTTGTTGGGCAGTTTCAACTACACCCAATTAATTAATCTAGGGGTGCAGTGATAATATTGACGCCACAGGTGTGTCGCAGAATTTTATACCATTTGGCAGTGAAAAAAATTACAATTTTACCGCCCAAATTTTGTTTTAGTCCCAGATTTTCCATTTACACACAGGAAACAGGTAACAAATTGCACCAAAATGTGTCCCACAATTTCTGCTGAACGTGAAAATATCCCATATGTGGCTGTACAGTACAGCTTATCCATAGCTGTTTGCCTCCCGGAGAGTAGATTTTCCTAGAATAATTTGCGGACACCATATACAGAGCCCCTAAGTGCTAGAAAAGCAGAATCATTCCTCAAATGACCCTATTTTGCTAATTTATTTACAAGTGTAGTGACGATTTTGACTCCATGGTTGTTTTCAATAAACAAGCAGCAGTGGATGTTGTTGAGCGAAAACTGCAAACTGCCATTGTAGTGACCAGTATGTTGCATTGACCAGTACATTGTAGTGACCAGCTCATACTTCTGGAGACATGCACCCATACATTAGGCAGGCTCTCATAGCTACAGAAATGCCAAACATGTGGACACTAGTGTTGAGCATTCCGATACCGCAAGTATCGGGTATCGGCCGATATTTGCGGTATCGGAATTCCGATACCGAGTTCCGATATTTTTGCGATATTGGGAATCGGGATCGGAATGCATATTCATGTGTAAAATAAAGAATAAAAATAAAAAATAGGGATATACTCACCCTCTGACGTGCCCTGGTTGTAACCGCTGCAACCGGCAGCCTCCGTTCCTAAGAATGAGCGAGTGAAGGACCTGCGATGATGTCGCGGTCTTGTGATTGGTCGCGTGAGCGGTCACATGAGCGGTCACGCGACCAGTCACAAGCCGCCACGTCATCGAAGGTCCTTCACTCGCTCATTCTTAGGAACGGAGGCTGCCGGTTAACACCGCTAGGTCCAGGGTCCGCCGGAGGGGTGAGTATATCCATATTTTTTATTTTTATTCTTTATTTTTTACATGAATATGGATCTCAGGGCCTGAAGGAGAGTTTCCTCTCCTTCAGACTCTGGGAACCATCCAGGATAGCTTCCGATACTTGTGTCCCATTGACTTGTATTGGTATCGGGTATCGGTATCGGCGATATCCGATATTTTTCGGATATCGGCCGATACTATCCGATACCGATACTTTCAAGTATCGGAAGGTATCGCTCAACACTAGTGGACACTTAATGTGGTTTAGGCACCAGGGATCAGAAGGGACGGGGGCATTTGGATTTGAGAGAGTGGAGTTTGCTGAATTTCTTTTTGAGGACAAGGAACAATTTTGCCTTTGTGCTACAAGTAACGTGAAAGTCCCCTAAATTTCCATTGACAGATGATGGACCTGTATGAGGTCTATTTTTGTGAATTGATTTGTAGGTTTTTTTGGAACATTTTGTTAGGAACATTTTGCATAACATTTGGGATCACATTTATCCTATGCTCTATTCTGAACACTTTCCTTGAAGGTTACATTCACTATAATGAGGTGGCAGAGTTACTCTGGACTCAATCTTGCCTCTGTTCAGCAGTGTCTTTCTCAGAAGTGCACAAAACTGTGGCCGATTAAACTTTTACGCACGCCTGAAAAGACGGACACCGCTGGATCATAGGTCAGACGGTGACCACAGTGCCTCCATCTGCCTCATTAAAAGGAATCTTCTGCTGGCGGTTCCGTCTGAATCATGTATATCTGAGATTTACACGGAAACCCAGGTGTAAGCGTTGAGCACAGAGTGCAGGATAAATGAGAGCTGAGCCTTACTGCAATTTTTGGCAGGCAGAATAAACAAATCAACAGCAGATGAAGAATTGGTTTTATTTATTTTTTATGCCATTCCTAGTGCAGTACAAGTCATAGACGACTTTACTCTATGAGTCGTTGCGAATACCGTGACTTCAGATTTGCGCCAGAATTTTTATGTTTGGTTGCTGTCACACTAAAAGACGCATTTTTTTTTACAGAAACTAGTTTTTGAATCACCATATTTTGAGAGCTATAATTTTTCCTCATTTCTGCTAACAGTCATATGAGGGCTTGTTTTTTTGAAGGGACAAGTTTATGTTTTTATTCATACCATTTTTGGGCACATGACATTTTGTGATCGCTTTCTATTCTGATTTTTGAGAGGCAGAATGAACAAAAACCATCAATTCAGGATTCGCTTTTTGAGGTTTTTTTTATGCCGTTCTGCGTGTGGTAAAATTCATAAGGCAGCTTTATACTTCGGGTTAGTACTATTACAGCGATACCACATTTGTATAGTTTTTTCATGTTTTGGCACTTTTGCAAAATAAAACTATTTTATAGAAAAAATATATATTTTTGCATCGATTTATTCTGAGAACTCTAACTTTTGGCTTGATTGCCATGACATACCCATACGTCAAAGGTCTGGAACCCCTACCTGAGCATGATGAATGGGTACATTAAAGTTTGTTAAGTTAACTATGTCTTTAACCCCTTCCCGGCATGCGCCATATATATACTAATTTTCAGGAGCTGCATTCCCGCTAACCACAGTATAGGCACGGCGCACCGATCGTGCGGCCTCACGTTAAGGGCCGCAGTGATCGGGTGCGGGTGTCAGTGTGACGCCCCAGGGTTCTGGTTGTCACAGTGGCATTGCTTTCCTCACGGGGAGAGTGATGTCATGCTTGAAAGCAATGGAAGATTCCTTTTAACAGGTAATTAGCACATACAACACCGTTCTGACTCCAGGCCAGAAGGGGGAGCTCTACACCCGACTTAAGGGGAGCTGCTCTCTCTGGTCGGGAGGAGGAGTTAGTTGCTAGGCAGTTGGGAAGAATTAGACAGTTGGTGCCTGACAGGAGACTGGAGCAGTCTGAGGCAGAAGAACGGGTGAGGGGCCGTACAGCCTGAGGTGCTGTAGCCCATAGATAGGGAGAGACAGGGGGAAGAACAGCTTGTAGCAAACGTGCCGGAGAGTGAAGCACAGGAGATTGACAACAGGGGAGAATAGCGGAGACTGGGCTACCTCACTGATTGAGCGCAGATACCGGTAACCGGAAGACTGAGGCTATGTCATACTCTAAGAGGCACAGCAGAAACCGGTAGGACAGTTAGACTACACGTAACCTATCTACCCTATCACCCAGGAAACACAGAAACACAGTGACACATAGAGCCCGGGTCATGATAGAGATCCTGTAAAAAGGCTCGAGTCACCTGTCATACGGGTTTGTGTCCCACTTCAACAAAGGACAGAGAGAACTGAGAGGACCTTGCTACAAAGCCATAGGCAGTAAGGGACTATAATAACACAGCACTAGAAGGAAGGCTTTTAACTCCACCTGAAAAAGCTGGACTCTGAACTCGCTTCCAAGCCGGCCGGACCCTGCCTGTATCCGTGATCTGGTGCCCTGGACTGTGGCTGCCTGCTACCATCAGTAAGCCAGGTAACAAGACTGCACAACTGTGTCCTTCGTACTTTACTGCACCACTCACCATCTTCCATCTATTCACCGGGAGCCCTGGGGACCTACTTCAACTGTGGGAAGTTATTTTAACACGAAAAAAAGGAGTTCTATACAAATATATATATATAAAACTGAGTACCATACAAATATGTATAAAAATATTAAATTTTATTTATAACAATCATAAAAAAACCACATAGCATATTATGGTACACAAATGGAAGGAAAAGAACCCTAGTATACAAACATCCAAGTCACAGGCAGAGAAAGTGATACAAAACACACACCAGGGTATTCTCATAAGTAAGCATCAGTATTGGCACAAAAAAGCATGGTGTAGCTTTCCCATATAGTACCAAAGTCCATGTGGACATATGTTTACCATGCTAAAAGTCAGTCACTGTGCCCACTTGATGCGAGACTGCTTACCCATAGTGGAATGGTTAATCTGCCTGGGGCTCCGAATACCCCCTGACGCGCGTTTCGCGTTTTCTTTTTCAAAGAGGGAACTGTGGGAAGTTATACCATCTGGCTGCCATAACATAAACCCAGAGGACCCCTTTAAGCAGCATTGGTCACCTCTGACCGAATACCACAGGTGGCGTCACAAACTTTCTTTATCTCAAAAACCCCTTGAAAAAGACTTTCCATTTAACATGGGCGCCCAGGGCCACGGACCAGGTCGCTGCCGCCGTGACAAATCCATTTAAGTATCGGACCCGGTACCAAGTACCCCACTTCCCTGGCGGGCGTTCCATCAGCTCTGTGTGAGAATTGACATCAAGCAGCAATGCCCGTAATCAATGCTAGCACCTATCACGGGCGTTTAACCTCTGATGCCGCTATCAATAGTGACAGCGATATTGAGAAAATCGCACACAGGGAGGGGGCTCCCTGAGTGCTCCTATAAGAAAAACGCGATGCGATCACATTATACTGATGGTCTCCATGGAGACCCCAGGACCCAAGATGGCAGCGGGGTCCTTCAGGGTCTTGCAGGGAAGGTGCTGCTCCGATTTTCTGCAGTGGAAGTAATGTCCCATCCTAGGATAATGTAAGAATGTAAAAAAAAAAAAAAGTATAAAAATTATGAAAAAAAAATTCCCAAATAAATAACAAAAAAAAGAAAAATATTTTTCCAATAAATACATATATTTATGTAAAAAAAGAAAAAAACAATAAAAGTACACATATTTGGCATGGCTGCGTCTATAACGACCCGCTCTATAAAAATGTACCATTAGTTAACCCCTTCAGGGAACACCATAAAAAAATAAAATAAAAAATGAGGCAAAAAACAATGCTTTATCATTATACCGCTGAACAAAAAGTGCAATAAAACGCGATGAAAAAGATGAATGTAAATATAAAATGGTACTGCTGAAAACTTCATCTTGTCCCGCAAAAAACTAGCCGCCATACAGCTCTATCAGCAGAAAAAAAAAAGAATAAAAAAGTTATAGCTCTCAGAATAAAGTGATGCAAAAGTATTTTTTTTTCTATAAAAGTTTTTATTCTGTAAAAGCGCCAAAATATAAAAAAAGTAAGATATGGGGTATCACTGTAATCAAACTGACCCAAAGAATAAAGCTGCCTTATCAATTTTACCATATACGGAACGACATTAAAAAAAATCCTGAATTGCTAGTTTTTGTTCATTCTGCCTCCCAAAAATCTGAATAGAAAGTGATCAAAAAATGTCATGTGCCTGAAAATGAAAACGTCAACTCGTCCCAGAAAAAAAAAGCCATAACATGACTGTTGGCCAAAACATAGAAAAATTATAGCTCTCAAAATATGGGGATGAGAAAACAGCAGCCAAACATGAAAATCCGATAAATCTGGTATCGCTGTAATCGGACTGACCAAAAGAATAAAATCACCTAATCACTTATAGTGCACGAGGAAAGGCATAAAAAATAAATAAAATCAATCCTCCACCTGCTGTTGATTTTTTTCATTCTACTTCACAAAGATTGCAGTAAGGCTCGGCAAACATTTTCTTTGTGAATCTCTAAAATATGTGATTCAGACGGAACCTCTGGTGGAAGATTCCCTATAATGAGGCAGATGGAGGCACTGTGGATGCCGCAGGACCCGAGATCCGGCAATGTCTGTTTTTTTAGGATTGCATAAAAGTGCCGACGGCCACAGTTTTGTGCACTTCTGAAAAGAAGGACACCGCCAAACAGAGGCCAGAGGGAGACCAGAGTAACTCTGCTGCCTCATTATAGTGAATGGATCCCTCGGGGTTTCATTTTAATCACGTCACTCAGAGATTTAGATGGAAACCACAAAGTAAGTGCTCAGCGTAGCACGCATGATAAATGTGATCCCAAATTTAATGTAAATGTTCCCAATAAAAGCTTCAACTCTATCCACAAAAAAAGCAAGTCCCCACTGAAGTCTGTCATCTGTTAATGGAAATATAGAGGGCTTCCACGTTACTCGTAGTAAAAAGGCTCTGGAAAAGTGAAATCTCCCTCAGACCTTCAAAAGAAATGAATCAAATTCTGCGCTCTCAAATCCAAATACCCCACTCCCTTCTGAACCCCAGTGTGTCTAAACCATGTATAGCGCCCACATGTTAGGCATTTCTGTAGTGATGAGAGTCCGCCTAATTTATGGGTGCATGTCTCCAGAAGCATGGGCTGGGCATAAAGTATTGGTGACTGCAGCGTACTGGTCAGATTCACTGGTGTACTGGTCACTACTAGTGTTGAGCATTCCGATACCGCAAGTATCGGGTATCGGCCGATACTTGCGGTATCGGAATTCCGATACCGGGATTCCGATACTTGCCGCGTATCGGATACCAGAATCGGAAGTTCCAAGATTCAAAATGCAGAAATTCAGCCAATGAGAATGATTCCAAGTGTGGGCACATCCTGTTTAGCATTGAGGGCATGAAACTACTGGCAAGGCTGTGATTGGCTGCTGAAATGATGTCATGATGCAGTTTAATAGTCGCTGGCGCCATTTTGCGATCACTCTGCTGTGAATTCAGTTAGTGACAGGACGCTGTTTGCTGACTGAGGGACAGTTTAGAGATAGCGATTTGCTTCTTTGTGCTTTCCAAAGGCTAATTTAGCAACCGCTGTGTTCACCTACTATTCACCTTGCTTTTGCCTTGTAGCGCTGTTTTCACAGCGATCTGCAAGGTCTGTGTGTGTGTGTGTGTGAGTGCAGCCTACTCTCTAGTCTGAGTGCAGCCACATAGGCCATCCATAGCTGGTTGTATTCAGTTCAGGGAGGGTGGTTCATTGCCTCATACTGTTCTTTTTTTTTTTTTTTCAAGTAGTGCAGGCTGCTGCACATTTTTTCAAAAAATTCCTATTAGTGTCTTTCCACCCGTCTCCAGCTAATTTGTGGAAAAACACTACATAGGATAACGTAGAGGAGGGTTTTTGGGCCTTGCAGCGCCGTTTACGGCTGTCTGCACGGTCTCCGTGTGACTGCAGCTCGCCCTGTAGTCTGTGAGCAGCCATAGCCTGGTTGTCTCCAGCTCAGGGTTGTTCACTGCGTCATACCGCCAAATCAATTTTCATTTTGTTTTAAGTAGTGCAGGCTGCTGCACATTTTTTCAAAAAATTCCTATTAGTGTCTTTCCACCCGTCTCCAGCTAATTTGTGGAAAAACACTACATAGGATAACGTAGAGGAGGGTTTTTGGGCCTTGCAGCGCCGTTTACGGCTGTATGCACGGTCTCCGTGTGACTGCAGCTCGCCCTGTAGTCTGTGAGCAGCCATAGCCTGGTTGTCTCCAGCTCAGGGTTCTTCACTGCGTCATACCGCCAAATCAATTTTCATTTTTTTTTAAGTAGTGCAGGCTGCTGCACATTTTTTCTAAAAAATCCTATTAGTGTCTTTCCACCCGTCTCCAGCTAACTTGTGGAAAAACACTACATAGGATAACGTAGAGGAGGGTTTTTGGGCCTTGCAGCGCCGTTTACGTCTGTCTGCACGGTCTCTGTGTGACTGCAGCTCTATCCGTTGTCAGTTCAGCCCCCAAAAAATAAATAAATAATAAAGTTCACCAAACACACCAGTTACACCACTTTACATTTGTGTAGGCCACATTAGCTCATATTAAAGTCTAGTCCACACTTTAGAAAATTAGTGTTTCTTATACCTGTTAGGAGGAGTTGCTCAGGAATAAGCACACAAAGCCGTTAGTACTTTTCTGCTTATCTTTATCAGTCAACCAAGATGAAGAAGGCAGTGAGTAAGGCACGTGGGCGCGGAGCAGGGAGGGGACGTGGGGATTCTGTGCCTGCTGCGGGCACCGGTGACTCATCAGCACCCACTTTCACCAGGCAACAGTCATTCATGCGCAGCTTTGTGTCAGAGCGCCGTACACCGCTGCTGCGTGAAGAACAAATTGAAGCCGTTGTCGGATGGATGGCAGCTAATGCATCAACTTCAATTAGTGCCACATCCTCTCAGACACAGAGCACTGGAGAGCAGCCATCTGTCTCTTCACCACCTGCCAAATTGCCCAGGCAGACAGAGAGCCCAGGACAGGAGCCGTCTCTACTTCTGTTCTCTGAATCTCTTGGCTTGGAAACAGGGGGCCAGCCAAGCAGCATTGGAGAAATGGAAGAAGAGGCAGGGTGCAGTGATGCCCAACAGCTTTTTCTCTCTTCCTCTGAAGAGGCGGGTGGGCCAGTGGCTCCGGTCACCACATCGCAGGCCGCATCAGCTGATGATGACACTCAGGTGCCACTTACTGGTGCGTGCTCTGCTGCTGAGACTACCCAGGAGGAGCAGTTGGGGGCAGAGGGTAGTGTAGATGATGAGGTCCTTGACCCATCTTGGCGTGAGGGACAGGAAGGTGGTGGGAGCAGCTCTGAGGAAGAGATTCCCCGTACGGCCCAAAGAGGGAGAGGGAGGGGGAAGACTGCGGATCCTGCAGCCTCCGCTTTGGCACCCGTTAGGAGCATGTCTCTTCCAAAAGCCAAAAAGGGCGCTCCCAAGACTTGCAGTGCCTGGTCCTTTTTTGACACAGTTGCAGATGACATTTGCTATGTCAGATGCAAGGTGTGTCATCAAAAAGTCAAAAGAGGTCGAAATGTCAGCAACCTCAATACCTCCAACATGTGGAAACATGTGCGCAACAGGCACCCGGCGGAGTTAGAAAAACACACTGAAGAGCTAGGCCAAGCAACAGCGGCAGCTACCACCTCTTCAGCTCGTGTTGCCTCTTCCTCTAGCTCACACGCAGCTGGTTCGGCTTCCTCCCAGGATCGCCGTGGAAGAACCTCTGGCCCTGTTGTCCAGAGACCCGCTGTAATTCCACCCGCAGCACCATTTTCCCAGTCATCCACACACTCCCAGCCCAGTCTACAGCCATCGGTAGTACAGGCATGGGAGAAAAGGCGGCCTTTCTCGTCAAACCACCCACGAGCACAGGCTCTGACTGCAGGCATTGCCAAACTTCTGTCACTGGAAATGCTGTCATTCAGGCTGGTGGAGACTGACAGCTTCCGTGACTTGATGTCATTGGCAGTCCCACAGTACAATGTGCCCAGCCGCTTTTACTTCAGCAGGCAAGCCGTCCCTGCCCTGCACAAGCATGTGGAGGGACACATAAAACACGCGCTACTGAACGCCATCAGTAGCAAGGTCCACCTCACCACCGATGCGTGGACCAGTCAACATGGACAGGGGCGATACCTTTCCCTCACTGCCCATTGGGTTAATGTCGTTGAGCCGGGTACAGACCGTGCGAGTGGCGCAGGACGTGTCCTGCCCACTCCAAGGATTGCAGGAATCCATTCTGTACGCATTGACTCCTCCTCTTACACCAGTTCCTCAGAATCATCGCTGCAGGAGCCGTCACAGTCCACCTCCACATGGACCCGTGATGAACGTGTACCTGTTACGACCGACATGAGCACAGCCGTGGCCAAACGTCAACAGGCCGTCTTGAAATTAATTTTTTTGGGGAATCGTAGCCACACAGCGCAGGAGCTCTGGAATGCCATCAAGCAGGAGAGCGATGTGTGGTTTGTGCCAGCGAATCTCCAGCCAGGCATGGTAGTGTGTGATAATGGCCGAAATCTGGTGGCAGCTCTGGGCCTCGGCAACCTCACTCACATCCCATGTCTGGCACATGTGCTCAATTTGGTCGTGCAGAGCTTTTTGAGGGACTATCTGGATCTTGATGCACTGCTGCACAAGGTCCGCCTAGAGTGTGCTCACTTGCGGCATTCCAGCACGGCAAAAGCGCGCATTGCGGCTCTGCAGCGCCGACACCGCCTGCCGGAACATCGCATCATATGTGACCTACCTACCAGGTGGAATTCCACGTTACATATGTTGGAGCGGTTGTGTGAGCAGCAGCAAGCTGTAATGGAGTACCAGCTGCTTCAGGCGCAAAGAAGTCGCAGTCAGCGCCGTACAGACTTCACAACCACAGAGTGGGCCACTATGAATGACGTCTGCCAGGTTTTGCGTCCCTTTGATTATTCCACGCGGATGGCGAGTGCAGATGATGCACTAGTCAGCATGACTGTCCCCCTTATCTGCCTGCTTGAAAAATCACTGCAAGCGCTAAGGGATGATGTTGTGGAAGAGGTGGAGGATGAGGATTCACCATTTCCATCATCTTCTGGACAGTCAGCGCCACGTGGTTCCTCACAAACGCGTAGGCAGGGGACAGTTTGTGAGGAGGATGAGGAGGAGTCAATGGAGGAGGAAGACATCCGTCCAGATTAGGGAGTTACCGAATTGTCCAGTACTCAGTGTGTACAGCGAGGGTGGGGTGATGACGAGCGGGCAGAGATCACGCCTCCAGCAGGGGACAGCGTTTCTTGGGCAGTTGGCAGTCTGCAGCACATGGTGGATTACATGCTGCAGTGCCTGAGAAACGACCGCCGCATCGCCCACATTCTCAACATGTCTGATTATTGGGTGTTCACCCTCCTCGATCCTCGCTACCAGGACAACGTAGAAAGCCTCATCACACCGTTGAACCGGGAGCGAAAAATGCGGGAGTACCAAGACACACTGGTCAATTCCATCATCTTCTCCATTCCAACTGAGAGAAGTGCTGCTAGTGCATTCCAAAGCAGCTCAGTGCGTCCAGGCAGTGGTGGAGGCTCTGCACAAAGAGGGAGCAGAAGCAGTGCCTCTGCCCAAGGCAAGACCAGTATGGCCCAACTGTGGCACAGTTTTCTGTGCCCCCCACAAAAGTCTACACCATCACAGACGGCTCCAGTCAGCAGGAGGCAACGGTTCCGTCAGATGGTGACAGACTACATGTCTTGCCCTCTTGCTGTACTCCCAGACGGCTCTTCCCCTTTCAAGTTTTGGGTCTCAAAGCTGGATACATGGCCAGAGCTAAGCCAGTATGCATTGGAGGTGCTGTCTTGCCCTGCGGCCAGTGTATTATCGGAACGTGTCTTTAGTGCTGCAGGTGGTGTACTAACTGACCGTCGCATGCGACTATCCTCCGATAACGTTGACCGGCTTACTTTCCTGAAAATGAACAAGGCCTGGATCTCGCAGGAATTTGCCACTCCTCCTCCTGATTAAATAATTAGGTCACTGTATACGTTATCCAGGTCTCCTGTTGTGTTTATCTTTCTACCACCTGAACTTAAATTCCTGGGCTCCAACACCGCCAGTTGAGGCTCAGAAGTGCCGTCTGCACAGTCAAAACATACGACCCAGTGTTATTGGGTTTCAGTAACGTCAGCTGATCCCCAGCTGTGTAGCCGGCAATGTGTCATGCGACCGCCACGCTGACACAACAACTGAAATGTAAGGGAATCTGTCCCCCCCCCCCCAAGGCGTTTGTTACTGAAAGAGCCACCTTGTGCAGCAGTAATGCTGCACAAGGAAAAGGTAGCTATTTTGGTTTAGCTCCTTGCACACGCAGAACTTAACACTTATAAAATGTGTCCACTGATACCGTAAAACCGTCCTGGAGGTGGGACTTTCCTTCGTAATATGACGCAGCACAGCCTTCATTCCTACCCCCCCGGCGCCGCGCCCCGGCTCCTCAGCGTTGTTTGATTCCGTCCCGGAGCCTGCGCTGTTATGTTATCCCGTGGCCAGGCACACTTAGCGCTGCCCGTCTTCTGGCATCATTTGGTGTCAGGATGGCTGCGCCTGTGCGGCCGCGCTGGCCGAGAGCCCGCCTCGCAGTGTCTTCTGATTTAATCCCACTGGGGGCCTGGGATCCATGGACATGCGCAGTGCATATCTGAACCTCCACCTCTCACTCATCTCCCTATGGCTTCTTCAGACTGTTCGGTGTCAGCTGGTCCCTAATAGCATGCCACGGCCATGACACCGCACAGTCTTAAGAAGCCGTAGGGAGGGGAGTGAGAGGCGAGGATATGCACTGCGCATGGCCATGGATCCCAGGCCCCCAGTGGGATAAAATCAGAAGACACTGCGAGGCGGGCTCTCGGCCAGCGCGGCCGCACAGGCGCAGCCAGCCTGACACCAAATGATGTCAGAAGATGGGCAGCGCTAAGTGTGCCTGGCCAAGGGATAACATAACAGCGCAGGCTCCGGGACGGAATCAAACTACGCTGAGGAGCCGGGGCGCGGCGCCGGGGGGGTAGGAATGACGGCTGTGCTGCATCATATTACGAAGGAAAGTCCCACCTCCGGGACGGTTTCACGGTTTCAGGGGACACATTTTATAAGTGTTTAGTTCTGTGTTTGCAAGGAGCATGATGAAAAGAGCCACCTTTTCCTTTTGCATCTTTTGTGCTGCACAAGCTGGCTCTTTCAGCTACAAACGCCTTGGGGGGGGGTTAAAGGTTCCCTTTCGACTTTCTCAGGCTTCGGCCTACATTGTGTTCCTCTGCTTTTCCACCTGTCCCTGGGCTCCAACACCGCTAGTTGCCGTCCAGAAGTGCTGTCCGCACAGTCCCAACAGTCGCTCCTCTGTTATTGGGGTTCAGTAACGTCAGCTGTTCCCCAGCTGTGTGTGTGGCAATCCCTCCTACCTCCTCCTACCTCCTCCTCCTCCACCTGTCCCTGGGCTCCAACACCGCTAGTTGTTGCCTGGTAGTGCTGTACGCACAGTCCCAACAGTCCCTCCTCTGTTATTGGGGTTCAGTAACGTCAGCTGTTCCCCTGCTGTGTGTGTGGCAATCCCTCCTACCTCCTCCACCTCCTCCTCCTCCACCTGTCCCTGGGCTCCAACACCGCTAGTTGTTGCCTGGTAGTGCTGTACGCACAGTCCCAACAGTCCCTCCTCTGTTATTGGGGTTCAGTAACGTCAGCTGTTCCCCTGCTGTGTGTGTGGCAATCCCTCTTACCTCCTCCTACCTCCTCCTCCTCCACCTGTCCCTGGGCTCCAACACCGCTAGTTGTTGCCTGGTAGTGCTGTACGCACAGTCCCAACAGTCCCTCCTCTGTTATTGGGGTTCAGTAACGTCAGCTGTTCCCCTGCTGTGTGTGTGGCAATCCCTCCTACCTCCTCCACCTCCTCCTCCTCCACCTGTCCCTGGGCTCCAACACCGCTAGTTGTTGCCTGGTAGTGCTGTACGCACAGTCCCAACAGTCCCTCCTCTGTTATTGGGGTTCAGTAACGTCAGCTGTTCCCCTGCTGTGTGTGTGGCAATCCCTCCTACCTCCTCCTACCTCCTCCTCCTCCACCTGTCCCTGGGCTCCAACACCGCTAGTTGCTGTCCAGAAGTGCTGTCCGCACAGTCCCAACAGTCGCTCCTCTGTTATTGGGGTTCAGTAACGTCAGCTGTTCCCCTGCTGTGTGTGTGGCAATCCCTCCTATCTCCTCCACCTCCACCTCCCCCTCCTGTCCCTGGGCTCCAACACCGCTAGTTGTTGCCTGGTAGTGCTGTGCGCACAGTCAACAGTCCCTCCTCTGTTATTGGGGTCCAGTAACGTCAGCTGTTCCCCAGCTGTGTGTGTGGCAATCCCTCCTACCTCCTCCTACCTCCTCCTCCTCCACCTGTCCCTGGGCTCCAACACCGCTAGTTGTTGCCTGGTAGTGCTGTACGCACAGTCCCAACAGTCCCTCCTCTGTTATTGGGGTTCAGTAACGTCAGCTGTTCCCCTGCTGTGTGTGTGGCAATCCCTCCTACCTCCTCCACCTCCTCCTCCTCCACCTGTCCCTGGGCTCCAACACCGCTAGTTGCCGTCCAGAAGTGCTGTCCGCACAGTCCCAACAGTCGCTCCTCTGTTATTGGGGTTCAGTAACGTCAGCTGTTCCCCAGCTGTGTGTGTGGCAATCCCTCCTACCTCCTCCACCTCCTCCACCTGTCCCTGGGCTCCAACACCGCTAGTTGCCGTCCAGAAGTGCTGTCCGCACAGTCCCAACAGTCGCTACTCTGTTATTGGGGTTCAGTAACGTCAGCTGTTCCCCTGCTGTGTGTGTGGCAATCCCTCCTATCTCCTCCACCTCCACCTCCCCCTCCTGTCCCTGGGCTCCAACACCGCTAGTTGTTGCCTGGTAGTGCTGTGCGCACAGTCAACAGTCCCTCCTCTGTTATTGGGGTTCAGTAACGTCAGCTGTTCCCCAGCTGTGTGTGTGGCAATCCCTCCTACCTCCTCCTACCTCCTCCTCCTCCACCTGTCCCTGGGCTCCAACACCGCTAGTTGCCGTCCAGAAGTGCTGTCCGCACAGAGCCAAACACCTCGCCAATGTGTTAGTGGGGTTCAGCACCGCCAGCTGTTCCCCTGCTGTGCAGCCGGCAACGTGTACTGCGACCGCCACGCAGGCACAACAAGTTAAATTTAAGGGAACCTGTCCCCCCCCCCAGGTGTTTGTTACTGAAGGAGCCACCTTGTGCAGCAGTAATGATGCAAAGGGAAAAAGTGCCTCTTTTCGTGGTGCTCCTTGCACATGCTGATCCTAACACTTATGAAAAGTGTCCCCTCCTACCGTGATACCGTCCGGTTGGTGGAACTTTCCTTTGTGATGTGACGCAGCACAGCCGTCATTCTTACCCCCTTGGCGCCGTGCGCCGCCTCCTCAGCGTTGTTTGAATCAGTCCCGGAGCCTGCGCTGTTAGGTTAGCCCTTGGCCATGCACACATTTTGCGCTGCCCGTCTTCTGACATAATTTGGTGTCAGGCTGGCTGCGCCTGTGCGGCCGCGCTGGCCGAGAGCCCGCCTCGTACTGTCTTCTGATTTAATCCCACTGGGGGCCTGAGATCCATGGACATGCGCAGTGCATATCTGAACCTCCACCTCTCACTCATCTCCCTACGGCTTCTTCAAACTGTGCGGTGTCAGCTGGTCCCTAATAGCATGCCACGGCCGTGACACCGCACAGTCAGAAGAAGCCGTAGGGAGATGAGTGAGAGGTGGAGGTTCAGATATGCACTGCGCATGTCCATGGATCTCAGGCCCCCAGTGGGATTAAATCAGAAGACAGTACGAGGCGGGCTCTCGGCCAGCGCGGCCGCACAGGCGCAGCCAGCCTGACACCAAATGATGTCAGAAGACGGGCAGCGCAAAATGTGTGCATGGCCAAGGGCTAACCTAACAGCGCAGGCTCCGGGACTGATTCAAACAACGCTGAGGAGGCGGCGCACGGCGCCAAGGGGGTAAGAATGACGGCTGTGCTGCGTCACATCACAAAGGAAAGTTCCACCTACCGGACGGTATCACGGTAGGAGGGGACACTTTTTATAAGTGTTAGGTTCAGCATGTGCAAGGACCATAATTAAAAGAGCTAAGTTTACCTTTTCCAGCATTAGTGCTGTACACGATGGCTCTTTCAGCTACAAACGCCTGGGGGGGGGGTTAAAGTTTCCCTTTCAACTTGCTCCAGTGCAGGCTTCGGCCTACACTCTGCTCCCTCTCCTCCTCCTGCTGACCCTGGGCTCTAACACCGCCAGTTGGGGCCCAGATGTGCTAGCTGCACAGAGCCAAACACCAGCCAATGTGTCAGTGGGGTTCAGCACCGCCAGCTGTTCCCCTGCTGTGTAGCCGGCAACGTGTCCTGCAACAGCCACGCAGACACAAGAACTGAAATTGAAGGAAACCTGTCCCCCCTCCCCCAGGCGTTTTTACGTTTTACAGCCACCTTGTACGACAGTAATGCTGCATGTGTGCAAGGTGGCTCAGAAACTTAATCTCCTTGCCCATGTTGAAGTGAACACGTCTAAAAATGAGTCCTCTGCGACCATTAAAACGTCCCTCAGGTGTGATTTTCCTTTGTATTGACACGCAACAAGCTCCTTGGTAGCGCTGCACGTCTTCTGATATCATTGTTTGGCTGCCTGCGCCTCTGCGGCCGCCCTGACCCACACAACGCCCCTCGGTGTCTTATTTATTGGGACTGCGAGGGTGTGATTGATGGGCATGAGCAGTGCATCAGTTCGCCTGTCCCTCATCTCCTTCTGCCTTCTTCAGACTGTGCGGCTTCATGGCCGTGGCATGCGATAAGGGA
The DNA here is from genome assembly GCF_051348905.1 of Ranitomeya variabilis. Taxonomy (NCBI): domain Eukaryota; kingdom Metazoa; phylum Chordata; class Amphibia; order Anura; family Dendrobatidae; genus Ranitomeya; species Ranitomeya variabilis. The sequence goes on from NC_135233.1 coordinate 656,773,317, forward strand.
TCAGCTGACGCCGCACAGTCTGCAGCGGGTGTAAGGACCCGAGTGCGAGAGGCGAACATATGTGCTGCGCCAGGCCATGAATCACAGCCCCGCAGTGTTTTAACAATGTTAAGACACCGCGGGGCTGGGATTCATGGTCATCGCGAACCGCAGCGGCCGACATTAAATGAGGTCAGAAGATGGGCAGCGCTAACAGCGCTAGGCCAGGGGATAACACGACAGCGCAGACTCCTGTACAGCAAATAACAACGCTCAGGAGGCTGCACCCAGCACCAAGGTGGGATTCTTGACATCTGTGCTGCGTCTCATTACAAAGGGAACTCGCGCCTCCAACACAGTTTGACTGTATAAAGGGCTAAATGTTATACGTGTTTCATTCAGCGTGTGCAAGGAGCAAAATTAAAAGAGCAACCTTTGACTTGTGCAGCACTACTGCTGCATAAGCTGTGGCTCTTCTACTTTGTAACCCCTGAGGGGGGGTTAAAGGTTACCTTTGAAATTGGTTCAATTAGGCTTCGGCCTACACTCTGCTCCCCCTGCAGAGCCCGGGCTCCAACACCGCCAGTTGGGGCCCGGTACTGCTAGCTGCACAGAGAAAAACACCAGCCAATGTGTCAGTGGGGTTCAGCACCGCCAGCTGTTCCCCTGCTGTGCAGCCGGCAACGTGTCCTGCAACAGCCACGCAGGCACAACAGACCCAAAGCTGCCGCCAGTGCAGGCTTCGGCCTACACTCTGCTCCATCTCCTCCTCCTGCTGACCCCGGGCTCTAACACCGCCAGTTGGGGCCCGGTACTGCTAGCTGCACAGAGAAAAACACCAGCCAATGTGTCAGTGGGGTTCAGCACCGCCAGCTGTTCCCCTGCTGTGCAGCCGGCATCGTGTCCTGCAAAAGCCACGCAGACACAAGAACTGAAATTGAAGGGAACCTGTCCCCCCTCCCCCAGGCGTTTGTACGTTTTACAGCCACCTTGTACAGCGGTAATGCTGCATGTGTGCAAGGTGGCTCATAAACGTATTCTCCTCGCACATGTGGAACTGAAAACACGTCTGAAATGTGTCCTCTGTGTGACCATTTAACCGTCCCGGTGGTGTGACTTTCCTTTGTAATGACACGCTGCAACCCCCTTGGTAGCGCTGCCCGTCTTCTGGCATCATTGTTTGGCTGCCTGCGCCTCTGCGGCCGCCCTGACCCACACAACGCCCCTCGGTGTCTTATTTATTGGGACTGCGAGGGTGTGATTGATGGGCATGAGCAGTGCATCAGTTCGCCTATCCCTCATCTCCTTCCGCCTTCTTCAGACTGTGCGGCTTCATGGCCGTGGCATGCGATAAGGGATCAGCTGACGCCGCACAGTCTGCAGCGGGTGTAAGGACCCGAGTGCGAGAGGCGAACATATGTGCTGCGCCAGGCCATGAATCACAGCCCTGCAGTGTTTTAACAATGTTAAGACACCGCGGGGCTGGGATTCATGGTCATCGCGAACCGCAGCGGCCGACATTAAATGAGGTCAGAAGATGGGCAGCGCTAACAGCGCTAGGCCAGGGGATAACACGACAGCGCAGACTCCTGTACAGCAAATAACAACGCTCAGGAGGCTGCACCCAGCACCAAGGTGGGATTCTTGACATCTGTGCTGCGTCTCATTACAAAGGGAACTCGCGCCTCCAACACAGTTTGACTGTATAAAGGGCTAAATGTTATACGTGTTTCATTCAGCGTGTGCAAGGAGCAAAATTAAAAGAGCAACCTTTGACTTGTGCAGCACTACTGCTGCATAAGCTGTGGCTCTTCTACTTTGTAACCCCTGAGGGGGGGTTAAAGGTTACCTTTGAAATTGGTTCAATTAGGCTTCGGCCTACACTCTGCTCCCCCTGCAGAGCCCGGGCTCCAACACCGCCAGTTGGGGCCCGGTACTGCTAGCTGCACAGAGAAAAACACCAGCCAATGTGTCAGTGGGGTTCAGCACCGCCAGCTGTTCCCCTGCTGTGCAGCCGGCAACGTGTCCTGCAACAGCCACGCAGGCACAACAGACCCAAAGCTGCCGCCAGTGCAGGCTTCGGCCTACACTCTGCTCCATCTCCTCCTCCTGCTGACCCCGGGCTCTAACACCGCCAGTTGGGGCCCGGTACTGCTAGCTGCACAGAGAAAAACACCAGCCAATGTGTCAGTGGGGTTCAGCACCGCCAGCTGTTCCCCTGCTGTGCAGCCGGCATCGTGTCCTGCAAAAGCCACGCAGACACAAGAACTGAAATTGAAGGGAACCTGTCCCCCCTCCCCCAGGCGTTTGTACGTTTTACAGCCACCTTGTACAGCGGTAATGCTGCATGTGTGCAAGGTGGCTCATAAACGTATTCTCCTCGCACATGTGGAACTGAAAACACGTCTGAAATGTGTCCTCTGTGTGACCATTTAACCGTCCCGGTGGTGTGACTTTCCTTTGTAATGACACGCTGCAACCCCCTTGGTAGCGCTGCCCGTCTTCTGGCATCATTGTTTGGCTGCCTGCGCCTCTGCGGCCGCCCTGACCCACACAACGCCCCTCGGTGTCTTATTTATTGGGACTGCGAGGGTGTGATTGATGGGCATGAGCAGTGCATCAGTTCGCCTGTCCCTCATCTCCTTCCGCCTTCTTCAGACTGTGCGGCTTCATGGCCGTGGCATGCGATAAGGGATCAGCTGACGCCGCACAGTCTGCAGCGGGTGTAAGGACCCGAGTGCGAGAGGCGAACATATGTGCTGCGCCAGGCCATGAATCACAGCCCCGCAGTGTTTTAACAATGTTAAGACACCGCGGGGCTGGGATTCATGGTCATCGCGAACCGCAGCGGCCGACATTAAATGAGGTCAGAAGATGGGCAGCGCTAACAGTGCTAGGCCAGGGGATAACACGACAGCGCAGACTCCTGTACAGCAAATAACAACGCTCAGGAGGCTGCACCCAGCACCAAGGTGGGATTCTTGACATCTGTGCTGCGTCTCATTACAAAGGGAACTCGCGCCTCCAACACAGTTTGACTGTATAAAGGGCTAAATGTTATACGTGTTTCATTCAGCGTGTGCAAGGAGCAAAATTAAAAGAGCAACCTTTGACTTGTGCAGCACTACTGCTGCATAAGCTGTGGCTCTTCTACTTTGTAACCCCTGAGGGGGGGTTAAAGGTTACCTTTGAAATTGGTTCAATTAGGCTTCGGCCTACACTCTGCTCCCCCTGCAGAGCCCGGGCTCCAACACCGCCAGTTGGGGCCCGGTACTGCTAGCTGCACAGAGAAAAACACCAGCCAATGTGTCAGTGGGGTTCAGCACCGCCAGCTGTTCCCCTGCTGTGCAGCCGGCAACGTGTCCTGCAACAGCCACGCAGGCACAACAGACCCAAAGCTGCCGCCAGTGCAGGCTTCGGCCTACACTCTGCTCCATCTCCTCCTCCTGCTGACCCCGGGCTCTAACACCGCCAGTTGGGGCCCGGTACTGCTAGCTGCACAGAGAAAAACACCAGCCAATGTGTCAGTGGGGTTCAGCACCGCCAGCTGTTCCCCTGCTGTGCAGCCGGCATCGTGTCCTGCAAAAGCCACGCAGACACAAGAACTGAAATTGAAGGGAACCTGTCCCCCCTCCCCCAGGCGTTTGTACGTTTTACAGCCACCTTGTACAGCGGTAATGCTGCATGTGTGCAAGGTGGCTCATAAACGTATTCTCCTCGCACATGTGGAACTGAAAACACGTCTGAAATGTGTCCTCTGTGTGACCATTTAACCGTCCCGGTGGTGTGACTTTCCTTTGTAATGACACGCTGCAACCCCCTTGGTAGCGCTGCCCGTCTTCTGGCATCATTGTTTGGCTGCCTGCGCCTCTGCGGCCGCCCTGACCCACACAACGCCCCTCGGTGTCTTATTTATTGGGACTGCGAGGGTGTGATTGATGGGCATGAGCAGTGCATCAGTTCGCCTGTCCCTCATCTCCTTCCGCCTTCTTCAGACTGTGCGGCTTCATGGCCGTGGCATGCGATAAGGGATCAGCTGACGCCGCACAGTCTGCAGCGGGTGTAAGGACCCGAGTGCGAGAGGCGAACATATGTGCTGCGCCAGGCCATGAATCACAGCCCCGCAGTGTTTTAACAATGTTAAGACACCGCGGGGCTGGGATTCATGGTCATCGCGAACCGCAGCGGCCGACATTAAATGAGGTCAGAAGATGGGCAGCGCTAACAGCGCTAGGCCAGGGGATAACACGACAGCGCAGACTCCTGTACAGCAAATAACAACGCTCAGGAGGCTGCACCCAGCACCAAGGTGGGATTCTTGACATCTGTGCTGCGTCTCATTACAAAGGGAACTCGCACCTCCAACACAGTTTGACTGTATAAAGGGCTAAATGTTATACGTGTTTCATTCAGCGTGTGCAAGGAGCAAAATTAAAAGAGCAACCTTTGACTTGTGCAGCACTACTGCTGCATAAGATTTGGCTCTTCTACTTTGTAACCCCTGAGTGGGGGTTAAAGGTTACCTTTGAAATTGGTTCAATTAGGCTTCGGCCTACACTCTGCTCCCCCTGCAGAGCCCGGGCTCCAACACCGCCAGTTGGGGCCCGGTACTGCTAGCTGCACAGAGAAAAACACCAGCCAATGTGTCAGTGGGGTTCAGCACCGCCAGCTCTTCCCCTGCTGTGCAGCCGGCAACGTGTCCTGCAACAGCCACGCAGGCACAACAGACCCAAAGCTGCCGCCAGTGCAGGCTTCGGCCTACACTCTGCTCCATCTCCTCCTCCTGCTGACCCCGGGCTCTAACACCGCCAGTTGGGGCCCGGTACTGCTAGCTGCACAGAGAAAAACACCAGCCAATGTGTCAGTGGGGTTCAGCACCGCCAGCTGTTCCCCTGCTGTGCAGCCGGCATCGTGTCCTGCAAAAGCCACGCAGACACAAGAACTGAAATTGAAGGGAACCTGTCCCCCCTCCCCCAGGCGTTTGTACGTTTTACAGCCACCTTGTACAGCGGTAATGCTGCATGTGTGCAAGGTGGCTCATAAACGTATTCTCCTCGCACATGTGGAACTGAAAACACGTCTGAAATGTGTCCTCTATGTGACCATTTAACCGTCCCGGTGGTGTGACTTTCCTTTGTAATGACACGCTGCAACCCCCTTGGTAGCGCTGCCCGTCTTCTGGCATCATTGTTTGGCTGCCTGCGCCTCTGCGGCCGCCCTGACCCACACAACGCCCCTCGGTGTCTTATTTATTGGGACTGCGAGGGTGTGATTGATGGGCATGAGCAGTGCATCAGTTCGCCTGTCCCTCATCTCCTTCCGCCTTCTTCAGACTGTGCGGCTTCATGGCCGTGGCATGCGATAAGGGATCAGCTGACGCCGCACAGTCTGCAGCGGGTGTAAGGACCCGAGTGCGAGAGGCGAACATATGTGCTGCGCCAGGCCATGAATCACAGCCCCGCAGTGTTTTAACAATGTTAAGACACCGCGGGGCTGGGATTCATGGTCATTGCGAACCGCAGCGGCCGACATTAAATGAGGTCAGAAGATGGGCAGCGCTAACAGCGCTAGGCCAGGGGATAACACGACAGCGCAGACTCCTGTACAGCAAATAACAATGCTCAGGAGGCTGCACCCAGCACCAAGGTGGGATTCTTGACATCTGTGCTGCGTCTCATTACAAAGGGAACTCGCGCCTCCAACACAGTTTGACTGTATAAAGGGCTAAATGTTATACGTGTTTCATTCAGCGTGTGCAAGGAGCAAAATTAAAAGAGCAACCTTTGACTTGTGCAGCACTACTGCTGCATAAGCTGTGGCTCTTCTACTTTGTAACCCCTGAGGGGGGGTTAAAGGTTACCTTTGAAATTGGTTCAATTAGGCTTCGGCCTACACTCTGCTCCCCCTGCAGAGCCCGGGCTCCAACACCGCCAGTTGGGGCCCGGTACTGCTAGCTGCACAGAGAAAAATACCAGCCAATGTGTCAGTGGGGTTCAGCACCGCCAGCTGTTCCCCTGCTGTGCAGCCGGCAACGTGTCCTGCAACAGCCACGCAGGCACAACAGACCCAAAGCTGCCGCCAGTGCAGGCTTCGGCCTACACTCTGCTCCATCTCCTCCTCCTGCTGACCCCGGGCTCTAACACCGCCAGTTGGGGCCCGGTACTGCTAGCTGCACAGAGAAAAACACCAGCCAATGTGTCAGTGGGGTTCAGCACCGCCAGCTGTTCCCCTGCTGTGCAGCCGGCATCGTGTCCTGCAAAAGCCACGCAGACACAAGAACTGAAATTGAAGGGAACCTGTCCCCCCTCCCCCAGGCGTTTGTACGTTTTACAGCCACCTTGTACAGCGGTAATGCTGCATGTGTGCAAGGTGGCTCATAAACGTATTCTCCTCGCACATGTGGAACTGAAAACACGTCTGAAATGTGTCCTCTATGTGACCATTTAACCGTCCCGGTGGTGTGACTTTCCTTTGTAATGACACGCTGCAACCCCCTTGGTAGCGCTGCCCGTCTTCTGGCATCATTGTTTGGCTGCCTGCGCCTCTGCGGCCGCCCTGACCCACACAACGCCCCTCGGTGTCTTATTTATTGGGACTGCGAGGGTGTGATTGATGGGCATGAGCAGTGCATCAGTTCGCCTGTCCCTCATCTCCTTCCGCCTTCTTCAGACTGTGCGGCTTCATGGCCGTGGCATGCGATAAGGGATCAGCTGACGCCGCACAGTCTGCAGCGGGTGTAAGGACCCGAGTGCGAGAGGCGAACATATGTGCTGCGCCAGGCCATGAATCACAGCCCCGCAGTGTTTTAACAATGTTAAGACACCGCGGGGCTGGGATTCATGGTCATTGCGAACCGCAGCGGCCGACATTAAATGAGGTCAGAAGATGGGCAGCGCTAACAGCGCTAGGCCAGGGGATAACACGACAGCGCAGACTCCTGTACAGCAAATAACAACGCTCAGGAGGCTGCACCCAGCACCAAGGTGGGATTCTTGACATCTGTGCTGCGTCTCATTACAAAGGGAACTCGCGCCTCCAACACAGTTTGACTGTATAAAGGGCTAAATGTTATACGTGTTTCATTCAGCGTGTGCAAGGAGCAAAATTAAAAGAGCAACCTTTGACTTGTGCAGCACTACTGCTGCATAAGCTGTGGCTCTTCTACTTTGTAACCCCTGAGGGGGGGTTAAAGGTTACCTTTGAAATTGGTTCAATTAGGCTTCGGCCTACACTCTGCTCCCCCTGCAGAGCCCGGGCTCCAACACCGCCAGTTGGGGCCCGGTACTGCTAGCTGCACAGAGAAAAACACCAGCCAATGTGTCAGTGGGGTTCAGCACCGCCAGCTGTTCCCCTGCTGTGCAGCCGGCAACGTGTCCTGCAACAGCCACGCAGGCACAACAGACCCAAAGCTGCCGCCAGTGCAGGCTTCGGCCTACACTCTGCTCCATCTCCTCCTCCTGCTGACCCCGGGCTCTAACACCGCCAGTTGGGGCCCGGTACTGCTAGCTGCACAGAGAAAAACACCAGCCAATGTGTCAGTGGGGTTCAGCACCGCCAGCTGTTCCCCTGCTGTGCAGCCGGCATCGTGTCCTGCAAAAGCCACGCAGACACAAGAACTGAAATTGAAGGGAACCTGTCCCCCCTCCCCCAGGTGTTTGTACGTTTTACAGCCACCTTGTACAGCGGTAATGCTGCATGTGTGCAAGGTGGCTCATAAACGTATTCTCCTCGCACATGTGGAACTGAAAACACGTCTGAAATGTGTCCTCTGTGTGACCATTTAACCGTCCCGGTGGTGTGACTTTCCTTTGTAATGACACGCTGCAACCCCCTTGGTAGCGCTGCCCGTCTTCTGGCATCATTGTTTGGCTGCCTGCGCCTCTGCGGCCGCCCTGACCCACACAACGCCCCTCGGTGTCTTATTTATTGGGACTGCGAGGGTGTGATTGATGGGCATGAGCAGTGCATCAGTTCGCCTGTCCCTCATCTCCTTCCGCCTTCTTCAGACTGTGCGGCTTCATGGCCGTGGCATGCGATAAGGGATCAGCTGACGCCGCACAGTCTGCAGCGGGTGTAAGGACCCGAGTGCGAGAGGCGAACATATGTGCTGCGCCAGGCCATGAATCACAGCCCCGCAGTGTTTTAACAATGTTAAGACACCGCGGGGCTGGGATTCATGGTCATCGCGAACCGCAGCGGCCGACATTAAATGAGGTCAAAAGATGGGCAGCGCTAATAGCGCTAGGCCAGGGGATAACACGACAGCGCAGACTCCTGTACAGCAAATAACAACGCTCAGGAGGCTGCACCCAGCACCAAGGTGGGATTCTTGACATCTGTGCTGCGTCTCATTACAAAGGGAACTCGCGCCTCCAACACAGTTTGACTGTATAAAGGGCTAAATGTTATACGTGTTTCATTCAGCGTGTGCAAGGAGCAAAATTAAAAGAGCAACCTTTGACTTGTGCAGCACTACTGCTGCATAAGCTGTGGCTCTTCTACTTTGTAACCCCTGAGGGGGGGTTAAAGGTTACCTTTGAAATTGGTTCAATTAGGCTTCGGCCTACACTCTGCTCCCCCTGCAGAGCCCGGGCTCCAACACCGCCAGTTGGGGCCCGGTACTGCTAGCTGCACAGAGAAAAACACCAGCCAATGTGTCAGTGGGGTTCAGCACCGCCAGCTGTTCCCCTGCTGTGCAGCCGGCATCGTGTCCTGCAAAAGCCACGCAGACACTTGCTCTTGTACCTTCTGCTTCCCATCCTGGTTCCAGTACCGTCAGCTGGTTCCGGGCAGAGCCTTTGGCTTAGGTGCCTCCCTCTGGGTATCCGAGTTCCACCAACGTCAGGTGGTCCTTGGTAGTGCTTTCAGGCACGGGTACCTCCTGCTTAGTAACCGGGTTCCAGTAACGTCAGCTGGTCTTCGGTAGTTCCATTGGCTCTTGGACCTTCGGCTACCCATCCGGGTTCCAGCACCGTCAGCTGGTTCTCGGCAGTGTCTTTTGCTCTTGTACCTTCTGCTCCCCATCCTGGTTCCAGTACCGTCAGCTGGTTCCGGGCAGAGCCTTTGGCTTAGGTGCCTCCCTCTGGGTATCCGAGTTCCACCAACGTCAGGTGGTCCTTGGTAGTGCTTTCAGGCACGGGTACCTCCTGCTTAGTAACCGGGTTCCAGTAACGTCAGCTGGTCCTCGGTAGTTCCATTGGCTCTTGGACCTTCGGATAGCCATCCGAGTTCCAGTTCCATCAGCTGGTTCTCGGCATTTTCTCAGCCTTCTTGTACCTTCTGCTACATTTCCAAGTTCAAGAGACTAAACACGATGACCCGGAAGACCACCCCTAAGATGACGACGACACCAGAGACGACAACCACCGTGATGACGACGACCCTGGAGACGATGACCCTGAAGACCACCCCGATGACGACGACCCCGGAGACGACGACCCTGAAGACCACCCCGATGACGACGACCCCGGAGACGACGACCCTGGAGACGACGACGACCTGGAAGACCGAGAAGCAGAAGAACAAGAGGCTGCAGAACAAAGAGCAGAAGAACATTAAGCATAACACTAAATATCAGAGCAAAAAATATTATCTAAATTATAAGCAGAAGAAGACTAAGCAGTGTATGGGGGTGAGTCCGTTCCTCCTTGTGGTGCCCCTGGATAAAGCCTGATGCTGCAGGCCAAACTGAACGCGGACAAATGTAACTCTTTTGTGACAGGCAGAACGGAAGGTGTAATCTTCAAACTTTTATAGATAACAACTACGGGAATGCCTGTCACAAACAAGAATATGATGAAGAAGTAGAATATGATGAAGATAATAGTAAAATAAAAAGAATATGAACAATGTAACCAAAAAAATAATAGGTAGAAGATGAAGAAGAAGATGAATAAGGTGAAGAAGTTGATGTCAAAGAAGCTGATGATGAGGATAATGAAGAAGAAAGTGTGGGAGAAGTAAAAAAGAAGGTGAAGGGCGTGGAAGTAGTGAAACATCAATATCTGACAAAATAAAAAAAAATTAACATAGTCAAAATCTTTCTACCGCCGAACGTCATAAAAAAAAACAAAATCCTGCTATTCTATTACATTGGGCTAAACCTCTGTGCCTTTAATGTCTCTGCCACGTCCCCCAATACATCCTACATTATTCTTAGTTGTTTTCCTTCATGTAGAATGAACCTACAAGTTTATAAAGGGTTTATTTTAATTCCGATATTTTCGTCCCATTGACTTGCATTGGGATCGGGTATCGGTATCGGATTAGATCCGATATTTTGACGGTATCGGCCGATACTTTCCGATACCGATACTTTCCGATATCGGAAAGTATTGGTCAACACTAGTCACTACAGCGGCAGTTAGCATTTTTCAGTCAGCAACATCCACAAATGCTTGTTTCTAGAAAACACCCATGGAGTCAAAATCGTCACTACACCTGTAGATAATGTCCCAAAGGGGTATAATTTCCAGAATGGGGTCACTAGAGGGGTGATTCTGCTTTTCTACCAATTAGGGGCTCTGTATATGGAGTTCGCAAACTATTTTAGGAAAATCTGCACTCCAGAAGGCAAATAGCACGCTGTCCCTCCTGAGTCACTCCGTATGGCTAAGCAGTACTGTACAGCCACATATGGGGTATTTCTACATTCAGCTGAAATTGTGGGACAAAGTTTGGTGCCATTTTTATAATTTTCAAATTTGGGGCTAACACACAATTTTGGTGGTAAAAATGTAAATTATTTTTTCTTCACTGCCCAGTGGTATAAAATTATGTGACACACCTGTGGTGTCAATATAATCACTGAACCCCTAGATGAATTCATTGAGAGGTTTACTTGATAAAATGAGGTCCCTTATGGGGGGGGGTCGGTTGTTCTGGCACCTGAGGGGCTCTGCCAATGTAACATGGCACCCTCAAATCAGTGCAGCAAAATTTGCACTGTAAAATGGAGCTACTTCCCTTCTGAGCTTTGCACTGTGACTCAAAGGTAGATTTCGACCACATATGGGGTATTTGTGAACTCAGGAGAAATTGTAAAACAACTTTTGGGGTCGATTTTCTCCTGTTACCCTTGTGACAATATAAAATTTGCAGCTAAAAAAAGATTTTTGTGAGAAAAATGTGATTTTTGTTTTTATTTTCACGGCTTAACATTATAAACTTCTGTGAAGCACCTTTGGGTTCAAAGTGTTCAATACTAGTGATGAGTGAATATACTCGTTACTCGAGAATTCTCGAGCATGCTCGGGGTCCTCCGAGTTTTTTTAGTGCTCGGAGTTTTAGTTTTTCTTGCCGCAGCTGAATGATTTACATCTGATAGCCAGCATAAGCACATGTGGGGGTTGCCTCGTTGCTAGGGAATCCCCACATGTACTTATGCTGGCTAACAGATGTAAATCATCCAGCGGCGGCAAGAAAAACTAAAACTCCGAGCACTAAAAAATACTCGGAGGACCCCCGAGCATGCTCGAGAAATCTCGAGTAACGAGTATATTCGCTCATCACTATTCAGTACACATCTAGATAAGTTCCTTACGGGATCTATTTTCCAAAATGGTGTCACTTGTGGGGAGTTTCCACTGTTTAGGCTCATCAGGGGCTCTCCAAACGATGGAGTTCGCTAATTATTCCAGCAAATTTTACATTAAAAAAGTCAAAAGGCGCTCCTTCTTTTTCAAGCACAGCCATGTGCCCAAACAGTTGTTTTCCTCCACATATTGGGTATCTGCGCACTCAGACGAAATTGCAAATTTTGATCTAAAAATGATTTATCTGGGAAAAACATGATTTTTTTTATTTTCATAGAGCACGTTATAAACTTCTGTGAAACACCTGTGGGTTCAAGGTGCTCAATACACATCTAGATAAGTTTCCTAATAGGTCTAGTTTCAAAAATAGTGTCACTTGTTGGGGGTTTCCACTGTTTAGGCACATCATGGGCCCTCCAAACATAAAATGGCATCTGCTAATTATGCCAGCAAATTTTACATTCAAAAAGTGAAATGGCGCTCCTTCCCTTCCGAGCCCTGACGTGTGCCCAAACAGTAGATTTTCCCCACATATGAGGTATCGGAATGCTCAGGAGAAATTGCACAACAAATTGAGTGGTCCATTTTCTCCTGATACCCTTGGGAAAGTAAAAAAAATTACGGTATATACTCGAGTATAAGCCGAGATTTTCAGCCCACTTTTTTTGGCTGAAAATAACCCTCTCGGCTTATACTCGAGTCATACCCAGGGGTCGGCAGGGGAGGGGGAGCGGAGCTGTGTAATAATACTCACCTGTTCCTGGTGCGGTGTCCCTGGTTCCCCGGCAGCTTCTTCCTGTAGTGAGTGGTCACATGGTACCGCTCATTACAGCAATGAATATCGACTCGACTCCACTCCCATAGGGGTGGAGCTGCATATTCATTACTGTAATGTGCGGTACCATGTGACCGCTCAATACAGGAAGAAGCTGCCAGCGCCGGGGAACAGACGTGCAGGGACCGCGCCAGGAGCAGGTGAGTATAACGCAGTGCACGATATTCACCTGCTCCCCATTCCACCGCCGCTGCATCTTCCGCGTCCTCTGCAGTGATGCAATTAGTGCGCGCCGCCCTCTGCCTGAACATCGGTGCAGATGACGGGAAAACACAGCGGCGGTCGGCAGTGGAACGCGGAGCAGGTGAATATAGCAAGTGCCAGGGGCCTGAGAGGAGAGTATGTGATTTTTTATTTTTTTAATCGCAGCAACAGCATATGGGGCAAATATCTGTATGGAGCATTTTATGGGGCCATGTTCAGCATTATATGGGGCAATTATCTGTATGGAGCATCTTATGGGGCCATGTGCAGCATTATATGGGGCAAATATCTGTATGGAGCATCTTATGGGGCTATGTGCAGCATTATATGGGACAAATATTTGCATGGAGCATCTTATGGGGCTATGTGCAGGATTATATGGGGCAAATATCTGTATGGAGCATCTTATGGGACTATGTGCAGCATTATATGGGCAAATATCTATATGGGGCCATGTGCAGCATTATATTGTGCAAAAATCTGTATGGAGCATCTTATGGGGCCATGTGCAGCATTATATGGGGCAAATATCCCTATGGAGGATCTTATGGGGCAATAATCCACATTTGTGGAGTATTATACGGGGCAAATGTGTCTATGGAGCATCTTATGGGCCCATAATCAGCATTTGTGCAGCATTGTATGGGGCATATTTTAATATGGAGCATCTTATGGAGCCCATCATAAACTGTATGGAGCATTATATGGGGCATATTTTGTATGGAGCATCTTATGAATGTCTGTATGGAGCATCTTATCGGGTCATAATCAACATTTGTGCAGCATTATATGGGGCATATTTTAAAATGGAGCATCTTATGGGGCCATCATGAACTGTATGGAGCATTATATGGGGCTCCTGATTCAATATAGATATTCAAAAACACTTAAACTACTGATGTCTCAATTAATTTAACTTTTATTGGTATCTATTTTTATTTTTGAAATTTACCAGTAGCTGCTGCATTTTCCACCCTAGGCTTATACTTGAGTCATTAAGTTTTCCCAGTTTTTTTGTGGCAAAATTAGGGGGGGGGGGGGTTGGCTTATACTCGGGTTGGCTTATACTCGAGTATATATGGTATGTTTAGAGTAAAATTTTGTGATTGAAAAGTAAATGTTTATTTTTTCCTTCTACATTCGAAAAATTCTTGTGAAGCACCTGAAGGGTTAATAAACTTAATGAATGTAGTTTTGAGTACCTTGTGGGATGCAATTTTTAGAATGGTGTCATTTTTGTGTATTTTCTGTCATATAGGCCCCTCAAAGTCACTTAAAATGTTAGGTGGTCTGTAAAATAAATGGTTTTGTTAATTTTGTTGTAAAAATGAGAAATTGCTGGTCAACTTTTAACCCTTATAACTTCCTAACAAAAAAAATTATGTTTAAAAAATTGTGCTGATATAAAGTACACATGTGGGAAATGTTATCTATTAACTATTTTGTGCAATATCACTCTCTGATTTAAGGACATAAAAATTAAAAGATTGAAAATTGTAAACTTTCCTACATTTTCACCAAATTTCCGGTTTTTCCACAAATAAACGCAAGCCGTATCAAATCATTTTTACCACTCTCATGAAGTACAATATGTCACAAGAAAACAATCTCAGAATCAGTGGGATCCATTGAAGCGTTCCAGAGTTATGTGGGAAATAGTATTTATTAACTATTTTGTGTGATATTATTCTGATTTAAGGGCATAAAAATTAGAAGATTGAAAAAAGTTTGCCAATTTTTTCTTTTTTTCACAAATAAATGCATGTCATATTGAAAAAAAGTGTCAGAATCAGTGGGATCCATTGAAACGTTCCAGAGTTGTTACCACATAAAGTGACAGTGGTCAGAATTGTAAAAATTGGCCTGGTTAGGAATGTGAAAACAGGCTTCGGGGTGAAGGGGTTAAAGCATAACCATAATTTTAATTATTTTTTCTTAATTCAATAAAAAAAATGAAAATGAAAAAGCAACTTTGTAATATATCTTATCAGAGAAATGTGCTTCTTTCTCTGACAGAATTGATCAGTCATTATCAAAATCATGGGTCCCCAACCTGTAGCTCGGGAGCCACATGTGGCTCACGCTCCCATGAATTGTGGCTAGTGGCTGTCTGGCTGCTTGGTGCATTAGCTCCAGTTCTAGCAAACAGGTATGAAGAGCACCTCTGAAAATGGTGAATTTTGTGAGCAGCCCTGCATAATAGAGCATATCTTTTGGGGTTTTGAGATCATTGAAGTATGGTACGCTGGAGACAAGATGACACCACCTGTCAGAGGAGATGTTTGAAGCTGGATGCAACAGTGTCTTGGGAGAGCTTTATAGAAGAATACTGAATGGGGGGTATTGTAGGAACCCCTGGATCTTTGTGTACTGCTTTGGGGTGATTGATTTTTGTGGAAAAGCTTTGGTTTTCATTATGCCTGTAATGGGGGCTTTAGTTGCCACTGTTGTGAGGTGGCGGGAGCTGAATGTGGCTCGTGACCCTTTCTCAAGGCTGGATGTGGCTCTCAAGGTCAGAAACGTTGGGGACCTCTGATCAAAATTCTCAATTTTGGAGTAAAATCTGTATTACTGAAATTCGAGATGGTAGTTGCTATGGATACAATTCTGTGTAGACAAAACAAGGGAGGAGCTAGAGGCAGAGCTGCTCCCTTCTTTTCCTAGTCCAATCTAGATAGAATCTTATCAATAGCAACTGCCATCTCCTACCTCACTAATTGGCAAGTCTGTCTTAAAGGGAACCTATCACCCCGTTTTTTTCGGTATGAGATAAAAATACTGTTAAATAGGGCCTGAGCTGTGCATTACAATAGTGTAGTTTGTGGACCCCGATTCCCCACCTATGCTGCCGAAATACGTTACCAAAGTAGTCGTTTTCGCCTGTCAATCAGGCTGGTCAGGTCGGATGGGCGTGGTTTCTTCCCCCAGATATTGCGTAGTTTTCCGTTGGTGGCGTAGTGGTGTGCGCATGTCCAAGGTCCCGAATCCTGCACAGGGGTGTAAAAATAGCAGCGATGTCCGTTATTCCATTGGTGATCGGTGGGCGCGGCCATCTTGCTTTGGCCGCGCGTGCGCAGAAGCGGCGCTCTGCTAACCGCGGCTTCAGGAAAATGGCCGCCGCGATATCCATCTGCGCACGCGCGGAATCCCGCGGCCATTTTCCTGAAGCCGCGGCCAGCAGAGCACCGCTTCTGCGCATGCGCGGCCAAAGCAAGATGGCCGCGCCCACCGATCACCAATGGAATAACGGACATCGCTGCTATTTTTACACCCCTGTGCAGGATTCGGGACCTTGGACATGCGCACACCACTACGCCACCAACGGAAAACTACGCAATATCTGGGGGAAGAAACCACGCCCATCCGACCTAACCAGCCTGATTGACAGGCGAAAACGACTACTTTGGTAACGTATTTCGGCAGCATAGGTGGGGAATCGGGGTCCACAAACTACACTATTGTAATGCACAGCTCAGGCCCTATTTAACAGTATTTTTATCTCATACCGAAAAAAACGGGGTGATAGGTTCCCTTTAATACAGATTTTACCTCTGAACTTATAATTTTGAAAATGACTGATCACTGAAGAGTTAACTAGTGTTAACTAGTGGGACAGTGTTATAGGTCAGGAAGTCCGGATGTGGCAATACCAAATATATGTACTTTATTTTTGTTTTTACATAAATATATTTATTGGATTAATATTTTTTCTTTTTTTGGGCGATTTTTTTTTATATTTTTAAAACTTTTTTTTTTTTAACTTTTTTTTACTTTGTCCCAGGGTGGGACATTAACTTTCCCTGCCCTGATTGCTGATCTATAACTCTGTAATGCGTTTGTATTGCAGATGTCAGGACTTTGTTGTCGGGTATCCCACGGACTGGGGCTCCTTTCCTGTTCCTAACCCTAGGCGCGCCCTAGCTATCCATGTTCCCCGACTTTACTTATAATTGTGAAGATGCTGGGGTCACGTACCTTGTTGAGCGTCTTAATCTGCCCTCAGTCTGTTCTCTACCCCCACCTAGCGAAGAATGGAGTAGTAGTGAATGGCTATACACCAATCAGACTAACAAGGTAATATGGACAGGGTTAAAGGAAAATACCAATCATACAAAAATGCAAATACAAACAACAGAGGTATACACTGGGGAGTGAAGGATGTTAAAAACCAAAGTAGGAGAAGGAGAGTATTTGAAGACAACCTAAACCTAGCAACAGTCTCAGATAAATCCACCAAGCACCTTCTCAAACAGCACACCACCAACTCCTGAACCATGCAGCAATGAAGCTAACTCTGGCATTTCCTGATTGCCAGAGTCCAGTTTATATAGGAGAGGGGAGTGGCCAACAGTGAACAGCTGAGAGCATTAAGGCAGGTAAGCTTCCAGGAGTTCTCAACTGAGTAGATTAAGCACTGCGCTGCTAGAAGAAACCTGCACTCTTTAATATGAAGGTGAAGTGCTTCTAGTCAGTGCTGGAGTAGGAGAAATCAGAAGGCACAGACTTCTGGCTCCTCTTTCGCGGCAACCCCGTGACAGCAAGGCATTAGATCAGTGCATCACATACAGGAAGGAGGCATATCAGCTCCTACTCTGAGCAGGAACTTACAGACCATTGGCATAACGCGATGGACCAGAGGGAATTTCCTCCATCTGTTATGCCAATAGATGTCGCTGTCTCTATTGACAGCAGTATCAGAAGGGTTAAGAGTCAGCGATTGGCGCCAACACCGATCGTAGGTGTTGCTGCAGGGTATTAGCTCTCATATAGTGCTGACACCCGCTTTTGATCACGCCGGCCCTCAAACTGAGCCCTCACAATTGTCACGCCATACATGTACGGTGGTTTATGGGAACGTGCCTCCCATAGCGCCGTACATGTACGGCGGATGTCGTGAAGGGGTTAAACTATGAGTTTTTTTTAAAGCACTTTTTTTCTCTATGGGAGCCTGAAAAAATGTACATAAAAATGCAGTTGTGTTTTTACATGCACAATCAAAGCTTTTCTGTATTAAAAAAACTTTGAAAAAAATATGATTCAAGTTTGCTCCAACAATACATCCAAAAAAGGGGAAATAAAAAAATGTATCAAAACACAATAATCAGATAATATTGTTATTGCATATTTTGGTGCGAACACCTGCAGAAAACATGCGGATATAAAGCAGTCTCATTAAGGCTGCTTTCACACATCAGGTTTTTTGTTTCAGGCACAATCCGGCAGTTTTTGAAAAAAACGGATCTTTTTTTTTTTTTTTTTACGCCGGATCCGTTTTTTCCCCAAACAGTTGTATTAGTGCCGGATTGTGCCTGAAGGGCATGCGTTTCATCCGTTTAGTGCTGGATCCGTCCGTCCGTGTCTCTCTCTCTCTCTTTCTCTCCCCCCACCCCGGAATATCAGGAAGTCAAAAATCCATGCGCAGTAAAGAATGCCGGATCCAGCTAAAAAATGGATCCGGTGAATCAGTTTTTCACAATTTACACCGGATCCGTTTTTTTGCAAATTTGCCGGATTTAGCCTGAAACTAGGGTTGAGCGACCTTTAGTTTTTTAGGGTCGAATCGGGTTTTGTGAAACCCGACTGTCTTAAAAGTCGAGTCGAGTGAAATCGGCCGACCACCGTGAAAAGTCGGGTTTCGGCCGAAACACAAAACCCAATGAAGGATATTTATTTATTTATTTATTTTTTTTTATTTTTATTTTTTATTTTATTTTATTTTTTCTCTCTCTCTCTCTCTCTCCGTCCCAGCACAGAAAATTTCGTTTTGCACATTCAAAATCCCTACTGCGCACAAGCGATAACATGACGATAGCCGTTCACTCCCCTAAGACCTATGTCATCACTCTGCCCACGCTCCTTCATTGGCTGTAAAAATGGCGCTAAACGCGTCATACGAAACGCGACTTTGGCGCCAAGATCGCGTACCGCATGGCCGACCCCGCACAGGGATCGGGTCGGGTTTCATGAGACGCCGACTTTGCCAAAAGTTGGCGACTTATGAAAATGAACGACCCGTTTCGCTCAACCCTACCTGAAACCACAAACCTGATGTGACATCTGAAAGTAGCCTAAGGCTTATTTGTCTCAGAATATGTGCAGGAGTTACCCGATTTTCATCTTTTCTCAAGAGCAATGACTTCCTCCAGCACACTAAGTGCTGAGAGGGTTAATAGGAACGTATGTTATGGACTGTTTTAGTTGATCTTCATAGAGCAGGCGGGCGGAGGTCCACCATCTCTCAACATGCAGAGTCCTGCCAGGACCTGTGTGAGGTCAAGGCCACGTGGCCATCACATGGGTGTTAAATACCTGGCCATGGGAGACAGTGTGTATTGTGTATTGGGAGAGCAGGAACTCCCACATAGCTCCTGGAGGAGCTAAAGGACTGTGCGGGAAAACTGCAGGTGAACCCTGCAGAGAATGGACTCTTATGGACTGTGTTTTTGCTTGTTTTACTGTTATGCCAGCAAGGCTTTGTTTATTTTGCTGAACCCTGCCAAGGTTTATTTCATCCCCAATAAACCAGCAGGTGATTTGCTACCAGAACGGTTCCTGTGTCTACCTGAGGAAGCTGCCAAGTGGGTCAACCCCTTACGCTTTCTATGTTTTTTGGGTATCCATTTCTAGACTACATTGGATTCAGGGGATTACGGCAGACCTGCGGGGGATTTTTTTTTCTTCAATAAATTGGTGTAACAGAAATAGTGTGGAGGTGTCTTTATTCAAATAAAAATGTTTTTGTCTGTGTTTTTTTTTAATTACCGTAAATACTCGAGTATAAGCCGACCTGAGTATAAGCCGAGACCCCTAATTTTGCCACAAAAAAATGGGAAAACTTAATGACTCGAGTATAAGCTTAGGGTGGAAAATGCAGCAGCAACCAGTAAATGTCAAAAATAAAAATACTGTAGGTACCAATAAAAGTAAAATTAATTGAGATATCAGTAGGTTAAGTGTTTTTGAATATCCATATCGAATCAGGAGCCCCATATAATGCTCCATACAGTTGAAGATGGGCCCCATAAGATGCTCCGTACAAAATACGCCCCATATAATGCTCCATAAAGTTTATGATGGTCCCCATAAGATGCTCCATATTAAAATATGCTCCATATAATGCTGCACAAATGTTGATTATGACCCCATAAGATGCTCCATACAGACATTTGCCCCATATAATGCTGCACAAATGCTGATTATGGCCCCATAAGATGCTCCATAGAGATATTTGCCCCATATAATGCTGCACAAATGCTGATTATGGCCCCATAAGATGCTCCATACAGACATTTGCCCCGTATAATGCTGCACAAATGCTGATTATGGCCCCATAAGATGCTCCATAGATACATTTGCCCCATATAATGCTGCACAAATGTTGATTATGGCCCCATAAGATGCTCCATAGACACATTTGCCCCATATAATGCACAAATGCTGATTTTGGCCCCATAAGATGCCCCATATTCACATTTGCCCCATATAATACTCCACAAATGCTGATTATGGCCTCATGAGATGCGGCTCCATAGACTATTATGCCCCACATGCTGTTGCTGCGATTAAAAAAAAAATGACATGCTCACCTCTCATCGCTCAGGCCCCCGCCACTTGCTATAGTCACCTTTCCCCATTCCACTGCCGGGCGCCGCTGTGTCTTCCCCATCCTCCGCACTGATGCTCAGGCAGAGGGCACGCACTAACCACGTCATTGCACCCTCTGACCTGAGCGTCACAGGCAGATGACACGGAAGATGGCGCCCGGCGGTGGAACGAGGACAGGTTAATATCTCCTTGCTCCCCCTCCCCATTATACTCACCTGCGTGGTCCCTGGCAGCTTCTCTGATGGACTCTCCGGGCATGGCAGCTCTTCCAGCTTTGAGCCGTCACTGGTACTGCTCATTACAGTAATGAATATGCGGCTCCACCCCTATGGGAGTGGAGTCATGTCCATATTCATTACTGTAATGAGCGGTACCATGTGACCGCTCAACACAGGAAGAAGCTGCCAGTGCCCGGAGACCAGCGGAGATGCAGGGACTTTGCAAGGAGCAGGTGAGTATGTCACAGCCGCTGTTCCCCCTCCCCCGCCGACCCCCCAGGGACAATGACTCGAATATAAGCCGAGAGGGGCACTTTCAGCCTAAAAAATGGGCTGAAAATCTCGGCTTATACTCGAGTATTTACGGTACTCGGTTTTTGACAAATCACAGCTGACATCAACCCCAATACCATTACCCCAATTGCCAACGCACCAGGGCAATTGGGAGCAGTCGGGCAAAGCACCAGAATTGTTGCATCTAATGGATGTGCCACTTTTGTGGTGGCTGACACCTGGTATTTTTAGGCTGGGTAGGGCCCAATAACCATGGAACTTCCCAGCCTGGTAATATAAGCAGCAGCTATCTGCATTACCTTGGCTGGTTATCAAAAATAGGGGGGACCCCATGTCATTTTTCAATTTATTAGCTTAATACAAGTACAGTAAACTACACATGCAAAGCACTAATTATATATCTACCACATATCGATATCTATCTTTGTACATCTTTAACAGCTAAACACCTAAGTACCAGAAGTATTAGTATGTATGAAGGAGGCCCAAGTACTATTCTCAGTATAAATTATCTGAGAGTTAGGCTATGTGTGCACGTAGAGTATTTGCTCACAGAAATTTCTGCAAGGTTTCTGAATCTCTTGGCAGGAAAAATGCTGGGGCAAAATCATGTGTTTTCTGCGTTTTTTTTACAGCAATTAAAGCTATTTTGAGCTAAATAAAGATATTTAAAAAAAGGTTTGTTATGTAATTTCTTGGTTCAGCACCACCTTTTTCATGCTGATGCAGTGGCATCTGGGTAATGTGATTATGGCTTGATGTCAGCAGCTGTCATTGACATCTAGTCCTAGGCTTAGGGTACTGTCACACAGTGCAATTTTGATCGCTACGACGGTACGATTCGTGACGTTCTAGCGATATCCATACGATATCGCAGTGTCTGACACGCAGCAGCGATCAGGGACCCTGCTGAGAATCGTACGTCGTAGCAGATCGTTTGGAACTTTCTTTCGTCGCTTGATCACCCGCTGACATCGCTGGATCGTTGTGTGTGACAGCGATCCAGCGATGTGTTCGCTTGTAACCAGGGTAAACATCGGGTAACTAAGCGCAGGGCCGCGCTTAGTAACCCGATCTTTACCCTGGTTACCAGCGTAAACGTAAAAAAACCAAACAGTACATACTCACATTCCGGTGTCTGTCCTCCGGCGTCTCAGCTTCTCTGCACTGTGAGCGCCTGCCTGCCGGAAAGCGAGCACAGCGGTGACGCGGTGACATCACCGCTGTGCTTTCCGGCTATGGTGCTTACACAGTGGAGAGAAGCAGAACGCCGGGGGACAGACACCGGAATGTAAGTATGTACTGTTTGTTTTTTTTAGGTTTACGCTGGTAACCAGGGTAAACATCGGGTTACTAAGCGCGGCCCTGCGCTTAGTAACCCGATGTTTACCCTGGTTACCCGGGGACTTCGGCATCGCTCCAGCGCCGTGATTGCAACGTGTGACCGCAGTCTACGACGCTGGAGCGATAATCATACGACGCTGCGACGTCACGGATCGTGCCGTCGTAGCGATGAAAATGGTACTGTGTGACAGTACCCTTAGTAATGAAAAGGTGTCAGCACGACACCCTCATTACTAATCCGATAAACACAAACACACACAAACGCACACTTGTCACCAGCCTATGTAGGAGCGGTAACAGAACAAACGTACATAGGCTGTAACCAGACAGCAACTGTTAATTTTAAAGAAAAAAAAAGAAAAAAAATGCTGTGGGTTGCCTCATAATTTTAATATCCAGCAGAGGGAAAGCTGATGTTAATATTCTGGGAAGGAGCCAATAGACTTAAAGGTTCCCAGGCAATTAATATCA
Source organism: Ranitomeya variabilis (assembly GCF_051348905.1). Taxonomy (NCBI): domain Eukaryota; kingdom Metazoa; phylum Chordata; class Amphibia; order Anura; family Dendrobatidae; genus Ranitomeya; species Ranitomeya variabilis. Next base: position 656,795,801 of record NC_135233.1, read on the forward strand.
GCTCACAGCTGTTTGCTTAGCCTTAATTGTCTAGTTTACACGGGGACCCCAGAAAAAAATTGACAAGGGTCCACTTATAAAATCTAACCAGCAAAGGCTAGGAAGATAGCTGCAAGCTGATATTAATAGCCTCGGAAAAGGCCATGGATATTGGCCACTCCCAGACTAAAAACATCAGCTGTAGCAGTAGCATTACCACGATTCACAGTCACAGCTGCGGGGTCATGCTGATATCTGAGAGCATAACCCCACAGCGCTCCGACCGAAAGTCTGCAGTAGCGTTACTGCGGGTAGCAGTCACATTTGCAGGATCACACTGACATCTGACAGCATGACCCCTCTGACTGACAATCTTACTGGCGGTAGCGTCTGTCACATGGATGACAGAGTGGAAAACACCAAAGGAAGCCGATAAAACGCAAACAAAAACTCAGCAAATCCGCAAACATTTTTATACCTGCATTTATGCTGTGGATTTGACTGACTCAATTGAAGTCAATGGGTGAAAAATGCTTCAGAAAAGCACAAAGAACTAACATGCTGCAGAAAAAAATGCACTGCAAATACTCAAGGAAAATTACTGATCATATGCACAACACTTCAGGATTGTCATTGAATTAGTTTGCATAAGGATTCCATAGTGTTTTTGGCCCATTTCTGCACGGAAAAACCGCTGCGAAAACGCATCAAAAACGCACTGTTTTTGTTCTCGCTTGATTCCAATCGACTTCCCCCAAAATTAAATATCTCACAATTCATCTATTTGCTGTAACAAAAATACTTATAACATCTAAGTGGAAATCAATAGATGTTCCCTCCATTTCAGAAATTATGAAAATAATGTCCACCCATAATTCTTTTGAACATTCTTACGCTCTAAGAAACAATTCTTTAAAAAAATACTATTCCACATGGTCATCTTGGAACCTATTTTTTCCTCAAGTCGGAATGTCCCCTTTTAGGTTAAAAGCTTCATTATTTGCCAAGAAGTACAAGTACAATTACATATTTAACTAAGCAAATTGAAAATTGTTTTATTATTAATATTGATTCAATAAGGACGATCTTTTCCCATCCATACTCTCCACGTTTATCTTATTCAACCTTCTCCTATGCCCATTTCTTTCCTTCCCCTTCCCCTCTACCTTTCCTAACTTTTCCTTCCACATTCTTTTCCTCTTGCATTAACCTTTTTTTCTCTGTTGATTCTTCTTTGAATATATCTTCTTACTTACTTGTTTAATAGAACAAGATTTACATCACTATGTTATGTTTTATTATTCACCTTATTGTCTATAACTATAATCCCCTTCCCATAAATTGTTATGAAAAAGGCACTGTGTGCCCACAGTATTATGGAAATAGTATACCACAGTAAAGTAAACTGCTGCCGTACTTTGGAAGTTGAATTAAATCGTTGAAGTGGGAAAATTGAGGAAGTGTAAAAAAATTATTGTATGGTTTATGACTATCTTCCCATGCTTGCATTTGGCAATTGCATAACAAACAATATCATGAAAAACGCACATTAGTATATTTTTAATTTTAAAAAATCTATCAGTCATGCAATTTTCAAGCTTAACCTAAGTATAGATTTTGTGTATTTGATGGAAAAACATCAGTTTTTTTGGTAAAATCTTAGGAACTGCATGCAAAAAAAAAATTCAGTTTTCATTAAAATATGCTGGTCTGAAGTTGTTTCATACCTTAGTAAATCACCTTGAATCCTTCTCATATAAATCAGTCAAGGTAGTTATCTATAGCAAGAGAAAGAGATCTTACTCACATCTGACATGTCTTGGTTATACATATGGATTTAATAAAATTTGGAAGGGTAAACTTATGTGTAAACCAATCCAAGTCAGTGGGGGAGGGCTACTGTAATGGGGATGATCAGAATGACTCTGTGTGAGAACACTTCCCGAGATCAATCCTAGAGATATCCAAATGCAACAGGCATGGTGTTACTACAAGTTTTCACACTGGGAGTATTCCTTAGAGCTGGTGAAAACTGTCTTATTTAGACCATACACATAACCTACAGGTCATATGGACACATGGGATCCGCTAAGCATGAATGTTTATAACCACCACCATTCTCCCAGATGAGCAAAGGTTAAGGCATGTTGTGATCTGTTAAGCTTCCCCTATACACATGTCACCACCTTTTATTCCCTGACATAAAGGGTGATTGTAGAGCGGCCTCTCTGCTTAGCTGCAGGACTCCTAATGCTGACCATTAGTGATGAGCGAACGTTCTATCCGAGTATGCATTGCATTGCCTGTTTGTTAGGCAAACCCCGCATCTGTTTCAGCTAACAGCCGCGAATCATGCAGCCGCGAGGACTCAAACATATTATTTGAGCACACCGGAGATACCCGAATACCCGGATAAGACCCGAGCATGCTCAGATATCACTACTGACCATACATATTATTATTATTATTTATTTATATAGCACCATTGATTCCATGGTGCTGTACATGAGAAGGGGTTACATACAAATTACAGATATCACTTTCAGAAAGCAAACTAACAATTACAGACTGATATAGAGGGGCGAGGACCCTGCCCTTGCAGGCTTACATTCTACAGGATGGAGGGGAAGGAGACAATAGGTTGAGGGTTGCAGGAGCTCCGGTGTTGGTGAGGCGGTAGCTTTGGTAGTGGTGAGGAGGCAGCAGGGTCAGTGCAGGCTCTAGGCTTTCCTGAAGAGGTGGGTTTTCAGGTTCCGTTTGAAGGATCCGAATGTGGTTGATAGTCGGACGTGTTGGGGCAAAGAATTCCAGAGGATGGGGGATATTCGGGAGAAGTCTTGGAGGCGGTTGGGTGAGGAGCGAATAAGTGTGAAGGAGAGAAGGAGGTCTTGGGAGGACCGGAGATTACGTGAGGGAAGATATGGGGAGATTAGTTCAGAGATATATGGAGGAGACAGGTTATGGATGGCTTTGTAGGTCAGTACTAGTAATTTGAAATTCAAGGGAAAAGAAAGCGGTCACTGGGGAGCGCTGTGAGGGTCACAGTTAAAATTAAAAGCAAAGGGTCCACCGCAGCTCCAGCCGTTAACCTTCTAGGAGGATACAAAATGCAGTAAAGAATAGTAATAATGGTCCTAGGAGTGCTGGAAATGAGACCAAAACAAGGATTTTAGTGTTAAACCGCAACGCATTTCAACGGTTAAACTGTCTTCATCAGGTGGAAGTTTCAAACTACTAGTAATTTGAACTGGATACGCTGAGGGACTGGGAGCCTGTGAAGAGATCTGCAGAGGGGGGAAGCGGAGGAGTAGCGAGGAGAGAGATTAATTAGTCGGGCAGCAGAGTTGAGGATGGGCTGGAGAGGTGCAAAGGTGTTAGCAGGGAGGCCACAGAAAAGGATGTTGCAGTAGTCAAGGCGGGAGATGATGAGGGCATGCACAAGAATTTTAGTAGATTGACGGTTGAGGAAAGGACAGATTCTGGAGATATTTTTGAGCTGGAGGTGACAGGAGGTGGAAAGAGCTTGGATGTGCGGTTTGAAGGACAGGGCAGAGTCGAGGGTTACTCCGAGGCAGCAGACTTCCGGTATGGGTGAAAGCGTGATGTCCTTTAATGCGATAGATAGGTCAGGTAAGGAAGATCTATGAGATGGAGAAAAGATGATGAGTTCAGATTTGTCCACATTGAGTTTAGGAAGCGAGAGGAGAAGGAGGAGGATATGGCTGATAGACACTCTGGGATTCTGGACAGCAGGGAAGTGACGTCTGGGCCAGAAAGGTAGATCTGAGTGCCATCAGCATAAAGGTGGTACTGGAATCCATGAGACCTTATGAGTTGTCCCAAGCTGAGTGTATAGATTGAGAAGAGTAGGGGTCCTAGAACAGAGCCTTGGGGGACTCCAACAGAGAGAGGGTGGGATGAGGAGGTAGTGTGGGAGTGGGAGACGCTGAATGTGCAGTTGGAAAGGTATGAGGAAATCCAGGATAAGGCGAGGTCTTTGATGTCAAAGGAGGAGAGGGTCTGTAGTAGACGGCAGTGGTCAACTGTGTCGAAAGCAGAGGACAGGTCTAGAAGGAGGTGTACAGAGTATTGTCCGTTAGCTTTGGCTGTAAGTAGGTCGTTAGTGATTTTGGTCAGGGCTGTCTCAATTGAGTGATGGGGGCGGAAATCAGATTGTAGATTGTCAAAGAGCAAGTTAGATGAGAGGTGGGAGGAAAGTTCATCTGTAAAAGAGCTGTAAACTCACAGCTATTTCGCTTCATAAACATGCATGCTTGGCCTCATTCAGACAGGGAGGGGGAGACACCGTGCTGCTGACTCTTCCATCAGAGCAGGTAGCAGGCATATTTCAATCCAATATACCCCCCAACATCTCTCATCAGTCAGAATGCCCTCCTCTACAGAGGTCATTATTGGCATGAGGAACAGGCTACGAGATAGACAGCAACCTAATATTACATTTTTTGCTGAACAACCAAACATCATGGATGGCCCCTTAACAACATAAACCACTTTACTTTTAACTCCTTAGTGACCACAAATACGTCTTTTTACTGAACTGTATTATAAGAGAATAGCAGCTGCCAACAGGTGACAATCCAGCAGCTGGTGGCTAAGCTGACAGCTTGCTGCATCAGTCACATCAGTGTTGGCACCGTCCATATCTGTTTAACCCCTTAGATGCTACTGTCAATAGTGACTATGGCATCTAGATGGTTAACAGAGTGTGGGGGCTTCCTCTTTAACCCAGTTGGCATCCTGCAATCTTAGTTTTGTGGTCCTGATGTTTGCCATGGCAGCTCATGGCCAAATAACAGCCTTAGAGTCTCCCGACTATAGCGGCTTGTTCAGAAGTTATCCAAATTTAGGTGGTAAAAATAAACTTTTTCATTCCTCTCATGCCACTTTGCATTAATTCCTGAAAAGCACCTGATTGGTTAATGAACTACCTGAATGAAATGTTGAATACGTTGAGAGGTGAGGATTTTAAAATGATATAACTTTTTTTGGGTTCCAGTATATAGGACCCCAAATCACTTCAAAACTAAAAAAGTCCCTATACAAATAGCCTGTTTTCACTTTCCTGACCAGGCCAAATTCTACAATTCTGACCACTGTCACTTTATCTGGTAATAACTCTGGAACGCTTCAACGTATCCAACCGATTCTTAGAATATTTTCTAGTGACATACTGTACTTCATGATAGTGGTAAAATTTGTACGATATGACTTGCATTTATTTGTGAAAACATCGGATATTTAGAAAATTTTGCAAATTTAAAACTTTTAATTTTATGCCCTTAAACCAAGGAGTTATGTCACACAAAATACATAAATAATATTGCCCACATGTCTACTTTACATCAGTAAAATGTTTTAAACATTTTTTTTGTTTTAACCCCTCTGTGACCTTTGACGTACTATCCCGTCGAGGTGACCTGGGCCTATCTGACCCTTGACGGGATAGTACGTCATAGCCGATCGGCCGCGCTCACGGGGGGAGCGCGGCCGATCGCGGCCGGGTGTCAGCTGCATATCGCAGCTGACATCCGGCACTATGTGCCAGGAGCGGTCACGGACCGCCCCCGGCACATTAACCCCCGGCACACCGCGATCAAACATGATCGCGATGTGCCGGCGATGCAGGGAAGCATCGCGCAGGGAGGGGGCTCCCTGCGGGCTTCCCTGAGCCCCCCGCAGCAACGCGATGTGATCGCGTTGCTGCGAGGGTCTTACCTCCCTCCCTGCCTGCTCCAGACCCGGATCCAAGATGGCCGCGGATCCGGGTCCTGCAGGGAGGGAGGTGGCTTCACAGAAGCCTGCTCAGAGCAGGCACTGTGAAGCAGCCTGCACTTCTCTCAGATCGGTGATCTGTCAGAGTGCTATGCAAACTGGCAGATCACCGATCTGTATTGTCCCCCCCTGGGGCAAAGTAAAAAAGTAAAAAAAAAAATTTCCAAATGTGTAAAAAAAAAATAAAAAAAAATATTCCAAAATAATGAAAAAAAAAATATATATTATTCTCATAAATACATTTCTTTACCTAAATATAAAAAAAACAAAACAATAAAAGTACACATATTTAGTATCGCCGCGTCCGTAACGACCCGACCTATAAAACTGGCCCACTCGTTAACCCCTTCAGTAAACACCGTAAGAAAAAAAAAAAAAAACGAGGCAAAAAACAACGCTTTATTATCATACTGCCGAACAAAAAGTGGAATAACACGCGATCAAAAAGACAGATATAAATAACCATGGTACCGCTGAAAGCGTCATCTTGTCCCGCAAATAACGAGCCACCATACAGCATCATCAGCAGAAAAATAAAAAAGTTATAGTCCTGAGAATAAAGCGATGCAAAAATAATTATTTTTTCCATAAAATAGTTTTTATCGTATAAAAGCGCCAAAACATAAAAAAAATAATATAAATGAGATATCGCTGTAATCGTACTGACCCGAAGAATAAAACTGCTTTATCAATTTTACCAAACGCGGAACGGTATAAACGCCTCCCCCAAAAGAAATTCATGAATAGCTGGTTTTTGGTCATTCTGCCTCACAAAAATCGGAATAAAAAGCGATCAAAAAATGTGACGTGCCCAAAAATGTTACCAATAAAAACGTCAACTCGTCCCGCAAAAAACAAGGCCTCACATGACTCTGTGGACCAAAATATGGAAAATTTATAGCTCTCAAAATGTGGTAACGCAAAAAATATTTTTTGCAATAAAAAGCGTCTTTCAGTGTGTGACGGCTGCCAATCATAAAAATCCGCTAAAAAACTCGCTATAAAAGTAAATCAAACCCCCCTTCATCACCCCCTTAGTTAGGGAAAAATAAAAAAAAAGTATTTATTTCCATTTTCCCATTAGGGCTAGGGTTAGGGCTAGGGTTGGGGCTAGGGTTAAGGCTACAGTTAGGGTTGGGGCTAAAGTTAGGGTTAGGGTTGGGGCTAAAGTTACGGTTAGGGTTTAGATTACATTTACGGTTGGGAATAGGGTTGGGATTAGGGTTAGGGGTGTGTCTGGGTTAGAGGTGTGGTTAGGGTTACTGTTGGGATTAGGGTTAGGGGTGTGTTTGGATTAGGGTTTCAGTTATAATTGGGGGGTTTCCACTGTTTCGGCACATCAGGGGCTCTCCAAACGCGACATGGCGTCCGATCTCAATTCCAGCCAATTCTGCGTTGAAAAAGTAAAACAGTGCTCCTTCCCTTCCGAGCTCTCCCGTGTGCCCAAACAGGGGTTTACCCCAACATATGGGGTATCAGCGTACTCAGGACAAATAGAACAACAACCTTTGGGGTCCAATTTCTCCTGTTACCCCTAGGAAAATACAAAACTGGGGGCTAAAAAATAATTTTTGTGGGAAAAAAAGGATTTTTTATTTTCACGGCTCTGCGTTATAAACTGTAGTGAAACACTTGGGGGTTCAAAGTTCTTACAACACATCTAGATAAGTTCCTTGGGGGGTCTAGTTTCCAAAATGGGGTCACTTGTGCGGGGCTTCTACTGTTTAGGTACATTAGGGGCTCTGCAAACGCAATGTGACGCCTGCAGACCATTCCATCTAAGTCTGCATTCCAAATGGCGCTCCTTCCCTTCCGAGCCCTCCCATGCATCCAAACGGTGGTTCCCCCCACATATGGGGTATCAGCGCACTCAGGACAAATTGGACAACAACTTTTAGGGTCCAATTTCTCCTGTTACCCTCGGGAAAATACAAAACTGGGGGCTGAAAAATAATTTTTGTGGGAAAAAATTTTTGTTTTATTTTTACGGCTCTGCATTATAAACTTCTGTGAAGCCCTTGGTGGGTCAAAGCGCTCACCACACATCTAGATAAGTTCCTTAGGGGGTCTACTTTCCAACATGGTGTCACTTGTGGGGGATTTCTACTGTTTAAGTACATTAGGGGCTCTGCAAACGCAATGTGACGCCTGCAGATCATTCCATCTAAGTCTGCATTCCAAATGGCGCTCCTTCACTTCCGAGCCCTTCCATGCGTCCAAACGGTGGTTTCCCCCCACATATGGGGTATCAGCGCACTCAGGACAAATTGGACAACAACTTTTGGGGTCCAATTTCTCTTGTTACCCTCGGAAAAATACAAAACTGGGGGCTAAAAAATAATTTTTGTGGGAAAAAATTTTTGTTTTATTTTTACGGCTCTGCATTATAAACTTCTGTGAAGCCCTTGGTGGGTCAAAGCGCTCACCACACATCTAGATAAGTTCCTTAGGGGGTCTACTTTCCAACATGGTGTCACTTGTGGGGGGTTTCTACTGTTTAGGTACATTAGGGGCTCTGCAAACGCAATGTGACGCCTGCAGACCATTCCATCTAAGTCTGCATTCCAAATGGCGCTCCTTCACTTCCGAGCCCTTCCATGCATCCAAACGGTGGTTCCCCCCCACATATGGGGTATCAGCGCACTCAGGACAAATTGGACAACAACTTTTGGGGTCCAATTTCTCCTGTTACCCTCGGGAAAATACAAAACTGGGGGCTGAAAAATAATTTTTGTGGGAAAAAATTTTTGTTTTATTTTTACGGCTCTGCATTATAAACTTCTGTGAAGCCCTTGGTGGGTCAAAGCGCTCATCACACATCTAGATAAGTTCCTTAGGGGGTCTACTTTCCAACATGGTGTCACTTGTGGGGGGTTTCTACTGTTTAGGTACATTAGGGGCTCTGCAAACGCAATGTGACGCCTGCAGACCATTCCATCTAAGTCTGCATTCCAAATGGCGCTCCTTCCTTTCCGAGCCCTCCCATGCGCCCAAACAGTGGTTCTCCCCACATATGGTATATCATCGCATTCAGGACAACTTGGACAACAGATTTTGGGGTCCAATTTCTCCTGCTACCCTCGGGAAAATACAAAACTGGGGGCTAAAAAAATAATTTTTGTGGGAAAAAATTTTTGTTTTATTTTTACGGCTCTGCATTATTAACGTCTGTGAAGCCCTTGGTGGGTCAAAGCGCTCAAAACACATCTAGATAAGTTCCTTAGGGGGTCTACTTTCCAAAATGGTGTCACTTGTGGGGGGTTTCAATGTTTAGGCACATCAGTGGCTCTCCAAACGCAACATGGCGTCCCATCTCAATTCCTGTCAATTTTGCATTGAAAAGTCAAACGGTGCTACTTCCCTTCCGAGCTCTCCCATGCGCCCAAACAGTGGTTTATCGCCACATATGGGGTATCAGCGTACTCAGGACAAATTGTGCAACAACTGTTGGGGTCCAATTTCTTCTCTTACCCTTGGGAAAATAAAAAATTGGGGGCGAAAAATAATTTTTGTGAAAAAATATGATTTTTTATTTTTACGGTTCTGCATTATAAACTTCTGTGAAGTACTTGGTGGGTCAAAGTGCTCACCACACCTCTAGATAAGTTCCTTAGGGGGTCTACTTTCCAAAATGGTGTCACTTGTGGGGGGTTTCAATGTTTAGGCACATCAGGGGCTCCCCAAACGCAACATGGCGTCCCATCTCAATTCCAGTCAATTTTGCATTGAAAAGTCAAACGGTGCTACTTCCCTTCGGACCTCTCCCATGCGCACAAACAGTGGTTTATCGCCACATATGGGGTATCAGCGTACTCAGGACAAATTGTACAACAACTTTTGGGGTCCAATTTCTTCTCTTACCCTTGGGAAAATAAAAAATTGGGGGCGAAAAATAATTTTTGTGAAAAATATGATTTTTTATTTTTACGGTTCTGCATTATAAACTTCTGTGAAGTACTTGGTGGGTCAAAGTGCTCACCACACCTCTAGATAAGTTCCTTATGGGGTCTACTTTCCAAAATGGTATCACTTGTGGGGGGTTTCAATGTTTAGGCACATCAGGGGCTCCCCAAACGCAACATGGCGTCCCATCTCAATTCCAGTCAATTTTGCATTGAAAAGTCAAATGGCGCTCCTTCGCTTCCGAGCTCTGTCATGCGCCCAAACAGTGGTTTACCCCCACATATGGGGTATCGGCGTACTCAGGACAAATTGTACAACAAATTTTGGGGTCCATTTTCTCCTGTTACCCTTGGTAAAATAAAACAAATTGGAGCTGAAGTAAATTTTTTGTGAAAAAAAGTTAAATGTTCATTTTTATTTAAACATTCCAAAAATTCCTGTGAAGCACCAGAAGGGTTAATAAACTTCTTGAATATGGTTTTGAGCACCTTGAGGGGTGCAGTTTTTAGAATGGTGTCACACGTGGGTATTTTCTATCATATAGACCCCTCAAAATGACTTCAAATGAGATGTGGTCCCTAAAAAAAAATGGTGTTGTAAAAATGAGAAATTGCTGGTCAACTTTTAACCCTTATAACTCCCTAACAAAAAAAAATTTTGGTTCCAAAATTGTGCTGATGTAAAGTAGGCATGTGGGAAATGTTACTTATTAAGTATTTTGCATGACATATCTCTGTGATTTAAGGGCATAAAAATTCAAAGTTGGAAAATTGCAAAATTTTCAAAATTTTCGCCAAATTTCCATTTTTTCTGCAAATAAACGCAGGTAATATAAAAGAAATTTTACCACTATCATGAAGTACAATATGTTACGAGAAAACAATGTCAGAATCGCCAAGATCCGTTGAAGCGTTCCAGAGTTATAACCTCATAAAGGGACAGTGGTCAGAATTGTAAAAATTGGCCCGGTCATTAACGTGCAAACCACCCTTGGGGGTGAAGGGGTTAAGGGTTAAAAATTTCCCAGTGATTTCTCCTTTTTCTAACAAAAATTTACAAAACCAATTTATTTTAGGGACCACATCACATTTTAGGTTGCTTTTAAGGTCCTATATGAAAGGAAATACCCAAAAGTAACACCATTCTAAAAATTTTACCCCTCAAGGTGCTCAAAACCAGACTCAAGAAGTGTATTAACCCTTTAGGTGCTTCACAGGAATTAATGAAATGTGAAAGAAAAAAATGAACTTTTAACTTTTTTTCACAAAAAAATTATTTTAAACCCAATTTTTTATTTTTCACAAGGGTAACAGGAAAAAATAGACCCTAAAATTTGTTGTGCAATTTCTCCTGAGTACGTTGATACCAAATATGTGGGGAAAAACTAATGTTTTGGTGCACGGCAGAACTTGGAAGGGAAGGAGCGCCATTTGACTTTTTGAATGTAAAATTTGTTAAAATAATTGCACATGCCATGTCGAGTTTGGAGAGCTCCTGATGTACCTAAACAGTGGAAACCCCCAAGTGACCCCTTTTTGGAAACTAGAACCCTCAGGAAACTTTATCTAGATGCATGGTGAGCACATTGAACCTCAGGTGCATCACAGAAGTTTATAACGTTGAGCCATGAAAATAAAATAATCACTTTTCTCACACAAAAAATGTTTTTTAGCCCCAAATTTTGCATTTTCATAAGGGTAAAAGAAGAACATGCATCATACAATATGTAGATAAATTTCTCCTGAGTACGTCAATACTCCATATGTGACTATACAAACCCCTCCACAAGTGACTCCAATTTGGAAACTAGCTCTGAGCATGAGCTGACAGACCACCATTCCTGGATGACCCTAGGGCCATGTTTGGGCCCAGGGTCACCATGGAGACCATCGGCATAATGAAATTGCATTGTGCCAATGGGAGTACAGAGGGAGCTCCCTCTGCGATGCTTCATAATGTCGCTGTCACTATGGACAGCGGCATCAAAGGGGTCAAACACCAGTGATCAGTGCAAGCACCAATCGTGGGCGTTGCTGCAGAGTGTCAGCTCTTATATAGAGCTGACACCCGAACTTGGCGTTCAGGGTGAGCCCACGTGATCATGGCGCCGTATATATACTTTTCTTTGCGGGAATGCAGGTCCCGTAGAGCAGGGAAGGGGTTAAACCTTCTAAAATGTTAACACATTAAAAGAGCATTTTACAAATAGTGCTTATGTAAAGCTGACATGAGGGAAATGTTATTTATTAATGTTTTTGCATAGTATGACTATCTGGATTATAAGGATAAATGAAATAAGTCGCACTCTGTAGTGCTAAAGCATGTCAATGTGAAATATATGAAATATGAATAGCAATACTGCTTCTGGATACTAGGATAAAATGAGACGCTTAGCACATAATTTGGCCAATTCATGCATGCCCATCAACTGACGACAAGCTGGTCTCAAAACTGATGGGTCCTAACGTGTCTAGTGTGAATACCTCTCTAAGACGGAAGTCTCAATTCCTGGGTAGATGTGACCACTTCTCTTCCAAGTCTGATTTTATGGGTAGGTAGGACCCTGCTACAATTAAAATCCACGACATGCTGGAGGGCGGAGGACTCGGTCAGAGAGCTAATATACAAATGACAAAAGACTGACTGGCACTTCCAAATTAATGTGAACAGGTGCCAACTAGGAGAAGCTACCTCCACATACAATAAACAAAAAAGGCTGCAATCTGTAGTGCTAAAGCATGTCAATGTGAAATATATGAAATATATTTATAACTAATTTGTCATTGGATCATAAGGATAATCATTCAAAGTTTGAAAATTGCATTTTTTTCAATTTGTGTCAAATTTCTTATATTTTTATACATCAACACAAATATGTGTATATCAAACTAAATTTAACATTGTCATAAAGTATAATGTATCACGAAAAAACAGTCTCTAAACCAATGGGAAATGTTGAAGCATTCCAGAGTTATTACTACATAAAGTGACACTTGTCACATTTAAAAAAGAGGGATTTTTGTGTACTCACCGTAAAATCCTTTTCTCCGAGCCAATCATTGGGGGACACAGACCGTGGGTGTTATGCTGCTTGCCACTAGGAGGACACTAAGTGATACAAAGAAAGTTAGCTCCTCCCCTGCATTATACACCCTCCTGCTGGCTCTCAGCTAACCAGTTCGGTATAAAAGCAGTAGGAGATCAGTAACAACATATGAGCTTACAGCATATCATATTATATATGAGAGTATAGCTGTAACAACACTGCCGGCATCACTGCATGGCCTTCCATTCCCCACCTGCCTGTTACATCAACTCACTCACCCAGTGCCATGCTGTGAGATCTGTCTGCTGCCAGCTCCATGCCATGTGCTCCATGGCCGCTTGCTCTGTGTACACTTCCTGGCTGTGTGCATAGGGGGGCGGCGCCAGCCACTCCGGATTCTTATTGAGACTGTGTGCACCTCCCTAAGGTGTCCCTAGCTAATGGCCTAGAGGCCTCTGATACTTAAGGCATCCTCACCCATTGGAGGATGCCTGAGCAAACTATTTCCCTCAGTTAGCACTTGCTACTGAGCTGCCAGGTCGTGTCTGTTTCCTGTCTCAGAGGGCTGCAATTAGCAGGCCTTCATCTGTGTTCTGTTTGTGTATCTGTGTCTGTTCCTGTCTGAACTCTGGTCTATGTCCGTTCCTGTTCCTCATTTGTCATTAGTCATTTCCCACCCTGCTGTGTGTACCTCCGTCTTATCTTTCTGCTCTATTCGCCACTGTCTGTGGCTCTGCTTCTCTCGGCTCAGTTCTGCCACAACCTGCGGTTCTGTGCCTCTCAGCTTTGCTCTCAGCTCTGCACTCTGTGGCTTTGCTCTACAGCTCCGCTCAGCTCTCGCTCTGCGGCTCCCCTCCTTGTGGTTCTACCTGGCTCCGCTCCTTGCGGTTCTACGTCTCTTGCTCTTGGCTCCGCCTTCTGCATGTGGCTCCGCCTCCTGCTCTTAGCTCCGCCTTCTCTTTCTCTGCTCTTAGTTCCACCTTCTCCCTCTCTGCTCCGCCTTCTCCTTCTCTGCCCTTAGTTCCACCTTCTCCCTCTCTGCTCCGCCTTCTTCTTCTTCTCCCTCTCTGCTCCGCCTTCTTCTCTTCTCTTGCTGTGGTTCTGCTTTGCATCCGCTCTTGCTCTACCTCTCTTCTACAACTTGCCGTACAGGTCTCTACCTGTTTGTTTATATTCACCAGTCTGTACAGGTTCTTACCTGTTTCCATACATCCACCTGTATACCAGTTGCTACTAGAGTATCAGCCCTGTCTGCCAGTGCCAGCCATGCCCGCCTGTCTGCCTGAGTGCCAGCCACGCCCGTTTGCCTGCCTGTATCTCCGTCAAGCCAGTCTGCCCGTCAGGGCCTCTGCCATACCCGTCCGTCAGCCAGTGTGTCACAGCCGTGCCTGCCTGTGTCTTGTCCCCGGTGGGATCAGCATCCACAGTCCGACTCCACCCTGGAGTGGTACCTGGTAGCTTCCTATTGCACAAGTCTGACCTCACCATCAGAGGCTCCAGTGAACACCTAGGAAGCTACTTAGTTACGCCCCTTCCAGGGAAGTTTGGTCTGTGGTCCAGTGGGGCCACACCCCCAGGCGCCCGCGCCAACCAGTCTCGGTGCGAGCGTTACAGATTGCTCAGGCCATGGTCCCTGCTTAGTCCCATGAGCCGCTGCTCTCGGAGCAAAATGAACTCTCTTCTAGCCAGTATTGGCCCCCGGAAGGTTTTTATACTCAGTTGAAAGATCTGTCTACACCTACTCCAGGTGGTCAATTCATAGTCTCTGATGAGTTGTATAATTACCTTGCCTATAAAAAACTCCTTCCGAAGCCTCCGCCAAGATACTATGGGGATCCAGAGGAGTGCATGGAGTTCCTGACGTGTAGTTTGACATATATGGAATCGGATGCTTCTGAATTTCCCTCCGATCGGTCAAGGTGGGATTCCTGATGTCCTACCTAGCAGGAGATGCATTGAACTGGATTAACCCTCTCTGCGAAGCAAGGGATCCTATCCTCTCAAACCTTTAGGCCTTTCTGATAGCCTTCATTAAAGCCTTCAAAGCGCCTAAGCCAGCTCCTGCAAAGTCTTCCCTCACCAGATCCCAGAGGCGGTCTAGACGAGTGAATCCCCCAAAGAAACCGCCACGCCTGACCAAGTCCGTCCAAAACCCACCTGTTCCTCTACCTGTCCCAGCAGCTACCCAAGCGAAGCCCCAGAAGACTGATAAAAGTGGGCTGGCAAAGCAGCAGCCTGAATCCAGCCGCAAGAAGGGAATGCGGTATCGCTGCGGTTGCAAGGAACATCCAGACGGTCTCTGCCCTGTAGATCTAAAACTCCAAAACCCTGGACCAGCAGGAGAGGCTGCCCTAGGTGAGAGTGCTTCCTCTCCATCAAAATCAAAGACTGTGTCTCTGTTTTCTGGGAGCTTTGGCGTGGTAAAGTTGCCTGCCATTCGGAGTCAACGTGTGGTCTCCGTCATACAGCTCCAGAACCCGGTGAGGGCGTTGTCTGAAGTTGGTCAAGCCCTACTCGAGAGCAGTCTAGTTCTTCAAGGACAACTACAGCTTCAGGTTGGAGTCTTATACTTGAAGAAGTTTGTCTTCCATATGCTGTCTGTTATGCCCATGGGTCATTCTGAGCCTAGGACTCCACCACCCGCTCTGGTCAAGAGTTCCTGCAAAATGCTTCGTTTGAATTTACCCAGTCATGAGAGGTGTCTGGTTCCCATGCGTCAAGGACAATCAACTGTGTTGTCTTCTTCTTCTGCTGGTCTGCTAGTCGTCGAGTTAAGGTGTGCTGACGTCACCAAAGATGGGGAAGTGGTGACTATCTCTCCACACGTCTCCAGTGACTACACCAGTAACCTGTTAGTCATCGAGTCAAGGTGTGCTGACGTCACCAAAGATGGGGAAGCATTGACAAGCTCTCCTCACAACTCTAATGACTATACCTGTAACCTGTTCATGGAAACATCCCCACCTTTTGGATGTTTTCTTCTGGATAACGGGCAGAAGATGGTTCCTATGTGGGTACCTTCATCGTCCATATGGCCGGTTGGTGAAGATTCCAAAACAGAAGTTTTCTCCTCTCAGTTTTTTCCTGATCCGGTGGAGTTGTTGTTCTCCACCCTCAGCTCCAGTGATTTTTCCTGTGTTCAGTACTCTAGAACATCTCTGCTACCTGAAAATTTGTCTTTGGATATCGGGCAGAAGATGTATCGTGTGAGTATTCCTTCGGCTTCCATGTGGCCGGCTGGTGAAGATAACAAGTCAGTAGCATCCAAGTCCCTGCTTCTTGTCTACCCAGAGGAAATAATCCAGTCCATTAAGGAAGCTAACCCTGTTGGGCACAAAGAGACTTTGTCTTCTGAGATTCCTGGTGACCCGTTTGCCTTATCCTACTTTGAAGATGTTATGATGACTTGGACTGTGAGTGGTTTCTTTCTTCTTCTACAGATCCTTCTGGCGGGTTTGAAGAAGAGGGGGCATAAAGGAGGAGGTACTGTAACAACCCTGCCGGCATCACTGCATGGCCTTCCATTCCCCACCTGCCTGTTACATCAACTCACTCACCCAGTGCCATGCTGTGAGATCTGTCTGCTGCCAGCTCCATGCCATGTGCTCCATGCCATGTGCTCCATGGCCGCTTGCTCTGTGTACACTTCCTGGCTGTGTGCATAGGGGGTTGGTGCCAGCCACTCCGGATTCTTATTGAGACTGTGTGCACCTCCCTAAGGTGTCCCTGGCCAATGGCCTAGAGGCCTCTGACACTTAAGGCATCCTCACCCATTGGAGGATGCCTGAGCAAACTATTTCCCTCAGTTAGCACTTGCTACTGAGCTGCCAGGTCATGTCTGTTTCCTGTCTCAGAGGGCTGCAATTAGCAGGCCTTCATCTGTGTTCTGTTTGTGTATCCGTGTCTGTTCCTGTCTGAACTCTGGTCTATGTCCGTTCCTGTTCCTCCTTTGTCATTAGTCATTTCCCACTCTGCTGTGTGTGCCTTCGTCTTATCTTTCTGCTCTATTCGCCACTGTCTGTGGCTCTGCTTCTCTCTGCTCAGTTCTGCCACAACCTGTGGTTCTGTGCCTCTCAGCTTTGCTCTCAGCTCTGCTCTCTGTGGCTTTGCTCTGCGGCTCCACTCAGCGCTCGCTCTGCGGCTCCGCTCCTTGTGGTTCTACCTGGCTCCGCTCCTTGCGGTTCTACATCTCTTGCTCTTGGCTCCGCCTCCTGCGTTTCTGCATGTGGCTCCGCCTCCTGCTCTTAGCTCCGCCTTCTCTTTCTCTGCATAGTTCCACCGTCTCCCTCTCTGCTCCGCCTTCTCCTTCTCTGCCCTTAGTTCCACCTTCTCCCTCTCTGCTCCGCCTTCTTCTTCTCCCTCTCTGCTCCGCCTTCTCCTTTTCTTCTCTTGCTCCGCCTCCTGTGGTTCTGATTTGCATCCGCTCTTGCTCTACCTCTCTTCTGCAACTTGCCGTACAGGTCTCTACCTGTTTGTTTATATTCACCAGTCTGTACAGGTTCTTACCTGTTTCCATACATCCACCTGTATACCAGTTGCTACCAGAGTATCAGCCCTGTCTGCCAGTGCCAGCCGTGCCCGCCTGTCTGCCTGAGTGCCAGCCGCACCCGTCTGCCTGCCTGTATCTCCGTCAAGCCAGTCTGCCTGTCAGGGCCTTTGCCATACCCGTCTGTCAGCCAGTGTCACAGCCGTGCCTGCCTGTGTCTTGTCCCCGGTGGGATCAGCATCCACAGTCCGACTCCACCTTGGAGTGGTACCTGGTAGCTTCCTATTGCACAAGTCTGACCTCACCATCAGAGGCTCCAGCGAACACCTAGGAAGCTACTTAGTTACGCCCCTTCCAGGGAAGTTTGGTCTGTGGTCCAGTGGGGCCACACCCCCAGGTGCCAGCGCCAACCAGTCTCGGCGTGAGCGTTACAATAGCATATCAGATTATAAAAACAAGCATAAGCTAATACCAGGGTGGGAGCTGTGTCCCCCAATGATTGGCTCGGAGAAAAGGATTTTACGGTGAGTACACAAAAATCCCTCTTTCTCCTTCGCCTCATTGGGGGACACAGACCGTGGGACGTACGAAAGCAGTCACTGGGTGGGGACAACATCAGATCAGGCCCTGTGTAACCGCTACTTACAAGTGCGCCACCGCGGCCTGCAGAGTCCGCATGCCCAGACTCCCATCTGTGGAAGTGTGGGAATTCTAGTGCTTCAAGAATGCATGCGGACTGGACGAATCCGCAAGCTTGCAGGCGTCTCTTGTCGACACCTGGTGCCTAGAACCCACGATAGACAGGGAGATAGGCTGACATCTAACACGGAAGGACTCCTGGATAGTGAAAGGAATACACTAGGCTAAATGGCTGATGAAGACGGCTAAACCCTTCCTGTAAACATCAGGAAGCCTTCCTCTTACCGTCAGGAAGCCCAAGATACAGTGTACAACCTTCGGAAGGACGCCGTCCTCGAGACTTACCTACTCAGAGCACTCACTTCGTCCGGAATATGGGGAACTCATTCCATTTTGTGGACTGGTGCCGAAAGAGAGAGGGAAGAACTATGCCCTCATAACAGTGGTAATACAATACCACCTTGGTAACAAGGGATGGGGATGGCCTGAGGACAACCTTGCCTTGAAGGAAATAAGGGAAAAAAGTCTGAAAGGACCCGTTAGCACCGAAGACTCATCAGGATGAGGATATCGCAGAGAAAAAAGGGGCGACCTTCCCTAATAGTAAGGTCTGTCCGGATCAAAAAAGGAGTCTACTGTAATACTCCTAGGACCATTAAGGTCCCAATGATCTAACGGTATGCGATAGGGAAGATGGGGAAGAAGTACGTGTGAAAACTTCCTGCGAGAAAGTCCCTACTTGCAGTTTTGTTGCAGAAAGGCGGAAAGCTACCAGCTCCGCAAGCAAAAAACTGATGTGGTCAGTGAGGATTTCCGAGGATCACTGGGGCCCTTTCTGCTTCTGAAAAGTTTTTGGAAGTAGTGGAAGGGGAGTTATGGAAACTGGTACCACGGAAGAACCAGAGCATGCAGTGTGATGGCTCTTGGATCTCGAGGCCGAACCACGAACTCGAGTACACAGGCGATCAGTCTGGACGCCATCCGAACTACAACTGGAGAGCTCCAGTGAAGGCAGGTCTGATGGAAGACTTCCGGGTGAAGTTCCCACTCACTTGAGGTGAAACCTTGACGGCTGAATATGTTCACCGCCCAGATTTATACTCCTGGGATATGTACTGCCGAGATCACCGAGTGATAGATCTCGGCCCATCAGAGAATGTGAGGTACCTCGGCTATGGCGCCTGAACGTGGGTACCTGCTAGATGATTGACGTATGGCACAGCCGTGGCATTGTCCAATTGAATTCAGATGGGTTGACTCGCCAGAAGGCAGTGGACCTACTGTAGGACTACCATTCGGATCTCCAGAGCAATGATCGGGAGAAGAGGACTGGCATTGGTAGTTACTAGGGTTGAGCGACCTTTACTTTTATAGGATCGGGTCGGGTTTCACGAAACCCGACTTTCTCAAAAGTCGGGTCGAGCGAAATCGGCCGATCCTATAAAAAAGTCGGGGTCGGCCGAAACTCGAAACCCAATGCAGTGCATTGGGTTTCCAATGGTTCCCAGGGTCTGAAGGAGCGGAAACTCTCCTTCAGGCCCTGGGATCCATATTTAAGTGCAAAATAAAGAATTAAAATAAAAAATATCGCTATACTTACCCTCTGACGGGCCCTGGTACTAACCGGGAACCTTCCTTCCTTAGAATCAGCCTTCCAGGACCTTGCGGTGACGTCGCAGCTTGTGATTAGTCGCGCGGCCGCCCATGTGACTGCTCGCGCGACCAATCACAAGCCGCGACGTCACCGTGACGTCACCGAAGGTCCTGGAAGGGCTGATTCTTAGGAAGGAAGGCTGCCGGAAAGAAGCAGGGCGTGTCCGAGGGTGAGTATATACCTAATAGGAATATACTCACCCTCGGCTTCGTTCCGGCAGCCTTCCTTCCTAAGAATCAGCCCTTCCAGGACCTTCGGTGACGTCACGGTGACGTCGCGGCTTGTGATTGGTCGCGCGAGCGGTCACATGGGCGGCCGCGCGACCAATCACAAGCCGCGACGTCACCGCAAGGTCCTGGAAGGCTGATTCTAAGGAAGGAAGGTTCCCGGTTAGTACCAGGGCCCGTCAGAGGGTAAGTATAGCGATATTTTTTATTTTAATTCTTTATTTTACACTTAAATCTGACTTCCGATACCAATTCCCGATATCTTAAACATATCGGGAATCGGTATCGGAATTCCGATTCCAGATTCAGAAGATCGCCGACTTCATGGCCGACCCCACACAGGGGTCGGGTCGGGTTTCATGAAACCCGACTTTGCCAAAAGTCGGCGACTTCTGAAAATTGCCGACCCGTTTCGCTCAACCCTAGTAGTTACTAGTAACCACTGAACCGGGAGAAAGGCCGTGGATGAAGAAGGAGCTCAGAGACTATAATCTGAAAGTCTGTTTGACTTGCTGAAAACGAGCGGAGCGAAGGAAATTGCTTCCATTGTCGTCACCATTTTTCCTCAGAACCCTCCCAGTAAAACGAATGAAATGAGGGGATGAGTGATCAAGTGCGCGAGCTCCCTGTTGAAGGACCAGGACCTTGTCTGGAGGGAGAATTACCACCCTTCTGGAAGAGTACCGGATCATCCTCAAAAAGGATATCTGCTGTGCTGGAAATGAGAAGTTGTCTAAAGGTACCGTCACATTAAGCGACGCTGCAGCGATATCGACAACGATGCCGATCGCTGCAGCATCGCTGTGTGGTCGCTGGAGAGCTGTCACACAGACAGCTCTCCAGCGACCAACGATGCCGAAGTCCCCGGGTAACCAGGGTAAACATCGGGTTACTAAGCGCAGGGCCGCGCTTAGTAACCCGATGTTTACCCTGGTTACCAGTGTAAACGTAAAAAAAAACAAACAGTACATACTTACATTCCGGTGTCTGCCGCGTCCCCCGGCGCTGTGCTTCTCTGCACTGTGTAAGCGCCAGCCGGAAAGCACAGCGGTGACGTCACCGCTGTGCTTTGCTTTACGGCCGGCACTGACACATTCAGTGCAGGAAGCTCTGAGCAGCAGCGCGGACGCCGAGGGACGTGACAGACATCAGTGGGTGAGTATGTAGTGGTTTTTTTTTTACTTTTACAATGGTAGCCAGGGTAAATATCGGGTTACTAAGCGCGGCCCTGCGCTTAGTAACCCAATATTTACCCTGGTTACCATTGTAAAACATTGCTGGCATCATTGCTTTTGCTGTCAAACACGACGATACACGCCGATCTGACGACCAAATAAAGTTCTGGACTTTCAGCAACGACCAGCGACATCACAGCAGGATCCAGATCGCTGCTGCGTGTCAAACACAACGATATCGCTATCCAGGACGCTGCAACGTCACGGATCGTTGTCGTTCTCGCTGCAAAGTCGTTTAGTGTGAAGGTACCTTAAGTCTAGCCACCAGCCCAGGTGAGAGGGTATCGCAAGTGATATAGACTACTTAGCGTTGTCCTGGAAGGGCGGCTAGACAGTCGGGCAAACAGGGCAGGACGACCACGCCTCTAGGGTGCAAGAGGAACATGACAGCCACCATGAGCCTTGCGAACACTCTGGGTGCAGCAGCAAGGCCGAAGACAAGGTCGTGACTTGAAAATGCTGCTCACCAATGGAAAGGCGAAGGAATTTTTGAAGAGGGTAAGCATCCCGAATGTCGATGGATGCCAGAACCTGCACCTTTTTCTGTTGAAGTAATGGCTGAGCGGAGGGTCTCCATTCGAAGAAGAAGAACCTTGTGAAAGGTTGTTAGAAGTTTGAGGTCCAGGATCGGTCCTACTTCTCGTTCCCCTTTTTGGAACCAAGATCCCTTAGATCTAGACTGTCGTGGACAACCCTTCCACTGCTGGTCGGGGCTGTAGGAACGTACGATCCTTTGTTATTCTCCTGCTCAAAAGATTTGATTGACCAGCTTGTTGTGAAATTGGATTCTGGGCTCCCCCGGTGGCCACTTGTGGAATTGAACTTGTGTGCATCATCCCCTCTGTTCACCTGCTCCTATCAGGATGTGGGAGTCGCTATATAGCCTTGCTCCTCTGTCAGTTTCTTGCCGGTCAACAATGTAATCAGAAGCCTTCTGTGCTTGTTCCTGCTACTAGACAACTCCCAGCTAAGTTGGACTTTTGTCCTTGTGTGTTTTTGCATTTTGTTCCTGTTCACAGCTGCTGTTTCGTTACTGTGTCTGGAAAGCTCTTGTGATCGGAAATTGCCACTCTGGTGTTATGAGTTAATGCTAGAGTCTTAAAGGAATTTCTGGATGGTGTTTTGATAGGGTTTTCTGCTGACCATGAAAGTGTCCTTTCTGTCTTCCTGCTATCTAGAAAGCGGACCTCGATTTTGCTAAACCTATTTTCATACTACGTTTGTCATTTCATCTAAAATCACCGCCAATATATGTGGGGGCCTCTGTCTGCCTTTTGGGAAAATTTCTCTAGAGGTGAGCCAGGACTGTCTTTTCCTCTGCTAGGATTAGGTAGTTCTCCGGCTGGCGCTGGGCATCTAGGGTTAAAAAACGTAGGCATGCTACCCGGCCACTTCTAGTTGTGCGGCAGGTTTAGTTCATGGTCAGTATAGTTTCCATCTTCCAAGAGCTAGTTCTCATATATGCTGGGCTATGTTCTCTCGCCATTGAGAATCATGACAGTTTGACCGGCCCAAAAAAGGGTTAAATTACTGGCTGAGAAAGGAGAGAAAAAAGAAGTCTGCTACAATTTTTTTTTTTTTTTTCCCTCTAGTTCTGAGTGTGCTCTTAATTGAATCACTTGCTAGTCTGCCTATACTGCAGCCTTCCTCTCTTTCTCTCCTTCTAATTCTTGAATGGCTCTGTGTTCACCTGTTTCAAATGGATCTTCAGAGTGTAGCTACAGGTTTGAATAATCTCGCCACAAAGGTACAAAATTTGCAAGATTTTGTTGTTCATGCACCTATGTCTGAGCCTAGAATTCCTTTGCCTGAATTCTTCTCGGGGAATAGATCTCACTTTCAAAATTTTAAAAATAATTGCAAATTGTTTTTGTCCCTGAAGTCTCGCTCTGCCGGAGACCCTGCACAGCAGGTCAGGATTGTAATTTCCTTGCTCCGGGGCGACCCTCAAGACTGGGCTTTTGCATTGGCACCAGGGGATCCTGCGTTGCTCAATGTGGATGCGTTTTTTCTGGCCTTGGGGTTGCTTTATGAGGAACCTCATTTAGAGCTTCAGGCGGAAAAGGCCTTGATGTCCTTGTCTCAGGGGCAAGATGAAGCTGAAATATACTGCCAAAAATTCCGCAAATGGTCTGTGCTTACTCAGTGGAATGAGTGCGCACTGGCGGCGATTTTCAGAGAAGGTCTCTCTGATGCCATTAAGGATGTTATGGTGGGGTTCCCTGTGCCTGCGAGTCTGAATGAGTCCATGACGATGGCTATTCAGATCGATAGGCGTCTGCGGGAGCGCAAACCTGTGCACCATTTGGCGGTGTCTACTGAGAAAACGCCAGAAAATATGCAATGTGATAGAATTCTGTCCAGAAGCGAGCGGCAGAATTTTAGACGAAAAAATGGGTTGTGCTTCTATTGTGGTGATTCTACTCATGTTATATCAGCATGCTTTAAGCGTACTAAGAAGCCTGACAAGTCTGTTTCAATTAGCACTTTACAGTCTAAGTTTATTCTATCTGTGACCCTGATTTGTTCTTTGTCATCTATTACCGCGGACGCCTATGTCGACTCTGGCGCTGCTTTGAGTCTTATGGATTGGTCCTTTGCCAAACGCTGTGGGTATGATTTGGAGCCACTGGAGGCTCCGATACCTCTGAAAGGGATTGACTCCACCCCATTGGCTAGTAATAAACCACAATACTGGACACAAGTGACTATGCGTGTTAATCCGGATCACCAGGAGGTTATTCGCTTTCTGGTGCTGTATAATCTACATGATGTTTTGGTGCTGGGATTGCCATGGCTGCAATCTCATAACCCAGTCCTCGACTGGAGAGCTATGTCTGTGTTAAGCTGGGGATGTAAAGGAACTCATGGGGACGTACCTTTGGTTTCCATTTCATCATCTATTCCCTCTGAGGTTCCTGAATTCTTGTCTGACTTTCGTGACGTTTTTGAAGAACCCAAGGTTGGTTCACTACCTCCGCACCGGGAGTGCGATTGTGCCATAGACTTGATTCCGGGTAGTAAATACCCTAAGGGTCGTTTATTTAATCTGTCTGTGCCTGAACACGCTGCTATGCGAGAATATATAAAGGAGTCCTTGGAAAAGGGACATATTCGTCCTTCGTCATCTCCCTTAGGAGCCGGTTTTTTCTTTGTGTCTAAGAAAGACGGCTCTTTGAGGCCGTGTATTGATTATCGACTTTTGAATAAAATCACGGTTAAATATCAATATCCGTTACCACTGCTTACTGATTTGTTTGCTCGTATAAAGGGGGCCAAGTGGTTCTCTAAGATTGATCTCCGTGGGGCGTATAATTTGGTGCGAATCAAGCAGGGGGATGAGTGGAAAACCGCATTTAATACGCCCGAGGGCCATTTTGAGTATTTGGTGATGCCTTTTGGTCTTTCAAATGCCCCTTCAGTCTTCCAGTCCTTTATGCATGACATTTTCCGCGATTATTTGGATAAGTTTATGATTGTGTATCTGGATGATATTCTGATTTTTTCGGATGACTGGGACTCTCATGTCCAGCAGGTCAGGAGGGTTTTTCAGGTTTTGCGGTCTAATTCCTTGTGTGTGAAGGGTTCTAAGTGTGTTTTTGGGGTTCAAAAGATTTCTTTCTTGGGATACATTTTTTCCCCCTCTTCCATCGAGATGGATCCTGTCAAGGTTCAGGCTATTGGTGATTGGACGCAACCCTCTTCTCTTAAGAGTCTTCAGAAATTTTTGGGCTTTGCTAACTTTTATCGTCGATTTATTGCTGGTTTTTCTGATGTTGTAAAACCATTGACTGATTTGACTAAGAAGGGTGCTGATGTTGCTGATTGGTCCCCTGATGCTGTGGAGGCCTTTCGGGAGCTCAAGCGCCGCTTTTCTTCCGCCCCAGTGTTGCGTCAGCCTGATGTTGCTCTTCCTTTTCAGGTTGAGGTCGACGCTTCTGAAATCGGAGCTGGGGCGGTGTTGTCGCAGAGAAGTTCCGACTGCTCCGTGATGAGACCTTGTGCTTTTTTTTCCCGTAAATTTTCACCCGCCGAGCGGAATTATGATATTGGGAATCGGGAGCTTTTGGCCATGAAGTGGGCTTTTGAGGAGTGGCGTCACTGGCTTGAGGGGGCCAGACATCAGGTGGTGGTATTGACTGACCACAAAAATTTAATTTACCTTGAGTCTGCCAGGCGCCTGAATCCTAGACAGGTGCGCTGGTCGTTGTTTTTCTCTCGGTTTAATTTTGTGGTGTCGTACCTACCGGGTTCTAAGAATGTTAAGGCGGATGCCCTTTCTAGGAGTTTTGAGCCTGACTCCCCTGGTAATTCTGAGCCCACAGGTATCCTTAAAGATGGAGTGATATTGTCTGCCGTTTCTCCAGACCTGCGGCGGGCCTTGCAGGAGTTTCAGGCGGATAGACCTGATCGTTGCCCACCTGGTAGACTGTTTGTTCCTGATGATTGGACCAGTAGAGTCATCTCTGAGGTTCATTCTTCTGCGTTGGCAGGTCATCCTGGAATCTTTGGTACCAGGGATTTGGTGGCAAGGTCCTTCTGGTGGCCTTCCCTGTCACGAGATGTGCGAGGCTTTGTGCAGTCTTGTGACGTTTGTGCTCGGGCCAAGCCTTGTTGTTCTCGGGCTAGTGGATTGTTGTTGCCCTTGCCTATCCCGAAGAGGCCTTGGACGCACATCTCGATGGATTTTATTTCGGATCTGCCTGTTTCTCAGAAGATGTCTGTCATCTGGGTGGTGTGTGACCGTTTCTCTAAGATGGTCCATCTGGTTCCCTTGCCTAAGTTGCCTTCTTCTTCCGAGTTGGTTCCTCTGTTTTTTCAAAATGTTGTTCGTTTGCATGGTATTCCTGAGAATATCGTTTCTGACAGAGGGACCCAATTCGTGTCTAGATTTTGGCGGGCATTCTGTGCTAGGATGGGCATAGATTTGTCTTTTTCGTCTGCTTTCCATCCTCAGACTAATGGCCAGACCGAGCGGACTAATCAGACCTTGGAGACATATTTGAGGTGTTTTGTGTCTGCGGATCAGGATGATTGGGTTGCTTTTTTGCCTTTGGCGGAGTTCGCCCTCAATAATCGGGCCAGCTCTGCCACCTTGGTGTCCCCGTTTTTCTGTAATTTGGGGTTTCATCCTCGATTTTCCTCCGGTCAAGTGGAATCTTCGGATTGTCCTGGAGTGGATGCTGTGGTGGAGAGGTTGCATCAGATTTGGGGGCAGGTGGTGGACAATTTGAAGTTGTCCCAGGAGAAGACTCAGCTTTTTGCCAACCGCCGTCGTCGTGTTGGTCCTCGGCTTTGTGTTGGGGACTTGGTGTGGTTGTCTTCTCGTTTTGTCCCTATGAGGGTTTCTTCTCCTAAGTTTAAGCCTCGGTTCATCGGCCCGTACAAGATATTGGAGATTCTTAACCCTGTGTCCTTCCGTTTGGACCTCCCTGCATCCTTTTCGATTCATAATGTTTTTCATCGGTCATTGTTGCGCAGGTATGAGGTACCGGTTGTGCCTTCCGTTGAGCCTCCTGCTCCGGTGTTGGTTGAGGGTGAGTTGGAGTACGTTGTGGAAAAGATCTTAGACTCTCGTGTTTCCAGACGGAGACTCCAGTATCTGGTCAAATGGAAGGGATACGGTCAGGAGGATAATTCTTGGGTCACTGCCTCTGATGTTCATGCCTCCGATCTTGTCCGTGCCTTTCATAGGGCTCATCCTGATCGCCCTGGTGGTTCTGGTGAGGGTTCGGTGCCCCCTCCTTGAGGGGGGGGGTACTGTTGTGAAATTGGATTCTGGGCTCCCCCGGTGGCCACTTGTGGAATTGAACTTGTGTGCATCATCCCCTCTGTTCACCTGCTCCTATCAGGATGTGGGAGTCGCTATATAGCCTTGCTCCTCTGTCAGTTTCTTGCCGGTCAACAATGTAATCAGAAGCCTTCTGTGCTTGTTCCTGCTACTAGACAACTCCCAGCTAAGTTGGACTTTTGTCCTTGTGTGTTTTTGCATTTTGTTCCTGTTCACAGCTGCTGTTTCGTTACTGTGTCTGGAAAGCTCTTGTGATCGGAAATTGCCACTCTGGTGTTATGAGTTAATGCTAGAGTCTTAAAGGAATTTCTGGATGGTGTTTTGATAGGGTTTTCTGCTGACCATGAAAGTGTCCTTTCTGTCTTCCTGCTATCTAGAAAGCGGACCTCGATTTTGCTAAACCTATTTTCATACTACGTTTGTCATTTCATCTAAAATCACCGCCAATATATGTGGGGGCCTCTGTCTGCCTTTTGGGAAAATTTCTCTAGAGGTGAGCCAGGACTGTCTTTTCCTCTGCTAGGATTAGGTAGTTCTCCGGCTGGCGCTGGGCATCTAGGGTTAAAAAACGTAGGCATGCTACCCGGCCACTTCTAGTTGTGCGGCAGGTTTAGTTCATGGTCAGTATAGTTTCCATCTTCCAAGAGCTAGTTCTCATATATGCTGGGCTATGTTCTCTCGCCATTGAGAATCATGACACCAGCTGTATTGTCTTCAGGGAAGGGTTACTGGTGTGAATCAAAGTAGTTAAGGTCTCCAGCCAGGAGACCATTGCTCTACCAATCCATGCGGCGGCTAGGGAGGGTAGAGGGCTGGACCCGAAGCCGCAAAAGGGAATGAACCAGATTTGCTATCTGACAGACCGTGGCATTTTTAATTGATGACACATCGGGCAGGGATACTGGTAGGTAAACCACAGGAGATTGTACCCGGTTAATCTGCCAACTGGCAGAATGCGCGCCTGCATCCAGCAGGTCTAGTCTCTTGCCATCGCCGCTCGCTTTTGACAGTGCAGAGTTAAAAATTAGGAACCCTCGATCCACCATCCTCTTAACAGGGAAGTGGAGAGGGATCATCTGCCTTCTTGCATCTTCTTTTAAATAGTGGTGATGCAGAGGGGGGTGCTCAGATGCCCGAAAAGGGTGCCTCTGTACATCCACAGAGTTCAGGTCTCCGGGTGGACAGGACAGGTTGTCTGGCGTTAGGCCTGGATGCAGAAGAGGATACCTGGAGGCGACACTCCGTGTGCCCGTCTATTGATGGTGTGGGGAGATTGGTGCCCTTTAAAGGGCCCATCGCCCTTACAAATCAGACCAGGCATGGCATCCCATGTAGAGGCTTCTGTCCAGTGAATCGCATATCCGGACTGGATGGCAAATGCTCTACGAGGGAGTTTAGTCTCCTTATGAGGGACAATGTGTAGTCTAGAGCAGGACCGGAGTCCTCGTCAATGTACAGAGATTGGATGATGATATAAATAGGTGAGTCATCCTTTACTGAAGCTCTGGCAAGTCAGGTCCAAGGCAATATCCGATCCGTGTTCAGAGTCGTATTGTCAGCAAATTCTTGGAGAGAGATCATGAAATGAAAACGTCTGTTTTGTAGATGCCTGTTCGTTTCTAGAATACTCGCGGCCCCTGCTAGCCGACGGATCCCATGTAGGAGAGGGACCATGTATATCGGTCCTGCGAGCACTCCGATCCATGGAGGGATCACGGAGGGATTCAATTTCTTGGTCAGAAAAACCATGGGTTGCAGCAGTGACGAAGTCCACTGAGGGAACTAGTTACACTGGGATAAACTGAGATCACCGGCGGAGGGCTCCTCATTTATGATCGGCTTCGGATTGGTCATGTGCCATTAAGACCAGGGAATACTGGTCATGTGCCTTTAAGACCAGGGAATACTGGTTGTGTGCCTTTAAGACCAGGAAATACTGGTTGTGTGCCTTTAAGACCAGGGAATACTGGTCATGTGCCTTTAAGACCAGGGAATACTGGTCATGTGCCTTTAAGACCAGGAATACTGGTCATGTGCCTTTAAGACCAGGGAATACTGGTCGTGTGCCTTTAAGACCAGGGAATACTGGTCATGTGCCTTTAAGACCAGGAATACTGGTCATGTGCCTTTAAGACCAGGGAATACTGGTCATGTGCCTTTAAGACCAAACAATACTGGTCATGTGCCTTTAAGACCAGGAATACTGGTCATGTGCCTTTAAGACCAGGAATACTGGTCATGCGCCTTTAGATAAAATTTCGCAGAGAGCGAGAAGCGCCAATTCGGGGGCGGAGCCACAGGCACGACGTAGGCGGAGCCTCGAGACTTCCATGAATAGGCACAAGCCGGGGTCTAAATTTCTGCAGCTGGCACCAGCGTAGAAGTGAGGGGCGTTGCAGTGGCCGAGAAAATTGAGCGCCTCCGTGCCAGGCGAAAAACGCCAGGAAAACGGGCAGAGCCGCCTTAGGGCGCTATAGTGCGCTTCCGGGGTGCGGCCTACACATCGGCCGAAGCCGGGGGCTAAATTTTTGTAGCCGGCCGGAGCGTTACCTCAGGGGGGTGGGCCACAGGGAAGCCTGAGACTGCCTGTGAATATCCCGCTGCAGAAGCCCATCGCTGGCAGGATCCACTCACCATCGGTGCGCGTCCCGGCATGGAGCCGCCGCGGGGATAGAGAGCTAAACCTCAATCCATTATCCCTTTGTTAGGGAGGTGGAGATGAACCGTCCGCCTCCTTGTGCCATCCGCTTTCACAGTGGTGGGACAGTGGGGGCTGCTCGGACACCATAGAGAGGGGCCTCTGTACATCCACGGAGTTCAGTCCCCAGGTGGATAGGGCCAGTTGTCTGGCATTAGGCCTGGCTCCACGAGAGGATACATGGAGGCGACACTCCATGTGGTCGCCTGCTGCTGGTGTGGGGAGATCGGGACCTGAAGTGAGCTGGGCGGAGCTCCGGCAGTTGGCGGGGATTTCAACTGCAGCCTAGTCTGGCTGAATATGCCGGGGACTAAATTTATGGAGCCTGCTGGTGGAGCACGTCGGCGGGCTGCGATGTAGCGCCGAATGATTGCCGCTGGCGTACCGGCCAGCGGCATCTCTCCCCAGAGACCAGGACAGCACACCCTTCCATGCAGGCAGCGTGAGGAAGGAAACTACTCACCACCACCGAGCAGAGATGCATCCTCCATTGCGAGGAGATAAGCTCAATCGATCCTCCCTTTGCCGGGGGATGGAGAGCCTCTGTTCATCTCCATATCTGCCTGCCGCAGGGGACTTACGGCTGTGCCTGCCGCAGGGGACTTACGGCTGTGCCTGCCGCAGGGGGCTTAGGGCTACTATGGGGACTACATGACGCCAAAAGGTGAGGGCTTAATTGCGGAGGAGCCCGGGAGATGCACATAAGAGGTATACTTTATGTGCTCGCCATCTTACAGGGGGGAGATCGGGACCGTATAGGAACCGACACCCTAGCGTAGATTAGGCATGCCCCAGTCGTCGCAGGAAAGGTACGGGGAGGTATACTCGCCGTGCTTGCCTGTTGATGGTTCGGGGGAGAGCGGACCCTAGAAATGAATCCGTCGCCCCCTTCACTCCGTTAATTAAAAAATAAAAATTTACAGAAAATAAAAATAAAAATGTTGGGGTCTGAAAACAGACCCAAGTACCTCCTACAGACACTAAGCAAGAACTGGTTAGCTGAGAGCCAGCAGGAGGGTGTATACTGCAGGGGAGAAGCGAACTTTCTTTGTATCACTTAGTGTCCTCCTAGTGGCAGCAGCATAACACCCACGGTCTGTGTCCCTCAATGAGGCGAAGGAGAAATTGGCCTGGTCACTAAGGGGAACCCTCATCTCCATGCCAAGCTCCAATATAACATCCAGGAATCATAATATATATATATACACTCACCGGCCACTTTATTAGGTACACCATGCTAGTAACGGGTTGGACCCCCTTTTGCCTTCAGAACTGCCTCAATTCTTTGTGGCATAGATTCAACAAGGTGCTGGAAGCATTCCTCAGAGATTTTGGTCCATATTGACATGATGGCATCACACAGTTGCCGCAGATTTGTCGGCTGCACATCCCAAAGATGCTCCATACAAGGCAGGATGGATCCATGCTTTCATGTTGTTTACGCCAAATTCTGACCCTACCATCCGAATGTCGCAGCAGAAATCGAGACTCATCAGACCAAGCAACGTTTTTCCAATCTTCTACTGTCCAATTTCGATGAGCTTGTACAAATTGTAGCCTCCGTTTCCTGTTCTTAGCTGAAAGGAGTGGTACCCGGTGTGGTCTTCTGCTGCTGTAGCCCATCTGCCTCAAAGTTCGACGCACTGTGCGTTCAGAGATGCTCTTAGGCCTACCTTGGTTGTAACGGGTGGCGATTTGAGTCACTGTTGCCTGTCTATCAGCTCGAACCAGTCTGCCCATTCTCCTCTGACATCTGGCATCAACAAGGCATTTCCGCCCACAGAACTGCCGCTCACTGGATTTTTTTTCTTTTTCGGACCATTCTCTGTAAACCCTAGAGATGGTTGTGCGTGAAAATCCCAGTAGATCAGCAGTTTCTGAAATACTCAGACCAGCCCTTCTGGCACCAACAACCATGCCACGTTCAAAGGCACTCAAATCACCTTTCTTCCCCATACTGATGCTCGGTTTGAACTGCAGGAGATTGTCTTGACCATGTCTACATGCCTAAATGCACTGAGTTGCCGCCATGTGATTGGCTGATTAGAAATTAAGTGTTAACAAGAAGTTGGACAGGTGTACCTAATAAAGTGGCCGGTGAGTGTGTATATATATATATATATATATATATATATATATATATATATATATATATATATATATCTATATAATATAACGCTGGGAGCGTCACTCTGTCCGAAGCCTTTATAGACTGCGCAAGCGCAAGCGCCGGCGCAGTCTGGACCCCACAGAGCGACGCTCCCAGGAGATCGCGGTATGCGTAAGCGCTGAACGCACACCGCGATCTCCAACGGAGAAGCAGGGACGAGCCAGGAGGCGGAGGGTGAGTATACTTACCTGTCCCGTTCCACCGACGCTATTCCGGGCCATGAATGTCCCCCTGCTCCCGGAATCGGCGCCTGCGCAGTCCGCGCTTTCCGGCGCAATTTTATTGAAGACACATTGCAGTGTGTCTTCAAGAAAATGGCGCCGGAAAGCGCGGACTGCGCAGGCGCCGATTCCGGCACCAGGAGGACACAGAAAATGCCGCCGGAAATGAATGAGGTAGCGCAAGTAAGAAATTGCTGTGCCATAAGGCTGTGGCACTTCATGCCACAGCTATTTGTTACTTACGCCACCTGATTCATTTCCGCCGCCATTTTCTTGGTCCTGCTCCCGGAATCGGCGCCTGCGCAGTCCGCGCTTTCCGGCGCCATTTTCTTGAAGACACATTGCAGTGTGTCTTCAAGAAAATGGCGCCGGGAAGCGCGGACTGCGCAGGCGCCGATTCCGGGAGCAGGACCAAGAAAATGGCGGAAATGAATCAGGTGGCGACAGCCGCCGCACCCAGCACAGCCGTCCACAGCCGACGCACCCAGCACAGCCACCGCACCCAGCACAGCCGCCGCATCCAGCACAGCCGCCGCACCCAGCACAGCCGCCGCACCCATCACAGCCACCGCACCCAGCACAGCCACGCACAGCTGCCCACAGCCACCTACAGCCACGCACAGCCGCTGCACCCAGCACAGCCACGCACAGCCGCCTACAGCCACGCACAGCCGCCTACAGCCACGCACAGCCGCTGCACCCAGCACAGCCACGCACAGCCGCCTACAGCCACGCACAGCCGCCTACAGCCACGCACAGCCGCCGCACCCAGCACAGCCACCCACAGCCGCCGCACCCACCACAGCCACCGCACCCAGCACAGCCACCGCACCCAGCACAGCCATCCACAGCCGCCGCACCCAGCACAGCCACCCACAGCCGCCGCACCCACCACAGCCGCCGCACCCACCACAGCCACCGCACCCAGCACAGCCACCGCACCCAGCACAGCCACGCACAGCCGCCGCACCCACCACAGCCGCCGCACCCAGCACAGCCGCCGCACCCAGCACAGCCGCCGCACCCAGCACAGCCGCCGCACCCAGCACAGCCACGCACAGCCACCCACAGCCACCGCACCCAGCACAGCCGTCCACAGCCGCCACACCCAGCACAGCCACCCACAGCCGCCGCACCCAGCACAGCCGCCGCACCCACCACAGCTGCCGCACCCAGCACAGCCACCGCACCCAGCACAGCCACGCACAGCCGCCGCACCCACCACAGCCGCCGCACCGAGCACAGCCGCCGCACCCAGCACAGCCGCCGCACCCAGCACAGCTGCCGCACCCAGCACAGCCACGCACAGCCACCCACAGCCATCGCACCCAGCACAGCCGTCCACAGCCGCCACACCCAGCACAGCCACCCACAGCCACCGCACCCAGCACAGCCGCCGCACCCAGCACAGCCACCGCACCCAGCACAGCCACCGCACCCAGCACAGCCGCCGCACCCAGCACAACCGCCCACAGCCACGCACAGCCGCCCACAGCCACCGCACCCAGCACAGCCGTCCACAGCCGCCACACCCAGCACAGCCACCCACAGCCGCCGCACCCACCACAGCCACCACACCCAGCACAGCCACCGCACCCAGCACAGCCGCCGCACCCAGCACAGCCGCGCACAGCCGCTGCACCCAGCACGGCCACCGCACCCAGCACAGCCGTCCACAGCCGACGCACCCAGCCCAGCCACCCACAGCCACCCGCACCCAGCACAGCCGCGCCACATACAGCCGCCCACACTCAGCACAGCCACATACAGCCGCCCGCACTCAGCTGTTATGACCCCAATGGCGAGGGTCTCAGAGGAATGTGGAAGTCTGCAGAATACAAAAATCCAGCTCATAGGGCATTGGTAACTGGGTTGACCATATATCTACTCCTAACGCCAACACTAGAAGTAGCCGGGGATCATTCCTACGTTGATTCTAGATGACACGCGCCAGCCGGAGAATCTAGCTACCCCTAGTAGAGGAAAACAAAGACCTTTCTTGCCTCCAGAGAAGGGGACCCCAAAGCTGGATAGAAGCCCCCCACAAATAATGACGGTGAGGTAAGAGGAAATGACAAACACAGAAATGAACCAGGTTTAGCACAGAGAGGCCCGCTTACTAATAGCAGAATAAAGAAAGGTAACTTATATGGTCAATCAAAATCCACACTGGAAATTCAAGAACCCCCGAACCGTCTAACGGTCCGGGGGGAGAACACCAGCCCCCTAGAGCTTCCAGCAAAGGTCAGGATATAGATTTGGAACAAGCTGGACAAAAATACAAAACCAAAACAAATAGCAAAAAGCAAAAGGCAGACTTAGCTGATATAACTGGAACCAGGATCAGTAGACAAGAGCACAGCAGACTAGCTCTGATAACTACGTTGCCAGGCATAGAACTGAAGGTCCAGGGAGCTTATATAGCAACACCCCTAACTAACGACCCAGGTGCGGATAAAAGGAATGACAGAAAAACCAGAGTCAAAAAACTAGTAACCACTAGAGGGAGCAAAAAGCAAATTCACAACAGTACCCCCCCCTTAGTGAGGGGTCACCGAACCCTCACCACGACCACCAGGGCGATCAGGATGAGCGGCATGAAAGGCACGAACTAAATCGGCCGCATGAACATCAGAGGCGACCACCCAGGAATTATCCTCCTGACCATAGCCCTTCCACTTGACCAGGTACTGAAGCCTCCGCCTGGAGAGGCGAGAATCCAAGATCTTCTCCACCACGTACTCCAACTCGCCCTCAACCAACACCGGAGCAGGAGGCTCAGCAGAAGGAACTACAGGCACAATGTACCGCCGCAACAAGGACCTATGAAATACATTGTGAATAGCAAACGACACAGGAAGATCCAGACGAAAAGATACAGGATTAAGGATTTCCAATATCTTGTAAGGCCCAATAAAACGAGGTTTAAATTTGGGAGAGGAGACCTTCATAGGAACAAAGCGGGAAGAAAGCCATACCAAATCCCCAACGCGTAGTCGGGGACCCACACCGCGGCGGCGGTTGGCAAAGCGCTGAGCCTTCTCCTGTGACAACTTCAAGTTGTCCACCACATGATTCCAGATCTGCTGCAACCTATCCACCACAGAATCCACCCCAGGACAGTCAGAAGGCTCCACATGACCCGAAGAAAAACGAGGATGGAAACCAGAGTTGCAGAAAAAAGGCGAAACCAAGGTGGCGGAACTAGCCCGATTATTAAGGGCAAACTCAGCCAACGGCAAGAATGTCACCCAATCGTCCTGATCAGCAGAGACAAAACACCTCAAATAAGCCTCCAAAGTCTGATTAGTTCGCTCCGTCTGTCCATTAGTCTGAGGATGGAAAGCAGACGAAAACGACAAATCAATGCCCATCCTACTACAAAAGGATCGCCAGAACCTGGAAACGAACTGGGATCCTCTGTCTGACACAATATTCTCAGGGATGCCGTGCAAACGAACCACGTTCTGGAAAAACACAGGAACCAGATCGGAAGAGGAAGGCAGCTTAGGCAAAGGAACCAAATGGACCATCTTGGAAAAGCGATCACATATCACCCAGATAACGGACATGCCCTGAGATAGCGGAAGATCAGAAATGAAATCCATGGAGATATGTGTCCAAGGTCTCTTCGGGACAGGCAAGGGCAAGAGCAAACCGCTGGCACGAGAACAGCAAGGCTTAGCTCGAGCACAAGTCCCACAGGACTGCACAAATGACCGCACATCCCTTGACAAGGAAGGCCACCAAAAGGACCTGGCCACCAGATCTCTGGTGCCAAAAATTCCCGGGTGACCTGCCAACACCGAGGAATGAACCTCGGAAATGACTCGGCTGGTCCACTTATCCGGGACAAACAGTCTGTCAGGTGGACAAGACTCAGGCCTATCAGCCTGAAATCTCTGCAACACACGTCGCAGATCCGGAGAAATAGCTGACAAGATAACTCCATCTTTAAGAATACCAACAGGATCAGCGACTCCAGGAGCATCAGGCACAAAGCTCCTAGAAAGAGCATCGGCCTTCACATTCTTTGAACCTGGTAAATACGAGACAACAAAATCAAAGCGGGAGAAAAACAATGACCAGCGGGCCTGTCTCGGATTAAGGCGTTTAGCAGACTCGAGATACATCAGATTTTTGTGATCAGTCAAGACCACCACACGATGCTTAGCACCCTCGAGCCAATGACGCCACTCCTCAAATGCCCATTTCATGGCCAACAACTCCCGATTGCCCACATCATAATTTCGCTCGGCAGGCGAAAACTTCCTAGAGAAAAAGGCACAAGGTTTCATAACAGAGCAACCAGGGCCTCTCTGCGACAAAACGGCCCCTGCCCCAATCTCCGAAGCATCCACCTCAACCTGAAAGGGAAGTGAGACGTCAGGCTGGCACAAAACAGGCGCCGAAGTAAACCGGCGTTTCAACTCCTGGAAAGCCTCCACGGCAGCAGGAGCCCAGTTAGCTACATCGGAGCCCTTCTTGGTCATATCCGTCAAAGGTTTTACAATGCTAGAAAAATTAGCGATAAAACGACGGTAGAAGTTAGCGAAGCCCAAGAACTTCTGAAGACTCTTAACTGACGAGGGCTGAGTCCAATCAAGAATAGCTCGGACCTTGACTGGGTCCATCTCCACAGCAGAAGGGGAAAAAATGAACCCCAAAAAGGGAACCTTCTGTACACCAAAGAGACACTTTGAGCCCTTGACAAACAAAGAATTTTCACGCAAAATTTTAAAGACCAACCTGACCTGCTCCACATGCGAATCCCAATTATCAGAAAAAACCAAAATATCATCCAGATAAACAATCAAAAATTTATCCAGATACCTCCGGAAAATGTCATGCATAAAGGACTGAAAAACTGAAGGCGCATTGGAGAGCCCAAAAGGCATCACCAAGTACTCAAAATGACCTTCGGGCGTATTGAATGCGGTTTTCCATTCATCACCTTGCTTAATGCGCACAAGGTTGTACGCACCACGAAGGTCTATCTTGGTGAACCACTTGGCACCCTTAATCCGGGCAAACAAGTCAGACAACAGCGGTAAAGGATACTGAAACTTGACAGTGATCTTATTTAAAAGCCGATAATCAATACAAGGTCTCAAAGATCCGTCCTTTTTTGCCACAAAAAAGAATCCCGCACCAAGAGGGGAAGAAGACGGACGAATATGTCCTTTCTCCAGAGACTCCTTGATATATGAACGCATAGCGGTATGTTCAGGTACCGACAGATTAAACAGTCTTCCCTTAGGAAATTTACTGCCTGGGATCAAATCTATAGCACAGTCACAGTCCCTATGAGGAGGCAGTGCACTGGACTCAGACTCACTGAAGACATCCTGATAATCAGACAAATACTCCGGAACTTCCGAAGGCGTAGAGGAAGCAATAGACACAGGCAGGGAATCCCCATGAATACCACGACAGCCCCAACTTGAGACTGACATAGCCTTCCAGTCCAGGACTGGATTATGGGTCTGTAACCATGGCAGCCCTAAAACAACCAAATCATGCATTTTATGTAAAACCAGGAAACGTATCACCTCGCGGTGTTCAGGAGTCATGCACATGGTAACCTGTGTCCAATACTGCGGTTTATTTGCTGCCAATGGTGTAGCATCAATACCCCTAAGAGGAATAGGATTTTCTAATGGTTCAAGAGTAAAACCACAGCGCTTAGCAAATGAGAGATCCATGAGACTCAGGGCAGCACCTGAATCTACAAACGCCATGACAGGATAAGATGACAGTGAGCAAATCAAAGTTACAGACAGAATAAATTTAGGTTGCAAATTACCAACGGTGACAGGACTAACAACCTTAGCTATACGTTTAGAGCATGCTGAGATAACATGTGTAGAATCACCACAGTAGTAGCACAAGCCATTCCGGCGTCTATGAATTTTCCGCTCATTTCTAGTCAGGATTCTATCACATTGCATTAAATCAGGCTGTTCAGACAACACCATGAGGGAATTTGCGGTTTTTCTATCACATTGCACCGAATTAGGTGTCTGTTCAGACAACACCATGAGGGAACTTGTGGTTTTGCGCTCCCGCAACCGCCGGTCAATTTGAATAGCCAGTGCCATAGTATCATTCAGACCTGTGGGAATGGGAAAACCCACCATAACATTCTTAATGGCTTCAGAAAGGCCATTTCTAAAATTAGCGGCCAGTGCACACTCGTTCCAATGTGTCAGCACGGACCATTTCCGAAATTTTTGGCAATACACTTCAGCCACGTCCTGCCCCTGAGACATAGCCAGCAAGGCCTTTTCTGCCTGAATCTCAAGATTGGGTTCCTCATAAAGTAACCCGAGCGCCAGAAAAAACGCATCAAGATCAGCCAATGCCGGATCTCCTGGCGCCAGCGAAAAAGCCCAATCCTGAGGGTCGCCCCGTAAGAACGAAATAACAATTTTTACTTGCTGAGCAGAATCTCCAGATGAACAGGGTCTCAGGGACAAAAACAATTTACAATTATTCACGAAATTCCTAAACTTAAACCTGTCTCCGGAAAACAGTTCAGGAATCGGTATTTTAGGTTCTGACCTAGGATTTCTGATAACATAATCTTGTATGCCCTGCACACGAGTAGCCAGCTGGTCCACACTTGTAATCAAGGTCTGGACATTCATGTCTGCAGCAAGCATAGCCACTCTGAGGTAAAGGGGAAAAAGAAAAAAAAAAAAAAAAAAAACTCAGAATCTTCTTTCTTATAATCCCTCTTCTGCAATGCATTAAACATTTAATACTGGCCTGGCAAACTGTTATGACCCCAATGGCGAGGGTCTCAGAGGAACGTGGAAGTCTGCAGAATACAAAAATCCAGCTCATAGGGCATTGGTAACTGGGTTGACCATATATCTACTCCTAACGCCAACACTAGAAGTAGCCGGGGATCATTCCTACGTTGATTCTAGATGACACGCGCCAGCCGGAGAATCTAGCTACCCCTAGTAGAGGAAAACAAAGACCTTTCTTGCCTCCAGAGAAGGGGACCCCAAAGCTGGATAGAAGCCCCCCACAAATAATGACGGTGAGGTAAGAGGAAATGACAAACACAGAAATGAACCAGGTTTAGCACAGAGAGGCCCGCTTACTAATAGCAGAATAAAGAAAGGTAACTTATATGGTCAACAAAAACCCTATCAAAATCCACACTGGAAATTCAAGAACCCCCGAACGTCTAACGGTCCGGGGGGAGAACACCAGCCCCCTAGAGCTTCCAGCAAAGGTCAGGATATAGATTTGGAACAAGCTGGACAAAAATACAAAACCAAAACAAATAGCAAAAAGCAAAAGGCAGACTTAGCTGATATAACTGGAACCAGGATCAGTAGACAAGAGCACAGCAGACTAGCTCTGATAACTACGTTGCCAGGCATAGAACTGAAGGTCCAGGGAGCTTATATAGCAACACCCCTAACTAACGACCCAGGTGCGGATAAAAGGAATGACAGAAAAACCAGAGTCAAAAAACTAGTAACCACTAGAGGGAGCAAAAAGCAAATTCACAACACTCAGCACAGCCGCCCGCACTCAGCACAGCCGCCCGCACTGATAGGGGCGCAGGATGGAGCAGCACGTGATAGGATGGGGGCGCAGGATGGGAGCACAAAACAGGATGGGGATGCAGGATGGAGCAGCACATGACACGGTGGAGCAGCACATGACAGGATGGGGGCGCAGGATGGAGCAGCACATGACACGGTGGAGCAGCACATGACAGGATGGGGATGCAGGATGGAGCAGCACATAACACGGTGGAGCAGCACATGACAGGATGGGGGCGCAGGATGGAGCAGCACATGACACGGTGGAGCAGCACATGACAGGATGGGGGCGCAGGATGGAGCAGCACATGACACGGTGGAGCAGCACATGACAGGATGGGGATGCAGGATGGAGCAGCACATGACACGGTGGAGCAGCACATGACAGGATGGGGGCGCAGGATGGAGCAGCACATGACACAGTGGAGCAGCACATGACAGGATGGGGGCGCAGGATGGAGCAGCACATGACGGGATGGGAGCAGCACATACCAGGATGGAGACCATATACCAATATAAATGCTCGCCACCCGGGCGTAGAACGGGTTCAATAGCTAGTGTATATATATATATATATATACTAGCTGTACTACCCGGCTTCGCCCGGGTTAATGACTGCTGTTAGCAAACTAGAATGTGTTAAAAATTTATTCTGCACACAAAAACCACAAAACAAATAGATAGAAATGTAATTATTAAAAGGCAAAAACTAAGCTAATAGAAGCATTTCTTAACATATATTAGCTTTGTTATACTGAGAATGTCTTTGTTGCCTATATTAACCAATCAGAGCTCAGATTAATTAACTGTAGCAAAATAGAAGCTGAGCTGTGATTGGTTGCTATTGGCAGCCTGATAAATCCCCAGCCAACAGGAAGCCCTCCCTCCTGGCAGTATATATTAGCTCACACATACACATAATAGACAGGTCATGTGACTGACAGCTGCCGTATTTCCTATATGGTACAATTGTTGCTCTTGTAGTTTGTCTGCTTATTTATCAGATTTTTATTTTTGAAGGTTAATACCAGACTTCTGTGTGTTTCATGTGTCAAGTTGTGTGCGTTGAGTTGCGTGTGGCGACATGCATGTAGCGACTTTTGTGAGATGAGTTTTGTGTGGTGACATGCGTGTAGCAACTTTTTGTGTGTCGAGTTGCATGTGACAGGTTAGTGTAGCAAGTTGTGTGCAGCAAGATTTGTGCATGGCGAGTTTTGCGCGTGGCGAGTTTTATGTGTGGTGCGTTTTGAGTATGTGCAAGTTTTGTGTGAGGCAACTTTTGCATGTGGTGCAACTTTTGTACATGTGGCAATTTTTCTGTGTGTGCAAGTTTTGCATGAGGTGAGTTTTCCATGAGGTGAGTTTTGCACGTGTGGCGAGTTTTGCATGTGGAGAGTTTTGCGCGGCGACTTTTGTGTTTCGACTTTGATGTGGCGAGGTTGGTGTATGTGTGGGGAAATGTGCGCTGACGGTGGTATATGTGTTCGAGCACATGGTAGTGTGTGGCGCATTTTGTGTGTGTGTTCATATCCCCGTGGTGGTGTGGTGATTATCCCATGTTGGGGCCCCACCTTAGCAACTGTACAGTATATACTCTTTGGCGCCATCGCTGTCATTCTTTAAGTCCCCCTTGTTCACATCTGGCAGCTGTTAATTTGCCTCCAACACTTTTCCTTTCATTTTTTCCCCATTATGTAGATAGGGGCAAAATTGTTTGGTGAATTGGAAAGCGCGGGGTTAAAATTTCACCTCACAACATAGCCTATGACGCTCTCGGGGTCCAGATGTGTGACTGTGCAAAATTTTGTGGCTGTAGCTGCGACGGTTCAGATGCCAATCCCGGACATACACACATACATACATACATACATACACACATTCAGCTTTATATATTAGATATATATATATATTAAGTAAAAAAAAGTTTTATATAGAGATTGTCACTGCAGCTCGGGATATAAATGATGAAAAGGATATGATGTGGAAGCAGAAAAGTGACGGCAGCATAAAAGCGCAGTAACAGCAGGACAGTAAAGGTACCTTCACACTAAGCGACGCTGCAGCGATACAGACAACGATGCTGATCGCTGCAGCGTCGCTGTTTGGTCGCTGGAGAGCTGTCACACAGACAGCTCTCCAGCGACCAACGATGCTGAGGTCCTCGGGTAACCAGGGTAAACATCGGGTTGCTAAGCGCAGGGCCGCGCTTAGTAACCCGATGTTTACCCTGGTTACCAGTGTAAAATGTAAAAAAACAAACAGTACATACTCACCTTCGCGTCGCCCGGCGTCCGCTTCCTGCACTGACTGAGCGCCGGCCCTAACAGCAGAGCGGTGACGTCACCGCTGTGCTGTGCTTTCACTTTAGGGCCAGCGCTCAGTCAGTGCAGGAAGCGGACGCCGGGGGACGCGAATATGAGTATGTACTGTTTATTTTTTTACATTTTACACTGGTAACCAGGGTAAACATTGGGTTACTAAGCGCGGCCCTGCGCTTAGTATCCCGATATTTACCCTGGTTACCATTGTAAAACATCGCTGGTATCGTTGCTTTTGCTGTCAAACACAACGATACACGGCGATCTGACGACCAAATAAAGTTCTGAACTTTAATCAACGACCAGCGATATCACAGCAGGATCCTGATCGCTGCTGCCTGTCAAACACAACGATATCGCTATCCAGGACGCTGCAACGTCACGGATCGCTAGCGATATCGTTTAGTGTGAAGGTACCTTAACTGCAGCTCTGGAAGTGACTGGAGTATAAGACATGATGTAAAAGCAAAATAGTGACTGCACCATAAAAATGAATTAAAAGCAGAATAGAGACTGTAGCTCTGGATGTGACTGGCGTATAAGACATCATGTATATGCAGAATAGTGACCGCAGCAAAGCATGTGACTGGATTATATGACATGATGTAAAAGCCGAATAGTAACTGCAGCTCTGGATGTAATTGGAGTATAAAACCTTATATAACAGCAGAATAGTGACTCCAGCCCTGGATGTGACTGGAGTATGAGATCTGATGTAACAGCAGAATGTCGACTGCAGCTCCAGATGGAGCATTAGACCTTATGTAACAGTAGAATAGTGAATGCAGATCTGGATTTGATTGGAGTATAAAACATGATGTAACGGCAGAGCCGTTGCGGTTTAACGCTGCGGATCTGCAGCAGTTTTCCATGGGGTTTACAGTACCATGTAAACCTATGGAAAACCCAATCCACTGTGCACATGCTGCGGAAAATACCGCGCGGAAACGGAGCCTTGTTTTTTCTGCAGCATGTCAATTCGTTGTGCGGATCTGCAGCGTTTCTGCACCCATTGACTTGCATTGAGTCGGGACAATCTGCAGCAAAAACGCAGATGTAAAAAAGATCTGCGGTTTTGCTGTGGGGGAAATGCTGCAAATCGGGAGGAGGGAAGAGTGTGTGGGCGGAGACTGTGCCTGTCTGTGTGTGCAGGCGAGGTCTGCGGGGGGTCTGTGCGGGGCTGTCGGGACTCTGTGCGGTCTGCTGGGAGTCTGTGCGGGCTGCCGGGGGTCTGTGCGGGGCTTCCGGGGTCTGTGCGGGGCTGTCGGGGGTCTGTGCGGGCTGCTGGGGGTCTTGCGGGGCTTTCAGGGGTCTGTGCGGGTCTGCTGGGGGGGTCTGTGCGGGGCTGTCGGGGGTCTGCCATGTCTGTCGGGGGTGTGTGTGTGTGCAGGCATCGTCCGATGGGACTACAAGTTCCATCGGGCTATGCCTGCTACAATGACATTGACTGACACATTAGCCAATGATGGGACAGTAGTAGTCCCATCATCCGGCTAATGTGTTGAATGTAAAAAAAAACAAAACACAAACATATAACAGGATATACAACATATAACAGGACATACAACATATAACAGGACATACAACATATAACAGTACATACAACATATAACAGGACATACAACATATGTTGTACATACAACATATGTTGTACATACAACATATAACAGGACATACAACAGAACATACAAGATATAACAGTACATACAACATATAACAGTACATACAACACACAACATCCAACATATAACAGTACATCCAACATATAACAGGACATACAACATATAACAGAACATACAACATACAATATATAACAGTACATACATCCAACATATAACAGGACATACAACATATAACAGTACACACAACATAGAACATATAACAGTACATCCAACATATAACAGGACATACAACATATAACATATATCAGTACATACAACATCCAACATATAACAGGACATACAACATATAACATAACAGTACATACAACATATAATAGTACATACAACATAAAACAGTACATACAACATACAACAGTACGTACAACATATAACAGTACAGACAACATATAACAGAACATACAACATACAGTACATACAACATATAACATACAATACATACATACAGTACATTCATACAATACATACATATAGACATACAGTACATACAAGAGAGTACATACCCACCACCACCTTGTCACCTTGATCCCCGAAGCCATTATCACCTCTAAAAAATATTAAAATAACAAACACTATACTCCCTGTGTCCGGAGATATCCAATTAAAACGAGTGTCCCACGACGATCTCCCATGGAGAGCAGCAGCATCAGCTGATGCGACTGCTCTC
Source organism: Ranitomeya variabilis (assembly GCF_051348905.1). Classification (NCBI taxonomy): domain Eukaryota; kingdom Metazoa; phylum Chordata; class Amphibia; order Anura; family Dendrobatidae; genus Ranitomeya; species Ranitomeya variabilis. The sequence goes on from NC_135233.1 coordinate 656,839,875, forward strand.
CAGGAATACAATGACGGAAGGTATCCTTCCGCAATGTATTCCTCCGCCACTGTAAAAAATAGTCCCTAGTCTCACTTGTGGCACTGCTGTGTGGGAAAATTCTCACGCAGCATTGCCATAAAGTGAAACCCTGAACTCAGATAACCTCAGTGATGCACTGCAGGAGCCATTGTCTCCTGTCAGTGTGTCACTGGAGGTCCTATAGAGCAGTGACATCATCTGATGTCACTGTTCTATAAGGGAGATCGTCGTGGGACACTCGTTATTAATTGGACTACGGCGGAAAGTGAGTATACGGTTTATTATTTTTAATTTTTTGCAGGCGATCGAGTATGGTAAGTATGGTTAAATTAAGAATATTAAAATACTTTTTTCTGGCTGTGTCTTTATTTTTTAACTTTTAAACTACTATAGGATTAATAATGGATAGGCGTCTTATTGACGCCTCTCCATTATTAACCGGGCTTAATGTCACCTTACATTAGCAAGGTGACATTAACCCCTTATTACCCCATATCCCACCGCTACTCGGGAGTGGGAAGAGAGGGGCTAAGTGCCAGAATTGGCGCATTTTATAGATGCACCATTTCTGGGGCGGCTGCGGGATGGTATTTGGAGCCGGGGGGGGGGGGGGCAAATATCCATGGCCCCTCTCTAGGCTAAGAATATCAGCCTGCAGCTGTCTGCGTAGCCTTTCTGGCTATAAAATATAGGGGGGCCCCCTATTTTAATAGCCAGTAAAGGCTATATGCAGACAGCTGCGGGCCGATATTCATAGCCTGGGAGGGGGCCATGGGTATTAACCCCTTCCTAGGGTACAAATATTGGTCCCTGGCCGTCGGCTTTCCCCCTCTGGCGCTGAAAATTGCGCAGGAGCCCACACAATTTTTTTCCTTTTTTTAAAATTAAACATTCATTAATAAACATAGGCCTTGCTATTATATATCTATGGATATATTTATAGATATATCCATAGATAAATCTATTTATCTATAGATGGATAACTGTGGCTATATCTATCTATAGATTTATAGACAGTTATATCTGTAGATACATAGATATATCTATCCATATATCTTTCTGGCCATTTTCGCACATCAGGTTTTTGACGTCAGGCACAATCCATCGAGTTTTCAAAAAAACGGATCCGTTCTTTTCTCATAGAGTTGTATTAGCGTCGGATTGTGCATGTTGGCCACACGTTTCATCCGTTTTTGCCGGATTCGTCAGAAAAGCTGTTTCCAGCAGATTGAGAAAACGTACAGAACGTTTTTTGTCTGGCGAAAAACGTTTGAAATTGAGATGTAAAATGATGAATCCGGCCTCCAAATCCATTTTTTCATGCATTTTTTCCATTGAAATCATGCACATTTTCCATTTTCTCTTTCTCAAAAAAACGGATCATCAGTTGCATCAGTTTTTCACTATTTGCAACGGATCGGTTTTTTTTTTTTAGAGAGAGAGAATGGAAAATGTGCATGATTTCAATGGAAAAAATGCATGAAAAAATGGATTTGGAGGCCGGATTCATCATTTAACATCTCGGTTTCATACGTTTTTCTCCGGACAGAAAAAACGCTCTTCTGTACGTTTTCTCCGTCTGCCGGAAAGTTTTTTTTACGGATCCGGCAAAAAGCGTATGAAACGTTAGGCCATCAGGCGCAATCCGGCGCTAATACAACTCTGAGAAAAAAAACGGATCCTGTGAAAAAAAAACACGGATGCGTTTTTTTCAAATCTCGCCGGATTATGCCTGATGGCAAAAACCTGATGTGTGAGAGTGGCCTAACTATCCATATATCTATCTACATCTATCCATAAAGAAGGAAAAAAAGGCAGCACTCCAATTCCTTTAAGAGGTGAAAAAACTGTGAAGTTTATTCAAGCCCACATCTCTGTGCAACGTTTCGGCTCACACTGAGCCTTTCTCAAGCTTGAGAAAGGCTCAGTGTGAGCCGAAACGTCGCACAGAGATGTGGGCTTGAATAAAGTTCACAGTTTTTTCACCTCTTAAAGGAATTGGAGTGCTGCCTTTTTTTCCTTCTTTTTGGTATATTACTTGGGTGGATGAATGGACCGTCTTACCTAGGAGGCTTGGCACCCATTGGTGAGCATTGTGCTGTTCCAATTTTTTCTACCTACATCTATCCATAGATACAGGTCCTTCTCAAAAAATTAGCATATAGTGTTAAATTTCATTATTTACCATAATGTAATGATTACAATTAAACTTTCATATACTATAGATTCATTATCCACCAACTGAAATTTGTCAGGTCTTTTATTGTTTTAATACTGATGATTTTGGCATACAACTCCTGATAACCCAAAAAACCTGTCTCAATAAATTAGCATATCAAGAAAAGGTTCTCTAAATGACCTATTACCCTAATCTTCTGAATCAACTAATTAACTCTAAACACATGCAAAAGATACCTGAGGCTTTTAAAAACTCCCTGCCTGGTTCATTACTCAAAACCCCCATCATGGGTAAGACTAGCGACCTGACAGATGTCAAGAAGGCCATCATTGACAACCTCAAGCAAGAGGGTAAGACCCAGAAAGAAATTTCTCAACAAATAGGCTGTTCCCAGAGTGCTGTATCAAGGCACCTCAATGGTAAGTCTGTTGGAAGGAAACAATGTGGCAGAAAACGCTGTACAACGAGAAGAGGTGACCGGACCCTGAGGAAGATTGTGGAGAAGGACCGATTCCAGACCTTGGGGAACCTGAGGAAGCAGTGGACTGAGTCTGGTGTGGAAACATCCAGAGCCACCGTGCACAGGCGTGTGCAGGAAATGGGCTACAGGTGCCGCATTCCCCAGGTAAAGCCACTTTTGAACCATAAACAGCGGCAGAAGCGCCTGACCTGGGCTACAGAGAAGCAGCACTGGACTGTTGCTAAGTGGTCCCAAGTACTTTTTTCTGATGAAAGCAAATTTTGCATGTCATTCGGAAATCAAGGTGCCAGAGTCTGCAGGAAGACTGGGGAGAAGGAAATGCCAAAATGCCTGAAGTCCAGTGTCAAGTACCCACAGTCAGTGATGGTGTGGGGTGCCATGTCAGCTGCTGGTGTTGGTCCACTGTGTTTCATCAAGGGCAGGGTCAATGCAGCTAGCTATCAGGAGATTTTGGAGCACTTCATGCTTCCATCGGCTGAAATGCTTTATGGAGATGAAGATTTCATTTTTCAGCACGACCTGGCACCTGCTCACAGTGCCAAAACCACTGGTAAATGGTTTACTGACCATGGTATTACTGTGCTCAATTGGCCTGCCAACTCTCCTGACCTGAACCCCATAGAGAATCTGTGGGATATTGTGAAGAGAAAGTTGAGAGACGCAAGACCCAACACTCTGGATGAGCTTAAGGCCGCTATTGAAGCATCCTGGGCCTCCATAACATCTCAGCAGTGTCACAGGCTGATTGCCTCCATGCCACGCCGCATTGAAGCAGTCATTTCTGCCAAAGGATTCCCGACCAAGTATTGAGTGCATAACTGAACATTATTATTTGATGGTTTTTTTGTTTGGTATTAAAAAACACTTTTATTTGATTGGTCGGGTGAAATATGCTAATTTATTGAGACAGGTTTTTTGGGTTATCAGGAGTTGTATGCCAAAATCATCAGTATTAAAACAATAAAAGACCTGACAAATTTCAGTTGGTGGATAATGAATCTATAGTATATGAAAGTTTAATTGTAATCATTACATTATGGTAAATAATGAAATTTAACACTATATGCTAATTTTTTGAGAAGGACCTGTATATCTATCTACATCTATCTATCTCATTCTATCTATATATCTATCTATCTATCTATCTATCTATCTATCTATCTATCTATCTATCTAATGGAATGTGGGTTGGACAAATGTAAAAGAGGAGGTTGGACAAGACATGACATATCTTTTTTTCTGTTCAATTAATACATCTTTATTTAGCCTTCAAAAACGCACAAAAAACGCATCAAAAACGCACCTGAATTTTCTGCCAAGAGCTGCGGATTTAGTGCAGAAAAATCCGCAGGCAAATCTGCAACGTGTGCACATACCCTTATACCACATTGAGCACTACGTGAGAACATTATACTGTATGGAGCGCAGTACACTGCACGGAGCACTATACGTGGCAATTATACTGTATGGAGCACTATGCGGGGTTATTATACTGTATGGAGCACTACGTGAGGCCATTATACTGTACGGAGCATTATGTGAGTGCATTATATTGTATGGATCACTAAGTGTTGCCCTCTATACAGTATGGAGCACTACATGAGGCCATTATACTGTATTGAGCATTATACTGTATGGAGCACTATGCAGGCGCATTATACTGTATAGAGCAGTATGCGAGGCTATTATACTGTATGAAGCAGTATGCTGGGCCACTATACTGTATGGAGCACTAGATGAGGCCATTATACTGTATCAAGCATATGTGGCCGCATTATACTGTATGGAACACTATTTGGGGCCCTTTATACTGTATGGAGCACTACATGAGGCTATTATACTGTATGGAACACTGTGTGGGGCCATTATACTGTACGGTATGGAGCACTATGTGGGGCCATTATACTGTATGGAGCACTACGTGAGGCCATTATACTGCATGGAGCACAATGTAGGGTTATTATATTGTATGGTTAAAATAAATTTGTTCAGCTCACCCTGCTGTCTGCACCTTGTTTGAAGTATATGCCTGAAACAGTCCTAGTCAGGGACAAGGATAATCTATGAGGAAAGGCAACAGGAAAATTTCCAGCACATGAAATTTTTCTGTTGCATTTTCTCATTCATTATACTGTATGGAGCACTACGTGAGGCCATTATACTGTATGGAGCATTATGTGGTGTCCATTATACTGTATTGAGAATTATGGGGAGCCATTATACTGTATGTAACATTATATGGGGCCCATTAAACTGTATGGTGTACTACATGAGGCCATTATATCGTATGGGGGACTATATGGGACTCATAATATATACAACACTATGTAGGACCATTATACTGTATGGAGCACTATGTGGAGCCCTTTATACTGTATGCAGCATGGCCTACTATCAGCACCTCTCCTAGCTGTCAGTGACTAGATGCAGCCTGCTCTCAGTGCCTCTATTGATCAATGAGTAGAGTCAGCCTGCTCTCAGTGCCTCTGCTATCAATGAGTAGAGGCAGCATGCTCTCAGTACCTCTGTTATCGGTCAGTGACTAGAGGCAGTCTGATCTCAGTGCCTCTGCTATCTATCAATGACTAGAGGCAGCCTACTCTCAGTACCTCTGCTATTGGTCAGTGACTAGAGGCAGCCTGCTGTCAGTGCCTCTGCTACCAGTTAGTGACTAGAGGCAGCCTGCTCTCAGTGCCTCTATCGGTCAGTGACTAGAGGAAGCCTGCTCTCAGTGCCTCTGCTATCGGTCAGTGACTAGAGGCAGCCTGCTCTCAGTGCCTCTGCCATCGATCAGTGACTATAGGCAGCCTGCTCTCAGTGCGACTGCTATCGGTCAGTGACTAGAGGCAGCCTGCTCTCAGTGCGACTGCTATCGGTCAGTGACTAGAGGCAGCCTGCTCTCATTGCCTGTGCTATCAGTGACTAGAGGCAGCCTGCTCTCAGTGCGTCTGCTATCCGTCAGTGACTAGAAGCAGCCTGCTCTCAGTGCCTCTGCTATCGGTCAGTGACTAGAAGCAGCCTGCTCTCATTGCCTGTGCTATCGATCAGTGACTAGAGGCAGCCTGCTCTCAGTGCGTCTGCTATCCGTCAGTGACTAGAAGCAGCCTGCTCTCAGTGCCTCTGCTATCGGTCAGTGACTAGAGGCAGCCTGCTCTCAGTGACTCTGCTATCGGTCAGTGACTAGAGGCAGCCTGCTCTCATTGCCTGTGCTATCGATCAGTGACTAGAGGCAGCCTGCTCTCAGTGCATCTGCTATCGGTCAGTGACTAGAGGCAGCGTGCTCTGTGTCTCTGCTATCGGTCAGACTTGAGGCAGCCTGCTCTCAGTGCCTCTGCTATCGGTCAGTGACTAGAGGCAGCCTGCCCTCAGTGCCCCTGCTATCGGTCAGTGACTAGAGGCAGCCTGCTCTGTGTCTCTGCTATCGGTCAGACTTGAGGCAGCCTGCTCTCAGTGCCTGTGATATCGGTCAGTGACTAGAGGCAGCCTGCTCAGTGCCTCTGCTATCGGTCAGTGACTAGATGCAGCCTGCTCTGTGTCTCTGCTATCGGTCAGACTTGAGGCAGCCTGCTCTCAGTGCCTGTGATATCGGTCAGTGACTAGAGGCAGCCTGCTCAGTGCCTCTGCTATCGGTCAGTGACTAGATGCAGCCTGCTCTCAGTGACTCTGCTATCGGTCAGTGACTAGAGGCAGCCTGTTTTCAGTGCCTCTGCTATCGGTCAGTGACTAGAGGCAGCCTGCTCTCAGTGCCTCTGCTATCGGTCAGTGACTAGAGGCAGCCTGCTCTCAGTGCCTCTGCTATCGGTCAGTGACTAGAGGCAGCCTGTTCTCAGTTCCTGTGCTATAGGTCAGTGCCTAGATGCAGCCTGCTCTCAGTGCCTCTGCTATCGGTCAGTGACTAGAGGCAGCCTGTTCTCAGTACCTCTGCTATCGGTCAGTGACTAGAGGCAACCTGTTCTCAGTTCCTGTGCTATCGGTCAGTGACTAGAGGCAGCCTGCTCTCCGTGCCTCTGCTATCGGTCAGTGACTAGAGGCAGCCTGCTCTCAGTGCCTCTGCTATCGGTCAGTGACTAGAGGCAGCCTGTTCTCAGTACCTCTGCTATCGGTCAGTGACTAGAGGCAGCCTGTTCTCAGTTCCTGTGCTATCGGTCAGTGACTAGAGGCAGCCTGCGACTAGAGACAGCCTGCTGTCAGTGCCTCTGCTATCGGTCAGTGACTAGAGGCAGCCTGCTCTCAGTGCCTCTGCTAGCGGTCAGTGACTAGATGCAGCCTGCTCTCAGTGACTCTGCTATCGGTCAGTGACTAGAGGCAGCCTGTTTTCAGTGCCTCTGCTATCGGTCAGTGACTAGAGGCAGCCTGCTCTCAGTGCCTCTGCTATCGGTCAGTGACTAGAAGCAGCCTGCTCTCAGTGCCTCTGCTAGCGGTCAGTGACTAGAGGCAGCCTGCTCTCAGTTCCTGTGCCAGCGGTCAGTGACTAGAGGCAGCCTGCTCTCAGTGCCTCTGCTATCGGTCAGTGACTAGAGGCAGCCTGCTCTCAGTGCCTCTGCTATCGGTCAGTGACTAGAGGCAGCCTGCTCTCAGTGCCTCTGCTATCGGTCAGTGACTAGAGGCAGCCTGCTCTCAGTGCCTCTGCTATCGGTCAGTGACTAGAGGCAGCCTGTTCTCAGTTCCTGTGCTATAGGTCAGTGACTAGATGCAGCCTGCTCTCAGTGCCTCTGCTATCGGTCAGTGACTAGAGGCAGCCTGTTCTCAGTACCTCTGCTATCGGTCAGTGACTAGAGGCAACCTGTTCTCAGTTCCTGTGCTATCGGTCAGTGACTAGAGGCAGCCTGCTCTCAGTGCCTCTGCTATCGGTCAGTGACTAGAGGCAGCCTGCTCTCAGTGCCTGTGCTATCAGTCAGTGACTAGAGGCAGACTGCTATCAGTGCGTCTGCTATCGATCAGTGACTAGAGGCAGCCTGCTCTCAGTGCCTCTGCTATCGGTCAGTGACTAGAAGCAGCCTCCTCTCAGTGCCTCTGCTATCGGTCAGTGACTAGAGGCAGCCTGCTCTCAGTGCCTGTGCTATCAGTCAGTGACTAGAGGCAGACTGCTATCAGTGCGTCTGCTATCGATCAGTGACGAGAGGCAGCCTGCTCAGTGCCTCTGCTATCGGTCAGTGACTAGAAGCAGCCTGCTCTCAGTGCCTCTGCTAGCGGTCAGTGACTAGAGGCAGCCTGTTCTCAGTTCCTGTGCTATAGGTCAGTGACTAGATGCAGCCTGCTCTCAGTGCCTCTGCTATCGGTCAGTGACTAGAGGCAGCCTGCTCTCAGTGCCTCTGCTATCGGTCAGTGACTAGAGGCAGCCTGTTCTCAGTTCCTGTGCTATAGGTCAGTGACTAGATGCAGCCTGCTCTCAGTGCCTCTGCTATCGGTCAGTGACTAGAGGCAGCCTGTTCTCAGTACCTCTGCTATCGGTCAGTGACTAGAGGCAACCTGTTCTCAGTTCCTGTGCTATCGGTCAGTGACTAGAGGCAGCCTGCTCTCAGTGCCTCTGCTATCGGTCAGTGACTAGAGGCAGCCTGCTCTCAGTGCCTGTGCTATCAGTCAGTGACTAGAGGCAGACTGCTATCAGTGCGTCTGCTATCGATCAGTGACTAGAGGCAGCCTGCTCTCAGTGCCTCTGCTATCGGTCAGTGACTAGAAGCAGCCTCCTCTCAGTGCCTCTGCTATCGGTCAGTGACTAGAGGCAGCCTGCTCTCAGTGCCTGTGCTATCAGTCAGTGACTAGAGGCAGACTGCTATCAGTGCGTCTGCTATCGATCAGTGACGAGAGGCAGCCTGCTCAGTGCCTCTGCTATCGGTCAGTGACTAGAAGCAGCCTGCTCTCAGTGCCTCTGCTAGCGGTCAGTGACTAGAGGCAGCCTGCTCTCAGTGCCTCTGCTATCGGTCAGTGACTAGAGGCAGCCTGTTCTCAGTTCCTGTGCTATCGGTCAGTGACTAGAGGCAGCCTGCGACTAGAGACAGCCTGCTGTCAGTGCCTCTGCTATCGGTCAGTGACTAGAGACAGCCTGCTCTCAGTGCCTCTGCTAGCGGTCAGTGACTAGATGCAGCCTGCTCTCAGTGACTCTGCTATCGGTCAGTGACTAGAGGCAGCCTGTTTTCAGTGCCTCTGCTATCGGTCAGTGACTAGAGGCAGCCTGCTCTCAGTGCCTCTGCTATCGGTCAGTGACTAGAAGCAGCCTGCTCTCAGTGCCTCTGCTAGCGGTCAGTGACTAGAGGCAGCCTGCTCTCAGTTCCTGTGCTAGCGGTCAGTGACTAGAGGCAGCCTGCTGTCAGTGCCTCTGCTATCGGTCAGTGACTAGAGGCAGCCTGTTCTCAGTGCCTCTGCTATCGGTCAGTGACTAGAGGCAGCCTGCCCTCAGTGCCTCTGCTATCGGTCAGTGACTAGAGGCAGCCTGCTCTCAGTGCCTCTGCTATCGGTCAGTGACTAGAGGCAGCCTGTTCTCAGTTCCTGTGCTATCGGTCAGTGACTAGAGGCAGCCTGCTCTCAGTGCCTCTGCTATCGGTCAGTGACTAGAGGCAGCCTGTTCTCAGTTCCTGTGCTATAGGTCAGTGCCTAGATGCAGCCTGCTCTCAGTGCCTCTGCTATCGGTCAGTGACTAGAAGCAGCCTGCTCTCAGTGCCTCTGCTAGCGGTCAGTGACTAGAGGCAGCCTGCTCTCAGTTCCTGTGCTAGCGGTCAGTGACTAGAGGCAGCCTGCTGTCAGTGCCTCTGCTATCGGTCAGTGACTAGAGGCAGCCTGCTCTCAGTGCCTCTGCTATCGGTCAGTGACTAGAGGCAGCCTGTTCTCAGTACCTCTGCTATCGGTCAGTGACTAGAGGCAACCTGTTCTCAGTTCCTGTGCTATCGGTCAGTGACTAGAGGCAGCCTGTTCTCCGTGCCTCTGCTATCGGTCAGTGACTAGAGGCAACCTGTTCTCAGTTCCTGTGCTATCGGTCAGTGACTAGAGGCAGCCTGCTCTCAGTGCCTCTGCTATCGGTCAGTGACTAGAGGCAGCCTGCTCTCAGTGCCTCTGCTATCGGTCAGTGACTAGAGGCAGCCTGTTCTCAGTACCTCTGCTATCGGTCAGTGACTAGAGGCAGCCTGCGACTAGAGACAGCCTGCTGTCAGTGCCTCTGCTATCGGTCAGTGACTAGAGGCAGCCTGCTCTCAGTGCCTCTGCTAGCGGTCAGTGACTAGAGGCAGCCTGTTCTCAGTTCCTGTGCTATCGGTCAGTGACTAGAGGCAGCCTGCGACTAGAGACAGCCTGCTGTCAGTGCCTCTGCTATCGGTCAGTGACTAGAGGCAGCCTGCTCTCAGTGCCTCTGCTAGCGGTCAGTGACTAGATGCAGCCTGCTCTCAGTGACTCTGCTATCGGTCAGTGACTAGAGGCAGCCTGTTTTCAGTGCCTCTGCTATCGGTCAGTGACTAGAGGCAGCCTGCTCTCAGTGCCTCTGCTATCGGTCAGTGACTAGAAGCAGCCTGCTCTCAGTGCCTCTGCTAGCGGTCAGTGACTAGAGGCAGCCTGCTCTCAGTTCCTGTGCCAGCGGTCAGTGACTAGAGGCAGCCTGCTGTCAGTGCCTCTGCTATCGGTCAGTGACTAGAGGCAGCCTGTTCTCAGTGCCTCTGCTATCGGTCAGTGACTAGAGGCAGCCTGCCCTCAGTGCCTCTGCTATCGGTCAGTGACTAGCGGCAGCCTGCTCTCAGTGCCTCTGCTATCGGTCAGTGACTAGAGGCAGCCTGCTCTCAGTGCCTCTGCTATCGGTCAGTGACTAGAGGCAGCCTGTTCTCAGTACCTCTGCTATCGGTCAGTGACTAGAGGCAACCTGTTCTCAGTTCCTGTGCTATCGGTCAGTGACTAGAGGCAGCCTGCTCTCAGTGCCTCTGCTATCGGTCAGTGACTAGAGGCAGCCTGTTCTCAGTACCTCTGCTATCGGTCAGTGACTAGAGGCAACCTGTTCTCAGTTCCTGTGCTATCGGTCAGTGACTAGAGGCAGCCTGCTCTCAGTGCCTCTGCTATCGGTCAGTGACTAGAGGCAGCCTGTTCTCAGTGCCTCTGCTATCGGTCAGTGACTATTGGCAGCCTGCTCTCAGTACCTCTGCTATCGGTCAGTGACTAGAGGCAGCCTGTTCTCAGTTCCTGTGCTATCGGTCAGTGACTAGAGGCAGCCTGCTCTCAGTGCCTCTGCTAGCGGTCAGTGACTAGAGGCAGCCTGTTCTCAGTTCCTGTGCTATCGGTCAGTGACTAGAGGCAGCCTGCTGTCAGTGCCTCTGCTAGCGGTCAGTGACTAGAGGCAGCCTGTTCTCAGTTCCTGTGCTATCGGTCAGTGACTAGAGGCAGCCTGCTCTCAGTGCCTCTGCTATCGGTCAGTGACTATTGGCAGCCTGCTCTCAGTGCCTCTGCTATCGGTCAGTGACTAGAGGCAGCCTGTTCTCAGTACCTCTGCTATCGGTCAGTGACTAGAGGCAGCCTGTTCTCAGTTCCTGTGCTATCGGTCAGTGACTAGTGGCAGCCTGCTCTCAGTGCCTCTGCTATCGGTCAGTGACTAGAGGCAGCCTGTGTTTCTCGCTGACACATGAATAGCAGGGCAGGTTGGAGCAGTCAGTCACACACAGCCCGCAGCGTCTCCGGCAGCACAGCACTGACACAGTCTCGTCAGCACAGCATCCTCTCGCGGGATCTCGCTGGCTCTCGTCCGCCATATTTCGCCCTACTAGTATTTTGGTTTCGTCTCCTGCCTGAAGCAGAGGAGTCCTAGACAGAACTGCAGCTAGAGGAGGGACCGTTACGTTCCGGGACTTGTGACGTCAGAGGCGCTTGGTTCCGCTGGCGGAGCGCGGGACATTCTGGACTGGGCCCGACACAATTTTGAGGCCGGGACTTTGCAGTGCGGCTGAGGGGGGGAGGTGGCGGTGAGATTGCCGGGCCGGGGCAGCAGAGGCGACGCTTGTCCCCCTCCCCCCCGCTGGACCGAGTTGGCTTCGGTAGGAGGCTGACAGAGAGGTGTCGCGGGCCCCGGATCCGAGCTGGCGGCGGAGGAGAAGGCTGTGAGGTGAGCGGAGGCTGCACTGTGGGGTGCTGGGCCTGAGCTGGGGAAGGGGCGGTGGGCGGTGATAGAGCGGTAGGCCCCGGTCTGGGCCTGTCACTGACACTTGTGTGGCAGGCTCCTCACCTGAGCCGAGGTGTGCGCTGGGCCACACATGGCGCCCCTCACTGTGCCAGCCAGGCACTGCAGGCTGCGGGGGGTTCTCCTGGGCAGTGCTGTGCACAGGCTGTCATGGGAGCTGCAGAGCTGTCACCTATGGGAATGGCTGCTGTCTGTGATGCAGGTGGTGCCCACGGCTGGCAGAGTGGAATTCCACCCAAATCTAATAATGGCCACAGCAAGCCAAGCATGCCAGCCAGAGCCAGCGTTCACAACTGCCAACAGGAGGGTCACCCGTATTGTCAGGAGTGGGCAGGTAATATATATATATATATATATATATATATATATATATATATATATATATACCTGTAAGGGTATGTGCACACCAGGCGGACAAACACGGTGAGCCTAAGAAAATAACCAAAAATAACGCTTCAGGATAAAAAAATAGTTTTTGTTTTTGAATCGTTTTTCTTCAGCGTTGTTTTTTTTTTTTTTTTTTAGTGATCCCAGAGCACTTTTTTTTTCCACATTCTCAGCCACCATCAGCTTTTTATCTTATTGATTTGGGCTTGCGTTTTTAAATATATTTTTATTTTTCAAAACTCCCTTGACTAACGAGTTTTCAAACAATAAATGCTGGCAAAACACTGAAAAAGAATCCCGGGTGTCATTGATTTATTTTTTTTCTCCTTTGCCTTCCCATTGAGTCTTAGTACATAGTATAGAATGTTCTCGGAGTGGAGATGCCTGATGAATGAGTAGGTCACTTCTATTAACTACTTGGAAAACGGAGGAGGTGAAAATACACCCAAAGGTCTGATCGTGTAAACAGTGAGTTATTATACATATGTTGGTTCTTTTAACTGCTTTTTCTGTCGGGTATCGGATTGGGTCCTCCTCCAAAATAAGTGTGTACATACCCTTAGGCTCTACTTGCTCACTTGGGTTTAGAACATCGTCGGCTATTTCAGTATTGATTGACGATCTACAGTGCGGTTCTTAGTGCACAAAGTACAAGAACCCCAATGGACCTCACCAAACTGGTTGTATGATTAGGTGAGGCCATCCATGTTTGGTTTGTGGGAGTTTGACCTATGAAAACTGACTGACAGTGGCCCCACCAGTCAGGCCCGGTGTCCACGTTCCGAAACTATTAGCACTTTGGACGCAGCACGCGTTCACTGCATCCAAAGTGCTGCCGTCTGTTGAACACAGGTAAATCCACATGTGTTCACTGAACCTTGCTGATTTACCGCATCCAGTACATTCTATTGGTGAAATGTCTCTTGTGGAGACTCGCGTCTCTGCAAGATAAATTGATATGCAGTCTTGAAAGACCCCCGCCGCATGTCGGTCTCTGCAAATGATCCACGGGCATCTGTGGACACACAGTGGGCATGGGATTTCTAGAAGTCCCATCCAATATGCTGTACTGCTGGCCACCAGGGCTGTAGAGTCGGTGAGCCAAACCTCCGACTCCTCAATTTCCATGACACCGACTCCATGACTCTTGACTGCACAGCCCTGCTGGCCACTGTGTTCAACGCTGTATAAATATGCAACATCAAACCTGCAGCAATTACTGATCGTGGGAAACATTTATGGCCTAACCTTATTATAGGGACACTTCCATCAGACTGGCCTTTTTTTTTTTTTTTAATTGGAACTGAATAACACATTTAGTTATACTGCTTTTAAATTTGTGCCTTTTTTATTTTGGTAGTATTTTGCAATTAAACTTGTAAATATAAAATATTCTTGTTGAGCTGGCAGAAGAGAGGTGGATAGGCCAGTCACATTTTACAATTTGTAGTGCAGGGAACAGAGCAGATAGGCAGAGGATTGAAATGACCGCTCTTTTCTGTGGATGGACTAAATAATCATGGTCTAGTTCAGGGGTCCCCAACCTGTGGCTCGGGAGCCACATGTGGCTCACGGTCCCATGAATTGTGGCTCTCGGCTGTCTGTCAGCTTGGAGCATTAGCTCCAGTTCTAGCAAACAGGTATGAAGAGCACCTCTGAAACTTAGGAATTTTGTGAGTAGCCCTGCAGAGAAGAGCAGATCTGGACGCACATACAGGTCCTTCTCAAAAAATTAGCATATAGTGTTAAATTTCATTATTTACCATAATGTAATGATTACAATTAAACTTTCATATACTATAGATTCATTATCCACCAACTGAAATTTGTCAGGTCTTTTATTGTTTTAATACTGATGATTTTGGCATACAACTCCTGATAACCCAAAAAACCTGTCTCAATAAATTAGCATATTTCACCCGACCAATCAAATAAAAGTGTTTTTTAATACCAAACAAAAAAACCATCAAATAATAATGTTCAGTTATGCACTCAATACTTGGTCGGGAATCCTTTGGCAGAAATGACTGCTTCAATGCGGCGTGGCATGGAGGCAATCAGCCTGTGACACTGCTGAGATGTTATGGAGGCCCAGGATGCTTCAATAGCGGCCTTAAGCTCATCCAGAGTGTTGGGTCTTGCGTCTCTCAACTTTCTCTTCACAATATCCCACAGATTCTCTATGGGGTTCAGGTCAGGAGAGTTGGCAGGCCAATTGAGCACAGTAATACCATGGTCAGTAAACCATTTACCAGTGGTTTTGGCACTGTGAGCAGGTGCCAGGTCGTGCTGAAAAATGAAATCTTCATCTCCATAAAGCATTTCAGCCGATGGAAGCATGAAGTGCTCCAAAATCTCCTGATAGCTAGCTGCATTGACCCTGCCCTTGATGAAACACAGTGGACCAACACCAGCAGCTGACATGGCACCCCACACCATCACTGACTGTGGGTACTTGACACTGGACTTCAGGCATTTTGGCATTTCCTTCTCCCCAGTCTTCCTGCAGACTCTGGCACCTTGATTTCCGAATGACATGCAAAATTTGCTTTCATCAGAAAAAAGTACTTGGGACCACTTAGCAACAGTCCAGTGCTGCTTCTCTGTAGCCCAGGTCAGGCGCTTCTGCCGCTGTTTATGGTTCAAAAGTGGCTTTACCTGGGGAATGCGGCACCTGTAGCCCATTTCCTTCCACACCAGACTCAGTCCACTGCTTCCTCAGGTTCCCCAAGGTCTGGAATCGGTCCTTCTCCACAATCTTCCTCAGGGTCCGGTCACCTCTTCTCGTTGTACAGCGTTTTCTGCCACATTGTTTCCTTCCAACAGACTTACCATTGAGGTGCCTTGATACAGCACTCTGGGAACAGCCTATTTGTTGAGAAATTTCTTTCTGGGTCTTACCCTCTTGCTTGAGGTTGTCAATGATGGCCTTCTTGACATCTGTCAGGTCGCTAGTCTTACCCATGATGGGGGTTTTGAGTAATGAACCAGGCAGGGAGTTTTTAAAAGCCTCAGGTATCTTTTGCATGTGTTTAGAGTTAATTAGTTGATTCAGAAGATTAGGGTAATAGGTCATTTAGAGAACCTTTTCTTGATATGCTAATTTATTGAGACAGGTTTTTTGGGTTATCAGGAGTTGTATGCCAAAATCATCAGTATTAACCCCTTAAGCCCCGAGGGTGGTTTGCACGTTAATGACCGGGCCAATTTTTACAATTCTGACCACTGTCCCTTTATGAGGCTATAACTCTGGAACGCTTTGACGGATCTTGGCGATTCTGACATTGTTTTCTCGTGACATATTGTACTTCATGTTAGTGGTAAAATTTATTCGATATAACTTGCGTTTATTTGTGAAAAAAAGGGAAATTTGGCGAAAATTTTGAAAATTTCGCAATTTTCCAACTTTGAATTTTTATGCCCTTAAATCACAGACATATGTCACGCAAAATACTTAATAAGTAACATTTCCCACATGTCTACTTTACATCAGTACAATTTTGGAACCAACATTTTTTTTTGTGACGGAGTTATAAGGGTTAAAAGTTGACCAGCAATTTCTCATTTTTACAACACCATTTTTTTTTTAGGGACCACATCTCATTTGAAGTCATTTTGAGGGGTCTATATGATAGAAAATACCCAAGTGTGACACCATTCTAAAAACTGCACCCTTCAAGGTGCTCAAAACCACATTCAAGAAGTTTATTAACCCTTCAGGTGTTTCACAGGAATTTTTGGAATGTTTAAATAAAAATGAACATTTAACTTTTTTTCACACAAAATTTATTTCAGCTCCAATTTGTTTTATTTTACCAAGGGTAACAGGAGAAATTGGACCCCAAAAAATGTTGTGCAATTTGTCCTGAGTACGCTGATACCCCATATGTGGGTGTAAACCATTGTTTGGGCGCATGGCAGAGCTTGGAAGGGAAGGAGCGCCATTTGACTTTTCAATGCAAAATTGACTGGAATTGAGATGGGACGCCATGTTGCGTTTGGAGAGCCCCTGATGTGCCTAAACATTGAAACCCCCCACAAGTGACACCATTTTGGAAAGTAGACCCCCTAAGGAACTTATCTAGATGTGTTTTGAGAGCTTTGAACCCCCAAGTGTTTCACTACAGATTATAACGCAGAGCCGTGAAAATAATTTTTTTTTTTCCTCAAAAATGATTTTTTAGCCCCCAGCTTTGTATTTTTACAAGGGTAACAGAATAAATTGGAACCCAAAATTTGTTTTTCAATTTGTCCTAAGTACGCTGATACCCCATATGTGGGGGGTAACCACTGTTTGGGCGCATGACAGAGCTCGGAAGGGAAGGAGCGCCATTTGGAATGCAGACTTAAATGGATTGGTCAGCAGCCGTCACGTTGCATTTGCAGAGCCCCTGATGTACCCAAACAGTACAAACCCCCCACAAGTGACCCCATATTGGAAACTAGACCTCCCAAGGAACTTATCTAGATGTGTTGTGAGAACTTTGAACCCCCAAGTGTTTCACTACAGTTTATAACGCAGAGCCGTGAAAATAAAACATCTTTTTTTTCCCACAAAAATGATTTTTAGCCCCCCAAATTTTTATTTTCCTAAGGATAACAAGAGAACTTGGACCGCAGAAGGTGTTGTTCAATTTGTCCCGAGTACGCCGATACCCCATATGTTGGGGTAAACCCCTTTTTGGGCGCACGGGAGAGCTCGGAAGGGAAGGAGCACTGTTTTACTTTTTCAACGCAGAATTGGCTGGAATTGAGATTGGACGCCATGTCGCGCTTGGAGAGCCCCTGATGTGCATGGACAGTGGAAACTCCCCAATTCTACCTGAAACCCTAACCCAAACACACCCCTAACCCTAATCCCAACGGTAACCCTAACCACACCCCTAGCCCTGACACACCCATAATTCTAATCCCAACCCTAATCCAAACCATAAATGTAATCCAAACCCTAACACTAACTTTAGCCCCAACCCTAACTTTAGCCCCAACCCTAACCATAACTTTACCTCCAACCCTAGCCCTAACCCTAACCGTGACTGAAATACGTGGCACTGAAATACGTGGCACTGAAATACGTGGCACTGAAATACGTGGCACTGAAATACGTGGCACTGAAATACGTGGCACTGAAATACGTGGCACTGAAATACGTGGCACTGAAATACGTGGCACTGAAATACGTGGCACTGAAATACGTGGCACTGAAATACGTGGCACTGAAATACGTGGCACTGAAATACGTGGCACTGAAATACGTGGCACTGAAATACGTGGCACTGAAATACGTGGCACTGAAATACGTGGCACTGAAATACGTGGCACTGAAATACGTGGCACTATGACTGTCAGAAAATGTTCATTAAACGGTTAGGGGTGAGGTTAGGGGTAGAGTTAGGGTTAGGGTTTGGATCCCTTTATCACCTTGATGGTGGTGGGTGGCTTTTCAGTGTGTTTTCTGTTTTTTCTTTCGATAAAAACGCATGCGTTTTTAACGCAAACGCATGTGCTTAAAAACGCAAGAAAATACTGCAGGTTGTATTTCTGAAAATGAACGCATGCAGAAAAAAATGCATGCGTTTGAAAACGCAACCAAACGCGTACAAAAAATGCATGCGTTTTCAATGTTAAATATAGGGAAAAAACACATGCGTTTTTTTGTGCAAAAAACGCTGCAGACAAAAACGCAAGTGTGAAACCAGCGACGCTTTTTATAGCAAAAAAGTTTTTGCGTCTCCACATTTTGAGACCTATAATTTTTCCACATTTTGCTCCACAGAGTCATGTGAGGTCTTGTTTTTTGCGGGACGAGTTGACGTTTTTATTGGTAACATTTTCGGACACGTGACTGTTTTTGATCGCTTTTTATTCCGATTTTTGTGAGGCAGAATGACCAAAAACCTGCTATTCATGAATTTCTTTTGGGAGAGGCGTTTATACCGTTCCGCGTTTGGTAAAATTGATAAAGCAGTTTTATTCGACGGGTCAGTACGATTACAGCGATATCTCATATCATTTTTTAATGTTTTGGCGCTTTTATACGATAAAAACTATTTTATAGAAAAAATAATTATTTTGGTATCGCTTTATTCTCAGGACTATAACTTTTTTTATTTTTTTGCTTATGATGCTGTGTGGCGGCTTGTTTTTTGCGGGACAAGATGACGTTTTCAGCGGTACCAGGATTATTTATATCAGTCTTTTTGATCGCGTGTTATTCCACTTTTTGTTCGGCGGTACGGTAATAAAGCGTTGTTTTTTGCCTCGTTTTTTTTTTTTTTTCTCTTACGGTGTTTACTGAAGGGGTTAACTAGTGGGGCAGTTTTATAGGTTGGGTCGTTACGGACGCGGCGATACTAAATATGTGTACTTTTATTGTTTTGTTTTTTTTATTTAGATAAAGAAATGTATTTATGGGAATAATATATATTTTTTTTATTATTATTTATTTAGGATTTTTTTTTTTTTTTGTTTACACATGTGGAAAAATTTTTTTTTTTACTTTGTCCCGGGGGGGGACATCACAGATCGATGATCTGATAGTGTTCACAGCACTCTGTCAGATCACCGATCTCACTTACATCGGAGCAGGCTTACCAGCGTCTGCTCTGAGCAGGCGCTCGGTAAGCCACCTTTCTCCCTGCAGGACCCGGATGCCGCGGCCATCTTGGATCCGGGACCTGCAGGGAGGAACAAGGTAGGAGACCCTCGGAGCAACGCGATCACATCGCGTTGCTCCGGGGGTCTCAGGGAAGCCCGCAGGGAGCCCCCTCCCTGCGCGATGCTTCCCTATACCGCCGGCACACCGCGATCATGTTTGATCGCGGTGTGCCGGGGGTTAATGTGCCGGGGGCGGTCCGTGACTGCTCCTGGCACATAGTGCCGGATGTCAGCTGCGATAGGCAGCTGACACCCGGCCGCAATCGGCCGCGCTCCCCCCGTGAGCGCGGCCGATCGCGTATGACGTACTATCCCGTCACCGGGAATTAAGTCCCAGGTCACCTTGACGGGATAATACGTCATACGGGATTAAGGGGTTAAAACAATAAAAGACCTGACAAATTTCAGTTGGTGGATAATGAATCTATAGTATATGAAAGTTTAATTGTAATCATTACATTATGGTAAATAATGAAATTTAACACTATATGCTAATTTTTTGAGAAGGACCTGTATACTGGTCTTAGGGGTTTTGAGATCATTTAAGTATGGTACGCTGGAGACAAGATGATACCACCTGTCAGAGGAGATGTTTGAAGCTGGATGTGACTGGGAGTGCTTTATAGGAGAATACTGAATTGGGGGGTATTGTAGGAACCCCTGGATCTTTTCATATTGCTTTGGGGTGATTGATTTTTGTGGACAAGCTTTGGTTACCATTATGCCTGTAATGGGGGCTTTGGTTGCCACTATTGTGAGAGGGGCGGGAGCTGAATGTGACTCGCGACCCTCTCTCAAGGCTGGATGTGGCTCGCGACCCTCTCAGAGCTGAATGTGGCTCTCAAGGTCAGAAACGTTGGAGACCTCTGTTCTAGATAGATGGGGCGGCAATGACAAGTGGATTTTGGGGCTATAGGTCTGGTTACATTGACTTACAGGCGGCACAACATGACTTTCAATCAGTAAACTTTTAACACAGCCTACCAAAGCAAACGATGCACACTGAATGGTCTATACCTGATTACTCTGTACTCATAGACTGTCATAGTACTCTTCAGTGCAAGACCTATTTACACGATGCACTACCGGGATGAGAATATGATGTGCTGCACAAAGATCATTTTACCCAAAGAATGAGCATTTTACAGCTCACTTCCCTCTTCCAAAGAGTGGTTTTTTGAGTGCCAAAGCCTGATTCTATAGAATAGGAGTTTTTTTTTTTTCAACACTAAACTTTATCAGCATGCACAATAGACAAATCTAGCATATGCAAAAACACAAGGAATACATGCTTTTTTTTGTTAGTGTTTTTTTTTTCAGTTTCTTTTCTGCCAAGAGATCAGGTTTTGCTGCAGAAAAAAAATGCTCAAAAAAGTGCTCAAACACCCTGTGTGAACTTACCCTTTCATCAGTTCATTTGTGACTGCGGTGAGAAACATAGACATGGCTACTTGCCGGCGTTATTTAAAGATGGTATACACGCTCGGGGGCATCTCCCCTTGAAAAAGCAACGTAATCCGTGGGCGAAACGCGCGTCGGGGAATGTGCCTGTGGATCCTACCCGGTGTGCTCCTCCTTGGTGCCCTGCAGTGGTAAGAGCAGCTTGTATCTATTTGTCACTTTATGCCGCCTTGGCTTTCTACATACACAGCTTCACATGCATGTATAGCAGTAGGTCTCTACCACTATTGATATGTAAGCTGGCCCTATAGATGGTGCACACCGGGGGATTCTCACCTATCCTTTTTACCATCCTGGTATTTTATTGTATCTTTTGTATGTTTTGCATTGACGAAGTAATATGTAAATTATATGTGCATTAATAAAGTATTTATTACCTATACACTCCTAGTTTTCTCCTATTCCTGTGGCTCTCATGGAGTTGGTTCTTTTTGGTGAGGGGTTGTTTGGCACTATTCAGCGCTATTATCTCCCCCTCAGTATCTAGTATGTTGCCTGGTTTTGGTATCATGAAAGAGCGGAGTGCAGTGACTCAATTTTTGTGCTCTGAGGCTACTGTATCTGGTGCCGATATTTATCAAAGGCTTTGTGCACAGAATGGAAAATGTGTTTTGTGATGAAACAATTTGTATGAATGGATAGAGAAGTTCAAGTAAGGTCACACAAGTGTCAGCCATGAAGAAGGAGCCTAACGCTTGTCCACAACTGAGAACATTGCGCGTGCATGTGAGCTGATTCTATTGGATAGACTCGTGACGGTGGATTATGTGGTAAATTAGGCCTGCAAGGATGAAGATTCACATCTGAAGAGGTCAAGGCAGTGGTTCATTCGTTGCTTGCAACTTAGCCTAAAACATTATTAAAAGCACCACTCCAGTGTGTTTTATTTTTCAGCGCTGGAGTGGCACTTCTCGTACATTTCCCGGCACCTGCGCACTGCAGTACTTTGCTCTGACCTCAACAGGGCAGATAAAGTACACCTGCGCAGGAGCCGCTACAGGAAGCAAGGAAGAGAACTTCATCGCATGAAGATGGGAGGCGCCGGACTGCGAGGCCCCCCAGGTGAGTATAAGTTTTTTTCCTATCTTTCAGGTTACATCGGGGGCTTATCTACAGCATTACAGAATGCTGCACATAAGCCCCTGATGGTGGTGGCCGAAGCTTATATACGAAAAAGGTGACAGATTCCCATTAACCAACCAGCCAAAACCCCCAGCTGTCAGCTTCTACAATGTTGGTTATCAAAAATAGAGGGGTCCCCACGCTGTTTATTTAATTATTTAAATAATTTTATTTTTAAAAACGGTGTGGGGTCGCCCCCATTCTGACAACCAGCCTTGCTAAAGCTCACAGCTGGGGGCTGCTATTCTCAGACTGGTAAGGGGCCATTGATATAGGCCCCCAGCCTAAAAACAGCAGCCCGCAGCTGCCCAGAAAAGGCGCATCTGTTAGATGCGCTTTTTCTGGCGCTTTGCCCAACTCTTCCTACTTGCCCTGTAGCGATGGCAAGTGGGATAATATTTGTGGGGTTAATGTCACCTTTCAGGTGACATCAAGCCCACGGCTTAGTAATGGAGAGGGGTCTATAAGACCTATAAGGCTACTTTCACACTTGCGTCGTGCACTGCACGTCGCATTGCATCGTTGTGGCTAAAAAATGCATCTTGCAAAATTGCTTGCAGGATGTGTTTTTTGTCCATAGGCTAACATTAGCGACGCATTGCCACACGTCGCAACCGTCGTCGCCACCAAAAAACGTTGCTTGTAACGTTTTTTTGGTGCGTCGTGCTTGTCTTTTCCGACCGCGCATGCGCGGCAGGAACTCCGCACCCGCCTCCTTTCACCTCACAATGGGGCAGCGGATGCGTTGAAAAACAGCATCCGCTGCCCCCGTTGTGCGGCGCTTCCACAGTATGCGTCGGTGTCAGTGCACGACGCTAATGTGAAAGTAGCCTTAAAAAGAAATGTATAAAAAAAAATTACATTTGGAGCATTGTCTGATTTATCAAAATTTAACTAACCAACTGTAAAGAGCAAAAAAAAAACCCTAAAAATTCCAGAATTACGGCTTTTTAGTTGTCACAGTGCCACATAAAATTCAATTTTATAAGTGATCAAAACATACTATAGTATATCCTTCAAAATGGACAGATAAAAAACAAGTTCTCATACAGCTCAATCAATGGTGATCTAAAATGTTTAGTCTCAAAAACCTAGCACAAATAAAACATATTTTTCTTTTACCCCAAAAAGCGCAAAAAAACGCAAGCGGATTTCCTGCAGAAAAAGTCCAGTTTTGTTCAGGAAAATTCTGCTGACATTCCTGAACGTGTGCACATAGCTTAAAAGGCGTTCTTGTATTTTGCATGGAAAACCACTTCAAATACACTTGTGTGAAACGGACCAGAAAAATAAATGCTTGTTAGATGCTACCTTACTGAAGTTTAGATCCTGGCAAAAATGAAATTTTAAAAAGTATGTCAGCAGACTTTGCGATTACAGATTGCATATATTAACTACCCACTATCTGGATGTCGGGCAGTGTGCATACTTTTTCTACAGCAGTACAGAAAGGGGAGCGCTTCACCGAGCATTCCTGCTCTAAAAAGGAGCTGCTGCCTCTGTATTTTTTTGGGGGGCTATAAAAAAAAAAAAAAAATAAATAAGAAAAAGTGATTTACTCACTGTCCCCAGGTCGGTCCAACACTGAGTCTCCGCTGCTCAGTGGCTTTGCCCATGTAGATGGAATGCCCTGCTCAGCGGCGCCAAACTCACTTTCTCCAACACTGTCAATGTGAAACTGGGAGCAGCGGCAGAAACGCATCAAGTTAATCTCTATACGATCGCAAAGCAATGATTTAGCAGTAAGAAATTGTGTTTTTCAAGTTCTTTTTGTATCTGGAAGTGCATTGGGATATGACTATGCATTTTTAGCTCCTCAGTATCCTGGTCTATTCCCTGCTTACCTCCGCTTTCTCTGGTTGATTGGTTGACAGGTCATTTTCTACGGTACATGGCAAAGGATACGGCATGAAGAGCTGGAAGTGCATTGTCACACCCCAATGTACTTCCAGACACGTATACAAAACTTCAAAGCCTGATTTATCATAGCTGAAACCTCACTTTGGGGTCATAAAGTGATTATGGTATCTTGGTTATCTTTTAATAGTCGTATAAATAATTTCTGGTGGTGTAGAAGTTTAGCAGGTTGCCTTTTAAAGGTACTTGTTCTTTCAAGTAACTTTTCAGAATTGAGTGAACTTTTAGGCCATGTGCACACGTTCAGTATTTTTCGTGTTTTTTTTCGCTATAAAAACGTGAAAAAAACGCTTACATATGCCTCCTATTTACAGTGTATTCCGCATTTCTTGTGCAAATGTTACATTTTTTTAAACATTCTATCTTTTACTATTGATGCTGCATAGGCAGCATCTATAGTAAAAAGTTGGTCACACTTGTCAAACACTATGTTTGACAAGTGCGACCAACCTGTCAGTCATTTTTCCAAGCGATGCTACAGATCGCTTGGAAAACTTTAGCATTCTGCAAGCTAATTTCGCTTGCAAAATGCTAAAAAGAAACCGCGAAAAAAACGGGAAAAAAACGCAAAAAAAAATGCGGATTTCTTGCAGAAAATTTCCGGTTTTCTTCAGGAAATTTCTGCAAGAAATCCTGACGTGTGCACATATCCTGCTTTCTTAAGGTACCTTCACACTGAAAACTTAACAACGATAGCGATCCGTGACGTTGCAGCGTCCTGGATAGCGATATCGTTGTGTTTGACACGCAGCAGCGATCAGGATCCTGCTGTGACATCGTTAGTCGGAGCTAGAAGGCCAGCACCTTATTTCGTCGCTGGATCACCCGCTGACATTGCTGAGTCGGCGTGTGTGACGCTGATTCAGCGATGTCTTCACTGGTAACCAGGGTAAACATCGGGTTACTAAGCGCAGGGCCGCGCTTAGTAACCCGATATTTACCCTGGTTACCATTGTAAAAGTAAAAAAAAAACCACTACATACTCACCTTCTGATGTCTGTCACTTCCCCCGCCGGCGGCTTCCCTGCACTGAATGTGTCAGCGTCGGCCGGCCGTAAAGCAGAGCACAGCGGTGACGTCACCGCTCTGCTTTACGGCCGGCGCTTACACAGTGCAGGGAAGCGGACGCCGGGGAACGCGACAGACACCAGAATGTAAGTATGTAGTGTTTGGTTTTTTTTTTACATTTACACTGGTAACCAGGGTAAACATCGGGTTACTAAGCGCGGCCCTGCGCTTAGTAACCCGATGTTTACCCTGGTTACCCGGGGACTTCGGCATCGTTGGTCGCTGGAGAGCTGTCTGTGTGACAGCTCTCCAGCGACCACACAACGACGAAACAGCGACGCTGCAGCGATCGGCATCGTTGTCTATATCGCTGCAGCGTCGCTTAATGTGACGGTACCTTTACCAGTGAACACTTTGCATGCTCTTATCTATAATTTGTAATCCAGTGTTTGCCTGGGTGAGTAGATAAGCTACAGTGATTGCCCCCCACCCCCCATACACTTCATATAGAGGAAGGTCTGCGCTTCATTCACTGTGTCTCTGTTGGTAAAAGGTTTAAGGTACCTTCACATTAAGCGACTTTGCAACGATAGCGATCCGTGACGTTGCAGCGTCCTGGATAGCGATATCGTTGTGTTTGACACGCAGCTGCGATCTGGATCCTGCTGTGATATTGCTGGTCGTTGCTGAAAGTTCAGAACTTTATTTGGTCGTCAGATCGGCGTGTATTGTTGTTTAACAGCAAAAGCAACGATGCCAGCAATGTTTTACAATGGTAACCAGGGTAAACATCGGGTTACTAAGCGCAGGGCCGCGCTTAGTAACCCGATGTTTACCCTGGTTACCATTGTAAATGTAAAAAAAACCAAACCGTACATACTCGCATTCCGGTGTCTGTCACACGTCCCCCGCCGTCCGCTTCCCGCACTGACTGTGAGTGCCGGCCGTAAAGTAAAAGCAGAGCACAGCGGTGACGTCACCGCTGTGCTGTGCCTTACGGCCAGCAGTCAGTCAGTGCGGGAAGCAGAGGCCGGGGGACGTTGCGGACATCGGAATGTAAGTATGTACTGTTTGTTTTTTTTTTACATGTACACTGGTAACCAGGGTAAACATCGGGTTACTAAGCGCGGCCCTACGCTTAGTAACCCGATTTTTACCCTGGTTACCTGGGAACTTCGGCATAGTTGGTCGCTGGAGAGCTGTCTGTGTGGCAGCTCTCCAGCGACGCTGCAGCGATCGGCATCGTTGTCGATACCGCTGCAGCGTCGTTTAACGTGAAGGTACCTTTTAGTCCGGTCCAAATCGATAAGCCTGCAGTCACATTGTGTGACTGCAGACTTTTGAATCCCCCCAGTGCACCACACACTGTGTACTGTGGCGACTCACTGATGTCTGTCACGGGAACAGTATGAGTTACTGACTTATACATACTCGGCCAGTGCGCATGCTCTCGCTCCATACACTTCTATTGAGTGGTGTGGCCTTGCTCTATACAGGTGTAAAGGAAGCGAGGCTGCGCCCACTGGCCGAAATCTTGTATAACTCATACATACCCTCCAGTCTCGTCTCAAAAAGCAGCAAATCCTAAGGCTATGTGCACACTTTGCGGCGTCCTCTGCGGGTTCGATAAATCTGCAGGGCAAAACCGCTGCGGTTATCCCTGCAGATTTATCGCGGTTTGTTTTGCGGTTTCCGCTGCGGGTTTACTCCTATACTATTGATGCTGCATATGCAGCAATATGCAGCATCAATAGTAATGGTAAAAATAATAAAAATTGGTTATATACTCGCCCTCTGATGTCCCGATCTCCTCAGCGCTGCACGCGGCGGTCCGGTTCCAAAGATGCTGTGCCGAGAAGGACTTTCGTGACGACACGGTCATGTGACCGCGACGTCACGGTCATGTGACCGCGACATCATCTCAGGCCCTGCTCGCACAGCAACCCAGACCGGACGGCCGCGTGCAGCGCTGAGAGTTGAGTATATCATAATTTTTTATTTTAATTCTTCTTTTTACACACAAATATGGTTCCCAGGGCCTGGAGGAGAGTCTCCTCTCCTCCACCCTGGGTACCATCTGCACATTATCCGCTTACTTCCCGCATCGTGGGCACAGCCCCATGCGGGAAGTAAGCGGTTCAATGCATTCCTATGTGTGCAGAATCGCAGCGATTCTGCACAAAGAAGTGACATGCTGCGGGTTGTAAACCGCTGCGTTTCTGCGCGGTTTTTCCCGCAGCATGTGCACAGCGGTTTGCGGTTTCCATAGGGTTTACATGTAAATGTAAACGCAATGGAAACTGCTGCGGACCCGCAGCATCAAAATCGCCGTGGATCCGCGGTAAAACCCGCAAAGTGTGAACATGACCTAAAAGTGCACAGTGCGTGCTCTGGGGGGATTCATAAGTGTGCAGTTGCACAGAGTGATTACAGACTTATCGATTTTGACCAGACAACCCCTTTTAAAATGAGCAGCAACATGGAAGACATTATACAGCAAAGCTGAGCTGTGGTGATCTAGATCAAGCTCTGATGTGAGGTAAACACTTGTTACTGAGCTCTCTGCACAATCTTCTCTCCCCTGCTGTTCATTCCTCTTCCCCCTCAGCATAGAAAGTGAAGTGCTCTGTCACATGACCTCTGCAGTCTTTATCTAATTTTTACCAGTGGCTGACAAGTTCAGGAGGCAGCGAAGTATCTGATAAAGTGGGGGAAAGGAGCAGATTTCTCTAAGGCTGCTTTCACACTTGCATTTGGCTGGTCTGCGTATGGCTGCGTACATCCTCCCGTTAAGCTCTTCCTACTTCCGCATGCGTCCTGCGTACCTATCTTTAACATTGGGTATGCAGGGACATGCGTTGTATGCGGATGCTTCAGCATGCGGCAATTTGACGTGCTTGCCAACTGCACGGGAATGCAACTTTTTGCGTTCCCGTGTGGTCGTTGGGCACGTCAAAATGCCGCATGCGGACACATCTGCATACAACGCATGTCCCTGTGTACCCAATATTAAAGATTGCCCCACCCCCCATACACTTCATATAGAGGAACGTCTGCTTTACATTCACTATGTCTCTGTTAGTAAAAGGGTTTGTCTGGTACACAGGACACATGTGGAAGTAGTCGGAGCTTAACGGAGGATTTACGCAGCCAATCCAAACGCAAGTGTGAAACCAACCTAAGATGCATTAAAGATGTTTTTTTTATATTTTCACCTGTTAGTTTATGCTGTTTGTTGAAAGTAAAGTTCCGATGTAATGACATTGTGTAATTTTACTTCTGATTTGTTACTGAAACATTATAACCACTAGATGGTGGCCCGATTATACGAACGCATCGGGTATTCTAGAATATGTATGTATGTATGTATATGGCAGCCACATAGTATATAGCACAGGCCACGTAGCATATAGGAGTAGGAGCCATGTAGTATATAGCAGACAAATACTACGTGGCCTGTGCTATATATCTATCAGCCACATAGTGTGTGTGTGTGTGTATATATATACACACACACACACACACACACACACACACACACACACACACACACACACACACACACACACACACACACACACACACACACACACACACACACACTGTAGAATACCTGATGCGTTAATACAGGCCACGCACTATATAACACAGCCCACGCAGTATATAGCACAGCTCACGCAGTATATAACACTGACCATGTACACTGTGTTCCAAATTATTATGCACATAGAGTTTAGGAGTGATAAGGTTAGAATTTTTTTGTTTGTCATTTAAACTCATTGATGGTGATGTGTGTCAGGGCTCTTTATATCACTGAAAGCAATTGCAGATACCTGTGCAAATTAGTTTGGCAGGTGTGTCCAAATAAAGGCAAGACTACTTAAGGCTATGTTCACACGTTCAGGATTTCCATCCTTTTTTTTTCCTGACTGAAACTGCAGGTCTCTGCAGAAAACGCAGGTGCGTTTTTTGTGCGTTTTTTGGTGCGTTTTTTGGTGCGTTTTTTGGTGCGTTTTTTGGTGCGTTTTTTAGTGCGTTTTTTGATGCAGTTTTGTCTGCAGATTGTCTGTGTTTGACAGAAATAAAGTTTACTGCAGTGGGGGGGGAAAAAAAAAAAAATGATGTCATTTCCTTGTCCAACCCTTTTCTTCTTCCATCCTCCATTTTGGAACTTAACACACGTATTTAAGTGCCACGTGCCACGTATTTAAGTGCCACGTGCCACGTATTTAAGTGCCACGTGCCACGTATTTAAGTGCCACGTATAAGTGCCACGTGCCACGTATTTAAGTGCCACGTATAAGTGCCACGTGCCACGTATTTAAGTGCCACGTGCCACGTATTTAAGTGCCACGTGCCACGTATTTAAGTGCCACGTATAAGTGCCACGTGCCACGTATTTAAGTGCCACGTATTTAAGTACCACGTATTTAAGTGCCACGTATTTAAGTGCCACGTATTTAAGTGCCACGTATAAGTGCCATGTGCCACGTATCACGTATAAGTGACACGTATCACGTATAAGTGACACGTATCACGTATTTAAGTGCCACGTATCACGTACAAGTGCCACGTATTTAAGTGCCACGTATCCCGTATTTAAGTGCCACGTCTTTCATTTGCACGTATTTTTCCTATTGTAAGGTGGCATTAATCCCGGTTAATAATGGAGAGGCGTTAATAAGATGCCTATCCATTATTAATCCTATTAAAGGGTTAAATGGCGGAAAAAATTGGCGTGGGCTCCTGCGCAACTTTCTCCGCCAGAATGGTAAAGCCAGTGACTGAGGGCAGATATTAATAGCCAGAAGAGGGTCCATGGTTATTGGCCCCCCCTGGCTACAAACATCTGCCCCCAGCCACCCCAGAAAAGGCACATCTGGAAGATGCGCCTATTCTGGCACTTGGCCACTCTCTTCCCACTCCCGTGTAGCGGTGGGATATGGGGTAATGAGGGGTTAATGCCACCTTGCTATTGTAAGGTGGCATTAAGCCCGGTTAATAATGGAGAGGCGTCAATAAGACGCCTATCCATTATTAATCCAATGAAAGGGTTAAAAAAAAACCCACAAACACTAGAAAAAAAATATTTTAATGAAATAAAGACACCCACTTTTTGACCATATTTTATTGTACGCTCAATCCGTCCTGAAGACCCTCGACCTGAAAAAGACGCAAAATAAAAAAACAAATTCATACTCCCTGGCCCTGTCCGCAGAAATCCATCGAGGGTCCCACGAAGATCTTCCATGGAGAACAGACACATCCAGAGATATGTCTGCTCTCCACGGCTGCAGCAACACACTGACAGGAGCCATAGTTCCTGTCGGTGTGTCACTGCGCATGCGCGAGCGAGTTAACCGGCGGTCATTGACCCCGGCTCTCTCGCTTAACGGCAGTGCTGCGTGGGAAAGTTCAACGCAGCTGTACTGCCGTTAACCGAGACGCCGGAGCCATTGAGCTCCGGGACAGTACGCGATACACTGCTAGGAGCTTCGCTCCTGGCAGTGTATCGCCGGAGAGCAGCCGATCGGCGTGGGACACTCGTTTTATGGATTCTGCGGACAGGGAGTATGGATTTGATTTTTTATTTTGTGATTTTTTCCTGGAGGATCGAGGGCTTCGCCTACAAGTGTGCTGTTGGTGAGTATATACTCTATGTTATGTGTTGTATGTACTGTACTGTGTGTCATGTTTGTGTATTGTGTGTTTGTGTTTGGTGTGAACTTTAGTATTGTGCTAAGTCGCCGGACACAGGGACAACTCTCCCATCCTAAATACCGGATGGGAGTAGTAGTCCGATACGGCGACTTAGCACAATAGAGGCATATCGTCGCATGGGGACGGACACACAGACTTACCAAATCAATCAGACGCCCGACATCGATCCCCATGCGACGGTATGCCTCCATGATGACAGTCTCTTCGTGACACAGTCGGGACCACACACGCCGCCCACGGACTTCCGCCCACGCACTTCCGCCCGCTCCCCCGCACTTCCTGCAGCAGCGGTTCTGCACATCAAACCGCAGTAAAACACGCAGATATATTTTTGATCTGCGTGTTTTACTGCGATTTTGACCTCACAATGGAGGTCTATGGGTGCAGAACCGCTGCGGTTCAGGAAGAAGAATTGACATGCTCCTTCTTTTTTCCGGGAGCTATTCAGCACGGCTTTTTTTTTAAATTTCCGGACCATGTGCACAGTGTGTCCTGTTTTCCATAGGGTACAGTGTACTGTACCCTGCATGGAAAACAGCTGCGGAACCGCAGCGGCAAAACCGCCGCGGTTCCGCGGTAAAAAACGCACTGTGTGAACATGGCCTAAGAAGGCTGTTCCACATTATTAAGCAGCCTACATTTTTTGCCAAAATGGGAAAGAAAAAGGATGTGTCGGCTGCTGAGAAGCAACAAATTGTGGAGTATTTAGGTCAAGGCATGACTACAATCAACATTGCCAAGACACTTCATTGTGATCATCGCACAATCAAGAAGAATGTAGCTGATTCCCAGCACACACGTGTGCGTGCTGATAAGGAAAAATTGAGGACTCTTTCCAACAGGCAATTGCGTAAGGTTAAAAGAGCAGCTGCAAAAATGCCTTTTCATAGCAGCAGACAAGTTTTTGAAGCTGCTGGTGCCTCCAACGTCCCCAGAACAACAAGATGCAGGGTCCTTCAGAGGTTTGCAGCTGTGAGTAAGCCATCCTGTCGACCACCTCTATCCACTGCAACAAGCCGAAACGGCTCCAGTGGGCCAAACGATACATGAAGACTGACTTCCAAGCTGTTTTATTCACCGATGAGTGCCGGGCAACGCTCGATGGTCCAGATGGATGGAGTGGAGGATGGACACCCAATGAAAACACGGCTAAGGCGCCAACAAGGAGGAGGTGGAGTAAGGTTTTGGGCTGGAATCATGGGGAGAGAGATTGTCGGCCCCTTTATGATCCCTGAAGGGTAAAGATGAACTCCATAATCTATGAGGAGTTTCTAAAACAACACTTCCTGCCATGGTTCAAGAGGAAGAACTGTGCTTTCCGCAGCAAGATCATTTTCATGCATGATAATGCACCGTCTAATGCTGCAAAAAACACATCTGCATCTCTGGCTGCTATGGGCATAAAAGAGGACAAACTTATGGTGTGGCCACCGTCTTCCCCTGACCTCAACCCCATTGAGAACCTCTGGAGCATCATCAAAAGGAGTGTCTATGATGGCGGGAGGCAGTTCACATCTAAGCAACAGCTCTGGGAGGGTATTCTGTCCACATGCAAAACAATTGAAGCAGAAACCATCCAAAAAGTGACAAATTCAATGGACGAGAGAGTTCAGAAGCTTCTTTCCAACAAGGGGTCCTATGTGCAAATGTAACATCACCTAGAATAAAGTTTTCACTTGAAAACTGTTTGATTTCATTTTACAATAAGCTGATAATGCTTATAAGTCACAATTGACCATTTTTTTGTTCAAAATAAAAAAAAAAAAAGGTTGAAAACTCTGCTGTGCATAATAATTTGGAACATGCATTTTGAGTATTTATTTTTTTTAAAAAGATACTGTTTTCATAGGCAGTTTGTTCCAAAACATTGCAATTATACTAGAATAGTAGATGACTGGAAAATAACAATGACTGCAATTCAGATAGGTAATTTAGAGAAAATATGAGGAAATATTATTTGCATAATAATTTGGAACACAGTGTAGTATATAGCACAGCTCACACAATATATAACACTGCCCATGTAGTATATCGCAGCCACGTGGTAGATAACTCAGCCCACGCAGTATTTAGCA
Organism: Ranitomeya variabilis; assembly: GCF_051348905.1. NCBI lineage: Eukaryota > Metazoa > Chordata > Amphibia > Anura > Dendrobatidae > Ranitomeya > Ranitomeya variabilis. The sequence goes on from NC_135233.1 coordinate 656,872,046, forward strand.
GTGTGGGCACCATATCCCTGTTAAAAAAATATATATATATATAATTAAAATAAAAAATAGTTATATACTCACCCACTGAGATCCAGAGTAGCTCTGGCGATGCACGCGCGGCTGCCGCCATCTTCCGTTCCCAGAATGCATTGCGAAATTACCCAGATGACTTAGCGGTCTCGCGAGACCGCTTAGTCTTCTGGGTAATTTCGCAATGCATCTCTGGGAACGGCATATGGCGGCCAGCACGAGCGCATCGGCGGACTATGGAAGGTGAGAATAGCAGGTTTTTAGTTTTTTATTATTTTTAACATTACATCTTTGTACTATTGATGCTACATAGGCAGCATCAATAGTAAAAAGTTGGGGACACACAGGGTTAATAGCAGCGGTAACGGAGTGCGTTACACCGCGGCATAACGTGGCCCGTTACCGCAGGCATTAACCCTGTGTGAGCCGTGACTGGAGGGGAGTATGCGGGCGCCGGGCACTGACTACAGGGGAGTGGGGAGGGACTAATCGGACTGTGCCCGTCGCTGATTGGTTGCAGCAGCCATGACAGGCAACTGGCGAGACCAATCAGCGACGCGGGATTTCCGTGATGGAATTTGCCGACAGAAAGGCGGAAGTACCCCTTATGCAATTAGAGAGATAGATATAGATAGAGAGATAGATAGAGATATACAGTAGATATATATATATAGAGAGAGAGATATAACATGTACAATGTTTTACAAGAGCAATGGTGAACGAACAATAGTGCGCACATTGTCATGATTTCCCTATATTCCTTGTGCAAGTGGGCTGTTTAGTCGCTGCACTGTGATTTATGTATGTGGGGTCACATGCTGGCTAGACTCTCCTGCTTCTCAATGTTTAAGGAAGGAGAGTCTAGTCAGTATGTGACTGCAAGAATGCAGATCTTATACTTATGATCACATGACCACCCCCACTGTGCAGGAATTCGATTTTTGCAGTCAGTGTCTGCAGACTTTTCTTCCTAGGCCACGTTCACACAATCAGTATTTGGTCAGTATTTTACATCAGTATATGTAAGCCAAAACCAGGCATGAAACAATCAGAGGAAAAGCTAGAAACATGTCACCTCTTCTGCATTTTTCACCCACTCCTGGTATTGGCTTACACATTCTGATGTAAATGGTGAACTTGGCCTTAGATTGGGCAACTCCTTTTTAAACCTGGCTGTGCAAATGTATATCGCAGCTTATGTCAATGGAACAGCCTGACATTGCCCAATAGATTTAGCCGGTTTCTACTGAAATAAACATGTACTTGTCATGGGAAAGTTGGGAGGTGTGCAGCTGACAAGCTGATGACTATCTGTTTGCAGTATAGTACCTAAAGGCTGGTTACACACAGTATCAGCTGGTATTTTTTTCTTTCTACATTATCAGCTTCATTATTGCACCACATGACCAGCTACTGATTATCCCAATCATGGTCTTCATAGTGAACTGCTAGTCAGTCTGTCTCCCTGTGCATTCTTATGAGGGCTTCAGTATGAGTTGCCTGTATGTCATCTTCATACAAGCTCCAAATGTTACAGCATGATTTTTTTTTGTATTTAGTTTTTATTATACATATTCCTTTTAGATGCAGTTTTATGGTGAGAATTGTTTAAAAAATAAAATTGTTGTACACATTGCTTTCAATGATATTAGTAAAGGCTTACCGTAATTGAATACACATATACAAAGATTGGAGTATTGTCTGCATAAAAGCTTGTTTATACAAGTAATAACCATTTACTACTTGTTCACATTTGCACCCGTTCTTGAGATATTAACAATTTTGATTACCGTTCATTGGCTAGGAAATCGACCATCTCTGTCTAGCTTGTAAGCACTGTGCTGAAGCTGGATGAGATTGGGAGGTAACTGCGTGTTCTGCCAAGTCTCAAAACCATTTGCAGGCTTATAGAAAAGCACTTCTAAGCACTGTGTATGTTCTGCTGTCTTCCAGCGGAGGTCGGTCTCCTAGACAATGAGCTGTAAACAGTGTTTTACTTCACAGTAAATTGCAAAATTGCTTGTATTTACAATCACTATCCAACAAATGGCTATTTGCATTCTTTTCTAGGCCCCTTCTGACAAGTCTCCCCCCTCTGCTCCGTATGTCTGGCATTTTGCTGTACCGCTGACGTCACATTTAGAGGGAATCTGTCACCTACTTTTTCGTATATAAGCTTCGGCCACCGCCATCAGGGGCTTATCTACAGCATTCTGTAATGCTGTAGATAAGCCCCCCCCCCCCCCCCCCGATGTAACCTGAAAGATAAGAAAAACAAGTTATATTATACTCACCTTGGGGGTGGTCCGGTGCAGTCCTGTCCGATTGGGTGTCGCGGTCCGTTGCCTCCCATCTTCATGCGATGACATCCGCTTCCTGTCGTGGCGCAGGTGTACTTTTCTGTCCTGTTGAGGGCACTGCAAAGTACTGCAGTGCGCAGGTGCTGGGCTTCTTTGACCTGTCCCGGCGCCTGCGCACTGCAGTACTTTACTCTGCCCTCAACAGGGCAGATAAAGTACGCTTGCGCCGGAGCCGCGACAGGAACCAAGGAAGAGGACGTTATTGCATGAAGATGGGAGGCCCCGGACCGTGACTTCCATCAGACCGGACCGCCCCCCCCCCCAGGTGAGTATAATATAAGGGTACCGTCACACAGTGGCATTTTTATCGCTACGACGGCACGATTTGTGACGTTGTAGCGATATCGTTACGATCTCGCAGTGTCTGACACGCTACTGCGATCAGGCACCCTGCTGAGAATCGTACGTCGTAGCACATCGTTTCAAACTTTCTTTCGTCGCTTGATCACCCGCTGACATCGCTGGATCGTTGTGTGTGACAGCGATCCAGCGATGTGTTCGCTGGTAACCAGGGTAAACATCGGGTAACTAAGCGCAGGGCCGCGCTTAGTAACCCGATGTTTTTCCGTGGTTACCAGCGTAAAAGTAAAAAAAAACAAACCGTACATACTCACCATCTGATGCCCGTCAGGTCCCTTGCCGTCTGCTTCCTGCTCTGACTGAATCCGGCCGTACAGTGAGAGCAGATCACAGCGGCGACGTCACCGCTGTGATCTGCTCTCACTTTCCGGCCGGCAGACAGTCAGAGAGGAAAGCAGACGGCAAGGGACCTGACGGGCATCAGATAGTGAGTATGTACGGTTTTTTTTTTTTTTACTTTTACGCTGGTAACCACGGTAAACATCGGGTTACTAAGCGCGGCCCTGCGCTTAGTTACCCGATGTTTACCCTGGTTACCCGGGGACTTCGGCATCGCTCCAGCGCCGTGATTGCACAGTGTGACCGCAGTCTACGACGCTGGAGCGATAATCATACGATCGCTGCGACGTCACGGATCGTGCCGTCGTAGCGATGTAAATGGTACTGTGTGACGGTACCCTTACTTGTTTTTCTTATCTTTCAGATTACATTGGGGGCTTATCTACAGCATTACAGAATGCTGTAGATAAGCCCCTGATGGCGGTGGCCCGAAGCTTATATACGAAAAAGTAGGTGACAGATTCCCTTTAAATTTCAGCAGCCAATCACAGAACTCCGTGGCTCTGCTCCATGTATACGGAACACCCCTTTCAGAGCCACTGAGATCACTGATTAACTGTCAGCATGACCTCAGCATAGCAGCTAATGATAGACACCTGGAGCAGCAGAGGAAACTCTGTTGGACCGGGGAAAAGTGAGTATAGCGCTTTGTTGAAAAGAAAAAAAAAAAACAACTGCATTTTGTGATAAAGAGCAACCCCCTTTAAGTGAAACTGCAGTTTCAGGTGACTTTTCAGAATAAGCGATCGTTCTTTTGTACATGAAGAATGACTATACAGTTCTGGCAAAAATTAAAAGACCACTGCAAAATTTTCAGTTTCTCTGATTTTTCTCTTTATAGGTATATTTTTAAGTAAAATGTAAATTGTTCTTTTATTCTATAAATTTCTGACATGTCTCCGAATTTCCATGCAATAAATGTTGTATTTTTTTCTGAAAAGGAGAAATGGTCAAAATTAAAAATGGCAAAAAACAGTGCTTTCAGACCTCGAATAGTGCAAAGAAAACAAGTTCATAATCCTTTAGAAACAACAATACTAATGTTTTAACTCAGGAAGAGTTCAGAAATCAATATTTTGTGGAATAACCATGATTTCTAATCACAGCTTTCATGCCTCTTGGCATGCTTTCCACCAGTCTTTCACACTGCTTCTGGCACAAAAATTTAATCAGTTCTTCTTTGTTTGATGGCTTGTGACTATCCATCATCCTCTTGATTGCATTCCAGAGGTTTTCAATGGGGTTCAGGTCTGGAGATTGGGCTGCCCATGACAAGGTTTTGATGTGGTGGTCTCTTAATTTTTTGCTAGAGCTGTATATGATTTGTAGCTTGCAATTTTTAGCTGTTTTTCCCTCTTCATTGGAATCTTGAGCAGTTTCATCTTATGCCTTTCTGCTTATGTTTCCCTCTAGCGTCTCTCCCCTCCCCTCTTAGGCAGAAGTTGTAATTTGATTCTACACTGTAGAGAGATTTCTGAAAAATTTGATTATTTTTTTGTGACTGATATGTGGGGGGAAACATATCTTCTAAGATATGATATAAAGTTTTGGTTTTTTTTCATTTAGATCTTCACTTTCACTGTTATAGTGTGCTTAAAGGGAACCTGACAGCTGAATCCTACTACTCGATCCACGTTGAGGCACTTCAGAGGAAAATTGAGGCATATCTGCCAGTAGCTGACTTGCACTGTAGACGAGTCGGACAAGAGAGCACTCAGTGGCTTCTCATCGCTCTCTGCCTTTGAGGGATAAGTCACTCCCTGTGCACGCACTCCCTGTGCACGCACTCCCTGTGCACGCACTCCCTGTGCACGCACTCCCTGTGCACGCACTCCCTGTGCACGCACTCCCTGTGCACGCACTCCCTGTGCACGCACTCCCTGTGCACGCACTCCCTGTGCACGCACTCCCTGTGCACGCACTCCCTGTGCACGCACTCCCTGTGCACGCACTCCCTGTGCACGCACTCCCTGTGCACGCACTCCCTGTGCACGCACTCCCTGTGCACGCACTCCCTGTGCACGCACTCCCTGTGCACGCACTCCCTGTGCACGCACTCCCTGTGCACGCACTCCCTGTGCACGCACTCCCTGTGCACGCACTCCCTGTGCACGCACTCCCTGTGCACGCACTCCCTGTGCACGCACTCCCTGTGCACGCACTCCCTGTGCACGCACTCCCTGTGCACGCACTCCCTGTGCACGCACTCCCTGTGCACGCACTCCCTGTGCACGCACTCCCTGTGCACGCACTCCCTGTGCACGCACTCCCTGTGCACGCACTCCCTGTGCACGCACTCCCTGTGCACGCACTCCCTGTGCACGCACTCCCTGTGCACGCACTCCCTGTGCACGCACTCCCTGTGCACGCACTCCGGGAAAAACTGCCAGTCACCCGCCTGTCTGACAAGTCTCCTGTTCGTCTACCTATTAAGGTTTTTTTTTTTTTTTTTGAGTTGGAACATGTATGTCTGAAATTGTGCATCCAGTACCTGATATGCTGCCTGTGGATTAGGCAGCATGTATCAGCTGTCAGGTTCCCTTTAATGTGCTCAGTCCTGATACATGCATAGGCTTTGCATCCATACTATGAATTAATGTTCAGATCTTTTAAAATTTGCTTTAACCCCTTCCCAACATGTGCCGTACTAGTACTGCTCTGTGGGAATTGCCTTCCCACAAAGCAGTACTAGTACAGCGCACCGATTGTGCGGCCTCATGCTGAGCGCCGCAGCAATCTGGTGCGGGTGTCAGCTGTATGTGACAGCTGACACCCCGCAGCAATGCTAGCACCGATCGCGGGCGTTTAACCCCTCTGATGACATTGTCAGTAGTGACAATGGCATAGAGGAGCATCGCCTAGGGAGGGGCTCCCTGTGCGCTTCCAAGATGGTCGTGGGGTCCTGCAGGGAAGTTACCTTGTGAGCGCCTGCTGACAGCAGGCGCCGGCATGCTTCCTTCCCTGCCTGTCAGTTCTCGATCTGATACTCTACAGTTCAGTGTGTCAGATCAGAGATCTGACACCATACAGTGATGTATTACAGCATGGGGACCCCCCTATTCTTGATAACCAACCTTGCAGAAGCTGAGGGTTGCTGCCACCAGCTGTGAGTTTTGTCTGATTGGTTCAAGAAAGTAGGGGGGAACCCACATCTGGTTTTTCATTCACTTATTTAGTTCGATCGCAGGTGGCGGCTGTGGAATACCATGAACATCCGTTCCTGCTGTCACTGTTATTAGGGGCAGCGGGTGTCGGATGATGGGGGTAAGAGTCCCAAAAGCCCCCACCTGCTGTCATCATTCGGACTTTAAGATAACTGTAATCATTCTCCTTTGCTCCCGCCAATTGCCATCAGAGCAGGGGAGAATGATGAGAGCTGGCTTCAGCTCCTGCCGCTTGGGAACAGCACTTACTGTAGCGCTTCTTCCCCGGTGGCCGTCCGTGTGAAACTGATGCCGCACACGGACGGCATCATGTGCGGTACGTGTTTACACGGACCCATTGACTTGAATGGGTCCATATGATCCGTGCAGCTGCACAAAAACTGACAGGTCGACGTGTGGGTCACTTGGACACACGGAGTGTGAAAAAAAAACACAGATATGTGTACAGACCCATTCATTTGAATGGGTTTACGTGTGTCAGTGTCTCCAGTACGTGTAAAAACTGTCACCTACTGTCGCCTGTCAACAGGGCAGACAAAGTACGCCTGCGCCGCAGCTGCGGCATGAAGACAAGAAGAGGACGTCAGGGAATGAAGATGGGAGGACCCAGACCGGGCCTGAGACACTCATCGGACCCGGACCGCAGCGGGACCACCCCCTGGGTGAGTATAATCTAACGTCTTTTTCTCCTCTTTTAGGTAACATCGGGGGGGCCTATCTACAGCATTTACAGAATGCTGTAGATAAGCCCTGGATGACGGTGAGCTTACCTGACCATCGATTTTGGGGGTGACAGGTTCCCTTTAATAAATCTGCCCATATCTATATTCTCATGTTGGTGGCATTGAGGGCAATAAGAGAACGATTTTGTTAGCTAGGTTGGCCGGTAGGAGATGACTGGGTGTGTTTTTGGAGTTCATGTTCCTCATCATAGACAGACTGTTTGTGTTTCGGGGCGGCCTGTGGACAGGTCTTTCCATGGTTTCTCTGGCTTAGAGCAGGAAGGTAAGACTCTGCCTACAGTCCCGCTCGGAGCACGAGCATCTCATTAACTGAAAACTTCTAAACACTGTGAACCACAAGACTGATTTCTTTACCCCATGTATCATTGTAATCAGTGTAACAGCAGTAACATGACAATGTCTGTAGCTTACTGTACTTGGCAAAATCCTTCTGACAGGTTCACTTTAAGCTGCTATCGGCAGCACAGGGTTCTGTTTACAAAAGACGATTTGAACGATCATCTTATAGGCAAACCGAAAATCATTTCAACGTTTTGCTGGTTCGTAGTGTGAATGGCCGCTTGTTTACACTGCTTTTGAAGCTACCTTTACCCTCATGGAGGAGGGGGTTCAGCTTTATTCAGTTGCATCTTCTATTAGATGGGTTGATGCAGCAAAAAACTTGTTACAATTTAACCCCTTCATGACCTTTTTTCGGTTTTGCATCTTCGTTTTTCGCTCCCCTCCTTCCCAGAGCCATAACTTTTTAACTTTTCTGTCAATATGGCCATGAGAGGGCTTATTTTTTGCGGGACCAGTTGTGCTTTTGAACAACATCATTGGTTTTATCATGTCATGTACTAGAAAACGGGGAAAAAAATTCCAAGTGCGGTGAAATTGCATAAGTGCAATCCCACACTTGTTTTTTGTTTGGCTTTTCTGCTAGGTTCACTAAATGCCAAAACTGACCTGCTATTATGATTCTCCAGGTCTTTACGAGTTCATAGACACCAAACATGTGTAGGTTATTTTTTTTTTTATCTAAGTGGTGGAAAAAAAATTCCAAACTTTGCTAAAAAAAATAAAATAAAAAAACACAAAAAATGCAATTTTCCGTTACCCAGAGCGTCTCCATTTTTCATGGTCTCGGGTTGGGTGAGGGCTTATTTTTTGCGTGCCGTGCTGACGTTTGTAATGATGCCATCTTGGTTGAGATTTTAATGCAATGTCGTGGCGACCAAAAAAAAATAATTCTAGGGTTTTGACTTTATCGCTATGCCATTTAGCGATCAGGTTAATCCTTTTTTTTAATTGATTGATTGGGCAATTCTGAACGCAGCAATACGAAATGTGTAGGTTTAATTTATTCATTTTTTTTTTTTTTTTTTTTTTGAATAGGGCAAAAGGTGGGGGGAGTGATTTAAATATATATAATTTTATTTTTTTAACTTTTGGCATGCTCAATAGCTTCTATAGGAGACTAGAAGCTGGCACAACTTGATCGGCTGTGCTACGCAGAGGCGATGTTCAGTTCGCCTCTATGTAGCTGAGTTGCTATGATTGCCGACCACTGGGTGGTGCTCATAGCAATCCGGCACTGACAACCATAGAGGTCTCAAGGAGACCTCTGGTTGTCATGTCAACGCAACGATGACCCCCGATCATGCGACGGGTCACCGATGCGCGCATTTTCGGCTCGATGGCTGGAAGCGTGTTTTAAATGCCGCTGTCAGTTTAACAGAGGGTTTTAACTAGTTAATAGCTGCAGGTGGATCGCGATTCCACCCACGGCTACTGCAGGCACATTTCGGCTGTTCAAAACTTCTGACATGTCCCCGGAAAGATGTGGACTGGCCGCCGGAGCCCACATCAAAGCGGGTGATACTGATATCGGCGTACTAATACTGGGATTAACCCCTTCATGACCCAGCCTATTTTGACCTTAATGACCTGGCGGTTTTTTGCAATTCTGACCAGTGTCCCTTTATGAGGTAATAACTCAGGAACGCTTCAACGGATCCTAGCGGTTCTGAGATTGTTTTTTCGTGACATATTGGGCTTTATGTTAGTGGTATATTTAGGTCGATAATGTTTGCGTTTATTTGTGAAAAAAATGGAAATTTGGCTAAAATTTAGAAAATTTCGCAATTTTCAATTTTTGAGTTTTTATTCTAAACAAAAGTTATGTGACACAAAATAGTTAATAAATAACATTACCCACATGTCTACTTTCCATCAGCACAATTTTGGAAACAAAATTTTTTTTTGCTAGGAAGTTATAAGGGTTAAAATTTGACCAGCGATTTCTCATGTTTACAACGAAATTTACAAAACCATTTTTTTTAGGGACCACCTCACATTTGAAGTCAGTTTGAGGGGTCTATATGGCTGAAAATACCCAAAAGTGACACCATTCTAAAAACTGCACCCCTCCAGGTACTCAAAACCACATTCAAGAAGTTTATTAACCCTTCAGGTGCTTCACAGCAGCAGAAGCAACATGGAAGGAAAAAATGAACATTTAACTTTTTAGTCACAAAAATTATCTTTTAGCAACAATTTTTTTTATTTTCCCAAGGGTAAAAAGAGAAACTGGACCCCAAAAGTTATTGTACAATTTTTATTGTCCTGAGTACGCCGATACCCCATATGGGGGGGAATCACTGTTTGGGCGCACGACAGCGCTCGGAAGGGAATGAGCGCCATTTGACTTTTTCAGTGAAAAATTGGCTCCAATCTTTAGCGGACACCATGTCGCGTTTGGAGAGCCCCTGTGTGCCTAAACATTGGAGCTCCCCCACAAGTGACCCCATTTTGGAAACTAGACCCCCAAGGAGCTTATCTAGATGCATAGTGAACACTTTGAACCCCCAGGTGCTTCACAAATTGATCCGTAAAAATGAAAAAGTACTTTTTTTTTTTCACAAAAAATGTCTTTTATCCTCAATTTTTTCATTTTTACATGGGCAGCAGGATAAAATGGATCCTAAAATGTGTTGGGCAATTGCTCCTGAGTACACCGATACCTCATATGTGGTAACAAACCACTGTTTGTGCACACGGCAAGGCTCGGAAGGGAAGGAGTGCAATCTTTAGCGGACACCATGTCGCGTTTGGAGAGCCCCTTTGTGCCTAAACATTGGATCTCCCCCACAAGTGACCCCATTTTGGAAACTAGACCTCCCATGAAACTAATCTAGATGTGCGGTGACCACTTTAAACCCCCAAGCGCTAAACAGAAGTTTATAACGCAGAGCTGTGATAATAAAAAATCATTTTTCTTTCCTCAAAAATTATTTTTTAGCCCGCAATTTTTTATTTTCACAAGAGTGACAGGAGAAATTGGACCCCAAAAGTTGTTGTCCAGTTTGTCCTAAGTACACTGATACCCCATATGTGGGGGTAAACCACTGTTTGGGCACACGTCGGGGCTCGGAACGGAAGTAGTGACTTTTGAAATGCAGACTTTAATGGAATGGTCTGCGGGCGTCACGTTGCATTTGCAGAGCCCCTGATGTGCCTAAACAGTAGAAACCCCCCACAAGTGACCCCAAGGAACTTATCTGGATGTGTGGTGAGCACTTTGAACCCCCAAATGCTTCACAGAAGTTTATAATGCAGAGCCGTAAAAATAAAAAATAATTTTTCTTTCCCCAAAAAGTTTGTCCTGAGTATGCTGGTACCCCATATGTGGGGGTAAACCACTGTTTGGGTGCACGTCGGGGCTCGGAAGGGAGGGAGCACCATTTGACTTTCTGAACGCAAGTTTGGCTGGAATCAATGGTGGCGCCATGTTGCGTTTGGAGACCCCTGATGTGCCTAAAAGGTGGAAACCCCTCAATTCTAACTCCAACACTAACCCCAACACACCCCTAACCCTATCACACCCCTAATCCCAACCCTAACCCCAACACACCCATAACCCTAACCACAAGCCTAATCTTAACCCTATTGCCAACCCTAGCCCTAATTCCAGCCCTAACTCTAATTCCAACCCTAAGGCTATGTGCCCACGTTGCGGTTTCGTGTGAGATTTGTCTGCACCATTTTTTAAAAATCCGCAGGTAAAAGACACTGCGTTTTACCGGCGGATTTACCGCGGATTTCCAGTGTTTTTTGTGCGGATTTCAGCTGCAGATTCCTATTGAAGAACAGATGTAAAGCGCTGTGGAATCCGCACAAAGAATTGACATGCTGCGGAAAATACAACACAGCGTTTCCGCGTGGTATTTTCCGCACCATGGGCACAGTGGATTTGGTTTTCCATAGGTTTACATGGTACTGTAAACCTGATGGAAAACTGCTACGAATCTGCAGCAGCCAATCCGTTGCGGATCCGCAGCCAAATCCGCACTGTGTGCACATAGCCTAATTCTAACCCTAGTTCTAACCCTAGCCCTAACCCTAACCCTAGTAGAGAAAAAATTGTTTTCCATTACGTCCCTCAGGACAGCACCATGGAGGACGTACTTCCTTGACCTATAGTGGGACAGGATCATAGAGAGGTTAAAAGGACCCTCCCACCTCCACCCTCCAGTGTTTTTTCCTGTCCCTACAGGGACGGACGTATGAGAGGTTGCTCCTAGAGCGAAGATAGGGGGAAGAGAATCCACAGGCTATCAAGTGGTCCATGGCCGACACCTAACTGGGTAGAGGTCCCTCAGCTACCAGTACTGTACCAGATGGACTCAGAGTTTGGGGGGGTCTCAACCTTCCCTTTTCCTGGTCAGACGGACCGTGGCCGACTCCTCTTTGAGAGGTTCCTCAGCCAACAGGCAGCCTGTGCAATGGGCTTAGGGGGATCGTGCAGCAGGTCCAATCCTTCCCCCTGTCAAGTAGCCCAGGGTGGAAACTCCCCGGTGGGGAGTCCCTCAGCCCCAGAGACCAGTCGAGCGGACGGGCTCCTGGGTAGAGCCGCTTCCTCCCGGTGGGGGGCTCTCAGCTCGGACGCCGACCGGCAAAACACCGCTACTTTCGAAAGTTGTGTGGTGAAGTCCATTGTGCTTCTGGTGACGTCAGAAAGGGGCGCCGGCACATAGGATCGGCGTGCGTTCTTCGATGGAACACGGAAGGGGGCACAGGCAGTAATGCAGCATTCCTGACGGGATGCCGCTTCCTTCCACGGTAGGCTCTCGGCGTTACCAGCTCCCCCTGTCTTCTAGCAGGTATGGAGCCAGCACAGGTGAGTGCATGGTTTAATGTTGCATTGATGGCCTGGGCCTCTGGGCTGACTCTAGTCTCATGCCTTTGTGCCAAAGCTGTACCTGGAACCCATTTACAGCTAGGCCTTGGACCTCTAGGCTATGGTAGGGCCATATGTCCAGGCTACATCTCATGACTGGACTTCAGTTAGTTGCAGGTCTTGTCTGTACAGAGCCTTATGATTGGGCTTCAGAGTGTCTTTTTGGAAGCATGCTTTCCATTTTCTGGTTCAATAAGCAAGTGTTTCACTTTTCTTTGCAACCTAACTACTCCATCCAGAGTAGGACACAAGGTGTTAATTCATCACATTGTCTCCATGAAGACTGCCCTCCAGCTGCTGCTCATTAATTAGCCTTCGGGTGGAGTCAGTCTGACAAATGAGATGTACTGTTCAGAGTGGAGATTTATCTGGAACTCTGATAGATGGCTCTTTATCTTAAAAGTGTAAGTCATACTGCTTCTATGCATCAGATTGAGTGCCTCCGTGCATAATACTGCATCATAGTGCCTCTATGCATCATATTGAGTGCCTCTATGCATTATATTGAGTGCCTCTGTGCATAATACTGCATCATAGTGCCTCTATGCATCATATTGAGTGCCTCTGTGTATGATACTGCATCATTGTACCTCTATGCATCATATTGAGTGCCTCTGTGCATAATACTGCATCATAGTGCCTCTATGCATCATATTGAGTGCCTCCGTGCATAATACTGCATCATAGCGCCTCTATGCATTATATTGAGTGCCTCTGTGCATAATACTGCATCTTAGTGCCTCTATACATTATATTGCGTGCCTCCGTGCATCATACTGCATCATAGTACCTCCATGCATCATATTGAGTGCCTCTGTGCATGATACTGCATTGTACCTCTATGCATCATATTGAGTGCCTCTGTGCATGCAGCGCCCCAGAGTCCTGGTCGTTGCAGTACTGTGGCTCCGCCACTATGGGGAGCCATGGTGCGTTCGATGGCACTGAAGGAGTTCATCTGATCAGGTATCACAGACACCAATACATTTCACCGCAGGGCCTCCGGGGGGAGCTAAGGGTGCTATTCATTAGGCCACTCCCCACCATAGTGGGTAAACCGGGGGTCAGGCAGGAAGTTAGATCAGAAAGCTGACTGGATTGAACGAAGCAACACCTTGTGGCAGAGGGTGTTGTGGAGGAAGAGACAGTAGGGTCTCTGCCAGGGGTGGGATCCTGGCAGAGGCTTGGCATTGGAAAGAACGTAACGGGACCGTGCCTGCTCAGAATAGCGGCGGTGCCCTAAGAAAGGACTAGAAGCGAGATAGATTGTGCTGAGTGAGAAACGAGATCAAGCAATAGGAGAATTCCAGTAGGGGTCGTGCTGTAAGACCGAAGCAACACCCTACTGAGGCGCACTACCGGTGGCCGGAACGCCGAGGGAGTAGAATAACATTCAGCTTCAAGCAATACTCCAAACAGCGGCAGGACAGTCAGTTTAAGGCGGGCTGTCTAACACATATCACCTATGAAGTCTTGGGAGGCAATTGCGGGAGAGGGGCGTCTCTAGGGTCCCGGAAGAACTCCAGGCCTACCCGACAAACGGGTGCCGTTCTAACCGTAACATCAGGGAGGGACGGACGATTAGAAGAACATCATTTAATCGAGTTGTGAGGGAACTTAAGAAACAGACACAACAGTTGTGGGGTACTTTCCGTAAGCACAGCAGGGGAGGACTACAACACATAGCGCTAAGAAGGAAGGCACCGATTTCCACCTGTGAAGAGAACTCTGGAAGTGCCATTGGACCGGCCGGACTTGCGCAGCCTGGTGAACCGTATTCTGGACTGAGGACTCAGAGATCTCCAGTAAAGAGGTAAAGACTGCAACCTGGTGTCCTCGTTATTTACCGCGACCTGCACCCCACAACTGCACCGACATCCACACCGATCATTCACTGTGCGCCCCACGGCAGGGTCACGGACCGGGGCCTAGCCGCCGTGACAACCCCAGAAGCAGAGACTCAGAGGCCCGGTACCGGGTACCCCTCGGCCCTGCGGCAGTGGGGGCGCTACATGCATAATACTGCATCATAGTGCCTCTATGCATCATATTGAGTGCCTCCGTGCATAATACTGCATCATAATGCCTCTATGCATCATATTGAGTGCCTCTCTGCATAATACTGCATCTTAGTGCCTCTATACATTATATTGCGTGCCTCCGTGCATCATACTGCATCATAGTACCTCTATGCATCAGATTGAGTGCCTCTGTGCATGATACTGCATCATTGTACCTCTGTGCATGATACTGCATCATAGTGCCTCTATGCATCATATTGCGTGCCTCCGTGCATCATACTGCATCGTAGTACCTCTATGCATCATATTGCGTGCCTCTATGCATAATACTGCATCATAGTTGCCTCTATGCATCATATTGAGTGCCTCTGTGGCATCATACTGTTTCATATTGCCTTTGTGCATCAGATTGCTTCATAGTTCCTATATGCATCGTAGCGCTTCATAAGTTGCTTCATGTATCATATTGCATTGTATTGCTTCATGGTTCCTATATGCATCATAGTGCTTCATTATTCCTATATGCATCATAGTGCTTCATATTGCCTTTGTGCATCATATTGCATCATGGTTCCTTTATGCATCGAGTGCTTCATATTGCCTTTCTGCATCTTATTGCATCAGAATGCTTCATGGTTCCTATATGCATCATAGCGCTTCATAGTGACTTCATGTATCATATGGCATCATATTGCTTTATGCTTCCTATATGCATCATAGTGCTCATATTGCCTTTATGCATCATATTGCTTCAAGGTTCATATATGCATCATAGTGCTTCATATTGCCTTTGTGCATTATATTACAGCATATTGCTTCATAGCTCCTATATGCATCAGAGTGCTTCATTGTTCCTATATGCACCATAGCGCTTCATAGTTACTTCATGCATCATATTGCATCATACTGCTTCATTATTCCTATGTGCATCATATTGCATCATATTGAATCAGACTAATAGTGCCTTTGGACATCATATTGCATTATATTGCTTCATAGTTCCTATATGCATCATATTGCATCATAGGGTTTCGGTGCCCTTTGCCTCAGGGGGTATTATTAGTGTCGGGCTTGGTGCCTTTTTCGCCTGTGGCTGTGAGCCGCTGGGTCAGACCTTCTGTCTGGTGCCTTGTCGTGTGGCCGCACATTCTATCATCGGCCTACCAGTTCACATTTTTGTCTTGGGCCTCAACTCTGGATATGGAGTCCTTCTGATTTGGACCCAGATCCAGCTTCTGCTACTTCATTCTTTACAACAGGGCTTAGTCAAGCAAACAGGCTTGAATTGGCTTAGTATAATCTGCATTTCTTCTGTTTGGAACAGATCTCTCAGGTAGGTTCTACTTTGAGTGCTAAAGGCAAGTCTATTACTTAATTAGCTTTAACCCCTTCTCGACCTGTGACACAGCGTATGCGTCATGAAAGTCTGTGCCAATCCGACCTGTGAAGCATATGCTGTGTCACACAATGATCGCGTCCCTGCAGGCCGGGTGAAAGGGTTAACTCCAATTTCACCCGACCTACAGGGACAGGGGGAGTGGTACTTCAGCCCAGGGGGGGTGGCTTCGCCCCCCCGTGGCTACGATCGCTCTGATTGGCTGTTTCACTTTCAACAGTCAATCTGTAATATTTCACCTATGAAAATTGGTGAAATATTACAATACAGCCATGGCCGATGCTGCAATATCATCTGCCACGGCTGGAGACCCCGATCTGCACCCCTCCCCCACCGATCTCTTCTCCGTCCTGTCATGTCCCATGCTCCCCTCCGTCCTCCTGTCCGCTCCCCCGTCCTCCTGTCTGCACCAACCCCCATACTTACCGAGCTCCGATGTCCCTCCCGGTGTCCTCAGTCTTCTCCATGGGCGCCGCCATCTTCCAAAATCTGTGAGGTTCTATCACAGCGATCAAAATAAAAAAAAATAGTAAATTAACCCCCCCCTTTATCACCCCCATAGGTAGGGACAATAATAAAATACAGAAATTATATTTATTTTTGTTTTTCCGTTAGGGGTAGGGTTAGGGTTGCACTTAGGGCTAGGGTTGCACTTAGGGCTAGGGTTGCACTTAGGGCTAGGGTTGCACTTAGGGCTAGGGTTGCACTTAGGGCTAGGGTTGCACTTAGGGCTAGGGTTGCACTTAGGGCTAGGGTTGCACTTAGGGCTAGGGTTGCACTTAGGGCTAGGGTTGCACTTAGGGCTAGGGTTGCACTTAGGGCTAGGGTTGCACTTAGGGCTAGGGTTGCAATTAGGGCTAGGGTTAGAATTAGGCTATGTGCACGCGGTGCGGATTTGGCTGCGGATCCACAGCGGATTGGTCGCTGCGGATTCGTAGCCGTTTTCCATCACGTTTACAGTACCACGTAAACCTATGGAAAACCAAATCCGCTGTGCCCATGGTGCGGAAAATACAGCGCGGAAACGCTGCGTTGTATTTTCCGCAGCATGTCAATTCTTTGTGCGGATTCCACAGCGTTTTACACCTGCTCCATAATAGGAATCCGCAGGTGAAATCCACACAAAAAACAGTGGAAATCCACGGTAAATCCGCAGGTTAAGCGCAGTGCGTTTTACCTGCAGATTTTTCAAAAACGGTGCGAAAAACCCGCACACAATTTCGCAACGTGGCCACATAGCCTTAGGGTTAGGGATGGAATTAGGGTTAAGACTAGGGTTAGGGGTGTTTTGGGGTTAGGGTTGTGGTTAGGGTTGGGATTAGGGTTAGGGGTGTGTTGCGGCTAGTGTTGGAGTTAGAATTTAGGGGTTTCCACTGTTTAGGCACATCAGGGGGTCTCCAAACGGGTCATTCCATATCAAGTGATCCAAATATGAATATTTTTTTTACCTGACGTCTTTAGATTTTTTTTTTGTTTTTGTTTTTATGAAGTACAACTTTAGTTAATTACAAATTAAAAGTTTAGAATTTTTTTCTTCAGTTAATTTTTTACAGATTTTTAAAGTTATAAAAAAGCGCAGATTTTGGCCTGGTATGGCTTTACATTTTTTATCATATCTCGGGCTAGAATTAAGATAGAGGTGGGCGAGGCATCATTTTTCTCAGAACAGTACCGGCTTTCATTTGATATGTCACAAGACTATGTTTCTTTATATTTTGTTTTGGTGAAATCAAATTAAACATTTTGATGCGCAATTCTGAAAAAAACGTATGTTTTAAAATTGTGAAAACATGCATGTGTGTTACTTGTGTCCTTGTTTATATTTGTACAGGGATTCAACTTGGGACCTATCAAATTTGTTTTTTTTTTAAGCCTTGAATCATCTGATTTTAGGTTTGTGCGAGTTTCTTCCCTTTTTCTTTTCAAATTACAACTTATTGAATTCAACATTTATATGTAACAATAAAGAAACGCAAAAAACAAATACCAAAGTGCCAGAATAAATACATCTTAATCATCATAACACAACTTGCTCAGCATTTTCAACCTGAATTCATTGAACAAGCTTTAAGAAAAAACGTGATCATATCCTCAAGTGTGATTTTCTAAATACAGTCTGATCCTAATTATATGTTAAAAACAAGATTAAAAGAACCAATATTTTTACCACCTATTTATACATGGAACAATTTTTTTTCTACTATATCACTAAACATGTCATTTCTGAAGTGTTTAAGAAGAATAGTCCAGTAGTTAAATCCTCGTACTATAAAATATGAACTAATCAAACAATTAATAGTAGGTTTTTACACTGGCCTTCTATCATCAATGTGTCCCTTCTGGAGGATGAAATGTCATCTTGTCCATAAGCGCTCACTAGCAATGGCTGTCTCCTTCTGTGTCAGAGTATGTGCGGCCTGTCATGGTGCTCAGCTCCACCTGAGTTATATCTGATTTTTGTTCACTTTTACAATGTCTGGTTTTCTTGGATACACAAAGGACGGCGCTGGACCAGAAGGTGCAGAAAAGTCACTTCTTCATTTTCACAATCTTTGGAGAGTACAGTAGCCACCAGCGCCGATCATATTCACAGGTCACATCACCAGTTGTCATCCATGGCCGATCTTGTGCCGCCTTCTACCACCTCATGGACGTCACTGTCTTTATTTCCACTACATGGGATGACAGTCCGGTATTGCTGAGTCCCTGTGATGGGTTCTGCTTCCTGTAACCGATGTTATAACAAACTCTCCTCCTCCTCTTCGTAGTCCTGGTTTGTACAATACATGAACTGGATGTTAAGAATATTTTTCTCCCTCCATTTGAGGAGTTCCCTGGGTGATAAGATTTGGTGTGAATATGGCCTGTGGAGGCCCGAGCTGCCGGACGGTCATCTGCTCTGCAGTCACCGTCTACCCCTGGTCATCCTCAGCCCTAACAAAGCTTTCTCCTTTGTCCTCTCATGCTTCTAAGCTGTAACATAATAAAATACAGGAATATCTAGCAATCATGGATTATTTGATAAATATGGACCCCACACTTCTACACCACAGGCTGAACAGACCTGAAATCAAGATTTTTGAACTGACACTGTAATAGTTTTATTTTTTAAAATATGATCCCATCACGGTCCCAGCTTGTGTTTTGGTGCAGAAGTGGCTAGGAGCATAACAGGCACATGTGCAGTTTTTGAAATTTTTAAATTAAACGTTTTTTTCGGGAATGAGTTTTAAAATTTTGCGCTTGCGTTCGCATAGGTAAAATATTATTAAAGATACTCTTGTGACATATCTGGTGGAAGCCTGTACAGTTCTGAGTAGAATGGTGTTTATTTTGTTTCTCTATCTCTTTTCTAGCCTGAGTTATGGGGAGAAATGTAAAGGCAGGCAACACTGAAATTCGCACTTTTTCCGAACTTTGAAAATCAATAAAAAATAAAAAAAATATCTAGAATTTTTTTTTCTTCACATTTTGCATTCTCTGACACACTATTACCAAATAACAAAATCTCAAAAGAATTAAAAATATAGTGGTAAAAATCATTGGTTCACTTGACATGGAATGACCCAAACGTGACATTGCGCCACCGTTAATTCCAGCCAATCTTGCGTTGAAAAAGTCAAATGGTGCTCTCTCCCTTCCGAGTCCCGGCGTGTGCCCAAACAGTGGTTTACCCCCACATATGGGGTACCAGCGTACTCAGGAGAAACTGGACAACAACTTTAGGGGTCAAATTTCTCCTTTTACCCTTGGGAAAATTAAACAATTCTGGGCTAAAAAATTATTTTTGAGGAAAAAACTTATTATTTTCACGGCTCTGCGTTATAAACTTCTGTGAAGCACTTGGGGGTTTAAAGTGCTCACCACACATCTAGATAAGTTCCTTTGGGCGTCTAGTTTCCAAAATGGGGTCACTTGTGGGGATTTTCTACTGTTTAGGCACATCAGGGGCTCTGCAAACGCAACGTGATGCCCGCAGAGCATTCCATCAAAGTCTGTATTTCAAAACGTCACTACTTCCCTTCCGAACCCCGACGTGTGCCCAAACAGTGGTTTACCCCCACATATGGGGTATCGGCGTACTCAGGAGAATCTGGACAAAAACTTTTGGGGTCAAATTTCTCCTGTTACCCTTGGGAAAAAAAAATTGCGGGCTAAAAAATCATTTTTGAGAAAATAAAAATTATTTTTTATTTTCATGTCTCTGCGTTATAAACTTCTGTGAAGCACTTGGGGGTTCAAAGTGCTCTCCACACATCTAGATTAGTTCCTTGGGAGGTCTAGTTTCCAAAATGGGGTCACTTGTGGGGGAGCTCCAATGTTTAGGCACACAAGGGCTCTCAAAATGCGACATGGTGTCCGCTAATGATGGAGATAATTTTTCATTCAAAAAGTCAAATGGTGCTCCTTCCCTTCCGAGCCTTACCATGTGCCCAAACAGTGGTTTACCCCCACATGTGAGGTATCGGTGTACTCAGGAGAAATTGCCCAACAAATTTTAGGATCCATTTTATCCTGTTGCCCATGAGAAAATGAAAAAATTGAGGCAAAAATAATTTTTGTGAAAAAAAAGTACTTTTTCATTTTTACGGATCAATTTGTGAAGCACCTGGGGGTTCAAAGTGCTCACTATGCATCTAGATAAGTTCCTTGGGGAGTCTAGCTTCCAAAATGGGGTCACTTGTGGGGGAGCTCCAATGTTTAGGCACACGGGGGCTCTCCAAACGCGACATGGTGTCCGCTAAAGATTGGAGCCAATTTTTCATTCAAAAGTCAAATGGCGCTCCTTCCCTTCCAAGCCCTGCCGTGCGCCCAAACAGTGGTTTACCCCCACATATGAGGTATCGGCGTACTCAGGACAAATTGGACAACAATGTTCGTGGTCCAGTTTCTCCTTTTACCCTTGGGAAAATAAACTGTTGCTAAAAGATCATTTTTGTGACTAAAAAGTTAAATGTTCATTTTTTCCTTCCATGTTGCTTCTGCTGCTGTGAAACACCTGAAGGGTTAATAAACTTCTTGAATGTGGTTTTGAGCACCTTGAGGGGTGTAGTTTTTAGAATGGTGTCACTTTTGGGTATTTTCAGCCATATAGACCCCTCAAACTGACTTCAAATGTGAGGTGGTCCCTAAATATAATGGTTTTGTAAATTTTGTTGTAAAAATGAGAAATCACTGGTCAAATTTTAACCCTTATAACTTCCTAGCAAAAAACAATTTTGTTTCCAAAATTGTGCTGATGTAAAGTAGACATGTGGGAAATGTTATTTATTAACTACCGTATTTTCCGGCGTATAAGACGACTTTTTAACCCCTAAAAATTGTCCCAAAAGTCGGGGGTCGTCTTATACGCCAGGTACGGCATGTGCAGGGAGCGATCCTGGATGTTCCCAGGGTCTGAAGGAGAGGAAACTCTCCTTCAGGCCCTGGGATCCATATTCATGTAAAAAATAAAGAATAAAAATAAAAAATATGTATATACTCACCCCTCCGAGAAGCCTGGCTGTCACCGCTGCAAGCGTCTGCCTCCGTTCCTAAGAATTGCAGAGCGTGAAGGACCTTCGATGACGTCACGGTCAGGTGACCGGTCACATGAGCGGTCACGGACCAATCACAGGACTGCGACGTCATCGAGGGTCCTTCATGCTCTGCAATTCTTAGGAACGGAGGCAGACGCTTGCAGCAGTGACAGCCAGGCTTCTCGGAGGGGTGAGTATATACATATTTTTTTATTCTTTATTTTTAACATGAATATGGATCCCAGGGCCTGAAGGAGAGTCTCCTCTCCTTCAGACCCTGGGAACCACACGCCGTATAAGATGACTGGGCGTATAAGATGACCCCCGTCTTATACAGCGGGCATATCCCAAATTCCATATTTTGTATGGAAAAGTTGGGGGTCGTCTTATACGCCCAGTTGTCTTATACACCAGAAAATACGGTATTTTGTGTCACATAACTCTCTGGTTTAACAGAATAAAAATTAAAAATGTGAAAATTGCGAAATTTTCAAAATTTTCGCCAAATTTCCGTTTTTTTCACAAATAAACGCAGAAATTATCGACCTAAATTTACCACTAACATGAAGCCCAATATGTCACGAAAAAACAATCTCAGAACCGCTAGGATCCGTTGAAGCGTTCCTGAGTTATTACCTCATAAAGGGACACTGGTCAGAATTGCAAAAAATGGCCAGGTCATTAACCCCTTCTCGACATCGGATGTACTATACCGTCCGATGTCGGGTCCCCTGCTTTGATGTGCGCTCCGGCGGTGAGCGCACATCAAAGTCGCGACACGTCAGCTGTTTATTACAGCTGACATGTGCGCGCAATAGCGGCGGGTGAAATCGCGATCACCCGCCGCTATTAACTAGTTAAATGCCGCTGTCAAACGCAGACAGCGGCATTTACCGCATCCGGCCGGAAATGAGCGCATCGCCGACCCCCGTCACATGATCGGGGGTCGGCGATGCTTGTATATTGTAACCATAGAGGTCCTTGAGACCTCTATGGTTACTGATCGCCGGTGGCTGTGAGCGCCACCCTGTGGTCGGCGCTCACAGCACACCTGCATTTTAGCTACATAACAGCGATCTGATGATCGCTGTTATGTAGCAGAGCCGATCGTGCTGTGCCTGCTTCTAGCCTCCCATGGAGGCTATAGAAGCATGGTAAAAGTTAAAAAAAAAAAAAAAAAGTAAAAAAAATGTGAAAAAAATAAAAAAAATATAAAAGTTTAAATCACCCCCCTTTCGCCCCAATCAAAATAAATCAATAAAAAAATAATCAAACCTACACATATTTGGTATCGCCGCGTTCAGAATCGCCCGATCTATCAATAAAAAAAAAAACATTAACCTGATCGCAATACGGCGTAACGAGAAAAAAAATTGAAACGCCAGAATTACGTTTTTTTGGTCGCCGCGATTTGCATTAAAATGCAATAACGGGCGATCAAAACAACGCATCTGCACCGAATTGGTATAATTAAAAACGCCGTCTCGGCACGCAAAAAATAAGCCCTCAACCGACCCCAGATCATGAAAAATGGAGACGCTACGAGTATCGGAAAATGGCGCAATTTTATTTATTTTATTTTTTTGCAAAGTTTGGAATTTTTTTTCACCACTTAGGTAAAAAATAACCTAGTAATGTTAGGTGTCTATGAACTTGTAGTGACCTGGAGAATCATAGTGGCAGGTCAGTTTCAGCATTTAGTGAACCTAGCAAAAAAAACAAACAAAAAACAAGTGTGGGATTGCACTTTTTTTGCAATTTCACCGCACTTGGAATTTTTTTCCCGTTTTCTAGTACATGCCATGGTAAAACCAATGGTGTCATTCAAAAGTACAACTCGTCCCGCAAAAAATAAGCCCTCACATGGCCAAATTGACGGAAAAATAAAAAAGTTATGTCTCTGGGAAGGAGGGGAGTGAAAAACGGAAAAACGAAAAATCCCACGGTCATGAAGGGGTTAAGGTCAAAATAGGCTGGGTCATGAAGGGGTTAAAAGATGACATACGTCATTTTGGTACATCCTATAAAAGGACATACTACTGTCCTGGGAGCAGAATATCCCACGAGTTGAATAAAGGGACTCCTTCAGCCTTGGAATGCTTTGCCTTAAGGTACCTTCACACTAAACGACGCTGCAGCGATATCGACAACGATGCCGATCGCTGCAGCGTCGCTGTTTGGTCGCTGGGGAGCTGTCACACAGACAGCTCTCCAGCGACCAACGATGCCGAGGTCCCCGGGTAACCAGGGTAAACATCGGGTTACTAAGCGCAGGGCCGCGCTTAGTAACCCGATGTTTACCCTGGTTACCATTGTAAATGTAAAACAAACAAACAGTACATACTCACCTTCTGCTGTCTGTCACACGTCCCTCACCGTCTGCTTCCCGCACTGACTGTGAGTGCCGGCCGTAAGGCACAACACAGCGGTGACGTCACTGCTGTGCTCTGCTTTCACTTTACGGCCGGCGCTCACAGTCAGTGCGGGAAGCAGATGGCGAGGGACGTGTGACAGACAGCAGAAGGTGAGTATGTACTGTTTGTTTTTTTTTACATTTACAATGGTAACCAGGGTAAACATCGGGTTACTAAGCGCGGCCCTGCGCTTAGTAACCCGATATTTACCCTGGTTACCTCTGTAAAACATCGCTGGCATCGTTGCTTTGGCTGTCAAACACGACGATACATGCCGATCTGACGACCAAATAAAGTTCTGAGCTTTCAGCAACGACCAGCGATATCACAGCAGGATCCAGATCGCTGCTGTGTGTCAAACACAAAGATATCACTATCCAGGACGCTGCAACCTCACGGATCGCTATCGATATCGCTGCAAAGTCGTTTAGTGTGAAGGTACCTTTAAAGATATTAGGACTATCTACAATTTGCATAGTTTTGGGGGCACACTCAGGGCACATTTGTTCAGAGCGGCCTATCACGTTCCCTAATCAGTCATTTTATGTTTGTGTGTGTGTGTGTAGCCCATTCACTATCTCCATCTATCTCCACCCCCTGAAGATGGCTGGGGAATCATTGTAAATAAAACATTGTTGATACACATCTGTACTTTGTATCTTCCCTGCCTCATTGTAGAGTGTAAGCTCTCAGGAGCAAGGTGGGTTTATTTTGCTTTAATTATTATATGGTTGTTACTTATGACTGTTGTGTTTGAGACTGTCAAACTGTAAAGCGCTGCGGAATATGTGGACACTATATGGATGGAAGTTTATTATTGTTATTATTAATCCTTCCCAAACTCCACATTCAGCAATCAGATAGACAGTTTCTTGTCCCATACGGCTAGGTTCACATTGCGTTAATGTGTGCACGCTAACGGACAGCGTTGCACGGCGAAAATGTCGCAATTAAAGGAAAGGTGCCGCAATTTTGTTTTTGTATTAAAAATGATTGTTTATATAAACAATTATCTTTAATACAAAATTATTTTTTTTAACCTTAATATCTTTTTTATTATTAATAATTTTTGCAGCCACTGGGCGCCGCCATTTTGCTTTGCAGGAGTGTAAGAGTCCCAGCACGACAGTTACTCTCTGCAATTACGGCAGCCCTGTGCATAGGACTCAGCAGTCGGGAGCCGACCGCGTTATCTCCTGCTCTGATCTGGCCACGCCCCCTGGGCTGTCTCCACATCACAGCAGAGGCAGGAGGTCGACTCGGCGCCATGTTTCTTCAGCCCACAGTGTGTGAGCTCCACTGTGACTGAGAGCTGTGCTGTTGGAGGGGCAGCTCCAGCTGCCTCTCCTCTCACACTGTCAGCAGTCGGCTGTTCCCTGTCCTCTGCTGCCTGGTGCCCTGGCTCAATCTCTAGAATCACTAGAGAGGGTGAAGTGCTGCAGTCTTGTGTCCTCTATCAGGAGCTGCAGAGAGGTAACAGGGGGGGGAGGGGGAGAATCTCTGTGCTGCTCCGACCCGACCCTGCCTCACTGCAGCCACTGATCAAGGACATCAGACCGTGTATCTATCACTATACTGTGCTGAGCCATGTACCTAATCCTCTCCTGTATGATACTGTCTGCTGTGCCATGTACCTAATCCTATCCTGTATGATACTATGCTGAGCCATGCATCTAATCCTATACTGTGTGATACTATGCTGAGCCGTGTATCTAATCCTCTCCTGTGTGATACTGTGCTGAGCCGTGTATCTAATCTTCTCCTGTGTGATACTGACTGCTGAGCCGTGTATCTAATCCTCTCCTGTGTGATACTGTGCTGAGCCGTGTATCTAATCCTCTCCTGTGTGATACTGTGCTGAGCCGTGTATCTAATCCTATCCTGTGTGATACTGTGCTGAGCCGTGTATCTAATCCTATCCTGTGCGATACGGTCTGAGCCGTGTATCTAATCCTCTCCTGTGTGATACTGTGCTGAGCCGTGTATCTAATCCTCTCCTGTGTGATACTGTGCTGAGCCGTGTATCTAATCCTATCCTGTGTGATACGGTCTGAGCCGTGTATCTAATCCTCTCCTGTGTGATACTGACTGCTGAGCCGTGTATCTAATCCTCTCCTGTGTGATACTGTGCTGAGCCGTGTATCTAATCCTATCCTGTGTGATACTGTGCTGAGCCGTGTATCTAATCCTATCCTGTGCGATACGGTCTGAGCCGTGTATCTAATCCTCTCCTGTGTGATACTGTGCTGAGCCGTGTATCTAATCCTCTCCTGTGTGATACTGTGCTGAGCCGTGTATCTAATCCTATCCTGTGTGATACGGTCTGAGCCGTGTATCTAATCCTCTCCTGTGTGATACTGACTGCTGAGCCGTGTATCTAATCCTCTCCTGTGTGATACTGTGCTGAGCCGTGTATCTAATCCTCTCCTGTGTGATACTGTGCTGAGCCGTGTATCTAATCCTATCCTGTGTGATACGGTCTGAGCCGTGTATCTAATCCTCTCCTGTGTGATACTGACTGCTGAGCCGTGTATCTAATCCTCTCCTGTGTGATACTGTGCTGAGCCGTGTATCTAATCCTATCCTGTGTGATACGGTCTGAGCCGTGTATCTAATCCTCTCCTGTGTGATACTGTCTGGTGAACCGTGTATCTAATCCTCTCCTATGCACTCCTCTCCCCCCTGCATATCTTTCCCCATTGCACACACAACTCAATGCGTGCGATAGCACGGGCTGCAGGGGTCATGCTGTATTATGGCATTATGTGAGATCTACACTCACTGGCCACTTTATTAGGTACACCTGTCCAACTTCTTGTTAACACTTAATTTCTAATCAGCCAATCACATGGCGGCATTTAGGCATGTAGACATGGTCAAGACAATCTCCTGCAGTTCAAACCGAGCATCAGTATGGGGAAGAAAGGTGATTTGAGTGCCTTTGAACGTGGCATGGTTGTTGGTGCCAGAAGGGCTGGTCTGAGTATTTCAGAAACTGCTGACCTACTGGGATTTTCACGCACAACCATCTCTAGGGTTTACAGAGAATGGTCCGAAAAAGAAAAAAAATCCAGTGAGCGGCAGTTCTGTGGGCGGAAATGCCTTGTTGATGCCAGAGGTCAGAGGAGAATGGGCAGACTGGTTCGAGCTGATAGAAAGGCAACAGTGACTCAAATCGCCACCCGTTACAACCAAGGTAGGCCTAAGAGCATCTCTGAACACACAGTGCGTCGAACTTTGAGGCAGATGGGCTACAGCAGCAGAAGACCACACCGGGTACCACTCCTTTCAGCTAAGAACAGGAAACTGAGGCTACAATTTGTACAAGCTCATCGAAATTGGACAGTAGAAGATTGGAAAAACGTTGCTTGGTCTGATGAGTCTCGATTTCTGCTGCGACATTCGGATGGTAGGGTCAGAATTTGGCGTAAACAACATGAAAGCATGGATCCATCCTGCCTTGTATGGAGCATCTTTGGGATGTGCAGCCGACAAATCTGCGGCAACTGTGTGATGCCATCATGTCAATATGGACCAAAATCTGAGGAATGCTTCCAGCACCTTGTTGAATCTATGCCACGAAGAATTGAGGCAGTTCTGAAGGCAAAAGGGGGTCGAACCCGTTACTAGCATGGTGTACCTAATAAAGTGGCCAGTGAGTGTATATGACGGTATTATGTGATCTGTATGGTGGTGATTATGCTTGATCAGTATTGTGAGAATTATACGGTGGTATTGTGTGTGATCTATATGGCGGTATTATGTGAACACTGGCAGCATTATGTGTGATCTATATGGTGGTATGTGAGAACACTGGCGGTATTGTGTGATCTATATGGTGGTATGTGAGAACTGTATGACAGTATTGTGTGATCTATTTGATGGTATTGTGTGTGATCTATATGGCGGTATTATGTGAGAACACTGGCAGTATTATGTGTGATCTATATGGCGGTATGTGAGAACACTGGCGGTATTGTGTGATCTATATGGTGGTATGTGAGAACTGTATGACAGTATTGTGTGATCTATTTGATGGTATTGTGTGTGATCTATATGGCGGTATTATGTGAGAACACTATGGCAGTATTATCTTCAGAAAGCAGACCCATTCTATGGTGGTTCTGGCTGAGCACCTGCACGCGGGTCTGGGGTAATTGAGGGGGCAGCATGACCTCCAGTTAGGTGCAGTCAGGGCTGGTGAGGCAGCTGAAGAGAGGGGTCTCATTTTTATTGTTACTATATGGCTACATTTCCTTCCCAGCGTCACCCCGTACTTCGCCTGTCGCCTCGCTTTCACACATCGCCAGGAAAGGATGGAGAAGACAGGATCTAAGGAGGGGAATGGGGTCTGCATGCAAAGTCTGGATCAGAACAGGCCATCAATCCACAGAAATGTTTCCTGGATTTCTGTGGAGCAGACGGTCCATCCACGTGTATAAAAGACAGTGCTCTATGTACAATCCCTGGCTGCTCCGCGCACCAAACAGGGGGCCCCCATAGACCAGCACACTGCTCTCCTGAAATACTCTGTGCTGCTGTCACCCTGCTCCCTCCACCACATATCTCCCAGAATCCTTGCTGCCTGCCATCCTCGGTGACTGTCTACTTGTCAGTATAAGGCTGCTTTCACACTAGCATCGGTACAGGCCCGTCGCAGTGCGTCGGGCCGACGTACCGATGCATGCTGTGAAATAAATGCCCGACGTGGGCAGCGGAAGCAGTCTTACGACGCTTCCGCTGCCCCATTGTAAGTTCCCGGGGAGGAGGGGGCGGAGTTTCGGCTGCGCATGCACGATCGAAAATGGCGGACTCGACGCACAAAAAAAGTTACATGTAATGTTTTATTTGTGGCGGTGGTCCACCAAAACACGACGCAACCATCGCACAATGGTTGCGACGTGTGGCAATACGTCACAACGCGTCGGAAATGTAAGTCTATGGGGAAAAAACGCATCCTGCAGACAACTTTGCAGGATGTGTTTTTTCTCCTGAATGACGCATTGCGACGTACAGCCAACAACGCTAGTGTGAAAGTAGCCTAAGGCTGCCGTCACACTAGCAGTATTTGGTCAGTATTTTACCTCAGTATTTGTAAGCCAAAACCAGGAGTGGGTGATAAATGCAGAAGTGGTGCAGATGTGTCTGTTATACTTCTCCTCTAATTGTTCCACTCCTGGTTTTGGCTTACAAATACTGAGGTAAAATACTGACCAAACACTGCTAGTGTGACGGCAGCCTTACTCTGCAGTCACCAACAAAATGGCTGCTCACTGGGTTCCTGAATATCCTCCTCTCATCCCTTAGCAGACACCCAGAAGGGAAGGAGAGGAGTGACATCACACACGTCAGCAGACTCCGCCCATAATTACTGCAGTGCAGTAATGTGAGCTAGTTGTACACTAGGTTTTTCTGAAATTTCAGCAGCTGCTCCCCCTAGTGTTTAAAAGTGGAAATTCCAAAACTTTTCAAATTATTTTTCATATTTTACTAAATTATAAACAAATGATAATATTTTTTAAGAAAATGTAAACATTAATTTTCTACATTTTTACAATTTCTGTAAAAAAATTTTTTTTGATGGCACCTTCCCTTTAACGCCGTGCAACGGGTCCGTTAGCGCACCCATTGACAGCAATGTAAATTTAAATTCTTTTGTAGGGGATCTGCGAGAGCGGGGACGTTAACGCGACCCCTAACGCGGCCCCTAAAAAAACATTGCGTTAGCGCAATCCGCTAGCGCTAGCACTAAACAGATTGCCCTAACGCAATGTGAACCTAGCCTAAGTCTGTTGCATTTTGTTTACCAGGGACATCAGCACTGCCTTTTGTACCTTGTGGCGAAGCAGCAGCACTGTGTCGTGTGGCAGAGGATCCCATACTCGCGGCTCTTACAGCAGTCACGGCTCCTAAGATAAATGAAACTGTATCCAGGGATCTTACTGTTAAGACCCCATGGTCTCACTGCCTCACAGTAGATAATCTCCCTCCGTAATGAGGAAGAAACCTACTTTTTCTCTAGCCATGGAATATGGTTACTCCCACAATGGCAGTCTGGGTGTATAAAGATCCCTGAGAAGATTGCCTCTTGGGATATGTATGTGCGTAATATGCATATATGGACAAATAAGTTGACATACTTATAATGTCTGGACTAATGACTCGTATAAATGCAGTTCCGAATAATTTCAAGTGTCGGAAGATTTTTACTAGCACCACCACCACCACCTTCATTGATTCAGAGTCCGGGCACCCTGTGTCTAACATCAGTAAAACAGGAGTGATGATCCACGTTTCTCTTTCAGCGCTTCTAATGAGAAGCCCGACGTTGGTAATGGCAGGAGATATTACCTGCCGGATGGTGTATTCCTTAGTTTCAATAATGGATAACCCTTCTTGGGGTTAGACATCTAAGGATTTGGAATAGACGTGATCTCCTGGATGAGTTATGTGCGTACATCCCAATGCTCTGCCATTATCCATGTACTAACTGTTATTGGTTTGATCTTTCTGCAGTCCAGGGCCTCTGTTCTGCAGGTCTCCTTATAGTACGGTAAGCTGGTCTGTAACCAGGGCTTAACCTGAGCCCAGAAGAACCAATGAAGGAACAGTCCTGTTATAAGCACATGCAGCTTATTATTGGTCGGTACAGTCCTCATTGTGTGGTGGCTGTGACTGTCACCATATTTTGCTGGGCAATAAGGTTCTCTAACCCTATTCTGGGGCTGCGATGTCTATAAGTATCTATCACAATAAATAACTTGCTGTGGTTCATTATTGGTATGGGAGTACAATGGGTGTATCTCACTCTCTGCTCCTGATGCTTATTTCATTTACCACATTCATACTGAAATTGGCCATTATAGATGTATACCAGGCACTCACTACGGTGATTTTCTTTGCGGATCTCTTTATAGTCCATGAGCCGGGCCAGATATCGGTACCACCCGGAGTGACTAATTTTCTTTGGTATTTTTAGGTAGATGCATGTCTGTAGTTTATTTTTTGATATGATAGCCCTTACATATACGTAGCTTATTAACCCCTTCAGCCCTAGGCCTATTTGTACCCAAGTGCCTAAGCCAATCTGACCTGTGCCACTTCATGGGCTAATAACTTTGGAACGCTTTCACCTATCCAAGCCATTCTGAGATTGTTTTCTCGTGACATATTGTACTTCACGTCAGTGCTAAATGGGAGTCAATATATTTTACCTTTCTATATAAAAAAATGCTAAATATTCGGAAATTTTGGAAAAATCGGCAATTTTTTAACTTTGAAATTCTCTGCTTTTTACAAAAATACTGATACCCCCCATAATAGTTATTAATTTACACTCCCCACATGTTTACTTCATATTGGCATCATTTTGAAAATGAAACCTTATTGTTTTACGATGTAATAGGGCTTATAGTTTTATGCGCAATTTTTCACATTTACAGCAAAACCCACTTTTCAAAGGACCAAGTCACTTCTGAAGTCACTTTAAGGGGCTTACATAACAGAAACCACCCATAAATTACCCCATTTTGCAAACTACACCCCTCAAGCTGTTCAAAACTCATTTTTAAAAACTGTTAACCCTTTAGGTGTTCCACAGGAATTTTAGCATGAGCCAAGAACCAAATATGACGATATCGGTACCACCCGGAGTGACTAGATGTAGTATTTGTAACAAAATTTAATCCAAGTTATGTAAATACACACTGAACATGTCATGTGCATATATATATATATATATATATATATATATATATATATATATATATATATATATATATATATATATATATATATATATATATGTTACTCCATAATATCTTCAACATCGGACTCTGAATCTGACTGTTGTTCTACTGGCTCGTCTTCAGTACCCTTGTTCTGGCATGTCTGTAATCTGCACATGTCTGTGCACTTCAGGCCATTGCTGAGGCAAGTACACTGAGGAAGTTCACATGACCGCACACACTTGCAGGACAGTAGCTGTATAATAGCTTCTGGTGCTGGTGCCCCTTGCATCCACTTGACAACAAGCTTTCCGTCGTTATCTATCATCCAACCGCAGTCTGTTGGGTTTGCAACCCATGGCTGGCTCTGCAGACTTCTCCTCCAGATCGCAGCCTGGTAGTTTGCACGCAGTGCATGCATGAAAAGGCAGTCCTGGCAAGGAGGGAGTTGACTTGACTCTACCACTCCACGTCTGGCACAGAACAGCTGATAACGGAGCCTGTTTACCTCAGTTGTTTGGGTAGTTGGCAGGTACATGTGGCAGGTGATTTCCTGTAACTTCTCAAAAAGTTCGGTAGACACTTCCCATGAACGACCAACTTCCTGAAAGGCATCCTGGTATGTCTTGTTCATCTTCAACTGCTTGAGTGTCGTCATCTTCCCACGGCCAGCGAATGCACTGACGGTGTCACAGCCTGTAAATGCATGCATACCAATCAATGAATCACATACGCTGCCTCCCAATGTTCGGCTCAGAGTGGTGATATCCAGGAATCTTGTCCGGTTCTGTGTACCGCATTTCTGGAACAGGTGGGATGGGATTTTGTGGCACATGCCCAGACACAGGACCATGACATCAGTATCCTCCGAAGTGATGATGACCGACTTGTAACCAGATTCTGCTGCATGAAGAGCATGGAGAAGGAGGCGTGTGTCTGCTTCTTCTTGATTTGACTTAAGGTCAGCAGCCTCTTCCCACTGTTCTTTGGTGATCTTAAAGCAGAGCTGCTCACATGTGACATACAGCTCCTTCTCCTCAAGCTTCTCCCTGTGGTGTTTCGCCTTCCATTCTTCTACCAGAAACTTTATGAGACTTGCCTTGTTGGAGGAACTACTTAGAAGCTTTTTCCACTGCTGGATGTTGTGCCCATGTTGAATGTTCTTGAAATGGATCCCTGTGCCTTCATATCTGTTGACTCTTTCTGTATCTTTGATGGATGTCTCCTTGTAGACGTCAAAGACAATATCAATGCGCTTGCTCTTAGCACCCTCATGGATAGCGCGACTCATTGCTGTGCCTGCTAGCTGGCCAAATGTTGCATTGTTTCCCTTCAGTTTCTGAACCAGGCTCATCCCATCAATGATGGTTGCAGAGGGCTCGGGGATCACTTCTGCAGGACGAGCATTCCTCTCCAACTCCCTTGCGAGGGCAGCCTTGTTGGTCTTGCGGATAGACCCATCACCATTGGCAAGTGCCCATGGCAATGGACCCAGGGGATGAGTCAAGACATCACTCATTTGTAGCTTTCTGTTCTCAGCTACAAGTATCATCTGGCCAAATAGGTTTCTGTCAGCCTTCAAAATTACCTCCTTGCCAAGACCTTGTCTGCGTGTCTTCATTTGGATGTTAGAGAACGTTTTAAGTTTGTTCTTCGTCATCTTGTCATGAAACAATGTAGTTGGCTTATCGGTACCCAAACGCTCATCCTTGAATGTTTGATATGCATCCTCTCCTATACTGTATGCCCCTTGAAGGTCTTTGGCTACATCTGGTGGTGCTACAGTCGCTGTTGACAAACTGATAAGTTCACCATTATGCTCTTTGTTGAAGGGGTTCACCCAACCTGTCTCCAGCAGTTGAACGAAAGATTGGACATCGGCTTCATCTCTTCTAATCCTAGACACCTGTAGGTCTGAATGGCTGAAGTCAGTATATTGTTGGCCTACCAGGGCCCTCAGCTGCCTCAAGTACATACTGCGGTACTCTGATGTCAGGTAGAACCTGGAAACAGCTCCAACTTTGAGGCTGAAGCCTTTTGTGCCCCCTGGTGTCTGGGTGTCTTTGTTGATTGTCTCTTCAATGGTCTGGTCCACAGGAATTCGTCCAAAAGGATTCTTGCTACCGATCTGGACCGAAAAGCCACCTTGCATGAAGTATTCATGGACCTCTGGGTGTTCTATGGGCAGCCGAGACATTGTGGCATAGTAATAGGTTAGGTATCGGGCATAGTTGACCTTGTCATAGGCAAAACACCATGGTATCATCTGTCGGATTGCTCCTAGGTGAAGCATCCAGTTGCCTTCTCTTGAAGCTCGAACCAGGGCCAGCATGGTCTCGACCATGTCCAAGTATGACATCCAGAATGCTGAGAGTTGTTCATTTCTGAGGGTCTCAAGATAAACTTGAAAGAGCTTCAGGGTAAGTGTGCAAGATTCATTATCCAAGAGCTTTTCGAAGGATCCCTGCGACACACTGATGCGAAAGTTTGTGATGTTCTTCAGTGTTTCATCCAGATGGTGAAGGTCCCTTGCATGGTTTTCTTCTAGCCATGGAAGGAAGTTTTTCCATGCAAGCCTCATAAGTGCTTCATAGACCAGCTTGTGTAGTCTCACTGCTCTGTTGTACCTCCGGCCGTCCATCACTCCAGACACTGATCCTTCAGCGATTACACCGGATTCAACACACAGATCTCTAAGGCCTGCATCCTGAAATCTGTTCCCTATGATAGAGAGGAGATTACAGATTGTGTGGAAGACACCCATTCTAATTATAATGTTCTTGAACTTCTCCTGTTTCCAGATAACCTCGGCAGCTTTGGCATAGAGTGCTTGATCAAACACACACACAATTCTGTTAAGCTTCAGGGTCTGCATGATGGCATGTGTTTGCTCCAAGACTTCATTCACAGTGGACATGGCTGTTGCAGGAGCATTGATAGTGGGCAGGTAGCTTACAGTGTCCTGGGCCACTACAATGTCGCTGCGGATTTTTATGTTGAACCCAGTCCAACTGCTGGTGGTCTGATCCTCATGGTCTGACATTCTAGCCAGAAGCCAGATATGGTTTTTGGTTTTTGAATCCTGGACCTCCTTGGTAGTGTTAACATTCGAAGTCTCAATCCTGGGTGGCTCTCCCCGCTGCCCAACATTGTATATCGGTAGCATTAATTCTGTCAGAGTTATGCTTCTTTTCTTCGACTTGGTTACATCTGGCAGGACTTTCTTTGTCACAGAGCATGCAACATTGGACTGAACAGCAATGCCATTGACTCTATGAGATGTACCTGCTCCACTTAGTGTCTCCTCAAGTCTGTCAATGTTATCCCAGGCCAGGGTTGTGAACACACCTGGGTAGATACTTGCTGGCATTGGGATGTCATCCTTTGAACATTCCAACTTCTGGATACAAAGGGCTGTATCGATCTCCTCAGCCATTGAATATGACACACAGTGGCCAAGACGATTCAGAGTTCGAATCAGTTCTGTATTGCCGGTCAAAGACTTAACTGCAAAGGATAGCAGTACGTGCTTTGGTGTACACAGAACGTGTATGTGTCAGTGTGTGTGCGTGTGTTGGGGCACCTCAGGGTGTCTTCAAATGTGACATAGCCCCCTAGATTTCTTCCAGTAAAATTTGCACTCCAAAAGTCATTTGGCGCTCCTTCCCTTCCGAGGCCTGCCGTTCCCCAATACTGCAGTGTACGACAACATATCGGGTGTTGTTGTGTTCGGGAGAGATTGGTGAACAAATAGTGGGGTGCATTTTTTGCTGGTACACCTCTTAAAAATAAAAAAATGAGCCTAAAATGACACCTTCATGTAAAAAATGCACTTTTTCCATTTTCTCAACCAAGTGTTTCCAACTACTGTGAAACACTGGTTGGGTCAAAGTGGTCACTATACCCCCTAAAAGATTCCTTGGGGGTGTAGTTTCCAAAATAGGGTCACTTTTTGGGGTTTCCACTGTGGGGGTACCTCAGGCAGCCTTCAAATGTGACATGGCCCCCTAGATTTCTTCCAGTGAATCCGCCACCCAAAAACCACATAGCGCTCCTTCCGTGTTGAGCTGTGCTGTGTGCCCATACTTTAGTTTACGAGTACATGTGGGGTGTTTCTATAAACTGCAGAATTAGGGTAACCAAGTTTGGGTTTGCCGTTAACCCTTGCTAGGTTGCAGGTAAAATTGGATTACAATGTAATATCTGGAAAAAAAATGAAATTTTGAAATTTCGCCTTCATTCTGCTAAAATTCCTGTGGAACACCTAAAGGGTTAACAGTTTTTAAAAATGAGTTTTGAACAGCTTGAGGGGTGTAGTTTGCAAAATGGGGTAATTTATGGGTGGTTTCTGTTATGTAAGCCCCTTAAAGTGACTTCAGAAGTGACTTGGTCCTTTGAAAAGTGGGTTTTGCTGTAAATGTGAAAAATTGCGCATAAAACTATAAGCCCTATTACGTCGTAAAACAATAAGGTTTCATTTTCAAAATGATGCCAATATGAAGTAAACATGTGGGGAGTGTAAATTAATAACTATTATGGGGGGTATCAGTATTTTTGTAAAAAGCAGAGAATTTCAAAGTTAAAAAATTGCCGATTTTTCCAAAATTTCCGAATATTTAGCATTTTTTTATATAGAAAGGTAAAATATATTGACTCCCATTTAGCACTGACGTGAAGTACAATATGTCACGAGAAAACAATCTCAGAATGGCTTGGATAGGTGAAAGCGTTCCAAAGTTATTAGCCCATGAAGTGGCACAGGTCAGATTGGCTTAGGCACTTGGGTACAAATAGGCCTAGGGCTGAAGGGGTTAATAAGCTACGTATATGTAAGGGCTATCATATCAAAAAATAAACTACAGACATGCATCTACCTAAAAATACCAAAGAGAATTAGTCACTCCGCTTGGTACCGATATCGTCAAATTTGGTTCTTGGCTCATGGACTATTTAGATATCAGTGGTGTTTTTTCTGATCTTTCAGATCCTTTATATATTTAGTCTGGTTTTTGCCTGGGACTTTGATTCCTGGGCTTCTGTACCCACCCTGGGAGAGTTGCTTTGGTATTCTCCATGGTGCTGTCCTGAGGGACGTAATGGAAAAAGGGAAATTAGACTTAGGCTACTTTCACACTAGCGTCGGGCTCGGCCCGTCGCTGTGCGTCGAGCCGACGTTCCCGACGCTAGCGTTGTCTCCGCCGCACAACGGGGGCAGCGGATGCATTTTTCCAGCGCATCCACTGCCCCATTGTGAGGTGCGGGGAGGTGGGGGCGGAGTTCCGGCCGCGCATGCGCGGTCGGAAAAAGCGGACCGTCGTGAGCAAAAAACGTTACATGTAGCGTTTTTTGCTCCCGACGGTCCGCCACTGCACGACGCATCCGTCGCACGACGGGTGCGACGTGTGGCAATCCGTCACAATGCGTCTCTTAATGTTAATCAATGGTGAAAAAACGCATCCTGC
Organism: Ranitomeya variabilis; assembly: GCF_051348905.1. Taxonomy (NCBI): domain Eukaryota; kingdom Metazoa; phylum Chordata; class Amphibia; order Anura; family Dendrobatidae; genus Ranitomeya; species Ranitomeya variabilis. The sequence goes on from NC_135233.1 coordinate 656,908,793, forward strand.
AAACACTTTTGCAGGATGCGTTTTTTCGGCAAAACGACGCATTGTGACGGAATGCAGTTAACGCTAGTGTGAAAGTAGCCTTACCGGTAATTCCATTTCCAGGTAGTCCCTCAGGACAGCACCCATAGTTCCCTCCCTTATGTTTCTGTTTTTAGGATTGTTCGGGATTAATCTACCGGCAGATCGTTCGTCCTTCGGGTCACCATGGCTCAAAATTAAGATGAAGCAGTTAAATGGTTATTACAGACATGTTTGTAAGGGCACGTTTAGACCATTTATTTCCATCCTTCGGTGGTACTTTGAAAGAACACTGGAGGGTGGAGGTGGGAGGGTCCTTTTTAACCTCTCTGTGATCCTGTCCCGCTATAGGTCAAGGAAGGACATCCTCCATGGTGCTGTCCTGAGGGACTACCTGGAAATGGAATTACCGGTAAGTCTAATTTCCCTTTATTGTCCCTACCTATGGGGGTGATAAAGGGGGGGTTCATTTACTATTTTTTTTTTATTTTGATCACTGTGATAGGTTTTATCACAGTGATCAAAATGTACCTGTAATGAATCTGCCGGCCGGCAGATTCGGCGGGCGCACTGCGCATGCACCCGCCATTTTGGAAGATGTCAGCACCCATGGAGAAGACGGACGGACACAGGGAGGCTCGGTTAGTATGAGGGGGGTGGATCGGAGCACGGGGGGGGGGGGGGTGGAGTGGATCGGAGCACGGGGGGAGCATCTGAGCACGGGGGAGCGGACAGGAGGACGGGGGAGCGGACAGGACGACGGAGGGGAGTACGGGACAGAACGGAGGACTGGGGAGGAGATCGGTGGCAGGGGCACATCAGGGGTTCCAGCCATGGCCGATAATATTGCAGCATCGGCCATGGCTGGATTGTAATATTTCACCACTTTTCATAGGTGAAATATTACAAATTGCTCTGATTGGCTGTTTCACTTTCAACAGCCAATCAGAGCGATCGTAGCCACGGGGGGGGGGGCGAAGCCACCCCCCTGGGCTGAAGTACCACTCCCCCCTGTCCCTGTAGGTCGGGTGAACTTGGAGTTAACGCTTTCATCCGACCTGCAGGGACGCCATCATTCTGTGACACAGCATATGCGTCACAGGTCGGATTGGCACCGACTTTAATGACGCATACGCTGTGTCACAGGTCGGGAAGGGGTTAAACAAGGCTATAATAGTGTCTTCCAGTTCATGATCTATTGGGCTATGTGTCCACGATCAGGAATAGCAGCGTTTTGTACGCTGTGTTCTACTCACGCAGTTAAATCCGCATGTTCTTAGTGACCCATGCGGATTTAATGCGTCGAATGAATGGCTATGCGGGAAGCTACATAGCTCTGCTACGAAATTAACATGCTGCTACTAGTAAACCTGCCCTGTGAGCCAGTATATGCAGTGGTAAATAGAACCACAGTGGGTGTGTGATTTCTATAAATCCCATCCACTGTGCTTCTAAATGCTGCTATCCCTAATTGTGGGCACGCAGCCTTAGAATCCTCTCTACCATGTACTTCAAATCACTGGGTTAATCTATACTACCTCCTTTTATTTTTTTTCTTCTCAAACACTATTTCGGCAGTAATGCATCATTTAATGTGATTTTCCAAAATTGCTGCAAAAAAAAAAAAAAAATAGCAGTTTTACCGCAATCGCAGCTAAGGACTGAATGCAGCCTCTCCGTGTGATTGTTACTTAGAATTTAGACACTGATTATTGATTGGGTGACCCAATTGTAAACAGCCAATTTAGTAAACGTTTGTGGCAATGGCCTTGTTAAACATGCAGTCAGGAAATGCTCTGTTAAGGTGCATGTGCACGCAGAGGTCAAGCTGCAACTTTAAACTGCACAGTCACTTAATCTTTCAGGGAAACTGCTGTGTCACCTTGTAAAGTTGCTGTGCCATTATTCCTGCAAACACTGGCGGTTATCCACTGCTGTGTCGGTAGCAGTGCCTGTCAGTGACCATGCACATGTCACGTGTCGGAAGCACCTGGCTAACAATTGCTTAAGGATATGTGCACACGTCAGGATTTCTTGCAGAAAATTCCTGAGAAAAACCTGAAATTTTCTGCAAGAAATCTGCATGCGTTTTTGCCGCGTTTTTTCCGGACATTTCCCAATGCATTTTATAGTGGGAAATCCGCAAAAAAACCCGCAAAATTAATGAACATGCTGCATTTTTTACCGCGATGCGTTTTTTCCGCGAAAAAATTTGCACAAAAATTGCGGAATTCATTCTAAATGATGGGATACATATTGTATGCTGTTTTTTTGCGGTTTTATCGGGAAAAACCGCGAAAAAAACGCAAAAAATCAGCAAAGTGTGCACACAGCCTAAAGATCATGGGGTAAAACTGGATATTTTCAAGAGCTGGAATAGTTTTTGTCTAGCCTTGTGTAGACCCCTGCACTTGTTGTGTATTCTTGTAGTGATATTTAAATTGTATTTGTTTTTGCTAGTGGAAGCACTCATTCATAGTTTCTAAAACTGTCGTATCCCATTCACCTTGAACTTTACTTGGTCCTGGTATTGCTTAACTTTGTCGACTTAGTTACCCATCTCTATAATGAAATAAATCACTGTCACGGCTTTTTGAAGGATGCTGGCAGCCTGTATGTGTGAAGTGTTTCTGTATGCCATGGCTTACTTTGACGAACAGGAATGTGCTACTAGGTTCTTGACAAGAAACTTTCCAGAAGAAATTGTAGGAATGATTGAAGGGATATCAGAGTTTTTCTCCAGTGAAGCCGTCGATGATGGTCAGAAGCATGTTCTTCTTCTCTGATGGGGAAAGATGTCTAATGTAGACACTTTGAGGCTGGTACATATATTCTTACCCCTTCGTGCTAACCCCACCTTCATTGGCACATCCGTTATATGCCCCAATTCTGGCGTTTTGCCCTGGTGCGTTGGCAAGCGGGGCAAGTGTATTGGGGTTGATGTCAGTTATGATTTGTCAAAAAACAAAGCTGGCATAAAGCCCTGGGGCTAGTAATGTGGAGGCCACTATCAGATACCTCCATTATTAATCCAGTATTAACCAGGGCTGTGGAGTCGGTAAGCCACAGTTGCGACTCCGACTCCTGGATTTTATCAGGTTCCGACTCCTTCATAAATGGCCAATTCGTAACAATAAATTTACTGTTGTAAAATATTAACATCGTGCTTATTCAGTTTCTCACCATCATATAAGTAATCAGACCACTTAGAGCAAAAACTATATTTATTAGAATACAGCAAATAACTTTTATAAACTTTTCTAAACTCTTGTAAGTAAATATGCAATAAACACTTATGCAGTTAATAAGAAGAAATCTATAAATTTGTCCTCAGAAAAAGTATTGCCTCTGTCAGATCCTCCTTCATGGATGCCCTCAAATCTGATCTAATTATTTTGAGAGCAGAGACCAACCTCTCTACACTAACTTGGGTTGGTGGCAAAGCAGTAACCACTCGGGCAACATCTCTGACAATGTCAGGGTACAGAGGAATTGCTTGTTGCACTGTTATTTTTGATGAACGGTCAAATTTCTCAATTTCTTTTAGTGCACATGAAAAATTCTACTGAAATGTACTGGCTGTGTTCTTTGATGGGGATGACTCTTCTTCTATGCGGGAACGCTTTGCACGGTCCTTGTGATCCAAATATTTTTCTAAATTAAATTCATCAGTTGATGAGGGTGAAGATGTGGCAGGACGACCAAATTCTTCTTGTTCCTCCTGACTGGGTTCCTGCAACCCTTTCATCCTTACTGCTATTTCAAACAGAGCTTCTTTTCCTTTAGTTAGCTGTTGATCATCTAGAAGAATCCGATGCATTGGGTCTACATAAACAGCTGCCAAAAGAATGTTATTTTGTAATAGTAGCTCCTCTCTCTGTTTCATTGATGTAGCAATGCCACTTGCAATTAACCCTCCTCTTTGGGACAGGCGAAACATCAGGTTTCTCCACTCCTTTAAGAAAATACCTGGAGTTAAGTCCTCTGCTTGTAATTTTTTAGTCACTGTAAATGGGTGCTCTAGCAATTTTCCCAGCTCAGTCACCTGATTCCACTGACTTTCATTTAGCGTCAGTTGAGGGTTAGCCATGTCTGCAAGAAAGGTTTTCAGTTCAAGCGCTGAATCATGAAGTAAGTACTGCCCCATCGTGTGGCTTGATCAATAATTGCCCCTTTTCCAGCACGTCTCTTCAAAATTGAGTCAACTTTAGGGGTTCTGGCAACAGTAGCCAATTTTCTCACCTTGCCAATCAGTGAAGCAGCATGTCCTTCTTGCAGAGTGTCTCTTATAGCCAGCTGTAGCGTATGCACAACACAGCGCATGTAATGAATGGAAGAACGTATTGACACAGTTTCAACAAGATCATCTAAACTATCATGTTGCTGTTCATCTGAAGCAACTTCAGTTTGCTCCTCAGTTACAATACTGTGTTCCTCTATTTCAAACATTTCTGTGTCTGTGGACCCAGAATGTTCTTCTAGCTGCTGGTCACCATCATTACTCTCATTCATTAGCTTAAAGGGAAGGTGCCATCAAAAAAATTTTTTTTCCAGCGATTGAAAAAATGTAAAGAATTAATGTTTACATTTTCTTAAAAAATATTATCATTTGTTTTTAATTTAGTAAAATATGAAAAATAATTTTAAAAGGTTTGGCATTTCAACACTAGGGGGAGCAGCTAATGAAATTTGACAAAAACCTAGTGTACAACTAGCTCACATTACTGCACTGCAGTAATTATGGGCTGAGTCTGCTGACATGGGTGTGATGTCACTCCTCTCCTCCCCTTCTGGTGTTTGCTAGGGGATGAGAGGATTCAGGAACACAGTGTGCAGCCATTTTGTTGGTGACTGCAAAGTTATACTGACAAGTAGACAGTCACCGAAGATGGCAGGCAGCAAGGATTCTGGGAGATATATGGTGGAGGGAGCAGGGTGATAGCAGCACAGAGTATTTCAGGAGAGCAGTGTGCTGGTCTATGGGGGGCACCCTGTTTGGTGCGCAGAGCAGCCAGGGATTGTACATAGAGCGCTGTCTTTTATACACATGGATGGACCGTCTCCTCAGAAATCCAGGAAACATTTCTGCTGATTGATGGCCTTTTCTGATCCAGGCTTTGCATGCAAAGACCCCATTCCCCTCCTCAGATCCTGTCCTGGCGATGTGTGAAAGCGAGGTGACAGGCGCAGTCCGGGGTGATGCTGGGAAGGAAATGTAGCCATATAGTAACGATAAACATGAGACCCCTCTCTTCAGCTGCCTTACCAGCCCTCCCCTGAAGGCACCTAACTGGAGGTCATGCTGCCCCCTCTATTACCCCAGACCCGCGTGCAGCTGCTCAACCGGAACCACCCTAGATTTGG